>NC_071467.1:50838611-55838611 GCF_028500815.1 Rissa tridactyla | reverse complement strand
GTCAAAGCAGATGATTTGCTGCCTATCTCTGTGCCCAGTCCCATCAGAATAATAGTTTGATAGCAATACACTGCAATTCTGAACTATTAAAGTTCTTACTCCGTATGAGTAAAGGTAATGGAATCTGGCTCTGTATTTTCTTCAATGCAGACGTATAAAATTCTGTTATAAACAGTTCTATTTTTATTTTCCTTGTGCCATATACAAATAGTTTTGTTAAACTCTACATTGCTGTAATCTGCCTGGCACTCAAAAGTGTAGCAGATATTTAGAAGACATCTTTGTGCAAAAGGCAGCTGTTAGTTGAACTTGGCAAACAGGAAACAGTGAATCGAGTATAAGGCAAACGGTAAGACATGATAAGGTCTTCACAGTCCTCTTTTAAATCTAAAACCCAAGCAAGGAAGAATGCAAAGTCAACAACAAGCAATATATTTTCAGATGTTTTCTAAGACTGGTTCCTCCCAAAGTCTACTCTTCATTCTCTCCTTAAGGCTAGATCATTCCACTGAAATGCTCATCACTACCACCTTCTTAAAATCAAATTTTGCCTTATGGCTTCATTCCTTTCATCAAGGCTTCCAGTGCTACTTTTGGGAACATGAACGCTAAATACTAAAAGTAAATGAAGGCAGCCTTGCTACATTTACACATACAACTCTCAACTATCCAATGTGTTTTATCTCAGTGTCATGTCTCTCTTTAACAGCACAGGGTCCTCACTTCAGTGGAACTAGCCAGACTTACACTATGCAGAGAAGATAATATTAAAATCATATTCAGAGCACACATACTTCCTGCATCTCATGAAGCGCAACTTCCACGAAATGCCTTCAACGACACAAAGCACTGCCCTCTTGGGAGTCACAGACAAGCTGGGGAATCCACCGCTACTGGAAATTCTCCAAAGAAAGCCTACACGAGGAGACATACAGAGCCTAACAGCAGGACACTGAAACTCCCATTTTGCACCATCTATTGATTATCCAATTGAATCATCTTGAATGGCCTACAAAAAGTGCATGTAATGCCACCCTGAGTTAAAAATAGAATAAAGCTTTCCATCACGATGGACTCTGCCTGACTCGTAACAGAGATTGTCTTAAACTGGAAACACGATGTTTGACATGCCTTTTAAAAACTCCTATCACTAATTCTGATAAAAACCAAAGTATTGGCATTATCTCAATTCTCCATTAGTTCCATTCAGCACCTCATTCATTCCCTGACAGAATGTTGCTCCTTTCTTGGTGTCAGTGAGTTCCAGAATCCACTTGGGTAAAAAAACCCAAATTTGCCACCTTTCACCTTTCTTGAGCATCCCTCGTGTCTTTTAGTATTAGAAATTCTGGATCAACTTTCTTAATTTTATTTAATACTGTTTATTCCTTTAGCATATCTCATTTTTTCTACATTTTTAAAAATTATTGTGCTCTACGCCATTTTTTATCCCCCTTAGCATTCTGTTTGGTTTTATTTTGCCATCAGATGGACACTTAATAGGTCACTGGTGTATTGTTTCCAATGAAACCCGCATCCCTTTCTTCAGAGCAGTGTTCTATTTTGAACCCTTTATTAATTAAAAGTCATTCAAATTTAGCTCTGCTGATCACTACATAGCATTTATCAAGACTGAAATTTGAGCTGGCACTACCTCTTTATTCAGTTTGCTTTTGTCCTGCTGAAATTCCTCATAGTCCTGTGTGAATTCTGCTAACCCGCATCACTTAGCATCATACTCTAGAGCTGCTGCCTCAACGTTGCCTCTTCCGTGTCTTTAATAAACATAACGTACCGCATATAATATTAAACCCTTAAGTGCATTAGCTATGATAAAAGCTGGCAGTTTACTTCTCTCTGTTTTCTGCCTGATAGGTAGATTTTAATCTAGAGTAATATTTGCCTCTCACCTCATAATTACTTCTTAACTAATTTTTAACCTATAGCCACACAGGCAATTGCACTGGCGCCATGGAGAGAAAGGTGAACTGTGTGTAAGGGGATCCAAGCAGCTAGGGGCAGTCGTTCCGAGATTCGTTTTGCCACTGCCATGTCAATTTGTGCTTTTAGCCTTGTTTGTATGTTTTCAAGAGATTTAGAAAATTCCTATTGCAAGTCTAAAAAAATGATGTCGTGGTTTCTCTTTTACCCTACTGTACTGACATATGCTAAAAAAGTTGAGTGAAATATAATCTTTCTTTACAGAAACAGTGTTAACTATATATGATATGATACTATGATACTATTGTATCATGGTATTATAGTCCCAGTTTTTTATTCTATTTATCATTGTTGTTTCAACCAGTTGGTCTGACATAGCCATTTTTAATTTCCTTGACCACCCTAGAGCCTTTAAAAATATATAGCTACAAGACTAGTGGAGCTTTACATCTCCAGTAAAATACCTGTTTTAATGACAGACTGCATATTGTTGCCAACAGCTGAGCTAAGCCCACTGCATTTTCCTCACAACACTGGACCTAATGACTTATTGGGGCGAGTTTTTTCATTCATTTTACATTTAAGCTTTTGGTTCTACCCTTTCAAGCCTGACTTGAAACTTTCCACAATAACCTCACTTTTGTTTTCTTACTGAGACTGTCTGGGCTAGTGGGGTTAGAAGAATCAAGGCCAAACTGCCACATATACTGCGGCCCGCCTCCCGAAAGGCAACAGGTCAGTAAAGAGCAATGAGCGCAGGACAGCTCAAGGGAGCTGCTTAGAAAATAAAAGGACAAGGAAATGTTTCCTGCCAGTTTAAAAAGGATTAAGGTGCTGACTTTGGAAAGTCCTTACTTGATGAGAACAAACTAGAGTGCTTCCTGCCAGCAGTGACAAACAAGAGATACACTTACAGATAAACCCCAAGGTGCCACAAAGCCCAGCAAAGTATTTCCACAGGCTTCCTGCACGGAATAAAGTGGAAGACAGTAACATTGTTTCTTTAATTAAGTAGACTTGTCTCATTTTATTTCTCCCACTCATGGCTGACCATAGTTGTTGCCTTTTCTTATTTCCTTTCTGCAACTCCAAGCTCTCAAAAGGTCCTTGCTTGGTAAGCCACTTGTAATCCTTTCCCACCGTATTTCACCCACAGGTGTTCCACTGACTGATGTAATGGCTAACTTTACAAAGCTTTGAAGTAACATAACAGTTAGTCCAGGTCATGTTAGTCTCCAGTCAAACTTGAGACTAACTCGTGTTAGTAACCAGCGCATGATTTTTTTATGCAGGCAGTGCGAATCAACCATCACATCTCAGCACCGACTTTTAACTTATGTCACAGAGTGAGTCAGGACAATGAAACATTATACCCCTGTGTGACAGTTGCACTGTGATTAGGCAGCAGAAATCACACAAAATGGTACAATGTAGAAGGGAGATGTGATGCTTCCTTGGAACCCCTGTCACTAGAGTCTTATTGTCCCTCCCACAAAGAAGACTGAAAAGATCAGAGAACTTGGCTTTAAAGACTCTGCCCACGTTCTGCAAGGACAATACAAATTACAAAGGCTACTATCATTATTTCTCTCTATTGTTTGTACGATAGTAGGATCTAGAAGCTCTAAATCAGATTGGGAGCCCCACTGTGCTAAGAACAGTGCAAGCACACGGCTAAGAAATCTTTGCCACTAAAAGCACACTATCTAGCTGAGCCAGGCTGTAATTGGCAGGTGTAGCTATCGTAGGTGGGAGAGAGAGGCAAATACCCCTAAGAAAATGCATTTGCAATACTCAAATAAATGAACACTTCTTCCTGCTCTTTTAGCCAGCTGGTATCACTCAGCATCTCCAGTTAGTACCACAGCAGAAAGAGATCTTCAATCTTCAGCAGTGATTTGAGGGAGAGAGTAACGTTTTTGTGAGTGACGTTGGTTAGGGTATTTGAAGGAATGAAGTAACATAAAGGTTCACAAAGGTAGGAAAAGCAGAGGTGTCAAAAGTAAAGGGCTGGTGTAAAATGCAGTATGACAAAATAAGAAAGCACACAAATTAAGTCCGTGCTACTGATATGAAAATGGGTGCTCCACGGAGGTAGATCCTTCTTATAAATGCCAAATGATCAACAGGAATTCCAATCCTACATCACAGATTGCAAAATACACCTGAATAGGGCAGTAGTGGAAAATGTCCAGTTTTCCCCTGAAGTTTTCTCAGCATTTCTACCCCCATTTCCCCCCTGACTGCAGAAAATTGTACCTTTATTTTTAAGTCTGTAGAAGCATTACTGGTATTACGAGGAGACAAGGCAGTCCAACATGCTTTTTATTTGAGTTTCAAGTTCATTCCAGATGCCAGGATTTGTGACTGTCTTGGAGAAGACCCAAAACACATACAGATTTGTAGATGAAATGAATTACCACCCTGGCTAGTCTGTTTATACTGTAAGTGACTGGCATTCAGTCCTCATCTGCTAGCCAGCATGTATTCTGCTAACAAAGTCTTTGTTTTATTACTCCTGGTAGAACTCCAGCTAAGGGAGAAAGTTCTCCCTCCCATTCCTCATTGTTAGCTTTCCAGTCAGTGCTCCTCGTTCTCCTTCAAAACCGCTTTTTTCTCCATATGGTAGAAGTTACGAGGTGGTGTTGGGCAGGGTATAATTTGTGACAGAAGGTGGTTTTGATCAGTGTTTTTTTCAGTTTTCTCTCTCTACTCCATGCCTTGAATACATTAGTTTTGTAAATGCCTCAGAGTAAGGTCTGCTTAACTTCTCTTTTTACAGTATTTTCCCCTTTCTGTTTCTGAATTCTTTTGGAAATGCTCAAGTATAAACTGTTTTTTCCACGGGGCAGGGATTATGTTTTCTTTCTGTTTTGCTGAGCACAGGAGCCATTTAAGTGTTGAAATCAATGTATCCTGATTTTGCCTCCTATGACACGTTAGCTCTCACTAAATCTATTTTTTGAATGTCTGGGAAAGAGGGCAAACAGCATTTATATTTTCATAGGAGAGTATCTTCTCTGCAATTTATGATCATCAGTACAATACATATTGCTGTGTACAGATCTTCCTTTCCTAAAAAAGATTTCTGTACTTCTACAAGACAACCATGCTGATTTGGTACATTGTTTATTTGGTGTTTTTTAAATGCAGGAAAAAACAGACTTGTTAAAAGATCTATGCTAAGAAGGGACTATGAAAATAAGGCTGCACTGTGTAACAACAATTATGAATTATTAATTTTGTTTGTGATATTCTTTACGAAAATGTAAATATGAGCGACAAAGAACTTCATGAAAAGAAATGCAAAGAACTACTTCACTGATGAATATGACTCATTTAACTGACTACCAAATGAACTGTATCTCTCACTGCTGGATGATTCATGTTGGTACATGTGAGCAAAAAGACTTTTTTTGTTAAACATCTGTGTTTCTGGCTGTCAGGAATAATAATATTCTTTACAAAACATGCCTAAAACAAATTAAGTTCCCAGTTTGAGATGTATCTTTTGGTCTCATCACAATTTACTTTTTAACGGGATTTTAATCCAGGGTCCTTAGACTGGATTTTTCTGTGACTGTTTTGTTTTTTTTAAGAAAGGACTTACATTAAAACAAGCAAGCAAGCCTTGATAAACAGCGCCTTTGCAACAGAATCACCAAGGTTTCTACTAGCTCTTTTTTTCCCTTTTCTCTTAATCAAGGAAATTTAAATAATTAAAATTCATAAAAATTTTCCTCTCCAGTGGGCAATCAAGCAGTTGGAAGCCCTCACTCATACTGGAAGAAAGAAAGTTTAAGTCCTCACACCCTAATAGCACTGCGATCATTAAGGAGTCATAGAATCATAGAATTGTTAGGGTTTGAAGGGACCGTAAAGATCATCTAGTTACTCAACAGCTACACCACAACCAGAAATTAATAACAAGTCTAGAATATACAGACATGGTGTATCTCCTTCTTGGAGATAAGTAATTACCTAAGGAAAAAAATATAAAGTCTTTGGAACCTTAAGCCTTCAAATGGCCCTAAAGGGTACTCCCACACACTCCAGTCTATTTTATGAAGGAAAAAGTCTGGTTAGATATTTATATACACATTCCATGTGGTAAAAGAAGCAGACACAATGATGCATTATCACAGACCTCTATGTCAACAAAGGGAAAGGTCATGGCAGCAAATTTGAAAGAAAGATCCCACCACTGAAATTAAAGATAAAATCCTCCTGACTACTATGGAAAGAAGAAATTGGACTTCTTTACAAAACTGCCCTCTGACTACCCAAACACAACAAAAGTCAATATGACTCCATGAGATGCAAATTTCTGGTCAAGAAGGTTGTCTGAGGAGCAATGAGAACATACTTGCATCAAATTAGCTGCATACATGTAAGTCTCATACTGAATAAGGATGAGGACGTCTGAGAAAGAGGCACCAACAAGGGCTGCAACCACAAGTGTCCCAGTACTTCGAAAGGCAGGGCATGTTATGAGCTGATGCTGTGTGAAAGAGGTCCCACTTGCAGCCACTGGAAGTGCAACAGCATCTTATAAATCTGACATCTGTGAACAAGAAGTCCTAGAGGTATAAAGTACAACAATATCTCAGCCCTAAAATATTTGATTTTATGGTTCTCTACATAATCTCAAACCAACGGTACTCAGGTTAGAAGAGTGGCTCTCAAATTAGCTCTAAGGAAATGAAAGCAGTCAGTCCAGACTGATTCCGTCCACACATAACGCATTTTTTAGCAAGACAGCACTGCCTTCTAGCCACTCCTAGAAGTAGCGGGTAATTTATCATCACCCTCATCAAGGACATTTGAATTTCACCTGTTGCTGAAGGAGATGTCTGGTTGGCTCTCTCACGCTTTCAATACCCGATCTACTCCTGAAACTATACTGAAAAGTGTCAAGAAATATCAGGCATCTATCCAAGTTTATTTCAACTATCTTCTACAAACAGGAAAGGTGTGCATTAGAAGCCTGAAGAGGAGTCTGCCCTCTTTAGGGGAAGTAACATCTACTTGTACTCAGTTGGCCCCCACCAGGCAGGGAAGATGTGAAGTCAGATCAGAGTAATGTTTCTGAAGCTGACCTTCTCAGGGTGAAACTCTGCTACAGAACTGAATGTTCTTGGCATGGACAAACACAACTGTTTTATTTTCCATCCATGAATGCAAGGGATCACATCCAGCATGGGAACTGAGTAACCTGAAGCTATGGGGAAGAAGTAGTGGAGTGAGGTACTGTTTTCTCATCTTGCTGCCACTGAGGACTTAACTACAGGAACACTAATGAACAGTTCCAAAGGGAAGGTCAATGAAGACCTGGTGACTTTGCCATTAGGAGGAATGGGGGAGGAGAGGGGTGGGGCAGAAGGACAACGTAGCACAGGAATCCCAGTGGCAGGTCTGCACATCCATGCATTTCTGGCCTGTGCTGCCACTGGCTCATAGATGAGGCTGATGTTCCTGGTGATTTCCACTACCAGGCTCCCCAGCCATCCTCCCCATTGTATCCCTTACGAAGGGTTCTTCAGAAATCCTTCAAAAACAATCACACTCAGAATTTACTTATCATGGCTCACTGCCTACCTATTTTCTTGGAGGAAAGCATAACACAACTCATTCTACTCAAAGATAAATGGAATTATACATGCAATGATGCACACAGAAAAATAAAAATATATTTGTGATAAATTTATAAAAAGCAGGAAAAAAGACATAAAACTTTTTTTTTTAAAAAGCATTTCCATAGTCAACATTGTTTTGGGGCAGGAAGGTTGGCTAGAGGAACTGGGAAGGAGAATCAGCACAAGAAAAGAAAAATAATACTACAGAATTCTGAATCTGCCTTTGTGCCAATACAGTGTAGCAATTCTTTCGTTCACATTTCAGAAGCGTTTACAGTATTGCCAATAATTGCCAAAACTGAAGCAATGTTAGATGAACCAAGATTCTAGTACAGGGACAAGAATAGACTAGGCCTCCTTTGAATGGTTATCACTGATTTACATTTCATTTTTCATATATTTCCTGTAGGTTTTAGGGGTTACAGAAAAATCTCCATCTGTCCTATTTGATTAAGAAAGCCTTAAATAGCCATTTTTCTCATCAGTTCTTTTCATATCATTTTTAATTATCAACACATTTGATCATAACCTGAAGCTAAGTCAGTGGCAGCATGCTGAAAAATGCTGAAAAATATAACCACTTTCCTTCAAAAATGTTTCATGAATACTTTGTTTGCTTCTGACCAATGACGATTTACCATTTTTCCTCTGTTTCCCTTTGTGTTTCCGACGTGAACTCAGAAGATGAAACAGAACCTGAACTACTGTATTTCCCCTCTTGTCAGCTTGAAATCATGTGAGATGGCAACTTCCACTCGCTTTTATGCAAAACTGTGACTCAGCTTTCATTTGCATGGGAGTTTTATATTTACACAAAAACTTCTTAGTGGTCAGCCGTAACAGAAAATCAGATGAAGAGAAGGAAATGAAAATTCAAAGTTTTGGGAAAATAAAGACTTGAAAATGCACACATGTACTTAAATGCCTTTCCCAGAGCTCTAAAATCATTGGCTTTTGCAGTGAAACTCCCATTACCGCAGAAAAGGCCATTTTCAATATAATGTATAGAGAAGCAGGCGTTAAAAACCCATCAATAACTACAGTCATGGCTGGAATAGTGTTGAGCTATTACTCCAAGCAGACAAATGCTTAGATATTTATTAAGATTTCAGTTATTTTAAGGAATCTAAACTAGTGAATTGCTGAAACATTATTTTGCCCAAGGTAGTATGATCTGTGTCTTTTGATTAAAGTCGACAGTATTACTCTCCTCTTTGCTGCACTACTCCATTTAACTGTAACACATTTTAACGTTCACCTATACTGTAACACAGAGGTAATCCATGTAATATTGCATTACACATTTGTTAAACTCTCCAGTGATATAAACACCAGATTTGCAGTTCCTAAGAACTGCAGGTTATTTTACCCACAACTAGTCCCACATTTTCTTTCAGATTAAAATTCTAATTGCTTAGCATTTTATGAATACAGTCAATAACTACAGATGGGAAACACTGAAATTCACAGGGTTTTTTAGTTACTAATTATATCTCTGAATCTCTCTCTCTTCCCTTGCCTCTCCTTAATTTTTTATTGTGGTACATGCAAAACATGTTCTGCTTTGAATGTAAAAATCAGAGGCATATTTTTTTAATACAGAAATTAAATAACATATTATATGACACACAACCATGCTCTAAAAATTACCTGCCGGTATTTTTGCTTTGTTTTACATTTTCTGCTTCTCTGTAGATTGCTGATGTTGATATATTTTGGATTAGACGTGATACTGACCAGCACCACACAAAGGGCAGAGACTCCTTCTGTTTGGTAAGAATTCATCCTGGTCAGTTCATTCATATTTGTGTTTTCATGACTAGGTTTTATGTTTCCATTCTCTGTAATGAGATTAAGGAAAGTGTGCTCCCCACAGTCCAACCTCAAACAGCCTCACAGATCCTCCCTCACTGAAGGGACTTGGGTCTTTTCAGACTGCAAAAAAGATGACTGAGGGGGGACCTTATCAACACTTATAAATACTTAAAGGGTGGGCGTCAGGAGGATGGGGCCAGGCTCTTTTCAGTGGTGCCCGGGGACAGGATAAGAGGTAATGGGCACAAACTTGAACATAGGAAGTTCCACCTAAACATGAGGAGGAACTTCTTTCCTTTGAGGGTGGCAGAGCGCTGGAACAGGCTGCCCAGAGAGGTGGTGGAGTCTCTGTCTCTGGAGACATTCAAAACCCGCCTGGATGCGTTCCTGTGTAACTTGCTCTAGGTGACCCTGCTCTGGCAGGGGGGTTGGATTAGATGATCTCCAGAGGTCCCTTCCAACCCCTACCATTCTGTGATTGTGATATCCTCATATTAAGATTACACATTACTGAGCAAATAGATTTTTTTCAAGCTAGGATGAGCCAAACAGGCTCATCTTTAGTAGCTTAAGTAAAATTTTGTTTCACTCTCTTCATGAAAGAGACATTTGACACTGACACTTGGAATCATATTCTTCTCAGATATGGACTGGAACATTTGAATTTCCAAATCAGTTATGTACTCGAGGGATGTAACACAGCTCCTGCAATGACTGACTACTAACTCTGTTGCAAACAACCTTTTAACTCTTCTGGATAAAAGATAAACAGTGTCTACAGTGCAAAACATACCTAATTAGGCTACTTGTCCTTCCTTAAAGGATAGCGAAAGATTGATACTTTCTTCTAGGTCACGGGATCTTCTACAGCTGTTCCTGTCCCACGTCTGTAACACCACTAGCTCTCCATGATACAGTGCCCAGGTAGCTGATGAACCCGTACGTCCTTGGCCAACCATCATCAATCAGCAGTTCATGCTGGAGCAGAACTGCTGGCATGACACTTTATCCTCCCTACTCTCCTATTTATGCCGAAGAGTTGCAAAGGTCCCACTATCCCCAACCCAACCTGTTCAGAGTAAGAGCTGCTGAACGGGAAGGAGGTCCTGAACCCCTGATCAGAGCCTCTGGCTTTTCTGTAATGACTCAAACACATTCAAAACTAAGGCTGATAATACCTTTCCAGAAAACCTTGTAGGAATTCTTATTATTGTAAAACATGAACTGGAGTACTTAATATCGATAACAGAATCACATTGGTAACTGACTTGTAATCAGCTCTATGGTCTACAGCTGGAAAGGGCTTGTATTTATATTAGGGGTTATTTCACCCTTTGTGAATCGTTATCAGCATTATTTTAGGCCCTCTTTGTCTAATTGTTTAACTTCAGCTCTTCTTCAGATCCTCCGTAGAAAATGTACTTGTATTTAAAATCCTAGATGCGTTGGCTGCACTGTCTTAAAATCTGAGAACCTGACATTTGACTCTGTAATGTACTAGGAAAAAAAAAAAAGAGAAAAGGAAACAGTAGCTCCCATGGCACTCCTGTATCCTCTTAACATTTTCTTGTAACTATACTGTTTTATAGATGAAACTGTCACTGCAAAAATGACAAATATAACACATAAAAGAACAAAAATGGGCAATAAATCACAAGTGACACTCCAGCCCATTGAAATGCATTCAGCCGGTGCTGCAGAAAGTAGGAAGATTTCCTCTCGCTTTGCATTCTGCCTAGCTAGGACCAGAATCCTTGAAAAATTATTACAACAAATGCTGGGGCCATGATGTAAAAACAGGCTTAGAATTTCACTTTGGAGAGCCAGATCCATTCTCACTCTGCCTTCCTTGTCACTTGGCCTTGCAACAGCATCGTAATATGGCTTTACACCACATAGGTGCTCGCTCTCCCCTGGATAGCTATACACAACTCCCACTGGCGTAAATGCTGTTCAGAAGTATCAAGAGAAGAATACACTTCTAAAATGCTGTATTCAACCTGCATACAGACATATCTGCACACAGCTTTGTTATTACAGACAGCACTGTAGTTTCAACTAGGAAATCATGGGTTCTCCATTACCCAAAATAGCACTTCAAGTTTCAACATGTCAGAATACGTCTAAATCAATGCTACATGGTTCAGGATGGAGAAAAATGAATGTGAATGTCTGTCCAGCCTGTGTTGCTATACCTCAAATGCATTACATTGTAAAGGAGAAACCACAAACACTCATAAAGAAATTACCCCCGTTCTTTCCAACAAAGGAGATAAACAGGAAAACAGCCCTTCTTAAATTCATGTTGTTGTTTTTTGTGTTAATAAATAAACCGTGTTTTCAGTAATGCAATATAAATATGGAGTAAATCCCTTGACCTAAAAAACATTCAATGAAGTTGCGATCTTATCAATCAATTATTTCAGTTGATTTTTTTCACTTTTACAGTGGAATGGCTGAGAACAGAATCTGACCCAGCCTCCAGCAGTAGATCTTGCTATGTATTGAATACACATCTGAAGAAATGTGTATATTTTACTATGCCGCTAACTTCTTAAGGGAGGAGAAACCAATTGGGATTATTTTATGATTGCTTTTAACATGGTTAAAAAATATGCTGCTCATCTGGACCTTGAAGGTATGCACTGTAAAAATCATCTAAGCTTTAAGATTGCCACTACCTTTTCTAAAAAAATTCTTCCCAATTCTTAGGTAGCAGTTATTCTACAAGGCTTCTGACATATCTTGTTGTATCTGATTGTAACAAGAATTTCATCTCTGAAGAGTGTACAATACAGAACTCTGCTTCCAGCTGCATGCGTAATTAACAATGGGTAGTAAAAAGGGCGTTCTATGGAAATCAGTCTTAACAATATCCAGTAAAGTAGTGGCTGCCCTACTAAATCACGAATGGAAATATTTTAATTTAAATATAAGTAGCTCAGACGTATTTTAACAATTAAGAAAATGCCTGAAAGAATGAACACCCTAATCATAATTCCAAGCATGCTATTTTATCAGAATGCAGACAGAAAAAATAGATGAGGGCCGAGTGAATACCAAATATGGCCAATTTAAATCTATTACATGAAGTGTCTCTCACAAAATAGTGAAGCAAACTGCAAATGCTTTTGGGCTTTCTCAAGAACAGGGATTTGTTATTCAACTTTAAAGTCAAGATCATACAGTCACTTATGTATGTGATAAGTCTTTTGTTAACCTTGTACATGATTTCAACCACACTGTTAAACCTTATTTGATTATGAAAACATGGAGACGGTATCATGAGGACCATTATGCTTCATGTATACATAGTCTTTTCTCCTGGCTGACAGATATTAGTTAGATATTCTCCCTATGTATTAGAGGACAGGGTCAATTGAGTGGATTTCAAGTTAGTTACTTTTTGTAGGTTAACACTGAAAGCTAAACACTATCCCTCAAATTTGAATTCCTTAGTAACTAAGTTATTGAATCAGTGACAGTAATGTATTCACTAGTACTAATAACACTAATTTGCCTATTTTAGCTTGTAAGAACCAGAATCACACAGTAGGCTTTACAGCATGTTGTATTATAGTATAACTTAAGGACAAATACATTGGAGGTATTTAAGTGCAACTATAAGGAAAAGTTGCCTCTGCTACTCCTGCAAAGGAGTACTAAAGCAAGGAGTGGCTGTCAAGATATTTAAGGCAAATATTTTTATATGAAAAGAAAGGAGAAAAGAAGGAGCTAATAATCCATTGTTTATAAACTGCACCAGTAAGGACCAGGATGAGTTGGTTACGAAGGTAGAAGAAATAAGTGGAAGCAGAGTTGGTTTGAAAGCTGACCTATATTATCATGATCTTTCTGAAGAGGAAGATCTTTCAAAATTGGTAACAATATTCAGGATTGTAGCCAAGATTTTATATTTTCATTATGCAAGAAGCATCAACTTCCCACCTGAAAAAAAGAAAATCCCCATCCTGACCTCCCCACTGCCAGTTATGTATCTCCTTAAATGGTAAAAGACAAATGTATTTTGATCTCAAATGTAAGTACTTTGGTGCTGAGCAAAGAAGTGCGGAAAAGGCACTGAAGAGAAAAGACTAGGAAACACTATTTAACAGTTACAGCTGTAGGGCTTGTGGTAACTACAGTTCGCAATAGTCCTATGATTTCCACAGGAAGAAGCCCTTTTACATGTAGATCCTTCCCACAGTCTGGGAATCTGTAGGAGAAAAATGTGGGGAGAATGTGCGTCATCCCCTGCTTCCTCACGTCCAGTCCAGCTCCTGTGAACCTCCTTGAAGAAAATCTTTGGGTCATGGATACTGCAGATACCATTATTGCTGTACCACCCTGAAGTTGAAAAGTCTGCCTAAGGGACCCCTACACAGCCTGTCTCTGTACAAAGCCATGAATTCCTGTCGCTGTCATGGGACCAACCACGTGGGCTGGGTGAGGATTTTTCACTCCCTATTGCAGTTGTGGCAACTGAGAAGGAAAGTGCTTCTTTCCTTTTGATCACACAGTCCTCCAAGCATGAGAAGGGCTTGCAAAAATGATGAGGGGATTTCAGAGGGTTTTTAATACATTTCTCAGATAGCCATAAATGCTGTTTGCAGGTATCATTCGATACTGTCTTTTTCACTATAAAGATTAGTTCCTCGTAGAACAGATTTTTTTATTTTTAAAAAGGAAATCATGCACAGATCTGACAGACAACAACAGACTGCCAATGGTATGAGCCAACAGTGACAAAGCAACCAAGTAAATACTTTGCTGGCTGTCCTATGGTAGCCGTATCTCTCTTCTTTCACTGTTAACTACTAGAGCCATCCCACTCTTATGGAACAGGTCTATACCCAGTGTTTCCTGTAGCTACCCAGTTTTGCATTAAAACAAATAAAGAACAAAATAAGAGAAGGAAACCATTTAATTCTCCATATGGAAAAATATATAAGCTTGTTTGAATCCTGTGATGAAGAAATCAAAACTTGTTGAAGTTCAAGGACATGGAAGAGGTGCTCTTTGTCCCTTCAAAGCTTTATTTGCATTCTCAAGTAAAAAAGAATTGAGCTATAAAAGCGTATGTGGTCAGAGCTTCTGACAAGTAGCACTAACAAGAGCAAGCTAGTACTTCCTGGCGTCATCCAAATATGTTATTCTGGTTAGTTCATATGTTATTACATAATACGAATACACATGCAACAATTTTGTCTTGATTGACATGACAACTTGGTCACTATGGATCACTCCGCTTTGTTATTATAACACACACCCTAGAATTAAAAGCTATTGCAGACATGTCACTAATCCTCTTATCTTAAGCTAATCAATGAACCGCCCCTTATTGACTATAGCAGTACCCAGATGCTAAACATCTGAACTCCGCCTCATCCCTCAGACACCATGGTAGCAACATTTACATGCTTCCCGAGTAACTATGCCAGTATTCTTGAAAAAGGCAATGATTTTATCACATGCTAAATGCTCATGGACTAGGTCTAACTCCCCCTGTTAAATATTCCATCGAACTCACCTTAGATTCTAGAGTTTTTAATGCTTTTTGCTCCTGTTTGAAAATGAAAAGGTTTCCAAATCCCTTAAAAGCTTTATGCATGTGTTTATTTTCCGAAAAAATGAATCATTTCCCCATATCATAAAGACTTTCTGGTACATTCCAAACAGGCCTTCAAGCCACATACAGCCTAATTGTCTTGCATACTGAGTTTACTTCAGCAATTAGATTTAAAAATATTATAGTCTTGTTCATTCTCCTATATCACATACTAGGTTATCTTGTTTTAGTCCTAGAGCTCATGTATGACAAAATTAAAAAGGAATCAATTTTATTTCTTTATTTTGATTTTTTGTGTAATGAAATGTTGCCAGAAAATATGATCTTCCCAACATTCTGCAGTAAAAAAATAAATCCATTAATACAAGAACTTTGTCCTAACTTATGCATGCAACTCTTGAGCCTATATTATTTAGAAATTCTAGTTGTCTTGATCTAATAACACAGAAAAAAATAAACAGGTACACAGATACTATATCTATATTCAAACTGTCATTTAATTTACAAATGGAGCAAGACTAGACCTCTGTACAACATCAGGCTTGAAGGAACATTCCACAGATCATACACACAATGGGCACATGCAGTGGAGTTGTACGTACAGGGATGTGTCTGTAAGTTTTGGTGCCAAGCACACAATTTAATTTAATGGAGCTGAAGAAAAATTTATAAACAAAAAAAAACTTTTAACATAGAAAACTATTTATAAGCAGAGAATGACGAAACTGTCAGGGAAGAGGAGCCAAAGAAAATGAGACAAAATGGGCATGATGACTTGTCTATACTTGAACATCTGACCTGTTAGTTGGTCGTCGCCTGCAGCAGGGGCGATGCGAATGTATGGTGTTGTAAGCTGAGTCACGATTATCGCAGCTAAGGCAAAGGAAGATTTCCAGGTCAGCATGCATGAGGGAAAAAAAAGCCAGACTGAAGCTAGGCCAGCAAGAGGAATCTTGGTAAATAGTTTATTGTCTGAACTTCTTACAAATAAAAACCAAAAAACTCCCACAAGTTCCTTTTCATTTTCAGTTGTTAGTTTGGTTATTCTGCAAATTAATAAGCTTTCGTATGTGACTTTCATTCTGGAAGAGGACTCAAAGCACATTATTAACAGATAATGCATTTGAGGAAACTGGAGACTCTTTGGCTCTGTTAGTCACAGCACTGGGCCTTCTAAGCGAAAGTTAACTGCTTATTCAGATTACTGTAGTATTAACCTCTCCAGGTAATTTAAACTAGTTTCAATTTTTGTTTTCCTATTTCATAACAGTACATTTTCCCTGTAATTCTTTTTAAGATAATTGTCATGTAAAATGATTGAGTTAGCTAAGATTCATTTTTCTTGTAGCCACTTGGGTCTTTGTTCTAAAAATGCACACACTACACGTATACTTAACTTTCACCATACAGGGAATGACCACTGAGAGTAAGCACGCTTTTAGTTAGGTATGTATATAACTGTTTGAGGTCCGAGTTTCAAGTTCATGTTTTGTCACCAAGACAAGAAAAAGACGAAAAGCCTGAATTGTTTGTTGTGCCTGAAGTATTCAGACTTTTCTGTTGGAGCTGTAACAATCACTGACTGGTATAGATAACTATTACCGTGGCTCACATTAATAAAATCTTGTATTTCTTTGTTTGTCAGCAGTTCTATGATTGCCTCTAAATGGTTAAGCACATTATGATACATATATATTAAGGAATATAAAAAAAATTAAAAGGTCAGGTCCAACATGATGCAGCTGGAGAATGATGCAAAGAAAAAATATTGGAAAATTAAGGACAAAATTATATGAAAGATCACTCATTTACATAGAACAGCCTGGGTGCTATTAGAAATGTGGCAACGAGTGAGGAAAATAGATCATCTACCATCTGCAGACAATTAAACTCAAAACTGCTGCTGCATAATATTTTGAAATATCCCTCTGCAACACTGAAATGCAGTGTTGATAGTAGCTGCTAGAGTACTGTTGCTATTGGATTTAAAATATTATAATATCCTTTTCTGTCTTATAATTAATGAAATCCTTCCAATATTGCAAAATTAGAACAATAATGTCTCCCTCTTGAGAACCGGAATCCTAGGAGATAACTAAGATGTTTCTATCCAGACAGTGTTGTAAGTCATATCAGGAAATATAGTCTTAATATAAATCACAAAACACCACAAAATTGATAGCAATAAACTTGGAGGAGTTTTGGAATGTTTTCAACTTCGTCTGCTGAGATTTTACAGTCATTTAGCTTGAAGAAAGAGCAGGTATATGAAAGCCATATTTCAAGCAAAATACGACAACCTTTATTACCACTGGTACAAAAATCTCTTCCTCATTTTTGTTTGTTTGTTTGTTTAATTATCTTGTCAAAAATAATGGGAGTGGAAACCTGCAGTCTCTACATTGGCATATACACCCAAACAGTCACAGAGGTCCTAGAAGACTTTCTCTAAAGAAAACTGAGATCAGAAGACTCCATCCGCCTCACAAGAACATGCTGTCTGACCCTACTCCTAGCAAAGGCAGTAGCAAAGGTTTCCTTTGACTTCAGCAGAAGAAGGAGGAGAACTTTAAGCTCTACAAAACCCAGTATTCTGATCCTAAATTACACTTACAGTCACAGCAATCAGGATTTTTATATGATCTCTAAAAGAACACATTTAACAGAGGTTTAATTTGTAAAAATGTAATGGTCATGAAAGAAGAGCATTTTTAAAAATATTACAAATTAAGGTTGTTTTAAATACACTTGATGGAATGAGAAAGTATTATCTAGCTACTGACCCTACATTTGCATTTGACCCACTAGAGTTAGGCTGTACTCTTCGAACAAGAAGCTAGTCATGATTATAGGCTATCCAGTGCACTTGGCTCTGATCCAGTGTCCTGGTCTCAGCTGGGATACGGTTAATTTTCTTTCTAGTGGCTGCTGTGTTTCAGATTTTGTATGAAAGGAATGTCAATAATGCATATTGGTTTAGTTGTTGCCAGGTGATGTTTGTATTAGTCAAGGACTTTTTTCAGCTTCCCATAGAAGCTGAGAGGGATCATAGACAGAAAAATCTGGTCAATGTAATATTCTGTACCACAGATGTTCAGCATAGAAATGTTCATGTTCGGTATATAAATGTTCAATATATAAATGTTCATGTTCAGTATACAATGGGGATTGGCCAGGGGGTGGGAATCAATGACCACTGCTTGGGATGAGCTGGGCAACCAATTCACCAGGTGGTGTGACTTGTGTTGTATTACTTTATTGTGTATATTCTTTTACCATTATTATTATTATTGTTATTTTCCTTTCCCATTATTTTTCTATTAAACTGTCTTTATCTAACCCACGATGTTGTGGGTTTTTTTTTTCCCCCTCCTTTTCTCCCTCTTCTCCCTACCCTTGGGAGGGCGGAGAACTGAGTGAGTGTCTACGTGGTCTTAGTTGCCGGCTGGGGTTAAACCATGACATCCAGCTACAGAGTTTAGTGTGTGCCAGTTGAACACATGCTTGACAGTAAGCACATGTATTATTCCTGTTGACATCAACTGGAGTGAAAAGTGAAGTACCTACTCAAGGCTTCTGCTGGATCTGGGGCAAGAACACTCTGCATCTTTATATTATGCTTATTAATTTATGTTTATTTTAACAAAAAATGAAAAAGCATGTAGTGGTCCATGGAATGAACACTGCAAAACTCGGTGACAAAAGAGAATCTCAATGATCTTAAGAAGGTCTCAAGGGCACCAACGACTTTGAGATTATCTGGAGTGAGGAAAATTAAAGGAAACAGAGCTAGCAAACGATATAGCTATGCTCATGTCAGGTTCTGAGCTCTCCTACTGGTCCTGAGGGCAGACTTCAAACAGGCTAACCACACGCAGACAATGGCATGGCTTGGCCAAGCACAGCTGGCCCAGTGGAGCAGCTTGGAGGTTGCCTTGGGTGACCTGGATCCCAGGAAGGGCTGCCAATGAGCTTTGTGCAATCCTCAAATTCCACAGGAATGAAATTGCAAAAGGTTTCTACAGTCAGGGAATCAAGAAACAAGCCGACAGTTGGCTGTGCTGTCATGTTTGTTTTACAGGGTACAGTTTATGGCACTGGCCTTTACCCGGTGAAATACTTGCATGTCTACTTTAAGACAGAATAGTTGCAATGCGGTCAGTGAGATTATTCTTTGTGATCATAGTTAGGTCCATAACTGACTTGATCAGGGCCTCAAAGCACATGGTTTCCCACATACATATTAAATTCTAGTGTATGCCTATTAACTCCAATGGCTTACACAAGGCTGTACATATTTTCTGCATCGGATCTTAATTTAAAAGATTGTACCAGTGTTATACATGAATGGCCTAAAGCACTTCCTTTTAGCTTTAAAAAACACCAAACTTGAATTTTTAAAGACAACAGAAGCCCAGAACACAAACATTTCAGAAATTATGTTAGTATATGAAAACTAGATGTTGTATGGGAGAGTGTTTGCAACCTTGTTTGTAAGAGGCACTGTAACAAACAGATGGGCAAAACAAGCACATGATAGAGCTTAAGTAGCTTACTGTCTAGTAGGTACAGTGTAGTCACAAAACTCAGTGGAAAATGGTGCATATCTGTAAGAGATCAGGCACAGTGGTCAGAGCAGCCTCTGTTTCCTGGGGTGCGGGCAATATGAACGTTGCACTAAGCTGTTTGATAGTGTGTGGACAGAAGAGAAAGTGAATGGGAGAGGACAAGTCTCTGTCTTGTCCCACTGCAGGTGTGGTGACTTCTGACCTACATTAAGCATTTTTGCTACTTTTTCTAGTCCTTATGTGGGAAGTGCAAAGAGGGCACAGATTTCTGCTTTTCTCTCAAGTACCTCTGTTGGATCTAAAGGGAAAAAGTCCGTACAGGCAGGTATGATTAATATGTCATGGTCTCCATTTTATTTTTAAAAATTAATATAGTTTCAAAATATAATACAGGCATTCAGCTTATAAGCATGGAAATCAGTGCTTTACAGAAGCCCCCCAAGAAAGTTTTGCACCAGTGACTATAAATGCCATTAAGGACATCTCTGGTTTCAAACTCCTCACAACAATCCCTCACATTATTTTACTGGCTTCACAAAGGTATTAAGAAGAATTCTGAAACATGTTTTCAAAATAGAAATGTATGGAGATTTGTTTAAAATAAAAGCTGCATTTCTCACATGTCCGTTGCCAAATGGGTTAGCTCAAAGTAGCTTGTTGCTATGGGAGCTATTCCAATCCATAAAGTTACCCTCACTTCTCAAATGAGAGAGTAAGAATTTTCAGTCAGTCAAGTAATTGAAATAGTTGAACATCCATTAGTGGTTAGGAATACAAATCTTCAAATAATTTAAAATCCATTCCTCTAATTGCCTATTATGATTTCCAAGGTAATGTAGTCCACTCCTAGTATCACTGAAGCTACTGGAAAACATCAACACGGGATTCCACTTGAATCCGAAATTAATCTCTCGTCTATTATTTTATTGGGTTTTAGTTTAGATATTTGAAAGTCTTCTATGGTTTAGTAAGCAGTCAGTAAATTAGAGTTAAAACTACTTCCTTTGGTTTGGAAAAAACCCAACACTAAAAACCAGGAACCAGTTCAAAGAACCATAAAAACTGTATTTGTCACATTGGGGAGGATCCAGCCTTTCAACAGAAGTAATTGTATGCTAATGTTTCTGTTACTTTTAATTAATGAGATTCTCATCCATTGTATTTAGATTTAGTGGTGGTGGTGGTGGAACTGTGAAGTCTACATGCAAAGGAAACCATGGTGGAATCAGTTACATTAGGGATAGACACTATGGGCCATGCATGATCTTCGGCAAAGAACACGGATGAAGTATTTTTTGTTTCGTACTCTTACCAGGTGTCCAAATTGCAAGGTGGCTTTACCTATTCCTACTCATAGCACTTGCCTTTTCCTCTATTACAGTCTCCAAATAATCATACTATCCCATCACTTTTTTTTCAGGCCTTGAAGTTGCCATGAACTAGAGGTACTAAAAAGGTGAGACTACAAAGATAACTACAGACAGACCCTAGCCTCCAAAGTTAAATATATCAGCACCATGTTTATCTTTTCCTGTTTGGGAATCAAAGCTATAGCTAGCACTGTCTCAATTATACAAACTTGTCTCACAAATGGCAGTATCATGTGCTGACAGTCCAATAAATACAGCTGATCTGTACCATGAAAATGAAGAACAAGATTTCCCCCCTTTTCTTTTATAAAGCAATTAAGATAAGACAATTGCTTACGAGTAAGGGGTAATTTTTCACTATGGATTTATAAGCAGCTGGTATGCACTCCGCAATTGGCAATTTTACAATTCTACTATATATAGAAAAGTAAAAAATATTTCTTGTGAGATCATATAAAAACCCACAGAATATATTTCAAAACACATGTGTTCAAATAGACAACTAAAAATGAGTAATATGTTTATTATTAAAAACAAACAAACAAACAAACCTCCTAAATCTCAGCCAGAGATGCAAATGAATCATTTAAAATTCTGTAATAGGTTTAGTGATGTCTTTTAGCAATATAAACACTTCTGGAAGTCTGCAAAGACCATGTGAGGGAAAGGTCAGCAGGCTGAAATACAAGACATAATATGAACGTACCTTTTGTGGCTACCCTGACGCAGTCGATTTTGGTTTCCTGTGTCAAATAAAGAGGAAAAAGGTCACATCCTGTGTTTCTAAGGAAAGAAAATAATCCACGATTCTATTCTTAAAAGTACTGATAGAATGTCAGAGAAGTGTTCGTTTAATGTGCCTCATTACATATTTAACTGCTTATTAAGCAACTCCAACGTGCTTTCATAATATGGACAAACGCTGCTTGGGTAGTGTACATAAACATTTCACTTAAGATTTCTCTGAAAGTAGAAAATACGTGAAAGATATTCACAAGAGCACAGGCAAGTGTTCAGCTTTTTTACTTTGGCAACATAATGACCTTGGGAGACTTTTTTTTTTTCTTACAAATAGTATAGTTCGAGGCATCATGCTAGACAATTTTAGAAAGAAAAAATAATCAATGGTGTTTCACATTTCTGCACTGTCAGTGCACTGTGAAAGAGGGACCATTATGGCTTCTGGCAGAAAACATTTCCAGGCTGTCAACACAGACAGCCAAAGCTTATCAAGAATGGAAGGGCTCTGGGTAGGTCTGTCCAGGAAATGAAAAACAATTCCAGGAAGAATTAGCCCGATGAAACATGATCTGCGAAGACCTTCTTACACACTTTTCATTTCAGTTCCATCTACTTATTTTTCTTTTACCGTTTGCAGAAAGGCAAAAAAAAAAAAGTTTCTAATTCAGTCAGGGCAACCAAATGAGAAAACAGGAGTTCAAGACATTACAAACTAAGGTAATGCGACTGGACAGGCCAAGACAGATGTGCTAAAATCCACAATCAAGTTTGGCTTAAACTTAGCAAAAGAAATCACAAAACTCTCCTCTTCAAAGCAGCAAAACAAAAACAAAACAAAAAAAGCAAGCAAGCAAGCCAGTCAAACACACTCATTGGACAGCTCTTAGATAAGAAGACAGAATGGTAACGCACTACTTTGCCTGCTCTCTATTGACAAAATGCACTGTTTTCCCCTCCTCTTTCCTGTAACCTTTAATCATTAAGCAATATTCTGTAAGGAAAACTGTTATTTTTTAAACTCTGAGTGTTAAATTTCACGGTTATTTAATTTTTTCATTAGCAACTGAATTGGACATCTTGCTAGTTGGTGCTGATCATCTGTTTGCACACAAATACTGTATAAAATCACACCTGTCCTAAGACTTACCCCATTGGCTCTGCTAGCGGCTTGAAAATAGATGCTGTAGCTCTTATGAGGCAGAAGAGGAGCATTCCAGAAACCACTGTAGGTTTTGTTATCACCAATAGTAAAAGGCTGAGCAGCTTGTAAACCATTGGCTGGAAACTCTGCAGCAAAGTAGTACTGGGAATTCAAAAGCGAGGCATTCTGGAAATGAATGGGCACTGGGTAGCACTTCAGGATTTCAGTTGTCTTTTTGGTTCTCCGTGGGCGTTCTTCTTCAACAACTATTTGATAGACACTAGGAGTAGAAAGGAAAGAAGAAAAGAAATCATGGGTTATTTTAAGACTCGGGCAGTCAACTCATTCTGAAACCACAATAGCATACCCGTATTTATGGAAAAAAAGAACTGTTAAAAGCAAAGGGCATGGGAGTAAAATGTCATTATGAAATTCAGGTGTAAGAATTTGTGGAACAGATTCATGCTTTCCAAGACATTAATTTTGTTTCGGAAAAACAAAATTAGCCATACACACCAGAGCTTTTTGTACAGCAAATGCACAGAACACCTTCTTGTTCAAACTCTTGCACAAAAAAAGCTTGCTTGATTAGCGCTAAAATGTAGAATTAAGTACTATTTTGTTCACCGAAGTAAGTATAAAGTTATAGATTCCATCCTCTAACCTGTCTAAATGAAATGAAATGAGTAGTAAGATGAAAATGAAGAAATAAACTACAAAGAGACAAGGAATACTATTTTCTTAACTGTTGACATTGTAACTATTTATAAAAGCACACACAGGTAAATCACAGTCTTTTAAAATTTCGCTGGAACATTGACTGTTACTGCGCAAGAATAAAACACTTTTTAATGAACGTTACTCTCACTCAGCAAAGCATTTTTACACATCTTAGAGATAACCATGTTTTAAGTGTTTCTGCATTCTGCAAAGCAATTCAGTTTGTACTTGCATTCTTTGCTGTATAAACCCCCTACAGGCAACAGTCCATCCCTTTAGCCTGTAAAGGTGCTATGGACATTCAAGTGGGAACAAAGAAATTGTGATTTCTGCTGTATATGCAAATAGCATAATCATTATACCCTTGCAGTTGCTGTAAAAGCCTGAGTCAGTGCCTTCAAATTTGTGAAGTGGGAAGTCCATGTCTCTAAAGAGGACTGGCTTACAAGTTTATTGCTTCACTGGGGGACAGTGATTCTTAATCACTATTTGTCTCCTGGAATCTTGAATCCCGGTAAGCAAGTCAGGGTAAGGCAATGTGTCCACATTTTTGCACATTACATCTAATAACAATTTATGACCTTTCAAGGTGATAATTCATAAAAAGCAGCAATCTCTGGGTAGGGTGTGTTCCGTAAAGATGAAATATCCACACAGTCTTCTGACATGTCATCTGTGGGTAGATAATTATGTTTACAGAAGACTCTGCCCAAAGTACAGGGGCACGTGGGCTGAGCTCTGCAGCTCTCAGTCTGGACCCAACAGGGCTTATTGTCTTAGTCGTATCACTGCACAGCATCGGCTATTCCCCTTCTGAAGGCAAATCTGGTTTAGAAATAAGAGAGATGACTTTGTGCAGTCACCAAGCCCGCTCATGGCCAGTGAACTCCTGCACCTGCTTTGAGCGCTGGCACAGAGCTCTCCAGCTCTTGCTCTCTCTGGAGCCTTACTGACTCGCTGCACAACCAAACTAACTTACTGCTTCTACACTCAAGCTGCCTTTGCAGGTTTAGATAATGCCGCGTGCTTGAATGATGCCCCATCACTGAAACTGTTCAAGATCAGGTTGGATGGGGCAACTATCTAATCTAGTTGAAGATGCCCACAGCAGGGGGGGTGGACTAGATGATCTTTAAAGGTCCCTTACAACCCAAACCATTCTATGACTTCATGATTCTATGTCAGCATGATGCTAGATCTGCAAAGCCTTCATAGCTGAGTATCGCCAAGAGGCAGAGGAATGCCAATTCTCTTGGCCATCGTACTGTTTTTTTACCAGACCTACTGATCAAGTGCAGCAAACCCCGGTCACTATGTTTTCAAGACCTAGAATCTCCAGTAGGAGATGCTGCACTTCCTACGCTTACAAAAAACGCCCAGAAAGTTAACACTGAGAATGGTTAATACCTCTTCTTCTGCCTAATTTAGATTTGCACCACAGTGGAGGTTTAGTTTAATGTTAAGGCACTTTAAGTGTCTTCATGAAGATGTTTATACACCTGTAAGCTCCCATTACAGTCACTGGAGAGCTGCTCCGTACAGGTAACAATCTTAAAGACCTGACCAGCGACGAGCTGTCTACTTTTGGGTCAACTTAATTGCTTTCTAGGCTCCACTGACTGTAATAACTAAATACTCGGGTCACATGTAGACATCTACAAATACACACCTAAATTTTAGACGTTTTAATCTGATGCTGAACCCCATGCAGGAATCAAACCATGTATAAGTAAAATTTGGTGCAGCCACGAAGACAAACAAATGTCTTGAGGGTCCACTTGAAGGCCACTGTCTGTACATTTTGCGGTTCTGTGTAACAAAGTCTACACATCTAGCAGAAAGATTTTCGTTAGTTGATTAATTCCATGCTGAGTAGTAAATGAAGGTCAATACATGGCAACCTTTCTTTGATCCCATGAGAACGGATCTGTAAAAACCAGCCATGAAATACATCTAAGCTTAAAAATTAATCACTGTCATTACAATCTTGTTTTTTCTCTTCCAAATCAATGTTTGACATGATTTTAGCTGTTAATTTTCTAGAACAAAACACGGTTGCTTAGGACTGGGATTCCAAGCTACTTTGAAGAAAGCATGTTGCCTCCTCTATTAATTTACAATGAATCTACAATAAATACCATCTGCAATGTTGCCTCCTCTATTAATTTACAATGAATCTACAATAAATACCATTTGCAAATTTAAATGGAGTATTGGAAAAAAAAGTAGAAGGTGATGTAAACATCTGTTCTTGCAAGGTAGCGAAGCTGGACACACTTGCCTAATACCGCAGCAAAGATAAAACCCCCTCATTTTCACTAAAGCTCAATGGAGAGTAAACTAGGTTATTTGGCTGTTGCCTTCAGGAGAGTATTGTTATCTTTTTTATTGCAGCAGGACCGAATATAAGAGGAACTTCAGCCCAGACAAGGTAATACGACCTGTTTCAGTACTGGTTTAAATAAATATTCTTTTCATTTTTCACTCAGTGATTAAAGCTAAAGACTGTAGATATTTTAGAAACAAACCTGTAATTAAAATGCTCATTTTTCTCTGGCAAATTCATGTTAGTTATACTATGAGCACTATTCCTTGTATATTACATTTTAAATGCCTGCCATCTATTCATCTTCAGATACATTAAAGAAAGAACTAAGTTGACTGGAGCAATTTCAAACTCAAAATGTCTTTTCATCCTTTCTCCATGAGACAGATTAGATTTGCAAGCATCTAAACCTCAAATCTATTTGCTCTTTAATAATTTAAGCACTGAAAGGTCAAGCAGCTCTTTTCTGTTCCCCTTTATCAAAGTCCAAGTGCTAATGAAAAATAACTAAATCCCATCCGCTGCCCAATTTCCACACACTGCTGTTTCTCTGATGAAATTAACACCTTATAAGCACCTGGGTCAACGGAAACATGACAGAACTTTATGAGTGATACGTTTTACATTTGTACAAATGAGATCATTTTGCTAATGAATTTTACACAATTACCCCAATTACAATTATAATCCAAAAGCCTCCTCTAATTCTTACTGTTAAAATTGCTTTCTTTAATATGTAACAGCTGAATTGCCTGCGCTGAAAAGGGTTCAAGCTTAGTGAATTGAGCTAGCAGTGTACCGGGACTCTATTATTCCTCTTAGGTATAAGTCAGATTTCCTGCTTGTTTGAAGTTGCATTATTCCTTTTCCACACCTCTACATTTCAGAGAATGAAGTCTTCCCACCTGTAATCCAAAAAAATAAAATCTACACTACAGTGAAAGGTATGGAAAGCATATTGGCTATTGGTAAAGCTTAAATTGATCTTTCTGAAGGAAAGAAATGTAATTTAAGTTTCATTCACGCTAAGCAGTTCCACTATCAAATTCCAATGCCTTGGAAATTGAACACGAAATCTGCTTTTATATAGATCGAAACTTACTGTTGCATCAAGAAAGGAACACATGGGAATTATTTTTAACTTATGATTCAAATATTTCAAATTTGGGGATTAAAAAAGATGTCTGGGAAAAGAAAAAATTGATGTAATTTTTAAGCTATTTTTTATTTTAACAATTCCAAAACAGCTCCAAATTTAAATGACTACGCAGAGATACTGCTCTGAACATAATAAGGACCGTAATTTTGGTTAGAAATTAGACATACCAGGCTTCTCAGATATTTACTGAAATTGGGCTGCTTAAATTAAAATGGTCTGTCAATGTCTGCTAAATATACTGATTTCTTTCAGAGTTGAAAAAAGACATGAAAGATGAAAGAAAACATGTTAACACAGTAATCAAAGATGCTAAGAATATTTAAACAAATGAACCAAACCGTTCAAACATTTCAAAAGAAGACTTCAGTGTATATCTATTCTTAAGTCCATGAAATGATGGGTTTTAGTAACTTGCTGAGTCAGGGCATTATTCCACATTACTGGAATGCAATAAATCAAATTTTAATTAATCAAAGCCTCATTCAAAGAGACAAAATAATTTTCCAAGAAGGGCCTATAGGATACAAGCATGGACTTCAGGATTCTTAATACAGCAGTCCTTAACATGTACAATCTAGGTATTTATCAATTGAAACTTGTGAATTTATAATTACATGTCCATCAAAAGTAATTCCAAATAAAAAACAAAGGGAAAACAAGCTTGATTACTTCATTATTGAAATGTCAGCTCTCTCTTAAATAGTCTTGATGCTCCACCTAACTGGAAGCAGTTTGTTGAAGTCATAAAGAAGTTTTAAAAATTTATTACAGAAGAAAGATGGCCTAAGGACCTGAATCTAGACGAAGATTATCTGGATTTATTTATTAGTCTTAATACAACTGTTGTGTGTGATCCTAGGCAAGTCAATTAAATATTTTGTGCCTCAGTTCTCCAGCTGTAAAATGAGAACAGGGAAGTTTCTTATTCCCTCTAACCTGCTTCAGTGGTTCAAAACTAAAACCTCTTCAAGACCACTTTTTCTATTATCGTTGAAAAAATAGGTTGTTTTTTTTTTTTTTTTTTCCCTGGGAAACGTACACACCCTGCAAAGCTGTTCAGCTCCACTAACAATATGCTGAGCACCTCTGAAAACTGCTGGGCTGTTTTTGCAGACTGTAGAGTCTAATTAGAATATTTCTGCTTGTTGTAGTAAGTCTCCTCTTAGTCTTATGTTTTATTATAAACATGTATGACTGGTACTTTTTATAGACCTGTTTCTGTATCTCGACTTGCTTTGTTTTAATGCCAAACATTCAAACAATAGAATAATCTTTAATCTACATATTGACCATTATTTCAGTTACTTATTCCCATAGCCTTACTTTATCTGTATGCTAGAATCACTTCACTGCATTCTTCTACTAAAATACCAAAGTTCCAATAGATGGCAAAATTAAGAAACCCAAACCCCACCTTGTTATCTCAGTTTTATGTCCACAAAGAAGTCGATTCCTCAAACATAAAGTCTAAAGGGTCCCCACAATTTCACCAATACTTGTGTAGACACTGAACATTATTCTACTGTACTGCCATGCAAGGCATAAGCACTTTTTAAAAATATCAGTTGTTTTGTTCATGTTTTCCATCCAAAGCTTCATATATGCTCATCATATGTCAAGTGAAGAGTTTATTATTTAACAGTGTTCCTTTAAAAAGACACAATCTTTGGACAATTTTTTAATATAATCTGCAACATAACTTCCTCTTCAACTCTGTCATCAGTTGTTTCTGACATCTTCATAACATCTATATGGATGAACATTGGAGATTTGGTCTATTTCTTCCTGCCCTCATATTGCACTAGATTCTTGAAATCTATCCTGTAACTTAAAATTTTACAGTACTAGAAACTATATGTAAACCGTATCTTGAAATGGAAGAGGGAAATTACTCTTTAAAGGACAGGAATGAATAATTTATAGTTAGCAGGCAAACAGAAGAAGGCTACAACAAATTGCCACTAACTGTCCTACTACTGAGCATGAGTCTGTATATTTATTATAGGTGGCATTAAACAAAGGCGATAATGACACTCCCCCAATTTATCAAGTGTCTCACCATAATAGCTACATAGGCTTTGCCAGTGCGTCAGGAGTTCTACCAACACATAATATCTACTGAACAAAAGATACTCCATGTGCGGTCATTTTCAGTACAGATGTGAAGCCAGGGAACCAGCTGAACAGTGGTCCTGTCCCTCTGACCACTGCAGAATTTTACACGTTTTGTCAAAGGGGGAAGCAGACACTGTTCAACTCTGTATTGTCTGCATATCACACAGAGACCGTCGCTCTATTCAAGATCGGCATTTATAGGCTGAAAGAACCAGATGCAGTAATAATTGTTCCTAGGCAGGCTATGGTCTCTGGACAAGGGCAGTCTGAACGAACACAAAATGGGTACCTTATTTGGGAGGGGTGACTTTTCTTGTCCAAGCATGAGAAATGAAGTTATCTGTATGAGTTTGGGATTTTTATGGTTCTGTTGTTTTTTTTCTGACAGTGACTTGGCAATGTTACAGGTGGGATAGAGATTAGGTCAATGACTCCATAAACTTTATGAAGTTTATGAAGTAGAATTAAGACTAGGGAGATTTGATTAGCAAAAGAACAAATGAGTATGCCTACTAACGAAGGAGAAGCCTGTTCAAGGTAGCCCCCTCTATTTCAGGAAGATTTTATTTGGGAGATCAGAGATTTTCTGTGTTTTAAACAAAATACAGCCTTGCCAGCTATACCTTCCAAAATGAGAAAAAAATGAAGCATCTTAAAAGAAAACCCTTACATGGATGTAAAATTCAGATATGAAAATATAGAACTGACAATAAAGAAAAAACCCAGACCAAAGAAAACCTCCAAATCAAGGCTGCTGTACCAATGCCAACAACGATGCATTAAGATCTAATTTATAAAGGGGAAAAAATGTGAACTAGGCGATGTTGCAAATCATACTGGCAACACAGAAGCAATCAAAATTCTTGCAACTGTTCACATCTAAGTGCTTGACACACCAGTGTTAAAGGTGTACTGCCTTTTCTTTTTGCGAGTGAAGGCAGTCTTTAATCCTCATTTTTGTTTCCATCTGTGCTTGCAGTCAGGAGGTTTTATACAAACAAAAGTTCCACAGTCTTTGTCTGGTTTCTAAGTTTGCGGGACAGTTAATGCTTCCAAAGTGGAAGAAAGGGAGTAAGAGAAGAAAATACAACAAGCTAGCAGCTTGTCGAAGCTTGAATGGAATGATTCTGCTTCCACACCTGGCTTTATTTACTGGCTTTGTAAGTCAAGAGGTAAGTCCGGTTAGATTCTCCAAGGCAAGGTCTGTTTTTCTTCTCAGGAAACATTATTACTGGCACCTGAAACTTCCAGCCCATGGGAAAAGTCAAATTGGAGAAAGCCACAAATCTTTTGGAATCAGACCTGGAGTGAACACGAGAGGGACTAATATTATACAGTACCTCCGTTGTCATGCAAGGAGCCCTATTTCTGAGATCAATCAAAGCAGAAATACCTAAACAGCTGTAAAGGAGGAGATAAGACAGCTTAGGTTAGCCCCCAGAGATACTGCCAAATGTAAACTCTCAGGTGTCGTAATAAGCTTTATCTTCACAGACCCAAGTCCATTGGGGAACAGTATCTGGTTTTTAATGTAAAACTTCTAAGCTGCTTTGTGACTGCCCAACTCTTTCATATGGATAGTCTTAAAGTCTTAGAAATCAGTATTTACAAAGGGGATTTTCTGGGAAAAATACATCCAAGCAAACCTCTCCTTAGCATTCCTATGGATTTATATCGGAAATCCCAACAGTTCTCATATGCGGAGCATTACGTCACTGGAAGTCAAAGATATTTTGCTTGTTCTTTCCCCTAAGGACGGTCACCAGGGGAGGATATGACTATGCATTCAGTTCCTTTGAGAAGAAAAACAGTTGCTACGTAGTATCTTAATTGCAGAAGAGTCAGATGGGTTCTGAAAGCGGTAAGGGAACGGACACCGTAAGTCCATCATGCATTTTTCCAAACACAGAAGAACTGATACACTTCTCTTTTGTGAGTTTAGACTCTCTAGGATTTAAGGGAAATATCAGAGCCTGGGCTCCCAAAAGTCTTAGAAGAAAATCTGCAAGAAAGGAAAAGGAGACAATGATGCATGCTCCTTCCACCTTCCAGTGGCCAGATGGATGCCACCTAGTCCCAATGACGCAGTGTATTTAATTTTTTGCCTTATTTCCTAGTATACGAATTCACTGTTTTAGAGACTCTAAGCACACTACGTCAGGGGCAGAGAATCATATACTACCATATACTTATATAAGACGAGGGTGCAGGGGAATATGTTTATCCAAAAATGACTGCTCTTTACACTCACAAACATCTATTGAGTATTCTTTTAACTGCTCTATCAGCTGATACTTGGCTTCTTCCACAAATAACTCTGGTATACATAACTGATACTCTTTCTAATAGGTATGTCACCTTTATATTTTTGGCAAACATAAAACTTCTCTGCTGATATCTCTTTCATGTATATGGGACAACAACATCCCATTTACATTGATCTGGTACTGGGTTCTTTAAATCCCATTTGAAACAGAAGATGCTTCAAAGCTTTGTAAATAGACTAACACACTACAAGTTTTACAGCGAGAATCCCGTCTACATTCCACACGTCATCTGTGATACCCAGCTCCCACCCTCAATATGCTCAGCTCCTTTTAGCATCTCCCAAATATTGGCTGGAAAGGAGGCAACACATGCTGTGGCTGTGGCTGCTGCTGGGCTACATATGGGCTTGCTGATGTGTGAATTGTAGCTCTCTACTGATGAACCAAATGAAATGAACTAGTTCATATGGTACCATAGCCTATCTTCAGCTTAAATGCTAATCTGGGTCTTTCCTCTGTACCCAGAGATTCCAAAATGTGGGAGAAACTTACTATTTATGAAACATTTAAACCATTTCATACGTGCTTGAAAATCGCCGATAGGTTCAATATTAGTGAGGGAAGGAAGGAACATACGGACAGGTGGTAAAAACAAGGTAAGCCTCGTTTTCTGAGGAAACTAGGAAAAAAGCAGGTATAAACAAACTTTAACTTAGTTATGTTCTAGAAAGTTTATTTTTTATCTTGGATATGTTGTATTGCACACACAAGCCAAGGAGTACTTCCTTTCTTCATTTTAGCAGTGAACAAGTTTTATTCCTACTGGGTATAAGGACTCAGTCCCTCTAGACACCAGATACTATTGATCTCACTCCACGAGGCTTTACGCTCTTAATTTAAAGCCCAAGTAGCAGCATCACTAACTTAAATGATGCTGGTCTAAACAGAACTAACCTAAGGCTTCAGATTCTCCAGGGCTTTGAGACTGACTTCACTACAGAGCAGAATAAAATTGGGATATCTCCTACTTCCTTCGTAGTCTGCTCACAACATGGCTTTAAAATGAATGAAAACCAGGGATGGATTGTGAGGATAATAATTCCACAAAATATTCCACAACGCAACTATTTTGAGATCTTCTGGTGGGCATCATGGAAGAGGCGAGTAAAAAAAAGAAATAATTCTCTCCAGACAGTAAGCTACACATACAGTTGCTTGTTATGACATTCCTCACCAAGGTGTTCACAACCACACATAGGTATCTTTTCCTTTTTTCCTTTAGAGAGGAAAATTATATTTCCATTTATTTTCATTTCAGAGATAGGAACAGAGAGAGCATGATATATTGATTTGCAGAAAGCTACACAGATTGTCCCTAGCCGAACCAGAAAGACACTGTAATTCCTCTCCTGGCCATGTGAAGAGGCTTAGCTCCTCTTCTTCTCTACAACAGAGCTCTCCCTTGGGGAACACGGGCCTACTCCTTATCTGGGTGACTTTCTTGTGTACAAACAAATAAAGAATTAACAAACCATTTCAAGTACGGAGCTTCTCTACACTATTCTGATAGTGACCTCTGTCTTAATTTGAGTATATTTTTCCAGCAATCACCTACTCAAAGCAGGGAGGGAAGGAGGAAGAGGGTGAGAGGGAGGTGTGGATGAGAGAGAGGGATGCAGAGGAAAAGTGGGAGAGAGAGAGAGGGAGAGGCAGAAGGGAAGGGAGAATTCTGTACAATCCTGCCAGGAACAGCAATGCCAGTTAGTCCCACATTACGTGGGAGGCTTTTATAATGAAAACCACCGATCATCAAAGTTACCTAGGTTTAGGAAACATTTCTCTCCTATCTTGTTTGCTGTTATTTATACGATAAGACTGCCTCCATCTTTCAAAATTTGTATTAGAAACACCCTCTTTCCACCATAATACTTTAGAGTAAGAAAAAAACCCTCAATACACAGTGAAGGAAGGGATTTTGGTTTATTCCAGTTGAAAGAACAAATAGTGTAGCAACTTAAATGCTCTGATTTTTACATCTGTCATGCTGTGGAGGTGTTCATGCTTAGCAAAGCTCAGACAACAGTGTGTAACTCTTAGTACAAAAAGCATATGACCTAAACTGTTCTTCCTCATAAAATACAGTAATGAAAACAGATAATAGCTGGTCTTGCACAGACAATTTTGTTAGATGCCACATGTTTCATATAATAACACAGCGTTGAATATTTCAGGCTTGTAAGTTTAATTTCTCTTTGTCCTGGTTTGATCAAGATAAGATCAGTCCTAAATTGCTTTCGAATATTAGCTGGGTACCATGAATGTATTTTGTATTCTCTCAACCATAACTCATTACATGGAACTTGCTTGGCATCAATAAGTCACTATCGCTTTTCTGTGTGTACGCGTGTGGGAGCGTGTGTGTGGCTCAATACCCTGCTGCTAGGCTATTTAGTGATAAAATCTGATATAATAAAATATTAATTACAGCTGAAAGGTTGGGTGAGAAATATGAACTCAATTACAGTCCCATATTGTGAACAAAGGGCAGGGTGAAAAAATCCTTTAGTTATAGAGGTTTGGGATAATAAAAGAACAACTAGAACATTAGGCTCAAGCTGAGTGCTCCCTAAAAGGCCACCTGTTATTAATCTTCACATCAGGCATAGAATTTCAACTAAATTAGGTCAAGATGAAAGATCGTTGCTGCTGATTTTTTTGACTTAACTAATTTAAAGATTTCTTTGTCTGAGCATTTTTTTCTTTGATGTCATTGCAATTTCATAATTAGAAATTTGTAACAACCACAAGGACACAGCAATTATAATTAAAGGTTAGATATCATACACGGTATGCAAAATGATCACCTTATATGGTATAAAAATAGATAACAACTAGCAGTTGATTCTAAAAGTATTTGTTTCAGTCAGATTGGCAGTTTCTCAGTGCCAAACTGTAGCAGATGTGCTCCCACCACCTTAGAAAGCCAAGTTTGGGTTTTTTTTCAAAAAATACCAGAAGTAGAATATAAATTATTCTAAGACTTCTTAATAAATACATTTCTGTTCATCTGTTCAACTTACCTGAGTGGGAAGTCAGATGAATTACCAAAGACTTAATAAAATGTGACCAGATTGCAAACAAGCACAGCTGTGAGCCAAAGTTAGTCCAAACCAAATAATACGACCTTGAAAACCTATGCATAGTAGTGAATCATAAGAACTGAGCAATCTTATCTATTATTGCAGGCTAAAATGTGCCATTATATCATAAAATAAGATTTTCATTGTCTGAAGAACTGTGTTTTCTATTAACAGTGTTTTCTATTTCAACAAATTTTGCTGAAACTATGGCAATATATTTTGGTACCAAGCCAGAAAACATACTTTCCATGAATTTACATTTATGATACTTGGAACAATCCAAAGACCATTTCAAAGCTTCTTAATCAGCTTTCTATTCTTTGCTTAATTTCTTTTTAAAAAGAACACAGAAAAAGGATGAGTTCATAAATACAAGATAAAAGTATCTTGGTACAGCAAGCGAGCTGCTTTTATAAGCCAATATTACACCATTTAACTCACCAGTTTTCAGGTTGCCAAGGCCCATTTATAAAACAACTGGAAAGCATGGAAAACGCAGTAAAGTCTTGTCACAGATTAAAAGGAATTAAAGAAAGCAAAACCGTCTAAAATAATTTAGTCTGAAAAAGAACGAGGTTAGAGGGAATCTGAAGGAAATATTCAAAACTGAAAGCCATGGCAGAGCTGACTGATCCTCTCTTTTCAATCTGTTGCAGCGAAAGAAAATACTGATGCACAACAGTATGGAAGTACAGATCAACAATGAAGAAACAAAAGGAAATGCCAGGAGTATAAACACATGCAAACCAACAACCTGTGAGATGACACAGCCCATCCTATCAGGATCAGTAGTAGCATTTCTGAAAGGCTATGCCTGACTCTCTGATATTCAAAGAAAGCTCGCTACTGCTTGCAAATTGTAGGTCTGCTTCTGACTAGAATGGAAAGATTCATTACAGCACATTTTCAGCTCCAGCAAAGTCAGTGACGGTACCTGAACCATCAGATTCCACTTGGTTCCTTCCTGCTACGTAAGGCAGGGTGCAAAGAAGAAACAAACTTGTTATTTTTCTTATTATAGGATATGACACAATGCTATTACCTAGTCTTCACAAATTAGGTAAAGAATAGATCTAGCAAGGTCTAAATGACCAGTTCACTTGGATTCCCAAGAAGACAGGAAGGCAGACTCCCACCTAACAGGGACTTTACTAGTTCTTAAAATCTACATGGGATGAATGTGTTATGTCATTTCCACTAAATAATTTTGAGATTCAAGTATTTTTTCAAGAAATGCTACACTCTGTTATCATTCTACTACGTTCAGAGTTGCTGGATATAATATGATAAAACACTGTACTGAAATTAAAAGGAATGGAGTAACAGAAAAAGAGGCAGTCTTGGTGCAAGAGCCATTTCTACTTCCAAAGAAATGCAGGACTTGCACACCACAGGTTTTTTCCTCAATAGCCTTGAAGAAGATCAGTATCTACACAAAATATAAGATTAATTAATTAAAAAAAAAAAATACTTTGAGAAATAATGTGCTCTTAAAGAACAGGAAGATTTCCTCAGATCTAAATCCATATATGAATGGTAAGATATTCGATTGCCCATTCTCCTGTATTCAACTCCCAATTTATGTTTATTATATAAGATGCTGCATCCTAGAGCAGTGGTTTTCATTCTGTTCTCTGCAAATTCCTAGGGATGCACAGTTTGCAAAAGGGAAGAAAAACAAATGTACAGTTCATGGATTTAAAATCACAACATAGAGATCTGCACATAACACTGCAATGTCTTCAGGGGTTTACAAATTAAAAAAAGTACATCACACATACTAAGAAAAAACTGATTGCAAGTAAGTGATATTCTAGTTCAGTATTTTCTAGTGGCCCATAAACTCTTGCAATGCTGTGACTATGCCCTGGAGAGCGTCCATGAGGTGTGGACACTCTTCAAATGTCATAATGTTCGTGTGTGTAACTATAGCAAGTTGTACAGCTCTTATTTATGGATGTGAAATAATATGCACATGCAAATTGATCAAGGAGCCTGGATATTACATAGAAATGAAGAAGTGGCAGAGCAGGAGATCAGCTAATGGATTAATGACACAATGTTAACACTAAAAGAATGAGATCTTTCTATATTCGACAAAGCTGCGCACTGGAAACTCACTACTGAATTGTGAGGGGGAATTAAGCAAATAGATTTATTAAAATGAGTGGTTCAGTGGTTCATAAGTAGAGGGAAAATGCTTATTTTCTCCTTTTCTCAAGGATGCTCTGCAACCTGCTGGTTTGTGTGCAGCACAGAAAGAAAAATATTTGCTGAGGCAGCTGGATGAATACACAAGCCAATTTCAACAAGTTTTTTGATTCAAAGCTTGAAAATTGTTTACTGCTCATTAAAGCACTCACAGAGGATATGAAGTTTTTAATCTATTCAACCAGGGGATACAACGTGGAGCACGGAGAGACTAGCTCAAACAGATCTGCTGCAGTGGTTTAAGATGTTGTCTCATTTGTCCATTTCCTCCTTCTGCCAGATGCTATGCTTTCATGGGAGACTTGGTGGAAAGCAACACGTGCCTGTGCTTCAGATGCGACTGGAAAGCCGAGCGTTATCACCTAAGAAACCCAAGGCAGACACATTTTCTCCTGCTGACCCTGCTGTGGTAGAGCAGGGCCAAAGCAAAAATAACCACAACAAAACTCTCGTCTCTCAATGCTATCGCCTCTTTCCACAACTTGAATGCAATGGGTCCTGGTCCAGCAATTTGGAAACGGGAGATTATTGTCTGTGTTCATTTTCATCCTTCCTTCTCTACAGAAAGGCTCTGCAGTGCACTCTAATCAGCAGTGCAGAATGATACAGGCAGATACAAAAAACCAGTCAGTTTTTGTGGCATTGTCCCCAGTTTCTCGGGAGTCCTGTGGATAAATACAAGGCTGACCTTCTATTCTGTCAGTGAAGGTATAAACTCTTCCTCCTCCCTGAAATGGGAATGAGTCTGGTAAGATTAGGTGGCATAGAAACCTTGGCAGCATGGCATTGCACAGTTCTTCCCACAGGAAATCTGGCTGTAGATAAAAGATTTTGCATAGTTCAGGATTAGCACAACTATTAAATACAGATGAGATTTTGGCCTTGTGCTTCTACTACCCTGCGAGACTAATCTTGAAAACAGCTTCGGCTCTAGATGTGAGAACACAGTTAATTCATTCGCACTCGTCCGATTTCCCCGTGGTAATTTCTCCCTAAATACAACATTTTTATAATGCCTTGTACTTCTATCCTACCACTCTCTGAGACTGTTTTAGGCTGAGGCATTTACACTGCTCCTGACTAAAGAGTTGCTGCCTTCAGTTGTAGAGCCCAGTAAGTGACTCTAATGTTTCTTTATGTCATTTAATGTAATCCAGTTGAGCAGATTAGCTTTTACTTAGCAATGCTTTAGAGTCATGATGCTTGTTGTAAATGCCAGTGATTTCCTTTCCTACTTAAATGAACAGTGTAACAGAAAGAGTTTTCAATGTTAATGTTCAGTAAAATGCATACTCTTTCAGCATCCAGTATGGGAAATGACAGTGTTTCACTCGGAGCACATCTATAGCTTTTCTTCCTCTTTTCATGTAGCATTCCTCTTTATTCTTTCATGTCCTTAAATACTACTTAATACCAAATAAAAGCATTCACTTGTTTCCTGCAATGCATGATCAAAATGCTTTAGTACACACAGAATGGGTCAATCAAATATTACTTATACTGAGAGTTAGGAATTCGCCCAAATTACATTGTCCTGGAAACCACAGTCCTCCTGCCATACCTTTATGCATTAGCAACAGAATCTTTTCTAATGAAGCCATTTAGTGTTTGCTAGTGAATAAAGGACTCGAATAAACTTGCTCAAAAAACACAATACTGGAAGAAAAAATCCTAAGGTCAATGGCTGTATGAAAATGCAACATTGTCAAAGAATCTACGGGAAAGGTAATTAAAATGGTACAGGTTACTTCTGTGTTGTAACCTAAATTATGAAAAAGAACAAATGTGCTCCCTGATGAAGACAACCCTAGTCTGTGTGAGCATCTTGACAGAAACTTGTGCTTTTTTGGGGGTTGTCATGTACAGAAAACTGAAAAGGGACCTTTGGCAGCACAGTGCCGTGTGACTAACTCTCACACAATACCACATCACATAATCGTTTCTACAAATTTACCTAGCACCACCTTCCTGACATTTACATCTGTACATATTTCAGAGCTTCAGTTCACCCCTGGGTAGAGACTTATATTTGAGTTGTTTATTTACATGCTCTCTGAACTGAAATTGTTCTTCTCCCTCTCTGAAGTTTATTCTTCTGATGTATTTTTAGAAAACAACCATGTCTTCTCTTGGCCTTAACTGGCTAGCTGAAGCAAGTCTAGTTCTCTCTGTTCCTCCATGTGTAACACAGGTTTGCCAATTCCCTGATCATTTATGCCATAACTCTCTGCTGCCGTGCTGCTAGTAAATGAGTATTTCTTGGTAGATCAGAACTAGGCACAGGAGTTCACATGAGGTCCTGCCAGTGTCTTGTACAAGGGCATTTATAGATTGTCACCTTTGCTGGAAACCCCACCTGCTGTGTACAGTCTATTTGCCTATCTCACAGTCATGCCATGTTTTGATGATTAACAGTCATATCACAAGCCATCGATGCACACTTTCTTCTCCTCTGTTTTTTACAAAAATGAGCCTATCGTACAACATGCATCCTTGTTATTAGCTCATAAAATGCAAACTTTGCATCTCATCCTATCTGTAGGAGGTTAATCCTGAAGGCTAGTCAATATTTTCTGTGCAGCATTCCAATCCAATGCTGCAGGCAGGATCTGCTTTTACTGCCAAATGGTTCATAATGTGTTATATTTATATTTGATATCTATACACAAAATGTGCAGAATGTTATTGGGTCACTTCTCAGTTGATCATAGAATCACAGAATGGTTCGGGTTGGAAGGGACCTTTAAGATCATCTAGTTCCAACCCCCCTGCCATGGGCACCTCCCATTAGACCAGGTTACTCAATGGTAATTCAGTACTTCACAATACAGCACAATGAACATGTACTTACATCATGACCACTAGTTTAGAGCTCTTGTGAGCCACTTAAAAATACATAGTTAAATACGTATGAAAGAAAAGCAACTGAATCTCAAGAAGAAAAATATCAAGTATATGACATGGTTAAAGTACAGAAAGATTGACCTGCAACATTGCCAAGGCTTCAGTTCTAACAGGGCCGAAGCAATCATGGCTTCCAATAAGACCTTCAAGATTGACTTGAGTGCTTATTTAGTCAAATGGGTGAACAATCACTAAAAGGAACTCCATACTTTTCACTTGGGACAACTCAGTTCAGTGTCACTCAAGAGCAAAATTACTGATGAGATTCAAACCTTCATAAAAAAAAAAAAAAAAGAACTGTGGTGAGATGATAAGCCACAGTGGAAAATCTAATTTCACATTGGCATTAAGGATATGGCAAGCGCACACGAATAATACACAGTAAGATCAACAGCAAAAGCTCCCAAAGACAGCAATGGGTTCCATGTGCCTGACAATTCCTAACCACAGTTCCACAGGAATTTAGAATGGGTCACTCAGCACTGTGGCTACAAACTAACATATAGTACTGTGACACACATTTTCAGAAAATGACTTTAAAATGTCTCCAGAAAGTACATCCCCACATAATCCTGTTCAACAACCTCTCGGGGAAATGTAGCTGACTCACATACTCCCCCTTCAATCCTTCCACAGCACACAGTAAAATGAAAACAAATCCCTGGCGTACTTCAGTAAACACAGGGCAACAGCATTTCTTTCTTACACTTTCAAGGAGTGCTCTGGTTGTTCTGCATCTGAACTCAGGTATGTATGAACTGGGTACATTTTTAAAAATCATGCAATGCACTAATTTCCAGTGGTGTTCATAACTATTTCATTATGCTTCTTACATTAAACACCCCTCTCTCTCTCAAGATAAGTGCCCAGAAATAAACTTGAGCCCCCTACACAGTCATTGGGAGAGAGAACCATGTCTTGTTACAACTCCAGAGCGCTAGTCTGAGATGAAAAGTGGAATTGTACCTGTCATACTATCTCTATAGGGTGATCAATGAGCCCGTAACTGAGGAACTACCTAAACTCAGCCAGATGTAGATGCTTACATTTAAAGACCTGAAAGGCACTTTATTTGGGGCTTTACTGTATAGGTCTACATCTCATTAGGATACAAATGTCTGAGCTGTCTCATGAGAAATGTGACAGACATGCCAGCTCTTTCCACAATAACCTAATGACTTGAGCATGTTCTCAGAAACTGGAGGCCAGGGTTCAATACTGTTTTCCACCTGAGAGGCTTTCACCATACTGCTCCCACCCCCTAGCCATCCGAACAGTGTTACTGTGGTCTCCCGCAGACGTTGACCTAGCATGCAAACAGAAATACAAGAAGAATCAGAGAACCAGGAGAGCATTCATGAAGGAACCTGTCTAATCAAATGGAGAATCTCCGTATCCTGTCCATTACTTCCGTTTTTATTCAATGACAGTCTAAAATATAACATATTAAAAGTCCTGTGAGAAAGGAACAAGGACTTCAGGTCTCTTGCTTGCCCAGGAGGAGCTTTAGGAACTTTGTGCTCCTAGTTAGAGGTTCCTACTGCTTCACTGAGAACACTGAGATACTTGAGAATAGGCTGGTGGCCTACACTGAGCTGTCTAAAATCCATCTAAGCTATACGCGTGAACAGGAGATTAAACAGAGAAATACAACACTATCCTCCTTGTTTGAAAGGTCCCCAGTAGGGCTTTGGCACCAGCCAGCTACCACTCTCCTCAAAATTTCTAGACATGAATCAGGACACATTCCCAACTGGCAATGGGTAGGTGGTCATTGTGCCTGGGAGCTCTGCAGTATGAACATGGACTGCTTTTAGCCAGTCGGCCTCAGTACTAGAAAATGGTACAGGGCATACAAAATTCACAGTAAATATGCATGCTTAAAGTCTGAAGTCAAGTAGGCTAAGCTGGGCACTGAGTAGCCATTCCTTGGAAAGGGATCATGGAAAAACGACACTGTTCTGTTCCTTGCATGCTCAGAGACCAAGCTGCTCATTTTAGTAAGCAGATTTATGAAAAACGTGTTTTATCAATTCTAACTGAAGTTGGCGGTCCAGAGAAAGCAAAACAGGGTATGAGTTCCAAGACTTTATGATTCACCAGTTGACTTGCTGTTGGACTTCCGCCTTCACCAGGGAGACTGGAAAAACCCAGTGGTCCGGAGGATGTCAGCAGAGAACTAGCTAGCTTAGCTGAAACGGACTGTCAGAATGAGAGGTAAGCAATACAGAGAAGACTACCACTAGGAATGATGCAAAGATATGGTCTCCACTGCATCCTACTTAAGGTCAGCATGTAGACGGAAGATTAAAAAAAAAACCAAAAACCAAAAGCAGAGCCTCATAACAGTGCAGCAAACTTTTCAGTTGCTAAGTATAACCAAAACCCATAATAAAGTATTGGTGAGTTATGAAACTGAAAAATGCCTTCAGAGATATGGAATAATCTAATCTCTCTTTTATTCTGGAATTGCCCTAGCTTGCTTTATTTATCATAGATTAATTTTTATTAATCACATTGCTAAATGACAGATAGCATTACGTGCTGGGTTCTCAGTTCTCTTTAAATTACTATTTAAAGAAATCAAGAATCAATGCTCCTTTTACCCAGGGACTATGTGAGAAGTCACAGTAAAAGGAAATTTCTGAACAAGCCATCAGGACATGTGAAGCTGCACCACGCATGCCCAGGCAACACGTACCATAAATTCTAATTCAAGTCACAAGTAAAAATCCAAGGACAAGTTCTACTGCATAACAAAAAAGAATTACAGCATTTTTACAGCATAAGCAATTATTGTACTGTTCCCTCAATGAAACTGAAATTGACCCTTCTGCTGTAAATAATTATACTTCTTGCTATAAAGAAGTGACAATTATGGGCATTAATAAAACCCCATCCCTTCTGAATCACAGACATCCTCAAACAAGTTTACTGGCTGCCTTACAGGTTGTAAAACTATGATTTGGAAATACAGTTTGCAGGCAAAAGCTGACCCTACAGCATACAGTTCAAGTCTTTATATTTACAGACCCTTAAACAATAGAAAGGATGCTTGTGGCAAGCAAATTAAAGAATGGACAGTAAGTTCCCTTCATGCTCTTTAGACCTTCTGGTCTCACAGTATTTCAAAAGGCTATATTTTGAACAAGACATTTCAGAATACTAGTAAGTTAATAATGCTATTTGACCAAGTATTGCAACGTTATTTCAACATAACCATTTCTTTATCATAAATCCACCAAATATCTAGACTGTTTTATCAATGAGCTCTTGAAAGGCCAGAGTTCACTTTTCATTTTATTGGGAAGCTTTCCAAATCTCTCCTGGTTAATGCACAGTTTTAATATTTCTCTCCTCAGCTGCGTCTATGTAAGATTTCCTTTTTTCTCATTACTGCATTACCATGCAATGTCACTGGGAATAGAAGAAGATTACAATAACATGCTAGCATTACATAACGTGCTAGGTAGGAATTGTGAGAGGACAGAGCTAAAAATACAGATATTGCAGTGCTTTTATTTGCATGTGCTGTTTCCATGTTTTTGTCCACACAGAATGCTAACACGTCTCCTGTTGTGCCAATCAGTATTCTTCCATTTCAAAACTCATTTGTTCCCTTATAATTGTACTCATCATGCCTGCCTCCATAATTCATGCACGGGAAATTAATGCTGCACTCTTACCACGCAACATAGAAACTCAGACTGCGATACCAGTACGTTGTCTTCTCTGAGAAGTGGATTGCAACTGTGAGGCCCAGCCCTGTGGCTGCCATGGACTCACAACAGCAATGCAAGTGCCCCGTGGTCTCTTCAAGGTTATGGAAAATATCTTGAAACTTTTGTCTTCAGAGTGCTTGAAGCCCTGCTGCTTTTTAGGTTCCAATGATATCAGCCATGGATTTCCAAACAGCCTGGCTAGCTTGCTAGCTTTTGCTTGGATTTCTTGATTGCCAGTGAAACAACTTAATCTGCTGATCTGCCGACCAGGTGAGTGTTTTTGTGAAGATGAATAAAGGTAAGTAGTGGCTTCTCGGGAAGGCCATCAGTCAGATGGGAGGGTCCTGCAAAAGCTCTCTCAGGCTTCAGTTGATCCCATTTCTACAGATGCAAGTGTCTGAACAGTCCTGCATGCCCTAACTGATGTGGCACAAGGAGTGTAAACTCCTGCTGCCAGCCCATGAGAAAGTGAGTAGACACAGTGACAAAGCAGAGGGGCTGGCCAGACACTTAGAAGACTGATCCTCATGGCACCAGTCATGCTGAAGAAAAGAGATGAGGCCCTAAGACACGTTGTCCTTCTTTGCAATGTGTGTGGCAGGGACGGGAAGGCAACTGTGACCTCCACTTCATGTGCAATGCACTGTGGTTTCAGTGGGGAACTGTTGCATTACATATGAGTCTTTGCGTTTCAAAGATGACCACCTCAGTTTAATGTAGTCCTTCCTACTGCTAATCAGTAGGTAGGAATTAGGTGTCCTCTGTCATTCGTTTAGGAATCACTACACTATGAGTGTTGTTGAAATGGCTAAACCACATACAGAATGAAGTACTCCTTGGACTTGGGCTGACAAAGGTTTCTTCACACCGTGCATCTTCCTTTGAATCATGCTGCTCCTATCCCAGGGACCATGTGCAGATGGCCTTAATACCACTTGTGACAATGAGGCCAGTATTTACAGGGTGCCTTTAAAGGTCTGAACTAGGCCAATAAGAAATGTAAATCTCTGTGGAATTTAGACAATCTGAACACATCATGAAGTGTTTACCTTATGAAGTAGTAGAAAGGAGTGCTTATCACTTTAGATAACACATAGTTTGAAATTTCTATGGTAGTTTTCAGCTGCACTTCAAAACACTTAACAACTTAATATGGCCTTTTGGGCTGAAATATACATAACTTCTTCAGGGAAGAGAGATTAAAAGTATATTTCAAAACTAAGCACTTCAAGTAAAGATATGTTTGCTTTATTTTCCCAGTAGAGTTGTTATTTAGGGCACCCAACCTGCATGCTGAAGAAGTTGGGCACACTGATGATAAAGGGGATGCATTGAGAGTACACAGACTGCCTTCACTCTAGCACACTCTCAGCTTTCAACTCACATAATTCCAAGTTTATTTGCTTCCTTCTGCATGTTTTCTTTAAGGTACTTTTAAATTATACTACTTGGCAATTGCTGCAATTCTGTCTGTGCTTTGCAGCCCCAGGTGCTGCAGGACTGATCCTACATACTCAGTGCGGGAGGTACCCTGGCATCCTAAATGCCAACTGTTGCATGCATAGGGCACTGCCAGCTGGTACGCTTGGCCCTCCAGTTCTCTTACTTTAGGCTGGAAGAGGAAAGTACCAACTGTCTGTGTTGTCTACAAGAGCAGAGAGGGTGGATAAATAGGCTAATCATTAACTGATTAGAAGGGTTTAATGGGGCAAATCCAGCTGAGCCAAACTCTGTAATGTAATATGAGAAAGAGACCAGGAGGCAGAGCAGAGTCTGGATGGTCTGGTCTTCTTTCTTACCCTTCTTGCTCCTTTCCCCAGCCTGCTGCTCCCAGAGTGCTTGCTATCGCCAGGTGGTTCTGGTATTATCTGGGCCAAAATCTTTGGGATGTTCACTGTTATGGCTTTTTGAGGATGTGGCACAGAATAGAGGAGGAGGATGGTACAGTGACAGCACTTTGCTGATTATGTAAGCAAGATAAAAGAAGCGAAAACATTCAACCTTTATCACGGCAAGACTGAATGGAAATCTATGCGACAAAGAAAACTTGCTTCTCCCTGCTGAAGCTAAAAGCTGCCAGGAAAACTTTTCCTGAGAAGGTCATAAGAATCTTTTATAATGGAATGCGGCAAACAATCTAAAGCTCTTTCTAACGTAGATGAATATATAAATAACACTAAACACATGCAGTCACCAGGCATTACATTTTTTATTTCTGCATATGAGCCGGGCCTTTCCAACACAATAGCATTCCTTAGTTGAAGAAAATGGAACCAACCAATCCATGTACCTGCAGACAATTTGGCCCCGGGGTCTTTAAACTTTAGGCTAACTTGCCCTGAAGAAGTAAGAGATACAAATGATACTGCCTTGGAAGAGTGAGTCCCTCAATAGGTGCTGAAGAGCCCTCACAGAAAAAAATATTTGCATCTGTATGCTTTTTATGCAATTCTGTAAAACTTTACTGACTCTTACTTACAAGTATCTTTGAAAAATAGAGATTATCCACAGTAAGAGATACAATACACAATTTCCACAGAGCCATCACCTTAAATTAAAAAAAAGCCTTGCAAATTACAGTCATTCTAAAAATCAAAATAGCTTAGCCAGCTGTTAAAGAAGTGCATACATGCATCATTACTGAATGCATTACTGCTTTAAACACATATAATTCCGAAATAATCTCCTTGAAATAAACACAATCACTGCCATAAAGCATGTTGGACCTGAAATTGAAGACAAAGCAAGCAGTATTTGTTGTATTAAAACTCTGACAATATACATTTTAATCATGTCCAGTCTTACGAATTCTAAAACAACCTGGAATGCCATTTGGCCTTCGTGATTAATGTGTACTTTATCATTGTAAACAGAGCTTCCTGAACATTTCTATAAAGTCTGCTTTTTGAATCAACATTTAAACAATCAGCATTGCCCTTTCTCTCCTTTTACGTTGTGGTGGTCGTGTGCAGATTCTAAATAAGGTATAAGGTATCAGGATTTTTCATATTTAAGCAGAGAAAAAGAATTTAATCACAGAAAAAAGCTGGAATTCTGAGTGACCTCAGGTATTAGCTTTGTTGACTTGAATGGTAGAATTTGTGCTCCCCTTATCCATCTCAGGAATTAAAGAATTTTATGTGACATGGCTGATGGGTTGATCAATAAAACAACAACAATCATTTACACTGCAAGTTTAGCGCAGTTTCAAAAATCTGCATTAACCAAGACGGTAGTTGTAGCAGAATCAATAGACAAGGCATCTTGCTTAGTGGTGCAAATAAATGAAGTATGACTAAACTTTTAGCACCCAATGAATACAGATGCAGATGATAAAATACACGTGCAGAATGTGTTCTGCAAGCTATGCAATGACAGTGTGCTTGAGAGTGTAATGCACAATAAAATGTTAAAAGTATTAGGAAATTCTTACTTTAATTTTCACTCTGCTTCACTCAGTATTTGCATTGTGAGTCTGCAGTCAGCATTCATTGTATTTTGAGACCTGTTGCAAAGGACCTCGTTAAATTCGCTCCTGTGTGTTTATGTCAGTGCTATAGCTTCACGTTACTTTAAATTTCTCCTCCTATTTTCCTAACCACTCATCCCCTTATTTGGCACACTTTAATCTCCTAACTAGCTCCTTTCTATTGTCAGTGAAGTTTCTGATGTGTCACTACTGCTATAGGAGTCAATCATCTTTAGTTCTGATACAGATAAAAGGAATGAAACTGCTTTTTCATTAATGGTCTAATACGTTTGTGTTTAAACAACGACTCCAACTGGTACTATTTTAATCCAGATGCTTGAATTCAGAAGGACTACACTATAGCTTTGTGAGATAAATGAAGACAAACATCAGATCATTCTGTTTCAAATCTAATCTGCTAAATCAAACAGTTTAATTGAATCTGCTTTAATTGCTTTCTCTTTTTTTCTCAGTTGGTTCAAACTTCTCTGAAGTGTTACATTTCCTTTTCTAAAAGTTATCTGAATGACCAACAGGATGGCATTTCCTAAATGCAGACCTACATACATACAATCATGATGCAACAATGAATACCTTGCACAGTAAAAAAACCCATTCATATGAAACATTGAATATTCTGAAGAAACCAAAAGAACCGAAAGATTTTCACTCACGCATACAGGAGTATACCAGATATGTATTTCCCAGACAAACAGAAATTACCAAAAACCTTAGCATCACGATGAAAACAATTGATAGTCATTAACTACAGGTGTAAATTCTTCCTATAGAAACAAAAGAAGTAACCATTTCTGATGATACCTGATGAGCCAAAAGGAAAAACATCCTAAAGCTCTGAAAAATCTGTATTTCTCTCATCTGTATTTTCATTTATTCAGAGTATTGAGCTCGTTACTGGTTCTCATTCAAAATACCTAACCATTTCTCTGTTTTCTTCACTGAAAAGCAGGCCTCTTTTATTCTAATCAATGAAGGACTTACCCAGTACCATGTATGTGGCGGTGAAATAAACCTCTACAAATTGGAAATTCATTAACGGGCACTACATAACACTAAAGAATCTGAGCTACCAGTTTTCCAGGTTGATTTTTTTCCCTGTTTTTGCTATCATGGTCAATTAATCTAAATACTTTATGAATGTTACAGTACATATTGTTTAAATTCGCTTACTTACTAAGAGTTTATTATCTTAAATCTGTGAAGTAAACAAGAAGAGTGAATATTAAAGACAGCAGCTCAGTATAAAAATGTGATATGCCCTTGAACTTATAACACTGCAGTAAGCAATTACCTTAAAGAAGCCACCCACACAACAGAACTACGGCTTTGTTCCTTATCTTCAAAGAACAAGCCACTTGCATCTGGATCAAATCCTTTAAACAATACACGAACACTCAACATCAAAGCACTTTCATTTTCTTCAGTTATTTAATTTAATTAGAGCTAATACAGACATGAATTTAGACACTGATTGCTGTGTAGAAAATCCCCAGAAAACATGTTCAAGAAATTAATCAATTTGGTTTTAATTTTATAAAGATTTTTTCCCCGGTACCTGACAGGAGCGCCTCTGCTCTGTGCAGGTTTCAGCAAGACTGTCACAGTGCTGTCAGTTTGATTCAAAGGTGTTTCAAGTTCATACGGTGGCATAGAGGGTGCTGGAATAAGAAAATAAAAGAGGCAAAAATAATCATTATTCCTGTATTTCTTCTTTCAAGAGCTGTATCTTTATTTGACTAGGTAATTTTAAAGAATTCTTCAAATATAAAGACCATATTATAAGTCTAAGATGCTTGCTGTTACAACACAAGTGTGAGACAACTGTTAAATAACTTCAGTGAGGGAAAAAAAAAAAAACCCAAACAAAGGAATCCCAGCTCACTGCCAATTTCAAGACAGGAAACAGATACTGGTAGGAGTAAGTTTGCAGAAAGCATTGAAAATCCATGACTTGGAAATTAAAAGTTATCTCAAGAAAAGCAAATGTGCAAATGTGCATGTTGAAGTGACTACAGCTTTTGAAACTAAGCCCAGCTTTCTCAGTATGTCAGTGGTATTAGGCTGCTCTCTCAGAATTTGTCATTCCTGGAATTTTAACTAGTGCTGTAACTGTCTATTGTCCACCACAGACATAATTTACAATAATGAAGCGGGATTATCACCATGAGAGCGTATCTTAGGTTTGAAGCCACACTCAACAGCACTTTTGCAAACTGTGTCTTCATTGAGGAATTACAATTATGATTAAAACAAATGATGCCTCAGTTATTGTCTTTTACTGTTGCTACTTTTGTCACTGCTATCATGTAGTCCCATTTTTATCATTATATTGGACGGAAGGCTGCTCAGTTAATTGGTTGTTTAGCAGTCTGTCGTATCCTTATTGTCCGGTAGTTAATGATGATACACAACTAACGGATTTAAAGGCTAGAGAAGCAAAAAGTGGCCATTGCAATCTCCTCTGACCACAGGAATAATGCAGGGCAGTGAACTCCCCTAAACTAATTCCTGCTTGAAAAAGAAAATACATCTGGTGGGGGAGAAGATCTTTTCTTTAGCAGGTTCTTCTATTGGCTAATTACACTTCATGTTGAACATGGAGACCTATTTGGCATCTCAATTTGTTTAGCTTCATCTTCCAGCCACTGGAATACTTTGTGTACCATACTGACGAAGTTACTCAGTATATTATGCTCCACGTACAGATAGTATCAACCTCTAGGCTCATCTAGCAAACTAAATAGCTCCAACAATGTGAGTCTTTCTTTAAAGTGTATTTTCCAATACTTTTCACCTTACCAGTCGCAGCTGCATCTACTTGAAAAGTATACGAACGTCTCTTTCCTTTATCCATATTGCCCTATATACCCAAGTAAGGATTGTATTAATACTTTTGTCCACAACTCTTCGGTCAGCTATGAAAACATTAACATCTTCGTCGCTTTTCACTGATATTCACCAGTTTTGAAACGCTTCACAAATAAAAAAAATAGTCTTCAAAAAAATCCTTGTAAGCTGAGAGGGTTTTATTCTGTTTACAATTCCAGACAAAAGGCACTAACATTTAGACTAATCATTTTAAGTAAATTGGGTACCCGCTTCGAGAAGCCTAAGGGCATAATATTCAACAGTACTTTAGAGATACAGACAGAATTTTCATGTATTTCAGTTTTGAATATCCAGATCTTGTTCACATAATGTCCCTTTCTTAAGTTGACCATCCTGAAAATAAGGGAAGCACAGAGAAGCATCTCCAAAAAGCTTTCTTAACTCTGAATTGTTTTGGAACACTGTAAGTGTCATTTCTTGCCCTTGGTCTACTGCCCACATCTTAAAAAGTCTTGTAATCTTCCTAACTTATTCTTAGTCTCCCTCCACCAAAATTGTCTTCCTGTCCAGGATATGAGTTGTGGTTCTCCCAGTCCCAGCTTTCAGTCCTGGCTCCTTTTTCTCTTCTCTACAGATACTTGGACGTTATCTATTCTTACACTTTTCTCCTGTCTAGGTTAGGACTCTTCCTCTTACACACTGCCCCCACATAAAGGAGCTTATCAATTCACAGAGAAAACAGGAGATACTCCTCCTGTTCACAGTTTTTGCAACTGCACATGCTGGTCTTCAGCCGCAGAAAGCTCAGATGCACTAAACGGTAAGGCCCTTACAGACTCTGTCTGCACTGGGCCACACCGAGACGATGAACATGCAGGCATGTCTCTAAAAGCTTAGAGAACTTAAATCTATTTATTAAGGATGTCATCTGTGGTGACATTCCCTACTCAGTTGTGTCAAGTTTCCCCCATTTGTGTGCAAACTGCAACATTTACAAATTGCCCAAATCTGGACAGATTTTCAGAGGGCTGGCTCAGAGTAATGTCTCTCTTTTGCTAAATATTTAAATCCCTGATTGAAAGCACTTCAGTAATGTATCGGTCACCAGAATTTTTCATGATGTCAGCCATGTTCCTGAAATGGATGAAATTCTTCTTAGTATGAAAGGCAGCATACAAAATTTCAGCCCACACAGATAACTTTTCACAGTTACATGAAACAGAAAACAGTCTTCTAATAGAGTGCCCATCAATTTTGATAGCAGGCCCTGTTACAAGCTCTGCTTCTGGTAATACGTATTTACATACAGATCACTTCATCCATCAGTGCCAATCACACAACTGTAGAATAAAACATGGCAACTATTTACAGTACAGAATAGTACTACTCAAACACTTAAGACAGGAAATTAAGAGTATTTTATTCAAATGAAAATGCAGTCTAGAGTCAGACAAATTAAAATACAATGACTCAATTCAGAAATCGGTCTGAATGCACTGTTGCCACCTCATCTGTTCTAAAAAACAGTGAAACGTTTCATCCATAAATGTTCAGCATTTTCATTTCACATCTCTCCAAAATGGAGAGCAGTGGCCACATGAAGAGCCTCAAAGCCTTAAAGTGAGACAATGAGATCACAAGCCCACAGCACTGCAAAGAGGGTACCATATTCAAAAGCTAAAATTTCAGTTGTGATTTTTCAATGACGCTAAGAAAAGTATGCATTCTGCTTCTATTTTAAATTCATCCAAAGACTGGCTTTAACTACCCAAAGACAAGTCATAAACATTCCCTGTTAGTACAGAGACTAACATGAAGTCATGAGAGAGCGGGGTGCACACAAGACGGCTTGCAGAACCTCGCCGCGTGGTAGCTCGGAGGTTAGTCTCATGCCCGCAGTATCTGTTCAATGAGTTTTAGTTGGTGACATGTCACCTTTAGAAAAGAACAACAACGTAAGATCCAGCTTTATTGCCAAATGCCCAGATTCTCCTTCGCGCTCAATAGTCTCCCTCCTTCCTCATTCTAATAAGGCTGATTCTGCCATCCTCACTCATAGCAAGTCTGGCTATGTCAGAAGTTGATTTCTGACAGAGAAAGTTTCTGCTCAGTATAGGAAAGGGGATGGAAAATGAACCTCATCATTACAGACCAGTGTTAATCACGTTTAGACTTTCCATGAAGAATAATTTTCTAACGTGAAAATTAACGACTTTTTTTTTTATCTCTACCGACACCTGTATTGGCAATAATTTCCACCTCGCATTAATTGCCTTTTCCTATGAAAATAAAAAAGAAATTGCTCTATTTATGATCAAAACTTGTTGTTGTTTTTTTTTTTCACTCCAGTGAAGACAGAAAATGAGTGATGGGGAAAAGTACAGAGAATGAGAGTAAAAGAGAAAGAATATTTTGTACCCAAATGTCTTTCTTTATCCTTTCTGAAAAGCAAAGTTGACCACAAATAGATAAGGTAATTTTCTGTAAATATTATCAAGGCCTCACAGTTCAACTGTCAGTTTAATTCCCAAGAAGACTGTAGAAACGTGAAGAGTAAAGGGATTTCAACTGCAACTTTGCAAAACATTTTGTCATCAATTACATAAGCATTTCAGAGTATGTAATAGTATCGCATCCCATCAGCTAGAGAAATGAAGTGTTCCTCTGCCTCTGGGAGGGCTTTAAAATACTGCTCGTGGATCTGCAGAAGTGACAGAGTCATGCTGCTGTTATCTGAAAACCACCAGTCCTGATGTTCTCGTCTAATGCAGTTTCATAACCACTTCAGTCCACACGCCTGCCAGGAACATACGCAGGCTGGCAGTTAGTTACACTTTCTAAGCGAGTACTAGACATATAGTATTTCTGCTCTACTCTCAATTGTTCATGGCTCATTAAAGAGATTTTCCAGCACCGTTACTGTACTAATTTAGAATCATGTCAAGGCTGACTAAGCTCTGAATGGAACCCTCATCCTCACGTCCAAAAAACCCTACGCTAAATGTTGCAATAGCAGCTGGCACCGACTGCAAGCACATAATTCATAGGGCTTCTTGGGTGATAAGTTACAGTTGTGAATAGGAATTTCCAAGTACGAGATGATATTTAAGCACTTGGAAGTTTTTCAGGTATGTTAATGTATGTCACTTTGACATCTTCAAGGATAAACATGTATTTTACTTCTTCAATTTACTGCTTGTTAAATCCTAAAGAAGAAGCAAACAAGAAAAGAATTACCCATGTCATTATCATAAGCAAACAACGATATTCTTTAATCAAGTACCTGATATTTTAGTGGTGAACTGATTTGTGATTGGAGGTCCAAAGCCTTTAGCTGTGCTGGCTCTTATGGTAAAAGAGTAGGTTGTGCCAGGATACAGTCCAAAAAAGAGATAGTGCGTTTCATTTCCTAGCTTTGAGACTCGTCCACTTTGATTGGATAAATCTATTTCTGGGTCAAAGGAACTGACTGCTTTGTAGGTGATCTGCAAAAGAATAAGAAAGTTATAAACTGCCTTGAGCAGATGGACAGAGATTGCATCTTTATCCAGTAAACCCTTCTGATGTATGCGCTGTCAGACATTTTATGATAAGCTATCTTACTCTCATATACTCTTCAAATCCCGAATCCCATGAAAGGACACAGAAACTTAGCCATAACTGCTATGAGTTATTACTTTTATAGATACAGAGACTTAGAGGCAGCTAGATTACAACTCTAAAGGATGGGTTCAGGCTTACATTAATTCTTTCAAGATGCTGGCTTTACCAGTGTCATTTTTTGAATTCATCTTACTGTCGGTTTTGATCAGCAACAATAACAAAACCAAAACAACCAGGTAAAAACAGATACGTGAATAACAAAAGATGTAGCCCCCAGTTCCAGCTGACTTGACTAAAATTACACTTTGCTCTGAATAAGATTATCCTTAAAAGATGATAAGGGCAGCTTAAGGCAAATTTTTCAGAAAGTGGGTAAAGCTTGTATTTTAGTCTGCAGCTTAGCTATTGTAATTGCTAATTTGGAAATTTTCAGGTTATTATATTGTACCTAGGTCAGATTTTCATTTGGAGGAAAGGAGAGATAAAATGTTAAGTAATATATGCAGACTGTATATCGTATCCTCAGTTCCTTCTTTAATTCAAACAGTATTTTTAGTTTTCATTAGAAATGTTAATATAAGTTCACAGTAAAACTTGATCCAGATTTCTTCTATTAATTACTAATTTCCATGCACTGTAATGAGAATTTAAAAATAAGAAATCCATTAAAAAATTAAAAAGTAAAAATGATTCATCCCTCCTTTTTACTTTTAAAGTTTCATTTGTATGCGGATAATTCCAACACTCTCATTATATAAAGTGATAATTGACATTCTTTTTGCTATATTTATTCCATATCATTATAATTAAGAAGGCACTTAAAACAATACATAGAAACATCTAAGCGTTGGCATTACACATTACCTTAAACACTTGCAATTTCCTAAAACCTCTGACTTAATGAAAATTGATTTTTATATGACCCATCTAATATAACATCAATAAAGTGCTGAAAATTAGTAATAAAAACTTCGATACCATCTAGATAAACCCCGACATTATTGCAGTACATACAGGAAGATCCTCTACAACTCTTCATCCATAAATTGAACTGAAAGTGCCTTAAAAACTGCTCAACTAGCTTTCCTAATTATAACAGAAGACAGAAGATTACACTAGCAAATATCAGAACTTTTATCAGTAAAGAAATTAAGTTTACATATTGTGCAAAAGAATCTGCCTGATGGATGGTAAGTGCTGTTATGTCTGCTTGTGGGAGAGTGGGTCAGAACTTTTTTTGCAAATTTTAAAAGACAGGTTAGACAACTATCTCGTAACTATGTTTTGTACACAGCTGATCCTGTTCTGCCGCAGATATGTGAACTAAATGACCTCTTGCAGCTCCCTTTAACTCTGTTTTCTATATTTCTACGATTCGTAACTGCATTTTCCAAAATCTCACTTAATTCTATTGAAAATAATATCAGGCTATTGGAGATTCTGCAGCCTATGTTAGAGTCTTAATTTTTTTTTTTGCAGTGTTTAGTTATTAGAAGCTAAGTGGCTGACATTCTGTAATGAAATAGGTTCTTACATGGATCATGCAGAACACATGAAAAAAAGAAGCGTTTTGCCTTTTCAAAATGAACTTGCACTGTTTCTGTATTTCACTCCTACTTGTAAGACTGTTACTTTTGGTTTTTTTTAACGCATTTCTTATGTCCACCATTGCTAATGCCAGTTCAGCTTTGCAGTGATGACAAAAAAAAGGCATGAGGGTAATTTTCTCTGCATGTTGACTATTTTTATCAAACTTAGGTGAAACCTTGCCCAAAGAACTAATCCCTTTATTCCTACAACTGTGGACCTGTACTTGTAATAGAGGAGCAAAATGCAACAATTTGTCATTATGTCATTTCTTCATCTAAAGGGTTTTTCCTTTAAATATTGGTAAAACAATTGGATTTGCACTTAATTTCACAATAGCAATGAATACTCTAATACTTGAGACTTCAACACACAGTTTTTCCCAGCACAGATATTAAAAGACTGTTTCCTTCAGGGACTAAAAACAAATGCCTGGCCCCAGAAAACAGACTAAGTTATGAGATTTTTAACAACATAGAAATTTAGGTACTCAGAGTAGGAAATGCCAGACACAGAGGTGAGACTGAGCTTTCTCTCTCGGTGCAGCTATGCAGACTCAGGACAGGGAACTACTGGAGCGAGTCCAGCGTAGGGCAACCAAGATGATTATGGGACTGGAGCACGTCCCTTATGAGGAAAGGCTGAGAGAGCTGGGACTCTTTAGCCTGGAGAAGAGAAGGTTGAGGGGGGACCTGATTAATGTTTACAAGTATCTAAAGGGTGGGTTTAAGGAGGACGGAGCCAGTCTCTTTTCAATGGTTCCCAGTGACAGGACAAGGGGCAATGGGCGCAAGCTGGAACATAAGAAGTTCCGTTCAAATACACGGAAAAACTTCTTTACAGTGAGGGTGACAGAGCACTGGAACAGGCTGCCCAGGGAGGTTGTGGAGTCCCCTTCTCTGGAGATTTTCAAGACCCGCCTGGATGCAGCCCTGAGGGATGTGCTTTAGGCAATCCTGCTCTAGCAGGGGAGTTGGACTAGATGATCTCTAGAGGTCCCTTCCAACTCTGAAGATTCCGTGATTCCGTGACATTAAGTTCACCTATCTGCTGGGATCAAGACCCTGGGACCTCATGCTGAAAGAAGGTGTCTGCTGCTGTAGTCCTCAGGCTGCCCCTATAAGAAACAGCCATCAGCTGAAGCGCTTGCCCTGGAAGGAGCAACCTTGCTCCTAGGTCTCAGGCTTACATACTTGCAATTTTCCCTCACTCAAGCTGTGTATCTTCAACTCTAGACTGAAGTACCCGGCACTCTCGTACTTGTTTTCCATCTAGCACTACAATTTTTTCACCCCTGGTTGTGTACAGCCCAGCGGCGGGTAACAGGCGAATGGAAGGAGCATTCACCCCTTGCTTCAGCTCTGCGCCTGAGTCGCTCCCTTGGCAAGGCAGGTTACCATGAATTGGGGAATCTCTCAAGCCGAAATGTCCCCTACCCAGGCCTCCCCTTTACTAGGTTAGTGCTCATCTGCTAGGCCATTCTCTGAAAGGTGAATGCTATGAACACCATAGTTTTCATGAAAATACCAAATATGGCATACGTTTTTATAAGAGCAGGTTTAGTGGCTAAGCTTTTTAGATCAGAATTGTTGATGTACGCACAGACAAGGCAGGCTTAGATGCCTCTTTATCTTAGCTTTGGCTTGCACCAAGGCATAGGCAGGACCTAGACACCTCACTTCTCAATCTTGGGTGATTTGGAGCTGTGCTGTATGCGTTACCTTGACAGCACAACGATCAGCTGGAAAGGTGCCTATTGAGACATGACGGATAGTCTAAATCAACCTATAAAATACAGGTACCTAAATATAATCTAACTTGTCTGGATTTTATCCTGTGAGCTACTTCGGTTAGCTAAAATATACCTGAAGTATACTTCTATGTTTCACCTGAAGTATACGTTTAAAACAGGTAAAATGTCCTTGTGATTCATTGCGTATATTTGTTGGCCTCCAGGTAGTTTACCAGTCATATTTATAAAATCTTTGTGATATATTTTAGGCTTATAAGCAAACATCAGGGCAGAAAAACTATTGAAAAATACGCTTTCAGCAAGTAGGTGTGTGTTCATATTTAGCTACCTGACTGGACTGAGTTGGCATCTTTAAAACAAGGGATGGTTTGATTGCCTCAGTCTGTTGGTATCTTTTACTTAAAAATTAATTAAATCAAGTTTCTGATCTAACTGATTGCCTTGCTCCCTCTGTCTCTGCTTTGAGGTGTATTACCTAAGCAGTATAAGGAGATATCAGCATTGTATTTTCTTCTCAATATTCTCTTCATTGTTGGAATGCTAGGTTCTTTTGATGTTCAGAGACTTGCACAGTCCTGAATACCTTAGTAAGTCTGGCCAAGCTATTCTTTTCCATCTCTGAATACACCTTTACAGCTCCCATTACAGCTGATGGAGTTATGTATGTATATACATCTAAGAATGAACTGCATGTATACAGTTGCCATGGTTTCGGCTGGGATAGAGTTGACTTTCTTACTAGCAGCTGGTATAGTGCTATGTTTTGGATTTGGGATGAAAACAGTGTTGGTAAAACACTGATGTTTTTCCTCACGTTGAGATGGAATTTCCTGTGTTCTAGCTTGTGTCTGTTGTCCCTTATCCTGGCACTGGACACCACGGAGAAGAGGTTGACCCCAACCTCTTGACACCCGTCCTTTAAATATACATAAGCATTGATAAGATCCCCTCTCAGTCTTCTCTTCTCCAGGCTAAACAGACACAGGTCTCTCTTTCTGGTTGTTGCTGAGACAGGTCAAGGCCTCTCCTGCTCCTCGCACCACCCCACCAGCGAGTAGGCTGGGAGTGCACAAAAAGTTGTGAGGAGACACAGCTGGGACAGCTGACTCCAACTAACCAAAGGGATATTCCATACCATATGTCACGCTCAGTATATAAAACTGGGGAAAGAAGAGGGAAGGGGGGTTTGTTTGGAGTGATGGCATTTTGTCTTCTCAAGTAACTGTTATGAGTGATAGAGCCCTGTTTCCTGGAGATGGCTGCCAATGGGAAGCAGTGAATGAATTCCTTGTTTTGCTTTGCTTGTGCATGCGGCTTTTACTTTACTTATTAAACAGTCTTTATCTCATTCCAACTAGGGGGAGTGAGCGAGTGGCTCTGTGCATATATTCCTCAGGAATGTAATCAGACGTGCATGAATGTTCCTAAGTAGAAAGATGATTCACACTGTGTGTTCCTATGTACATAAAGACTAACATCAATAAAAACCTTAACATATTAACCAAAACATCCCTGAAAGTAGGCAACTGTTGAACTAGTTGGAAAGCAGTTAGCTTCATAAAAAATCAATTCATACCTTTTCATAACATTTTATCCTCTTACAATAAAGTCGTTTTCAAAACAGTATCAATAGGTTACCATTCAATTTAACTTTTCTTTTACACCAACTCTCGTTTAGGTGGGGTTTTTTAAACAAAGCATTTCAATACCAATTTTGTAGTAAGGTCAGGTAAGAAGCTTAACAGTGATTACTGTCTGACAGCTTAATCTGTGCAGTCTTTTGTCAAATTTTCTAAAAGGCAGAGGTTCTACATGATGAAAAGCAGTGATTTTTAGACATCTAACAACATACAATTTTGTTGAATTTGCATTTTAAAAATGTAGATTTTTTTTTAATTATGCCTGCTTGTTTCTACTACAATAGGCTTCCTGTAATGAGTCTTATCTAAATGTGATGTTGACTGTCACCACTGTGTTATGTCTCCTATTTGTTCAAAAATTCACTAAGATATGTCTTTCAATCTTTTAAATGTTTGATCCACATTACTAGATAGAATGCTACATCACATGGTTCTAAATATAGCAGTTTCCTTAAAGCTGATAACCCAAGAACATTTTGGGTCCTGCACAATTCACTCCTACATTATGTATTTGACTTCATTACTTTGTAAGTGTTACTATCTTCAAAAAGAAGATTCATTTTACATAAACTGGAAAAAAAAATTAAATTTTCTTACTAATTATGCACTTTTGAAAATCAAAACTATACATAAAAATTAAAACATAGCAAAATGCTAGGTACCTCATACAAAGTAATCACACCATATGTTTGCGCTGGCTCTCTCCATTGAAGAAAAATCTTCTCTTCAAAGGTGCTCCCTTGAATGGATTCAAGTGGCACAGCACTCGGGACTAACGGATTAAAAAAAGGAAAAAATGCTGTTTTGAGAAAAATTTCAGAAGGAGACACTCTGCTTAATATTTGCGCTGTTGAGGCATAAAAACCATCCCACTATTATTTCCGAAGACCGAAGCAAAGGCCAGGGTAGCTGAGGAGGAGAATGACTAATTTAACAAGATAGTGTCATTATACGTGGAAAGTTACATGGAACATACAGAAACATGGAACAATGGAAACATATATGTCACCTTCAGTGTAAGTGTAGTGAGCATCACATTTTTCCCATAAAACACTATTGATGAAAATAAAGGACAAATATAAATTCTTGTAAATAAAACCTACTTGTGACACCTACTTATCAATATTGTTACTGTCCCATAGTGAAAAACATATTAAACATTCATATATGAAAATGGACAAGCACTGAAATAACAACATATGGTGTCAACAAACTGAACTAGAATGGTTAGCTTGGAAAGACAAGTCGCATGTTGCATAGAACAATGATGCTCACTGATATTAGGCCTGAAGACCTACCAACAGGGTGAACATAGGGAAATTATGAAGCAGCCAAACAGAAAATCTGACATTATTCATTTTTCTTGAAGTCTCTTAATTTATGAGAATGACCTCTGAAGAGTCAGGGATGTCAGAAGGTTCTGACAAAAGGCATGTCAACTACTCTAACGTATCGACTTCTGTTTTCTGTTCATTCTGCAACAATTCCCAAGCCAACCTCTACACAGTTTTCAGACAAGGAAGTGTGTAAACAGCTCATGGATAGGTATCTGCGATTTTATTTTTGTAACAACACTTGCAAAGAAATGTGAAAAGAAAATCCTGAAAAATGTGGGACTGCTGTGAGGCAATAGGCATTGATGGGTTGGCACTTTTCACTGCATGTGAAAATCCAGTAAGAAGATACATTTAGCACTTTCCACAGGCTAGAGAAACTACCTTCTGCAGTGGTTGAAATAATTTCTCAGACCCCTTATTGAGATTTAGCCGAACGGTTAAAGAATAGGAAGATCTTCAAGCAAGACATCTGGTGACTCCTTCCCATTGCTAGGTCTGGTAGAGCACTATCCTCCTCCTACTGCTCCATGCTGTTGGTCTGGGAGTTCACACAGTTTGAGACTTTCATAATCACCTCTCCATAGCTCTCCGCAGAGTCCATTGCTCTAGCCAAGGGGAAGCTTCAAGGACACAGGTGATTGTTTCTGAATTTGCTTACCAGTCCTTTATGGACCAGTAAGATTACGCCTTTAGGACAACCTTAAGTCTGGGCACTAAACCTTGCTTCCAAGTAGGAGAGAACTGGCAAAATTCGTTTGGAATCATGGGGTTAATGACGTATGTGTAAAGGGAGAAGACTTAAATATAGTGTAAAGAAGTTGGGAGCATAGCAAAACACTGTGGTAACCCTCTAAAATTATCTGAAGGCCATAAACTGAGCAGTTATGCCATGAGGGAGGTCAAACACTGGCAGAAGTTACCTGAAGAGGTTGTAGGATATCCATCTTTGGAGATACTCAAAACTCAACTGTACAAGACTTTGAATAATCTGCTCTCACTCTATCTGTTCTGAGCAAAAGGTCAGACTACATGAGCTCTGGAGGTCCCTTGCAACCTATATGATTGTGTGATTCAAAAAGTTATGATGATTATTTGGGTCAGCATACTCTGTTGTGTTACATCCATATTTATGTACCTTACTGAAAGTGCATGGTATACTAAAGAGTTACAATTTTTGTCCAATGTATTCTCTCAACCACTGATATTGATTTTTAATATAGATCTTGGAATAACATAAAGTTCCAGAGGGCCAGGAATAAGAAAATACTACATAAAATTTTAGAGAAAATACATAAACAGCCTAGATAACAATAAGGTCTTTAGCTTTGTCATCCTATAAGTGAAATGAATCAAAATTAGAGCATGACAGCAAAATTAATTCTAATAAAACAATTTTTTGTTAGCTATGCTTTGTCAAATCTGTTGCATTAGTGACTACACATTCCTAAATTGTTTAATTTATTCCCTCATATATTTTCATTAGAAATTAGTACTACACAAAACCAATACAGCATATATTCAATTATTTAATAGGTTTAAATGACAGACTTCAAGAATTATAAGCAGAGCTCATCATGGCTGAAGTTTTTTCTAGAAATCTTTACAACATGTTTGCAGTAAATCTATCATTGATCTGGAAGAAAGCATGAAGCCATTCCTGTGCAGATTGCAGATGATAAAAATGGGAGGAGGACGGATCTGTTATATAAGGCAATGCCAGCCATTTGGTAAGGTTTCTTTTAAGGGCATGCATTTTAGAATGGGTAAAAGCAAGGTCAAAAAAACTAAGGCACACTTGTAGAGGGCACCAAGGGGCTACATGTCAGCACAGAGTGTTCTGGAAAGGTGAACAAATATTTAATGCTGAGCATATCACCCAATAGAAAAGCTTACATGATGATACTATGGACAGTCACGCGAAATTTCTGCAAACTGATACTGGAACTTTTAAGAGGCAGAACATAGTTCAAGCACAAGTTATGAGTTTAATGAAGAAATGATTAAATGATGTGTGATGTTATGGGTTACCTAAAAGATCATTATAACACTTTTAATGTACCCTTTACTGCCTTAAAATTGGTGAAGTTGGTGGAAAATCTGATACAGATTTTAGTGAAAGTAGAACATGCACTTATACAGAAAAGTGTACTGACTGTCAGGTAGTATGCATATACAATGTATGCGTACACGTAAATACAAAAACTCACCATCTTCATCAGTTTGTACTACAAGTTCTTGGCTTTCTTTTCGTCCTTCGGGATTCATTAGTACTAATTTGATGCTGACATTTGTGTATGGTGATAGATTAGTAATTGTGTGCTGGGGATGTGAACTTTCTGTATCCCAGCTTATTTCTTCTCTCACTTGCTCTTGTCCTCCAGCCTGGTAACGGTAGTGGACTGTGAGGTTGTATCGATGGCAACGTGTGACATTATATCCAAATGGTTCCCAGCAAATAGTGATTTGTCTAGATTTGATCTCCACAACCTCTAGTTTTCGTGGCCCACGCATTGGATCTGCAAAATTACCAACATAATTCGGGTATGATTATTTATCCGTATTATAATAGTAAGTCACATGAGTAATAAGAAGTTACACAGTTCTATAAATACGACACATAAGCAGAAACAGAAATTCATTGCTTTCTCTGAAAAATCAGGAAAAAACAGTGTGAGAGAGAGGTGTCTGATGAAAAATGAAGAGTAAATGAAATATCAGAAAGTTTTTATGCTTAAGCTCAAAGTGCATGATACAGTTTAAGTAACGCTTACATCTTACCTATCTGTTGCTTGCAAAAAATAAATATTTTTTTAAAAATTAATTTGTGTTAAGACTTACAGAGCAAAAAACTTTACAAAACAAGTATCTAAAGAGAAAAGGTAATTTTAGGGAAAACTTGCAAATACATGGTGATTTTCTCCCAGGACTGTTTATACAGAGAAAAAGCGTCAGGTGGTTCTTCAGCTATTTCTTATTCATTTAAGTTAGACTGAATGCAATTACTCAATCTCTATTTGGCCAGGACATAAAGTTAATATTCCAATTTCTTTAAAATAGTCCATAGGGTTCTTTTCCCATAAACATTAGTTGTTAATACCTTCTGTCTGTCTTTTTTTTTTCTTTTTTACCACATCTAAAATAAACAGTGCAAATACCTAATTTTGTAGTTGTAGTTTAGCTAAAAAATCGAAAGAAACACAGAGGACGTACATCAGCCGATATCCTACTGCATCTGTGCTTTCCTAGAGAACTCCCAGTGGATAACCAGCCATAAATCACATCTAATAAAATCATACCCAAGAACTTATGTCTCTCTATATACAAGAACCAAAGACTGTGTTGACGAAGTTACACTTTCTTCAGTCCTACCGGTCCCAGCAATTCAGATAGAGAAGTGAACCCAAATTTCCACCGTATTACAGCAAAACCACTGAGCTGACACCCCCCACCTTCCCCATTTTCAAAACACTGCCATTAATAGAGCTATTATGCATATTTAGCAATAATCTGTTTTTTTTTCATATTGGAGCCCTCAACAAGATTAAAGACAATGTCTGGTTTTATCCACTGCTTCACTAGTTAAATGCTTAGAAGACTTTTAATGAGCTAGAAGCCTCTTACAAGTAAACAAATTAATATGCATCTTCCCTCTTTTATGTTTATTAATCAACATGTCTTCACTAGGAATGTTCTGAACAATTTACACAGGATTTCATCTTTTTACTTTTTAATAAAATCCCTGCATGCTTGAAATAATTGTTCAAAGATGTTATTCATCTTAACTCCTTGAAGAAAAGGTGTTAAGAAATTGCTTGTTCTCTCTAACATCTACAAAGCAGGGTATTTTTTTCCGCTTTCTAATCCTCCAGCTTCTTTTAATTTTTTTAATTAATTGCCACTACCCAACAGTGCTGAGCACCAATACAGAGTATTTGCCAATTGCTGACAAAATGGCACAGCAAAACAAATTCATGAACAGATCTAATCCTGGTCTCCTTTCTAGTGACTAGATTGACTGATAAAAGTGTCCTCACCAAGGATAAATCGCTACAGACCATTTACCTGCTTCCATGCTCAGATACTCCAGCTAAGAATACCATGTTTGGGATACTTTCTATTGCCACAACAAAGATTAATGAGAAACAGACCTCAAAGACTGGCAAGTCCTACGAGTTTCATGTCTTCCTTAAGCATTTACTTCTGCATAATTCAAACATAAGTTTAATGAAAAAGGAGTTTTCTTTTTTTCTGGTTTCATACCAGCTTCTAAGCATTTCTTCAGTTAGGTGAAACTATGAATACTGAAGGACATTTGATGGGTATTGTGTAACTGTAATCTATCTGAATGGGCTAAATAGGACTAGAAAATCAACAAAATCGAGGTGACCCTGACATACAACGTTAAGCAGTTGAACTAAGTTCCTAGCTGCAAGAATATGGAACGGTCTGCTTAGTACCACAGTAGGCACACCAGAAAATCCACAGGGGAGCTGAGAAATCACTTTATTAGAGACATAAAACTAATTTGTAGCATTTTAAGACTGAAATTGAGTGGCTGTACAAAAAAACTGGATCAAAACCTATCCAAGATTTCTGCCCAGGAGGAAGATTTTCTTATGTCACCGTTACCTTAATAAAAAGTACAAGTTAGCCCTCTAGTTAAATCTTGAAGTCATTGCTATGAGAATGACAGATACATTTTCACTTCTAACAAAACAGTCAAGGGAAAAAAGAGATTAGATTGTAAAAGATGGAGATAATACAGCTTTTGTTGATATTCACAGGATAAAGCTCATCACACAAGGCAAATACCCAGGTTGCTTTGGTTCCCGACTTGATTCTGTGATCTATAGTATCAGATACCTAAGCAGCTCATATCTGTTTTTTCCTTACAGTTCATTCAGAGATTATGCAACTGATAGGGCCCTAATGACCCCTTCGTGGGGTAAGTGTAGTGTGTCAATCTGACAATGACAGCACTTAGTGAAAAGAAAGGGAGAGGTAGGATATAAAAAACCCTGTGATACAGCAGAGAAAGACATATAAGGAAAAATAAAGCAAGATCTTATATGATGCACCAGGTGGGATAACCGCTGGTTTATGGGGGACGTCCACTGAGAAAGTGAGGTTGAATATTCCAAAGAGGTTTCTCCATGAAAGAGCCTCTGAAGATAATGGGCTGTACTCCAAAGAATTTACCCAGTTTGTGTCCTCAACCGCACTTTAAAATTCTCTAAATAGACATATTTCGTGGAATAGATGCTTCTTTATTATTTCTTTCATCAAATAAACCTAATTCATGAAGTACCACTACTTTATTTGCTTTATTTTTCTTTCCAATAACACACTTTCATTCATCAGACATGACTTGATTACAGACCTGAGGATATCAGTTCTCATCTGCTCTATATAGTTGAGTTCTCAGTCATAACAGATCTATAGGCTCCAACTACATGACAATTTTTGGTTAAATTTAGTTAATTCGTACAGTAAGCAGGAAAGAGATAAAGGGAAACGGGTCTACTTTTAACCAGAAAAAAAGGTCAAGGTAACAATGGAATTTTGGGGTTAAAAAAACACGTGGCTCAAAACAGCCATGAAAAATAGCAGTTATTGCAACAAAATATAGAAAAAGAAACTTCCATTTGATCAAGTCAGTACTGGGCTTCTCTGGAGGTATCGTTCTATACCCCAAAGAAAATATTTAATGGTTCTGAGAGCACAGATACACCGGAATCTGTGTACTTCCGATACACGGGAAAGTATATGCTCTTCATGAAGAACACAGGATACTCGGGGAAGAAAACTATTAAGCAACACAAAAAGAATGACAGGCAATGACTATGGTTTAAAAGGGAAAGCTGAATTAATTACCACAGCATGATGACTTCATTTAGTTGATTTTACTTTCTACAGGATCTTTTTAACGCTTTCCCACGGTAAGCTCCCAACTTTAATTGAAAAAGCAAGCATTCTATAGAGATGCTGCTGTTGCGCTCATGAGACTTGCACTAACTCTTCATGCAGTACTCGAAGGTTGTCATCCTAGCAATGGTCTGCTGTTGTTACCTTGGGTGAGCTCTGGTAAGCTACCATCAGGTAACGGATAGCTACATAGAAAAGTGTCATTTTATAGTGCTAATCACAATTGAAATCACATTTTTTAAAGTAGAAGATGAATAAGGAGATTAATATGCCATAACAATTATATTCTATGCAACATATACACCTCATACCACAACAACCATTTGCTGAACTTTTGTTTTTTCCTTACTTTATAAAGGCCCACCTGCAGACCTCTCCACTCCTTCTGCAGTTCTCTAGATGAACTTCGACACTGTTGCTCCTCAGTTTTCCAGCTATTTTCTTATGCCTCACTGGTACAAATCATGAGGCGAATGGAGAAAATAAGGCCTACCAATTCATAAGAGAAGAAATTTTTCTCCCAAAGGAGCGCACTGCCCGTCATGCCTGAAGCTTAGCCAGGTAGTTCTTACTAATTCCCCTGCTGGCGCCTGCAGCATTTCTCATACTGCTCTCCTGCCAGCTTCAGCAGGGTATCAAGCAGTGAAGTCTGACAGTTGCAGCTCTGACCTGAGGGACCAGCAAGCCTGGTTCTCGCCCCTGGCATTTTAGCATCCCATTTAAGCGGTGATCTTGGCTCCTTCTCTGCTCCACTCTGTTTTCCTGAGAATATGGAGCAGAGACAGACAGACAGGATCAATTTCCATTGCAGCTGCAATTCACAGCTCATTTCTCTGGAACTTCACACTTTACCTCTTACCACAAGTACAATGCTTTTTCAGAAACTCAATTTCAGAATCACAGAGACATTTAGGTGTATTTTTAGCATCCTGCCATTGATCATCAAAACTTGGGTTCAGAAGGAAAACTCAGACTGGGAGTGTTGTCTTTTCACCATAGACTGCACAGACCTACTGAAATAAAGAGATGAAGAAAGGAACAGCACGGTCATTTTCTGCCACACCATGACACTCCAGTAGCTGCAGGCATCTGGTATGTGTTAGGTACCATTTGAAAGTAGTCTGAACAATAGCAAAGAATTTACTTCTTGTCTAGGCAAACTATTAGTGTGGTTTAGCTCTGTAATCACAATTCTTCTGATTTACGTTCCAGATTGGACTCTATTGTCCTTCCCTGGGAAGTAAAGGATAAACACAGCAAGAACATGTAGAAATTTAAGATGAAACCAGAATCATCTGAGATTTAAGATATTATCCACTCAGCTCTTTTAAACACAAAATTTAACTGATAATTAAACGTACAAGCTTTGCCACAGATTGCCCAAGCAGTCTTGTTCAAATTACTTAACATCTTTTCACTTCGATTACCTCTGAGTAAAGTAGGAGTCATAGTACTCTAGCATCAGTATCAGAGGGTGTTGCATATCACCTAATAAACACCTGCACGGCATCACACTTGCATACTACAGTGATGGAGACCATAAGCACATACAAACTTTAGATTTGATTCCACACACTAAATCAGGGCCACATCTGATTCAGCAGACAATTTAAGACATGTTCTGTTTCAAACAAGGCTGCTTGTGTTTTAAGTCAAACACATGCCTTAAGAGTTCATCAGCACTGGCAAAAGTGATCACGCTGTCAGTGAACTTTACTGAGTCAGAAGAATGCTCCAGGGAAGAACGAAACAGAACAGCTAAGGAGGAGACATGGGAAGTAGTTTGCTTTTCCCTGCAGTAACATTAAACACTTAAACATTTTAAACAGCAGAGAATACAACTCTTACTTTATATATATTTACACACGCCATATTTCATCCATGTTTCTCCTTACTTGGTAAAACCCCACCTGTAGAGTTTATAAAGCCAGACTTCTCCACTCACTCTACAGTTCTCCAGATAAACAGATACTCTGCTGCTCCTTGGCAGATTATTATCCAGCTATTATCGAGACAACATAATCCAGATATTATGTTATGCCTCAGGGCTACAGATCATGAGGTAATGAAATATCATTTCACCTATGGGGGTGGATTTATCATTTCATCTATAGGGGAACAGACTATGTGCCCTGTGAGCCAGCTGCTATCAAAGTGACAATGTTTAGTTTGTTTTTAGAAAACACATCTCAAGATTTGTACATCTATAGTCAACACCAAACAAGAAGTGGGTAAAATACTTTACTTATTTGGCTTGCCCTTATTTGATTTGATTTGATATCCAATCTACACATGACTGCAAACAATTTGCGGTTGTTTGCAGACTTGGTCAGACAGTTTTGTGGAAGATCACATTCAAACATGATGGAGTGATTTTTATACTGTAATTATTCTTTGTCTGACTTCTTCAACAACAGACTGAAGTTCAAAAAGAGCTTTTCTTTGCTCAAAATACCACATGATTTATCAAATCTGGTAACAGATCTGGGTTTTTCAAATTCCAATTTACCAAAAACTGCAGAGTGTAGTGAGGAAAGAAACGACGGGCAAGTTTTTGGGTGGTATAATTTCACAGCTTTTTGACACATTTTTATTTCAGTCCATAGAAACACATTGGTTTTACACAACTGCATCTCAAGTCCAAAGGAGCAGTCAAATTTGTTAATATGAAGAACTGCTTTGTAGTTAGGACTTGAGAAAGAAAAGGGGCGCTTTACCCTCATGATTTTTCATACTGTTCAGTATTTGTGCTACAAAAGAAAGGAATCAAAGAGAAGGCAAACAAAGAAACAAAGGGACAAATGATTAAAGGATTAATAAAGTCAGCACAATGAAATTGCTAATATGATGTTGCTGATGTCACAATCATTTAAAAGTGAAACCTGAGACTAAGCTAGTGCTGTGCACAAAGCTGTCAAAGATCCAGAAACAACCCTTGGAGTAAAAAGGCCCCCAATAGAGGTTGGTCATCTGACATATCTAAGAACACAGCGTGTTGCAGCAGCAAGCAAAAATGTTAAAAGCAGCAAAGAACAACTGTAAATTTGTAAATTTGTAAAACTTGAAACACTGGTTTCATCTGGGATATCTCTACTTCCTTTCATGGAGCAGCCATGGAAATTGATAGCAACAGTTACTAAGATTATTTAGGTAAAACAAAATGACCGCAGAAGATACTCAGCATCTCCTGGAGAGATTTCAAGTGATGGTATTTAAAATTCTTACCAGTCTTGCACAGTTACTTGCTAATAGCATTTCCAAAAGAACACGTCCCTCCTTCTGCAAAAATAGATGCCTCCTACAGAAAAGCAGCACTTCTATTAGTCTTATAAACATATTCACTGACACTTTAAAAAATGTTGGGATGCAAGCCCTGCAGAGCTTCAGCACTAATGAGAGAAAGAACTATGAGACAGCAAAACCGAAATGATAGTCAACCCAAAGAGGAAGGAATAATCAGTTTTATATACATATATATACACACACACATATACATATATATCTATATGTATGTGCTGAAAACTACACTATGCCTGTTTTTCTTGGAGCAAATTCTGGAAAAAATGGCTTCTTTTTAATTATATTATTTGTTTGGTTTTTTTTAAATTTTAATTACATTGATTTGTCTTCCACAGTCAAAATGCCAGTGGAGGAAGATGAACACAAGGGTGTATGCACCCTGAAGTTATCAGGATGCTAACTTTGAGCAGTAGCCTGTGGGGATCCCTTCTGCACCCTTCCAAGTTATTGCAGACTTAAGAGCACTGGGAGGCAGGAATAAGCTCCCTGCATATGTTTCCCCCAGCACCTTTACTAACGCGATCAGCATCCACAGTGCCACAATGGAGAGAAGGTGTCAACAGGACAAGACTTAAGTACAAAACCCCCACATCTCCGGGCAACCTCACCACAGATAGTTTTCTGTCTCTGGACTAAACCACGTCCCAGCATCTGCGAACTGCAACATTCTCACTTCGGGCATGCGCTCATACTCAGTCTCTTTTTCCTGCTAGAGATGTCAGCAGTCTGCTGGGCAAAAGAGAAAAGCTAGCATCTCCCAAAATATCCTGTTGTCAGTAAGACTATAGCTAACACCATTCTTCTTCAGCTTGGAACTAGATGCAAGATTGTGCTTCCACTGATTTCGTTTTACCATATACTTCAGAAGTATTGTGTAGTTAAACCTGATGTGTCTGTATGACAATAGCATTTCTCTTAGTTTATATACGAAGAAACAGAAGCTTAAAATAAATGAATTCTCTGCTGAAGGATACAAAGTATCAGCAAAGGCATGGAATCCTAATTCTCAGTCTCTTTCTAACCGAGCAGGACATAGCACTCAACAGGTTTTTCTGTACTTTGTGGCCAGAAGTGGTTAGTTCCAAAATGTGGGAGCTCAGAAAACAGTAAAATACATACTCACAGCAGTAAAATGAGCAGGCCAAGTTCTTAAAATGAGGGAGTTTGAATCCTTACTCATTTCTCAAATTCAAATGTGAGATATAGTAGAGGTCTACTTTTTCCAGGAGCTGATAAGTACTAATATCAGCTTATCACTAGGAGAATTCTTTTTGTGATATTTCTAGCTGAAATACAAGCTAAAAATATAGTAATTTTTTGGGAAAGAGCCACTAAATTGAGCCAACTATAGAGGATTCATTGAAAGCACATTCTAATAGGCATCCAAGGCATCAGCTCATCACTTACCAAAAATAAATGTAGCTGTTGCTTGAAACCAGATGAGGCGTTGGATTTAAGCTTTTAGTAATGTATTGTTACAAGTACTGGATACGGAAACACGAATGAGTGATATAATCCTGCATGAGACAGTTTCCTTAACTTTTTCACATCCTATTCTCCAATTCATGGCTACACATATCCCATGAGGCCTATGTCTTCAGGCTGACGTTCACAGCTGCAAGATATATTGGTCTAATCATCAATAACACCCTTTTAATCATCAGTAACACCCTGTAAAGCTAGTAGTATTTTTAACGTGTTAGTTTCCATACAATATTTTCTTTCATGAGAGAGCTGGTAAGAACTTTTCGCTTTATAGTAAAATTTATATCTGAACCAACGCAAACTGAATCTAATATTTACGTTGTTGTCATTTTATAGGTATAGTCTGGATGGTGAGTCATTTAAATTCTAATATATTTAAATAAGGAATGAAAAAAAACCACCATTCGATATATTTTTGTCAAATTACCTACATTACATGATTACTCCTCCACAATCAAAATCAGATTTTAAGTATGAATGATACAAACAAGATTACATTCTGAATCTGCAACAGAGATTTTAGCTGCTTGTTTAAAATGACATACCTAGCTATTCAGTAATCACTTTATAATAACCCCTTTCATTTCTAAATCTACTTAGCCATCAGCCAGTAGTGAGGAAAATGCTGGCAGTGGCTTTTACAACTACACATTAGTTTTACATTTCATGACAAGCTAATTCTAGAGACTTCGAAAGACAGACAAGCATGTGTTCTTAAGGTTTTCTTTCTTTTGCATGAAGGAAGCACACATCTAACTGAGAAATGAAAAATAAAAGAGTGCAGACATATACTTTTCACTTCGCACATACGGCAGTGACAATTTATCCCAACTTCACCCCAGGAACCTCTGTGAATATGTAAATCAATAAGAAATAAAAGGTTGTAACAAATACCTCTCAGGAGAATTACTATGGTGAGATGGCAAATAAAGTGGCTGTTTCTTGCAGATGCTACCTTTGGTAGATCTACCTTTAGTAGATACTTGGATCAGAACAATCTTTGCGGAAAAGACTTATGTCACAAATATTGTCCCTCTCAGCTGAATCTATCACAGGTGTTTAACCCTTTTTCTGAGTTGATCATGTGGCTGGTTTACAGTGCCATTATTGTCCCTTCCTACCACATGTCCATCGTACACTAACAAAGCAGATGTCATTATCTCCTGATCTGATTCACAGACGCATTTAACCAGATGTATACCTCCACACCTGTGGCACCCTTCAGAAGTTGGAACAGATAGCAGGCTTCTGGACCAATTTATACAGCCTGAAGACCAGATGCTGCTCATATTTGAGACGCCTCAGGCAACACAAAGGAAGTTGAAGGTCTGAGGAATTGCTCTTGTGACCCCCGGAACACCTCCTTCACACCGTTACCACTCAACAGTACTGTCTCCACTGAACACGAAACCATCTGGTAATACAGGGTCAATACAGAAACTTTCAGATATACTAAGAGATGGTGCAGGTGGCTGGCTCATAGTTAAGTATATTCATGAGAACAACAGATATAATTTGACCACGCACCATGAACAGGGGCAACGGCATAAATGTAACATACACTCTTACACTCAGTGGTCAAAAAACAGGAACCCAGGCAAACAGTATAAACATTTAGAAGGTATGGTGTTAGGGAAAAATCTTTTTTCTAGTCCATTTTCCTGGAAATGTCTGGAATACATCTATGACTTTGCAGCATGGCAAACCATTCTCTTTATACACTAATACAGTACATGCACTTTTGTACAGCAAGTGCCCCAATCACCTTCTAATTGTGACTAATATTAATGGCAAAGTATGCACCGTTTGCTCTGTTGTGTGACACATGGGTATGTTTGAACTCATTAGTTTTCATGGTAGAGCTTCTTGAGTTGCCCCTGAAGTCAACTGGAGAAAAGATAAACCATTGTGTAAATTAGCAAAGGTTTCAGCTGCTCAATACCTGCCATGAAAGTAGAAGCCTAGAGACTGTTTATTATGTTGTGCAAAAGAATAAATGGGCAATGCTGTTTCATAGATCAGTCAGAATAAGATGTAGCAGCGTGTTCTGGTTAACACTGTGGCCTATTGCTACTGACAAATCACATTAATTCAGAGCTGTTAGGTACAGTGGTGTTAGCTAAATTGGGGATTGAGAACAGCCCTTTATTGAACCTAGATGACAGGACAACATGGTCATATAAATCTACGTAAAAGAGAAAATGCCACCAATCAATGTTACTCGTCTAAAAAGGATATTTACCATTCTTTCTAATCTGACATGTGCAATCAACCTTAACCAAATGATGTGGAGTGAGATTGGTTTTGACAAATAACTCTCAAATGCATAAATGTGAACGAGATTCTCTGTAACAACTGGTAAAAGAAACTTTGAACTTACATACATGTCAAAAGGGAACAGAACATTCTGCCTTCCTACTACACATGCTAACTAATATTAACACGTAAGTACAATATTAAATGAAAGCTAAGTGCTGTAAAGTTGAGAATATCATCTGTTTAATTTGTGACAATACCCTTTTCCCAAAAGAACCTCCTACGTAATTCACTGTCAGTCTGAACACAGCCTTTCACTCTCCCCAGGTTAGACCCATCTTCAGGACTTTTCCAGGAGCTTCACACAAGCCTGAGAAGTGACTAGCTACTGAGTAAATGAGGATGCTTTTTCACCCACCAACTTAAACTACCATCTTCGTCTTTGTATACTGTCAGTAACTAATAAATTGGGCCTCAATATCAGTTGCAACATTGAACTCTGATTCCTTTCTCAAGCTGGCTCAAACAAGAACAGTACTTTACTCAGACTTTCTTGAAAGAAGCAAAATTCAAACTTCTACGCTACCTGTGTAAGTTTTGGATGTTTTAATTTAGAATGATGTAAGAACTGACATAAATGATATAGGTTTGCTAATTTTTTTTTTCTGCGTACCTTGTATGAAAGGAATTTCTTGCTAATTATCTTTGCAGTTCAATAGCTACACTTAATGTCTTTATACATTAAAGTACTTTAAAAGTACCTACATTAAGAGTATATACTGTTGACTTTGTTTGTTGAATATATTCAGCCTCTTTTTTTTACTTCTGTATCACAATATCTAGAAAATTTCTTGAAGAAGCCCACAAATTGCTCCCTCTCTGGTAGGTTTCTTCAAATTTTCCTGTGACAGCTGAAGAAGTTATTTGCCACCAGTGTTCTCTGCTATATCACTCCCTGTAGAAAGCACACATAAGAAAATCTGCTTGCTGATGAAGCGAATTTATACTGTTATAGTCAACTGCGAAACACAGAAGAAACAAGCTCACCCTTGCTTCTGACACATTTTAACAAAGAAAGAAACTTCCACTGGAGGAGGAAGGAGAAGAGCTGGGCAAAAGGGGTGGAGTGGATGGTAAACTGCTTCAAAGTAAATTCTTTTTTTTTCTCTTAAGATTTAACAGAATCCTAAGATTCCCACAAAAATGCATACACCTGGGACTTCGATGTCTGCCCCAGATACAGAAATAATATGACTGACACTACTATGATACTACTGATGAAAAGAGTAGACGAAGGAATACAAACACAGAATAAAGAACAACATATGAAAATAAACATGCTTTTGTGTAACATGTATCACAGTTTAGTTAAGCCCGTGTTATTTCCTTTAAGTCACGCTTTATTTCCACACGTGGTCTTTGAGACTATGTTGTTTATTTCCTTTCTCTAGTCATAAAGATTAATCATTTATCAGGACTACATTTCCCTATGTTGCCTGCAGCATCCCCTGCTTTAATAGCTACAGGTCACTTTGCATTTGGTTACGTCCTTCTGCTTCCTTCCCCTCTTCTAAATTTGGTCCTGTCAAATGGGTTAAAGAATGTGTGCATTTATGCCAGAACCATAACTGACATGGAAGAACACAAAGCAGCCATGAAATATTCAAGAAAGCGGAGGTTATGGGAGGTTGCTAGAGTACCTGTGCTCCTGAGCGAAGGAGAGGGACCAGGACTAGCTTCCAGTTTCACTGGTCAAAGACAGGCAGCCGCTTTACTGTCGAGACATAAACCAGCTCCGCAGGTCACTCCGGAGCCCTGGATCACAGTTTTACCACACAGCACAAGGAAAACATAGAAGAGGTGGCTAGTAAAAGTCCACCAGAAATAAGCTGCTGTGACAAATTATGGAGCTGCATATGACAGCAATTACATAAATCTGAAAACTGTCTAATTCTATCACCAGTGACCCAGGACTCAAAGTCCATTAAGCATTGTTTTTTCCAATTGAACTGAACTAATGGAAAATAATTGCTACTCTGAAAAAGGTCATACACAAAGTAATAAAAAAGCAAGTGCTATACAGTCACTATTTATATGTTACTCTAATTTGAATTTATAAATTGCTGACATCTGCTATAAATCACGCAGTTTCCTTCCAAGCACAGAAGTTTCTCATTGCAGGCTTTCCCCTGTCTCTATTACAACTATGAAAGTAAAACATTCAGGATAATAATTTACATGGAGTTTGTGGAGTGTTCAAGTATTCATCTTTACGGGTACTTTTCACTAACAAAACTAGGAAGAGAGTAAAAAGGAAGCAGTCCCCCCTCAAAAAAAAACACCATAAAAAGCACAAGAGCCTACAAGAGCTCAAAATCATCAGCTCCCAGAGCTTACAGTTATAGAATAGCCAAAGAGGTGTCCTTATTTAAAAATTAAAATTTTAAAATAGTTTAATTATAGAAAATAGGTTTAGATTTAGAAAATCAGAAAGATATAAACCACAGATTTTAAGTATCAAAATTTGCATTTGCTTGATAGGAAATGTAAACTCTTATTTGTAACTGAGAATTGAACCAAACAAGAAGGCGACAGTAGAAGAGCTGCTGTTTTTGCACTTCCAGAATGGTTTAGGGGTCACCTGTTATAATCTTGAATTATGACGATGCTTATTTTTTTCATCAGTAATCTACATGCGCGTAAAAACAGCTTGCTGGATTTAGTATACGTACACATACAAAATCTAGAAATATTCATATAATGTATAACCAACTTAAGCTAGAAGTTTCTTCACAACTGAGCACCTGCTTTGTGCTTATGTAAGCCTGCCAGTAGCACAACTGCATTTTAAACTACATTATATTTGTAGGAATAATTTCAGTGACTTGTAAATGGGACCGTGATATTTGGAAGTCCATTTCCAATAGTTAATCTGAAAAACCAGGACGTAGCCATTAAGATGTTATAAACATTAATTGCTCTTGTACTAGACGGTGCAAACACGCCTGTCAGGTCTTCCTGACTGGATCTCAAAGGTCAACCATAGAGACAAATTGGGAAAAAAACTGACAGAAAGACAGTATGACAGAGACTTGAAGTCAACAAAAGCTCATTTGCTCACTTGCCCCATCCAAGCCATCAGCTGCAGCCCGTGTGGATCAGTATTATTCCCACAGGTGACTGAGCTTAGTGGCAAGATCCCCGTACTGGGGAATTTGAAACCTCAGCTCAATTTCTGGCTTAGGCACTTGTCACTGGAAGATCATAAAAATCCCACTCAACACCTTAGATTTGAATAACTAAATCCTCTGTTTGTAAAGCGCTTTGATATTTATGGCTTGGAGGTGTTACATCGAAAGATACTATTATTTTTTCAGTATGCTCGGAAAGTTGAAAGGAAAGCAACATGAAAGTCAGGGTGTCTCTAGCTATTCCGCTGCTGAGGGCACTCACCAATTCATACAACCACGTTGAAGCTGAATATGTGGTAGTCTGCTTCACTAACGCGTGACTTCAGAAATGCCAACAAACTGATTTCAGGGGAGGCAAGAGCTTAATTCAAGACGAAGAGGTAAGTGAGGATGGTGCACGGGGTGCAGCTGCCCCGGCTCTCTGCGAGGAGAGGCCGGGGTGGCCCCGTGCCAGACACGGCCGTCTCCAACCGACTCACCACAGGGCAGGGGTGTGAGGAGGGGGAGTTTTGTAGTTTTGTCTTTGTTTCTCACTACCCAAATCTATTTCAACTGGTAATAAATTAAATTAATTTTCCCCAAGTTGAGTCGGTTTCGCCTGTGACGGTAATTGGTAAGTGATCTCCCTCTCTTTGATATCAAAACCTCTGTGATTGTAACTCTGTAAATCGTTCGGGGAAACGATTCTTGACAAAACAATGGGATAGAAGGAACAACCTAAAAACCGAAAAGAAGGACCTAAAAACAGGCAGTAGAAACCTCAGTGGGCTGATTGCCCAAGAAACTTGGCTATACCGCATGAAACGTGTCCTTAAGGTGAACTTGACTAATCATAATATGAAACCCACTCCTCTAGAAGTTAGGATACCTGCCTCTGCTGGAAGCCCCTCACACACTGAGCCTGCACAGTAAAATTAAGAGACACCGTAGCTTTAATTGAAGATGAGGACATTTTACACCAATGAGCTTCAAGATAAGGAATTATAAGCACCAGTAAAAAGTTGATAAACAATGAATATGTTAATTATGCTAATTTACAATGTATAAATGGATGACTGTTTCAATGCTGTGTGTGCTCGCTTTTCTGATACCCCCAGCACCCTTTTTTTTTTTTGCACAAAACTGCTAATAAATAGCTAATACCCCCAGCACCCTTTTTTTTTTTTTTGCACAAAAACTGCTAATAAATAGCTAATACCTCAACTCTGTGTGTCATTGGCTTGCACACCAGGTAAACGATCCCAAGAGTTTTGGGACGACATCTTTACCATGACCCATGAGATTTTCCACCTTACTTTGTCCCGCTGTCCCACTGAGGAGGGGCAGTGAGAGAGCGGCTGGGTGGGCGTCTGGCAGCCAGAGCCAGCCGAGGTCAACCCACCACAGATGGGTTTGGTGTTTTGAATATTTAGGTCAGATCCAGGTACAAGTGAGTGTTCCCAAAATGAAGAATATAGTATCAAGACTCCAGTGAATATCAAGAAATTCTGCACTATACAAATTTTTTTATTTCATTTTTGATGAATTTACATTGTATTAAGTACTGGAGCAGAAAGCAATCGTTTTAAAATAGTATCAGCACTATCAGTGTGTAACCATGGTAATTAAAACAATATTATTTTTAAAAATTACAAAAGACTACTCAAGACACATAAAAAGGAAGTATCCAAGAAAGAACGTCTTTCTTCTGATAACTACATTTCTGTAAGTCTGCAAAATTATTAAAGACACAGACATTTTTCATTCCTGCTAAATAGTTAGATATGCTACAGAATAATGGTTTTAATTAAGAATCAAATTAAACAGGGAGTTTGCATGGGCAGAACTTTCAAGAAGCTTTGAAGCACATTACTGTCAGACCTCTGAGACAATATTTTATCCAGGATTTTCATACTCCTTATTTATATGGAGATTTCACTACCTTAATGCATATTTACAAGTATTCTAATACAGGAGCAGTTCCCAACTAGAGAAAAAACAACAACCAAATCCATAAAAAACCAGGCTTTTTAAGAGTTAAAGCAGAAGGTGCTCACATAACAGCTCAGAAGCATTTAAGTCAACTTCAGCCTTTTCACTGAACACTGCATCTAATACTACCATCAAGAATATAAGCGAATAGGGGCTGGAGGGACCGGTCCCTCATAAGGCAGTCCTTGCTTACGACAGAAGACAAAACTCAGTAGGCAGCAGCATGGTACCGCTTAAGGGGTAATTTATATAATAATGTTTAATGTGGTACGAAAGTATTCTTGATTTAACTTCACTGATCTGAGGCTTCTTTTAACATCGGCTTGTGATAATAACAAAAAAGATACCATTCTTGGATGTGTTACAGTTATGGCCACACAACTATCCGTGGAGAAAATCTGTTTTAAATTATGAGCTAAAATGAGAGAAGAAAAATCCTTCTACAAGCCCAAGAGCAGTTGTTTTCTCTCTGAATTCACGAGTGAGTTCAGCCACTGTGTAGCCATACTCATGGCTGTCAGCAAACCTTGTGTAGCCCAGTACATTGAGGAAAGCTTTGCAAGTTCAGAAGACACACATCCTTTGCCCTCTCCAGCATGCTGCAGCACATCAATTCCCCACAGAATGCTATGGTGCATAGGATCCCTGTAGTGGCTTTCCACCCACAGCAATGGGACCTTAAAAGGTCCCAGCCACACCCGAAGCCCGTTAGTGAAAGCATGCTAGGAGAGACAAGTTTTGTCTTAACAGAACAGGAATGTGGATGAAATAGTACTGCAGGTGAAAGAGGTAAGACAGACAAGTCTCACGTGCTCTGAACTTTCCATTCAGATACGAAATTTTCACCAAAAGTAAAATATGACACTGTTACTAACACTAGGAGGTTGGGGTGTATAGGGTTAACCTCCTATCATATTCAGGGCACTTCTCATCGTTCCCGCTTAGGGTTGTGTTTGAACGTGCAAATCCCCCAGGAGAGATGGTCACCATGGTCACCATCTTGCACCCCTGGGCATGTGCCCAATATCATGATTGAAGGCATCCCAAGAATTTCCACCCTGCTGTCTTGTTGCCTGAGTGACAGGTGTAGTAAAAACTGCTGGCTCGCACAAACAGGAAAACACACTTTTTGTTTTCTTCACTTCTCTCCGTTGCCCTTGGCAAAATGCAGCAAGAAGTGGAGAGTGGAACAAGACTCCAGCTATTCTCAGATGCCTCCGGGAAGCGTGGGGGACCCATCACAGAGAGACATGTAATGGGACAATGTGGGAGCTCAAGGATGCTGGAAACCTTTGGTTATTCCTATGGCCATGCAGAGATGCCTAGTGAAAGCTTCGAGTTAACCAGACTGACTGATAAGAAGCTGAAGTGCCAAATGTCTCATCAGAAAGCCTCTTCTCAATACTAGTTGATAGTTTAATTCAGCAGATTCAGGCCATATGAAAAAAAAAGCTGAAAAAGACAAAGGCTGTTTATTTACCTTAGGCTTTGGTTCAGAACATCACCTGTCACTAGAGGGATGCACTATATGTCAATGCTATAGGTGAAACAGGTAGTGTTTATGTGTGCTGTGCAATGCCACGTTAAATATTTTTAAGAGGGCTTTAAAAAGACAGAGCAAAGAGTTTAAAAAGCTGAACCTATTACTATGGAGTTTCTGCCCCCTAGCAGAGGGAAGTCTAAAGCATGGTTATGGCATCTATTTTTACAAGTTTATGCCAAGTCACCTATCCAAATTTTCTCTAGATAAATTTGCAGTAACAAGTTTAAAAACACATAGAAGAAGTTATTACAAATGGCAGAACAAACCCTAGGAGGCTTCTGGCAGCTTCGTAGGCATTAGTTATGATCCATATATAAAAGTACTCCCCAGGAATTCACAAAGAATAAGTCAATAATTCCATCTATGGTTTCCAATGACATGAACAAATGACTCAAGATTCAATCCTGTTGTTTATGATGTTGCTAGAATCTCTTGATAAAAGTAAAGCCTAATGTTTATAACTACAGACATATTATTCTTAGAATATGTTCATCAGACCATAGGATTACCTACATGACTGTATGTTGTTGAAACGATTTTACTTTTAGTACGATTGAAAAGCTATTTAAAAATACGATAAATAAACCCATTTGCTTCAGCAGAATTTGCAACTCATTTCAAATTTTAAAAACAGAAATAGTTATCCTGATCTGAATGTAGAGCTACCTCTTAAGGCAAGTGGGAAACATACAGACAACACAACTAATATAGCAATAGTGTGGAGACAAAAGAAATAGGTGCATGACGGCTATCCTATATATGCATGAGAATACTTCATTCTTGCCTAAGGCACTGTCTGGAACGTCCTGGGAAAAAAATCGTAATAGCTGGTTTGAGCTTTCTTCATTTCCTTTAATGAAGAATGAAGCAGCGCATCTGAAACATTTTGAAGGCAATCTACCAAAACCACTGACTAATGCAGAGCTCCCTCTATAACACCCATTAATAACTATAAAGATTACTGTACATCCAAAAATGCCATTACAAAAACATAATCAACAGTCAGAAAATGCCAGACAGTATCCCAGACATCACTGAAAATCTTGAGTTATTTTATTTATTTACAAAAATTAAAGAATTTTATTGTTTCTCAAAAAAGCTACAGAAGTGCACAAAGAACTCCAGTATCAATCTGAGTACTCTTGTGGTTATCTTGTGTATGCCTTTAGTATAGAGAGCTCTGGCTGGACCTCAGGAAAAAAAGGAAAGTTTATGATCTTTGGAAAAGGGGGTTGGCTACTTATGAAAAATACCAAGATGTAGTGAAGCTATGCAGGGCAAAAATCAGAAGGGCCAAAGCTCAAGCAGAACTCATCTTGGCCACCACAGTTAAAGATAACAAAAAGAGGTTCTTTCAGTATATCAATAGAAAAAGGAAGACTAGGGAAAATGTAGGCCCACTAACGAATGAGATGGGCGTCCTAGTGGTGGAAGACACAGAGAAGGCAGAGCTACTGAATGCCTTCTTTGCTTCAGTCTTCCCTGATAAAGCTGTCCCTCATGAATCCCAGGCCCTGGAGGCAAGGGGGAAAGTCTGGAGAGAGGAAGAGTTTTCCCCAGTAGAGGAAAATCAGGTTAGAGACCACTTGGCCGAGCTGGACATCCGTAAGTCCATAGGCCCTGACGAGATGCACCCATGAGTGCTGAGAGAGCTGGCAGATGTTATCGCTAGACCACTCTCCATCGTCTTTGCAAGGTCATGGAGAACAGGAGAGGTGCCTGAGGACTGGAGGAAAGCCAATATCACTCCAGTCTTCAAAAAGGGCAAGAAGGAGGACCCAGGGAACTACAGACCGGTTAGTCTCACCTCCATCCCTGGGAAGGTAATGGAGCGATTCGTTCTGAATGTCATATCCAAGCACGTTCAGGGGCAGGAAGTTATTGGAAGTGGTCAACATGGATTTACCAAGGGTAAATCATGCCTGACCAATCTCATAGCCTTCTATGATGTTATAACTGGTTGGCTGGATGAGGGCAGAGCAGCAGATGTCACCTACCTTGACTTCAGCAAGGCTTTTGACACTGTCTCTCATAACATGCTCCTTAGAAAACTGAGGAAGTGTGGACTAGACGAGGGAACAGTGAGGTGGTTTGAGAGCTGGCTGTGTGACAGGACTCAGAGGGTTGTGATCAGCGGCACAGAGTCCAGTTGGAGGCCTGTAACCAGTGGTGTCCCCCAGGGGTCAATACTTGGACCAGTATTCTTTAACGTATTCATCAACGACTTGGATGAGGGGACGGAGTGTATCCTCAGCAAGTTCGCTGATGATACCAAACTGGGTGGGGTGGCTGACACCCCAGAAGGCCGTGCTGCCATCCAGCGTGACCTGGACAGGCTGGAGAGCTGGGCAGAGAAGAGCCTAATGAGGTTCAACAAGGACAAGTGTAGGGTCCTGCACCTGGGAAGGAAGAATGTCAGGCACCAGTATAGGTTAGGGGTGGACCTGCTGGAAAGCAGTTCTGAAGAAAAGGATCTGAGGGTCTTGATAGAGAGTAAATTATCCATGAGCCAGCAGTGTGCCCTTGCCGCCAAGAAGGCCAACGGAATTCTGGGCTGCATAGGGAAGAGTGTGGCCAGCAGGTCAAGGGAGGGTCATTCTCCCCCTCTACTCTGCACTGGTGAGGCCACAACTGGAGTACTGTGTCCAGTTTTGGGCTCCCCAGTTCAAGAGAGACAAGGAACTACTGGAGAGAGTCCAGCGTAGGGCAACAAAGATGACTGAGGGATTGGAGCATCTCCCTTATGAGGAAGGACTGAGAGAGCTGGGACTCTTCAGCCTGGAGAAAAGAAGGCTGAGGGGAGACCTTATTAATGTTGACAAGTATCTAAAGGGTGGGTTGAAGGAGGATGGAGCCAGACTCTTTTCAGGGGTTCCCAGTAACAGGACGAGGGGTAACGGGCACAATCTGGAACATAGGAAGTTCCGATCAAATATGAGAAAAAACTTCTTTATGGTGAGGGTGACAGAGCACTGGAACAGGCTGCCCAGGGAGGTTGTGGAGTCCCCTTCTCTGGAGATTTTCAAGACTCGCCTGGATGCAGTCCTGAGTGATGTGCTCTAGGCAATCCTGCTTTAGCAGGGGAGTTGGACTAGATGATCTCTAGAGGTCCCTTCCAACTCTGAAATTCCGTGATTCCATGACTTAGAGGTAGCTGTTCGTCTTACCAGGAGAGAAATTCATCAGTGACCTGCAGATCTCCCACTCCTGTGTAAATATATCTTTATATGCATTTAAGTCTGTCAGTCCATATGGAAACATTAATGATTGCTGTTTCAATTTAAAATATACCTAAATATCCAAAATTCAAGTAAGGCAATATCAGTACTTTAATTTTTATCTTGAACTCTATTGTTAAGTAATATAAAAAAGCCATATTTAAAAATTTAATATCATTGGCTACTTTCTTGAAAATAGACAGATCATAAATAGCTTGCTCTTTAGTTGAAATCGAACTAGATCATTACAGAAGTTATGGAAAGAAAGTTAAAGGAGAATCACACATGCAAGAAGATTCAAACTGAAAAAGAGCAAAGAGGGAGTACTATCAGGACTTAGGTTAGCACAGCAAAACTCTCTTTTTATTAAAAGCACAATTTCACAAAATGCAGGATTTGAGTTCTTGACTCCCATCAAGTTTATGGCTGCAATCTCATATGAGATGTTTATTGATAAGCACGTGTGGTGAAATAAATTGGGCAATCCATGTGACAGCTGATCTACAGAAGTGTCGTAAACCATTGCAGAGTGCAGATCACAGCCAGCTTGGAGGTCCAGGCACGACTGCTCAGAACAGCTGCAATGGCAGGAACAGATCTTCCCAAATGCTGGGGAGGAAAGGGCAGCTTAAGGTACACTGGGCGCTTACAGGTGAGCATCTTTGCTACTGAGCAGAATTTAAACAGTAGCAAAGATAAAGCTGAATTTTAAGGAATGGAAGCTGCCAGCCAGATTCCAGACGAGAAAATAAGAAACATTTTCTTTACAGAAGGACCATTAAAAAGGAGAAGAAAAAGGAAAGACAAAATATCTTTAATCACCAAGTTTACTTAGCAACTATTCCAACTGGAGAAGTATATGGATAGCACAATCCATACACTTTTTATGCTGTGAATAGTCATTGCTCTTCACTTTTGAGTTTGTTTCTGCAAATAAAGTATTTTTCCGTAATATTGGGGAAATAGAAAACTTAACTTTTATAATATAATATCTGCGGTTGAAGAAGAGCAGAAGTCTTTCATATAAATCAAACATTTATGGCTTGAGGCATATGGCAAAATAAAGCTGGTAATTCTTAAGGCTTCCTTTCCTTTTGGAACTGTCCCTACTTTCTAAAATGTGTTTGTTTCACTTGCATCCAAAATAAAAACAACTTCATCAGATTGCAAATGGATCACCTTGTGACCACAGGCCAACATCTCCATCTTGTATTATTGTAAAACATTGCCTATAGTAAAACGCACTCTGTCATTTTGGTTCAAGCAACCTGATACCTAATGTACACATCGTTGGGCAGAATTCGGCCATATGAGTGCAAAAGAAATAAATCTATCCTTTCGACAAAAGACAAATTACGATGTTACAAAGCTAAACCAAGCATATTGCCTAGGGTATCTGCAAAGTGCTTGCAAACTGTTCACCTACTAGTTGTAAAGTAAGAAGACAAAGGACTAGAGGCCCTTGTATCTACAGTAGTACAGCAGACCTGAGGCCCTTGAATCTTCAAAAAAGCAGTACATTTGAAATATTTTTCAGTTCATTTCTCTTTTTTGTTAAGCGCATATTTTCACTTAATGGTTTTCTCTTACTCTACATGATGGTTCTTCAATCTTTCATACCAATTTCTAGCATGATAAAACAGTCAGCATCCACTTTCATTAAATATTTGATGATTACTTGGCTCTCACAAGGTGAACTGTGATACATAAGAGCTAGCCTGCATCATATGAGAAATGCTTTCATTCAAAATAATGATTTAATATGTGGCTACTAAAGACGTGAGCATACAGGTTTTTATTGATTCATTTCAATGTCTTCAGGAATCATAAAACTTGTCTATGCTATTATGCATCATTGGTTTATTTTATTAACAAAACTTATGAAGGTGTGCCCTATCAAATCAAAGCATTTACTAGACTGTCTATCTCTAGGAATAGTGAGAAGCCTCCATAAATCTACCTTCACATTATTTAAGAAATAATGCTGACAGATGATTTAGTCTGTAAACTCAATCTGGAGACATCTCTGCCTGGGAAAACATTCTCTCCAGTCCTCACAAGCTTTGCTCCCTTTGCTTCTTTGGCAATGTAGCCCTGCAAGTTTGTGATTCCTAGCAAAAGGATTTGTAGTTGGTTTTGCGCTAATGATATTCCTGTCTTGTATATGCTCCCACGTAAAGTTTTGGTAAGTTTTTCAGGAAACTACCGTAACCTCAGGGTTTGGAATGGGTGCAGTGCACACCTCAAAAGTTTCCTATGAGAACAAGCTGAGAGAGTTGCGGTTGTTCAGCCAGAAGAAGAGAAGGCTCTGGGGAGACCTTATTGCAGCCTTCCAGTACTTAAAGGGAGCTTATAAGAAAGATGTAGAGAGATTTTTTTAGTAGGCCCTGCAGCAATAAGAGAGAGGTAATGGTTTTAAACTAAAAGAAGGAAGATTTAGACTAGATATAACAAGGAAATTTTTTATGATGAGGGTGGTGGAACACTGAACAGGTTGCCCAGAGAGGTGGTAGATGCAACATCCATGGAAACATTCAAGGTCAGGCTGGATGGGGCTCTGAGCAACCTAATCTAGTTGAATATGTCCCTGCTTACTGCAGGGGGGTTGGAACTAGATGACCTTTAAAGGTCCCTTCCAACACAAACTGTTCTATGATATGACGACTAGATTGTTGTGAGTGTCAAGCAATGAGGCTGTCCTACCAGACTGATGACAAATTTAGTCTTGCAATCTGTCATGACATTTTCCTAGAGCAATTCAATGTCTGTGAACAAGCCAGTTTTGCTTGGTCATTTTCCTGCAAGGCAGAAGGCTGGCAACTTCCTTTACCAAAGAGAAGCACATTTGTTAAGATCTAAATACCCATTCTGAGATGAAATATCAGATCTGTATTTATCCACTGGGCAAAAGATTTAATCTATGTGAATCATACGGCTTCCACATGTGATAAAAGACATTTAAGTTTATGGATCACTCTACTGGAAAATGAAATAACAATGAACAAAGGAATGTTGAAGCCTGAGATTTCATGAGGAATGTCAAGGTTCTCCAGTGAGTCCAAGACCCTAACTGGAGTATCGAAAGGCCATTATCACCGCTTCAATAATTGAATCCAATATATATTCCCTATGTGCAATCTTTGCTTTGCAGGCACACAGATATATCAGGAAAATGCAATTTCTGGAATACACTGATTTCTCCTTCTAGAAGGCATGGAAATAGAAGTATATTCCCTCTTTTGAGTTAACTGTAAACTTTCCCTCAGCAGTTCACTGACTGGCCAATGATACCTAGACATATAAGGTCAGAATTGCTTAAAAGCCTCACAGCTTTGTTTTCAGACACCTAAGGTACTATTATGGAATAAGGTGAACTGGGTGCCTAATTGGAGGTCTGTACCAAAGACACAGCATCTTTAGCCAAAGCTCCTCATTTATTAGCAGTTTTGATGAAGAAAGCAGGCAATAGTTTCAGGTTCATTTAGAAGACAGGCATACCGTAACTCCTGGTCCCATGCCAGGTCCTTTTCTCAGGTGACATGTGGAGTCTCAGGGAGAGAGGAGCTCTGCACATATTCCATGTCTTGTTTTGCTTTTGTAGTAAGAATTGTGCTACAATATCCAGGCTTTGTGGTTTAGTCACTATAAAGTGACTAAGCACTGCAAGCATACAGACATGTCAGTTATAAGCTGAAAGCATGTGACTGACATCTTCTAAATGTTCACAGAGAAGCAGCACGGTATCATACTGTTGATATTTCCCACAGTTTGTAGGTGAGAGTTGTAGCAGCTGCTGATGCATTTGGCAATACCGGGGGAGGTGGTAGTGATAGAGTAGCTAAGGTACCTCCTGTTATCACAAGAGGAGAGAGGAAGTGAGACTTGTGAAGTGATGGAAAGATTGCTCCAAAGATGAGCAACTCCCAGCGTAACACAAGCAGTTGATCCAAAACGACCACTGTTACCTGCTGCCAGATCTGAACTCTCTGTACTACCAGAGCTGCAAAGCCTCAAAAGACACCTTTCCAAAATTATACCATTAGCATAACTATGAACAGTATTTTCCATCAGCCAATGTGCTTTCAGCACATTATCTAAATGTTTCCGAAGCTTAGGAAACATAACTAACACCAAAGACATGTTCTATTCAACTTCTTCCTTTCTGTTAAAATGTCTCCTGGTAGATAGGTGAAGTTGAACCAGTACAGGAAAACAGACTGCAGAATCAGAGCTTTCTGATGCACTGGAGAAAAGCTTCCTATTTCTTATTTTAATATGGCACTCATTTTTATCTTTGGTTATAAATCACATTTTTAGAATAACTTTTTTTTTCTTCTTGTTGATCTGATGAAGAAATGTGTTTACATTTATCCTATGTTCTCTTTCTCTGTCCCTCAATGTTTTTTTAATCCTATATCTGTCTAGGGTTTGCATGAACCAGTTAGCTCTGGTTCTCTTCCGAGTAGGAACTGTTTGGAACACTGAAGCACACTGCACTGCTGTCCTCATGCCATAATTAAGCAAAATCAGCCCTCGGAACATAACACAGAGAGACTGACGGAGGTAGAGAGCATATATTTTGCAGCTTGAAAGAAAAGAGAGGGAGAAAGGATGTGAGAGAAAAACAAGAATAAATGAACATATTCTTGAAGGACTCAAGCTCACAACCAGTGTTTCTAACTTTTTCATTAGTTCCTCACATACCGTATTTGACAGAATTACTGCTATGCTTGCTGATGCAACCCACTGGCCTCCAGACATCATCACAGTAATATCCCTGTCAAACATGACACCTGTTTTTCATTTCCAGACATTGATTCTCCACCTTATAGCCAATGTATTTCATAAGAATAAACTGTTATCATTACCAGCAAAATATTGATTAGACTGAAATCCCTACCTTTAAATTTATAGCCTTAATTTCCACTAGGTTTCATCAGTTACCTTCAAGCAGATGAAGATGTAAGGGAGTCATTAACATGTGTCAAGCAAAATGTTAGCTAGTCTCTCTTGTATTTATTAAAGTTTAACAAAAACAATGAATAAATAATTCTATATAATTGGAAAGGAAAAAGAAAAAAGAACAAGCACCTGTTTAAGGTCAGACAACAGAAACTCGGAATTAGAAAGCACAGACCATACAGCTAAGTAATAACATGGGCAGAAGTCTACAAGGAAAGGGCGTAACTCTTGTAGTTGCAGAGCAAGAAAGAGGTCAAGGCTCCCCGACATCAACTGCCTCTCAGTCCCTGCACATTGGGCCTATGAGCGAGGACAGTTCTCTCTGTCCCCATGGTACTACCAAAACCCAACTTGACTTCAGTCTCTGGGTTTCTGAAAGCCTCCATGCCTGAGTTATCCTGGATAAATGAAGTCCTCTCTGGACGCCACATTTCTTGTATTGCACCTGAAATAGCTGAACCTCCTTCTGCCATTTGTCGTTTTCAGTTTGCCATGTGTTGTTTTATTATATTTAATCTCCTCAACGTGGGGAGATATTAACTTTCCCTACATATTTCGACAACCAAGATCCTCCTAATTCCCTCAGTTTGTACTAATTATTTTCTTTGTCTTGATTCATTACCCTTGGGCCTTGACTGTTCTTTGTGTAGATCAATATTCCCTTTCCTCCGAGTCTTTTTTTACACCATTTTTACGCTCTTTCCCCTGCTCTTTTTCCTGTTATTCTTCAGGGCCATGATGCTAGTTAGCTACCGTAGAAAAACTTCTCAACACCTTCTTGTAAAATCATTGTGCTTTCAGCAGGTACCTTATTTTATATGTGCAAGTTGAAAACTTGGACCTGTAACCTTATAATCATTGAAGAGCAGGGTCAGAATTAGCTTCTTAAAATGTAGTGCGCTTTGCCAAAGCAGCCTACGAATAAAAGCTTTTCCGAGTCTTAGACACACATGAGGATGAGGACACTTTCCACCCTAAGGTGCACCTACAAGACAAACAACACCTCTGGGAGATGAAGGGTACTCTTGTTTTCTCACTGTACTTAAAAAAAATCATTTTTTGCTCCTTCAATTACAGATCATCACCATCAGCACATCTGAACAATGGGGCATTTTCAGCAAAAAATAAACTGTATTTCTAGAAGTTACACTGATCTGATTTAATTGACTCAAAATGCGTTTAAGTGACTAAACTAAGGATCAGAAGTTTGACTTCTTTTTCACACAAACCTCTGGTTTTGCTAATTACAGCTGAACAAAAAAATGTACACGAATGTACATATTAGTTATGTGAACCTTGTCAGTTGTAAACACGGACAAGTGGACTTATAAGTGGAAATTTATAATGATATTATTTATATTATTTTTGTGAAACATATATTCCAGCAGAATCTGAAGTCTCAATGCCTCACATATGCCAACATCACAAGGGCTCCATTTAATTACGGGAATACTTTTCTGACAATGTAATCCCAGAAACCTCTTTCTCTGTCTCCTCCACATAACATGTCATTCCTCTCTTTCTTCTCCATTATTCCTTAAGTAAAGAGGTTATTTTACTTACTCAAAGGAAAAACAGTTATAATTTTTATATTGAAAATATCAATCTAAAATAAATTCATGCAATTTATTTAAGAAACTTGTGCTGTTTTCCACTGCACTGATAATGCTACAGCTAGGAATGAAAATCCTATATATTCACACTGCACCTTTCATACTGTAAATAGAATAACACACTTTTCATTCACTAACCACATATTATGACTCAGAAATGTGAGTGAGACAAAATAATGATAAGAAAAAAATGCTAAACCTTGGCTACTCATTTTTGTCTAGCTCTACTATATCCTGGAACTCTTGTACAGGGACAGACTCAAAATTCTCTGGAACTCAACAGATAACGGTTAGATGAGATTTATGTGCTGAAACAGCGAACAGCATAAAATTCAGGAACTGTACATCTTCCTAAGGAAACAAATATATAGGCATTTTTCAAATTATATGCAAGTCATTTACACTGCTAATGTTGATATGCATTTCAGTGAGAGAAAAATGCACAGTATTCATTGTGACTGACAGAGTTGTGCCTAAAACCAGAGAGGCAGGTCACTATTCCTTCAATTTATAGTGCGTAATACAAATTTTGCAACCTGTAAAAACATCATGTTCTGTTCTATTCTGCTATGCTGGCAAAGTAGCTTATGGTTCGTCAGACTGACATTTTTCTTTTGAATAATGCAGAGAATCAATAACGCAGAACGGGGAGGGGGGGGAAGGATGCAGTGGGAGACTTGCAGAAAAACTGTGCTTGGACTGTGCATATTACACAAGTCCCAAGAGTTCACAGAGTAATGGAGATACCTAAGCAACGAGGCTCAAATCTACTATGAACTCTTCTATATAGAGACTGGAGGGGGGTTTGCATTTCTTTCTTTTATATCCTATGAAATTCTCATGGGCCTCTAAATCATGAAAAGGAGATTTCATATTCTTTGGGGCAAAGATGATGATCATTAAGGAATTACCAAGGTTGTTGCCTGAACCTTAATTTTGTCCATCAGAAAATGTGAGAAACTCAAGTTTCAACAACATACACTTGCTAAGAACACATCAGATAGAAAGTGTTTTCTTTCTATGACAAGGCAAGTAGATACCTATGTCTTGACTTTACTAAAGCTTTTGATACTATTTTAGGTAACTTTTCCATAACCCAACGAAGCTAAGGAGAATTAGCCTAAATTAAGATACTACATTATGGACTCAAAAAACGAACCCATTGGAAGACTACACTGGAAGACTAACAGGGATCTGTCTAAGATCTGGTGCTATTCAAAATTTTCACTAATGGTGTGTCCAACAGCAAAGTTGAGATCTTGGCCACCAAATCTGAAAAAAAAAAAACAGAAACAACCTTACCCTACCACCAACTATCAGGAACCACTCATAATTAGAACTGCAAGATGCTACAGTGAGGCAGCAACAACAAATTGCACAAACTGTAGACAGGGAACCACTGTTTCACCTGTGTTTCTGTAGAAGAATGTCTTACAGTTAGTATGAAGTTTGCACCATTATAGTCAAAGTATTGTTCAACAGTTTAAAGTCTAACTGATGCCTTGTCAGAAGTGGTACTCCTTAGCGGATGATACTGCAGTTGACATTATTCAGTATATTCACTGAAGATCTGAAGAAAGGGATGGAATGTACCCCCAATCTTAGAGATGACAAAATTAGGGTAGAACTTGCTATGTGGGAAGGCATGACAACTGATCAGAGGGATCTCAACCAGCCGAACCTGGAGGAATTGCCCAATCTTATTAATTTCAACGAAAAGAGATGCAAAGTCCTGCACTGAAGATGGAACAATCTCATGCATCAGGACCAGCTGGATAACAGCTCTTCAAACTTGGAGACCCTGCTAGATGGCAAGTCAAACATGAGACAGGAAATGTGCCCTTGCTAACTACACACGGGACTGCATTAGCAAGCCCACAGCACGTAGGTGAAGGGAAGTGGTTATTCCTCCAGACTTGACTCTGTACAAGTCACTGGTGAGGCTGTATGTATGTGCAGATGTTTTGGTTCCTCCGTACATGAGATTTGGCAACAAACTGGAATGGCTCAGAAGATGAATAAAGTGTCTGGAATGCATCAAATAATGAGGGGAAGCTGAAAGAACTGGGCTTGCTCAGCCAAAGAGGCATTTCTAATTGCTGTACTGCAGTACACGAAGGAGAATTGCAGAGAACAAAGCACGAGACTCTTGGATGCGCAAAACAAAAGGATGAGAGACACCTCTTATCTTAGACATTCCAACTCAATAAGAAGAAAAAAATTCTTCACAGTGGTCAAGCACTGTAACAGGCTGCCCAGAGAGGCTGTGGAATCTATGTTTTTGGAAATATGACTGAAAAAGCCCTGAGCAAGTTGATCCAACCTTTTAACGACTGCTTGGAGATAGAGACTGGACTGAATGACCTCCCCAGACAAAACCCTGTGACGATTCTTTGATTTTATGATTGAGTAATATCACACGTGAAAAAAACCAACACTGCTGGGACTATGTAGGACCCAATCACAATGCCATGTTCCGGAAAGGAATAACCTTTTCTCTGTGTCTACAGCTGAAAAATAACAGGTTTGTACTGCAGCAGAGACAACTGAGCTTAGAGATTATGAAAACTTCTAACAGCATGAACTGCTGGAAGAGGGGGCATGAAGAAATTACAAAATTTAATTCCTTTGAGATCTTTCAGAAAACCAGACAAAAAGACGTCACAAACAACAGAAATATAGCTGACATGCTAAATAGTATATTTTGGGACTGGGGAGGAACAGAAGGCCTCTAGAGAATCTTTCCATCCTGGGAACCCATGAAAAGCAAATCATGGTGACACACAGAAATGGAAAACAAATACTAAACAATTTATTTAGGGATTTTAGTTTTTTCGTTGTGGTTTGGTTTTGTTGTTTTTTGGTTTTTTTTGGTCATAGCTTTTACTAAGAAATAATCAAATATTAGTATTGCACCATTATTTTGAAACATAGCTCTCTGTTACTAATGTGGTTTGCTTTGGGCGAGCCCCTAGGAAACTCGATTCAACATTGTTCCATTGAAGAAAGTTTCTTAGCAAAAACCATGAGAAATTCAAAAAAGAAAACAGAGATAGCTGCCTTCTTTCTAAGCAGAAGTTTGCCGTTAATTGTTCCCTCCCATGCTTACCTTTTGAAATGCAGTGCTACGTATAGACTAAGAACCTAGAGCTTCCAAAAATCTAGACAAAGGAAAATGTGGCTTGCCCATTGGCAATACTTGACATCAGCATTAGAAAGAAAATGTTATGGATTCCTTTGAGACTGCAGTATGTGATGAACAGAGAAAACTGAGAGCTCCAGGCTGACAGGTGGAATGCAGCAGTTTCTTGTATGTTTTGTGACTGTAGCGTCAGAATTCTACATACAGTAATGTGCTCCAGAAATCAAGTCTTAATTTTAGATGTAAAAAAACCCAAACAAAACAAACAATAAAAGCCCACAAAAAACCCTCAAACCATCTTGCATTTGAAGGTTTGAAAACAATCACAATGATGACAACAGCCTGTACACTATAAATTCTTCTTTAATCTGCCAGTAATTTAAAACAATAGCTTCAGGAGACTTGAAATCCAACTCTGATATCAATAAATCCTTAATTCTAAAACCTGTCTACACATCAACATCATTAACTCCTTGCTCTTGCTGACTGGTTATTCTCTCTTCTTCCCAAGGTGAGGTTGGTGGCTCCTCTGACATCTAAATTTGGGATGTAATCTTTCTTGGGGCTTGTGTGTGTGTGCAAGAGAATTCACACAGCGGTGCAAGAACCTGAGCGATCATTTACAAATGAGCACTTATCTCTGCTAAAAGGAGGTAGATCACCTAAACGTTAGATGGCATCCTAGACTCCTCAAGTTGATATTTTCTTCATCTTCTGAAGAAGCTTAAATGTAATGATGTCATGCCAATAAAAGTTTCATTTCTTTTGATAAGTAGGCCAAAGTAGCAGATGTCTAGTTTAGCCTAGAGGAAAAGATGTTTAATGGTGTGTGACAAATAAGAAGAAATAAAAAAACAAGTAACATTTTTTTCAATACTACCTACTTTAAAAATGTTTCTTTCCTCTATTATTTAGGTTGTACATCCCTAGTTACATTGCATTAGAATCACAGCAATAGTTTCTCATTCAAGACAATATTAAAAATCACCACAGCGATCTTTAACATATTTAACAGCTAGCTCTCGATTTTATTAAAGTCTTGACCCAATATTCATCTCTTGAATGGCCATCTACCAAAAGTGGAGGAGGATAATGGAGATAAATACAAGGAATCAATTGTAACATTCCTTTCAAGCCCTCCACGCACATAGTTTGCCAAATCCAGGCGATTCACTTGACTGGTTTAAAATGCAACACTGGTTTCCCAGAGAGGATAATGGACTAGTGTATAAACAGAAATAAAAAATAAAAAAAGAAGCAACAAGGCAACCCAAGTGACAGAAACGTTTCAGGGGAGAAAAAAAAAATCATCGCCTTTTCCAAGGGAACAGACAGTTTAGATACTATATGAATATAGTTTTCAACAGCAGCCTACCAACAAAAACATGACACTTTAAGTGTATTAAAAATAATGACATGTTGTATCATTAAATGATCAACAAAGCAGATGATACTCTCCCAGTAGTGCCTAATCAAACACCAATAATAATGATCACTTATATTACCAGTGGGCCTAGAATATATAATTATTCGATAGTCCATTGACCTAGGAGCTAAATACATACAAAAATAAACGACAGCGCCTGTCCCCTATTTACAATCTCAGTAAAACAGAAGATAAAATCAGAGACTGCAGAACAGATTCAGTTACAGGGATGGCAGAGAAAAAAAGTGAAAAATCAGATAGTATTACTTAAATATACAGCATGTACTCTTTGCCAGGGAGGAAAAACTCCTACAGTCTGTATTTTAAAACTCCGAAGAAATGTATCTCCACATATTTCTGACAAATCTCTTGGATAACTGTATCTTATCTGGAACTCATGTATTTTCACATAGTGGATAAAAGACATACAGATTTAGATATGGAGAGATTCTGATCGTCTTGTTTTCATTCTGGATAGTCCATTAAAAACAGTACTATAAAGAATACAGTTAAAAATATTTCTCACAAATTATTATTTTTCGAATAAAAATTCCCTAGTATGGCTGACTGGATTCTTTAATTCACTTTAATCCAAAAAATTCGCTACACTACTAATGTAGGTCTCTTGCATAAGCTCTGATCTCAGAACAACACAAGGGAAGAGGACAATAGCAGAGGCCTGGAAGGGACAACCCTCAGCACCAAATCCTCCCCTCCACAGTCTGTGTGTAGGATACATTCCCACCTTTCCCTTTCCACAGGGTATAACATTTTACAAACCTAAATGCCTTTCTCCTATTCTTCACCAAAATTCATGGACACAGAAACAAAATTAGTCTTTCACTGCTCAGATCTTGGCATGTTTTCACATTTCGCAAAAATTCATACTCTAAAGTCCTAAAGTCCCTTTGGAGAGCAAGGTGGAAAAGGGAAGATCTTAATTTAGGATGCTCCAGAAGAAGCTTTAAGAAATAAGTTTACTCTCTTTTTACTGTTAAGAATGACTTAAGGAAAATAGTAGCAGGATTTGTGAATAACAGTACATTATTTTGCCTAGTATGTGTTGTGAACATTGTGCAAGGCATTCTTTGAAAGCAGTGATTTGGGTCAGCATAGAAAGAACTGTACACATTGTACTTGTTATTACGTACACATTTTATGCCCTTTCATACTGTGATTTAGTCTGCAGCGGATGCTCTAAATAACATGTGTAATTGTAGATTTATTGAAAGGAGACAATTTCAGCAGTTCAGTGAGCTTATCAGAATGAGTTTTGCAGATGAAACCGCACAACGTTCTTAGAAATGAAATGTGAAGGACAGAGATGAGCAAAGCCCTTTTCTTCAAGGCTCTGGCTGGCTACCAGAGCATGCAAGTGGATATTTGTAATTGACGATTTTTCTCTGGATTCATAGCAATACGTTACTGGGATGCAACATAAATGCTGAACGGTGACACGGAATGGTGCATATTTTCCACAGGAGAAGGTTTTTTTGACAAGATCTACAGACTTGCCTGGCAGTAGACTCACACTCCCCATACATAAAAAGAGTTCCTCACTCAGAACCTACAAGCAAGGAATGGGTTCCCTTCTGTCAAGCTCTCGCCTACTTTTCACATTTCACTTAGCAGTAAACTGAGGCATAATGTACCCATAAGAGGCACTTATCCTCACAGTTCTAATTGCTATGTAATACTTCCGCATTTTAGAGTAATCGAACACAAATGTTTGCCTTCTGCAGAAGCATTGTGAGGATGAAGATGCTACTGCGCTAATCTATCAAGATTTCACCCACACAAGTAAACAGCAAAATCTGAAAATATAAATGCACAAACAACAAATTGATCCACACAATTTATTTGACCGTGACTCAATACAGTGCTTTTGGGTGCAGTTTAGTTGCCTAAACTTTGGTGCCTACTGCTACCTGAAATGTTGTAGCACACCTGACTGATCTGTACGAGGATTTCATATAAGATGGACTCTACGGGAGAACCTCTGCCCTCCCAGACTGGAAGAGAGACCAGGAAGGACACTACAAGGAATCTCCAAAGATACTCACTAGTTGCTTGTGTTTAGGGAACTGAACTGAGCCTGTTGACTTAAGGTAAACAAAATAAACATGATTAGTTAGTACTTTTAAAATAAAGTTTTATCATACACAGGGCCCAGACTACCAGAATCATGCACAAAGAGAACTAAAAGCAACAAGAAAAATATTCAATTAATTATATGTTTGACTGCCCCGGACTGCTATTTCTTCTTTAATATTACATGTATAATGGGAATAAAAAATAAAAATAGGAAATAATTATACCAGCTCCATACACCAATCTAATACATTGTCATTTGAATAACATTAGTTTTACTTGAGCAAATATATCTGTGGCCTGTCTTAGCCAAGTGGACCGAAAGGAGTAGACAAAATGAAGCAAGAGAATCAGGGAAGAAACTCAGATGAAGCAAGAAGAGAAATCCAGGTTTATTCCTTGGTTCATGACTTCCTTCCGTATCCACTACTGCTTGCTTGCTTTCTTCCATTCTTCATGAAATCATGAAGGTAAACTAGAAAAACTAACTACACAATGATGGAAAAGAATTCCTTGAAGTGCTAGTTTTGTTTCAGTTAAGTACAATGCTATATGTCTGTGACTAGAAAATAATTCAAGATGCAAATGTGAAATATATATGCACATGAATGGAGGCACACACTAACAAAAGTTAGCTTTATATTTCAAAAGTGGCACCAAACTAAGAGAAGTGAAAGACTTAGAAGTAAACAAATTATGTAGCTCTTTCTCAGTCTTCTGTGCAATGAAAAACTGCATTTTACACTGGTATCATCAACATTAAGCTTCGTAAGCAAAGGAGAATTTTGATTCCAATCACAATATGTAATTCCACACTACTGGAGGAAATGCATTAGGGAACATGCATAATATTGCCCTTCGCAGATTATTAGTGTGCTTGCCTGCTTGAAAAGCAGTTCTAGAATGAATTATCAAAACATACCTTGCTGCTCTAGCAGTGGTTTTTTTCATCATCATCCCCTTAGCTATTTCCAACAGCATTTATAAAGAAACAATCGCCTCAATTTTGCCTTTTGGATGCTGACGTTGACATGGTATGTGGCCATAGTGTTACCAAAGACAGGTCTCTGCTTTGTTTATAACCATATGCTAAAAAGTTGTTTACTTCCTACTAACCTTCCTATTGTGCTGACATAGGTTGTAGAAAACAGTTAACCTCTAAGCAGATGTTACAAATAATGATAATGAGGAGAAAGCCAGAAGTAGTTAATCACCGAGGATGGAATAACAAGAAGTATTTCATCACTTTAAGGTTCTTTTATGTACTCCTATGTCAATTAGGAAAGAGTTGTGGCTACTTCGAGGAACATCCTTACCATCCTCAAGAAGTCGGCAAACTTACAGTAAACTTTTACTGTCCTGAGATGACTCAATACCTTAAAAGGATAACGTGAGGAAGGGTCTCCTTACCCAAACAACCACCGAGAAGCTCACGCCTGCACAGAAGTGTTTTGGCGATGCAGCAAAATTTAATACACATGTGCAAAAAGGCTATTCCATCTAATGAATATGTAAGCCTAGGTGGAGTTATGTATTAGGCAGGCGGAATTATGAGAATCTTTTGTGTATAAGTAATGGGTGAATATCCCTGGTAAGGTGTGCTTGATTTGTGGATTTCCATCTAGAACCCGACAGCGAATAAAGCACTATCTCCTCTCTAAACTACTTTTTGTTTCGAGAGCTTTTATTTCAGGTAACAATAGGACAAAAGTCTGCTCTCAACTTTACATGGTGGAGCTTAGAAATGCTGCTCTGGCTGAGCGTGCAGGACTCAGAGACGACCCTCCTCTGGCCCCATGTGTCTGTGTAACACAAGCTGAGAGTCAAGCTCCACAAACTGAACCTGAGAGCAGCCATCTGCTGTCAGAACCGCATACCTTCACGCAGGCAAAACTAATGTCTACGTTCAAGTTTTTCAAGCTTCTGTGCAACATAAAGCCACAGAGAGGTGCATTTGCAATTTTGTACAGTGGAACAGGCAGAGAAGGCTTCCTTGTTTGTCTTAAGGGTAACACCCATTTCCAAAGAAAGGAGTGAAGCTATGAAAAGAACCAGAAGCTATTTCTGTTACTATTACTCCATGGAAAAGAAAATCATGCTCTTTCTTAAACACTTCATAAAAGGATAGTTAAAAAAAATATTTGTTTCTTAACACATTCACAATGTAGTATGAAGAGGATTTTCTTTTTCTTTATGGATCTGTTCTAAAAACAATATATACAGACAAAAACAAGAGGGTTTTTTTCCCCTCATAAGTTTTATTTTAAGCTTAACAATGGAACATTTCACCACCTTTCTTCCTCACCCATTAATTTTCCCATAGTGCGTCAGCAGCTGTTTATTGATTTTTTTGACATCTATTTTGCATTGTACAGGACTTCACTGTCAACCTCCTACTGTACACATCTGATAGTCTGCAATTTCCATGATATGTAGGAGGACGATCTGATATTTGTAGTTAACGTGGCAGCAATATTAGCACCTCGCTAAGTTAGAGAATCACAGAATGACAGAATGACAGAATCGTAGGGTTGGAAGGGACCTCTGGAGATCATCTAGTCCAACCCCCCTGCCAGAGCAGGGTCACCTAGAACAGGTTGCACAGGAACGTGTCCAGGAGGGTTTTCAATGTCTCCAGAGACGGAGACTCCACCACCTCTCTGGGCAGCCTGTTCCAGTGCTCTGCCACCTTCAAAGGAAAGAAGTTCCTCCTCATGTTTAGGTGGAACTTCCTATGTTCAAGTTTGTGCCCATTACCTCTTGTCCTGTCCCCCGGCACCACTGAAAAGAGCCTGGCCCCATCCTCCTGACACCCACCCGTTAAGTATTTATAAGCGTTGATAAGATCCCCCCTCAGCCGTCTTTTTTCCAGACTGAAGAGACCCAAATCCTTCAGCCTTTCTTCATAAGAGAGGTGTTCCAGTCCCCTAATCATCTTGGTAGCCCTTTGCTGCACCCTCTCCAGCAGTTCCCTGTCCTTCTTGAACCGGGGAGCCCAGAAGAGACTCCTTAGGTAACTTTACTCTGGTAATTTACCACGTATACCAATCCAAACAGGCTGAAAACTATTCACCTACATTTTACAGTTCATCTCCATTCCAAAATACTTGCTGATCCTCTGAGGGGGCCTGTCAGGGCATATGCCATCTAAAAATTTTGCAATCTGCATAACCAGGCATGGATGGTAGATAATTTTGCAAAAATATTCCAGAACAGTACTGAAATTCTGTCTCTTTTCTTAACATTACAAAGATGTTTGACAGCACTAAAAATTAAAATGCTTTCTTTTCTTACAAAATTTGCATCATACTTGAGTTAGTATTATAGAGATTCATCCAAGTAAGGATTTTAGTTTGTTAATATGCCCCAGAGTCACAGCATGTCCCTATTAGTTCAGAAACTATAAAAATAAAAATGCTTTTGGGCATTAGCTGACTTTGCCCTTCAAAATAACTACTGCAGTTTGTGGATGTGGGACATCATGACTACAGAAATTAGTTTGATTTTCATTTCGTACCATTCTTGGTTTCTTAACCAGGTACTTCCGGACTGGAGGTAAATCTGACCACATGATGGAAGAGGTACTGAACAGACACACGGTTAAACAGTACATGTCTGATTCTATGGTACGTCGCAAAGTCTGACAATCCAAAAGCTTCTGCTCAGACCCCTAGAGCAGAACCTATAATCCTGATACATCAGACTTCCTGCCACCATTTAGAACCTACTGTTCAGGAGGAGAAATATTTGCCAAAGCTCTTTTTTAACCAAAGAAGCCATTTTTGAGAACAGAGAGTGTGTGAATATGGCTCTTCCTCAGGACAACAAGCTTTTACAGCTCTAAACATCCCTAGGGACTTGTTCCTTCTTTGCAGGACTAAATTCAAGCTGAGTAGGATTTCACAGCTCACATGAAACCATGTAAAACCGTAGATTTTGTTCCACTACATTATAACAGGATTAAAGGAATTATAATTCAGGTTAGATGAGCCATATTCCAGTGTCCACAGATGTAATGTTCCACCAAACCACCTCAGACTAAGGTTGTAGAAACTACCCTGGGTTAGATTTTCTTCTCACCACAGCTGGCTGAGAAGGCAAGAAGCACGCCCACCAGCAACTGGAAAAGACCAGAGCAGTTATAATTGTGACTACTGAGAAGAAAAAATCCTCACAATAAATAGAGGACTGGCAAGACGCAAATCTTCACCAGTTCAGATAAAACACTAGATCTTTGTTCAAATTTGCTCGAGAATGGCTTATTTAGCCTAAACCAATTCCTAGTTACCTTAACATTATCTAAACATTCTGAGAGCGCACACGGATTTTATTCAGGCTACACCAGGCTCATATATGAAACTGGAACAAGAGCATCTTCTAAGGCACTTAACGTTAAATGTTATGCCAGGTTAACAAAGCTGCACAGCACCTAGACATTGTCTGATTAGCAGTTGGCCAACTTGTAGCTCATGCCTCAAAAACCAGTCAAAGGCCAGACCTCCAATTAAATTAGTACAGCCTTACAAGCATACCACGAACTACAGTGCTAGTCAAGTTTGCCTGAGTGTGAGCAACTAAAATGAAGACACAAACAATTACCTATTGTTCAGAGTAGTGGTAAGATGAGATACCCAAGACAGAACAAAAACTCTCCAGGCGATACAAAACATTTGTATAAATTAGGCCACTGCAAAGTTGAAATGGGAACATGCAATATGGGTGCAATGGGGAAAAGACAGACCGTGGAGAACAGGCTCAAGAGGCAATGCCAATTCAGCCTGAGGGCTCCAATGCACAAACTCATGCAAACACGGCTGTGCGGCTTCCAGACCCCAGCTAGCTCACTGCCAGCCAGCTCAGGTCTCCGCATTTGTGACACAACCTACTGTGAAGTTGGATGATCCACCAACAGATAACCGTGAGCTGAGTGCAGCTCAGTTTCCCAGCAAAGTACATTCTGATGGCAGATCATTATATATAATTGGAATTGCTGGTGCTAGAAAAATACTAGCTGAGAAATAAGCAACTCAAGGCAGTAAATGCAAACTAAATATTTAGCATTGCGGGCTTCACCTGGAATTCCTTCACAGTCTACATACATGTCACATAGCATCATGCATTTCCTTCAATTTATATAATATAGCTACTAATTTTACGCGATATAGCTATAATATATAGCTAAATGTATTATATTAGGTAATAATATAGCTAAAATATTATAGCAAATATTATATTTTATATAATATAGCTACTACTTTAATAACCCATGTAATTACTGCTTAGGAATAACCTTACCTTTAGAAACTTGTTTTCTTCCTTAGACTTTGCAGTGAGTTATTGGTTAATGAGTTATGTATGGGATTTGGTTTTGAAGGGCAGGGGAGGGAGGGAGGGAGGGAGGGAGGGAGGAACAAAACAAAACAAAACAAGAAAGACAAGGAAATCTTCATGCATCATTTTTCTCTACCTGATTTTCTGAAGTTGTATTGTATCTGTAAATAGCCTATGAACTCTGCTTGCATAAAAGAGTCTGACCCCTTCCAGCATAGGCTGGATGTTTACTGAAAAACTAGAATAGCATAGAATACCACATCCTTACTTAGAAAAGTTCTTTTAAACTATAAATTATTTGCCTAGAAAGAACAAATTAACTGGTGCACACAGCATAAGCAAAGCTTTACCTGTGCTCATTACTCAGGAACATATTTAAAAAGAGCTGGCTGTGCAAGTTTGTAGGATGACTGTATTCCAAGAACCTGAATCTTCCAAAGTTATTTTTGATGTCTACAAGTATTGTAAAAGCACTGAACTTTTTCAGGATCCATTCCTTCTACTACAAAAACATTACTCAGCTGGTAAACTTTATGAAGCACAAATAAAGTAAAAGTGCATTTTCCAAATTCTCACCTGTTTTTCACAGGTAGTTTATCTTTTTCCTTGACTAAGTTTTTTGCATTTTTTTTTTCCTTTCTTAAAATCATTCACAGTAATTATCTGATAGTCCTTACTGATACCTAGAAACAAGATATACATTATAGTTCATCTTTGAAAACATCTCTTTCTGCTGTCACAACAACAAAAAAAAGTAGTTTAAAACTGTAAATAAATAAAGCACACCAATAATAATGGCATTTCCTTATTCTATGCACCACGTAACCTCCGTTTTGGAATGGAACAAATTGCATGAAGAATAACCCAAAACGTCACAATGCGAGTATATCTGGATGCTTCTTGCTAATCAAGCTTTACCATACGTAACGTATTTTTTGTGTGCTTAACAATGAATATCAATTATGACCAGCAATTATGGCATACACTGTTTATCTGAAGTTTACAGAACCCTTACAATATTCAGATGAGGAAGCTTTTTATGTTGAGTTATTTTAGGGGAAATAAATGTACTATTATAAGTGCTTTACAGTAAATAGAGTAAATATGGCCTAACATTTGTATCACTATTACTGCAAATCTCTTATCTTATCACAGTGTCTCGAAGCTGAGGCCCCCAGATCAAAAGCCCTTGTCTCGTGCCTCTGCGGGCACTGTTGGGTTTCCAACTACTGGGTGTGAGGCATCAGCAGGTCTGTCTGAGCTTTGAGAACTCCTACGCTTCTCCTGAGGTGATACAAGGAGAGTGCAATACAGGACTGCGACACAGCTTTTTCCAAAAAACACACCACTTTTCCTAACCTCAGTAAGAGAAACTAGGCAAAGAGGAGTTTTAGCCCAGCACACAGCCTACAGGTATTCCCCTCTTAGGAACAACTATGCAGATCTAATTTGAGTTAACAGAAATCCTATCTGTCCTCTCTGCTCCTAGAACAGTATAATTCCATTTTCTCTGTCTCCCGTTATTCTTTAGTCAGCACATGCCTTTTAACCCTTGCCATTCTGAACCAAACATTTGGAGATGGTCAAATGAAAAAGTCTAAGGAGTCTTGCATTATACCAAGAAGCTACAAGTGTGATGTATCAGTATTGCTTCCTTTTCATGCAGAATTTACCCCAGGTTTGAACCATCTGTTGGAAAATGCACCCTAAGCAACTGAGTAACAATCACGTGGATTTACAAAATGTGTAACTCACAAAATGTCACTATCCGATGTAGTCTAGATGACAGTGTTTACCATAAACCCTTCTACAAATCACCAGGATCGGTGTTTCTCAGCTGATTTATGAGGCTCCATCAATTACTTCTATGTGATCCTCAGCAGGTAGCTGAGCAGACCCCTAGTCAATAGGCTTATATGCATTATACAGAGTGCTGTAGGCAGTAATGGCACAGCTGTACAGCTGTTAAAATTTTTATTGAGGTCTGCAAATCAAAGACATTGGGGGGAGTGGGGGTAGAAATCACTCAACTGTGCTCTACCCAAACAGATGAGTGAATCATTAAACTTTTTGCTTTCTTCCTATTACTTAATCATTCTAAAGCTATCTGATTTACCAATACAATGAAAGTACAAATTAAAAGCTCTAACCTCCACCCTGTCTCAAAGACTAATTTTGAAATTAAAGACCACATGAGGTTACTAGCCATTGCTGGGGAAAATATCAATTAAAAACAAAGCACTAGAGAAATTACCCCTCTGCCAGCAACTTCACATAAGAGATGGTTGTTCCAAGACCAGGCAGTTTTGACACCCACTAAAGATCAGCGCCTGAGTCTTCTCATGTTCACGGTGATGCCAATTACTCTGGCAACAGCAAAGCTCCTGCAGAGAAGGTAAGGCCCCAAGATCTGGACTTTCTGTCTGCACTCTAGTAGACCCAGTTCAGCATGAACCCGGTATAGTCATGAAAAAGTCAGGGAAGGACCACACAATACGAATTTTTCAGATACTTAATGGTTAAAAGGAAACCACGAACTAGTAACAGCATCAAGCATGGTAAAATAAAAGCATGAAAAATACAAGAATAAGATCCACAACCATGTCACAGATTGATTTTACACAAGTTATTACAGTCACGTGGTTTAATTAGTTTCTACATCATTAGCGCTATGTGTTTTGGAACCACACTTAACTACAGGTATCATTAAACTTAAGGAATTGCTTCTTTTATGAGGAGAGAAACATTTGCAGCTCTACAAACCACAGACTAGCCATCAGGGAAAATAGACTAACATCTGAATTTAATCATATGTTCCTTCAGTCTCAACAAATGGACTTCAGAAAGTTTAGTACCAATGCAGTAATACCAGTCCAAGATGAGGAAAATATTCTTGTGGTTAAAATACACTTGGATGAAATATTTCAGATGTTTTGTAGTTGGAATTGCCATCTTCGTGTGCCAAGCTTCCCCCAGATTAAAGTACGTTCATAAAGAAAGTGAAAACACTTTTTCCATCTACTTTTCTCTGCCCATTTTTTTTATTTGCTGCTTGTACGCATATAAAAGAAAGTTGATTTTGCAACATGAAATATTATGACTTGCAGATTGTTAAAAGGATCATTACATATTTCCTCTTATTTTTTTCCTTTTGCTAGTAACACTTTTCCAAGCTATATTCTGTATAACTGTATCTTGACAGCAGATCTCTACACAAGTCACTATTTATGATATAATCCATGACATTTAAGATTTGCAAGTATTGTTCCTACCTGATGGTGATCCTGTTACTTATTATAGCACAATCCGGTTCTATAAAAAGGGTTTGAATAAATTTGCTAACTTTTTCCAAGAAAGGATAAGGTATCACTTCTGTATTTTCAAAAGATCTTTCAATCCATGACGTGAGGGAAATTTCACTATCTATCTGCATGGTAATAGGATTTATATAGGCTGCAAATCTCTTATCATCCCCTTTCAGAAATACCGATTTCATGATTCTTTCTTAGAAGACTAGGCACCAAAAATAACTTTCTCTGAATATCTGAGTTCTCTTAAAATCTGTCTTTCAAAAGTAAACCAGTAAGACTGAATGAAACTGGTCTGTGAAAAAGGAAAAGGCCTGCAAGCAAATAACTTGGCTTGTGTCCGTCTAATGAAAAAATCTGTGGCTAAATCTACTTGGACGTTCGGTTATTCGCATGATAGTTTTCAGCTCTACGTTTCTAGAAAAACCATGGAACTGGTAAAAAAATTATGGGAAAGCATATGTGCTGGGGCTGGAATCCAACCCTTTGGGAAGCCAATACTCCTCCTTATGTTTTTCTGCAAAAATACTAGTTGAAACTAGTCCAGGAATTATTTCCTAAAAGACTTCTCATTACCAGGGACTTTCCTCGCTGATTTAACGCTCTCATGTTCCAAGATGCCGAGGCTGTGCCGCCTTCTGGATAGTGTCCAAATTCCTAAGCTTACTCCTTTTCTGAATGTGCTCTGAATTCCAAAATGATGCTGTCTGCCAGTGGACCCTTCCTGCACACGGGGTGACATAAGGTTGTCGTCAACTAGAATATTATTAACCGGATCTCAGCTACTCCTTTGCATCCGGGAACGGTTCCATGCTGAAGTTAGCACTGTTTGAGCAGGTACAGTATCTCTGTGGGGAAAAAAATCGTTAACTCTGAATAATCCAAAACACGATGCATCTCTGGAAAACTGTGCAGAAATACAGCTTTCATTTTTCTAAATCTCATTTCTGAAAGAGCCGCTCTGTCTCTTTTGGTGTTTATCTGAGTCCCTGGAGGAGTCAGTGCTCTACTGAAGATGAGATTGCTTTTGTCTAGATTTATTGCAAATCAATGTGTGCTGAGTTCACAATTCACCCTGGTTATATTCTAAATGACTTCGCTCTTGGATGATGGCTTGATGAAAGTGTCATCCAACTAAAGAAAAAAATTCACCACCACAAGTTTCTAGAACACTTTATAAATTCTTGGGATCACAGAGAAGCCAAATGGCACATATGTATCAACGACAGATGTCCTTTCAATGCTGAAACTATAGGTTAAAAAAAAATCCTCCCTGGTTTGAAAAAAAATCAAAGAAACTATCAAGAGTTTTTGGATCAAATTCATCTCTGAAGTAGCTCTTTATTTTACAAGGAAGATTAACCAGATGATGCAGGGCGTTCACATTTCTTTGATTCCTTTGACAGTATTCCCTTTGGGATTCCTCTGATCTGTTTTCACAGGGCAATTCTGCTTGAAGCACCTGAGGAGGGCCCATGCCAAATATAACTCCTCCACAGGACAGAAAAGAGCTGCTTCTCCCTTATTTGTTGGCACTCCCTTTGGAGACTTCAGCAGACCTTGGTTGGCCAAGGACAACGGATCACGACTGGAAGAAAGAGTCACTCAGCCAAAGCTTCAGAAAAGTTTCTAGTGCCAAAAGTGGAACTAAGGAGAAATGGAAGTGCTCATAGCACAATCTATAAAATCCCAGCCGAACTGCTAGGTGTCTAAGCCTGCGCACATTTTTGTGGTTGTTGCTATGGCCAAACCTCTTCTATTCTGTGACAATTCACATCGCTTTCTTGAAGACGTTACAAAAAAGTTTCATCATTCTACAAACAAAGCGTTACAATGCTGTATTTCAAATAACACCTCAATAGTCTGTATTTTTAAAGAATTCTTTTGAACATTTCTGGTATTTTGAAATTTTTTTAAATCCCATATGTATTAGTCCAGATTTTTTTGTTAAATCATTACCTATACAAAGCTGTGAAAAAAAAGAAATAAAGATCCTGTCCCTTAGATCATCATTCCTTAGTTGCTTTATTTCTAGCATTTCCATTTCTCATGGACGGGATTAAGAGCAAACCAAACACACAGCCTGCATCTTAAAACAAGATATATTTTAGTATTTTCACTCCATTCTGTTTTACCACACCAAACAGAGTAAAATGGAATAGCATAAAATTTACCACATTCTTTCAGGTGTGCATATTTACTTTAGCAGGACTTAAGTGTAATGGGATCCTAAATGCCACGGTATAGAGGGAGGGGTTGTCTAAGCCACAAGCGAAATATGCAGCAGAGGAAGGAGAGGAAAAAAAGTAAATATTCTAGACCAAATATGCAGCCACAAGAATAAATGAAGTGAAAAATCAGGCAGCACAGGACAACACTCAAAGAATAATTAGATAAACATTTGCAACATGTTTGAAAAAAATCAACCATCTCAGATTTGAACCTACTGAATTTAGTAGATAACTAATAAAATCAAAACATATTTTGGAAGTAAAGGGAAGGTCTGGCATGCATGCGTCACTCATTTTTCAGTCCCCTATAGTCTTGTTCAAGTGCCACCTCCTGCCTTTCCCATCAGGTTTGGAGCGCGAGCGGCTAAAATCAGAGATTTGTTCTTCCAGCTGCCACGTATTTACAAAGGAAGTCTTGTTTTGAGCTACCAAAACATCATGAGAACATAAAAAGTAAGTCAGCTCAGTAGTACACGTACTGTAATTTCTAGTCTCTTTTGGCTAACAGTGGTATGTACCTGCAATGTATTTTCACCATGCAGCTGTACTGTGTATTAAAACCCCATACTCAAAACACATGTTGATGTTTTTTTAAAAAAAACCATATGCGGGCATATAGGTAAACTATTGGCATAGTGTAATCTGGTAACTGATTTAGCTACAGCAATATATTACATACATTTTAAAGAATATATTTTAGTGTTTTTCACTAACTTTGAACAAAAAGACCACCCGAACAACCTCTCCTCTCCATTAAGAACTGTTAAAAATATAAAGTAAACATATCCAATCTTTCTGACAAAATGATAGAACTATTTTTCCTTTCTTCTACAACATGAAACTCTGCCAGTAATGCTACTGTTGTCAGCTTATTCTTAAGCAACACAATTCCCTGGCATCTCTCACAGTACTGCAAATCAGTTGCATAAAATCCATAGCAACTATCTTCAGAAATTGGTCTTTTTTTCTGGTATGGAAATTTCCTTGTTTATGTTAGATGTTTAGACAATTTCTAACTCCACTGACATAATAAATAGTATCATCCTCGAAACAGTCATTGAGAGCGAGCAGAGCCAAAGTGTTACACTTTAACCTTGGCAATGGCCCATCTGAAAACCAATGGACACAGTCGGGAAGATTAAGGACGCATTTGTCTTCTCTATTCAGAGTAAGAACGCACTCTGCTCAGATTCAGAAAGTTATACCATCTTATAACACAGAACTTCATCAACAAATGGCCTAAAAATGAGACTTTAAACAAGGTGTTCCTGACCTATTTTAGGAAAATAACTGATTTTAATCCTTAGCCAATGGATATTAGGACTGACACTATCACTGTGCCACCAGTCCAGGCAGGTCTTTACATATTTTATAGGAGGAGAAAATCTTACCTTTATCCTAGAATGTTTTGTCTTTATCCCCAAAGAGACTTATGAGTATTTACAAAGATGCAGGAGGTTGGTCTCCCAAGAAGCACTTTATCATCAGTGAAAAGCTAATAAAATTTAGAAGACGAATTTAAAATATTAATTTTAAAAAGATACATTTAAAAGATGAATAAGAACACTTTGTTTGAATCCTGCTCTGAAGCAGCCTCTTGCAAAGCCTGTCTTTCCATGTTGACTACAGAAGTTACTGAAGATACCCAACGAGCAGCACAAGCACGGTTCCTGATAGCATATGTCAAAGCTAGAGGTAATTCTCAATTAGCTACCCATACTTCTGCCAAATCTTCGAAAATAAGTTTATGGGAGTCACATTTATTGTTTCGTTAGGCACTAAGCTGTCTAAGGAACCACAGTATTTCCTCATATTACTCTCAGCAATTTTGGGCCAAAGTCAGCAGAAAGTTTTTTACGAAAATATTGACAAAACCTTTCCAAGTCTGACCACAGAAGGCAAAATTAGCCTAGTCTTACTGGTTTATATTTACTTTCCCCAAAATAAAATTACTTGAAATAACAGCATGATGGCAGTACAATTATACAGCATAATCAGATTACTTATTAGTACCTTGAAAACAAACATTTCTTTGCTTCTTTGATTACTCCTACCACAGACTTCCCTTGGAATTTCTTTTCCAGCACTAGATCATTAGTAGTTAAAAAAAAATTGTAATGTTATTTGAATTATTGCTTTATCAACTGTGCTTTTCAGGATTATGCCTACATAACTTATTGTGTAATACATGAAATGCTACCCAAAACAGGTGTCAAACACGATGAATAAAACAGGGAAGTTAATTAGAAGGAGGAAAGTGGTTTTCTCCATGGATATAAGCAAAAGAAAATGCTGGAAATCAGCAAAAAATGTGGGCCCAGCTTGGACTGGGTTAATGAGCTTCAACCAAAGCAAAAGTTTAACTTTGCCCAAAGCAAAGCTCTCAAGAGTCTCCTGATCCTCATCTAAAAAGCTTCTATCTGAAATGAGCTTACTCCTTCCCCTCTTCGCTCCTCAACAGGAGACTGATTCCACATTCACGTCTGCTCACCCACCCACCTGAAAAAGCTGTTCTGTTTTTCGCCCTTTTTGTTTCTCTGTATGAAGAGTTAGGATACAGCTGGGAAGAGTGTCAGGTTCTGCAAGCCTTAAACTCTGAGCAGGTAAAGTCCTACTGACCCACGGCAGTTTCTGTATCTTCCTGCAGGCTGTCTCATTCTAGAACAATCTTGAGCTGCAGCACATTTCAGCTTGTTTTTCACTGGGAAGAGCGATTCCAGTCATAATCTTGAACTTCTAATACCACTGCAACAGTGTTGAAGCCTTTTCCCCTCTCCCAAACAGCCGAAATTGTAATTTTTGCAATCCATGGAAACTTAAAACAGGCAAAAAATTGTTTTTCTTCTAGGTCATGTGCCCTGTGCTTTTACTGTAGTATGACAAAATTCTGATTTAAATTCATAGTCAATTTTGTGCTATCCAAGTATAAGACATAACTTCAAGTTTCTTTAAGAAGAGTTATCTGAGTAGCATATATTCTTTAACATTTCATACTAGATAAAACCAAAGATATTCACTACTACTTTAAATGATAGTCAATATATTTTATTTCAGCCAGGTACCCACCGCTGCATATTAAAGTAAAGGAACTAAATATCTTCTGAATTTATTTGGTAACCTTAAATTTGGTGTTTTGCATGAGAAATACCACAAGCAAGTATAAACCTACAGATACCAGTGCACATAGCTGTCACATGGGTTTCGTTATCTGTCTCACACTAATCGTTTGTGTAACTTTGCTGAATATTAGCAATTTAGACTGAAACGACTGTTCTTCCTCTTTCCTCATGCTGGAAAATTTTAGCAAACATAGTTCATCTTTTTCTGAGAATGAGTTTAAAATTAGTTTAGCCAATGTTACATGTCTTTCTGTCATCATTTAATAGCTCCAACATCCCTTTATAGCCAGAAATAATCGTACAAAAATGAAGAAGAAAAAAGGAATCAGTTACCTGTGTTCATAAAAATAAACCTAAATTTAAGAATTGTAAATCTGAGAAATAAATAAGTCACCATTTATGTATGATCTAAAGGCTTCATAAAGATTTGCTCCAATCAGTCGCCCAGCTGTACTAGACGCACCCATTATTTTTAATCAAGATACTAAGCCATCCCCTATGAAGAAATTATTAAATGTTTATGCAGATCCGTGACATACTCATGCTCACAGAATTCTCTGAGGGCTACCTTTTTCGTCTTCCTGCATCTTTAAGACACTGCAAAGGCAAAATACTATGTTGCCCTGCCATTTCAGCATTTCAACTTGTCAAATCAACTGATATTAGACTAGAATTGTTACAGAAGACATCCAGGGACATGCCACTTAAAATTTCTCAATAACAGATGACAGCTCAAACCTTTTCATTTAAGGAAGAAACTCTAGTCTGAGCCACTGGAGAACTGTGCATCTATAAAGCTCCAAATGCAGAATAAAACCTTAAGATCTTATCAAACTGTAATTTACATTGTTCTAACAATCAAGGCATAAATCAGTTTGCAGAGATTAAAACCTGTGGTCTGAAAAAAAAGACACATACAAACTGGCCTCAGCAACTTGCAGTAACATCCAGAAAACAGCTACTGAAGAGCATGAAATTGAATGCAGAACGGTACTTTTCTGACAGATTTTAAGTTATTAACACTGACTTTTTTCATAAGCAATGCTCTATAAGTCAAAAGACTAACAGTAAAGTGGTAGTACACCCAGAAGTAAATGATCACTTTGAATTTTAGTAGACAGTCTCTGAAAATTATTGTTATGAAAAGAACCTATTTTCAAGTCAGTTGTTTTAGGAACGTAATACAATATTGTACATTAACTGCTTAGCAGAGATTGTGTCACTGTAACACAGAATAAAATAACTTGGCTTTAGAAGATTCATGCCAAACTATTCTGTGATGTTAATAGAGCAGAAATAGATTCATTGTTTTAACAGATTCATAGGTAAGGTGAAAGGCATTTTTACTTAGTCAAGAGTACAACTTTTCTGTGTATGTAAGAATCATATTTTGAGATTAACAGGATATACACTTTGTTTAAATAATGAACAGATAGTATAGTGCGAGGAATCATTGTACAATGTATCTAATTAACAGCAATAACAAAAGCACACAAAATACTTCTGTAAATATGGAGCTCAAGTGAGTTTATGGAAGAAGCATCACCCATCTGTCAGTTAAATGACAGCGATTCTGATCTTTGCAGTTGCCTTTGAAAATCTGGTGCCAAAAACTTTTAAAAATATTAATCTTTGCTGGAGCTCCCATTGAAAGATTATGTAGAAATGAACAGGGCAGCCTCATCATGTTTTTATTCATTTTCTTTGAGACCCCAGTATCAGAAAGCAAAGGGTCTATCTCAGTCAGTAATTGGAAAGTTTGAAAATCAGAATATGTCATAACTTTTTGTATTAGAAACATCTCAGTTCAGGATTAAACCGAACCTTGATAAGACCTTATAAAGACCCTGAGAACCTTGATAAGACCTTATAAAGACCCTGATTCTTCATGAATAGTCTTAGATATAGACCGAGACAAAGTTAATGTTAATAAAGAGAACAGACTGAGAAGCCCTGTCTGCATAATATTACTCTGAATTACTGCAAGACTTGATTCAACCACGAGAATTTTTCATCTCCTTTTACAGCAATTGAAATAAATAATGAAAGAATTTCTAGTTTCTTTGTAAAACAACTAACAATGCAATGCTGTTTGTCAGTGAAAGGTTTCTTGACAAAAGAAATGCTTTCATTGATTATCCTGAATTATAAATTATAGTTCTCTAATTCTTCCTCTTATAAATGAATACTCTTCACAATCTAGCCTTACATGTCAGACAAAAAAGATGAAACTTTTATAATGGAAATTTAATTATAGTACAGTTTTTGCCAGTTGTCATTCCAAAGTCATCTATAATTATGCCCAGGTCATTAAAAGTTATTTTTTTCATTTACTTGGCCAAACATGCCAGTTACACATCAGGTCATCCTCTCAAATTCAACTCTGTACAACAGTAATTAAGTAAATTACTGAATATTTTTTTGGTGTGCATTTTTTTTTTTTTTAAGCTAATTGCAAACAAAACATCTGCAGAAACAGTCAAAACAAAGAGCAACTGACAGACAGTTTGATTTTTGTTTCCAAAGAATATAATTTTTTAGAAATAAAAAGGCACTTCTGTGTGTCAAGAGTAAACACTTATTATTGCTTTTTTGCTTTACATGCATTTTCCCATATGTATAATACTAAAAGATAACAGTCCATTATAAACATCATTTTCTGCTGCAAAATTTCTGGACCAAAACACCTTCAGAGAGCTTTTTGAAAGTTATGAATCATGAATTAACGGATAAAACTGAAGTCTCCCTTTCCCATAAGAAAACCCTCTTTTCTCCTTACCAGGAACTGGATCAAGCTTAACAGAATGAATAAGCATGGACTAAATGCACAGATAGTTTTTAATTTATTTAAAACAATAAAAGGGATGCTCAAAGGATGGTGCATATTGAAAGACAGATAAATGAGACATCAGAAGCATAAATTTGAAAACACAATTGTTAAAAGCATTTTAGATGGTTGGTCATATTTCTCATTCTAAAAAAGATCATCCTATGGACGAAAGAACATAAGTACTGAAATGCAAGAGCCCTAAATCATTAACTTCATTGACAGTCTTATTTTAATCTCCATTTTACTCTTTTAATACAGTACTTCATGATAATGCTATGCAAAGCGTTTCCCAATTTTATTTCTTATTTTCTTTTATATATTTAATTAAGTATTTGCTTGCTCAATGTCTCCCCAGCCAAATGTTTTATTTTCTTTGGGCCAGAATCCATCTAGCCACATGCGTACACAGTAGCAAAAAAGAATACAGAGTAGCTTTCCTCCCTCAAACCTTTGTTGCCTACAAGAGTCTGAAAGAATCTCAGTTCCACAGGGATATCCCTCCCTGCCTAACTGACACACTCCCCCTTAGGAGGGATTAGGTGGATTACCAAGGAAAACTATTCTTTTCAATCCAGAAATGGAGGTCTAGTGCCCTTTGAACTGTCTCAACTTTATTCTTCTGTAGTTGCAAACAGAAATGTGATGCCCGCTTGCTGACCAGGAGAGATCTTTGGACTGTAGGACAGCATTACCTATTTACAGCACTGCAGTGACCTAGCATCCTGAAAAGAGAAATTTTTTTCCTCCAAAGTCAGGATATTTCTTCATTGGGATCTGCCCTGATTTCATGTCTCAAACTAGACACCTAGCCTACAGTCTAGGCCATAAAATTTTAACTGTACTTTATGGCAAAAAGTAGTACCAGAAAATCCAGGACTCGCAGCACCAACTCTTCTCGCTGGGAACCTTCAGGAGGTTGGACTGGATTCTGCATACAACAGTTCTACATTTAAAACAAACAGCTTTGCAAAGCCAAAATGCCTCCCAAACATTGAAAAAAAAAAAAAAAAAATGGAACCTCCTGAGTGTTTTTTTGTTTTCGTTTTCCTTTGAAGTGAGGCAGAATTAATGCACCATTCATTCTGCAAACCTTTGATTTTACTTTTACTAAGCAATTAAAAAAAAAAAAAAAGAAAACTAAAAGGTTTAAAATTTAAGTATCTCAGTGTTTCTACATAATTCCTGGATGTTTCATGCTTCACAGATGCTCCAATAGAATTGTGTGGTTATGTGTTTTTACAATCGGCCAAAGCTGCTGAGCAAGACAGCACACGGTCTGACAGACTCAAACAAAAGGCTGAGCCTTAAAATAATAAAACAGAGGAGCATGCCTGTCTGTTCATCCATTTCCATCTCTCAATACCCTTTAAAACCATTGGCAAATTTCATCCAAATAACTTGTTTCAAATTTAAACGAATTTGACACACTCCTGCCAGAATTTAATTCCAGAAGGTGAGAGAGAGCCAAAATAGTGCCCTCATTCAGGAGGCGCAGGGCAGACAAGCAGAAGACTAACATCAAATACCCCTTTTGACAGCAGATTCCTGGTCAATTGGGTGCTGCCTCTTGCCCTGCAGGTCTATCATAAGGGAAAATGGGATTACCATCATAAGGTGGCAATATTTAGCAGACATTTTTTCCAGAAATTAGGCTTCCATTGTCTATGGGACATCTTATTTTCCCGGCTCCTAAAACAGGTGGCTCAGAAGTTCACTCAACCATTTTTTTTAATTACAAAACCTGTTCTTTAGAGCCTAAATCCCCTTTGGTCATAGGGGTGATACATTCATACATATATATGAAGGAGAAAGAGTAGTAGATTGATGGAGCTATATGTGTGTGTATGTATATACACACATACACACTCTCAGGCACGCATGAGTAGTTATTCTTTTAGACATAAATTGAAGAAGTAAATATACTTTGACCACTTCAAATCTATAAAAGGTTTTGCTTTGGTTTTGGATTAAACCTTCTCCATAGACTAAGTCGGAGGAAAAGCCATCCTTTCCTGTCTCATTTGCTAATGTCTTTGCCAAAGAATCAGCTTTATTAAAAATGAAGTGAAGTTTATCTGTAAGTGGAAAGCAGTATGGCATAACTGGATGTGAAAATTGGAATAACTGATGTGAAAACTGCCTTCAGAAGAGGGGAGAAAGTGCTCAGCAGAAAGTTGCATCTATACCCAAAGCACTCCCTGTTCTATATTTCTAATTGCTTTTAGTAACAGAGTACCAATGCATTTATTTAATTCTGCAGTGATAATACTTCCGAAGAGAGAGATACAAAGCCTCCACAGAACAGTTCACGTTCAATTTGGTCAGAACAGAATACTAATAAGGAATGCCCTATCAATACTTTTCACAAGTATACCTCATATACCACTTCTATTAAAGGTGCCCACATACCAGTCTTTTGTTTATAACCAGCACACTCCCAACTTGCTGGGTTTTTTTCACTCCATAACGAGAAATTCTTCCTGAATCAAAGTTGGTAAAATAATTTTTCAAGTGTGTGGGTTTTGAGTTTTTCCTTATAATTAATAAGACATTGTAAAAAATCTGGAGATAGAGATATGTCATAGAAATAATATTATCTACTTTTTCTCAAGGGTCATTATGTTTTCTTCACATTCCCTTTACCTGGTAGATATGAAATTAATAATTTTGCCCCTCGCGTTTGCTATAAGATGGTGAAGGTTCATTTGTCTCAAAGAGCAGGTTAATTTCTTTCTCTGCAAATGTTTTGAAATGGAAATCTAATAAAGTGAAGAACTAAGTCTCCATTTATATGACTGCTTTTCACACGACAGTCCTACCTGGCACTTCTTTTTACAAACACTAGGTTTCCATCTCTATATAAATCCAGCTATAATTGTCAGGAAAGAATCCTAAATGCTTCACCTCATTATAACAAGGAGCTCCTCAAAACAAACTGATCTGACAGCCAGGTTTCATACTACGTATCCTTACCATCACTACAATGTGTCTACGTTCCTTATACATGCCAGCACACGTGTCAGAGAGAGGGCCAACAGACCTAGATCTCTGCAGGAGATTTCCTCTCCTCTTCCTGCCCTTCCCATCAGGTGGTGGGGAGGAAAAATGTTCTGCCCCTCCAGTGAGACCTCTGGATGCTATAACTAAACCAAAAACGTGTATTTAGGGACTTACGAAGACACGAAAGTGCAGGGACTAGTAATTTCTACATAACACCAGCTCGCTTGGTGGCTGATGCTAGGAAAAAATGTTTGTGCGCACAAGCTGAAGATTCACTGAACAGAGAACCGAGCTGTGATTTCCCTTGCAAAGGAAAGACACACTTGTGATAAGGCAGATATCCTGATAATATTTTATTTTCTAAGAGAAAATGTTTATTTTTCTCTATCACTGACAACCAGAAATCTGAAAAATGATGTGGTGTAACTCAAACTTCTATTAATGATAAAAGAGTCTTTCTATCATGCTGTACCTCACTGTTCATACAGCCTTGGGAAGGACAGGAATACGGTGGAGAGATCACAATACATCCCTGCTTGTGAAAGCAGAGTCCAGCAGAATTTAATGGACGGCATGGTGACAGCTCCTCTCCCCAGAGTTTGACAGAAACTCAGAATCACAGAATGGCTGAGGTAGGAATGGTCTGGTCCATCTGGTCCAACCACCCCCTACCCAACTCTTGCTCAACCAGGGCCAACTAGAGCAGGCTGCTCAGTACCATGTCCAGACAGCTTTTGGATACCTCCCACTGCTCTCCCCTCACCTACCAAACCATTTCATTGCAGAAGGCTGTCAGGTTAATAATTTTTTTTTTGTTTCCTAATAAGAGGTAAGTGACATGGACATACATCCCATTAGGTAATATTTTCTTGGAATCCGATTAAAATCTATCAGTCTTCCTTCTGCACATCCAAAAGCCGTGATCACCTTCTAGACTGCAGAAAATCCACTACTGGCTTTTACCCTTTTGAGAATTGTAGACCTTATATGGGAATGATTTGTGTATCAGAAAGGGATTAGGAGAAAGGATGATACAAGTAGGTATTCCTCATTTCAAATTTCTATTAAAACTGTAACTTACTTTCTCAATGAAAACATACATGAAATGTAAGTTCACTGTGGACTTCCTGTTCTGGTAAATCAATGCAACTTCCTACTAAAGTTTATTACAGCTTCAGCTTTGGAATGGTGACTTTAGAAATGCCATTGAACTTTTCCATGGAAGATAAAATGGTGCAGTACCTGCAATCCTCCTCCTCAGGGTTCAGGTGCCTGTGATCTGAGATCTAGCTCTGATACAACACAGCAGCACAACCTTGGTTCAAACTTCTGAGAAAATTGCCAAGTTCTGAGAAAGAGCTGTAGAAAAGAACCTGCAGTACAGCTTCAAGTTGACATTTTCTTAGGATCACAAAACTAAGCGATCTTAAGACTTCATTATATGCCTTAAAAAACCTAAACCTGTTCCCAGGCAGTCCCTCAAGGTATAGCAACAAGAAGGAAGAACTTAATTCCCAGTGACACAAAGATCCTTCCTCTTTTCTTGAGAGAAAAAGGTCAAAAGATACAAAGAAGCCTTCAAGGACAGAGAAAGGCAGCCTCCATTTCAACCTAGAGAAGTTCTCATCCTTCCAAATAGTGATATAGAATGGGGATGGGCATGGAAATAAGCAGTAAGTACCACTGAGATTCAAGACAGGCTAGGGCATGAACATTGACAGAGAGAGAGACTAACTATAGAATTCTTGACAAAAGAAGATAGGAAGGTGGAAAACGGGGAAGACCAACTGCAAAGATGATTGAGTATTCAGGATCTCATACGTTAGGGGCTGCAGACTGTCCGTCTTGTAGGACCTGGCAAGTGCTTCATGTTGTGGGGCAGGAAGAAAGTCGTAGCACAGAGTACTATCTGGCATACTCAGCATGTTGATTTTGCATGCAGGGTTCAAGACAGTTGCTGGCCCATACCACGTGCCTAAACATACTTTTGTCTGTTGCAACCTGATGCAGTTAAGAGACCGTATGACAGCAAAGTACTGTATAATTTGTGGGGACTATCTAAAATGGGTAGATGGGGAAGATTATGAGGTCTGTACTTTGGTTTGGATCAGGCTACAATTTTTAACAGAGCAAACATACGTTGCCTATGTGAATACTGTATTTCCATACTATAGACCTTATGTGCTTATAAATTATGCACCTGTTTTAGCAATGAAAAGGAGAAAACAGGGAACTTAGGTAACATTCCCAAGTAAAAATAGGGTTGTTGCTCTGGTCCACGTCTGATCATTTTCAGGATCTGGTAACAGGAGATGAGGTCTTAATTGATCAGAGGGAAGAAGATGCTCATTCCACCAGCGAGCGTTTTGGCACACGTATATTTTTTCACAATACCACTGGATGCCAGTGGGCAGCACAGAACTAGCAAAGTAATTTTGACACCTTGGAAAATTACCCAGCTGAAGCCAAAGCGGTGAGCAAAATGAATAAACCAAAAAAGAATAATCTTTAGGAGTGGGGATTTAAGGAGCTCCTCTGCTCTGTTCTTCCAGATGGTAACAAGCCTTCTAGGAGTAACAGACAGTTTACAACTAACCTGCAGCACTGATTCAAGAGCTCAATTGTACTGGGAGTAACGGCTTTCCTCCTGACAAGCTCAAGTGATGGCGTAGAAGAGACAGCAAAATGAACTATGTTAATTAAAACATTCCTGTTACTTCCTTGTATGAGGAATGTGTGAACTCTCTGCCTGGAAAATTATTGATTAAATTGTCAGTGACTGTTTTTGCAAATACTCCAGGGCATTAATCAGGTCTTAGCATAGAGAAGTAGAGTTCTGACTACTAAAAAAAGCGCCACAATTTGTGGATAGACCATCAGAAGGTTTTTTTTATGGCAGTCTTCTTATTTATTTTTTTTATTTTCTTAAATTCCAGTAGTTTTCTGGTTCAGGAAAGGAAAAAATAGTAATTTTCTAGGATTATTCCAAATGCCACAGTCAAAAAAGAAACATGACGAGAAAAAGGACACGATTTTCCCTAGGCGGCCTTAAAAATCTCCTCCCTTAGCAGGAGAGAGGATTTTATTTTACTTTTTCTTCCTAAGGTAGCTGGCTTGAAGCTATACCTGTGTCCTGGTTTCAGCTGAGTTGGAGTTAACTTTCTTGCTAACAGCTGGTTAAACCATGACAATTTGTTCACTGGCAGATTCAAGGAACAACATTGTTTAGAAATAAAGTTTCATAATAGAGAGACCATAGCAAAAAAATTTGTAGGAGCTCATTTAGCAATTCCAGATTCTCCAGGAGACTGTTTTAAGTGGGGCACTGCCTCACTGTGAGACTCCTATTCCTCAAATAACGGTGTCTGAAGCGTGAAGGATGCTGATATCTTGCCCCTAAACAACTCTAATTGTGGGTGAGTACTCTGGAATTCTTATTTTAAAACTTTACCAGAGTGAAAATGTACATCAGAGTAATTTGAGATATATTGTATAATAGAAATGTTCTGTCACATATCTCCTGATGGATTTTTTTCCCCATTTCTCTCCACCTCCCTTTTATTTTAAATGGCAGCACTATTCCAGGTTCCAACACCATATGAGACAGCTGTGAGAAGAGGGAGCTTTGAGCACGGCAACTGGTGATTCAAATTCCAGACAACCTGAGGCGGCCTCCACTTCAGACCTTGAAACAAGAAAAACCCTTTTTTCTGACTCAAATGTGGTTCACAATGGCCAAAATCCATTAAAACCCTCTTTTTCAAACCTGAACTCCATGTTCTAGGTTAAATCTAATCCAGACCTGAACGTAATTCCTCAGCCTTCCTGAACACTACACTGAAAGAGCACTTACATTTATATTACATTTCATCTAAAGGAAGCAAAACACTTTATAAAGTACGTAACTGCTCCACTGAGGGTGATGCAGCCAAGTCTGGAGAGATTATTTTTTCTTTGCATTCTAATTATAGATGCTTTTATTTACTAAAGTTACAGATAGGACTTGTCTATTACAAGCCTCTGAAATCTCATTTTGCTAAAATGAAAACATATTTCAAGTGCTTTGGAGAACTATTAAGATTATTGAACGTCTAGCGTACTGCTTCAAGTCTCCGAGTGGTTCACTAGACCCCTAGGGAACAGGCAAGCAGCATACAATTATCACAGTAATTAAAAAGGTGCAATGACTCTTCTCTTAAAGACTCTTGGTTTATTAATTCTATGGTATGCTTTGGAGACTGGCATTATTTTACTCCTACCCAGCTTAATTATACCGTCATTAGTTTATCAGCATCTCCTTTTAAGCCCTTGGGCCAGTTATTAGCATGTCACTTGCTAACAGTTAACCAATAACCACTACACCTTCAAAGCAGGATCTTCTGCTATAAAAATGCCAATTTGTAGAGACAGATTTAATATCATCATTCAATTTAAATTTTTCAGTCAGCCTTCACTTTCTGCTTTTAATTTAAGAGAGTTACTGTTTAGCTTAATGAAAACACAAATAATGCTGATGTATTACAAGATGTTACCAGGTAATAAAATACTTCCAGTACATAGCAGTTTATGAGACTGAATGCATGTTTTAACACTCCACAGTACATACCATTGAAAAGACCAGAAAGCATACGATGTTCTTAAATATAACTAAAATTCAGGATTTCTCTCTCTACTGGGTCTGGCTGGGATGGAGTTATTTCCTTCTTAGCAGCCTGTACAGTGCTCTGTTTTGGATTTGTGATTAAAACAAGGCGGATAACACACCAGTATTTTGAACATTGCACCACCTCAAGGCTTCCTCTTTTTCCCACTCTGCCCCCCCGGCAAGTAGACTGGAGGTGGACAAAAGGCTGGGAAAGGACACAGCCGGGACAGCTGACTCCACGTGACCAAAGGGATATTCCATACCATACGATGTCATGGGCAGCAATCAAAGCTCAAGGAAAGGAGGAGGAAGGGGAGATGTTTGTTGTTATGGAACTTGCCTTCTCAAGAAACCATTATGTGTGCCGAGGCCCTGTTTCCCAGGAAGCGGCTAAACATCTGCCCGCCGATGTGAAATATTGAATTAATTTCTTATTTTGCTTGGCTTGTGAGTGCAGCTTTTGCTTCACCTACTAAACTGTCTTAATCTCAGTCCATGAGTCTTCTTGCCTTCCTCCTATTTTCTCCCTGTCCCGTGGCAGAGGTGACCGAGGAGCAGCCGTGCAGGTACTACGATTCCACTTGGCTGCTGGCTGGCATCAACCCACCAGACTCTCTAACCCTTTAGTACAGACAGCCTCACTCACACAGCACCCAAAGTTACGTTATCTAATCATATAAGCAGATGATCAAACTACGAGAAAAAACATTTTTATGTTAAAATAACTGATGTACTTGTGTATTAAATACATACTAGTATTTAATACACAATACACTTGTATTTGATACATACTTTGTCTAAACAGATAATTTTACATTATTATTAAAGGCACAGTGACCCAGAAACCCTCCTGAAGGTAACTCTTAATTAATTTTTATGCTTCACTTTTGACTAAGCTGAAGTTATCTTAGTCTAATAAAGAAAATCTTACAAATACTAACTACTTAACTAGTACTATAACTTAACTGCATGGCTTTTTGGTATTTTTCATTAAATACTTCTGTCCAATAATGAGAAGAAGAAGAAAAAAAACCCCACATATACCACCAAAGAGTGACTACTTGTATAAGCTTGCTTCTTCAAAACATAACGCTGGGATTCTTGAGAGCAACTATATCTCATTCTATGTTTGACATCACACCCATCAGTTCAACTGAAATGCCATTTAGCCACTGACAGGTGGCCAGGTGACTTTACAAAAAGTCACTTTACTTTCATATGCAATGGAAATACATCATTATTGCTGTTGAAGTATGTAATTTTTTCTGTTAAGAAGACAAATAATATTAAGCCATTCTTTAAAGGATTAGGATCAACAACCTAATACCATTTGGTTAGTGCCGTTTCCCCTAGGTAACGCTTCTGCCTATCTTCCACCAACTTTACAGCAGCAGAAAGAAGATTTGAAATACTGGGGGAAAATACTAATGACCAAAAAAAATTCCAGGTCACAGTATACTCTATTATTTCCTGAGCAGCTGAATCCCAAATTAATATCACTGCCACTCTTCCTGAAAATTACTGTACAATTGCTTTTGTATAATAGGTCTACTTTGTATCTTTTTACAGTCAGAGGTCAGCACTATTAATTATAACATCCAAAACAAGAGCCAAGACTGCTACACAGCACTAGAAATCACACTGCCTCATTTAATGAAAAGACATGCTATCAGTCACTCAAGAAAGCAGTCCTTTGCTAAATCTCATCTGCTAATGGAGACTTAACTGTGTATACTTTTGCCGTTACACAGGATCTCCTTCCCCTTTATCTACAAGTCTGACATACTTGAGTTTGAAAAAAGCAAAAAAGAAACTTTATCCAAAACAAAGTTCTTATCAAGCTTGGGATACTAGCCAAAAAAACCAAAACAAAAAACAGAAATAAAAAAAAAAAAAAAGAAATAAAAAAAGGGTGAACTAACCTGACACCCAAACATACACTGGCAAGAGAGGGGCGTAATGAAATGGAGAGACCTTTGTGCATACCTGACACTAAAAAATTGTTTGTTTATTTATACAGCACTCTACACTGACCACTTTAAGGCACGCACAGGTATGATCATCTGCAATCTACAGTGGCACTGAAGGTTCGTTTCAAGGTCATCGTAGCTGGCAAATGCAAATAGCTTATACTTTAAAGCATTCAGTCTTAATTCCAGCAGCATGCTGGTTTAAAGTAGACGGTAAAAATTGCTTGTGAAATAACTTCCATTTTCAACCCTAGAAAGATGCTTACAATTTTCCAATTACTTTTGACTACTCACCAGCACATTTTGTTCTTGTTTTGAGAGCTGGGCCAGGAGATCCAGTTCCTCCTTCACCTGGTCTTGTAAGTAATACGCTGATTTCATATTCTGTGTCAGGATCCAGGTGCCCAATCTTATAGCTTGTGGAGTCCACGGGTTGTATGTCATACCAGCTTCCACTTGAAGTTCGATACTCAACTTCCCTTTGAATAATGGGTCCATCCCCATTGATGGAATTGGCATTCAGCTGTATCCACAGGTAAGTTGCGCCAACTGAGGACAGCTGGGGTGGAGCAATGGGAACTGGTGGCTCTGAAGCACAATAAGTTACAAAAAGCAGCAATCACTACACTGGCATTTTTTCTGCTTCTAAAACATTCAAATAAACAATGGGGTTTGTACTATAGAGATGAAGATTGCATAAAAATATGGATGTGAACAAATTATCACGACAGATTAGCTTATTTCCAGTAAACTGCAATACGCAAACTTTTGCGTGTGCGTGTGGAGATTTTAACATGAAGCTTTGTTTGATACCATGTAACTACAAAGCGGATGCAACTGCAATCCTATTCACTAGACATTACGTGGCAATTTTCAACTTCCAATTTAAAAAGAAAGATGATCTCAGTTTTTCTTACCAAAATACAGTTCTTACTGGACATAAATATAAATCCTAGCAAAACTAACATTTTAATGCTAAAATTGATATTGTAGAATTGTATTGTTCCTAGACATAGCCAGAACAGTGATTTCTGCATGAAAACAAAATGAATTTTTTATTCATTATTTCTTATGGACTGTACTACTCAGCCTTCAGACTTTCAGACTTCCGTGTAAGCAGAATAAATATAGTATTTTTTCAAGTCCTACATCCTGGTTAAAGAGAAAGAGATTCTAACTGAGAGCTGGGGGAATTCCTGAGTCTTTACTATGACTTTGACACTATTTCATGTAATGGTTTATTTTCGCTAACTACCAGAGCTGTACTTTGTCTCACAGAGCAAGTATGTGTGTGATCTCCTGATAGATCTGCATTCTAAAGGTTTTAAAAGTGAGTAAAATTTTAAACAAACTTTTATTTATTACATGATGGACATCTCATTTTAAATTAGACTGCAAAAAAATTTGCAGACATCGTCTCTTTTTAAAGGTAAATAACAAATTCATTTTTTTCCAATCGATTAACCAGGAAATTACTCTGCTCTTTCCTGCATCACATCTGCAAAAAATTCACCTTCACATTGGTTAAATATATTCATGTAGAATGAAACCAGGCTGCTGTAATAAGGCACCGTTTGATCCAATATTCTTAACATATCTATCAGCAAACACTGCCACCTTCTTAAGGTTACACAGAATACGTAATGAACATAGAACATCTGTCTTCCCTAAGCTGTAAATTCAGATTTATCCTTTTCTGCTAACCATTTTCCAACGTGTTGAGATATAGGCAGGCAAACAGAAAAGAAGCTGAATTTATATATTTCATCATTTTCTCAAGGACTTCAAAGTCAGAGTTAAAGCAAAGAACATTAAAGAATGAAGCACAAGGGAGAAAAAAACTCTGAAAATAAGTATTAATATTTCCTGAGAAATAGTAGAATTTCTATTTTAATAAACATGTAATTATCCTACATTATGCTGCCTTTTTTCATTTAGAGAAAGAGTAGTGAACCTGCAGAGCACTAAGGACACTGAAGATTAGCTATGCTTCAGATAGACAGTGTCTCTCATTAGCACTGTTGTGGCGGTGTGCTCTCCCCTTTTCCCCCTTTCCCCCCCGGGCTCCTGCTCAAGCCATGGCCATCAGCGGGAGTTCTTATGAGTTGCACTTGAACTGTGGGGGATGGCTGGCAACATAACCAAAACACCGTCTGGAGTGGGAACCCAGGTATCTTGTTCCCATGCGGATATGACTATAGGTCCATTATCTTACTCCATAAATAGCGGACAGCCCAAGAGCCCTTTGAGCTCTCCTGCACGGCAGCGAGCTGCACAACAGGATCTCCCCTTGAGTGGGGATGCTCGCTTAAGGTTCTGCTCCTTGAGGCTGAGAGGTCCCTTGCCACAACAGATTCTCGGTAAGTGACTAATAGCATGCTAAACTTTGAAATCTTAGCTAAGTGACATAAGGATTGATTGCGCATATATAATCCTTTAGACATAAACCGTTGACCAAGTCTGGGACGAGGATTGGATCCAGCTGCACCTAGACTCCTCTCTGAGACCGTTTAGAAAGCAAGGGGGGGCCTTTCTGAACCTCGTGACTCAACGGGAGGGTCCTCCTGAGAGCTTGTCTGACCCCTGGTCTCTATGCAGTAAATAATCAAGTGTACCCTGGCATCGAATCTCATAAAACACTGTTGCATTCACTACTAACTTTGTTAAATCACTGTTTTATGTTAATAAACATTTCACTACTTCTCTCTTACAAGTGAAGTTAATCACTCCGCCCGCGACAACTGTACACTTGTACGTAAGCTTCAGTCTGTGCAATCTGTTAGCAATTGCTGAAATATGACATCACAAAACAGCAAACATAGGCATCATCGTTACATATTTTCATCTTAACAACACTAATTGATTACCATCATGAAGAACATGATACAGTGGGCACCAATCCAGAATGTTTCCAAAGATGTCTACTAATTATTACTGATTGCAATAGACATCAAAATAACTTCATATATTGTGGCAGATTCCAGTACATAAAGAAAAGAATATTGTTTACATTTTCAAATCACTAGGGAAAACACTGTTACATGTCAGTAGCAATATATGGCAAACTGATGTAATCTTTCGGTTAGACACATACTGCAGTTTTATTGAAATTATTGTTCCTGAAGTATATAAACTATGGCTTCATACAGCGATAGCATGTCTGGAAACAGTTCCGATGACTCAAAATGATTTAGCATCAATTTAAATCATTAGGCTGTTTTGTGAACCAAGACATGAAATGGAACTTTTATAGAGCATCCTAAGGCATTTACTTAGCCATGCTGAAAGAACAGTTAATTACTTTCAAGTTTCAAATGCTACCAAAGGCTGTTGAAGTGCCATTCAAAATGCGAACTCAGGAGTTAGGTCACTAAGGTTAGTGGTTACACCAATTCATTCCAACTATTACAAGTACTTGAAATAGACAGTATTTTATTTTCTTTTTATCCCTTGGGGCATATTTTTCATTCCTTTGTGACCAAAGTGCAAAAGGTTAATGCAAGCTGCATGATTTCAGCAAAGCCTGCATATACTGCAGTTTAATACTAGTAACGTAGTTTAATACTAAAAGTAGTCTTCTTACCAGAGATCGAGGTTACATAAAATGAACCTTGCATTACAAATATGATGCTCATTATTAAGTGACTCGTTAAAAACCTGAGACCCGGAGTTAAGCAGACACTTTAATACACACAGTATACTACCAAATACAATGAGCCGATTTCATGACTAAGGTATGAAAGTTGTTCTTCTGACTTATTCGTTTATTCCTCCCTTAGGCAGAATGATCTAATCTTTTTAGGATCTTGAGGAGTTTGAATCACTTAATCGGGTAAGTACCAGGCTGCAGCACCATCTTTCACTAAAAGCAGGTTTACTGGTGGCCACTTGGGTAGTCTCAAATAAATACTATGCAAATTATTTTCTGATTAACACCTCTATGAAAATGGTATTATAGACCTGTGATTTTACAGCTGTGTACATTCAAGGAAGGAATTTCAACTGATTGGAAACAAGTTTGTAGCAGTGGCTGTTTAGTATGATGGTTTAGCTCAAAGAGGAGTTCTTCCCTGGAGATCTCTCTTGAAACAGAAGTAAACAGAGCTATTCAAGTACTGTGAAACCCTTTAAAGACAGGCTTTTAAAATAGCATATTAACTCAAAAAAAACCTAAGGTAAGTTTATCCATAATTTCAAATTTAATGCTTTTTAGACTTTGGACAGACAGCTGACTACTTCTGGACAAATGGCGATGGGCATAATCCCGTATGGAAAGAAAATAGTTTCCAAACATTTTCTACAAGATCTTAACATCTTTATCTTTTGCAGTTCTTTTAAAATTTAAATAGGGAGGTGAAAGACATCACACAGAGATGCCAGTAGAGATAATGTAAATCTCTGAGATTTAAGTTAGTTATAGAACACAAAAAATAGACATTTCTTATCTGTGTCTCAGAACAGCTAACTTGAAAAATGAAACAATCTACTTCAATAGTAACAATAAAATTTTTTGATTCTTCTTTTGCGGAGAGTGAGAGAATGGAGCAATGCTACATTTGTGGGGGATCAAGGAAGAAACATTTATCCTGCGAGCTAATTTTTTTCAGCTAAATAGTAACTGTTAGAAAGAGAATGCCACGATATTCCCACATGATACTGTTCAGCACATCATGAGTAGGTGAAGTGATAAAAATAATGCATCAACAATATCTGATGTTACGTCCACATTAATAACTTCTTTATTATTATAAAGCTAATCAAATCATTATAATTTTATAGTCTTGAAGTCAACTAAACAGGTTAAAGAATTTTTTTCTTCCATTTTCCTTTCTTTTTTTTTTTTTTTATGCATAGATACATATTATCACACTCCTCTTCTGAACATGCAAATGATTCTATCTCTTTGGAAACAGTGGAGAGTGGTGCCATTTTGCAACCTTTAACTGTGGGTGAAGGGCCAACAAATATCCCCACTGTTAACAAAAGACATGGCAATGATTTTGGAACATCACAGTTCTTCATGCAATACTTTTCCCAAAAAAGTCTTTAAATAATTCCTGCCAAAGCATTTAATTATTTAATTAAACAATACCTCTAAACAGTATGATGCATAACATGTGAGCTGATTTTACACTATTGCTTTACTGATACTGTTCAGGTGAAAACTTGACCTGACCCAGTATCCTAATGTCCTTAAAATTACTTGTAAATTCATCATTTAAGAAAAATGTCATTGTCGTATTTTATATGTATTTTGAAACTTTACAGAAAAACAAGTGTCCTTGTACCGTACACTGATAAGCCTACGCAGGAACAATCTAATTAGTTGGACATCAGTAAATATCCTAATAAACTCTGTGGTAGTAGTAATAGTCTTACTGTAGTACTGTACACGCATCCCTAACTAGGCACAAACTCTTCCCTTCCCCCAGTATGATTCCTCCCAAACCCAACTGCTCTGACTTGCCAACTCTCTTTTAAACGGCGGCACCTCAGCCTGCATTGCTCTTGCTCCATCCTCATCCGCTTACTTAAGTGGTCTAAGCCATCTATCCTTCCCATTCTCAGCTTTGCTCAGCTTTTGCTTCCTCCCCACACTATGGTCACCTTCTCCACATTCCAAACATCACTAAATTTCCACCTCAGGTTTGGGGTTTTTTTACCCCAGGTTGCACCTACAATCTCTGTGCCTGGTCTTTTCCATGCCTTCCAGTCTGCTGCTGTTCTTCTAACCGTGCTTCTCCCTAGCATCTACTTCTCCTCTCCCCTCCTGTACCAGGCAGTTCTCCTTTCCAGACAGTTCCCTTTTCCACTAGCCTCAGCCCCCATCCTCATCCCCTACATACATATATATGTATATACACACATACATACTTTTGCATATGCATGTACGTATGTTTATCTTCCACCCTTTGTTGTCTTTCTCCCTAGTTTTTAGTGTTTGCGTAGTCCCAATTTTCACCTACCTCCTGCCCTCTCATTTCAAAACACCCCCCAGCAGTTTGCCATACCTTTCAGTCCCAACACTAACAACCTCATCCGAGTATGAAGTCACTTGCTCTTCCATCCCTTGCTATCCACATGATGCATCTCACCATTTTACCCTCACGGTACAAGGGCTCAGTGAGGCGGAGGGCTGTATACTAAAAGAAAAGGAACGGTAAGCTCACAGCTTTTAATTCCTGTGCCTGCATCCAGTCTGTCCCAGAGGAGCTCAGATCAGTACTTGCATTTAAATTCTGTTCACTGTATCTAGAGTTTGGGGGGAATCTGATAGCTTAACTCCGAGAAGTCTACATTGTACGTATCAGAACAGGGGTCTCGGTGGGTTTTATTTAGTAGCTTGTAAATTGACTGTACTTGAAGACAGATATTCACAGGAGCAGAAAAACAGTATTCTTGACATAATCTGAAAAAAAGTTCCTCCTTCAAAGCCCAGAGTCTTCAGCGCTTTCCTATGGGATGGTTTGCTAAGATGGCTAAACCATCTCAACTGTTTTGGCTAGAGGTTTTCTCAAAATCTTCAGGCTAAGGGACACAACTGCACTAGAAAATATCAGCCTGAAGTCAGTTTGCCAAAATATTAGCGTCCGAAAGTAGGACTTCATGAAAGGAATTTTCAGGCAACCATAAAAATAAGTCCTAATACCACCACCGTTTGTAAAAAAGGGTATCAACAGATGGATCCAGCATGAAAGGCTACTTGTCAGAGAGACAAAACAGACGTTAAGTACTTGTGTATACTTAATGTATGAGAACAACTGATACTTCTCTTATGAAGAAAGGCTGAGGGATTTGGGTCTCTTCAGTTTGGAAAAAAGACGACTGGGGGGGGACCTTATCAACACTTATAAATACTTAAAGGGTGGGTGTCAGGAGGATGGGACCAGGCTCTTTTCAGTGGTGCCCAGCGACAGGACAAGGAGTAACGGGCACAAACTTGAGCATAGGAAGTTCCACCTAAACATGAGGAAGAACTTCTTTCCTTTGAGGGTGGCAGAGCACTGGAACAGGCTGCCCAGAGAGGTGGTGGAGTCTCCGTCTCTGGAGACATTCAAAACCCGCCTGGACGCGTTCCTGTGCAACCTGCTCTGGGTGACCCTGCTCTGGCAGGGGGGTTGGACTAGATGATCTCCAGAGGTCCCTTCCAAGCCTACGGTTCTATGATTCCATGATTCTATGAATGGAAAAGCAATCTTTTCTTACTGGGTCTTGGTCTCATAATGATTTTTCCCTCCAGAATAAATTCTTTCCTCTAGAGCCCCAGAAGAGGTTTGGTTCTGTTCTCGGTGTTATATCTTCCATTTGGAAAGATGCAGACATTTAAGCTGCGAGCATTACAGATGGCTACCTTTCTATACCCACACTTAAAAACCTAACAAAACTCCTTTTAACCAATCTGACACCTAGGTTTACCTTGTTTGAACTCAATAAGCAGTCTGAACTCTGTAATAATCTGACGTCTGCTCAGACGGGCTCATTCTGTTCTCTTAAATCTAATCTGTGTTGGATCTATCCACTATTAGAAAAATTTAACCTAGGGACTGTATGTAGAAGTCTAATTTACTTCACCAAATACATTTAATCAATTCCACCCTACTATTTTCCTTTTGCTCAATGTTTGATTACTTTTATGTCACCTACTAAATACGAACTGCTGTTTTTTACAATAAGTGGGTGATCTGACAAGGCCAATTTCATGTCTCCCATTAGATAAAGTGACATTTCAATCCAATTCTCTGACAAACTTAGATGAGGATGCTGTGTAGTTTGAGCACACACAATGACAAGGCACTTGTCTTTTCAGCCTTTCCTATCAGAACAAACAATTGGGTAAATTGAAAACCTCCCCTTCAGGATTTATTTAAATAGAACAATCAATACTTTATTTCACTGTCCTCTAAAAGGCATATAAGATAACACTAACAAGTTTTCAAAAAACCTTCTTTTTTTCCTTCTTGTTCAAGGCCAGCCTAATTGTTCACTGACAGGCTTTTTGCTTATTAACTAGACAATATTCATGTTTACAGTTCTTTAATAAGATAACATGGGATTAACTGACAGCTCTTTAATTGCTTCCCCCCCCCATACAGATTAAACCTTGCTATAACCATAACTGCTTAGGTAAAAGAAAAGAAAATATTTGACGTTTTCTTTCATATCTTTCCTCAAAGTTTGATTCCTATTCCTGTGTGATTTCAGGTTTGGATTGCAGCACCTGGCACTACCAGCCCTTCTGCTGACTTCGAAAGTTCTGGTACTTGGTCTCCAGTGCCACACAACATCACGCCACTACAAACCTTAAAGAGGTTTACATAAGAAAGTAACTGGAATCTACTTAGCCTAAGTTCCTATTTAGTGAAACTACATCTACAATGAAGTAGAATGAACATTGTACAGAGTTGTAACCCACACTACTGTGCAAATGTCCCTACTTAAAACCAAAGACATTTTGAAAAAAATTCCAACTCCAGTGCAGGATTTACTTATTTGCAGGTTGAGTTACAATTTCACTAACCAGAATGAAACAGAGCACCATAAATGTGAAGAACTGACTCTCTTTAACTTACAAATGCTAGGTTTGACTCTCCTGTCACCCTGGCAATGTAATTCCAGGGAAATTCCTCTAAAGTCATCTTAGTTACACCAGCATAAATGAGAAGAGAATTAGAATCATTGTTTCCAACAAAAAGTGGGGAGTAATTACACCACTGTTTCTACACATGCTGTTATTAACCCATCAGTAATTCCCAAGTATACTAAGCATTACATGCAATATGGGTAAATGTACATTTTTTCATGATTTATCGACTGTAATGGATTAAAAAAAAAGACATAGCTGCACTGAAATCAATCCATTATCTCTGAATTCTGCTAACTAACATTGCAGAAAAGCTGCTGAAAAAATTAGGAAATACAATTTCTTAATTATATGCCATCAATAAGAAAATATATTTACTAATTAGCCCCTAATGCTGCTATTTCAGCACAGTCATCTAAGGTTTTACAGCACAATGTTTAAAACGGGTCTTTTTAGGTCAGAAGGAATAACCTGCAGGTGGTCTCATAAAAGCTTCAGTACAGGCAACGGGGATTACCATAATTACTTTGCCACTCTACAAGTAGTTAATGGGATTATACCCGAAGGCTATACGCTTGTTCACAGCACCCATTGCAAATTTTCTGAAAGAATGTGGGTAAGCACAAATGCTTTAATGATACGCTTCATAATTTTGTCTACTGCACCGCAAATGGAGCACTAATAAATTAAAACACCCTAAATTAAATAATTTGAAAAAAATCTAACTTCTTTGGCTTTCTGTACCTCCTGTTACTGATGCAGTCAATCTTCCATCTGCCTCCCTTCAGGCAGTCTCCGTTCTTCCTCGTTTCTACTGATATTAGGTCTAAAAGATGCTTCATCATTCCTGTTGGGGTTCATACTTCACCCTTCCTTGCTCTTTGCTGACTTCCATACATTTCCTTTTTGGCCACTCCTTTTATTTCCTTTTCATGCTATCTTTGCTTGAACTGAAATAACTTCACTTTTTCTACCATGCCTTATATTCTCATCCTACCTTCTCCATTTGTTTCTATCTTCGTCTTCAAACAGCTCATCTAAGTTTTCATACTACAATTTGTTTTGTTATGTTATCTTCATACACTGGTTATTCACAAACTCCTCCTTTGTTGTCTTGTCCTGCTTCTCTCCATTTTCTCTAAAACACATCCACTGAAGCCATATTCTTACTTTTGGAAAATGGCTCGTTCTTCTACTGGTAACCTTTTATTCCGCAGTCTAACCCGTAGCCCAACTTTCTTCCTCAACAATCAATCCCTGCTCATCTCACAAAAACTGCACTAACCATATCACCTCTCCATTATTCCACTCCTCATTTTCTTCTTAAATATCCCCCTCAATTTTTATTTAATTCAAAAAACTCATCCTTATCTACAGCCTAACTGCTAACCTTCTTATATGTCTTCTTAATGTAAACTCTATTGTTCTCTCTTTGTCTCATCTTTTTTTTCCCCAAAAACTTTTGCTTTGCTTTTTTAACGTCTCGGCCTGATTCTTTACTTATGCCTCTGTGGCTCCTGTCCTTCAAACCCCTGCTTTACTGCTAGCTTCTCATACACGTGCTTTCTATACTGACTTCAGAAACAACATCCATGCTACATTTTCAGATATAACAGTTATCCCACACCTTGCTTATTGCCCTACATATAAGTTGCCTTTAGGAAAAGGATCAATCTTTAAAAAGTCCTGAGAAATCCCATATAGGTTTATAAATATACAAAATAATTAAAGAGTTAGGAGAAAGAAAAGAGCAAATCCCAGATCAACTAATAACAAAGCCCCTTATACAATCTGCTGTCTGCAACCAGAACTGTACAAGCTCTTATACTGCAATAGGTACTGATTTTTTAATTAGATGACTAAGTCGTAAGGAATGTTAATTTGTATCTTAACCCAAAAGATAAAACCTAGAGCAGAATTTCGAAAGCAGAGTGACAAGAAGGTACTACACAAAGATCAGCTTCTTGAACCTGTTACTCCTTACCCTATAAGTTTATTTCATTCTAATATGTTTATTTAATTATAATAATATCATCCATGATAATCTGAATGCTATCCCCAAAAGAAAAAAAAAGTCCTATCCAACGAAGAGCACTGTTTCTAAAATCAGAGGATGCGTAATAGATGCAAGTATGTCCTTCCTAATTCCCAGAGGAAAATTCCACACTGGTGGTGGATTTAGTTTTAGGGCACTCGTTCACTCCTTCCCAACTTGGATCAAACTGTTTTCAGGAAGAAGAGAAAAGAGCCTTTAGACCTTCATCTCACTTCTTGTTTGTTAGGCACAGAATGGACCCGAAGGTGAAGACCTGTAACATAATAATGTGTCTCCACACCTTCGGTGCTACAGAATCTGGTTTTGATTCTGAAAGAACAAAAATAACATTTTGTTCCTCCAAAATACTAGTATAAAAGTAAGAAGCAATCAAAATGCAATTTAAATATACTGTAGGTTAAAAAATTGTTTTAGTGCAGTTTTCTATAATAAGGATGGACATAACTGTATGCATTCTATTTACATTTAAGTGTTTCCTGCTGTTTTTAAAAACATCCCTCCGTATGTTGGAATATGTGTATTTTATGTGTTCGTTTTAATGTGAATCTTTCATATTTTGCAGTAAATGTATTTTTAGAACGCAATCTCCATAAAGGAAGTAAATAGCCATATGAACATAAGTTCATACCATAAAAAAAAAAATCTTGTAAATATACTCTTAAAGACATACAGTTCTAAACAGTGCATTTTGGAGAAATATTTAAAACAACAATAAACAAGTAACTAGTTAATTAGCCCTGGCTTCTTCTGTCATTCTCTTGTTACAGCTGGATAGGCTCTTAAGATTGACACAAACAGAGTCTATTTATTGAACCTCTTATCGACTCGAACAGGTTATGGGTGACATTCTTACTGAATTAGCAATTGCAGGTCCTTATTCCATACACTGAGCATGCAAATACTTCTTTTTTTTATTGTGAAATACCTTTGACTATCAGTTCTGCATAGTTTGATACACCAACTCCTCCTTCTGTTCGAATCATGCAGCGATAGTTGCCAGCGTCCCGCTTCGTGGCATTTACCACACTAAAAAGAGCTACAAATCGGCGAACGTTGAACACTTTTATGTCCTTCAAAGGTGCATCCCTTACGTAAATACCCTAGGCAAAGAAACAAAGAATATTGTTAATCATATTAAAAAAAAGACAATAATACTGAAACCCAATTTTATTTCTCTCGAGTTCCCCAAGAGAGGAGGCAAGATAAAAGCAGAAGTCTATGTTACTTTTACAGATGTTTACACTGTGTGAGACTTTACTGTCTTCCCATGTGAGTTAAACCATTCATCATCAGTGGGTGACCACTCATCTGGAACAGCTGCTTTCAACTCTTGATAGATTAACTAATAAAAAGATTTAAGAGCAATGTAACGTTTACTTGCTTGGCTTGCTATACACAAATATTTAAAGTTACCTCTTTTAAAGAAACATGAAACCCAGCACACTCAGTCTCCGCTTTCTCTTCCCCTCTGCATCTGCTACTTGGCATACGCATCTTGCACAGCTTGTACGGAAATGTCAGTGGGTGGTTCTCATAAAGCACCTACACACACTTGTGGGGTTATCAGCGACTCGGATGGAAGAGACTAGGCACAGATTTACCAGGCAAATGACCAAAAAGGTGGAAGCTGTCTCCATCTCCCACTTCCTCAGCATGAGACTGGGAACTAAGCAGTTTCTCCCTCAGTGCGGTGTCTCACCCTCAATTCAACATATTGCATGCATGGCACAAGAAAACGAGCTATGTAACAGCTGAGGAGCACAACGCCCAGCATAAGTCCCAAGCTACTGGCCTGCTCCCTCGTGCGATCCAGTGCATGGCTGGAGGAGGAAAAAAAGGAGGGTAGCAGACAGAAGGCAGCAGAGACGACATCTTGCCACGTCCTGACAGCAAGATGAGGGCAGAGAGACTTGGCCCTCAGATCCGTATCAGAACTTGTGCTCCATATGCCCGTGAAATAGGATACGTGCACTATGAACAGTCAAAAACCCTCAGAAAATGTGTTATCATTGACTTACTAGAGCTGGCTGAAAAAAAACCATATACAAAATCTAGTGACAACATTTACTCAAACAAGCAAGATGTGCTTTGCACAGAAACACATGTATTTCAACAAACTGAAGGCTACGGCTATTATCAAAGCATCAAGAGAAACTAGAGAAACCCCAACAAGCACCTCCCAAAAGATGCTCTCTCCAGGAAGGCATTTTTAGTAGGTTTTTCTGACTTCAGTAGCTTCAAACAGGGCAAGGGTCCTGCATGACTGAGCTTCTATAAACCATCAACAGAGCTAGTAACATCTGTTTTTCTGCCCTAGAGTCTGTAGTTTGTCCAGCAGAATTTAAGACCTATATAGGAAATACTGACCTCAGTTTGTTCTGGCCTTTACTTGCCATCATACTGGAAGTACCCTGAAAATACCAGTTACAACCAGAGAGTTTCAAATACCAGCCACATAAAATTAAAGTCATCCATAAATCACAAAACCAAGTCAAAGTTAATCATGCCACTAATGCCAAAGAAGCAGTATAATTATCAGTAAATACTAATTCTCATGCACTGTAAAGGTAATCTCCTCTTCAAAAATAAACGTGGGTGATGCACAGCTTGCTTAAAAGAAAAAAATGCTTGAAAGATGCACAAAAATGAATGTACTATCACACCTTAAATATTACTCAGTCTTAAATTACTACTTGAGAACTACTTCGGACAACTGCCAGCTCCTTAAAATTCCTAGAATTCTGAGCTGCTGATAAACGAGTTTCTCTGACGTGGCATGTCAGTTACCGAAAACAAAACTTGGAAAGAAACATTTCAAACTACTATTTCAAAACTGCTGTTTTTCCCAGTTTTGCCACTGTAATATCCTTCTAGCAAGAACAGCTGCAGATAGCAGGAAGCAAGCAGAGTGGGTTAATTACGATTTTGGAGAATGAATAGTTCTTAAAAGCAACATTATTTTTTACCCAAGAAAATAACTGATTAATCCTAATTATCAGAGCTGCTGACCAGTCACAAACCACATAGCTTTAAAACGTGTTTCTGCAGCTTTCAGACTCTTTAAGGATTCTGTGCATAGCCAGGTCGTGTGCTTACATTACATCCACCCACGCTAGTTTTTCCTTTTTTCTAGTCACAACATCAGGAAGCTTCACACAGGCTATTTTATCCTGCCAAGAAACAGGGTAAGTTATTCTCTAGGGAACAACATACTGCCACACGCTGATTAATTCTAGTACCTAAACTAGCTCAGCTCGTTTAGAGTGTGAACAAGCCCCAACGCACTCCAGCCTGCACGGTACACCCACACTTCCACACGGGCACCTGCATCCAGAATTTACCAGGATTCTCATGAGTTATAACACAACTGAAGTACCGTGTAAATATTTTAAGAATTACTTCTTGCTGTCCCCACCCAACCAAAGGCTACAGGACACTATTGAAGGGAAAAAGAGGTGAAAGGAAAGAACTAGGCAGTATAATTTGTGCCTTAATCTGCAGCCCATGAAGACAGGAGATCATGGAAAGGTAGGATGCACACACATCCCCCACTGGCCCCACAGAGAGGACTGTCTCCTGTCACGCCAGCCCCCTCAGACTTCACAATGGCCTGTAGAAATCCTAAACAACACAGTTTGGGTTGTCATATAAATGGCCAGCAGTCCACGAAGAGAACTGCTCAAATACCCATCCCCATAGGACATATTTCCCATCTTTTTCTGTGCATTATGTGGAATGACAATTGGAACTGATCGATGCATCGCAGCATTTATAATAATAAATTACTATTTCACTGGGGTCCCATAATCGTTTTCACCTTCTGCTTATTCTCGAACACACCAATCTCGCCTGATTTCAAATGTTGTAACTGCTGTTCCACAACAGGAAATCTTAGTTTGATCAAATAATCGACTATATGGCCACGCAACACATGCTATCTGTTCTCATGTCAATAATTTTGACTGAAAAAGAGAGAAGTCAAAGCACATTTCAGAGGCACATAACATTTTGCTCAAATGAACAAGCTATGAGCCTTAAATGTAACTCAGCTTGGCTCTACAAAGGATTTGAGCATTTTTGACCCCCTACCGAAATCCAGATGTGAAACAGGTTATTAAAATAATAAAATTCATGATGGAACTCCAGAAAGAAAGCCTTTATTATTACAACGCACCTGTAAAGTATATGTGAGATTATTATTAATAAAGATTATCCTGACTGACTTCTCTTCAACATTACAAACTCACAGAGGCAAAGTGTAGAGTGTCTAATTATATGTTAGAACTCAAATAGTCCCACAGAAATCACTGGCATGACATTTCCTAGTAGAATTCAAAGGAGAGAAAAACCCAATTTTTTTCTTTCATGTCTTTCAGAAAAAAAAATTCATGGAAAACAGCGTTTGGGACAGACAAAGACTAAGAAACATAATTGCTTTACTTTCCACAAGAAAAAATACAGCTCAAGAGAGCAAGTCTTCCCTCTCTTCTGGGATGACAGCAAACGAGTAGGAAAGCTGCCTAATTGATTTAAGTCTGAGCATAAAGGAATGGTAATGAAGGTAATGAATTCAAGTATAAGAAAAGTTCAATCCACAGGCACCGGAGAAGAGAATTAAAAAAAAAAAGGCTGCACAGTAAAATAACAAAACAAACAAAAAAAAACCCCAAACAACCCACATCTACAACCTCTACCAAACACTTATTTCAGCAATGGACAAATGGCAAAAGACTGTTTTTATTCTGAAAAAAAAAAAAACTATTTATAATTTGAGATATGAATACATAATGGCTTCTGTTTTAACTGTACCCACATGGCCAGCTTCACTCCCTTTATTCGTGATTCACATTTTGCTCTCTCTGAGTTACTGCACAGTGTCTTCAGGAAGCTGCAGAGGTATGACAGTGGTCACTTTTATGGGCTAGTTAAACCCATTGGAGGAGAATGTCAATAATATTTTCTTTTCCATATTTAACAGGCCCCTTTAAGCACATTATTTGATAAATGACCAGCTCTCAGTGACAATTGTCAATAGCTATTTCATTTAGCACAGCTAGAAATAACTTATGTCAAATGAACATACATTTACTGAACATATTAGTACACCCCGCTACTTTTTTTTTTTTTTTTTTTTTTACAAAGAATTATTTTTAGGAACATTCACAAAAATAAGTTTTTAACACTCACTAATGCAACATTCTGAAGTCCCACAAATAAAAGAAATCACTTAGAGTCATTGCTTTACTAATTACAGTCATTAAAACCTTTATCTCAGTTCTTTTAAGGTAGATTTCAAAATTTACTGATAGGTCTTGCAAACTACCAATTTTATGTGGGAGCCTAAGTTTTCACAAACATATCATATCTTATTGAAAATTAAACAAACAAACAAACAAAAGACAAGTCTGCAATTAACTAATCCCATTCCAGAAAACAGTACAAAATCAATGATTTACAATGCAACACTGTAGTACTCTAATATCAAAACCCATTAAAACAGGCTGTTGGAGCAACTTTGTAGTGTAGTTCTGTTTTACAGGTGGGGTTTTGTTTGTTTGTTTGTTTTAAATACAATTAAAAGATAAAGATAGTGCTTTTTACTTTAGCCCTGCTTTGCCATGTGAAAAACTGAGGCTTTAGTACAGATTAAGCTTGCCAGCTCTTTCTGCCTCTGGGACTTGGAGAACTGTGTGAACAGGACACTTCATTCTTTGGAAAGAGGAAACTGCCTTAATCATTTAATGCTAGACCTGCTTGGACTACAAAGGCCACGTCCCCAGGGCAGAGCTATCTAACCTTCTTAGAGCAGAAGAATTTGGACCACAAAACGAAGACTGCAAGATGTTGAGATCCAAAAATGAAAATCACGGGTTCCACTGGCTGCTGAGCAACTCGCATGTTTTCAAATGCTCAGAGAAAGCTTTCAAAAAAAAGAAATACACATATTCAAGAATGTTATTTAAGCCAGCTAATGAAAATATATAACTGTATAAGTCACTTGTAAAAATAAATTTTCTCTTAAACAACATGTTATTTAATATATAGGGATATGGAAAAAAAGGTCTTAATTTAACCTCAGGATATATACAGCTTGAAAATCCATATTCCTAGTACCAGCATATTAAATGAATACAGAGACAGCTTAAAGCACTTTAAAACGCACATTATTTTTCCATTTTAGGCAAGCTAGAATGAAAAGAAATAGGTTGATGGTTATTTAAATTAGACTTACAGCCTCTTTTAGGCAATGAACTAACTCTAAGGCTTCTAATTGAACAGCAATTTAGCAGCAACAAGATCTGTACTATACCTTTCAGTAATACTTTTAACAAAAATGCAGCAGTAATTCGAAGGCACTGAAGTTCTGGGATGTTATATCCAGCACTACCACTGCATTAATCACCCTCAAGGCATGTTTCAACAATCTTGCCAGAAGAGACTTAAAAGGAAACATTGGTCAGTCACCCTCTGTCCACACAGGTAGATTAAGCAGCTGTTCATACATTTAATAAAAGAAAGGGTTTGCAGTATCCCTCTTTCAAATACACACATTTATAAAATTGTGATTAGAGTCATACCAGTGGGATTTCAAATAACATCAGCAGTGCCAGAAGTAATTTGGTTTAAAATATGTATAAAATCTAAATCAAATAGTAATTAATACCTCAACAAAATTGCTTCACAGAATTCATATCATTCCAATAATTAAGACAGTTGGCTTTACCTCTGAATTTCTAGAGCTGCTTTCATAATCAAGACAACTGTTTGTCAGTCTAGATTAGAACCACCACAGATCCTGTGATTATCTTGTATTTATTCCATCTGTGTAAGTTAACAAATGTATTTCATTCAAGTAATGAGGCTGTGCTGGAAAAAGATTATTGTCCTATTTGGAATTATTCTTCTATGAGCCAGAATCGCACTCTGCATGTGTAACTAAAGGGCATTCAAGCAAAATGTTATGATTTTACCTTTCAAGAAAAATTTCAGCTTTCAATATTTTAATGTTTGATAACTCAGCCTTTTCCTCAAATCACATAGCTTTCCACAAATCTCCGTTTATTATGACTAAACTGGAATGCTGGCTGGAGCTGCCAGGTAATATTGTAAAATATTACTAAAGTTACACATCTGAGTTGTCACGTTATCAAATATTAAGCAATGACATCTATTTGAAGATACAATTAAACACAGAGAAAGTAAACAAAGACATTATTGCATTTTCTGGAGTTGTTAAACTCAGTGTAATTTAGCCAAAGCAGCTACTCTGTACTTACATACTGAAATTGTTTTGCATCATTCTGACAGGAGCAAATCTGTTATTACTACAAGGAGATTTTAAAACGAAATAAAACCCCAAACCCTGCTCAGTCTATTTTTTATTTTTACATTAAATTCCCAAGTGATTGAGAAGAGTTAATATTCTCTAACAATTTTTCAGTGCTCGCAAAATATGTAAAAATTCCAAATCTTCTTTCCATTCATCTTTAATAGCACACAATAGAATACAAAATGACTTGTAGGCAACTACATCCTCAGAAACATCTGGAGAAAACAGAGTACTATGAAATCTCTCTCCAATGCAGACTTTTATACTTTAGACAGAAACTGTGGCAATGATCCATGTACCTGCTAAGCATTTTTCTGAACCCATAGCCCTATTTATAAAGTCATTTAATCTAATACCGTATCTTAATTCTTTGAAATACGCAACACTAAGTACTCCTCATCATGCTTTTATTTGCATTAAAAATTCCAAGGGTTAGGATGAACACCTTGCTAACAAATGAAGGGAACATACATAGGATTTTTAAATACTCTGTCTTGGAGTGCTGCAGACACCAGGCTTATGGAGGGGCTGGGAAATAGCAGAATGATGAGGAGAAAATGTGAAAGTAAAGATCATTAGCATAATTTTCATCCATACAAACAATGTAAGGTATATTAATGCAGGCATTTGCATGCCTTTTCCATCCAAGTACATAAAAGGACAGTTAAAAAAACAGTGTGCTCATGTCCCACATTCTCTTCACTGGAAAAGTCTTATCTTGTTGGGAAGAAAAGAAGCACAGGATGAAGGAAGTCCAACTTGCAAGTTTTGGGGACAACCAAAGTTACAAACAACCAGAATAGCAGGCAAAACCAAAGTGATACAGAATCCTACAAAGCTGGTAAGGAAGAAGTAGCCAAGAAGTAAGCACACATATATTTGATGATGAAAAACCATGCCCCATTCAGAGCGAGGCAGTGGCCTCCTAAAAAGATCCTTTCAAATGGGAGGAATGAATGGCAAGGAGAGACACATGGCTACGATTAAAGAAAGCTACAGTAAGCCCCTCAACAGTAACAGAGCAATTTGTGAATAAAGGCAACCATAGCAGTAATAACCAGTAATAGCTGGGTACACATTGGTTCATGTAACAGAGGAACTAATGTAGAGGAGTTTGGCTGGAGGTGTTTTGGTCTTAATTACTGAGTCAGTCACGTAGTTTAACAGCTCCCACCTCCAACACACGCTTCCTCCAATGCTCTGTTTCCTTCCTATCATCTTCCCTTTGGGTTTAATTTAATTTAATCTTTACTTTGGTTCTCCTTGCCTTAAAACAGTTTCAACAGCCCTCGGTCTTATAAAAGAAGCCTCCATTCAACTCCAATTTGAACACGATGCCTCCCAGCAGTAAGTTTGTACATTTTAACTACAGTAGTCATTGTAAAGGTCACTGTTTCTTACTCCCAAAGGTCCAAAAGCATAGCACAGAAAGCTTACTGAATTTACTTCATCAATTGCCTAACTCGTATATGTCCCTAAGTGATTCTGCTGCTGCTGAACTATGCTTCGTATCAAGGCAGCCTTCAGGGTCCAGAGACAGGCACACCTAACAGGCTGTTTAAAAGCAAGCTGAATTTAACCAGCTCCCCGTGGCACAGGTCAACTGTTCCATTATCTCAGGTTTGCTAATCACCATTCACTATATTATTAAACGCTCCATTATAACTGGAGGATTAACACATCACACTGAGTTTCCTGAAAAGAGTATGCTACTTAGGTCGCTTCATTTTCAAATTCAGACAAGAATATCAAAATGGTTAGACTGATAAAGGTAATCCCAGAACAACTTTTCTTACGGGTCACTTCATCAAATGAGAATACATATGGGGATGGACAGGGATGGAGGAGAGGGACTGATTTATGTGCATCCTCTCTAACTTGCATGTGTCCATAAATGCCTGCAGGTAAGCAAATCTTCTGCAAATCAATGTATGCAGTCAGTTCATTAATATCCGGTAGTCTCTGAACACTTGAGACACAGCTCTAAAACAGGGAAAAAGGAAGAAGAAGAAGAAAGAACAACTACCTGTTACCAAAAGCTTTTTGTCTAGAGTCCAAGCTTCATATCATCCCCATTAAATAAAAATAATAATGGCTCTCTTAGGTGGCACTTCTGACTCTCTTTATAGATCTAAAGTGCAACAGGTCATCTTAAGCAAATGAGGAGGATCAAAGTCTACTAATTTTTCAGGTTACTCACAAACCGACTTTGACAAGCTTTCTCCAACTGCCTTAAAGTTTTACATTGTTGATCATAGCCAAGGCCCTTGTGGATTTCACAGAGTTTCTAGTGTACTTCTAAAAGTAAAACTTCTACATTTATGAATTCTTCAGCTTTACTTTTCCCCAAAAATCTCTTTTGGTCACAGGGGATTAACAAAGAAACAGGAGATTAAGAGTTATATATTTGTGATTAAAAGGCTTTTTTTTCAAGACAAAAATTTTAATACCGATATTAAAAGTTTTCAGACTCCATATTCCCTTTGTAAGCAGGAACGGTTGATATACTAGTTGAAAACAAAATGCATATTTCAGTGTCACAAACACACTCTTGGCAGAGCAGCATCTACCTCTGCTAGACAGGTGCTGATGGCAGGCCTTCAGAGAACACCACCCATTATCACTCCCTGCTGGAGTGTATGACCAACACCACCTACAGGGCTAAGCACCTCTCTCCTCAGTCTACAGTATTATTTTTTTTTCTACTGTGTTAAAGGTTGCTTAATTTTCTTGCATTAAAATCAAATTTGTTCACGTCCACTGAAGTCTTTAGTTTTTTTTTTGGTATCACTACCAGAGTGTGGTCTGCGGTGCTCACTGATCTGAAGAGTTTCTGATCTAAAGGTTTGGACTAATGTCATAATGCAAAACTTTACAGTGGCTTCTGTCAGGTATTTTCAGCAGAAATCAAATACTTTCGACAACGTTAGAAGCTTCAAAAATGTGTTCTGCATCCACATCACTTAGGAATGGTGGAGCTGGTTCATGAGGTTAGGAGTGAAAGTTATTTTTCCATTTACCCTTATCTGCATTTTTTTTAATACTAGTAACAAAACACGGTGACGTTTCTTCATGGTTACCAACATTTGGCTCTTGCGTCGGGCAGGGTGGACTGGGAGGCTTACCCTTTAGAGGAACTTTGCTGGCCAGGTTTCTGCAATGTTCCTGAGCAGGAGAATACAAGGCTCATTTTTGTCTCCAGTATTACAGTGGCACCATCTAATATAAGTAGTATAAGGCTACCATACAGATTCAGACCATCTATCGCACCATCAGGCATTTTAGTTCTTCCAGCTGTGCCTTCTGTTGGTCATACTAGCTCTGTGAACCCCCACTGTGCTACATGGGAAGCAGGTGGAAGTGATATGACAGTCTGACATCCATCAGTGATTGCGCTGTGGCCCTGACTTAGCAAGTTGGCCTCTAATATTCTTGAGTTTTAGGGCTGGGTTTTTTTGATAGGTTGTTTTTCTAAGGAAAATGCAGAAATCCCTTGCAAGAACCAGCCTGGGCAGCACACTGCCGTGGTGGAAAGATTTCACTGTGCCTGGGTGCAAAAACAGGAGGGTGGCAGGTTGGCAATACTCCCGTTTTGAACACTGACAGTATGCCAGTTCCTCGATTTTGAGAATTTAGTCCTAAAACACTCTTACTACTTACAGAGTCATGCCAGTGATAAGAGCACACAGCACCTGATGTGCCACTCAGACTCACTGACACTAACCTGTAAAGGAAAAGACGGTGTCCAAGGAGGAAGTCACCCTTACTGTACATTCCTACCACACTCTAAACACGTTTTGAAAATTCAGGTGCACGTAGTTTATTTACTAATAAACACTAGGCTGGATGGTTTCTGATGGTCAGCTCCGAAACTTCACTGAAGTCAAAATACCTCACAAGTACATTGACTTCAAGATGTCTTTCTTTTTTTTGCATTTGTTCAGTGGGATTTAACATTAACAGTCCAAAATTAGTTAATTATTCCTACTCTCTGATACCACTAGTAACTGAAAATTCTGTAAGAGAAATCTTAGCATCACATAAAGCTCACTCAAATCTACATACATACAAGAATAAAACTTGTAAGTCCAGGTAAAAAAAGCCTGGCTGGTGTTGTCCCTGATGGGAGATTGCATCCTAACAGAGAGAAGAGAGAAAAGGATTGCTCTAAGCGTGATGAAGCCTGCAGCCCGATTGCCCAGAAGGAAGATGTAACAGTTCACAACAAAGCTTGATGCATAAGCAATGCTTTCATCTTCCTCAAAGGATGAGCACCTAACCTAACAACTCTTTTGTAACAGGAACTGGTTTGGAAGTTTAGGTATACATATTCAAAAATATATTCGACTTTTCATACAATCTAAATATATACTGTCTTAAGGTATAAAGCTTGTGGTATATGCATTTGCTTACAGCTAGAGTGGAACAATTAAAATAAACGTAGATACTTTGTTCCAAAAATTTGGTATGGGATCTCTAATACACATGAACATACTTAAAAATTTTCTAAGTTTGAACTGATGTTTAGAAAGCTGAGATTTATTACATTTCTTTCTTATGCCTCTCGTTAGGGAAAGAGAGTATGTAAATTAAACTAGATCCTTCTATCACATTTTATCAAAGTTTTTTAAATGTGGAAAATCAGAAAAATTGAAGTTTCTCTCCTAAAAAATTACTGTGACAGAGTATGTGCAAATTAAACATCAAGCAAAATTAAAATAAATGCAAACTCAACAAGCTAACACAATATTGTATGCAGATGTTTATAAAATTGTGCTGTAACAATTATGTAAGTGAGGAACAGGGATATACAGATAACAGAATGCATTGTTCCACAGACGCTTCAAAGTATCTATTTTTTGCCTTTTCTTTACTTTACTTTTGTAAACCATACGAAAAAGAGCTTCTTTTTGCCACTTCCTATACTACTGGCATGTTATACAAAGTACTAGACTGCAGCTTCCACATTAACAGATGATTTTGTATTTCTGACACCCTCCTAGCAATATACAGCTCCTCCCACATAAACTGCTGGAATTTGGGTGTGATCAGAAATTTAATAGGTCAGTGTTCATTGACAGCCAAAGCCCCATCCCAACGACTTTGCTGAGTTTCTTCTGTGTGCTCTTAGTGCTGAGAATTTCCCTTCTCTCCTTTATGACCGACAGAAGTAAAGTAAGAAATAAGAAGTATAAACGGACAGGAACAGAAATTAACAGCAAAGACAGACCAAGAGCTTAAAATGGGAAAAAAGAGGAGTACAATCAACTGCTGAAAACCAGTGTGTACACATAGGCACACATCTCACCTCACTCAAGAAACTCCATTTCAGTATTTCCTTATCAGTAAAATTGCTAAATGGTAGAGATGAGAATAGTGATTTTTAAATATTATCATAATCACAAAATAACTATGATTGGAAGGGATTTCTCAAAGCAGGGTCAACTACAACAAGTTGCTCATGACTGCAACCAGCTGCATTAATATCTCCAAGGATGGAGACTCCCTAGCCTCTCCAAGCAACTTGTTCCAGTGTTTGAACACAGTAATTTATTTTCTTTTTCTTATGTTTGAGTGGAGTTTCCTGTATTTCAGCTTGTGCCCATTACCTCTTGTCCTGGCACTAGATACTACTGAGAAGAGTGCGTCTCTAATCTCTGCTCCTTTCAAATTCTCCCCTGATCCTTCTCACTCCAGACTGAACAGTCCCAGCTCTCTCCTTACATTTGAGATCCTGCAGTCCCTTAACCCTCCTCCAACGTGTCCGTATCTCTCTTGTACTGGGGAGCCCACAACTGGACACAGCACTCCATATGTGTCTCACCAGTACTGAGCAGAGGGGAAGGATCACCTCCCTCGACCTGCTGGCAACACTGTTCCTAATGCAGCCCAGGAGGCTGTTAGCCTTCATTGCTGCAAGGGCACATGGATAGCTCATCATCAACTTGTCCACCATGATCACCAGGTTCTTTGCAAAACTAGTTTCAAGCCTGTCAGGCCCCAGTATGCATGGGATTATTCCTTCTCTGAGGCAGGACTTCGCACTTCCCTTTAATGAATTTCATGAGGTTCCTCTCTGCCCATTTCTCCAGCTTGTCAAGGTCCCTGTGAACGGCAGCCTTACCGCCTGGTGCATCAGCTACTCCCAACTTTGTGCTGTCTGCGAACTTGCAGAGGGTGCAAGCTATCATCATCCAGGTCAGTAATAAAGAGGCTGAACAGCACTTGTCCCTGTATCGATTCGTAGAGCACACTACTAGTGACTTGTCTCTATAATGCACTATTATTCATTATAAATTATAATCGGTATACATAATGAGTGCTATACATAATTGCTAACACATGCGGAAGTTTTTTCTATTAGCCAAATATGAACACGGGATTTGTTTTCTTTTGTTCTTTCTTTCCTTTTTAGCCTAATGTAAAGAAATTGGTAAGAATGGTCAGGCCATCCATACATGTGTTACTTTCTCATTTCTCTTCAAAGATCTTAAAGTCTCCCAACAAAATCCACGCAAACTTCACGGAATGTTTCAGTTATTACCGTGTCTGTAAAAATAAACAGCACAGTTCTGCAAGGTTACCCAAAGCATAAGCTAAAGTATATTATAGGCACCAGAAAATTCACATTTAAGTCAGATAATGAAGAAAAAGTGTTCATCAAAGATCACAGCTCCTTAGACATTAGGTAACACAAACATGACACATGTCACAAACCTCCTATATTATGCTGTTCATAGAACTTTTTCTGTCATATAGTAAGATTATTACGCAATTAATAAAAGGCAACTAAAACTGAGTCATGACAATGGAAAATATACAGTATTGACTACAAGAAAGGCAGTAAATATATACTGGACTGGAGAGGGGGAGACAAAGAAATTAACGTACCAAAACCTGGTTTAACTGTTATCTATTCAATAACAGACAGTGGCCCTTCCTACAGGGCACTAATTATCCTTCTAACAGAAAAATCACCTTAGGTTACCACAAAAACATATTAGGATGCAGTTGCATCAGGATGTGTGTAGTCTTGGCAAAATCTTTAGCTGATTGATGTCATTAAAGCTCTTCTCAAGTCAATGGACTCAAGAAAATTTGCTATGCACAAGGTGGCTTGATCAGTCTCAGAAAATTAAGCTATTTATGACCAGGAGGAAGAACGATCTCCTGTACTCCTGTAGTACACAAAAGCACCTACTGATCAACCCAAATTTTTTTGTCTTTTTTTTTTAATATTCAAAAGAACACTTTCTTTAGGCCTATCTCATTGTATAGTTTACATTAATAGTTCCACCTGTTTGTGTTACTAAGTTGTTACATATGTATATGATTTAATTTTAACAGGTAAAACACTGCTTTATTATCTTAGTACTCAAAAAATGGCTGAAACATTTTTTCCTCCAGTGCTTACAGACTTAGCAGTGAAAATGGTAATTATGTGAAAGCCTCAGAGAGTTTACAGCATAACAAAAAATTCTTATGAAACTCTAGGACTTCAGTTCACCTCCTGGGATACCTTATGTGATTTACATAAACAAGCACATGCACACACAAACTATTTTGTATATCCTATAAATATGTTTTATTTTCATCATTTGCCAGGAGTCATTGCACTGGTTCTACATTCTCACAAGAATGTTTTTGATACCTCTCTCATTTGTGCGTGCGTGTGTATGTATTCCTAAGGAAAACAATTTATTTTCCAGAACACCCTCTGACACAGGATTATATCTCTTCCTTTGAATAAATAATAAATAATGCATACAGGTTTTGCAGTTTTGTATGTAGAGGCATAAAGTCTTTCATACTTTTCATACCTTCAGCAAAAGATTACTGAAGATACAAAAAAACCCATACACTGAATAAGGTGAAAGATAGCTCTCAGAGAAGACAAGAAGAAAAGCCAAATCCCTTATTAACAGGTAGCAAACAGTTTAGATAGGGTAGAGAAGACTGGCCATTAGAGTGATACTATTCTTAGTTTCTTGGCTGCAAATGAAGTAGCATGTGTTCTGCATGCATAAACATAAACCATAGGTATGAAAGATTTCCCCCTCTCCCTGTCTAACAGAGAATACCCATTAGTCTCTTGCTATTGGTAAGTCTGATAATGCCGCTTCCTACAGCTGTCACATATTCTGAGACACTATTGTGATTTGCTTATCTTCAACAAATTTTCACTCTTAGGTCTGTGTTCCTGCAATGAAAGTTATGTGTCTGAGACTTACATTTTGAAATAATTATTTGAATTTCAACCATGTTTTAGAATGAGACTAAGAAAAATACTTCAGTGAAGTGATGACCTCTCTGCCTCATCAACTGTAGCTTTCCACTGTTTGAAGAAGCTCTCTCAAGGAAGGCTTCCCACACTGAGTCAAGGTACAAGTCTCTGAAAAATGCAATTGCTACATGTTTAGTGATGCTACAACAAATCTTTAAAAATTAATATCAAAAGATTGGGTTTGATATTAAAATGGAATTTCATGATACCTGGGTATCATCTGAAAAGCAATTTCCCTGGAGTCATACTCTAAATCATTCTAAGAACAAGGAGTACAGAGAGGGAACTGATTAAACAAGCTGCAAATTAGGAGAAGCAGCAGACGAGGGTGGGAAAATGAAGAGACGGAGCCAGGCCTGAGAAGCTAAGGAACAAACAAGTCAGTTGCAGAATCTGCATGATTCCATGATTTAACAGACATGCCTCTGTCATAGACACCTTATGTCATGTCACCTAAACTTTTTCCAGGACTCTTCTAACTGCATAGTGACATTCTAGATGCCTAATTTTGGTCTTTGTAGCCAATTTCCCGAAGTACTGGCCACTCGCTATTGCAACTAACATCCATGATCACTGATCATGGAAAGTGCTCAGTGCGCCTTACATGTAGAGAATCAGATCCATATGTCTCAGAGACTGTTTCCAAAAGAAAGGGATATGTTTTGCTTTTGTTTCTCAGTGTCTATGTTCCTGAAGTATAAAATGAGGATCACGTCAATCCACCACATAGAAAAAACTTAATATTGTGAAGCACTAGCATTAGCAGAAAAGTTTCCATTAGAAAATGAATCAACCTGTTTTCAGAACTGATTTGTACAGTATTTAGTAAGCAAAGTGAAGCCCTAAATATACTTGTATGAAGGAGCCCACATGTTAAGGAGCTACTCATCAACTGAATATGTCCACTATACTGAATAAGATGGGGATTCTGTAGGAGAAAAAAAAAAAAAAAAAAAAGAGATGTTAATATGTACCTTAAAAAGGGTAGACTCAAGAGGTTCAAACTTTTAAGCTGCAGAGGCACAACTATTCCCAAGTATTTCCTTGGAAACATTTATTTTAATATTTAAGCAATTTTCACTTGATAATAATTTTAATTTTAGTTACTATTAAATATAATATTTTGTATGCGTAAACATTCAATACATGACAGTTCAAAATTCATACACTTGCGGAGAAGAAAATCTATGTATGTGTATACCTGGGGTTCACAGTGGAAGAAGTTTACCTGTTTTTAAGTAAAACTTTATTTTTCTAAACTTCATTTTAATTTGCAAGCTACCATTTAGATTCCTGGCTCCAAGATGCTGATGGAAAGCAAAAATGTTTGCCTTTTCAATGTTCTAGGCTGCCCCAAAAGAAGGTTACTTCCAAAAAAGAATTCTACCTTCTTTCTCCAGTAATACAGTTCTGTGTTTCTTGTGTCAATTTACTAAATACTAATACTAGCACAAGCTTTTCAGAAGACATTGTCTCAGCTGCTTTCACTTGACCATTAACTGTTCTGTGTTCCCCATATTAATTTCTTTCTAAATTCTAAGTTTGGCTCCCACCTACAAATGCTTATGGTTTTGGTGGCTTTTTTTCTGAAGTGTATTTCCATTCCTTGGGATACCCCCAGCTCCTTTAGTGCCTAGTGCTTTATCTTATTGTTGGTGTCAACCTCTGGAGCCTGTAGTTTCAAAGAGGAATTTGTTCAATTAAAAGAAAACCCACAGCAATTGCTACAGACCTTATAGCGGGAGCACAGGAAAGAGCATAGGAATGGCATTTTTTCTTAATCATTCAATGGAATAGAAAGAGTCAACCCATACTGATAACAACCTGTCCTGTCCACAGATGTGATAAAGAAAATGTAAGCAGATGGGACACATCTGTTAATTATAAACATTCCTTCATTAGTGTAATCAGATTTATTTTTAAGGTATGTTTATGTTTAAAACATAAGCTAATGAGGACATTAATTCATAAACATACAATCTGACCAATGACCTTATTAATTGGACACTCGTTAAAACAACAAAAACAAACTTGTACGATGCTGTGTTGTGTTTTTGAGTCCTTTCGTTTGACTTTAACTTGCAATTATATCACTGAAAATACCTACAATTTGTTGCCAAATTATCTGACAAACTTGCAACATAGCTCATGCACTAGGGTGCATGGCTGCCTAGCAGGATCAGGAAAAATGTTTTTCTTGCAAAGCAGTGCACTATGGAATAGGTAAACAGCTTTCTGTCTTCCCTTTCCCGAAAGAGTAAATACTGATCACAGCATCATGAAACAAATTTCATGGCTCAGTGGTCTAATTTGGGCAGCTCACCTATGAATTGTGGTTCCCCCATCACCTTTTCAATTGCAAAAACTTCCATAATACTCCATAAATTAATAGACTTCATATTCCATAGGGAATAAGAGTGGGACAGGCTTGAAAAGAAGAAAAAAAAAAAGAGGTAATAAACCATGATCTATAGGTTTCACTTAGGGCTGCTTCAAGGCCTGGGCATTATTAAACTAAGAACATCTATGCTGTTTCCAAGAACTACTCAGCAAAGACAAGGAGATTAAAATAACCAACCAAGTTACAATTATTCATTTGTTTTAAGGAATATATATAAAGGTATAACCCTCACAGTCTAGCAGACTGTAAAAAGTAAAATAAACAAACACACCAGAAAAAAGTGTACTACTAAACTTGAAGTCTTCTGCTGCATACAAGCTGAGAGGTACTACATAAAAGGGACAGAACTAGAGGAGTAAAATCCTGCCGCTACTGGATGTTATAAACAGGCATATAGAAAATTCCTCAATAGCACATCACGAAACCAGATGGGCTCAGCTGACTGATGGAGAACTGCAAGGTCTGGGGATCTGTTACCCAGTAGTGACCTAGCACACTAAAACACAGCTAATCCTGTTGGGAACAGTATCTCATAGCCTTGATACGCAGCATCCAACACGTGGAGCTGTCTGATCGGTTTTACTGTTAAGTTGCAGCAGACATCTGTGGAAACTGACAAACAAGTACAAAAATAAATCCAAGCCATCTAGGAGACCTTGTCAACTTTTGAAATGTTCTTACACAAAGGCCCACCTGGAATTTGCACAACCTTGGACTGATTACCAGAGGGACCTGTAGTTATATGGACAAGATATATAAACAGTGGCCCTGCAGAAAGATGAAATTCCTCAAAAGGCGATCTGTCATTACTTTGTTATCCTTCACATATAGAAAAAAAAAAACCCTCATAATTATGTATAAACAAGGAATCACTTAACTAAGCTCAGCAAAGATATTCTGGAATTTGTACTGCTGTTAAGAAGAATTATTTTTATATTACATAAGCTCTAGAAGGATATCGTATTTCTAAAATAAAGAAATTACTTTCCGGTCTTGCAAAGAATTTGTGTGTGTCCTAAATTCCATGCAAAAAAGTTAAAGCTGAAACTACACTGCTCTGAAATATATGAAAAAACTGAATGGAATCAGGATTTCCCTATACTAAATTCTACCTTCAATTTTAAAAAAAAGCAGTATTCAAAAGTTCGAAGGTTCTAGAAAGGTTATCATTGACGAAATAACAACCCATTATTTTCCCATAGTGCTAAACTCTTTTCATGACTGGAAAAATCATTCTTTCAAAAAGTCTCAGCGGCTTAGGAAAGACAGGGGTCTAATTCTACCAATTCAACATTGTACCACTGGCTTTAAAGGGCTGGAGTGTTAGAGAAGTATCACCCTTATATCAGCACAGAGGTTGAAAATACCCGTGCAAACCCAAATAAAAACAAAGGAGATTTCCATTGCCTTCTACTGTATTTGATCAGGCTCTTTCTGGATAGACATAACCGTTTGTCATTCATATACAGATAAATATGGGTCTTTGCTTTTCAAGTGGTTTTACTTATTTGTTTGTATGCTTGTTTTCTTATAACTACTCAGCTATTTAAGCTGTCACACTTAAATGAATCCTTTCCAAAATGCTTGATGAAATTTTGCACTAAGTGCAACGTGAAAGGAAAACGATAGTAAAAGCCTGAAATCGCTTAAACAACAAAAAAAAGAGAATTTCATCTCTAAGTCCCACCTGTAGCATTGCTTCAATTTCTCCTATCTTTTCTTCTCCACATACTGCAGTTTCATCTGACTGTTCTCCTTAAGCATTGTTTTAGGCAACCTTATTTCCTGCTCTCAGACAACGTCCCAGTTCTAGCGTGTTGTTTGTCACGTATGGAAAGCACAGGGATCTGGAGGTTGGTATATCCCTAATGCTAAGACCAAATACAGACTATTGTTTGCTGTAGAGAACAGACAATCCTGGAATGACGGCAGCAAGACAGCAGTTAAACTTGCACCCCCATTACTAAAAGAGATCAAGTAAGAAGCATGTTCTTGACACAAGGTTACACATACGGATAAGGAGAAACTTTACTGAAAGAAAATGAGTTGGAGACAGTCTTTAAATCAAGATCTGACACCTATCTAGAAGCTACATTACTCAATAAGTAAAAAATTATGGACTCAATCAATATAGGTAAGATTCTTTGGGTCTTAAAATACAGATGGTCAGGCTTCTGTCTGTCACAGAATCACAGAATTGGAAGGAGGAGTTGGAAGACCTCTGGAGATCATCTAGTCCAACCTACCCACTAACGCAGGTTCACCTAAAGCACACTGGATAGGAACACATCCAGGTGGGTTTTGAACATCTCCCGAGAAGAAGACTGCACCACCTCTCTGGGAAGCCTGTTCCAGTGCTCTGCCACCCTCAAAGGAAAGAAGTTTTCCCTCATGTTGAGATGGAATTTCCTGTGTTCCAGTTTGTGCCTGTTGCCCCTTGTCCTGTCGCTGGGCACCACTGAAAAGAGGCTGACCTCATCCTCTTGACACCTCCCTTTTGGTATTTATAAGCATTGATGAGATCTCCTCTGAGACTTCTCCAAGGCTAAATAGACTCAGGTCTCTCAGCCTTTCCTCATAAGAGAGGTGCTCCGTTCCCTTGATCATCTTTGTAGCCCTCCACTGGACTCTCTCTAGCAGCTCCCTGTCTTTCTTGAACTGCGGAGCCCAGAACTGGGCACAATTCTCCTGACTTAAAAAGTAGGAATGTAATTTTAGCTGAAAACACTAAACAGAGATAGAGGTAAGCCAAAAAAAAAAAAATCATTGTGCGTGATGTTGCAGTTAGCCAGCATAGACATTCTGAGAAAGCCACGTGCTCTTCCCTTGGGGATTTAGCCTTTACTCATGATTATCACATGTAACAAAACCACTACCTTTATTTTTAATAAGGCATCCCATTGAAACAAGGGAGCAAAATCTTCCAGTATCACTTTCTACAACAGGACACCTGCTATGCAACAGTTCAAAGGCGCTATAAAATCTAATATTGATGAAATGGACAGCCCTATCATTTTTCATGTTTTACATTCCTTTCAGAGTAATGAACTCTCTTCCCCCCAGATCTCAGTGCATTAGGAAAGAAAGAAATTACCTGTAACCAGAGTCTGTCACCTGAGTCTGTTCCACCATTGGCAGTACACTGAAAAGTAGCAAATTGTCCCGCATTGACTTCCACACTCTGAAGACGCAAGAAATGGGGAGTTTTTGCTGTTGGAAGAACATAAAGTATTGGAGTTACGCAACATGGAAGTACTGGCTATGAGTAATACACGGAGCAAATTAAAAAGCCCTGCTTTAAAGATCACTGACTACTCATTAGATTCTAGGTTGGTTTACTTCCGTACCTGGGAAAGAGCAAAAGTGCTATTTAATTGCTCCTGCTGTGTGAATTATCATAGCTCAGCATCCCTCTTGCAATAAAACTCTATTAATAAGGATCATATTGGAAACTAATTATGTTTTGAACAAAAACTGATTAGATACTTACACTACCAACTAGACAAAACAGTAAGAAGTTGAGTGACGTTGTCAGGGAAACAGGTTTTTCTTTTTAAACAGGTACAGTGACTATAGAGGAGATGCTTTAGAGATGTAGCACACCAAACAGCTAAAATACTAACATAACACTTCTCATCAACTACTACTGTATTCTCTAAATACAATTCTTCTCAACAACACTGCAGAAAAACCAAAACACATGCATTCTCCATACAAATACTTATTTTTCATTTAGAAAGAGAAAAGGCTCCCAGCAAAAATGAAAGCAATACAGCTACAAATAACCTAACAAATGAAACAGATATTCAAACAAGAACTACGTCCACTGAAGGAGGAAAGATAGCATGCGTGTTTTTGTTTTACTGGAAAGAGTCAATCATGTGACACAGAAAAACATAGAAATTTGATTCAGAAACTTATCCTTGAAAAGGCAGTATTCCCCAACCATTGACATCCTACTGCAGACAAGGGGACTTTTTGCACTGTCTGTACGAGCAGATGATAAGCCAGGCTCAGAACATTGCTTTCAGACATGGAAATGTTAGTATTAGCAATAAACTGACAAACTAAACATACAGTTTCTAGCAGAGCACCACAACCATTTGAAGTGTTGATGACAATTTCTCAAAAGACCTTATCACTGGGAGAAACTGCAGTTTTAAGGAATTTACAAATAACCAGCTACCAGAATTCAAGAAAAAGTTGCTTACTATTCAGTCTAAGGCAGTATAAGAAGGAGGAGATGGAATAAAATACCCCAAATTAATAGTAAATGTGTAAGGAAATGTTTTCATGATAACTGTCCTTATGGCAAATTTATTAGACATGCTGCTTTTTTTTTTTTTCCTCTTAAACACTTCCCAATTAGGACAGACAGACTTTAGGTCGAAGTCATCCTCTTTGCCTATCAAACTATTAATGTCTATCGAGCAAAATACTTGGACAGGTTCCCCATTTCTCAGTCACTACTTTTTTTTACTTCTGCTTTTACCCCACTTGATTTTTTTTCTCAGTCTTCCTAAACTCTGGAAAACTATCCTTTCTGAATTACCAGGTATGGTCTAAGTGGAAATGGGCATTAGGTTTTAAAAAAGGAACACACATACACACACAAACCCCACCCACCACAAGCCATCCCTTTCAGTTCTTGCAACTTGCCTTCTGCTTGGTCTTTGTCCGTACTATGCAGACAACTGCCTAGCAAATATTCTTCATATTTGATTTTTTTGTTTAAAGAGTTAATCATTCAAAAATTATTTTTTTTGGCAATATAGAAAAAGAATAGCATTACGAGTCTTGCTAAGTTTTAGACACGCAGTAGTTCTATTCCAATTTGCACACTTCTTCAATTTGCTTGTAGACAACGTAACTGGTTTGATGTCTTAATTTCTAACATTTTAATTACTTCATCAAAGAGCTTTGCATTAAAGCTTTTGCATTTCAGCACTCTCACATTAGAACTCTACATGCTATGGTGTATAACTCAGTCTCCACACTAGCAAGAGCTACTTGCAGGTTTTGAGAATTGATTGGTACAAATGCACAGATCAAACCTCTCAAAATCTGTATAAGGAAAATTATTAAGCTGATAAAATGCTGCTTTAGACTTACCCTGCCTGAACCAAAGATACAAATTCAGAATGCAGAAGCACAAATGCTGCCTAACAACATGAGAGCCTGCTGTTTTTATTAGAACTAAGTGATTCAGAAATAACAGCTGCTGATTCTGCATAACTGTCTCCACATTTGAAGAAATGTCTGTGTCTTCTTGCTACTAACACTAAAATAATTTTTATGAGGTGCTCTGATACTAACTGATAAACCACTTTTCATTTTTAAATCGCAGCTTTTACTTACAAGGCACAAAGAATGCATACAAGTACAATATGGCATTAGAGGAACATGAACAATTACACAGAAGTTGGTGTCTTTTTCCCCACTCAGTCATTTGGTCAATAAGATTACAACCTACAATTCTATGTATGATCTTAACAGACCTTACTTAACAAATAGGAAATATATGAAATAATCATTTAAGTAGTCTGTTCAATTACACCCGGATTACTACATTAAAGCTTTAATTTCCAAGGTTTTGTTTTGACATCAATTTTAAAAGAACTTAGGATAGTTTATTACATATCCTTAATAGGATAAGGAAACATACATGAAACATAAGCAAGGAAAACAGTGCAGAAACTGAGCCATGAACCCGAAGTACAACAGCTGGGGAAGTACCCTAAGTAACCTTGCTTAGCAAAGCCTCGGCCAGCTGAGCTTGCTTCCTTCTAAGCCTTGGGAAAAATAACCATATATATTCATCTCTTGTGGCGTTCATCTGCTCTGACTAATGCCTCAGCTTGTGGCTGTACTGAATTTTTGATGCCAACAGAAAACTGGCCAACAAACCTTGATGACTTATGCCAAGTGCTCTACACAAGGTGCTTTTAAGAGATGTGTTTAAAGCCAATAAGGTGTAAGTGCTCAAATGCTAGCAACACTTTGTACATACTCAGCCTATATTTATAGCAGTGACATTGTTTTCCGACATTTTCCATATCTTTTGCCCCACATTTATTGAAGCATAGTGGCACATTTATTTTAGAGGGCTGGCCTTAAAATAGCAGATAGGTACTTACTACACGGATGTCCTAAAACTTTCACTTCATCAATAGCCACATATCCTGGGTGACCTGAAGTGACCACTTCAAAAACAACCTGAGAAGCGAAAAGAGAATTTCTGTTAGCAGCTTTTTAACACAGGGAATATAAAAATACTGCGTTATGGAATAATACATCGACTCTTTAATATGGTGAGAACACTGAAAAAAAAAAATACAACCAAAAAATCCTCAAAACGTGTTGCTCTTATCATTAAAATGAGCCAGAACATAAAGCACATTTTTTCATGTTTATACTATTTTTTTGAGATTTACAATTGTGACCATACATAGTTCACAATTAGAAATAACCGAATCCCCCCAATATTTGGTCTGCCAAAGTACTTAACTAATAATCCTTTTATTTATTTTCCATTCTTTGTCTTGCAATATAAACTCCTACTTTTATTTTAAAAATGACAGTTCTGCAGTATAGAGAGATTTGCACGGTATCAGACACAAACATACCTATTTTCATGAATGTATTTTCCATGCTCTTAATCTCCCATCAAATGTACTGAATTAAGTAAAGCAGATCCATTTGCCACGGTTTGTTTAATGGCTATAAATAGGTCACAAAATAAATGGACCGTTCTTGTTGTTTGAATTAAGTACACTCAAAAGTAAACCTCTCCAAACTTTGGCAGCCTTAGCTTTGAACATCCCAAGAATGTTGATGAGGAATAGAAGAAAATATGCCAGTAACATTAGCAGTTACATTTCCAAACCAATGCTGAAGAAGTTCATGCTCAAATCCAGGTTGTGACTTTGTTATTTTTAATACTTCCCTTTTGCTTGGAAAGTTAACTCTAATTGCAGCTTGTAACTTGTCTCCGGAAGTACACTGAGGAAGACAAAGGTTAGAAACTATTTTTCACACATATGCTATACCTGACCTTGGAACAGAAGCAGAAGGATACTGTGTACCATACCCTTTAGTGCAATTACTACAGCAGAAAGAGAATGATACAGAATGCAAATACGTCACAAGGATAACATACAACCCTGTAATATTATATCTCAGTTTCCTGCTGTTGAATGTACAACAGCAGAGCACCGATTCTAAAACAAACCTTGAGGTGAGCAAATTCTTCACCACTTACTGCCTCTGCCTTCTCCCATCTTTCTCATTGCTCCATCTGTGGACACCGATCCTGTTCTTCTCTAACAAATACAATTTTCCTAAACCCTGTCCATTTCTCCCTCTCAATCTCACAGTGAAATTGCCGTAAATATGGCTTTAACTCCATATGGCTGACAAGCAAAAAACTACTTTTCATTCTAGTTCTGTCTCCTGTCCACACAAAAATTCCAACCTACAGTGCTATGTTGCCCCCAGATGAACCAGGCAGCAACAAGAAAACACAAAACAGCAATGAGAAAAGTCCAGAAGTCATCAAACAAATTTTAGAAAAACAAGTTCTGCAAGAAAAGAATTGCTCAGTCACAAGTCACAGCCTGTGGCGTTCTAAATGCCCAACAGCACTCTCATGGCACTTGAGGTTTTTGTCAATCCACACCAACAGACTGGACAGGGTATGGATTTGGCTCCCAGCATTCAGTAGAGCATCCAGAGCAAGTCCATTCAAAATTTCAAAGCATCTCTTTCCTATAAAGAAGAAAATCTCCTTTTGGAATCCCAGTCTTAGGAACTATGTTGGGAAGCAGAAGTTCTTAAAGAAGAAAAAAGCAAAAATTCTTACAGAATAACTTGCATAGCACTCAGTATAAGGAGAGGATCTGCACAAAGCAATCTGAAAGGTCTACCTGATCCACAATCCCATCACTGCAGAGCAGAGGAGGTTTTTTCAGGTTCTTCACTTTTAGATATGCTAAAAGAATATTTAGATATACTAAAAGAATATTTTTTTCTAGAAAAGCTCATGAGGAACTGGCACATGGACACCTCTGAAGCAGCCAGCCAAACCAGTTAGAAGTTTTCTGCTAAATATATTACTGCCAGATAATGGGGATTTAACCTTTTTTTTCAAGTTGCATAAAAGTGCCTTTTCTGAAGAATTACCTGACTTTAAACCAAACCAAATACCTGAAACGGAGAAAAGAAAACATGCATAATACCTGAGTAGAAAAATCTCAAAATAATTTCTATAATGCATAACTGAGGAGCTTAGCTACCGGCTCTCCGAGAGGTTTTAAGTACTTCATTATTGCAATACACTCACACATGAACAAAGCTTGTAGATTCTAAACACAAATCCAGCACAGGCAGAAACTACAACCTTGAAGTAACTGAATCAGACCTGCTTATGACAACAGGCAAAGACTCAATATACTACTAAATTACAATTATTGACATTAAAGGGGCCATGTTCCTATGAAAAGTAATACAAATTAAAATATTGTCAGTTTAATCATGCTTCCATTAAAAGAGTAGCCAAGCTGATATCAACTTAAATGATTGTTAAGTTTTGGCCTCTTCTGACATAAAATATGCAATTTGTAGTAAATGGAAAGAGACTCTACGGTCAGCAGTGACACGCCATCGCGGAAGAGGCATCACTGATATGCCTTTTACTTCACATATTCAAGAACATGACACCTATTCCAAGTACAGCAATATAATTTCCATTCTGTTTACGAGCTGTGAAAGACTATTGACTGCTGTATCCAAAACCAGTATTTTGTTTTACTAAAATTAATAAATTAAGATTATGGACTATAATATCTGCTTAACTAAGCATTTTCCCTTTTTACACTAAAAAAAAAAAGAATATGAACATATGCATGACACATTTCTGAAAGTCCTAGTAAGCGTGCTACACACTCTCAGAAGGTGCTCAGGAACACACCTAGAAACACTTCCGGTAGCTCATTTATTCATCAAAAAGCTTATATTAGGGCTGTCAAGACTATTCACAAATCCGGATCGGTTTTGCCAGTAATTTCACTAGAAATGAAACCTAGAAACTTATTTCACGTCCATTTTTTACCATCATTTCACATTTGAAAAGTTGCTGATCTTGTAAAAGTGAACACTTTTACTCCCGCCTCCAAACTTTGCCTTTCCTCACGGCTGACTGACGCAACACCTGCACGCAAGACAAAAGGCTCCAGTCAAAATAGAGACAGCACTCCAGCTATGTCAGACTGGGCAGCCTTTGGATTTTTCGCCTATTATTCCGCCACCTTATCAGTCAGGAAACGACTGGTTAAAACACTGCATTCATTTGCTCAGGAAAAACGCTGCCGAATGTTGGCCTGAGAGCTGTTTTACACCATTCCCCCCCCCCGCCCCCGGTCGCAAGCCTGCCAAACAGGAACCAGGGAAGTGGCTTAGGACTGCACTGTCCCTGATCCTCCCTGCTTCAGTGAAGAGCAAAATTAGCTTTTCATTCCTGCCACTTCCCCTTGCTACGTATGAACAAAGAAAGGGGGTCTGCTCACCAACATAAATGCTTACTGCTGAAAATGTGCGACTCAAGATAACTTGGCTGTTCCAAAGAACAATAGAAATAAACAGGTTTTGTTGCCACACAACCTCACTCCGTAAATTCCTGCCTTTGTTGTTGCGAAATTGCAACGCTTTTAGTCAAAAGGTGGATTGTACCTAAAATAAACACTCTCTACTTCACACGACTTAAAAATAGCACGTTGCAAAAACAAGAGAGAGAAAGGAGTACTAAGAAAGTTACTGAAGGCCAGGCTGCGATCCCGCTCCCCTGCATCCCCAGTCAGTGGGCAGTGATGTTCCCTGCGCTGCCCACAGCAGGCACTGGGCTCTCCTCCCTGCCTGCCCTGCCTTTCTTTAACTATGTTTTTACAAGGCCTTCAGAACAGGTTCTCTCCAGAAAATTGGCATTGGTTCATATCCCTGTGGTTGAGTTCTTCTCCCCACTTTTGACTCATCCCAGGACTATCCGCTTTGTCACCGGGACACTATCGTTCTTTGATGGCTGCTGCCTCATCAAAGCCACGCGGAGGGAGGTTCCTGACTTCATTCCTTCCCAGGCCCCACCAAAACCAAAATCAGTCACAGATGATTGACTTGGGCTGCCTAAAACATGGTCCGGCCTCCCTGGCTGGGAATTCGCTTTATGTCATTTCCCTCACCACGTCTCACTCCTACACAACTACCATTTAGCACTCACACATGCACTCGAGCACATTAAACAACATTTTGGTGGTTGCTGCCAACCTGAGACGCCAAAGAAACCTCTTACGGGTGAGCTACACTGAAAACTGAGCTCTTGACATTTGGGCTTACTAAAACTTATTATTCTTTTTTGTTTTTAAACCAGCCAGTTGTTGTCTTACATTTCTCTACTGAGGTCCCTGAAGCTTTCTTGATTTAGGAACAAGGGACGGGAGAAAATAACAGAGCCTTGTTATATGACAAAAAGCACGCGCCTGTTTACTCTTGGACATTTTTAGACTGCCGGGGCTTTTAAATTTAGGTATGTGGTTTGCCCTGGTGCATCTTTCTCAAAATAACTATTCCAAAATCACCCAACTCAGTGAAGAAGAGCTATTAAGATGCCTGTCACAGGGTTGTGATTCAAAACGCAATATGCATTTCAAAGTTTCTTTTGAGTTCAAAGCACAGTTCAGGAACCATGTGCGCAGTTGAATGCAACACACACAACATGTGAGAATGTGAGTCTGACCTTTACTGCACAAGAAGGTTAATTCTCTGTCCTAGCTGATGACTTAAGTACATTGTGGGAGTCAAACTCCAAGCAAAGCATGTACAAAGCAGGTTATGAAACAAATGAAAGTTTAAGTCCAGGTTTGAAAAGGTAAGTTGGATATACTGCTTCTTATTCCCTAAACTCCTAATTTACAGGAGAAAGTGTCAGAATAGTAAAGGATAAATCTCATCTCAGTGTAAAGTGATACCATGTAACTCCTTTGTGTCCTTACTAAAAAAGATCAGGAGTTACTGCCAGGCTCTTATCCCTTTTTCTCATTCCGGCTTCATAGGAATTTATGTTTAAAGAAGGTGCAGTGACGTAGAGTAGTGTTGCTCCACTGGAAGCTATTTTTAATCCTTTCAATTCCATTTCTGGACTTTAAAACTGGAGTGTCTGTTGTGTTATTTAATCAAGATTTGTTTCAGCTCACTGCTGCAATGCCTGGCTCCTAGCAAAGTACAAAGCAAATAATTCAAAATATAAAAACTGATAGGGGAACGGTGTGTTACTTGCAATGGTGCTGTGCCAAATTGCTTGCTTGCATCGCTAGGAGCAGGGAACACAAGCCACTCACCAGACTCAACCCAGTAGTGGCATTTTGCATGTTGTTAAGTTCCAAAACTGCAATGCTTCAAAAACATAAAATATATTTCAAATACTACTAATCGGTCTAGAATCATTAACTAACGTAAGGAAAAAGAAAGTATTCCCCGAACACACAAAACAAGAAAACAACCCTTAAATCAACAGATTTTTGTCCTGCTAAAAGAAGAAAATGAGGGGGAGAAAAAATATTAAACATTAAAGAAAATAAAAACAAAGCCCCAAAATCCTCCCACCCTCTCCTCACTAGAGGAGCAGCCTTTTTGGGACTTACTTGTATCTCAAAGCATCAATTTTAGAGCCTCTCAACCTACTGAGGCGGCTCCCCAAGAATCTAAAACCAGGCTCACCACTACCCATAGAAATCTACATAGCATTTAATCCTCTTTTTCTGAGTACATCCTAATTCTATTCAAGTAAGGAGGAGGGTGAAGGTCTTAGTAGTTATGTGAAGCCTTGTTTTGTTTGCAGGCTGTCTCTAATGGCATGATAAACTCCTTGATGCTCTTGCTTAAGATGCAGCAAGTAGACAATAGCTCACTAAAGATTTTCTCCTGTGACCAATGATAAAAAGGGGAAGCCGATGCTCCCCCAGGGGAGTGCTCCTAAAGTGATTTTATAATAGAGAAATAAGACTAGCTCCTGTAGACATATCCCAGCTACTTCGAAACAAATAGCTCAGAGACCAGGAGGCACAGCAGAAAAGAACAAGCTGTGCTGATTATCTTTGACCCTCAGAAGGTGTTTGGCAGCTGGAACCTATGTTACTGCAACTATACTGTAATCAGTAACCAGACTGCAAGGTAGACTATACCCTAAAGTCAAAGGCAGACGTTAAGCAGTAGCACTTAGAAGACCATTAATTATGGAATTAAATATATCCTTAATCACCAGAATACTTGACAAGTTAAGTTTAAATAAGCAGTAATTAAACTACAATTAGTGTTGTTACGTGCAGGTTATCATTGCGATTTATATACGTAGTACCGCTTTCATATGGCGTGAAACCTACACAAATAATTATTTAGTAAAAAGAAAAGCGTATACTAAAAGAAATTAATTACTTTGTTCAGAGACTGTAATTCTAAAGAGTCAATTCTAAATGGAAACCCAACATGAAAGGTATTAACAAGCTCAAATAACTGGTGCTACAATAATAAAATACTGTTAATTATTAAAACTTTTGAACGCTTTGTATATAAGTGTTAATAATACATGGTTTAAACAAATAGATCTTTAGAAGTTGGATTAAAATTCACTCCACACTACACAATCCAATTTGTAGTCAGCTACCATTAGTGGGTGTTATTTTGCCTAAGTTTTTCATGAATCAACAGCAAAACAGACCAACACCACTGTGTTTTTAAGCATCCTGAATTGTATAAATATTATAACTCTGAAATGTTATCATATATAATTTGTCTTCAGAATTCTGTAGTACATCTTGGTGTCATTTGCAGCTAGACACGTTCCTACTAATGGAATGGAGCTATAAGGCATTCACAAAGATGCAGATGCCTACACGGATATGTGATTTAAAACGCAACAAAGAAAATCACACAACTACATTGCTTTGTCCCTTCATCTACTAACGCTGAGTCTTTTCCTGAAGATTACTCATTGGGAAACTACCATGAGTTTCACATATGAAAAGCTGAAAAGGGCTCTATCATTCCTTAAAAATCTTCTCCTCTTAATTTTGTTCAATAAGGTCAGGTAGCCTCAGAAAATCCCTGGGAGGAAGTCTTGTACACTTTGGAGGTTATGTGAGAAACACAGGGTTTGTGCCAAAAGAGGTCAGAGTTTTGGAATCGAACAAATAGCAGCTCAGGAAACAGAGGTGGTGCTAGACGCCTGTCAGATGGGTCCCCTGCCTTCTCCGTGCATATGACATGCAGTCACCTGAGCTCTCACCTAACTTGGATGCATGTTCTCACAAGATCCACATACACCCTCTCCCTTCTTCCTGCCCTTCTCCCAGCTGCTTGTCACTAATTTTCTGCCTCCCCCAAAAAAGACTCTGTGAAGAAGAAAGAGCATGAAAATAGATGAAAAGAGTTAAGAAACAATGAGAAATTGCAAGTATCATTGGACGAGTGAGGAAATTGCATCACAGATTTGTGAGAGGACGGAGGCAACCAAACTGGAGATGATCGACCATATGCTGTCAAAATGGAGACAGAGCTTCTTCAAGAACAAATTAGCTTATCTACAGTGAAACCACTGCAGTTACACTATTTTACATGGATTCCTTGGACTGCCACAGGTATTACTGTAGCATAAGACATTCTGGCACATGAGCTAAATTGCAATACCTAACCAGGTATTATTTCAGACTACATGCAGCAAATGCAAAGAAAATGACTTACTATACTCTTCAGTGAAAGAAAGATTATGTAAAAAATTCTATATATCCAGAGGGAAATAGAGTACATGGAATCCATTACAGACAGACTCAGGTGTCTATTATGTATCAGCTGATAACGTGGTAATCTGCTAAACCGCAGTACCCCATCCAAGAATGTAAGTGCTCACCTACGAATAAGGGCGAACAGTCCAGATGGCAGATCTCGAGGAGAAAGCAGACTATAAATGTTATCTTTGTATTTCTATGGCCAAATATCCATATTGCTGAGACATCAGTTAGATGTATCACATTGTTAGAAAATCTGACACAGATTATTACTAATATCAATAACATTTAAAACGGTCAGAGCTTGCCAGTATTTTTATTAACACGTTAATTTAGCTTAAATTTACTCGTCAGAGTCAAGGTTGCTTCTACTAAAATTCCCCTGTCCACATTAGCATTTTAGTTCAGAGCTAGAGTGAGGTGCTGAAGCACAATCCTCATCTTTACTGACTGCTGGTTCACAGAGCAGTTCTGTTGCATAAAAACCAGACTCCTTTCAGAAGACAGGGAATTGGAAGCTCCTCTACTAATTCACTCCAAACTCAGGTCCAGATTTAGGCATGAGCGACAGTCACGCATTCACCCAGTGTCTGCAAAATGTGCACACACCACATGGTGCTCCTGAACCACCAAGCATGCTCACAAAACCCTCCAGCAGATCCCATGTTACAAACCACCCAGAGTTATATCCAATGTCAGCCACGAAATTGTCTGTGGGACGCTCTACTCTTCTCCCACCATCCGCTGAAGCTAACAACACAGACTGGTCCTCATTATTTCAGTCAAGATAGAAAGGCTCTTTGGCATCACTGGAGGGCATTCTCAACACTGGCATCAAATCAGTAACATGGAGTCCACAGTCTTGCAGTAAGGTCACAGAATCATGGAATATCTCGAGTTGGAAGGGATCCCACAAGGACAATCAAGTACAACTCCCTGCTCCTTGCAGAACCACCTAAAACTAACCCATATGACTAAGAGCATCACCCAAATGCTCCTTGAACTCTTGACAGCCAACAGAATACACATTGCCCTTTCACCCCGAGAGATGTAAAGGTATGGCTAAACCAAGCTTGGACTCCATGATCAGGATACTGTCTCATGCTTCAGAAAGGCAGGTAGTACATCGCTTCTGCCACCATGCTGAGGTGAACCTCAACTCTGCTAATACGCCTGCCCTTCTGGAAAAGGTGCCGCTATTCCCTCATCAAGCCCGCAGTCAATTATATGAGATCCACATCGTGAGTCCTCCCAGCGAAGTTTACTGACGTGTCCATAAACTTACCCTGAATGCTCTCCAGTAAGCCCCAACGATGCAGTTGTAGCAATTCCTAGCCACCTTGGCCAGAGCACTGGATGCAAATGTGGACCCTGTCAATACCCCCTACACAACTTAGGAACACGCTATCGAAGGCAAGAAGAAATGAACGAGCGTGCTCTTTTGGGTCTGCAAGCATTGCACCCACTGCCAGGTATCCCTGTCCCAAGAACAAGATAGCCCTGGCACTCCAAAATCAACTTGCAGACCAGGACCTTCTATCAAATGTGAGTGAGACAATCACAGAGGGAAAGACTCCAGAAAGTTCTTCAGCTTGTTTTTTTCCTTAAAGGAAAAAGGGTTCAAACAGCTTCAGCTTACTTGAGACATTCTCACAGATCAGCCACTGCAGCCACAGAAAGAGGTCCACTATAATGCCCCAGAGCACCTTGCAGTGGACATTGCCAAACTCATGAGAATATGATGTGGCACCAAACAGCACATGCAGGAAGAGAAATAAGGCTCTACCACATGTGACACTAGTAGTCGGGGCACTGACATAGGACTTGAGATGTCACCTCCTGGAATGACACTGTAGAATGACAACATTGTACTTCCTAGGGAGGTCTGCAGTCAAAGAACCCCTATCTTTGGGACAACTTTGCTTCAGAAAGTTTCAAACCGCAAGTATGGTGACAATGTTAAGCACAGGGGACCAAATAAAATCCAAACCATACTTTCCAAACTGCAACTGAAGATGAGAGGAACCTCAATAATATCTTTGATCTACTTGTCTGCTATTATTACACCAAATTACTTGCTTGTGGAGACACAGACTATATTTTCATGGGAAGGAGGAGAAAAAAAAACCTGTTGAACTACTACACAACTGTAAATAACTGTATAATCTATAAACTTTCCTACAGAAAAGCAGCACCCTAAGGAACTGTCAAGTGAAATTCTCCCTAAATCTTTAGGATGTAATCAGAAGCCCATTCCTATGATAGCTACTGTTATATTTATGTTTACTACTGGACAGAACAAATGGCTATTGCTTTCAAACTGAAGACTCAAACTGAGGATTCAAAGCATTCTCCTTGTTCTAAAACAACAAGTATTGCTGATCTAAATGAAACCTGAAGTCTCTATTGCAATAAAATCTATTGGCGTTTAATTCCAGCATCCCTAATGAACTGAAAGAATGAGTGAATTTATTATAGAGAAACAGAGGTAATCGACTGAAATCAATAGCAAAATTTCTAAATTGTTTCAATATAATTATTCCATCCACATTTAAAGCATACGTGTGTGTGCATACATTTCAAACACATCTATAAATACATGTAAACATATAAACACTGCCACATATACAAAAACACATTTAGCATCATCTACAAAAATATGGTTAAGAAGAAGATCAACAAAACATACTGAAAGATATTTTGATTTAAAGTCAAAATGATGATTATGTGACTATTATGAGAAAAAAAATTCATAAAAAGTAAAACATACCTGATAAAAATTGGGCCAGAAAGTGCTAATTGCCAGTTCTGCTCTGTTCCAAGTAGCAGTGAAAGATGTGTTCCAGATCGGGTTACCAATAGGACCATCATTAACTTTCACATATATATTCAAAGTGCCAGGGCTAGATCCACTCTTGCTTGAAACATAATAGTGGAAATCAATACAATGCGTATCATTTTCTTTCAGATGGGGCATCAGGAGGTGAGCTTTCTGTCCCACATATCTCCCAGATGTATTCACCAACATGAAAGAACCTGCAAAACAAAGTTAGTAGTTCAATTTCCTCTTTATTTTCATCTCCTTAATATGGTGATCTGAAGTTAAAGCGTCATTAAAAAAAATAATTCTTTGTTTTGCTTCTACTAACATAACAGTAATTTGTATTTGGTAGGTATTTAATCTCAAATTAATTTTGAGAATCTCAAGATTCTTTTCTAAAGCTAGTAAATAATATTATTATAATATTATTTAATTTAATAATAATAAAATTTATTATTATTTTAATATATTGTAATTATATTAAATAATTATATTATTTAATAATAATATACTTATAAGAAATAATTAATTATAAAATATAATTTAATAATAATAAAAAAATCCTTATTTTACCGTTGGAGAAAGAAAGAGACACAAAAATACCACTGAAGAAGCAATCTGCACTGCGCTGAATCTACAGATGTTAGTAGAGAATCAATTGTAGGTCCCAACTATCTGAGCGTTTCTGTATGCAGAGTCTGTATTGGGTTTGGGTGGCCAGGATTTTGTAGCGGGGAGCTACAATGGTGGATTCTGAGAAAAGTTGCTAGAAGCTTCCCCTATGTCCGATAGAGCCAAGACGGATCTGCTGCTGGCCAAGCCCATCAATGACAGCAGTGGCGTCTCTGTGATAACTTTTAAGAAGGGGAAAGAGTTGTCATACAACAGGAACAGCAGCCAGAAAGAAGAGTGAGAACGTGCGAGAGAAACAACTCTGCAGACACCAAGGTCTGCGAAGAAGGAGGGGGAGGAGGTGCTCCAGGCGCTGGTACAGGGATTGCCCTGCAGCCCAGGGCGAAGACCATGGTGAGGCAGGCTGTCCCCTGCTGCGCCTGCAGGTCCACAGTGAAGCAGTATCCATCCTGCAGCCCATGGAGGACCCCACGCCAGAGAAGGGGAATGCTCGAAGGAGGCTGTGACCCCATGGAGAGCCCACACTGTTGCAATTCATGAAGAACTGCAGGCTGTGGAAAGGACTCACATTGGAGAGGTTTGTGGAGGACTGTCTTCCACGGGACAGTCCCCATGCTGGAGCAGGTGAAGAGTGTGAGGAGCCCTCCCCCAAAGGAGGAAGAAGCAGCAGAGATGTGATGGACTGACTACAACCCCCATTCCCTGTCCCCCTGCGCTGCTCAGAGACGAGGAGGTAGAGAAATTGGCAATAAAGTTAAGCCTGGGAAGAAGGGAGGAGCGCGGGAAGGTGTTTTAAGACTTTTTATTTCTTATTATCCTACTCTGATTTGATCAGTAATAAATTAAATTAATTTCCCTGAATCAAGTCTGGTTTGCCCATGATGGTAATTATTCAGTATCTCCCCACCCTTATTTTGACCCACGAGGGCTTTTGCCATATTTTCTCTGCTGTTCAGTTGAGAAGGGGTACGGTAGAGCTGCTTTGGTGGGCACCTGGTGTTCAGTCAGGGTCAACCCATCAGAAGAGTTGCAAGGAAAATGAGGACAATTATACATGTTCAGATGGTGGGATGCAGTATATGATATAGATGGGAGTCCTAAATGTTCTCAATTCCCCAGCCTTACTCTAGCTAATCGCCAGCTACATCCTTGACTGATTAGAGTGCAACAATTGTCTCCTAGCCTCAAGAGCTGAGAAAAGATGGAACAAATGAAAATACCCAGCAAATTGGTAAGCCTTACAGGAGAGAAAAAAAAAAAAAAAAAGTGGGGGACACGACAGTGTGAATTTTACATAATGGTCCCAACTTAAACAACAAACAACAAGAAATGTAAAGGTGCAGATCAAATACAGTTATGTTCAAACAACTCTCACATGAACAGCTAGTCAATTTATGCTCTATTTTTTCAGTGCCTATTAATGTGTTTCATTGAAGCGTACATTCAAAATAATCATATTACAGAACAGGTGTGCAACTAAAGAATTTGAATGTTGGTATAGACATTACATTAGAAAAATAGAACATGATTTTCAAGACATTCATATTTCTGGGTTGAACAAACCCAAAGCAAAGAATTCTATAAATACATATGCTATAATATCATAGAAGGAAATAAAATTCAACACAATGTCTACTTTGGAAAGAAAACATATCAATAAAATACATGAAGTAATTTAAACCCTGCATTTTTCATAAAAGTCAAGAAATGGATATGTTATAGTTGCACACTATAAATGCACAGGTAAGTGCTCTTATAAAAATATAAGGACGCACATTTCTCAAACAATTATTAAAAAACTATTTTTAATTTTTTTCTTTTTTTTACTTTGATGGGTGATGATACCTTGGAATTTCAATGAGATGCAACCTCCCAAGTTATTTCTTGAAATGGAATGTAACTATTTAGAGAACTGTGGTACAGACTGTAACTTTATCTTAAACAGGTTTACCTATTCAATAATTCAATAATACTTCAAATAATTTATCAAGCATAACTTCTCATTAATTTTCATTCTAGACAAAATAACTGGGTTTCTAAAGCTGAAAAAATAGACATTAATTGTGATACAAAGGAATCTGAATATTTTACTTCCTCAAAAGCATTACTCTACTAAATTTACAGACTGTTCGTTGCTATAACATATTGGGACAGATCCTTATTCATTAGTAGTCATTAGAAGTCCTTATTCATTAGAAGTCACTGAACATGTTTTCCATACTTTCCTACAGATAACTTTGAATTTTTAATTTAGCAGAAGGAAACAAGGTAAGGCATCGAGATTCACGTGCTTTTCCATGCAAGGACTGGTTTCTACAAGTTTCTGGTTATACTATACTCAAGTCTACAGTACGCACATCTGCAACATTTTATTTCTTGCTGCGTTTCAGTAATCTAAAATGTAAGAAAGCCATAACTGGGAGAAAAAAGGACACCCCACACACACTATTCTAGATGGAGCAGGCAAGAGGTGGCAACCTTGCTCCTAACCTACTGACACAAGCACAGGAAAGAATACTCTTTATTACTACTTTTCACATGTCCTCACCCCATTTCACCCTGTCACAGCAGTACACCATTTTCATACAGAATGCCCTATGTGTTTTTGACTTGTAACACACACATCTTCAAATACTCCAATGCAGAAAGAATAAAATTTACTTCTGCAAAGACATAGTAAGACGACTCCTGTCATTATCTTATACAGAGGAGACTAACCAAGTTAGTAATCTTTGGTCTTTCCAACCTTTTCTTTAGTATGATGGTTCCTACATTGTTCGTGGTCTTGGGTTGATCAAAGTATAAAATTTCCCTGTGTCAGAATTTTTGATCCTGTTGTTCAGTGACTAACTAGGATGCTGAAGGGTGAAGAATGTATTTCCCCATCTTTGTAACACAACAACGTGTTAAAAATAAAACTCACAAAACTATATTTGGGTACAAAAAGGAAGCAAATAAATTTTTAATTTAGCTACATGGATCTTTGCTTAAAACAGGCAGGAATGAAACCAATATTCCTTCCATCACTTAGTACATGCCCTGCTGTTCAATTAATTTATTTAAATTTAAAATATTTAAAATTTAAAATATAAACCCCTTAAAATATTGCTAAGTTATCAAAACAACACTTAAAGCATTCATGAGTTCACTAAAAATTAACTGGCTTTTTTTTTTTAAAATCTTACCACTAGGAATGCCATAGAGAAATGTTCATCTTTTCCTAGCAACTTTAAAATTTCAAACCAGTATCTTCCTGATAACCCAACCAATTTTATATTCAGCGCTGCTAAGAATCCTACAGTCCTTGATAGAATTATATTTTTAAGAACTATTTAATTTATAGCATCCTGATTAATGTAGTATGTATTGCACAGCTGAACCACATGAAAAATTATCAGTGGCTTAAGGAAAAGAATCTAGTCAGCCTGTTTTGAAAAGCTGTCTCTGACTCCTTTGTTGAAAGTGACAAAGTACAGAAGAACGTCACTGTAAACAGAATAAATCCTACTTTCCTTTTTGTAAGAAAAGGCAATCTTTAAAGAGAACTAAATTAAGCCACACTATGTCATTCAGATGTACTGTTTTAGTTTTCCTGCTAGAAAGTATCTGTTGAACTCTTCTTAGTTCATGAGGCAAGGAGTAGGACATAAATGCATCCTTTTAATTGTTTGACTAAACTAGCATCTGAATCTCAGGAAATAAGACACCTAGCAGTACCATGACAGGTAAACTACATCGCATAGGTCTTTTGGGACCTTTGGATTTCCCACTTGTGAAGGTCTCACCCACCAGCGCTTTCAGAAGCTGAAGTTTCTTCTGTTCCAGTGCACCCGGAGCACCACCTTCACTCATACAACTTTTAACAGAGTCAAAAACCAAAGGACATTCAGCCATCTAGTGTGACCTTCTAAACCCAGAGCTGATTAAGTAAGATGTAACAGCCAGCCTAAACATATCCTTTAGACAGTATTTAAGGAAAACTTTCCTGAAGCAAGTAGGCATCTTAGACGATGGATCTAGGAACACCTGACTGTAAGAGCCTGGTTTCAGAAGAGAACAGACTTCTTGTGCCAGACACAGGCCATGACTTGTGTGCGTGAAAATGAAATCCCAAAGTGCCCGTACATTAAGCTATCTAAAATCAGCCCATTTAATGTAGAGCCATTTCACGCTCGCCCATGAAGAAAAAATGAATATAGATACATCTGCAACATTACTCATCTTTGAAATTGTGTGCTCTGCTGAAGGTACAAGAAGGTGCTCTGTCTACTGAGAATAAGTAGCACTGCTTTCTTGAAGATAAATACTGAGGTCTCTTCTTTCAGTGGGGCAGATGAATATGAAAAGTGCACGCAAGAAGTCTCAGGTACACATAACCACCAGTACGTGGGCAAATCTAAAGTTCAGATGTAGGCCACTGACATTTTGGGGGTTTCACTAAGGTTAAGCAACAAGAAAACATGTATAATAAATTTCATGTAAGCCCCCAGTTGGTGCCTTAAACCTTTATTAGTCCTGTCTTTGAAAGGCTGCCATCTCATGAAGGAATTCAATATATTTTTTGACAGTATGTTTTTCCAGGCATGTGAATTCTGATAAAGATCAACTCAGCTTCTACACTTAGTTTTAACTATGGATCTCCCCACAAGAAAAACAACCTAATAAGTATTTAAAGGAAAAGGCATAATCATTAGACAGAAATCATTACATATATTGTACTTAAATCCATACAGAGTGCATAATGAAAAAAGTGAATTGAATGCATTAAAATCTTTCTTCCAGTATTTTTTTTTTCAAATCTAGTCATAGAATCACGGAATCACAGAATGGAAGGGACCTCTGGAGATCACCTAGTCCAACTCCCCTGCCAGAGCAGGGTCACCTAGAGCAGTGTACCTAGAGCAAAACCCAGGCAGGTTTTGAACGTCTCCAGAGACGGAGACTCCACCACCTCTCTGGACAGCCTGTTCCAGGGCCCATCTTATCTTCAGAGCTAAGTGATGTAGAAATTTCCTCTTTCGACTTTTACTATTGCCATCTGTTAAAGGGATTGTTGAAATAATACTATGCCGGATGGTTGTATAAATCTAAAGTATGTGGATAAACTCAATATACAAATAAACACTTAATTTTTTTTTTTTGGGGGGGGGGGGGCTGAAGAAAAAAAAAAAAAAAAAAAAAGAAGAAAAGTGTGGGGAGAGGGGTGGTTCTCAGCCATGAAAAAGAAAAAAAAACAAATGAAAACCACAGTACCCAAAGCATACTTTCTTACAGTGGATCAATTCTCCAGAATCATTTATCACATATTCGGGCACATGAGAAATACATACAAAAAATAACTGCAACTATTCACTGGTATATCTACTAGGAAAGAGTTATCTGCCAGAAAACAAGGATTCAACAAGAAAACATGTAAAATTATAATCAATTCGGCAGTCATTCATAAGAAGAGACAGCAAGTGCACGTATTACTATAAACATATTACTTTTAAAGTGACTAATTTCCTAGATGTGCTTTCATGCTTAAACACATGTCTGATGATAGTTTCCTCAGTCAAAAAGTTTAAATGGGATTTACTTGGGTTCAGTACTTAGGTCTTTGTTTAGGCACTACATGCAATTGAACAGTTGCAAAGTACACACTGCAATGAAACTGAGAATAAAATCTAAGGTAGCTGATGGTGCTCAGCATCCATTAAATTCAGGTTTCCTTAATCCACAAACTTGCTAAATCATCCGTATTTCATAATTTTACCCAGAGGGTTTAAATTGACTAAGTGGTGAATTTGCTGCAGTTGCTGTTGTTGTTTACATTTCCTCACTGCAAAAATGTTTCAGCAGTAATTCAGCAAATATTTGGTTCATTAAAATATTAATTCTAAGAAGATGCAATACTTGAAAAAGAAAATATAGACTAAAGTTGCTCCAGTGTAAATCGGCAATTGAACACCCCTGTAATTCTCGTTAGCATCAATGGAAATTTTCTGTGAAGTGAGCATAGAGGAAAATGAAATTTTGTACACAAAAAGATGCCCAAAAGACAGTGACACAAGAACTGAAAAAAAAAAAAAAAAAGTATTTGTTTAAAAACAAACAAAAAAACCCCAAAAAACTGACAACTGGAAAAGCAATGTACTGTCCTACAAAAATGATGGAAATGACACAGGAGAGATTTTCCAGTCACTTCTGCAAGTTTTCACCATGTCACATCACCTCATTAAGAGACACTTTTTATACTTGGAATGTCAAATGCAATGAAATTGAATGCAGTATCATTTTTCATGCATGAAGAAAATGTGACTAGTGAGCAAAGAAAGTTACTTTGTTGATTTTTCACCAGTCTTATACATGGTTGAGGACAAATTATTAGTTTTCTTTCCAGACCATGACAACAGACATGACCTAGACAGGTTATAATAGCAATCCTCGTTGCATTTTCATTGATACAATAATAAATGTAAGTAAAAAAGTACTGGTGTTTAACTTATTTAGGCATCAGCATTGGTTGATCTGGATGCTTAGTATTTGAAAAATGTGCTAAATGAAGGAAAGCAGAAAGTCTGGTTTTAGGAACAGATATTCTATATATCACCTTATTAACAAAACACCCTTTGGGTGCAGAAACACCTCTCTGCAAGGTTGAAGGGCATCAAAAATACCTTTATCAAAAATGTTCTGATTAGATAGATACAAAGGCTTACTTTTTATTAACGAAACAGCATTTCCTAAACCCGAGACACCCCTCCTGCCATCACTCACAAGGGATGCCTACCTTCCACCAAAGACTTCTACCACTGACTGTGACTACTGTGAGTGCCCAAGCCTAAGTATGTGACTGCCCAAGTTACTGGAACTGCTGTGCATATTCAGATAAATTGCAAGGCTCAAGTGTAATGAGTCCCACTTTCAGACAATGCAAAGTCAATATGTATGTTCTTATATTTATTATATTTTTTAAACATGTGTATGGGCCATCTTGGAAGCACTGCAGAAAGCAGAAGACCTGAATTTAATAACAGCCAGCCTTGGACTTCAATTCCCAAAGCTAATGTCTTCACTATTTTTTCCTACTATTTACTAATTTTACAGATAAAGTAAAATATGTTTTCAGGTAACATTTGAAAATTATGGAGCTGCTGTAATTTGAGAAACCTCTCAAAGCATGACTAGCACTACCTAAATAAGCCAGAACTTCTGCTCAGATGCACCACTTCCAGATGCCACGCAGTAGGTAGCTCCACATAAACATCAGTGCCACCTGCACCCCTGAACTGGCATAATGAGGTGTGCCAAAATTAAGAGTCTTCACTTCAGTGCCTCAACTAACATCCATCAGTTCTGTTCATTAACTCACAAAACATTATTGTCTCAGGTGAATTTTAAGCCTTCTTTTGAGCAATATTTACTCATATTAAATTTCATGTGATTTTAAGCATTATTTATTACCCATCCTAAAAAAGTATATTCATCTCAACTTTCAAGTTGTATATCTTCCAAATTTTCAACTACTGAAACTCTTGAAAAAATCCATTAAACTATTCGATCATAAATCCTGTATATTGTTTGAAAAGATCAATCCACTTCTATCTATAATGCCATCTTAATTTTAGCAGAACAACCAATAAGCCTAACAAGCCTTATAATTCTTTCGCCAAATTCAATTCTTCAAATTCTTCCTCATCTCATATGCATAGACACATCTTCCATTATTTCGTTAGAAATTGTTTTGATCAAACACAAACATGAAATCACGTATTTCTGAATCACGTATTTCTGCAGTCCCTTTTCCAATAGCCAGTAATATCTAAAAGAACTGCTTTCTGATGAATACTGTTTGTTTTTTCAATCCTTTTCAATATTTAAAGAATTTCAATATTTAATGAATTTCACTATTCATCTTTGTTCTGTTTCCTTTATGACTCTTCTACATTTTCAAACACAGTATTGACATGTAGAAGGCCACTTCTTATATAACTAATATTACTTTTTAGGAAAAAGCAAGCAATGTATAGAAAGTTCACAAGCCGTTACAGAAAACAATTGCATGTGGACAAATTCTGAGAGATCTGTCTAAAGTTTCAGATTCAATTTCTGAACCAACCATTACATTTTAGAAAAAAACAGAAAGCAAAGTAAGAAAAGGTAAATTATCCATATGTTGGAGTACGCCATATGTTAATTAACAAAAATAAAAGTGTCATCTGGTGGAGAGCTAACTTGAAATAAAAATACAAAGGTTATAGGTAAAGAAAAGGAAATGAAGTGAGGGAGGATGGGATGGAACGTGTTGGGGAAAATGCATGATTTAAGACTCCAGGACATGCAAACCCAGACCGAGGAGACTTTTAAAATGCAAAGCTATCCAGCAGCATCTCCCCAGGACTGGAAAAGACAAATTCAGGTTGACTATTCTAGAGCAGCGAGCAGGCAAATATTCAAAACGATCAATTTCCATTAATTGAAATTAGAGGACAACGTAGATTTTACCAAAGTCTCCTTCACATAAAGTAATATGAAAAGGAATTGGACTTATTTCTGCCCTCAAGCTTGAAGAGAGACAGCCTTTAACAGAAGGAATTCAGCATTTCTGAGATGAAGGTGTAAAGTGTTGACCCATATAAGAATGTCACAGTGGACACCACCAATCCATTTTCAAATCAATACAGCTCCAGAATAAGAACAAAGATCATTCTTTGAATATATACATCCAGACTGTGGGAAACTATATATTGCTAAGTATTTCCTCCACCTTCCACTGTTGACAAAGTTGATAGTTTATGCAAATAAAAAGAAAAATAGAAAATCCAGGAGTATTGTCCCACAGCTGGATGGTTGGTATGCAGAAGATGGTGAGTCTCTGTATTGTGAACCATATTTGCACTTAAAGAAAAAATAGTGAAGAGAACATATTCATCTAAATTAAAAATACCATGCAAAGTATTAATGCAAGGGAAAACTAAAGATCACAGGTTTGAATGTTACCTGCAGTTAAGGATCCTGTAAATATGACATATCACAAGCTTCTCTGGCTTCAACATTGTGGGTGTAGAATATTGTCGATTTGGAACAAAGATAAATTAAGGCTGGGTTTCTATAAAACCTCCCGAAGGGTTTACATTTGAACTGCAGTTCCACTCATGAAGGCAACTGGAAAGATTTGTTTATCTCTTTTTAAACAGGAAACCTGACTTGCCTGCCTATAAGGCGAATGCAATTACAAGGTAAGTCTCCCTCTGTTTGATAAAGTGGGCCAGGTACAGTGCAAGCAATGAAGTCTCCAAGGAGTTGTGCTACTCCTCTTGTCCCTGGAGGGCCACCCTAGATGCAGCCCAGCCCCAAGGCAGTAAAGCAGTCCCACCGCAGGCAGCAGTGACTAGTCCTGGTCACTCAGAAAATCCACGGGCAGCTAACTAGCCAAGGGGTACAGCAACTTGGGAGAGGTTTTTGTTTGTTTGTTTGTTATTAAAGGAACTGTGCTCCAATTGGGCTTCAAAGAGACAAGTTTGGTGCAGGACAATATTCTTGTTTGGTTTAATTTCTGTAAGATGCCTCATCCCCTGTTTGGCCTAACACAATATGCTCTGGCAGCTCTACCAGTAGCTTCTACAGCCAGTGAGAACTGTGCTACAAACTGTTAAAACAGTAAACCAATTTATAAAACACACTCACAATAGCCAGCTTCCCGCAAATGGTACACAAAGTTTTCTTCAAATTCTCTCAAGAGTCCTCATGATGCAGTCAGCTGGATTTCTTTAAAGCTGGCCTACTACCTTTCACAAGTTATAAGATTTTTTAACTTTTATGCTATGACTGGATCTCAAACACGCCAGAGCTTTGAGACAGACCTGTCTGCACCTTTTCTTTAAAGTGAACACACCAAAATATACCAAAAGGGTTTTGAAGAAGCAATGTTTTATTAGAACATAAATTTGAACAAACTCTCTTCTGTCTGAAAACCCAGATTCTTTCAGGTGAGAGAGATAAAAATACAGCCATTTGAAAACAAATACCTTTGCTGCCCAACTGTGTCTTTGCAACAAGGGCCCTTTTCCTCTAGACCTGCTTTTCACACTAGCCACCTTCAATAGCCTCTATGGTTTCCATGAACTCTACTTGTTCCCCTCTGGGTCAATAGAAAAATCTCCCCTCTTTTCATCATCTCTGGCCTGGTTTTATGTCTCTTCCCCATTATTCGAAGAAAACGCACCAAGCGCAAGCTCCCCACTCAGCACGTCTATTACCACCTGCCCTGTTCTTCCCTGGAAATGCTTCTCCCACAGTCAGGAGCTCTCAAAGAAGAAATCCTCTCCTCCCCTTTAAAAATGCCCCTGACCAAAAATCATGCAGTTACCAACCATGGACTTATCACAGCATATAACATGCATACAAAAAATAATTTAAAAAGACACCTTGAACCACTATCTCATTTGTCACAACCAGAATGACAATATGTGCATGGAGAATTTTTTGCACATCCCCTCTGCTTTCAAGGGGAAACAAGATGAAGTTTCCAACCTCACAAATGGAATAAAACTTGTTTAGCACAAAGGTTCTTTCCCTGCCTCTGAGGGCTACGCTCGCAGATGCTTCCTCTCCTTGTCTATTCCTAATAGGGCACAGCTCCGACAGTTGATTCTTTAGCCTGTGTACCTGTAGTGAGATTGGAAGAGAAGGTCTGCTAGACACATCTGCTAAGTCTATCCTAAACAAAATAAGGAAATTCAAAATACAGGATTCAGTAAATAAAGGATTAAAGCATAGGAATAGAAATGGTAACTGACAACATGGTAAGAGACAAACAGGTCTTGCTAAAGAAATAAGCCTGATTTTACAGTTGGAGCGGATTGCAGGTACTACTGAAAAAGATAGCAGCTAAAGATATAAGAGACTTCCGTGAAGTGCTTAACATAGTAAACAAACCGATGAGAGCAGCATGCCAGAACACATCAAACGTACTAAAAACTGAATAACTGAAGCAACTGTTAATGAAGAAATCCCAGTAAAGAAGGGATGAGGTTCTGCTAGTGGCATTCTCTTTGGATCACTGCTGAACTAGATGCTATTTAACTTCTTTTACATGGACTAACAACAGATGTAAAACTGTTTCTGGGAAAAACTGTAATGGATAAAAACCACTATCAAAACAACACAAAGTATCTGAGTAGCCAAATCTAAGCTACTCTCAGGACCCAGGGTGAGTCCTCCTCTCCCAGCCTGACAGACAAAAGGTTGCTGCAGTTCCATGTCCCCAGATCCAGCTGGTGGTGAGGCTTCCCAACACCTACAGACTGACATACAATACATGCCAAGAGAGACAGACAGCCCCACTCTGTTCCTCCTCTCCAGCTAATGGGAATTTCTCCTTAGCTAATGGGAACCCTCGCCCTGCTCCTCCACAGGTGTTGGCCCCCAGACCCAAGAGACTCTATCACTTTCACGGTCCTACATCAGCTGCTGGCACTCAAATCTCTTCTACTCTTCATGGGTATTCACACACACACTGAAAATGAGAGCGCACCCACACACAAGATGGTTTGAAATAGGACTTAATAAGAACACAGGACAGACTGTGGCAATCAAGCATCAATCAGGAAGAGTCACACCAGCATACTGAGTGGTCGGCTATTTAGAGTTGATAAGCCTCTTTTATCCCTTTATCCCTCTATTTTTCTCATGCTTGCTCCTTACCAATCCAACTTTACTCCTGCCTTTGGTCCCCACATTAACAGTCACACACGCAGTGAGGGCAGCAAGCAAAACTGCAGGCCACGTTTTCCAATGTGTTGCTTACCTATCAACTTGTGATTTATTATAGCTTGGCATTCAAAGCATGAGACAGTTGTTTTGTCACTGAAGATAAGTATCTGTAAAACTAACCAGCACATGCCAACAATTAATGCTGTAGCCCAGAAAGTCTCTCTTCTTTTCTAAGCACATTCTCTTTGCTGCACCACAAATAACATTATTCTTTATTTTTGTAAACCATTCAACCATGTAATTCAGCATTTAAGAAAAATACTCAGGAGGTAAGCAGAAATCACCTTCAACATGATTCAGGAGAGTTCCTGGGGTAAACCAGTTGCTACTCAGGTAAAAGCTTTGGGGAAGTAAATATAACAAGGGTGGGGGGGGTGGGGGAGGGACATGGGTTGATCCTGCATGTTATCCTTATTGAGAAGGGCCATCTCCAAGAACAGGGTTAAGTGCTACTGGTGCTCTTCTCCCTTCCCAATGCCAGGCTGAAAGGTTTGTTAAACACAAAGGTTAATACAAAAAGCTTCTTAAGGTCCAAAGACAGTGAGCTTTACAACTTTTACAGAAATTCAATTTTGTTTCAGCTTTAGGTTGCTAGGTTAATGATAGACTAACGATCATACCTATGTATACACTGTTCTAAATTTTAGACCACCCAGCAGTAAGCTACTTTCCATTTAAAAGCAGACTGTCATTGTACTTTCTCCATACAGTATTCTCTGGAAAGAGTACTGCCACCTGGCCGATTACCAATTTCCTAATTACGGATAAAGGCAAACTGTCATCATAGTACTATCAGGTGTGTAAACTACTACTTAGGTGTTGCACAGACTGGTATCTGCAGTAACAGAGCACATGCAAATGACATCCGTCTTTTGAATTCCACTCAAATGTCTGATAGTTTATCACAGACCTGTAAGACAGAAAACAAAACACTACTATATTGCCTATGGCACTAAATCCCACAGCAATACAGAGCTTTCTGAAATCTTGTTTGACATATCAGTAATTTTAGAAGCATATTAGCCTCAAGGGCCATTCTGTTACTGGAGTAATTTACTCCTGGTTTTATGAGTGCGAATAAGGATAACTCACAAGAAATCTACCTTATCTATCAAAGGGTAGGGTAGAATAATAACAAAACAACTCCACAGATCTATAGAAGACTACAATGTAGTGTTTAACTTACTCTTTTGAATCAAAGCAATCATCTTCTTTCTCATCTGTTTAATACGTTCATCTGTATTAGCATGCACCATATATAGCCTCAATTCTTTACTTCCATGTAAAAAATCCTGCTCAGCAATTAGAAGCTCACCAGTGTAAGTACAATCACAGGTGCCTCCCTAAAAGATACTTTTATATTTTGTTTGCTTGTTTGTTTTTCTGAAATAAATCACCGATTGAAACTACAAACCACAAGTAGTGGGCTTTTCCCCAGTTAAACTACAAATTATTTTAGATTAGCATTTGCAGCATTTTTCCTCCATGGCAACACCATAGAGACCTCAGGTAAGACTTGCTGAGTAAAGTTTTAAGCACATCGGGGCCTGTGTTTACATGATGAGCAACAGGATGACTCAGGACCTTTCATCTTGAGCCCCTGTCCCCACAGGGAAGTACTATGTTATACCAGCATAAAGGCACTCACCTGTCCCATGGCAGCTACATGACAGTTTAAGATTTAACGGATAAGCTACTGCACTTTCCACAGGCTAAGTTATACACTTTAGTTATCTACCTTTCATTGTCTCATACCAATTAGTCTGCACAGTCAACCTGTATTATAACAATATGAAAGCTTTAAAACTGATATGCAATTGAGGCTTTTACTTCAATCTTAAAAAAACAAAACAAAACAAAACAAACAAAAACCCCACAACCATGAATTCAAAATCCGATTTTAAAATGGAATTTAACTCCAGTCTACACCAAGATTTATGTGTGTGTGTGTATATATATCTACTTGAAATATTGCATTAGTTGGACTTACTCTGTACAGGAATTAAAGACCTACTACATCTCCATTCCTGGATTTCTTTCTCTCTTTTTAATGCACTTATGCCTTTGCCACAGAAGCAGCTGACAGCATTTTCTACAAATGGGTATATAAAGCCATATTTCACTTAGGTTTTCTCCTCTTAGGGATCCTGTTACACTTAGCAACAATAGAGAGAAGAGAGACATATCTTAAGAGTTCAGATTTCTTTTTTCCTACCCAATTTCCAAATTATAAAGCAAATAAAAATACAGAGTTATTTGTTATCCTGGGACTAAGTTATATGACAGGGTTACATGAAAGGGTTTCAGTACATGACAAATGAAAAAAAACCCAAACAAACAAAAATAACTTAAGGGATAAGGATTTTATTTGCTTAAGGAAAATATTTAACTCTTAGTTTCACAAATTTGAAATCTCACCTCTAAAATAACACTCTTTTTGCAAAAAAACACCCTCTCTCGGCTATTTTATTCTAGACATGTTAATCACTACAGTACAATCTATCTTTAAAGGCTCTTATCTAGAAGAGATTACGTCACAGACTACATCACAAATAATGAATACTGTGCAGGTTGCCAATTTATCTGTGTTTATTTGCACAATAATTCCTTTCACTGTGGCAACAGGCAGAGTTTCCAATGCCTTCTGCACACTGATAAAGTGGGAGTTTCACTTCTCATTCTTTTAAAGAGGCTTTTTCCAAGCCCCAGAAGGAATTGGTTTTAAGTGTTGTATTACTGTGGCTATTCGCTATGTCCTAGTTAGTCTCAATTTGTATCCACCTTAAATATAGCAGAAAACATCCCTAAAGCATTTAGCTGGTGTACATATGAAGTTAACATACTTATCCCATGGAACTATATATTGTTTTTCTCCTGTGCGATGCCATGGAAGATACTGTTTGATAGACCTGCTTTCAGGTTCTAGTCTGCTAAAGATGCGTTAAAGATATTAATTTGGGCCCGATTCATCTCTGAAATAAGCCCTCCAGCTTCCATGATTCACTATCCCAGGAACTAGATTGTCATACTCAAGAGAACAGTAGGGTTGTGGGGTTTTTTCCCCAAGAAGGAAAGCATAAGACTCCAATTAACATAAGGGCTTAACGATGTGCTTAAGTACCATTCAGGAAAGCACTTAGATACTTACTTAATTTGGCTTCGATAGGATTAAAAATTGAGGAGGTACATGTATAATGTTTCTGCATGATGCTTTCTGGAGGTCTGAGTTCCTGCTATGGCAGGAACCTAACATTTCACAGCTTGTTTAGAAATATTTAATTGAAATACCATTGTATTCACAGATACAATTTCCAAAAATACTTAAGTGATACAGAAATCCTAGAGTTGATTTCATGAGACCTAGTTTGTCAACAAAGTACAGTAGCTGAAGACAGCAGTTTAGGAGCTGCAAGCCGTAAAATGATGTTTGCGCATACACAGACTGTGCATGTTAGTAGACATGCACATGAACTAACCCTTGCCCAGAGAAGGAAGTGCTAATTAATTCAGCAAAACTCAGATTTTAAGTCCTGAAACTACTTTTTCCAACATTTAGGCATTACTCAGTAGACTTCTAATTCCCAAATTGCCTAGAGCAAATGAAACATGCAGAACCACATTCTGCACCATTCAGGATGGTGTTTTCAGTTAAATTTTATATTAACGGTGATCCATAAGAAAAGTTAAGGCTTGGCAGCAGTGCTCAAGGCAAAAAAGTTTGGACAACACTGACTTAAATTCTTGAAAACTTTTTTCAAGGCGAGAATTTAATCCAGATGTTAAATATTAAGGCATTTGATGATTCTTAAGGGGGAAGAGGGATAAATACGTGTTTTCACTGCTGAAAAAAAGGGAACATGTATTTACATGTTTTTAAAATCTGCTGCAGAAAAAAGCAGAATCAAAGAGAAACCAAACTAAAAGATAACAAATTCTCTGCGTTTTTCTTCTTCCTTGACTTTGTCTTACCTTTAAAGCTTCTAGGTTGAAATTTTATACCAGAAGCCCCCACATTTCATTACATACAAGTCAAACAAAAACTAGGGAACTAAAGCAACATTTTCTTAGATCGCGTCACTTTTTTTTTTTTTTTTTTTTTTTAAACAATTTTAGCCTGATATCCTCACAACTCATTATGCTTCTCTGTGCTCACCGTGGAAACGCGTCTCTCCCTTCTGCAGCTTTCAGGGATGAGCCGGCCCCAGGCCACCATTTGCAGCCCCTGCTCTGTCCTTTCCCCGCCGCGGCTGCCCCCTGCCCAGCTGCGCCTGGCTGCTGGGAAGATGGAGGAGTCCAAGGCAGGCACCAACTCCTTCCCGGGGGATGGAGTTGTCCAAGGCAAGCACAAATTCCCACCGAAGGGAGGGAGGCAGCACAGGGTCCTCCTGCAGGAGGATGGATCCTGACCCTCAGGCCTGCAGGGAAGGAAGCAGACGCCAGCCAAGCCTGGCCATTGGGCCCACAGGGCCCTCGGCCCACCACAGCTCAGACCAGGAAAGATGGCAATGTTACACAGGGCACATTCCCTGCCAGCCCGTCACCCATCCTTCCCCACTCCTGGGATGCTACACACATTCTGCTAATTCTTTTTTTTTCTTTTCTTTCAAGTAACAGTTGTTGCGATGCTGCTGAGCAGCATGAAGCATCCCTTTTACCAGCCCCCCACCACAGAATCACAGAATGGCCGGGGCTGGAAGGGACCTCTGGAGATCACCTAGTCTAACCCCCTGCCAGAGCAGGGTCACCTACAGCAGGTTGCACAGGAACGCGTCCAGGTGGGTTTTGATTGTCTCCAGAGACGGAGACTCCACCACCTCTCTGGGCAGCCTGTCCCTGTGCTCTGCCACCCTCAAAATAAAGAAGTTCCTCCTCATGTTTAGATGGAACTTCCTGTGCTCCAGTTTGTGCCCATTGCCTCTTATCCTGTCGCTGGGCCCCACTGAAAAGAGTCTGGCCCCATCCTCCTGACACCCACCCATCCTCCTGACACCCACCCTTTAGATATTTATAAGCATTGATAAGATCCCAGAGCAACCCATCCCCATTTTAATGTGCCCTGCAGCAGCGAGGTGAAGGCTGACCATGGCAATGATAGACACAGCAGCGTTTTACTACACATACGCCTTAATGCTTCCGCCTGTCACTCATCATTAACATGTTTCACATCAACAGCTTCTTACTTCTGCCCCCCTAATATTAAGAGCAAATTGCCATGTACGAGCAGGCAGTCTTAAGCTGAGCCTTGTATCTAGGTAACCACAAAAGCAAGCAGTGTAGGCAATAGTTTAGGTGTAAGTATGCCCAACCACTCAGGAAGTAATGGTTCTGCATTTTCAACATTCAATAAAAAAAATTAGTTTCCAAACTGATTCATATTTATTATGTCTGGCTGTAGTTCAGTTTAAGTTTGACTAAAATATTATTTAAAGTCTCAGTTCCATTAAACCTCCTTTCCTTGTCTACAAACATGAACCATTTGAATGTATCTTCTGAAGTAATACCAACATTTTTTGTTGTCATTTTCAAAGTCTGTTTCACATACCCAAATAAGCTATACTTCAACAGCATTTTATGAGACAAAAACCTTCAGAAATATTATGAAACATTGTCATAATAAAACAGATTACATTAAAATCTTAAAAGAGAATGAAAATCCTAAACTGAATAATTGCTAGACTCAATTACCCTTTACAATATAATAAATACTTTGTTTTTCATTCAGACTATAACTTGGTGTCAAAAGCAGGAATGCAAAACATAGTGACATAAATTTTTAGGAAAGCAACAAAATCACTTGGCTTTACTGGAGACAGTAGCATTTGTTTTCTCTTCTCTCATCTCATTTGTCACCTTCTTATTTTGCCTAATGTAATTATTTTACTTAACATCGTTTTGATTTGATTTACCAAAATGAAATTTGCAGCCCTGCTGTTCCTTCTCCTAGAATTTTTGCTGCGATCCTCTGAAGCCTAGCTACCTTATTTTTGCAAATAATCTGAAGTATTTTAGTGGTGAAATTTCAAATAAATGAAATGTGTACCAGATTTTAAAGACTTATACGAAATTATCTCAGGAATGATTTCCCAAGGAAATCATATCAGTGGCAGAACATACTCAAACTAAAAACTTCCCTATAATCTGAGCTATAAAGCTCAGATTTTTTTTTTTTAATTGGCTACTATTACAAGTAATAACTACAACTCTAGTACTTAGCCAAGATACAAATAATATAGCCCCCATTTTCCAGAGTACTTTGTGTGTGTTAGACAGTACTTTGTATATACAAACATCCAGACTCCAAGCTATATATTCAAACAAAAATGTAGGTATGGTACCGTGAATACAGTTTTTAAAATCACTTTGGAAGTTGACTTGTTTTGAAGTAGATGCCCGCTTTTCCAGCTTCCCTAAGAGTCCTCAGTCCCCTCTTCAGAAAAGCTAGAAAATAAACTACAAATAAAACCACCCTTTACAAAACATCCACTCTCTGAAGCACAGTGAAAAGCCCAGATCCTCAGGCAAACCGGACTGCTTGCTATTTCTGTCAGATTAATCTGAACACCGAGAACTGCTCACTCACTCGCTCTCTCTTTGTTACACTTGCATTTTTCCAAGTCATCTGTCTTCTATTCCTTCTTATAACCTGCTGAACACAAGAGGAAAGTTGAGAATAGTCTACTCAAAAGCAAATGCACACTTAGTTAGCAGACGCCAGTAATCTTTTTCACATGTTGCACAATTATGGATTTACAAATTCAGAGATTAAGATTTAAGAACACATTGAAAACATTTGAAATAAAATTAGTTGTAGACATATTTCTTGAAGTTTGGGGATATTTTAAACAAATATTCTGAAATGCCGGCTGAGACACAGAAGTTGCTATGTGAAGCGCAACAAACAGCTATGTACTGAATGCCGAATATGCACAGAATGAATTATTTCTCATGCTAAAGAAACCGTGTGCTGCTGTTTGCATTTTGTTTAAAGTTTGCACTAACTACTGTAATTATACAAGTCTGTTGAAAATTAATCCTCTCTTTACTCTCTTATGGAAGTCTCTAGAGAGAGGGGGTTTTTTTTAATCATTTCTAATGTACTTATTTTAAAAAGAAAGAAAACTTTTCAGTTAGGCAGCAATACCATCCATTTCATAACACTCAAACTTGATTTTTTGTGCAGACTGTTAACTCGACAGACTTCACCGTATGATGAACAACTAACAGATAAATGTATCTAGGCTATTCCTACTCTTTGCTCATCATTTTGATAAGGCTTGTCATGATATAGGAGGTAAAACTCACTAAGCTTCAACAGAATGTAAGTTAATTTCCTGAAAGAATAATGTAAGGGAGATTTTTATTAAATCCTAATTACTTCTACTTCATTATCACTTCAGTAGGTGGATTGGCTGATATCATTATTGTAATGGAGGGTAGTGAGAATGAATCAGTCCAGTCTTACAAATATACTGCTTCCTCTCATCTTTTTATAATAGTCTGTCACCTTTTCTTGTATTTCAGTAATAAAATTCACACAGGTCATACTGGGGAAGTGAAAAAGCAATGACTGAAAAGTGTCAATGGCAGACAAGCTCTTACTGCCTTTTTTAAAAAAATCTTCATCCAAAACTTCCTCCAGTTGCAGGGGCTGGCAATATTGCTATTACGAATTAATTCAACTTTCATCCTGGTTTGGCAAAGTAGAAGAATGTGTTATGAATCTCTGTGTTTTGTCAGAAGTCAGGGGCAAAAATTCTGGAACATATTCTGACAATGGCTACTTCAAGAGTGACCTACGGCTTTGCGAGTCTAGCTTAAGCAAGCAGACACAAATAATCTTGAATTCTCTAGAATCCTTTTTTTTTCTCAACTGAGTATTTTAAAACAAAATAAGATCAGCACTAAAACTAACTTAGATGATTACAATTTATAAGCCTGTTACGCTGATTTAAAATTCTTTACACTTGATTAGAAAAATTGTTGTCTTGATACCCCCTGAGTAAACTTCATCAACAGCAGTCCATAACTACTGTTTTCCAGTCCTTCAGAATAGAAAGAGGAGGAGGAAACAAAGGCCTAGGAAAAGAATAAAATCCTATGAAACCTAATTCCTTTAAGAACTCGAGTCTGTAAAAAATATATATTTTTTATGAAAAGCTAGGATTCCTAAGAAAGGATGGGTTTCTGATTGTAGGTAATTCACTATTTTGTTATTATTAACAAGCACTGCTGTTTATTTCATATTTACAAAAACTATTTTAAGATTCTCACTGCTTATGTGCCTAACTCTTTCTTTAAATTTCTGGAGTTTCTTGTCCTGCCACACTCTACCTGACTTCTTTGCTCCATCAGGGATGCCAGCCTCATCAATCTCTCTGGTTTCCTCCTGAACATCTCCCTGTGTACCTTCCCGCTGACCCCCTTCAACAACCCACCCCCTTTCTTTCTTCAACTCAGTCAATTTGAAAGGGCACTCAATATATTAACAGGCCAAATAAGTTAGTTGATAAACGTTGCTGTTTCCTCTGCCTTGAATCCCGATTCTTTAATTTCTGTTAATGGGGGCCACAGCTATCGTAATTTCTAAAATCATAGTTGCATCATATACATAAGCATTTATACTGCCTGGTTTGTCCTGACTTGACCTCATGGGTACCAGGAAGATTACTACAAGAAAGCTGGAGCCTTCGAATTTAATTAGAATAAAGTGAAACTATGCAAATAGCAGCATACGCTTGATCTAAACATACAATGATGGTAATAAAGCTACAGAAAGCATTCACATCCTTACGTCCATCAGTTATCTATCTACCAATTACGTGTGCTAAACTAAGTGTGAAAAGCATTCTTTACATGAACTAATTTTAATCCTGGATTAACCAACAAAAATAGTATTTCATGCCTTTAAGATCTCAAATTATTTTGTAACAGATGGAAAAACAATGGTTGAGCCAAAATACCAGCACTTCAGTTATTCTCTGTAGCATTCCTATTATTTCATGGCAGCTAAAAAGATTTCTTTTTTTTTTCCGTTTTCTTTTTAAAGAGTAATACGCAAGTTCAGTGCATTAAAAAAAATAGGAAAGAAAAAAAAAATCTGAAAACACTGAAGATTTTCAGAAACGCTAGTAAAAATGTTGCTTAAGGGTTCTCAAATGCCCAAGCAAATCATTACCAGGAAATTACTTTTTAATCAAGCATGAGGAGGAAAGCAGAAAGTATTTTATTCCCTACAACAATACAGCACATGCTTAAATAGTCAGAAAACATTGTTTGCACTTCAAGAGAGAATATATCCCCAGAAATGACTAAAACTCTAACTAACAACTAAAACTAACTACAAATATTTAGCTTACATCCACAGGGAGATCGAAACTCGTATTTTCCTATCGCTTACCTTTCCTTACAAATTTCTAGCATAAAAACATGTAGTCACTCTGCTATTGCTTATGATTTTCCATCTGTCTCAGCTAGGACAACAATTATAGACTAGCTATTTTTCCTGCTACAGTACTCAACTGTGGTTAGTAAGGTTACTAAGACCTAGAGAGAAACCTGCAATCCTCCCCCATCTTTCTTTTTATTTTAATTGTCTGAGGATAAGGAAGAATGGATACTTAGTACTGTAATTACTTAATAATGGCTCTGATACTTAAGTAGCACAGATAAGTAGTATTTTAGGGCTGGATGTGTCATGAAAGCTCAGATAATATGATAATAGAGTAATATAAACATTCACTATTTTAAAAAATAGTTGGCATTTTAATAGAAAATCCAGTGGAAATAATTCTGCTGAACAGTCTACTAAAAGCTCTATAATTTGTATGTTTTCCCTTATCCTTCTGCTTTATTCTTCCATAGATCTTCACACAAACATCTTGCAGCTTTTAGCCTCAAAATGGTCAAATTGATCCTAGGTAAGAAGAGATTCCCAAGTCTTGCAAATGATCACCAAAGATGCTGAAAAGCATGACTAGTGCGTACGTACACCTGCAGAGTGACTCAGTCTCTAAAATCAAAGACTTGGAAATGGAGACATAGAAATGTCAATTGCCAAAGAGATCTCTAGCCCTTCAAAAGCCATCTGCATCACAAATCTGCATCACCTGATAATACTTAGAAATTTAAAAAAATACATTTGGTACTGTTGGCAAGTAATATCAGAATACTAACGTTTATGTATGACTGCAAAATAAAATGCAGCTGGAGGGAAACCCTCAAATTTGGAGCACTTTGACACAATGCTCTGTGTCCGGGTAAAGGCTGAAGAGGTGTAGCTCAGGCTTTATGAAACCGAATTCCGTAACAAGTAAGAAGGGCTTTTGCCAGCCTTGCACTAATATAAAGAGAAACTGAGTCAACTGAAAGCTGGAGCTCACCAGAGTGAGAAAAACAGGCAACATTCAAAGCCAAATCAACATCTGTCATCTTATGCAGAGATACCTGCATCGCTTCTAGTGTGTTTCTTTACAGTAATTACCCAGTGCTGAGCACAAACATCCACTATAAAAAGTTCGCCTTTTACCACTGCCTCTTTCATTAAGGTTGGGTTTCATTTCAACGAAAGTTTGATTGTAGTCTTTGAGTCAGCACTGGTGTTTTAGAGCGGAAAGCAATATAGGTGTCCTCTGTTAAGAATCATGAACTAGTGTAAGTACCTCTTAGCTTTATTTCACACTCTGCCACTGACTCATTATCTCAAGTGAGTCACTTAACCTGCATAGGTCAATTAGATTGTCTGTAAATTATGGAGGATACCACAGGGCCTCATGGTTGTTATGAGGTGTTACTCATTTCTGGAAGAACATTTGACATCCTTGGATAAATAAGAGTGTAGATTTTATGACTGCCAGCTAAAGAGAAATTAGCTTATAAGAGGGCCATGCTACATGTTGTTTGTGGTTATTTTGCATGACAAGTGATTCTCCCAAATAGTCATTGGTGGCAAATGCCACTTTTCTCAATCCTTGCCATGTTTTTCATATTTACAAGCCTTTGCACTAGGTATGTGGAAGACAGGCATGAAACAAGGACACTAATTGTCAAGTTCACGCAGAACTGAAACAAAAACAGGGACATGGCATGCACGAAAATGAGATACAGTGTTCGTTTTGTTCTGGAAAGTGAAACAAATAGTAACTTTTTAGTCATGATTATTACATCCTTGATTAATTTTCTTGTTTCCTGAAAAGTAGAACCATACTCCCCCTATGTAATATTGAGTCCAAATACTTAGCTTACGGAGTACTATTACTTATTTGACAGGTATGCAAAAACCAAGCCTGTTTAAGCTGTTTATATGTGTTTTACCTTTTTTTATTATTATTACTTGAAGCCAGAAGCATAAAGACTCTTTACTATACAGCAATAACCAATTTTTGTCATTAGCAAGCATAAGAGGTACGGAGGTTATCAACTTGCGGTAAGGGAACACACTTTGAATACTAGTTGACTCACAGGAAACATCTTATTACCAACACTTTCTTCTGGGCTTCCCCCCACCCAGCCACCCACCCTTGTTTTAATTAAAATGGGAATAAACTGTTTTCCAGTTTTGCTAAACAAACAGAAAAAAAGATCACACTGACAGACGGAAGAAAAGGTCTTCTCCAGGAGGTATGTCTTAAATACATAACCTTCAATAACTTTTAGTTTCTCTAGGTATAACATGAAATTTTGTTACAATCAAATGTAATTGTTTTTGAAACAGGCACAGAATTGTTTCAACTACTATTGATACAACACCTGTTAAGCAAGGTATCAGGTAGAAATGCAGAAGCTAGGCTAGGAAGCATTTCAAGGCCTACGTCTGTAGCCAAAATTGTTCTTTAAGCCACTACGGACCACTGCTGCTACTGAAAGTGGTCCACACATTTCTACTGTGCCTTCCTCTTTCTGTCCTACACGGCTGCACAGGAAACCAAACCAAGGACCCAACTGATTTTCTGGTTTCTGTTGTTTTGGGTTTTTTACTGCTGCGGATGTGGGAGAAGGTGGTCTAAGTCCCTGAAGGCACTACCAGCCCTTGCTGTCCCACCTGCCACCCTTCCCCTGCAACCCCATTTCAGCTCAGCCCTGGGCCACCAGTCCCTGCCCCAGCGATGCTGGAAGAGTGTGCCCATCTCCAGCCTTGCCTCGGACCCCTTCTCCTTCGGCTCCTGCCCAGGGATCCTTGTTGGACCCTGGAGCTTTCCTTGGATCCCGCTAGCAGGACGTTACTCTGACAGCTACGTTTAGATGCTGTGGGACTGCACCCCATCGGTGAGGGCACAGCCAGCGCCAGGGTCATCCTTGGCTCCCAAACCCTCTTCGCCTAAGAAGTAGCCAGCCCTTGCTCCTCCCTAATGGGGGAAGGAAGATATTAGTCAAGTTAATATAAGCACGTGTGAAACTACTGCCTAAAAACTAGGCTTCATCTCAGCCCATCCACAGGAAATGATAACGTATGTACTTCCTCTCCAGTTGTACAAACCTCAGTAAGAAACAAAATCCTAAGCAACACTGACAACTAAAATATCACATTTGCTATGCGAGATAGCACTTACCAAAGAACTATTGTTGGAGGTCTTCTGCAAAAGCAGTTACAGCGAAGTAAAACACTTCAATCACATTATAAACATTTGCAGTATAACATCTAGAGTGCTGCTGCTTCATGAATTTAATTGAGAAAACTGATGCAAGAAATCTATCCCTACACTGACAACCACTGATCCTTTATCTATCTTAAGTAAAACCATTACAGCTCTCCTACATCTCATAGACACGGTCTACCTCCAAAACAGAAAATAGCAGTCATGTGGCCCATTACATTTCTTGCTAAGGATGACCTCATAGTACAGGAAAATAGGGGCTGAAAGCACAGCATGATCTTGAAAGGCTTCTAAAAGCAGGAGCTATTCCACTTGATTTCAAAATGCTAAGGAAAGGTATTTCAGGATTAGTAAGGTGGATTCATTTGACAGAACCCAGGAAGGCCTTATTTCAACTTTAAATTGCTTTAAAGAAAAAGAAAATGCTGGAAAATACCAAAAAGATCTGCTCTGGGAATTTTAATATGCATTAGACTTGAATGAATGTTAGCATACAGTCTTCCAACATCATACTGGATGTTTCATTTTGGAAACATCTCTTGCCCTCTGAATTCTGTTTCAGAAGTTATCAATTCTACTGACCACTGAGCATGAATTATTGACTTGCCCCACTCAGACCACAGTATGATTTTCATCTGCTTATCTAGCACAGATTCTGCTAAGTCCCATGACGAGATAAAACAGGACAACATTTATTAATTGGATGGTGTCTTGTACTAGACTTCAAGGCTGATTGTTGAGACAGAATGCTCAGTTAAACAGAAAATTAGGGAGTTTACCTGACACCAACAAAACCAACCCAGTACCCACCATGAGACCATATAAGTAATACACACTTTTTCTAGTACTTTTTTTTTCCCCAAGCACCCCTTTCCAGATGTATCTCTACTATTTGTTCTTTCCCCCAGCCAATCTAACTCTATACATGTGCTGAAAGAATCTTGCTTCTGATGTAATTTCTAACACTTATAGAAAAGTTTAAGAGGAAGTTGATTTGGTCATTTAAAAGTTCCCTGCATCCTTAAACAACCAAGTGTTGTTTTACAATATGATGTAGCTATTACAAAAGCTTAAACTCCTGCCTTTCAGCACTAAGCCCGAGCAACATTTCAGCTCCTCTCCTCCCTCCACCAAGAAGTACAGCAAAATACAGCGGGGAACTGCAGGAACCTCAACCGTGGCAATGCTAGGTTGGGTCTGATGTCAGCCTATTCCAGCAGACGGCATCTTGCATGTGATAAAAGGAAGTTCTTTGGAGACAGGGGCTATGAACCCTCAAGTAGGCTGGCATGAGACAATACAGACTTCATATTAGTCTCCTCCTGACCTCTACTAGACAAAAAAAAAGTTTTAGAGAGGCAGAGAAGCTAACACTTCCAGCTTAGTGACAAAGCCTACTACAACACTATGCAACCATATGGTACACACAGCTTTATTGCCTTGAGTTTCTTCCTTTAGTAATTTATGTGGTAACATTTAGTATCTGTTCCATGTTTAACACATCAATATTTAAATATTGTGCTACTTCGTTGGTTAGTATGAAAGTAGTTGATTTTTTGTTTCAAAGACTGGAATGGTTTTGATTTACTGGGGTTTGAGTTTTTTTGTTGTTGTTTTTTTAATGAAACCTAATATTCCACTCTCATTGACTAAAGTAATGCATATATTTGGAAAGTGCTGCTGAGTACATAAAGACATGTAGTGTGTTCCTTGTAAAAACAAAACAAAACAAAAACCCAAAAAAACCCAACAACAACAAAAATCTTTCTCTTCTCCCAAAGAAACTTCAATAAAATTAAGAAGTACATTCCCATCCAAGTCTCAGAGTAAAAATATTTCAGGGATCCCTGCAAACCATTTGGAACTGCAAAGTAAAACTATACCTCATGTTTTCTCAGTGTGACAGAGTTAGAAATATAATCCTCCAAATTAAGGTAAAATAAGTACACAGAATAGGCTACTCTCTCTTTGTTGTTACTGAAAAATGACGTGAAGTTAGAGGGAGGAGTAGTAAGAGAGCAGGAGAGGAATGAATGACACAGAAAAAATTATTTTACCTTGTTCTCTTCATAAAAGTTTATCATTATTTAGAATTACAAGCAACTTACACTCACAAAATACAGTTCATCACAACTTTAGTTGTAAGCATTTGCATATACCTAGCCTTGCATAAGAAAATAGGGTCCAGGTGAAGGTCAATGGCAGTGATGCACAGAATAACTGTAATTCAGCTTCAGCCCCTAGTCAGATGCAATGTGTCGCTAAAAATGAACATGTTCAGGTTCTAAGTAAGCTGTCCTCACAACTTCCATCAGGAAGTTTTGTCTCATTATAAAAAAAACATTTCTCTCTTCCAAAAAGACACTTTAAAATTTCATTTCCAACGAGATTTGGCTCTTTTAAAAGAATTTGAGACTATCTGAGGTAAAATGCTTTTTCATACCATAAGAAAGAATGTACTGAACAAAGAAAAATAGTAATTATCTTTTTAATTACTGTGCTATAATTAACACGCCCTGTATAACAAACTGTAGAATTGTAGACAGAACAGGACAAAACTTGGTGTTATCTGCTGCTATTTGCACTTAATTAGCAACCTCAAACTTGCAGAAAAATGGTATCAGTTTCTAAAAACATGCCTTTTCACAATTTAACCTTGACGGGGTAGAAGCAGGTGGTATGGAGCTTTATATTAAGTCTTGAAGAATGCCTTGGAAAAAAGCGGACTATATCACCCTTTATCTTGAATGCAAGTAATGCATCAGTGTGTGTGGAAGCCAAGTGAAAACGAATCTCTTCATGTGTTCGTTTCAAAGTAAAGGCAACTACCTTGCTCACAATATCCTGTGGCTCAGCAGATGTATTGAAAATCATCAACATGGTGATATCCAATTGCTAGTCAGGCCTTCTGTAGTCAGAATACATGCCATAAATATTAATGTGTGTGCTTTTTTAGACCTATCTTCAAACGTTCCATCAAATTTTCTTTAAATAAGGAAAAACATGAAGGAACACATTTTAATAGGCAAAGCAAAGCTCAAGCAACTATTAAGTAAAAAAGGATATCCCAGCATCCTTTAGGGAATTTGACAGTCTGTGCTTCCCTAGACTCTGCGTATCATTGATATGCTAAACTGCAGTATACCAACAAAGTTTTAGTTAGGAAATGAATCCATGAAAAATAATAATAATGCTTAGAAAAAGCATCTCGAGTTAGAGGTGGCAAAGAGAGAAATTTGGCACACAATAACAAACACGACAGCTGATGCAAAACATAAACTCTGTGCCTAGTGGATTCAGCAGAATTTAGAGAGGCACTATGAAGACTTCTGGACCACAGAAATCTCATGCACATACTGAGGAATGGAAGAGATGGAAGAGAATGAAATTCTTGCAAATAAATATATTCTCCCAAGAAGTATACGGCACAGGAACTGTACAGAACAGGAAAAAGAACAGAATCTTGAAGTCACAAAAATCCCAGAATCTCAAAGCAACAAAAATGAATAAATCTTTTGGCAATTAAGTTTTGCTTTCATTACAAAGATCTGTCATTTAACAAATGTAGTACAAAAATTAGGACTTTTGTTAGGCTTTAGCCTTACAATAGTATTGAAAGGCTCTTAAAAGGCAACATAAAGGAAACGCACAGCTTCATCATAAAAGCAGCCCAACTATTAGCACACAAAATAGTGGCCTCAGGTTACATAATTTCAAACACTTTTCTTCTCAATATGAATAAAATTAATCGTTGAATGAAACTAGACAACCTGAGATTATACCAGAGTATCTTCTAGATTCCTGTACACAGGATAGGCTCTATTTGCCGAACACAAAAGATGCATTCTAGTCATTGAAGCATCAATGCGGTATCAATTTTTATTTCCATATTACAGGCAGAGAACTAGCTTTTCCAAAACAGTATTTTCGTTTGAACGACAGTGATATGGGTAAATAAAGGATCTCAGAGGAGCTCTTTCCTGGAACTTTAAAGGCACATTACTGGGGGAATAACGGATGGGATATGAATGATGTGAACTTGTGAAGACTACATCTAATATGAATCCATTTTATACATGTAGAAATCCAAATGATTAACTGCACTGGTGAATACATGCCATATCCAAGGTGTGTATTCCAAGGACTTCCCCCCCCCCCTTTTTTTTTTTTTAAATTAACTTTGCTTCTTTATAGACTTGCACAGGAGGTAAAATGACCTGTTTTAATACTTCATGTTAACTTAAAGTTACAACTGGATGTAGACACACTACAACAATTAGCATGAGTAATTTAAATTCAACAGGCACTATAACATGCCCTTGCAAAATATAGCTTTTCATTGCTGTAACTAAAATAATAATGAACTTCTTACTAATTATATAATTGTTGTTACTGATACACTAAAAAGCAGGGGAAAAAAAATCTGCCGTGCACTTAGTAAAGCAGCTTACATTTTGCAAGTCATGTAAGTAAAATGCCTGAATTGACATTTCTCCCAACAACTTTCTGCCTTCACAAAGATGTCTCACACTAAAATTAAACACGTCAAGAAAAACACCACAGCAAACATAACGCCTAAATATCATTGCTGAAAGACACCATATCTCTTTATCCATGGTACATCAATTTATTACACTGCAAAATTTCGGCTCATTAAATTTCACATAGTGCATTGTGCACTCACAAAGAGAACTTGGATGCTGCCACCGACCAAGTCCACTCTAGAACATGAGGATTTGTTGTTTCAGGCACATAATCATTGCTAGTGCTGCTACACACTGAGCTTCCAGAACTCAGGTCGCATCTTCACGTTGTCCTGCATGGTGCTTTTTGGATTAATCAGTATCCATAGGCATTAGCTCAACAGCAGGTACACAATATCCCAGATCTCCTCAGAACAGGACCCTCATCAACCCAGCCTGGACCTTTCAAAGGTGTTTCTTTTGATGTGTGGCTGCTTAATAAGGAAACTTCATACGGAAATGCCATGGAAAGCAGCAAGTTTTACATCCCTTTCTTCAGGTAACCTGCTAGCTTCTAGAAAAGCACCCTTCCCTATTTGGGATACAGAAGAGTCCAGAATCCTCCTCTGAAAGTTCATCCTCTCTTTCAGTTCCTTCTTGGGATGCCACTTGTAAGAATCCCAGCATGACCCTGTAAGTAGCAGTACAGTGGTAGGATACTCTTTTCCTAAGATGTAAGAACCATACAGTCAGTGCTGCCTGCCACTCAAGCAGTAATTAGCATTGATTCCTATTAACTGAAAACCACTAAAATACTGCAGAGGTAAAAGACTGGACCAGGGACCTGCTTCCCGTCACCTGCTGTTTTCCTTCCAGAGCCTTCTCAAGTGTTCGACAAATCTTGATTTCTCTTCTACAGATTGATTTCTCATGTTGATTTCTCTTCTACAATAGCCCATGCGCAAAAGGAGGGCTAATGAACAACTTCAGTTCTCATCCTGGGAACAGGGCCATTTCCTTGCAACCGCAAGATGTGAATTATAAAAAGCTTCAGAAAGGAGCACCTCTAATGCCTTTGAGCAGCGGCCTGATCACACAGGTCTTGCATATAAGAAACAGCCTCTTCAGCAAATTCCCAATTCCCCTCAACACATAAGAAGTAAAAGAATACATTAAGGATCATCCCATTGTCATGTCTGATATACTTCTTTTGCAATTGCAGAGACAGACATTCTGGGAAGAACAACATCTGACTCCTGAGTTCAGGCTGGTGCCACAATGCTCGACAGCATACATACCAGGGACTTGGAGAACTTCCCCTTCAGTACGGTGGGATTCACACACTGCTTAAGTGCTTCCAGGAACAGGTGACAGTTACACTCCATAATTCTATCGAGGACTTTCCACCATCGTTGTTTTGAACCTCTGCACATTAATTTCTCTCTTATCCTATTGTGGGTTTCTACTTGCCTTTTTGAGTCTAGTTTTCACTCTCACCTTTTTCTGATCTGAAGGTGTTTGGGATGTTAGGAAGAGATGAATGTCACAACAGCAACTAATGAATAGTGAATTATACCCTGCCCAGTCATGCTCCAGTAAAAACCCAAACAACACAAGAGTTTACTGTGACACCTAGAAGAAGTAAAGGTGTGAGTATGGGAAAATCAGGAACTCAGATTTGGCTGAAGGACATTCCTCCCCTCTATGGTAAGGGGAAAAATGAAATAGTAAACTTTGAAGTAACAATACAATCCTATTTGAACTTAATGCATAATCATAGTATATGAAGAAACTGATAAGAAAAGTGCATCTGTAGCTTCCATGTTCTAATATGATAATGTATGTATTAAAAAGCATTTTTTAAATCTGTATCATGTCAGAAGCACAGAACTGTGATCAATTGCTTGCATGCAATTATCACAAATATTTGATGTTATTAGCTGCTGCAACATTATGACTTGGATAATTACCTGCACCTGTTTTCTCATAATTAAATGGCTGCGTACATCATTAAATTTTCAATGAGGTCCAGACAGTACTTTTTTTTTTCCTTTGTGCTACTGAAATGCAGTTGATTAGAAATGTTGTGACTTCTAGATGAAGAATGCATTATTTCAGCTGGTGAGGGAAACAACTATATTGCTTTAACACTGAGAACAAAAGTATTGAGCTCTTTAATTCAGCTCATGGAATTCATGAAAGTCTTTTAATTGCTTCTTCTCTGACTCCGAGTTCTACAAACATATATAAGGAAATTAAGACTGTGTCTGATATGTTGGGAAATCTGATTGCTTCAAATACAAGAGGACTTAAATACAATACAAAATACAATCCATCCATTTTGCTCATGTACTAACCTAGCTCTCCAGCCGCATTTGCCACCTGATGTACTGCCACATGACTGTCCTCACCTTGGGAGCAGAAGCCCAAAAAGCGTGGACATCTTGAGATGCCTGAAGCCACATTGCAAGCGGAAGTTCTATGTGGCTGTACGTAGTTTCCTAAATGTGCTGATTTTGGCTGAACCAATTACTTTCATTTAAAAAACGTCGTTGAAGCCCACGCACTAAGCGAAGAAACATCACTCTGCAAAATTTTAGACATTTTCCAGCACACTTCTACTGTGAATCAGATTTTACAATATTACATACAGCATTTCCTATGAGGCTTGATTAAGGTTAATGAAGTAATTTAAACCACATAATTCTCTGGTAAAAGGAGGAAGACAAAGGGGGATGCTAAAAATACATTGTTCTTAAACTGTGATCAGAATATTTGTTTGGTTGGAATACCAGCCTGGGTTTTGACACTGATGAGGAAGAAGCTTTCTTTATCACTGTCCTGTACTTCAGAGTAATTTCAAATTCAACCCAAAGAACAAGTACTCCGTGAATGACAGGTTTGCCAAATAGCTTTCTGATGCAGCATTTAATGACCTCTGCCTCAAATCACTCAAATCAATGACTTTTTGGCCGCTCTTACTATAGTCACAGTTCAAACTGCTAACAACATACTTGTTGTTAGCATTTGTTAGCATGGCAAACATTGTCATCAATGCTTGCCAACAAATTAAGTGCTGTAAGAAGGGATGAAAAAATCTCCCATAAATCTAACTGAGACAAGAATTCCCTCTTTAATTTCAGCAAAAAGCCTTAAAATAATATGCCAAGAAAATGATTCCCTGAAGAGTCATAATGTTTGCACTCCTGAAGAGGAGTGATGGAGTCCAACTCCAGCTCACTGGCATTTTAACTGTGACTGTGACTATGATCTCGTCATATAGAAGAACTGTCTTAAAAGATAAACTTCTAACTCAGGAAATAACTGACTTAGGCCCTGAAATGGAGGCAGTCACACTACACACTTTAAAGCCTGTAGATGCAAGGAAAAGTTTTGATCCACTCTTTATTAGTTTCTAAAGGGCAAGCTGGATGAGAAGAAATCTAATGGGATAAGCATGAGCCTGAAAGAAAAGCCCTGAAGACTGCAAAAAATTAAGAGGCTTTTTTTCCAGTAGATTAATTACTAAACAAGAAAAAGCTTATTTAGGAATACTCTGATTATTCTCCTGATCTTGCAATGCAGTGAGTGCAGCTCCTAGAGGAGCATCTTCAGACTCACTGTTTATTCACAGTCCTCACAGGCTTTTTACTGGTCACAGCTTTTCTCAAACTGGCTAAGTATTTTCATTCTCCAATAGCAGAAAATAGCCAGACAAACAGGCACAAAAAATGTATTGCTACTTGATACAAGTCTGCTGAAACTGGAGCAGAAACTGCAGAGGTTTCAGTAAGATTCCCATGGCAGGGAAGGTACAGTAACAGTCTTCAGCGCTGAGTGAATCTCTAGGGAACCCTAAGCTTAAGCATGCACTAACTTAATTTATATTACTATGGAGTCCCAAACTATCCAGATTAAAGCTTCCTGAGGTACGTTTCCATGTCTCGGGCACATCCCCAGGAAAGAAAATTTACATTCTGTGTGGTCTTTTCTGAACCAAGAGCCTCCACCAGAAGTAACTGAATTTTTCTTTTCCAGACCAATATTCCAGTTGAAAAATGCAAGTTCACTAGAAGGTAATGCACGGGTAGCTGTCCTGAATCCCTGATAAAATACTTTAACCATTATTTACTGGCTTTACAACATGAAGCACTTTCCCTCCCTCCTGTTGGGATTCTCCCACCTCACTTCCCCTCTCTCCTGTTGGGGCTCTCCTATTTCATCTGAAGGAACTCCTCACGAACACTCCAGGGAGGGAAAAAACACACACAAACAAAAGCCCAGTTAGTCAGTGTACTTCTAATTTAGCAGGAAAATCTGAAACAAGATTCTGATGCACTTAACCAGCAGGACAGTGTCTGGCACTACGGGTGGAAGACGGGAAGGAGCCTGGGTTTCCAATGTGTAATAGTAAAACTTTGTAATCCTAAACATTTTTGCTGTCAAGAACTCCATTTCAAACCCAGCTCCAGTGTCTAGCTTATTACGTTAGCTGCTTCTCAGCATATATGATGGCAGGTGTTATATATAACCTCAGCAGGAAACGTGTAATCACAGCAAGGCAAATGAGTTCGGCTAGAGGGCTTGCTTAGCACCATGTGGCACTACACGGTGTTACACAGAAACACCCTCAGCAGTCAACTCTGTCTTCCAAGGTTGCTTCGAGAATACTCCGGTTTAATGAGAAGTAATTCCCAGACCTTTCATATAGCCTCTATCTCACTTTTATGGAAGAGAAGAGTTCCTCAAACATTTAAAAAGTCATAATTTATCATATCATCATTCTCCAGTCAAACATCTTTAATAAATCTGCAATAACTATTGCTGGATTCTAACATAGCGTCTCCCACCCACTTCGGCAAGTTGCAGCATGTTCTGTGATTTTGTACTCAAAATATCAGAGGGCTGCTGGAATGCGTAAGAAAACAGGACAACTGTTATCCTCCTCTCAGTAAGTTACAGTTATAAATACTAAAGAAAGCCCATTGCTTCAAATGAAAATTTGAAAGTCAGTCACCTACGTTGGGCATTATCTCATGAACCACACCGTTTATATTCAAAATACTTTGTTGTACAACAGAAGAAGAAAGTGTAAAATAGAAGTCATATGTAGAGAACATCTACAACAAAAATTTAAACTAATCATTACCATATTTAACCCCACCATTTTGTCTGAAAGCTATTAGGCGTATAGGCAAAATACATTCAAATATCTTGTCTAGTTGCCTATTAAGCAGGCCAGGAATATTGTCCATCAGTAATTCAGAATCAGAGATTCTGATGCTGAGTAATCTTTTACTACCCTTTGCAAGAATACTGGATGCTCTATATTTGTAATAAATCCAGTGTTTGCGCCAGGTGCTGAAATCAGTAAGTCAGGTCAGACGTTACAAAAATGACTGTAAGATTCCTGTAAGCTCTCACAACAAGCAATATCTCAGATGTAGCTGGTGGCATTATTTTGACTGTTGAACAAATCTGTTAAGTACGCTACTCGCTAAAGTCTTTAAGTATGTTTTCAAAGTAGCTAACCCCTCTAGGGCTTGCATGGTAGCCATAGCAGCACGAAGCTGGCTGGGTCTGTACTTGGGTGGTTTGCTCGGGCTGACCCCCATGTTGCTCCATATTAGCAGCAACTGATATTAGCTTACACAGTTAATTGGAAACCGTCTTGAATATGTCAACACGAGCTGGAGCTGCTTGCAAAAGAGGCAACGTCCTTAATGCCTGCAGCTACTACCTGGATGTGCAACAAAATGCTAAACATGCTCGTGTTCCAGGTCTAGAAAAGTCTATGAGAAAAATCAAACTTGAACACTGTGAACGAGGTGCAACTCCCACACCTTGACAGTACTTCACGTTATCTCTGGATAGCATTCAGATGAATTTAAAAATGCCACTATTTAAAGTAATCTGGGAGAAACAGCATTGAATAAGGAACATATTTAATTCTCTTCTATATGAATGTAAACAGAAGAAAAGCATCCCTACTAACACAGAACAGAAACACAATGCAGTGCTAAAATACACTTCATGATAAAATACTAATCACAATGGAAAGTCAAAGTAGGATAACTTTACATGGTAAGATGCTGCAGTTGGCTTTAGTATACACTTGCCAACTGATCATTTTATCTGTCTTTTTAAAACGGATCACAACTCTTCTACACACAATTAAACAACAATTACATTTTTCACACCACTACTTCACATTCTACAGTATTAAATACTCCCCTAAATCAGTATCTTGGTTTATGGAATATCTGCTAGTTATGCATGCCTGCTAACTAGATACCAAAAGACCACTTTAAACAATGATTAATAAAGCATTATATGCATTTTCTGCAGACACTGCATTGGTATTGATAAACATTAAGCAACACTAGATAATCAGGACACAAATAACCATAGAAGGCCATTCAAAAAATTACACATAGCCATGAAAATTATATATTATCACCTCAAATAGCACAAACAGAATCCTCATCCTGGCTTTGACCAGCACTGTATTAAACACAGAAATCTTCATTGCCAAAAACATCCTTTCAATGCACTGAATGTCAGCCTGTGAAGATTTGATTTATAATTGCTTTTGAACTATTCTAAAATAGTGACTCATTGCAAATGCAGTGACACCCCTTCAGTGATATCAAACTAACCATGGCATTGAAGAAAAAAGGATGCTACTGTCCTCTGGAACTGTGAAACACTGTAGAAAGATTTTACACAACTGAACACAGTGTTTTGTAACAAAATACATGGACATGAACAGAAATGGTATCCAGCAAATCACAAATAGAGCAGAGTCTTGACAATGTCTGCATTTCTTACAGTAATCTGTAAAATTCTAATTGCATCACTGTCAGTGACAAGACTCACTGTAGCAGTACATAAACTAACACAATGCACTCAAATACCTCATAAATTCTGTTTTGATTTGAAATTTGCATACGTCTCTGTATTTTGTTTCTTTGGTTTTTTTACTCATCTGAGTTTTCTCAACTTTTACCCTACTCATTCCTCAGACTACCCCAGATCCTGCCTCTCAGTGTTTTAGAGCTCTGAACCTGCATTCTCTTCACTGCTGTCTGTATGCCAGTTGTTCTCAATCGGTAAACAGGTATCCATCCATACATGTGTATGTGTCCATATGTATATTTAAACACCTATTAATTCTTCAGCTTGCACCCCCCCCCATCCTCTCCCTTAAATCCAATGAACACCTCTGTTGCTCTCGGTTCTTCTGTTCTTCCCTTCTAGGATACACTGCCAGGTGTCAGAGGGCTTTGCTACTGCAGTCTCGCACACTCAGCCCGCATTCCTTCACGTAAACATCTCAGAATAAGCAATAGTTTTGAGCTTTAATGTTAAGTACCAGAGTACTCTGTGGGAAAACCACAATGCCAGAATAATGACAGGCCACGATGAATTGGGTGGGACTTGAGCATAAATGGGACTATGGAGTGAGAGTAGAGCAGGCATAGGCCAGAGAAAGAAATCAAGATCTGGGAGATCAACCAAAAATCAGATTAGAAATGCAGAAGAAAAGCTCCAGAAGACTGTTCATGTTTATTTGCATTATTACAGGACCTTGGAGCACTAAACAAGAACTGCGGGGTAAACACAAAATAAAAAAATGGAACAAATGAATGAAATAAGAACACAGTACTGATCAGATCAATGCAAAGGGGTTTACGGACAACCTTTTTTTTTTTTAAGACACAATGACAAAAGAAATAAAAAACAAACAAACAAAAAAAAAAAGAAGGCCACATGTGTTTAGAAGGAGCACATTCCAGTGAAGCAACATGAAGAAACACATGAAGATCTCTCCCTGAAAATTTACTGACTAGATGAAGATGACTGCTATCACGGTGTAGCAGAAAGTAAAACTGGTGCAATGACGCTTATGCTAATATAAGACAACTAAGGAGGTAACAGACAAAGAATAGAGAGAAGCAGCTCATATTTGATGCAGTCTAGAAGGGGAAACCCTTCTATACTGAAATTAAAAAAAAAAAAAAAAAAAGGCCAAGCAGCTGGTTCGGAAAAGGACCTTTGCAACTGCATTCCAAATGCAAAGAAGTAGTTTTTAGGTACCTGTGGGGCATAAATCTGCAAGAAACTGGCATAATTTATTATGTTCTAAATTTGCTATTTTCTAAAAGCATCACCGAAGATGCCATCAATGTGACACAAGCAAGATCAGAAGAATGGTGCTACTGTCCACACTAATCAAAAACGTCATAAAAAATAAAATCTCATCCAAGTGATTAATTGGATTGGGAATGTCTTTACCGGTGGGTTGACCTTGGCTGGCTGTGAGACACCCACCCAGCCGCTCTCTCCCTCCTCTTTCTCAACAAGAGAGGGGGAGAAAATGAGACAAAAAAATCTCGTGGGTCAAGATAAAGACAGGGATATCACTCACCAATCACTGTCATGGGCAAGCCAGACTCAACTTGTAGAAAATTAATTTGATTTATTGCCAATTAAAAATAGAGAGTAGGATAATGAGAAACAAAAAACTAAAAATACCTTTTTCCCACCCCACCCCTTCTTCCCAGATTCAACTTCACTCCTTCGTTCCCAACTCTTCTACCTCCTCCCTGTAAAGTGGCACTGGGTGACAGGGTATAAGGGTTATGGTCAGTCCATAACACTTCATTCTCTGCTCCTTCTTCCTCATACTTTTCCCTTGCTCCAGTGTGGGGTCCCTCCCATGGGAGACAGTCCTTCACAAACTGCTCCAATGTGGGTCCCTCCCACGTGGGTTCTTCAGGAACTGCTCCAGTATCAGTCCTTTCCACAGGGTACTGTCCTTCAGAATGCACTGCTCTGGTGTGGTTAACCCAACAGGCCACAGGTCCTGCCAGAAAACCTGCTCCTGCGCAGGCTCCTCTCACTGGGCTGCAGCTTCTGCCAGGAGCCTGCTCCAGCGTGGTCTCACCACAGGCTGCAGCCTCCTTCAGGGCATGTCTACCTACTGCGGTATGGGGTCCTCCATGGGCTGCAGCATGGATATCTGCTCCAGCATGGTCCTCCATGGACTGCAGGGGACACCTTGCTTCACCATAGTGTTCACCACAGGCTGCAGGGGACACCTTGCTTCACCATAGTCTTCACCACAGGCTGCAGGGGAATTCTCTGCTCCAGTGACTGGAGCACCTCCTCCCCCTCCTTCTTCACTGACCTTGGTGTCTGCAGGGCTGTTTCTCTCACGTTTTTCTCACTCCTCTCTCTCATAGCTGCTGCCCAGCACTTTTTATGCTTTCTTAAATAAGCTATCCCAGAGGCGCCAGCATCACTAAGGAGCTCAAACTGTGCCCTGTGGTGGGTCCACTGGAGCCAGCTGGAACTGGATGCATTCAACATGGAGCAGCCCCCGGTCTCTTCTCACAGAGGCTGCCCTTGCAGCCACTCTGCCCCACTGCCAACACTTCTCCAATAGAGTAATCTATTATTTGGGCATATTTTTCTGAAGGCATCTTTACTGGACTACAGCTAGAGGGTATACACTTAGCTGTAATTGTAAACGTCTATTATATAAACACATTAATATCAAACTGCTGTAACTGTTTTATAGGACAATGCAAGATGGCATTAATAATGACTAAGTGTTTCTATAATTATAGTTTTGAATACTATTATAAACATACATTCTTGGAACAGAAAGCCAAGGAGAAAGGCAGAGGCTGAGAAAAGGGAAGAGCTATTCTTCCTACAGCATTTACTCCATCTGACCCACAGGACACTTGAAACAGAAGAGCAGTGGATTAACCACTCTCATTTAATCCATACAAATATATACAGAAATATACATGTCACCGCTTTTTGGGTCTGTTTAACACAATTTCAGATTAGTACTGACTCACTAAAGGTCACACTTATATTTATCAAGAAAATCAGAGCACTGGAGTGCTACTACTTTAGTAGCAATAACTTCATATTTCTCTATTACAGTAACAATCCAACAAGGATTGAAGTCCGCTTTAAGAAACACTTTCAGAAACTTTTTATTATCATCTTTGATATAACTTATCAGTTTTCATCTAAAATTAGATCTAAGAACTATTAATGTTCACCAGCATGTAAATACAGTGTGTACATTAATGCATGTACACATGCATGAACGTTATATGACATTTCTTTTGACCCACCGAAATAACATATCAAGCCAAAATATTTATCTATCTGAAGTATAGTTATGCTCTCAACTGTCTCATGCGGATTAAAATAAATCAAATCCCATAACTAGTGTGCTTCCCCCTGACTGCCACCAAATTATACAAAATATTATATATTGACATCAAGTCGCTCACTGGAGCATATTGCCTGAAATTAGGAATGTTATGTGCATTAATTTTTCCTACTGACACGGGACTACTGAACTGAGAGTTCTTGTTTCAGTCTAGTATTACAACATCGTTGCATAAAGCATTTTGCTTTCAAGCCAAGAATTCCCCACAAACCATTAATCTAAGATGTTCTATTCATTATCATCTCAAGCTATTTTTTTCTAAAATATGTAGCTCAGAAACTGCTGACAAACTACTTGAAATCATTTTTTAAGTGTATCACACAACCCTCTGGCTAAGGCTAACTGAAAACGAATTAAAATCATTAAGATGATGATTTGAACAAGAACAGGAAAAAATGTCTAGATGAAATTATGAGGAAAAATTAGATACCACTTGAGTGAATCGTGCCCTTAGACACACTGCTTCTCATTTTCAAAAAAGTGAGCATTTCTTTCCCTCTCAAAGGGGTTTTTGACCTTTTAAGGCACGGATAACCACAACCCTCCTCAGACTAACTTGTTCATCTCCTGACCGAAGACTCCCAAAGCATATTTCACTTCTTTTATGGGCAGAAATAAAACTCCCTCGACTCTAAATATAATTTATTACCAAGTTTAATATCTTTTTACTTGATCATCAGAACATTATTTTAGTCTTCTGATAAAAAGGCAGGAAGACAAATACGAAACAAGTTGTACGACATCTGATAAATAAAATTACATGTATCTTTTTCCCTCCATAAAAATACCAGTCCCTCGTCTACACTATTGGCCCTGGGAAAACAAAACAATCAAATAAAAAAATCTTCAAGCCTGTGGTTATCACGGAAAAGAACACAGATTTGAACCTCTTCTATCTGCCAAGAAGACTGAACAACATATACCAACAATCACTTTCACAAAATCCAAGCAGGGACAGTAATGAATGAAATTTGGAATAGAAAGACAATTTCCTGTGGTGTGATTGAGAAAAAGAATGTATAGCTTGTACTGCAAGCCAAGATGACTGATAAACGACATGTGTTAGCGCCAACTTGAGAAACAGTATTAAGCACTCATGAAATAGTCCAGAAAATTTTTAGCAGCATGTGCCAACACCACTGGACAAGAGCCAGTTTAAAAAGGAATTTGCACGAGCCTCCGTTATCTGGGATGATGAACTCAATCTAGCACGACAATCCAAGTGCTGGGACTCAGGCAAACCGAACATTCATCTTGAAGCGCGAGTCCTACCTTTGCCAGAGGAAACAAAAGTGCTGACGGAAAAGGCACTTCAGTTCACCCTCAGATATGATGTCCACAACACATGGCGACATTGATAAATCTATAGTGAAGACCACTGACCACAGCATTTTTACCAGTGAATAGGGCCGACTGGTGCATATCATACATTAGTGCATTTATTAGACCACTAGTGATGAGTGGATACATTCAGGTTTTGTTTATGTAGTCACTTCTGAAGATTCACACTGTTTATCTCCTAATTCCCTTATCCAAAAATAAGGAACATTTCTTGAGAAGGACAACCATTAAAGAGATTTTACACAAATGCTGAAGTACCTTCTGAGTCCTTTGAAGAACTAAGTGAAATCGATGTGAAACATCAGGACATTCATCTGCTATGCTTTTAAGTGTTCTGGATATATTTATACTAAATTATGAGGCTACTGCAGAAGTAGTCCCGTGATGCTACAGCCAGTGATTTTATGAAGTGGTCTTTTTGTTTTGGCTACTTTTAGGTGACAATAGTCACAAGAGGCTAAGTCTTTAAAAGCCAAAGAAAATGCTGAGCTGGGCTGCAGGCAATCATCCCCCAAGAGATGGAGATCAGTACACGGGGGGCAACTCTAAACATGCCTAGATAAATTTTAGGCTAGTGAATCATTTAAAACCAATGATCAGATTTTACATATTTGGGTGGGTGGGTGAAGTGGTAAAGGAATGACTGCAGTAAACTGACTAAGTTCAACAGAATGCAATGGTTGTTGCTATGGAATTATGCAGCGCACAAAGTACATTACAAGTACAATAAACAATAGTAACACAACAAGCACAATATCATTGACGCCTTCTGTTTCGGGGTACCTCTCCTCTCCTTTTTCTCTCATCTCTTTTTCACTCTCCATTTCTTTTCAGAATAGGTTTTGATTAATATCTCTTTCAATGAAAATACCTAAGGCCACCTTTTTTTTATCTCTACTATTCCCTCTTCCTTTGAGTCATCCTGTCTGCATGTTTCTAGTACTACTTTATATTCATTTTCATGCCATCATTCTGTTTTCTCTCTGCCTTCCCTGATGACACTATTTTCTATTTCTACTTTCTTACCTTTATGTTCCACACTCAACAAAAGAAAACGTTTGATTTGCAAAACATCACTCACAAAAATCACTGGGAAGATCTGAGTCTTGCAATTAACAAACAGATTAAGACGAAGTAACATTCTAACAATAGTACTGTCAAGAAAGGCTGAATAAACACATAAGTTAATGTCAAAGAGAAACAAAGCAAAATAAAAGACCAACCAGATGGCATCCCTTGACCAGAGGGGGGCTTTATTGGTGCGTTCACCTGATCCCAGTTAAGATCATCATCATCTGACTGAGTATAGCCACAGGAACTAAGAGGCTCATCGAAAGTACAGCATCCTGTAAAATAAAAACAAAGATAAAAATTACACAAGGCATGCAGATAACAGATTCTGAGTCTCTAATCCTAACAATTGCAACATAATTTAATGTAGGCTGTATAATTTTTCAATGTCTTTTAATACAAATGATTATATATTTATTAATTATCAGGTTTTGAGCAGGCACAAAACCTTCTCGTCGTGAAAACAAAATCCCAAGGGTAAAAGAGCAGATTTAGAACTTCAGAAAAGTTTTCTCCCTATGACGCAATCATCAGGTAGCAAAAACAAACCAGCAAAATAAAAAGCAATAAAACTCACAACATCAAAAGATCGAATAATTAGTATTCTTAAGGAAAAACAAACTATTCCATGCCTGAGAACCCACACTTTAGAGGAAAAATGGAAGTGTGGGAACATCGGTTCCCATCCCTGTAACTTGGTTGCCAAGTAAGGGAAGGCGTAGATGCTCCCAGGTGAGCTGCGCTGCAAACAGGTACCAGCCTGGGTGTTTGTGGGATCAGCGCCTCTGGTACAACACAGCACACCTATCTCATAATGCCAATCTATGCAGAGCCTCAAACTCCCTGAAAGAAAACAGCATTATTTCCTCTTTTTCCCACTCTTTTAAGTCATTTAGAAAAGAAGAACATGTTATAAAAGCACACACTAAGCTGGGGCGGGGAAAAATCTAATGTCACGAATTTTGAAGACCGAAATCTAACATTATCCACAAGAAAATGTAAAAGCTTTGCTTTTTCCCTTTGGTGCAGAGGAAACTTTTCCAGCTTTTTTACATCATTCTCTTCTAACAGGAGACTAACACAGTGTTACAAAATTCTTTTTTTCTTTGATGTTTCACTGCAGTGAAGAATGACATCTTTCCTATTCAGGAAAACAAATATAACCCTAGTCACGAATATTTCAGTCCATATTAAAGTAAATTCTGCAGCTGTTCAAACAAAACTAAACTTTAGGGCTATTCATCATCTTTGCTATCTGTCCATAGGCAGAGCAGGCTTAGCCTTGCCAAGCTGTATTAAAATAGGAAACAGACAAAATCTAGCTTTAAAAAAAGACTTGAGACACATAAGTTTTCCTAGAACATTATAAATGGCATTACAGAATACCTTATCAAAAAGTAGGATAACAGAAGACAAAATTTCGTTATACCTAACTGAAGTCCCGCCTGCCTAATAGCTAGTCCCAGTTTATATTTGAAATTCATGACAAGCACTTTGTAAGCATATAAATCTTCAAAAGAAATTAACTCTATAACTAATCACCAAATAATTTCGTTTTTTGTTCTCTTACAGTGCCATTGGTCTTTAAAGACACACCATGTTTACCCTGCCCTTGGATACAGACTATCCTATACTGTTCTCTTTCTTCTAAAATATCTTTGTCTAGGAAGTATTCATTAGCTCTAGGTATACCAGGGAAACTGGCAGCTCTGGACATTGAGTCTTTCTGTACTATTTTAAGTGCACAAGATTCAATTAGATAACCCAGTGGGAACAGAAAACCCATTAAAAAACTTTCAACTCGGAACTCTAATACTTCACCTCAATGATAACAACTCATATAAATGATCTCTCCCCTAAAGTTAAACAAATTCAGAAATACAAGAGATTTGTATATAGTACATCAAATAACATCTGCAACATTTCCAGCAGAAAGGCTTAGAAAATTGGGCATCCATTTACACATTTGTTCTAGTACTTGAATAAATATTACTTCACACTTCATAAAATATGCCACAAGCTAAGTTTCAGACACAACAGCAAAACATCAACTTTCACAGACCTATCTGTGCTTTTTTATAAAAAATTAAAAAACAAAACAAAACAAAACACCATAAGCCACAGGTGAAGCAAAAGGCAGTTTCCTTGCAAAGGTACTGCAAATGATACTAAGGCCTAAATTTAAATATCAAGTTATGCAGTGTGCAACGTAGTCAAGCTTGGCAAAAAATTTACATCTGTATAAAACCTGGCATGAATAATGGGTTACATTTCAAACACAGGACTAATGAATGTACAGAATAGCTCCCATACCTCATGATATCATACATATCTCTAGCAATAGGGAGACATAGGAAAGTTTAGGTTTTCTTGCTCAAACCCAGAAGCACAGCCAAGTGCTGCAAAATGTCCAGTACTGGAAAAAAAGGGAAGAGTTTGTGATTCCAGATGGTTAGGCAAAAGGCTTCTCCTCTTCTCACTACTTAGGAAGATGTCAAAAATGTGGATAAATAGACTGACAGTTCTACCTGTCTAGACCATTTGTCTGTCAACACAGAACCATTTCTCACTGTTTTTGTTTTTGGTTTTTTTTGTTTTTTTTTTTTTTTATTTTTTATTTTTTATTTCTCTTGCGAGCCTATAGCTAAATCACTCTGTCAGGATTTCTTTTTTTCTTTTATCTTTGCCATTTACATCCTACAAACCTCTGTGAATTTATTATAACTTCCTCAATACGGGTCTCTCATCTTCACACCTGCTATAGGAAGAGTTTAAAGGGAACTTCTGAACTCCTTCCATTCCTAAGTCACTTCCACCCGCAACTAATAACCAAACTGCAGCAAATATCACTACAAGTACTCAAACTGTACAGCCACCAACCCAGAGAATTGACCAGCATACACAAGATCTTTAACAGCACAGATGCCAAGCCACGTTCCTTTCTGCAGCCAGCCACTAAAGATAAGATGAATACTAATGAAGGCTTTGCACAGCCAAGACTTTCTGGAAAGTCTTTTGTAGATTAAAATAGCATTACATGGCATATATAGGTGTTGGAAGTATAGACAAGTTTATAGATTGAACTAAGAATAACACAGAACATCTTACTGGAACAAAAAAAAAAAATATTAAAAACCGCTTAGCTACAATTACTGTTAATCAAGAGTCATTGAGAGTCCTAATGGCTTATGTTTGGCTCCCCAAAGTTCCAACCCTCACATCTAACTGTATTACAAATAAGATGAAGTTATTTAGAAATGGGTCATGACATTTGACAGAACCCTATATTTGCATCTACTCAAGCTCTCCTGCCTTCTTCTGCAGCGCTTTGCCTATTTTCTAGTCACGATGCTCTTATCATACAAGGTTTCCACTTCATAAAAGGTTATCCACATATGATATCAACAAGGGCTAGTAAAATGTGAAAAATTATCAGTGGTCTTTAATGTCTCTCATTGTTGCACTGTTTTGAAACACGAGCCACTGCCAAAATAGGCACTCATTTATAATAACTAACACACTTAAGAAATTCCGCCCATTTTTGCAATTAGAATTTATAATAACAATCAAAATACATATCGTCTGCTATATAGTTTAATCAAGCAAAGTAATTTCCCTGCCTGTTATACTGGCATTACAGTTCGGATAGCCAAACTGTATTTTAAAGGATGAATTCTGTGCTGACTGAAATATTTATAAGTAAAACAGGAGATACATATCCCATTAAGATTCTTTCCCTTATACTATATTTTATAGATATTTCTGGATTCCTAAGAGGAATTGAATTGACAAACGCACAAGATGCAACACAGTCTATTACAGCCTACGGTTCTTTCAAGTGCAATTATCCATTTAACCATCATGAATCCTGTTCAATATAACTATGCCATTGCCCAAATATAGTCCTTTTTTGCACATTTCTATTTTTATTCAGTTAAATTACTTTAGATCTTGAAAAATTTATGATCTTAAACAAGGAATATAAGATGAAAGCAACTAATTATAATAAATGGGATAAAGAATACACTGTATTTTTCCTAATGTGAATGAAGTTTTATTCAAAGTATTCTGTGTGTTACAGACTATAACTATGACATCTGTTATGAAGTATTCTTCAAGAATACCTTATCAAAAGTCGGATAACAGAACACAAAATTGGTTAAGTGACAAAAACTAACATAGAAAAAAGTTCAAGTTATGCTGGACATTCCTTTATTTTCGTTGGTCTTACGTACTGAAAAAATCCCCGATCAATATGTATACTTTCTATCAAAAATTTGCTGTCAAATGTTCAAGTGCTAAAACTTGTGATGCTTATGAGTGCTAGCACTGGCAGGGAACAAATGTGCATACTAGAACTGATAAAAGGGCCTTGCTCTGGGACAAAATACATTTATTTCTTTACAGCAGAACCCTGTGGTTTCTGGTCTGCCAAAGTAACATGAATTCTGTTGCAGAATAGGTGAACCCAGAAGATGAGTTTACTCAATCCCACATTTTATTAGTATTCTTCTTTATTTCATTTTAAAAGTATTCTGAATTCTGTTGTCTCTGTATTTTCAGTTTCATACTGGAAAAGTGTTTGTGTTGATTAATTCGAAGTGCAATGTAGCTACGCTTTGAAACAGAAATAAAGGTTTTGACATCTGATACGAAAGGTGAGTGTCCAGATCATGTGTGCTATCAGAGGGATTTGATAATACAGCGAAAGATTAATCTCCTATTAGGCAATGGATCTTTTCTGTCTATTAAAAAAAAAAAAAAAAAAAAAAAAAAAGGAGCCTCTGCCCAAACCAAGAATATACCATTCCTCAGCCAGCTGCATTCCCTCCTGTCCTTATGACCATCCCTACATCCAACAGCAATGGACCAAGAGCATCACCTGGACAACATATTGAGGCAAATTAAAAATTGAAATAACTGAAAACTGTGACAAACTGTAATTGTTAAGCTTGACTGGACTGTGAATGAGCCAGCCCTCATCCCCAAGGGTTACTGCTCAGGACAAGGCAGCATTGCCGTGCTGCCTTGTGCTTCCTTTTACATTTTTGAAGTTTTAGATTTTGGGGCAATCATCCCATCTAGACACTCTCATGACAATTAGAAAATGACCTGAGAAACACGGCATCAGGAAAACAAGACCCTGAGCCCCTAAACTGACAAACTGTCAAATCAGAGAAAAAACAACTACTCCATTGGGGGCCAGTAAGAAGTCATAAAGTGGAAAATAAAAAGCCATTCTCAATTATAAAGTGGTTAAAGAGAATGCTAAAGTGGGAATCGATGGACAATTTTTAACGGAAAAAAATTCAAATTCTGTCTCTAAAACTGTATGACAGGTCTGGGCTGCTGTATACCTTTAATAAAAGACAGGGTGATGACAAAAACTGTCTAACACAAAACTGTCCACCTCTCTGAAATTAGTAAATAGTTGAGCCAATAAAGCTTCAAGTAAACTAACTACAGCTAAACAAATGGACACTTTAAAGAATGTATTGGAAACTGGACATAATGGCCTGCCTGGATTCTGCTTTGTGTGCAGATTCTCATGAGGAAAGAAAAGAAAAAAAAAAAAAAAGGCTCTACCTGCCATTTTCAAAGGTGTCACAGCATTACACATTAAAAGGACTTTCCAGCCACACCAGCTCAGAGATAGCTAGCAAAAGAAACTCTTCTTTCCCTGTGTGCCTCCAAAGTGCAGGCAGAGCTGCCACATATCTGCAGTGACAGAAACGCACCAAAAATTCTTACCCAGGCTTTACAAGTGAACTTTCGACAGTGGGTAGTCTGTTTTAAAATGGAACATTTATTTTCTCTCAAAATATACCAAGTTTTTTATTTTGTTCAGAGCTATAAAATAATACTTTAATCTAGATTACTGGTCAGGGAGTCTGAAAAACCACGTGCTGCATAAAGTTGGTCTAATTTAAAACAGTTTCTACATTTTGTCAAGTCTGCATATGCGCGGGGGTGAGCGAGAAGAGCAAGAGGAAAAACAGATTTTACAATTAAAGAACTTCTCCGATTGCGGCTGTGCTCAGGAAGCGTTGTGAAAAAGGTGGAGGACGGAAGAATTATCTGGAAAAATCTTATGAGCCAGAGCAAAAATGACGAGGGAAAAGGATGTATTTTGCAACTAACAAAGGCCAGATATTAATTCTGGCTGTAAGGGACAACAGATGGAAAATGATACAAAATTGTGCAAAAATATGTGGAAAAGGTGGTATGAGAATGCTAGAGAGTTCCGAATTCATAGACCCAATTCCAGCAGTATTACAGGTGATGGCAGTATACAGAAAAAAATCATTTTGGATAGACATTTAAAGCTGTTATTCATGAGACTTCAAAAGCTCACCACATGTTCATAAAACATTCTCTCTGTTCTCCCTCCACTTACCTGACAGAAGCTGAATCAAGACAAATGTCTCCAAAAATGTTTCCGTTTTGGTGACATGGGACACTGTAGCAAAGTTGCATTTTATGGAAGACACATCTGTCAGTTCTAACTTCCTCTGGAAACCTGCCCACATTTAGGTAAATAAAATGTTTTCTAAAAAATTACACGTGCCTCATAGATACTGAGAATAAGTCAAAATTTGGGTTCCTGGACTGTAGTGAAAAGCCCTGAAAAACAGGACAGTTCCTTCTCAAAATGTGCATTTAAACTCCTTTTAGAGACCAAGACATAGGAATAGACACCACTCACCAAGGATAAAAGACAAGACGTTGAATAAGGGCTCCTAAAATAAATACCACATGTAAGCAAATAATATCCATACATTTGTGTCATTTTTATATCCGTGATTATTTATATGAGGCCCATGGGAAAACGGGTGCACATTAATATTCTATGAGCAAACATTTCTGGCATTTTTTATGGCAGGGTGTTTGATTTTGCAATATTAGTGATAGCTTTTCTTAATGTATGGCACAGAATAAGTGCACATGTATGCTTACACACATGAATTATATCCCTGGCTGCAGTTGCAATTAATTAGAATATGACTAAATTTTAGGGTGGGGGGTGGTTTGTGTGGGTTTTTTTGTTTTGAGGTTTTTTAAGTTTTCATTTCTTTCTGTATACGCACCATTAAGTTTTTAATTATTAATTTAATGCTGAAATTGAGTTCCACATCAGGGAATTCACTTTATAAATGTAATAAATACTGTTATGTTAACTTTTTTGAAAGGAAGCCTTATAAGAAAAAAAAATCTCCATATGAGAAGTATTTTGGAATGACTTTTCAAGAACAACTAGATGTCCAATTTGTAACGTGTATTTAACCTACAGCTGCAAAAGGGAGAGGAGTGATGTACATGTGTTTTGGAGCTGACTCGACCTGCCGAAATTCTGGTCAAAAGCACTACAAAAATAAATGAATAAATAAAAAGCAGATTTCCCATATGTTTTGTATCTTGTTTATCATAAATACATGACAAAACCTTGCTCCAAAATGCAGAAGTCTCTTGTATAAACCGCCTGATATGTTTCCACATAAAGCCCTGACCTACAAATAACTAGCAAAAGGAACCTTTCTTCTCACATACTTAAAATAGAATTAAAAATTCAAAAGATATTCTGGCAATGGAATAAGCCTCCCGAGAAAAACAAAAATGCAACTGAACACCTCTTTCATATAGTGTATATCATAGGATTCACTTAATTTATTTTTATAGCTACCACCCAGGAGTGCACAAAACCCCTTTATTAAATGCGTAAAAGCATTCAATCATCTTGGTTGGGAAAGAAAGCAGATGCTACAGAACAGAGATGTGGGAGAGGCTTTTTCCTCCCCCCATTTACTTGAAACGGAGACTAGTAAGGACATACTGGGAGGGCTGGAAACAGATGTACACACTGCAGTAATATATACAGAAGGTAACATTGGGTATACTTTCTTTTCACAAGTTAACATGCAGTACCTCTTAAAGGACTTGAAATGACACCTCTGTTCTGAGAAACTACAGTAAAACACATGAGAACATTTTCTGCACTCTTTCCTGAGGAAGAAAAGAAAGAGGATAATTTTCAGACTACCTACTGGACCAGTTATGACTTTGAAGCAGTAGCCTGCAGCACTTCACCCTTCTGTCAGCCGAGGGACAAAATACATACCACAGGTATCTCTTTTCCACTCAGCATCTATTTGTGACTTCTTATGTTGGTAACAGAAGCTGTCCTTTTTTATTTAATTATTATGTAGAATGCCTCTATCCTTTTCTCACTTGGATTTTATTGCAATTTTACCTCCACTTCTCCTTTCGGGTCACTGAGGACTGCTATCACCAAAACACACCCAAGCATGTGCAGCTGGAATTAAAAAGAAAATATCTAAACATAGTAAGAAATTACTCATTTGATTTCTTTTTTTTTTCCTGGTTTCATTTGCTCCTATAGACCTACCAAGGCCCAGAGGCAAAGCCCTAAATTGTGTCCTTAGGTAAAGTGCTGCCCTGACAAAGGGTAAGCTCAAGAATCGCTCACCATTACTCTCTCAATATGGCATTTACAAGAGATGTGAGCAGTTGTGCTGATCTGTTGAAGACAGGCAAATTTCAACAAAAGGAAAGACGACAGCTGTCTGCTTTCAGTAGCTTCACATTCCAGTTTTTAAATTGATTATCCTAAAAACTGCTTACTCCTTTCCATTTCACCTCACCTGAGTAGCCCCCAGCATCTTTGAATATCATTAAAATATAACACAGTAGATCTGCCCCAGAAAGATTTGTTCAGGGGAAGGGAGAGGAGAGCAGGGAAAGGCATTTGAGAAACAATACAAACTGTGCAAGTGGGAAACAATACAAAACTGCAGCGGTGATATTCAAGGAAGAAATTTATACATTGGAAAAATCTGAGATGAAATAAAATGCAGTTCAGAAGGAAGAAAAAAAAAACAGGGTGGGGATAATTCAGTCTTCCCCCCCACCCCCAGCTAGGAGAAAGGGATTGAAATGCAAGCCTCTCGGCCAAAATCTATCATAATAAAGGGTCTACTCACTCCGACACTTTATTTAAAACACAGTGTAACCTAAGAAATATACAATCATCAAGACTGTAATTATGAGACCACACCAGACCATTTCTCTAACATCTGTTCAGGAAACACTGCATTAGATTTTCAGTTTGTCATGAGGACAAACCTTTTCATGCTACATCCATCCCAGGGCTCTGGGGAAATACAGCCTGATGAACAGTCAAACCACCTTTCCCACAGCCAGCACTGCCAGCCGTTCAACTCACAAAGCCATTCAGTTCCTGAGCCCAGCGTACTTGGATTTTCATTAAGGTACTTCTTAAGAATTTTGAAAAACAGCACTTTTTCCTTAAAATTACTATAAGCCAGTATCTTCATTCTTAGTTTAGAAATTGTGCTATTCAGTTATCCCCCCAAAAGTTTTTTCTCACATTGTAATGGATGTGCATGAATGAATGGATGTGAACAAAGACAAGAACACGCAACACAGTAAGCAGACACTGTGCTTTTGTCTACGGTTGTGCCAAGAGTCATACAAGTTTTCACAAAACAAATCAGCTTTCAGCTGCATTTCATGCTACGCGACTATGAGAAAAAGACCATGTTGCTTCAACACATTTATCACATTTTTACAATTTACAACACAATTTAGAATTCAGAGTGAGTTAAAGAACACTTGCTCTGACTAAAGAAACCAAAGTCTTATGTCACAGGTCAAAGTTGCTTTGTTCATTCCTTGGCTTAAATGGACGGACATTGACAAAAAACCGTCATGCTGTCATAAAATAATCAAAACCTATGATATTTTAAATTAATTTAACTACCGTATAACTACATAACTGTACCTGTTAACAGCATAGATTATATCAGAATAAGAAGCAAATAAGAAGCTAAATCCTGATTTTAAAGCTCAGTATCACGGAATCACGGAATCTTCAGAGTTGGAAGGGACCTCTAGAGATCATCTAGTCCAACTCCCCTGCTAGAGCAGGATTGCCTAAAGCACATCCCTCAGGGCTGCATCCAGGCGGGTCTTGAAAATCTCCAGAGAAGGGGACTCCACAACCTCCCTGGGCAGCCTGTTCCAGTGCTCTGTCACCCTCACTGTAAAGAAGTTTTTCCGTGTATTTGATCGGAACTTCCTATGTTCTAGCTTGTGCCCATTGCCCCTTGTCCTGTCGCTGGGAACCATTGAAAAGAGCCTGGCTCCGTCCTCCTTAAACCCACCCTTTAGGTACTTGTAAACATTAATCAGGTACCCCCTCAACCTTCTCTTCTCCAGGCTAAAGAGTCCCAGCTCTCTCAGCCTTTCCTCATAAGGGAGGTGCTCCAGTCCCATAATCATCTTGGTTGCCCTACGCTGGACTCGCTCCAGTAGTTCCCTGTCCCTCTTGAACTGGGGAGCCCAAAACTGGACACAGTACTCCAGTTGTGGCCTCACCAGTGCAGAGTAGAGGGGGAGAATGACCTCCCTCGACCTACTGGCCACAGTCTTCCCTATGCAGCCCAGGATGCCATTGGCCTTCTTGGCGACAAGGGCACACTGCTGGCTCATGGATAATTTGCTGTCTACCAGGACCCCCAGGTCCTTCTCCTCAGAGCTGCTTCCCAGCATGTCCGATCCAGCAGTATCATCATGTTTTTCAAGGGTCAATAAATGTAACAGTGCAAAATAGCTCAAAGTCTTGGAAAAGTTAAGTGTCAGCTCTAAGATGATGGGCCCACAGCAAACTTTGAGACACTACAGCTGGATTGCCAGTACAGCATAGAACATCCTCAAAGCGAGCCCCAAGACTCACTTCTTCCCCAGCTTCCACAACTTTTACAGATGGTTAATACTGCCTCTGAAGTTATCAGCTAGCAGGACTGAAGACAACCTGTTTTATCAAATCCAATTTTGATAGCTGAGGGATTAACTATCATTTCATCCAACTATTGGGACATTCTGATCTGAGCAAGTTTTTTGGTTTTTCTTTTTTTTTTTCTGTTGTCAAAAAACTACTATAATATCCTATTTATCTATATATTAAGGGATTTCATTGAGAAACCTGACAGCATTCTTCTCATCTGCCAGTCGAGCTTTTATAACGTATCTTCACCTCTAAACTCTTCAAGCTAAAAAACACAAGTGTACTTGAAGCTCAATCATTCTCCTTGGTGCTGCTCATTTTTAATGAGCCTCTTGTCTTTACATGTCCCAAAAGACAGACTCCACAAAGCAATCTCAGGTGATGTGAAACCAATGCTTGATGCTTTTCCAAAACCCTGTCTTTTTGAGCCTGAAATCTTCCTGCTAAACCCGTATGGGACTGATGGGCCATTTCAGTCAAACCCAATTTCACTTATTTATTACAAGCCCCTACTTAGAAACTCTACTGTGGATTGCTTGTACACACAATCTGTTTCCAGCTTTGAACTTTAAAAAGGATTTAAGCAGTCAATCTCAATATCATTGTAAATCCAATGTGCATTACTTGCCTATTGATTGTGAGAAAATAAAAGTTTGAAGCTTGATTTCAGGGCTAATCTTTCCATTTGCTTGATGAGTTCTGCAGTTGTTACAGAACACTTAGTGCATCCTGTTTGATAACAACGTATTAAGCTTGCATGAGAAATCCAGACTATTTACAACACACTTCTAGCTTTAAGTAAAGAACAAAGGCAGCATTAGCTTTCCTGGTCCCAGAGGCTTTTCAGCTATACCACAATTTAAAAAAAACACCCAAAAAACAAACAAAAAACCCAACAAACCACTAACCATTTCTGTATAAAGGATTCCATCCACAACCTTAAAATATTTTCATAAAACTAATATGTTAAGATGGATTTTATATTTCTTCTGCCCAATATATCAACCTTCAATAGATTCTGTCCAAATCTAGACTTTTATATTCTACTTCATCAATGATAGAGCAAATGAAAAAATAGACCAGACACATTGGTATTCATTCCATTTACTATTAGACTATCTTACAAATGGCGTTTTTCCCTATAAGTTTTAAGTGAAATAGTTTATCATCTAATTAAACGAGCTGTTTATGATCTGAATTTTAATGTGTGTACTGAGACATTTGAGAACAAATGCCATAAAAGAATTTTATACATAGAAAGAATTCAAATAGATGTCGAAGCCCGTGCAACCCTTCCCCTGCCTACTAATCTAAGAATTCCCCAACCCTTTCTTTTTTTTTTTTTTTCTTTTTTTTCTTTTTTAAATCTCCAGGTTTTTCTGCTGCATTTAATCTGGGGGCTTTCCTTCAGATGAGAAAGGCTGTTACTCATTTTGTTTTGCTTTTTAAAGTTACTGTCCATGCGTTTTCCCGTGCAGTGACTATGACCTGTTACAGATGCATCCCAAACCATTTAGTTCTATGATACAGCTTCAGCTACTCGATCAATAATTCAGGAAAATATTCGTCTTGATTTCGTTACTGCTGTCAGTACAACTCTGTGCCTGGATGAAAAGAGAGCAGGACCTCCATCTGGAGGTTTTACCTGTGCTGCTCAATGAATTAACCTGTAGGAGGTGCCACAGTGATGAAGCAGTCAAAAACCTCCAGAAGGCAACTTCATCACAGGGGTAATTAGTTCACTACATCAATAACGCCTCCAGTCGTTAGCAGCACCAAGTCTGAATCCCAGGTCTGCTTGTTAAATTCACTCAGCACAACAGGCTTTCACTGTGCTGCAGGTATAAATAACTTTCTATTTTTAAATATAGTCAGCTACTATTTTTTTTTCCTCATTTTTAGTCATTATCTCTTGCGATAAATTATACTTTCTTTCATTCATCATGTCTGTAACTTCCTCCCAGAAGGAGAAGAAATAATTAATTTTAGAAGCCTCTGACATTTTCACAAGGTCTGATCGACTATAAGAGAGACCCACATTTGACAGTATTAAAACCACCGCTGCTGCAGCACTGACGTGCCCAAGCTTACGTGACCCAAGAAGCCAACTCTCGAATCTCCCACACAGGGCACTATCACTGCACTACCCAGATAAAGCAATTACTTTCAATTCTTGCCTATAAGAGGATTAAGTCAGTAGTAAACTCACCTAAATGTTGTACCATAACAAAAAGACAAATCGAGGCCACACAGAGCTTCACACTTGCTAGCCGTGTAGAAGCCATTTCTGGTCTATGTGTGAGCGACGGCAGTATCGAAGCACTGGCAAACCTAAAGACTGTCAGGTTGATTCAAATTATTTTTTGCTTTCTACTAATTCCAGCCCCATGCCTGATGAAAGGGATGTTTTGCCCAGGTCATAACACTGGGATAAGTGTATGTCCCCCAAAGTCTGATCCTTTGTGAAAAGGGTCTGATATTCCTGGGACACCAGTACATTACTAAACTGGGAAGGTCTAACCCTCTCTGTTGCCAAAATTCACTTCAGGACAGGATAATCTAATAAAAGCTATATGTTGTATGCTTTAAACAGTATAGATTTAGGACTGATTTAAGACAAGCTAGACTAGCTCAGAGTTTTTGGCTTAATGACTTGAAATTATCCATTTTTTATTACAGTATTTTAGTAATACCACATAACCTATAATATACAGCGTATACAGATACATTTTTACATGTATTTTGAAGCCTCTTTCATAATTTACCTTTAATTATTTACAGAGAAAACAATAAACAGTTGAGCTTTGGGGGCAATTTTCTTTTTATTTAAATGCATCTTACTTAAACGTTTAAAAGTCTTAATAAAAGTCATGTTTGGCCTTTATATTTTGAGGTAGCTGATAGGTCTGAAGACTTCAGTGGTTGCCAAGAATTGTGTGTCAAGTGTCAATACGGTCCAAATACGGGAGTATTTCAAGCGGATGCGAGACATTCATACATTAATCTGTCATCGCCCAGTCTAACCCAACATACAGTACAGACCTCAGCATTTAAAGTAATTAATTCCTGCCTGACCCAGAGCATATCTTTTATAGTGACATATGCAATCACAGATTTGAAACATTTTAAATCATAGAGAAGTCAGAGTTACTGAGCTAACTGCATTCTCTTCTTCAATAATCTATTTGAGCACCATTTCAGGTCTTGCCTCTCAACTCTTGTTCATTGGTGGAATTTGGTATTTCTCCTACTGTCACGTCAAACCATAGACTGCTGTCCCCCATCCCACTCTCAGCCAGCCTGACCTACTCAGAACTCGCAGTTCTTCTCCGCCTTCTGGAGCCAAGGGTGACAGCCCACAACTAAACAGCTTGGAAAAGCAAAATATTATTTGTTCAAGTTAAAAACATACTAAAAAAAGGGTTTAACACAGTGTGTTTTGCATGGGTTTACCCCCCCTAATATTTAACATCTCTAAAATCTGTAGGTATGGTCATTTTTTAGTGGGTTTTGTTTTTGTTGTTTGTTTTTTTTAAATTCCTTCACAAAAAGCCTCTTTCTTTCCCTTCCCCTCCCTATTAGTGCTGTACAGATCCTAATGATTAGTTGAATCTTTCTCACTTCCGCAAACAGTCCTTCAGCAAACCAAAGTCTGAAGATGATACTAATAATGCAAGCACAAGCAAACAATAAGAAAATGGCAGAGGTGACGTTCCTCCTTAGTAAGAGCTCTTTGTCAGCCACATTATGAGGTAACAGAAGTGACAACCTAATCAGATCTCACAAGAACTCGGCCAAAAAAATTTGAAATTAAGTTGAAATAAACTCAACTTAGAGACAGACCTTCCAATTGCTGCATCATGAAGTATTAAACTAAGATTTTTAAGTAATGAAGCATATTCAATCACATAGCTGTCCCTAAAAATGTATTCTTAATAGGAATATTTTAACTAGGAGAACAGAAAACAGTTTTTACCATTACTAAAATAAAATTTAAAAATATTGTTTATTTTATCTTTATATCATAATTTTTAATTTTTTGTGCAGGTGTTAACTGTACTAATTATATTTGTATGGTAGCATGTGTATATAAATTATAAATAACTATATACATATTGGGGGTACGTGGTCAACAATTTTTTACTGATCGAGGTGCACGGTCAAAAGAATTGGGAGATCACTGACCTAGAGCAGGATGCTCAGGACCACCTGCAGATGGCTTTTTACTATCCCCAGGGATGGAGATCATCCGGTCCAACCCTGCTGCTCAAGCAGGGCCACCCAGAGCCAGTTGCCCAGGACAACTTCCACATGGTTTCTGACTATGTCCAAGGTTGGAGGCATCACAACTTCCCTGGGCAACCTTTCCTAGTGCTCAGTCATCCTCACAGGGAAAAACTGTTTCCTGATGTTCAAGGGAACCTCTTGTGTTTCAGGTTGTGCTCATCAACTGTAGTCCTGTCACTAGGCATCACTGAAAAGAGCCTGGCTCTGTCCTCTTTGGACCATCCTTTCAGGTGTTTATAGACATTGGTAAGATCTCTCTGAGCTTTCTCTTCTCCAGGCCGAGCAGTCCCAGCTCGGCCTCACTGGTGCTGAGGAGAGGGAAAGGATCCCCTCTGTCAACCTGCTGGCAACAGTCCTCCTAATGCAGCCCAGAATACAATTGGCCTTCTTTGCTGCAAGGGCACATTGCTGGTTCATGGTCAACCTGGTGTCCACCAGGACCCTCAGAGCCTTTTCTGCAAAGCTGTTCTCCAGCTGAGCAGCCCCCAGCCTGTGCTGGTGCCTGGGGTTGTTCCTCCCCAGGTGCAGCACTTTGCAGTTCCCCTTGTTGAACCACCCTCTGCTGTATTGGTCACCCCTCCCAGCTTTGTGTCATCTGTAAACTTGCTGAGGGTGCACTCTACTCCACCATCTAGATCATTAACGAAGATGTTGAATAGTACTGGACCCGGTACAGACCCCTCAGGTACACATTGGCCTCCAACTGGACTTTGTGCCACTGATCACCATCCTCTGGGCCTGGCTGTTCAGACAGTTTTCTACCCACCCCACCATCTGCTCATCCAGACCATAGTTTGTCAACTTCTCTGTGAGGAATTTATGGGAGACAGTGTCAAAAGCCTTACTGTAGTCAAGGTAGACGATATCCCATGCTCTCCGCTTACCTACACGAAGCCAGCCATTTCATCGTAGCAGGTTATTAAGCTAGTCACTTCCCCTTGGGGAATTTGTGCTGACTGCTCCTGATGATCATCTTGTCCTCCATATGCCTGGAAATTGTTTCCAGAATTAGTTGCTACAACACCTTCCCAGGGGCTGAGGTGAGGCTGACCTGCCTGTAGTTTCCTGATCCACTTTCTTGCACTTTTTGAAGATAGGAGTGGCATTTCTTTCCTCCAGTTCTCAGGCACCTCTCACAATCGCCATGATCTTTCAAAGTTTATGAAAAATGGCCTTGCGGTGACATCAGCCAGCTCCCCCTCAGAACTCACGGGTGCCTCCCATCAAGACCACAGGTACCAAAGGAACATCCACTTCAACACTTAAGTTTTTCCAAAATATGAATTTGCCTAATTCTCAGCTTAACTTTGTTTAGTCATTCAGGCTTGTTTTACTAGTGGCCGGCAACTCTGTGGGTCCCTCAATTATTAAACAGCATTTCTATATAGCAAGGCTTGCAAACCTAGATCAAATATTGTAAAGTCTGATTTATTGAATAGATTGTAGTGGCAGATTTAAGGAATTTGAAAGGTGTGCTTCCAAACACTTAATGGTTCAACATAGTAGTTGTTCTGTGCTCCCTTGAGTTTGTTATCCTTCCCGAGTTGTGATGCTGCATGGGCTAGATCAAGTATTCCGATGACGTTATAATAATGCCAAGTATTCCTCCTGTTTCTGATACTTCTTATCAGACATCAAAAAGCTTGCTTTCCAAGTCTTTTTCAATCCCCGTTTCCTTGATAGTATTTCTTTAGGCTGGAGGCATGTCTTCTTTTCTGTGTCAAAATATATAGTGCTTTCTTGCACTCCAGCTTTCAAGATTGCTCAGTTCTCCTCTGATCACTGCTTACCATGGCGCTAGCCCTGTTGTCATCTGCATGCTTTTATCGGTAATGACTCTGTATTTCTTCCTCATCACTAATAAAAAGGTTAAACGCTGTCAGATCTAAAATTAATCCTCAGAGGACCTCCACATACTCCACACTGATTACTGACTATAATTATGTTATTGAGACCTATTAGCCATTTTTTTTTAAAACACACTTGATGTATGCTGATGATTCTATATCGTTCCAATTGCTAAATCAACATGTCACACAGCACCAAATCAAACATTTTACAAATATTAAACGTCACATATCTTTGAAAAGTCCAACGTACTCTCTCAAAACGTCACGTTGTCTTGAGAAAAGATCTATTTCCCATAACCGTGTTGACTGAAATTAATTAATGAAGAATTAAAGGTACGTAACAAAGTTGACTCCCAGGCAGCCATTCTATTATTCTGCCCCAGATTAATGTCTGTTTGACAGACTTATGATTACTCGGTCATCCCAAAGCAAGAAAAACTTACAACGTAAAAACAACAATGAAGATATTTTTAGATAGAACCCACCAGTCAAAAAAGTTTCATGAAAATAACATACATAGCCATACATTTGGTGCAATGATGTAAAGACAATCACCTATAACAGAAAACATCCTTAGTCAGTGAAGTCACGGACCTTTCAAGTAACTCCACCAAGCTGGACTGAGACTTTTAGGAACTTCCCACGCGCACGCACACACCTTTCACACACTTTGTTTTATTCACAAGAGGAAAAAAAAAATTGCAATATAACTCACCTGTGTCATGGAATGATTAGCAGTCTTCTGGGAAACACGGTATTTTATTTAGAAAGGCATTGATTTGCAAACAATGGGGCTACAGAAACAGAGCTCAACAAAAGTAAATAAAGGACTAAACAAACATTCATGGACACAGGAAATTCTGTGCATGAGAACTTTCTAGAGAAAAATTTATAATGAGCTTTTGTTCTCTAAAATTGAGACTAGTAGTTGCAAGATGAATGGCCAGTTTCACTGTGTTTAATAGTTTCTATTCCTTAAAGGTTGTTTTATAGATTTAAAATCTAAACCATAGTTGACAAAACGCACCTCTCTTTCTCCACAGTTGTGAGAATACTACAAAATCATGGATCTCCTTTATGCAGAAAATTGCCTCATTTACAAGTGTCCTGCATTTTATACACACATTACATATAGTCATGTTTTCCCATATTCTTAGGTAGTTTTTATTGTCTCTCTTTTCTCCTCCTAACCTCAGGTAAGCCTGAGAGCAACGAAGAATTAAACAAAAGCAACTGCAATGACATGCAATTTGTATTTCTTATTTTTTTTATTGTTGGTTAGCATATTTACCTTCCAATTTTTTAGGAAGGTATTTCAGTCTAGCTTCAAATTCATGCATACTGGAAACCTATTTAAGGTTAGTGCAATACTAATACTAAAGTAATTTTCCTCCTATGCTGATTTTCAGCAGTAGATATGTTTTTCAGTCCCAGAGGGACTCATCCATTCCCATCCTTCCCACCCTTCACAGAATCATAAGATGGTTTGGGTTGGAAGGGACCTTAAAGATCATCTTGTTCCAATCCCCCTGCCACGGGCAGGGACACACTTCACACTAGACCAGGCTGCTCAAAGCCCCATCCAGCCTGGCCTTGAACACTTCCAGGGATGGGGCATCCACAGCTTCCCTGGGCAACCTGTTCCAGTGCCTCACCACCCTCATAGTGAAAAATTTCTTCCTAATATCTAATCTAAATCTCCCCTCTTTCAGTTTAAAACCATTACCCCTCATCCTATCACTACACTCCCTCCCCATCTTTCCTGTGGGCTCCCTTTAGCAAAGGCTGCTATAAGGTGTCCCTGGAGCCTTCTCTTCTCCAGGCTGAACAACCCCAACTCTCTCAGCCTGTCCTCATAGGAGAGGAGCTCCTGCTGTTCAATCATCTTTGTGGCCCTTCTCTGGACCTTCTTGAGCAGGCCCATGTCTATCTTATGCTGGGGACTCCAGAGCTGGACACAGTATTCCAGGTGGGGTTCTCACAAGAGCCGAGCAAGGGGGAACAACCACCTCCCTTGACCTGCTGGCCACGCTTCTTTTGATGCAGTCCAGGATGCGATTGGCTTTCTGGGCTGTGAGCACACATTGCCGGCTAACATCCAGCTTTTCATCCACCAGTACCCCCAAGGCCTTCTCCACGGGGCTGGCTCTCAATCCACTCATTGCCCAGCCTGTACTTGTGTTTGGAATTGCCCCAATCCACATGCATGATCTTGCACTTGGCCTTGTTGAACTTCATGCGGTTTGCATGGGCCCACCTCTCTAACCTGTCAAGGTCCCTCTGGATTGCATCCCTTCCCTCTAGAGTATCAGCCATACCACTTTTTTGGTTGTTTTTTGTTTTGTTTTCCCAAGATAAGCATATTAAAACAGATGAAACAGCCTACTTACAGTCCATCCTTTTAACCAATCATACTTCCAAGCCAGGTAGATACAGGACATGAGGGAATGTTGCACACTCACTCAGCTGCCCTCTGATCACATTCTTCCTCACTAAGGAAAGGCACTAGAGTCTCCTTATATGCTTGCTTGTTGCTGACGCTATGGTTTATATATGGCAATGCCCCAACTCTATCATTCTCTTTGCAGGAAACTAATCCCTGTGATACAATATCCTCAGCACTACGTGTAGCCATTTGACATTCACCAAACCTGACAAGAATGAAATCTTGAGGTTTTTATGCTACAGCAAACAATAGTCCCTGTGAAGGTCCACCCTAAACAGACAGACAAAAAATGATGCAACAAAGATGGCTTCACTACTTTAAACACGGGAACACCACTATCACACTGTACATGCGAAGAGAGTCAAGATAACATCTCAAATTAACACTGCTGCAGCAGTTCTCACAGATGGTAAATCAACAACAGCTTCTGTACTGTAAATCCTTTACTAAAAACTGTAAATCCTTGCCTTTAAGGCCCATCTCTCTGTAATCATCTTTGTTCATCTTTCAGTACATTGCCAAAAGCCCTTAATTAGTCTGCCTTTCACTGCCCCTCATCCTAATCAGTTGACTAATTACTTGCACATAATCTCAGTGTCAGGTTAGAAGATGTTTTTTGAATGAAGATAAGCATGTGGAAGAAGTCCCTGGCCTAGGGGGCATGGAGGATAGCCCGTAGACAGCTACAAAACGACCTCAAGTAGCAGGTAGCCTCACTTAAGAGAAGAAAAGGGGGAGGGAAAGATGCATCCACAGCCAAAAGCAAACTTAGAGATATAATAATCCACAAAAGCAGACAGCAGAAAGCTTTTAGTGAGGAAGGCAAGTCAAGGGAAAGGCTGCAGTATGAAGAACACTCATTCTAGCATGACAGCAGGGAATGCAACTTTGGATTTCAAATGGGCTGTACAAAGGAACTACCAGCAGATGCTGCAGTAACTGATGCAGGAGGAGAGAAAAGCATACAAAATGGTTTTCTGCAAAGGCAAGAAAAGAACACATCTGATCTTAGGAATACATGAAAATATTTGGAGATGATATGCATCTATGAGAGAAAAGAAAGCACCAGAGATGTACCTCCAGAAAAGTAACAAGATTAATGAATCAAGGAGCATGGGCAACAGCAGGAAGAACAACTTTGGAGAGAACAACACTGAAGAGGAGTTAACTGCCACCCGCAACTCAGACAGCATTGATATGACTTCCTCCACATAATAATGGTGTGTTAAAGAGTAATGGTGGGTTAAAGATGAAAAGGACTGGATTAGGAATGAAATCCTTTTCAGACTCTTCTGTAAAGAGCAGACTTCATGACAGAAAATAGAAGGAACAATTAGATGCAAAAAAGTTAATAACAATTTAAAAAAAAATGCTTTAAAACTCTTAAGGTTATATCATATTATTGCACTTAATGAGAGAAGAAATACAATACAAGAGCTTAAAAAATGTTCTGATGACTTAATAAAAATTCCACCATGCATAACATCTTAAGAATTTCTCTGGATATTTTGAAAACAGTACAGAACTTGTGAAGAATGCAGAAGAGCGTTTCACAGACATGTATTTATGATGTTGCTAATTCAGTAGTTACGTACCAACAGAGTAAGTATTGCAAAGACCCTAAACTGACACCAAAACAAATTTGTGGGGATGACTTTTTACTATTAAACTCAAATTAACATAGTTTTGTTTCATCTTATGTGGCTTACGTTAGTACATCAAGGAACATGAGAAGTTCAATACCCACAAGATATTGAACTTGTGCCCCTCCCTTTATTTTTTTTTCTTTTCCTTAACTAAAATGCCTTGCATAAATACTTCTAATTTGTGCCTAAAGTGCAAGAAGAACCGCAGTACTACATTCAAAATTATGAACTCATTTAAAAACATCGCAGCAACATTTCAGAAACAACATCTGTGCTCAGCACAGCCTCCCAGCAAAATCCCAGAGGGGAGGTGGGGCGGGGAAGGTACTTTGCCCAACAGTTTCCTCGGTCTATCATTTCTAGGGGCAGGTCCTAAGCTTCTTCAAGCCAAGCAGAGTAACACTGATGAATCACGCCCATGCCATCATACTGAGCAGCGGCCAAAGATGTGGCCCTACCGTACAGCCAGCATCTCCAGGTTGATGGCCTGGGTCCCATAGCAGCCACATTCCAAGAGTTTAAAGGAGAAAGTTTGACAGTCCTTAAATCTGTCATATTTCACACCCTGTTAAAATGAGCAGAGGCTGAAGATTTAACTCTGCAGTTGGCAACAGTGCTGCAACACGTCAATCCATGAACTGCAGACCTGGGCTGTATCCAACAGCCGGTGCAGCCCGCCCTGTGGAGTCACTACCAGCATCCTCTCAATAATTTCTACCGATCTTTGATAGTGTTCTTCACAGTCAGTGACATCGTCGAGAAGCAACTAGTCGTTCTAAATCATTACGTGCCAAGGCCTGGAATTCAGTGTTAGTACGCCACAATTTCTTTTCTGTGACAGGCTCCACGACAGTATCAGAACTCAGAAAATATTTGTTAGTTTTTTCCTAACACATGACTTGTATTCAATTAAATGGCTAATTGTCACATATGTGGAAAAGAACAAAGGAACTACTTGGTTAACTGCATTTTCCTCTTTATTTAGCTCGTTTTTTATTAACGGGGAGAAAGTTGAGTTTGGCTAAACTATCATACAAACAACATACAACAGTTTATTCATCTCAACAAGGCAAGAAAGAAACCGAGGCACCTGCCAAACCTAAGGGTTAAAGAGTCTCAGGACTGCAATGGGATTTACCTCCCCTTGTCTTTGGACACAACTGCCCAAGTTAGAAAATCAGTTCCCTTAAGGCCCTGGCCCCCCACCATCTAATCCAGGGAATAAGCAGGTTCCTCTAAAGGACAATACAGATTTACAGTAGTATTGCTTCCAATTTAGGTTTGTATGCTGCTATTTATGTGCTAGACATATAATGCTTTATCTATGCAAGTTTGGTTTTCAAACAGCTTTGAAAAATCTCTAGTTTAAATTAAATGTTTTGTAACAAATGTCAAAACTGTAAATCACTGAACAGTAGCAGTAAGCTGATAGAGAAGATGCAACTTGCTCAATAGAATTCTCCAAATCTGTTAAGCCAAAAGTTGTTTAATACAATTTAACTCACCCTGGAGTGCAGTTAAATAATTGTGATGGATGGCAGCTTGTCTTAGTCTTTTCCATTTGTTAAATTATGATAGATGAATTATGCACATTACTGAATTTCAATGCATTCTTTCTGTTCACCACCCCTGCTTCATAAAAAACATCCAGTCAATAAATAGTCTAAATCCATCTCCATCAGAACCGTATGACATTCTACAATTATGATAAAGAAGCTGAAGGCCAAAAATGTTTCAGAATAAGTCCCTTGACATTAAAAGCAACAATAAATGTACGTGTGTAATGTAACTACTAACACGCTTGCTACTATCTCTATTTTAAATAAAGGAACCGAACCAATATCTGGTAAAAATGTTTGTTATTAGTGCTTTCTGAGAACTTTGGGGGAGGGAAGACTATAATGAATCAAACCCCCAAAAAGACATAGGTGCTTTTTTTTTTGAGCAATTAGCTAACTTAGTATTGAAGTCACACATTGAAAATTATGTAAAACAATTCTTTTATAAAATAAGATAAACATATTGCTAAATATAATATAACATACTTTCTAAGAAAACTTCACTTGAGCCGCCATTTAGTAATTATCTGCTCTTTGACAACACCTGCACAGAGACTCCTAGGATGTGCAGTTTGTCATTTTAATGTATTCCACAAAATCCCAGAGCACTAAGCTTCAAAAAAGAAAATCCATACTATCTACTTTTTCAAAGGGTTTTTATCTTACAATAATTGTTGCATGTGACTGCATCTGACTTCTAACCATTTCAGTATCCGTGTTCAATCAGTGTGGCATTTCAGGAGAGCGTCTGTTTACTTTGAATCCTTCAACTAGATTGTTCTTTGTTTAATCATAGACATACAGCATCTTAAGTTTCTCAATTTGGATGAAATTATGAAGTGAAAATGGCCGATACAGAAGTTTTCTTTAGAAAAAGACAGTGTATGTCTCCATATGTATCTCTCTATGTATTCGTAAACTACCACAACTCAATGTCTGACAGATGTACTGGAAGATTAACAGAACCTGCTTCTGATTTCAGATGAGCTGGTGTGTGCCAGGAGAAAGTCCATGAAACCTACAGAGGTACATCATATACCAAGGAAAGACAAGTGTACAAAAAAAAAAAAATCTAGTCAGGCTTTAAATGTATTCCTCAAGACTTATGAAAACCGAAACAAAACCAAGAAAACAAAAGGATTTGATTGACAAAGTGCCACATGCTTCAAAGATTACAGGGTATTTACTTTAACTGTTGGTGAGGTATAATTTAACATAGCTGAAGAACAGCATTATGTATATGATTCACACTACCAGCCTGAGCTACCTTCCACAGTAGGTTTTCATCAAACGTAGACGGAAGGAGGACTCAAGCTAAAATGACTAGTTTAAAGAATAAGGGGAGGGGGGAAGAAAAAGCTGGATATTAACTTCGGTAGCAAGTTCCTCCATCTTTGATGAACAGACTTATGAAAAGTTTATGAAAGTATAGACATGAGGCAGTAGCTCTGTCAAATCTCAGCAATCCGGTCTGACTGACGGGCATACAGCTTCACAAATACATCCTGACAGTTACACGCACTGCAACACAAGGAATCTTATTTTAAGGAAAGTTTGCAAAAACCAAAATGTGACATTTACAAGATTTCTGAGCATAAAACCTCAGGGACAAATTCAATCTCTATTACCTTCACTTCATCCTAGTTTTCCTTAAATATATTGTCCCAGATTGTTCTGATGTCTCCTCCCCCGATACAGACCTAATACCTAGGAACTACACTGACACTGTGAATCTGCCAGGGCCTTTCAAAAACCATTTTTATCTTAAATATGAAGTGTTTTCCTGATGGTGAAATGGCATTACATCTTGCAGAATTCTTCATTCATCCCCAGTGATACCACCTACTGTGGAAGGTTAGATCTGAATCATCTTCCTTAAAGGAAGCTTGACAGTTCATTTTAGAAGTTCCTTTTTGTCTCCAATTTCTAAACAGAAAGTAGTGTACATTCAGAAATTTCAAGCAGCTGTGTACCTCTGCAAGTGCCACTGAACTAAAATAACATTCCTCAGAATTAGTCTGTCATAGTTTAAAGCATCAAAATTGGTAAGCAATTCTCAAGTGACATTGTAATTACAGAGTGCAGCCGCAGTGATGCTACACTTCAGGCTGAAGGAGCTATTCCTATCTAAAACCCCACTTTCAGTTTCTTGCAACTTTCTCAGCACCCTCCCTTTTGAGGCATACCTGACACGGGGCACACTTTTTTGACAAGGGCCTCCTTCACAATTCCAATTTTTATTCACTAAACAAGCTCTTGTTCCTTAGAGAGGTTAATATTCAAACAGCAGACAGAAGAAATTGCTATATATAAACCCTACAGAAAAACAATTGAGTAAAACCATACATTCTTGTCCCACTGGGTACTACTTGGTTGACAAAAGCTATGCATGTAGTTGAAAGCAGGTTATGCTAGCAGTGTGGACACTATGAACTGGTAAAAAAACCTCTATTAGGCGTAGTATAATTTGAAGAAAATTTTAACATGAAAATCAGTTGTTATTTGTTGTCCCTATTTAGCTGTCCCCCAAACCCAGACCACCTAAATTCAATGAGCTACAGAACTTCAAATCTGTGTTCCCTAGAGCTAAGGCTACAATGAGCCCCAACAGGCTGTATGAAATGCTTGCTTTTGATTCCTTGCAGCAGTCTTGATTATTTTTGAAAGCTCAGCTGAACGATCAGGTATGAGCTGAGCCCTGCCACTCTTTCTCCACAAGTCTAACTTGTGCCAGTTGCTATCAGCCCTACTAAGATCCAGAAGCGACATATTTTTTAACTACAGACTCCCGAGATGCTATTTGTAACAGAGACCATGCCTGGCATACAGCCCAGGGAAAGACCATTGCACAACATTGCAGTAGACGGCTTTCAAAAAGCAGCAGAAAAGGCTTGCCATGTCCCTGTTTTTAACCCAACAGATTAATCTCGGTTTACTGGCCAACATAAACCTGGAATTCTCTTGAGGGAAGACACCCTCCAATGCCCTTGTTAAGATGTACTACTGTGCAGAAAAGGATGCAAGACTCACCAGTCTAAAGACGAGGATACAGAAGGATGGCTGATGACACTACAACCTCAAGATAAAAGAACTTATCCTGAAGGTGAAAAACTTTAAGCTATTATACAATAAGAGAAAAGAAAAACCCCGTAACCAGAAAAAGACGAAGCAGACAATTGCATTAAAGACCAAGTTCTGGACTGTCAGGAAGATGCATAAGCCAGAAGACCTGCTGAAAGCTTTTGGGGATTCAGTTTTTCCTGCTGGTTAGATGGAAGCAGGCTTGTCAAGGTGAGATTGTGAAGCTGCCTGCCTACTCTGCCAACCACCCTGGAATGACTGGCTTTCTCCTTGTCTCACAGAGAATGCCTCAAATGTGTAAGGAAGACCCTGCACACCCAACAAGAGCCCAGCATTTCACTGCAATACCCAAAAAAGGTCCGTGGTATGACCCATAAGCTCTTTTAAGTATGTTACTGGATTTGGACCTAACACTTCATCCTTTCAAGCCATGAAAATCAGAAAGATCATGGCCCATTGATAAACTGCATTCGTTGCTTGTTCTATCTGGTTTCAGTAGATTTGTGGTAACAGTCAAGACAAAGACTAAACAGCGTTTATCTGCCCCTTTTTGCACTAGCCTGCAGCACAGGGAATACAGAGAGCAACAGTTTTCTCCTTTTCTTTCTCCTAACTTTTTCATCACTTCATATTATTTGACAACTTCTTACAGTTCTGTAGCTTCTTCTGGGCTTTCTCAGATATTTATTAATTTACAAAGTCCCCCAATGCAGGAAATTGCCAGCTTTTATATGAAGGATAGCTTTTTTCCCCAGTAGCAGTCATCTCCAGTAATTACCAGTCAATAGGCAAAACATGTCCATTTAGCACTATTAAAATTCTTCCCAAAAATGTGACAACTGTTTGCGTACCAAGACTGCCTTTTTAATTGTCAAGATGGATTGAAGAACAGAAGAAAAGTTATACACCATTCTTTCCATCCTACTGCACTGACATTGTATTTAATCCAACAAACACTGCAATTTCCTATACAACACACGTGCAAGATCACGAACACGTAGCTTTTGTTATCCAGCTTCCCCCTTTCACCAGGCTTAGTTACTGAGATCAGTCCTTGGACTGCACATTACAAGTGAATGTGTTGAATTTTCATTGAGATAAAAACCAGTAAATTCTCTTGGACTTATTTATTTATGTATTTGGGGAGTGGACAATATTTCTTCCTTGTCCCTAACGATCACAGACAGCAACTAACCTTAATTCCTGTAGCTGAGGTCCTTAAAAGTCAAGGAATTTGCCTATATATTCTGAAGAACAGGAGAGGGAGAAACAGAAAGATGTCTTATAAAAATAACTAAATAAATAATAAAAGGTAAATCCTTTGATGACTCTGGCATACTGGAAGTAAGAGCCAGTGATCTTAATAAGCAAGTTCATTTCAAAAGTGCTAAATAACAGAACTCATGCTAGAGCTCAGACACCAATACTTATAAAACAATACTGGCTTTAAAAATAAAAATGAAGATAAGTCCTCAGATCCTTTCTTTCATAGAAGGAAAATTAAGAATGCAAAGGGAGATCAAATTGAGAGAGAAATATGGGAATTTGTAAAACCTACCACATAGACTGAAGACAGATAAAATCATAATTATTATTAGAATGAATAATATTTTTTTATTAATTTTGTTCCTTTCCAACTTTCAATTGTATAGCTCTAGATAAGCTTATTTTAAGTAGCTTTGAAATGGAGCTCTTGACATAAGAGTGGTGGAATAAAACCAGCAAGTACCTGTTCCATCTTCAATGGCCAATCACTGAAATGCACCAACATCAACTAACGACTCTGTTATTTGAAACTTGAACTAAAACTAAAATGAACATACTATCAACAATGAAGTGTATTGTGTGATTTTTATTAAGACTTAATAAAAATTCTTCCTCCTTTGTATGCATAGTCAACATGACATTCTTCCTTCCTCCCAAAAGCAGGAGATTCAAGAGTTAATTTCGCCCCACTGTGAATAATCTGGGACTGCTTCAATACTTATTACATTTCACTGCAATAATTTATAGGCTGAACATTTGCAGTGACTAACACTACGCCAGAATTTTTCAGTAAAATGATGGAAGAGCACTGTAAGTAACAAAATGTTTTCACCACGTAAATTGCTCTCTTAAAAATGTGATCCCCAGTAAAGTCTTCAAAAGAAGCCTGATTATAATTGGCAGTCCTTCAGAACAGATTAATTTAATATAAAGAAACTGGAAGCCAATTTGTTTCACAAATACTGATAGTTACGTTTCACTTAAGTCATGGTCATAAAATATGCATCAAATTTAGCCTAGAAAGCTACACCTTCTCTTAGTTCAGCTAGTTTTTTCCCCAACAAAATCATGTAGAAATACCTAAAACATAGATAGATAGGTGTAGAACTTTCATATGTGTTCCTGAGAGAGGCAGTTAAAAAGTCAGAATCAATCTTTCCAAAGATGAACACCTGCAAGATGAGAAGCGGAGATGCTCCTCCATGCCTTCTGCCTGCTGTCAATGCAAGAACAACCCAGGAAAAGGCATTTACAGTCCTTCTGCATACAGACATTTCCCCAGTAATTAAGTCACTGGAGAGAACTACACAATATATAGATTTCCATAAAAGAACAATCTGATGTTTAAAAAGATGCTGGACTTTACCCACACCAAGACTCTTCTGAGACAACTTGTACAAAGCCTACACTCTTTCTGCTTTTAAAACATAAAACAAATACAGGAGTTTGCAGCTTATTCAGTGCCAACAATAGGACATCACTGCTAACTTGAATCTAATTAATAAAAATACAATCTACACATTATATTTAAAATAATTACAACTCCTTGAATAGCTTAAAGATTTTCTTGAATAAAGATCAGAATACTGACATAAATGTAATTTTTTAAAATGGAATCTTTTTTATAGCAATCAAGCTTTTAAGAAAATTAGTCAAACATTAGAAATTTAATTTTCATACCAGCCACTAATAAAGTTTGGAAATAACATGACCAGACTTTCAGCCTTCAGAACTAAAAATGCAACACTCACTTTATACTTATTTTTCATTGTAACAATGTCATTTACTCCTCCTGTCCTGGCAATTTGCAAAAGGTCAGCTTGTTATACACTACGGAAAGATTCTTAGACCATAAATTAATAAAGTGAGTTACATGACATTCTTATCAACCTTAAAGCTATTCCCCACTAAGGAAGTTTTGAAGAAAAACATTAAATTGCAAGATTTTTATAACTACACCTCCAAACTGTAAATACTTAGCCTTTCAAATGTATTATCAGAAGCAGAGGGAAAATAACTTGTTACATCCAAAAGGCAAAGCAATGACAGAAAGGAATTGTTTCAATAAAAAAAAAAAATCTTAATGCTCCCTGTGCACTACAGAACATCAGAAATCCATTCTTTGATGATGCTATAATGAAAGAAAGTTCCTCTGGTAATATATACAAAGCCCCAGATAAAAGCTTACAGGATTAAAGGATTACATGAAGGTTATTAAAGGGGTTGGGGAGGGAGGGAGGATGCACGCTCTTTTAAATAATGATCATCGTTCTGTTTGGAAACGTAAGTAATAAGTTTGGTTTTAGGTTGCGTTTTAGCTTTTGTAATAAATGCTGTACGTACTTTCTTTTGAGCAGAAACAAACCAGTAATATATAAGGAAATAAGGGCTTAACTTGCTCTTCAAATGCACAAGAAAGATTTGTTTGCAACATAAATCTGTTGCATTGGCATAGCTTCTTTAAACAGAGGTTCCAGTTCTGAACTGGCACATTATATATTGCATTTTTATACACAAGACTGTCAAGCACCTTATTTTCAGTATTTGTTCCTATGGAAAAACAGATGTAAATGAAAAATAAACATATCAGTGTAATGAATTACACTATTTATTACTTCTAAAATAAATTACTACTGTTAATCTATACATCTCATACATATACATTATCTATAAGTTTCACAAAGTTTACAGTTGACCAAGATTAAATCCACCGTGGCCTCTTGTTTTCACTTACTGTTGAAAATAAATGCAACTCGTCATTTGAGCAAATGCCTTTTAAAACATGGAAGTTTTCCTCACACATCTCAAATCATCAGGTTTCAGCTCATCCCCAAAAGAATGGGGGGGGGGAAGAAAAGAAAGCTCATCCCCAAAAGAAAATTCCAAAATTCAGAATGTATAACTGCCTCCCAAGGGGAAAATCCTCAATATGATTTGGAGTTACTGTGATTATTTACAAACACTGGTTGCACCATACCCACTATGGTTTTATTGACTTTCAGTGTAGTTAAACTGACTTTATTAAATATAAAACACTAACCTCAGACATGTAGGGTATTACACTAACGGTCTATTACTTTCTTCTAATGCAGCTGTACATTTTACCATTAAAGCTTCCTTAAGAATTATCTGATTTCTTAAAAGTGTCAAAGATGAGGAAAAAAAGAATAAAATTCAAACATTATTTGATTCTAAACAAAACACTGATGTTCCCAGCGTACTGCCTGCAGCTGGTATACGAAGAAATGAGTAAAGTAACTAGAACAGCACTCTAGCTTGTTTCAGATATAACAAAATACATGACATCTCCTTCGGGACTCATTTGTTCTTAATAATTAAGCATGAATCGAAACTCCTGCTGAGGGCAGATCCGTAAACAAGTATTTACTGTAGCTATCTAAGAAAACAGGACAGTCTGTCTATTCTGCAACCAGCAACTACTTCTAACTTTTAAGGCAACACATGGATTTAAGTTCAAATATTTAGTCTGTACTCAGTAAATGCATTTCATTTTACACATACCAAATCATCCTATTAATATGTTATGCAGTTCACTAAAAAATAAATTGAGATAATTTCATCACTTTCCAAGGGCAGGTTATTTTGCAAGTTCACATGAGCAACCATTTTACAGTAAAGTATTTCTTCTACAACTCTTAGTATATATTGCAGTACCTACCAAAACTGGTACGGGAACTACCTGAACATATTGTGACTAGCTTTTTTTGCAAACTTTTAAAACAATCCATGTAAAATATATTCTCAAATTATGTAATAACTGAAAAAAATCCAGAAATTGAGAACATAGGTATGTCTTTGATGTCCTAGTTAAGAATTTGGCATCAACATTTTAAGTCTTTTTGCCAATCACTGAGTCATGTAACAGACAGTAAGGGGAAAAAAGGCCAGAAAGTGAATATGCATGACAACAACGAGATGTGCAAGAAAGCCAGATAAAATAAAAACTTTACAACCAATACTGAGAGAACATGGAAACATTATTTAAAATATCAATTTTATACCTACAATATTCTTAAATTTTAACTTATTATCCTAATACACCTGCTAGATAGAGATATTGCTAAGTAACCATGTATGGCTACAGAGGATTTATGGCAATAATCATATTAAGATTATTGGGCACCGCTAGTGGAAATCATCACCAGAAAAAAACAAAAACAACAACAATATAAAACTCCCAACACAGACAATATGTACATAATTTTGCTTGCATTTGTTAAACATGAATACACTATTAAAGCCTTGCGTTGCACAAAATCCCATCCATTACCAGAACCCTCATGTAGAAAACACTAAAAAGGTGGTAGGAAATTTTCAAGCGTATAGAACATGACTTCTCAGTTTCCACCTCCAGATTTCATATATACCTTACATTCACAGAAATAAGTGATAGGCCTTATGCCCACTAGAATTATCAAATACTCATAGGCCATTGGCCCCCAATTCTGCTGGTAGGGACAGACTATGAAAAAGCGCATGTGAAGAGACACAGGCTGCAGAACATAGAAAAGTCATGCTTCTTCCAAGCCATTCTGTCAAGCTCTGGGCAGTAGCAAGACCCTCAGCACTCCAAAACTCTCTTCTACAGTAAACATTAATGGATCTCAAGAGTGGCCTGATAAAAGGGCACAAAACCCCAGCTGCTCATTCTGCGACAAAATGCTGCCTTGGACTTTTCTCTGCTGTAGATGCCCACATTTCATTTAACCTCATTCTTCACTGCAAGCTCAAATAATCAGTATCCCAAAATTTTTGCCAAAATTATTGCCAAAATCTTCTCTAGATGGACAGTACTCATTACCTTGGAAAGCTCTGAGATGCAGCTTCTTTGAATAGCTTACTCAAACACATCACTGCGGTGGGCACATTCATAGATTATCATTGTTGTGGTTTATATCTTTTACTTGCAGTACTCACCCAACTTGCTCTAGTTATAAAGCTTCATACATATAGATAATGCTGCTTTGTATGTGCTAACAATCCTGGCAGGTTTCCCTTCAATAAACCACTCCAGATGTTAGTCTCGGTAATTATGTCTGACATCTCTCAGCTTTGGTAATGAAATACTGCTGATACAATTCCTTGTTTGTATTTCTATGGATCATCTTCAGACATAAAAACTACAGAGTTAAAACAGCCACATCGACAGGCACAGAATGGAAATCTGCTAAATGAATATACAGCAATCACATGATTAGCATAAACAGCATAAATATGGAAATATAGGATTCTATGAGAAAACTATCAGTTAACACAGCACACTTCGCTCTTCTGCTTAATAAGGATGCCCTTTCAAATCCTATATATGCATATGTATGACTACATGAAAGACAAAATTACCAGTGTTATCAATATCATGTAACGCTGCATAATATATAACCTCTTTCTGCTTCAAAAGAATCGAAACTCAACTTCACACAATAGGCCTGCTGCCAACAAGGTATGAGAAGAAACATGCACAATGGAATTTCTAACCTGAGAAGTCAAGATTCAATACCTACTTTACCTATGATAGTATCATATCAACTAAAGTGAACATTAAAAGTGCTCAGGCAAAAAATGTGGTTAAATAATTTGCATACAAAAAGCTTGAATTTTGCAGATGTGATCTTAGAGAATACAGATTCTGGAAGGTATACAACATGTACAGTTTCTATGCTGATAAATAAGCCTGCTCAAGAAGAAGTCATCGGCTCATACTACCCTCTTGGGGTTTTTAAATTATCACATTAAATGTCAACATTAACAATAAAAGTGATTAAATCAGTACACAACTACTGCTGATGGCTGAAGTTTCAAATATTAGCAGTGCTGTCAATGTTGTATGGGGCACACAGAAAGGAATTTAAGCAGGAGCTGATTTTGTATTGAAAACAAACATTTCTTACCATTTTAAGCTGTGATAGGTGTCATGCCAATATTTCTGCCAACATTATTTTATTGCAGATAAATTATCACATAGTGTTGACAAGTTATTCGTGATAATAGCTTTCCTATATATTTCGCAGAATTATTAATTATTATTATTATGACGACTACCTAGCAACATTAAATCCCATCACTTAGAAGCAATTACCCATCAGCAGAAACCAGTTTTCATTTTTTTAAAAAAGTAAGAATAATGTCAAAGTCACTTTAACTACTGGCTTCTGAACAACTGAAATTAAGCCAAAGTCACTTAGATCACTATGAACTTAAGTGACTTCTAACATGAAGTCTTCTTAATGGAAAGTCAGAAAGCCACTCATATTTACTGTAATATGCAATGCCACTGTTTTCATCGCATAAAACAAAAGCTTCAGCACATGCAGAAATCAAAGGCCTTCCCTACAGGCTGCGTGAAGTATGTGAAACGGGCTGTTTCCCAAATAGTATTATGCCTTTTCATACTGTTATTCTGCGACTTAATACCATCACTGAAAATCATTTATAAAAAAAACCCCACACAATTGCAATAATGATGTCCCATCACTGAACACTTTATTTATATAAGCATGAGCAAATGGTTTGAACAGAAGTATGTAGACACACATACAGCTGCCCATCCCCATGGCAAAAAACCCCAGAGACTCTTACAAAAGCACATCCAGCATAGTGGATGTGCTTTTGTAAACTCAAGGTCATCCAAAACAGTTAATGGGTTTGAATTTCTCCAAGTATTTTTAGGCATTTAAGTCAGCAAAATGTTTGTCTAACTACAACATTCAGTTAATGATCAAACAAGAAAACCAGTACTAACTGGCCACCCATGGCAAAATCTCATGACTATAGTTTACTAATGAAGCAATAATTATGTTTTGTAAGAAATAAGGAAGTATATGTTTCAAAGGGATTCACGTATTAGAAAAATCACTTTAATATCTCAGAAGAATGCACTAGGGCTTGCCCTGTCAAATGAGAGAAGAAAGGTGGAAAGAAGTCAGAGGATCATTATCTCCAATTCTGAACATCTCAGTTTGCTCATCACACGAACTCTGTTAACAAGAACCACAGCATTTGAGTGAAAGAAGTGAATAGGTGCCAATACTGTCATTCATAACAAGGTATATGAAATGTCCTGACTATGAGGTGATTTTATTTAACCTAGACTCTGCTAATAACTTGGCAGGTTTTGTTTTTTTTTTCCTGGTAGGATGAAAGGATACACAAAAAAAAAAAAAAAAAAGACTACGAAAAGCTCAAGAAACTTTGAAGGGAGCGATTTCAGCAAAATATGAACAGTATATTTTGGAAGGGAAGACATGAGGAGAAATACATCAAATGCTTATGATGATTCAAAAAGTTCAAGCAGATGGGTGTTACAGGCACTGTAGGTTTTAAAACATCGGTGCTACATCTGACTCTAAAGAGAGAATCATCAAGCTCAGGGACACAAAAGTTATGCTGCATATTTAAGCCAAAATTTTAATTGTGCAGATTCATAAAACTCTCTGTGTTCTCTTCTAGGAAAGTCTAGCTGAAGCCTAGAACCAGTCAGTAGGAAAGAGCTGCCACCAAGGATGACAGCCTGAATTTACAAAGGGAGTCAGCTCCTTACCGCCTGGGCAGAAAGCCCAGCTCAGCACTGGTAAGGACTTTTCTAAGTCTCAGGTGAATGATTCCATGACCTAGGTCAAAGCTGACAGCCAGATAAACGAAATTCAAAGGCAAACGTTTGCCCTTTGTCCACGATAATCCTCATGACCCATCTTCAATTTATCCCATGGAGAGGGATAACTCAAATCTCTCAGCCAACGCGGTGCCAAGTGACATATCGGAGGCACAGACAGAGCTTTGTCTTCCCACAGCCGAGGCCATTGACCTGCATTTTGAAATATTCACACCATGAAAAATAAAAATGTTAAGTCTTATATACTGACTATATGAAAACGAGAGAAGAGCCAGGGGAAGAGAAAACAGTAGCAACTACTCTTTGTGAAAAAACAATAAACTGTTTATTAGGAATATTTGATTATGCAGAGTGGATAAAACCATTTTAAATAGCTCTGCAGTATTATTTTCTCTTTCTGAGAGTAGAACCACCTCCAGCTGAAGAACTACCTCTTGACCTCTCTGTTCTTCAAGTAAAGTCTTCCACATTACTAACACAGTCTATAAACATGTGCTTACTTGGGATCTAAAGAGCATCACTATTTTAACAGGACTGCCTACTTAACTATATGATCATGCTAGACTCCTTTGCTTAATTGGGAGCTAAAGGCCGAAGTAACGAGGGAAAAAACAGGAATCCCACCACGTGCTCTGAAGGTAAATTGACCGAGCGCCATGTGAGACACCGATTTCTACAGCCAAAAGTTTCTGTTAAAAAACTTTTGATCTGTGATTCCTTTCAAAATTACTTAGCAGTAGAACTTAAACGTCTCGGTTTAAGAGGACTCTCAGAAGGAAGCCGGTACCCTCCACTCTGAAATCCATCACAAAGAAATAGGTAATTTATGCCATGCCTGGAAATATTTCCCAAACAAGGTTTTTCACAGGATCAAGACAGAATTCACGGACAGACTAGTTTTGTTTGTTCTCAAATGATATCCAGCATACCTATGCTTTCACCTGCTCCTCGAAAAAAAATTCTGAATTTTCTAAAACACAGACCATGCCAGTCTTCCACTTTCCAGGCAAAATCATCATAACCCTTTGAGCACAAATAAGCTGGTGTTAAAAGTTTATAAAAGAAATATTCATGAATTCCTCAAAAGCATCGTTACTGCCTTTTACCTTCTGAACCATGAGGGAAGGCCTGCACAAAACAAAGGCGCAGCTTTCTCCCTCCTGGCCCATGTGGCACTGAACCAGTCAGACATTCTTTAAAAAGGCAGATTCCTATTTGTGGTACTTAATGCCAAGGCTAAGCTAGCTACATCCAGACAATAATAACTATTTTTATTACTTGCTTTCTGAGATAAGAGGATTCTGTCATTAAAGCGTTCCCTTATGCAGTGCTTATTCCTGCTCTAGTATACCGGCTGGGAAAGCTTGGAATTGATCACTTCCATTTGTTTTAATAAACTGCCCTACTTAACTCCCAAGATTGTATTGGCTTCATTCAAGAGGTTTTGATGATGCTGATTAAACTCTGTCATTTTTAGACAATTTCGAACTCTTATTTTAAAACACAGCATTAATTTATGATGCATTTTCTAGCAAACTGTGGTACACAGATATCTTATGTAAATTATGAAGATGTAAAAGCCCTGTTTCTATTCTCAATAGAATAAACAGTACTTTGGACAAAGTTCCAATACTCTCAGTGCAATGTGATGCAAAGAATTATTAGGAGACTTGATGAAAGTGTCTTTCTTTATGCATGTGAAAATATCTTGACAGCTGCATTGCCTGAATATTGTTATGTGTTCACAACATCATATGGCTCCAGTAGGTTTTGTGTATGTTTTCCAACTAAAATTTTTATTTTATTTTTACCCTGGCAGTGCTGAACCCATGCAAGCTGAACACTGCCCACTAAGTACTTGTACTACATTTTAAGGAACAACTATGCTTTACTGCAGGGAGTCTCACATCTCCCCCCACAATAAACGTGCAGAACACAATCAAACGCAACCTCAGAGGCCCATAGATGAATGGCTACGCAGCAGCACCACACACCACTAAGACTTTATCTACAAGTAAGGACAAAGGTGCACATCTCCTGTAACAAAGTTTCACGGCACAAGTGAAAGTTGTATACAAAGATCCAGATATGAACAAAAGAAAAAACTCCTGAATCTTCCCACATCTCAGGCTGGAACCTTGTGACAGAAGTAAAGAGTTGAGCTGGGGCAGAGGAAACATCTTATAACCTTATATTCTTCCCTATAGCTTTCAGCATTACTGCATCACCAACAGGTTGGAAATTAACATTTTCCCCCTCTATCTTCAACTATTCACACCAGACTGTGTCCAGTTCTGGTCTCCCCAGTACAAGGGAGACACGGACATACTGGAGAGAGTCCAGTGATGTGCCACAAAGATGACGAAGGGATTGGAGCATCTCCCATATGAGAAAAGTCTGAGAGGTGGGACTGTTTAGACTGGAGAACAGAAGGCTCTGGGAGATCTAATTAATGTCTATAAATACCTGAAGGAAGGATGCAAGTGACGGGGACAGAGGCAACGGGCACAAACCGAAACACAGGAGGTTCCCTCTGAACATAAGGAAACACTTCTTCCCTGTGAGGGTGACCGAGCACTGGCACAGGTTGCCCAGGGAGGTTGGGGAATCTTCCTCCTTGGAGATATTCAAAAGCTGTAGGGACATAGTCCTGGGCAGCTGGCACTGGGTGGCCCTGCTTGAGCAGGGAGGTTGAACCAGATGACCTCAAGAGGTCCCTTCCAACCTCGAGCATTCTGGGGTTTTGTGAATTACACAGGTGCAGAACATAGGACAACAATAGTGTCTGATCCAGGATTTGCCTGGAACACCCAAATGATGAGAACCACTTATTTTAAAATTTCCATTGTAGATCTGACCAATTTTTTCACATTTTGGCTGCTAAGAGATGCATACACTACTTTATATTATCCCAATCAGATGAAATTAAAAAATCATGAAAAGATGAATTTCTTCTTAAGACAGCCGTGAATCCCTGTGTGACTTATCTTTAACTTCTGGCATATTTTGATGCATCACATCAATTTTTAGAAACTCACTGAGGTTCATCCATAACTAAAGCACCTGATGAAACAGGACTAAAAACAATTGATAAGTACCTGTACCATACAGAATATTTACTACATGTTTCTGTGGGTACACGGTTAAAGTACTGAAAATCATAACATTTTTGGACTTTTAATAATATGGTAACTCTTATTCTGAGTTTCAACTGCAAATAAGATTTATTTTATTTTCCCATTAAACAGATTCCCTTTGCATTTGATTATCTCATAATATGAAATAGAAACTTTAAGTCTGACCATTGTAATTAATATTTCACAGCATTACCATTTATATTCTAAAGCCAAATAGCTAACCAGTATCATCCCAAACATAACCCATCTAACATTTCCTGCATGTTCACAGGAATATTAATTTAAGAACCTATTTACACTAAAATGCAGTTTTCTGTAGACACTGAAAATACACTCTCTTTTGCACTAGTTATTCGTCATAAAGTAAATAGTGCAACCTGTTTTGCAAACTGTTACTCTCCTACTTGAATTATATTATATCTTTCAGCTTTCTGTAGCTGTCATTAACTTTGCCCTCTTCTTTATCTTCAATCTGAAGTTAATTCTCTGGCCAGCATGTTGCTTGCCGCTTTGAGGGATTAAATATAAGGGTTTATGAAGAAAAGGAGCTTTTCATACAATGCTATTACACCATGATAGCTTTCACAGAAATTGTTGACTCTTGAAAAATGCATGTTAAACACACATGTTGTTCATTTTAAAAGAAATATTATCATATTGCAAAATAATAAAAAAGGGATTATTTTAAAGCATTCGCGGAACATACATGCAATCCTATTACAAGCAGCAGACAGGAACATACCCATATTCCCCGCACAGCACACAGACATTGGAAATGCTGTTTGCTGTTTATATACATTGTACAATTATTCTTCTAAGACATATTCAAAATAATACCTAATTTTTTCTTCTAAAGGACATTCTCTTAAGAAAATGGTAAATCTAGAGAAGCATTTTAGTGTTACAGAATTACAAGTCTGTGGTCCTGCTGTACCAGCTTTTCATTCCATCTCACTTTAGCTGCTGATGTAGTAAGGCATTCATCTACAGACCAATTTGGAAATTTAGGACAGTAATTTAATGGTTTGTGCTAACCATAACATAGTATGTCTGCACTAATGTCTAAGATGTGTCTAACCAACGGATGCAATAACAGAGGAAAAGTGTTGTGAATTTGTGGATCACATTTCCTTTCACACATACTTTAAAACAGAAACTCGCAGATAATTCCTTAGTGATAAAAATATATACCTACTTGATTTTAAAAATGAGCAACTTCAGATGACCCTGCTGATCTATCTGAGTATCAGTAGAGTATCTATCTCAGGCTTTTCAATTACAAACAACTGGGAAAGTCTTAGACATTCAAAGTACACATGAGATGCTAGCCAGACTTAACCTGGACCAAGTAATCAGCTGAAAATAATGGCAATATCACTCTCATTTCCTTTCCCAACATGTTTTCTATCCCATAAAGTGAAGAATGGTGTAGGAAGCTGCAAGAGACAATTTTGCTAACAATCTAGCTACTGAAAAGTCTCCACAGTTGAGGAAGTTTTCCATAGCATTAAGTGAGAGCCTAAACAACATCTATCGCCACCTAATACTAGACATTCAAAGCCCCAAATTCTGCATCACGAAAAAATAAAGCAAGCCACCAAAGGAACACCTCAGTCAATGTGCCAGCAAACCTGTCTCTGTGGAAAGAACATGTTGCAACATGATTTTGTTTCACTAAAAAACAAGTCATATGCAAAAAAGAATGTACCTATCTCAGTATCTTCTATAAGCAATAATCATTCAGATGTGTTCTCTTGCCTCACGTGCTCTGAGATACTAAAATAAAAACTATTTCTAACTTCAGTTAATTTGCATTGGATTATAGCTGAGTGACTTAAGTAAAAAAAAAAAGTATTATTAATATTACATCTGTTACAGATGGAGTAAGCACGGATAAGCATAATCTTTTCATTGTTTTATGGAACCCCAATCCATCCACAAGTGTACAAATCTGCACGATATCCTTGAGTGCTGGATTTTAAATTCGGGTCTCAGAGAGAGGTGAAAGACGTGCAAGATCTTAAATATACAAAGAATCCTTAGCTGACTAAATATACAAGCTAGTTTCTGCAACTCATTCGCAGGGATAAAGCACATCTTTATTTCAGCATAATCAATGTAATTTCTTCCTTGTTCCTGATTTTCCAAAGAGTACAGAGAACAAACACACAAACAGGTGCAACTGGGGACTCGGGAACCTGCAGCTCAGCGTGGCACACTGCAACATGCTTCCTGCACACCCTGGAAAACGGGTGATGAAAGTTTTTCTGGGGTAGCTCTGCAGGCAAAAGCCCTGATATATACTTACATATCCATTCATCAAGGCAAATTAACTTTTAGCAAAAGCATTTTCATTCCAGTATAACTGCACATACACTCGACTTCAGCACTTAGGCACCGCACAGCCTGTATAATGTATACAGTTATTCATATTCTGAAATATGCAAAAACCCATATCTCACTTTTCTAGATGACACTGTTACCCTTGAAAACTTTTTGAGTGCAACCCTTTAGACCTTGGCTTCAGATTTAAAAAACTAACAGTACAAGTACTTCTCCTGAAAGAGATCTAGAGGACTGATACATTAAAGATTACGAAAGATGCCAGATAATCAGACAGAATGAAGTATCAGCCAGACATCTGAAGTATCAGTACTTTCCCGTTAGTACAAAACCTCTCTCTTCTTCCCCTAATTGTCCACCACTAACAATGACAGTAACCATCCAAATGGCTCTTCGGCGCACCTTCCATTTTTAAATATGCTGAATACTCAAGCACAGAATTGATGTTATGCCCATCCACAGGACATTCTATTTTGGAAGAGTACTTTTCACCTACTTAGCATGCATAGGCCAAAGGGCAAGACTAAGCAGTCCATCGTTTTTACATTCCTTGTTTTCCCTAAATGCTTCAGGCAATTAATTCTGAATGTTTCTTTAAAATTTAAGTTACATAAAATGTACCTTTCTCCCTGTCCGGTCTTTATATTGCGTAATCAAGAGATGATGGAAAGCATACAATCAGCGTGGTTCACAATGAATCTACCTGCCACTCAGGAAAGTTTATGAAGGCTGGCACGAACAACCAAGGCACAGAACTGAGCAAGCAACATACTGCCACATAACCTATGAAGGTTCACAAAGTAACATGTTCCAGCAATACTCACCAATTATTACCCACTGGAAGCTGGGGAAAAGCCTTCTCTTCCACCTCTAAATGTGATAACCAGCATGACTCCTGAACACGTGGACAACCCCCTCCACCATCCAGGACAGAGGGCTTTAATACTTCAGCATCTGCTCTTCAAGAGGCAGCCTGATGAAAGCCGAGGGGAGGCCTTCAACTAATGGAACTCTAACGGAAGGGAAAAGGAATGGCTCTTCCTTTTTAAATGAAATTGTTTACACGCATGCTGTTATTTACTGGGGGGGGCAGGCAGATGTTAACTGAAAAGAAAAGGCCAAAGTAGATACGAGGTTCAAAGTGAAATCTAACAACATGTACTCGGTCACTTCCATTAATCAAGCTGTGTTCAGACAGCACCGACCTCTCTGAGCAATACACTGGCTCAGCCTGTAGGGGAAATCCAAAACTGATTTATTTAACTATGATTTTAAATTACGGTACAGGTATGACAATGGACAGTAAACTAACTCTTTACAAGAGTCTACAGTATACTCTATAGACTGTTACATAAATAGCAGATGAATTATTATCTAATTAAGCTTGCCTTGCAAGCATATCCACAAAAGCTCTGAGCATCTGTTTCTCACATTGAAGAGCTGAAGAAACAGAAAAAATTGACTATATACCAAATTTTGTCTTCATAATGCTGACTACCTACTGACAAATACACTGCTCTTCAAAAATTTCTGTTATCATTCCTCTTGGCTGACTGCTAACTTCATCTGCACAACTGAAGTAAGCCATGATAGTTAACAGTACTACAGAGATCTCTGAAAGCCCCTCAATGGCTTGAAATAGTAATTGTAAAATAATTTCATAGTCCCAGATCCTAAAGAAACTAAATGCATTCTGAAGAACTTCAAACTTGAAGCGCCTAGCCCAGTAAGTTGCTGGACACCATCAAATCCACATTCTAGTCTTCAAATCAAAAGAAATGCTTCTCCTTAGGAATTGCCTATTTTGACAGGAATACTTACTTTCTTCCCTCTCCCCCCCAAATGGGTCACATACCATTTGTGGTTGAAGCTAAGCCTGAGAGCTTTAGCTCTCAAGGATGGTTTAGACAGAATTAAAAAACAACAGAAAAAAAAAAAAAAAACAAAAAAAACCCAGTCGACATCAAGGAATATGATGTTGCAAGTTGAAGTTGTTTTAAAAACGGAGAAAAAAAGAGTTGAAGCTGGTTCAGAACTCCCAGCCCAATAACATGAATACAGAACCCCACAGGAAGCATCCTGATCTCTGCAGAAGCTAACCAGTGGTTGGGAGCCTTTTTCTAAATAGCAATCTGAACTCAACTGAGAGAATAAAGATGAATCAACTTTAAAGCACAGCTTTACATTCTCAAAATTAAAAGTCTACTAAAGTATTAAATAGATTAAAATAATCTTGTGAGCATAGAAGCTTCAATTAAAATCTTAGTGGAAAAATGAGACGGCAGTAAAATGTAAACATGATACAGCAGGTCAGCTAAGCCTACACTTAACGCTGGTAAGAAACATGCAAGAGAAGCACATTTCATACAACAGAAAACCTGAGGTACCTGTAACTCCAGGACAATGAACCAGTTTACACAGCACAGAAGCAGTGAAGACTGGGAACTGCCTAAATCACACGCCTTCTCAGAGTCAACACAACAGGCTTGATTCCATACCTATCTAAAATAATAACCACGAGCTGAAGGAAGCAGGTGAAAATACGGTGGCAATTACCTTAACGCTCACCACTGAGAACATACTAACACTAACAGGCCCGCTGTCACGCTTCCAGGGGTACATTAGTAGTTCCTAGGCTTGTGCTGGACACCTGTGACACATCAACTGGTCCAACCCAGACCGTGCTCAGTACTCCGAGACAACACAGAAACTGGAGCTTGCAGGATGCTGCTGTTGCTTAAGAAACAGAGCTTCACAACACAACATTCAGACTGTCAGGCAGTCACCACGTTTTCAGCCGAAATTCAAATCATCAGTATTTTATAAAAACCCTCATATAGTCCAGTTACCTTATAGATCACCTGCCCTCCTCAGCCCAGGTTCCTCTGAGATAACAGATGCATTGTGGTAAGAATTCCTCCCTCCTTCATATTTACTGTAAAAGGCTGTTAATATTGGTACTTTTTCCTCCATTTCCATTCCTCATTAAAGTTTTCTTCTTGCAGCCTTACAGATTGTATGCAAGATCCGATTCCTTCTCCTCCACCTTGCCTCAGTTTTACTCTGTGGGCTGAAATCCTTGAATTTATCACATTTGCTGAAGACGTTCATTCAGTAAAACTAAGGAAAAAAAACCTTTATTAGATATTTCTTGTGTGTTCACTCTTTTATTAACAGCATAAAAGTCTAGAGCAGTGAGTAAATACCTTGAGAAAAATATACAAGAACATATTTGCAATCAAAATCACTTGGCTCCACAACAAACTCATACAGTTATTCACCAAAACTGGATTTTCAGTTCTGTCTGAACAGAAGAAAAATAGGAATTTGTTAGATAAAGGAAAAGTGGGTCAATCTAAATCTCAATTGTTCATGAAGTGGAGGAAGGCTCAGTGCTGTGTGTCAGGATCACAACCAGTTTCAAGTTTGTCAACTGACCCCCTCTGACAAGGGCTGGTAACAAGTCAACTTTTATTCTTTTACCCCAAGGCTGAGAAAAGAAGAAAATTCTTGAAAGAACATTTAACTGACCTCATAGTGCTAACTCAGTCCACTTTAAAGTGATAAATGACCAGCTCTACGGGGCTCCACTTAGAAAAACTTTAAATAGCACAGCTGACCACTAACACTAAAAGGTTCTGCAGTTTTGACCTACAGTTTTCCTGTATAGATGCAGAGAAGGGGGGGGGATTTTGTCCTGAAGGTAGGGAAGAGATGCTGATTGAAATTTTAGATGATACTTCCACTTAAGACAATAGAGAATATACTTTTTTTATGTTACTGAGAGCAATAAATACACTCACTGCATGTTTAACCTTGACTACTGAAGTTATTCTCAAACCACTTGAGACACAAATATGGTAATACATAGGCCATATTTTTTTTTCCTGGTATATAACTGCTCAAAGGTTTTCAGTTTAATTAAAATGTTAATTTATTGTCAGTTCCAGCTGACTCTACTGTGGAAGCCTGCAGGATTGATTTTTTTATTTATTTTTTTTTCTAAGGAGAAGTTTGGTGGGGTTTTGGGTTTGTTTTGTTTTTGTTTTTTTTTAAACAACAATTTAGTCAGTATTATCATCATCAGTAGACGTGTAACTAAGTCAGCACTTTTGCTTGTACCCTTGTAAGGACTCGCTCCTCCTGTTTGAGTAAAATGGCTGTTTCCTGCTGATATCAGAGTGCACTGAGATTACATGTATTTTCAGAAAGCTAAAAAGTATCTTTCAGAATATTTATTTCACAAATCACAATTACGTAGCAGTATGAAATGCCAGCTATAATATTACACAAACTCTGAATTTCCTGTTGAAGTCTTGAAAATAAAGGACAAGTTACCCCTAAGAAAATAACTTCATAAGGTTGACATATTTATTACAGATCTTCCAGAGTAATCTCTTATTATTCCTATTCCCACTACAAGGGTATATAGTTATCCATGTATGCATACAGAAACTCAGGCTATGAATACATAAAATACAATCAGATTTAAATATGATAAATACCAATAACTCTCCTTTAATATGACACATTTATTTCAGAGCTACACACAATGTGATCCTTCAGAAGACACTGGAGCTTTTTTTCTCCAAATGAATAAAAATGTAACATACACCCTTCCACTTAAAAAAAAAAAAAAAAAAAAACCACAAACCAAAACCAAGTGTTTTCACTCAAAAAAAAATAATATTCCTACGTACAAGAGAAAAGTAATCATGAAGTTATGGTGATAAGTTACTCTAACAATGTTCTGCTGGACTCAAAGTGTCGAAGTGAATAATTGATCGACTGTGACACCGCAATAGCTGAGACTGTATAGCAAGAGAGAGAGAAAGATCCCTAAGGACTAAAGTGCACATCTTTGTAATGGGAGCAGCTGTAATAAATCTAAGCTGACAAGTATTCAGAGACTGAAGCAATGTTCCATCAAATATTTTTAAAGTCAGTTCCACACAAGTCAACCCAGCTTCGCCTGGAGATTTATCAGACATTTAGCCGGTGCACATGTGATCACTTGTTAAAGTGAAGGGGAAAGCTAAAGAAGTGGACAAATGAGAGATACTAGACCAAGGCACAATAAGATTTTAATGCCTAAGGACGAACTTTCACATTTCATTAAAGTTTAGAAAGATTTTAAAATCTGTTCTCGTATCTCTCATTTTTTAACTATTTTTTTTTCCTAAAGGTTTTTATTTAAGGAAAATAATTGAGAAACTATTTTCTTTCTTTTCCTAAATTTATGAACATGTCTCAATCAAAATTCTTTTTAAAAAGTTGAATAAAAAATTTCATTCAAGATGCACATTTGTTTATTTCCTAACGCATTTGCACATTTCTAACTTTTGAAGTTTTACAGAGAAGTTTATAAAATTCTGCTGTCAAATCTGAGCAACTCAGACAAAAGTAAGACATTTGATTGAAATGGACTTTAGAAACAGTACTAGAAAAATAAGATATCATTCATTCAAGAAAAATCAGTTTACTGATAACCTTCCCAGTATCAACTTAAGTAAAAGAGTAAGAACAGTCATGGGGTCCCTGCTCAAGAACTGCCATCCTCAAGAGCAGACCAAGCCTGTTTAACATTGGGAATTCTTCAAAACACTTGACAAATCCTGATGTCAGCAAAAGCCCCAACAATTGCTAACAAAAATACATACTTATCAAGTATTATGGGTACAAATTACTTCTGGGGAGATTCCGATTGGACACAAGAGTAAAATTTTTCACAATGAGAACAATCAGCCATTGTAATAATCTCCCCAGGGAAGTGATGGATTCCCCAACATTGAACACTTCTAAGATTCCACTGGAGAGGGTGCTGGGCCATCTCGTCTAGACCATGCTTTTGCCAAGAAGGTTGGACCAGATGATCCTTGGGATCCCTTCCAACCTGATACTCTATGATCCTATGAAGTAGCTGACTACACGCCAGACTGATTTTGTATCCTGCTTCCATCTACACCCACATGGGAAATTTGAACAGAACAGCTCTCAAATGCTGTAAAACTCAGTACAATTCAGACACCGACACCGTTAACAAAACTCTACTAAAAACCAAGCCTTTCCCAAAATTTAGAAATATGTAAAATGATGAAGCAGTGAGTGGAAGGAGGAGATGGGGCAGGGAGCAGAGCAATAAGCAGAGGAAGGAAAAAAAAAAAAAATCAGCTAAAGTTTATGAAATAAGACGAAAAGGAAGAATCCTATACCATTTCACAAAGACCATTCAGGGATGGTGGAGTTGAGCAGAGTATTGGACATTTTCTGATGTGAGCCCTGGATCCATGTTCCTGTATGTATCTCTGGTCATACCACACAGTGCAAGCATAATTCATAGTTTTAATGGTAATTTTTGGTTTTGCTTTCATGCAAGTGAAATGTAAAGAGTGGAAAGTGGTCAGGGTATTCCAGACTGGAACAGGCTGTCTGCTCTCCAGAGCTACGCATTCTCAGAATTTAGTAGATCCGAGTCAGCTGATTTAAGGATCCAGGAGTTTCAAGATGTTTCTGCAGAAAGTCTCTGAATCTCACTCCCAGCTGGAAATTCAGTGATTCTTCTATTTACTTACATCAACTTTTTCATATCCAAGTTTGATGACAGCCATCTACTGACAATTAGGTTTATGGAGTAAACAGAGATGGATAAACTGTCACACAAACCGACATCCACAGTTCTACTCATCCGATGATGGAATCTGGCACCAGCTTGTCTATATGAATGAGAGGAGACAGCACAGGGTGGGGATGTATCATAAGGGGCTGCTGATGTCCCTTAACGCAAACACAAGCAGTTGATAATTGATGAGGTAAAGATGTATGAGCCAGATGGATTTGTATCATGCAGCCTTTTTTGATCCTCGTTTATGTTCTCTTCTGTTGAAGTACGTGGGAGTTCCTGATTTCAGTGACGCGGTGCTGTGCTACCCTACCTAATACTCGCCATGGCAGAAACGCACCCTTCCACCTGGCACCTCCCACTGCAACCGCCACGCAGAGCTCAGCACAGCCTCTCCCAAGAAAGGAAATGCAATTCCACCTCTGCTACCTTTTGTTAACCGCAACACTGAAGAGCTTACTTTTTATTACATGCTCTATCTACAAACAGAAGACAATGCTTCAAAAGAAGCAAAAAGCAGACTCTGAAATAGATTTTAGAATTAGTTCAAGCTCTTTGTCATACTTGAAAAAAATATGACGAGTCAAGGCCCTAGTCATTTACAGAAATGTTATTTTCTAAAAATACAACAGAGTGGCAAAACTTAATTAAAAAATTTATATATATGTATATATAATTTTCTTGGTTTTCTATAGCACTTTCTTCTGTAGTTGCTGAGAGGCAACACGGACATTGCCTACGCTGGCTATTGCAGAGCACAGAAAGAGCTCTAATAAATTATGCACTTGTTTTGGAGAGGCTGGAGGATTGAGACCCTATCTTAAACACCAAACATGATTAATTTTATTCAATGAGACGACTCACATTAGTAAAAACATTTGTATATGTGGCTATTTGCAGAACGAGACCTAAAGCAATTTTGTTCTATTTGACATTCCGTATCACGCAGAGGCCTTATATTTTCCATATATGATACTCAAATTTTATACATGGCTGCTTGGAGAGCCCCACTTCCATCAACCTTGGCACCTTTTTGAAATCCTCTGATGCATTACAGCTCATGTGAGCATACAGCAAGTCCGTATTCTGCACTTGAGATAAAGGAGGAAGTTGTTGTTGTTTGAAAACACACCATGGAAGAGTAAAGTAAAATACATAATTTGGTGAAGAAATTTTAACGCATATGATTTACGCATCTTTCATGGGGTTTAAGTCACAAAGAAAATGCATGCAAACTACATGTACATTGTGTGAGCTAGACTCAGATAATTTAGGATTAAAAACTGAAAAAAAATAAGTAAAATAATTATCTGAATAAGCAAACATTAATAGGAAATAATTTTCTTCATTTTCACTTCTCTGAGTAATTATACCTGTGGGCTATTATGAATAATTTATGAGATGGCATGCAGTTTACATGTAGCCCTGAAAGTCTATGCATTTATAATATGATCATTTCAAGAAATTCTGGAGCAAACCATGCCCGGTAAGTGACTTCTGCACAAACAGTCTTTCAGCCTTAGGATAGTTTAAGCTTCTGTTAACAGAGCAAGGCACTCTGGTTAAAAAAAAAGAAGGAAAAAAAAAAAAAGAAAAGTATTTTTAGTTTATTTAAATCTCTCTCCTGCAAGTAGCATTCAATAATTCATTAAAATCTTGTAACTCCAAACTTCCTTTAAGCTTTGCGAAATATTGACTAACTACTTTATATATTGATCTTTACAGTGATTAAATTTTTAAGGCACTTGAGACTAAATTCTGGTAAAGGCAATATCCTCTTTTTCCCAGCAGCATACAAATTATGTTGCGCAGCCAGAACCCAAACAATTCTGAGTACCCTGCAATAGTTTTAAAAGTACAACATTGTTTCAAAAACAAAAGCCTGACTCATAACTCCAATGTTCTATTTTCTGACCAAGTGGAATATATGGAGACCATTTAAAACAATTACATACCATTTCTCTATTTGAAGTCCCGTTTTCCAAGAAACAGTTTATTGTACATATACTAAAAATAAAAAAAAAAATCCCCAAGATTATGCAAAACCCTTTTCTTTTTCTCTTTTTTGGTCTACAGTGAATTTTAGTTTTGACCGAAGATGAAAAAGCCACTTGCAAGAGTACAATAGGAGTCCACATTCTTTTCTCTCAAGATCATTGTGCAGATTTGTAAACATGCGGTACTTTGTCTTCCAGCATAAGTAAACTACATTTAATGACTAGAGGAGTACTGTATAAAGAGATAAACTAGAACAAAAGACTTTCTGCAAAATACAATTCAGTCTTTATGCATAAATTATCCATTCACAATGCTGGCGCCTTTTAATAAATTTTGGCCTTTAAAGTCAAATTTTTTCAGCTTGGTTTGTTTCTAACACATTTTCTGTCGTTATAGTACATTTTACCCCTTCCTCTTCAAGATGCAATGGAAATAATAACAACCAAAAGAAACTGTATTGTCAAAGACTGTAAGTTTATTTAAGAATTCTTTTCTGCTTAAACTGTTTATCTCAAAAATACACCTATTGTGTTCCTGTGCACATTAAGTTCACAGACTGGAGTTCGTCTTTTCATCCATACTTCACTTGTGCATCTGAACCAATCTTCACAGTACACTACAATGCTCCTTAGAAATTAAAAAAAAAAAAAAAAAAAGGCAAGAAGAAGGTTCTTGACAATCATCCAAATAACTAACATAGCTCCATCTTCCACCCACCACATTTCACTAATTATATCTCAATAGCTCAGCTCTCTTAAGACAGAGAAGGAAGCAGATGACATTGTCAGTGTGCCAGGGGAAAGAGTAAGGTAAGTAAGCAAGGGAACCCCAGAAGGGAGGAGGATCAAGAGTTTTCAAACCTGTGCTGAAGCCATTGTATGCCAAGAATTACCACGTGTATTCCTTCTATGCAGGAAAAGGGTGGTTTGAACACAAAATTTGATCTCAGAGTAAAAGATGTAAGAAAAAAAGAAAAAAATGCCTGGTCAAAATAAAAAAAAAAAAAAAAAAGACTCAAAGTTCTCTCATTAAAATAACTTCCCTTCTCCTAACATCCTCCATCTCCTGCTGCTACATACTTTTATTTCTCTCCAACAAAAACATGGCCTTTTGAGGTTGGACTACTGTATTTCTGATACCTTCTCCCTTTCAAGATCTTTCAGTAACACTAAGCATCTTGCCTACCTTCATCCAGTGCCACTCTCATCCTACTAGTGCTTTGAATTACTGAACACATACTAAAAATGCTCATTTTTATAAACAAAGTTGGTACCAGATCAACGTCAAAACTTAATAACTGTTATCCCTGCGAGGAAAGGGCAGTGAGCAATACCTACCCTACTTGGAAGCTGTTGATATACTTGAAAAGTACATCAACTTCCTTTATGAAAAAGTAAAGGTCACTGGACAGAGAACACAATTCCAGATGTCCTTTCTTGCCTTTACTGTTTGCCATTTTGCTGCAAGAGTGATTACTCGTATAAAATTCTCCTTCCATAAACATATGTTACATCATATCCAAGCATATGCTTAAGTTGCTTATAACACTAAAGTACACTAGCTAGTTTCACTATCAAAGCTCTAGTATCCTCTTCATTATAAACGAAACAAACGTTTAAGATTCTTAACTTAGAGACCCATTCCGGAAAGGGAGGAGGAGAAAGAACACGGCTACATAGCACACACTTGTGATACGAAAGAGGAAAAATAAGTTAAAATTTCAATAGCAAGAGAAGCATCAAAAACAAACATTCTACTTTAATTCTGAATCTGCAATGCAAGCATCCACATTTCACATTAGCCCACCCTTCCCTCGTATCTTTTGCCACCAGCACGCCACAAAAAAAACTTCATCAAGGTTAGTAATACTCATATAACAACTAGAACCGATTTCTACGGGCAAGATATCCCTGCGTATTGCTTTTAGTGCATGAGAAAGAGAAAGAGATACTGTTCCATGTAATGATTCCCTTGACAGGATACCTTAGCTGATTTCATACCCTTCTAGCAGAAAGGGCACGTCAAGAGGAGAGATGACAAGACCAAAAAACACCATGTTCAGCAAATGCCAGCATAAAAAGCGCATTAACTGCAAAGATGATTCAGAAGAATTTGGCTTAACTTTCTGTGAATGCCAATTCTATTATATGGGGGGGAGGCAACTGAGCAACTCACTCTGTTCCTCTGATATCACCTTGCAATTGAAATAACATATGATGCCAAACATCATCTGTTTTATAAGAGACAGAGGTGGCACCAAAGAGTCTTTAATTTATTACAGAAATATTGATTTTTCATCTTTTCTGAATAAGTGGTAATTCAAGAAATTAGTTAATCTTAAAACAACCTACATTGCTTGAAAATCAGTTAGCAGGCACGCTCTAGCAGAGCAGCCTTTTAAGTTGGCACAGGTTGGAAAACTGAAAATGCCTCATCAGAAGAGCACCTGACCTAGAAGATGGCCTGGATACCACACGCCAGATGATGACCATACATCATTTCTATGCAATTTCTATAAAAACAAAGCATTGCAGCATTCTGGTCTGTCCCACAACCTGCTGAACTCTTTCCCAACAGGCAAACAGGTACTTTTCATCCTTTTCTTAGGCAAGACTGGTCCCTGTTACCTACACCAACCCACACTTCCTCACTCTTACCTCCAAGGAGACACTAGGGGAGGTGAGAAGAAGCCAAGTTACTACTCCTTGCTCCTGAGTTATTTTTGAAAGAGGAAACCGAGACATTGGATTCCACCCATCCAATGGAAAAAGTGTCTGACACCTTGTGGAATAATTACTAAATTGGCCAAGAATACAAAAATACAGCATTGTTCACACATTAAGGAAAGTCATAAAATCAAGAGGCTTCTGAGGTAGAATACAGCCGCAGCTAGCACACGAAGAATGCAACAGAATACAACCCTGACTCCCTGTACAAGGTTGTTTGCGAAACTACACGAGGGATGGAACGGAACGCGCTTGTTCCGTGGCCTTCCCTTGTGACGAATAGCAGATATGGGGACGAGATGGTACTACGGAACTGATAAGCGGCCTACACGCTACCCGAGCCAACATTTCGTCAAATGTTGATAAAATGCTGTCCTTTTGTGCAAACTTTGCTCACCACAATGTACCAAAACACACCTCCATCCCGGAGGCTATCCGCCCCCAAGGTGTGAACACTCCTCCTTGAATACATTAATCATAATAAAAGTACGTATGACTAAAGTCACTCAAACTCCACTTTGAAGATAAAAAAATAATATAAAAATAGCCCAAGAGAGGGGGGATGTCAGGGAAGACACCATCGCGAAGAATTCCACCGCTGATTTCCGGGATCAGTTGACGGGCTGAGCCTTTCTTCCCCCCCATAGGGACGCCTTTGGGTAAGACTTCGATTACACCGAGCGCTTTCTCGGGGACTTAGAAATTTCTCTAGAGAATCTCTACCCTACATTTATAGCCAGGCTGTATCGTTTATAATTTTGTCACGCGTTTGTATACTTAGCAATATCTTTATTTGCACGTGCTTTGCAGGCAGTGTATTTATCACCGGCAATCCTAAAGAACCTGTATATCTGTTGTTTAAATAAACTGCACTGTTTAAGTAGCTAGTCGTTTCGCTTTCTCACTGAACGCGACCAAAACTTGAGAGAGGCCGTGCTAGTTCAGGAGCACGACTGGACTGAAGGTGCAGTCCACTATTAGTGTATCCAAATCGTAGTAGTTTAATACATATTAAACGCAATTGGACTGATAGTGCTGAATTGGGCATAACTCAGAATTTAAACCTAGCCGCACCTAGCCTCCCACCTCGGTGAGGAGTGTTAGAACGCAAGGGGGTTTATCTTCTGCCAAAACCGCTTGGCCCCGTTTCACGCAACACACCTCACCAAATGTTTAAGCATAGCAGCCAAAGAAACCATGTTAACGAGGAGCAGAGTCTGAACTGCCATTCATTTGGCTATTCCACATGAAAAACTCCACCAAATTGGATCTTCTTTCAATATTATCTTGTTCCCTGAGAAAAGTATTGGCTAGTCTTCAACTACCTATGAAGAAAGCTAGAAATCATAGGGGAGCAGACAGATTTCAAAAAGCACAGAGGTCCATCAAATACTGAAGATCCAGTTTAGTGCCAGTCATCAGTCAAGCACACTCAGGAGACACAACAACCAGCTCCTGGAATGAGACAAAGGGGCAAGCAAACTCCAACACATTTTTGGATATGAGGTGCTCCAAGCATGGCAATACCAAACAAAAAGAAAATGGAAGCTGCTGTAATAACTGCATGTGACCTTTGTCCTCCAAATAGGGAGCTATTTACGAAGGCAGTTACAAAATAAATAATTTTAGGGAACTTTTGATAACTGAAGACTTCACAGAAATGTTATCTGCATGGGTAATAAGACTCATATGCCTACAGAAGACTATGGTACTCAAAACTTTCTCTGAGTATAAAGTACCGCCAATTTTTTCTACCTCCTTAAGAATTCAGAATTCAGAGGGTAATTTTTGTAAATCTCTGTATTCTGGAAGTTAAATATCCGTGCATCATATATAGAGAAGCATGCAAGTCTGATTGGAGCATCTAGGATTAAGCAAATATAATATCTTGCTCTCATTTTCACATACATTTAAGGATAAACCTGCTGCAAAGCAGAGCAAAAACACCTAGTAAAAACAAAAAATTAATAAACGTTTATAATGAAGTAAAGAAGAAATGATTAAGGGAGGATATATTTTAAACCAAAAGACAGTTCAAAGAAGGCCTTTATGGCATACACTATTTTACTACATAAATACTAGAAACTAAAGCAAATAAATTACCAGAAGAAAACCAAATTTTCCATATGGGAACCTGGTGCTATATCATCACACAGGAAGCCTAAATCCTGTCATGTACTCCCCCTCAGAGTCTGGAGTAATACAAACTGAAATAAGTAATTATTTTAATGCAATCAGAAATATTATCTGCAAGACTCTTGCTAGGCACCCTGTACTTTAAATGGTTTATTAAAAAGGAAAGCTGGCTTATCTCTAGAGATCAGTCTTTCAAATTAATATCTTTTATGTTCTAAATAATGTATTGTAGCTAAGTAGCAGAGAAATTGGAAAATTTATGAGTAACATTATAGATGGTTATAAAAAATTAACCTTTCCATTTTTTTTCATGAAGGAATCCAGCATGCTATTCTTTTTAAACTCACAGTAAAGCATCTGCAAATACTATGATATTTCTTTTCATATTTTCAACTGACAGCTTTCCTGCATTAATACTGAACGTGCAATAGCAGTATCCTTTTCGGGAACATATAATATTTTGCATGCAGTTCCTATCCATAAAATAAAGTTGGAGAACCAAAGCAGCCACAGTGGTCAGCAGAGCTTCATAACCCAATGTAATGAATTTCTCAGTGTAATAATAGACATTATGAGAATTTTCATACTTTCAAGAACAGCGGATTAGAGATAGATGAAAGTTGCACACACCTGCAATACCTATATAAGGCCCAAACTTTTCTCTGCCTTCAAGATCTGTCCCAGCTCAATGCAGGAGAGGATTAAACAGCATAAATATACAGGCACCTGAAAATGAGACCTATCCAGAGTGACCCATTTTCATAGAATCATAGAATCTTCATGGTTGGAAAGGACCTTTGAGATCATCGAGTCCAACCATGCACGTGCGCAAAAAAAAAAAAAAAAACCAACAAAAAAACCCACGATCCTACAATCTCTGCCACTAGAGCATGCCCTGAAGTGCCACATCTAGACGTTTCTTAAACACCTCTAGGGATGGTGACTCAACCCCCTCCCTGGGCAGGCTGTTCCAGTGCCTGACCACTCTTTCAGTAAAGTAATTCTTCCTAATATCTAATCTAAACTTCCCCTGCCGCAGCTTCAGACCATTCCCTCTGGTCCTGTCATTATTCACCTGGGAGAAGAGGCCAACACCCACCTCTCTCCAACCTCCTTTCAGGTAGTTGTAGAGGGCAATGAGGTCTCCCCTCAGCCTCCTCTTCTCCAAGCTAAGCACGCCCAGCTCCCTCAGCCTCTCCTCATATGACCTGGTCTCCAGACCCCTCACCAGCCTGGTAGCTCTCCTCTGGACACGCTCCAGCACATCAACGTCCCTCTTGTACAGTGTGTGTACAGTGTGTTTTGTACAGTACTTGTACAGTGACGGTATTTTGTCACATACCAGCTTCCTCCCTGAAAAAAGTTTTGTCCTTACTTTTCTTGTATACAAAGGAAGAACCACCATCTCTTGCAGCAAATAAAACACTTTTACAAACTTTATGGAGCTTAATGTATCATTGCATTATTTCTTGAGACATGCCCATGTTACCGTCAGGAGGCTACAGTGACAGATGGCAACATAGACACCCATTTTTGTCCTGCTACTGAAAAGCAAAGCCATTGTAGCTCTTCATGACCCTTGAGTGAATGAACATATATTGCTAAGTTCTTCAGCAATCAAAATCCACAGCTGATGAGCTTTCACTTCCCGTTATTTTCAGCCATATAAAACAATACAAAAAACCACACACTCATTTTACAGCTGAGCAGGATACAGTTTGGCTGGTCTTCAGCCTGCACATGGGCATCCTCAGCTTAAAGGATCCCACACAACTTGATTTAAATTTCTCTGAACTGCATAAAGAAAGTGCATTACCACAGCTCCACAAACTGCTCTACACTACACATCGGAGCATCTGAAGGGAGAAGCAACTGAACATTGGAAGCCTCATTTTCTCTTAATTCGCCCTTGTCAGTGCCACGTGTATTTTCTTTTCAGTGGGTTTGAATAAATAAAAATTACTTTCTATTCCAAAAGACTACCTTCCTTCTCTTTCCAGATTAAGACTTCAACGATAAACCCATGCTTACAGCATGGGGTAGAACTTGGCTATAGATTTCTGATGAGTTCAGTATTTCCTTCTTAACAGAAATCATCCTCAGAAATATCAATAAAAATGTAAACCTCAGTCCCAGTGTAAGCTGAATATGTATAAATGGACAGTAATTTGAATTACCCAAGATCTCTAGTATCTCCTTCTCAGTTAAGGGTCTCCCCAAGTAGCAACAGATTTCAAGATTAAATCTGTTTCAGTGTTGCAATTAAAAACATACATTAATATACACCAAAAACTTCAAGAATTATACACATCCAAATCCAGCCTTATTTCAGAGCAACGGAAGTATCAGCAATGAGTTACTCAAGATACTTGCAAGAGAACAGTCTCCACCACCACCTTCACAGAAAAGGTCTGGAAGAAACAGAGGGGGAGGCTGGATGTCAACAGTACAGCAATGGAAAGGCATGTATTCCTTAGTTGTACCAAAGACAAAAGCTAGGATTTTTGGTGAATGCGTCAACTAGGAACTCATCTCCTGCAGTGATTTACATAGCTGCTGTAGTTCTGAGAAGTTCCTCAGACTGCTAGGAAGATCAAGCCACGCACCTCATTGGCCCCATCAGAGACCAGGACTGAGATTATCACCAAGGCACTTCTCTTTCTCCACTTTCTAACCAGGTTGGCCAACATTCTAACTCCTCTTTGTCTCTCAGTTGTAAAGTGTTTAAAAAAACACAGACAAATTCTCCCCTAAAGACTCTCTCCTCTGTAACATGAGCTTGAACCTTCTCAGACCTCTCAGGAAGCATGCAGAACACCGATTTGGAAAATACATGCACACACAGACATTTGGTCTATAAAGGAATCCAACTATGTATTAAGATCCCACCTGAGCAAAACACAGTAATAAGACATAATAAACACGAGAGCCTCGAAGGTTATTTTGTATGCAAAGCATATTTTGATAGTGGTACTGTGATTGTGGGAAACTCAGAAAAGAATTCCAGAGCAATAAATTGAATACCTGCACATTACTGGGCATCTGTGCTTCACTAAAAGCAACAAAAAAAAAACAAAACAAAACAAAACCAAAAAAACCACACTCAAACAAGGAAACACAAAAAAAAAAATCAACAACAAAAAACCCCATACTTTATCCTGAATGATAGTCGCATAAGGTCAATGTCAATTAAATCTTAAGTGTTCCTTTCATGGTTCAGCTGGTGAAGCTTCCTATATAATTTTGCTAGAATATACAGCATACGAAATGAGTAATGGAGCTTGTATTTGTATTCTGTCATTCTCCATTAGTGTTGTGTACAGAAAACAAGACCCGAACATTTAGTGATGAGTGAGGTGAAGAAGGGAAATGAAAATGTCAAATGCAGGAAGAAACTGTTAAATGGCACCAAATGCCTGGGTGAGGTGTTTGTCTACCCATGTGCTGCTTGTCTTTCTCAATCTATCATCAGAAAGGACAAGGAACCTCAGGAGGGATGAATGTCCTAAGTCAGAAGGATGGAGTGGTCTACATCCTTGACTGCCTCAGGCAATAGCATGCTTGCCCTAAACTGTCAGTTTATGGTCTTCACTGCAATCTGCCTCCTGTCAATGTGAAATTCAGAAATTGAAATCCAACGTGACTTGCAGCCTTCAAAAATAAAGGCTATACAGGTTTTTTTCAAATGATAAAGCAATGATTACAGGCATTTTTATTGGTTTTTTTTTTTGGGGGGGGGAGGGGGCGGGTGGTGGTGTGTGGATCACAGCATGGGAGGTGGCACACATTCCAGTGTACCAACTTGCCCTGTTTTTCCACTCAGGCTGATGCTGAGAGTTAAGAGACTGACTGGAAGCAGTTGGCCCAAATGACCATCTGACCATGAAACAGAAATATGGGCTAGAGTTTGAAAGGAAGTCCTAATGGAAATGTAAAACAGAGAGAAGCAGCACTGCCATTACCGTCAGTAAGAAAGGACTGGAATAACAGAAGAAAGTCAATCCAAATAGTTAAAAATGAGACAAGAGAGACACAGAAACATGCTTAAGTTTCTACATGTCAGATCATCTCTCCTGTTTCATAATAAGCAAAGAGATGATAAAACAAGAGGCAAGCTAACAGGTTGTATACCCACTATTGCTCTCAGAGATGAGCAACACAACTTTGATTGAAAGGCCACAAGCCACTTCTACAAATGATGTCTTTGTGAACAAGTTAGGTACATCCCAGTTTATTCAAGTTCTGCTTTGCCTTTTCCTTCTTTTCTTTGTAAAGTATTTTTATTTTTTTTTTCACATGATGCTGGGTGTTTGAACACATGACAAACAGAAGAGGTCTATACAAGCATTCAATTCAGAATGGCTGTTTCCCTTTTACAGCATGAAAGCTCACTGAGAGGATTATATCCTATTTCATCACAAAGTAGTGATTTAGATTTTATTTTGTTAAATCTTTCTTATACCTAGGGATTTTAAAGAGTTATTTCTACATTTGCTAAGAATCTTTTAGAAATGAAGACACATTATTAATATTAAATATTCTAGAATGCTTACAACAGTATCAAAAACCATGGATGTCATCCCTTAGTCATCCACAGACACAAAGTCAAAGTAAAGATCTGACAGTATTTTACCAAGAGACCCTTCATTCACTCCTAAAATGAAGTCTAGACCACACTGGGGTCTTGGCACTGAAAGTTTTCATTACAGAGAGTTCTCATTAATTTACCAGGTACTCAATTAAACCAGCTGCATTTTGTTTAAGATCTCCAATAAAGACTTTCACTTACAGTCAGTTTACAACTTTAAAAAATCATTTTATATAACTTCTATAGCCATAAAAATCAACACCACAAAATTTAATAAATTTTATATTCAGAAGCATCTACTTTTGTTTTTAACTGAACTCCACAGCCAGGCTACCATCGAGCTGAATGGCAGCGCAGTTAGATCATAGTTTAAAGCATCCGAGACCCAAACTCTACATCCACATGAAAAGGATGAGTGTTGGCATCTTCTGGGTTTCACAAGCAAGATATTTAGGACTGGAGATTGTGCTGCAACAGAGCCTACTGCTACTCTTGAGCAAAACTAGAGGTGTCCCCTTCTCATAACAAGTCACCAAAGCCCAGGCAAACGTATGCTGGTAATTTAAGAACAGGCAGAATAGGTGAGAAGGATGCTGAGAACACAGGCGTGAACTCTGGCAATTCATACACAATTTACCAGATGCCTTTAAGCAGGAATCCAGACAACCTGCACCCACTGTAGCCACGGTCTTTAAGGCAACTGCATCAGAATCGACAAGATTTTTTTGAATAACCTCCAGAACCTTAAGTGGTTGCTGGCAGAGTTTACACCTTGGCAAAGGTGTGTGCTTTAAGTCCGATACAGTCCTCAGAAGCTGACTGTATATTTCTTATGAGGTTCTGTGCCAAGCCAGGCCACATTTTCACCTTCTCCCCTGCATGGTGAGCACTGCTTGCAACCTAATATCCATATATAAACAGGAAATAAGACGGTTGGTGGAAGACTGTCACACAGCATGAATATCTGTCCTGGATTCCTCTAATGGTGGTGTTTGGCACAAGCACAAAGATTTGGAGAGTATGGAGAGTAATTCAAACAATGGGCTATTTACACACTGGTTTTGGTTGTGCAGTATTACTCCTATTACTTGATCCCATCAGAAAAAAGCAGCCAACGATGCAGACTCTGCAAGTTCTATCATTTTTTGTTGGTTTTGGTTTTAAATGCAAAACTGTCTGATTATCTCAAACTGTAGCCTTTTCCACTTACAGACAGACAAATATACACCTATTCGGCGTGTGTATCTATCTCTATCCTCACCAATAATTTGGTGTGATATCAAGTAACAGCATCATGACACCTTCTCCCCCTTCTACGCCTACCAAAAAAGTAAGAAAGAACTTATGCCCCTTACACCTCTATTCCTTGGAAAACAAGCCCTAGCACAAGACCAGCCGGTTTACTGAAGACCCTCCACCCCACTTCTCTCCCTGTTGACTCTCAGCTTGCTCTCCTTTACTCCTCCCCAAGCTCCCCAGGCTCTGACCCTTCACAGGCTGGGGTTTTTTTTGCCTCTCAGCCCTCTACCCCTTTCTAACCCCTCTCAGGACTCTGTTTTTGCACAAGCACGGTATGTCAAAATGTGCTCTGTAAGACCCACGGATAACATTTGAGGGGGCAGGAGGGGAGGGCAGGGGAAGAGTCTTCTGAAGACAAAATTATTTTTAAGGAATTCCGCAACAGTGTCTCAATATTCACTTTCCCAAAACAAGAGTAAACGTAGTAACACAGCTAGGATTGCCCTTCTCTCTCCACTAGCACAATATTCTCTGTGGGAAGAAGGGAGACAAAAAGGGCAGGGGGGCATGAAAGGAGAAAAAGAAGTAAGCAGCCTTGATGACTTATGACACAAAATTTCTTTCCTAGCAGGACTAATCTCCATTTACTCTACTAAGATGGAGCTTCTTTATGGAACACTTCATATACGGCAGGAGATTATTGATTCACTATCCATCAGAGAGAAATTTTATTTTTATTTTTTTTAAGCCTGATAGCTTTGTAGATAGAGTTCTACTGGATATGTGTAATAAGATTTTTTCTTATTTAGTGGATTATTCCCAGCTGCAGAAATAGCATCCCAAATTTAAAAGTAATTCAGCTTCACCCTCATCCCACCATAACTATATATCTGTCTTAACAGTATGATCATCATTGACCGCATCCAAGTTGCCTCAGGTCAGATGAATTTGCAATGATCTTATGATACTAAAATAATTTCATTTGAAGGGAAGAGAAAGCCCCAGAAGATACAAGGAAATGGCAAATTGCTCAGTTGTTCCTTCTAACTGCAACAATCATGGGAAGAGCGGCTCGTTCTCAAGACAGCCAGTTTTCTAAGTGAAAATGAGTTCTCACCCCTGTCCCCCAAATGCCAATCAGCAAGGCCCAGAAAGGCTCCCAAACAGCTGAAAAAGGAAATGCAGCTTTTTTATTCAGCCTGGTGGAAAACAATCCTGATATGCAGATTCTGATCATAAAAAATATTCTGATGGGGTTTTTTACTGATTTAAAAAAAAAAAAATAATTATCGTTAGTCAACTGTTCTCCAAGACTGGATAGTCTCTCCAAGGTCTTAGCTAAGAGTTCCTATTAGGAAAATTATAGCCAGGCAGTGCATAAGGGAATGCGTTAACAGTCAGAAAACTGAAAATGTAACTGTACCAATTTTAAATTTGAATACACTATGGTGTTGCTTTTACCCCAACAGCTCTGATAAGTTGCTTAAGGTTGTAGCTAATAAAAGGTCATTCTGTAGCATTTTTTTTTCGTTATTTTTTAATGTCAGAGAAATCCCGAGGGCTGTTGCAAAGAGCTCTGCAAATGCTAAAACATGGAATGGAATAGAACAGCTTTTGGGCTGAGGGTAGGCATCTGTGAGAACCCAAACCTTCCTGGTCCCCAAGGTGACAATGAAGATGAGTCCGCTGTACAGACTCATGCCGACAGACAGAGCTACTGACGGCTACGATGGTCTGCTCGCAGTGCCCTCATTGAAAATCTGCAGAATGAACAGCATCTTTCCACAAACTTCAACCTGCTCGTAGCATATTCTAATCATAATTGTCTAGTGTTTTGTCAAGTCAGAAGAGGAGAGATGAGAGACTTGGAGAGGACAAGGGCTGAAAGCACACACGATTCGACCAGAATCATTCAAGAAGAGTCACTTGGAAGGCAAGCGGCTCAGCACAACTAATAATTTCCAGCTAAAAAAGTCTCACTGAACAAAACAACTAGAGTGCTATATCAAAACACTGCACGTCAGTAAGACTTCTTAGCATACATAGGTCCTGCTGACTCAACAAAACCTTAAGGATTATTATTTATTTCCTGAAAGTACAGCTCTTCTTTACAATATAACCTAGATATAAAATACTTAAGTACAGTATTTGCTTAGGCAAAAATTTGCTTCCCTTTTTCTTCTTTAAGAATTTATGAGCCCAGAGAAATAATTATCTTCAAACAAAAAGATAGTTTAGGTCTGATTTTCTTTACTTATTACCCATTTTATGGCTATGCAAGTCAGAAGGTGAGGAAAACTGGCACCATAAAAGAGAGTTCCAATTTCTGGTATTTAAAAAATGGACAGTATTTCAAACATGAACCAGAAAAAAATTGCATGTAATTTAGGGAAAGAAAAACTTTTAAAGAAAAAAAAGCAGAACAAGAGTTTTCCTTAAACTTACCCCATTAATTTGGAGATTTTTGGTTTTCTTTGAGATGGCACAAGGAATGAGTTATAAAATCCTGAGCTTTGAAGTTTTGTTCATTTGACATTTTACATTCCAGCAAGTATTTTTCCATTATTCACTGATCTCCTTATATTATAAGGCACAGCTATGAACTCGGATTTAACTACCTCATGCAGTGCCTCAATATCAGGATGCCATTTGGCTACCTAAAAAATGCAGAGATATTCTCCAGCAGCCAACAAAAAGAAAGTCAAAGCACCAGGGTTAGAATGAGATTGTAGCAACTCAAATTAAGGGTGCCATCACTGTCAACTGCAGTTATAACAGGCATTTTTATAATATTTTATTTTATACTGCTTTTCCATCTATTTTTCATGCTATTTTTACTCCTCCAAGCTGCCTCAGTATACAGAAGAGTACCTCAACTTTCCTTGCCCAGAAAGTCTGACTTTCTTATTCTTTCTTAACCTGACTCTTCTCTTGTCTACCTGTGGACAGAAGCTGTTGCTAAACACTGTAATTACCCTCTGTAGAAATTACAAAAGGAAATTACAACAGGCAAAAACAGTTAGAAGGTAAAGTCAGTAAATTTAAAGATTAAAATCAAATTTTTTTGCAGAATGAAGAAAACCAAACTACTACACTTTCATCTTTATACATAATATTGGTAACACGAGGTGGTCATTCAAAAATATGTAACCCACGAAACTCTGCATCACAGCTGGGACATTTCTAATACAGTCCAGCTTACACTGACAGTGTTTCTTCCTATGTCCTTTGACTGAGGGGAAGAAAAAAAATCCACACGCAACATAAAGAAGCTGTGAAGACACAAAACATTTCAGGCCACAGTTAGAAAGGCAACACAGGTACTAGATCCAAGTCAGCTTTGTGCTTCACATGGTCACAGCCACAATACAGGCTTCATTTTTCCTCAAAATGTGAGCACTGAAACAACCATCCATGCCCATCTCTTCTCCATATTAGACAACAGATGCCGAAAGGTACCCCACAATAACAAAATATTTTAAACTCTGTGCAGAACTCAGCAGCCTGTACACCAGAAAACGTAGCCACATTGGCTACCAAAGGCAATAACACAGTCCCAAAATAGACTGGCCTTTATTTATCTGAAAGCTCTCCTTTCTTCAAGAAAGGTTTAAGTCACACTGCTGCAGCTGCAATAAATATGACACTACAGCTAGAGCTCCAGGTACACAGCAGATGAACAACTGATGTGGTATTTTCCAATTTTCTAGGCATACTGCAAGGTCACTATATGGCCAGAAGCACAGAAGACCCGAAACATCTTCATGATAAAATTACATTTGGATATTTGTTATCACTGGTAAGAAGTTCACATAAATGGTCAATTTTTACACCATGAGCATATAACTAAAAATTAATAGATATATGTTTGCTGAACAGCATGCAGAGCTCCTCATCTCAGACGGCCAACTGTTCTCATTCATTTACTTTAAGGTGTTTGGGGTTGGGTTTTTTTGTTGTTAAAATTTTTAATGACCATGTTCATCCCAATAGGATTATGATTGGAAGTATCTTTAGGTCTAGCTATAAAAAGTAACGCTTGACTGTCATTAACTATTTTTGCAGAAGGAGTACCATTATATCCAGTACAACTATTCAGAAGTGCAGATGACTGCCACATCAATGTCAACGATCTCAACAGATAATGGAATCTAGAAGTAAAAGGTTTGTTCAAGCAGTTTTTTCTGATTTCCAATTAAGAATACAAGGTACATAAGAAGCCAATACACTGCTTAAACACAAATGAAATTCCACGTGGCTTTGCAGGGCAGTTATACCTTCACACCAGCTGATACATTTCAAGACAAGAAAGAAAAGCGAAGAGGTTCACTTCTCTCCCACCCACCTCTACACTGCATCCAAGCGGGGATCTCTGTGGCCCTAGCAAGGACCAGGACAGGACTGTCCTGAACTAAGTGCCCGCAATCCTTCCAGTAACGGGAGATTGGGCAAGAGTACCTTTTGGTAAGTGGATTTATATATAGGTCATGTCTGACCTGCAAGCTGTGTTATTTTGGCAGCAGAATCAGGAGGAAGCCCTCATCTCCACGCTTTCTGCGGAGCAGAGCCATCAGCACAATCCATGCCATGGGCTGTGCAGCCACCTTGCAGCAGGAGGGCTCAGGGAAAAATTTTCCATGTTGGGACAGCCCCTGCATCAGCTGCAGCTCTCTCAGAGTCCTCTTCTGACACAACAGGCAAAGGAAGACAGGCTGCAAGTGATAATGTTCATTTGATGCAACTCAGGCAGGTCTATCGAATATCTTACAGATAGGTCAGAGGGAGTTTGAAAGTCAATCAACTAACCTAAGAAGCAAAAGATACAGAAGAGGCTAGCAGACCTGGAGGTAAAGCCAGTGGTTGACCTGCAATGAGAAGTACCCTGAGAGACTCGGCTATAGGAAAAGCATGCAGAAACTAGCTGGCCACAGTGGACAACTTCTCAACTCTGTGCAGCACAACCCTTACATGGGACTTTGATATTTCTTGATAACAGACCTAATACTGTCAATACAGGTCAACTAGAGCTCACTTATGCCTGGTTGTGATTGTATTGTAGACAAGTTGCTATCTGCCATTCAGTCCTATGAGCTCTCTCTGTATCCTTCCTATTTCCGCATATGAGCCAAAGAGGACTGCAAGGCTGATCACTTCAGCCATTACTGCACTTACAGTGTTCTTGTGAAAGTACTATTCAATCAAAAGGAGAAAGCACCTATAAATCCTCTTTTATCTCTGTAATATAAGGCCAGAATAATTTGCAAGTTCAATATACTGCGTAAGTTACAAATTAAATCAACTGCTAGCGCTTTGAAGAGTTCTCATTTTTAAAAGCTAGTGCTGCAACACAGAAGTGATACAGCTCCTTCTAAAAGCTTACAAGGAATACAGGAACTCCTCTGGTTTAGTACAACTGCTGTGTTTTATAAGGACCAGACACTGCAAAAGCATTTTGCATTAATGGTTATAATCATCTAGATGCATTTAACTGTGAAAAACAAAACTGAGCTCCTTTCAGTACGAATTTGATATCAGATGCGTTACGGCTACACCTAAAATAACTGCCCGTGATGTTTCTGGCTTATGCATGTATGTAAAGCTGTTCAGAATTAAGTCCTATAGGAATTTTCCAACACAAATGCTGTCAAGTATTCTGAAAGTTCAGAGTCTGCTGATGTTTATGGATATTTTGTAAAGTTATTTTGTGGAGTTGGGTTTATTTTAACTTGGGTAAAACAAATACTTAGTGAATACAGTGTATTAAGTGATTCATACAACAGGGAAATATAAACACTCAAAAATACACAGCTATTACACAGATTTATGTAAGCTGCAATACCTGTTTACCAGTTTAAAGGTACAAGACAGCAAAGCTGTCATTTGATTTTAGAGTATCAACCACACACCATGTATCTGCTTTGGTTTACAGTTCTCCCACCATTGCTGTTAATGACGCACTGCAGCCTCATGCATCCGAGGCTAATCCTGAGGTTTAAACAAACGATTCCCTATTATCTTTTGGTCTTAGAATGTGCCGCATCAGAAATCTGAGGGATTAATGAAACACTGCTACCGCTAATTGCTGACACAGGAGTATTTAGGGCACTAAGGCAATCACAGGAATAAAAATAATAATTAAACCAAATGGAAAGAAAAACAGAAAGAGACTTCCTAGTTTTCCTCTGAAGTACATTAATCAGTCACGCAATGTCCTGTTGTGAAAGATCACTAAACATATGCTTTATCACTTAGTCCCAAATAAAGCAAGTCTTTTCCATATTAAGTGTTCTTTGGTTTAGCAGCTGTACAACTCACAACCAAAGACACTAAACATTGACACAAAGCAAAAGTCAAATAAAGAAATGCTTTTACATTGCCTTACTGTAGAACTGTGCATAATGCAGGAAGAGGCTAATGAAAATGAGAAAACTCTTAAACTATGTAAAACTTGGGGCCCAATCCCTAGGAAGAAGTGCTGGAGAATTTGTAAGAGTGCACTGATGAGCCTTACTTTTACTGACACAAAAATCTAAGCTTGGTATTAAACAAAAAAGCAAGTAGACAGACAATTTCGGTCAGCAGAAATCACAGCGTATTTTGCTGTAGAATGTTGGTTCATTATCAAGAGACCTGTAAAGGAGGTGGAGGTGTTTTGTTTTGTTCTGAGTGAATGACCAGAAAAAGTCCCTAAATACACTTCAATTGCTGATGATCAGCATATTGCGCTCTTCCATGCCCTCACCAATTTACCCAGTAACAACGTAAAAGTTTAATAAATTCGGATCTAACTTGCTCTAAAGTCCCTTTGAGAAGCTCGCCCACCCCCAAAAAAAAGAAAAGATAAAAGAAACAAAACACATGATGGAAATATGCAGATTACAGAGAAGTATAGGATAGATTTTCTTTATATTTAATGAAAAACTACCAGTCATTTTCAGTAACCCAGCAAAGCCCGATAGGCACATTCACTTGCAATATCAAAACTGATAGAAACAAAAAACAAAAACCAAAACAAAACACTCACACAGGTGAACAGAAAAGATGGCCTGCCACTCTTGGAGAAAAGCAAAGCACTAAACTAAATGGCTATTCAATGATAATGAGAACACATGCTTAAAAACCCTCCCTTGCTTTGGCTGCACAATGAGAAGACAGGACCTTGCCATGGGAGATGAAATTTATGATGAAATTCCTTCTTATTTTACTACTGTTCTGACAGAAAAAACACATCACCTACTAATATTTAGAGTAATTACTTGTGGTATTATACCTACTCCTGACTAGAATAGTTATATTTTGGTTTTAAAAGCTTATGATGAAATTTAGAGAGCTGACAACATTTTTTTGACCAGAAAAAAAAAAAAAAAAAACCTTCAACATTTACGTGTCTTGCTTCTAAGTTAAAGACAAATAGTCACCAACTAATGAAATATACATATTGACCAATTCCTCATGATTTTGTGCAATGACCTGAACATACAAACATCCACTCCTAAATTTCAATTAACGAAGAGCTAACGTAACAGTGGTTTTCCGGGACCATATGCGGTTTAGGATTTCCAAAATTCAGAAACCTCTCGAAGTGCCAATCTCTGCAAGTTAAATGATAAAGCAGCAGCGAGAGACAGCGTTTCCGAAGAAAGCAAGAGCACATCCCAGCTGGTGACTGCAGGCTGCTCCATACCACCCCAGCCTCCAATGGCCCAGGCGCAAAGCTGACCTGGATTTTTAACTTCGCTGCCAAACCTGTTCCACACATTCAAAGTGAAGTAACCACAGATAACCGCAGTATTTAATGCCTGGGTATCCCACAACTGTTATCAGTGCCTTTATTGTGGTTTGCTACAGAAACACTAGTGGCTTTTCATGATCAAAAGTGGTTGAAATTAGTCCCCATCACCAGCAGATTACTGTCCGGAAAACTCATTCCCACAAATGTAAGAACTTGAATTTAGCAACAGACATCCTGAGAGAGCATTTCTAATTTATCTCAAACAGCGTCTAATGGTATTAAACAAAAATCCAAGTGCTAAAACTCTAGAAAAAGTGATATCAAAGAGATCTGACACCTCCTACTGATATTACACAGTAAACAGCAGATGTTGCTGCTTCTTCTCAGTGTTCTGAAGTTTTCTAAGTGGAAGAGGTGGAAAAAGTATTTGCTAACTTAACTAGGCCACACATTAAAAACAAGAAGGTGAATAATGCAAAAAACAGAAGTACGTTGAAATTCTGATTTATTTCTCTTACCATACTCATCTCTACTAAAATATCATTCACATGCTCTTACACATTATTTTCCCATATTTTTTGTTGTTCAAAGATGAAACTCCAGCCATCTTAGAAATCTATATGAAATATCATTAAAATTATCTATTGCAAGATCAGAAGTTATCTGAAGATTAAAAAAAAGGATTAAGACGCTTTGCTCTAGGAAAAGAAAAAGCCAAAGTACAAAGACTTCCTGCACTGCAACATTTTTGAATAGACACTATAACAGGCTGAAAAAAAATTTTCTGAAAGCCTGAAGTTATACTAGTATGCTTGTAGTGACAGATAAGTTTCATATAATGAAATATATTGTATTGCTTCTTTAAAACCAGATATTCATTAAAATTCTAACACTTAAGAAATGACGAATGCAGCAGAGCCAACCTCCAAACATCAAGATTCCCAGCAATACTACAGCGTGTAGTTTTTTGCCAGAGGTGAGTAACATCTGAGTCACACAATTTCTGGCTGTCACTTCCAAACACAAGCAAGCTAGGAAGTGAAAAGGCATTGTTGGAAAACAGAAGAGTACTGAAGCTAAGAATGGACAATACTGAGCTAATACATTGAATTTACACCAAAAAATGGGTTCGATCTTAAAAGTGATCATAATTTTTTTTTTTTTTTTTAAATCACCTGAAATTACTCCTCTGGTGTTCTGGTATTAACAGAGTACCGAGAAAACAGCCATTAGACTTCAGCACAGGCTGCAGCTCTGACTGACGTGATGTTGTAGGAATTGCTCCACTTTATCAGCTTGACCGTCCCAGCAGCAGAAATCAGGATGATCACACGTATTTTGTTAAGTGCAAGAGAAATGTGTTTTGCCTCAGAGCGTAAGCTAACTCAGTACTCCTTCTAAATATGCATTGCTCTTTTTGGTTTCCAGTTACCCTTGGGCTGTGGCCATGCCAACCACACTACAGACACCTCACACCAAGCCTTTGCTTTAATGAGTACTCCATGGTCTTCCCGTGGTGGAGGTATGAGAGCCGGCAGGCGCTGCAGCATCCAAACGAGGCTGTTACTATACACACATGCAGCAGGGAACTGGAGAAAGATGACCAACTTCGAGAAGTCACTAAGCAACTCCGAAACACCAACCACTGTGCTCTGTATGCGATTCCAGCAGACCACCTATGAGCCAGAAACCAGAACCATTCCCAGGTTTAACAACACGCTATGGGTGCCTGGGCTCTCTCTGGAATGGAAAACCAAAAGGTTGGAAATTATAGTTCTACAAGCTATGGAAGTGGTTTCATCGTATTACTATGTTCTCTACCAGATCTATGACATTTAGGATTCTGAAGTAATGGCATTTTCATCTTTGTACCAAAATGAAGTTTTGACAGATGCGTAATTTCAATAACCAAAGAGCTAGGAACAGAAATCTATTAAAGATATTTTAGATCTATCAATTTTTTAAAAGATGGCAATAGATAACCTCATCACATGTAGCATTAAAAAAATTGCAGAAACTTTAGCAATTTTCTAATTCACTTTCTCGCCTATGTCCAAATGTTACCAGTTACCTAAATAAATGCTTACAATGAACTGGGACTTTTTTCCCAGACTATATTTCAGCTTATTTTAGTAGCAATTATTTTCTATGCCGGTTGCTGTGAGAATAGCTGCATAAACAATTAGAACAATGAATGACTGAGTAGGCAGCAGGTGATAGATGGGAGTAAAACTTATGGTCATATAAAAATCTTCAGAAAAAAAAAAAAGGAGGGGAAAAAAAACCCTAGAAAAGTGACACTCTGCAATGTCATTTAAACTGTAAGAGGGCCTAAAATCAGATATCTTGTAATTTAAATAAGGCGACACATTTTACTGCTTCAAAAACTCACCCCTTCTGTATTTTTTATTCAACAGATAAATTAGAAGAACACTTATAATGTGTCATTGCATTTCGGATAATCTTTCCATCTAATAAAGCAGTAACAGTAATTTTAACTGAAATTATCATCCAAAAATGGCAAATCTGTCATTTTGCAAGGATCAGATTTTTAACGTTTTTTTCAAGACTAATAATATCCATTATTTGCTATAATTCTGTTTCAGGCGTTTTCAGATCACACCATAATGGAAATACCTTTTCTACTGGGAAACATTTATCCAACTGTGAACTACCAAAAAGATATTATTCCTTCTTATTTTACTACTGTTCTAACAGAGCGACCACATCACCTACTAATATTTAGAGTAATTACTTGTGGTATTATACCTACTCCTGACTACAATGGTTACATTTTGATATTAAAAGTTTGTGGGTGGAATATAGCCAACCCACTATTATTCAGCAAAACTGAACCACAAAATACGTAGATGAAACTTTCTTTTTCCTAGGCCAGTAAAATCTACTTAATTATTTAAAAATTCAATTTAATTTTTGAGGACATATACGTAGAGTGAATCTTCAGAGACAATGGTAGTGTCTCCTCTGCTTAATTTAGTTCCTTAAATTAGTATTGCAGTCCTAATGTTTTCATTATTTGGACTTTAATCTGCTGATTACTTTGTTGATGTAGGTTTATTAGTGAATGGGCTTAGTGGCCCCAGTTAGTGCCTTTAATTACTGGGTCTTTGCTGGATTTTTCCTTCCTTTTGTAGTTGGTAGGCAGCCTTCAATTGTTTTTTTAGTTTCTTCTGCTGCTTTTCTTAAAGATAGTGCATTTGCTTCTATAACAAGTACAAAAGTATATTCATAACAGCAGTGAACACTGAATGACACTTTCATAACTGGCACTCTTACCAAGGTCATTACATTTAATATTTTTCTTTGTTCCCTTGTTCTTTGTCATCCTTGTGGCTGATGCTCTCACAGCCAGAACCTCATTCACATGTTTTACTTTCACTCTCTTCCTCTCCGTGTTATAATGCAGCCCTTGTAAGAGTCATGATTGTTACACTTGCCACAAAGTGACATGTCTGTTTACTCATTATCATCTCTGATTTTTGCTATACGGCAGCTGTTTTCCAAGGGTTCAGTGAGTTATTTGTTAGGGGGAGAAAGGAGGAGGCAGGGAATTGGTAGCACCGAAATTAAGCTACTTAGGAAAACACTTTTCTTTTTGTATTATACTCTGGGAAGGCTTTTCAGCAGGGGATGCCTAACTCTGAAATTAGTTGATTCTGCAAAACTGCACAACACTGACCTCCATGAAAAGATGCAAAATATTCCAGTTCTCTCAGGATTTTTCAAGGAGAGGATGGATATTAAGGAACAAGCAGATCAGGATGGCCTCTAGCTTTCCTGAAGACAGCTGTTCTTAATATAATATTGTTGTTTCTTACACTAAGTTAACAGTACATTTCAGCCTGGTCAGGCAAATACTTTGGGATACTATTTTATTTCAATTATCTTAAGTTGCCTTTCTTCTTTGTAAGAATCTGACTTCAGAGCCCCATGTATTTTTGTGCATTTTTCAGTTCAGGGATGAACTAAAAGACAAGCAAGCCAGAAATTCCTACAGCATAATTCAACTTCCACGCAGAAGCCCCATTAGCTGCTATGCACGCCACAAGCAAAAAACAATGAGCATCTTGGTGGCAAACTGCATCAGGGCGAAGGTCTTAGATGGTACCTTCCCTGTCAACATGCAATTCAACTCTTTCACTTCACGTCACTCACAACAGAAAGTGAACAACCTAATATTTATGTTTAACCACACTGAAAGTACTTTTTCATGAAGCCTTGTTTTACGTTCTTAATTTTTAGCAGCATCTGAGTTGCTGAGATTTTTTTTTTTTACTGTGTTTCAGTCTCATAGGTATCAATTGAGACTTGTATGAAAACAGTTTTAGATACTGCCCAAATTATCTAGCTTCAGAGCAGCAACTGACTTCTGAAAATAAGTCTAGCTGACCTTTACCTCTCCTGTCTAATACAGAATTAGTTCCATTCATATAAAAAAAAAAAAAAGTACAGACCTCAGCGTTTCTAGTTTTCTCATTATTTGGGGTGGGGAGGGAAACAACCTCACGAAATGCAGCGCTCTTAAAGAAATGCAACCTGACAGGAATGCAAACACCCTCCATATTTCCTCTATCTGCTATCAATTTTTTTTTATTTCTTTTTTAACTACCGTGGAAGTATATAATCCATGCTTTGTTATGCAGATGTTCTATTTGTGTTTAGGTCAACATTAAAAAAAAAAGCAGTGGCAGACTAACCAGCTAATCATATTCTTCAACTTACAACCTCAGGCAAATGACCTTAAACACTGCAAAACATAATCTTCATCAAGTCCAAATAAGAGTAATAATTAATTCAATAACGTTAACATACAGAAGCTTAAGAACTGTCCCCCAGGACACAGCAGAATGTTAAATACACTAAAAACAGCTCTGAAAGAAAACACAGCCATGAAGAGACACGATATTTTTCTCAGAAGCCCTCTCCACTGCATGCCACTTAAAAGCAAATTTTAACTTGCTTATCTGAGTTTTATCAAAATTAAAGGAAGAAAATCAGCACTTCGGCTTCTTCCACACTGGAACAAATACGAGTTCTAGGAAACAGCCCAGGATTTCCTGCCGCCAGTTATCACAGCTTATCACAACTTCCACAAAGCAGTATCTTTACATTTTTCCCTCAATATCCGTGATGCTCCCTCCCGCTTCCCATCAGCTGCGGCAGCGGATCCTGCGGTGAGGGCTCCAGGGGTACAAGCACCCGGCCAGGCTGCGGCTCAGCTTCTGCGGCAGCCCTTTCCCCTGGCACGCACCAACTTGAATCTCTCTCCTTCGCTCAGTCATGAATTTTCACACGGATAACAGGAATTAATTACCTCTGAGGTTGTTTTTTTTCTCAGCTGTTAAATACGGACAAGCAAGTTCCAACGAGGGACTGACAGAGCAACACGCAGAGCGGTCACGTAAACCTCACCACTAAGGACAGCAAACTGCAGATGCAATGCATCTGGCAAAGCTAAAGCTGTCGTCTCCGACTCAAGGTTTACATAAAAAGAGTGTACAGCCAAGATAATCCATCCTCTAATTATGCCTGAGATTTCCTGACCTTTGTGTTCAAGCAGCACACTTGGTGACAGTAGGGTGGCAAGATTACAAGCCAGCTTTCATTACAGTTATATCAGTATTAATCACACAGGTATAATCCCATGCACCTTCACTTGCTTCCAACGCATTTCCCCTGGTCAAATTCCAGAGGAAGTTGGTTTAAATTACCCAGCTGTATTATGAAGCACCGAGCACAGCCCAATGAACCTGATGAAGTTACTGACTGCTTTTGATCATTTACTAGGGGTCAGAAACTCAAAACCAGAAAAAGATGTCAAGTTACACAGTTCATTAAATGAAGATGTAACTAAGGTTCAGTTTTACGGACTTGCTATAGTATCTATATATGAGGAGCTGCAGATACGTTAACCTGTGTCATAAGACAGAGGAGGGATTCTTCTCATACAGTGCAAAAATACAGTTTGTTTTTTTTTTAGTATAGGAGGATGTTAATCAATGACCAACATCCCACAGGCAGCTCCACTAAGATCATACAGTTTAGACTTTCAGGAAATAACTATGCAAGAATTGAAGTACTGGAATACCATTAAGTTTCCGAAAATAAAACCATAATCAGAAGATAAAATTGCAATGACACTTTAAAAAAAAAGAAAAGAAAAAAAGAACAAGAAGCCTTTCGATCTCTCCCTGGATCCTGAAACAATCCCCAGTGAGAGAACAGCTGCTACAAAGTTCAGTTGTATCAAACTACCATAAGTTAGCATCAGTTTATGGAGAATACCTTGAAAAACTGCAGTGTATGTTTAAAAGTAAATTTATTAAGATACAACGGTTTGGATGCAAATTTTTTCATGACAACGCTACCAAGAAAATCAGAATATTAAAAAAATTTTCATGACATCTGTTAAATTAACTAAAACCTAGCCAAAGACACATCTCGGATGATAACTACTTAGAAAAAAAAATATTCCACTAATTAGGTGTGCAGTGGAAGCTCTTAAAAAAAAAATGTTGAATAGGACAGTGTTAATAACCTATGAGAAAGCTGCACCATCCCCAAATTGAGTTTGAAGATGACAGAAAGACTGAGAAAGAAACATTAAGTAATAGTGTAACACAGCAACCTCAGCAAAATACGATGAGTCAGAGACTAGTAAATAATCATTTTGACAAACACATACAGAAACTTGTATTTAGAAGCAAAGGATGAGTGTGGAGAACACGGGCATCCATGCCAGGAAGGAAGGACTGACAGAAAAACTTAAAAATACAACTATTTAAAAACAAACAAACAAACCAACACCACCCCCAGAAAAAAAAAATAAATCCAAAACCAAACAGTCAACGAAATGTTCATAGAACGGTGAGGCCAAAGAAACATGTATGAACAGCAGGTGGAAGATAACTACCTGGGTATTAAATGCTGAGGTTCAAGGAGGACTTAATTGCGGAAACTGCTACAGCCTGGAATACAGAGGCAGACAGACCAACCCATACACACCCACCCCCAGGCCCTTCTGGTAATATAATCTACAAATCATGTAAAAATTTCCATACCCAAAAGCCAGATTACTTTCCTTTGGAAGGAAAGAGAAACAAAAGAAGGAAATGGGCCTTTAACAGGCAGTTAATAATCTCTTAGCCTTTCTTTTTTGGCTGTTCAAAAATTTACTATTAAACCCAAAACAGCGGGAGAGTTCTTGCCTAATAAAAAAATCAAGCTTTTCACAACAGCAAATTATGTTGATTTTTCTAAATAAAATAGCAAAAGATATGGACTATTAAAGCAGAATTTCTGTATAAAATTCCAGTAAAGCTCTGATACAGGATGCAGAGGTCAAATGTGTGGGTAACTATTAAAGCAACAAAATACAGAAAACCAAAAATCTATAAGAAGGGGCAACCCTCTGGGTTATACATATTAAACTGGCAGAAATATAATTGGTATCCTCTGGATTTTTTTCATGAGCTCTAGCAGCTTCCAACACTGCATATACCATGGTGCTGTATGGAAACGAAACCCTAAGTACCTGTTACCATACATACACAAATTTCTGCTTCGCCAAAACATATTTATATAAATATTTATCTAATCACTAGAAGTTTCAAAGATGAAGAGGTATGGAAATTAACTATTTCTCTAGTGAAGGAGTAATGGCTGTTAGAGGAAGGGTACGAGAAAGTAACATCCACTTCCAAGTATCTAAGCATTGTTAATATCCGTAATATGACTTCAGCAGTACCTTTTAAAAATATTAGTACAGAGGAGGGAAGAAAAAGAATAATCCTAATTTAAACTACGAGCTTACTCAAGTAATATTAAAATGCTGGGCAACAAAGGAGCCAGGTAGCACTGACATGTAGAAACCACAGATAAAAGACATTCCCGAAACATTCTTTTCTTATACTCTTTAAACAAAATAGCTGATAAATGTACACAAAATATTATCAGAAACAAAACAGAGCAACACAAGGAAGGCTGGGTTCTCTCAAAGGTGAATGTTTATTCCTCAGATCCAGAGCTAATAAGACTATAAATTGACAACAGCAGCAAAAAGAGGTATGAGCTCGTCTAGCTGGCTTGCCTCTTAGGATGGGTGACCCTGAGCTCAAGATTTCCCGATACACACTCCTCATGCAGGAGGCCCGGAAGACTTCTTCGTCAGAGAGACATTAAGAGTATGTTTATTGTAAAAAAAAACCTCCACAACACTGACTCAGTCTGCCCTAGACTATCTCAAGACTGGTAAACAAAGATTTCACCCCTAATTGGTGATTACCGGCAGACACAGGAACTCTATTATTGTATTTTAGAGAAACAGAGAGTGTTATCGAGCCCAGCACTGTATTTGCAAGAGCGTGCATACTAACCTGCATCTACCAGCAATTTACATTTCCAGAGTAAAGAGCAATTCATCTGTTTTAATTCATTTAATGCTCATTCTTCTGTAAATTAGTTAACTGTAGAGCCCCCGTCTATCCAATTTTGCTAAATAGCTATTATATTTGAATTAACCGAGTTCCTTTCAGCACCTTTAGTTGCCATGATTTGTTTGTGGAAGGTGTCAACCTCCAACTGCAATGACGTCTGGACATACAGCTGGAATTTCACCACAGGATTTCAGATCCCACCCCCTCCTTTCTCTTTTACAAGTACACCGACCATGGAGAGGCAGATACTAAACATCAGGGGTTTGTAGTGATCAGAGCACTAAACCGCCCAATCTATACGAGGACGCAGAGCATTGTTCCTGTAAGATAAAGATTTCAGAAGTCTGCGTTTCTTTAAGAAAATAAATTTGCTACCATGCATATACTCTCACAGCAGCTAAAACGTTTTTTACCAATGTCTGCTTAACATTGATCTAGTTATTTCACCAGTGACAAAAATCTCATCGTTTACCCCTCTGCAAGTCCATGCCACTGAATTGATGAAATTGTATCTTGCCTTCTTACCTGTAAAAGCTTACAGGTGAGGATCAGCCATTTGAGAAACTACGCTACTTGCCGGTTGACTCCAAGATTCACCAAGCCTCTAATCCCCAAGGAATGCATCCCAAACACTTTACAGAGATAGTAGCAAATCGTTACAAAACACCTTACTGCATTGGTTCCCAAAAGATTCAAGCAGAACAAACCTGTTCCATTTCATATTCCTGATTTCAGAAGTCTTGTGCCTCACTTCACAGCTGAGGAAGAGAGTGCTTGACCTGGAAAATGGCCTTTTACATGGGAAGAGAAGCTTGTAAAAGTTGTCTATGCCTGAAAACACAAGCAGAATTGTAAGTACACTATTTCTCAGACAATAGAAGGTGACCAGTCTTCAGGTTCCCAAGAACATTTCAGAGTTTAGCTAAGGAAGTCCCTGAAGAGATACTAATTTTTAAAAGGCAAGTAAATGTAACAGTATCTCAGGACCAGGTCTGCTGACCTGAACAAAAGTGCCCTTCTTTCCAAAGCAAGAGGGTACTAAATGGATTGTTAATTGAAGGAAGCCTTGACACACACACACACAAAAAAAAAAAAAAAAAAAAAAGTGACTAAAAGCTACTAATGGGTCATAAGTTTTTTGGAGACTGCTGTGGGAGATGGACATCATTTTCCCATTCTCCCATGGAAACTGAATTCATCTACCATTTCGACAGAACCCTTCTGTTGTTTCTTTGGGGTGCCCCTCATTAATATGGCTCACTCTTAGAAATAAGCAAAATGTTTTCAACTGCTATATATCTGCTTTGGCTTCAGCCTCCTTAGAGGCAAGTTCTGCTCAAGATAACAGTACTCTCTTATCATAGAAGCATCAGAATGCTTAGATTGGAAGGGACCTTAAAGATCATCTAGTTCCAGTAGATTTCAAGATACTTTTCCTTTGTTGTTAAATTCCACGATGAATTTTTGCAGAAGTCAGCAAGACAACACCAGATCAGAGTGGATGTTCTTTTTGCCTGCAAGGGAACTTAATGGGAGTAATTCTGGCTCCACTGCAGACAAAAAAGGTGTTTTACTTACCAGGTGTGTTTACCAGGTTTAGAAAGGTGTATTAGGTGATGAAGTATGTATCAACTATCTGAAGGGACCAACAGCAGATACAGGGTACTGGCTTTCATGATGTCATCACTAGTATTTGTAATAGTTGAGCTTTTTCATCAGAGAGGCTTTTGAAGTCTCAAGATGCTAACCTTTAACTGGGGCAGCAGGGGGGTAGGGGAGGGGAGGAAATTTAAGACAAGGGAAATAACAACCTAAAGGATTAAAAACATGAAGCCAAGGTCAGAAAAAACCTTCTACTGCTGGTATTACAATCAAAATATTCACCAATAAAATACCGTGTCACTTCAAATTAGGAGACTTCAGTGTACAGCAGACACTTTTGGCAGAAGAAAACAAAGAATCATTAGAAGAATTGCAAGTGTTAATGAAGGTCTGGAAAAATCTGCCATTTGATAAGAGATCTGTGAAGTCCAAATAGCTATTTATTTCAGAAAAGTTTAGTATTTGCTCATAGTCTAAAGAATTTAAAGAAGAATGAGGTTTCCGTAACAGGAAACTTCATCTAGCAAAAAAATGCATAATGAGATACAACAGAGCAGAACCTTGAAGCTTAAGACAAATTCATTAGAAATAGGCATTCATTTAAATTGGCTAAGTGACAGTAATTTACCACTGAAACCACTTACCTCAGGATTTGGCTTATTATCCGTCAGATAGGCTCTCTGTATCAATAATACCTTTCCAGATACTCATCCAAAAAAGTGCAAAATATAATGAGAAAGCCTATGTAGGCAACACAGAGAAGATAAAAAAATCTACAAATCTAAAAATTAATCTATTCGCTCTTGGACCTTCTTACAGAGGAGTTACAGCAGAGACTTGATAGCCTTTAGAGGAAAAATTAGAGAAGCTGAAATTTAAGAGTTCAGTACCGACACAACAATTAGCATGGGCAAAAGTTAGATGAACTGAGTAGGCAAGAACCTTTTCAAAGCACTGAAAATTATCCCGTTTGTGGGTATTCAACCAGAATAGTTTCTCACATTACATTTTGATCCCTGTAGTAAAGCTTCTAAATACTAGATATCTCATTAGCAGGTTTAATAAGAAATTTAAAGGGGGGGGAAGTGTTGCAGGGGATGGTTTTGTAGTTTTTAAAATTGGAATCATAAATATTGTCATCCCACTTGGCAGAAACCAAAGGAAATCCTGGCATATGCAAACCTAACGTTCTTCCAGTGCTAGCAGCCTTTCTGCTGCCTCTTCCTTTCAAAGAAAGGATCCACTCCATATACTTAGTAAATCTTAAAAAAAACAAAAAAAAAAACCAAAAACACCCCAAAAACTCAAATAAAAAAACCCAAGGTCAAAACAAAACTGAAAACAGTATTATTAGGCAGGATTGGGGATGAATCCACAATTGTAGATTGCCTACACATTTCCTAAATGTGTCAGTAAAGATCTTATTAAATACTATTGATGAAAAATGATCATACAGTAATGGAACTTAACAGCAAATATCTCAAATGCTAAGAAATCTCAACTTTTTCATATTAAAAACTATGAAATAATTCACTAATTGTAAGCCATTCCCACAAAGATAACATATTCTTTTATGAAGCACATTTTTGAATCTTAAATACCTCTGTACAAACCTCAGTCAATCCCAATAGATTTCATTTTTTAAATTTTTTTGTTTTTTTCAATCATCAGTAAGTGTTCCCTTGGGCAAAGCTCACACAAAAACTACAGAACATCTCCTGGTACTAAACCTTCTGTGAATCGAGCTTTTAGATACTTGCAACGCCCTGGTATCAAGACGTTCCTACAACTCTGAATTATTTATTCACCAATCTTTGTGCCGCTTCCCAAACACCAATGGAGACCAAAGACGATTTCAGCTATTTGATGTTACATCTTCTCAAGTGGCTAAAGAGGCTATAAAGCACCCCATTGCTTAAGCCTGCCATCTCAGTTCCATTAGCAGTAAAGACCTCTCTATTCAAACTGCTAAGTAAATCCTCCGAGAGCTCGGGGACTGTTTCATGCTTGAAAGCAACTGTTAAGAATTTGACAACAACCAAACTGTTCCTATTTAATCCTTCTCCCAAGGTAAAAAGAATTATAGGTAAACATATGCCTTCATTATTTGCTTTGCTGCATTTCAATACTCAATCCCACACAAAATTGCCAGCCAAGGATTTAATGCAATCTCTTCTGTATTTCAGAGCTATTGCCTTTACAGAATGGAAAAAGCTTAATAAGGGCTATAGAGCTGGTTAGCAAACAACTCTATTTTTTATAGCCCACACTAGAGATCTTGCAAAGGTAACTTTAATAAAGCAAAGAGTTTTGGACATTTTTTTTTTCCAAGTTAGGATTGTCAAGTAAACAAAAATAGTTGTTAATTCATTTCATCTGCCAATAAGTATTTTTCTTTTTAATTAAAAAGAAACAAAATTGATCTATTACAGAGTACAATAACTCTAGTTTTACTACAAACACAGATTTACATAAGCTTTCTTTTGGGTTAGTAACATGTATGTTAATCAAACACTAGAATATCAAGGAAAGCTTCTTAGATACACTCTGGAATGCATTAAAATGAAAATTTCAAGCCTTCAGTCAGGTTCATTCAGAAATGAAATAACTTCAAAGTTTTTCAAAGAGCCCGACACGTTGGTACTCTAAGCGATGCACGGTGCTCTCGCCCACACAGTCAGAGCATTCGCTGTCTAATCCCTCTTCTTTACGAAAAACGTGTACCAATACAAATACAGAATAATGACTGAACAGAAATAAACAAGCAGTTATGTTGTGTTGCAACAGCCACTAATTGACTGTTGTGTGGACATCACAAAGCAGCAATCCCTACAAACAGCTGCCATAGTCCTGGCTGCAGCACCATCGCGGCCGTAAAGGTTTCAAACCCAAGTGGTGCTGTGTGACAGGAGGGTCCTGCAGGGCTGGACAGCCGACCCCCAAGGAGACTGGACACCCGTCAGCATCAGAGGGTTGATGCAGCTCCTGCTTTACTTTCATCCAAAAAAATCCGAATTTGCAAGCGCCAGGACAGTTTGGCAATGAGAACTGGGCGGGGGGGGGGGGGGGGGGAGGGGCATGAACCCAGCCAATTCCAAAGTTCATTTCAGAGGTACATTCCTCATCCAGACTAAAACATGAATGTAAATGCTCTCTAGGAACGTAAGCGAGGCAAGGACATAAAGAAGAAAGATGTAAGTGTAGTAACCCAACTAATAAGTTTATTTCCAATTAAAAAAAAAAAAAAAGAGAGAAAACACACAAAAAAAACAGACCACCTTTTAAGTACATAAGCCTTTATTCAGACTGTAGTTTTATGCATTGCTGGAGACAAAACCAGGGCTAATATTAAATTTAGGAGTTTATTTAAGCAGACAAAAGAAATGCCCAATTTAAAAGTGAAGGCTGTGGGAAACTCATTAGGCATTTAGAAACCAAAGGCTAAATCCAGATCTCATTAAATTTCATGGATTTGGACTGAATATACAGTACAGCAAGAGTACCATTTACATATAGCACAACAAACATATCCAAAACAATCCATACAGTAACATTCATATCATGTCAGAGGACTTGTTTGATAATTATCTCTGTTTCACCAAGAAGCAGAAAGAGGAAGAAACATATTGCAGTTTATCTAATTGACATGGGACAACTAATCACTGGCAAAGTTAAACCCACAAATCATAACTTCGAACCCTAATACTTATGATGGAATTTAATAAATAAAAATCCCAAACCATTTATCATACCATACACCATTTATCATACCCCACCTTGTAGTGGGTTTCCCCACATACCTTAAGTGAGCAAAGCCCATCATTCATTTTAATAACACTTCCTACAAGTAAACAAGCAGGTCATGAAAACAAACATGAGACTTGAAGACACTAAGACAGTTATTGTAGGGCTAATTATGCTATTTAATGGAAAAGAAAGCCTTCTTCCTAGCTTAATTTAAGAAGCAAGAAAAAGCCACTGCTAGCTTTGAAAGCTGTAGCTTTCCCCACCATTCAATTAGGCTTTCTTCTTTTTTCTGCACATTCACACATTAAAACTTCTTGTTCTTTTCATAAACATTTAAATAATAAATTCCCTTGTCTGTTCTGTACTGCTTAAGGAAATGGGCACAGTAGAGCCTTTATATGACTTCTAAGCTTTTTCGCCACGTCAAGTCTCTACAGATGTCTTGGTTGTGCTAAAGCACTGCTGAACACATTAGGACTGGAGCAGCAGATTAAAAGGTAGTACCTTAATAGTCATTACTTTTTTTCTGCGTCAACTCTTTAGAAACTTCTAAAATGAATTTGGCATTAACAACATCATTCTTTTTCCTTTCTAGCTCATGACATCTGTTTTAACCTATGCTTCCCCTACAATGACATTTAAGTACAGCAGCATACTAAATTGCTACCTTGTGAAGGGAACAAAACATAACTAATAATAGATCATCCCATCCATGTGCATAAAGAAGCTCAAATGAGGACTTATGTGAACTGATGCTTAAGTAAATATTTTGAGACTTCTTCAGTATATTTAGCGTATTTCAAGTTTCTTGCTATTCTTCCTGAGAAATGCTGCTCTGCAGAGGAGCTTGCTTGTTAGCAAAGCTCTATTCTTATGGAAAAGAGTGGTAAACTAAGTGCAGCAATAAGTACAATAAATGTGTACAGCAAAACCCTTCATTCAAATGGAAATGGTAAAAGAAGGTGATCACGGGGAGTGAATGATCTTCCTTACATGTATTTGCAAGGTTTTATACAAAGTTCCATACTGTATCATCTGTATTTAGCAACAACCATTGAAAACACTGCACAGTATTAAAAAAACATATTTCACACACACAGTAGTCAAGTACAGAGTTAGAAAAACAAACAAAAAATACCTTTGTAAACGAATGTAAACAACCAGTCACTTAATAGTGCCATTCTTGACACACTTGAAATTTTATGAAGGTAACTGCTAGATAGATTTCTGCTACATTATAAATAGCAGATAAAGACAACCAGAATCTTGTATGGATGGGGTTCTTTCCGTAAGTTGTTCTCATAAAGCTGCTGTGATCGATGTTTTGTTGCCTGCATTTCTGACCTTGTCCCTTATCTTCAGCTTGGAGACCTCTCCTGGGCCAAAAGCATCTACTGCACTGTTTACACAGGGCCAGCCACGATACTTGTTTGGTTCTGAAGTACTGTCCTGCTACTTGCAATGAATAATACCAGCTTTCTTGCTTTATATCTGCTTCCATGCTCCTTTTTTCCTATGTTGTAGCACAGTATTCCTAAACAATAACCAACTGTCCCCTTACACTGCAAACAACACTGGGGGACAAGAAACTTGAGAGCTAGACGCACACACGTCACATATATCCCTCCTAAAAAATTCAAGTCTGTTTGAGGCACAACTCATTTATATTCAAGCCCCTACATCTGTACATTTCTTTCTATAATTATGACATTGTATAGTCCACAAACAGCCTAAGCACTAAATGATACACTGTAGCTGTTGCTAAGGCAGCAGCAGATTTACATGGGTGAAATCTAGCCAGTGTACCACCCTTGTAAATTATCAATAATTAAGTTGCTTCTCCATCAAGGCTGCCACAACCAAAAAAAAAAAAAATAATAATCTTCACTTGTTATGAAAACTTCATATAAAATAAAATAAAGGTCCATAAGGTAAAGATGGCAAATATTTTTCAGGGTTTAGAACATTTATGACAATTGTTTCTTGGAAGTGCAGCAGCGACTCGCATGCTATGTGCCCAGTCATCCAAACTACTTCAAGAAAGAAAAACACAAACCCAAAACCTGTTATGCCAAAACTGTTTCATAACCGGTTTCATTACGAACCATCATGCTTTATTTAGGTTAACTGCATTGCAGGTATTCCCATCTTTGGGTAGTTTCAATAAACTCCCATCTTTGTCCTTTTTTAAGTCAATACAAGTAATCTCAACAACAAGAATTTTAAAGACTTTTCCACAGAAAAAGAAATGTGCAGAGGAGGTAGCAGTTTGTTCACTGTTTTTTCCTAGTTTACACTTACAGACAAAGAGTAAAAATAACGAAGAGATTTTATTCTGAAGCAGATCAGGGATAAAACCGTTCTAAAACAAATTAGTATTCTAGCATAGAGATCTCTACATATAATCCAATTATAATTAAGACCAACTGTGAATGGTTTAACTATAGTTTTCCAGAACTTACTTCCAAAGAAGTGGCTGGTTTTGCCTGAATGCAGTTTTTGGAAAATGGAAAACATACTCTCACAGCAAGTTGTGTACCAGAAAGTGAGCACAAGAAACTTTACATACTGTAACACTCAGTCTGGAGAAGAGAACGCTCTGGGGAGATCTTCTATCAGCCTTCCAATACCTGAAGGGGGCCTACAGGAAGGGTGGGGAGGGACTTTTTTACAAGGGAATGTAGCAATAGGACGAAGGGTAACAGTTTTAAGTTAAAAGAGGGTAGAATTAGATTGGACATTTGGAAGAAATTCTTTACTGTGAGGGTGGTGAGGCACTGGAACAGGTTGCCCAGGGAAGCTGTGGATGCCCCATCCCTGGAGGTGTTCAAGGCCAGGCTGGATGGGGCTTTGAGCAGCCTGGTCTAGTGGGAGGTGTCCCTGCCCATGGCAGGGGGGTTGGAACTGGATGGTCTTTAAGGTCCCTTCCAACCCAAATCAGTATATGATTCTATGTTAACACAGAGCACCAAAGCCATAGCAAATTATTAATATCAGCCCAACTGATTTTATTACAACTTCCTGTCATTATGTTAATAAAGAATTAGTGGCAAATTAGTAAGTCACAGTAGTTGCACTACAAGGCAGTGATATTTAGCATGATATTTTAAGTGAGACTGGTAAAAATACACTTAAGCAGAAGATTATCTGCGCAAGGAGCTTCATAACCGATATCAATCTTGTTTAATTAAAACAAAAATTACGCTAATTTTTTCTGCTATCTCCCCAGATCACTCCAATCAACATAGAGCAGATAAGCATTCTAATCTATACTGTGTAGTATTTGCTGAGAGAATTTTTAAAAATTCTATAAATTTCAAATAAAAGTTGCTTTGAGAAGTTTTACGTCACATAACTGTCTCCTAAACAGAATGTGCTTGATGAATGGTAGAAAATGTAAAAGATAAAACTATTATAAATGCTTGCCTTTAATTTTGGAGATAGATATGTGTGCGTGTATATAGACATATGTGCCTACACACACACACTCACTCTTATTTGACTCTTTTCCTGCCCATTTTTAAGAAGAGTTATCCATAACTGCCTGGATACATATATTCTATAAATTTTGATAGAACATAATAGGGATATAAACTAGAAGAGAGTATACTAAGCATACGGGAAAAGTATATTAAGTTCTTCCATAGTATCTACCAAATTCAATAAATAGTAAATCATCCAACAGAATTAGATGCCAGGGATAGAGTTTCCTTTCAAATTCTACAGGCCTTTACCACACGGAAGACTAGAAATCCAGCCCTTTCTTTCTACAATATGGTAGCCACCTGCCAACTGCAACTTCTTTTGCTGTGGAATATGTGAAGTTGAAATATTAGAAAATAGAAAGCGATAAAGAAGCTTAAAGAAGTACACACTGCTGCTGAACTGGAGATCAAGGTTTCTTGAGAAAGGAACACTTAAATTTGTCCCACTGTAACTTCTTAGCTGTCTCATCACATCCTTAAACTGCCCTTCAAGTCCCACCTGTGCCTACAGGGTATATCATGATCTGCTTCCATCCTCACCACTTCCCAACTCTGGTTAAAGCAAAGCTTCATGTGTGTACAAAAGTTAATAATCTATGCTGTGTGCTGGCAACCAATCCCTTACTCACTAGCAAATATGCTCCAAACTAAAGATGGCTCCGGATCATCGCACCCTGACACTCACCCTGTAAATGCCATACTACAAGTGCTATTTTGAGGCCATTAGCCATAACTACATCAGATCACGTGGCCTCCTAAGAAGACTCTTGCGAGCATACAGCAACCTAAAGCTAAGTCTGCAAGCACCGCCAAAGGCAGATATGCCTCCTACAAAAGCCTACCACCAGGTACACCCAAGAGGGTATCCTCATGCAGTTTGAGAGATGACGACATCACAAGAAGATGGAAAAGCTTTGCTGCATTGATGACTGCTGGTTGTCTTAAAAATGAAGCCTTGCCGATCCCTGTAACTGAGCTAACACAATCCTCCATGTTCCAAGGAACAGCTAAATCTCAAGAAAGTCCTAAATGATCCTGTGATCAACGCCTCACACATTTTCAACATAAAAAGTCTAACAGTCATCTGATAAAAAAGTAGCATAGCCTCCCTATCTTTATCAAATAAAACACCTAAGGAAACATGAAAACAGAACCGGCAAAGTGTAAACAAAACCATTTTGAAAGAGAGTTTGGGGACCTTAGGTATACCCACCGAATAACCAAAACATGCCAGATCTAGAATTTTGAATGTTATAACCAGCATAATAGGTCAACAATGCTGTCATAATAGTGTGGGATACAAATCTTTCTATAGTTCCATCATTACAGTACTATCAAGCTATGCCAGTTACCAAAAATAAAGTTGAAATAAGCCTTCTGTGTTGTCTCAAATGCATGTATATTAAATGCTACATTAGGAACCAAGTGTTACACTACAGAGATTTATTCAACTCAAATACCTGAACCTTTGGAAATGCAATATTCACAAAAACTGAAATCTTTCCTTTTGTCTTTTTAATCTCTGCTTTGGGTAAGGAGAAAGGAAAGTCCTATAAAAGGGCCATATCTGATGACATAAACTGGCATAGTACCAGAATTCTTGCAGAAGACAGGAAAATATCATTTCACCATTACTGACAGCCTTCAAGAGCTTTTGAGGCATTCATAGTTGTTATGACATATTCAGAAGGAAAGAAAGGTGGTGCATTAATCAATAAGGCAGAAGATCAACATACCCTCCATAAAATGAGGAAACATAACCTTCCTTTGTAACGTGCTCCGAGATCTGCTGATGAAAGATAGCAATAGGTGATGAGTGTGGAGGGAATAAGCAAGTGAAACTACCTGACTGTTGTCACTCGAGATCTTTTCAGCTTGGCACACCTACCTAGTATTTTTTAACCTTAAAATCATGTGACAGATTTATATAAAAATACATCTTAGTTAAGAAATATATGTACCATTTCAACAATATTTGAAGAAGTAATAGTACCTCTGGCTTTAAATGAGAACATTCTTTCTTTTAATGTATGTATTAAAAAGTGATAATATTTAAAAATTAACCCCGATAACCTTACTATTAGAGTGACTTAAGAGCTCACAATGAACACACTGACAACAAATAGCAACATACAATGTTTTGCTTATTCCAAGGTTGCACTACTATCAAGACATCACCATTCTCTTGTTAGATTACTATCAACATTTAAGAATTATTCAGAAAGCAGCAGTTCAGTTGCAAATATTAGCTAAGCCAAGATAATTAAAAGCTGTTTTTCTAGATATTAGAAACCAGTATTTGCAGTGACCCTTAAAGGGGATTCTGCTTCACCCACGTCACCCTGATAGAGAACCTGGTTTTCCCACTGCATCCAGCATAACTTTAAGAGGAAAAGAATAAAGAAATATTTCATTTATACAAAAAAATATGCTTTCTTTACCAGCAACGAAGCTTACAACAAGCACTAGGCCCATGAAGCAACAACTACATGACAGGAAATGATGGGAGATCTAATATAAATTTTGAAAGTGTCTGAGAACACACAAAAGAAGGGGGGTGTGTGTGTTATAGAGCCTATTAAAAATATACACAATCAAAGCTATATGGATTCATATTAGGAGACAAAAAGTCTGGGCTCTATTTACAATTTAGGTACAAACTTCAAAAGGAGACAGATTATGTGGTACAGTTAATATTCTTTCTTCAAGATTTTCTGAAAAAGTAAACGAAGGCCATTGCCTACCTTCTGTTTTACTCATTAATTCACTCTTCAGAAATGTACTGGTGCAAAGTAAGAATAAATCAGCGTAAGAGTGCCTATTACAGCCCTAAGCAGCAGCACTTGAATTCAAGAGAGGAGAACTAGACTGTATAATACCACAAAGAGGGGAAAAGAATCACTGAAGGTTAAACATGCAAAAAATTGAAAAAATTAAACAGTCACAATAACTGTTGTATTTATGCATGCTCATCTAACTTTGAACAGCTGTGGCAATGTAATTCGCACCAACAGCAACAAATTCTTGTCTCTGTGTGTATGTCTTTTACAGAGTCTCTTGGGTTTTTATTGTTGTTTCTTCAAGTTAGTACGATGTCAGCATCAGGAACAGCTACTGTAAGCCACCCAGTAACAGATGCAGGGGAAGAGGGGAAATCTGTTATAATAATAAAAAGCATCATCTTTTGACCAACTCAAAAGATCCCCTTGAATCTACTGCAGAAGACAGTATGAGTAAAATGGAGATTAACAGACACATGGTATAATGAAATCAGAACTTTAAATCCATTTAAAAAGTGACATGTGTACCAAAAAACTCAAGAAAAGGAATTTACAATATAAAGCACCACAAAGATTACATAGATACTTTTCATAGTGCAGTTTGAATACATTTAAGCTGGGCTGTTTGCTCTGCTTTGCAACCACCGGTGGTTTATGCTGCTATTTCACATGCGGAGCCTTTTGAGAACCTCCTCTTGGCAGCTAGTACAGAATTGCCAGTACAATAAAAATTCACACCTTAACCTGGCGTGCAGCAAATTTATTTATAGACAAATCTTAAAAGCAAGATAATTTACTGTGTTTTTCAAATAGTTATCCACATTGTCAGTGTGTATTCAAAAGGGAATTAATGTCATCTGAATTCACACACTGTTAACTCCAGAGCACTCTTCTCCTTACGTGCATAGGTGCGGCATTACTTGTTCTTCGTTCAGCAGCATTTCTTGATCTATGCCCCAGAGATCAGAAGAGATCATGATCTAATGGTTCCTCCCAGCCTTAAATTACGTTATGTTATGCGTTTGCAGCAAAACCAATGAGCCACTGGAATTCAACTATGTACTTAATAAATATTTAAAGTCAAAAGGTAATTTAGTCATAATATATAGGGCATTTTCTACAAAAGGCAGAATTCTATTTTAAATAATTCATTCCATATAAATGTACCCATACAAGGCTATATGCAACACCGGCTCATATGAAAAGCACCAGTTTAATCACACATTCCCCTACAGAGCTGCAAAGAAATGAAAGACCAATTAAACAAGTTATATTGTACAATTGCCCAGATAAGACCCAAAATCGTGTTTCAATCACTAAACTTGCATACACCATAGAAATATTTTTCACCAGTGAAGTGATAATATACAAGATTGAACATTTTCCCACAATTGCCTGAACTCCAACACCTACAGCAAATATATAGATCTTTCATAGCTGCAGCAATTCAGTTTTCTTTAATAATGTAAACACATGTTATATTTCATTAAAATAGGTATATTACCTATACATATAGTTCATCTCTTCTATAATGACAGCAGCAACCCACATAATCAGATATACAGATCTACCAGCCTATTTTGAAATATCCATTATTTGCTTTGTACATTCAGCATGCTTGAGAAATGGATTAAGTGTCAATGACTATGTTTTCTACACTCGCTGTGTGTGATTTTTTGTTTGTTCATTTGCTTTTTGTTTGCCTTTTTTTTTTTAAAAAAAAAAAAAAAAAAAAGAGTTATAATCACTATTGCTTCCGGAGGACGTCAGAAAGAAAAGAAGAGCAACACATTAGCCTCAAACTTTGGCCCAATGTGGTTTTGCCAGTATTGACAAGCCAGATAATACCAACTAAGTGAGTAAACAAATCTATTTTAATTTCATGCTCAATTAAAAACACAGTGGGTTGCCCAGACTGAGAAGGGTGCGGAAAATCAAAAATAAAAAGTTTCCTAATTTTAAAGAATTTTTAAGGGCATACTCTCTGTGTAAACTATTACATAGCCCCATTGCAAAGAAAGAAACAACACAATGCCTACTTATGGCTGATATGCATACAAGAACTTGAATCCTTAACTTGACATCCATTACAGAAGCAAATCTACCTGCTAGAATGAAAAAAGCACGCATCATCAGGTGCCCAAAAAATAAAAAAAAAGTTCTTCAGACATCATATAATTTGTTTAGCTGCAAGATACTGTAATTAGTTTTTATTAAATAAACTGAAAACATTGAGTTTGTTGATGGTTCTCTTTCATTTCATTTTTCCCTTTCCTACACATAATAAAGGAGATAAATATTTCTGTATGTTCCACACCCCACATACATTTGTTTTTCATTTCTCTTCTCTCTGGCTCTGTTCTCAACAATTTCTTGCTCTTCTGCTTTGCAGGATTTTCCACCGTATATTTTCTATTCCCTTTCTTTTCCCAGTTCTGTTCATATCCTCTCTCTCTCCACAATTCCCCAGGTCTCCTTTCTCAATTATCCCTGCAATCTCCCCCTTACACAACAAGGGAGAGATTCTCTTACAAAACTTTTCACAACTAGGACAGTTTTACAACATTCTTAAGAACTAATGTTAACATGAAAAATTAAGACTATAGGCCCTATATAATGATGCGCTGGAAAGCATATTTGCAGGTTCTACGAAAGGAATGGAAAGAGAAAGTCGCTGGACTTCTAAGAAAAAGAACACAGAAACACGAAAAAATACCTTATTTTCATTGCCCTGTTGCTACAGCCCTCTAGTACTTGTGAGAGATGTGTGCTGCAAGTGTGGAGACTTGCATGCTTGCAGCCTGCCTGCCACAGCCTACCAGTATTTATTTTTATTTTTTTTTTTTCAATCTTCTCCACAGTAAAACTACTGCAGTGCTTGCTTCCGCATTTGTGGTTAGAGAGCAAAACTGACCTGATAATTGCTAGCTGTACTGGCCCACAATGTTACACTAAAATCACAGACACTCTTTTCTTGGGGCCTACAGTAAGGATGGGAAAGGACTCTTCATGAGGGAGTGTTATGATAGGACGTGGGGTAATGGCCTCAAACTGAAAGACGGTAGATTTAGATTGGATATCAGGAAGCAATTCTTTACTGTAAGGGTGGTGAGGCACTGGAACAGGTTGCCCAGAGAAGCTGTGGATGCCCCATCCCTGGAAGTGTTCAAGGCCAGGCTGGATGGGGCTTTGGGCAACCTGGTCTAGTGGGAGGTGTCCCTGCCCACGGCAGGGGGGTTGTAACTAGATGATCTTTAAGGTCCCTCTAACCCAAACCATTCTGGGATTCTGCGATTCATATATGGATGCTTAGCTAAGCATCACTGCAGCAGTTAGCATGCAGTTCACGGTTTCAAGCTTTCCTTTCCAACTATGCTATCTAGAAACACTCCTTTACTTCTGTTAGCTGAAATTGTGAAGCACAAGGCTTGGACTGCATTCTGCTCATCAGAATCAGGTGGGTTTCCAACCATGCAATGAAACATCAAAGTGGAACTTCTCAATTGTGTTAACTTCTGCTTGCTGGTTTCATCAATGTTCCTCCTATATTACCTTCTCACGATCACACTGCTACAATTCCTCTCTAAAAACAAGGCACATCTTCCTCGTGAAATCGTGATTAGACGTCCTGGCAGCACTGAGACCAGGATTACAATCCTGTTTCTCCCTTACAGCATTTAATTTTCAGTAGTTTCTCCACATTTCAAATACAGTGCCTCTGATGTAGCACAACATTATTTGAGACAAATTCATTTAAATATTCTAATGTAAGTTAATTAGAGACAAAAATATGTGGAACTTTTGTTGGCAGTGCTCGGAAATTCATGTATCTCTGCTGATAACAGCCTTTGTCAACAGCCGAGCTTTGCCCCAGCCCGAAGCTCCCTTCCCTCCCAAGCACCGAAAACCCGAGGCCCTTACCACACACACAACCCACTGCACCAACAAGTCTGTGAAGATGCTGGGGGTCATCAGCTACTGACATGAAACCAAAGGAATAGTAAAACGGAAATGCAGACCACCATATGTTGCCTCCTCTATTGCTCCAACGCAGCGATAAATTTCACTCTTACAACAAGTAAAGGTCTGTGGTATAAAAAAAAGCCACCGTGAAATTAGCCAGAATTTTAAGCCTGAAGTTGAGTTCTGGTAGTGTCAAATAATGAGATTGTGAATTAAAGGAAAAAAAAAAAAAAAAGAGTATCTACATTTAGGAGGTTTCTCTTTATTTCCCTGCTGGCCTGAGTCAAATATGCTAGCTCTGGGGAAATGTTCACAGCTACCTTTTATGTCCACCAACTCCAATATTCACAACTCCATTGATCTGCAAGCGTAAAGCTCGGGTTTTAAAACTCCTTATTTTTGTCTTGCTTTGAACTGACAGTTCCTAAAATTGGCACTTATGTGCCCATATGCACGTACACACAGATTCAAATGATAACAGCAGCGACATGACTAAATGCAGAAGCGTGCTACTTAGTCTTCTGCATTTTATCCCCTCATAAGACAAAATCAGCATGCTGTTAGCTAAACCAGCAGTAACTAAATAAAAAGAACAAAGAACCCCTTTGCAATGTTCTAAAGAACTTAAAAACAAAACATAAAACACTATGCATTTTAAACAGCACAAGAATTGCCCCTGGAATCTAGATTCTCAGATGTCAATTCTCCAGAACCTGCTGGGATTCCCAAAACACAGAAAGAGGAAACAAATTTATTTTAGTCATTCGTGAAATCTCAGCTATAACACACAAACTCCTAATTAGAAGTCTGACATGGTAATTAATTTAAACATGGAATAACCCATAACCTTTTCACTGTTCAGTGATTACTAGCAAGATGTTTTCACTGTGACTATGAACTCTAGAATTCTCTGAAAACATGAACTTTAATCCCCTGGAAATGACCAGCATGTGTCATCTCATTACTTAGCACATTTCTGGCAAGAACAAAATTTATTGCTAAAAGGATAAATAAGGAAAGAGGACTGCAACAGAGACTTACATTACCCCTGTGAATACCAGTGTGACTGGGATCCAAAGCACATCAAATCAGGCCCATTTCTCTGAATCTTTCTTAATTTGGTCTCCAAACAAAAAGAAAGGTTTAGGTTTTAACAGCACTTGGAATAAATAGAACCCAATTGACATGAAACTCAACAATAGTTAAACGAATCAGGCAAAAAAAAAAAGTACAGAAAAAAAAAAATCTTTGGACACAGCATAATAACCTCTAATTCCCCTGCAACAGAAAAGCATGTTTGTGCTTGTTGTTCCTTTCCACAAACTTCTCTAGAGGCATCACTTCTCCTTCCTTCCACTGTTTTAAAACTCCCCACAGAACCTCAAAGTTAAGACTCACGACACTTCTATCCCTTGCAGTGTTATATGGGACAAAAACTCAGCTAAAAATCTTTAGTTCTTATCCTTCAACTACTAATTTCCCTCTGCGGGGATTTTTTTTAAACACATTTTTCTCATTTTAGTGGTTCTGTAATTCGTTTTCTGTTTGGTATTGGTGTGTGTTTTCTCTTTAATTGAAAAAAGCATCTTCATTAGGTAGAGCTCCAGTATTCTCTGTTATTAGACGAGAATGCTGGTACCATACAATGAAAATTTCTGCTATGAAAGTAGTTAAGTGTATGCCTTTAACCTATGTGAATTTGAAAACCAAATTAAAATGTTTTCTGGAATGACTATCTCTTACTTGATATAGGTCAGCACTTTATGATCTGAAAAATAACACAAATCAGAAGGAGTCACTGGTACAGCCATATTCATTCTGACTAAAACTTGCCAGAAAGCAACAGGAGCTTACATTACTGGCACCCTTTTACTTGGCCTTAAAAGTATTTGTCAACACTATGAAAAGGTATTTAAAAAGACTTTCCCAACAGATGCATTTCAAACAGTGCATTCAGAAGCCTAAAAAGTCCTTTAGCTTTTACCTTTTGTGTTTTAATATACTATGGAATATCTCCTATCAATAAACTTTTTCTCTAGTATAAAAATATTGCGTTAACACAGTGAAAAATTTTTTTACAGATCATATTTTACAAGTTCATATAACACAGAGAGGTTGTGGAGCCTCCCTCCATCGTTAAAGAAAGTCAAAACTCAACTGGACGAGGCCCTAAGCAACACGATCCAGCTCTGAAATTAGCACGCTCTGCGCTGAGCAGCGGATTAGGCTGGACAATCTACAGAGGCTTCTTCCTACTTTAGTTGTCCTGTGACTCTAATCCCTTCCAAAAGCCACCAAAAAGAAACCGCAGCACATAAACGCAAAGCATTACAACCCATCTCTTAACAAAATCTGATGCTTTTTTCTTCAGGGGGGAGGGTATTGAGCAGGAAGGTATTTCTCCAACTCCACATCTACATTTTATAGTCTCTTAAAAGCTTTTAGAACAGCAATATTCATTCTTTGAGGTGGAGATAATGTGTGGACCAAAGCTGTGTTACTGCCCCTCCTCTTGGTTTCTCGTCCTGCATCTTGAAGGCAAAGTCTGTCAAGAAACATCCAGGGAAAAGCTGACAGCAAGAACCTCATAGTCAAGACTGATTTAGCAGGTAGCGGTATTTCCTGGCTCCCTCCTCTACCTCCATCTGGAGAGGCTGCCTTTCAAGATTACAGGAAGACAGTCAAACCAAGCACCAACACAAGAGAGTGAAAGCCACACTTGCCAGAAGTCAATCATGAGTAAATCCCTCTCTTTTTAGGTCTAAATGCTAATTCCTCTGGCACCACATTCCACCTGTCACTGTTCAAAAGCAGGCAATGTGCGAAGTGCCCATCTACTCCATGCAGTGCTCATCATCATGAGAACATTTCTCATTTACAATTTTTGCCTGTTAGTTTCTGGTAACATACTATTCATATATAACCAATTTGGCATAAACAAACATAAAGTTGCATATGTATACATTTTTGTTTGCTCTGGTACACTTCCTTTTATTTAAAAAAAAAAAAAAAAAAAAAGGATTCCTCAGCACCTTTGAGAAGTGATGTATAGACCAGGCTGCTATACAACTGTGGCTAGGAGCTGCTGTACACCACTTCTTCCAAACAGCATCCAGCCCTTTATGCAGAATGCATGAAGAGGAAAAGGCGGGGGGGGATGAGGGGGAAGAAACAATTTCAATCAGACCTACACACTTACTACGTAGAAGACAGACACTAGAAAAAAAAGTTTAAGTTCGGAACTCAACTTTTAAAAAAATAAAAATAAAAAATAAAATCATACATTCTTCACCAGTGATGCTTTTATTTTTTGCATTTAGTCAGCAAAACAAAACCGATGCTTCTTATTACTTTTTGACTTCATAAGCAAGTGTTTATTTCCCAACGCCATGGGATTTTGCATGCAAACACTAAGGAAAATATTTTACTATATAAACGATGTTCATGAAGATATTTGCTAACTTCGTTTTAATTATGAAACCACTTAAGGTTATCACTGTGTTATTTTTAAGAACAAGCAGAGTCTACAACTTAGATCTAAGTTCTTAACTGTGTCCTTTTAAATGTGTGTACTACCTAAGTATGTAAAAATCTAACGGAGTTACACAGTTTTTAGCACACAAGGTCAAACCACCACCTTGTCAAGTGCTGCACGCTGCCTCTGGCAGAAGCCATTAACTAGAACTTCAGAAAAATAAAATACCCACAATGCATCTAACTATAGTTTTGTAGAGGTTTTCTGTGCACTTCAGAAAAACAATCCTCCCTTCAACAAATCTGAACTACTGCAGGTAAAACAGTTAGGCATTATTAAGAGTGCTCTTGTTAAAGACTAAGAACTTTTAATCAATAAAAATGTCAAAGCTTGCTTCTTTCTTCTACTTGATCACACCAACTCGGAAATTCCCTATGCTGCAAATTACCACTCCTAATCCTTCTCCTATGCAGCAGAGTCCCTCTTCCTTTACAGGGAGGGTCAAGGTGAAACACTTGTGATGTATAGCTGAAGCCTCACGGTTCCCTATTTACCAAGCCCTCCAGACAAGAAAACTGGTGCATATGAATCAAATACAAGCAACACTAATGCATTAATGACTGACGTGTGGCAGAGACAGACACACAGATGCAGCTTGACATTAATGGAGAGATTTGCCTGTGGTCATGCACATAGAGCAGGGGGGGGCAGAACAGACCCACCTGCCTCATGTTTTAACCTGAGTATGAAATCAAATGTCAGGCAAGATTAATTAGATGCCTAGAGTTTTATTCTTTTCTGTTGATAGAAAAAGCACATTTCCATAATGTGAGGAAGCATTTATGTGGATAGCAAATCAGGTTGACATTGAGGGAAGGTTTACTTTATTGTGAATGCTAGCTGTGTGGTGCTTGTCAGTGCAATTACTTTCTACTCAAGTGGTTTGCTTTTTAACATTTTATTATCTTAACAATAAAAACCCTGGAAGCAATAATTATTTATTATGCTAATTCTTTAGCTTTTTTATTATGAATTTCTGCCAGACCATTAAAACTTGCTGTTTTCCAGACATAAACCAGATTTATTAATATTCAGCCAATTAAGAAAAAAAAAGAAGGCAAAAACAATCTCTGTACTGGTAATTAGTTACTAACCAGTCAATTTGTACACTTATCAGCTTCCCCATAAATTCTATTTTCATTTATTCAATACCCAACATTTCTAACATCATTCTGATTGAAAACAACTTCAAAACACTAAGTCCACTGCAGCATTTTTTATAAATAATGATTTAAGCAGCCTGAGAGGCAGCAGGGCTTTAGACCACTCTGAAAATGCACTATACTCAAGGACTGCATTTTAATTATGGAAACCTTTTAGAACATCCCTGTTTTATTAACAGTAAGTGAAAGACTATAAACAAGGCTTCAGTATGCACCACTTCTTCTCAATCCTGCCTAAAGCCCTCAAGGGGAAACAGCTTCAGTGTGCTTTCATTTCTCCCCCCAAGCATTCTCATCTCTGAATGCCTCTTTTCACCAGCTTTAAAATTCATTTAACATAACAACCACATAGTTATGCTTCTTTCTCTCCCCCCCCTTTTTTTTTAAAATATACAAGTGTTCCCTCCTTTAGGAATAAACACCAAGGCCACAGCTCTCAAACTCCCACAGCATAAATGTAATATAGGAGACCACAAGCAAGTCTAAGCAGAAAAGCACTGCAACTAAATGTACCTTGAAAAGCTCTTAGTTTGCAATGCTTTTATAAAGCTTCACGTCCATGCACAAATCGTCCCTACATTTCACACAGTGACAATGGTAGTAATCCCTGGAAAACTTCTAGAACAAATTCCCAAGCTCAAAGCTTAATTCCCCCTGAGCCAGTACAGCACTAGCTTCTTCTATGGCAAAGATGCGATGCTTCAAGGTTTGTCAGAGCAGTCCTCCCAGCTTCAACAACAGATAATACCAACTCCCATGATGCCACACACAAGAGCAGAGCCAGGTTTCTCCATCGCTCTCTGCTTCTGAAACAGCTTTCTCCTGCACCTCCCACTGGGAGATTCTGCCTGTGGCAACAGAAAGGTCCCTATTAATATGTAATATATACCATAATTAGCACTGTAAAGCAGGTAGTTATCTCACAACTGTCCTCCCATCCCCTTCCTCATCATCACAAAACTTTATTTACAGAGGGGGAAAAAAAGAGGGGGAAAAAAAGAGGGGGAAAAAAAGAGGGGGAAAAAAAGAGGGGGAAAAAAAGAGGGGGAAAAAAAGAGGGGGAAAAAAAGAGGGGGAAAAAAAGAGGGGGAAAAAAAGAGGGGGAAAAAAAGAGGGGGAAAAAAAGAGGGGGAAAAAAAGAGGGGGAAAAAAAGAGGGGGAAAAAAAGAGGGGGAAAAAAAGAGGGGGAAAAAAAGAGGGGGAAAAAAAGAGGGGGAAAAAAAGAGGGGGAAAAAAAGAGGGGGAAAAAAAGAGGGGGAAAAAAAGAGGGGGAAAAAAAGAGGGGGAAAAAAAGAGGGGGAAAAAAGAGGGGAAAATATCACTGGTATAAGTCATAGCCTACTGGATAAGCACAATTTAACAGGGGACAAATAATCTTCTCTTTAAGCACCTGAAAGCCTCCCTCTTCCCAGATACCTACAATGCAAACCAGACAACTGTTCCTCTCCCACCACTGAAGGAACAAATGGAGAAATAAGGCAGGTGTCAAAAGAGGGAAGGTAAAGTAAACAAAGTAAACTCTTGCTATAGAGTGGTAGTAGGAAGAAGTAAGCTTTGCTTGAGTGGATGCTCTGTAAAAAGACAGAATACGTTGTGGATGGCTCAAGTTTTGCCCAAAAAAGATCCCAAAACCTAAGTCCAGGATCTATGGTACCAAAGTGAGACCATCCTGATCAAGATTAAATAACAGATCAGTGGTAGACTAGGGTGCAATCCAGATGGGCACATGGTTACTGAGTTCAGCATAAGTTTTGTTAAAACTGTGACCCCTTGTTATGGAAGTGCCCTACCTCTCGTGTACTCTCCCAACATCATCAGCCGCTTGACCCTCATGACCGCCAAACTCCCAGGTTACTCCATATCAGTACCTCTCATGGCCCCCTGCTCTTTACTGGAACCTACTCCCCTCAGCCTCAAGAAGCTGAGAAGCAACAGCACAAACTTCAATATTGGTCTCTAGAGCGGAGGTAGTTTTTTTGCACCTAATTACCAGATTATTATCAGATGCACCTTGCAGAAAAGGCACCATGTCTGAAATGCTTTGAAGAGCACCAAAGAGAAAATAAAATGTCAAAACGCTGCCATTCGAAGACACAAGATCTGTATTCCATTCTCCATATCCAGTAATGTTACAACAATACATTCAAGCATAGAAGTTCTCAAAAAACAATTAACAGGCCACTTATTTGTTTAAATGGGTAGTTGCAGTTGAAAAGGAAGCTGTTACACACAGTGCTCCCACCCCTAAAAGACATAAAGCATGACTCAGTGCTCTCTGTTTTATGTTGTACTACCTCCAGTATAAGACACTTACACTTAATAGTGATGTGAAATAACGTTGACCCTTCTAATTAGCTCTACCCATTTCCTATGGGAACCTGGCCTCTTGTACAAAAAGAACGCAAAGAAAACAGCCACAGGAGTGCTACCGATGTTCAATTACCACTTCTCATCTTAAGCGAAAAAAACAAAACCAAACAAATCCCACAAGTAAATAAAACCAATTGAGGCCAGACTAAGAAAATTAACAAGACTATTTAACAAAAATCAGAGTAGAAAGACACACTTCATAGAGTACTTTTTAAGCACAGAGCCTAGAGATGGAAAAAAAGACGGAAAGTGGGCAGGGATGTAGATATAGAGGGTCTCAGCAGCCTAGTCTGTCCCTTCCTGCTGATATACACCCATCAGGAACAGTATCTGCCTGTTCGACCTACAAACCAGTGTCAACACAAGGAAACTGCAACATAACAAGTGTCCTGGATAACATCCACCAGTGCTTCACTTGACAGAAAGCAAGTGGAGGGGTGTAGAGGTGCGTGTGAAATCCTGCCTTACAAGAGGCTGGAGCTCTCAGGATGGGCACATAGTAATTCACTCGCCTTTTTAAATACATACAAAGCATATTGCTGTAGTCCCTCCCAGAACATCAGGTTAGGTTTGTAACATTAGTGCAGCCTTTCGAACGAACTATGTGCCTCAGTGAGCTGCATTATTCTCATCTACAGAGGAAGTAGACTGATTTGGTACAATGATTACATTCCTAGCCACGCTTCTGACAAAGTATGCAAAAAGCTCTGATGTTCTGTCATTCCTGGATCCCAAAATTATTTCATTTGCAAATCTACATCAGCATGAGCTGCATTTATTACCAAAAAGTAGATAAGATTAAGTGGTGAGTTTCAGCAGGATGGCCCCCCTTCAACATAAATTTAGAATGTAGTGCTCTTAAGCTTTGGTCTCAAGATATACTGCATTTGAATAAGGGAATGCTAAAATTTTTTGTAAAGTGTACACACACTCTCAAAAACTATTCACCTACGAAAATACTTTAATAAGCATGATAATCAATTTGGGAGCTACACAGAAACCCCTGACAAATACAGGCTTCTACAGATACACCTGATGACAATTAGCTCTTGGCAATGACTTTTGGCTGCTCTACTCACAGTAACATAATAAATACAGTGTGTAGGTTGAGAGAACCAATGCACATGGAACAGAACAATGCAGAAGCCTCTGAGTTTTCTCTCTTAGGACAAACACCGAATTTTTTTAATAATATACTCTACAGAGTACGTTACTAAATGTGATGCAGAAATAGAAAAAGCTCTTTAAAAATAAAAGATCATGTGACACAAGCTATATATCCTATTATTTTCATTTATTGTCCATGCATCTCAAGTGGCATTAATTTACAACAGTAAAGAGCAAAGCCATTAAATACATACAGGGTCCTGATAGCTTCAGGTACAAAATAAGAATAGTTTCTCACAACAGCTTAGAGTGCTGTTGTGTATAGAGTAAAACTTGATACCATTGCAATTCTATTTCATGTATACACCGGAAAAATGTATGGAGTAGCTGTCAATATTTTCTCTTAAAGAAAATGAATTACTGTGAGTGCAATATTCCTGTGTGACAGGCGCAATAGTTCACAGCCATCTTCCACATCAACATAAAAAATTATTGCAAGTGATGTCAAAATCCATTAGGTCCCACTTTGTTTGTTTATTACTGATCCGCTGCTGGAGGCAATCAGCTCCATCTCCAACCAGGCTGCATTAGCAGGTTGACTCCAGTGCAAAGTCAGAGTGGGGAGCATAAACCACCTCTGAGAATAGTCTCAGTTGGCCCAGCTAGATTTGCAGAGAAACAGGTGAGGAGTGCTCATGAAATCTAGCAGCACATATGAGCGATAAAGGAAGTATCCTCCACCTCTAGGTGGGCAGTGAACATCTTTAGAAATAAAAATCTAACTCAAGTGATGTGTTGAAGTTAAGAGTTCATCTACCCGAACTCTTACAGGAACATACCTCTACCAAGCTCATTATCCTGTTAAAAAACTGCAGCCATTTTAAAGCTTTTGCACAATTTCAAGAAATCCCACATAGCTGAACCTCCACACAGTGTGTGTGTACACAAGACTCGAGCAACCCTTTTCTATCCCCAATCATGGCCTCACCTGAGCTAAACACATAATCTTACCGCTTTCAGATAACTGAGACCCTGCCTGGAAATCTTCAGCTACTCTCAAAGTCACCCCGCCTTTTCAAATTTAGGATTCCGTTGATACTGTAGAAGGCAGCAAAAGAAATCAGTTGCAGTCTCAGAGCTGTGCAGCTCTGAAGAAGAGACGCCAGTAAAACTTGCTCCTGTCATTAAAGGGAGGAGACAGAACCCAACCAGTATTCAGCTTCCCAAAGCTCTGTGATCTAATTCTACACAAAAGGCTTAATAAGGTTTAGACTCATAATACAATTAGTAATTTAGCTCACAAATTAGACTATCTATTAACACTCCAGCAGAGACATCAGCCATATGAGGATTAAGAAGGAATCTTCTGCTTTCAGTATGGAGAGAGAACTTGAATGCTTTAATAGACTACTTCAGCAGCTGCACAGGAGAACATATATTCCATTGTACAGAATGATGTGACCAAGGCGAGCATCCCGTTCATATATCGAACTTTCACCAATCAGAACCACGTTAATAATTTTCACAGTAAACACAGAGCAGGAACTTCTGAGCTCATCTTAAAGCACAATTTTAACTGCTAAAAATATACACTGATAGCACAGAACACACTGCATATGCATTTATATGCGTTAGAAGTGCACATAAAAACAAGGGCAAAAATTAACATGTCAGCATGGTCAAAATACAGGTTAACCCAAGGTATGAGTATTATACAACATTTAACTGCGGGATCTGAATAAAGAAGCAACCCTTTCCTAAATCTCTCCATACAGCATTTATTCTATATCTTCTAGCCGTATGTAATAGAAGATTCTGCATCATCTTCTCACCTTAAACAATGCTCAAAAGATTTAGGAGATGATACCTCTAGCATAGTACTTAATGGCACTTTGATAATTCACCCGGAATATTTTTTCTGTGTGGACAAAGGCAGGCTGAGTAGGCAAAAAACACTCTACTTATTATCAAGGAACTAAACTTTCAATCGCTCTGTCCTAAAAGTGCTGTTCCGATTTCCAGAAAACTATACACGTAACTACATTTCTACAAAATGCTGATACTGGTGTGTTCATGCTGACTTGTGTTAACACCTGACTTACTTGCAATTATTGTGTCAAGAGGAGCTTTTTTTTAATTACTTTCATAGTATGCCCCAAACTGACTGTATTCATCTTTAGGTTTTGAGCTCGTGTTTGTATAAACAGTGCCAGTATTACTAATCCTTTTGCGCTTGAAAAACAAACAAACAAAAATTCTTCATCAGTTTACTTCACACACTAGTAAAAACCATTCACACCCAAATAATATTATGAATAATGTCCATCTGGTCTGAAATGTAGATCTGGCCACAGTATCTCATTCTCCACTAGCACTGCCTGCTGTTTCTATCAAGTGTTCAGTGTGACTCCTCTCAGTGCAAAGTAAAACTTCACTCACTTAACAGCACTTACTCATAAGCACATGCTTTGCTGGCATGTGCATTATCACATGCATGGGACCATTTTGATCTTACTTGTCTCAGGGGAAAAAAAAAAAAAAAAAAAAAAAAAAAAAAGAGAGAGAGAAGAGCAAACCCCCTAACTTCTTAGGAATAATACTCAGGCAGTCAGGAATTGAACCCCCAAGCTTCTGTCATAGTCCCCCCAGAGGCTCTGGGGCTTTCTCAACATGTGCACATTGTTCTACAAACTCTAAGGGCAACAGAGTGGCTGATGGCACTGCAGGGCATCCTAATCAGAGCTACCATCCTCCAGTCTCAGCTCTCTTCTTGGCTCAGTAACAGACACCCAGAGGATGGAGGTGGTAGAGGAAGGCACAAAAGATTTGTAATTTGTGGAACGTGGTGATGAGGAGCAGCCACGAACAGAGAAAAAGAGGTGGAGAGAGCACAGGAGGTGGCACGTAAGCAATATATTCTTAAAGGTGGCCTGGTGGTTAACAGCTTTGTTAAATATGTATGTTATTTGCTGTGGAACAGATGGTACTAAAGTGCAATTTTAGATGGAACTGAGAGCAGGTAAGAACCCTCCCTCTTCCTCTGAACAAAATTCCAGAGTACACAGCTCTGGCAGATTACTATAATTGGCCAATTCTTTCTTTTATTGATAGACCACTGTGTAGAGTCAAAGCACTGAAATCATGTGAATGGGGCTGCTGGTGAATGCCATGTATTTGCTCAATGCCAGTTTCAAGCATACGGATGTGATTTTTTTGCAGTTCTGCTCCTAAAGGTCCAGAAACACACATAATCTAATTCTGCCATACAAGCCAGAATTAATTTTTCACTGCTGCAAGTCTAGCATGGCACTGTGCAGTCTGTGAAGACTTTAACAGTGCAAGTTCTAGAAAAGGGTGATTTCTCACTCACAGTGAGTGGTTCCCAAACTGTGGTTGGCAAAACTGTGATCCACTCACTACAAGCATTGATTTGAAGCAAACAAGCCCGTCGGATACTATATCACTGAGGCACATTTACTGTGGAGCAATTCAGGAAGCCACAAGTTAATACTCATTCTGAAGTTGAGATCTTCAAAAATACGGAGAGTTTTCATTACAAAGTCTTTGAGTTTGGGCTACACAGAGACTGACTCCATTTTTGCAATGAGCACAACAGAACAGGCAAGCAATAACTTTCAAAGTACAAGCTTCCATCTTGCAGCCTAAACTGCAACCCATCACATGTAACCAAAACCTCCAAAGTACATCCTGACTGATGCCAGAATGAGTCCACAGCTGCCTTCTATTTCCATTCATCACTGAGACATAACAGGTATCTTCCAAAATAAGATTTCAGACTTCCAAAGACGGCATCTGTTTCTCTGCAGAAATCAGAGAAAGAATTTCAAAAGCAGCAGACAATGCATGCACAATTCATGTTCCCTAATTCCCCTTGAAGCAACCTTGGCAATAGAGCTAGACCAAGTTCAGACCGTCTTTATCTGAACATATGCAATACCTAAGGCTCCACCCCAACTCTAAATTATGATCTGCACTTCAAGACCCCAAGTCCACTATACGACAAAGGAAGGTAGAGGCGAATAAGGCTGAAGTGCATATTCAGCAATGGAGCTGCCAGTGAAGCAACCCACAAGCACAACAGTATGGTTGCCTATGCTTGAAAACAGAAAAGTAGCAGCTGAGGAATATTATCCTTAAGGGGTTATTTCCACATCATCTCCCTGCACAGATGATCTTATGCTAGATACCGGGCTACAACTCAAAGAACATTTTAAGGCTTTTTACTTTCACACCTTTTTGTGGTCATGTAAAGTTTTTAACACGGGCAACATTTAACTCCCCAATATTGAGGATGCAAAGTTACAGATTCTAGTGGACAAACAGACTTTCTGTTAAGCAATTATACATGTAAAGATGCAGCTCTGAAGCTTCTGCGAGACTCGTTTAAAAACCCCAATCCATGGCTCCTGTTGCTGCACGGCTGCTGCAGAAGCCAGTTTTTTTTATTTGCCCAGAGTGTATTTGCACTTGTCTTGGGCTCCTGGGCCCTACACAATTCCAATGCATATTTGCTCTAAAGGGCGTGTGCTCGTCTCAAACACACTTAAGTAAATAAAACACTCAGACCCCAGTGTTTTCCAAATCCCCAAATGAAAATGCTAGGCTAATTCACATAAATCCCTTCCTAGCCTAGATTTATATGGGCAATTCTAACAACAATTCTTAAAGCAAGAATAAATAAAACACACCTCATGAACTTTATACGTGGTCTTCAATCCACGTGCTTTGCTGTCATTATAAACAGGAGGTAGTAATGTTGGGCAGTATACAGGCTTCCATTTCTCATTTTCAACCTCTGATGTTTTAAATAAATATTAACTGTAATTGTGCTTTGGTTTTGTTCGTTTTCCAACCGTTTCCACAGACCTCACCCCAAAAGGTTTCTTTCATATTTAGAAAGGTGCTTACAGAGGTTTTCTCCTGAGCTAGGACTGAATTGAGATGACATCTCTCAGACACGGTAAAGAGGGCATCAACCGCACAGTGCCTTAAAATTATTACTGGGACAACAATTTATCTTATCTAACCGAGAAATTACTTCAGTAATAGCTGTCTCTGCAGAAGTTAAAAAGAAAAACAGCTTAAGTAATGTGTTATGTAAAGTGCTTATATTAAAGAGTTGAATGCAGATAATCTTCATCTACTCTGCAGAATTCAGAAAAGGTAACATTAAAAGGAAAAAAAGCTATAGCAATTCTCAGTCATTAACATAAGAACTATCCCACCGAGTACTATGGTTCCTGGAAATGTCCACAACTGTCTCTATCTCCTAAACATGTGACAGTATTTAAGCACATTGTTGATTTTCTAGGGAAAACTGAAGTCTGAAGTTACAGGTGGTGACAAGTGAATGCTGTAGATTTTCTCCAAATGCATTAGGGGGTTCTGAACTGTCACATTCAGTTCAGAAGTTTACCAGATTTCTCAAAAAATAAAAATCCTACTGGTCAAAACCAAACAAAAACCGACAAAAAGAACAGAAAAGCCTGGCCATGAAGATCCTCACCCATGTCACGGTCAAATGCCAGAGCACAGACTTAAATCCATGTCTCACACACCTATGTAGGAGTTCTAATCACTAAGCAACTGACTATTCCAACAGGAGTTAAATATCTGTCTTTTTCATGCTGTGCTCCAGTGGTATGATTCACGTTAGGCTATGTCATCCCAAGGTGGAACCAGAAAAATCTCCAGGCTCAGAAAGTTCCACTGAGAGAAAATAATTTCCTGGTTAAGATTATATGACACATCTTAAAACTGTTAAGTAAAAGATGTTACACTATCAAAATAGTAATAACTTCCAAAAATTGTAGTCATCAGAACATTGTTGATCATGAATTATACTGTTGGACAAAAACATCACAGTAAGTACAAGAGATTACATACAGTCCTACGCAGATAAGCAAACAGTGTCAAACCTTGCAAGTTTCTACCAAGCCTGTGGGAACACTTGGAAGAGGCTGCAGAGTTGTTAGGAAATATTGGACTTCTTGCAGTGATTTTATTTACTAGAAGGATGGAAGAGCGAATAAGTAATAATGAAATTTTTCGTTTCAAATGAAACAAATATACAAATCACAGAAGAAGAGAGCAACTGTACCAAACAACTACAGAGAAAACAGTTACGTCTGCTCTGCGGCCTAACACAGTTCATTGAGATAGCAATTGACTTTCATGTTGGTTTTCAACTGTTAGCTGAACTGTGTGTTAAAACAAGAAAAAGCCATGAACATGAAAATAGCAGAAATGAGACAAACGGGAGTTTCTATGCAGGTACAGGAGAATCTGAATCCCTTTAGGAAATCTCAGCCTCTGATTAGGATATAACCTGGCGATATCCTTTTTTTCAAGACTGGAGATCCTTTTTGTCTGCATACCCTTAGAAACTATGTGGACTTCGTAACCAAAACTTTAAGGTGTGCGTGTAGATAACTATTTTTTGGTCATAAATTACTTTATCAGCCATAGTAGAATTACTAAGAATCAGCTCCCAAAATAAGGAATTGTTTGACCTTAGAGGGAGAAGAAAAACAGGAGGGGAAAAAAAAAAATACAATTCCCCTGCCACCATCTCTGCTGCAAGCACACCATGAAAAATGCAAAAGTCTACTAAAGGGTAATAATTCATCAACTTTTTAAGACACAGACGTACAAACTGGTGCATGGATTACAAGCATATACCCAAGTACAGAAGTGTACACGTCCCAGATGGAAATTATTTACTCAGTCTAGTCTATATTCACCAGAAAAACAAATGTAAAAAGCTCCTCTATTCATTTACCTATAACTCCATTATGAAAACCTCAAGGCATTACTGGTCCACTATCCATCCACCTGAAATTGCACAGAAACTCCTGTAATATCTTCCTCAATCTTATGTTAGAATCTCATCAGCACAACTAAACAGTTCTTTCATCTAATCAGCCTACATTTATGCACTACAGAATTAAAACAAAGGGCTGAAGACAAAGGTATTCTATCCAGTATATTACTTTCAAAAATAAAGAGTCTAAATAATATTTGATTTTAGAGTTAAGGATAAAAGAGGCAATAGGATTCAAGGTAATAAAGCATGATCTTTCTGATAACTTCCCCAAAATAACTGTGCTGTAAACCTTAAAAAACAAACAAACAAAAATCAAAAAAAACAACCAAACAAAAAAAACCACACACACAACCAGCAAACAAAAAAACACACCCCTGCTCTAATACAGGCATGTGGTACTGTATTTCATTCTCCTAGATGAAGAGATAAAGTGATGAAAGAGGTAATTAGCTGCTAGTTATTCCAGTGCAAAATCACATTTCTTGTGATTAACAAAACAGTGCTGTAAAAGATATTTATAATACCTTAACATCAAAGAAGATTAAAAAAAAAAAGGGGGGGGTGAGGGGCGGACAGGGAGGCAATCTACCCCTCAAAAAGCCCTACTGTAACCAAAATTTACTGCTCTCTAAATCAGGACATATTACACGTGGGCGAGGGGGAGGAAGGGGCAAAACAAACACACTCTTAAGGAAAATGCTGGTTTTACACCATTCCACAGAAAAAAATTAAAGATTCATTAGCATCATTACACTTAATCGTATGTGTAAAGATAATCAACTATTGCTATGTAAAGCTGTCAGAAGACATATTCGAGCCTTGAATATGTTATTACAGCAAAACATGTTCAAAACTAAGATGAAAAAAAATAAGAAAAGGTAAATAATCATAAACGTATTTCTGTTTTCCAGATATAATTTAGCCATCTTTAGGACTTCAGCTTTTTTTTTCCTAGAACATCTTTTCTTCCAGTAAGGTTCACTGCTTACGCCCTTCCAGAAAATGTTATACCTCCCTTCCCACCTTTCATCCCCCCAGAACACCCTAATTCTAAACCTGTTTTCAGAACTCCTTCCTGCTAATCCTGCCGTGGTTTTGTCTGAACAGATGCAGCCATTACTTTGTTTCCTACCACTGCTCCTTACGGGGCAAAGGGTCACTGCAGAGTCAGACTCTTCTGGCCGAGACACTTCTTTCCTATTCCCTGTAGCTACTGAGCACGAGGATGTGTTAAAGGCATAAATACACCTTTATTTTTACTGCTATTACTCTCAGAAATCTGGGCACAAAAATGTCTTTCCTTCATTTTTAAAGCATATGTGGGGACTTACCCCCTGTACCTCCTTGGAGCATTAATGGCAGTCACATTGCTTAAAAACCAACACCAATTACTCCAAAATCAGTACAGAATTCCACTGTCAGCAACATCATTTATGAAAATAATTATTTTGAATGGAACAGAAAGCTTCTTAATAGGTTGTGAGAAGACATATACTCACACAACACTTAAGCTTTTCTTTAAGACAAAAATCAGGCAAGATGGTTAAGATATAGCCTTATCAGATCTCTACAGCAATAACCCTTGAATTTAAACCGCTAGGAAAGTACTAACAATTTCTTTGTAGTTTCATGTATTTTATTATGTATTTTTGTTATATTAGAGCATTCATTCATCCTTCTGTTGAATACTAACACTGATACTGAAATTAGCCTGTTAACAAGTAATTAAAAGTTCATTTGTATTATAATCAAACCGGTGCAAACAAGCCACCAATGAATTAAAATTCTCCAGGTCACAAAAATCCATCATGTATTTTCACACCTCCCCAGCTCCAAATACACCTACATTCTCATAAAGCCCAGTTTATAGCCCTTCCTCTTTCTATGCTTAGAAAAGTGGATTTAGAGATGCAGCTACACCTAGTGATCAGCAGCAGATCACAGCAGGCAAAACTCAGGAAGACACTACAAAAACCAGAAACGAGTATGGGAACATAGCGGGGTGAATAAAGTGACACATCAAAATTTATTGCTAGACTTCCCCCCCCCCCCCCCCAATATAAGACCACATGCTCCAAAATGGTTTTGATTTCTTGAAATCCTTTTTACTACATTGATAACATTACACATTAAATCAGAAACACAGACCTGGAAGTTATCAGAAAAATCAAATTAAATAAAGAGGACTCTCTCAATTTTTCCTCAAGAAATTGAGCGGATAATCCAGCTGCATTCACACATCAACAAACAATTTACTCCTGGGAAAAATTTCAGAACTAGTTCTTTATACAAGAGTCGTAAATGTGAGCTGAAAGCTTTGTAAATGCATGTCATTTTCTGGGGAAACATCTTTAAAACTTAGTGATGTAGCTACCTCAAGTAAGTGTTTGACAGCAACGCTAACGAGCTTTAAACACTGGAGATCTCCCTCTCAAATGGCATTTCCTTCAGCATAAAGTTGCAACATGGGAAATATAGGATCAGTTCACAGGTCCCGACCCCACAACATCACTGGACTTTGTTCTATCAAGTCTACACCTATTATCTTCCCCCCTGGCTGAACCTAACGATGCGAACTGAACCGACCGTCTCGGCAGTAATGTGTAAAACTGACCTAGCCACCGGCAACTGGGCTGTTTGACGCATTCGCTGGCCATCCTGGTGTGTGAGTGAGCGCATATGAAAAATAAACGATTTCCACATTTCTTCAGGTCAGACTCAAACAACATTAGCGAGATGGAGTTCAGAAGCTTACTCGCTCTACCCTAACATGTTTTGTTATTTGCCTGAGGATTTGGTCTCTCTAGCTGTCAATCTGGCAACTTCTGTGAGCACTAAATATATTATTTTTTCATAAATTATATGCTGCTATATTGTTTCAGGACACTGATTTGTTTTCCTTGTCTATTCTGACGACTGCTAAATCATGAGGCCAAATAAACATCACAGAATTTTCTTCCCCAGTGTTATTACATTCTTGTAATATTTTGTAGTATTTATTTTTGATTTCTGATGAGGTTTCATCACTAACTTTTGACACCAGAACAAGATCAGAATGGCTAAATAAAATAAATTTTAAAAAATAATCCACACACCCATCACAGAGTTTCTTTTTTGACAAACTCTGCCACTTCCAAACCCAGACTTTAATTTTTGCCTGAAGCATTCTAAAGTACATCCCAGCTTACAGGGGAACACTAACCTTATTTCATCTGTTTCTACCCGTCAAAAGTTTATCCCCCCCCCCCAAAAAAAAAGGATGTATTTAGAAGCCAATCCTTCAACATGCTTCCATTAATTTGCTAGACTATTTTAAATATGAATACACTTAGGTGTAAAACACAAAGCAAGTCATTCACCTATTCACCTGACAGCAAAAAGTTTGGTTTAAGAATCTTCCCCCACGGCTCTCACTGTTTAGCAAGGCCAAGTCCATGCTATGAACTTTAACTAGAACAGTTTTGTTGATGAGCTGACAAACTGTGTCAGCCACTAATAAAGCTGCATTTTCCACTAGCATATGTTACTTCCCTTAGGAAATGCAGGAATACGGACTTGATGGATGGGTGGAGAGGAAGGAGAACAGGTGAAATAAGCAATGCAAGCAAACCCAGAGTTTGTCAGAATGAGATATAAACACACTTGGAGCTCTTTGCTAGTAAAGTGATCGGAATAGATATTAAAGACTTCCAAACAGAGATCCTGAGTACTCTGAGAAGTCTCTTTAAACACAGGTTATTATACCAGAAGCTTTTTATTTTCTATACATTGCTCCAATTGCCAGGAGCTTCATTTCAGCTGGGACAGGACCTATGAAGACTTAACCTATATTCTTTCTTTTCATCTTCCCTCTCTGCAGTCACCAAACATCAACATCATCACAGTAAGTTTCAACTTCAGCATGTCAAACTTCTTCCTTACGTGTGTTTTTGGAAAATGTGATTCTTGTTTTCAGACTGCTTACACCCAAAAGTCAAATAGATGAATGTAAGACACAACATCTATTCAGAATGCAAGTTTTTGTATTTTTAATCCAGGAAATAGCTTGAGGACTACTATTCTCTATGTAAAAACTTTACTTGTCACTAGGAAAAGCGATTTTCATTTTTTGTACTGCACTTCTCCTCCTAATTGCCACTAGTCCTGGCGCAAAGTTCGTTATGAATGGCTGCCTACAAGCACTTGTAGTCAGTCCATCCGTCCGTCCATCCATCTCTCTCTCACTGCAATAGGACTCATCCCTTCTCATCCCTTTTAAAACCACTACCATAATAAGAGCATGTTAATATACAACCTTGTCGCTTTCCATTGCAAAAGAGAATGTAACAGCCTAATAATAGCCCTCCACAGATTCAGGTTATAAGCAATAATCACCAATTTCAGAATTCAGGCTGCATGCAAGTTTACATCTATCTGAACACTATGCCTTCATAAAAACCCAGTTTCTGACTTCTGCTACACATCTCCTTGCCTTCAATTTCAGCTCCCCATTTTGGTATTTGACAGAACTCATCTCATCCAGACCCTTCATTTTATGTAAGGCCTAATATTTAGGCTTACAATGTCCCTTCAAACTTTCCACATCTCTATGTTTGACTTAAATCCCTTCCAGGAGTGGATTGCTTTCCCTAGCCTGAATAATCTACCAAGGAGACAGAAGAGGGAACACAGTGGAGTCAGGTGGCATTTCATATGACACGAACGCCATGTTTCAGAACTTTTGTAGTATTAGCATTCAGTCTTCGCATGGGACCACTTAATAACATTTATGTTAAAATTATAAACAAAAGCAGCTAAATTAGGTGCGCTACAGTTTCTCAGAAAGCAACTAAAAAAAACCCGCAAACTCTCAAAACTACTCTTGCAGAAAGACCCCAACTACTTTAAAAAAAGAAAAATACTTAAGATAAGCAGCATTGTCCATTTAAGACTAGGTTTTCAGTAACATCTCTTCAATTCAAATTCTTGAGACCATTTGCTTCTTGAACTGATGAATCCAGAATTTTAAATTCTTTAGTTAAGGACTCAGAGAAAATCTCATTGTTATTAACTGTTAAGCTGCTTTCAAAAGATTACTTGAAAGCTTCCAGGCCTTAAAAAGCCAAGATCTGATCTTTCAGTAAGATTATTTTCTAAATAAGAAACTCAAATATAACAATAGCTGACGGTAACGTTAGAACCAACCTCTGTAAAACAAACCAGTCATTTTAGAAAAGGGTAAAAATAAAAATGGAACTATACATGCCAAAGATTACTTAACGCACCCACTGCTATTCTTTGCTTAGAGCATGTGTGGAGTTCGTTTTGTTTCTTTTTTCTTGGTTTGTTTTTAAACTTTTTATAGGTTAGTCATATAACTCTCGTCTGCAACAAGGGACAGCTATTACAAAAGATAACTACCCGACTCAAGGATGGATTTTTCTGTAATTTAATTTCTATGACACCGATGCATCAAGCTTTTAACAAAAGCAACAGCAATTTTTTCCCCCAAGCAAAAATGACTCTCAGGCACACACTTCAAATGGTAAAATACAAAAATGGAAATTTCATCAATTTTGTTCTAAGTGAGCGATGAGAATCAATATTTAAAAAAATAAATCCGTACATGCATCTTCACATTTAATATTTAACATACACGTACATATGCACACACAGGGAGAATGCAGGCCAGATTCTGCATCCCATGACATCCTTTGCAATTTCACTGAAGTGTGTAAATTGCAGCCTCTGTCATTCAGTACTTGGGAAGTGTTGGAATGACACCTTTTGAATAACCGTATGCACAGGTCGTCTCTGAATTGTTTGTGTTTTCTATCACAGTCCTTTCCACAGCGTGCAGCAATGGAAGTGAATACAACAGATACAAATCTAACACTAATGTGGGATTGTTCTTCAGCAACAGCACTTCAATGCTGACCCTAGTACAGTATCAGCATATCGCACGTACAAGTCATTTAAATATCCAGGAGACGAAGAGTTGCCCCAGCTTAACTTTAAACAAGAAGTAAGACAGTTCATGCAGGTCAGCAATGAGTTATGAATTTATCTTAATAAAGCAAGAGCTCTCACTGAAGTTTGGATGCTAGACTTCCAATATTAATGAGTTATAGGGCTAATATACATGAGTTCAGTTCCATAATTCACTGCAAAGCATAGCTTCATCCTAACATGAGTGTTTGGAAAAGATTTCATCATTGTTATATATCACCTCGGTACAAAATATTTTTCTGCTCAGGGATCTTCTGTCTCGTCTGCAGTAAAAATGCTGGAGAGAAAATAGGGGAAACACAGCAACGTATACAAAAGGTCCCTGGAACCTACCATAAAACCAGAATTTTTTGATTTTTAAAGAAGTTTTAAAACAGACCACCAATTCCTAGCCATAAAACTTGGTTTAGCTACAGTGCCGCATAGGAGCATCACGCAACGTACAAAATATAAACTATTCTGCAGCCTGAGCAACAAGGAAAGTCAAAAGTATTGCTTCCCACCAGATCAAAGCACACTTTGCATGAACCGAAGACCAGATGTCTTCAATTTAACGTGCTTTTCAGTTGCAATCACTTCATGTTGGGAACAAAACAAACTCAAAAAAAAAAATAAATCTGAAGTTAGTTTTCGCAGCGACGCACGCAGAACTATTTCACAATCCAAATTTCTGTCTGAAATTATGGGTTTTTTCGACACATAAACAGGAGAGGAGTGCAGGCAGAGGACCGCCAGCCCCAGATAACCATCTGCAGGTCTTGGATTTGCGGCACCAGGCAGGCGCTGTTGGACGGGGAGCACTTTGCCGGGGCTCTTGGCTGGATGCGAACTCCCGACACCCCGCAGGGGCGGGCAGCTCCTGCCCTGCCCGCCGGGGTGACGATTTTTTGAGGGGGAAGCTTTAACCTCCGTCTCCACCGGCGTTTCACCCGCCGCACCTACGGGCAGGGGGAACGGCGGGGGCGGGCAGGGCGGCGGGGCAACCTCCGGGCAGCGCCGCCGGTTCTCCTTCCCCGCGTCGCCAGCTCCGTGGCCGGGCGGAGGCGAGGGCGGCGGCGGCGGCGGCTCACCTCGCCCCCTCAGGCCGCCCTCCCGCGCCCGAGGCAGGAAGGAGGGGGGAAAACTTTCGGGAAGTCGGCGACGGCGGCGAAACGAGACACAGTCCCGACCGTCCCCTCCGTCCCGGCCCCGGGGCTGCCCCGGCCCCGCCAGCGCACAGGGGCGCAAAACCTCACGGCGTCCCGCCGCCTCCTCCGGACACTTAGTTTCTCCTCCATGTACGGAGCGGTTCCGAAGTGTCCGCCCCGGCAAGGGGACGGGGAGAAAGAAAGAAAAGAAAAAAAAAAAAAAAGACAAAAAAAAAACCTGAAAAACCCAAACCAACCCCCAAACCGAGTCCAACATCGCAGCGCTCCCCCGCCTCGCCCCCCTCGCCGGCCCGGCGGCTCCTTACCTGTGAACGTCTGCGCTCCCGCCGCCAGCAAAAGTCCAGCCAAAGTAACCAGGCAAGTTCCAACTTTCCCCATATTTCCACCCCTCTTCCTGCTCCAAAGTGCCAAAGTGTTTGCCAAAGTAGGAGGCGCCCCTGTCGCCCCCCTCCAGTCTGTGGGGGCAGGCGGGGAGGGGGGTCGGACTCCCCCCAACTCGGGCTGCGTTCCCCTTCTCGCCCCTCTCTTCGCTCGTAAGGGCAGGGGAAAGAGGGGTGCGAAGTGGCCGGGGGCGGGCTGCCTTCCTCCAGCGGCGACGCTTGCCCTCGCCCCGGGGGCGGCGGACGCCTCACCGCTTTCCGCGCCGCTCGCCTGCCCCCAGTGCCCGGAGGGGTGGGGGGCGGGGGGAGCACCCTTAATCCCGGAGTCTTCTCGCCCGGCGCCGCCGTTAGTCCGGGTTTAGCTCGGTCCCTGACTGACTCGCCGTCCCCCCCGGCAGGCAGGCGGGCTAAAGGGAGCGCGGAAAGTCACGCCCAGCCGGCGGCGCCGCCATTCTCCCCCGCTAGAGGGCGAGGCGGCGCGGGCCGGCGGCGCCGGGGCGCCGCTGACAGGGCTCCGGTAACGGCCGCTCGTCGCCTGCGGAGGCTGAGGCGCTGGAGTCGCCTTCCCGCCGCCCCCTTCCCGCTGCCCCGAGAGCGGCTTTTGCCGGCAGAGGAGGTGGCTGCGTGCCTGGCAGGACGATGCCGAAAGTTCCCGGACAGCGGGGGAAGAGAAAGAGGAACCGGGAGGTTAAATAAATAATGAGGGGGAAAAAAATCTCCACTAGGCGTCCCGGTAACTTTGCCGCGGGCCCGTCCCGGCCAGAGAGGCAGCCGCTGGAGTCGGGGGCGGCCGCGGGTACCTGTCCCGACGGGACCGGGGCCCTGAGGGAAGAGGCCGCCGCCGGCCCGAGCAGCCCGGCCCTGGGGCAGCGGCCTGGCGCTCCCCGGCCCCGCTCCGAGGCACCGGGACAGGGAGGGATCAATATGGGGGGGAAGGGCTGGGTGTTCATAACCGTTTTTTCTTGTTTTTACAGGCAAAGTGGAGCCTTTTCGGGGTGCGAGGCCGCTTACTGGGTCTTCGGCGGAAACCTCAATCCCTGCCCGCGCAGCGAAAGGCCGATGCTGAAGAGGAAATTAAGATGTGAACGGGGTTCCTCCAGCGAGCGGCACGGCGGCGGCGTAAATTAATTGCTTCTCATCAGACTTTAGCGCCTCGCCCGGCCCTCGGCTGCGGCCACCCTTCAGGGCGGGCGGGGAGGTGGGAAGGGACCGGGTGGGGGTGGCTGCTCCGGTCCCCCGGCTCAAAGCAGGGTGGCAGCTTGTACCCCTGCCAGTGAATAATGACGTCATTAATTGGCAGGGTCAGCTAGTGAGCGATGGAAGTAAAAATCACCTTAAAATGGCAGTTACCTGTCATTGTTTGCAGTCGGCGACTTCTGGCGTTTATCTCTACATCTCGTATGAAATACAGCTGCTCGACCATCTTTTTTTTTTTTTTTTTTCATTCTGGGGCTTTGGCTCCTGCTGTCCAAGACGATGTGTTTGTTGGTTTTAAACCAGTTCTTTCTAAATTGGACTTCGAGAGGTGGAAGTGTTTTTGTTGGCTATATCACTTTCAAGGAAAGCTTTATTTTTATTTCAAGTGCAAGCGCGGCCAAATTTAATGCCTATTTATTCCCTGGGGTTTATAAATAAAACAGTAAAAAAATGCTGCAATTAAGGGTTTGAGCTGACAAACACAAATGTAAGAGCTCAGGTTCTCAGTTGTCTCCAGCACAGGTCCTTTGGGTTTTAACACTGTTCTCATATAGAGTTACCCAGCTTCAATCTCATATCAACTGAAGTCTTAACTCTACCCATCCCCCACGTGGTAGTTCCAGTCGCAACACGAATGAATGATTTGTGCATATTTTGTATTATTTTTACATATAATACGTCCTCTTCAAACTTAAGCACACAGCTGCGTCATTTCCAGTGATTGCCCAGCCATTCTATTGTCAGGACACTGCTCTATTATGTTTTTGCTAATGCATTTGTTACGTGATGAAATCTGCACGAAAGGACATGAACTTTTTGATGCGTGGGGGTAAGACAGCTACCTCAAAAGTTAACGCAAGGGGGCAGAATAGCATTAATTGTTGTGTTTCCTGACGTCAGACTTTTTCTTTTGAATTGTGAGCGTTCTCTTCGTTTATTGTTTGCCTCGAACTTCCCAGTCTTCTCCCCGGGAAAAGTTATCTTAATTCCACAAAGCTTTGATAACCTTGGGGTATGTTGCAATAAAAATTCTAATTTTTTTTTTATTTTACAATTTTTTTCCTGGGTGCATAATTTATGCAAATTTTATGTTCTCTAAAAGCTGCAGTTACAGCTTCTGAAAATTAGAAACTATATCTACTCTTGAAAGTGTTACCTTTGTAACTGCAAAACTGTTAAAAAAACCTCAGGAAGTCTCATAAGTAATTGAACTTACAGTAAACTTAACTTTAAAACATGTCTTCTACTAGATCTGTCACTAAAAGTCCAGAAATGAACAGTTAAACCAGTGCTTATGCTAATGATGACTTCTCTCTAGGCTCACAATGTCTAGACACACACAAAATTCTGTCTCTGGTCAGTTAATGTCAGCCCTAGCACAGTGTGGTGAAGTATTGTGTTCAGACGTACAACCGTAACTCTCAACCCCATCTTTGTTACGGGGAAACGAAAACTCCGTGCCTATATCCACAGCTATCCAGTGTTGGCTTAGCAAAGATGAGCTAGAAAGTCACCAAGTTCTGTGGATTACAGGAGAACGTGTAAGAGTGGTTGGTCACAGTTACAGCAGGAGTAAGGCTAAAGCGCCTGACCTCCGAAGACATAACCATTCTGCTTTAATTACAGTAAGTGTAAGAAACAGTTAAGCTCTGGGGAATAGCTAAACCCACAAGAACAATAGAAAACACGGGACATGCATGGCTGATCAGGAATTGTTAGCTGTGTTTCGCTGAGTTTTAGTACTGGAGCGTGTATAAAAACAGTCCAGAAAGACTACAAAAAAGAACTACACCATCAAGAAAACACTAGACAAAAGCCACAGGTTCACTGGTGGTTTGATTCCAAACATGCTTTCAAGAGAGTTCATTAAGGGCTAAGCTGGGGCTGGAAAGAGGAGTGGAAGCATCTGGCAAAAAAAGAAAATACTTTCCTGATTGTTTCTTACTGACAAACAGATACCTTGCATTTTTTCTTGAACTGGATCACCTCAAAGAAATACCTGATTACAGTTCCCTACATACACCCACCTCAGCTTAGGAACACAGAAGATCACAAATATAATTACTCCTGCTGAAAGGAGTCAAAGAATGAGACAGTTGAGCAGTAAGACATGGGGAATAAGGAGAAAAAACAATCTGGAAGTTGTCATAACTATTTTCTGGATTTTAATGTACATCAATAGGAAAGGCACACAACCAGCCTTCATTGCAAAGTTTTTGTTTTATTTTTAAATATGGAATTTGTATATCTAACCCCCTAGGGAAAAATTAAACAACCTGGTGATAAATTATGAATAATTACACTATTTATTATACAAACGTGACTGTCTCAGCTGCCCTCTCCCTGCTAATCATCTCTTGCAGATTCATTTCCAGATCTCTGAGCTACTTCTGACAAATGATTTTTGAAAATTCCAAACTGATAAAGAATTGTGAGTATTAGTGGTTTGAGAGGTCTGAGGTCCAAATAGTTGATCATAATGTAAAAACAGAGGTATTTGACCCAAAGTTCTCAGAATACGCATACATACATGCTTAACAATTACATACATATTGTGTTTATCTATTTAGCTGTTACCTTTCCTTTAAGGCATTAACGATATTCACAATGCTATTCATTTTATACTACTGGCACAAGAGCAATTAAACATATCTCAAATTCCATGAGACATCGAGGCCATCCTGCATAATCCGTAGCATGAAGTCACCCTTCCTATAATGATACGAAGCAGGAACACACTCTTGCTCGTGTTACAGCACAAATAGAAAAGCTAAGACTCGTATTCCGATATTGGAGGAAGGGCCCAAACATCCTGCCTTTTTTTGACCTGTGACAATGCTGATTAAGTGACAAGAATGTGGACTACAGGGCTGTCACCTGATCTTTTGGGTCAGTAGCAGATAACATCACTCTCACAGCTTAAAGCTATTTTTTGCACTATCAAGTAGTCAGACAAGAATGATTTTGCAGTAGCCCACTCCATCTTGTTCTAAAGCTCAAACAGACAAAACTTCATGAGTCTTTCAGTGACGCTACTGTTTAAATATGATGAAAAAGTAATTTTCTTCACAGGATGGGTGCATTTTCTTAGTTAAGTACAGCTAATTAGCGAAAGTAAGATGTGCTTTGTTAGAAGACAGACAGACAATGATTCCAATTCTCTGTTTTTATCAAAGCCGCTTCTCTGCTACAGTGAATATCAGAGACAGTCGTTGGTCAGGAGGACCACCCAAGAAAAATCACATCATCTCTGTAGGTGAGGAAGAATATGCTAAACTTTAAAGGTTTTTTTCCATTTGTTGCTATTTCTTCCTAAATACAGAGCAACATCTTCTCCTTTGCCAGTGTTCACTTATCTTTAGGTAGCTTTATTTTCTAACCCAGATTTTGACTGATACTCTTCACCTTTTCAAAGCTGATTTTTTGTCAAAAGCTTCCAAAAGAAAAAAAGTGTGCTTATCTATGTGACAGGATTTATTGATTGCGTTATACTCAATTATATTCTATTTCATAATGTTTGCTGTATCTATATCCATAGATGCTGTAAAGGTTTCATTTGTTACTGAAGAGTGATTTCAGTGATAAATCTAGTTTTCTGAATAAATCTTCTAGTGTTTATTCAAAAAGTCAGGTGCGCCCCTTTTTTTGAGAGAGAGAGGGTAGGGTGAGGACATAATAGTGTCCTTAAAAGATCATGTCTACTCCATACCCCATCTTTCCCTGCTTCTGAGGAGCAACAGAGAAATCCTTGGAATCTAAGGTCAATCTAAACCAGCTGCAAAAGTTGCTGCATACAAAATGTTCCATCTTCAGTAGAGGCTCATCATCTTTCCTGCTTATTGCTGCTGGGGCTTGCTGGCACTGGAATTGATCCCTGATCATTCATTTGGCACCGAGATGCACTAATCACAACTGCGGCTGCTCCCTATTAGATATCGTCATGTGTAATATTGACTGCCTGCTTTTTTTTTTTCTTTTGGGTACTGCTAATGATCTGTGCAAGCAACAATAACTGATCCATTTTGTACCAAGGACACCTTGCCTTATTCACTTGATCACTCTGAAGTTTGGTGGTAATAAAAACCAAAGTCCTCTTTGTTTCCAAATTTTAAAAAAGAACATTTTTTTATGATAGCTGAGGAAATTCTACATGGCCGCTCCTGGCCTTGATAATTAAACCATGGTTGGGACTTGAGAGAGAAAAACACTCTCTCAGTGTTTTTTGCAAAAATCCAGATCTTTGCAAAAAAAGTACTTAGAAGACTATAGAGAAGCAATCTTTAATCAGAAATTGTTGAAATAGAAGTGAGAGAAAGGCCTGAAGTCTCCAAGGAAAACAGTGGGGGACCCTTAGGATCTGAATGTCAGGAAGGCAGCAACAGCTGGCACTGCACAGAGGTGGTTACTGCTAGTTCAAGCCCAAGAACAAATAGCTGCATTGTGGAAGAATATCTATTTCATAATCTCACACTTTGCTATAATAAGATGGATAAGACAGAGCGTAGCCTAGGCAGGTAGAAGCTTGTAAGCTCACAAAAAATTTATACGCAATGCTGTCTCTTCTGCTGGAAGCAAAGTTTTTGATTCTGTGATCAACATAGTCTCCTTCTACCCACACACGTGATTTGTATGGACAAGGAAGAACATGTACCTCATATAGGGTTGTGTTTGATGCATTTTGACATCTGCAAGCCAAATCCTGTCTTGTCTTCTGATCATCAGCATTTTATTAGAAATCTGTTGTGTTTAACAATCTACAAAGATTTAAAACCATTGTGACTCTACTCTTAGAAATATTTTATCGCTATATAGTATATGTGAGAAGCAGGCCTCTTCACAAACTTGACCTTTCTGTCAGGGAACAGAAAGGGTCAGCTGCTCCCTAAGGGACAGGGAGCCAGGAGCTGAGTGCGGTAACACCTCCCAGACGGAGAGGGGCCAGGGCTCTGATCCACCAGCCCCAGCAAGGTGAGGAGAGCAGGCTGGGAGAGCATGGCCAGGTCATCAGGCAAGTTCACAGTGATGAGGCAGGTCTGAGATAAAGCCAGGAAGACAATCTACAGGTGTCAGGATTAGGATCATGTTCAGTGATCACCAAGCAGGTCCACAGTGATAAGACAGGTCCAAGATCAAGCCCAGAAGTTAACCCACAGGCTGGGGCGTGGGACAACAGGGTCTGTGACCAGACATAGGGATACCAGTGTTCCTATAGCAATAGCTCCAGCAGAGACTGAAGCCCCCAGGGTGAGCTGAAATGGGGCTCCTGGAAGGACTGAGCAGAGGGTTGGGTGGAGTCCCCAGGTAAGGCTGATCAGGGCCATTAAGGCTCATTACTGCCGTCAAAGCCATCTTATTTTCCACCTTTGCTTCTTCAAATATATTACATGGCTTTTAATATTTTTTTTTAGCTTTCCACACCTTGTAAGGAAGCTGTCTTCACTGTTCTTCTTTTACTACTTGTTCTTAGCTTCTCCCAAAATGTGTATGTCCTAGCAGGGTCTCTGTCAACATTATCAAGAGATACATACAGGAGACGAGAGCAAAATAGTTCAAATACCTAATACTGTTAAACAAACACCTACTTATGCCAACTGAGCATGTATAACCTTCAGATTTGTGTATGGCTGAATGGGATTGGTCAGGAGCAGAAAGAAACAGAAGCACAGGATTGATCAAATGCAAATACTTGCAAATATTCATATATTCAGTCTTCAAAGTCTGTACAAATACAGACTGTAATATCATCTTTGTCACTCGTTGCTTTGATCTTGTCATTCATCTGGGTTAACATCCTTTTCTATTACAAATTTAGGCTTAATTTCATTGTCTTCAAAGTTCTGTGCTGTTCTACTTCTCCATACTCATTTGAACTTCAAGTTACTGTTCTTTCTGTTCAGTGCTTCTGTAATGAACCATGTCAAGGAATGAGACCAGAAGAATCAAAATTTAGGAGATAAGCACTGTGAAGTAAGCTAACTTCTCAGTCTTCCAAGACAGAGTAATTGTTCCTAAATAAATTAACATTTGTTACATAATAGAAGGAACACACACTGAGTTATACCAGCAGAGCTATAGCATTATATTTTTTCCACTAAAAATATTCTAGTGCATCCCTCTCCATAGATAAAGCCTTTTCCAGAGTGGGTTTCTCTGCAGGCTCCCATCAAATGGAACATTCCCTTTAGTAGTGATCCCTAGAAATACTTGACAAAGTTTGTTTTTCAGATGTCTTCATACAACGCAGAGGACTGAAGCAGACAACTGGAATAGTAATGTCTGATGCTACCGGTGCTAACATTGATTGATCACATCCATGAGAGCCGTTCAGATGGTGTCTCCGTTTAGGAGAACATAATTCTGACATCTTGGGTTCATTCTGCCAAACATGCAGAGAAGCAAAAGCTAACTGAAAAGCCCTATTCAATATAAGGTTAGTTTTCTTTCTGCCTGTAGACTTCTCTTGAGTTTGTTCACTCACATATATTTTTCTTCAGTAGTTCTGAATTAGCATCAGATAATAGAACCTGTGCCTTGGCATAAGATTAAGTTTTTCCAAAAGTTCATTTACAGCTAGTTAGGAGTTTGTGAAACAGAAGTGAAATATGCAGCTTCTTTGTTTCTCTCCATGGGTCTTAAAAACAGTCATTGATGGATGGAATTAGAGTTCCTTCTGCCTCTTCATTACAAACTCGTATTTAGCAATGTAGCATTCATGTTGTCAGCAGCACCTCTAGACAACTTCCTACTATTGCTTGGATGCAATTGTCATGTGAGATGCATGAGATGTTATTAAACTGGATCCTATTGAAACAAGAAGTTAAGATTTTTTTTTCCTACAGTTGTAGTTGAATGGAAGGAAGTGCACTTTATATTTTGTACTTGTCTTTCAGCAAAAAAAATGATTTTTTTTTTCATGAAGTCTACTTTAACAACAATTTATACTGTTGCAAAACACTGTGATAACATCTCATCAGAGGCAATTCTGAGCAGGCAGGCAAGGTAGTCAGTGATGCAGAATCCATCACAGAGGCAGCATATGAGCATAGATGTAAGTACAACCTCTCACACCACCACCTGTGCTGACTGCAGGTTTTTACCTTAATATGTTAAAAAATTGTTGATAAGTAAATTATATGTTATAATCCTGACAACTCTAAATTATGCTGTTTGTGTTAGTAGTTTGTAGAATTTATTTTGTATTTGTTTATTTGAAAGTGTCTGAATATTTTTTTGAAAAATGGTAATAGTAGGTCAGGGGAGGTACTACAAAGTTGAAAGGTTCACATGTAAAATCTACTTATTTAGTATTTTTTCTGATTCTTTATTTTCTTTTTTTTTAATATTTCTGCTTTTTTAGAGAGCAGACGAGTATATTTCAATATACATATGATTGAATTCTTGTTGGTGTTCGCTTGTGCAGAATGATGAAGAGGCGTGAAAGTTAAATGTGCTTCATACCATCATTTTTTCCTCTTGATTGCTTTCATACCAACAGCAGATGTCCAGTGAAGGGACACAAATATTTCCCTTTAGCAAGTCATTCCACTGAAAATAATAGGAGCTTATTTAAATAGTGTGGCCCTGAGGAGACAAAGAGGGGAGCAAGCACAGGATAGAATAAGAGCAGAAACATACTCAATCAAAGAATGACTTTATTTGCATGCAGTGACATTTTTTATCAAGTTACACGTAACAAATTAGTAGGAATTCAACTGCCCATTGATTTATCAAAGGCATCGCGAATGGTAACGTGAAATTTGTTGTGGCCACGAATGCTATTGATTCTCCTGCTCTGTGCATTATTGTGCTAAAAATCAATTATTTAATAATTGATTTTATACTAACTGTTAAATTATATTATTAAGTCTAAATTAAGAATTATGATGGATACAAATGGATGTGCTAAAACATAATGCTGAAATGGATTCCTCTCACAAGTTTAAATAACCATTCTGATGAGACAAGAATAATTACCAAAATAAAAGCATGATAAATAAAAGTCAGGAAGGCTTTGCAGATGTGGTGAATCATTACATATTACTTTGCTTTTCAAAATGAGCGCTGATCCTGCTGTTGCTTATTGTGCAGAACTTCAATTAAAGTTAATGGGAATTCTACGCACAGGAAAGCTGCAGTGTGGTAGATTTGGGTTTTTTTACCCTCGCAACAGTATTAATGGGAATTACAGGTGTGTTTTGGGGCAAAACCACTACCCATATAAAAACAAAAAAAGTCTAGCTATATTTGAAGGGCTACATAGTAGTAGTATTAGTTACAGCTCTCAAAAAGACGGACCTCAGTGGCAAATGAGGCAATGATGTTTTCCCCCTCCTCCTATGCCGTGATCAGACGCGAGCATTGCTGAGGAAAATTTTCTCATGTTGAAGAACTGACCAGTCATTGTCTGAAGCTATAAACTAAAGGTATGTTGTTTCCAGAGAGACTGATGCTAAATCAGAGGCAATAAGTTTTCATCACAAATCCTTATTTTTATTACAGTACAAACAAAGAAAATATATTAAAAGAATACTGCTAAAAATCAAGCACCAGCAGGTTATAAAACACCTAGATTAAAACACTTCTATAACTTCGGGGCTATACCTCTGCCAGGTTCAAAGGCTCAGGTGCAAACAATGAACTGACAGCTCTTCAGAATATGATCGTATGAATTATGTACAATAACCTTTGAGGTCACAAGCATTGCAGATATGAGTTAAAAGTTTCCTAGATTAGAATTTCTCCCTTCTGAGCACCAAATGCTTTAGAATAATCCATATCATAACTGGAAGTAACTGCTTCTGCCTACCTCTTGTCTATAAAATCCCTGAAATGCTTCAAACCCAGGGATACACATCTTCTGGAACAGAGTAACTGGGGAAAAACAGAAAAGGAGAAATCAAAGTAGTTTTGCTTTTTTGTGATCACAGTAGTAGAAGAACAAGCCTGTGGTGCCTGATTTGTTTGCCTTAACACTTTCACCGGTAGTACTGTTCCTATTTGATCAAGTCCTGTTCCCAGTGAAATCAGGAGTAACGGCACAGCTCCCTCAGCACTTACACTGCGTTTCAGGATACTAAGCACCATCCTAACCTTGTGACAGCTCCCCGGTGGCCTTACTGATTTTGCTATGCAGCTGTGCAAAGATGAGGCAAAGATGGAGGTGAAAGGCCAGGCTGAGGCCTGTTTGGTCTCTTCATACAGAGGAGAACACACAGGGCTCCTGAACCCCATGAGTTCATCATCATGACTTATGAGAGCTACCACATTTTGGTGACTTAGGAGCTACTTGAAGCACAATGACCAGCATACTCTGGCTGAACAATGTCAAGACTAGATTGAGGAGCAATAGGCTGCCCCATTATGCACAAACAAAGGTATGGCTTTGTCCTAAGTCCATTCCACAAACTGTGGACGTTCACCAATGGGTGACAGTGGCAATATTCATTCAAAGCATCTTTGTGTCTTAGTTCACTGTCAGAAGGCCATGCTTTTTTGTTGATGCCTTCCTTCCTTAGAGCACCTTCTTCTTAGTCTCTCTGTCATATCTTTCTGCATTACCTCTTTGCATCATCTCCCCTACTCTGTGAAAGCAGTAGTCCAAGCTGTCTGTTGCCACAATTCCAGGAAATATGCTAGTTAATGCTGTCCTGACAGGGACATTAGCAGGTCCCTGACTGCTCTCCTGAAAAACTTTTCTATCTCCCATTTTGATAAACATTCATTAGTCCTGGATTTTCATTCCCATCAAGTTTGACCAGAGGCAGAAACCCTCCCTACTGAGTAGTATCTGTTGTGTCCCATCTAGAGAAAAAGCATTTTCTAACATGTCACTTGGAGAAAGTCACAGTGTGTGGCTTTTCATGTGTGGCTTTTCATGTGCGCCTTTTACCTACAGTAAGGCTTCTTTTATGAGAGGTGTTTCTCCTTTGATCCCTCTTGAGTGTCTCACAGGATAAAAGTCCTTAGGACAGTATCTCCTAGCATGAAGGACACCAGTCCTTGCCCTCTGGGCACTTTACAACTCCATCTCATCCAGTTGGTTCCCAGCGGTGCTCACTCGGAACTTGGTGCAGAAGTGAAGCAGATCCCTGTATAAATACAAAGCAAACACTGTGCACAAAGATGGAAATGCCTGTGTCATGGGGCATGCTGCAGCATGTCTGGAAGACCTGTAGGAGGTAACCCTGTATGGCAAGATGGATCTTGAGAAAAAGAAGCCATAAATGTTCCATACTGACTGATGGAAATGCATCATTTCCGAAAAAGAAACCACTAGGCTTTCTTACATAGGCATACCTTTGTATTTTTGCACACTAGCTTGAAAATACAAGGAAATAGCAATGAGGCTTTGCACTAGCCTCCCCCTTGGTAGAAAGAGGATTGAGGAGAAGGCTGGCAGATAAGGCTGGCTGGAAGCAACCTGGGCTTAAGTACAAGAGATCACAAGGCAGACCCACAAGGCAAATGTTTGGTGAATCCAGGCTCTGTTATTCTCTTGCTACTTTAAGCAGAAAACATACTTGTAAAAAGTGATTTGCAGCAATGGCCAGGGTAAAAGTGAAGGTGTGCATGCTAGCTAGTGTGATGGTTCAGGTCAGGACTGTCAGGCTCCCCTGACAGCAGCTCCTGTACCTTCTTATCTTTGCTTTCTCTTGTCTTGCTTCAGCCTCAAAGTTGTGCAGCTGAACCTCTGAAGATACCACGCTATGGTCTGTTCTGGCTGTTTTGGAATTAGGAGTCCCAGAAAGAAATTCACTGGGTCTTGTTTTCCATCCTTCAGCAACATCCATGAGGGTTTGGAGAAAAGGTTCACCAAAAGAGTTCTTCTTTTATTCATTTGTATCTGATGGAAAGCAAGGTATGGCTAAAGACATGTCCCTAAGTAGTCTGACAAAGAGTAGGTCCTTTGCTTGGCAGGACTGAGGCTGCTGGTGGCTCTGCGTAATGAGGGAAGGACAGGTTGTGTAAACCAAAGGAAGATGTCTGGGGACACTTGGATCAATGAAGAGTGGGAAGTATTCCTACAGCTGCAGCAGAGCGGATATGTGGTATCATGGGTTATGCTCTGTTAGCTGGGATGATCTGGAAGATTTCTGCATTACTCTCTCCAGTTTGGGGTATAATAGTCTGAAAATGGTTGTGAAGTGGTCTGTACAATGCATTTGGCCTTAAGGCTGTCTCTGAAGATGCTCTTACAAGATAGCACAGTGGTAGCTGTTAAAGATACAAAAAGAAAATAGCTGGTTTTATTCTTGTCTTTTTCTAGGTCTAGTTTTGAACTTTGTGTGTTTGGTTCTGTTAACCGTCACTAAGTGCACTGGTAAAATAATAATTTTGATTTAAAGTGAAATCTGACAGGAACTGAGAGGGATTGAAATTGTAATGATGAATGACTTCTTAAATTAATCTAACTTCCATAGGCATGTCAATATTTTTGTTAATATTAATAATAGTGATTGCACAAGAAGATAATGTAAACAGTGTTACAGTTTTGTAATGCTTATAAAGTGTGGTACGTAATTAAGTTAGAAAGCTGTCACTCTGCACGTTGCAAAAAAGAAAGAAAGAACCAAGAACTACATATAATTCCTTCTGTCATAACTTAACAGTATTTTTGCCCACTTAAGGTTACTTTCTCCAAAACCAATGCTTAAATCTTCAGTCACCCTCAGTTATATTTTGACATTTATAAATACCATTTTGACATAAATGTGCTGCTGCTTCTTTAATCTGTTGCAGCTCACATGGCCACAAGACTTTCTTCACTAATAGCAGAACACCAGCTGTATTAGCTGTATCTGTCTTAGATAAATGTAAGTGAAAATGTCCCTCGCATTCACTGAACATTTTAGGTTTTACTGAGAACCAAACATTTCTGAGCTGCTCCTGATGCCCTTGAGAACAATTTTTCTCATTTTTCTTAATTCTCTTCTGTGATTCAGTTTCTCTGAAGAGACTCTAGGAAAAATACAAAAGGCGGGGGAAGGAAAGGAGGGGAAGGATAGCAAAGAAACAAAGAAAGGAAAGGTGCAGTTAAGAAACAAACCACCGTGTAACAGAAGCACTAATGAAGTGGGAAGGCATGAAGGGGGGGAGGAATCAGACACCCAGAATAAAATGACCCAGAAAATGATGAAACAATTGTGACTGACGGAGAAAAGTGGAACTTACAGTAGCTAACATGAAAAGGATATTTGGAATAAGAATGGTCCACTTCTATTTCATAGCCCTTTCTGTTCAGCCCATTTGAAAAAAAATTACTGGAGAAGAGCACTCTACTAGACACAAATGAAAAACACAGAAAGTCCTGATAATGCATATATATGTTATGTGATTGCTGATCTCAATTGGTGACATTTGCGTTTGTGAATTCACTGAGTTCTTTAGGTGGGAGAAATCAGAAAACATATCAGTGGCATTCTCTTGGCTCTGCTCAGAGTGAAACGAAATGTCAGTGTCATCATAAAGATGAGCTTTCATGTGTAATATATGTGTAGTATTGGTTTTACGATGAATTACAGTCTATAAAATGCAAACTATTTTAAAGACTTCAAGAAATTAGTGTTACGGATATTACTCATACACCAATAAAAGAGTTTGCAGAAGACTGATCCAATATTAAAAGAGAAATTTTCATGCATAGAATGTTAGAATGTTTTAGAATGCTGCAAACTGTGTGAAAAGGGTGTTTTTTTCAGATGTTGCAATGAAGAGAATTGTAACTTTATCAAATTAAGAGGTCCGCTGTGTACTATACACTGCGGGGATTCTCTGAGCCAGTAGCTGACTTGCCTGAAAAAGGCATTTAATGTTTCTCTGGGGAAAAAAAATAAGTACCAAGAACCACCAATTCTGACTAATAACTTTAGTTGACACAGAACTCCTGGTTCACCCTCAAGGAACAGTTTTGGACAGATTTAAATGGGAGAATGATGGATTAATATGAGTGGTGATGTTTTCATCATCATTGAACAGAGAGAGGTCAGAGTGAGATTCAGCTGTGCAGAAGAGAGTAGGACATTGTTGTATAAGGAGAGTTCAGGGAGGAAATAAGAGACTGATCAGCCTCCATTGCTGACAAAAAAAAAAAGAGCAGATTTAGAGAAGAGATCAGTTTAGACTAAGAGAAATTGTGCCAAAGCACCTGTAGATGTCGTGAGTCTTGCAGGTTAAACTCAAAGGCATTTCTTTCCTGAACTTGAATTCCAGGTTTTTCTGGCACATGGAGTCTGAAGGGTATAAGCTTGATATGCAAACCATTCTGTCACAGTGCCTGACTGGAGGGCTTGGAAATGTGAAGATGCTGCAGGAAGGAAGGCTGGGGGGCTATCACTTTTTTTAAAAAAAAAAAAAAAAAAAGATGCTAGACTGCTAGACAAGAAATCTCAAGTTCGAGAGTGTTAGTTTCAAACTAGAAACTTGAGAAACTATGAGGACTCAAAGCAGAGGCACTTTGCCTGAAAGCATGTGGAAGTGAGCACATTACTCTATTTGCACCAGTTTACTGGATAATGAGGTTAAGTGGTAACTGGATAACTTGCCCCATATTCCTGTGCACCTTGCTGCTGTGTATGTGCTTATGTACAGCTACAGAAAACAAGTGTATTTATATGGGAATAATTAAAACAGATACATGTATACATGACCTGCATGGACATTCTTGGCAAGATCATTTGCTCCAAAGATTATGTTCCTGCTGGTAGAATGCAGATCTGATTTAATTTAGACAAACCTTTCACTGCTTTTTAATAACAAATGCGAGACAACACTATACATTAAGTATACGGCTAAGATGTCACACATGCTGAGAGAAAATTGTTGTCAAAGCAAATGAACATTTGGATGATACAATGGTAAGAATAATGTAATTAAATTCATTTTCATACCACTGATTTTATCACCCCATTTTCCACACTGTTCCTTCTAGCCATATGCTTTGTTTCCATTCAGATCTGCTCATTAAGGAACAGTGAGTAACATTTGTTACAGACAATGCTGAAGATCAGGTCCTGGGATTGTTGGAATAAGGTTTAATTCAACAGAATAAGTAGGAACATAGTAAGAAAGAAGAGAGGGAGAAGCTGATATAAACTGGAAAAGCCCGTGAATATAGCTGGGTAAAGAACTGTGGGCCTAAGGAGGCAGATGATCAAAAGGATTTGGAAAAAAATTAAAGTAAGGGAAAATGAAAAAGACACAAACAAGGATTAAAGGGAAAGAAGGAAAAAGGATAAGAAGGGGGAGAATGAAAAGGAGCCCGTTAATGGTAGCTGGAGATAAAAGGGGAGAGGGAGGATGAGGCGTAAAATGAGATAGAATTTAATTATGCATACTTTTCTTTAAATGGCCATCTAGCCTCGAGCCCCATGGGCCAAGCGTCTGTTGCAGTTCGATTGGTGGAACAAGCGCGTTGTGTATCACAGCTGAAATATTTAGCAATGATGGTATACTGAAAAAAGTGCATGGTTTTCAGAGAAGGGGTAGGCAGGATGCAATGTTGGGGATCGGGCCGCTAAAGAAGGAGGAACTCCAGTGGAACGACTCATCCCCCAGGACCGGACTGGCAGGATTTCACATGCACTCCTCTGACAGTGTGAAAGTGGCACTTGTGATACTCCTAATAAAGGGCTCCTTTATTCTTCCAGACAGCGGAGACATGCATTTGACTATTTGCTTATTAGGGTCCATGGGGCCAAAGTAGTTGGACCATTTGAATATTTGCTAAAGCTCTGAGTCCCAGTTTGGTTATAGCACTCCGCCAAACTGTCTTGACTACTGCAGCCCTTCCTCCCATGTCTCTGCCTCCAACTGCACCCTTCGGTCTCTGCTGTGCTTTTGGCAGCGTGGTTCTTTCCCCTCCCTCCAAATTAGGCATTAAGAGGGGAACCGAGGAGTCTATCTCCAGTCAGAACCAGGCTGGGTTTTCTAAGATTTAGTTATTATTGTGCAACATAGTTACACAATCAAAGGAGCAGGGCAAGAGGTAGTGTTGAGCCTTTTCCTGTTTGGCACTTTTAGGAACGGGGTCTTCATGTTATATTTAACCTACCAACAAACAAAGGGTTTTCTAATGGCTATGTATATAAAAACTCACATTCCAAATTTGGGAAGTCCTAAAGATCACAGGTGAAACCTTCAGCTCCATCCTTAGATGAAGAGATCTGTCTTTATCCTCTTGGTATGGTATGCTGGCACTTGAAAGGAGCTTCATACATTCCTGTAGGAATAGCTGGTCAGGGAGGGAACCACTGCCATGCTAAGAGAGGACTGACCTCTCCAACTGAGGCCTTTTCTGGGAACAAACCTCAAAAGAGGCTCTATGAGATGCACCTTCTTTTTGTCCCAAATATTCTCAGGTCAGAAAATAAAAATAGTTTATTTTCTCCTGTTCTGCTCTCTCAGAGACAAAACACCATTGTCAGAAATGTTAAAAGGGTTGCTCTGGAGTCATGATGACTCACAGCATTGAACCACTCTTCGTGATAGGGATAATAAGATTTTACATTTTGAGGACCGTTTTCCAGTTTAATCAGCATCAACAGCCTTTGGATCTATTTTTCTTACAATATCTCTGTTGCTGTTACAGTACATTTTTTTTTTTTGGTAGTATATGGGGAATCTTGGTGCTACCATGTAAATAACATGTGTAGGAAAGCGCAATACATTTCATCTCTCTGGGTGTGTATAATTTATAATAGGACTAAGACCTGCTGAAGAGTGAGGTCATGGCATGCCCTGGCCTCTTGGTCCCTCAGCAGCAAACCAAGGTGCGAGGTAACACCATTCCTGCTCACACCAGCTTTTTTATTTTGAAAAGAAAAGAGCACAGAAGCTAGTGGATTCTTATGGCCGGGACTCACATGACAGTACAGGACGATGCACATGCTGATGAGACCGGCAGCTTAGACATAACCAAAAATACCAGTTTCCATCTTTTTCTCCAAAAGGTCACTTTGCGTAAGGCTGTATTAACTTCCTTTAAGGCTATAAGGCTATAGCTTTAAGACTATAAGGTTATAGCTTTAAGGCTATATTAGCTTTGCTTTTTCATTAGCTTTCTTTCCCCCTTGCCCTGTCATCTCATTTTTCTCTCTCCTTTCTTCACTTCTTGTGGCTGTGATTCTGTCTCCTCAAAGAAAAGCGTTCTAATAACATCCCACTATTTCCTAAATGAGCTGAACTCTGTTTGGCTTGGAACCCAAGTGCCAGCAGACCACTGCTGACATTTTTAACACTATATCAGATTCCTCTGAACCTCTTCTGAACACACTTGCAAGGTGGGTCACCCAATTGCTAATCAGGTATTCACATTCTGGTAGTACACAGTGTGTACGTTATTACCCGTTACACATCAAGCTGGTCATGATTTGGAACTAAGAGAAAGCCACAGCAAAAAGATGGAAGCTACCTATTGTCCTGAACATCAAGAGATCTAGAATACTGTTTTTTTCTACACTTTTGTGGAGGTATCATCATTTACCCAAGTGTCTATACCTAGGTATATAATATATACCTAATATATTATTAATGTATATATTATTAATATGTATATATATAATGTATATATTATTAATATATTAATAATATATATACCTAGGTATATAATCATAGCATCTGACTTGGCGCGCACGTCTTCTGTTGTTTATTTTGGAAAAATAAGTATATCACTGCAACTGTGGGAAAATCCAGTTTAACCACTGAAGAGCCAGGTTGAGTTCTTCCAGCTATTGAAAAAATAATTAGCAGCTGAATTGGTTCTTCTTTTCCTGGTACCGAGAGAAAAACTAATAAAAGAATGATTACAGGATGTATAATATGCCAGCTAGATGTCTGCATTTAAGAAAATCTGTATCTAAAGCACTTTTATGGACTTTATGGCCATTACACCAATCGGTCCTCTGTTTCACTTTCTTTTAAAATAACATGAAGAAAAGACAAACAAAGAGGACACAAAATGTTGACTTGCTCTTAGAGCCAAGTCTAATCTTTGGATTTAAACACAGCCTCTCAAGGGACTTCAAAGAAAGCTTTACACAGTGATCTAGAGAAAGAATTAAATTCAGCCACAAAAAGGGTATCTCCACATCTGGAATTCCTGTATTTATCAGTATTTCATCTTTAGACATTCTGTGGAGCAAGGATTGGAACAAAATTCACTTTAGGGTCAAAGAATACTCTAACAACTAGCTTATCAAATGATCCTTTTCTACTTTCTTTCTGGTTTTTGTTTTGTTTTGTTTTTTTAGTTTTTGAGTCTGAGTTTGTTGTTGGGTTTTTTGCCTAATGAATATTTCAGTATTCCAGACAAAACGAAACAATTTTACCCAAAGGATTTAGGGAGTTTGCTTTTATTCTAGAAAATGTTGAAAGTAGACATTTCAACAATTTATTAGTTTTCCCCCCAAAACAACGTCTGTTCCATAAACTGACTATTTTAAGTAAAAACTGTTTTGGTGTTTGGTTCTTTCCAACAGCTTCCTTACTGGTAAAATCAGCATGGCTACATCGTTGTATTTTTAAGATCATAAACACACATTGTTCTTCTTCAAGAAACAAAGTAGAAAATCATTCTTTCTACTTCAGTCATTAAAATAATGTTCAAAATGACTCACGCATTTCAAATTCAGATTTCTGGGGGTTTATATTTGTTTTGTAGGAAGTGGAAAACAAGCCTTAATAGACATACAGAATGTAACAAAAGAGTTCAGACCTGTCACTGAATCATTTTATGGTGAGAGAAAACGGTAAAAATGTTATATGGTAAAGAAATAAATCCCTATTTTGGAAAGAAAATATAGGGTGTCTTGTCCCCTCAAATCTACAGCTGGCAGTTACTGCAAGTCCAAAGGCATATGCAGAGGCAAGCACCTTCAGTGATCTGTGTTGCCACCATTCTGTGGTAAGCAAACATGAAGGAGGAAATCATGGGATATTCAGAGCTTGTGAGAGCATCCCTGGAAGCTGATCTCACTAACGTATTTCAGAGGAGAATTAAGGCAACATCTGCATTCCCAGATGTGGTAAAATAATTAAAGAGCTGTTTGAGTTTTATTTCTGCTGCTTTTAAAACCATGCCATGTCTCGAATGGAATAAAACATTGGAGAAATATTTTTTTATCTAAGCTATTTTGAGTATAGAAGATGGAGTTACGTCTGTCTTTGTTCTCCTCCTAACATCTTAGGGTTACTGTGGGTGCTTCAGGCAGCTACTAGCTTAGCTGGCTTCTGCCCCAGCCATCATGGAAGGAGTGCAAGCAAGGCTGCTGTCAGTCAAGAAGGCATGTGCAAAGGTTAGTCTGTGCCTCTGTGTATTAAGTGATAAACAAGGAAATTGTTTCCATTCAAATTAGTAAGACTGATTGTGCACTCCCTGTGACCCAGTTTTCTCAAAAATGGTGGTATTGGTGCAAGGGAGGAGAAAAAATGTAGAGCTATGTCTACTCAGAAGTTACTCCGAACATTAGAAGATGTTTTGCATTCCCAAGTTCTGCAAATTCTTTTTGCAGTAGCAATGGAAAAGGCAACCTTTGATATCCTTTTTCAACAGAATACTATTTGTAGTTAGATAAAAAGAAATTATTCTGGTAAGCTATGAATGCCAGCTATCCACTCAATAGGTGGACCATTTTGGCAGTTGGATGTGAATTAACTGGACTGCTTCATGTGTCTTTGCTGACTCAGTTCTGATGCATGCCAAGTTTCAGTAACAGGTAGCCAAATAATTAATCTGATTTTTCTATTCTTTTCATAATTAGGAAAAAATCCTCCCCTCTATGTAGTGGCAATCTCCTTAAAAAATGGAAACAATGAAGTTAGAAGTTATTTAGTCATAACTGAAAAGTAACAATAAACAAAACAATTGCACAGAGCAATTGCTTTGCAAAATTGATGTAACTGTACACATTTAAAATTGTACACAACTTTTGTATAGTAAATCATTTAGCAAGTTGTTTCATTTACTGCATCCAGCCTCCTACCCAAGTCTCTCCTTGTTCCCAGATAAGCTTTCAAGAATAATAAATACCCCCTTAAGGGGATATGCTTTAAAGCAAATAACCACTGCCAAATAATTTATCACATGTAACCACTGGTCTCCATTCTTAATTACTAGTATTTCATTCTACTGCTTGTTTGAGAGAAGTTAAGCCTAATGCCTGTTCTCTGTATATTCTTTTTTTCAAGAGCTTCTTTTCATCATGTATGCAGGGTTTGAACCAGACTGTCCCTTTTTTTGTGAAGAAAAACATTTCTGTGGGACTTTGCCTATGGGACCCTGTGGCAGAGAGAATCCTATTTAATTCTTGGCATGCAACATATAAAAGAAGTTCTTATTTGATTCAGGTTCAATAAACAATAGTTGGTACTTATTTGCATAGGGTAAGCTCTGTGCTTAACTTCTGGATAGTTCAGGTTTTGCTGGCTGTTCAATATTTATTGCACTATCTTATTTATTTCTTTAATTTATTTAATGCAGCAATATTTGGATGCTGGTTTTCCGGGAACTGAAACAGAATGAATAGTCTGACTCCTTGTGGTTTCAGTGAACTTTTTTCAAGGTCATAACAATTTACTAGGGCATGACTGCCTGTAAGAACCAAGTTACCAAGAATTTAATCAATTTTTTAAATGGTTTGGCTCTAAAAATGAGGGAGGAAAAAACCTATGTATTTTCCCTCTGTTAATGGGAATCTAGTTTATTTCACTAAGAATACTGAATAACCAAAAGATAATATTCTGCTCTCATCAAACACATACAATTCTTCTGACATAGTGGACTTGTGTAAGCAAACGTCTTCCAGCTTTTGGTGTTTATTAGGAAGGAAGTTTTAAATAGAACTGATAATTTTAAACAGTTTTATAAAGCAGCTTTGATTATACAAAGCTATGACATGTGCTCCTTTACTTGCAGTTTATTCTCTTAAAGTCAAGTCTTCCTCTGGAGGCATGGAATAGAAAATGAATAGGCATAATCATGACTAATTTCATTGCACTGATGGCTGTAGCTAGTGTTAACAGCTCTTTAAAACCAACATGTGACACTGGGAGCCGGACTTCACAGTGATCTGAGCACTACACATAGCTTCAGTTAGATACGGTTCTCAGGACAGGTGTGTGGCATCTAGGGAGGGTTCTGACTGTCAGCTCATCTAGGTGAGAAATAAGAGGAAAGAACAGCATCTCCTCTGCTTCTGCCTCGGCTTCTTGGGTCTTGCCTTGATGTAACTGAGACAGCACCAGTATTCAGGGAGACAGTGACTGACCTCAGTTACTGCCCACCAGTACGTGGCTACAGAACAGCAAGAACAGCAGCATCAGGAGGTACTTGTAATGCTCAAGGCCTCTTGGGGCTACTGCTGTCCTGCTGCCGCTGATCCCTTGTTCCGTGATCTGAATGTGCGATCTAACTTGCAGAATTAAATGAGTGTTCTGTTGGGGGTTGCAAAAGGGCTATTGACTACCAGTGAGTCATTCATTACATGCAGACCTGGGCTCCCCAGCTGCCTGGGGACTATACCTGTGCAGGTGTTTTGCACCTATTTAAATTTAAAGCAGTCTATATGCGAGTACAAATTTTCACCAGTGCAAGGACTAAACTGTCAAGATCCCAGTATTTTCATCTTTTACAAGGACTAGACAGAAAACTTATTTTTAATATAAATGTGGCAATGTAGCCTTCATTCTGAGTGGTTTGCACAGGGAAATGTTGTCCAGTCTCTGTGGTGGAGCTGTAGACGAGAAGTGCACTTCTCAATTTTGCCCCTGAAGCAGCAAGATCTATAATCAGATAATGAAATGTTTTTGTGAATCAAAACTAGTGTATTTCATTCAAAGTATGTTATAAGATAAAGCTATTTGAAAACTGGTTACACCATAATGAGCATGCTTTATGTTCAAAGCAGAGAGAGCAGGGCTGCATTTCAATGAGCACTGAAGTTAGGCTAATGGATTGTTTCTCTGAATGTAGATATTTTAAAAAAATAAAGCAGTAGTTTTGTTACTTTTTAAAGGAAAACCATCTTGGCAATATTTTTTTTTCATATAAATATAGAAAAAGGCAACAGATGTGCAAAGGAATATATTAGAATTGAAGCAGTAGCATGTTTTAGTACCTACGGATATATGAATTAATTTTCTTTTCATTTGTTTGTTTCTCTTACCATACCTTTCTTTAAGTAGCTTGAGGATATATCTGAAGCGGTTATTCCATATTTCCCCATCTATTCTCACCAACAAATTCTATAGCAAATACACGTTTCTGCAGCTATAATGATTAAATAAGTTCACTGGCTGTGCTTACAAAGAATTGAAATAAGTTCAATATCTGTCTTTTCTTTATCACAATTTACATACTGCAGATACCAATTTCAGAATAGAGATCATTAAAATATGTTTGCAAGTAAAAGATTAAAAATCTGTAAGAAATTGGATTTAAGTGGCTAAAATATTCCACAGAATTGCAAGAAAAATATGAATTGTGTTTTGTTTTGTTTTCTTAGACTGTAGGGAAGACATTATCCACAAAATCATAAGAAATAGAGCCAATATAACCTAGATTTATTCCTAACAGAAGACTATGTTAGGAAATTACAAGATAATCAAATCTCTGCTATAAACAAATAGGAACATTCTGCCCACATTTTTCTAAAGAACCAAGGGGCAATATTGACAGCATAAGGTTTTACTGGGAAAATGAAATCAAACCTCTAGAGGACTAGAAGAATTCAATGCTAACTGCTGTGAACAGTGAAAGTTTTCCTTAGAGAGAAAACACCAGTGAAAAATTATGATTAGCTGTTTCCAAATGTAAGTTTGAAAAAATAAATGCAGAAAGCAAAAGGAAGCAGTGTGGTAGTAGAAGTTTTCTTGAATTACTTATTGTCCAATTTTAAAACACTGACAGAAATTGGTGAAGAATTCATAGTCCGTATTGCCTACCTCTGTTGTTTATTGCTTTTTTTTATAGCTACTTCCTCTACTTCCTTAAGTAGAGGAATTTATACCCTTCTAGCATTTATAGATTTAGGTTTTCCCATTCCCATTATTCATTCTTTAGAGACTCTGAAAATCCAGCAGGCATTGTGGGCAGTCTCAGCATTGTATCAGCCACGATCGCGTGAAGTGTTATTCGAAGTAGGGCCTGGAGCTTGTTTGTGTCCTGTCTGCAAAATAAATATGTTTATCGCATACAGGTGGCTAACATAGGCATCGCAAGTGTCGTCCGTTGATGACAGAGGGAGTCAGTGGCTGGCAACCTTGGCTGTTTATTAGGCAGCTTGAAGTGCATGTTGCTCTGTTGAACTTCAGTGCCCACAGCAAACCTGCAGGAAAAATCTGGCCTCTCCCAGTGTGCCCGGACTGCAGTTCAGATACCTGCTTCCAATGGTGGAGTCCGTACTCAGAATCTGCAGCAGAAGAGAGAGTATTTATAGTCGATGACCCTGCTATTAATTGATCCAAGCGCAAGTTTGCTGACCTTCAGGCATACACAGATCTTGTCCACTTACTCTGACTTTTACCCTACTAGTGACTGTGGGATTCCTGGGGGCAAGATTCTGAGCAAAATCCTTTGAGTTGATGTTTATTGACATTTGCTGTGAAATATCACACAAACAGGGTTTGATAGACTCGTTTTTGTAGATCTTGAATTAAAACAAAATACCACACTTAAAAATGCAATATTATGCTTGCTATCCTATCCTAATAAGCAGAGTTATATATATTAAATGTTCACATTCAGATTTTGGATTGTGGGCCTGATGTGTTATCCAGAATCCTGCCATATTAACTGGTACACAACCATACATGCAGACAGTGTGCTAATTGAGAACTGACTGGGTTAGTCTCTATTCACTTGTTACTAAAGCAAAACTTTTAGTGAGCTATATCATGTTCTGTCTGAAGCTCACGGGAGCTGTGTGGAACAAGTCTGTGTGGGACTGTGCAGAAAAGTACTTAATCTAAAAAAAATCTATAAAACATTTGCTAATGTAATACCAGTAGTACATAACTTAATCTAAATGTTTGCATTACATAAGATGTAAAATGCAACATTTACTTTGAGTACCTCTTTAAATTGTTTCTCTTGCAACTGAATTTTTTGTACCAATGTTAAATAAACATAAACAAGATATTCCTTTTTCTTCATGATTTTTATTTACTTTAGAGTATGACTGATAATCATCGACTGCATGTTTATATGAATAAGTAGTTTAATAAGATTACTATATTTTTAAGTGCTTTTCTTTCTCTTTCTTTCTTTCTTTCTTTCTTTCTTTCTTTCTTTCTTTCTTTCTTTCTTTCTTTCTTTCTCTTTCTTTCTTTCTTTCTTTCTTTCTTTCTTTCTTTCTTTCTTTCTTTCTTTCTTTCTTTCTTTCTTTCTTTCCTTTTCTGTCCTTCCCTTCCTCCTTCCCTCCTTCCCTCCTTCCTTCCTTCTCTCTCTCTCTGTGGGGAGAAAGATCTTTTGCCATTATAAGCTATTCTATAAAGGTATTACCTTTCAATGCCCTCTTCAAGGTACCCAGTAATAAACTGTAAATTTAGCAGATTTAAAAAATGATTTTTTAGTATTTTTTTTAGCCCTCACCAGAAAAATTACTACCATTTTTATGGTACAGAGTTATATGTAAATGCCTAAAAACTGAGGAAGAGAAAAGAAAAAAATGGTTAATACTATACAAGGTGATACTATATAAGGCATATACATGTGATGCACCCTCATCACATATTGAAAAATGAGACTTTTCAAGAGAAGACAAATTTCTACCAACCAAAAGAACTATCCCAACTATGACTATCCCAAAGAACAAAACTGCGAGTACTTGATTTTTAAATGCTGATACTTTCATTACTTCCCTACTCAAATCAATCAAAGCAAAATGTCAATGATTAAATTTGCAAGATGACAGATCAATCAGTACATTTTTAATATATTACACTTAATAATCATACAATGTCTTTTAAAGCATGCTAAAAATTCCTGATTTCAGTACGTCAGCACTAGTAAAGTACCGTAACTCATAGAAAACTTTTCTATATTAGTTTCTCCTGAATTTATAGAAACTGTGTCCGTTTCAAGCTTTTATCTGTCCAAAAATTATCTAAAATTATCCAGTTTAATTGTATTTGTTGGATATATGCTGTACTTTTCATAGCACTTTAAGAATCTTGATTTTCCTATTAATCTGGATTGAATGGTCTAAAGGGGCATTCACACCAACTACTTCATGCATTACAGAGCAAGTTGAGTAGAGCAGTCAAGCTTCTATATATTAGAGATGTCACCAGGCAGTGATGCAGGTCACCTGCAGCTAAAAATATACAGTGTGAATCTCTTGCTGGAGGTCTTAAAAATATTCAGACTTAAGTTGTAAGTTAGCTTTCTTCCAAAGGGCCTTTTCCACCACCATCATTCTGTTCACAGGTCAGAAAGGAATTGCCTCTACACCCTCAAGCCCAGGTAACAGCGCTGAAAAGCGACAGAACACGTATGGATGACTAAAGCCAATCCTGCTGGCTGTTGCAGCTGCTGCTGTATACATGTGTGCCTGGAAATACTTGCCTTTGTCTCAGTCATATTAGCAAATCAAATGTCATTTGAGTGATGTGAGGATTACTTCAGATGCCTCATTTCTATTCAAATGCATAATTTTACACATGAAGATGCTTTTTATCTCCTTCTGTTGTGTTTCTGGTTTGGCCATGCTTGCAAGATTGTCCTAAAACAGATAAGTTGTAATTTCATATACTTTATAAATTGATTATGAGATCAGATTGCAACCTAAAGCTATTGGCAAAATTCCAGTGAACCTCCATGAGAAGACATCAGTCTTTAAATATTATATAAGCTAGTATTACAAAAGGCATTGATCTCAATAGAGATCCCTCTTGGACCTTGCTCTTCTGAAAATGCTAAGGCCTTTGTAATCTTGCCATTTGCTTTCCACCTCCCCAATGTTCCTTACCTATTTTGTTTTATTTTAGTTTATTACCTGTCCTATATTTGAAAAGATCATGACACAATAATCCATCATGTCTAAAGCTGACTACAGGTTTGTGAAAATCCAAATATGTTAAATCTGCTGGCTCTGTCTATACCAACAGTTATTTCATTAAGTACTATGATTTGTCTGAGATGATTTACCTTTCACAAATCCATGATGACTCATGCTTATTAAATTGTTCTCTTCCAAACTGAATGAATATTTAAGATAGCCAAAAATAGCATCTCAAAAGTTCTGCTACTCTTGGCTCAGGCTTTGACACACTTAAACAGACTGCAAAGTATTTTCCTTCACTAATTTCCAGTTGGGATTTCTTTTTCAGAGAGTAAGTTATTATTAAGCCCGCATAAAGGTGGCAGAATCTTTCTCATGGATGTTTTTCTTAAGATTTAATATGTATGGTGTTAATCACTACAACTTCTGAAAATGATCCATTTCTGATCTAGGCTACTTTTTTTCCTTTTCAGCAGGTGAGACATTTTTAAGTGCTTATTCATGATATTTTAAAGGTCTAGCTATCTAAGAGGTATTATTCTTTGTTCACAAAGACAAGACATTAGAGATACTTTTCTACTTATCTACGAAGGGAAGGAAGAAGCTTTAAAGCACTGGGAAGACTAGCTGTAATAAACTATGTGAAATGCTTTAAAGATTATTTATTTTACCGTCTCCCTTGATGAGTACAAAATGTACCTGTTTTTAAAACTACATTTATTTTACCATGACTATCCTAAGAAGACTTCTTTTTTTTTTAAAGCTGCTCTTTCTTTGTCTTTTTTTTTTTTTAATTTATTTTACTTGTCACACAGTTTTTATATGCCTTTCATATGCTGTCCAAGTTAGGGAAAGGTTAGTAATGCTTGTGAAATCAGTTCAAGACTTTTATCACAGTTGTTGTTTTGTCCTTTTTATACAGTGTTTTTTTCTTCCCCTGCTGTACTCAGTAAGTTAAGGACTCTTATTTAGTGCAGCCAGTTTTATGTAAGCTGTACAAGAATAAGAAGGCAGAGCTGGAGTGGAAAGTGTGTCAGCATATGCTAGTCTCCAAGACAATGAAAATTAATAGCTTTTAAAGGAAAGAAATAATGTCAGAAGAATGAATCAGAGGATCGAGAGAACAAAAATAACGAGCAGGAAGGTGAGGTGACCACAGTACGAATGAAATCTTAATGATACAAATTAATTTTTGTTTGTCCCAACATGCTGCAGTGTTCTAATGATGAACTTGCCAAAAATGTGGAGCTGTCTCCAAGACCCCGGGAAGCATCTCTAATTTGTGCACTGAAACATAAAAGAGTCAGTCACTGGCACGTGTAGAGACTGGAGACTTCCACTTGCAGTGAGTTTCTCATATTTATGAATATATCTTCTAAAAAACAAAATCTGGTCCATTAATTTCCTTGTCAACATCACTCAGCAGTTCATTGAATTTGACTAGGAAACCCAACAGCAGCTGCTGCTTCCTCCTCCCCCAACATTCCCAGTCATTTTTTCTTGTGCAACTCATTACTATAGAAACAATCTTTCCTAAGGTATTTCAGTTTCAGAGAGCGATGCTATATTAAAGCCATTCTGCTTATAGAACATTTTGTTTCTTATTGAAAATGTCTCAGGTGAAATATTCCATGACAATAAATGTTTTCAAGGAACAATTTTCCCAAACACAAATGCAATGAGCATTTACTGCAATGGCGGTGTTATCACGGTTTCCACAATAACACCAATGAAGGTCATGTAAACTTTCATATTACCCATTTCATGTTTCATCTAGTTCTATATGTATGTGTGTGTAAATTTGATATACTGTAGAAATAGAGGCCTGGGAAGATTCATGTCATATAATTGCTTTCACAGAGTGATCTAGGACCACCTTAAACAGAGGTGGAGCCTTTACCTCAAGAGTTCCCACAGAGCCTAGTAGTTAGGAAGCCTCCTTAGAATTAGAAATCCAGTTTCCCCTCTGATTTTATTCATGGCTAAGCTTCTTCCTCTCGGGCAAGCTCAGTCATTTAGTTTAAGAAGTTCTCTTCTCTCCCTGGTATGTATCCTTACAATGAATCTGTAGACAGCAACACGATCCACACAGTCTTCATTTGGCTAAGCTGTGCATGCCACACCTTCTATACTTTCTGCCTAAAAAGAGATCTCCTTTCACAGTGCATTTTCAAATTTTTCTGGGCTCCTTGTTCCTCTTAGTCTTCTTCTCTCTTTTATTTCACATTGATATCTCTGTATTCTTGCCTGTCTCCCCCCCTTCAACTCATCTCTACACCCCCTTCTTCTTCACTCTTCTGTCTCACCACCGTTTTCGAAAGCTATCTGCACATTCACTTTCTTCCTTACCTGCCATCGCAATATTAGGCTTCAAGCAGCAGCTGGCAGCCTGTTCCTCAGCTTAATTAAAGGCCACTCTTGAACTTCATAGGAAATATCTGTATTTGGGACCTCGGGACTCTAGCTGCGCTTGGAACAGTGAGAGAAATTTTTGATACAATTCAGTGCGTTAATACTGCTAGTGCTAAGTCTTCCAAAGTGTCTGCCAGAATCCACACAAAACAACACCCCAGAAAAACAGAAAGAATGCTTTTTCCATTAAATATAACAAGTTCAAGGTAAAATGTGTGGAACAGAAAAAAAACCTAACCCAATACATATGTTTCGCTATGTGAAACTAAGTCTTAAAGAATAACCAGTAATTGCTGTGATTCTGTTTTCATGAGCTAAACTTAGTTTTGCACCAGTGGCTCACAAATGCCTATGCCAAGTAAGATGTTCTGAGAATTAAGGAGGAAGGAAAGAAGTCTGTGGTTTGGGAGGGTAAGCAAATCCATTCTCTCTCAAAGGCATCTGAGAAATAAAAGATTCACCATCTTCTGTTTAAAATCACCCTCCAGCTGGATCGGTTTTAAGTGTCGCACATTCCAAATGTGTGTCATATATTTGGACAGAAGTGCTTTAATGTCATGAGTCCTTCTGAATCATCCCTTCCAGCAGTACATCCAGGGCTGCCTTCCCCAGCAGGCTGAGAGCAGCCTAGCCTGGGTTTGGGTTGCCCCAGTAGCCACACGCACTCACGCTGCACTGGTGGGAACAGGAGAAATTCTTCCGGGAACATAAATGGCAGAGGAAAATCCTGTCCAGCACTTAGCGTCACAAACGGCAAATGAGGAGATGCTTACAGATATAATATCCGTGAGCCAAAGAGAGGAAATTGTAGTAATCACCCATTGTGTTTGAGTAGCACTTTGTACTGCGAAAAAGCTTAGCATGAATGTGGTCTATAACTACATTGCAGCAGGCCTGTCATTTGGGAAGTGGGAGGGAAAGAGTTTATCCTCTCCTCCACCCCATCCCTCATTTGAGTTTCTCCTTGTAAAGTCATGTCAATAGCAAACAAAAAGCTCACGGTGCAATAAGCGTGAAGATAATCAGCTTTCAGTGCCCCCCGCTCCCACTGGATTTTAAACAGCAGATTCCCCTGAGCATAACACAGTTTTATCAGAGCGCGTTGTTCAAACAGGGGCTCTGCTTTTGATGTTCAAAAGCAGACGCTGCTCTACAACATCCACAAGATGCAGGCGTTCCGCTGGGCATGTGGAAGGCCTTGGAAAGAGTGGGGTCTTGCGCAGGTGTGGGGAAAACTCAGGACAGCCCCGTATACCCGTGTGGGGACTGATTTCATGCTTGCAAGTTGGAAGCTGTGCGGAGCGGCGCTCAGTGCTGTCCTGCACTCCCGGCACAGAACTCGAGATGATAACCCAGGAAGTTTGCCTCCACGGATGCAAAGTTTCATTTGCTTTCATCTTGCATGTAGATTTCATAAAATAAGAGATATTAAAAGAAAAAGGCAACAATTGGAAGCTCCAGAAATAGTTTATATTTTAAAAAAAAGCTATTTCCTATTATGCGAGCAAAGCTTGTGCTAGATTTCAATTGCCAAAGAGTATACGAGCTGCCTGTGAAAGGTCCAACATTCTCATCTGGAAAAACTTTTAGATTTTATTCCTTTATTTGGCTTGAAACAGGGCTTTTTTTGCTTTTGTTAAATCTTTAGCTGAGGTCTGGGCCACAGGAAAAGTAAAAGGCAACATGCTGGCTAGAGGCCATCATTTTACATTTTAGAAGAAGGATTTGGAGTGAAAACAGATGAAAGCTATGGGGGCCCTGGTCAGATGGCAGTCAAAAGATCTGCAGGAGCCAGAAGGAACAGAGTCCAACATATCTGAATCCTGGCTCAGAAGAAATCAATGATCAGCTGAAATTGGGGATGATGCAAGGAAAAATAAAAAAAACCCCAACATTCCTTGAGGTGTTGCTTCAGCACTTTGTATAGTGAATAATGGAAAAATACCATCAAGGAGAGATTTTCATAATTCTGGCATCAAGAAATTCTGTGAAGTGCTCACGTTAACTGCTGTCACTCCAATGATATTTCTAAAAAGAACAGAAGCTGCAGAGGCACAGAAACAAAGGACGGCCCAGAACAAACAAGAAGACCTGGAAAACCACAAGAGAGCAGACTAAAGCGTTACATAGAAATCTAGTCTGTGCTCAGCACCAAATGGGAATTAGAGAAGTAATCACGGAGGAAGCAGACTGATGTACGCTGGATGAGGTAACCCACCAGGGCAGAGGAAGAATTCAGTTTGAGGAAGGCCACGTTAGAGAAGATGTTAGTAGAGGTCATTGTTTTTGTGAAAGCTAATGAGTCAATTAACATACAGCAGCTCCAAACTTGCCGCCTCTGAGGCTTCCCGTGCCCTTGTTTAGAGAAGTCGTGGAGGTCACGAATTGCAAAGGAACCATTTAGCTTCACTGCGCAATCTTAAAGAGGTGCAGCCAATGCAGGAAACACTTGCAAGGAACAGGGAAATGCTGGAGGTGTAGCTGGAAGTGAGCAAAACCCCAGCTAACAGCTTTTCTGTTCTCAAATTGTGAAGAAAAACAGTTCTGAGCATTTTTGTTAGAAGGGTTTAGGTGAAAAAAAAGCTCACAAGAAGTGTTTCACTTCTTTTAAAACTAAAAACTAAAGCGATCACGCAACACTGAACATTGCACTCAGGTGGTTCTCAAGTGGATCAGCCGATATTCCTGTTTGGAAAATCCTTCACTCATGAGGGTACCAAAACATTGCTTTGTATGTTAACTGTACTGCTAGTATAGGTATTTACATTGCTGTTGTTACTAGCTGTGCCATTTCAGTCAAATCCTGTTGCCTTTGTCATCCATGTACGGTCAGTGGCAGTAGGATATCCTCTTCATTCTCTGGGGCACAGTTTTGCTTTCCTCACTCAGTATTGTTTTCAGAGGCAGTTTGTATAACCAAGAAAAGCGGAACTGAGCCCCTGCATCACTTCTGTGCTCCTCAAAAACACCGTGCAATGGATATGGCCCAGAGCATGATCACTAACTTCAGCTTCTACTGCACTGCTGCAGAATCACTTTAAGCTACCTGGGGGGGAATAAAGAATATAGGTGGACTTTCTGTCGCCTAACTATAACCAGATACAAAATTAAGTTTGGAGTGTCGTAAACAAGCCAGATGAGCTTCTCGTATAGTCACTGAGGTGGTGGTGGGAGAGAGAAAAATGGGTCCATCCTTCACACATCTCAGGGCAGGCTGAGTTGCCCTCAGAAATACCTCCCTCCACTGACTACATGTGAAGACTCAGTTCTTCAGGTGCTTCAGTTCTTGTTCTGCAGAACTTAGGTACCAAGAAGAGGCACACCTGAGAGATTTATCTTCATCAACTGGTTTGTACCATTAAACAAAATGGTTTAAAATTAATCAAAAAGTCCAACCTCCCCTGCCAATCCTTCATGCTGTTATTGACATTCAAGGCATCACACACCTAATTTATTTTATAAATGCTGAAACTCCAACTACAATCTAAAGATCTTACATAAATTCACTGGGGGAAAAGAAGCGCGAGGGGCAGAAGGCTGAAGGAAGTTAGATCTGAACATCCATTGTTTCAGAAATTCATCGCTGACTATTTAAAAAAAAACATTTAAACAGTTTTCCACATGTGCTATTGTTAAAACCTCTGCGTGTCACACAGGAAGACGTCTTGCATTGCTGCACCGGGCCCTCCGACGGAAATGGAGTAGTTCAGCCAGTCGCTTTTCTCGGTTTCCATCATTGTGTCAAGGTTAAAGTTTGTTTTCCTTATGGGTACTAACTGTAAACAAGCACCCACTAACACTGATAGTCTCAAAAAAAATGTGGTTTGTCTTTTAACAGAAGTTAAAACATCTGTTAGTCTTTAAGAGTGGAGCTATAATGCACACTGCAATCTAGCAGCACTTAGCATTGAATTTAAAGGACATTTCCTTCATTAGAAAGTTTCTCTACAAGGAGAAAAAAACATAAATCAAGTCTTTCTAGAGACATTTTGCTTTTAATTGGTACTCACAACTGCCTTGCACCCCCACCGTCCTCACACCACCCCCCCCAACAAATGCTCCCCCCCACCTGGCTCCATTTATCTGGACTTTCTCACTGAAGAGGAACTAAATAATCTTTATTTGTAGAAAGAGGGTTTGCTGGCAGAAATAAATTAGAAAATGCATATTCCCAAATATGTAACAATTGGCTTAAATTTTTGGAAGTACAAACATAAATATTGACTGCAGGTTGTTTAGCAATTAATTTTTTAAGTCCATGCTGACCTGCAACAACAAAGGAGCTTAACGTATTTATAACGCTTGTACATTTCACAATTTGAAACAAAAGAATCTGGATTATTGTAGTGCATCCGTATTTAATAGTTACAAAATGGAGAATAAATGTTACTCTTTTTTTCTTTCAGTAGCATTTTCCTTGGAAAATGGAAGCTGCTTTACAAACCTAAAACTAATACAGGGAATTTCTCTCTCCCTCCTTCTCCACCGTCATGAGTAGAATCCTCTCCAGAAAAACCCTTTCAGGAATATTACATTCTAAAGATCATTGACTGTTAAACTGTATTACATTCTTTTTCTGTCATCTTCCTGTACTGAACACTGCGAAGACACAAATTGTTATTGCTAGCATTATTGCACCATCTCATGTTGTTTCCAGTGGCTCGTAAATTCTGTATATCATCATATCCTTTTCCTATGACTTTACCTTAGCGCTGTAAAAGCCCAGAATACGGATTACTATTTCGGACTTCATTTTCTCCTTTTTTGGATTATTTTTCCTGAATAATTATTTCCAGTACATGAAATGTATGTCAGATGAATAATTCCTTAATAAATAGCATGTAATATTCACAGATATGGCCCAACTCATCTCGGGTTACCCCGGTACAAAGAGGTGCAGCGCCTTTTTGCAACACTTGCGTTCAAGAATCTTTTCCTAAGCCATCTCTGCTAGTCTCAGCTGCTGCGAGGAAAAACCTTGGGACCGTAAACAAGAATTTGATGCTGGTCTGGGTCCGCAGAGAGCTCTCAAGAAAAGATCAGGAGCCAAAGAGACAGTATCTTAAATAATTGTCACCGTTAACTATTTCAGAGCTAATGAAAAAAGCAGCAGGCATGAACATAATGCGAACATCTGCCCGATGGCTGAGAGCTTTACCTCGCAGCTTGGGAACTCGGATGGGCAGGGCCTGGAGTGCCACCGTCTCTTCCCCCCCGACCCAGGTTAAATATCGACTGGACTGAGCTTAAGGCTGTTTGTTATTGGCGAGCCAAGGTTATTACTAATGCAACAGCTCGCAGGGTTCCAAAATGTGCTAAGCACTTTACAGAGATGTAGGGCAAGCCAGGCCTCAATCCCACAAAGCTGATATGTCAGTGTCAATTTTAGACACAGCGACCAAACTTGACACTCCTCCCTCTCCCTCCTTCTCTCCCGTGCCCCTTTCCCTGGGCTGCGTCGCCTCCTGGTCACTTGGTAAATCAGAACACATATTTAGCTTTAGGGAACTAAAATTTGCCTCAACATCTGGGTTTTGAAAACACCCCAACCCAGGTATTTTTGCAAAAGGGATGGGGATTAATAGCAGACTGCGGGATCAGTCACCTCCGTAGAGTGAGTAGAAAACCCCTTCAGCCACATCAAGGACTAAAAAGATATTTGGAATCAGCTCTCCCTAGATCTAGCAATGGCCTCTTCGGGCAAAGACTCCTACACATTGTAGCAAAGAGGGTGGGGAAATGGTGGCCTCCGTCACTTATAAATCCATCATGAAATTGTCTTTTTTCAAAGAAGAAGAAATATTGCAATAATACGAATATTATTTTTAAAAGCAGCTTGATATAGACTAGTTCCAACTTGTCTGTGAGACTCTGGAAAAATCATAGCACTTTCAGAAAACAGGTTCTTCCTTCTCACATGTTCTGCCTCTCTGAGTCGATTCAGTGGAAATGACAGTTCAGGGTGAACCAGCAAAAAGTTATTTAGTCTAGATCAAAGGTTAAATTTTCAGCTCCCCTCTCTAATCATAAATAAAGTTTTGAAAACATGTTTTGGAAATGGTATTTTGTGAAATGAATTTCAAGGTGGCCTTTTAGGGTAGTCAGTATTACAAGAGCCAACGTGACACACATTATGTAGGAGAGGGAAAGAAAGAGCTCATGTGTAAGGGATTTAAGTAAGCTTGTAAAAACTGCTCTTGTTGAGTTGCATTTTTCTCCAGCTGAATTCCTGCTCAGTAGCAGTTTACCAGTTGGGTCCTCCTCAAATGAAATCTACAGTTTTCTCTGCAAGGCAAGGGAAAAAACAATAAATCAAAACTAATGAGGTATTCTTTATACTATTGACGTCTTCTTTTTTTCTTCCTGCGTCACTGTTATATTTGAAAGGAGAAAACAGGGAGTGATATTGAAAGTGAAAAATGAAAACTGCCCACCCGATGAAAAGAAGGGAAGGAGGAAATCAGGAGGGTGAGTTAGCAATTCCTTAAGCACATGCAATATCTGTAATTTTTTAACTTGACAATTGCACCGAGACACAGAGGGGAAGTGAACTGGTTGGGAGAGTGTTTGCTCTTTCACAGACAGACTTGCGAGAAAAGGACATCAGTCATTTTGTCCAGGCCGTGTGTAACACATGCACATCTCAACGCAGGCACAGAATGGCAGCCACAGGAGGGAGGAGGGTTCTCACCTGTTTTTCCTCCCCTGCTTGCTCTGCCTTCCCTGCAGGGAGAAAATTGACACAGCCCTTCCTTTCTCCAAGAGGAGCTGTTAGCTTGAAAACTAGTAAATTAAAACACTTATCCTTCTCCAGATGCATCCTCAAACACCTGTGCTATTTATTTTTTTTCAGATTTAAAAATCAAATTATCCTATTTCTTTTTTCATTCCTTCTTTTGTTGCTACGTGATGCTTTTCTCTTTCTCCTTCCCCAGCCCCTCCTTTAGCTCCCTTCCCTCAGGATAACAGAGTGACTAAACTGAGCAAACACTGAAACAGACAATGTGCAGATTGCTTTCAAATGCACAAAAAAACCCAAAACCATGAGGAAAGAGACAAAAATTGATGGGTTTCCTTTCCCCCTCTTTAATCGCAGGTGTTATTATAACAGTATAGGTACAATATTTTCCGATGGAGGTGTGAATTTTAAATTGATGATGTCTGTAAGTTCGGACGGTGGTTGAGAAGTTGGAGCTCATCGGCTTGGTTGTGCTGGAGCACTGGCGCGTTAGGCAGAATGAAGAGTGCGAGGGTGCTGCACTGAGCTGTGCTCGCCCGTATCATCGCACACGATTAAGATCACACATAGCTTTCTTGCAGTTCGGTAGAAAGAAATATCTAGAGTTTGACTGTCACTAGACTGTACTGAATTTAGTGGGCCTTTTTGTTGCACTCATCTTACCTCTTGATTTTTCTTGTCTGGCTGCTTCTGATTGCTATCCAGAGAGCCATTCCAATGTCTAAGTAATTAATTGGTGCTATAGTCTTGTTAGGGTTTGTTTTCTCCTGCTGCACTTAACTGATTATTTGTCTGAAGGCGGTTCATCAGATAGAGAAATTTGAATAAAATGAACAGTGAAAACAACATTTTCTTGCAAGTAAACATTTGTAGTGAACAGACAGACATTGAATATGATGTGTAGCTTTCCACACAGTTACAAAATTTGTCTTTAATGCAGGCATGTCAAATATCTAAGACCCTTGTCCTTACTTCAGAGATACTGCATACTCACATTTCTGGCTTCAGTGGGGGCTGCAGGACACCAATTCTTCACAAACCTCCAACTTGCAGAAAAACGGCTTTCATTCAATCCATCTTCTCTACAAGACCAGATGTGTAAATGTATTTCCTCATGACCAAAAAGCCTCCATTATCTCCTGGTTTAGGATATTTGAATGCTGTCCCTGTTTATCTATCTCAACGATTAGCTTTCACTCTATAAAAGCCATCATTTGTTTTGCCTGAGATGTATCTCTGTGTAGAGGACATTGGTATACATAAGACATAAGAACTGAAACATCAACCTGTATTTTTGATGAGGCAGTGCAGAAGGTTTGGATTTGGGTCTATAGTCCAAGAACAAATAGAATTTATAAGTAGTTGGGGTGAAAGAAAACTCTTTTTCATGCGCTTTCAGTTATTTTCTTTCAGGACTCAAAGAATCACTGGATTTTTGATGGTCTGGAAGCCATCAAAAATTCCTCCCTTATATGACAGACTAGAACTAAAAGCAGAACCTCTGTTGCCAGGCTGACTCGTCTGGCTTCCTCAAAGAAGAACAATACGTATCTTTATAGCCCCTCTCACTTTATATTTGGTGGATCCTGTAACTGGGTTGTTAAGACCACGTGTCTCGCCTCGATTTCTTACAGGCTTTCCAGGAGACTCAGACAATCAGTGCAAAAATACACTCTGACCTAGGAACCCCCTGACTTTCACCTTCAGGAGAATACCTGACCGAAGCTTAAAAAGCGGGCGTTCATTTTATTAATTAATTCTAAGTTGCAGGTAGCAGCATGTATTCTTCTTGTAACCGTTATGGATCTCAGCACCTTTTACAAGGATAAGATATACATTACCGCATAGAGAGAAAGGACAATGTAGAAGCTAGTGACAAGAGCTGACCCTTCCATCAAATAAAAGCTGATTATCAGTCAATTTTTTATTTGTCTGTGTAACACTCTAGACACCAATTAACTACCTGTCTTTCCCCTATTAGTAATATCTACACTGTGCTATGCAGGAAAAATGTCTTAGTCAAAATTAACAAGGCACAAAGCACTAGTTGGATAGCAATTAGCAGACAGTGTCATTGCGATGGCTTGCTAATAAGATGAAACAATAGAGAAGGAAATGTATTCTGTGTGTCTAATGGATGCTGTAGATCAAATAACATCTCAGAGAGTTCTGAAGTAGCGTAAACAGAACGACTCCCTGTTGTGATAAGTCATCTTGGATCAATGGCGGAACTGGAATAATCGCTGGCATGTAACTGATGTGGAGAAGGGAAAAATACAGCATACTGAATTTTATGTTATAAGATGAACGGCTTCGTTGGAGTCTGCAAGAGTGTTTGACCAACTCTGTACTAGGTAGGAGACAGACACTAATGGGGCTGATTTGTTTTTGCAGACAGATGTCTACGGTTCCACCCTTTCTCTCTCTTGTTGCCCAACCTCAGCCCAAGATCAACATGATTCAAAAGCAGGTTTCACTTATCTGACATCCACATGTGCTCCTTTAGGGAATAGAGGCTTAGATAAATGGTCTGGGTTTTGAGGTCATCTCTGTAACAGGATTAAAAATATTAACTGGCTCATAAATTTGTTTTACCAGGGTAGCGTTGCCTGACTGAGCCTGTATCATTTTTATTGCTAGCTACAGTTATGTTTATTGACAGACAAGGATTATAAAATGATGACACAAAGCAGTAGTTATTCTGGGTTCCAGCAGGAACAATAAATTCTCTGCCTCTAGTTCTGGAAAAGTTTCAAGGCTTTTTATTCATGAATAGTTACCCTATAAAGCCACAGTGTTTTCTTGGCTAACGTTACTCATTTAGTTCACCTGTGTTGCTCCAATCAGTACAACAGAGATGCAGAAGATAATATAATACTATAAAATTTACAAAGCCCTAAACAGACAGAGCTGAAACTATTTTTTTTCTTTCTTTTTCTGTAAATCTTAGTTGCCAACACCAAGTGCAGAGTTTCTTCTGTCTGGGGATATTTCTGGACACAAAAAAAACAAATGACAAAAAGGCAAACAAGAAAACTTGGTAAACATGAGGAGCTTCAGTTGGAGAAAAAGGTATAAAGAATATCTATGCTTCTAAATACACAACAAAATGACATAAAATCAAACCTGCATCAGAAGTCTGTTGAACCCCAAGTTTTCAAATGTTAGTTATCTGCTTTAATGACACTAAGAAGTTGTAGGGTACTTGCTGCCCTGTGCAACAAGTGGTACAGAGGTGGCCTACTTCACTTTCAGCCTATTTCAGATGTCAAGTGTTTCAAGCCTCTACAATTTGCCTTATATTCCTTTTGCCCTTTTGATATTTATTTACATCTCTTTCCCACAGTCTGAAGCCTGAACTGCACTCTAACTGAGGTAGCACTGGACTTGAGAATAGCTAGAGCTATACAGAAACGCAGAGTGGTTGAGTTTGGAAATGACCTCTGTAGGTCACCTTGTCCAACTCCCCTGCTCAAGCAGCGTCACCTATAGCCACCTAGAGCCTCTTGCCCTTTACGAATGAAAATTAATATATCTGAGAATAAGAAAAATCTTTTTTAAAACAGGGTCACACTGTTGCCACTGTCTGTGTCCCCCTAACTTCTGACTCCTTTTCTGCCTTATACTGCTTTCTAACTGTTTTTTCCCCATTTCATGTATGCAAAGTACTTCTATAGCCACTGCGTGTGCCTTCATCACATTTCCAACAGTTGATTTTGGAACAGCTTTCCAGTTCCTGGAAATCCTTCCAAATTTAAAAGCATCCTCATCATTTCATCATCCAGTTCGTTGATCACCAAAGGGTTGAATAGAACTGGGCTCAGAAACATCCCATTTTAAATGTCCTCCCAGTTTGACAACAAACCCTTGACAGTTTCTCTTTGATTTTGTTTTCTCAACCAGCTGTGAGCCTTCTCTGCAGTGATTTAATCATATGCCTTAATTTGCTTACGAGAATGCTGTGTAGGAGACTCAAGAGCCTTACGAAGTCAAGATATATCGCATCTACTGCTTCCCCCTTATTCACTTATCCTGTCAAAGAAAGAAATTAGATTGTTTTGATACAATTTGTCCTTGACAAATTCGCATTCACTAGACTATTATTACCCTCGAGGTGCTTATAAATTGATTGATTGATCCTCCACCATACAGCTTCAGTTCAAGGAAAATCACTTCCCCAGCATCTACTCTGATGTGCAGCTAATGGGGCTCAGTTCTGTGATTTCAAATCTACTTCTCCTAGTTTGGTATTTGTCTTCCCAAAGAGGCCTCCTAACTATCTCAACGGTGTGCTCTCTTCAGTCCCAAAGCTAAGCAGGTTATGTGAGCTTTACCTGCAGTACTCAAGAGCACCAAACCTATGAACACTAGCCATACTCATGAAAAAAGGCCACGTACCCTCTAACTGACCTTTTTCTACTGTATGATCAAACACAAAATTACCTGTTGATGACAGTGACTGATCAGTTCTGGGGGATATACTGCTAGGGTGCATGAGCAACAATTTTTTGTCATTTATGCAGAAAGATTCCACCTGAAGAACAGAACTCAGTAGTTGGAATTATTGGTTAGCAATATTTGTAATTTATGTAAATGAAACTGCCCAGAACTGGCTTGTCTCCTTTTTTCCTACAAAGGGAGCAGAGAGTTTCATTTTTCTAAGCCATTTGACCCTGAGGCTTACATTTGGAATTCCATGCTAATAGACACTACATAATTATTATTTTAATTAGGAAAGCTGCAAAAATATTCTACTGAGTCTCTTAATTCAAATGGTGTAACTGACACACAGGGCTTAGTCCTACAATGGTTTCAGCATAGAGTTATACTGAGCACAGTTGGCTTTTTGCTCAGAACAAGATGAATATTTTGGCACGGCATCCTCAAAATGCAGGAATAGGTTACTGAAAAGGTGTTTGAACCCAAGCTGACAACAAGTAAATACTCCACTATTAAATATTGCACATTTGACTTTTACACTTACGAGTAAAGGATTTTATTAGAAAAGTTAACATGCATAGAGACCTAATTTTATAGTTCTTACTTGGGCAAAACTCCTGATACAACTAAGGAAGGGTAGCCCAAGCTCAGTGTGAAGTGATCTAGTACCAAAAAAGTACCAAAATAATAGATTATTTGTTTCAAAGATAATGCAAAACACTGAATAGGTCATTATAGAATAATTTGATTTGAAGAAACATTACCACAGAGCAAAATGAATATATTAATGGTATAATTTTGCTATTTCTTTTCTTTGCCTGTTTGCAAACATACAACAGATAACATTTGCAGAATGCTAACATTATTTTTTTTTTTTATTCCATCATCTTCCAGTGCAAATACATCCATTTGCTTCATTTTATAAGCAGTTAAATGACTTTGACTCCTTATATAATTCTGTGAAAAAAAGATATCTACCTTAAGAGTTACACGCCCCCTCTTCCACTTGTCACTAAGGGCATGTTTGTGTTTTGCAAAGGGATACAACTTGTTGCCTGAGGTTTTTTCAAGTTTTATCCCAGCTTGTGCATCTACACACTGCTATGCAGAGCCCTGCTAGTAACCTGAAGTGGAAGCAATAGAAGTCCTAAAACAAAGCACTGCACCTGCACCAGTAAAGCCTTGCCTCTCAGCAACTGGACTGGGACGCGGGCTGTGACGGGGCTGGACTGCTTCCTGCTCTTCTTTTCCATCCAGACCTGCCCCCAGAACAGTCCCGTCACTGCTTTTGTGTTCCTGCCACAGGTCTTTTAGCAAGATATGGAAGCCGAGATTATACAACCCTGCAATGGCCAGAACAGGAAAACAAGCAGATCCTCAAATGTTCCATAAAAATTTAAGAGCTTTATAAAACCCGGGAAATAAGTTCAAAGATGCATTTCAACTTAATTACCTATTAATTTGAATATGAGACTTGGACCGTATCTTAGTTCTCTGCCATAATTTTATCTACTTAAGAAGGAGCAATAACGTGAAGTCTTTCTGTGGCTCTGTAAGTGCAGCTGGCTAAGAACATTGTTCCCAGGGCTGCGTGTGCCCCTCCTGACACTGCCAAGGTTACTTGTGAATAAGAATCACGTTTGCTTCTGCTACATCAGAAAACAATTAATCTTCATTGTTTACCAACCAGGAGTAAACAAAAGCAGTAGGGAAATAAACTGTATTTTCAGGTGCCTATGAAGATATTACAAAAACAAAGGCAAAAGTGCAAACTAAAGCTGAGGAAAGCTCCTGGACTACCTCTTACAGGAAAATGAAGATTTAGATATTTTACAAACAGGGGATTTTTTTCACATTGCAGTAAAGACATATTTGATGGTGTTAACTCTAGATGTATGGCAACATGATCCAGAATACCTTATCTGCTCTGGAAACGGGAGCAGATACACAAGAACTGCTTTATTTGTTTAGGTTCAGTTTGCAAAGGTGATTTTAGCAATACCAATGGGGAAATTTGGCTCCTTTTTACTAGAGTGGAGGAGAAAAGTGGTGCTGCGAGTAAGCAGGAGCGCACTTGTGAGGTACTGGCACACTGCTTACCACTGTAATTACAGGGATAGATAATTATCTAGGTTTGAACAGAGAGCAGAAATTAAAAGAGTTGAACTTCTGACTCTATATTAAACTGAGGGCTAGAAGCAATAAAGGACTTGTAAGTCCACAAATTAGGCACTGCTCTGTCCAAAACAGAAAACACCCAGTTCACTGAGCAGAAACTGAAATCCAGCTGGTCCAGGAAACCCTGAGCAGGTACAAGCTTTCAGCTAGTTAGCAAGAAAGGCTGAACTTCAGGCTGAGTGCAAAAACATCCCTGGGGACAAAATCCCCCAGTATGGTGGGGCCCCAAAGCCTGGTATGGCAGGTGAGGAACTGAGTTTTCTTCCTGAGAAGACACAAGGAGAAGATGGTCCCACCATGGAACTTTTCTGCAATAACTTCTGCTCAAGAGCTGGGCTCAGAGGCCTGCCAAGCCCAGGGGAGAGGGAGAGGAGGTGGAAAGCAGCATTTCAAAAGAAGGCAAGAGCACTTCTGATTTCCGTGGGGCCCAGTACAGCCCCAGAGGTGTACTGGTCTCTCAGAGGAATTAGATTGTCCCCTGACTAGCTTTTGGATCTCAGTGCAAAATGAGTAAGAGGCGGGCCAAACTTTCTAGCCAAAAAAGCCCAGCAAGTTTAGATACTGCTGACTAGCTTCTGAGGGGGTTTAAAAAAATAAATAAATAAAAATCATAGTTGTATACTTAAACACCGCAAAGGCAACTGTAGGTCCTGGAGAACGTTCTTGGTTTCAGCATCACATGCTTCACACTGTACTTCCAGACTACACGCCCCTCCACCACAGCAGTCCACTACAGTCCCCTGTGCTGCAACCCACGTGAGGTTTCTTCTCCTGCGTGTGGCACGTGTTTGCCACAGGGATTCTGTATCACTTTAACTCAGTCATAACTTCCTTTAACAGAGAGCATTCAGCTATGGACTGGCTTTCCAAAAAAAATAATGAATCACAGACTTGGAAAGGTAAATCTTCTATCAATTTTAAGCTGTAAGCTCACCGTAGCAGAATACCATTTGGAAAAAAAACCCAAACATGCTGACAGTCAAATAAAAAAACCATTCAGTTTGTAGTAAATACCATCAGGACGACAGACTGCCTTTCTTAGATTCAAATCCTAGCTAGTGTTATGCACATTGTTAAAACTCCTTTCTACGTGTAAGTTTTTCTACGGAACTTATCCTGGAGTATCCAAGCCTTGTACAGGTGCTCCCCCACTGCCCTGTGATTAACTGAGAAGCCAGCTCAAAGCTTAGATTTAGGTTTCTCCTTTTTTGTGCGGTATTGCTTTACTCTAGTTCTTTGATGAAATGCTGTGTGTGTCAGAACATAAACAAAAATGCCCTTATAAAAGTATTTAAAACCTCAGACTTGTTACTAAACTGCTCACCAATGATTGTGGTCTCCATGAGTGCTACTCCCATGGGCAACACAATGGTGCAGAGCTCCCTGAGCATGATGCAGGATTAAAAATGGGGGACAAAGCCAAAAAAAATAGAAGACGCTGGTTGAAGTAGTTATTTCGGATGAGTTAGAGAAGGGGGTAGGTGAAGAGAAGGGCAGCAGACAGTTGTGCAGCAGCGGTCCTTTTCAAAATGGTAGACTGCGCAGGGATGCGGTGGTCCTCTACTGAGGCACCCTGGACTGAGACACGGGGATAGTATGTTATCAGATGCTGATAGATATCCAATATGCTAATCATATAACCTAGTAGATCTGTCCATCAGACTCAAGTAGGAGCTAGTATCTCCCTGTGCATAAGGGAGCTAACACAGTAAAAAGCTAAGAAAAGGGGGGAAACTAAGAGAAGCTTTAGAAATAATTAGGTCTGTAGATGAAACCCGCGCAAGGTCCTCTTCTGCTGCCAGAACGTAACTCTGCCAGGAAGCTTTGTGCTGTTTACCTTACATACGGCACGGCAAAATTTCTTCTAGGTGACCACTTAAGGAGCTGAAAAAAATATTTTTTAGGAAAGATGGTCTTCAAATAAAGTGAAGCATAACTACTCAACAGGCTGGGAATGCTTAGGGACAGTCTGTTAGGACAGATGGCTGCTTAACAAGAATGGTCTCTTGACCAGGTTTCTCTGTCTGCATTCCAGGTGCCTGCACGTAAGGAAGCAGATCACATGCGTTGTTTCAAATGTGTATCGATTTGCCAGTGGGGAGAGAGAGAAAACTCTGTCTTTGATAAAGAATTTGATTTGATGATCATTTACAGACCACACCACACGAAGTCTTGACACTGTTTCTTCACCCTAATTACTTTGTGAGCCATCTGGTGCACCTGCTGTTGCAGTGAGGCAGGAATAACAGTTTTACACCCTCCCTCCCTTTTCTTTTCCTTTTTCTCATACTGAGATGGATCTTTTAAGTGAACATCCACCTGACGTGGCCAGACAGTGCAGATGTAGACGCAGGTGCAAACTCGGTCAACCATGCCTCCAGATGGCTCTTACTTATTAAGACAGCCAAAGTAATAACCCCAGACAAAGGGCCTCCAAGAAAAAAACCAAGACTATCCTTCAGGAAAACACTAGGTTCAGAGATGGAGTTCATGGGGATCCCAAAGAGGTAATCAGCTTTGAATTTGTGGTGAAAATAGGACTGGTCAAGCCCCCTCAAAATTTGGATGAAATGACAGATTGATAATTGAGCTATCGGCAAAATGGTTAAAATGCCATAGTCTCCCCTAAAGGCTGATTACATAAGCATAAGTGCCAGGAGGTAGATGCCAAGATGAAAGCCGTGGCTTCCTTTTCTCCTGCTGAGTAATATGCTCTGCAACTGAGACAGCCAAGAGACAAAAGCAGTAGGATATTTTATGGTCTGGTTTCTTTTAAACATCAGAGGAATCACACTTCCAATGGCTGAACTCCAAACAAACAAACAAGCGAGCAAAACGAAGCAATTGTGCCCTCCCTCAGCCTCTCCCTTTAATATCTTTAATTACTGGCCCACAAAGTGTGAAAGTTCAAAGGAATGGGTTTCAGGCTTGGGAAGCTGCCTCACTAAATAAGTTCATTTGGGCAGAAGAAGCTCACAGGAGTCCACAGGCCACCTCCGCTTCCACAATTGAATGAACTTCTCCTTGTTAACCTGAATGCTCTTTAGGGGAAAGGCGTTAGAAAGAAAAACAACTTTTTCAGCCAACTATTCCAACATAACTTCTTTGGGACTATCACAGATCACTTAGGAATTTTCTGTCCTTGAGAGACACGACAAAAAAGCGCCCTCCTCTCCAGTGATCATTCCAGCAGCCATGCTGCCAAAATGAGTGCTCCGCTGAGCAGAATTAATTGCTGCTTTCCACCTGTATTTTCTTGAGAGAGGATTTGTGGCAGAGTGCCCGGCAGACGCTGTGCTACTCGGGACAGCGGGTCCAAAAAACCAGCATGCAAAAGTGACAGGAGGTGCAAGTCCACAGGCAGGACTCCCTCGGCCCTGCCATTCTTATAGTAACACAAACGCCTTTGGTCTTGGCTGAGGAGGAGATTCAGCCCTGCTCCAGGCACCCTGCAAGGTGACAAGGCCATGCCTTGTCAGGTGAGGGAACTTCACAGTAGCAAATCTTAGTGAGAGGTGGGGTCACAGTACAAGCAAGTCATGCCAGGCTCCCCAGTTTTAGTCCACAATGACTACGAAAATGGCCTAGGCATATGTCTCCTCTGACGGGTCTTCTCTGAATTTTCCTGTCTAGAGGGGTCCTCAAAGCCTGAGGTCTCAGGGCCATCAGCCCAAAGACTCCCACCACTATGAATGTGATGAGATCCCAAAGCTGTCTCATAATTCCTAACATACCCCAGAGAATCAAATCAATTCCTGATCCCTTATGTGTCTGACCAACATAATTTTTCCAGCTTTCTTTCTTTCTCAGTGGATTAGTCCTATTCTTCTAGAGCAGAAAAAGGTACAATTTCAACAACAGCTTCCACTGGAACTATGAGTTTGGTATCAGGATATAAATGTTATTAGAGGCACAGGTGAAATACGTTGAAGGGCAGCAAAATGCATGGAGTTGGAGACAGAGATTTCCCCACGTCTCCAGCCCTTGTTCAGGATGCTTCCCCACAGTAGCTCCTCAGATGAAGATCTGCAGGAGCATAATGGTAGGCCTGGCCCTGCCTGATCCCCTATCCTTCTGATGCTTGGGAGGCTCCCAGCAAACCCGGGCAGAGGAGGTGAAGAAGTGGAGTTGGAGGTTGCCTGTGTGTCCCTTCCCTTTTCCCTCCTCTCCTCACTGTCGGAGTGGTCAGGCCCATGCACAAAGCAAGCAAAGAGAAAGGCAAGAGCAGACCAGGGGAGCTGTACCTTGACCCTTTGTATGAAGGTCTCTGTCCCTGCCATAAATACCACTTTGCTGACTCAGTCGAGAAACCTTGAAAATTATTATTATGTCTAGAACTTAGAACTAAGAGTTTTATCCCTGGACCGGTACCTCCTGCACAAACCCACAACAGTGAGACACCTCCGTACCACAAGTCCTCTAAATGCTGCCTATTAGGCAGCAGATGGAGACGGGGAGTATAAGGAGGCAGTGAGACCTTCCCCACCAGCCTGATAGACACTGTTCTCAGCACAGCAAAACGTAGCTGTTGGCAAGTTTTTGTGGGTATCTTGAAAAAGGAGAGTTTTACTGAGGTTTTAAAAGAAGATAATGCAAACAAGACAAGAACTGTATTCTAGATTATCATGCTTTTTCAAAAATTCTTTTTAGCACAACACACGGGGACAGCAAAGCCACTTCTTAAGACCTGTACTCTGTGTTGTGCTGTGAGAACAAACCTTTCCCCCAAACCCCTGTTTTATTTATTGCCCGTTCAGTTTGCTAGCCATATGAAAGCTAAACCTTTGCTAGCCTTCCTGGAAACTAAGCCAAACCACTGAAAAGATATATTTAGGATGGAGGAGCTGTAAGGGACAGCTGGAGCATATCTCTTGTACTTCTTTACTGTAGCACTATTTAGCCTTGTCACTGGGCCCAAAGTGAAATAGCTGGTACTCATATTTTAATGAATGACAGCCAAGCAAATTCAAGTGGTGAAGTTGTGATCAGCTCTTCCACGGTAAAACAGGAATTTGGCTAAACCTGTATTTGATTTGGCCTATAAATATATTGTCCTATTAATGACCTCATCCAAAGGCAGCCTTAATACTGGAACAATTTGTTTTTCTGAAATCAGGGCTTTCAGTGAGCGCTTTGATTTGGATGTAAAATCCAAGGACAATGCCTATGTTTTTTGCTGCTAGAGATTCACTGGGCAATTTTTGAATTCACTGAGGGGTAGTTATCACCAGTACTGGGATTTGCATGATGAGACTGTGCTATGTAGGATGGATTTGTTTTACAGTGTTGTTTCTTTTCTGGGCTCACTATGATCTACAGTACATGTATATCCGTTCACGTCCTGCATTCTGAGCGGCCCGCATTGGCAGCAACACAAATTTTGTATCACTTATTAGTGATATAAATCAAGCATTTCGGCTCCTGAATAATGTTAATCTGAGGCCCATAACCAGGGAAGGGAAAATCAGGATCCTTCTTTCAGGACAACGGGATGATTCCTGCAGCAACTGCTCTTAGCAAGCTGTTTCCAACTCCAAATTTTTTCTTCCCTTTTTTGCAGCTGAATTTCCATTTGGAAAAGCAAAGTGACAGGGCAAAGCGAGAGCCTTTATGATACACTCCAGTATGCGAGAAGTATGGAAGAGCTTACAGCCTGGCTAAAGCAAACCAACTCCATAAAGAGGCAGTGTAAGTAAAGAGCACTGAAAATTATCCAGAAATTATTTTCGGAAGGATTGAAGTTACAGTTCCCATAGAGGCAAGGTTCCCAGAGGTTTCAGGTAGCTGGGGGGACAAGCTCCCTGCTGAGCAGATTTCAGGGACTGCACTGAGTTCTGAAGGATTACTGCATATAAGAATTTGTCCTTTGGCTCTCCACTCACACTCGATTTTCTGTCTAAACACATGATTTAATTTGGGTAAATCCTGATTTATACCACTATGAATAAAAGGGAGCTGAGGCCATCAGTAGTATAAATAAAGTCTTAGCTCAGTGGCAGTCTTGCCTGTGTGCGAACTGCAGGATCAGGCTGTATAGTCCTGGTAACTCTTTGGCATTCGATGAGCAAGTTACCTTTATTTATAACATGGTACAGCAGGACGTGTCGTTGTGATTGACTTACAACAACTGCAAGGTCAGAAGTTTGATACGCTGAGGGAAAAGTCTCCTGGCAATGGTATATCTGGAGATTGTGTTGAATCAGGGATATGTAAAAGGTTAAATAGGGTAAGTCTAGAAGCTTTGGGCTTTTTTATATCTCAGACTAGCTTTTTAGAAACATCCTTGGAGGATACTAAAGAGTGCCTTCTATAGCAGAATGCTGAATTCACCCTTTTTGCCACCTTCTGTGACCTTTTCACCACCTCCTTACACATGGTTTGTAAAACAAGAACCACTAAAACAACCCTGTCATCAAATCCACGGCATCTATTCCTTCATTGATTCTTGAGAGGTGATAACAAGCTCAGCTAGGATCACATTTTAATAATTATATAGCTATAATTATCATTTTGGCTTTGCTAGGTTTTTTGAAAGATAAACTGTGCAAGCTATTTATAAACTTGATAAGCAGGAGGACCTGGTGCCCTTTCCTTCTAGTAAATCCATGGCAAGTCTCATACGCAGAGTGAAATCATCTAAAAGAGCATCAAATAAAACAATGAGGCTTCCAATTAAGCATAATCTTGCAGTAGGTGGGTGCAATAAATACCTCAGCAGTGAAGGGAAAGAAAGCATTGTATTTTACACAGAAATGCAGATGCTTCAGTAAATATTAGAACATGGCAATCTTCCATGTGTAGTCCCGTCCACACTAGCACTTATCCCAGCACAAATGGTGAGGGCAAAAAGCTATTCCAGGGATACCTTTGGTGTATTCCAGGGATACCTTTGGTGTATACCAGGTAGAGGATAGATACATTTTGAAGGAGAGCTCCATTTTACACAGCTGGTTAGTTACATGATATGTATCTGCTCATTTGCAAAATTGGATTTTGTAAGCAAAAACAAATGGAGAAAAATAGCAAGAAAGACAATGAAAAATGGAAACACAATTTCAAGGATGTCAGAGCAGGGGCTCTGGGTAAAGTATGAAAGCAGTCCCAAAGACAAGGCTTATGGGGTCCTGATAACGGTTTCCTAGCAACAGGAATACTATTAAGGGGGATGCTGAAGTCCAGTTTAATACGTTTATCCAATGCACTGAAGGACACGTAAGTAACATCAAATTCCTCGTTTTATGCAGGGCTACTCAGTCAGGTTCTGCAACAGCCTGTTCAAGAGGAATTTCTACAGAAATCAGTCCTGCATTTGTACCCATATATATATCTGTATATATATGTTGGTCCTTTTCCAGCAGAAGAGGGAAACAGCATCATTTATTGGGATACCTCTTTGGGGTTATTTCATTAGATACAAGACTACAAATGAGTTAAATAGAGTTATGTGAAAGTAAACTACAATACCTTCTGCTTTTCTCTCTAGGATATTTAGACTGCTAAACTCACAAAAAAAATATGTTATGGTATTTACAACTGACTGTCATAAAAACTAGTTCATGGCACAGATTTAATATAGTTTAATGCAATTATTTTTAGCTTAGTTGTGAAATTGCTTCAAGTAAACAACTGCTATGTTATCCTATTTTATCGTACTTCTAGAAATGCTAACCTAGACTAAAATTGTAGTTCTCTATTAGAAGGTTTTCATGTTAAAGGGAGACCCATATATAGCTACAAAATCTATAAATTTAACACTGTAAACTATATTGTGTTAGAAATTTATTTTAAAGCTCTGAGCAAACTCTCTACAGAATAACCACCCAAAGGAGAGGATAACACTATGTAAACTTTTGGGAAGGGATTTGATAACTTGGTTAAAAATATCACGTAATTTAGCAAAACTCCTTAGAGTCAAAGCTCAACAGTAATATTTATGCATAAATTGAAGTGACTAAAACCAAACACAAAATCAAATCAGAATGTTGGAAAGCATGGAGAAAATGATTCAAGAACCAAGCACTGGAAAAGGTTAGCTGTGGCACGGCATCATGCTTATGTCAGTGCAGTCTTACTCTAGTAAGCTTCAAATGTAGATAATTAATGACCACCATACCCCAGTAGCCTCCCAAGCCAACCCTGAGAGGTCTGCCATCTGATTTCCATGATAGGTGACCTTTGAAATGGCTTCTTCATGTTTTGGGAGGGGGAGACACAAAAATATAAAAGGATTTGGTAAGTTTATTCTTTTGCTGCTCAGGCTGAGGTTCTAGCTAGTACCTCATGTTTATGTTTTTTCCAGCAGTGTTTCGGGGGTCTGATTCCCTTCTTTGGCATTTGGCACATCCCTAGACCCAAACAACAAATTCTAAGCTCCATTCTTTCCACAGCCCAAAATAAACACGATGCAAATAGGCTCTAAGACCCACGTCCTCTGGGAAATTTACAAAGTAATCCTAGGTAGGGAACTGGTTTGCCATCTCTCATTTCCCGTTTAGAGAATGATGTTCAGTTAGCCAACGGATGCAGAAGACTAGACAGCAGCACTGTTAGGCTCGAACTGGCAAATTTTCAGGGTTCTCTCATCAAAGCAAGACAAGAAGCATTTTTGCTGCATTCCCTCTATTTCCCTGAATGTAAATTATTGGCTGAGTCTCCCCCCCCCGCCCCCCGCCATTTAAGACAGGAGTCTCCAGAGGGGCTGGAAGATGGATGTATCCCCATCCCATTTGACAGGAGACCTCAGGAGCAGCCTGTGGAAGTGCCTGCAGGCAGGCTCTCCAGGTGGGTCTGCTAGGGTAATAAGCTGCCTAATGGCATACTAAGCAGCCGAGCAACTGGGAGTGCTTGAGCCATCAATTCAGGTGACTCATACCGAAAATACCTGCATTTTCACAAGCCATGGAGATCAGTCATGTCACTTTTGGGGTTTTCTGTCAGGAATGGAATAAGACAAAGCTGGCAGCCATAGCGGAAACATCATTTCCCACCTAATTTGGCAAGCTGAAAATCCTGCAACCACCTTTGCTTCTGAAAATGTCTCCATGCTCTCTCTGCGTGCCTCTCTGTGGGAGTCTGACTAGAAGCCAGTTTACATCACTTCAAGGATGGGACAGGCACCTGGACATAAAGCAAAGCAGCAGACAGCTGCTTTCAGACTATGTTGTTTCTAGAAGAGAAAAGTGTAGTTTTAAGAAATTAATTGTTTTATCTTTTATCCTTCTTGAAGAAATTCCAGTTTTTGCCTGAAATAAACAGATTATTTCTTTTAAAGGAAATTTGAGGTACAATTAAGATACATACACAGAGAGAAACATCACAGCAGTGAAATCACTTTGCTTCTTTGAACCCATCTGCAAAATACTTCTGTGTACAACTTCTATAACCTTCCCATAATAGACGCAACCCCTACCCAAACACACCTTTACCTAGAGGTTTAGGCACTTTAAGTTTTTAGTGAAATTCTTGGGACACTTACAGGTAGGCTCTACCACAACCCCCAATTAAAAGAAAGCCAATATCTTTCTGTAGTGAAATAGATTTGATACTTGTTACAGAGTCTGCTGCTCCTGTTGCTGTTTCTCTCCACTTTCAGTGTCAAAAACAAGGGCCTGTGCAACCCTTTTATCTTTACAGCTGAGCACTTGCTCACAAAATCATAGCGTTAACGTAAAATAAACCAAAGGAAGGAAACAGCTGCTGGAGCCCTGAAGAAACAAACTGCACGAAGCTCACACAGGGGTTCACGCTTTTTCTGTTCTAGTTAGGGACTGGAGGAGGTTGTTATGATCTGTTCCTCCTTGTGGACTGATGTTTGCAAAATGACAGTGCTTTCTACCACCATTAGCTGGCTGGGCTCCTTTTTTTGTGGTAGTAGAGGGAACCAATGCTTGGGGGATCTAAAGGTGTCGGGCTGGAGTCCCTGCTGAGTGGGATTCCTCACAAAAGCACTGCAAGGAAATGCCAAATGAAGGGTTTTCTGTGTTTGACATTTTTACAGGTTGTTATGGAATAGTTTAAAAAACATCAAATGATAAATAATCTTTCATAACCTCTGTTAGCTCCCTAATCCCTCTCTACCTCCTTAAAATGTGAACTACAAAATCTTGGCTGATCTATCTTGCCTTTTACGCATCCTTGCGGAAGATCATAGATGGGGATCCTTATACATTTGATAAGAACATACAATTTAGCTGTCTAAATTTGACCACATTAAGTCTCGCCTGCCTGGATCTGAGACTGAATGCCAGAATTTGTTAATTGTGGTGCCATTAGCGCTTAAAGATTTGAAGAGACTAAACCATTACACATACATTTTGGCAGTGTGTCTTACTGCTCCTGCTGGTTTAGAAGCAAACACTGAAGAAGGCTTCAAATGGATTAGAGACCGTGGAGCCTGTTCTTTAGTGTGTGATTGTTATTAAGAGGTTATTTAGGGGCTCTCTTATGGGGGTATCTCTGGATTAAGGATTTATGGAGATAGACCAAGGATTTCTTGGTGGGTACTTAGTAAGTTACATACGTACCATATGTTGCTGTTTTTGAAGTTTCCCTGTGTTTAATAGTATTACTTTTTTTGGCTTTTCCTTAACATTATTTGCAGTTAGGTCAGAGGTCCACAATCCTAAACCTGGATCTGAAAGCACTGCAAATACAATAGTGTCTGAATCCAGCCCTTTTCAGTACGCCTGTATGAAGTAATAATCAATTACTGGGTGAAAGTAACCCATAAACAGACGTGGATTGCAGGAGACAGATCTGATAACATCAAAAGGAACAAATCATAGAATAACACTTGTCAGAAAGCCCCTGAAAAGACATTAGGGACTTCATGAAATTCATGGTGAAATTCCATTTACTCGAATCAGCATGGGATCACAGGCAAGAAATCAGAAAAAACCTCACCACTCCTCAGGCTGGAATGAAAACAATATTCAACTTAACAATAAGCATTTCTACCACAACACCTGTCGAAAATCAGTTGGTTAATGACAGTCAGATAGGAGCACTTGATATTTGCCTATCCACCTACAATGAAACAGATAAACGCAATACACAATACTTTACAATTATAACCCTTCGGTGTTTGACACAGTTCTAACAGTAAGGGCAATATGTCCCTATGTAAAGTTACATACATGTTACTCAATGTGGTGACAGAGTTTTGCCTGCAGGAGTGTTTTTGAAGAATAAAATTGCCTGTTCTGTCAAAAAATGCCTGGATTCGAATAGGCATAAGCTTGATTTTCACCTGCTTGCCTCTTCAGTCTGGGTAGAGCAGGTATGAAACACTCTGTAATTGAGCAAGTGGTTACATCTGCTCTCAGAGTCCCAAATTAAATTATTAAAAAGAATTAAAGAATGAATTAACCAATGAGGATTGGAAATAGGGCAGAGTATTTTGCTTCCATGGAAGCCTGATTTTTTTGATGCTCCTGCTTAGATCAGTTAATGCTGTTCTGTTATTGGTCACGATCCCTGTCCATGAGTCCTCTTCAGACACAAACACTTCATCATTTTATTTTGGAAGCTCTACTGATTTTTGATAAGCAAATATCATTACAGATGCTGTTATTGGCAAATCATGGCAGATCTTCCCATGGAGTTCCTTTAGAGAGCATCACTCTCTCGCCAGTATTAGACTGTGGCAGCTTTGCTGCTGCTGTGACAAATTTTAAATTAAATTTTAAAAAGCACAGGAAGATAATGATTTCCAATAAATTCTGTGAAATTCACTTCCTATGGTAATAAAAGACACACAAGTTACAACACACTAAAATTTATACATTTGCTGCAATTCACCTTTAAGGAACGCAAGAGGAAAGTTAGTGATTTTGAATAGATGATGTGTTTTATTTTATCGTTTGGAAGCATGCCCGTTATTCAGGATCACAGAACTCATGAATTGATGATCCGAAGGGAGGCTCTTTTACTGTTGCTTCTCCTGTGTTGCCTCTATAAATATCTCTTTTTTTATAGTTATTATTCTGCAGTTTTTAGATTTGTTTTATGGTAGTGGTTATTAATGTTGTACCTCTGACTGTTAAGAGAATTCATAGCTCTGTTAGAAGTCTGACATGTCTGAGAGATTTGCTTGTGTATGTAGTTTTCTTGCAGTAAACCAATCTGCTGGACAGGGAGGGGAATATTCTGCCTTTGATAGCAGGTATATTTCTGATTACACTTAGTGGGAATATGTGGCTTCAAACAAAACCAGCAGCCCCAAAAGTTTAAATTACTGCAAGTCTGGAGTGCGTAAGCTTTTTGTATACGATCACATAGCCTAGACAAAGAACAAGGAAATAGCTACTGCTATTTATTCCTACCGGAGAGTGAGGATTGGGCATGAAAGTCTCATGCTCCCAATTAACTTCTCTAGGAATTTAGAGGATTGTCCAAACATAGGACAAACGGTGTCTTCGGCTCACCCGAAACTGCAGCTAAAAGAGACCAACATTACTAACAGCGTCAATCTTTTTTTGTTTTAAAAACGCCCATAGTTTCTCTTTCTCTCCTGAAAATGCTACTGTGACTAAATTGAGGCTCCCCCTCCCCCTGCCCCCGGGGTATTTCAGAGCCAGGAAGATACTAAAATCTTAGAAGATGCTATTTTGTATTTTACTTGCATCTTTGGGGTGTAGTGACATGACAAAACACAACGCTGAAAAAGAGTCAGCAAAACTATGGCAACGAAGGCTTTAATTTCTCCGGCAAGACAGACCGACTTGGAGTCCGCAACCTACTGCAAATCATCTCTAACGCACCAAATGATTCGCAGACTTTTAGTGAGTAATTGGATGGCTGCCGGGGCAGCGGCTCCACAGCGAGGTCGCTCAGGACCTGGTTTATCCAGCAAGGCTACAGAGTTAAAAAAAAAAGAAAAAGTGCACGCTATTTTTTTTTAAAAGAATAATCGCCCAGGAGGTTACATAGCTCCACCCTTCCAGGCGTGACTTTCAGAACAGGCTGAGTTTCTGAGTTTTGTTTAAGGTTATTTCCTCTCCGAGAAATACTCGTTGGAGAAAAGGCGAAGGGACGAAATATATGCGTTGCTTCTTACAGCGTGTTTTCTCATTCTAGGGGTGATCGGTACACGGGGGAGCTTTGCACCTGGCAGCTACGTTTATAACTTCAGAGAGAAAGAAAGACCATCTTTAAAAGCCCTAACATGACATTTAAGATCCTCTCCACAGTGGGTTTGTTTTTCTTGCCTTCCTGGCCCTTTCTCCTCCACGAGGAAGGAATAGCTCTTTCGACAGAAAGGCCCCCCCAGGCAAGCAAGCATGAGAAGGCTGATTTTTGTGGAAAAAGCTGGCAGTTTGGTCTGGGCTCTGACTCTTTATGGGAGCTTTGCTATTGACTTTAGCTGGGCCAGGATTTCACCCATCGCTTATGTCAAGTTTGGCAAGGATTACCGGCATGAAACTGATCCTGAGGGAAGAAATAAGTCTGGTTTTCGACATAAATGCCCAAGTGTCCAACACGTATGAAGAAAACTGGAAGGACCATAAAAAAGACTAATCTTTTAGATGTGCTTAGCAGACCTGATGATGCTCCCACCGAGGTGATGGGGGCTGACTTGGGGAGCGAGCACGGTGCGCCAACACGAGCACTTCACCTCTGTCCCTTGTCGGGTTTCCTTTACAGCCATGGCAGGGCAGCTATTTCTTCATTCTACAGCTCCAAATGAAAGAAGCCAGAGTGGCCCAGGAGAGATTTAAGCTGGTCACTGCAAATTGATTCATGCAAGTGTCTCTGGTGTGAGGATGTGCTACTTCTCAAGCAGCAAGAGAAGGGGAAATGAAATGAAGAGGTTGTATGGCTGCTCTCAGGAGAACGGCAAGCTAACAAGAGCAGATTGGTGTTAATTTAGCTGAGAAAAGAAGCCTCTCCTCTTTTAGTGCTTGAGGATTTGAGATTCCCGCAACAGGTTGGCGAGGCAGGCAGGGGAAAGGAGTGGGAGGGAGATCGCTCTTTCTTAAGCGGTTGCAGAAGTGTGGAAGTAGGTTATGGCAGGTTAGGGAACAGGAAGAAAAATACATAAGCAAAAGGGAAACACAAAAAAAAGGGGAGAGCACAAATCTGGGAGAACAGCCGGCTCTTTGCTGCTTCAAAAGCATCTCCTTCAGGAGAGCAGGGCAGGAAATTGCTGCTCTGCTCCACAAAATTAAAGAAAAAAACCAGAAGAACTACTCCCACTCTGTAGCAGGACAGATCCCGTATCCTGCCTTTCAACAGGCTAACATTAACGTGGAAGCACACTATGGATTTGGAGCAGTGTTTATTCTTATCAAATAAGACTAGAGCATGGCAGGAGCAAGCTACAGTTTTGTCTTTATGTCATCCCACAAAAACATGTCTGATAGCCGTAATCCCATGCACAATTTGAGCAGTTAGCACTGCCAATAAAAAAAGCAGTCCTTTGTCGTGTGCTCCCTAGTTCCCCTATCTATTTCAGTGTGAAACCCCTAAATAGCCCTGCCAACATAGGCTTGAAAGTGTAACAAGTGTAAATGAGTGACTGAGGGAAGGGACAGAAGGTTAAATTGTTCTTTCAAAGTCTTGAGTGTGTGTGAAACTATGGCTCAAGAAAGACCATTTGAAAAGATAAGAGAATATCCACCTAAAAGGTACTTCTTTCTGGACAGCCAGAAATTTCCGATTAAAAGCTGCATTTAAGAGATACTAAACATAACCTTGAAGAGGAGTACTGCTTCATATCTGATGACATGACATAGCATGTGGATTTTTTAATACAATATATCATGTATCTGATGATAATAACAATAAAAGCATAGGTGATTTTGAGTCCTTCTGCATCCTAGGATTATTGTTATTCTCGTTTGTCCTGTCAAGATAAAGCAGAAACAAATGGTTACACAAGTTCTGAATATCCTTGAGAGAGCTAAAGAACAATTTTCTGAAGATGGAGAGAAGGACAGATTGGCATGAGGTAAGAGAGACACCTGCTTCAGTTCTTTTTGTTGATCCAAAGCTTCTGTTGATTCAAGGGATAAAAGAAGTCCCCCGATGGGATGTGCCAAGAGACACTTTTAATCTCTTTTTGCTGGTGAGAGATTCTACTGCCAACGCTTGCAGTATGAACTTCATCCAGTGTTTATTGTGTGAAGAGACAAGATGAAGGGGTAGCCTTTCCTGCACCCCTCAGACTTAAATAGAGACTAGAGCCTAAGATGCACATCCTTTAATCTTTTAGTGAAAGGATAGAGAAGAAATATGAGTCCAAATCCATACGTTCAAATTAATGCCTACATCGCTGGATCTCAGAAGACCCTTTTTTTTTTATTTTTAATGTGTCCCATCTTCTGAAAAATGACGGGTCTATTGCAAATTTAACCCAGTGTGGTGAAAAAGAAGCTTTCAAAATGTCAGCTGGTGAAACACTGAGTGAAGCAGAGGCCTGGGGCAGCTTCATCCTGAATTCAGGGCAGAATGAGGTCCAAACGTACCATCTGGAAATTTTCATATCACCTGCCTAGTTGCATAAGGGAGATTAATGGCTTCTTATGGCTCTTTTCTGTGGAGGACAGTACTTGCATTTCCTTCAGTTTCCGAAGAGGTTAACCTGCCTGCTGATCCAACCAGTTAACTGAAGTGCTGTCTGGTAGGAAGTGAAATTCATGCCGAAACTAGGTATCTGTTATGCATTCCAATTTACTTTCCCTGATTGCAGCAGGAATCAAACAACAACTACAAAAAAAAAAAAAAAGGCACAAAGCAGTGAGCAAAGAATCTCTTTGAACTAGCACCCAACCCAAAAGCTCTCTGGGCTTTCTCTGAAGCCATTCTACCTGTCCTTCTATACCTGATGGTTTCTTCTTTGTTAGTCAGTTGTTTGCTTCCTCCTTTTTTTCAGCGTCTCTGTCCTTGCAGAAGTTTTTCCTGCAGATACAGAAAATTTCCAGCAGAACAAGAAGGTGTCAGGCAGCTCTGCTCCTGGGAGCCCGTGCTCCATCTTTGGGGTGCGGAGATGAAGCTGCTATGGTATCAACTCCCCCATATGTAAGAGAAATCAGAGCCACTCGCTTTCTTGCAACGATATTGAAGTGGGGAACTGTGATCAGACATTCCGGCAGCTGCTGATTTCAAAGAGGTTTAACCAAGTGTATAATTACACAGCTATGTCACCTTTACCACTTGGGGCTCAAAACGCCAACAATTCCAGAGTGCAACCACTTGGCGAAGCCTTACTGTATTTGACTTTGTCAAACCTCTTGAGTTTTCTGTGAGCTGCACTTAACCCTCTTGCATCTAGGAGACTGCCCCAAACACTTTATCCTAGGCAGAAGAAAACAAAGCAGAACAAAACAAAAAGCAGCGACAAGAAAAACCCAATATACTTCAAGACATTAAAGTTAATACATTCTTGAGTAGCTTTGCCATTACAGGTGTGCTCCTGGTTGGTCAACTTAGTCACCTCTTGTGAAAGCAGCCTACTGAAAGATTTGGACATATTGTTTCCTTCCCAAATTTTTTTCCTATAAAGCATTTGGTTCATCTGTTGTCGTATCAGAACTCCAATGTAGACTTCTCTGTGATGTCACCTTAGAAGTGGGCCCTCAAAGTTGATGAAATATTAAGCTCACTAAAATTTCTGTTATCTCAGTATGCTCCATATACTCCTGTTTGCAAGGTACTGTAGGACCAGGGCTTTTGCAGTAATTTGGATTTGAACATCCTGTTTTTGAGCTAATTTTCTACATCATGCCTACATTACCCCCAGTAGAATTTTCTCTCATCTTTGATAAAGGCTTTGCGGCCCCAAAATGTCCAGGAGTTTTACAATCATTTTATAACTTATAACTTAATCTCCCCTGTTCCTCATTTAACTTCTCTCTTGAAGTATCATGTCTCAGCTTATATCCTTCCAACTTTGGATGAATGAACAACACTGAACATCAGAGAGAGGCAAACACTGTAATGCTTTTATGAATATTCATCTGTATTTTGAAAGGAACTCTGTATTTCCTTGGTTCTCATTTTCACGCCATAAATTTTCTGACAAGTAATATCTGTGCAGAAATATTTGCCGAAGCAGCATATACTATTATAACAGCATCAAGTACTACTAGAATGTTAAAATTCAAATGAATAATTGATATTCACATCAAAAAACTGAATCAAAGAATTATCCAATTGAGGCAAGTAGGCGTGCCATGTGATCTCTGTGTTAAATTGGATCAGACTGACTGAATTTCTTTTTTGAAAACCTGCAATAAGATGTCTGTGAATGGGCCTAAACTTGAGTTTCACTCACTCTAAATCATTCTGAATGACAAACAGACTTGCAAAAACATGTTTATAGACAATTTTCAAATGGAAAAAGAGGCAAATGCATTAAAAAAAGTATTTACCCTGAAATATTCTACCAGCTGAGCTCTTAGATAAGTTACTATCAGGCAATCCAGAATGGTGCTTTCCCTTTGCATTCTCTTTCTCTTAAATGATGCCAATTCGAGGGGAAAAGATTGTGCTTTGACCCTAGCGTGTCAATCTTCTGCTTATCCGTGCAGAAGACTACCTCGGAATCAATGGGGTCTCCTTATTTGAAGTACTGTTTCACTCCCTGGCCAAAGTGTGCCCATATAGGGAGTTAAATTATCCACGAGTATTCTTGCTTCACCCGCTGACCTATATTACTATGACCATTACCCACAGTGATGCCTTATTGGTATTTCTGCTCCAGTAAATGAGCATTCCCAGGGCTAAAATACCCTTTATCAAAACATTACAAGGAAGCAGCAGTATGTACTAGAGTGGGCACCAGTAAGAAAGAAAAAGAAGTCTTTTTCTATGGAAGGTGATTTTACAAAATATTCCCAGGCAGTGGGACAAAAGGATGATCCCCAGATGAGCCAGCATTGCTTTATTCCTTTCCTGGGAGAGAGGAGGAAAGGCCAGTATAAAAGAGGGGCAAAGGAAAGATCCCATATGACTTGGTGGTCCTGGGGTTTGTCTGGCTAGTTTCTTCCATCAAAGGACAGAAGAGAACGCAAAAGAAGCCTTGCAGGTCTCTGAGCAGCATGGTCATGCAAGTTGGGCCATTAATATTCACCTACACACGTTGTTTAATGAGGTAGGCTCACGAGAGGATGCAATAATTGAGAGGGGGGTGCACTGCTGGAGGTCCCGGGGAGCGCCCGTCCATCTGCCAGCTGCAGTGGGAGGGCTGGAGTGGAGCCAGCTCTTGCTTGGTCTCCTCGGGGCATGCGCAATCCAGAAAAGTCCTCGTGGAGAAAAGGAGGCAATAGGAGTAACGCTGCAGAGCCGCGAAGGGATGCCAGGCTGCTCTGGGCAATCAGGCAAATCAGGCAAATCAAAGCGGCTGTAGTGGCCGGGAAGCACAGTGAGGGCAGCAGGAAAGCTGCATCTGAAAGAGGTCAAAATGCCAGCAGGCACGGGAAGAGGTGAGATGACTCACAGGGGAAGATACTACATGTGCAAGGAACTGTTCAGCGTAAGGGGAAGTGCATCCATCTGATGCAAAGGGGTTTAAAGACCTATTTGGATCATGTTTTTTAAAAAAAGCCAAGCAAGCCAAAATCCCATGTTGTAGGACAGCAATAATACTTTGGGGGATTGTGGTACACCACCTGGCATGGCTGGATGCAGCACAAGCCAAGAGCCATCTTGCAGTAGGAGACAGTCTGGCTGATGGCCCTTGCGCTCTGAGAAAGGAGGGTGAAACCTGGGACTGTTGGATCAGCTTTCCTATGCTTTTTCCCAACTTGACACCTAAGTGTATTAAGGAATCTTGTTATCCTTTAGCTTCATTCCATACCCTTTTAGGAGCTGTGTGCCCTGTATAGATGTAGGAATCCCTTTATATTCATTGGCTTTTTTACATTATCCACACTTTACATGTAATAGTAGCTTTCTGTTGAAATTGCCTTTGTGTCGACCCATAGGGTATATGGTATTGGAGTTGTTCATGAATCAGTGTCATAACACTTACAAAAATCCGTCTTTGATGTCACTTCTCTTGCTTTTTCTGTCTCCTAATATTTGACCTAGGAGGAAAGCGGACAAATAGCAATACAAACCAAGCCAGCAACAAAATCCTACACTGAAAACCCTGTTAGTACCCTATTATTTGGAGAGAGACCATTCAAACAACAGTCTTTGTGCTGCATCTTTACATGTGTAGAATTGTGAACACCCCCGTTATTCCCAAACGAGGTAATCCAAGAGACTGGTGGCAGTTCGCTGCAGCTTTTTAACACAATCCGCTTGCAAGTATTCAGTGCGGAAAGATGTCATTGGGCAGCGTATTCTGGGAATTATTTCATCTTCCTACACAAAGGCAAAGCCATTTATCAGCTCAGATCCATTCATTGTCCTTTCCTATAAGACAATACCTTTCTACCTAGATATTGCCTTCCAAAACCCTGGCCATATTGTACAAAACAATAAACACGAGCTATCACTGAAAGGCATCTTTCCTGGCTTTGCCAGCAAAGCTTTTCTTCTGGGGAAATGTGTGCAGACAGGATACTCCTCCTTTTCCTTCCCGGTGACCTCCAAGCCAGCAGCTGTCTGAGGACAAGGGGCCTCCCTGAGTGTTGTGACTGCTGTTCAGATGGGCTTTATAGGCCACGATGAGTCCATCTAAGGGCAAGTATATTTCATAAGCTTTTGCCATCCATGCAAATTCTGGATTATTTCCTCCTCTGCACGAAGATTATTGCAGTAAAAAAAACCAAACCAAAACCAACAACAAAAACCACCCAGAAAAACAAAACCCTGTCTTGCTAATTTATTTACTCATTGACTTTCATTTAATACAGGAACTGGCAATGCGGTCCCTGGGCTACCTCTTCCAGTATCAGCACATCAGTATTCAGGAGTCCAACTGCTGCTGTTTACAAATCTGTGTAGATGAATGCAGTCCAAAACGTACAAGTTGGGCCTAAACATTAAACTCTGTTTACTGTAGAATTAAAGGTAAGTCTTTGACAAACAAAAAATGAAAAACGTGGATCTGCAAATATGAGCAAATATAAACTTGTGATTTTAATATGCTGGGAAAAAGGATTTTTGTACCGTTTCTCTCTCTAACGTTCCCCTGTTTTACATACATTTCCTCTCCACAGATGTGTCTGGCCTTTAAAAAGTAGATTTTGGAGGCTAGGTTTTAAGTTGCAGCATGAACAGTTGCTCACTTGAGTCGTTATCTACAGAAGTTGTGGCCAATATTCAACAGTGTTTATGCAGAAGATTAAGCAACTGAGTGAAGACTCTTCCCTCTGCCTGGCAAGGCACCTTAGCACATGCCAGACTTTCATGCATATGGGTACACACAGCAGTGCCCAAAAGGGTACTTACGATCCTGCTGTGGAGAATGGTCTGCAATGGCTTGTTACATGAAGGCCTTCAATAAAGCATTAATTTTTTGGACTTGCTGGGTATACCTCTGCCAGATTTATATGACCTTTTTTTACACATGGTAAGCTTTCTTCACTTTGGGTGTATTTGGCTATATGGGTTGATTTTAAATGCTCTTCTAATTGAACTCAGTGTAATATACTGGTGCGCAAATGACAGAAGGCAGCCATTAGTAATATTCGTTTGTGCTACTAAAGCACTCCCTTAATCTGAACAGAGGAATTTTGAAAAGACATGTTGTGTACTAGCATTAAAAATATCTCAACACCTGGAAGATTTGGAGTCCAGCCCAGTGTAAGAGTGGGACCTCTAGGCACTTGAACTTCACACTGATGGAACTTGAGAAGCATCTTGACGGTGATGGAAATGAACCCTACACTGAGAGCTGAAGTGGAGAGGAGCAGCTAAATTAATGCAACGGCTATCCAAAGTACAGAGCATCGCTGGAGCCAACCACGTCACAACTCAGATTGCTTGTGAAGGGAACGCCAGCCCCTTAAGGGGAAACCACCAGCAGTGCCACCTCCATTCTGACAGTTAGCTGCTTGGGGAAGAAACAGCCATCCATGCAAATATTCTCTGTGTTTGAAAGCTGACCTGTCTCCCCAAAATGCACTTCATAGGGCACGGTGCTATCTGAAGCATTCAGAAGTTCACGTGTGAGGAACCAACAAAAGCATAGATAAACTGGTAAACGGAGGCCCAGGAGGAGCGGTACGTCCACATAGCTTCATATTCAGCAGGGGAAAAGAAAGAGTAAATATCGATTCTCAGTGTAGGATTTTGATGATGATAAGAGTCTTTCTGTGGGTAGCCACTGCATCGCTTGAACACAGGAAATTAAATCAGTCTGATCCCTGATTGATAGGAAGCCTGGATCTTTTCTGACCAGCCTGTTAGATGCCTGTAACGGTCTCTAGGTGTCAACCTACCAAGCTGGTTCTGCTCTAGATGCCACACTGCAGCTGCCAGCCTGCTCCTCTGGACGTGGGGTTCACCTGGATCAATGCCTTTTGGTACTCTGCTAATGAATTCCTTCTTGCACTGGATAGAAGTAAACAGTTTAGTTACCCAAGAGCAATTCACAAGTGTAATGATGTTTGTCAGTGCGTGTCAGTCATTAACTGGGATTTGCATGTTTTGCCTAGTGTCTGCATGCACACACTCAAATTGACGTGTGTCTGCTCAAGCTTTCTTCTTCCGGTGACTAAAGAGAGCAAAGGAAGTAACTTCTTATCAGATCACCCCAATTTGCCTGTCCGTATGCAACCTTTTTTGGGTGCCGGATGTATCAGCAGGCAGGTGGGGGTCACTCTTTCTGCTGCTTCTCAGAGGAATGACTCTGGTCTAAATGTTTCTCTGCGAAGATGATGCATCTCATTCGTCTTTGTTCCTTTGTGGCATGAACATAGAGAAAGGGTAGAGGAGATTGGCCAGGGCCGTGTCTGACTTATTTGTGAAGGTGATAAAATTGAGAAACAGTCAGAATATCCAGTAAGCTACTAATTAAATATGACTGCAAATAACCCCGTATGACCTACAGCCTAGGCTGTTACGAAATTTTAGCTTCCAGTCAGGAAGAGTGGATGGATGTCTGGCTGTCATGGTTTCTATAGATAGTAACTGCTACTTTGGGTGCCTTTGGCTATAGTCTGGCCTGACGTTATGAAATCTAACTTTACAGATTCGGATGTATTTTGCATTTGCTCGGGTCAAGTCTGAATTTATTCTGCAATGAAAAAAAAAAAAAAGAAGCAGAAGCAGGACGATTATTTAGGAAACTGAAAATGCCAAGGGAGCTCTTGGATGCTATGCTTCTCTTCTCCATCTTACTGCATGCAAATAACAGCTTTCCTTACAATTTCCGACAGAAAGTATTTGGAGCACTCATTTTGACTTCCTGATTTGAGTGTGTGCTTGACTCTGTGCAAGTGGCTACAGTTACCAAAAGCGCTGAAACATAATGCTGTGCCTCAACATGAATATTCAAGTTCTTTCAGGAGGACACCGCTAAGATCATTACAATTGCTAATTATAAAAGTGGTAGCCAAAACTCCCGCTTCCTCCTATTATTCTTACATCCTGCAGATGTCCTGATTTAGCCAGTTAATCATCAGATTCTCCTGGGAATCATCTGGTCGTTCAGTTTTGTCTTTCTTTTTTTTAAAATGAATTTGCTTTGAATTTTTGGTGTGGTGCTTCTCATTTTCTCAAATGTTATGTTTCATTTCTTAAATATTGTATGTGATGTTGCATTTCTTAAATACGGTGCTTGGCATGTGTGCACGCACTTAAAAGGTCCCCAAGCCACATTTTAGTTCCCGGGAAAACAGCACATGTCCCTTCAGTCAAAGCAGACATTTCATTTTGCCTTCGATCATTATACCACCTGCTCACTCTCAGCTACAGCAGGACTTTCAATAGCTCTGTCGTATGGCTGCGGTAAGTTCTGTTTACATCTGAAAATATTGCTCCTGTGCGGCAGCGCTTGTGAGAACTGTACCAAAGGCTGGAGTGTGCTTGTGGGCCGGTGGGATGCCCTTCTCTGCAACAGTGCCTTGTGAAACGATGTGTGGGGGGACGATAAGCAGAGTGAATGGTTTGGCCAGAGTCCCCTGGCTGTTCCAGCACTTTTGTGCTACCTGTCAGCTGTAGAGATCTGAATGCCTCCTCATCTTTTCATATGCTCTAATTTTCCCACAGCTAATGAGATAGCATGGGACCGCCACACCGTAATCTGCAAGAAAAAGGATGTGAAGGGAGGAAAGGTCACCCATTAGGAAACCGTAACCCTGAGGCCTAGAAACGCATAACTGTTGTGTTCCACCTACTGTCGCAAGAGGCTATATTTGTAAAGCGTTTATGCTGTATTATGTATGTAACGCAATGATGGTGTGGTATTCACTGCATGGCATAATCTGACACTGTGAAAACTCATATCCTTTGAAAAGGCCACTAATGGAGAATGGGAATAGAGATAATTACTAGAGTTGGCAGAGCTAAACCATCAGATCACAATAGCAAATTTGGCCACTGAATCGATTAGCAGCATGACAGACTCTTCTGTACCAGAACAAGTTCTATTTTTTCCTCCTCCTCTCTTTCTAATAAGCCAACAGAGCTCAGCTCCACGCTCACAACAGAGCCCACAGATTATTCCCTGTGCCTAACTCTCATCTTTTTGTGGTTTGGTCGTTTGTTTTTTTTCAGTAAACAGTGCAAAAATTGTGTGTTTATTCCTTCTGTGTGGGTTAATGTATCTAAAGATAAATTCTTTCTTTCTCTCTGCGTATGCACAAACCTCTGCGTTGCATTACCACCAAGGATTTGAGTCCCAAACTGCGTGTGTAGGGGTGCAAAGCACAACTCTTATCATGTTAACATTGTTTGCTGATTTTTCAGTCAAGCCTAAAACTACTGGCAGGTCACCTTCCTGAAGCACTGGAGCTCACTGCTCACAAGGCAGCCCCAGGGACATACTCCAGCCTCTTCAGAAGTGATAGCCAAAGCCATGGGAAGAGGGGATGCATGAAAATGGAAGAGGAATGTGAAGAGAGAGATAGGTGGGTAAAGTGGGTGATAAAAGGGATAGTCAGGGGGAGGGAAACAGGGGAGAGAAGTAGCTTTAATGAACCTTGAAAAAAAAAATCTCACACAAAGACAGTTTTAGGGAGTGAAAAGATGTCAGGCTTTCCATTTATTCTCTTTTTTGTGGATGAGCCCAGAGAAAAAAAAAGTATCTATATTGAATGAATGGCATTACTCTGGAATTCACATTATCCAGCTGTTAGGATGTTGTTTCCTCATTGAACCCCTATGTCTATGTGATTTATGATGCCATTTTAGAGAGCAGATACTGAAGCCTCAAAGGAGTTTGGGTTTCCCTTTGCTGCCTTCTTGCACTGCATCTCATCATCTGCGTCGGTGTGAAACTCTGTGGGATTCAGCAGCAGGCAAGAGCTGCTTTGTGCTGGTGTTGATACCTACACAAAGAAGCAGAAGTCAATGCCCTCAATATCCTGCCCAAGACCGTCCAGCATATCCGTGGTGCAGCCTTCACCCAATCGCCCAAGCCCCACTTATGTGTCTGAACCACAGGAGTGACCCTCCTCTCCCAGAGCCACGTGGGGCACCAAGTTGCCATGTCCCCATGCAAGCAAATGGCCTGCAGGACCAGAGTGAATTCCTGCGCAGTGTTGCCCATGGGGATCTTCCCATCCACAGTTGCATTTATTCACAAGTGCGGAGGGTTGCAAACATACGAATGGGCAAGCAATGGGCATTTATGCTGCCACATGACCTCCAGCCCACTGGTCAGTATATCAGCAGGTATTTGAGCTGCCCTTAGTTTTCCTGCTAGGCGCAAGAACCTTGGCAGCCATCCAGCATCCACCCCTCCCACTGAACTGCGTCCTCCCACATTGACAGTCCTATGCATCTCTTTTAACCTTGCCTTTTGCAGCATTTCACATCTGTGTTCTGTAAAATCAAATACTTGGATAGTTTTCTTAATCATGGTTGAATTCATTAGCCCAGATTCTTCTCTTGGTTACTTGAGGCAAATCCAAATGTTCTCCCAGGTTTAGCTGAGGGGAAAAGTTTGTTGATGAAGGTTTTGAACCTCTTCCTTTGATAGAAACACTGGCCTAGGAATAATTCTTCCCTGCTTTGTGAACTTATTTTTCCCCATTTGGAAGTACTGAATAAACTGAACAACTTGGCGGCACATTAAAGCTTGTTTGAAACCACACACAAAAGATTTTGTGCAGCTCAAATGCCAGAGAAATGTGTTCACATGTGATTGAACATAATAGTCCAAGATTAGAAAACCTAGCAAGAAGCGGGGGGGATTAAGAGCATGCTCTTGTGAAAACCTTCATAACTTCGGATGAAAGTCAACGCAATGAGGTACCCAGATGAGAATAGTTTGCTGAATCGTATCACTCTACCACAAAAAAAGCAGTGTGAAAAGGAAGATTTTACTCATTTCACTTCCACTGTTATCCTGCATCTAGGCATGAATATAAATTTTTAAAGCCTCACAGTATTAAAGCTATATATTTGTGTCAGCAAATTGTACATAATCTGTTTTGTAAATATTAGGAGCTCTAAACCCTTGGGCCAAATTCTGCTATGAGATGCACACATACAAGTCTGACAGTCTTCAGCTGAAGTTATGCATGAAACAACAGAAAGCATAATTTGACTTAGCCATATCCATTCCTTTTACTAGCACAAAACACTGGAAGAATAAGTTGGGCTAAATTCTGATCTCAGATGCATTATTATAATTGAGATAATAACACAGTCAGCTAAGTTACTGTCATTTCAAAATACACTAGCAAAAAAGAGCAGAATTATAGCTGTTTATTGTAGACCCTTATAGAAATATTCTTCTTCTTGACGAGATGCTGGGTCTTCAAAGAAAATATTAAAACCTATGTGAAATTCCTACCTATATCAAGAGTTTTGTGCATTTTGACAGTTCAGCACTGGCCTCCATCACTCTGTAATGGAACTTGCTGTTCTAGTGACACATCTATATTCTCATGAAATGAAAAAAAACCAACCCCCCCTCATTTCTCTATGATTTTCAAACCATCACATACTTCTATATTTCTCTGGAAAGTTACTAGCTCCAGAGAAAGAGTAAAAGAGCTCAAGATTGAATTTATCAAACCAACCATCTTGTGTCCGTCTCCTCTGCACTACTCTGTAACAGAACCTTCTAGTTCTCTTTTTCCTGACCAATTACATGAACTACGTAGTTCTGGATTAGGATGTCCCTGAACTGAACGATTTGGTCTTTGGCACAGATTTTAAGGTGGAATTATTTAGATTTTTTTTTTTTATTTTAAATTTCAAGGAGAAACTTTCCATCTTTATTTTGTCTCATTTTCTTGTTTGCAAAACTATCATGTGGATCTAGAACTGGATTTTAAAAACTGGGATCGAGAGCTGTCTGATCTAGGGCTGGGGAATGGGTTTATCTCCTTTTATCTCCGTGATTTATAGTGTTTTGTTCCAAGGACAATAAAGTGTTATTACAATTCAATGTGTGTTACTACTAAGGAAAGGGCAACCTATTAGGAAAAAGGCACAAACCCCAGTGTAATTTGAAAATAACACAGCATAACCGGCATTTCTTTAGAACAGGCTTATATGGAAGGGAACGAGAGGTTAATTGTGCAAAATAATATTACTGCACATCCAAATGCCATTTCTAAATGTTATAGTACATTAAAGTATACTGCAGTGAATTAATAGTCCTAACAGTGATGATAAGCATGAGTGGACTTGAGGAGGTATCCTGCAGCTGCTTTCTGTCAAATATAAGTAATATTAAGGAAACAAGTGTACGATTGCTTTTGATCAGAGTTAATGAGACATTAACAGTGAATAAAGCGACTTTAAACCAAAACTTCCTTATTATATTTTAACAAAATATTGCTAAACACTTTCTCTGTAATGACAGAGATGGAATGACCTCGCAGGGGAATTTGGCAAGCCTGTATAATGTATGAGTTGCTTCCCCGTTTAAAGTGTCACTAGTAGGGCTACCTCCCAACAAGCAAATTTCCATCCAGCCGTGGTCGGTGCAAGCTAATGATCTTCCCACACCTTGACATCACTGTCAACGATGGATATTGGTGGAGCATTCCCAGGACGTCTGGACCAATATTCAGCAAAAGTCAAGTCAGTGAAACCGAGGTTGAACAAATAATTCTTGCCAATGGCCACATCGGACCAGTGGCTTTCAACTGCTGAGGTGTTATGAGAAACAGCATGGGAAATGGTGACTGAGTGTCTGTCCTGAGAGCCCTGTAGCTTTCAGTGTCACTGGGCTCGTAGTGGTAGAAGTCATCTTTAAAGGAAGTTATGCAGTATTGCGGAAGGGTAAATGGATTTTTTATGAGAATTTTTCTAAGGTAACCAAAGGACTTTTATCTATTTCTTTTCAGAAAGCGTGGGACACGTGCTCTGCTTTTGAAAAGTCTCCCCTGGAAAGGCTCCAGAGATGTATCGGAAATTCCATCACTCCATGGCCCCGACGCTCATTGCTGCTGGGCAGATCTGAGGGAAGGAGAGAGGCAAAGGGCTCTTAATGGATTGTGTAGTGTTTCAGGATACGTGAGGTTGTATTTATAAACCAGATCTGCAGAAACCCAGATTAGAAGAGGGCCAGCGAAGGCAGCGGAGTTCCAGGTAGCTGCACTGACCTCTCCTCTAGGAGAGGGAGACACACAATTCATTCTGCTGCGCATTGTGGCTCAGAGCTACGGGCTCCTAAATTTGAATGAAGACTGCGGAGACACTGAATGGAAGTGGTGCAGAACTATCTACTACAGGAGTAAAATGTTCTGCCAAAAGAAAAACTTCTCTGAAGATTTGCATGCAAGTTACCATTGAAAGATTGCCGTGAGAAACTTAAACTTCTCAAAGTTTCACTTGCATCTATCTTAAGGAAAGTTCTCTCAAGCAACAAGACACAATGATTTCCTTAGACTTTCATATATGTACTGATCTATTATTGCCTTAAGCAAAAAGGTAGGGCATAAATAACTGCATTACAATGCAATGCACACTCTAGAGCGTTGTAATCGTAGACATAATTGTAACAGCAGGTCTATGTTGTCCAGCTAAATAGAGATCTGTAATTCAGACCATGCAGAATGGAGTGTGGTTTGTACTTCTCTGTGTCATAGATCTAAGGTGGGAATTTTACTCCTACGGTTACATTGCGACTTCCTTCACTGTGCAGTATTGCCATCAACTGCAAGGGTCAGCTCCTACATCAATTCAGTGCTAATAGGACTCCCTGCTTATCATCACTTAAGTGTCTCTGGCCAATTAAAGTTTTTAACTTAGTCAATCCAGCATAAATATTCTTTAATACCAATTAACACAATGCATTCGTCATTATGATAGTCTTACGATTGTGCCAGCTTTTGCAGACCTTGGAATACATACAGTACAGAAAAAAAATCCACAGCCTGAATGGAACATCATCTTGTTATTGAAGTAGGGTCCTGATATTTTTACATGTAATGTGATATCAGACAATGAATAAATGCTCCAGGATAGATCTTCAATTAAATCTCTTGTTTTCATTCCTAAAAGACCGCTGCCATATATTTTAGATTGTTTGGCTGTACTATATTATTAGGAGTAAAATGTATTATTAAGGCTATTTAAAGAAGGTATCTCTTCCCTTTAAGCGAGTGGTACTTGGAGGGTTTGGGGGTATTTTTTCAGTCCCAGTTATATTACTTCCCCCAAACAAGATTGTAATTACAGTGTAAAGGAGAAAAAACAGATTTACGGTTTGACGACACTGAAGGCAATAATCCTAACAAATAGAGGACAGAGCCTAATAAAAAACCGTTATGATTTTTGCCTTGTCCCTGACTATGTAATTTCCTTGTTCTATCTGTGGGAGGACACACATTGCCTGAGCTACTCCTGAGGCTCTCCAAAGTCATCCTTCACTCTTACATTTCAGCAGCAAGCACTTACAGCAAACTTTCATTCCATCTAACAGCTGCGTATTACCTAAGAAACCTCAGCTGCAGGATTGTTCAGTGTGATTCTTGGAACATAAAAATGATTGTTTTTCATTGAAATGTTCTGGTCCAATTTGACCCACTGAGACCAGCAAATAGCGAGTGCCTGAAATAAAGCATTTTCAGATGGCAGGAGAAAAGGACTGGGAATTAGGAGACTGAAGGTATTAGTTCTTGCTCCGCCACTGCCTACCTACACGACCTTGTCCAAACAGCTTGTTTTCTCACGTTTCCTTTCCCCTGTTCTCTCTACTTCAGTTGCAAGTTTTCCATATTTATTTGGTAGCACAGTGTATTCCATCTAAGAAAGAGCATATTTACAAAACCAGGCAGGCTTTCTCTCTCCCATTAACTTCAGCAGTCTCATGTTGTCATGGGGTTTGTTGGGTTTTTTTCTTTCGGGGCGAGGATTTGGCACATCAGCTGCTGAAACTGTAAATTTTTGTTTTGGAAGAAAGTAATTTTCTGGGTTTTGAGCCCACTCCCTCCTTCCTGCTGAGCCGCGGGTGCAGCGAGGTGCATGTGCAGAGGGATGCTTCTAGCCCCTGGGCAGGCAGCTGGGAAGGGCTGCCTTCAGCAGCTGGTGCCTGCTCCTCCCCGTCCCAGGCCCACTTCACCATGACTGAGAGGGGCGTTCCTTCACTTGGCTTCAGGAAAACACTGATTATTTGGCTCAGATATACTTCGAACTTGAATTTGGTAGAAGAATTACAAGGAAGGTAGAAAACAGCAAAGACACAAAGTCCCCTTCGTGCCTAGATTACATTAGATGCCTCAGGCCTAGATTACATTGGGATTTGTATCCAGATAGGTTTTTGGCCTGTGGCAGTCATTACCGCATTTTGAGGACTCAGGTAATTTTCCTCCATCACCGGATTGATTAAGACGGGGTGAATTTTTCCTCCTTCCCCAGGAACCTGGCTGGGTCAATGGAAAGGGTAAGTTCAGACTGGCCCATTTCAGCAGGCGACAGAAAGCCACTTCAGACACTTATCTGATGAGGAATCTGATATCTTGCTTGATAAAGCCAAATCAGAGGAGAGCACAGCGGAATTTCCCACTGTGTTGCTGGAAGGAAACAATCTCCTTTTCTTACGCCTTTAGTCCTTGAATGACCGGAGAGCTCCAACATTAGGAGTAGCCGTGACAAGGGAGAAAGGGAGAAGGGAGAAGGGGAGGGAGAAGATCTCCATAGGGCAGGGAGATGGTAGGGAGTGGGGTGGCAGGGAAGGAGAAGACAGCCTTCCAGCAGGTGAAAACAATTAAGGAAGAAACTGTGACCTATCCTGCACAAGTTATTAACAGTCATTCCCATATGGTTTTTATTAATAAAATTGTGGCCTAATTATGCCACCTCACTTGAATTTTGTTTTACTTTCTATGCTTCTGGGAAAAGAAGCAAAATATATTCAGGAGAAATGAGAAGATGGTCCTGGAGACAAAAATCCCTGACATTTTTAAAGACATATTAACCAATATACCAGCAACTTTGCTCATGGGAAAGCAGACAAAATGATGAAAACAAGGAGATGGAGACTAGAAAAAGCGAAGAAATGGAGCGAAAGGAAGAGCAGAGCAACGTGGAAGAAACGAAGGACACAGTGCAGCTTCTTAACTTGTAAGGGAAAAACATTATTGCCAAATACCGTGCATAACATGTATGAACAATGAGTACTTGCTAAATCCTGTACAGAAGCGTGAAGGGTATAGAAATGTCTGCCAGTATATCCTTTCCTAAAAAGAGCCATCCAGCCAGGGCAAAATTGTGCAGGCAGCCTCACAAAAGCATGCTCTGTGGAGGCCAGTTGTCTCCCCTCCTGTCCTCTGGTGTTATTAGAAGAAGACTTGGTAAAAAGCAGCTTTTTTTGTTCTCAGCAACGCAGTACACAGGCGTTAATTTATGAAGACTAGTGCCGAGTAGTCATACTGTAACCTCAGTGGACTCTTTGAAGTTGAGAAAGTTCAGAAACATTGCAGGTCGAAGATGTCCTCTTGTCTTTTTCATTTTATTTAGTTTTAGTTTGCAGCTTGCTTTTAAAAAGCCTTGTGTTACTATGGTTATAACTGCAATGGTCAAAGGACATGGGCAAGCTAAAATTTGCAGGTCTTTACTGGAAAAAACTAATACAGTGGGAAAAAGGAGATAATCTTCCTGGCGTACAAGCCCTTCCTGTCTACTTTTTCCAACTATACTTGTTGGTCTAATGAAAGATGCTACTCCCACCTACGAGCCTGTGAAAAGATTGTTATTCTTTTACCTCTCTAAAGGCCTCATAATACTATTTTTTTAAATACTGGAGCAATCCTGAACAATATGCCTATGTATGTGATAGCCTAGATTTGAAGCACTAAAGGCAATTTGTGACATAACTCACTCAGATTTTTTTTTTTTTTTGGTCCCAAATGCATAGCTTAACTCACATAATCAGAAAGTGGATTTACAGAAGCCATTGCAGCTTTAATAGTTGAAGAAGCATTAGCAATTTAGGAAGAGGTAGTAGATAAAAAGACTGGAAATTTTAGAAAATGTTAATCCTTTTCCTTACTGAAACACACTTGCCTTGCCTGAGGCATCATTCCTAGGGAAAAAAAAAAAAAAAAAAAGAAAAAGAAAAGAAAAAAACAAGCTGCATTAAAATTTAACTGCAGGGTTGAATTTAATTTTGTTTTATCACATTTGTACACAGGAAACGTATGTGAATAAATAGTCCTTCCTGCAAAAGGTATTGTCAGAGACTTGTCTGACATGTTTGTAATTGCTTATGCAAAGACTGGGGAATGTGACGGGGAACGTGATGTCCCAGCACTGGTAAACTGTGTTAAAATCCAGTATAAAATAAACTATTGCTAGTTAGAGCATTTGAGGAGACCAGCTTAAAGCACATTCATTGCTGCTTGTGCAAGAGCAGCTCCTCTGCTCAAACACTGGCAGAAAGTGAACACAAAAGAGGCATTTTTCTCAGCTGTAGTACGTAGTTACAAATGATTCACATTTGGGGTGGAATCACATCCTGGTTTGTTTTTATGGGAGTATTAAGCATGTTTTTGATAATGGATAAGTAGCAAAAAGCAACAATACTAAGGACACAACAATACATCCTAGGTACCTATCGCTGCAGTAGACAAGCACCTTGGCAGATATGGATAACGGAGGCAGAGACATTACAGGTTCAGCTGTCATTTTGTTGTATCAGCTTACCTTCCAAACCTGTCTGGAGGAGAAAGGGAATAAACTGCTGTTTGACATGCATGCAAGAAAATTTGTTCTGCTGCTTATGTGCATGTAAGATTGAAGGATTTCTTTTGGGTTTATTATTAGCATAATCAGAAACATTGCACTCCATCATTTTGTTTTAGTAAACCTTGTCGTTGTTGTAGGGGCAAAACAGACAGCAGGATAAATCCCTTGTTCACTTACATTGGGACCAAGCCAAAATGATCACTTTCATAACAGATTTACTCTGGAGTTTACATCGGGGTAAATGAAATCAGAAAACGTTGCAAACTTATATGTATTATGGACAGTAATGGGTACCAAGTGTAGAAAATGCAGCGTTACCACTTGAACTCAGTTTTACCTTTCACGGCATTATTGGGCTGCTTTTTTGCTCATGTCAGCTGCTCAGAAGGCTAACATCTAGTAGAAAAAACAAAGTGAATTTTATGTAACCAATATCTTTTAAGTCCTTGGATTCCCGGATTTCATGCTTCATCCAATGTGATTTCTTATGAGATCCAAACCCCACCACCTTTTAAATTGACAATATTACAGCTCAAGCAAAAGTTAAATAGAACTCCTAGGACTGGCTTAGCATTTTTTCTGGCAAAGAGGTAAAATTATACTAACAAATTTTGCCAAGGACTCTGCTACGTGTACTTAGGGAGCAGGCAGTCTGAGAAGCAGTCAGTACCTCCAGAGAAGTGTTTCGTCGTTGGCTGGGTGGTTCTAAATGTACCAGCTTGTTTAAATAGCAAATGATTTTAAATATGAAAGGAGGCTTCTTCCAAGAATTGTTATATTGAGCATCACAAAATTGCTGTGGTTTTTTTTTTTTTTTCCCAGAGAGCTAACCTCCATCTGTTTCTGAAAGAACTTAGCATTCATAAAGTAACAAATTATATTTCACAGCATAGCTCTTTATCACTCACCAGTTAATGGGGCTAAGAAAAGATTTCAGAAGATTCTGCTGACTGTAGTGCAGGCTCGGAGAAAACAAAAGGAACCGCCTGGAGATGTTGCGGAGGCATAGTTATTTGGTTACAACTTAACCTCTTGCAATTAGAAAGCAACAAAAGGGCACATGGCATTTAGGTCACTACAGAAAATGCTGGCATTAAGCTGGTCACATTTCAACAGAGTTCTGAAGTCTGAAACGCTGTTAGGCAAGCAAGAGACTGGAAGGCACATAAAGAGAGAAAGCACTGAAAAATGCAAAGGACCAATAACGAAGGACAACATATTTTAGAGAATGCACAATTTTCAGTTCCCCCTTCTTGAAGCTGGAGAGTACAAGGAAGCAGAAATCATTTGGTATATCGACCAAGATATTTCAGGGATTTAGGGTTATTCTCTGCATGTAACTGAAAGCATTGGAGAATCTGATTAACCACCCAACCCCAGTTTCTGCCTCTTGTTGGTTGCTGTTGCGATGTTGATGGTTGGTCGCTGTATATTCGTGGCGTATGGGAGGCAATGGGCCACTTTCCCCATTACCTGATTGCCTCTGAGCACACACACCACTGCTTAGCAAACGCATTCCTGGGGCTTTTCGAGTCTAGGTGGTTAGTAATGGAACAATTACGCATTTCCACAAGAAGTCTCCACAAGGCCGTCTAAGTCCATAAATATTTTGGAGAAATCTGCCGACCAGAGCTACCTAAAACATAGAAATATCTCCATGTAGTTGCTTTTCCAGTCTTACCTTTCCCCTGTTCTTCCACATACGCATTGCAACACACTCTAGGTATGTGTCAGATACTATTTTCCTTTGGTTCTTTGTCTCAATCAAAGCATTTGAAGGAAGGTCCCATAGTGGATAAACATTCAGTGTATCTTTCTTATCCACCCCTTTGGTGGATAACCCTGTACATTGGTTGGTCTGAACCTTGAATACTCCCTAGAATTATTACTTTCTGAATAGGTGAACTTGTTTTTAAAATTATTTTAATTAGGGCAAAGAAATACATTTCTGCTTTAATCTCTTTGTCAATGGCTGATCATGATAATGGTAACAGAAATATTTGCTCTCTCCCACTCCCAAAATTAAGCTTCAGGCATAAAAAAACATGAAAAGATCGAAAAGTTGAAAGCAACTCAAAACCTGGATCAGATGATTTTCAGTGTAGCTGTCACTGCTGGTAATATGTTAATCCTTTTGTAAACACTCCCACACCTCTCCATAATGTACATAAATGAATACCACATATAGTGGATAATCACAAATGTTGTAACCATGGCGGTTTTATTAGTGCTAATGATACTACTTTATATACTCACAAAACATATGGCAAGCAGATTAATACGTTTAAATTGGCGGAATCTCTCTTGTTTGACAGCGCTACACTTGCCCTGAATTTCCAGAAGGATTTATTGCAGTTTTAGTCTCCCACCTTCAGGGCAACGACTTAGAAGTGCCCTGGAGGAGCTCAGCATTTAGCAGCAGATCAGCATGTCTAAGGGCAGCTCCTCCAAGGTAACTCTCTTTGCAGAAGTCAATCCATAACACATATATAGCACTGCCAACAGCATAAGAACAGCTGTGGTACTATTCATCTGAAACGGGGAGAAAGGATGCATTTAAGGAGACACAATACATTTCTCCGGTTGACTTGGCATAACCTGATGCGATTTTCCTTTCAATTTGCTGCAGTCCCATATGTAAGTCAAATGGAGCAGTAACACATGTATCAGCAGCAGCTGTAACAGTGAACTTGCTTGGACGTTGCTGGTTTGTTGGGGGGTTTTGTCTGGTTGTTTAGGTTTGTTTGGTTTTTTTGGTTGTTTTTTTTTTTCTTTTTTTAACATGCAACTTTTGCTATGACTTCAGGACAGTAACATCATTTATTTCATTTTTAATAGCTTATATTTGGACCTGATGATGTGTTGCCCTTATGGTTTGACTGGTGCGTTTACTAGAACAGCAGTAATGTTTTCCCATTCTTAGTAAACTGAGGGCAAATCAGAAAAGAAGGTAGGATTTTGGAGGTTATAAAAACTTGTTGCCGCATGCCATTTTTACTGCTAGCATTCCTGGTGCCCCTAAACCCTCTGGCTGCACTACCCACACTCAGCTTGAAGGTACAATGGAAAGTCACATCTTTCAGTCTAAAATAGCATCAGTCTTTTCCATTGCGAAAGTGATTTGGAAGACTAAAACCTTTACAAAAATTAGTTCACTAGGGTTAAGTGAGTGTCACTCAGCTTTTAAATACCATATTGTGAAATTCCCATAAATGAGCAGAGGGGGGGAGGGGGAAGTTCGTTCTTCCAGCATTGCAAAAGCCACGGCCAGGGTATGCCACCCTCCTGCTCTAGGAACAAGCAGTCCACTGAGAAGAGTCGAGGGTCGAGTAGGTCAAGCGAAGTGATTCTCCCCCTCTACTCCACTCTTGTGAGACCCCACCTGGAGTACTGTGTCCAACTCTGGAGCCCTCAGCACAGGAAAGACATGGACCCCTTGGAGTCTGTCCAGAGGAGGGCCACAAAAATGATCAGCAGGATGGAACACCTCTCCTATGAGGACAGGCTGAGAGAGTTTGGGTTGTTCAGCCTGGAGAAAAGAAGGCTCTGGGGCGACCTTATTGAGGCTTTTCAGTAATTAAAGTGGGCCTATAGGAAAGAAGGGGACAGACTGTTTAGCTGGGCCTGTTGTGATAGGACAAAGGGTAATGGCTTTAAACTAAAGGAGGGAAGATATAAGGAAGAATTTTTTATGATGAGGGTGGTGAAACACTGGAACAGGTTGCCCGGAGAGGTGGTAGATGCCCCATCCCTGGAGACATTCAAGGTCAGGCTGGATGGGGCTCTGAGCAACCTGATCTTGTTGAAGATGTCCCTGCTCATTGCAGTGGGGTTGGACTAGATGACCTTTAAAGGTCCCTTCCAAGCCAAGCTATCCTATGATTCTGTAAGAGTCAGCTGCTGAGGAGCTCTGCGGCATTCACAGTCAGCAACAGCACTCAAGAGCTATTGCTGGAAATCCTCGCCTAGAAATCTTGCTGGCTTTACCAATTTGGCAAGGATCCCAAAACTGCTCTTGGAAACACCTCCCCCCTGAATCACCCCCACCCACCCCCAAATCACTTATGCCCATGGACTGAAAAAAAAGGGGAAAAAAAGCCTTGCATACTGTCCTGGCATGCTCAGTACAATTAGAGCACAAAGCACGCAGCCTGCGCTGAGCAATTCTGCTGTTCTTTTGGGTAGCTACAGAAATGGCTGAGAGCGTCCTCCTCCTCCTCAGCAATCTCCCTCTTAAGTGTTTGGCAAACAAGGGTTTGCATTGTTGCTAATGGTATATGATTTCTCATACCTTTTAACTCTCCCCACAGTGAGAACGGGGACAACCTCTAGAGACAGCAGTAAGAGTTTCTGAAATGTGGGTGATAAAGATGCTGAAGTCTGCAGATGTAAATGGTTTTGAATGAGGGAAACTGAAAACAAAAACAGTATCAGCTGAGGATAGTTTTGAAGTTCTACAATTCTTATCCTTGGTGGGGGAGATAGAAAGCAGAAGGTTTATTTTATGCAAAATCAGAAGAAAGCTTTAGGCTTTTGATTTTTAAAAAGTAAACCTTAGTATTATTATATAGTTAAAAGCTGAAAATAATAGCTTGCGAGAAGCTTTTTTCCCCTCCAAAACACCAAAAAAAACCCCCAACTAAATTTAAAGTCCCTCTGTATCCAAAACTGAAAGGTTTGAATAGAGTAGTAAGACTAAATGGAAAGCAGTTTTGCACTAAACAGATAAAATGAATCATTTTACAATTCAGCATTTACAAGGACAATTGCAAGAAACAAAAAATACAGGGGGAGAGAGAGAATGAGAGCGAAGTGTGAGCACATGTGCACATGGATGGGCTCATGCATGTATGTGTGTTTGCAGATGAGTTACAAATACGTTAAAAATGCTATATACATTGACCTTACTGCTGCCTTGACAGATAAGGCAGTAAGACAGGAGTTGTCAGATGTTACAGGAAAAATGTTTCCTCTGGAAACATTTTACCTGCCTCTACTGAATGCCTTTCCCTCCATAAATATCTCATTTTGCATTTTAGTAAGGAGGGAACTTTTTTGCCTATTTTCTTGGAAAGCAATGAAATATACTTAGGCATATGCTGTTTAAGACTTAGAGCTTAAAGAAAATAACAACCGCCTCATTCAGTAGCATTAGCGCTACTACTCTTTCTACTACATTTCTGCTAAACAGATGCTTTGGTTGAATGCGGTATAGAAGTAAGTTTGCTTTTTATAAATAATAAAGATGGTGGAAACACTTCCATGGATTTTCTGCTAGAACTGCAGAGATAAAACAACAACAACCGCTACCACCAAACTGAAGAAAAAAGAGCCCACAGAGATTGAGATTTTGCTGCATTGTGCTGGCACGTAAGAAAGTGTAGCAGAAGTAAACTGGCAATACTGGGATTGAAACCACTTAACAAACCCTGAATGATGTCCATCACTGTCCTGATTGATGAGCACCACCGGCAAGCTTATGTTTAGAGCTAAATTAGGCTGAGGCATCAGTGCACTGAAAGACATGGCTGGTACTGACATGAGGCTCCACAAGCAAGAGAAATGGGCTGACAGGAGCCTCAGGAAGTTCAAAGGCAAATGTAAAGTCCTATCCCCAAGATGAGGTAATCCCATGCTGTAGCGCAGGCTAGGGACTGGCAGAGAGGTAGCTCTGTGGAAGTGGACTTACGGCCTTGATGAACAACAAATTGCACGAGAGTCAGCAATGCACCCTTGCATCAACGGAGGTGGACCTCATGTTGGGCTGCTTTAGCACAGGCGCAGTCAGCGGGCTGGGAAATGTAATGTAATGGAGATGGTACATGGTAATGGAGAGGCTGCTGAAGGGGGCCCACATGAAACACCAGACTCAGTATAGGGCCACCCAGTCCAAGAGAGACATGGACAAGCTGGACCAAGTTCAGTGGAGAGCCATCAAGGTAGTTGGCAGATGGAGAACATGACACGTGTAAAGGGAGCCGGGGTTGCTTTGTCTGAAGAAGAGAAAGTCAAGGAGAGCGCTAACTATCTTCACTGCCTAAGGAGGAGTTACAGAGAAGGGAAACCAAACCCTTCTCAGAGGCACAAAGTGAAATACAATAACCAGTTGCATCCAGGGAAATTTGGACTGGATATAAAAAAAGTTTTTCTTTACAGCAAAAATGTTTAAGTCCTGGAGCCAAAAAAGTTTGTGGAAACTCCGCCACCAGGGATTTTTAAAGCTTGACAGGTAAAGGCCCTGAGCAGCCCTGATCTGACTTTGAAATAATTTCTGCTTTGTAGCAGGAGGCTGGACTAGTTGACCTCCAAAAGTCCCTTCTGATACAACCTTTCTGTGACACTACGCTTCTTTGAAATGATTTATTCGCATGGGAAATTTAACTGTCCAGGATGAAAGAAAAGCAAAAGTTTACAAAATCTTATAAAACTGAGCAGAACTAATTGGAATTAGAAAACTGTTTCTATATTACTGCCCTAAACTGCTGATTCACATCCATATAGCTAATTTTGCTAATGCAAGCACTCCAAAGACTAGTAGATAATGATCTATATCCAGAAAGGAAGTTTTATGCAACAGTATGGAGCGTGGGTCAGTCCAGGCACTGGGAGGCAGGAGGCATCTATGTTTTCTGCCCTGTCAGTTTCTGGAGATTGATTAAATTTCTGGAGATTGATTAAATGCTGTGTCTGAATGCGGGTTTGCATTCTGACAGTTTTGCTTGGGACATGGAAAATTTGAGCCCTAATTCCATCTTATCCTTTGAAACACAGTGAGGAGCTGCCTGTAGGCTCTCAGTGGAATAAGCACGTGGATCTGGGCTCTGAAAAGAGAGGTACCTATGACAGAAGACAATACAGAGATTTTGTGAGTAGAGCTGTGCCTTAGGTCTGCAGTCCTTGAGACAAGAGAAGTGGATAGAGAGCACTCATATGCCTCTCTTCTCCTAGGGTTTACAGCCTGCCACCATCTGAAAGTGGGTATGGACAGTCTTTCTTTCAGAAAGAGATGGGAAAGGCAGAGGACACTTATCTTATTGTCTCTTTATACATTAACATAGAGGTTAGCAAGATCTTTGTGGATGCAGAAGGTGCTTTCTCAAAAGCAACACCCTCCCTCCCATCCCAAAGCTTGAAGAATGTCTCATGTCTTAGGACATGCCCTAATTGTGAGTCTACAACTTTATGAAGGATGGAGAGAAAGGGAGGCATTCCCAACCCTGCTGTGAGAGCTCTTCAACTGCCGAGAAAACAATTCTTTATTTATTTTTGAAAGGGAGAGGGAGGGAGGGTGGGAGGAAATTTGGTTTGATCACATTTCAGAGGCTTACGTTCTGCAAATAAGCATACAGGCTTTTAATAAAGGCTGGCTCTGTGGTCCTTACCGGTTTTTGACTGGTAATTACTTATGCAAAGACATATACATACGAGCCAGAGAACATTAGAGTTGTGTTTTACTTTAAAGAAGCATGTCCTCCTCTCCAATGAGGATAGGCTGAGAGAGCTGGGGTTGTTCAGCCTGGAGAAGAAAAGGCTCCAGTGAGACCTTAACGCAGCTTTCCAGTATCTGAAGGGGGCCTACAAGAAAGCTGGAGAGGGACTTTTTACAAGGGCATGTAGTGATAGGACAAGGGGTAATGGCTTCAAATTGGAAGAGGGGAGATTTAGATTAGATATCAGGAAGAAATTTTTCACTATGAGTGTGCTGAGGCACTGGAACAGGTTGCCCAGGTGTGACGGTGTTCTCCCCCTCTCTGGGCGCCAACTTGACCTTTATCTCCTGTAACACTACCCAACCGATAACCACCCATGGTGGTCTAATGGATGCATCTAGTCATGATGGTGGCATTTGGGGCTCAAAGGTGGTTTGAGGGCTCAAAGGTGGTCTCAGGGGGACAGATAACAACACAATAGCCAAAGGCTAAAGTGTAATTCGCCCACCCCACCACCATACTGGTACTATGGTCAATATGCAAATATGACTATAAGTCAATCATCTTACCTCCATAAATAGTGAACACCCCAAGGGCCTAAGGAGCTCTCCTGAATGGCAGCATGCTGCATGCCAGGATCCCCCCTTGGGTCGTGACACTGCTCAAGATTACTCCTCGAGGCTGAGATTCCTTGCTGCAACAGATCCTTGGTAAGTGCTAAACTTTGAAATTCTTAGCTAAGTGATAAAAAGGATAGATTGTGCACGTATAATCCTTTAGACATAAACTGTTGACCAAGTCTGGGACGAGGATTGGATCCAGCTGCACCTAGACTCCTCTCTGAGAAGGAGTCTAGAAAGCAAGGGGGTCCTTTCTGAACCTCGTGATGCAACGGGAGGGTCTCCCTGACAGTTCTGTCTGACCCTGTCCTCTATGCAGTAAATAACCAAGTGTACCTTGCCATCGAATCTTGTTAAACTGTCATATCTACTATCAACTTTGTTAAATCATTGTTTTATATCAATAAATATATTGCTGCTTCTCTCTTACAAGTTAAGCGTATCGCTACTTCTGCAACACCAGGGAAGTTGTGGATGCCCCATCCCTGGAAGTGTTCAAGGCCAGGCTGGATGGGGCTTTGAGCAGCCTGGCCTAGTGGGAGGTGTCCCTGCCCACGGTAGGGGGGCTGGAACTAGAGGATCTTTAAGGTCCCTTCCAACCCAAACCATTCTATGATTCTATGGTTCACAGAAAACAGCACCCACAAGCCTAAGTATACAGGGAGTAAGTGCAGGTCCAGCAGCTCCATTCTGGCATGATCCCATGGCACCATCACCTTCTGTATTTACATGCGGGGCAAGAGGAGGAGATCGTTCATTTCATAGGTTCAGCCAAACTATTTCTTCAGGCGTATTCTCCAGTGCAGGGCACAAGGGAAGCTGCAGTGCTGGTTGAACATGTGAGTAATGACTGTGCTACAGAAGAAGGGTAGGAGTAATAGCTCCCGATATTCCCTAGTAAATATGTGCTTGAGTGATTTTGCTGGTAAACCACTGCCCGTGCAAATGAGTATTTCAGTGTTGTGTGGTTGTCCTCCGTTCTGGCAGTGGCAGCATAAACCAGAGCTATCTCCTTCTCATGAAATCGGAGGTTTAGCTGTGGAAGTCTCTTGATAACTGGCTCCAGTGTGTTTTAGGTTTTCTATGTTGACTAAATTATGCAGTCTATCTACTAGACAGCATGTTTACTTATGTAGCAAATTGAACAGAGAAGTATTGTCTCTGTTACCAGCCACTTGATCTACTAATGCCCTATGACCTCCATAAGAAATTATTTCAGGTTTGTGATGCCAAATAGATGCTTGCTCTGACTACACAAATAATGCTGTGTAAACTGATTTGCCCCTTGTGCAACATTAGTAAATATTTTGCATGCTTGTTAGAAATTCAGTATTTATTGGTTGAAGAAAACTCGGAATCCAAACTGATACCAATGAGCTTACCTGCAATGGGTGTTTTTTCCAAAAGAAGACAGTCCAAGATGGTTGCTTAAGAGATGGGAGTGAAATCCATGCAGTCTTAAATTTGCATTTTCATGAAAGCGTGTCCTTACTTCCAGACTTCTATCAAATCTGCTTATGTTCTTCAAGACATGATGTACCACATCTTTTCCTTCACAGAGGTGAAGCCCCAAGCCTATCAAATGAGGCAGAATGTGAGCAAGGATATATTTTTAAACCCTCTTCACCAATGGGCTTCAAGCTCTAACTTGCCCCAGTTCCTGTGACAGCTTCAATCAACCTGGAAGTTCATTATTTCTTTTCATTTTATAAAAGCTGCATTCACATTATAAAGCAGAAGATAATCCTCGTGAGTTAAGATAAATCCATAGGCAGTGCTCGCTTTAGTTCTAATTCTAATTAGAATCTGCACGTTTATTATGGCAAATGTAAGATGCATGATTTAATCTTTCATACCTCCAAAACTGACCATATTATTTCTGTATTATAAGTTTGCCTTTCATATATATAGCAATATAAAAAGGATTATTAACTTAAATCCTGTATTACAAACACTGATCCCTACAGTGAAGCAATTACATTACAGCGGCTAAATATACAGGGGCATAGAGCTCTTCCCACCAGTCAACAACAATTTAGCCATTAACTTAAATGAAAGCAAGATTAGGCCTGTATTCTAAAAAAGGTAAAATTCATTTTTATAGTTGCAGTTAATGACAATGTCAAAGTAAAAATAATGAGTCAAATCATTCATTGTGTGCAACTGCTATCTAAAAAAACCCACCCAAACCAAAAATCCTTATTGCTGACAGCAGTTATGTCATCAATCAGAACATTTATAACATCTGGAGAAGGTAATAATTGCTTCAGCTTGGATCTAAACTTCAGCTTGGATTTAGGTCCAAATAGCAATTAGCGGGGGCTCACCTTCATCAGATCTCAGAGACGTCAAAACTCTGCAGGCTGTTGGGACTTGTGCCTACCAGCTCCCCATGTGTGAGGAGCCTGATGCGGTAGATGGGCTCTGAAAGTACCAGTTGTGACAAGCCAGAGCGACAGCCCAGAGTACTCATTAGTTCTCCTTAAAAAGAGATTAGGCTGCTTTCTTTTCACTCATATGCCTAAGGCTGAAAGCTCTCGCTTTGGAAATTAGAAACCAAGGTTCAATTCTCTCCTCTGCTGTGACTCTGATAAAGGAGTGATTGGCATAGCTCACAGACTAATCTGGGGTGGAGGGTCCCTTTCCCTTTACTGTTGAAGCAATACCATCACACACAAAAAAAGAAATGAGAAGGTGCAAAGTGAGAACAAAAGAGTCCACCTGCACATGCAGAAGCACCGACTCGGTCACCTGGAAGTGAGGTGAAGGAACCTACCTAAGAGGGTTCTTTGCCAATGGCTCTCACAGGTGTGTGAAACTCTTGTTCAAGATGAAATGTCTTCACCAACAAGCGCTAAGGGTCTCCAGCTTTGTTTCTCCTTAGCTGTACCATGCAATCAGCTTAAATTGAGCATGTAGCAGGATTCTCTGTGAGGTGAAAAATTAAAGTTTGATTTTCACAGTCTATAATAGAGAAATGAACTTGTGTTTCTCATAGCCAGTACTCTGACTTCTGCGTGGTGCTATATTTTCTGATCACATCAGGGCTTTCGACAATTTGAGTACGGATTTCTGGCTCCATCTCCATGTGAAGTAAACCCGTGCAACTTCTCTCTTAAATTATTTGTAAAACCAGGGACTAAAACCCGATAGCTTCCTAGAATGGTAGCTGTAGGTCTAAAACCAAGGCTGGGAACTATCAGGAAAGATAAGCAAGGCCTGGCAGAATTGGGAGTTAAGTGCTGTCTTCCAGCTCTGTGCAGATTCCCAGAGGCTGTTAGGCATTTTGTATTTTTGCAGAACATACATTGCCTGTCTTTGCAGTGCAAGAGATGAGGCAGGCCATTCAGCCAATATGAACAAAATCTGGCAAAATCCAGTATACCTAAGAGGAATGAAAATATCAATGTTTTCTGCCCCGAGAAAAAACTTGAGATTAAATAAGAACCAAACCACCCTTTTCCTGTCTTTGAAACCAAACGTTAGCAAGACGGATTTTTTATGCTTGAAAATACCTCTTTTATTTCTTTCTTCTGGACATTGCTGAAGAAATGAGTGGGTGGTGATGTATTCAAAGCATGTCTTGTCATGTCTAATTGGCTATATAAAGAAATCAAATGGCCTCCTTCTTCAAAAATATATAACACATTAATAAGAAATAATTATTTTATTGATAGAGCTGACTTTTATTGGCTAGGAGAAAAAAAAAATGTTCATGACCCAGATTTTCCAAAATGTTACAGAGAACAATTGTCAGTCATCTGTCTAAAGCATCCCTCAATCAATTGATTTAATAGAAACAATATCATTATAATAAACTATTGCAAAGAATATGTCTCATAGTTTGAAAAAAACATGACTGTGTCTTTATTTTATAACTGTCCATGACTTGTCTTGGGCTTTTTTAATCTCACAAATGAAGACCATTCTCTTATGATAAAGTTCTAACCAATTGACATTATCTCTTAATTATTTTTGTAACATATTCATTGCAGAATTTGTTCAAGTAAGAAGTTATTGTTTAATTTCCGTGATGGATGTGCTCATTTCATGAGTATTAGATTAGTGGAGAGTATACAATTTGTATTAACATGCATATGTCATTAAAGAATACATTGTTTTCCAGCTGTCTTCAAACAAAAGTATGCCTATGAGATACTGATTTGCTTTTGCAATATCTACTCACGTGAATAGTTCCAGTTAATATTCATGTGAGTAAGGATTATGTAATAAAATCTACAGGTTTTGTATTTATTTTGCTTTGTTTTGCCTAATTTTTCTTTCGTGTTCATTCTTTTAGAAAACACACACACACACACAATTTTTTCTTGAGATTGCTTTCATAATAAGATTAATTTTGATGCTAAATGCAGCCAGAAGCAAACCAAAAGGGCAACACTTCTTGCCTAAAGAGGATGAACGTTTCTGTGCTGTAAGGAACAATCCTCCATTTCCAGGAAAACTGAAGGGAGGACCTAACGATAGGTCTTTCATTCTCTAAATCCCTTAATGTCAATTAACTTGTATAACAAACAAAAGGACCAAATATTTACAGGGTGACAAGAGGGCACCACAGACACTTAGGATTTCATGCCAAATTAGTAGTTCCTATACTTTCCATTGTCCCAGCAGCCAGGAAGAACCTGCACCCGCAGCCATGGGTGTTCCCGATTCAGCCAGTCCCTTGCTGCCATGTGCACCCCCAAGGATTACGTTTTATCATTCTTGCCTCAAGGCTCATCTAGATTTACAACTCTGGAAGACGTGTGGGCTTCAGAATGACAGAAAAATTTCTGGGGCTCAAATAAGCTTCTAACTCAAAGCTACAAGGCAAAAGTGATGAGGAAGGTAGTACTTTCAGTAATCCTGGTGCGCCCACATCTAGACTGGGATATGCTGAATTTCATTGCATCACCCTGTAAGAAACGTAGGACACAAAGGGACTCTGCAAAAGGACAACGGACAGCAAGGTTTGTCTCAAAATGGCATCAGTACGTGATTATGGTTTTCCTCAACACAGAAGGTGGGAAGAACTCCTGACTTCCGCAGCGTAGGCATAATTTTAGTTACTCAAGCAGGATTCAGTGCCTAATTTCTAAAACTGTGACTGTGAACTCGGCACTCAACTGTCACTTAATCCTGGTGGCACCATTACCAAGTACCTCTTTTTTGACCCAAAATGCTGGGAAGCTGGGATCCGAAGAAGAGCGATGTTTCAACCACCTGAGAGGACCCTAACTTCAAGGATCTCAAGTCAGGCTTGCTTTGATATTGTATCTTCCATGAAAGTCACTCTTCTTTCTCTACAATTCCATCACTTCCACGGGAAGAGGTAAAAATAGGTATAAGCAATTCCAGCCCGTGGGGGAAGGTTTCCTACTTCTTGGACAAATACTAAGTAAGTGCAAGCACCTGCACGTCATGTTCCTTCCACGTTCCAGAGAAAAATAGTGATCCATATCCATATCCAGGAAACGTGGGTCGCTACCCTCAGACAAGAGTCCTACCGCTGGGATCCAGATCATGCCTACAACTTTGGTTCAGGCAACAGGACCCGACCTGCGTGGTGCAATCCAGACACCCCTCTGTGCCTGAGGTTTCCTGCTAGCTGTTCTAGGCAGCTCCCACTCCCCTTGTGGGACACTCACCTCCCCGATCTGAAACATCAAACTCTTTTTTTTTTTCCAGAAATGGTGCCAGATGGCGGGGTTTGGTTTCCATGCAGGTGGCCAGGCACCTGAGGGTTAGACATTTTGGCACCAAGCCTATGCTTTTTAACAGGGCAGAGTCCTGTTTGGGTAAGCATTTGCCAGGATAGACATAAAGCGGTTGCGATTCCTCGGTTATTTTTTTATTTTTTTTTTACTGACTAAATCTCCGATACGTTTCCAGTCTCCTTGATGCTGGTTGATTTTAGTGGAAGCTTTCAGCAGCTTTCAGGATAGGACTGCATTAAAACGCCAGCTCATGCGTATGCAGCTAGTGGTAAATAAACAAGTATCTCTCTAATTAAAACACATATAGGAAAGTCTAAACTAATTTAACATCTAAATGATTGATAATAAAGGGGTAAGGGAAACCCAGAAATATTAGCCCTTTAAAAAATTTTTTGGCGTAAGAATTATAAAATGAGTGGAGATAAGCATCAAGGCATCTAGCATGAAAAACCAAATGAAAAAAATCACTGGGACAAAGTTATGGAAACAGATAAAAGTCCGCGTGCGCTGCAAGTGAAAAGGCACGGCAGAAACGTGCTCAGCTTCCCCAACATGCTATTAACATCTGAGAAAAACACTACTGAAATGTTACAAACTAATTAAATTGGGCATACAAGGGAACCAATGGGAATAAATTATTATGCAAATGCAAGGTTTTCCCTACATAAAGCAACTGCTAGGAGTTGGTGGGGTGGTAAGCAAGGAGTGCGGTGGATGCCAAGCTGCCCAGGAGGTGATGCTCGCACTGAGGGACCCTGGCGCTGCAGCATCGTGCTCGGGTGTGGATGGACCTGATCACAGATAATGGGATAAAATCCCACAGAAGGAGGGAGGGTAGGAAGAAAAAATGTAACTGGGACTTTCTACAAAGGGAAAAAGAGGCTGAATCAGGACTGCTAAAGCAACAGTGCCATCTGCCGCGTACTCCCCTATGGAAGCAAGCTGATTTTAGCTGTCTCCTGCTCTGCTGCAGCCATGACAGCAAATCTGGGAGACCCCCTGCAGCACTGAGCTGAGGAGGGCAGGATCAAACCCAGCCTTTCCTCTGGCCCAGCCTTTGTGCCCAAAAAACATTTCTTGAGTGTCCTTAATAAATATGTTGCCTGTTAAAAAAAAAGGAGGGTTTCTTTCTCTTGGCTTAGCAGGATCCCATGCTCGGACACTCAGCGAAGAATCAGTCCACTATAAAGCCCCCTGTCAGTGAGATATACATCATGAATGTGTAAGCAATCAAACTGCTGCCGTCCATTCTCTTTTCCATGCTGTATTTCTTTCACCTTGTAAAAGGGCTTTCTGTTACTTGCGCAAATCTGCTGTCGGTTTCGATCCATATTTTTATGCACTGTTCTTTTCACTGTGTTCATTACCTCTCTGAATGCCTTTATACATTATATTATCTGAAGTAATTATTACAGAAAAGACTAATCAATATTATGAATTTCTATAATGCCTTTCATCAGTAGCTCTCAAAACTCATTTCTAAGGATCAAACTTGACAGAACTCATAAAATACAGGTGTAGTCACTCTGCAAAAAATTCTGGTAGATGTAAGTCTGTAATCCCCATGTCAATGTTTATACATCTCATATTTTAACCTTCACTCAAACACCCTTATTTTTTAAAGAGTTCCCCCCAAACTCTGCCCAGGACAGAGTATGAATGGAACTTTGATAAGGTGATTCCCTGTCCTATGACCCCCCACTTTGGGTGCTTAACTGACTCACTCCTTAAGGACAATTTGCAGGATGGATAGTCTAAAGTCATTAGCCCAGGCAGTATTATATTCAATAGGTCCCATTAAAAAAATGTCCATAGTAGGACATCACTTTTTGTAGGTAAAAGGCTACTCTTGACATACTCCGGCATCTACTCATTTTCCTCATTAGACCATTGTGCAGGCAGCTATACTTTTTGCACATGTGCGATATAGAATCCCTGCGATTTGTCTGCTGTGGGTGTTAAACTTTGGTTTTCTGTTAATTTGCAGACTTCCAAGCTGTCCTCTACGTCCTCTGCTACTGTTCCTAGACTCATTAACGACACATGGAGGCGAGGCTTTTGGAAATAGATAGTGTGGGATTCTGGGGCAACAGATGCTCTGTGGTAACTCAGAGATGCTTCATATTGCAGACCTGATCTTTGCAATCAAGGGTCTAAATTTGAATTTCAGAAAGGGATAAAACTTGTGATGAAGCGTTTGCTATGACGAGAGCTGAACTCCAAGAACTGAAGTCAGCGTCTGCATGGGTTCAGAATATGAATCCAAGTCTCTGCTGGTAATGCATGAATGCACCTTCCATTACCAAAGCCCCTGAATCGCTGCCTTAGCAGGCATAGGCTGCATCAAGGACGCTTTTCTTGTGACTTTCTTTCTGTCTCTTTTTTGGCTTCTTGGAACTTTATATGATTACTTTAGATTGGAATAGCTATAAGATCTGGAGGCTTCACATTAATTATTAACCTCAGTATCTGACTCCTATATTTTAAGATCTACAGCTCTGAAAGAGGATACACTGCTGGCAGTAGCTACCTTGGGAGGGTTGAAATTTATTATAAATCAAACTAATCTATACTGTCTTCTGCTCAGGAAATTGAATTCTGGGAGTTTGTGAAAGTCAACTCAGAGTTGACTGAGACTCCTAATTCACATAGATGGGGGACATTTACATTGAGATAAGAAAAAGCTGTTGATCTGAATCTCATTACAAATCAAATTTAGTTATTCTGGAATTCAATCTACCATATTTAAGTTAGTTAGTGGGACCTTCAAAAATGGAAAGTGGAGTCTTTGTTCTTTTAAAATAGATGCAACAAGATTATCTGTCAAAAATAAGAGATACTCATTTTGGGCATATTTAGCCAACAGATACTTATAATCAAAGAGTGATAACAAGTTCCCATTATTTGGTTATGGGTCTCTGCTGGCTGAGGTCCCACAGTGGCAATTTTTGAGAGAGTTCTTTGTACTCGCAAGCTTAATCAAAAACAAGACTCAGCTCTGTATTTGCCTCCACAAAGTCAATGAACTAAGCTCATCAAAGTCGTAGGGTTAAATTTAGCTCAATGTGTCTTTGTTAAAATGTTTATAATGCAAATGGTGGCTGTTCACAAAAGATGTAACAGAGTCTGTAGATGGATTTGTTCCTTTGTCACCTCACTGAGAAGCTGAAAGGTATCTCCAGAAAGAAATAAAATATATGTCTTGTGAGTCTGAAAAAAACCCCACCCTCCTATTGTATAAACTCTTGGCCACCCATTTCCAAGAAGATGGTGGGCATCTTCGTGCCATGTTTATTAGCTACAGTTAAGAACGTCATTAAAAGCTCAGAGATGCAAGTCTTCCTAGGTAGCGCAATAAAAACTAACTAAATAAAGTGATGGATGTCCCTTCTGAAGTCCGAAGATTCAGCATTTGGCCTGCCTTACACCTGCTGAGGGAAAGTAGCTGAACTTCCAGCGAGGCTTCTGCTGGAAACAGCGGCCATGGGAACTGCCTCAGGGAAGAGAGGGATGGCTGTAACCCCTGCCAGCCATGGCCAAGCCAGGTCTCAGGCGCCTTTGTCACAGCAGATGTCTGGGGGGATGCAGTTCGCCTCGAAACAGCTCTCTGCTGCCAGCAGCCCCCTGCTTGTGTTGAAGGCATCTGACACTGAGGTTAAGCAAACCAAGCCGTTCAAAGTAACTGGATCGCGGTGCCCCAGGCAGGCTCTGTGTTAGAAGCAGAGAGTGCGGGAACTCAGAGGAGGGTTGCGGGGGATGTATTAAGCTGTCAGCAGTAGCTCCACTCTCTGGCTAAACCTGTGTGAGCGCTGCTCCAGCTGCTCCAGCTGCCGATGTGTTTTGTCAGCAATGAGTTAAATCCTTAGAGCAGACAAGGCCGAAGAGGTTTCTCGATTTCCAGCTTTGCAAACACCTTTGGCCAGCATCTCTGAGTATGACAGCCTGGGAGCATATTAATGAGCAGCTACTTCCCAACGGGAACTGTTATATCAGCATTTCTTCTCCCTGTGTTTTTTCCTGCCGCTATCCTGAGTGGTGACACAGAGGTGCACGAGCAGCTCAAAGATGACCGTGGAGTGTAAGTATCTAAAACAGCCAGGAGGGCTTGGGATACAGAAGCAAATACCCTAACCTTGGAATGACAGCTCTCTTTCAACTGGCGATGGGGTTATGAATATAGCATTTACTTCTATACCATCAAATAGAAATGATAACATAATGGACTGGCAATTCTGCTGTTATTCTGTGGCTACGAAAGCACATAAACTGAAAGGCCAGGGGAATGATTCTTCTGCAGTTAGCCTTAATTCCTCTGCAGATACAGAAGTATAATGGGAAACCAGAAACAGACCTCTACGATGCCCTATTTAACCTATGGGAATCTTTCACCAGAAGAAGGGGCAGGCACACTGTGTCAGAAATTATATACAGTGCTAATGACATATTAGACAGGAGATAATAAGCCTTTCAGGGATTCCTAAATGTATTACTTGTTAATTTAGGAGGTACCCTGGGTGCAACTTATGAGGTGGTACTAATTTAGAAGGTATCATGAGTAACTCTGCTTGCTGGAGGGTTGAAATGTAAATCCCATCATTCAACAGGGAAAACGAAAATGCTCCTTCCATTAAGTCTGTGATCTGTCCTTCACTTGCCATGGGGAATATCATAATTTAGAAAGCCGCCTTCTAGAATGTTGAACAATCATGCCTCATCAGTGAGATCTCCAGATTAAAAATGTGAACATTTTTACATTACTAGAGGGATTGTTATATCTTGCTTAATATTTCATATATTTGACATCAAACTACCGAGTAAAGAGTATAATGTATTAAAATGCCCTTCTAGTCATATTATTTGCCTGCTTTTATGTAATAAGACTCTAACTGCATTTGTTCAGTGATACTGTACAGTGGTTTGATTTATGTTTTGTAGTGTCGGGCTGAGAAGGGACTTTAAAACTGTCAGTCAGTTCAGATCTATCGCAGAGTGGCTGCGGATCCTGAAACAGGAGGTTCTCCTTGGAGGCAGAGGAGTTTTTGTATCCTCCCCTTAGATGCAAAACTGATGCAGCACCACCTTCCATGGAGCTGGCTGCACCTTCAGGCACCCAGCAAAAAGCAACAACATTATTTTCAGCCCTTACTAATTGCTTCCAGAATTTGTGGGTACAATCATGCTGTCACTGTATCTTATACCGTAACGCCCTGCATACACCGGGTCCAGCCCTCTTCACTTCTGCGTGCCTACAGTTCCCACTGTACTCACCAGGAGGCGAGGCCTGTAGGAGCAGTTCCCTCGAAAGTCCCCGTCCCCCGTCCTCGTCCACCCCAAAAATCGCCTGACAGTCATGACAGGGCAGTGCTGAGCTTCACACCGCACATGCACATCAGCTAGGTCAGTTCAAACCAGGCAAGAAAATTGGTGCCTCTTTAGTGGATCCTGTTGCCTTCCCTTTCTTTATCCTACCTCTTTTCCTCCTGTCCTGAAGTTAAAGTGAGTACCTTTCTGTGAACGGCGTAATTGTTATCGCTTCCTGCAATTGTGGCTACGCATCATTGCTCCGGCCTCAGACTGCAGCTTCCCTTGTAAAGGGCTCACACCAAAGGTGGGAAGCGTAGTACACACAGGTGAAAGCCAATGAGGAGGGCATATTTTTACAGCAGAAATGGAGAACTAGACATAAATCTTACCATGTACAGCACATGGGAAAATCTGGGGCTAGACAACAGAATCTATTCCCACTTTTACACGATTCTAAATCATTCTGCAACAATATGACAACCAGGGGGACTGAAATTCCTCATTTCTAAAATAGAGGTAACAGAGGCAGTGAATTTATGTAGACCTTCACTGGGAACAGGAGGGGACCTCTGGAGAATAAGTCAGGTGAGGACAGGACTTCTTGTTTGTTCACGGTTGTGCATAGACTCTTTCCTGTGTCTTTAACGTTTGCCATAGCCCTTCAGTAACTGGCTAACATAAATAGCCATCTAGAATGGTATGGAAGACTGAGGATTTATGAGTTATCAGGGCACAGAAAAAAGCCACTAAGGGCAAAGTATATTCTGCTCTTCAGGCTAGTTACTGCTTTCTGAGGCTTGTTCACCATTTTTTACATATTCTACCTGCTGTTTTTCTTTTTCCTTCCTTTTTTTTTCTTTTTTCTTTTTTTCTTTCCTTTTTTTTTTTTTTTTGCTATCCCCCTGTGTAGTTGATGAAGAAGACAGGCCCCTGCTAATGATTAACTTGTTTTGGAAGGCAAATTCAGAAAAGGAGGGTTGAACTGACATCAGTCAAGCAGTCAACTTTAATTAAAAATGTTGAAACTCGTTAATAAGAAACAAAGAGGCAAAACAAAAAAAAAAAAGGAAGGAGAATGCATAGCAATAGAAAAGAGAGAACATAATAAAACAAGGAGGAAGGACAAATGAAAAGTAAAAAGCAAGAGAATTAATGGGAAAATGGAGATAGCTAGCACAAACGAAACCATACATACGCTGTCCTGACTTCTTACTAAAGTATCTGGATGTCCATCGGTAGCCTCTAAAGTGGCAGTTCTTGCCTGCTTACCTCCCTTATATTTATTATTTATCTGATATTTTAAAATATACAGTTGCTAGTATGAACTGGGGCATTTCGGATGCGTATTTGCTGTTGAATACGCACACAAGCCTAGGTCCTGCTCAGAATAGCCAACCGCTTGTTTGGGGAGTACAAGAGAGAGGGAGACTGCTGCAGAAATCCCGATTTGGTGACTCATCACCCTGGCAACACTGGCAAGAGAAAAAGCGATGCTTTATCTTTACCCAAATCTAGACTATCCTAAATTGATGTAAAAGTGAAAATGACTTACTGAGAAGAGCCATTAGCTTCACGGAGAAGTTTTGAAATGTCACTGCTTTGCAACATATTAGCCTAGCTAAAGAACATTAAATAGCCTCCCTAATGGACACCTGATACACCAGAGAGAATTCTGAGTCCCTGGTGAACTTCCTCATGCTCCCCTAAGGCTAGTCCTTATGAGGATTTGGACATGCTGGATGAATTTTCTCACCCATGCACTCTAATATCTGCATGCAGATGAAACATCTTAACTGCTGTAAATTCATAAGTTTGAGCCAAATGAGAAATAAATCAAATTTATCCCTGATATGGGCTTTGCGAAACTGAAAATTTACCAAGTCTAACTAAAAGCATTCATTTGCTTTCTGTTCTCCAAGCCCTGGGGCATCATTTAGACCACAGAAACCTCTGGTCCTCCAAGCAGGGCTAGAAAATGTAGCACCTGAAGCCTGTGAGACACTGGCTTCATGTTTTCACACAGTGTAAGAAGAGGCTATTGAAAGACTCATAGTAAGACTGCTGCATTAACTTATCCAGATTAAATACGGAGATTGAAGGGGAGAGGTAAAACATATACATCAGCTTTTGATAAACAACCAACTACTAAAGTTCTTCTAAACTTAAACTGAATTTTGAACCAGCTGTGTTTCACTCTCCGTCTCTAGGGGTAGCCCAGACAATTGGGTGTGGAAATTCTCTGAACTTTTCCATTTGAGTCTTCTACAACCATCCGGGCCAAACTGAACTCCAAAAGTATTCAGTTTGGTATCAGATGCATAAATTTTCTTAGACGGATCAGGCTGTGTAGAATTTAACTTCTTTGCTGTTTCGATGGGCTAAAGAATGCATTTCAAATAGTTCACTGCAAGAGCTACTAAAGTCTTAGTGACTAACAGAAAATGAATGTATCTTCTTGCATGATTATTGAACAATAAAAAACCCACAAATTGGAATTCTTCCATATTTTAAATCTCCACATTGCTTAATAAAAGGTCCCAATGAACTTTGTGGAATCTGACACTAAAAAACACCCAGCAGAACTAAGGTACAAGGAACTCAAAAGCAATGTAATTTACCACCATGTGTTTTAAGTCCTGCTTTGCTGCTAAATCACCAGCATTTTATTTGCAGTGAAATATGCTACTTTTCAGTCAGATCACACCTATTCCTTAGACACTACATTGCAAAGTGTTGCAAAAACCCCCCAATACCTCCAAACATATGCATACACAAATGCACACACATACATGCTCAGAGGGATTAATTTTATTTTTTAATGAATTGATTTCAAGGTTAGCATCCTTGTAACTTCATTTGTGTGTAGACAGAACACACAAACACCACCTTACAATCTATTCTTTACGGTTTTATTTCCCAGCTGGGAAGAGGGGGTAGGTGTGTTGAAAGATATACAGGGCTGTTGTGCACAGAAATGCCTATGGAAAAGCTTTATCCTAACCAAGTCACAATCAGTTGAATGAATTTCCCGAAGTGAAGGTTTCGTTCTTCTGGATTCTTCAGCTCTTCCCACCAGTGCCATTCACAGGGCACTCCATTAGTCTGTGCCAGACAATTTAGGGGCCACTAATAGCCTCTGTTGTGCCCCGCAGGGAAATACGTATGCATGCATGGACCAATATTAAACCCCATATATACACACACACACACTTCCATTATATTTTTAAAAACAAAAAGGACAAAGAACAAGCAAGGGAAGTATAATGAAAATAACTTTGTTTTCCAGATGGAAGGGATTTTTTTTTTCCTCCATCAGTTTGCTGTTACTCACTTGGCAATTTCTTTTACCTGATTTTGGAACGCTGTTTCTAAAAACTACAGATGCTTCTTTTAAATGTGTCCTGATTACCCCTGTTTTGAGGTGGAGCATTTTAATAGCCAGGGAGGAAGGATTTTCTGCCATTGAAAGCATTTGGCACAGGGCACTGTAGGTGTGTTGATGGTTTTCTGACACGTCTTCCAACCCTTCTCAGCAAGTCTGAATGTTATGTTATATTGAGAGATAGTGCTGCTTGTGCTGTGCACACGTGCTGCAGAGGCAAGGCCAGCCCAAAGGAGGGTATTTGTACCCTACAACTTCGTTGACCTTGTTTCAGATGCCTAAATTAGGCTGCAGATATCCTGGCCAGTGGGGAGAAACCCTGGGACAACATGGGGCATTTCAGCAACACTCCTTCCCCAAGTGCCTCCCGGGAGTAATGCATCCATCTCTCTCTCTCAACCATGGAAACAGTGTCTGGGGATTAACCATGCCCTGAAACCTCTAAGGGGGGGGTGTGCATAAAGCTGGTGTCGTGAGCACGACACCTGTTTTGGCTAGGTTCCCCGTCTCATGATGGGTGGTTGTGGAACCTGCCAGCCTCCCCCATCCTGCCCTCCTTGCATGGCAGGTGAGAGATTGGACCCTCGGTGCATTTTCACACCGACCCACATCTGGCAACACTGGTTTTGGAGGAGGGTAAAAGCTATTTTTTCTTCTGTAAATATGCCCATGACACAAAGGCTGGAGATCGGGAAGAAAACGGAGCGACATCTATTTCTTCCAAAGAGTTGTACCAAAAAAGAAAAGAGAATTATTACTTATTTAATATCTGGGAAGTGGAAATTAAAAACAGGCTATCCATCAATGAATTTACGGTTTCTGGAACTCCTCTGAGCTCTAGGAAAACATAAAGCTCTGCCCTTTGGTCTTCTTTTCAGTCTGCCTGGGTAAGCTCACTTTATGAGGCAGCATAATTTGCAGTGACCTTTTCTGAAGCTGTTGCTACACTTCCTGCTTCACTGGAAACCACCTTTTTAGCCATGCATGACATGACTCCACATACACTGGAGTATAAATTTCAGGCTTTGCCACCAAACCCTGCAAAGTAAACTGATGAGGTAGGTGGCCGTACCGGAGCAGGATGCTGTTGGTACCGCTGGGCTGCAGAAGACAGTGCTGAGGGATGGTTTTTGAAGGCCGGTTGGCCCTTGTTGGACCACGGATAAATGCATGGAATCAACGGCGGGCAGGGGATGAAAAAAGAATTTAAAACTAATAATGTCAGCCGTCTGCTTTTCTCTGGATTGCTTGGGGGGAGAAAAAACCCATTTCTTACGTATTTCCGCTTTTAAAAAATCTTTATATGAATTTGGTTTCCCCTTGGGATATCCAGGGCATTCAGATAACCTAATATATTTCTCAGGAGAGCTGTTTCAGTGACTCTTTTCTTCATCTTTTATAATTATTATCCTGCCTCTTACTTGTACAGGGGAATGATTATGCAGTTTTACAAAAGGGTTTTCAGACATACTCCACATGTGAGTATTAAGGTGTACCTCTGTCCCAATATAACTAAAGCCCCATGCCCATTTAAACATCCACTGAGGTTTTAAATCTTGTTTTTGCTGTATATAAAATGGTAAATGTATTTATTCTCATATAAATGCAGGCCCTTCTACAGTCAGTGGAAGTTTTCCTTTGGCTGTAACTATTTCAGGATTCCAGCTTCCACATGTGTTCCCTGCAGAAGCACATGTGACATAATAATATGCATATTTTCTTAATCTTTTAGAAACTTTTAGTATGTGATTCTTTTTGTAGAAATCTTTTCATATATATTAATTATATATAATAGAACTGTGCGAGGCAGTCTGAAACACTCCTTGAATCACTCAAAAACTGCAGTCTGAAGACTGCAGAAAATTTACCCTTGGAATTTGGTGAATCCATACTGACCAGATGATTAGTTCATTTTCTTTGTTTCCTTTCTTTATGTATCTTCATTTACCTTTTCTTTATTTATTTTTCATGTGGTGAAGACCTTTGAGGCGTCTTTTTTCCTTTGGTTAAGGAAGTAAGCTGAAGTATCAAAGATTTTTCTACTTGCAGAAATTATATGCTGTGATACGGTTTTTCAAGTAAGGTGCTGACCTAGCAAAATAAAGAATGTGTTCTAATCTCTCCAGGATCAACACAATACATTTAAGATGCATCCTTGTTCACTTAAATAATGATTGTAAAGTTCTTAAAAATACTAACCAAATAGTAACTGAACGATATGGTTTCCTGAAGCTACAGTGTAGTTATAGGACATGAATTTATTTATATACTCAAAAGTTTAAACTGCAGAATGCATATTCATACAGTAAAAACGTGCAGTAACTGTTCTGGGATTTGAAAATTAAAAAAAGGAGGAATTTTGATGAAAATGAAGAAAAGTATAGAGAAAATATTGGCAAGTTGGGAAAAAAATGGTAGATATATTTTTCAGCCAAAGTAATAATCATCAAAACTTAATCCAAATTTCAAGATCTTCCAACTGGAATCTGAAAAATTCTGTTTTGAAATGCCACCCCGGGTGCATCTTGGAAATTTGTCTTTGTTGGTTCTTGCGGCTTCTCTCATGTAACAGTGCGCGCTGGTGTTCCTGGTCAGATCACATGCCCACGGGTGCCCCACGGGGTTACTGGGATGTTGCAACAGATTTTGGGAAGTCACCAGCAACAAACGGCGTGAGAAAGTTTGCCCGTGTGGCAGGTTTGGCCAGTAGCCCCAGAGCAGTAGGTGCAACACATTTCAACTTCTAACTTCCAGTGAGGTGTTACAGAAACGCTTCAGATTAAAATGTTTTCTTTTCAGTCAAAAGCTGAAGTCGCTAACTTTGTTTAGGCCAAGAGCCTGAAACCTTCCAGTTTTCAAAGGTTTTGCTTGTTGACTAAACTTTAAACTTTTCACAGAATGCGGCTTTCTTTACAATTTAAAATAAAAATAGATGGAAGCTCTTCACCTCACCAAATGCACCGCCAGTGTATTTGATGATAGCTGGGGAACAAATTGCATAGCCCTGTTGTATATTACATTTCTCCCAACCATTTGACCCCAACAATGTTCTTGCTACTTTGTTCCTGTGCTTTGTTCTTTGTTTCGTCCACATCAAGAATTTTTCTAAGCTCTTTGAGAGCTTCTCTGAGTGACTGTCATAGAAAAGTCACCCTGCCAAGAAAGTATCCTTTTCCATGAGTGGATCGCACTTTTTCCACTCCTTTGAAGAACACCACCACCAATAACAACAAAAATAATAGATGCATCTAAAGGAGATGTGAGACTTTGGATGAGAAAACTTCAGTGAGTACTAGAAACAAGCCTAACATTCCACATATAGTTCTCTGAAAGATTATAAGCCAAAATTGTATCATTCAATATACACATAGAAGTGGTACTGTCATCCTCTGTTATGAGACACGACTGCAGTCCTTGCAGCGTTTCAGCTCCTTTTTTCCCTGTCATCTGTACAATTAATATCAGATGACAACACTGAGATCCACCAATTCTTTGCTAATGCCCTGCTCAAAACTAGGGCCAGCGTGTGACATCATGTTTTCTACCTCCCTTCTCTGCCTCTTGCTTGCTTTCTTTGTCTTGCTCCCTCTCACATGCAGATACATATATCTTTATTTGCCTCTCGTGCATATTTCTATACATTAACAGTCATATAGTCTTTTCTTTTTACAGGGAGAATTCCGAACGCTACCTTTAGTCATGTGAGATCATTTTCTGTGTCTCTGAGTTACAAGGGTCTTGATTGAGGAATGAAAGAAAGACTAAAGCAGTTCAATAGAAATTATCTTCTTAATGGTGAAGTCTGAATTATACATTAAAGTACCATTTATTCAATGAATTTTATTATTCTGTTTAAAAAGGCAGAGACTTTTATGTGTTTCGTATGCTTACATAGGTTTATTAGCTTGAGTAAAAGGTTATTATTATTCAATTGAATAATTGAATTTTAAATTATTGGTATTGCACTTCATATTATAACTGCTTTTCCAGATGCATTTGATTATGTCAAATTTGCCTTTTAATCCCCTGCCTGGAGACCGTTTTCTTGAATCAGGCACTGTTTCTCACCCTCCGTGGTGGTATCCTAATGAACACACATGGTCCAGTCTCACATCTTCCATGTAAATTACTGCGCATACCTCTTCTTGTCAGATCACATCAGAGGCTATCTGGTGTCATATAATCCTGGATACTGATACGTGGAAAATCTTTTCAGGTGATTAATGCCATAGGCATCTAATTTTCCTGCAAAGCACTATTATGGGACTGCAGTGTTTACGTGAATGCCAGACTTAGGGATATGAAATGTACATTTAGAAAAGTTAATAATTTGTGCCTAATCCCCTACAAGAATTATCTGTTGGTATTTCTATAAATAATTGCAGCTTTATTTCTTGTCTCTAATTGAATCACATATTAATTTATTGGACGTATTATTCATTAAAACACTTGGAACTTTGCTGTAAATCTCATTGCATGGGTGAAATAAATACAAGTAAAGCTACACTTAAAATATCTTTGCATTTGAAACATTTATTAAATAAAAAAAGTGACAAAATAGCTGTGCTTTGGTGTTTGTTTACTTGCTTTGTTTGTTTGTTGTTTGTTTAATGCTCAAGCAAACGTGCCCTTCAGAAGGCTTCTTGTTTGCTAGAAACATAACATTTGTCCTTGACGATACACTTGGAAACCGTGATTCCTGGGAGTAACACTGAAATTCTCTATTAAGATAACAAATGATACACAAAACAATCCTACATAATAAAATATCACGGTAGGCAGCTCCAGAGTGGAATATTCTGTGAGCACCGATTCTTCATTGCTACACTCAATACCGCAACTGATAACGTCAGCGTGGTTAAAGGTGCTGCGTTTGCTTGCATGTACCTCTGAATTACCTAATTGTTTACTGTTATCAGGCTGCTTCTACCTCTGCTGAAGAGTTTTTCCCTCAGCCAGGCGTTGTCCATTAACTTCACCAGAAGCAGGATCAGCCTTCCACAGCCTTCCGTAATTTTGAGCAAATTACGTTTTAGAAAGTAATCGTTGATTCCTGAGATTTGACATAGGATAGGAAGCACTTTAAAAGTGGCTTTGAATACTCTTAATTAGCTCAAGAATTACAGGCTCATTCCTCTCTTACTCTGCCATTACATACATTTATCTCAACTGATTTCAACAGAGTTGCTTCTGTTTTACACTGGTGTGAGGGAACAAAAAAAACCAGGTTGCATAAATTGTTAACAGCTCTTTCATACTGCCTCTTTATTACCAGATAAAACTTTGATGAAGGACATTCACAGAAGATCAATATGAGAAACCACATAAGACCTGACTTCTATGCTACTGGCTGATACTGAAAATCACAGAAATAAGTATTTGTTTTTGAAGCTCTTACTTAAGCCGATGATTGGTTCGATGCTGTTTTTCCTGAAAGAAATATTTCACCTTTAGGAGACGTACTGCCTCCTGAGTAAAGTTACTCCACGGCTCCAATTGCAGGGATGCGGGAAAGGGAACAGAGTGCAGTCATTCATCCGGTAACGAGCAACTCCATCTGACAGCCTTCGTTTGGGGGAATAAGGACCCACGTTCGCTTCTCCGCTTGGTGTGGATGCTGCTCCCGGCTGATGTAGGCACCCTAGGAGGCTCCGTGGGAAAGGCTGTGTGTCTCAGGAGGGTAACAAGGGGCTTTGGGGAAGTTTGGGGTCTTCTTCCAAGGAAACGGGAAATCGCCTCCTCATCGGCAGTCTTCACCTGTAATTTATAGAAGCCAGCTCACAGCTGTGGGGTAAACAACAAACCGTATTGAACTGGCCAGTAATAAACTCTCTGTGGGCTAATATAGCTCAGGATATATTCACTGCCAAAAGTAAATTAAACATTTTCCTTGAGATTCACTTAGATAGCAGTGTTGGTTTATGTAGTGGTTTATATGCGTATGAAGAAGTGAGCAGGAGTTAAAGTGCAACTGCAATCACATACAGTAAATCCAATTTATATTAATATTCCTCCAACCTAATAGCTGGCAAATACACGTTTCTGCACTTCTAGCGGTCTACCTTAATTGGTTTCTGTCAAACGTCAAGAAAACATTTTATCACAGGTTTGTGGGTTTTTTTCCTAAAAAAACCCCAAACGGATCTACACTGAAGGTCACAGAGGTGAATATTTTTAGAAAGTTTACTCTTCACACACTTAATCAAGACCATGATACTTTACTTGCTTTCCGCCAACCGTTACTAAAGCCATCCACAGTCTTCGAAATCCAAGTGTTATGAAGTGGAAATGCCTGTTCAGGAAAGCGCTCTGGTATGACTGAGTCTTGATGACAGGCTTAATCCCAAACTCAGCGGAAACTCAGTTGTGCTCCTTTTTCTCCCTGAGGTAGTTGAAGAGGACATCCAGCCCCCCCTCGACGACCTCGGGCAGGGGCCGGGACAAGGGGTTGTGGGCGATGTGGAGGCCTTTGTCCATCGGGTTCCACGCGATGCGTGGCAGCCGGCGCAGCAGGTAGAGGTCATCCGGGAGAGTCTGTATGGCGTTGTAATCCACGTTTAGTAACTCCAGAGTGGTGATGAAGCAGAGGGAGCGTGGCAAGGAGCGTATGTTGTTATTCTCTATGATAAAAATTTGCAGATTGACCAGATACTGGACACTCTCCGCGATGCTTTCAAGCCTGTTGGACCCTAGGTGCAAGAAGTCCAAGTTCCTCAGCGCGAAAATGCAGAGGGGAATTTGCACAAAGCGATTGTTGCTGAGGTTCAGTTTCCTCAAACTTGTCAGGTCGGTGAAGCTCAAAGGCAGTTGCGAGATGCAGTTGTGCGAGAGGCTCAAAACCTCCAGCTTCCTGCATAAGCTGAGCTCTGCTGGCACTTCTGTCAGGCAATTCATGTTGACGAACAAGATCTTCAGGTTCCTCAGCAGCCCAATCTCTTTAGGTAGACACTTGAGGCAGTTGCCACCCAAGTTCAGCACTACCAGCCTGTCCAGTTTCCCCAGTGAAGGAGGAATCACCACCAGTTGGTTGCGTGAAAGGTTCAGTTTCTGCACCTCGGGCAGTCCCCACAAGAAGTCAGGCGCGCTGGTCATCCCTTTCATTATGAGGCTCAAGCTGACATAACGCAATCCCCGTTTTAGCAGTGACTTGGGCTCTTTCCCTGAGAGAAGAGCATCTTCCCACGCAGGCAACTTTGGACCTTTCCTCAGAAAAACCATGCTCCTTCGCCTCTCGTTCTTCGAGTGCTCAGTTCCCATAGCACCCTGGATCCCTCCTGGGAGATGAAGTGAGGTTTTCTTCCCTTGCAAGTGCTACACCAACATGCAAATGCCAACGGGGGATGACAGCTTGCAGGAGGCGGGAAAGTCAAAGCAAGGAGACAAGGAGGAGCCTGTGAAGTGCATCTCAGTCCACCCGGACAGTTTCCATAGCTGCTGAGGGAAAGTTTCACTTTTGGGGGCTTATGACGGTCTTGGTGCACAGTGTGTAATGAAATACTTGCTCCTGACTTGTGAGCAAACCTGTTCAATTCAAACTGAATGCCACAAAGCAGCTGTCACTGTCATTTGGCCTGGGCTTTATTGGACAGATATGTGTCTTCACTGCAAAAAGGTCACAAGGATGCTGTATATAACTTCACCATGTCAGCTTTCTTGGCTATCTGGTACATACCATGGCTGCAGGACAATTAACAAGAGTGACTTCAAAAAACAAACAAGCAAGCTATAGAAAAAAACCCAAACAAGCAAGCTATAGAAAAAAAACCAAACAAGCAAGCTATAGAAGAAAACAAACACACAAAGAAGTCATCATGTCAATTCAGATGTAAAGGGAATTTACACACCCATTTTTATTTTGTTGTTCCTGATTTTACTGAAATAGTTTCCAGTCCAACAGAAAACTTTGCATGCTGCAAAAAATGCTTGTAAAGACTTCTATGTGAGTCCTTGTTTTCTCTTCAGTTAAAAAAATAAAAAAAGAAAAAGTTAGTGCTGGTAAAAAATGTTAGCTTTTATATCCCCTTTGTGGTGAGGATAGGCCTCTTTCTTTTCGGAAAGGGTACCACCTTCGCTGCAGCAGTGACATTTTCCAGCGGCATCTGCGCCCACTTGGATAATTGCTTGCTACCCACGTCACCGAGTGTGAGCGGTCATATTGCGCAGTTCTGTGCAAATTACTCTGTCTTAAATGTCTTTTGCTACTTCCACATCTAACGGCGAGATTTTTTGGGTCTGGTTCTTTTGTGCAGCAGAAAACATAGCCACTTGGTGTCCCTTTTCCCATGAACTTCCCTGTCTTTCTGGGCTATTCTGGGGTACAGGGGGACTAGCAGTCAAATAGCTTGAACTATAAATGACATTTAACTCCGGGATAGAGGGACTGATGGGAGAGGAAGGAAGCAGTGAGGTATAATAATACCCAAGAACAGCTGAAGCTAGCTCTGCTGATGAAAGGAAATTGTATTGCTACAGGAATATGCAGTGAGTTTAAACTCAAAGGGACCCTAAAAAGGATACACAAAAGCTTCGGGCACCATTTAAACTAGGTGAAAATTGCAGCAAATAGTACAAGACTTTCAGGGCTTTCCCTCTCCAGTGGATCCATGGTGATGGAGATGCTTTGCTGCTGCCTGAGAGACGTGGTGACGGGTGTACCCTCCCTCCCCACGACCTCATTTCAGAGAGCCTCCTCACCTTAAAACCCTGCATTATTAGCTGAGATGCTGAAGGGCTATGCACGAAGCTGCAGGTTGGAGTCGGGGCACTCCATCAACCTCTTTGGAGTCAGTTCCCGCAGTCCCTTCTTACTGCCGAGCACCGCTCAGTCTCTTTTCGGCTTTGGGTCCCTGACTGAGCTGCCCCCGCTTGGGAGGAGAGGGGACAGAGGGAGCATCCCTGTGGCTGTGTCAGGCAAGCCGGGCCCTACGGCAGGAGAGGAGCCAGGACCACAGCAAGAAGCGCGAGATGGTGGTGAGCTGTGTGAGCCACGCAATTAAAACATCTGCCTGGCATGGCACAAGGCATGGCACAAAACCAGCTGGTCCTGAGGCTGAAATGTTGTATTCCCTGGAGTGCCTGGACAAGCCTGGAAAGGGCTGAGGCCAGTCGTAGCTGTTTGGTTAGAGCGGGTTGGCAGCCTGACTGAGAGCCGCAGAGCCCTCCCTCCCAAGCACTTTCTGCCAATATTTGCCCGCTTGCAAACAAACATTATATTAAATCCCATCGCAGCCGTAAGCTCTGACTCAGTGTTCTTGTTCACCACCATCCGGATGCGCTGCCAGGCGTGGGGAGATGACCCCGCCGCTGCGGGCAGAGGAGCTGCTCAGTGAAGGGAGAGGAAACCCAACAGCAGGCCAAGCTCAGGCCAGATTCAGCCTTTGACGACAGGGGAACCAGAGGCTAAAATGTGCCCCTTCAGCCCAAGCAGGTGGGGAAGCAAAACCGAGAGCCTCTCGCGAGCCCTGACTCTGCCCAGCTGCTGTGAAAAACGCACCTATTATCAGGCAGCCTAAGTGGATTTGAACAAGACATTCCCTTCTGCAGCGAAGGGAAGAAAAAAGCCTTTTAGAGGGGATTTACAAAGTCGGGCATTTCCCTTCTCCTAATGGCACCGCCAGGAGGAGGAACCTGCCACAGCTCTGCCCAGTGCCCCGCGTCCCTCCCCGTGGCCGGGCTTCTCCGTGTGCCCACATCCCCACCGTCACTTCAGGGCTCTTCCTTCAGGAGCTCCCTTTTAGTAACAACCGAAAACAAACACAAAGGAAGCACAGTCTCCCTGTAGCCACACTCTCCCCACCCTCCGCCGTCTGGCCAGATATTTTTGGATGAGAACATCGTCCCCATCTCCAAAACGCATTAGAGTTCACTGCCCGGGGACTTGGCAGGGCCGGGTCCGACCTCTCACCGCAGAAATCCCAATTTCTTAACAGTGTGACTCAGCCAAAGGGCTCTGTACCCTTCCCTGGTTTTGCATTGTGCTGCCGATTCGAAATCAAGCCTGTGATATCGCCCAGTCCAGCCTGGGTCCGGCTGCTGTTGGAAAGCTTCACCCTGGGGTCTCCATCAAAGGAAAACGCTTGCCCTGCTCCAGGCTCGCGGCACCTCCTGCTCTTGCACTGCTCTACCTCCACTGCCTGTCGGGCAGCAGAAGCAGCAGCAAAGGGGGTTTAAAAAAGAAATTCCACATCTGCAGCTTCCATTGTCCGGTTCCCTTCCTGCCTCCGCGAGCATCGAAACTGCTGCGTGAAGGAGAAAAAAAAATAACCATTTCCTTTTCTTTGTTCTCCAACAGAAAAACAGGCTATTGAGCACGCTTGCAGTTGTGGCGAGGGGAAACTCTGAGGTAACCAAATTAAATTCCTTTCTTCAAATTGGGATATAAAAAACCACAGTGGCCTCATCTGGACGTCGCGGGAACTAAAGTTCTGAACAAAAATAGTCCCTGGTCTGTTGGCATCCCAGACTGGTTTTTTTCCAACGTTTTCCAGTCCCCTTTTCTCTGGGTCGCTGCCGCCCTCCCTGTGCCGGGAGGATGGACTGATGCCTTTGGGCTGCTCTGAGGTAGCCGAGCCAGGGAAACACTGACCTGTGTCAACACAGCCCAGCAGAAAGCAGAAATGAATTCCGTGCATGCAAGTTTGGGAGGGGAAAAAAAAACCCCAACAAACCCAAATCATTGGGAATTACACGATACAGTGGAGTTGATAGTTGCTTCATGGATCAAACAAGAACGTTAGTGTGCAGGGGAACAAAGTGACCCAAAACTTCCTGAAGAACTTTGTAGTCTAACTAATATAACAAGAGAAACTGCACTATTAGCAATAATAAAAAAACGGTAAGCTGACAAAAATGACAAGCTATATTTTCTGACGTTCTTTGACAATGCAAATTATTAGATTTTTTTCTTTTCTTGAGGGAAGCAGGATTGTCAGCCCTGAAAAAAACTGTAAGATGAGTTCACAAAGACCTGGAATTTTAAAGTCTATTATCCATGGGCTCTTTTATTTGCCTGCAGATTTGGAGTCTCTAGAATACGTTTGGGGAACATTTTCTCTGCAGCCGGGCAGGGAGGCTGGACAACTGCATTGTTTTTAAATAAAAGTTGAGATCATCTCGTAATTACTTTTCCACAGGATTTGAGCTTTTAATGAAATATCCAATAGCATCAGACTTTTAATGAAACCATAGCCATCTTGACACATTGAATTTGAATTCTGTTTTCCTGCAAAACCTAATTCAGTGATTGTCTTTTAAATTGGTGACCATACAATAGATACCTATAGTTTCATGAGCAGATACCTATAGGTTCGTAATTGATTTGGAGGCAAATTTCAAGTTCTCTATTGAGTCAAAATTTTATATGGTTCCTCTGGCTCATCTTTATTATCTTTATACAGTTCCTTTGGCTCATCTTTATAGTTGAAATCTTTAAGCATACCCTTTTGTAAAATGCTGGGAAGTTCAACCCATGCCCTTTCGGAAAAGATTTTCATTTTCATTCATTATCTAGGTATTATAATAAACACCCGGCCAAATTAGGATGCAGAAACTACCTAACCCTTCCTGTGACAGGAAGGATGCTTTGGCTAAAAAGGGTTAAATTGTTTCATCAGAAAGCAACAGTCATGCCAGGGAAATATTCACTACAAATACAATTGCAGCTACTGAACCATCTTCTCTTGTGCTGTTCCTTCCCTCTGAAGTAAATAAAGGGTTTTAAAAGTGTCAGTGCCATGCAGACTGTCAAAGATATCCTCTGGTCTTAGTGCTAAGGTGGCGAATTTTGTAGGTTTTTAACTACTTTGTAGCGGTTTGTTGATCTTGCAGTTATTCAGAAATACTAAGTCAAATTTCAAAGGTAATTTGAGATTTATGAGATGTGACACAAGACAGGAACAATTCTTAAGGCAATTTCAGATTTCCTGTTAATTTGTTTTTAATTATGGTGCTGTTAACAGCCTTTAATGCCTGTGTGTCCCTGGAGCTTTCTTGGAATGTTTTATTAAGGTCCCATGTGGAGCTGCTGGATCGCCTGACCCATGAAGAATTGGACCTGGAGGTGAATGACTGCCTGTGCGGCGGCTTATTTAACACGAGCTTCAGCATAGTTTCTCTGCAGACCTCTTGACAGGAGACAAGCTCAAACTGTCCATAGTACAGAATAAAAAGAAAGAGATTTGGGTTTGTGTGTGTATGTAGACTAGAAATGACAGGCTCGATTCCTCCTGGTAGTCAGCGGCCAGCAGCGACTCTCATGTTACATGGAATTACAGGAAGTTTTATTTCTTTTCTGCAAACTTGTAGAAATTTTTTGGAATTCCAGAAAATGCATAAATGACTGATTAGTCAGCTCCTACTTCTGCTGCAATTTCCCTGTGTGTACACAAGCCAAATAGTTGGTCTCTCTGGCTGCATTAAACACAGGCAACCCACAGTCCTGCTCTGTGGGATCACCTGTGTCCTCTGGGGCACCGGTTTGTCCCCATGCCCGTGATTGTTCTCCTGGCCAATGGGCAGAATCACAGAATCACAGAACCATAGAATGGTTCGGCTTGGAAGGGACCTTAAAGATCATCTAGTTCCAACCCCCCTGCCATAGGCAGGGACACCTCCCACTAGACCAGGCTGCTCAAAGCCCCATCCAGCCTGGCCCTGAACACTTCCAGGGATGGGGCATCCACAGCTTCCCTGGGCAACCTGTTCCAGTGCCTCACCACCCTCACAGTAAAGAATTGCTTCCTGATATCTAATCTAAATCTACCCTCTTTCAGTTTGAAACCATTACCCTTCGTCCTATCGCTACACTTCCTGATAAAGAGTCCCTCCCTATCTTTCCCGTAAGCCCCCTTTAGGTACTGGAAGGCTGCTAGAAGGTCTCCCTGGAGCCTTCTCTTCTCCAGGCTGAACAACCCCAACTCTCTCAGCCTGGCCTCATAGCATAGGCCTTCCAGCCCCCTGATCATCTTCGTGGCCCTCCTCTGGACCCATTCCAACAGGTCCATGTCCTTCTTGTGCTGAGGGCTCCAGAGATGGACACAGTACTCCAGGTGGGGTCTCACCAGAGCAGAGTAGAGGGGCAGAATCACCTCTCTTGACCTGCTGGCCATGCTTCCAGAAACCACTTGCCTCGGGTGTTTGCCCAGTGCTTTGCAGGGAAAGGAGATCTCAGCACATGGACGTGCCCTAGGGCAGGAGTGCACTGACAGCCCTGTCCTGCTTTATTTAGTCATCTGCGCACAGCCTTCTGTGTCTCAGCCTTCTCTTATGGCCAGTGTGGTGACAGATTTGACACCATTTATAAATGCATTTGAAGTCATTATGTGGAGGATATCACTGCAGTGTCAAAAGCATTCACTATTCTATTATTCATCACTACATTTATGAACAGTCACATCTACATTCATAAACACCCATAAAATAGACTGTACATGCCTGTTAGCAGTATGGATGTTTGCTAAATGCTACTCATGGTCTGTGGCTTTCTGAATCAAATTGAAAAAAAGTTGGAACAGGTTCTCCAAACTGGATGAAGTAGCTTTTAGTATAACTGCTGCCACACCACTTCTCCACAGGTACTCTTTTTCACAGAGCTCTTGAAGGTCATTTTGTTACATTTAGTGCATCATAAGAAACACCAGTTCTTGGAAAGTAGGAGAGCCTGAATTCTACTGATCTAAAAATCTAATCTGATCTAAAAAGAGGTGTTTCTTGGCCTGTCTAACAGAAGGAGTCAGATCATCTAAGTGTCCATCACATGCCTACTCAGCTGGCCTTCGTGCAGAATGCACCACCACTTTCCTTTCCTTCTTTCTGTCTTTCTTTCACACTACACCACCTCCAGACTTATTTCAGTGCCCGGAGCAGATTCAGTTCAGCTGCCTGTAGTCTATAACCCCCAACTCTCTGACGCATCCTGTGACCAGGGGCTACGTGTCACTCTGAGATGGGGGAATATCCCCACTTCTCCTGAAGCTGTTGCTGAAATTAATAGGGTTTTCTTAAACATCCGTGGGTGCACTGCGTCCAAAAATAAGCATGACTCCATGGTCTGCAGGCATAACTCCCAGTCTCTCCTCCAAAGACTGTTTAAGTGTTTTACCTTTAATGGGTTGCTGTAGTTACCTATTTTTCTGGAATCTGAAAATGCATAATCTGGCCTTGAAACAAAAGGCAGAGATGACCCTGACGGTCCTGAGACGAGAGAAACATTTCCATGGGGTCCTAAGTGTAGTACCTGTAGTTTAGAGACAGGTGGGATTTAAGCTAGACCATTAATTCAGAATTATCAAGTAAGAGTCTTACAGACTCTCCCTGCTAAATCTGCCAATATGCTGATTTTGATAGACTGTTTTTAAAATAAGTAATTCTCTCCAGGCACTGCTAGTGTGAATGTGTCTATGTCCTGGCTCCGTGGGGTTCTGCATGCCACAGTAAAGACCAGGCGACTGAACATTATTTATTGCAAAGTTCATTGCTGCTGTGCCAATAACCCTCTTTTTTATTCTAATCGCTTAAGGGTGTTTGAAAATGCTGTTGTATCATAAAGTCTTGAGGGGCAAAGCCAGAGGGAAGTTGTAAACTTATTTTAGAAATAAAATCAAACACCAAATGATCCAGCTTTCCATGCCTGATTTTGTGTTTAAAATAAATGCATGCTTCTCCAATTGAAAGCACAAGCCCTTTTTATCTCAGTCCTCATGAAATTTGGTAAATCAGTACTGCAAATCAATGTGACCCAGTGTGAAGGGTCTTGGGTATTTCCATCCAGAGTCCATTACAATAATGATTGCAAAAAAGAACTTAGGAAATAACTCAATCAAAGCTGCTGTGGAGCCTTAATCCCAGATCCATGACTCTTACACAAATTTTACTGATATAAGAAGGAACTCTGCATTTACCTTCATATGCCTGATAAATGATAAAACAGAACCTAATTAAAGCTCCGTAAAACACATACCAGTGTCTCAGTTTGGGATTTATCAGAGACATTATCAAACGAAAGGGCAGACGTCCCTCTAGACATTTGAAGACTCAATGCTGACAATTAATAGCTTGACTTTTAAATTTCCAGGCTCTAACTTAAGGAAACATATTGGATGCTTAGCTTCAAAGGCCTTAAATGAACAAATAAAACTTCTCAAGCGATCAGAAAAGCAATGCATCTAGGTACTATTAGCATGACAGCAATATTTGAAATCCCATGAAATAATATGAGTCACCGTACGGTCAGACAAAGGCTGGTGAGATCTGAGTCAAGTTGCAGTTAAAGGGGAGCTAAGGGCATCACACGGAGCACAGCCTGGAGGCAGAAGATACAGCCCAGTAGGTGAAAAAAGCACATGAAAAGCAGCTTGCATAAAAATGTTACCTTAAAAGTAATAAAATAGAGCAAATCAGAGGGAAAATAAGATCTTCAAGCTCAAGTACAGGTGAAAGAAAAAAGAAAGGAGAAGAAAGGTCCACTCATAATCATCATCTTTCTTATTTTATAACCTCTAATGAGAAACTTTCCAATAGAGAGAATCAAACATGAGTCTGTTCCACACCAGAACATCACAAGGGATTAATTGTGGTGTTCAGCCGTGGGGTTTCAGCACTTTTTGGACAGTGGGAAGACAGGATATTGTAGTTAATGATTCCACCTGAGGTGGACAGGCAGCACATTCGGCAGCCGTGGAGGTAGGTGGAAGGTGAGCACTGATGCTCTGATGTGTGGCCAGGTCAGCTAACAACAAGGCAAGTTTTTTCGAAAAGGCAGAAGATGCCGAGTGGCGCAAAAGGAAGGCGAATGGCAATACCGAAATTTAACAATGAAATTAAAACAGGAGGTTGTGATCAGGGTGAGCAGGGCAAGGGGTTGGAATATTTTATTTTTAATCTTACCTTTCTGGTCTGGGGAAGGTGACAAGCGAGATTTCTGGAGGATTTGAAACAACAGTGCCAGCCTGTGCATTCGTCATGAAAACTTACGACACACAGAGCTCAATAAACTGATGAAAGGCATGCTATGATATGGTTGCCTGTGAGATCTGGAGACTAGACCTGGTGACCCATATTGTCTCTTCCCATGCCACAGTCTTAAATCTGACCTCCTCTCCTGGCTGTCTTCAACTCCCCACACGTGCAAAAATTCAGGAGCCCCGGTTCACAGGCCGCTGCGTTCACATTATCTTTGGTGCTGATCTACACGTTTTCTGCCTCACTGCATTTCACTTTTAGTTTATTGGATTTGAACAAATGTAGGCAATCAGAGGAAAATACAATTATGACAGAGTTGCAGCCAGTTGTTTTCCGCATGATAAGAAATCTCATCTGTAGCCAGGGCTGGGTGCAGACATAACCTGGGCTGGTGAGCTCCGAGCAACGTGCTGGCAGATGCCAGCAGGAGGTTACAGTCTGTTTCTCTCCTTCATCCATGGAAATGGATTCAGGTTTTCCAAGGCTCGTGAACTTTGCTAAGCCATTTCACGAATCCAGGCTGAACGTACAATGCGTTACAAGTATCTTGAGTCAGTTTGGCAACCCGAAAATGAATATACACGCACAATCTTCGTGAGGTATATTTAACTGGCAGCCTGGAAACCACCAGTCCTCTATGGGTTTAGACAGGTAACATTTCAGAAATACAGATTTTGGCAGCTTCACTTTAAAAGCCACTGGTGGAATGGAGCAGCAAGAAAAATATTTCTTAATATGCTGTTTTTACCTACCCCTCAAATGATGGTGTCATGATGCTGGAGTAATATTGGATAATATACGGTGACAAAGGAACAGTGATATTCCCCCACTGATAAGGCAGAGTGAACATTTGTCTGCAGCCACCTGTTCTTGAACTTCTCTAACTGCACTTTTTCACTGTCTCACTCTGGAGCAAACTATGCAATACAGGTGAAAAGGTCTAAGTGCTCTTCCTTGGGTGGAAACTGATATGGAAATGCTGAACATTGTCTGCTACCTGACATAAATACTGATCTAAAAATACACCACCTTCCCCCCAAACCCTCACTTTACATCATAAATGAAGCATAAGCAAACCCTAGAAAGATTGAAGCAGAATGTCTACTGAATTTATGATTAATAAGTATGTCAAGTTTTATAACAGCATCCTTATGTGGACACAGCTAATGGCCTTAACATTGCTTCCAGAATCAAAATTGAATGCTTGAGCAGACTTAGCCTCAGGAAGGCCCACGGTGATAAGGGAACCATCAGAGAAAATAGGTGTACGCATTTTTCAACCTGTCAAGTAAAAAAAATCACAGATAATGATAAGTCAAGGATATGCCCTCTCATATATGAGTTATACGAATGTTTGTGCTGAACAAGGCTGCCTCCTAAACAAGAGGGAAAAGGTGAACGTAAGCAACAGAAAGCTGCACGATTATCCTGTAAATGACACTCACCCAAGAGCAATAATTACTCTGAATCAGCATTTAAACAGGGAAAGAGGGAGGGAGTTGTTCTGTGCTGCTCAAAGCTGTTGTAAATTGCTAACCCTGTAAGAAGCGCAGGAAGAAAGAAGCACGCAGGTAGGAGCGTCAAAAAGGAGGCCACAAATTTGGGTTGAGCAACACACAGACTTAGGAATTACCTAGATTTTTGGGGAGGATTTCACCTGTCAGTGCTCTCAAAGGCTGTAGAAAACATCTCAGGCCCCAGGGACTGAGCCAGGCTGTAACTGCTGTGGAATAGGAAACTAAACTGGAGGACAACCTAAGGACCTGCCAATCTGATGCAAGCTTACCTTCCTCCCGGGCACCTGCTGCTACCTTGCTGCTAAGACGGGACCGAAGGGACTCTGCACCAGCCAGGTCTCGTACAGAAAGACCCAAATGCCAAATGGATTTTTTTTCTGTTTCTAATTAGCAAAACGACGTGTACAGGTATGGACATGGGTAAAATGGAAAGCACCGGGCATGGCATGTTGTCTTTCAATATTGATAATTGCTGATGTTCTCCTACATCAATCTTCTGGGAAGGACAATAATCGACTAGTTAGAGATGTTATCTGTGTCAGCCTAAACTCTCCCCAGTAAATGTCATAAACAAAACTTAGCTATTACTACAATGCTTACATGCTTTATTAGTTTTCAAATAAATGCTTTGAATAAAAAAAAAAACAAAACACACACACACAAAAAACCAAAAAACCAAACCAAACCAAAACTCCAAAATGTTGTAAAGGTAGAAGTCATAAATTAAGGGGAATTCTCCATTAGCAGCAGTATACAACCATAACACGTCCTTGCAGAAGTGGTATCTGGATAACTTATTGAGCTATCCAGGCAAACACTGAAAAGCATTGGAATGAGGACTGTCATTCGAGTTGTCTATGTGCAGCATATAACATCTGCTGCAAAAATGGTAACCAATTTTGTAGGAGATCCTGTTGCTGTGTAATAAGCACAGCTCTGCACCACTGAGTTGTGAGAGTATCAGCTGTGATAGACTAACAGTTTCTCTCTCTTTTCACAGCCTGGCAAACTTTTTTTCCCACTTCGCTCTTATTAGGAAAGCCTCACTGATTCCCTCTGTGTTTTTATCACAGGAAAGAACCAATGACATCTGACAGTGCTACAGAGAGGAGGCAGTTTCTTCCTAACTAGCTTCTGCGGGGAGGTTGTACCCTGATGCAGGCAGGTCTGTATTTCTTCCACTACTATGCATACAGTTTGTAGAAAATATAAATTATTACTATTACAGCTCTCTTTTTAAAAAAAAAAAAAGGAAATAGTATTAGGCAAGACGATAATCCCCAGCCTCTTCCTGATGTGCTCCCTGGGGTGTCCTTCTCGAGCCCCCCATATGACCATAATTTCCCCTGCACAGCTCAGCTGAGGCGTAGGCTTTGGCAGGACCACGTCTGCCACGGCAGAGCTCCAGCTCCTGCTCTGCGCTGACTTGAAGGCGAGAGCGGCCCCTGATGAAGACTCACTTCCTGAGGCATACAGGCAATTTGGAGGCTTCCAATACAAGTGCCGACAGAGGAGCTTTGTTTCAGACATGACGAATACACGTGATAAGGCAACAGAGTGAAAAAAGTTTTTTAAAATAAAAAAAAAAAATAGTGCTAAGTATTACTATGACCTCTGGTTATGTCTCTTTGTAGGTGGCCACTATTTTCATAAGGTATAGAGCTACACTGTATATTTCCGGCACAATTATGAAAATTCTTATATTCTAGAATTAAATAAAATTTTTATGCAATCCATTACCTTTAGATAATTTGAGAACACCTGTGACTGTGTGAAGGTATTTTGTATTCTGGGGCCTTAACCAGCCAAAAACGTTTTCTAAACAACAGGCCAAATTCAGAATCAATGTCAGTCAATGTTGTTTATTTTGGAAGTTGCACCTGTTAATTCTCAGCTGGAATGTGACCCTCTGGCTTTGCATCTTAAACTTTCACACTTATCTCAAAGCCAAAAATGGGGGAGCCCTCTTAAAGACTCTTACAATCACACCATTGCATCCCTTCCATACTTCTGACACTTAGGAAGAGCTCTGTCTACTGATTAATAGAAAACTATGCCTGAACAGATAATTTCCTTCTATTTAAACTCTCTGTTGACATTTTAGTGGCAAATAATTGTACCACATCCATTGAATTTGTTCCGTTGTTGTGGCAGTTAAGACAGAAATGTGTGAGTCTCTGCAGCTTCATTGAACAGAGATATGCACACACTGCTGACGTTATTAAGTGTACATGATATAATTTATTAACCGAAAGCCCATTAGTTCCTGACAAAAGCTAGGAAAAGGAGTCACAGTATAAATATTTAAAGTATTAATTCAAAGACTTTTAAGGAACATGCAGATGACACCGGAGTACAGGAACCAGGCTTTGTGTAAAGCTTGCCACTGCGAGATTTGTTTGTGAGATTTCTCCTCTCTAAACCACTGAGCATCCTAGTAGAGCATAAAGGGGCCATTGAAACGCTTCATCACTTATACAGGAATAGGCACTTAAATATACCAAAACATGTACAGTTCAGTAGTTGTGATTTTATTGATTGCCTCAAATGATTATGTGATTAAAATATGACAATGATGTGTGTCTTCAGGAAATATTCAATATTCAGTAAGACTTGAAGCCAGTTATAACACTGTGGCACGTGGTATCTTTTTATTCAGACAGATGTTGAAACTGGGATCTTCAGCATCACTTAGGGGCTTGGGCATTGCCCACCACTGGTTCTGACTGTGTTTCTTGCTCTTCCGGCTGGACTGGGACAGCCTGAGAAGCACAGCCTTTTTTTTAAAAAAAAAAGCTAAAAATCCATAGCATGTACGTACTTTGCTGTTTGCAAAACAGGTGATGCCATTTGGAAATATAGAAATAAAATGCTCAGCTCTCTGCAAATGAAAGGTGTTGAGTGGGTGCGCTCTGGCCAGAGGGGGGCATTCAGCTTCACAAGCAGCATCTGTCCTGCCTTTAAATCATGTCCCGAGTACAGCTGCCTTTTCTTCCTCTGCCTCTGGAGGTGAAGAAGGCAGAGAGAGAGCAGGTAGTGCAGACATGCTCTGCCCAGTGGCACAGACGTGGTTGGGAAGCTGGTAGCTGGGGGCAGAGCTGTTGGATACTTCTTGTGACCTAGAGCCTTTATTTCGGAGGCGTTACTCCTGCTTTAGCTGTGCAGCTCCCAGTTTACCTGCCCTGTACATGTCACACTGGTGGATTCCACTTTGGTTTTAAATCAAATGCATTTCTGCGTCCCCGGCATTTCTGCAAGAAGAGTTTAGTTGGTGTACGGCTACCACAATCCTGTACGCTAACCCCCGCATCGAGTCCCTGGCCATTTGCTACCTCTGCCCTCTGAAATCTCATCCATAAAATAGAAATTTGTGGCGTTGGCTTTTCAGAGAACAGGGGGAATCAGGATAGCAGAAATATGAATGCTCCAAACCCATTTCCTCACAGTGCCTCAGTCCCGATTCAGAAAGATCACTTTTAGAGATAAAAGGATAATTCAATCATCATTTAGTTTCTCTTCCTCTGAGAATCCCAGCCAGGAATGATTTATTGAAAATTGTCATGATAGCTGTTATGTTTCAGACATTCTTGGAAAGGCTCTTTCACAACGCATAGCCAATTCGCATGGGCATGAAAATTAACTTTATTCTAAAGACAGGTGTTTTAAAATATGTATTAGAGAAAAAAAAAGACATTTGAATTTGAACTGAACAGCTATTAGCTTCCCTAGATAGTCTTTTTTAGTAACTACTGTCTATTAATTATTTACTGCCAGCAAAAGATTTAATCTCAAGCAAAATTCTTTGGCTTTTGTTGGCTTTGCTGCAGTCACGGCTGCAAATTCTGGCATGTGATCATTCCAAATTCCAGGCTCAGTTATTCACTTTTTTTTTTTTTTCCTCTGGTAAAGTTCACACTGACTTTAATGAGAGATTTTCTTCAGGAAGGGATGTGGAATTTGTTGTTTTGTCAGTATTACACAATATAACACAAAATACATAAAAGTAAAACCCGTTACCTTGGCAAAGCAATTAAACCCATGAACTTTGAAGGCGTCCTACTTGTCAAATGCTGATAAGCTATAGTTCTGTATGGTGTCAGGAGGAATTCAATATCAGAAATTTTGAGGGAGTAAAAGGCTCCACGGAAGTTTTCTGTCTGTTTTTCAGAGATGAGGCTGGTGTGGCATTTAGATGAAGGAAAAGATAGATTTTATGTCCTTAAATGTAGTGAAATGCTACAGTCAAGAAGTACCCACTGTACTTGCATTCAGCCTTGCGTATGAGCTCCTGCACCCACCCACACCCCTCTCCCACCCACCCACCCTTCTGCAGCCTTCTCTGGACTCTGCTTCTGACATGAAACGCCCTCAGGGGAACAGTGTGTGAAATAAGCCTGATACTGTCGATTTTCGGGCACCATATTCAAGATGAGGACGTTCACGCAGCCAGTAAGTTACATAAAGCAGGTGAAAAATAAGCGTGTAAAACTCCTGCTTTATGAAATAAGCTAACGCTAAACTGTTCAGGAGCAGGAAAACTCCCCTGCAGACAGCCTGTCTCATCATTTTTTCCATCAGAGTGACTGTTTTGTCTGCCTGAAGCACCCAGAGTTGGGCAGCCTCCGGCCGGGGACCGTCAGCAACGAAGCCCCGGTCTCAGGAAAACTGAACCTGGGGTTGCGGATTTGCTTTGTGAAAGGTGTGAAAAATGCGAGGGGAAGGAAAAAAAAATAAAAAAGTTACCAGTAAAGAGGCAGCTGGTGGGCTCTGCTTTGCGAATACAGGTTGCAGTGATTTCCTTAGCACAGCCGAAGCGGGTGTCAGGAGGAAAGGAGTTAAAGGTTTTGACTTGCAGTTTCACAGTGCCATCCAGTGGCTGTTTTAAATGGCTGCAGAATGAAGTCAGGGAAGCTTGGAGCTTACTGAACATTTCTGTCCGCAGTCAGATTTTTCAGATTTGAACGAAACAGAACAAAGGTCTTGAGAGTGAAATTCCATTCAATTAATTAACTGTAGTTTATATTTGTTGTTTTTAATAATTAACTTCTTATTGCAAGCGTTTACTCTTCAATATGCTTTAAGTACTTCTCTACTTTTAAAACAAACACGTTATTTGTATTAGTATCAAAAATTTGATACTAATTTGATTTGATTTTTAACCAAATAAAGTATCGCATAAGAACACAATCCACCAAGGCACAGCCCCATCACAAAGAACTTAGCAGTGTCTGAAAAATGAACTGGTGCTAAAAAAAAAATCTTATTAGGAAATCCTTAACATACGTGTTAGTGATTTGGTTTGGGATTTATAGTTTAGTTTTTTCCTCCTGTGTTTGTGGCTTCATTGTCATGTCAATTAATTGAATCTTATACTGTTTGTGTCATCAGCTTAGAGTTTATAGAGTACTTTGGAAATGTTGTAATATAAAGTATTCACCGAAAATCACTGTGTAAACTCTATGTGCTGACTTGTTTATTTTATAATTGGCTCGGTTTCAGTCACTCTTTGACAGAGCAGCTTTCAATCTTGTGTAGTTCCTGATATTTCATCAAAAATCCTACACCAATAATAGCTATTTTTCCTGTTCCTTGCTAGTATTTATAAAAGAATATTTGAAGTAAAAAAAAAAAAAAAATGTATATATATGTGTTTGCTTGGTTGTATTGTGCATGCGATACCAGTCAGGGTTTGTTGGTTTTTTTTTTCGCCCTGCTTTTACAAATGAGAAAACCTGAAAAAACAAGAAGGCGCTGGTTTCATGGGCGGCTGAAGATGAGATACAAAGGTTATCTTCAGGTTGATGGAGCCCCTTACCAGAGAGGTGCACATTCCTGGGAGAACCTGTGGCGGGGTCACCTCAGGCTGCAGGACAGTGGAAGGGGAAGGGGAAGGAGACGAGAGTTTCTGCAGATGGGGAAGAATTTTAATTGCCACTCGAAGGACGGCGCCCCTGCCCGCTTCCTGCAGATGATGAGAAACGTGCAGGAAGGAATACAGGAATGGTAAATCCAGCGCTGCGGTGTCGCTGCAGATAACCATGGACTAAAGCTTGAGAATGTTTTCATTTGTTTAAACGCAGGCATTTCTTCACTGAAGTCAAAGACGAGCTAGAGAGCTCACCTCCTAAGCTCTCCCCTCCTCAAACTGATTAGCTTTGCTTCTCGTTCTCCAAAACAAACCTCTAATTAGCAACGGAGTTTACACAGAAACACTACCTTAGTAAATACAGCCTGACAATCCATCAATCATGTGTAGAATATTTATGTTGACACCGTTGTCTCTCCTTGCTATGCAATTCAGATTCTAAACATTTCCAGTATCTCATGAATTTTTAATCATAATTCTTTTTAAAGTGGAGCTGATACCTCGCTAGATATTAAAAAATGTTAGACGGCGGCTTCACTGGTGAGCGTTTGTTTACAACGCACAAAAGAGACAGCAAATGCGACTGTCAGGTTCGGTAGCATTTAATACTGACTTTGCACTGTAGATAGCTACGTAAGTAGAACGGGAATCAGAAAATAAGTTCTAGTCAGTGCAATTTAACTTGACAATAATTAAAATATGATTGCCTGATAAACTTTGTCCTTTTGCCCATATTGATTTATTTATGAATTAATAGGGCATCTGATTTCCTCTATTTTCCAAGTCAGGCTATTCTTTCAACGTAACTTAAAGACCGATTCCGTAACTACCTGTAGTTAGTTCAATCTTAGTGTATTTAATTAAAAAATCATACACTTCAAATAATGCAGAGTTAATTTTAAGGATAAGATGTTATGCATGAACTCTGCTTCCATTCTATCTGTTAATGGTAACTTTTGAGTAGCGGAAGATCTCTCTCAATAGCATTAGCAAGGTGAAGCACAGTGATTTCCAGACTACACTGTCCTTTTTTAATCCACTTATCAAAATTCTGTTGAAACACATGTAAGGATACCCATCAGATAGTAGGTAGGCACATTCACCTGCGTTTATAGACAGGAAGAATTAGTGCTGGTTTTGAAATGATGCTCCCTGAACCTCACATTAGGACACTCCTACTGTTCCTCAAATTAGGAACCTGACATAGTATCTGGATTATTATTTTTTAAATGGCTTCTAGTTTCAATCTTAGGCAGGGCTAATTTGTTGAAAATTGGAAGTGATAAATTATTCAGTTTGCTAATAATGGCTTTCCAGATAGGTGTAAGGCACTTTCTTGCAATAGCAGGAATGGCAGTTAAGATTAAAAAATAGCTCACATTATGCACATATTTCCTCCCACATTAATAAAGTTAAATCACTGCTTGAATTGGATTCTATGGCAAATTTCTATAACAGAAGCTTAAAGCTGACATTAAATGAGTGTTTAAGTGTATAAATAAATGACTTTATTTTAAAAGCTACAGAAGACAACTGGAGATGTTCATTGTTCCACTGGTTGGACTAAGGTCATATATTTAAGCTCTTGGCTTTCATCTTCTCCTTTCTCAAAGTTTTGTTTCTTGCATTATCTGTAAGTATTCTACAAAAAAAAAAAAGGTGATGAAATCTCATTAATCTCACATCAAGATGCCTTCTTTTAACGCAGATTTTGCACAGGCAGGTGTATGTCTCTGGGCAGCAAAATCTCAGCACTTGCTGTTAAAAGCTCAACCACCGGAACAACACTGATGTCCTACAGATCTTTTCCCAACTGCATACCCGACCACACTTGAGAAGAAATGCAAATTCACTGAAGAAAAGATCAGAGGGTATGATTAACTGATTAACTCCTATTTAATATGTTTTGCAAAATAATAAAGGAAAAATTAGTCACAAACTTTAATCTGCTCTCACAAATTAACTGTGGTTTAAAAGTATGAGCTACATTATTTTATAAATTCTCTACCCATTGAGAACTATCTGAGATGTTAAAAGCACAAGTTAAATGCCATTCAACTTGCACGTCTCGGTGAGGGCCAAGTTATATTCTCTCCTCTTCTTAATAGAAATTTGGAAGTGATGGGTTTGGATCCTTCAGGTCCCACAAGTCTTTCCCACAAGCCCAAGATCAGTTTGGAGATGATCAGCAGGATTTTTGCTGCTGTTAACACTTGTTCTTCATGTTACCGATCTCTGACATGAATTAACTGTGGCTGTTCCTTTGCCTGCATGGGTTACTGGAGCCTTTAAGCTCTTGCAAACAGTTTAATCAAAATGTAAGGAAAAGTCCCATGCCCAGACTGGGAACAGCATTATGGAAGGGTTGCTGTTGCTGATTACCAGCAGTGACGGTATTGTGTTTCCTGTTGCCTATGGGTTCCATTTTTTCAACAAAAGAAAAATTAATGTGAATTCACGGTGATTTCTGGGGAGGAATATATTCCCCACAATACAGTATACCACCCAATCATTCCCGTTGGACTATAATCACAATTTCCAGCCTGGGAACTGTTCACAGAAAACATGCCGAGTCTTGCCTTCAATACCATTGATGCCAACGAGTCAGTTCTAGTAGGAAAATGGCAAAAATCAATCAACAGAAAACATCACCACTTATTTTGCAATGTGGAACCAGGGCAGCTCTATTAACCTATTTCCAAACCATGCCACCCTTTGCAGGCATGGTTTCCTGCTTGGTAGCTATGAGAAGACAAGAGTTACAAGAAGCGTCTTCATAGTCAGGTGCCTAGGCACTGTCCAGGCATGTGACGTATATTACCACAATATAATGAGATAGTTCCATATTTAATTTCAAAACAGGGGGTCTGGGGCAACTATGCTGCTTGCATCGGGTCTATCCAATGCTGCGCGAAAGCAGGGTTCCCAGGATGAAGTGATTTAAGGATCTACCTATATTCCCCTCATTAGTAGTATCTTATTATTAAAGGTCTTTTGTTACACTGTTTGGTGTTGTGCCTTTCTTATTGAGATTGAGGAAGGACCCTGCACGTGCCCTGAGCAAGAACCGCTGGACCCGCTGCCTTTAGCACCAGGCTAGATTATGGCTCGTAGCAGGAGAGGATGACTGGGTGTTCACAGCCCCTCGGAAGCCTGGAGGGAAGGGCACCACTAAACCTAGGTGCTATCAGTGTGAGGGATGTGGAGGTGGGGGGGCGAAGATGGGGGCACGTACGTGATAGCCTGGGCACTAAAAATCCTCCGTGTTCTGGGAATTATTGTTCTGAGACCAGGGTAGGAATGTGAAGTTTTCTGATTTCTTTCTCCCATCCCACCCTTTTTGCATCCAGACTGTCCCAGAGTGCCTGCTTATCTCCAAAGCCAGCCCTCCTCTCTGGTAAACACTTAAGTCTGGGCATCTCCTGAGGTCAGTGAAGCCCATAGCAGACAGCAGGCAAGCCCTTGAGGGACCTTGTGCCTGAGGGCAGCCCGTGCAGTGCTTTTTCTGGCCAAGTCGGAGGGATTCAATGCACTCGTGCCTTTTCCCCTGCCCCGTGACAGCTCTGGCAGTCTCCTGGAGCACCTGTTCCCCAGCTTCCTGCGAAACACCAAATTTCCTTTAATCCTCGTGGAAGCCTTTGTCATCTCAGAGCCAAATTATTGTAACATAAATTTCAAGTTGCAGCTTGAAATCACTTTCAGGAATAGAAAGGGCAAAGACTTTTGCTGCCGATAAGGAGCGTCAGGCTACCAGCTGAGGAACCCCAGGAGGGACCTGGGAGCTGCCCTGGCTTACACCTCTTTCCTTGGGTTGCACTTCCAGCCCGTCAAGCTGTAGAGGTGGTGTCTCTGTTGAGAGGAAGTTGTGGGCAGGGTGTGCTGTGAAGGGCCTTTTGCTTTGAATTCACTCCTCTCTTTGGTCTGTCACAGCTCAGATTTATTAACCTCTGGACGTACTTTGCCGGGGGAGGGAGAAAAGCACTTGAAGGGTTCTGGGGAACAACTGAAGAGTTATCTAAACCAGCTTTTAGTAGCGGCTGAATGTTTATTAGAGGCAGACAGGCAGTTTACTCTACTGGTTTTTTCCTCTGATTACAAGTGATGATTATTTCCAGAATGCTTTTTCAGAACACTTGTGTGGTGCTTATGAGATAATGAGGCAGAGATGCAGAATGGATAACAAGCGTGTGCAAAAGAGCCCAAGAAAAACCAGCTAAAAATCTTATTTATCCATTAAATGTAGTTCTGGGTGGGATCATTGACTGGTTATATCTGTGTACCTCCTTCTGGTTACTACTCCAAATTCCCTACCCTACTTCCAGCAGATATTGTGTCAATGGTGTTCATAGGGTAGAAATGCTCCGGTAGGCGGGGAGGAAAAAGGGTCAATGAGAGTGGGAAGGGTGGTAAGGTGGGATGGTGGGATGTGCAAGTTATTAAATGCTATGGATGTGGAAAAGCACAGCACTGCTGAGAGCTATGAGTGCCCTGGCTGCCCTCTGGGGTCAGGAGGTGACTTCATGCTCCTGAGGGGCCTGAAGGGAACCTGCCATTAACACAATAGCTCTGCCTTAAGCACAGCAACGCAGACAAAAGCTGAAAAAACATATTTGGTGTTCACTTGGAGTTTACTTAGGCACAGGATAGCAGAGCAGTTCCATTCAGACTGTGTATTTGGGCTTTCTCCAGTTTGAATTCTCCCAAACCTCTGTTTTTGCCAAAGGCAGTGTTTTTATCCATAGGTTGTTATGCACAGATGGCTAAATTAACATATTCCCTTTGTGCTACATCATCCTAAATATTAGGATTTTCCATTCCTTTGCAACTGAAAAACTTAGTCCTTAAGGCAATTTTAATTCATGAAAGTTGGTGAGAGAGAAAACAAGATTTTAAGAAGCTCCCTGTAAGTGTATCTCTGAGTATTTTCTGGGTATTTACAGATAACTTTCTCCTTGTCTTACACAGCAAACTTTTTTTTTTGCTTTATTTTGGAGTAAATTTTGATTAGCAGAACAAATAAGTGTGAGATATTTAGAAATTATCCTTCTTAACGTTTGTGCCATCTCTCTTTCTTTCCAGTGAAGTTGGAGCGGTAGCAACTGCTAGTTGTAGTAACTATTTTATGATGTAAAAGTCGCCTGTGCTATTTTAATTTGCAGTGCTACTATTCATGTTAAGCACATATGATATAGTAGCGCTCAGAGCTTCAGACTGTGCAGATGGTTTTCAGGAACTGTATCAACGTGCACGAAAGTGTTCTAAAATGCTTGTATTCTCGCGCACGTTTCTTGAGTCATTCAGGATCTTACCTGTACCATGGCATTCCACTTTCTCATCGGCTTAGTTTGTCAAAGACTAAGAAATTTCTAGTCTTATAATTCCTGATGTGCTCGCTCGGTGTAAATGTGCGGTGGAGTTACGCTTGCTTAAGAAGCTGAGATTCTCGCCTAATGGCATAATCATTCAAAGCTCATTAGAAACCTAGGTTAGGAAGGAATTATATTAATAGTGCTATGTCTTGAAGCAGGGAGCATTCCGATTGCCTGGTGGTTTGTAATACCAGCAATGAACTGTGGAAAAAAGCATGATAGAAAACACAGTAATCCTTTTCTCCAAGAAGGTAGTACGTACTCAAATGAAATTTGAGAAGAGTCAGTTTTCTTAGGGAATGATTATAATGGACACTGAACAACGGTGATGTAGTCCTGCAGACTAATTCAATGTATATATTTCAGTTACAAGTTGTATAGAGATGTTTATTTAAACGATAATAATTGAGTCAGATGATTAAGTCCAGAGCTGGATCTCAATATACATCCTCTACCTCTTGCGGAATATTGTGATGAGGATAAATGCATGTAATAATAAACTGGCACTTACCATCGCATGGATGTAGGATAGTACTCTTCAGCTTGCTGTAATTTGAACGGTTAAACTGATTAAAAAGCTGTAAACTGGCAGGACTTTATGTTGCACAGATGCTCCCTCTTTCCCTTTCCTTTGTACTTGGCTCCCAACTGGTACTTGCGATCCTGCACAGAGGATTCCTTAACCTGACCTCTGTGATTTTAGAACAAATGACACTTTGGCTCTTGAAATTTGTTGACTTTTCTCTCCACAGATGTTTTGCTTTCCTCCTCTTTGCCTGTCCTGAAATTTAAGAAGTTCCTGGTGTGAGCAAAGAACGGATCTGTTGGAAGGGACAGATGTGGAGTGTTATTTATTTGTAGGCTTGAAAGCCTCTGATAAGGTTCTATGGCAGAAATTTTTCATTTTATATCTCCTTGACACATAGATTTTTCCTGTTTGTCTATGTTTGAGTATAAACATTGCTATGCCTTCTGAAGTATAACTCATAATTGAGTTTACGAGAAGAAATAGCTTTATTTTATACAAAATATGTAAATTACTATGCTTTTGCTGATTTCTTTATCCCGATCGATAAAAACAACCAGCCAACCAAGTTGAAGTCTGAACTCCATGAGCAGCTGCCCCCAATTTGAAGAAGGCACTTGCAGCCTAACTCTGCTCATGCAACTCATACACGTCATTGTATTTTGAAATAGAATTTTAAATGCAATCCCATACGGACCAGCACAATTTTTTCCTAAAAAATAAGCAGCATAAGTTGTCAGTGGGGATTTGCATTTGAGAAAGTTATCTTTTGACTAAAATTCCCTCACCTCAACCAACTTATTTTGGGCATACAGTTCTTTTCCCAGGAAAATGTCCTTCCTTGCTGCAACTTACTTGAAGTATTCATTAAGGAGTACTGCAGATACAAGCTCTGCGACCTGACAAGACTTAAAATAAGGAAGCCTAATGGGAATGAACTTTCCTGAAGTAGTAAAGAAATGTCTCTATGGTAAGGAATTTCTACAACCAGTTTGTTGTGTTTTACGCTAGTTTCAAGAGGCTGATCACTAGAAAATTGCAAAGACTTCCTACGGGACAAAACCAGTCAACCTCTTAGTTTACCAACTGAGGAGAGAACTCTCATTTGCAAACATGGCTGATTGGCTGTGTTGATGTGGAGCGGAGGCTCAAAAAAATATCAGCAAGGGCATGAAGTTTCAAAGTTGGAGATGGCAAATTTACAAGGAAAGGCTCAGCAGCTGATTTTTAAATTATTTTTTTTTTTAATTTTTTTAACCACGTTGAAAATACCTGCCATATAGGAAAGCTGTACATTGAATTAGTTTAGTAATGCTTTCTCCCTCGCCACGCATTTTTACCTTGTTATTTTGCAAACTCGCCTTTCCCTTCTCCCTCTCCTTGCAACAGGTCCCAAATCACTAATTTCTGCTTTCCCAAACTTTTCCGGCACCGGACGCGGGCCAGTCGCACCCCGCGCATCAGGCGCAATGCGCCGCCGGGGCTGCAAGTGCTTCGGGGGCGGTTTTGCGGGGACGGACACGCATGGTGCGGGCCGCGGGGTCCGCCAGCGTGTGAGCGGGGGGGTGTGCGTGTGCGTGAGGGTGTGTGTGCGTGTGAGCGAGCCCCCGGCGGTGCGGGGCGGGGCGGGCCGGGGGCGGCGGGGGAGCATATAAGGCGGGGGCGCTCGGCGGGGCGGGCATCCCGGCGGTGGTGGCGGTGGCGGCGGCGATGGGCAGCGGCGGGCGGTGGCTGCTGCTGGCGGTGGCTTCGCTGCTCTGGTCGCCGGGGCAGGGCCAGCCCCGAGGTGAGCCCGGCTCTCGGGGCGCGGGGTTTTCGGGGCGCGGGGGTGCGCACTGCTTGCGGTGCAATGCGATGGCTGCAGACTTTGTTCGCAGCCGCCCGCCGCGTCCCGGGGCAGGGTTTCGCCCCCGGCGGGGCTGGGGGCGGGGGGGGGGCAGGGTGGCAGGCTTGGCGGAGTTCCCCCCAGCCCCCGCCGGGCAGAGCCGGTGCCGTGGTGGCCGTGCTGGGTTTCAAGGGGAGCCCCGCCGGGGAGAGGCGGGCTGGGGTCCGGCAGTGCTGCTCCTCGCCTCGCTGACACGCTCTCCCTTGCGCGCCCCCCCCCCTCCTTTATCCCTACTCTCCCCTCATCTCCGCGCCGTGCAGCCGCCCTCTCCCCCCCCTCTTTTCCTGGAGCCCTTTCTTCTCCCTCGGCGGCGGGGGCCACTCCGCCCGCCCGGCCGCCTCCGGGGCCGCCCACTCCCTTTGTGGGAGCCGAGAGACGCTGTGGAGCGGCAGAAACCCGGGGGAGGGGGCGGCACGGCCGCTGACCCTCTCCCCGGGGCAAGGGGGAGGGCTGGCGGGCGGCCCAGGTCCCCAGTGTCGCGTCGGAGCCCCCAGGGTAGCCCCAGCCCCGGAGCCGGGCAGGGGCCGCAGCCCCGGGGGTCCCGCTCCGGGGAAGGGAGAGGAGGAGGAGAGCCGAAAGATGCCTCACGCTGTCGCTAATGTAAACCAGATCAAGTTCTGCTATACGGGGCGAGAGGGGATCAAAACCACTTTCCAGGCATGAGACAGAGGTAGCATGAGGATGTAATGGAGATAATTCACAAAAAATTTTCTCTGTTTTTTTTTTTTTTTTTTTTTTGCTCGTGGGGCTGGCTGGTGCACTGCAGCCGGGATACCGGAACGCTTGGCGGCCAGGTCTTGCTTTGCGAGGAACTTCATCACACGCATCCTCTTTGTTGGAAGAGCAGTAACTTGGGTTTTCCTAGTGAGCCCGAAGATAGTGAGCAACAGCAGTTCACTCCCTGTTACTGGGCCGGAGTCAACCCTAGTTGACTCTGCGGGGTGCTGGGTTATGAGGGAGAGCACTGGTAGGCACCAGGTGCTCCCACCTTTGGTTTGGTTCAGCTTCTGGTGGCATCAACAACACAATTTCTGCTGATCCCTACTCCCTGCACATTAGTCCCCAGCCGCATTAGGTCTCTATTAAAAAGCAAAACCCGGGAATGGAAAATGGTTGGAAGGCATATGTTGTGCAGATGCATGACTTAGTGTTCTTTACAGTGAAGTGTGTGTTCAAGATGCACATAATATGGGAGATAAGCATCTGCATGTTTACAGGCTGCAGTAAAAGCAAGTGTGTTTATTAATATGATTATGTGTACAAAACTTCATCCTCCAGGTAAGGAGGACAAAATCAAGCTGAAGTTAATTACAGAGTCGATATATTTTGGCTTGTGAATAAATACACTTCACCTTGGTTACAAAAGTTCAGTCTTAGAAACAAATGAAAAGCCAGACAAAATGATGCAAAACTTACTTTTCACAGTTGTTTTTTGTAAGGTACCATCTTACGTACACCAAACAACCTTACTTCGCTATTAACTCCTGTTTAAATATGTATGCTAGCACACAGTTTAAAACAGTTCCTAAAGCTGGCCAAATGTAAGTGACAAGAGTCCACTTTTTTCTGTGGAAATTTGCAGTGATCACACTGCAGTAATCTGTTGCAGCTTTTGCAAATAGTTTAGTGCTGATTTTCCAGCTTTTACATAGCAGCTCACGTTGTTAGAGGCATCTCGATAAAACGCGTATTTTTATATCAGTGATCAAAGATACCAGTATATTTCATTGCACTTAAGCTACCCCTCCTGGGGCTAGTTAAATTCATAATTGTATTTTTCTAGTTGAAAGATCAGGTCAGGAGATCATTCTTCCTATTAGATTAATTTGATAGAACTCTTTTCTCAGCATGAGAGTACAGATCATCCGAGGAAGCGGTGAGTATCAAACCCCCCTGGTGGATAACTGCCTTACAAAAACCAGAATTCAAGATAACTGATCCTAAAACAATGTGAAGAATGCGATGCAGATTAGAATAGCCATGTTGCTTTTGCAGAAAGTAAACAACTGAAGCTCAAGCTTGTAAGCATTCTAAGATGTAAAAATACAGTTTGTGGTGAGGCTGGAAAGATTTCTCAGAGCCCTTGCAAGAGGATTGGGGAAGTTTGGGGGGAAAGATATCTTGGCATGCCCGTGGAGAGTACCTTGGCAGAACTCTCAGCATTTCTTGTTTTCCTGTTCTTTCCTGCTTTTGTCCTGTCAGCAGATGAGGAAACTGGAGTGTACGATGGTTGGAAGGGTCTGTCAGAAAGTGCTGAAGTCCAATATAAGAAAGAGCAACACAGAATAGTAGAGTCACTGCACTGAACAACTTTGAAGGTTAATGATTGGTTCATTCAGCCTAAAGATTAATATCTACTTACCTATAAAATTTAGTTGGTATTTTAATTGCAGGTGTTTGTTAAATCGTTCCCACCATGCTGAAAAGTGGGATTTGTATTTGTATCTTTTGTATCCAGTAAGTTTCTCTCACGAAGAACATACCACTAGTGTCTGGATCCACGTGAGAGTTATTTTAGAACCTCAGAAGCAAATAGCCATTTCAGAGGCTTATGTAGCGGCTTTGCTCTGCTGGAAGGCATTCTTAATTATACTGGAGGTAACAGTGATACAGGTTCGCAAAGTAGAAAGGGAAATAAGTTAATGTTTTTGCACAGTATTGCCTATATCTCCTAAATTTGATTTGACCAATGCCAAGTGATTTTTCTATAATTAAAAAAAATCCTGCTACTGTAAATGTATGGTAATGGTAACTTTCCAGACTGTAGTTGTAGGCTAAATGTTTCCTCAGCTGCATCTCACCTTGGTTTGTTTTTGTAAGCTGGTATGCTGTAGTGGCCTGCTCTGTTGTTCCTGCCTGGGGTTTTGGAGTCAATAGTTTTTAAGTGCTGATGCTCAGGGGATTGAATGCCCTCAGGAAGGTGCCTGGGGTGCTCCATCTGGGCAGAGCTGAACACAGGTATTTCTCACGCTTACCATCATTTGGGTTTCAAACCTACCTTGTGTCAAGAATCTGGTTTACTAAGTATGCTTAGGCTATGATTAATATGCAATTCCTAACATTATGGTCAGCGACCACACATGTTTTCTGAAACATAAGCTATATAGTTTGCTTATAAATGAGATTGCTAGAGCGCTTGCCCAGGAAGTGGGAGATTTAGGTTAATCTCCTTAGTCTGAGATGGTTTGAGCCCACATCTCCAATTTCTGAATAGAGTGCCTTATTACCAAGTTGCTGTGACGGGTAATGCAGGGGAGGGGGAGGCATGTATGAAGTCTCCCCATGCCTCTGAAAATGAGCTACTGTGCAGCCAAAAATGCAAGTTCAATGGGTGCCAATGGAGAATGGGCCACAGAAAAAGCTGAAGCTGCAGTTAGATCGTTAGGGCGCTCAAAAATGGAGGGGGAATCAAATTGCAGGCCTTCCTCTTCCTCAGCAGTCAGACATCTAAATTCAGGAGAAAAGCTTTTTTTATTGCACCCGTGTCTGTGGTTTTTTCACTTGGTCACTCAAGGCTGGCACCACTTGGTGGGATGACTGTGCATCCCACTTAGTGTAGATGGACTTTTTGGTGCCTAATTCAGGATGGTGACTTCCAACTCAACTGTGGTGTGCTTTAATTGTAGATGTGGCAGCAAGATTCTTTAGTCTTTTTAGGTTTTTTTAGATCTGGCTGGTAGTCTACAAGCCCAGAGCGGTAGATCTTACACTCCTGGTTGCCTCACTACAGCCTCATGCATTCAGTTGATGTGGTTTCCTCTGACACTTGAAACGGAGAGCCAAACTTCCTGAACGTGCTTGGATGACCATAAAAGTTTGAAGATTTAAAGTCTTCTTATACCTTCAAGATGGGCTGGACATTGCACTCCCCAAATACTTTCTGTATGGAGTGAAAAAACCTGTCATAGGGACTTCACAAATGCCGTACTGCATCAGAGGTTGGTATATGGCTTGAATAGACCTTGTTTCCATCAGTCTTAGATACCATATTTTTCAAAGAGAAGGGTAAGAAACCTGCAACAAAGAATTAAGTGATATAGGAAGTGAGAAGGTTTCTATCCACTGCAAAGCTTGTCTTTATTTTTAAATATTTTCCTCTAACATCTCTGCTGTGCTTCCACTGGTGTGACTATTGTTTTCTGATAAGAGAACACTAAAGGAAACCTGACGTCTCTTGAGACTTGTGGAAAACTTAGAGGCTGTGCTGTTTGCAACTTGCAGTGCGAGACAGGAGGATGATGAGCTAAAAATGTGGTAGGAGTCTGAGGCAGAATCACTAATGCTGTGGTAAGCTGAAAACTTTAATTTTTGGCAAAATTGGGCAGAATGGCATACTTGGCCCAATTTCTCGCTTTCTCCTTGGGTTTGAAACCTTGAAATCTATAGGAGTGAACCAATACACTCCTCGTGTCTTCAGGCAGGTTAAGTAGCAGGGCCACAAGATAACTTATTAACTTTCCATGCTCTATTTAACTTGTTAGACGATGTGATAAGCCTCAGGTCCATACACACAAAGGAGCACAGAGGAACAAGGTGGGGCAATCCCAATAATGAACCCAGAGAAACTAGCTCCTCCCAGGGCTGTCTCATGACCACCATCAGCCCATGGGCTAGGGGTGACACCCATCATGATGAGTTATGGGAGAAGCTCTCCAGAGCTTACGGGGTGTGTGCATGTGAGGTGTGGGGATGGTGGTGGCTGTCTACAGGGGTACTGGACTCATTATGAGATGCAGGGGAAGAACATTTTGGGATTGAACAAGATGGCTTATGGGATGAAAAGAGGAAGGGCCAAAGACAGGGTAAGAGGGATGATCAAGATGGTCTGGGAAAGAACAAGGAATGGGGAGGGAAACAGAGGGGTAAGGTGTTAAAGGCCAGTTGGCTGTAAACAGGTTGTAGGTCAGTATGCTTGTTTTGCTCTGCCCCATACCTGATTAGTACGTGTCCTGTACTGATGTACCTCATGGCCTGTCTTTTTATTAAACTCTGTTTCTGACTCTTCTCCTGGGTGAGGGGGTCTATGTGCATGGAGATACAAATGCCAGCCACTGGCAAGGGTACTACAAGTCACAGGGGCTGAATACTGGAGACACAGACCAGAGGGTCTGCAGGTTGGCTGCTGGAGAGACCAGGAGGTCTAAGGCAACTACTGGGTAGACCATGGGATCTGGGGGTTAGCCAGGAGACCTGTCTGTATGCGTGTGTGTCTGTGTCAGGCAACAGATGACAAGAAGATCCAGGGCCAGATACCAGGTAGGCTGAGTGTCTTAGAATCATAGAATTATTTAGGTTGGAAAAGACCCTTGGGATCATTGAGTCCAACCAGCAACTCCACTCTACAAAGTTCTCCCTTACACCATGTCCCTTAACACCACATCTAAACGAGTCTTAAACACATCCAGGGATGGTGACTACACCACCTCCCTGGGCAGCCTGTTCCAGTGTCTAACCACTCTTTCTGTGAAGAATTTTTTCCTAATGTCCAGCCTAAACCTACCCTGCTGCAACTTGAAGCCATTCCCTCTTGTTCTATCGCTAATTACCTGTGAGAAGAGACCAGCACCAACCTCTCTACAACCTCCTTTCAAGTAGTTGTAGAGAGTGATGAGGTCTCCCCTCAGCCTCCTCTTCCTCAAACTAAACAGTCCCAGCTCCTTCAATTGCTCCTCATAAGATTTATTCTCCAGGCCCTTCACCAGCTTCGTTGCCCTCCTCTGCACTCGCTCCAGCACCTCGATATCTCTCTCGTATTGAGGTGCCCAGAACTGGACACAATACTCAAGGTGTGGCCTCACCAGTGCTGAGTACAGGGGGACAATCACCTCCCTCCTTCTGCTGGTCACATTATTTCTAATACAAGCCAGGATGCCATTGGCTTTTTTGGCCCCCTGGGCACACTGCTGGCTCATGTTCAGCCGCTTGTCAATTAGAACCCCCAGGTCCTTTTCTGCCAGGCAGCTCTCCAGCCACACTTCCCCAAGCCTGTAGCGATGCATGGGGTTGTTGTGGCCCAAGTGCAGGACCCGGCACTTGGCCTTGTTGAAGCACATTCCATTAGCATTGGCCTATCGGTCCAATCTATGCAAGTCTCTCTGTAGAGCCTCCCTATCCTCATGTAGATCAACACTCCCGCTTAGCTTCGTGTCATCTACAAACTTGCTGATGATACACTCTATGTCCTTATCAAGGTCATCAATAAAGATGTTAAACAGAAATGGCCCCAACACAGAACCCTGGGGGACACCACTTGTGACTGGCCACCAGCTGGATTTAACTCCATTGACCACCACTCTTTGGGACTGCCCATCCAGCCAGTGCTTGATCCAGCAGATCGTATGCTTATCCAGGTCATGAGCCGCCAGTGTTTCCATGAGAATTCTATGGGGGACAGTGTCAAATGCTTTTCGAAAGTCTAGGTAGACAACGTCCACAGCCTTTCCCTCATCCAATAATCGGGTCATCTTGTCATAGAAGGAGATCAGGTTTGTCAGGCAGGACCTGCCTTTCATAAACCCATGCTGACTAGGCCTGATCCCCAGCTTGTCCATTATATGACTAGTAGTGGCACTCAAGATGATCTGCTCCATGACCTTCCCTGCTACCGAGGTCAGACTGACAGGCCTGTAGTTTCCCGGATCCTCCTTTCTGCCTTTTTTGTAGATGGGTGCTACATTTGCTACCCTCCAGTCCATTGGGAGCTCCCCAGTTAGCCATGACTTCAGGTAGATAATGGAAAGTGGCTTGGTGAGCATGTCTGCCAACTCTTCCAGCACTCTTGGATGTAACCCATCCAGTCCCATAGACTTCTGTGCATCTAAGCGGTGTAGCAGGTCACTGGTCACTTCCTCTTTAATTGTGATGACCTCATTCAGCTTCCCCTCCCTGTCTCCTAGCTCACGAGGCTGGGTGACCAGGGAACAGCTAGTTCCACTGCTAAAGACTGAGGCAAAGTAGGCATTGAGCACCTCAGCCTTTTCCTCATCCTTCGTGACTATGTTTCCCTCTGCATCCAGTAAGGGAGGGAGATTTTCCCTAATCCTCTGTTTGTTGTTAATGAATTTGTAGAAACATTTTTTGTTATCCTTCACAGCTGTAGCTAGGTTGAGCTCTAGCTGCGCTTTGGCTCTCCTGATTTTCTCCCTGCATAGCTTCACTATATCCTTATAGTCTTTATGGGAGACCTGCCCCCTCTTCCAAAGGTCATAGACTCTCCTTTTGTTCTTGAGGGCCAGCCAAAGGTCCCTATTTAGCCAGGCCGGTCTCCTTCCCCCCCTACTTGTTTTTCGGCACATGGGGACAGCCTCCTCCTGTGCCTTTAAGACTTCTCTCTTGAAGTATGTCCAGCCTTCCTGGGCTCTTATATCCTTCAGGGCAGCCTCCCAAGGGATTTTGTCCAGCAGTCTTCTGAACAGGTCAAAGTTTGCCCTACGGAAGTCTAAGATGGCAGTTTTACTAACCCCTCTCCTTGTTTCTCCAAGAATCAGAAATTCGGTCATCTTAATGTACTGGCCAGTCTTGGCCAGTAACTAGAGGGATCCGTAGTGTGTGAGTGCTAGCTGTGATGGCGTATGGTGTGTGTGCAAGTCAGGCTGTGGACCAGCAGCCGGAGTGGAGCTGTGGGCTTCAGGTGCTCACATGCCCAGGTGACAGCAACAGGGGAGACCTGGGATCCAGGGGGACAGTTACTGGATAGACTTGAGTGTCTAAGTCCAGCTACTGAAGGAATCCACATTGCATATATATCTGTATATGAATATATATTTTCTACTTAAGGTCTTTCATCCTGATCAGCTAGAGCAGGGAACGGGAGGAGACTGTTGGTGGTGATGGCATTTGTGTGTTTTTGTCTTTGCTAATCTATATGGCTGGCCATATGTATATGCATGTATACATTGTATTACATGTGTGTGGCTATGTATGTCCCTGTTGGAAATACATGCTTAGCTTTCCTACTGACTGGAGATGGGAACATGGAGCTGCAGTAACTGCTTCTGCTGGGCTACAGGCCTTGGCACACCCCAGCAAAACTCTGTAGAAGAGCAGCTATAAGTCTGGAGCTCTGGGCTTTTGTTTTCTCCGACACAGTTTAGCTGTTGAGGCCTTAGTGTAATGGACTTTGTTCTCTACAACAAGTACTGGACTTTGTTCTCTACAACAAGTACTCTACAAAAGTCAATTTTAGATGACCTGTCTACCAAGTCACCTCAAACAGAGGCCACTGTTGCATATCCCCAGGAATGCTGACTTTGTGGGTACCATTGCGTTAAAATGATTAGGTTCCCTAAATTTGTATTAAGCAACAGAAATATATTTTGAGATCTTTATCAAATAGAAATGGTGCTCGATCATATTCAAAGAAATTGGTAGAGTAGAAAGGGTAATGCAAAAAGGTAATAGGTCTCAACTAGGTGCAAATTTTCATGGCTGAGGTCTGACTTTTGAGGATGTGGGAAAGGAAGAAAGAACCATGAGAAATTTCAGTTTTTCTGTTGGTCTGCAAAGAATATCTTAGACATTTTGTGGGGGAAGCATTGTGCTTGGCCTCGATTAGAAAGTCCTAAATTTAAAACCTGCTTTGTTTTTTTCCTCACTTATTTTAAAAGGAAGTCAGTACTAACAAGCCATGAACTATTTCTTCTTTTCTCAGAGTACAAGGGTATGTGACAGAGAAAAATCCCATGAAAGCATTCTAAGTAGGCTGAAGATTAAGATAAAAAACCATTTGTCTGTCATAAATATTTTCTTCATTCCCTGAGGCCTTAGAAAATGCATTTCGAGAAATTCAGGACCATCAGCATGTGTTGATCAGCTGTTGGTATTTACAGCAGTTTCACACAGGATCTTCAGGTGGGGTTTGCCTTCTCCTACACGTATTTTCTTCTGTCCTCCAGGCATCCTTTCCTGACCAAACAGCAGAAAGTGTTTGGAGAAGTTTTGCAAGATGAGGTCAGTTAGGTCAGCCCCGCAGAAACTGTAATTTGTTAGTTGGCATAAACTTTAGGTGCACATCAATCAAACTGCCCATTTATGTATGGTTTTGGGTACTTCAGTGATATCTCGGAGGCTGTGTAAAGTGCCTCTGGACACTAGGATGTGGGTACAGCATACTGGCTTTGAGGTTTTGAGGCGAGTGCTTGATCTGGTTGTGAGTCAAAGCAAAAAAAGTTAGATGTATCTGTTTTTCTTATTTTGTAGTCAGTTCGGCTATTTTAAGGACTTTAATGATTTTTTTCAATTGTTAGAATCTGTGTTTTTTAGAGGGGAAAAAAACTGCTTTTGCCCTGAGATGTAATTATTTAATACACATTTTTGTGAACTAAAAGCTGTATACATCACAATTTTGCATGAAAACTATTTTGTAGTTACAGTAGATAGAAATAACACAGACACGTAAGACTATAAAAATACTGTCAAAGTCTAAGCCTTTGATATCCTTCTTACAAAGATACATAAATGCACATAATTTAGACTTCTCCTCCTGATGTGAATCAGCAGTTTTGATTCCCGAGAAGTTTCCCTTGTGTTCCTGGCAGAGCAAAACAGACTACTAGGATGCTCTGGTTTTACCTGAGAAGCTGATATTTTTTTAAAAAAGTCTCCCTGGAAAATCACTGCTGCTCTAATGGCCATGAGAGCTCAGAGGGCTGTAGGAGGGGACGGGGGGGGGGGGGGGGGGTTGCACGACAGGCAGCCTCACATGCCTCCCTTTCCACAAGTGGCCCAACCTTGCAGGCTGTGTAAAGCAGCACCTCATGTGGGTTGATGGACTGAGTTGGTTTGTCTTGTCTTTTCTGGGCTTTTCCTACCAGCCAACGCCGTGAAGATCCCACTTCTGCTTTGTGCGGACAGTAGATTTGAGCCTGTTGCAATTCCTTCTGTTTTAGCAGCTTTAACTTATTAAAGCTTTTGGTTATTTTTTTAAAACTGACATTTAATACAGTAACAGCTCCATCAGAGATATTCCCTAACCTATTCTTTCAGATTAAAGTTTCAGATTTGAAAGTTGTTTTGCAAGCACAATGTAATTCCTTTCCGAGAGCTCATTTATTGTGCGGTGAGATCCAGCCCCCCTCTTGATTCCCGCATGAGAATAAGGGTTAAAAAGCTGTTTAAGAAACGGTCGTCTTGAAGTGGAAACTCTTATTTTCCCCTTGTCCCTGCCTGCATTTTTACTGCTGCTTTTTGCTCCAAAATGACCTTGAAGATAGGCCTGTGTCCACTGCCTCCTTTATCATATTTATGTAAGCTTTTATTTACTGAAAGGCTGAGGGGACAGTGCAGAATCTGTATAGGTAATTCGATACAACTTCTATAGTCTTGATTTGATTATTGGATTTTTTTTTTTCTTGTGAAACTGATTAAGCAAGGGGTTCTAAATAGCAAAATCAGTGGCATAAGTCATGCTGACTATAATAAACCTTGGATTTCAACCATTGAATTGGAGCTAGCACTGATGCTTGCTTAGATTAGTATCGATAGGGTTTTTTTCAGCTTTCTGAAAGCACAACTGGCATTTTGCCTTCTGTCGCAAAACTCATCTGATCAAAGAAGTGTTTGTGTAGGAGGGAGAGGGGGAAAAAAACTCCAACCAAACAACCAGTAGCGACTAGCATTTCCAGGGAGGACTGGAGCAGGGGTCTGAGCTGTCCCTCGTTTTTTCACATGGGGGCTGGCAGAATGAGCTTTGCAGCCATGGCAGAAGGTGGTGGGCGAGCTGGGGAGACTGGCTGCACCGTGATACTTCTCCACCACACCCTGCCCAGGCAGAGCTGCTGCCAGGCTGGATGGAGCCTGGCCAGTCTTCACCACGTTCTCAGGGTTATTCCAGATCCATCCAGGAGTACCTACAGTGAGCGGTGAATCAACGAGGCTCCAGCACCAGCAGTAGACCTGTGCTTGACAAACCAATTAATCAAATTACGCCTTCCCTATTTGTGGCTGTTGCTTTCCTAAGGGAGGAAACCAGCTCCTGAAGGCGTTTCACTACTATAAAACTGGAAGAGAGTCCATTGGCTTTTCTTGTCTAGGTTTCCCTTACAAGTGTTTCTCATTCAAATGCATGAATAGCGAATGTGTGTTTTGTTGTCCTCCATGCCACGCCATCCACATATTTTACTTGCCTTTACTGTGCTGCCTTTTGTGCGTATCTTGCTCTGTTGGAAGGGGGGAGGGCAAAAAAAGGCTTCTAACTGTGTGCAAATGCCTCTGATGACTCATTTGTTTCTACTTTATTGGCTGAGAAGGGCTAGATAACAGAAGTTTGAAGTGAAGGTTCTTTGAATTGTCAAGATCCGTGAAAACCCTGGTTTAAATTAGGGTTGTGAAATATATGCTGTTGAAATTTCTAGGATTCCTTTTATTTGCTTTAGCCTGTAGAGTCTCTAAAATATATACTCAATGACTCCTACCAGAAAACACCCTTTAAAATATGCTAAATATATCAACATTTTGATAAGACAATGAAGGATCAAATGAACTCCACCGAATTTGGGAGAATTGCTGTGAATTTACGTTTACAAAAAATTCATTTATTACTTCAGTAGTTGCTAACTAGTGCATTGTTTCAGTCAGGCTCTTTCTTAATTGCACAAGTAGTCCAATTTGCTTTTATGGGGTAATACATCTCACTTCCAGGATTAAGTAACACATTTTTACAAATAGAAAGCAAATCTGTCATGTATCTAGAACTCCATGATTTGTGAATAAAACCCCCTTTTAAGCGTTTTTGGATATTAACATCAAATCTCACTAAAAAATGGTCAGCATTTTAGAAACCATGCATTTTTTTTTTTGGTAATTCAAAAATGTGAGCTTGCTACCGAAACGGACATTTAGAAGTAAAGATGGATTTTAAGCTAAAACTTACAGGAATCAAGTCCTTCCAAGCCCTATTGCAATTTATCTTTCTTGAAGTAGGTTTACAGTGGGTCTGCCAGCATCCTCCAGAACAAGTTTATCATTGCTAAATGCATGCAGGAAGTACAAATACTGGAGTCAAATGGATGAGCACTCTTTACTTGGTGGTCACACAAGGGACAGCTTAGTTCCTTGCATATTTGATAATATTGTCACGGGGACATTTCTAACAGGAGAAATGATTCTTCAAAGTACAGGGCAGGTTTCCTGTGAGGTGGAGGCTACTCTTTGCCAGCAATGAGAGAGGACTATACGTGGCCAGGCAGGGAACTTCAAACTGAATTGGGTGATGAATAAAGGGGAATAGATCTTTCCATAGTGATGAGTGATAGTATATCATCTGAAGGCAGCAATGAAGCAGAAGGTACAAATTAGGTCTGCTGGTGGATGGCTGTATTCAGTGTCTATCTTGGCATGGATCAGAGACTGCCACACTGATGTTTAGCTGCAGCAATACGTAAAGTCGCTCAGAAACTTTTTATTGTGTGATACTTAGAAGTGGTTTAAGGATTTTCTATTGCTTACTGCCTCAACTAATAGTGGTAATTGTCAAATCCAAGTTTGGATATCTCTGGTAGGCTGAAAATCTAATGTAATGATAGGAAAAGAGGGTAAGAAGGGGCTTCTCAGTGGTGCAGTGGTAGGAAAAGGTCAGGATGTTTGCTCCAAAGAAGAAAAACCCTTCTGTATACCACATAGTATTGACTAATAATAACAGTCTCTCTAAAAATTGAGGAGCCCTTATCATCTTTTCTGTTCTTAAGGATGAGAAATACATGCTACCCACACTGCAGCATTACCTATACGATCGCTGCATTTCCCACAGTAATCAGCAAAAAATACTTGGGGTGTTTCAGGATAGGATCCAAAATCTGCCTTGCAATTTTTTAGTGTCACTGTAGCATTGCTGAATTTTAAATTAAATGACTTGAACGCTCAGTCCTGGTTCAAGCTGTTAGAATTTTCTTTAAAAATTGCCCTTTGGGCTGAAATGCATCATTCTTGTTTTCAGGCCAAAGGCAAAATACTTTCAGGACACTTGATTAAAATTCCATGCAGCTGGCTGAGTTATTGAGCATTGACAGCAATGTGGAAGAAGACTTTTTTAGAAGTTTGCAATGTTGGTTGTTTCCACCCCCCTCTTTAGTTTTGTGTCCTTAAAATTACATTTTTTCAGGAATTTATCCTGTGTGACACACATGCCTTTGATTTTTGTGAAAACATTTACTTAGAAAAAATAAAACGAGGGTTTGAAAGTGGTGAGGGTTTGAAACAGAAAATGTGCAACAGCTGACTTGCTATTAATATTTTTAAAATAAAGTTGCAAGATGTGCCCTGTACGTTTGTTAGCCTGTGTGCTTGCAGACCCGCAGATGTGAGTAAACAAAACATGGTGATTTGCAATTTTACTTTGTTGCCGGGAGTAAAATGCCTAGGAAAAAAAATAGCAGGATATGTTTTATTTTTTGCAAAGAGCAGAAAGCCGCCTCTGTAGCACGTTGAGCGGTTGATTATAACTGAAAAAAAACCAACAAAACACCGCAACAACCTCCAGAGGTTATTTTCCAATTAACCATTTAAATCAGAGATTGCAAAATCTTGTCAGTAGAGATAAGGGAATGCTCCAGTTTTGCATGTCTTCAGTGTTACACAGTTGCGAATCCTTTCAGCTCCATTCAAGCTGGAGGAAATGCGCTCCATTCTGCCCAGGAAGATCTGGCAGTGATACAGGGCTGTATGTGCCCTGATAATGCCTTTGTGCCTGCTAGGATGAAAACATTTTTCTTCTATGTCTGGGAAAAAACCTCATGGCTTTGTGTAACAGGAGAGCTGGTGGTTCTGGGGTGACAAAACCTCTTCAACTTGAAATAGCTTTTGTTCATTAATGGAAAAATTCCGCTTAAATAGAAATTTAACTTCATCTAAGGCAGCTGGAATTTGAAATATTAAGATAGTGCATTCATATTTGGAAAGGGAAAAAATACCATGTGTAAAGTTTGGTTTTATATATGGCTGGTGAATAACAAGCTTAAATGAAGTGAAAAATCCATTTCAGAGTTCCTTGTAGTGCTGTAAGACTTGGTTTATGATCACAAGGAGATGCCAGCTGCCTCAAGGGGTCATTCTTTGTGTTTACATGGGAAAAGAAGTAGTAACATTTTGTTTGGTTTTGCGACTGAGTCACAGTACAGAAATGACTGGGACCACTAAAGCTTTAAAATTCTTTTCAAGCTCAGGTCTCTTAGACACTTTGCAAGTGATAAATGCAAATTTAGAATCAGGTTAGAGCGAATAAATACTTGGGTCACAACTTCCTATTTATTATAATAAATGATGCAGTGTGAAGCTTAATGCTGCACATTTATGCATGCAGATTTAATTAGGATTAAACCCAGACAGGATTTTCATTTACAAGGAAGACTGTTGCCTCAGGTTGAAAACTGGTGATAGGAAAGAAGCACGGGGTGAGCTGTTATCTATTGAGGCAGTCACAGTAAAAGGTGGTGGGGGTTAAGGCTGCTTTAGATTTAACATCAGTAGGAACAAAAATGTTCTGCCTTGTTAATATTGGGACACATCATAAGTGACAAATAACTGAAGTCCCTAGTCTTTGACGTGGCAATCACACTGCCAGTACTATTGTCATATTGATCTAAGCTAATATTGTGTCTTAGGCTGCATATAAGCAAAACTGACAAGACACTGAAGTATGTAATAGCTGTGGCTTGTATGTACATCAGGTTTCAGTGAAAATTGTTTCCTAAGATTAAGGTGACTTCAGGAAAAAAACCTAGTATAATGATAAAAGAAAGAACAACCCCCAAACCAACAAACACTGTGATGTAGACTCCTCAACATGTGGAAAAAGCTTTGGGTGAACAAGAAAGAACTAATTTCATGGTCTGGCAGGTTTGTTGTTCCTTGGCAGCCTGCCCATCTGTCAACTTTTGGCGCTTTTGCTTTGGTGTAAATGCTGTGGCAATTTCTAGGCAAGTTCTTGAACAGGCCAACACCATACAAAAAAAAAAATCAATACTTGCAAGACATGACTCGACAGAAGAAATATTGATTATACTTTGAAAATGCATGATATATAAAGAGTACTCATCGAAGATACCTTTTATATCCAGTTGTACTGTCTGATGCTAAAAACTAGCATGAAAGCTAGTTTTCCTCTTTTTCCTACGGTCCCTTAATTTGTTCTGATTGAAAGAAATCTGCAAGTTACTGCCAGTATCAAAGGTATTAGAAATTGCTGTGATAAAACTTTCTGATGCTTTTTTTTATCCCCAAGAACTTGAACTTAATATTTTTTTTTTTTTTTTTTTTTTTGCCTCAGATCCCTGAAATTTGTGAAGGACAAGGACCAAGCCAAAAATATTAGACACTATATTCAGGGCTGTGATGTAAGCTATTAAACCTGTTGTATTTAGCAATGTTTTCTGTTCTTTCAAAACATTCAGCTGAAGGCTGTCAAGGCTGATGTGCGCTCCTTTGGGAAACAAGGTAGCTCATTTGTAGGAACTCTGGATGGGACTGAAAATCAATTGCTCAAACTCCTTCGGCGTTAAGAATTTGCACGCTGACCCATGTCTTCGCATCCTTATCCTCTCTACTTCCAATCTTGAGTACATGTGTTGTGATATTGTCTCTGTATGGTCTACACGTATGTGTGCAAGCTCCGAGCATGAGAGGGACTTAGAAGGTGGGACATTGTAAAGTTTGCATTAGCTAACTTGTTAACAATTAGCTTCATAAACTGAAGGATATTGTTTTAGTGTTAGTCTAAACTAGTATCAAACCCATCTGTGGCGTTAAAAACCTCAATGCTTTGTGTAAGAAGACATTAGTTGCTGTGTAACTAACAGAGGTGACAAGCTTCAGTTTCTTGTGCAGATATATTAGTATTGTTTGGCCTTCCTTTTTTTCTAAACATTAGATCTGGAAGTCTGGGTTTTCTTTGTTATGGAAATTTTTCAGTGAGTTTGATAATTCCCCAGTTCTAACACTCTGTCCTTCTGATAGTGCATACCAGGAAATTTAGCATCTTACAATGAAGACTTAATTGGTATGTAATGATTTCTTCCTTCTTCCTTTACCTTAGTTTTCCATTGCCTTTTATATTTAGCATGCTGCTTATTACACTTTGAAATTTAAGATTTCATTAGGGTTCAGGTTTTCTGCCCTTTTTTTGGAAAAAAGCATTTTGCCTCGTTCGAATTCTCTGCTATGTTCTGGCCATCAAACTGGCTGTTTGCTGGTGTTTGAGAATTCTGAGGAAGACGTGCAAGTTATGCCAGGCTTGCTCTTTAACCTTCACAAACGATATGGAGGAAACTGGTGGGGGAAGAATAGTACAGATGAAGCTCATTAAGTGAGCAGACTTTTGCCTTCTGTGTTTGTAGTCTGAATCTGACAGAATGCATCTTTATTAATTTGCAGTCCTATACTTCTTTCCGATACATTTCTGAGCACTGAATGCTAGTTAGCACATCATCTAGCCCCAGGCAGACCGCAGTAGGTAAATGCCTGTTGCCGCTGTACCCTGTCTCCATTAAGGCTCTCATTAATGGTGAATGCCCATAAGCAACAGCAGAAAACGTTTGGCAGAGAAGCCCTTTGACACTTGGACAGAGGAAGGGCCAGGGTTTGGTCTTCTGTAGCTTATTTGTACAGCTTGTGAGGTTCCAGCAGAATGTTTTTTTTTGTCACATTAACCACTGTAATGGATTTTTTTGTTGTTGTTCTTCTGGTGCTTCAATTGGGTTGCTTAAGCGTGATTGGCAAAAGCTTTACAGAATCAGAGCTATAAAATAATCAGGAGATTGTTCTGAAAGCAAGCGTTTATGAGCATTCAGCAACTGATTGCAAAGTAATCTGTTTTACCGATAACCTGAGCTCATCCCAGGGCCTGATGTGGATTATACTTCTCTTTCATGACTGACCAGGCTGCAGTATAACAGAAAAGCATCTTTTATTTACCTTAGCATGCAATGGAAACTGAACGGTAGTGCCTTGAAAAGAAAGCAAAAAAATTTCTTGGAAGTGTTAACAAAACTGTCAAGAATTTAAGAAATTATTCTACTCCAGTTGGTGTTGATGAGGTCTGAGGAGCTGCACTGTTGGAGAGATGCAAACTGCCAAGAATTCAGAAGGATAAGAGATTTAGAAAATTGGCTGTGGAAAGATTGAAAGGGTTGTTTACTTAGTCTGGAGAAGAGAAAAGGGGTGTGATAACAGCCGTTCAGGTAATCAAGGTCATGAAAGATCATGAATGCAGCAAGAGGACTAAAAATTTGTAACTTTAAAGTGGTAAAGCACCAGAGTAGATCTATCAGGGATGTTGAGGCATATTCCTCATAGGAAGGAAGCTCTTGAGAATGGAGTAGACAAATTTAGTATGTTCTTATATTGAAAAGTGATTGAATTAAATAATCTTAATCTTCCCCAGCTAGTATTTCTGTGATTTGACATAGTAGCTTTGCTCTGCAGAGTGAGAAGAAATAGAGAACAGGTTTTAGGAGAAGATAGTGGTCTGTCATGGTGGTGAGGTTTCATTTTAATCTGAAATAGTTTAATCTAAACGTTGCAAATCAAAGTTTGCAGAGGTTCTGCTGATAAAACCATACCCCTTAGTTAGCCCCTGTAAGCTTTCTGTTGTGATAGCAGAAATTCTTCTCTCTGTAGGGCTACAGAAAAGCGAGTGATCAGTTTTTAAAAATGATTTCTAACTGGTGGATTGCTACCTAAGCCTGCTGTGTAAGTTGTAGTGAAGCTTTCAGCGTTTCAAATGGGTCAATGGCTGTTGCTAATGCATATTTTTAGGCAGCGTCTCCACAAAATGGATTATAAAGCAGGTTAGGTGTTATGCTACAGATTTCTTGCTGACTCTAAGGACAGGGAATTAGTGCCTTAATTCCTGCAGTTAGAAGTTAGGGACTTCAGCGCATTTACTTAGGAAATCAGCCTTGATTTTCATTGTGGTTACAGGACAGGATTCTGATGAAAGTGCATAGAAAAGGTTAAGCCAAGGACATTGACTAGTGAAATAATATAAGGGTAAATCTATTAAGCAGGCAAGGAATCTGAATCCAAGCCCGATAGTTCCAGGGCTTTTATTTAGTAAACTGATTTAGTCCAAAACTTGAATAAGACAGAACAACTAAAACAAATCTGTGCTATTGGAAACTGTCTAGGAATGTTATAAAGAATGTGACCTCAACTTCTGCAGTGTAATACTATCACATATTTTATACATTTTAATATTCTGTGACATTTTATTGCATTTTGTCCTTAGCCCTTTGTGTTGTCCTGAAGTGCATCAGACTCTTCTGAACAACTGTCACTGTGTCCTCTGTAAATATTTTCAGTAAATGAAGAATATATTGCTTGTGAGCAAACTTCAACATTGCCTGCTTGTTATGAACCACTGATTGCCTTACATTTTTAAAAATGCTAACTTGCAAATGAGATTAGACCCCCTGAAGTATTTCTGTGTTCTGAGAAATGACACAATAAAAAGCTCATTGTTAGCTGCACACATCAGCTTTTTATGCTTTTTAAGTCACATCTACTTTGTTCAGTTGCGAATTACTGCTTTATTACTCTCAGCACAAAAAAGCCAAAACACTTGGGGAAAAATCAAGCTGTTGCTTTGCTGAATGCCTCAGTAGAATTGCTCACTGAAGTCTAGTTGAGAGTCTTCATTGTCTACACTGATGAACAATCCAGAAAACATTATGTTACCTTCTGGACTCAGTTCTTGGCTTACTTCAGATAATCTTTGTCTTCATTTCCCATCAGTGTTTTGTCTTCTGATTTCTGGGGGAAGGGGGGAAACAAAACAACCCAAAATTTAAAAATCACCTACTTAATTTAATCAGGTTTCTAGGGATACCAGAGAGAGATTAATGAATCTAGATTCAGAGGGAAGCTGTCTTAAATGTGGCCTTCCTATAAGAAGTATTGCCATCCTTGCTATGTAGATCAGGATACCAAAAGGTTATTATCATCTTTATTGTGCTTTTTGAACATATTTGTTGGCATAGTGAAGCCTATGTAAAGCAGAACTCTTATATGTATCCTTCTGTTTGTACAACTGTGTTTGTAAAAGAAATTAATTTAATCAGCTATGCTTCAGCTAGGAAGATTGTTACTCTGATAAGTGTCTACCTTTCTCCACGTGCCTTTAAAAAGTGAAGTACAGTTTCACCCTGCCTGACAGTCATGTTGTGAGAATCCATACAATAAAACATGGTCAAAACCACGGTCGATGCATAGATTTTGCCAAAACGCACAAATTCACTTTCTGTCCACCTGAAACAGAGCAGTTATGAGAGACTGTTAATTTCCTGAGTGAAAAAAATCATTAATTGGGAATGGAATTGGGGCTTCATTCAGATCTAGCTGTACAGAATGCAGCCAAGCGTCCTAAAGTGAGAATACTTTTTAAAGATAAGCAAGGGAATAAATATGTCTAAAGCCTTTGATAAATGTCAGAGAAGAATCACACCTGCATCTGGTTTCCGTGTTTCCATGAGTGATGTGTATCTGCTGTGGTCTCAGCACATAGAATAAGTGTTATGTCTTTAGAGTGCACTGAGGCTTCTGTACATGGGAAGGCTATCTGAGCTAGATGAAATGTTCAACAACTCTAGGATGGGTCAGATCCACTGTACAAATACTATGGAGCTGATCCGCTCATGTGCAGCGGAACAGGTGTATCCAGAATGTATCAACAGGTGTGCATTGATAACAGTTGAAGTTGTGAAATGTGCAGATGGTTAGAGTTTCCATAACCTTGGAAATGTCCCAACACCTTGAAATTCTTCTTGGAGAAAACTTCAGGGTTGCTTGGTAGTCTATACCTATAACAATTTCAGTTAGCTGAAAAAAAACCCTTATAAAATCACAAAGAATTAAATTGCATCTCCAGGGAAGACGATGGTACGTATCTCTACAACAAGGAGCTTGTGAGGACTTCTGTAGACCGTGGTTTCAGGTAGAATAATTCCAGAAGAGGTGTAGGAGATATGATCAGGCATAACCTTCACAATAGAGATAGCTGTCCTGGTTGCAGACATCTTTTGCTTATGCAAGGATGTATCTCAGTCCATGATGACTTTGTGTGAATTGTCAGCACTTTGGATCTGCCTCAACAAGCTGCACGTTCCAGCTGTCCCCATTCATTCTGAAGGATTAGAGTCACTAGTCATATTGAAGCACATAAAATAGAAGTTAACTACCTCATCTGCCTAAAAGCTCTTTGCTTGTCTTCCTTTTCCCTGGCATGCTGCATGCTGACCAGCTCTTCAACCATCATTCAAATACGTTACAACTTGCTTCATTATGAACAAACCTTTCCCTGACTCTTGCTTAAATAGTAATGCTGTGTCCTTCACCACAAGGTCTGTCCGCTGAACTATGCGTACAACAAATTCATCTAACCTTTGGATTCTTCTGTCTTGTCATTACTTTAAGAATCAAACGTGATAAATTCTGCCGTATCTACCAAGGTTGCAGACCACCTTGTTAGGGATTTGATTCCCTCTGCTTTCGCTGAGCTTGGGGCATTTTGCCCTTATAGGAAAGCTCTGAAAGACATAATTCTGACAGTAATTCAGTTTTCCTGTGGTGAGTTTTAGTTGTGCATCTGGCTAAAACCAAGTCCTTACAAATGAGAACAATTTGCTTGAACATCTAACGCAAACATTGTACTCCACTGTGGTGCTGAGCTATAGTCAACCAATTGTTGCTCTTTCTTAAGGTCAAATTAGCATCCATACACTATTCATTTTCTGGTATTGGGCAGTGTGTGAATCTCTGTTTGGGGCAAGTGGGCAGCTGACTAGTTGTAAAAAAATCAAGTTAAAGAATTTACCTTACCAGGAAAAGAGCTGGCCATTGGTTTGAAGTAGATTAGTTTAATTTAGAAATTCTTCTAGCTTTTCTCAGGACCACCGTAGTCTCTTGCAAAATGCTGGACAGTAATTTCCAGAGAGGGGCTTGATGGTGGAAAGATGAAATAGCAAGTACTTATGTACAAAGTTGGCTGCAAGGTGTTTTAACAAATGGAATATAGTCAACCAAGCGAGATTAGTGAGCTGAGAAGTCTTCTACTGAACTCTGTACAGATCCATATGGATCTGTTGCCATCCATATGGAGATCTTTCAAGGCTCATTCAGAGCTACAATTGTATACTGTGATAACGGAGCCTGACAGCTCAGGAGTGAAACAGTGAGGATTTTCTGTGTGGCACTTGCCTTCCTTTCTAATGCAATAAGAATGATAAGTCCAATTCAATCAATCATTTGTGCTGGACTTCGGATAGCAAACTGTAAAAGTTACATCAATGTCTTTAAGAATGCAAATATCATTTACAGTTCAGTTTAATGAGATGTGGTATCTTCTGCCAGAGTTTTATGTCTGTTATGGCCACTTGGATTTTATAGCAGGATATGATGACAGTCACTTATTTATCTGTAAATGGCTCATTTAGGTGACTGATTCCATGGCTGCTTGTCTTTATCATAGCTACCTCTTTTTTTTTTTTTCCTTTGGCAGAGGAGCATCTAAGAGCTCTTGAACTCACAATTCTGAGTACCCAGCTTTTCTTAAGAAAAGACTGAAGAAGAATAATTTTCTGTAAAGATGTAACTGATTTCTTAGAAATTTGCCTCCTTTCCATTTTGTTTATTGCAGATACTTACTGATTCTTAATAAATCAGCTCCTACACTAATCTCAGTCTCTACTGAAATCAGTGGCCGCACTTCTGCAAATTGCCTTAAAATTTGGTTGCATTAAAGAGAGAATCAGAGGTGAATGTGGTAGGCTAGGATTTGAAGAGATGCAGTACCCTGCAGAATGAAGCTAACAACCTCATGTTTTTTTATGTGGATCCTGGGGCAAAACTCCAGTGCAGCTCAGTTGGATTGAAATGTCCTTTCTTATCTCTGTGGGATCCAGAGAACCATCATGAAACCCTAAGGTTACCATACCATTATTCAGTTCATTATCAGTCAGCAAATTTATTAGAAGCCAGTGAGATGCTTGATGATGAGTCCAGGGTGAATGCTACGGTGACTTGAGCTTGGGGTTTTGGAATGAAGCTTCGCCAGCACAGCACTTGCCATCAGCACTTTTCTTCAGAGCTTTGCTATTCCTTTGGCACAAGTTAGTTGACTGAAGGTTATTGTAGGCAAATTATGTCACTGTGACAAATGATCCTGGAAAGAAATGGCAGGGCTACTGTGGAACGTGAGTGAAGGTAATGAATGACCAGTGAAGTAATGGATAGCTCTTGAAGACTGGCCGATAGGTGCCTAAGTGAACAGTAATGAATACTGAATACAGAAGGTTTTGTGTCATTGGAGAGTAATTTAAAAGACTACCATTGGGCTTTCTTGTCCAGTAGGAAAATAGTGAGTGGCATTTGTCTTCAGCTTTAGGTCTGGAGCAATACTGCATGTACTGCATGAGGTGAGAGAATACTGTGCAGAAAGTATGTTACTGACCTAAAAAACTCACCAAAGTGGTAAATAGTATGTCTTCAGCATCCTCGTCTGCATCAGATTAGGTATAATGATAACAAGGCATCTAAGCTAGTTTAGATTTAATTTAAGTGAAGTCAGACTTCAAAAAATAAAAAGCTCTATGTCCCTCTTAAGTTTTGAGTATAGCACAATTGAAAACACACTGTTATTCATACTGTGGTGCAGAGGGTTAGGATTCAGTTACATTTTCAATATCTGAAGTCAAGGTTTAAACAGCACTAAAACTTTTCTGAGGCTTTCCCAGGGTAATGCAGTTACTGGGCAGGCAGACACTTTAAATTAAAGGAATATTGAATTTTACCTTGTTGAGATGGACAGCAAAGAAAAACAAAATATTAATATTACAGTCTCTTACGGTGTAAAAGAATTCATATAGTTTTGCTCAAGAAAAAGGCACAAATATGGCTGGAAATTTTTTTATATTCAAATTTCCTTATAACAGAAGAAAAATATTAAAAACCCTTTAGGAAATGTGGTTTTAGTACCTCACTGTTGCAACAGTAGCAATTCTTGTAGCACTCTTAATAGGCCATACCAAGGCTTTAGCTTTGATTTCAGCCCATCATGTTTGATCTCTAAACACCAGACTGTTTTTTCCAAAATCGTTTCTCTTTTTCAGTTGCTTCTGAATGGAAATGGAGTATCTCTGTTATACCATAATCATACAAGAAATAAAACCTTTTTAGCTTGGGAGGGAAAGCTGGAAACTGATAACACTGCTTAACTTAACAGTGCTTAATTTAACAGTGCTTAACTTCTCCCTGTCACATGCAGTGTTCTTTAAATTTTGTCAGTAGCCTTCAAGCTAAAATAAAACTTCACTCCTTTTAGAAAATACTAAGAATTTCTGATCTGGTAGCAGTAATCTTGAAATGCTGTTTCCTTGTTCCAGCACACAAGAGTAACACCATTTGAAAGTTTGGTAAAGCGTTTGTGTGAAGATTAGTAAGTGGTGAGCAAAACATCCCCTGGACTTTACCCAGGCTGCAGAAAAGTCCAGAGCAAAGGTCTAAAATGGAATCCTTAAAACTTGCGAGCCTGGCGTGCATTGTTTGGGGTGCTGGCATTGCTGCCTCAGAGCTCCAGTGAAATGCCATTTCCCACACCGTTCCTCCTCGCTTCTGGCAGTGGGCCCATTGTCCCTCCTGGTGTTGATCAATTCAAAATGTGAAGAGAAGGTTTAGTAACTGTAAGAGTTCGTTTACTAGCTCTTGTGTTCCTCAGCAGTAAAGCATCCAAAGGTGGAGCGAAATAACAGGGTTATTTTAGTCAGGGTGCTACAAGGGCTGTGGGGGCTCCCTGAGGGTTATGGGGGCTCCCTGGGGGGATCTGGCAGGGCAGGGCCTGGCAGCTGGGGCCTGTCCCACCGCCCCAGCCAGGAGCAGGGTGAACGGGGGCCATCGGGGCATTCCCAGCCCCAGGCATCTCCCTGGGGATGGGCTGGGCTGGGCTGGGGTCGGGCCGGGACATAGGCCCAGCTTGGCAGGCCCTGTGGCCAGGCAGGGCTGTGGGGGGTGGTGTCACTTGGGCAGGGGCTGATGGCCATGGTCAGGGTTGGAAGGGGGCCATGGGCAGGGTGTAAGGAGCCCCTGGGGGCTGAAACGGGGTTCTGGGCTGTGAGCAGGGACAGGCAGGGCTGTAGTGCCCCAGGGCCATGACGATTGATGTGCTGGTGTCAGTGTGGTATGATAATCTTCTCACAAAATAAGTGTGTTTTCATTGTATCTTTCTGTATCTCTGACTCTCAGCTAGAAGCTTGTCATGAAACCCTGTATGTTCAGGGACCTGTGGCATATCCACATTTGTATTTTGCTTGCTTTACGACGTGGCTGATAATCGTTACTTCTTTGAAGGCCTGTTCCCCGCCATTTTGAACCTGGCCAGCAACGCTCACATCTCCACCAATGCCACCTGCGGGGAGAAGGGACCGGAGATGTTCTGCAAACTGGTGGAGCACGTTCCAGGACGGCCCCTGCGCAACGCCCAGTGCCGCGTCTGCGACCATCGCAGTGCCAATCCCAAAGGCAAGTTTCATGTGTTTTTTTTTCGTTTCATGGGTTTGTGTCATTCTTTTTGACCCTTCCACATGAATACAGGGTGTATTGAGGTCAAATACTTTTGACTTGTAGTCTCTCCACTACATAATGAAACTACCTTTGAGCAAAGGGCTGACAGAAAGCGTGAACGCCTTAAATCAGTGTTAAGCACTGCAGAGTCCAGTGACCACCTTTTAGTCTGGGGGCAGATCTCGGCTTTTACTTCTTTATGACAGGAAGAAATTGTGCTCAGCAAGAAATAAATGTGCTGGGCCAGAGAAAATGCAGTGAGTTGTATTTTCAAGAGATGTTTAATTTTTTGCTTTGAAACAGAGCAGCACCCAATTTCCAGTGCAATCGATGGTACCAATAACTGGTGGCAAAGTCCCAGCATTCAGAATGGGAGGCAATACCACTGGGTCACCATCACCTTGGATTTAAGGCAGGTGAGTAACATGTAGGTGAGTGTCATTTATTGTATGTAGCATATAAGCCAATGCAGTTGATTACAGTTCTTCTGTGTTTAGATAGTGGGATATTTAGCAGTTAACTATTTAGTAGCACATAGTTGAACATTAATTTAGAGCTAATATGAATTGATTTTAAACAGATATATTTTTTCAATTATTGTTCTACAGCATCTTGGAGATTTCAGTACTATCAGACTGGAATGGAAGTGACTATATTTGTAAGCACATAGGTCACAGGTTGTAATTCATGGCACAGTAACAATTGTATATGTGTGGATGAGAGTGTTTATATAAGCATTCCTTCTGTCTTGGCAACTTTCCTCTGCCTCACCCTGCTGTCTTTTCTCCAGAAGTCCTCTGATAGTGTTTTCCTCTACCTTTGATTTCAAGCAAGTTACTTGAAGTCTGGGTTATCAAAGACTTATTTTCAAGCAGTAAACAGTTTTTTCAGGGTGTTGTCATAAGTGCAGATTTTACATGTGAGGATGCATCTGTTTCTGTTTATTAACTACAACTATCAGCCTGTCACTTGATCATTATGCAGTTTCTTAGTAAAAGAGTAAATGATTTGAAGAAGGACATGGTAGAAACATTGGACATTTTCTGTAAGAAAACAGAGCACAATATACTTCCAAGTATTAACTCTTGATCCATAGGTATTGTAACTCAGATACTGAGTTTCAGTGGAGAGAAAGGTAAGTGACTGGAGGATTATTGTATTCACATCAATTATCTCAGATAGTTATCTGAGATACCTATCTGAGATATCTCAAAGATCTCAAGTTAAACTCTTCTGTTTAAATTCCTCAGTATTTTGTATATTTACATTAAATATATAAGTATGTTAATGCAACATAATGGTCAGATTGAAGTGTAAAATGTCATAAAGTTCAATTGCAGGATCTCCAGAACCCTGGAAACACAGACTTTCCTCAGTTGAGGGGTAACCTTCAGGACTAGAAAACAAAACATGCATACAATGGGGCAAAGTTAATGTTGCTGAAAGAAAAGTTGAATGACATTTTCTGTGCTTCTCTTCTAATCACCATCTTGTTGAAAGGAGCGCTGGGAAGAAATACACCGTATCTTCTATGGAATTTTACTGTCAGTTGTTCTGAAGAGTTAGGGGTTATATCTATAAAACAGTGATTTCTGACGATGGGGAGGCTGGAACTGCCTGGGCAGAAGTTGGTTCCTCTGTTTTGGCACTTTACAACAAATCTTGGAGGAATTCATCATTCTTACACAGGAGGCAGCTAAACTCTACAAAGTGTTTGCTAATTTATTAGTTTGCCTATTAGGCATGGAAGAATCAGAAATCTCCTACTCTACTCCAAGAAAAGACAAAATAATTTCTGAAGGAAATGTGTTTTTTCTGGCTCTTTCTTGTTGTTTTGCTTTGGACAGATCTATGTGTTGGCCTGTCTAAGTTGTTTGAAAATCGTACCTCAGCAATCCATTATTAATATGGGGATGCTTCCAAACTCTGGAAGAAGCTTGTTACTAAGAAATGCATACTTGAGGTGTACAGTTGGTAACAAGCTTTGCAAGATCTGTAGGCCCTGCTTGAAAGTTATTTTAAAGATTAAAACAGAAGTTTTAAGTTTAGAACATTAAAGTGAAGCATAAGTTAAACAAGTGCCTAGTTTGCTTTTTAGTTAGAAAGCAAAACTGTTAGGAAGATAATCGCAAGGTATCTTTTGTCAGTGACAGAAGGTTTGGATAGGACTTTATTGTTGTTTGAAGAGTTGACTTTGTGTTTGGTTTGTACTTGGACAAACAGGAAGGAAAAATGAAGGAGGAGGGAATGCCATAGTTTTTATCCTCCTAGAACATTTTCACTTTAGAAACAGACCAGCTGAGCTGCCCTCTAAATCTTTTATTCTCCAGCCTTGGTGCTGTTGACGTTTCACCAAATACATATCTTTCTTCTCCTGACCCATGCTCAGTTTCACTAATTCGATTTGAAAAGTTTCCCCCAAGGGGCCTTTCTTCTGTGTTTTCCTTAGAGAGTTTGAGAGAGAGAAGGCATCTAGGGCTGTGCAAACTGAATGTAAATTACTGCTCTGTGAGAAAGGATTTGGTTAATAGAGATCGCTTGAAGTCAATGAGTTATTAGAGCTGACTTGGTGTGCTTACTTTAAGCGAGTCAGCTTCAGTAAAGAAAACACAAAAGAAAAGCTTGGGAAGGACCTTAGTGATTTTAGTGACTGTTTACTTCATAAACTTGTTTGAGAATGAGTAAAATGAGTTAAAATACTCTTCTATGACCTTCAAAAGTATTCCTGGAATTCAGTACCTGTAACTATGTGTGTTGCAGTACGTCTTTATCATTGGTACTTTTCTTACATTTCAAGTTTTGTGCATTAAATCTGCCAAGTAGCGTATTAAAGTAAATATGTCCTTTAACTTTCCTTGCCAAAATATAGAATATATTCACACTCTTTTGTGATGTGAAGAATGACCATCTGGTCATTATTTATGTTTTTTGAGTAATTATCAGAAGTTCTAGCAGTAAGTGGAGTGGATTGTTTCTTGGGATTGTTACCAATGTACAGTTTAGAGATGTAATCCAGCAGTCGGGTTGGTGAGTGCTGGAATGTAGGCTTGGATGGCAAATAAGGGGAAGATTCCCTTAGCTGGTGAAAACTGGCTCCACTCGGTAAAGTTCTGGACACAGTGTGTGTCCTGTGTCCTGTATTTGGCTGTATTCATGTCTAGGCTCAAAATTGAAGGAAGCAGAGGATGTTCTTTCAGCTAATATTCTACCTTGCACTTAGTTTATTTACTCTAAATACAGCCGGACTGCAGAGCAGTTTGATCGAATCTTGCTAAGAAAAGAGGGATGGCTAATAAAATCAGTATGGAGATTGCTGCTTTGATCTTTCTCCTTTGCAGAATCTGTGCTATTTATAACTAATGCTGAGCATTTTGGAAGAGTAGCCAGTGGGTACGTCATGATTTTTTAGCTCACGTGGATCATAACAACTAGGTACATGTTACATGTATGCTGGTGTGCTTTTCAGTCTTTCCAGGACCCAGATGTATGATAGTCTTCCCCCGGTCCTCCTCCTTCTATTAAATGTATGGCAAAGATCCAAAACTGGTGAAAGAGTAGTTTAGCAATGAGATGTAGTATTGATATACAAGATACCAAGATTTGATTTATGACCTTACGCTTCCAGCACTGGCAATGCTACAGAAACAAAACGCACAGCAACAGTTTTAGATAAAAACGTCTTTTTTTGCCTGAATTTCACTCCTCTGGCCAGTTACTTTGTGAAATTATAATGAATTAAAATAAATGCTGACTATTACAAAGTGTGCTTGGGCCAGCTGTAAAATATTTCTCTGCCACACACACATTTTCTTCAGTGTTATTGCTATGCTTCAGACTTTTCAAGGTACTTAAGGGTACTTTGTACTAGGCATAGCAGAAAGGCACAAGTTTGTATATCACAAAGCTCTTGAATTGTAAAGCAAGACCAGCTGTTCTTGGAAGACCCATAGTATCAAGTTGAGAAAACTCTGCTTCTGATTAAATCGTGGCTCATAAATATTTCATGAGTACTGGATTACCACTCAGAGTCATGTAAGAGTAACTCATAGTTTCTGCTATTGGAAAGTAAAAAAGAATGTAAATAATTATAATATGATTTGTACAGAGCTTTTATTTTGAAATCAATTGTCAAGAAGAGATTTCTGTAAGGGCAAATCCTTTGCTGATGTAAAAAGATATTATTCTGTTGACTTCACTCAACCAACGCTAATGTATTGTACGTGGCAAGCTTCCTTAAAAGACTTCTGAGGTTTTGTAAAAGTGATGATGCCGAGATTCAGGGAGCTCATCTGTACATTCTAACAGTACACTGCTTGAGTAAAATGAATTTTTCTTCTATTCCTAAGCAATGGTTGCACATAATAAATCAGAATCTGAAGGAAAAGATAATTCAGGAGACCATAAATTCTACTGGATTTAGTTTATTTTGCACTTTTAACACCACAGACTCCTCAGAACAAAACATAGCAAGCAATTGCTAGGCCTCACAGTCTCTAATAAGAGCTTTAAGCCATCTTTATCCCTTGAAAACACATTTCTGTGAACAATATAGGCTGATAGTCACCATATCCCTTCATGTAGTCTTCTACTATTTCAGAGTTTGTACAGATTCGTTTTAGACTTTTTGGACACTAAGATGAAATCTGACAAAAAGAGGCTTTTCTGGTAATCAGAAATATATGTGTTGACAACACTGAACAGAATGGATTTTGCAGTTTCAGTTAAAATGTGGAGTGATGTTAGTTGTAATAAACATTTTTCACCACAGGACTTGTCATGGGCTTTTGGAAAACGTACTTAGCTGTTTTTTAGATTCCCTTTCTGCATTCATACTCAAGGAAAGATTTAGCTGAATTTATAAAACTAGGAGGAACTAGTTTGCCAAGAGCCTTGCATTCCTCCAGGTATGTTCATTTTGCAATCTTCTGCATTATACAGTTTACATTATGCCAGTGTGATTGCAGTAAGGGATGCACTGGGTCACTGAAAGTGATCCGGAGGTCCTAAAGTTTTCAGGTTTTTTCAGGGTCAGGTAGAGTTTGGATTTGAATTGGGGTGTAGACTTGAAGTAGCAGTTGGTACCTCTGTTTTTAATAGGTTAACCATTTCTGAAATGTAGGAAAAAAAATAATGCATTGGGATTCATCTTTCCTTTTAAGTTTTCACTTTTGGAGCCTGGCACTTTGATACTCATAGATATAAAAAGACCGAATCTTCCCTTTTCGTTGTCTCCATTTGTGTAGATTGAAAAGTATAACTGGGAGTCTTTATCCCAAAAGACTACCAGGAAAACTGAGCTTGCCAGGACGTGTATCTGTGTGCTTTGTAGAGCACTGACCATGCCCTTGGAAATGGGGACTTTTGGCTAGTATCTGCTGGGTGGCCACTGCTGGCTGAGTTTACAGTCTTGAGCAAAAAAATGTGCAAACTTCCCCAATGAATGGGGAGAAGGGTTCATTTATAAATCTGTTTCAAGAATAATGCACTTCTTGTTGCTGGATCTGGGAGTCAGGGAAACAAGGTCATTAGGAAGGCTAAATAAAGGAGTAGTGACTTGTTGCATTGGTATTGGCTGCTATGAAGAAGAGGTTCTTCAGTACAAGTTTATTTGGCTGGTCTTTACAGTGGGGATTGAACTGCCTGTAAAATGACACTTTTAATCTGTGGCTGTTTGGGAATTGCTAACTTGCTTTGGCTTGCCCTTTTTACCCTTGTAGCTCAATAAGGAAATGAGTTCTGGGAAAGCTGTACAGTCAAATTAAAGTGTACAAATCATTAGCTCTTGCCACACAGCTCAAGTTTATCGCGTGGCTGGTTGGTGGACACTGAATGGATGTGGGAAGTGGTTAGAAATTGCCTTTGGTGATGTTCAAACCTGAAGAACTTATAAAAGTAAAAATCTGTGAAGAAGTGCTCTGAGGAAGATTGGAAAATCAGCTTGCATTACATGGGCTTCCTGGTTCAGATCCATTGTGGGTTGCAGAGGCCGTGGGATATGAAGTCTGCAAAACCCCTACCTGCTGTCATTCCTTAAAATATCTTCATCTCCAAACAATGGGAACAACTTAATCCCTTCCTCCATCTTCATTCCCTTGCTTGGGAACATAATCCGTGAGAGAACGTAACTCCTTCTTGTAGGTTGTCTTTTGACTTTTTGGCTGCAGGAGCATTTATACAAAACCCTTCCATTTCTATATTTTAACCTATGTTATTTCAGGGGCTGACAAATTTTCCTGGTGTTGCTGATATTCACTATCCTGTGAATTTACCTATGAAGTATTTTTGTGTATCTATGGGCTATGTGTGTAAATGGAAGAGAGTTGAGAGGATCGGGGGGAGAAGGCGGCAATGGTTTTTTACAGTGTGCATACTTAAATGTTTATAGAACCGTTTACTGATTTGTGAATGCCTCTTTTGGCATTGGTGAACTGTAGGCATGCAGGAAAAATCAATCACTAGATATCTTGTCTACCAAACATGGCTGCTTTTTTCCTGGAAAAATGTTGAGTTGAAAAGATTTAATTTATTGAATTGTGCATTAAATATGTGCACAGTTGCTGTGAAAATTTTTATCTTTAACCGCCTTTTCCCTTCACTGTCCCCTCACCAAGAAACTTGATATTTAAAATAAATTTAACTTGCATACTCTTGTGAATATCTTTTATTTCAGCACCAGGGGCTGCAGTTAGTTTGTGATGAAGGATAGCGCATTGTTACTAGTTGGAACTGGATTTAAAACTAGCTACATCAGCTGCAGACTATAATGGGTCTTGAAAAATCTCAATGTAATCAAAAGTAGATCAGTTGTTGTTCAGCCAACTGTGTAATAAGTATGGAAGTAGTTTAGTTGACGACAACAAGCAGAGAGGAAAAATAAATAAATAAAAGACATACAAGAGTTCTTGAGGAAAATTTTCTACCATGGCATTGGAAAAAAAATTGGGGTTCCAGTCTTGCATTTTTTTGTGCATTTGAGAGAGATGATTGACTTCAAAGGAACTTGGAGGTGCATAGCAGTTCCTAAGATCACTCAGTAAAACTTCCCTGGTTTTAACAGTTTTCTGCAGTTCTCTTCTGTGATGGAGAAGATACTCATACGAGTGACTCTTGTCACATACAAATGTCTTCAGGTTCGGGGTACTGAAATGATGATACCCCAGATGCTGCTGGTGTGTAACCCAGTGTGAAACAGGTATATAGCTCAACTACTGCTGACTGAATCAATGAAATCCAGGTTGTATATAGGGAATACAGTTACTTGACTTGAAGTCTCCTCAAATTCTGTTCTTTTCCCTTTAAAAGCATGTATTTTAGCATTTTTTTCAGTTGGAGCTTGTTGGCACGATGTACGTTTTATTTAAAAGAGGTCTTTTTCTTCATGAAAGCTGGACTATAATTCTTGGTATTCACTTGACTTTGATCGAATTTTAAGACTGTGCTGAACAACAGAGGATACACAGACCCCAGAGAAATTTTATTTCTAAGACTGTAAGGCTGTGACTAAACAGTGAGCTGGCTTTTCTTTTTTGTTTACTTCTGCTTGCATTGCTGAAATGTCATATAAGTCAGTAGACAAAATCCTCAGTTTGTGTCAATTTTTATATTTATTGTAACAACTGGAAATTTTCTGTTTGTGTTTGATATCTCAAAGGCTGAAACTGAAGTGCCTGGAAATAAAATCAGACCAAGTGAATATAATGTTTTAATTTACGTTATCACCAAATTTTTTTCCTTCTCATGTCTGCAAGATCTCCTAAGCGAAGCTCTGTTCACTTAGACAATGTCTTGTTTCAAAAGTAGTTTCCTGAATTGCATGCACAGTACAACTACCATTTATCTCTGTGTGTTTATTTCCTCATTTGACAAAATCAAAAACTGCTTTTATGTAGCAGGTACTATTCTTGCTCTGACTTTAACCTGTACTGGAAAAAAAAAAATAAAATTTGAAATGTCTGAAAGAACTGGTTGTGGCAAACTTGAGCTCAACACAATATTAATACTGCACATGCAGACAGGAATTATGATGGTTATACCAGCTGACCAGGCAGTCTGCTCAAGTGAGAGTACATAGCTCTGAGATGGTGGAATAATATGGCATTTTTTTTTTCATCTAAATGTGGCTTGATACTATAGTGCATGTAAAACATTGTCGTGGTTTGGGCTGGACTGGCCACTGAAATGAATGACAGATGCTCTCCCCACCCGCTCCCTTCAGGGAGAAAAGTACCAGAGAGAAAGAGACTTATGACTTTAAAAGAAACTAAACTACTTTAATAAAATATTAATAATTTAAAAAAAATACAATGATATATATAAAAAAAGAAAATAATGAAATTATTATTTAGCTTGCTTGATTTCAGCACGTGTTTCACAATCGTGGATAACCTGCGCAATAGCGTCCATGGTTAAATCCACTCCTTGGTCACGGGCCTGTTTGTATGTTGCATCCCTTCCTTGATGACCTGAAGTGTCATGGGCCCACTGAGCTAAAAATAGTTCACCTTTATGTTCCCAGTCCAAATCCATCTGTAATATTTTAGCAGCCTGATCTACTTGTTGATTGTTTTGATGTTCCTCAATGGCCTGACTCATGGGTACGTGGGCATCCACATGTGGATTAAACTCCTGTAAGAAGTCTTACCAATTTGCAAGGACAGCCTTTTGAAATGAGGTGATGTAATAGGTATTAGGTAAGGAAGAAGATAGTAGCTTTGCAATAAGTGCACTTCAGTGTTAGTGTCTAATGCTGTAAGCTAGTCGGGGGCCAGTGCAGGTTATCTAGCTGCCATGACAAGGTCATTTAAAAGGTGATATCGACTTACTTAATGCCATGCCTACTCAAACAAGTGCCAAACAGTGCTGTTGTGTGGATGGGGATTTCACTTAGGATCCAGGATTGTTAAAAAAATAGTCAAGATACCTGTATAGCTTAGAGAGTACACATCTTAAAAGAGCTACTATTCTTAAATAAGTTTATCGTGTTGTATTTGTCACATTCATCTTATTTGTTTCTGTGTGTTTTCAGCAGTGTCTGTAAATAGTCTTCTGCTTAAGTAACGTTAACACAGGGTGAAAATGGAATGCACAGAGATTTTTAAGGTAGGGTGTAAAAAGCTTATCAGAAATGCTATTACTGAGAGGATTAAACTACCAGCTAAAATGTGAAACAGAGTTGTTTTGGCTGCAGTTGTTTTGAAAAAAACAACCCACTTTGAAGCCCTCAGTGGTTCAGAAAAGCTAAATAGCACACCGCATAGAAAGAGTGTTATATGCAAGTAATCCTGAAATGTACAGTGTAGATACAGGTTTCAGCTATTACATTAACACAGAATGATGCACTGAATACATTTGGTCTTTTTTTAGTCACATAAACAAATGTTTTGTTGTAATGTTCAGAGTTTTGACAAAAACCGATACGTATTTCTGTTAGTAAAAGACTAGATTGGACTTTTGTCAAAAGTTTATGCAAAAATTTTGTCCAGAATCACTGTACCAAATTTTACCCTCTCCCAGGCAAACCATATACTGCTTTTAAAATTTAAGTTTAGTACCCAAGTGGCTTCCAGTGATCTTTTACAGCACAGTGAAGTGTTAAAATTTTCTTCGTGCATTTTTTAGGTCTTTCAAGTTGCATATGTCATCATCAAAGCTGCTAATGCTCCACGACCTGGAAACTGGATTTTGGAACGCTCCATAGATGGCACAGAGTTCAGACCATGGCAGTACTATGCAATTAGCGATACTGAATGTTTAACTCGTTATAATATTACACCCAGAATTGGGCCGCCAACTTACAAGAGAGACGATGAAGTGATCTGCACCTCCTATTATTCCAGACTAGTTCCCCTGGAACATGGAGAGGTATGTTTGTTTTTGCACTTGTGGTTTGTGAGCAAGAACATGGACTGATAGCAATTTGAAAACATTTGGATTACAGTTACAGTGTTCATCGCCCTCAGCACTATCAGATGATCTGTTATTCTTCTTTAATGATACTATCTTTACATTACGTACCAGCATAGTAAACTTTTATATGTTGGGATGAAACATGTCTTTGGCTCTACATATTCCCGTTACTAAACTCTTTGTTCTCTCCGCATAATTTGATGGTAGCTATTAGCTGTGAATTATTAGTTACTTTATCCTGAAAGACTATAACAGAGGCTCTATGTTTTGCCAGGTTTTTCATTTAATAAAGAAAACCCCTGTGTTAGGAACACCTGGTTGTGTGAGATAAAGCTGCAAACACTGGAAGTGCTCGGCACAGCTGGAACTCCTAAACAGGCCTTGGCATTCTTTCAGGGACGTAGCATAATTAAAAGAGCTACGAGTTGTGCAGCCTCACTGTTGATTGTTCTTTCTTTTAACAAACTCTATTCATGGTACTTGTGTAATTTATTACATAGAGGCAGCTACATAATGAAATGATACATTAAAACCAGCGGTTATTCTATTGTGAATGCTATAATGTAAGAGCATGATAATAAATGCAGTGTTATCCCATGGAGAATGCTAGTAACTCTTGGCTTAATAGAAGCCAATATGTTTTTACTTCTTGGTTAAAAAAAGACTGGAGCGTATGCAGCTAAGGGCTAAAGTGTGTCAAACTTCTTTACATAAACTTAAAACTATGTTTCAGCAAGAACAAAACAATGAAATTCAGTAACATCAAATCCCATTCACTTTAATCAAGTGTTTATTGCAGCGGTGTAAGCATGTGCCCCACAGATCAGATGTAACAGACAAAGAAACTTAACCTGTCTCTCCACACAGCCTGAAAGCCCTTAGGTTGACTTTGTACGAACAATGCCTCTTGTAACGTACGCCTGATGTCTGATAGGCCATACAACTCCAAACCCAGGAATGCCAGAGATTCAGTTTAGTGACAATTTTTTCTTATTTATTTCTTATTTATTTTCCCTGAATTAATTGGGTGATACTATCCAGAACATTGCTTTTTTTTCTTAGTGCAGTAACATAAAAACATAACATAAGAACATAAAAAATGACAGAATTAAATTGCCGCGTACTACATAAAAACTGTCATTCACAAAGGTAGGCTGCTCCTTCATAGCCGGAATGGCAGACAGACAGGAATATTCCCTGCACACGGTATCTCACAATCTGTATTAGTGAATCTTGGCACCCTTTAGAAAATATATGTATTTACTGCTCTGTAATTGGTTCTGGCCAACCTATTGAACTTAAGTATGGGGTTATAGGAAGTCCTGCAGAGCAGCTGATCTTTACAAGCACCTGCCTTGTGTCCAGCATTTGTTAGTATCCCAGTGTTCTGCAGTCAGCTTGTAGTACCCTGGTGTGAAAGAACTCGTAGGGTAAAAGGACCACATGTCTAAATGTTCCGTCTTCAGTTGCGTAAAACATGGGTACAAGGATGAATAATCTGTTCTGCATGTCTGTAACAGGATGGAAAAAGTGGTCTGAAATTGCAACAAGGAAAACATGGTTTAGAGATCCAGGAGCATTTCTAACTATAAAGCCAGAAAGGGCTGGAGTAGATTGCCTTGGAGGATTGTTGAATCACTACCAACAGTGGTCTTCAAGAACATCTAATAGAAGTATTGCAAATTCTGCTTAGGGGTAGGAAATGGAGTAGAAGAATTCTGTGTGATTCTATGAGAGCTGAATATTATAAGGTGGTGTTAATTTGCAGGATTGGATCTGGTAAAAGTTTTGGGTTCATAACTGTTATTCTGCAGTTGGAAAATTGATGATGGTTAGTTTCTGAATGGGCTATCATAAAAATGAAATTTTTTGAACACAGCATATTAGAATATTTAGAAGGAATGGGGATAACTCATAAATGGCAAAATTTTAATGTTGAGAGTGTGAACTCCATTACCAGTCTCTGTTTGTATGTCTTTGAAATAACATGGTTCCTGTCTAGGAAGCTCCTAGACCCACTACAGAATTAAGATTTTTAAAAAAATAATAATTAAAACATCTTTAATATTTAGAAATATTTTCAGAGGAACGACTTGACAGTACTGGACAAAGTTGAAACTATAAATTTAAGAGTAGTATATGAGACAAAATTAGTCTTCATAAATGAGAATAAGTCATGCACTCTAAAATGTAGCTGACAAGCCCAAAGCATGACCCCTTTTTTGTTGTGGACACCGGGTGAACTCTTTACCTTTCATTTGTGGCTCATTTTTCAGTTTGTCTTATAAAACGGAGCAGGAACTCCTTGTGTGTTCCTAAGTTGCTTTGGAAAGATGGAAGGGGCTGTTGCCAGAATAAGTTGTGCAGCTTTTACCAAAAGCCTTCTTAGTGGGGTCAATTGGGATTGCACAAGAAAGATGGAGGCCAGATGGGCTGGTTTGTGGTGGGAGCCCCTTGTTTTCAATTGTCGTATGTGTTGTGGCTTCCCACTGCACTGTCATATCACTGAGTACCCCTTGCTGATTGGGAAGCCCTATGCCAGCAAGGCATAGGATTAATGACCCCAGGCTGAGCATATGTGCCATGTGATGTTTTGCAATAAGATCTTTACAAATTGTGGAGGAGAAATCTGTAAGGACAAAACTGTACTTCTGGCCAGAGTTACATGTTCCATGTCAATAAGGGAGAGGAAAGAAGACTGGGGGAATGAAGGACTAGCTTGTGGTACTGCTTTTCTCTTTATGCTGTCTCCACAAAAGTCCAGGAGACTTGAGACTATGATGAGTGGTGATTTCAGGACTGTGTGAGTCAGGAAGCAAGAATTCTACCTGCAGGTAGAGGATAGGGAAGAAAAAAAGAATTCCAGGTAGTTTAACATCCCTCTATCCTATGTTGTTGGAACACAAGCTTAAGTTCTATGTTTTTAATTCTCAGACTAAGATGTTTGTTGTTGCAAATGAATCACAATTATGTTTATGATTAAGCTAGTCCCTCTTTCTAGATTCACACGTCACTGATCAACGGTAGGCCTAGCGCTGATGATCCTTCACAAAAGCTTTTGGAGTTTACTTCTGCACGATACATTCGCCTACGACTGCAACGTATTAGAACTCTTAATGCTGACCTCATGACTCTCAGCCATAATGATCCTAAAGAACTAGACCCCATTGTTACCAGAAGGGTAAGCTGATTGTTCATAAATGGTATTCAGTGTGACTTGATGGGAGAGCCTTTTCTGATCTGTTTGAGGAGGAGGCCATGCTTGATCCCTGCCATTCACAGAGTTGTTTTGATAGGTTGTTAAATAATTATTGCCTTCCCTTTGACATTATTAACAACAATACCTTGTCAGAAATAACTTCAAACAAATGCTTTTTAGATACTGGCTTTTATTTGTTTGCTTTTTGTTTTATTAGTTTGTGTAAATGACTTATGCTAGGAACAGTGTTTATAATACTTTATCATCAAAATAAAAAATATGGTTTGGTTGATGGAAATGTCACTTAGATTGCTCTTGGTGCAACTGCAGTACCTTTTCTGGTGTATCAATGATTTCAGGACCCAGTGCTCTGGTTCATAAAAATAATTATTTGAAAACCTTGCAAGTGAGAATTTTGATGTCTGATGAGTGTTTGCTTCATTGCTTAAGGCTGCTGTAATCAATTGCTTTAAAGCCTATGAATTAATAATAATGCAAAACACTTCGATAGAATTCTGAGAGTATTAACTGATCTTTACACATTTGATATGGAAACTGAGGCACCAAGCACTTGGGCTGACTTATTCAAGCTCTCAGAGAAATTCAGTGTTGGAGCCCCTAATAATGGTACCTACCATGAATTAACTGTCCTGCGGTATTTCTGCTTTGTATTTTGCCATTTTGCTGTGTACATTGGCACTGCTTCTGTGAGGTCTGGTTGGGTAGCTGGGTACAGAATGGAGAAAGGAATTTAGATTTGATCAGGATTTGGTGGGTACTTTCAAAGCAGCCCCACTCTTACCCCAGTCATGGACATGCCCACTCAGCTGCAGCATTTCTGGAGCGTAAAATCCGGATGTTCTACTTGTTCCATCTGCCCCATGTGGGAATTGCTAGACTGCAAGTGCAGAGTATTGGACAGCTGCTCCAGCTGTGACTTGCTGGCCATAGGGAAATGGTTAACGCACAGTCTGAGCAAGTGAGATGTTCCTGTGGAGCAGGCTAATTGACATTTAGGTCTGTTGATAGTATTGTAATATGAAGAAATACACCCCAAAAAGAAAGGCTCAACATGGAAGCATGCAAACATACGGCTGTGAAACAAGGGTGTTGAGGACAAGCATTCCCATTGCTTTTCTAACACACACAGTTGTGCAATCCAGGGCTTAGTACTACCCAACCTAGTTTCATGCAAAACTTATTGCAGTTTTGCATGAAAAGCTATGCATCTTCGTCTTTACAAGACCTGGGTTTTATTGGGCAGGGTTCCCAAATCCTGATGTCTCACCTTATGTCTCACTGTGCAACCGACTACAACTAAGGTAATCACTTCCAGCTTTCTGGATTGTGTTTTTATTGTTTTTTAAGACTTTACATCCAGTTCTTGATACCAATTTTGTCAGTTTCTTGTACATGGTCTTGTAAAAGGGATGATTTCTAAGTGTTCAACAGCACCTTTATTTCTGTATTGTATTTATTTGTCTGTAGCATTTGATTAGCATTGGTTTCTTGTTCAGCTTCAAGCTGCAGACAGCTGCTGTGAGCCATGCACTGTGAGTTTTAAGAAAACAGGACAAAGGAGATGAAGCAGGGAATGTAGTGAACTCCCTCTGTTACTAAGAAATATAGCTCTGCTTTTGTCCTCCTACTTTTCTCAGGCTGGACCTCCTTCTTTGTAGTTAAGGATTTACTGTTCATGGTAAGTCCTTGAATATTTTTTGTAATTCAAATCCATGAGATTAAAAAAATACTAAAATACTAAACATAATAAAAAATTTAAAACATTAAAAATTAAGTATGAAATCAAAGAGGCTAGTTTGCTCTGGTTCCAAGATCCTTCAAAGAAATAACAGTCCATGAGTCAGCATGCCTGACCACCCAGGGCCACCTCCTCTTCCTGAACCAGATGACTGTGGGGTTGTTAGGTCTGACAGTCTTGAACTCTTTCCTTAGAAGTATCCTCAAAAAGTGTTTCTTTTTCATTCCCCTGTAGTACATACTTCCCAGGATACAAACAGGCCAACCATGTTGATAGTTGCAGCTGTAACTGAACCCAGATGGTCATTTCCTGCCTCTTCCTTGCCTTGAAAATTAAATCCTTTCCTTATGTATGTTGCTTTTTCTCACCACCTGGCAATATTAATGGATTGTGCTCTGCTGTATCACCAATTTTTAAGCTAAGAATTTGGGTGGAATAATACAGTGCCTACACACTAGTAGCAAAGAGCTGGTCTGGAAGCAAGTGCACAAACAGGTTTTAAGGGAGAGCAGAGTTCCCATTTTAAGGAAACATACTCTTACTCCCCAGACTGAAATTAAAATGTAGCAATTACGCTTCATGGTTTCTTACAGGGTGAAAAAAGGATTATTTTACAAGTAAATTTTGGCTGAGGTCACATTTGGTGGTCTTTCCTTAAACTGAGGAATTGTGCATACTTATTTAAAGTTAAAAGTCCATTATTATTTTATACTAGTGAGGAAAAATACGGGGAAAAAAATTTTCACAAAATGGAAGGTTTCCCCAAGTGGCAAAAGTTCAAAGCTTCTTTTATTTTCTTGGCATTTTTCAAATCACAGAATAGTCGAATGCTAGTATTTTATTTTCCAGAGTAGAGGTGAAGATGTAAATACATGTAAATGTATTTTATTCATCCCTTTTTCAACTTTTTTTTTGTAGTACTACTATTCAATAAAGGACATCTCTGTTGGTGGCATGTGTATTTGTTACGGCCATGCTCGAAGCTGCCCCCTGGATGAAATCACAAAGGTATTCTTTAATCTCATTGATTTATTTTCACAAAACAGCATTTCCAATTAAAAAAGAAAAAAAAAAGTACTTTGCCTAAGGAGAATGAGAAAGAGGAGACTAAAAGAGATCTTATGATATGGTGCACACAAATTATTTGTGATAATTTTCTTCCTTTTATGTGTAAGCATATCTAGATCTCTGGTAATGTGACTTTCTTAAAGTAACCTCTTTTTCTTTGTCATTAAATTGAAACAATTGTAACAAGGGGCACAGCAAGAAATAGCCTCTCTTGCAACACAGGAGATTTGTCCCTCCTGTTCTAGAAAGGCTATTCCCCAATAGTTGATACACCGTGGTTGAGCAGTCTGATGCTAGTTGTGAGTTATTTGTGGGTCTTGACATTTTCTGGAGTAAATCTGATATTAGGCTTTTGGCAACACTGATAAAATTATCCATTAAAAAATATTTCAAGAAAGCAAATTTTTTATTCTTAGAAATTGCAGTGCCAGTGTGAACACAACACATGTGGAGAGAGCTGTAACAAGTGCTGTCCAGGCTACCACCAGAAACCTTGGCGACCAGGAACCATTTCTGCTGGGAACAAATGTGAGAGTAAGTATGCGCAGAGGTTTAGTTAGTTTCATAAAGGCTTATTATGTTCTTGTTTGAGGTTGCCTTTCATATAGATCTATAATAATTCCCAAGAAAAAAGCACAAACTATTAACTGTCTTTATGGGATTATATAAAGGTAGAGGACCCACTTCTAATCATAAGTGTTGAGATTGTTTTAAATTTTTTATCCAATATAACTTCCTAGCTACTGGAGTTGTCGTGTAGTAAAGCTTTCAGAGTCTCTTTTTCAAAGAGACGTAGGGATTTATTATGCTCCTGTAAAAACTAGCAGATTTGCATCAATCATTTTGTTAGCTACTTGAAATGCAAATTTCTTACATTGATCATAAATTTTGTCAGATAAACAACTTTGTTCTGATAACAAATGTTTTGGAAGAAACTCCTTATTGGCCAATTTCATATCGTCTGGTAGACTGACTTAAGCTGTGCCAGTACAGCTGAATATGTTGCTAGGGCTAGTTAGTGCGTTTTCTCTCTTCACATTGCTAATGCATGGCACAAGCTGCAGACAATTAAGACAATTAGATAAAATGTACAGTTGCAAATGGAAAAGTAGTCTCTTTAGTTGAAGTCTTTATACAAGTAGGTGTTTATGACTGTTTGGACTGAAGTATCTTCTAACCTAAATCAAATTTATACTCGTGTGCTGATATGGTGGACTTCTCAGACTTTTGTCCATAATACCAATAAGGGAAGAATTAGGCAGATTTTCTTCCATAATCCAGAGGACAGACAATGAAAGAACAGTTATTGGTAATAGCACATACCGCTACTAACATTGGTCCTGACAGGATCATCTTAGTGGTATCTACAGAATACTGTTAAAAATGGTGCTATTAAAGTCGTGACAGTGGTTTTGAAGTGTGCTTACTTGCTAAGAAATATAGTGTATCGTGACTGCTGAAGCATATAGCATGGTTAAAGGGAAAAAAGGCACTTGAGATGAATCGATATGCTCTTCTGCTTAGATTTTCCACTTTGAAAAATGTCAATGTTATAGAAAATGTTATACAGTGTAAATAAAAAAAAAGGATGTCTCTTCCCTTCCTTCTCAGAGTGCAACTGTCATAACAAAGCAGAAGATTGTTATTACAATCAGAGTATTGCAGATCTGAAAAGGAGCATGGATATTCATGGCCAGTATATAGGAGGTGGCGTGTGTTTAAACTGTACTCAACATACTACTGGGATCAACTGTGAAATGTGTGCTGATGGATATTTTAGACCACACAAAGTAAGATTTGGAAAATACTGTTCTAACATTTTGGTGAATTACAACACGATATGATGATGTGTATTTCAGCTCATTGTAATGAATATATATATATATATATATATATATGTTTAGCATTTGCAGAATAGCTAAAAACTATAGAGGTGGGTTTTTTTTAATAGATGACATATCACTAAAACTTACAGAAAAGAACATAAAATGCTTGTTCAGTTATGTGGGAGGGAAGTTGGAGAGGAAAAGCGTAAGTGAAGATGAAACTTGAAGTCCTACTGTGAAAGTGTAGGTGTTCTGATAGGAAATCCATTTCTCCTGTGGATAAAGTTTTAAGAAGTGCCAGTACTGAAGTTTTAGTGTCTTCAGAAGTGTCAAAATTGTGTACGATCCTATATCAGCCCATTTCAACCAGTGTTAAAACGGACTATTACATGATTCTAAGATCAGACTCTTTGTCTCATGAGATGTTGCAATAAATATTCTTCTTCTAGACATGATTATTGTAGAACATGTGCTCGCTGAGCCTGTGTACTTTCCAGTTTATTGACAAGTGTCGCTCTTTGGAAAAATGACCTAAACTCTACAAAAGACATCGTTAAGATGTGACTAATGGAGTTAAACATATGAATTTCCTGCAATGTTAGAGGTCTCTGTATAATGAGACATAACGGAACTAAACTTCTACCCCACAAGGTCTTGCTTTGGCAAGTTCACGCATATTTTGGAAAACCCATGCTTTAGAAATCTAGCATAAATTCAAGACATTGGATAGGAGACATTCAAGACCAGGCTCGATGAGGCTCTGAACAATCTGATCTAGTTAAAGATGTCTCTGCTTACTGCAGGGGGGTTGGACTAGATGACCTTTAAAGGTCCCTTCCAACACAACACATTCTATGATTCTATGATAAATTGGTGCAGAGAGCAAGGATGAGTCTGTAGGAGTATGGTTAGACAGCAGGTACAGCTCATCCAAAGAAGTAAACCGGAGTCGGGAGGTTGTCTGATTCACTTGCTGTAAGAAGCATTGAAGAGAAGTCTTCAATCAACTTGTAGCCAATAAATGTGTATCTAGAGGTCATTACTGGTTTGCTTTATATCTGAAGTGCCTCAAAGGAAAATTTTCCCTGAAAGAAAATAAAATCCTTGTCATATGAATTGTGTTGCCTTATATTTCAAAGATGTATAGATCATGAAGTCACAATGAATCTTCATGAATAGATAATCTGCCCTCCCATTGAACACAGAGCCAAGGATTTCTTTCATTTCCTTCCTCTTTGAACCAGAGCATCCATTCTTGTCTTAAACATTTCCATAATCTTTGGCAAACCATCACAGTGGTTAATTGCTGTTACATTAAAAAACTATTTATTCTGAATGTGTCGGGCTTCAGCTTCCAGCCATTAGCAGTTACTGTACCTTTGTCTGTGCTATTGAAGATCAAATTTTGTTCCCACATTGAAGTTTTTTTCTAGGCTGCAATCCCCTGATCTTCTGTTTGCTAAAATTAAAATGGTCCCTTGATCTATTGCTGCATACTAGCTTTTCCAGTCTTTATTCGTATTAGTTCTGGTGATCCCAGACAAGAAACAAATGTAAAATTACTTTTCTCAGTTAATAATTGGAGAGTTTAACAGACAACGTTTGTTCGTAGGTTTCTCCCTATGAAGATCACCCATGCTATCCCTGTGCCTGCGACCCGTTCGGCTCTCTGAGTTCTAACTGCATTAAAGATGAGCACCATTCTGACTCACAGCGTGGTAAGGGAGCGGGAAGTGCCTTTTCTCTAAACTTCAAATCTGGATATATTTCTTGCCAGTTAGGTACCACTTCAAAACAATAGTAAATATTTAGGAAGGAGAGGTGAGGCATAACATACTTTTAGGATTTTAAGGTATGTCAGGTCCCTGAATGTGTCCTTGTGTGGGGATGGTGGCCTCTAACTGTGTAAAACAACGTGATGGATTGAGATCTAATACTGTTGTTTATGAATGCTGTTACGGCTGTCACAAAATCCATTTTGCTGCTGTTTCTGTGCATGTGGTACTCTAAACATGAAAAATAGATGGTGAGACTGACATTATGCCAAGTATCTGTGTGGAGTATGACTTGGAGTGTAATAAAAAAGGAATTTTAAATTACTTGCACCCTCTGAGAAATCTTGAATCCAGCCTACTGACTGCTCTTATTTATTTGTTTCTGTATTTTTGCTTTTCAAGGGACTTGGCCAGGTCAGTGTCAATGCCGAGAAGGTTACACTGGAGAAAAATGTGATCGCTGTGCATTTGGGTATCGGGGCTATCCAAACTGCCTGCGTTGTAACTGCAGCCTTATTGGTAGCATTAATGAAGATCCATGCACAGAGCCTTGTCTTTGCAAAGTGAGTATTAAACTGTCATTTTTGTTTAAAAACAAATCTGTGTATTGATTCATAAACTCCTCTTGAATTGACAGTATGCCTAGCTGGGTTTGGTTTTAGGGATGACTGCTGATATTTCTTTTCAAAGTCACTGATTTTTTGTAAAGAAAGGATATGTTCATAACATCTGCTTTGTGTGAAAAAACAGCATGCATATTTGGAAAGAACTATTGGAACACTTACATTAGATGTATATATGAAATGGGATTTAATTATTTGATTACAAAATCTAAGCCATAAAAATGTTAAAAAGAGAGCAGTTTTGCAGCCTTCTTTTATTTTTTGGTAGATGTCCAAACCTCTTGAAATATCTTGCAGCTGTAGATTCTGCTGAACTTTTACAAAGCTGCGTGTCAATATTTAAAGGAGTTACACTTAATTTCTGTACCAAATGTTAGCTAGTAGTTTATATATTTGTTGCCAAGTATGACAGTGAACAGGAGCCAAAAAAAATGTGGTTTGTTTCACAATTTTTCTGAAACTTCTTAGTCCTTTTGCATGATTTATCAAACATATAAATAATGAAAGTCTAGAAGAAAGAAATAGCACCAGTGGCCAATTTAAATACGAAAAAGGAGATAAAACTATTTTGCCTGATTTTGAGCTAGAGTAACACTATACTGGCCGATGCAGCTAACTGGTGAAAATTTCAGTATAAACTGAACCAGAAACTGTCCCCTTTCAGTGCTGTTGTGGGCATGAGCCTGGCATACAGAATTTTTGAGCCAGATCACTGAGCCAGTGGCCCACCTAAAGAGGTGAAAGCAAGGAAGGAGAAAAGTTACGTGCTCCAAATATCAAATGAAGAAGACAGGATTTCTAAGCCTATGCAGGCTCTGTGAACACAGTAGTGCAAGCTATTCCTTTTATAGTCTGAATTTCGAAAAGAGTGATCTTTTGTGAAACACACCTCTTGACGTATAGTCATTGGGTAAAAAATTTTATTTTTCTTCAAGAAAGAAATGATAATTTCTGTCTAATAATGTTAGAGACAGAGTGAATGTGTGATCCAAGTGCATCCTGAGGACTGAAAAATAAAAAAGGCAAAAACAGCATAGAAATATTATTTCTGTAAAATTCCAAGATTTTAAAATCTCATTATCTCAGGAGGCCCTTTGCCTGAGGTTTTTCCCAAGTTTGGATATTAACAAATAGAAAGCAGTCATTTTCAGCCTTTGAATGAGAGCTGAGGATCATAAATCTTTCATACAGTTTGCAAAAAACGCTTTGTACTTTGCTTACAAAAGCAAATAACCTACCTGTTCAGAGTGGTATTATGTAAACTTGATATGCCATACACTGGACCAGAAGACAGTTGGTAGTGTTGCCACCAAAGGCCTCAGATTTCTCTCTGGTAAGCCTGAAATTTCCATGGGACCAAATCTGAAGTAAGTGGAATCTGTAGTGATTCTTTTGGGGCTGAAGTGAAGTTACTCTGGTAACTGCTTCTGAAAGCAGAATTTGGTCCACAGGCTTTTCAAGTTGCAATGCAGAGCTTATACAGGCCTCTTCAAAACAGCAAGGCAGGTATGCATCCCTGTATGCCCTGCAGTCCTGGTGTCCTAACCATATGTATCAAGGAACTTTGTGGGGTGCTCTGTGAAGTTCTCTTTGCCTCTGTAGTGGAGTTTTCCCATAGTGGAAACCAAAGGTTGAGATGGGGAAGTGATGTGAGTCCAGGTCTTGTCCTGATATGAAGCTAGGACATGGTCAGAAACTTGCCCCTGGCACCGGGAAATGTTTCTGTATAGCAATACCCATGGAGATCTTTTATTTACAAAGCTTCGTGGGCATTTACCAAATATTTTCTCTACTGTTGCTCTTGTCAGCAGCAATTGTCTAAACTTTTTGAATAACTAACTACATACTGTCTGTACAAATTTTACAAGAAAAAAAATTGGTACACTGTTTTGGGTATTTTCTTTCCCTGTAAATTCTACATTGAAAGAGGTATGTAGCAGTATGCTCTGAAGTACCCAATTTGCATGGTAAGGAGGCAGCAGGCCAGTGATACGAGCTAAAGGAGTAGAGCACCTCTACTTTTGGAGTCGGAATTTCTGGACCTTAGCCATATTAGGAGGAAGTGGTGTTCCTCCAGGAAGAGGTGGCAGCAGTGGTGAGGATCCCAGTTTAAGCATTGATAGATGGTTGAGGAACTGTTGTCTTGAAGCTGGTTGTGGCAGCTCCAGGAGCCTGGCCTTAAAGGTGAGCTATGATGTATGTAGACTATGCGGATTTGGTAAACACGGGAATTTTTATTTCTCCAGAGCGAGCTACAAATTAAAGCTATGAGAGAAATAGACTGGCAAGCTGGCAGAAGTTTTTCAAACCCTGGCCATGTGCTGAAATTTCACTGCAATAGAGCCCTTGCCAGGGCATGTTTAGATTTTGATGAACTGGCAAACTCTGATGAATTTTTCCAATCAATTTTAGTTTTAAGCTCTGAGTCTTATTCAATAATCCTGCTGTGCTGAAATCTGTTTTCTTTTATAAGCTTCTGAATGCTGTTCTGCTTAAATCCTGTCTAATCCACTGTATTTGTTACCATAATAATGCTGATGCAAAACAAATGTTATATGCCATTGACAGGAAAACGTAGAAGGTGAAAACTGTGATCTCTGTAAACCAGGATTCTACAATTTGCAAGAAAGAAATCCTCAGGGCTGCACAGAGTGTTTCTGCTTTGGGGTTTCTGATGTCTGTGACAGCCTAACATGGCCCATCAGTCAGGTATTTATATGTTATGTCCATGACCTAATATTCTTTCCTCGGCAGCTGCAAAATGTACTATATTTCTCTTTGGCATGCACCCAAGTTAACTCCAAATTCTGGCATGTGTTGCCTTACAGAGGAATGGATTTTCAATGTCACTTGGCAACTCTGAAGTAGTCAGCATGTCATCTCAGTGCAGGCTTTGGCCCTACTGGCTTGCAGTAATACCAGAAATATTGGGCAGTGCAGGCTGCAGTAATGCACTGGAAAAATGCGGTTTTTTTCTTAGCTTGTGCTGTTTCCTTGCTCTCATACCTATTGGGCAAGGCTAGAGTGACCTCTGGTAGCCAATACTCGTTTTCTTAGAAAGCAGAGTGATTATAAATATCACTGACTTCTGAATAGACATTTCTTGAGTTAGAGGGCTTTGGGGACATTATTTTCCTACCAAATTCCTTCCGTATCTTTGCAGAGATAGTCACACTTTAGTCCCCTGTTTTGTGTGCCAAAAATAAGAGAGAAAAACACATCATATTGACCAAAATTCTAAAATGCTTGTGTAAAACTTGTTCAGTGAGAAGAATAAAGTTGTCTCATCTTCTGCCTCTTCAGTGAATCTGGATTTAACTTTCCTGCAGCTCAGCCCTACCCATAAATGGGGATGAGAGACCTCAAAGCCCTTGAAGTTCTGTAATTCTGTCTCAGGGAATTACATAGGTATAATGCTAATTTTATTGGGAGGAAGAAAATCACACTCATTATAGTTTTGTTCCCATCTAATAAAGAGGTAGAGACAATCCTAGTATGAAGTGGCACATTTGCATGTACTGGATGTCAGACTGGGTTAATGAAAGTGTTACGGATCCATCAATTGGAATGAATATCTAGGGAGGGGTTGAGTTCAGTGACTTCTGTCTCGGTGACACAGAGCCTGACTCCATTAATATTACTATTCTTTCTTGCAGATATCAGACATGACTGGATGGCTTGTTACTGATCTGTATAATGCAAAGAGCGTGCAACCACAGCGAAGCCAATTTGATGGACCCCGTCAAATAAGTATTAACAACTCTGATGCTGTGAAAGTACTGAAACATACTTATTACTGGTCAGCACCTGAATCATATCTAGGAAATAAAGTAAGTTCTTAGCTAGATCCAAAAGTCCTTCAAAGTTTCTCTGTTTTAATGATACCATATTGCTCTAAATGTATAGTTTGTCATTAAAAATTATACATAAACCCCAACATTACCAGACTTCCTAGTCTATCTCTGCTCTTCAAATCATAGTGTTCCTGACCAGACATTCGCAGTATCCTCTTCTTGCTCTGTCAGCTCATTCATCTCCCCACTTTCTTCTCTGCCTATCTTTGACACAATATAATCTGTCTTTTGTTTCTCTTGACTGTTATTAATTTATATGCTCACATTCCCCATACTCTTGGCTCCTGTCCCAAAGCTTACACCCTTCACACCTCGTCCAATATGGTAGACAGGATCATCACATTCCTACCTGCCTCTTGGCCATCTCCCATTTCGCATTTATTAATTTCCAACCAGTAAGTTGTTAATTTTTGCCCTGGTTGCTACCTAAAGCTCTGGGTCTCCCATTTTTTGCCTCTTTGGGCAACTGGTGTCCCTCACAGTAAAAAAGTGTTTTCTGATATTCAGAGAGGACCTCCAGTGTTTCAGTTTGTGCCCATTGCCTCTTGTTCTGTCTGTCACAGGGCACCACTGAAAAGAGCCTTGTTCTGTCCTCTTCGTACTTTCCCTTCAGGTGTTTATATACATTGATGGATCCCCCTTAGCCTTCTCTAGGCTGAACAATCCTGGTATTCACAGTCTTTCTTCATATGAAAGTTGCTCCAGGCTCTTAATCATCTTAGTAGCCCTTTGCTGGGCTCTTTCTAGAACTGCACTCAGAACTTCAGCTGTGGCCTCTTAAGCGCTGAGGGGACCTTGCAACCTCACTTCTTTATCTATTTTTGGTCCAGTCTCTTTGCCCATGCAGCCCCGTTTCTTAGTATGGTCACACAGTAAATGAACACAAGTCTCAGAAGTGTAACATTAAGGAGTAGTTTCACAGCGCTCACTCAAATTCTGATCTCCTATCCACTTAATATAGGTCTAACTCTTGGTACCACTCTTAAACTTACTTTGAAGTAGTCAGCAGCAGTTGTGGGGCTAAGGAGCCTGAAAGGTAGAATATGGATTGTGACTAACTCCAACATGCTGTGCCCCTTGTCTAGAATGGTAGTGTAAACCTCTGCTGTTTGTTAAAAGTCCTGTAGGTGTTTCACTCAATGAAGGCACTTATCTGAATCATCTGTAGAGCCTTCAGTTAGCTTTCCCCCACCTGCACAGCAACAAGCCAGTGCTTGTCCCTGTGCTGATACACACAGCGTGTTAAATTTTCACTGGAAAGTTGTATTCGTAAGCCTATGTACTCATATAATTTCAACATTGTACTGTCCCATGCCACTTCTTTGTGTTGGTTGGAGGTTATCGTGTTGCTAAGACTTTGCTTTTTGTTATTTCAGCTCACAGCTTTTGGTGGAGACTTGAAGTATACGGTATCTTATGACATTCCAATGGAGAGTGTGGACAGTGATATAGTATCTAGTGTGGATGTCATCATTCAGGTGGATTTTTCTTTCAGCTTGTTACTATTCAGACATTATTAGGAATCTATGAAGGGGTTAAAAAACCAAAATATTATATTTCTACAGTAGTAGTTTTGTTGATTTTAAGTCCCTTCTTAAAAGTCACTACCAAGATTTTGTTACTACTCATTTCTCTGATTTTCTGATCCATTTCTCTGAAATTGTAGGTGTACAATACTAGTTTTAAATGATAAATAGCTGAATTGTAAACCTTTATGTAAACGGGTGAGGTGTTCATTACCGAATGCACAAAGTTCTGTTTACAAAAGAAACTACAATAAGCTGGAAGGACTTATATTTATGAAATAGATGAGTGTTCTTGCTGATTACTTTTTATGTTTTATGTTGCAGTTAAAAAGTAAGGCTCTATATTGAATCCAATCACCTCCAGAAAAGCATTATTTTGTAAAACATTCTTAGCAATAGAACAAAGGAGAAAGGAGATTCCGTTTTGTAGAGGAGTTTGTTTTTTGAAATTTAATTTAATTTTCTTTCCAAAAGAAAATCAAATATTTCTGAAGTCTCGGAACCAAAAGAAAATGTGATTGTAGACTTCCTGAAGCCATGGAAAATGCAGACCTTTTACTTACTTTTTTTTCTAGTGCAAGAAATCTAGTTTGATTGCCTCTTTTCTGTGTTACTGGATGTATATCTGACACTAAATTTAATTGCTAAATAAAATTTATATGCAAATATGGAAAATGTTTTCTCTCTCTTTCAATTTCAGGGTAATGGACAGATTTTGAGTACAAGAGCAGCAGGCTTGTCATTACAGCCATATGAGGAATACTCTAATGCAGTGAGATTTATAGCGGAGAATTTCATAGACTTCAATACAAAAAAAGCTATAGACCGGGAAAGGTTGATGACTGTTCTGGTAAACATGACCCATCTTCTGATCAGGGCCAACTACAACATTGCCAAAAAAGCTGTGTACAGGTAAGGGAGAGAAAATATTCAAGTTAATCTATATACTATATTTTTTGTGCATATGAAACACTATTCATAGTAGCAGTATTCCTCAAGTTTTATATTAATAATTTCTAGAAAAAAAAAAAATTATTGAATTTTCTCAAGACCGGTATTGTTCCCCAGATACATTCATGTGGAATGTGTGGAAAAGGGCATTTGGTTGTTTTAAAGATATCTGATAGCAGTAACATTGTTTTCAGCTTTAAAGGAGTACTGCATAAAAGCTTCATTACAATGACAGCTTTGTTAGAGGGAAATAGCTCCGAAACTCACAACAGTATGCTTATTTTGGTATGTTGCAAGTTAATCCATCACTGACTATTGAAAACCTGCCAGTAAAGACATTGTCTGTAATTTCTTTTAATGTCTGTAGATATTACTGATGCTCATCTCTAAGAGAGTGCTTAATAGGAAAATTGGGTTGGAACGGATTAACTGGTCATTCCATAGTCTCCGTCAGCATTAGCAGTATCTGCATCAGTCCTTACAGATCTCTGTTTTACCTGTTCTCCAAGATATACAAGAATAAAGTCTTATTGGTCTCAAGGGAATCAGTTCCAGTGCTTCATGATTTCTTTACTTAATTCCCTTAGCCTTCCTTCCTCTTTCCCTGATTTGGTATCATTTCATGTCAGTAACATTGCTGTTGATACCAAATTTGCTTTGTGCCCTTTTGTACCCTTGAGGAGTGGTGATATTTATGTCCATTTAGGGATAGTGTGTTCATCTTTCTGTAATGTTTCTAAAGATTTATTTAAATCATTTTACCTGTGGCTGAGAAGATTGTCTGTCTCTGCTGCAAAGTGCCATTGTTTGTAGTAAAAGGTTTTGCTTTGTTCTGTTTTGTGCATCAGCAATGAACTGGTGCCGTTTCTCACTACCTACCCACGCGTGATACATGGCTATTTTGGACATGGTGCAGTAAAGCTGTCTTATTTCAGGACAGCAATAGAAGACTGCCCCACCAATATAGCTCTGATACCATGACAGAAAGGGAAGGTTTTGTTTAAACCTCTCTACAGGAGAAGAGACGAAGGTAGTAACAATAACGATAACAGAACGAGGACACATCTACTCCCAGAATTGTAAATAGTCTTTTTACAGCTAAGATTTGTGCCTGTTCCTCAGCTGTCAGTGCCAGGGAGAAGCACTCAGCAGTGTTACTCCCCTAGAAGCAAACTATCCTGTTCAAAATCAAGTTTGGGCAAACAAACGATGTGATGTTTTCATGCTTGATCCTAGGCTGGACTCTGTGACCCTGGATACTGCAAGTGCAAATGTTATAGATCTTTCTTCGGCACCAGATGTGGAATTCTGTGAATGTCCTCAAGGTTACACAGGAATATCCTGTGAGGTAACCTCTTACAGTGTTTTATGTGTGTAAAATTATCTCCTATCTGAAAGTGTGTAGGTTTTAAAGGCAGGCTGCCTTTAATTATACTGCCATAAATGTTTATGTTCTGTGGTGAAATGCTGTCTACTATACTGTACAAAGTACTGTAGATATTTTCTTCCAGATACACTAAATGGGATTTTAAACTTATTTCTCGAATTCTATTCGGTAGCACTAAAATATGATGATATACTTTATAACATCAGTGTTGCAGAGGGAGCAGCTGTAAAAGCTCTGTGAAGCTGTTTTGAGCTTACCTTACTCATTAATAGCACTTTTCCTGGATCTGAATCGTGTACGGTTTATTTCTGGTTTATGTCATTAGGTTTATGGAGGCAATAAGGAATCTTAGCAGGGAGGAATGCTAGCCTTTGGAAGATCCCACAAGGGTCAAATGTGTCTCACAAGGTGGTGTCTTATATATCTGTGAATAGTGGATTGCCGAGGCAGAGCACCATCTGCAAAATAGCAGGAAGTATTTTGACAAATAATTTCAGTATGAAGCCTTGTGCCATAGCATCGTTAATGATTCGGCAGAGGAGGTAGAACATCTGTTTTTTATTGTCCCATAATAAAGAACTTCACATGTTCAACTGCACAAAACTTAACTTATGTGCCTCCAGGGGACAAAGGGCTGAATCAAAAGTTTCATGGAGTTAATTCTATCCACTTTATCCAGTGCAAGTAAAAACCAACCACCAGAAAAGAGCTGCGGTGACATAAATAGAGCTGAAAGAGCATTCAGTTACCACAATGTGAATGAGTTTGTGGGTGGTCCAAAGTGGGCTCTTTGAAAATGTTTTGATGTGTACTTTTAACATACATAATGCTACTGCTTTTTTACCCTCGTTTCTTTTCAGTCCTGTCTCCCTGGGTACTACCGTGTGGATGGAATACTCTTTGGAGGTATTTGTCAACCCTGCAAATGCAATGAGCATGCAACTGAGTGTGATATTCATGGTGTTTGCTTTGTAAGTCATCCTTCCAAGTGTTTGTGTTTTAAGCATCTGTTTAGGAGTTAGGAGAGCATTTTGGCTGTGGGAGACAGGTCTACAGTGTACATAAATTTCAAGCTATGGGTACCAAGTGTTTATTTTGCTGTTCCTTGTTTACTTCAGAATATGTTCAGGAGACTCCATTAAATTGTTCTCCAGTAAAGGTTTTTTTCAGTTTATTGTTTCAAGTGGGGAATAATTAGAACCAAAATAAAAATGTCACCGTATACTGGCTGATAAAAATCTTAACTCTGCTTGCTGCAGGTGACAATAAAACTTTTCCTGAAATTAACAAAATTAAGCAGTGTTTTGGGTGAATATTTGTTTTCAGGTATATGTGCATCTCTCATGACTGACATCAGTTGAAATTACACATTACCTTCTGAAGAGAGAATTTAGCTCTCAGATCTTTTCTGAAATTTAAAGGTCACAGAAATACAATGGCTAAACACCAGTAAGAAATGTGTAAGAAGTTTGTTACTGCAAATGTGTGCAATATGCAAAATATGTTTTAAGTTTGCATATGAGTAATGTGGCTGCTTTCATGGTGTAAAGTATATTCTAAAGTGTAGGAAAGAAAAATTAGAATTTGTTGTTACAACTCGGAAAAAAACCCCCACTTACTTTCAAAGTTCTACTCTGTTCTTCATGCTGTCACCTGGAATGTTATACTGCATGCAGACTTCTGCAGGGATCCCTCAGGGGCTGAAAAAAACAAGAGTAAACACGAAAAGATTTTTTCCATGTCTCACAGGCTTGTCAACACAACACAACAGGACCTTTCTGTGATCAGTGCTTGCCTGGCTTCTATGGAAGTCCATCCCAAGGAACTTCGGAGGACTGCCAGCCCTGTGCATGTCCTCTGAGTTCTGCTGCGAACAAGTAAGCTGCTTATGTGTGACTTTCTTTTGCATCTTCAGCAAAATCAGAAAGTGAGATGAAGAAAAAAATGTCAAGAAATCTGATGGAGAGAGAGAGAAGGACTTTTTTTCTCCCTTTTCATTTGAGCCTGTCTTATAGAAACGTTGTTTTTCCAGGTAGACAATGTATAGACTAAGCTTAAGACAGGCTGAGTGAACTGGTGCAATTTGTACATGAAGGGTAAAAGTAATTCTTTGACCTATCCTTGGCAGCAAAATCACCGTTATCTTTCATGTTGTTTCAGAAAACAGTATAAGGGCAGAAGTGTTGCATGTGAAAAAGAGGAGCTCGGTGCAGAAATTGGACAGATTTGCTAGAGTGAGGGCCAGGTTCTTAGGAATTTTTAAAATCTTCCTTTCCTTTAAAAGAAAAAAAACCTCAATAAGAGATTTTGAAAATGACAGCTTTATTTGACATTTTGTAATGTTTAAAGCATTGATGTTAATCTAGAAAAATTTGCAACCACATTGTTTTATAGATAGGTGCATGGGCGTGAGTGGTGGATATTAAATGTTTGTAGAAGTCTTGTGATTCTGTGTATTGATACTGACTGCCATACGTATTGTTGTTAGTTTCAGTCCTACTTGCCAGCTGAGTGAAGGAGGTGGAATTGTCTGTGACAAATGTCTTCCAGGTTATACTGGTTCTCAGTGTGAAAGGTATGTATGCTTTGGGTAAAGTATCTATATCATTGTCATAACTAACTGTTCATCATCCTACATGCCTTGCGTTGTTCATACCACATGTACAGAACATTCCTAATAAAATTTTCCTTCCCATTTGTCTTTGCTTGTAATACAGAGACACTTTAGATAAAAAATTAATAGGAAATACTCCCTTGGGTGAGGAGAGTGTTTGACATGACTGCATTCCAGCTGATGAAGTTTTTAATCTCTGGTGCAGGTGTGCTAATGGTTACTATGGAAATCCACTCGTGCCTGGACAATCGTGTACTCCTTGTGAATGCAATGGCAATGTAAACCCACAAGAAGATGACCACTGTGATACCTTCACAGGACAATGCCTGAAATGTCTGGGGAACACAGCAGGTCACCACTGTGAAAAGTGTGCTGAGGGGTATTATGGCAATGCAGTGATTGAGAAAAACTGTCGTGGTAATAAGATATTATTGTTACTCTCAAAATTTAAAGAGCACAAAAATGTGGTGTGCATGTAGTAGAATGGATAGGGAGACAAGTAACTTTGCTGAACGAGTTAACCTCCAAGTTGTGAGTTGGCAAGTGCAGTTGAAAACTATGGGGTTGCGTTAGCCTGAGGAAGGATTGTATTATGCTGGGGTCTGACACTTCATATTCCTACAATTTACTGGCTTGCTTGATGCTGTGACTTGCTGTAGACATTTCCTACTTCTGGATGTTACATATAGGGCTGGAAGAAACAAACTTCTCAAATGTATCTGTTCACAGAGGTGATTTTTTTTCTATCTTTTAGCCCAAATGTGTAGTACAGGTATTACTGTAGTGTATTAACTATGGGATATAAAAGGTGAAACACACATTTATACCAAATAGTAATTCTATATAGTGAAGAAGGCACACAGATAGACATTAATAATTTTTTTATTTGGTTTCTTTTTGTCTAAACATAAGCCTGTGAGTGCCATGTGAATGGTTCCCTTTCGAGTACTTGTCATCATGAGACAGGCTTCTGTCAGTGCAAATCAAATGTGATCGGAGAAAGATGTGATAAGTGCTTGGTAAGCAAATATTTGCCTGTTTTTAATACCTGCATTTTCTTGTATCTTGGTGTTCGTGTTTATTTATAGATATTGATTAGAACAGATACAGAGAATAGCAGCAACTATATTGAGGGGAGAGGGGTTCAGTTGCTGGAGCAGAGACCGAAGGTTTGTCTGCACAAGCTTTTGCGGTTGCAAATTACTCTGCCTGTGCTCTTTGCAGATGCAAAGCTATATAGTTGACTCAGCACCCTTCTGTATAGGGCTGTTCAGGCTAGTGCTGCACTTGAGGACAGCATGCAGTCATGTTGGCTTACCAAAAAACCAAACTGAACACTGGTAACAGACCTGAAGGGATCTTAGTGCTGTGCTTCTGCAAAATGAAGGCGGAGTGGGAATATCTGAAGAATGTGGCTTGGGATAATAAATACTTCATGGCTGAACACCAAAGGGATTCAGCTAGACAGGCCTGTTACAAGAACAAGTAGATGTTCACGGGTGATACAAAACAACAGTTCCCAGACTTTGCTAAGTGTAGAACTGCCTCAGAGACCAGAGCAGGAAATCTGTGCCCAGTTACTGCCCCTGTGCCAGCCCAGCTGAATGCCTTTCAATCCACATATACAGGATGTCACTGACCTGCTCTGTTCTAGTCTTTCATTCACATTCACAGAAATCTGTGCCTGATCAGCACAATCCACCCTCACCTCGTGGAAGCCTTTAAATTAAAATAACTTCAAACTTTAAAACATAAAGTCTCACTAATGAGATTGGAGGACCAAGAGAGTGTTTCAGTGTTCACTTTCTCACCCAGACGCATACTTGCATATAGCTGGGAACAGTGAAGCCATAAGGCCAGGCAGTTCTCCCACAGCAGTCACACAGTGCTGCCCAGTATTCATGCAGGTCAGACAGCGGGGAAAGTAAATAAGAGAAAATAAGAGTGTACATCATATTGTTTTCAAAAAATTATGAAATATAGCTCAAATGTATTTACTTTCTGTCCAATAGAATGGTTATTATGGCCTGCTTACTGGATTTGGCTGCATTCCCTGCAATTGCAGTCAATTTGGCTCAGTTTCCGAGGACTGCAATCATCAGGGGCAGTGTCACTGTGTACCAGGAGTGGCTGGAGAAAAGTGCGATCGTTGTGCTCATGGCTTTCATACGTTCCAGAATGGTGGCTGCACACGTAAGCTCTAATCCATGATCCTTTCAGGATTTGTCTGGAATTTCTTTCAGCAATACATTTTATGTTAAACTCTGTCAAAGGTCAGTTGTTTTGATGACTATACAGAAAAATCTGTAGAATGGTCTCCTAATACTTTGATTAAGCTAGGGAACAAAACATTTCTTTGATTGCTTATTGTGCTTGTGAAAGGTGGTGACTATGAAATAACAACTCATAAAGGTTGCATGAGAGAAATACTACATCCTCAATAGCTCCTTTGTCTCTTTTTTGACAAAACCCTTCAGTCCTTCAGATAGAATAGAAACTTCTTTATTTCTGCAATTGTAAAAGTTCAGAGCTACTACTCTTACAGACTTTTACCTTGTTTTTTTCATTTAATTCTTTAAAATATATTTTATACTTTGATAAGATGTCATTGACTATTTTCCCATTATTACTTAGATGTGTACAAATTTTAATCATGATACAGAGGAAAATTTTAACCCAAACAGAGAACATGCCATCAAAAAACCTAATTTATGATGTTAATAAGATGCCCTTTTCAACACAGTATAGCTAAAGGAATGTCTACCATTTCTTCAACCTGGCAGAAACATTTTTTTTCATGCTTCAAATAGTATAGTAATATGGAATCTGCAGTGAGAATATGTGATAGGATTATGGTTTGGAACATATATACTGTGTCTTTACTAAGAATAGAAGATCCCTTAGGTACCTTTAACTGTTTCAGTCCTGAAAATTTTGTAAATATTATTAAAACAGTTAATAAACCCACTTTTCTAAACTTCTGCTTTTTAGCAAGAATAGTATTGCATATCTTAAATAGGCAAGTGCTTCTTACAGCAGTCAGTTATTATAAAAATAGTTATCCATCCCTATTATTCACTAAGCAATTTTTGAAAAGTACTAATTCCTGAGATTAATCCTTTCACCTGCTTGAGAACAGTATCATATCTCCTGATGAGTTTTGTATCCTCTGTAATAGGATTTCTTTTCCTGCAAATTTATTCTTCTCCACAATAATTTTATTTGGCTTTGTTGATTCCCCCATGGAAATGCAGCACTGCTTTTTAAACCACCAAGCAGGCTATGTCAAGAAGCAATAATGGGCTTTCAATGGAAAGATGAAATGTCACTGTGGTCATAATTTGTTTCTCAGTGATTAGGGATGGCAAGGAGTTCCTGGTGGAATGGATAAACTGTACTGTATAATTAAGAAAAGTAAGACTATCAGTGGTTTTGGAATTGCTTCTCTGTAGCTAAAGCAAGGATAAAGCTAATCATTCAGTCCTATTTCTCTTGCAGCCTGTGACTGCGCCCATACTCAGAACAACTGTAATGCTGATTCTGGCCAATGCATTTGTCCCCCTCACACTCGTGGACCGAAATGTGAACTCTGTGAGGAAAATCACTGGGGGCTCTCTCCTAAACTTGGGTGCAAGGTATGATAGGCTAACTGAAAAGCCATGGCTGTTAAAAGCAATTTGCCTTATGCTAATGTCAGAATTGGACTCTGTTTTCAGAACCTCAATCTTTATTATCTATCTCAAAGTGTTACTGCAACATGCTTACATTAAAAAATAAAAATAAAAAATCAGACTGTAAAGTCTTTATTGAGGAACCTTCTAAGAAAGCTGTCTTTGAAAAACCTGATCAGAGTGCCCATTCTGCATGGATCCTAGTAAAATTTTGAAGTGTGTATTCTAACTTTTAGTTGCTTAAATAGTGATACTAGAACAGATTCATAGCAACAATTGGCAGCAAGGAACATAGTTTCTGTGTTAATCAAGGAACGATGATATTATGGTTTCAAGAACAAAATCTAGCTTATCTTGAAAGTCACTGCATGCTTTTTGTCTGAATATTTAAAATTAAAATGGTATAAGGTAGTTACTATTTCGTGAATGGAAAAATGGTAACTGCCATTATCTCAGCTTAATATTTATGAATAAGCAGTAAAATGCCAAAGTCCCTGCAGATCCAAGGAGTAGCAACCATTTGCGCAATTAGGTTCATGCAGTAAATTCCTGACAGATGTGGCATTGGGCCAATCTTTATTTTATAAATATTGAGATTTTAAAAAGCCTCAGAATTACATGAATGTGATGGGTAATTTCAATGGAGAAGCCACAAATATAATCAACTTGACAAGATCTGTCATTATACGCAGTAAGTACTTGACAAGTACAAGTATCAGACAAATTGTTTTCTTTTTCCTGTCTTTAATTTCTTAGAGTAAGGATGATAAAATAGTCCTATAATATCTCTTCAGAGTTTACCATCTTAGTGATTTATAGCAACTTACTTGGCAGCCGCTCTTTAAACCACAGCTTTGTCAGCTACCAGCTACTGTCATTCTTACCTAATGTTCTGCAAATACACCGTGCTGGTCCCTGGGCATTTCCCTTGAAGTGTTCCTTTCATAGGGTGATTCCACAGCAATTGCCAATGATCAAGTTTTAATTAAATATGTAACTGCTCACTTTTGCTAAGTTTTTTAGCATTCCTTTTGGTTACAGCATCACAGTAATTAACATGAATTATGCTAATGTATTTTAGTTACTTTCTTGATGCAACCAACAATATTGTGATCTGCAGGTAATGGTCCCAACAGAGGCTCCCCTCTGCTGAAGAGTCAGCTGTGGCAGGTTGAGATATGGTGCAATGTCTACTGGCAAACCCTGGAAAGGCTCTTGCGTGCTCTCTACAGGGATGAAATGGGGGAGATGCTATCAGAAACCCAGCTGGTCTGCTTTTGCAACACAGACTGCAATAGTGGGATACTTCATCTCTCTCGGTTTCTTGCAGTTTTCTTGGTATTCAGCATCCATTTCTGGGTGCAGTGATGGAGCAGAGTCATGTTTTGCTTACAACCCTTTTCAAGTGTGCTACAGCACAGTTAATCAGACCTTAGAAGTTCTTATTTATCTTTGTCACATATAGATAGACATTGAAGTACATGTAAATTATTTCTATTATGATTCTTAAAATAGGGTTTGATGTTCAGAGACGTAGACCTTTAATGATATCTGTGTGTCAAAGTTGTCAACTTGCTTGCTCATAAAGTGTATTAGACTAGGCAGTGTAGTACCTAGTGCTTGCTGCTAGAGTAAAAACTACGTAATACAAAGAGTACTAATGGTCAGCAGCCAGGTTGAGAAGAACGCTAAAGGATACATAGTGATGTGGGTCTTTGTGTAGAGCTTTACAAAGTAAGGCTTTTCATCTCAAAGAGGGATCATAAGGAAAGAAGACTCAGGGAAAATGCTCACAGTCAGGTGATGAATGTACTTTTTGCCTGCACTGTTAGAAATAACTACAGAGCAAAATTGGACCTGTTAAGTAGCCATAGAGATGAAATTAAGACTGAAGATTAGATCTGCTTCAAAAAAGAAAAACAAATTAAGTACATCCAGTTTGCATATTTGTAATAACAGGTTCATATTACTGATCGCATAAAGAAGGATGGGCTCTGACAGGGAACAGTATTCCTTTAGTACTGAGCTGCAGTGCATGCTGAGCTTCCCACCTTTGAATGCAAAGAGATTCTTAATTACTCATCAGATAGTAAATGAAGCTCGAGCAAGTTGTAGGCCCTATTAATGCTTCTCGACATCTTAAAAGAATGTCAGTATTAAGATTTTTCTTTCTATCATACTTATAAAATTATTGTACTTAGGGGTTTCTTTCCTCTGACTTTTATGTAACATTTAACATTTTAATTTACTTGCTGCACTCAATGCATACTATTTTGAATAAAGTTTTTTGGGTTTATTTTTTTTTCTAGAACAGGTTCCTTCAACTCCCTTGATTCCCAACCCAGATCTGGGAATCAACAGAGCTTGTTACTTTTTGCCATCCACTGTTTACTGGAAATGCAGTTCTTTGTTCAAATACTAACCAAACAACCCCATTTCTATGTGGAAGTTCTTCCCTTTTATTATTGTATGGTAGTTGTTGACAAACATTGAGTTTTAAGGGACACTCTAAATTTACTGTGGTGTTTCTGTTGTAACAAAATTGTTTTTAAAGATCTGCTATTTATGAACATTTCTTCTTTTCATCTAAGGCTTGCAACTGTAGCGACACTGGTTCAGCCAATCTCCAGTGTGACGTGTTGACGGGTCAATGCCAGTGCAAGGTTGAATTTGGAGGACTAGATTGTTCCAGGTGTGCATTAGGCTACAGGGACTATCCTGACTGTGTTGCCTGTGACTGCGACTTGAGTGGAACCAAAGCGGAGATGTGTGATGACACTGAAGGACTTTGTGGTTGTGAAGAAGAAACTGGCATCTGTACCTGCAAGGTACTGAAGTATTCAGACACTTTTGGGACAGCATTGGGTTTTTCTGGTCATTTATTACATCGAAGTCACAGAAGGTGTAGGGCTGAAAGGACTTCAAAAGGCAATCTGTATCCCTTCTTTGAGACATTTCCGAGTACACCCAAATTGCCCCTAAAGGATTTTTTGTGCCAGAGCTAAACAGGTGTTATTATTAATCAGCTGTGTTAAAAACTGCCAAATGAGGTTTACCACTTTGGACAGATGCAAAACAATCGTAAGCAGAGAAGGTAGCAATGTTACCAACATGGCACTGTTATTTCTGTTCTCAGAAATTCCTATGATAATACTAGACAGTTTGTCTCTCCTACCTCCTTTTGTTTTGTTTTACGTAGCCAGGTAATTTTATTCCCATTTTGTGGTCACAAAATTACTGTGGCCCAGTACTTTTAGACAGAATTCATGGAATTTGATGTGGATGTGCGTTAAGAAGTCAGGAGAAAGACCCATTGTATACCTAATCAAAGAAAGTAATTTCTATCTGAGTAATGCTGAATACTTGCTAAGTTTGCAAAACAGCCACTGTACATCTGATTGATAGAACAATGGCTGGTGTCGTTCTAGTCTTGTACAGGACTTGGCATATTTCACGACTATGGTTTTGCTGCAGTCCTAAATTCAAATAGATTACATTTGCTCAATGTAAGATCCATGTGTTTATTCTGTATTAAGTGAATTTCTGTGACCGCGTCGTTCTTGTACGTTCAGAGTCCTCTTTTTCGTGGATTAGTGTTGTAAGGTAGAAATGAATGAGGATGCATTTGTCTTGCTTTTTCTTTTGCTCCTACATTTCTATCTGCCTCCTTTTGAATAGGGTAAAGCGCTGGCTGTGAGTTCTGGGACAAAATTTTTGTAAATTTTATTAAATATACGAGAATGGTGCTAGTGACTTCAGGGTCACTGTGTTTTTCTGTATGATGTAAATGCCTTTGATACCAAGAGCAGTGCCATATGAACTATTTTTTATGGTATGATTTTTACGTGTTTTATTTATCCCACTTGCTTTTTTCTACAGTTGCATTTTGCCTTGCGAATAGTTCCAATAATAATAGTTCGTAACTCATATGCGTTATTCCTTAGTTGGTATTTAAAATTGTGGGGTTTTTTTCAGTACATGTAGAACATTGGAGAAGAACCAGCTGTAACAGATAAAAGTATTCTGATGCAATGGGCAATACAAAGAAAATGTTACTGCCTCAAGTGAGGGAAAACAATTCCTTCATAGAGTCTAGAAATACTTTGCTGCAAGAGTGCACTTCTGAGTGCAGGTCACATTAAATGACCTAATCTTGAAGTTTTTGAGCACACAATCCCTGATAAGAAGGTTGTTTTTTTCTTAACTTAAAAGCATAAATTCCCTACATACTGTTTTGTCAATGAATTATTTCATTCTCTGTGTAGAGACAGACAGCACTTCTACAGCTTCTTCCATCCTAGATGTGAAAGTATTTTAAAAAACTAATTAAATGTTAGAAAAGTCAAGTGAATAAGCTATTATATTCTTATCCTCGTTACACAAATGGAAGAAATGAAATACAGAGAAGTTTTTCCTGCTTATACACACGTGGTTTTATTAGGTTTGGGAACAGCACACAGATTCAGATGATACAGCCTGCTTGTTTGACTACCCAAATGATAATGATAGGATGAAACTAACAAATAAAAGATGGAGAATTTCAGGATTTTTTAAAATGTTGCAAGTTCAAATTTGTTTTCTATGCTATAACCAAAGTCAGTGCTAATGAATAACTCACGTATATTGCTAATAGTAATAGTGAAGTCTGAATTGACATTGTTATATAAAAAAAGGAAACATTAAATGTAGAGATTTAGTAGGACAGATTTTTCTGAAAAGGTGAGAGTCTGTTCTTGAAAGATTGATAGAAAAGAATTTACTTCAAGGCAAGAAATGTATGCCTTCGTAGGTCTCTCTCCAGTCTTCTGGTTAAAGGTGCCAGTGGGCACTGACTGTAGTTTTGGGTGTTTCTTCAAGTGGGGTTTACCAGCTGGGAATTGAGTGCAAAAACAGATGCTTGGGAATAGGTCCGCTGATTCCTATTCGTACTGAGCAGTTTCTTTGTCTTGGAGAGCCCATTTTCCAGACTTGGGCGGGGGGGGGGGTGGGGGTGGGGGCAGGGGGAAAGATTTTTCTGTCTTGAATGGAAATGTATAGCTGCGAATTTTCTCTAGAAAATCAAATACATGAGTTTAGCTTGCATGTTTTGTGTATTTAAAAAGAAAAAAAGGCAGTGGTAAATAATGACTAATATACTGCATAGGAAAACAGAATAGATACAATAATTAACTTCCTATTATGTAGTTTACATAGCAACTAGTTTTTCTTCCAAAAAGAACCGTCTTTCATTCAGCTAGCAAAGTAATATGAGTGTGCTGTTGTGTTTCTTTTATTTCCTCCAGGAAAATGTATTTGGTCTACAATGCAGTGAATGTAAACCTGGAACTTTTGCTCTGTCTGCTAACAATGCACTAGGTTGTACTCCGTGCTTCTGTTTTGGGATGTCCACATTTTGTTCTGAACTAGAAGATCATGTGAGAATTCCTGTAAGTAGAGTGACATAAATATACAGACAGAGTTTGGTGTTATCCTCAGGTTAGGCGCCACACTGGTGTGCGTAAGGCTGCATACATTTAATGAATCAGGCGGAATGTAATTCGGTAGCTTACGGTCGCAGTGGCATATGGCAGAACAAAATAGAAAGCAAATGGTAGGTGGTCATAGTCTTATTTATGAAACCTTGTGTTTCACTTGTTGCTTTTTTAAAAATATAAATATAAAATATATTTCCCAATTTTTTTTGATTGGGCATTTATTACTCTAAGATGGACTATTGACTATACTAAAGCAGCTAAAACTGTTAATACCATATTACACTGAGATATTTTTGTTCAATGAATCTTTTGCTCTTTGTGTTGCAGATAACCTTAACTCCAGATCAGTACATTCTGCATGTAGTAGCTCAAAGTAACCTAACTGGAACAGTGGAAGGAGTATTTTCACAATTTCCTGATGTTTTACTGGATGCTGCCATAGTCAGAAAATACTTAAATACAGAAACATTTTACTGGAGGTTACCAGAGCAGTTTCAGGGAGACCAGGTAAGATCATTAAATAATTAGAATGCCTTGTAGATAATTGCTTTATTGTCTAATAGTCTCTCCTTTATTGTATAGTAGTCACTTTGATAATATTTTTCTGCGTTAGTTCTGTTCTTATAGGTCATAATATTATAAACACTCAGTGGCTTAACTTATTTATAGCAAGCACAAACAATATGTTTACATTATCTTTTCCTAATGAGATTTTTCTTGACCCTGTGAATTGTTAACACCCATATTTAATTAACATGTTACTCTTCAGAGATTGTGTGGGGTGGGAGAGAGTGATGTATTCAATTTTATTTTAGAAACCTGAAAGACTTTTCAGCCTTGACGTTAGATTCAGTATGTAGATCATGGAATCTCTGCTGCTTAGGAATTAAATGAAAGTTGAGTGCACACCTTGAAAGGGCCTAAGAGAAGAAACCGAGACTGCTTTTTAGAAATACGCATTTAACCTTGGTGTAAAACCTGCTGAGTTTAAGTCAATTTTCATGTTTTATTGCCAATTCTTCAAAGAACTGACAGTTTTCAAGTCTTCTGATGATGATAAAATATTTTAGCTCTAACCTTGGAATAAATAAAAGTAATAATTTTTTATCGAAACAGCTCATGGCCTATGGGGGGAAGCTGAGATATACTGTTGCTTTTTATGCTTTGGATGGCTTTGGAACCTCAAATTTTGAGCCACAGATTCTAATGAAAGGAGGTCACACCAGCAAGTTGGTCATCTATGTAGACATCCCTTCGCCAGAAAATGGAGTAAGAACTGACAAGGAAGTAGAAATGAAGGAGGTAAGCCCAAACATTGGTGTGGAAATCTTTCTTTTCTTCTATGAGCATTTACAGAAAAGTTCTATGTATTTAATAAAACACTTCGAAAAATGCGTATCTGATTTCAAATAGACTGAGAACACTTGGATTAAAATGCATCTATTTTAGGGAAAAATGGCTGGGAATATTGTGCTGTAGCAGCACATAACATTTTGATATTGTTTTCACTTTTGGAAGTGCTGAAGATGTGGCTGTGGCAAGCTTTTCAAACACAGACTCAGAATTCAGTGGTAAATGACAGGCAGCCAGGTATTGTCATTCTCAGTCAGTCTCATAATTTTGTAGCCCGTATGTTACGTTCACAGCCCAGGAGCATCACATGGGGCATGAATCTTAGCCTAGCAGGAGCAGTAAGTTGCAGGAGTGCCCACTGGACAATTTCAGAGAAGATAGCGAAGATCTCCTTTGGTCTCTGGCACTCCCTGCTGACTGAGGCTGAGGTGAGGTCTAGTCTCTCTTCTTGACAGGAGGTGGGATACAGTTACAGCAGCTGTTTCTAACTTCGCATAAAATGAGTGCTGTGAAGTCCAGGTCTTTTGGCTGTCTGGGTTCTCCAGATCTAGCCAGAAGAAGCTGTGCCATGCAGGCCTTGACTGCTTTCCTGTAGAAACTGCTCAGGGAAGTTGAGTGCAGGGAAGGGAAGGAGAGGAGAAATGATATAAACCCATGTCTTGTTCTAATGCGGACCATGATTTTGGATTTTCTGGGACCTAGGGTTTAGACATAGACACTCTGACTGCATTTCAAAAAGAACACATAAGGAGAAAGAGAACACTAACTTGAAGTGAGCTTCAACACTCATGGTTTTAATAATACATGTTATGTTTCCCTAGGATTCTTGGAAGTATTTTAACTCTGTATCTGATGAGCCTGTCTTACGTTCTGACTTCATGTCTGTGCTAAGCAATGTTGAATACATCCTTATCAAGGCAGCTTATGGCCAAGGATTACAGCAAAGCAGGTAAAGCAATCTCTGATTGCATTTACTTATTATATTGCATTTACTGTAATTTAACCTAGAAATAGTCCCAGCTGAGCTATATAATAAAGATTTAACTCAAATTAGAGAAATTTCCAATTTCCTATTTATGACTTTTGCTCTTCTGATAAGGAAACATTTATGACCTATAATGGCAGTGGAATCCATTTTTAATTTTTTTTCTGTGAAATACTAAATGTCTCTGCTGCTTACTTTGATAGGAAAGCTCATAAAGAAGCACAGAGCCTTACAAGCTGATGCAGTGTTCTGCAGGATGGGTGATACAGTTAGATGATTTCTAAATTATTTCTTTCCCATTTTATTTTTATAGGTATTGAAAATTTTGTTTGTTTTTTTTTTTCAGTTGAAACATAGCTCCCTAAGTTCTCAGGTTTGTACCAATCTAGATCTCTCCTGTAGCCTTATGTGCAGTGATAATAAACCACTTCTTTATGGGAGTGGTAGTAAAATATTCCCACCTCAGAATGGTAGCTTTTTACTGCCATTTTGAACAGAACTAGGTTACTAATGAGAAGGAGGAGATGGGATATAGTCATTGCATCTGTCAGCTCGGAAACTAATAAAAAAACCCCAGAAATGCATCCAGTGAAAACCCAATATCTGTACATCTTCACAGATGTGAAGAGGTGTGATTCCACTTCCAGATGTGGACTATTTTTGATTTGCAGTCCGTCACCTATATGTTTGTTAGCTCTGTCCAAAAATTTGTGGGACAAACCAGATGTATTTCTGTCTAGTGTTTTCTGAGGCAGAAATACATACTCTTGTATCGTAGGTTTGTCAACCATTGCAGACCAATGGGTTCAACCTATATTACTTTGAAGTACTTCTGATTTGTTTGGTTTAGGTTCTAAAATTCCATAAATACGTAAAGAATCTTCAGATTTTATTGAGATATTTGCATGAGGAAAAGGGAATCATGGGAGATTATGCATGTAGCCCTGACCTTGAAGCATAGAAGTGTTTGGATCTCAGTTTTGGTGCTATTTCTCTAGATATTCACACTCTCTTCTGCATATATTTTGTAGAATTGCAAATATCTCAATGGAAATTGCAGTGAAGTTTGAAGAAATGCATCTAGGCAGAGCTAGAGCTCATCTTGTAGAGCAATGTAGATGTCCTACTGGTTATGCTGGATTGTCCTGTCAGGTATAGAATCCTTGAATACTTTTTGTGTGTCTAATAGTGAGATAATAAAAAAAGTTACTTAAACGTCTTTTAGAATTGTTTGTAACTGGATTATATATTTTTTACTTTACTCCCCTTACAAATAGAGCTGTGCTCCAGGATACTACAGGGGAAGGCATACAGAACTCAGTGTCAAAGAGCCTCACGCTCTGATAGCACCTTGTGTGCCCTGTCAGTGCAACAACCACAGCGAAACCTGTGATCCTGAAACTGGAAAGTGCTTGGTATGTACTATTTATAAATTTTTCTGTTGGTTTCACCTGAACATACTGTGGCAGTAACCTATGGAAGGAGTTTCTGGGCAAAGTATATGGCTGCACTATTTGGGTAAAGTATAATTCCCCCTGCAACTCTGAAAAATGGAAAATCTTTCCCATAGAGTCTGTTCAGTAAAATTATCAAGCTTTTTAGGAACTAACATCTTCCAAATAATTAATTATTTTAGTTTTAATTTTACTTTAAAAATAACTCATGTATCTGTTCAGTTTATCTGTTCTTCTGTGAGACTTTTTGAGCGTCTGTCCTTGATCTGGCCAAGGTCTGCTTAGTCACACAAAAAAGAAGTAAAGGGATCAGTAAGCCATACCACACCACAGACTGGGTAAAGTCAAATTCTGTTTCTCTCAGGAAGAGAATCCTCTGGGCAGCTTTAAGTGAGGCTTTTTTAACTCTGGAGACTGAAGTAATATAAAGATATGCCTCAGCTAAGTTAATTTGATTGCAAAGGGTTGCAAAGAGGGGCCACATCTGACTAATACATTGCCTCTCTCTTGTGTGCTGACAGCTCCATGGACAGCAAATTCTTAGCTAACCAAATAAGGCACATGAAGTCTGTTCTCTGGTATGGCTCAGTATTCTTTCCTAAGGGTTTTTACATTTTCTTTGTTTTTCCAGTGGTGAGTTGGTTAGTTCAAAGTCAAATTCAGCTGAATTCTCTCTGGAAGAGAGTTTTTTAAATGAGTTTCTTTAGTCCTTCGGGCTTTTGTAAACCGTTCTTTCGCTTTCAGGTTTGTCCTAAATTATGTAACTCATTAATAAGATCTATGGTTCTCATTTCTACAAGGCCGAAACATATAGATCTTTCACACTAGTGAATACTGGTCATTCTCTCTCTCAGCTTCTTGTCGCAGGGGTGGAAAGTCACCTACGTGTTAAGATTACTACTGAAACATTTTCAGCTGAGTAGTGTAAGCAAAAGCGATGGTTTTCACCTCTGACTTCTGCTCCTGTAAAATAGGAGGCTGCATTGCTATTGCTTACTGTCTTCGACTAACCTCTAAAACATACACACTCTCAAGAATATGAATCAAAAAAAAAAGGAAAAAAGAAAAAAATGGTTAAAAAAAGGGAGAAACTGAATTTTATTCACTTAGGGGACTAATCAAATTATTTTTATAATACCGATTTAGTGTTTTAATATTAATATCACTGTCTGTTGATCAGTACTGTTGACAAATTAAATATAGTGTCTGTGGATGGTCCTTGGTTTATAGCATTCATAGGTATTTGCTGAAACATTGAAACCTATATTTTTCATCCAGCTATCTTGTTTAATTTTTTCCATCAGTTTCTTCTTTCCCCTTTTTTTTTTTTTCCTTTTGAGGGTTTTTTGCTTTGTGCTGTGATTCCTTGGCCTGAATTGGATTAATAGAAGTAGAAATACAGAAACCTTAATGGAAATTTAGAACATAAATTAGGGCAGCCTGCCTGAGGGGGCATTCACATAAAAGAAAATATGCTGGCATTCTGTTTATTTTTGCATAAAAGGTTCCTCAATTCAGAGAATGCTGACCAATGGGTAGTGACATTTAGAGATGATTGTTGAAAACTGTACACATTTATCAATTGGCGGGAAGATAAAGTTCCTCTTGTTTGTTGTTGTTTTAAACTGTCTGAATTCCTTTTTGTGTGTCAGAACTGCAGAGATAATACAGTTGGTGATTACTGCAGTGCTTGTGCCCCAGGCTACTATGGGAAAGTAATTGGATCTGTCAACGACTGCTCTCTTTGTGCCTGTCCCAGAGCCAACCCTGTTAGGTAACCAGAACTTATTAAATCCAATGTACATTTTAGTGTTCAGGATTTCTTGTGCTGTATGCCCCACCTTCTACTCCCCCCATGCTATCACAACAGGAGTTAGTTATCATTACATGTCCTAAATTTTTAGATATTTGAAAGCTACCTATTTTAGTAAATGAAGCTTACATTCCGAGTTGTTCACAGCTAGTGGCAACTTTGTGAGGTTTTAAAATAAAATGATTAACTGATAGATAAGTCAAGATAAGAGTAGATCAGTCACATAGAATATTTTATAGATAATGGAGTTAGTTGTTCTGACATGATTTAATTTCAAATGTGGGTCTCTCTCGTCATTCGAAAAATAATGCTTTTTTATTTACAAAGATTCAGGCCACCTCCGGTCAATGCAGGAACTTTTCATGTCCTAGGAGAAGAACAAGTACCCTCTTGTTTGAAATTTACACATCTGTTTGTTTGGTAGTGGAACAGTTAACTTCATATTTTGAAAATCAAAATGCTGTGCAGGCTGTTTTTTCTCCAGAAGCTTGAAAAGCATATTTGTTGTTGGCTTTGGGATAATTGAATCAGAATAAGAGTCTAGCAACTCTGACGTTCTCATGCAAGTCTCAGTTAGATATATACCATAGCCATACCATGCAACACCCATTTTTCTTTGTCTTATATTTTAAAAAGAAGGCCATAAGGTACTTTAACATGTTATACAGTAATGGAGTCACGTTGGGAAAGCAAACTTTTTATGAAACAAATAATTTAAAGTGCAAATTCTAGAGCACTGCATCAGATTGAATAGAGGATGCTGTTGCTTGCAATATTCAACCTGTGGCTGAAGGTGTTCTCTGTCCTTGTATGGTCTTCCGTTTATGTGCTAGCAGGTATTTGTTTATCCTTCCTCCAGTTTTAGTCCCACTTGTGTCCTGAAAGGTGCTCAGGATTACCACTGTGATGCCTGTCTCCCAGGGTATGAAGGACAGTACTGTCAAAGGTGAGTTACACATGATGATCCCATTTATCCCCAACTCCCAAGGACAGTTTGATTAATATGAGCCATATTTGTACGATGAGTAGATGATTCAGTGTTCATAAATATGAATGACTGCTCAAGGACTTAGGGTGATTTGTTAGTTACTGTTAAGAAGCCATTAATTAAAAACCTATCAGTGATTCTCAAAGATAAATATGACATCTAATTTCATGATGAATATCCCCTGATGTTCAGTGTCCCATTCCTCCCTGTGTAGGTGCTCCCTTGGCTATTATGGTGACCCTCAGCTTCCTGGTGGCAGCTGCCATCCGTGTCGGTGCAATCCAAGTGGCTCTGTTCATGTTAATTGTGATGGTGCAACTGGCCAGTGCCTCTGTAAACAAGGTGTGACAGGACAGCTCTGTGAGGAGTGTGAACCAAGACATCTTCTTGTGGAAGACGAGTGTCTTTGTAGGTGGTTTTTAAATTGTCGACTTCCCAATGGGCTTTGGTCTGTTCCAGTGATATTTATGTGTACATGATTTATTCCTTAAATGTTTTTATGATGTCAAGCCCTATTCTTTACATGAAAGGAAAGAAATTTTAACCACTTAATATTTCTGTAAAACAGAGGAGGTTGGACTAGATAATCTCCAGAGATCTCTTCCAACCTCAACCATTCTGTGAACACAGGGGAAACTACAGTAGAGATCATAACATCAGACAAGCCTTAAAATGGCTTATTTAGTGTTACAGACAAGTTTAAGGAAAGATAATTTTAATACTTTTTTGCTGTCTGTAGCATACCTTTATTTCTTTGAAAATGCTGAATTCCGATGTCATTAACCCTTTGGATGGGAGGTTGCTGTAGTAATACTTCTGGAGTTATCCAGAAATGTAGGCATTCTCCACCAATAATTAGTCATATTCCACCAATAATTAGTCATGTAATTCTTTATGAGAAGGTGGATAGCAGAAAGCCACAGCTAGTATAGTAATCTGCTTTTACAATGAATTGGGATTTAGGACTCAGATTTTGCTTTGTATAAGTAAAAAAACCCCAAGGAATAAATGGAATTACACCACAACAGGCTTGAATTTTCCATCTTCCTAACCCATTTGGGTGAATGTCAGTGGCATCACCCTGGATTTATGGCAATATAGCTAAACAGGCTCAATAAGCTTATAATGCAGCAAGCAGCTCAATAGCCAGCAGGATCAATAAGGCTTGAATGTGTGCTAACCAAAGGAGAGCATGTTTGGAATAGGTCCACTCTTGGGGCAGAAAGGCAGGGCAATATTACAAACCTGTATACTTAAAATTACTATACCTAATCACTCTTAACTCAAAAGGTAAAGGCACGTACTGTGTAAATCAAAATAAATTTCAGTATTTAGTGGCTTCTTTTTGATACTAATATTGCTTCCTCCTCTTAAAATGGTTTATTTAGCTTGTGATGACAACTGCACAGGAGTTTTGTTAAACAGTTTGGATAATCTCAACAAGGCCATACTTTCAATGAACCTCACTGGTGTTGCCCGTGTGCCCTATGGGATATTGTCAGAGTTGGAGAATGCAACAAAACAGCTGAAGGTAAAATGAAAAAATAGTAGAAATACTTAGCACACCTTTGAAGCAAAACTTGCAGCCACTCACGTGTGCCAGTAATTTACAGAAGCCTGCCTGAAGTTCATGGCTTGAATGTGTGTATGTGTAAGTGATACCACATTAAGACCATTACATTTGGTATAGAACTATACCTTAAGTTATTTAGCTGCCTGTATTACTTTCTTTTCATTTGTTGTACTAGCATTTAAATAAATGAATGAATATATTTTTCAATCAGCACTGTGATTATCGAATATGCTATATGTACGTGCTTCACGGGTATTATGTGCATCCCTAAGTCTGCCCAGACGTACAGAAAGGAAGGGGAATAATTTTCAGCAGTGAAATTGAAACATCAGGCCGGGTCTTTTCCCTTTACGGTCCCTTTCCTAAAGAGCTGCCAAGGCATATATCTCAAGGCTGTTTTCGCTAGAGTCCTCAGGAGGAGGGGGTCTGGCAGGCTGTGTCTCTGTTAGCCGGGGTGCCTGGGATGCAGCAGTTTGCTTTCCTGTTGGTTGTGTGCCCTACTCTGTCTTCCATCTCAGGACACAAAGGCCAGGTAGAATGTTTCAGTGCTGCTTGTGGCAAACTTTCCTTCCAGCTCCTCTCCCCCTTAAACAGAGCATGAAATACCACATTTTGTGGTTCTAGAGGGTCATTTACTGTTGCTGAGGTTTAAGTTCATGTGGTCTCTGCAGAAAGCCAGAGATAAACAGAATCCTGCCTGCTTCATGACCACTAAAATATACACGTTTATTGATAGGAGTCTGCTCAGCCATAAATCAAGCAAGACAAGCTCTAAGACATAAACAAAGCTATCTTCTTTGTATTCCTACATATCACAACAAAATCAAAATGATGTGAGACATCTTTTGCTGCTGGATTTGGCAAATTAAGGGTTTGAATTAAAATTTCATCTATTTAAGATATAAGGCAGACTTAATTCCAATCAATGTACTTGGAAATGTTAATAAATTACAACATTTGAAGGCAAACTTGATTAAATTACATGTTTGTGCTTCATCAGAGACACTCTTATCCTTTAGTTTTAGTTGGTAACATTTTAGTTATAAGGCTTCAGTTATGCTTCCCTTCCTTTATGTCATAAGACATAAACATACTGAATTATTGTAATACTTTAAGGATACAATTGACTTGCTTTCTGTAATTGTTTTCTGTTTGTTCAGGGGCATCATCTTCTGGGACTATAAACATTATTCAATATGTAACTTTTATTTAGCACTTAAATTATAAAACAAAGTCAAATCTTATTTTTCAATATTAAAATCAAATCAAAGCCAGCTGTCACTCTTCTGAAAGTGGGATGCTAAAAGCGATACAAAACCGCTTGTGACTATGATGTCAGTTCTGTTTATGTAAGGCCACAATGTTCTTTATACAACTTTATCTTGAGGGTAAGTTAGTAGTCCCGTAATTTTTCTCTGTTTGGAAACAGGTATTCCCCTCTTCTGGCTAATCAGAGATTACCATCCCTTTTGCCTTGTACCAAAGTAACGGTAGCCAGAAGCTAAAAAATCCCCAAGTTTATTTGTGTGAGTTACAGATCTTCCCTGAGGGGCTATCCCCTGCACTCTGTTGTGTCTTTGCCTCATGCTGGTCACTCAGGAACTCTAGTATTTCCTCTTTTTCTATGCATTAGGTGCAGGTCTTCCAATAATGAGAAAGTTAATCAAATTGCACCACCTGCTCCTCATTGCTTCTGAATATTCAGTCCATCTGAGGACTTCAGCAGTTTTGTTTTTCTAGTTAAAGCCTCTTGGTTTACTCCTCCTGACATACCTAGACATACTCGCTGTCCCATTTTGGGTTTTTGAACTGGGCTTTTAAAGAAACTTTGCTGTGCATTATCCCAGGAGGCTCAAGAGCGTCAGCTTCTGTTTCTCTTTTCACTTGTTCTTTCCTCATCCTGAGGAAAAGACTTTGAAATTTCCATTTGACACAAAGCTGTTGCATAGTCCTGTGTATCGCTTTAAAAAGTCAGGCAGAATGATACTTACTGTGGTATTTACAATGGTTGGCTCTGAAATATCTGAAATCTAAAAATAACCTTTCCCAGACTTGCTCTCTTTGTAAGACATGCCTTAAGTTTCTTTGCATCTTTAGAGAAGTGGTATTCTGTTGCAGGCCTTGACTGTATCAAATGTGATACATTTGGGTACAATGGCCTATTTATTGCCATATAGAACAGTTTTGAGGTGACCTTGGAGCCAAATACAGCCTATTATTCTCTCTTATTGGTGAGAGGATCTGCAGGGCTGCTTGTGTTAACTTACTGCGTCTGGAGGGCTAAGATCTTGAACTCCTGAGTGCCATGCACTGGGTTTTGACATGGGAACTAAGAGCTCTCCGAGGTTATCCTCACAGATATACTCTAGATGCAGCTGTTTTGACAAGACCAGCTGCCAGTACAGTAGCAGCTGTGGGACTGGATGGAAGACATTTAATATGATGGGCCTTGGAACTTCTCAAAGTAGCTTATTTGGGCAGCTCAGACTGTGTCGAAATTGAGATTCAGGAAAGCAGAAATTAGGCTTCCTCCTTATTACTCAGTTGAAAGAACGACATGTCTGGATCCTTGGTTTCTTATTTAAAGAAGTGACAGACTTCGTTGCATGAACTGTATGTGTGTAATTATTTTACATCATCTTACGTGCTTTGCAAATCAGTCATTTAAAACATATAAACAACCGAAATAGTGTGCATAGTTATTTTCTTCCCAGAACTTTTCCGGACATACAACAGAGTTCTTAAATTACAGTGTGGTGTTTCTTCTTGTTTCTTGTAGGGGTCTATAGTTCCTAGAGAAGATCCAGCTTACTCATTAGCTACAGCAAAAGAAAGTCTTTTGAGTTTATCAGGAGGAATTGATCAGCTGCATGAAGAGGTAGGTGCGGTCTTCTTTATTTGTAGCTTTTCTGGAGAAATCTTTTGAGATTTCAAGGGTACATTTTCAACTGTACCTTTGAGATTCATAGGTACACTCATAAATGTACCATTTATGGTACATAAATGACAAGAGCTATTTAGAAATTATTTTAAATCTGTAGAGTTCAGTGAAAGACTTCAGTCTGTTCTGTAGTCTTTCTGAGGAGGAGAGTTAATTGGTCTGTGGAATTCTTCTGCAAACTACAGTGTTTCATGATATTGTACAGGAGATTTACATGGTTGCTGTTAAAGTTCAGAGGTTTTTTGTACTGTGATCATTTAAGACCCTAAAACTGGAGAAAGGGATACTTTCTTCATGCTGGTATTAGCCTGGTGCTTATTCAATTATGTCACAGCTCAGTATTCACCAAAAAGTCTTTGATACCTATAGTATTGTGTTTAAAATGATCTCAGCAGAAGTAAATCTGTTGAAAATCCACATGAAAAGTAGACAACATTTATATTGCTTACTTTACTAAAGAAATAGCTTTGGTAGTTACAATCTTATTGATTATGAAAATAATTGATAACACAATTCACTGATATCAGAGGTGGGAACTTTCAATTAATTAAGGCATCTGCAAGCATGGAAACATCAGAGATTTATGAATCAGCTAGGCCTACCTCACCAAAAAACATTGTTTCCTCTCGCAAAGTATTCTCAATATTGGGAAAAAAAGTGTAAAACCATAGACAAATGTTGTGAATTAATCATGAATTAATTTTAGGAGAACTTTCAAAGATGATCTCTGGTTTTATTCTAGTCATCTAGATTTTTGAAAAAAGCTGGTCAGCTTAACACAATGACTCAGGAAACCAGGAATAAAAGTCAAGAACTGACTGGATTTATTGACACAGTACATACAACCATCAAAGGTATCCTGCTTTTAAGATATTTCCACTTCTTTACAGAATTTAGAAGGGTATTTCCTTTGCAACTCTTAAAGAACTATTTACATGGAAAGTGCTGCAGTTTGCACAGGGGGTTCCTGTATGCTCTTTTTTTAATGGTGTGACTAAATTGTTTGCTCTCCTACTTAGAACTTGCTGAAGTTGCTATGTCACTGAATGAAACACTGGGCCTGGATCTCCCGCTGTCAAATGCTACATCTCAGAGCCTGCAGGATGATATTTCTGCCCTTTTGGATGCCTTGCGCAAGAAAGATTTTGTTCAACAGCATCATAATGCTACCAGTGTCCTAAAGTAAGCCTGTTCTACTGAAAACTTCATTTCACATATGTCTATACTGTGCAATACTGCTTTTTGGAGAGATATCTGGAGAAACATTACACCATAATAAGAGGCATTGTGATGGATAACTAGCCCAGGTGGAGCTATATGAACTCTGAATTTGTAGTTACATTATTTGAAGATATTTGGGCATCCCATGTGATACTAATGCAGCCAAAGCCTGTTGCTTTGGACAAAGTTCCATTGCAATAAGTGAAAAGACTCAGTGGTTTTGGTTTGATTCAAATCTGGCCCTAATGCACATCTCCTTGTTGCTTTTGGCTAGGAAACGTCATAGAACTGTCTCAGTCAAGCCCAGGACATGTCAGTTCTGCTGAAGGATATGGAGATTTATTGTCACTGGAATATGTATCACATAGATTTGCAAATGAAACCAAGGCACTTGTTTCAACATTCTGAGCCACTGTTTAAGATTGTATTCCATTGTCTTGATTTGTCCCCAGTTAAGACTATTTTAAAATGGCGTTTATATTCGTTATTTATTAGTGCATATTGCCAGACTTGACAATATAAAAACATTGACTGCTCCAACAGTCAGCAAAATTTTTATTCTAACTTCAGAAACACTAATTATTGCCCTAGCCCACCAAAAACTGTAAGAATGTTAACATTGGCTTCAAGGGACAAAGATTTAGATCAGAGTGGAATATTTCTGAAAATTTGACTTTTCTTTATTAAGTGTTTTGGATTAGGCAGGATAGAATGTTTATACTGGTAGCATATCTGATTTTGTACAACAGACTTCTGTGCTTGTCCTTGTACTTAATATTAAATTGTATAGAAACTAAATGGAGTAGAATAGTACCATTTATTCTTATATTTATTAGGAACTTCAAATAGCATTTGCACTCACAAAAATGTCTCAAAATGACCAGTTGCGTAGTAATAGAATGTTCCGACTTTCAACATCAGCTTTTGAGCTGTTATACAAGGCATTTGTAAATTAACTTTTGCAATTACAGGCTTTATTGAAATTTCTGAAAGTTCTCTAAGTGTCCTTAGACAGATCGAAGAAGAGAGTTAATAAGATTTATAAGATTGTTTGCTCTGCAGAATTTATCATGCAATGCAGTTGTAAATTTAAAAGTGATTTAAAAAAACAGCTTGACAGTGCATTTTTCAAGGAGCAGAAGTTACCACATGGCTCACAGTTTACTGAGTTTGTGATGTCATACTGTCAAGCAATGTTTGTAACTCAGGTCTCCGCACATTTGCCATGTTAGGCAAAGTTCCCAAATAGCGTGAAATATAATCTTTTTACTCTACACTGAAATAGAAGCCACTACTGTCTGTAAAATACTTTCATTCTTGTAATTTTTTTAAGGCTGTGGCTTCTGAGTGTAAGGACTCTGAATTATTAGTGTTAAGAACACAGGCAACGCACATCTGCTATTCAATAAGGATGATGGAATGTGTTTTGCTGTGTATAATTGTGAAACAAACAATGCTTCTTTTGCTTTGGCTAAAGATCTATATGATTTGAAATCTGATTAAAAGGGGCAAACATTTTTGTAAAAGTATCATTACAGGAGTTGCAGTGTGCAGCGTATGTGCTGAAACAGAGAGAAACAAAGGAACTTCTAGGATCATTTTCAGTTCAATTCCTTCAATACTGGAAAATGTTCAAATGGAGATGTAGATATTCCCAAGTAGAACAGCTGAAGTGATTAACAACTGACAAATTTGGGGATGTTTGGTATTTCCTAGATAATGTCTGTTACTGATTTCAAAAGACAAAGTGCAGAGATTGCTCATTTTAGTGTCCATTTTAATAAGGCTATTTATTTTTATTTGATATTTAAAATTTTCAGGACTCTTGGGTATACGTGTTTCAGTTCTGGTTACTTGTTTCTTTCCAGTATCAATCCTCATAAATGATGTTTTGTTCCTACATTCAAAATATGAATCACTACAATTAAGACATAGAGCGGTCCCAGAGGGATGTTTCACAGAGGTTTTGATGTGGGGGATGTTCCAATTAAGTCCAAGCAAAAGTGATTTATCCTAGCCCCTTTCCCCTCTCGTAACCACATACAAAGTTTATGAACTGTATTCCTGCCCTCTCCCCAAGGCAGTCATCTTTTTGTGTGGTAAGATGAGTAACTAAGCTAATGTGTATGTATGTTATTAGAGAAAAAAACTGAAGACTTCCGTAAGAAGATGCATTTAAATTAATTTCACGTGACCCCAGTTTCTCCTCAAGAAACCCATGCTCAAGTTTCTCCTTTGCCATTTATTTATTTTTCTGATTCCTCTTTTTGTCAGAGCTGCAGAAAATTTGTTGATCCGGGTTCAGAAAGAATATCTTACACCCCAGCAGGAGCTTGCTGAATTGAAAAAGGATGCAAGCCAGCTCTTATCAAAGCACAACAGCAGACTGCAAGATGCCCAGGACCTGGTGAATAAGGCGCTTGCTAACATCAATGAGACCAGTCGCTTGTTTCCTCTTATCTCTAGTAACCTGGCAGAGTTAAATGTAAGACTGGACAACCATTGTTGCATAAGAAATACCAAATACGAAAGTGTGTTTAAAAGCTGCTTTTTAGACTTTATTATATTTGTATATGTTTAAACGTGTTAATATATGCAATACCTTAAAAACTCAAAGGAAAGCAGACCCCTGTTTGAAAACCAAAAACTGTTTATGTAATATGTGAACTCATCTGTACCAGCTGACTTTACAGACTACTATAAACCACTTGATTTATGCTGTAGGACAAGAAGCTAAATATAAAGCAAGGTGAAGAAGTCTCGACCATGCTCATTAAAGAAGGGAAGGACCTAGTGAACATTGCTGTTGCTCTCGCCCAAGATGTAAAGAACTCTACATCTGTAAGTTCTTAAGTTTTAACATCCTCTTTGATACTATCAGGTGTATTTTGCTATTGAAAAAATAAAGAAAACCATTTTGTTGTGCAGAACCTGGAGGGCCACCAGGATGGGTTAGTCCTGTGGAGCACCAAACTGCGACACCACGTGGATGAACTGGTGATGCAGATGTCTGTGAGAGGAGTGCTTGACCTGGTATACAGAGCCGAGGACCATGCTGCCCAGTTCCAAAGGCTTGCAGATGCACTAGAGAGGTAGGAAACTTAGAAATACGAATTCAGGAGAGATTTACAGTACTGTCTGTCAAATTTAATTTCGTCAGGTAGTAGCTTAATCCACTCAAGGAGTTCCATGTCCATGGCATGGGAGTTGGACTAGGTGATATTTAAAGGTTCCTTCCAACCCAAACCATTCTATGATTCTGTAATAAATTTTTTTTCGCCATTTCAAGTGCTCTTTATTTTTAATGCAATGCACCTTTGTTAAATGATATAGAGGGGGTTGATTAGTCTTGCATTTCATGTGGCTGGCTTACTACAGTATCTAATCAATTATTAAATGCTCAGTGAGTATAGTGTGAGTATAGTGTGAGTATAGTGTGAGTATAGTATGAGTATGCTCATGGTATGACTAGAGAAGCTTCTGGTCTGTGTATGAATACTTCCTGACAATGTATCTCTCAATCTCATCAAGAAGCTATTCCTGCTATGCCTCCATTTTGTTGCTTTCAAAGCATCTTGCAGAAATAAGCGGGTTGCAATCTCAAATCCACTCAAATGCAGTCCTAGAATTTGAAAGTTGGGAAGTCATTCCAGTTAATTCAATGGAAATTAATTTTCTATCCCAGGAATTCTTCTAGGCTTCTTGCTGTTTCGTCTTTTGAAGTCAGCAGATATTTGTGTTAACAGTTAAATCATAACAGATTGGAAAATTTGCATGTATTTTAAGTTTGAGAACAGAAAATTTTGCTCTCAGTAAGCCGTCAGATAAATTCAGTAAAGCAAAATTTAATACAGAATAGCTTTCAGATACTTACGATTTCTTTCTAGGCTCTGTATTTCTCTACTTTGCTTTTGAGCTCTAGCTAGGAACCTGTTCTGTTTAGGCGATGTAATTTGTTTGTTCTTCACGCAAAATGTCACTTAATTGGCTTTATAAATTTAAAATTGACCATAAACAAAAAGGAATAAAATAGAAAAAAAAATAGATTAAAGCCTTCTTTGGAGTATTTTTTTAGTTCAAAACAATGAACATAAAGCCCCTTATGCAACATAGGGCAAGGTGTGCTCAATTTTTGAGTGCATCATGTATTCTAGAAAGATGCACATGCTGTAACTTGAAGACATGGAATTTAGTGCTTGATTAAGATACTCTCACGAAAAGAGAATTACTTGTTAATGTTCTATCTAGTGGCCTCTCTAAAGTAAGAAATGTGACTCTGAACACAACTGCTGCTGTCTATACCCACTCCAGCGTTAAAAGTGTGATTGAAAGAACAGAAAGTTTGGCAGATGATGCATCTAGAGTTATGAATGGCCCCTTGGATTTAGTAAGTATCAATATTGGTATTTTAAGTGATATCTTTCCCTTTCTCATTTTGGAATACTTTTTCTAATTGTTTTTGCACTTGTTGAAATTTGAGTCTTCTTAACAGAGGCATGTATGGCAGCCTGTCCTACCAACTGGTATATACTGTATCTTGAATCTGTACTCCAAGGCAGTAACAGTATACCAGATTTCATCTTCTGTTTATCTTGCTTTTCTGTCTGCCACAGTACTGTCTACTTTTTTTTTGTTTGGTTTTTTTTAATGTCTAATGCATGGTTAGCTGGACTGTACTTGGTTCTATGAGTGTGTTTATATCAGTCATCTGACATGCATTCCTGTAGAACTTAAGTTCCCAAACCTTTGGCGTTCCCTTCCACTTTTGGAATCATTCAGCCACCTCCCTATTTGATCTGTCCCTCTTCCATTTCTATCTAGATATTCCCCACCATGGCCATTTTGCTTAGTCTAGGACTTTTTATAACCACATGTATGTTTATGTGTCAACTGCCATCCCTCTGTCTTCCAAGATTATCAGCTTGTTATTGAAACAGTAGATTAAAAAGACCTGAGCAGTTACCAGTCTGACCTTATTACTTTCGTAGTATTCTATTTACTCCCCTTTTATCTCATTCTGCTTTTTGTGATGGTAAACCCAAGGAAGGAATGGGCTATGTTTTACAAGTGTCATGCACGTGACTGGAGAAACAAATATGTGACTGTATTTACATGATAGTGATCAAAACAGTTGGCATTGTTTTGTGAGCTTGCGTGTTATTTTAGAGCACTCAGCCTTATTAAAGCTTTGTACAGTATAAATCCTTCAAGGTACTTTTGTAGATTTTCCAGTTGGAGAAATGGATTAAAAGAACACTTTAAAAACTGTGCTAGGATTTTTTAACTTAGGCCTGGAACTAGAATTACTGCTGTTCCAAAAGGTAACACTGAATCAGTAGCAGTGTTCAAACTAGAATTTGGTAGGGTTTTTTTCGCAGTCTTCTCTTTTTATTAACTCACAAAGAGATTCAATGTCACATTCTTGGAAAAATGGTTACAACTTGTACTTTTTTTAATTGATGCTTAATAAGGTAATAAATAGAATATCTCATAAATAACGAGACTGTTCAGTAACTTGAAGTAGAATCCGCAGATACTTTAATGCTTTCAGTTGAATTTCTGTTTTTCATATGTGGCAACTGACGTCTGTGTTTTTCAGCCAGAGGAGTCTCTCAGTCTTCTTGGAAAAGAAACTCTACTACTTAGCTCCAAATTTCAGAATGAAGCTAAAAATCTGAATAAAAAAAGTGATGGTCAGTTCTTCAGAGTTCGCATTTCTGCCTCTATTTCTTTTTCTGTATCCTGTTTTGTGGGGGTTTTACTGTGGTTTTTTTTGGTGTGTTTTTGGTTTCTTTAAATGAGCATAAACTAAGATAAAATCCTGCATATGACTACATACACATTTTTATACCATTAAAATTAATGTATTATGCAGTCATGTATTATTTTAATTTTTTAGGTAAGAATATAATTTTTCTCCGTAAACATGTAAAAAATTGGCCTTCACTATACCTCATTTACCTCCAAGCAATGCTTTCTTTAAATGACTGTTTTTCCAAATGTTACGAATTAAATCATTAGGGATTGTGCAGTAGACGAAGAACAAACATAATTCTTGAAGAAATACATTCATCCAATTTTATCTAATAAATCATGGATTACACAAGTATGTAGGATGATATATTTAAATCAGAATCATTTTTACTTGTTCTTTCTAGACAGCTGAAATACAGAAACAAGCTGAACTTTTTTTGTCTGTACAAAGTGCCTTTTGACTCAGAGTCCCTCTATAAATTCTGAAATCACTTTGGGTTTTTTTTGTTACTCCAAAGAGACAGCAAAGCGTTGGAGTCTGCACTATGGAAGTTCAAAAAAGCATTTTGAACACAAAGTTTGTGTGGGAGCAGAGGCTGGCCCTACGGGAAATTTTGGATGAAATTGGACAGAAAATGAATGTCTCACAGAGATAAATTGTAACTGTAAAATGGTCTTTGCTTTTAAAATCAATGGCTTTACAAATATGTATGCATTTTATGTAATTCAGATGGACAGAATACATACCTTTTTTTCCCTTCTGTTCTACATATTTTTATTTTTAGTGAGAGGATTCTGCAAACAGATCACAAATAAATAAAAGAAAAATGCTTCTTTGAATGCCTCCTGTCAGATATAACAAAAAGCGAAGAACATCATAAAAATTGTTCACAATCATGAAATCATTTTAATTTATAGTATTTTTCTGACTATGTTTCTACCAATTCTGTCTGATGGAATTGGCCAAAAAGCATAACTTTGAATGGAACAGTTCCTAAAGGAGCTTATCCGTGCATACTGCATTCATTTTGCATTTCTGTTTGTAAAATGCTCTTTCTGTTGAAAAAAACAAAAAAGTGCCATTAAATGAGTGAATACTTGTTATCCCTAAACATCGGGTTTGTGTGGGTTGTATGGTATTTATTTATGCCCAGAAAAATCATACTTATTTCTTTCAATAGGCCTTTTATTTGGATTGAATGCATTGAACAAAAAAGTAGAAAAGATTCAGAAAAGTACTAATAAAATTGTCAACCAGCTTAATGATTCCCTGGTGACACTAAGAGCATTGCCTAATGGTAAGTGAAATTTATATTGGCATTTTCCTTATTACAGAACCATCTAGTACAATCCTAATTCTGTTCATTGTCTGATTGCAGAGATCTAGCAATAAACTATACCGGAAACTTGTTTGGCCTCATGCCTTACAAGGAATATTTTCCATTTTTTTAGGAAACCAATGAAACATAACTGGGTTATTATATAAGGCCTGTAGTCTTATTCCCATTTCACACTGCTGTAAATCAGGAGGGGCTCTGAAAGCAGTATAATTACAGTGATGAGAAGAGAGTGAAGTCCTAGAATATTTAATCCCGCATGGACAGAAATTTACGCGTGGAACTGTGAGGTTTTGCTTTCTTCTGATAGCTTCTTTCAAAATTGTTTATACTGCACTGTGAATCTTATAATCTGCATCTAAATGTTTTCTTGTTGTGAGCGCAGATTTCATTTAACCGAATAAAATGTTCTTTCTGTGCTTTTCCAAAACAAAAAAAATCCCTTATTAGAAAAAAGTTATTATTTTGGAGAAAGGCAAGACCTAGTGTTCATGGAAACTGATAGAGAAAAAAGTCTTTGAAGTTGTGAATAAGAGTGTCTGAAATGCTTTGCCAACCTTAGTAATGTTTTTTTTTTAAGGTAGAAAAACACTCATAAGGGCCTCCTGCCTGGGTTGTTGAGTTGTAGTGTATGTCCAGATTAGAATGCTAAATCCAAAGCTTTGAAATACCTATTTTAGAATTCAGGCTTTTAACTCATTCTAAAGGGTGATATTAGTGATAAAGTTAACGCTGGGTATTAATTGCAGGATGCTGTCTGATGTGGAGCTACACATTGAATGTGTTAAGGCATTATTAAAATCATAAAACAGTCCTCCTGAACTCATAGCTTAATATTGTATGATGTCAGGTTTTTTGTTACATTTCTTGAAGTTTTCTCTCTTTTTTTTTTTTTTTTTTTTATCTGGGCAGAGATTCATGGTGTTGTTGCCCTCTGTATAGGGTATTGGTTGTGAAGGAGGATCCCTGCAGACCTAAATCAGGTTTTTTGTGCCAGCTGCAGCATCTTCCCACTATTTCAGGCACAGGGGAGTCTAAGGGGCAGGTTGAGATTCGGAGTGGTGTGCTCACTATATAAGTGATCGTAGCACAAAGCAAAGGGTGCAATAGACCTTCTGCCTCACCAGCTTTCTGTAGATTACACAGTCACAGAATGATAAGGGTTGGAAGGGACCTCTGGAGATTATCTAGTCCAACTTCCCTGCCAAAGCAGGTTCACCTAGAGCAGGTTGCACAGGTGAGAAACATAACATTCAAAACATAAGTCCCAGACTAGTTAATGTGGGTGGCAACACTCATTTAGGGAACTTAAAACACTATGAGCCTTATGTAGTCATATAATCTTCCTGCTGGGACAGGCAGAATCAAGTTCTCCATCACTGCATTCTGTGTCTATGTTGTATTCAGAGCTGGTCACGAAAAATATAATATTTTTCCTAGAATTCAAAACTTGGATTAATCAAGTCTTTTGATCAAAAGATGTGAAAATCTAAACTGATGAGTCTTAATTAAAATTCCCGCAAATTCTATTATTTATTTATATGTATAATATAGTTTATTATTATATACCTCTGTGCATGTGTGCGTGTATGCATGAACAAACATAACTATATCTATATAACTATATCCATATCTGTATCACCAGCTTGGGAACATTTACCATGTTTTTTTGTTGAGGACCATAGCCATGGCCATTTTCCAACTTAATAACTGGGCGAGAGGAGTTGTACCAGCCTCCTGGCACTCCAGCTTCACACTCTCCACTCTGTAAGCCATGATGCGTTCAACAGTTAAGCAAAATTAGATCATAGTAGGTCTTGGTTTGGAACTCCCCTCACAGACTGAAGAACACAAACAAACAAAAATATAACTTTTACTATGAAAGGAATGTAACTGACTTCTAGTGTTTTGACTATATTTGTAAGTGTGTTGTCATGAAGCCAGGCATTTATTACTCCCAAGTATGCATGAAAGCTGTGATTTTTTTTTTAACCTGGGAACTGTGTTTCAGATACAAGGAAATACATGCTTGAGGTGAAAGAGCTGGCTGTGTCTGCAAACACCAGTACCGTGGTGGGTTTAAGTCACTTTGGGGATTTCAGTCAAAAGCTGCTGAATACTTCTTCTACATTGTCCCGAGTTAATGACACATTGAGGAAAACTAATGAACTTATAACTGATTCATCAAAAGCTGGTAAGTTTGCTGCTCCATTGCTCTTTAGAAATGTCACTGCTTGCAGAAGCAGTACTAATATTCAATTTTAATAAGCATTAAATAGGAGTCTGATGGACTGAAGGTTTCTTCCTAATTCAATAAAAATGTGCTAACTTTTAAAAAGACCTCTAGAGGAGCCACATGGGATACCCGTAAGTATGCATATTCCTTACTGATGTTTAAAATTGCTGAAAAAAAATGATCAAAACCAGGCCACCTTGGCTAAGTATTTTAGCAATGAACAGTACATTCTCTTTCAACCTGCGTCAACATTTCATTTATGTTTTTGCAGCAATCACAGCTGAAAAACAAGTTAAAGAAGTCGAAGCACAAGCAAGTCTTTTATTGGATCGTCTGAAACCTTTGAAAATGCTAGAGGAGAACCTGAACAGAAACCTGTCTGAAATTAAAGAGCTCATCAGCCAGGCCCGCAAGCAGGCAGCATCAGTAAGTTCCATCATCCCAGACTTAACTGGCCTCGCTTTCACTGTTAGCAGGGAAGTTCTTTTGAGATAAAGAGCCTAAAATTATTTACTGTAAAAGTACCTGGTTGTTCCAGGGTCTCACTGAAGTCCAAGAGCACCGACTGATGCTAAAAGCATACCGGAAAGGCTGTTGGTACATTTTATAATTTTAGCTTCAAGTTTTTTATTGCATTTGTGAGTCAGAACAGCAAGGCAATAATTTATTTACTATTTCCTTTTGTTTCCTAAAAAAATAATGAAATACACTATGTCAGAAAGCAACCACAGAGATATTTTGGTGAGAAAGAGACAAGTGAGGGGATGGTGCTGCAATTATTTTTAGGACAAGATGTTAATTTCTAAGCTTATTTTAGAGATTGATGTGGGGTACCTCCATATAACATCAAGTATCATTACAAATCTTTTAACAAGAGTGTTGATTCTATCAATAAATTTGCCATGGTATGTCCATATGTTCTTTGCAAGAAGCTACCATGCATCCAGAATACTTTAAGATAAATAATATACTTGTTTTTAAATCTCTGCTCCCCCCTTAAAGACAACAAAAGTGAATCAACTGTACTATGGGCCTCATTAAACTGTGATGGGAATACGAAAATGGCTTTACACTCAGTAATTTTTGGCATGCCTTTGGCTTCAGTATGGGTATGTTATTGTAAAATTTAGGGAGGTTTTGTTTTAAAAAATAAAAGGCTTTCAGTTCTTTCTGCAAATCTCTTTAATTATATGGTTATTGCTTCTCTGTCACAGTCTACTGAAGCTTAATGAATCCACTGCAGAAAAGACGGAGTAATAGTCTGAAGTGTCATAAAACACAGAGGTTCCTGGCAGGATGAAAAGAAGCCTTAGCAAAATCCCCTTTTCCAATTTTGAGAGTTTGTTCTGTTGTTTTGTAAACTTTTATTAGAGGAGAGAAAGTTTATATATCTGTTTCCATACACATATGCCCACGTGTGCTTTATGTATTCAGTTGTTACAGGCGTATTCAGTGAAGTTGATTAAGTTAAGGCTTTTCTGTTGTTAAAATGGGTTTTGTGTCAATACACTACCGAGCTCCTTGGAGTCTGGCTGCATTTAGCTTGCGTTGATGTCCCATCAATACACTAGACAGTGTTTACCTTGTAATATATTCACAAATGTATTCTTTGAATAATCATGTAGACTGTTGTAAAACTTTGAAATAACCAGAATTATTGCAGACTGTCTGCCTTATACATTTTTTTAAAAAAATTTTCTCTTAACATAAACTAGAAATGATGTTTCCTTTTTTTTTCCCCAAAAGGTTTTGAATTTCTCTATCTTTATTTTCTGATATTATTTATTATTACAATGGCTTTTACTGACATATGGGCTTCTGATGCAAGATTTATTCTTATTTTTTGAGGTGTTTGAATAGTTTAATTTACTGGCTTCAAATCTCTTAAATGAATGAGTGAATTATGACAGAGTTCGTTCTTTTCTATTTGTGAATCTCCTTGACAAGTGATACCTAGGAGACTGCTAAGTTCTAACCCAGGTGGCAATACTTAGGTTGCATGAAAGTATCTCAGCAAATGGCTTGCATTTGTTGGTCAGAAGCTAAGTACATATTCCAGAAATATGTGCTGTGTACACTGAGACTTGTTTAGATTCCATTTCCTCCTTTCCCCCTCCAGATTAAAGTTGCAGTATCAGCAGACAGAGATTGCATTCGTGCCTACAAACCCCAAATTTCATCGACGAATTACAACACCTTGACACTCAATGTGAAGACTGCTGAACCAGATAACCTCCTTTTCTACCTGGGTAGCAATGGAAAGGTAAGTTTCTGGTGTACATTTGCTGAAGGTGTCAGATATTTTAAATGACCATATATAAGTTGTTTCCTACTTGACTTCGAACTAAGTATCCAAGTGAGGGAGGCTCCTTGCCAACAAATGTGTTCACTAGGTAGGGGTGGAAATATTTTTGTGCCTTAGATGATTCCTGAGATTCTCAAAGGTAGAGAATAAAAGCACTTGAAAAGGAGCATTATGGCTCACTGTCACATTGCCCTCCTCTTCCTTCTCTACGTAATCCTAACAAATGCACAGCTTTTAGCTCCTTGTGGCATGCTATCACGTGAAAGTACTTTTTCACCGACTGGTAAATCACTTCACATACGCTCAGAAGTGCATATTTCTGTATGCACTATATTATCTATAGATACATAAAAACATCATGTTTTTATATATCTATAAAGAAAACATTCACCCACTTGTATCTAAACTGAATTTTTTTGTTTCATTAAAAGTAAAAGTGAGTAAAAACTTCCTGGGCCCAATTTTGCTAAAAGTCAGCTCCTGTAATAGGGGATGTAGGGACTTGAATCTGGAAAGACTTTCTCAATGTTACATGTTAAAATACACAAAACAGAAACTGCACATTTGGTGCCATGTATTAGAATAAGCCCTGCTGTTTTTCAGACAGACTTCCTTGCAGTGGAGATGCAACGTGGTAAGGTAGCTCTTCTTTGGGATTTGGGCTCTGGATCAACAAGAGTGGAATACCCCGATTTTCAAATTGACAACAACAAATGGCACAGAATACATGCAAACAGGTAATTAAAATAAGAATGGCATAAATGTTGGTTAGGAAAATTGATTTTATTTTTTGTGAGTGAACTTGGCATAAATAACACAAACTATCTTCTGAGGTTTTCCAGTGACAAGATTTTTCTCGTCCTTAGAAAAAGAAGCTAGTAGCATTTGTTGATTAAGCCTGGTGATTTCCAAAACTATTTATTAGTATTTGTACTTGGCAGGTTTGGAAAAACAGGTACACTCAGCATAGAGGAAATGAACTCCAATCAGAAGCCTTCATCTAAATCTGCAACCTCTCCAGGGACAGCCAGCATACTGGATGTTAACAAATCAACCTTGATGTTTATTGGAGGACTTGGAGGCCAAATCAAGGTTAAATTCTGAGATCAGCATTCTGTAAAATGTTTTTATCATGTTTGAGATACACTTTTGACTTAGAAATAATTCCATGAATTGGTTACTTCTTCAAGAAATGCCAGGTACTCTGAACATAAAGCAGAGATGCTATAAGGATGTCCTAGTATCCTGAAGTTAATTTTCCCTGGAAAAGTGTTAAGTGGTAATTAGGCCAGGCTGTGTGTGCATGCATGATACATAGACATTACACAATGAATTTGTTTTTTGTTTCCTTCTTCCATGGCTTCTTTTAGTTTGCCATTGTTATTTATGCTATGAGGCATGTAAGTAGGTCAAGGACATAGTTATAGTTATACTTTTTCACTTGCTGCAAAACTAATCTATTATGATTTAAATGGTAATTGTTAATAGTTATGCTAAAACGTGTTGTTCTTTTATTATGATTTATATCTAACAAAGTTAGAGTACAAGGAAAACAACCAAGCAAAAATTTGGCTGCATAATTTTCAGAGTACTTAACTTTAATTGTGTTCATAAAGTATTTCTTGTCTTACAGAAATCACCTGCTGTTAAGGTGACCCATTTTAAAGGGTGCATGGGAGAGGCATCCCTGAATGGCAAATCTATCGGTCTTTGGAACTACATGGAAAGAGAGGGCAAGTGCAATGGCTGCTTTGGAAGGTATTTGGACTCTCTTTTTTGTAACAGATTTAGAGTAATTTACATCTGTAATACATATTTCTGTGTTAGCTGAAAATAATGAACTTGGACAAATTGCAGTGTTTCATTTATCATTAACTTCTGAACACGAGTTCTGAACACACTAATCTGAATGTGCCACTGGTGTCAAATAATTTCATTGTATGGAATTTTGTTACTTGATTAATCACTTTTTCAGAGGAGTTCTATTGCTGTGGTCTACTTTGTGCATTGCAAATGGGGACTGCCAGTGAACCAAAATATTTTGGAATCTTTGTTTTCCAGTAATTTCCAGCAAGATAATTTTTCTTCCCTAGGGCAAGAAACAATGTAAAGCAGTCTTAAAAAAAACCAAACCACCAACCAAAACCATAGCAAAACTGTAGCACCGAACTTGCTACTGTTCTTGTAATCGTTGTGGAAGGAGACTGGAGACTGTACTATTTTTATGTTTAAGGAATCGGAGAGAAATACTCTTGACCATATTCCTTTTGCAGAACGTTTCATGGAGAAACAGCAGAGGGTGCTGCTTGATTGTATGAGATATTTTTTACAAGTATTATGTTGCAGGGAAAGGGACTAATAGGAAATTTATTGTAAGTGCAATTATGCAAAGCATTTTGATAAATGGATGATATGTTTTAAGTAAGAGGCTGTATGTTGTAACAATTATTTTTTCCCTTAAGAAATTGTTGGTTTTTTTCATACATCAGGGAAGAACATTTTTTTATCTTGTATACTTCCTTCCCCATGGCTAAATCATGTATTGTGAGATTCTATAATGAAAGTGGCCTTTGGCTGGAATCCTTCAATTACTCGTTCATAACATCAAGATTCAAGTCTCTTTCCACACTTTCTAATCACACTGCCTGGTGGCCACACCAATTGATCTAACTTTTCTTACATTTTATATAAAAATGACTGGAAAACCACAAATTTTCAGTTAACATTTTTAACTCTGTTTTCTACTTCTGTAGCCCACAGGATGAGGACACTTCATTCCATTTTGATGGCACTGGATACTCAGTTGTGGAGAAGGCACTCCGCTCAACCGTGACTCAGATAATAATATTTTTCAGTACCTTTTCACCTAATGGGCTGCTTCTGTATCTTGCTTCAAATGGCACTGTAAGAAAATGGATCCGATTCTTAAGCTGTCAAAAACTATGTTTAGACCACTCGATGGTTTCTTGCTTTCTTCTTTGTTATTTTTCAGCTTGTGTATGTTAAAACATGTTATTATCTTTGTGTAGATTATCACCTGTGATTGACATCATACTCCAAAGGAGTAAAGACAGGAACCCTAGAGATAACTCTTCAGAGCAAATATTCTCATATACTAAGGGCAAAATTAAGCAATGAAAAATATTTTCCTAATTTTTTTAATTCTAGACTCAAATGAATGATTATTTAACTAAAGGCAAGAAAGGGAACAGTAGGGACAACAAACTAGTTTTGTTCAATTGGAGGAACCTTTGCAGAATGTAAAATCTCTTGGAAATGAGCTTGCCAGAAAGATAATATGATACTGAATAGGCATATTGAATTAAATCCATAAGACGGCAATTCAGTAAACTGAAATAAATTAAATAGAACTCCCTGCAACAGCAATATAACCTAGACCCATCTGCAGACCTTCATTGTCATGTCATGCAGTTTACCGCGTACTTAAGTGCTGGTTTTCCTTTTCCTGAAGGAGGATAAAGCTTTGTTTAGATACAGATTGTTTCGGAATCACTGCGTTATTCATTTCCTTTGTTATGTACTTACTGCCTGAATGTATTGCACAACGATATCTGACTTAAGTTTTACAGTGCAGAGGGGGCACTTCTAATACAATTCAGAAAGTCATTTTTTACTGTGTGAAGAAGCAAGCATTTCTGCAAGAAGAAAAGCTTCTTGCAGAAAGAGCATTCTATGTTTGATCGTTATGCTAACAGTCAAATCAAATTACTCTCACCTTCACCCAAAAAAAAAAAGGCAAATCTGACATTTGTTATTTAGAACTCCTCTGCTGAGTAATCAGCAGAGGAGTTCATTTAAGTAAGATAACAACAAAACAAAACAAAAAGACATCCTTGTGAGGTACATGTAACTTAATTTTCCTAAACATAACAAAGGTAGGTTGGGCCTAACAAATAGCCTAAGTACAAGAGTTACCAAACCTCTTTCACGCAGTAGGCCAAACCTGCCAAGGATGCATCCTTTTGGAAGATTTTATTTCCAGGAATTTAACCTGTTGTTTGTTTTTTTTGTTTTCTTTTTTTTTTTTTCGCCTCTCAGAGAGATTTCTTGTCCCTTGAGCTTCTTGATGGCAAAGTGAGACTGACTGTTGATCTAGGTTCAGGACCTCTTGCTCTTACAACAGAAAATCGTTACAACAATGGAACATGGTATAAAATTTCATTCAGTCGGAACAAGAAACACGGTAGGTTACGGACAAGTGTCTGCACATTTACAAATATAAATATTTAAGATAGCCCCAGGGAATATCAATACAACCAAATTCGGTTACTTCTAATGCTGTTTTTTTATCAGCCACACCTATGTTACTTTGCTTTTAGAAGGACAGCAGTATAAATCTTGTGCTTAGTTTGGCACATCTTATAAAGAGCAGGTAGTGCAGAAGCTGCCAGACGAAAACATATCGACAGTCTTTAAAGAATGGAAGATCTTTGTCCAAGTCTGTATATCGGGGATCATCTTTTCTGTTTCGTGTTTTAGTAGTATGTAGTACAACAGTATTTTGGGGCCTATGTTTGGGAAGTAATGCATTACAAATAATACATGTTAATAGCTATAACATATTCTCATACATATATATTTTCCTGTAGACTTCCCCAGATTTGGTTTTGGCAGAGAAGAAGGAATGAGATTAGCAGAATAGCTAGAAGTGCAATAAATTACCCATTCTAAAAATAAGAAGATTGTCCATACACATTGAGTCAATTAATACATTTTCCTTTATTAGAGACAAGATTGACAAAATGGAAGAATGTGTATTTGTGTCCTTCTCCAGGTCGTTACTCTCTTTTCTTTGCAGGAATTTTGGCAGTCATGGATGCATATAACCTTAATTATAAAGAAACGAAGCAAGGAGAATCTCCTGGGGTTGCCTCAGACCTGAACCGCTCTGACAAGGACCCAATCTTCATTGGCGGGCTGCCAAGATCGAGGACTGTGAGGTAAAGTGTCCTCTCGCTTTTCCCCCTTTGCTAAGACTCTTCTGAGTAAAGCGAAAGACTTTAACAAACTCCGCTGTATCCACTGAAATTAGTGAAAATCAGTGAAGTCTGAAGTCTTGTTTATGGCTGTGTATACCACAGAATTATCTGTCTTTTGCCTTCAAACTCTAATATGGTGCTCTACACTGGCAGGTCTGACACTGCAGTTCAGAGCAGAGACAAGCTTCTGTTTTTCCCCTCCATGGGTGATGTCCACCACAGCCGCTGCCACAGCAGCTGCCTACTCTTTGTGTCAGACTGTGGCACGCATTCAGCACTGCTGCCTGGAATGATGCTCCTTTGATCTTTACCTGTGTGAGCCTTGAGTTTTCCAGCTGGCATTTATGGGCAAAAACTGCGCTTCAGAATGAAAGTTCTACTTCAAAAAAGAATTCTTGTAATTTAGTTTTGAAACTTGGAACAGAGGAGGAACAATTGTGAACAGATCAACAAAAAACATTAAAAATATATATTTTTACAGCGTGTCTCTAGTTTATACTTTCTATCTTGCACATCCCTGCTGAACTTGTAAAGTCACATTTCTGCCAGTGCCTTCATTTTGAAAGGATAAACATGTCAAAAGAAAATCTAATTAAACTGTCTGTATGCTCTTGACAATCAGATAAATTCCAGGACAATATTAGTCTCTGTGCAGTTATTGCAGAGGTGCAGACTTGTTAATCTTAGCTGGCATAGCAGCATGTAAGGCAATATGGCAGGACAGCCTTAGACTTCTCCGACTTAAACCTGTAACGAAATTAGGCACCCTCCAGACTTAAAAAATGAAAAAGAATTGCTAGGTAGTAGAGAGTTGCAGTTACCCTCTCTCACAAAAGCCATTACATTTCACCTGAAGATTCACCTTAAAATTTTGGAAAATGACCTGTCTGTTTCCATTTGGGGACAATGTTATCTGACTCTTTTTAAGATCAGAATTAATATCTACTAAGAGTAAAACCCAAATTACCCCTGTTTTCACTTACACGGGGCTGACTGCATTCTTTAAAACAGATCTCTCTTTTTCTTATTGAAGAGAACTTAGTCTTTTCTCCCAGGAGATTCCAAATACTACTCTTTGAAAAAAAAGCTTTGCTTTGTGTTTCAGGAAAGGTCTAAATAGTAGAATGTACGTGGGATGCATCAAGAATCTGGAAATATCCCGTTCAACCTTTGACTTGCTTAAAAATTCATATGGAGTAAGAAAAGGCTGTGTATTGGAGGTAGGAGAATTTTAGGTTTTGTGACCTACCGTTCTGTGACCTGATCTTTATTGTTATTGAACAATGAATAGTAATGTTTGTGAAATAATATAGTGAGTTGAAAGGGGTTTATCGTGAAAAATTCCAAGATAATCTAACGTATACTTCAATATTTTTTTTCCTTACTGGGCGCTATGTAGGGACGAAGTCAGTAATTATTTCTCTTCCTTATAAAATAGCCTATTCGTAGTGTGAACATCTTGAACAATGGATATATTGAGCTGGTACCTAAGTCCTTAAGCCCAGAATCAGAACTGATGGCAACTTTTGCTACAAAGAACAGCAGTGGCATCATCCTTGCTGGACTCAGTAGGGGACTGGAAAAGCGACGACGTAGACAAGCACATTTGGCAAGTACTGAAAACAAAGACATTTTGATTTTGTTTTTGCCATTTTTATTTTGTAATATCAAATCAGTTTTTTATGATTGTAACTTGTAAAGAATGAGAAAGAAAAATTTATTTGGCTTAGGAAGGCCCAAATACAGAGGCTAGGCAGGGACAGAGGATATTTATTGTAGCAGGGGAGAAGTGAAGGATCAATTAGCAGAGACCTAGTAAAGTTACCAGGACCCAGAATGCTTTTGCAACAAGGAGGAAAAATGCATGTGAAACGCACACAGACTATTACTTTCCACTTCTGTTAGTCAGAAGTAGTTACTGAAGGATTTGAGTTGAACAGCCATCTCATATCTGGTGGACTGTTCTGGAGCTCCTGCAGTCCAAGGACAAAGTTTTAGTAGGAATACCTGCCCCTTCTTATTTATTTCTTCTAAGGGGAGGAATGGGGTGGTGGTAATATAAAAAAAAAATCCTGCATTTTAACTTGAATTTTTATCACGACCAGAGAAATTTCCAGCTTTCATGTTTTCTGTTAGAAGGCTTTGCAGGTACCTGAGAGGTATCAGTACGTGCCTACTAGTCTTTCAGTTTCATTTAAAAGTTTGTTTACAACAAAGTTGGAGGTAAAATTTTCCTAAGTATGTTGTATTTAAACACTGAATGAGTGACAGGAAATTGAATTATAGTTAAAAATTAATCTTCTGATTAAATCCACAGCCCTTCTTTTCTATCATGCTGATTGATGGTCATCTTGCAGTGCATGTTAATGCTGGAGATAGAGCAAGTACTAGAAAAGTAATTCTTCAGTCTGCTAATGGAACATACAGTGATGGACAAGAACACTCTGTCATCCTAATCCGGAATAAGAGGTACATGTGACTGCGAACAGTACTACCTGTTTAATTATTGTATGCGGTTGTCAGTTCACTGTGTTCTCTGAGGAACTGCCTTTGCTAGCTCATTAGGTGGAATAATCAGGTCTGTGTTTTTCTGCTGTTAATGGAAGTGTTCTGATTTACATGGTAATTGCGTACAGCATACAGCCACTGATGAAGTTGTAGTTAAAAGCTCTCAAAATCTCTAGACAGCTTGGGCCACTTGAGTAAAGTATACTAAATAGTATTAGGAAAAAATATAGCTATCAAAATAGTTTGTAAAGATAGCTATCAAAATAATTTAGAAGGATATATGACAAAAGTCTACATGTTATAAATTATCTGAAGAAGTTCTTCTAGTTTTAAGACATTGAAAGAATTATCAAAGTGATGATATCTTTGTTTTTTAGAACAGGACATTTTTGAGGCTGAAAGGAATGCTTTTCATTTGAAAATGAATGTCTGAGGCTCTTGTTGAATGTTTTTCCTACTTCATCTTTTTCAGGATCATAACCGTACAGGTGGATGAAAGTAACCCTGCAGAACTAAGGCTTGGTTCATCAGCAGAAATGAGCGCCATGAATATTTCCAACTTCTACGCTGGTGGCATTCCAGCAGGAGAGGGCATCTTAGGGCTAAAAATGGCTGGCTCATTTCATGGTTGTATCAGCAATCTTATTTTTAACAAGGAGTAAGTCAGAGGGGTAACTGCCCTGTTTTGGAAAAGCATGTATAGTAATTATTTATTGTAGTTTGTAATGTCTTTCATGACGTTGTCCATTTGCCTGGGTTTTGACATAAGACAAGCATGATACTGATGATCTGGGCATTACAACAGGCAGAAAATGGATATTACCAGCTACATATCCAAATAGCCTTAAAAATGTTGTTAATGTGTATAGAGATGCTGCATAAAATGCAACTTTCTCTGCTATAATTTCATCTGCATTCACAGACAATGGTTTTCAAAGAATATTGTCTATTAATATTGTTCTGTGGACAGATATTTGCTACTTCCCAATCTTTTGGTCCCAGCATGCCACTGCTTTCCCTTTCTCCTGTTAGTAGTGGAAGACCCTGTAAAATACTCTCCTTGTGCTTGGCAAATGTAGGGATTTGGGATTTCAGCTCTTAAAATGTAGGGTTTTTACAACACAGGCTTTTGTATTTCACCACTTCCATGAAGTATGAACATGTGGATATGGACAGCTGCTTTTTGTCAGAGAAGCCTAAACCAGCCATACAGCCAGAAGACATTGAGATTCAACCTGAACTTCAGGCTTTACCAGTTCCCCTGAGGCCTCTTACAGATACAAAAAAAGTATGTATTACAGCAAAGCTCTATTGCCTCTTCTAGGAAAGTGTTTGACAGCAAGATGCGTTTTAGCTTTGTGGAGAATTGTATGGACTGTGCATATTTGCTTCTTTTATGGTATGGAATAGTTCAATGAATGTGGATTTGAAATTGTTATTTCTTATAGAAAAACTGTGATATAAACCTTTGTAGCAGCCTGTTGGCCTTTTGGAAGGGAAAGGTAGTTCAGGCAGCAACACTAAAAAAGACAAGAAAAAGTGGAGTGATCCAGCAGGAGGACTTGACAGTAACTATTATCTTCATTGAGTTCCTGCCAAAGTGGCTCTGTGCTGAGATTTGCATTAGTTGTGCAATTCAGCATTCACGTTTTCCTGGTCACACACATGCAGTCTCTGCTCTGTCGCCAAGAGGAGGCACAAACCATTCCAGAGACACACGGTGTCTGAATGCAGCTTGCATGGCACCTGTTTCCTCTCACATGGTCCCTGTTCCCAAGAGAGAAGGCAGCGTTACTTCTTCTGCAGCTGCACATCTTTATAATGAAGTGTTTCCAAAGCGCCCTGAATCATTTTTCTGTGGCAACAGAAAGCAGGATTTTATACATTTCATACAACTGTGCCTATAAAAAGAAATAAGCTGTCTTTCTTAGAGCTAAAGTATAGCTTTGGCTCATACTCTGTTACTCAGCTCTCCATCCTTCAAATCATAACAAAAATGTGCGTCCTCACTAAATGAGAAAATATTTCTACCAAGTCCATAAGATTTTCACCCTGAAATTGTACTGTCTTACAGCATTTTTTATTAAAAGGGCTATCAATTAAGACAAATAGTGAATCAATTCTTTTCAAACTGCAAACATTTCTCAGTAGGAAAAAACAGTGCTGTCCATGAGACATAGCTTAATCATAGAATTGTTAGGGTTGGAAGGGACCTTAAAGATCATCTAGTTCCAACCCCCCTGCCATGGGCAGGGACATCTCCCACTAGATCAGGTTGCTCAGAGCCCCATCCAGCCTGGCCTTAAAAACTTCCAGGGATGGGGCTTCCACCACCTCTCTGGGCAGCCTGTTCCAGTGTCTCACCACCCTCATGGTGAAGAACTTCCTAACGTCCAGTCTGAATCGTCCCATCTCTAGTTTTAATTCAATCCCTCCAGTCCTACCATTACCCGACATCCTAAAAAGTCCCTCACCAGCTTTCTTGTAGGCCCCCTTAAGATACTGGTAGGCCACTACAAGGTCTCCTTGGAGCCTTCTTTTCTCCAGACTGAACAACCCCAACTCTCTCAGTCTGTCCTCATAGGAGAGGTGCTCCAGCCCTCTGATCATCCTTGTGGCACTTATCTGGACACGTTCCAGCACGTCCATATCTCTCTTGTAGTAGGGGCTCCAGAATTGGATGCAGTACTCCATGTGGGGTACTCACGAGAGTGGAGTAGAGGGGGAGAATCATTAGAACTAGTTCATTTTGAGCCTGAAGATAGCTCCGAATGATTGGGAGTTTAGCTAATTGATGTTGCTCTATACTTTGTGGTTATGATCTGGTTTTGCTCCTTACAAAGATCTGCATAGGCGCATTGCTATTCAGCCTTTGCTGGTCAGAACCTGGTACTATTCTTCTTAAGAAAGTCCTTTCATTAACAGGTAGTTTGTGCAAAAGATGAGCTACCTGATCATGTTCAAGGTGCCCATCAGTTTGGACTTGCCAAAGGCAGCCACTTGACACTGCTCTTCAATCAGTCTACTGTCAGGAAGAAGTGAGTATATCCCGAATCACAAGTGCACAGTGTGTTATCTCATATTGAGCTACAAGAAGTGCAATGTTGTTTTTCATGAACGATCATCACATTACCAGCTTTGAGCGTGGCTCTTGCTTCAGGCTTCTGTGGGTTCCTCATGGAAGAAGGCGTCACGACCACTGCAATGTAATTAATGTGTCTTTCCCAGGTTTGTGATCATGAGTTTAACTCATGGTCAGAGTTCTGCATTTTTTCCTCTCAGACTTAAGAGCCCCACTGTACCTGCTGTAAATATTTTGATTTCTGTTTTCCACGTACAGAGCTCAGCTGGTCCCTCCTCCTTTGACTGATGCAGATAACATCTCATTCTCTCCACTGGATTTTCTGCAATTGCACCTTCCATGTCTGCTTCACTCCCCAGGTCACTGAAGGAGCTGGCTACTGAGAAGAATCATTCTGTTGGGCCTTAACATGTGATAGCCTCTCTGCCACTCTTATTTGTTTGAGAGGCTCCCAACAAGGTCCGCAAAACACAGCCTGCAAGCCACTTGCGTACGCTTCTTTCAACTCAAGAAGCCCCCGCAGGCATTGAGAAAAGAGCCTTTTTTCCTTCTAGCCCCTCTGTTGCAACTATTGAACATAAGAGCATTGCAGAGAATTGATGCTATGTAGTCTGAACGTAGTGTCTCTGTAACAAATAGCTCAATCGGCTCCTCTGCCTTTCAAGCCACCCTCCGTTCTCAGTCTGCCCGTTATATCCCAGTAAGCCTGGCTAATAGTAGTGGATGCCATCATAATATCCTGAAATTCGTCCCTTTCTTGGGGCAGTAGGCAAGCCTGCAATCGCAAACAGCTGAGCCTGTCCCTCTTAAAGCCCAGCTCACTCCGTGACAAGCACTTTTTCTGTCTCTGACAGGTGCAGCACTGATTTCTAGTATGAAATACATTATAGGTCATGCTTTCTTAGAATCAATGCAAATTCTACTTTTCTGGCCTTTGTAATAATAAATTTCCTTTCATAATAATAAATTGGTTGCGGCTGTTCTCTGTCTCCAGAAAAGCTATTTATCAATGCAGAAGAAATATCTTTCAGTAACACTGAATTTTTATTGTCTAGACTTTCTGTCCAGCTGAATCTCAGAACCTTTGCCTCCAGTGGCCTGATTTACTACATGGCGCACGAGAACCAGGTTGATTATGCAGCCCTACAGCTTCATGGGGGACAGCTCTATTTCTCATTTGATCTAGGCAAAGGAAAAGCAGTAGCTTTTCACCCTGCTGTTATCAGTGATGGAAAATGGCATACGGTAGGTAGTCACCAATCTTGTACTTCATTTTCTTTTCCTTGGAGTTACTGGGATGTTTTATCCCAGCCTCTCCTGTGTTTTCTGTGTTGCAAAGGCAAACAGGTTTTAACCCAGTCATGAAACCATTCAGATAACTTGTGTTTAAGTATAAATATTTCATTTAAAAATTCTCACTAATTCTGCATCAATTCCAGCATGCAACTACTGTCAAGTATCTCAGATTATTTAGAAATAAAATAGCTCACCAACTGTGTAATGATGGTCATCTTCACCAGAGAAGAACCCAACAGAGAGGTCTAGAAACTGTCTTTTTCCACAGAAAGCTTTCCATGCAGTATTTCACTAAAGACCTACAACTGACTGTGTGACAGGGTGATATAGATTTGTGGGTGTTTGTGTTTCTCCTTTCTCCCACATTATCACTTAATACCTGAGCATGTCGTAGCAGCTAGTGCTAACAGGGAAGCGCTCTCTTCCCTTTCCTTGGTTGATGCAACATGAGGAAGGCAGACATTTGGAATGAATGGAGGCTGGAGAGGGAGGACATGGCATAAGGAGAGTTTGAGGAGAAATTATGGCGGCAGCTTTCAGGCATCGCGTAGCATTCCGGGCCCTCTGTACAGAGACTTTGTGTCAGCCTCTATTGGCCTAGTTCCTCTGAGCAACCCACCTGCTACCGCCTCTGACTAAATGCAACTCTGACCACGTTACTTTTCCTTAAGGCAGGTGAGGATGACAATACTCATCCTGCTAAACTTCCCTTCCCTTGTCCATATGTGAAGCCTTAACTCCAGGAAGCGGCTTCTGTGGGACAAAGCGATTGATGACACAAAGCTGCCACCTCTCCTAGGTGCCTTGGGAATCAGCAGACTGTTATTTTTGCTTTTCATATATAATCAGCAGGAGAAAAAACAGCAAAAACTAACATAAAGAAAGCAAATGTGAACTTCTGTCAGAGAAAGATATCACAGTTAAGCTCTGCTGCCTACTCTGAAAGGAAGAACACTCCAGGATTTACAGCTGCGTGTTTAAAATTAAATATACTCATACACTATCCACTTTTTAAGAGATGAACAGATTCCATACAGGAGCTGACCTACCTTTACTACCCAGGACATAAAAACATGAGCTTGAACCTTTTTTCTGAGATTAAGGCTGAGTCACACCACTTCACAGCTGGGAGTGATTATTGCAGTAGCTCTACAATCAATTTAAGCTAATATGCGTTGCTGCCAAAAGGAGCACTTCTTTTCCTTTTCTGCTATCTGCTCATATCACCCTGCTGTACCACTACATTATCCCTTTATCAACCCAAATGTTCATGAAACCTCATGTTGAACCTGGTCTGGATTCTGAGTGGGGCTAAAAGTAACGGGGGGAAGAACAAACGGCTAGCTGACTTCAAATGAAGTCCCTCATCTGCATGCGAGTAATTGCTTTAGTGCAAGGAAGGCACAGGGGCACGAGCGAACAAGATAGACAGAACTGGAAAGCTTTTTTGGTCATAGCAAATTCACCACTGCCCATCATCAAATGACAGCGTAGGAGTGTGCGCTTCAGAGAGCTAAGATGGCTCAGCTGGTGGGCAGCACAATAATTGCAGAAGATCAGCAGTACTCCCCTCTTCAAACTCAGTGACGTACTCATATCCTAAGGCAATAAACTAGTGGTTTTAAATAATCATTGTTAAGACACCGAAAAACTTACTCAGGACGACATGCAATCATTGGGAGCCCTTGGGGAAGCAAGGAGGCAGTTTATCTGCTCAGTTGCATTCTGAAATGGCCTCAACCTCACCGTGAATTTCAAGAGGATATCTCAGTACAGCATGTTAAAGCAGTCTGACCACTAAAAAATTGTCTTGCTTACTTCTATGGCAAATGATGAGTAGATAAATGATTGAGCTTACTGATTTATGTTTGCATGCCCTCATTTTTTCCAGATAAAGACTGAATACCTTAAAAGAAAAGGTATAATCATTGTGGACGGACAGGAATTGGTAGCAGTCAGTGCTGTGGCAGATGGTAGCACTTTGGATGTGGAAGGGAAGCTCTACGTGGGAGGCCTGCCCTTAGACTACGTGCCGAAGAATCTTGGAAATGTAAGAAGATTTGGGGTGGTGGGGCATCTCTGACATTTTGCAATACAAAAATGAGTATACTGCATCAAACCCATCTAATTCAGTACCCTGTCTCTGATGGGCAAAAAAAGAAGTACTTAGGGAAAGAAACAACAAAGTAAGTAATGACCCTTTACCAGATAAATCTTTCCGGCTTTCTGTGGCTTAGTGACTAGCTAGAACTTGTATCCTTGTGTTTTAGTAGTAGCCCTTAATAAATTTCTTTCTTCTATCAATGTCTGTGTTAAAAATGGATAAAGAATGTAAATCCATGTGTTTCAGAGTATAAGATAAAAATATGACTTTCAGTCTCAGACATTTTAGTACATAAGTCCTGTTGCATTCAAATAGGAACTAGGTGCCTTAAATATCTCTGAAAGGCTGGGTTTAGCTGTCTGAAATTAAAACATACTTTTTACACATGCTTTTTTAGAGGGTAGGTTTTCGTTGCCTTCCTTCTTCTGGAGCCCATTATCTCAGGGAGGATTCCGGTAATGATAACAATATTTCTCAATTCCTGGGCATAATTTCTTCACCCATGCTTTTTAATTGGATAATGGGGCTAACAAATATTGGAATACTTCGAATCTGCAATTGCTGAAAATAGTAATAGTGAGAAATTCTAATGACTCCTTCTGCTGGATAGAACTCTGGTGATCTATACTTGCACAATGTCATACAAAAATCTTGATTTACTCGTTAATTTGCTGAAGCATGTTTGGAATGTCTTCAACTGTTGGGTGTATCCCTGCTCACATTCAAGCAAGTACAATTCTTTCTATATGTTATAGTGTATACTGTGTTCCTAAACAGTATTTGTTTTGACTCTAAGACATTATGTACATTTGTAACCTTATAGAATTATATGTAATAAATAGAAATGTAATTACGTAAGCATTTCAAATCCTGTTGTTTTGTTTGGATACTTTTTTATTTACAATAACATCAGGTGAATCGCAAAGAGAGCATTGCAGAAGTTTGTATTACACATTAACTCTTATATTTCCATACGCTTAGGTGACTCACAGTATACCTGCCTGCATTGGCAGCATGACGATTAACAGCAAGCAGCTGGACAACGAGAGCCCTGTCTCTATCTTTGCTGTGAATAAATGCTATGTGACAGTGCAGGACGGTACTTTCTTCGATGGGAGTGGCTTTGCTGCTCTTGGTAAGTGTCATTAAACGAAAGCAGTACCTTGCTGAATTAATGTTAATGAAAACATACTCTTTTTAGGTCTTGTGGGAGCTGTGAGTGATTGACTCCTCACACAAAGAGTGCATGCCCTGCATATGTATTTCTAGCCGAGTCCCTTTACTCCATACATCCAAAAGTGGCCATTTCTGCAAAGGGCTATCTTCCACAAATGAAAGAGCTAATGATTCTAGCACTGGGAAAGAAATGAACTACCTCTTTCTTCAGCTAAGAATATCCATGTTCATTATGCTAATGTCTGTTTAAGGGTATGGAGACAAAAGAGGAATTGTGAAATAATGTGAAGGACTACATTAATATGTGGTCTTTACTGTTTCTTAGAAACAAGATAGAACGCATTAAATCTAAACTAATGAAAGAAAACTTATTTGGGAATTTATCTTTTCCAGTGTAAAAAGTGAATGCCGACTTTGGAAAACTTACTTTCCTGAGGTTCTGCAAGGTCATATGCCATCAGAGAAATTAACAAGCCTTTTAATGACAATATATGTAGGCTACTTTCTACTGTGGGCCACAAGTCTGCTGTTAAAAGCTTGTAACTTCTTTTCAGTCCGAGAAGGTTACAAAGTCCGGTCTGATGTGAACATCACACTGGAGTTCCGTACGACAGCGGTGCATGGCGTTCTCCTCGGGGTCAGCAGTGCTAAGGTTGATGCCGTTGGACTGGAGATTGTAAATGGCAAGGTAGGCTGCCCCGTGCTGCCATTTCACCAAGCCTGCTTAAAACTGGGAGGATAGAAATGTTGGGTAGCACTAAATAGACACCAGTCATATGTGATGGAGGCAAAACGTCCAAACCAAATCCCCACAGAACTAGGATGGGATAGACTTTCAGTCTCAAGGTTTCTCATCATCATTGTGATAAAATATGAGATTAGCAGAAGTCACTGGAACTTTTTGCCTCTTTAAGTAGTCTAATTAATGTTTAGACACAGTCTGTAGCTACTGTGACCTCCTGGACTACATGCCTTGTATGTTAGACCAAATATATACCTTTCTTGTAGCTTAATGCTTTTTCTACCGTAGAGCTACACTTGTCCTTGGTAAACATATTATTGCATGCACAAAGCACCCTGTTTTCGCAATCTCTTCTTAAATGTTCATGAGCAATTAACTCACTTTCTACTTCTACTGGCCATTATGCTCCATAAACCTTTTAACGATCAATACATAGTTCTCCACTTATCTACTGCATAAAAAATGTATACTTGATTGCTCTTAAGTATTTCCTTTTCTCAGAAATAGCTCATTTTTTATTCAGAACTTCCCAGTTAGAGACAGCGTTAAATATCACTGTTTCTGTGGGACATATTTTCTCAGTTAACATTTGCATATTAATCCTCACCACAGAGTTGAGGGAATGTCTACTGCTTTGAAAAATAAATACATTAAATAAATACATGTATTAGCAATGACACGTGCTTTCAGTCCACTCTCTTCAGTTAGATACAGTGGATCTTTTTTTCAGATCTGAAGTCTCAGCTTCTGTGAGAAAATGACTTGATTTTTATTTTAAGAAACACTGAAATCCCAAGCGAAGTGTACCACGCTAACCCAACAGACATAAATAGATCGAAGTCTTTTAGATTTTAAAGATACTTCAATAGGGACGTGCTTTATCCATCAAATTAAAAAATAGCTTTGCATGATTACCAAACATTTATTAAAACTGAAATCTCTGCACCAGCATGATTGTGCTTTTATCTAGGCAAATTAGTTCATGTATTCTTACTTTATATCTTTATTGGCATCTGGCTGTTTATACAGGTTTTATTCCATGTCAACAATGGAGCTGGCAGAATTACAGCTACATATGAACCAAGAGGCACAAATAGTTTGTGTGACGGAAAATGGCACAAACTTCAAGCAAACAAAAGCAAACATCGCATTTCGCTGATAATTGATGGGAATGTGGTTCAAACTGATAATCCCTACACCCAGTCAACCTCTGCAGATACCAACAATCCCATTTATGTTGGAGGCTATCCTGGTAGGTACAATAATATTTCTCTTCCCTCCTCTCCCTCCTGCTTACGCTCTCTCTCTCTGAATGACTCGTAAACACATGCGCGCTCTCTCTCTGATTCATGAAGTTCATGATTGAGTTATAAATCATAGTTACCATTTTCCGCGTTGTTGCTGAGATCACAGCATGTTAATATTTGTGCATACTATCTTTGTGGAGGACTGCGTTTAGCTGTTGAGCGTGTTGGCAAGATCAACTGAACTCGTATCACTTTCCTACACAAACCTGCTCCTTAGTTTCTGAGAAGGATTTCCTCCATGCGGTTTGTCTCTCACAGTCTCTCTCAGGCTGCACAACACCCCTGCCTCTGTGTGTTTAGGTGTGATTCTCTGGCAGTCAAATTCGTATTAAGGCTTTCTCTCACGTTCATCTAAGTAAGGTTTCTATAGTGCTCTTCTCTACTTTATTTTTGCGAATGTTTTGTGTCAGGGGCGGTGCAGGCAGAAGTCAGGCTGCTGCAGAGGAATGTGGATTTCCCTTGTTCGGTGCAAATTCCCTTCTGAAGTAATTGTCTGTCAGTCATTCTACGACGGTAATATAAAAAGATAGTAACACAAAAAACGTATAATCAAATTACTTTTCAATTAACTTGTGCAACTCATCAGTTGATAATTTGAGCCAAGACAGTGTATTCATTAAGAGGATTGAATTTCGAACATTATGAGTTTGGCCTCTTTGCAGGAATACTTTTTAACGAACACATCAGTACTGAGAATGAGTAGGCTTTGTGTGGTTTTGAATATCTTATGCTTTTAAAGACAGCCTAAAATGCCCATATACATCTCTGAAACAGCTGTTACAGTTTATCAGTTCAGATATTTACATTTGTGTGAAAACAGAGTGATGAGGTCTGAAGGGCAAACTCAGCCTTTAAATATTTGGAAAGCTTTAGGGATAGTAGCTTGAAATGTTACAGAGCCTTCTGTGGGACAAGATTTCTGTGTTTTTTGAAAAATGACTTAACGCTAATTAACCAGATCTTGATTCATATTTGGTCTTCCTCGAATGCCAAAGTGGCCTTATCAGCATCCTGTGAACATTTATTTTTTTTTTTTAATAGGGTGATGTGATACTAATTGTTCTTTCAGTGCTCCATTATAAAGATTAGGGTCCATAGAGAAGAGAGAAATTCTTCGGTTTAGTTGAGTGCTGCAGAAGTGGCATGAATTGTTTCACAGGCTGTATGTAAAAAAAGAGTTGAACTCTCTACCAACCTCATGTTTTGGTTTGCCAGTGGAGTCCATGACTGTCTACAGCTCAGCTGTTGCTTCAGATTCTGCCAGTTTCAATTTTAACTTGGAAGACACCTATGTAGAGTGGCTTTCTCCTCTCTTTTGTCCTCTCTTATGTCCCATTGTCCCCTGGGACAAATTATTTCTGCAAACTCTGCGCAAGTTATCCCCTTGCCTGGCTTACTCTTGAAGGCAGCGTTGACTGTCCGTGGTGGGATGTTCCAGATCACCCAATCCAAACATGAATGGAACTTGGTGCTCCTCAGGTGTTGGTTTTATCTCCTGTTTGTGAGGGAGGGGAAGCAGTTGAATAATAACCTGGATCTTTGTATTGTTTCAGTTCACTGGAAATAGATTCTACATATGTCATGTTTGTTTTTCAGCTGACGTGAAGCAAAACTGCCTCACAAGCAAGAGCTCATTCCATGGCTGTTTGAGGAACTTCGTGTTGACCAAGGGCCAACAGGCAGAATTGTTTGACTTCAGCAGAGCTTTTGACCTGCGTGGAGTCTTTCCTCATTCCTGCCCTGGGGCTGAGCACTGAACTGCAGCAAAGTCTGTGTGGACTGCAAGAGGGTTTTTTTTGTTGATCTGTGATTTTTCATTCTTACTTTGTAATGAAAAGAAGAATTGGTGAGAGCCTGCATCTCTTTGATTTTCTGGTGGTTTTCCAACTCAGGTCATTTATTTTTTTTAGTCAGAAGCTCTATGTCTGCATTTGAACTAAAAGGTTTTAAACAACACATACCTCTACTACAATGTTAATGGCATTAATTTGGTATTTTTCTTTTGGGAATTTTTATTAATCAGTGTTTACAGTATGTTTTCTTTTGATTACTTGGCAGTATTTCATTTTATTGTGTGTTGGTCGTTTTATAAAAAGGTATTAATTTTGGACGACATAATAAAATTACAATAAACTCTGCATTATTTCATGTAGTTCAGTTGTCCATACATTTCAGTTAGAAGAAAAAGAGCCAGACAGCTAAGAAATTAAAAGTACAAGTGGATAGAGTCCAGCAGAGGGAGCAGGAGACTAAAGGCATAATTCTGAAAGGCTCAGATTCTGTCTAATGAACAGAATTTTCTTATTTACACTTTATATGGTAGCTCCAATCCCTTTTCCTTCTGCCTTAATATCCCGTGCTTCTGGCCCCCATTATAGCCACATTGCCTAGCAGGATTATGTTCCTGTTTATTCTTTCATGTAGTCAGCTGCAGGATAAGCAGCAACTTCATAGCAGAGACGCATATGAAGTGTTGTGTGGGTGAAGAAATGATTTGGGTCTGGCTTGGGAACACCAAGGTATTTTGGCAATGAGAACTAATGCATCTTTCTTGTGAAAACACTGTTTCTTCCAGGACACAGGGAAGCACCTTTGGTGCCCTGCGATTCCTAATTCACAGGTCGGTCAGCAGTTCTGTCTTTGCCTTTTCCTACTGCGCCTGCCTCTGTTTCTAAAATGGGGCTTCCAGCAGTTGCACTTGAGCCAGGTTTGGGGGACACGCACTCCATCTCGCTCAAGTAAGGACATCTATTCATCAACTGGCCGGATCACTGAGCAGTGACAAACACGTCTCATACTTGAAGATGCATCTATAACAAGCATGGCTCTTTGCAAGTCACTTCCATCTCCTTTTTTTCTGTTTGAATTAGCAGTAATGTTTTGCTCCTTACAATTTTGTTTGGCTTTTATTATACATCTTTACAATTAATTCTAAAGTATTTCAGACTAGTTTAAAAAATACTGGCTCAAATAAAACCCCCGAGCAAGCAGTTTGTCATTGATTTCAACGAGGCAGGATTCCAAGCAGTGTCATTTTGTACCTTGCATGGAGGTAGCCCAAGAGAAAGCTCCCGGAGCAAAGAACTGCTCCACTAGAGCAAGTGCGGTCCTTTGTGTACCTAGCTGTTCAGGTGCTGTAACAACAGAGCTGCTTTTAAGACAGATTCACCACTGCTTTTTGCAGTTTCTGTCACCTGCTTCTATCCGAAAACCACGTGTTTAGATATGAAGAGCTTGCTTTGTTGGTATTGTTTTTATTTTTGACATGGATACAATACAATGGGCACATTCTACTGTACAAATGCACTTACGTGTGGGCTTACTTCAACAAAAGACATAACATAATGAGGATTGTAAGGGAAACGTACATACAAACATTTTGCTTTGATTAGTGGCATCGTATGATTTGCCAGAGAAGACACACGTTAATGGAAAGCCATTGAAAAATAAAAACGGAAACACAGTGCCTTTGTGTTTGTTACCTATTAACCCCAAGATCTGATCTCATAAGGTTCACATTACAAGCAGTAATTGAGGCAACACGGTTTAGATAAAATTTCATGCATATGCTGAAAATGTCTTTTAATATTTTTTTTTTGGTAATTTTCAAATTAAAGGAGAAATACTTTATCAATATAAAAGACTAGTAGAGAGGTGAAATTAATAATAGAAAGTTTTGGAGTATTAAACCTCTTAAGCCAAAATATTTTTCCTGGAAAATGCAGAGTGAGGTAGTTAATTTCATACATAGACACTGCCACATTTGCGCACGCGCACACATTCTAATGACGTTAGCTGCATAAAAAGGTTGGAGCATTCCAGGCTGTTTCCAATACCTACTTCTTGCAATACTCTCTCTCTCTGTTGATAGGCAAAATGCTGTCTTTGTAGAACCACGGAGTACATAAATGCTTGAGGCATCTTTGGTGTTTGCTGAATAAGTTTCCCTGCTTGCTATGACTTTTTTATTAATAGCTTTCCACATATGTTGCTTTTTTGTTAGGTGACAATCCTATCATAACTTGGTTTTGACTTCAACTGCTGTTAGGAGGAACAAAATTCCAGGCGGCTCCACCAGCATTTTGAAATATAAGGCCTAAAGTTCAGACCTCATATTCAAAAATGTCATAGAGATTGTTCAGTTTGTCTGCTGCATATTAAATCAAGTTAGTGTACCACGACAACACAAAGCAACTTAATGTGTAACAGCATTAACCACGGTACACATGGGTCATTAGGTCCATTTGTATCAAAAAAGAGTTTTGCCATTCTCTTTCAGAGACAGCAGGTATTTGGCCATGCTGTAGTAGTCTGGGCACTGTACGTAGAATATAGTTCACCTGCTGATATGCATGTCTTAGAAAGTTATAGTCAATTTTAGTATAAAACGAATGTTCACAGGATGGGTTTCGTTACATTAGATTTGGCTTTCCTAAGTTGCAAAGTGGTAAAAGGTGAAAGTCTTTCAAAACCCCCTTCTATCCTGTACGGAGTACAGTGCGATCTGTTTCGGAGATAACTTTGATGAAGTCCTCCCTTCAGGGTCCAGAACGTGCTGAGCAAGTTACCGTGTGAGCACATGGGTGCTCTGTGCTTTCCCTCGCACGGCCGTTGAGAGCGCAGACTGAAGTGAGTGGGCAAGACGGAGGAGGTCAATGTGTTTCTCTGAAAGTACTGTAGAAAGTTCTCTCGTTTGCTGCGGCATTTCAGATTCTTTAGTTAACGTTCAGGCTTTCTGTATAGTCATAAAAGCTCTTTCGTTGGCTATAAATACAATGATGCTTAGCATTTATATGATACTCTTCATGTGCAAAGCACTTTCCACCTAAAATCCCTTTGCTGAGTTTGTCCTTCCTACGTGGATGTTTATAACTCCTGTTCTGCTCAGGGAATGGTTTGGCTGCATCTGAGAGCAGAATTTAACTCGACTAATTCCCGTGTTACCTTTATAAGGAAAGTACTAGTCCTGTTTTACAGCTAAAAGAAAAGGGCAGCGTAGTAGAAAGAGTTTTCTGTTGCCACAGAGGGAAATAAAGGGAATCGGGAACAAAGCACTGGGCAAAATGTTTTTGCTTAGTCCTATGAACAAACCAGAGGTTTACTCTCTCTCATATACTTAAAATAAATAGTTGTCAAAATAAGCAGAGTATTTTATAACACAGCTGTCCTGGTCTTTTCCTGGCTGAGACTATGCATCCATTAGTGTTAGGGAGGGGAAAAAAAAAAAGTTAAAGATTTCACTGTTTTAAAGAAAATGAAAAGGTAATGTTGCTAAATATTACCATTTTTATCAGATAAGAAAGAAAGACTGGTTCTGCCCTCTGTAGGCATTATTGTTGCTGGTAAAATTACTGATTCGATGTTGATGTCTGTCACTGAACACCAACAATGCAAGTTAGCTACTGGAGAACATGATTAACTTTGGCCCAGAACCCGGCTTTCTAGAATGTGAAAATCTTCATCGCACAGCTTCAGCAGAGCATCGCAAGTTACAGGCGTTCTCTGCAGGACAGTGTACTTCTCGTTCACCTGGAGGACTTGGTTCAGAACGCTTTTGTGTTGCTACCTGGTAAACAGAGCACCAGCTTCTGCCTCTTCTGTGTATCCAGCTCAGGAGCAAACCCCACTGCTCGGCCTGCGGGTGAATTCCTCGTGCAATATTGTCATCCAATAGCGGAGACATTGCAGTGCAGTTAAAGGCATTAGTTCCCATTTTTTGCATAAGACAAAGATGAAAAAAAAATACTTGCTGTTTTCCAGAGACTTTTGATTTCCCTACTCAACAAACACACTCAAGTTCTATAAAGTATAGCCCTAAATGAGAGGACTGGGTGAAGAATGGTGCTTGTGACAGGCTACAAACGAGACATACCGTCCTGCGTATGCTGTGCTGGGTTCCCAATGCAGTTGCAGCCCCCTGTTCTCTTGTCAGCCTGTGCATTTTCATAGACTGCTTGCCATCTGTAAAAGGAGCTGCAATTTGCTATGTATTTGTAAAACCCCCAGCACAACTGGGCCTGGTTTGGCAATGGGTTGAAGGCCCGAATGTTGAAATGTTAAATAAGAGTAATAAATCCCTCTGCTCATTGGAAGCTCTTTTGCTTCTCCCGGCTGTATTATCCAAGATCCAGACAAAGATCTCCCTTCTCAATGCAACTGAATAATATAAAAGTTGCTTACATATTAAATCTAAAATAAACAAAAGAAAAAAAAATTAGGTTACAAAGAAACTATAATGTTTAACAAAAAAGGTGATGGCTGTAAGTGGCACCATTAACACGTATCTCATATTATGGCATCGCACAGACTTAAATCTGAGAGTATCAAGTAAAAGATCCAGGGGAAGAAGCCCCTTCTTGCCTAGCATTTGTCTCCCGAAAGTTGAGTGTATGACAGGGGAAGGAAGGAGAAAACGGTTTGTGGTGCTACAATTGCACGCAGACGGACAATTTTGGAAGACAGGTAGTAATATATACAGTGGTACATACATAAAGCAGTATAGCTGTCTATACAGTAGTTCTTCCTCCCGCCTCCCTCCCTCCCCCAGCGTCAGGTACTCGTGAGGAGTGACTGAGGGACATAAATACTGCAGTAATGCAGACTGTACAGGTTTACTTTCAGCAGAAGGGGTTGATTTTGTCACACAGCTACGTCTTGGCACCGCTGCAGGTCGAACTCCTCTCTTCCACGCTTGACAGATACCTTCTCTTCGTGAACGTCTCTGTGTTACGCCATAGTCGGTAGTGTTTCACGCATCCACGGATGCCGCTGGATTCTTTCCAAAAACTCACGTTCTAACACCGGGTCAGGAAACAAGCAACAGGTTGTTTTCTGCGCACCGTACCTTAGTCCACCCTCCTCAACTCCTGGGCCAACTGGCACGAGTGTAACCCATATGAAAGCATAACTGGTATTTTCAGATGGTCCAGAAGCTGGAGTGATAATGCTTATACCAAAACTAGTACGTGGCGAACATCAGTTGGACAGTACAGTAGGAAGGAATGTTATCCCGTAGCTACCATTTTGTTTCGTCTCTGCCAAGATCTTCTTAAAATGACAGGCATCGCTCTTGTCTATTTGGCTTTTGTCCAGTACGCCAACAGCCTCCTGCTTCAGCTTGCTTTTGGCTTTATCACCCATTCTGCCTGAGGATTTGCACGGTAAACATCTAACATGTACGCATCCGGATCCAAACAGTGCTGACCTGAAACGGAAATCGACAGCCATGAATCAGAGGATGTTTTGAGCCCATGAGTAAATGGGACAGCGCTATGTTAAAATGTCCTTGAATGTAGCTGTGACTCGCATAGCGAGCCTAGTTTGGTGCGTCCAGCTGACATCTTTCCTGGATACAGACAGGGGCTTTGGTAAATTTGCCCGTGATTTTACTGAGTGAGAGTCATGAATTCACTTTCACTTCCAGGCAGGATGCCCTGCATTACACTGAGTTACAGACAGGGCATTTAGTCGAATGGTGAACAAATACTGTGGTCACTTTAGAAGCATTAACATCACTGTTACTGTAAGTGTCACGGTATGGTTTTTTTTTTAATTTCTTTGGATTTATTGGACTGGAATTACAACTCTCTGAATTCATTTCTACACTAGTTTTAAATGCTGAAAAAGTAGCTCTGTAAACAGCGTGTTCCCACCCAGCTAAGATCTTGAAAAGAAATACAGGAACTATATCAAGGTATTTGGCAGTTGCTGTTTTGCTGGTTAAAAGCAAAAAGTCCTCTGAAGTCTGGCAGTTCGCAGGTTTCGTTAGGTGGTGACTGGGAATAGGAGTTGCCTGGGGAGTCCCTGCTGCCTTTGCCACAGCAAGAGGCATTTGGCACCTCTTAATTGAGTAAAAAGGCAATAAATTCTTGAGTTAAGTTGATTTGTTGGACTATACTGCATTTACACTGAGTGATGAAGCCATTTAACTGGTGAGGTTACATTGCCGTGACACAAAGGATTACGGTACAATTTTTGTACAGTTACTTATAAGGTCACCGAGGTCCTAATGATTTTATTAAAGTGAAAGCAATATAAATGAATGAATGCATAATCAATGGAATAAGGTACCCTGGAAGATCTAGGAGTATAAAAATAATTTTAAATGAAGAGGCAAATTAAATGTCCTGATTTTTGAAAGAGCGTGGTGGGAATACTTGGGGTTCTTTCACAAGGCCTTTAGGATCTTCTCCTGTTTTAGGATCAGTTGGTCATCCTGTTTGGCCAGGCAAAACAAATCACTAATCAAATTTAGCTTTGTATGAGCATATCTTCAGTAATAAAGACTTTGGTTCTTGACTGCTGCTGAAGCAAGTCTGTGATGTTTTGTTATAACTTTATAGAAAGTGTTTAGAGATAAATCTAGATGAATTAAGGAATAATCTAATCAGAAGGTTAACAAAAGACTCCAACAGAGCATCCATAATTTTAGTATGAACAGAGAAAGGAGAGTTGGGACTGTGCAGTATCAATTTAAAATCTGGTTTTTGACCTTTAGGCCAGGAACTTGTGTGGCAAGCCACTGTTGTTGTTATTATAAAAATGTCACTGCGTGAAACACAGAAGAGGACAAAATCCCTACTGCAAGGAGTTTACAATCTAAATAAAGCATAAGTATAGCACCCCCATACATGCAGGGTCTGAATTCTCAATTTTGTGTTTTTTATTTGGAGGAGGTTAACATTAAATACTGTGAGGAAGAAATAGGTCTTGGGAAAATGCTTGACAGGGAGGTGGAATGTGCTCGTGAGAGGAAGACTAAGGATCTCTTAACCATGGAAAAATGCTCGGTTATGATAGTGAGAGAGGTAAGCAAAAGGTCAGATGAATTTGGCAAGGCTGTCAGGAGTCCTGCTGAGATCCAGCCATCAGGTCACTCTCTCCTGCGGGGTGCCCTTCCAGGCACGCTGGAGTTGGAAGGAATCATTACATTGATTTTAACAGCTTTTGGGTCAGACTCCTTTCCTGCAGATGGGCTGGAGGGCAGGAGAAACCCAGCTGTGTGAAAACAGCACTGTCCTGAGGTGTTTGAGGAGGGTAAGGACATCCAGACTTGAATTTTCAAAAATGAGACCTACCTATATTTCCTCCAATTTCATGTAAACTTTGGATCTGGCCTCTCACGTTCTGTGATGAACTGCGGCTAGGATAGAAAAAAACCTTCAGTTTGTCTTTCTGTTATAACCTTATCAGCCAGCACCTATATTAAGCTAAAAATTGATACTTTTGCCCCTGTGAACTTACTTATCAAAAGCAAGGACTTCCACCAAACGGAGCACTGCAGAACGCTTGAGTCTGCTACAGAGGTAGATTGCGGTGTCGCAGTTAACTAAACCTTCTGTTATATTATTTATTTAAAGAACAGAATTATATAGTAGCACGGGAAGACTTTGCAGAAAGGACTTACAGATAAAATTTGCCATTTCCCATAACTGTTAATAATTGTTACCTTACAGAAATAAAAACATTAACATTTTATAGGCAGATGTAAGACAATCCCTCTGGGTTCTCTGTGCAGCAAGTCTATAAAACGTGTGTTTTCAGTAGTGACATAACAGAGGGCAAATGATTCTGTATAGGAGCCAATTATTAAGTAAAATATAAAGAATAAAATCAGTGGTTAAGATTTCTTTTACCAGCGTAACCATAAATTAGCAATTTTAGCTTAGAAAAAGAGCTCTCGTAACACAATGAGTCTTTGAAAAAGGGACAACCTATTCATTAATGGGCCTGACATTATTGTTCGGGAAAAACAAAATGTTCTGGTTTACCCACCTGTTTTCACAGTGGAATCGCGCCAGGATGTCTTTGGCTTTTGTTTGGCTGTTGAGTTGAATTGCCATAGAGACTTTTGAATGTAGTGGTGCATAAACTCTTATCACCCCCTCGGGTATGTCAGATTGCAGGTATGGGGGAAAAGTGACAGCTCCCTAAAATCAATATTCAGTAGAGTGAGTCTAAGGCAAATATTGCTGTAGCTCCATTCAGAAGCAGTTCTGGCACTCTTTTGAGGTTGCTTGCAAAAATCACTGTCCTGGATTCACTTCATTATTCAAAGAACATATTTACAGTCATACGAACACGAATTTATAGATACAGTGTATGTAGTAAGATATGACACAAAGACACAAACTTCTTGGCAAGCATCACATCAATGCATGCAGAATAAAGTGCAGCCCTTGAATTTTAATTGCTTGCAGCAATATTGAGTCAAGTTGTTATCTGAGATTTTTAAAGTTTTTTCTGCTAACATCGGTCGGTGAACCAATTGCTTATTTCAAACTATATAAAAATGTCTAGGAATATCTGATCTTCCTTTTAAAGATGAAATTCTCCTGACGCATGAAGATCCCGTTCTGTTTCCACCTCCTATAGCTCCAACAAGATTGAAGCTTATGTACAGTATCAGCGCACCATATGTTTTCTGTTAATTTGAAATTTGACCTTGTGAAGGGTTCAAACGATCATCTATGAAGTTTATGCACTCTTCCATGATTAATGGTGGATAAATCAATTAGCAAGGTTTGCATTCCAGTTCTAATCCAGTTAATACCATGCTGAGCAGAGTACAATAGTCTCTCCAGTCTCTGTCCCTGTGTAATTTAGAACATCTGAGACCCCGGGGTTTGTGTTAAGTGCTCTCAAAATTCAACTCGGTTATCCAAACAGAGGTTGCCTCCAATTTACCCTTCATATTTCAGCTACCTGCCATGGCTCATCTCATTTTTATTAGATGCAAAGCCAATTACTACAATCAATGAACTTGCCTTCCTGAAGGTGCAATGACTGCAGTAATTGACTCTCCTCAGAAGCTCTCACTGTATTCGTTCCAGGGTTAGTACAGTTTTGCAACACAGTAGTCTACACCGCCATTTTGAACAAACATCTCTGTCTCCATCTGCAGCACAAATGTCTGTCCAACCCACAATATGTTTCAGTCCGTGCCGGCAAATGAATTCTCCAAAAGCTGAACAAGCACGGATTCGCAATTCATACGTATCATTTCTCTTTCTGTGTTTTTTTCCCAGACATTCCCTTCTGCACTTTCTCTATTGTCTGTATTAGGTGGCTTATTCTCTATTTCTTATACTCTCCTAATATCACTCCTTCCTAATTTGTCTTTTCTTTTGTTCTTCAAGACTATTTTTCAATAACTACAGAGTCCTTGGCCAGATGATTGATTAATTCTCTTACAATTCACCAGTCTCTGTTCTTTTAAACCTTCCGGAAAGACACTAAATACTTTCTCTCCAGGTTATTAAAGATAGTTCCTACACGGAAATACTACGTATAATCTGCTATAGGGACTATACATGTTGTGCATGTGTACATAACATGCTTTCTTGCCCAAATTATATGTTACACCTAATACGTAAGTTAATTTTAGGTGTCCATTGAAGTAGCGTACTTCAAGTAAGTTCCTAAACTCCATATCCAGGCAGTGGAGAAAAGCTGGTGGCTTTAAGACCTCCAAAGGAAAATTTTTTTATCAGACTTTCCTAAGTCTGAACTGCACCTGGAGCTCTGGAAATCCTCAGAAGTATCAACCTCTCTGACGATATGGGGAATAACAACTCAAAATACTTCACTAGACACTTAAAATTTAGACATTTTTACTGTCTATGTTAGGCAAACTGGATTTTCTTTCTGCTTAGGAAGTTAGTGCAAAGCTGTAAAACTAAAACTTGCAAGGAGAATATCAAGTGGCCTAGATCAGGGCATGCATAAGTGCAATTAATCTTAATATGGACCATCCTACTACTCAGCTACAGATCCATGGATTTGTTGAATATCTATGGATCGTTGCTGTCAAGGACAGTCCACATATGACCATTTTCTTATAAAATTAGTACAAAACCAGCATGTGTTTGTAACAGCTTATAGCTTGGGCTGCTGGAAATCATTCCGCCTTCCTCACCTTTTCTCAATCAATCCCCAAAGCTTTGTCTTATCAGGATGTTGGACTGGGAAGCGCATCCTCCAAGATAACTCCCAAATCAGCTTATTTTATATGGCAAAATTTTCTCCCCACCCCCAGAAGCTTTTATGAGATAAGAAAGGAGGGAGGCTGGTTAAAGCTGCCCTTGAAAATGGTATATTTTTATCATACCTCTGGTCTTTCAGGTCTTTCCCGTTCCATGGTCTTTCTTCTCAGAAGTTTTCTCACTCCTTTGTCAAACATTAACTGCCTCTTGCTGTTGTTCATTGCTGCCTCATTCATTTTTCTCACTTGGGAAATCAGGAAGGATGGGACCTAAAGGGAGGTAACCAGAACTGAGAATATACAGTAATTTTTCCCCCCCTAAAATTGGTGTTGGGGCTTTAGAAAGGCATGAAATTTTAGGCCACAGAAGCTCTATTTATTCCCAGAAGAGAATGTGATTAGTAGCTCTCTCTAACAACCCACAGATTTTCCTTTGGTGAAACTGTAGATCATCTTTCGTACCATATGAAACTTTTTAGTGATGTTTGCAGTTGTAGGAACTTTATTAGGAGGTGGTCTTTGCAATCCCCATCATACACTCTCTCTGTTATGAGGAAACGAGTTGAGAACTGTCATCATCTTCATGCCAACCTTCGGAAGTCCAGCAAAGATTATGGGCTAAACTTTAAACAGTCATTTAATCTCATTCAACTCTAGATATGTCACCTAGGCATCAAGATTAAATCATTCTTCTATGCATTCTCCTCTATAATCAATGTTGTGGGATGGTTACCTCCAGAGAGAAATTTGTGCTAAAATGGGTGCCTCAGATAGACGAGGTAAATCTCCATACAGAGGTATCTGTCACCCAGTCTCATCCTAGATATAGAAGACTCCATCCAGTTTCCAAACAATAGCTAACTGTTTCTTCTAAGAAGGTCAGTTTACTCTGATTTCTACAAAGCATGTAGCAAAATACTTCTCTGTACTGGAGCCATAAAGAGGGAACCAGCATTACTCACTGTCCACAGGATGTCCTGGTACCGAATTAAAAGCCGCACGATGTGCGCTGTGGTGGCGGCTGCTTGCATTTCTTGTTGGTTTGCACGTTTCCCTTTGTAGATGAAAAGGTTTGGTGCAACAATCATGGAAACATTCCACAAATTCATTTTATTTTTCCCTTCATTAGCAACCACCTTCTTCAGGAACTGAAGAAAGGCCTGGAAAAACAACACTTGTTATGCTGAGTCTCACAAAATAGTTTACTTCTTAAATATAGCATTTTCAAATGCATAACATGTCTGGATCGAAAGGTGCTATATTTACACTTGGAGATGAAATTCAGGGGTTTTTTTGCATTCTAATTTGGATTACTCTGATATTTGCTGGCACAACCACCTGTGTCAATCACAGAGGAATAGTTAATGTTATCAACATACACATTAATAAATTATCTATCACTTAGAGCATAATCCCAAATCCATAAATCAAGTACAGTGTCTGCACTAAGGCTCTGAATCCTGTAGTAGAAGAAAGATATAAAGGTGTTGCAATGGAATAGTTAAATAGATTTCAAGGTGTCCATTTTGATCAAGGATTTTTATATCGCAATCACCAGGGTGATCAGCCGGTCTTCAAATGTGCAGCAGTCCCGTATGTGATATAATCTGAGGAATTTCTGCCAACACCCAAACTTTTAATCTGGGATAATGAAACCAAGAAGAGCTCAGTGGTTGTTCGTTGACGTCACTTCTGCACATGCATGGCAGAATCAAAGGAAACTCATTTCCCTTTTGGGCCGTTTATTCAGAATTTTGCTTGAGTGACTGAATAGGATGGATTGCAGCTGTGGTTAGAGTTGGGGTCTGCCAATGAATCCTTTTGCAACACCATACCGTTAAAACCACTGTCTTTGTACCCTGACATTGCAATTAAAACATTTTTACAAAACCAGGAATTGCAAAACAGAAACTGTGTTGGAGAAATTTCTAAAATCTTGTTATAGATAGCAAGTAGAGATGCATTCAGTTTTGTCATCACTTCTATTTTTGTATAAAAGCCTAGTAATGATTAAGACTGCTCATCTAGCATGTGTTTTACAGATACAACTCTATAGGAATATGGATTTTGGTAGAAGAAATAACCTCCATTGTTCACAGAGCACTAGTAGAATCCCAAATAGGAGGGTTGTTATTCTTGTCCCTTGTTATTGTATAAATAAATACAGATAAAGAAGGCACCTGGACTCATAAAGCTACATCTAAACTGACCAGTGTTAGACTTTCAGAGGTGGGGGACCTGCAGGGTCCTGATGAGCAGGGGACCTGATGAAATGTCTGGGGGCTCCCAGGAAGCTTGTTCACCCAAGATTCCTTTATGTAGAAACAAGTCCAAAGATACAACCGGTGTCTCTTAGGGTCAGGACACAGCTGCAGCCAGATCTGGGAGCTCCCAAGCACCCAAAATGCTTCATGACTGTATCAGGAAGTAGTACATGGGTGTGGGCATGGGTTTGGAAGGCAAACCAGCTGAGGCCGAGGTCCTGACATCCGTGCTACAGATATACGTTTCAGGGGTTTTTACTTCAGACTACCTCCTCCGGTCTGGTCCAGTGCCCTGGGAGCCCTTCAGCACTGGGAGCGCGCTAGGCGAGCTCCTGGGAGGCAGCTTCTCATCCCAGAGAATTCCAGTCATGCAGAAACCCAGAAAGTGAACCTTGTTTTTACCAAACTATGCGAGGAACATGCCTCTCTGAAATGGATGCTCCAGAATAAATGATGCCTGGGAGCCATTTACTGACACCAGCAGTTGGATATCTCCAGCAACTATTTCTTAATTGCTTGTAAGAGAAATGACAGCCAGGGGACTGGAACATTTCTTCAAGAAAATGATAAAAAACACAGATGAGTACTTTCACAGTGCAGCATCTGATCACTGACTGTTAGAAAAAAACCCCATGTCTGTCATTGAAAAGTCAAAAGCACCACAGATGGCAGGTGATAGCAAAGGAAGAACTTACCTTGGCCGTGTCTCTGTTAGCTTCAGGCAGCAGCATGATCAACAGATGCAAAGCTTGTAGCTGTAACTTGATCTTGGAGATTTCTAAGAATATGAATAATTAATATTTTTCAAATCCTAGTTACAATTGGTTTGTTCTAAAACCCTTGTTGGTCGGCAGTTCTGGAAACACAGCAACCACTAGCCAGTTGAGACCAGCATGTTTAGATATTTATTAACCATAGTCTTTTCCCCAAATATAAAAACAATTGTAATGAGTAGATTTTTTCTCATCTTCCTGGGTCTTTGTCACAGGGGGAGAAAAGGCTCTATAACATTCTGTCTAAATAGCGAGGAGCCAATATTTTTCAGTATTAGCCAGTTTCTCTTTGATATCGTGGTCAGAATTTGTTGTATGTACATCAAGTATTTTCCCCCTTTCAAACTGAAATCAATATTTGTTTTCAGAAAATTTTCAGACTGTTGTTATTAAGTAATTTGCTGAACATTTGTGGCATTAGAGTGGAGACTGATTGCTTATAACTTAAAAAGTATTTGTCCCAAGTCTAGCGCTCTAGATAAATGTAGAGCCCCTTGTCCATTACAAAATACCATCATATTTTCAGCGATTGGTACATATTAACGCTGTGCAAACATCACTAGAACAGCTGGGGTGGAGAAGATTGGAGAAGATCTGTCATTTGCTTCCTCTCAGGGTGGATGAGAGAGGTTTGGAGAAAAAAAGAGTGTGTGTTGTGGACAGCGTATCCGTTTGAAAGGAATAAATTCACCAACACCTCATATTCAGTCTTCTCCTCCAAACTGGTAAGTGATTGTAACTGCACGCAGTCTGGGACTCACAAGGAGCATACTCAGTTACGTGAAAGTTACAGGAAGGAGTCACCTCCTTGTGCCCTTTAAACTACCTCATAGAGACACTGAAAACTTGGCTGCAACCTTATATAAGGGTTCTAAGTTTTCCGTACCAATTTGCCTAATAAATTTACCATCCTGATAGTTTCACTCTGTCCTTGCTCAAGTGAATTCACAATGAAGTCAGTAGGTATTGCAAGGTACTACTGCATTCTGGCTGGAAGAGAAATGAACAAAATGTACTGAGAAGGAGAGGGTGTATGTACACTGAAAACAAAACCTGACTGCCTGAAGCTTTCCGTGACCACATATATCTTTGTACGAATATTCTGACCTCAACATAAACCTGGAGAGAAATAAAACAGATCCAACAGAATATCAGCTGAAGGGCAGTGACCTGAATTCACCTTGCAGAAACTTTCATTTGTGAAATCTATAATTTGTGTGAATCAAAGTCTATATATGAAAGTCATTGCTCGGCCAGCGTTTGCTCACAGATTTCAAATCTCGCATTAAGCAGTTGTGTCACTCACAAAATGAGTCTATGCTATTAGAAAAATGCAGAGACTTTTTTCCATTTGAAAAGGAAAGCATGAATTAAATGTATTAAATGTTTAGACAATGTGCTAGGCCTTTTTTCTCTCTACTTCAGAGAGAGGAAAAAATTACATGTTTTTTTCTCTCTGCTTCAGAGAGAGAAAAAAATGTAATGCCTGCTATTACATTTTATCTAGATCAGTCCATACTAACTCCTTTTCCACCTACTTTCCACTAGCGTGATGAAAGCAGGCAGATATTCTACTGTGAAGAGGGGGCTTGGGAGTTCTCTTATAAACATTTTCAGCAGTCCGGCTGCATCATTATTTCGTACTTGGTCCCAGTCAAAAGTGTCTTCATAAAATTTTGCCTCAAGTTCTTGATGGAGATTCTGAAAGATAAAAGGAATGTCTGACCTTTAATCCTTGCTTCTGACCCAGCAGTTTGAAGTTGCTTCAGAAATCCCATTATAAACAACAGGCAGGTTGACAGCATAGTTAAATTAAAGCAGCCCTAAACCAGTAGCAGCCTAGGTACAGCCGTGTGGAGTTCAGAGCAGGTTAACTGATCAGGTTCCTGGGGGTATTTTGCAACCCTGGCTAAATTTGGTTTGCATTAGCTAGATTTCTGCCAGTGACCCATTTGAACCATTTTAAAGAAAGAAAATTTTGTGCAATGTCTTAGAACTAGAAACAGAAAATTCAGTTACACACGATTTTTAGCGCAGATGCTCTTTTTGTTTAAAACACTCTCCAGAGGTTTTGACCCTTAAATCACACAGGAGTGGCATTTCTTCCTCACTGCTAGTGAACTTGCTAGACAATCTGTTGGCATCCGAATCTGTGGGCCTGGACCAAATGGCTTTAAACTTCAGGTCTTCCTGTCTTTAGAAGGATGTTTTCTTTTAGAATAGCTGTAATTAGATTTGGTCGCTTCATAGAAAAGTAAAGGTATCAAACCATTCCTATCAGAAAACCTCCACTTAATACAAGCTAAAAAAACGCCTCAAAACCTGCGAGATATCCAGGACAGAAATGACTATACCATTTTGGGTGCCCATTTAATCCTCTTGTTCTCCAGTGTCAGCATCTTGCTCTATAGCAGAGGTCTGTTTCGTTCTGGAGGGTAACTAATCAATGTTTCACACACGTCTGTGAGTGGGATATATTCAGTAAGGTTCCTCGTAGGAACAGAATTTGGCTTCAAACCCAGGTCACTGTTTAGAAAATGCAAGCTCCTCAAAAATGTGTTGGGTTAATAAGATTGAAGGAGGCTATTGTAACAGAAGGATATCCATAAATTATGCATCTTTCACAATTATTACTGGCCAAACACTGCCTTATCTATAGGAAGTTTGTTGCTGCTTTTTGTGAGACCATTTACGACAAATCAAAACTGTAGCTAATATTCAGGTTTCAGATCATGTTTTTGTCAAACGTACTTTAATATTACACAAAAAGGTTTAGTCCATTCAGACAAAAACTTTAAATAATGGATTCTGTTTACTGTGCCTCACATGAATGGAAGGAAATTACACATCAAATATGGTCACACATAATGAAGTGAAATGGTTGGCACAAAAGGAAATAGAAAGTCATTCAGAATTTGGTATATACTGTTACAATCTCATTTTTACTAGCACATTTTGCTGGTTGTAATCTGGGCTATCTCAGCTTCCTCTGTATTCACATCCTTTACACATAATCCATACAAACACCTGGATTAAATTCTCTCCTGGTAACTGACTGGGAAATGTGGAACAGAAATCCTCACCTCATCAAAATCACAAGGGGAGAGAAAAACTACGCCACATTTTTTGCTGAGGACTGGGAAAAATCCATAGAAATAGAAGGCAAGATTTTTGAAACGTAAACATTTAATATATACATCCACACAGGCAAGCATATGTGTATATTTTATACACTCCCCCCTCCATATACATATGTATATGCACATAAGTACTTTTAAAAAAAGTTTTCGCAATTTTTTTTATTAAATGTGACTGATCCTACAGTAGGCTATCGTGCAATTTTTGCTTCACTGGAGCTTTTGTTACAAACAAGATTACAGAGGGAAACTTGTTGTTATTTCTTCTATTCTTTGTTTTATAGAAGAGTAACCTTTAATCACTTCCATATGCCTTTTCTTTCTCCAAACAAGACTGAAATAAAATTGGAATGCCCTCAAATCCTAATGTCACAATAATGTATGAAGGCTTTGAAGGATGAAATCTGGATCTGCTTTGAAAAAATCTCTCTCTTGCTGGTTGGCTTGTTGGACAGACTTAAATGAAGCCAAAACTCAAGTAATTTAAAACTTTCATATGGACAGCCTAACTTATCACCCAGTATAGGAGCGTTACATATAAAGTCATATCTCATAGCAGCTCCCTGGATATAGGTTGTGAATAAGAAGTGAACAAGACACGGTACGGTATATGCAAAGAATATGAAAGTAATTTAATTAGGTAGAGCACAGCCCTGCTGTGTAACCTCCCTGGAGAGGGTGGAAAAAATTGAGATTGTGTGAAATAATACTTGAAGTATTTGTATGAAAAAATGAAGAAGCCGAAAAGTACAGGCCAAATTCGGAGCTCCTCTTCTGCAAGATGTGGCATTTTGCAAGGTGCTGAGTGCTTTTATCATGCCACAGATTCAAAGGGAGCTGGGATGCTACTGCCTAACTTTGGTGCATTTTACGTAATGCTGCTTTTTCTTGTACAGTCATTTTTTTATGATCCTTAGCCCATCAATGTTTAGCAATTCCCAACATTACTCTATATGTGGCTGCCACGATGTTGAGACTTCCTGCCTTAGAAAGCGAACTAGCTTTCTTGGGATGCACTATAAGAAGTCGCTTGAACCAGATTAAAAAAAAAAACCTAGAAAAAAACAAAAATCTGGGAAAGAGGTAGACTACTAAGCCCAGAACAAACTTGTTTTTCTAATTTGCCTCTGCCAAAGGCTTCCAGCTCCTGGAATCAAGTTAGTCTGGAGAAACAATTGCAAGCATTACTGCACCGCAATGTCAGGTTATTGGGTACCAACTAGCCTGTATTCATAGCCTGCAAATAGCCTGAAGTACTCAAGGCTGCCAAACAGTAAACGCAGGCCAAATTTCTCTCACTTGGAACATGAAATTGTGAGATCACAGAAGATAAATGAGAAATAAAATGACACAAAGGTTAAAATTACATAGACTAAGATCTTTATCTGAAGTTCGCTCAGTTTAGCAACTCTGGATTTCTGAAATAAATTAAAAGAGAGATAAGATCACAGCAATTTTGGATGACAGAGATAAGCTGAAAGGATCGCTCGATGTTTAGTGGAGAAAAACTGCATTCAACGTCAAGTCTGTGCTTTATATAGAACATTAACAAATGCAAAGCAATAGACCACATGTTCTGTGATTTATTGGTTCCCAGGAACCATCTGACCTTTCACTGGTAGGAATAGAAATGCTGATCTACACACATCAGTATTTATGTGCAGTGTGCATTTGCGTGTGCTCTATTATTTTACATAGGGTCTGTGGTCGAGGAGACAGAAAACTGGCACAAGTGTGTACCTTGACTCTGGAGGCAGATCCAGGCACTCGTAGAATTCCTTCAGTTTCTAAACCTGTTTCCTCAAGCTTGAGCAGCAACTGAAAAAAAACCCAACAAAACCAAGGAAAATACTCAGAAGCACTTAATTACCTTTCTTTCAGTCTAGGTATCCTTGAAGCTAATTTGAAAAAGATACATTTCTATGTAATTTTCTAATGAAAACAAGCCAGCTCATGTAAGTAAACCTTCCTAATTTGTTCTCCATATTCCTGACCCTGAAATACAGAGTATGCAGAGTACGGAAAACCGATAACGCAATAGGCCCCTGCGTCCTTGATTTGAGACTTGGCACTGCTATAGAACACTTAACACATAAACGTATTAATAAAGGGTCAGATACACTGGGTAAAACACAATGGTGTTTTGAGGGAAAATTAACCTCTGAGAAATGTTTAAGTCTTTCCCCAAGGAGCACAATGGAAAGGTCTATAGATAACATACGTTCCTGGGAACTGAGAACTCAGATTAGAAAATGATCCCAGGATATTTTAGTTTGAAATTTCTGTGAATAGACAAACAGGCTTTCCACTCTTAAAAAATAAAGAAGATTTGATTTAACATAATTTAGAACAAGACAAAAAAAAATCATTCCTAGCATTTATTCATACAGCTCTGGATTTTCACCACTGTCTCTGCTTCCTGCCTGAGCTGTTGGATCCTTCTAATTTCCCATGGTATCTTGACAGGGGAGCTGTGGAGCTGATTGCAAAGTCATGTAAATATTCAAGTCATGTCAGTCTTTCCCTTGACACTCCACACCACTTCCCCTTTTGTCAGTATTTACAGGGAAATTTGTTGTAGTTTCAAGCCCACATAAACCTGTGTAACTGAATGTGTGCTTGTGCCTGTGTACCTGTCTCCAAGACATCCAGCTGGATGTCACTGTACTGTCAAATGACTTACATAAATGACATTGACTGGTCATACAAACCTCAATAAAATACTGCTTCCATTCTGGAAATAATAGCTAAGCTGCTAACAAGGGCAAGTGTAGGGTGCTGCACCTGGGGAGGAATAACGCCATGCACCAGTACAGGTTGGGGCTGACCTGCTGGAGAGCAGCTCTGTGTAAAAAGACCTGGGAGTTCTGGTGGACAACAGGATGACCATGAGCCAGCAATGTGCCCTCATGGCCAAGAAGGCCAATGGCATCCTGGGCTGCATCAAGAAGAGTGTGGCCAGCAGGTCGAGGGAGGTCATCCTCCCCCTCTACTCTGCCTTGGTGAGGCCGCACCTGGAGTACTGTGTCCAGTTCTGGGCTCCCTGGTTCAAGAAGGACAGGGAACTGCTGGAGAGGGTGCAGCAAAGGGCTACCAAGACGATTAGGGGACTGGAACACCTCTCTTATGAAGAAAGGCTGAGGGATTTGGGTCTCTTCAGTCTGGAAAAAAGGCGGCTGAGGGGGGATCTTATCAACGCTTATAAATACTTCAAGGGTAGGTGTCAGGAGGATGGGGCCAGGCTCTTTTCAGTGGTGCCGGGGGACAGGACAAGAGGTAATGGGCACAAATTTGAACATAGGAAGTTCCACCTAAACGTGAGGAAGAACTTCTTTCCTTTGAAGGTGGTAGAGCACTGGAACAGGCTGCCCAAAGAGGTGGTGGAGTCTCCATCTCTGGAGACATTCAAAACCGGCCTGGACTCCATCCTGTGTAACCTGCTCTAGGTGACCCTGCTCTGGCAGGGGGGTTGGACTAGATGATCTCCAGAGGTCCCTTCCAACCCCTACCATTCTGAGATTCTGTGATTCTGTAATACCTATGATTTGAATTCACGTGATATTAAAACTCCTGAGACAACTCAACTCTGCCACTTCTACACACACAATTTTGCACAGTGGCCTAATTTAATGAGAAAGGGAAACAGAAAGCCAGACATTTCTTTCCTGAAGTTTCCCATATGGCATCATATAATTACAAAAATTGAAAGAGGTCCCCACCACAGATAAAACACACAAAAAGAGCAAATTTTGTCTCCTTGTCACAGGATTTTCAGACCACAACATACAGACAGACAGACAGTAGACACTTTCAAGTCTGTAAAGCCTGCATCGTCTTTTATCTGATGACTGTGTGTCACTGACACTGAGTGTCAGTGCAAATGATGGAAAAATGAATCTCAGCAGCCCGGCAAGACGAATTATACTCACTTTTTGGAAGATGAGGGGAACTTTTATTCCAGGAACCTTCTTTTGATCATTCTCCAGCAATACGTTGAGAGGGACTCCAAACAGACCATTTTCTTAAAAATAATAACAGCAAATGTGAAAGAGAGAAAACACAGTCTCGTATGCGTCTTCTTAGCTATGCTGAGCAGTGCCCAGGTGGCCGCCATGGGGATGCCACAGCACGGTACCTCGTCCCCGCACCCTCTCTGCGCGGTTCCTCTTCAGCTCCACCCCCAGTGCGTCATAGAAGGCCGTTAGCTCAATCAGGGAGAGGTAGCGGATCTTCTTCATGTCTTCAGGAGATAGGTCTCCAACCTCTGTCAGTCCAAACCGGCTTTTCCGAACGATGAATTTCTACAGTAGAGATGGGTTGCATCTTTATTTGCACAAAAATTACAGGACGTGAATTTTTTGTTTTGAAAGAGATGCCCGTATGGGATAGGAAGTCATATTAGGGTAGATGGGTAACACCAAAGAGCTGAACTACAACCCTGTATCTTGGCCTGGTATGTTGACATAACTCGCATCCATCTGACACATAAAATTGAGCTTCTTGCTCACCATGTTGCCTTGCAGTTTGACTGGTAAGTGGTGCTGGAGCAAAGGTATTAACCTTAGTGCCTGTACTCCAGCTGGGACAAATGAGCTACGTGCTACTTTTAAACTTTTGCCCAGTTTCAGCAGGATATAAAATTTTGCTCTGCATCTGCCTCTGCCTCCCGCAGAGCATCTTTGAATGCTGTTGAAGTAGCTGACATATTTCATCATGGATATGGTTGTATATCAACTGTGTATCTGTTTGTGTAATGAACCCATGCCTGCTTTGCATATTACTATTAATTTATGAGGTCTTATAGGACAGTTCAAACTGAAGACCTGAGGAAAAGCCCAGAAGCAAAATCACTTAGTCCTGATGCCAACCTGTCAATTTACTGGTACTTTTTATTACTCAGGAAGATTTAGGCTTAGAAACAGGACTCCCAGAAGCTAAGGAATAATTTATTCAAGTAGGCTTGAACTAAATGATACTTAGTAATTTGGGGGCATGTGAAGATGTCTACATATTTTAGAAACTGCAGTGCCATGGACCAGAGCCAGGAATGCTGCGTCATGACAGAAGCATTTGTACAAATGTCAAAAAGAACAAATACCCATCAGATTTTGACATAATTGTTAGACATAATAACGTTATAGTAAAAACCATGCTTTTCAAAGAACTGTGGATCTTTGGGATTGTATGTTTTTTTAATTTAGTTGTAATTTAAACCAGTAATTGTTAGTCAGAGGTATAAATAAGTAGCATTACAAATCATCTCCTCCCTTTAGGGAACTGAGTGGAAACCCAGCCTTTAATAATGTTTTGCTTCTGGATATTTCATCCCAGTCCTCCCCTTTTTAAACAAATATGGACTCAATAAGCTTAACCCATCTTTAGATGAAGCCAGTCAAACAGATTAAGAAAAAAGTAAACATAAGAAGTATTAAACTTACACCAGATTTTAAAAGTAAGAGGGGACAAGGGATATCTAGATTAAGTAGGTTAGGACTTCCTAAATCACATTGCACATGCTCTTTCAAAAGGTGTTAACCATAATTGGGGGATAAAGAGTGCAGGGGATGGAAAAACAAATTTATATGCTGTCTGGGGCATTTTAGGCCACAATCTTACCTCCCCAGAATGCAGCAATACCACCGTTACTCTTATGCTGAGACAATGTAATAAAAGCTACATGGAGGATAGTCTTCTGAAGACACAGAAAATACTGAAGAATATCTATGTATTTTGGTTCCAGTGATGAAAAAAAGTCCAAAAGCAGTCAAAACACAATAAATCATCTTGAAAATAAGAAAAAGTCATGCAGTATATGTACATTTTCTCAGAGGAAAGAGAAAAAGTATGTTTGCCAAGAAAAAAATGACAAACACTCCAAAACTGATTAGAAAGGATAGCTACAATGATTTTCCATGGTGGCTGACTGTCTCCCAGGGTCATGATGATGTGATGCACTGTTAACACAAGGTTTGGGGCTGGGCCTCTTTCTACTGCCCAGTGTCACAATTTTCCAGTGATTTTTCTTACAAACAGTGGAGTCACAGTATGCAGCACTGAAGGAGGCTACATCATCCTGAAATTAAACTACTAGTGTTTTGGCTAAGGATCATGTCTGATATTGTGTGACATGTTGTTTCTATGTGGAACTGTACCATGTACTAAGATGGGCCTGAAATGCTGACTGACTCTTAGGTCTGTAATATCTTCAAGTTACATTGATCATGGTCCCACACTGGGGAAACTGCAGACAGTGATGTTGAGTTGGCTCTTAGAATATAGAATCATTTAGGTTGGAAAAGACCCTTGGGACCATTGAGTCCAACCATCATCTCTTCTGGAAGCTGAAGGGGACATGCTATTTTATGACACATAATCTCTCTCCGTGCAGCTCAGTATGTGCTATCCATGAAGCTGGTTATATTAATGGGTCAAACCTGCCCTGGAGAACCCACTGTCAAGGACGCTGGATGTTGTGCAGACTTCAGTCTGTCCCTGTTGGCCCACCTTGAGGAATAGGGGGACAGTCCTTCAGAGTTTAGGTGACTGGTCACTCTGTGTAACAGAGCAAGAGGTGATTTTTTGCTGGGGCCCATTATCGTCTGAGCCACTATGGAAAAAACCCAATACCACGAGTGGCAGCATATGAAATAAGAGAAATGCCAATGTCAACAGCTACAATTGTTGACTTTATTTAGAAACTCTCTGTTTGTGATGACCTGGCATATTTCTCGTGTACTCTCCCAAGCACACAAAATGATGCCCTGCATGCAGAATAGTTCATCTCCAGCACAATGCTGGCGTTTTCTAACAGTAATCAATTATGCATCCACAGATCCACGATATTCAATGTGGCATCTTCTCTTCCCCATTTGTCACCAGTTTCCCTGCTCTAGCAACTGGAAATTTTCCGAGCTGTTGCAGAGAACAATTTGTGTGTGTGTGTGTGTGTTGTGGTGAAGGCTGGGATTGTAGGTTTCCTACTAGAAGGAGCAAGGATGAACCCTTCGTTTGCCAAAATCATGATGAATGCTGAGACAACCTTACTCTCCAGAAGACACCAAGTTATCCACACCACAAAAAAACCCAGACACACTAAAGCACAGGGATTTCACACCAGTTGTAATCTACTTGGTGTCTTATCTCTCCTTTCATGAGGGAAGCTTACTTCTGCATCTCAGGTTCTTCTTCCTTGGTGGTGCCTGAGATGGACAAATGGATAATTCTCAGAGAATTCAATGTCTGCATGGATAGCAACAATTTCGGATTATCATAGAATCATAGAACCATAGAATGGTTTGGGTTGGAAGGGACCTTAAAGATCATCTAGTTCCAACCCCCCTGCCATGGACAGGGACACCTCCCACTAGACCAGGCTGCTCAAAGTCCCATCCGACCTGGCCTTGAACACTTCCAGGGATGGGGCATCCACAACTTCCCTGGGCAGCCTGTTCCAGTGCCTCACCACCCTCACAGTAAAGAATTTCTTCCTGATATCTAATCTAAATCTACCCTCTTGCAGTTTGAAACCATTACCTCTCGTCCTATCATTACACTCCCTGATAAAGAGCCCCTTCCCTTCCTTCCTGTAGGCCCCCTTCAGGTACTGGAAGACTGCTAGAATGTCTCCCCGGAGCCTTCTCTTCTCCAGGATGAACAACCCCAACTCTCTCAACCTGTCCTCATAGCACAGGTGCTCCAGCCCTCTGATCGTCATCATTAGTTCAGAACCTCAGGACATCACAACATTTAGGAAATGCTTCCAAATAATTTACAACTATTTCATACATTTCACTAAAAAAGTGCTATTTGAAGCATAAACCTAATGCTCCAGATTTCAGAAATGGAAGTTGTGGGGTCTGATGGAAATAGAAAACTGAATTCCTTGACTTGAAGAAATGATTTCGCATAATGACATGATTGCTTGGTGTATGTCTGGTTGGATGACATGATACGATAAACTTTCCTTTAACCATTCACGTAGTATCCCTTATAGCGTAATTGCACTGAATACTGATTGGAGACAGCAGTACTGCTGCAGGACTAAGGCTTGCTTTCCCCGCTTCATCTGCGAAGAGATTTTAAATCCCTGTGGTAACAAAGGCAGATGATCTGTGGGGGTATAAAGTAGGAAAGCAGACCAGTAATAAAAAGGATTGCTAGTTTTAGTGCCGGTAAGTGGTCTTTATTTCTATGTAAAAAATATATGTGTGGATGATGCAGTATTTGTGGATTGAGTTACACCTATTCGTCTGCAATGGGTACAAGTAAAAACCAGGCTTGAATATCCAGTTTAGCTTTGGTGCCTTTCTGGGAATCAGTCACAAGCGGTAGGAAGTCACAGCGGGCAGCCTCTATGAAGCACACATAGTGAGGGACAGCTAATGCATCCTAACGCACTCTGATGCGCTGGGGACATGATGTAGGAAATTACTGGGTTAAAGAAAACAATTGAGGAAAAATTTTGAGAACAAACTTACAGGCAAAGCAGAGTCTTCCTTTTTGAACCTCTGGTTTTTCGGCCATTCTTGGCTTTTTGGAAGGACCATAATGGATTCTGAGAAAGAGACCTCATAGGAGAGCTCTTCTGTTACAGATGTGCTGCCTTTATCTTGTCCACAGTCTAGACAACTATTAGCTGAAAATAAGGGAAACTATATATGAATGCTGAATATATGTTTGCATTTAGTACAGAGACATTAAAAAATTCAACTAAGATGACAAAAATCTTGAAAAAGTAATAAAGGAAGTGCTTCAAAAGGAATTTCAGTGTAAACCACAGCATGTTCCTGTTTTGTCTGGAGGAAATAACCCCTTAGAAATAAAATCCTTATTTTCATTTTAGATTATTTAACTTGTTGCTTTTCGTGAGAAAGATAGTCAAGCTGGAACTTCCTGTTTATCAGCAATTATCAACTTTTTGTACTCCATCGTTGTCTACCCAGGCCAGCAAACTGTGTTGGCACTTGCGTAATGAACAATTAAATATAAAAGTTCCTGACAGAAAAATGCTGTTGACACAGTTTCTTAGGTCACTGTTGGCTTATTTACAATCATAAGACATTTTGCATATATTTATATGCTCACATACATGTATTTCTCACAGTCACTAGTTTAGGTGTGTAGCACCAAAACAGGACTCAATGTACAATCTTCCAGTTCAAAAAACACTGTATCTACTGGAATTTCTGGTAGATATTGTGAAATTTGTTATTGCTCTGCTCTAAAATTTAGTTACCTGCAGAGATTAGTGGATGCCAGAGGAAAATTTCTGAAATCAGTATAAGCAAGTACAGAAATACTCTATTGCCATGGAGTCCAAAGTGTGATAACATGCACAAGTTCCAGTGTTGCCAACTTTCATGACTGATTTCTCACATCTCAGGACAATTTTACATTTTCCCTTAAAGTCCAGCTCCTAGACACACACGATTGGAACAGAATCATAATTTTCCTTGGAAGTGAAGTAAAATTTTAGCCCCCAGGACTGCAGAGAAGAGTTTACTAATGTAAGTGCATTCATTGCCATGGAAATCAGAAAGTGAAATAAAAAGCATTACATGTTTTATAAACATGTGTATGCCCCATGATTTTTGCATCATTGCATTTACAGATACATTGCATTTACATTTACAAACTTTTTTTCCAATGTCTTTTGTTTTGCAAGTATGGTTTGAAAAAGCTAAGTGTGTTATTAAGTGGCTTCTGGCTTCTGAACTGTGGCCTTAGATGTTACCTAATGGCCAAGCCATTTAAGATGTTTTCCGTCTCTCTTTCCATCCATCCACAGACTGTCCATGGTACCCCTGGACATTTGGTTCCCCATCTGTTCTAGTACAACTACTTGCAGAGCAGAGGTATCAGCAGAGCAGCTTTTGCGATCAAGGAAAATGCCTATGGCATGATATCCAGAGGTAAACATCTAAAAGACTGTTTTTAAAACTCAGGTGTGGATATCCCTGTAGTTAAGCCCCGAACAATGGTGATGGGAAGAGCTTTCAAAATAAAAGACAGGCATTCCTGTGGAAGGCTGCTGACAGTTATCCAGACACTGAATAGAGCAGAGCTAGCATTTTCATTAGCACTGCCAGTCACTGTCAGGGCAAAGTGTTTAAGTGTTGTCCAAAATAACACCACTAGTGGACCAGAATAATAGGGCAGAACCAGAAAAATGATAAATTTCTAACACTATGATTTCTGCAGTACTGGAGAAGAAATGTGAAGGAAATATGCATCTTTCTTGTCATGATTTGCAACAAGAAAATACACCACTGACATATTTTGGACAAATTCTGCACCATATTGTTTAGAGCTTATTTTTACATTCCCAGTCTTGCAATGATGAGTACTTTTTAGTCACCGATGCCTCAAGGGCAGCAATCTGTGTCTGTGCAACACAGGTCTTGAATGGGAAACTTTGGTTCCTGCATGACAATAAGCTGACAACGATTTTAAGGAAATATATGCAGCATGGCCCCAACATGAAAGAGGAGACTAACCTCAGAACCACAAAAGGATCTTTCTGTCTATCATTTTCCTAGGAGGAAGTGAACACTGGTTACACATTGGCATACTCACAGCTAACTGATTTCCAAACTGGCTTCTGCCCAGGAAGCTGGATACCATTAGAAGGAACTGGTGACACTGGAACTGTCTCAAATGTGGGCTGATAGGCAAGGAAAAATGATCAGACTGCAGTGAAGGTAAACGTCTATGGACAGAAACTGCTACAGTTTAAGCAACAGCGTTATCATTTTCAGTTTACACTCTTTTGCCAAGTTTAAACAACCTGTAGTGATTCACCAGAGCACATTTTTCATAGCCAAGCCCGAGAATTAATCTTCCCCAGGCTGCACAAACTTGGATCATGTTGAGGTCAGTAATATTGCAGCTCGCTGTAGCTAATGAGTCCTGTCCTATATAATGACTAAAATTAGCTAAGTAAATTGCTGTACATAATTGTGCTAAGCGAAAGGTCCTCGTCAAATTGTAATCCATCCTGCTTTTAATCATTTTGGCCACAAATCTTTTTGAGGACTCTCTGACACGTCAAGCATCCGCTGCTCACAAGCACCTGTCAGAAATCGGGCTGTTCACCCCCTTTCAGGATTTGAGCAACAGCAAATTATTAATGGAGGGATGTCCTCCCACAGGTTATATACTAACACTTTATCAGTGAACTGAAAAAACATTTTTTGGGGAAAAAAGACCTTTTCTATAGTCAACTTCATTTCTTTCCACTCCAGAAATCATTCTGCACTGTGTGAAAATGGGGAGAAGCATGTGTGGCACAGCAGAGATGGGGTTCTGAAGCCCAGGGGGTGACTTTCAAGCACTGTTGCTGCTTCTTGGCAGCCGAGTTTTGCCCTTGTTCTCAGCAGTTTTGGGACTCATCATAAAGGCAAATCTGAATGTTTGTGTGCATGCAGGGCAGTAGCAGCTCATCTGCACGTTCTTGGGTAAAAAACCCAAACGTCAGGAATTAAAAAATACTCTGAAGGGTACTCAGTGAAAATAACTACAGTACCCCAAACCAGCCTTGCATTTTTTCATCTGTCTTTGTATCCTGCTGGTAGCCCTTGGAGCCCCCCCCTTTCTCAAACCTGATGCCTCACCCCCCACAAGCCTGATGGAGCAGCCCCAGCTTTCCAGCTGAACCTGCAGCTGAGGGCCCGGATGAGCCCAGAACAGCAGCTCTTTAAATTGCTCTTTAAATTGCTGTTTAAATTGCTCTTTAAATTGCTAAATCGGCTGTTTATCAACAAGCAGCAATGCCTCAGGGCAGAAATTTTGTCTTCCCCATTTGTAGCCAATGCACAGGAGCAGCATTCAAGTTGCTAAAAAATGCCAGATATTTAAAAGACAGGCAGCTCTTCCAATTGGAAGCCTGAAATAATGTTGCAGTTGTTTTATTCAGTCTTATCCTCCAAGCTATTTGGGTAACAAAGTCAAATGTAACATGAATAAAATCTCTCCTGAGAGAGTACATTCAATGGCCTGCAAACTTGATAGCAAACAGGATTTGAGTCACATAGACTTCCTTTGCCAGAAGACTGTAAGGACCATGGATTTTTTTTTTTTAAAAGAAGAACTGTAGGATCCCGTAACATTTACACAAGACGTTTTAGGACATAAAAAAGCGAGATAAATTTCAGGTGGGAGTATTGAAGTAAGGAGACAGTTAAACTCGCCTCAGCAACTTGGGATAATCAAACATAAAAGTAGCTCTTCTGCTGGTTATGATCCAGATGTAGAAATGAATGGTAAACATTAGCAACTGGCTTTTCACTGCTCAAAATGTCTGACCCCATGAACAGTATTCAGCATGGATTTACAGTAAATCAAATTTATTAAGAAAAAAAAAATAATCCTTCCAGCCTTGTTACACAGGTGAAATCAACAGTGGAGCAGCTGCGGCAACCCGGTCTGGCTAAGCACGGTGGAGCTGGTAGAGGGGAGCTGGCAGCACAACTCTGCCTCGTGTCCAGCAGTGCTTGCAAGAGCCTGCAGGCTGCTCTAGCCTGTGGCAATTGAATATCACGAACCAGGTGCAATATCAGGGGTAGCTAAAAACCTCGTATCCTTGGTCTCATTTCCCAGCCTCCACTGGAAGATTGTATAAAGAATGCAAATCTCTGTCTCTTTTGTGAAAATCTCTTCCAAACAGGACCAACAACCCCTCCTATCCCCCTTTTCTCTAATCTTAGGATAATATGATAGAAAGAAAGGGAAGACTGGGCATAAAGCCCCTTTAATGCATGAATTTTCAAGATCCAGGTTGTTCCTTTAGCAAAAAAGAAGATTAAAAAACTTTGGAAGTGCATATCTTAATGAATGTGAAAGGCCATGAGTCAAATTGTGTCCTTAACTAAAGCAGGACCGCTTTATTCTTTTGGTTGGGGCTCCAGCAAAGGCAAGACTTCTCATGTCCTGATTTCTGACTGAAAGTGATTCATTAGACAGTTCTCATTATCCGATATTAAAAATGAGCCCAGTGTTTATTGGCACAATGTACACAGGAATTTCCAATGGGAAGAGGAAACCAGAAGAGCAAGGAAAAGATGGACATGAGGTAGATAGATAGTTCTTTAGTAGCTCCCCTCATTGTAGAAGATGTAAAAACAAATCATTGGAGCACCAAGTGACCAAGTTCTATTTTCAGCCCTGTAGCTAAGTGAAATAAAGGCAAAGGAGGATACCAGTAGGATGGTCAGGATGGTCAGGATACCAGTTGCCCATGCTTTGGATATATTCATATTTCCGAGCACTGTCATCGCAAATGCCTTTTCATGCAAATAGCACTGGGTTAGTTTGTGATTCTTCTTTAATTAGGACATGATTTTCTCATGCATTGCTCAAGCAAAATGCTCCTAAAAGTCTTGAAGAGTTTTAGCAGATGACAATGTACAGGGTTGGGCTGTTAATGAGCATGATGCTTTGTTTCCTCCCTCCAATAATAAAATCAATGTTTCCCCCCAGTTTGTATTCTGCTGTTGATTTTTCTAGGCTTTGAGCACTAGCAGAGCCGATAGCTTCTGATGAAAGCAGCGGGGTACCAGCAGTAAGGAAAATCAGGCCACTGTGATTAATAAACTATCCAATTTAAATCTCCATTGTGTGTCTGTCAGTCAAGTCTGCTGCAAGCAGGCCTGTTTGAAGAAGAGCAGAGGCACCTCAGCTGGTGCAGGCAGCTCCACCGAGGTATCGCTCTCAGAGGGGTGAGGTACCACAGGTGCTGCATTTTGTGCCCGGGATCACAGGACCTTTCCAGGGTGGCCAGCAGAAAAAAAAGAATAAACCACAACCCGCCAAAAGGAGACTTCATTTCCTTTCATTTCAGTCCACTTGGGCTGTTGAGGGAACGCTCCTGCCCTGAGGGGATGGACCTCAAGGCATGATGAGGGAAAACCCTTTGCTCTGTGTTGACCCATATAGACATTGGCCACCAGGCAGTAATATCAGAACATTTAGCAAGCAAGTTTTTTCAGAACAGAGAAAAGAAACCAGGGCAAAGATTTTTTTTTTTCTTTTTCTCCCCCCCCCACTCTCTGGATGACAACTATCTATGCTTCTTCAGTGGTTCCAATCTCATCTCAGGTTACCCTAGTGAGATAATCACCTTTTCTGTCATCATTAGCCACAGAAGAGAGTAATCCTTCCTGTGACCCTTCCCTCTAGGCTTCTGTAATGCTTAGGTTGTTGGGAAGAAGATGTAAGTCCATCCTCCTAATGGAGAGGATTATAGAGTTAGCTGAAGCAATTAGAGCTGTTTTGCTGTTTGCAACTTGTTTACTTCTTCCATTCCCAACTGAAAAACAGGATGGGAAAGCAAAACTCCTGCACAACATTTCAAGCAGTCTTTTTACCAGCCTCTTTTCAGCAGCTTTGATGGAAAGATTTGCCCCTCCCCGTTCTCTGTTGCTCTTTTTTGTTTGGGTGGTTTTTATCCCAGATCACTTTCCCAAACTGATTCATTGCAAAGATTCACTAACAGCTGTAGTGCCATGCCCAAAGAGGCAGCAGAGTGTGAGCTGACACCCCCTTACAAAGGGCTGCTCAGAAAACTTTCAGCTTCGGGCAAAACACCTCCCCTTTGATGCGTCCCTGAGGAGCTGATAATTAGGAAAAACTTTCTAAATCCCTTAATAAGCAGCAGAGATAGGAGCAATGGTCAATGGGAATGCCCAAAGAGTTTTAGGAACCTTGCAGGCTTTTAGAAATACAATCTGTTTTGCAGTCCTTTGGAGGGAGGTGATGGTGTGCTCTGGAGCTGTGTTTAACATTTAGGTAAGCATCCTGCAGAACTGCATATTTTTGTGGGAAGAAGAATTAGAAGTCTTAATTACTTTTCCAGTCTTATCTTTCAGACTTTCAAAATGCAGAACTAGTGGGTGAGCTGAATATCAGAGGAGGTAAAACAGTGATTTGAAGGGCAATGGCGCTGAAGCTCCTGATTCCTTTAGCAAGTGAGAAACAGAGGTGAAAAATAAGCAGGTCAAAACCCGATCAATAATGTGCCCATCTGAGAGAACAGGTGCAGTTATTTGGTTGATTGAAATTTATTAGGAAACTTAGGCTTTATTGTAATTTTTTAAAATTTTAAACATATTAAGGTTTACAGATATTTGAAAAGGGAGAAGTTTCTAATCTAATAAGAAGTGCCATCAACTTTTTAGTGTTCATGCAAACATGCCTGAGGATTTCTCATGCAAAAAACTCTGCCCACAGGAAACTACTGGATGCTTCTGGATATATTTGTGAGAGAGGTGCTAGAGGTTCAAAAGAGCCCAGTTACTTAAAATTGGGGACAAATAAGTTAACTCCCCAACCATTATGTCTCTGTAATTTTAATATAACTATGCAGCTACCATTTTGTGTCCATTTTTTTGCTTTAAATTCATCCAGGGTGCCAAGCCTTGAGGAGAATGCAGCACCAATAGCGAAGGACAAAACAATTTCATAATGAAAGAGTTTCTTGGAGTTTTGTAATGGCAAGAACTTTAATATTAATTTCAAAGGTGAACTTCTGAGCTTATTGGTGACTCCCATTTAAGATATCGTGAGTGACATATGTAAAGTCATGTGTGTGTGTTGCTTTCAGCATTGGACTAAACTCACACCGTTGGCTGCATTCACCAAAATCAAAATGTGTAGGGATTGGAATTGGTACTTTTAGAACTACCCTCAGGGAAAAGTGGATGAAACCACCAGAGGCAATGCTCATTTCTGAAGCCATGAAGCAAATGAACAGTTAATAGATTTTCATTTGCTATGTAAGTGAAATGTAACTGCCAGTGTACCAGTTGCAATCATGCTGGCAGGTGTTTAATTGCTTATGCATATTTGAACCCCAGTTGCTTCATTACAGAAGTTTTACTTCACTGCTGAGACTGCTGAGTAAATAGCAAGTGTCCCCAGAAGCCAGCAAAAATTTGAATAGCTGCCAAGAGTAACTCACCAATTTCCAAAAAATAAGGGAGTAAATGTTAGTCTTGATAGGAGATTGCAGAAGGAAGGCTGGCAATAGATACAAATTATGTTACAGGTTAGTTGCAAAACTGTGCACCATCTATTTTATTTGGTTTCTTCTTTTCCTCTCAAACTGTAGTAAATACACCATTAAAAGTCTGGACTTAGTGTCAGGTACTGTTACTGGCTGGCTGTACATTGTCAGCAGAGAAAAGTTCCTGTCTGGTAGAAGCTTAGATGAACTACTTGCAAGATGCATAAAAAATAAGCTCATAAGCATTCACTAGGATGCATTGGCTACTTACAGAAGAGTCATTGGTGCCAAAGATGTCTCGCACATCCCGGACTGTGTGCTTGTTCTTCTTCCTCAGGGTTTGAGTGTAGGTGTTGTACCTCTTCTGTACGGCAGCAGCTTGAGTGCGGGTCAGAGTGGACAGCAGGGCTTGGCCATCCTCCTCTTCAGCTCCCGAGATCAACGTAGACAAACCTACATCTTGCAGCCATTCTGCCTCCAGCTCCCCTTCTGTGGAGAAAGAGAGTGTGTTACCAGGCCTGGCATGGGAGGGAGAGGGGGCTGAAGGAAGGGAAGTGGCCTGGTGGATTGCTGCCTTAGCCTTTACCCGAGAAGACTTCACTTCCAATCTTAGGCCATAAGTGTAAGTTAATTTAATTTTATCAACACACTTTGTTGATCAACAAAACAAATTTCAGTTTGGCAGCGTCTGCACAGGAGATGCTTAGGAGAAGAACAGAAGAGGTATTTTTTAACCTGAGCGTCAATACACTTGTGTGAAGAAAGCAGTAGAGCGCCCAGCCTGACACAGCAAGTTTGCTAAAAACTAACCCCTCATTCAAAAGTGTAATTCCCCTCGGTTACTGTTTATACCATGTTGTACTGGATGAAGCTATTTGGCAGGTGGAAATCAAACTGGTATTCCAGACAGCCAGTGAAGATGCCACACTGAGAGAAGTATGATGTCCACCTAGTCCAATAGCCTGTTTTGAAGAAGATGATTAAGAGCCAGAGCTGCTCACTAAAGAACAAGGGCAGGTAAGATAGGTGTCAAAGAGGTTGGGTAGGGGTGGAAGATGCAGAAATAGCCATCTTTGCATGCCAGGTATCATCCTGATTTCTAATAATTAAAGACTGGCTAGCACTCTACACCCCAGCATTTCCTGATATCTTAATTAGTGACTAATATCTTCTTGAATCCTGTTCGATACCTGCTTCTCAACTGGTTCAACATGGCAGCTGGTTCCATAGTGGGATTATGCACTGGGTGAAAAAGTATTTTCTTCCCTGGCTCAATCCGACATGGGGGAAGCTTCTGGCATCTTCTCACAGAGTCACCCTTGCAGCCCCCCCCACTACCAAAACCTTGCCACACAAGCCCAATACAGGGTTTCAGCTTGCTACCTGTTACATTAAATGAATACCCCCTGTCACTATAGGACAGGGAGAAGCTCCCATTCTACCTTCTCTAAATCCTTTAGTAATTTTAAATTTTGCTGTCATTGCCTTTTTATTTGTTTGCTTTTGAAAGTAAACAGTCAGTCTTTTAAAATCCCTCTTCACATAGGAGATTTTGAGCGCCTTCATTTTAGTTCTGTGAACAATCCTAGCTCAGCAATGTGCTGCTTGAGACAAGACAATAATTGAATTCCAGCTTTGACTGAAGAAAAGCTATTACAAATAAACATGTCAAACAGGAAATGGATTAATTTGCAGCATGTTCTATAAAACACCTAGTGAATGCACTTATTGTTCTTGTCCCAGCATGGGTCTTAATGGCAGGTTGGTATTTCCACTCTCCCTTTATGGCCTCTTCTTGACACCAGAATGCCGGCAGATTGATAGATACCAGTTGGCTGCGCTTTGGCAGTTGGATACACAAAAAAGAAAATTACAGGGCTGGACTGCAAGGACAAGTGAAAGCATCTTACACGTGTGCCTTCGCTGACTTCATTGTTAACTGCCTTGTCTCTTTACAAAGCTCTACAAAAATATCTGCTTCTAAAACCCCTGCTCTGTGTTAGATGGGGTGTGACCAGCCCTGTATCCTGCGAAACAGCTTTTCTCCACTCGGATACTTTCTTCATCCACAGGTAGGACGACAGGCTGTTCCTTTCCTTTGTAAGCTTTGAACCTATGGTTCTTCTGCTGTCCTCACTCTTCTTTCCAACAAGATCTCATTTCTGTGTGCTGCTGCTCTGGCCACATCCATTCATGTTCCAGTTTCTTAATTACATTCATTTTGGCTTTTGTCCTGGCATATTCTTTCCAAGAATTTAGTTTTTAATCAAACTTGGCTTTCATGACGCTATGAAAAATAGTAAAGCAGACATGAAATTGTGCCTGCTTACCAGCCACCCCTGTGACTTGTTTTCTCTGGCTATTGCCCTTTTCCTGTTCCAACCACTCAAAAACAATAGACTAAGAAATAACGACAACAACCAGAGAAGCACAACTATTAAAGAGAAGGAATTTCGGCATCAAAAACCCCCTCAAAATTTTATGACACATAAGTTTAAATAAAGGCTAAAAGAAAAACATGTTGTTTCACAAAACATTATTTTTACAGCGGTAGCTACTTATACAGCAGGGTCTTGATACTGTGTTTGATTCTGCTCCAACAGAAGACAAACAGATAATCAAGAGGGTTCCCTCTGGTTGGTAATTCTCTTTTTCTCACAGAGATTGCCAGGAAAGAGGTGTGCCTTTCTTTGAATTTCAGATATAGCCTCAAATAACAGCATCCCAGCCTTGTAACACTGTTAAAGCAGTTCTGAGCATCGCTGCCATCTTAAGTACCCCACGACTTCCTCTTCCCCTACATTTTCATCCCTCGTATCACTTGTTATGATCTTCTGTTCTTTCTTGACCTTAGTTACTAATGTCAACAGAGTAAGTGTGCTGATGTCCTCCCCTTGCACATGTGGTCTAGCAAAAAACCGCTTTGTGGTTTTGACAATATCAGTTGTGCCTGGCTGCTATCACCCTTTGGCTTCCTTCTTATGGATTCTGCACCTCTTCCTGTCAAAGGCAACTCAAAAAGGTGATGAATATTTGTTTTCATTTTGCCCTGAGGACTTCTACATTGATTTTCAGTGTTTTGATCCTCAGCAAGGAGTATTATCCTACTAGGAGCTTAATAGAAGCTATTATTTCCAAGATTTGTAATTATTTCCAAGATTCCACTGTTATTTCCAAGATTTATAATCCCAGACTGAATATATTCCTGAAGTTAATAACTAGAACAAGCACTGTCTGGTTGTGTGTGAATGTATGCAATATATATGTGTTTAAAACAACAGTATGAAGATAAATTAAGTGTGGAGATGTATTGCATTTTACCTTGCAGTCTCATTTTTAATTCAGGACAGAGGGGAAAAAAATCAATGCAATGTAATGAGATGAAATCAGACAAAAGGTAACATGGGACAGCAGCAGAATTTGCACTGTTGTGAAGATTTAGCTCAGCAGTGATGAAACTGATGGAAAAGTTTCTGAGAACATGGCAAATGGGCTCCTATATTGCCTTGTCCTACTAACTTATCTGTCACAGATATGTGACATTCCCCTGACCATGCTGACAAGTCAGGGACACCCAGTTCACACTGACAATTGCATGACGGAGACACCGAGAGGTTCACAATTTCTTTCTGGAGTCTCCAAGGTAGAGGGCGTGATCAGACAGGAATTTTCCCAATAAGGTCAAGCTGATTGAGGCAGATTGCTTTTCTGCCTTCCCATAACAATAACCATAAAGTTTCAGTGTTACACCTTGTTTTATTTTTATTTGAGACCACAAGCCAGCACAAAGCAGTGCAGTTTGGATTTAAGCTGCCAGACCATAACCCTCATAGCAGACCGAGATTTCTGGTGAATGGAGGTCATCTCCTTTTGCTTCCAGGAGACCCCTACCTGGAACTAGTGAGTGGGAGGTGTTCCCCAAGGAAATGGTACATGGTTGGAGCTAGATACCTCTCTGTGGGATGCTTATCATAACTGGTTACATATTTGGTTGCTTAATAAAGTAGCACCCTTTCCCCCCTTCTACCCGTCTTCCTGGTAGCAGAATTAATGACATCCCATTGCACGTCAAGGTAAGAAAAATACATTGTCACTTGTGTTAATAATTGTATAGAAAGAACACACCATTGTTTCAAAATCTATCCCTAGATCGGTAGTTACCAGTCTAGTGGCCATGATTCACTGAACGGTTGCAGCAGTTATCAGTGGGTCATGACCTCAAAAAAATTTGGTTTCATCCTATAGTAACACCTGATATTTTGTGTTGCACAATATAACGCATTTGTAAGTGGGGTCATAACTGTAAAAAAATGAGAACTGCTGTTCTAGATGTTATCAAATCATCTAATACAAAGCTGCATTGCAACAAGCTAGTGCAGACTATTACATGTTTTTCCAAAAACATTATGAAAAATGAGAAGGGGAAATGTTAAGGTAACAGAATGAGGTAGTAATACCTTCAGCATAATTTGTGTAAGTGATGAATGGATTTTGACAAGGGGGGAGTCTGAATGATGTAGGCATCCATGTATTCAGACTTATCTCTAATCTCTCCTTGAGTTATATCTAAATGGGACAATCTCAGCCAAACAGCCAATTATCAAATTTCTGATAGCAGCAAATGATATCTAACTAAAAAACAACTTCAAGACTTTCATAACTTCTGCATTATATCCTACCAAAAGCCAGAAAGTTGAAAATTCCAGTACACTAAATGAACTTTTTGGTCTTTTTATATGCTTTGGTTTATTTTATTTAATGCTGGAGATGAAGTTTAATTTAGGCATCTCTCTTTTATGAATTACACCATTTCTGTCCTCCTGAAGTACAAACAAAAGTGGTGCAAAAAAAACCTGCTTCAGAAGTCAATTACCAGCCCCAGTGCATAAATCTGAATTATTTTTTCTCTGCAGTGGTCTCTCATACATTGACTGTAATGTTCAGAAGTAGAGCTACAATGATTATAGACTTATGCTCATACTGGATGACAATAGGAAGGAGACCAAGGCATTACTAAAGAGATGAGGCAAAGCCAAGGTGTGAGGAAGAAGTGGTGTTCTTGTGCTTACCATCAGCAGGTTTGAACTCCAAGAGCGTTGCTTCTTCAGATCCATCTTCACTGCTCTCCTTGATGCTCTCCACTTCACACCAGAAGTCCTCCATGGAGGTGCTGTCCATGGAGGCCTGTGAGTTGGAGCGACTGAATGAAGGAGGAGGTGCCGAGTCGTTGGAAAGCATCCTGTTAATTCTTCGACAACGAGGGAGAGACTTTCTGAAAAGAGAGATGAAAATACTCTATCTTTCTATCTTTCTAACTTGTACTGCACAGACAAAGCACACAACTAGGGCTTTAACTATGACTGTACTAGGGAGCAGGGAACAAGATGCTGGCAGCAAAGCACACACCACCATCCTGAAGACTGGTGGTCTTCATGATCTCTGTCGCTCATAACAGTTATGGCTGGAAATTTATTTTGCATCTAATAATTTATCTCTTTAATATCCTTTAGTGTTTTACACCTTAAAGGGGGACTCAGGAGATGCAATTTCTATCACTAACTTGGATACTCATCTAATGAGACACTGGAAACATATTTTAACTTCTTTGTGCCTCAGTTTCTCTTTCTATCCCTTTCTGTTTTGCTTACTGGCTGAAATGTTTCAGTGCAAACTTGTTTGGGAAAAAATAATCAAACTTCGGAAATATTTTACAAACTCATCTTGGCTCCAGAAAAGAATTAAAAACTTGAAATATTTTAATTCAGAAGAATAATTACCTTTTATTTGAAAATCCTGTAAAAATATTCCATTTTAAAAATGAAATTAAAATAAATGAAATTTTAACAAAAGCTGTCTTAGAAATGAAATAGTATGTTTTAGGCCAAACAGAAGGTTTTGATCACAGGTTCAAAAAAAATTATGATTCACTAAAAATCAAATTTCAAGTCATGATTCAATACAGTGATGGAATCAAAACAAAGAAGTTTGTCCCTTACTCCTTTGTTCTTGTCTTTTCCCACTGTAAGTTCTTACAGCTGAAGACAGTTATACAAGTTCATACAAAATCTTGTAAAATACCTACCACAAAAGTCTTGTCTGACTTTGTTCTTTCACATTATTACAATTGCAATACTGTAAGAAGCTTTTGTAAGTGTAATTAGCAGTAGTTACAGTAAACAGTAATAATAACCACAACAACATTTGTACAAAGGAGTCAGGAGGTAACATAATCACAGCAGAGAGCTAGACTACAGGAATTAATGGAAAATTCTGTCATAAGGTCTTCTGGCCTTCACTTATCTGAATTAATTCAAATGCAGTTTCCCTTTCTCTTCCTTTTCTTTATGGCATCATCCTGCCAACAAGCCTTTGTTTAAAACCACAGACATCACTTTTACTCCACTAAAAAAAAAGATACTTCCTTTTCAGTATTTCCCTCCTTGTCAAAGTTTTCGTAATGGATGCATAAACAATATATTACTTAACAACGCTGACTGGACGTGTTTTTACCCCTTTTGTGCTGGTGCCTCTGCTGCATCCCCCCTGGCCGGAGAGGGGCTGGTTGCTTCCCTAAGCCTCCTGGAGCCTCCTCGCTTCATCTGGGTGGTCCCAGGCGATTCCTTCTGGGTTAGGTCTGAGCCCCAGGTTGGGGAGGGGCAGGGGGGCTGTGGTGGAAGCGACAGAGCACAACAAACCCAGCTGTGGATATTACCAGTGTTTTAAAAGGGCAAAGCTCAGGCCTTTGCGCCTTTTTGAACACAGGGAGGTGTTGTACAGACGCTTCAGCTGCCAAACCTGCCCATGCGTCCTCATGGTCAGCTGCTGGGAAGCAAAGTTTTCTGATGGGTGGCAACGTTTTAGCAGAAGACAATGTACTCTGGTGCTGCGGAGACACGTGTCCTCCAAGAAGAGAAGTGCTATCTGTCTTCAGTGTTTCTACCCTTTTTTCCCTCATAAACAGCAAATGATTGTTTGCTTTTAAACATAGCACTGAAAACTGTTACTCTTTTAATTAGAACAAGCCACAGTCACCAAATCTGAGAGGAACTTGTGACACAAGTGTGGTTAAAGCTGTTCGAGCGCTTTCCATGTAGCTCTCCCTCTGGCGAGAGCCAAGCTTTTCAGTCGGCTTGTGTTTGCAAAGCCTCAGATGACTGGGGTACCTGATAGAGCGCAGTTACTGTAATTATGAACCTGGAAGTGGCGGCCTCTGGTTTTTCACCTATCTTTCTTCCCTGCAAGTCTCACGGGACTTAAGTATCATGAATTAATACCGTACCAAGCGTCCCCAGGCAGCGATTGTAACCGGCAGAAGCACAACGCCTGAGGAGCCGCCATTAAAAACCCACCTCTTCAGTCGGGAGCTGGTGGGGACGGGGGAAACAGCTCCCGCCAGCCAGCGGCTTACTGCTGTGAAAGGCTTACTGCTCTTTTGTTTAAAAGGTGATAGTGAGCACAAATAAGGAAAAAGGCAAAACTTCCTGGCACTCTAACAGCGTTTGGGGCCCCTTTTCACCGGGCGCTGTACAAGCAGAGAGGCCAAGGCCTGGTGCCGGGGGGGCTCATCTCCCACCCTGGCCTCCTCTGTGGCCCAGGGCTCTGCCTGAGCCCCCCAACGCTGCTGCCAACGGAGCAATTCACATCCCTGCTTAGTACAAACCTTTGTGAAAAATAAATCCCTACAACCGCTATATAGCACAGCCCAGAGCTCCCAGGCCAGCGATCGCAAGAAGGAATGCTTTCGCCAGTCTGGAATCAAACACGTGCTGGGATGAGAAGAGGGCTTTTTTTTCCCTGATAGCATCACTGGCTCCCATCTTTTAGTCATGGTCAGGGAATTTAAACATTTCCTGCCCTCCCAGTGTGAATCTTGACCATGACCCTTGTGTTCTTCACGCACCACACCAGACTGATCCTTGCTCTTTGACTCCATCAGCACTTCAGCTAGCTCAAACCAAGGCTTTTTATTTCACCATATTAGGAAGAAAGAGGCTTGGTGGGTTGTTTCTCTTCTCCCCACAGCGAGTATGCTATTTTGTAATTTTACCATACCAAAAAGCTAAATGCAAAACAGACCACGTAGCATGGCAACAACCGCTGCGACAACCAGATTTATCACACATGTCTAAGGTTCCTGGGTAATTAACGTGCATTTACAACAAAATTAAAAGTACGGAGCTTATTTGGAAAATCAGCTGAACAAAGTCTCCTGAGAACCTCGTGTATGAAGCTTGTTATCTCAGCTTGGATTAAATCAAGCTGTGTAAAATTCCTGTAACAAGAAAGGTTAGGCAGAGGTGCTTTATCCTTATTGGTAAACAGTTGAAGCTTACTGCCAGGTGGTCTGGTACAAACCTTCTGCAATTATTCTGAGTCTGCCTATTAAAAGCTCATGCTCTTGAAAAGACCTCCAGCTGCTGTTTTTGACCCATATACCTGTGGCTTTTGTCCTGGAGGAAGTGGTCTTCCTTTTATGTGATAATGGCAGTTGTCTCCATTTCCTTGAGCCAAAGCTGCTCAAAACAGCTTCAGGAAAAAAAAAAAAAAAAAAAAGATCCTACTGAGGAAGCAAAGCATATTCTTCACCACTTTTAATTCATTCTTGAAGGACACTCAATGAGCACTGACTCAGCAAGATGCCATCCTGTCTCATCTCAACAAGCCCAGGTTGCCTCTCACCTGGGAACTCTCCTAGCAGAAAACCTGTGTTCCCAATACCTTTTTCACCCTCAGGGATTTCTGGCTCATTTTTCTGGCTCTTTTTCTCAGTGTCTGTAGAGAACTTTACAAGAATAAATTTTTTCACTGAGCCTAATCTGTTGCTCTTACAGAAGATTTGAAAGCCAGTCTTGTTAGGTAAGTAGCAATCATGAAGTTCAGGCTCAGTTTCATTTGCTCCGTCACACACCCAAGCAGTGGTGAGCTAATCTGTAAGGCTGACTAAATTAAACACAGGAGGGATCTCAGATCCTGGCTTCCTAGATGGAAAATGCTGGGAGAGAAGGATGAAACTTAAAGCACCGAGCAAAAATTACAATGGCTTTACTGAATGAGCTGAAATTGTTTTCAAGGTGGAATTAAAAAGAAAAAAAAGCTACACAGACACAGACCCAAACCCTTGAAAAAGGAAAGAAAAAAAGAGGGAAAATATACTGGAATGGCCAATGTTATCAAAGAGCATCGCTATTACTGGATATTGGTCACAGGAGAAAGGGTTAAAGAGTGCCAGTAAGGAGAAACATGATGATATCACGTAGAAAGCCTTCTGTGGAAAGACTTTTGCAAAGAAGCAGGGTATTTCCATGGGGCACAAGGAGGCTGATTCAACTGTGTGTGACTCTGGTTTTGCCCTGATCTGTGTTTATAACACTGATGAAATGCAATAGCAAACCGGTCCCAGAACCTATATTTTATGTTCTGTATATTGTGCAGAAGTGTGATGTTCAGGATCTGATAGCAAATATCGATTGCAGGATAGCCAAGCCAAATCCAATAACCAATTCTTATCCTACCCCAAACTGAAAGTTTGCCAAACCACACGAAGAGCTGTCTTGATGACATCTAACGATTGCTCACAGGCTGACTAATGATAAAGCCAGGCTTGTGTTTTCAGTTTAATTAAGTAATGGGGGGTAAAGAATCCATAAAACAAACTGGAGCAATAAAGCCATCTTGTAGTTAAACCCACCATTTAATCCTTGTTTACACAGAGAGACAGCACATCTTACTCTTGTGGGTCATTACGCTTCATTTCATTCGGCGGGTCCTGAACCTGCTTCACCACAATTAGTCACATTTATAGGACTATAGAAGAAGGAGCAGATTTTCCTGGTCATTTTAGGACTGAAAGATCCACCTTTTCATTGTGCAATCATTCTATCAGTATAGCCACTTAATCCAGTGAAGTCAGTAGCGCCTGAAAAACACAACAGTGTCAGACTACAGTGTTGTTTCCTGTACCCTGATCTTTCTATTCTTCAGTTTGTCATAACTATTCACCAGCTTCTGATAAAAAATAATTACCTTTTCTTTGCTCAGCTCTTCCCAAATGTAAAAAAGGGGATGGTAGCTTGCATTGACAGGGAAAAAGAGCTATATTTTTCTCTTTTCTGAAATGTTAGAAATCACTCGTGCCAATCACTTATTTCTTTTTTTAAAAAATAAAATATATTCAAAATCTAAGCAAAGGAAGAGGCCAGCGACTGGAAATAGTATCTTTGTGCACAGTCCATGGTACAGTTCACTCTTGCCCCAAATCTCTTGTCCTCTGGTTCCTTCCTGGCGACCCCGTTCTAGCACTGTTTGCTGCCTGCTTGTTTCCTTCTTTCCATGCTTGGTGGCTTCTGCTCACAGAGAGGGACATACCTCAGACGATATCCCCCCCAATTCCATATGCATGCTTCTGTTTCTGATTATTTTGCAGATGTTAGCCAAGTTGTAGACAGTGAATCCTAAAGTTTTCCCTTCTTTCTCTAATGTCTAGCATAGCAAATATTTAACCTATCACGTTCATTGATTTCATGGAGGTGTCACCCAGCCTCCCTTGTAACAGAGTATTTGAGTGAGAAGCAGAACAGGATTTTATTTCATTAATCATTTTCCCATCCTGTTGCCTAGCAGAACTCCAAAATCATATGAAACTCATTGCTCTTTGATGCAAAGCCGGGTTTGAAAATAAGCTGAGTTATCACTGTATCAGCTGGACTTGAAAACACAGGAATTCAGTACTTTGCATGACTTTGTATTCTACAAAACTTTCTACAAAATTTGCTTCTGTCAACTATTAATTTTACTTCTAAAGATGCTTTTCTGTCTCCACAAACATTTTTTGGACCAAAAAGGACTTGTTTAATGAGTCTTAAGATTTAAAGACTTAAAAGAGAAAACACTTAAAAGATTTAAAGGAATTAAGAGTTTCATTATTTATTTATAACTCATCTACAAGTCATCCAGGTGCTGACAGGAGTTAGGAGATTCAGCTGTAGAGTTTGCTCGCCAGTGTTACCTGCCAGCTTCAAAAATGCATTTCACCTTGGGTTCTTCAACTCTCTCTTACGCAACTTCTTCATAAGCAGTACGGAAGTCCCCTGTCTGGAACAAGGGCCGCACTGTGACCTCTCTGTGGCTGAGCATGGAGATTTCAGAAGAATCTCTCTCTGTTTGTGTGTTTCAATGGGAGGGCTTTCACAATCAGACCCTTTGAGCTAGAGGAGTGCAGGGAATATACTCTCTAGGTATTGCCTGCTGGCAACGATGACCTTTGGGGACATGACCCAGACCTCTCCTCCACACTGGTAATCACATCACTTCAGTGCCGGCCTGATGCGACGGAGACAGTGCACTACATGGCCTCAATGCGTCTGTCAAAATCTGAAAGGGACTCTATTTTGTCTTCATTCTTCTAACAAGGCTGTTCCTAAAGGGCAGCAGGGATTCCCAAATGATGAACACTAACAAGAGTACATTCTGTTAACCATTTTTGTTTCAAGTGAATTGGAAAATTCTTTTTGTATAGATTAAGAGGCAGGAGGATAAGCTAGTTTTGAATGCTGAAGACTTAAGGACATGAGCAGATAATGGCAGAGTATGTTAGAAGTAATTTTCAATGGGTATGGGAAAGATACAAAGCATCTAGACATGTCTGACAGCAGGCAAAAGCTGGTTTTGAGCAAGCAGTTTAAACATCTTAAATATTTCCAACACACTTTCATTGTTAGGGGTGACAAATTCTTCTGTTGTGTTGGTGCTTGCTTTGGTCCAATTGCATTGATATGAAACAAATCCACGTATCTAGGGCAGACCAAGGTTTTCCAGGAAGAAAAATTCCATGTACCGTAGGCTTAGGAAATCCTGTGCTTCCAGGAAATGTCTGATCTATTATGCATGTACAGTACAAATTATTTGTGTCTGAGCATGGAACCCACTGGATGCAACAGTTCACTGTACATATGCCTCAGAGCTGATGAAGGCCTCCAGGAGCATTGGGCTCACTCTGTGTGCATGGTACAATTTATCCACTCATGCTGAGTAGGTGCCTCCAAAAATTCCAGCTGTCTGGTACTCACCCACCGAGGTCACCAGCTAGCTGAGCACCCCAAAATCCAAGACAAACCCTTCAAATTCCACCTGGACTGAATTTGAAATCAAGATGTATGGCAGCCTTGGGTTTACTATTATAACTTTACCAGGCCTTGGCATGAATTACTCAGTTAAGCCACACAGTAAGCATGAGACAGACACACATCATTCCACAGCTTGGCACAAACAGCTACCGAGTGTCTTACCCAAAGTAGCAAGCAAAGATGAAGCAGAGTCACATGAATAAAAAGGAGCAGGGGAAACACAAATGCACTAGATCCTGTCTAAACTCTGGTACTGCGTGAAGTTTAATGCTGTTCACTGCATTCACCCCGTCCCTCCTCAGAGAGCTATCTGTTGTAGTGAGGAAGCTCTCACAAAAGGTAGTAGAAAAGCTGTATTTCTCTTTTGCTTGCTACTGCTCTGGCAGCGTCACTTCTAAGGTAAGCAACAGCCCTGTAAGCACTCCCTGGGGATAGCATCATCTCAAGCCAACTGGAGTATGTCAAGTCACTATGCATGCATGTGTGTGCAGCTACAAGTACCAAGGAGGATGGGAGGAGGAGAGTAATGTGCAGGCTAATCCAGAATCTTCTCTCACAATAAAATTGATAAGCCTTTGCCAGCAACTCACTCTTAGCCAGACTCATTATTTATAGCACAACAGGATACAGTTAAAACTGCAGGAAATGCACAGGTTCGAGAGCTCCGATGAGGCTTAAATCATTCAACAAGCAAAGAAGCAAAGCAAGTAAAATCCATAGGGGATGTAAACTGGACAGTGTTAAAAGATTTTTGGCTCTAGAAGCACAAAGTAGATTTTCTAAAGAAATAGGAATATTAAAATAATCATCAGGCACGATGAAACACTGAAATGTAAGGGGTCAAACTTTCTATAGCTTTCAGTACAGCTTCTAAATTGCCTGCATTTATATGGCAATTGTGGAAGGATATGTACTTCTTTTTATTTTAGATCATTCTAAAGGAGCATCCTTTCAAATGGCACGAGTATTATCATTAAGGAGCTCACAGTATTTATAGGACTTTCTCTCTCTGAAGACAAGTTCATTCGTTTTGGTTGAATTCAGGTAATAGCAGAAAGAACTGGACCATACTGTCTACTGGAAGGCATCTAATGCAACTATATACATTGCGAGTGTAAGCTCTTTAAGCTCCTGACATAACCAACGAAGGGAGGCAGATACTTCTAGAGAGTGAACACATAAACTAATCAGGAGCTGGAAGTCATGCAAAAGTCTTTGAAGTTTTCTTTGTGCTTAGTCTTAAGTGAACTCCAGCTGCTACTTTCTCCCTTCCTATAATTAATGCACCCTTTTAAGTTAATGTCACCACTCCACCCATTATGTTTTTTCCAAAGGCTTCAGGATCTAAGCAAAAAAGCAGTACCTATTTTCGTTAGTTATTGGGGTCTCCCTTAAATGTGTTTTAATGTATATGGAAGGCAATGGTTGAGCTACAAAACTTGAATATGTAAACTCTCCAATTTACATTTACATTTACTTTTTAGTCATGAATGGTATTTGTTACCCTGCAAGTCACGAGAAAACATTTTAAACATTGTGCTAATGGTATTCACAGGACTGGACTGAAGTAATGTGAAGCAACACATTGAACCTTTAAGGCTAAACAACACACAACTTTTAAAACTATTTTATTGAAAAAAATGCTTATGTGGTGAAGACACTCTTGAATCTTTCGACAGAATGGGGAGCAACTTCAGATTGTCACTATAAAAGTCCTGGATCAGATTCTCAGATCATTATAAACTGTTACAATGCCACTGGCTTAATTTATCCTTTATGTTTAAATTCAGAACATCCTTCTTTGTGGTACTGCTAATGTTGAAGTTATTACAAATCACAAAAATTTCATGAGAAAATGTACTTCTCACCATTTAGATTTTTCTCTGCAGCTCTGGGTTGTCTGTCAGGCAATTCTGAACTCTCAGCTTGTATTTTCCATGGTGTATTGTACTTTGTGGCATACTGAATCAGTCAGAAGGAATGAAAAATTTGCTGGAAAATGCTGTAGCCAAATAAAAATCAAGATGTGCACATAATTCTATTTCTTGCCTCTTGAGCACATTGGTAAAGATTGTATGTGTTACTTTGGAAAGAGTCCCAAATTTGCTGAGTGGACTGTTCTTTTGTTAATGAGGCTGCTTAATAAAGCAGTGTAGATAAAGAATGTGCAATGAATAAAGATGAATCTTGGAGAATCTCTCAAAGCACTATGTTCTTATTTTTACCTGAAGAAAAATGGTTACGCATCAGCTGGAAACTGATGGAAAGTACATCTACGTGGAAACTTGTCAATGTCCCCAACAGCCTGCAGCTTTATTCTGTATGACTTAAGGCAACATGAGGCCTCATCTCTACCTCTGTCTCCCTTTCCATCCCTCCATCTGCAGCCATCTCTGAACCCTTCCTCTTTCTCTTCGATTTTCCAGAAAGCAAGAGCTGTGGGGCTGGGTAAGAACCTCGAGCAGAGGCGGAGCAAGCAGGGAAGCTGATAAGGTCTCTGTGCAGAGAGGAGGTGATACCAGTGTGGCACAGGGGGACCTGACACATGGGGCAAGGGATGGGGATTGCAGCTGATGGGTGTGATCCCGCATGTTTCTCCAACAGCATTTGACTGTCATATCTCCTTATCAGAAGTTGTCACACACTCCCTCTCCATCCAGTTCTAAATATTTACAAAAATCTCAGAGTCAAAGCAAATATGGTACTTTATATTCTAAAAAAATAAACTACTAAAAAATCCCAGACAGCTAGGCAATATTAACAGAGGTAAATCCTCTTGGCTCTGCGGAAGCCAATAGAAGTTTTGCTAATGCAGTGCATATTTCACCTTCATACTTTAAAAAGCAAGCTATATTAGAATAGATTTTTGACCAACATTTTTGAGGGAGACAATGAACAATTAGTGAAGGGAGGCGGGGAGCCAGCAAAACTGCCACCTTGGATTTCCGAAGGGCAGACTTTAGCCTGTTTAGGAGCATGGTTGAGAGTGTCCCTTGGGAGGCAGTTTTGAAGAGCAAAGGTGCCCAGGAAAGCTGGTCATACTTCAAGCAGGTGCTCTTAGAAGCACAGGAGAAGGCCATCCCCATGTCCCGAAAGACGAGCCGACGGGGAAGAAGGCCAGCCTGGCTAAATAGAGAGCTTTGGCTGGACCTCAGGAAAAAAAGGAAGGCTTACATTCTCTGGAAAAGGGGCTTAGCAACTTATGAGGATTATCAAGATATAACAAAGCTATGCAGGGGGAAGATTAGAAGGGCCAAAGCTCAATCAGAACTCAGCTTGGCCACTGCAGTTATAGACAACAAGAAGAGATTTTTCCAGTATATCAACAGAAAAAGGAAATCTAGGGAAAATATAGGTCCACTGATGAATGAGATGGGTGCCCTAGTGGTGGAAGACACAGAGAAGGCAGGGTTACTGAATGCCTTCTTTTCTTCGGTCTTCACTGATAAAGCCGTCCCTCACGCATCCCATACCCTGGAGGCAAGGGGGAAGGTCTGGAGAGAGGAAGATTTTCCCTTAGTTGAGGAGGACTGTGTCAGAGACCACTTGGCCAAGCTGGACATTCATAAATCCATGGGCCCTGACGGGATGCACCCGCGAGTGCTGAGAGAGCTGGCAGATGTTATCGCTAGACCACTCTCCATCGTCTTTGCAAGGTCATGGGGAACAGGAGAGGTGCCTGAGGACTGGAGGAAGGCTGACATCACTCCAATCTTCAAAAAAGGCAAGAAGGAGGACCCAGGGAACTACAGGCCGGTTAGTCTTACCTCTGTCCCTGGGAAGGTAACGGAGCGACTCATTCTGGATGTCGTCTCCAAACACATAGAGGAACAGGAAGTTATTGGAAGTGGTCAGCATGGATTTACCAAGGGCAAATCATGCCTGACCAATCTGATAGCTTTCTATGATGTTATAACGGGTTGGCTGGATGAGGGGAGAGCCATAGATGTCATCTACCTTGACCTTAGCAAGGCTTTTGACACTGTCTCCCATAACATCCTCATTAGGAAGCTGAGGAAGTATGGGCTAGACGAGGTGACAGTGAGGTGGATCGAGAGCTGGCTGAGTGACAGAACTCAGAGGGTTGTGATCAGTGGCACAGAGTCCAGTTGGAGGCCTGTAACGAGTGGTGTCCCTCAGGGGTCAATACTTGGACCAATTTTGTTCAATATATTCATTAATGACCTGGATGATGGGACAGAGTGTATCCTCAGCAAGTTTGCTGATGATACCAAGCTGGGAGGGGTGGCCGACACTCCAGAGGGCCGTGCTGCCATCCAGCGTGACCTGGACAGGCTGGAGAGCTGGGCAGAGAAGAACCTAATGAGGTTCAACAAAAGCAAGTGTAGGGTCCTGCACCTGGGAAGGAAGAATGCCAAACACCAGTATAGGTTAGGGGCGGACATGCTGGGAAGCAGCTCTGAGGAGAAGGACCTGGGGGTCCTGGTAGACAGCAAATTATCCATGAGCCAGCAGTGTTCCCTTGTCGCCAAGAAGGCCAATGGCATCCTGGGCTGCATAGGGAAGACTGTGGCCAGTAGGTCGAGGGAGGTCATTCTCCCCCTCTACTCTGCACTGGTGAGGCCACAACTGGAGTACTGTGTCCAGTTTTGGGCTCCCCAGTTCAAGAGGGACAGGGAACTACTGGAGCGAGTCCAGCGTAGGGCAACCAAGATGATTATGGGACTGGAGCACCTCCCTTATGAGGAAAGGCTGAAAGAGCTGGGACTCTTTAGCCTGGAGAAGAGAAGGTTGAGGGGGGACCTGATTAATGTTTACAAGTACCTAAAGGGTGGGTTTAAGGAGGACGGAGCCAGGCTCTTTTCAATGGTTCCCAGTGACAGGACAAGGGGCAATGGGCACAAGCTAGAACACAGGAAGTTCCGTTCAAATACACGGAAAAACTTCTTTACGGTGAGGGTGACAGAGCACTGGAACAGGCTGCCCAGGGAGGTTGTGGAGTCCCCTTCTCTGGAGATTTTCAAGACCCGCCTGGATGCAGCCCTGAGGGATGTGCTCTAGGCAATCCTGCTCTAGCAGGGGAGTTGGACTAGATGATCTCGAGAGGTCCCTTCTACCTCTGAAGATTCCGTGATTCCGTGATTCCGTGATTAATTCCTTGCTAATCCACTCATCTTCTTTTTGGTCAAAATTTTAGGGTGTTTCACTCACTTTAAAATTAAATAACAGTATATTATTTGGTAGCCTCTCCCATTCAGGACATCAACAACTCTACAAACATAATTGTGTAAGCATAAAGCTGAACTTAAAGCAAAAGCTGGTAGAAGACTCCTATTGGAGATTGGTCTAGAGAATTTTAATTTATAATGTAGGTACAGAAATGTGTTGGCAAGAACCTCTTGAGTTGCCAGATGACACTGGTAGCAGTACCAGTACTATGGAAGGTCATGGTGAGAAGATAGGAGATGCAATCATGAGAAAAGACAGACCAGAGCTGAAGATGAAGAACGGAAACTTAAATTTGATGGAGACAAACACAACAGACAGGGAACACCAATTAGAAGTTCACAGGTCTCCAAAGAGCAGACATTCCCATTTTTTGAGGAATCAATAGACCACAAAATCAAATTTAGTTGATTATATTGTCAGGTCTTCAAAAGAGGAATGAAGAGGGAAAGGAAAAAACTATTCATGTTCTTATACTTTGGCTGTACAATTCCAATCAATAGGGCATAAAAGGTTTACTGTGAACTTAAAGTGATTTCTAGGCTTACTCTAAAGAGACAGAGGGAACATCTTAATGAGAATTTTCAAGGCAACACCCTAAATTTCAAGTGGTATTTTTCTAATTTTTGTTCAAATGTTTGTATTATGTGCCTGTGAAAAACATGACCTTTCTATGTAAGGAGCCAAACAAATCAGTGATGCTTCCAAACCACTTCAACTACAGCGAGGGCTGTAAATGTTTGACTAGGCTACACTTCTTTACAATGCCCATAAAAAAGGTAAATAACAGAATAAGAAAAATCACATCTGAAATGGGAATACTAGTACATGATGCACAGCAGCTTTCCAGTTTCCTTCAACTACCTTTTTTCCTCCTGTTTATTTTATTTTAGAGGTTTATCTCAAATATTTCATCTACAAGCACTCTGAGGGAAGCTGCAGCATGCCAGGTATTTCAAAGATAACTCCAAATATACTGCAGCTCCTGAAGCTCTTGGAGATAGAGAGACCACTAATATTTACAAAATATGATGCCTTTGTCCATAGTTCCTCATGAATAATTCGGAGTCCTGCAAGCAGCCCTTCTGAAGCCAGCCGAATGACTCTTGTGCATAGGGTTTGGAAGTTTAAATGTCTTAATATTGATGCTGGGGGAGTAAGAGGTAGCTCTTGGAAATCTCTGAGGAAAATGGAAAATGGGCTCACATTAGAGGGAAGTCTTCAAGGCTCAGAAGATGTAGAGGGACAATATTATCTTTGATTCAAGCATCTTAACATAGGTACAAAATGCCCGTTCATGTTCTCTCGTGAAGCAGAAATCCTAGATGGCCCTGAACCATGCTAGAAAGTTCTAAAGCACATTTTGTAGACACCATGTATTACAGGAAGGGATTGCTCTTGGCTATTTTGACAGTTAATAGTTTGTTATTGTTTGTTCTAAGCTGTTCTGGGTTTGCACCAGGTCTCATTGGAACAATGGAAAGAGGACTTCGGAGAATTGCCTCTTTAAGCTGTGTTGAGTTCTCCTCAGTCACAGTTAGGAATCTGAACCCAGATACCAAATCATCACGCAGAGGATAGTAACAGCAGAACCAATAATTTGGTAACTACTAAAACACCCCAACCACCCCCTGTAGCATTTAATTAACTCTCAGGGCAAGAGCTAATTCATCATAACAGGACCGTGGACATGTTGTCAAATAAGAATTACGGAGGGAGGTAAAGTCATGTCTCTAAAATCACACACATTTTTGCCACAGAAGAGGGTTAAACATACAAGAGCTAGTTCGTGACTTAAAGCTATGGTACACTGTGAGTAATAGAACTGCTAATCTTCTGTAAGTCCTGCAGAGCTTGGCTGAAGTTTCTAACTGAGCTTTGTCAGCCCTGTACATATTCTTGGCTGGATACCCTCTAAAAAGTAATTAATATTGCTATACAAACATAGTAAATCATGTCTGAAAACTCACATGCTTATGTCAAATGAGTACGACTAAGCTGTTGTTGTGCCCTCTGTCATTGTGAGTACATGCTCCTCTTCCCACTCCTGCCTAGATAAGAGCCATGATCCATGATAGGAGGTGAATATTCACAGGGCATTCATCCATCTTTTAATGATCGTGTTAGATCTTTCACTGTGCAGGCACTTTATGAATGTTGTGAAGCTGTAATGCTATCCTTCCCATGAGGACACCGAATTACTTATCCATGCTTTTGATATAACGCATCTTGGCTGAACTGTTGCAGCTCTCTCGTTCTGGAAGATTTCCAGTCAAGGGCTATATTTACGTCAGTTACGATTCATTCAAAATGCTTCCACAGGATCTTGAACAGGCTAACACAGTTTCACGAGTTTAATCCAAAACAGAGATGATACATGGCTTTCCAGTAAAACAGAGGAATAATCATGCTCGCACCTCTAGTTCTTGGTTTGAGTTGGTATCCCTGGTAGGTATTCAGCCACTGCTTGGACCAGTATCTTTTCCAGACATCCAGGTGACTACAGATTATGCTTCCAAAAGGGATTTAGGAGGGCAGTCACCTAACTCCCATCTTCAGAAATGACTGAAGGATTCAGAAGCATACACCCTATGGACTTACAGGGAGAGTAAATGCTCCTGCACACAATGCCAATTTTAAAGACGGTACTTAGGCTTTTAAGTCACAGACAAACTTTTGAAAATTAGCCCTCAACAGAATTGTATACCATTACACCCTTTGTCCTTGGAGTTTTGTTTTTTTTTATTTCTGTTTCTGGGATTTTGACCACCTAAATTCAAGCCTTATCTTTTAAATTTGGCTTTGATTAACACAGCTGTTATTTATTCTGTTGCTTGGCAGGAATTACTGCAAGACCACCATAAAGTCAGCCTGTTTGTACTGTATTGTACCGTTAATCTCCTTTTCCTTTATGACATACATGCACAATATCCTAAGGGGAAGATCACAATATATATACGGATTCATACTCGCATATAAATTTATGTATGAATACATAGCAACAATGGGAACAATGGGAGGGAATATTTTAATAATCTCCTAAAAGCCTTTGTGAAAAATTCTAGATAACACATAAAATGGAATGGTTTGTACGGCATGAACCAGGGGATCAACATTAATTGGTTGCTTAATGGAAGCATAATTCAAGATAAAAATGGAATAGACTTTATTCAAAGTAGTTGGAATCATTTGGGTGGAAGAAAGACCTGACAAATTAAGAGGCAGCTATATCATTACGATCACTAATGCACAGCTCACCACCTAAGGTTTTCCAAAATAATGCATTTGAAGAGACTTTCTAATAAAAAGTAATTAGGAGAGTTGAACAAAACACAATGGTGCTTAGAGTCGCTAGGTTAATTTTCATCAGAATTTGGTCATTATCTTAAAATAGCATTAACAGCAGATTATTTCTATCTATCTAGAAACATCTACATTTCTGTGTCTCACGGAGACTTTCTGAATTAGGAATCACTTTGCAATTGCACTGCAAAGCCCTGCCTGAAAATGCCCTAACACCCAAGAGTGAGCTGCCTTTTCCTTGCATGGACAGGATGACCTCCACTGAGAACAAAACAGGAGCAAAACGAGGGATGGGACATCCCTCAGAATTCTTCCATTCGTATGAAAAAGGAGTCACAAAATCACAAAAAAACAGTTTGGACAATCATCTATGCCAGTAAGCCGTATCTTCCATCCTGACAGAACACTGTTGGGACTCATAATGTCACTGTATTTGCTGAAGAAACTCTATTAGTGCCAGGAGTATAACTGTCCAGTAGAAATTTCACAATAATCCTGCTGATTTGATTCTCTTTTCTAAACAAATCATTCAAGAATCTAGGTAGCAAAAGTCAGATCTCCAGGGATGTTAGCTGCCTGGATTTCCTTTCAGTGAGTCTTCATGTTTGACAAGGGAAAAAGAAAGCACTTGCTCTTTCATTCTGATCAAAGTCAATTAAAATCTATTAAGTACTCATCATACTGGACTGTGATCATCATACTGGGCTACTCTGCAGCATTTGATGCCATTTCAGACTTCCCTTTGATCCCCAGTATAGGCCTCATGCTGCCCTTACAGAGGGAATAACAGGGGAAGAAATGCTTGAGAAGTTTTCCCCAAGGCAAGGAGTATTATTTCTGCTGATGGTCATGACCCCAGCTCATGATATTTTGCTGCAGGGGGACTTTGGAACCATAAAGGTTGAGCTGGCCATTTCAGTGTGTGCAAGCTGCCATGGAGCAAGAACTGCTAAAAGAAACGCCTCGAACACTCCTGATGTTTGCTCTGGAGGTGCAGAGCTGTGAGCGTCATGCCAGCCAGCGGGTGAGAAGTCTCCTGGAATCCCTCATTGAGGGATTAGAGAGCCTGGCCATGAGGGCTGGATTGATGGTCTATCGTTTGCATTTATTTAGACGACATAAGCAAGCTTCCTGTTTCCTCAAAAGAATGTGGACAAGTCCTAGTTTCCAGCTCCCTTGAATTTCTACAGTTTTCTAGGTAAACAGTTTTAGCTGCTTTTCACCACCAGTCCCCTGATGCCCTTGATTTTTCCCTGGTTACCAGACATAAGCACCTTCAAACTGAAAGTAGCCATTAGGAAAAGCCTGTACTACCTGCAAATCCCTGCCTGCCAAGTGTACAGAACCAAGCAAGATTTGCACACAGTTTGAAAAATGTGGATTAGGATAATGTATTCATGAATGTAGAAGCACGTTAGCTCATTTAGCCATGTAATCTGTATGAACGCATCACTTAAATTGTCAGACCTGGCTTTCCTCCCGTGGAATGTTATCAGTCGTAAGTTTCTTCTTTCCTTACAGCTAGGTTTGTATAAAGCTCTACACATGCAAGTTAGAGTCTGGTCATGACAATGAGCTGAAATACACATAATTATCATAGACATCTATATGACATCAGAAGGCAAAAGTTGAAAAAGGCAAATTTCTGACCCCAAATCAAATGAAAGCGCAAATGGGAAAAACTGTGATTAATCCAATTTGTAGTAAAGATTCTACTCCCTCTGGAGCATTATTCCAGCAGAACACATTTTTAAACAGAATAAAGGGTGAGAAAAAAAATTGTATTATAACAGTATAATTTTCCAGAAGCACACCTTTTTAATAAAACCTTATTATGTTAATAGAACCATATTATGTTAATAGATTCCTGAGAAGTATTTTCATACAGCTTGAGTCAATGCAAAGCATGCATATGCCCATCCAGTAGTTGCTTTTGCTTGCGCTGTGTCCAGTTGTTTTTCTACAGTGGATTTTTTTTCTTTTTTTGTCCCCCCCCTTTCCTGCCTGGTAAAGCTGGAAAATTCCACTAGTGATAACTCTGACAGCTTGCTCCCCCTCCTGTCAGAGGGAGGGAACAGGGTCTGGGAGGCTGAGAAGTTACTGATTTAGTAAATTCTGCAAGTCTTACCTCGGAGCAGAATAAAGCCTTGGTGTTATCCTTAAAGGAGCAGAGCAGAGTCCTTCTGAAACCCAACTTCTTCATGCTCCTAGTGGCAGTGAGTCCCTCCTCAGCCTATGATCACCAAGTCGCATATTCTGGGAGCTATCTGACAGCCTGTGATAGGGTATTCTGCCTCTAGTCATACAAGGGCTGCGGGAACAAAGAGCAGTGGAGCTTCTGGCCCTTGTGGGAAACAGACTGACACTGCTCCACCACTATTTAAAGAGTAGATGCCTCCAGGATAAATCCTCTTACTGTGTTTTCCTGTTTGTGTCAGAACTTAAACCCTTTATCCATTTCCTAAGAGGAGAAATAAAAAAGTAATCAGCACTAAGCTGCGCTGTAATACAGGACAGTCCCTGTGGGGTGGCTCAGAAAAAGACAGAGTCAATTTATGTGTTTTCTGCTAAAGGGATATGAGACACTACCATTAGCATAACGCAAAAAAAAAAATCGTAAATGGCCAGATGCAAATTAATGAGGAGCTCTCTCTGCACGGAGATGGCTGCTCCACCCGGAGCAGAAGCGTAGTGCGCAATGCCAGTGAGGAAGGAGAAGCGAGCCAGAGTACAGCTGTTAAGGAATCAAATATTTATGGGGGAGCCTTTCTTGCTTTTCCTACAGTGGGACAATCAGTGGGAGGCCCAGATGAATGCTGACAAAAGCATGCACCAGGTTTCGTATGAACAGTGGCCTACAATTGGGTTTTGGCCACAGGGCAGATAAAGTCTTGAAATTTGGGGATGATTTTAAGCTGCAGCTGGAGGGCTGAGGAGACACACTGTGCAAAAAGTTCCCTACCACAGGCTATTAGTGCCATCAAAGGAGCCCTAAGAAATAACTCTTAAGCATGGAAAGCATATGCGATGATCAAACTTTACTCCCTCCACCAAACCTTTGTTTATCCATTGAAATGCTTTAACTGGTCTGTCAAATTTACAGCATTCCTGTCATCATTCCTCCAGCGCAAAATACAGGAGGAAAAGCTGACTTTCTGGTTATAAGCTTTTTGATATCCTTCACTTCCTCCAAAGACATGGCTAGAGCCCTTCAGCAGAGTAACGGGAAAAGAAAGCCTGTTATTTAATCAGAGAAAGAAAAAAAAAAAAAGGCTGAAACAAAGAAAAGAGAAGGGAAAGGACTTCCTGAATCAGACACAGATTTCCTAAGGGGGCAGAAAAGAGGAAAACCAGAAGTGGTTTGGTTTTACAGTTCATCGTGAAGTTAAATTTGCTTTATGTTTTAAACTGAACTTAACATCACCTTTCTGTTTCTTCTGGTGAACTTTTAGGATTACATAAATCCTTGAAAATTTCGAAAACTTCCGGTCATTTACCACTATCTGTAGGTCTCTTTAAGGATTGGTAGGTTACACTTGAAAGGATAAACTGCAAGGAAGAGACTGGCTCAGAAATTTGGAAGTGGACTGTGGCGCTGTTCATGCTACAAATCCAGCTGGTGTTGGTGGCAGCTACTGTTGCTTTGCATGAAACGATAGTCATGCTAGTCCATATCATCCCAACTAAATACCTCTATAGTGTTACCTCCTGCAGGCCTTCAGAGGCAACCTCCTGGCCGAATGGTCACCAGACTGCCCTCCCTGCTTCCTTCAAGGATGTTTTCTCCCTGTTTCTCCCTCTCACTATTACTCTCCTTGAGCTGTTGCTGTATGAAGTAAATAAAATAATTTTTTACCGAATTCTAGGCTTTGTCCGAGCAGTCAGATAGATATGGGTTTAGGATTGCCTTTTTCCAAAGTTGGCCTCTCTTGGAATTTAAACAAGCCTCGGTATCAGTGACTTAGGTTTTCCAAGGAATTAAGGTGAGATTTGGCTGTATTTGGTAAACATGAAGGCGGGTTCCTGTTTGCAACCCAAGTCCTTTGCAGCTCACTGCGTGTGCAACGCAGAAAAACGCAGTCAGCGAGGGAGGAGAGGAAGCGGAGACTGGCTTTTGCAGCACTTCATGTCTTCCCTCTGTCTGCTCTCGGTAATTAAAACACTCCCTGTGTTTCAATAAGTGCTGGATCCTCTCGCCTAACACTAGGTGTTGGAAGCAGGGTGTGTGAGTTAGGGCCCTGCTTGCTGCAGGCTCCTGATCACAGACAGTGGAAAGAAAGTCACCTCCAAAGAGTAATTCAGCTCACCTATGGATGAGATGTCTCTTGTGGGGAGAGGGCAGTGAGGGACTCGCCAAAGAGCTGTTAAATGCTAGAAGTGGATAAGTGCTCACTGGGCATTAGGTACACTTAAAATTAAGGGAACAGTGACCCTCTCCTTGCAGTGTCCTTGTGCTTAACGTATTTTACCTCCAAAATACAGTATTTTCTTTAACTACAATTTAAACAAACCTTTAGGTTAAAAGTCTTGACATAAAACTACATAAATATGTTTAAACATGTTTTTTTGCCCTCATTCTTTCTGGACCAGCACGATGGTGAGCCCTAATCACAGCTGTCCTACAAAAAATAAACAGTGGTGAACTCGTATACACAGGTGGCCCACCAAAACATGACACAGAGATCTGCCTGCGCTGGTGTCTTTATTCTTATTTGAGTGTTCTGTTTCATGGTTTGTACGAAAGTAGCTCTGTACTAATTCTATATATGAGACATAATGATGAAATATTTCACCAGATATACTGAATGTCATACAACCGATAAATACTGACACGTGTGGTTTCATGCTATTCTTTTTCTAAAGTTAAATGCTGAGACATAAAATAAACCTGCTCTTGACTCCATTTTATGACTGCAGAAATACATAGGTTATCCTTACAATGAGACAAATGTTTAAGCTTTTTGCTGCATCTGAATGTAAGAACCAGGCATAAACAATTAGCTATGTAAATAACTGATTTTTCAGGGCTCTGGCAAAACAAGTAATTGAACAAAATCTTAAAGTTCATCTTAAACAAAGCCATTTGCTTTTCCTGTAAAAATTCAGAAGAACAATAAACAGTTTGATCTCAGAGATTTGTTTTACTTTTCTGTTGAAAGTCAAATCCACATAAATTAGAAACAAAACAGCTCATTTAGAAGATGTTGCAATGAAATGTTTCGGCTTTTTCTGATTTTTGACTATTTTTTTTCTTGGCTCAGAAAAATGCTCTGCAGATTATTCTGACCAACCCAAACGTTTTGGGGTTTTTTTTTTTCCCTGAAAAAGAAATGTTCTTTTTTTTGGGTCTCGCTTCTAAATACAGTCTCCTGCTTTAACAGGTCACTGCTGCTGTGGAATAGCTTTAAGGCCTTGTCTAACTGATGTCATATGGCAAGCATGAAAATAAAACTACAAGGAAGGAACTGGAAGAATTATCATTGGATTAATTATTCCACAGAAATTAAACTGGCATGATCATAATCTTGTGGTGGTTTCTTCTGCAACAAGATTGCTATTTCCAGCGACTCTATATATTGATCTATTCCAGCTGTTAGTGAACAAAAACCAGAGGCTCTTCTCCAAGCTGGATTTTACATTAACACTGGGATACATTAAGCACACATGCTCCAAATCTGGCTTGTTTTTCATGGTAGAAAAATGGCAATATCCTAAAACTTAATAAGTGATGTATTTGAAAGCAACTATGTAGATAGGAAGAAGATAGTCATTCATGGCCAAGCAGTCCAGACTTGACATCAGCTCCTCAGATGCCATGAAAGATCACACCTTCTCTTAGGAGATCTCTGAAGATCTGCTTCTTCTGTCTGGGCTCTGGCAGGGGATCTGTGAAATTTCCTACCCACATTCATGATTGATTAAGATTTAATTGTGGTCTTAGCTCTACCTTGGAGACCATTAATTTACAGAACAGGGATTTTTCAAAAGAAACTACTTAACCTCCAGACCATTTAGACATAAAACCGGTCAGGCAAGAGAAGAAGGTTTACAGAGCGTGACAAAAGAAGGATTGCAAAATGTGCAGTGCCGACGTACAAAAACTGTGGAACAGAAAAACCCTTACAGAGCCTGTAGGAAGGGTTTTGGTTGTTTTTTTTTTTTTTTTTTGCAATGTCCCTGTGCCTCGCAGGAGCCCCGCGGCCGGCCGCTGCGCTGGGTTTCACAAATACGCTGAGGCGGCATTCTTTATCTGCAGTAACACTTGGTGTTGGCTGCAAAGGTCACCTTGACAAATGAACTTGCACGGTGGAAAAAATCCTCCTCCACCAGTAAATTAGCAGGAAGGGACTGAGCTTGTTTTCCAGTGCCCATTGCAATAGCCGCAGACCAGAGACATATGTACACTGGAAACAGTATGTGGAGCTGTGTGACAGGGGAGCCATTTTTGTGTGCTGAATTTACAAACACAGAGGTTTTTCTCAGGTGGCTCTTTGATCTTTGGAGAAACACTATTATGCACCTTAATTTTCAGTCATCTGGTGACTTTTGAAAATATTGTGCCATTAGGTCCCTACAACAAAAGCCTGTCTTACTTCTCGCATTAAATGATATCACAGAGAAGCCATTAGTTATCCTAATCCCAAAGATTTACAGTACAATTCCCTAGGGAAGCCACTTTCTTTCCCTGAGAGACATCATTTCTTTCAAAGCTAAGCAGGCCAAGAAGTCCAAGAATATAAAGATGACAGTCTGGTGAAAGACTCACTGAGTGAGGAGGAAACAAATAACAAATCCTATCAGTCACATGGCAAAAAGATGAAGACAATCATTACTTGCTAGTATCTCCGAAATCTCAGTGTATTTTCACTGGAAAAGAAGGATCTGAGCTGAGAGCCTGTAATGCTACCATTTCCACATTCACCAGGAAAAAGTCATCTATTTCAGTGATCCTTCCCCATTTCACTTTTTCTATCCCAAACCACCCTTCCAAACCGGTCTTTCTGCTGCTTCTTCTCCCTGGTGTTGCTTCATGTCTTTGACGCACAGGCAAATGTTAGGGGTAGGGTTCCTGCAGTCTAAAATGATTGCCTGCCTCTCTTCTCCAAAACGAGAATATTCATAACATATGATGTGGGCTGAGGGTTCAAAGATTATTATAAAGAGTATAGAAAACCCAGAATGCATGAGATCAAGGGCTGAAGGATTACTGCAGCTTGAGCAAAAACAGAGGAACTTTGTCTAAACCCAAACAAAGCCAAGCAATGGGTAAAAGCCCTGGCTTACTGATTGCCAAATGTAAGACATTTATTCCCCCTCCTCCTTTAGATGTTAACCAAGCACTGCTAAACTAACTTCAGCTAAACCGCTGTAATGTATCAGAGATATTTTTATATTAACAGATGTTCTTCACTAATGCGACTTTAAAAGTAACTGTAACTGCCAAATTCGTGTTTGGCCAGTAACCTTTATTTTAAGAACTGGGGTGAGTTTCTACTGAGTTTCTAATGGTCTATCAACCAATTCACTTCTCTTTAAAGGTGAGGATTTAATTTGAACAAAATATCTTACTAGTTTCACCCATTAGGTAATGCTAATTTAATCAGCAATATTGCTTGAGGGGGGCTGTAAGTCATTAAATGTATTCCAGTAAAAGGACTTTAAAAAAATCCCTAACTAAAAAGGCATTACATCTGAAAAGTCTGTTGGACGCAAATAGACAAAGGAAAAAAGTTTTTGCTTTCTATACATAATTATGGCTCTGAATGTGCTCAATCAATTACAACTATCCAATCTCCAAAATTCATTCCTTTAAACAGAAACATATATAGAAAGACATATCTAATTACCCTGTATAACATAAATATTAGGTTAGTCTAAAATTTTGTTAATTATTTGACATGAAAGCAAAACTGAGCTTGGCAGTCAGGCAGAATTCGAGATGTCTTTCTTGTACAGTGCAGCAAAAAACAGGGGAGGAGAAAAGAAACTTCCATTAACAAGCTCAAAAGAAGGAGTCCATGTTAACTACTCCACTGTGAACCATCACAGACATTTCAACATAAAATATTAGCATGAGATAAAAAAAGAACAAAAAACGCGAGCAGCCCCCCTCAAAAATACATGTAATACTACTTTTTACAGTTGCCGCAATTCAATGGCATTAAGAGAGTGACAGTAGCTGAGGCTACAGATCTCCCTTGCCTGACTTCAATCCAGAGACCTAGAGCCCACCATGTTCAGGGCTTGGCATACCAAGTGCGGCCAAAATATGTCCGTGCTACCTGAGGAACAAGGACCATCGCTAGCCCTGCTGAAAATGCTGTTTTGCCCTTACTTGTACAGGTCTGAATGGTTGCAACGGGTGCAAGGTAGCGGAGACTCAGGCCCCCGAAGGCACTTTTATCTGCTTGGGAAACGGGCATAAACATCTTCAAACACAAATGCCTTCACGAGCCTGAATGAGGTTCCTTCTTGCTTTCAAGATCAAGGCTTTTATCAAGATTTAGAAATTTCTGGTTTCCCCAGCACTGTCCAAACAAGATATACCCAGACCCATGGATTCCATGGGTGGCAACACAGAAAAGAACAGTTCTTCAGGGCCAGCCGTCACCTGCCTTTTCCAGCTTTTCTTTCTCACTCCCCCTCACACTTGCAGAAATCCAGACGGGAAGCCCGAGGACACCAGCCGTGTGACAATGTCACAGGTTTCATGTAGTCCTGTGAGATGGTTATCTGAGAGTTATTTCCTCTTGCAACACTCTCTCTTGCATCAAAGCACTTCGGCTCCCTGTTATTTGTGTAACAACTGGTGCCGACGCCAGTGCCAGAGGTTTCACCGGCAGGGCTTTTTTGGTATTGGCAAGACAGGAGAAAAATGCTGATTATGACTAATAGAAAGTGCTGGATCAGAGAGAGGAAAACTTCAAGATATTTGATAAGAGATGGTTTTTCAAAAAGGCTTTCCTGGCAGCACTGTCAAAGCTGCAGGAACAGCCTCCTTTCCTAGCTGTCACAACTGCGGGCAGCAGTCTTTGGATGCTCTGATGGACGAGTGTTTCACGTGGCCCTGGTTCTTGTTTTTCTGCAGATTTGTCTGAGCTGAGAGGGCAACTTATGTCTTATAGGATATGCGTTATTAACTTACTTAGCTGTGGGTTATGGCAGATGGGAAAAAGCATGTGTTTTAAAGGCAGGGCAGTGAAATCTGACAATGTCACCCACACAGGACACATACAAGTGTTGTCTGGTGAAGACGCCCCTTACCCCGAGTCCCTCTTTGCAGGACTGTAGGTGCGAGAGACCTGCCAGGAAATCCCACGGGGCTGTGTCTTGGGAGGGCTGCCGTGCTGTGTGTAGCATTCTGGCCCAATTCCAGCGTACATTAAGGCCTTTTTACAGTACTCGTGAAATTTCAGGCTGCTGCTTACACCACCTCTGCTCACTTGTGTTTGTTTCTGTGCCCAGTGAAAATGTTGTTGTTGTTGTTGTTGTTGTTGTTATTATTATTATTATTATGCACTGGAGGTGTGAGTCAGAAACAAAAGCCTCCTGGGTGCTGTGCTTTGTACCAGCTACACTGAAAAATGGTGTTTACCATCAAGAGCCTGCAGCCCATCTCTGCCCATGCGGAGCGCTGTGCTCCCTGGCCTTGTCCTGATTGCAGTTTAGGCAGAAAATGTCATTTTATACCCCTAAGATAGCTACATTTCAGAGGTGGAATTGCTTCTTTCTCACTACATAAACTCAGAAAGTTAGGGATATAAGAAAAAGCATAACAATAACAACAAAAAGTCAGAGTCTTTCCCATATTCAATTACAAGGCAATTTTAAAGCTGCTGTCTTGGGTCCTACGAGACATAGTGCTCTGGTCCAGGGAAGAATTATTTCTAGCCTCAGAGGGTAAGGACGTATGTGTGGACATACAAGGCCTTAATCTAATCAGTGATTCAGGACTATACTGTGTTTTTTTTTCAGGCCCTAGGCCAATTTTATAATGGAGGAAAAGAGGTAAATATTTCCTTTATTTTTGCTTTTCTTTCTGGCAGGCTGCTTAGAGAATATAGCAGCTGTTTGAAGATGGAGCCAGAGGCTTGCAATGCTGGTAAAATTTTGTTGTGGGGGAAGCTGAGAGCGAGGGAGGGGTGGTGTTACTAGGGAGTGGGGTTTTCCACGTCTCTAAAATGCTGGGTGTCACCACTTTGGTTCCACAGCTGATGCACGCCGCACACACGCGTACATGTACGGATGCACAAATGGGTACGGAGCATGGGAGAGACCATGCCACGGAGAACGTGTACACCTCAAGGATTTTTAAAGCACTGAGTAATGATCAGCTGATAGGGGAATTATGCAGCCTGACCCTGAAACTAAAACCTTGAACAGATTTGCCATGACAGCAGAAAGTGTCTCTGCTTGCTTTGTCATCCTTTTCTCATTACAGTCTTCAGACTGGTTACAGATCTGGATATAAAATTTGAAAATTTGCTTAGGAACTGTAATTTACAGCTCCTCTTTGCAAACCTTCACTGTTATTGGGAAGAGATGGAAGTTGAGTGCATGGAAGGTACACTTCGTGGTGACAGCCGCATTTAGAGTTATCGACTTGAAGTATTTCATACAGTGTACCCTGTCAGGCGCACCATGAGTCCTGGTTTTCTAGGGATTTCTGTGATTTGATTTAACAGCCCATTGCCCCTTTGGAATATATGCTGTGAATGTGTGAGAATTTATTACACGCTATCCCTTCTCCTTTGAAGTTTTTCTTTTTAACAGTTTGAGCAAAACGAGTTTTGAATAACTCCAGGTAGGACCTCAGTTCAAGCTGAAATAGTGTCCTCTGGAGTTTCCTCAGAGGTCAGTGGTCTATACTGGAGTTTCCACAGTGTGCAACCAGCGTTCTAACCCTGCTTGGCACTGACAATTCAGAATAATAAAGAAAAAATACGAGGGATGGAGTGGGGTAGGGAAGGAAAATCTTGGTCAGAAGTGCCAGGGCTCAGAGCTGGAATGAGTTTTTTTTCTACAAACCAGAAAAATTGAGCAAGGGCTGATTCCTGTGAGGGACTCAGCATGTTGGCCACGATCCAATAAAGCACTTAATGTTAAACGTGCTCTGGAGAGTGCCATTGGGAACGGCCTGAGCACTAAGTACCCAGCAGGATCAAGCTCCAAATGGGGACCAGACATAAGCCAGATGGCATTATGTTAGCTTTGCCATATTAATAAGCTCTTTAGTTTGCATTTTAATCACTTTCTCTCTTATTTTCCCCTTTCTTGCTTTACCTTTTCTATAAAACAATCCATACATGCACTGGGAGAGGAAGGCAATGTACTGAAATTGTCTCTTATCACCTTTTCAGAAGCATGGAGTTAAAGAAAGAACCGGGAAAACTGCCGCTTGTTTTTAACACAAGTCTGACTTTATCAGCAGTGCTTGGACGAGCACCATTAGGAGTATGGGGCTGCTGAAGGAAGAAAAATGCTGACTGTGTCTCTCAATTCGCTCTTCACATGTGTGTGGTGAGTGTGCCATCGTGTTTGAGAGCATCAGTGCCTGCATCAGAGGTTATTCTGATGTTTTAGCTGGGAATGGAGGGGGACAGGTAGGACGGCTGAGCAGGGACAGCAGGAGATGGCTTTTTGCCTGTCATAAGCTAAGTTCAAACTGAAGTGAGTCTGCTGCCATATGGCGCTGAGTACTCACAAATCCACCGAGGTCACCTGCCAGAAGCCAGTGGGAAGAAAATAAAACCCTAGTTGCTGCTTTGTTTTTTTAAACAAGCCCTGGCTTTCCACTTCTTCCTTTCCAGCGCAGTTACAACTATCTCCAGAACTTCCTCAGACCTGTGACTCGTGCAGATGCCAGCTTTTACATGGATGTTTTTGAAACCAAGCGCTGCCTGACTGGAAGCTGTCCTAGCTGGAGCTGCTTTCCTGCAGGGAGGGCACGGCGAGCAGCTGAGGTGGGACACTTGCCTCTGCCTCTGTGCTGCTGGCACTGCTGACTCTCAAGACAGGCTGTAGCCATCACTTCTGCTGGAGCTGTGCATGCATGTGGGTTGTGCAGTGGGACTGAAGAGGAAATTTCTGTGATCATTTTAGCATTTGGGCAACTGGAAAAGGAGCTGACAGAGGCGCCAGGCCTTTGCTGTCAATGACTGCATTAATCTTCTCCTGGCCTTGGAGAGAAATTTTAGATGAACTTAGCACATGTTCTTAAAGAGGTTTCTCTCTCAGTTATTTGTGCTGTGGATCCTGCACTGATGAATGATAATGCCAGTGAAATGGCCAATATAAATCAAACTTTGCTCGATAATCATTTTAGTGAGGATGCTTGTTGCTGTGTAGTTATTTAAAAAGTTGACAGTTGGCTACCATGGCCCAGAACTTTGGAGACATGTGGATGGAAAAAATTTTTTTTTTCCTATCTTAGAAGGTGGTGGCGGGGACAGAAGGAAGCACTAATGCCCCTGTTTTCATATCTGTGTATCACCCAAGTAAATTTTTTTTTCTTAGATGTAGTTATGGAGTTATTTTGGTCCAGAGGAAAGAGTTTCGGATGCATATAATTTTAAGAACTAAGACAAATAATTTTATTGCTACTGCTGGTAAAGTTCATGGTTGACAACCAAGCTATATTTATCATGTGAAAGTTTAGTTCATGGCAAATGTGTCATAATTCAGAGTTATTCTGCCATGAAAGAAGTCAAAGCCTAGTTAAGTTACTTTTTTTTGCCCTGTGCTAAGAGCAGGTCCCTGGACAGTTACAAAAGCTCACATTGGAAGTGGTGGCTTGTTAAGTCATCGCAACTTGCTTGTGTTTCTGAGTCCTAACAGACTAGGAGGGAATGAAAAGTTTGGAGATAGCTGACTAGCAGACAGTAGCTATGAGCTTGGTGGGAATTTGACAATAATTTTTGATCAAACAAGGAACAAACTAAACTAAGCTATTTTCTATTTATGAACTTTCTATTCCTTTCAAGTTTCCTCCAGAAAATGCTCACATAGATGCAGTTGTCACAGCTCTGGGAGGTACATGAGTCTGTGGGCAGTGATTTTGTTTGGTTTTCCTACACTTTCTGTCCATATGTTGGCCATAAGCAGAGCTACAGTTTAGAAAATTGACAGAGAAGGTTTTCTGGCCTCACTGTAACAATTTGAGACAATGATCTGAGCTGGAAGGTGGGTCAGGAGGACCCCAGAGTATCCTCTGGCACATAGAATCGTAGAATGGTTTGGGTTGGAAGCGACCTTTAGAGGTCATGTAGTCCAAACCCATCCAATGAGTGGGGACATCTTCAACTAGATCAGGTGGCTCAGAGCCCCATCCGACCTGACCTTGAATGTTTCCAGGGATGGGGCATCTACCACCCAGATGGGGCAACCTGTTCCAGTGTTTTACCACCCTCATTGTAAAAAATTTCTTCCCTATATCTAGTCTAAATCTACCCTCCTTTACTTTAAAACCATTAGCCCTTGTCCTATCGCAACAGGCCCTGCTAAAAAGCTTGTCCCCATCTCTTCTTTAAGTACTGGAAGGCTGCAATAAGGTGTCCCCAGAGCTAAACAACCCCAACAGTCAACCTCATCATCCCACAGTCAAGCTTAGAAGTCACTTGAGTCTGTCCTTCACGAGCAACTGAACAACACAATTAAATCCCCCAGGTGTTCCTCTGTGACAAAAGTACAATTCAACAATTTTATATAGAATATTTCTATATGAAACAGAATTTGAATAATAATATGTGAATCAGGCCTGGCGAACACTGCATGAAACACAGGGAAAGTGCTAGTAAGAACAGATTTATGATAAAGTTTTTGTCCAGCAAAAGTTAGACAACTACAGCAACTCAAAGCAGCCACATGGTTGCTTTTGTTATTTATCTTGTCATTAGGGTTAAAACCAGCCCATCCATCAAAAGGTGTTCAAAGTGCTTAGAAACAGAGGAAATCAGAAAATTTTCTATGGTACAGACAGGAGTGTATAAGTCAAGAATTTCCTCTCAAGATATTATCTGGTTGTTTTTTTCATGCAAAATAAACTGATTTCATTTTTGTTAGGCAAACATTGGATCACAGCATGAATCACAGCTAACCAAGAAGCTACTCTCTTATCATAATTTCCAGGGAAGCAGCACTTTCCTATTTACATATTGTATAGGATAATAGTCAGAACTCAAATACAGTGTAATACATAATTTGACCTTAAGCGTTTCAAGGGTTGCATGAAAGAAATGTAAAGACTTGACCTTTCAAAAAAGTTCTCCCACCATATCTGGTATGAATGTGTATTTTTTTCCACTTTCTTTGTTGAAATGCCTAGTGACATCAGTGTGTTTCAGTTACTTGTTTAGACTTCTGAGTAACTATTTTGATTTCAACAATCAGTATTTAATATTCTAGTCACAGACTTTCGTTTCCACATAATGCAATTACAGAACTTTTCAACTGCTTTGATTTCAACAAATGCATGATTAAATCAGTAATTTAAATAAAGTACCACATCAAAACTTATTTCAGAAGTCAAGATTCATTTAAAATAAGCTTCAATGAAAGAGTTTTGCATGATCTTTCATCTACTTCCATCACAGTTTTGATCTATCCTTCAGTTCACTACTTAGAAATGGAAGACTGCATCTACTCAGCAAGGTTTCTTCCAATGCTGTCAAAATTTTTCAAAGAATGACTAGGCAAGTTTTGTTTGATGACAAGACGAATGCAAAAAAAAAATGCATGGTTGTCAGAAAAGCAGATTTTAGATGTTTTCTTTTTTATTTAGGTACTTTCTATTTCCTTAACTAACTGACACTATATCCTTAAATTCTTGGTTTTCTCTCAAGTTCCTTTAGATTCTTTTAATGATTGGAAGATTCCTTTGTTAGAGTTGTGATTGGGTGCTGTATTATTTTATTTTATCTTTACATTAGCTACACATTCTGAAAATATAGATAGGATGACATAAATCTCCAACAATCTTATCTTAGGCACCTAAAAATTATTTTTATATTAATTAAAATTTATGTCTATGATCAAAATCAATTCAATGATTCATCCTTAGAAGGCACAACATCAACTTCAAAGGCCAACATACCTTTCTCGTTCTCAAAATCCTAATTGCAAAACCACAAAAGAGCAACTCGTCAAAATTCAAAAGTAATATCGAAAGCATCGAGAATATCACAGATAGAGGAAAAAATCCCACAGCTTGATACTTACAGAATTTCTTAAAATCTAGCCACTTCTTTCCAGATGCTGGCCAGGGGACAGCTGTGCATGAGGCAGACACAAACAGTACATCCTTTTTTCACCTGTCCTCGCAGCTATTTGAAGTCTGCTAAAGAGCAAACTTCTGAGCAGTTACACAATGACAAAATAAAATGAAGGAGAAACACATACATGATTTTGCGTCAGCTCTTTTGCTTTCTGCACAGCAATTCCCATGAAGATCGCAATGTAGAATATTTTTTTTTGCTGTTAGTATTGCTCACTTTGAGTTTTTATAGCTGCTTGGAGATCTACATCATTGTATTTGATTTCAGCTAATCAAGCATAGAAATGAACAGGAATGCAGACACACAGCACTGTAAAAAACACAGAAGGAAGTTTTTTCAAACAAAATGCCTCTATTAGGCAGCGGTTCCAGTGATGCAATCAGAATAGGAAGGAAAGTCTGTGTTGTTTCATTGTTTTGTTTGGATTTTGGGGTCCAGTGCTAACTTGTGATAATATTTCCATGTGTAAGTATATTTCTCTGAGAGCAATCCAAAAGAGTGACTATGATGAATTTAATAGGAAAAATATCCCATTGAACTTGCTAAGTTTTTCCATCATGAGTGACCATTACAGAGTTGCCCCACTCAATTATCTTTCCTGTGTAGTTCACTAGCTTTTGGCTAAGTTTACTGTATTTTATCAATGTCCAATGAATGCACAAAGTGGATTCAGAGAAATTCAATAACTGATTCATCCCTGTGAGGAATTTAAGAGTTTTTAAATAAGAGAACAGAGTGAATAGCATAAATGACCAAAAAGAAGCATTGCACATATATCAAGGATATAGACTTGGTTGCAAGGACATCTAGATCTTTAGAGACAAGCCCAAAGCCAACTGCTGCCAAGAGGAGTTTTGGATCTGACCTTAAATGTTGTGAGATGTCAATTACATTCGTAATCCAAAGATTCAACTCTCTATAACCTCCACAGTTCAACAGTTAAAACAAACACGTCCTCTCTACAGACATGACTTATCTGATCGGCCCATCACACCACATAATTCTAAACAGGATTTTCCAGGTGGCATGTACAGAGCACTGTGTCATCTCTCTGGCTTTAGGTAGCATGGTTTAAATGTGAGAAAGGCCAATGGTGGCAGAAAAATTAGCTTAAGCAAACAGGATTTTTCCTTACATCTCCCAGACAGTAAATGCACAGCAGCAGTTTTGCAAAGTGAGCAAATTCTTTTCATCAAATGTAAAATTGATATTGAAGATTAAGAAGTTTCCTCCCCTTTTGTAAGAATATGTCTCTCCTCTCAGCATGCTAAGTATGTGTTGTTCACTGTTTATCTCTGAGGCCCACTCATCGCTTTCAAGGCATCTTCAGAAGATGCTAGATTTTGTCGGCTGTAACTATAGGTCTATTATAGGGCAGACTATTATAGGGCATTTTATATGTTGTCACAAGTGATGGAAAAGTATTAAGTTTTTAACTAAATATAGGTCACAGAAAAGCACAGAAAAATAAATACTGAGCTTATTATCTTCAGCTATACCTGTTGCTTAAGTATATTGACATCAGTGAATGTTGTAAGACCTTGTGAAGATGGCCAAGGCCATAAATATGCATTTTCTGTAAAGATATCAGAAAAACTCTTCCCGCTATCTATTATTTTCCTGTCTCTTTCTGTTACCTGATGCAAACTGCTTTACTTAATTTCAAAGATGAATCCAATACTAAGTTTAAATTTATTTGAATTCTTCAAAGATTGCTTGTCAAGCGTTATTGCTACTGCCATGTCCAGTGAATTCATGGGATGTGGCTATCTGCGGGCTTTAGGGTAGCTCCACAGATGCATATCATTTCAGCGTTGGCTTCATTTCTGTTGTTGCGCATCCTGAGGTCTTCTTTGGTTTGGATGAAATAGAAAATCTGTCCCAGTGATGGAAACTCATCACCAATAGTCTCAAAGGAGGTAACTTAATCTAGCCGTCCACTCGACTGATATAATTAGGAATGCACTTTGTCAGCCTTTGAGGGTTTAACTACAGCTGGCTGGGTTCAAGACAGTCTCAGAGAAACCAATCTGTTCTTAGTAACACCATCTCCTTCACAGAATTACAGACATACTTTCAGCATATATACCCAGCTAACTGCTGAACGATGTTTTTCCACCCGCTTCTGCAGTGGTCAATGTCTTTTTCAGCATAACTGGAACCCTGGGTCAATGCCATGAAATGATTCAGAAACCAAAGGCTGAACTGATAGCTCAAGAATAAAGGTTATGAACCTTATTTACAGTGCTTGAATGTCGTTCAATTCAGCCTCTGAGCATCATCATATTTCTCATCCAGCTGATGAGATTTAATTAGAAAAGAGATTCTAATGGATATTCAGAACGGCCTATTTATTGTTTAAGAAATAAAAGGTATTTTAGGCTCTATTCTCTAGGAAATCAGAACTCTAGTCTTCACACGGATTAGCTAAATCAGGGGCGAAAAGTCTAACCAAATAAAAATTTAAAATCTTCTTTAAATTTATTCATCCAGACTAGTTGTGGATCCCTGCTGTACCCTGGACTCTTCTGCTGGAGTCTGCAGGGATTCGGATGATTAATACCTTCGTAGTATTGTCAATAAGCTTTTCTAACTGAATATCACAAACACCACTCCTTTTTCATGTGCTTCGTTCTGGTCGGTATCTGATTTGCACGAATGAAGGAGATACTCTGTTATGGTTCAGGTAAGTTGGACAAAGTTTCCTCTCCAGCCTGCAAAATATTTGAGAAAAATGCAGTATAGCTTTCCACTTACTTACTTTAAACATCTAGACTGAAAATACCCAGCCTAACCTATTAATCATCAGAGTGGCCTGTTCAGAAAAAAACGTACCCTTTTTTTTGTCTTATCAGTCCTGAAGCATTAGTCTAAACACTTTGAATTCCAGCCTTCAAGGTTCCACCTACAGTCGTGTCAGCGGGCTGGGCACAGGCTCCCCCGGGCCAGAAGCCCTACAAGCTGCACAACACAGTGCTGCGCCTGCTCATCGGCTTGGGCAAAATGCTCTAATGTCACTGTTCAGCTTCTGGACACAGCCAAAAGGAGGTCGGATTTGCTTGAGGCCACCCCATAAAAAGATATTCTGAATTCCTGTGCTGTAATCATTATGTGGTGGTTGTGAAATTCACTAAAGCCATGGATATTTTACCTTGCTCTTAAACCTTATGGTGTCAAATAGATTTTTTTTTTTTAAATTATTTATTCATTGCTTTGTTTGTTTCCTTTTTGCCTGTAATATAGATTTTCAATAGGTGTCAGAATACAGACAACACAGCTGGGCCTTAAATACTGACTGTACATAAATTTCAGTATCCTGTGTGTGACAGCAAAAGAAAAGGACTGTATTGCTGATAAAACAGCAATACACCTCCTTCTTGCTTCAGTAAGTCTCCATGTAAGTAGGAGAAGATTAACTCTGAAAAGTACAAGTTACTGTATATTTCAGAATTCTTGATAGCACTAACAGTGTTAATTATAGACATCCTCATTACCCATATGAATATCATACTCCATGTTAGAATCTGGAAAGGGAAAATGAGCCTCCAAGGACATCCTATGACAATAAACGCCCTGTACAAATAGGCGATTAGTTACAACTAGAGTGACTCATTGTTGCATGGCATGTAATGTAATTAACTGCAGATTTACTTGTGTTCAGCGTAGACTGAGGCAAGTTGCTTTGGTTTGCATGGTCTCATGCATTGCTGAGTGTGGCACAGTTAACTTCAGGCCTGGCGTAGCTAAGTTGTATAAAAAAGATTCAGTAGTTAAGAAAAGCCATAAGAGCTGGAGTCCATTAAGGATGAAATGCACCTTGACCACATAAAAGAGCTGCAGAGTTGATGTCCCTCCCAAAAATCTGTGGTGTGCTTCCTAAATGCAGAACATGGAGGTCCTGTGTCTTAAAGAAGGCTTTTCAAAGATAGACATAGTAGGTTCCTTTGTTTGTTTATTTTTGATTGTCATTCTTTGTCAGAGGCAATGGATGGCTTGAAGAAATATGCTAGAGGAAGATTCCAGCTAATTTTTGACTTATGGGCTAAGTCATTCTAATGTTTTCCATATGTTCCATGAATTGCCAATGACACATGTGTAACCTTAAGCTTCATGCTCCATCTATGGACTTGTGCATATTGTACACACGCTTGTAAATAAGAATAAATTTATACTTCCAGAAACTTCACATTTCTGTAATGTCATCCTTAAATCCTCATGGTTTAATTGTTTTTGTTAATTGAAAAAGAGAAGGAGGGAAGGAGGGAAGAAAGCAAGCAAGCAAGGCAGCATCAAAGGATTGCAGCGGATCACTGGGGATTGTGGGGAAATGCATCCTCTGAGTGGAAGATGTAAGAAGGACCTTACACAAGGCGGACACAATTGTTTCAGCAGGAGACTAAAGACTCCCACATATTTAAAAGGCCCCTCTCCTGTGCTTGGCCAGCTGTCCCTGCTTCCTTCTGCCCACCCTCTCTCCAAAAGGGAGCACTTTCAATGTGAAATCCTGCTGCAGCCTGAGTACAAAGGCTTCCCTTGTCTCTGTTCATCAGGATAAGCTTGCTGTTTCCTTTCACTTCCTTGCACATGCATGATCTGGGCACCATCTGGCCCAGAAATGGCCAAGGACAGCCAAGCCTGCAAAATACCTTCAGAGAATGCCCCACTCCATGTTTCACCTGTAACCACCGCAAAGATTTTATATTGACCTCTGCTACATCCAGACAAATATGTAGAACTCGAATTTACAAAATATTCAAATAAAGGAGGGAAATATTACAAAAGGAAGACAGGCCTAGTCACCATTATGTTTTACTTATCTAAGATTTCATACTGATGTCTTATTCTGCAAGAATCCTATTAAATAGGAAGCAAACCTGAGCTGAGAAAAAGAGAGAGTGTAATCAGATTGTGTCTTGTAAGCAAGGTTATTGACAACAAATCTTAATTCTGATGGCTTGATCCCATTTTCACTGAATTCAGAGGTAAAACTTCCATTACTACACCTAAGTATCCATTAACTCAGTCCGTGTGCATAAACAAGGCTTATATCCCACTTCACATTCCACTGCAGGATTTATTATTGGCCTTTTATTAGACTAGAATGTAAAAAAGACAGAGCATTTCTTTTTAGAGTGAATGCTACAACTACACAGTTCTTGCTCTCATACTAATGTTAACCTTAAAAAGGATCTGACATTCTCACTTTTAGATTCCCTTTTGACCACTAGGTATGATAATCACTCGGACAGAAAATAGGCCTGGATGATATTTTGAGCTGAGATTTAATTAGCCAGAGAAAGAGAAACTGATGGGGAGGAGGCTCTTCACCACCAAACCCAGAGTTTGCATAGACAAACCCAGAATCTGGATAACTGCAGACTCTCTGCAAGGGCGTAGTTAGCAAGGAACATACTACTCAGTGAATTGAATTCAGGCCTTGTATAAATTTATCATTCCCTGTCCAAATCTGTCCATTGTGAAGCTAGTATTATTCTGATTACCTGTAGTAAAATATGAGGACTTACAGCACTAGAGCTTCTTCCATCTCTGGTAGCAAACTGTGAGAGTGACCCGGTGTCTAATTTAGCCCACAGATGTTTAAAACACAGTTGCCCAGCTAGCCTCTTGCTTTACTTGGCTTTCAGCTAGTAAATGATGTCAACTCACCTGGACTTCTACATCCAATATAGGTTTTCAAAATATACTGCCTTCTGTCTCTCTGAGTTAGTAGGGCTCTTCTACCCTCCACAAAAAGGCTTATGGTCATTATTTTGCTCATTATATACCCAGAGCAACTTCTACAGAAAAAAATGTTATAAAAGGCTTGTATAGTCCTCAGGTAGAAATTCAATAATGGCAACACTTAGTAGCAGAGATTTCTGTCTCTCCTTTGTTCAGCTTGCTTCTAAACATCCAGCGTAGGTCCATTCTAAACTGGATGATTTCGTACATCTGAAAATCCCACAGGCTTACAGCAGTCGAGTATTACTCATAGCATCCTAAATAAGAAAACATAACCGTCTTCAAATGAACAAGCTGATAATAGGCTCCCTGCTCCAGTGTTTGTTCCTCTCCTCAGGGACCAGAGGCTCTGGCAGCGTCTGGAAAGTTAACACATACAGACAGGGGAAGAAGCGAATTACAAAGATGAGGGATCCCTCACAGAGCATCAGTCTTTCCCTTGCATTAATTACAAGGGATGCCAATGCAAGCAGTTTAGCTCTGCTAAAATAGTCCTTCAGGGTAATGGGGGCTCTTTTTCAAACAACCTGTCTTTTAAACCATTTCAGCTTTTGACTTCAAAATCACCACTTAAATGCCATTACAAGACCCATTGCCACATGTGTCTGATGGGACTTGGGGGTCAGCTATAAATGGCCCCACCACACGATGTCTTTTGGGAGATGTTTCTTTTCTCACTTCAACTCCTTTTATAGAATCATAGAATGGTTTGGGTTGGAAGGGACCTTAAAGATCATCTAGTTCCAACCCCCCTGCCATGGGCAGGGACATCTCCCACTAGATCAGGTTGCTCAGAGCCCCATCCAGCCTGGCCGTAAAATCTTCCAGGGATGGGGCTTCCACCACCTCTCTGGGCAGCCTGTTCCAGTGTCTCACCACCCTCATGGTGAAGAACTTCTTCCTAATGCCCAGTCTGAATCGTCCCATCTCTAGTTTTAATTCAATCCCTCCAGTCCTACCATTACTCGACATCCTAAAAAGTCCCTCACCAGCTTTCTTGTAGGCCCCCTTAAGATACTGGTAGGCCACTATAAGGTCTCCTTGGAGCCTTCTTTTCTTCAGACTGAACAACCCCAACTCTCTCAGTCTGTCCTCATAGGAGAGGTGCTCCAGCCCTCTGATCACCCTCGTGGCCCTTCTCTGGACATGTTCCAGCACGTCCATATCTTTCTTGTAGTAGGGGCTCCAGAATTGGACACAGTACTCCAAGTGGGGTCTCACGAGAGTGGAGTAGAGGGGGAGAATCACCTCCCTTGACCTGCTGGATGCACTTTTCTTGATGCAGCCCAGGATACGATTGGCTTTCTGAGCTGCTAGTGCACACTGACGGCTCATGTTGAGCCTCTCGTCTACCAGCATCGCCAAGTCCTTTTCTTCAGGGCTGCTCTCAAGCCAGTCACTGCCCAGCCTATATCGGTGCTTGGGATTGCCCTGACCCAGATGGAGGACCTTGCACTTGGTCTTGTTGAACTTCATGAGGTTGGCATGGGCCCATCTCTCCAGCCTGTCAAGGACCCTCTGGATGGCATCCCTTCCCTCCAGCGTGTCAGCCGCCCCACACAGCTTGGTGTCATCAGCAAACTTGCTGAGGGTGCACTCTATGCCACTGCCCATGTCGCTGATGAAGATGTTAAACAAGACCGGTCCCAGTACTGATCCTTGAGGGACTCCACTTGTCATTGGCCTCCGCTTGGACATGGACCCATTGACAGTCACTCTTTGGGTGCGGCCGTCAAGCCAGTTCTTTACCCACTGGGTTGTCAGTCCATCAAACCCATATTTTATCAGCTTGGAGACCAGGATGTCATGTGGGACAGTGTCAAACTTTTGCACACAAAAGGAGAATCAAGTCATATATCTGTGAAGGTGGTCCTTTTTCTGTCCTCCTTTGCTCCCCTCTTCCTTCCATCCCCTTCTGAGTCCCTGGCACATACAATAGGACTTGGAAGACCACAGTGGAGACTGTTTCCACTGAGAGAGAAAGAAGGAGGCAGGCAAAGGAGCTAAAATCCTGCAGAGGATGCCTGGCTTCAGTTACCAGCTTGAGACGTGACTCTGGACTCTCTTCTCCTGGTTCCCCTCCTGTGCTCTTTTAATACACCCACCACAGTGGTACCTGAAGGCTGCACAGAACACGGTCCCACCCTGAGGGTGGATGTGCTGCCTGCCAGCCTTACTCTGCTGTGCTGCCTACCCAGCTGGAGCAAAGCACTGCAGTGGCCCAAGTGGCTGCTAATACTGTGGTTAGCCAAAATCCAGGATGTTAACTTGATTGTTTGCTGTGGATACTCCGCACTATTTCAGGATGTGATTCTATATTTGTACAGCACTAACCAGATGCTTTTCGGATACTGTCCTAGCTAGGACTTTTGGTAGTCTTTCTTAGTTGTGTGTTGCAGTTCCTACCACTGCACTTTTCCCACACATTTACACTGAATTATTTTGATCTTCTGTGCCAAAATAACACTTTACAGTTCGTGATTCCTGGCTGTTCGTTGTGACAGTGCTGTCGGTCTGCCAGATGCAATCTGAAGGTGTCTGTGTAGGGCACGCAGGGCTCTCAGGTCCTACATTTTTTTTGCGGGCAGCTCCAACCGTCATGTAACCAGAGATAAGTGACTTAGTTAAAAATGAATGGGGCAGCTGGCTAAACGCTCAACCAAACAAAATGATCAAAGGGACAGTGCCAGATGTTTTCCATCAGCTCTACATATGGAGGTACCAGGGAGAGCAGCAGGAGCACCAAACTAAAAAGAAACCAGAGAAGCCAACTCTAGTTTCAACCATAACATGAGGAACTGGCTATAAATACTGCATTCCTCAGTGAGGCTCCCAGAGGACATTTTGTAGGTATTTCTAAAACCTACAGGAAAAACGTGTCTACCATTGTCTGGCTTATTTATACGCATCCTCCCAGTAAATATTTTATTAAGAATCACCATTCCCCACATCTATAAAAATATACTTTAAAAAAATCATATTTTAGAAAGCTGCTAGAGATAATAAAAATTGTTTTTTCCACAAGATACATTTTTTGCCCAACCTGTGCCAATACAGTCTTTTCCTAGACTACTGTTTTATGGGGTTTTCTTTTACCACTTACAGTACATTTTAAAATTTTAATTTTATAGGTTTTGAGTCCAAGTTACTGCAAGAGGCCCAAGTAATTTCAAGATTTACTGTGGTAAAGGAGCCAGCTTTTTATTTTTGTCTTCTGGGGAAGTTTATGGTAGAATGAGATAAACGTTGAAAATAGTTAAGGTTGTTTATCCTGCATCACTTAGAAGACATTCTTGACATCACTTGTATACAACTGAGCAGGGGAGCTGCTCAATCAGCGCTGACAGAAATTAAACCCAGATCACCCAGCCTTGGGGCATACAGACCTTACTTCAGCGTGATAAAATCTGCTTCTGTTGGGATAAAACCTGAACTGCTTATACGGCCCTTCCTGTCACAAGCCAAATTTTGGTGCATAAAGGCTCCTCCTCCAGTTTTGTCCTTCCAAAGACACAGTCATTATATCAGAACACTTTACCTCATCATGACATATCTCTGTAGTGTCTTGGGGCTTGCAAGAGGGGATGAATATTGCAAAAGTATCTGCTGCTTCCTTGTCCAGTGTAACGACTTTACCATTGGCCCCATATCTGCAAGTCTTAGGGTTGGATCCGGAATCCTGGAAACTACCAGCAGGTAACTCAAGACAACATAGAAACTTCAGAAAAATTTCCTGTTCTTTTTTGGCTTCACAGTTTAGTGTTGTCTGCCTGAAAGTCACTCCCTGACAGTAGGAGGAGGGAGATATGCTGAACATGAAGAGATTGAAACGGCATTTCCCTGAAGCAACTGGAAGTGCCAGACTTGCCCTTGACTAGGGTAGAAGCTAAGATGGGGTCCTGGCTGAGTTGTTCAGTGGTACTGAAATCCATTTTGTCCTTTACCTTTACGTAGTATGCCCCTAGGTTTGGTAGTATATATGCTGCTCTTTGCTTGAGTATTGATTATAAAGATGTTTATTCCATGTATAAAAAGCTTCACATGCCCTTTAAAAGCTGCTCTAAACCCATTCTGCAGGAACAAAGCCTGTGAACGGGCTTTTTCTTTCCTCTGATTCTTATCAGTGGCCTAAGAGACTCATGGCAGTGGAAATATCTGTGATTTGCAGTGCAGGATGAGTTCTTTGCTAGTAGATATGCTAGTAACAAACTGGCTGAGGAACTCACCAACTCTCATACTTGAGTCAAGGAAAGCTTGAGCGTGACTCACTTAGGAATGCTTTGTACTCCCCTAATTGCATAATTACCTTAGAGACCTCACTGGCCATTTGGCATAGAGGTCATGCCTGCTTCCTCTGAGCACAGGAATAACTTCTCTTAGCGTCTCCTAGCAGGATAAAAAGGAGATGGGAGGAAGACAGACATATGGCCGTGCCCCTGCTTTTCCCCTGATCCAGGGGCAGTATTTGTGCACAACTGCAAGTCCTTCATCTCTGAAGTGAGGATGGAAAAGTTACCCATTACTTAACATAAATGAGCACTCCCACCTTTGCACTGAGACAGTATCTGTGTTGAAAGGGATAGTGTGATATTCTGGGGTATTTGGTACTGGTGCTTTTGATAACTGAGTTCTAATAAATGGGATTAAAAAAAAATGAGGGGGATGCCACAAGCACAGGAATCTTCCCCACTATACTGATATGCCATAGAATTAGTCTGACTGCAAAGCAAAGCAAACAGAGATCTCCCCAACACTTTGTTCTCAAAAGCAATGAAGAAAAAAAGATGTCCATAATATAAATGCTATCAACAATTGCAATCATGCAAAGCAGGTGACAAGTGAAGTGAAGGGACTTGAATGTTCCGTGAGAAAAATGGAAAATGAACTTTCTAGTTGCATTAATGGAATTAAAGGAAGATTTGGCTGGAGAATTCTCCTGGACCTCTAGCAAAATCAACAGCGCAGTTTTCAGGGCTCACCCCATGTGTAGGACTAGTAAAGTAAATAAGTCTGCAAGATGAATGAAAGAAGAAAGATAGAAATGAATGATATAGATAGTTGTGGAGGAGATATTTAAGTATAGCCGTCTTTAGTCTCCCCAATGCTCTCTTAGTCTTGAGAATGGCTGGAATTTGTGGTCCCTCTTCTTAACCTTTTTATTTATGCTATCCAACAGTAAGTTTGGAAGCTAGAATTCTCCTTTGCAGATTGGTGATGGCATCACTATGTAGTCAAACATTCATCCCACTCTCCCCTTCATTACACCTATCCTTCATTGCATACTGATGCATCTTCCATTTGAAGCAGCTAAAGCACATCTTCTGTCCCTCTTACAGCCCACCAGCTGTTATCCCCTAACTTATAATGGGGTACATATACTCTCCTCCCATTGGGCTTATGAATGAAAATACTTGTGGCTGCTATACTTCATGCTGATGTTTTAGTTGCATGTGTTTTAGATATGCACACAGGATGCCTACCTGATTGGCCCTTAAAGAGTTGCAGATGGATGTGAATCCAAGCGGTTTGATTCACCTAAGTTTATTAGTGTAAACTTTGGTGTCCATGGGCTTCTCAGCTGTGTAATTCAATTGGCAAGAATGTTTTAAGATTACTTTAGAGGTTCATGATGGCTACTTAAGTCTTTCCTTCTTTTTTATCAGTGTCTTTTTAAATAGTGGGAAGCAGACCAGTTTAATGTCAGCTGAGGCTGCATTAGCTTCGCCTTTCTGTGAGAAACCTCTGCTTAGAAGGTTCCCAAAGTGAAAGTGTTTGCAAGAAAAAACATAGCTGGGAGACACTCACATCCAAGCCTGGCTCTGGTGAATGGAGCTGTTCTTCTGATACAAAGGGAGCATCACTCTAAAGCAAGAGAAATGTTTTGGGGAGACGAAAGAAAATGAAAGATCTTGATTCCTAAGATGAGAGAGAGAGAGTTGGTCAGCAGTATATCAAATTGAAAGTTCATATCCAACACTGATTTGTTCTCACAGATAGGTATCTGAAGTATGGACTTCATTAGAGCTACATCTAACTAATCAACTGAATTCAGGGGAAAGTCAGGCTCTGGGTCCCAACTGCTTTTGTTATCAAACAAAAAACAGGCAACACCTCTGTTCTCTGCATGCTTTTTTGAATCGTTCTCCTGGAGAGTCAAGGAGTTAGCATGCCATAGTGCGGGTGGCTGCCCTGGGGATCAAGGAACAGCAGACAGAGTCTATAGTAAAGCTTCTTGCATTAGGATGGCGGCAGAGGAAACTATACAGAAAATGCAGTCCAGGAAAGAGTTCTTAGAAGATGAAGTAGGGATTAAGCCAGAGCCTATTTTACCATTTGCTAAAATGCTCAGTGCATTTGCCTTCATGGATTCTGCATTCCAGAGGACTGCATGCTGGGTTAATAAAATCCCTCTCTCGAACAGGCTTTGGAAACTCAGACGGTCACTGACTGCCCACATGGCAGAATTTGGCTATTGCTATTAGACAGCTGCAGGAAGTTGAGGACAAGAAAGGGGAGACAGCACCAAAATCTTATGGACACAGAGACATGTAGAGAGACACATAGCTTTGCCTCATGGCAGGAGCTTCCAAAATATGTTTCTCATCAAAATGCCAGGATTGTCTTGTGGTTTTTTTTTTTTCATTCAGGAACTGCAATTTGCACTTCTGCTTTTCTTAGGTGATACTTATGTGATTTAAACCCTCACACTCCCTGAGCTTAAGTTTCAAGGGCATTTTAAAACAATTAGCACACCTACAAGAAAATAGCAAAACACCACATTTCCGCTGCTCACAGACTCAAAGGGAGATTGAGTTTAGCATTCTTCCTTGGGGAAGAAATGACATGCTCCCCAGTAACCCAATGCCAAACCACTGCTCTCTGTTGTGAGTAGCAAATGCCATTCTTACTGCGTCTAAAAGCGCAGACTGTGTTTCTTTTCTTAACATGAAATTGTGTATTTTGGTACTGCTCTCAAACAACAGTTTAACAGAACAAAGGAGTTATCTTTATGAGACAGCCAGGGAAATACACAAAGAACAGGAAGATGCAGCTAACCTAAATAATGACATTGAAAACAAAATAGCTATTGGGCTATAAATAAACAATATGAAGTAAATATCATTATTTTTATTAAGAGAAGATGCAGACTTAATTCCTGCCGATAATGACATCTACTGTTTTCTCAGACTTTAGTTCTCATTTTTTTCAGCCAAGCCACAGAATAACATTTCCTACTTTCTTCAACTTTTTGCAGTATGAACTTTCATACCACTTCTTTTGGAGAAAATTGCAAAACCCAGACACGTACGTTTAGGAGAAAGGTCAGATTTTCTAAAACAATAAAATTGCCCAAACTGCTGTTTTTGAACTGTGCAAATACAAGCATTCTTACAGAGCAGGGAAGTAAACATACACACAACTGCATTAATTAAGACAATGCTTAGTTTCCTGCAACCCAAAGTAATTTTCTTATTTAGACTAAGTCTTTAACGGTGTGATCTCCCATTGTGTGTACGTGGGTGTGCAAAGCACCAACTGCAATTTCACAAAAAGGCAAGGGCTGGTCCTGATGAGGTGGGTGGATGGCGAAGGCATTAAATAATCCTCTAAACCAAAGCCAGAATCAACTTTCTGAGCACCAGATTCGGCCACTCACTCCAGCCTTCTCGCTTTCTGTAATACAGTCCTAAAAGACCTCAGCAGAAGCCTGATTCACGTGCTTTTTTTTTTTCCTGGGGATTTTCTTGTTGAGTATCTTGGGCAGGAAACTGGCCTGCTCTGTTGACTTACAGGATTTAAAATAAGCACTCGCGTTTCCCCCTCCCAATCCTGACCAGCGGCGCTGGGCTGAATCACTTCCACAGTGGAAGCAAGAAATGTGTGAGAGCAAAGTGCTCATGAAGTGTCCGAGCGATCGGTAAACGCTCTCGGGCTGACATATGGTCAGCAAAACCCACGACCGACCCTGATGAAAAGTCAGGGCATGGTACCGGTCCCCATCCCTCAGGCTTTACCTGCTGGTGGGCGAATGGCTGGGGGGGATGTCTTGCACAAAGTTCTGCTCCATGCCTGGGATCCTGGCCGGGCTGTGGGGATGGTAGGCTGTGAGGACCACGCTGCCCGAGTCCTTCATCTCCATGGTCATAGGCGCATGTCGGCCCCGCTGCCGGTGACAAAGGCAACCGAGGGGTGCCGATGGGCCCCGACGGGAGGACGACTGGTCCTGTCACAAGCAGGAAGGCATGGCCTGGCTCCGTAGCAGCCTCTCACCACCGTTTGCTGTCAGGAGAGCTGTGTAACTGAGACACGGCTCCTCTCCCTGTCAGGAAAGCTGAATTAGCATATATTCAAAAACACCGCCCACAAAACAACCCACGGGGAAGTTACTACGTTCCTAGGAAACTAGAAACCTGAGATAATCTGGCATGGCACCGAACGACCGCCGGGAAAACTTCTGACTCTCTCTTTTTGTTTCTTTTTAAGAGTCAGTTTCTTAATACTCCTCCTGCTCCCGAAATAGGCTCAACTAAGTGAAATTATTTGCCAGTTAAGCAGCAGGACGAGTGGAGAGCACTACTCAAACACAAAACGTGGTTTGGCAGAGCAGGCAGTGACATTTAAACTGCTTACACGAGAGATTCAGAAACCGAGTAGTCTCTGCTCTGTTTAAATAATCAAGGAATCTTGATTTCCTACATGCTGGATCATTTCTGTGGCAGGGAACTGCACTTGCTTTCTCCTGAAAACAGATTAAGTTTTTGTTTTGCCTGATACAGCCGTGTACATAATGAGAAGGGCTCTGGGAAATGAGTGAATTATTTTTACAGTAGCGTGCGTTCATCTGGGGCAATCCCATAAATAAATACACTCCGAGGTGCTTGATACTTTTTCATGCTTGTGCTTGATGTTTGTGTGCTAACTGAATGTTTTTCTCCCAAAAGGAAACCAGCAAGCAAAAATATTGGGGTCCTACTCTGGAGTAACACCCAGGGAAAACTTTGCAGACAAAATGAGAAAACTCACACAGCCCTTTATTTTCCTCTCCAGCTTCCTCAGGGCTTAGGGGTTTTTTGAAAAGAAACATTTCCGATAAATGTTTGCTCCTGAAATCTATTGTCCCGCCTGTGGAATCATGGGAAGGATGTCCCTAATTTTACTCTACGAGCCACAGCTCGCTGAGCGCCTTGTGAGCACATGGGTGAAACACCAGCTTCTGTGCATCTTTGTCAGAACTGCGGGCAGCATCCCCAGCATGGGCACTGTGCAAAATGTCTCTCAGGCTCCTCTTTCGGATGCCCACCTTGAGTGAAGGTGTCTCTCTAGCACTGGTATAGGGGCTGCCTAAACTATACTGTCAGTCTCTGCAGCTGGCGAAGTAGCACAGGTTTTGAAGGGCACAAAAATGATTCATGTCATCTCCGCCTTCCCCCCGAGCTCTGTATCCTGCCTGGAGGGGCAGGACAGTTTCAGTCAAATATATTGCTGCAACTCATGTAGGCAGTGCCCAAGTTAATTTTAAATTAGCCAGCACAGGACACTGATAACAGTACACTTGGCAGCACTTCTTGCCAGACTCACCCAGGAAGCATAAATATTTGAACATGCAGAACCTCTAGGCTTGCTCTCGCTATGCTGTTAACATCTCCTGGATTAAATATTTGAAAGCCAGGTTGCACAGAATAAAATCATGGTTGCTTCCATGGCAGCGTGGAGGCCCCCTGGGAGCCACCATGAAGCCATATGTTAGAAACAAAGGAGAAGGCTCTAAGCTAACTCTTGAAGCATTGCCTACTGCCCATGGCATCAGGACTATATCCCACGGTGCCTCCAGGGCGTAGCAGGGTGAATGCAATAACCAGTGAAGACCTCATTGTGCTCCGTGGTTACTGGGGTGTTCAAGAGAGGGATAGGGTCCGAAAAATTAGGATAGATGCTATCATGGATCTCATATCCCAACTCCGTGGAGCACTAACTGAATGCCAAGCTGATGCCTGGCTGCTGGATGAGTAGGGATGCTCCTGCCAATGTAACTTTTCCCTCCCTACCCTGCCTTTACGTTTCCCTTTCTGGACCATAGGGTGGGTACCCTTCTTCTCTGATGATGATGAGGAACTTATAAATATAAATTTATATATGGCACAGGTGCAAATAGATATTTTGAAAATTGCTGACTCAAAATACACCTATCATCTGAGAGCTAAAAATTTATAAAAATAAGTTATAAAATATCTGCTGACACCCTTTAAAGGCATCCTCCACAATTTATTTAAAGAAACTCAACATGTGAAGAAACATACATCATGGAAGGCACCAAACACCATCAGAAATCGAGTAGGCAACCTTTAGGAGACCAGGCTGCAGACAAAGTGTTGGCTGCAACTCCAGGAAAATCTTTTTTTCTCCCCTTCCTAGCATCATACCACTAGGCTTTCTCCAGTACCATCAGACAGCAAAATGTTGGTTATGCACTTTAGGCTATGTGTTGATAAAGCCCACAATAGAAATACCATGTATTTTTAGTATTATTTTTATTTCGTCTTTTCCCATAATAAAAAAATCAAACACCAATATGACTTAGAAAAGAATACAGTTACCCTTTCAATAGTAAAATGCATATAAAGAAAAGAGGCCCACACATTAAATGGGATTTTCTTTCTAAGAAAAATAAACATGGAAGATTTTATTTGGAGATTTATAAAGTGCTGGTGCATAAACTGGAGGCTTGTATGGAAATGGCACTCTTTGGCACAAGTACAAATAGATATTTTGAAAATTAATCAGCCAGAATACATATATCAAACTGAGAGCTAAAAATATTTATATGCGTGATGCCTCTTGGGGTTAGACATCTGCATATTAGTGAAAACTAAAAATGATGATAATCAGCTAGAGATACACATCAGCCATTAAACAAAGTTTTAACTGGACTAGTTAGGAAATAGGAAAAGTGTACAAGGCAACGTAGGCCAAATTCTGCCTTTGGTTCTATCTGTGCAATTCCATTAGTTAAAGGAGAATGTATTCTTCCAGTTTCTAAAGAAGCAAGTAGGAAAATACTGTAATCGAACATGCTTGTGTTTCTACAGGATCCACTTCAATACGAGATCAGGGAGCACTCAGGACTATGGCAATTCCAATTGCTTTTTCAAGTAGTTAATAGCTCTGTAGACCTTTCAAATACACTGTAAAGGCCAGTTTGGTGAGAAACAATATTGTGAAGATGGTTTTGATGGCAACCAGTAAAGCGAAGTTGGAGCAAGAGAAGAATCTGTGGAGAGTCTGTAGCCAGTGAACCCGGGACCAACTCCCTCAGGTTTGGTAGACAACAACCTTGTGCTTTCAAATTTTACATTGTGCTTGTGCCCAAGGGAATGCTTTGTGTTTTCAAAAATTTGGCTAAAGAGTTGTTTATATATGGATCAGTGGGCCCAGATTTTGAGAACAAGAAATGAAAAACCTTTATTAACGTATTGTTTCAGAAACCTAAGTCAGTGGTTATATAGAACCATAGAATGGTTAGAGTTGGAAGTGGCCTTAAAGATCACCTAGTTCCAACCCCCCTGCCATGGGCAGGGACACCTCCCACTGGAACAGGTTGCTCAAAGCCCCATCCAACCTGGCCTTGAATGTTTCCAAGGGTGGGGCATCTGCCACCTCTCTGTGCAACCTGTTCCAGAGTCTCACCACCCTCAGGGTAAAGAATTTCTTCCTAATATCTACTCTAAATCCACCCTCTTTCAGTTTAAAACCATTATCCCTCATCCTGTCACTACACTCCCTGATAAAGAGTCTCTCCCCATCTTTCCTGTAGGCCCCCTTCAGGTACTGGAAGGCTGCTATAAGGTCTTCCTGGAGCCTTTTCTTCTCCAGGCCGAACAGCACCAACTCTTTTAGCCTGTCTTCATAGCAGAGGTGCTCCAGCCCTCCGATCATCTTTGTGGCCCTCCTCTGGACTCGCTCCAACAGGTCTATGTCCTTCTAAAGTTGGGGGCTCCAGAGCTGGATACAGGACTCCAGGTAGGATTTTACCAGAGTGGAGTAGAGGGGAGAGTCACCTCTCTTGACCTGCTGGCCACGCTTCTTTTGATACAGCCCAGGATGTGCTTGGCTTTCTGTGCTGTGAGGAGGGCACATTGCTGGTTCGTGTTGAGCATCTCATCAGCCAGCACCCCCAAGTCCTTCTCATCAGGGTTGCTCTCAATCCATTTTCTGCCCCGCCTGTATTTGTGCTTGGGATTGCCTCGACCCATGTGCAGGACCTTGCACTTGGCCTTGTTGAATTTCATGTGATTGGCATGGGCCCGCCTCTCCAGCCTGTCAAGGTCCCCCTGGATGGCATCCCTTCCCTCCAGCGTGTTGACTGCACCACACAGCTTGGTGGTGTTGGCAAACTTGCTGAGGCTGCACTCAACGCCACTGTCCATGTTGCCAGCAAAGATGTTGTAGGATGAAGCCTTCAGCTCCTCTGATGAAGAGTATCTGTGACAGCCATATACAAGAAGTATAAACAGCCAGAAAATCACTAGTTAATGTTTACTGAGATGAAAAAGAAATTTTTGTTGTTGCTAATAATATTTACATAATATTAATTAGTAATCATTGCGGCAGTAACATGATGGACAACTTTTGTATGGTGAATTTAATGTCTGTTCCTTAGAAAGGAGCTAATACATTTTTCACATAGATTTTAAACAGCCTTTTCTGACCAAGTCCAAGGGGGGCTGTCACTGAGAGGAATGGGATTTGTCAGCTAGGGGTTCTTGTCCCAGAATGATAGGGGCATGCACCATTATATCATAAGAGTAGACCCACAGAGCCCTGGAAAGTGCAAAATTGCCCTTTGAAACACAAATCACACAAAAATCTCTGGGTATTGAATTTCATTGCTCGCTTCCAGCTTAAATTAGCCAGGGCAAAGTTGGACAGAATTCACAAAACTTTGAAGTTAATTTTGGACCAGTTTAATGTGAACTTGGGTTAGATTAAGTTTTAAAAGGAAGCTGTGTAAAACACAGCATTTTTCACTGATTAAATCAAAGGAAATAGAGTGGAGCAATATGCAGAAAAATGTCATCCCAACACCGTGCCTAAATTTCCTCATCCCTCTTGTTCTGGTGGTAGTATGCAATAAATTTTGTATCTATCTTTGCGAAAGAAACCAAAACTCCATGCTTTGGGAAAAAAAAGGTATGTCTTTCTTGTCTTTAATCTGTCACTTGGATGGAAAGATGCTTGAGGGGTGAAGGGCAGAAGGACTCACCACTGTAAAGAGTTGGTGTGGGCAAAAAGCACCTGACCGTTGAAAACAAGGAGTGCGCCAAAGTTGTAGGAAAATCAATGACAGTGGTGTATGAGTCTTCTGCTGCTTGGTACCAACACCTCCTGTGAAAAAAGGCTCTGAGAAAGGGCTGGCTAGTGTGTCAGGAAATTTTTCTCTGTGGCTTGAGGCCTTTTTCCTTTAAAAGGATTTTATACATCATGAAGGATAGTTTCTAATGCCTGATTTAGCCTCTGTGCTTTCTATTCCTGTGATGCCGGAAGGATTACAGTCTTTTTTTTCCACTATAAAGGTGAGGTGTTTGTGTGCCTCTGTGCTGGCAGCTGGGAATGTGAGCGTCTGGGTGACATTCATCGGTAGCATCAAAACACACCCACTGCTTTTAGAACACTGAAAAATTCATAAGCCAGCCCCCCTGCCCACCCCCCCCAACAAATTGGAGGAAAATCTTTTGTTATTCTGTTTCTCCTTTTCAAACTGAGATTAAAAACAACATTGAGAAAACTATTGCTTGTCCTTTACAAACAGATTAAGTATCAAGGCTATTTAGGCAAAGAGAATAGAAGTCAGGTATTGTGGCAAGTGGTGGTGTTTCAAAGGTTTTTAATTAGAGTATGAAACAAAACATTCATCTTTGTTAAATATAACCTTGCATATTTCAGTCCCAGGCCCAATTTAAATATACATCATACTTTGGTGAACTTTAACATGGTCATTTTTTTATTGAGTGATTTACTGTGGACTCTTTCATCTTAAAAAAGACACAGAAGCATAGAAAAAAAAATTCTTTAGGCAACTTTGTGTAGCTGCTTGCTTAGCAATGACCCTCATTTATTTTCTAGAAGTTCAAAAGTTGGTTCTCCTTAGCCCAGATTAGACTACCCGTATATTATTCCCATGTTAATTATGTACAGAAAAGGAAACTTCCTTAATCTGTCTGCCACAATAGGGCTTTCTGGAGGCTTACTTTAAGAAAAAGCTCATATCCTTTCATTCATCCATTAGGTTCATGCTCCTTCATGACATGTTGATGTAACCACTTCAGCTGGGACAGCTGACATCCACAGCTGAATGCTGTGGTCTGCCTTTTTTTTTTTGTTCTGAGGCAGCAAGTTAAAATTACATGAAGGAGTGGTAACGTGGTCAAGTTAGGAAAAGTAGCATTGGGAGAGGCCGGTGCTTCCCTGAAATGTTTCTGTAAGGACAAGCTGAAAATGGGATTTGGTCTCTGCAGCGTGGAAGGGGAAAAATGGTCAGGGGCAGACAGCAATGAGCATTTTCAGTAGGTGTGTATCCATCCCGATGCCTCTGAAACAGCAGAATTGTGTTGGGCATTTTCATTTGGTACAGGGAAAATGAGTCCTTATTTTAAAATTACATATAAATATTTATATATTCCACATAATACAATTAAGAGTTGTAATGAAAAAAAAAAAAGGAAGATAGTTTGTTGTATAAAAAGCAAACCAGGTAGAGCCTTATAAGATTCACCTTTTAAAAACTACTGTTTTCCCGGAGCTGGTCAAATACTTAAGCAGCTGTATGTATATGTATATGTATATGTATATGTATATGTATATGTACATATTTGCTTAGATATGTGTATGTACACACATAATTCCTCCTTCCCTTTTAGCCACCATTTTAACATTTAAGAAAGTTATTCCTTATTTTACATGTTATGAACAGCAAAATGCAGTTTTCTAAGGGTGGTAGTGATTTAGGTGCATCTGCCTTTGCTGTTACGGTGCCATGTTAGCAGAATATCTGATTGTCTTTAACTGTCTCAGTGTCCAGATGGGGGTTGGTGACAAGTGATGTCCCTCAGGGGTCCATATTGGGACCAGTACTGTTCAATATCTTCATCAATGACATAGACATGGGATCATGTGCACCCTCAGCAAGTTTGAGGATGACAGCAAGCTGAGTGGTGCAGTTGACACCCGTGAGGGATAGGATGCCATCCAGAGGGACCTGGACAGGTTTGAGATGTGGGCCTGTGTGAACCTTGTGAGGTTCAACAAGGCAAAGTGTAGGGACCCTGCATCCAGGGTCGGGGCAATCCGTCCAAGGCTGGGGGATGACGGGATTGAGAGCAGCCCTGAGAAGAAGGACTTGGGGGTAGTGGAGGATGAAAAGATGGATGTGAGCCGACTTGCAGCCCAGAGGATAAACTGCATAAAGACAAATGTGGCCAGCAGGTCATGGGAGGTTATTCTGCCTCTCTACTTTACTCTGGTGAGACCCCACCTGGGGTACTGTGTCCAGCTCTGGAGCCCTCAGCACAAGAAAGACATGGACCTGTTGGAGTGGGTCCAGAGGAGGGCCAAGAAGATGATCAGAGGGCTGGAGCACCTCTCCTATGAGGGCAGGCTGAGAGAGTTGGGGTTGTTCAGCCTGGAGAAGACAAGGCTCCAGGGAGACCTTATTGAGGCCTTTCAGCATGTACTTAACGGAGGCTTATAAGAAAGATTGGGGCAAACTTTTTAGCAGGGCCTGTTGCGATAGGACAAGGGGTAATGGCTTTAAACTAAAGGAGGGTAGATTTAGACTGGATATAAGGAAGAATTTTTTTACAAGGAGGGTGGTAAAACACTGAACAGGTTGCCCAGGGAGGTGGTAGATGCCCCATCCCTGGAAACATTCAAGGCCAGGCTGGATGGGGCTCTGAGCAACCTGATCCAGTTGAAGATGTCCTTGTTTATTGCAGGGGGTTTGGACTAGATGACCTTTAAAGGTGTCTTCCAACCCAAGCTATCTATAATTCTATGATTCTATGAAAATTATTAACAAAAAGATTGTAGACCCTTTCTTGTTACAATCATAAGCAATTTCACATTCAGTATTTTTGTAAAATTTTTAACCTGTAAACCACTCCATTTTCAGGGAAGGCTTTGTGTAAGGTGCAACCACTGTTTCCCTGCAACTATGTCAACGATTTCTTTCATTGTGTCATTTCATAACCGAGTTGTTTTTTCCCAGGGAGCAGCAGTAGACCACAGCTCTGCTGGTGTATTGGAAAGTTGTACCGAGTGAGACAGTAGAGCACTACTCTCTTAATTGAGCCAGACTTTGAGCTATGTTCTGAGGGATACGTGTAAAAATTGATGAAGCAAGGCAGAGAGGTGTTAACATGAACCACTGGTGTTATCAGGCACATAACGAGAACCATGTCAATATCAGCTACCTTGTATTGATTCCATTCTCCTCCTTTTAAAACCAAGAGCTGTGGTTTTAAAATTACAGAGTCTAATAGCATTATTAACTGTATTTCCCACATCTGAGGAGAAATCTCAAATTCTGCTTCCCATCTAGAGCAGAGGGGTGTAATTTCAATAAAGCGTAACTTACATCTTCATCCTGCTTTGGCATTCTTGCAGCTTGATGACTTGAATTCCTGAAGTTACTAAATCTACTTTTGGCCTTCCTATACAAAAGTGAAGAAATTATTCTTCTTATCTGTTGATTTCTTCATAGTACTACCATATCACCACTAAAAGTAGTAATTGAGGTCGTTGGAGGAGTCTTATTCATGTATTGGTCATGAACATGATATCACAGACATTCCCTAAAATATCTGTGTGCGTAATGAAGAGAGATGAGGATAAAAATAAGGTTTGTGATCTTTGCATGACAAGATGCAGAATGATGCAGGCGTTCAAGTAGTGGGTCTGGGCTGCACACAGTGGATCTCTTCACCTACCCCACACAGTACCCACTTTGGGAAATGCTGTGAGCATGTTGCCATCGCCGTACAGTCAAGCATGCTCAAGCTGACCAGAGAACTTCATGCAACACTCACTTCTCAATTTTGAATAAACTCAAAAGTTCCCATGGTCATACGTGGGAATCTGTGAATTTCTGCATTCTGAATTTTGATCAGTCCTATTGCAGAATGAAGTGAGTTCTACTCAAAAGAGATTTCTCCTGTTTTTATAGAGATATTTTTCTAAATTAGTAATTTCAAATTTAGATCTGCCACAAAAGTAAATAGTAATTTATTGACTTACACCGGATCTAAAGATTTTAAGTAAGAGGAGGAACAAATAAACCTAATTAAAATATCTACAAGTGAATTTAATGCTAAAATTTATATGACAGGTCTGTTATAATTTTAAATCCTAATTCTAAGGCCTCTATAGTTTATGAACAGTAAGAAAAGAATGTTCTCAAATTAAAAATAAAACAGTTTGAATATAACTAAACAATTTAATACGCAACAGAAAATCACTGGAATGTACAATTATTAATGTCAATTTGCATTTTGAAATCGTATTATCAAAGGCATGCATTTACTTTACAGTATTGCTAAATTAAACATATCTGTGGGAAAGGCATATTTCATTAATCTCTGTACGAACACTCTGTGTTTTAGAAACGGAGACATCGAACTGACTTTTCCAGGAAAATGCAGGATGCCTGTGGCATAACCATAGAGGGAACCTAAGCTGCCTGGCTCACAGTCCTCTGCCCTAATCACATGTGAGGATGCAGCTTAATTAATCAACAGTTTGGAAAGTGCTCTTGTAAAGGAACAGGTGAAAAAGATAATATATTTAATTAGCCCCCAAAAGAGAACCACAACAGGAGATATGGAGAAGACACCATGCGAGCCACAGAAACGAGAAATCTTCCCTGCAAGTAGCTAGTTGGCAATTCTCTGCAGAGGGTATGTGCTAATTTTGGTGGGATGTCTAGGGAGACTAGAGGGTGTTCCACCTAATAATTATTAAATCATCCAGATTAGTCCTAAGTGGAAACACATAAATGAACATAACTTTGCTAAGCACATTAACCGTAAAGTTTCTCTGATACTTTTATGGCACAGTATTGAACACCATGAACTTAAATATGTTTTAGAAGCACTAGAAATAAATTTTGCCTCTACTCCAAGTGGGTGGTTGCATCACCATGGTGAACTAAATGAGCAATGATAATCAGAGGGTGACAGAAGGGAATTTTGCAATATGAAGCATCCGGGAATTACTGGTTTGGGAGATTGCAAAGAACTTTTCCAATTTTTTGCTTAACAAGGTCAAGCATGAGCCTTTCCCGCTGTGATACTGGCACCAAGAATTTTGTTTCATAGTTGAAAGATATACCGGAGCTTGAGGACATGAAAATTTAGCGTTAAACTTTGTCATTTTATATTGTTCATAGAAAAATAAGGATTCCCAGGGTTATTGTGCCAATTTTGTTAGTGTAAATTGCTAGCCTTCTCAACACAACAGAAAAAAAATTGCAGTTATCCCAAAGGCATTTCTGTTAGAGGAAAAAAAATAACATGTAGTTATTATTTATTTGTTTCATTTGGGTTTTGTTTTTATTCACATGTAATTTATCGGTGGCCTCAATGGGCTACAGTCCATGGTATGCAACCCTATTAAAACAAAACAAAGTCCCACCAGGGATGAAATGGATCCATTTTCTCCAGATTAATTTAATAGATGAATATTTCACACAACGAGGAAGCCAAGACTGCAGATGACTTGTTTTTGGTTTGGAACTTCAGGGAACAGATGGGAAAGCGGCAGCATTAATATACCTTAATGGATCCACAGGACCGCGTTTATTAATTGGCTTCAGTTCAGATTTTTTTTTTTTTGTAGTAAGTATGCCTTGCTGAATCACCTCAGAGTATTTTCAGATACTTTTTCCTTCATTTCTCTACTGTACTGTGCCCCCACTTTCGATCCCACCTTTGTTGTCATGCTTGATTATAGGTTTCAGTCTCAGAAAAGCGTGGGCAGTCTCTAGCTGTTTTTGGAAAGTGACTGTCATACACGAAGGACTGAAGGGAATAGGCAAGAATGTGCCCTCTCGCCCCCTAGTCCAGGAACTGTGGATACCGGGGAGTACGAGGAGAAGGGCCTGCAGAGAGCCACTCAGCTCATGTGCTCTTCCTGACCAGCATCTTCTATTGCCACTGTTGGAGACAGAGGATGGGGCGAGATGGACCACAGAACTGACCTTATAGGGCATTTCTTGTGGTCCTCGGTTCTCAGAATGAATTTTTATTGATTACTGTAAAATAGGACGGGCACAAAACCGGACAGAATGCGGGTTATCCATACAGGGGAAGATTTTATTTCCAGTACAATTCTGACCTCCCAAAGAGAAACTGACAACAAACACAGATAATGATTATCATAATTTAAATACTTTTATTTGGGGGGCATGATGATATAAGAAGCCAAGAAAAAATAGCAGTATATTGTTTATTAAAAAACTGTTTATATCCAGTTCATGATGGTGATTTTGTGCAGTTATAACAAAACTAAAGCGTGAGTCTCAGTCAGAGAAATGAAGTTTCAAAAATTTTTTTTTTTAACTTCATTTTTTGGAAACTTGAGTTTATCTTCCAGTACCTTCGGAACTGGAGGATAAATTCAGGAGACCCTGGAGACAAGATGCAGCTTAGAAATAAAAAAGAAAACTGATGATGGTGGTTCTGCTTGTTTTTGTTTTACCATACTTGTCTGATCCAAGCAGGTTCCTGTTATTAAGTAGAAAGGTGTCATGAGCTTACCCATAAGTGGAGGCGAAGCACATCTACATATGCACCTTTGAACTGTAGTCCACCAACGATCAGTGACAACGGCCCGTGGAAAACCTCGAATTCAATTTGGGGCTCTGCTTGCCATTTTGTTCAGGAGAGTGTTGGATAAACGTGTATCTTGCCTATGAAAACAGCTTGCCTTCTAAATTTATGAAATCTCACATTTGCTTCTAACTTTACCAAAACAGACGGCATGAGTGTGGTCCCTCGCAGGGATCTACCTTGGCCCATCAGATGAGCTTTTGTAGCACTACTGAACTGCAGTGCTCCTGTGCAGAGGACCGTCGTCTGCTGTCAGTCCACATGGCGCGCAGGAAGGCTTGGCTTACTTTTAGCGCACAGCATCAAAAATCTCTGGACTGCTGCTAACAGAGCTGTCGCTTTGCATGTGTCTTCTACATGTTGTGTGCGACATAATTTTCTTTTATTTCTCGCAAACAGCAATTTCATTATACCTCTCTGGTTGTTCTGCTCTCTGACATTTCAATCTGTCTTACCTTCTACTGAACTGGAAAACAATACCATTAAGTGAAACTCGAAAAGAAAGAGAGAAACTAGCAACTCATAATTTATTAAGTGTAGTTCAGCATGACTCGTAAGGACAAAGAAGCATGTGAAAAAAAAAAAGATTAGATACTGGCAAATTGGGAGTGTTTTATCCTCCTCAAAGTCTCATCATTTGTTGTATGAGATACTGCAGGTCTGTTACTACACTGAAAAAGCATTTCTTGTGTAATCATACTAAGCATGCGTGTCTCAGCAAAGATATAATGACAAAGATATGTGGATAAATCTGAATTACAGCAAGCATAGGATTTTATTTAGTCATCCAAGTTTTTACTCAGCAACCAAGCTTGGCATGTCAAACCTGGCATTTGCTTGCACAAAATAGGTAACTGAAACTCTGAGTAAGCCCCATTTTCCTGGGAAATTACTGGTATTGCAACAAACACATAAAAAGGCTTTCACACGCAGAATGCAAGGCCATGCATTTTCCTGGGTGCTCCATTGTATCTAGTGCCCAAACTGTGCCTCACTCTTTCTCGAAACAAGAGCTATAAATAGGCAGGCACGTTGTGCCATTTTAATGCTGAGTATTACACATTCCAGCAACTTCAGTTTTTCAGCTGGTTATTTTTATTTTCCTTTGTTGTGACTGAGCAAGTGAGCCCAGCTTACTGAAATGTCACCCACTCCTTGAAAGAAAAATCTAGGAATGCTCAAAGATCAGGAAAGGGCTCTGCCTAGAAATACTACTGAAACAAGGAGGAGAGAATGCAGAAAACTAAATGAGAAGGCTGATCTGAATGCAGGGAGTATTTTGTTTGCAAACAGCAACGAACTTTTGTCTGAAAAACCCTGCCTTTTTTGGTGTTATTTTAAATCCCAGTCCGTAAAGTGAAACATCATTAGACTCAGGAGGGCTGAAGAACATTTTTTATGGCAAATCTGAAAAATGGTACTCTTTTTTTTTTTTTTTTTAAATAAATATGGCTTCCTATTGTTTCCATACCCTGAGATCTGGCACTCAGAGAGCCAGTAATTTCCTCTGAATGCTTTTAGAAAACACCAGGAATGATATAGAATATTAATGTCCCTTGCAAATAGTTTCGGTTTGTGGGGGAACTACTACAGCATGAAGACCTGTTTATAACGCATCACAGGGACTTCCTCACCCTATTGTCATTAGCAATACAGCCCTCAAACTTGTAATCAGTCACCATCCTGCTAGCAAAAAATTCCGAAATCTGCATTCGTATCAGCAGCAGTTTCCTGGATGCCCTTTGTGTTAACAGATCTCAGTGCAATGCCAAGCCTTTAATTTTTCCCTTGACTTCTGAAATCTGTGCTGGACCTGCACGCTGGTGTCAACCTGGGCCTCAGGTTGCCCATGCCTGGACTGTGGCTGCCTGGGAATCCCACATCCCTTGGTGGCAGGTAATATCAAGACTCTTCCAGGGACAACCGCGGGTAGAGCCATCTGCTTAATCTTAGTTCCTGCATTAAGGGCAGATGTGACAGAAACAGAAAGTCAGAAGAGCTGCATCATGCTGGGGCTGTTCGTTGTGAATGCAACCGTGAAACTGTGTTTTGGAAAAACCCAGGGTGTACACAATGTTTTTTCTGGTAGATTTACCAGCTGGTTCTCCCAACCTGGTCTGTGAGAGTACTCTAGAGGATAAACGCTCAGCAAATCTGACCTTGAGCTAACAATAAATTGGATAGCTTTACTGTCCCTCTTCTGCAGATTTAAAAGTTTAATAATGAATTATCTAAAACTCTTCTTCCTGGGAAACATTGTCTGTGTGGAGTCATAACTATTCTGTATCCTGGCAGACCGTGATCCTTGTAGTCTCATATTGATGTCACCGCAGTTTTATTCTGGGCTAAACTTCTCTGACCAAAATAGAATTACTCCTTATTTATGCCCCTGCAGACAAGGTTAGTACAAATGGCTGATGAAAGCAACAGCTCCATCTTCCAATGTCTGGGCTAGAACTGGTGCTGGGAGCTGTGACTCCGTGGTTCTGCGCTGCTCAGGAGGAGGCCCCTTTGCACAAAGCTTCAGTATCCTAAACTGCTCCAGTTTTGGTTCTTCACTAGACCACCCTCCTAGACTCTTGGTCCTCCTCCATCTCCCCAGTAATTCTTCCAGCCCCATAGACAAGGTTGCAGATTTGTTATGTTGTTTTAGTTCTTTATTTTCTCTCTATGGTGAATTTTGTGCAGGGTGATTCTCTTCAGGCCAATAGAAAAAAGTCCCGTTTGGTGACCCCCGAAGAACGTCATTGTGTATTCAGTTGGTAGCAAGTACGTAGCAAACACTACAGGCCACTGGACATCGGGACTTAAACACAGGAAAAGTTTTCAACATGACTGCATTTCCTGTGCTGCAGCCCACACTCTGGTAAGGGGTGTCTATGGGCGCCAACTCTTCCTTCATAAGCTGATGAAAATGGGTATTTGTGCTTGCAGCAGCTAGAAGGGCAGCCATCCAAATGTGGTCTGCTGTGAAACACATCCAGGGCTTTCTCTGCACCGACAGCAACCCTTGGTGCTGCAGATCCTTTGATAACGTGCCCTTTACTAAGTAATCTAACTCCTACTCCCATTATGTATCTGAGAACTGGGTCCCCATTCGGATTGCAAAATTATTGCTGCCTATGTGCTGAAAAACAACTAAAACAAGTTAAAGAAAATAATTCCAAAATTTTCTTTGAGATTCTGAATAGTTACCAAGATTTTTTTGCTTAGCAATGACTGTACCAGCAAAGAGAGATTATGTCCAGCAAATCACTCAATAAAACGCCTTTCTGTCAGAGAAGCCTGCTCACCTGATTTTGCTTTATTTGCAGAGAGGACCAAAGAGATTTCTTCCTGCAAACGGTGTGCTGATTCTGTTGGAAGACAGTGGAATTATGATACGTATATACCATTTAAAGTTGCAAGTAATCCCCTAAAGGGCTTTATAAAATTCTGCTTCACACCGCACCAAAGGTGCAAAAAGGGAGGCACCGTCCCAAAGACTGGTACATGGCCTCCAGCTTTGGCTCTCTAACTGCCGTGAATGATGAATTGTGTGCTATTGCTTTCGGGTCAGATACTACTAACTTACTTTTTAGGAAAGGCCTAGAGCACTAACAGTTATCACATTTATGGAAAGAAAAGCACAAGAGCAAAGTATGCCCTTTCACCTGGAGCATGTGATCAGAAAACAGAGTAGGCAGCGTAAGAAGTGTTCAGCACAAGGACAGGAAAAGCCTGTCCAACTCAATATGCCCAGCCTGTTCTTTGTGCCCTTGTTTATCTGATACTAACTTCCCTTCTTTTTTCACTCTCCTCCTCTCACTCATTCGGAACTTGTTGTTAATTTCCAGCAGTTTTTCCATTAGCACTACGTAAAATCTTGGCATAAAGCGGTTGTGATGGAAACATTTCCCAGTTTCTTTTAAGTTTTGAACTTGGGGGAAGCTCTAATCTATTTGCCTGTAGTTTTCAAGGGCAGTGCAGACAGTGAGCATACAGTTTTAGTCTGCTAGCTGTCTGTGTGTTACAACTTAGCTGAGTTTTAAAATTCTTGTGCCAATTTAGATTAGCCTGAAAGCTGCTCTAATAAACTTTTAAATAACCACATTTTCTTGTGGCCATACTTTTCTAGCAGCACGGCACAGAGCTGTACCATCAGTCTTCCTTTTCCCATTTAAGCATTGCCAGGACAAGGGAATATTGTAAGAAATCCGTGATGATTTCCTCTACACCATCATATTTTAATAAACTTGGAAAATTCTGTCACATTGCATGAGGTAGGTAAGCTTGTGATAGCTGTGAGGGACAAAGTGGATATAGTCCATGAGAAACTGCGTCCCTTGATTTTTAAAAGCCCCCTTCAAATTACTCATACCTCAATATTTTTAGAATGTTTAAAGCATGTGTTTCAACTAACCCTGCCGTAAGCAGTAGCCTGTTTTCCTTTTAATAATAGCTGTGCATCATTGTCTTTTGTTCTTTACTTTAGGAGACAATTTTTTATCCTACAGTAGCTCTTATCCTTTGTTCTGTACCTTTTATCCAGTAATCTTTGATGTGGAGCAGTGCTAACTATCTTCTGAAAACCTAATTAAATTAGAATTCTCCTTATCTATCATGGCAGTAATATCTTCAAAGAATTCCAGCAAGTTAGTTAAGGTTGAATTCCTATGCTTCAATATAGTCCAAGTGTCTTGAGATGTTATCCCTCTAACAGAGAGCTCTTTAAAATACCTTTCAATAAATTCTTAAAACGGTCTTCACGTATCATTGGATCACCATCTTGTCCTACCTCTCCCATGTAACCTTTTTGAAGATTGACCTTACATTAGTCTGTCTTTGTTGTTTTATACAAAGATCCCACTGTAACTTAGTGAACTTCATATCAAAATTAAAATAAAATAAAACCTCTGTTCAGACATTCTTTTTCTCCTTTTACTCACTAATGCTCGTGGACATCGCTTTGATTAAATGAAATTCTGCTAACCAATTACATTATCTACCTAACAGAAGAAATTCTTTCCTCTTTGACTTTCAAAATTGATTCCTAGCCGAGAGCAGTTTGATTTGTATTTCCTCTACAAGCAATGGAAACATAATAAAAAATTAATAATTCTATTATTTTTAATCCCATAATAACCTCTCAATTTTATCTTTTCAAAATTCCAGCCAATAGGCAGATTTAATATATAGATGGAACAAGGCCAGTTGGATTCATATGAGGTCTTAGTATTGAAAGCTATCCTACCACTTATGATTGATTAATTTTTGCTTTGGTTTGATTTAAAAAATAATTTCTTGGGGTATTTTTTTTTTGTTTTTGGTTTTTGTTTTGTTTTGTTTTTTTTCATAACACTCTGGAAGTCCCAGCTTGCCACCTCCTTTTTCACTTGCTTAACCAACACTCGGCTCTCCTGAGCTAAAAGGCTGGCTGGGCTGACCCTGGTTCTGCCGCTGCCTGTCACCTTCCAGCATGCGATGAGCTTTCAGTTCCTTTTCTATACCTTAAATATTTACAGTACGCTTCTGCGCTTCCACTAGCAATGAGTTTACCAGACACCAAAGCTGATTCCAGCTGCATAAAGCAGCAAACGAGTCCGTAGGAGAGATTTTGCTGGGGTTGTAGAGAGGTTTCTCCATGAACTGGGAGGCATGGGAATATATACGTGCAGGAGAGGAAGATGTGGTGATCTCAGGGGTCCTACTACTTTCTTGCCGAGGGCAGACAGATCTGAGATTGCAAAATACCTCCTGTAAAAGAGCAAGGGCCACAACCTTGCTCCTGCCAATCTGTCCTACTGCAGCCCTGCAAAGCATGGCTAACAGGCACAATTTACACAGCCGTGTCCAGGGAGCAGGAATCCCTCATCAGTGACCCCATTGAAGGGCTTTCAGTAGCCCTGTTCTCTCCTCTGCTGTGCCAGGGCACAGGTCAACTGGGCTAACAATGGCCTCCGCGCCCCATGGCTGCCATGGCATGGATGGCATACTGTTTCTGCTTAAGCATCACATAGTAACTTTATGCTTGTGTTTAATTTAATGGTACTCTCTACTCATTTGCTTTAACTAAACAAAAGTAATGAAAAAATCAGGGGTATCTTGAACTGAAACCCCACTTTTGAGGTTAATGTCTGTTTTGTTTAAGTAGGATATCCTTTTTGGCAAGTTTACAAGCATGTGTCAGACAAATGTTTTACAACAAAAACATTTTGCTACAATCACAGGCTGATAGAATGACTGATTATCATTTAAGAGACTCTTTGTTCTGACTACTCAGAGGTCTCCTCGTGTGCTTACAGTCTGAGATTCATTTCTCTCTGAAATTGAATTCATATGTGCTGGAGAAAAAAATAATCCATCCCCTCATTCTTTCACTATGAGGTCTTTTTCTTCCCCCCCCATCACTGATTTTCATAGTCCTGTAACTGATTTTCATAGTCTGAAATTATAATTTTATAACTGCAGTGAATGTAGCTTACAGAGTGCAAAAGAAGTGAAGCTCAGCCCCAGGAAGCCGGGAATTGCCTGGACTACCTGTGGAGTGCTGTATGGAGACACCCGTGTCAACTATGAAAGAGGTGCCTTGGGTACAGAAAGCAACCCAGCTGCCGCTTCACAGAGGGGACTCCCCGCTCTCATCCCTCCTAACACAGACCTCAGGCACAGACATTAATTAATAGCAGCCCGCTGAGGTAGTGAAATATTATACCTATAAGAATTGCCCACAGTCACAAGCTGCAGCAGAGCCAGGAGCTGAACCCAGCCTGGAGTTCCAGTCTGGTGCCTTTTAGCACTTCCTTCTCTCACATGACTATTTACATTACTGACCTTTGGAAAAAAAAAACCAAAAAACAACAGATATTTATATATGCTCATATTTGCACAAAGGATTCTTCGTTCTGAAACATCTTTAAAACCTCTGCAGGCCAAAGATCTCTGTAAACCCCGGTGTGTCCAAGCGAAAGCACGTACTGAAAATCAAAATTTGAATTCTCCTAACATTTGAATAGAGATATAACCAGCCTTGTAAATCCTGTTTTGCCACATAATTTCCCTTTGGCACAGAATAAAGGAATCTGGGGATAGCTGCTGGGCAGCTTCTAGGAAAAGTAAGAGTAGCACTGTTTAGGTGGTAACAGTGGCTCAGACCTCACAGGGACTTCAGGAGCACGGTTTTTACTGCTCTCTGCTGCAGACCCCAAGTTAACCAGCCCTGAGAGGAGAACACTTCCTCAGAAACAGATTTGTCCTGGTGGCATGAGAAATGTTTTCCACAGCTGTAAAATCCTGGCATGAAAATCTGGTTGCTCCTCACTTTTCTTGGCATTGCTATATGGGTAGTGCAATGCTCATTAACTCGATTTATTGTTTGTACCATTTCTGCTACAATCAGTGACTCGACAGGATAAGAGCATCTCTACATTTTCAAGTATATAACATATTGCTATATCTTCTTAAATATCCAGACAAACTCTTTTTCATTCTTTAACTTTTTTTCTTTCCTATTTTTTTTTTCTTTTTCAGACAACAGCTAACTTCCCTGGGTTGATAGATAGAGAGACTTATGGAGGCTTGTAAAAATAGAATAATAATTTTCAGGTTTTTTGGACATCCATGTAAAATTTCTTTGCCCAACTGAGTCACCAGAGATCATTTAAAGAGGCCTAAAAGAATAATCTCACAGGCTTCATGATCCAGAGACTAAAGAAATCAGAATGTGTATATTTACAGAGTTTTTTCACTTTCTTGCAATATTGCAAAAAACCCTGTCAATGCTTCCTCTGCATTGGCCTCTACTAACATAGTAAAAGTCATTCTTTATCATATAAGACCAAAGCTTAACAGTGGACCCAGCTGCCTCAAACGATTTCAATTAACTGTGTGGTGAACAAGCTGTCTAATTACTTTATGGAAGTAAAAACACTATTACTTGGTTGTCCTCTTTATGCAAGTTTCTGAAATATTTAATTTATTGAGCTTATTGGCTTAAAATTGAAATTTTTAATTCACTCTGCTGATCTAAATGCCCCTATTTGGATATTACGGTGTGTAAAATGGTTCAGCTCGACTCTGCCATCAGGGTAGGTGCCTGGTCCTCTGCAGAGGGCATGCTGTCCCCCTTTTCTGACCAAATGCTACCTGTTTTAGCCCAGGTCTGCTGAGCCCGGTGTTCGATCACCACCAGCCTCTACCACAGAATAAAGGATTTTGGATTGGAGAGGGCATGATGGAGGCGACGAACAAATGCAGCGTAGCAGTCCCTCGGTTTCCAGACAGCCTTGGGGTCATTAGAAGCCACTGTAATTTAGTGGAGTCTTTATATCCTCCCGGAAAGTGAAACTGCTGTAAAAGCAGAAGAATGACATACAGAAAGCTCAAATTAAAAATACAGATAAACAAAAAAAAGAATGACTTATCTTTTTGGGTTCTCAGAGCTAATACATCTAGAAGTATTGTTTCATGACATCGACAGGATGTGTTGCCCTTTTACAATGTCAAGTAGCATAAATCAAACTAAAAAAAAAAAAGACTAAATCTGAAATTAAGAGAGAATTTCAGTTACCAGCCTCCTAAAAGCGTTCTCAGGGAATTCTGTACATGGCCACATTATCAGTTCATATGCAACATGAATTGATACAGAAATATGTATAAAATAAAAATACTGTGCCTTAAGGCTCCTACATTTTTATGAAGGGTATGGTAGTCTGGAAAGAAAAAGATATCTTTCTTTTATTGTACAGAAGCCCAAATGCACAGATGATCTCTGTGTTCATACACATAGAGAGATATCAAAACACAGCTGTAAGGTCTAATTTTAGGGGCCACTAACCTTGATCATGCTCTTTTAATAATCTTCCTCTTTGGGAATTCAAAGATTCAAAGAGAGCATAACCTTGAGAGCTTTAACCAGTCCTTGAAACTAGTACTCACAATGTGTCATCTGATTTTAGAAACTGTATTATCAGACTGCAGTGGTTTGACCATGAGGCCTTTCTCTGGTGTAGGTATAAAATTAGGATGTCCTGGAAGCTGAAGCGTCATCTTAAATATATACAACACAGAGGGTTCCACAAAGATGTTTCAGCTGAAAAAAATGTGCTAGGAGCCTAATATCGCATTCCTGTGTCAATCATAACACAGATAAAAAGCAGAAGTAAAAATCCTCCATCTTCCAAACCCCCCGCCAAGCTACCTCTCTTAACAGTTCATCTCTCTGAAGAGGAACTTTGTCAGGGTTTTCTGGTAAATAAATGAGGAATTACTGAAAAAGCCCTGAAATGGACCTTATGCTTGAATCTTCTTTCTTTTCCTTCAGCATTCCCAGTTGAATCTCACCACATTAAAGCTTTTATACATTTTAGACCAGCTGCTGGTGTTACAAAACTGCCGAAGTTGCTACTTTCAAATGTGCTATTTATTTGAAACCTTCTGATGTGAGAGCTGACTCACAGTGAGCAGAGAAAAAGTGTAATTAAACAGCAGCTCTTCATGTAATTTTATTCAGTTAGAGAAACCTGTGATATGTAAAAAGAATGAAATAAACCAAGTGTATGCATCTATCAAAACATAAAACATAAGGGAGGTCTCTGTCCTGTCCTGCAGCGACACAGCCGCTCCACGGCAGCATTTGAAGGATGCCCTGCACAACCAGACAGTGCCAGAAGGACAATCCCAATGCATGGTGTTTCTGCAGTAGGGAGTAGAGCTAAGCTGAGCCCAGGATGAGTTAAACCTTAACCCATCGTATACAGTATTCTTGGTTGCTGCTAAGAATCTGTTGCCTGAGCATCACCTGCAGTTTTAAGGTTTGCTTGTAATGGCATAGATGGATAATATTCCAGGATGGTGTTAAAGGAAAGTTCCACAGCGAAATCCACTCCCTACAATTTTCTACTCTGTACAGTCCCTCCCACATAAGTGCTCAGTTGTATTTCAAAATCAGAATGATTCCCTACATTCCTGCTTAGCACATTCAGAGGTTAAACATAAACCAGAAACCAACACTGACTATCATTTAGCATTCCTGCACCAAATACCTTGCTGAAGCAAAATGATAAAAGCTCAGCACGTCATTCTTGGCAGGTATGGCTGATTTTTTTTTTTTTAATGCTTCTATTAATACTCTTGTTTTACTATGGTCTCACAATTACTTTTATTCATCTGTATTATTCTACTTTGTTTAGTCTTGTGAGCTATTATTTCTGATTCAGTCCTGTGTCACGTACCAAAACAAGGCTGCAGGAGTTCACAGCTCATTATTATATATTGTAATGAACTGCTGTGGAGCTAACGTGGTATCACGTGAGTTGGCAAAATGCTATGTGAAATCTAACTCTAAAAGGCAACCACAGAAAAAGGGCACCTATTTACTCATATGTTTTTCCCACTTAACTAGAATGTGCACAGGCTCTGTATAATGGACTACAGTTTGGTTTCTGTTTCCTACCCAGATTTATATCTATTAGCACAGACTGTTCCCGTCAACTGTCAAACACCTTTCCACTGATAGCTTTCTTCAATATGTAGGGATATTTTTTCCTTGCTACTCTCTTCCAGGGGCTCCAGACACTCCAGAAAAGGGTGGAAAGGAAAGAGCAGTTCACAGGCCCTGGTCCATGCAGCTACAGGTCATGGAGCTGAACTAGCTTTCAATCAGTCCATCACACATACGGTACTTTAAACCCCGTTATTATCAAAACCCACTTTTTCCTGATGGTGCAAATTCATGAGGTTTTCTGAACTTAGTTGAAACTGGCATCTGAGATAAAACCACAAAACTAAAGAATATTAACTAGAGCGTATGGGAATAGTATGGACATGTATGGACTGACATACCATCAATCTTCTGTTATACCTTGCTGTTTCTGGTCCTCTCCATATTATGATGTAGATTACAGACTTAACAATGAGAAAAAATATTTGGAACATTAACAGATTTGATTATGCCTCTCCAGTTCTCAGAAGTGACATACATTACTAGGATCTTTCCCAACCCCATTCCTTCTCTTACAGAATTTGATAAAAATGAAAATAGTGTCAGTACATAAAGTACTTGGCAGTGCAATCCATTCATTTTATCTCCTTTGATAAGTACAGTATTACCGTAGATTCATAACACAATGGGTTCTGCTTATGTGATAAAACCCACAACCTTATCCGTCCCATTTTGAGTCCAGCAAGGATTCGCAGATACCGTCTCCAAGAAAGGCTGCCAGACACAGGCAGAGCAAGTCATGGAAAAAGGTGGAATTCCTCTGGTTTTCTCTTCAAGGGGAAGAACTGAGAGAGTTGGGGTTGCCTTTGTGTTTCCCAACACTTAAAAAAATTTCCTTATCTTCTTTATAAGGGCCGCTTAACATAGCAAGAGGGGAAACATTAAAAAAATGCATGGAAGTGTGTAATAAATAAAGGTATGGAATCCTTCTGAGTATTTGAAATAGTTTTAAAAATTTTGACTGGAATGTCTCCAATCTGATTGTCTGCAACATGGAATCACTGAGATCCTATTTAAAAACAATAGTATTGTGATAAAAATGTGACTCGCTTAGCTTTTTCCAGATAAGGTCAAAGAGTTCACAAAGGTGTGAAAGACTGGCAAACAAAAGAGTTTACATAGATACAGTTTCTTTAAAACACTAATGTCACCTCTGATTTTCAAGCTCTTTATGAAAATGGCCAGAAAAAAATATTAAACTGTGCCCAGACAGTTCCTTTATAAGCAAGAACAAATGAATCTTGGCATAACAGGGATTTTTCATTTCATCTTTCTGATAAAAGTAATTCTGGTTAAATAACTTAGTTTAAGCGTTAAAAAGCAAAGATAATCTCTCCTCCCCAAGAGCTCTTTCTCTTTTTTCTACTCTTCCAACTGCAGACACTCTCTTTATCTCCCCTGAAGACCAAACAATATTATAAAAATTATAAGAACCTCTTCTCCAAGGGTTTTGTGTGGTTCTTCTCCCTGACGATGTTTTCAAACACCGCAAATGAAAGCAGAATTTCCTTGCCACAGAGAAATCCCCCAAAACACAGTGGGAAAAAGCTAAAACTGAGATAAAAACTCCCTTTTAAGGGGATTTTTCTTGATAAATCTCCACTGTAAGTCAATCACAACAGTACATTTTGCTTCTAAAAGATATCTCAGCACTAGCTGTTTCTTTCATTGACTATTTTTCCCTTAGAAAAGGGAAAATTCTTGTATACTTTGCTCTTTGTCACATGTGTTGTGCTATGATTTTCTAAAGCTCTCATCAATCTTGGTTGTAGAATTTGGGTAGTTTAGAAGTTAGTTCTTGGAGAAATAATCCCCAAACTATCCTTTGTAATGTGGAATTCTTGTTTTATGCACCCCTGTTACATATTCTAAGAAGTTTTGAGACTAGTAGCACTGATTTTGGAAGATTTTCTGACTACCTTTAAAGAGCAGAATGAAGAGAAAAACATTTTGCCACGGACCATAGCTTTAGAAAATAGTTATTTTTTGAAATAAGGTCAATATTCTCTGTCTACACATCCTGATTTACATTAGCTTTTTTCTTTCTTCAGGAATGTTTTCTGTCCTTGTCTGCTTGCTTATTACTTGCTGCAGTGTGAAAAATTAATCTCTAAGCCTTTGAACAATGCAAATCAGTGCTTATGGACTGTCATGCATAGAGATAATTTTCACTTATTTATTATTCTTCCTATTGAGATCAATATACTCTAAACAACAATAATGAAGAAAGATGGTTTGACCTCTATTTAAAGATGTATATGTTTACTTAACTATTTCAATCCTGTTCTCATTTAGCTGATGTTAATCAGAATAACTCAGTTGATGCATTATGCAGTGTGATGCATCAACTGCATGGTGCATGAAAAAATGCTGAAGAATTTGATTAAGAAAAAGCATATTGGCTTACAAAGAAGTTGAGTTTCAAATGCAACTAGTGGGACATAAGAGGAGTAGCAGATGTAGCTCTAATACTGACTTTGTCCGAGAGAAGCAGCTATTAGGCAGTCAGTAGACACTACCCTTTTCCTGCAAAGCAGATGCGGGTTTTCAGCAAAACACCTGTCTGGCTAGTGCTGGCTGTGGACCAAAATACCTGTGACAAATATAACCATCTGTTTATGAGCAACTGCTAATCCTCTATCGTATAGGATACGAGATGTGATTGGAAGAAATTAATCTTCTGGCAGAAAATTCCAACATTACAGGACAGCTTATTGAGCACAGAATATGTTCTTAAACTTTTCTTATCTGTACTTCAAAAAAAAAAAAAAAAAGGTGCTTGCTAGAAGGTTCTAATTATTATTTTTCAAATAAAATTTGGTGTTGGTTACATTTTTTGTGATGATATTCATGACCCCTTTATTTAAATTTTTTTTCTACTTCTAAGTGTCCTTATTAGGACCATGTAATTTAATCTAGTTAACTCTAGTTCTAATTTAATCTAGTTCAGCTCACAAGAACAGAGATCCATCTGTTCACCTACTTTACATATGAAACCATTAGACAACCTATTTTCGCATGGAATATTAAGCTTAATATACTTTTTAACATCCCTGGGATGAAAAGAAACCTGAGCTTGTAATAAAATATGGAAATAGTTGATCTGAGCGTAATGGCTACTGAATAGTAGTCCAATATGCTGCATTTTGTAGAGGCCATAAGTATACATGCAAGGACATCATGAAAGCATAATATTTTCCATTTGTAATACTAACAAATGGTCAATTTGTGCTGTCCTGCTGCTTATAACAATGTGTAGAGATAGATCTCAACTTATGAGAGAGCAATCAAACAACTTTGTCAAACTGAACAAAAGTTGTGATATGAATAACCTACAAAATGCGAACCAATTAAACATAGTGACTATGATAAAAATATAAGTTATTGTAACAATATTACTCTTCTGTAGTAAGCGATCTGGTATTTAACAGGATCCATATTTTTGACTTAGCTTACCCACCCTATAAAAGAATTAGTAATGACAAGCCTTTGCAGTCTTTACTCTTTCCTACAGTAATTAATCTTATTTTATAATGTTCAGACCATTCTGAAAGAAATAAGAGTCCGTTTGCTCTGGGACCAGAAGTCATTTCTCTTATATTGCTAACTTGTATGAAATGTTCTTTGTTGGTTTTATGAATAGTTTTCTGAATGGATCTTCAGCACGTATAGCTTTTTACCAAGCTTTGGGGAACGAAGTACCAGAATGACAACCTTTTACAAACATGATGAAGGGACCAGAAAGCAATAGCAGAAACAAATTTGCTAGATGAGAAGCCCTTGTCACTGAGAGGGAAAAATTCAAATGCAAAGCATTTCAATTCTTTAACCCATATTGCTATTTTAAGCGTTGGCATCTCTGGAGTGGAGAAGGTTATTTTAGAAAGGGAATAGCAGCTGCTAATTTGAGAGCTAGAAAGGCAACCAAAGGTATTTATGGTAGTTGTAATAGTATGAAGTATGACCTCCACAAAATCTCAAGAATCTGCAGGGAAGCACTCCAGAATGAACTACTCTAATTATTAACAAAGCTTCAATTACAACCCACACCACATGCCAACAGTTGTCAGTGGCTACCATATCAAAGATATTTAGTGAGCCTACAAGGATGTAGTAGAAGCCTGGTTCTTCCTACCCCAGTTGTCAGAACTAATTTATTGTTAATATTCCTATGATACCATTATAAGTATTACAAATATAAAAGAAAGGGGTTTTGCCAAACATGAACAATGATAGATCTACTTCATCAGACCGGAAATGTAATGAACGGTCCAGGAAGATGGAGGAAAACATAGCGTTTTGGCAAACTTAATGAGGGAATTTTGAACTCCAGGTTAAATTCAAAGTCACGATTTTAACCTGGACTTGCTTCTCTGATATCTGTTGTCTCCTAAATGCCTCTGCATCTATATGTAGAAATTGCTTCTGAAAAAATAGTTTGCTTTGTTCCCAGGTTGGATATAATAATCAGGTATCACATTTTAATTTGTGGTTACTGAAATGACAGTATCTTGAAAATTGGATAGCCTTGTCCTACACAAACCACAGTGACCAGTTGGTCTGTAGCAGCTACTGAAGGGTCCAAACATTGACCAAAGAAACAAAGTCATAAAGCATGAATTTAAATAGGGATGAGAGGTAAGACTCACGCAGACATGGAAAACTTTGTACAGGAGGAGAGTGGAAGCAAATGGACCAACTTTCCCCATAAGAGAAGTCCAATTTAACTGTTGGCTGATGTCAGCCAAGACAACATGAGTCTCTTTCCTGAATATAATTGCTGTACCTTCAAAGATTTGCTTTAGGAAGGGTGAGTTACCTTTTACTTTCCGAATGCCTGTTGGTTTTTTTTTAAATTATCTGTACACACTTGGATTCTGTTTTTAGATAAAACAAAGTGCTACAGTTAGAGATTTGTGAACCGCATGTGTGTAAAGCAGAAAGACTTAAAACTGCATGAGGATCCTGAGAAGGATGGGTAAATGGTCCCTGAGAAGTCTCTGCTGGACTCATTGTCAGGTGGTTGTATCTCAAAGGCCTGATTATCAGAGGAGATGGTAGGGTCCACACTTAAAGAACAAGAAGGCCCACAAAAAAGAAATGCTGCATGTTCATTGGCTTAAGCTGAAGTGGAGATTTTCAGTGAGTGAATTTTATGGAGAAATCAACCCTGGTCCAATCTAGTGTTAAATCATTATGTCAAATGGGAGACATAATGCCTGCCTACACTCGTTTCTGTGTTCCATTCACGTATATTTTGCACTTCTATAGTGTTTTTCTAATGCTGCAAAGCCTTTTTCTAACAAGAACGAATGACCTCACTATAACCTGTAAACTAAGCATTTTATCCCTATTTTATGGGAATCTGATGCCCTGGCTGATTAGCTGACTGACCTGGTATTACACCCAATAGAGCTGTGGCAGAACTGAAAGCAGAACATTGATCTTTTCCTATGGCTTATTACCCTGTGACTTTTTATGGCAGAAAGTCGAACTATTTAGCTTGCTTTCCCGTCAGTTTATGTCTTTTGCACCTGTACCACAGCCTCAGAAACCTGCCTACTGATGCCCTCAATGCCTTCAGATCCACCCTCCTGCATATTTTCTGAGGATTCTCAGAATTTCTCAGCAATTCTAGCAGCTCTCTTTTCTCCATCGGTGGTCTGTGGGGTGTATGCCATAGCTTGGCTAGCAGCTTATGTGCCAATTGGCTCATCAGCAGGCAAAACACAAGAGATGACTAATTAACTTACATTTTTTGCTCAGAAACACCAATAACTGTGCTTCTCTTCTCTAGTCAGGAGACAGTTCTCATGAAACTTGTATGAATTTAACAATCTTTAAGATTTTTATTCTTCCATCACACCTGTTTCAATTGGCCAATTAGGTCAAATTGATTGGAGGGGGGTTGGCATAAAAGATGTGATTGCAATACACCTTGCCTCCAAAGAAATCAGTTAAAACCAAGCCTAATATAAATGAAATACAAACTCCATACATTGAGGAATAAATTACGCTGGAAAAGTAGAAATTAAATTTTGTGTGATTATTCCTAAAACAACCTAATACTGAGTTTCTTTCACTTTTCTTTGAAACTTCTGGTAATTGTGAATATTTGAGGCAAGGAGTGAGACTTCAGAAGTCAAGGTACAAATCCTTGGTTCTTATATTTTCTAGTCAGAGGACAAAATGTAGTGAGGAATAGATTCCATACAGGGATGGATCTATGAAGCTGAGCTAGATCGTTCAGTTTTTCACCCTTAATTGTTTGATAGATCCATTACGTATCAGGACTTTTTCTAGCCAATTTTTGACTAAGAAAAAAGCCACTGCTTGACAAATGGTCTTTCTTTTCCTGTTCTGTCTCAGATTCTTGATCCCCCTTTGTTTCCCTGGCTGGCATTAGCCTTCTGTTTGGCCGAATTGCAGGTGTGTAGTGTTATTACACCAGGAGTGCTTGGCTTGTGTAGCTACATTTCTGTCAGTATTTATCATAACAAACACTTTTTACCTTTCAGTGGATTCCTAATTAGAGTCTGAAAGCTGGCTCAGGGCTGTCTTAATATATCAAGGGCCCAATTCTTCTTTCAATTACATAAAAGTAAGCTCAGGACAGCTAATAGAATCGATACAGATTTATGCCAGTGAGATCAAAGTCTAATCCAAGTTTCTGCTAAGGAATACATTTTCAACTATTTGGAGGAAATAAATAACTTGATGTATTTGTTGTGTTAGTAGCTTGATGAGAAGATGGCAGTCTCCTTGGTGAAGATGATTTTCCCTTTGCTTTATTCCTATGAAGGATGTCTGCTTGTGGTGAACACCTGCAGGTGAGAAGGCTGCAGGCAGCATTACTGTATGTAGGGTCCAGGTTAGCTGTCTGTAGCTTAAACAGCTTTGAAGGACCACAGCAAGGAAAAACAGTGAAGACAGGCTCACTCCACAGCTGGTGACAGGATCGTCCAGAGGCACAAGGTATTTTAGGGCCTCTATTGCCCCTTGCACAGATAATGTCAAGTAGACAAGATTGATAAGGACGTTTCTTGAAGGAATGTAATGTCTCCTATCTCAGAAACAGAGAGCTAAACTGAAGATCTATTCACACTTGAGCAAGCACGCTGGAGTGAGCACCCTGGCACTCAGGGGGTTGCTTTAGGACAACATAATACCACAAAAATACCAACAGGATTTCTAGTAGCCCCCCTCAAAGGGAATCTGGCATACAGATAATCTAGGTGGGGGATATTTTTTTCACTAGGAGACACTTCATATTTACAGATACACTGTGAATGAATCCACTGAGGGTTGGAGATATTCATGTAATCTACTATAAACACATATAGTGTTTATAATTTACTATAATCTGCTATAAACAGAAATGATGAGTCCTTTTAGTCTTAGCAAGAGACATGGGCTTGTCCAGCACTATCATGCTCATTCTTAAAGCAGTCTGAGATGGTTTTCTCTAACTGAATTGATTCAGAACAGTCATAGGTGATTTTGGTTATTTTCAGTAAAAAATGAAGAAGTCATACTCTCTCTATCATGCAAACAATCATAGGAACTTTGCCTGGTAAAGTCGTATAGCGAAATAGATTCTGAATATGACATTTCTTCTTCCTTAGATCAGTGTGAGTGGAGCTATTAATTCCCTTTGCCCTTTTTCTGTTGTTTAATTTGATAATTCAGTTTTAGTTCCCAATTTAGTTCGCATATACCAGTTTATTTTAGATACAGGACATCTGAAGCTAATAGTAGTTGAATTCAACATGCAAATGTGGAATTAGGGCAGTAGAGCAGGAAGCAGATGTCCAAAAGTTTGCTGCCAAACCAAGGCTTAACTGTGTTAAGCCCAATATGAATGCTTAGCTCTCTTTGATTGTCTTTGTTCCCAGGTCTGTCTTCTGACCAAAAGGATCAGTTTTAGACCAACACTGTGTTTATTCTGACTTTTCTTAGCTAGAAAGATCATTAACAGAGGAATTAGTGGTTGATAAAGGATGAGAAGGTAGGAAGACACTGAACATTCACAGACTTGGTTGATGTTTTCTTTGAGGAACCTATGGAATAGGCTGTTGCTTCACACAGGGTAGGTATTTTTATTCCCAGAACCTTCAAACTAAATAGTGTGTGTGTAATTCTGGTTTGTACCTCACTTTACCACCTTAGGGCAATTACTTACGGTTGCTGTAAAAAAGCATGTTGTCATGTGGAATCTTACAGCTGTGTCTGTATGAATTAAATTTGGATGTGGCATTAACAACCCCATGTCGAGATTTTCCAACTGCTAGAGTGTTTTTCAGAACTACTGTATCCTGATTAAGTGATTCACACCCTAGTTTACAGGAACCAATTGATCCCAGAGAATAATATGCTGAACAGTACATACCTGAAAGGAATTTGCTGATGTCTTAAGAAACGGTGATCCCAAGCTGTCCTGCTTTAAACCCGATCAAGCACTTGATATCCTAGCCACATTTAAAAGGGAGGCTGAGTCCTGAGAAGAAAATAAGTGTAATCATTTGTGGAACAGCAGTGGCATCTTTATGAAGGAAGCCAGCTGATGTGGCAGGGTGTTTTCAAAACTTTTCCCGTAGACAGATGTTCAATTGAAAAAGCTCTGATTTTTCTGCAAACTTGCAGGAGGAGGCAAAGGCACTTTGGGAAGTAGATTTGTTCACAAAATCACTTCTGTTTGATGTTATCCCTTCACACATGGATAACAAACGAGATAATCAAGCAAATGATCACGGCTGTTAAAAAACAACTGTGTCAGGAAGAAAAGCATGTGCTAGGAATTTCCCACAGACATGTTTTGAATAATACAGTTACATTGCTGTCCATCATGTAGATGCCTTTTCTCTTTTGCCAAATTTCTATACACAATATAAAGCTGTTTCACATAAAATCTATGTGTAAAGAACCCTTTAACTTTTTTAGATTATTTAGAGACATTTATAACAAATTCACCACCTTTCCATCACACAAGTGGTAACAGAAAGATAGTTTTAATAATATTTTACAGAAAGTTACAAGCTTTCTGTAAAACAGGTAGAGGTATTTAACTAACAAAGTGTTGTCTAATATTTGAGATTAAAATGTACAGCTGTTCATAATTTTTAAATGGCTAGGATGACAAATTTCCAGAAATCACAACTTTATGATGGATTTCCAACAGCTATGTGCGCATATGACTCAGTTGAGAGCTCTTTGAGCTCTCTTCTTTGAGAAACTGGTGTTGATTGCAGAATTTTTCAGCTAAGGTTCATCCTTCATTAAATGTCATTGCAGGATCACGAAACAGAGAACTGCAGTTTTCTTTTCCTGTTTTTCTGTATTTACACTTTCAATCATTTTGGAAATTAGATGTCAACATTCCTCTCCCCAGAATTAGAAAAGGGATTTTGGCATGCAGTTTTTGAAATGCAATGAAAAACTTTCAAGTATCAACTAATTTCCTCAAAACATGAATGAAAACATAAAGCTTCACAAGTTTCAGAAAGTGATAGCCATATGAAGAGCACTGATATTCTCACGGTAATAAAATTTTGCAAGAAATCTCTGGTGTCTGTCAGTAAATTGATGGTGGTCCATGATAAACTCCAACTAATCTGGTGTCTCAGTGTTTCAAATAGGTTTGTACCCTGGAGTTAGATTTTCTTATTGTTCAGAATTTGTTGAACCTTAAGGCATGTTAAACGTTTAAGTCTTATTTGAACTTGAAGGCCATTTCCTTTCTTAGGACTACCTAAGGGTGTGGGGGAAAAGATCTTCCTGATTTTCGTAGGTCATATCTTTATCTTTGGTTAATTAGTTTAATCAAACTGATTTGGTACTTTTAAAGTCATTGCATTCATTTAGGTAATTACGGTGCGTATACCATCATAATTTAATCAGGTAAATATTTCATGTCTTCAGTGAGGAAATGGCTGATTCTCTTTTAGTAAAACAATGTTGGATAGGTTTCAAAATGCTTTTTCATGGTCTGTGATGGAGATTGAGCTAAATGGAGCTAAATGGGGCTAAAGGAAGAAGGAAAATTCTACAGCTGATTGATAGTGTTCAGTTTTCTGCTCCAGGACTAAGAGGACTACATTTCTTAAGACTAAACTGGCTGTAGATTGCAGCTATTTCTGTCCACCCAACACATTTAGTTCGTGTTTCCTTGCAGCCACTTGGTACATGGAATTCGGTTTAAATTTTATCTAAATCTGTGAGTGTCTCTGAGGGATGGAAGCACACCCATGAGATCCTGCCTGAGTGTTTGGATGGCAGCATTTGGGTAAGAAGTGAACCTACCCCTTTCCATCCTAGGTTGAACGGGAGCCTGGGCACACATGTGGGGTCCATATGGACATGGAAGCAGGGTTGCATATTGTCTGTGGAGCATACCTACTTGTGCAGTGTGAACACAATTTCTGGGATTTCGGTCCTTGAAACAAGTATGCCTTCCAGTATAGGACCACTTGTATTTAGAATTGGTCTTTTTAAAAGCTGAATTGATTAGAAATACAGATAAAACTCACATAGAAATGTAAATAAATTATCTGTGTGATATATATAACATTAAACTATAAATCACCTGGGATAGCTACCTTCTTTAAAGCGAAAGAATACGCTGTGAGAGAAACCGTACAAACAGAAGTACACACAGTTTGGTAAATATTGGAGTTAAAGTTGCACAGACATCCAGACCAGTGCTGAATATGGGCGCATATTAAAAATATGATCTGTCTCAGGTAAGAGTAGAGGTAATGATGGCCTGAAACATATTAGATATAATGCTTGTAATGAAACGCAAAATTACTAATGGTATACTATGTAATTGTGCAACTCTTCCAATAAAGGATGTATTTACAACAGATTGGAAAATGGAAACCTTTCTGCCCCAAATGTTTCCCTTTTTTCCTTTCTGAAAGGAGAAAAGGTTAGGCTGGGTTTGTTTACAGAGTGTGATTACACTCAGCTGAGTGCTGTTAAAAGGAGGCTTATTTAACCTTAACTGAAGCACGTGGAATCAGCAGAAATAAGAAACCACCATTTGGAAATACAAAGTATATGAAATGTTACCTGAGTTCTCCAGGTAGGACATATTAGGATGTACGCCATCTTATTTTAGCACTCTAAAATAATGTAGCTGCTTTAAGTTAGTTGTCTGTGTTTATTGCTCCACGTCAATGACAAGAGAGAGGTACATCCAAAGGAGCAATTTTTCCCAGCTGAAAAAAAAAAAAAAGGATTTCTGAATTGATAGAAGTTCTATTAGATAGGTCAGGAAAAGAGCCACGGGATCATCCTGCATTTGTTCAGAAGGGCAAAAGATAAATTTTTCCGGACATTAAGTCTTACAATCAATGCTGAAGGAACAGTGCAGTGATGATTCAGATCTGTGGAGCGTAAGTAAAATGAAGCAAACATTAATTTCAGAACCGTCTGATTTAAAGTGGATACAAAAGTACAATGTAGTATTATTCTAAGGAAATTATGTTTTATTTTAACTACGGAAACAATAGAGAAGTTTAAAGCAAAATTTGTTTCATGTTCCAGACGTAAAAGCAGTAAGATTATGTGTAACTATTCAAATACGTATTTTTAAGTTGTATCACTTTCTAAACAGGAGACGCAGTTGCATTCCTGCTTTTAAGCCATTAACCCTCTGTTCTAGTAAGACAATTAAAACTGAGTGTACTGTAAATGCCAAAGAACCATATTCAGTATGCAGAGACCATATTCTACATATCCTGCTATTTTCTAAATCCTAAAATGTAATTTATTCCAGTGATCCTTCTCCAACAAAAATTTAATTTCCTCCAATCGCCAGAGTAAGGGCTTATTGAGATAAAAGGGGAAAGCAAAGACCTTTATGAGTGAGAAGAGAGAGCAGCCTGCATCTTGAGTTAGCTGCTGATTGTATTTGCAAAGACAAAATGAGGCTGAGTGATGCACACAGACATTAATAAAACTTTATACTTTAAACATTATCTCAGAAGATTACCTGTGACAGTACAGAACTCCCAGAAAGAATTCTCTTCAGTAAATCTAAGTACAATGTAGGATTTGCATTTAGAGAGACAGGCTTCACATTCTAGTTTTTCATATATTATTCAAGTATTCTACATTTAAACCAAGTTCATTTGGTATTATTATTAGACCTAAAATATATTAAAAACCAATCACACAGATCTTGAAGTGCTAGCAGACAATGAAGTTACAACAAAAAAGGTACAATTGTGGTTAGGAAACACAAAGACAGACTGGAGCATTGAGGTAGATTTTCAGTAAGCAGAGAAAAGCAAGAAGTTAAAAATCACTCTAACAAATCAGTCTCCCATACTCTTATCTATTAGAGACATATTTTGAGCAATGAGAGCTTAAGTGGAGATAAAAGTACAAGCAAGAGGTGATATATCTGAGAAATCTCAGGCAATTGCTGATGGAAGCAGGAAAGTTAAAACTGCAGTTCTGCGAGGCGCAGATAAGGCAATAAGGGAACACAGTCCCTGCCAGGAAAATCACGGCAGACATCAGCGCTGCCATGGCCCTTAGGTACAGAATTATTCAAGAGACCAAAATCACCAATATTGCCAAGTCTGTGTAAGCATGGGGGAAACTAAATTCTCATCAGTTCACTTACTGGGATAGCAAATGTGCTGGTGCACCTTTAATCAGACGAGCGAGTGTAGGTAAACACCTATAAAACTAACTATATTTGAATTAAATAAACTATGTGTTTCCAGAAATCTGAGCTTAGACTCAACTGACTGATCCAATTTTAGTGCTTGAACGGTTCATAAAAGTGACAAAGCACCACTGCTGACAAATCTGATTACTAAGCGCCTACCTCCTGATTCCCAAGGGCGTGTAGAACATGACGTGTTCCACATGTAAAAATATTTTGCCACATCTGCTGTAGCATAGGCAGACTTCAGAAAGCATGGTACAACTTGTTAGCTGTCCGTATATGTATTACGTTGGCCAGATAGATTTCCCAGTAGCACACAAAACAGTTCCTATATTCCAATAATAACAATAATTCCGAAAATAATAGTAGTAGTAACAGTTCTAAAAGGAACTTTGATCACCTAGTTCATCCCTTTGCTGAAGTATTTCAGCTAAGCCTTGTCTCATATAGAAGAGGGTGAAAGGATAGCTCCCTGTGTCTTGTAGAGAATAGTCCCTTTTGTAGATCCTGGTTTGGCATTTCCCACCCCTGTTTTTTTTCAAGAGTCTAACACTGCTAATTTGGGTTCAATTTGTGTTTCACAGTAGCCACATGGCCTTTTCTCTTGAATTCCTTTCTGTGTGTCTATTTGTATAACTAAGCAGTCCTACTGCAATGCGATTTCCTTATTGAAAGGTATAATAAGAACATTTTCAACTCAAATTTTGTCTTCTAGCCTGCTCGAAACCCCTTAAGGTTTAATTTGAAAAATATCTTTCTCTACTGTGCAGGCCATGAATTTAAATGTGTAATAGTGCCAAATCCATGACGAATTATGGAACCTTTTTGATTGCTATGGTATTTATCCTAATTTGAACACAATTGTCCTTTTTGAACATTAATCATAAGCTCACAAAACAGACAGCTTGCGCACAGAAAGACCTGAGACAGTTTGAGCACCTTCAGAATAAACCTCTTGCGTTATGTCAATAAATCCTCGTTCATCTGTGGATAAAACTGGACTGTGTAAGACCTCATGAAAATTAAGAGAGAGACACCCAGAGGATAAAAATTAGGACTGAAATCTGCTGAACTGTTAAACAAAGACAAATGTGTTCCAAGTACTGGTAAAGATTTTAGGTGGATTTTTAATGTTGTTTTTTTGTTTGTTTGAGTTGTGGGTTTTTTGATTTTTTTTTGTGTGTGTGTGTGTGTGCACACTAGCCCTGTCCCATTTTACAGTAGCACAGTTCATAATTTTTATACAATTTTCTTTTTTTTTTTTGGTAAAAGCTTCAATGTTAACATTTTTGTTTATGAGTTTAACTGATGCAAGAAAGCTTAGAAGAAGTACAAAGACAATAGTGAGTGCAGAAATAGCATGCTGTTTGAATAGTATGAATAAGGCTTAAAAAAAATAATTTGGAAGAATTCCTGATGAATGCATATGCCAATTTCTTCATCAAGAAGTCACTTGCTCTTTGAGCAGACTGCTCCATAAATTCCCCACTCCAGAGTTCAGAAAAATATACTAAGAAACATCTAATCCAAGTTAGAGACAGAACATGAGATAAGATACATGCTTGTAAAATGTGGAGCGACAAATACAATATCGTTATGTATAATCTGATCAAAAATGAAATGAAAAATCCATTTTTAAGGCTGCTGAAACTTATGTTCCTTCTGGCTTTGCAAGAAAATATGTCTTTTAGTTTCTAGTGAATGTGTCCCATTTAGTAATTGCTGCTGATACACATCTACAAGACAAATCAAAATATTTTATATAATTTCATTTGCCAGATATATGGTATCTCTGTTACTTTCTTCATTTCTGTGTAAGTAAATAATGACAATAAAAAGCTTTATTTGCCAACAGTGCAAATGTTTGCAGAATAAGCTTCTTCAAGTGCCTATATACAGGTGTGTAGTGTTTTGTGCAATTACAGACTTAGGAATACAGTGAAATAAAACAAATTGCATTTAGTGTTCACACTTAAAGGGATTCAATCTGCTGTTTAGTTTTCCTAGGAAAAATTCTAACACATACTATGTAATGTAAATAAGAAAAAGTCATTTGCTATTATGTGATATTCAGTTCTTTGGATCCAATACAGGCTTTATTTATGATAGCAACATTATTATTGTCAATATAACAGTAATAATTCAGATAATACTAAAAATTGAGAAAATAACTTTAACATCTATTCAGATACAATTCCTGACTGATTCCAGAGAGCAGCAGCATCAACACTCAACTGAAATTGAGACATTTGGATTTTTAATTGTGATTGGTATCTGGCAAATCCTACACATACACAAAAACTCCAGCCGTATTTCTCCATAGAAAGTAGATTTGTCCTTATAGGAGTGGAATCCACTGAGTAGTGAGTGGATAAGCCAAAGTATGGTTCACTCTAAGTCCTACCAAAGTAGACAAGCAAAATACAGAACATGGCCCAAAAGTGCTCTTACAAGAAGGCTCATGCCATATCTCTAGCTGTGGTTATATAGTCACTGATGAAGATACTAGATGGCTGAATGGCCATAAATTAGTGGTTTTATGCAAGCATATACATATATATATAGGGTATTAAAGTAAGAAAAAAATGGCCATATATAATATTCAGGAATATCCCTGGTAAAAATGAATCACACAGTAAAAAAGAAACAAGCCAACAACCACCTGCCCTCCCGCTATAAAAATTGCTGGAAACATCTAGAACACATTAGGGTAAATTAACAAGATTGAATCGATGCCTCAAGGTGATATGCCATGAAATATAAAATGCAGTTTTAAAAATCATAAATATTAAACTTTCATTCATACTCTTAAGAAGTGTAAAAGCTAATGCACCTTCATGGAGGACTCTGGGATGTATTAACTATGATAATCTCATTGTCATACCAATGACTTGGCATTTGAATGACCACATCTTCTTAGGTGGAACCTGCAAGATCTTACAGTGAAGTCATTACTGCTCTGTCCACTATTGAGGAAAAGAACATATCTTTTGAAAAAAAAAAAATAATACGCATTTTCCTAAGATGTCCCTACTCACTAGCCGGAATTAAATGCTTTTGAAATTTTTCATGCTACCAATTTTTATAGCTTGCAAGCATAAATATGCCCGTTATTGACTTTTTCTGGTTATTTTCAGGGAATGTATCGATACCTATTTAAGGAATTTACACTTTTTCTGGCTCATACCTCTCAGGCTGGGTTTTATTTTTGGCATAACGATATGCTTCAAGTCTCAAATTTCCAAATCCCTCTAAAACTCAGATATAACAGGTCATAAGGTGCACAAGATCTGGAGACTGGATGAGCTAATCACTTTTCCTTGTTTTACCCCCTAAAACCCAAGGAAAGGAAAAGAGGCTTCTGACAGTGTTTATGCCCTGAAGTTTGGCAAGGCCAAACTGGATGTGATGTGATGCTGTCCAGTGCATACTGAACTGGCATGCCATGCAGAGATGAGAGGAAGTGTGAGCCAAAAACTTGGGGCCAACGAAATTTCAAAGTTTTCGTGTGAAGCGTTACTTTGCTAAAAGGAGGAGTTAAGGATATGGTTATGCCTGTATGAAGTCACAATTGCTGTTGAACAACTGAATTATCTCCTGGTCTCATATATGAATGTCGGGGGAGTCAAGTGGTGCTCCTTGCTGGGGACAACCAGATAACTGTGCTTTATTAGGCAAAGTTTTACAGTTGACAAATCTGAAAGGCAAGCACAAATTCACAAATGCAGCAAAGACTGAGTAGTTATTTATATACTCAGTATTTTTCTCACCAGGCTGATCCTACTTAATCTATTGTACAGCTCTTCCAGCACAACTCTATGTTTAGAATAAAATACAGACTCGTTTAAGAAAAATAAGAATGACATCAGTATAGTAAGTAACAGTAACCCAAGAAGGATAGACCTTTTTTCTCAATGAAAAGTGGTAAGTCATCCGTAAAATCTAAATTCTTTCTCATGGAAAAAAGATATTAAAGATCCCAAAGTGAATAATTACCTAATGAGCTATGAAATGTTATCAAATTAGATAATTCAATATTAATCTTCAATATGGGAAGAAAAAACTACTTAAAAAGAAAAAAAAAAGATTTAGCAATGCTCCATTGTCTAAAGCTTTGGAGCTAGAAACAATATTTATTGCATAATGTTTAATGTAACATTTGTTTACCGTAAAGTTTCTCGAATCAATGATTCTCCTTCTAGTATTCTAAAGATTTTGGGGAAGACTGATTTTGGAATCAATAAATAAACTATTTCTACGTGTAGTAGTCAACTTTTATCTTGGTTGATAGAAGTGAACCTTGACTTCAGAGGTCTACAAAAGAGATTAACCAAAGCACGCCTATTAAAGGGTCCACTGAAGATATTTGGAAGTTCTTTCGGATGAACAATATTAAAATAAGTAAATATGTCTAGCTATCTTCACTGCTTACGTCCTTCTGCACTGAACCTCTCACTGTTCTTCACATGTTAATTTTCTGTAAAGTCTGATGCTGATATGATGGCGTTCTAAAACTTGATGCTGCAAGTTTGTGCTATGGCTGCTGTTTAATTGTTTCTATTTAATGAGGCAAGTAAATCAACTTTTTTGTTTTCCTTAGACAAAGTCACTGAAGCAGCCTGCAGCAGAAGTTCCTTATGTAAATCTAATGATAGCCGCTTTGGAGCAGAACAATAACAGGACAAAACTAAGTCTGCTTACATCCTCATGCAAACACGGTCGTGGATCATACAAATGCAACTTTGGAGAATCATTTGTAAACGTCTGTTCCTTGCTTTCAGCACAACTATTACCGAGTCTCATTACTATAATCTGTCTTCTAATGATCAAAAATGATGATCCGATTCACTTTACCCTCTAATCAAATTAGTCCCTTTAATTAAAAAACCTGAGGCTTGGCATCCACAATTCTAATTTAGTTGGTAGTTTTAACCTGCGACTTTTTGGTAGTTACTCACACTTACTGATTTTGCATTTTATGGTTCTACTATTCAGGCTAGAGTTTTCACTTGTGATTTATTGCACACCATTCATCAGGCATAGAGTGAAGAAGTTTTGAACTTTTATTATATTGACATGGTTTTGGATTCCCTTTGGAATCCACATGGTTATTTTATAAAGATTCTTAATGCTTAATAACCACTACAGGAAATTTCAGTTAGATGAAGTTATGCTGGTGAAGGATAACGGAAGGACAAAACAAAGCTGTTTTAGCAGCTTGTGTTTTATGAGAAACAGAGGTAAGGGAGAAACCACCCATGTGTTCCAGGGTGACAGAAGCAGTAAAAGAGCATGCTCCCTTTGAGCTTTAGAATGCTATGATAATCAACAGAGCTAAACAAAATGCAGAATTCCCTGGGCTTTTGGTGATGTGAGCCTTCAGAAGAACATAAAATTATCACCAGAAAAAAGATCTTAAAATCTTGGTTTTAAAAAAAATATCCTGCCTCCTTTTTCTAGCAGCACTAAATTGTCCCTGAAGTTGTCTGTGTAATCTGTCTGATCTCCCTTTTTCAGGATTAGATAAGAGAAATGTGGTTACTGTATCATTGATCAAAACAACGGTATTAATGGCCTCCTTTTGGATTAGGTCGAAGTGGGCCTCTACGTTTGATATGCTAAAATTGAGAGAAAGCCTATGGTGTTTATGAAGCCTGGGGCCAGCAGGCTGGGAACAAATGTGTGAAATAGAGTCAGCAGTAACATGCTGACTACTGTGAGTAACAGATGGTAATATTCAGTGTGATCTGGTAAGGTTAGTCAGCCCAGCACAGCAGCCAAAATCTTTGCCAAGATCCTCTTTCTGTGAATGTGCACCTACCCGTTGAGAGAAAGGCTTGCTCTCTCACACGCTATTGCTCAAAATGCTGAATTTATGAAATCCCCTAATGCAAACCTTTCACTCTTTCTTGCTTTCCCTCCCAGGGAGCTGCTCCATTCATTACCCAGACTCAATCTGCTCTCAATGCAGACTGAGCAGGCAGATAACTTGTGTGCCAAAACAAATGTTTGCCAAGTCCAGCACAGGGCTTCTCTAAAATGTGGCATTCAGCTATTGTAAGACATGCGCAGAGTTTACTTGGGTAAAAAAATAACAAAAAACCACAAAACGTTTTGGAGAGTGGAAAGATATTTTATAAAAAAGAAAAGTCTTTGTACTTAACGGTGCTTTGAAGAACTGCTAATGTTTAGGAATTGACAACAGCAACTGGTATAAAAAGACCATCTCACCACTAAGCGTCATGGTATCATTAATCTTTCAGGCCAGGGATCAATGAATCTTCACAGGACAATGTCCACCTCAATATTGTACTATTTCTTAGGGGGAAATCTTCTAGAAAGGCTGCAGAAATCCTCTGTAAAATTCTCCTATTGATTCCCCACGATCCGAGGACAGTAACTCTTAGTCTGGCTCCCCACCTGATGTACCTGTCTGGTCCTGGGGTCTGATGCAGGTCTTTGCTGCTCCTTTTTATTGCTGGAAATTCATAGGTGTTATAACCTACGAAGAAGAAAGGGGTTTGGGCAGCAAAGTACAGCTATCTCCAGCCCTGGCCAAGACACAGAGAGGTACAAGACAGTTCAGAATAAAACAATGGGATCCGGACCTGAAATGTTCAAAATCATGGCTAGAGAATTGCAAGAAGGCTGTTTCTGAAAAGAGAGTTTTAAAGAAACTAGAAGCAAAACATTTTATTAATAAGCCAAAAAAATCTTAATTATGAATTCTTTCAAGCTATTTCCTCTCGGCCAGCCTGGTTCGGCTGGAGGGGTGCTGCAGACTGGAGACAGCATAGCTATAGCAGCTCACGCCAGCTGAATCCTTCACGAAAGCAGAAGTGCAGAATAGTTATTCTGTATTCTTAAAGCTGAGGTAATTAAACTGTAAGGTGGAATTGCAACAGCTCAAGTCCTATTTCCTGGATAAAAGCAAAAAAACCCCAAAAGCTGGCACCTGGAGTTTCCTTTTCTCTGTAAATTAGTTTAAACAATGTAAGGTAAACATAAAGATTGGGTATTTAAATGAAGGAACAATGAATGTAAGTAAGTGATGTGTATAATGGCAGATTGGTCAGAGAGGAGGAGTAGATTGGTACAATTGTAGGGTAAATATAAACTTTCCATGTTTCAAAATCATGATCTGAGAGTTTTCCCCTGCAAATTCCATCTAACAGGAAACTGCCGAGTATAGAGAAGTAGGGAAAAAATATGTGTGACCTGTGCAACGCACATACAGTCAGGAGACCTCAATAAAATAAGAATCCTAACTTTTAATCGAGAAAAAGCATAGGGAAAATGGTGAGGAATTACTTATCCCCCAAAATTGTGAAGGCTCTCACTGTGGCCCCAGCTGTGAGACTGAAGTATCTCAGCACAACTGAAGCCAGGATGGCTCTGCTCATGTTGGCCAGGACGGGGAGAGAACTATCAGTAGAGAAAGGAAAGGGAGAGAGAAAGCAATGCTAGTCCAAAGCTGGCCTGGCAGTCTTCAGAGTGGAGTTGTTTCTCATAATGCTTGAAAAGTAGACTGACTCTGAAGCTATACCAATTTAGCCAGGGCTGGGGCAGTCTGTGGATTGGGAAGGTAAGCAACCCTCTGCATCTTTTCCATTTTCATTTTCTTCTTGCATTAAGGATATTGCAGAATCACAGAATGGCTGAGGTTGGAAGGGACCTCTGGAGGTCATCTGGTGCAACCTACCTGCTCAAGCAGAACAACCTCAAGCCAGCTGGACCATGTCCAGACAGCTTTTGAATATCTCCAAGGATGGAGACTCCGCAACCTGTCTGGGCAACCCGTGACAGTGCTTGGTCACCCCCACAGCAAAGAAGTGTTTCCTGATGTTCAGAGGGAACCTCCTGTGTTTCAGTTTGTGCCCACTGCCTCTGCTCCTGTCACTGGGCACCACTGAAAAGAACCTGGCTCCATCTTCTTTGCACCTTCCCTTCAGGTATTTATAAACGTTGATAAGATCCTCCTGAGTCTTCTCTTCTCCAGGCTGACCGGTCGTAACTCTCTCAGACTTTGCTCACATAAGAAGTGCTTGAGATCCTTAATCATCTTCATGGCCCTTTGCTGGAGTCTCTCCAGTATGTCTGTGTGTGTCTTGTACTATGGAGCCAGAACTTGACACAGCACTCTAGGTAAGGACCTCACCAGTGCTGAGCAGAGGGGAAGGATCACCTCCCTCAACCTGCTGGCAACACTTTGTCTAATGCAGCTCAGGACTGGCCCTTTTTGCAGCAAGGGCACACTGCTGTCTCATGTTAAACCTGGTGTCCACCAGGACCTCCAGGTCCTTTCCTGCTGAGCTACTTTCCAACAAGGTGGTCCCCAGCCTGTGCTGGTACATGGGGTTGTTCCTCTCCAGGTGCAGGACTTGGAATTTCCCCTTGTTGAACTTTATGAGGTTTTATCTTTATCCTGGGATAGAAAAGAATCTGACCTCTTATTTTTCCTACTACTGGAGAATTTTCTAAGAGCTTTAAAAAAATACATTCTGTTAAAACAGAAAAATATATAAAAAAATTTAATATATTTTATGAGGAGAAAGAGAATTTTTTTCTAATTCTTAGATGCCAAAAAGGTATTTCAATTTATTTTGTTTATGTCTGTTTTCTTCTAGTGTGTGTTTTTTTTTAAGATAAAACCAAAGGAGAATTGTAGTTTTGCTGTGTATGAATACAGGTACACAAATAGATAAATACTCACCTTACTGAAGCCACACTAGCTTTTGCCAGGCAGGTCAGATTTCTCAAGCTACCCACTAATTCTACACTTGGTTTGCACTTGTACTAATTTCCCCAGTAAAGAAGTCAGACTTAGAGGTTTCTTGGTCTCGCTGGAGCTTTTCAAATATGTCTGTTACCACATTTGCTACACTGCAGTCCTCAGGCGCCACTGGAGCGTTGAGCCAGAGGTTAGATAGTGCTGTTATTGATTTAACTGTTTCATCCTTGATGTCTCTTAGAGCTGTTGGGGGCACACGACCCAGGACTGGTGATGTTTTTCATGTTCATTTTGTTGGTTTGTTCCACGGCCCCTCCTACTATCACCTCAGTTTCGGACAAGACCTTTGCTGAGCCCTCTTCAAGAAGGAGGTTATGGAGGGGGAATTTCTCCTATTTCCACAGTGAATGTCAAGGCAAAGAATTTGTGTAGCATTATATCCTGATCATCAGCTGTCCCTACCGTAAGTGTGTGGATTTCTTCTCCCGACACGTTTGAGGGATTTAGTATTATTTTTTATGTTATTTGCTAGCTATTAGCTTCATATTCTGGTTAATTCTGTCTGATTTTTCTTTTCATTTGATATGCCTGAGTTTCTATTATCCCCTTTGTTATATTAATTTTAATATGCATATGCATGATTTTAGCAATTTGAAAGATGTTTCCTGTTTCCAGCAAAGTCCCTTCCTTGCCATTCTGCCTCGTTTTCATCCTTATTTAAGCCTTTCTTATTGCAGTTCAATATGCACATTGCCTGTAAGATTTTAATTTTCTTAGCACCTTCCTTTCAGCCTCCATTTTCACAGGTTTTCTCATTTTTACATAGTTCTGTTTCTTCATGACTTCATGAAATAATACATGAACTGGAAGAACTGTTTTGCATATGTAATCTTTTTCTTGTTAGTAGAAAGGTGTACTAGGCCACAAATTATTTTTGTTCCCATAGCACCAATTCCTGTATGCTAAAACCAACATGATTCAATAGGAACGGACTGAACGACTTCTTGAACGGCAGTTGTATCAGTTGTGGCAGAGAAAGATGGTCCAGATGCAATCTCCAGCTCAGGAAGTCATTACCTAATTGCTGGAAACTGAGATGGTGTACCAGGGGAAACATTATCCTTTATGCATTCTCCATCTCATATATACCTCCCTAAGCATACCAATCACTGTCCAAGACAGGATATTGAGGCAAATGGCTTTTTTGGTATAACTCCATATGCTTGTTTATATAAAAAGTAAATCTGTTAAGAAGGAAATGCTTCATGGAGTGAGTTGGATTTCCCCAGAACTTTATTTCATAGGAAAGCAGAGGAAAGAGTCCTGACGTTATAAAATCATTCGTTCTAAAACAACTTTAAATTTAAAACTATGTATTAGTTTATGAAAGAAGACAAAAATGAAGTAAAAAAAAAATTGTTGCAATATGAAGTTTCTTCTAGTCCAAAAGTATTTTTCTTCCAGTGTCTTCCTTTCAGAAGCATGTCAGAACAGTCAGCCTTGATCCTTTCAGAGCATCACAGACTTTGCAATCTTTAAAAGTTTTCGTAAATCAAAACATTCAAAGCGTTGAAAATACAAACAGCCTCAAGAATGAAAAAAATACGAAGCCCTTCCTGGCATATGAGAAGAGAAATTTGGCTATATTGAAATGAAAGGCTACTGCCTTTGGTGGTTTCTTGCAGTTTCTATTATAAAATGCATTAAGGCAAATTCAGACCAAGAAATCCAAATTTAAAAGTAAACTACAATCAGGATGTAACTTGAAATGCTTTTGTCCTCTATTATGTGCTTCCCAGTCACATTCTACTAAGCTTCTTTAAAGCTTGACTTCATCTTGCTATCTGAGTTGTGGTTCTTCCCTTGAAGGAGCCTGGTCACCTCACCCAGCTTTCATCTTCTTAACAATTGAGATAGGCTTTTCTTTCTTTCTTTGGAAAGGCGCTTGATTATAAATGTGAACTGACCTTGAAGCTATTTGGTGGTCATCAGTTCGGAGGAACACACACAGTTTGTTGGGATTGTGGGCTGTTTCTAATGGTCTGCTCACACAACCTGCTCCACTGGTCGTTCCTGTGAATTGGGATGGCCTGTTTATTTGGCCTACCATGGAATGTAAAAATCCTGAATTACGTAGTAAATTTTAACTATTAACTATGATATGCTTATCAATGCATTCCTAACTGGTTAAGAAGACACGTCTTGTTCTCCTTGTTGTTTAATTAACTACAATATTATACTGACTTTAATAAATATAAGTAAATAACATAATTTTAATAAATAATTTTTTATTTTATAACATTAATGTGTATACCCTAATTACAAACTTATTAAATCTTATGAAGAGAAGCAGAAATCTGATCATTCTTAAAAAACATTACCTGAATTCAAACAGAGCACCGTAACTGAGATAAAAAATGCATTTAAATTAAAATACACTGCTGAGAAATGAAAGTTTGAAACCAAATCAATTTTATTATGCCCAGTGAATACTTAAGTTGCAGGAAAGGCTCAGTACTTTTACTGAGAGCTCTGATCTTAAACTACTGGGAAAAAAATAAATATTCGTATTAGTGCTTGGTCTGTATTTGGGGACTTAAGCATGTCCCTGGTAGGAAGCTTAACTATGTAGTTTTAGTTTGTATAGGGCTTTCCCTGCAAGAGAAAGGATAACATTGGTAATTTAATAATGAGCCCTGTAGTGATAACTTGGGTGCAGATGTCAGAAGCGACATGCGTATTTCAGAATCCACAGTGCTGAGTTAGTTTTCCCTCTGGGCTCCAGCCTTACTTAAAAGGAAGCCCTTTTTGAAAGAAACCAATTTACTTCGGTAAAAATTCTCAGAAGTACTGGATTTTCCCTCACTTTTTGTCAGGATGCGAAGCCTGCCTTTATATCTTTCTACATTTTCCGTGAAGCCTTGAGCCAGCTCTGCTGTTTTGGCTATAAAGCTGTTACCCAACTGTCAGCTTCTACAGTGATATTTTAATAGCTCCGATATCTCATGCTAAGTCTGCTTAGGCTTCCAGGAAATATGTGTTCTGCCTTGGATGTGCTCAAGCACACGGCAGAGTTGTTAGAGTAGTCGCTCCATGCTAGCTATCACCATATCTGTTAAATTGATGGTTTCCCTTGCAGTCATGAGAGAAGAAAGTGCAACGTTTAAAGCACCATCTCCCTTTATTGACTCCTAAGTCTTGCACCTTGCACAGTTCTTAGCCCTCTTCTTTTTCACTTTTTTCCACTGTTTCTTCGTCTCCTTCCTCTGCCCTTGCTCATGCATGCACGTTGCTGCACAGGAGGCCATGCTGCTACCTCCATAGCATAGCCCCAAAGAAACAAAGGTTCCTCTTGTTGTCTCCCTTTTTTTTGGACTTAAAATTAGTTGTCCCAAGATTTTCCCTCTCATGGCAAGGAATGAATCATAGGGTTAAAAAAACCAAAGACTCACATTCTCACGTAACTGCCATAACTAAGTCTTTAAGAAAATCCTCCCCCTCTACTCTGCCTTGGTGAGGCCGCACCTGGAGTACTGTGTCCAGTTCTGGGCTCCCCGGTTCAAGAAGGACAGGGAACTGCTGGAGAGGGTGCAGCAAAGGGCTACCAAGACGATTAGGGGACTGGAACACCTCTCTTATGAAGAAAGGCTGAGGGATTTGGGTCTCTTCAGTCTGGAAAAAAGACGGCTGAGGGGGGACCTTATAAACACTTATAAATATTTAAAGGATGGGTGTCAGGAGAATGGGGCCAGGCTCTTTTCAGTGGTGCCCGGGGACAGGACAAGAGGTAATGGGCACAAACTTGAACATAGGAAGTTCCACCTAAACATGAGGAGGAACTTTACTTTGAGGGTGGCAGAGCACTGGAACAGGCTGCCCAGAGAGGTGGTGGAGTCTCCATCTCTGGAGACACTCAAAACCCACCTGGACGTGTTCTTGTGCAACCTGCTGTAGGTGACCCTGCTCTGGCAGGGGGGTTGGACTAGATGATCTCCAGAGGTCCCTTCCAACCCTATGATTCTATGATTCTATGAAAAGATATAAAAAAGGAAATGGTAAAATACTAATACTAATACTAAACGGAAAACACAGATGCAATATGACAATAGCATTTTTCTTGTTGAAATGAAAAAAATATATTTTCAGAAGAAAATATAAAAAATATTGTTAAAATTAGAGCTTTCCTATAAAGAAAAATCTGTTACATTATAATGGCTATTTCTAATTGGTGACTCTTGTTTACCCCTTGCTTCTTATTCTTCCTTCTACACAAGGGCTAATTTTTTTATGTCCCCAAAATACAACAATTGCAAATGTAATAATTTTAACGTGTACATAATCCCTCAAAAGACACCACAAAAAAAAAAAGCTGCCTATTTAGGTATACACAAGTTTGATTTCTTACCAAATTTCAGATGCAGAATCTGATTCGGCCAACTCATTAAGCACATACTTTGCTTGAAGCCAGGGGATAACTCTAATGACCTTAACAATCCTATTGGCATTAGGTTTACCTTGATTTTAAACTCACAAATGTCTCATTAGAATAAATGACACTGACTATGTAGACGTTTAACTCACAGCCCAGGCAGCTATATATGATTAATCTTTGCTGGGTCAAGAACACAGTATTCACTGTCTGAAAACTTTATCGCTTATGTGTGATAAAGTATACAATTAAGTAGAGTTATGGGTTCTCATGTCTGGACCAATTTAAAAAAATAATTCCTGCTTTGGAAAAATTTTGAAATTATCTATTTAGCTTGTACAAAGAATATGTGTTCTTTTCTCATACTTCACCCAGCACAAAATCTTCCCTTCATCAGACATTGACCTGGATTCTTTCACTCTTCTATTTCCCTTCTTAGAGATTAATAGATCTTTTACAGTTGCAACAGCTAGCCATTTAAAAATTGGAAGAAAAATACGATAATGATTTTAGAGAAAGTGTACCTTTATGTTTCAGAACTTCCAGAACATATATTTCATGCCTTGCACTGTGAGTGTATTCACAGCTTTGAAGTCTACAGCCTTTTAATGAGTCTTGGCAGTCACTTATTGGCGTCATAAATTTTGTAACATCAGATAAAACATTTCTAGGTGGGTTCTCAAAGAGGAACTCCAGAGTTTAATGTGCTGTGCTGCTTTCATAAAGCACTGTGCTAACAAACTGACAGAATTTCCTAATTAAATGTGGTACAAGTTGTATAATGCAGTGGTTAGTAAATCTATGTTTGTGACTCAGGAGCAAGGCACACTAAATTATGCTTGATGATCGCTGGAAATTAAAACAGAATATATGCAAATTTAAAAATCAATCAACAGACAATCAAATGTAGACTTAATTCCCCTTTTAAATGCACAGATTGTTTCAAAGACCCTTTTTAAAATATGAAAATGCAGGTAAAAACTGTAGTTTTGTTTTTAGCAGAATATGTGCTTTTTAATCTAATGCTTCCCAGGTGAGCTTAGTCATTACCAACCCCCCTGTCCCAGAACACTCCAATCACAGGAACCGTGAATGAAATGCAGTCCATAACTCAGGAGGTTGCAGTCAAGAGGGAACCATCAGCTGCTCTATATGACAGACAAATGCCGCTGATTGTTACCCAGCTATTTATTCCTCTACTAGGAGCCCCTTTAACATAGAAGCAACCAGGTAGAAAACTTCTGAGTATTAAAGTTGCAAAAGAGATGGTAATTTGGCCTAGAAGTGTACAAATAATTAACAGGAGAGGTGGGAATTCTTAGTAGTTATTGGTGCTTTGTGGACAATTGTCGTTAACTGATAAAAAATCAATGGATTATCTATTCATGTACAATATCAAAAGAATGCACATCTCAAATGGCATTCAAACCCAATCATTTTAGAAAGACATCATAACAAAGCAAAAGGCTATTATGTATTAACGATGCAACATACAATTTAACCAGGCTTAAGTGAAAGTTAGTCAGGTTTTCTGCTGGATAGGAGAAGTATGCTCTACAAGGGGTCATATTAATGGAAATGGTTATCTGAATTTTTAATCAATCTGCATTAAAATCATGAAATAGAGTGTGAATTTTAAAGTGAACGTATCTGGAGCAATGGTACGCATAGAACAAATTTGGTCATAAAAATTTAGGTTGGGTGGCTCTAATAACAAGACTGTTTCAAGGACCTTTTTTTCTGCAGAAATTGGATGCGTCTGTAGTGACAGAGAAAGAAGCAAAGCAGTAGATTGTTCTTCTGATGGATGAATTACTAATATTTTCTTCCTTGTCCAAGGATGTTCAATAGCTGACAAAGAAATGAAGTGATTAACTTAAGTTGTTTTTTCTTATTCTGTCATTACATTTAGCTCAGGCTTGCACTACAACAGTCCTGGGCTATGCCCAAACACTGAAGACACAGTGATGGATTGTGCATGTATATGAGTTTATTCATGTTTATCTGTATGCTCAGGTGTGTTGACTGACATTTAATACCCTTGCACTATCTGAAGAGAAATATTTGAAAAGTAAGGGTTTACTGAATAAGCTTAAATGCGGAATAGCATCTGCTCATACATGGATAAACATTAGATTTACATAATATAAATGCAATCTAATGGCAAGTATTAACTGATATTTTTTTTAAACTCGATCTATTAACCAAAATAATTGTTTAAGTAACTAAATATTTAGAATGTTCTAGGATGACTCCCAAGGACTGTGGTGAGATTTGGATCGGGTCTTCAAAAAATCCAGTATGTTAAATGACATTGGCACATCCACTCATGGCATTTTTTATATTACATTATTGGAAACAGTGTGTTTAGGAAAAAAGCTACAGACAGTTTATAGTGCAAGGTTCTTTCAATAACCTTTGAATTATTTATCTATTTTTAAAACCCAAGATACTTATAATTAAATATTAAAGATTAAGGTGCAATATTTTGGACTAGAAGCAAATGGTGAAGTTACATCAGTAGTTGAGATACCATCTGGTCACTGTCACTAAACGTCCATTCGTATCTTAACAACTTACGTGTGCGGTTGACAGTAGGTTTTTCTCCTGCAGAACTACTTTAATTTCTTAAGAAGCACCTCTGCACTCTTGTGCTGTTACTTTGAAAACGTCTACATAAGGCTAAACTTGCTGTTATTGAAACTTTGAGTAGAAGCCATTCTTTCAGACAGCGTAAGCTTTAAAAAAACCTAGCTACTGTTATTAGTATGCCAACAGCATTTGTACTATTTCTTGTACAGGCTAATCCACAATTTTTAAACATCAGCACAGAAAAGGTGAGAATCCATGACAGCTGTCCTTCACAAAGGGACAGATTTATTTTCCATAGATAAAATGTATAACTATAATTAATGAAGGGGTGTAGAGTAAGGAATGAGAGTCTGGAAGCTGAAAGGAGGCAGAGCTTGCTGTGCATGTCTTGCCCTTCTACTTTTCCCCAGCCATACCCTCTAGATGTCTCTTTGCTCTCATTCAGCTAAGTGTTTCTTTAGTTTTTGTGTATCTATCTGCTTAATCATGTGGAAGTGGTAAGACTTTTTCATGCACATAACAAGGGGGCAAGATTTCTGGAACCAAGAGGATGGCTACAGCACATTTGAAAACTCAAGTTTTCACCAGGCAGTTGTGCCAGGCCTTTCCATGCAGAATGACTTAGACGCCGTGTGAGTGTCACCAAGCAAGCACATTTCTATACAGGCAGCTTGGGATAGGTTCACTTCATCCGAGAAAGTGGAAAAAAGAAAACATTGGATGCTATCAGTTGAAAGAAATTTCTTGATCATGTTATCACCAGAAAGCCTTAGAGGGTCTTGAAATTTTTTAGCTATGAAATGTCCATGGGACAAATGGCCAACTTGAGTCTCTTGTGGAAGGAAATCCTGGATAAGGTGGAGCTGGAACAATACAAAAGATCCAGATGGTTTTGTGGTCTAGTGTTTCAGAGGAGGTGACAACTGGTGAAGGTGTCACATTGAAACAGCTTGTTAATTTAGTAACACAGCTTAAAATAGTCTCCACAATCACAGCAAACTCCAGAAGTCCTTTGGCACAATCTCCTAATTGAAAATTGTTGGCAAATAGCATGGAGTGATGACAAGATGACGAAGGGGTAATACTAAGGCAGTCTCGATAAACCATGTGACTTGATTGATTACTTTGATCTCTCACTCACCAAAGTAAAAGAATTTTCCTTTGTATTAACTGATAGTTGGTTCATGTCTGAAATGAAAAGTTTGAAAAATAATTGCAGAATAGACCACTGAAGAATCTAATAGCTTCTGTTAGAAACATAATTTTTTCCCTGTGTTCAGGGTAAAACACTGTTATATTGCAAAGACCTCTGCAATAACAGAATGTGAAATGAAAGGTGAAATGTGCATTTGTAAGCTATAAAACTTACACTGTTTGTATTATAGGAATTGCCTTGTAACTGCATGAAAATAGCGTATATTAATTTGCTAGGAAATGCTGGGTCAATCTTCTACATATCCTTTTACATGATAATATGTCTTCCAAATTCATTTATGTTACTATGACATGATTCATTTTGCAATTAACCATTTTAATTATATGCAGGTACATGGCTCTTTCATGTAAAATCGTGTTAACAACAAGCAGTCCTTAGCTCAGAAGTATTTCAGTCTCTTCATTTAACAGCAAGCTTTTCTATGAAGCATAAAGATGTTATCTTAGGGAGAATGGTCTATATGTAATGGTCTTAATTTCTTTTCAGCACAGTCCTGTAACATCCCGACTCTCTTTTCCAAGGCCCAGACACAACATGAGACAGTCCTACTCTCTCTCAGGGTGAAACTGCAGATTTCCTTCCTGGTATAATTTCGGAAGTCACACACAGCAACCTTGGCCTCCCGAGCACTGCTGAACCCAACATACCTAACTTGTAATTTAAGCAGTGTTTTACAAGTTTTAATATTATATCGAAAAACTAAAATCTCTTTTTTTTTTTTTTTTTTTTTCCCCCACAGAAAAAAGAAAAAGACAGACTCCAAGTAAAAGAACGTGTAAAATGCAGCATTCAGATACTTGCATTGTGGTACATTTATTCCAGCAAGTATAATCTTTAGCAGAAGTTAGTGGATTTTGTTTTAGATTCAACAACGATTTTACAGGCAGGGTTACCCAGATTTCAGACTGGGAGCAAGAACACCGCAGTTCTGGGGAGCTTTAACAAGAGACCTAACAAGAGCTGCATCTTGGCACTTTAAAAAAAGAATTTGCCTTTTGTTTTTACAACTTCCCTGAGCTTCAGAAGGTAAGATATAGAGGCACTTACTTCTACCAGGGAGTTCTTGCATCGGTGTCTTAAAATCAGGATATCCCCATGTGCTGCATGGGCTGCAGAAATAATTCTGAATGCCTCATTACCTTCCAGGAGAATATACTAATAGGACTTATGTCCTCCATTATTAGAGCTCAAACAAAATCTATGTTTGCTGCCAAAAATTATCACTTGTTTGTGACAAATCCCCTGTGCTCCTCATTCTTACACCACCTGTAAATCATGGGTACACAGGCCCTGTAAATATGAGCTGTGCTAAATAACAGTGTTGCAGGGGTACTCTGGGTCTCAGAGAAGCAGTAGCTCAGGTTTATTCTTATCTGTGAACAGGTGGCTGACTTGGCTCTTTTACTAGTGAATCAGTTCAAACTTTGGCCAAATAAGGTCTGACCTCTTGCCTTCCCTCTCCCCTCCACCTTGGCTGACGTGGCAGGTGCTCCCTCCTCACATGGATCATTGAAAGCAGCCCTGAGGAGAAGGACTTGGGGGTGTTCGCTGATGAGAAGCTCAACATGAACCAGCAATGTGCCCTCCTCACAGCTCAGAAAGCCAACCGCATTCTGGGCTGCATCAAAAGCAGCATGGCCAGCAGGTTGAGGGAGGTGATTCTTCCCTCTACTCCGCTCTGGTGAGACCCCATGTGGAGTACTGCATCTAACTCTGAGGCCCCCCAACATAAGAAGGACATGGACCTGTCAGAGGGAGTCCAGAGGAGGGCCATGAAAAATGATCAGAGGGCTGGAGCACCTCTCCTATGAAGACAGGCTGAGAGAGTTGGAGTTATTCATCCTGGAGAAGAGAAGGCTCCAGGAAGACCTTATAGCAGCCTTCCAGTACCTGAAGGGGGCCTACAGGAAAGATGGGGAGGGACTCTTTATCAGGGAGTGTAACGATAGGATGAGGGGTAATGGTTTCAAACTGAAAGAGGGTAGATTTAGATTAGATATTAGGAATAAGTTCTTTGCTCTGAGGGTGGTGAGGCACTGGAACAGGTTGCCCAGAGAGGTGGCAGATGCCCCATCCCTGGAAGTGTTCAAGGCCAGGCTGGATAGGGCTTTGAGCAACATGTTCTAGTGGGAGGTGTCCCTGCCCATGGCAGGGGGGTTGGAACTGGGTGATCTTTAAGGCCCCTTCCAACTCTAACCGTTCTGGTTCTATGATACGTGGCCATAGGACCACCGAGGTCAGCCCTGCCACTGCCCTGGTAATAAGCTCTTCTAATATTGACACTGCTTGCACTGGCAACAGTGTGGTTTTTGCCAGGATAACTTGTAGGGACTTCCCTGAATGAAGTCAGCTGAGTGAGAATTTAATATTTTGCGGGTCCAAACTAGTAGACTGAAGTGATATGCCAGTAAAGAAATTTTATGCGTAGACATGACTGATGTGAACCTTGCAGTAATAAACAGAAGAGTACCAAAAGAAGAGGCAATGGGTAAAATAGTTTGTCATTAATGCTGTAAGATAAAACCCAGGCCAGGTTTAATTCTGCTCTTCCTCCTGCTTTCTACAATCAGACCTTTTCTTGCTGCCTGCATGGTTAGCAGCCCACACATTTAAAGGGCTTGGACATAACACTAATGCTTTTCCCACCTGCCCTCCTGCTAGCCAGCTTTGCCCACACTTGCATCCACAGCCCCTCTAGCAGTGCAGCTGCTATGATCATTGTTGATGTCCAAAGACTCCAGTGCTCATCGGAGTCCAGGAAGGAGACAGAAAAAACTCTCTGAATCCTGGTGAAGATGAGTTAAGGTTGAAATTGTGTTGAGCAATGCGGGCATTACAAAATAGCTCTCTGATTAGCTGTTTTATCTTAGATTAATAGCACTTTGTGTTGCAAAATATCCTGCAGAGATCTTCCAGTGCTCTTTGAACATGTGCATGGACTTATGTTCTCAGAGAAGCATGTTAACAGACACTTACACATGTAAGTGCCTATATTTGGAAAACATATGACCTTTAATTGGGTACTTCTTCTGCTTCTTGCTTTTGCTGTTGATCTCTCATGATGTTACAGTTAGTTGAACACAGGATTAATTCAATCACCACTTTATTAACAAGAGAAATCATGAAAAAGTAGGCTGGCATTCTCCGTGAGCGATAATGAGTTTCTAGATTTGACTTGCCATGCACTATTTTATGACAAAGCTGACTGACATTCTTCTGGTTACTATTTACTTAAATACTAGCTTTCTACCAGAGACTAAACAAAGTATAATCCCTACAGAAACCTGAGATGCTTATATTAAAGTCAGATGTGAGGTAAAATGGAGAGTTTCTGTTATTCTTGGCTTAGCAGTATGCAATTACAGTAATTTCTACCAGCATACTCGGTGTCTGTGCTTTTGTGACAAAACAGAAGAGGCCTTTGCTTGACTGTTTCTCTTCCATTAGTGACAGGATAACTTAACCACGTTAGTGCAGGCTAGAGACTTTCTGTGTCAGAGATAGCTTTGCCTGCACTTGAGAGATAGAGGAAATGTATGGGAGGGGGGGATTATAAGCAAAGTGCGTTATTATGCACTGAGGCACATAGGTACATGAACACAGAGGTTGTTGTTCCTCCCAAGTGGCCAACATTTTCCTCACTTTAATGGCTAGGTCCGAGAAAGAGGTTGCTAAAACCCTGCTAATAGCTGCAGGTCCAGCTAAGTTTAGCAGTTTCTTATTAGAGGCTCAGAATGCACTGGCAGGAGCAACGCACAGAGCAGTAGGGAGTCAATGTACTCTGGTGTCCCACAGTTCATTAAAAATTCCTATGTATGTCAGGTATGGGTGAAGGAGACAAAAAGGCTTTTACCCGGAGCTCCAAAGCTCTGCTGAGAACAACAATGATTTGAAAAGTAGATAATGAAGCTAATAACTAATTATAAAAATAATGTAGGTAACTTCTCAGTTTCAAGTCCATGACTAGATCTCTTGAAATAATCATAGAATCGTATAATCACAGAATCATAGAATGGTTTGGGTTGGAAGGGGCCTTAAAGATCACCTAGTTCCAATTCCGCTGCCATAGGCAGGGACACCTTCCACTAGACCAGGCTGCTCAAAGCCCCCATCCAGCCTGGCCTTGAATGCTGTAGAACGAAAGCTAAGGTTCTGTTTTGTTTTGTTTTGTTTTGTTTTTTTAATATTTCTGTTTTTTACTATCAGCTTGGCAAGGGAAAAGAGAAGTAAAAAAACCCTAGCTTTGCATGCTCTTGGACAGGATGTTGGATTCATTCTACCCGTGCTGCAAACATGTGAAGTAGGAGATGGAATACCATGTTCACAGGAAAAAAACAGGTCTTACAATTTATAGTTCCACTTAGAATAGAAAGCGAGAACAAACAAAATTAGAACAGATTTAAGCTTTTTTTCTTCATGTAAAAAGAAACGATACGAACAACAGGAGATGTGTAATTTCTTTGCCAGACATGAGATTCTCATTACATTTGGCAGAGCGATCTAAGTAATAATACTGTTCCTATTGTCATAGGCGTCATTAAACAGAGAACCTCAATTTGCCTGGAATACACATTTCCTGAGTCATAATCACCATTAACTTGAATTACAACTATTCATATCTCAGAGCCTTCATTCATTATAACTGTTAATATTTTCTAGCACCTACTAATGATTTGCAACATAAATATTGTAGAAAGATGATGTTCTTTCCTCTAAACAATCAACAACCAAAGTTGAATATTGGAGCATACATCAGGCTAGAATTCACATTTACTAAGAAACTGGCATCTATTTCAGCAGACAAAAATTAGTTTATGACACATAATCAAGTAGTTTACAACACTAACGTACCACCCAAATGAAGGTGTGGTAAGTTCTGTACTCCCCAAAACAGCTGGTCATCCATGCCAAAACAGAAAATACAAGGTTCAAGATGGACTGTTTGCTACATCTGAACATTCACCTCCCTTGGGGACTTGCAAGATTTTCAAGTTTATGAAAATTATGTGATGTGCAATGAATTGACAAACTGGCAAGTGTCACTGGGTTTAGCAAATGACCAAACCCTTGCTCTTAAGTAAGGTAATTACAAAGACAGAGGTGAAACATTAACCACATTATCAATGTACAATTTGTAGATAATACGAGTACTATTTAATTGCTTTGTGAATTTTAAAGAATAGTGTCATTGCTGCATACTGTATCTTGGTATTACCACTGTGCGGAGTCGAGGGTAACCACATTGCATGTCAAAAATAGCTAAGTTATTTATATTTCCCATCTCTAAGCACTGCCCTCTCAGAAAGCTTCCTTTCCACGGTAGATGTTTCTGATCATGACTCATCAGTTGTCTGAATAAAATCTAAACAGATAAAAGAAAAAATACTTCTGTACCATCTAATGTCCATGAGAACACACTAATTCTTCTGCATATTTCTGCAAAGTTTGTGTAAGGCGTCTGTTATGAAGTTGATTCAGCTCAGAGGGATGCGGTATTTTGCTTTTATGACTCTGGATGATTCTTTGCCCTGCAGTTGAAGATGCATTGTCCCCTGATTTGCAACAAGTGAGGAATTATGAGGTAGCGCTGCCAATTTTCCAATTCACGCAAGATGGGGGATATAAACAATCATTTCCTCATAACAACAACATGAACTAAGACAGGCTCAACAAAACCAAAGTCAAACCTGCACAATAACAAAACTTATTTTTCTTACACACCATGATTCAGTATCTCCTTTGGGTCCCATATTTGAAATTTGGGGTATGAAAAATGCAGAATTCATTTCTATAAGCCACCAACAAACCAAGGCCAAATCTGGAGAGCATTAATCTATACATATGCACATGTACCTATATGCATGAACACACACACATGCATAAGTTGTCAGTATTATTAATACTCCAAATAGGATGATAACTCAGAGCCATAATTTCTTAAGCCCTCATGTACCTTCTCACAGTGATTTGGATTTTTAATTGTAGGTTTAAAATTCAACAGCTCTGTACCTTAAATCAGGAAGAATTTCTCTTTCTTTTGTCCTGAGTTCAGCTTATGCTAAAAACTCTAAAAAAACCTTGGAAATACTTCCCTTTTCCTTAGAGCCTTATTTCTGTATTATATTTCAAATGTTGCTATAACAAAACCATCACTTAGCCATATTTTTTGTGTCTCAGGGCTTTTCTTTAATTACTATGATAGTCAGAGACTTCAGGGCTGCTTTGCAAACCCCCTTTTTTCGGGGCTTCCTTTGCTGATCCAGTTGTGGGAGCAAGGACAGAGAGTGAAAACACCCTTTTCCTTCTGAATCTGTTTAAATAAGTATGATTCATTTATCCTGAGTTTTGTCTCAGAGTACAGCTGCAAAAAACTTCTTCCCTAAATGGAAACCTCTAAGCTGTGCAGTGGTTACGTTTAGACTCTTGCAAAATTACTAAATGCACAACATTAATTCTAATATCTGAGTGGGTACATAAGTATATTTTTATAGAGTAATACAAAATGGATAAAATGATTGGTATATTTCAATATTTTACATGTTCATGATGAATACACTGCCTAAATTAATAAAAAAGATGCTAATAACTGCACCAGCGAAGCTGAAGTAGGAGGCAGTATTCTGCACAGAGATTTGGAAAGACGGACATCAGTGCGATTATCAACAGTAGATAATTTTCTGGACGTTCTCAATTTTTACCTAAAAAAGTTTTTTAAGTTTCGCATTTAACTCTAGTACTCGTTAAAAATTTAAAAAAAAAAAAAAGTTATTTCAGTAAATGGCATCTGTAAAATCTTCCAAGTAAAAATGCTTAAGGTAAAAATACTCTTTGAGATCCACACAGCCAGGGAAAAGAGCCTTTGTTTATAGTCAGAAATGACATATGAAATGACATATGAAATGACATATGAACTAATTATAACTACCTTTATGTACTTTTTTTGCCCAAACTTTCACAGATTTAGGGGAATTTTGTCTAAGAAGAAAAATAAGATTTTTCTCAGAAGCTGGGCTCTGTAACTACTTCCACCCATGACTTCAACACAGCACTACTAACAAACAATGCCGTAATCAGCCAGGATCCTCCCTCAATTCTCTGCGAAAACACTATCATGTTTGTTTACGTGTTCAGGCGGTTTTGGTGCACGTCTTGTTTTATTGGCAGTTCTGAAAAGGGCACATTCTGTAGCCATGACACACTTTTGGATTCAGCCCCAAAAGCGCATCAGACTGCACAGGATGTGTTGTTATCTGCTCCGTAACACATAGACAGTAAATTAACCGCTATCAGCCAGACGACAGACAGCTAAATTGAATGTTTTCATATAGTTCTCTTTAATTGGCTATATATCTTGATACCTATCTTTTCTGATATTGCTCCCATATTAGATGCGAGAAGATTAAGTCATTCAGAACAATGGGGGAAATTATTATAGACAGCAAAGATATGACACTCCATCAGCGGTGGGCGCTTTTCAAGCTAATGCCCTGTAGTGTGCGTTACACACATTCACAAGCCCTCGTTTCACCGTTCTACAAGTGCATTTTATCCTGTGAAAAAAATAAAAAGATTCACAGCTTTCTCAAACATGCCAGCAATTGCTCCAAGTCCTTGAGGAGCCTAAAACAAATGTATCTTGAAGTGTAATATTTTTAGGAATGCACAGAAAATATGAAAGCACATTTAGGGAGGGTTGTGGATGCATTTTTTAGAAGGATTTTATGACATTTCAATTCAATGCAATTGTATTCCTTATAAAAAATGAATTTCAATATGTACCTGAAGCTGAAAATCTTCAATGCACAGAGTATAATTTGGGAAAATTATCCTTTCAATCAAAATTAATAAGTAAGAAAATCAAATAGTGAGAAAAATGCCAAATTCAGTCATTCACTGAAGACTAAATGATATTTTATGTGCATATCCCCCACGTATTAGCTTACTGAAAAAAATATTGTGTGCTCCAGTAATATGCACTAGATGTTTATATAGATGTCTGTCTAAGTATTTACAAATTTCACTGAAAGTCTCTTACTACTCCTACTACGATTCAGGGTGTAGCTGTGCCACCTGTCATGAAAAGCACAATGGTGGAGCAGAATCCTATGACCTGAACACGTGTTAATATACAAAAGTCTCCGTCCTGCTCTTTCAGAACATATCTGTGTTTTATAGCAATACTGATACTTCCTGTCTACACAGCTGAGAGATTAAAAAAAAAAGAATTAATTGCAACTTGTTACCACAGCAGAAATGCTATCTGCTACAAAATCCAAGTAAACAGACGTGTTCTGGCAATTAATTAGGCTAAGGAGGCCTGTTATTGTAACAAGCAATTATTTCTGTGTGAAAATTAGTTTCCAGAATTGCTGTATACGATGGTGGTTTCCTAGTTGGTTTACAAAGGTGCTTTATGTGGAGGACAGGCATCAATAGTTTATTGTAGAAAATAACTGTATCATGAACAAGTTTGTACCTCACAAAATATGTTTTTAGGTTGTTTCAGACATGCCCAGGAATCACGTGGCATTTTGGAGGGGGCAGCCCTTGTACCAATAGAAGTGGGCAGGAAAGCATCGCAGAGTCTAAGGCAAGGACTCCATAAACCAGAAAGTTGCGTTTTTACAGAATGAATGTTTAAGACAGGTTTATACATGGAATTTAACATGGTGTATTTTAGACAAAATGTATACAGACTTTCTATCTCCATGTTGTAATCCACATCTCGCATTAAAATAGCTGCCTTCTTATTTCTGCACCCTCTTGTCTTTTATGTTCATGACAAAATAAAATGGTAACTTTTATCTAATTATCTTTACCTATAGTTTCTGGTATTTGTGTCTTATGTGTCCAAGTATATATACTCCTGCTTGATAAGTGAGTTTTGACTTGCCTTATTTATTTTTTTTCCCCATTGACATTTGAAAAACCTCTAATTGGCTTTCCTATTGGTTACATCTTGCATCATAGTTTTCATGAAAAAAAAAGAGTTCCTTTGCCCTTCCCTTGTCTGTCTCTTAAATTATGAATTATTCAACCACTGTACTTAAAAACATTACCTGTGTTTTTAGTTCACAGTACATTAAATGCTGCAGTGACATCAGTCAATTGACTTTATCATGCCGTCCTCAAAACTGTAAATGAACTGGATTTCAGCTGCAGACAGACCTGCAACCTTGAGTATACTGCTTCTGTACAGCAGCACAAAATACAACTGCTATAAACTAAATTTCTGTAGAAAATAATCAACAATCAGATAGCGTAACAATTTCATACAAATTTGTAAGAGGGATTTGTAGTTTGGTGTAAAAATCCCTGACACCTAGGTACTGATCGTCATTAGCCTTGACAAGTACATTGGGCTATGTTAGATAACCTCATTAGCCAAGCACAGTTTACCTCAAGTCACGGACGCTTTTGGGAAGGTTAAAACCGATAATCACTTTTTGATTGTAAGACTGATGTGGAGAATATATGTAATTTCCCTTAGGTCAAAAGCTGAGGGTTTCTTCTATGTTTTATAGTGTTTTTGGTTTGTTCTTCTGCAAGTAAAAAGCTAAAGGTTGGCAAGGAACATGGGAATTTAAAATTAATAATGCCTCTTCTCCTCAAAATATTTCTGTTGATTTTGCAGCCATGTATTTGATAGCTCATAAAAACAATAATAATTTCAGTGCCAAAGTACAAAGAAGAAAAAACAGCCCAAGGTAATGGTTTTCCAAAGCTACAGATACTATAGATGTTGAAATACATGGAAAAAAAAAAAGGATTGTTGTTGGCAGAACAAGGAGGGCAGTGATTAATCTCAGGAAGAAAGGGGCAGATGTCATACATTCACCAGCAGGCAACACAACTGAACAGCATTTAGAAAAACAAGATGCTTATGTTGCCCCAGGTTAGCTCATCTTTCAGGCAAATATAGTAAGCATGACCAAATCAACATTTATCTTCAAAATGTCTTCTGTGACGAATGGCACAATTTTTCTTTACTTCACTCCTTTTTGCACTTCTTAGGACATCTTGATTTTCTGAAGTGAAAGAAAGATCATTTGAATACAATACCTCGTGTATGTGGATTGCACAATGGGAAGGGAAAAGAATCTTATTCACGAAGATATCTTTGTGATTTCTTTTTGTAGTACTTGGTACATATTCATTAAATAGACTTAATTGGCTTTACTTCTTCTGCTGAATTATGAAAGCATCTCCAGAGATCCACTGTAAGTATCTCCACATAGTATCGCTTCCTGCATTTGTGCATTAAATCACAATTATCTTGGGGTGGAAGCTGGAATCACATCTGTGTCATGATAAATGCCCACAAGTTTATGGGTGCTTCGTACACCAGTCTGCAAGGGAACTTTCTTTTCATATTGAGATGAAGAGTTGTTTGCACAATGAGGTTGGTTCCTGGTGCTCTAAAAGCTATTAACAAGCATTTATGCACAAGAGACACAAGAGTGGCTGTTGCTTTTTTATTCCTGTGCAATGAATGATTCATCACTGTATAGTACAAAAGGTGAAATCTTTACAGTCCTTTTTGGTGTTGGTAAGATAAGCAGTTTTTAAGTTATGGGGGGAATTAACCCAAACCTTAATTCTAATGCTCTGTATGTTTAACTGGAGAATATCCAGTTCTGGACTAATATAAGACAAATTGAGTCTAAATTCTCCTTGTCTGTGAACACTATTGATAATCTGTGCTGGTGAATGGTCCCTGGCACGGGGATCAGCACCAACAATACACAGCACAGCCAGGGGGTTAGTGTGGGCTGGGCACCATCCCCAAAATGCAGTTTGGATGCTGCCAGCCACTTCTGAAAGGTAAAAGAGTTTAAAATACATATGGGCTGCTCTGTGCTGGCTGCTCTGTGCCAGGGAGCATAATGTGCATGTTAAATTTACTAGTGTAAACTGTGCTTTTCTATTTGCTGTTGCCTGTGGTGGAAAACAAGGGACTGCAGAGACAGGGGCCATGCCACCATCACCTGTGCCTGGGCCAGCTGCGGCAGTGTGTCATTGCCTTTTGCAGCACCATCACCTGCTGAGGCTAAGGTGGGGATGGCCTTGCTCAGGAATGGCCTTGATGCTGTGGACCATGATGGCAGATGTGAAGACATCCTGAACGTGGTTAGGATGAAGACATCCTGAACGTCACCACAGCAGGGACAGAGACAACTGAGCTACACTTCGTACATCCCAGCACCGTAGACAACTGGAGCTGATCCAGGCATCACCCTGGGCCTCACCCTTGACATCTCTTCCCTTCGTTTTTTTCCCTTTGGCTATAAAACTAACCACTGGCTTTTGCAGGGATTTGTGGGCCCAAGCTGCTAGACACTGAAGCAAGTTTCATATGAGCATGTCTGATCTTCGGTGGTGTATGGCAATAATGACTTTTCCAGAGAAAGAGCACTGGAAGAGAATAGTCTCCTCAGCCTATGCTTCGTATTAGTTTGTACTTCCCCCAGTCTTTCAGAGACCTCTCAGCTGGACAACTTTGGACTTTTACAATCACTAATCCTTCCTATAATTTACAGGGACTATACTTCAGGTTTCACAGTATAGTGAAAGTATATATATATTTCACAGTATAGCCTTTCCAGAGGCTTATGGATCAGCCTCATGAGCTCATCTACAGTCCCAATTCCTCTTGTAGCAATGGTGCTTACCTCTTGCAGTTCACCCAGTTTCCATATAAAATAGCCAACAGTGAGGAAAATGGCTTGAGGATGTGTTCAAGGAGTAGACTTCAAAATATCTGCCCTTATAAAAGGAAACTTCAGCAGCAGGATGTACAAATTTGTGACAGAGATTAATTACAATACAGAGACTAAACAAACACCTCTCATAATCATTGGAAATAACTACAGGAGGGCTATGATGTGAACACATGACTCAACAAACACCCCTGATAAAAGGCTGTGAACACTTGGAGAAGATACTTAAAATTTCTGCTGATCTGATTAAACCTTTTTTTGTAAATAGATTAAGCGATACAGGATGCAGGAATGCAGAGGGGTGACTTGGCTGAAATACTGCTAAATGCCTTCTGAAGGGCATAAAGTTGACATAATCTCTCTGGTTGGGAACAAACTGGATTACGGAAGTCCCATCAACTGAAAAGATTATATTGTGCTCATGCGGATTCATCCAGTGGCATCAAGTCAATCTCCATTCAGGGAGAAAACAAGCACTGAATTAAAATTAGACCCATAATGTGCTCTCATGATTGTGTCCCGGGAGCACTACAGTTCACAGTGAGTGTGAGCTGAAAAAAAATCTTCAGTCATCTCTCTCTAATTCAGAGTAATCTCTTTCTAAGCAGTTGTGATTCGTTGCTAGCAGGCAAACTATGAAAATTGCATTTCATTGAGCAATTTTTATTTTTTTTTCATAGAGGCATAGAGGGTTTAACACTCCTGTTGTTAAAGAACAGAGCATTTAGGGCAGTGCTTTTTATTCTATGTTTCTTTCGTCAGACAGGGATCAAGCTTCACACGTGATCCTGCAAGTAAAACACATCTGGAAATACAGAAATAAACGCATATGTCACATAACACTTGCTGATTACTGAAAGGCATCACCGTGGAGCTACAAGGAGTCACAGTGAGACCGCACAAAATCCAACTGCTTTTCCTTCCATGTCTCTCCCACCTCATTTGCACACTTTGGCAAATTTTGGCACCTGGAGTCATCTGGCCTCAGTGTTATATCCGTCCAAGCTATCCACTCATCCCATGTGCTTGTAATCTGTAGCAAATTTAGCTTTCATTATTGGCAGAATTTATGAGCTGAGATTAGTCTATCTTTGTAGCAGAGGTGGATACTTCTGTGGCAACACACTATGAACAGTTTTCTGAGGGAATAAAACACTAAAATTCACCCTAGCCATTTTGGAAGACGAGATCAAAATTCCTTGGAAATAATCCCATAAAACTACTGGAACTAATACTATTTTTAGGGTCTACTTCTGTAAAGACCTTTGCGCAATGCGCTGCCAAGCTCTGCAAAGCCTATGTCCATTTTCAAACTTGATTTAGGCACTAAAGGTGAAAGCCACAAAAGAAATCTAACGGTGTGATGGTAACTTGGGGCCTTCAGCAGGGAAATGACGGATGAAGTACTTGCAAAGAGAAAAGTGACCTGAAACCAAATCTTTCCTATTACAGGAAGGCGCTCTGACTTCCTTACAGTTCACAGGATGCAGGTTTTTATCTGCTCTGCCTTCAGCCTCCTACACCCCAAGCTTTCTTTACAACCAAATCTGGTAAGTGGGGTCTGAGGAAGACAAACCAGCACGGGCCCTCCAGGTCTTTGTTTGAAATATGATGTACTTGAAATGTGGGATAGCTACCTTGCCCCTCAGCATTAACAAAGATTTAAGATGCCCTCAGCTTGTCCAGAAACAATCTGGAAAGAGTACAGGGAAGGATATGGATGGCAATTTGGGAGTATGGGGAACTCTAGCAGGGCTTTGTGGAGTACGGATTTGGAGGTGCTGACTAGACATGTTTGTTCTTTCATGGACGTAGTCCTTCATGTTTTTGAATGCCAGTGGGATTAGTCTTCTTCATGACCAAGTCATGACTAAAAGTGAGTCTGGCTCATCTACATCACTTTGATCTTGTAATATTAGGTGAACTCAGAGTGTCTTCACACTTGCTCTCAGAAGAAGGTGTTCGGGCAGAACCTGGTCACAGAAGAGATGAATCTTCTTCTGATAGCTGAACAGGAGGGTTTTGGAGAGGAAAGGCCAGAAGCTCTTGAACTCATGGTGGGAGGAGGAAGAGAAGATTTGCTTAGCAGGAGGTACCTGCAGGCTCTGCCTCCCAACTCTTGAGCCAGTCTAATTGCCCCAGGCTGCAGCAACCGACACAGACCTCCCCGCAACCTCCCCTGACAGCTCTGAGCAGAGCAGAAAACAAGCAAATTCCTCTGCCTTGACCACAGCTCCCCTTGTTTCTCCTGTGCTGTGCAGTATTGCTGCTCGTCAGCAACATTTTCCCTGGCCAACCTTTCAGACCTAGTTCTCTATCATGTCCCCAGGGCTGCTGATACAGCACATCCCAGTGCACAGGAAAGGACAAAAGAAGGCACAGAGGCTTGAGAGGGCAGAGTCACAGTAACCTTGGGTGGCAGATTGAGTTGTGCCATGTGCACGTGTGTGTGGACACTCAGCATGCTCATGCCTTTGGCAGTGAAGGCCCAAATAGCATCCTGAACATGAGTGCCATTCTGATAGGCTGCCTGCCTGGTCCTTGCTGTCCCAAGTAGAGGAACAAAATCTCAAGGCAGTTGTGCAGGGCACAGCAGGGATCTGAAGTTCAGAGGATGTGGGGAACATTTGTGTCTAGTCAGCCACATAGGCACCATCACCTCGTAGGAAGGTCTATCTTCACAAGGGCCTCTTCCCAGGGTAGCTGCCACCTCCAGAAGAAAGAGGTCACCGTTCCCTTTCCCATTATGCCCCTCTAAAATGTGTTTGGTTGGCGAAGTACAAAATGTGAAGCCAAGAATGGTGCAGGCAGCAGGCACTGTGGTTTCACTCCTTAAACAGCAGACACAGAATGAGCAAGAACAGAAATAATTTCTTGCTTCATGTCAAAGCCCGTACAGGAGGCACTGGTACACTGGTAGGAGCTGGTATATGCTCCCAGCAAGTCAGTGGGAAAGACAGGAAAGACTGGGACTAAATTCCCAGTTCTGGCTCCTTGTCTAGAGAGAACGGAGTCTACTCCAGCCTATGGTGACTGAGGCAGCTGCTGGTTGTGAAAATCTGAGGTTCACTAAGACAGCCAGAGCAGCAACTCTTGGAATTATTGATGTCAAAACAACACACCTCCAAACTCCTGCAGTTGCTGACAAAATTCACCACATGCCGTGCTGGATTTTGGCATAGACCCTGACAATCTCAGAGGTTCCCCAGACTCTGCAAGAAGGCAACAGTGATTGAATAACATCAGCATGAAAATTTTCTCTGACATCTGTCTTTAAAAGTGTATCCACTTCAGCAATGACACTGTCTGACAATGCATACCAATGATACACCATGATATAGCTAGAAAGAAGGTAGCATTGTAGGATGGATAGTGTCCACCTAAAGGAAAATGAAGAACAATGATTATGAGTGTTTTTAATATTAAAGCTGTCACAGAAATTAGGTTTAATTGTGGTAAAGCTGAAGGTTGTTTCTAAGTTTGGATGCTGAATTAGTGCCATCTAGTGGTAGTAGGGTTGGGTTTTTCTTTTTTTTTTTTTTTCTTGGTTTTATGGTCATGAAGTTCACAGCCACTTTAACATCATCAAAGTTCCACCTAATAAGTAGAAAAAATTCTTATGTATTTCATACCCTTGTGAAAATTTTTTAAATATTCCTCCAAGTTGAGCAACTAAAAGCCATTGATATATAATGATCAAGATATGCACAAATTCAGAAATACTTAAATTTCCATTAGTTCAAATAACTGTATCCATCACAGGCTAAGATTCTTTTCTATTGAAGGCAGTATGGCATCACAACTTATCCAACACTCCCAATTTTAAAAGAACATCTTTGCCACTATGGCCTCAGGAGACAGGAACACCAGACTGACCAGCACTACCAACCTTATATCAGTTCGCCTAACAAAAGGTATTTCCTCTGATGATGGGCCTTACGGTCAGCTGCATTTTCTTAGCTTTTAATTATGAGCATAAAGTTCCCAGATGTTTGTCATCCCACCTGGCCCCTCAGCAATAAATTCTTCTATGTCAACAAGGGTTGACAAGAAGAGGAGTTAACAAGCGGGATTCATTTCAAAGCTTTGCAGGAAAACAAAGAAGTTCTGAGCCCCCTGCAGTTGTATGTATGAAAAACGAGCTACTTTGGTGGTCTGTTGTTTGCCTACAGAGTACTGGCAGAAGTAAAATGTCAGAAGCAAATGTAGTCTTATCTCATTACCCCTACAGGTTGACTGTGGTCGGGAGTGTAAATTAGAAGATGTACACAATTTTGCGTGTTGTACCTTTATGCTCATAAGGTGAGAATGCTGAAATTGCATACTACTTATCAACTGATCATTTCCTTAATATATTCCTCACTCAAGGATTTATAGTAGGGTAGATAAATTCATAAATGTTTGGTATTCTGTTCAGTGCATTAAATGCAGCTCTCAGATAAGCTGTAGCCTTAATTTATTCCTAGTTTCGGTGATGATCTACAGCTCACTTGGCAACAGGGACAGAGATGATGAGGGTTGCACTAAAATGTGAAATGGTGATGTGTTAGACACCAAAATTTGGTAAAGAATGAGTGCCTGAGACACAAGTAAAGATGACAAAAGCAAAGACCATTTGGGCAGGAGATCAAAGCAGCCCTGGAAAAATCGCAGTGAGAGGATTCGTTGCTTTGTTTTTATTAAATTGGTTTTTTGTTACATTTTCCTCTTTTTATGTTTACTCCTACTCTTTTTCTTTTTCCCTTATAGGTTCTATAAGGCTCTTCAAATGTGTGCTTTTCCTGAGATGCAAATCTCAGCCTTAGCTTGTAAATAGTGCTGATACAGGAGATTGGGCTTTGAAAACCTGATTGCTTCTGCAAACTCTTTCCGCCTTGTGAAAAAGACCTCTGGGACTTTATTAAAAAAATCTAACAACACTGGAGCTACAAGTCCTTACACCTGTGAAGCTCTAATATGTTTTTATACATATAAGTGAATGGATCTCAAATCTAAGAAATCTTGTAAAAGCGAAGTATCTTTACCTATCTAGTACATGGAAAATCTGTACCTGTACATTGAACATCTGCAAAAGTAATAAGCTTTATATAGCAGACTGGTATCACATACAATCCCTGTTTCCTTTCCAAATTGTTGTAGTTTATGCTTTTTCTGACAGTACTTGAAAGAATTAAGAACTGCTGCCATCTGCCCTTGCAAACAGGAGAAAATCAACAATAAATGAAGGAAATCACTGTTAGTGATATATTGTTTTACTTTATTTCCATCAGAGGCAATGCATTGCCAAGTAGAATTACTGTTAGCTTTCAGTAAACTCCGTTTTTTGATGGGAATTTGATACCTGAATTGTACGAACAGTACGAAACCTCAGAAATTAACAGAAATGCTGACACCACTGGGCTGTAACATCTTCTCTACATATCTTCTCAGTTGCATCAGCTGGGGCTTCAAAAGCTTGTAAGGTAACATTATTATCAAACACTTTGCTTTTCCTGGGCATAAAGTCATCGATTTCCCAGCTGAACTGAAGTCTTTGGAGATGCATTTGTAAGGACATGGTACGAACATAGTAGCTAGCAGCAGTGTGAACGGACTGTAGTTCTTGGTACTCAACCTTTCCTGTATACTCCCTCCAGCATTTATTTTTATAATTTACAAAAACAGCCCCTGCTTTTAAAATCTTGAGAGCCTAAGTAATTAAAAATACGTTTTTCCACATCTTTAAAGCTACGTAGGGATTTTGCTTGAAGTTTAGACTGGGCTTAGCGTCGAATTTGCCAGATGTCCAGTTTAACCCCAGGAGGCCACTTGATGAAAGGCTTAAGGGAAACCAAGTGGCACAGGCTTGGCCATCCTCCGCCGGCCCCTCTGCCTTGCTGTGACCTTCAGTGCCCAATGTTGAGCAGACAAGATGGACCCCGACTTTTCCTGCAGCAACTATCACATATCACAGATGAGGCTTCATGTTCAAGAGAATACAAACCACACACAAGTGGAAATTTTTATCTTGTTACCAGAAGCTGCCAGTTGTGTCCCTGTCACATCTACACTCCCACTAAGCCACTGGAGTTGAAACTCTGGTTGGCCTGTGCCCACGTCCCACCACATTACATCCTGACGTTAACCTGAAATGGCAGAGTTTGGCTATCCAGCTGTAAATTAGACAATGCTGTTCGGTTTCGGCAGCTCTAGCACCCACCGTTGTGAAGACAAGCTTGGTCTGGTCTGGGAGGCAGCTGTGACCATCACGCAACAGCCAGGGCAGTGTGAGGCTACTCTGTACATCTCCGTTCTTCTAGATGGGGGCTGCATAAGAGTAAGGCAGCTCAAAAGTAAAAAAAAAAAAAGAATAAATATCCTGTCCTTGCCGAGGTCTCCTTTGACAACAGAGGAGTGAAAGTTTGCAGGCTTTGAAAAAAGGTTAGCCTCTCTCCTTCTTTCCAAAGCTTCATATAGACATTGTTCGCAATTTCAGCAGAGAAGGGAGGGATGCTGCGAGAACCACCCCTGCAGTCGGTGACGGTTATTATGTTCTAATTGGTTAAAAAGCCCTGGCCTCTTTTGAATATGTTTGAAGATACTTTTAATTATAAAATCCAATGAAATATCCTTCATGCTTTACTAAGAAGCAAGAACTAGTAGTCTCTATTATGAAGAATTTTTTACTGATGAAAGAAAATGAATGTCAAATAAAAGGATAATGAAATGACACTTACTCTTTTCCTCCTGTGAGTGAATATGGTATTACAGTTTTACTTCTGCAGAGCTTCTGAGCACTTCTGGTATGTCTTTGCACTGCAGAGAGCTCATGGCAATTCCTCAAAGAGTTACATCATAAGGATATTATAGGGCTGCAGATGTGCCCTACTTATACACAGGATACCCAGAGGCGTTTTCTTGTTCCTCTTCTAATTTCCTCGTGCTTAATATTTGAAGGCTTATGGAAAGTTCTAAGAAAAATGCCTAATTCCTACATCTTTGAGTGATTAAACACCTTTGAGAATCTGAACAGAGGACAATTTTGGTCAAATGCATTCTTCTTGTATCAGTTAGTATCAATTGCAATGACTAGTGCTGTGATGCCATCTTTCTACTAAAGAATCCACTTTTGCTGACGGAACAAAACTCAATCGACCACTCGAACACAATATTGAGCTTCTGTTTTCAGTCACTGCTCCAATACCTGCCTTTTCTCACCAGGTGTTTTGTAAGATATGGCTGTTTTCCTCCAAAATGCCATGTAACTTTAAGCAACTGGTGGCCAACCAGGTGTCACCAAGACAGAATATTTTTAAATATTATTTTAAATATAAATATATTAATATTTGTGTGGCAGCTTAATGAACAGTGTTTTGCAGGCAAAGGATAAGCATTATATATGTGCAATGGTGTTCCATTCTTCTCTCCCAAGTATTAATTTTCATGAGGAAGACAACTTCTCAAGTACAATGTAGCCAAATGCACTGAGAAAGGATAGCACTAAATATGAGTTTACAAAATATCCCACCTTCCAGGGATGGCTCCCTCAGAAGTGGAATCCTCTTTCATGTAAAATCCATTTGTGTTGTTACATTGAGCATCCACATAACTCCACAATACAAAAGCTGACTAAAGACTATCAGGAGGCTTTAGGACAGAAGTGTTGGACTGATGTAATATGTTTATGACACTAGGTGAGGTAAGTCAAATCTCTTTTACTGCCTGATAAATGATTATTCTTTTGGCAGCTGTGCATCAGATACCACATTTCTGATTAGACTACACAAAGAGACTGCAGTACATGCTCCTCAGAATAACGGCTGTGCATGAATATGTGTATGGATAGAGGACACTGATCATGAAAATAGGGCTAATCTTCCTTCCTTCCTTCCTTCCTTCCTTCCTTCCTTCCTTCCTTCCTTCCTTCCTTCCTTCCTTCCTTCCTTCCTTCCTTCCTTCCATCCTTCCTTCCTTCCTTCCTTCCTTCCTCCCTCCCTCCCTCCCTCCTCTTTCTCTCTTTCTTTTTATCTTTCTATCTTTCTATCTTTCTTTCTATTTCATCTGTAACAAAGTCTCAGCTATTTTTCTAGCAACTTGTCTTCAAATAAATATTCTGCTACACAATGTATTTGCCCTAGTTTCTTAGACAAAGAAGCTTTTGACCTGTGCTTCATATGAAATACAAATATGTTTGGATTTCTTTCTCACTTCAGGAAAGATATTTTCAAAAGCTGCTCATCAGCCAGCTCTCAGTTTTCTTGAAAAGAAATCTTGCATCCTTTGGTGAGGAATAACAGGCATACCCCCTCAATGACACTCAAAGGGAACTTAGAGACATGGGATCAGAACAGTCAATTATTGCGGACAGGATTTACTTAGTATGCATGGGTATCTTCCAGAAATGAAATTGCATTTCATGAATTGCATTCCTACAGCAACGCTCCTTTGCCCAGATCAGATGCTTCCTCACCCTGCACAACCACTGAGAAAGAGGGGAACAAAAAACACTGTAAACCAGCCGCAGCCATCCATTGCTATGCCTAATCATCAGGCACTGTGTCACAAAGTAAAACCTGGAGCTCAGTAACTCTGGGATCATGCATTTAAAGTGAGCTTTAAAATGGAGATTGCAAGAGTGTGTCAGAGCTTTCCCAATACCCCTCTCTCTCACCAGATTTTCCTCGGTGTTCAAGGACTTCAGATAAGGACCGATTTAATACCAGCTTTGCCCCTAGTTTCTTCCTCTATGAAGAAAGCTGCAACAATTTGCCATGTGGGCTATAAATATACTTTTGTCCCTGCAACCAAGCAAGATCTGATTACTGTTTCTGTGACTACTGCGGTACAGAAGCAGATGAGCTTTTGGTTTTACGGGGTTTCTTTCTTTGAGCTAGGCATATTTAAATATTATTGAATAATGAAATCAGAAAAGAAATTCCAACTACATGAAAAGGATACACTGATTTGTATCTTAAGTAAGTGATATGAAAAAGAAATGGGAAGGCTTGCCTAGATTCTAAAGGTGAGAAAAAATTCGTAGAAAATGTTGCTAATAAATGCATCTGGCAATTCAGCTGCATCACTGAATCCTACCCATGACAAAAGGCAGTCTCACAACAGTCAGAAAAATGCATATACTTGCATTTCCTATACACATCTTCAAAGTGGCAATATATATAGCATATTTTACAGTGAAGATAAGTAAAATCACAACAGCATGCTAGCTGGTATGCCATAACCACTAAAATTGTAACTATGCTCCAGAATTACCCTTACAAATAGAATCTAAACGGTACCACACTCGCAGGGAAAGAACTTGAGTTACAGGCCGGAGTCAGTGCACTAATTGATGAGATCACTGCAACAAATCAGAGCAAGAAATGAAGAAAACAGGAAAATGCTACCTGCTGGGAATAGAGATTTTAAGAATAGCCTGGAAGCTTTTCTACATGGGACAGAATCAAAAGCAGCAGGAAGAAGAAATAGCAGCCAAAACACAGGAAGTATTGAGCAAGATGTTTTGAACTACCACAACAATGTTTACTTAGATATTCACACATTAAATGTTCAATTAAAGTAATAAGATCAAAGCAAATGGAAAGTAGTGCAGGAAATGTGAATTGCTGTTGTATGAATTCTTTGTGCTGTGTCAGACCACTGGCCACCCAGCTCAGCAGCCTGTCTTCAGAGGTGGTCAGCTACTGGTTCTTCAAGGGAAGGCTAATAAACAAAACAGAAGCAAACCAGGAGTGATGCTGTGGGGAAAACATTCTCTTTGGCTTTGTCAAGACATTGAATGAAACCCTGGAACTTGAGGTTTGGTTATAAAACTTGCTTTAACATAGACCTACCAGTGCCAGGAAAATGTTATGAGCTCCACAGGAGATGGATGAACATGGGAACTCAGAACCCTACATTTCAAGCCCAGGCGGACCATGGTTATTATTTGTCTACGCTCTCACCTGACACATTTCTCCATACAGGGGTTGGAGAATGTGTGTCGCATCCATGCCCCTCCACCCAAATAAAGAACACACTGAAGATCTTTCTAAAAACTGCACTGGTTTGTGCTGAGGATTCTCAGTGATGGTGTATTCACCACTGTCTATGGTTAAACTGGATGAATATTAAAACAGATTAGTTTCCATAGCTTCTAGTTGCAGCAGCTGGACATTCCCATCAACTCATCAGATGCTTAAGAAGACCTCATATTTGTTCCTGTACCTAAACACAGTGGTCAAGTTTCATGTGGTCTTCTTCTTGGGCATCTGAATGAATCAAGGTCCTTATGCACCTATTAGAAGCGTTTTCTAATACCCGCATCTTTCAGTGTATTTTGAAATTTCTGCAGTTTTCATAGTCATCTTGAAGCATGGTCAACTGCTGCAAACTGAGGCTTAGGTCCTTTTATGTCATCACCCCTTTTTAGGCAGCTAAAGATTCCCTTCATTATAGAGGCAGAATCAAGTAATTACAATTCTTATGAGCAATTCTGAGGTAATTAGGTAACACTTCTCAGAGTCACTGCTTTCTATGACTTCATTTGCCACCTCGTAAGCATTTAAAATTCCAGTTTTAAAATGTCCCACTTAAAGGGTGAAACTGTACTAAATGAATGATTTCCTATTTGTTTTGGATTACTGATAACTGAAGACATCTAAGTTCATGTGTGGGGAAAAATTCTTATTTCTAATAGAAGTGGTTGAGTTTATTTTGGAGTTCATACTAAGCAAAATAGGTTTTCAGATTTTTTTTAATCAGCAAAATAAGGTTGTTGGAAGGGAACACCTATAAACAACTAAATTATTTGATTTTATACTGTCATCATTGCATAGTTGCTTTTCTCAAGTTACATTCTATCCTTTTGGGGGATTATATCGCTTGAGAGGAAATTAATCTCCCTGATTATCTGATCTTATTTTAAAGTCTGCATTTTTTTAGACTGAGAATCATGAAGGGCTTGATGAAAAAACTGCCCTCATTTCTAAAGCTGTGTTAAGAAAATGTGGCAATTAAAAAAATAAAATTAATTGCCATTTGCTTCTAAGTGATGATGATTACTCTATAGCTTAAGAAGACATACGCACCCACTCCCAGTTACAGATTCAAGACCTAATTTTTAGTTCTCAGGATTGAAGACTGTATCCCTACAGCTGTAGATCATTATACACAGATATTGAGTTCAGTTTAGTAAGTGTCCTGTTTACTGCAGCAATTATAATAGCTAGAACTTTATTAATACACACAGTAAAAGCAGTAGCAAACAATATGACCTCTTTGAAACAAATAAGCTTTTATCACATTGTGTATGATGGAAAATTTTGCAGCTTCTTCATCTTTTCCATTTGACAGCTAATTGAAAATACTTCAATTTTGTATAGCACCTACACAGTTATTTAGCAACTAACAATGATCACTCTTTGTAAACAGACATGAAATCTAAGGTCGATTTGAAGTAATTTATTCTAATGCACTTGGCCTGAAGATGTATATGAGAAGGTGTTATGCTGGTTAAATGTTTCTAAGTACATACAATACATTTTACTGAAGAGCCTACAGTAAAATCAGTTTTGTGACTCTTCATGCTATTTACACAAGAAAAACATTATGTAGACTGCAAATATTTAACCATCCTAATTTTATTTAGTGTCTCTAGTTTAATGGATTACTTCCTCTTTATCATTCTAGCTAAACTTTGAATGCTAAATAGCCAAGCGGATTAGCAGCAGCTCCAACCATAAGCAGAGCTGAATTTTGATTATTCAGAATGTTAAGAAAATATGGACAAGAGAAGTCTACTGTAAGAAGATGTGAACCTTCACTTACTGAGGCAAATGTTCTAATCATCTGAGTTGACTCACTAGACCGTGGCTACAACATGACTATAGTCAGAGCAAGAGTATAGCCTGTTCGTTAGGGCAGTCACTTGGGGAGGGAAATCAAAGCAGCTCTTCTCCTCCTACTAGCTATGTTGTACTTTGCAGTGAACTTTCGTTGACAGTCTATTTGCCTTTCTGAACATGGATAAGCAGGATTTCATACTCATGGCCTCAGTGATTTTCATTAGGAGTTAGAACATGATTAGCAACTGGGAAGGAAAAGGCCAGAGACTGGAAAATAATTTTAGCAATTCTGAAAACTGAGAAAATTTAGCCTCTTTATGTGTGGATTATGACGTACGGTGAAATAGGCAGACAAGGAAAGAAAAACACAGCCAGGAGAAGCAATGAGAATTATGAAGACATGCATCAGTTAACTAACTGATTATGCATTTGAATAATATAACAATATACTATTGTGATTATTGCTCTTCCAGGAAACTGTAGGCCAAAAATTTATCAAATTACTAAACTACATCTGAATGTGCACTGTATGGCACACTATCATCAAGAACAACTGAGGTCAGAAATGCAATACAATGTAATATGTGTGAAAACTTTTTTACCAGTTTTCACATGTATTACATTGTGTTGTCACTACTATATACTAACTATCATAATAAAATAGATTTATTTAACTCAGTCCTATTATATAATTTGTATAAATTATTAAAACTCTATAATCCATTTGAGTAATATCTACATCAGAGATGTACAGAATTAAGAATATATTTCAACTTCAGCAACTATTTCCATATCATAATACCAATAAGCATAATAAATAGAGATTTAATATGCTGAAATAGGGACTGGATTTTCAAACTAGGAAAAAACTATTACTGAAAAATATAATTCACCCATTTTTCATTTTACACAAATTCTTCCTCTAACGGGATCTATATGAATTATAATCTCTTTCTTTAGAGACTTCCCATTTTTAGAGGTTTTATTTAATGAAAAATATTTAAATAGCTCTGCACACAGAGTGCACTATATTTAATTCATTTACCTAGTAAAAATGTGGAATAAGTTTTCTAACAACTTCCTAATTTTTTTAGTTTTCATGAAAGTTGGCAGAAGCACTAATTATGAATGAGGGCTATGAAGGGGTGTCCTTCAAACTGTTTAAAAAACAGAAATGGGGAAGCATCACATCCTTTTTAAAAAGGATTAAAAGGAGGATCTGGGAATTACTGACCTGTCAGCCTCATCTCTGTGCCTGGTAAGATCATGGAACAGATCCTCCTGGAAGATATATTGAAACACATGGAAGACAGGGAGGTGATTAGAGACAGCCAATATGCCTTCACCATGGGCAAATTGTGCCTGATTAATCTAGTGGCCTTCTGTGATGGGGTGACTGCCTCAGTGGTCAAGGGAAGAGCTACAGATGTTATCTATATGGACATCTGCAAGGCCTTTGATAAGGCCCCCCACAGCATTCTTGCTGCTAAGTTGGAGAGAAGTATGTTTGGTGAGTGGATTGTTAGGTGGATAAGGAATTGGTTGCATGATCATGTCCAAAAAGTTACAGTCAATGGCTCAATGTCAAAGTGGAAATCAGTAATGAGGAGTTGTCAGCAGATGTCATTTACTGTGACTTTAGCAGAGCTTTTGACACTTTCTCCTGCTGTGTTCTTGTATAGAAGTTAGGCTGTTACAGCCTGGATGGAGCACTTGTCCTGTAGGGTGAGGTTGAGGGACAGGGACTGGTTCAGCCTCAGTGAGACAAGAAGGCTTTGGGGGCATTTAACAGCAGCCCCTGGTACGTATGGTGTTACCCAGAAAACAAAAACAAGCTTGTCACACCGGCACATGGTGGGAGGATGAGAGACAACAGGAATAAATGGAAATAAGGGCGGTTCAGATTGGATTTTAGGAAGGTTTTCAGACTGTGGCCAACTAGGCAGGGTTGCCTGGGCACAGGTTGCCCAGGGAGGCTGTGCAGTCTCTGTCCTTGAAGGTTTTCAAGACCTGACTGGACAAAGCCCTGGTTGGATCTCACAGCTGACCCTGCTTGGAGCAGGAGGCTGAACCAAAGACCTCCCAAGGTCACTTCCCACCAGTATTATTCTGAGATTAAAAATGATATATGGTTGTCTAAATTACCCACCATAACTGCAAAAATTTCGACTATTCTGAGAAATCCTCTTCCTGTTCCCTCGGGCCTGTGAAGAAAAGATGATACTTGCAAAGGGTCCTGTTGCTTAATAAGACTGGTAGAATATCTGCAGCTTGATCTCTGGAGAAGCGATTGTCGCCAGCTTTGATATAAATACAGTAATCAGAATTCATTCATCTGACAGTGTAACACAGTATTTCATTTTACAGAGCAAAAAAAAAGAAAGTATTTCCAAAGGAAGCAGAAATCTTTTACTTCTCCAGAAAATGAACACAGTCTGGCATTCACAATCACAGCTTTAAATTAAGCGGAGCGGTTTTGCAGTTAAAAGGGTATTAGTGTCACAGTGAAATTTCTAAAGCTTTTTTTTTATTTGGAACTCAGGAAAAAGGGAGGATAAACGTGGAGAAAAGTGGACTGCTTTTCAACCACATACTTAAGTGTTTGCCTGGCTCTTTCCATGATTTCTCAGTCATAGGTGCACATGACAGGCGCTACGTACGCTACTGGGTTGTGCACACGTGGAGCAGACATGCATTTAGCTGAACTACTGTCAGTCTTGTCGGTATGTGTGAAAACATGAGTGTAAATGGAAAAAAATGTATGTGGATTCAGTGCGTGAGCCTTGGAGAAACGCAATGGGTCTATATGCAATGGGCTTGTGTTAAATCATTGAGTCAGGCTGATGTCCCGTCTCCTCAAATAAAACTTTGTGAATGCTGCACTGTGGCAAGAAACCTATGCCGTTGGTAATACTACTGTGGCATTATAAGAGATGGGTTAGTGCTGACTCTTAGTCTTCCAGCACTAAGTAACTGCCTCTGGAAAAAACACAGGCCACACAACTCTCTGTTGTTCTCTTTCTTTTCAAGCCTTTAAGTGACACTTATTGTTTTTGGCCAAGAAAGAATAGTTAGGAGATTTTAGCTCAGTGAACTGATCTTGGTAGGGAACTGCATTTCGGAAAAATATTAAGTCTGTGGTATTTTCATCAGTTGCTGACCTGCTAAGTAGGCAAATGGGCCAACAGATTGAACTCTGAAGGTATCATGGGGTGATAATCACAAGGCTACCAAACCAGTCATCCAGCATTACTGGTACTTTGCTGCCAAAAAGCCCAATAATCCCGAGTATCCATGTTTGGTGCCAGATATATTAACAAGCTGTAGCTGTGCTAATTTTGTTTTTATACAGCATACAGGAAAAGTGTCATGAATAACAGCTAAGCCATCTTCCAAGAGCAGCATTAATACTTTAAGCTTCTGTTAACATAGATACGCTGAACAAAATGGGATGTTAAATACTGCATGAAAGATGGCTACTTCACAAAAATCTGTTCTGCATTCAAAGTCCCCTCTGACGATATAAAACTGAAATGTGAGTGTATGTGTAGAACTGTAGCCATTTGAACATTGTTTATCATTGTTGCAGGATCGTAAAAGGGACGTTAGGGTAAACATGAAGGAGATGGCTAACAAGCAGTACGGCAGGGCTAATTTTGATTTGAACGAGGTTCTGAAATACATATTCATGTAGTCAAGACCAGACCTTCATATGCTATTCTTTACCAAAATTAGCCCTACTATATCATTTTGGGCATATGCATCTGTAGCTACATATTCATTTTTAAATAAACTAACAGAAAAATATGGTATTATGAGCAACTGATGGATTCTATCCATATTAAAATCCAGCCAAAGCTATAACAATAAACATAAGGAAAGCACATTAGTAACCTTAACAGTTTTTTGTTTCCCTTAATGAATCTCCCCGAGGAAGTTACTTTCCATTTCTTAAAGAGCAGTCACATAAGAAGTGAATCCTGAATCGACTGAAGTCCATGACAAAACTCTGATTTACTTCAAAAGGATCAGGATTTCGCTCTTGCTTTTATTGTGGGTTTGCTGGAAAGGTTTCCAAAAGATACTGAGAAAAAGGCCTAAGGGCTGTGAAATGTGATTGTAGACATCCTTCTGCAACAAAAGCTGAAAGATTACATAGCATATTCAGAAGTGTATTCCAAGAACCCCACATTTATTTATGAGTCTAAGCAGTCAATAAGTCAGTATTAATGCAAGTGATTGTTACAAATGGATGATGTTTTCTTATCTAGAAGAAACTGAGTTTAAATCAAAAATATACTTTGATAGTTAATGGCATTTTAGAGCACATGTTAATCAGTAGATTTACATGTTGAATATCGCAGGTCTTTTATCAATCATATTATTCTTTGCAATTAATGACAAGAACATCTAAAAAAAGACAAAAACTACATGGCCTTATAGGACAGCATACCAAATTACTCAGGGCTTAAATATCTTAGTTGTCAAGCTGTAACCTCAGACTCCTCACTCCTCCTATAGACATGAGAAGAATAATGGGCCAGCAAGGAGAGGAGCACTCTTTGTTAGCTGGTTCTACCAAATTAATAAAGGAACCCTGACTAAATGGCCAGTGAAACTCTGTGTGAACATGTATAATTCAGTGGTTGTTGAGGAGTGATTTTAAAGCTGATTAATTTAGATTAAAAAGGTTTTTCAAAAATTGCTGAAAGTCTCTAACAGCACTTCTTTGTATTTTCGAAGATTTACTGGAGAGAATATTAGGCTGTATTATTGAGCTATTAGTAAGCTGCATGAAGAGAAGCATTGAAAACAGTAAAGGCAGTGCCATTACAGAAATAATTGGTATATTTTCAAAATGAATAGACGATACACAATTTTGGTCAGTGCATCAAAAACAACTCCAAAAGAAATAGGAGCAGTCCAGCAGCTCTGACAGAAAAATTACAGCTGTAGAGATTCTTCACATAAAAAGATGAGATAAACACCAGCACCGTCTCATTTTGAAATAGCATGCATATGAAGTGATGTGACACATACCTAGGAAAATGCATGTTACTTTGGCTGTCATTCAGATGTCCTGGAAATACACAAATGTGAAAGCCCATGATGAAATAGAAAGGAAGGCTCTCATTAATTAAATGTATAAATATGACGAAGAAGTGGATGGAAAGGTTAGGAAAAGGAATAATTCTTAATGTTCCTAATGATTTCAATGATAACCATAGCAAGGGCAAGAGGAGCTCTTCTCCTGACTGCTTTTTTGAATAAGGTCACCTCCCCACAAGACCTGTCATAGTGCTTGGAGAGCTCTGAGCTACCATCTACCCACCTTTATAGTTCCTGCTCAGTTCTGTGTCCCAAGTCCAGGCTCTTGATCTCAGTGGTGGCTTGCTTGACCAGGGACACAGTGTCAGCCTGCAGCTCCTCTTGAGGCCAGACCATGTCACTAGTGGATCCGATGTCAGTCACCACTCGGGGACTAGCAAAGCTGAAAATATAACAGGAGCCTGGAGGGTCTATGCAACTGAACTCCCAGCTTCACAGCTCTCCAGTTCTAGCTAATGAGTGAGAATAGTTTCAGACTGCTATAACTCACCTCCAGCCACCTATCACCCACCAGGACAACTTTGGTAGACAAGAACCAATATAGCATAAGGGCCTTTGACTTTACTTTTTCAGCCTCAGCCTTGCTATCTGATATGTCACCCACTGGTTCCATTTACACAAGGGAAATCCTCTAACATCAAGTTCAGCTGCCTCTCTGATTGCTTCACTGGGCAAGCAGCAGGCTCCAGCCTTATACATGGGCATAGATTTCCCCCTATCTATTGTACTACCTCTAGGGAAATCTTTTGTTCTACTTTTCATCTTCCTTTTTGACGGTATTAGTCAGCATTTCATGTTGTATCTTGTCTTCAATTTGGTCCACAGCCTGAGCGATAATAAGCATTTGCAGTATACCTGCATCCCACTGACTCCCATTAAAGTATAGCGAGTTCTATGAATCTCTCGGGACCTGACCAATAGACTGTTCCTCTTCCCAACAGCAACATTTGTAATGCATCGGAAACTTTTATAGCGCTATCAACAGAAAATATATAGTGTAAACAACTGTACTGTGTAATCCCAACACCCAAGCCTTAGCCTAGCAGCCACTGTGTACTGAACTCTTGCACATGGGGAATTCTGAGCCTAAGCGGTATTTTGAAAACAAAACAAATTATAGGAAAGTTTTTTCTTTTAAACAACAACAACAACAAATTATTAGGGTAATTGCATTGAAATACATTACATCAAAGATGACTTTTTTTTTGTTTCAGTTTTTTAGTATCTATCACTAAAGAGCACAGCCGTTCCCCGTTGCATGACAAAGGCAATCCTCTGTTCTGTTAGTCAAGGTAAATATGACAAGTATACATGTCTACTGATTCTGTACTTGGTTTTCGATAGAGCTTTGGAGAGACCAAGGACTTGACAGGTACAAACAATGTTTTTTCTTTAGTGATAGATCAGTGCAGATGCAGAAGATGACGGCACTATGTCTCTTGTGCGGGGACTTTTTTTTTCTTCATTTTTATTAATTGTTTTTTCAAACTCAGACCTACTGCAGACTGAAATATGTGAATGCTCTTGGAAGTACAGGAGCCTAAAGCAACCTTTCCTTAACTAATTTACTTTGACTTATGAAGTTCAAATCGTAATCTTTCACGATGCAAATTTATTTATTATTATATCACAGCAGAGATGACCATGCAGATTGCTATTCCTATTTAGAAAATCTATACCGAGAGAAAATGAGAGGTGACTGATTTGTATCTCACTACAAATGCTGGATGGACTCACTTTGATTTTTGAAAGACAAAAGAGACTAATCTAAAGATATGAAGAGCTTTTGCTACCATAAGCCTTGCCTCTCCCTTGGTATTTATACAGGTGGTTTATATTAATCAGCTCTTGATGCAACCTCATGCGAGAATATTGGTGAGGCAAAAAAGACCCTGTGTTAAGAGTGAGCACGTCTTGTGGGATGGAGAATTACAAAGGAGAAACTAAAGCAGAAGGCAGCACCAGACAAGTAGTTGAGAGGCCATGAGTTGTGTGGGTTTTGCGGTCTTGGAAGGCTTTTCAAAGTAGCCACACTCAGCCTGTGTCAGGATGCCAGCTTGTTTCACTTAGTGCTAGTGGGGAGAGGAGAGGCAGAAGGGGAGGGAGGGTACCACAAGCTGGCATTTCTTCCCAGGTCTTCATCTCCTATAAAACACACATATTGTGACTTCCAGATCATGGTGCTAGCGTACCCCTCATTTTGCCTTCTGCTGTGGATTTTCTCTAGTGCAAGGAAATATTCCAATATACATTCTAGTATTTGTATGTATGTGTGTGTGCATATGTACATATATAAAAGACATATACATATGCACATATATTATATTCTTTTAAAATCCTTTTTATAGAGTATGGCAATCACTTCTATCTCTTGTAATTGTTTTTGTTACCCAGTGATTGACTGTCTGTGCGTGCACGTTTGTGTGTGCATGTAGAGGCAGGCGGGAAGGAGAATCGTGTGAGAGACTGCAAGTGTGAGAGCAAGAGGGAAGAGCAGCGTGACTGTAACACCCCTATCTGAGGTGTGCTACATTTGAGCACCGGTGTCACAGGGTTTTTTTGAAATATTGCCTGCTTCAGTACTTGCTGCATTTACTTCAGCATACTGGCTTTTTTTTTTTTTTCTGCATTTTTCCAACTTATTAACTGAAGAAGAAAAGCAATAAAATAAATTCCAGCCCAAGGGAAGACTTTTCTGTGTGTACATTAATAGCACAGCTGAGAGCTAATATGGAAACCGAGTTAAATAGTAACATCTTCTGTCCTTTTAATCTTGATGATAAAACTGTAATTTGCATTAGACAAATGGAATTTATGGATTATTTTTTTTTCCCACTTTTGAAGCAGCATGGAATCTCAAAAATACCAAAATAAACAGTTTTCTTTTTCTGGAAGAGAATAAGATCTCTTTCACAGGCAGTTGCATGGATTATGCTTTCTCTTCCCACAGCCACAATTTGGTCTTTTCCTACATATAGCTATTTCATACATGAAGTACACAGCCCTGAAGCAGGCAGGCTTTTATTCATGGCTGTCGTATTGCAGAAATGAATCTGAGATTGTCCTAGATGTTCAGACACGTCCAATCTTTCAAGGACTATGCCCCAGAATTGTGTGTTTGCTTTATTCCCAGCACATTTCTGAAGTAAAAAAAAAGTGAGAGAAAATTTCAAAAAGGATCATATAGGAATATTATAAGTAATAGCAATATTTTACTGGCATTTTCCTGTCAAGGTAAAAAAGTTCAAAGGGAAATAATTGCAAATGTACTGGATGAAGAACACACATCAAATTGCAAATGTGGTAACGATACCTTATCTCATGCTTAGCATCAGATTCAAGTGTAATTCTTTTTACTGTGCTGGAACATGCAACACTGCTTTTTTGAACGCTTTAACGATATTTGAAAATGTCAGATGTATCCTAGCCTTTGAAGTAAAGAGATTCTCATCTGTAACACTGTTAGTCAGCAAAGCTCATTGTTAGGCAAAATAATGCAAAATGACACTGAGATTAAGTTTTGTTTACAATGGAAACATCAAAGCAAGTAGCTAAAAGTCCCATTACTGAGAGCATACTATTACCTCTTTTTCTTCAAAAAAATCAAGTTTCAGTTTCAGCTGATGAACATTTTGTTGCACATAGAATTGCAGAATCATAGAATTGTTTGGGTTGGAAAAGACTCTCAAGATGACTGAGTCCAACCATTAACCTAGCGCTCTCGAGTTACTGCTAAACCATGTCCCTAAGCACCACAAATACACGTCTTTTAAATACCTCCAGGGATGGTGCCTCAACCACTTCCCTGGGCAGCCAGTTCCAATGCTTGATAACCCTTTTGGTATAGAATTTTTTCCTAATATCCAATTTTCACCCTCTTCTTTGTGAGAGATTTTATGACATGAAGAGATGTAAGCATAAGAAGATAAGCGATAGGTTCAGAGTAGGTACAAGAATAAGATGCCAAGAAAGATCTGGTGGTTACTTTCTCTTCAGAACAATACATGTATGTAAACTCCAGGGCTGACCACATCGCATCTTTACTTTGTTGCAACAAGAACACAACTGACTCAAAATATGTTTATACATTTGAATTTATAGTAGATACTTTCAAAAGTGAGCATAAACATTCTTTATATTGAACATAAACAGGCTTATATGATACCATTTTAGTATTTGTGATGCTCACTGAACTTTACAACTTATGTTCTGATTCATTCTTTGAAATATTTCCTCTTCATGGTTTTTCATACAAGCACTTGACCAATTGCAGTAGGCTCACAAATTCTGTGGGGTTTTTTTTGCACCTGTGGTGAGAATGGTTTTGGAAACTGGTCTAGGAGCCTACACACCTATAACTCAGGTCTAGGTAGGCATTTACACTGCCAGTACTTACCTAAGCATAGATTCACTGTAAATTGCATACATTCACATGACAAATTACAGTCGTTATGGTGGAAAGTTTCATAAAACTCTCATTTGAGGGTCTGTTGTGGTAATTAGTGACAACAAGCTTTGTATTTTGTAATGTGGAAGTGACCATTCTGAAAACAAATACTGATGGAAAGAACTAAAGAAAAAAACAACTCTACACGTGTCTATGTGTTCATATTAATAGAGCTATTCAGTTTAAAAGTGAGTAGTTAGTGTCCTCAAAGCAAAGCATCACCATACACGGTATGACCGTACATGGTCCCCTCAATTAAGTATGAATTCTGTTCCAATTACTTGTCTTCAAACAAAAAAAATAAAAAAATAACACATGACGCGCAGTCAAGAAGACGTTTCTACTGAAAACCGAACTTTCCCAGTAATGATTTTAGAAAAGGCACACATCAGTAATATTTTAATTACAGGTAAGAGTTCTTCACAAAGAACAACCCTCCTCCAAGTTTAAAATACAAAATATCCATTAATTCAGTTTAATGACTAAAAAAAATACAGCTTCCACAGTTAGGTGGCACTGTTTCCTTTTTCTTATTAAAGCTTTTAAGCCTTTGCAGCCACTGAGCTTCAGAAGCACCAAAAAAAGTAAAGCCTTTTACGATTAAGGCTTCACTCTGAAAAGGAACTGGACAAACATCAGTCTGTCTCATGGGTCTGTAGTTATTCCTTTCCCTTCTCTTTGAAGCTGACATGTGTTTCCTACAGTCTTTGTCTATCACCTTTTATAATGTGCTACAATTACTGTGGGTATTTTCAATCTTGGAGAAATGCTTGTGGGTGAAATTTCCATCCTCTCCAGCTTCCCAGCACTTACTGCCATGCCCTGTTTTCCTTTACCCTGCAACACCACGAGAGCTCTATATTCAACTCGTGTATATCAGCCGTGTTGAGGATCCTCAATAGTAAAAAAAATGCTATTTCCAAAAAACAATGCCTACAGTAAAATTATGGAGTTGAGGGGAAGAGTTGGCTCCACTTTAGCCATGGTTTTGGTGTGATCCATGCTTCTACAACTGTCTTATATCCATTGCAAACTGAACTGTCTTGAAGAGAAAGGAATTTGACATTTTGGGAGGGGTTAGCATAGTGCAACCAGAAGCAATCAAAATTCTTTCGGATCACCACTGAAAGAATTTTGATCTGCAGACTTCAAATTTTTGCTCCGAAATGGCCAGTTCAGGCATTCAGAACTAGGCTGTCGTGTATGTCAAGAAGCTAAATTGGACTCTCATTGAAACTAGAGTATGAGAACCTCTATGGATTTAATAGGTCACAAAGAAATGTTGATGAAAATATCAGAATCTACAGTACTCAACAAGTTAAAGCTACAAGATCAACAACTGCCGCATGTTATTTCACCAATATTTCAAAATTCCCATCATATTCATTATAATTGTTTCAACGAACTTTATAAAATGTTTCATCATGCCAAAATCTGTTTTTGTTAAGACAGGGCCCGTCAACCACCAATGAGGCTATACAAAGGAGAAGTAAAAAAGCAGTCTGTGCCACTTTCTGTCAAGACAAAAATGTGGTTGAAATACTTGATGAAGTGGACTGAGATGTGCTAGGAGGTATTGTCTTCCCTGAAGCACAATGGACTCATCCCAGCATTCCTAACCCAGGTTAAAGTGAGCAAGTGCTAATGTTGGCACCTCTGAAGCTCTACCTCATATTTTCTATATCACAGCCTGGTGCAATGTCTTATGTCAAGAAAAGCACTTAATAGTCAGCAAGATCGTTCTTTTTATTTTCTAGGCAGTCACAACAGTGACATCACTTTGGGAGTGGTTCCTGGACTTCTCGAATTAAACTTGAACTTCAGTTTATGTGTTACCAAAAAGTCTCAGAAATGTACTAGACTGAGCCTGTGGAAAACAATGCTTTTTAATTTTTGAATTGCTTTTTTGCAACATGATTCTAGTATGGCTGCCTGATATAAATCTTCCCTCTGAATATTTACTTAGCCTTAGTAGTGTTTTTTCCCACAGGACACAATTTCACAATATTACCTTTCATTAAAGCTGCACTGTTGAGCCGTTGTTTGTGCCTTTCTGAAAAGCTACCTTTTTGGATATAGTTTATTCTGCTATATAATTTAATGTTATTCTTTAAGCGTGAGCTAAATAAATGATGAAACTTGGCTTCACTGTGATATCTGAGTGTTCTTCTCACCCTTTCCTATCCAATCTTTTCCACAAAGCTTTCTTCTATTCTTTAATTGACAATAGTCTATAGTGTTACTAGAGACTTTATGAATTTAAGAAGTTATCAACTATTAATATACCACAAGTTAGTGAACATCATCAAGACTGTTTTGCTATTCTAATATCCCATCTGTGAAAGTAGACACCAGGGAATGCAAGAGACCTGCTAAGGAACACAGCTGTTACTACTATTTTTTATTTAATGTTTCCCTTCCTCTCTATAGACATTTAACTTAACTAGAAAGGTTTTTTCACAGACTTTGACCAAATCTTCGTAAGTGTTGAAGCTGTTGGCTAAATTTTCTCTTACATAGTAGAAATTTACTGAGTAAAAAAAAGCTAAAAACAAAATTAAAAAAACCCAAACTACTCACAGATCTGTAAGACACATATTTCTGAAGATGTCTGTGGACATTTCTGTTAGAACACCTGGAATAATGCAGAGATTTAGAGTGTAAGTTGGATATTTCTCCTTATTCAAAGGCAGCACTTGTTCAGAGTTAGCAGGCAGTGGTCCCAAAATTTGTTTTCAAGTAATCTTCTGAACTCCAAGGGGGTAACAACAGCTCTGGGGCAGGGAATTGAAGGATCTCAATTTGTTTGGTAAGATCTGCTGATCAAGCTTACTCCTCTCCTCAACACAACTGCCTCTGCGTAACAAAATGAAGAAAGGAAGAGTCACTCTGTAAGTGAAATCTGTTGGACTTTCTGTCCTGTCTGCAGGAAAACATGTAAGGAATTTATGTGCCTTGAGAAGGTCAAAAAAGAAAGTTCTCAGCTACAGTAATATTTCTTTGGAAATCCTTCAGTAATAACTTATAATTAAAAAACAGAACATTTTTCCCCAGAAAGGACACCAAATTTTATTTGTGATTAAATGTATATAATAAAACCAAATTATTCTCCTGGAATAGCCAGCTAAATACTCAGCTTCAAAATGTGAGGTAAGGTACAGCATTTGAAATGTGTTTCCAATCTCTTGCTGTCCCAAACTGGTATCTGCATTGAATATAGTATATATTACTCGGTCTATTCAATGCAGATGTCCTTCCCAACAACTGTTGGTTAGCAAAGCGAAAAGAAGTTATAGCACATATTAAGATATATATATAGTGTATTAGCACAGTTCCATTTTTATCTGTCCATGAATACTACTATATCTGTAATACAGCTGAGTTCTGTGTAATGTTTACAGCAGATATACAGGTCTGTTCTTTTTCTTTATTCACATTTTCACTGGCTCACTGTACCTTAGGAAATTATTCCTTATTCCTGTATGAAGCATCTGACACAGAGGAGTTGAAATATTAGGTAAAATGCAGCAATTTATTACATAAATAAACCTTAGATCCATGGTGGATAATTCTCAATATACTCTGAGGTTTTATATAATTACTGTTCTGTTTTGTTCTTGTCTGATTCTGTTGCTGTTTCTTGAGATCTGTATGCACATAAATTAATGTAATTCATCAATATGACAGCTGAATTTTAAATTTGGGGTTGTTATTTTTTCAACAGTTCAGCTGTTCACTTTAACGTCAGCAGTGATGCAGGCTTTACATTATGTACTTTTTGACATCTTTAATTCCAGATTTATGTGGCATAGATGAAGAGGAATATATATATATATTCCTCAGTGAAGCAGACATTTTTATTTTCTAGAGATCTCCCTACACAGCACTGTAAGCTCCTCTGAAGTCATGAGACCATCCATGTTTAACTTAATCTTCTACTGGGTCATCAAAGTGACACGGGAGTTACTCTACGAGCTGCAAAGGCATGCCTCTGCTTCTGTTCCTTGCCAGCAGCCCTGCCCCAAGGCAGAGGTTCAAAATTGTTTTTATGACCTGAATCCCTCTGCTTCCATACGTTTTTCTTCTAAGGGAGTATGTGAAAAGCACGCTCATTCTCTTTCACAGGCTAACAATGCAGTTTTCTTTTTTTTTAAATCTTCAAATCTGAGCTGTTGGACCTCTGTTATTACGCATTGTTTTTTCCCTAAAAAAACAAACAAAGAAGAAAAGAAGATTATGAAAACTAGTAAGGAGAAAAATCTTATTGAAACCACTGTTTTTTAACATTTATGACTGTGACGTGACAGAATTAACTGCAACTAATCACTACATGCCATTTTCCTCTTTAACATGTTAACCTCTTAGGAAATACGCAGGTACCAATCCCAAAAGTCTGGCTGAACTGAAGGGAAGCCCAGCTCTTTGCCTCCCTGAGAGCAAGATCTGGCCAATTGTCCTGAGCCTCTGCATCTGCTGCAGGACATGGACTGTAACCCTGCCGCTGAATTCCAAACACCTTTTCCATTTTTCAGTGGAAGCTGCTGAGCAAGCAATTGTATCAGCTTTCTGTTTGTTTTGAGTAGCACCTTTCCTTCATTTCCATTTCACTGAATCCGCAGCAGAGGCACAGCACAGTGCTAACAGTAATTTTAGAAGAGTGAACTTCCCACAAAACAACAGCTGTCAGGCTTACCATATGGAAAAAAAACCCAAAACCCCACAACAGAAAACATATCCAAACTTGGTACAAACAACCTGATAATAAGGTAGCAACAGTAAGAAAGCAGTTTGATAGTAACCTAAAATAAATTGCTACAAAATATATTGTCAATATAAAGAATATTTTTATTTGAAAGTGCTGGATACTTTTGGGGTTTTTTTTTTGGGTTTTTTTGTTTGGTTTTTTTTTTTTGAAAGAATCTTTATTTGAGCTAGCAAATTGATTCCTGATTTTAGAGTCCTGTACAAAAAAGGACCTTACAATGTTCAGACAAAAGGTCTTCTGTTAATGACAATGACCATGCTCTGCATACCCTTACAAACTTCTCTATGAAATGTGCAGTGTAACTAGCTATAATTAAATATATGCAGATATCACAATAATAAGAGCTTGATTAACTCCTTTCTATAGGAAGCTGCATATTAATTTCCATAATGCTTAAAATTAGATGAGTTCCATCTGAATTTTAACATTTTCCCTTGCCAAATGACGATGCTAATCGCACTATTCAAATGTTTGAAGAGAGAATTGGGAAGCTTAGTGCAGACAAAAAACCTACAGTGTTACCATTTTAGCAATACTCATGTGCCCAACTTAACCAATCATGAATGAAGCCCTTTTACTTAAATATTTGGGAAATGTCTAGTACATCTCAACAAACCAAGATTTTTATATTCATCTGCAGAGAATTAAAAAAGAATGGATGCTTTCTAAATAGATTACCATGGTATTTATTCTTCTTGAGAGAGAATGTCAGCGCAGTTTGGTTGAATATAATATTAGCTGAATTTTAGATGTTGTTTATCTAAATCCAACTTTACAGAAAACATACATGTTTTGATGCCATTATTGACTATTGGTTACTTTTTGCTGCAAAAGATTTATTCTACATCTGGATGTTGAATCATCTACATACCAAAAATTTTTTCCTCAAGCCAATTTATCTTATGATTACAACAATCAACACAATCAACACAATACTAGAATAAAAATCCCTTTTCTAAGAAAAAGATGCTATGCCTTTGGTTTCACTCACTTCTTGTAGCTAAGATACAAATCTTATATTCCGTACAGCTTGTTTCTAATCCAGCTTTTGGGAATGGGTTGGGCTTGGGGATTTTGCCTCCTTAAAATAGAATCTGCTAGCTGTAAAGAGCTATGGCTACTTTCAAGACCTTTTCAATTCTGGTATTGAGGGAAATGTCCCAGCCAATTTCATTCCCAGCAGGTGTCATGGGGTTAAGCACTTCAGTGCAGTAAAGTGTTGTTTTATTTCTTCTGGTGTTACCAGAAGAATAGAATTTTTAAGTAACATCCAATGAGAAGGCTGTGATGATTCCTTAGTGTAACAACAAATAAACCAACAAATGTTAGAGGAAAGATACTGTGACAGCAGCAGAGAATCTATGGCTTGCTCTTAGTCAATCTTCTCATCCAACAACTACAGCTGGTTTTAAACCGACTATTTTAGACTTCAAAGCCTTGTAGGGTGCCAGTTTCATTTACGCCTTAGTCTCCTGCTCAGAGAGATGGCATGATACATAAAGCATTATTTGACAGGACGTAGCAGTGATTGCAACCCACTACAGAGCAAACCGATTCTTTTTCTACTCCTCTGTTCCTCCTGGCTGATATTTCAGATTATTGATTTCAGGATATCATCAAGTGTCAGCCATTCATTTAAAAATCACCATGTCTGAACAAGAGCAATGCCACATAAATGCTATAAAAATTATACAGACTTTAGCTAAATCTTAATCACTGAATTTCTGAACAGACTGATGATGACAGCTATCATGCTGAAAAATGTCATAATTTATGACACGTTATGCATTCTCTGAAAGACTGTAAACCAGTACTTCTGCCTTTACTAGATATTTAGGATGCAGATTGCTATTTTGCATAATTATGGCTGCCACAAAAGATTAAACTTGTACTAAAAATATGCATCACTATCTAAACACAAAATGTGGGGTTTTTTTTCATTGCTGTTTCTCCCTCCTATTCAATACTTAGCTTATTCCATTCTTTTTTTGTTCTGCCTCCATTCTTTTTCCTATTTATTCTTTGCTTTGTTCCATTTTCCTTTATGTCTTTATCATTTCCCCTCTGCCCCCGTACTTCTAATTCATTATTTATTTAGGGGAAGAGTTCCCTTTGTTTGTCTCCTTTGTTTCTTAGCATTATTTGATTCTCCCCATTTCACCTCTCTGCAGTTTGAAGGAAGAATCTTTTCCAGAATTCCTGGTTTGCTGTGCTTCCTCCACCCAATTATTTTGCTGCTTCTTCTATCCGTTGGTTATATGTTCTTCTGCCTCTTCCAATGAAATGTGTGGGCTTTTTCAAAACAGTATGTCACTCTTCATTTTAAGCAAGGCGCGAATAACCTAGAATGCCTTATATCAGATTGGGTGCAACTGCAAAAATCCTTAAGCAAACCACAGGTATGCATCCAGTATTTTACTGGTCTGATCAGTGAAAAACAACAGTGGGCTACAGATTTTAATGAAGAAAAGCTAAAGAAAGGATCACTGATAGTGTTCACGTAAAATGAGGCTTCAGCAAAAGCAGAAAAGCAAAACGGTATCATGAGAAGCTGTTACAAATTTCTGTTCTTACCAGACTAGGTGGGCTTTGGATCCAGTATTCACCTAAGCTTTCTTAAATTTTAAAGTATTTAGCATGTTTCCTTCAAGTCCTATCTGATCAGCCCTTCCTCTATTGTCTCAAGTTTTGCCCATGAGCCTTAAAAAGAAATTAGATTAACCTTCCTGGGACTTTAGTTTATATATTGTTTAAACAGATCATTTAACTGTCTTGATAAGGTATTTACAGCTTACTTACTATTTGTAAAGAGCATCAAGGGTGTCTGATTAAAGATAATTTAAATGCAAACTGTTATAATTTCCAATAGAACCTGTCCCCTCACAATTAAGTAGTTCATTACTCACTTAATCATGTAGCCCTCAAAGTTACTTGTTTTAGAAAAATCTATTTTTGTGTTAGGTATTGCATTTACATGGCAGAAAATTACTTTTTTACTTGCCAACTTGTTATTAGTATGTCATATACCAGTTCTGAAATATCAAATTCACGTTAAGCAATTGTTAAACAGAGGAAGAAACAGAGGCATGCAAAAATTATACAGGTTTCAAGTCTTGTCTTGTGATTCTCTTACTTTATGCACTCCCTGCGTGCCGAAGCACAGAAGGGACAGTGGCTTTTTTTGCTACCTAAAAGAAATCTATAAATCATGTAAAACTTTCAGTCTCAGGTTGGCACTGTCAATCTGCTCTGACAGGCTGCAATATGAACGGTCTGGTAGCCGGGCAAGAGAGTCACTACTAAGGTCTTGCATCCTGCACCGACTTCTTGTTAGCAGTTTAAAAAATCTGTTAGTACAAACCCTGTTTTAAGACTCCAATATTAAAAATCTTGGCTATGAATGTTTAATGTTGCTTAATTAATTTAAATTGTACCAACCATTAGCTTGCTAAGACGTTCAATGAGGACCGAGCTACCAAGGGCCTCATAAGTAGCAATTAAGACTGTGAAACGAGAGTTGTGATCAAGAAAGTGGTGTGCTGCTGCCTCCATTTCCATGATCACCGCAGCACTGCAGCACCATTTGGAAATACATTTGAAGCAACAGATACCAGTACGCCTACATCACAGAAGGTGTGACATTTTGTTTTAATTGAAGGCCTTTCGACCCGCCTCATATTCCTGACCAGGGTCATGGCTCCACTTGGCTGCTGTACGTCTAGGCAGCCCTAGTAGTGGTGTTTAGTGGGATTTTAGGCACTTTTATAGTGTATAGTCATCCAGGTGCCCTGCTGGCGTCAGCAAAGGGAAGGTGGCCCAGCCAGCACATGACCACCTCATCCCAAACTATGCACACAAGGCAGGTAAACTGCCACCTAAAACTCCAGTGCTTCCTACATAAGGGTGTTTGCCTTTTAAATATACTCATAGACGAGAAGCAGCTTACCCCTAAAGCCAGTTTCTATTCCCAAGGCTTCAGTTATTTCAGCAGTTGAAGGAGGCAAAGGGTAAGGGTATTCTGCTAGCCTGGCACATGTCTGGATAAAGCCCTAAATCTCACATCCTCAAAGGACTTTGCACATCTCATCTGGGTTCAGCAGCCTCACTTGCAGCTGTTTGGTGTCTCTGTCGGTCCAGGGCTGCCTGTCTGCCTGATGGCATGCGGCCACTGAAACACAGAAGAGACTGCAGCATTCAAACTCACAGCTCGTTCAGCATCTTCACATCTGTTAGATGGTCTGGATATGTTGAAATAACTTTTGCAAAATGCAAGTATCCGTTTCCACAGTCTGTTATAACATCCATTCCAAGTTTGAGAAAGCAAACATGGATGTCATTGTGTATCTGACATTGATTTTGTGAGGGAAAATAAATATTTTAAGATTCTAAAAGGGAAAGAAGAATAAGAAGAATATAGTCATTAATTCAAAACCCTTCTAAATGAATGAGTCTTTGAGTTTGTCTGAGTTTAGTTCAAAACTCAACGAGAATTCAACTCGTAACTAATTGTTTTAGCATGCTTATGGAACTTCAATTTCTCAAGAGCTGATGTAAGTATTTTAATGCCTCTCTCTTCTTCATCAGTAATTAAAGGTGCCCTCATTATTAGCTATTTACCAAGTATAACAAATCTATAGGCATAGTTTGTGTTTTGAAATGTTTTTTAATAAGTTCTATGTGGAAAAAAGCCAATCAAAAGAAAAACAATAAATATATGCATAGTACACCTTTACATGTTTTTTACATTTTGTTTGAAATTTTGTTTGATAAACATGGGTAATTTTAATGAGTCTTGCCAACTGTAAGATCAGTCCATGGGTGTTACCTAAATGTGGCCTTGAACTACTGTCATCGTTTTTTCTGTTGCGCCATACTCTTTTAAATTTTAGAATATGAACTAACAGATACCAAATTAGAGCAGAATACAAAGGGGTTCAGTCATGCTCAGGAGCTCCTGGTTGGATTCAGGGTATGAGATTGACCATAGATGTAAAAAGCCCAGAGCAATTCCACCTCTCAAAGCCTTGAAAAAGGTGTAATTCAAGCTGCTTGGTGTTCTGCTAATCTCAGTAATGTACCTTTGCCATTAGCACAACAGCAATAATTACAGCCCATATGATGCAGAAGAACTTTATGCAGAGGTAAATCCAGTTCAGGAACTTTTTTCAGAGATGACAATAAGGTTCCAAAAATACTTTCTCTGAAACTAATTTTTCTGTGTTAGATTAGGGACATTGCTACATTCCTTCCTCCAAAATGTTTGTTATGATTAATGTACTCTTTCTGGGTTAACTGTAGAGTTGTTTTCAGATAAAAAAAATAAATGATGGCTTGCTATAATTATTTCTCTTCTATGTCAAAATTGAGATATAAGTGCAAACTATTACTCCTTTTTAAAAAAGAGCAGATCATCCACACTTCAGATGATGTAGTATCTAGGGGGATATAAAATCACATCCTCAGAAGGTCACTGTTATAGCATGTTTTTAACCTCTCTTGCATCAGTATGGCATTTGCCTTGCTGTCGTCTTTCAGTACTCCCTACAGCCTCATGCAGAAAGACAACTTCCAGATGATTTAGCTGTCAAATCATTTTCCTGAAAGCAGCACAATAAGGAGAAAAATCAAGGCACATGGGTCTGGAAAGGCCACCAAGATGTCATTCAGCCTCTGGAAGGTGGTCCAAGACACAGCCAGATCCTCCTAAATCACATCACACAGATATCTGTCTGTTATCTTAACAGACATCTTTTCTGGGAGGCTAAAATGATGGCTCTATTTGGGTAGATACTCGGAATTTGTTTCTAACCATAAGGGTAGTGAAGCAAGGACATAGCTGCCTGGAGAACCTGCCAGATGGGAAGTTTTTAACTGCAGGTGAGACAAACATTAGCCAGGAATGATGGAGTCAGTGATGGCTTAGCCTGCCTTGGGGCAAGGAGGTGAATTGGATGAGCTTGTCAAAAGAGAAAACAGAAATTGTATGACTTTCTCCCCCATCAGCAGCTCTCAGCACCCTCAGTGTCACACATCAGGTTGCAGTCCTTTTTCCCAAGTGGCTGTGCATCATCCAGATCACTTATGCTGTCTTTCTCCATGCTTTTTAACAAGGAAGTGATGATGTCTTCAAGCCACTATGTTGCTGCCTCTTGCTGCGATAGCTGAGACTTGGGGTAATTGTGTGCTGACGACTTCTGCTCTTGCAAACATAGCTAAGCTGCCTCCAAATCAGGTTGTTTAGGCCCTGCTAGCTGGTCCCAAATATGATTATGACTGCAGCTGCACTGTGCTTTTCCTGATATCCAAACCAGTAAGGCTAAACCTATTTGTGCTACTGAACACAAGCCAGCAGCATGCTCCTGCAAGGAAAGCTAAAAGCACATTGGGCTGCAGTGGCAGGAGCATATGCAGCAGTTTCAAGGCTGCGATCACTGCCTTTTGCCTGGCACTGTGGTGAGGCTGCGTACTCAGCATTGCATCCTCTTTTTCATCCCCTCTCTCCACTGCAAGAGGAATATCAACAAACTAGAGACAGTCTAGGAGACACCCACAAGTATGTTTAGGGACGTGGAGCATATATCTTATAAAGTGAAGCTCAGGGACCTGGGTTTGTTCAGCTAGCAGAAAATAGGTTCAAGGAAGACCTAATTACTGTCTTCAAGTACCTAGAAGGGAGTTGTAGAGAAGAGGAAGTCACGGTCTTTTCAGAGATGCAGAGTGGAAGAATGAGGCAATGGTCACAAGCTACCATCCCCAGAAGTATTTAAAAGATAGGTAGACGTGGTGCTTAGGGACATGGTTTAGTGGTGGTTTTGGCAGTGTTAGGTTAACGATGATCTTAAAGGTCCCTTCCAATGTAGACAATTCTATGCAGCAAAAGAAATTCCTACCGGATATAAGGAAAAAATAAACAAATCATAGAGTGTTGAAGATCAATGTGGTGAGCCAGTGAAATTTGCTTTTTTTGATATTTTCAAACCTTAACTGGGGCAAGGTCCTGAGAAACTTGATGTTAGCCCTGCCATCAACACAAAGTTGGCGTAGACAACCTCCAGAAGTGCCTTCCAACCCAAATCTTGTTGTCATTTTGATTCTATCCTCTTATCATGCACTGTAGTTACTCCTTAACCTTCAGAGGAGAAACGATTTATAGAATAATAAAATATCTCAGGTTGAAAGGGATCTCAAAAGACCATCTAGTTCAACCTTTCATGGCAAAGGGAGCCTAGATAAGATTATCAAGCACCCTGCACAATCTCATTTTAGAATCTCCATTGATTGTAACTCTACGACATTGTTGGGCAGGTCATTCCAGTGAATGATTATTCTCACTGTAAAAAATGTCTTATATCAAGATGAAACCTCTGCTGGTGCAACTTGTGCCCTTTGCACCTTGTCTTCTCCATGTGGCTCCTTGCGAAGAGAGATCCTCTGACCCCTTTGTAGCCACCCTTTAAGTACTGGAATATTGCAATTAGGTCCCCCCGAGCCTTCTCTTCTCCAAGGAGAAAAGACCTAACTCCTTCATTTTTAACTCATGCTGCAAGTTCTCCAGCCCTTTGATCATCTTTGTGGCCCTTCTTTGGACCCTATCCAGTCTGTCCACATCTCTTTTGAAATGTGGGGACCAGAACTGGACACAGCACTCCAAATACAGTCTGACCAGTGCTGAGTGGGATGGTCACATTTCTACCTCTGCTAGTAATGCCACTGCAGATGCAGCCCACGATCTGATTTGCCTTTGTTGCTGCAGCAGCACACTGCTGATCCATACTCAGCTTGTTGTCCACCAGGACCCACAGGTCCCTTTCAGCAAGGCTGCTCCCCAGACACAGAGATCTGAGCCTCTTTTGTCATGAAGTCCCAGGTGCAGGATTTTGCGCTTGGTAAATGCCCTTAACAAAACAAAAAAAATTCTATCTTGTGTATGTGAGAGCTGCTTTAGCTGAGTATGCGTGGGAGGAGAAAACATGGAATGACTATGTCTTCATATTAGAGCATACAATAGGATCCAATAATTCCCGGGACTCCTGGAGAGTATTGCAGGATATGATTATTATTAATAATAACTACTGTAACATTCTATTAGGATCACATTTATCCTCCATAGAATAATAATAGCTCTGTTTGTCAGGCTAATTTTGAAAGGATTTGGTCTGTTCTGGGTATGAGCTAAGAAACTGTGGTTTTGCCAGAGGAAATTAGAAATCACAGTCTTTTTAAGAAAACTGCACTAAGGAAATGATCCAGAGTTCAAAGTACTATTCACATTATTTTCTGGAATTCATAGTTCTGTCTCTGGGCCATATTTGATTAGGAAAAGGCAAACGGCTTTTTCCCTACTGATCAACTTATTGAATGATTGTGGTACATAACATTTGAAAGGAAATTATAAGTATAAAGTATATGTATTTATCATCAAACAGAAGCTGTACCACTCTTCACTGTTGTAATCACTATCCTTTGAAGTTTGAGGTCCTGTAATTGTCCAATTAAAAAAAAAAAATCAGTTCTGATCTACTTTTGCTTTAATGTGGAACGTTATGTCAACGAGACTATTTTTAGCAGTTATGCTTGTCCCACTCCAAAATATATATTGAGGTATCAAAGATGTTTTAAGCTTTTGTACTAAAGAGATTTCCCTGCTTATGAGATTGAAAAATAACTTAAAAGTGTTTTTTTTTTTAGAAAGAGGTCAATCTGTACTACTACAGTACGGCCTAATTAGTAGTGCAGCTAATGACATAGCAAAATTAAATGCATAGACTAGATTTTTATACATGCAAACACTAAGAATATCTATTACATTTAAAGTAATTAGTTAACTGGTGTGTTTACTGGGACATTTAACCAACAATTTTTAACAAAAAATGACAATATAAAGGTTGATTTTATGGGTTGAAATGTATTTTTTACATTCTTTATGTAAAAAAAATGTATTTTTATGGGCTAGACTGTGTATCTGTAACACAATTTAAATAAAGAGCAGCATTTAGTCTTGCAGTTTTCAAATGGAATAGGGACTTCTGTACTATTACCCTCCCTCCTTACTAATTCTAGGTCAAAATAATGTGCAAAATACACGCCCTTTCAGGCTGGTTCTGATGTGCTGGACACACCATGCACCCAGCTCACGGTCTGTGAAGCATCTGCCCTTGCTTGCCTAAAAGCTTCAGGTAAAGAGCCCTTTTGGGGCATGACACTATTCAGTCTTCCTTCCCTCTGCTGATGGTGTGTAAGTGAAGAGACAGTTTTGCCGTATACTTACTTTATCTTTTATATACCCTCAACACTCAGGAAATGCTCCTGGAAACTGTCGCATTATTTTATTAGCACTGCAACAAAGAGATCTTTCGCAATTTTTTCCCATAAATATATAAAACATTTGCCATTTTAATCAGCGCAAACTCTTTTAAATTGATATTTTTTGTGGTAGAATAAACTGCATATTTTTTTTATACGCTTGTCTCCAGCAAAAGTTGCCCATTTTATCAGAGGAACTTTGGCACTCCCGCAGTGAAAATCATTTATCTCTTCTGAAAATTGCTTTTGCTTTGTAGAAGAAGTTAAATGAAGCTGAAAAGGTTCAGTTGCACTGAGAATTGGCAGAAATATTTTTCATTTGCTTAGCTATGTTTGAATTTTCCACACGTTTCTGACAGTACAGTAAAAAGACTGCACATAAAAAGGCATATATACTATATTTGTAACCTCAGCTTAACACCTGAGACAGTAAACTCAAAATCTAATACATTTATCATTTGGTGCCTTTTCAATTTGCTATAAATTTCTTGTGGTTGTTACTTCCCATTGGAGCTTACTAGGACATCTGGGAAACTGAAAGCCCCAAGAGGCAGTAGCTAAACCCACATGATGCAGTGCCAGCTCACAGGTTCCAGGACTGGGCTGGCACTTGGATTCTGCTGATGTTACGCTACCAGGAAAATTAATGATGTTACAGTGGAGAAAATTATGTCCAATATTTCCAAGTGCCAAGTACTTGAGCAGGTACTTGGGGCACTCAGCGGTTTGAGGTTGGTGTCGGCTTCAGCAAAAACGTGAAACACAGTCACACACACACAAAGAAGGATCTTTGCTAGTTTCTCAGTACTGTTTGCAACTCTGGGTCTTGATAAGGGAATGGTCCATTTCCACGCTCCCTAAAATAATAAATACAGTCATTACTCGTTGTTTGGCCTGGGGTGGGAGAAAAAACCTCAATGGCAGGAGGTAAATGATCATTTTTACCATTTTGCAGAAGCTGTAGTTTATAAACTCAGATATACTACATGGATATGTACACATATGGAGTTCCATATGGAAGATTTCCTTTTAATGAGTGTGTGTGTGTGCACTTCTACACATTTTATTGTGACAAGTTTCCAGCATGAAACATGTATCTCTAAGTCTGTGCCTATTTCAGCAGTACAATTTAAATGTAGGCAATCAGGTTCATGGCCACATCCTTCACAGTACTGGGCTCTCAGGACGCAACCCAGTACTGGCAGTACCCATAGAAGAAGTGTTGACTGGTGCCAGTGGTTTTGAGTCAGATCCGCTCTATGTGATTTGTGATTTTTGTCCAGTCTGTCTGGCAGAGGGATGAACAACCAACAGTAATTTGGAGGTGTAGTAAGCACCTATGACAACCTGCATCCTGTTGAGCTGCTTCCAGGCTGCAGAAGTGTCGCAGCTGTACACCCTCAAAGACGGTTTAATTTTGTCTCAGCGGGGCCAGCAGTGCAGCTATAGAAACAAAGTGGTCTCGTGGGGCAGACGGATGCCTGTGAGCTAACGTCAGCCGTCACCCAGAGATGATGTTGAGGGCAGATTCAGACTCGGATTAAGCTAGAAACAAGAAAAGTGCATGAATGCAGGGCAAGAGCTAGACTGGTTAAATATATGCCCACCTCAGCAGCCCACTCACCCACCACCCTGTCCAGATAACAACTTAATGAGCCGGTTTGTAAAGCAATGTGATCTTCCTCTGTCCAGATAAAAATATTCTTTGAAGATTATATAAAGAAAGTTGAAAGGAGCTCTTTCAGGGAGTCCTGAGCTTCATTAAAGTGGGGCAGAATGGTGATAATGGATAGTCCAGGGAAAAGACTAATAAGTTACTCAGTGCTGCTATAATTGGGAAACAGCACCAGCTGTAAACTGATTACTCATGTGCAAAGATGGTACAGTCATAAAAGATGTTGGTATCTCATATAATAATAAAACCTAAGAAGTTTCTTAATGTAATCCACCAATATTTTTGATGAAGTCCTTCAGGTTGACACAATCTGACTTGTGTTTAATGAATAAATAACTCTTTGCCAATGTATTAGTGGAGAGTGTGAAGTATTTTCTTATTTCTGCTTAGAAGAATGAGCTGAAATCTAATTTCAACCACGTTTTCTTCTCTAATTATGACAGGAAATATTAAAACTTCATTGACCAGCTAGCTCTATTTTCTTCCCAATTTAGTACCGAGCAGCCCAAATGTTTTCATTGGGAAGGATGCACCACTGATAATGGTAACTCTCTTAACCTCCTGACTATCACACCACAAATTATGTAGCTCTTCCACACCATGGAAACAGCTCTTTAGTCTGGATGGTGAAGAGATTTAACTGAAGCTTCTTAAAAAGACAAACATGGACATCAGCTTCTGGAATCCCTATATGTACAGACTAAGGTGCTCATAAATGCTTTTGAGTTACTGGTGTTTGATTTATTCAGAGATGCTAGGGGAGGCTACTTGCTTGCCAGCTCTTCTGAAATGTTTTCCTACTAATAAATAGACTAGTGACACTTATGCTATTAAAATGGGCAATAGACATCAAGAAAATTATCAATATGTAGAAAACACAAAATTTTGTCCCTGTTTTTACCAAATTCATATACATTTTTATTATTTTACATTCAGTTTCAAATATTAAAGTGAGTTGTGATAAAAACAGAGACAGTGCCAAGCGCACTACTTGCTGCATAAACTGCAGGACTTCTTTCCAAAGTAATTTTTTGTTATAAAGGGCAAAACCACCGTTCACTAGTCAGATGTGAAAGTTATAGCCAAGTTGCAGGGCTTCCTCAGATTTCATGTTGCATATTACAGTGCTGGGTGTAACCATGAAGAAAATGAACCTCTGAAAAATTATTACTTCCCTGGATAGCTGAAATAAATATGCCATAAAGCTGAAAAAAAGTAACAAATAGTCTTTATATTTACCTAAATATGTCAGTATTAGTGACTGAATATGAAAGTGAAAAATGTGCATTTTCTTTTCCGGTGAGAAGGCAGTCATAGATAATTTTATTTTTTTTTTCCCCACCAGTTAATACATGAGATCTTCATGGATATTAAAAAATCAAGTCAGGTCTGAAATTTACCATCTCTACCATGAATTAGCTTCCTCCTAAAATCCTATCACTCTACCCATCATTAACTTCAGTGTCTTACAGTAGGTTGTAATTGAATTACTTTATCGCATCATTTCATCACATCATTGTGTTCACTCAAAAAAATGTTAAGACCTCTCTATTTCACCTCAATTTACCTGTACCATTTTAAGGTGCTCCTTTGTTTTGTTGACCTGTGGCTTTGTGCTTGCGACCCACTCCCTACAGTCCGTGGGCTGTGCTCTGCAGGTCTTTTAGCAGAAATGGAGAAGGATGGGCAGGCTGCAGACAGGTTTTCCTGGCTTGGGTGGTCTCCTCTGCTCCAGGACAGCCTTGAACAGAGCTGCAGTTGAAAACAGAGTCCTTGAAAGGCACATGCAAAATGTCAGCATTTCTTGCCACCGTATTAAAGAAGCGTATCTCCATATTGGGTGAAAATACCTTGCAGGCGTCTCCTGCTGTGAATGCAGCCTGGCTGCGTTCTCTAATTGCACTTCCCTGTGAAACAGGACATAGCATAGACATCTTTGCTTTCAAACTTCTTTTCTGCGGTCATCTACAAATAACAGATCCATGTTTGATTTCAGTCCTCTTTCTAAAGGGTAACTAACTGGGTATATAAGGGCCTTTACAAGTTATTAATAGTAAGCTTTCAAACTCAGGGGTTTTACTCAGGTAACTGCATATCACAGAGTAGTCTGTGCGCCATCTTCAAAGCTCATGTTTTCCCCTTAAAGATGAAGTCTAGACTTACCATCCATTTCCCATATTCTTTTTTTTTGTTTTGTTATCATGAACTGGAGGCAAAAGTTCAGACTCTGTTTCACAGTTCCTTATTCCTTTTTCCCTGTTTAAAATTCAAACCTTCTACTTGGGATACAGGTGTGACTATTCTGGACAAACTGCTCTAACATTTTTATCTTCAGCGGATTTAGAACTAAATGAGCATACTGTTATGGTCACATAATCTGTAGGGATTGTCCCTCAGATATCAAAACAGAGAGTGCTATATTCAGTGGCAGGGCAGGCATTGCTTTCTGCACCTGGATTGAAGTCAATGGAAAAACTTGATTTAAAGTATAGAAATACTTCATCCAATCAAATAAGCATTGTCCTTGTTTTCAGAGTGCCAGCACTCATTATTTTTTCCTCTTTCTTTCTGTTTGGCTGAAAGGGGTTTCTAGCGCCTTGGAGAAAAAAAAGATCGCAAGCATTATGCCGCTGCAATAAAAATATTTCCTCATAAACTAACCTAGCTAAGGCAATTCCATCTCAATCACAGAATAAAGAAGAAAAGTGAACTTGAAACTGAAAACATATTTCCCTGCAATTATCACTAACCGTCGAGACTGGGGATCCCCCTTGGTGCCCTTGTTTCCTTACTGTGCCTGAAGAGCTCTCCCAGTGCCCACACCACCTTCCTTCATCAAGGAGCAACAGGTTGCCAGATAATTCTAGGTCTCTTGGCTGTGAGTTGGAAAGACTGAGTTTCCTGATGGCGATTACTTGTGTCAAGATGGTGAAGGCTCAGAGAAATAGATCCTGCCTTGCAAGAAGGACAACCCTGTGGGGAGAGCCCAGGCTTAGGTTTACAACAATACTCTTCTGCCTCCCACTCAGCCTCATGATGTGTGCTACTTTGGCGTATTACTTTCTGTGAGCGTCAAGTAAAATATTGTCTGCCTTGCAGGGTATCAGCTAATGTGTTTATGCTCCTAAAACACTCTTTCTGTTATTTCTATCATATTGTTTTTTTAAATGAAAAGGGTCTAGGAACAGAAAATGTTATTCTTCTCTCTAGTAATAATATTTTCTATGTTATACAAGAAAAGGATATTACAGACTATCTATATGATCGTATTTATTCAGGTTTCTACAACTGACTGTCTTAACAACTAAATAGTGAGTCTTTCTGAGCAGGTATGTAAAATTAGGAGGACATAAAGAGTCTTTCCGCCCTGTCTCACACATTGCATGTGAGGTCCAGTCATAATCATAATATCCTCACAGAAAGAAAGACGAGGGACTGCTCGTCTCACATCCTCAGAAACGCACCAGCTGAAAGAATCTGAAGATGCATCCTCAAAGGGTGCACTCACATCAGTGTTTCAGTTCAGACCAGGAATGTGTTTTTGAAGTGAATCTCCCTGTTGTCTCCATTCACAGCACTTTAGGTTATGTTGTGGAGCAGTCTTAGAGTGCTAGGATCCCTCAGCATGAAAGAAGGCAGATCCTAAGACCATCCATAATGCATGCCAGTCGCCGGGGGGGTCAGTCCAAGGGGCCAGGCTAGAGTCAATGTGAAGCAAAACCCCAGAGGTGTCATATAACATGGATAACAATGTCTCAGCAACAGTAGTTTTGACCTCAAGATCAATTCTTATCAGGGCATATAGGAACAGACTCAGTTGTACCAATGACTGAAAGCACTGGAAAGAACAAGTGCATTAGGGAGCTAGTGAGCATGTATTTCTGCATCATAAAACCCAACCAAAAGAGTAGAAAAACTGTACCCCGGCACACTGTGTGTGGAACACAGCATTTCTCCTTTATTTTTTAAGTCTATGAATATGTTTTCCAGCCAGATGTCCACTTAACTACAGCTTTCCAGAACAATTTGGCAGTCTGGCATCCAAAACAATCCAAATGTTTTCTGAGCTCCTCCACAGCAACATCTTTGGGAACCCTGTCTCAAAGTGCACGTTATTAACACCTTCCTTGGTAGCAACATCACTTGGGTTTGGTGGGATTTTCCTTCTAGATGGAAGTTATAGGACTGATTACTTCTTAAATGGTCTGATTGCCTAAGGTGGAGCCAGGTCTACTGGAGAACTGAGGTCTCATGTCAAAAAGACAATAAAATATCAGTTGTATTAAGGAAAAACTCACCTTTACATCACTTTTCATAAAACCACCTAGGACTAAGACCTGACTGTCACTACACACTTCCCAGTAAATCGGGTATACTGTTCACTTGATTCAAATCAATCTCTGCTCAGATTATTTCATATCATCAGAGAGAGGAGTTAATGAAGTGGGAGAGTGAGGATTCATTTGTATTAGAAGTCGTGCTTAAATTCTCCATAAAAATAGCTCTCATCTGATCATCTTATCACATTGCCTGTGTGATATAAAGTGTTTTGTGCAAAACTGGAAGTCACCTTTGCTTCTTAAATATTTTCACATGCCACTTCCTACATTAGTGCCATGGTCATGGTCTATGCACATCACTTAAATTGCTGACATTGGTTCATGATCGATAGCTTTCGAAAGCTGATTCTGACAGACCTGCAATGATGCTTTATCTTGCTTTTCGTATTGTCTCTTTCTGTTGGATTCTCACCACTTTTTCCTTGGCTCCTTTTAGAGGGCTCCAGCAAAATGACTTATCTCTGTTGCAATAATCAGACTGGCACTTGGCAAAACCCTTCATTTCACACGCTCATTATTTGGTGCTATCTATGGTGAGACCAAGGCAGGCTCCTCTGTCGCCCTGCTTTGGTGGTCCCACGTTGCTTTAGCTGAGGGGCAGTAGCTCTGCTGGTGGGAGACTGGATAAGAGGTGGGAAAGTCATAATTGTGGTTTGTATTGAAAACATTAATGTCTAAGGACAAAGGAAAGAGTGCATGACGGATTTTTTTTGCCTAGGTCTGCAAGGTGATAGCTTTTGTTTTTTTCCTGAAAGCTAATCCTATCTTTTTACTCTAGAGGAGGAACATAATCTTAAAGGTATCTTAAACTAGTTATCTTCTAACTTCTGTCTTTATACGTAGAGGCCTGAAGGAATGACCATACACTACTTATTGTATATTGTTTTGTAGTGTTATGAGGGAAACTGCTGTATCTTCTGCAGTGTTGTTTTATAGATTTGTTTCTTGTTTGAGATAAAGCCTTTTGGGAGTCCTAAAATATAAACAGAGAGTCTCGTTTTAGTGTGGCAAGTTGTGAGGCATCTTTAATTATTGAAAGCAAGGCAGGCGTGAAGACAGTATTTGTGACACATGGCCCAGGGTTAGCAATTGTGTGCCACAGGCATAGATTTCGAATTGTTCACTTACATAGAAGGGCTGGATGGATAAATTTTATTTAGACAGCATGAAATTAATCTTTTGTCATTATATTGAATTTAGTCAATATAATCTCTCCCAATCTCAACAAGTAGGGAGTTACTGTATGTAGATAATGATTTAAGATAAACAAATACACAGGCACACAAAAATCAAAAGTAGTATCTTTGAAGCGAGATCTTTCTCCTACTGTCTTCTTTGGACTAACGACAGTATATTGGATGGTTTGTTGGATTCTTAATCACTGTTGCCAGGGAATTCTGTACATGAACACAAAAAGTTCATATGCTTAAATATGACTAATTTTGGGAGGGTTCTGACCACCACCACCAAAAAACTAAAAAAAAAAGTGGGCAGTTACTATGAATTTTTAGTCCTTTTTGTGAGTTTTTTTTTGACTAAAATCAAATGATGTTGCTCACTGTTTGTTCTCTGAAACTGTTTACAAATATCTTCTGCAATATGAACACCAAGTAGCATTATTAATGTATTTATTCTCTCCTGAACATTAACAGGTAGTTGTGGTATTTTCTTCAAGAGTTACATAGTTCACAAGGAGTTTGTTAATAGATTTCTATTCAGTAACAAGGGGTAAAAAAACCTGAAAGGATTTATGAAGAGACTGGAAATGAAGTTGAAAGACAGTCATCCAGTCTCTTGATTCTTAACTGTATGTATTTTAAAATATTATTTTATCCTGAAAACAGATGTACAACAGAGCAGGGAAATGAAAACTGGTAAGCTAAACAATTTGTGAACTAAACAATGAATCTCTTATGGTAGATTTGAGCCTGATTGGTAACTGCTGCTGCCAGACTCTCTGATCATTCAGATAGGATGCACACACCAAACAGCAAAAAACAACTACAACAAAACAAACCAAACAAAAAACGGGTTACTGCTTGCTAATTGTAATTACTATCCATTCCGTTTATTGAATGAGGCAAAGGACCTCTGGAAAAAAGATTAAATGTGTTCATAGGTAAAGACTGTCAAAGAGTTTATGAGCAAGGGGCATGTATTCCAATTGTGTCATCAATCTTAATTTAGTATTTCTGAACATCGGAGTTTAAACATAAAGCTTGGTGTGTTGTAAGAATTACATCTTGATAGGACCATAGGAAAAAAATAACTTTGCATGTGAAATCAGTAAAATCAAGCAGATACAGCAGTTATAAAACAAATTATATGAATGTATGATGCTCATTCTTTCATAGTTTACAAAACTAGCAAAAAATGTTACACTAATAATATGCAACATTACTCAATTTTGTTTTCTTAATGTGCAGTTCATTAGTACGTATGCATATACATATTTTTTCCCATTATGAACAAATTCTAAATACAGCAGCAAATAAGAAACTGATAGGTTCCCAAAAGATATAATTATATTGTTTATCTCCAGACAGATTCTATAATCATAAAGTCACACAAAGTTTCTCTTTTCTCTCTTCTGTTTATTTTTCTTCTCATTTTTCTCTTTGATGACACTATGACTTATTGATGAGCATCTATACACAATTACTTCATATAGAATCTGATTAATCTATAATTTCTATAATTATATTTCTATAATTTCCATAATTATTAGCTTTCATTAATAGATATGCTGGGACAAATACAGATTTTCTACCTAATGCAATATCTGTTCCATATTTTTTAATCACCAGCTAGGCCAAATTCTGGCAAGCAAATTAGAGCTTGCAATTTGTAACTCCATAAAGACTTAAGGTGCTGCAACTGTTTAGTAAAAATGAGGCTAGCTTTTAAGCAAGACTAGGTTTGTAAGTAGGTATGTTTGGAAATGTCAGGCAAACCTTTGGGCACACAAAATCATCATCAGTTTGAAAAATACATGCGCCTCTAAGTTTGTTAAATTTTCCAGATATACCAATCTATTTAACAGAAGATATTATCTCTACCTAGAAATATTTTCCTGTCTATGCTCTTAGGCCATCATGGATATCTCTAATTTTAATTTCCTGTTTCAGGCTTCATAGTTGATTCCTGTTAAACACTGTCATAAAACTTACTACAAAGTATTTTGTTAGTACAGTAGAGTCTTCTTGACCCCAGTGCTAGAAATTGGAACTGGAAATAACAGAACTTATAAGTCCTTTCATATTCAAAACCTTGATGTGACAAAACTAAGATGAACTGTAGATATGTGAGGGTAAGAACGGCTTCCAAAATTTCTCTTAAGAACTCCTTGTATTTTCAAGGCACCTAATGTACATGCCCATTATGTATATTACAGATGTGATCCTCACAATAAGTCAGAGCTCTATGTTTAATTGGTTCATTATAGCTACATCTGCATTTAAAGCAAACTACTATTAACAGTTACCATGTTATCAGAACAGAACTAACCTGGTTTAAAGACATAAAGTTAGACTATATTGGTTTAGGTAATAAATTATAGGCTGTACTTGTTAAAGCAATGTTATTGTTTAGAATCACAGAATCATGGAATAGTTAGAGTTGGAAAAGACCTTAAAGATCATGTAGTTCCAACCCCCCTGCCATGGGCAGGGACACCTCCCACTAGATCAGGCTGCTCAAAGCCCCATCCAGCCTGGCCTTGAACACTTCCAGGGATGGGGCATCCACAACTTCTCTGGGCAACCCGTTCCAGTGCCTCACCACCCTCACAGTCAAGAATTTCTTCCTGATATCTAATCTAAATCTACCCTCTTTCAGTTTGAAACCATTACCCCTTGTCCTATCACTACATAATCATACATAATATCACTACATAATCAAACTTCATATTAAGACACATTGCAGGTTTATTATCCAGCTACCAAATCAAGTAAAATCAGTCATCTTCCTTGTCAAGGACAATATTGTACCATATTTACCTATGTCAATTATTAACACTTCTACATTATAAAAATTTATTTAGTGACTTAAGGACTAATTCTTCTTCATTAACTTAATAAAATTTATGAAAGATTAATATTTAGATAACTATGTCCTACTTATCTTTAGGCTGAACTCTTATCCATACATATCTATTCAAGTTGGAGTTTTCTGCATCTTCTGCATCAGCAGAACCCTTGAGGCAAGGGAACTAAATCAGTTATGCTACACTGGAACCTGTCCTCGCTTATGCCAGTAATCCTGACCTAGGCTTTGTACATTTGCTTCTTTATATTCAAGGGAGAAAAAGTCTTCAATAAAAATTATTGTTTTACCTTCCACAGTATGCATTATTACAGGATATATTAGCTAATTGAAAAGCTCTGAAAGTTCAACGGGTTATTTTAAAAAATGATAGTTATAAGACACCTTTGCAATAAAGAGGAATATGTAGTAAAATGACAGAACTCTGCCCTTTTGTTTGCTTCCTTTGAAGGTAAGATAAACATGCAAGACCGTAGAGCAGTTTGCACTGGTTTCTTGTGTTGTTGTTGGTTTTTTTTCAATAGGCAGATTTCACCAGCATTACCTATGCCAGTGGAGAATAGCAATTAACTAAAATTTTTACCATCAACATAATCACATGTTCTCTCCTTGGAATGTGAAGTGGGACAAAAGTTGCAAACGCTACAAAAATGTATTGAAAGCTTTAGCAAAAATGTGATGACTAGCACCCAAGACAATTATAGGATGTTAAGTGGTTCTAATTCACCCCAGAAGTATGCAGGTTTTTGCCAGATTGAAACAAGGATGGGGCTACCAGTGATAGACATTTACTCAGGGTGATCAGCAAGCTCTCAGACTCCTTTGTTAAAGAGTAAAATTGGCCTATGCATGACAAAGGAAAGCAATGTTTCTAGGAAATGAAGGTGCTGATTCATCAGGAAAATGCATCCCTTCCTCCTATTCCTACAAAATCTTCACCAGGGCTTCACCAGGGCAGGGAGCGCATGGGTTGTTAAGCTGAAATTTTCACGTCCCTCTAGAACTGGAGATGTAGTGAAATTTAAGTCCCTTTACTCAGGGCAGGAAATCTCTGCAGGATGCTGACCTGCTGCTCTTCATGGCACACCGCATGGAATTTGTAAGGTTCCTTTGCCAGCAAGGGAGAAGTCAGCCTTGCCAGCAAGCCACCCCTAATGATAAGCACACTTAACATTTTTAGATAAATGCTTGATAATTTATCTCCTTCATTGTGAAGAACTGCAGCCTGATAATGATAATGACAGGAACAATGCGCTCACTCTTCAGTGGTAGCCACCATAGGAGGAAAATACCTGCCATCCTGTTACAGGCACCCCCTTGAATGCTCTCAGGTCACAGGTGTTGAAGAAACCAACAGAGCATTAGGGTGAATAAGTATGGAGGCAGAAAGTAGAACTGAAAATATAATATTCCTGTAATCTAAAATATTCGCTCTCAGTCTGAATCACGTTTTTCCAGTGTGGTTGTCACAGACCAGGCTGAGAGAAGATAGTTCATGTGGACTATGAAATTAGCTCTTTACATCAGGAAAGGGACTACCATGTTTGTTTCCGAAAAGAATATGATATAGATAAAAATTAAAATACAGGTTAAAAGTTTGTCAGAAGCTTTGCCCCCTCCCTCATTTACTCTTTTCTAGCAGAGTAGAGGGAATATCCAACACTATGTAGAAGCTATGTATCGCTATGCTCAAAATCTTGTTTTATGGGCAAAGAGGAAGCATACCTTCCATGCAAATGCTTGGAACTAATCAAGGAAACATTTTATAATTATTCTTTGTGAAGTTTTTCATGTCTGAGATTTCTTGCCAAAAGATATCAGTAAGATGCAAAATCAAATAAGAAGCATATAGAGAAATTCCAAACCTTTATGCTTATGTATACCTGAATGTGAGAAATTTTGTTTAAGAATTTTGTTGAAATTAAGCCATTATATAGTGTTGGGACAGATAGAGCTTTTGCAAATTCAGCAGTAACCATAGAATTAAAAAGATTTCTGAACTCAGAACTTACTGGGAGATGTCCTGATCCAAAACCTGTTGGAATCAATGGAAAAACCTTTTACTAATTCTGACACGTTGGGATTAATTGCTCAAAATAGTCTCATAAAATATTTTGGATTTGGTGCTAAACTGCCATGTGCCTAAATGTCTGGCAACAATTTAATAGAAAGCTAATACAACAATTCAGCTACAGCAAGTGTGGTGACGGCTAGATATTTCTACCAATCTCCACTGTAAGAAGATGAACTGGACAGCCCCACAACCAGCCTGATCAAAAATAAAAGTATACTTCAGCTGTCAGGGTCACTAGGCAAATATTACTCAGTATAAAGAATTGTGTATAAAGCTTTGCAAACAGTTTATAGTTTTGTCCTCTGAGTGAGTTATGTCTGTGGAAATGTTCACTGAACGATAAAAAAGCCATCTACTTATCCATTAGCTTAGCTGATTTGAAATACTGATAAATGAATAGCAGACACATTTTGCATTATTATTTAATCTGACAGTAAGGTACAATAATGAATGAAGTTCCATTTTACATCGCTGCTAAAAAATCAGTGGGAAAAGTACCCCAAAATGTCAGAGGCATGAAATGTGTTTATAACCTTCTGATTTTCATACAGAAGGAAAAGAAAACAATGAATATGTGATTAGATAACTCTTAATTCCAGAGAAATGAGCAAGAACTTAGTAGCGGTAGCTGTCTGTGAATATCTTTTTGATTATCCTGTTTGGAATGTAGTAATCTTCCCCAATGTAATATGATGTGAGTGGCTTTAAAAGCATACTATAGCATTCATCGTTAATTCTTTTTAAATCAGATGTGCATCACTATGTTATTCTTTGGATAGGTTCTCCGTTCTATTTTTTTTCCTTCCAACTTATTTAATGCCTTATACCCGAGTCTAGGAGGGTTTTTGAGCTTCCCAAAACTTTTAACAAAATTTCAAGCTCTAGCAGAGCAAGAAACTTTTTTAAAAGCTATACAATGCTGACAACAAAATGCCGTTGTGTGTTTTTTATAGGTGATGGCAGAGTTCTATGCAAAGGTGTTATTTTTATATTGCACATAAAAAGACGACCTCCTTCAGAGTGATTTTCTTAAGATGGAAATATTTCAAGAATTTAAAGAGAGTTTTCACTTCCTTTACCCCCAAGTAAAACATAAAACAAGCGTATGGCCCCACCTGCCACATTGCTGCCTGCCTCTCGGCACTCAGCGTGGGGGAACGCAGTGGAAAAGAGCACCTCATAAAGCACATACCTCCTTGTGTAACTTTGATTATCAGGTCATAAACTACCACTGTATTTTAAATATATTATATAGCACCATTCATTTTTCATTACAGCAAAGTTTCTTTCTGTTTAGTTCACAGTGGTCTATGCTTTATGTCATGAAGAGCGCTCTCTCTCTCTCTCTCTCTGTATCCTTCTCCAGCAGGTCTCACTGCGCCGGGGGAATTCAGGTCATGCTCAGGAATGCAACACACATTCATGCCTTCGGAAATGCCTTTATACTGTAGGCAGCTACACCTCTTCCATTTCCAGTTTCTGCTCTATTGTAAGTAGAAGTGAGGATGTGTTGCCAAGGTTGAAACTAATTTTTCATGCAGTTTATTTTTCTACATAAATGTGAGCAATGTCGTTGATGAGGCAGACAAATTATTTTCCGCTGATTATAGAGCAGATGTTACATAATCTGTGTGAACCATTGCAGTCTGTGTTTTCTTTCATCTTCTTCTTTGCTGGATATATGATTAAAGCATGAAGCTGACGATATGCACACATTAAAGCAGACTGCACGGGTTGCTGCTGGGCGGCCTTCTCTCTGCAACACAAGCCAGGAACCTCAAAGAGAACTGATGCATGATTCGACCATAAGTAAAGAGAGCAAAAAAAAAAGGTACTGAAGCAGCTCTTCTGCACAGCATGTCTCGAGCAAAACTGTGCACTTAAATACAGTTGATCCTGGGTTGGGTTTGGATGGGGGAACTGAATGACTTAGTAAGACCTCCTTTAAACTTATTTTCCTTTGATGTAATGGCAGACAGAGTTCTGTGCTGTGTTAAATTGTCCCAAGCAGTGAGGCTGGCTCTAGAGCAAGTAGGTCCCACATAATCCTTCCTTGGTATGTGTCCCACTTACCACACACAGCTCGGCTGTCCTGGGCTATTTCTGCATATATATTTCTGCATAGATTTCACTAAAGGCAAATCACATCTGAAATATTGGTGGCCTTCTACGACGGAGTTAGTGTTGTGGATAAGGGAAGAGCAGCTGACCTCATCTACCCAGACCTGTGTAAAGCATTTGACCCTCTTCTGCACAACATCCTTGTCTCTAAATTGGAGAGATGTGAATTCGACAGATGGACCACTCAGTGGATAAAGAATTGGCTGGATGGTTGCACTCAAAGAGTTGTGGTCAACGACTCAATATCTGAGTGGAGACCAGTGATGCGTGGCATTCCGCAGGGGTCAGTATTGGGACCAGTGTTGTTTAACATCTTTGTCAGTGACATAGTGGGATTGAATGCACCCTCAGCAAGTTTGCCAATGACACCAAGCTGTGTGGAGCGGTCGAAGTGGTGGAGGGAAAGGATGCCATCCAGAGGGACCTGGACTGGCCTGAGAGGTGCGCCTGTGCAAACCTCATGAAATTCAACAAGGCCAAGTGCAAGGTCCTGCACGTGGGTTGGGGCAATCCCAAACACAAATAGAGGCTGGGCGGAGAACGGATTGAAAGCAGCCCTGAGGAGAAGGACTTGAGAGTGTTGGGTGATGAGAATCTCAACATGAGCCCACAATGTGCGCTTGCAGCCCAGAAAGCCAGCTGCATTCTGGGCTGCATCAAAAGAAGCGTGGCCTGCAGGATGAAGGAGGTGATTCTGCCCCTCTACTCTGCTCTGGTGAGACTCCACCTGGAGTACTGTGTCTAGCTCTGGGGCTTCCAACATAAGAAGGACATGGACCTGTGCGAGTGGGTCCAGAGAAGGGCCACAAAGATGATGAGAAGGCCAGAGCACCTATGCTATGAGGACAGGTTGGGAGAGTTGGGATTGTCCAGCCTGGAGAAGAGAAGGCTCCAGGAAGACCTTATAGCAGCCTTCCAGTACCTAAAGGGGACCTGTAGGAAAGATGGGGAGGGACTCTTTACCAGAAGTGTAGTGATAGGACAAGGGCTAATGGTTTTAAACTGAAAGAGGGTGGATTTAGAGTAGATATTAGAAAGAAATTCTTTACTGTGAGGGTGGTGAGACACCGGAACAGATTGCCAGGGAAGTTGTGGATGCCCCGTCTCTGGAGGTTTTCAAGGCCAGGTTGGATGGGGCTTTTAGCATCCTGGTCTAGTCGAAGATGTCCCTGCCAGGGGTATTGGAACTAGGTGATCTTTAAGGTCCCTTCCAACCCAAACCATGCTACAATTCTATGGTATGCAATAGTGTGCATAAAATGATTTGTCCTGGGCTGTTTTGTACATAGACAATAGCTTTCCTGGCAGCTTCCTGCCCACCTAGGTGCAGAAAAGCTGGCGCCTGGGAATACACTGTGCCCCATAAGTGTGGGCCACTGTAAAGCAAGGCACGGTCTGGAAGAACAGTATCTCCCTTTCAGCTGAGCCAGTCATTTCCGAGCATCTCTCTGAGGGATGCAGAGAAACCTGAATCTCCACTCCTGTTTGTGCAGGGAATATGCTTACCTCTGGCTCTGGACAAATGCAAAGGGTAAGGCTTCTGCCCTGGGAATGACACTTTTTTATGCCTTATCTCTAGGGTTGTATATGAAGGATCACACAGGCATCTCAGCGTATACTGTTGATTATGTATGCAAGAGGAAGTGATTAAGTAATAACATTTCTCCAGATTTTTTTGAATCACTCTACCCTAAAAAGAGCAAAAGGTTGACCAGAGAGAATTTCAGGACATTTTAAAAACTGAGAGCAGCTATGTTTTGCAATAGATAGCTTAGTGAATTCCCCAAGAATGCTGAGCTAAAATTACTTCTGGCATTCCCTTTACTTGTATTATTTATAACATCTTTTTTTGGTGGCATGATATTGAGTCTTCTCAAAAACTTGGAACTGTATGGGTGTAATGTCTATATAATATTTGTTAGCATACTACAGCTCTGAAGGAAAAGGTGGGATGGTATCCTATACTGAATTTAACCAACTGAAAAAATGAAAAGAAGTTGATTTTTTCAAAGTCTACAATATCTACAAAAGACTTTGGAGTACAATTCCATTCCTAGCCCCTGGATGCAAATGCATGCTCAGTTCTGCACTTACTTTTTCACACAGCTGCTCAGAAACAAAACATTAGAACCTACATTGCTGTGTTTTACATCATAAATGGAAGAAAAAAAGGAATTATGAAATAGAGAAGGAACTTGAAAAATTATGTCATCATTTATGGATGGCTTTACAGTTCGAACCATGCATTTAATGTGTTTTTGCATCTCTACAAATCTTGAGGGAAAGAATTTGGTCTACAAAGGTAGATTTTGCTTTGTTAACTATCTCCATGTGAAATTGTCTACAGAATGTTACTGTGTTATTGTTAGACAGAACCATATGTCGCAAAGCTTAGGAAATATTCCTATTTCAAACATTTAATCAAGTTTATCTTCTCCATTATACAAATGTTTAGAAATGAAAATAAACTGTGTACAGCAGCTTGTCGTAAGTCAGAAATATATTTTTTCCTTCATCCTTCAATTTTCCATGGCAAAATCTCTTAACTTTGTTGCATTCGTATATTCTTGAAAACATTCAGCATGAGAAGGAACAGTTATATGTCACAAAGAAGCATCAATTTATCTTGTTATCCTATTATAGTGTTTTCATTTCTGTTAACAACTGATTTTTAGTGTTATTCCTACTCCTTTGGTGACTGGTACACTGATGAAAAAGACATGAATACACTTTGCATTTCCCATGGCAGAATGAATATCAGGTAATGTATGGTTTTTAAGGTATAGCAACAGATATTACAGGGAATTTGTTTTTACCTGTACTTGAAATAATAACTCCTTTGAAATCAACATGCATCTTGCCATTGCTCTTAATGAAGACAGAATTTCACCCTCTACATTATTGAATATGGCAAGATTCTTGCTTTAATACCAGGGATCTTTATTTAACTTTCTTGGGCCCCAGAAGTCTGTTATGCACTATTATTTTAGTTGAGCAAACCATTCATCTTGTGCCAAAAGCAGGAGGAATGGCTTTAGAAGTTTCTTTTTACAGCTTTAAATATTTTAGCACGACCACAGGAGAAGCAACAAATCTGCAGAAGGAGCCTAGTTGAACCTCAGAAAACTGATTCATGTGACACTGCTTTCTTGCCTCTCTTGCCTTTGAGATGGATACACGGCACAGGAGTTCTGTGATCCCTCACCCCTACTAAATGGGGGAAAAATGCATGCTTTCTTTTACAGGCAAAAAGTTAAATCCTTCACTATTTTTCTTCTACAAAGACCTGTCAGGCATCTTGCTGAAAAAGCAAAGGCAAATGCATTTATATTTCATAATTATATAGCTTAAGATTCAGTTTTGCTGAAATATGTTTAGTTATGTTAACTGTGTAATTTCAAAACCACATTTGTTACATTTAACCCTAAAAATAAAACAGTTCTTCTCTCAACTGAAAAATGTAATTCTGTGCTTTATCATTTCTTTTACTTATTGAACTGTGTCCAGACTAAAATAAAAATTATTGTACTTCCTATTGTTGTGTTCCTCATACTTAGTCATTTTTCTTTTTCTTCTCATATTATGGCATGTCTTTCTCTAAAATGACCAAAAAAATTAGAAAGAAGATGAGTAAATCTGGCTTGACTGAATTCAAACAACCGCGGTTGGCTTTCAATCCATAATTAATCTTGTTATTTAATCCAATGTTGTGATTAGCATCAGCATACGTATTTTCTTATTTAAAATATGGTCCTCTTTTTGCTGTATTCACACTGCAAACCTTCCTGTGGCTATGACCCAAGAAGGCAAGCCACATTACAGCCCGAAAGCAATACTTTTCAGGGCTTCCAGAACAAGGGCTGTTTCAGTGATTAGTGAGAAAGAATCATTCCTGGCCCATCGCAAATCAGTGTGGAGGCAGTGGCTGTTCTCATGAAACATTGCACCAGATTACAGGACAGAGGATGCTTTTTCTTATCCTGCAAGGCCTTTCGAAAGAAAGGCATTTCTCTTGCTGAATAATCAGTAATTGCTGAGCTGAACAGTGATATTCATTAGTTAATGGGAGAGAAGAAAGCAAAAATAGTCATTGCCTGATGGATTGAGTCAAAACCCAGCTACCCCAGCTGCAAACCTGATGTAATTGTGTAGAAGAGATGGTACTTTTCCTTGGACCATCCAGCAACAATCAGAAAAAGAAAAAAAATCTCATTTTAAAATAAAAGCTCCAAACTGGACATCATTCTCTGTGAAAGGTTTATAAATGTAGGTTTTTCAGAGCTTTTTGTCCAGGGAACAGTGAATGCAAATTTTTTAAATTCAGTTTTTAAAAAAATCTACGTGTCAGCTACACTGCACTTTAATTCAGAAAAAAATGTAGCATATGCTGCTAACAATGTTTGTGAAGCTGTTTTTCTTCCTTTCTGTAGCATGTTTCTCTAAATGCCTATATGAGTGTGAGGAACAAATCTAACACAAATTTTGTTTCTTGCCATGCTTTCAGGCAGGACTGTTCCTCCAGGAGGTAGTGTAAGGTCTAGAGGAGGTAAATAAAGGTGCAAGGGAGACTGTGAAGAGGTTGAGCTATTTAGTAGAATAAATAATTGCATAAAGTAGGGCACAGGATAAGAGATGAATCTATTTAAGCATAGTTTGTAAAACAGAACTAGTTTATGTCCCTAGCTGAATTAATGATAATGTCCAGAGAATACCAAGGGAACTAGACTGAGGCTACCGCTGTGGATGAAGTAAAGGTCTGATTAAAAATTTGTTTTAAAGAAAAGAACAAGGGAAAGAATCCTGTTCACTTTGGCAAGGCTTGGATCAGGCCCCAGCTAAGTTGTCTCCATGTCCATACTACATATAGAATTCCCAGCTGTCTTCAGGTAGGCACACGAAAGGGAGTGGGTCTTTTCAGATTATGAAATGTGGAAAAAACTTTCCTATGTTTACAAAAAACTTTTAAGCATATTCATCGCACATTTATGCAAAGTTTTACCACAGCTACACATTTTACGCATGCCTTAATATGAATTCAAGCACTTTAGACAAGAGTTCAACACAAATTGCTCACATAATGCAATATCAGATGATATTTTGGTACGCAATGAATCCCGAAGAGTTGTGCTGGGCATTGCTTCAGCGGTAGGCAGTAGAGAAAGAACCAGATAGATCCCCTTAGAAATATGTCTATTGGCTAAAAAACTGATTGGGGTGAACAGCCTCAGGGTGTGAAATACTCCATGGCCAAGACTGTGGTTTCTCCATCCACATTTCAGGAAATGCAGTGCCTAGATACTGAGTATTAGCCTAGGTCTGCTTATGTATACTAAATGTACACTCTGTGACAGTGAGATGTTACCAGTCAAGTCTGTCCTTGCCAATAGATGAGGGTATTCCAGCATCTCAAATTATTGCTGACAGGGATCTCTTGTTTGGTGACGTATGGAGCTGGCCATGAGTCAGGAAATGCCACATGGCTTTTTGCTATAGCAAGGCCGGAAGCAGCAGACTGCAGTTCAAAAGAAGGGAGCTGGCAGAAAGGTTATGCAAAGAAGGATTCTAGTAGACTGGGCGGAGACCTGGTCCGAGGTCAGAAGGTTTCTCATGAATATTCCTTTGCTTTTGGTTAGTGCAGCAGAATTTTCTTTCTGTTGCCCTGCAGAAGTATGCATTGTTCTTCAAAGGAATCAGATATTTTATGCAAGATGTTCAGAGACTAAGTTTAGCTACAGACTCTTTTAGTAAATATATTCTTATTTTTTTCCCCAAAATAATTCTGCTGCCTTTCAGCCCAAATCTGCATTTTTCCGCACAGAGCTTTACTTTCTTTAATTATAGACTTAAATGTATCTACTGAAGTGTTAAGCAGTCGTATTTTGAATTGCCGACTGAAATGGTTACGTTCTCTTCAGTATTTTTCTGTCGTGCCCAAAACAAGCAACCAAGTTTTCTTTAAGGTTTTGTATGTATGAGGATAACAGTTTCAGCTCAGTTAGACTCTTGCCAAGTGAACTGTAGAAAGAATACTCCCAGTTAATTGCAGTATATTCTTATCTTTGCAAGAAGAGGGGTTTAATCAGTGTGCTTATTTGCCCTTTAGATCTCAGGTTGGTATCCTGCCAAAAAGCCCTGACTACCTTCACTCCTCTCTCTTCACAGACTCTCAGTGACACTTGCCACCTGAGTTCTGTTTGTCACTCGGAGCGAAGATGGTAACTATGATAACTTGGTGAATTCTCAAATGTGAAATCAGTGTGTCAGATCTGAGTAATTTAGATGTGTCCAGAAAGCCTCAGGCTTAAAAAGTTCAATAAATTCTGACTTTTCAATAGGTGTGCTAGACCCATCTTTCGTTTCAACCTTGTCATCTCACAGAAGGAGACGTATAATGTCATTTGTCTGTGATGACTGTAATTAATGCTTCAGCTCTCAAATCCAGTCTTTGGAGGGCTGCAACTGGATAATTCATTCTCTGCAGTGCACTAAGAAAATAATGTATCTACTTGTCCAAAGTGACAGTACAGCTCCTGTATGCTGTCAGACATTTGTTTGTGTTCACTCAGGTGAATTTTTAGGTTGATCTTTGTCTAAGCAACTTGTTAAGTGATTCATCTTTTTTTTTCCTGGTTGCGTACATGTATGCTCTACCCATTTTTTCCTTAAAATTTTTCCATCATTTTATAAATGCCTTGATTGCTTTGCGGCTTCTGGGAAAAAGAAGTACAAAGTCACAACTAGGAGTCATCTTTCTTTTTTAAAAAAAACCACACATTTTCTACAATCAAAATAATGTGTAAAAGGCTGCTACTGGCTAGTGTATTCCCTGAAATGTATAATAAAGATCTATGAAACAAAAAAAAGAAAGCAAATCGTATCCTGGGCTGCATCAGGAGAAGCGTGGCCAGCAGGTCAAGGGAGGTGATTCTCCCCCTCTACTCCACTCTCGTGAGACCCCACCTGGTGTACTGTGTCCAATTCTGGAGCCCCTACTACAAGAAAGATATGGACGTGCTGGAACATGTCCAGAGAAGGGCCACGAGGATGATCAGAGGGCTGGAGCACCTCTCCTATGAGGACAGACTGAGAGAGTTGGGGTTGTTCAGTCTGAAGAAAAGAAGGCTCCAAGGAGACCTTATAGTGGCCTACCAGTATCTTAAGGGGGCCTACAAGAAAGCTGGTGAGGGATGTTTTAGGTTGTCGGGTAATGGTAGGACTAGAGGGAATGGATTAAAACTAGAGATGGGACGATTCAGACTGGAGGTCAGGAAGAAGTTCTTCACCATGAGGGTGGTGAGACACTGGAACAGGCTGCCCAGAGAGGTGGTGGAAGCCCCATCCCTGGAAGTTTTTAAGGCCAGGCTGGATGGGGTTCTGACCAACCTGATCTAGTGGGAGGTGTCCCTGCCCATGGCAGGGAGGTTGGAACTAGATGATCTTTAAGGTCCTTTCCAACCCGAACCATTCTATGATTCTATGAAAAGAGTTCATAAATGGGAGAGCCCATCTCTACAGAAATTAGATATCATTCTGACTCATCAGATATTTAACCAACTGTGCTTATATGAATATACATATTTCTTCTTCACATTCACAGTTAACAATGCAGCAAATAACTATTGTAACCTTATTACTGTGTATAATACCAATGGCAAGCAGTTAGCAATACTTGTTGTATAATAACATTATCACTGGAAAAGGGATTCCAAACTTAATGACTATTTCAGCACTTCTGTATCAGCAATCACCGTGGTAAGGGTTTTATGTGAGAAACTAGCAGATGGCATCATGAAACGCATCTCTTCTAGTGTTGGGTTTGTATAGTGTCCTACTCATCTATTTCTGTCGGGTGCATAATGTGCTTTTCATCTATTTGAGATCTGGCTTCCTGTTTGACCCTTTCAAAGCTTTCAGCGACACGGCAAAAATAATGGATACCTTGGGAGTGAAGAAAAAAAACAGAGAAGTTAGATCTGCTGGAGAGAGGATGGATCCTTACGGAGCTGCTCTGAGAAGAACAGTGTCGCAGGAGCACACCTTGTCAAACCATGTAGCACCAACTATAAGGCTTGTCAAAAGAGGGTTAGGGAGTGAGCAGGATGCTGCAGTATTTTAATAACCTAATTGTACCTGTTCATGAAGCAGCTGATTAAGCCTTATGCCCAGCAAAATGGTTATTGAATCATTACTTCCACAGTCGTGCCAGATTTAAAAAAAAAAACCAAAACAACATCCCCAAATAAACCCAAAGCAAATGAGTATTGGTCAGGAAGCAGGAAAAAAAGCAACCAATGTTTGAGCACGTGAGACATCCTTATTATTAACCCATAAAATTCACATCATAGTGGACTAAGAAAAGAGCAGTGGAATTAGAACAGATGAGTATGCTGTGGTTACTACTCTCTTCCATTCTTTAGTAAGTTAAAATAATCAGAATCTAAAACGTTCAGGTAACAATGTTTGTAAAAATTAATGATACAAAACTACTGCAAGAATATCAAATAAAAGAGAGTGTGGCCTATGAATGTAGGCCTGTATGACACCTGATCTAAAGTTATGCAATCAGTATTATGCATTATTAGACATTATCATACTCTACATATTGGAGACATTAGTTTAAATATTTCTCCAGGAAATCTCTTCTTGTTTTTTACTACCAAGTGAAATGCAGGGATGTAAGTCCAAACTAAAAAAAGGTGAAAATAAAATATGATGAATTCTGAGGTGTGTGGTCTCTGTCATTCTTAATAAAAAATATTCAGTGAAGCAACAACTGAGATGAAAAGAAATAGAAGAACAAGAAGTGGGTGTCACAATACCTTACTTCAAGTGTTTAAATGTAGGCATCTACATCTAAGCTCGTCAGCTAAACACCTATTATGGTACAGAAGAGAAATAAGCACTTCTAGAGCAGCTTTCATCTCACCCTAATTTAGATCCGTGCATTCTAGTTGTTTATAGAGGTGAGAAATGAATCCCACCCTTGATAGTTTTCTTTTATGTATTTGCAGCATCTTATTTACTATGTTTGATTCAACAAGATATATGTACCTCCACAAACAAATCAGAAATATTTCTACTCACTTTGATTTCAGTAACCATAAAAGCATTGATGCTAAGCTCGGTGTATGTGCTGGACAAAGGGACAACAGAGGGAAGAAGGTATATAAGAAGAAATGCACTTACAACAGGACAGCTCAAATGGTTGATCTGCACAGAATGGAAAGTAGGACATTTTCAAGGACAGACAGTTATCCAGACAAGAAGCAAAGCCATGAAGAGTAAGAGAGAGAAATACAAATTATGGAGAGTTAGGAACACAATTTAAAAATGATCTGCCAAATTTTGATCTTGAGCTTACTGGTTCAAAAATGCCATTATTTTAATTGTACTGAGCAATGAACTGCATAGGAATATAAAGTTGTTTTCCACCACCTGAGCCAAAAAAAAGAGTATAAATAAGCTCAGTGATATTTATTTGTTTAAAATGATCTAGTGCCATGACATCAAGCTTTATTTATTAAGTCCCTATTGTCCAGATGATGTCACCACTTAGTGCTATCTGTAATGTTTAACATTACTCTATAATTTTCTTCTCTGGTTAACCAAAGAGAACATTCCAGACTTATCATTATTATGCACATTACACAGCTTACTTAGACCAGTACAAATAGCAGCAAATGTCACTTAATTCAGAGCAGTTCTTCTGCTGTAAAAGCAGTATGAATATATTCTGAAAAATTACAATGTAAAATTAGAACTAGTTTATTCGACTGAGCAGAAAACATGTGTATTCATACTTGTAACTTCATTAGTGCCAGAAATAAGTATTGCACTCCCTTCTTGGGAGTTTTGTGCATTTGTGAATCAATACAACTGTGGGAATGTAAGCTAGTTGAATTCCAACTTTTATGTTATTAATAGAATAAATGACTTAATCGAACTTCAGACATCTAATAGTTAGACATCCAGACTGTTTCAATAACTATGAAACTTCTCAGCTTTCTTATCCTAGCTGCTTCAAGTAACTGTCCTGACCTTAAAGAATGATCCTCTGGAGGTTTCCACTACTATTAAAGCTAGATCGGACAACAAATTTTGACTGACATTTAAAGGGTTGAAATTAAGGGAGAGGAGTCTCTCTTAGGTTGTCATCCCATAAGCTGTTCCACAATGGCTTATCACTCTCATTGGGGAGATGGGCTGTAGCTTGTGCCTTTTAAGGCTCAGCGTCCAAATTCATCACAAGACCACTATATATGAACTAGACAGCAAAAACACAGACAGTTTGACGTGCTGGCATTTGAACTGATGGAGTAAATTTGGCATTAAAAGAAAAAAAGAGCTCCAAGTTTTTGTTTGGAAGCTGCAAATCCACAATACATTTTTTGTACAAACATCTTTTAAAGCAGCAGCTCAGAAGATGTTTTGTGAACTAAAAATATAGTTAAAAAAATAAGCACAATGTACTCTAAGCAAAACTCTTAGTTTTCCAGTTTGAGCAGGGCAAAAGAGATGGAAGTCATATAACGAAACAGATATGTTTTTGCATATATCAACACTTGGCCACCTTCATTGAGGTATCCGTCACTGCTATTCCATTTTGCAACTAATGATCCTCTTCTAGAAACATGTCTTCCCAGAGAAGGATGACAGCTGGCTCCAGAGGCAAGTTGGAAATCTGGCATCTTGAAATCGAGATCATCACAGCGTGCCTGATGCCTATTACATATATAGGGGAACAGCAGCCACATAGGCGACAAGCAGAATATTGTTGCCCCACCCAAGAACATGGTGCTATTTACAGTAATTTCAAGGAGGAAATTTCTTAACTCAAGACGAGTTAAGAAATGTACTGCAAAGTGAATGACTTTATGCGCAACAATTTCCTCAAGATCAGGCATTGTGATGTTTAATGAGAGAAAACACTGGATGTAACCCCCGCTGCTTGTCGGTAAGAACTGTGCTAGGGCAATAATATTTTTTTTAAGACAATAAAGCTTATGTTGTTTTTATGGTAGCTTATAGTGCAGATATGACAATGTTTCTTTATTTCAGTTCTAAGGACCCTGTGGCTCAGTAAAAGCTTTCGGCACACTTAGTTGCAGGTTAATTTATATTTCAAAATGCAACTGTGGATTCATGAAATACTTAAATCATCTGCAGTAGAGGAAGAACAAGTATTGCTCTCTCTGCTAGATGCTTTTGGAGAGCACTACTGCTACTCAAATAGCACAATAATTCTCAGGGAGATTTCTTTGGGTAGGCATAGAGCTCTTATGATGGCACCTGAATACTTCAACCACCACTCTGCTCTTCTCAGTTCCCAACACCCACCTCCTTGCCATGTCATCATTAACAGCTTTATCATCATCTCTAACAGTCACCAAAATTAATATTTGAAGTAGGCTCTTGGCCTGCCTTTTGTACATGGTTGGCTGGATAAGCACCAAGGTCACCAATGAAACACATACATTTTAGAGGGCTTGAGTGCCTGAGGACCAAAGATTTGAGGCTTTCCACACATGTTCAGCAACTTACCCTGTAGTAATCGTAAAAAGTTGATTGTCCCTACCCTGCCAGCTGTCCCCTTTGGCACTCTGACGTCTGTTTCTAAAAGCAACAACATACAGACAATATTTTCCACTGGCTACTGCTTAGTATAAACTAGAAAATAGCACCCTGGAAAAATCATGTTTTTAACCTCATAATCTTATTCCCTAGGCTGATGACACACCGTGTCGCCACAAGGTTTTTGATAGGACAATAAAGTATCAACCACCAGGTCTTTTCAAAATAAGGCTTCTGACTGCCAGAGGGACTGCAGCACTTTCTGACATAAATTCAAAAATTGATGCCAGCACTTGGGCTCAAGTTCCCTGCAGAAGTGGGTTTCACAACATGGCAGGGATCTGCTGACCCTGGGGAACCCGAAGGAATTGCTTTTCTCTACAGTTATCTGATACGTTTATTGTTACGATTTTGCGTTTCTAATTCATTGCTTGACAGCAGTAGCTTTTCAGGGTGAAAATGGTGTTTGGAAAATTAGCACTACCTTTAAGTCATTGAGTTGCCTTCTCTGAACTGAAACTTGCCAAAACCAAAGACTGACCCAGCTGGGAGAAGTGACAGTTTGCTAATGGTTGGCATATGTACCTTACTTCTCCTATCCAGTCACCTAATCTTTTTCTCTTTATTTCCAGGGAGTGCTGTTGTTACCCATCATAACTACGAATATTTTTTTCTTATTTTCGTTTGTCTTTTTAGTCATCTCTACAGCTTTCTCTATTTGTATTTTTGGCAGCAGACACTTCAGAGACTGGGTTGTTTAAAAAAGCCTCTTTTCTTCACAGTTGCTAGACTTCCCTGTAACATGCCTCTGGCTCTTTTTTTTTTTTTTTAAAAAATTATTTTCTATCACATTGTGTGAAACATGAGTTATTTCTAGCTCCTCCTGCCACAGAGATGAAAGTTTAGGAAATGTGGTTTTTTTTCAGACAAGATGCTGTTGTTCGTTACAATAAGGCCTAGCACCAACAAGTTTAGTATTCTGGTTTGGCTACAATTTCACATCAGTTTCTCTTAACTACTGCTTTTGAGGACTGGGACAGGGATTGGTTGAGGACAACACATCTGATGTGGGAGTTGTCAGGGCTTAACATCAGGCTGAGTCTCAGCTTGGGGCACAGGCGGTACAAGGGTAAGGGAAGCATCCCCTCTGGCAAATAGTAATTCTCCAAGAAATGATGAGCCAGCAAAGTTATCTCATTTCTGTTCCTGTTGAAGGGCACTAACACAGCACGACATGATGTGACAGAGCTTTGCCAATCCACCCCTGTTGCAGGGTCCCTGTGTAAGCTACACTGGCTGTATAACAGCAGTAAAAAAGTGACATTAGAAGATGCCTGGGCATCATCCTTCCTTCATGGATCTCCATATCCCTAGTCCCATCATTTACATACAAGTCTTGCAGAGACGCCAGCTGAGATTTAATACAGCCCATGCTGTCTTTGCATAATGCATGGCCTTTATATACTCGCCCAAATAACTCCATGTTTCATGTTGACATCAGCTCTGGCCTTCATTGGAAATCCCCTAAGTAAATTAAATTTCAACAAGCTGTCCCCTGAGATGGAGGGAACATTTTGGTCTTGCACACCAAGCACCGTCAGGTTGTACAGTCCTCTGGACTGTTAGAAAGCACAATATCTGCCTGTATTACAGACTTCACATCTCAAAGCCCATGAATTATGTTTTCCTTTTCCTCCTAGCAGTAAGCCACAGTTTCTAGGCTGTCCTTCAAAGGACAGTGGTGTAACCTCTGTCTCTACGTCTCTCAAATAATGGCAGTGATTACGTGTGAAAGTGGTACCTGCAGTCCCTTTTGTACTGGCACGGTGTCAGCTGAAATGCTCTCTAATGCGAGTAACTCTCTTGCGCCTTCTTCCTTCACAAATTGTGTAATTTAGCCTTCTTAGGGCAAGCTCTAAGTTGCAACAATGATATGGGCCAATAACCTCTTGCAGGACAGTTCAGAGTCAGGTCGCTCTGGCATTTCCTCTGGGTCAATAGGGTCCTAGCTTGGAGCCTGCCGGCTGTTGCGAATCCCAATATACCTGTCCTATGCACCTAATAGCAAGGAGTTTAGCTGCCTGAAATAAGCGTTACAAGTTCAATACCTTGAACTGGGTGGCTTAGTCTTAGGTGCTATTTAGGCACAACTCTTAACATTTTCTTCCTAAAGCTGACTCTTGTTGTTACTTCGTTAATTACGAAGACCATCTAGAAATACCTTCTCTTTCACAGTACTTTTCCTCAAGCAGGTAGACCATCAAGAATACATCCCACACAGGACTGTGACTGTCCTTCTGACACCGTGTGGGATTTAACAAATTGAGCTATCTAGTACAGCTGTTTAGATCTGAGTTTGTTTTGTAGATACCTTTTGTACTTAGCAGAGAAAAACAGGCGTTCCTGGGCAGTGACTCATCGCACTCTAAGTATAAAATAGGTCAGATGAATTACATTCTTGGATTGGGGTGAAATGAACCCAAATGAACTTCAGAGACTCTTTCAAGGGCCTGATGACAAAATTGGATGATGCAAATGTCACATTAGTTTCTGCCCCTAGTAAGTGAAAAGACACAGTCACTTCTTAATTCCTCTGAAGAGTGACTCACTACGCGTAATAAAGAAATGTGCAGGGAGCTGCCATCCAGTCAATAAAAACCACAAACCACAGGGAATTGGGTGGAGCGTAGTCTGTTTTTATTTGCAAATGACATATACCTCAAGACAGACGTGCTTGAGAGAGGGCCTCCTGCTCCATGACGGGTCGCTGCAGCTGGGGCAGAGGATGGCAACAGCCGGTTGGGGAAAGCAGGAACCTTGATGACAAACAGCCTCAGCAGAGCCCTAAAGATAAAGCTGCACCTTCCCACCCTTACAACAGGGGACAAGGTACCTTAGCTGCGTAGAAGAGGCGTTACGTTCTCCTTAAAACAAAATTGTGAAATGGGCATAGCGGCTTATTCTTAAAAACATGGTATATCTGTTTCCTCTGTGTAAACAGCTTTATTTCGTAAAAGATGAAAGGGGGAGTATGTCCTTCATCCCAGGGGGAAATGGTGTCCTACTTCTATCTAATGGCATTCTCAGAAATGCATGCGATAACAGTAATCATTCTGAGGAAGAGATACAGATTTTCAGGGCTCCGTTTTGAACGTCCAAATTTCTACATGTTAAAGGGCGAGGTTATCAGAATGTACTCTGCAGTTGCCTGCATTAAATGTGTCCCTTCCTCTCAAATTGTGAAGTCAATGATTAATCATTCTGAATACCGCAGTCCTGATTCTCCAGCAATTGCCTTGGCGCTGCTGCTTTTTTTTCTGGAACTGGAGGCGCTGATAAGCACGGCAGAATTGCACTGTGTCAGAGTACTAATGAGAGGAAGGTAACAAGAGATCTTCTGCTGTAAGTTAAGAGAATCACACTAACTGGTTGCTTAAAAATCCAGGTGTAATCCATTACTTTTTTCTTTACAAAACAAGAATCATTATTTTTTTGCCTTGGCAACTTACTCTAATAAGTTATTCTCCAGACTAGACCTTTTGTGAAAGTGCCTCCTTATGATCTTTACATGTAGCATGTTTGCATCTTCCTATACCCAGTGAGACAGTAACAGTAATCTTGGTTGACATTTGTGTTGTGTAAGATTTTGCGGACTTCATTGACATCTGTCTGTTTGCTGGGTTATCAATGTTTGATTTTTAGCCTGTCTTCCTAATTATGCTTCTTCTTTCCAAAAGCTTGTTTGTACCTTCCCCATGTTAATTTTTAGAACAACTTCTACGTAAGTCAACCAGGTCCACCACTAAGGGTCTGATCCTGCAAGTCTCAGGTCTCTGATGATCGGGCCCTTTGACGCCTGCAAGTTACAGTCTGTTTTTCTTTATTTATGTGTGTTGTGGTCCCTGAGTAACGAGGTTGGGCTGGGCCAGCAGCATTAGTAAAGCGTCCAACCATGACTTTGGCAGTTTCTCATGTGTACACTTGAACACCATTAACAGCTACCAGACGTGCCTTAGTTTATATGCAGCATCATCAAGTCACCTTATCAGCTTGCTCAAATAAATTCAGAAGCTCTATTAGATTTACCATTACCAGAAGTCTAGATTAGCTGCAGTTTTAATTTAATTTTTCCCCCTGTCATAACAGCAGGGCCTGTTACATGTTTTCTAAGTGTTGCATTTTCCTTGATGAGTTTTATCTCTTTTTGAACAAATAGTACTGTGACTAGAGCCAAAATAGCTTTAACTATAAATACGCAATAATATCACCTGAAATTTTCATGCTTGAAATTGAGCGATACAAAACTCTATTCTATCTTATTTTTCTATTTTTCAACAGACAGTGTCACAAGAGAAGGTCTTTTTAAAGAAATTAGAAGATTTATGGGGATTTTTTGTTCAGTTAGTGCTGTATTTTTATTTTATATGTTTGCTTTGTATTCCTTTATTTGAGAGAATAGGAACATTTCTTAATGTTTCCAGTCCAAAGGCCTCATGCTAGTGTTTTCCAAAGAAGGAATTTTCCTGCCTGTTTGAATCTTTCTGTGGATTTTCGAACCAGAACACTGTTTAAATTATGTTAGCTGAATGATCCCAGACAGACAGTCTGGGATACCCTAACAGATTAAAAATGTATCCACTTAGAAAGTGAGGCACACACAGATGAAATGTTAAAAGATTTGCTTTTATTAAAACAGGTCTTTCATGAGAGATAGTCTTTGACAAGAGCGTATTTTTTCTTTACATGGATACTTCCAAAGTCCTAAAAATCTTTGGATCAAAAGCCTCCATGCTATCTTAATTTCATCAAAGAAAATTGTATCAGCAAACCTTCAGGGACCTCTCAGGAGAGGACGGTCATTGAAGGGAGGTGGATAGAAATTATTTATTACGATATTATCAAGAATACCATTATTTTGTAAGAAATCTAGTCTCCTCACAACCTTAACAATTTGCAGAGAGGTGGGTGTACTAATTACTATAACTGTATGAATGTCTAGAAATAGAGTAGGTTGAAGAGTCTTCCTTGAATAAGTAACTGGACTGACTGCCAACATGGTAAATTGGTTTACTGAAATGTCAACAAATTACTCAAGAAAATTCTTTTTTTTGTCATCTCTTTGTGGCTCTTATTCTCCTTTCCCCTGATAATAAGCAAACACACAAATTCCTGAAGACGTTAGATTGTTTATGCTGCAGCAGTTTCTAGGAAGCAAAGGTTTGCTATGTATTTCTTGTATTGACAAATACAAGAAAGCATATAGCCACTGTACGGCGAGCTGCTCACGTTAATATTCACTCACTATAGTCAGAATGCAGCGGGGGACAAAGGAATAAGTATTGATATAATATAGCAATGAGGTGCTAAGAGCTGAAAATCAGAATTGCAGCTAAATGAACCAGGGATCCAGGTCTGATTATAGAGCTGGGCTTTTAAAGGAGGATCAAGTGAAGTACCTATTTGTTTCTGCATCATTTGAGAGAGCATAGATTAGGAGATGTTTCTGTGAGTAGGAGATGCTACCCAGGATCTTGTGAACTCTCTCAGAGGTACGATCAAAGGAGGACGTATACTTTTCCACGGAGAAATTAAAAATAAATTTGTATATCTCAGACCCCACAACTGAAGACTTGAAAGAAAAAGCAGAGTGTAAATATTCTGCCTGAGCCAGACCTGGACTTTAATACTAAACACCAAGGAGCTGTGAGGATTTGTAAGTTCAGAAAATAAATGTTTGATTGTCATCTGGGCAGGGAGTAGAGGAAAGGAAGGAAGACTGTAACACATGTGAAAGGAGAACACAATTTGGGATTAAGGAGGAGACAAAATTTGCACTCTTTAAGGGTAGAGCTATAAAACCATTAGTAGATTAAATAGAAATCGACTAGTCCAATTAAGTATTAAAGTTATGATATTTTATTAATATAATAAGTTACTTTTTTAAACATAGGTTTTCATTATTCCTTACTTGTATAGCAGGAGTGGTGCGTGTGGTGTTCTGAGACTACCAGCAAGATATTGCTCTACCTGAGAATCTAAAACTTCTACCCTGACCTTGCCATCAGATCTGTGACCAAAAATCCTTAAATGAAAATATTAAACAGATCTTTTCCTGTGAAAGAAACTCTGCTGGTAGCCTGAGTCAGGGCTCAAGAACTTACTAGGCAACAGAAGTATATAAAGAAAAGAGAGTTAAGACCATTTAGCAAACCTTGACATTTAATAGGCGTTTTCTTAGAGCCTCTCTTTGTCTTTACAATTTTAAAAAAGACTATTCTTTGTGTATTAAAATTTACATTCTTGTAAGAAAAACTGGCCTTCAAGCACCAGTATTTGAATAAAAGGAGATTTACTTCATCCTTTTCCTGATATATTCACCTTCTGTGGTTTTGGAATAAAACTAAACAAAAATCACATGTGAATTGTGGCTTTATTATGACCCATCAATAAAAACAATGTCTAGATTATTTTACCTCCCTGGAAATGCTATCTTATTGTTGTGCTTTGTTTGCTGAATTATACAGGGATTATCAGAAATAGTTATTACTTCTGGTTTGCCCCTTATATTAATGCTATATTTCAGTGTACTTCTTTGACAGACTCATTAAGACACAAGGGCAGGCTGGAGAGCAGTGCACATTCTCCTGCATTTTAATACCGTGAATACACAGAAAATGCTTCACTGCCAGTTAGAAACGACAAAAAGGAAAGATTTTACAGACTTAAAAACCCGAGTTTCTCTTCCTGTGCCTTGGGTAACAAGGTTAAGGATAATATCTTGTCAAATATAGAGCAATGATGAAATTATTCTTTTATTTCTTCCCAGTCTCTTGTAAGGTTTCTCAGGTTTCAGAGTTGAAGTGGAGCATTTTAATACTTGAAGTATTTTGCCATTGCAAAGTTACCCATATTGTTCTTCTGAAGGCTTTGGAGAGCTCGGTTTTGTAAAGAAATTGTCAGCGTGGATTAATGGCCTCACCTTTGGTCACTATCTTGTTTTACTTTGAGCAGAATTGCACTTATAGGAGAATTGCATTTCCTGAGAGATTTTTCAAACTTTACTCCTGGATTGAGAAAATTTTCTGTCATTCTGCATTGCAAGGAATTCATTGTCCTCACCAAGCTTTTTGTTTGTTCAAGCAGCAGTCCCATAATATCATTTCTGTGATAACGTAGCACTTTTCAGCTCAATCTATGAAATATTTTTTGTTTGACTTAAATATTCCCTCTCCTATAATGAGGAAAATCTTATAGTTTCTTTCACTTACGACGAAATAAACCAGGAAGTTTCCATTCAAGACTGGAAACCAAAACCCAGTTAGTCCTGTATCCCTCAGGACTGACATAAACTGTCATAAAATCTGAATTAAGTAATAAACCAGACATAACCTTTAGCAAAACAGATAGGAATCATATTAGCCAGCTGAGCATTTCCCCAGTTACAACATAAGAACTGAAGGTCAAAGTGAGTTTAGTATGTGCTGAATGTGCATAGAATGTAATTGTTCAGTTTAAAAAAGAAGCATTGCAAAGGCACTCTTTTTGATGTGCAACCTTGGAGAATAGTTATGTTTGTCACTTTCATGCATTCCTTGCTCACATGAGCATGGTGTTCACGAGACAGCAACAGTCTCAGGAGAGCATCAATGAAACTTTGTGGAGTCCTTACTGTATTAGTCTTATGATGTGAGATAGATGAATATGCATTGGCAACATTATTTCAATTGAAGGTTGTTGAGACTTCTGCTACAGATGCATTAGAAAGTCAATTGTGAGCCTTAGATTGGTGTAATGCTTTGAATTCAAGGCTACCGAGACCACTTGAGGTTTCCATTATGATACTTTGATGAGGTGATTAGTCTAGGGAAATTATTCCATTTCAAACCTGAACCACTAGAACAATCATTGTACATTATGGGACATTACGCGATAGTGTGTATTATTTCAGTATTGTATTCACAGTGAAACAAAACGGATGGCAAATTAGAAACTCTAAGCATGACTTTTGAATAGCATTACAGGCAAAGACAGAAAACCAAAAAAACAAATGACAGTACATTGCTTAGTACATCAGGAATCAGAAGATATGTTAGGTGGTTAAAAAAAAGAATTAGAGGGAGATAACCTCCCTTGCAAGAGCTGCCTAAAGAAACGTGTGGTCTTGGAAGGAGACAGAAAAAATATCATCATTAATAAGAATCGTAATTTAAAAGCAGGAAATCACAGAACTGGAACAGGTCTCAAAAGCCCTTCTGATCCTGACTTCATGCCTGAAAACAAGATCTGTGACCCTCCTAACAGGTATTTATCTTACTGCTTCTTAAAGACACCTGTTAGCAGAGACTGTGTAATCTCCCCAGACAATCAACCCCAGAGCTCTGCTATTTTCGTTAGTTTCGCTAATATCTAAACTGGATCTTTTTTTTCTGTTAATAATTTCATTGCTTCTTCTCTATGCACATCATGTACCCTCCATATAGGAAGCAAATTTTTGTGTGTTTCAAAATTATTAGTATGTTCTCTGTGGTCTTTTCTCCATTAGGCTAAATAACCTCTATTCATCCTATCATTTTTGTTATTTTGATCTTTCTCAGTGTGGTCTGATTGATCAACATCTTTCCTGACATGTAGTGCCCAAACCTGGACCTGTTCCTCCAGCTAAATACTTGCTAGTGGTGAGGTTAACTTCATCTGTCTGAAAAGACCAGCAGAAAATGAAGAAATGGTCATTTTTCTGCACAGAAAAAAATGACTAGTTTAACTGTTGAAATATATTTTGACCAAAAGTTTAGACTATTTAAAATACATTCCATGTCCATATCAACATGCTTTGAAATTAGGTTGGGGTTGGGGGTGGAACTAATGTCTCTGATATTTTCAGATATAAGTGAAATGCTCTCTTATTTCAGTGTTGGGGTTTTTTTCCAGTCTGGAACCTTTTCAGTTTCCATTGGTATGACTCTTCAAGAAAAATGTGAAATTGCAGATGATATTGTACACGCCTTACTATCTAACCACGTATCTCTTCCAACCACTCTAAATAATGTTAGACTGCCACAAGCCTCTTTTTGGAACCAAGCGTTATATTTAATATGTCTCATCCTGCTTTGTGGAATTTTGCATGCTTTGGAAAGAATGAGATTTGTTAGGTGACAAATTTACATCTGGGAAATACATACTTGTTACAAAAGTCCAGGAAATGTCTCTAAAGTTTCAGTGGAAGCTAACAAAACTGTGTGAGTGGACAGTAGACATCATGTCAAAGCTGACAATATGTGTTGGCAGTGTTCATTTGAATTGCTCGTACACATCACCTCATTCAAAATTAATTGCAACCACATAGATGAAAGACTTGATGTCATTGTGGGGAGCTCAATAAAAAATGCACCATTGACTAAGAAAGCAAAGAAATTGCTAGAGTACCTAAAGGATGAAATGGAATGGAAAATGGTGAAAGTTTCACTCTCTTGACAAAAACAGATACATGAACCATACAGATCTTGAACCTGCTCCCAGAAAATTGGCTGGATCAGAAAAAGGACAGCAAAGATGGGTATTAAGAACATCTGTTAAAAGATGCCAAAAAGAGAACTTGCACTAGAGAGGAGATGCACAAAAGAATCCATGAAAGAAATAATCAGGCAATGAATTATGCTGAAAGGGTTAATGAGAAAACTCTGCTCACCCTTTCCTTACGTAAAAAAGGAAAAAAGTGCCAGTGAAGGAATGATTCAAAGCAAAGCCATACTTACCCAAAACAATGATATTCCCTAGCTATGTCCAAAAGATGTGACACAGCAACTTTTGCCAGTTCCCAGGAAAGGATTGTTTAGCTCACACGGGTCCCCCCTACACCTATTGTAAGAAGACAATAGATTTCCCCAATGTCTCCCTTCTTTCCAAAAGAAAAAAAGCCTGTTATGCAGATCAAAATCCATCCATCTTGCCCAGGAACCTCAGTGTCAGATCAGTTGGTGGTGAGCAGTACTAGTCATAGATACGGTGACAATATAATGTTGATATCAAAATTACAAAAGAATACAAAGTGAGGAAATAAACACATGTGGATAATGATAACATTCAGATTACTATCACTATTAGGAAAGAGATAAACCTCACTTTTTGGAGAATTAACTACATGATTTTACTAGGTATTACTATATTATTATGTTCTTGGCATATTCTTTAGACTATCTGTTCCAGACCATTGTAAAAAACTGAGATATTAGCAAAGGGATCATTTCTTTACGGTATTATGAAAAACTTAAACAAAGTCACATTAATAAAATGGTAAGAATCATTGTTTTAAATGTCTAGGTAATATGTACTTCAGAGAGCTATTTTCCCTACCAATCTGTTGTTTAATTTTGTTTTTCACATTTTGATCACATTCATTTCATACCTGCCTAGTGACTAATGTGGCAATGTTTGCTTAACACTCAGTGTTGCAGATGGTGCCATGCCTGGAGGTGGAACCATGTATGGAGATTTCATTATAACTTAAGAAATGAAACTGACGATTTAGATTATGCTATTATGAAAAAAATTAAGTTTCATGCGATGTTAAAATGCTGGCGTAGTGACAAAACCATAAAAGCAAGGGAATGCTGTGATAAGGCTTTCAGAAACTGCATTACTCTTCTCCCAGGAGCTAGCAGCAGGCATGGCCTGGTGCGCTCTCAGAGAAGGAGTTCATTCATCACTATGGATGTTGCATTTCCCAAAAAACCTAGACAGCAAATTGCTTTCACAAATATCTTTCATTTGTTGTTGTCATTGCATTGTGAGACTTAAAAGAAATATACGTAGAAATAGTCAGTGTCTTGTATAACAGCGCTGCCAATTTCTGCCTAGCTGTGATGAGGAAATTTTCACTGTGGTTAGTGCATACAAATCCATTTTTCTCCTGATGTGTTACCTCAGAGAACTTTACAACTTCCTCCACCACTTACTAATTTGTTACTTTTGAGGCATTTTAGGCAGTGCCATATTTTCATAGAATCATAGAATATTTAGAGTTGGAAGGGACCTTAAAAATCGTCTAGTTCCAATGCCCTGCCTTGGGCAGGGACACCTCCCACTAGACCAGGCTGCTCAAAGCCCCATCCAGCCTGGCCTTGAACACTTCCAGGGATGGGGCATCCACAACTTCTCTGGGCAACCCGTTCCAGTGCCTCACCACCCTCACAGTAAAGAATTTCTTTCTAATATCTAATCTAAATCTACCCTCTTCCAGTTTAAAACTGTTACCCCTCAACCTATCGCTACACTCCCTGATAAAAAGTCCCTCTCCATCTTTCCTGCAGGCTCCCTTTAATTACCGGAAGGTGGCTATAAGGTCTTTCTGGAGCCTTCTCTTCTCCAGGCTGAACAACCCCAACTCTCCCAACCTGTCGTTTGTAACAGAGGTGTTCCAGCCCTCTGATCATCTCTGGACTTGATCCAACAGGTCCATGTCCTTCTTAAGTTGGGGGACCCAGAGCTGGATGCAGGTGGGGTGTCACCAGAGATGAGTAGAGGGGCAGAATCACCTCCTTCATCCTGCTGGCCACGCTTCTTTTGATGCAGCCCAGGATGTGGTTGGCTTTCTGGGCCATGAGCGCACATTGTTGGCTCATGTTTAGCTTCTCATCAACCAACACCCCAAGTCCTTCTCAGGGCTGCTCTCAATATTTTCTTAGGAAACGTCAAGATAATATTGTCATACCTAACATTGCCATTAATCTGATACAGAGTTTTGCAATACCTGTGGCTCCTACGCAGGAGAAAGCACGTTGCAATGCACATCTCCAAGTCTGCAATCTGACTTGCCATTGTATGTCTGTCTTAACAGACCTGTCTCCACAGGTTGGTGGAAGACCTCTGTCTTTCAGCACAGTAGCCAGATTTCCTCCAGCTAACACCAGCCAAATGTGATTTCCCTGCACCCGGTGCTGCTCATGTGTTTTCCATGAAACGACTATGCAGAGAGGAGTCAGCTCCGTTGATCTGCACATCCGCAGGCTGAGGAAAGCTCAAATTCCACACAGTATTTCTTGCGTGCTCCCACGAATACTCACAACAGGAGATACAAAAGGTTCTGTGCTTGTCTGGAAGAGTTTAAAATAACAGGCCTTGTACTCTTAATTGAGCAATATGTTTCAACGGACTTATATAGAATCCCTTTTTCTAAAAAGGAAGCTGGTTTATCTCCTACATTTTTGAATGTTACATAATGCCTCACATTGCTTGAAGTAGGTTTCACTAGTGAAATGTGTAATGATCGTCATATTTCCATTGGGAATTTTCAACTCTGTCTTGCAAGTTGCCTACTTCTTAAAATAAGCTTCTTGTTCATAGTTCTAGTAGTTAGATTTAGTAATTAAGTTACATCCCAAAATGCACCATAGCAATAATTTAGGGTATTTTTGGCTTTAGGGGCCTGTGTGGTAATTGTAGAAACAAATTCATTCACAGTAAATTAAGACAAACAGGAAGGCCTTCAGCTGAAATACTGTGGAGAATGTTTGCTAAAGCTGAAAGGGATTAAAAAGCTTCAGTAAGACTTTGTACTAGCAACCTAAATGAAACACGTTTCAGAATTTAAACATAAATAGATAATTCAGTTTTTAAAATACCTAGGGAGTATTAGCTGAGAGTCATGCATGCTAAATCTTGAAGAAATGCTACTGCTTTAAATGCTTTAAGCTTTACTAGCACAACTGAAGAGTGTGTTTCTACTTAATGGAGAACACAAAAGTCTGCTAAAATGTTTAAGTATATACTTTCATAACCCATAAGAGAGCATCTGCTTGTGCTTCATTTTGTACAGGTGCATCTCAAGATTTAACTTTGATCCTCTGTGTGATCATTATATTTTGATTCACTGTTATACAGCTGTAGTTAAAAAAGAGGTACTGCTCGTAATAGAAAACTCTCCACTTAGATACTGCTGTGTTTATATAATGTATTTCTATAGCATTCAACTTCCATTGCAAAATATGGAAACTAAAATCACATAATAATAAAAGTATTGATACTTGGCGTCTCATCCATAGATGAAAACCAGATGTAGAGATTTAAACGTTGTGACAATAGTCTGATAGCCATTGTTAGCATTGCATTAGTTCAGCAACTATTATTTTTAATTGGACAAAATGCATTTCTGAATCATAGAATCATAGAATGGTTTGGGTTGGAAAGGACCTTAAAGATCATCTAGTTCCAACCCCCTGCCATGGGCAGGGACACACTTCACACTAGACCAGGCTGCTCAAAGCCCCATCCGACCTGGCCTTGAACACTTCCAGGGATGGGGCATCCACAGCTTCCCTGGGCAACCTGTGCCAGTGCCTCACCACCCTCACAGTAAAGAATTGCTTCCTGATATCTAATCTAAATCTACCCTCTTTCAGTTTGAAACCATTACCCCTCATCCTATCATTACACTCCCTGATAAAGAGTAATGAGAATGTAATGAGATCAGTCTCCTACTTTGGGTTTTATTTTCCCTTTGGTGAGTACATGTGATGTTTTTAAAGTCATGCCTTATTTTTTCCCATGTTTATAGAACTTCTTGGTGAATAGGCTACAAATCTGACATACACAGTTGCATCATTTAACCACAAGAAAGACATGGGAATCTTTTCCTTTCACCCAGAGAATAGGGATCTTACCAGTCCACAGAAGGAAGAGGGTTTGCTGTCTTCTGGGTGTTCATCAAGCCAGCTTCGTGATGCAGCCCAGCAGTGGGGCGCAGGCTGGTGAGGGGACTGCATCGCCTCATGCACTGTGAAGTGTAGGGGGGGCTCACACACCCCTGCTGCACCAACTCCTCCCTGGGAAATGCAGGGCAGTGCTCTGTGGTTCGAGCTCAGCTGATGAAGAAAGAGAGGACCCATCTCCCTTTGAACTCAACATTTTTTCTTCCTTTTTCAACACTGATTTCTGTTCCTCAGACCGGTGAAGCTGGACAAATAAACTAAAGGAGAAGGTAAAAAGACTGCATGGCTGGGGCCTTGCAGTAAATTCTAAGAATAGATTATTTAACGCTTCTTTATGGACAGGTAAGGACATCGACGTGTCCCTGAGGATATCCAGCTGCCTGTGTAAAACATATTCCCTCTGCATTTGTTGACCTAATGATTCACACGCTAGTTTTAATCAAATTCTTCAGAACATGCAGTTTCCTGATTCTGGAAAAAAATCTTAACTTTGAACTCTTTGAATATCCCTCCTAGAATTACAGTTTCACGGGGAAATCTGAAATGTTTCTGCTTTAGCAAAGCTTGCAGGAATAAAGTCCAAAGAATATGCTACTGCAGAGACATAGCTCAATTTTAGACAGTGGCATTTTGGCTATTTACAACACAACTTTGTCCCAAAGCTCCTTTATAATTTGAAAGCGTACTAAGGATATGTATCATAGGATGATATCTAAGTTCCCTCATGGTATGGCTGGGCTTTCATGGTTTCTAGAAGTAACCCGACGCAGTTGTTTTGACTTCAGTGTAACATTTAGAAGAACCAACCCACATTTTGTTCAGTTTGGAATATTTAATATATAAATATTAAATATTCCAAAACGAATATTTAACAATACATAAATAGTAAATATTACATTATTATATGATATTAAAATATATTACATAATATTAAATATAATATTATTATATAAAATGTTTTATATACTATTATTATGTGGATTAATATATATTTAATATGTATAATATAAATGCAATTAAAAAGAGATTTATTAAAAGACTGTCCAGTTTTCTCTGCTCCTGAATGTGTTGACTGTTTGGAGTTTTATTTAGTTAGTTCACTTTTCAAAGATTTATTTTAATCCTTCCTGATTTGTTGAAATCGCAATATGCACATTGTATAAGCTGTTTATAGATTTCAGCTACTAGAAGGTTGTTAAGGATATGAATCTATTTTGCCTTCAGGCACGTCTGTCAAAGAGTGATCTGCAAATGAAAAAATAATTACATACTGTTTCAGATTATGTTTTGATGGTAATTTTGATACCCAATATAACTGAAACAGGCTTTTTCTTTAGGGGAGAATAAAAATGGAGAAAAAACACTTTGTTCCAGTGGAAGGAGCAGAGCCATTTATACTTAATCTAAAAAACCTGTAATCAGGATTGGAAGTGCTCTCTGTGAAGAGCAAGGGATATCGTATCTGAGAGACAGAATGGGTTTGATTTGTCATCTTCCTCTTTCAAAGCCTAACTAAGTGAAGTATCTACAGCTCTTCAGAAGAGGTTTACTTCACCTAATCACCTATCCCCACGGATAGTTGAACAAATGTGTCTTCCAACTACAGAGGGGTGACAAATAAGCAGGCAGAAGGTAAACCCCAAGCTCTGGTTGACAATACCTGGGGACAGCTTGTCTGCTCTTCTATTTCCTTCCCAAAGAGCATCTCTGCCATGGATAGATTTGAGGAAGCTCTTCAGCGCTGATGGCAAAGGAGGAGCATCTCCCTCACAGGCAGTAATGGTGAACTGTGTTTTGCCCATGTTTTCCTATAGTTAAAGTACTCACTCAGTAAAAAGTGCAGAAAAGAGGAGAAAATTAAAGGCGTTCTTGCTATTAGTTCCAGTTTTCTGTACCTGCTTTACCTGCTTTCTTAAATCTATCAGGTTTAGCAAAGCTAGGGCTGGTAAAAGAATAAAGGATAATTAGAATCCAGTTCTAAACCTATAAGGTTTAACCTATAAGGAAGAAGAGTTTCTTGCAAATGTTTTCCTTGGAGAGAAGTGAACTGGATGAGTGAACTATAATGTGGGTGAAAAACTGGTTGAACTGTTGAGCATCATCAGTGGTCCCCAGTGCAACCGGCAGCTGCTTACAAGCAGCACCCTCAGAGGTCACCCCTGGGGCCAATCTCATTCATCATCTTCATCAGCAATGTGGAAAGGAGATGGTGCACACCCTCAGCAAGTTTGAGGGGGAGCAGCAGATACACTGGGGTGTGTGGCCGCCATTCAGGGGGCTCCCAATAAGCTGGAGAGGTGGGCCAGTGGAAACCTTATGCAGCCCAACAAGGGCTCTACATCTGCAAGGGAATAACCCTGGCAGCCCCTGTGCAGGCTGGGGTTGGCTGGCTGGGAAGTGTCTGGGCAGGAGAGGACATGGAGGACTGGCAGATACGCGATAATCAGGAGTCAGCAGCATGTCCTGGTAGCAACAAAACTGAGCCCTCGTTGGGATGGTGCTATCACATATATAGCCAGTTCAAACTAGATCTGAGGGAAAATGTCCTCATAGCGAATGGTTAATCTCAGGAGCAGGTTTCCTGAAGAAGCTGCGGAACGTGTGTCCTTGGAGATATTCAAAACTCAGATGGCCAAGGTCACGGGCAACACAGGGTAACTTTGGAGCTAGATGTGCTTTGAGCAGGACCTTGGATCCAAGGACTCTTTCTACCTAAATTATTCTGTGTTTCTAAGTCAAAGAAGAAAAACGTAGACTATGTCCCACTGCTGCTCACGGTAAAGCTTTAACATGGCTGGGGACCTTGTTCACTGCTCCATCTCACAGACCACAACAGTTTCTAACAATGAAGCAAATACTGAAAGAGTGGACAGGAGGATGATGGAAGAAGGGAATCAGCTTTTGGAGAGGATAAATAGCAACGGTGTCTTTGGATTATAAATATTACAGCCTGGAAAATTATTACATCAACCGAACTGTTGGCATAAATTGACCTAAATGATATGAGTTTGGCATAATTTTATCTGTTTACATGAACTGAGCTGTATGATGAGCTATTTTTAACTGGTGATAATGAACTCCAACAGCTTACAGGACAGATGAGAAAGATGGGTTCAACTGCGCAGAGATAAGATTGGAAATCAGAAGTCTGAAATTCTCCTCACAGACCTACTGCATGCTAAATATTTTTCATAAGTGCTTTGAAACAGTTCAAATGGAAAATACTGTACAAACATAAAATAATATTACTAATACTATCATGCTTTGTAGAAATGCTCCTAGCAATAAAAGGAGATGAGGAACACAACAGTGCTATCCCATAAAATTTATATTAAGCTGAATTACCTATGAAGAGAATCTTTTAAGAGAGTCTCATTAGGGATTAACTATCCTTCACGCTATACCAAATGATTAGTAACCACAGTGAAATAATCTTCCACCTGGCAGATAAATGTACAGGATATTGCAAACAGGTACATTAAATAGCAGAAACGGAGAACAGACAAAGGAAGACATAACAAGAAAGATTTTAAAATCAAATGCGGCTGTACCAGTAGGTTGTGGTTAGCTACTGTTATCAGTTTCCAGAAACTGTTGAGTCTTTCCAGTACCAGTCAGTCTATATATAGATATGATTTTCATTTTATTGAACTGCATAATGCTCCTCTAGTCTCTTACATTCTAAAGACCGCAATGCTTTCTACTGTAATCTCCAGTGGCCATGGGCTATCACTTAGTGCCTTTTCCTACAGCATATAGATTTGCTTAGTTCTTCATTTTCAAGTTTATGAGATTCTGGGGTAGAAGAGAACATACAAATATAAGTATAAAATATGAAAATCTGGTCTGTGATCATTACCATGTATTTTAGGATGTCAGTGTTTCCTCTGGGACAAAATTTTAAGACATTGTAAAGATCCATATTGCTATATTGGAGCTGCTTCAGACTATTTTTCTGTACTGCCTCCCTAGCCTGTGCGACTTTCAGCCTGAATAACTGTTTTCCGTAGAAATTCTAAATGAAGCGAAACTTTCATCTCATGCAAGCTCAAAACTAGTCAGGTGTTACCTATTTTACATCACTGCCTGAATTTCTTTGACAAGGATTAAAGATGCACGGAAACAAGGGGAAAATGTGAAGTTACAAAGGTTAAGGTATCATTGCAATAATTCCTTAAGTTTTAAGTAGCAGAAAAGAGGAAATAACCTGCATTATGCAACTTTTCCAAACTGACAAACTACAGGAATAGAATCACTGAGTAGCCATACATTATAATTGAGTGAAAAGGAAAAAAAATGAATAAATATGAAAAGAATTTCTAAACTAAAGATTTTGTTGACTATGTTTGCAACCCTTTCTAATGTCTTTTTGGAAGTGTTTAAGCAAATCAAGATTTGTGTAGGCTAATACCCAAGATTTATTTAATGACAAAAAGATATTTTTGGGTGACTAAACCAAATTAATTTGAGTGAAAACCAATTATGGTTTATAAAGGTTAACGTTTAGATGCTAGTCACTAAGCCTAGGTATAAAGACAAAGCCACAAAAATGAATTGTAGCTGACTAAATAATCTGCAAGGTGGGAGTTTTTTTATTTTAAAAAATGTAAAAAACTAAGCAAATTTAAAACAAGTACTGTATGTTCTCAGATAGTTCACTAATTAGGTGAAAAGAATAGACTCACTAAACATATTATTTTCATATTTTTTCTAGTTCTTCTATAACATCATATTGTCCCTTAAGTTAGAAATGAAATTAATTTATATGCAAAGTCATGTACTAAATCAACTTAATTGAGTGGCAAAGTTTTGTAGTTTTTATTACTAATTCCAATTTTCTCCTTCCTTTTTTTTGCCAGCTACATCCACCTTATACATTAACCATTAAGTTTTGCTTTTCCAGAGTATCTTCCTTTAAAAGCAAGAAGCTCCTTTTCCCACTCCTGAAATTCACCTCTATTCAGACCCAAAGCCCGCTGATGATCGGGGGAAGACATCAGTGAGTTGTTCCAAACACTCCCTTTGAGATCTGTATCATTATCTACCAGACCAGATTATATCTGCTACGTGCCTGGACACAAAAAGGAACAGGAGGAGTTAAAGTTTCTGGGTTCCCTTCACAGGACTATGTGCTTTTAAAGTGAGCTCACTTTCTGAGGTCACTGGCTTTTTCTTACTCCTGTCTTCCATCAAGGCCAGGAGCAGGCGAGCCCCAAGCCTGGAGAGTGAATGGTGTTTGCCACCAGCCCTGTTCTGCAATGCCTAGGAAAACCAGGTGGTGAGAAAGGAGATTTTTACGTCCTTTTACAAAGCAGGGTTCATCCTTGGTGTGAATCAGCGAATATTGGGTACAGTCTAGTCTATGATTTGCTATGGCTGGCACCTGAATGATGTTCTTGATAGTCATTTTGAGCCTGCATCATTTCCATGAATGATTTTAGAAGACCCTGTTTGGATTTGTGCTGCTGAATTTGATTGGTTAATCTTTAGCTACAGAATTGTCATTGTTGGTTTGGGATAAAAACAATACACATTCTAGTGCCTGGAGGAACATGTTTTCCTCTCCTATTTGATACCTGACATTGTCCCAGCTGAAATGTATTTGTTGTGATTTCTTCAGCAACCCATTTCTATGCCATGGGTTTTTTTTCTGTCACTGCTTTGATTTGCTGCTCTCTCGGTTCTTCAGATCATGCTTACCAAGATATGACAGAGTACATTTTTAAAGCAGGAAAAGCAGTGGTGACCACACAAATCCTTTTAAATCCAATCTATTTGGTAGCAGAGTAATACTTGTGGTTGGTGGGAAATCTAGACGTGCTTTTGATCTCTCTGTAAATAGAAATTCCTCTACAAGATTTGCATTGGCTTTGCATTTTCATCTCACGATTTTTAAAGTGATCATATATTTTGGGTAAATTAAAAAGGAAATGATTTAGTGGGTGTGTACAGATATTTTCTCCTCATATTCTTGTTTGAAAAACTTCTGTAGAATATTTAGTTCTGATATTAGCAAGGTAACACAGGCAGTAAGTTGAACCGTGTACGAGGGATGACTGGGTAGTGCACCCTCCGTAATCAGTGTTTAGCACCCATTTTTGATTTAGAAAGTTACTATATAGTTCATGCAACTTGCACATAACTTGTATCAAAAATTAGATTATAATCATGGAGCACATAGGATGGAAGGGAGTTTGAAAGTGTATTGTATGTTTTACATCCATTTGTGACAGTTCCTTGTAGACCGCGAGTTCTCGGTAGAGGAGGAATGCAAGCAGAGAAGTGGGCGCTTGGAAGTGTGCTGCTTACCACTGGTTGTACTCTTAAGCATTTAATCTTTCCAGCATGTTTTTAGTCCCTTTCAGAACGCAATATATTCTTTAGCTCCCTTGGTGTAGCTGTAAAAATAATTAAGGTGATGATGCCTACAGCACAGACTAAAGCTATATATTGACTTGTACTTGGAGGAACAACAGAATCACATCTGCGATGGAAAATGCAAATATACACAAAAGAAGAAATTAGGCAAGCTCATGAGTTAGGGACGCTCACTTGAGTGACACAGGAGAATGGCTTAACTGGAAGACAGAAATGTGAGGGTATGTCTGACGCACCCTGAAGCACGGTGGCCAGCACAGGGCAACTGGGACAACAAAGCCTGCAGGGAAAGGGGGCAGAGGGAGACAAACCTGGTTGTCTTCTTTATGCTGCCTCTCAGATGGGACCTTGCAGTGAACGGTCCCCAAAACCACACGGGGTTTTGCTTCAAAGGAAGCTGGTTCCTTCACATAGCAAAAAAAAAAGCTGTAGTGCTTACTCGCAGCCATGCAGTGTGGGCAGCTAAGGGGCAAACTGTGGAGTTAAGTTATATGCTAATATATATGCCAGGTACATCCATAGGCATCTAATTAGACTTTGCTTTGGCTCTACAATCTAACACACAATTTCCTGCAGCACACAACAGCCCTGCTTCCACGACAGATGTGTAATTCTGGTACTGTGAAGATTGCACATAAAGTCTGAAATAAAAGCTGAGATAACCACTGAAACGGCCACTAAGGATTAAAATTGCAGACTGTGAAGGATCTCATCGTGGAGCAGGAAAGTGCCAATAGCAATTTTTCTCTCTGAAGCCTTGCTGTGACCTCACCTGCAACAATTTTGTGCAGTTCAAGGTACCCCTACACCAGAAAGATATTGACATATCAGGAGTACAGAAAAGAGCAACACGAACTGCTATGAAGGTGGACAGATGGATTAAAAGAAGTGCTGTAGAGAGAAAGAAATGATAGGAGGCTACCTATGTTTGAAGGATGTTAAAAAAGGGAAGGGGCGCCTCACCACTAGGAGCAGCATATTGGATTGCTTTTAAATTGGGAGTTTTCATGCTGAATGTTAAGAAAGAAATCCTTGGCATTATTTCTCAGGGAGCCTGTAGCAGCTCTTCCACTTGGCTCCAGCCCATCCTTGGAATTGCACTAATAAACGTTGCAGTAATGTTTTGCATTTGTATCACAGTAAGGACCAAAACCACTTCCACGGCAGAAGACATATTGCTCTAGGCCCTTTCCCACCCTTATTTCCACATAGCAAACAGGAGAATACTGACTGGAGATAGTCAGCCAAATTATGCTCTCACAAGTACCAGGTCAGTGAAGTCCACGCACACAGCCAAAAGCTGATTTCACCCATAGTGTGAGATACAAGTAAAGCAATAGTAGTTGAACATTCATACCCCTTAATGAGGTCATATTTAATATGCTGTGCGCGTTTCTGGTCACCTTATTATAGTAAGGTTATTGTAGAAAGGAAGTGACAGCAGGGGGCAATCAGTATTGTATAATGCAGAGACTTAAGCGTTTTGATTTTTTTCGGAACATTTGTGAAAGTAGGACTGTGTTAAAAGGAAAAAAGGAGAATTGGAGAGGCATTGGGGTACACAAAGCCGGCAACTTATTTAAATTCCGGTCAGAGATAAGAGCACAGGTTTGTCACTGATATAACATGAGGAAAAGTTTAAAACAATGAATCAGCTATAATTTCTTTAAAGCGTATTTAATAAATATGGCTACAGTCAGTTTCAATTAGCTTATTGATGATTGGCAGTAGGATATTAAAAGCTATTCACATCAATGCTTTCCAAACAACTTTTTTCCACGCATAGTGCAATAGCATTTTGTTATGGGTTCAATGTGCCACTTTCAATTTAAACTGAGGGAATTCTGAGGACTACAAGGGGTGAAATCCAGTTTAAATTGCAGTCTTTTGGAACTTATGCTCAACTCCCAGAAAAAAAATTAAATGTTTCTGATTTTGCTGCGGCCGCCTCCCACTCTCACGCGTCCCCTTGGGTGCAGAAATCCAGAAACGCAGCGGATTTGTCACAGGCATCGTTCCCTTCCTTTGGCCGAGGGCAGAATTAATAGACTGAAACGGTAGCTTGAATCTGCAGCCATACACTGCCTATCTGCATCTGCACTAGATCCTAGAGGCAATTTTAAACTTTTTGCTAATTACAGGAGAGTTATTTAGAAAGACTGTAATTCAATATTTTATTTCTTTTTTTTTCTCAAAAGATTTGGTTTTAATATTAAATCACTCTTTCTCTCAGTTTGCTTTCAATGGTTAGTTTTGTTGAGGACTACCCTATTTTTCCTATGGATTGTTTCTCTTTGTTCCCGCAGATACTCTGATTCCCTTCGAGCTGCTATTGATTTCGGCGCAGAGAGGTTTTGCCTCCACTGTTACAAATGCATTGTGTTCTTTAAAAGTGCAACTTCAACAGCAGCCTGTTATTTGCTGCTCGTCCTGCAGGTCAGTGTATGGAGAGGCTGGAAAACCTCTTGCAGAGAGTGTGTACCACACCATCATTTGTGCCCTTGCAAATGCTGTCTTATGAAATGATTCCCTTCTTAAATGCAAAAGATTGAACAAAGACTCAGATTAGGTCCTCAATTTGTTACTGATTTTGGAAAATACTAAAGATTTTAGAGTCTTATTTTGAAAATTAAATTTGAGCATTTTTAACCCTTGGTTTACCGTGGCAAGAATATGATTTGTGCTACAGTAACTATTCATGCAGTAGGTACCTGTAAGTATAAAAAAACAAGGTTTTTGCTTCAAATGGATCAAACTGATCTTCTGACTGACACCAAACACACTTTATAACAGAAAAGTAATAGAAGTAAAAGTAACAGAAAGCAGATAAACACATATAAAATGCACCATCAGTCATCCACAGCAAACGATTCATTTAGAAACTGAAAGGGTATAAAATATTTACCTTTTAAAGAGAGGAAAAGAAAGAGAAGTGTGGCAGAGAGAGAAACAGAAAGATCAACACTCTGATTCACATAAATATACCTCTGATACCGAGGTCATGACGCGCAGATGTGGTCCAGAACTGTTGATTGAGAATTGGATTATTTGAAGATTTAACTATTGTAAGTGATTTGTTTTATGTAAGATGAACATTTACCCCAATTAAAAAAAAACAAAAGGAAAGATCTAAAATATAAGAGCTATTATTCATGCTCCAAGCTGAAAATGATGTAAGAGCTATGGCATACATAACTTTTTTTCACATTGTCATCTTTATGTCTTATTTCCAGGGCTGTCAAAAAAAAAAAATGAAGTCATGTCAATTTTGTGTGAAACATGGGGACCAAAATGAATTATGTTCCCTGAAAGGAGACACTTTTGAGAAATACATTTTATGATGACTATGTAAGATTGCACATATATTTCACAAGATGTTATCCCTATCACTAGGGCTAATATTATTTCAAAATAATAAAAAAGTTTATTTCTTATGATAAAACATTGAACAGATATATTTCTAAAAATTACTTCTTGTTCTAATTGCTATGTTTACTCATTTGAATGTAATAATGCATAATATCAGACATCTCTTGGTTTGCAAATATGTGTGTATATATTCCTCACTTAGATTCATCAGAAATAATTTTTTTCTTAAACACAAGAGGTTTGTCAGTATCTCATCTTACAGATGCTTCACATGAAATTGTATATTTTGTATATTGCATCAATTACATAGTTTTCAGAAAAAACGTATAGATAAAAAGGCAGTACATATAGCTAATTGCTCTTCTGAGGCCAATTAAACACTTGAAAATAGAGTAGCACAGGCTGAGGCCAGGCAGCTCTCCCCAGTGAGCTGCGTTAAATTTTGGGGGATTGCAATGAAAAGGAAAATGTCAAGGGAAAGAAAAAGACACAAGTAAAAAAAAAAAAGTTGATGTTCCAGCAAAGAAAATTATGAAATCATCATAGTTTTCAGTTATGCAAATTCCTGTCTAGCAGTTGCTTTTATGCTCTGATTTTTGTGTTAATAAACATGAGCTTTTTTTCAGCTACAATAGATTTTCTCATTTGAAGAAGGTACTTGGATTAAATAGTTGAAAGCAGGGAAGATACTGGAGAATATTCAATTATCCTTTGAATCATAGATTAGTTATTCTTATTAGTCTGGAAGAGCATTCATTCTATTTTGTTGTGCTATATATCATCTACATTTGATTGCTAATACTTGATGAGTGTTTTCTGTAATTAAAAATCCTGGTTGTTGTAAAGAACAATGAAATATGCATAATTTCCCTTTGTCTTTTTTTTTTTACCTAACACAAAGCTGTTCATACTTAGTAATTTAGGAGAGGTAAAATGGTCTATAAATATATCAATGACAAACAGCCACTGAACTTCTGATTTCATATTCCATCTAAATCCGTAATCAATCTTTCACTAGTTTTACCAGACATAATTGTCCTGATATAGTTTGATTCGGTGCTGGAGCATGTTGACTGCTCACCTGATACCATAATTGGACAAATAATTGATGTTGATGAGTCTATGTCTTCAACAACATACTTAGTCTGGGGAGTGAAGCCCGTGTTGGCCTCTGATTCAGAAGGGTGCTGGGATCTGTGTCTGCAGTTGTCACATTGTATTTGTACATTCAGAGTCCCCCATGCTGAATTCGTCTTTGGCAGACACTCAAAATCTGATGGTTAGAGATAATCTGACATACTCATCCCCTCCAGGGCCAGATCCTGGACTGTAGGCAATGCAGGATGCTCCCCACACACAGCTCTTGGGGTTAGCCTCCTCAAGAACAGACTGGTCTGGTCCATGATATTAGGTACTTAGCTCAGAGGTCCTATGACCCTAAGAGAGTATTGTGATTTTTCCTCATTTTTTTCAGCTCCCATAATGCAAAAGGCTGTATGGTTTTATTGTAGAGTAGTATTTTCACAGTGTGAAATTCAAAATGTGTGTTGCATGCTGTGGAAGTATGGCATGAAAGCGTATGAGGGTGACTAAGGATTAAACGCTCGATGGGGTGGTGCCGGAGTATTCACCAGAGCAGAAAAGAAACCTGATGCAGTCTTCACTAGATACTCACTAGGGTATCTTGAATCGGTCAGGAATCCTAGGGATGAGGGTTTGCAGCAAGCAGAGGTGAGGAAGGGGCGGCTGCTGGAAGGTGGCACTGCATTGGTTGGACCCAGCAATCCCTACCTTGGCATCCATGGGAGGAGCTGCAGGGTGGGCAGGCAGGGCTGCTGCATCAGGTTTTACAAACAGAAGTCCAGGTGGAAGAATGCTTGACTGCCTTAACTGGCATGAAGTTGTCTCTCACAGAATCAGCAATTGTTGAGAAGGGGGAAAAAGCAAGAAAGTGGAAAAGTATACTCTTTTTCGTTTAGAAAAGCATCATAATTACAGAAGCATACAGAATGCAATAACATATTTTCTGTTTGCTACTCATTGCCTCAAACAATATAAACAGCCAAAGGAAATGAGAGAACCAGGAAGATTTACAGTATCTGTTGATATTCTCGCTGCAGGCAAAGAGACATAGTTAATTGGCTCTAGACAGTTTTGAAGGGAACCCCTTTGTAGAAGCATAGGCACACCATATTTTATTTTATTTCACAGCAGTGTGCATACAGCATGAAAAAAGAAGGCAAGATTTCAAGCATAATTGCATATAATCTTAATTAAAAATGATAATGATCTTTCCTTTCCTAAACTTTCTTTCCACAAAATTTGTTGGTAGAGGAAAGAAGCGGTAGGCGAGAGTTACTGATGAGTGAGATGTACACTCAATGAGATGCTTCCTCCTTTTGGGAGAGGCTTACTGACATCAGCTGAGCTTCCATTTTAAAATCTAAACATTAGGAAACAACTGTTCCCTGTTTGTCGTCATTCCACACTGTAATGGAGTACTTCACTCATAATATGGGAATATTGACTTAACAGGAAGCCCAAAAGCTCCTAACTGAGGGAAAATAATATAAAGTAACTGCTTGGATTCATCAAATGTTAATGTGGGAAAAATATTAAAGCGGACCCATTCCCCATGTATAAATGTTTCACAAAATCCAATATACGTATTCCTTTAATAATCTTACAGGGCCAGGCATTTTTGATACTTTTAAAAAGGTTTAACATTCTTTAATACTCATGTGGAGCAACCCTTGAGAAACTGAAATGGCACATTCCAAAAATCACACACAAGTTACAAAGAGGTCTGTGACAAACCCAGGTTTTGAATCCAGATTTCCCCATTTAAATCGTACTTTGCTAATAAGACCCCTTTCTTCTTCCTTACTCCTTGAGCTTGTAAGATTCTTACAAACTGTCAAATGGAAAACACTGGTGAGGATGCATTACCTTGGAGTTAACCACACGCACTTCAAACATCTGGCTTGGCCAAATAGCCAAGGGTCTTTTAGTCCCCATGAGGGTCCCATAAGGCAGCTGGAGGATTCCTCCATGCAGGCAGAAGGCTGCATTGAAGCAGAGGCGAGTTCTCATCCCGAATGACACATTTCCTTTTTACTGGATCTGAGTGTCTGCAGAGCCCTTCAGAGCTGGAGTTGGCCCAGCTTTCTCTGGTCTGTGGTAGCTGCCTTCCTTTTCTACAGACTTGCCTTGCTTTTGCGAAGTGCTTCATACACTCATCACAACTGTTATAATTCCCTTTGATTTCTCTTCCACCAAGGCAGTAGGGTGAATTTTCCAACATCAGTTTAGGAAGAGAAAAGTAGAACCCTAAGGAATCCTGCAGAAAGTCTCCCCTCAAAAAACGCACTAACATTTTCATGGTCGGAAGACAGCCATGCATTTATGTATGAGTACATTCCCACCATCTTGCAGTGCCAAGTCAACTACAGTTATTGTAAAAGTCAATAACTTACCACAGCAAGGGACATAAGGTTACTCTGCCCCTCAACTTCATCACCTTACTAGAAGTGATCATGGAAAATAATGTCAGCATCTGCTTTATCAACATGTTGGAGAGGACTTAAGCCTAGTGCATTTTCTTCTTGTTTCTAGGTAAGCATCTATCCTGCACCTGCTCTTCCTCTCACATCCCACTTTGTGGTTTATTTTTGTTAGCCTACCTCAGACAGTTCTTTGCCAAGCCCAGATTTTGCAGCTCCATGGAGCCACAATCTCATCTTTATTTACTTGTTCCAAATGGGGTAATTTCTGAAACACATCCATGGATCACCTTCCCCAACTTGTTTATTTGGTGTTCTCTCAGAACATCTGTAGAGACAACAGAGGGGAAAGGATAGATTTCATCCAGATTTGACTAAGACCTTGCTTACAAAAACTAAGAAGGATTATTTAAAAATGTAATTGTCTGCAAAACCTAGTTAATATTTTGCAAAAACTAAGTCACTGAAAACGCATTGTGCTTCAAAAAGTTGCAGTTCTACCAAAGACTGAATTCGATCACCAAAGCATGAGGAAAGCATTTTCAAGAAAGGTGTTGCTCCCATTGCTGACGTTTCCTCTGGGCACCTGAGCCAGGGGAGCACCACCTCAGCTAAAGGCTCTCCAGGACGCCTTTGTTTCAACACTCTGCTAATGATGGATTTCACAGCCAGACAGTTTCTTTAGCAGATTTGCTGACATCTCAATTAGCAAATCCTAACCATGAATAACACCATCTACCCATGGGATTTAAGCTTCTTAAACGAAGCTTCTGTCTTTTCTACAGCTTCCTGCATTTTACAGCTTCCCAGTCTCTGGACCCTCACTTCATCCTGCATTACACACAAACACCAGAAGTTAGTTTTAGTTAAATCTAAAAAAGGAGCTGAGAATAGGGAAAGGACATATTATCGTCTCGGCTGGAGCGATTTTACAGTCTCCTCAGTGCTCTGTCATTTAGAACAGTGCATGTTCAGTACTGAAAAGCCCAATGTGAGGTAAGTGGTAGCTCTTTTCATGGGGTGGGGATGATCAATGCAGCACTCCCCTCATACTGGAAGCTGTTTGATCTCTAGCAATAAATTTGTCACTTAGGACAAAGCGACACTTCTTGACACCTCTCAGTTTGTTGGATTAGCCCCTTATTACATTTTAAACATTACTGTCACCCAGAAGATGGGAAGAGGTGAGATACTGAAAACTGAAGGTGCTCCTTTACTGAGAGAGGCCACCATCTAAAGATGGGCCGCTGCTGTTCACACAGCAGTCACGTGTTAAAAGTATATCCTTTCATCAGAGGAGTATCTTCAAGCTGAGCGTGCAGCTCTTTTGTCACTCAGCACTTGTTCATAGAGCCAGCAGCCTTGTCTTTAATCAGTCTGCAACGGAAGACCAGGAAGTGTTTTCGGTTCGAAATATACAGTGCAGTAGCTCATTGCAAATGGCAGAGTAGCCGATGAGCTACTAGTGACGGTCATGAAATATGTATGCGCACAGTGAGTGCTGAGTGGAAATGTAAGCTGTTAGGGTCCTGATTTCATTTAGGCTATTGTAAATCCATAAAGGTTTCCTCCAGAATTATCTGAACTTGTAATGTGGGATAGCAGGATAAAGTAATTTTAATTCCTGTGAATGTAAATGACATCAGAGTGGAGTCTATTATTTCAGCATGAATATTTAGGCTCTTATTTTTTGACTTGTCATGACTAAGCTTTACTGCTAACTAAGTAGAAAAGCTAAAAGGAAGTTGTTAAGTATATTTTCCTACCATATATAAAACACTTTTTATTTTAGACTTGACTATCTGGTTAGTCCACTGCAGTGTTCAGGACACTACATCTAATCACACTTACATTTTCCCAGCACAATGAAAGGAGAAAGCACTTTAAAAATGAAAGACACGTTCAGTACAGACTCTAAAGGAGGGATTAAATTAAAATTTAAAGCAATTTCAAGAAACACAGTAATACTCAGAACTACAGGATGATAGTAGAGTAGAAAGTCTTAAAATAATTCTGACACTGATTTCACAAGTAATTTCTGTACAGGGTTGAATCAGACCTGGACTAATATTTTGGATGTGTTGCTCTGTGTCTCCATTTGTCTCCCTCACTTGTGTGTCGCCATCACTGCAAAGAATTTCCCTCCCCTCCAGATTCCTCGATCCCTGCAAGCAGTCCCCCTCCTGACAGGATGACTCTGGGCTCCTACCAAGTTTCAGATCAGCTTCCTCTTGTTGTGGAATCACAGTGAAGTTTTGATCTGGTTTTTTTATTTTAGAATTTCCTAGAGATCTCCAGCATCACTGATGCTGAATCACTATTTACCGCTACATTAGAGAACATTTGCTTTCCATGTGCTGTTGATGCTTTAGGAAAATTCCTATATGTGGATAATTTCTGGTTGTAAGGATAGCCTTACTTCGCCTTCCTTAGAACTGCTAATAGTGAATATAATTCAGGCTTAATGAGCTGTGAACAACTTTGGGTATTTTTTAATCCTGTGGGAAGTCTGCTTGGCTATTGAAGAGTTTGACCATAGGAACAGTAAAAAAATCCAGAGTCCCAAAATGCCCATCCTGGGAGATGTGGAATTTATTGAAGAAAAACAGTCTCTTGAAATTGGCCTCCTTTGTGGATATGCCCTTTCCTTTCTGGCTCATAGACACAGTTATCACAGTGAATGACCAACATGACTGGGGAGGTGGGGAAGTTATCATAAGGATTCAGATCACCTCAGAGCGATCCAGCAGGAGTAACTTTGAAATAATTTGCAAGTTTGTATAGCCATATATTTTTCTTTCATTTCAGTGTTAATGTATTTAACATTAATTATAATGCTTTGTTGCAATAACACTACAATGACAACTAACTCTCCTTTTTTGAGTTTGGTAAATCAGGAGTGATTTAGTATGTTGTTGAAGATCCCCTGTCAGTCTACATGCACCTCCATACAGCCTGATCTCACTCATTCGTTTTTGGAAGAGGATTATGCGCTAGTTCTTTTAATACAACACCCACCTGGCTAACATGAAATGATCTGTACGGGTGAAAAAAAGTCATCATCGTGTTAATTCTTCACCATCTTTCGTTTGGGCTCTACCACCAAAATGATACCTGTGTGAACTGTGTGAGTAAATTTCAATCTGTTTAGTCTTGAAAGCGATGGCCAGTGGGAAGGAGATAACTCACTAGCATTTGTCACAGCATTTTCAAGTACACCTTTCAGAAGGATGCTATCACTTCCATAAGTCAGCGGTGGTTTTGGTTCAGATTATGAAATCTTTGTCTGCAAAGTAATTTTCTTCTTTTAAGGGTGACACGTCCTTAATTAACATACTTATTTTAGTTCAATTAATATTTTGGTTATGTTTTGTACCTTAGCAAAATAAGCACTTTCTATTCATTATCTAAATCAGTGATTGGAACGTTTTGGCATTTTGCTGCTATTTGGTTATATGTGATGTCGTACAGATAAACATATTTGGTGGACTTAACACAAGTCAATATTTAATAAATGCCTGCCCTATAGGAACTTCATCTAAACTGTGAAATTAATAATAAATGATTTCAAATAAATGCTTTCCAGCATACGGCCTTTTGAATCATTTATAAGTTGGGCCCCTTCAGTAAGTCTTTTCATATTTAATGCATTAGGTTGGAGTATTTATTGCAGTTCTGAAAAGAACAAAGAGTGAGGTTCCAGAGGAAAATCACTCAGGGTTTGGATGAAAGGAAAAACAAATATTTTAGGTCAAATATACAACTAATTAGGGGTAGACTGTGCCTTTAAGTACAACCTTAAATAAAACCCTATTCATCCCATCCCCAGGCAAAGGCTTAAGTTTTGCATTCAGATTTGAAACATCACTTATCCATCACTCTCTTTTTATACAGAGCAAACATTTGAAGAAGTTCTTAAAAAAGTTTTGGTGGGGTCTTTTCCCTGCCACGGAGAGCACAAAATTAACCCTGTCTACCTGCTACGTCTCTCCTCTCCTCCCCTGGCCTCAAGGAAGATCAAAGGCAAACCTCCCAGCACATCCCCGGGCTCCTCTGGTGAGCCCTGCTGCCAGGACTGTGCAAGTGGGTTGCAAAAGGGTCAATTTATGGACCTCTTTATAAATTGGATTAAAGCTATGGGCAATCTGACTCCTAATGATAAATGGATATGAGTTGTTGGAGAAAATGTAAAGGTTTTCAAGACCTGAAAAGCACTGGCATTTGTTGTCTACCTTTCTTGGGGCAGCAAGACAACTACCAGCTTGCATTAGTAATTGTGAGTTAGTTTATTTTCCAAAGCTAGGAACTATATAAGCAGGCACTAAAACAAGATCAAGGCACCAGAACAAAAATTAAATGTTTTTTTCATTTATGTGAAAATTATGGATCGCTTTTTTTTTTTTTTTTTTTTTTTTACATCCTACTGGGAAATACATTCTGTAGAAGCCAGGATGTGTTTGTAATGCAGGTCTTCTGGATGACTTTGCACTACTAAATTTACATTTTTTGTTGTAAAGATTAATGTTGCTAACGTATACAAGTTATTCTGCATCTGTAACACGCATTAGCATTTTTTATTAGCAGCACTCTGCCTGTTTATTTTGCTGCATTACCCATTTGTCTGAAAAGTATGTTTATGCTGTGGTTATCACCAACAAGATTATGACCTGTTCAAATGGCACGATCTAGGCTGCACAAGGTGAATGAATAGCATGAAGTACATCTTAGTCTGATACCTTGTAGATTCAATGGGTCCTACTGATACCAGGCCCTGATATCATTTCCGCTTATATTAATACGAGGCAGCAGGACTTAGCTGTGGATGAACAAGCTCCCTGCCTCCCCGCCAATGAATCATGCAGAAACCGTGGAAAAGCAGCAGCGCAGCTTCCCATCCTCCGTCCTGAACTTCAAACATTTCTTTAAAGTAGCACAGAAGAGCCCAGGACCACAGCAGAGTCGAGCATCACAGCTCTAAAGCAGAGGAGATGCCTCCCATCGGGCCAGAAAAGGGCATGTGGATGCTAACGGTGTCTGAGATTTCAGGTGTACACAGTATTTGACATCATTAGCCTTGCAAAGCTCCTGAGTCAGTGTAATGGCACATTCCTATAAGGCTAATCTTCCCGTGCACAGAAGTACAAGTGCTGACTTAGACATTGCACGTTCTGCCAAGCGGTGAGGCAGCTGGAAATCGAGCATCCCAAAGTGCAGCACCCTGGGGTCCTCTCAGCTGATCCAGACCTTTCTGGGTTCCCGTGTATATACGCAAAATGACACATGATGTATCAAACCTCCACTGGGCACTGTAGCTGAAATTTTGTAAGAGGCTTAAAATGAATAATTTATTTCTCAGCAGCCTGAATAAAACACCGTGATCATTCAATAAAGATCCAGAGGTATAGAACTCCATACATTGATTTGATAATTTCACTATGATTAGTTAATAAATCACTGTATCCAAGTGTTAATAATATTTGTTTGCAAGAGATGCTTTTCATTGGTTATGTGGCTCTCTTGCAATAGCGTTTTAATTAAACAGTCTGGATGTATGCTATAAAAATAGACTGCAGACATCACTCAAATTCTCACAGATTCATTTGAACTTTTGCTTCAAATTTCAATCAAGTTTCCAAACCCTTAAGATCTTTACCACCTCTGACCAGCTGCAGCACAGATACTGTAGGTTTCCCTGCCATTGTTGAAGTAAGCAATTATGCAGAATTCATGCCTTTGAGGACAATCTATTTTTGGTTTCCTAATCGGTGTGTATTCATAGACAGGAAAATGAATACTGTTTTCAGTTCCATTCTGAAGAAAGCAAAGGATTTAAACTGATGGTTTGAGAAGAAAATGAATACAGAATTCCATGTTTCACCCTCTGTAGCAGAGGGTGATGGAATCTTTATGCCTCCTCAACAGTTCTTTTTCATAGGAAAAATACTCATAAAAAAAAAAAAAAGTATTTTTTCCCCTCAATTTCCCCTGACAAGTTTAAAATTATCTCGAAGAAGTTAAAACGCAGAAAATAAATTTTCCCTCCCGGTCTACAGACATTATACCCCATGAAGTTTCTGGTTTGGGTTTTCTCTTATTGAGAATATTGGTGGGCTGGAGCAACAACAAAGGAAAAGTGGACACAATTTTCAGTCCTACTGCTTGGCTAGAGTCAGTTGAAAGTGGTGCAAATGCCTCTGCAGTTTACCAGCAATGTTCTGGTTAGTTGCTCAATTTAATAGTCACTTTATCCTGCAAGGTGGCACCTGCTTTCTGGTGACTTTGTTAAACCAAGCTCCCAAGTTTCCACAGTTTTAGAGGAAGAATCCTCTGCTCATTCCTTCTCCCTTCCTCCCAAATATATATAAGCTCTCAAGCTCTAACCAGTACTCTAACACACACAAACATATTTTGTTCCTGACAGAAAATGCAACTATGCTTTCGTATTTCAGTTGTTAGAGACTGGAGATGCAAGAGTCATGCTGTTATCTTCTCCAAGGACCATTATATAGATTTAAACACAATTATTTGTGAACAAGGACTAATTTCAAAATTCCTGTGTTCTCCCCCAGGCTCTAGGGAGAATATAGTCCAACCGCTGGAGATATCATTAGTAAATTGCAGCAAAGCCTATTACATAGAAAGGGAGAAGCCAATACCGTCTTCGTAGTCATATTCTGTTATGAAAGAAACTATCTTGTGTGAAAACTCTTCTATTTCGTTTTCCTCAGGGCTATGAGAAATGAACCATCAAGGATTTAGCCATGCTGGATTAAGATGTTACTGCTCCTAAGCTCCAGCCTAACCTGACTGGCCCCGTGCCAGAGAATGCAGTTCCTGGGAAAGACGAAAATTGCAGTTTTCTGGGAGGGGAAAACTGCAGTCAGGTAAGCTGCTTGAAACCCACCTCATTGGCAGTTTAAGGCGGGATGGGGGTGTATGAAACAAATACTCTATTTTGATACTCCTCCAACACCAGTAATAATTTCCAGGCAAAAGCAAAATTTCCCACATCAGAGAGTGGAGAGGAAAAGGAAATGTGCTTCCAACAGATTTTCTAAGTCACCATCACTGCAGGTGTGAGTGACCCCGCAGGTTTACTCAGGATTAATAGTGCAAACTGTGTTTAGATGAGGGCTGGCATTTTAACCACCACATCCCACTTAACCAGACTGATGATAGTTTTTTTTTTCCACTTGCTGTAGTGGAGCCTGGCAGCAACTTGTTTGCAAAATAACTTTGTTTTCCTTGTGTTGCCATCAAGCAGAAACATTACACAGTGTCCCTGATGAGAGATGCAAATTCAGCAGCCCAGTAGAGAAGGTCTCCCACAAGAATCTATAGGGCTTTGGGGAATTTGCTTAAAGATGCAAATAATGAAGGCAGGGGTTGGGAAAAAAATTAAAAAGGAAAGCAATGTTGCCATCTAAGAGTCTGAAAGAGGGGAAGAAGAAGGATACTAAGTCAGGAATGAAGGTGACATTTGCTACTGTATACTAATAAGGTACACAAGTGATGCAGAGAAGATGAGGAGGAATAATTCAAAGAAAACAATCAGTAAGGAATTTACACTGAAACAAACAAACAAACAAACAAAAAGGAACTAGATAAAGCTGGCAAGGCAAGTTGAATTGCCATTCTGGGAGATATTAATCTATGAGATGGCTAAGAATAACTAGCTCAATCCAGCCAGATGCAAAGGGATGGAAATGCCAACAAATCCTTGCCAACTCAGTCTGCAGTGTCACTCCCATACATTCTCTCCTTTTGGTTCCCTGGAGTATACATCACATTTTACCTCATAGACCACAATGATATTATTTCCTATCACAAAGACAACCCTGTTTGATCCTTATAAACAGCACCTATCTAACTGTCATCTAGGATTTTTTTTTTTTATTACAAGAAACTGTATTTTGGCTGTTTGTGGTTTGTTTGTCAGCCTCCCTTGACCCTGGGTTGGATCATGTGCGTTGAGACCAGCAGCACTACAGGACACATGTTGTCACATCTGAAAGTTAAGTAGATGTCCAGTAGGCATGACATGCTAATCTTACTTTAGTACTCCATTTGGAGTTCAGTGCCCAGCTCCAGGCTCCCCAGTAGAAGGTAGACATGAAGCTACTGTAAAGAGTCAGACAAAAGGCCAGAAAAATGATTGAAGGCCAGAGGCATCCCTCATATGCAAAGATGTTGAAGGAACCAGGACCATTCAACCTGGAGGTTGAGGAGAGGGCTCAGGGGAATCTTGTCCCTGTTTATCAATATCTGATAGGGGGAATAAAGAAGATGGAGCCAAGCTTTTCTCAGTGGTGTTAAACATCAAGACAAGAGGCAATGGGTGCAAACTGAAATACAGGAAACTCTATCTAAAGAAAATACATTTTTTATTTTTTTACTTTTTTACTTTTTTTTTTTTTTTTTTTTTTTTTTTTTACTGTGAGGACTGCCCAGAGAGGCTGCAGAGTTTCCATCCTTGGAGATATTCAAAACCTGTTTGGATATGATCCTGAGTCATCTGGTCTTGCTGACCATGCTCTGAGCAAAGCAGCTGGACTAGATGATCACCAGAGGTTCCTTTCAGCCTCAACTATCCTGTGATTGGTATACCCTGTAAATCAAAGAAAAAAAATTGCCTGTCTTAAAATCATGGCATATAATTAAAATTGTATATCATTTTACTATGTATAACTCCAGGATATGTTGATCACTGGCACAGTTTATCATAACACTGTAGTAACACTGGCTTGTTGCATATTATAGGGTTGTTATGCGAATAACCCACAACACAGCAATCTGAAGATTCTTCTGTTCTGCTACTTCCTAATGTTCAATAGATGTCAAGATATTAATTAAAAGCAATTATTGTTTTCCAAAATTATTGATTTTCCAAAAGTGATAACAATTTTTTATATATATAAGCTTCAAAGCATAGTCACATTCAGGCCCTTTGACATGACAAGTATTAACTGAAGACTTAGAAAAAAAAAGATCATGAATTAGGACCTAAACCTGAGAAGTACCCAGCTCTCTTCCCTTCACTTGAGAGCATAATCCTGCCTGGGGTGAACGGGAGTTTTGCTATTCCATTCAGCAGGGCCAGAACCCTGCAAGTAATCAGTTCTGAGATGTGCATTTAAATTAAATGGCAAATGGTCCAAATGAGTCAATATAAAATATAGCGAGATGCTTTCATAATTTCCTCAGCTTACAAAGAGCTAAGAAAAATTAAACCTAATTTAGAAAAAACTTGCATTATTAAACGCCTAAAAATGCTCTAGAATTCCCTACAATGAAGATTCCAGCAGAGCCTCAACCTAAAGTGTATGCAAGAGGCATGGAGATCTTAACCATCCTTTCCCCATGCTCCCAATTAGTACCAGCTGGTGAAACTAATGACTCATGAAATTTCCGAGACTGGCACAAACTGAAACTGCGTCTCCCAGCACCCTTTCTTCCCTCCCCACCCAGAGAGGCAAAACAAGCCTTGGGGGTTTCCTGGGAAATGACTAGTCACAAGGAGCAGGCACAATGAGAGCTTCGGCTCAGGAATGCATCAATAGCCTGCCAAGCCTTCAGCATGTTCTGCCATCCCATGGGCACCACCAGAAATCAGTTGTTTAGTGTAGGGTGTGATAGAGTTTCCACTCAGCTGAGTCTCATTGATTTTTAGAGTTTGGGTGATTTGTAGGAGCATTGCAGGCAGGTATCTGGCAGCTCAGGGCAAGGTTGGAGAGATGCAGGGCAAAAACATCAAGGTAAGGTGGACAGGAAGAAGGCTTAAGCCAATGAGATTAAAATCCTTTTAAGTCTGGACAACTGGAACATCTAATTTATACTTATCCTCATTTTGGATTAAAATAAATCTATTTTCGGGTCACCTTTTGCAGTTATATTTCAGATATCTTATCTGAAGAAAAGCAGAGGACAGAGTAATGTTGACACAACTGGAGGCACAGACGAATGCAGTGACCTTCTTCAGTGTGTACTGTAATGACACTTTAAATTCATTTTTTTACAAGATGTAGTCTTTGACCGTAACCACTCTGTCATGGATTTCCAAAATAGGTAGGCTTTTTGCAAACACACTAAAGTATAATGAGAGATATATATATATGTATTTTTAAATGAGCCAACAATGTCAGAAAATTGACATCACAGATGGCACAAATACTAATCCTGTTAAAAGTATTAAAAACAGTGAATTGCACCTTATTTTATTGTAGCTAATGACCATTCGCTATAATGCAAAAGTAGAAGTTTCTGACATCATCTCATGGTATTCTGTTATGCCCACAGGGGAAACTTTCCAGTTGTTTTATGGAAGATATATCCAGTTGGAAATCCGGATTTACGATAGTGATGATCACTATCACAAGGGCTAGAACATAAATGAAGACACTATCCATCCTATGTTTAGTACTACTCATTATTAATCATATGAAATGGAAAAGAAAATATGTTAATTAATTTGAAAATGGCACAAGGCTAGGAAAGACTGTAAGGAATTGAAAGAAAGATGTCACAAGAGAGGAACCTTATCCAGCCCCAGTTTAGCTGGCTGGCACCGCTACTGCTACTTCTGCTTAGAAATGCTGCAGAGCTACAGGGCAGTGCCCAGTAGAAAGGAGTGGGAAGGCCCCAGAAGTTAGAAAGCCAGACTTAAGAGGAAAAATTGAATAACCTGAAGTTGTTCATATGCAGTGAAAAAAACCCAACAAAACCCAGTGATAATATTCATAAGCGTACAAGTCCTCTGTGAAGAGACAACCTTGGAGTACAGGAGACGTAGTAATGGGGATAAACTGCAGAAAGGAAGATTCAGTTTAGATAATAGGAGAAAAATAACTTAAAGTATTTTGCATCTCTGTATTTCTAGGGTAACAGAGATTTAAAGACTCTCATATTCTGGCTTCTAGGTTTATTACCAAATTCTGAGTTTCGACAAGTCATTGGTGCTTATAGCTCCCAAGATAAGAAAAAGTCCAAGAAGTGTCACATGCATGGGAGCTGCAGATACCACAACCAGGGTAACAAAGGAGCTCCTACAGTCCCTTGGTGGGTTAAAAAACAAAAAAGGTGAACCAACAGACAGATGCCCAAACTCTTCTGTGTCTTAGCTAAGTGTGTGTCTGTTTGGAAACAGCATGTCGTATCCAGATATTATAGCTGCATGTACAGGGTGATAATGTTCTGTGTTTATGGCCATTGTTAATTTATACATATATATGCACATATGTGTGCACATCTACAGAGGTTGAAAACGAGCAGCAGATATTTAAAGGCAAAATTGCAGTGTGACTGTTTTGAACACAAAAATAACTTATCAATATTGCTGAATTTCACTTAAAGTTCCAATACAAAGTACATCCATAACAGCAAATTGTTTCATGTAGAAATCTCTTAATAAGTTGCAATTCCATTTCTTTGTTTGTTTAAGTCAATTTGTTTGGAGGAGGGGGTGAAGATTTTCAGATCTAATTATTTAATTGCAGACTTGCAGCTAGCCTATTAAAGACATAATTAAGACAGTAAAGTGTTGGCAAACAATGACTTGATTTCGGTTGTAAACAAAGGAAGAACTATTTTTAGTAAAACTTCTGAATAGCTTGCAATGTTTTTATTGAATCTGCGCAGCTTGTAATTTTAAAAACTACTTATCTTTTTGGGAAGTTACAATAAAAACAAACAGTATTCCAGCATTCGCCATGCACCGGTCCCATGCAGTGGGGTTGCTGGAGGTAAATTCTGGTACAGTTTGGAAATAGTGGGCTAGGGGGTCCGAAATATGAAGATAAATTTTCTTCAAAGCAACCCAGATAATTGGATGTGGAAGAGGAATATTCTTGTCCTCGGCCTGCAAAGATGTAGAGGAGGTTAAAACCTTCTCATCGAAAGGGTTAGATTTTGGGCACACTCCTCGGTCATCATTAGTAAGAGGTGAAGAGGAAACGCTGCTCAAGGACCGACCACAGCTTAGCTGAAGAGGGTGCTCTCTGGTCCAGCACAGCACCGCCAAGAGCCAGCGTCCTGGAGAGAGGTTTCATCCCGCCGCTTACAGCAGACTCCTGACTGCGTCGGAGCTGGAGCGGTGGAAGCTTTGTAAAGGACACACAGAGCAACAGCACAAACAGAGGTTAAAGTTGTGCTTATCGCATAGACGCGCCTGCAAAAAACGCGAGTCACGACGCCCGTGCTCCTTACAGGGGTTGTCACCAGAAGTTTTTCCTTCGGTCACAGGGAATACCTGCAGCTGCTGCCGGAGCTGCGGAGGGAGAAGCAGGATCCGTGCGGGGTGATGAGGGTTTGTGCTGGCTGCTGCAGCACTCGCCGCTGCGCCAAACGAGACGCGCGTTACCTAACGGGGCTGGGCAGCACTGCCGGAGAAATGGGTTTTATTCCCGGTTACCATGGTGATGGTCAGACCAGACCGCTAACGAGACGTCTGATGGGGCAGGCGATATAATAACGTATGCGGCAGGCCGGGTGTGGGAGAATAATGCTGTATATCAGGTATCTGCTTACCAGAGCTCTTCCAGCTGATTTGTGAGAAAGGTGGCAAAAGGATCCTCTAAACCGGGGTCTTTCACTTGTGTTCAAAATCGGATATTTTTCACCCTTTGTGAGCTAATACTGGACAGTAATGCCATCTGTAGTATTATTATAGCCTTTTATCTACTATTTCAAATTTTATATTACTCCATTAATTATTAACTTCTAGTACAAATCACCATGATAGGAACCTGCTGCACTTAGGTCTGAAAAGAAAACATTAAATCTTTCTTTAACGTGTAAGTTCTTTTACAGATCACATCATTTCAATGCTTTAGCTTCTAGCTGGTGCACTTCTAGCTTCCAGCGCTTTTAATATGGTCTCCTGGAAAATCAGAGGAGATAAGCACATGTGTCTGCATAATCAAATCAGCCCATCTGTAGTGGAATAAACAGAGAGAAAGACTTATGTGCTTATTTGATTAGTATATGCTATTGGAAAATAAGTGGTATAATACATATCAAAATATTTCGCGTCATTATTTTGCTATAGATAACAGATTTCTTTTTTTCTTTGCTGTTGAAGCACAGGAGCATGGAATGAATCTTCTACTTTGAATTTTATAGATAATCTGATATTCAGCAGCCTTCCGAACACAAAATTCTACATGGGTGGACACAGAGGTATGAAGATGGGATGTCAGGCAGCATAGAGGGGCAGAGGTTTTGAAAGCAAGAGACAGTACTAAAGCAGAGAGAGGAATGAAAGCAGGAAAAAAAAATCACTATAATTTCTCCTGTTGCAGGTGATAGGCACTTAAGGACTTCAGTATGAGAATTCTCCCTGCTGCAAGTAGCCTCATCCACATGATTATAAAATCAGGCCCACTTTAGGCTAAGGAATGCTCTGGCAATTGCAGCCATATTTCTCAAAGAAAGTACCAACCACAATCTGGTAATTCAATTGTGAATCCAAGCAATTTTACACAGGCTGTTTATCATCCACATTTTAAATTTAGCGATGGCCTATTTTGAATTATTCCATTTGGGTAATTACTTTGCAAAAAGCTAAGGCATAATGCTTCGGTTCATTGTTTACACCAAATTTGTCATTGGACATACCCTAAGTATTATCTGAGCCCAGTCTCACTTAGATACATGTAAAACATCTGTGACAACAGTTACTCAACCAGCTACTCAACCCATTGTTCTCTCAAAAAAAAACAGGACAGAGAACGCATTACTGAAACGTAATTCTGGAGTAATAACAGGTTACCTCAACCACCTGCCTGTTATTAAGTCCATATCCTAAATCAATTATATAGCTCATTACACAATCACTGTTTGGACCATCTAGTCAAATGCGTCTAGAGAAACAAACCGATAAAAAGGAGTAGAACTAAACTAGAGATGTGGTATAGAACTTGAGAAAGCCTAAATTCAGAAAGCAGTCTCTTCAGTAATGAGATATAATACTATTTTTTTCTATTTTTTTGCTTTACTTAGAGGCAAAGTCATGTGTAATTCTTAAAGAAAGGCTATAAAAAAGACACTACAGAAAGCAGATTCTACCGTGAATAATTTTTAGACTTGGGTGTCTGGAACACAAGGACTAGATCATTGTCACTGTTGAAAGGGTGCACTCCTGAGGAGAGATTCTACACGTTAGGTAAAAAATAAAATAAAATAAAATAAAATAAAATAAAATAAAATAAAATAAAATAAAATAAAATAAAATAAAATAAAATAAAATATTGGAGTAGTAGTGCTCTGTGGGCCTTTTTTTTTTGTCCTACACACCCTATTAAAACAAAATCTGCCCAATTACACCGAATTATGTGATGCTATGTGCTTATTTACTGTGGAAACTGTTCACTCAGTATGAGAATAAGACCAAGCTTAGTTTCATAACTATCCCATTCTCCCTATATGAATTTAAATATGAATTTAAAATATTGGAGGCAGGCAAATCACATTTAATTTTCCAAATAAATGCTTAAGGGATCATACTTCATTATTATTACCAGCTGTTATGTGCATTATAATGGCATCTAGAAGCTTTACTTATGGACCTGGACCTCACCCATTCCTATATATGTTAATTCTGCACCACACTAATAATTAAACACAGGTGAGAAGTAGGAATATTTGTGTTGATTTCAACAAGTGCTGAATTCTGCATTCCTAACATCAGTCCTGTAGCTGTTTCAGTTCTGTTTAATAGTGCTGCAGTTAAAAATAAATAACAGAAAATGTTAGCCTTTCTCCATTCTTAGTCTGGGGAATATACAATGACTGTTTTATGTTGTAGAAAATGCCTTTGCAAAGCTAAGAACCACCTCACTGCATTTCACAGGGAATTTTTGTCAAGTTCTATAAATCAAATGATACAAGCAACAATGTGGTGCTCTGTATTCATCAATTGTTCATGTTATCTCTTAGCTTATATCTGCCATGGTGAATTTTCAGTCCAGCTTTTTCTTGATTTCATTCAAATTGCAAAATTTCTTCCCAATCATTTTCCCCCCAAAGCATTTGTTAAATGTGCACATCAGAATTATATGGGGAAATCCTTCTAATGCTCTGATGGTGGCAGTCTTCAAAAAAAGCATTATCTCCCTCCTCCTACTCATTAGTCCCTTGCATGTTCATCCAGAAGCTTCATTCAACCCTTCTGGCACATCCTCAATCAGGAACTGGGCCAGTTTCCCCCTTGGACTCAGACCATTTTCAAGTGTACCACCCTCAATCTTACACATACCTACTACTCTTAAACTGAGATTTTCACATTCCTCTGTGTTTAAAATCTCCATTTTTGTTTGAACAGAGTCTGACTTACCATGTAGTAAAGGTCTTTCTGTATGACAGGTCTCACACTGGTCTTCCACAAGTCCTTGTACCATTTATGGTCACATTTTGGGCAATGTTTATCACTGACACCTTCACTGATGAAAATGCCCAGTGTCAGGCTGGTCCTAATCCTCCCCAGACCTTTATTTCAAGGCAACTACCTGTTGTCAATAGCTGTCAACTAGACCCTTCATTATACGTTTAATATGAATTTTATTAGTGCTCTAGAGTGCTAATGTTTTAGTTGTAACAGCAAACTTATAAAAGTTTATTATGTTGCTGCTATTAACCAATTTTCTAACCTCAAAGAATCATAGAAGGGACCTTTAAAGGCATCTAGTCCAACCCACCTGCAATGAGCAGGGACATGTTCAACTAGATCAGGATGCTCAGAGCCCCATCCAACCTGACCTTGAATGTTTCCAGGGATGGGGCATCTACCACCTCTCAGGGCAACCTGTTCCAATGTTTCACCACCCTCATCGTAAAAAAATTCTCCCTTATGTCTAGTCTAAATCTTCTCTCTTTTAGTTTAAAACCATTACCCCTTGTCCTGTCTACAACAGGTCCTGCTAAAAAGTTCGTCCCCTGCAGGCCCCCTTTAATTACTGAAAAGCCTCAATAAGGTCTCTCCAGAGCCTTCTCTTCTCCAGGCTGAACAACCCTAGCTCTCTCAGCCAGTCCTCATAGGAGAGGTGGTCCAGCCCTCTGATCATCTTCGTAGCCCTCCTCTGGACCCATTCTAAAAGCTTTGTGTCTTTCCTGTGCTGACAGCTCCAGAGCTGGACACAATACTCCAGAGGGGGTATCACCAGAGCATGCAGAGTCCCCTCCTCTCAACCTGTGGGCCATGCTTCTTTGGATGCAACCCAGGATATGGTTGGCTTTCTGGCCTGCAAATGCACATTGTTGGCTCATGTCCAGCTTTTCATCCACCACTACCCCCAAGTCCTTCTTCTCAGGGCTGCTCCCAATCCCTTCATACCCCAGCCTGTATTGATACCGGGGATTGCCCCGACCTAGGTGCAGGATGCTACACTTGGCCTTGTTGAACCTCATGGGGTTCATACAGGCCCACTCCTCAAGCCTGTCCAGGTCTCTCTGGATGGCATCCCGTCCCTCAGGCATGTCAATCGCACCGCTCAGCTTGGTGTCATTGGCAAACTTGCTGAGGGTGCATTTGGTCCCACTGTCTATGTCATTGATGAAGATATTAAACAGTACAGGTCCCAATACAGACCCCTGAGGAACACCACTTGTCACCGATCTCCATCTGGACATTGAGCCAATGACCACTACCCTCTGGATTCAATCATCCAACTAATTCCTCATCCACTGAACAGTCCACATATCAAATCCATGTATCTCCAATTTAGAGAGAAGGAAGTTGTGGGGGACCATGTCAAAGGCCTTACAGGAGTCCAAATAGGTGTCACCCATAGCTTTTCCCTTGTCCACTCATGTAGTCACTCCATCACAGAAACTCATGAGGTTGGTCAGGCATGTCTTGCCCTTGGTGAAGCCATGCTGGCTGCCTCAAATTACCTCCCTGTCCAATATGTGCCTTAGCATAGCTTCTAGGGGGATCTGTTCCATAATCTTCCAAGGCACAGAGGTGAGACTGACTGGTTAGCAGTTCTCAGGGTCGTCCTTTCCACCCTTTTTAAAAATGTGTCCAATATTTCCCTTTTTCCAGTCACTGGGGACTTCACCTGACTGCCATGACTTTTCAGATACCATCAAGAGTGGCTTGGCAACTACACCAGCCATTTCCCTTAGGATTCTGGGATGCATCTTGTCATGTCACATAGACTTCTTTATCTTCAGGTTCCTCAGGTGGTCACAAACCTGACCTTGTCTTACAGTGGGAGGTAAAATAGGACTTCCTTTTCACAAAATTTTGTTGAAGGGCTTATGTCTGCTGTACCCTTACATTTTGGTTTTGTCATCAGCCAACACTTCTACCAGCCTCCAACCTTCTCCTCTGGTCAGCCAACAGTTCCTCATGTCCTTGCTCTTTTCAAATGTAAGTAAATTATTCTACTTCTGTTTGAGTTTCTGTGATATATTAAAAGACCAAAGATTATCTCAAACAGATTGGATTCAATTTATCAAAACTGGCTGATATTTAAGATATCTATCTCTGGCTAAATGTGACTCACTTCTTTTCTACGTACTAGAAAATTGGAAAGTGTATAGTCGTCTTCTGAAACCAAATCACACAACTCCGTTATTTTGCAAATAAAAAGCAGAATCATTTATTTAACATATGTGCTTTTTTCATCATTGATGAATAATTTTACCATTCTTCATTCCTAATATACCTTCAAAACCTATTATCCTTAATTCTGACATGGAGTTCGGTCTGTTTTTCTACACTATTGCATTTAATAAATTCTAAATAATATGAGTTCCCCTCTATTTCCAGTTTTTAGCTTTTAATAGTTTAGGTTTTAATAAGCATTTAATTATTTTTATTATTAATATCACTTGGAATTGCTGTCATTTGATCATCACCAAATTTCTCTTCTTTCCTTGCAAAATGGTAACTTTATACCCTTCTACTAAAGCTCTGCATTTCCCCTTCCATAGTTTCTTCCTATTTAAAATGCTCCTTTCTAATTTTGCTTACAAGACTTCTCAGTTAAGAGACAATTGATCTGAGATTAGTTATCTAATACCTCAATTCAAGTACATTCATGATTCTGACTTTCTCAGGTAAACAATAACTCTCAAAGTAAGTACATTGGTACAGAATTCCGCTCACCGCCACTCTTCTGCTCTGTTCTAATAAAGTTATCGACAATGTTATTTTGACAAGTTTTACAGGTCTGCATGACTTCAGAGTTTGTTGTTTCGGGCTTTTTTCCCCTCATGTCAGTTTAAAAATAGGAATGAAATAATGACTAGCAAGGGGTGCTTTAGACAGCCTGGAATGTTTACACAATGATATAACATCCCAGGAGAGCCACTCAAAGGACTTCAGGATAGAAATGGTATTTTTCATTTTTGAAGACTATAAGTGATTGAACATACTTGCCTTTTCATTATTACGTCATGTGATCAATATTGAAGGAGGCTTGAAAAGCATCTGCAACATTAAAATTGTAGACTCAACTTTTTTAACCATGTTTGCACCCTATAACTGTATACAGTCCGGTAATTAGCAACTTGACTACGAAAAAGTACCTTTTAAGGGAAATTTGTATTTAATCAAAACCAAACATTAATTCTTCCAAATGCGTCCCCACAGAAGACACTCATGCTAAGTTAAGAGCTCTTGACACAGAGTCCAAAAAAGAGATAAAATATTGTTTAATGAGCAGAGATAACCGGCAAGACTTTGGCATGCAGGGCAAAACCAAGGAGCACAACCGAGTGCCAAACGTCCATAAAGATTTGTTACAATATAGTCACATATAAGACTTTACACAGGCGTCTCAGATGCGCTTTACAGCTCAATGGAAGGAAAATGTGCACACGCGTGCTGCTGACTGTGCTGAAAGGCCTTAAGTGGCAAGAATATTATTCTGTATTGAACAGGAAATTTAACCCATCAGTGAGAAGCATTGCTGCTGGAGTGCTGGCGTGGAGACAATTGACTGAATAACAAAGAAGCTACTTGGCTACACTTTTCATAGCTGGGATTGGGCTTTGCACTTTGCGCTGTAGCCAGTTGTGTCTTTGAGACACTTTAAGAAAATGTTTTGAATGGGGGATATGTTGCCAGAAAAGTGTTCTTCTAGATTCAAGCAATGATTAACCACGTGAATGCATAATTGAAGAAAAGCAACGCCTTCTTTAGTAGGATTAGTATATTTTACCCATTGCAGTATAACTCGGGTATAATTCTAAAACAGCTCCCATAGAAACATCTAGTCCTAAATTCTAAAGGCAACATGAATGCTGCCCACCAAGTGCAGTCCTTTACCTTTCTGTGACTAGAGAGAAACTTTGAATCTGACCTTACCTAGCAATATTAAGATAATTCAATTTTCCTAGTAAGTATAACATGTATGAAACAAAAATAAGAAGGTTGGAAGTACTTTAAAAATTTATCATCCTGTTGCCTGCCTTTGTCTTTTTACTCCTTTGCAAGCTACACTCATCTTCCCTGTGAAAAAGTAAAATTTTCTATTGTTTTAATGGAGTTCTCCTCTTGATCATAAATTTTCAATCATCCAGTCACTGAACAAAGCAAAAACTCTGTCATTTAAGTGCCTGTTCATGAAGTTGTAATGCTACAATCTAACCAACTACCAGTCCTAACAGCTAATGTGCTTCATGAGTTATGGACTGAAAAACGACCATCCAAAAGAGCTGCCAAATTAATACATGAGTTTTATGATTTATTCTTTTTTTTTCCAGGGAACATAGCAGAACTGTCCCTAACTGGGAGTTTTCTCTGCTCCTCAGAGGAGATTCTTCTCTGGTTTTGTGGTGAATAAGAGGTTCTCTTTTTCTCTCTGACTACTTGCAGAGACATACATTTTTCACCGATTACAGAGCCGCCCCAAGGCTTCTGAAAAGGGTGGGAAAAACTAATCAGAAAGGGGAAAACAGGAGCTGTGGCTGACCAGGGATAGAGACTGAGGGGAAAACCCAAGGGGAAGAGGGTCATGGAGACTTGAGCTTGCTTTTTCTTCTCCCAGCTCTCTGAGAGGACAGGAGAGCTGGAGAGAATCCTCCTGTTTTGGGGAGGGCCACCCTCCTCAGGAGCTGTCATTACACCAAACACAACAGCTCCCTCACCTAGAGTGGTGGACAGTCTGGCTTCCAAAGGCTCTCACTTGGCAAAGGAGCCATGGTCATTTTATTGCTTCCTCCCATCTGCCTGTTGCTCTGGACAACTTTCTACTTTACCTGTTGCCAAGGCAGATCCTGGTTACGAGTCGTTGTGCTGGAGGAAGGTATTCCCATCTTTCTGCCATCCCACACATGCGTTTCGCTGTTTGGATTTCCTTGAAGATAACACATCCAGTTCTGGGTCTGTACTTGCAGACTAATCCCAGTGGGAATTGCCAACTATTTTAATGCACCTAAAATCTATTCTACTCCGAAACAACAAAACGACCCTCCTAACTACACTGTCTAAAATGCAGCCTGTATGGTAACACTCACAAAAACACTGAAAACTGAGCCAGTGCCCTGGACCACGCATTTATTTCGTACCCAGTGCACCTGAGTTCATCCCCTAATCTGTATTTTGGACAAGCTGCTTAGCAAGGTCTGACCTCCTTTAAACTCTGCCCAGAGCCAGTGGAGAGAGTCGGGCATCCCCAGAGGACAATTTGCCCCACTCTATAAGCATCTAAAATAACCACTCATGAAAGGGACTTTAGATGACCAGCTTCAACTTTAAACCAGATTTGTTTAGGCAGCAAAACAAGGTGAAATGACTCTTATTCCTAGTGCCTTTTTCTGCTTTGTTCTCCCATCCTCAAAACAGAGGTAATCACATACCCATAGAAGAGTGTTCACAGAATCACAGAATCGCAGAATGACAGGCGTTGGAAGGGACCTCTGGAGATCATCTAGTCCAACCCCCCTGCCCGAGCAGGGTCACCTAGAGCAGGCTTGCCAGGAACAAATCCAGATGGGTTTTGAATATCTCCAGAGAAGGAGATGAAGACGAGTTTTGTATGCTAGCAGTTAATGGTTGTGAAGCACTTCAGTGGAGAGGAACATGATAAAACTGATCAGAAAGAATCATTCTGAACTGCCTAAGAATTAGAGTTCTCCAATTAAATTTCCAACAAGATTGCTACCTAATGATAAGGTTCCTCAATAGCATGGTTTTTAGGCAGGGTGGAATTGAAGAATTAGTAAAAGACCAAAAACTTGGAAGGCTGATTATATTTCTATATGTCAGTGTACAACTGTAAGCATGAATGACCATGAAAAATTTTTATGACATAGAGTTTCCAGAAGTTCTACTATAGGTGAAAATTAAGAACCAAACATTTTAATATTTGGTTATTCTTTAATTTTTATCTCTAAATCCCCTTGACTTTTTTTTTGTTGAATGCTTCATTCTTCTCCAGATCACATCTCTAGCTTGCTGGGAGATGTTGTCTTAGTTTACAAGTTCTTTTGCATAGGTAAAATGTACCACCAAAGGCATGTGGATGTGGCATCCATATGCTTGTAATTAGTGACTCCTGGGTCAGAAACTCTTCAATTACTGACTTAAATTAAATGCCTGTTGTAGTTACCAATAGCTAAGAATCAGAGGGGACAGTGTTGACCAAGGCGGTCATATTCCTTCTGCTGGCAGGACAGGAACATGGCCCTATAGATGATGATTCATTATGATCACAGCAAGAAGAAAACTACCTTCAGAGTCTAGTTAAAGTTTTTTTTGCAGTTATTTGGCACTGCTTTTCTTCTTAAAAGTAAGACTAACATACAAAGAATGAATATTAACAACATTTTAGGGCTTTGAAACATTATACATAGATACCATACTGTAGGACCAAAGAAACTCTCATTTTGTAATGAAAGTCACACAGAGAGAATGACATTTAGATAAATACCTGATCTGGTATTAATTATTCATATAAATAAGCTTAACTGTGGGACAGAGGTTAAAATTTTGGCCCTTACTCCAAGACATACTGTTTGCAACTCTTTTTGTAAGGACAAATGAACTTTCATTTCTTACAAGTAATTTATGATGCATGAGATCATTATGATTTTAAATGTTCAAAATCTGTTATTGATTGTTTGGCAGTTTTTATTTTTGAATATTATAAAAAAATCAATTTCTTTTGACAGCCAAGACTTCTGAGAAGTAGCATTCCATCTTGTTTTTTTACTGTGCTTCTTTCATTTCCAGGGAGTAAATAATTGAGTCTTAGTTTTAATCTGAGCAACCCGACAAATCTAGGTTTGTTATCCATTACAATATTACCAAACAAGTCAGAATTAAAAGGAAGACATACTATGTGGAAACCGGTATAAAATATCCTTCACAATCTCTGTGCTCATTCATTCCTCAAGCTTGTCATGTACATTACTGGTTATATTACAAACACATCTATAAGGGTTTATATTTCATTTCCATTTGGCATTCTAATAATCTGTTGGCATAATAATAAGAACAATCAGAGTGTAAGATAAAATGAATTTTCGGAAATCTTGAATATGCAGGGTCTAGAAGACATTTTAGCAAAAAAGCAGCAATCTCATAAAAGGGATTTGTTAACCTGGTCTGCGAATAATATTGACGTGCTAAAATGCAGTCATACAGCATCACATCCTGTTAGATTGTAGCTCCAGTAAGCAAATTCCTCAGAATTCCTACTGTGTGAACAGCCTCAAAACTTAATAGGCTGTTTTCAAAGGCCTTATTTAGTCCTTCTAAAATCTATCAAATACAGAAAACGTGAGGCTGATTGTACTACTGGGTAATAGTCCTGTACTGGATTCATGGGCAGAGCTGGAGAAACCTACTACACAGTAGGTAGATACTAAGTAAAATGAGTGTTTCAGCGTGTAGAGAGTTGATTAGCTGGATCGCAGCCATCCTGCAGCTATGAAGAGAAGGAAAAAGAAGTCACCTTGCTTGCTCTCCTGACCGTGCAGGGCTGTCCATCTTCAACTTGAAAGGGTGCAGAGATTGAACTGCATGCTTTGTTCTGCAAGGCTGATGAGGTCTCCCCACTAAAATGTTGCAAGCTTGTATTGAATTGCAAAGCTTCTGCTCACCCATGGGCAGCTTCAGTCCTAACACTGTCTTTTTGTCCCCTTGTCCGTCTTAGCTGTCTCCACAGGGGTGGTCTGCAGCCCAATCTCATATACTGTTCCCATTTGGTGTGTAGGGAAAGAAGTGCACAACCCAGCCCTGTGAACTACACTGACATCCGGCACCTCAATGTGCAGTACCAGGGGCAAGTTTCTTTTTGATAAAGTCCCTAAACTCAGTGGTTTCAGCTTCTTAAATGCTAAACCTGGGCTCCAAAGCACTTTTGAACTGACAGACAGTGTTCCTAGCTGTGTTAGAAACTTTTACTTTCCATATGTTTTATAAATCCTACTTAGTACTTTTATATAAAGGTTTCTTTTGGGCTGTTTCATACCACACAAGGCTCCATAGTCAGATGTTTAAATTACATATTTATTCTTAAAGAATGCTTTGATCCTTTCAGAGCATATAATAAAGCTTTTCCTCTTTCTGTCTGTTTCCCAGTGCAGGAAAGTCCAACCAAGATCTTCCTCTGTGTACAAGATGCCAGGTCTCTGCTTACATTGCAGCAGGCTCTGAGAAGCTTTCTCTTATTTCCAATGGCACACAAGGAAATATAATCTCACCGTGCTTCACTCATCGGTAGCACAGAGAGTATTCTGGTCAACACAAAGCTCGTTGGCAAATACTTCTGTCCACCCTGCCTGGCTGGAGACTTAAGGACATGAATAACCAAGCCCCTGTTCAGGTTAAAAAAGTGAGGGACAGAAGGCAGTGGAGTGCTTGTGCTGCTGCCTGGCACCTCGATGAGCTTGCTATTCAATGCAGCTTTGTGAGAAGTCGGCAACAGACGCGTATCTCTCTTCCCTGCCTTTCTGTCCACTTCCATTAGCAGGCTGTAAAAGGAGAGCCCACCTTCCAGTACTTCCCTGAGGGCCAGTAGACTGGAGAACATGAGGGGTACAGGCACCGCAGTGACAGAGACCATCTATCTGCAGTCGAGAGGCAGAGCTTTGCTGAGGGGAAGGGGCAGGTTTTGCTGAATCAGCAGCTTAAGGACCTGCTTAAGTCTCATTTGCTCACATGCTTAAGTGCTCTGCTGAATTATAGCCCAGGGCAACCAGCTGCCAGCCCTTCACTTGCTGATTAAAACCAAAAAAACCTCAACCCATTTCTGGGAGCTGTTCACGTGCTATGAGCAGTGCCGTCCAGGGTCTCCCTCTTTTCTTGATTATTCCTTTGCACCTACCCAAGAAAACTCCATCCAGAGCAAGAGGACTGCTTTAATTTGAACAAACTGTATGGAAAGAACTGTATTTTCTAATTATGTGCCAATTTCTTTTCTCTGGCTTATCTCATCCAAGAAAATAGCGCGTCTCTCAGCAAATATCCTGAGGCAGTACGATTGCCTATTAAATAGGACTCCCTGTTGATTTCAATGCGCATTCAAAGTGCTTCAAAAGGTTGATGGCACAAGATGGCCCAGAGGTGCTTTTCACTAATGTGTTGTTTGGCACACAGAGAGATAATAATAAAGGAAAATCTGCCTGCTTGTTGAACATGGCTATCAGCACGGGCATTGCTAGACCAAATCAAATAACCCTTTCGTAGTAAATTAAATTTTTTGTGTCCTGGAAATGCCATTTATGACACAAAGTAAAATTCCAATCAGATCTGAGAAAAGGAAGTATCTCCTATTCTTAAATAAATTGGAAAATCAATGCAAAACAGTCCAGGCAGTACCTACCAGCGAGAATGGAGTGAAACATCAGAATACTTAATACTCTTTCAGAGGCCATGTGATGTTTTCCAGTGCAATTCCCAGCGCAATCTCTCACATCAGATTAAGATACCTGAACAGTTTCAGATGCCAACACGCAGCAGCAAAACCACAGGAGGGGGAGGGCTGGCACCCAGTTTTCAGGGAGGAGACATTGCCTTCCTCAAGACTGCCTTTTCTCAAGGCAGAAATGGTATTTCAAGACAGAACCGTGCCCTGCTTGAGAAGATAAGAGTAAATCCTTTTATATCAGCAATCACACTGGCTAAGCACAACATCTGGTATCAGCTCTGGATTCAGAGAGATTTCATATAAACTTATCACCCATCACTGAACACAGAGAGAGGGAGAAAAAGGATTTAACAATTGATTGGTTTCATAGTTCTGATGCTTTACTTCTTCTCTTATAGTTTTTTTTTAAGTAAGTGAAGCTCCACTATTTAGCTCTTCTTACACAGTTTAGGTGACCTCACTATGGAACACAGTCTTGCTAGTATCTATGAAAACTATTATCCAGGTTTCAAGAGTTATTGCTGATTTTATGTGCCCATTATTTATCCTATGTCGTCTGAAAATAAATGCTTTTTACGAAAAATGTCCCTGTTCTTACACTTAAAAGGTCAACCCCCTTTTAGACGTTCAGTTTGGCTATTACAATTAATGGCAAAATTAGCTGCTGTTTAACTGAGAAAAGTAGCATCCTGTCTAGATGAAGGTTTCAGTATAATCATGATGATTTTGAGCATATGGCTTTACTATATACACGTGGCAACCATGCAATCTGCAGATTTAGGAATCCCTACATGCTCATTAACTTAATAGACAATTATGCTGTATTAGGTACAATTAAAAAACACAACTTTCTAAGAAATCCCTGATTACACATCTGCATGACAGACCCTGTTGAGTAAATAACGGTCTTCAGAAAGTCTTTACATTTTTATATTTTTCTTAATACATTGCTAAAGTTCTGATTTGCATTTGTACCACAATTCAATCAACTGACCGAATTATGCCATTTTCGTATGGGTTCATTTATCCTGCAAAAATTTGTAGTAACCCTGAACTTACACAAGATTCTATTTTTAGGTTTTTCTTAAAAAATTTTTAATAAATTACTTCTGATTTGGATATCAATATATTTTCAAAGATGAGTTTTAAACATGTAACACTTCACTTTCTTAAAGTACTTAAATATTTTTGTGTCTTCACACAAAATAGCACTTGTGAAAATGTGTCTGTAGGCTTGAATCAAGTCTTCTTGTCTCAACTCTGTAGACATCTGTGGGGAATATTTTTGGTATCTGACCTATTCAAAATTTCATACTTGTGTTTAATAGGGTACAAAATCTTTGACCCTAATTCAGCAAAAGTTTAAATGGGTGGTAGTCCTTCATCTAAATGTTATGTTTGCATCCTAGAAATGTATTTCATATTTTGGAAGAGTGCCTTGGAGAATCAACAAAATCTATTACCATTCATTCACTACCTTTGCTTGACGACTTATTTCTAAAAACTAAAGGTAGTGAAGAGGGATCCTAGTCTCTTACTGCTTAAATTGTATCTGTTTTTCTGTGGCATGTTAATGCATGAGACCCAGCCTAAAGTTAAATATGGATAAAATCTTGTGTACAAACATTTCTATCCGTTTACCAAGTCTCTGTGTAAGTCAAGCTGTGTAAGCAAATTCATCAGAGCAATGGCACAGGAAAAGCGAGCAATGAGCGTTACATGCAATATTATAAGTACTTGCTTTTAGTATATGACTAGAGATCTCGCATTATAGTCAACGAGATTTTCTCACACGAGAAAATTTTGCTAGCAAGGCATTGGCTAGACCAAGAGCTGCTAGACTTCAACCATAAAGAAGGTAGAATAAATTTGCCTTATTCTGAAGCACATCAAAATTCAGAACATCTCAAAGCATTCTACAAAAGGAGCATTTGACTATGTTTTTTTATCTTAGCTTTAGATTGAAAAAAAATCAATGCTTTCTTCTGGAACTGTCAAGAAGGGATATTTCTATGTTGACTGACCTTTTCTTTCCAGATTTTATCTGAAAGGAAGTGGATAAAAATCAATGCAAGGGCAAAATAATTAGTGATTAGCAGAATTTCATACTTATGCATAACTTTTCTGTCAAAGTTTTATGTCTTGAAGTTTTCTGTAATCTCTGTAACTTGAATTGATTCTTTGGTCAGAACTGTTTTAGGCCTCTTTAGACCTAAAGGTACAGCTTAAGAGACAGCTGACAATGCTGTTTTACCGTCTCTCTTCTGTGCAAATATTTCTATATGAGAAAATCAAACTTATAAATTACACAATGAAAATGTGCGGCATACTCTATATCAAGAACGTCTCTTGAAGCAGACCCAGACAGAGGGCTCCCAATATTTCTACTGTTCAGCAGAAGGTGTCAATATTTAATGTGACAGGCAATGCAAGAGGGAAGGTTGCTGATGGCAGGAAGCAAATGGATTAGTCCCTATGCCACAAAGATTTACTTTGACTTGAGTGCATGCTCCACTCTCTCCCTTGCCAGATTTTTCAGGGTTGATGTATTGTTTACCTAACCTGGACTTCCAATGACAATTCTTCCTGTAAAGAATACCTTTTTCTAGTTACTTTCCAAAAACATTGATTAGTGTCATTATTATAATCAGTGATGAACTGCGACCACTTTTAGTGCTGCTGTGCTGGTTGACGTACAAATAGATAATTACAATCCCTGCACTAAGAGTTTATGTCTCAGAAACAAAGTGCTACTGGTGGATAAGACAAACATTTTTTCAACCACATGCCACATGTGCCTAAAATTATCAAGGCTTCTGAGGATCAGAAATGCTTTTCACTCAAATTTTTCCAAGACAATTAGAAGAAAGTGATACCAGCATGTCTCTGACAAGTTTTGTTTGTTTGTATTGAATAAAAATGGCATCCAGCAAATTCAGCATGTTACATCCTTATGTCATCAGTAACTGAAGAATTCATTCTTCCGCTTTTCGATCCTGAATATAAGCAGAGAAGCTTAAGCCTCCACTTGAATGTGTTTGTGCGTCTCTCAGGCTCTATGTCACCAAAATCTGGTATTGCTTGTGATACCGGCTGGTAACTACTGTCTTAATACAATTTACCCTGGTTAAAAGAAAAAGGTATGCTTCTTTTTCTTTTTTTTTTTTTTTAATTTATTTTAATTTTCTATTGGAAAAAAAGAAGTGTATGAACACAGTGAATATTCAAATACTGAGTCAATGTTCAAATGCTGTCCTGTTTTATCGATGTTCCTTGTAATAGCCAGGTACCTCAACAGTTCAAATGGGTTTTGATGCTTCTCTTAGTCCTTGCAGCAGCACTCATTCAAACTTAAGGCTGCAGTGCCTCTAGGGAATCCTCAATAACAAAGAATGAAAATAATAATTTGCAGTGTGTAGCATTTTTTCTCTGCAAAGATGGAATTTTTAAAAACTTCACATTCTCCCATTGCTCCAGAGGAAACCGCTAAATATTTTCTACAGCATTTAGTGAAAGCAGGCTTGACAACCTAATCCCCAACTTCTAATCACAAGTAAGCTTCCCTTATCTGATTACCCCTTACCCAAACTGTCAGCATACTTATGTTCCTTTGATCCTTTCCTTTGATGGGACCGCTGAGTCTCCACTCAGCAACAAAATATGTTCTAGGGTCTGTATAACCACCTATTACACACTTTGCATGATGGACAGGGCTCTTTGTTGCCCAAAGCTGTAATACTTCCCCTAGCCTTTCCTGACAGCTGATGGTACATGTCTAGGATGCCTTTCATTCCCCTGAGGGACTATGGGTATCTGTGGGAAATGAAAGCAGTATTTTGGCTAGTCTCAGGACAGCGTTACAGGCAACTGAAACTGTAGGTGATATGGGACTCCAACTTTGAGATAAATGAATCACAGCTCAACTGCTGCTTCAGTTTTGGAAGCAGGCTCACTGTACTGCAAGAAAAAGGGTTTTTGAAAGATAAAGGAGAAGAGAAAAATGGAATGGGACATGCAGAAGACAGAAAGGAGAGGCAGAGAAATTTACAATTCTGAAAACAAAGAAAGAAATTTCGAGCATTACTGGGTAGAATTTGAAAACAGTGCAATGAGACTTACCAGGGAATTTCTATTAACACAACATTAGAGAGAGGTGAGACTTAGCATTTAAATTATTTTTCCCATGTAAATATGAGGAATACTAAGAAAAGAAGCAACTGAAAGAAAAGAAAAGAAAAGAAAAGAAAAGAAAAGAAAAGAAAAGAAAAGAAAAGAAAAGAAAAGGAAAGGAAAGAAAAGAAAAGGAAAGAAAAGAAAAGGAAAGAAAAGGAAAGAAAAGAAAAGAAAAGGAAAGAAAAGAAAAGAAAAGGAAAGGAAAGAAAAGGAAAGGAAAGAAAAGGAAAGGAAAGGAAAGGAAAGGAAAGGAAAGAAAAGAAAAGAAAAGAAAAGAAAAAAGAAAAGAAAAGAAAAGAAAAGAAAAGAAAAGAAAAGAAAAGAAAAGAAAAGAAAAGAAAAGAAAAGAAAAGAAAAGAAAAGAAAAGAAAAGAAAAGAAAGGCTAAAATCTAAAGAAATAGGAGCTACATAAATATTAAGAATCAATGTGCAGAGAGCCAAAATAAATTTTGGGGGTTAAAATAAAGTGAGGCCAGTTCAGAAGCTCTACTAGAATCTTCACTTAACTCGTGAAACGAAGGAGAACGTTGTCTTTTATGTCTGCCTATTGGGTTCAGACAATAACATGATTATTTGCTAGAGGTCGTAATTACCAAAGTATATTGATAGAGGTTTGTGCCCAAGAGAAATAACATTTATGTCAGGAAGAGCGACAATCTCATTTTACCCACATCAATATTCCTAGCCTGGTGTAGTCTCCTTTCCCAGCACAATACGTTCTATTAAAATAATTTATGTTCAGTATCCTGACTATTGAATTAAGAGTATTTTCAGCTGAGGCGAAGCAATTTTAGAACCATAACTTTACATTCTTGGAAATACTTCTTCACAACTCAGCACACCGCATATGTAATCACTAATCTATAATGCTTTTCATATAAAAATGTTGAAGGATAAGATATTGTGTTCAAATAGCAGTATAATTTCACTTGTTTCTTCATCTAGGTACTCTTTAGTCATACAAAGAGACAGCGGAAAAACTTGAAGAGTAGAGGCAGTAATGATAATCAGGACCTTCATTCACATGCCTCAGAGTACTTTATAAATGACATGGTATCACTTCCCCTCTCTTGTAATTGGAAAGCAAGGGGCATAGACAAGGTCTTCTTCCAGGTTGCGCATACACTATGGACAGAGCTGGCAACAAGGGCTAGTGACTATCCTCTTTCCATCGTTGGCAATCTGGAAGGCTGAGACACAGAAAACCAAACTTATCTTTCAGGATCATTTATTTCTTTGGAGGCAGCAGCAGCCTCTCTTTATCCCAAGAGATGTGTTTCCTTTTATCAAGCATAATACAAAACAAACCTACTCTAAGCAAGTAATTAGTATAAACATATTTCAGATGAACTGATAGTGTCAATAAACTCTGAAGACTTTGCTTACTTTGTTTGGATTCAAATACAGCAATATTCAAGTATTCACTGTTCTAAATTGTCTCTGAAAATATCTTTGTATCTATTTTGACAGTCCCTTTCTCAAAGCTCAAATGTTCCCACCAGGATGTACGCCCACGATTGCATTGAAAAGACAATACAAGGAAAGAATCAGACTCTGCTTCAGGGAAATGAATAAACCTATTATATAGCAACGACTTAACAGTAAAATCAAGGTAATTTTTCTCAGGTGTTCTGGTTTTACAATTGTTGAACCGCTTGTTGAGAGTTTTAAATGAATCTTGAAAGCATAGAGTTGAATTTCCTTGCTTTTACTCTAGTTTACATATGATGTTTTTACATGACAGCACAATTGAGTACAGATTACCTCCAGTTATATTTCAAATGATGAGTTGGAAACTCGAGATAGTCCTTATGTGTAAGCTCATTGTCAATAAAGGTGTGTAGGTTAGTTTTGGGTTTTTTTTTTAATTAATTCTGATTATGCATTTGGACATTTAAGCATTTTAAGATATTAAAAGGCACAGATCAAATTTCTGAGAGATGTACAACGTTTTCTAAGCTATAGGAATGATTAAGAATAACTGGTTGTTACATCTTTACTCAGTAGTGTTCACATACTCCTTACAGAATGCAACCAAAATGAGCAGAAGCTTTGGATGCACAAGGAATGTGAAAGTTTCCCTTTTTTCTTTTGAGTGAATTATTCCAAAGTCTGTAAGGCAATAAGAAAGCTATTTATCACATATGGCAGATGGAAATACATAAATCATACCTGGAAGATATCAGCACCCACCAACTTCATTGAACCAAACTCCATAAATCAAAAAAAACTTCATTCTGATTTTAGTTATCATCAGATACAGTTGATCTATTGAAAATCAGAAATCCGAAGTACTCAAAAGTATATAAAATCTACCACAAACACTGATGGAGCTCATAAGATTTTCAGAAGTATTTCCAGATAAGTGGGCCTTTTGGGAAAGTATCATCAGGACTTCCAAAAGTAATCAGACCGCCTTGTAAATCTGCTATCATTCATTTCATCTATTGTTCCTTTTTTGTCTCTTAAGGGCCAGGTGTACAAGGGTATCTGACTTCTGAGAAAGTAGATCAAGCTAAGGTGCACTTATCCAACCAGTGAATTCCTAGAGAGTTAGTTGAACAAGTAATTTCAACTCGTAGTGAACTGGATATACATTTATGTTTCCTACCTTGAAGATCCTATCCTTCTAAAACAAATTCAGGTTTTCTTAAAATGTAAACCTTCTTCCCTGTAACTGACCTGATTTTTAATGTATCAAGTTAATACATAATTTTTAATTATTTATTATATATTATTATTTAATTTAATATAGTTAATATATTATTAAGTCATTTATTAATTATTTGTTTTAAAATAAATAAATAAATAAAAGAAATGAAATTTAACAAGAGCAAGTGTTGGATTCTACACCTGGGATGGGGTAATCCTGGTTATATGTTCAGATTGGGGAACAAGAGGTCGGAGAGCAGCCCCGCAGAAAGAGATCTGGGGGTTTGTGTTGATGGCAAGTTGAATGTGAGTCAACAGTGTGCCCTGGCAGCCAAAAGGGCCAACGGTGTCCTGGGACGCATCAAGCACAGCATAGCTTGCTGGTCAAGGGAGGTGATTGTCCCACTCTACACTGCACTGGTGTGGCCCCACCCCGAGTACTGTGTGCAGTTTTGGGGGCCTCAATATAACAAGGACACTGAACTATTAGAGTGTGTCAAGAGGAGGGTGACCAAGATGGTGAAAGGCCTCAAGGACAAAACTTGCAAGGGGCAGCTTAGGTCACTTGGTTTGTTCAGCTTGGAGAAGAGGAGGCTGAGGGGTGACAGTCTACAACTTCCTCAATGCGGGCAGTGGAGGGAAAGCTGATGATCTCCTCTCTCTGATGACCAGCAATAGGAATGAAGTTGTGTCAGAGGAAGTTCATATTGGACATTAGGAAAAGGTTCTTCATTGAGAGGGTGGCCGGTCACTGGAACAGGCTCCCCAGTGTCATGGCACCAAACCCATCAAGAGTTCTAGGGGTCTCTGGGTGACACTCTTATTCATATGGTTCAGTTTTAGGAAGTCCTGCGAGGAGCGGGGAGTTGGACTTGATGGTCCCTATGGATACTTTCCAACTCAAGATATTGTAGGATTCTATGACTTTGGTATCTAACCAGGTTGTTCTTTTCCCCCTAGAACTTGGACCTTGAATTGCTACTAAATGATAAGATTTTCTCATACTTTTATACGGGCTATGATTCAACAACCACCAATCTGACAAGTGACTAATAGGCACACCAAAAGGTAATACTTGAGATAAATCCATACTTAGGATAAAATCTGAGGAGCAACAGCATGGCTATTTATGCCTTCTTAATACTTGCTGTAAATACCTTTCTGTTGTCTGGAAAGAAGCATTTTTAAGTCTGATACATCACTACTGAAACCCAGTCGTTTTGTTTTATTTATGTTAGTTGTCTGCTACTTCTTTTGTCTCTGCCCAAGTAAGGTCCAAGCAACAATTACTCAGTACAGAACTAATATTTCCTGGTTTTGTTTTGACCCTTCAGAAAGACAAGAAATCTGAGCCGAAAGCAGAAAATTCAAGACAGTTCCCCTGCCCAGAGGACCATCATTAATTGTTGTATTGTGAGTGTCATGAGTGGTTCAGAAGATAGAGTCTTTTGGCGTGTCTGTGATTATTCCTTTGAGAAAAGAGAGGACCATGGTCTTGGCAGCAATGCATCTATTCTTTGGACACTGGCCTGACAACATGAGAAGAAAACGTAGGCTCCATGTTCTCCTCACATAGACATGAGGAAGAACATAGGGCGTGCTCAGTTACAGCACAGATACCTAATACTGGGCTCTTAACATGAGTTTGTGGATGGGCTCTTTTCTCCCTCTTTGTTTTCATGAGTCTTTTCAACAGCAAATCTGATCTGAAAAGTGTGGCAAATGCCACAAGTGGTTGCTTGCACAATGCCTGTTTTTGTAAGATCAGATCAAGGTACAAATGTTTCTCTTCATCCCTTCTGTTTCGTGTTTTGCTAGTTAGACATTGCCCTTACACTTAGGATCTTTACTAGTAATAGTCCAGCTTAGCAGCTGTGCTCAGATCTTGACAATACATCAAGCACTAGGCCTGTTACAGAAAAACAGGGTTTCGTTACAACTGCTTTAATTAAAGGAACGAGGCAGTATCAATTAAAGATGATACTCCTTTGGTGCTTTCCTTGTTCTACAGATGCTCCTTTTGCTGCAGGTTTTTAATGCATTGACAATTTAATCAGTCAATATCTTCCCATTAATGAAATATCTTTTGATCTGGTCTTATTTATAGGCACATCTCCAGCCTATCTCAAGATAGTAGCATGTCAACAAGCATAATTTCCTTATTTGTTCTTAATGCATCAGGGCATGTGCAGCTCCACTACCACCTAAACAATAAGAAAGCAAGAAGCAATCGAGTTCTTTTTTATCTAATTTTATGTATAGAATAGTGTGAGGTTGGACTACAGGTTTTATGGCAAGATGATTTTATACTGATGTTGATATATATCTTCAGAAGCACACCCAGGCATACCACAAGTGTGAGGGAGGTTCTGCAACAGCAGGCCAGACAATATGTTATTTCAGTTTTTATGATGATCCCTTGGATATCAAAGGTCTAGTAGAAAGAAAAGCACTTGAGAAAGCAGTATAAGAAGAGTACCTTGTCTGCTCTATACTCCCTCTGTGCCAGGACTGAGAACTGGGGTTCTTTGTGTGACTCAATCTATACTAAGGTTAATTCAATGCCATTTCTTCATTTGCATCATAGTTCTCTCAAGACGATGGTGGCTTTGCCCTGATTTTTGAAGGGATACCCTGGAAATAAACCCATGCAAGAACTTCTGAACAGACATAAATCTCAGCATTGTGGGCTGAAATCCTGAAACAAAAATATCTTGTTGTTGTTGTTGTCGCCATAAAGCAATTGTTTTTCTCAAAAAAGTTCAAAACATACTTGCATATAGTTGATTTTTTTAATCCTACTGTATCTTTACAGTGAAAGTAAAAAGAGCAATGAAATTATGAAAAGAGGAGCCATCGTTTATTATCTATTTTTTCAGCTTTCAAGATGACATGATTAACTATGTAATTAGTAGAGTCATTAATGAAGTTAGAAGAGATCACTCATAAGTGTTTAAAGCACTCTGATCCATTACTGTAGAAATCTTTGAAGGTTAATGCATGGGTCTCATTGTGGGGTATAGAGAGACATTCACAGGAACATCAATTTTCACCCTGACTATCATTTATGGATTTAAGATGCAGATTAGAAAATTGAATTTTCAAGCCTTAGCTAGCCAAAAGACATACCACTGAGGCATATCCCTGAGGAGGGAATCAGTATGTGAACAATGTCATTTGATAACAAGATGGGGTCAGTAAGACATCCTACATTTATACAAAGAATTCCTTTATGACATTTCAGTATGCGTGCAGAAGGTGCTAGAATTCTTTCCTACAACAAAACTGCAGGTGGGACCAAAGTGACTCGATTCTTGCCTTTCATAAACCAGAATACAAGCCTTAAACATTTTTCTTTCCTTCTGAAAACTTTGCAATTATGTTAACAATGCAATGCAAAAATTTCAATTACAAGCAAAATCAATGGATTCTTACCATGCTCTGTTACCCCTACCCAGCGTCCATTATTTCTTGTATTTTAGAAATTTGCACCCTGCCATGTCGGGACGGGGCTCAACTGGTTGGTACTGAGTAGTTCAGACAGTGAGCTCTAGGTTAGCTTTAGGTTCTTGAGAGTGTTCCCACTTGTGCAATCACTTCTTTGCGCATCATTTGAGTTCAAAATGGAAAAGTCACTGTTTGCCAGCCGTGGGAGAAAAGCAGTTAAATGCTTTCTGCGTAAACTATTGAATATCTTTAAATGCCATTCAATAGCTGTAAATTTATACTGCCTTCACAAGCCGAGGCTGAAAATTAGAAGTGAATGTGTGGGCTGTGTGCTCTAAGAGGGAGGGAAGGGACAGCTAGAGAAGTTCCTTCTCATTCTGGTTTTGGGAGGGGGTACCACAGTCTCCACCACACAATTTGCAGCAGCTTTTGCACCTTATAACAATCTGATTTCCTATGGAAAGTAGCACAGCCTGAGTCTCGACCATGAGATTCTGCTCAGTGATGCCTGTCCTGCATCTAACCTGCCACGGATGCTCAGACGATGAACTGTGCTCGCTTTCATCCTTCTTGCCCTGGGAGACCACACAGCTAAGTCAGGGGAAGGAGGGAGGGTGAGCCAAATTTCCTTTTTTTTTCACCTTTATAACCCTCAAAAGCCTAGCATGAAGGTTTGAATTATCAGCATTTTAAGTAGCCAGTGTTCAAAATACAGTGGAATAGCTGCAATGGGCTACATAACTAAATAAGTTGATGTTTGCAGAGAAAAAAAAAAAAAATTCATTTTATGAGTTACTGATACTCTTTCAGAGCAGCAGCAGAGTGGGAGGTTTTATGAACCAGAAAGTGTCGAAGCTTTTCTTCAGCTACAACTGATGATCTCATAAAATAAATAATTTACCCCGACAAATCTTGCCTCACCTCTGCTTGGAATGTGAATTCTTTACTGAGCTTCTTAACCATACAAAGAATAATAAAGGTCATATAAGCTTTTTAGCAGCCTTTTATGAAAAAGGGAAACAACTTAAAATAAAATAATGGTCTATCAGATGGTCGATATACTTTATGTCTTCAAGAACTGCGGCACAGTGAAGGCAAAACAAATACAGGACAAGGGACTGTAGCCAGAAAAAGAAACAGTATGGAGGTGTGAGACAATTCAGTCCTGGACTTTATGTTATCACTCCTGCCTCCTGACACACACACGCACAGCACAGGGCATGGTGTTTGCTTGTTACAGAACCCCTTTTTCCTGTCTTATTGTGAACATCATGAGTTAACTACGTTAACTTCGGGTCAGGCCACACACGCTTTACAAACCAAATGAAATGGAAGCTACACATCTATTCAGTGCATACTAGATCCCATTTTATTCCTCCTGGTGTCACCACTGTATTTGTAAGAATTCTCAAAAGGTCCAGTTATGATTCTTTTTCTGGTGTCTACTTTGAAAAATATGTTTTTAATGATGATGTATAGATAATTATATGCCATTATGTATTTCCTCATGCAAAACAGTTTCAGCAGAGGTAGCTCAAAAAGCAGCATGTGGTAAGCATTCGGGACAGTCCATGAGCAGAATTCTGAGCTGCCTTGCACAAAACATGGGAACGCAGATATTTAGATCCCTCCTTTCAGGCAGACAATCTAATTCTAAATTCCTTAAAAGACTAACAAATCAAAATTCACTTTCAGTTCTTGTATTGTTTTTTTTTAATGAAAAAATAATACTGAATCTGAGCTGATTGCAACTCTGATAACCTGTAAACCAAGGCTTACTCTTTCCATACATGGTACCATTAGCTGAAAATAATGGGAATTACAGACATGTATGCAAGAACTATTTTTAGTCTTCTCAGAGTGATCAAGCAGAAATCTGAAATGATATTTGGACTGGAAAATAATGATATAAGATAGTTGAATTCGTAAGACTATGTAATTTTGTTGTAGATAAATAACCATGGCCATGTGACAACTATCTGTGTCAGACTTAAATTCATAAATGTCATCTAGTGACAGATGCATGTACACACAGATATGTACATATATCATCTCTTCAAAACTGCGGGATATCTCAAAGACAGAAAGCATTTTCTGCTCTCACAGCACCATAAATCTGCTCATGTACGTCAAGTTATTCCTGACGCATTCAAAACCAGCATGACAGCAAAGTCACAATTATGCTTCAAGTATGAATCACCATGGTAGTCACCCCTCTGGTGACCCCATGAATTAACCCAGAACCTCTCCACCCAGCTGGATAGGACAGCGTGCACCATTCAGAAGAGCTCTTCCCTCTGCTCCATGCAGGTGAAAGCAATGCTCCGCAAAACAGTGGTGGTCGTGATGCTCTCATCAGTTCCCCAGGGAACTGCAGCTCGTCAACTGCACCTATGCTAACATACAGCTCCCTTTGCAGTTCCGTAGACTGACCCCTAATATCCACTTCTATATGCATAATTTCTATGCAAAAGAAAGCCAGACAGAAATCAATGGGATCTCAGCAGGAGATGGTGGTCTGGCTGTTGGTAGACCAAGACACAGTTGCCCTGCAGCTCCCATTAAAAAGCAGTCTGGATGTTGCCAGTAACTACCAGTCAGATGAGACCCATTTGAGCTCAACCATCGGGGACTTTTCCCTGCCATAGCCCTAAATCTAAGGCTCTAAAGTGCTCCCTGCTAATGAGGCAGGAGTGATATAAATATCCCTCAGGCTGCTGAGCTTGGTGAAGAGCTGATAATGACACAGAGAAAATCTCCATAACTGAAGACCTGGGTGAAAGGAGGATAATGAGGTATTTTAGGGGGACCCTGAAATTAAAACCCAAACCCCAAGCTGACACAATTCTCTGGATCACAGAATTGGTTGTGCTTTGTGTCTTTTCTTTGACAAATGTTTGAGAATAAGCTCAAACCACCCCAAATTCTTTAAAAATGCAAAGGCACCATGGAGGCCTAGGAAGAGTAACTGTTCCAGACATCTTAACAGAAATTCATACATTAGACAGTGCTCCTTCTGCCCACGTATTTCAGTGTTTCTGGTTACAATCACATCCGTTAATAAATGATCCTCACTGAGGGACACATTCTTTCATTTTTTATCCCCAGTCCCTTTTATCTACAGTTTTCCTAAAGAAATTAGGATTGTGCAATCATGCCATGGGCATTTATCTCTGTCTCTTTCTACTCGGGTCATAACTTTGAATTTGTTACCTAGTTTTCATCACCTTTCTTGCCAAAGTGGGCCAAAGATGTTATACAGGGTACCCCATAAGTGACAAGAAGACAGATAGACTCTATCATCCCTTCCCAAGCCAGAAGGGCCTTGGCTCAACCCTCATTCGGTGCCAGTCACAGCACCTTTACAGAGGCCCCAAACAAGGAAAATGATTCAGACATGGCTTATATCAATAAGAGAATCAGAAAATAAAGATCCATTGATAACCAGGCTACATTTGTTCTGCTAATTGCAGAAATACTGGTTCATAAATGTTCTAGTTTACACAAGCAGGGAAACAATCCTGAGGAAAACACAGAGGTTTGAGTGGGCTTCTGCCTGAGATGAGTCTTGACTACAAAGGACCGATGAAAATGCACAATGTAAGGATTTTTCTTCTGCTGGGTAACAAACAAAAAAGTTCTAAGCCAAAGCAAACTTTAAATAAATACAGCTTGGAAACTCTGAATGCCAAGTTTTATTATTAATGTGTTAGCACAGTGGCTATATGAACATTTCTAATTACATGCTCCGTTTAGGTAGAATTAACTGTAAGTTGTTAGGTTGTTCTGAGAACAATGCTGACAGCCATGACAGTGGTGGAGCACAGGATCTCACCAAGCTAAGGTGAGGTGGTAGGTCTCAGACCGAGAATGGCACTGGAGAGATAGGGTATGGAAACAGCCCTCGTCTGGCACCTAACAACTTCTCATGATACCTTAAGGGAATCGGGTCACTTTGAATGATTTGGACATTCAAACTAGAGTTATCAGCTTGTGCAATAAGGAGGAAGAGAAATACGGACAGAAAATGACCTACAAAATCTTGATGGAGTTTTGTTCACCTAACTAATTATCAGCTTATCTTGGTGCCTAAATTCCTAAAAAAACACACAAATGATTTTTCCTTTCTTTGAGATCAACTGCTAGGCAGAGGTATACCAATCTCTCCCAGATAGAATGTGTACATATTTTTAAATTGGGAATCATGTCCCCATGCAATATTTTGGAGAGATGGTATTTTTTTAATTCCTGTAACCGCTAACAAACTATTTCCTGTCTTCCTTCCATACACAGATTAGAACGCAAGAGCATCTGTAGCTGCAGCAATAGAAAAATTCTGCAGGAGAGTGGTGGAGCGTTTTAGTCCAAAGAAAAAAATTTGCATACAATTCTGCAAATATTCATGTATACAATCAAAATTAGCAAATAGGATTCTAGTTTGTTTTCAACAAAGGAAATATATTGTTCCAGATTTGACTTCTGGCAATTTTTAAAAAATCCCATTGTAGTTCTAAATAGCACATTGTAGTTTTCCACCAAGGATCTTGGATTGCCCTTTGCGTGAAATACACCATGTAAAGGATTAACGTTTTTAGTTACACAATGTTGCCATTTTTCTTCTGTAGCCTAGTTTGGATATACTTTATATTTTACTGCAACTCTCTCTAATACTCGGTGTCTTCACAGTTCTTGGTAAAAGGAAAGGAGAACAAATTTATGGTTCTGTTACCAGAAAATATTTATCTTTTTCATAAACAGCTAACAAATATAATCAGAAATGGATTTCTGGCAATTTTTTGACAGTAAAATATCATCTTTTTGTCTCACTTTCGTATAGCCATCTCAGTAAATAATTGTCTCATCATTTCATCCCATGTATAAGCAAAAGCTTGAAAAAAATGTAAAAAATGACATTAAAATTTAAAAAAATGCCAAAGAACAGCAGCTGCATTATGTAAAAACTGTCTTTCTTTTGACAGACGTGGTACCAACTCGCATTAACCCTGGTTTCCCATACGTTAGAAAATATGGAGTTTGCTTTTTACACACCATGCATTAAACTTGGGACTTGAAATATCCTTTCATTTTACACCTAAACTACCCTACTGAATCACCAGAGGATCGGTATTTTAAAACCCGCATGAATGAAAAGATACCAAATGCCATTATTTTACATTTGGTGTGCACAGTACACTCACATTAGTTCTACAACACACATGCTTGTTCTCCGTTTTCTGCAGTATGTAACTTCAAGATGGAACTGCAAAACTTAACGGAAAATATAATTTTACTCAAACAGTGGTCTAGCTTAATATTTGTCCGACTGCATTGCTGTCAACTATATCACATTTAAGATTTCAGTCTTCCAGAGTTGGGTCGCTGTATAGCAGAGAACTATGGCAGCATATTCCTTCCTGATGGCTAGATTTCATGCTTACGGCAATTAACAGGAATTAACTCATTAACTCAGTAGGTAATCTACTTCTGGTAACATTGCTGATACATTCTTGAGTATATTGTAGGAAGCATTTACCTGGTATGACTATAATGTATGTTAATAAGACACCCTTAGCCAGATGTGTATGTGGGGAAAGGGAGAAGATATTCTAATTTTTCCAGCTATCCACATAGTGGACTACCGAAAAAAAAAAATTGAGAACATTTAGAAAGGAGATACCCATGCACTAAATTAGCTCATCATTAAATGTGGAGTTTCCAGTTTTGAGACAGATTTTCCTTATCTATGAATTCTGTCCCACTAGTAATTAATGACAGTCATTGAAAGCCTGCTAGAGGAGACAAAATGTAAAATGAAGACTTCCTCATGAAGAATATTTGTGCTATTTCTTAAAAACTGATTATATAAAATTTTACCACAGAAACCCATTTTGTTCATAACACGTTTTGAGCTCTACTTTCAAAACGTTTGTCCTGTAATAGAAATTCTGCATTGTAAAATGTAACTTTATACTGCATTTAGCATTTTTAAATAAAATAGTTGAGATTTCCCTTTGATAATACCTAAATGAGAAGTACTGTATTCTCAAGATCACTTTCGCTTTCAAAAAAGTTAAAAGAAGTTTTTGCTCTTAAAAGAAGTTTTACAAATGAAGAAAGTAATTTTGTTCTTAATCTAACTATAAACCTAAGTATTTTGATGCATCTTTGAAGAGTGTTCTAAACTTTAGTTTCAAATTTATCTTTCTGTATTACAACTTTGGAAACATAGTGGTATACATGAAAAAAAAAAAAAATTTCCTTGAGCAAACTCAATCTAGTCCTGCTCTGAGCCAGAGGCTGGACTACATCACCTCCAGGGGTCCCTTCCCAATAACGCTTCCATGACTCCATGAAGCTTGAGGGCGTTCTCTGTTATTTTCGCATCAATTGACCCTTGCAATGAATACAAGAAAATGCTAGTAAATTTGACTAGAATAAGGCTTTTTCTCATCAGTTCTGAGTGAAATCTTCTTTAAAACTTCAGGGAAAAGAGCTTGAAATGGATTTAATGGAAAGGAAGATGGTACATGGAGTAATTGGAAGAAAGAAAAAAATAACTTCTAGTACTTGACCATAAAGGTCCAAATTCAGAAAAACTTTAATTGAAGAAAAGTTAACATAATAGGCTGAGGATGAATGCAAGGCTCATTGCAAATGCGGTCAGTAGCACATGCCAAAACACCCTATAAAAAACACTATTAATGACTTAAAGTAGGACATCTGAGGTAGGATAATATTGATGAATAATGCAAGATGTATCTTTTCTTTAAGTCCTCTTTACATGGCTTTCTCTAAAAACTATGTCCAAATATTATCACTTATCCAGTTGCACTGCATGCGTGTCCTAATGTTGTCCACTGAGTCAGTCTTACATAAGAGAAGTATGCTATATTTTAGTGGCTTTGTCAATCTGTGTATCTTTTTTCGAAAATGCTAACATTAACCTTTGCATAATTAGAGAAGCTGTCCTCACATGGGAAAACATTGTCTGGAAAAACAACCTTAAACCCCCTGAAATAAATAATGGAATGAAGATTGGTGAGGTATGTCAATTGCCTGTCTTCTTTGCAAACCAGTGGACTATCAACTTCCTTTTAGAAGCACATGCTTTTTGTGAAGGCTAGAAAAGCTCTCTCTGTTTATAGAAGACACCATCCCACAGTATCTGAGATGAGAGCTGAGGAGCAGCAGTTTCCTTGCACGAACCAAGATGAACCAAGGAGGAGGACAGAGGAGCAATTAAGAATCTGGCATTTATCCACGACAGGGTTTTAAGCTGAAAACTGAGGCCGGCATTCACTTGTCTTACAATTCCCTAACTGCACACTTACTTGATAAAGTGTAATTGTTCATCGGAAAAAAATACCTGGTTAGGAGGCTTTTAGCTTTTCCCAAAACCACCGAGTCAGGTAAATGTGTAATTACTGGCTGATAAAAATGCAAATGGCTTACCTGCCAAACTGTATTTTTGCACGGTCTACTAAAAAATTGGTTTTGCTTCTGCTGGTAGAAATTTATTTGGTTTCTGACATTTTTCACATTGTCAACCTTTGCCAAAATCCGACTGTAAAACTTTAATGAAATGTACCGTCTACTACTTCTTTAAAGTGTGCATTTGTTAAAAATGTCATCTTAATGGAGTGAAAGTCAGTATATTTCTAAAGAATTTTTTTGGAAATGTTAAAGTATTTCAGAAATGATACATATGCAAGGTTATGAAGAGAACTTTTGGATCAGATTTAATTTTTACAGATCATAAGCATTCTGGATTGCCTTCAACCATGGAAATGTTTCTGATCCTGTGTAAAATATTGGTGGTTTTAATGGAGCCCGAAATATTTCAATTAGCTCAAGCATGTTTTTCTGTAACAACCTATATATAATTCCATGACCCACTGTTCTTTCAAAAGTAAAATTCCTCTTTCTTTCTATTGAGTTTTATTAGATTTTAACCATTATTAAAAAAAAAATAACATAACCTGAAAATTTCTTTTAAATGTGGATAATCATTCCACCTTTTCCATAGTCATTCAACTCCTATACCATGAAAAGAAATAAGTTTGCACACTTATATATGCATGTGTGTATGATCATTTGAAGAACACTGCGTGCGTATAATGGGCAGATACATGTACCTGCTCATTTTCACATACATTTAGATTACATCGATGCCGTATTATGCAATGTTACATTACACCAGTAATGCACCTTCAAACATGCATCTGGAGCATAACACCTTAACTATTAGCAGAAATAGAGCTCCCCCAAGGACAGTTACTAATATCCCATTTTGTGGTGACATTTGTGTAAACATTTCCTAAAATGAGACAGTGCTTTTTAAAAGAGTGGATTAGGCTTCTTCTTAAACTCTGTTATGGACACCTATAACAAACTAAGCAAAGCAAGCTAGTACACGTTGGCGCTGGCACGTGCTAGTACTTTCCTGTGTTATTGATTACTAAATTTTTTTGTGTCAGGATTTGTCTCTTAATATACTTTTTTACAGCTACTAGGCTAGGTGTTTATATTCTATGTATGTGGTTTACCCACATAACTATTACAATAAAAATAATAATAAGAATCTGCAGTAAAAGCAAGAAATTTGATTTTCTAATTCTTTATTTCTGTCTTCAAGGATTAAAATATTGCCATGCTTTTCAACTATATTGTAGATATTCATTATCTCATTATGATGCAATAACTTAAATGAATTGATGTGTATTTCCAATAGATAGATGATATTTGGTGCTGTCAAGAAAAAAGGGCAAAAAGCCTCTTTTTTTTCTTGTTTTCCTGACTGTAACAAATCAAATACCTGTAGTAGATGTGAATGTACATCAAAGATCATCAGGGCTTTCTCAGGATATATTTCTGAATTTTTTTCTTCTTTTGATTCAAATGAGATTCAACAGGAGAAATTTTGCAGTGGCTTCCAATATGTGAAAGCCATGTAAAATTGATTGCTTTTTTTTTAGCTTTTGACATAAAAGATATTATATAGGTTACCAAGCTACACTGTTGCCCAATGATTCATCTCAAAAAGTCAATATTTTTGTAAAAAATCCACATCATACTCTGATTCTAAAAACAGTGGGGCTTCTATAATGATAGAGGTTGAATGATTTAACTGTTAATCTTTCAGTGGACTTTCTTGCTGTAATTTTGAAACTTTCCATTTTGGTTAAAAAAAAAATCCACTCTGGTATCTGATGAGAAATATTTCAACTAAGGCCTTCACTTAAAAACAAAATACACCTTATGGCAGTTACAGTTATTTTCCTTATGTAATCTGTCCTGCCTGTGATGTTGGAGACTATGTTCCTTAGACATTTATTCATACTAACACCTGCTGGTTTTAGAAAACATTGCAAATCTCACGCAAAAAGCTAAAAACCCAGAACACACTCTGGACCAAACAGCAATCTCCATTCAGACAGTAATATTCTCCTAAAAAAAGCAGTAAAACCCTTTCATGGGATTCTAGTCCAGCAAGTATTGTCTAGCAAGGATCCCTCTGAAATCAGTGAAGACAGAAAGAGAGAAACGCTTTCACATAGGACTTCATCCCATCCTGAAAAAGATGACTAAACCGCATGGTATATTATCCCTTAGAGGTAACTGTTTCTCTCTGTTGATTACAAGAAGATCCTAGATAACGTGTTTAATCAAGCCAGTGAACTTTTTAATGTGCAAAGTTAGACGAATTCCAACTAATGCTTCTAATAATATTTCTGATGTATCATATTTTCTCTTATAAATAAATAACTAAATGCTTAGACATTTCAAAAGGATATTTCAGCAAATTAATTCTCCACCTTTATGCGTCTTTAGCCTAACCAGGAGCCAAATTCTACCACTGATTTTTAGGTATTTCATTGTGCTCTGTAGCAATATTTATATTGGTTTTCTGGTTTGTTTAAAAACTAAATCTTCTCTTGCAAAGTTTTTGAGCTCTGTGCACTTTTTATTCTCTAATTTCATACTGGTACTTTCAACCTCTTACTGGGTTTTTCAGTAGTATGGAGCTTTGAGTCTAGAATAACTTTAAGCAATACAGATAAGATGGCAGCAGTGGTTCATTTTTCCTGAAAGAATAGCTACTATACTTTCCCTGAGAGTGTGGCTCATGGCTCGTGAATCTCTTGAATAGAGATATTGAATCCTGAATAGTCATTTTCCTGTTTGAATTTTTCACATGCTAGTATTTGAGAAAGAAATGTATTCTTTTTATTTTCACCTTCAGAATCGAGCGTGAATAAGCTATTCCACTTTTTGATTGGTAAGTTATTTATTATTCTAAAGCGTTAATATGGTGGGGCTGATGTGAATGACAAGAATGGAAAGAACTGGAATGACCATCTTATCGTGAAGACCCTGGACCAGCACTTGGGAAGAAGTAAGGTGAATTACCCAGTCCCTATAGGTCCCTGTTGGGGTCTTTGGCAACCGTTCATTTTCCCTGTGCTCAGCTTCTCATTTCTGCAACGATGGAAATAAGACTTCCTTGCCTCTCAAAAGAATTTGGAATAGTGGTTGATATTTTCATCTTGGTCAAATAATTAAAAGTTATTGGCCACAAATATAAGCACATGTATGCAGCAACTTACCTTGATTACCCTCTAATTATAACCACTAAAATTTTAGCACAAACTAAACTAGCACTTCCAAATTTTTACTATTAAAATGTACTGGTGACTCAAGCAGGGAAAAATTCACTTGAAAACAGCCATTTGCCAAACTGGTAACCCAGTAAACAACGACAAGAAAAGGGCTGTATAAGGTTTAGTCTAATCCTAGCAATACCAGAAGCTAAAAAATAAACAGGAAACAAAGGAAACTGAAACACAGTTAATAGTAAGAAATACGTTAAAGCCTGAAGTTTCTTGAAAGCCTTTTTTTAGATTCACAGTGGTTTATATGCATAATGGCTTATTTGTGGCTAAGCCATGAATTTTCAGGCAGTTAGATGATTTTCAAACAATATAAAAGGATGTTACACTATGGAAGAGGGGACTGAAATCTCCTTTACACTACAATGACTGTGATATTACAGAATTACAGAATGGACGGGGTTGGAAGGGACCTCTGGAGATCATCTAGTCCAACCCCCCTGCCAGAGCAGGGTCACCTGGAGCAGGTATACAGCAGCCTTATTTAAGTAGCCCCTGTGTGATACAATCATGTTGCAGAAATATTCGTTGCATTACTTATTTTCCTTTATTAGGCAGAAACGTCTACACACATCTGAATAGTCTGCTGCCTTCTGCCTTTTATTCTTATTTGAATTCTTCTGCCCAGATAGTTACATTGCAATAGTTTTCAAAACCACATCTGATTTCAGAAACATATTAAAAGCAAGGCTACTTGCACTCTTTAGGGAGTATAGATACGAATACTAAAAGCTAAAAGCAGCTGCATGGGTCATCCATCCAAGAACAGATCTTGTTTTTAACAATAGTGAGTAAGCAATAGAGAAAGAATCAGAACAATCATCACTTGGAAGGTTTCATTGATACAAGAAGTGATAAACAAACCAACCAGTCTATTTATTTTTAAAATGAAAACCAATGAATCTTGAAATTTATCGTGTGCTTTCACTGAGTCTTTAAATAGCAGTTGTTTCTGCTTTGACTTGGAACTAGAAAGAGGAAACTAGAAGGAAACAAGCTGTCATTTTTAATATCCTGCTTTTCTGGGTTACCCTTAAGAGATGACAGGGGAAAGTTAACAAAATTTATGATTTGACCCATGTTAATTGGCTAAGTCAGAGAGCTGTTAAGGACCCTAGAGAGACTCTCCAAGAGACTGTAATTTTATACAGAAATCTCATACGATATTTCAAGTGAATGTGAAGACACAGCTAGCCGAACTAGCCATTGAATATAGTATTATGTAAGAGGGTTGTGAATCATGCCTAATATTAGTCAAAGTATGCTTCTCATACTTAAATATTGCTAAAATATTTTGAATACCCTTCTCAATGTGGATAGCAAGATAAGTATGGTAGCTAGATTGCATGATGCTCTAAAAGAGTTAATAAAAAATATATTTATATATGTTAGGGCTGCTTTCTGGACCATAACCCAGATTTGTTTTGAAATTTGTGGAAGTGAAGTCAAGATTGACTTTGGATCAGACTGTGCATCCTTTTCCTAATCACTTCCACAAAAAAATCATGTGGTTTTGTAATACAGCCTTGCATAATAATGCCTGTAAAGGAAGAAATATAGGACATCCTCGTAAGTGAGAACTACAAAGCAAGCAGGGATAAATGTTTCTGCGGCTGAGAGATGGAGGCACACATCAGAGACAGGCTTTGGTGTCCTACAAATGTCAAATTTGATCTGCAATTTTTTTAAAGAAAGAATCTGGCATTTTTCTTTATCCGAAGGGACCCTCGACAACACTCTGACAAGAGGAGAAGTTGTTCTGTATCATGACAAGAGTTCAGCTACTGAATTGAATATAGGGAGCTCTACTTTCTTATATACCTTCAGCATACAGTTTCTATAATAAACACCAGTTTTGCCTGAGCATGGCGGCACCTGTGAGTAACCAGTTTTTCCTCAGCAAATTAGGAAGAGAAATGGCTAGGAAAGAACCTTTAATCTCAATGGCTGGCAGGACATAAACACCTGTTAAAATTATCACATTTCACAGGCACGACACTGTTGAAACCAAAGCAGAGGGTTACATCACAGCAGGACAGTGCTGGACCAGCCTCTGGGAATGCAGCAGCTGTGGGATTTTCCCCCAGGATTTACGAAAGAAAGAAAAATTTCCTGTGTGGGTCAAATGGAAGAAGTGGGGGCTGTTCCTGACAGAGCTTCCCTTTGAAAATCTCCCTTTGAAACAGCATCACGTGGCTGTAATTCTTCCTGCTAATGACATGGAAAGGGAAAGGGTGAAGATTGCCTGGTGATTGCTGTTGAGTGATGCTGACATCCACAGTGTAATCCTGTCTGGACTTCCTGTCGGCTTTCAACTTTTTTCCTTCTACATTAAACATTGCCCAAAGAGTGAGTATACTACTGTTAAACTGTGTAGCATCATACAAAATGTATGTGGCGAGGCTGGCTGTCTTAACTATCAAGGCTGCACCCAGTTGCAGCAAGTTTTGTTTGGGTTTGAAAGCATCCTCTACAAAAAGCTCCAAGGAGGCAAGGGCAGCTCAAAGTAAGGAGTCCAAACCAGTTCTCTGACTTGTTATTTCAGTAGTTTAATGTACAAAACCACTTAAATATTAGACACAGTCATTATTGCCCAAAGTCACTGCGATCTGGGCCTAGAAAAGTAAACAAGTGATCTTATTCAGGCCAGGATTTCCGCTGCTCCCCTTACTCTGGAACTTAGGAATAAGAGAACATTGTTGTTGTTAGTTAACCCAGGACTCAGGGGTTTCTATAGAGCTGTGCCTACGATGATGAATTCACCTCCTAAATAATATGATGAGTTTTCAACACCTTGTACTGTAAGGAAGAGTCCTCCAGAGCTTATACAGCAGCACTAGAATGAGACATTTTGGTTTTCTTTGTATGTATCTGTTCATACCATCAAAACAATACAAATAACCTCCAAAACCTAATTTTTACCTTTTGCTTGAAATTGCTTCCAGCACTATTATTTTCTACACATGTACCTTAGCGAACAATACTATACGAACCATATATTAAGGTCTCTTACCTCTTCATGTACACACTAACTAGTATCGTTTTGTCTTACTACATGCTTCAGGATTACTACATGATCAGGACTATTTCCACTACAACCTTCTCCTCACTCTTAATATACTTCTCCAATGATAAAATTAGTAATGAGAAAAAATTGGCTCCCACTAAATAGCTGGAAGTGTTTCCATTTACTTCAGTAGGCTCAGGATGTGATCTTTAGTTTCTCATTTCCATTGGTGGATGAAATCCTGATGAGAAAAAAAGCTACACTTTTGTTATTAACGAAAAACTGCCTTGGAATGACTTAATATCCTTTCCCAGGACCCATCCATTGTCTAAAAGGTGCGCATTATTCTCCTTAAAAATATTTCTCTCCTCCTTTCTTCCCCAGTTGACAAATTTCTTTTTTGCACCTACTCTTAAATATAGGTGCAATGGCCTTACTGCTATCATGTGGAAATAACTCGTAATATGAAAGATCCCTCTTTTTGAGAGCAGGGGAAATGTTGGCTTGTCACTGACTTGCTGTTCTGAAGACGCTGCTAATTGAATAGCTTCTTGCTGCCTTCTGCCCCTTCCATCCCATTCCCATTGCAAAGTCATAACCGTGCTACTCTCAGTTAAATTCACTGCACAGTTTCATGTACAGTGTTTTTATTTGCAATATTATGTTGGCATAAATTATTAACAATACAGATTTTGCATACAGAAGCCACAGCCTTTGTTAGCGTTCCCATTTTCACACCTCTAGATTAATTCTGGAGTTGTGACACATAGTTGAAGATTATTATTTTTTTTACTCTGAAAACACTGTTATTCTTTTCTTTGTTTATATTACCAGGGAAATGTTTTAGACCTCCCATGTATTTGGATAATCTACAGGGTAACGGTACCTTGGTTGCAGCATTTCTGCACTTGCCTGTATTTACTCTTTTTTTCAGAAATGTATCTATATCATCAAGGAAGCATTTGGAAGATGATATTTTAGTTTGCTGATTCCTAATTTTCAGAATTCCAGCTTTTCCTTTAAAGCTTTCTGTATTGGTTTTTTTTTTTCAGTTTTATTGCGTTCTGTCTGTAAACTTGTAATCCCCACATGGGTCTGATAGGGTAGACATGAAATCTTGAAGTGAAGTGAATTCAGTAACCTGTTTCCTATCTGGAGATCCCCAAAAGATGTGAGATGGTTTTATAAGTGGCAATGATGGGTTTGCCTCTTGTCCACTAAAAGGGTCATAGTCCAAAAGACAGTAGTACAAACATTAACAGAAATAGCTTCGTTTGTGAGTAGTAGAGGCAATGTTGCTAAACAAAATCCAAATCCTTCGTCCCACCATCCATTTTTATAAGAATCTCCTGCCCAGCTGCAGCAATATGCAGGCCTACTCCAGAGGATATCTTTAATTTACATTTTACCAATGCAAAAAGCTGGCATAAACTGAAATCTGAAAATAAGTTACCAAGATAACAACAAAAAAAGTTAATATGAAGACAAATGCCATAAGGACAGTTAAGCTGTTTTAAAATCAGTACCTTACTAATAAATTTTAACCCTTTTTTTTTTTAATTTTTTAATCTTAAAATGAAGCTGAGATATTTTTTTTCTAGGAGAATTTCTGGAAGAAAGCAGCATCCTGTGGCTGCCCCATAGGACATATGTAGCCGGTGGGTGCTATGGGTCTATTCCTGTGCTTGGTCCCAGAAGATCTGGGTCCTTTCCACCATCCATTGTGGAGTAATTAGCCCAGGTACTGCCAGCCCCAGAGGCTCTGACTCTGTCCCAGCACAGATGGCAGGCATCACCCTTGCTAAGTAATACATGAGACCTCGACTCTACAAAAACCAATCTACTTTCATTTTCCTAAAGCATGAAAGGTAGATTGCCTCTGAGAGCAGGGGTTTTTTTTATTCCTGAGTTTTCGAACCAGCAGATGAAGAACATTGTCATTTGATTCTTTAACAGCAAACACAACGTGAACTGTCATCACAGGTAGTGCACAGTTTTGCGGGCAAATACAGAAGTGATCACAATAAAAAAAGATTAAAAGCCTCCTCATTATTATAATCACTGTGCTCAATACAATAGCTTTTCACCTGTTCCTTGCTATTTTTTGAGGGTCAGCCATTCTTTGCTAATAAAACTTCCCAGCCTGAGTCTCCTCACAGCTCCCTAATCAAATCTTGCCAGCTGAGAGCAACTGGATGGCCTCCCTTCAGATGTCATCAGTGTCATTTATTGAATGGATGTATCATTTACGATACACCACGAGACTGTCCCCTCTGCAGAAGAGCAGAACTCACTGCCCCGAGAATGTCCCTAGACGCTGCAAATTGGCACGCAGTGAGTTTTCTCTGGCAAGCCTGGGGGTAGTCTCAGCCTTCTGGCATCCCTCTGCAATGCTGCAGTTAATGCAGATTTTCTGCTCTGCCCACATAAGCCTGTCGCCTCCCTCCGCAATATTTTGGTGGGCCATTCCACCCCTTGCCACCTTCGTGCAGGAGATGTAACAGGGCATCTCTACCAGGCACTGCCAATTCCCTGCGGTGCCCTTGGGTGCCCCCTCCTCCTCCTTGTCACTCAGGTTTTGAGGCTGCTCCTCAGAATGGAAACACATGAGGGGGTGTTTATTCACTTCCAGACTTATTTTACAGCTTCCTTTTGATGACCTGCCCACAAGCCAAAGTGGATGTTTAAAGTCTGCCACACTGATCAGTCCTGTCTTGCTGTCGTTTTGTGTAAGCTTGCTTGTATCCAGCTATAATAATTTACATTTTTTATGTTCTTTTAAGAAAGGATGGATAATAATATTTTTTCGATAATCTTTGTTGATTATAATCTTGCCTCTTCAGGTTCACCCCTCGGGAAAGCTTCCACCTTGCTCTGCAGCCCAACTGCACTCTCAGCCCCCACTGCCTCTTGTCCCTGGCGTGCTTTCACTCACCCTCCTCCTTGGTTTCACAGGACTGTCCATCTCTGTGTTATTCCCATGTCTGATCCCACTCAGCTCTAGTAGTCTACATACACAGTTATAAACTCAAAAAGAAAAAAAAATGAAAGAAAGGAAAAGTATAACAGAATTAATGAAAAATAGGGATACTAATGTATGAATTCCAGCACAAAAGCAGGTTAAAATATTTGTAAACTTCCAAAGCAGCTCCACCATACCAGTGTAAGAATCGTTCAACATAAAATACATAATCTGTATAGAATGCATATTCTCTGTAGAAGACATAATTTTTACTGGCAGTTAATCTTAGATATGGACATCACATGAGCTACTATTAGGTCTACCAAGTGCTTCTCAGCTACACTGATTAACTTTGATACTCTCTGGAACTTGGCAGTCACATTAAGGGATGAAGGCTCTTCTTATTTCCTAAGTACACTGTCCCCAGATTTCTATCCTTTCTTCTTGCTATATATGACAGAATATGTAAGTATAATTTCTATACTTTCTGCTTTAACAATACATTTTTAAGATTTATCTTCCAGACCAAAAGGGAGTATGAAAAATAAACCCAGTGTTCCTTAGGGCACATCATTGGAAACAAGCTCTTATAAAAATTACATTTCACACCCCGCGTTTCTTCTTCCTCAGAGTCATTGTCACATTTCCTGACTTTACTCACACACGGAAAACGTGTTAGTATTGTCAGCATTGCAGAATAAACAAAGCTATGGAAGAGAGAAGAGAATTCTGCTCTTCATGCATTACAAACAAAAGCAACAGCTGTAATTCAGGAACTGATTTTTTATTTTAAGTAAATGAAAGAAAAATGCCACACATCATAGAAGCTGGAGAGAAAGTCTATCATTGGCTGTGAGAAACATAAAGAAAACTTGCACTGAAATTTATAATCTAGGTATGCTGCTTTCCTGTCTTTTCTCTTTTGATCCCCATATATTTCAGAACCAAGTTATTAGAAATGAAAGGCTGGCTCAGTAATCTAAGTTTTTATATTAACTGAATTTAATCTTTAATGGCTGCAATATTATAGTTGTTTATATTTAGTTTAATCTGTTCTTTAAATAGGTGCCTTCGTATGTAGAAATTTTATAAAGCTAAGAAAATAATATAAAAAGAGGTTGTAGAAGCCCCATCCCTGGAAACATTCAAGGTCAGGTTGGACGGGGCTCTGAGCCACCTGATCTAGTGGAAGATGTCCCTGCTCATTACAGGGAGGTTGGACCAGATGACCTTTAATGTACCTTCCAACCCAAACTATTCTATGATTCTCTGATTCGAAGATCTACCCCAAAAAGACCTCTTGTTTCATTACATGACACAAACTGTCCATCTGATATTCCATATCAGGTAAATAAATTCCTTCAGGTGAGAAATAAAATGCAGCCTGTCATATCATCATGGAAAAATTAGCTGACCACTAGTCTGGGATTGGCACTGAGTGGAGTTATGGAGCTGGATGGAGTCTCCTCCAGAAGTGTATGCTGGTGCTGCACGGGAGATACAAATCAGCCCAAACTGGGTGGTCTTCCACACCTCCTATGCACTGCCAAGGTGCATGGGTGCTACCGTGCTGCACACCTTTCTCCTAATTTTGTTTGCCAGGGACACGCTAAGCCGTACTATAGAACCTGATGTTCTCTAAACCTCCTTCGGTAGATGCCTTACTCTGCTCCCCTCTGGACTATGTTGCTTCCACTGTCCCTGCAGCCTGTCAGGAATGCAAACACACAAACCAACTGTAAATCTCATCAGGAAAAACCAAGCAATCATTTTTTTATGGTTTGATTTTCGAGTCCTGTAGAACCATATTTTATATGAGTATGCAGTCTGCTTCAAAGCCAATACATCAGCCTTCTTCATTCAAAACTGTCTAAGCTCTAGCAAAAGGGGGAAAAAAGAACCTGATTTTTTTTTCATATACTTTACTGCATAATATCACACATACTTATTCCAAAAGCAGTCTTCCAGCAAAAGACAAAGAAGTCCCTTGCTCATTGTGCTACAATGAATTCTCTAGGAATTCTAAAGATGTTCTCCCTTCTTTCCAGCCTAAATAGTTCATTGTTTGCTTGCGAAATTAAAGGAAAATGACAATTTTATGATGTCTCTTCTGACATTCCGTCACAGGTTAGTTCTAGTTCATATGCCTCATTTTGGGTCAGGACACTTCTTCGCTTTCTGCTAGTCATTTCCAGCTGTGAAACATATGGCTGAATTTTCACGTTTGTTTCACATCACAACATGGTAACCTTGGGAATTAATATTAAGCCTTCAAATTAAAATAAAAAAATTGTTACTTGTTTTACTTCCATACCACTTTGTGGTTAATAAGGATATATCATAACAAACGAATGTAAAAGCTAGAAACATTCAGCCACTTGACTCACCCTCATGATATCTTATTTCCGAAATCCCACTTGGGGCTCTTCAGTCATCAGGAAGAGGGAGAGGTGACGTATTTTGATTTTAATCCTACAAGGAAGATTGCTCTTTCAGTGGTGCTTTAAATGTTTACTTTGTCATAAGTCTTCTGTCACAGTAGATAAATAGGAAGCTGTCACCTGCTTTTTTCCCCACATTTCAATGACACTCATGGACTAGATGATCTTCCCTATTCTACTGAGATACGATCCAGTACTGCGTTATATGAACGAAAAGAGTCATTCCACAGACAGAGGCACACATACTTTCCATTTCCGTTTCCATATCTTGCAGTGAAGCATGTTTTTCAGAAGTCAAAATGATGCTTTGCCTCAAATATTCCAAGAAAAGCAGCAAAATGATGACAGTTAACCTTCTAGAGAGAATCACCAACAGTCCAATAGAAACAAAAAGTACAGCTGTAGTAGAATGTCTTTTATTTTGGAACAAAAAATACTAAAGCACTATATTAAAAATTTAGTGGGAAAATTGTAAGAATGGACTGGGGAAAAAATAAACTTAGTTTTCTATCAGAAAGTGCAGTCTTATTAAAATAATTTCCTGGGTTTGGGCCAGTTTTTCATAAACTTTAAACAAAATAAGTTAAAGTTATTTTCTTGCTGTGTTCTGATAATATCAAGCACATTTGTTTTTACATTAATCTTTTAAATTGTTTCAACTTTGATTTTACTACAGTAATAACTAATGTAAACATTCCATTCAAGATATTAGGGGAGCAGAAAGAATTAAAATGAGCATTTTGATGGTTCTGAATCAAAAATCTTTTAAGTTTTCCTTCTTTTGGAAATATCAATTTCAGGGATGAAAAAAATTTCCAGATATCTACTTTCCCAAAGGATACGAGTTTTTGGTTCTCAATTTGCAGAAAGATTTTCTTTAGTGCCTAGACCAAAGTCAAACTTTAAGCTGGAAACATAAATACACCTTTCACGAGGTTTTACAACTAAGCCAAAAGCAAAATAACAAGGCTTACCTCCCACCTCCCCAAATCAACCCAACCCATAGTAACAAGATTCATTTGGTAAAGAAACCACAATGTGACCTGATATATTTGGGGATCCAACAGATGCTTGTATTTCAGAGGAAGACATCTTACTGTCTAATATGTGACCAATGTAAAGAAGCAATAACAGGGTAAATATACTCTTCCATGGTTGCTTAATAAGCCATGAATACATTTTGTTTTGGTAGAAAAACTTTGTCAGAAAACATCAATCAGTATATGCAAGAGAGGTAAAAATATGATCAACTGCCGCAGCCTTATTTATACCCCGACTCATCTGCAGGCAGATTCTATTTTCAACAGTGTAAGACAGGAATAACTCCAGAGGAATCAGTGGCAGCACGCCACTTGAGGAACTGTGAAGTTATTTTTTGGAGATCACATGTGATTCGATGTTTCCCTTGACTTTTACGTTGTGATTTATTAGGATCAAAGGGACAGGAGAATAAAGTACAGCTGCTGGGCATACAGGTCCAGCCTACATTATGTCATGGTGCCCAGTGCATAGAGCTCAGAGATGTTTGCAACAGAGTCTGCTTCAAAATTGGAAGCAATATATCCAGGCTGAAGCAGGGCACAGTGTACTCCCCACCCACTTGGGTGCAACACCGTGCTAAGGTAGCAGTACTGCTTCTGTCACCTGAGATGTCATTACACCGAGCAGCTTGAAGCACTATGGTGGTGTAGGCTCTGCATGCTCTCTAGAGTGCTTCGTAAAGATGCCCTTAGGCTCCCCAGGTTGGTGTAACCACAATTAAGACCCATAAAAATACAAATGGTGCACTGAAAGACAAACAACCACACGATGACCTAAACCGAGCAGCCACTCAAGAAATGGAGTGGGTGAAAACGGAGGCTGGGCTTCATCTCCGTTTGGCTACCTGTCAGGAATCAAAGGCTCCACATTTAAACTAATTGTCTTATGTCTTGCAATAGAGTGTGGAAAGAAATGTGCGCTTTCAGTATGACTTACCTTAGACAAACATTTAGAATGGATCTAAATATGTAGTTTTTAAGATATTACAGTTAGATTAAATGAATCCCACCCAGCATGTCTAAAACAGCAGCAGTGGGGCCTTGGCAACTTTGACAACTGCAGTGGGGGAAGAGAGACTCAAATACTGATGCTAAAGAAGCAGAGAACACTTTCCATGTGTATAGAAACACACTTGCTTCTCTGTCCTGATATAAAGATGAAGATACTACACCCTGCTTGGCTAAAAAAAACTTGTGCTTTGAAACCCTGCCATGTGCCACTGCAAACTTTGCTGCATGCTCACAGCTGCAAAGGCATAAAGTTTTTATTAGGATTCAGGTTCTCTTGAACTTAATGAAAGCTCCAAGATGGGACACAGTGCTGAGATCAACACAGGGGAAGCTGTTGACAAGACGGAATGCAAACATCCTGAAAAAGGCCAGAGGTATATATCTGTTAAGATGAAGATCTGATAAGATTATATAGATATATTGCAGATCCATGCAAAAAAAAAAAAAAAAAAAAAAAAAGGCAATTGTTTCCAAAACATGAAAATACTTAATATCCTTCTAAATAGTTATTAGACATGATAATTTGCCTTAACTGAATCACCTGAAGTCATATGTATATGGAGCAGTACTACTACTCAGTCTTCTGAAGTCTAGAGGTTCTATGGCAAGGTTTACTTAGCTAAACAGACAAATAAATGTCAGAGTCAAATCTGTGCTTTAAATTGCCTGCGATTTCAAGCCTTTAAAAAAAGATAAATAAATATTGGGTCTGTGCACCCCAGGAAAGAAAAACTTCTGTCAACAGAAGCAAAGCATTGGCAGAATCACTTTATTTCTTTATGTTTACCTGTCCTTGAAATGACTAATTTTCAGCACAGTGCAGTGTGTCATGAAAACCCAAAGCAGCCTTCCCCTTTACTTTTATTGTTAAACACAGTTTGAGGTGTCTGAGTAGAAAAAAAGCCCACTTGTTCAAATCACCTCTACACTAGCACATCCATGAAAACTGAAAAGAGGGAGAGAGAGAAATCTCTAGAAATGTGATTTATCAACATTGCATCCCACGACAAAGAACAGTTTGTGCATATTATTTACAGTGGCCAAATACGTCATTCAGGATATCACCCCATACATATTCAGATAAAACAGCTGGACATCAAAAGAGTTGTAAAACTCCAGCATAGTAAAATGTGTCTCTATTAAATGTCTTATCGGAGATTCCCCCCAGTTTCTTGCACACAATGAATGTCTCCTGTTGGGATCCCCCCTGTTTTAAGCATCCTCATCAGACACAGAGCATTGTACACGAGCAGGGAGGCAGTACGCGTGTAAGGGCTAGGGGGCAGCCGGTATCTCCACTGTGGTCAGGAGTACACTAAAGGAGCCACCCACAAGAACACAAGTTTCTTGTCTTAAGTGTTAGGTATGGATGTTCGAGGACTAGTTTCTCCTGTCCTAGTCTGCCTTGAGGTTTGGTAATCTCTAACAGCTGCCCACAGCTCCCTCATCTTTAGTTTTTACCACTGAGAGCTGTAGCGCACAAGAGTCTGGGTCTGTGACTCTGGATTGCCTGTCAGTCTGAATCCGTAATTGCTTTTCCTCCAGTCTTATAGAACAAACTGTAATCACTATCCATTAACCCTAGTCAGAAAAAAGCGCGTCACTCCAGTTTGCTAACACCGATCCCACCATATTTCATCAGTTCCTGGACATCTCCAAAGCACCTTCATTACTATCTATGCTCTTGGCACCAGCAATAAAAAATGTTACAAGCGCAGCTGCACCTTACAGGGCCTTCAGTGCTTGGATCTATTAAGACACCAGATGCTGTGGTTTGGTGATTGCTCCAATGTAACCTCTTTACTAGATACTTTAAAACCTTTCTGACTCGCTCAATTACTTTGTCACCCACCCAACCTGTTATCAAAAATTGGTGTTTCTGCTCCTGCAATACGAGCTTTCCTCCTGTCTAAGATTCTCCATCCTTTAGAAAACCAGAAATCACCCCTCCTAAATACTGATGAACCAATTTTACCGACAGTATGTGTCCGGTGTCTTTGCCTTCTGCCTTCATTCACTTCAGGGACAGATGTTCCATGGATATTTATTCCCTCTGGAATATTTCCTTGCTTTGTTTCAACAAAAGCTTTATCCTCTCTAACAACTGTAAAAAAAAAAAAAATCTCGTGCAGCTTTTGATGATTATTGCTTTGTCATTTTGGTGCTACTGCTGTTTCCATCTGTGTGGGAAAAGGGGCAACCCACCAGCCTCATTTTTCTTACAAGAACAGTTATTTCAAACAGCAAAACACGGTGAAAACTACAAGACATACAGAAGGAGATTGCTTTTTATTCTTATAAGAATAAAAACAGAAGCTATGAATGAGTTTAAAAACAATATCTAAGCATTTATGCCCTTTTTAATAGCTTGTTTTATAAACATATATTTTTGCTCAAACAGGATTTGGAAGCGTTCCTTAAAATATCCCATGGTTCCACTGTTTCATTGCAACTGTTTTTCAGGGCTCGTGAGTGGATTTTTCATGGATCTTAACCCCAAGGCAAAATAGAAGACATTTTAAGAAATCTGGTTAGACACCCATACCATCAAATACATGCATTTGCAATTATTTTAATTAGTTCTTCAAATAAAGGTTAGTGCAGTGCTTATTAATGTTAATACCATGTTATATATTCAGGTAAATGTATGTTCACTTATTTGAATGTGCAATCAGTCATAACTCTGCCTTCCCCTTTCTCTTTTGGCTTTAAAAGGGGATATTAAAACCCAAAACATTATTAGTGTAATATTATGATTGAGAAATTACACTTACTAGAGTGAAGAGACTCCAAGGACGGTTTCCAGAGCAACCGCAATTGAGCCAGCTTGCACTTTACGCATCTCCTGAAGGGAAATTCTGCCTCCTGCTCACAGCTGGACTAAATCCTTACAGTTACCTCTGGCTGCAGAGTGACTCTGCAGCTGTTTCTTCCTTTTGCAGACTGCAGCAGCCATGTGGCAGCTGCTTTCCCCTTACCGGCGATCCAGCCACCACCTGCAAGTTGGGGAGATCTCAGCTCAGACCCCTCTTAACAGCCCTGCTCCTACCCCAGGAGCTCTCTACAGCACAGTCCTCCCTGTGTCCCACCCCACGTCTGCAGCTGTACTAAGTCTCTTCTGTGACTCTTCCTTGGCGAGCAAAGTTTGTCCCCAAAGGCTTTAAATTAGCGTCCTCCTCCCTGAGGATTCAAGCTGGCCCCCATCCTGCCGTTCTCCCCCTGGAGCTGAGGAGCTGAGGAGCTAAAGGCTGAGCAGGGCCTCCGGGCTGCATTAGAAATCATAAAGATGGAGGCCTGGACTCACACATATGAGAAATGCTGAGCAAAATCTCATACCCATACAGAAGCAATATTGAATTCTCCAATTTAACATCCATGGGAGTAATAAAGCCTCCTATTCACACCAGCCAAGCCCTCATCAAACATATCCCGCCCCCAGATTCATCTATGCAGCTCCTACTGAAATAAACAGCAAGTTTGTACATCTGTAGGCTGAATTTTTGTCATGTTTTTATAAACACTGACTACTTGATTTGGTCTTGGTGCTGTGAGTTTGAAAGCAGTTAAACTATGTTATTTTTAACTGCAAGCATTCTGTACTTTTGAAACTGTACATGACACTTTAAAACTGGCTATTACATTGCCAAGTATAAAAACAATTAAATTTTAGCGTATTAATACAGGAACAAGAATCTTCTCCCAGCAGGGATTAATATCATTATAAAATAACCTTTAAAACAAGTTACAATTGTGGAAATCACACCATCCCTGTTAAACCTACTGACAGATGAGACCTAGCCCTCCAAAAGCCGTGGCCAGGGTATTGTCATCTCATGTTTCTCTAATACTCTCAAAGCCTGCTTTAGAGTGTCAGATTTTGAGCTGAATTTGGGAAGGCTCAAGACTGCTGATGAAAACAACAGGACTGACTCTTTCCTAAGTGACTCAGTGGCAGTGCTCTTGACGTGGGTATTTGTGAAAGACATCTGACGTTTTCCACAAACCAGTGCAACGGGCTTAAACAAAGCAATTAAAAATTTAATCCAAAGCAATTAAATATTTAATCCAAAGCAATTAGAATTCCTTCCTAAGAATGTCACCATGTAGCAACAGACAGAGGTAATGTTAAAAAAACTAAATGGGGCGAACACAATTTCTCATTTTAGTATGACAAGAAGAATCTAATAATAATAACTTCCTAAAGAAATCCTTCAGTTTTCAGAGTAAAATCTTCAGAAAAACAGTTTTAGAATATATAGCAGTTGACTACATGAAACAATCAGAAAAGTATACTTAGCTGCTATATATTATTTACTGTGTTCTGAAACACTCATACAACCTCTGTTTAATTAATCTAACTTCGTGAGCTTGACAGGATTATTACTGGTGTCATAAATTAGCAAATATTCTGAATGTTGTTTCTTGAATCCCATAAAATTAAAAACAGTGATGGAGAATAAACTTATAGTAGACAGTGTAAAGCCATCTCTACCCTACATTCAATAGTCATCCAACCACCGTTCCCTGTTTATATAACTGAAAAAAAGGGACCATGTTATAGCATGAAAAAACTTATCTGATTCATTGACTTGCACCTCATTGCTGCAAACTTTTGCTGATGTTTCCTCATTTGCTCTCTTTTTTCATTTCACCAATAACACTGCAGGTTGCTGGAGTCAAGAATGAGCTCTTTGTTCTCTGTGTAAACCTTCACAGTCAATGCTGCCTTTAAATATTAAATGACAATGCTCAGAGGAGAGAAAGAAACAATGAAGGTCATGACAAATGTTTTGTTCCTGTCTTTGTGATCAAAAGTTGCTTGAGAGTTTGATCTTGGAAGTGGCTGAGCCCTCTCATTATCTAGAGAATTCAATAAAGTGTTTTTAGTCAGGATAGCTTACATCCATTGAATTCAGTTCAGCTACAGTTTATAATGCATGGTTAAAATTTAGCACAATTTTCTTCAAAGAGCAGGCCTGTAGACTTGTTGGACTTCTCCACTGAGTCAAAGGAGAATGTTCTCTCTTTTGCAGCATAGAGGCCCAACATCCTGGTCCAGAAATGGAAGGATGAAAAATTTACATATGTAAATGGATATAATGAAAGCAAAATAATTCTTTTTTGTGGTATTAGCCAACAGAATTATTCCTAATACTGATAAATTAATTCCATGTGCCATATGCCAGAATTTGGGTAAATATTAGCAGACTGAAACTATTTTATTCCTTCAGCCATTGATCAAGAGCCTCAATGAGTATTCATCAATACAGCTGTGTGATTTCAATGGGACTATGTTAATTTAAATCTAGCTTTTTATATGTGTAATATGGTATTGGATAAAAAAGCCCATAACCTCAAACTTTTTCCACACTGGTCAGGAATATAGTCCTTGAAGACTGGAGATCACACTTCCATGTCCTGTAAAAAACAGACCACATGGCTAGGGAGAAAGTATATTTCTGCTTTTTCTAGAATTCAATGGATTTTTTTTTTCTGTGTGCCATCAGTGTCCTTTAAATTACTCAAGCTATTTAGATTCAATGTACATGGCAGCAATAAGTGTTAAATTCAACAAACCAGCTTTATGCAGACTTACCACTGTCCTGGAACGTCTAAATAGGGAACCATTTGGGGAAGGTTTATGAATACATGGCACCTGTTTTGAATTTCCTAATGTGGATTTGAGAATTTAAGTGCCTTGCAGTGTGGTATCTGAACAAATTCTTACACTCTCATCCTGAAAACAGTATTACGCTTACAAAGAAAAATTTGCTGCAGCAAAAGGGCTGCTGATTCACTGCTGTTTGCCCCATGGTGTTCATTTAGATTAGTGCTGCTACAGTGATTTAGTTCCACCTCAGAAGGTAATGAGTCTAAATTTTATTTCTGTTATTTGTGCAGGCATGTACTGCAGGATAAATATCTGGAAAGCAAAGGTGAGAGGACAGAAGAAGCTGTTCGCTTGGTAAAAATAATTTTAAGATAATTATGATTCTTTTTTCTTTTTCCACAGAAAAAAAAAAAAAAGACTCTGGCAAGAAACATCATATAACAAATTTGGGCTAAGTTTCCTACCTCCTCCAAATGAGAAGAAGCTGAGATTCGTTGGGTTTTTTTCAGTCGAGTGATCTGGATACTACTCTGAAAGCTGGTTGTAAATGCAGCTCTGCTAAACACTTCTCTACAGTCATAAAAAAGACACAGGTAAATGTAACAGGACTGATGCACTTGAGTGTTTTGCCTTAACTGACCTGGCCATTCAGGTTCAGCTTTCAAAAAAATCCTAAAAAAGAAGTATCAGTGAATAGGAAATTACTTGTAGGAGAAAGGGAAAAGGACCCTGCAGTTCCCAATGAGCTGCCCCTCTACATGCCTCTCTGAAGCGTGCGCTTGTGTGGCACCCATAGCAATATCCCATCCATCCATGACTGGTCTGTCTCAGTACTTCTTCACTATACAATAAAGGAAAAGCAGAATGCCTTTCACGCTATTAGTGCAATAACCGAACGTGGTCAACTCCTTGCGAAGAAATTCAGGCAGCAAATTCATTTTGCCAGCCAACTGAAACAGATGAAATGGCAGCCAATACGACTTTTCTTTCTTTTCTTTTTAGCCATATAATTTCTTCCTTATTTTTGACACCACATTATTTTTTCATCTTTCAAAATGAGTACAAGTGGCACATGGTGCCTTGTTCAGTTAGTTACCACAGCACCGAGGTGCTGTTCACAACAGGAATTTCCAGTTCTTGTAACACAACCAAGTGGAGTGAGTGAACTCTGCGTCAACTTGTACTCACTGGATAGGAGCAGAAGTGCTATTGATTGGCAAGTTGGCATTAAAACCTTGACCATATAAGCAGCTTAAATCATTTCACCTGCAGATCTCTAAAGAAACTTCTTTCACATCCATCAAATACCTCATTAACTAAAGAGATTTTAGTTCCAGGGTACATGTAAGACCTCATTCTGCCATAAAAATTTACCATTAATTTAGCTGGTACAAGGTGAAGCCCTAAAAATTAAAGCGACCTCAGAAGCGTGTTTGTGTTTCCAAGCTTCCGACCAAATCTGGGGGTTTATTACTACATGACCTATGCAGTATGACTTTTTTGTTATCATTCTAACCAAAATATTCAAGGGTGCAATTCTTCCGATTAAATATGTTTATCTGCAGTGTAGACATCTACACGTGAATTAGTCATATAGCTTTCCCCTGGAGTCAAAGGCAAGAAGTATGTACTTCTGAGATGTGACGCTTCCCATCCTAATGTAGACATCAAAACCAGGCCAGGTATTCATCTTCAAACTGTAAAGTAACCTGTCCTTCTCCATTGACTGAGAAAGGAGTATTGGGGACTAGCTCACCCATGGCTTCTCATCCATATATTGTTGGTGATTAATCTCACCAAAACTAGTGAAATGAGTCTGAAGCAGAACATAGAAAAGAAGAAGATAAACAACCTCCACTCCCCCCCCCCCCCCCCAAAAAAAGCCCCAAACCGAGATGCAAGGGTGTGTTAAGAGCGAGGGAAGAGGGGACATTGGATTAGCACTGTGCCAGCTGGCGCTGTAGAAGAGTAAACCTCTGCGGAGTGCTGCCCATTAGAGTAATCTGGTTGCCTTCAGATTAAAACACGCGATGAGGCAATCTTCTTTTAATATGCCAGAAGTCATTATCTAGTGTGAGTTCTGGAGATATTCATACTATACGATCCTGGCATTGTCCTAATTCTGTTTGCTAAAGCAACACTGTTCTGCCGAAGGCTTCCCCTATGCAATACTGGCTACAGGTGGCGGCATTTGAAATGCACTTCAGATTAACTTTAGTCTTTCTGCATAAACATTTGGCTCCAAATATACATATTTCACTGCAACACTGATTGATGCAAATGCAGTAAAAAACATCAGGGACATTCACGTGTTCTTTGAAGTTGAGTATTCCAAAGTAAGAAAAGTAATTTGCCAGTTCATTAAGCACTCCAAGGAACTACTCCACTGAGGCCGTAGCTGTCTGCCTCTGACCTGTGCTCGTAAAGCTGACAAGCTGAGAGCGCCCCTTTTCTCCTTAGTTTCTCAACGGTGTGCATTTGGCAACTGTTATGTCTAACTGTTAAAATGAAATGATTATGCTGTTTCATTATTTCTCGTTTTCATCAAAAAGGATTAGTTTATAATCCCTACTACCATTTCATTGAACTAACAAAGCTGTTTTTCAACTGCAACAAAAAAATCTAAAAAAAATGTTATTCTTTATGACTGCAAGACAGATTGATTTTCCCTTCCCAACTTGTATAAAACAAAATTAATTCTAGGCTTAACATTACAACTCACATAGAAGCTTTTGCCACTTCAGGATATTTTTACCATCCTATTACTCCCTTAACATATAATCTTGGGAAACTTTAAAGAGAGCAAGCAGAATGGCAACGTGTCAATATAGTGTATAGAAACTGCATATCCATAATGAGTTTGCCAGTGCAGTGATAAACATTGTATGAATATATTTGTGCTTCAAAATGTTTTCCTAACATTGTTTAAAGACACAAAGGTTTAAGACATGTGCCTAAAAGTACCTTCCTGAGGCCTTAGCTGTCTATAAACACGTCAAAACAACATAATATTTGGCTGTATATTGTACGGCATCCAAACTGTGTTGCACGTACTGCTTTCACTAACTACAGAGTCAGCAGTATTACACAGAGTGCCAAGGTCTCTTTTCTTACGATTTAATCAAGATTTGACATTAAGGAAGACTTTCTGTATTCTTCATTTTCGTTAGTGTATATTAGGTTTTCGAAAAGATGGTTTGAGCAGAAAAGAAGCTATGTCAAATCAACTTCCATTCACCCATCATATCTTCGAAGTGGTTTTCTAAGCAGAACATGATATTGCTGTCTTCTATAAGCATCTATAGTTGTCCACTGGTTGAGGCACACAGAAATTCAGTTTACTCCATGTAACAGGTCTTCCTATGCAGGTAGGTTTTTCCTTCTGGTGGAAATAGATGGAGTAAGAAATACAGGGCTGAAATACTGAGACAAAACCAAGCATTGGGCATTTGCTCTGAATTCTAATTTTCCTGTTCAAACAATCTTTCTATAAATGTCTGTGGCACCTTTAATTTTGTTTCCTGTCCTGCTCTGTGTTTTGTATCAAAAGGATCACATTATGTTCTACAATATGTAAAATGTCACTGCTAAAATGGAGTATTTTCCAGTAACTACTATTACTATAATGTATTTCAGTGTCATTTGTCTCTATACACAATGAATAACAGAAATGTAAGACAGCTGTTTAAAAACACAGATATTTGCAGCAGTGACCCTTGCAACAGGTATGGTCTAAGTTTTAGTTTATTTTTGCTTATGGTTGCACAATAATAAATTACGTGTTGATTTTAATGATCAATAAATAACCCACCAAAACATTTGTGAGGAACGCCTCTCTCATGCAATACGTAGCAGACCAGTGAGCAAACACCCAGTCTGGCGTTCAGTGAAAGCAGAAAAGCAGGATGAGAGGTATGTGTTATCAGTGTTTCTGATACAGTTATCAGCCTGTTACTCAGGCACAGCTTATAATGCGAGATTTCGTTCATTGCAGTCATCCAGAGAAAAGGTAGAGTTGTTCGAATCATGCTGTGTGTAGAGGAGCAACTGGATGGATTTGCCAGTCCACAGTGAGGCACTGGATATTGTGGGGAGCCGCTAGGCTGCTGCTGCCTTGTGACACAGGATCAGGAAATTGTCCTGATGAGTCGTGTGAGAAAACTTCTTATCTCAAACCTCTCCCACACAAAGCCCCATTTCAGTACCTGGGGTTTTGGAAAAGAAAAAAAAAACAAAAGTGTGTAACAGCAAATGCTAGAGGAAAAATAGCCAATTAAATGCTAATATTCAGTTCTGGGTCATGGACTTGTTTTATGCAGTCTAGCAAGAAATGGTTCGTAAAATTTCAAGGGCTGAAAATATACTTTCATTTTTTTAGGTTAAACCAGGGTTGTTAAATTAAATTCACGTTTTTGGGAAGATGAGGCTTGAGGTATTCTCTCAGTCTTGGGATGGATTTTACTGCACGTGAAAAAGGCTGCAATGGACTCTATGCAGCTGCAGCGTGAGCCAAGCCCAATTCCGCTGAATTATTTATGTGAGCATTTATGACTAAATAATGTCATCCACTTGGGATGTCAGTATCAACGAACATAAAACATCCGACTGGAGACTCAACTGGATTAGCGGTTGTATTAACACAAAACCCTGTCACTGTGTCTATTAGATTCAACACTACCTGTGGACCTCTTCGTCTGCTACGTAAAGGCACCTCGCCATCAAGTCATGGCAGTGAGCAGACTTAATGGATCATCTACTGCTAAGAAACGACTTCATAAGGGTGCAATCAGCCAAGTCAGAAATTACAGCAGCAATTCAGAGGACAGTAGTGATGAACACATCCTTCCAAGGTGGCAGATTCTTATCTAGGATTTCACTGGGAAATTACTTTAATGAAGTTTATTACAAAGCAACTCTCCTTCAGTTTTCTCCAATTTTTCCAGATTTACAGGTACCGGATGGCCCTAAGCAATTCTAGATGACTACAGGTTTAGTAATAACAGATATTCTCAAACACAAACCGCACAGATCTATGCTACTTTTGTGTATATTTTTGTTTATTTGTCCTTCTTCAGACAAATATGCTTCTGTTTTCAACAGTGTTTTCAGACAATTACAGTACTGCAAATAGAAATACAAGTTTTCTAAGGAATAGAAAAGTCTTTTTTTTTACAATTCAAGTGACAGACTGAATATATGTAATATACACTTTTCAGATACTCTGTGAACCACAAAAGGGATCCTCACTTATACAGTACAGGTAGATCAGAGAGGGGCAAAAAATCATTCCCTCCAATGTAAATGATGGAGAGTGACACAGTGTGTCACAGGGTGAAGAACAATACCATTTGAAAATTGAACCCTGTGATTAACTCAAGCAATTCTGAATATGAATTGACCTTTAAAAATCACCAGCTATTTATCCATATTTCAAAGAAAAGACAGAAATTATTGGCATTTGTAAAATGGACACATTTTACGCTGTGGCAATAATAGCAGTATCGTCAGGATGGGGACATAACTGCACTGTTAAATGGGTAAACAAGCAAGTATCCTTGTAAACCGAGAAAAAGGAACAGGTGCATAAAAAAAGAAGTTTTGATTATGAGATGCAAAGACTTAACACACGGTATGAACTCTTCTCAGCTTTGTGTCCCTGTGGTTCCTGGCATGCACCTTGAAGGTTTAAAGAGCTTTATCCATCTGTGGTATGAACAGGTCAGCCTGTTCTGAGGCAGCTGGAAATTACGTGTCCTGAGAAATCTCACATAATTTTCCCCAGTTGCAACCAAAGCTAGTACAAGGCCTCTAGAGAATATACAAAATAATCCTCCCTTTCTAGGTTGTAGTCTAAGTGATGTGCAATGCACACATCAAACTAGAATATTGACTGAAACAGTTCTCTCCAAAAGAGATGAGTCTCAAAAATGAGAATCTTGAAAGCGGGGAGATTAAAGGGCACAGGGGCTGGTGGCCGTGCCCAACACCCATGCGCACACACCTACACACACGCATCCATATTCTGCCTTTCTCACAGAAAATAGTCTTGATTTATTAAGTGAGAAGGAACACGCTGGATGCATTATAACATTTTTTTTTCCCTTTGGAGGTATTGTAAGGATTCTAAAAACATGAAGATGGGACATGAAGGCCACTTACAGCAATAAAAAGACAGCTAGAAAGTGGCTATGGTACAAGTATACAATGTGTATGGTCCATCAGTTACATATCTATAGGGCTAATCTGCAATGAAGACAGTACATGTGTCGTTGTTGCCATAGTTACAGTGGCCTTGTGGGGCACATATTATATCACTCTTGTCTTGCACTTATTTACTAGAAAAAGAAGCAATTTCATCTATTATTTATACGATTCTTGTTTCTTTCGCCGCTTCAGCTCAACTCTGCACTACAATACAGCCACTTCCCTTTCCCACAGTTCTTTGAACGTGGCTGGTGTGATTTCAGGTTAGACAACCATGAAAATGGCACAAGATAATTCTCTACTGAGAAATATAAAGCCTCCCATGATCTTATGTGAATATGAATTCCAGACTGTGCTCCTTTTTTGGATAAACATAAAATATAACATTCTCAACACGATTTTCGATTATTTTCCAAGACTGTGAGGAAATACAAGTGAACTCTGTGGATGGATCACGTGCTATAAAGTAGAATAAAGTAATTGGTGTATTTATTATTTTAGTCTTCAGTAATTCAGCCTTCTTTAATGCAAAGTTTATTACAGTCCGTAGGAACCATACTGATTTAATGATGGTTTACTGACAATAGCAAAGAGGTATTTGTCCTGTAGTTGATGTCTTGGGAAGATAAAGTAGACAGAGAAAATAAGAAAATGTTTCTTTTAGTTGTTTTTAGGTTTATAGCCTTAAAATATTTGTTAAATGCATTACAATATAGTTGCCCACAACATTGACTAAAACTATCGCCTAGAAAATAAAAGCAAAATAACTGATTACAAATAATGCCCCACGTATTTCAGTACAGCAATGCAAGCTACCTGCCTTCTACAGGGTGAGCAAAGGAAAAGAGAAGTGACTGTGCTTTTTGTACTGTGCTGGGCTGAGACGTGTGATGGAGAGAGACGAGGCTCTGGGAAAGTGCAGAGTGCAGGCTCAGGGGGACACACTTGGCCACAGTTCAGAAACATGAATAGTGCATGCCCACAGAGGGGCTTTAAAAATCTTCCCTTTCTTTTTTATTACAGTGGCAGGAATATACAGTCAAGAATCATTTCAGCAACTGAGAATGGCATTCCTTACTCAGGCAGGTGGCACTCCTCATGGCGTCACTGTGGCCTCTGTCTGGGCACAGGGGTTTTTGGCAATGACCGTGTTATTGATTTATAAAATAATTTGCTGTTACCCTTCCTATATTAAGTAAAAGCATATCGAAAATTTAAAAGAAACAACAACAAACCAACAAAAATCCAAAGGTATATGTATCTGAGAAACAGATTTCTGGTGGCTGGAAGAGCCTAGACTCCAAAATACAGGGTATTACAAGAGAGACAATTTCTGGTTTTGGGGGTATCAAACCAAGATAAGTTACTGTGCTCCCCAGAAACAGCATTAAAACAGTGGGTGCCCATCTCCTCACTCTAATGCAGTTCCAAGAGCTTGGGGAGGTGCACACCCAGGCTGCACAGGTTAGTTACCCCTACAAAATAAAAGTATGTTTAATACATGTATGGAAATACTTAGTCTTAATTCTGGCATGAACTGGTAGTAAGAGCAGTATAGGTATAGCAGCACAACCTTTGGAACAGCACAGCAAAACCACCTTCTTGCTATATCCAAATACCCATTTGAAAATCCCTCCCCTAAGCTATCAGTTAAAACATTTCTCTCATCTTGCTGTAGCATCCCAAGAGCCTGAACTTCAGTGGAACCACTCACTTACCATCACATGACAGCCTATTCCAGTTTGGTTTCAATCCTTCTCTAAACATGGGACCTATCTCCTACGAAAATATGTTCAAGCATCTCCTCCAAACAAAACCCACAACTACACTATGGCCCTGCAACATAGAACAAGACCATTTGAATTTGACAGCCACCCTCCTAAATCTAATGTCACATCCCAGATTCAGGCTGAATAAAGGGTTCCATTTCACAGGGGTGTTCGTGGTTGCTTTTGCACCATATTGTCCTGTCCTGTTGTATTTGGTTTGTGCGGCCAGGTTTTGTTAGTGGGGAGCTACAGGGGTGGCTTCTGTGAGAAGCTGTTAGAAGCTTCCTCTTTGTATGATAAAGCCAATGCCGGCCAGCCCCAAGACGGACCAGCTGCTGGCCAAGGCTGAGCCCATCACTGACGGTGGTAGCACCTCTGTGATAACATATTTAAGGAGGTTAAAAAATCCCTAACTGTGTCACAAGAAGAGAGGAGTGAGATTATGTGGGAGCAACAACCCTGCAGACACCAAGGTCAGGGAAACAGGATGGGGAGGAGGTGCTCCAGGCACTGGAGCAGAGATTTCACTGCAACCCATGTTAAAGACTGTGGTGATGCAGGCCATGGCCCTGCAGCCCATGCAGGTCCATGGTAGAGCAGATATCCACCTGCAGCCTTTGGAGGACACCACACCAGAACAGATGGATGCCCAAAGGAGGCTGTGACCCCGTGGGAAGCCCGCACTGGAGCAGGCTCCTGGCAGGACCTGTGACCCATGGAGAGAGGAGCTCAGAGTGGAGCAGGTTTGCTGTCAGGACTTGTGACCCCATTGGGGACCCATGTTGGAGCAGTCTGTTCCTGAAGGACTGCACCCCTTGGAAAGGAGAAGTTTGTGGAGGACTGTCTCCTGTGGGAGGGACCCAATGCTAGAGCAGGGGAAGAGTGTGAGGAGTCCTCCCCCTGAGGAGAAAGGAGCAGCAGAGATGATGAGTGATGAACTGATGATAACCCCCTTTCCTCATCCCCCTGCACCACTCAGGGAGAGGAAGTAGAGAAATCAGGAGTGAAGTTGAGGCTGGGAAGAAGAAAGGGGTGGAGGGAAGGTGTTTTAGGATTTAGTTTTATATTTCTCATTACCTTACTCTGATTGGATAGGTAATAAATTAAATTAGACTTCCCCAAGTCAAGCCTGTTCTGCCCATCAAAGAGCATGATAGTAATTGGTGAGTGATCTCTGCCTGTCTTTATCTCCATCCACAAGCTTTTTGTTATATTTTTGTCTCCCCTGTCCAGTTGAGGAGGCAGAGTGATAGAGTGGCTTTGGTGGGCACCTGGTGTCCAGACAGGATCAACCCACCACACCTGTCAGATTTACTGGGAACGTAATGCAGGAAAGGAGCATTACAGGTAGAGCAACACTGGCAGCCCAGGAGCAGGAGGCTGCCACCCAGGATAGTTGTCACCTTGCCTGCACAGCCCTCTTCAAGCACACTCTTAACCTAGGCTGCAAAGACATATTGGTGTCACTTACTCATCTTGACACAAAGCTGGAAAGAGCTATGAGGGCTGCTAACCTCAGCAGTGTCTCATTTCATGTGTGAGTAATAAGTCCATTTTCCCTAGAGCGAAATGAATGCTAATGGCTTGAAACTGAGAGGTGCTGAGCATTTAAAGCCTCTGCTGAAGTCATCTTCTCGTACAGAAGGCACCCGAACAATTACGGATGCTCCTACTGCTCCTGGGATCAGGACATAAATAAGGTTCTGTATTTTTCTGTAGTTAATAAAGGAGCTCCAATGTCTTCTACATAGAGGAAAAGTAATAATATGGTGTCATTTAGATGACTGCTTTGTACTGTTCAAATGTGCTTATCTGTTCCATTTAGCTATTTTCAATGAAGCAATATCAAAGGGTTATAAACAGTCCACCTAATACTGTGAACACACACTGTGAATTTCCATGTATTTGTCAAGTCATATAAAAGTTCAGCTAAGTGTAATCCTGCATCTCTTGCTGGTTCATGGCCATCCTTGAATGTGCTGATTAAGAAATAAATGTGTTTGAGACAATAATGATTGCTTCCTGAGTTCCAAGAGTGGCAGCTAAAAGGAGTTTTCTGGAGAGTTTTTTTCTCCCCCTAATTAGCAAAAAGTAAACTGCCCTAGCAAGACATTTCCAATTAGTCTCCCATTCAAACAAAAAGTATTTTGAAAAGGGTTCAACATTTTCTGTGAGGTCTTTCACCTTTCTGTTCAAGACAGTCTGGTGCTTGACGTTTTATATAACTCGTATACAAAAGTTAAAAAAAATAAAAAATTAACATTTGACACGTCATAGTCAACAATGCTGCTGCTATTTTATTTTCACAGTGGGAAGGTGTGAGAATGGAAAAGCAGATTCCTGTCTCATAGCTGTCTAGGGAGAAAAAAAGAGAAATAAAGAAAAAAAGAGAAAGTAATTAGGACCAGGATGAATTGTTTTCTGGGTGGCTTAAAAGCACTCAAGATTTTCCACACCTCTAACACATTATTGGAAGTTTCAATATATAAAAACTGGAAGATACTAATCTCTGGATTTGAGGCTATTGCATACACAGAGGAGTCCTCTTCCCTAGCTCTAATGTTATTGCCTGTTCTTTATTCTATATCACTCAAATGATATCAAACTTCTTTTACTCCTGAGAAAGAAATAAATCTTTTTTTTTCCAGCTGAATTCTCTTAGATTCATAACTTCCAATTTTACCAAGTGAACAGATGATACCAGCAATATTACATTGTTTTTAACAGACAGAACCTCAAAGGAACAGGGTCAAGAAGGGAAAGACTAAGGGAGCACTATTTGCACTCTTTTACTTTCTTTTCTCTCTCAGAACAGTCACAATCAGTAAGGGGTTTATGCTAGGCATATTCACTGAGTTTAATTATTCACCTGTCCCCACGAGCCTTCAACAGTGGGAAGTCCTCTCAGAGTGGAAATTTCATTCAGTCCACAGTGCCTGTAACCTCTGCTTTGCCCAAAAACCAGTGCAATCCCATGAATGGGCTGCCAAGATTTCTGCAGGGCTCTGGGATGTGTGCATGGAAGAAGATCTTTGCATCAGTCTCAAAAAATGTCACACAGACTCACATAGCTAACGTTGGCAGACTTCTTTCTAAGGCTTGGGGACTTCATACACTGCTGTGCCACCAGAAATCACAAGCTCTCACTGTTGGAAATCCTAGCGTTATAAAGACATATCAGCATAAGCTAAAAGTAAACAATAGCATTTTCCCTAATTTTCAGCGGTGATAAGTGCTTGCAGCTCCTGCTGACTTCAGTCACATTTGTGGGTACTCAGCACTTCTGTAAGTCAAGTAATGCAACTTGAAATGTTCCTGCTTTTGTCATTTTTTTAAATATCCTTAATACTAGTGGCACTTCTGTACAAATATGATAGCACAACAGAAGTAGATTTTGCTTTTGGCCATATGACCTACTTTGGAGATACTTTCACAGTCAATTATTCATTTGGCTTCTCTATCATTTTACAGTGTTAAAACTTTTTTTTTTTTTAATTAAAACCTAATATTTTATTATCACATAAGACAAAAAAAAATCCTGGCCCCAGAACTGCCCAGGAATGGTGACTATATGAGTGAGATATCAGGAATAAGAATTAAACCAACATTTTTAAGACTTCAAGACACAAACTAGGTTTCTCCATTATTATTGAATCTGGAAAAGTAACCTTATTCTAAAGCAAGCAGAAGTGAGAAGCTTCCACAGGGGTCAGTGGGAGTTTCAATGCACCAAGTGTTTTTAAAATTGAAGTTATATATTGACATGTCTGAAATACTGATTTAGGCACTTGTCATAGCTTCTCAATTTGAAAAATTCCGTTATGATTTGTGAGAAATTGCAGGGGGCAGCTGAGAAATTGCGCACTGTTGCAATACAACTTCATGAGATATTAACTTTTGGGGGGAAGCAGATTCTTTCATCAGTTCCTACTTTACAATCAGAAATCAATCTGATCGTAAAATGCCTTTTCAACATGATCATTAAATGTATAACTCAGTGGACTTAAACTTACAAAATATTACTCTCAGAATTCCACTTTTTTTCTTGAGTGAAAATATTACACAAGTCAGTGTGAGGGAGGCAGCACTTAAGTTAGAAGACCAGAAGGCATCAGTGTGATCAACCTGTCCGACACCCTTTGCAGTCACATTTCTCAAAGTACGTCCTCTGCACATTCACAAAAACATCTGCTTGGAACAAGATTCTTAATGTAGAGAAGCAGGCAGAAAGCTAGGGATTTAAATTTCCTGGTAAGAGCCCACTTCTCCATCAGTGGGCTCTTACTGGTTTCAGACACCTCCTTCTTCTCCTCACATTTCCCATTTTGTTTCCATGGGCTTGTCAGGGACCCACCCATCCTTGTCCCCAAAACATTTTCCAGACTCCAGCTTGAGACCTGCAGTTTGAGACATGTGGCAGATGTCAGACAACTTCCTAATTCATTCTTGTTCTCCCTTCAAGGAAAAAAAACCACAAAAAAACCCAAACACCAAAGTGGAGGTAAACTAGCCAGGAGACAGAGAATTCATCACAGTGCTTTGTAAAACTCTTCCAAAGGTTAATTGCCAAGAGAGTCAGGAACTTGCAACTCATTTCTAGTGCTCCAGCCACTGGATCTAGTTTCATTTGTGTCTTCTAGGCTCAGATGCACATCTAAGTTTCACTCCTCCATGTAAATATTCATCAGCTTTGGTCAAGTGCACCATTAACCTTCTCGTTGGCAACTTCTCAAGAATTTTACTATGAAGCACATTTCCAGGCTTCTAATTACAGTCTCCTCTGCACCCACTCTGATCAATTAACATGCTTCCTGACCTGGAGACACCAGACCTGAACTGGTAAAGGTCATATCATATACAAGAGGTGAGTTCAGTCACACCTATACCAGACAGAGATGTAAAGTCATCCTCATGTTTCTTACTCAATATTCTCTTGAATCATGACAGGAGGACATTAATTCTTTTGGACAGTGACCTTGTGAGCTCAATAAGAACAACTTATCATGAGATGAATATCTGCCAAAAACTGCACTCTCTGTTCAAGGCTACTGTGTAGACAGTTCATATATTTCTTATTAAAGGGGTTTTTATTTGATGCAGGTCACGAATTTTGATCAGCTTCATAAGAGATGTGCTCTTCTGTTTGGCAATATCTAATTGTATCCAGTACCACTGTTTTGCATAAGACCCTGGCATATTTCTTTGCAGCTAATGTGACCCTTAAAATGCTAGGCAATTTCACAGTTATTTCAGTCTCTTGTCTTGCATTATACGGTACTGTTGTTACAGAGCTTATGTTGAAAATACCGTTGTAGTAGCGGATTAACATTAATACCTTCTTCACAAGTTCTCTGACATTAATTCGCTACCTCAAGTCTCTCACTGGAGAAAGCACCTGACAAGAAGAGTCAAAAATATTATAAAATAATGAAATAGAAGGAAAGAGACCAGCTGGAAAAAAAAAAAAGAAAATTTGATTTAGATGCCTCAGTTCATTTTGTAAGAAATGGAGAAATGCAGACCCATGAGACTGCCTGGGACTGACAACTGCCTGAAAAACAAATAGGTTGGTTGGTAGGTGGAAAATGCCAGAAAGGGGAACATATTTAAAATTCATTCTTCCTCTAGACACATGCCTTAGTTGCTTATACATACACCTTCATTCCCATAACAGAGTAGATTTGTAACTAAAAATCAATTCACTTGTACACCTCACTTGTGTATTTGGTAAAAAGGAATGCCTCGTGGTCCTCTTAGATGTGACCAGAGGAAAGTTGCCCATTTTCCATATGTTGGTTAAAGGACTCAGCCAGGATGGGTTTTTAGTCCCTTGACTGTATAGGATTCACACCCACAGTTACTGCTTCCCAGACAGGTGTTTCACAGCATGACTCACACTTTAAGTCAATAACTTTTCAATGTAAATTGCGTATACAGCCCCAGAAACAAAGGCCTTTACTTAAGTCACAGCATCCTTGGCTGGATACTCCAATCTCCGTGCCACAAAGGCAACGTTTTTCATTTCATCTATGTTTGTGCTCATGCCTTGGAGCTGCGGAGCCATGCAGGTTCAAGAAGCAAGTTGGAGTGAACTCAGGATAAAAGGCTAATGTTAAGGATGTCTGAAAAAATGAAAGTCATTCCTTTGAATCCCTTCTTTAGCCATGAGGGAGGGAGCCACCACTGAGGCTGTTGTGGAAAAAGGATGAGCACAAGTTTGGATCTGGTGCTGCACTAGCTGCTGCAGCCAATGACAAACACAATTCAAGCTTTCCTTCTAACCCAGGCCTCTTGCGGTCATAGGACATCCAATATGGGAACTCTACTTGGTCAAATAAGGGAAGGAAGAAGCACTTAGGAAAGGATCCCTTAGCCAGTTTGGCAATCGGTTTCACCCGTAAGGGAAAAAGATGTTTTAAAGATGGAATAAGATATTTTTCTGAAATGCCTGCCAATCTGTGTTGACTAAAATGAGTGTGACTAAAGTTAAATGAAATAAATATCCTTGGACTACCACCTCAGCTGCAAGACAGGTGAACTTCAGGCACAGAAGCAGCTTTCTGAGAAAAAAGCTTAGCTTCTTAAGGAGCTAATTGGGTTAGGTAGAATTCTTTTAATTCTCTCATATTAATTTAGATGCTTATGTTTTCCCCTTATGTTGCCCTTTTGCTACCTAAGTGATTTTTATTCAGAGTTTGTCCAGACTCTAGGCAATGTAACAAAGACAAGACAATTTCTTTGTCCCTTGAAGCACTAAATTAAGCTAAAACAGCATGACAAACTAATGTTCTTTTCTAGCAGAACATCATCCTTAAGCACCTTCATTATTTTATCTCTGTATTGTATTTACAATAGTCTCCTATTTTCTGAGCTGAATTCTGTGGGGCTCAGTGTACACCGTTTAAGTGAGCTTAAGGATGTACTTTGACAATTACGGATGTTACCCTCTGTATGACCCAGCTGTTACATGACAGAGGATTAGTGTCCTCATAATTCCCATTAAAAAAGTTAAAATGGATTGAATGGAACAGGTGCTGCATTATTTGTGCTGATCTTTGTTCTGCTGTACCTCATTTTATCTTGTCCAAGCAATATTATTGAGGGCTACCTAAAAAGAAATGCAATTCTAAAGGGAGAATTCAACTTCACTGATTTGTGGACACATCTAGGGTAGTCTTTAGTTTTCATAATGAAAAAAATCAAATTTATTTCCATATATTTTGTTCCTTGAACAAAATCTGAGAAGTGGAAAACTCTTACCTCCTGATTTAAATTACAAGAAAAGAAAATAATGAGGATTAATTTTTTGTTCTCATCAGGTGAGATGCTGATATCTGACTTTTGTAGAATGAAGTTTATCTCATCAGTATAAATATACTATTTTTGAAACAACTTATTCATATGAACTCCACGTATTGGATTAATGCCTAATTTTGATTGCCAGTCTCCACAATGAAAATTAATAAGGGTATCTCTCATATATTTTACCTTAGACAAGCTGAGTTTTTATCTGAGAATATTGCACAAGCAGCAAATATCTTAGTCAATTCCTCAAGAATATACCAACAATCTGAAGTCATTTTAGTTTTAAGAAAACTTTGGTGACTATAAAATAAATATATACTTATAACGCTACTTGTTTATCGTACTATTAACTGAACCTTGAGTTTGTCTCCAATATTAAATAAATTCACTAACTGGGACTGTCAGTCCCCTCCGTTGTAGCAACATGCTGTGCTGGAGAGGAAGTAAGTGTGTTTTACATACATAGAGAGACAATTTTACTTGTTTCTTCAAAGGATACCTTCTACCATCTCTGGATTTGGTAGCTGGGATTATAGTTTTTGCATTTCAAAGCTTATGTTCTGTCTAAACTAGAATTCAGGTGAAACTAAAAATTTCTGGATGAGAGATGTTCCCTTCAGTTCTACTTAGCATGTTTGTCAGTGATGACTTGCCTGATAAAACCTGCAAGGAAGCAAATGTATTCAAGTCTTCAGAAATCAGAACCACCTGTGATCATACCTGCCATCAAAACAGCATCATCTTCCCTCTCCTGTGGCTTTTACAAGACATCCAGCAATTCTGAGCTGTTGCTCTATCCATGCTTTTTGTCCATCAAAACCTGACACATCTGGCTACTTAATCTGAAGTTAATATTGCAACAGTGTTCCTCCTCTGCACTATAGGGATATTTTTTCCCCTTTTCTGTTTGTTTCTCTGTAGATTTTCTCTCACTTCAGATCAAACTTTTTACTCACTTGGGACCAGTTAGAGCTTTAGCTGTCAGTCCCAAATAAATACTGTGTTTTGATACACAAAGTCCCAATTCTCTGTGGGTTCTTCTTTCACTCTGAGGAGAAAGTCTACTCAAAGGCATGAGTTCCTGTTGTTTCAAAATCCAGATTTGGCTAGTTCTTTTAGCCAGCAGGCAGGCAATACAAAACCACAAGCTCTGTCCGCTTTTTCCTTTTTTGTTTGTATGATTGGGCCTGAGGAATTATGTTTTGAGATTTGGATGCCATTTAGAACAAAAAACTTGGGGCAAATTGTGCCTTTAAAAGGTCTGACACAAAGAAGGCAAAATATTTGATTGCTTTGCTTTGCTTTGTTATGCTTTATACACAAAATAAATCAATACAGTACCAGTATTAAAATCCATTGGGGGGTAAATAAAAGTATATTTATCTTAATGATTAATTTCTCTCACTCTGGGCAAAAGAAAGGGCAATACCCCAAACATCTTCAGCACATGAAAGAAAATACTAGGGTTTTCCTTATAACTAACAGGCAGTGTGTCATAAAAATGACTAAATTATCTGTGAATAGAAAAATCAGAAACTGCAGCATTTGTGAACTTGTCAAAGGGTTAAAACCCATAAAGATGGGTTAAAGAAGAAATAGGCAGTACCCATGCAGCTAAAAAATTTGATGCAAAGCACATGAAAAATACTTGCCTCTTAACTACCAAAGACCTTATATTTTTCCGAGCTCTAATGCTTAATTTTCTTCTTTGCATCCACATTTTTTATTTTGGCTGATTTATTTTGTTTACTTGCTTTTTAAATGATCCTGCAGCATATTTCCCAGCATTTATGCAAGATACTTGGAGAGAAGTAAATTAGAAATTATGAGAATGTGCTGTTTCCAAAAGAATAATAGATGAAAAGGAAGCTACTTCTAGTTAGCACATAATTAACAAACGGAAGTGAGGGTGACACATCCTAGAACAGATAGCTAAAAACCAAGTAGTTCAGGGCTAAAGACAGGACTGTCCTGTGCTTATGCAACTGTCAGTGACAAACCTACTGGAAATCAATCCTACAAAAAATAGAAAGAGTGAATAACAAAGGAGTCAGAAAAAAAGATGCTTCTGAGGCAACCTTTTTTGGGAATTATATAATACCACTATTTCACATCAGCACAACTTCACACTTGCCAAGCTAGAAACTGAAAAAGACAGAGGTACAATGAACCTCAGTTTATTTAGAAACCAAAGCTTGCACAAAATCCTTCTATAAAAACTACTTAATCCCTGAAGAGAATTATTGCTCAGGTCATAATGTTGCAATTTTAGATATGTGGAAAAAAATGAAACCTTTAGTATAAATTTCAAAACTTTTTCCTTCTTCTTCATATACTCTCTTGATTTAATACTTATTCATTTAAGAGTGTCTAAATTTTTGTTCATTTAATCATTCCTATGAAATACCAAAGGAAGGAAATCTTCATACCAAAGTTCAGAATGTTAATGATCTAAATGTGAATTTATTCTCCTAAACAGAAATATTCTGATGTCTCGACTATGAGCATCCATAAACCCTGTAAACCAGTAAAAGTTGCTCAGTACCTTTGAAACTTTTTTAGTAGATGTCTAATAATAGACAACCACAATGATTATTTTTAGGCTTTAGGCCAAACTCATGAAGCTATTGAACTGCCTATGTAACACTGGGTTTCTCTTTTCTCTGACTTGTAGGGAGGCCACAGATAAGCTACACCACAAGAAAGAAATATCTCACAATCCCTAGAAATTAATCAGGCAATAAAAGTATTTCTAAATGCTTCTCTAATACCAGATTGTATTCTTGAATATGGCCTTGCCCCAGTTTACCAGAGGTCTATCTTTAAGAGACGTTTTACCAAGAAAACATCAAAGAAACCCAAAACTGCTTGGATTTCCAGATTAAGTTTTTAACCTTCATGTTTGTTGCAAATTTTTCATGATTTAAATATGGGTAGTAAACCTTACTTGTACTACACCACCACAATTCTTTGCAGAAGCACATCTGATCCAGCACATAGAAGAGAAATGGCAAAGGAATGAGGTGAGAACTCCTTGAAATCTTCTAGGTTGGAAAGCACAGATGGATCAGAGACCCTCTGAGACAGACAGAACTTCAGAAGTAGGCAACAGCCCTGGAAGTCTTTTAAGAAGAAAAATGGCCTCCGCTGGGAAGTCAAACTGTCCCCTTCTGTATCTTTAAGAAGGAGTAAAATGGGAAAGTGAAGGCATCAGATATGCAACATAACTCTGGCAGAATGAAACACTTTGTACGTAGTTTATTCTACAGAGATTCAGATGCGTATTTACAAAATAAACTCTTCATAGCTGAATAAACACTGTGCGTTCAGATTCTTAGCATCACAGATGGCACTGCTCTACTATTTCTATAGTTACACTACAACAGTAATCTTACAGCATATGAAAGCGTGATATTTGCATTAGCAAACATATGAAATACAGGACCAGTCTAACAATGCAGAACATCTTTCATTAAAAGCTGTGTGATGTGTTTCAAGAGATTTTTTCTTAGAGATGTTGAGCTCTCGGTAGGGTGAACAAAAAACCAAAAGGCTGTTTGCAAACATGCATAGGCACATAAGGGGCATCATGAACTCCAGCTGAGACTGAAGCAGTGGGGAGTGGTCTCTGAGGTGTTTCAGTATCCAGAATTGAGCACTCTACTGGTGAATCACTGTTGGTAATGCACAGCATGTGTCCAGATGTATTCCTGCTTTTACCCCATCCAGATGAACTATGGAGAATATTCATTCTCCTCTGCTATGTCCCAGGCATGCCTTGACATTGCCCGGAGTGTGACAGTTGGCCCAGGCCAAAACTGTGACAGAAGTATGCCGGCAAACGGTGTGGACAACCACATACGCACCAGTGCCTGTGTCCATGTCTCTGCCTGAAGCAGTGTGTTGGTGCCGACCCAGAGAAACTTGTCTTTTTAGCTAAAGACGGTTTTTAGACCTAACTCCCTCTTCAAATATTGTGTTGAGTATTTGAGCTTTGTCTGTGGCATGTTATGTTAAGCAAAAGAGAAGTATGTGACACATTATGCTGCATTTGGTTTCCTTTGGCAATTTTAGAAAACCCCTAATCCTTAAATAATGGAAAGGGTGAGAAAATATGTGGTCCTGTAATTCTGATTTTAAGGGTAGATTCATTATCAGATACACTGAAGTGCTGGAAACAAACCTATCGAACCCCAAGTGAAACAGCCACAGGCTGAAAAACTTCCTATGATCTAAACACTATTTATCTCCATGAATAAATACAATACAGAAGATGAAATACAAATCTTTAAATGTATTCTGAATATGTTATTTTTGTAATCATTTCTATGCTGTATGGAAATGACTTTGAAAGAAACTTCATAAGCTGTAGACTTTATTTCAAGCAGATAGCACAAGAGTTCACAAACACTCCCGTGACCTTTCCAGCATGGAATATAGTAATGATCAGATTGTTTAGACAAAAAGAACTTTTTATTTTTCATCAGACTTTTTTCTTCACATGTGGGGGAGGGGAAAATGCAGCTTAAGGTCTCCAAGCAGCTACAGTTTTTCTGCAAATGCATCTTCAGTGCTTGAAGAGCCAGTGAAAACATAGGTTTACACACAGAAACAGAGAATTTCCATCATCGTTGGTTTGCAAGATGATTTTAGCCAACAAACTGTAAAACACAAAGTGGCTCCATTGCTATGTAAAATTATACATATGTACTATACGCAACTCATTCTACACAAGATTAATGTTTTTGCACAGCTGCTACCTTAAAAGAAAACCATCAAGTGTCAGGCAACATCAAGCAAATGTTCTTTCCTAAAAGTATCTGTAGCATGACATCTGAGATTTTCTTTTCTTCTTGACAAACTCCTGCCTCATTCACTACACAGCTTCTCATTTTTCAAAAAAGTAAAGTAATCACTCAGGAAAATGCCTCATGCACAACCTATAGCTATAAGGATTTCATAAGAAGGAATCAATAGCAAGTACAAAAGTTTTGCTGTTGATAATAAATTCTTCAACACAGTAAAACCAAAATCCAACTGAGAAGAATCAGTAAATGTTGTTAGATTATTGGTAGCTGAGAAATCCAATGAGGATGTAATTTATCTATGATAAACATAAAGCATTGCACATATGGAAAAGTAATTCTAATCATACATAACTGACAGTCTCTAGATTAGCTGCTGCCCCTCAGAGAAGAAACTTTAGACTAACTTGAGCAGTTTAAAGTATCAGATCGGTACTAAATAATGAAAAAAAAAAAAAGCCGCCTTATCAAAGTTGGAAAAAAAAACAGCAAGAGAAGAAAAGAGTGAAGAACAGAAAACACAAATATGACATTGTGAACATGACATTCATCTTGAATGGTTTGCGTATGCCCCTCTCCATCTCATCTCCGGAAAGAATATTATACAACCAGAAAAGTCAAGAGGAGAGTTACAAGGCAAGACAATTATGTGGAGAGAAATTACACAGAGTAGGATTCTTCAGCCTTGAAAAATGTAACTGAAGTGGACTATGACAGATGTATAGGGTATCACGAGTAGCTTGGAAAACACAAACAGAGAATGACATTGCTTCTTGTGATACAAAACTAAGAGCCCTCATGATACAAAACTAAGAGCTTTCACAAGAAATTAGTGGGTGGAAGGTTCAAAGCAAAAAAAAAAAAAAAATCCATTCTTCCAACAGCACACTGTTCAAGTATAGCATTCACTGTCATGGAAGACAGCAGAGGCCAAAAGTTTGCAGGGGCTCAAAAAGTAGTTAAATAAATCAATCAACATGTACAGTCTGGGTCCAGAAATTTCTTCGGTCCAGAAATTTCTAAGCCACAGACCACTGGGAGAGTTCACTCCTATCAGTGCCTGTGGGTCCAGGTTCTTACACTTTTTCAAGTATCAGTAGTTCGGTCTTGCAGGAAACAAATGGACCTCTGTTATAACCTACTGTGGCCATGCATCTCTCTTCATGTGTACTGAATGAGGTGTTTCAGGCATTTTAGACAAATGAAGCTATAGCATCATAGAACCATAGAATCATAGAATGGTTTGGTTTGGAAGGGACCTTAAAGATCATCTAGTTCCAACCCACTGTCACACAGTCAGACACGTAGTGAAGAACCTTGCACAGTACAGCACAAGATAAGGGCTGTGAGAGGTTGAGGACAGCCTGGCCAACTTCCAGAAGGTCAGTTTTTGTGAGCTATAAGCAGTAGGAGATGTGAAGCTGCGCTGATCTCCAGCAAGGATGACTTCAGGGGATTTGGCTGTTAAACTCAAGCAAATTCGCACTGACATCTGCAAATTCCCTGAAGTTAATCACCTGGTCCCAGAAAAAGACATGCTGATGTTACAAACAGCCACCTCCTGTTGCATTTCTTTCCTTGCTCTAAAAGGGGTGCCCTAAAAGGATGCTTATGCTGACTGAATTAATTTTTTCTGTAATGTTTTCAAACAAAATATTTCTTTATTATGTCTCATGCTTCAGGAAAGTAGAACTATTTTCATTAAACCAGTTTTCCAAGAAAATTCAGGCTTATATTGTGCAGAATTTCAGACTAAACATTTCCTAGCATGGCAAAGCCATAAGCAGTGAAATAGGTTTTTAAAATAGGATATTTTCAAACAATTTGAAAACTCATTAGTACTGTTGGTCCTACCCTTCAGGTTAGGATGAACAAAGCTATGTGGAATACTTTTTTAATAATAAAAATAGTTTAATTTTGATTCTAATAGAAAGAATATTTGAAAATACCTATGAATCACAAAACTAGATTTTGAGACACCTTCAATCTCAAGTTGTTGTGGCTGAGTCAGAAGAGTTCTTGGTTCGGAGAAGGCTGTAGCTACTCGCCCTTCTGATCCCCTGGTAAGGAGTCTGGTATTTTAGCCTAATTTTCCACTGAAACTGAGTTTGAGCAAAATGCCAGACTACAAATTAGAAGAGCTGATTCTTTGCAAATATCAAATGCTATTATGGAGGTGGTAACCTCCAGCAGAATAGCCGAGCTGACAGCTGGGGATGATAATGTCTTCAACTACTGCAACAAGATTTGCTCATCTGTCAAAGACCTTAGAGAAACCAAATAGCTGGCTGACTGGGAATAAGTCACCCTTCACAGCACTTCAACATTTAGTTTCACCAGCTGGGGCCCAAGCTGCAAGCTATTTCCACTGTATAATACCGTTCCCTGAAGCTATCCATTCTGAATGTCATATAAACAGCGACCGCGTTAGCGCAAGGATATTTACCGCAGCCTGTTTGAGGCTGGGTATGGCAATGGAGAAGGAAGGGGCTGGCACACATCGAAGTGACAGAAGGCATTTGTTTCCTTCGATTGCTCAGTTCTTGCAGCCAGGAAAGAGCTGCAGGAGAGGAGGGAACGCTTTTGCTTGTTTGCAATGCTGGCAGATAAGATGCTTTATGAAAAAACAAGGGTGGCGGGGGTTATGAGTAAAAGTGGGACTGCTACTATATGCAGGAGGAACTGTTTTTTCTCCAGCATGCAATCTTGCTCAGAGAATTTAGGGTATAGGAACATCAGCCCCACGTGATAACTCAGAAAACCCGACCAGGACAAAAGTAGGTTTGGCTCTCCCACCTATCCTCTCCCACACCAGCTATACTGTGGATGGTTAAAAGTAGCGATGGTTCAAACTTTTAGTTTCATTGCAGAATTTAACACTGAAATCCCCCTTATTCTATATCCTTTCTTATAACCTGTGCCTCCCTGGGCTTCTGAAATTATTCTTGGAGCTCTAGGTCCACAAAGGCCTGGAAAACTCCAATAAAAGGGTTTTGCATTCATCAAAGACATGACTGTAAATCAAAAGCTGACAGTCTGTATTTCCAAAGCACAATTATTTAATTTGATGTTTTACTTCCTGGTAATGTTGATAGAAAAATTTCATTGTGACTCCAAAGGTAATAGGTTTGTATTTAGAAAAAAAACTTGATACTTTAGTTTCTCTTATAAAAATTCCATCAGGAGTTTTTCTACATTCACATCTGCATGAAAAGGAGGAGAATTTACCTCATAGCAACAGACTTACTTTTCCTCTACTGTAAATCTATGATGGAAGAACAGGTTAACGAAAAGCTTTTTTAAACAGTAGCACAATAACATCCTGCAAAAGATTTTAATTGTAAGAAAACTTGTGGTCGACAGATTTCATGTACAGTCAGCTGTAATACCATGTGGTTTTGTCATGTACCCAAGCTCAAGGAACAAAAGCAAATGACCAAATCTTATCTAGCAAATTTTCTTTAGGCATTACAGTAATATTTTTATAAATATTACATATGACAACAACCTGGGTTCATGAAGTTATCAGTTATCTTCTGCTGCCCTAGAACATACATTGTGACATTAACACTATCAAAGCTGAAAGGTTAGATCTTAGACCCTTAAATTCACACATATGTATATGTATATGTATATGTGTATGTGTATGTGTATGTGTATGTATATGTATATGTGTATGTGTATGTATATGTATATGTATATGTATATGTATATGTATATGTATATGTATGTGATGTATGTATATTTTAATACCAGGTTTATATACTGAGAGACTTGACTTCCAATATTCAGGTTATTTATAAGTAGGCCTTGTAATTCCTGAAATTTAGATTTTTTTTCCAAATTTAAGTATTCTAGATTCTAATTCCCAAACCTCTAAATAGCATTCCATAGATTATTTCATATTCTTGTAGGATAACAGAAGTAGGAAGCCTGTGAAAGGAGAGACTGGTCCACTGAATATTCAATCAAGCAACAATCAAGCATATTGCTGAGAAGCAATGGTTTCTTTGTCCTTCCCTTCTTTCTTTTTTTTTTTTTTAAAGAAAAATAATGAGAAACAAGAATAATTTTTACAGACATCTCAAGCAGCAGCAACGAACTACCAGTCCTGGAGTTAATATATTCGGAGTTCTAAAACAGATAAATAAAATGGCTTATTTGTTATCCAAAATTTGAAGTATCTGATCAAACACAGCTGCTGCAGCAAAGTAGCAACAGGTAGCAAATGTTTTTTTCCATATTTTTAAAATTCCTCTTACTCATTCAAGTGCATAAGACAAGAAATTTTTATACCTGTACCAGGATGAAACAAGAATTAAATATAGCAGAATGCCTGTGTGAGATGATAGGCTGTAATTAGCATTGTTTTGAGAAGCAACACTGTGCCTCCCTCCTATCTTAGACACTTTGAACATCTCCCTATAGATAAAGCATGTCCCTATATATAAAAGAGACTCACTTACTACAGTTTCTTTTGACTTCCAAGGTGCTCCATTCTGCTAGGGAAAGTAGTCAAGGGGTAACATATAGTCAGAGAAAGACTTAAACATGTTACAACAGTGTGATAATGCATTTTTGTACCAATAAATACAACTAATGTGAAGAGTGAGGCATGAGGGGGGAAGGAATTAAACATTCATACACTCTATAGGATTTTACATTAACGTCAATGATCTTATACGTCGTTACAGTCAATTAAATGGAGACTTCTGTTCACTATGCAATTCTGCATACAAAGCAAATATTATACTAAGTATGCATGAGGAACAGAACAATCAATACTATGAAGAATATAAAAATTATTTTATATGCAAAAAAAAATGTAGCTTTTCTGTTATTCCTGCCTGGAATAATGTGTAAGGTATGCATCATAAAGAAGCACATAAGATTCACAGAAGAGTGATAACAATAACCGGGTGAGAAAAAGCTCTTGCAAAGAGTTTGAAAAGAATGAGACAGCTTTCAGAATACTTTTAAATCAAATAAGTCTTTGTTTCCTAATGCATGAGGAATAGGATTGTCAAAATTCAAAATTTAAAATAAAAAGAAAAAATAGTTTATCGCCCAGCAAGGGTGCAGCCAAACTGAGGAACTCATTACACACAAAGTCATTTTGTCCTAAAAATGAAAAAGATTCAAAAAGCAATTGAGAATTTTATGTGGGCACAAAGAGTTACCGTAATATCCTGTGAGAAGGAGGTCAGACTACTGTGTCAAGACCTGATTCTTTCTAATCATCTCTGATGCAGAAGAGGCCAGAATTAAGTTTAGCCTGTATGGGGTAAGCAATTCCACATCTATCTGTAGCAGGGCTTGCATGCCACCCTGATCTAGTCAGAATTGGCCCCAAGTCAGAACGAATACAGTATTTCCTCTGTCATGTCACACATAATAGGAACTGCCAACATTTTTTTCAGGACTGTTTAAAAACTCTTTGAAACTTCGTATGTTTGAAAATGTTGGACAAGTTGCAAAAAATATTTACTGGTGGAATTTCTGTCACAGAAAAGATTTTCTTCTAGGAAAAATATAAGATCTTTTCATTATAACAACAAATACAGGGTGCTTTTCAGTACATCGATATTCTGAAAGAGACTTAAGAATAGTCAAGTACTCCTCAAAATGAAAAGAAAAAAGAAGTTGAAATTCAAAAAGAAAAAGGAGTATCTCTCTGAGTCTCAGCAGCAAGCTGCCAGGCTGTCTGCTGGCACTCCTGTCCTAAGCACACATATGATCATAAAAAAGGATGTGTTGGCTGCCTACATTCGTGTCTATGTTTTCAGATGGCACTCAGCCTGTTCACATATTGATTGGGAGCTTTGGTATAGGAATGGGTGCCAAGGTATTTTGAGTTTAGATGGGCAGCTTGCATAAATAACATTACCAATGCCATATCATTCACAGAAAGTCCTGCGAATGTGCCAAAAAATCATAACAGCAGTTGGCATTATATTTTGTGGAAAGAATAGTCTGCTTTAGACAGGAAACAGAAGGCAAGATGTATCACACTGCATAGCAGTAATTACATGGGAAACCTACTTTTTCATCACTGGATTCAGTCCTGGAGCTGAACGTGCTTAGAGATGTGTAAGTTTCCATTAAATGGCAAATGTTTGCACTGGAAAGCTGATTCAGCCTTTCCCAACCACAGTATTATCTTCAGGACCATGGCACTATCTAGGGCCTCAGCAAGGTTTAGGTGTTGGAGTCTCTCACAGTGTGGCACAGCTAAAGCCAGCTACCCTGCAACTATAGGGAAGTGTTTATCTCCCACCTGCTTGGATGTGTTGCAGAGAGGAATGGAGAGGAAATAAAGCCCAAGGAAATTGGCATAGTCCGCCTCCTCAGTCAACCAGTTGCACGCGCTATCCCATAATGGCGTGTCTGTGAAAACTTCCCTTGCATTTGTGGTATGGTTTTGCAAAAACTGAATCAGGTAATACCCCTTATTCTAGTACAGTTGTTCACAGTCCTGTTAGGAAGGTTATTAAAAGAGCGCCACCAAAAGAAGCTGATTCCTCTGGTTCGGACTGTTGGAAAGGAGTTTTAGGAGCAGGAGGAACTGAGCTGCAGGATTTCACCCGGCTGGTTGAAGAAGGAGGGCTGCTGAGTAGAGAGCAGGCAGAAGGAGGAGAATGAACTACTTTAGTTCTTCTGACTGAATTGAACATCTACTAATATTTTAGCAATTGGCTTTTCACAGGCTAGAATTAGTATCTTTTTTATTTTATTGAGGGGTTTATAGGAGAGTAAAATACTTTTTTCTGTAAAATTTTGAAAAACAATCTATGAATTGCAGTAAGTTAACACACATTTGGTATTCACATTAGGCAATTATAGTACTTGCATATTTATCTGTATCTATTCTTTTTTTCTTTGATATTTCACATTCATTCTGATATTTTGGTTTCCATATTCTCCTTTATCTCACCTTCTCTGGGATCAGATGAACTGAGGTCGGAATCTCCTGTCTTAGGCCAAGGAATGAGAGAAATTAATTTAAGTCATTAGTAACATCCAGCTTCTGTTCTGTCACTCAGGATATTAGCAGTTGCTATCCTCTCTCACTATAGTTGTGCTTACTTTTTCTTTGTCATCTTCTTCTGCCAAAAATCAGGGATTTAGAACTAAGCCAATACTGAATTCCTCCAAATAGTGCCTTTTACTGATTTTTTTTAATTTTTTTTTTTATAAGAACTTTGCTGCAGCATGGAGACCATAGCTATTAAATACAACTTTCAGACAAAGATAGATAAAAATAATGTCTTACCTTATTAGATGGGATTATGTTTTGTTATTTTTTTCACTGCAGCAAAGATAGCTAGTTACATGTAATAAATTTATTTTTTATAAACTAAATGAGCCATGTCCAACCCTGTTTGAGGAAGAAGCATCTATTGATTTAGGAAAGAACAAAAATAACTTCTGGTCTTATGGTCTTCTAAGGAGTTAGACGTAAGCAATAGGAGAGAGCTCAAGTCTTTTCTGGGCTGATCCCAAAATGAATTAAAATGGCTTATTTACAAACACATAATTATGTTATTTTTTTAGCTACTGATTACGTCGTCCTATTTTTGGTGATGGAGGTAGAGTCATTTTTCAGACAGCATTGCAATTAGCATGGCTGACAGCTGATTTGTCTGTCTCCAAATCTTTGTACTGACATGTGATGTCTATCTTAGAGACATGCTTATTGTAGCATATGATTTATGTATCCTTATTTTGCATTTAATTGCTATGACACATCAGAATCAGAATCAGAACCCAAAACTTTAATCAGTCCTAACAATATTTTCCCGCCCAAAAAAATAAAATACCATTTTTCTAACACTTGTGCAGGAGGAACTATGCAGAATCTCCTAAGTGTGAACCAAATTAATATGACTGCTGGGTTTGGTAACTTACCATCTGAATTTTGCATAATAGCTAATGTGTAAAATTCTCAGTGCTTTCAGCAACAGGCATGCTGTTACTAGGAAGGTAGGAGGCACCTTAAAGCTACCTCTACTGCCAATAGCTGTATATCATTACTAGTGACAGACTCCTTGAGTCCCACAGGGATTTGTTGTCAGACTGAGTTGGGCTCAGGAGCTGGCATACTGTTACCGTGCTGCATCTCCAGCTGATTTGCCTTCTGGATAGCTAGGACTGTACGCAGTCATTCCAATCCTTTTTCTTTTTCCCCCCCCTTTTTTTTTGCGTAAGATGGACCAAATTAGGACTGATGTACGTGGGTGAACTCTCAGGGAAACACTGCATCTAAGCAAAGGAGGAAAGCACTTTTTCCTCAAAGCAAGCCAAGTACAGTTCAGCTGTGTTTCTCTCTGTAAAATCCCGTTATGGATGCTAGAGTAAGGGAAGCAGCTGTATGAGCTGTGAAGTAATTTGGGATGTGGTTATGAAAAAATAAACTGTTGATTTCTTCCCATAAATGAGAAGTCATTGATAGTCATAACCTTTAGACACAAATGCGCATAATGAAACACATCTTTAATTAACACACAGGATTTGTGAAGACTGGTCTGACGGCATGACAGATCTGCATGACATAGTGTTTCAGGTTTAAAGTGAATATATTGAATCTACTTTTTCCCATTGAAGATACAGAAAGACTTGGGAAATTTGAAAACGAAAAGCTTACTTTCAACAACAGGATGGGTTGATTAATAAAGCAGATAGTTTAAGTACCTTGGATAATACTATGTGTGCTTGTCAAAACCAAAGCTGGTCAACTCAAATTGATCTCTTTCAGAGACATAAAAACAGGATTTGTGGATATAATACAAGAGGACTGAAGTATACTTGACTTCAGCAAGACATTTGATGAGATTCCACAAAACAGTTTTGAGAAGAAAGTAGGAGAATAAAAATTAGACTCTGGTCTTGAAGATAGATAACTAATCAAAGGAAACAAGAAAAAAAACCAACACCACAAAACAAAACAAAAAAAAAGAAAAAAAATCCCTCCTATGGAGAAGAATTCTTTTCAAGTTGAAAACTTGGACTTCACATTGAGAAGGAAGTAAATTAAGATAAAGCATGTCTCAAGTTTTACAGTCCATAAAACGAACTTAGTATCTCTGCTTTAAACCTGTGTAATGTATTGATTTCTGAAGATCAATGCACCTGACAGAAGGATATATTCTTTTTTCAGAGAGGATAAAACCATGTACACTGATCTGAAGAGTTTTTCAGGGAGGCTATGTGGTCTGTTAGATAAAACAGGGTTCTATGTCAACAAAGATCCATAATTTTTAATTCTAGCTTCTTTGAAGCTAATCAGTGATTTGCCACTGAGTGCAGTAAAACCAGATTTTTTTTGAAATATCCTGTGTTCTCTTGCATAAACCGTTTAAAATCCAAATATCTCACATAAATGGAAGAACCTGTGAAAAGGGTAGTATGAGTATTAACTAAAAAGGGATTAAAGCATAGATAACAATTAGGAGAAAAATTGCTCAACCATCATATATGTTGATGAGCCTTAATCACATATAGCAGACCTTTTGGAGTGCTTAAGAATTATTTCTGAGAACAAGTTCTCTCCTGTGTAAAGACTGTGTGATATAATCCTAGAATAACCTCAGATCAGGAAAAGGAATTTATGAGCCTTCTGCTGCCGGATCTGCTTTCACTGCTCTGAAGACGCAGGTAAAAGAAGGATCAGGACTGGGGCAGATGATTAAAATTAATTTCCTTCAGAACAATGGAAAGGACTTCTATACTTCCTGTGCTGTATTGAATCTTACAACACATGGCTATTTTGTCTGTAAGACTGCTCAAGAGAAAGACACTATTTCTTTTCTTTTTATAATGGGAAAAAAGTTTGGGTTAGCTCTCTCTTTACATTCAGGAAAAAAAGGACTATTTTAGTTCTTACTTTTTTTAAATTGCCTTTGGATAGGAATCAGACACAGAACATTGCCACCAAGAAGGTGAATACTCAGAAATGGAGGGAGCAGTGGCAGAGACTTGCATTAAAGACTGTAGCTCAGCCTTAACTGTAACAGCTCAGTGTTAGAGCCTTTCCACATCCATGGCTATAATTTGTCTTATTTTTATATTTTTAATTTAATGTCCTTAAGTATATACTGCACATTGATCTTTAGTGTGCTCAGTGATTATGATTGGCTATTTCACTTAAATATTCTTTGTGGAAAAGAGATATAGCCAGTTTAATAACGATTAAGAAAGATCTAAGTAAAAAAGCAGAGCTTTTAGGTTTTTTCAGTGATACAATGCTATTTCAGGTACAACAAGAAAAGTCTGGAGCACAAAGTAAAAAATAAAAGTTGCCAGCCAGTCTGTGTTGGTTCTGAGGTCTGTGTTGTACGAACCAGAAAGACCTAAGTATTTAGATTTGAGCTGCATTAGGAAATCTAGCACTGTACACATCTGATCCAAACTAGAATCAGGGTCAACATCAGACAGCAGACCAAGAATAAAGATTACTCTAAATTACTATCATATTTACCTAAAATGAATTTGGTCTTTAGCTTTGCATTATCGAAGTGATGTAAAAACTTAAGAGGAATACATTGTCCTAAGAAAGAAAATCTTTAATGACTGATTTGTTATTTGTCCTTTTTCCTTTGTCTTAAAATTTCTCTGTTGGTTTGGTTTTTTTTCTAAAACTACAATTTATTGAAGTCATAACAGCTAGCAGGAGGGCAGAATATAATATCAGGTACTGAATATAGTCTGGATTCACCAAATAACATTTTGTAACACCTCTTAGCCATGTGAAAGAGAACATATTCTGGGGGGCAGATGACCCAACAGGAAAAGTTCCGTCGCATGAAATACAGGCAGATGTGCAACTTCAACCTGTAATTACCTCTCACTCCACCTCTGCTGCCAAAAGAAAGAGGAAAGCGAGAAGGAAGCTAGAGTACTAAGGAGAACAGATATGAGGTACAACATGCTGGACTTGAACCCACTTGAGCATGATTTTTGGTTTCCTTATAGCAGAATGTTGAGTTAGATCAGAGCTCCAGTAACTCAACAAGGCTTGCTGGATTGAATTACCCATGTCTGTTGTCATACCCTGGCTGTCCAACAGTGAAATGAAAAGTCCAGTCCAACAAAGTCTCAAGAAAAATATCCTCAAAATTAAGGTTTATATATATGCACTCATTAAAACTGAAAAAAAATGACATTCACAAAAGTTAAATTGCCATTACTCTTGATCAGAAAACCCTGCCTACTTATCAGGAAAATGATATGCAGCAACTCCAGAAAGTCAATTTTACTTTACAAAAACCCTCTACTAAAACCCATGACTGTTCTTTCAGTTCACTTTCTGTCTCTAGAAAACACTGAATAAATGTCTAAGCTTCAGCCTTTTCAGCAGCAGTAAAGGGTGGATATAAATAACAGACATTGACTTGGGGAATTATAATCATGAGAGTGACGGTCTCAAAAATAGAAGCAGAATAATTTTGCATAAGAAAATTATTTTTCAACAGGAGATTTAAAATAATAGATCTTCCATTGGCAGTACTTGATTGCTACTAAACGTATTGTGTATTTGTCAAAAGGAAGCAGACACGTGTTAATGAGTCCCTTGGTCTCAGCCTCCTGATGGTGATTTCTCTTTAAATGGCTTTCCTTTTTTCATTGACAGCCAATGCACAGGTGAGACAATTTTGCATATAATGTAAAATTCCATTTTACTTTCCTGATCCTCATTCCAGGTAGCAAGCAATGGGGAAAATATGTGATTTTTTTAAAAAAGTTGGAAGACAGGGGGTGAGAAAAAGAAGGAAGAGGCAGGAAGGTGAGAAGTCAGGAAGGACTAAGAGGATGTGTATCCTTTAACCCTGGCCTCTGTATGACAATTATGTGGCTAGGCAGGAGGCAAGCGGAGAAGTCGTGTGAAGGATCCATACTACAAAGGAAAAAATATTTTTCCCATCTTCTCTGTGAATGTGCTGTATTGCTCAGAACGTAGCCTGGAAGTTGGGAAGGATGAGATGGAAATTCCAGGGCGACTGAAATAAACGGGCAGAGAATGACTGAGAATCAGAAAAACTGCATGTGTCATTTTCTGGGTAGGCCTGGTTACAGAACATAATCACTTTAAAAACTTCCATGCAGAAAATATATGATGATTAGGTATCTAAATTCTCTCACTGATGCATGTAAGGGAAAAATAAAAAATTCAGATTCTTTACTACAAGTTCTCAGATAATTACTACACCACATTAAGGGGCAGATTTTCAAAGTTGTGTTAAGAAATGTAGCCATGTGACCTCTCTGAAGTCAGTAAGAATCGCTCAGTTAAGTCTCAGTGCTTTGCTTTGAAAATGCACCTACCTGCTCTTTGGGAGGTGGAAAGCAATTTTTTTTTCCCTCCTTTGAAAAGCTTTTTAGTTCTTTAGGAGACTTTTCCCTTTCTGCTTTGTATTTCACAATTTATCCTCAAAACACTGTACTTGTTACAGAATTTTTTATATCTTAAACTGTGTTTGCAGTATCCTTTCAGAGGGCTGTTACTGAGATTACAGGATTTTTGCTCTCTCCAGTCATGGTCAAAAAGATTTTTGCCTCTATTTTTTTCCTACTGCTAGCTTACCGGTATTAGTCATGCTTTGCTCAAAAGCAAATGTCTAAACTTATTCTTGAAATGACTATCCATACTGCTAGAATAATGTTGTTCATACATTTGAATTTAATTGAGTTTGAATTGTTAAAGCTGTGTCAGCATTTTCATTACGAAACACAAAATAATTGAACAACTACCAAAAAATTACCCAAGATACCATCATACTATAAAATATACAATGACATAAAAATGGTGTGAAATTAAAACAATCTGTACCAACATAGGATTAATGAAATTTTATTTTCTGCTCTACTTTCCCTCAAACTCCTCTTGCAGCAAACAAAATGATCTATTTCTCCCAGATTTTAAAACCTATCATATAAATAAATCTTACAGTGCTTTTTTTTGTATTGTCCCTGTACATTAGAAACTAATGTTAGAATGCACAGCAGTCATTTGCCTGGTTGTAGAGAAGATAATATAAAATCATAATGCCCCAATTATTCCACTGAGAATGCTACTAATGAGGATATTTCCATAATATAAGACACTGCAGAACTGACAAGAAACAAGAAATAAGTTAGTTGGGTACTGTATAAATAGAATGTAAAAATTATCAAACATTTGCCTGATTTTTTTAAGGCTTCAACTTAAACTTAATGTAAGGATATTTCATCTTGCCATTTTAAGCCTCTAATTACAGTTACCATCCTTTGGCTTGGCATCTAAATCACAGCCTGATGAGTCTTATTTTTATACAAGGAGACATCATACAAGGAAAGGTCATGCTCTACGTAATTCTGGCTTTGTTTTACTGCTTCAGCCTATCATAATATGCAATTTTATCAAACTCTAATCATAATTTTATTTTTTAAACATATTTAAGAGAATAATTAAGGCCAAATATCATGTTACCTAAATTAAAGGGAGGGAACATGAATCATTCCTTTCACTTCTGTTTTAGGAATCTAGGGCAACCACGATAAAATTCGTAAAAGCAAAACACACTGCTCTTTATATGAAGGAACTAAAACATCACTTTTTTCAAAACAAGTTACTTTAAATATTACAAAACATTTGAAAATAATCTCTCATCTGCTTTTTGCAAAGACAGAGATTAATGAGCATAGACTGGGAACCGCTCTCTCCTCTGCATGTTGAAGAAAAAATATTCCAAGGCCCTAACTGGAACTGGCTTAATTGAAATGTAGTGGAAATAAAGCATTTTAAAAGGCTGTTTTGAAAATGTTTTTGCCTGTTGCTCTCTATTTCCTATTGCTCTCACAACAATTCTATGTAAGAGAAAGACTGTCCGATGACCAGTAATCTGCAACAAAAACATGTTCCCACTGCATTGTGATGCACTCTGGGGAAACACCAGCGCCCACCAGTCTAGGCTGGAGTGCAAGACCACCCTAAGCCTTGCAGACGTAGTAGCTTGGGTCTGCTATGACCCAGGGTCACGCTGCTGACCCTGCTTCCTTGCACCTTGCGAATACCCACACACAGAGCAAGATACATTTTCAAAGGGATATTTGGGCATTTAGGGTGTCCAAAGATGTATTTAATATTGCTGAAGCATTTCTCAGCAGTACCATGGGGTTAGACACCTGGAGGCTTTTGCAAGTCTCATTAAATAATGACCCGCATATAGGACTTTTAATAATTGAAGCCTGAGTGATTTGCTCAAGTCACACTGGGGGGGGATATTTGGGATGTCTCAAGGAGGTATATAGGGCCACTACTAACTGTGTCCAAAACAAGGCCACCAGGCAGACAGTGATGACACAGAACCCACGGGTGACCTATGCTCTTCTGCATCAGTATCTGGAGGACAGGACATCTGAAATGGCAACAGATGCCTGTGTTTAGGCACCTGAATCACTACCCCAAATCCCATGGCAGGATAAGTGTTTGACTAAAAACATCTCCTGAGTATGATTTTTATTTTCAGTCATTGAGGCATCTTTCCTCATCATAGTTAGAAATCCTCAGGAGTAGGTAAAGTATATTGGCTAGTACGCAAATATGTTTTAAATAAACCTGAAGAAGTACCACCATCTGAATGGCCCTAAGTCTGCTTCTGGTCTCAGATCAATGCGTGTAAGCCATTTGATCTCACAAGACCTAGCTTGTCAATTTTTGTCCTGGAGAAAATTATTCATAAGTGTGAAAAGAACAGCAGAACATTTTCTGTACTAAGGAAGAAGCAGACTTGCTAGCATAGCTAAATGGATCCTGGTACTTTCATGCTTTATTATTTTCACCAAAAGAAACTGTATTTATTTGCTGAAAGCTTATCAAGTCCCTCAATTTCTGCTGAAGTTTAGTAATTCCAAGTGCTCTTTTGTGCAGAGAATTTTAAACTTTTACTGAACTCCCATCTTACATTAAAGTAAATAAAACATTTTAGTCTTCTAGCTGCATTATGCATGAAAATGAGGGTGGAAATAACACTTAAGAATAAAACAGCAGTAGGTAGCATGGATTTGATTACAGATTGAGTCTGCATCATCTTGCTTAATACTAAACTGAATCCTTACCTTGGTGTATCAATGATCACATGAACACCACAACAGCAGAGGAGAGATAAAGGGAGGCAAAGGTATATAAATATATATGAAATCCATATCATTCAAGTACGAAATGGTTAGTCTTCAGCTATTCATTATTCTATTGAAAATTTTTTCCAGTAAACAAAATAGCTGTCACGACTGTTGCGACAAATATGTATCCAAAGCAGGCAATTCAGACCTAGACTGCATACAGCTATATAAACTATTCAATAAATACTGATGAATAATAAATACAGTTACATAAATCTGGACCTGTTTTTATGTGATTTGTGAACAAGAGAGAGCTAGATTTATCACATGACTTGACAAAGTGATGTGAGGATGAGGTTTCTGACTTAGCAAGGCACTTACGCATGTATATAAGCTCTGTCACATTCTCAGGTCTGATTAATTTCTAAGTTAAGCACATGCTTAAATGATTGCACTATCAAAAGCAACACTACATTCCTCTTGAAATGTAAATTTAATGTGCCAACTTGCACAGGTTTTTTAGTTACGTTTTCTTGTTCACCTTATTACTCTGGCTGAATTGAAATCTGGTGGCTTCAGTTCCTATGGAAATAAGAAGAGTGACTCAGTCCTTCACTACTAGACAACACTTGACTTACCTTGAGCTAAACTAGCAAGCTTCAGCACAGACAATTCAGACAAAGATAATAGCATGGCTGTACAGCTCTGCACAACAGGAGCAGGAGAAAAATTGGTCTAATATTTCAGCTCACAAAAACAGGCATATGCAAGAAATCAGTTGAATTACTGTGATTTATATCATCTAAGGATCTTCCTAGTATTCTCTGTTGTACATTTTGACTAACATACAAAATTATATACAAAGGAATATTTAGCAAGAGCAAAATAATCAGAGAAACTATTAATAGCATAAGGGCTATTAAATTTGTTTAGTAACATTGGCTTTCTTTCTAGACATAAGACTAACTGCACATATAAATCTCTGTTTGGATGCAGAATTAGCAGCATATACAAATGATTATTCTGCTATCCATTTTAAATTGACATAATGGAGGTAATAATTGTAGTAACTGCGCATATAAATGCAGACAAACAAACTCTTGTGCATTTTTATACACTGGGTACGGTCTATACTTAAGGAAAAGAATGTGGAGAATGTTCCTCAAAGATTTATTTTGAAATAAATAAGCTTGATAGCATCTAAGCTATCAATAAAGCAGCCCTAGGTTTAAAATGGAAGTTTTGTAAGTCTTTTTGCCTCTCAGCTGAAGAATAGGCAATTAGTTATTTATTTTTTTTTAAGCTTGGCATCGGCTTATATAAATTTCAGATCTGCAGATAGCAGACATTTGACTTTTCTTTTTCTTGCTTGAAATTCCTTTATGAACCTTTGGAAGCATTGTATGAACATCCTGGTACTCTTAGGCACATTTGCATAACTGTTACACATAACACGTACCTACTGTGTGTAACAATTAATTTCTACATGATAGATTTTCAGGGAGTTCTTCACTATTACCAATGGTGTGTTCTATCGAGGGTCTATGTAACATATCCCTTTCTCTTCATGTGGGAATTCAAGAACCTATTAATGCCAAGTAAAAACTTACTTCATGATTACGTACCACCATTCCCTGGATGAGGTCCCATCACAGGGCACAGTTTACTTGAAGTCTGTTCTCTCAGTAGGAACAGATGGAGTGGTCACAGGGCAGGGATCAATCAGATGATGTATCTGCTGTGCGATTTCTGTAAAAGGGCTTGAGTGAACAACTGAGGTAATGAATTCTTCTGCAGCTATTGAGAAGCTATTTAGATAATATCCTGCTTTTTGGAACATCCACAATCTTCTTACTAATTGTACAAGGACAGCACCCATGCCTATATCAAGACAAATGTACTGTGAGGCACCTACTGCCTTACACAGGCAAAATACTTAAGATTAAAATGTAAACAATTCCATATGTTCTAATTTTTAGAGGTACAGATATAAAGTTACAATTCTCAATCTGCGCCAAGTGAGACAGATGTATACTTTTGTTATACAGGTCCACCCAGAAGTCCACAAACAGTGGTTGACAACAGATGGAGTAGTGCCATTTTATGTCCATAATCTGAGAGCAGAGCGAGTGATAATTAAGCAAAACGGGGTTGTGTGTACATACACAGATAGAGCAAATGGTCATCTCAAGAAGCATAAAAAACTCCCAGTCAGTGAAAACACTTAAGACTGTTACAACCTCAGGTGCGATTTTCATGCAAATAACAGTTTTTATTTTTTGTCATCTCTTGCTTCTACCAGATCATTTTAATGGTTTGGAGAATACAGCAAGATAAGATTTACCAGGCTTAAAATTATTTATTAGAAAAACATCTATCATCTTTGGATGACAAGATTGAAGTAAAGACAGCAGCATACTTGCCACATTGTCCATGGCAAACCATTGTTACGGAAAGGGACGTGTGCTTTAGGGGAAACTCTGCTTTGAGTGAAGAAGGCACCATGTAATTTCAAGCAAGACTTCAGATTCCTTTTTTTGTAACCAGAACACCCATGGCATAAACTTCCTGAAATTCTTTTTTCCTCCCACTGACGGCTCTCTGAGGAACTTCTGGTCTCTGCAGTGGGCCAGAACACTCTGGGGGGAGTTCTTCGGTTTATTTATGGTTTGTTTTTTTTTTTTTTGTCTGGTAAGAGAACAGCAGATTCATGGGACACTAACTTTACATGCATTTGGGCAAGATTTTAGAGAAGAGCTGCAATAGTCTCAAAAAATTATTAGTACTTAAGCAGTATAATGAAACTCGCAATTTTCTCATCACTGCCTTGAAACCATTAATTTAATCACTGTGATATTATCTCTCTCTATAAATAACAATAAAAATGCTTTTAAAAGTAGATACATATTTTACATGTTATGAATTTCATTTTTTTGGAATGAACTGAACCCATATCTGTTCCTTTGTCATCTAATCTAAATGAGATAAATCTGATTTAACCTGAAATGAATCAATTAACTTGTGCCCGGTATAGTTTTATAAATGTCAATAAAGTCATGCCATAGCCACTTGTAATTTCCATGGAAAAGCAATATATTATCATACCTTTATAATAAAAAATTGCTTTATCGTATGATTATTAACCTACTCATTGAAAAGAAAGTGTCAAACTTTGTGAAATATTACAAGCCAAGAGACTTAAATTTAGTCCTGGAAAATTTAGTCCTGCACCGTGTATTATGCAACCATTCATCACTTCGTAATTGATGGTTACAGCAGAAGAAAAACAAGGAAGATTTATGGTGATATACTAAATAATTTTACCTGTCAGGTACCCATCTCAGAGGATACCCTCTCATGAGAAAAATGCATTGTGATGAGAACAACAGCTTGATTCTGCTTGCTTGGTGTCCCTGAACTGATTCAACTAAAACAGCAACTGAACTGTTGTGCTATACCCCAGCTAGGCTTTGGTTGACTTTTTCTGCTGCTAAATGAGTCTTTATGGCTTATTAAAACTGAAAAGTTGTCTAATTTTAGGGGGGGTTGATGTACTGTATAGAAACAAGGGTTTTGTTACAGGTTATCTTTTGACACCATCTATAATTCAAGATGATCATGAGTGTGTATTATGTTGCATCCTATACAGGCTTGGGAAAAATACCAGGATGTTCTCACTTAAAATGTTCATACTGCTTACTTGACTCATGTCTTATCCCTTCTCTATTTTTCAGAGGAGTGAGACTATCCAAGATGAGTCCAGAAGTATGTGGAATTTGACCCAAATTTTCTTGTCCTACAAAACCATATACTTAATAGCATTAGAAAGCTTTCCTCCCCTGTAAGACCAATACCAGGATAGCGGGGCTTTGCTTAGACCTGAAGTGCAAGATGAGGGCTTTTAACTTGCCTTTGAATATTTTCTCAGTGTTCAGATGGTCTCAGCTACATCACAAGGCTGTCTGATTTCTGTGTCTTCACAAGATAACAGTCACTGTCATTTACCAAAGGATATAATTCTTCCCTCTTTAAACCCAATGAGAATTTTGGCACATTGTCTGTCTATTGCATTCTAGCATCATTATAATTGCTGGGATGCAAGCCAGGAAAAGATCTGGAATGATATTTTAATGACAGTAGCATGCTGATATATTGTGGTTTTAACCTCTAGCTAGAACTATAGAAATACTAATTTTTCTTCAAAATCTCTCTTACATATTTCTTTTCTACTCAACTTCTGCAAAAAAAATAATCTTCCTTTAAATGTACTTCACAAAAACAAATCTCTCATTGCCTAAAAAGCATGGTTTTTTTCTTAAATTATTGCTCTTTCTTTCTCTTTCTTGTAATTTCCATGGAAAAGCAATATATTATCATACCTCTGTAATAAAAAATTGCTTTATTGTATGATTATTAACCTACTCATTGAAAAGAAAGTACTTTCTTTGTACTTGGCACTTGTCTTTCCAGAACTTTTGTTTTTTTTTCCTAAATGATCTGATTCTAGTAAAACAAAAAAAAACAAAAAACTGTTATTTCTTGACAATTGCTCAACTGGTTCATTTATGTAAAGGAGCAGTTTAGTAATCTTGTACATGGGTAAGCCTCTTTCTGAATGGCTTACCAAGTTATAAATCTCTGGTTTAGGATATTTGTTGTCCTTGAAAAAAAAAAAAAGGAATGAAAAACTTTTGATGTGGTGCTGCAAATCAATCGGCTGAAAAGCTAGACCCGAATGCTCTAAATTAGTATAAATCTAATTTTGCTATTTTCTTTGTACAACTGTCTAATGTACATCCTTCACCCTTTCCTTTATTTGTAGATTGAGCTAATTTTCATCAGACTTCCAATACTCCATCCAAATTTATTGGAAAAAAACTTCCCTAAATATGTAAAACTTTGAAATAATCTAATATTATTAATAAACACCAGCAGGTCTGTTGAACTATGATAATGGACTTTGAGACCCAAAAGCCACCTCCATCCTTCCATTCAAAATGTGAAATAAGCACAACCATCTTCAAATTAGTAGTTCTGACAGCAGGTTTCACAGACTGTTACCATAAAACAACTAAAGGAGGTATGAGTGTGGACACTATGGCATATTGAGGTACAAACCATCTCGTACTATGCCCATGCTCTGACCTTGCTGTAGATGAGTCAGACCCCATCTGAATGCCACACAAGATACAGCAGCACGGCCAGGGCAGCTACAGGGAAGAAAGGTTGCTGAGGCTGTCCTGCTCTATCTGGCTATGTTATATTTTTCACACTAAAATCCACATGTATGATAAATCAGTGGAAGGCTAATCAAGATCCTCCTTTGCCATGACCCCACCATTTCAGCAGGCCACAACTCTGGAAAAGAGGACTTTTGATAGAAACATTAGCCTGGGACATTCTCTTCCTCCTCCACATCCGGCTCCTGTGACACAGGAGTCAGTCCTGACACGCACCGCATCCTGGCCCATGTCTTTATATTTTCACAGCTTTCCTGTCCTTCTCCATCTCGCTGCAGATGCCTTTGCAGGTGTCTCTGCCTCCACAGGATTTCCAGGCTCACAATACATGCAAGTAGCCCAGGTGCCGGGCAGCCCTCCAGTGGGCTGGACCCTTGTCCTTTCACCTACTACACTTATGAGCCCTAAGCAGGGAAACAAACAGGCTGGAAAGCAGAGGTGGTCACTCTGCTTTGTGATGGCACACAGAAATATTTTGAGAATGTGATGAGCAGAGGAAGCTGTAGGAAGATAAAAGAGGAGTAGGAAAAGGCTTCCATTCCCATCACGCTGTCAGAAGTGGCAAGGGCAAAGGTAGCAAAAAGGGCTACACAGACGAGGTAGTGCCATATGCTGAGTCCTGTTTCAAGGATACAGAAAGGGGAATGTGAGGCCCTTTGGCTTTGGTCCATAAAAGAAGAGAAAATGCTCTCTTAAAAACTCTGAATGTGATACAAAGTCAGAGAGATCAGGGAAGCTTTTTATACTCTTGCTTGGCCATATTCCTTAAGGAATCACAGCTGGGCTTATACTTCCAGGGAGAGTTTGAGAAAGTGATAGTCAAGTACATAGATTGATGTCCCAGTAAACAAGCTAAAATAACTGCATCTACTGGCTCCCTGATCTTTCTATGCATTAAAGTTCTTGTAGGTTTACATGCAATAACAACTTGGAGAGATAAAGGAGAACTGTCTTGATGCAGTCTTCTGGAGAGGCCACTGTTTGGAAGCAGCTTAGTTTTTCTTAGGTGTTCATTTTGAAACTTCTTTGCAAAGAAATTTATGGTTCTTTCTGAAGGGTTTGGGTTTTTTTCAGTTATCTAAGGCACATATCTTTCTTTAAAGAGCTTGTATGGAACTTGTTAAAGAGTGTGTTGCATATCTTCTTATTAAGATGTTAAAAGTCTTTACTGAGAGTTTTATAGGTTCAAATTTCTCTCCAGAAAAAGAACTCTAAATCACAGCAGTCAAACCCTGCAATAATACGTAATGTTTGGAAAAAGGCAGATACTGCAAAGTTCACCTCAAGTACAAATGGTCCTGAAGCACACCACTTAGTAAAGAAATGCAGATGAATCTTTGAGATATAAAAAGAAGGCAGTCTGCCACATTTACTGACTTTGAGTAGCAGCTTACCCTGCAGGCTGTCCATTGAAAAAGAGGCACAGAAAATGTACTACTAACTGAAACAAGCAAAAAGTTTTCATTCCCAAAATAGTGGTGATGAAGGAAGAACGCACTGCGATGTGCTGATGTGCACAGTGTTCTGAGTTCTTCTTTAAGATTCCTCCTGTAATTTGCATTAAGTGCTAGTCTTTACTTTGCTTTCAATTATATATATTTGTCATGTTTGAGGAAAATTTTATATCAGCCTCATTGAAGTTCAGTGGAATTTAAAAGAAAGCTCCTCTTTTCTTCCATTGACCATGATTGTCCACCCAGGCTGATCCTTTCTGTTGTAAAAAGACAAACAAGCATAATTATTCAGTGTTGTACACAGCCCCATGAGTAACAGCTCATTTCCCCGTGGCTTCACTAATGACAAGGTGCAGACACAAGGCAGGATGGTGCTAAGTCCCGAGAGGCAGCAGCAAAGACAAGGCTGAACTGTAACTGGACATCTTCACTTACTGTTATGATGAGATGTGACATTGAAACGAAGGAAAAGAAGCTTCCTGGTTGATTGCAAAGCAGCCACAGCAGGAGTACGAGATCATTGCTGGACAACGTGAAAAAACAAGGTGTGCACCCAGGATGGGTACAGAGGGCTGTCAGGTGTGTATTTCTCAGGATGTCTAGCACTTCAAAGTGCAGGGAACACACAAAAGCCTGTGGAATTACACCGGGCTCCACTTGGAGCTCCACATAGCACCTTTGCAACTGGAATTAGCACTTGAAGAAAACTGCCTTTGAAATAAAGACTCATTATGAAAGCTACGATAATATCTGGTCTTACCTAAGCCCACAAAAAACAACCTGGCAACAGTAAAAAAATTAAATCTCTAATTATCTCAAATTAAATGCAAATATGCTCTAAAAACTCTCAGTTTTTGCAATTTATTTTGCTAACTGATATACTTGAATGTAGCAGACCAGAAATATATTTAACAAAATTGAAAATTACAGAAAATGTAGATCTGCAATTTCCTCTCTCTCTCTCTGTCTGCCTCACTGTCCAAGAACAAGGAGACATTCAACAAAACTGAAGGTGAATTATTGCAATATGTCTCTATCAGCACGGTTTCACTCTTTCAGTTACTATTTTATACAGAAAACCTAAGCAGAATAGATAAAGAAAGAATTTTAGAATTATTAAAAAGAGATTTAAAACATACACAAGATAATGCTATCATTTTCTCCTTTGAAGGAAGAACATTCAAAGGTGAACACAGCTTTCTAAATGGAGTTTTTTCAGCACTCTTTTACAGTCGCTGGAATTTTATCTTTAAGAGTGTTCTAACCTTGTTTTATATGTTTGTTAGTCCTGAGTGTTTCAGTACCATCAGCCCCTGCCCGTAGTAACCTCCTAATACTGAGCAGAACAGCTACAGCACAGCTAGGTGCCCTTAGGATGATTTGTATGGCCTTGCCAGTGTACCTTGTGTTTTTTCTCAGTGAAGGAAGCATTATGAGTCTTAGTCTGTATTTATTTAAGTTCAGATCTAGTGCCAGGTGAGCTCATCTTTATGCTACACATCCTGGAAAATGCGTTGTCCTCAGAGGTCACCTTCAAGTGTCAGTTGGCAATGTCCAGTTTTTCATCATTACTCCTGATATGGTCAGCAAATGTCATCTCTTCTATGACATCAAGTGTGCATTAGGAGTTTTATGTAGACTACCAAAACAATTTCAAAAAGCAAAAGATCTCAGTCAAGATCAAGCCACATCTGACTTGGACCATCATGAGAGGGGAAATGCTGTGAAGCAAAGATCCTGAACCACCCAGTTTGCATGTTCAATCCATCTATTCAGGTACCATATATCCAATGTCTTTCTCTCAGACTTCAGGAACTATTTTATGTTGATCCTCAATTTATTTTTAGTCTACGTCAGTATTCGTACGGCAGTATTTGAACCAGACTCTTAGTGTGCAGGGTACTCTGCACAAAAGAATGTCTTTAGAGGGTTTGTAATCAAGACAAGAGATAATAGAAGAATGCAGGCAGATAATCCTGAAGAAGTATTTAGTTCCCTATCAGAGCGCAGTAGGATTTCTCATATAAAACAATATTTTAGGGTACTTATACCTCTTTCAGAGCCAATTGTCTGAGAAATCACACTTTCAGAGTATACTTCTTTCAGTCTGCACTGCTACTGCCAATGAAAACTGAATGATGATGAGATCAGTAACCAGTATACAATCCTTGGTTTAGACTATGTTCTCACTCTCGACAACAGTGCAAAGCTGCATCTAGAATACCCTATGCCCATGCTGGTTATCTATCCCATTCCTTAAAAATCATTGTTGCATTGTCTAAATGGAACAGGCAAAGATTAGCAAGAAGGTTGTGTAGCTCAAGGGCTGGCTTCAAGGAGCTTGTCAGAAGGACATCAAATAGATGAGGAGGCGTATTCATTATGTACAATATATATAAAAGGCATTTCACTAGACTTTAACAGAAGAGACATTTTTTTGGGTTTTTTTTTTTGCTTTGCTTGCTGAGATCCTTCAAGTCCTAATGCAAACATTTACAGTACCCAAAGTTCTTCAAAAATGACAGAACTAAATTTGCAGTATTAACTTTCCTTATTTCCCTGGATAACCTTTTACTTTAGATATCCAATATCTGTAGATAGTATTACAGATTCTTCAAGAAAAATACTTCTCTGCACATCAATAGTACAATCTAGAGTTTTATTAATGCGTCATAAAAAAAATCAAGAGAGGTTTGATTTCTAAAGCAGATGTATATTAAATAGGTACAATTGTTTTTTTCTCTGAAGAAATTGAAAATGTATTTATTTTAGCTGAGGAAATAGATTACTGAATGCAATAGCTGTTGTACGGTGTACCATAAAATTACTTACAATACCTGAACCATAGAGAAAAAGATGTCCATTAGTTATTTTTTTTATATTTAGTTAATTCAACATGAAATAAATCCTTGAAAATATCAGTTTACTTCTGCAGAAGGCTTCATTTGAAAGACAAATTTAATACAGGGAAAGATCACCCTTCTCAAAAATTCCATCTGTTTGCTTTAATCTTTCATCAAACAAACTTTGTATCCCCACACGCCTTTAGCAAGGTAGCAGGAATTTGCTGTACTTCACATGAGGATGCTGGGCTGCACAGATGTTGAATTCCCTCACCATTCACATTTCTAACTTGATGGAGTGCCTCCTGCTACGTTACTGATCAGAGGGAAGGCAAAGGAAGAAATCTTGGGAGGACCCTAAGCATTAAATCGTGCTCATGCTGTACTTGCCTTGCAGCCACCTCTTGCAGCCACCTTCACATTTTACTACTGCCCTTATAGTGATATGGTCTGACACAAATGATTCGTCCTACAAAGACCCTGATTTTTGCTGCAAGGGCAAAGAAGATTTGTAGCCAGATCATTCTGTGAAGGAGCTCAAGCTGTCACAGGGATGGTGGACAATATTCATTCACAGGAGAGTTCTTGTCCATTCCCAAGACTTTCCTCTCTCCAGAGAGCGTGCAACCACTGACACCAAACAGCTTGTGCACAGGAGAGAAAAGACTACCTGTATCTTGCAAGTATTCTTATGAATATAAAACTCCTTATTTTCTCCCAACTGTTCCTATTCTTAAGCTTCTTCTGAAAGCTGATGCAGGCATCTTCACATTAATGTGTAAGTTTGTTTGCTAATTTAGCAGTAAAAGGGATTAGGAAAAAAATAAGGAAAAAAAGCAGCCGGACACTTCATGAAAGAGGAAAACCTGTACAAAGGCAAGCTGTCATGGAGTAGACAATATCTGATGTAAGAAGAAATACTGAAGACAGCTGACAAGGCAGAGAATGTGACTAAATTGGGCAGTATTCAGCCACTCGGTCATCACTGCTGCAGACATTTCAGAGGGAAATACGAGCATTAGAGACAATTCGTTTAATGGAGACAGCTGCTCAAAGATTGCAATGTCTAGAAGCTTTGATAGCCTAAGACTACAAGTCCCAGAAGAGACTATTCAGTCACCAGTTTTATTTGAAATATTTCCTATTAACACACAATTCCTTGCGCAGTCCCTTCTGATTCAGACACACAATATATAAGCCCCACTGATGAGTAAGGTATGCTTTTTCTTCCAGCTGCACTGAACACATGAGGTTCCTTTTGGAAAGAAATAAGTACATGGACTTTATTCAAGCCATCATACTAAGCAATGTGATGGTGATACCAGGTGGTTGATGAACATTATTTTTAAATGTATCAATAGCAATCCAGAGCTTTTTAAATCATATCAGCCTTGGGTATTGTGCCCAATGTTAGAGTGCAAGATCATTATGGACTGAAAAAGGATGATGACTGGAAGTGGAGGATCAAGGAGAAAAATCATACTGTTCAAAATTTCGACTACTAGATTCTGTGGGACACTTCTTTTTTTAGGAGATTTGAAAGTATTGTATTTCTGTATTTAAGTTGAAAATAAAAATCTACAGAATTAGGAAACAGAAAAATTGTCACCTTTCACCTTGCTACGGCTCAATAACAACAGAAGTTGTAAGACGGGAGCTCTGCGATGCATCTGCGGATGTACACAGATATAGCTGAAAATGTAACAGACGGTGCCTCTGCCGTGGCGCAGCTAACAAGGCCCTCAATCCACATACATTTCCTAGGGGTTTCCTGAGGAATCCATACTAGCTGTTCATTTCATGTCCCTTCCAACACCAATAGCTTACATCACTGTAAAAACTGGCACCACAACAGCACAAACCTTTCTTCCAGGGAATCGAGCAATTTTTGTGCCAGAGATCAGGGCTGTAATAGACGCTGCTCTCAACAGCAGAGCTGTGAGACCAGAAACAAGACAGATGCCAATATTGGCACTGCTACCTTTATGGATTGCAGATGCCTTTACTTACTGTCAGGCTGAATGCCAGTTTTGTTTCTAGTTCAGGCTCTGTCACAGCTTTAGTTTCTATCAAGAATAAGCAGCTTTAAACAGGAAAACTGAGCAATCAGATTTAAGCTACCAACTGTCTGTGGTAAGTCTAGGAAGAGCTGATTGCACAGGGAGCATTGCTAATGATCCACAACTTGGTAATCAGATAACTCGATACAATACACCCTCAATATATCCTCCAAAAATGACCCTCGCTTCCTTACTGCTTCTTCATTTGGGAATAAGATCTCTCAATCCAAGCTACATCCTGTCTTGCCATTATTACAATCCCCTGAGAGTTCATTTATCCAAGGAAAGAAAAAGGTTGTCCTGACCCCAGGTGGAAACCTATTCCTTAGTAGAACGAGGTCAAATTTACCCTTCAGCCTGCATCTGGAGGCACATACATCTGCTGTTGCAGAAGCAAAAAGTATTTGACTTTCATTTGAGAGATATTTACCTGATTATTCTACCGATCCAGTTCTAATGCTTGTGAGGTTTTAACTTTTTAACCATGGGACAGACATATTTAAGGCCGTGAGTGCAGTGTCAGGAGGTAGCCCAGATTTCAACCTTTACAAACCAATGAAAATAGAAGTCTCTGTATTCAAAATGAGCAGGTTGGGTTATTTTTTTCTGATTTCAAAGCCAAGTCTTATTTTTGAATAGTACAAGGGAAAGAATATACCTGAAATAACTTTCATTATTATTACTATGTTAGTGTTTATAAAATAACATTAACACACAGATCTTGTCTCCTTTTATTTTTAATTTCTAGATCTCATACTACAAGCAAATCAGGATGACAACTCCCATTTCATCAGTTGAGGCATAAACGGCAAGACAATGTAACCAAAATAACTTGCGAAGTAGTGAAAAACTCAAAACTGCATCCAGCACTCCAGCATCCTCACCTGATGCCATACCTCTGAGCACCTTCTCTCCTAACATTATCCAACACAAATATTACGGTTTAAAAATACACCATCGCAATAAAGACTATTTCAAGACAAGCTTCATCACTTCCTGTTGACCATCAGCTATAACAAACATTAAAAGTCACAGTCAAATTTTCAATTCTCAGATTTAAGTGAGCTTGTCTGCCCCGGTGCAATTGTGAATACCTCAGAGACATGTCTGACATGTTGACTTGTCTGACATTTACTTAAAGAGAAACACTGTGAGCAAATACTTCCTTTTTTCACATGAAACTGTTGGTGCTGCAAGTCTTTATTTGTAAGAGTTGCCAGGATCAAACACCAGACATAAAAACTTGGTACAACTGGCTTCAGTAGAATGCCACAGCTGTATGTGGAGTTGTGTGTGGTATTCACCAGCTGTTGATGTTTTCATCCCTCACATCCCATTTATAGGAATCCAGCAACTGATGTTCAAGAGCACACTTGCTGTGGTAATAACACATAGCGCTGCATTGCCCTGGGAAACCGCTGACTTCATAGCATTTCACAAAGGTCATTTTATGGATGGGAAAATAAAGCACACAGAGAAACTGATTTACCCAGGAGAATCCCGAAGATGCAGAATAAGACAGAATGAAATCCAGAGCTCTGGACTTCCAGTCTAGACCACTAGTCATTAGGCCTGATTGCAAAACTCAATGTAGAACATGAATTTATTCACTATGAGATGTTAACACAAATACAGCTATTATTGTTTAATGCTTTGAAGCTTTGAGGCACTGTCAATTTTTCTAGCTGCTCTGGTGACGGAAAATCCAAAGCAAGTTGCTTCTTTCTGCTGAACAGACAGTTAGCAGATTTATTTTTTTTTAATTTTGGTCTGTATGCCAACACAATAGCTGAATACATATATCAGCCATTCCAGCAAAGTCAGAAAAGGGATATAAGTTTCTCTTAAGTTCTCTGTTCACATAGCTGGGAAAAAACATGTTTTGGAAACAAAAACTCATGATCCTTTGCACTGAAAGGAAAGTTTACAAAAGCTGTGTCAACCAACTTCGGAAACCCAGAACACTGTTTTGTGTTACGACATATAAACAGAGCAATGCATGACAAGGCTCAGGGTGATCTGAAGAAGGTGGATGAAGTATACACAAGTCCAAAGGAGAAAACAAAAAGACTCAAAAGCAAGCAAGGCTTCCACGGCAATCCTTAAGTTGGTGTTAAACAAGAGGGCTGTTTTGTGGAGTGTATGATACAGGCAAAAACTGCGTGTGCAAAGTGGCTTGCTAGTTCCAAATTTCAGTGCACACCACTTCTGATTCATTCACAGATATCATGTAACAGCTGCATGTTGCCATGTATATTGACCTAAGTCTATGTCTTTAATCACATTTTCAAGAATTAAAAAAATTACTAACTACCTCAAATTTGTTTCTCAAAGGGATTCCTTTTTTTCTATTCATGCCTGCCCTCTCCACTTGGTACTGCTCATCCTCAAGAAAATTCTTGTTCCACCAAAACAGAAACATTTGTGTTTTACATTCAAAAACCTATTTTTTCTTTCACTGAGATTCTATACTAGTTTTTTCATTAGGCAGTTATCAACGTATCTTTTAGGCCAAAATCAAAAGGGGAGGAGGAAGATTTTGGCCAGCCAGACAGGGGCTAGTCACCTCCAGATGCCAAGCACTGAAACAGATGAACATTTGTTGTGATCTAGTGTGGCAATTCATATGGTTGTCAGTTAAAAAGATATTGTAGTGCTGACAGACATGCCTGAATACAGCAATTTTAATACCTTTTTATTTTTGCTGCTCTATTAGATAGGGTGCCTTGTGGAGTCTGCACATATTAGCATCTGAGTCTGCCAAATGCTTCTTCATTTAAACCTCCCATTTACTGTCACTGATTAATGGGTTGGTTTTTCCAGGACCTGGGACTGTTCTTCCTTTATCTCCAAACATTGGCTGTTCACATGCTTTCTCAAAAGCCATTAGCAGTCTTCTGCTTCTTTGCTCTATTCAACAGGGAACATTCACATTTGAATTGACTTCTCTTGCTGTGGGCAACGTTCTGCTTATTCAATGGCCAGAAGCTATCTAGGGAAAGTTTACAATATTTTTCACACTGTATCTTCTTCATAACAAGTTATCCATGCACAGTGACGACATACTCATTTTTTGCCCTTTGCTTGTAAAATTTGGGAAAAGATTTTGTGTTTTTCTCATCTACAGGCATTTTAAAAAAAACTTACTTTATTAGAGGTATTTATTTCTTCCTAGTTTTTGAATTTCAAAAGGTGAGTGGAATTTAAGAGTTGGTTGTAGTGAAAAATAGCACAAGATAACGTGGTTAGCACCTTGCATTCATGTCAGCTTAATAAGATAAAATAAATGTTGCCCGGTGAGTATGAGACAAAAGGAAGAAGATCATAATGCTGGCAGCCCAGCAGCATGCCAGTAGGAAGGTTAATTAAGGGCAGAACTTATTGTGACTTGCTCCAAGAAAAATTATTCCCTCAATGAAGTCGGACAGCTCTAGAACATTTAATGTATGTCTGAGGATTTTTTTTCTTCTTCTTTTTTTTTTTTAAAAGGATTACTCTCCCATAGTGGCTATTTTCTTTCTGGCAATCTTGGAACGACACGAAAACCCATAAAACAGACAAGGTAGCATAAAGATGCTTAGATATGCAAAATATCCTAGCCTTGGCTTCTTAAACACAGCCAGTTTCTCAAGGGTAAAGGAATGAAATATTTTGTTTAACTCTTCACCAAGTATTTTTCCAAAACAGGAGGGAAAAGGGCTACAGTCTGGTTTTGGTTTTCATTGCAGGGCCCAGGCTCTAACATTGAGAAGAGCCAGCAAAGTGAAATTTTGCAGAGAAGAATGCTAACCAGAACATCAACCTGTCTCATTCCCTGTCCTGGGATTACTATTGCACTTAAGTCACTTACCCCTAGTAAGATCAACACATCCTTCCAGGTAGTGTCTCAATGTAATGTCAGTTTTGTTCATTAAGAAAAGCTTTCTGATAAGTAAAGCATTTGAAGTAGGATTACCAGAAGAAACACTGGTTTAGACATCTATACTAATTTGCTTGCAATTACCTGAGGTGATAGCATTACCTGTGTGCAATGGTAAATGAGTTCTTTGCTGCTCACCTAAGGCATTTCCAGTTTACCTAGTTCTTGTGGGGGACATATTTGAAGTGGACCACCTACTTAATATGTAAGAGCAATACAGCAAATGCACAAAGTTGCCACAAACATCCCCCTTTGGACTTGCTTCTACACTCCGTCAAACTAGTTATACGTGGTGGGAAGAGGGAATTGTACTGAAGTTAGTGAAGTAACACTGGCATCAGGTCAGTGTAACAGAGAGGAGAATTAGGGTGCTTATCTCTGGCGAAGACTGCAGCATTATGCAGTTTCTTTTTCAGCCACTTTGCTGCTTCTGTGTATGTGAGATTAGACGTGGGATTAATTGAGCTCCTGAAAAAATTAAAGGAGCACATCTGCGGCTCTCACAGAGCACGATAATGCTAGAAAATGCTGAAAACAAGCACTTTACTAGTTATATTGCCAAGATTAGCACTGTAACATAGCATGTCCCAAATCTATGCAGTCCTTTGTGACTACAAAAGTTGCTGAGGTTTGTCCTTAGATGTGCAGGGCGTCTTTTGATACTGAAAAGCAGAAATGGTCCCTCCAGGGAGAGGATTGTTAATTCTGCATAGAAGCATTCTGCTGCAAGTGATAGATGAATCCTTTTTGATAAATCTTAATTTAATGCATTTCAACACAGCTAATTTAGAGAATTATATTTTAAAAACTTGTATTATATTGCTGTACTATTCCTTTTAGGAGTGTAATACATGTGGGATAATTTTCTTCTGACTTCATCATGTATCTTGCTACAGGGGGAAGGATTTGTCTCATATACCATACCCTGCTGTTCTTCTGGATTGTTTTTGCTGCTTCCAGCCTAGGACAGGGATCCTTTGTAAATTATACAAAATATGCATCCGAGCTTATTACAGGTACCCATTGGACTCCTGGATAGGCATAGAAATTTTACAACCTATTTGCCAATGCTTTAAAAAAAAAAAAAGGTGATTGTATTTTGGTTTTAGTTGAACTCCGTTTTCTTGTCTTCTCTATTTTTTCCGGTGTTTTGGGGTCAAACATCTAGTAACTGCTACAATAAAAATAAAGGTTGGAAAATATGGAGACCATCCTGGCATACACATCCACAGGAGTGAAAAGTCTATATTTATATGCCTACACACTGTCATTCCCAAGCTGTTCTGTGAGCTGTTTAGCGATAGCTGAGATTCTGGGCCAGCAGCTTTTGTAATCTTTTTTTTCACTCTTTCTATTGTTGTAAGTGAAAAAAAAAAAAAAATGGCAGTCCTCCAGTGACCAAATTAAGAACAACTCAACTGCATTTTGTCCGAAGGTATTCATACAAGTAGTATTATAAAATGTTCTAATTAAATGCAAGGCAGCATATTATATATTGTCTTTCAAATTTCAGAGAATTGGTCACCATACAATTATTAACAAACTAAAATAAAATATTTTAAAAGCTTGTGCAGTCAAATCCATTTGTGGCTGCACTTGAACATCATGAATAGTTCTTCATTTTCTTTAGTACTGCATGATGAAATTCAACCTTTCCATTTTTATTCCTGACAAAATGGACAAGAGGCATAGAATCATAGAATCATAGGGTTGGAAGGGACCTCTGGAGATCATCTAGTCCAATCCCCCTGCCAGAGCAGGGTCACCTACAGCAGGCTGCACAGGAACGCGTCCAGGCGGGTTTTGAATGTCTCCAGAGACGGAGAGTCCACCACCTCTCTGGGCAGCCTGTTCCAGTGCTCTGCCACCCTCAGGGTAAAGAAGTTCCTCCTCATGTTTAGGTGGAACTTCCTATGCTTAAGTTTGTGCCCATTAGCTCTTGTCCTGTCCCCGGGCACCACTGAAAAGAGCCTGGCCCCATCCTCCTGACACCCACCCTTTAAGTATTTATAAGTGTTGATAAGATCCCCCCTCAGCCATCTTTTTTCCAGACTGAAGAGACCCAAATCCCTCAGCCTTTCTCCATAAGAGAGGTGTTCCTGTACCCTAATCATCTTGGTAGCTCTCTGCTGCACCCTCTCCAGTAGTTCCCTGTCCTTCTTGAACCGGGGAGCCCAGAACTGGACACAGTACTCCAGGTGCGGCCTCACCAAGGCAGAGTAAAGGGGGAGGATGACCTCCCTCGACCTGCTGGCCACACTCTTCTTGATGCACCCCAGGATGCCATTGGCCTTCTTGGCCACGAGAGCACATTGCTGGCTCATGGTCATCCTGTTGTCCACCAGGACTCCCAGGTCTCTCTCCACTGAGCTGCTCTCCAGCAGGTCAGCCCCCAACCTGTACTGGTGCATGGGGTTATTCCTCCCCAGGTGCAGCACCCTACACTTGCCCTTGTTGAATTTCATAAGGTTCCTCTTTGCCCAACTCTCTAGTCTTGCATAAGGTTATGCAAGACTGGCATAAGGTGTCAGCAGCAGAAGATGCTAAGCACATTACTTACAACGTGTCATGGCTGCCAGAAATGCAGGCCACTTTATGTGTAAGGTCAGAGACCGACACCACGATGTCTCAGCTGATGGGGAATTTACAGTTTCCAGAGTGTCACAGGGATTTTCCTTCACCTTACAAGGAAGAATTAATATATATATTTTTTTTATCTGGTATGTCTAGCAAATTGCTACACTTTGCCAGCACAGAGGACAGACCTTTTTGTCAGCTTCAGGTGATGTTTCTGACAGAAACACAAGCTCCAACAAGAGAACTGATTGACACCAGCAGCGTTAACATCTGGCATCTTGGAGCGGCTATAGCCAAATTTTGGAGCTCTATCTATTGAAAAATGGGATCTCCTTTTTCTAGTAAACATTTTTCTTCTTTTCAGGGATGATATTTGTGATCAGCAAACACCAGGAACTTGTAAGTTTGTGTTACGGTTTCTCCTTATTTCCCTAATACACAGGCAGGACCTGCTCTCAGCACACGCTATTATCTTCACAAGTGTCAGAGACTATCAGAGATGTTCTCCAGCAGTAGAGCTCACTGACCCCGGCTGTTTTCAAAACACTCAAAGAGGCAGCAATTCACAGGGGAAAGAAAATTTAGACTCTACCAAAATTTCAGTGACCTTTTTCCATCCTACCTCACAATAACAACTCTGCAGAAGTTGAACCTGGCTCCTTGATATGCAAACCACATTTATAAATAAGTTTTAAGACTGTCTTCACAAGGAGAAATAAAGGCTTCATGACTGCACGGATCCAGGGATAGGCAGGGGGACAGTTTTTGCATTAAATTATGACAAAGAATGCCTGTGTTTGTGTTATTTCTGTCTTTCATTATGGAAATCTTTTGTTTCTGACAGGATCACACCTCAGCAGTTCTGACACAGTCAGTTAATCTATAAATGTGTACAATATAAAGGCATTTATTTATTGCCTAGTTTGTACTATTAGTCACCTGTCTTCACTGCTTTTCTTTTCAAATAAAAATGCTCAGAACAACCACAAAAACACCGAATTGCCATTTGACTACAGACATTCTCTGTAGTCAGGGACTACAATATCGAGACTGCATGCTTCGTGAACACATCATACACATTATGTTTTACCATGCTATACCTGCAGAATTCTTCATAAAAGCATTTACCTGAAGTTTTCAAGGCAATTTCTTCTGAATCAATCACCCTATATCCTGTTGATTGCACTGTGCAGGGAGATGAACTATTTACATACTAAAAAGGTCAGTGTTGAACAAATCAGTATTAAGGGTGCGTTATCATTGCATTCAAGTGAAGCATAAAACTGCAGGAACCCAGGAATTCTTTTTGCTTTTTTACTTTCATGTACATGTGCCTGAGACATCTACGTGGTAACATAATGCAGTGTTTTACGATAAGTCAGGTGATTGGCAAGCATGTTCATATTATAAATCGTTCTGATCACTAATAGGCACAAAAAAGTGGGGAGACATGTAAATTATGGGTCAGACTCATTATCTAAAATGTGTAATTAATTCAAGGGTGTGACATTTGCATAATAGCTGCTTCTTATTTTCAGACCCTGTTAACAGGATACAAGCCTTCATAATAGGCTCTGAATTATGTTACTAGTTTATTTAATTTACCGTATGCAATAATGCAACCAGAATACAGCCTGCTAAAAATATTTATATATTTGAATTCATGTGAGATTATCACAGAATATTAAGGACTCCTCTGCTAGTGTAAATTGGCATAGGTCCCTGGATTTGATGTGATTTTTCCCCTGCTAATTAAAGTATAAATGCCGCCATGTTTTTTCCCTCTGCTGAACTTATAAACTCTGCAAGGCTGATGTGCTTCCAACATATTTCTTATGGTACATCATGGTCTGATCGGTCAGCTGTGGTAAAAGACAGAAAGGTTGGGACTCAAAATGAAATCCAGACTCCTACTGCTACTTTCATGAAAATTATCCAGTCCTTTTTGTAAACCCTACCCCACAGCTTCTGTACATGTCACTACTCACAAAATATATAGACGTCACTTAAAATTGTTTAAAAGATAATTGTTGGGTTTTTGCTATTTCCTTTCCATTTTCCTTCTCTGATTCTCTCATGGTCTCTCTCTCTCCCCTAACATTTTTTTCTTCTCTCATTAATCCCAAATGTAATTACTTCTTATTGCATCAAGTGTTTTGCTTGTTTCTGTTCAAATTTCTTTTATTTTAAAATTCTGTTTCTTCACAGATTATAATAGTTGCCAGTTATTTTCGGACAGAGTCCATTAGTAATGATTGATATTTAAAAAAACCCCCAAACATCTTCCACATTTTTGGAGAAAACTGCCAAATAACTAGCTGGTTTTTGCTGAGAGACCACAGGGTAGGGCTTGGAAATTGAAGGACATTTCCAGGAAGAGGAATTGTCTGCAGGGGCGTAATACCCTCTCCAGCCCCATTTTCCTTTCCAGAATTTCCTTCCTGAGGGAATACAGTTACCACTCCATCCATCTGCCTCCCTGCCAGCTCTGGCAGAGCCCCACTCTTCCTCAGACCTTCCACTCATCTTCAAACAGTGTGGTAAACCACTTCTGGTTTTGTCTAGGACTCAGCCAAGGGAAGTAGTTATATTATTATTTACCTTCAGTAGTAGCAGGGGGAGAACCACATCATAAATACAAAAAAAAAGCCATAAAACCAACAAAAATATTATATTGGCCAAGTCAGCATTGCCTGAAGTTATACAAAATGTAACACCAAAAAGTCTTTGTTACAATGTTTTTAATTAAATTTTGCTTTCCTTGGTAGAATTTTTGGTTTGCTGTCAAAAAAAAAAAATCACCTTGTACCACTTCTCTGTGGGATGATTATCATGTTAATAATAACAACACAGGCACCTACCCTTCCAGTCATTAGGTAATGTCAATAACCTTAAGACTTAATCTGAAGAAGGGCAGGAGCATTTCAAATGAGACAGAAAAGACTGCCACTTGGTAATTTAATGATACATTTTCCCTTCTCACACTGTTTCCGTCTTCCTGTCACTTTTGCAACACCCAAATCAGATCTGCTTGTAGAATTGGGTGAATTCAAGGACAGGCTAAAGGCCACACCACCTTGTTTCATCAAGTGGAACAACTAAAGATACCTGTTAAAGATCTCAGTGATCCATGGCTGATGCTTTATGAAAGCATAGAACCCATCATCACCAAAGGCCTGACCCCGTCTGGTACCTCCTTCACTCGCACCAGTTTTGACAAGAGAGAGCACCCTCAGTTCTCATTCCCTCAGCATCTCCTGTGTGAGGAGTAAAGCCCAGCACTGTAGTAGACATATTTTAACGTCTTAGGTCCTTTTATTTCTGTCCAGTAAATCACTTCTCTTTCCCAGGAATAACAACAGCATGCAACAACTCACGCAGAGATATTAGTCTTGGGGGTTTTTGTTTGCAGAATATGTAGTTCTTCAGTTTTATATTGCTTTATAGCCTTTATAAAAATAATGTCTCCAGGACGTAAATATGGGTTTTTTTATAGTAATCCATTACATTCCGCTGGGGTAGTTTGAATTGGAATTGTAGTTGCATCATAGTTTCACTTCATTTTTCATTCAAATAATGTATGCCATGGAATGAAAGGCAAGGTCCAAAGCTTGCTAGAGAACTTTATCCACTAACCCTGACTTTCATGTCTTTGCACTTGCAGTCCCCTGAATCTTACCTGACCATAGAAGGATATAAGTTCGAATGGACATCTGGGTATCAACTGGTCCAGACAGTGCTCAAACCTGAGCCAATTTAGAGGACTTAGGGATTTGTTCATTGCAAGCAAGAATGTCTCCACGGATAGAGATATTACTTGTCTCTGGGCAATCTGGTACAGTGTCTGACCAATATCATAGTGAAAAAAAAATTATCCTAATACCTAATCAGAATTTCCCCTGTTGTGTGTTGTGCCCTTTGCCCCTCATCCTTTCACTCTGCACCTCTAAAAAGACGATAAATAGCTTGTGACAGGTATATAAATATGCATTTTACTTACACAACATGTATTTTTCATTTTCATGTGCAACTAAAGTGTTTTAAATTAGTCTTGGTTTCTGCCATTTGAAGTCCTCCTTTAGTTTATTTTACATTCACTATGAAGGTTTAGAGTGGGTTTATTTAAGTTTCAGTGGTTTGAGAATTTCTATTCTTTTCAGTGCTAGGCTTGTTCCAAAGCTCACTGGAGTGATTAAACCTGTATTTCCTTCACAATTTCTTCAGAACTAGCAAGTAGGGGAATTTTTTTATGATATTACTGACTCACATACTTCTCTATAAGCAAATTTTGAACAATGACTTTGAGAAAGCTCTCTCATTTACATCCTCTTCCTTTATCATACTAGAGACATTATGATTTTTAATGTAATCTGTGGCTTTAACACACTGGTATTCACACTAAAGCAGACATTAAATGAGCTGAAAACAAAAGTTCAATAAAATGTAAATTTTCAAATTCTAAAGTAATGAGGTATAATAGGGTAAATTTTGCCTTTTCCATGAAAGGATAGCAATACATGCACACTTTTACAGTAACTGGTGCTGAAATGGTAATAGGTAAGTTGCCGAGACCTGTACTGACAAAAGCCCTCCCAAATTCAACACTAGAGTGGGCTTCATAAGCCTGACTTGGGTAATGTGGTTCCCTCTGCAGCATACATGAAGAGCTGGCCACCTTACATTGGGGTTTGCACCATGGAGGATGAAAAGTGTGGAAGTGCTGAAACACATGGGTACTCTCCAGTAATATGGGAAAGGTGAATGGAGGCCCCTCTGGGTGGGAAGGGCTTGGGACCATACCTTCTCCTCCTTCAGTGAATGCTCTCATTACCTGGCTACAATGCAAAAAGTGGGTGCAAAATATCACACTGCCGTGGTCCCAAGGCACTGCCAGTCCTGCTTGTCCCTGCCCACCCATGCCAAAGTTCCCCCACCTCGCCCACAGCCCAGAACCCCATTTTAGCCCCCAAGGTCTGTCAGTCCCTGCCCCAACACCACCACATCAGGGCTGGTTTCCATGCCGGATCATGGGCTCCACCAAGCTGTGTCCACCTGTGGGCCCATGTCTTGATCCAGCCTCAATCCGTCCCTGTCCCCAGCGAGCTGCCTGATGGCTGGGGCTGGGCCTGCCCTGGTGCCTCCCAGCTGCCCTGCTACTGGCCGGGGCAACGAGACAGACCCTGTCTGTCGGGACCCACCCTGACAGACCCCAGGGTGTCTGGGCACACACATTTCAAAAGAAAGCAGTTGTCCAAGAGCACCTAATCCTGAAGTAGGGGGCTAATACCTGAATCCAAGTCTTTCAAGCACCCATACTATGAAGGTGAAAGCCTCACAAAGCAGTTTCCTAGCCCTGGGATCTTTCAGCTCGGTTTAGTGCCAGATGTGAATCCCAGCTCTTGGTATGGGAGGGGATGATGAGTGGTCTTGTGAACTCTTCTCCTGGAACTGGGTACCTACCTTTAGGCTTTGCAACACCACCAGTCATACAGTCTTAAGACCTTTTTTTTTCCCAATCTACATGTCAGTGACAAAGCTATTTTTTCATCTATCTCTTACTGAGAAGTTACTTCTCTAAAGGAAAGGTCAGAAGTCTAGAGGGGTCTACTTTATTCTTTTTTCTCATTGCAATAAAGACCAAAATTGAATGCGTAGGAAGCAATACCAAATGAGGGGAATGGATTTGATCACCCTTAGGCTATTTGAACTACCACCCTTCTTTACACCAGGATCCTCTGGGCATTGCAGGAAGCCAATAGTTTTTAACTGCAAAGTTATTAATCATTAGAAAGAAGCATAAGAATCTTGTTCCAGCTGGGAGAGAAACTGAAGGTGAAGCAAGGAATCCTGGAGGTGAAGGAAACAGAGGGGTTAGGAAAGGCTATCTTTTGTATGCTGCTTTCTTCAGAAAATGATTGAACAGAATGTTGCTACTTACACAAAAGTAAAATTCACTGCACAATTTAAGAGTCAATTTAAGAGTCATTCAGTAAGATCTGCCAGAAGGAGAGAAGTTATAGGGCATAAAGTAGAATAATATTCACAGGCCCTTATGTACCTCTGCCCATGATGTAAACTCCACGGCAGGATTTCAGGATGACGCTGTTATTCAGACATAAAATTAAAGCTATTCTAATCTTATTTTATGGTGTTTCAGTGACAGCATAGGTCTACACAGTGTAACTGCATTATAATATAGTAAGAACACATTCCAGTGCAGCTTTAGCCAAGGAGAATAGGCACACTTGAAAAAATATGCCTACACTGCAGTCATTTGAAGTCGTGCAGACATAACCAAGTTGCCTTTAAACTAGCTCATTTGGGTAGCCAGCTCACCTTAAATTTTCTTAAGAGCATTAGCAGCATTGATTTTGCCACCCCAAGAAGAGCCCTTCAGACATAACAAAGAGAGAATAAAGGGGAAGTGTTCTGTGCTCAATGGTGAGATTGCCTCTTCTGCTGATGACAAGAGGGTGAAAAATTGGGCACAAGGACTCATGTTTCTGGGATAATCACACAACCCTGAGTAACAGCCATCCCCCTACATATCTTTATTTTTCTCTTAGCGTGTACAAGCAATTCAGAAGTTGCGGGGCTGTTTCACAAGGTTTCCTCAGAGTCCTAAGGCACAGTAAAAGGGCCATGGTCCTCTTTATGGAGGACATATGCTCTGGCTGTGCTGTGCTCTGGTGCTGTAGGTGCCCCTTGTGGAGAGCACAGTGCAGATTTTTGGCGGAGCTCTGCCATGACTGTGCCAGTACATGTAGACCTTAGGAAGTACCAGATGTACCCAGTGGGGACAGAAGTCTGAGAGCCTAAGAGATCACTAACACCCTGTGTACTGCAGCAGCTAAAATAAAGTGTCAGTGTTTTAGTCTATGTCAAAAGAGATAACCATATTTCTAACTAGATACAAAACTGCCTATGATGCACTTCTATCTCTCTGTAGCTAGAATCCACAGGACTCTGTGCAGCCTGGTTAAAACTGCAAGGGATATTCTCAGAGGCCAAAATAAAACACCCAACAAGCCAAGAATCTGCCTGGCAATTGGCTGGAAATGTCCGAACGGGAATTCAGCACAGTGTCCCCATTGTAGTCAGTAAGAGGTGTCTGAGCATACTAAGTAACTTAGAGATTCAGCATGGTACGGCCCCTGACTTTTTAATTCCCCACCTCTGCCAGTCTACTAAAATATTAGGTTTTCAGTCACCTCCCCATTCCATTAATCACAGTCATAAGTACTTAAAAGCAATTCTTGGTCCTTTCCTTAAAATGGAAAAAACACCACTGCTGTGAACCTTACTGACCATGAATCACAACAGGCTTCAAACTCATAACATCAATTACAAGCACAGCTAATTGGAGCACAGTCAGGGCTGCCTGATCTGACAGACACTCCTACAATTAGTTTTGGATGGATCATTCTGATTTCAAATGACTCGCCTTCACTGCTCTGAAGTGTCTTGGTTCCTGAATGTTACTAGGCCACTGCCATGTGTTCCTATGTTATCAGCTCATAGAAGAAGAGTCTGTGCCTACATGAACACTTAGTGCCTAAAAATCTGTCACGGGCCTGTCAAAAGGGAAAATCACCACACCCTGAGGACTGGGGAAAAGGAGATTGAACTCTTCCTCTGCTTTGTCTTGAACTTCTCCCTGTTGACTCTTGCCTCATAGCATTACTTTCTCATTCCACCACAATTTGGACCAAGTAACAGAAACCATAAAATCTGACCTTTGCAGGTTATTCTTGAATTCTTCAAGTCTGATCTGTGAAGGAGCAATGAAGTCACCTGCTGAGATCTTGTCCTCAATGGCAAAGATATATTGTGATTCCTGCCTTTATCATACAATCTGCAATATGTTGCAAATATTAAACTATTTTCTGTAATTCAGTTTACAGGAGATACATTTGAAATGATGCAAATACCACCACCATTCCCAATGCAACCCATGCACTGATGCACCTTGTGATGATATGCTTCCGCTGCGTATTAGGCTTAAACATTTGGGATAAATCAGATTTATCTGTAAATTTTTATTTTTTTTTTAATTTTATTTTAAAGTAAGTGGGGTTCTCTGCAAAAGAAAATTGGGGAGGAGAAATACAAAACACATAGAATCATGTCAGTGAGGGAAGTAAGTGCCAATTTTGGCCTGAGCGTGTAATCTAATCAGAACTTAAGTAAGTATGAAAAAAGACATTTAGCAAGGTCCTTTTGCAAGAAACTCATCAAGGAACTATATGCTGACAATCAAAATCTGTGTCTGAAACCTGGCCCAGATCAGAGATTTGCATTGTCACAGGAATCAGGGTATGATTCCACAGTATGAACATAGGGTACTCCCACCTGGAGTATTGCATCCAGCTTTGATGTCCTCGGCACAGGAAAGACACGGACCGGTTGGAACAGGTCCAGAGGAGGGCCACGAAAATAATCAGAGGGAGGGAACACTTCTTCTGTGAGGACAGGCTGAGAGACTTGGGGTTGTTCAGCCTGGAGAAGAGAAGGGAGACCTTATTGCGGCCTTTCAATACTTAAAGGGGGCTTATAAGATAGATGGGGACAAACAATTTAGCAGAACCTGTTGCAATAGGTCAAGGGGTAATGGCTTTAAAGTAAAGGAGGGTAGATTCAGACTGGATATAAGGAAGAAATTTTTTACCATGAGGGTGGTGAAACACTGGCACAGGTTGCCCAGAGAGGTGGGAGATGACCCATCCCTGGAAACATTCAAGGTCAGGTTGGACAGGGCTCTGAGCCACCTGATCTAATTGAAGATGTCCCCGCTCATCGCTGGGGCATTGGATTAGATGACCTTTAAAGGTCCCTTCCAACCCAAACCATTCTATTTATCATAAACTGTGGTGACTCAAGGAAACCTGTTGCAAATTACCACCATATTCAGAAGATAGGTTCTGTGATGGCTGACATACAGCAAGGCTTCTCCTTTGTCTTTACAATGCCAAGTATTTGGATCATCTCAGTTATATCTTCATGACCTGTTAAGGCCTAGGCCAAGGCTGGGATGTTATGCAGGTCATCACAAACTCCACCCCTATCTTCACCAAGTGAGCTGATGTCCACTAGTTTGCATCACAATGAGCCTCCAGTGTGTTTACGCTAGCACTTTTTCAGATTGCCTACATTTGTCACAGGCGAGTCAGGTCTTCTGACACTGCCAAGGTACAGAGGCACTGAGGAACTTAAACACATTTGGTAGGTGCAGGACTGGCATGCAAACTGTTTCTCATTACCATATTCTCCTCTACATGTTGCTTCTGCAAAGGCACCAGGAGCAGCATCACATACTACTTCTGGGCCTGTCCACACCTGGATGACAGTAATTGGAAAGAAAATTAGGCATCCAGAATCGTATTTGTATTCACAACTCAACTACGCTTACGTGCATATGACAATCTGGTCAGGCAGGACTGTTAGAATCCTTAATTTTCCCTGGACAAGATTTTGATCCAATGACTGCCATAGCAAAGAAAAAACACAGCTGTTCTTTAACGGCAAATAGCCTGACCAAGCCTCTGCTTTAGCCATCTGTGCATATTTCATCTAATCCCACTTCCAGAATAAAACTATTTAGAGTCACTAAAACCCATAGCAGAATGCATCCAAAAGCTATAGAAATCAAAACACAGAAAGAGAAGGAACGGGCATCTATAGCTTTTCTGCAAGTGTTTAAAGAGTTTGAAAAATACTAATGCTAAAGCCTATGGCAGAGAAAAAATCTTACCACTTCTTGGGCACCAGGCCAACACAATCACATGTATTTAGTGTGAAAGCAATACATTTACCATTTAAACTGTGGTTTTATTCCCATCTTAATCCAAAACCACTTACAAGAAAATAAATTTTATCAGTGAAGGTGTAAAATACTTAATAGCCCACTTAGAAAATATAATAGTTATTAGAAGAAATGTTCACTATATACTTTGATGAATTAGCCCCCTTGGTCCCCCTCAGCTTTTGCAATTATCATACAGTCATAAAATCATAGAATCATTTAGGTTGGAAAAGACCTTTTAGATCATCAAGCCCACCTGTTAACCTAACACTGCCAAGTCCACCACTAAACCATGTCCTTAAGCACCACATCTACATGTCTTTCAAATACCTCCAGAGTTGGTGATTCAACCATTTCCCTGGGCAGCCTCTTCCAAGGCTCGACAACTCCTTCGGTGAAGAAATTTTTCCTGATATCAAATCTAAACCTCCCCTGGTGCAACTGGAGATCATTTCCTCTTGTCCTATCGCTTGTCGCTTGGGAGAAGAAACCAACCCCCACCTTGCTACAACCTCCTTTCAGGTAGTTGTAGAGAGCCATAAGGTCTCCCCTCAGCCTCCTTTTCTCCAGGCTAAACACCACCAGTTCCCTCAGCCGCTCCTCATAAGACTTGGGCTTGAGACCCCTCACCAGCTTCGTTGCCCTTCTCTGGACACGCTCCAGCACCTCAATGTCTGTCTTGCAGTGAGGGGCCCAAAACTGGACACAGTATTCAAGGTGCGGCCTCACCAGTGCTGAGTACAGGGGGATGATCACTTCCCTAGTCCTGCTGGCCACACTATTTCTAATACAAGCCAGGATGTTGTTGGCCTTCTTGGACACCTGGGCACACTGCTGGCTTATATTCAGCCGTTTGTCGACCAACACCCCAGGTTCTTTTCTACCAGACAACTTTCCAGCCACTTGTCTCCAAGCCTGTAGTGCTGCATGAGGTTGTTGTGACCCAGGTGCAAGACCCAGCACTTGGCCTTGTTGAAACTCATACCATTGCCCTTGGCCCATCGATCCAGGCTGTCCAGCTCCCTCTGCAAAGCCTTTCTACCCTCAAGCAGGTCAACACTCTTGCCCAACTTGGTGTCATCTGCAAACTTACCAAGGGTGCACTTGATCCCCTTGTCCAGATCATTGATAAAGATATTAAACAGAACTGGCCCCAATACTGAGCCTTGAGGAGCACCACTTGTGACCAGTCACCAACTTTATTTAACTCCGTTCACCACCACTCTTTGGACTCAGCCATTCAGCCAGTTTTTTACCCAGCAAAGAGTACGCTTGTCCAAGACATGAGCAGCCAGTGTTTCCAGGAGTATGAAGACGGTAACATAACCTTTGAGGACCCTCACAAGAGAGTTGTGTGAGCTGAAACGGTGGGACAATGCTAACTTACTGCAAATACTGGTATTGAATAGTTCATTTGTGGTGAAAAGAGGTGAGATGAGGTGAACTGTCTGGAAAGTCTTATTAAGTCATGTTACTATACCAAGAAATAGCTAATATAGTCATTTTTGAAGCACCGAAAAATTTCTTAAAGATCCATTCTACTAGCCAAGCCTGGAGAGATTTTTTAAATCCCAGAATTCACCAAAGCAGACCTGTATACCTGAATGTACATGGCTTATTTGCCTGTAAACTCAACTACTTTTTCCAGCTCCAACAGGTGGCCTGGTCCCTCTCTACCCTAGAATTCAATGATGTGGAGTGATATCATCAGACCATTATGGCCACAGCACATCTCATCTTCAGCCAGCTAAACAGCATTTAAGTGTTCTAATACAAAGAGAATGCCCTATTGATTTAGGGCATGTTTACACTGTAGAGAGGGGAGAGGTCCCTGAGGGCTCCTGCCCTCACTCACTCTGCCTCTGGGAGCTCCCAGGAGCTGTACAGAAACCTCTGCTTCCCCTGGGTCTCAGCAGCGTAGAGCTGGGACTGTATGGCAGCACACCCGAGCTACTATACCCTGCACAACCACAGCTTGTTCAGCCTCCTCACCCCTTTGGGAACCACTGCACATAGAGATGTTTGGTTGCATGCACCAACTGGTTTGGGGTCTCAGCAGGACTCCACTGAGCAGGATACGTACCGTTACTCCCAGCAAGGTTATGTGTTGTCTAAAATGTGCTATCACTCTGTTACAGGCCAGAGTACATATTCACGAAAGAGTAAGAACAGACATCCTTATAAACATAAGTGAGTTTTACCCTTGATCTTCTAAAACCTGGTCCTCATGCATTCAAGTCTATACCCATTCAGTAGCTTTACACACAACCAAGTACATTGTACAGTGAATTTCCTTTGAACAGCTGAAGAAAAGCCCACAGACCATTTTCCATGCATAAAAAGAACATAGGTACAGTTTTTCCACTGATAACATAAACACTATCCTTTTGTGAATTCAGCCTTAGAGTATATTGATAGGCAGATAAATAAGGACTTTTACTACAGTCACTTATTCCCAGGTGGGTGGTATTTTCTGTAGTGCTATTACTACCTGTATAAATAGCAGCACTACTGCTGGTGTAATTTGGACTACTGTGGATGTATACACTCAAAGCACAATTGGATAGTTCTGGTTGTTCACCTATAAAACGATAACTGCAGTCACCTGGCATTTGGTAAATAGATTGAGCAATCTCAGTGCTTCAGAACACCTCCCTAATTTGCCACAAATAAAGAACACTGCATAAAACCTGGCATCCCATGCTTATAATTGCTAGCAGAAGGGGGAATACAGCATATTCAGACACCAGTGTACTTCATCTGCAAATATCCACTACCAATTTTTGTTATATAAGCTTTTAGGCTTGAAAAAGAGCACTCCTATAGCACTGTGTCTCTCGAAATTAGGGAGGAACGTACCCTACCAAATATACTGATCCAGGTAAAAACATATTTGCAGGGCTTTAGCATTCTTTAGACTATATATCCACTGGGAAAGTAAAAATTAGTTTTGGCTTGGTTTGGTGGCTGCCCTTTGTTGTATAATTAATGGTCTATACTCTCATGTCAATATTTATAAGGAAAGTCATTCCAGAATAACAAATACTGTAGCCCATAAACATGAGCACTGGAGATTTTAAAGGGAAACGTGTATTCTTATTTGGAGATATATTCTTAAAAGTAGTTGTGTGATGTTTCATGAAGGTCCACATAAACAAAGAGGTGTGTCCTTATGCCTCTAAACAAGTACGACTACATCCCTAAGAAACAGCAATACTGCAGCATCACAGTAATCTTTAGCTATATAATGTCATTAAGGAATGGAACTGTTGATTTTCTATTTTCCCCTCACATCCTTTAAGGGCAGCAAAATATTCCTGTCATAAAAGCATTAAGAGCAGATAACTCATTAAGAGCATTTAGAACTGTCCCAGTCCTACATTTAGAGTATCTAATCTCATAATGTTACAGGATGTATTTACGTTATATGTCAGCTCCCTCTTTTTTCAAGTTTATTGATTTATCACTGCAGAATATGATAATTTCTTATGAAGTATTGCTTTCTCTGATGGCACTTTTCCTCACCAATTAAAGTTGAAGATTTAGGATATAATTCCAGTGTGCTGTTGAAAAGGGTAATTTGCTTCTAAGATTCAAATACTATTTTTTACTTTGATTGTGCAAAATATATCAATTTTTCAGTATTATGACCAGTCAATAAATTCCCCCCAAAATGACATTTTAACTGATTACACTCTTATAGTCTTCATGTCACTGCGGATATTAATACTGAAAATTAAGAGGCTTGATTGCCATCTCTTCATCATACTTACAACTTTACTGAACTTATTAAAAATATTAACGTAATTTTAAAAGTGATTAAAGCAGTTTCATACAAGGAGAAAGACACTTGAAACATCAATTCTGCCTGTGTGCTTACATCTACCATGATTGAGAGTGTTTATAATTCAGCCTTTTCATGACTTCACAACAATTAATTTTCTCCTTTTTAGAAATGAAAGTCTTAAATTTACAGTATTTTCTTTTCAGTGGTAATTGCAAAGATAAATCTGGTGTGGATTTAGCAAAATACAATTTATCAAAATGTAAATATGAACAGGAGCTTTTCCATTACCTTTAGTGGATTGAATCACACTCTATGACTTCGGCAGGTAGAAGTCAAAAAAAAAAAAGCAAAACTTATTTTTCTTCGTTTAGCTAGCCCTAGAAATGTCAAATAACAATAGCATTACAATATTCTAAGTACCTACTACGACTCCTCTTTTTATATTGTTTACAAATACTACAACTGGAACCCAAAATATTTAATCCACGTAACAAGTTTAATTTGATGCTTTCCTTATGCAATCTGGAAATAGAAATTAATAAACAGATAATCTAAGGCATGGTTTTCTTTTTTTCCCTCACTGTCTAGTTACATTAGTCATTATCTCACATTGTTATTTTCCAATGGAACTGATTTCTCAAGTAGTTACTTGAAGAAATATTTGCAATATTTCCAAGGAAATGAGTTTCCACAAGTGACAGGTTTTAGCTGTCCTGGTCTGGTCTAAATATCTGTTCTTTTTCATAGGTAGCAAATCCTGTTTCTATGAGAAGCAAGACATTTCCATACCAATACCCAAATTCTTCAAATGGAATGGTAAATGCATTACTGCGTGTATCTCTACGTATGTGGATTTTAAAAGATTAAATCCTGGACATTCTTGCCTTCTGCATCTAAATGAACCTCCCCAACTTCCTGCTTTGAAAATCAGAGAGGTCAGAATGACCTGTTTTCCAAGTATTAGCTCTGGTTCGTCTGTTACAATTACAGACACAAATTGTATACCAGTTTCTAAGTTTTTATTCTCTGAATAAATACTTACATATGCAATTGTTTAACATGTGAGGCTAGGGCAGCGCTCAAATTCTGCACGTGCCATATGAACTGCCCACAGGGAAGGGATATCTTTTTGGCTTAAAGACCCTTAGGAGCAGGGTCCCTCGTGCACAGTTGATTTCTTATTACAGTGGATTAATTTATGTACTTCTTCATTAACTTAGGTACTCCAATCAGATGAGCAGCCTTTGTTTCCCACAGTTCTAACCTGCTCACATTATATGATTTGTATAGCTGTTGCCACTTGACCTAGAGTGGTCACTAGACCACTAGTCCACTAGACTGGACTTTCCCAGCCTGAGCAGTCTACCTCGAACTACACAACGGCATTCACCAGGCCTAAAGTTTTCCAGGGAAACTCCTAAGAGGATTTATTTCACCCCTTTCACCAGGGGTCAGTACTGGGTCTGGTCTTGTTCAATATATTCATCAACGACTTGGATAAGGCAACAGAGTGCACCCTCAGCAAGTTTGCTGATGATACAAAACAGGGAGGAGTGGCTGACACACCAGAAGTCTGTGCTACCATTCATCGAGACCTGGACAAGCTACAGAGTTGGGCAGAAAGGAACCTAATGAAGTTCAATAAAGGCAAGTGTAGGGTCCTGAACCTAGGGAGGAGTAACCCCATGCACCAGTACAGGTTGGGGGCTGACCTGCTGGAAAGCAGCTCTGTAGAGAGAGACCTGGAAGTCCTGGTGGGCAACAAGTTGACCGTGATCCAGCAAAGTGCACTTGTGGCCAAGAAGGCCAATGGTCTCCTGGGTGCATTAAAAAGAGCATGGCCAACAGGTTGAGGGAGGTCATCCTCCCCCTCTACTCTGCCCTGGTGAGGCCACATCTGGAGCACTGTGTCCAGTTCTGGGCTCTCCAGTTCAAGATGGACAGGGAACTACTGGAGAGAGTCTGGCAGAGGGCTACAAAGATGATCAAGGGAATGGAGCACCTGCCTTACGAGGAAAGGCTGAGAGTAGCCTGGAGAAGAGAAGGCTGAGAGGGGACCTTATCAATGCTTATAAGTATCTAAAGGGCGAGTGTCAAGAAGATAGGGTCAGACTCTTCTCAGTGGTATCCAGTAACAGGACAAGGGGCAACAGGCACAAAACAGAACACAGGAAATTCCATCTGAACATGAGGGAAACCTTCTGTACTTTGAGGGTGGCAGAGCACTGGAACAGCCTCCCAGAGAGGTTGTGGACTCTCCTTCTCAGGAGATACTCAAAACCCACCTGGATGCATTCCTGTGCAACCTGCTCTAGGTGAACCTGCTTTGGCAGGGGGTTGGACTTGATGATCTCTGAAGGTCCCTTCCAACCCCTACCATTCTGTGATTCTGTAATTCTGTGAAGTAGATGAAAACCACCCATAGTATGTTGATCCTATGCTTAGGGATCCTTCCTTTTATTTCAGAGAGTGTTCAAAGCCCCTGCTTTGTGTTCAGCATGGCAGCTAAAGAATTCAGTAGCTATGGTTCCCTAATAATTGTGCACTAGAAATCAGTGTCATTCAGTTTTTATTATAGACGCTGGAGCACACACGGCAAATACCCAGGTAAGGAGTTTAGTCATCTCGGCCACCAATCAAGCAAAGCCTATGCATGTGAAGAATTAGAAATGTGAGTTACAAGATGGATCCATTGAGAGATTCAGGACAGAGACAAAGGCATATAAAGAGAAGGGCAGCAGCAGAGAGCCTGGCTGTGGGCATATATATACACAGAGTGACATGCAGAGAGGCTGAAAACAGTGAGAAACCTATACCAAATCAAGTCAATGTATGTTTAATCTCCTATGTGAAGCAGGCCTTTATTAGTTTTGGCAGGACCTCATCTTAACTACAGTCATTCCCTTTCTTGGGAATGGCATCTTCTCACGGCACAATACTGTGGAGTCTGTTCTATACAAACTTGTTTATCATTATGCTATGTGCCATTACACATTGTTGTCATGATATTTGACATGTAGCAAGGAGAAAGCTGATAACGGAATATTATGGGAAAATAAAATTTAGACAAAGTGAGGAAAACTCCATCTTAAAAAGCCAGAATCACTTTCTTTAAAGTCATGTCAGGAATAAAAGAACACTTAGATGCAATAACTCCTGAGTGTATTTGGAGGAACCTTGCTTAATCCACTGTCAATGTCAAGCAAGAATTTCAGAAGTAAAGCGGCAATTAGAGGGGAGGGAGTAAAACACAAGACATGAGAGTCCGGCATGTGGTAAAATACATGGGGTTTCCTTCAATATCATGCCCTGGGGTGGTGCTTGGGAAAATGTTGACATTTCATTTTGACTGTCTTTTATTTATATTCCACTTTGTATGGAATAAATAACCTTAAAATGCCTAAATACATAAAGCTGCCAGCAATTATTTGTATGGACACAGTCACGGATTGGAACTATCCAGGAGAGAATTGGAAGATTTTTTATTATCCACAATCCCCTACAGCAAGATTTAGTTTAAATAAAACGTAACTTACAACATATATTAACGAAGAATCCCAAGCTAATGCATGTTTCTGTTTATAATCTAGTCCATCTTAATAAATCAATATGAAATAGCGCGATATTATGTAAAAATTGTTTTAATTTGAAGTTCTTTAGCCACAAAAGTCATCTCTTGCACACTGCTTTGAATTACCTGACTAGTTTCTAATAAGTGACTGATGCATGCCTGTTCTTTATAATATAGATTTTTAACATACTATATCTACTAAAAGCTACTTTGCTACTTTTCTGCCAAGCATTGCTACACATAAAACTGAACACATAAATTTATGGCTAATCGTCCTTTATTGTAAATTGTTATGATCGACTTATTTTAATACAATCTCATAGCAGGTTAATAGCAAAATATCCTCCATGTTCATGTAAATATATGGTAAAGGTAATATTTATTAACATTTATTAAACTTATTTGATTCACCACACAGATGATGGACCAGGAAAAATGGGAGAAATACACTTAGCAGAAGTGAAATCTCCCAAGTATATTAATAACATTGCCACATATTACAAACTAAGAATGTTATGTTAACAATTATTCAGGCTGATTCAAGGATCACAGTAGGAGTAGAGTGCCTCCTTTCACCTTGGAGTTTTTTAATTGTAAAAGGCGAGACAATAAAAAATATGGTGGATGGAAGTGATTTAAATAACTTCACAGTTTGCTTGCATTGAAAACTTTACTAGTAGTACATGCTTAAACTCTGTGATAATGGAGTCAAACACAGCATTTGCTAAACCACTATATCTAGGGATTTGGCCGTCATCAGAAAATAAAGATGTGTAGAGCAGCATTCAGAAGCACCCTATTGGACAATGAAGAAGACCAGACACCAAAAAAGAGAAAGAAAAGCAGCTCAGAAATATTTATTATTAGTGCTTTTAAAAGACCATAATAGAACTGACAAATGAATTTGAAAAAAAATAAAAATAAGAGTAGATGTGGACCTGATCTCTAGACTGCTACAGGAAAGATGCTTGAGATCACCCAGTATTATATTCAGAAAAAAACAATCCTAAAGACGACTTCTCATCAAAACTGAAAATCAAGGGAAAAAAAAAAAATAAAAAGGGTCAGAGCTGACAATTAAGCGTGGAAGATAAAATATCAGAAAATATTTAGAGGACCATTCAGCTGGAGAGTATAGTCATCTAAATACGGATGTTAACTAAGTTAAGCTAGGTGTCTAAGCCCCCATAGTCAGTGAAATGTATTCAGCTTTATATTCGACATTTACAACTCAGCAGCTAAAAAGGTCTCTGTAATTAGATTGTGTATATTACTAGATTTGTATTGGGAGAACTCTGAAATTAGATTGTCTATATTACAAGATTTGTATTGGGAGAACAGACAAATAGTTGTATTTATTAGTCAAATCACCTACATTTAGGAAATTAATTCCAGCTGAAATCCTTCAGAAAGAGTTTGGTAACACACTATAAGGTAGATATGAGCTGTGAATAGCTGTGGCCCTGTACAAGGGTCCAATGTGATGGTGAAACAAGGCATGTTCAAACTGATATAGCACTAAAAAGAAATCTTAAGTTAGTTTTATATACAAGAGCATCAGGCATACAAGACCTGAGTATTTGCACATGTCTATGTATATATTTTGGTAATCATCTGAACCTCAGGAATATGCCAATTTTTATCCTTCAAGTTGGGTCACCTATAGTAATTAAGCAAAAAATTCATACTAGTAAAAGATTCTGATAATCATGAGCCAAGAACAATTTAGGCCCACAAATGTAAATGCTTGTGTTCTTTGATGAACGCTTTTAAGCTTTGATGCATCATTGTAAAAAGTTACAACAGAAGATCTACCAGAAAATGATATCATATGTTTGTGAAAAAATCCTCAGCTGGTTGAATAGTAAAAGTAGTATTCATAAATATGTTCTAAATGTTTTTTATCAGCCAAACAGAGCAATGCTCAGATGTTTTTCCATCTGAACTGTGAGGAATTTTCACTTACACACTGCAAAAGGAAGGGTAACTCAGTGCTTTAAAAATAATTGAAGTGAGATTTGTGTGTGCTTAGAAAAGTGTGAAAGCTTTTATTTTATTTCATATGTCATATGTTTCTTAATTCCCCTCTTTCTTTGTTCAAGTTGTCATTTCTACTACACACAAGAACTGTCCAACCTGGAAATCAAATAGAAAGTCTGACACCTCCAAATAAGAAACCATGTAGATGTTTTTCACTGAAGACTGAGACTCAGCCAGGAGTATTTGTACACAACCGGTGTATTCAGATTACACAGAATAAACTGAGAGCCATGGAGAGGCATATCTTCTTAGAATAATTTCTTTTAAATTTTCTATTATGTTAGTGGAAAATTTTGGAGATAGGAGGTATGTCCCTGAGGGCATAATAAGCTTGTGGCTATAGATATAATTTTAAACTATTGACTTCTCTTTCATTGCCCTCAAAAACTTATCACAATGCATTCAGTACGTGACAGAGACAAAGGCTGCCTTTTGGATCTTTTAGCTTACAGCTATCTTACCCTGTTAAATTTCTTCACCTCACCTCTGTGTCACTCCACACAGCTTACCTCTCCAAGCTACCTCTGACCTGTCCTGAGAGCAGCCCAACTGGTACAGCTACAAGCAACAGGTCTAAGCATAACAACACAAAGGAGATCACTACCTACCTCCACACCTAGTCCAAATGACTCTCACGTAGGTGAGACCCTTCTGAAGCAGCTTCACATCACATTCCTACACCCCCTTTCCAGCTATGCATCCCTCATACTGATCTCAATAGCTCAAGCATCCCCTACACCTCTCCTCACAACACTCACATCACAAGAAGCTTCCCACAACCACATGGTAGATCTTATTTAGGTTTAGCTAAAGTGTTTGAATACCACCACCTCTGTGCGTTTTTTGGTTTGTTTGTTTTGTTTTTTTTTCCTTCAGAGTCCTGATTGCTTCTCTCCTGAGTTTTTGAAATGACTCATCTGTTTTATCACACAGAGGGATTTCTATTATTTATCAGAAGAGGCCGCACCACACGACCATAAGCCTCCACTGCAAAAAAAACCAACAACCAAATACCTATCACAATGATCCACCTAGGACTTACTTTCCTTTTAGGTAAGCTATAGGATCAGCAGTGCCTGCTACTATCCACACAGTCCTACCAGCAACTCGGTTAGAATGAGAGGTAGTAAGCTGTCATTTGGAAGCATTTCACCTGCATTTCAAAGAAGGCTATGGACTGGGGTTTGTCAAAAGTCCATCAGCTAGACTGAGTTTTCCACGCAGGGTCTTAAGTCACCATCCCCAAGGTTACCAGCAGCTAGGTCTCTCCTCCTTCTAAAACAAATCTATCACTCATTTTTGGTCCATGCTCCTCCATGCACCTGCTGGTGCTGAATGAGCGCTCTTTGTTTATAAATGCTTGAATTTTGCCTGTATGCCTTCTTTCCCTAATGAATGTGCCCAGACTGTGGCACAGAGGGAAATCTCAGTGGGTTTAATCCAGAGAGATCCGGAGGGATTCTAGGTGGTCCCTCTGAGGAAGAGGCAGCCTGTGTGTCAGGTCTGTGTGGTCAGCCTGTGCCTATGCCCTCTCTCTATTACACGTACATTAAAATATGTGGAATCTGTTTAACATGTACCATTCACAATAAGGCAGCTTATTTTATATGCAAATATTTATTCTTGGTTTTCAGTCTTCTAATGGTGAAAAAAGGACCCCAAGATTAAATTTGGTGGATGTTGGGAAGGTGTGAGAGAGAGGAGACTAGACCTTGAGCCGGGCAGGAGCACAGGTGATTTGTGCTTTACAGCTCTACATACCATGCCAGTGTACCTTCAAACAGGGCAACACATGGTCTTTCCTAGTTAATGACAGCATTCAAACCAAAGAATATCACAGAGGTGCTCTCTCTTTAGTGGAGCTGGAACAGCTTCCCACAGGGACTGAGGTGCACTAATCCTCATGGTATTTTCTGTGCTAGTACGACGACAATCTCACCAGCAGTCCCAATGACCTTTGACTTGCCCTGAAAGTGCACTCAGTGGTTATTACAGAAATTGAGGACTGATGTAAACAAAGAGTTCATCGTAAGTATCAGGTACTGAGGCATCATGCCAGTAGTTGGCAATTTGCTATTGCAAAGATGCATGCAGGTGGGTGCCTTCACACTGTGGAAGCTGATAATTTGTGGGGCAAAAAGGGTGCTGCCTGTGCTGGGTGCCAGAGCTTCAGCTGATGTATACTCTGCTAGTGTGGCTGACAGTGTTGTGCATTGGCTGCTCTGAGGATTTGTGAGGCCATTGATGAGGTCTCCCTGAGAATTATAACAATTCTCTGCAGTGCATGAGTGTGTATCCTGGCTCTGGGAATGGACATCCTGCCTCTGGTACCATTCACACTTTCTGAATACATACATGCACACACACACCATGCTCTGGACACTGTGGATGGTCATCAGGGTAAATCAGCTGGACTACACCTCATAGCCCTTCACAAGAAATGTATTTATTGGTGGATTTGACATGACAACTATCCACATGAGATTGCCATGGCCAGCTTCCACGAACTGATGAGTCCCTATTCTTGAGCTATCGTAGAGGCCTGGAAATGGGAGCCTGGATGAAATAATTGCCTGTCCAAATTGAGCCACATACAGAAGCACAGCAACAGCCACATGTTAGGAGGGAACAGGATTCATCAGAGCCCTGCCTGATTTGAGAGCAGTCAACACAGCTTCTTTAAGGTGCAAGAAGGGAGTCAACAACTATGTAGGTGAAGGTCATACAGTTGACACACCTGGATTTCCAAGAGGTTTCTTAAATACCCTTTCATCAAAGACAAAGAAATTAATGCATAGAAAATTAAACTGCATACAAAACTCAAAAAAAAGATAGGAGGAATGGTCATTTCTCAATGCAATCACTAGTCAAATTCTTCATGGATTTGTGCTGGAAATTATTCTGTTTAAGATACTCAAAATTTTATCACCTTGAGAGAAGAACGAGCAGGGAGATAACAAAATTTGCAGATGATACACAGCTATTCAAGGCACTAAGAACAAGAACTAACCGTGATGAATTTTTTTTGACCTTAAAGGGACAAGTGATTGGACAATAACTTGGTAGATTAAATTCAGTGTTGATAAATGTAAAGTGATGCACATGGGGAAAACTAATCTTAGCCTCACACAAAAAAATTAGGAGCTCTGTACTGACCATTACCACTTGGGAGCAAGACCTTCATGTTATGATATATAGGTCCATAAAACCCATCAGGTTAGTGTTCTATAGCAGTTGAAAGAGCAAAACAAATGTTAAGAATTATCAGCAAGAGAATAGAGAACAAACCAGAAAATACCATGGTGCAGTACAAATCCATGTTTTGCCCACTCCCTGAATATTGTGTTCAGTTCTGATCTCCTCATCTGCAAAGGGACATACAAGGTTCATAGAAGGCATACAAGGATAATCAAAAGCAGGAAGTGCTTCAACAAGAGGAATAACTGAATTGGCTGGGACTCTTCACTCTGGAAAAGAGGCATCTTAGGAGCACATAGTAAAGGTCCACAAAATCCTTAGAAACATGAAGAAGGTAGATAAGAACCAATTGCTTACTGCCTCTTCCAATCCAAGAACTAAGGACAAACAAGCAAGAGCTGGGTTCAAGACCAGCAAAAGGAGGTGGTTCTTCATGCAAGAGGGTAGTAGACATGTGGAACTCCTTGCTATTGTGGATGCAAAAAAATCTTACATGGGTTTAGAAAGAAACCAGACAAGCACTGCATAGACAGGCAAACACCAGACAAATCCCACACAACACCATGACAGACTACAGAGACCTCAGAAAATAAGAGGTGGATCCATGCGAACCTCATGAAGTTCAACCAGGCCAAGTGCAAGGTCCTGTACCTAGGTCATGACAATCACAGGCACAAATACTGACTGGGTGGAAAAGGGCTTGAGAGCAGCCCTGAGGAGAAGGACTTGGGGGGGCTGGTGGACGAGGAGCTCAATGTAAGCCGGCAATGCTCACTTGCAGCCCAGAAAGCCAACCGCATCCTGGGCTGCATCAAAAGAAGCACCGCCAGCAGGGCGAGGGAGTTGATTCTACCCCTCTACTCCGCACTGGTGAGACCCCCCCGCCAGGAGTACTGTGTCCAGCTCTGGAGTCCTCAGCACAAGAAGGACATTGATCTGTTGGAACAGGTCCAGCGGAGGGCCACGAAGACAATCAGAGGGCTGGAGCACCTCTGCTATGAAGACAGGTTGAGAGAGTTGGGGTTGTTCATCCTGGAGAAGAGAAGGCTCCGAGGAGACCTTATAGCAGCCTTCCAGTACCTAAAGGGGGCTTACGGGAAAGATAGGGAGGTACTCTTTATCAGGGAGTGGAGCAATAGCACAAGGGGTAATGGTTTCAAACTGAAAGAGGGTAGATTTAGATTGGATATTAGGAAGAAATTCTTTACTGTGAGGGTGGTGAGGCACTGGAACAGGTTGCCCAGGGAAGTTGTGGATGCCCCATCCCTGGAAGTGTTCAAGACCAGGCTGGATGAGGCTTTGAGCAACCTGATCTAGCGGGAGGTGTCCCTGCCCATGGCAGGGGGGTTGGAACTAGATGATCCTTAAGGTCCCTTCCAACCCAAACCATTCTATGATTCTATGATTCTAACCTGCAGTGATGCAAGCAGTCACAGCTAGAAGAGTACTAAGGAAGTACCCTGTGCACAGTAGGAACAATATAGCCCCTCTTTTGTTCTTATGCTCTGCTCTTAGCTCTCACAGAGAACCACCTGTGGCTGCACTCCATCCTTAAATGAGTGGCCTATTGTTGATTATCCTGCGCTATGGGAGAGAATAAAGCGGTACTAATGAAGCCATGTCCAGCATGGCCATCACATGGATCTGAGTCTGCATCCGACACCATGCAGAGCACTGTGGCTCTTGAGCTGATCAGATGCTTAGCACTGTAGCATGAGCAGTTGCATCTCTACTTTTTGGCCTCTTCTGAAAACAGTTTAATTTTCAAGTCCATCACTTCTGCGTATAAAAGTGTGTGTTTGAATATTTGTTCATTAATAAGTCAAACATAGCACCATTAAAAAGTCAACCTTTGCTCATACCAGCGCTGAGAGTGCTTACTCTAAGCAAAAGGGAAGACTGAAGTGCTTCAGGAATGCCAAAGCAATTACACTTTTGTTTTCAAGCAGTCCCTATAATTTTTTTCTAGACTGCTTCTGCTCTTTCTTTTAAGCCCTTTGCTAATGGATAGATCCTTACTGACATATGAATGAGGAATGAACCTCCTTCTGTGATGTTTATGTTCTCTTGATTGTTTTGGACACTTCAACCCGTCTTTCTGTATGCTAGATTTAACTGGCATTGGACTAGAGTCAGAAAGGGATAGTCTCAGTGTAGCAGATGGCAGCCCTGGACACATCTCTGCTAGAACTGGACATCATGTTGTATCCCCAACAAAACTTTTCGTAGTAAAAATAAGATATATCTATTCTCATTTTTAATGCATTAAATCTTGTCACTAAGCCCAGAGAAAGACTGGGAGTTTGGGGTATCATGTATATCTATTATCACTCCAAGAGTGTAATAAAAGAACATCTGAGGAACAGCACAGCAAGGGGGTGATTCATTTTTAACTTAAAGTGTAATGATCTAGCACCTTTCCCTGCTCCAGCAAGCAGAATGAATATATGTGGAAAATCTTGTTTAAGAAGCTTCTAAAGGTGGTGCTAATTCATTCTCTCTTTGTGTGTGTGTGTGTGTTTTGAACGATATTACTTCCTTGCTAACCATTTTGGATACACAGCAATGTTGGGTCTAGAAAGATAACCAGAGTGTAAACTTATTAAAGGACTCCAAGCATGGACACCAGGCAAATATAGGAGACATTCTGCTTTATCCCACTGATTTCTGGTACCCTAAACATCTCCAGAGTCTGACTACAAATAAAAATGGGACCACATCTTCAATCACACAGCTCACTTGGCTTCAGTGTGCAAATTCAGATCTATCTAATACATCAAGTGATCTTAGTCCAGAACTGTCCCATGCAGGTTCTGGTCTCTGATTACTGACAGGCTAGGTAGGAGAAAAAACCCCACTGAGCAAGCACATCATACATAATACCCCAGGATTGCCCATCGAGTCTGCAATAACCACTGTCCCCACACCAAACTGTGGAGCAGATCCAGACCCACTTCTCAGCCACAAAACCCCAGCTGTCCTGTGCTCGGGGCCTTGCATAAGGGGCTGGCATAATTCTGTGCACTATATGTGCGGCAGCCCATGTATCAGCCTCCAGCTGATGTACGTTTGGTAGGATTCTTTAGACTTGGCAAGCTTTGCCTGGAGATTTTGGTCCTTTTATTTTCAGATTTAGCCCAGCAGATTTACCACTAAGACTAAGAATCAGTTTTTACCTCCCAAATTCCAGTTCAGCGGAAACCAGTATCTAAAGGAGTAGTTATTGCTTTACCAATGCTTAGTTGTTTACATCAGAAATACCATTATTTTCTCACCCCATTTCAACTTCACTTTGGGTACAGTTAATGCCTTAGAAAAGGTGCCAAAAGGGAGTCCTTTCTCTGCTTGAACAAAAATCGCTGCTTTTAGTTTCTGTTTTATTTCTGTTTTGTCTGCATTTCAGAAGGCAGCCAGCACTTTAAACAGCAATTTGGGATCAGTGTTTCCTGCTGTATTTCTCTTTCAGGCAGTGCTGATGTATGTACATTTTGAAAGGACAATCCTCCTTTGTCTCTCGGGCTGAACATTAAACACTGCCAGAGCAGCAGAGCAGAGGGCCACTGGGAGGTGAGCAGAGGCTGCCAGCTAGGCAATCTGGAGAAAGCGTGATGAAATCCTCTTCTCAGCTACACTGCCTGTCTACTGACAACTAGAAAATACTTCCTTCATAGAAGCTGCTTGTGGTATTCAGTCATATATCATGTATTCCCTTCTGGAAATAATGGCCAAATAATACAATATTAAAGGGCCTTTTAAAATGATAATAGTGCACCTCAGTCACTAAAAAATGTTGTCCTTTTCTATTCTGAACCTCTTTACTATTCAGTACAAATGCTTGACCACAGCCCCATATTTTACCTGTATGTCATGTACTTCCTCTTTTTTCCCCCCCTCTATCTATATATACTGATATAACATATAAATACAGGAAAACAGACACATGCATTCTTAAAAACACAAATACAGTCTTGTAGAGAGCACTGTGTATTTTGTTACAGTATGTTTTGGAAAGAGGTTTTGAAGTTCTATAGATACAAAAATCAATACCAATAGTCTCCTACCAGATACACACAGTAAAAAGAAATAATCATCAACCTGATAACAGGATCACAGCTCAGCCTGCCTGGCTTCAGTGCATATCCCCCTCCCCAATGCAAGCCTGGGTTCCTCGCCTCTTGAATGACCCAGCAGGCCTTGATTTTCCTTGATTTCCACTGAATTAGCACTGATCTGTTCTTCAACCTCTCCTATTCTCAAAAGCAGCATTTCTCGCTGCTTTGCCCCTTCCCCCTCAAAGGGTTTATGGACATTATTGACACTGAAAGGACTCTGTTCCCTTTCCACCCCCCTGTAGAGCTCTCACCTCCTTCCTCATTGGTCTCAGTGGGGACCTTCTCAAACACGTGGCCAGCTGTTTCTCTGTCTGGAGTAGGCTTCTCCATGGATGCACCTGTGCTGCCTGCTGCAAGTTGAACAGTTTCAGGCAAGGTCTTTGAGTGGGAGTTGGTAAATCTGAGGATGCTGCAGCTGCTGTTTGAAGCATCAGCTGGTAACTGTTTTCTCTCTGCAGGCACCAACCTCTGCTGTCAGCCTTGTTCTCCCTGATGACTAAGGAACCAGTGCTGCACATACTTGGTACCAGGAGCTTTATGCACCAGCTGCTCTGGGGAGATAGGAGGCAGGGTGTGAGCAATGTGGAGCATTTTCTTGCAGATGTAAAGCCCAGAGAGCCTACATAAGAGCTTAACACTATTATTGCTTTTCTTGTGACTTTAGCCTGACTTTTGAGATATCCTTTGAGGTAGGTGTTGTTACACAAGAAGAGGTTTCACAGCATCTAATTTCAGGCATCTGATTCACCCTCCAGCCCTGCCTCCCCTCCTTCCTCTTTACTGAGCACAGACAACAGCAAACCACCTGTGGCTGGGAGCCCACATCCCAGGGAGCCACACCCAGGGCAACCCCAAGTGCGAACAGTCTCACACTTGGCATTTCCCAGACGTTCACCCTTGTCAGTCTCTGCTGCAAGTAAGTACTATATTTGTTTAAACATGGAGAACCACAACAATGCCTGAACAACTTGCCTCTGGGCCCCTGAATAAACTGCAGCCTGTTTGAGGCAGGTCCCCAGGGTACCCTGCAGGCCCGATGCCAGTTCCTGCCTGCAATGAGCTCTCTCTTTACCTTTGTGACAGAGAGGGCTGAGGATGATGTCTCTAGCGTTAGGCCTCCTTAAATGTGTTTTCCCAGGCAGATTTCAGTTATTGGCAGGTATTCAGACAAGATCTGCCATGCACTGGCAAAGGCTGTCAGGGCCCTGGGCGCATCATTCCCCTGCCTTGGGGTATGGCGTGTGGGCTCCCAGCCAGCCTGGGAATTGCTCAGCTCCAGGCCGCCCACCAGGAGAGCTCCTGTGAGGAGAGGGAGAGGCCCTGGCGAGGGCCAACCCTGGCTTTTGTGTGAGGGCCCGCCATGAGGCGTGGCCTGAGCTACCCCTGCCTCACATGGCCCTGCCTGCGCCAGGCCCCAGCCCCGGCTCCTGACTTGCATCCTGGCCCAGCCTCAGCCTGTCCCCATCCCCAGGGAAGTGCCCAATGCCCAGGACTGGGGCTGCCCTGGTGCCCCCTGGCTGCCCTCCTCCTGGCTGGGGTGGTGCGACAGGCCGTGGCTGCCAGGCCATGACCTGACAGACCCCGCGCGGAGCCCCTGTAGCCCCCCAGGAGCTCTGACTGACATTGTCCCCAAAAAGGGAAGAGTCTGGGTACGCAATTGCACCCCACACCTACCTATGTGCCCCTGGGCACCTCCAAGAAAGGCATAGGCCTCAGACCAAACACCTGCAGCCCACATTTGGGCTGCGGTGGTTCAACCCCATGACAAGGAGCAGGGGTAAGGGCACGGCGCCGCAGTCAAGGGGGTCCTGAGGGTGACAACCCCAGAGCCGAGGCATGGCGGGCATCCCACAGGGGCAACCAGCCAAGCAGCTGTGGCCTTTGTGTTCCTCAGTCATGCTTTTGTCCCTTCTGTTTGCTGCTCTGGCTTGATTTATCATGTTTATAATGTAAACAGCAAGTACATTCAGATAGGGCCCATGCCATGCTGTCTTCTCTCAGAAGCGCAGTAAGGTTTCATTTTTTTTAATCAAGCAATTGTCAGTACTCACCTGAACGTTCAAGCAGACCCAAAAGAGAGCCCTGCCATTTTTTCACTAAGAATAAATAGGGGACCAACTAAGATTTCTGAAGAGCTGATGCAAAAAAACTCTCTGTGTCTGTTCGCACCTCCTGATTAGAAAAGGGCAGGTTTTACCAACAGATCTCTTTGCTTTTCTCAATTAACACATACTATATGACAAAAGGGCAGACAACCGAGCCCAAAGTACAAATTTTAATACAGAGTACAATTAATGCACACAGCCAAAATCCAAAAGGACAGAACCCACACAGTTTTCAGGTGCCAAGCATGGAGACTTGAAACTGTAAGCATATCCTCAGACCTGAGCATATATTAAGTTCGTAAAAGCAGGGAGATGACATTGCACTTACTCCATTTTCTTATGTCCAGCTTTAACACAATCTAATGGTCGTATGAAGCAACAACAATGGTTTATTATTACTTGCTGAAAGAGAAGAACAATTGGATCTGAATGATATATATAAACTGTTGCCAAATAGATTCCATACAATCTATATTATATGTGTGTAATTATACACACACACACACATTTGTGGCATCAGGTAGTAATTAAGAAAGAGGAGATCAGATAGCCTTCTTATGCAACTGAATTAAAGGATCCTTGGGAATATGTTTTATCTCAATACATTTCAGGTTAATTTGTTATACGTTACTGACTCACTGATAACTACTGTTATAATTCAGAGCTCAGATCCTCTCCGCACCAGGCTGGGCAACCAATGGGCTGATTTAGCCATTCCTTCTACATCCTTTGTTTCTGTAGCTAAAATATAGATGTTCCCCAGGACTTCAGTTGGTTCTTAACAGCAGCATAAATTAAGCACAAATATTCATTTGATTCCCCTTCTCTAAAGTTTCTTGAACCTTCACCTCTTCAGGGTGGCCACATGCAGTTCAGAATTGATCCCAGGAGCACTCTTCTTTCTCTCCTGCTCAGACACTTTTAATGTTAATTTTCAGCAGACTTCACACATTTTGGTCTTGAAGGAGATGTATTTTGCACAGTTCTGTTTTGCTTCCAGCTTCTACCAAATGATGCTATTATAAAACCCATTGCTTTTTTATTTCATTTAGACTGACTATCAAATGTTAGAAAGTAAGGGTAAAACACAGAACATCCTCTCGAAAAACAAATGCTGGTAAAGGAGAGGAACAGGAATAAAGAGCCGTATAGAGACTCACTCTTCCCAGGGGATGAGGCAGAGAAAACAGTCTTTTTGTTTCTCTTCATTTGGTGCAGTATTTTAGATTTCTTTGTGACAGATCCATATAAAAAAATAAGTCTGCAGTGTCTCAGCTCTTAGCAGCTCATTAAAAATCTTTCGATCAAGTAGCTTATGACAAATAAAGGTACCAAATTATTTTTAATCCAAATGCCTTTGAACTCAACAAAACCGTAGACTGGCACAAAACCGGGAGGAGCTTATCCTACATATACTGCACATTTGGCTCCTCAGCCACCTTTCTTGAAGAAATGTGTGCCTTAATGTTTCACTATACACACAGGACCTCTTTAAACCTATTTTTCTAGATCACTTAAATAAAATTAAGGACTGTTCAAGAAAGAAAGCAGTCATATAGCTGGAGACATCATGCTACCTTACTCTGCCATCCCGGACACACTTAGTCATTCACTTCCCTAAAACTTCCAAAATGACTTGTCTTTCTGATATTATTGTATGCTGTTTTCAACAAGGTGTCTTTAAATACTTAAATGGTACTGTTTTTTACTACCCAAAGCGAATGACTCGGGCTATAAGCTCTTCCTCCAAGTTGAGCTCACATTGACATTAGATAATACTTAATTGTCTTCTAGATACTGTTCTTGATGAAGCAGTGCACTGTTTAATAAAGTCCAGGCTATAGCAACTCCAGCTAGTGATCCACCTCTACTTAAGTGAAACTATTTATTGGTCATATTGCATCCCATTCTACATCCTCAGCCAAAAAAATGAAGAAAGAAATATTGAGAGTTTCCCAGTGCACTGACAGTCAAGTTTTGAAACTAGATTGTGCCCCTCTTTCTGTAGATAACTTAGATGTAGAAAATATTGAAAAAACCCCCTTACTTTCTGGAAGAGGAATTAAGCTGGATGGATAACCAGACCTCTCAAAATATATGTACCATTGGATTTTAGTGTTTATAGTGGAACTACAATTTCCAAAGAACAGCTAGTACATGACAATTCCCAGAGTCTGCTATTCTCCACGTAATGCCTTGGTAATGTGAGCCTACCTATGATGTAAAAGGATGTAACTACTGCATCAGGGCTTTTGCTAGTGCAAAGCACTGTGAGTCTGTGCTCCCAGAGCATAACATTCCCTGACTTTGTACTTACAAAAAGACATGAATAAAGATCCTTTGGAATTAAAGTTGCCTGTGGTAGAATGGGCTTTTTATCGTTTTTCAATTGTTGAAAAAAAAAAAAAAGAGAGAGAAGCAAATCCATGGTTAAACAACTCAGGGAACACACCTTAATTTCTAGTTGTTTTCTAATCTACCAGATTTTTTTCCTGTGTTCATTTGCACATAACCTTAAGAAATACTAAGACTTCTCACTGCTGTAGATCTTTCCATCTCAGGAGCTTAGAAGATCTTTTCAAACATGAATGTGCTGCATATCACACAACCCCTGTAGTTCTGAGAAGTCTAGGCATCCCTCAGCATGTAGGCATGTAAAGGTAAACAGTATGATATCCTCAAGACAACACAATGAGCTTAGATAGACCTACGCCTCAGTCACAAACTAATTTTCCTTCTGTTCTTACGTATCTTAAGGATTAATCCTGACAAGTCTGGGTAGCTGTAATGGTTCAGACGCTATGCTTTTATTAAAAAGATGTTTTAATAAAGAAAATAATGCCCATTTTTTAAGGCATCCAAAATTAAATAATTACTTTTCATGTTCTTGCCTTCCCCTTTTCAGAAGCAAAATAAAAAAAAGAAAAAAGGGAAGGAAGAGAAAAAGGGAGTTTACAACACACAATCATAAAAAGAGAAAAAAAAAAAAAAGGCAAAGAAGTCATGCATTTTTCACCACAGCTTTTAAAGCATGTAATAAATGTTACATTGACTTTTTAGTTATTTAATAAGAAATTTTGGCCAGTATTTGACCAAATCATTTGCTCAACTCAAGGGCATTATCATGATTCTAATCCTGTGCCAGGTTTACATTTCTTTGCAGAATCAAACCCTTAGACATCAAACAAAGCTGAAAGGTTCATGACTTTTAAGCTGATATTTAAAGACTTTGTTGCATGTTGCATTTATAGTGGAAAGGTTAAACTGACCGTATTTTCTAAATATCTCTGCAACTTTCCTTGTTTTTACAAAAAGCAAATATTTGAGGTTAGTGAAAATCACAACAGCTTGGGAATGGGGGAAGATAAAAATCAAAAGGTAAAAGTCTTGTTGCCACGATACATTTTTAAGAGACTTTCTTATACACACATGACGGGACAAATGCATGATGGGCAGAAGCCAAAGAGGGAGAACTTCTTAGCAGGTGTTTTGAGGACAGCTGAGAAATATTGTCCAAATAATTCTGGTGAAACTATTTGTCTTCCAGACTCACAAACAAATGAAAAAGGACAGTAGTTTCTCAATTCTGTTTTATTCTTCTCTCAAAAGAGAGAATACCAAGACTGTGATTGTATCTATTTTGATTCACATGGTGTCTATCATTGAGGTAGCCAGACCCCACAGAAGAACAACAAAATAAATAGTAGAGAAAGAAACACCCTTGCTGAAGAGGCAGATGAAAAGACAAAAACTTGCCTGTTTAATTCATTTATTTAGAGCTATAAAGACTTCCAGAAGCACCTCTCTGCTCTGAATCCCATCTCATGAATTAAAATACCCAGTAATATGCAATACAGAAAGGACAGCTCATCGCAATTCAGCACATAAATATTCAACAGTTATCATGAGGAAAAATAAGCTGAAGGCTGTTCATCTCTCAACCCAGTCTTCCCTAAAAACCTGGAGAAAAAGCAAATTTTGAAGGTTAAAAAGACAGACTAAAAAAATCTCCAGAAAATGGTGGTAATGGCACCCAAATCAAGGATACCACATAGAGTGAAGGCCTTGCTTAGCAACGCACTTACGCATACACTTAGTGGTGAATGAGAGAATGATCATACGGAGTATTCAGAGTCATTCATCTGTCTAAGTGCCTAAGGAGTTGTTCCTGAACAATGCACGCTTGGCCATAGAGAGGAACCTGAATCTTTTCTTGGTCTTTTCTTGGACAGCAATCAGTGCAAGGGAGAAAGTAATCCTTAATGAGGACAAGACGTAGATTTTCATCCTATGTTCTACACAGTCTCTTTGATACAGAAGAAGGTGCCTGAAAATGTAAATGCCAAGAATTTCCTTCTCTGGAAGCAAGAATAATTACCTTCAGTAAGCATTGTTGTGAAAAAACGATTTGTAATTGTGTTGGTTCTTTCTGCAATCCATTTCAGTGTTAATTCTGACTAACTAAAATGTGAGTTATTCTAGTTTATTGACATAAATGTAACAGTCACCAGTTCTGATGATATCTGATGGTGATTTTTCTCTACAAAAGCTTGCTGGTAGTGGACAAACAGGAAAAATATGCATTGGAAGGCAGTACAGGGTCAGCTGGATATCTTCTCGAGCAGCCCATTTCTGAGATCAGCTAACCTCAGACTCTTCTGAGGAAGAGTTATAACTTTTATAATGTGAAATGTATTAAAAAAAAATAAATTCCACAATGTATTTCCTATTTTGGATTGAATTCCAAGGGGTGGAATTATGTTTCTATCTCAGTGTAATGATAGCTATTTCCATTCATTACCCATACCTATATATCAACTTTTGGAAATCCTCCTAAATAACAGGAAAAAAATAATACCCCGTTCACTGTTGCTCAGTATTATTAGTTTTGGCACTTTCTGGACAGTGTTATCACCTCCGGTTGGAGGTGAACACTGATCATGCTTCCCTTCATTGCTCTGAGTAGTTGTGTGAGGCTGTCCCACTGAGCAAGAGCCAGTGAGCAAGAGCAGATTTAGAGAGCAAACATGGCAGTCATCAGCATTGCTGATAATTTTTACTTTTGCACATATAGTCCTTGGTTTGAGTGCACAGTTAGTTGGCTTCTCACTCCACTGAAGTCCAAACAAATATTTCATGTTGTTGTTTTGCTAAAGTTCATGAAAAGGCACAGGTTTCTTCTCCATAGCAGGTAATCAAAACAGATCTGAACAATAGCATGAAGGTACTTTGTACCTACTTTAACAAGATCAGTTACCTTCCACTGACTTTTTGATGAATACTGTCAAATCAGTGGACAGGCTCTCATTTTAGAGTTAACACAAGCGAGAAGCATACCATGCAGTCCTTCAGGATGCAGTCCTGAGGGCAGAGGAGTCCAGGAAGGCTGGACATTCTTCAAGAAGGAAATCCTAAAGGTGCAGGAGTAGACCATCCCCAGGTGCCGAAAGATGAGACAGTGGGGAAGAAGACGAGCGTGGCTGAACAGAGAGCTTTGGATGGAACTCAGGGGAAAAAAAAGAGTTTATGACCCTTGGAAGAAAGGGCAAGCAACTCAAGAAGACTACAAGCATGTCGTGAGGTCATGCAGGGAGAAAACTGGAAGGGCCAAAGGCCAACTAAAATTTAATCTGGCTACTGCCATAAAAGAAAATAAAAAAATGTTTCTATAAAAACATTACATGAAAACAAAAGGAGGGTTAAGGAGAATGTCCATCCTTTATTGGATGCGGGGGGAAACATAGTGACAAAGGATGAGGAGAAGGCTGAGGTACTTAAAGCCTCAGTCTTTAATAGCAAGACCAATTGTTCTCTGGGTACCCCGCCTGCTGAGCTGGAAGACAGGGATGGGGAGCAGAATGAAGCCCCCACAATTCAAGGGGAAATAGTTAATGACCTGCTACACCACTTAGACATACACAAGTCTACGGGACCAGATGGGATCTACCCAAGGGTACTGAGGAAGCTGGCGGAAGTGCTCACCAAGACACTTTCTATCATTTCTCAGCAGTCCTGGCAAACCAGGGAGGTCCCAGTTGACTGGAGGTTAGCAAATGTGATGCCTATCTACAAGAAGGGCCAGAAGGAGGATCCAGGGAACTACAGGCCTACCAGTCTGACCTCAGTGCCGGGGAAACAGATTATCTTGAGTGCCACCACACAGCACATATAGGACAATCAGGTGATCAGGCCCAGTCAGCGTGGGTTTATGAAAGGCAGGTCCTGCTTGACTAATCTGATCTCCTTGTATAACAAGGTGACCCGCTTCCTGGATGAGGGAAAAGCTGTGGATGTTTTCTACGTAGACTTTAGTAAAGCCTTTGACACTGTTTCCCACTGTTTCTCTACTATTCCCACAGCATTCTCCTGGAGAAACTGGCTGCTCATGGCTTGGACAGAGGTACTCTTCTCTGCGTAAAAAGCTGTCTGGATGGCCAGGCCCAAAGAGTGGTGGAAAATGGAGATAAATCAAGTTGGCAGCTGGTCACAAGTGGTGCTCCTCAAGGCTCAGTATTGGGGCCAGTTCTGTTTAATATCTTTATCAATGATCTGGACAAGGGGATCAAGTGCACCCTTGGTAAGTTTGCAGATGACACCAAGTTGGGCAAGAGTGTTGACCTGCTTGAGGGTAGAAAGGCTTTGCAGAGGGAGCTGGACAGCCTGGATCGATGGGCCAAGGGCAATGGTATGAGTTTCAACAAGGCCAAGTGCTGGGTCTTGCACCTGGGTCACAACAACCTCATGCAGCACTACAGGCTTGGAGACGAGTGGCTGGAAAGTTGTCTGGTAGAGAAGAACCTGGGGTGTTGGTCGACAGACGGCTGAATATAAGCCAGCAGTGTGCCCAGGTGTCCAAGAAGGCCAACAACATCCTGGCTTGTATTAGAAATAGTGTGGCCAGCAGGACTAGGGAAGTGATCATCCCCCTGTACTCAGCACTGGTGAGGCCGCACCTTGAATACTGTGTCCAGTTTTGGGCCCCTCACTGCAAGACAGACATTGAGGTGCTGGAGCGTGTCCAGAGAAGGGCAACGAAGCTGGTGAGGGGTCTCAAGCCCAAGTCTTATGAGGAGTGGCTGAGGGAACTGGTGGTGTTAAGCCTGGAGAAAAGGAGGCTGAGGGGAGACCTTATGGCTCTCTACAACTACCTGAAAGGAGGTTGTAGAAAGGTGGGGGTTGGTTTCTTCTCCCAAGCGACAAGCGATAGGACAAGAGGAAATGATCTCCAGTTGCACCAGGGGAGGTTTAGATTTGATATCAGGAAAAATTTCTTCACCGAAGGAGTTGTCGAGCCTTGGAAGAGGCTGCCCAGGGAAATGGTTGAATCACCAACTCTGGAGGTATTTGAAAGACATGTAGATGTGGTGCTTAAGGACATGGTTTAGTGGTGGACTTGGCAGTGCTAGGTTAACAGCACTTAAAGGTCTTTTCCAATCTAAACAATTCTATGTTTCTGTGATTCTATGCTTTGTGACATCATATCTGCCAAAGCTGCAGGAGGAGTTATTCTCTACTAGTAAAGGAGGCAAACTCTGAGCTGAGTGAATGTTACCCTCATGGAAGGAAGGCATTGGTATTAACATTCCTTCATGGTTTCTCCTTGAAGATAAGGATTAGCTTACTGTTAACATCAGAATTTACTACATACAGGGCTTATTGCAGAAGTTCCTGAAGGACACTACTAAAGCTGTGCTTGCAAGGCCTGTGCCACTGCCAAAACACCACCCTCTCAAATTTCATCTGCTCCTTGCAGCACTTTCCAAGCCTTAGTGTTTGCAAGATCATAGAAGCTTTTTACTAATACAAATTTACCTGTTCAGTTTCTGCCATAAGAAAATTCCAGTTAAGTCTATACTACCCCTGGCTGGCGTACTCCCAATGGTGAATTTGTCCAGTCTCCTTAAGATTGTATTACTTACACTCAGATATCTGTAGATATTATTTCATCAATCCACTTTTATCTCTCATGCAATTTAAGAAAATAAAGTAGGTCAACGGTCAGATAAATTTGAACAAAAATGAGAAATATCATTTTTTTCTACCCCCTTTTCTTTTCAGTCTCATTTTGGAACTGAATGTTACCAATCCTTGGAAGGATGCCAAAATTCAATATTGTGCTGATGGGAACATGAATAATGCATAAAGAGACACTTCAAACAGTGTATAAAATCTGAGGCGCAAAATGTCTAACAAGACTAAACCAAAGGCTTTGTAAAAGCTACAGCAGAACGAATTGGTCAAGTACTCTTAAGGCTGTCCCATCCCATTCAACCACAGATGTCAATAACTGACGGGTCAAGATTTCTTTGCTAGAAAATTGGTATGACCCCAATAAATCAGAGAATTGCATTAAAGACTGTGAATTTAGACACACAGAAAAAGCATCCATTAATAAAGATCATACATGCAAAGGTATTCCAAAATTATATACATATATATTTGAGGAAAAAAGTGTATATGTGTGTGTATATATATATACACACTTTTTTCCTCAAAAAATAAATCCATGTTGTGTTGTGAGTCTCAAAACCAAGGGGACATAAAATGATGGGTCAAACTCATGGGCAAGGCTAGTTTTTTTCCTCCAAAGCTTTTTTTTCCCCCCTTTTATTTTTTTTAATGTTTAGTACCAGATCTATAATCAACACTGTAGAGGGAACAGAGGTCCTTCCGTCTCTTTAGCTCCTTACTCCCTTCTGCAGACAAACGTGAATAAATGCTACACACCCAGAGTTATGGATGAATGCATGTGTATTTTATGTGAAGTCTTTCAATATTATGTTTTAAATCTGTTCAGCCATGCACATATGAATGGGTAAGTAAGCATCTAGGTTTAAAATTCAAGATCCAGTTTAGAGAAATAATAAAGATATCGCCCAAAATAATATCTCATTGATGGGCTTCAAGAAAAATTATAGACTATGTAGTTCATGAAACACATTGGTGACATTCACACTTTGTCCTTTGGACTAAGTATGCCAGGATTAGAGCTCTTCATCAGACTTCCTGAAAAAGAAATTGTGTGTTATTCCCTGTAAATTAAAACCTTGGTGTAAGATAAATGCTTAAAGAGGGACAGGGGTACTGTGAACCTGAACTTGAGCCTCTGAGCTTTTTCAGAGCTCAGCCACGCTTCCATAGGAGCGATTGACAACATGTAGAACAGGAGAGAGATTAAGAAATGAAAAAAAAACAACAAATGGGGGGACTAAAACTCCAATAATGCACCCATTGTAAAGCACTGATGCTTGTCCCACACACTCACTATGTATACACATACACACATACATGCACTGATAAGCACAGGTGAATAGATTGAAGACGAGCCAAACTCATTGCTACATAGGCTAATACCAATTTATCAGCCAGATAAAGGGAAAAACAAGGAAAAATGTGCTTGTGTCTGAAACACGTTGTTTCCTGGGGTTATCCTTGCTATGGCACAACATATTGCAGCATCTCTGTCTGAAGGCTATGCCCAAAGGCAGAGTGTAGCCCTATGAAAATAAATGCAAGTGATATTACAAATATTGTGGCCCTTGTTACAAATATTGTGGCCCTTCACAAGATATCACTCAGAGGAAATAGAAGTAAAATTCAGCAATGTACAAATGTGAGTTGCACAACATGTTCTGATGATGGAGGAAGGCAACAAATTCAGGAACCTACATAGTAATAACTGTGAGCAAGACTGAACATCCTCCAATGATTGTATCATCATATTCACAGAGCTGTCATCGAGGGTCAGGAGCTGTTTCCTTTATAAACAGTGTCACTCACTATTTCACTATTCAGCTCTTTTCAGTCATTGTAGGCTGAAACTTGGCATTCACATAATCAGCTCAAATGCAAATCTGTCTCTAAAAATGACTTAAATGGGTTAGGCCAAATTTAGTACTGAAGCAGTAAAAGTAATAATTTAGGTATGGTTACATATTGGCTGACAATATTAATATCACCGCTAACCAAGCGAAAATTCAAAAGTTTTAAAATATAGCAGCCAAAAAGTGCAAAAGGCACACAAAACCTTCCACATCCCAATGCATATTAATCATAATAAAAAAAAAGAACCACAGTTTGTTCCTTCCCCCATGCAGTAAAACTAATTCTACTGTTTACATCAGAATTGACATCAAACTCTGCCATTCTCCTCATGTAAAGAAGAGGCCAAAACCCACAGGATTATGGGATAACTGAAGCTGTGAGGGATCTCTGGAGGACACTGGTCTGGCCTCACTGGAAACAGGGCCCACGTTAAGTGCAGGTAAGGAGCTCCGCTCGAGAGAGTGTATTACTTACAAATTCAGGTATTATTCAATGTGAAAAAAATGAGCCTAAAGCAAGAAAAGAAATGAAGAACAGCCTTCGAGGATTCTCTCTTTTGACAATGAAGAGGTCCATTCAAACATAATAGACTCTAAGTTCCCGGTATTTCAGCATCTGGTTTTTCTAGCAACTTAGTCTGCTGCTGGTTGCCAAAACATCCAAGCTTTGGGTCTAAGCCTTCTCTCATTTACACCAAGGTAAATTCATATTCAGTACAATGCAGCTATGAGTGCAACTAAAGTATGTGAGAGTAGAATCAAATGCAGTTGTTTCCACTTCCCTTCAGCAGAATCCCAGTTAAGTCTTTATTCTCTAAACTGCAGCTTTCCCCTATGTGCTTTTGAAAAGTGTTTGTGCAGGAGGACAAAAGAAAGTTATGGTCAAGATTTCTTCTAAGATCTCCAACTCTTTTTCGCCCTTGTTTTCAGTTCCTTGCTGGGTGAAAATAACAAGCTCCTCAAAATATTTTCCAAATTGGGAATAGCATTTGAATCAGATCTTCAAAGACAGCTTAATGTTGGAATAATTATTTACAGTAAATCAAAGTTTGCACGTTCAAAGAACTGTTCTTTTAACTGCAAGTGCCCACTTCCATTATTCTTTCTCACCACAATTTCAAGCACTTTGTAACACCATGGAAAGAAAAAAATAGGTGTTAGGGTTTTTTTCATTATTACAGTAAGTACTGAAAGCACAGAGTTCATGACTCACCTCACCCTACAGCCAATGGGTTCCCAGTGCTCTTTACCATATGAAAGAAGAAAAACAACAAAAAAAGACTAGCATACTTGTCAAAAAATATAAGTGGAAACAGCTAACATATATGAGCAGACTCTGTGCACCTTTGAATATGGAGATTTGTTTCTCCAGAGTTACAGAGCCTGTGACAAATGACCACCAAGATTAATTGCTCATTTTCAGCCAAGCACAAAATTTGAGTCATAATTTGGTATAAAGCAATAGTCCCATAGAATAGTTATTCAACCGCTAAAAAAATACGTTTGTCATGACTCGAGACAACAGCCAAACCGAATAATATAAATAGATTGAAAGGCAAATAGATTTTCAGATTGGCATGTTGTCCTTTCACCAGTATCCCCCACATACATCAACTGGTGTCACATTTGACATTTGACAGCAGGGCCGTTATTGCCCACATGTTTATTAGTTTCCACAACTAAGATTCTGTCTTATTAAAATACCAGTGTCAACAAGAGTTGTTAGGATTTAAAAAGTCTTGCCTTGGGAGTTAACCTTTTATTCAAGCTCTGACCTTGAATAAATTGTTCAAAAAAAATGGATATTTAGCTGTGATGTGAGCTACATATTTTTGACTCAACTATGCTTTTAAGAAATGGGTGCAGCAGATGTTTGCAATAATATAATGTGTTAATTTCTCTGTTGTGTTTGGAGTGTGTCTGTTCAAGCAAATAGCCACAGCAAGGCAAAAGTTGGAAGGATAATTTCAGAGCTGGGGCAGTAATTACCTTCCAGTCACCTGAAGATGAATGAGTTTTGCACAGTTCTGTTGATACAAACAAACCACAGGAAATATGTAAGGTAAATATCAAGCTCCTAATTTTAGATGGTCCAAATTCAATAACAAAATCTGACATTATTACAGCATCTTCAGGAGGGTACTACCTTTGCATAAAGGCTCTATATCACTTCTTAGGTTTTCCTTTCCTCATAACAAAAAGTCCCCCGCTTGAATAAGCAAACAGGTACTTCTCTGACCCCAAGCTATTACATTGAAAAGCCTGAAACAGATATTTGAAAGAGGGAAACTAGCACTTTGGCCTTATTTCCAGACCATTTTCCAGCTGACATTAATCCTAAGGCTCTGCTGTAGGTTGAATTCATCTCGGGGTCACAGTCTCGATGTTTATTCAGACTGTGTCCCTTGGCTCTGGTTGTTCATTTTCTTCTCTGTAGCACCTTCTAGTCCTTCTGCTTGTCCCGTACAAACAAATATGCATAAAAACGCTGATTACCCATAAAAATCACCTTGATTTAAATGGTTATGGGTGCTTGATGTTTAAGTTGTAGGCTGCAAACAACTGGTTTGGTTAATAAATTCAAAAGAAGCTTGACTCTTCCTTATGCTTAAAAACAATGTAGGGAGCAGTTACATTTTCTTCAACAGAGGCTATTTATACTGGTAAGTGCTTTGCAGAAATAAAATATTTGCCAATGGCAGCTTTAGCAACTTTCTAAACTGATCACTTTAGTCCGCTTCAAAACCTCAGTCTTTCTCTCTGTCTAATGGTGGTCCAATGGGCTTGTCAAACATCTTGTAAACCCGTGCTTTAAGGAAGCATTGGGGGTTGGACCAAGTGATCTTTAAAGGCCCCTTCCAACCCAAACCATTCTATGATTCTATGAAGCCAAACTATATAATGACAAAATGTACATTGGTATTATATCTTGAATAAGCACTTAGAGAAAAGTATTGGAAAAATTATGGAAATGATCTGTTTTTCAAGACAGTGTTTTAAGAAAGCATTTTGATACTTCTCATGAAAGATTAAACAAAATTTTCCCTTACCTCTAGTTTTCCCTCACCTCTAGTTTTCCCTCGTTGGTTTACAAGAAAAATCCCACCTATGTCTTACAAAGTGTTGTAGAACATTTTTACAGATGCTTTCTTTTCGCTACGTATCTCTGATTATTGTTTTCTCTAGTTTGTGTGGTTGAGAAATTGCTGCAAATTAGTTTGCAAGCCCAACCAGGTTTCTGCTTCATGTCTGCAGTTCTTTTCATGTCAAACACATATGAAGCGTTGGACATTTGTCTCTGAGTGGGAGCTAACAGCAACAGCTCTAGACAAGTGTGAGAGTGGAATTAGAAATTGCCAGTTCCATGATATCCTCGTTATATCTATATATGAAATCTTCATGGCTGGTGCTCTGAAATGAGTGGATTGGCTGTGGATGAACAAGCTAGCAACTAGTCACTTCCCACGTCACAAACTGCCTGCAACTTCGCTGACAACACTTCAACAGAGCAGCGCTGCCCATGTTAACATGAACTTTACCTCCACACTAGAGTGGCAGGTTTAGGATGACCATAGCATACCAGGATCATGCGATACTGTGGGTCTTGTAACAGCATGGATTGCCCCGGGGTTTCTACAGATGGATGTGGCCTACCAGTGTCAAGGGGGAGAAAAGGCTTTATGCAATTCACAGGGTTGGTTAGAGGGGAGCCATAAATTTCAGCTGGAGCTTCTAGAAATTTGGTTTCAAAGTTTCTACTCTGTTGGGTGATTACAGCCCACAAAGAGGTTCATTTCATCTATTATTCATCAATATGACAATTGTCCACTTAGAATAACCTCAGTTCGTTTTGTTTCACATTTAAATTTCATTCATTCCAGGTGTGAGTTCAGAGTGGTGCGTGGATTGACATACAACATTTTAAGCTGTCCTCTAGGTAAAATAAATTACTAAAGCAGGTGTTACAAGGAGTAAAACTAATAGCATACAAATTTTGAGATTCACTTGTCTGAAACGCAAAGGCCACCTTCTGTTACATCAATTTCATCATTCACTGAGACCAGTATTACTGAAGATTTACACAGGTATGACTAGGAACAAAATCCATTCCCTGATTTTTCACATCAGTTAGTGAAAAGCTGATAGAAGAAATCTCTTATCTATTCCACTGGTTCACAGATCACCTTTCTGTAAATGCCAAGCATCCCATTTATTTTATCACTAACTATAAAATATCTGCACAAAACTGGAGGACAGAAATCCATCACAGTATCTTGTCACCACAAAGTTTAATGCTCTCTCATGTGTTTTCTTTGCTCAGATAACATTTTTGCATCCCTTTTGTCTCAAAGAACACAGAGGAAAGACATTTGTCGTTACTCCTACTGATAAAGAACCCAAATCAGCTTAATTTGCTTGCAATACAACTAGGTTTAATGAACTAGTATATTCCCATTTCCAGAATCCATTAGTAAAACCTATCCAAATCAGCCTTGCTCCATTATTCTATATCTCAATTAAATGGGGACTCCACCTAGACTTCAGATTATAGCATCAGTCTCTTTTATGACCCTTCAGTTTCCTCAGGCAATTCCTGCGAATCTTTACCTTAGTCACTCACAGGCCTGCGTGTGAGATGGGGTAAGTCCTGATCAGCTGCACAAGCATTTTGAGTGTAGGACGTATAGTTAGTTATTCAATTAAGGCAATAAGTTCTCCAAAATCAAAACTATTAGGCAATAAATGGTTAAAAAAAAATTGTTTTATTTATTTAACAAGTTTAGACAAGCATGGCATTTTGACAATTTCAAAACGATCTTTTATTGCAAAAATTAAGTTAATATTAGTACTCTAACAAAAAACGTAATTCACCTTGTTTGAGACATTTGTTATTTCACTGGTTTTCAGATTGTTGATTCTCTACCTTTTTAATATTTGGAGGGGAAAACAAGATAGCACAGTTTTACTCTGAGGTTTCTTCAGGCTATTATGAGACAGACAATATGAATTCAGTGGATCAGTTTTCTACCTGATCCCATATGGCATGTCTGATATTAGCAAGACTTTTCCCATCATTAGTACCAAGAAACTATTCAAAAACTGAGAATGGAAGAAAAACAGCCTCTCCACTGTGTTGTATTTGAGACAGAGAAGCATCAACCACAGAGGGACCAAAAAGGGAGTCAGGGTTTTATCTCTATAACCAGAATGAGGAAGAGTGTGGTTTCTTGATATACAGAGACAAAATACTTGTACTTGCTGCAACCTAGCATGGCCCTCTATGCTATGGGGTAGCTCTAAGGAAGGTGCAGTCACGGGAGCCTCAGGAACCAGCCTGACTGTGGGAGACAGGTAATGGTGCTAAGGTGGAGACCCTGTCACCATGAAGTCCCAAGTAACGAGTTCTCCTTTAAGCAAAGCAACAGATTCTTTCCCTTTCAAGATGCAGTTAAATAAAACTGATGTCTACATTCACGCTGAGAAAGGCCATACATAGAGTCATGCAAACACCAAAACCTAAAGGTAAGACAGTTAAGATTTAAGCTCACATTCAGCAGTCTTTGGGTTTAGATCCATTACCTGAAGTTTAGTCACCCAGAGTTCATGATCTGTGTGTTATGCTGCCTTTCAGATGAGGGGAGCGTGGCTTGTCTCCTTCTGGGCAAGTCCAATAATACTCTCTTCATCTGGTCACACCAGATTTTTCAGGGTATTTTTTTTTCCTTTTTACCTTGTCAGTTAGCCAGAATACTATAAACATTTCAGAATCTCGGTAGACATTTCAGTTCCCAATATGTTTATTGTGCCAATCAGGAAAGAATAACACTGCCTGCACCTTTATTGTTAAAATGGATGTTATTCGCCTTCTTTTTGCTGTCTTATAGTTAGCAAGCTAACTCTGGTGACTCAGTGACATGTGCCTAATGATGGAATGAGGACTCTGAGTGGATGAATAAATGGGTTAAAGTGAGAAATGCCAGAACTGGAGTAGGTGTCCATAGGTGACACCTAACATTTGGTATTGCCCCTACCTCAGTTCAGAAAAATCACTGCTTCAAATTCCTTTATGAAACACTCCCAGGATCACAGCCTTGTGAATAAGGATATGCTTAGTGGTCTTACATACATGGTTATCTATGACCTCCTCCATGGCTTTCCCAACCTGAGGCATACTGACTAATGAGCAACAGCAGATTAGGGTAGCAGGCTTTCAGAGTGCAGTCAAAGCACTTTTCCTTATTACCAAAGCACCTCTCATTCTGGCATCTGTACTGAAGGGCTGGAGCAAGCTCATCATACAAATTCAAGAACATGTCTTTCCACACCCAAGTGTTCTGCAACTGCTTCTTGTTATTTAAGTCACCGCTACAACGTGATCCTGCCACTCAGGAGTTATTTGCTGTTCTCAAAAATGTTGCTCAGTGAAATGCAACAACCTGCCATTCTTCTGAAGTGTTTGTCCTACCCATTCATCTCCCTCAAAAATTTTTGTCTACACTTCAGCACACCCATCAGTTGAATTTCTAATCAGGAATAATTTAAATTTCTGAATACAGAGAGAAAAGATAGCTAATCTACAAGACAGGTGCAGAATTCCCTTAAGGATCAGTGGAGACACTGAAGTGTGTGTATAGGAAGATATTGTGACGTAGAAAGCATTAGGAGATGCAGAATAGAAATCTGGGGAATGTGATCCTGAGATCCAGTACTTTGCTGAACTCTCACGATGCTATGCAAAAGTGCACCAGAGGGAGTGATGTAAATAGTACAGGTAAGCAGAGGGAGAAGTCTGCAATGGAAAAATATGTAACATCAAAATCTAGAGTTCAGAATTCTGCTATAATCAATAGGAGGAAACAGGTAATTGCAGAAATCCGCTTCTCTCAAACTGCCACTCCTACAGAAGACCAGATCTGTCATGCTCTAGAAGTGATGTGGGCATGTTATAGCCTTCCAAAGTTAGGTGAGATAAATTCCACCCACTTGTGATGCAATATGTTATATTTGAGACAGGAACTGACACAGACTTTTGTGGTGAGGACACTAAGGAGCAGCAAAAGTAACCAAGAGTGTAAGTGCTCTGCCTGTGGTTGGGTCCTCCTCATAAGCTGTGATAGAGACAGTTACTTGTTTAGCCATGGCCTGATTTATACCTGTTGGTATTACTTGGAAGTATCTGTTTAATATTTTCTTAGGCTCTGATTGGTTATTTTAAAGTTAAATAAACAGCTCTTAATGCATCTGTGATCCTCATACTCCTGGCTATGCATGAGTAATAAGCATTCACTGAAAAAGGAATGCATAATAAATGGAGGAGTTGAGGTTTTTTAACCAGCATACATGACAAGCTTCATTTCACACCCAAAATATTCAAACAAGCAAAGAGAAAAAAAGAGCATGAAAAGGCCCTTCCCATCCTTCTGTTCCATAGCCCAATCTACTCACAATTAAACTTCAGGAAAACCAAAAATTATCCCAGGTACTGTCTTTTTTGAGTGCTTTGGGGCACAATTACCTTCTCTGCACCGTTAATATCTATAAACAAAACTCGGCAAAATAACTCTCTAAAAATAACTAAAGATATAAACACAGACTGAAAATCAGCTATGTTCTGCATCACAAGATAAGGCATGCATTTTCCTCCTGCACGGAATATCTGTGTTTTTCAGGAACACCCAACCCTGTAGAGGGTCCCAAATCTCTTACCTTGCTACGTGAACAGTAGAGTTAGTGCTTGTGCTTGACATTTGGGGACAAAGCCTGGTTGCTTTATTCATGTACGTAATCCCACAGCACCTGCAGGCCAAATTTTCCTTTCAGTGTCTCTGGTGAAACTCTATAGCAAGTTAATTGACTTTTGTTCAGATATATAGATTAACTAGGTCATAACCTACCCCATTGGGAGTGTTGAAAAGATCAGAGCAAGCAACATCCTTATAGCCTGCACATTAAAAGGCTCCCTTATTTTTTCTCTTTAAATTTAAGGAAAGAGCATTTTTTGGTAATGAAAGCAAAAGGAACAGCAAGCACACGTGACGTTGCTAATTCTTTTTCATGTGTTCTGTTTCACTCTTTCATGATAATGTTTCCTATAGTAAAGAAAAGAATATACCTATTGGCTTTCTGCTGTGAATATTCCCTGGCTTTGGCAAAACCAGGATGTTTCCTGTAGATATACTTCATTCTATAAGTTCCGTTCATTTGTATCAATGCAGAAAAGAAATTTAGCAAGTGGTGCTTTATTTGGAGTTGTGCTTTATTTGATTATATAATTTGATACCTTTAAATTACAAAACTGATTGAGAATGATTAGTGTAATACCAGGCATTTGACCAACATAAGTGAATGTTGCAACAGTAACATTCAAAATCAAAGCAGAGGTACAATATGTGTCATGAATATCAAAAGAATAATGATCAAGTCCTCCATGTAAAGTGCTATGAATGATATTTAATAAACAATGGCCTGTGATCTGACTCCCCAAGTGTCTTTTAACTACAGAGTTCAAGTTCTAGTTCTGAATAGGATTTTTTTTTTCCTGTGTGCTTTTAGGATTTAGCACCTACTGATCACCGTTAAATCACCATTCTACAACTTTAGGGCAAAGTTCGCTGCTGTTAACATTAAGTTATGAAAATATCCTTTGCTATCTTTGTCAATTTAAATAATTTAAAACACAACTTAAGTGTGACTGAAGAGAAAATATACCAGCACATGACCCTGGCACTTGTGTCCAGAGCATGGCAGAGGTCAAGTACCTCTACAAGTCACTTTTGTGCCACCCTAAGCCTGAAAAGGGTTTAGCTCCTATCACAGGCAAGAGATCCACAGGTTATTCACATCTATGCTGGTTAGGAACAGCACCTAGCACATTTAAGGTGTGCTCTCGACTTTACCGCAACAACCCTTCTCTACAGAGAAGCTGTGGAAGATTTGGCAGAAAGAGGACTCTCTTCTTTTGGCAACCCAAGGATTCCTCCATCAGAGTCTTAATATGTTTTCTGGGTTCCTTTATGTTCCCAAGATGTACCATTAAATCTTGGGTGAATTTGACCTTCAGTTTTGAGCAGATCTTGTATCCCTCTGAAAGTGTTAGCAATGAAGCATGGAGCTTTAAGGACCTTCAGAATTCATCAGAGTTGTGACAAATTGTGTTAACAGTCCATAAAAACTGTTTCTATTGGTTGAGTACTCCACGTTAGCTTGTTGTCTTTCCACAGTGATGATCAGATGTCCAGTGTAGAGCAAAAAACTGTGATTGCAGGTCATGGGGGAAGGGAAATGACCAAAAAAAAAAAAACCCACAACCCAAAACAGGTCAAAAATTTGGGTTAATCTCTCTTGACAGCATATAAAAAAGATATTGTAATAGTTTTCATTTATTAAATGCTAAGTTAATCCTTTAATAATGTAGGGCAAAGACACCTATCAAATTGCACGAGTATGTAAGTATGCAGTGAGTGCTGGTCTGAGAAAATCCTTCTCTTAAAAAAGAAGGATGCAACCATTGTTTTATTCTCCTGACTGGTAGACTGTGCTTTCATGCAGATTGCTGCAAATCATCTTATTATTAATTCTAAGTGTGATTATGCTTGATTGCATTGTTCCAGTGTCTCACTACAGCAGTCAGGAATCTCCTCATCTAACGCAGGCGTTGTGTATTTTTGTATAATGGAAAGACAGCCCTGAGGCTATGCGGGGAAGCAGCAGGTGCATCCCCAAGAAACTGGGAGAAAGATTGATATCATTAAAATTGCACAACATCTGCTAACCAGTCGGGCTCTGTGTGACAGTTGCTCCTTGTGGTTGACTAACCCAGCTCATGGACGGGGTGGTCCAGCTCACTTCATGGATGTCCTGTGCCCATGTGGAGGAGGCAAACCGCCCGCCATTCCTCCCTGAGCACTTCTCGATTGAGCTGCTTTCATTTCGCCAGAACTCTCTGATGTCAGGACTTGCAATGAGCAATGCAGATAGAAGGCATGAGCGTCTCTCTCCTTGTTGAAAAACCCTTGCACAGAGTTGCAAAAATGCTGGTATCAAGCTTATTTTTGAACATCCACAATTTTAAATTACCAAGGCTAAAAATCTCTCTAGCACCTACTGCCCTAGAAAAAAAAAAAAAAGACAGCGGGAGCCATATGTTATTGGTGCATTCTAATGTTCCCCTCCTACAACAAGTACTTTGGCATGCAAATACTGTACTTTTAATATCACTTACAATAAAAACATTTTCGAAGCCCCTGTCCAATATACTTTATCATTATTTCTCATAGACAAGTGCTTTCCCACTGACTCAAAATACTACTTCTGAAGCTTGAAGTTAAAATAAGCTATTTTATGAACTTGTCTTATAAAATATACATTCACGTCATTTGCTGTAGACCTTCAAATAGACAACAAACATGTTTAAACAATAAGAAGGTGCTAATTACGAAACAGTTGTGCACGGATACCTCATTGCAGCTAGGGTCAAGTTGCTTTGGGACGGCCTCCGCCTCAAAGAGCTTACATTGTAGAGCAACAGGGTAAGTGGAGGGGGAACAACATTTAAAAAAAAAATAATTACTTGCAATGATATGGGGGAAATGCTACACTGGTCTTACCTTCCAGGCAAAGAGTTTCGGAAGTGTTCTTGATTGGCCTTTATGGGGTTTTGTGTTCACAAATAACAGACAGTTTTTTGCAGTTATTTGCAGTTGTCTTGTATCAACAAATCAAAAGTGAAGGCAAATAACATGGCTGAATGGTTCCTACTTCTTTTTAAGCCAGCTGAGTAGTCATGCACAGAACATTTAAAAGCAACTGAGTGACATCTGCCTCTGAGCACGGTTCATAACCTGAGGGTGCGACCATCACAGACTTCCCACAATATGTCACAACTGACCCAGGAGCATTTTACGTTCGGTCTCCTCTAGTTTCAAGCCTTTTGCAACAAGCCAATTAAAAATACGTATATTTATAAAGTGTCATGAATGCCTCAAAAATAAAAATCTATTCACAGGGCATGTCAGTAAGAGCTGAAGTGAGATAAACTAGTAGGTCCTTCTTTTCTGTGTGTGAAAAAGCTTGTTCACCTTAAAGTATTAATTCCCTTTACCTTTCAATCACCATATTTCATGGCTGTGTATTTCCTTCACCCTGGCAAATATTCCCAGCGATGTGTATCTCTGCTATAACTAATCTTGAAAGAAGGGCAGACATGCAAATTGCCATTCGCTCTCAGTGGATTATCTAGACTCAGGCTTGCTACATAATGAAAAGTTGCCTCTGATTCTACCATGTATCAAATAAGCTGGACGAATCTAATACACAATGTGGATTCACTGTGTTTCATGTAGGCCTGTAAGGATTTCATACATCTATTTTCTCAGTGAGGATGATTTCTCACAGTTTATTCACAGTGCTGCTCTTTTTCTCTGCATTGGTTATCAAATCATCATTAATCATACCAGAGTCTCCACCATTAATCACATCAGAATCTCCACTGCCATGGGAAACAAACAAACAAACAAGCAAGCAAAGTGTATGGGGCTAAGATAAGACAAATCAAACACTTATTCTGAGACCTGTGGCCAGACTGGGACTGATGCTCTTACAACTTTCCTAGCTACTGAATAAGATGAAGCTATGACTTCCAGCAATAAAGACTCAGGAAACCTTGGCATGGCACAATATACTGTGAAGGATATCTACAAAATGTACCGTGGCTTTGATTTTTATTAATGCAATAAATTAGGTAATTAAAATTAGCTAAATAAGCTACAATTAAAATGGGCTTTCAGGCTAGAGCCACTGTTATGACTGGAAGCCTCTCTGCTAGCAGGATATAGGTTGAGATGGCAATGACCCTTCTTCTATGTCTGAGAAATCGTAAAGATAAATCACGGGGAAAAACAAGAAGCCTGTGTAAAATGTCTCTCTCTTATGCTTTTAATACTACTCCTCTAACAATCCTTTTCATATTTATCCCTTTAATCTTGTGCTCAGGCTGCAAGTGTACCGAGGAAGGGCCTTCTCTCTGGTTTTGTTTTGTAGGGTCTCTACACCGGGAACTGCAGGTCCGTGGCTGGAACTCATGGATGCTACGGTATTTCAGATAAGTACACTGAGTACTTCAGGTTGCTCTTTGAATTGTTTTTGGAACCTTGGGCCTGCTGAGGGCTGAGATATATTAACTTGGCTATGCATCTCCTGGATTAGAGCTGACATACCCAGCCAGCCTGGGGTGGAACCTATTCAAGTGGATATACTAAAATTGATGGCATTGCTGTACTGAAGCATGTCCCGAGAAGGACCACATGAAGGTTACCATCTTATGCTCAAACAACCTAACGAAAGCAAGGATACGTTTAAAAATTAGGATTTTTTATATAGATAAATGGAGAGGAGAGGAGAGGAGAGGAGAGGAGAGGAGAGGAGAGGAGAGGAGAGGAGAGGAGAGGGGAAAGGGAAAGGGAAAGGGGAAAAAGAAAAGGGGATGGGAAAGCAGTAAGGAGAAAAGAAGGAGAAAGGAGAAAGGAGAAAGGAGAAAGGAGAAAGGAGAAAGGAGAAAGGAGAAAGGAGAAAGAAAACCCAGGTCCAATAACCTCTTTGCAATTCCTAATAATTATTTAAGTTCACCACAGTTTGATGATAAACACACACATCACATAAAAACTTACACAAATACGGCAGGAGCTGAGGCTGCCGGCAGTGCTCCGTAGTCAACGCAAACACGGACAGTTACAAATTAACTCGGGCAACCAGTACACCAGACCAACGGGACAGCTGCCTTTTGCAAGTATTCCACTTCTGGGAACACAAAAATCCATATCAATCAAAAATAAATCAAAAGTTTCATTAAAGCCCTCAATACATTTATTAACCAAGAAGAATCTGTAGGATGGGCAGGGATACACAACTCGGCAAGGAAACTTGCTCTGAGGGGATTCAGCCTGCCGTTGTACAACTGGTCCTTATCAGGTAGAGCAAATGAGGACTGCCTCGCTCAGCTTCTGCGGAACAACACCTTCCGCAGCTTCTCATCCAAGAACATCTTTCTTATTTTCCAGGATTTGGCCACACCTACAACACATTTTGCTGAGAGTAATTCGAAAACTGTGAATGCGATGATAGCCTAATCACTCAAAACTTTAGCAATGAAAATATGGAAAGGCCGTTGTATAGAAAGATAGCTAAATAGAATGGTTTAGTTTGACAGAAATAGAAAATATGACTCAGATAGGGAAGAGAGCTCTTTGCCCTTTAAAAAATCGCTCTCGTTCTCCCTCTCTCTCTAACACAGGAGCCTTTCAGGGAGAGCCTGGTGATGCTGCATTATTGATGTGATACAGGTCTCCAGTGGAAACAGATGTGATATGTTTGGTTTTCTCTGATAGTCTGGGCTGAACACAAAGCAAATTACTGAATGTCAGAAGACTCGGGTTCATCGAGACCGTTCAAAGCACACTTTTAAAAGAAGCTCTTAAATAATAAATCTTAAATCTGAAGCCTGTTGCATAACCAAAAGTTACATATGTACTAAAAGAGATGTGCCCCGAGTGATTTTGCTGAGACAAACTGCAAATGACATTCAAATGCATATGTGCTGCTTTAGGATTTGTTTGTTCTCAAACCAGGCGCTGATGGTTGAGGTGAAAGACACGTAATAGCACAGTCTGGGTGAAACATTCACAGAACCGCAGAATCGTTGAGGCTAGAATATATATACAATTTAACTGAATATGCATAATCTTGCTGACAATCCTCCAACCCGTGTTGGATCCTTTATTTTTAAAAACAGTTTGAGACCAAAAAGGCTCCCTTTATTGCCCCTCGGTTTCTGGCAGGCGGTTTTACACACAGCATAGTCTTCCCACACAAGAGGTCAAGCAGAGGTAGAAGAGTGCTGGTTTGGCCCAGGCTAGGTCACACCCCAGCTTCAAGAGGAATGCCACAAGTCAAAAAGGCAGGTTTGGTCTCTCCACCCCGGAAAACCACGCAGCATACATTAGGAGCAAACCCGAGCCACGGGATGAGTTTTTTGTATTTACCTGCCTGAGATTTGCTTTTCTAGCTCACAGTGGACCTGTAACAAGGCTCTACTGAAGCAATCAGCAGTAACCTCCTCTCACGAATAAGAGAAGCAGTGTGATGGGACGCACCAGATTATGTCTCACTTAGGTGATAGCTTCAATTTAATCAGAGTTTTCACCAAGCAGCTCAGGAGGGAACACCTTTTCCTGGTCCCTGCTGAAAATGAGAGATCCTGGGTGACACCACCAATGTATCTCAGCTGACACTTCCTTCTTTCATCCTCTTTCTTTGTCTTTTCACCTGCTTCTTGGCTTCCTCCCTAGGTTTTTCTCAAAATTGGGTGGTAAAAACCCTGAAGCGGGGTGGCTGAGCCTGAGGTTGCTGAGACACTGCTGGTGGAGAGGAGACAGAGGGTCTTTGCGCATCCTGTTACGGGAAACCCGGTGAAACCCAGGAAGGACCAAGGAGGTGAGAGACGGGACTTCGATAGGATGCCCCCAGGTGGGCCCATGTCGTCGGGAGGCGGATGGGAGGAGATAAGGGGCTGCACCTCACCCACGACCACCCCCACTCGTCGGATTTGGGGGGGGGGGGGGGGGGGGGAAGAGCAGGCGAGGCCGGGGCGTGGCGGTTGTGGGCGGGGCCTCCGAGGGCGGGGCCGGCGGGGCGGGGCGACCGCAGGTGCGCAGGTGGCGGGGGCGGGGGGAGGCGGCGGCGGCCATCCCTGCCGCAATTTCCCTGTGTCACCGCTCCCGTCTCCTAGCAACGGCGCCCGGGTCCGGCCGGCAGCCGCGCCAGCCGCGCACCGCCCGCAGCGGCGGCGGCACAAGGCAGCGGCTCCGCCGGGCCGGCGGCGGCCCCGCGGCGGGAAGGATGCGGCATGGCAAGGGGACGGCGCTCCCGAGGAGCTCCCTGAGGCGGCCGGCGGCGGCGGGGCCGAGGGGGCGCTCGGCGCTCGGCCCAGCCCCGCCGCCCGCCCGCCCGGGGCCGTAAGGGGCGGCGGGGCGGAGAGGCGGCGGCGGCGGCGGGGCGGGCGGCGATGCCCGCTCGGGCCGGAAAGTTTCTTCCCCGCGGCGGCTCGGCCGCTTCCCGCGCGGACTTCTCCCCCGGTCCTCCTCGGTAAGTGACCGCGTCCCCCCGCCGCTGCCATCTTGAGCGACCCCCGACCGACGCCCCGACGGGGGGGGCGGGGAGGCCGAGGCTGCCGCCCGGCGGGACTCAGCGTCCTGCCCCGACGGCGCGGAGCTGTGGGGCCGGCCCTGCCCACGGGGCACCCCCGAGACACCCCGGCGTCGGCTGCCGGGACTCCGGTACAACGGCGCGTGGCGGCCCCTGCCCTGCCCCAGCAGCCGGAGCCCGGCGAGCCCCGTCCCGCGGGGTGGGAAGGGGTTAACCCGGCTCCCGTCAACGCTGGTAAAACTGTATTTGGGCTTTACCGAGCTGGGTCGGGGTTAGCGCTGGAGGGGTCGCCGAAGGAGCCGGCGGAGGGCTGGGGTCGGTTGGTGCGGCGTGTGGCTCCGTCCCCTGCGGGTCCCGGGCTGTCGTGTGGGTCCGGTGGGTCCGGCGGTGCCCTCCTTCCCCGTGCCGAGCACGGCGCTCTCCGGCGCCGAAAGCGGAGTGCCAGGCGATGCCGAACCGGGGAGGCTGCTCGGGGATGAATTTGCCATCTCTTTTCGCCGTGGTAGAGGAGACAGGCTGCTGGGGCAGCAGAAAGACTGAGATCAACGAACCGGTAATGAAAGCAAAGCATGCCCCCATAATTACACTTGTGCATCAACAAAGAATGCTTTTTTTTTTTTGCCTTTTTTTTTTTTTTTTTTTTTTTAAAAAATAAGTAGTTCAGCGGGAGGAAAGAGGAGACAAGTCTCTGCTCTTTGTTTTGAGCGTGCCGTACCTCGGAGAGTAATTTAACAGTGTCCTCGCTGAGAACACCCTTCTTTTTCTGGGAAAAATACTAAAGGAGTAAATGGGACACAAAATTACCACATAGGTGGTAATCCGGGAATAGGAGAGAAAATAAATGAGACTTAAAAGCTGAACGGGGGAAGGGGAGCAAGATTTTATTTTTTTTTGGGGTGCTTACTTAATCACCTTTCAGTGCAATGCATTGAACTTTGCGAATTGTGTTCTACTTGCTGCTGTCATATTTTGCTCCCTCAAAGGAAAAATAATCGGACACTCAAAAAGAGAAAGGGGGGAGGGGATCCTGCTCCTCGGTAGCATGAAGGAATATCTTCCAAAAAGAATTGCAACAGTGCAGGAATTGTTCCTACACGCTGCATTTTGTAGCTCAGATCACTGGAACAGTGAGATGCCTTCTGATGATCCAGTAAAACAAAAGCCATAAACGCTCAGTGTTCAGTCCCCTGCCAGTTTCCCTACAAGCAGTCATTGCCATTTCCCCAGGTGACTCGCAAAGGTTTGCTCCTCCTTTAATAAGATTTGGCATGCCATCTCTTACCTGCCAGCCACCATCTCCCCTTTCTGGGGGAGGGGAAGGCGGGGGCGGGGGGGAGCTGGAATTTGCTGCTGTTACATAACGGTTACCTGGAGCATCACACGTGTTCCCAAACCAGGGATGACTCCGGACCGCAGGCGGGAGGTGAATTTCTGTAATATTGCAGATCAAGTGCAAATGGCTGGGAAGAAACTTTCACAGGGCACTGCTTTCCAGTGTTCAAATGTTTCCCTTGTGCGTTTCACAGTAATTCCTTTCCCACTCATTTAAGAAAGGCAAGTAATAAGTTTAACCCTCCCCCCAGTAATGTGTAAGTAGTCTAATGAAACAAATGGTATCTATAGATCAAATATACTGCCTTCCTGCATTTATTTCCCCCATCCTCTCAAATCCCACGTGACATCATTAACCACAGTGTGCAGCATAACCCCAGACCCCATTAGGGAGTGGGGCTCAGGGTAGGGAGGCCGTCAGCATCCTCTGAGCTACAGCGCTTTGCAAGCTCCTTTTGAGACCAGCAAGATCATTTTTTTTGTTGTTTACACCAGCAGATACCACTCCCTCTATCAGTTACCTAGAGTGTAAAGAAATTAATTAGCTGTTTAACAAGAGCGTAGTGGGGCACACAGCTGCTTTGCTACCTAGCGTTGCTTAATTGTCTGTCTTGTCAGTCTGCCTGTCTCTTTCTCACGCACAGGAGCTGTACAAGCAAAGGAGATTGTCCTGTTGGTGTCAACCCCTGTCCCATTTGTCGATGGTTTTAATTAGCAGGATTTGAATGAGGAACAGCAAACACACACCTCTTTTGCTGCAGGTCTGCCCCTGGTCCTCATCCTCTTCTCTTCTCCTTTTCACTGCAGGAGCTGGAGCGGCCATAGGGGGCAGTGCTCTGGGTAGCTAGCCATGATCGCCACTGGAGGCCTCCTGAGGATCTCGGCTAGGAAACAGGACCCCTTGCGACCCCAAAGCCAAGTCCCCAAACGCAAACGCAAGACCAAAAAGAAGCGCAAGAACGACGTGGTGGTGGTGAAAGGCAAGCTCAAGCTGTGCTCTCTCTCGGGGCTCATTGCCCTCTGTGGCATCCTGGTACTGCTGGTGGGCATTGCCTTGGCCGTGGTGGGCTACTGGCCAAAGCCCAACCAGGTGTACAGAGAAGGCAGCTTCAGTGGGGGCCGACAGCTGGCACCACAGGGTGGCACCCCCAAGAACCGCTCCCGGACCCAGGAAGGGGCACATGCAGGGATCCATCCAGAGTCATCCCCCAGAGCCAACACCTCCACCACTGCTACCACCCAGGGATCCCCACAGTCTCCCCCCACTTCCTCGTCCCCCCAGGCCTCAGTGGGTTTCCTTTTCCGTCTTTTCTCGAGCTACTTGCATTCAGACAAGCTGAAGGTGCTGGGCCCCCTCATCATGGGTATCGGCATCTTCCTCTTCATCTGCGCCAATGCGGTATTGCACGAGAACCGTGACAAGAAGACCAAGATCATCAACCTGCGTGACCTCTACTCCACCGTCATCGATGCCCACAGCCTGCGGGCCAAAGATGGCAGCACTCCGGCCTCAGCCCCTCTCAACGGCTTTGTCAACTATGTGCAGTCCCGGGGCCTGGACCTAAAGCCTGGTGGTGAAGGCTTGGGTGCTGCGGCCATGCTGGCCAGGAGCTCCTGGCCACCAGGACTGGGAGTGTCCCTTTCTCCACCAGACCTGGCGTCCTCGCCACGGCGTTCCTCTTTCTGCACCCCACCACAGCCGCCCAGGCTGGCCGAGGCTGTGTACAGCATCTACCAGGAACATGCCGCCCTTGCTGGCCGCACCGTCACCAGCCCACCCTGCAGCCCACCAGAGAGCTGGGGCCGGCGCAGCACAGCCAGCTCCATTGTCGGCTCTTCGCTCAGCACTTTCACCCTCCTGCCCTTGGCGCCAAGCAGTGGAGGGGGAGCCTGGCGGAGACCCCCTGGTGAGCGGGGAGCCCGGGAGATCCCACGGGGGGAGTTTGAACTCAGCCTGACCAACCTCAGCAGCAACCGCATTGAGGGAGGCTATGGGACGAGGAGGCACAAGCTGGTTCTCAGGCGGCAGAGCACCAGCTGTTTGCCCGATGCCAGGTGTCCCCTTTTCCCTGAGCCACCTCGGTCACCAACTGTCAGCGGGGGCCTGGACTCCAGCCTCTTGGTAAAGGCATCTTCTAGTTACTCCAAATCTCTGGACCTTGGGGGGTCACCACCCTCTACCCCCCCTGCCATCACCAAGATGGACTCCCAGAGTTCCCAGTCTGAGCCTTCCAGCAGCAATAAGGGCTACAGCCACCTGGAGGAGGCAGGCACCTCCTTGGAGTCAGTTGCCAACACCCCAGCCAGTAAAATCCAGGACTGTGAGGAGGAACCACCCGAGAAGACGGACCCTCTCAAGGCTACCAGCAGAGAACAAACAGGGGAGCAATCCCAGCAAACTCAAAGACAGTACACAAATAAAGAGAAACTCTTTATGATTTCTAGGTCGCATGCTGCATTAGGGCTGGAGGATGGGGAACTGGAGAGTACTGGCATCTAAACAAGACCGAGAAGGCACGAGGACACCTTGCAACCCTCCACACCTTCCCCCCCTTCTCCATCTCCTTGTGGACTTAGGAAACCGATCAATATCCAAAGAGCTGCAGTATGTTACCCTTGAAAACTGAATTCCGTAAATCCTGTAGATGAATTCAGGAAGAAAAAGAAAATCCTTTCTGTCCGATTGTGATTGTATGTTCCATGCAAGCCAAATTGTATTAAATATCCACAGTCCAGTAAGTTCTTTGGATCAGATTAATACAATTTCGGACAGTATAACTGTGCACTTTACTGTTTTGATTTCCAAGTGCCCCTTCTTCTCCTCTGATTTCTTTCTTGCTGATTTGCCACTAACTGCTTGAGAACTGCAGGCACCTTTTTAAGCTCAAGAGCAACGTGGTCTTCAGATCAAGAAAGCCGAGCTCTCTCTTTGTTTTGGTTCAATCACTAAAAAGTTTGCAAGGCCTTAAGGATGACGTACCTTGACAAAGAATGAGTTTGTTTAAATTCTGGAAAAAAAAAAAAAAAAAAAGACAATTTAGAAGAGACTGGAGTGGAACAGAGCTCTGATGATTTAGTTAAAACCATTACATTCCTGAATCCAAAATACCTACTACTACGTGATACTTTATTGAGTATTATTACACATGTATTGACTAATAGCATTAAAAGATTTTTTTTTTTTAAAATAAAACATTTGCAAACAAAACTGCCACACAAAAAAAGTCCTTTATTTTGGTAAGTAATTACAGATATCAGAAACCTTTCATTTTATACTATGAAAGATTATAGAGAAGCCGTGAGGCCAAAGGTTTGCTTATGCTTTTAAGTGGGTAATTAATCGTTTAGGAGTAATTTCAAAATAAATACTGGTTCAGTCTCTGAGAAACCACACTTTAATTCAATCAGCAGATTCTGTCTTCTTTTCTAACAGTGCTCTGTGACAGCTGAAGAAATGTGAGATTTTGACATGCTAAGGAAAAAAATATTTTAAAGGTTTGACGTTCTATTAAAATTAGATTTTTTGTGAGTAACACATTAATCTCAAACTGCAGCATATTCTTTCTGGATTTTTCACTTTCTTTATAACCGTTTGCATTAAGCCTTTCTGCTGGTACGCTTCCTATGCGTGAATGCATGTACGTAAGCTTAATTTTAAAGCATAATGATAGCCCTGTCAATCTCATAGCAATTGGCCCTATTGAAGTCAGTGAAGGTTTCTTACGGACTTTGGCGTGGTAAGGATTTCTTGCTGTCTGAGAAAAGCATCGGGTTTCCTGAAGGCTGGAGAATGCCTTGTCTGTAAGCACATTTTTGGTAAATTGATGAGCTGTTTCATTTTCGTAGCTGCAGCACGGCAGGCACTCTTTCATTTTGCCAAAACAGTTTTATATGCTCAGAAGATTGTGTCAATACTGTGGATTTTAAATACGGATGTAGCATTTCACTACTACAGGAAGAGAAATCGACACTAAACAAATACAATATGTAGGCAAGAGTGTTTCCATTGCGATTAATTTTTTCTTGTGATTTCATGTTTTAAAATGCTTAGTTACATATTTAACTACTTACATTACAATACCTTGCAAAATGGAATATAACGATCACTAAATGCAATTGCATTTAGTAATCCAGCAAAATCCTGTATTAAATAAAGCCAATTTAAAAGAAAAGAAGAAAAAAGAAGAACAATTTGCCATGTCAGAGTCCTGAAGCTGGAGAAGCAGAAAGTACTTGTTCTCTAGAGCAACGGAGGCATCCAGGTGGCAATATCTTTCCTCCTGTCACTGGCAAACAGTAAATTGACAACATGAACAACAGCATGGCATTTTTTGCTATCAAACTGCTAGCACACAGCTGGCCAGAGTATGTTGTAAATCTGCCTGGACTGGCATGGGGTCAATTAGGTGCCACATCAAGTGGCAAGTGGGCCAGTGTTTGCACAGGACTTTCAGTTCCCCATGGGTGATGGCTCTGGGCTTCTGCTCCTTCTCCTGTGACTTCCAGCAAGATTTATGAGATGCATCTGAGCAGCATTACCTGGTGTTGATGGAGATGCTAGTTATTGACCCAGCCGAAGACACCCTGTTTGTTATCTTCCACACGAAAGCCCTTCATGGAGTTGCAAGGGAAGAGGCGAGTGACGGGTGCTACTTACTGGGGCATGGGGTCCTCGTGAAGATGTGGCAGGGGTTTGTTTTATTCTGAGAGGGGGAAACAAATGCTTTTTAAAATATTCTTAGTAAATATTTCTTTAGTCATCCAAATCTACAGTGTGCTCTGAAAAAAACCCTCAACTTTAAAAAAGCCTCTGGGTACCCCTTAGATTGATTTAAAATAAAGCAGACCAGTAATTCCTCTGATGATTAATTTACTGCAAAGCTTTCTGAATAGCAAAATTACAACAGAGTTTGGGTTTATTAAGTAAAATTATAGCTTGTTCCTGTGTTGCCAAAAAAGGTGTGAAACATGCACTTTCATCAGGCAAGCTGGATTTTCTATAACAGCAGCCAGAAGTGATTTGTAACATATAGATTAATAAGCAGAGAAAGCTGCTTCTCTCCGTTTGCAAGTTATCCAAAAATCTCTCATTATTTTTGCAAATTTATTAATTAAAACTATTTGTTCAGCCACTTAGGCGGTGGTGGAGTTGGAGTCAGAAACTTTTGTTTAAAATTCAAGACGGGCAAGTTAGTTTAAGAGGCCGATGTTGGAAAAACGGCTGAGAAATTCACCCCCTGTGCCCCAGCCGTGACTGTTGTCAGTACCATTAGCCTTGGAGAGAAATGCCGTGGCTGGGAAGGAGCTGAACCTTTCCTGGTGGTACCAGCAGGTGATGGGAGTGCTGAAGTTTGTGCGTTGACCTCTTCTTGAGTCTCTTCCAGCTGGCCCTGACCGCTTCTCAGGACAGCCAGGCTGCCTCTTGGCCGTCGTTTGCTCATCCTGTCACTTGCTTATGCGTTTTTCTCCCATCTAGTTTCTTGCTTTTAACCTTCATCTCCAGTGTCCTGCCACCAAGTGCTTCCTCCACAGTCTTTGTTAAGAGCCAAGAAGCTGCCTCTGCTCACCAGTATCTGCCTGCCTGCGTGTTGTGGAAAGAGATGTGCTCCCACACAAAATGTTTATTACGAAGGAATTGTTAGTCTCCTTATTTAAAAAGTGGTATTCCTGAAGATATGTTAAGCTACAATACCTAGGCATAAATCTTTGCTATGGAAAAATCAGATTTTGGTCCAGAAATGCATGCTTTGTTTTGTTTTTTTTTTTTAGCATAGAGAAGTGCTATGATATTTATATAAAATTTCCAGAGGAAAAGTTAATTTCTGCCTGAACCGTCAGAATATTCCCATCACTGGATAGAAGGCTGCGTCCGTTTGTTATGAGCATAGATGCTGCTTGGACCGGTCTGAGGACATGGGCAAATGCCCTAATTGTACTTCAGTCATCCTGCTCTTTATTACAAAATCCTCAGGACCCTGGAGAAGCTGCTGACACGATCATACTGTAACCCAGTTCTGGCTCAGTTTTCACTGGCTAGCAAAGTATTTAAAATCCTTGCGTTAACCTGGCTCATTTGGCTGAACTGATTTACTGAACTCCCCAGCTGTTGACATATCAGCTGATCTACTACGAAAGACTAGAGCTCTACTAAATCTACTCTAGAGGGTAGATTTATTAGCCTGTATTGTTTAGATACACTTTTAACAGCCTTTTCAAGGGCTGATGCTGTCCAACAGTGAGTAATAGTGAACGCACAAACATCAAATTAGGTAACTGTTAATACAGTTGTAAGTCTGCAGTCTGAGATAGACTGTGGATTTCCATAACAGCCAAAACAGTTTACACAGAAGTAGCAATGTGACTTCAATTAAACAATATTTTTTATTAAAAGTAATGGAGATGGCATGATAAAGCTTATTGGATTTCAGCAGGAGGAATAGCCTTTGACAGCACTTAGCGGTTTTTCTTTCTGAGCAAGAACATGTTCATGTGGATGCAATAAAACAGGACTGCATTTATGGTAAGAAATGAGAATTACTAATAATTTAAGTAGATCACCAATTAATGCTTTGCCTCATTAACGTATTTCAGTCCCTCAGATTTCTCTCTGCATGTGAAAAGAGGGAAAGAGAGGGGGAGAAAGAAAAGAAAGCAACAACCAGCCTCTGGCTATAACCTAGCCAGAAACCAGACCTTGCTACACCAAACCCATGCAAAATACGAGCGCCCAGTGCTGGCTGACAATTACTATGTTAATAACTAATATAAATATAGATGCTTTTGGTCTTTTTTTCTTCCAGAGCAAATACACCAAACTTTCCTCATGAAGAAATGCTTTCCCTATCAACTCTCCAAGACTGTCAATAGCAATAATGCAATGCTTTATCCAGGCTGCTTAAATCCTATTTTTCAGTTTGGGCCCACAAACAGTGGACGAGATGCCCGGCAGCTGCGGGCACGATCTGAGAGGATAAATACGGTCTCACAGCCACAGGAAAAAAATCTCCCATGGAAGAGTATACTGTTATCGATTTTATTTCGGAATTCTCTTTTTTCCTTCCCCCTCTCTCCCCATGACAAGTTTGGTTCTGGTGAGGACATGTAACTGATACTCTCATACTGGAAGGCAGAAACAGGGAGAGATTGTTTGGCTGTAGAGAAGCAGCCGGTACCACGCTAAACTTCATGGCTAAAGTCAAAAATGGCAAGTAAAAAGTGAATGTTCAGCATCCAAGTGATTAATATATCATTTTCATATAGGTTTAAATGAACTCCAACTTTGAAGAAAACATAACCTGCAAGGCCAAAGTACAGTTATTGCGAAACAGTGGGAAGAACCATCACAATATTTACTGAAATATTTAAATACGTTGAAATGAATCACGGTTTGGTTGTTGGCTTTTTTTATATATATTTTCTGTGCATTCTAAAAGATAAGACATTGCAATACCCAGTGTCACATAAGGTAAGACGGTGCAATACCACCACGTAACCCAGGATTGCTCTTTGTTCATCACCACTCGTAAGATTTGGTACCCAACCTGCCTGGGAGCAGGCTGAGGCCACACCACACAGGCCCTATTTTGTTGCCATAAACTAAATTAGCCATTTGTAAAGGAACAGGACTTCATAACAGGACCACCAGTTCTGGCAAGAGTTGGAGCTGGCAATGACTTTGCAGAGGCGCTCGATACAGGGCGCAATGCAGCTCCCTTCACGCCTCGGAGCAGCGTGGAAGCTTGTGGTAGGATCTCACAAAATACTTCCTGCAAAAGCCTGGCAAACCAGCGTCTCTGAGGTCTGCCGCACAAGAGTCACCAGAGGCAGCTCCCTCAGGATAAATCTCCAATAAGCTAATATGATACTTTTGCAACACCGTGAAATAGCCTGCCTCCCTCATTCCTGAAGCGTACTTTAGGTCTCTCTGAGGGATGTAGCGTGTTTTTACCTCACTGACTTTACAATCAAAATTCATTTCAAAGAAACGCAGTTTGGCCTCAGAACCTAATAGAACTTATTGTTTAAAATGCTTATAGATACCCTATTAAAATAGCATCAGATGACCTCACAGTCCTTAATGTATTTGTCTGTAACATGCCTTGGGTACAGAGCGTGACTGTTTTCCTTGTAAAAACAAGGCACAGAGACACAGCCACAGATGAAGTGCGCAAAGACCAGATTTATTTTTTTAAAAGGGAGAAGAACAGAAACACCAGTATGCAGTGATGACAGCACGCAAATACCTGCCTCTAAGTGATGTTTCCAAACCACGCAGGCAGTCTACTGTGGAACAGAGCCTTGAACGCTTGTCCTCCAACAGGAGATCCATCCCTCATCTTTAACAGAGCCCCTTTCTGCATGCGAGACACTGAAGTGCTAATCTTTTTCACTATCTTTCAGACGCATCGCACACAATATCACAGGGAATACCTTCACAAAAGCATAAGACTTTCTGAAGACCTGCCTGCAGAATATCTAAGGACTCAAGTGATACTAGGCAGCTGATGCCATTCCGTTTCAAATGAGGGACTTAAAATGAGAACCGCTAAAATCTGACACTGCTTATTAGTTTACTGTGAGAACACAGCATAAGGTGATGATAGTAGCAGCTCTTTGGGTTTTGGAAACTTAAATCTGGCAGCTGGCACTGCTAACTTAACACTACAGGCTGCCTCAGTGCTTGAAAATGCAAACAGGACAGATCTTGCCCTTGTGTCTGCCTTTGCAAGGGGTACAGCGTCCAGGGCAGCAGCACTGAAACAAGGACGGGTGCAAAGGCGCACCTCTCACCATCTGAGCAGACACTAATACAAGCAAGCTGTGGAAGGAAGTTGTTTCTTTTACAGCCTTAAACTAAAGTTTTGGTGTATCATCACCATAGTGAAGCAGTTGTGCTTTTTTAAGGAACTGCTTGGGACTAACATGGAGGAAAGGCGAGGATGCCTTCCTAGGAATGTTCTTTGCAAGGATCTACTGCCTCTCCTCTGGCACACAGTGCGGAAAACCTGAATAAGAGCTGTAGGGAAAACCCGAATAAAAGCTGTAGCACAGCTGTGGGATCAGTGAGCTCCCAGTACTGCAGCAGCACGATGTCTCGATAGCCCTCTGGCTGGCCCATGCTTGTCACTGACAATCTGGGAGGAGAGGGAAAAGGGCACATGTTGAGCCATGGAAGGTCAGCAGCTTCTAGCCATCACCAGTTTGTAAGTCAGCTGCCAGCACGGCACCTAATGAGCCCCAGGAGTCACTCAAAGAGCAAAACAAGTCAACAAAATTGCAGGTTACATCACCACTGTGTCACCAAGAAGGCACTATTGAAGATGGCAGGCAAAGGAAAGCAATAAGTCACCGAAGTTTCTATTGCACTTGTCCTTGCAGTTTTGGGTTGTAAATGTTGCAGATGCACAGCAGCAGCACCAGCAGCAGCACTTGGCCATTCCCATCTATAGCTGGCAGTGACTTCACTGTACCTCATCACAGCCTCCATAAGAGCTCTGTGCGGCTCTGCTAGCATCATCCTAGCCTAATGGAGGCAGGGAACCTTCCCTTGAACGGGAGAATCTAGTGCAATGGCTAAAACAAGCTGATACCTCACTCCCTTGCTTCCTTCCCACGCATCTGTCCTCTCCCTGAGAAGCTGGACCACCCCAGGACAACCAGGGCTACAGTGGGCATCTCCTCCCGCCTTGGCACACGCATCCATCCTGTGTAGCTGCCTGATGAATGCAGGGGAGCCAAGGGGCCTGAAGTCAAAGGAAGCTGACACATTCAAAGTAATTACATTTGTAAAGCAATATTAAGATAATGTTTGCTATATCTTTCATTTCACTGGCAAATTGGTCCAGTCCTCTGCTCAAATAAACATTTTATGCTGCCTAACGATTAACCATCAGGTTGAATTAATTCTCATATAGGCATCAGATTTCTCAACAGCAAAGTTTTCCAGCAAGCTGTATTAGGTATTTATCCAAAACATTCTGTAGAATATTGTGTTTTACTCTACTGTTGTAGGTAAATCTCACTGGGAATTTAGGCAAATATACTGTAGGTAACTCTGCCACCATAAAAAGGATAGAACTATGTTTTTCAGCAAAACTGATAAAGAAAGTGAACACAAGTATTTTATTTAATGCCAGCCTAGGACTAATTAGGAAATTAAAGTGTAAATTATTAAAATTATTTAAAAATGAGTCGTGGATTCCTCTGAGCAGTTGGAATGCTTATAAGTTGCAGGGAAAATAAAGATTATCCCTAAATATCTTTAGATGTTCCTAAAACATTTCTTCTTTAACACAAAAATTGAATGCACGTAGCAATGTAGGAGATGGAGAAGGCTTTTGTCAGCAGGAGCTTCAAGTGGCCTGGGTGGCATCAGTCGGTAATATATCCGTTTCAAACCCATGATGATAAACATGTTCCATACTACAGTGCTGGATTGCCTAATCTTTTTTGCTTTCTTTCCTACCACATAATGTGATAGATTATTTGTATTACACATAGTAAATGGGAGCAATATCCAGCATGCAGCCTTCTCTTAAAAAGTCTGTCGTTGATGAACAGAGGGAGTATTTAGTCTTCATGACTCTGAAACAGTGATTAATGCACTGGTTTTACCATCTTAAAATACAGAAGTATTAGCAGGTCTTGGTCTATCAAGAAGAGTCCTGAGAATTGCTCTGTTTCTCATCTGTCAAGGGCTACAACTTAATCAGATTTTGTTTCAATGAATAATTTTGTTACAGTACAGAGTGTAAGCAATTATGTTACACGTGCTCAAATCTGCATACTGCAGCAACACAGCATATTTAAGTCATCATGTTTATGCACAACTAAAATACATTACTTCTACATAGCCCAAAGAACTGAGCCAAATGCTGAAAACCAGAATTCTGGTGCAACACATGGAGAAACATATGCACTCAGGGTAAAACAGGTGTCCTAGATGGAGAAGGTAATGAGGAAATAGCTGATCTCATCACAGCAGTGATTTAAAGGCATAAGTGTGGTAATCAGAGCTGCTTGAAATGGGAGGTTAGACTGAACCTCGCACAAGCCATCAAAAAAAAAAAAAAAGGAAACCCAAATAGTAACAGAAGGCAATGCCAAGGAGCTCAGCCCCAGCCCATGCATGCAGTGGTACCTCAAAAGGGAAAAAGGGCTTTCCCCACCAGCGCCACATCACACGTCAGGCACATGGGAAAGGGCCCAAGTTAAGACAGGAGCGATTCCCATGGCGGAGAGATCCTTAGTGCTAAGTTACTGCTTTTGGGCCCTGTGCCACTGTGGCTGGGGCATCCTTGTGTCCTGCGTGGACGTTGTGCCTCCAGAGACTGCTAGAGTGTTTCCTGCAATTGCAGGCTGCAGCACAGAGACGGTCCTTTGGTGAGGAGCAGGGATACTGGCGGCAGGAGCAGCCTCAGCATCGCTCAGCTCGCTCTGCAGAGGAGCTCGGCACCCTCAGGAAGGGGAACACGGCAGAACCATTTCTTCCCCCTCCACCCCTGTTACACACACCACATTAGTACTGGCTGTTATGTTTACATGTCCAAGTTTGGAGCCAGCCTGAGACAGGACACTCTGTGACACCAAATCCTGCATTTTGCTGCCGCTTCTCTTTGTCATCTGCATAAACTGAAGACTACAGGCGCAACTTGTGACCGTTCTGTCTGATCTTGCACCGTCCTGCGTAGATGCTGGTTGTTTAAGCGCTGCTTTGCGAGGCCCTGATGCAGGCTTACTGCTATGTTTGCTGCAATCCCATTTTGTGCCGGCTCCACTTTCCATTTGCGGTAAGTCAGCACCACATTTGCTCAGTTATTCCGAGTAGGATTACGGCAGCTCAGAGACTTTGTGATGGCTCAGTACCCCCATTACAACAGGGGCTCTGCAAACCAGAGCAAAACGGGCTTATAAGCAGCAGACTGACAGCTGCCAAAGTGAACTAGCCCAGAGCTTTTACCAGCTTGAAGGGGTGACGTTGGGCATCCTGCTCTGCAGCAACCGGCTGAGCCATGAAAGCATCCCAGGGGTAAAAAGAACACGGTGCAGCAAGCGCCATCCTTGCTGCAGGGTGTTCGCCACCCAGAAAAAGGGAGCAAAGGGTTCCTGCTGGGAAACACAGTCAGGTACAGAAGCATCGTGGAAGAGGTAGAAGAGTGGGACCCCATGCCAAACTAGATAAATGGAGTGGAGGGAGAATAAAACAGGAGAAATGAATAAAACAGGAGAAAATAAACAGCAAAGGGAAAAGGCAGTGTTAAAGGAAGGTCCAGTGACGGGGTAATGAAGTAACTTTGCAGATTCTATGAATCTGCTCCTGACAATGGGAAAAAGAAGTGCATTTTCAGTTTTTGAGAGGCAGATTTAACTAAGTATATCTTCTGGGTATAAAGGAGCTAGGGAGACCCAATTTTAAGTATCACCTTCAGATGCACTACCACCTGATTTCTATGCACAAAAATACTAGTCAGTTAAGCAATGGCTTAAAGTAAAAAAGTAAAAACCTTAAATTCCCACCTCTTGAAACTTGGGGGAAAAAAGTTTTAAATAACATTTCAGAAAGCAGTTGTCAATGTTTTCAGCTGATCTTAAAAGCAGTTTTCTAACTTTAAGATTGAAAGTCAATTTCTAGAATAGAAAAGAAAAAGCCCTGGGTGGACATTCAATACCTAAAATATCTTATTTTTTAGAAAGTACTTAATTTCTCTCCTGTGAGTGTGAAAAGTGTGCTCTGAGCTAAATATGTAGGCTTTTTAGCAACTCTTTATGAGACTTGCTCCATATTTCTGCTGCACAGGTCAGTGACTAAAACCCATGGTAGGAAGCCAGCTTCAGAGGTGTTAAGCCTACACAGTGCCTGGATTTAAGGCCATCTGGGAGTGGTTTTGAGAAGGAAACCGTACAATACAATTACACTAAGTTGCTTAGGATTTATGGGCCCCCAGATGCATCCTTCTGGCTCTGACTCTGGATAGTCACTTCCACAAAGAGAATATTTGCCAGAGTTTAAATATTCCCAAAATGAGGGCTTTTTGAATGGGGGTACTTATCCAATACAGCGTCTTTCAGTCCCGCAGCTGCTTTTAGTTTCATGACTATATGATGAGAAAGAAATGGAAGATTTCCTAACGGAGAAATATCCACAGTTCTGATCTGATCCACCCCATGAAAACTCCAGGGTGCCATAAGCAAGACCCTCTCTTGGCTTAGCAGCTGCAGTCCTTCAGCTGGGGGTCAGGGTGACGATGCAAGAGCGTGGGACTGTACAAGAAACCGCTTCAAGGCCAGGTAGGGGATTTTTCTCATGGGACGTTTTTTAAAAATTATTTGTTTTGTTGATTTTGTTGTGGGTTTTTTTTTGATTGTTTGTTTGTTTGTTTTTTAAATATCAGGGGTGCTGAAAAACAAGAGCAAGTTTTAGCAAAGGTGTTGGATTGAGGGATTATTCCCTTCGACCTGCACACAGAGAAACAATATAGGGCTTTTATTGTATGATATACTACCAAGGCAGAATACACACAAGGACATGAAATGCCCCAAGAAGGTCAAATGGCTACTCACCCCTAAAACTGCCTGTTGCTAGTTGAAGAACCAGGCATTTAAGATGCCTGCAGCCAGATGATCTTAGGGCTCCAGCCTGAAGCTACCACCTTTCTGATGGCTTTGCTGTGCCAACAGAAGAGCCTGGTATCTTCCTGACGTGAAGTGTAGGTGTACCTGCTCTCTTCTGCGTATGTAGAAAGCACAGGACCATAAGAAGGGAAAGCCAGCTGGACTAACCAATATGATTTTTAGTTATCGTAACTTAACCCACAGAAACAGGGCTTTTGCTCAGTTGCACTTAACCCCTAAAAAATGTAGTGTCCAGAAGCAAGAATTGTCCCAGCTGTTCAGATGGCAAAGGCCCAGGTAACATTTAGCACCTAACAGTGACCAAAACCAGAATATTCAGGATAAGGTAGTGACAAAACACTCCTTCCTTTAGCTTTTGCATCCTGTTTATTAGAGTAGCTAGCTTAACAAACATCCAATTAAAACCAGCCAAGAAGCAGGGAGGTGCTGTTGTCAAAGCCTCCTCTCAACTTACTTGGAAAACAATCATCATTGCAGTGCAATTCAGCATTTACTTCTTTCCAAAAGAGAGAAAAAAAAATATAAAAATCACAGCCAGTGGGTAATATTTAATTCAAGTTCTCTCCCACCCCAGTTTTGTACCATTGTTTCAATAACTCAAGTTACATTAAACTAAACTCAATTAGAAGAAATTAACAGATTGCATTTGTCTTCCACATAAACTCCTAGTGCTTATAAAGCAAATTACTCAAAGGGAAAAAATTAGGCAAGTTAGAGACCATAAAGGGAAAAAAATCATAGAAAAGGAACAGTAAATGCAGGGATCATAAAGAATGAATCAAATTCACTTCTGGACCTAGATTTCACAGTGTAATTTCCCTACAGTAGTTGTAAAGAGGGACAATTAATCTGCTTTGGCAGTACAAAGTTATTTTCTTTTCAGAAACTGTCTCCCACCTGCTCTGCTCACATCAGAAGTGTCTAACAATCAAATACATTTCAATTAATTTGAATAAAAAACACCAGGGAACAAAAGCATGCATCCCCATAGCTAAAGCAGAGCACCAACAAAATTCAAGACTTACTTTATATTCTCAATCATAAGGCTGAAAAATATGCTGCTATGATTTGAACAGCATTATAGAAGTTTATTTTGACTTGGTTATCATTAGAGACTGAAGAGTTAAATACTGTATTCAGTAGATATTTGGTTTTAAGCACTATTCTAAGGTGTCAATGATACAATTAATACATCACAGTGACACAACTTAAGTATTTATTTTAACTTAATGTACCAACACAAGTGTATCATAGTCCCAAGATAAGAGAAATTAATTACCCTACAATCATCACAATAAACCTAAACCAGAATTAAACTTAAATTGGAACCTGTACACATTAAAAATCCGAACATTTATGAGTGCAGGTTCACCACACATTTGCTACACTCCAGTGCCATCTGTCTATAAAAAGATAATTAACATTTTCTATAAGAAGTAGTACAGCTTGTTGTAAAGTGTACTTGGTGCGAGGCCATTGAATCCACTTAAATTCATAAGACAAATGACATTGCTGATCTTTTACTGAATTAAGAAATCATTAAGAAACACTGTTTCCTCAGTGTATATTGAAAGCAAACTTTTCTGGAAAATAAATTCATCCAGAATGTGCTGATACAGAGCTACTCTACAGAAGTCTCACTCTTAACTACTCCCCCAAATTAACCTTGGAGTCTTCCTCTAGCATTGAGCAATTTAGCTGCATTTTGAAGACCCCAGAGAAGCTGGGACTAACTACGCTCGAATTTGCATTTCGAAGACCATTTGGGGACAGCCTTTTGAAAGTCCACAACCTTCAGTAGAGTGACACAAAAAATAAACGCTCTGCCAAGCACAGCAGCACAAGGGATCTGACACAGGCCCCGGTGGCGAGTACAAAGCCGGTTCATTAAATGCAGAGCCTTCCCTTTCCTCCCACACAGCCACCGGCTGGTGGGTTTTGTTTCCCCCCACTCTCTGCGAAAAGGGCACAAATACAGGTTTTGGGGTTTTTTTTTTGGTTTTTTTTTTTTTTTTTTTTTTTTTTTTTTTAAGAGTCTGGTAACAAGCTGAGCAGGTTTAAAAGAGCCTGATGTTAATTTAACAGAGTGCATCCAAGCCCCTCTGCCCACAGGTGTATTCCCACCCACCACGTAGGGAAGCAAAACACCATATGCTTAACGCTACTGCTTTTTTTTTTGCGGGGGGAAAGCTACTTGATCACACCCTTTTTTTTTTTTTGAAACTCGCACATTTTTTTCAAGCAAAGAGGGAGCTTTTAGAAGACTAAATATCGCTTTTCAAGGAGCAATTAGAGCAGAAAAGGAAAGTAAGACATTTTCCAAGGTCCCGATCGCCTTCCTTCGCATTTATTGCCCCCTTTATAGATGCCTAAGGCTGCTGCGAGCATTGAAGCCCTGCAGGCAGCCGCTTCCCTTTCCAGTCGCAGCTGTTTTTCCAGTAGTGCCATCTACTGGTTTCCCTCTTCCCTGAGGCTCCGCAGGGAAAATCCTTCCCCCGTCCCGCAGGTAGGGCAGACCCGGCTGAGAGGCTGCTTGGCTTCCTCCATCGGCAGCCTGCAGAGCAAGGAAAGCCCAGCCCCAACGATGGTTCAAAACCCTTCATCCCTTCTGGCCAGAAATGAATGCGGTCCTTTACTAACCCACACACTCTTGTGTAAACATGCATATAAACATAACTTTGGTTTAGAAAAAGGCTGTGTGCCTTGTTTCCTTCTCAAGGCATTTCACAAAAACAACTCATTAAGGATTCTTCTTCTCCTTTTCTTTATCTAAAGAAAGTTATTTAGTGTTACACCTCATTTTATTCCAAAAATACTATTTCCGTAAGTCCAGCAAGATAATTTTCTCATTAAGTAGCCACTAGCCAAAGAAAAGCACGTATTTCAAAGTGTGTTAACAACTAAAATAATCTGCCATTTATGGACATGCAATGAATGATTGTGTTGCAATCACGGTTTGGAACCTTAACTCGGAGCAGCTGTAGGGATTAGGCAAGAAGAGGTGTCTTTAGGCAGCACCCAGGGAGAAGGCAGGCAGGCAAAGGAAGGAGCAAAGTCAGGGCTGTAGGCCCAGAGCAGGGGGGGAAGCAGGGCAGGAAGAAACACAACGAAGGTAGAAGCGTGCATTTGGACACAAGAGATATCTGGCAATAACTTTGGGATCAACGCATGGCTTCTGAAGGGCCTGATCCTGTAAAACCAAAGCTCACGTTTGTCCTTATAGTACATACGCTCACACACACCTCTAGTGTAGGTTCTTGTTTAGACCTAGGCATCTCACCGCTACAATATACAGTGATGTTTCCCTCTCAGATTTTGTTCTACTTTGTTTTCAGGCTCTTAAAAAAGGACTGTTTTCTACCAAAAACTAATTCACCATCCCCACACCCTCCACCTCAGCCTAGTGCAGCTCAGTACACTACTGTGGTTGCCTGCCTTCACCACCACCAAGCATGGGTCCAGTTCACCAAGGACTGCAACAGCTTTATCCTGAATTTTTTGGCTGATCAGGTGCATATTCTGTTGCTGCAGTTTTCTGCAAGCTGCCATCTGTTACCCTTGCTTTTTCTTGTTCCCTTTCCACGCTCTTCAACGCATCTGATCCTGCTGGCAACAGACCAAGTACTGACTTTGAGCAGATCTCTCCAGCTGCAGGAAAAGTCCCATCTGTAGCTTCAGGCTGTCCCTTCACCTCATCAATTTCTTTTTCTTTACTTGCAATTGAAGCCTCAGCAATATTTTCAGACAGTTTATCATCAGCTACTACTAAACACGAGGCAAGCTTACAGCTTGTAGCAGTTCCTTCTATTTCAGCCTTCGCAGCACTATTTGGAGGGTCTTCACTGCTTGTTTCTCCCACACCTTCCGTCTGCATTTCTTGCTTTTTACTCTCTTCCATACCACGGGAGCCCACATTAATTGAACACTCGCAATAATAGTAACCAGATTCCTGCTTCTTCTTGCGCATGGCACAGAGATCGATTTGACTGAAGACCTCTGTGCCAAAATAACTGTCTTCATATTCTTTATACAGATCCGAACAAATTTTTCTGAAGCCCTAAATGTTGAAAGAGCAATGTGACACTATATATGTACATTATACATATACACAAAAAAATTATGTTCTTTATAAAGGTACAAGAAGTATCAAGTATTATCTTAACAAAATTTAACGTAGAAAATACACCCCCACCCCTCCCATTAGGATAGTAATATCGACTTTATTTGGTAGCATTTGAGTTGATACTGAGAAAAAAAACCCAGCCGTTAGTAGTGAGAGTTATAGGAAGTTTGCCTTTTTCTGAATCCCCCACCTACCCCACCCTCCACAAGCACAAACATACCAAAGATACAGAAATGGATCAATTTAATCCACTATTATTCAAGTACGTACATCTAATTTTAGATATTTCAAACAAGTTCACAGCCACCACATCCAGTGAGAAGCTATTCCCTAGTCTCCTGAATTGCCTTTAGGAGGATTTTCTTTATTTCACCTAAAGTTTAACTTTAGTCCGTTTCATCCCATTGATACCTTTACAGACTGAAAAATTAATCCTTCTCCTTGGTGTACGCATTCCACAACAGTAATTAAATAATGTGCTAGAGACAGGTTAGAAATAGAGCTCATGCGCCTTCTTCCCTGTGAGCAAAGAAGTATTCAAAAGAAATTTAACTCAGTGACTTATCGTGAAGGCAAGCTCATTTCAGCAAGCCAGAAGAAAAGAAAAAGAAACCCCCAGCAGCTCTTAGATAGCTACCAAGCACTGCTAATATCCCAACGGCCAAATGCTACAAACAGTCACAGCACATAAAGGGAAGTGTTTGCTCCCATAGATGTGCTTTCAGATGTTGTCATGTTCTTTTTCAGACTAAAAAAAAAAAGTAATTTCCACTGCCATAATCAAAGCACTTGTTCAGAAACCATTGCAATTTCGGACTTTCAAGATTTAAAGTCAACAGCCCCTTGTCTTTGCAGTTCTCCCCATGACAAGTTCAATCGCAGCAGCACTGGCTGCCCTGTACGGGTGTCACCAGGGATGGGCGAGCAATCCAACAGTTCCACAGTCCCCACTGCTTTAATTTGGCCAGCAACAGGCTGCCAATTTAAATAAAGGGCTCCCACGAAGCATTTAGCCTGTAACAAACCACATATGCCAGGGGCACACATGGAGATGAAGTGAAGGACAGATGAATCATTAAGCAACAGCGAATAGTCTCTGCCTTCCCTTAACCTAACAAGCAAGCCAGCTAACAAGGCTCCAAGGAGCCCCTTGCAGCACATTCCCTCAAAGAAGTCTCAGTCGGTTTGTTCAGCCCTGCCTCCAAATGCACAGGAGCACACAGTTTAAAAAAAACAACAAAAAAACAACAAAAAAGGACTCTTTACAAGCTTCCTTCCTTGTAAGGACAGCCTTTTTAGCAGGCTTCTGCGTGAATGGACATGCATGGTTCACGGCATGGGGAATGTGGGAGGATGGCCAGAACAACCAGTGTCACCTGGACAAAGCCAGATATAAATAGCTTCAGACTCAAACACATCAAATCCTGATGACCAAAGCACTTCAAAGTTTAATCAAACAAACCGCACACCTTTTCCTGTGCCCCAGAGATACCCATGTGTCAGTCAGAGCCAGGCTGTTTGGTAGCCAAGTGCTATGTGTCACCTTTATGCCACCAGCTGCAAGTTCAGCTTAAATGCAGAGGTACAGTGTGCACGGGCTGTTTTCTGCCTAATTTGGAAGGATGATGGAAACTTGAGTAAGGTCATGTCACTGAAGATAACTTATCAAGTAGCCAGAAGAGGGCAGGATTACTGCTGCCCTTTCATTAAAAAACTCAAAATATTTTAATAGATGTACGTGACTCTGCATCACTGCTGCTCTCTCACCACCCAGGGTGGACCGCAGCTATCTGCCGACTTGCACCAAGCAAGCCTACTTAAAGCAGCATGAAAAGCAAGAACGGACGTTTTCCACTTTAGCATGGAGGCACTCGATCCACAGTTTCCCTCCGGCACAGGCAGCGCCTGGCCCTGGAGGCTCACAACCCGCACTGACAAAAGCGCTTCTTTGTCTGCGTGCTGGGGAAGGCTCTTACCACAGATACTGAAGGGGACTCTCTTAAGAAGTGAACTGTTCCCTTTTGGCTCATTGGAAAGGGAGAGGTCAGAAAACCTGAAGAGCCAATGTTTTATATTTATGCCAGGGCCACGCTACACATTTTGAACCCGATCAACAAACAGCACATAGCTACCTTCAGTAGCTATTCAAGATAAATGGCACACAAACCAAGCTCTCCTCAGCCTCTTGGGACCTTTAGACACACAACTGAAGTCAACAATGCACAGTTTCCTGAGAGCAGAGTTTGTGGTTGTAGTAGCTGTTTTGAGGAGAACCACCTCCTCCTTCCCCCACAAATAAGAAAAAGGTCTGCAGCTACTCCACCAGTGTCATCACGTACCTGTCTTGTTAACAAAGTATTCTTGAGATGTCAAATATAAACAGTGTGTTAGTAATTATTTCTAAGCTTCATATAAGCAGCACTTAAGTTGCATGAAGTACTTAAAGTGCATCCTTACTACAAGGAAACAGTTATTTATGGTATAAAGAAAGTAATTACCGCCAGTAGATGGCATCATAATAACTGAAGTAATATTTTGTCTTATTCAGACTTTGGCATCTTCTAGCGTTTAGGAAGGTTAATTTCTCTCCTGCAGTCTTTGGGAATGGGATATTATAGCAGTAGTCAGAGTTTTCCTCCTTTCTTTTCCCATTACATTTTGATTTTGAAAGATGAAATAAGTTGTCAGTATTTTCAGTTGGCGTGTCAGATCTCAAAATACATACACACTAACCTTCCAGTTTGATTTTTGAGGTTAAACCCTATGTCTAAGGCTGAGCCTTAGTAACCTCAGGGAGATTTGTGTGTGACATACAGAGTCCACATACCCCCTAATAGCTAACTTAACATACAGTCCTGCTCCACTGTGGCTTCATGGACCAGATGCGTAGAATAGTATTTTAGGAGCAACAGTTTTAAGGTGCAAACAAATTTGGACAAGAATGAGGAACACTTGGTAGACAAGGGGAGGTCAGTGAATATTTTCTACCTAGACTTCAGAAAGGCATTTGACACCGTCTCCCATAAGATCCTCAGAGAAGCTGATGAAGTATGGTCTGGATGAACAGACAATGAGGTGGATTGGAAACTGGCTGAACAGCCAGGTCCAGAGAGTGGTTTCTCAGCAGCACAAAGTCTAGTTGGTAGCCGACAACCAGAGGTGTACCCCAGTGGTCAATACTGGCTTCAATACTGTTCAACATCTTCATTAACAGTCTAGATGATGGGGCAGAGTACACCCTCAGCAGCTTCACTGATGACAAAACTGAGAGGAGCAGCTCATTTACCAGAGGGTCATGCTGCCATCCAGAGGGATCTTGACAGGCCAGAGGAATGGATCGACAGGAACCTCATGATGTTCAACAAGGGGAAGTGAGAAGTCCTGCCACTGAGGATGAACCACCCCATGCAGGCTGAGGGCAAACTGCAAAACAGCTTTGAAGAAAGGGACCTGGTGGACACCAAGTTGAACATGAGCCAACAATGTGCCCTTGGAACAGAGAAGGTCAGTGGTTTCCTGGTCTGCATTAGGAGTGTTGCCAGCGGGTCAAGGGAGGTGATCCTTCCCCTCTGCTCAACACCAATGAGGCCACACCTGGAGTACTGGGTCCAGTTCTGGGCTCCCCACTTGATAGTCAAACATTCAAAGTTCTATACACATACATTTTATATACTTACAAGCAAATAGATTGCATACATGAATCATACTATGCAGGAACATAAGCTATATTTAGTAATAGAGATCAAAGGAGGAGAACATGCAAGAAACTATTTATTTTTTTTTTTTTACTTTAAACCTGATAGTAAAAGGAATTATGAAAATACTCTGGACGAAAGTCAACAATAATTCCTACATGCCTGTTGCATAATTTTTTTTTTTATATTAGACATTGCTGATGCCTGTACTCATGAAATTCCCCATAGGCAGAATAATAAAAAAAAGCCTCCAAGCACAGAACTATTAGTACTATTCAACTTTGATTGTACCATGTATACAGAAGGCAAATATCAAGTCAATATGAAGTACTTGAAGTGCACAAATACAAGGTCATTTTCTTCAGCTATTATAGCATTTTCTGTTTTCTTTGTGCATGCTCCTTTAGTGTTTCAGGTTTGCAATATATTGACCTCATAAATACAAGTACTACTCCTGGAAACAAGCAGGACAATATTCCACTGGGAAATGAGCAATCTAATCAGAGTTGTTTTTTACTTTAATTGTATGTGATAAAACCCCATACAATGCTGCAGTAAAGGTTAGAAAAGCACATCACATATTTCTAGCATAAATCAAGGCACCAGTCTGTCTTCCAACATGACATTAATCTTGTTCTCAGATAAATATTGCTCATAAGCCATCCTGCCCTATGGAAACAGCTTGACATTGTGTTTTTGTGCAGATTTGACTGGCTACAGCAGAAGGAAAGCACTCTGTACTCTACAATAGAGCCATACACAATATGAGCAAGAGGCCTCATCTCTTCCCATCGCATATGAGCAAACACAACTGTGTTGGCCAGCCTACATACAAGCTTTGTTAAATAATGGAAATTATATTTTTCTCTAGTTGCAATGATTATTGCTTAAGTACATAGTCCCCAAGAATTCCACTGGAAGGAAAATAATCACTAGAACAGATCCCAATACAAAATATTTTAGACCCGGTTACTTACCCTTCTTTTCAACCTTGGTGCTTTGGAGAGCTTTAAGAAAGTAAGATGTGGCTTGAAATCCTTGCTCCCTGAAATGTCGAGATTCATTTCAATAAAGCATTCTTCCACAGCTTCTGGTAAAAAAGATAAAATAAGTAAAAAAATCCCCCCAGTTGGGAGTTAGGGAAAAAATATTTACAGGAAGGTTAGGCAAAAAAGCCAGTATGTCTTTCTTGAGCAAGACACACAGTTAAAACACGCAGCAGATAGCTAGTTGTCATACCATCCCAGGCAACACAGACAAATGAAAAATAAGCAGAAACAAAGTTGTGCATGACATACAGCCACGTGTTGCAAACCTGAAACTAGATCCAAACTTCTATGTCTGCAATGCAATTCCTTGTGAATTCACAGACCACCTGTCACAACGGTGAGTTCAGGAAAGCACATGCCTATGGCAGCCCTGCTAGGAACAAGACACAGCCCCCAGTGGCCACAGCCGGGGAGTGTGATGGGACAGATTGTCCCCAATTACTGCAAAAAGCAATGCGAGAAGCAAAGCGCTTCCAGCAAAAAGCGGCAAGATTCCTAAAGCTAGTACAGCTCTGAAGCACTTGGGGCAATACGGAAGGAAAAGTCACACAAACATAGAACTCCTTCCCCAGATTGTGTGATACGAGGTGTTTATGGTGGTGCTGGTTTAAAAACTTTGGCCGTATAATTATGAAGTAATAAGGTTTTATTCTGCATCCAAAGAAGTGTCTGTGAGCAACTCCAGAATTTATATTCAAGGTCTTTCAGCTAAAGATTGTAATGACAACTCAAGCCAAGTTGCTCTATCCATGGTTTTCATGAACTTTGAATTGGGGGATGCAGAGTCTCACAAGAGTAACGAGGTGAAGCTTGCATTAGGCAGACCCCTGCAGCTCTGGCAAGTACAAAAGATGAAGTGTTGCTCTCCAGCAGTCGTGCTCAAACAGTAAAAAATAATTCCAAAATAACACTGAAAGCCTTGGCTAATACTGGAGTACTTAGGACCTCTCCCCAGCATTTTTTGTTGTTGCCAGAGGTCTTTATACCTTGGTTGTACAAAGCGGACAAAAGAGCGAAAAATCAACACCTGCCCTGGAAACCTGCAACATTTGTGTGGCTCTTCCTGCCAGACGCCCCTCCTTACCACCTATCTTTGTTACTACTTAATTGCTTAGGCACTGGGAGAAGCAGGATCAGCGTTGAAGTTTGTGTTAAAGGCAGCAGAGCACGTATTTAATGAGTGCATTGCTTGAAATCACCCTACTTCCATTTTGTGTTTCCATCTATCAGAAAGTTTAACTACATGTGTGTTTATTAATTTGTCATATGCATTTGTACCAAGGCCAAGTCTCTGGCTTGGAGTTTAGCTAATTAATACATTAAAATGTTTCATCTCAGAGTATTTGTGAGGGAACAGCAGCTGGGGCTGTCTGGTCACTTTGCCAGGGCAACTGCTTTATGTTTTCCAGCTGGAAAATGTATAAAGAAAAGGATCCAGTTGCCTGAACAAGCATCTAGTGCCCTTTTAGATGCCCTACAGGATGCCCACCTGGCCTCCAGCTGCCACTGCAGATGGGTACAGTCTGGCTGGAGGTCCAGTATGGACATCAGATACTTTAGGGCATCTAAAAACAGTAGTACATGATTATAGTTAAGTACCAAATAACCCCTAAAGTGCCTCTAGTACTTTGTGAAACAAAGCATATGAACATGAAGGGTTTCTACATATTATTGAATCTTCTTGCTCCCACACCAGTAGGTCAAAACACAGCAAGCCCTGAAGAATACATGCAGCAGCAAAGTGTCTAAGCTTCTTCTAGGAAAAAGCCCTTCCTCACATATCATATGGGCAAAATAACAACCTCTAGATGCACAAAAAGAAGCAAGCTAGAGTTCAACATATCAAAACCCCCAAATTAGCATCTCCTCATATTCACCACCCAGTACCAGCCCTACCAAACAGCAGGAAGGCGTTATTACTGCAAGGTGAAGGTCTTACTGCCATGAGCAGACTTTCATGAGGAAGGCTGCTGATGAAAGAAAGGTCAAGGCTAGGAGTCACCTTCAAGAACTCAGTTTAGGAATGAGGTTTGTAGCTGATGTCCCACCCGTGTCAGGGTGGCACTCAGTTTTTCAGACACTATCTTCCCTAGCTCACTTGATAAATATCCTAAGAAAATTCCAAGACATCTTAAGCAGTCCCTCTTTTTCAAAGCAGATGAGGCCACTAGCAGCAAGCCCAGTAATTCCTAGTATCTACCAATTGACTGCAGTTAATTGATCAAGAGACAGGATAACTCTCCACTTGGAAACCAAAGTCCATGATGTAGGAATGAAAGCCAGCCACCTATTTTTTATATTTTCTAGTGCCAGGAACACTTCAGAGGTTCAAAAAAACTTTATAAAAGGAGGCTGAGCAGTTAAACTGTTGTTGACAAATCATCAATAAGGGCGTGACGAAGCAGAGGCAGCTGGCAGAAGTAGCTTGACCTTTGCCAGTCAAATCATTCACCCATCGTGCTGCTTGAAGAGGCAGCATTTGGAACTCCACACCTACCCCATGAGCAGCCAAAAATATTGACTAAAAGGTAAGAAAAAAAATCCCTATTCATTCATTGTGTAACAATTAATTCAATTGCTGTGCTGAGGGAGAGGGGGGCAAGAAAACACAGAAAAATATTTCTTCAGAAATGTCATTAAAAGCATAGATTTTTATACATATTTGCATAATCCCCAGACTCATTAAGTCCTAGAAATGGTCAGAGATTATGCAGAAAGGAGAACAACACTGAAAGTTACATCTCTGAATAGCAGAGCCATTGGTGACAGAGTTAACAGCTTGAAAACTGGCAGCTTGTCTCACAGTCAAGGAAGTATTTCAGGCAATCAGTGAACAATCATATTGCATTAAAAAACACGCAAGTACTGACAGAATATTCCTGGGGTTTGCAATCAAAATTTTTCTCCTCCATCTCATTAAGAAAGGGATTCAGATCAGAAGCTAGACACCAGGTTTCCAGAACCCTGAAGACGCAGGTTGTCCAGGCAGAGAACATGAAGGATCTGCCACCCACTACTGTAACAGCTTTTAGAGTTAATGCAGCTCCAATATCGTTAAAAAGAAAAATAAGAGAGCATCATAGCACGCATTCTGCAGAACCAAAATTAAACATTTCTGCTGGTGCTAAAATAGCACGATAAAGGTTGATCTTGTATGCCATGACTCATTGTGAATAGAATTCTCAGTTAAGCAAAACAATGAGTAGAGGGAAAAACAGCAGTAGTCACACAAGAGAAAGAAGGTATTCGCTTCTGCATCTTCCAGAAGTGAATGAGGAGAGAGATAAGGGTGGGGAGGGCATCAAAACTGTCAAGCAGCCCCTTCTTTCAGTGGCATTGAAGCATATACGTGTTGCGGGCAGGCATATACCAAATCTGATCTTAAAGGAAATTGCATCATATACCTTCTACTTAGTCATCTTCCAGTCAAGATTATTTTGTGTTAAACAAAAAACTTTAGAAGAAACAAATTTGAGCATGGGGAAGTTCATTGAGGCTCTAATCCCAGTAAGTAGGGACAACAATCCTTTCTACAAAAGTAGAGCTCTTTTAAGTCAACATTATCTTTGCCATGGATGGAACAATAAGAGAAATGATGGCCAGAGTCAAGCAAAAAGTAATGGATAGTGAAGTGGCTAATTTTATTTAGCTGAGGCAAAGAAGTTGTTCATATTAAGAGGCATCTTCTGTCTATAGTTGCAACACTGACTACTTAAGAGGGAAAAAAAAACAGGAGGAGAAGAGAGCAGGACTATTATATCAAATCTAAGAACTGGACAAGGTAGGAAGCAGCTTTAACCAAAAAAAACCAGACTACTCTGAAAAGTTATATCCTTTGAAGATTACATAGTGTCTTTGTACTGCATGCCTTTTTGAGAAGCATTAGTTGAACTATGCTTCCTTTTTGCTTACTATGAAAATAGCAAGGAAAAAAATGTATATTGATTATTTCTGCTCTGTCGGAAGTGGAAGACCAAGACACAGATGAGGTTCTGCATTGCAGGCTAAAGCAGCTCCTAAAAACAGAACAGGGTCGGGGGAAGGGGAGAATACCGAGCCTTTCTGAAATTGTACTCAGATGCAGGTAAGGCAGGTCAAAGATTTGTAACAGCCTCATGAACCCATCAGTGCTTTGGGAAGGTAGAGCAGAAGACACAAGCTACTCTTATATTTCTATTCCATCTTCTGTTATGGAAGCAAGAGACGGATTTTCTGGTGCTACACACATACATGCAGAAAAACACAGCTATTGTCACCTCCTGTCCCCGAGGTACTCATGATCTCATGCATGCTCCAGTTTAAGGGAAGTGCTTGTAAACTAAACTGGGGCTGACACTTACAAGGTTTCCAGTTTATCAGAATGAACGGTCTCCCAATTTCGAGGTGTCACTTTGAAGGATCTTACAGGCCTATGTACACCGCAGGCCTGTGAGATCCTGACCGCAGGGCAGGCTAGGATAGCCTGGCTGTGTGATCTTGACATGTCAACCATTGTGAATCCCACCTGTCCCAAATTAGTACACAGAACTCATTTTAGCTCTCATGCTCTGCAGGATCCCAGTTGTCAGCTTTATATCTAACAATTAAGAAAAAGACGACACAAAAGGAAAGGCACCACACCGTGGCCGTGCACAGCTGCTCAGGCCAGTACTTACAAGAGCTGACAGACTCTACAAACTGGTTTACCACAAGTTGTAGAGTCAAATTTGGTTCTTACCTGCAATTCTGCTCAGCATTTTCTGGTCTTCCTCCAACATTTTCACATATATCACTTGATTGTTAAACTGTCCAATCCCATGAAATGTCATATTAAGGTCTTTACCCTGCAAGATGGCTTCCACTTTAGTCTTGCTTTGCTTCAGTGCCCAAACAGCCCTTGAAAAATAATAACATATATATATTCTGAAAGAAGGTTCATTATTACATGTGGAAATACTTTTATATTTTTAATACCAGACAACATACTTGGTTTTGACCACTCTACAGCACTATGAAAGGTGTAAGAAGCATGCTATATTTCAGTGCTAGTGCTTTTGTAACGGTTAGAAGACGTATAGATATTTTAAATACATTATATCCTTCAATAACTTCAACCTTGGCTTATATAGTAGAAGTGAGTTTTGCTAGCAAAGTGAATGTTCAAGTCATTAACACGCCAAAAACAGTATGTGAATATATTGCTGCTAAAGAGTCAAAAAGGATAAAGCTGAACTTATATTTGTGTCATGTAGTTTAAAACATGATACTTGCTGGTTTGGACTGGTTCACTAGTTTTATTCTTAAACCAAAATAAATTCATTCTCCCACCTGAAGCACATTTAACATTTGTCTCCATTATATTCTCCTATTCCAGGACGGCTAACAAAATATCAAATTAGAGCTCCCAACATGGGCATCATCTCACATTTCAACAAAGTTTAGACATGCGCCTTGCTGTGCACTGAAATAACTCCAAAAAAGTGAATTACCCAATGACATAATAATTCAAATTCAACCATTTTGCTTAAAGACACAGGAAAGATATAACTAATATGTCTTAAGCGTAGACTCCAAGTCTTTCAGCAACTTAATACCCACTGAAGATTTACAGGTACCCCTCTTTACCCTGGGGTCTCAGGAAGAGGGATCCTGTCAGTCTTCACATGGAGTTTGAGCAGAAACCTTCTACTAATGCTCCATACTTCTAAGAAAATGCTGCATAACTAAAGAATACAGGACAGCAGTCCACGGGTTGCTGTGGCTCCTGTAGTCACATTTGCTTTATCATTACACCTAGGAAGAGTTTTGACTACATTCATTTCATTGTTTAAAAGTCACGGAATCATGTAACATGATCCAACCAGAAATCAGCCACTACAGCCCACATAACACAAGCTAATTCCCTTTGGAAAGCATGTTTCCTGCATACAAAGGCCACTTCAGCCAACAGTCAACATTATGAGCAATCCTCACTACTCTATTGGAGTTATTTCAGCTATAATGACATAGGAGCTGCTTCTTTCTGAGACTCCTGGGGACACTGCAGACAAAGATTTGGTGAGGGCAGGACCAAGAGTGGAAAGGGAATGAGTTACTTGCAGAGCTTCTGACACCTTAAAAAACAAGCAGGGCTAACCTAGACCTTCGTTTAAGTCCGTAATATCTAAGCTACCATTAAATGTTGCTAGAACAACTTCTGCCATGAGATCTGAAAGTGTCTCCCTCCCTCGGCAAGGGGCTGGGCCACCTGTTTCAGCAGTTCTGTTAGCTTAGGAAGTAAGAAATACTTGGTCTAACACCTTAAGGCAGTCTTCCCCGTGACAGCACAGAGCAGCAGCCACTGAAATACAGCCTCTTTTAGTAGAGCTCTGGAGGTAGGTAGAAAGTAAAAGATGAAAAGCATTTGGCAAGAAAGATCCACACATCCACTCTTAAGTTCATTAACATCACTTAGCTCCACTCACCTCCCTAACCAATTGATTCCCATTTTGAATGCTGCTCACCACTAGCTTCCTATCCTCTTGGATGCCAGTCTGCCCAGTCAGCAGCCCTAGCACAGGTTTTTATTACTGAATTATTGTACATCCAGGCTCCTTAGCCCATATAATATTCCTCTTATTTTTTTTCCCCGCCCTCAGGCTCTCTGAAAAAGCCTCTGGAATGTACAGTAAAGCAGGTAATTTTAAAATAAGGCACATACAAACCTGCCATGTGCATCTTGATCCTGTTTAACTGTTGCTGCCTGTATGGGCAGAAGGGTGTTTGGGTTTTTTTTTTTTTTTAACTTATATGGGTTCTTTTGACATCTTTCCAGCTAGGCATTCTGCTTTATGCACAAGCAGATCCTGTGTCACACTTGTATGGTGTTGAGGTTTTACTGTTTTTCATTCCCTTCCTGATGTGCACCAAGACCTCCAGACAAAGGGCTGGTCTCACCAGGTTCCCACCCCTACCACGCGATGCCTTCCCAGACACCTAAAGGCCTTCCCTCCCTGACCCCTCATGCCAAGAAGTCTCAAGTTTCCCTGTGTGGTACGCTAGGACAAGGCTTAGAGACAAACCCTGCAGCATACTGGCTCTATTTGCTGGACCCTTCCAGCACTCCAGCCTTCCTGACCACAGGGTTGCTTTCCTTAGCCATCTTTCAATATCCCCATCTTAATTCACAGGGCCCCAGTGACAGCCCACAGCTTGACTTAGACAAGAGAGCAGCTTGGAAAGGAGCTAGGCAGATGTTTTGTTTTGTTTTCTTCATAATATAAGATGTCCTACCAGCTAACATTTTCCAGCTGATCTGAAAAGCTGTGGTTTCTCAAAAGGCAGCAGCTCAGGGAACTTTACATCCGTTGAGTTAGTTTGTGGTAGTAATACAGTAACACAGTAGTAATACTATTTGCAGCCATGCTGCTTTTTCTCTTCACCCCATGGCAGACACACAAAATTTCAGCCTCTGCAGCATCACATCTAGCTTTTGCAAAGATCTTTCCTCACAGGTATTGAGAACAAGCCAGAAAACGATCAAAAAAATTCTAAGAGATTATGTGTAGGCTCTACTAAAACATAATTATTCACAGCAGCAGCAGTAAGGCTAGCACATTTACAGAAAAATTAACTGTACTTGAATTTAGGAGGATTCTTACTTTTTTACTTCTTCTTCTGTTCCCAGGTGAGCTACTATTATAGTAAGGTGCATAGTTTGAACGGGAAGAAGAGCTCTCAACAGGTCAGGTTCTTTAGCAAATATGAGCTCTTGGACATCTTCAATTCTGTCCAAAATCTGCAGTGCAGTAAACAGGAGACAGGAAAATAAGTTTTCATTTTAGAGTGCTCAGGTATTACTGGAAGAATTCAGAATGCTGAAGCCTTACACACACAAAAATGCAACTCAAGTTTAAGTTAGGAATCTGCAAAACAAAATCGCCCAGATCTATCGTATAACAACTTTCAGTTTTGATTTCAAAGTTAATTTTTCAGGAATTGATTGATCTGTTTTCCTTTTTAAAGCCTACAAGTTAAACTCATAGCTCTCATGTGAACGAGCACCCCTAGATCTTTAAGTAGGTCTGAATCCGACCCTAAGCATGTTAGAATAAAGCTCAGAGCACTGTGTAAATATTAATGGGATCTTCATGCAGTTGTCAGTTGTTAATAGACTGTGGAAATTGAAAAGCATTTCCATAATTAATCTTATGCCATTTTCTGATTACAAGTTTGATCACAGACTAAACTGATGTCTTTTCCCAAAAGGAAACTGTAACAGCAAGCAAAGTAGATCAACTGGGTAAACGTGCTGTTTCCCGAATTGGTATTTTCTAGAACTGCATGGCCAGTTTCTGGCTCTTCTGGGTCTATTTGTGCCTTTACACAACTGACTCCAAAGAAAGATTTTTTTTTTTTTCAAAATGATCTGTTAAGGTTTATAAGCTAGTCATGGGAACAAGGCAGGAGGAAGAAGAATTCAATCACACAGAGACTAAGCACCTGGTGGAAGCCTTTGTTACAGCCAAGTCATTTATAGATTTTCAGATTATTTCACTGAGCAAATTCTGGCTTACATGCCTAGATGCTCACACATGTTAGAGCTCCACTTTATTTTTACATAGGTTGAAACAGCTGGGTCAATATGTTTTTGTTTTGCAATCTTTCTACATAAAGCCTTGGCAGTCTTTGTGCAGTCCAGTAAATAGTCCTACAACCTGCACAGCAGAAGAGATTAGTATAACAAGTTTTGATAAATGTCAGGATAAAGCCACACACAATTAAGAGAATCCATTTGAAGACACAAACAGTAAGCTCCCTGAATTCAGATTCTTATGGTACATTTGTCACAGTGGAAAAAGAAATGACTATTACATTAAGGTAATTCCTACTGCAACTGAGGTACAATTTATTATGGCCTGGTATTTAGAGCACACTTGCTTAGATCATGAAAACATGGAGCAGGAGTCAAGCCATCAAGTTGTCTGACCACATGAACTAAAATCTTTGCTTCGATAGACTAAGTATTGACAGCAATTCCACAGAATAGCCTCATGTTCTCCCTTGCCCAATCTTTCTAAGAATACTCTTGGAATAAGAAAGATCCTTTTGCCTCCTCAATTGGAGGATCAGACAGCTGGGAAGTCAGGTTTGAGTGAAATTCCTTCATGTAGATATCTAACTATCGCAGAGCAATTTTAATGTCTTTTCTTACACTTTTTTTTGGTCAGATTCACAAATGCACCTTCAGAACTTTCTGCTGCTTCTCCCATGGGAACAGTCTACCTTACCTCTACACCTTTTTTTTTGTGCATGAGTCTGTAGCACTTTTCTATAAGTGCTACGTTTTTGGTAGAATGGCTAGTTTTTTTGGGTGGGGGACAGGAAAGAAGCACTTGTCATGGAGTATTGAAAGCTTGAGACCGCAACATTCCCAGATCCACCCCAGGCCAAGCTCATCGCTGGAGGCTGGACATCAGCCTCCTGGAGCCCTCTTAGACACAGAGGGAGAAGGGCTGCTGCACCCATCAAGACTGCAAGAGGGTTTTTCCTTTGCCCTGTTGAAAGGGAGGAAAATGGAGACAGCCTTAGGTCCCATCATCTGGAGAGCTCTCTTAAATTTTAAGGGAAATTAATTCTACCCAAAAGACTAACAGCATCTTTAAAACCCTTCTGTAAGGGACTACAAGGCCTACAGTATAACAGGCAACCATGTTGTATATTCAGGGGGGGGTCATGAACCTCTGCTTTAGACATAAAAGCACCTGAAATTGTTGACAAATTCTAAGTATATGTGCACATATTTATTTACTCACCCTTCACATATACCAGGCCTACAGTACTGTACCCTTCAGTGTTTCCTTCAGAGGCTCACCCAGGGACCCAGGGCTGTCTCGGTTCACTCTCACCCCTAAAGGTAGCACTTAAGAGAAGCATAAACTGGGAACATCTTGGGCAGAGCATCCAGACTGAGACATCAGAGCTGCCAGATTACCCGAGCTGGTGTGAGAGCAGGGAAATCTGGAAGAGCGGAATTGAGAGAGAAGGAAAGGAGAAAGAAGAGCAGAACATTCATAGAGCTGCACAAGATGTGATCACAAGCCATATATTAGGACACTCCAGTCTCATTAAAATAGCAGAATAAGCTAGGCATTCATGTCCCCTCAAGCTGTTCCATGATCTCATTCCCTTAGATGGCTGGAAACTTTCTACTTTCCAGCCTAGATTTATTCTTTGCCCACTTTATACCCATTTGTTCCTCTGCCAACATTGTCTTGCAGCTTACACAGTTATTTTCCCTTCCTGGCATTTATCTTCCTGATGTGCTCTGCACTTCTGTTCACCCCTCAAAAGCCAGTCATATGTAGGAATCACTGAAAGTTATATCGGGCCATCCTCCAGATAACCTTCAGAGATTATTCCACTCAAGACAAAGCCAGAGCAAATAATTGCCTACCAAGAGGAAGGCACCTTTGACATCTCCCTTTAACGCATACGTAGGAGTTTCTACACTTAACTAAGGTAAAAACAAAAACTCAAAAGCCTGCCAAAGTAAGCTACTGTACTGCAGTTCCTTATCATGCTGGGAAAAAAAAAAAAAGGAGAGATGTACAACAGATAGAGTCATCCTACTTAATTATTGCTTTTCAGCAGTGTAAATACAGTCATGCCAGATAGTGCATGGAAACCTAAGCTAGAAAAAAAGGAATCAAGTTATATATTGCAATGAACAATATCTATTTGGTTCATTGGTAAAAGCACCATAAACTAATCACAGAAGCTTGTAGCCAAGGGTTACATTTTCACTACGTTCATGCAAGCTAACATTCAGGTTTTGCCTTGTGCATTTGCTTTGTAATAAGAGATCCCAGGAGGAATATATATCATTAATAATTCACACAATTTATGCTGTTTCTCGGTTCTGCCCATGCTAGCTGGGACACAGCAGTTACCGATTCAAGTTAAGACTTTCCTCCTGCCTGCCTCTGCTGGATGGAACAGTCACTTTCTTGTCTTTGCACCCCAAAGCTTTTCTCTCTCTTTTCTCCATAGTCCACTTGAGCACAGAATCACCTGTTGCCCCTATGTCGAGGTCCACTGCGTGGGGCATGTCCCACCTCACGATGCTGCTATTCAGCAACAAGAAGAGAGCCCCAGACAAGAGGGGTGCAGCATGTGCTGGAACAAAGCATCAGGGCTCTGTCTGCTTTTGCATACCCTGAGAAGCCGCTAATGAAACATTGCCATTAACAAGTCAGTTATCTGTAGGGGAAGCTGAAGGGCAAAAAACCTGTTCCTGGTAAATGTACTGACAGCACAGCTTTGGGAACTGGACACTGTCACTGTGTCCCCTTCTTTTAGGAAATTTAGTGTGGGCTTCAAAACTCATGCCAGCAGAATGGGAAAAAGCAGCTCAAGGTGAGCCAATATTTTCCCTCCTTCCCCCTGCCCTATACAAAGAGACATAGGGTTATGCGGAAGTTAAGGGGTTTCAAACTAGTCATGCATAACTAGTTAAAGAAAATAGTGTGAAATCTGTCTTTTGTATCATCTTTGGAATTTATTTCCATGGATTATAAAACAGTGCCTGCAATATCCAAGCCCTGCAAGCCTATCTTGACATATTTCAGAAGAAACATTTACTGTGGTAATTGGAATGCTTTAGGACCTCTAGAAGAAAATATTTCTATTTGAACTTCTGCTGTTTGCTGTGTTTTGATTTAACAGTATGGAGGTGAAAGATTCTGATGCTTTTTCAGCACTGCTGCAAGTGTGGAAATCACAGAGAATATAACACCTGGATGAAGTATGAGCATGCAGACTCCACTCAGGGCTTCTAGGGATTAATTGCCTACCTAAGACACAAGGAATGAGTTTGTTGGGTAAGAGATGGAGTAGAGAGAATAAATCTATTCCCATTTTCTCTTCTGTGGAAGAGAAGGAAATTCTAATCCTCAATTGTGAACTTCAGTGGGGAAGAAGACAAACAAATCAATACTAGTTTCTGTTACACTAAATATGACTGTAAAACAATGTAGGATAGGACAATGCAAGATGGTGAAAGCCACGGCTTTCTCCTGGGAGAAGATTACAGAACATAAGATATTACTGAGGAGAGACACATCCACTCAGACCTTATAGGAAGGACAAAGTCAATCCTCACAGTGACCTTTTTTCCTAGCAGTAGTCAAAACACTGTTGTGTTATCTACAGTGTTCGAGCTACAAATCCAAAGCACAGCACTGTGACGACTGCTATGGGGAAGTTAACTCCATCCCAGCCAGACCCAATACACACACTTCAGGTAAGGGACCAGAATTTGATCACTCTGGGCTTCTTAACAAGCTTTGAAACCAAGGTAACTTTAAACTTATCCCTAGCTTCTTATTTAAGGGTTTTTTTCAGTTTTGATTGAACAGCTACTTCAAAATACCTGATCATCTGTTATCGGAATAGAGACAAAATAATTTGGAGTCTCTCGTGGGCGTTTCTTAGGCACTTCTTGCCCCAGGTCTTCCTTCTGGTCTTCCACCATCTCCTTGGGTGCTTCTTGGACATCACCTTGCTCCTGCCTCATCTCTGTAGCTCTCTGAGCTTCTTTTTGTGGGGGCAAGTCTGATTTTAGCTGTGCCTGCTCTTGGCTTTGGTCCTGCAGCTGCTCCTTTGTCACCATCCCATCCAGGTCTGCTTTGTCTTTAACCTGCATTTCCTGTAGCTCCATCACTTCCACTCTTTCCTCTTCTTGGCTCTGGTCCTTCTGGGGTTTTTTCACTTCTTGATCCTGCTTTTGGCTCGGAGCCTCCTGTGGCACCAGCTCCACCACAGCCAGTTCTCTCTCACCTTCAGATCTTGCCATTGGCTCTCCCCAATTTTGTTTTGGGCTCAGCTGCTCTCCATTCCCTAACACTTCCTCACTTTGGTCCTGGAAGCAGGTTACCTCCTCTGGGTCATGACCCAGCTGTAACTGAACAGTGACCTTGATACCAGCCATTGCTTGTCCCTGCTCCTGTGGCTGGACTTGCACAGTTACTTGTGGGAGAGCTGGCCCTCGGCCATGCTGCTGTATCTGCACCTGCACGGTCACTGCTGGGGCCTCCCATCTGGGGTTTGGCTTCAGAGGCCGTACCTGCACAGTCACCTCCGGGGACTCCCACCCCTGGCTCAGCTTCTGAGGCCGCACCTGCACAGTCACCTCTGGGGCCTCCCACCCCTGCTCCATTTGTTGTGGTCCCATACTTGGGGCCATGTGTCCTCGTGCTGTCTGCCTCTGCAGCTGCACATGGGCATTGTCCCCTCCCTGGGGCTGCTGAGCAGAGGGCATTGGCTGCGCAGCTGAGAGATGGTCTCCTCCTTGTTCCAGCTGTACCGGTGACAACAGTTGCTGAGCTGCCTCTGGAGTTTCATCGGTCTGAATCTGCTCCTGGACCATGTCTTCATGCCTACTCCTACCCAACTCTCGTTTTACCACCTTCATCCTATGACACCAAAGCTTTCTTCTCCCACGATGGGGATTCTCCAAGATCCTTCTCCTCTTTCTTCGGGGCTTGAAGTCATTTTTTAAAGGAACTGGAAAACAAGGAAAAAAGTCCAACAGCTATCAAAAAGAAAGAACTGCTTATAATAGTTCACTCTGGGCTCATCTCTGAGGTTTGACTCACTACAGGGACTTCCAACCAGGTCAAACAACTCCATCTAAAATTTGCTGGAGACGCCACCTCAGGATTAAACCACTGCCTCTAGAGCACTGTGTGCTTGACTTCTGCCCTTGCCCTGTCTCACATACTTTAAAGTATGAGTGTGCCATTTCATAGCACACAGCGGTATGGAAACATAGGCCTTATCAAGGGACTGCAGGTACATTACCTAAAGGTAGTTAGAGAACCAGATTGAGACAATAACCCGAGCCAAAGACTCAGGAGTTGAATACATTCAGAATCATGTTTGCCAGGGAAGCTTTGATCTCCCGTAACAGCAACACGTTCCCATCTGATCAGACCAGCACACACTAACTTTTTTCCTCCCAAGTACACATTACTGTTTTTTCTACCCCAAACCCCTGCCATGTCCACCTCTACCTTAACATCTCACATTGATCCCATCTCATTTCTGACTCCTCTGCAGTAAAGTTACAGAAGAGATGCTTTTCTCATCCATACTGTCTACATACAAGCAGAAAATGCACTGGAAGACCAAAGAGATTTTTGTACTTCTTTCAGAGGCAAAATACACAGAATCCCAAAGAACCATGAACATTTCTTCATCAGTCAGTGCAGGTCTTCTGATGCAATAGATCCAGCTGTACTGAAGTGCCACTTTTTAAGGAAGACATACAAGCAAATAGATTCTAGAGACCAATTGAAATTCATCTGTATGGGGAAAAATCCTTCAATCCTCAGATTACAACCTGTCTTAACTTCAAGTTCTTCTAAGACATGGCAACAATGAGTTTTTCCCCTATAGCTATAAAATTTAGGCAGCTATATTTTTCATAAATCTGCTCTCCAAGACAACCAAAATGTTTGTTCAAAATTCGCAGGAAAACCAGACCCCTTTCCACCCCCACAAAACCTACATCCATGATAAAGTAAAAATTAAATAGGCAAAGCCTAAAAAATTCATACACACTCTAAATATTTTAATATTTGGCAATTCAAGACATAGGTAGTACAGCTGTCTCCCTATATGAAAAAACCCCACATTTTTGCAGCAGAATAAAGATTAGAAGCTTAAGAAACTCACCCTGAATTCATATGAAGACTATTATACTTTCTTTCAAGAATCCAGATGTGGAGGAGTTGTTCCACAGAAAGGGCTAGTTTTAAAAAGGAGATTTAAATGCTTGCATATATTTCATATGCAATTTCACTAATCAGATATCTCCTTTTTTTGTATTCAGTTACACTCTAAGAATTTTGTTGACTGTATGTCAAATCCAATGCCTTAAAAAGAGACTAATGAAGGTTTTTTTTAAAATGCAAGAGACCAAATGCTTATGGAAATAGACGGATCCTACCTCTGGAGATGAAGCACTGTGGGCATAAACTAATTATAAAATCAGCTATTACCCATGATATTTGTGCCTGGGCTCCAATGGAAGATTTTTGTCCTTCTGGAAGAGCATTTAATCAGGGATATGCCGAGTCCCTGATCAGCCACTGGATGATCCTTAATGAAAGGCAGAATCTAGCCTAGTACTTCATCCCGAAACAGCATGAAACTTACTTTCAAATATCTCTCTGACATCAGCTTTGAGAAAAGGAAGCTCTGCCATTGCTGTCATGTCTTCTCTGTCCAAACAGGTAACTGGAAGAAAGGAACAGTATTGAGGTCTCCCAGAGAGTCCCTTCCAACCACGTAACTGCTGTAGAACACGTGCATTAAAGTACCTGTAATGGGATAGGAGCTGCTGAAACACTATTATACTCCTCTGCCTTCCTCACAGTCAAGCTACTTGAGAGAGCAAAACCCTTTTCCTCTTTCAGAAGTCATCACATAAGCAAAGCCTCAAGGCTATACAAAACCTTAGTAAGTACATATGAAAATAGTTCAATCAGATTCAGAGAATGCAACATCTAACTCCTTCGTAAACAAGTATTTAGATGCACATAGATCAATCAGAAATAACATTTAATGCACTTAGAGTGACAGCAGGATTCATGCCAGTAAAACTTCATAAACCCCGCCGAGGTATTTGTCTCACTAGCGACACACAGCTGAGGCGTAGTGCAGGGATTTAGACAAACCCTTTTTTGCACTCAGCCTAAGTTGCTGTGTGAAGATTTGTCAAAACCTGTAACAACTTGTTAAAACAGGTAACAAGCTGCCATAGCAGTGGACATTTGTTGCTGTTGTTGTTTTTTCCCCCTACGCTAACACAAGCATGTCAGCTCTCTTGCATTTGCGCCTGCACAGTGGCCTTCTGTAGGGATTTTGCAGACTGTCTCCAATGTAGCAAAGAGAAACATGACAGCTCAGGCAGAGTATAGGAGCATATAGAAATAAGCTTCAGCATCCTTTACAAGGTGATGGGCATTACTATGTTTTTCAATACATAACATCAGCCTTGCCAATATTACCGAGTTCTTTCCCTACGCTGTTTTCCTCTTAAACCTTGCTTCACATGTGAACATCTAGTGTAAAACTTTCTGTTGCCATCCCCTAAAAAGAATTAGAGCTGCAACTGTTGCCCAGCCATCCCTACGCTATTTGCAAGTCCACAGAATCTTTACAACCATTCCATGGCTGTCATCACATCAAGAATTAAGGGCTCAGGATTTTTCTGCTTTTACTTAGTACAACCTGAACCCCTTGGAGACTGATGAAGTGGTAGCATCCTGGTCCTTCAAGCACTTCAGCACCTGTGTAAAAAGAAAAAAGAGCACAGGTGGAAATCCTGAGTGCTAGCAGCATCCCAGAGGGCTCTGAGCTTCCCCCAGACTCCCTCTCCCACTGTTGCTAAGCCCTGCCAACCCATTTAGCCCAGGTGATAACAACAAATACTTGTCCACCTGCAACAAGCCACAGCACAAGGCAGGCAGCTAAGAGCTGAAGACTGCAATTTATGCAAAGAAAGGTCCCTGCCACTGTAGCATTTAAAGAACCCCAAAATGTGCTTTTAAAAGCCCCACAAAAATTCTGGAAGACCACCCAAGCACATCCAAAACATTTAAGAAGAGGACAGTGCTTTCTTCAAATAAGTCGTTAATTCCATTATCAGCCTTTTGACAGAACTTGTGCAGACACCTGCATCCCAACCAGCGGCTCTGAAACAGCAAATGCATAAGTTCCTCCCACCCTCAGTCCTATGCCAAAGTCTGGCAACAACTACTAACTGTGCCTAACTAGCATCACCCTTGATCAAAATAGGGAGGGACTCTTTATCAGGGAGTGTAGTGATAGGACAAGGGATAACGGTTTCAAACTGAAAGAGGGTAGATTTAGATTGGGTATTAGGAAGAAATTCTTTACTGTGAGGGTGGTGAGGCACTGGAACAGGTTGCCCAGGGAGGCTGTGGATGCCCCATCCCTGGAAGGGTTCAAGGCCAGGCTGGATGAGGCTTTGAGCAACCTGATCTAGCAGGAGGTGTCCCTGCCCATGGCAGGGGGGTTGGAACTAGGTGATCCTTAAGGTCCCTTCCAACCCAAACCATTCTATGATTCTGTGAAACAAGGAAACTTGACCTGTCCCATGCAGATGTAGACAGCATTTAGCCAAAGAGCTCAGTCTACCCCTCTGCTGTTTCTCACCTCCTCAATCTTACAGGAATCAAATGCTCAGTGTGGATGACAACACATAATTAAACTCTGCTGCTCTAAGCTTTAATTTTTCTAGTGTGAAACAACTCCCCTTTGCCCAACTGATTGCTTTGCCAGTGTTAAACTACAATACCATACAGAAACCCTGGAAGGCAGGCAATGTTTGCCTCTACCCAGAAACAGTTTTTGCCCTCCAGGGAAGTGCCACAGGAAACTGCTGACTGGGTAACACTGCCTCAGTACCTCTGAAGGATGGCGTTGAAGTCTGCTATGGCCACCCTGCCTCATGCAAAACAGCCTCCCCGAGCCATGACAACCACTTTTACACAGTTCTGCTTCACCAGGTAGGTCAGAAACTCCTGAGCTGTGTGACAGATCATGGCATGCATTTTTGCTGGCACAGGTCCGGGAAGCCTAAAATAGAAGTCTCTTTATGGGCCTTGCTTTCTGCCCAAAGTCCTTCCCCTCGCTACACAGTCACAGGAGAGTAGGATGCAGATGCAGTTCAACAGGCTGATGGGCAGAGTTTGCATCCCAGTCCAGAGACGCTGCTTGGACTGCTGGGAGACAAAGGGAAGATTTGCCAAGGTCCTGGTCAAGCGTAGATGCTTCAACTAAATGGCTGCCTGGGGCCTCAGTGCTGCCCCCATCACTCTTCCCCGTAGAGCTATCAGTTTACTGAAATAATCTGATGTACATGAAGAAAAACACATTTGGAGCAATCAGACCTGGGAGCGGCAGGAAAACAAGTCTTTCTCTAAACAACGTTGCCCTCTGGCAATCTGTGCCTAAAACATACAACTTGTATAACTATAATCTTCTAGCACAGCTGGACAAGTTACTTTCCTCAATCTTATGATATATTTGAGTGGTCATCAGGCCTTATTTCCCCCAGAAATAACCACATGCTTTGCAGAGTGGACATTTCAGGCAGATACTTGTGTAATTTTCTTGTTAAGATGCCTTTTCAGCATTCAGCTCCCCCACTATTAAGTAGGAGAAGAGGAAACGGCAGGTCAAGGAACCTGCCATAAATACTCTTAGAAACAATATTTCCATATGAAGTTGCATCATCCTCTAAGTCATCACAGTATGCCACAAAATCTGTTCATTTTATTGCCTATCAATTAAATCTAAATTAAGTTAGATCAGGAGAAAACACATAGAAATTACTGTGCCTAAGTTTCTCCTTCTTACTGGTTTATTGCACCTTCAGAAGTGTGAAATTTTGTTGCAGTTGACACCAAACCATAGCAGGAAGAACTGAGGAACCAAGTTCAACTACAATAAACAAGTCATCTGTACAACATGACTTTAGCTAGAGAGCTCATTTTACTGAGGCATATTCTATCCCATCTCACCTTACCTTTTGCTAGAGGTTTAGTACAGGGGGAGGAGGAAGGGTGAAGGTGGGAGGGAGTACAGAGCCACAGTTAAATAACAGAGTAGAGACTGAGTGATCAAAACCATCAGTGTTCCCAGATCTGTACGTACAGGTTTTTTTAAGAGTCTAAACACAGCCAATTGAGAGCGAAGAAAATTTATCCGTTGCCTTCTGTGTGTGTAGCGTTGTCTATTAATCAAGAGGCACTGAGGTTCAAGAGGTTCTTGACATTTTCATTCATTAGCTCTATTTTCCCAGTATGAAAGTGGCAAAAAGAGGCAACTTACACCTCTCAAATATGGTGCTGTATTTGATGATATCTATTTTTGTCTGACTAGTAGCCCAAGTAACAAGTGACTAGGGCATTCCAAGCTATTATTTAAGAGAAGGCCACTAATTCCTTACGAAGTCTGTAAATTTGCAGGGTTTGTTTACCTACAGAGGTGAAGCCAAAGGAAAGATGTAGAGGGTGAAAATAAGAGAAAGGGGAGCTATGGACTGAACAATACTTATGTTTAGTGGAGAGACATTAGAGGCAGATGCACCCACCCTTCATAGAGGCAACACATATTTTACAAAGATACTTTTTCCTTAGTGGCTAATTACGATTCAACATATTGTCAGACCACACTGAATGAATTGTTCCCAGAGTACAGATGAAAGATAAGAAAGGCTTGACTTGTATTTAATGATCCACCATTAACATATCTGTACGTGGGCAGAGTTTCAGCATTTTAGCATGCAGTATGCTTGTAATAGTGAGGACAGTGTCTTACAAAGACCACCACTACCTGGTGGAGAAGGAAAGCCAACACCACTCCTCAAGTGGAATGCAGTTATTAGCTTTTAAACGATACTGTGTAGCTTGCTTTATTAGCCATTGTTTAAAACACTATAATTAGAAAAAAAAGCGTTAGATATGCAAGATAAACCATCCTCCCTTGAATAATAGTGCTCCCCTGTGAGTTATAGTGATTACACACTGTGTTAAAGAGGTTTTTGTAGAAGTTTCTTTATACTGACTAAAATCATACAGCAATGATTGTGCCACATTCCCACTGCAGCAAAGCCTGATACACCCATAAAACATGTCCCAGTCATTGCTTTTCTTTATCAATATCTCTCAGCAGCTATTAAAGAGCTATTATCTTTAATGCTGTACTGATCTTTTAACAGAGGCAGATATTCTGTACCTTCTCAGCTGGTTTAGATTGTAATCCCTGCTGCCCCCACTCCCCGAGTAAAGCAAAACTCAGTTAAGGTGAATTCATTTGGCCACATTAATCTGCATTTCAAAGTGCATCTATACTCCCTAGAATGAAGCAAGAGTGTTATCAATGATAAACTTAAGATAATTTGCATAAGATAATCAGTTAGCATACACTTGAGATTACTTTGATTTTTGGTAGGCATATCATTTATACAGACAAACATCATTCTTTAAAAAGCTAAGATTCAATCAATTCTGATACATGAGAAACTACAATACCAGGATTGAAGTAATAATTAAAAAGAAAGAGGTTACACACAATCAGCTTGCCAGCATGCTCTGCAGGGACGTCCCAACTTTGTCACTCCTTCACAAAGGTGGCACTTAAAAACCCTCACTAAACAGAGAAGTGGGAAGGCTAAACCCAAAACTGATTTGGGAAACCCCTGTTCTTGTGAGCAAGGTTTCCTCCTCACTCAGGCAGAAGTTTCAGCCTGGCCATCCACACCTGGACACCCCCAGCCATCAGCTCATCCAGACCTGGCACTCCCATGTCCCTTTGGCACCAGCACTTGTGAAGCACCCATGAACTGAGCCAGCACTAGGCAGGATGGAAACCTCCTCCCCAAGTGCTTCTGTCTTTATTTCAAAGCATTTTTTGTGTGCCAAGACAGGGCTTAACACCATCCGCTTTACACCGTGGATTTGACACAGCACAGTCCAGATATTGCCCCCTTACTCTATCACAGACAATTTCTTGTTGCACTTCTACAGATCCCATTATCTCAGCAATATTTCACAAGTCAGAATACTTCAAGTGTCTGCTTTCCAGCTATCAATTAAGGAGATAATCTTTAATCAGAAATACAGTGCATTACATCACCTCAGCCTCTGCTTATGATGGCCTCCAGTAATATCCAGCCAGAGCGATTGTCTGCTATCTGAAGGATTTACTCAGTAAACTAATGGTTCTTAAGTACCTCATATCCACTTGGAAAAGCAAATATAGATTATTTGCTCCTTCAAAATAAATTATCTGCAAGCACACAGGAATATCTGGAAGTCTCCATCTCAAGTGACTGAGTACCCAACCTTGGAGAGAGAGAATACCATGTCTGAAGAGCTAAGCCTTTATTACAAGTTTTAATCTATGCATATTTCCAGACCCTGCACACGCATCCAAACCGCTTACTGTCAGGTCCTTAGCTCATGCCTGCCTAGAGCCTCACTAATCAGCCAATTAAACACAATTTGAGCAAGAAGTGCAAAGGGACTCAGGCTAGCACATTCTTTCAGCTAGCAGTGTCCATGGCAGAACACATCGCAGCCAGGGCACATGTCAGCCATGCAGCAAGTGCTGCAGGAGAACATCCGACCACCACGCAGCATCCAGGCTCCCTTCAGCCACAGCAAGGGACGGAAGGCAGGCTGGAAGCAGGCACAGAGCTGCTGAGGGTCAGGACGCTCCTCTCCAGAGGAACATACCTGATGGACCAGAGAAAGCATCTCAAACACGTAAAAAAAATATCACCTCATCTTATTTCTTTTTACTTGTATGGGGACTGAAGATTATTTTAGGGAAACAAAACTGTGCCTATTTTACAAGTACCATTAAAAAAATGCTCTTTATTTAAAGAATAAGAAAATAAGTTTATTTTAACCTTAAACTTAGTTCCTAGACTTCTAACTGTCCAAAAGACATGGCAGGAGTCACTGGTTTTGACACCACACATTATAAATAATAAGGTCTGCTTTGTACATATTGTATAGCCAGGAAAAAGTATTAGCTGGAAAAGTATTTTAGTGACACAGAATTCAAGTTATATGAGAAAATTACATTTTTGGTATTTAAACAAGAGTTTTAAATCAGTAACTTAAATATTTCTTTGCAAAGCGACTCCTATTAACTATCTTTTGCTTCTTTAATGAAGCAGTTGAAACCACATTTTCCATTCTTCACTTGGAGCAATGTAACAATACATATCTGGCTGCAAACTTGCATACTTTTCAATAATGTTTAAGAATCAGTATTGCACACACCTCCTTGGGAATTTTTTAGCCTTGTCTAATAAACATGATCCTGTGTATTGGTGTATGTAAGCAGAATGAACTGCTTAGTCAACTTGGATGACTTTTCTGCCGTGTAAACAAAGGTTTCTGCAGAGTCCCATTCCTGTTGCAGTTCATCCTGCACTGAGGGACAGCAGATCTATTCAGAGGTGAAAGGTAATGCTTTTTTTTTTCCTCCCAACCTCTCTACCTGTATGCTCAAAGGAGAGCTCAGCAAAATCAAAGTATATGTATGGTCCAAGAAAATGCTTCTATTTCAATAAGTAGCTCACATTATGCATGCCTTCTGTTAGAGGAACACAGCTCCTTCTTCCAAAGATGATATAAAAGCATCTGAGCAGGGGGATGGAAACTGTGACGTAAGAGGCAGCCAGTGGAAAGACATATGGAGGCAGAGAAATAAGAAAGATATCAGCAGTTGGCAAATCTCCTCTTACATTTCACATTCATATGCTCACCACATTTAGACACAAAGACTGTATCTAACACTGCAGCACCAGCAGAGGGTCTAGGTTTTTTTTGCATTCTCCAAAGAAGCACATGCTATTATAGACATAGCCCTGTAAAGCACAATAATCCTGCATTGCCAATCTGCATTTTGTGTTAAAGCCAGAAATAGTGACAACTCACTGGACTACAGTGAAATTACACAATACATTACTATTATACCATCGTGCAAGTATGAACTGTCAACTACCATCCAATTTATACATTGTCTTTGTGTCCTGTGAACATATAGCAGAGGGAATTGAACTCAGCAAAAAGCCTTTGTGATTCTTGACTGTTATCAAGAAAGTAATTTTCTTCTCAATTTGAAGAATAGTTATGTGGTCTAAAGAAAACAGAGTTATCCCTGAAGCGCCCTTTTCTATTCACTCTAGCAAGATGATACCCATTAAGTTTTCCAAGTTTCCTTTGTGCTTTTTTCTGGTTTGGTTTTGGGTTTTTTTGTTTGATTGGTTGTTTTTCTTCTTTGGAACATATTTCCACCTGTATTACTGCAATACGACCAATGGAGAGAGTCAAGAACTACTGCTTTTAGGCCAGGGAGTGCATACTGTAACATGCTTCTGTAAAACTCCCCTTGTGGTGCTGATGCCCTTTTGTCTGGGGGACAAAAGAAAAAGAAGACATTTCCTTCAACAACAACAAAAGAACTAAGAGCAAGCTACTCCCAGTTATCACCATGAAAGCTGTACTTGGACTGTAAATCTCAAAAACTGAAGCCTCAGTATTGATTTTTTTTTTTTCCCCCTGGTTTCTCTGTTAGCAGGGTGTGTTGGGAGGGAAGGATCCCTTGGTGTATACAGCAAAGTAACTACCCGCAGCATCTGCTCCAGCTTTCTTGGGATGCATTAGGAAAGGAGCTCACGGCAGGACAGGGGGGAAGGTTACCTCTGCCTGCCTCCTGGCAAGCTGCCACGAGGCAATTCAAGTTTGCTGCACAAATTTAGTCTGGAACTATGCAATGTTTTACTACAGCACACAACACACCCAGAGTTACGAGTTATAGGATGACACAGCGAAATTACAGGCATGATTTTGGACAAAGCTCAGTTCTGTATTTAGAAATGCAACTTATTGACCTTCAGAAGCAGCAGAACGCAGTAAATGCAGAGCTTTCCTCCTCTCCATCCCCCAATATTATTTTTTTTTTTTAATAAGCATGGGTACTTCCCAGGTGACAGGTATCTTTGACAATGAATTCCCAAATGTGACAGCTAAAAACTGACCTCTCACTGCAGCCTATTACCTAAACTTGCATGTAATTATCAACCATAAGGTGTTGAGAGCCTTCTGCTTGCTACAGTTTGGGACACAGACACCACTTCTTAAGCATCCTCTAAGAAGCCATTAAGGCACAGGCTTGCCAACACTTGAGTACAACATGAGAAAATTAACTGCTTTGATATATTTTGTGATCATTGTTGAGTCTTCAAAGAAAAGACAATCCGAAAAGATAAGATAACTTTTTTCATGAATGAAATCTTAATTTGCTGGGATCCTCTTGGGGATGAATAACAGTTCTGAGTACACATTATGCAAACAGTTCTTACATGCTGTGGTTTGTGCAGCATGTCAGAATTATTGTAGGTACTTACTACCCTCATATTCAAACAAATTAACGTGGCACAAACCTCTTGGAGATATTTTCATTTGCTATGGCCAAAGTTCTCTTGTGCACTTGAAGGCTGGTCAGATACCCAGAGAAGAGGAGGTTTTTTTGTGGGTCAGCCATTTCCACCTCGAATGTGATGCTACATATATGCCCTCCGACACACACGAGGATGTCAGGAGCAGAGAAGGAAATTTACAGCACTTGCTAGATGAGATACTCTAGGGAACAAAGAAATGGAAACTTTTGAAATGGCAAGACTGTTTCTGTAGAAGTTCCAGCAAGGCTATTATTCAGAAGCATCCACAGGAAAAGAAAATATTACCTAATGGTACAAGATAAGCAATTGTTATATATTACACATTCAGCATGTGTATAGACTTATGCTTTCTTTAGAAACTGCTTTTAGTTTTGCTCAGTCACTGAAAAGAGAAACAATACTACACTCTTAATTAACTGCTCAAATGAACTATAAAAAAAAGTTATTTACAGGAGTTATTTTGTCTTTATTATGGATTCTTAGGAAGCAGTAATTCACCTTTCTATAGGAGGAAGGAGGCACAAGAGAGACTACGTAAAGCTATAAACACTATTAATTACAGAGTAAGGCACAATATCATTGAGAGTTATGGAAACTGTCCCATCTCCTTTCTTCCTTTTGCTCCTGACAATCAAGTTTAAGAGAAAGAGTAATCGAACCTTTCCATCAAAATTCTGGTGTGGGTTATATCCTTGCCAAGAATGAACTAGCATTGATTACTTGTAAGAAGTAGCAGTTTTAGAGACACTTTAGAGGCATGGAATAATCCCAGAACCTCAGAAATTGGGCCTTGAATGAACAAGCAGCTGCACCACCAGCATGAAGGAGACAAAAGCATATGATCAGTAGCTTCAGAAGCAATTCACATAGATCAAGAAGAGACATCAACTGTAGTTGATCTATTTAAATTCATGAGATTGTATTTGGAAACATGGAAGAGAGCTGCAAGAATACAAATCTCTTTGAATTAAGTCTTACAGAAAATTTATCTTTCTATAGTCTGTTTAACATCTTAAGGCAGTCTGACACCATTACGTGCAACATCAGTATGAGGAATAATGAACACCACAAAACTAACAATTAATAAAGGAGCCCTGAAAAGAGGGTTCTGGATTGAGAGACGGCTGTTTTTCAGAATTAAAAATATGGCAGCAAGAGTCTTAAGTTACAGTTTGTATACATATATACAAATACACATGCTCTGTGTATGTATACACATATATTTATATAACCTAAACATACATTTTACTTATACAGACTGTTGATATGTATCAACATTAGAATATAAATCAGCTCGCTCATTCCTTAACTGCAGAAACCTTTTACACTGCACGTCCATATGTTCCTTTCAGCAATAAAAGGATCCCAAAAGAAAGACTATCTAAGAGAGCAGCAAGCACTTATCCCTGTTAGCAGTCTGCAGAGGACCCACCAATCCAACTCTGCAGATCAGAGCAAGCAACTTAAGGAACTATTTTTCCCCTCCCAATATCCCCCTTTTGGCTTCTGAGATTAAGACATCTCCCAAGGCCATGCTCTTATTAAAGCAGTTAGAGAGCCTAAGGAAAGTCACAGCAGACTTACTCCATAGCCAAGTGGAAAATAGGCAAATTGGATTTAAGACAGTTGTTACACAGGTGAAAAGGAACAGCAGCCCCAGACAGGCTGTCGGGCAGCAAGACAGAACAGGCAGCCAGAGGCCAGTAAGGGACAAGGACAAAGGGATCTCCTCTTCTCATTACATCTTACCCCAGCAGCTGTCCCCAGTCCCTCAGCCACACTGTAAAACCACAAGACATCTCTCCAGAGGTGATAAAATGCCCTCAGCTCCAGGCTGCCCTCCCTCAGGCACGTTACCCAGTACTCTCAGGGCAAGGTAAACCTGCATTACCAGTGCTCATCTACACCTCTTGGGCCATCAAAACAGGAGATTTACACTTCAAAGCTACTGACTTGGCATTGTTCCAGTAAAAACAGTTCATCTTGAAGTGGTTATCAAAATCAAAAACCTAAAGGACAACCTTAAGGCTGAGAAAAACTTTACTGTCCTGCTTTTTTGAAAAGCATCACAACAGCAAATGCTAAAGTATAAACAAAAACAATACACAAAAGTTACAAGTAAGTGGGACACTTTTGTCATTAACTATTCCCAGTGGCTGTAGTTTATTAGGCCTATAATCAGTTTGTAACAATCTTGGATTTAGGTTATTATTCAAACTGCATGTCTTTGAAGGCCTATTAAAGACAACAACAGGATAGCCCAGCATACTAAATAGCTATATCTTAGAGGGTCAGGTTTCTACAAACATACATTAACCAGTAACTTTGTGTTCAGGACCAATTTTGTCCAAGGACAGACATTAGTTAAATAAAAAAATAAAATAAAAGGGAAAAGAAATTATTTTTACAATCCTCTCCCCCGCTCCCTTTAAGGAAGGGGATACAGATTCAGTTCAAACAGACCTGGGTTCTGCTCCTCTTGAGTTCCCTAATCACTTTAGCGTCACAAGTAGACACAGACAAAAATATTGAGAACAGAGATTTAAAATAGGAAAGATATAAACAATTCATAACCTAGATTCATAGCAGACTGCTACCTCCTGCCATATAAGCCAGTACTAATGGACAGCACTACATTACATTTTATACCTCAGGGAACATATTTCAAAGGGAGATTCCTTTAGAAGTAAAAACAGGGTCATAAGGTACAATACAGAACCATAATAAAAAGCCACAAGACAAACATGCTGAGCAATTAGGTTTTCCGCATACAAAAGCGGCATTTTACCCTCACTAATGTCAAATTAGCTCAGACCACACCATTCTCTGTCTCCTCTCTCCCAACCCACAAAGTCCTATTACCCTTAACCATTTTTCAAGCACATTTGCAGGGGATGTAAGTTGCCATTTCTCCATGCACAGCACATTTGCATAGCCAACTACAGCTCTTTAGAGAGCAAGGCTACAGCCAGGAAAACAGTTATGAAGTAAAATTTAACTAGCTACTTATTTACCTACCTGCTAATAACAGTACTAACAGCTTACATAGAAGTCCATCAAGATGAGCACTTCAGGCAGCAACACCTACCAGGCTACACACACTTAGAACTTTCAACCAAAACCTATAGGCTAAGTTGAGTTCCTGGGATGGGTTTTTATAGCAAATCCAATTCACCTGACCGAGCCTTTCTCATGAATGTGATGCACCTGTGGTGAATAAAGTGGTCATTCGGGAGAAAAAGACTGAGGTTGAGCTGATACAAGTTGCTGCTTATCTAATAGATTGGAAAGGCAGCAGGACAAACATTGATACAGTTGAAACACCAAATATTTTCTCAAAAGATTTATTGCTTCAGCCTGTTTTCTTACATAGAGCACCTGAGGCTCTTGGACACTCTCAGGTAAGTGTTAATGAATAAACGCCTAGGGCTGGTTGTGACCTACTTGTATAAAAGCTCCTCCTTCACTATGCTCCCTTTTTTTCTTTTGTCCTGCATGTGCTTTGAAATTTGCTGAGAAGACACTCTTGGTGGCATTTAGAGATGAATTCAAGCTGAGAAGGTGTGTGATAAACCTTTGCAGAGAAAGCAGATTCTTTAGCGTGTTGCTTCTAAAGGGAGGGATCCAATTGATTTGAGTTGTGGCTTTTTCAGCATTTTGAAATTAGTAAATTGACTAGTATTAAATATGTACCCCTAAGCGAGCAATGTGATTAGGCAGAACAGTGAGTGTTTAGCTAGCAGTTCTTGTAAGATTAGGCTGTGCTTCGAGAAGATAGGGAAGCTAAGGCAGTAAATAATGGCGTTGCACAACTTTCTGGTATTACTACCAAGTATTGTTTTCTCTAATCACGCTTCAAAGGAGGAATGCCAATCACATTGCAGGAGATATCAAGTCTTGTACCATTATCCCTTTTGATAACTCTCTCTCTAGCACATTAGGGCATCCATATTTTTTTAATCATAAAAAATAGATTACATTGTATTAGGTCACAATAACTAACGCCATCTTTATACGGTGCTGACAAGTATCTTATGAAAAACATTTCATTCAAGCTTTGTTATGCGTCAAATGAAAGACAGATTGACCAATAACACAGGAAGATCCTGAAATCTTCTTACACAGTGAAACCTGAAATCAAAGCTATTTCCTTTTCCAAAGTAAATACAGTTATTGAAGGAATTTATCTGTAGTAGTGGGCCCAGATGGCTTATAGAGGCCAGGGCTGGGTTGTTTTCTCTTTACCCTTACTTCTTAGCCAGCTTTCCCTCTGCTTGCAATATTGGTGCAAAGGACACCTCACGTGCACTGTGCCACCATCCCTTGGCACCCTACTCCTTGCCAGAGACAAGGGGCAATGACCAGACGAAACCCTCAAAAGCAACTGGATGACTCCGGGAGTTTGTAGATGCCCCATCCCTGGAAGTGTTCAAGGCCAGGCTGGATGAGGCTTTGAGCAGCCTGGTCTAGTGGGAGGTGTTCCTGCCCATGGCAGGGGGGTTGGAACTAGATGATCTTTAATGTCCCTTCCAACCCGAACCATTCTGTGATTCTATGACCCATGTAATGTTCAGCACAGGGACTGGTGATATATACCCAACATGGTGAAGTAAATCTCATGGTAGATGATCCTCATGGGTGGAAACCCTCATTGCTGAACCTGAGATGAAGTTAGCTGTGCTACTGCCATTTGGACTGTGATTGGCGTGACCTTATCCGTACCACTGATCTGAGCCAAACAGGGCATCCTTCCCCGGTTCCCTGTTGGGGCTGTGTGTGGGACCCTGACCTCCCTGGAGCCATACGTGGGCTGTAGCTGTAATGGCTCATTGCGCAAGTGAGGTGCAGCTGTGTGGTGGGCTGTGAGTGCTATCAGCAGTCATTCAAGTAGATGTTTTGTTTAGTATTATTGCTTTGTGAAGTTTGGTTATTATTGTTTTATTAGTTTTGTGGATAAAATGAGTATTTGAACTAAGCAAGGGTTCATCTGTGTCCCTAGAGCAGTCACAGCCCTGCTAATTGGTCTCCTGTCGGAGCACGCTAATGAAATTTGGTGCCTGCTGTGTGGGCAGAAGGCACGCACGGTTTCAAGAAGTGTGAAGGCACAGCCTGGTGGGCAGTCATAGGCCGTCCTGTGACAAGTTTCTGTCTCAGAAACAGTCTACAATTTTCAAATGCTCCCAAGAAAGGAAAAATGTATTTAAAAGGCTTGTATTATTTTTTCTTTACTCTTCTTTTCTCCTATCACACAAACATATTCCTGGATTTGGACTAGATCTGCAATAAAATATTTTTATGGTTATCTAAATGGGTTGCTCCAGAATTTAATCACTCACTGAAGACTCATCCTTTCCCCGTTGCGAATGCTGTCACTTGAACAGCTGACTCAATTACATTTTCAGGAAGGTAGTTTTGGGAAAAAAAAAAAAAAAAGCAACAGTGCTGGAATACAGTGCTTCTACTCCTCTGTGTTTTAGGTTTGAATTAACTATGTAGGGTGTCCTCCAGAAGCCTATAATGATTAGCTGTTCTGTTGTGCTGCCTTTTGAAAATATTATCAGAACAATCCTTGCCTGGAGAGAGTGTTTTCAGAGAAATACTTTCCTTTTGTGTAGAAATTGCATGCCCTTTGCAGATTTGATACCTTTCTCTACCATTTACAGATATTGTGGTGAACATTTAATCTCAAGGATGTTAACCTTTCTAAACTTTGAAGTATAAAAATCTTCTATTTACAAGCTGATCTCTCCTTAAAGGAAATCTTTAGGTTTTTCCACGTTGAACACCTGAGCTGCCACTTTTCTGTTCAAATCAGCCTCTGATGGGCCCTGGCTATGAGGAGGTCAGAACTTTTGCTTAAGTCAACCCCAACTACACATCTTGGTCCTCGTGTTGAGCACGCAGAAACACCTAATGGCAGATGGGCAGTTAGCTTGACTCACCAGTCTCTCTTTTTGCTATGTATCAGTGATAGGTTTGATTGCCTCTCTAATAGCAGACACAGAGCAGGTCTGCACTTACGGATTTCTGTGTGTAGAGCATGTGTGTTTGGGCATGAGGCTGGACTTAAACCCGCACCAGATGCAGAACACAAACTAGCCTCTGTAAAGTGCCTTATGGAGACACGGTGGAGGGATGGTGATGTTGATGCTGAATCTCCTGCGTAATTTCCCACTAAGCGCTTGTGCAGCATGTGTAAAAGCGAAATCAAATTAGATGTCTCCTACCAGTAGCTGGTCTTGATTTAAGCAGCTGCGCGAGGAATGAAAAAATCTTTTATAATTTCTAGCTTCTGGAAGTGGCAAGGGCCTACATAATAGAATACACAGGGGATATATACAATGCTAATGTAATCGCCAAGAAAGAGTTAGGAAAATTTTTTTTCTAGCCGTCATTCCTTCACTCAAAAGCATGCTCACTTCTTAATTACAGTCTTGTGAGATTATCCTTTAACAAACAGCTGTTCTGAAACTGCCAGTAGTACCTGGTATCTTTTCCTTTCTACTGTGAGTCCATGCTCACAGCACTCTTAACAGCATATTTCTCTTGGAGCGTATTTCTCTGCTTTGGCTAGCTAGAGTGTCACTTTCATGGCCCTATGTGTAGACTGGCCAGCCACCTCTTGCCCCAGTGGAGAATAACGAATGTGTGAGGTTAAACAGAAAAACAGGCAAAATGTTTAGGAACCCTTTTTTATTTAAAAAAAAAAAAAGAAAACAACAACCCCACCATCCAGGTATGAATAGCCAAAAATCACATAGGAGACGTAACAGTTAATTTTTCTTTGATGGTCTGTCTCTAGGGACATCATTCTCTGATTTTCTCCAGTTCCTGAAGAATAATTTGGCTGCCTGTGCAAGCTCGATTTGAGTGTGATTCCACAGCTGCAGAAGCCCATTGATATGTGGTGGTGAGCAAATCACCGCATTTTTTTCAGGGCTCAGCTGTTTAAAATATACTGAATGCAAAATCACTGGTAAGTTACAATGTGTTTAAATTACTCTAATTAAAGCTTCTGTAGTATGGCACAGTTCATGATATTTCATTGCAAATTATAGCTCATGTACCTACCGTGGCAAGCGGGCGTTATCCCTTATCTCTTTATTCAAAAACTAGAAAGAATGGGAAGAAACAAACTTTTCAAGCTAAATTGCAGACTAACTAGCTGAAGTCTTTTGACGAATTTTTTAGCACCTCTACAATGAGGCAAACAGTTAAATTATGGGTCTGAAGAGCTTCATCTGATGGTGGGAGAAAGAGAAATCCCTCCTTAGGAAGGCTTTGGTCTGTTTCTATTTTTAACAATTTGGCTACACCATAGAAAAGGGTGCATTTAATATTACTCATCAAGCTGCGTACCATACTTTGCAGATTGCAACTCTTCCTTCTGCAGACAGGAGCAAGTCAAACTCATAAGTGGCAAGTAGATGTTAAACTAGTGGGGATGGATATTTGGGAAGGGTTGGTTTGGGGATTTTGCATTACAATGAAGACCAGCAGGGAGAATCTTAGAAAATGTTTTCCTGGCTTCACTGAAGGTAGATATTACAGAGTTTCTAGAATGCCTTTTTCACGTTTCTTGCTAAAGCTTGAATTGCTTTCCTGTCTCAGCATGGCCAAAGACAGGCCTGTGTAACATAATGATTCATTGCAAAGAAACTTCCGAGCAAGTGTCAACAGTGGTTTCCATCCAGCCAGGTTGCAGTCACCCAGACTGGGTAAGGACTTGCCCATTCCTGCTGGAACGGTTGCCTGGGCTGTAGTAGACATCCACCACAATGTCCGCTCTGTTGCATACAAAGTGGCACAGTTTAGTTGTACATTTAGACTAACTATTTAGATTTAGTGATCTCAGAAGGTTTGGGAACCCTGTACATGACAAACTGCTAGCTGTGTAGGGTGTAGAGGTGACATAGACATATTGGTACAGCACTTCACCCATGTGGACATGGACTTACAAGCTTAGGGTTTGATGAACACATACTGCATCTAGGCCTGATCTGGCTTGGCATGAGCGTGTAGAAGCTTGTACTTCTACATTTGCCTACTCTGAGACAGCCCCATGTGAAGAGTTTTAGTTCCAAGTCTACACTCGGGGTTTATGAGTATCTTTCCTTTCACATATTGAAATTGAATTATGATGTCAGAAGGAGGAAAAATGGGAACGCAAACGTACACAGCATGGGGAAGGAGGTGCTGGGCGCTCACAAGCAGCCCCAGAGCTATGGTGTCATTGGAGGGATGGATTGTTTTTTATGATTGGAGCACTGTAACCGATGACTGCAAGCCCTTTAGGAAGGACAGCCTGGGTGGACAAGGAGGAGACATTGCACACTGTGCAGAAGAATTCATCAAATGCACAGAGGACTGCTATGAAATAGATAACAGGTTTGTCCAGAGCTTATGAGTAGGCAACAGAGGGGACATTGTGGTGGATGTCTACTACAGACCGTGATCAAGAACAGCAATTAAGCAAAGCTGAGTATCTGGAAGAAGTCTCGTGACCGCAGGGAATACTGCCCTGAAAGGCAAAGGAACTCAGAAGAGCTGGTTGATCTTCATAGGCAGCCTTCTCAAAGGGTAAGAAAGGACTGTGTTAGTGATCAAGAAAATGAACACATGGAGGCAGGGACAGTCTACCCAGAGGCAATGCACAACTACCATTCGGAGTTATTCCAGGGAGAAAGTTTGGAAAGCCAAGCACAGCTGGATTTGACACTGGATAGATGTGAAGGGCAAGAAGATGACCTTCTATAGGCACTTTGGCAAGAAAAAGTATACCAAGGAATATGTTGGCTTACTCCTGCCTAGGAGCAGGCAACCTTGTGGCAAAGCACTTTAAAGAGACTTTGATTCTCAAGGCCTTCTTCGTTTCAGTTAGCAAGGTTTCATCTCAGACATCTTAGTCTCAGTTCTTAGTAGCAGCATTCAGAAAAGTGAAGTAGCGGAGGACAATGTACATATTGCTTCCATGATAGAGGAGAACTGAATTCAGGGATGGAGCTGAAGGAGAAGGCTAATGTCACACAGAACTTCTCTTGGTGTTCAGGAGAGGTTTCCTGTGACTGGTGAAAGAGGAATCTTATGCCCACTTTCAAAAGAGTAATGAAAGAACAGCTATAGCCTGGTCAGTCTCACATAAGTGAGTGGGAACATTATGGTGGAAGTCCTCACAGAAACCCTTTCCGGGTACATGAAGGACATAAAGTCTTTGGGAACAGCTAGTAGAGATTTACCATGAGCAAATGGAGAATGACCAATGTGATTGCTTTCTGCAACAAAAATTATAGGCTCTGTGGATGAGGGGAGAGCAGTGGATGTTGTATACCTTTACTTTAGCTTTTACCTTGACAGGATCTTCCATAGTAAACTTGTAGGCAAAGTGGTGAAATACAGACTGTGAGGATTTACTGCAAGTTGGATAAAAAACTGGCTGGGCTTTTGGACTAACATAGTAGTGGTCAGTAGCTGGAATTTCTGGCAGCCATATACAAGTAGTAATCCCCAGGGGTCATACTGTTTAATGTCTTTATTGGTCATCTGGAGGAAGGGATGGAGTGTGCTCTTTGCAAACTGGTGGGTGATACAAAATTTGGGGAGAAGCAGCTGAAAGACTGAAAGATGGGACTATTAAACTGAGGACCCTCAGCAAGCTGCAGCCGTGGGCTGGCAGCAACCTTGTGATGCTCAGGAAAGACAACCATGGAGTCCTGCACCTGAGATGGGATAAGTCCACACACGCATTGGGGCTGACTGGCTGTGGAGCAGCTCTGCAGGATGGGACCTGGGATTCCTGACAGACAAGTTTAACCTGAGTCAGCAACACGCTTTTATGGCAATGGGAACTATTCGCATACCTACATTACAGGACAGAGAAGAGGCTGAGCACAGTGCTTCTTCCTCTCTTTTTGGCACTTGTGAGACCACATCTGCAGAGCTATGTCCAGTTTGGGACTCCCCAGTAAAAGAAATACATGGTGATGCTGGAGCACGTCACAAAGATATCTGGGGGCTGGAGCACAAGACATAGGAGAGGAGAAGGAACTGGCTTGTTCAGCCTTAAAAAGCAAAGGAGATTAAATTCCTGTCTACAACTACCTATGGGGGTGATTACAGAGGGGATGGGGATCGACTTAGCAGCACATAGTGACAGAGCAAGAGGCCATGCTGCAGCCTGGGTCAATCCCAGTGGTTAAGCTCTGGAACAAGCAGCCCAGAGGGGCTGAGCTGCCTCCATTCTTGGAAAATCTCAAACCCGCACTGACCAAACCCAGACTGTTTCTTAATATCTGCTTCAAATCTCTGCTGAACACCAGGGATGAATATTTCTTGTCGTAGTCCTAAAGAGCACGCAGAACATTTGATGATTTTCACCCTTATAGCAAAACTTTTACATGCTTGGATAGTCTTTTCTCTCTCTTCTTTCTCAAAAAGGTCCAGTTCCTTCATCTTTTCCACTTCAGATGTTTGAAACTGATTCTCCCTGGGTTGTTTTTTTTTTTTACTCCTTGTAATTCTGTCTGCACCCTGTGGTATCCAGAACTGGACACTGGGCCCTGGCTGCTGATTGTAGGCACCACATGAGCCGGAAAACAAACCCAAAACCCTGCTTCCTATGTCTTAGGTATGATGCTCAGGTGACAACATACAAAAATTCAGGGTTTTTTTGTTGAAATAGCATCACAACATCGGCATGCATGCAGTTCATGATCAACTATACAAGCTAGTTCAGCTTCCGCAGTAGAGCTATTCTGCTGAATGGTTCCTACTCTGTGGGGTTTTTTCATTTCCCATCTCGCTCCTCTGCAGTTTCATGCGTTGAGATTCATTTCACAGATTTCAGGCAGTACCCCCAGTTTTCAAAGGTGCAGAGTTTGTGATGCTCTTTTTAGAGTGCTCCAAATTGACATTTGTTCCTACTCTGAGGTGGAAGTTATTTACAGAAGTGTTGGATTGTGGCGCTGTATTACCCACTACCCCCAATTTTTATCTAGCATTGAGTTTAACTGCAATGACAGAATTCTTTGGCACTGAGGGCAGATAACCAAGACCAAAAAACCCCCACCATTTCATGACACTTTTGACTTGTTCTTCCTGGGTATTGAGTTTAAGCTTTCTGTTTTGTTCTCCAAATTTATTTTTTGGAGATACTTTCTGAACTTTTCCTGTTCTCAGACCTTCTCTGTTATCAGTGAATATTCAGAGAGAATTGTTCCAAGATTATTTTGGCTTATTTCCCTAGACTCTTTCCTGGAATTTCAGCCATCCTGACAATTAAAATATCTTTAACTCTTTGTGAATATTAAGTATTTTCTTCCATATTCTGGTCTGTATCTTACTGCTCTGCTGAAAATTGCATTAAATGTCTCGTCACAAATAACCCTAATTGCAGATGAGATACAGATCTAAAATATACACTCACTTAAATCAATGCTTAAAAACCCCAACATCAATAGACGCTGGTTTTGCTGATAATTGGCCTTTATGTAAACTCTTAAAACTGTCTTGGTTCTCTTGGATCCTTCTCCTTGCCTTTTCTCCCTACAGCTTATATTAAGTATGTAGCTGTGTTTCTTTTTACCGACTCTTGCTTTTTCCATTTTGTCTCAGAAATATCCTTTACTTCACATTGGTCAATGCTTAATCTTCACATTGATATTCAATTCAAACTGGACACTTCCTCGCTCTTTCAGTACAACCATTCACTAAACCTTTCTCCAGAAAGTAATCTGACATAACGGACGTTTCACAAGCTCCGTGTGGGCTGACATTACTGAAGCTATGCTTTATGTTGTTAAGGTGGAAACTGTGCACTTGTTTTTCAGAACAAAAGCTTGCTCTTGGTATTGATAGGAATTTTTCAAGACAGGGATTTGGTCTACATATTCATAACTGAGCCAGTTCTGTAAGAACAGTAAGAAAAAATCCACAGACATCCGGAAGACTAAAGTTACATAATTTTTTAATGAAACATTCTGATTTGGTACCGAATATGCAAAGGCTATAAAGAGGCATTGTTTAGGAATGTATTACTTAAATACAAATATTCAGAGCCTAGTATTCACATACACTTCTCTCTGTCCACTGAATGGGTGCAGCATAATAGCTAAGGACAAAAAACTGATAGAAGGGAAACAGTCTGTCCTTCATGGCTAGCTTAATATGAAGCAGAAGGAAACGGAGAAATAATCTTCATAGTTCTTATTGATCTGCCTTTATATTGTTGCAAGCTAGAAAGCCAAGCTATTTATTGACTGAACTTTGGATAGCCACCTCTGATTAGCTCAGCTTTCACGAGCATATCTTACAGTTCAGTGAAAATGCAGCATGCTGTCAGAAAGTGTAGGAAGATGTGAGGTTACAAAACAGATGTCATTTTTCTTCTTTACCAAATAAATTCAAAAATATTCAAGGTTAACCTTATCACAGTTGATGACAAAACAGAAGGTGTTGACATGCTTCTGAACTTACACTTCTTTTTTTTTTTGACAAACGAGCTAAGATATTTGTCAAAGATTGACAAAATACAAATTCACAAGAATGGAAATATTCAAACTACAATAATTTGTCTGTATGAAGTCCTGTTTGCCTGCTGAAGTTCTCAGACCAAATATAATGATGGTCCTACCTTCATCTTTCATTTGCCAAGCATACTTGCAGAGTAACGTCACTTAAATTCCGGCCTGGCATCCTCTGGTCACAGAGGTTTCTCCCTGGAAAAATCTGAATTTACAAAACATGTTAGTTTGGACTCTGCATTGGTAAATTAAATGGGGTTGAGAGACCTGCTCCCAAGCCATCTTAGGCACAGTCTCCAGGTTCACACAGGGGGAACAATGCAGGCCTTGATGTCTCACACTCCAGAGCTTCTTATCTGTCTATAGCAAACTCAGGAAGAAAAAACTGCAAATACGGCTGTGCTACCAAGGAAAGCCTGGGGTCATGTACATCTAGACCCATTCCATGTAAGGAAACTTACTATTTTCCTAAGAGCTTTGGTTAGAAATTAGACTGTGCTCCACACTCAGCGAAAATAGATCTACAACACCCCTTTGTTGATGCATACAGAGGAGATGGAAATTTTCTTCAGACTCCAGATCTAGACATAGGTGTAACCGTGAACATTTGAGCAAGACCCATTAACTAGGTACCTGGTGACTTGAATATTACTAGAAGTAAAGACATACTCTCATTTTCAACCTTCTTTCTAGTAGAGAAAGGATTAAAAATAGTACAGCTCACTTCTACAGGAAGAAGAATAGAAGAAAATGGAACTTACAAATAAGTGGAGTAAAGCAGAAAAAAATTAAATTAGGAATAAATATATAAATTAAAAACATTAACAGCAGACAGGGGTCAAGTCTTCTTTTAAAATCCCATAATCCAGCACTCAAAATCTCACATACCCAACTTTAATTTTTAACTCCAGGATCTTTTCTGCCCAGCTAATGAGCAGCTAATGGCAGCTAATCTATCTTAATGCTATTCAGGCTGCTTTTCCCCACAGCTGATCTGAAACACCTAGCTGGCACTGCTGTCTTTGGGTGACAAAGAAACACCGTGGAGTTTCAAATCTAACCTCAATGAGCATTTATATTTATCTAATCAGATAAAAATCCAGGGCCCAGAGATTTTCATCCTCCAGTCGATGCAGAGCACCCATTTCCCTCCCCTGGGATGATCAGCCATGGAGGGATCCAAAAAGGCAGAATCACAACCTTTTTCCCTCTTCCTTTGGAGCCCCAATGAGAGTTACAATTTCCCATGCAAGCCCTCTCTTCTGAAAGAAATTTGTTTCCAATTTATATCGCATCAGTTGCGGTGCTAGAAACTTGGTGGACTTTTGCTGGCATTTTCCTAAGCTCCTTAAATTCATCAAGTCTTAAATCCAGTAGATAAATATTCACAGGATTTTCGGTTTAAAACTGGTCCTTTTGGGGTGCTTTTTATGAGCAAACTTATAAAAGTGCTGCCTGGAATGAAATGCAAAGTAACAGCATCTTGGATTAACAAACATCAGTTTTAAAAATAGCTGCTTTTAATTACTAAGCTCTAAATCAGAAAGTCAGTGCAACATCAAGGGGCTGCTCTTCTCTATTGAATGTGAATAATATTTAAAAGTGAGATGTCTTCTAACCCTTTAATTTACACCTTCTAGGGACGTTTCTGACTCACAGTTTTAATTTCTCCCTATTTTTTCCTCCATGGGTTGCAAAACACATTTCAAAGACTAGAATAAGTGTAGAGACCTGATCCAAAATTCCTTGGCAAACCTCCCTCCTATTGTGAGGAATATTGGCTGCCAAGAGTCCAAGACTGCACTCTGTAAGGACAGAGTTTTTCCAACACTCCTTGATCACTTCAAATATCTCTTGAAAATCTGGTCTCTGTATATCAGGTGGCTGAAGCTTTCCTGTTTGTATTGTCCCACAGAAACATTGTTTTATCCTTAACTTGTACATTTCAGAAAATGAGAGAAACGCTCAGCTTCTGTATGGTTCTTGTACCCAAAACATCAATCCTCCGTGTGCCCCAAACTCACATATATGAAAAAGTTTGCATTAAATGTTACCACTATCGAGTTCTGGTATTCCTCCCAAAGATATAGGGGAAGGCAATTATAATTATGTAAAATCAGTTAAGGTAAAGGTACTTTTTGCAAGACTCATAGTCTCAGTGTTACTGCCACAGAGCTTTCTGAGATGAATGAGATGATTTTCATTCACAACTGAGACAAGCATCATTCACTTATTTGTTACATCCTGCTGATGACTTGTAACTTCTAGTAGGTGAGGTTTTTTTTATAACTAATGGAAAAAACATTTCTCAACTATGATTTTATCTGAAGCCAATTGATTCCAGAGGTGGAAAAGGCAGTCGGTGTGGTGGGCGATCACTAACCTTTTGACAGTACACGGTTTGGTATGGGGGAACGTTTATTAAACAATGTTAACTTGACCTAAGACTGACTTTGAAGTTTGATCTCTAGCAGGAAGACCTATCTAATGATTAAACCATGGAATTAGGCTCTTAGGATCATAGCTAATAAAAGCCTTGGATGCTTATAACTGGGATGCTGCAATTCTTCATTCTAGACACATGCTGACCACAATGAAATCCAAGGGCTGAGGGAGATGATTTAAAGCCATTCACTGAGCAAAAAGCTGCTTCCAGCCAGCCCAAAGAAAGGGCTAGTCCGGGAGCGAAGGCTGGACTCTGACCTCTTTAGAAGCTAGGTGCCTGAGGGAGGCATATGAGGTGACTTGCAGCAGGGCAAGATTCATTGAACCAGAAGGGGAGGTCTTAAGGAAGCTGACTCCACTTCTCTCAGCTACGGTATGCAGCTGAGAGCAGGCAGCTTTTGGAGAGCTGTTTTCGCCTGGGCAGTCACAGAAGAGAAGAGTGGGAATGACCCTGAGATCAGAGATCAAGACCTGGGGATCCCCACCCCACCAGGGCTGTGATTTAGAAAGTGGGGTGCTGCGCAGGGAGGGCAGGCTCTGCCGGGAGGAGAAGGGAAAAGGAGGGTCATCGTTTGCCCCTTCACACAGCAGACTGAGTTGGCTGAACGGATGGGAGCACATATTGATGGCTCTTTTCTCTCCCCTACCTGTAAAACAAGTCTGGAAGCCTCAGAGAAACCGTCCTCCTGCAGTGGCGTGCTAGGACTCCCAAAAATGCTTAGCACTTTGCTAGCCCAAGAGAAAGGAAGCATTGTTAGAGCACGTTAGTGTTTAATGTGTTCTAATGAATCTTTATTTTTTTTTTCTGTATGTACAGCCTTTAACATAAGCTAAAATGGTGACAGTAAAGCCAAGAAGAGAGCTTTAGAGTTTAACAAAACTAGCTTAAGAATATGCAAATTTGGTGAGACTTTTTTTACAATGGATTTAAAAATAGCTGTCAGAATACCCTTACCATTCACAGTACGGTGCCGCATAATGATTTTAGTGCCACCACCAGATTTTAGACATCGAGACCTAGATATTTGAAGACATTTAAATACTCACTCCTATGTAGGCAGTGGGGTCTTGGGACCCCACTTGGACCTCAGGTTCAGCTGCCTAAGCTGCAAGAGCCTGTTCAGGTGCCCGACGGTACTGAAATTATCTGCACAGAATGGCCAGACATGATGTGGTACCTCCAGGAACCCTGTACTCTGCTGGAGAGGCAGCTCAGGAGGACACCCTATGGGCAATAGGATAGATAACTCCAGGCATTCACGGCGAGGCACCTGAACCACTTTTTAGGTTTTTTGGGGAGCAGCCTTTGCTGCAGGTGCAGAGATGCCCATGCCAACTCTACCTGGATGCTGCAGCGAGCAGCCTGCCTCAGCCCTTGCTGGGGACTTCCCTACCACACTGGGTTCTGCGGGGGAAGACGGTCACAGTAGGGAGGATCCGTGTCCAAATTCACAGCTTTCCAAGGGAGAAATATTTTTCTTCTGATCTGTGAAACCTAAGTGAAAATTCAGGTCCTAAAGATTATATTTTATTATGTGTTGATAAAGCACCACAAAGATTTTCAGTGCTTTATTAAAGGTTTTTAATATGGATGATTGCATATATCCCAGCCAAAATCTTCTCCATCCTACATAGGTATTTATCTCAGCTAGCAGATTTTGTTTGCTCAGATCCAAATTAGAAAGTATTTAAAGCAGATAGCACATCTCTAAAAATACACTGAATTTACAATGAAGCCTTAACATTCTCTTGCTAAATTTCACACATCTCATTTGATTTCTGAAGAGAAAAGATAAACACAGAAATTTCCTTCAACAGTTCTCATGCGCTGCTTGCAACAATAAAAGAGGACTATTTCTTATATTACTACCATGTATTTTAAGTAGAGGACAAATGGCCATTCCCTTTACAGGCAAGGAAGTCAAGTTCCTGACTGCAGTTTGTGCCAATCTTTTTTTCCCCTTTATTGGTAATGTGAGCTCCTATGCAAATTGAACGGCGGCTGTTCAGACCGAGTTGAATACAACAGAGGAGGATGGGACAAAATTATTTCTGTCTGTCTTAACAGGACTTTTTAATAAGATTTACTTTATATGGCCTCGAATCTTGCCAGGTTAAATTATCACTTTAGCCGTGTTCACATTCTTGTTAATGTATTTTAACTGCAGTGCAAAAGGTTAGGGTAATGGGAAGAGCTGAAAGCGGAATGGTTACAGTGAAACCCAATTGCTGCCTGTATTTAGATAATTTTCCTTCCAAGTGACAGTCCATTAAATCTCTAAATTGTTTTATTTGCTACTTAAGAAAGTCTTTGCTTAGTCTTTGGGTGTCAAGAACTAATGAAAGAAGCCTTAGAAGAAAATCTGCAAATTCTGTAAAAGTAGAACTAATATTACATGCAGAGTTTGTACAATGTTATAATTTTTGACTTTGCAGAAAAGTGAGACGTGGTATCATAAAAGGTATTTTTTACAGATATTATAAATATTTATTTCTCCCTTAATTTTTTTAAAAAATAATCGTTTCAAAATTCAGGTTTAGCAAAATGTCCTAGCTGTTACTTTAAAAAATCATTCTCTACATTAAATATATTTGGTATCTTGGTACAATTCCATTATTTTTGCTACTGAACAACAGAATATAAAAAGGGTTTCAATTTTATTGTCACACAGGTCTACCTTGATTTCTCTCACAGAATCCAATATAAATAATGTTTTGAAACACTCAGTTATCCAAAACTTACAAGGACTTCTGTAAATCAATTTATATGATACCTCCTCTTCCCCACTCCTCTTCCCCTCTGCTTGATACAGCCTTGGAGGTGCTAGCTCTTTACCTCTTCTCCATCTCATGGTTCTTCCAGCCACAGTGGCTTACTGCAAGGAAAGATAACAGGAATTACCGCAACCGTCTGATATGCATCTCCTGAGTTATGTGCTCATAACCAAATGTTATCAACACTCATCAGCTGAAGAGTTAAAACTGTCATTATGCTTTCATGTTTGAGTACATTATGCTCTCATATTTGTGTATGTTTTTCTGTATGTTTGCATTGCTGTCCTACTTGGGAAGAAATACAATTTTGTCTAGTGTTTAGAAAGCTACTTCTATGGAGCGTTACAGTTTGGTGAGAAAGCCCAAGATGTCCAAGTGCATTGGGATTTTGAAATTTCATGCACGGGTCTGGCCTTCAGAGAGTGCTAAGAAGATACTCTTGGGGAAAGAAGGGAGCCCTGAGCTATCCACAACAGGTTTAAACTAATGAAAGAAGAAAGGATGAGTGTGTGGTCTAATGTCTGTGCCTGTGAGTATGAGAGATTTTAAATAAGGAAAATGTAGGGTGCCAATATGATATCAGAAATTATGTGCAGCAAGTTTTGAACAGAATTCTTAATTACTTGCAGAAAGAAACAATATGCAAAATACCTGTCAAAGGCTGCAGAATAAACTTTCAGTTATCATGTTAAAAACATAAATTAAAAACTTGCTTTTTATGACAGAGTGGGAAAGTTTAACTTTGTTTACAGTTCCAGAAATATCTCATACCAAATGTATAGGATAGTTTTAGTTAAACCAATTCTTTTTAAAAGAGCCTGGCCCTAAAAATGTAACAAGTCAGCAAAGCAGTTGTTAGAAAATTCTATTTTCCTCATATTTAACGCAGCATTCAATTCGATGTATGTCCTATAGATAGGGCCTCATTTCTCTCCTAGGATGTGTGGTGTTTCCTACCAGCCATCAAGACAGATCTTGTGGATGGTGTGTACTGGCTTGACAAGACATTAACAAGGAAGTCTATTTCATGTAACATTTAGCATTATGAAATATATACTTTACGTGATCTTCTTTCATGACACTTGAAGCTATGGATGTTAATGAAGCACCACAAATCAACAGAGTAGCTAGATGTAAAAAATGGGCTCTTGCTTTTTTTTTTTTACCTTTTCCCTTTTTTTTTTTTTCATCATGAGTCAAAGCTAGGCTGACTGAAATACACAAATTTCCCTAGTTTTAGACCTAAGTTGAATGCTGATCTGGATTATGGTTCTTACAACTGGTACCTCAGTAGTCACCGGCTGCATTTTAATATAAAATTCAAGCAGCTTGTAAAAATTTGCAGAGAAGCAAAAGACAACGCCAGTCTAGAAACTTTGAGTATGACCTGTGGAGATCTTCTGGGCCAACCTGCCTGTTCAAGCAAGGCCACCTAGACCCATCTGCCCAGCACCATGTTCAGATGGCTTTTGAGTATCTCCAAGGTTGGAGACTCCACAATCTCCCCAGGCAACCTGTGCCAGGGCTTGGTCACCCTCCCAGCAGAAAAGCATTTCCTGATGTTCTCTGAGGCCATTGCCTCTGGTCCTGCCACTGGGCACCACTGAAAAGAGTCTGGTTCCATCCTCTTTGCATCCTGCCTTCAGGTATTTATAGACATTGACGAGATCCCCCTGAGCCTTCCCTTCTCCTGGCTGATCAGTCCCAGCTCTCTCTGCCTGTCCTCACAGGAGCGATGCTCCAGTCCCTTCATCTTCTCCGTGGCCCTTTACTGGGCTGTCTCCACTATGTTTGTGTGTCTCTTGTACTGGGAAGCCCAGAACTAGACCCGGCACTCCAGCTGTGGCCTCACCAGTGCTGATCACTTTGACACAGATTCCGTAGCAGAAACCTTTGATAGGCAGCTACCCTGGGACAGTCTTTCCACTTGCCATAAAGATCATTTGCTGCTGTCAGTTTGAGGATTAGTAATGCCCAAATGCTCAATCCGAAGGGTGGGAGGAAAAAACAAAGGGGCTGCAGGTTTCAGTATTGACAGAATTGTTCTGTCAAGAAGAAAATCCTTGTTGCCTTACTTGTACTTAGAAGGCTGACGTTATTATTCTGGTCAGTCTGACCAGCCTGATGTTCAAGCGAATTTTCAACACATTTTTACAAGTTGGATTCTCTATAGGCTCACAGCAGAGCAGTCTGAACTGCTGATTTTTTTTTCCTTTTAAGTACCAGGTATCAGCTAGCTAATGCCGTCTGCCATTATTTTCCGAATCTATGTAGCCTGTATAATCTGTATGAGTTCCTTAATATTTTGCTATGTGAAGTAATTTCATGAACTATGAAACTCAAGAGCCTGCAGACATAGTCAAATCCACTTCCACAGAGCAAAGAAGTGTTACTTAAACACATGCTCAAATACGTTACTGAATTTGGAAGCGGTGTTTGTGGCGTGTTATCCCCTCACCAGGAAAATACAGCGTGGAATCATCAGTAGAGACAAATTGCTCTCAGCAGGATCACGACGATCCACACTTCTGCATTATTTTTATTGTTTCAGAATTTGGAGTATTTAATAGGAGCATCTTGGTCCCGAACGGTGCCCCACATATTTGTGGTCTCCCATGGGAGGAGAACGCATCGACTGCTCTGGTTTGGTGCAAGAATGGCCACTGTGAGGTAGCATTGGGTAGATGTCCAGGTCCCCTGAGAGAAAACAGCCTTTGGGGAACCACCTCATGGGACCTACAGCAGCTGCTGAACGCGGGAGGCTGCTGTGCAGCCACCCCTCAGCCCCAGTCCACCATCTGGCTCGTTCAGCTGGAGACACTGCTCACAATGATACCGCAGTGAGACTTCTGCAGTTAGGCCCACAGAGATGCTCAGGTGTGTCAGGACCCTTTACTTCCCCTCTAAGCACAGGATGGAAAAATGGTTCTGGAAACTATATGGCAAAGCGAAGTGAGCAAATGCCTGCCTACGCTTTCCTTTTATGTAGCACCAGACTGGAGGCTACAACACTCGCCACCACACCAGTGAGCAGCCAGCCCTGCTAGGTTCTCCATGAAAAGCGGAGTGGGCAAAGTAAATGCAGTACATTTGGGAAAAGAATTTTGTGCTGAGATGAAATCATCCTTTCAGAATTTTCTTTTCCTTTATTTTAATTGTGGGGTTTTTTTCCTAAGAAAAAGTAATGAAAAAATATAACCTTACTATTCGCAATCCAAGTAGCATGGAGCATTTCCTGCATGAAAGCTTGCCACAGTCTCTAGGCATACCTTGGAATAAAAAAAAAAAATAAATCTAATATCAGCCCAGTAAATATAACTGTATTTATCTTAACAATAACCTCTTCTTTGTGACACACCATTTTCCTTTCCCTCCTTGCAACTTCAAGAAAGAGCTTTGGAAAACACAGTTTTGAAATACCTCTGTGTGCAGAGCTTATTGAATTAGTCTGTTCCTTTCAGTATAAAAAAAAAATAGATTAAAACTCAAGTCATTTCATGGTCTGAAAAGAGCATCAATAAAAGTGAAATAATGTTTGTACAGTTTAGTAAGGCGGGTTAACCTTTCAAAGAACACAGCAAATGCTTTGTGGAAAACGAAATTACATTCACGTGTCCTTTTGGCTTCGCAGAGGTAGTTTTGTAATATATCGTGAAAGAGCTGCAAATACACGTACTGAATGGCAAGTATGCTGACCGTTGCCCCGTGGCAGGTCTACGGAAGGCAGAGTACACAGCAGAACTGTCTGCGAGACTGGTTGCTGCGTCAGTTTTGACATGTGTTTTGGAAGAATTTGGTCTGTCTCTAAAGCAGTGTGATCCTCAGTGTACAGTCGCTTTGGAAGTGTTAGCTAGTCCACGTTGTGCTGAGCACACTGATGCTTTGAAGTGTCAGAAGCTGCTTGACATATTTTAGCAATACATAAGCCCATTTCCTTTGACGGAAGATTCAAGACAAGGCTGTGGGAGAGTGACATTTCTTCTGGAAGATTACACCCATTGCTATATTAAGTGGCGGAAAATCTTCCAGTCACTCCCGCCTTTGAAAATGATGATCTAAAGACTGAGTCAATGTGCTCGCGTTCTTCCCCGGACTGGGTGGCTGAGGCTCAGGAAGTGTCTCCGTCGAAACAGACTGACTGTGGCCGTAGGAAGGGAAAGCTCTGGGCTTGAAAGAGCCCACAAGTGTGTCTATCCAAAATGGGGAAGGCAGGACAACATGGTACAGCGTGGAGAACTCCGCACAGTTTAATCATTTTCCTGCACGCATTTGTTCTGTTCCCTGTAATAGCTTATTGTAATCTAAAAAAAATAAATTCCTTCATTATGACTGTATTTTTTTCCATTCTGTTAATTTGAGAGACTTTTACAATTAGAATTCTTAAACCAAACTCATTTACTGTTCAAAAAGACAGAATTGCTGCTAATTAAAGATAACAGTAAATCAAACGCATAAAACAATCACATTCTGTACTGAATATGATTACAACAGCCGATGTATTGAATACTGTGAGATATATCCTCTATTGCTGATGAGAAAATATGCTGTGTCTTCTCCGATATTGCAGTTTTGCCCCCCTGCTCAGGTAGCATTTATTCATTTTTTAAAATACTGTCATCCTGCAGATTAGTCGCGGCCAACAAGGCTGTTCATAGTTTGGCTCTAATTCCCCATTATGATACAGCACTTTGTCTTAGGCGTCGCACTGCAAGCAATAGTGAAGATGTACTTTCTACCAGAAAATGATGCACAGGCACCAGAGCCAATCCTTCTATTGACACTGTCTGTTTAAACAGCTACGAATGGTCCATCAACCCCCTGTGCTAACAGAGAACGGCACACAGCTCTCATCGTGTCTCTTCAAAGTTTTCTTCATCCTCCAATTTTGTTTCCCTTACTGATGATTATAGCAGGCCACAACAGAGCAGAGCTGGTTAATAAGCAAGGCATAAAACAAATTAATTATTTAAATTTGGAAACACGCTAACTCAAACAATTCGAGAGGCATTTTTAGGTACTGAATTAACTGATTAACATCCAAACTTTTCACGCCTCTGAAGAGTCAGTTCAGTGGTACCCAGCTCCCTGTCTCGATGATAAACAGAGACACGTATTATCTTGGCGTCGAGTTAGATGCCAATTTAAGTCTGCTAGCTGAATTCAAACTCCCCTTCAAGAAAATCTCAGAATATATGAATAGTTGCTCAATAAAACAAAGCCTTGAAGTCTGTTGTTGTAACGGTGACGACACTGATAGTGACTGGACTGAACTTACTCCGGGGAATACACCATTAACCTCAAAGCCTGAACATAAGCTCACTTTACTCCATGTAAATTAAACGAGAATCTAGAGAGTCATATAAGAAGTAGTCAAGAGGGTACAATTTGGTCTGAAGAGTGACCCTCATTTATGAGGCTCTGTGGATATACACTTGAACCAGCTTAACGTGAATAGTCACACTGAAGTGTGAATTTCTGGAGAGTCGGTGACCTTCATATTTCAGACCATTGCTACTAGCACAGAAATAAAATAATAGAACAAGCATACAGCTCCTCTCTTGGGGGACTTAGAAATGTTTTAGGACACTTTGGCTGCTGGCAGATGTGAACTAAGCTAGAATGATAAACAGTCTTAGAATCATAGCATGGTTTGGGTTGGAAGGGACCTTAAAGATCATCTTGTTCCAACCCCCCTGCCATGGTTCTCTTTGTAAACACCTTTTATCTGCCCAGCTTGCTGTAGCTAAACCAATGCAAAAGCCAAAGCTGTGCAAAAGACATATAAATTCTCCTGTGAAAGGAATACTTCTGTTCCCTTCTAAGAAGCAAAACTACTTTTATTCTCACTTATAATAGTCTCGGCCTTGCTCTGAAGGCATAGAAGGAGCATGAAGAAGGTGCATAACTTTCTGTTGCCAGTTTTGCTCACTTTCAGGGCTCCTTGAGCTATCAGAAGGGGACAAGCATATTGTTCATGAGAATCAGGCCCACTATATTTAATAGCACAGAGGAATATTAGAAATCTGTTCAAGAATGAATAAATCAAGCAAAAAAAAAAAAAAAAAGCTAAGCATTAATTAGATTTGGAATATATCACACATCTCCCAGATCAAGCACCTTATAATTAAAAATGAGTTTACATATTTCAGTTTTCCCTGTATGAAAGAGTCATCCACTCTATTTTTATCTCCAATTGTTCTTGGCAATCCATGCCAATCTGGGAATGCTCTGGATTTTGGTCCAAAACCCTCCAGTAAATGACCTCATTAAAAATATAGCACTATAGCATAAATTGGCAGAAAATGGTTGCAGCTTCCAAAAGGCTAAATCTCCTAATATATCCAAATACTTTGGCAACTGGAGCCAAATGTAGGTATAGATGGAGGGTGTCTGCTACTTAGGGACATAGATGTGTTGTGATTTAAGCCCTGTTTGTTTCTGCATTTTTTTTTCTGGTTTATACTGTCACTCGATTGCAATGAAGCTCCTGCTAGGGCTGCTTTTACAAAATGGATGTTTAAAATCCACGAGAATAAGTTGGGACGGCTATGTGCTTTACACGCATAGTCTTGTTTCTGTAGCTACTTTTAATCATCATGATACAAAACCCGTGGATTCAGAAACATGCACAGCACCATTTGTATGAGAGGTCCCAGGTCACTTCTGTTTACATAAAACAAAAAAAAACCCGGTGCCGATCTCATTCACATTTCTCAGCATGTGTGACTCAGAACTAGAAACATTGCTATAAATAACATGGAAAAATGTAGATTGTTACTAAAAGCTAAAGGCTAATTTTTCCTTAGAAAATGATCACTCACGTACCAGCATCCCTGGTCTTCTGTTGCTCAGAGCACCAACATATTACATCTTCAGCCTAAACGGCTCAGAAATCGTGATGTTGAGACAGCGTTTAAAGGTTAAGATTTCCTCTTGCATTTTCTATCAAGTCAAGCAAGAGCAGGACAAATTCTTTTTTTTTTTACTTCTGTGACATAGTACACCTTCCTATATTTTTATAGATTTGAAGGAAAGGGTTATTTTTGAAAGGAACATAATAAAAGCTTCTTTTGGAAAATGTATGTTTACAAGTTTAAACAGAAATGCCGACAGTTCTGGTTATGTGAAATCATTAAAGGAGTATTTTCCATTTTTTCCTGGAGTATTTATTCTGTGCTCTTGACAGTCCTTTTTGGCATCGTTTCCTTCAGCATTTCCCATTACAGCCAATTATTTTATTATGTCAGAGTAATACCCTGGAGTCCCTTTGAAACGGAGGTTTCCCTGGGCTCAGGGACTGTTCTTGCTGCAAGGAGCTGATTACTTCATTAAGAAAGATGGAGTAAGGGCTCAGTCCTGAAAACCCAATGCAGTCTTGCCGTTATGTGCCACGGCAACCCCGAGGAAAACACCAGGGAGCCCAGTCGCTCAGGCAGGGGTGCCTTGCTGCCTGCCAGGGAGCGCGTGGTTTCCTCCATGGTCCACCTTGGTGCTCCAAGCTGCAGACTGAAGGGTAGGAAGATGTCAGCCCATGTGCACGTGGCTACCTGCTTGCTCCAGCATCTGACATTGAAGAGACAGCCTGGAGGCTTCCCATGCTTATTACCCAATACGTAATGCATGCCCTTGGGAAACACTGGTCTTGGCATGCAGAAGTGCTGATCATCTGGTTGCAGGGGGTGGTGGGTCGACCTTGGCTGGCTGCCAGCTGCCCACCAAGCCGCTCTCTCCCTCCCCCTCCTTAGCAGGGCGGGGGTTGCATGGATGGATTGGTGCAAAGCGTGATGGATCCAGTGCAGTAGCAGGTTTTCTTCTCAGTTGCATTTCTTTCATTTCCCCCTCAGACCTACCAGTCACTACCTTCACTTAATTTAAATTAAATCGGTTAAAAAGTGATCTTAATGTTACTTCAGCTGAAAACTGAGCTGGGGCCTCAGAGTGCTTCAGTGGAGTTCATTCACAGCCATTTGTCTCTCTTCTTTTTTTTTTTTTTTTTTTTTACTGGAACTCCTGTAGTGGTCCTATGTTTCACCCACAAAGAGCAATAATTGTTCTTCATTCAATGCAAGCACTATCCCCATGGGTCTTCTTTCTCCCTGTGAGATCCTACACAGTGTGGACATGTTTTGAAAAGGGGAGTTTAAGCATCAGCTCTTTTTCACCGTGGCTGTGGCTAATCAGGAATGGCAAGATGTGATCCTCATAGGTGCCAGACAGAAAGAGACAGCATATACATTTGGTGTTTCTAAAACAAGAAAATATGAGTGCATCATTTAGGCTATTTATCCTCTGATCACTTGTATGCCTTCCTATCCCCCCTCCTCCCTTATCTCCCCCATGTTCCTAGTCCACAAGGCAGCTGAATGAATGGGGGGCTTTCAAGGCAGTAAAGAAGGGAAGAAAGAGAGAAGACTCAGGCTGCGGTGGGATCGGTGTTACCCCTTCAGCAATGGACTGACAAAAATAATGGTCCACAAGAGCCCATCCTAATCCCTTAAGATTTGTTGGGGAAAAAACCTCAGTCTCTCCACCTTGCTAAAGCAGAGCGTACCATCGTCTTCAGCATTGACATGCAGGCTCCCCAGTCCCAAGGAGGGAGCCTTGGCTTAGAGATCCATGGGAGAGGACGAACATGCCAGGTGGAGGAAAAGAAAGGCTGGGGTCAGGGCAAGGGAGGTGTACGCTCTCCCTATCCAAGCACACAGACAGTTTTTAGGAAAAAACATGCCTTGGAAGTGTATTGACTTTTTCATGGAGTGTCCCAGGGGAGGTAGAGCCACAGCTGCTGTGTCGGGCCAGTGCCTGTCTGGATTGCATTTGCTCCACCACCTGTTGCAAATGGGAAATTATATTGTCTATTATAGAACCAATGACGGACTTTAACAGCAAGCAAATAAGCAACAGCATGGCTGCAGCTCTGCTGGCTCGATTTTGACCAACTGCAACTCCATGAAGAGAATGCCCAAGGGAGAAGAAAGGACCTAAGCCCTATTAAGAGACTTTTCAGCAAAACGGAAGAGAAAATTTGCTGTTTACCCATCCAGATAAAGAATAAGGAAGTAAATAAATAAATAAAGGCTCTAGTTTCATTCTTTTCTGATTGCAAAGAGATACATCTGAACTCCAGTTTTAGTTCAGAGGATTGAAGTTTATTTTGAGGCACTGAAATTTATACAGAAACCAACAGGTTTTCCTGTCTAAATAAAGTATGGGAGGAAAAGCTGTAAGGCATACGGTAGCCTTAGAAATCTTATATGCATGTTCCAGTGAAGATGGGAGAAAAACAGCTACTAATGCCTAACACGTTGCTGAATAATCCACTCCGTTACCATGATAGCCGCACTGGTACCTTGAAAGAAATCGGTCTTGTGTGAATGTGGCATGATGAATGACAAAAACAACCTTGGATCCTCAGAGAGCTGCAGAAAGAACTAATCAATCATGTTCTGTTTCATTCTTTTTAAACAACTATTGTTGCTGATAACAGGTAAGTAAATAGAATTTATTCTCCCAGAGGAGGAAAGCTGAATTAGTTGCCTGATGATAAGCTCCCATACTGTGAGCAAAGTGACTGTTTGCAGATACTTCAAGCTCGAGGGTATGTGTACGGTGAGAGGTATCCTTTCTGATGAAACAGTGCACGGGGTTTTAAAGGCTGTCCAGCTGATGATGCTCCCTCAGCAGGGATTCACAAGCTGAATTTTGGTGCCTCCCTCCCTTACAGACCTAGTTTGGCAGCGACGGTGCTTTCCATTCGGCCAGGCATTCCCTGCCTGGGAACTCGGGACTACTTCACAAATGTGGGAGTCAAACCCTTCTGTGCAAGTCTAATGCTGTAGACACTGGAAAAAAAAGTCTTCTGCGAGCTTCCATATGTGGAGTGAATCTGTTTGGCCCGGGGAAACAGGGCTCGGGTGCTCACACTCAGGTGAGTGGTTGCCTGAGTAACTGTGAGTGAGTGTGAGTGCAAGTGCGCGTGTGGGCAGGAGGAATTTGTCTCTTGGCCTGTGTACTTGCCACTGGCCAGATTTGACAGCAGTTCCAAAGTTATGCAGTATTCAGGTCCTGAAAGTTTCATGAAAATAGACAGTAATATAGGTCAAAAGACCATCTTAGTGCTTCCTCCGAGGGGAAGGCTGTTATGTAAGTTCAACCCTTACTATATGTACGGGCCAAATAAAATAAACAATGACTGATTTGCACTGTAAAAAACAACAAAAAAAAATCAAAAAAACCCCAGAGATGAGGCAGCTTGCAAATTCAGAAATCCCTGTAGGAACTGTCGCTGTAAGAATTTTATGAACAATTAGTTACTCGTCAAGTCATTCCTCCCTTCTGCTCCTCCTCAGATAGTTCCCCTGTTAACCTACTACAGCTCAATAGATGCATTTAATTACTGTGGAGCAAAATAAAATGCCTGCTATAGCAATGTGCTTTACAAGAGCTGCAAAAATTGTGAAGACTCATTGCCCGTGTGTGTGGAATCAGGCAAAGGTCTTCTGGGTGAAATATTACATGATCACTTAATTAAAGACTGTCTAACAGCAAGCACACACATGGGGGTATATTGAGTCCCTGTTAATTCTGGATGCTTTCCTTAAATTCTGAGTGCTTTGTTCTGCAGCCTTTTCTTTTCTTTTTAATAAAAAGGCTCATTTGGAGTTGTTCTGGAAGGCTTAATGATTTCTTCAAAAACCAGGCATGCACCATTTGAACTTTAGTATTAAGCCAGCAGTATTGTTTATCCCCGCAAGTACAGCATAAATCTTTGCTTCCTGATCGCTTTTGCTAGTGGAGCAGTGGGGGGTTGTGCTAGGCTGTAAGCCAGCCGTTTGGAAATGAGGGAAGGTGAGATTCACACATTATTATTGGATTTCTTAGATATTGACTGACACGGCAGAAGGGTGGAGATGCTCCTGGGATCAGCCTGGTTTCTTGGAGGGCAGAAGACCCCAGTGGATACAGACTGTCTGTCCCCATGCTCTCTCTTTTCACTTCCCTTTGCTCTTACCCTTATTATTTGGTGGTTTATGTCCATCCATCTCCACCACGCCTCTCTGCATCCCACCCTTTATCCCTTATGTGCTTCTTCTGCTTCTCCAGTCCTACTCTAGCCTTCTTTTCCCATGAACAGGTCATCCCTCAGCAATGCCACCTCCTCAGATGCACCTCCTTTCAGGTTCCTTCCCACCTTCAATCCTAGGCAGGGGCTCCTGCCCCTTCAGCTGGCAGGAGCCCCCACCCCAGGGTGATGGGCTCCCTCCTTCCAGGGCTTGCACTCGTGCAGAGCCACACCTGGCTGAGGAGCAAGCTGGCCACAGGTAGCACCTCAGAAGACAAGCTGTCTTCCCCAAAGCTCTGACGAGAACATCCAAACTGAAATAATTCGTTTGTCATGTGGGCCAAAGGAATAGTTAATGGTGAGGCCAGTCCCCTGCCTAAAGGAGAAAAAGAAGAGAATGATCATAGTATTTCTTAAAATGGGCAAGACAGTAGATTCTTTCCTCAGCCCATCCACCAAAGCCGTTCTGTTGCAAAAACACTGACAGGGAAAAAAGTCAGCTGGCAGGAGATGTTTTTTCACATGGATCGCTTCCCCAAAGTCACTGGAAAAGGCCACAAAACTGGCCATCAGATGGAGACTGTCATCTGTGTCACAGTGGGTGCTGCTCTCTGTTCTGCCTAGCGTAGCAAACCTCTTAAGGCAAGGGGGCAAATATCTTGGAGAAGTAATAATGTCAAGCGTTTACTTTGTTCCTCCTGCAATCTTTTTGCCAGGAAAATGTTTTCTGCTCAAATGTCCAGTGTATCTTCTAAGATGTTTTGATAACCTCCCTTCCCTCAAAACCTATGGTAGGTGTCATGGCCATATTTGCAGGCCAGTATTTGCAGAAGCAATGAGTTGCGGGGCTATCTCACTAGAGGAGCTCTGAGCTTGGCTGAAAGCAAATCTTTTGTGATTCCCACCCTCACAGAGCCACATAATGGTAGAGAACTGCGATCCAGAAGCTAAGCTTTCATTAAAGCCAAAATAAAACTCATATATAAATAGAATATGAACCAGGTCATTCTTGCCAATCAGAGTTTGCAGACAGTCTGAAATAATAGCTCTGAGCAATATATAAACTGTTCCCATTCTTCTCAATGTGGTGCTAACTAGGAAATCTAATTATCACAATTTAAATGTCAGCATCATTAAATATTTTGCTACTGAATACTCTAGCAGAAACATCCAGCTAATGTGCTCTTATTACATTCCCAAACCACCTCCCACATTCTTCACTGTGTGCCAGATGCACCACCTGTCCTCTGCCCAGCCACCAAAACCTCCAGATTCCTCCTCAAAATTCCTAGGCTACAAGGTAATTCAGCATTGTCAGTCTGACAGCCTGGGACACATCTTGGAAAGGAACAGTTTGGGAGAAGATAAATAAAATTCAGTGCTGAAATGAAGAACACAAGGAGTACTTTGCAGGCAGTAAAGCTCATTTAATTCAATACAATGCTGAATTTAATATTCATTTTTATATTCAGTTTGACACAATAAGATGTTCCTGATTGCATTTATCTGGAGCTGCCATGGCATTTCAGACAGTTTCATTCCAGTTTGTGGAAGAGCTGGTTACAAAGATGTTGGCTAGAAAAATAATGCAACACATAAAGGTAAATATTTGTCATAAAAACAGTAGATGGTAGCTGCCGCTTCCCCAGTACAGGCACTTTTCACTGATTGTCGCATATGCTGTGCCAGAGGCCATATTCCACCTTGAGCAAATGGCCTGTTAAAAACTAGAAAATAAACTCTTGATTTATTTCACCATCCACCCAAAGTCTTTTTTGCAGTTGAAGCTACGAAGCTTTGCTTGAAACACTTGAATCAATTGGTCGTTTCAAATAAAAATCGGACTTTCAGACTTACTCTTGATCGGTGGCAATAATAAACTACATCGTTTCAGTTACAGATATACAAATTGAAAATTACGTTGAATGATCTCCCAGAGGGCAATCTGACATGGAGGACTGTAGCCAGCAAAGGCTTACTACATCTTTTTATCCTTGATGACAGTTGTTGTCCATAGGCTAAAGGAAAGCTATGAAGGCCTGAAGAACAAGAAGTTATGTTACTGTGCCTATGCAACTGCAGTAAAGGCAAGCTTGAGAGCACAAGAAATGGGCAGCTAGAGAATAGAGAATAACAAGTGGGAGGCCTGAGGTCCATCAAAAGACGAGCAGAAGTTCACAGATGACTGGAAATGCCACCAGAAGCGTCTGGGTAGGGAGATAGCAAGAGTAGGAATATATGGTAAAGGTACATGGCACAAACAGAGCTCATGCAGCTGGTAATGACCTAGAGAGTGTGTGCTTGATGTGTGGACAAAAATAATGATCACAAAAAAACATTCTATGCATGGAAAAATGGAGACGTGAAGTGTAAGAGACAGTAAAGGTGCCACAGTATGGCTCGGAGCTGCTGAGTAGCTGGATTCCCCTGCAAACTCTGTGGCCTGCAATGCACAGCACTGGGCTTTCTGTCTGCTGCAGTGCCCGAAGGGTGGTCCGTGCACCACAGCTCCTTTGCCAAAGCACCTCCTGCGGCTGGGGCAGGCTGACCTCCCAAACACCTCCTGAACATGCCTGTGGCCAGTGGGTGAACAGTTCTAATGGACCTCAATGCCAGGCAGCTCTGTACTCGGCACTGGTGAGGCCTCACCTCGAGTACTGTGTTCAGTTCTGGGCCCCTCTGTACAAGAGGGACATTGAAGTGCTGGAGCGTGTCCAGAGGAGAGCTACCAGGCTGGTGAGGGGTCTGGAGACCAGGTCATATGAGAAGAGGCTGAGGGAACTGGGCATGCTTAGCTTGGAGAAGAGGAGGCTGAGGGGAGACCTCATTGCCCTCTACAACTACCTGAAAGGAGGTTGGAGAGAGGTGGGTGTTGGCCTCTTCTCCCAGGTGAATAATGACAGGACCAGAGGAAATGGTCTGAAGCTGCGGCAGGGGAGGTTTAGATTAGATATTAGGAAGAGTTACTTTACTGAAAGAGTGGTCAGGCACTGGAACAGCCTGCCCAGGGAGGTGGTTGAGTCACCATCCCTAGAAGTGTTTAAGAAACGTCTAGATGTGGCACTTCAGGGCATGGTCTAGTAACAGAGATTGTAGGTTGTTTGATTGGACTTGATGATCTTAAGGGTCCTTTCCAACCATGAAGATTCTGTGATTCTGTGATTCTGTGATAATATTGGTCAATAGGACAGGCAGACCTAGAAGGAGCAACCAAGGCTATTTGAGGAAGGGCACAGGCACCTAACTTCGGATGCTAGCAGAGGAAGGTGCCCAAATTAAGAGCTGCAACATGAAGAATGTGCAAACAGGGCGCCCATCCTCATGGGGCCACCAGCGGCCACCGCAGGGAGCATGCATTGCAAGCCATCACTTCTCTGAGTGCTTGTAATGTCCATAAAATAAAAGAAATATTTTATAGAACTTATCTTTAAAAATCATGGGTTTAAGATAAGACTAGGAGGTAGAATTACGGTCCTGAAGAGAAAGACTATACCTGAATCCCTGACTGCAAAACACATTTGATGTGAATGTCACCAGGCACGCCGCAGAGATGGGGGCAGTCAGTGACACCTTCAGACTGATTCTCCAGTGTCTCTTGCATCAGTAGAGGTATGAACGTCTGCCCCAGGAACAACACAGGTGCTGCAAACAACAACCAGGTCTCCGAACTATTGCTTTCTTTCCAGATGTTGAGGTGAGACCCATGCTACTCAAAGATGTCTCCCTGCTGATGATGTCATCTTGGACGGGAAGATAAAAGACAGCTTTTTATGTCAAGGCAGGGGTAGTTATCACAATCTGTTTCTCCTTTAGACAATATCACTGCTGTCAAGATCAAATTGAATGCTTTGTACTTTCAAATCAGGAAATGCAAGTTTCTTCTCAAAATCATCGCTAGGTGAGATTAAAATACAAACTGCAGTTCCCTTTAAAACAGAGGCCAGTACAGTCTGTGTAGTTGTGCCAAACTTTTCCAGCTTGCCAATTTGCTTGAAATAGGGGAAGCATAGTTTGGATGAGTACCCACTGTGTGCTCAAAATAGATCCTCGTTGTGCTTTTGGAAGTAACTAATCAATGAGCACTTTAATATAGAGACTTGATTTCCCACCAGTGTCATCCCTCCGTATAACTGGCATACTGCACTTCAAAACTTCCTTCTTTAGGTTCTCCACAGAGGCCTTTATTCACTCAGGCTTATCAGCTCCATATGTCCTGTACTGATCTTAGTGTCTTTTAACCAAAAAGTGTAGCGTGGCCTACTGGTTGTTTCGGACTACTTCCAAGGGCTAATTGGTAGCTCTTCGCATGTAGCTTTGCCATCACTTTTGGAATGATAAACCAGTGGGAAGAAAAAAAAAAAAGATTGATAGCCAGGCCACAGAGACCAAAGATCCTGAAGTTTGCCAGCTTGGTGAGGAACCTTATAAGAACAATTTAAATGAGAACAGCATTGGGTTTCTAATGGTATTTTGTTCTTGCTCTGTTTTCTCATCTCTTTCCAGTCTGCTAGTGCTCAGAGTGGAGACCGTGTGTGGTCTCACCGCAGCCATCCAGAAGGAGAGAATTAGTGGTCTGCTCCATGACATGATTAAAGAAAACAGGCTTATAAAATAAATACCAGTTTACTGGGATATGAACTTTGTCACTGGGAATGAAAAAGAACCTCAAATTCTAAAGTACTATTTAAAAATCTACCGATCCATAGAAGAAAAAATTAGAAAAACAACAAGATATTCTGTAGAGGGTCAGATCTGTTTTGCATCAGTCTCTTAGGGCTCTCCAGGGAAGAAAAGTCTCCGGAGGTGAGGGGAATCTTAGCTCCCGAAGCAAGTTTGCAGCAGAGTCTGGAACTGATCTGTGAGTCTCACAGGATGGTGCTGGCTGGAAGTACAGTATTTCCAAGTGAGCAATGCTTTATTGTGTGCCATGCTGCAAATACTTTTGCTGTTCTGATCTTACCAGACTGTGAACTATTCTCTTTTTTACTCCTGGGGGATCTCACAAAAGAGAATTATAAACAAACAAACAAAACCCTTCTCTTTGTTCCTGTGTCCTCTGACTCTTCAGTGAAGTTCTCCTCCTGTGAAGAGGAGGCCTGAATTGGAGCTGAATGGGTAAGCTGAGCTGAATAAATACATTTTGATGAGTTGGGGTCTCAGAAGTCCTCAGCAGTAGAAAGTGCATTGCTATAGATCCACCAAAGCATTTAAAAACTATGTCCAAGGCTCTCCAAGTACTGGTGATATTTGACCAATAACGAAAGTAATTTATTTGGCATCATCCCTTCCAGGAAGAAAACAAGCTAATGGCTTATTATTTGATAAGTGATTTCAACGGCAACATTTCTCATTCTCGAATAATGTTTTCATCCATAAAGGAGTATCAAATCAATGGTCGAGGTCTTTGCTAAAGCGAAAAAAGGATTTGGAGACTCTGAAAAGTCCTTCGCTTAGCTCAAATAGTTTGCATAAGCAATATGATGATGTTTCCACTTTGAAAACCATTTTCCCTGAAAATATGAAAAGTTCTTAACCAAGAAAGTATCTGTTACCTGGTACAGCTTTTGCTGCAATAAGTATTTCTTCCTGCAAATGGTCTACTAATCAAAACACAGAATGAATATGCTTTTTCTTCCACCTATGTATGTTATTGTAGTCTTACTTTGTTCAGAAACTTTAAAAGGGATTTTTTTTTTGGCAAATTTTCTGTCTTTCCAAGTGAATAAACATATATATATAAAAAATATATAATGCAAAATGCATACTTTTAAAAAATTGCTTAGTTGTAGATATTGGAGGAATTAGGATGGTTACTGCATCATTTATTTTGCAAGGAGCAAAAAATGCTGGCCAGAAAGTAGCTGAGTCATATTTACCTCTCTCAGGTGCCAGCCTGGAAGCTAAAGGCACTCAGAGATAATTGTAGGCAGCTCTAAAGTTATCTCCAGGCCAAGAGGGCTCTGCAGTGCAGTGCAAAGGGGCCATTTCATGGAATCATAGAATAGTTTGGGTTGGAAGGGACCTTTAAAGGTCATCTAGTCCAACTTCCCTGCAATAAGCAGGGACATCTTCAACTACATCAGGTGGCTCAGAGCCCCATCCAACATGACCTTGAAGGTTTCCAGGGATGGGGCATCTACCACCTCTCTGGGCCACCTGTTCCAGTGTTTTACCACCATCGTTGTAAAAAATTTCTTCCTTATGTCTAGTCTAAATCTACCCTCCTTTAGTTTAAAGCCATTACTCCTTGTCCTATCACAACCTATGTCCAGGCCCTGCTAAAAAGTTTGTCCCCATCTTTCCTGTAGGCCCCCTTTAAGTACTGAAAGGCCACAATAAGGTCTCCCCGGAGCCTTCTCTTCTCCAGGCTGAACAACCCCAACTCTCCCAGCCTGTCCTCATCGGAGAGGTGCTCCAGCCCTCTGATCATCTTAGTGGCCCTCCTCTGGACCCGTTCCAACAGGTCCATGTATTTCCTTGCACTGAGGACTCCAGAGCTGGACACAGTACTCCAGGTGGGGTCTCACCAGAGCTGAGTAGAGGGGTAGAATCACCTCCCTTGACCTGCTGGCCACGCTTCTTTTAATGCAACCCAGGATATGACTGACTTTCTGGCCCGCAAGCACACGTTGTTGCCTCATGTCCAGCTTTTCAACCATCAGTACCTCCAAGTCCTTCTTGGCAAGGCTGCTCTCAATCCCTTCATGCCCCAGCCTGTACTGATACCAGGGGTGGCCCCAGCCCAGGTGCAAGCTGTGAGTCTCATTTCCATAAGACTCCAAGTGTGCTGCAGTGTAGCCAACACGTCTCAGAGCAACAGGCTGCGGGCCCTCCACTAGCACCCCGTCCCTCTAACCATTGCCTGTCACCCCACAGCTTGTCATGGACAAGCCTGATATTGCCCCCCTCTCACCTCAAGCCTCCTCAAGCCCCCCCTAGCTTCAAGCCTGGTGACGCCAGGAAGTCTGGTGCCATGTAGGCCATCCCATTACTGAAAAACCCAAAACTGTGGTGGTGACACCATCCACAGAGCCACATATTCACAGACTGGGCCTGTCTGTTTCTTACAATGTCGCTGCCTACAACTGGGAGGAGAGAGGAAAGCCCCAAAGCCCTGAAGTCCCAAAGCCCTGAAGTCTCTTTTGATCCCCCTTGGACTATGTGTTGCAGCTTCATTGCCACCCACATGGAAGAGCAGTAATGGGTAATAGTCTGAAGGCTGTACCAGGCCAGGATGTTTCCTAGTGATATCCTAATAATAATGACTGGAAAGATGAGGGATTTCAATGGCTGTTTGTTAGACTATGAAGCAAGTTTGATTCTCAAAACTTGTTTGCGTTTACCAGCAGTACAGAAGTTCACTGGTGGAAATTTTTATGGAAAAAATATGGCAAAATATTAATATAAAGTATTTTTAAAAAATAAACAGTAGCATTTGTAACAGCTAAGGAACAGAAACCTATCAAATACCTCACAGTATTTGACTAAACTGCTACTAACATAAAGGGGGCCTACAGGAAAGATGGGAGGGACTCTTTATCACAGAGTGCAGTGATAGGACAAGGGGTAACGGTTTTAAACTGAAAGAGGGGAGATTTAGATTCGATATTTAGAATTACCCAGATGCGCTGTTTGCTTATTAACCAGAGGAGATAGAGTTTTCCATTTTGCTGGAAGCACACAGTGTTTGGAATCATTCCTTATCTCTTTTTGTCCAAAATGCCAATGTAGGAACCTAGAAATGTTCCCTCCCTCCTATTACACCCATGTGGGAGGTGGTCTGAAGTCTGAAATCTGCAGGATGCATTTGGTTGTGCCAAGCAGCTCTCACATCTCTTAAATCCTAAAGAGCTATTGTCCAAACCAAACTGGAGCTTTGTGGAAATAATAGAAAGTGCCCACATTTCACAGCCTGGAGGTTTTAGAGTTCTCCACAGGATTAATTCTTTCTTAGGACCTTGTTTGGGCCTGGGGTACAGTGGGTAAAATTGCATTTGGGTTTGACAGCATGATACCCACCTCTCAAGTCTGAGCTGGGCCATTAGTATCTGTATCAGCCGCATCGGCCAGTCACAGGCTGGAACAAAATTTGAAATATGCTTTAGGAGCAATTGCTGATGGCTTCCTGCCTATAAGCAAGATAAAACAGATTATATCTACAGTCCCAAGGCACTTTTTTCATTTTGGTATGGTAATATTTTCTAAACCAAAATACAGTTAAACCGAGCAGTAGATAAAAATGGATAGAAAACTATCCCAGTTCATCACATTGTCTTTTGATACTATTTGCTATAGATATGTTTGTAGGACTGAGGTTATAAATCTAAGATTTTAATTATAGAATTCTGAAGTTAAGAATATTGAGTTTATTCTGTCAAATCTTTAATTCTGAGTTGTTCCTCCCCTGTTAATAGATGGAATGGTTTTGCCAATGAATGCTATTGATTTTTTTTTTCCATTTTGGAGTTCAGTCAAAAATATTTTCATTTTTCAGAAAAAGCATTTCTGCAACAACTAAATTTGTTTGAGAGTTGAACTTTTACTGTTGCTTCTACTGCAAATCCTTGTTACCTCATGGCAAAATTATTCCATGTGATTTATTATCTGTATAGTGACTCACTTTACAAAAGGTAATGAATAAAAAATTATGCAATTCCTACGAAGTCTGGTATCGATGTAGAATGTTTTAATGCAATATAAATTGAAAGTTTCCATGTAAGACTTGGGAAAAGTTTTGCTGTTTAGGATGGAACAATCCATAGCACCACAAATGATGACTGGAGGGTGGCTAATGTGATGCCCATCTACAAAAAGGGTCAGAAGGAGGATCTGGGGAACTACAGGCCTGTCAGCCTGACCTTGGTACCAGGAAAGATCACGGAGAGGATCATCTTGAGTGAGCTCTCACGGCAAGTGCAGGGCAGCCAAGGGATCAGGGCCAGCCAGCACGGGTTTAGGAAAGGGAGGTCCTGCTTAACCAACCTGATTTCTTTCTATGACCATGTGCCCCGCCTTCTGGATGCAGAGAAGGCTGTGGACTTTGTCTATCTGGACTTCCGTAAGGCCTTTGACACTGTGCCCCACAGCATTCTTCTGGAGAAGCTGGTGAATCATGGCATAGATAAGTGTACTCTTCACTGGGTTAAAAACTGGCTGGATGGCTGTGCCCAGAGAGTTGTGATTAATGGGGTGAAATCCTCTTGGCAGCCGATCACCAGTGGTGTCCCTCAGGGCTCAGTTTTGTTTAATATCTTTATCAATGATCTGGATGAGGGGATTGAGTGCACCCTCAATAAGTTTGCAGATGACACCAAACTAGATGGGAGTGTTGATCTGCTTGAGGGTAGGAAGGCTCTACAGAGGGACCTGGACAGGCTGGATCGATGGGCCAAGGCCAACTGTATGAGGTTTAATAAGGCCAAGTGTCGGGTCCTGCATTTCGATCACAACAACCCCAAGCAACGCTACAGGCTTGGGGAAGAGTGGCTGGAAAGCTGCCCAGCAGAAAAGGACCTGGGGATGCTGGTGGACGGACAGCTTAACATGAGCCAGCAGTGTGCCCAGGTGGCCAAGAAGGCCAACAGCATTCTGGCTTGTATCAGGAATAGCGTGGCCAGCAGGAGTAGGGAAGTGATCGTGCCTCTGTACTCGGCACTGGTGAGGCCTCACCTCGAGTACTGTGTTCAGTTCTGGGCCCCTCTGTACAAGAGGGACATTGAAGTGCTGGAGCGTGTCCAGAGGAGAGCTACCAGGCTGGTGAGGGGTCTGGAGACCAGGTCATATGAGAAGAGGCTGAGGGAACTGGGCATGCTTAGCTTGGAGAAGAGGAGGCTGAGGGGAGACCTCATTGCCCTCTACAACTACCTGAAAGGAGGTTGGAGAGAGGTGGGTGTTGGCCTCTTCTCCCAGGTGAATAATGACAGGACCAGAGGAAATGGTCTGAAGCTGCGGCAGGGGAGGTTTAGATTAGATATTAGGAAGAGTTACTTTACTGAAAGAGTGGTCAGGCACTGGAACAGCCTGCCCAGGGAGGTGGTTGAGTCACCATCCCTAGAGGTGTTTAAGAAACGTCTAGATGTGGCACTTCAGGGCGTGCTTTAGTGGCAGAGATTGTAGGGGGTTTTTTTGTGTGTGTATGGTTGGACTTGATGATCTCAAAGGCCCCTTCCAACCATGAAGATTCTATGATTCTATGAAACTCATCTTCAGTGTGAGGAAAAATTCCTTGGCACCATTGTGCTTTCATCGCAGTAACCTGTGGTAGTCAATATCCATTAGCTATTTTCCTTCTGTCTTATTATAAATCTGAATTAAAATCTCAAATTCTTCTCCAGTAACCTGCTATATTAGCTTTATTATAGGCATGAAATTTAGTCAATAATGTTCTAATTCAGGTGAGCACTTAATGGTTACGTTTAAAAGTAATTTTGTTCTTTTAGATGTTTTACCGAGCAAGGTAAATTTTATCGAAAGAGTCTAAAAGGTATTAAAACCAGTTTTGTAAATAACATAGAGATGTGAAAGTTTCTCTTATCAAGCTAAAAGGTTGCGGAATAAATGCTAAGTGACAAGTCTGACTGTAATATTAATTTTGAAGGCACAGTACGTCCTCTGAACTGGCACAGCCACAGGATTATCGAAGAAATGGTAACACTAAAACACATGGTTGACCTTCTTCCCAAACTGCTGATCACGCTTTTAAGGCTCTATGTTTTCCTGCACAGGTGTCAGGCTCAGCTCTCTGCTGGGGTGGATCACGGGGGCCCCATCAAAATCCGTGCCGTACACCCCTTTACACTACCCACGACTCTGGCATATGGCGTGTATGGCACGGGATGGGCAGGTGTGGTTGAGAGCAGCCGGGAAAGATTTTTAGCACATAAATTTGTCTGTGAAAAACAGACTGACAAAACGAGTCTTAACCACTGCAAGCAAGACAGCCTGCTAGATCAGATGTGTAAGGTGTAGCGTAGTGGGAGACAAATTGCCATAAAGAATTCACAGAAAAAGTTACAGCTTTCACTAAAATAATACATGCATGGAAATGTGTATCAATTTTTATTCTTTAGGGACTTTATATATTCTTTAGTCTTTACAGAAGTAACGCTGAAGTCAGAAGGCCTTCCTGCAGACCCTTCCTGCATTGTTAATATTCCAGGATACAATCCTGCTGCTCTTTACAAGCTCTTTCCTATTGCCTCGCTGGAGTGATGACCGTATGATGACCATCCAGTATTGCTCATAAAAAGCACATTAATAACAGGTAGGGTTTTGCTGTGTAGTTAGATTTTTGTTCTTCACACCTAGTCTCCACATTAATATTCAGGTTAGAAATCATAAGTAAAGCAGGTGGCTGCCTTCTGTGGGGCCAGCTTTCAAAAGGGGACAAGCCGTATCTTTTCCGTGCAGATTCACTGTCTCTCCAGCAACATTTGAAAAATTATGGCTTTAGTTTTGGAAAGCTTTTATGCTCCACTCATACAACTAAGAAAGATGCTACTGGTGTCAAAGAACTGAACTTAGATATATCTGCTTCACTGCTTTGGCAATTGCATGCATTTGCTTTTACTGTGTGGAGTTAGTAAATCATATAAAAGAGGTCAAATATGTAAACATATTTGTAGTTGTTGAGTCTAATTGACGCTATTCTGCGTTTCTTAATGCATTACCTATTGTTTGCAGGATCTAGTCCATTCTTCAGCTCATTTGAAGTCTTTTGTTTTTTTTAAGTAGGGCCCTCATGAATGTTAATAATCTCTTTCTTTCTATAATAAGTAAGAAGCCTATTTGAGGTCCTGTTTTAATCATTAGTTTTGATCCTTTTATTTAAAAATGAAAATTAACTTTAAAAAAAAAGATTCCACATTGATACTCACCCGAGACAAACATTATCTCTCTAAGGAATTATCATCTTCTGTCTTTCAGTCACTAATGGGAAGGGGCTGGACTAATTTTCTGGATTTTTTTAATGATGCATGTACCAGTTGCTTTTCCGAAAACTTTTGCAGCTGTCAGGAGCTTAAACTCTTCCTCTCCAGAGCTGGAAATCTGTGGTCTAGTCAAGGAGAATAGTACGGTCTGAAAACATGTGTAAGTCCATTAGATACTCCTGCTTCAAGTACATATTTTTTTAATATAACATTTGGTGCAGATTATCGATCATCAGTATGTGCAATGGTCCTTTTGTAACTGATCCATGATCCGTGCTGTAAAATCACATATGGCAACCTAACGGGTTGCAGTAGTAACTGTAGCGGTAACAGTAAATGCCATAGAGAAATGCCATAGTCAAAATATAATGGCTGCCAGGAGGCACTTTTACAAATTTTCTGATCCTCAGAATGTTTTCAGCTCACTTGTCATCTTTATTTTCCCCACTATAAAAGCCTAAGCTTTAAAGAAAATAGTAAAATAGCATGCTCTGCTCAATTTCTTAGGTTTGTGGCAGCTCACGTGGCAATAAAACCAGCCTCACCTACAGCTGGACCTGGCCCTCCCTGTCCATCCTTAGCCCACCTGTGTCAGCAGATGCAGCGCAAGCCCCGTAAATCACAGTGCCTGCCTTAGCACCAGCTCTGACTCCCAGCCCATCCAGCCAAACTGGGACAAAGGAGTCCCCAAAATAACCTTGACAGCGGACATTTCCAGCAGCGGTGTGCCCAAACTCTCACAATTCGGAGCGCGTCCTTCACAAGGCAGGGCTAAAAGCAGGCACTGCCCCCGCAGCCCAACTCTTTCATGGGATATCCACCCCCGGGGCGAGGACCGCTGGAGGTCCTGCACTGTGTTTTGAGCTCCCACTGCTGCACCAGGGCTAAAACACAGGTACAGTTACTATAGCAAAGTGCAATTATAAGCCCTCACTATTTCACATTGTTTAAAAAAAAAAAAAAAAAACACACAAGGAAAAAAGGAAGGAAAGAAAACCAAGACAGAAGTCAAAAGCTAGGGAATCTGCAATTCACATTTATAAGATTCCGATCTGTCAGCTCATCCCAAACTCAGGGGGATCTGAATCCTTCCCTCCTCCCCTCTCCCTACATATCAAGGCTTTCCTCCCACCTCCCAGGGCTACGCACACTTCCCACCTCAGCTCTTACCACAAGCTTCCCTCCGCTTCCACAAACCGTGTGCGGGAGAAGGCAAAAACGGGGGAGCTGCCATGCCGTGCTTCGGGTATCCGAGTCCTTAGCATTGCAATGGGGTAGTGAGAGGCAGGGGCTGACAGGGGATACGCCAAATAAATACTCCAAATAAACATTCATCTGTCTTTAACTATGAGGCACCTGTTCGCTGAGAGGATTAAGGCATACATTTCTGTCCCCCTGCGTTGCTAGACTTCTTCTGTGAGCGTTGGCACAGAAATGCGGGCTAGAATTTTCACCTTCAAATTGGAGCTATTTTTGTGGTATCAGTGAAAAAGCCCAGATTACAAACAACCAGCTCAGACTACAGATTCACAATTTCCACCGTCAAATTAAAAAAGGTTCAGTCAGACATGACAAAAAGCATTTTCTACGGGCTTCATGAACACGTTCATAAGGGAGGATGGCTTTTCAACAAACTGAAAAGGGACATATTTAAGGCAAATGTAATAAAACTTTGCTGCTTTGATACCGTGTATCATCCTGAAGGGATTTATCATGTCACTGGGGTAGAGAGCATTGCTTCTCTTGAAGCGTTTCCACAGACAGCCCCAGGAAATCAAGCTGCGACACACATCTGGGTAGCTCCGTACACAAATGGCACCACACTTAAAGATGAGGAGTTGGCAAGAAAAAAGCAGTAGTCCATGCATGATTACTCATTTCTGCAAAAACTCAGTTCAACAAGAACAGCTAAAGTCAGGTAAGAGGGATTTTTGGCATCAAATGTTGGGGTTTTTTTCATGCCACAGACAGTCCAGACGCAAAACCTTACCCAGAGAACCACCTAAAGGACAGTAAACTAATATTTTACCATTTCAAAAAAGCTGCCAAAACACACATCTTCAAAAAGCATAGAAGGAAATGTGAAACACTAGTAGCATGGCATGATCCAGTGTTTGCACTAAAATAACAGGTGTGGAAGATAAATATGTTCAGAGAAATCAGAACAGCTTAAAAAATTCATCAGGCTGGAAGTATTTAAGCAGCTGAAAGAGTTATTCATACAAATTAGATGTTGCTTTACTGTTTATGCCTAAAGGAAGAAAGGTTTCATAACTTTGTGGGAGAAGCTGTGTAGCTCCAAGGTTGCAATACACATCTTTTTCAGGCTGTTTTTCGAGAAGAACCCTAATTGATAGTGGGATGGGACTCTAGCTGGCTTTATGGGAGACGGATTTAAGCGCTGTAGGTTACATGATGTTGCAGTTAGATAAGGCTGCTCCCTGCAGGAAGCCAAAGTTCGCAGAGTTCTAGGGTCGCTGCAAATCGAAATCGTTTTTACGGGTCAGGTAAGCACTCTGTTAAAATACCATATTTCTTTTCTGACGAAACACAGGAGGACTGTACAGTTAGAAGCAGCCTTCTTGTTTGTGAGATGTTTTTCTGGGTTTTTCAGAGTCGGAAAGAAAAAAAAAAGTCATTTATTCTTGGCTACCTTTCTGGGGCCACACACACGCACTGCCTGTCCGGCTGCTTGCTCGCTTTGTGCTTCTTTCCACCCACAAGCTAATGCAGAGCTTCAATCAAATCAATGCCCCGTTTCCTGTTTTTGCAACCAGTTTCCAGTGAAAGCCCTCTAGCCACATGGCCGAGCTTCCAATCCAGCCTTCCTATATTGCGTTGCACCTTGGGCGGTGGCTCGTCTTGTTTCAATTACCACTAAACAAATGAGGCTTTAATTTCTCTTTCATTTCGGTTGAAAGAAAGACGATCAGCATGCCCTTCCACTTCAGTGTGGTCTGTGATTGTCCAGACTTCACACTTGCAGGCAGCCACCACTCCTGTCACACAACACAACATGCCTCTTGCATATTCAGGTCAACCAGATCAAGGACAGATGTTTCTCTGGTTTTACTGGGCTTTTGGCCTGGACTGATGAGCCATTATAGGCCAGAATGGCCGACCCACAATACTGCCATCTCCTTCATCTTGACATAGCTTTCTGATTGGAAATTGTCTAATTTGTTCTAATTTGAAACATGGGAGCATACGCATTCCATCCCAAACTTCGAACAGAAATACTTTTATTTCAAACTGAACAATATACCTACTTTGCATCACTAATTGGGAGATCCGTGTGGATTTATTTAATTTTTCAGATTAATGCAGTCATAAATTGGATGGCAATGGATGAAAGAATATTCTTTCTTCTACAAGCATAATATGGTTTTAATACACTGGTATGTTGTTGATGATGTGTAACATATTTTCTTCCATCGAAGTCAGAAAATGGAATTTCAGTGGAGTATTTTGCTGTTTTCTTATTGAGAAGTAGGAAGAGTGCCGCTCTGTGGGGCAACTGAATTAGTCACAGAATCACAGGGTGGCTGAGGTTAGAAGGGACCTCTGGAGGTCACCTGGCCCAACTCTCCTGCTCAAGCAGGGCCACCCGGAGCCACTTGCCCAGGATCATGTTCAGATGGCTTTTCAATATCTCCAAGGAGGGAGACTCCAAAACCTCTCTGGGCAACCTGTGCCATTGTTCGATCACCATCACTGTAAAAAGTGTGGGGAGGGTTGTGTTCAGGTGCAATTTCATGTGTTTCCATTTGTGTCCATTGCCTCTGGTCCTGTCACTGGGCACAACTGAAAAGAGCCTGGTTCCCTCATCCTCATTCAGGTATTTATACACGTGGGAAAGATCCCCCTGAGCCTGCTCTTCTCCAGGCTGGACAGTCCCAGTTCTCAGCCTCCCCTGATGCCTCAGAAGCCAGCATCCCTTAATGATCTTCAGGGGCCTTTGATGCACTCTCTCCAGTGAGTCCATGTCTGGGAGCCCAGAAGGTGACCCAGCACTCCAGCTGTGGCCTTACCAGTGCTGAGCAGAGGGGAAGGATCACCTCCCTTGACCTGCTGGCAACACTCCTCCTAATGCAGCCCGGGATACCATTGGCTTTCTTTGCTATGAGGGCACCGGCTGACCACCAGCTTGTTACCCACTAGGACCTCCAGGTCCTCTTCTGCAGAGCTGCTCTCCAGCTGATCAGCCCCCAGCCTGTACTGGTGCCTGGGGTTGTTGTTCCCCAGGTGGAGGACTTTGCATTTCTCCTTATCGAACTTCACGAGATTCTAATCTCCGTCCTGTCGAGGTGCCTCTGGATGGCAGCACAATCCTCTGTTGTACCAGCCACTTCTCCCAGTTCTGTGTCACCCTCAAACTTGCTGAGGGTGCACTCTGCCCCATCGTCCAGATCATTAATGAAGATGTCACACAGTATTGGTCCCAACATCAAGCCCTTGGGTACACCTCTAGTGATTTGCCCCCAGCTGGACCTTGTGCCATTGATCACAACCCTCTGGGTCTAGGCATTCAGGGAGTTTTCTGTCCACCTCACTGTCCTCTTATCTAACTCATACATCAGCAGCTTACCTATGAGGGTCTTACAGGAAACAATGTCAAAACACCTTACTAAAGCCAAGGTAAACAACATCCACTGCTCTCCCCACATCCACCAAGCCAGTCACCTCATTGTAGAAGGCTGTCAGTCCACTTGAAATGTCAAATAATGTATTTCTTGCTATTCTTTTCGGGGGTCAAGCTATGGAGGCTGCAAAACCAGCATTTCATATGACGGGATCCTAATTCACCGTAATTAATTTAAAGTCTTTCCTGCACAATTTGATAGATATGCACTACAGATTGTTATTATTCTCAAATTCATTGAAATTATTCACTAAATAAGGAGACAATCAATAAGCAAGGAAAACTCAGGTGACATAGCAATGGCTCTGCCATTTTTTGTTAAAAAATTGCAAATGACATTTTCTTATCAACAGTGAAAAATTGCTCTTGTGACGTGGGGAAAGAATAATGCTAAAGTAAATTCCTTTCGCTGAACGAAAACATGGTTCAGGATGAATTTAAAATATTAGACGGCATGATGTGGACACCTAATTACAGTCATAGCTAGCTATAAACGACCAGTTAGATCATCTAGTCAAGTCCCCTGACGATGCTAAATTGAATTTTCATGCATTTTGTATTGTTTTAGGCAGCCTGGGCACTTGGAGTAAATGTGATAAACATATTTTTAAATAAAAGTAATTCTGCGGTGTCTCAGGAGTCTGGAGAGAGAGAGAAAGAATTATTCTATCAAACCACTCTGTGTTGATACTTCAGGTTAGCCTCATTTCAGCTTTACAAGTAAAAGCTGTCAAGCTTTAAAGGAGGCCTCACTGCACAAAGAAATCAATGATAAAGTGCACATTGATTTCAATAAATCTGTTTCAGTCCCCAAACCATATATTTGCTGGGGCAGGGACGCTGCCTCTTTCTGTCTTTTTGTCTTTCAAACATCGTGTGCGCTGATAGTGTAAAAATAAAGCTGTGGGTAGCTCTAATCTCAGATAATAATGACCTCTGATTCGAGAGCAATCCTCAGGGACCGGCAAATTATAACAAACCCTGCCCTGGTCCTTCTAACAAACCCCATCGATTTAAAATGACCCGGCGTGAGCAAAGCTGCTTCTGTGGTGTATAGTTTCATTTGCTGGAAAAGGAGCGTTTAAACAAGTGCTCTTGGGTTTTCCTGTAAGCAGGGAAGTTGTCGGACCAGAAAACTTTTCAGGAACCGATTTGCACGGCACGGGAGCGAGGATCCGTGCCGCAGTGGAAGGTCTGCGGGATGCCCTTGGAGGGCAGAGGATGGCAGGGACCATGCAGAAAGGCCTTTCCTCAGAGAAAGCGCCAACTGCACAGTATATTACTGTAGTATTTATTACTGCAGTATTTATTACTGCTTTTATGTGAACCCAAACTTAATTGTAAATCTGTGCCTCTGGCCTCATCCTCAGAGCACAGAGCTGAAGAAGGGCTGGACTGCTCCTTCAGAGCTTGAAGAACAGCCACCGCCAGGCAACCTTCTCCCACGACTTGGTCTCCCGGCAGCGTGCTAAAAAGCAGTGGCAGATGAAGCATTATTAATTAGGTTCATTTAAAGTAAAAAAAAAAAAAAACAAAACAAAAAAACACGACTGCCACACAAATAATACGGAGGGCCCATAAAAGTTTGGATATATGAGGCCAGCTCACGCTAGGAAGTACTGATATGTGTGGGAATAATGATGCTCTCTGGTGTAAATGGGTCTTTAGAGTGATCCTGTAAATACTTCCCCTTGTTCATCACCCGGCGCTCACAGGCTCTGCTCTCTCCTGAGCCGCCCCCCTGGGGCTTCCATGTTCGCATCACGGTCAGAGACGTATGTCCTCTCTGTCGCAAGGTTTCAACTTTATGTCACCTATTACCACAGGTTGTCATACCTGTTACCATAAATCAGATTAACATTCTCCTAATGCCGCTTCTGTGAGGGAACCTTCGCCAAGGAATTTCAGAGACGGGTGCTTAGGATGGCAATTTTAGTAAGGAGAGATGCCTGTACAACATGCTGAAAGCATTAACCACAATATAAGCAAAGCAAAAAAAATGCCTAGAGCAGTTACAGCCTATTGAGTAAATACGTAACGAATGTATGAAAGCCACCTCCTGAAACGTGGCTTTGGAAATATGAGCAGAGAGTACTGGAGGAGGGTCAGCGTGATTTATTTCTGTTTTACCTGCCCCAGAACACTCTCATTTCCTGATGAACACAATGACTTGGCACAACTTGAAGCCCGGCAAGTCAGATTTCTCTCAGCAGACATCCTGATCACTCTGATGGATATTTTAGGAAGTTGCCATTAGTTCCTTTAATTAATGCCTCCCCGACAGGGACTGGCGCGGCCTTTTCCCACATCAGCGGAACAAAATATGCTTTGGCCATTTTGTCCAATAAAGACGGGCCGGGCGATTGCTTCCGAATTGCCTGAAGCCAGTTCCCCCAAACCCCCAGGTACCGGCTGCCATCCGTGGCAGAGCACCAGCTTCCCCTGAGTGCCTTCCCACCCCTAGCACTTATTTTATACCATTTTTTCTACACACTTCGTTTCTTCCCAGAGGCCCCTCGACCTTAGAATGGGTAAGAAACCCATTATACCATGGGGTGCATCATCATTCCTTTCTGCAATAGCCAGTGGAAATCTGCATGGCGTGATTCAAAACACTTTCCCGCTCACAGTTTCACTCCTTGCCTCACAGCCCTTCTCCAGCCGGGAAGCCCAGCCTCACAGTCCCCAGCTGGAGCCGTGTCCCCCCAGTGTGACAATGCCAGCTCTCAGCTGGTGGACACCCGCTGATGCATCAGCCAGGGCTGTGTCCCAGCTCCCGGTTCCCAGTCTCCCCTGCCATAGACCGGGGACTTTAGTTTCTATGAATGCTTTGCCAAACAGCAGAAAAATCAACTCAGGCCATTTAACTAAATTTTGCCTCTGGCTCTTTGAGCCCATCACGTCTTGCATATCAATTGGCAAAGCTGTAAAAGTCAATAACTGTACATAGCTCCCCAGTTAATAAATAAATAAATAAATAAATAAATAAATGCAGACGTCCAAGAAATTTGCTTGCCACACAACTCCCTTCGATAGCAGGATATTCTCGCTGAGCCAACCTAAGCATAACTTATCGCAGAAAGTTATCTTGCGTGCTGAACAAAAAAAAATTTTCCTCGTTGGAACTTCAACCTTTGCCACTGGCGGCTGGCACCCCCGTGCCCCTGTCGCGAGGAGATCCCCCCCACGGGTATCCTTTGAACTCTGAAAACTACGAGTGGTGGATTTCAGCAATAATTTGCACCACGGGCAAACTTCAGGCCGAGGTGCTAGCAGGCGCTGTTGGCTGAGGGCCAAGGGACGCCGGAGACCTTCTCACCCCAGCCCGGTGCTGCTGCGTTTGGGAGGGAGCCCGCCCGGGAAGACAGCCTTCCCTGCCACCGGGCAGAGGGATTTGCCAGGCCTTAAGCGCCGGTGCAGCGTAGCCGTCAGACTTTCTAATTGCGGCGATTCTGGCTGCCTCCCACGGGGAGATAAGTCAGCCTCGTGGTGACTTACAGACCTCTTTAGGGTCAGGTATAAGCTTGGCGTTAATGACTTAGGCATGACACCCAAAGTGGCTGGCCTGGGGAACACTCTTCCCGTCACCCGGTGGGACGTCTCACAATCACTTTGCCCAAGACAAGCAATGCCTGAGCTGTTCTGGCTCTTCCTCGGTGTGCTTTTCTCCAGGAAATTTCCCGCTTTTGCGTGGGTATCCCCATCACCTCCAAATCTGGCTGAGGGTTTCCCATCCTGGGAAGCTTTCATTCCCAGAGCTGTGACCTCACTTCTCCAGGGGTGGTCGCTCCCAAATCCAAGGGGGGATTCCCACTATCTGGAAACTGCCTTTTCACACTCCTGCCAGTGCAGCTGTATTATCATTTCTGTCCCACACCTCCTACACACTGTCCTTCCCTGTGTCTAGAGCACTCTCGCGCAAGGGCTACCTATAATTTAAACAAAACAAAAAAGGCAGAAAATTGCTATGGGCCATTGAGGGAAGGAGACCGGTAGGATGGGGATCTCGCGTTTTCTGGCTCGGGAAGCCCCGGGGCTGCTCACCCGGCCCCGTCCCTCCGCTGTTGCGAAGAAGTTGGTGGTTCCCCCGGGTCTGTCCCGCAGCGCTGGCCCGGTGACACGGCGCCCGGGCCACCGCTGCCGCCTCGGGGCATTAACCGCCGGGTTTGGCTCGTTCGGACCGGGCGGCAGAGCCTGCATCGCGCCCTCTCAGCGCCGGCGCTGGGCTCCTCGTACGCCTGATGGCACAAAGTAGCGCCGCGGAACCGAACCACTTTTATAATTTTTCCATTTTTTTTTTCCCCTGAGAAAGAGGAAAAAAGAAAAAAAAAGGACCGCGGAGAGGGGGTGGCAGGATAAGCCGATACCCTGCACCGCTCCCCGCCTGCTCCCCACCGCCAGCTCCGCGGGCGGAGGGGCTCCGGTCCCCCCGCTTCCCACCGCTCCCCGGCCGCCCCCGCCGGGGCTCCGGGCGGGCGGAGGCGGGGCGGCGGCGGCGGCGCCAATGGGGATCCGGGGGGGGCGGGCCGAGCCGTGCGGGGCCGAGCCGTGCCGTGCGGGCTGCCGGACTCCGCTGGGCGCTGCAGGTGGGAGCCTGGCTCCGCGGCGGCGCGTAACTTCGGCGGGCCGGGGCTGTCGGCGCCAGCCTTCCCCGGCGGAGAGCGGGAGGAGGCGCCTCCCACAAGCGGCGGAAAACACCTCCCGGGGCAGGCTCAGGTGAGGAGCCGCCGTACCTCGCTCCCCCGCCATCGCTTACCCCGGGCCGCTTCTCCCCTCCGCCCGGCCCGGTTCGGCGCAACGGGGCCCGCCGGGTCGCGATGCGCAGGGGGACCGCCGAGCTGTCCTTGGCTTGAGGTCAACGGGGAGGGCCGAGGGGCGTGCGCTGCTGCCCCGGCCGCCCCCGCTGCGCACCGCACCGCTCCGCTCCGCAGGGTCTGCGGCGCGGGGTCGCCTCTTCCCTTTCCCCGGGCTCCGCTTTTTCCTTTTAGCTGTTTGGGGTGTCCGCCCTCTCCCCCCCCCCAACCCCCCCGCCCCTTCCCCGCCGTGGGTTGTTTCGGGGTGCCCTCGGGCAGGGCTCGCCCCGTCTCCGGCGGCGGAGCGGGCTGCGCGGCGCGGTGCGGTGCGGTAGTGCCGCAGGCGGGTACGGCTCTGTGCCGGAGCCTGTCCCTCAGCCGCCCTTCCCGCCTCTCCCCCTCTCTTTCCCCTCCGCGGAGGAGCGCGGCATCTCCGGCAGAGGGGTTTTGGGGGTGCGCAGAGGCGGCCGCAAAGTTACGCGGGGCTTTGCGCGGCGGGGGCGGCTGCGGAAGGAGGGGGGGGGTGGTGGTGGATGGGGCGGGGGGAGCCGCGCTGCGCTGCGCAGGCTGGAGCGCGGCCGCGGGAGCATCTGCGGGTAAGCTCAGCCGGTGCTAATGGGGGGAGTGTGTAGGGGGCTGAAGCCCGTTTTTGGGGTGGTTTAGTGTGGGCTTGGGGCCAGTCCTGATGAAGCCGCAAGGTTTTGCGGGCGGGCGGCGGGGTCGGTGCGTCTTTAGCGTTAAAAATGTTTAATAGTGGATATTTATGAGGTGTGTACCCCCCCCCTTCTCTACCTTTTCGGATGTTGAAAAAAAAAAACAACCAAAAAAAAATCAACAAAAGCTACTCAGCCGGCGACACTTACATTGCTGTAGTAACAGCAGTTCATTAGAAAAGTGATACTGGCAGGAAAATTAAAAGTAGTAGTAATAGAGCGGCGGGAGTGGTTGCGGGAAGCGCCGGGGCATCGGCTGCACCGCGCTCCCCGCCAGCGGTGGGGGGGATGGAAAGGGGTCGGGAGGGGGGAGCGCGGAGGGGCTGCTCGGGAGCGTGTGGGCATGCGGGGGGCCGGGGCTGGGAGCGCAGGGTGCAATGCAGAACTGGAAGGACCGAAACTCTGCATTTTTTGGTGCACAGTTCAGCGCTGGGTGGCCATTTTTCTAATTTTTCCTGACGGGCTGTTGGACCCCCAAAAATGCTCGTTTGGGACTTAAAAAGACACCCCCACCCCCCTTTCCTAGAGCTGTGTAGATGCCAAGCGCTTGCATTTTTGGATCCCAAATTGGTGATCCTTCCTCAAGCTTTAAACCTCATTAAAATGTAGCTAACCATTAGTGAGAAGGATTTCTCCCCCCCCCCCCGCCCCCACCGCTCTCTGTCTCTCTGGAGTTGGTATGGTTGTTCCCCTGTTCTTTCCAGGGAAGGATTTAGTGCCTGGTGTGATGGCTGAAATGGTGACACGCAATTCAGCGTGCTGGCAGACGCTTACCTTTTTTCAGAGTTTGGGATAGGTTCAGGCAATATTAAAAGCTTGCTAAGAGGATACCGTTATATGGTTTCCTCCATTTTTGGGCTATATTAGAAGCAGTTTAAAAATATTGGTTCATAATTCCTCACACTGTGACTATAAGACTTTCAAAGAAACATTCTTAGATAGGCTTTGTGGGTTTATGTCTTTTTTTTTTTTTCTTTTTTCCTTTTTAACCTTGGAAATTGTTAGTCCTGATACCCACTAGGAATCTGCTCTGGTATCCTTGCTCTTGTAACTTAGAGGCATCACTATTAATTCTGAATTGAACAGTTTTTAACATCAAATTCTCATTATTATGAAGGGTTGGGTATTTTAACAAGAATTCCTGAAGAGATACCCCCTAATGTTCCTAGAACACCCCCAGCCTTTGCCAAGTGCCATAAACATGTGCAGTTAATGTCAATTTGTCAAGAAAATGGCCTTTTCTTTGACTTTTTTCTTTTTTTAATTGGGAGACGGCAGGAAAACAGATTATCAGTATCTCAGTACTACTCCTGTCCTTCCTGCAGCAGCATTTGTCTCAGCATATGAAGTTTCTTTCAGAGGTAAATGTTATAGAAGTCCCTTGCTCAAATATTGGTTGCACATTACTGCCCAGAACTAGCTGAGGAAGGCACTTTACTATCTCGCGCAACCTTATCTGCCGTTCCACAACTTCATAACAAACCCATTGGAACATGAAATGACCTTGGAAAGGCATCTTTCAATCTGACACGAGGCATTCTCTTACGGGGAACAGCACTGCTCCACGCAAAGCTGATATTTTCAGATTGATGCTTCTAAACTGATTTTTTTTTTTTTTTTAAAGAGGGGAGGGAATGGGTGGAATATTGAATTTGAAAGGAAAATATTTTTTTAAAAACAAACCCACTCAGCTGAAGTTGAAGCACCACTCAGCTGAAGAAGAGGTATATTAAGAATGTACATACGATAGTGACACTTAAGTCATGGGTGAAAACAAGTCTTCAATTTTAATCAAAGGAAAACAGCATTTCCTCTGCCAGTTCTGATTTGCTCATTCATGAGATCTTCAAAAGCCCAAATTATTAGTGGGACTAATTGAAAGCTAGTTGCGTGTGTTAAATGGAGAAAAGAAGTGATGAAGTCTGAAGGAAGCTTTACATTCATTTGTATTGTTCTTGACATCGTAATGCAATGCTTCTATGTCAAAAATATTCGAGAACCCTTTCAGTCCCCAAAATGCTGTTCCTCTGGAAAGGCTGCAAGAGCACTTGAGAATTAGCAGCGGTGAAGGAAAGTCTTGCAGCTGTCGAGGGAATTAATGGAGGTGGTGCCTGGCCAGTAAGCTTAATGGGGTTTTGTCCCTCATGCTGGACTTGACACTTCAGGTCTTGCGAAAGGGTGGTGGACACTTTCCTGCCCATGGTGGTTTTACCTTTCAGGAAGATGGTGCCTCCTCTAGAGCAGCGCCTGCTCACAGCCACCCACAGTGGCCTCGGGAGCTTGTGGTACGAGTGCCACCTGCTGGGTGATGAGCACACTTTATATAAATTACGTATAATTTATATATATATATTTTATATATGTATACATACATATACTATGTTTATGTGTATGCTTATTTACATATGGGTGTATGGCTTTTTCATGGAGATGTTCTTGGGTGAACCTACGAAACCTTGCTAAGACCTGACGTTTCTCACCTTCTGAGGACTTACCACAGCTTGTGTTCTGTGAAACTCAGATAGTGCTTGGGTTTTATGTTGCGAGAATGGAGGAGAGATTTTGATACTGCTGATGTTTAATGCTGCCTTTGCTTTACTGGAAGCACCTGGGAATCTTCAGTTGTGTGGCTCATTGGTCATGATGTGATAAGCTTTCCCAGTTGTCTCGATGGTCAGATATCAAGTTGTGAAGGTAGCGCTGTTAGACCTGAGGTGGAGACCAGGCAAACCAAACTCAACTTTACGTTATGTATGACCTAAATCTCCATAGCACTGCTGGTTTCATCGTTTCTCATGTCAACTATCTTGTTTCCATTACGTTTTATGAGCATCCCATTTTGATACAAAATAGCACTTCTCATTTAGGTTAGCTGAAGATGTGTAGAATTTGCAGGACATTGCTGGATGGTCTTTCCATTTTAAGGAACATTTTTTTTCACATGCACACTGTAATAACGTTTGCATAGAAAAGTAAAATGTAAAGGTTTGATTCTGTCCTAGAAGTTCTACTGGCAGGTGACGTCATAAATCCGAATCTGACATCATCCCCAGCAATGGCTTTCCAATTTCCATTAGTTTCCATCTCTCCTAGCCCGCTGGAGCATTGGCTGGGATGTTGTTTAAATACCAGTTTGATCCAACTGGATCCAGAGTGAAATCAGTTGCAGCATCAAGGCTTGTGGCTGTTCTGTGTTGTACTGACAGTATTAGGGAAAGATGCATCGCCCTGTTTTTTGGGTTCTTGTTGGACAGCCGACCTCATTAAGGCTTTATTGTTTATTTCTTTTGTGGTGCACTGGTGCCAGATGAGTCTTTTAGCCCGTCTGTGGATTAGGAGTGAATCCAAGCTGAACCATGAAAGTTTTGAGGAAACTTTCAAAAGCTTTCAGCTGGAAAACATATATTGATGTACTTTTGCGATAAATGGATAAAATGCTTCGCGTGGTTTTGGAAGTGTGTTCCTCCACTTGAGAGCTGTACGCTGGAGAGCGCGTAACAGTCAGGAATGAGTTGATGGAGCAAAAAGCATGTAGTGTAATTGCAGAGTTCATCTTAAAGTGTGATTTCAGAAAAAAAAAAAAAAGGCACCTGGCATATCAAGAGGGATTACAAGAGAGGCTTTTGAGGAGGGGGACCCACAGTAATAATGCATAACTAAAGTTCACTGTCCCCTAAAACATTCACAGTTAATTTGATGCTTGAAAAATTGTGATTTCAGTGTCTGGTGAAGAAGCAATTGACCCTAAAATTGCTGCCTGAAGCTGAACCAGCGTTTTCAGTTTCATAACCAGTGTCATGCAAAAATAGCACGTGAAGAGGAGCAGGGGGAGTGCAGAATGTCTCTGTGGTCTTGCTCTTATGTGTCTCTCCTCACCCTGACCAAAGCAACTGGCATGTAGTGTAGGCAGTGGATGCTGCTGCGGGTCTCAAGGCAATTTACATCCCATCCATTCATCCATCCCATCGTGGCATTATCATGACTTCCTCGCCCCCCCACCCGCTCCAACCCTTCTGAGCTGCTAATGGAAAGCTGTCCCTTACAACGTGTCAAACTTCAACAACCACCTTTCGTTCTCACTCAGAAATGCATATGCGGTATTGTCCATGGGGATGCTGCACTACTATCCCTCTCTCCCACCCCCTCCCCATCCTAAACAAACTAGTTCAGCAGCTCTCCTGCTCAGATTCTGCCAGTTTTGAGTCATCCACACTCGTTTGTTTTGTTCCTTCCTCCTCTTTTTGCACACCACGTTTCCACCTACTCAACATCTGCTTTCCTGTGACCTGTTGACCTCTCATCTCCTGATAAATCCAGTAATGTTCATCTTGCTCTGTGCCACCATCAAAATCTCACTTGCTTTTAATTTCAAGACCTGTGTTTATCCAGGTCACTCAATGGTCATTTCAGTCCTCGGGAGTATCTTATCGTAGAATGGTTTGGGTTAGAAGGGGCCTTAAAGATCATCTACTTCCAACCCCGCTGCCATGGGCAGGGACACCTCCCACTAGACCAGGTTGCTCTTGGAGTCATGTCTGCTCCAGTAAAAATGTCCTCCCAGTAATCTCAACTTCCCTTGCAGAGAGAAAAGGCATGTGATTTCTTGAGGGCAATCTGTAGCTGCAGTCGCAGTGACAGTGATGGTGCACGGTCACATCTCTGGGGAAGGACTGCGGTTCACAAGACTGACAAGAGAAATCGGAAACGAAGGCAAATCCTTTGCAATCTCTCTTTTCCCTTTCCTCTCCGATATTCTTCACATGAAGGCGTTGGAAAGGCTCCTTCTGTAAAAGCACTCCTACAAAAACAGTAACAAAAAAAGTTGCTCGCCAGCAAAGTGGTAAATACATGAGCAATCGTCATCCTTCTTCTGCAGTCTTTCATGCTGTCTTATTAATGGGCCGTGGAGGCAGAGGAGGAGGTAACTCATCAGCCATTATCCATAGGGGAGCTGCAAATTACTTGACTGTGCCAGTTATGTTTTCCTTTTTGACACCAACAGATAAATTTTCCTTCACGTGGCATGGTTTCTGCGGGGATCAAAAAGAAACCATACCAGGGTCTCTGCGGGTGGTTTGCTTCCTCAGGATTTCTGGAGGCCAAAATGCTGCTCTGGCCCCAGGTCCCTTTGCTGGGACCCAGCAGAAGATCACTGAGTTTTGAGGATATCAGTATTCCTGAGAACAGTTGGTGTGAAGAATTTGGATGGTCGAAACATATGAAATGGGAAGATGTCCCAATCTGTCACAACAGACTTTGCAATGACCTTTGGCTTCTTGGCATCTCGTCAGCCTTGGCGCTGTTTGAACAATGGTCAAGCTGATGATGATACAGCTGCTGGGAGAAGATGTCAGCGTTTCCATCACCACTGCCACCACCTACTCTACACTTCAGTGCTCCCCTCATCTGGTGTCTCTGCACTTGGGACCTTGTGCTGTCCTTAACTTGCAAATGCGATTGATTTCTCTAGTCAAGAGAAGAGCACGCCTTTCACTGCCGTTACGTGTACATGTGCAATTTGTTTAGGGTAGCCCATAGCAATTGGCATTTTGTACAGATGTCTTCGGAGCATTCCCTCTCCAAAGGAATAATAATGAAAACCCCCAACCAAACAAAAAAGCAAAAAACCCACATGCTAAATGGGTCGAATGTTTTGGAGCAGTTGCCAAAAGAAATCAACGCTGAGCCTGGGAAAGGTGTAAAATTCGTTCTTTGGCTTTTTATTGGTAGGAGAGAAGTGACACATACTGGGTTTGGTCACCCGGACACTGTTGGGTGTCCAAATCCCAAAAAAATTGTTATTTCAGCTTGGGTGTTCTTGACACTTTGTAGATGTATAACCATGCATACATACTTAGCTGTGGGGTAGGCTGCAGGTCCCTTCATTGCAAAGAATAAATTATCAATCCCCCATCCTGAAAATCTGCAGTCGCTGTGGCCTGTGGCAGTTTTGACTGACTTCCTTGCCAAACGTTACATCTCTTCATCAAGGGTTTAGAAATGTCAGCAGTATGAGAAAATAATACACCTTTTCTGTATGTGGCGTTGCCCGCCTGTTACTGCCTGATGGGGGGAGGTACAGTGAAAGATTTATTTTTTTTTTTTAATAATATTTTTCCTCCTTACAAAAATCTTTCTGGTGAGACCAGCCTTGACAAATCATTATTAGACTGTAATTATTATTCGTTTATCAATATGACATTGTTATTGTGGGGGTTTTGGGGTTTGTTTTTTTTTTTTTTAAGTGCGAGGGGTGTGGGTATATGTTCAGTCCGTTCAGTGAGTTATCTGAACCTATTCTACAGTGCAGACTTTACAGAAAACAGTAGTGTTGTGCTGTTCCTTGAATCTAAAGTGCTCTTTTTTTCTTTCTTCTTTTTCCCTTCATTTTCCTGCTGATTGCTGTGACCACGCTGCAACCATGGACTTCACAAACTGGACAAACGGCTGCCTCCTGGAATACGGATGATTTTGGTGAGTCCGCAAAATGCGTTTCACTTCCTTATGCTTGCTTGGGAGAATGAGGAAGAAAGTTATTTATGGGAAGTTGGGCTTGATGAAAGCTAAATCTGCTTTTGGGATGTTGGTTGTGTAGAAGCAACAGGCAAAGCTTAGTGAATTTCAAGGTTGGTTTTTTTTATGGAGTGGTTTGTGTTTTTTCTTATTCTATTTTATTTTTGGCAAAGGTGAAGGAATTAACATGCAGTGGATTAATTTGAAAAAGTGCCATTTTATAAGATTGAGTGTTATTGCTTTTGTAATAATTTTTAAATGACTTTTCTGTAAGACATACTGTGAAGCAACGGCTTAGAACATTTTAATTTTTCTTTTCTGGCTTATTCAGTTGTTTCTGCAAATAGTTCAGACAGAAAATGATTAATTCATTGGATGGCTTTTCAGAAAAGCACTGTGCAGTTCTTCCTTACTGTTCCTGGCGCCAGTGTTGCCGGTGGTGTGAACTTTAAGAGATGATGCGTCGATGGTGTGTTTGCATTAAATATTGTACCAGAATTTTTTGTGAAAAAAGGATTTCCATCCCAAGTAGTCTCTGGTGAGATCTAGTAGAGGTTTGGGTTTTTTTATTTAAAAAGAGACAAAGCTCAGTCAGGGTCATATTCTTTGCTCGTGTGCAGAGGGCTGACCTGCGGAATACCAGTCTGGGGGGTACCTGCTGTTGCTTCCCAAGGATGAGGCTCTGGCACTTTGGACTTTCAATTAAAGGTGACAGGACACCTGCAGGGAAAACACTTGCTGCAAACGTATATCAGCCTGGAGATCTGCTCCAGAAGCACAGTTGGAGGTGGCAGTGTTCACCCAGTACGGTCTGTAGGAGTAAAGCTGCCTCTGAGCACTGACTGGAGGTGGTTGGCGGCTTAGGAGCCTCGGGATTTATCTCTGAGCTATTTAGACCTAGCAGGAATGACTCGTTACTACTAATAGGCTCAATTAAGGAAAACAACTTGCTTCACCTCTCACCTGTGTGGTGACAGCCTCGCTTATGCACAGCCTTACGTTTTGAGGAAGAAGGGAAATACAATTCGGGTACGGTGCCGGCTGCCCATCCCGTCCTAGGGAGATGTGAATGTCTCCCGGTGCGGCGGTGTCCCTGTACTGGGGAAGGCGTGGGAGTGAGCGTGGGGCTGGGTGCTGGCTGCTCCCCGACAGATTGCAGCCGGGTTTAGCTGGTGCTCGCTCCTTCGGTGGGGGGTGGGGGGTGACAGCCCCTCTCTCCATCTCCTCCTTCCTCTGCCATCGCCCAGTCTGTGGCACCTGCATCTTGCACTGATACAAAGAGCCTGAGGCCGAAAGATGGGTCTTTAAACTTAAGAGTTTCTGCTCAGGCGCAGCTCTGGAGAAATCTGAGCTAAAACCTGATATTTTACTTTTGAGCATTTCCGAAGTATTGCTGCTTAATCCTTTTTATTGATCCATAGCTTATGCCGGAAAGCCCTTGTCTCAAGGCAATATTCAGAGTCCTGGAGGATAATGGCACTAATCACATTTCATATGACCTTTCAGGCAGGATGAACATATGTTGCACTGCTGCATTTTTCTCCTCTCTTAGTTCCGGTTATATATCTTTTATTCCTCTGCAGCGTGGCTTAGGAGTGCAGTTAAGAAGCCCTGTACACAGTAATTTCATAACTGAGTAGCAGTAAGGTCTGTAAGTGGACTGGCTGCTTCAGATTGCCGTGCTTTGATGTGCTAAGAAGCCTTGATCAGCCTGAGAGAGTAATAGCTCCTGTGCCCAGGAACAGAAGTAATGCGTATTTACTCTGATGGACGCGCTACCCAAAACTCTTTGAGCCTGAAAACTAGCTGAGCGCATTCCTTGTGGCTTTGCTTTTTTTTAAATGTATTTTTTTGGCTATTTTGTAATGTACATGTATAATTGGCTGTTGTGTTGCACCTGTATAAAGAGATGCCGCTTTGATATCTGGAAGTGCAGTACTATGGGCGCTGAAGTGCTGCTGTCACCACGGTACATCAGGAGAAGTTTGACGTGATCACATGGACGCGCTTTTCCACCCAAGTTTTATTCTTAGATTTACTTTTCACTTTAGCTCTGATTGGGTTACATTTGAATTTTTGGCAAATGCAGTCAGTAAAGTTTAAAATCTGAAATGGCAATCTAAATCGAAGAGCAAAGTGTACTTTGCATAAACAGATAAATATCAGAGCTAAAAGTATAAGGATCGATTGCATTTCACTAAAAGAGTAGAACTGATGTCACCTCAGGCTCTTCCCAGCAGTGCATAGTGGAAGGACAAGAGACAGTGGGCACCAGTTGAGACGAGAGAGGTTCACACTGGTTACAGGGAGAAGCTTTTTCACCCCAAGGACGGCCAGCCAGGCGGGGGCGGCACAGGTTTCCCAGGAAGGCTGTGCAGTCTCCGTCCTTGGGGCTTTTCAAGACCCGACTGGACAAAGCCCTGAGCAACCCAGTTGGATCTCACAGCTGGCCCTGCTTGGAGCAGGAGCCTGGACCACAGAACTCCTGAGGTCCCTCTTAGCCTGAATTGTCCCGTGGTCCATTAAAAACCACTTGAATTTAGAGGGGGCCTTTATGCTTGGAAGATGAGTAAAGCGGCAGGGTCACGGAGGGCATTGCGATAATGGCAAGAGTGGTGGTGGCTGTTGTAACAGGAGGAGGAATGCAGCATCTGGCTGGGCTCATTCTGGAGTGCTGATGTCTGGGGCCCTCTCTGAACATTTGTTGCTTTTGTTTTTTCATTGTGCAAAGCAATTAAAACCCACCACTTGCTGCTTCTGAAGAAACTGTATGCTGTATGGTTATCGGTTGGAATTGTTCCAACCTCTGTCTGTTTTACACCAACAGTAGCTGTATTGCTAGTTTGCAAAATTCTGGAGATAATCAGTTGACTTTTTTTTTATATCAGTTAACAAACCTCACTTACCTCGTGGGAGCAGACTTCAGGAGAACTAGATTCTTCATGTAGAAGGCTTCCAGTCTTTGGGGGATTTCTTGTTTAGTTGTTTTTTCTTTTTTAAAGATTGGGCTATGGCTGTTCGCAGTCCTTCAAAAACTATGTGGGAGTGCGAATAGGAGGCAGATTAAAACCTATGGTTGATTGGACTGAAGGGGAGTCAGCTGCCCAACGCGAGGTAGGTGCTTATGGGTGGTGATGTGAAGCCAGACAGAGCTCTTGGAGAGCCGGGGGGAAGAGAGAAGTGCTCAAGACACTGAGGCAACCTTGCAGCTTGAAATAGGTGAGCCTGTGAAGAGGAGTGTGGATGGGTCAGAGGTGGCCACAGAGGCTTTGGAGGAGCAAAGGGCTGCCAATGGCTTAGGCAACGCCCCAAGTAATCCTTTGTGTTTTCAGGAAGGTGGCCTGCAATATTGAGTTAGTCGGCCAAACGCTTGAGAACAAACATAAAATGTACAAACCCCCCTATTAGTAGTGTAGGGCTTATGAATGCACCAGTGAATGAATTTAAGTGTTTAATCAGATTTCAGTTCCTCTGCTGTATTTCTGGGTTTGTTAGCTTGATTCTTTTTCCTCTCAGAAGGGACTTAGTTTAATTTATGGACTGACTTTCCTTCTTTGTGTTTGGAGGCGATACAGGTGAATACGGAAAGCAACAGTTGAAAACTCCAAGTGGGATTTCAAAGCTTTTCACTCATTTTTGCACTTTTTTTTAACCGCTATCCTGTCCGCTTCCACCCACGTAGCAAGTGAACTGTCATTATTGCCCGTCCTGCCCCAGCTGTGGTGGGATGTGGTTGGTGGGTGAGGTCCTAGTGAGGCCCTCAGGATTATTGCTGCAAGAATCTAAAAGCTTTTAGATTTTAACCTTAACTTTACCTTGACGGTCACTGCGCTGCTCCATGTGTGTGCACAGTGACTATCTTCAGAGTTACATTCGTGTAACTATTGTGACTTTATGTCCGTTTTTCCTCCAGTCTGGACTACTACACTGAGTGATTTGCCTTTTTATTTTGATTTCTTTTATACATATGCAAAGTCTTTGTATTTATTCTTTTCTGTTGTTTTTTTTTCCCCCCGTAGCTGTTCATTTTCAGTTGTTGCATGGATAATAGTGCTGATGAACAAGTATTTAGTCTGACACATAAAAGCATAGCTGTAAAGAGAATGAAGCAGAGAAAATTACAGTGGCAAAGGTTCCTAAATTATAGTTGTACAGGAAGATTGTGATAAGGAAGTAGTTAAACATTACTATTTTGTCAAACCTGCAACTGTGGCTGGTACTTCAATTGTCTCCTCCTTTTGCTGACACTTAATCTGTGCGTTCAGCGAGATACTCTTCCTGCTAATAAAGTCCCTGTTTTATTGAACCGAAAGCCTGTGGAAGTAAATGGGCGTGTTCTCCCAGATGGTTTTAGGTCAAGTGCCAAACAGATGCTAACTATTTTCCGATTTGCTGTTTAAAAGAAATGTTAGGTGCTTGCTGTACCCACTGTTTAAATAAAAAAAAATAAACAAAACCGAGACACAAATCAATCCGCCCGTCTGAGTGTGTTCCATTCAGGTATATTGGAGAACATACATAATGTAATAGGACTAAACCAGGATATTCACAGACAGAAGTGTTAATGTTTGATCTGGCCGTATGCGTGCTACAGCTGGAAAAAGCCCCTTGCTTTTATGGCAGCAGCATGTTTGCTCGCGAGCCTGACAAACAGCCTGGGCAGACGTGAGCATCGTCCTGTGCGTGCTCCTTGGTGGAGTGGAGCCGTCGCTTCTCAGCATGGTGGTGAGTACCAGCCACCATCTCCTAGCAGCAGATCTTGCCTTTAGAGACCTTTGCTTGGTTTCAAAGCATCTCAGCAGTAATCTACGAAACCCTGCAAGACCGGCTTTCGTCCACAGGGGTGTAGGACCAAGAAAATGTGCTGTGTGGGCCTTTCGTAGAAATAAGGAGTAAGTAGGGCCCTCTAGGGAAAACTTGCACCTTTCTTCGTAGGCGCTGTATTTTTCCTTCTGGAAATTGCAGTTAGGATCCAAGTTGATGAACGTGTAACAGTTTCCTTCGTCTCTCCTCCCAGGCGATTCAGAAAATATCCTAAGGCAAGCTGGATTACTGTGGTTAATGTTGTTTGAGCAGGATGGGTCGCTGTTTGTGAGCAAAAGGTAGTCTTCTGTGCTAAAGCTAGCTGCCTCCGTGCTTATCTTAACCTTGACGAAGCTATTACCATAGGTTTGTTAGGAAAAGAGTTAGGTGAAGGCAGTGGCCCGGACTGAGCAAAGGTTAAAGCAATCAGCGATAGCTCGGCTGTCAGCAGAATTGCGTTGCTGGGAATCGCATCCGAGGCTTTGCACAACTTTATTGTCTGCGCGACTTTTCGCCGTTCCCGCGAGCATGTCCTTCGGCCAGCGAAGGAAAGGCCAAGGGTTGTCTGCCTGCGATTTCTGCCTGCCCTCTGCATTGCGAAGCTGGTCCAGAGTGTGGCCAAAATACTGCAGAAGGGGCAGTTGTTTGTGGTGGAGCCTGAGATAAATGGATTTATCCAGTAACTGTGAGGCAGCTCAAGTTGGATCTTGGCAACCTGGCTCACTTCGCCCCCCGCCCCCCCCCCCCATCAGAATAGTTGTACTAAGGTTTGGTGTTGTTGCATCGTATTTTTAATGCCAAAGCTCACTTGCCTCTAGTTAAACGTGTGGTATGTTTCATTTGAGAGTGATGGCGTCTGATCAAGCACCACAAATAAGCTTTGCTGTTAGAACTTATCCAAACCAACTGAAACAGGATTCTTCCTATTTAATATAAATTTATGTGTGCAAAGTGCTCATCTAGTCGGAATCAGTAGAGCGCATTGTCAAAATAAAGAGATGTCAAACTCGGTCATAGTTCTCTCAACCCAGCATTGCGTTTGTCATATGCTACTTTAAAAATCCGTATGCGCCTAGTTTCTACAAGTATTGTGGACCTTTTAACCCAAGCTAAGGTATCTGTAGAGGAATATTAATTCTTTTGCAGTTGCCCAGCATTAAAGCCTGTCTCTTTATGCAGAGGTAGAATTGCCGGCCAGTGTATGTTTTTGCGGTAAGGACAGTCACCGCAGCTGTTTGAGTGCTGTCATGTTTATGCATGACCAGATATCGCAATAGGCTGGTAAGAATTTGCTGCGAGGAGAGCTTTCATTTCTCAGTCTTGGGAAGTGGGCTCCATCTAGCGTTTAAATGCAAGATGAGACTCCGGTTCCTTTTCTTGAACGTCCTTGCAGCCTGGATAAAGGACACAGAGGAGGAATTGCGATAGGCATCACTTTCCTTGATGATTATCTCGAATGAGACATTTCTTGATACAGCCTGTATGCGAATGGCAACTTGAAACACCGCGTCTGTCTTGCACGTGCACTTGAAGCTAAAATCATCCTTTTGTGAAATGGTACACGGCTAAAAAGAAATTAAACCAGTATGGCAATAATGTGATCCTGCGATATTTTGTGGTTGGTTCCTATATATATTTTCACACTTCTTGATGTGGCGTGTTAGAAACCAGCGTGCTAGTCTATAGAAATCAGAATTAGAAAGCTAATTGCGGAGCTCTTTTAAGAAGTAATGAATTTTGAAATGTGTACTGGATATTAATATCCAGTCAACAGAATAGTTTCCCAATATGTAATGCTTCTCTAGAGAAGCATGTGGGCTTCTGTCCTTTATTTTTATTGTTTTCTTAATATTACAGTTTTTGTAAAATTTAATCCTCTGGTAAAGGCTACTTAATTATTATTATTTTATTATTATTATTATTAAAAAGGATATCACATTTTGACCTAATTTAAACTAAAAAAGTATTTGGTGGTTATTGTCTCATGTCTTCAGTGCCTTGATGATAAATAATCCTGTGAAACAGACAAGATGCATGAAGAAAAATTTTTTTTCATGTGTTCAAGGTGGTGTTAATCATCCAAGCAACTTCTGGGGTTTTTTTGTTGAAACTGGATCAGACTGAGAAAGTTGAAATACTTAAGACTGAACACAGATTTGCCTTCTTCCCTGAGCTTTTACGCTCCAAACTGAAGAAGTGGGGACTTGGAAATGTTTAGCCAGGAGGGAATGGCAGCAAATCTGCAGTGAGGAAAACCTGGGCGATCTGAGGACTATATTTAATTATCGGTACAGTGGAGTTTTGTCCAGTTGTGTGTTTTCCTCTGGTTAAAGGCAGATTTGAGGCCACTTTAACAAGCTTTTAGCCTGAGCTCTCTGTTACCTTGCAGCCACGCTTTGAGACCGATGAGGGAAGAGGCAGGCGGGCGCTGTGCCCGGGCTGAGCATGGCTGCGTGCCTGAGCCACCGTCCCCTCCCTGCCTGCCTGCGTGGGGATGTTGCAGACCTCTGCTGTGACTCGAAGGCACAGTGGGGTTGTGTGACTTGCCCCCCCCCCCCCCCCCCCCCCGGCGGTCACTTACCTTGAGGGTTCGGGTGCGGAGAGTTGCAGAGCCACCTGCCCCTTGCAAAGGTGGAGGACATCCCTGACCCAACTCACAAGACGGCTCTTGGCTTGTTTTCCATCCATTGCCAGAGCGGTGCGGAGCAGGGGCTGGGATGCAGTCCCACGTCATTGGCAAAGGGCCCGTTATTGTTTCATCAGTAAAATATTTGGGGTCTGGGCTTTCCAGTTGACACTTGCGAGCTGAGCGCGGACAAAGTTAATGGGAACCATCTGGTGCCGGGAAGGAGCTGTGAGATGGTTCCCTTCGCTGTGTGGAAACAGGGAGCTGTTGTGGCAGGGTGCTGGAGCACCCGTGTGTCTGCAACGTGGAGGGGAAAAGGTCAGGAGTGGTGGCTGAAGAGGGCGCCCATGGAAGTGGGATGCAGGTGGTGAAACCCCCCTGGGTACCGGACAGCCCTGCTGAGCCCTGGCACATCATGGGAGCCTCCCGGTTTTGGACTGTGCTTGTTTCACTGGGTGTAGGAAGGCGGTCAGCAATTGTGGGGGGTGTTTATGTGTATGTACGCATGCCTTCTTGAGAACTCTTGTAAGTTTTATGATTTTTTTTTTTTCTTTTGAGACACGGATGTAGCTGTCGACCTCTGATCTTCCAGTCCCATATAGGTGTAAACTTGGTCTCAACCCCACAGAGACAGCAGTGTTGGAGTGGACCTGCTGGACATGAAATACTGTCTTCTGTAGGCAAAACCTATTTCTTGATCTGTTTAATTTTTTTTTAATTTAAAATAGCACGTTAGTAAATCCCATTTATTTTTCCTTTTTATTTAGTTTCTATGTTTCTCCTAGAGTGGACAATGAAAGCAAACGTAAATGGCCTCTGGGTCTAACACTGATCTAGTAGATCACTAGATATCTTGTGTTGTTTTTTATTCAAATTTTATTACTGATTTAGAATTTGAGAAATGGTTTGACTGCGATTTAAAAAAAAAAAAAAAACAAAACAAAAAAACAAAACAAAAACCTTGGAAATATCTCTGTTGCCCTTATATTCTGTAAAAAGCCTTTTCTCTCTTTAAACAAAATGAAATTTGGTCCAAATCTGAACTGCTGCTATGCCTTTAAAACCTATCTGTAAAACTCTAGATGGAAAAGACAAGGCAGTATTTTTCTTTTTGGAGCGCCTAATAATACAGTGTTGGCAATTCAAGCACTGTACCACGCACAAACTGGTGTGCATGGTAACCAACACTGTACTTCTAGCTGGGGCTAAAATTGACCACAAAGGCAGTACAGGGGGTTTCTGTTGTCACTCACCAGTTAATGGGATGGGACATCTTGCTCATGTTCTTGCTTTGAGTCTGCAAGAGGTGGGCTTTGAACCCATGCTTGCCATGTCTAACGCTGCTGGTGATCGTGATGGTGGTGTCCACAGCCAAGGCAGATGGTTGGTTTGGTGCTGGCAGGGGAGGGAGGGTCCCCAAGGAGTTGTCCCCGTCCCCCAGCATGGCCCCATGGCGGAGCTGCCAGTGCATCCTGATCAGGTGTGAGATTGTTTGTGGTGGTGCAATACTACAGGCTTGGGGAAGAGAGCAGCCCTGAAGAAAAGGACTTGGGGGTGCTGGTAGACAAGAGGCTCAACATGAGCCATCAGTGTGCACTTGCAGCCCAGAAAGCCAATCGTATCCTGGGCTGCATCAGGATAAGTGTGGCCAGCAGGTCGAGGGAGGTGATTCTCCCCCTCTACTGCACTCTCGTGAGACCCCACTTGGAGTACTGTGTCCAATTCTGGAGCCCCTACTACAAGAACGATATAGACGTGCTGAAACGTGTCCAGAGAAGGGCCACGAGGATGATCAGAGGGCTGGAGCACCTCTCCTATGAGGACAGACTGAGAGAGTTGGGGTTGTTCAGTCTGGAGAAAAGAAGGCTCTGAGGAGACCTTATAGTGGCCTACCAGTATCTTAAGGGGGCCTACAAGAAAGCTGGTGAGGGACTTTTTAGGATGTTGGGTAATGGTAGGACTAGAGGGAATGGATTAAAACTAGAGATGGGACGATTCAGACTGGAGGTCAGGAAGAAGTTCTTCACCATGAGGGTGGTGAGACACTGGAACAGGTTGCCCAGAGAGGTGGTGGAAGCCCCATCCCTGGAAGTTTTTAAGGCCAGGCTGGATGGGGCTTTGAGCAGCCTGGTCTAGTGGGAGGTGTCCCTGCCCACGGCAGGGGGGTTGGAACTAGATGATCTTTAAGGTCCCTTCCAACCCTAACAATTCTATGATTCTAAGAGTGGCTGGAGAGCTGCCTGGCAGAAAAGGACCTGGGGGTGTTGGTTGACAGACGGCTGAATATGAGCCAGCAGTGTGCCCAGGTGGCCAAGAAGGCCAACAACATTCGGCTTGTATTAGAAATAGTGTGGCCAGCAGGACTAGGGAAGTGATTGTCCCCCTGTACTCAGCACTGGAGAGGCCCCACTTCGAGTACTGTGTCCGGTTTTGGGCCCCTCACCACAAGAAAAACACTGAGGTGCTGGAGCATGTCCAGAGAAGAGCAACGAAGCTGGTGAGGGGTCTGGAGCACAAGTCTTACAAGGAGCAGCTGAGGGAACTGGTGTTGTTTAGCCTGGAGAAAAGGAGGCTGAGGGGAAACCTTATCGCTCTCTACGACTACCTGAAAGGAGGCTGTAGAGAGGTGGGGGTCAGTCTCTTCTCCCAAGTAACGAGTGATAGGACAAGAGGAAATGGCCTCAAGTTGCACCAGGGAACATTTAGATGGATAGTAGGAAAAATTTCTTCACCAAAAGGGGTGTCAAGCATTGGAACAGGCTGCCCAGGGGAGTGGTTGAGTCGCCATCCCTGAAGGTATTTAAAAGACAGGTAGAGGTAGTGCTTAGGGACATGGTTTAGTGGTGGGCTTCACAGTGTTAGGTTAACGGTTGGACTTGATGATCTTACGAGTCTCCAACCAAAACAATCCTATGAAGCTCAATGGAGGAGGGAGAAACCTCAGAAAGGCTGCGTTTGGTCATGATGCTGAACTACAGACAAGGGGCTCCTGGCACCAGGGGAAGCTCTTAAAGAGCAGGTGCTGCTACATCCACCAGTTCCCTCTGCTGAGCATAGAAGAGCCTGAAGTGACGAAGCAAATGCTGAATGGTCCCTCTGCACCACAAAATGGCAAAGTTGAGGATAATCTAGAGGGGAGATGCTTTGCTGTACTTGTGAGAGCTATTGCAGGGTTTATGGCACCAGTTAAAACGGAAAGTCTTGAGAACATGAGGTTGGAAAGGTGGTTCTGGCACATGAAAATCAGGTCTGGAGCATTCTGATCACTTCTGTCACCCTGTTAGGTGAGGAAAGTGCTAAAATAGAGAAAAGGACTGGAAAAGAGCAGAAATGATTGATGGTTTCAAGCAGTGCAGGTCATGAAGAAGATGTAATTAGTCCTGGCCTATTTAACCTGAAAGAAAAAGAAAGCTATAAATAAAAGATGGGAAAAAAAAAAAAGGAGAGGTAGAGTATTAAGACGACTACTTTGGACTCAGTATCTCCAAGTAAAAGTAATGGTATAAAATAGTTAGCCATCCGTGTGTTTTCATTTATGGTGGAGGTAGCAGGTACGCAATGCACTGTGGAAGTAAATAATAAGGGTAGGCAATTGGTGTCAGCTAATTGAAGGGCTAGGCAGTGTGTTTTGAGAGAACAAGAACGGGATGAGAGACTTGGGGCTGTTCAGCCTGGAGAAGAGAAGGCTCTGGGGAGACCTTATAGCAGCTTTCCAGTACCCGAAGGGGTCCTTGAGGAGAGATGGGGAGGGACTCTTTATCAGGGAGTGTAATGATAGGACGAGGGGTAACAGTTTTAAACTGAAAGAGGGGAAATTTAGATTAGATATTAGGAAGAAATTCTTTACTGTGAGGGTGGTGAGGCACTGGCACAAGTTGCCCAGGGAAGCTGTAGATGCCCCATCCCTGGAAGTGTTCAAGGCCAGGCTGGATGGGGCTTTGAGCAGCCTGGTCTAGTGGGAGGTGTCCCTGCCTATGGCAGGGGGGTTGGAACTAGGTGATCTTTAAGGTCCCTTCCAACCCAAACCATGCTGTGATTCTATAATATGCTAATACATCAACTAACTAGATTAAGGGTGTTAAGATGTCAGGATCCTTAATTTAGATCCTTATTTCTTGCCTGAGGAGGGCAGCCTATGGTGTGGTGTGCTCCTGGCTGTTAACATTCCTCTGCATGGTGGATGCAGCACCTGTGTGGCAGTGGATGTGTGTTCACCTCCCTTGCACTTTCTTCTTTCTTTCCCCCACACAAACATGAGCCAGCCGGTTTGGGAGCTAGACCTAACTGGCACTTAGTTTTGCATTGGTTTTGGTTACCTGACTCGAACTCCTTTCCCCCACTGCCAAGGACTGATGTCTTCCGTAGTTAGGCGTCTTTGAGTGTAGGCTGTTGGGCCTGTGCCAGGGTACCATGTGACGCTGGAAATTTATGAACTAGAAACTTGCTGCTAAAAGGACATCCATTTCAACTAGAGGAAGGGAAATCAGGAAGGCAACTTTACTGCCCTGAGATTGGGAGGGTTGCTTTCATGGCCTAAACCGTTGCTTTTATCATTAAATTATCTTTTTACTCAGGGAAGAGATGGATCTCCTGACATCCGTCCTTCATAATGTGCCTGTAAGAAACAGTAACGACCATCGTTGTATTTTAGCTCTTCTCGCAAGTTCGACATTGTGAAGTGATTTGCGTTTGGTTTTTTCTATGTTTATGGAGGCATTAATGGTTTCTGAAGGAAAGCTTGCTCTAATTTGTGGACATTAAATTGGTAAGATTTTGCCTGCTGTTGCTGACATAATTTCTTCTTTGTCTGACCTCATTCACCTGGCATTAAAATCTTATTACTGGATCTCAATTTTAAAATTGCAACAGCTAATAGGGAAAACCTTTGCTTTAAGTGTTTTGTTGGCTTGATCTAATCTGTGTCCTTAATGTCCGCTGTGGGACTGGATCCAGCTCTTCAGTGTTGACAAGTGCTTTTTAGCTTAATTTATTTATTATGGGGAAAACAATTTAAAACCTTCATTATTAAAGCCACTGTTTAAAGGAGAAAGTAATGAAATTGCCCACTCTGAAGACACAAGTTATATAACTTAATATCTAAACTTAAATAGCATTATTAAAGCCAAATATCCACCGTTAAACTCGCTTGATTCTCATTTTTGTTAACGAAACCCAAGGAGGATGCCTTCTGACATAATGCTTTGTAGTGCAGTGGCCAAAAAATACGGCTCTGCCTGCCGTGCACTTTGCAGGTTAACGCGTAATCCAGGCTTTATTAGTTTGCTTTGCCAGACTGCCCCTGCCCTTGCGGTAAGTGTCCCTCGTGCTTAAAGCCCGAGCACGTTTGCAGCTGTTATCCTTAAAAAAGTAGGCATAAGGTTAGTTGGAGTTATTTGTGATCTGATTGCTTTGTCAATAGCAATATAAAACTAGATCGGACTGGAGTATGCAATAGCATTTATAATGTTGGTGGTTTGTTTTGTTTTTTTTTTTCCCCCTTCCTCTTAAATTTCTGCTTGGCTCTGAAGTTATAAAGGGGCAACGCTTACCTGAAAGTTTTTGGAAAAAACTGGGATATGATCTTAATTTGACATTAAAGTGCACTTGTTCTCACATATCAGAAAAAGAGAAAAAGTTTTGTAAGTCTTTTTTTTTTTTTTTTTTTATGCACAACACAATGTTGAATTCCTGAAGATTTGTTTTTCTTGGTAATTCTGATTAAGGGAAGAATTGGCAGCTAGTGAATGGTAGGGAAAAAGTGCTGAATTAATGTTGTAAGAGGGGAAGAACTTCATTATTTCCAGAGATGATTTTACTTTTTGTTTGATTTGATTGCTTTTACGCTTTGATTTGCATTAACATGCAAATATTTCTTCCGTGCTGTGCTCAATGTTGAAAGAGATAAAATAAAGCAAATGAAGGCGATGAAGACAAATCTTTCTTCCAAAGGAAAATGTAAATGTTATCAGTACTAGGAAAATTAAAAAAAAAAAAAAAAAATGCAGAAAGGTGCAATAATCAGAGTTTTGAATATTTAAAGATCAAGTTTGTCATTACTTCAAACTAGCTCAATCAGAGCAGGAAAAACACAGTATTGATAAATGGTGATGCCTCCGAGTGAGATATTTGAGATGTTATTGTCACCAAAGTGTATTTATAGAGCTGCCAGCAGCACTTCAATACTAGCGCTGCGCAGGAGTGGTGGTATCTTGCTTCCTGGTCTGACTTATTTTAACTGCTGTATTTGAATGTGTTGTTTATTTTTGAATGGGAAATAAACCATCGCTTCTGGGATTTTTAGAAAAGAGGACTTGGAGATAAGTTCTGAAGTACACTGGTATTTCATTCTCTGGAAGAAGATGGGTAAAAAAATGCATAGGAAAACTAAAATATCTGATGATGTTCTCAAAAAAAGACTTCTTGTGTGGGGGAATCGCTTCATTTCTTCCTGCCCTCTATTAAGTCCTAATGTCTGCCATTTTACTGTTGAGAGAAAGTAATCTTTTTATTCTTTTACAAAGGAGATGTTCCTTGTAAAATCTCTGACTGCACTACATCTCAGATCAGCCTGATTGATAACTTTTTACATACGTCGCAGTAAGCATTTGATGGCTTTATGTTTAAAATTTAGTGTGGCTGATGTTATAGTGGTACTACTCTGTATATTATTGAAATGGCTTTGGCTTGCTGCAACACTTCCAGTTTACAAAAAAAAAAAAAAAAAAAAAGGAAAACCCTTTTTTCCTGAAGGCTGCTGGCGAGAAAGTGGATGGGAGAAGGGTGTGCACTTAAAGAAGGGTCGCAGTCTGGAGGTAAAGCAGAAAATGCAGAGGCCATCATGCAACTAAAGGTTAATTAGACAGTGTTCATACATATACTCTGCACCTGCTTAAGACAGGGTATGGGAGTAGTCTCATTAATGTCAGAAGGCTTGAAGTTAAGCAGATTTATAATTGTTTGTTGGATTATGTCCCAAGCTCGTCTTGCAAAAATATTGCTTCTAATAGATTCCTACTGCTTGATACAAAAAAAGGAAAGAAAAATCTTTGAGCCACCTATTGGACGGCCAGAAAAAGGAAACGAGACAGAAATTGGAACCCCTTTATTGACAAATGCAGTCTCTCCCCTGAAGCACATCCATAACTCCCCAGAAGGGTGTTCCCCCCTCAAACTCCTGCCGTGGTTTTGCCTCCCATCGCCTTGCCACGTTACTCGTTGTGACACTTGGATGCCTCCTTTGGATCTCCCCCACTTCCTTCTGTCAATGATTAACTGCTCTTGACCTACGCTTGCCTTCGTGCTCGCCACCACATCCAGCGCTTGCCGTGTCCCCCTGCCATGCCATGGGGAGCCCGGATGCCTCTCGCGGGGCTCTGCCTGTCACCACCTCCTCATTCAGATCCCGTCTCGCTGACCGCTTCGCCCCTTCAAGTTGCTCGCCCCGGGCAACTGCGTGGGGTGCAGGGCTGACGGGGCTGGTGGCTCTCTTTGCACGGGCATGCAAGCGGCTGGATGGTTTCCCATTTTTCCCATTCTTCCCTCGAATCCCTCTTTTTCTAATTTAAATGCTATGTTTGCATTTACCAGCTCTTTTCATTTTCTTCCTACTCTGATTTTTGTGGCTCTCCCGCATCTGAAGCGGAGGACTGGAGAGCCATTGGAAATTTCTGATTGAGATCGAAAAGGAGTTTGAGATGCTCTGAGAGAAACTGCAGAGAAACACAAGGCCCGGGACCCCAGCGGCAGCACTAGAAAGCTTGTTTCTGTTTGGATGCCTTCCTAGAATGGCTCTTTTGAACTTATTTAAAGTTTAAAAAAAAGGAAAAAGGAAACGAGAACTTCCCTGTGAAACTTCCCGTGAAAACCTTGAAACTTCTTACGATCATAGGCTGAGAATTGACTTTAAAGTAACCTAGAAGGCAAGCTGTCTGGCTTGCTGTTATTATCTGGAGTGGTCACAGCTTTTGCTGTTTAACCTCTACAATGTGTTCCCTGCCCTTAATGAATGTCTCATGCCAACATTAAATATGTAGATGATGCCTCACGGGGAGAAGAAAATCATTGCAATAAGGTTAATGTTTTAGCTACTAATTTGTAGTTTCCAAATGTTCATATTTACGGGGAGAGATTTTAATTATTTCATTTTAACACAGTTAGATTTGTTCTTGTGTCTGGGCATAAAAGAATCCTTAGGTTTCTGGCTCATCACATGTATTCGGTAAATATTTTTTTCATTATATCAGATTTCTCTGAACTCTTGAATAGGAATGCCCTGAAGTTCAGTGGCTTAACTGTTATTTTTCTTTTGCATATGTAACTTGTTAGATAAATGCATTTTTCATCCATGGTAGGGGCACTATGCTTTGCAGTAAGAGTTGTACTTTGGCCCACAACATGAAGATCTACTCATGTATTGAACAAATACATTGCAATGACTGATGAAAACCACCTCCCCATGAAGTGCTGCTGCCTTCTCCTATGTCTGTTGCCTTCTGGAAGTATTCTTTTTAAGCACAGTTAAAAGGCAGCACGGCAACAGCCCGGGTTTTATTTCGGTCACGGAGAGGAACGACACTGACACGCTGCAGAATGTGTCTGGCAGAAAGTGCCCAACCATTTTGACTTTTCAGGATGAATTAATTCTCTCCTTCTCCTATGGTATAATGTTTTTAGCTTAGAGCTCTGCTGGTCCAGCATAAGCGCATCCTTCCCTCGATTCTTCTTTCTGCCATCAGGTTCATGGTCCAGCTCCTTCCCTCCCTCTCGTTGATCTGCCCCCGCTCTCACTTGGAGATTTCTTCAAGAATGAGAGCTGAGAAAATACTGGGTAGCCCTCTTGCTTTCTACGTTTTGTTCTTCTTTTTCTCTATTAAACAAAAAAAAGATGATTCTTGCCTGCTGCCCTTCTCTAAGTTCTGCTTTGCCCTGGCTCCTGTACAAAATACAGCCAGGGAAGGACTTTTAATAGCTGTCAAGTTTTCAGACCAGTACCTCAAATTCAAGGAATGGCTCTTGTGAGCTTTTCATTTTCCTTAAAGCTCTCTTTTGTGGTGACACCCAGAGAGAAGAAGTGGCTCTGGTTATGGGCTTGCTGGGTATCCGTGGGCTTCTCCTGCCTGCCCTGCTGTGCCCTGGGAACCCCCTCTGTCTCCGGTCCTGTGCCTGGGTTGCGAGCCCTGCCTTGGAGCAGCGACTGGGAGGGATGCAACTGCTGCTCCTTCATGCAGTGGCATACCTCCTCCTGATACTGAAATTAATAAAAAGTTAAGAGGCGCTTGCATAGGAGAGAATAGCATTTTATAGTTATTACTCAAATCCAAAAAATCCTTACTTCCAACAGCAGGAGATTTGAGCTCTTGGACCCAGGGCAGAGAGAGATCTTTTCTGCACAGTCGTTGCAGCTTCTTCCATATGCTTTCCCCATCTGGGGTGGTGTGCCTTGAGTCCAGTGATTTATGATGATGATTACTATTATTATTATTTATTATTACGAGAGATTTGAGAAGAACATTTCTATCCCATTGGGGTGCTTGTACTTGGTACTGAGCGGAGGGACATCTCATCTCTTCTTGTGGGTCTGAGAGAAGGTAAGAGGTTCAGCAAAGGCAAGTGGTCAGGGCAGCAGTAGTTGATGGGAGGACACTATAGCAGCATGAGACATTTTAAAAAAAAACAGTCCCAGGTTGCTGTTGATTTTCCCAGGATCCTGTCCCGAGAGATCCATAGGATTCTGGGTGATGTCTGTGGCCTCTAGCCCAGCAGAGCAAGCTCGTCTCGCTTAATAACAACCATCTGGGAGGACCACTGGGAGGGATTCCTGCTGGCTAATTATCAGCCTTCAGCATCTCCTCGGACTTTTTCTGAGCTGAATAGGGGACTAAAAAGTAGCTGAACAAGCAATTTTTGAAAATATTGTATGTGAGAAGTTACTTCTGCTAAATAAGCATTTGGCCTGTTGAAGCCATTTTGTATATTTTTATTTTTTTCTTAATTCTTTAGCTTCATGCCGTGTGCTAGAATTAACTAGAATTCTACTCAGCTGTTTTGGAAGTTTCCCTGATAAGACTACATCTGTGTATACTAAATAATAAATCAAATTCAGTAGGAATAGTTCTTTATTATATTAGTTAACAAAAGATGCCTTTAGATTCATATGCTTGAAAGTGATTAACACACGATGCAAAAACAAGTCATTTTCTGATTTGTCCATTTGTTCACAAGCAGATTCTGTAATTCTACGTTGAAATGAGTTTTCCTACCTAGCCTATATTGTAGCAAAACGTATGTTATAACATACCAAGAGGAAATGTAAACAAATCGTCAGCTCATAGAGTAAGATCCGCTGATGTTTAGTTTTTAAAGTGTTCCTTGTTTCCCCCCCCTCCTTTTTTTTCTAATTTATTAGAGGTTTATATAAAACAATGCATGGCAGAGAGATTGGAGTCTCATATTCCTCCTGAATCCTCCCTCCTGCCCCAAATTTGTAAAACGCACGCACAGAGTCCACCAGATGATTTGACAATGATGTTCGCAGAGGTATTGCTCAGGTTTCTGCATTCCATTGTCGGATGTCACCTCTGGTGGCTGCTGAGGAGAGGGCGAATAGGGCGGCTGGTGACCGGTGGCCCTGGCCATCATCGCCAAGGGATGGAGGGAGGAATGCGTTAGAAATGCCAAGCGAGTCCCAAGCGCTGGTGGCTTTGCAGGGGAAGGAAACTGCCTTTATTTAACTCTGCAAAGACTGCAGAGAGTCGTCAAAGTCTCTGAAGCACAGAAAGTTGTTCTAAAAACTGTTTAACTCTTTACTGTGAATATTTGGTATAAATACATCTGTTTAGTTTGAAAAAAAAGGGCAGTGGTCTGTATGCATTTTGTTCCTGAATTTGGCTCCCCCGGATTAGGGTTTTTGCTCTATTTCTTTATTCAGAAATAGTCCCCCACCCTCTTTGCAAGTGTAAATTGCTCTTCTGTAATGAGATCAATGGACCTTCACTGATTTACAGTAGTAGAGAATAATTTGGCTCATTATGCATTTGATGAGATACGATCTGGGAGGCTATCTTTGCATGGACAGATAGTAAAATAAACATTAAGGACTAATAAAAAATGTCATACCCTCCACCGCTGTGCTCTCGCTGTGTATATAGGGATATGTCATTACATGCAAGCGGAGCAAAAGTATCCCCGGGTCAGCTCCATGGGTTGCCCAGGTGAAGGCTTTTCTCTTCTTCCGACTTCTGTTGTGCTAAAGTCTGTTTTGTCAGTCAAGGTGGCAAAAGGCTCAGGTTTAGTCTTGGGTTTAGCACATGTCCTGGCAAGTGCAGCTCTTTTTACACAGGCAAAACTGATTTTTTTTTTTTTTTTTTTTTTTTTTTTTTTGTCTAGTGGAAACACAAATCCTAATGAAGTCTCTTAAAACAGCACCAGGCTGATGTTAAGGAGGGGTGTTTAGAACCGTAATCAGGCTTCAAAATAAAACCAATCACCTCAAAATTGGTTGTTTCTGCAATTTGGTTGAGTAAGTAATCAATCACCCTGTGACAGCCAGCTGGCTCCAGGCAAGGCTTTCACATTCCTGTGGTTTCGGTGCAGATCCTCAAAACCTCCACCACTGTGACAGCTCTGGCAACTGGCTTGTGCTGCCTGGCACTGATGGTCCTTTGGGAAAAAGGTTAAATGTGCTTGTTTTCTTTATTTTTTTTTTTTCCAAAGAAAATATGTTGCAGTGGTATTTTCTGGGATACTGGTAAATTACATGTGTTCCATCCCTGGTGGTGTGACTTCTTGAAAGGGAAGTGAGAGAATTAAGATGAAGCCACTTGTGAAATTCAAGGAAGTGGGGAGTATACTTTAAGAGTAGTAACATAAATTATGTGAAAGCCCTTCTCCATAATCTGTTTTAAGAATTAAATTATTTTTGTTTCTCAAGTTTATATATATGTCAAAATTAGTAACAAAGTAATATAAGAAAGTTAATTTTTCTGAAATTAAAATTTCTGCTATTAAGACTTCTGTGGAAAAGAACATATGAAGGAGCCCTGCTGCTGGCCACAGTTACTGCATATTCTTTTCCAAGTACTTTAAAAAAATACTTTGTTTTCTTATGTGCAAGTATTTCCCCCCTTTTCATAACACTTTCTATAATGAATTGGATAATGTTTCTGGTTTATTCACATCTTATGTGTAGACTTTTCTGGACTGACTTCTTGCTCTGTACAATACATGGGATGTTTTTACTAAACATGTTAAGAGGAATGGGCAGAATATATTTAAAGGGACCACCTTGAGCTTGTAATTTTCATCCTTAGAGTGTAAAAATTCAGAGCACTGTGCGTTTTTCATTCCATAGATGCCACTGGTGAGTAGGGTTGGGTTATCTCTGTTCTTAGTAACGGCAGAGCTCTTTGCCCGATTTTTATTTTTGTTTGGTTTTTTTTTTTCATGGGGAAGAACTAAATGATGCTTTTAATACTAGAAGGCAATGTATTTTGCACGTTTTGTGGGTTAGGAAGCACTCAGGAAAACTAAGATGGCTTTGAGGAGGTGCAGTAATCCTCCAACCTCCTCCTCAGGAGGCTTGGGTTTAATTTCTAGGCTATGCTACTTCAAAATAACCCTTTTCCTCTCCTCAATTAGTGCTGATGACCAGACCGGAGTGTTTCAGCTGCTCAGTGAGGCCTCCCTGCTGGGAATCAGAGACGTGTTCTCTGATGGCAGTGACTGCGGATGAAACATCTGCAATGGCCGGGCAGTCCCTCCGCGCCTGGGGCCACTCGCTGCCGATACTTCCCTTGTTTATCCACTAGCCACTTGGAAATGGCTCGTAACGGGGCTGGCATCTGTGCCACAGAGCAGCCCTGTGGGAGAGGTGATGTATGGACCTGCTGTGCTTCAAATCCAAGGGTGACGTCTCCCTAAATCAGAGCCATTAACTTGCTTAAAATATCTACTGTGTTTTGCGTGATAATGTGGCTTCATCTGATGTGGGATTCAGAAGATGCTTCTTGTCCACTGGCACCAAAACTTCCCTCAGACACGTGGCCGGGATGCTTGTGAGAAATGCGTTTTTGCAAAAACAGCAGAGATCCTTCTCGTGTGATGGCCAGTGTGGGGTCAGCTCCAGGCATGGGTTGCCCCAGGACTTCCTAAACTAGGTGGGACCCTCGTGGGCTGTCTGGTGTCTGCAGAGGTGTTTCAGTGACGCCATGGATTTCGGTCATTGAGCAGGACCTTGTGTTGTTGTGCATTGTACCATTTTCGAGCTAGAGTGGGAAATTAAGGCTTGGGGGGGGGTTTCACCTAAGGGAGAGGCCATATGCCACTGGGAGGTGGCAACAAAGGCTTTCAGACCTTTTCTTTGTTTTCACAGGAGTTGCAACTGGACTACAATGCACAATCTTTTTTCTTTTATTATTTTTCATTCTACCTGAACGCCTCCTTTTACTGCTGATAGTGATGGGGGAGTACATGCAGATCAGCAAATAAGCCCTTGTGTTTTTTCTTAGAGTACGCTTCACCTCAACACAAATGTCATTCATTTCCTTTGCTGGTACACAAATAGAAAAGCTTGTCCCAAGTTCTGCATGAGGTTCGTAACTAGCGTGAATCAGCATCCCAGTACAGCCCTCATGTCCTCGGCAGCGTACTCAGGTAGCACCCAAGCACAGTGATAGCAGTCTGAAGGTGGAAGGACCTGAGACACCAAAGAGATTGTGCAGCATGTCCTCGGAGCTGCTCTCATGGGGCTGAGCTTCAGTACCTTCTCTGGTGTCACGTGTGATGGCAGGGGAAAAGAGCTCTCGGGGAAGATGCTCCTTAAGTGTGGTGCTTTTGGAGGTTAAACCTATTACCCTGAGTTATTCTCAGAAGCTACCCAACAGCTAGCGCAAATCTTTCTCATCTTTGGTGGTAAGTGGTATGATCTGAAATTCTGTGTGATAATTGGTCAGCTGCATTTCTTCTTGTTCCTGACAACTTCCCTGCGCGCGGAGCATGCTGTAATCCACTAGTCTTGAAGTTCATCAGCCAGTCTGGGCACCTACAGTGAAAAACTATCGTGAGGCTGCTCTTCTCAGGTGCAGCTGAAAACGTAAAATGTTTGTGTATGAGAATATGCAGAATAACTTGTGGAAGTGAAAAAGCAGGTTGTTAAACATTTTTAATAAGCTTTGTAGGTCCATGGTCTTTACTTGCCTAAAGATGTTATTTTTCGAAATCTTTTATGAGAATCTGTTTTTTGTTTGATATGTCTTTCATTTTGTGCTGTTTAAAATTTCACGAGTATGCTCTGCTTCTGTGGAAAAAGGTGCTATAAGCTCCAGATGTGATTTCGTTCTCTGCAGAGGTAAGTTTAAACCTAGTTATTCCTTACAAGCTTTGAATCAGCCATTCTTCCTTTTTTTTTTTTCCCCTCTTAATACCTAGGCTGATGCATTTCAAAAGTAATTCAAACTTTGTTTTCCAGTTCTTTTCCTCTTCTGCTGGCAGCTGGCAATTCTGTTGCTGTGGTGCATATCAAATCACAACTCACCACAGCACCTCAAAAGTGGGCGTGCAAAGCTCTTGCGATGTGATGTTCCTCAGGATGTACGCCTTTTGGGCTGAGAATATGCCAGTCGAGTATGAAGTCATTGAGGACTGTTGACCTGAGAAGCCTTAGAAAACTTTGATTTCATTATTTTTAAAAAAGAAATTACCCACTCCACCACCCTTTACTGATCACTCAGAAAGTCATTACTCTGTTGCTGCTTTTTTATGCCCTTTGCACAACCTTTCAGAATCATTTGCTTTAGAAAATTGAACGATGAAACAGTCTTGACAAAATCAAATTGAAGGCTCAAATAACAAAGGGTGCGATTGTAATGTTCCTGCTGCTAATGAAACGTAATTTAACAAGTCAGTTCAATAATTTACTTCATAACCCCAGAGTAAAGTTTCATTCAGTGGCTGTCAAATTTAAGATACCCCAAGCCTCGCAGATGAAGCAAAGACTGTGTTTATAGCCCATTTACACTGGGAGCCAGACTGTCAATGTGGAGCCCTGCCAGCTTGGGCCAGATGAGAGTCTGGCTCCATATGGAGAGCACGAGATCTGTGTTTTTTCACAACTAGTTTTTGACCCTGACATCCAATCCAGTAACCACAACTGCAGCCGAATTGGTAGCAAACAGCAATTTCTATTTTTTTGCACAGTAGAAACATGTGTCAAGTGTCGATGATGAGGTCCATGTGCTGTTATTAGTGTGCTCTGGGAGGCTGGGCAGCCTTCCTCACATCGCTCTAGCTGAGGGCTAGATATCACATGCAATCACACAAAAAAAACCCCCCAAGGACAGTAGCATGTGGAGCTTTAATGCTTTGGGAAAGGACAGAGGACGAGGAGGAAGCAAAGCTGGCCAAAGCAGGTACACAGAGAAGGGACATGGTTAAACTATTTTTGTCTGAGGGCATGGCAAAACTATGATGCCCTTGGCCTGGGCAGGTGATTACATCCCAGCTGAGATCACCAGCAACTGTTTTTGTGTGGGGCCCCACACTAACCTTTCTGAGGAAGAAGCCAGTCATGTCACTTACTGGTACAATTAAATATCGTGGGAACTTAGATGGCAATTAGCATCCTAGCATCAATACTTTGCTTCAGTGGTGATGCATGAAGTGATTTACCTTCCATGAACTTTTTACTTGACAAACAATTCTCTCTGTTGTGGGCAAAGAGTCATTAAACAGGAATCTCAAAGGGATGAGTTAGCTAAGTGTTCCTTTCTCCAGCTTCCTGCTTTTTCTTCATCTTTCATGTCTGATATTAATTTGGTTCTTTCGGAGACAGCCATTTTAATTGATTAAGTAGACCCGAAATGTTGTTGATGTGTTGCCAACATTTTTAACAAGATGTTCCTTCAAAAAATCATCCATCAGCTTCATGTTCTTTTCAGAGGAGGGGAAAGAAGAAACCTATCAATTCTGCATCCTTCACCTCATTCCCCAAAGGATCAATCATTTCTCTTTGTTCCACGTCTGGTTTAGTACTTCCTACCGTGCGTTGATTTTTGTGTGCCTTCACATGAGGGTAGTTAATGCTCCCAGAAGCAATGCTAGAAGAAGCCTATCTTGTTCCTTCTGCAGGGAGGTGGTTTGGGGACCTTTTTCAATGAAGTCTTCGGGAGCAGAGTTTGCACTGCGTTACTTGGGCTGCTTTTGAGCTCCCCAACTGGGCAGCAGACGGCTCAATCCTAGGCTTGGACATGAGCTGTTAAGAGGCATGCCAGGATTCAGGGCTGGATGGGTGGACCTGACAGATGACTTTATGCTCCAAAATATTTTTTCCCCTGTTAAGTGTCAGTGAATCCCATTCATTGTTACAGTGCCATGCAAAGGACTGAATTTTTGAGGAGTTAGCAAGGAGGAACCAGAAGAAGCTGCATTAGTGGTCTCGGAGGGAACCCTGCAAAGCTCAGCAAAGGAGGAGGGAATAAACCTAAGCAACAGCACGGACTGTACGATGGCTCTGCAGGAAAGGACATGCAAGTTCTTTTGGTGGAACATAAGTCAGCAGTGAATCACGGAATCTTCAGAGTTGGAAGGGACCTCAAGAAATCATCTAGTCCAACTCCCCTGCTAGAGCAGGACTGCCTAAAGCACATCCCTCAGGGCTGCATCCAGGCGGGTCTTGAAAATCTCCAGAGAAGGGGACTCCACAACCTCCCTGGGCAGCCTGTTCCAGTGCTCTGTCACCCTCACTGTAAAGAAGTTTTTCCGTGTATTTGAACGGAACTTCCTATGTTCTAGCTTGTGCCCATTGCCCCTTGTCCTGTTGCTGGGAACCATTGAAAAGAGCCTGGCTCCGTCTTCCTTAAACCCACCCTTTAGGTACTTGTAAACATTAATCAGGTCCCCCCTCAACCTTCTCTTCTCCAGGCTAAAGAGTCCCAGCTCTTTCAGCCTTTCCTCATAAGGGAGGTGCTCCAGTCCCATAATCATCTTGGTTGCCCTACGCTGGACTCGCTCCAGTAGTTCCCTGTCCCTCTTGAACTGGGGAGCCCAAAACTGGACACAGTACTCCAGTTGTGGCCTCACCAGTGCAGAGTAGAGGGGGAGAATGACCTCCCTCGACCTACTGGCCACAGTCTTCCCTATGCAGCCCAGGATGCCATTGGCCTTCTTGGCGACAAGGGCACACTGCTGGCTCATGGATAATTTGCTGTCTACCAGGACCCCCAGGTCCTTCTCCTCAGAACTACTTCCCAGCATGTCCGCCCCTAACCTATACTGGTGTTTGGCATTCTTCCTTCCCAGGTGCAGGACCCTACACTTGCTTTTGTTGAACCTCATTAGGTTCTTCTCTGCCCAGCTCTCCAGCCTGTCCAGGTCACGCTGGATGGCAGCACGGCCCTCTGGAGTGTCGGCCACCCCTCCCAGCTTGGTATCATCAGCAAACTTGCTGAGGATACACTCTGTCCCCTCATCTAGGTCATTAATGAATATATTGAACAAAATTGGTCCAAGTATTGACCCCTGAGGGACACCACTCGTTACAGGCCTCCAACTGGACTCTGTGCTGCTGATCACAACCCTCTGGGTTCTGTCACTCAGCCAGCTCTCGATCCACCTCACTGTCACCTCGTCTAGCCCATACTTCCTCAGCTTCCTAATGAGGATGTTATGGGAGACAGTGTCAAAAGCCTTGCTAAGGTCAAGGTAGATGACATCTACGGCTCTCCCCTCATCCAGCCAACCCGTTATAACATCATAGAAAGCTATCAGATTGGTCAGGCATGATTTGCCCTTGGTAAATCCATGCTGACCACTTCCAATAACTTCCTGTTCCTCTATGTGTTTGGAGATGACATCCAGAATGAGTCGCTCCATTACCTTCCCAGGGACAGAGGTGAGACTAACCGGCCTGTAGTTCCCTGGGTCCTCCTTCTTGCCTTTTTTGAATATTGGAGTGATGTCAGCCTTCCTCCAGTCCTCAGGCACCTCTCCTGTTCCCCATGACTTTTCAAAGACGATGGAGAGCGGTCTAGCGATAACATCTGCCAGCTCTCTCAGCACTCGCGGGTGCATCCCGTCAGGGCCCATGGATTTATGAATGTCCAGCTTGGCCAAGTGGTCTCTGACCCGGTCCTTCTCAACTAAGGGAAAATCTTCCTCTCTCCAGACCTTCCCCCTTGCCTCCAGGGTATGGGATGCGTGAGGGACGGCTTTATCAGTGAAGACCGAAGAAAAGAAGGCATTCAGTGAAGGCCAACCACAGGCAGAGTTGATTCAAAAGAGCATGTCAAGAGAAGTCTCCTCTACTCGGCAGTGGACAGGCTGCATCTGGAGTCCTATGCTCAGTTTTGGGTCCTGCTCCCATGGAAGAAAGACTTTCAGTCTTAGAATGAGGGCCATCAAGATAGCAAGGAAGCTTAAAAGACAGAATGATGGTCCAAGAGAGGAAGAAGTGTGGCTTTATGTGTCCTGGAGAAGAAAAAAATCAAAGGAGAATCTTGTGAATGGTTTATAGATAAGATGGGTCAGACTTATCTTGAGAGTGCATCGCAGCAAGGGGAATTCCTGCTAGCTGTAAATAAACAAATTTCACAGTAAGGATGCTCAAATATCAACGCAGGTTGCCCAGAGAATATGTGGACTTTTCATACCTGAAGGTACTTAAAACTGGACAGAACAAATGCTTAAATCTAATTTTGAAGTTAAGCCTGCTTTCAGCATGAGATGATTTTCAGAGGCCACTTCCAGTCTGAATTATTCAATGATTCATATAAAATCCTGTGCTTTATAAATTTGGGGGGGGGGTTACATTTATTTATTTTTTAAGCAGGAATGACTGATAGTCTGGTGTTTCTTCAGAGAAGGTGTTTTTCCACCCATAATTATTCCATATTTTAAATACTAACCCATTTATCCAAGAGGAATATGTGCCTCACCTGGAGTGGAAGAGAAGGGATTTGCTTTTTCCCAAGCCAAAGTTATCTTAATCTTGTTTTCAGGAATGAAAGGATAATATATTGCTTTACCTGTATTCAAATACTTTGACAGTCCTTTCTCAAAAATTCTATTATTCTCGTGCTTTCAGGCAAAGCCTATTAGCCTGGCAGGGTGCATGGCTTTTTGGCAAGGCCGTACAGAGTGGAATAACACATGAAAACTTTGTGCTCAATGAGGATTTGAACAAGTTGATATAACTAGGGTTGGATGGAAGGAAAGCCTCAGAGTGGAGAGTATGACAAGGATCCAAAAGTGGGGGAAAAGAAGGGAGCAGAACAGAAACAAGTCAGAGGAAGGGACCGAAGGGTGGTGTCTCTGCCTCGACCCGAGCAGGACTCGTTCAGTGGTATGTTTGAAAGCCAGCCAACCTCCCATTTACTTTTTGCAGAAGGCTGTAATAAATGGGACAAGGCAATGCAGGTGATGAAATAGCAGAGTGGGCTGGACTGATCGTTCAGTCCTATCCATCGCCCCAGAGCTCCCCAGTGATGCTGTGTCACTTCATCTGAATTTTCCCTTTTCTGAGGTTTGAGCTGAGATTTGAGAATCACGGTGCAAAAACGATGAGCTGTAGCTGAAACGTATTGGGATTGTGCTAGAAGATACCAAGTGATGTAAACGCTCTTCCCTGGGTGGCGCAAGCTTGGCATCCCAAATTGATGGATGCTTTTGACTTTAATGTGTGTGGCTCAGTCTCCTGTGTAAAATGGTGGCTGGGAAGATGGTGATTATCAGTATTGATGGCTATTCTTGCAGCGCTCATTTATCAGTGTTAAGCACTACAGGAAAGTATGCGAGAAAATTGATAATTCTGTCTTCATAGCTCAATTCCTTAAATACTCTTCACCCTTTACACTGGCTAAGGCAGCAGTTCCTTCCTGGACAAAAAATAAAAGGGAACAGGGTTGGAAATAATGCATCAGTAGAAGGCAACTTAATTCTGGCATTTCTTAAGTGCTGACTTCTGTCATAATAATGTTAATTTAATGTATTCTGGTGGGTAATTTTATCTATAAGATTGTATTCCTTTTTCAGCTTTCTCAATTTTCTGGTTGTAAAGCTTGACCCTAGTGACACGTTCCTCTGCAGCTCGGCAGTCTTTATATCCTCAGCGTTATCGATGTAAAAGGAGAGGGCCAGTTTGTCCAGGCCAGTTTGTCCTGGCCAGTTCACTCAAAAAAAAAAAAAAAAAAAAAAAAAAAAAAAAAAGTCTTTCAGAGGCCTGGTGGGCCTTTCTGCAGCATTGGGCTGCCACCATCCCTTTCACCTCGCTGATAGTGAATGCGTATTTCTTCTGCGTTTTGGCTCCTGCTTATGATACTGTTAGAGCCTTTATTTTTAGAGTTGCTATCTTTTCCCCTGCTGCCATATCTGTCTGCAGAGTATTGCGCTCCTGCCAAGTTACGCTTGCTCTAGACACAACATAAACAGAATTGCATGTAAGAAATGTGAAGTTGCTTGGATTCGCTGTGAAAAGTGGTTTTAGTTTCAGAGTAATTTCACTTTAGCCCTGTTGCTGATCTTAATCCTGGCTGTCTAAAGCAAGGGTTATCTGTTGTTGGTGGTGCACAGGGTATGGCTGCTTTAGCTCTTGTCACTGCCTGGAGTTCTGAGACGGTACAGGAAAAGAATTAATGATGTTACTTATGTGTATCAATAGGAAAAGCTTTTTCATTTTCATACTGACACATGAAAATGATTGCTAGAACTGTTAAATTGGGAGTGGGAAAAGGAAAAAAAAGAAAAGATGGGGAAAAATGTTTACCTTTTTTTTTGTTTTAAAAAAGGTGGCCCAAATAGTAGATGGTAATAAGGACAAAAGATTTTATTCAGTGTCCCCTGAGGTCTGTCTTCATCCCAAATCCATTAATTTTCAGATTATTAAGACTATCATGCAAACCACAAGGAAAAAATTTAGGCATGTTCTGAGAAAGTAAAATACTTCGGCTTGCCGAGGCATTTCTTTGATGCTAAGAAAAGAAAAAAGAAAAAAAAAAAAACACCCAAACTGTGTTAGTTCACACAATGACTGTTTTCGGTTAGCTCTGAAGAGTTTGAGGTTGAGCTTCAATAACATGTGTTACTCAGACATTGCTTTGATGACCTTTTTTTCTTTTTTTTTTTTTTTAACTTGTTTAAGAGTCACAGAAACAGAATTGAATCAGTAGTTTGGATGGTTCCTGATATCTGATCCAGTGCTGGCGCAGAAGGATGTAGTGGCACATTACAGCTATTATGGTAACAGAGTCCCATTGAAAGCCAATTTTTCTTAAGGCTGTTTTCAGAAGAGAGATGTAGATGTTATGAAAACACATATACATGTCAGTTTAAAAAAAAAAACCTTTCATCGAGAGACATCGAAGTAGTTGAATATAACGAAAATTTTAATTTTATTCCTGTTTCTCTTCTGTGTTGTGTGGGACCGCCTGGTACCTGGTGGGACTAAAATGGGTTTGACTCTTCCTTATCTAGATAGCGTTCTGGTGTTGGGAGGTAAACGTGGTGCCACAAGCAATAATGAAGGGAAGAAATTTAATTAATTAATTGCAAAGCAAGGCACAGATGAGCCCTAGTCCAGAGGACCCTGGCTCTTGGGGAGGCGTGGAGCTGCAAGGTTCATGGGTGACGTTCTTCTCTAGGACTCATTAGAGTAAAACAAGCTCTAGAGAAGAGGTCCCCAGCTGCTGATCCTGAGTAAGTGAGCCCAAGAAAATGTTATGTTATCCTTGACGACATGTGGAGCAGTGTCATACAGTGATTCAAAACAAACAAAAAAAGGTTTATGTGGCCATTTGTGTGAATCTGTGAATATTGGCAGTGTTTTTGTTGTCCTGAATGACTTGCAGACTCATTTCTGAAGCTCCTGGTAAGAGCAGCCCTGGAGCCATAGGGGCTGCGCCCTGCTGTCCCCTCTCCTTGGTTTAGGGGCTGGTGGCAGCTCTTACCCTGCCTGCCTCCTTGCCCACACTCCTGCCACCCTGCAGAAAGGATGCTCTGCGCACATTCTCTCTGTGGCAGGGAATAAAAATTAAGCTTGAGAATGAGCAAGTTCTCCTCTACAAGAAAGGGTTGGTGTGGCAGGATTGGTGAAAACTCTGGCTATTCTGTGTCTGCTCGCTGTGTGCTGAGATAAGATAAAGTGTGAAGTGGAGCAACCTATTTAAAAATATTTGTCATAGTTAAAGAGAAAAACACGGGTATAAAAGAGGGAAAGACAAGGTTGTGTTATGGCCTGCTTGTGCTCATGTAACACCCATTTAAATTCCCATTTATATTATTCCTAATACACTCGTCTCCTTTTTGCCTCAGAGCTATTTTAATTGAATTTGCTTGTTCTGCCTGCCATTTAGCTGCGAGCTGCCCTGACTAAAACCAGTTCCAATGCAATAACAAACCAAGCTGTTTCACTAAATTTCCGGCGTTAAAAGCAGCTGACCTTCATGTGCTGCAAGGGGTGAAGTGGGGCGGGGGGGGCGGGGTATGGTGGTGTCTGATGGGTCTAATACTGAGCGCTGCACGCAAAATCAACTTGCGAACATAACTTGGATGAGAAATTATTGTAATTGCACTAACTACCCATATTAAACACAGTTGCTGTCTTTTCCCTGCAAGTGTGTGTGTAACTTTCAAATATCGACTGCATTTGGAACTGAATTATCAAATGGGCTGTAATCATATGCTAGAATACATTTGGGATGAGTATATATTTTGTAATAATTACTTCATTACTAGGCATAACATAGCTGTTTCTCTTGAATGTGCTTTTTTTTTTTTCATTTATTTGGGAAACAAAAAAAGAAAAATAGAGACACTTTTAAAAAATTCATCAATGAATACACCATTAATACTGTTGGGTAAAACAAAAATAAGGGGATGGCATCAAAATTTTATTTCCCATAGCCCATATTTATACAACAGTACAGCTATTAATTATCTTTGTCTAGTTTGTGAAACAGAACAGTCAGCCAAAGTACTGTTTGACACTGTATTTCTATTGGATTTGTTGGGCCAGCTGCTTGACCACCAGGACTGTTGGATCGCACAGGGCAGTAACACACCCTTGTGTCATTAAACTGATGAGTTTTCCCATCCATTTTGATGATCCAGGACTTCACCCATTGAGTTGTCAAGACAAGACCTGTTCTGTTGCAGGAGGGAGTATCGTGTTTGCTTATGCATAACTACTGTAACAGATGATATAGACGTAACTGATTTTTTTAATTTTTTTTTTTACCTCTGCTGTATTCTCTGGGACTCCTGAGAGTCTGTTTGGTTTAGGCTCTTGTGGAGTGACTGATAAGATTTTTCAAACAGAGGTTTAGAAAGTCGCTGTTGCTTCTCAGGGGTTTGGTTTTCTGAAGTGGAAAAGAAGGCGTCAAGATAAGGCATTTCAGTAGCACTGATGCTACCAAGGATAACCTATGTGCAGAAAGGCAGAGGGTCTGCTTATTTATGTATTTTATAATGATACTTTAATTCCTGGTTTTATAAACAACACAACTGTTCAGGCAGAAAAGTGATCTTGCGAAATCCGATATGATTATCGGATGCTGCCTGAGAGCAGAATATGCATTAGGAAATGGGTATGGAGGAGGGGGGGCTGCTTCTGCCTGGCCCCTCCTTTCCTCCAACCAACGCGCTCAGGTTTCGTGCAGCTTTCAAATCAGACTTTAAACCTGTTTTTTTAAGAAAAATGCTCGGTCTTGCTTGTCATAGCAATAGAAAGATTTCCAATGATAACTTAACCTCCTAAAATCACTTACTAGTGAACATAATAGATGTTCAAGTAGGTTGGCGCATTCTCAGTGTAACGATGGACACTTGGACAAAATGTCTTGATTATGTTTTTTTTCTCATTCTCATGCACATGATTTAGTTTGAGTTCCTTTTATGCTAGAAAGTAAACTTTACTGAAGTACAAAGAAGACTACAAACAGTAAAGAAAACTGTAGAGATATAAGAAGCCTGGATAAGAGCAAGTCCAAATCGCTTATACTGGTTGTCTACTGGGGAGTCTTGAGTTATACAACACTGGGTTGCTGTTATTAACTACAAATTTTTAGAAAGTTAAATTTTTTGTGAGTTAAGAAATGTCACACAGCTTCGCATGATTCATCCCACCTCTCCTTTCCGTGTTTAGTTTTCTTATTCTAGTAGCAGACGGTTACAACACTCTGCTTCCCTTCCACAAGTTACTTTACTGCTCTTTGGAGCCATGAGGCTTAAGCAAAACCAGGAGATGTAAAGATGTGGGTGGGAGGAAGAAGGGGAAATTGAAACTCTCGGAAGGACCTGGTGGTTTTTATTTCCCAAAATATCTGTATATAAAGAGAACCTAGTACAGAAACTGGTATAGGAACACTGGAAATTTGGGGAAGAGAATACAAAATGCAGTTGAAAATGCTAGTACTGCTATGTTGCAGTGCCTTCAAAATGCTTTCTCTGTTAAGAATTTAGACTGGTTTTAATCCTTTCCACTAGTAGGTATTTCCAGCTCATCTCTTCCACAGAGCTTGGTTTTCTTGGGTTAATTTGTTAGTGGTTCTTCATAACCTGCCAGGGTTGACCACATCCTAGTACTTAAAATCCACGCTTCCTGCAATGGGATCTCTTTCCTGGTGTATCATCCAGGAGTCGTGTTTGGTCAGGTACCCGTGACGCTGGCTGTGTTCTTCATCTCTCCAGCCCTCTTGCTGTTGGGGTTTGCAGTTGTGGAGATGAGTTCCCACTATGGGTCTTCAGCTTGGTGGCCCAGAAGGTGGAGATGCTCCGCGGGCTTGTCCAAGCTTGACGTTGGCCGCGCAGTTGCGAGCAGCTGCTGTTTCTCTCTCACGTTCCACTTCCAATGTGTCATCTCTGTGCGCACAGCTTACTCTCAGGTATTTGGGATTGCCTGAGTATAGCTATAAGACTTTCTGTGGGCTAAGGAAATTGTACCCCAACCATTCCTTATCCTTAATTTAATAAGTTTTACACTTGGTAAATAAAGGCTGTAGATGTTTCAAAAATTTCCTTATTTTTCATCGCTTTCTTTTTCTTTTGTAAAAAAGGAAAACCAAACTACTCTTTTTCTTTTATTCCTGTAAATCTTAATTTTGTTTTCAGATAGTTTATACAACTAAAGTTCTCATGATCTGGAGTGTGGGCCTCCAAGACAAATTCTGAAGGGAGGATCTTTGGTAGTTGTTTCCTTCTTTCAGCTAATGGAGTGCAGGTCAATGTATTTCGAAGCTTTCATTTAACCAAGCAAAGGAATATAAATACATATTTCTTTTAGAGAGAGAGTTACTTCTGGCTTCAGACATTAAAAAAGGTAACAAGAAGTGGTTAAGAGCAGTTGCTGTTCTCCCAGTACAGAAGCTGAGCATATTGAGGATCAAAGAGATAAGAAAATACGATGTAACGTGCTACGTAATCTTACCATAATAGCTCAGTTTGCCTGTATATAATGCATGATAACTGCTGGTCTATGGCAAGTTTTCCAGATGTCGGAATTGCCTGGTGAACGTTGCTCTGCTCTGCTAAGTTTATGGACTGATGAATTCTATACAAACTTTAGACACGCCACATACTGTGATATCTGGGAAGTTGCGAAGTGAAAATTTTATTTGATTAGTCTACATACAACTGATAAATGACAATATGGAACCTAATTTTAGCTTTAGAGAGGCTTTGAAGAGGTAAGTGAATAAAATATCCACACTGATGATGCAGCCTTTGCAAGAGACCTCACAATTCGCTTGCATTTCAAGATCCCAGTCAATTATAGAAAAACAAAATTTTGCTGTGCTTTTCTTTGTAAGTTAGTCATTGGGGAGTTTAAGGTTGGAAGTCCTTACTTTAAATGTAGTAGTGGACATACGTCAGAGTATTAGATGCCATGGAAATTGTGGAGCAGAGAAAATGTATTTCTCCCAAACAGTAGACTTTTTATCATGTTATTCTAAGATATGTTCATTATAAGTTGTTGTTGTTATTAATTGTTCCTCAAATACAGGGGGAAAAAAAAAAAACAAAACACAACAAAAATCTGCCAGCAAGGAATTTCCTGATGGCATGAAAAGGCTTTTTCTTTGAAGCTCATTTCAGAGTACTGCACAAAAATGGTCTTGCTGTCTGAAGGGTTTTGGCACTCTTGCACCCCCAAAAATATATTACCACAATCATGGTGGAAATTTGAGGCTGATTTCTCCAGCCTTTTCGGTGGGGCGGAACATGAGAAACAAGAGTTTGCATTTCCTCGTTCATCTGTATAATCACTTTCAGGATCTTTCTAAAGGGTGCCAGAATCCCCCCCAAAAGCAGAAAATAAAACAGGATTTTGTATGGTGAACGCAAAGCAGAGGTCGTGTGGCACGGGGAAAGACATGGAGGCTCTACATACCATGAGATATTGCTTATAGCATCTTCGATGTTAGGCATTCAAATCCACCCTGTGCAGCAGTAAGAAGACTAAAGAGGGATGGTGGTGGTGTAGCCATGGGGGTCTAGAAGAGTTCAGAGGCAAACCTTGCCTCTCTCAGGGAAACGTTTTGCTTTGGCGTGAGCTCAGCCATTAAATGGCCATAGCCAGGCAGGTAGCCTGTTTGACTAATGGAAACGTATGTTTTGATAGAGGATCAGCATGTGCAGTTGCTGCCTGTCAGCATGCATACAGCTACTGCATATGCTCTCTCTTGCCTGACAGAAAGACCTAGAGGGACGGTCGGAGCGCTGGGCTTGGTGGTGGTAAGGGTGGAATGTAAAGGACAAGGAGCAGTAATAAAACCTTAGGAACAGGATACTTCCCATGGTTAATTTTCCTCTTTCCAACTTTTCTGCCCAAAATGTGAAAGGAATGTAGGAGGGCAACTCATTGAAGTCATCTAAACCCTCTGAAGGCTGTTTTATGAGTTCATTTATTTGGCTTGCTGACATTTCTTTTTAATTTCTTTCTTCCACTTAAAATTTAACTCTTAGACTATGGATTAGCTGCTGTACAAAAAGCAGTAAAATGGCCTGAACATCCCAAAATGGTTTCAGTACCAAAGTCAGAATTGGAGGATATTGGTACAATCTATTCCAAACTAATTAATAATAGAATTATCTTAAAATTGCAGAGGAAACAACTGTGCTGCATATTGTGTAAATGCAATGCTTAGTATCAATGCCACCGTGTTTTTCTGTTGACAAAATGTTTGTGGCTTTCATCATTTCTGCAGTTATGTGTCTTGTCAGGAGAAAACAATGTTTTTTAAAGTGAAAATACTCCCTTTACAGCCTTATTGCACTTACCCGACGCCTCAGGGGAATTCCAAATACCATGAGCTCTGGTTACTTTTGTTAAGAACACCGATATTTGATGATAACATGTTAATAGGTGCAATGGCAATTGCAAATTTTTCCTAAGCAGCTTCATGGGTCAAGGTACCAAATTGCAGACTGATGTGATCAATCATGATGATCTCATCAGAGAAACTGAGGAGCAGCGCTGTTTGTAAGTCCTGACACTATTAACGTGATTTTTTTTTTTTTTTTTAATCTTGCAATAGAGATTCCAGTCCCATTTTTTCTGTCTGTTACTTTGTTTTGGGAGAGGACCTAGCATTGAAACCTTGCTAAGTGGGTGTTTGACTGATCTGATTGGTACGTTAAAGAGGACCTTGGAAATAATTTGACGCTTGAGGGGAAACGAGTTCAAATGTGGGGGAGAACACAGCCTGGATCTCTTCACAGGCTTTTTGTAAATACAGTATTTTTATATTTTGTCTGAAACCACTGAGACGTGCTTAGCTTTAGCTGTGACCAGTGGCACTGTGTTGGCCCTCTGATATGCCAAATCAACATTTGCCTGTTCCTTCGTTTGGGTTAAGGGATGGGGAGGCAGTAAACTTTGTCTGTTTTCACACAGAAAATTGATACTTTGTTTTTTCAGCAAAATCTTTGTTTAGGTTTCAATTGCAACCTTAGGAACTCCAGCACACAAATTGCTTCTTTTTTTCTTTTTTTTCCCGTTTCTTTTTTTCTTTTTTTTCCCGTTTCTTTTTTTCTTTTTTTTCCCGTTTCTTTTTTTCTTTCTTTCGGTGATGTCAGGAATTACTACATTTATTTTACTACCAAGAACAAATTGTGCACCCAGAAATCTTCTGGGAAAGAGGCAGAGCACCTCTTCTAAATGCAGGGCCCTTACGTAAGCTTGTGCTTTTGCTATCGGCCTTATTTCCAAGTAACTCTCTCTCTTTTTTTTCTTTTTTTTTTTTTTTTTTTTTTTTTTTTTTAAAGCAGGCGAGTTGGCCCGATGCTTAAGGCATCGAGGATGTTGCTTGGCAACTTCGGGCTGTGCGCGCGTCTCTTCGGGAGAAGCCGGACAGATGTTTGCGCACAGGCTGACTGGGAGCAACCCGGCGGCGACTGAGCAAACCCCCTCCTAAAATTATTGGTTCAGGAGATGTGTGGTAAATTAAACATTTGCACTGTGAGAGGCTGTTCGCGGGGCTCCTTATTTGCAAAGCGTAAAAAGCTTTTCAAAAGGGTGAGAGGCTGAGATGCCTGCCTTGGATATTTTTCGGGGCCCAGGGGACAAATGTATATCACTTGTCATGTGGGTGAGTGAAATTTGTTTAGTTTAAAGCTGTGAGTTGAAGATGATGACTTGGTGGTGTTTGTTTTTTGTTTTTTTTTTCTTTTCCCTCTCTTTTAATGTAACAGTAGCATTTTCAAGCTCTTAAGAGGATTAGTTTTCACAGATACAAAAGCAGATCCCCCCTCCCTTGGTTGTTTTTGCAGGTCTGTGTCCAGTTAGCAATTAGCTGTATTTCAGGTAGAAAGAAACCAGTGGAGTGTGACTTTCTGCTACTTTTCTATCCCAGGATACCATATGCTGGGTGGGAGCACATAGGGCACCTACCTTTAACGTATGCTAGTATATTAGGTCAAGGGAGGTCATCCTCCCCCTCTACTCTTCCCTGGTGAGGCCACATCTGGAGCACTGTGTCCTGTTCTGGGCTCTCCAGTTCAAGACGGACAGGAGAGAGTCCAGTGGAGAGTGGCAAAGATGATCAAGGGGCCGGAGCACCTCTCTTATGAGGAAAGGCTGAGAGACCTGGGTCTGTTTAGCTTGGAGAAGAGAAGCCTGAGAGGGGATCTCATCAATGCTTATAAATATCTAAAGGGCAGGTGTCATGAGGATGGGGCCAGGCTCTTTTCAGTGGTGCCCAGTGGAGAGGACAAGGGGCAATGGGCACAGACTGGAACACAGGAAATTCCATCTGAACATGAGGAAAAACTTCTGTACTTTGAGGGTGGCAGAGCACTGGAACAGGCTGCCCAGAGAGGTGGTAGAGTTTCCTTCTCTGGAGATATTCAAAACCCACCTGTACGCGTTCCTGTCCAGTCTGCTTTAGGTGAACCTGCTTTGGCAGGCAGTTGGACTAGATGATCTCCAGCGGTCCCTTTCAACCCCACCCATTCTGTGATTCTGTGATACCTTGCCAAGGGAAAGACATGAAGAGCCTGGATCGGTATCCCCTGATTTTTTCCCTCCGTAAGTACTGATAGCGAGAATCAGTTGCAGGGGGAGTAAACTGTCGAAGCACAGGGAAGGGATGAGCTTCTCCTCTTTTCACTACCTTCAACTCAGCTTTACTGGCACTATCCCATCAACTCAATGTGAGACTTAAACTGTAAACTGAATTAGAGCATGTTTTTAAAAGGTAATGTGTTTTGAAAGCACCTGAGCAGCTATAAACATAGGGTGGAGGATCTCCTGGTTGTCCTCAGAGGCGGTCGGTTGGTCAGAGATGGACTGGTCCTTGGGAGCCCTGTCAGGCAGGGGCTGAAGGTTCAGGGTATAATTTTGAGCAGTCGCTGACATAAATAAAGGCTGGTGGCCAACACCACAGTCTGACGCCAGCACAGGCTGGCATGTCTGCCAAAAGAGGCGGTAGTGTGACTCGTCCGTCATCCCCACTTCTTGTGTCACACCCACGCACCCCCTCCTTTTCAGTCACATATTGATGAGATCTCATGGGGAATCATAGAATCGTCTAAGTTGAAGGGACCTTTAAGATCATCGAGTCCAACCATCAACCTACTGCTGCCAAAGCCACCACTAAACCATGTCCCTAAGCATCATGTCTACCCAACTTTTAAATACCTCCAGGGATGGTGATTCCACCACTTCCCTGGACGGCCTGTTTTAATGCTTAATAACCCTTTTGGTGAAGAAATGTTTCATAATATCCATCCTAAACCTCCCCTGGCACAACTTAAGGAATTGTGGTGAGGAATTGATCAAGTTTATTATATCTTCCCTTTTTAGTTTTAACTAGGATGGGTTTGCCTACTACTTCCCATGGCCTTGATAAATGCTTTTAGTGGCTTGTAGTGAAAAGGGCAAATGGAGGTGTGAAGGAACAGCCAGGAAACGGTGGGGAAATATGGAGACTTTGCTCCTGGTGGTAACACAGACCTTCAGCTGGCTGGGAAAGTGTGGGAGATGGTGGGATGGGGACAGGCTGTGTGGAGCAAGGACTACGTTTGGCCAGGTGGGCTTGGAGCAACCAGGCACAACCTGGACACAGACCCATGCCCTTGGTTTGTGAAGAGCAGCCACTTCTGCTGGCTGTTAAAATACTGTGCAAGGAAAGAAGTTAGGAGCAAGAGGAGGCAGCGTACTGGGAATAAACATGCACTTTTCTAACTAGAGGTGGAGAAATTGCATTGTATATTTTGAGGGTTTGCTTTCTTGTTTCCTTCAATAATCATATTTGGTAGATTAAAACACCAGCCCTTTCCTTTTCTGTGGGTAAAGTTTACTTGTCAAATATCGGAGCTGGGTTTTCTACTCTTCTGGCACTCTGAGAGGATAAAAATGGAGAGGGATCGTTTGACAGGAAAGATAGCCAAGGCGCCTAAAATTCTCCTGCAGACATGCTGGGTGAGAAATATTTTCATTGTAAGGAATCCATGGAACTAAGGTAATCTTTTTAACCATGAAAGAAAACCTGTGATGTCTTAGTACGTGTAAATTGTAAGACAATACTTGTAAGACGTAGGATAAATGTGTTCATTCTTGAGCAGGACTTGTTACTAACCTTTTCTTAATAACACTTTAGTATTATGATAAGCATAGATATTCATTGTACGTTAAAAAAGAACCTACTAAGACTGCCCTTAATTGCTTTTAACCCTCATTAAGATGAGAGGTGAACTGTGTTGGGTGCTATGCAAACACTCCTTAAAGTGGCTTCCCTCCCTGGTAAATCTTGCAGCTTACAAAGACAAATGATATAAAAGCAGTCGTGGGCTGTGCCTATTAATCCTGGCCACTGAGAGTTGTTTTATTATGGGTGTCATGAGGAACAGGTATCTTAAAAAGAGATTTCTAGAAGGCGGTTATGATTCAGGATGGCTTTTCTGTTTCTGATGGTACTTAATAAATACCAGCATTGATTGATTCTCCTTTGAGGCAGTGAGGCTTTAGCTTATGCTTAAGATAAATTCCTGCTTAAATCTTCCTCTGAGTTAGATGCTTCATGAAAAGAAGACATAGAAGGCGTAAAGATAGTTTTGTAACTAAAATGCAAGACTGAGTTTACTGGTGTGGAAAAGGGGGAAGGAAGGTATCTGCTTTCCTGTTTAACGCCCCACAAGAGGGGAAAACAGCTTGCACTTTGGGAATGAGAACAAAAAGGCAGAGTTTCATGGACTGAAATAGATGGACTCAACAGAAAGCACCCCAGTAAAGGAGGATGGCCTGTGTTGACCTTGGTAGAGGTGGTCGTCGTCTAGGAAGCCCTCAGTCCTAGAGTTGCCAATAGAAAATGAGAGTTGTCCTTGTTGTCTTCATTGTTAGGCTGTTTCAGAACCCTTCTTAAATTAAAATAAGTTTGTGTTAACTGCATATTGCATATTTTCTGTATTTTCTGTTTGCTGTAGTCAGTGCATATGAAATCAGATGCACCGATTTACTATTAAAACCATATTAAACCACATTACTGATAATGCATAGACAAAACAAATTTAAGGTGAAAACCTAAGACAAAAAGCTTCAGTTTATTACACTGTCTTAAAACTAATTCTGGTCTGCTTTGGGCACAGCCTCAGGTATGTCTGAAAGCATCTCAGATCCGTAAAAGTTTGGTTAGTTTTGGTTCACGATGGGGGTTGGAGAACTGCAGCAGGAGGTAATCGCTTGATAATCCAGTTAATGCTCTCAGTCAGAAAGTAGCTACAGATATGAAAGTGGCAAAGGGCAGTGCTGAATTAATTGCGGTAAATCTTCTATAGGCAGGATTTCAGTTGCAGAAGCACTGTGGCCAAATTTTACTGATTGTTCCTTCAGTAGTCTTAAAATGAGGTGGATTTGGCACTGACAGGCAGAGCAAGACTTACTTCAAACGACAGGCCAAATAAATCCCTGCACTGAGGTCAATAAACCCGTGTCAAGAATAAATCTGAAGTGCTGTGTCACTGGAGTTGCGCTAAGGGGGTAGCTCACCTGAAGGCTTACTTCCCTTGTATTTGAAGGCAATGGTAACATTGGCTAATTTGAGGTCTGTGGGCATTATGTTTGCAGTGAGGGAGGACAGAAATAGAAGATTTGGTCTGATTTCTAAATCTTACCTTCATCTGCTGTCTCACAGTGATCGCTCTTAATTATGAGAATTTTGTTTCATTGCCATGCAGACAGCTAAGCTGCATGAGTCATGGACAGAACAGTTTGCTTTTAATAAATGGAAGTGGATACGGTAATAATAAAAAAAAAAAAAAAAAAAAAAATAAAAATCTGTTTGACTCCAAACCCATCTACCCGTCTAGACAGATAGTGCCAAGCTCCTGTCTGCTAAGAAATATCTTCTTAATAATGCTGTAATAATGCTGGTACTTTTACAGTACTTGCCATTTTTTTTGAAGTGCTGTACCCAGCTAATTCATCGTTGGCTGGGCTTGAGACAGCCTTTTGCTGAGTTTGATAGCATTTTTGTGTCTTGCTTTTCTGTAATGTGCTATTTTGAATGCCATGTCCAATCAATTAGGGAATCACAAGAATGTTTTGGGCAGCCGTTGCCAGGGCTGGGCAATAATCCTTGTCCCTGCTCTTCCAGGGTTGCCTATTCATCCTTTCCTGGCAGAGACCTCGTGTCTCCCCGTTCCCCTCTCCTCTTAACAAAAAAAAAAAAAAAAAAAAAAAAAAAAAAAAAAGGCCTTGTCATGGCCAAATATTCTTTGCGGGCCCATTTTCCTTATGGCTGCCCTCCTCTGACTGGTACCCCATGGGGAAAGGGGGTGCTCCTACCTCTAATTTACCTGCGTCATGTCAGAGGCTGTCTTTGCCTTTATTCTTCCCTGGCTTTTCATGCCAGGAACAACTCCTTTCCTTCCTTTTGCAGGGCTTTCCCAAACAAGTTGTGTGTGTTCACCGAAGGGGAGAAATGGGAAAACTAAAAGTGATGGATGTATGGATAGAAAGGAGGGCAGAGATCCCCAGTTTAGGATCAGTTTCCTGGGTGACTCTGACTATTGCTGATACGGTTGGGTGCTGATGTCTCAAGAGCTATGAGCCTTCCTCCCCAGAGGATGGGGTGCTGGGAGCAGCCTGGCTTCCAGACCAGCACAGAAGCAATTTGGATGGACATCTAGCTCCTTGCATGGGTAGGAAATGAAGGATCCTGGCCTGGAGAAAGTGTAGGGAAGGTATGTGGCACAAGAAGAAGGAAACTGCTTTAGAGGGGAGGAAGATGAAGAGATACCTCTTGTTAAGGACAAATGAGGAATAGAGGGTTGGGAAGCCCCTGGCTTGGCGGGTGGTAATGGGGTGGAGAGAGAAGGGGCTGGGTGGGGGTGGAGAATGGGGCACGCTGGATATGGGAAGGGGAAAGGGGATAACATGGCAGGAGCAGGCTGGCAGAGGTTTTCTGCAGGCACCAAAACTGGGAGGAGATGGCAGGTGGGTAGTGGCACGCAGGGACATTGTGTCTGGGGCAGCAGGATGTGAAGGGTTCAAAGGCTGTGTGTTCTGGGCAGCCACAAGCGTGTGCCATCCCGCCCAAGCTGATGCTATTTTTAAATGAGCAGAATGTTGGGGTTAAAAACTTCCCTGCAACAGGCAGCAATAGCCGCGTGTCTGCTTGCGAGGCGCTTTGTGGAGGGGAGAAAGGACTGTCTTGGGCTGCACCAAGCCTGGTGCCTTGGGAGTTGAGACAAACAGAAACTCGAAAAACATTAAACATCCAGGTCTGAAGCACCACCTCCAGAAAGGCCAGAAAATAGCAAAAATAAAACTGCTGTCCCATGGCAAGGCAGATCAGTCTCTTCTAGTGCTGCCTGGACTTGTCATCCGAGCTTTCTGTCATGTAAGTGAGCACAGGGATAACCCCAGTGAAGTGCGGGGGGGATCATTCATGTTTCCCACCTGTGCGAGAAGAGTATGGATTCAGGCTTGCTGTAAATTACTGGAAGAACAGGGGGCTTTTAAGTAACAACTAAAAACTGCTGATTCATGGAACCTGAACTTCCATGGAGCTCCCCTCTTACAGAAGGCAAGGCAAGCCGGCCAACTGACCCACTTTGTAATTAGAAAGTAACATCTGAAAATGAAAAAAATAAATCATTTAAAAATACTGTGAGTGTTGAGAACTCTGAAATTTAGGCCCACACTGGTAACCCACAGGTACCAGCTGCCTCATACCTGTTGCAAAGATTTCCTGCTTGCAGGAACAGCCTGTTAATACCACTTGATGTTTTGAGGTTAAATCCATGTGCTGAAAGCCCTCTAGATCCTTGGATGAAAGATGCTATTATATATGCGGTATATCCACAAAAGGGATCAGAGAGTATATGGTACCTGGGGGGCAAATCCCCCTGCAGTACTGCTCAGGGACAACATGTGTTGCTGTGAAGCGCTGATGCTCCAGCCACGTATCTCCGTTTAAAAGCAGCATCAACACCTTCCTCTGTAACAGGCAGTACAAGAGCTGCAAAAGGTTGAGCTGGTAAATCTTGCATTGTTTTTCAAATAATATTTCTTAAGTCTCCTAGCTTGCTTTTGAGACTCGATTTGATTCAAACCATCTCAATCCTTTTCTTACTTTTTTTTTTTAAAAAAAAAAAAAAATCAAACCTTGTTAACTCTAGTGTATGTCTCAGATGTCAAGTTCATTCCCTTGTGATTCATGATGATTTCCAGAGCTCCTGGTGGAGAACAGCGCGCAAGTCTCTTTATTTCAGCTGCATGACTAGAAGTATGCCCTCTCTTAGTTGATGGCATGCATTTTCCTTTTGAAGTCTCTCTCCTTCTTATGCATGTTGCAGCGTGCCAGATCTGCTAAATGGCACTCCTGCATAGCAGGTGAAGGGTGTCTGTGTGCGTGTGTGCTTCTTGCTACGATTCTACATTAAACACAGAGCAGCGCAGTTTTGTAGATCTGAGAAACGGTACGTCTGCTGCCTACTGTCAAACCCTCTTTCCCTTCTTAAATCCCACAGAGATGCTGCTAATCAAAGGAGATTTCCTCCCCCGATTCATATCAGAGGCCTGAATATAATTTGGATCTTATAATTTTTGAGAGCTCTCAAAATACACTATCTAATGAGAGAATAAGCCTAATTTATCCACTGCGTTGCAGCAGGATTGAAGGTGCAGCGTGACAGCGTGTCAGTCTATGGCTCTCCCATAGCCAGCCGTCGCTACCCTTCCCGTGGACAATTCCTCCCCTGGAAAAGAGCAAGTTCAGCCACCTCTGGTCCTCATGAGAAGGGAAGGAGCAGTGCCTCTGAGCGCCGTGGTGCGGCAGAGTCTCGGATCCAGTAGCTGCTCGTATTGCCTGTAGTTAGTGGCGAACTCAGTTACGTGCTCTAAGAGGAGCTACGTATTTACCAAAATGAAGTGGTGCAAGTAGGATTATCCCCCTCCCAAAAGGCTTCTGTATGCGCTGGGAATTTTTGATGCTTTCTGACATGTGGTGTGTTGCGGTCTATGTTGTAGTAAGAGCTCCAAAGTCATTTCAGTTTTACGTTACCTTTTTTGGATTGGGAGTCAGTGAGTGGCAGAGACCCTGTTTATTTCTCTTTCGGTGATGCTGTTTGAGTGAAATAGAGTCCAGATTGTAAGAGCATGTGGTTTGTCACTGGAAGTTAAAAGTGAAAAAGTGGGTACACCCTGCCCTCCCAGCAAAAATCCCCACGGGGAAATCAAAGCCGGAGCTTGCCAGCACCCCAGCTTGCTGCTTTTAAGTTCACAGCCGCGCCTCTCCATCGCTAGGGTCTGCCTGCAAACCGCAGCGGCTAAATTCATCTGCCTGAACAGAAGAATTCATTTAGCCGAGCCAAAAACCGGCCGGATCCCTCCGGACGCAGGTGGGGATCCCGGTGCCGGGGGTGGGGGTGGGGGGTGGGCTCTTTGCTGTGTGCCCGGGCAGCAAGCCCTCGGCGGGGGGGATTGGCTCCAGAAACCTCCCGGCATCCAGCTTTTGCCGTTCTCCGCGAAGTGGGCTCTTTTTTTTTTTTTTTTTTTTATTTTTTTATTTCCCCTGCTTTTTTTTTTTTCCCTCTCTCTCCTCTTTTTTTTTTTTTTTTTTTTTTTTTTTTTTCCTCCCTTTCCTTTTTCCCTCCCTCTCTCCGGAGGAGCCTCCGCAGCCCTGATTTGCTGGGAAAGCGGCGGACGCTCCGGGCAGAGCCGGGCTGCGCTGCCGCTGCTGAGGCCGGGCCGACGCCGCCGGGCGCACCCCGCTCCCCCCCCCGCCCGCTCCCGGTACCGCCGCCGGCCGCCCCCGTCGCCTCCAAGGTACCTTCCCGCTGCCTGCAGTGTCCTCCCCGCAAGGGGAAGCCGAGGATATGCCGTTTTGGGTAGCGGGGGGGGACGCGGGTAGATTACATTCCCCCCCCCCCCACCCCTGCTTTTTTTTTTTTTTTTTTAATATATACGTGTTTTTATATATATAAACCTCATTCCTAGGAGCCATTTTTAAGTTAGCGGATGCGGGGGGGGGGGGGAGCGGCGTGTGCGTGAGGCCGGGATGCCGGGGTGGGGGGGGGTGGAAGGGGGAGGCGGTAAGCGGTGTCCCCCCCCCCCTCCTAGAGCGAGGACGGTGGGTCACAGGGCTGCTCCCGCCGCAGCTGGAAAGCCGGGGGGGGTGGGTGGGGGGGAACGTTGCAATTTGAAATTTTTTTTATTTTTTTTTTTTAGGGCTGTACGCATTTCTCTTGGAAACTTCGATGGGCGGCAAAGGGACGGGGGTGGGGTTGGGGGTGTATGAGTTGGTAGGGAGCACACCCCCCCCCCCGGGGTGCCCGCTGCTGCAATGCGGCGGGTGTGGTTATGTACGGAGCACATCGCAGCCCCGGACCGCTGCGGTAGCAGCGGTCCGGGGCTGCGATGTACTCCGTACATCAGCCAAGTAATTCTGGCTTTGCAGTTTCTTGATGTGTTGGTTTTGTTGGTTTTTTTTTTTTTTTTTTAATTATTATTTATTTAATTTATTTCTCTGCCGGAGGAGGAAGGCGACGATCAGCCCCCCCCCCCCCTCACCCACCGCCGTTTGCCGGCGTGCGCTTGGCTTTTAGGAGGCAGGCAGGGATGGGAAAAGTCTTTTCCCCCCCACTCGGAACGTGTTCCCCCCCCCCCGTCGCTTGTGAAGCGGAAGGGAGGCGGGGGCGGGGGGGGGGAAGCGGCTGCGAAGTTCCCGGCTTTTGCTGTCAAAAGGATGGGGAGCCGGAGGCCTTGCTCGACGCGGAAAAAGCTGCGGGTTAGGTGTGTCCCACGTGCCTCTGTCCTTGTGCAGTGTGGCAATCAGAATGACATCTTTATTTTTTTTTTTTTTTTTTTAAATTTTAATATTGTCAGCCTGTTTGCCTGCGTCCATGGAAAGCTGGGAGACGCCTATGAAGAAAACAAGTATAACTAAGTCTCGTAAAAAAAAAAAAAAAAAAAAAAAAAATAAGCAAAGCATGTAAAGGTTTTGACCAGTAAGGTCTTAGTCGGAGGTGATGGAGTGCGCGCTTTTCCTCTGAATCTATAGAGAACAGTCCTTTTGTAGAGCGTTAAATGGTCAAGATCACCCCGCTGCATCACCGATGTGGTTAAATTGGCGGGTCTCGCTGCACCTGCATGTGTACATGCATAATGTAGCGTAGGCGAATACTGCTGTGCTCGTCTCCTTGGGTTGGAAAGTTTCAGCTCTTAACTGAGGGATGAGACCTGCATGGCAATAAGGGGAGAAGAGAGCCTGAGAGCACCGCATTAGAGCACGAGCCACTGGAAGTTTATTCCTTGCGGCATAGCTTGAGCAGGAAGGCTCCTCGGGCTCTCGGCAATGCTGCGGACCTGCTCGCTGCAGCAGAGAACGTGAAACACATCGGGAAGCATTAAAAAATAACATTGCGTTTATTTAATCAAACCGGCACAGCCCGGACCTCTCCCCAAACTAATTGCATGCGGTCGCATCCCTCCGTTAATGATGCAGCTTGGTGGCCTTTCCTCCCCAAAAGGGTGGTCCCGTATGACCGAGGAGCTGGTCAGACGCGCGTCAGGAGCTCATCCGATGGGAGCCTCCTTCTGCGGTGGGCAGGTTGCGCCTTTGGGAGGAGGAGGAGGAAGAGGAGGAGTGGGGGGGACGCAGGGTGTGGCATCACCCCCCACCCTGCACCTCCGCCTTGGCGGCTTCTCACAGGGCAGGGCTGTGTCTGTCTGCTGGGGAACTGCAGCAAAACTGGAGAGGTCTAATTTTAGTTGGGGTTTTATTCTCCCTTCCGAGAAGGAGCAAGTGAAGGTGAAGCTACAACTTACATAATTTTTGAATTAAACAGGGTGAGGTCTTTTTTTTTTTTTTTTTTTTGCGCGTGTCTGTAGCGAAAACCTGCCGAATATTTACCCTCTGATGAAGGTTTTTCTTTGAAGGCTGGGGGGGTTTTATAGGTAATATGGGCAGTGGTGGTAGGTTGGACCCCACAGCAGCATGCTCACACCTACGTTTGTAAGATTTGTTGTTTGGTGCAATGATTGTGAATTCCTTGGGGGCTTATGCATGGTTCTTTTTTAAAAAATATGTAAAATGTCGCTTCTTTGTATTTCAGGCATGCTCTTGAGTTAACAGAAAGTTCTTGAAATGTGTTAAATGTGTTATTCACGGTGGGTGACATTCAGACTTGTTTCATGGAAATCTCATGTACCAGTAAATGACTGCTTGTTGACTCAGAGAAAACATCAAACCATTTAAAAGCGGTTATAAAAGAATACTTGTTTCTCATGAGATGAAGCGTCATCTTTATCTCTCAAGCGACAGCATTCTCAGCATAAAAGTATTAATAACTGTGTGACTTTTTCACATCAAAATGTGTCCTTGTGTGAGAATCTGTGCGCGTTCAATGTATTTTGGGCTTTGAAAACAAAGGGTTGGTCCGTGCAGGGAGGGCTGCTGTGAGTCTGCGGGATTGTGCTTTTTCAGTGTGTATAGCACGGCCCTGGGATACTGTGGTTTAGCATCTTATTTATCATATTCTTAACTGGAAATACGTTGTGACTGCGGAGTTTGAATTTTCAAAGTGTTTTGTTCAGACTTAATTTCTCTCTAATCAAGTGAAAATACATGCGTGCGTATAATTGAAAAATATGATTGCTGTCAACCAAGCTCAAAATTAAGCTGAAAACGTGTTTATTCTGAAGGATCCTGATGGATTGTTCCTATTTGGTACAAAAGTTACAGAGTATGTAAAAGAGTGTTACCCAGAACTAGACTTAAATAAGCATCGCTAAGTAGTTTGAATCAGTACTGTAAAGGAAGCCTTTAAAAGAGATGAACTGCTGAAAAGATGATGGATTAGATTAAGGTTTTATCACATTTCTCTTAATTTTTAATTTCCAATATTAGCCATTTCTAATGGTTGGGGAAATGCTCCAAGTCTAAATGTGTGTATGGACACACAGCACTTCCTCTCGCTAATGCGAGAGGCTAGAAACACCCACAGAGAAATGCTTGTTTTCTTTGGAAAGATGTCAAATTTCTTAAAATGAACAGCACAGGTAGTAGGGAAAGAAGAGCGTGAGCACTTATCTTGGCTTCAGTAGGAGAAATCCTACGGGCCCTTTGCGCCCGCCCCTGCCAGTCTCAATCGTTGTCACCATAAGCATTGGTGCAGAGGAAACTCGGGAGGATTGCCGAGGACTAAATATCTGTGGAAAAGCAGAAATGGGTCAGTATTTGGGACAACTGAGTTAATCTGAGACAATGTGCTGTATAGACAGCAAACTCCGTATCTCAGACACCGTTCCTCGGTAATTGATATAATGCAATTTGAGTAATTGTCTGCTTTTTTGTCTCTAGAGGAAAACGAAATCTTTACTTTTTACTTGCACTTTGACTGTATCAGCAGGCATAGTTGTTCTTGAATAAAGCAGATAAAAGCAAAAAGGAAACTATAATCTTCTAAATCACGAATCTATTTGCATCCTATGGGATGCAGTATATGACAGGGTAATATATAGACAAAAGTTTTAAAAGTACACAGAAGTAAAAAAAGGAGGGGAGGGAAAAACCCTTTTTACATAGACCCCTTCAATTTTTACCCTTTCCCTTATAGATCTTGGAAATACTTTGTGTGCCACAGACAGAGGATCCCTTTCAGTGGCTTCACTACCTATCAAAACTGATCTGTTAGCAAGCTGAGAAACAAAAGGAGTACTGAAATCTGCATGAGGATAGCCTACCAGATGTTTGATCCCACTGCGAAAAGTCTTTATAGTTTAGAGGGTTAAAGAAGAATGTGGAAACCGGGGACTCAGAGAGTGCGTGGGGGGTAAAGGGCTAGAATAAATGGAAAGCATATGTGAATATAAAGAAATATTTCGGGAAGGGAGGAGGGAGAGTAAAGAGAAAAAAGCAGGATACAATTTTGGATACACACTCACATGCATGTATTTGTATGAAACGTGTGTTTACTGACAAACGTGACAGAAGGGAAAAGTCATAGCACTGCTCTAATGAGTTCGAGGTGGGAGAAGAAAGCTCCCGTCTGGAATGGAGAATGGTTGATGTTTCTGTTCCCGGGCTATGTTAAAATCTGAACTACCCAAGGTATAGCGTGTGTCTGTCGCTTGGCTTTTGCCGTGGCCTTTTTCCTAAAACAGGGACTGGTTTTTGATCCCAGGTGGGCTGCAGGTAGCAAGCGGTGTAATATATTTGAGGTGGGAAGAGCTGACCCCAGCGGGCTCTTGGTTGGAGCCCTGTTGATGGATGGTGGGATGTTCACGGAAGAGAGGAAGGGCAGACACCCATCTCCAGCCCATGTCAGACCAGAGCGAGCTGCACCCTTATGCCTGTGGTTTTGCTGTTCTCTTTAGTTGTGTCCTGCTCCCTGAGCCAAACTCTTGCCTGTTGCTCCCACCGCACATCCCCTTCTCCCTAGCTGTGGCTGTTGTCTGGGTGCCCCTTCCCTTGGGCTCCCCAGCAGGGAACCTCTGGCACCGTCCATCCTTCCCATCACCCAGGCAGGTGGCTGAGCCTTTGCACCCCTTCCCCTCCTCCCGATTTCAGATTATCCCTCCACGTTCTTCATCCTCAGAGCTTCACCCCTTGCTCAGCCTCAGCCCTCTCCACCTCCCTCCCGCAGGAGGTGAATAAATCTGGGGAGGCAGCCACACGCTGGGATGCTCCAGCAACCTTTCCCTGGTGGCAGGAGGTGACACCGTTCCCAGCAGCTGAGGAGCATGACATTAGTGGTGGTGGTGGAGGAGCAGAAGGAGTCCCTGGTGGTGGAAGTTACCTTGTTTACTCCTTATGAGTCTGAGGGCAATTATGTGTAACACCTCCCTGGTTTCCTAGGACATGCTGGCTGCAAATAAAGTCTTGTTTAATAAGCTAGCAAATGCAAACAGGCTGTGAAGAGAGGGGGGGGGGGAAAGCTCTTCCAGACCTAGGAAACATATGTTTATGCTAACTGAGAGACCTGTTCTTGCACCCTGACTCACATCAGGGAGTATCTTTATCTGCTAGTCTTCCCACGGAAATCAGTAAGTCTGTCTGTGAAGCCGGGCTCGATTTGGTTTAGATGGAGGTACCAAAATCCGACCCTACTAAATCGTAGCTTACTTAGGTCAGGAAGCTGTAATCTCTCTAAGGACCCTGGAGATGATTACTTCACCAGCCCCGCTGAATTCATCGCTGTTTTCTTTCAATTAAATTACCGCTTGTTGCAGAGCAAGGCTTGGAGCAGGCAGCGCTCAGCCCCTCCGCTCCCCAGCACCTTGGGCTTGCTACGCTGGGGTTGGCATATGGGTGTAGACATCTATACAGAGAGAAACATTGCCGCTTGCCTACGAGAATTATTTGCAGCAAGAAACCTAGTACCTCTAGTTTGTTCCCAGTGGGTGTCCTTGACCTCACGTATCAGTAAATATGGGATTTGATAAAGGTAAAGGTGGTGGGTGAGGTATCAAAGTGTGCTCTCAGGAAAGCCGGGTCCTTTTGGCTTAGCTAGATGGTCTTTTCTTTTTTGATATTATTATCTTTTTATTATTTTATTGTTAATGTTTCATTAAAGTAGCTTACTTTCTTTTAAACCTAAGTCTCCTCTCCCATCCTTCTCTCCCTGAAAGGAGAGGTTGGGAAGAGCATCTCTCGTTTGTTTCAGTGGCCGTTCCGGCCCAAACCACGACAGTGGTGCAGGCACTGGTTGCACAGAACCCTTTGCATGGGGCGTCTGGCGCCGGGGAGGTTTGGGGATGGCGATGGGCAGCTGCCCTGTCGGAGGTCCACACGTTACCTTGTCTCCAAACGCAGGTCTTGCTCCTGCTTGAGGGGCTGGCAGGCGCTAGGCAAAGCTGCCTCTTGTTGTAAGCAGCTTTCCGAATTGATCGCTTTATTATGGCAGTACGTCGCTGGTTTAGCCGTGCGGCTCGCTAGGTGAACGCCGGTGTGAAATCTGGAGAACCACCCTGGGAGGAGAAGCCCAGCTGCCGGGTCGGAAGGTGGAGTGAGATGGTGGGATTTTTTACCTTGGAATTTGTCCTTCCCGTTTCTTCTGTCTCTCTCTTTTGGATCATTCCAGAAGACTGAAAGTTTTGGTTAATTATATGTGCTTAAAGGGAAACACTGTAATGTAGTTTCCACGTACTGGAGCATTATTCTTGTACAGCTGGAGCTGGCAGCCTTTCATTCCCTTACCACCTCCTTTTCCTCCTAAAAATAGCAGCACACTACAGTGGGATTACAGGAGAGGCAGAAGAACGTTTCCTGAGCAACAATTTTTGCCGGATGGTGGTTGTGGCAGCACCAAGAGCAGATTTTGGGGGCAGAGTTGGAGGGAGATATAAATAGGAACAGAACAAAATGGGACAGAGGCAAAACCGGAGTTGGGGGGAGGAGGAGGCTGGTAGGTGGGACGGACGACGAGGCTCACTGGGCTCTGTAACAGCCTGCTGGGGGAACTGGGGGCAACCTCAGCACTGGAATGGTTTAGGGGCTGCGGAGACAGAGCACTCAGCAGCCCCGTACGGGCAGCAAACTCACAGTGCGGGTAGGAGGCGTGGGCAAGATGACCTAATTTCCATCACTGATTTCTATGATTTATTAAAGAGTTTTGCAGGCTCTCTTGTTGGAGGCTTAGAGCTGGAATTTGAGACATGGCAATTAGGAGGGTCCTTTAACGCTGTGCCAGCACACTGTCAGGGTTTGATCACTTACTTGCAGGGGTAGCGAGCTGAGTGTGGGTAATTCTGCTCTCCAGCAAACAGAGGTGGTGGACAGGGTCTGCTCCAGTTTGGATCTGGTACTGACACTGGTTTACATGATGCGTTCCGTTCTGCCCCCAATGCCATTAAAGCTGTATGTAGATTATGCATGTATATATAGTGACAATAAATAATATATTAATGTGCTATAGTAGATATCTTGGGAAAATTAAAAAAAAAACACACCACCACCCCCAACCACTTCTCACGCCCCCCTTATTTAATGGCAACCTCAAAAACTAGACAATCGTTGATTTGTCTTCGTTTATTCCAATCTTGGGAATTCCCTTTCCACTTGTTGGGTTGGCAAAGCAGAGCCAGCAGACAATGCTTCCGCCCCCAGCAGTTGTCCCAAGTCAAGGAGAAAAGACAGCGCCCACCTCCTTCATCAATATATTTAAATATATTCAACTAGGCTTTCCGTCTGCATAAATCGTGTGCCTACTTGCGTTAGCAACTAAATATACCACGCAGTTATTGTGGTGGTGAAATACTGATTATGGCTAAGGTTACTTGAAAAGAATGCTTTTCTCTTGAAAATGTTGATGTTAAGGTTATTATTTCTAATCTGTACCCTCTGACCACAGTGCTTGCACAGCCGAACGAAACCATCCAGAATTTCACATTTGAAGTTTGAAAGTGTTTTATCCTCGTTTGCCAGTGGTGTGACACAGATTTCTTGACTTGTTCTTCATTGTGCCAAACCCCAAACTATTTTTCTTACGCTCACATCATATATAAACCATGAGTATTGTACTTTGCAGCCTCTCTACTAACATGGTAATGCAGAGCAGCAAAGCCCGAGGGGACAGTGATTGAATTAAAGATGCAGAGCTGAAGAATAAAAAGAAGTTCCTTCTTTTTAAGTTTTTACCAACTTCCCACCGCTGCACTATAGGAACAGGCATAAAATGTCACTTGCCGGTATAGGGCAAATGGTGTGGGTTTGGGGTTACCCACGGAGTTAAGGCAGATGTAGTTCCTGCGTTACGCTGGCCAGAAGGATGCCAGCAGCTTCTGTAACAGGAGTGTCTGTGATAAAATAAACTCTCTGTCTGGTTTTGGACTCCCTCCCTCTTCAGCTCCAATTTTATTTTTACCTGTCTGCCATGCGGACATGATCATTGGGTTTTCCCTATCCCTTGTTGTTCTGAATCACCTCACCCCAGCAGCAGCTTGGTTATTGCACTTCATTTTGCTGTTTGCCCATGTCCTGCCTTTTCCATCATCCGAAGCGCCGCTTCCTAGCTCTTGTCAGTGTTTCTTCTATCTAAAACCAAGGGAGCTGGTGTGAAAGAAGATGCCCCTGTGACCTTCTGATCCTGTGATGTGGCTTTGAAGAATGCGATCAGTGTAGTTATGCTTCTGTCTTCTAAACAGTTTGTGGAAATTGATACAAGCGTTTAATATCTCCATAGATTTGTAAGAAATCTTGCTGTGCTTTTTTTTTTTTTAGTAAAAAGAATGCTAGCATGCAATAGACGATGCAGCAACAAGCCATTGTGTTATAAAGATAAAATTTGCGCTAAGAAGGTATGTGTCATTCTCTAGCTTCCAAGCAGTTATAAAAGGATAAACCAGATATATTTACTGCATACTGCATTACATAGTTTACTGAAAGTGCTTTGCTAACTTCTTTTAAGGCACGCCAGGGTTATCGTTTTTTCCTAACCCGTGGAACTGCCAGTCTGCTTCCTTGATAATGTCCTCTGCTCCTGGGATGTTGTTGTAAGAAGAAAAATCGCTGCAGGATGGGACTTGGCAAACAAATCAAGGTCTCGGCCAAGGAACTGCATTGTCTGTTCATTTTCTAAACAAAAGTAGTTCAGCCAAAGGCAAGTGTTTTGTATCTGGTTTCCACTGGCTGTATTTTGATTTTGTAAAGTAGACGTGATAGGCAATTATTTCTCCTTACATGCCGTTGTTTCAAAAATTCTAGTGGTTAAATATTTCTTAATTAAATGTTGGCTGCTGAGCCTGAAAGAAACTGTCCAGAAATTCAGAAGGGATAGCACAAACATTAACAAGAGTCTGAATAAGTGTTTACATGATGAGCGGGATTATTTCCTACTTAAGAACATACTACTTTGAGCAGTGGGCTGAGCAGAAGTCGCTCTTTGACTAGTGGCACGTTTAAGACCAACATCTTGACATTCTCAAGCAAAGAATCGTGCTTTCTGGTGGCATTTGGCCTTCATTTTAAGACCTTCTATATAACCTACTCTCCGTAAACCTAGTATTCTGAAATTGTGGTGTATGGGAACCCCATTTTAAGTTACCATGTGGAAATTTTTAGAACTTTATTTCTTTCTGAACTCTGGTTAGACACATAATAAGGAAATTATTGATCAGTAATACCAGAGAGATACAAAATTAGTACCTAAGAGTATAGTTTAATGTCACTTTGGATGACAGCTCTGCAAAATGCATGGTATCTTCCAGATACCATGGGCAGGGCATCATGACAAGTGTATTCTGTTAGAAAAAGGCAACTCCTTGAAAACTTAGCGGGAGCTTGGAGTATTTATTGCCTTCCATGGGGAAAAGAAGTAGTGACTGGTAATGGGTAAGGCTTTCATTCAGGAGTGAGTGAAAAGCTCCTCAAGCTCCTTGGTCCTCCCTGCCAGGGCTGCCTGTACAGGACGAACAGCTCTTTCCAGGTGCAGATAAAGCCCTCAACTTTGTTTCTCTGTTGCCTTCCTTGAGAACCGCAGCATTTCTTATCGGTGGGGCTGCCCAAGGTCTTCCCCTGCTTCAGAAAAACTAAAGCTTGGAGGTAGCAGCGGGGGCAAGGACAGAGGTCCCGAGCCAGCTTCCCCATCTCAAGGGTGTTCTGAAGTAGCTCCTGGGGCTGGTGACTGACTGACTGACTGCTCTGCTTGATCCTTTGTTGTAGGCGCCATGAAGATTAATAATTCAATTTGTCAGGTGAAAATTTAAATTGCATCAGTCACACCTCTTGTCGAGTTATCCTGTGATTAAAAATGACAAACAGTTTTCAATGAAACGCAGTTTTTGCGTTCTAACCTCTGAAAGCATATGTATTTGAAGCTTAAGCATGTCACGTGCACTCTTCAAAATTCACCTTTAAAATGATACGTTTAATGGAAGGAGGGAGGAAAGTTTCACCTATAGTTTAGATAGAGCTGAAAGCAAATTAATTTCTACTTAAAATGTTGACCTTTCTTGCCTTGCCACTAGGAAGAAGCCATAACTGCCCAAGCTTTGAATTTTTGCACCTGTCTGGTATGATCTCTTTGCTGAGCAGCGGGGCTTTGAGACTTGACAAGGCCCAAATGATTAATCTTCTGGTAGCCTACCAAAATAGCCTTACAGTAGCCGCTGAATCCTGCGCAGTTACTGAAATCTTTTGCAATATTAAAACCTTAATGGGAAATTGTTAACCTCAGCCAGCGGGCTAAAATTGAAAACAAACGCGTTCCTTTCCTGAAGGTGCCGCCGCTTTGTATAAATAGGAGATAACAAGGCTGCAGCCTTCATCCCCTCTGAAACCAGCCAGCAGTTGCCGAAACGCGAGGGCTGCATCTAAGCACTCAATTTATCTCTTGACACGTGAGGCAAAAGGCGAAGCCAAAGCACGCTGCAACTCCTAAACAAGTTAAGAGGAGACATGGGGGTGGCTGACCCCCAACATCCCCGCGTCTTCATCGGCAGGCGATGCGAGTACGGCGGGCTGATGGGCTGTCAGGGTGGCCGGTGGCCACTGGCCAGGCATGTTATGAATGGAGCCCGCTCCCTTTTGGCAATGGTAGCACTTTGACGGTCGAGCAGATGTTGCCTTGGTCTGTAACGGGTAATATCTGGAGACGTTGGCTCCTGGTTTTGCAGTGCATGGAGTTGCAGAGCTGTGGGATTGAGGATGCCGTGCATGGTTATCCAGCCTTCAGGCTTGGAGTGGGGGAGCTTTGTGGACTCAGAGGCTGAGCAGATGTCCCGGACATAGAATCATAGAATTGCCTGGGTTGGAAGGGACCTTTCAGATCATCTAGTCCAACCATCAACCGAACTCTGACAAAAAACATCATGAAACAGTATCTCTAAGCACTATGTCTACCTGTCTTTTACATACCTCCGGGGATGGTGCCTCAGCCACTTCCCTGGACACCTGGGGCTTGCAAAAGAAAGACAAGTTTCTGGTTGGCTGGTGGGGTTTTCTTGTCCTGGATCTACAGGTTTGTCATGTAGTGTCACCCAAAAATACAGTGTTTCCTTCAGACATCTTCTCCCTTCCTTTTTCACCAGCAAAGCTGGTAATTTTCTCATAGAATATCAAGTCCTCTTGAACACTGTAACAATAGCATCAGGCAAAAATGTTGCCAACCATCTCTGCTGTTCAAGTAATCGTTTCCATGAGTGTGAAAACTGGATTTTCAAGATTGAAGTGCTAACCCCAATTTACTGTTGCAATCTGAAGAAAGATATTTGGTCTCTCATTCCGTTTATTCAGATTCTTAATTCTTTCATCTCAGGGCTGCTGTTTAAACTTTGGGCTTGGATTGAACAGCTTTGTCAGTGATGGTGGTGATTATACAGCTCTTTTCCAGTGTATTTTCCATGCAAAAAAATGGAAGCACTTGCAGCGTTTATCTGTCAGTTTTCAAGCTCTTTGCACTCCACCTATTGGCACTATAAAAATGCATTAGTTTAATTATTAAGATAATACTATTCGGCCATTTAATTTCCCTAGTGAAAGATGGGACAATTTGTAAGTGAATGGAAGGTTTTTAGCCTAAAACCTGTAAGTGTAAGAGGCTTCGGTCCTAGCCCATGGTCTTGGAAATTGGAAAAAGAGCTTTTTAGTGACTGCTTAGAAACAAATGATGGATATTGGTGCCATCTCTGAGCGCGGCAGCTGGAAAGTTTAATTATAGGCTGGAAAGTCAGTTAGGGATTAAGGAAAGTGTTAGCAGAAGGGGTGAATGTTAATGACAGCTGTTTGCTGTGGGCTTCAGGGAGGCAAAGTACATATAGAACATAAAGAAAGTGTAGGGCCAAACATACGCTGGCTTTGAACATTCAAAAACTCCAGGTCACTTGTTCCTTGACACGTGAACCTGGTTTGTATGAAATCATTTTAATGGCTCACACGCACAGAGAGGTGTGTGTAGGGAAAGGGGCGGGGGGCAAAAATTCCTGCCTTTGTTTCAGAGCCTTCAGCACGGGCGAGCTTGTGTTCGCTGTTGGAAAATGGCACCTGGGCCAGGGATAAATATAAACCGGGAGAGAAGCACGAGCCTGTGTCCGCATTAGGCAGGGGGCATCGGCCTGAGAGAAGGAGATCCCTACAGTGAAATGTTGGGGGCTGACAACCTGACATCCACGTGCTTTGCACTGGCTTTACTCTGGTCCCAAGGCTGCCCGTGTCTGCCGAGACCCGCACATCAAAACGAGTTAGAAAACCCCATACCACCAGGGCCTGCGGGGCTTGTAAGCACGCTGTAGCTCGTGTTGCAAACCCACACTGGTTGTTTGAGGGAAAATTCCAGGTCCTTTTACCTTTAAAAGTGTGTAGGTTGGGAAATAGTTCTGCATCTGCTTAGAGTACCTATAAATTCTGTTGTACAGATCAGACACCGCTGCTGAGATTAATAATGGTGCAAATTGCTAGGACAGTTACAGTCCTTACAGTGTTAAGGCTGAATCAGTCTTCCCTTTCTGTCACTTTTCTCAGGATTGAGTTTAGGTTTTTTCATTCAAGTACATTCACTGTGGTCTGAAAATAGCTGCTTTTTTTTTTTTTTTTCTCCCCCTCTTCCATGGTACAGGTTTTTTGCTATATAAATTTTGTTTGAATGAGGAGGAGTTGGAGGGGATGTGTGCCAGACTTAAACTTGCTATGTGCATACGTGACTTAACAAAACTGCTCTCTAACACACTACAGTAACTAGAATTCATCCTCTGAGAGGACTAAGAGTGATAACATGAGCCATCTTTTGGGTAAAAAAAAAACAACAACAAACCAAAAAAATCCCACAACACCAGAAAAACCCAACTGCAAACCACCAAAAATCCATACCCAAAACAAAGCAAAAAACCCCCAAACACCCAAAAGCAACCAAATAAAACACACCCTCACCCCACCCCTTGTAAAAACCAAACGAAAAATCCAGCCTTTTTGCTTTGAAGAGTGTTTAAAACAGACATGCAATAGCGACTTGGTGCAGTTTCTATTCTTATGTCAAAGTGTAATAGCATATATGGAGAAGTTTGGGTTTATCCCTGTTGTAAGATTGTCTTTTATTCAGCTGCAGTAATAGATCTGCTGTACCTTACAGACTGCTGTGGCCTGGGCATTAAAGGAAATAAACTAAAGGAATTGTCCTCCCTATAAAATCCAACTAATTTGAACATGTGGCATTATTTATAATACACTTCATAGATTTATAGCTGTACATGATCTTCCTTGACAATTAAAAGCTTGTAGAGCAGAAAAGTGTGCCTTGTTTAATAAGGTACAAAACTGTCCCGTATGAAACTTCTGTATGTTACAATGCCAAGATTGTTGCAAAAAGGTAATAATTCAGTCTTTCTGCAAATAATTCAATATGACCGGCCATAATGAATGTATGGCTGCAGTGTATAGGGTAGTACAGCCAGCGGCTTGAAAAATAACCACGTGATCTTATAGAATCATGGAATGGTTTGGGTTGGAAGGGACCTTAAAGATCACCTAGTTTCAGCCCCCTTGCCATGGGCAGGGACACCTCCCACTAGACCAGGCTGCTCAAAGCCCCATCCAGCCTGGCCTTGAACACTTCCAGGGATGGGGCATCTTCATGCCAAAAAATTGGTAGCTTTTGGGTACTTGCCAATTTTGGTTACAAGTGGAGCTGGTTGGCGGTGAAGTGAAGTGGCCGGTTATCCCACCGATGGTATTTTCTGTCCCGGTGGGTGCAGGGGGCTGGGGCATCACCCAGTGCTGGGTGGGTGCCGTGGCACCGCAGGCTGCTGGCTCCAGCTGTAGCTCAACTGCTTCCTGCTCGCTGGGGAGGGACAAAGGTATTTCCACCTCTCTTTCTTGGAGGGCTTACGGTCCTTGGGAAGCTCTCTGGCAATGGAAAGAAAGCGCTTCCTGCGGTATTTAGTATTTAAAATGCTGGACAGGAATTCACAGCAGGCGTTTCCTTTCCTCTGAAGTGTGAGCGGAGGGGGGGTGGGGTGGGGGGGTGGAAAGAACAAAAAGCCCCAATAAAATACGGCTCACTTTGGGGATGGTGAAACTGCGTACTTGAACCTGTTTTACGTAAGGTTATGTCGGCGTAGGTCAAGCAACACGCTGGACTGCAGATGAAATAATAAGAAATAAAAAGAACCCTCATCTTCCTGAAGGCAGTATGCTTTTACGAGACCATAAAAGATTACAAATGGGGGTGGAACAGGGAAGAGCCTCGAGTATGTGTGTTTTGGGAGTTGTGCCCTTTATTGTATGCTTGCGTGTGAGTGCGTGTGTGTGAGCAAGAGAAGAAATCCTCAGCTTGCTCAGTCCGCAGGCTGCTGCGGTTTTTGGGGTAGTTTTGGTTTAGTTTTTTTTTTTTTTTTTCCCCAGTTGATTCTTTCATCTCCCCAGCTCAGAAGAGCCATTAATTACAGCTGTAATTCTCAGGCTTAGATGCGCTTCTGGGTACAAAGGACGTTGCCATGTTTCTGGTCTTATTTAGTACTAATGGATTAGACAAAAAAAAAAAGCCTCAGAACCCCACCCTGAAATATTGCAAGCTGCTTTTCTTCTTAAGAACTCCTAAATATCCAAGTCCACACTTACATCCACTTAAGCAGGCTTGAACTAGCTTCTCTGCAAGTTTTCAGTCGTCTGACTGCCAGCCATTGTCTAGCGACTGGTTTGAATGAAGTGGTATCTTATATTGGCCTGTCAGCCCCTTCCTTGACATGGTGTCCCCGTGGCACGTTTACTGTCGGTGCCAGGGACAGGAAGAGTAGATGTTCTCCTCAGTGGTGTGACGTTGGTGGGGGTTTTGTTCCCTCTTAGGAAGCCAGTATTGAAACTGTTCTTCAAATACACGTTAAAGGAATCAACCTCAATCAGTCTTTCGATTTTCTATTTTCCGTGGACATCTAGTTCATTTTGTGAGCGTATTAAGATGCCCAGATTAACCTGAAATTGCAGTCTTTCCCCACCATTTAACTTTTGGTTCGATAAGGGTTGAGGCAAACATTTGCCAGCAGACCGAAAGGGACCTGACACGTCTGCTGCAAATAACTTTTCTCCAAAAGCACTGCTTGTGTTGAAACAGTTTGGGTTCTGGCTTGCAGCCATGGGTTCACCTAAGCATATTACAAGAAGTGACAGGTAGACAGAAGTAATACATATTTTAATGTGCTTGACTCGGCTAGAGACCATAAAATGGGGTAGACTAGACTTTCCTTTCCCAGCAGATGTGAGCTTGCTCCCAATTTATTAATAAGTTACGACGCAGCCAGCACTGCCGCTCGGGTCACCTTAATGGCCCTGAGGCTCTTGAAAGCAGATGACAATGTCAAGTTCCTGCGGTTTTTGGAAGATGTTCTCAGCTCCTCTGAAACGGCTACAGAAAACACGCTGAGGGGGTCAGCCCAGCCAAATTGCTAATGCCCTTAACCCCTGCCGGGGACTGAGGTGACAGTCTCTGCAGTGGGTGTTTCAGCAGTGGATGGAAGCTACAAGTGAAATTGGAAATGTTTCCAGTTGGTACTCCCTGTTATTTGAATGAATTAGAGAGTATCGTGGCTTGAATGTACGTCGCATGCAGGGAGCCACAGTTGTTCTAATATAAATCACGTGCACTCTGCCACTGAAACTAGATCTCGTACGTTAATAAACGCTTTACTTAGCACAAAAAAAGGAACTGTTTAAATAGAAAATGAAAAAAAAAATAATATCTACCTAGTAGATGGTTTTTTTCCTTACTTTTTATTTGAATATAATGTAGTTAAGAGAGTTTTCTTCCACTTGGGAGATCTCTAGGCAGGAGTTTGGAGAAAACAGTGTGGGATTATGAACAGATCAAAGGTTAAAACTAAGTTGGTGAGTGTCATAATATGGTGAAAATACTGAACTCGTTGCTACTAGGAGGTATAAAGAGGAGTATTGTTTTCAGACATAAAGCCGTCCTCGCAGCCTGTTCAGCACCAGTGAGCACAGTTGATCTTCTGCTGGGTGGAGGGTTTGGATGCTATTGCTGGGGAACGAGGTGGACTGATGGGAAGGAGAACAGAGGAGAGAGAAAAGAGCCTGAGAGAGGACTAAAAATAGGACTGGCCAGAAGAGGCAGAGGAGAGGGTGGTCGGAGGGGCGAACGGCAGCTGTCTGCAAGCTGCAGAGCCGTGTTACACATCCACCGTCGTCAGGGCGAGGAGGAGTGTGCCTACATTTCAAGTAGGAGGAATTAGGTCAGACATTTGGGAAAACTTTCCTAAACAGTAAGGCTTGGGAATCAACGGAATAAATGGCCTGTGGGGAGCACGGAAACTTCAGCACTGTGGGATTTTAGTAACAGTTGACATAAATATATACCAGGTAGAGTTTAGGCAAGGGGGGCTGGGACGGGGACCATGAAGCACTGATACAAGACACTTTGAAACGATGAGCCCCCTAATTAAAACCCAGCACGTATCTGACGTGCTTGTTTTGCTGGTGGTGCTTTTGGCATGCTTGTGTGGCTGTATCTCTCCAAAAAAGTTTAGTGCCTGCTGCAGTAAGGATAATTAATGCTGTTCTGGAGCTGGGGGAAGGATTAATTGCTTTCTTGCTTCTTTGCAAACCTTAAAAAAAAAAAAAAAAAAAAAGAGAGATTTCTTAAGGGTAAGGTTTCTGTGGCCCCAGCTGTGGTGAAACACATGCCTATAGCGAAGGCGACGGCGGGCAGCGCGGGTTGGACCCCAGCTGCAGGGTACCGCTTCCCCAGGGCTTTCAGCGCATCCAGGGAGGGGGTGGATTACTTCATTCATTTTTTAGTTCAGATGTAATGGCCATGTGAATATTGGCATGGAGATTTCTGTCCCCGCAGAGAACAGACTGCAGAGCGAAGAGGGGAAGGAGAGGTGAAATGCAGCTCTTGTTTTTTATCCTAGTATCAGCCATAGCTACTAGAAGAAATTTTTGGTTGTTGAACCGGAATTTTTGATGAAGTAGAGGGTAATTCTCTATATTTTCTGCATATTTATTAGCTTCTGAGAAGGACGAGTTGTGCACTAAGATACCAAAATTATTTGATAAGTTAAACTTTGAAATTATAAATGCCTTCTTGGGCAAATATTTCCAGTAAGGAGCGAGACAGTTACCTTTTTTTTTTCCCCCCCTACAGTACCACGTAATGTAGACTATAAATAAATCAAACTTTACACACTGTGATCTTAAGGGTACTGAAAGAAATGGATTGGCATAAAATAATCAGTAGATAAAATGCACAACTGTACTTTATCACATGCCCAGAGAGTCTTGCCTTGGTTCCTGTACAATGTCAGGAGGAAGGCTTGGAAAAGCCACTGTTTATGGACCTGTTTTAGTGATTTGGGCTTTTCCTGGATTTTCCTGGTTAGGATTTTCCTGGATAGGATTTTCCTGATTAGCACATGAGACAAGTTTGAAACTCAGCACACCGAACAGAACTCAGCACACCGAACAGGGTCTCGTATCGAAGTCTTTAATTTTATTTCTGAATTGTAGGATTCTCCCTTAAATTAAGGGGGATCATTTGGATTATTTATGACCTACCAAATTAGTGGTTTGTAGCCTTAAAAACACACTGTCAAATCTTTACCAGAGCTACGCATAAGAAAAAGTACGTGGGGAAGGAAATAATTTAGCTTGTAAAGTCATTCATCCCTGAGTTTGGAAATAGCGGCATCCAGCTTAATTACCTTCACTTCCGCTTTCAAATGATCAACTTGGTACGGAATAGATTTTTATTTCTTTTAAATGCTCAGCTCCTGTTGAGTAACCTAGGATGATTTCTGTCACTTTCTTTTTTGAATCCCCAATGATTTAAAAGCTGCAAAGAGTTTTCTTCCTCCTTCTGCTGCAGGAGTTTATCCGTTCCCTCTCACTTTCACTTTTGTGATTAAGCTAAATCACTGCCACTTTCTTATTCTCTCCCTCCCTCCTTTCCTCCCCCATATTTTTCTGACCACTGTCTTGCAGGGGCACTTCAAGCCCCTTGTCTGTCCCTATTGCCCCAACACCATCTGTCCTTTCTGAGCTGCTGTCACTTCTATGTGTCTTAAGTCCAAGATAGTCATACACATTGAGGAGGAGTTGCCAGATTCGGTGACATCCATCTTCAGAGACAGCGTAATCCGCTATGGTACTGGGTCAGGAGTATATAGTGTAATTACTATATAGCTGTATGTATAGCTTTTCAGGGTTTAATAGGTAAAAAGGGTAAGACTGTTTTCTTTGTCAGGCTGTATTGGATGCCGGTCTTCAAATCCTCGTAGTTCAGCGTAGCTGCACAGATGGTGAAAGGTTTTGGCTTTATCGGGATGTTACGTGAAGATACAAAAAGCTTGCTCTTAATTCCTTGTAGAGTTCATCGTGCAAAGGACCCTCGGGACTTAACTAGAATGTGCACGAGCTTCCCCTGCTTTGAAAACACGTAACTAAAGCACGTAACCAAAGCGTAACCAAAGCTGGTAGAGAATCCCACTTACTCAGTGATTTTTAAGTGAGATCGCTCTACTCCGCACATGCCTGGATCCACCGTCAGTACTCTGGTCGTCCGTGCGTTTCCACTCTGACCGATTCGTTCCTAGAAGTCCCGGCTCCCACACCATCTGTAGGTCTTGGTTTGCATCCAGCACGTTATTTAACAGCTGGTGGCTTTGAGGCGTCGGGGCCGACTGCTAGTTAATGTGCACTTGAGTTTTGGGGAGGGACGTGCTGAACTGCATTTTTGGAGCTGGCAGTTTCTCCCGGTCAATGGTTCCAGCACGGCGTCGGCTGCGTAGGGGCGGGAGGGTGGTTTTGGGGTGACGGTAGAACCTGGAGCAGAGGTGTCACGGGCTGGCTGCTGGTGGCAAATGAACGGTATTTTTGTAATCTGTAGCAGGTAATTAAAGCGCTGGGGAGCATGGGGATCCCAGAAGAGTTTAAGTATAAAAAGCTGTCTGTCTGATGCCACGGGTTTGGTTGTTCAGACTCGCAAGTTTTTAATTTGTTTGGGGAGCCAGTGGTTTCCTGATGCGGTGCTCCAAACTGGCAAGTCTATTACTCGATATTGCAGGGTGTGTTTTACGTTCAAAGCTGACGTGAGCGCCCAGGAGATTAAAATCTAAATGCGAATTGAATAATCCATTTCAGAAAAACAAAAGCTATTACGACTGAACACGCTGTGATGCCTCGTCCTGTAGCCTTACTGCATCAGACCCGTTTAATGCCTTCAAAAGTTGAAAAATGGAGTGTAAAATTAGTATGATATTTAGGGGGTTAAAAAAAAAAAGAAGGAAAAAAAAAAAAAGAGGAAGATGAAGTAGGAGCGCTTTCAGCCCCAGGCCTCAGCACCGTCACTCCCCTCACACAGAGCCACCCTTATTTAACTATCTAACTAGGACCCAGTATGGATTCAGGGGTGGTTCCTCTGTTTGTTTGGGGTTTTTTTTGCTACCTGTGACTTCTTCCTTCCATTTGTGTCTGCCTGAGTTGGAAGTTTTCCCAATTATTTTAATCCAGTGTTCAGGAAAACCTGCAGCTCCCTTCCCGGTGATGGAGAGCGGGCGCTGGTCTGGGATGCCATGGGGGAAGCCACCGCTTAAGCGCCCTGTCTCGCACGACCCGTGTCGGACACCTACCTCCAAGAAGAAATGATTGATGACCCTTTTGGAAAAAAAAAATTAAAAAGGCTCCATCCGTGCTGGGCAGGTTTATGGAAAACGCTGTGGTCTTCTGAAGCTGAGCATGCTTCAGGGGAGCAGTTCGTGTGGGCTGGGGACGGGGAGCTGGGAGCAGAGCTCTTGGACACAGCTAACCTCCGTCTTGGTGGGACAGAGCAGCAGCGGAGGGTGGAAACGGCAGTGGCTGGCTGGAAGAGGCGTTAGCCGTCTGGCTCTAAAACATCTGTCTTTGTCCGAAATGCCTCCTTTTTTCCATCTCCGAACCATGCTGGATGGAGAAAAGGCTACAAAAATGTAAAAAAGAATCCCCCCAAACCCATAAATATGGGGGAAAAGTATCCATTCACTGCAAAAGCAAAAAAAGGAAATAATTGTAATATTACCTCGCTTTTGCAAATTATAGGCAGGGGAGGGTTTAATTCATCATCATTGAGAAGTCCTGTGTGACTTTTTCAAGCACCACTCAGTAAAATAAAGCAAAACCCAACTAGTTTCTTTGCTGAATTCTACTTAGTTAGATGTCCAGGAAATCAGAAAAGCCGTGCCGATATTTTCAATTGTAGTTCCTCATTGTTTTGTTTTACTTCGTAGGCTTTTACATCACCTGAGCTGGAAAGATAAATGTCTGGTGGAGGGGGAGCAGGAAGCCCTTGGAGGAGAGATGGGCTTGATGCTCTGATCAGTACCTTGCCTCTCTGATCCCCTTCTTTCTGTGAGGTTGGGCAGGTCACCAGCTTGGCAGCGCTGGAGCACAGTCTATTTAGGTAGCGTATGAAATAGAAAATATTGTTCACAGGTGTTACAGTATTTTGGCCTGAGGGTAGTGTGATAATGTAGCACACCTGCCATGTGTCAGCAACTCGTGCAATTCCTTTTTTTTTCTTTTAATTTTGAATCAATTCTATTTTCTGTTCCATATCAGAGAATACGAACTTAAACGATCTGATGCCTGAAGCACACTCAGGCTCTGTAGCATTAAATACAACTTTTAAATAGCGAATGATGCACAGGGGGCCCCGGCGTGAATGCTTGGCTCCAGAGCAATTCAGAAATGTCAAAACCTCACGTATATGTAACCCAAGTAATCAAAGTCACTTGTCTGCACAAAATCAGGGTATGCCATTGAGGGCTCTTTCTTGCCTATTTAGTTGCTGAATGAAATATTTATCAATCAGTTGTAATCACAGCACTGCAGGCAGTTTTGTTGTGTTTTCTTTTGGCTGGATTTATATTTTTTTTTTTAAATTGAAATGTCAAAAAGGTGAACTCGGGGGTGTTTCTATGCAATTCTCTCATGACCAGCATCTGTGGGATGCTTCTATAGTCTCCATTACTGGTTCCTTCATTTCCTTCTCCTCCTCCTCACATCTGCCCTGCCCCCCCCCAATTTCCTGTTGCTTCCCAGCATGCTTATTTATTGAGTTATTTGTCTATTATTTCTGCTCCCCCTTACCTTCCTGCAATCGAGTATTTGGGCGGATTAAAGCTTGTCAGTGGGCAGATGCCTTGCTGAAGTCTGTTATGAGTAGCAGTTTCTTATGTTTCTCAGGAGTCCTGCTTTTACCTTTTTTTTTTGGGGGGGGGGGGTTGTATTTGGTGTCGGTTTTTTCTTTTTTAATGAATGAAATAGCTGTCAGGCTTGGGTTTAATCACTGTGCTTTTCTATAGTTACACCCAGCACTCCCAGGCATGTGTGCGATGGCCATCTTGTTGGGGGGGGAGGTTTCTCCTAGATGGGAGCCATCTGCAGGAACCGTGTCATGAACCCACATGGGTGGCAGTGGCCACGATCCCGCTTTTGGAGCTGGGGGATGAATCCTGGCAGTGGGAGATGAGGGGGGGCAGAGCCAAGCCACTGTTTTCTGCAGGGAAAGGTGCGGGGGCAACTGCACCCTGTGTGTGGAGACCTCCACAGAGCATTTGGTGGGAGAATGCAGTTGCCTTCTTTCTCCGGTAAATCCATGTCTGCCCATGGGGAAAACTGCTTGGATCAGCAGGGTGGGAAAGACCAGCCAAAACGGGTTATGGTGGCCTGATTTTTCTTGTCCTGTTCAGAAATTAGGGTAGCCTTGGGGTGCTCTCGGTGATATGACCTCCAAAAGGTGATGTGGTGTCTTCAGCACGTCAGTCGTGCTCTTTGTAAACCTTGTGTGCAGGAGGGGCAACAGAGATTGCAGTGATTCTGGGGTTTATTGTTGTGGGAAGCCACCCATCAAGAGAGCAAAACGGACCCGGGTAATTTCACTGAATCATAGAAATGAAAGGTAAACAGGAAATAAAAATGTTATCCTGCGCTTCCAGGTGCTCTGAAGCAGAAGCAAATATATGCATTTTGTGAAGTCAGAGTTGCCAACCCAAGTGGAAGGGGTAGCAAAAGCAACAAAATTTTAATTGCTTATGCTTTATAAAGTAGCAAACAGACAATTTTGCTGCTGCTGTTTATCTGTACATAAGTCACCAACGATGACTCCACACAGCTATAGATAGCCTCTTCTTGACTGTGATTATAGTTGATGCACCATCTACTGTAAATCCCACTTGATGCCAATCAATTTCTTGCTCCGCTGTTAGCAAATGCTTGATTATTTTCTGTCTGCAAGAAGCTTGTATGTATTGCAAGGCTCTCAGCAGCTCCCCTCTGTCTGTTCCCTTTCCCAGGATAAACAAATTCAGCTCCTTAAACCTTTTTCCACTGGTCACGTTTTCTAAACCTATTATTGTTCTTCCTGCTGTTGTCTTGGCATTCTTTAATGCCTATTTTTCAAAAAATATGAAGCCCAAACTGAAATACGGTATGCCACATACCTTCTCCCTGGTGCCGCAGAAGGCAGAACAGCTCCAGCATCATGTCACAGAATCACAGAATGGCCAGGGTTGGAAGGGACCTCTGGAGATCATCTAGTCCAACCCCCCTGCCAGAGCAGGGTCACCTACAGCAGGTTGCACAGGAACGCGTCCAGGTGGGTTTTGAATGTCTCCGGAGATGGAGACTCCACCACCTCTCTGAGCAGCCTGAAATTTGTCTTGCTTAATGCGTGACTTCAGACCCTCATGCTGCGTCATTCCTGCTGCCTAAGCCATAGGCAGCCCCTTCACTTTTCACTACTGACGTCCCCACTCCTGTTGCTGTTACCCTTACAGGAAGGTAGTAAGATTTGGCATATATATATAGTTTTCTGTCAGACTGCTTTTCTCTTCTTTAAGCCTGGTGAGGATGCCAGGAGCCTGCCCCAGCCTCCCCTGCGTGATGCTGAGCACAGATCAGGCACTCTCCCTTCACTGATGCTCAAAGGGCTGTGATTCCTCAAATCAATAAGTTCTCACAGGTTGTCATCATGCTACTGATAACTGTTCGCAGACTAGGGTTTGGGTTTTTTTGATCACTTGCACGCCTTTTTTTTTTCCTTTTTTTTTTTTTCCTTTTAATCATTTAAACTATTTCTGTGGTTCGCTCATGAAAAAGTCATGTGGGGCTGTTTTAAAAGCCTTTCTAAAGATAGGCTCTGTCGTCTGTACTGCTTCCTTTTTATCAGCCTGGACAGATGCCCTGTCAGAGAGTGAGAGAGGCATTACACTGGTTTGATGTGAGTTTTTGATACATTCATGTTGACTGTTTGTTTTGGTTTTTTCTAATCTTGCTATTTTTACAGGATTAGAAATCCTTTAGCAGTGTACTCCAGCAACTTCTCTGGTATTAAAAATACGCTGTAATTTCTGGCTTTTCCTTCCCCACCTTCCTTTATAAGATCGGGTGCTGTGTTGGGTCTTTTAATTTTTTTTTAGACCTTACCTGGCCTCTCTGGCATCTGCGAGGAGGTGGTTAATGGCTGAGAGATGATTGCTGGTAGGTCACCAAGCACTGTAGGGACATTTCCAGTGGTTCCTGTTGACTTGAAACCGCCTGGCTTATTGATGTGTTTGCTCTGTTCGTCCCTTACTCCATCCAGCCTGTGCTTGCTCATCCTGCACGTCAGGTGAAAGATGCCCTGAGTATCTGGTCCTAGCTAGCTGCTGTGAAATGAGGCACTGAATAATTCAGCCTTCCCTGTGTTCACTAACAGGCTGGTTTTCCTTCTAATGTATTTATAGACTCTTTTCTTATTGTTTGCCACGTCTCTTGCTGATTGTAAGTCGCTTTGCATCTTAGTCTTCATTTCTCCTTTTATGTTGATGATGGTCTTTTGTGTTCATCCCTGAGTCATGTGTCCTTGGTGCTGCTTTGGTGTACGAACCCTTTTTGATATATATATCTCCCCACCCCCGTTATTTAAAAGTTTTTGAGGTTTCCTGTCTCCACGCTTGCTAGGCAGAGGATAATCTCTCCAGAACTACGTTTTCTTTTGGTGGTGATGCCAGAGAGATGCATGCGTACCTGGGGTGGGGGAGTTTTGGGTCTTTACGGGTAATTCAAGTCTGAAATGGCCTTTTTGTCCCTTCTGAATGGGGTGTCTCCTCCATCTCCTCTGGATTACATGATTCCTTCCTCAGACGTTGCCTCCATTTTTCCTCTTTCACCTTCATCAAGAAACTCTAAAGACATCAGTATTGTGCGCCTTGCTAGGAAGCCAAAAATATATTTTAACTCATGCTAAGTTTTTCAATACCTCCAACCAGCCTTTTTTTATTATTGCTTATTAACAAAGAATCACAGAATGGTAGGGGTTGGAAGGGACCTCTGGAGATCATCTAGTCCAACCTCCCCACTAAAGTAGGTTCACCTAGAGCAGGTTGCACAGGAACACATCCAGGCGGGTTTTGAATATCTCCAGAGAAGGAGACTCCACCACCTCTCTGGGCAGCCTGTTCCAGTGCTCTGCCACCCTCAAAGTACAGAAGTTTTTCCTCATGTTGAGATGGAATTTCCTGTGTTCCAGTTTGTGCCCGTTGCCCCTTGTCCTCTCCACTGGGCACCACTGAAAAGAGCCTGGCCCCATCCTCATGACACCTGCCCTTTAGATATTTAAAAGCATTGATGAGATCCCCTCTCAGTCTTCTCTTCTCCAGGCTAAACAGACCCAGGTCTCTCAGCCTTTCCTCATAAGAGAGGTGCTCCAGCCCCTTGATCATCTTTATAGCCCTCTGCCAGACTCTTTCCAGTAGTTCCCTGTCCTTCTGGAACTGGGAAGCCCAGAACTAGAAACAGTACTCCAGATGTGGCCTCACCAGGGCAGAGTAGAGGGGGAGGATGACCTCCCTCAACCTGCTGGCCGTGCTCTTTTTAATGCACTGCAGGAGACCATTGACCTTCTTGGCCACAAGGGCACATTGCTGGCTCATGGTCAACTTGTTGTCCACCAGGACTCCCAGGTCTCTCTCTACAGAGCTGCTTTGCAGCAGGTCAGCCCCTAATCTGTACTGGTGCATGGGGTTACTCCTCCCCAGGTGCAGGACCCTACACTTGCCTTTGTTGGACTTCATTAGGTTCCCCTCTGCCCAGCTCTGTAGCCTGTCCAGGTTTTGCTGAATGGTAGCACAGACTTCTGGTGTGTCAGCCACCCTTCCCAGTTTTGCGACATCAATAAACTTGCTGAGGGTACACTCTGTCCCCTCATCCACATCGTTGTTGAATATGTTGAGTAAGACTGGACCCAGTACTGACCCCTGGGAAACACTGGTAATTACTGGCCTCCAACTGGACTCTGCGCTGCTGATCACAACCCTCTGAGCTCTGCCATTCAGCCAGTTGTCAGTCCACCTCACTGGCCACTCATCTAACCCACACTTCCTAAGCTTCCCTATGAGGATGTTATGGGAGAGAGTGTCAAAAGCCTTGACTGAAGTTGAGGTAGACAACGTCCACTGCTCTCTCCTCATCTACCCAGCCAGTCATGTCATCATAGGCTATCAAGCATGGTTTCCCTTTGGTGAATCCATGTTGACCACTCCTGATAACCTTTAACACCAATCTGTCCTCCCTGAAGTCTCTCTCCCACACCTATGCTTGGGCCCATGGCTTGTTAAGATCTGTTAAGTCATTTAACTTGGGCCGTGCTGTGCTGGCGTGGTAGCAGCTCATCCTGATGCTTAGCACCTTTCTCCATTGGTTTTTCTCATGTCTCTCTCATCATTCCTTTTTTGACTTTCTTTTAATGTTTTTTTCCATGTGCTGAAGTCTAGTGTGTTTAAGTTTATGTTATATGTATGTGGTTAAGGTGCGATGCTAAACTCAGTATAGCCAGTGTATTTGTGAGTGAAAGGATAAGGGTTATACTTGCGGGGCTGGAGCCTCACAGCCGTGTTCGACAGATGGGGGGGTGAGTCCTCAAGCAGTTTGATGAAAACAGTTTATATTTCAAGCTGAGAAGTCAGTGTTCTGGCATGTATTCTTTTCTTGAAACATATATTGACATTTCTGTTACTGCTCGTAGCGGCAATATTGTTCTCCATATGCTCTTCTCATCAGCATCTCATCGTTATTGGATAAATATGTCTCTCATTATGCAGAACATTACTTTTGAAGTATGGAATCATTATTTTGTTATGTAACTCCCAAATTTGGACCTTTGCAGTGATTTATAACAATCTTCAGAAATTACAGTAATTAAAGGAGAACTTTCCACAAAGAGAATTAATTAGATCAAAGAAGCATTTAAATGTAAATCATTAATCTGTGCATTACAGGAAACAGTTAGTGGCTATGTATAGTTCATTTAATTGTACTTGGTTCAGTTTTGTTTTGTCATTACCTCACAATTTATTCGGAATTAATTTGCAATTTCTTCTGTAATGTGATTTCCGTTTGCTTAATATAGCAGATATTTTCACTAGCATTTATTTATATATAAATAAAGGTTTGTTAATGACTGCTGGGTTAATTAAAGTGCGGACTCTGCTGTCAATTAGCTGTGAATTTTGTTGCTGAGTAGATGCAGCCCAGGCGGTCTGTGCTCTGAGAAAGGGAGGCAAGGAGTCAAATAACTTGTTGGATGTATGGATCTGTACAGTAGATTGTGACTGTCACTTGCTGGAGGGGAGCAGGTGACATACCCTGGGCTTTGCCTGCTCAGAGAGTTATTAGTAGAGGGCAACACGGTTTTGGTTCCCATATGGAGAAACGGAAATGATGTTCCTTAAGTCCATAGCAAGTAATTGGTAACGGAAGGGATAATCTCCCAAGTTGCAAGATGTTGGTAGCTGTAGGTAACGAGGACTTGGGCGTGTTGGAAGGTTTTAGGACGTAGGCTTTGCGCAAGCGGTTTGCAGGGTTTGCAATCCGTATGTAATGTCCTTACTTTGTATAGTGTAAGGGCGTGAAAAGATTTCTCTTCTGTGATTTGACCTCATAAAAACTTAATTTAAAATATGCCATGTAGTTTTTTGAAGGTGAGCTTTAATCCTGGACACTATATTAATGTTTATCGTCCCTTAATTATTTTTTGCAGTACTCTCAGTTATATTTTAAAACTTTACACTGGTGAAAGTACAGACATTTTTAATTTAATTTTTAACTCTTCAACACAGATTAAAATAAGCTAGTTCTTGGCATATTTTTTTTTCCTTTAATCAAAACACTTGATTTTTCATTCTGAATGAATTCTGTAGCCAAATAGACCTTAGCCTTAGACTATCCAGTATTAGCAGCATCTGTGTTAGGTTTGGACTCAGCTAATCTTTTTGGAGTCTTTGAATATTGGGTTGTAAGCCAAAATTTAGCTATCCAAGAGCACATCTGGCTCGCATAGTATTACCTCATTTGTATAAGGTAGTGCTCTTGGTTTCTTTTCATTAGTTTGTTTTCTGTTTGCTGGAAAGGGGAATTTGATACAGGGGTTTTGCTGGCAACAGAAAGTTCAAGGAACTTCAGTGATTTCTTTCTTCCTGTACTGAAATTCACGTTAGAAGTCATGGTTTTGTTACATAGCGAGGTATAGTAAATAAACTAATAAAATAATAAGAAGAAATTCTTAGCAATTATGTGTGTTTGACAAATGTGTAGACAGTAGTGGCTGTTCTGTCAGGTTTGCTGCATACAAACAAAGGTAGAGTAATATTTATGTTGTTAAATTCTTTAAGATTACTGTTATTTCTTCCAATAAGTGAGTACCTCTTCCTAGAAGGATTGTTGTGCCATTTATAAAAAATGAAATGCTTTTAAATTTCTTTTGGATAAGCAGCTGTTTGCTGAGGAAGGTAAAACAAACCTATTGGTTTGCACTGAGAGGAATGTTGTTTCCTGCCTTGTAATTTAGGTATTTTCAACTTGCACTAGATGGAATGAGATAAATCTTAACAATACAGTCACCGGAGGAGTTTGGAAGAAATTGGACTCAAAGTGTGTTTGCTTTGCTTCTATTTATGTCTCTAAGATAACAGCGTGAAATCAATAGTATTTTGTTCTCAGTATTTGTTATTAAACATATTAGTATGCGTAGGGAAATAAAGAAGACATTTGGAAATGGGTAACCTTGGGTTAATTAAATCCATCTGCTGTCTGACTAATGACAGGAATATTGTATCCAGGGAATCACTTATGCTAAAAGATTTGATAACGCACAAGAAGTTTTCTAACAAAGCACTCTTAGAGCAAGCGAGGACTCATGTGTAACTGGAGAGAAAACCAATCCCAGAGAGTAACTCACAGGATTGTGGGGCTCTGCTTCGTGCGGGAATGCCCCAGAAGAACTTGTGAACTGCATTTGTTGTTCCTTGAGGTGCAAAGTAAAACTTGTTTTCGTCTCATGCGACATGAAGTTGTTTTTTATGGGGCTAATTTAAATGTCTGTGTTTCCATGCTTACCAACAGCCAGGTTACAAACGTTCATTAAGAAAGAAGCTATATAGGGTGCAAAAATGAGCTTCCAGAGATGCAGTGGTGGCAGCCGAAGGAAGATGGGCTTTTGAGATTCAACTAACAATCTGGTCCTACGTAGATTAATGCCACAAGATACTTGGGGTGACTCTTTCCAAACAGCAAGTACGATAGTTGTGTTCTAGTTACACTGCTCTAACGCATATCAATAGGAAAAAAAATTTAAAGAATCCTGAAGACTTTGTACAACTTCCATACGTAACACTTTGTATTGATCATCTATACTGTTTGGAGTTGTTTTATTAATTATTTTATAGCTGTAAGTTAGGTTTTTGTTACTTAGTAATTCTCAGTTTCTGGAAAAGAAAATGAAGCACATATTTTTAAAAATTGAATTCATTATTTGATTAATTTGCATTTCATATCTTCACACACTTGTACAAAACATGGTTTCAGATTGGGTGGAAAAACTTACAAAGCTTGTAGAGACCTGAGTGCTTTCAAAGCAAGGCAACCATAATAGCATCCGATGAAGAATAGTTTATTCCATGTTGATCTGACAGATGGGCAAAACAAAACTCTGAGAGATTAACATTGTTCTGCAATTTAATTTTTAAAGCATACAAAAAAGAGTGGCTTAATAGAATTGAAAATGGAGGATGGGTTTGTTTGATCTACATCGGAGAAACTTGTTTAGGCTTCCTTCGTAGCCAGTCAGACGAAGTCGTGCTAGTATGTGATTTATCGCAGCTTAAAGCAGGCATCTAAAATAGGTCAGATGAATTGCTCTGAAACGTCTGGTTTTCTCCTCTGCGTTTAAAGTGACCATCCCAGCTGTGGACATCTGAAGCTTGATGAGATGAACGCCTTCCTGACGGTCACATTTTAAAAGACATGAGTTAATTATTGCTTTTTGCAGATGCCAAAGACAACTGTTTACGCGATGCATTTTAAAGAGTAATTTTGATATAACTGTGCCAGTCTGAGTGTAGAAATTTATAATGTATTCCTAAACAAGTGTGTCACACTTCAGTACTTTGAAAATGTGGCTTGAAGCATAAATCAGCATAAAGGTGCTTTCTAGTTCTGCTTCTGTGTTGTGCTGTTTTGGCATGCAGGAGGTAGGAACGCGCCCCCCCGTCCCCACACATGGTGCAAAAACTGAGTGCTGAGTGCTGGGCACTTTGCTGTGTTCACTCCAGGGCTCAGCCTTGAAAATCCACAATATATAAATGAGCTTGAAAATAGTAATTGGCCTCATTTAAAACGTTTTCTGTCAAGCAATGTCACTTATTAAACATTTAACTAAAAAAAAAAAATCCTGTCATTTTTTTTGGTGCTCTTTAATAACCCTGTTTCTACTAGTAAACATTGTAGTGTACGCTAGGAGTTGACAGTGACTTCCTAGCAGATAAATTAGCAGATGTATATTCTGTGGAACTACTTACGATTACATAGTAGCTATGGTTACCAGGATAAAGAAATCGTGGCCTGATGATGAGCAGAGATAGATTGCAGCAGAATGTTTTGTTTTCGAGTTGCTTAAAAGCAAAATACTCAAGGATAAGTCCATGAGGACTAAGAGTGTACAAGCAACAAACAGTAAGAGCAGACTCTATTTACTGAACTGGCACAGTCTGCTTTTTCAAATAGTTGTTTTGATACAAAATCACAGTATTTTTTAAAGTTGGGGTTTGCTTCTATATAGTATGAGAATTGGGTGCCAACCACATATTTGTGATGAAACTATTTAATTGAAACAGTTAAGATTTTGATTGAGTATTGCTGATGTTTTCATTTTGATTTAGTACTGGACTAAGTTAAATTCAAAAAGCCTTTTCACATCCAAGGAAAGTCATATTCACTTTATTTTAAATCTAACACTTAGAATGACTTAATAGACATATTTATCTCTTCTTTCGGATGCTCCAGCATTTAGAAAGAAAAGACAGAAATGTGGGCGCATTCAAGCGGGAAGGACAGAACTGTGCTTAAGAACAGTTGTATGTTTGCAGTGATGTTGGTGGGCCCACTCCAGATGTTTCTAGTGTATATGTTGCCTGGAAACATTAAAAGCGCTTGAGTCCATTTCCAAAAGGGAGTGCAGGTGTTGAGGAGTTGAAGCCCTGTTGAATTCAATGTAAAGAACAAAAGATATAATGTTTCCAAAAGTTTCCACAAGGTTTAGAAACCCAAACTGCGGTGAATTGTGTTGAATTTAGGGCCCTCAATCACACGAGCTTTTCTCGATGTGTTACTCGTTTTATGAATTATGAACTATGTAGAACTGTATGTCTGTACGTAACTTCAGCATAATTCCTATGGTGTCTTTATATTATAATGTAGAATAAGATTTTGTAGCAATGCAGTCTTCTTCAGAGTATGGATGGATTTACACCTGGTCTTTTGTACCAGGGAAGCTTTCCAAGGGATCCTCCTTGGGCCAGTAATAGCCACTTGAGTTTTAAAGGCCAGACATACTAAGACTAAAGCTTTGTGCCTGATGTTTCCCCATTTTGTCAGCCTAGCCGACAAATTCATGGCTACAAGACCATACTCAGTAGGTCACCTTGTTTTACAGAATAACCAACCATGACTACAGAATCGGGATCGGACTCCGAGTCCAAGGATAAAGAGCAGGATCAGCAGGAGAGCCCCGCGCAGCAAGGGGCGGCCGAGACCCAGCCGCAGGACCAGCAGCAGCCGGACCAGCAGCAGCCGGACCAGCAGCAGCAGCCGAGCGACGAGCATCAGAACGCGCTTGAGCAGTTCTCGGCCGTGGCAGCCCACAGCACGCCGGTGAAAAAGGAGCAGGTAAGGGAGCCCATGCCCACTGTATCCAGCTAGCTACATGCCCACGTATTGCCTCTGGGAAATAACGAGCCTGGTGTGTTAGGAGTGGACATAGATTTTCAGATACGCGTGGGAGGCTGTTTGGTGTGATGCGGTAGATCTTTACTGGTTGGTCTTTCGCATTTAAAAAAAAAAAATATAGTTCTCACATGTAACATTTTGAAATTCATGCCCTGCTCTGTTCTTTCATAGAATCATGGAATGGTTTGGGTTGGAAGGGACCTTAAAGATCACCTAGTTCCAACCCCCCTGCCATGGGTAGGGACACCTCCCACTAGACCAGGCTGCTCAAAGCCCCATCCAGCCTGGCCTTGAACACTTCCAGGGATGGGGCATCCACAACTTCCCTGGGCAACCTGTTCCAGTGTCTCACCACCCTCACAGTAAAGAATTTCTTCCTAATATCCAATCTAAATCTACCCTCAATTGCTTTGTTCAGCCACTGGCCCGATCTGATGCAAAGCATAGCACAAGTGTTTTACAGAAAAGCCTTTCTTAAAACCATATACTGTTAGTTAAGCTACTTCCAGTGCTTAAATATAAGGGCAGTCTTATTAACTAAGCAAGAAACATCTTTGATTCCGTGTGTTAGATAGCAAACAGTGCCAATTTTTAAGATGCTGAAAATGTTTTCAGAGTTCATTTCTTCTTTGACACCTGCTGAAAACTGATTTCATGCTTGCTTGTCTGATGTGTGAGCCATGAAAAATCTGTGGTCCCTTCTCATAGTTCTGAAATGACTGCATTAGAATTACTTTAACTTTTCATGTAATAGGTTTCAGAAGAGCTATATCACATGCTTTTCCTTTTGGTTCATTGTTGCACTTATTAAATTTGTGGAAGCTGGCTTTCTTTTTCCCGTTAATAATTTCCAGTCAATAGGATTAACAGGCATTGTTCTTCATGGGTAAGTGACACACAATTAATGAGGTACCTGCAGATTGCATCCCTTAGCTCTGTAAGGCTGTGACCCCCATCTGATCACATTCACCTTTGAAGAGTAGAATAAGTCGGTCTAACTCCTCCTCTCCTCCATCCGTTAAAAAAATCAGGTTGCTTGAATTGGGGTCCTGTTATTTGACCTAGTTGGGAGACTTTGCTGGTGAAGCAAGCAGATGTCAGGCGTTACTTAAAATCAGTGTGAGTGCTCCCGTAGAAGCTGTTTGGGGCTAGCTGTGGTCTTGGGTTTTAAGCTTTTGTCCACAGAGATACAGCCCAAACTTGCTGTTGGTGGGGAAAAAATGGGCGTGTAAGCAACTTCAGATAAAAACAAAATATCTTTGTGTCTTCCTGGTTTACGGATCCGTTACCTAAATGGTTGGGATGACAAATGTTTCTGGGACCAAATTAAAAGAGGTGTCATGTCTGAATTCTAATATCTCAAGAGGTAGCATAGCAGGGCAGGATTTCTGATGTTTGTTGCTGTTGAAGATCAACCGTTGGAAGAACTGCTTTTTTTTTTTTTTTGATTGCTAACCATTTTTACCATTGATAAACCCTGATCAGGCTCATTCCATGCCCACCAAAGACCTCTCTGCTCTTGCTCCCACATCCACCAGGTATGCGTTAGGACAATTTTGGTCTCTGAAACAGATCAGAAATTGCATGTAGTTAGTTTGCGGAAAAGAGGCAGGGCTGTTTCTCCAAAAGAGAAAGGTGCTGCACAAGCTGGTCATTAATTTAAAGTACAATCCTAGGCATAAATATTATTAATTTAATTCTTCTTCTGTTAATTTAAATCTTCAGTAATCTTTCTGCTCCACGTTTCTTTTCATCTTAAACCAAACAAAACAAACCCCAAAATAACCACAACAGAAAAAAAAAAAACCCCTTAGGCACCAAACCTGTGCATCTGTGTTTACGGAGCTGTGAGTTTGGAGACCTGAGATGCTCTCGTGTGTTGTGTGATCCCTTCTTTTCCCAAAGAAGATCACCTGTGAGCCGGTGTCTATAGATGCCTTGATAGAAGAACTGGGTTAGTGAAGGGATATGCGAGACCTTTCCGTTGAGATTACTAGATTGAATCCAAAAGTCCCTATTGCAAGATGGCTGCCAGATCCACTGCAGTGATCTGCCCAGTGTATTTTGTAGTGGCTTGAGTGTCTGTATCACAGGAAAGAACCACTTAATGCAGCACTAAGACAGAGCTATGGGCAATGGTGTCATTAAGAAAGCCAAAAACTGGAGGAGTAATGGGGATCATTCTCTCTCTTGCTGTCTGTAATCACAGTGAGAAAGTTGATGGGTTTTGCTGTTGCTCGTATGAGAGAACCTTGGGAAGAAAGATTTAAGTTACCGATCCATGACAGTGACTTTTTTTTGCCATTCTATACACATAAAAAAGAACATTTTAATGAAGATGAAAAGGCTTCTTCATGTTGAGATCAGCAGTTACCACAGTCCTTTCTATCAGGTATAATAATGCAATCTTCCTATCTTCCTGCCTTCCTAGCTCGTTGAAAATGAGCACGAAGGCATCGCATGGGTTGGGCGCTGACATTTCTGAGCAACTATTGTAAGTAGATGAGATTCATGAGTTGTGCAAGCTTGGTAATATCACTTCATACCCCAGTGAGCAGCTGTGAAGTGTCAAAGATTGTTACTGCTGAATCCTGTGACTTCAGAGGCTTCCTTTGAGAGGGGGTCCAGCTTCGGAAGGGGTTGAACATACTGTCTCATAGTAAGGTATAGTAATACAGAGATCGAGATGAGACAGCTTATGTTCAAAAACTACAAACCCTGAAGCACCTTGTGCTCCATTAGAGTTGAGTCCATGACACTGAAAATACTGCAGAAATACAGCACAAAGGTGTCTTGGGGAAGAATTTGGGAGAAAATGGAAGTATGCTTGCAGAGTTCAAAATAATTCACTGAGTACATGGGTTTTTCACTGGACGCTTTTTTTTTTTTCCCCAAGATACCATGATGTCAGGTTCCTTTAGGAAGAAAAGGCTTAATACAGTCTGAAAGCACCTCAGTGCCTGAACATGTCAGCATAGTTTGGAGGATCTTCTTTAATAGTTCTTGGCATGTTTTGTTCTCCAGACAAATGAGAGAAAATTCTTTGTATGACTTTAACCTAGACACATTCCCCTGATCTTAATGTAGACAGGAACCTTAACAAACAAAATAACCTCAGTACTTTATTTAAAAAAGATGTTTACAAATAAGCAAATGTCTGCTGTAGTCTTGAGATACCGAGTGTCTTCATGAAGGAAAACAGTCACCAGTCCATTAGGATTCACAGAAATTGTTTGCAGGCTGAAGATGGTTCTCAAATGTACGTGGCTGCTGGGTGCCCTTGTTGTTGTGGGGTTTTCTCTCAAGCAGCTTTCTGATTTTCTTGAAAAAGATTAATTCCATGCATTTGGGGTTTTTTGTTGGTTGTTTTTTGTGGGGGTGGAGTGTTAACTCTCACATGAGAGAACTAATGAGCCACTGGGTATGACTATATTTTTTCCAGCCCTGGAATGACTTTTGCACCAACACATGTGCACCTCCCATGGCAGATTTCTTTAACAAAACATATGGAAATCATCAAAGAGCCCCTCTGCCCATCAGCAGCAGTGCAGCTCTTCACAGACGCTCTAACAGGAGACATCTTCAGGCTTGTTTTCCTCTTGGTACAGTAGGTTGGACCACTTGCCAGCTGGCCGGGGTTGCGGTAGAGGGATAGCTGGCCTCAAGCCTTGCTCTGAGCCTGGGAGGACTCTCCCCCTTCCTCACAGCTGCTGTGAGCGTTAAATGCTCAGCGAACAGCTAATCCGCTGCCATACATTGTGCCCTTCATCTCCCGCCAGCCTTCGAGGTATGAGAGGACCTTGACGTCCAGACGCAGAGCTGGTGTCCAAGTGCTGGAAGGAGAAAGTCCTCCAGTGCTGGAGCTAGATGGGGGAAGAGCCGGTTGGCGCAGGGCTGCCCCTGGGGAAGAACATCCACGGCTCAGGGAATGAGGTGGATTTTGAAAGCAGCTTTTGTGTTGCTTTTTTATCTCTCTGGTCCCACTTCCTTCTAGTCTCCCCACCCAGGGAAGCCCGGGAGACCTTCGACATGTCCTCTCTCGCAGGGAAAGGAGGAGTGTGGGTCTTACCTCACCTCTTTGCAGTTTGCTGGGGCTTTGATGGGAGCTGGCACTGTTGGTAGAAGAGCCAATTCCAAATTCCTCTTTCCCCCATTCACCTGAAGGTGGAGCGGAAGTTTATGGCTTGTTTGTATGAAATCCCTCAGGGAAAGTTCCCTGTGATTTAGTGCTACGCTGTTGTTGCTGCTTATACAATGCAAGGTTGTCCTGGTCTCAAAGCAGATTAAAGCTTTTGGACGGATTTGCTCCATTCTCATGGAGGTTTATTATATACAGTGAATGGAAGCAGACTTGGAGGATTAATTTACAATATATTTCCAGCAATGCTTGTTGCGTATTACACTGAAATCATTCAGAGCCAAAACAGTTGTGTTGGTTTTTTTTTTTTAACTTGTAGTGAGATAACGGAAAGATTTATTATTTTTTTTAATTATTTTTTTTTTAAATTTCATTTAAGCTTCAGCTTAGGTATTACTGCACGCCTGTTGAGGTTTTGTTTGGAGACTATCAGGGGCATAACTGATGAGAAAGGTAATGACTGCGGCATAGTGCTGTTGCTAGGAAGGGTGAAATGCTGTAGAGCTGTTCTGGCTTTCATCTAGTGCCTTGGAGAGGACCACGGGCTGTGCTGCATCGCGGCAACTCTTCAGATGGTCTGACCCTCAGATAAACCCCAGCAAAAGTAACCACTGTTGTTTCTTCTCTCCCCTTTTCCCTGCAGTATATTTGTCTTTCAAGTAGCACGTACTTCTTGCCAGCTTGAGGGACTTATCGGGCATCTGTGGAGAGCAAAATTCAGCCTCTCATCCTGCAGTTATCATCCATTAGCCGGCCGGCTGCACATAAAAGTCGTTTAACCCCTCACTTCCATCCTGTTTGTTTAACCCTTTGCTCAGGCGCCTGGGGAGCCTTTCGCTCTCCCAGGCACGTCAGCATCCCCCTGTGAATTCACACTGTCATGGGGGGGAACCATCCCCTCATTCAGGGGACTGTTTTGGCACTGAGAGTGAAATTAGTGCAAACCGGATGGTCTTTTCCTATTCTGTATGACACCGTGGTAGCATCATAGTATTTAATGGGTACAGGACTTAAAAGTAATATCAAGAAACCCTAGGAATATATGTTCACCACAATGTTTACCAATTATTCAGCATTCCTATCAGACCAAAAGAACAGGTCCAAGAAGTCCAAGTGGGATTTTGTATCTATGGAAAAAGTAGAAGCCTAAAGTATTTTCATGCATGCCACTCCTTCATGGGGCATTTTGGATGTACATTTTGGGGTGAGAAAGGAGGACTGGGAGGAATATGGGGAATATGGGAAATCTTTTCAATAGAGAAAGAAGACTGTGTCCTGCATCAGGGGCTTTCTCATCCAAGCCCCACACTAGGCTCACTTAAATGCTTGGGTACAGGGTGCATAGTGCACTGCTTTGCGTGATTGATTTATCTCACTTCAAAACGTATCCTTCTTTCTCTTTATAGGCCACAGACAAAGAACAGGAGTTTGCTGCTGCGAGTGCAAAACAGCTGGAATACCAGCAGCTAGAGGACGACAAGCTCTCTCAAAAATCATCATCTAGCAAACTTTCCAAGTCTCCTCTAAAGATCGTGAAGAAACCGAAAAATATGCAGTGCAAAGTGACGCTCCTGGATGGATCGGAATATGCATGTGAAGTAGAGGTAAATTACATTTTGTCCTCTTTTTTGTGTCCTGTCTAGAGGAAAATATTCGAAACGAGATTCCTAATTTAAGCAAAAGAATGAATGGCCCGATATTTTGCTGGTGCCAAGCACAGATATGCTTCCGTTGTTTTCTCTGGAGGTTGAAGACGTTGCACAGATTTGAGCTGGAGGAGAGATCGTGAGCAGGCCCTGGAACAGCCAGAGACTTTGGATTAATTTCATATTGGCGCATGCCACAACAGAATGCAGAAAATGAATTATGGGCAGCAAAGCCCATAAACAAAGAAGGATTTGGTTCCATAGGGCTTCTCTTTTCCTTGGTACTCTGCTGAGTCCAGACTCATGTTGAATCACTGTCCAAACAGTAATTCTGACCATCGTGAGATTAGCGGGGGCATGAGAGACACCCAGGGGAGGCATGGGTGCAAATAGCGATGAGAGTGGTGAGTTTTATGTGCTTCTCCATCATGTCTGTGAATCATAACTGTGTCTGAATGTTACTGGCAGAAAGTTGCTGGTGGTTTTCTGTAAGGAAACTTGCCTTCCCGGCTGGGATTTTGCCAGAAGCCTACTTTTGGGAGGGATGTTTTTTGCTGCACTGTCACTTAGGAACCAGGCTGTGCCTGTGAGCAAACCTGTGCTGAGAGGATGCCTTGCCTTCAACTCCAGAAGGCCATGGAGAAGCAGAACGTGAGCGAATTCAGCATCTCATAGTGGACATGAGCAAATTCAGCAGCCCAGAGTGGACCCATTTCTCCATTCACCCTCACCTGTCACTGAAGTGGTCTTTGGGCAGTGGACCAGCCCACCCTGAGCCTGCTGTAGGTCAGGAGGCCACAAGGAGCGGCCGGGAGGGGGAAGGATGTGTGTTTGAGGGCTCAGCAAAGCCAATCCTCCTTCAGGTAACCACAGGGTATGGCAGAGAAGAAAAGCCAGCTGGGGAGGATGGAAGAGCTTAAAGGTAGAGATAGGATAGTCTACAGGCTTGAAAGGGGAACCCGCAGGAACACGAAGAAGAGAGGGTGGAGGAAAGGAGTATCTGACTGAGAGCCAAATCCTGATAGCTTTACAATCAGATTGCGCAGCCCTTGCATCCTCCAGCTGCTCTTGTTTTAAGCGCTTTGGAGGGTGGCAGGTGAGGAGGAACTTTTTATTTAACCGCATCTTTACGGTTTGTGCCAAATTTTTCTGTACTAACACAGGAGCTGTGATTTTATTGCTCTTACAGCACCTTAACAGTCGTGCTGTCGAGTATCATTTAGTTTCACTGGCCAAGTCCCATGTTGTTTCCTTCAGACTAGCAATAGCTGTCTGGCCACATACTTTGTGACTATTAAATTGTCATTTCTTGACCCGCGGTCCCAGTTTTGTCTGTCAAGAGTAGCGTGCGAACCATTAAGCTGTAAGAACGACTGTACTGGCTTTGATGGAAAGAGTCAAACTTGTTTCAGCTTTTGCCATTTGATTGTAAAATGTGACTCACTTTTTGGAATACAATCCAATCAAGAAAATTTTACCAAGTAGGATTTCTATGGAAATCTTGTCTAACAGGCTGAGCTTTATGAGAATATGAGATGGAACAGAAAGGGGGATTTGTTGTGTTAGACTTCCACTTATGCAAAAAAAATGCTGTGAATAATACTTTCTTTTAGGAAGTTTTACTTTTACACTCAACTTGGACTCAATGTTTGAGTTGAAGTGTCAAAATGCTAGTGTATAGAAGCCATCACGTTTTATTCCTTGTCAGATTTCTCTGCTTTGCAAGTTCTGGATAGCTCTTGAATAATGTCCAATATAAATTTTGTATGTGTTTTTTGTACTTACACTGCTGAAATATTTTGAAGTTGTATTGGCTGTCATCAATAATCACTTTATCTACTTCTAAGATGGTTAGACTTCCTAGGCAGAATGTAATATCGATGAGAATAGAGCTTCTAAAAGCTTGAATCCTCAAATGACAAAGCTACGATGATGAGCAGACCATTGGGTGCATTGAAACAGAAGTTTGGAGGCACAAATATTTCAGGGAATAGTTTAGAAGGCACAAATATTTCAGGAAAGAAGTGCAACTGGAGAGATGCATGTGTTTACATACCTTCAGTGGACAATCCAGACTTTGAATCCTTCCTAGGTGGTATTGTCAGCCTATTGTGTGTATTGAGGATGCAACTGCAGGTACCTCTCAGGCACAGCCCACTCTGGCCACTGGGAATGCTTGTTAGATCCCCAGGGGATTCCACTTTCCATGTGCCTAAAGTTCAGCTACAGCAAAGGATGCTGTGTCCAGCCAAACGAAACGATGTGACTTTCACTGTGCTTTTTCTCCCAGGGAGAAAAAGTGTGTATAAAGGGAGTTAGTAGGGCAGGGAGACGGAGGTTCTGTCTCAAGAGACATCTCGGTCTCTTGTGGGAGGCTGAAGGTGAAGTTCTCCTACAGGAATTTTGCTTAATAACAAAAATTCTGTGGCCGTTTCACAGAAACTCAGTGCTGCAGTGTGAGAAATAATCTCACATTTCAGGAAAATGCTACTATATTTTAAGGATCACCTACAAGTGAATTTACTGTATCCCTTTAAACTGGGGGGGGAGGGGGAAGTATAATGAAAGACCTAACAAATTATGGAGGTCATTAAATTCCCTGAGATGAATTCCTTAAAAGAAAGAGAATAGGGACAGGCAACACGCGGCAATCAAATATTTAATATTTCCTTGTGTTTAACCCATTTAACTACATCTTTTGATGTGGATGATGGCCCAGGGTAGGGATGTGACAATCGGTGGATGTGAGTCAGAAATGTCAGCCCATGCTGCCAGCTCCGTCTTCCATCTCTGTCTATGTGTCATGCCTCTGCCCACGGAAGGCTACAAAGCAGTGTAATCTAGAAGGAAGAGACACTTGGAAAGCTAATTTTGAGCTAGAATAGTAGCTCTGTCAGTGAATCTTGCTTGATTTGGATGTGGGCCAGATATTTATCCCTCCAGAATTGCATTCCCTAGTCTGGGAGTTGGGGATCATTATAGAATCCATCAGTTACTCTATAGAGTGTTTTGCGAATGACAAATGCTTTTATATACATTAAATATTAATATCATTTAAAGGAGCTTATTGCTCTCAAGTAGAGCGCAACCTACAGCTTATCAATTATGTGTTCATCCAGTTAATGACCTGACAGCCGAAATCGCATGTACTCACAGATTGAGATGCTTCTGAGGCAGGTTTGGTTAATCCATTATCCCCTTGGTGTCTTGTGTTTCAGAAGCCCCTCTTCCTTATTCCATATTTGATGCTGAGCATCTTTACTGCCTTCTGCTGTATTTTTCAGTCTCTCTCACGTCCAGTACTTTGCATTTGTGACACCAAGACTTTTTCATATTGTATGAGATACATCTACAGGGGAAAATGTCGCAGAGGTAACTTCAAAGATGAGGTTAACAGTGGTTCATCTAATGTAGTATCCTTTCGGTGAAAGGATCTTAAGCAAACGCCAGATAAAAGCTTTCTCTTAGGCCCTGCAGTGTTACTGCCTGCATGCTGTATCTGTCCTGACCCAGAAAGTCTTTCATGCAGTAAGACATTACAAGCCAAAACCAGGTTAAGTAGGTAACCCAACCTGTTCATTCATCCTCCTCCAAAACCATAAACCAGAAGCGTTACCACCTGTACCCTCACTGCCACTCTTGTCTGGGAGCCTACAGATGGTAGCGGTGGGCTTATTTAAGAAGGGCGCTTCCTTTCAGAGGTGGGATGACCACCTAATGGTGTTTTGCCTGTCTGGGGACAGCTGTTGGCTTTTGGAGCAGAAGTATTTGCTGTACGCTGACATTGTCCCTGGTGCTCTATCAAAGAAAAACAGCCTCAGGGTCACCAAGTGGTTCTCCCACGTCGTGAAGAAGCTGGAGGTTTATAATGGGCTCTCAGTCACAGAAGTCAACGCAGTCTGCTCAGAGGGAGGCTAAGCGGTGATTTCCACCTAGATTTCCACCCCTGCTGGAAGCGGTTCTCCTTCGGCTCGTTGTTGGCCCTCTCCCAGCCAGCATCACGATCAGAAAGGCTCTTTGTCAAAAGGGACAAGTCCACAGCTGGGGCTAAAATTGCACTGCAAGGAGGATGCTGAAGACTTCTCTGTTAAGCAAGCTAGATCCGTACTTTGCATTTGTTGGTTTGAAGAACTAAAGATAAAACCAGATGCAAGATTTCAAATCGATTTGTTAAAAAAGATATCATTAAAAAAGACAATAAATGCTCTAGTTCAGGTTTTTCCTGATACAAAAAAACAAGCAGAAATAACTTATTTCTGGGTTCTTCCCACTTTAAGTACGGGTTTTCAAGTGATGTAGTACAATTATGCTGTTTCTAGGATTTATTTCCCTCCTCTTTTCTCTCTGACCCAACTCAATTTTCTATTATCTAGACTACTGCATTTTAATTAAAAGATGCAAGTGGAACCAGCTGTCATCCTCTCCCTTACATGTAGCCTAATTTGAAGTGTCTTCCTAAAACAGGTTGGAATTTGCCTTCATCATTTCTGCTCTAAACATATACAAGTTATTAATCGCAAAGTGAGATCAGAAAGCTATAACATAATCTGTCTGAATAGGTGGTAAAATAATTAGATTTCATTTTCAAAGGCTCAGCTGTCTGAGCCCATTGGTAATTTATGCTCTTTCTTCGTTCCTCTACCGCTCAGACTTTCTTATTGTGCAGGACACCAGTAAATGAAAACAAATGTTTCCATGGCAGCCTGTCTGTGGCATCTCTGCAGCCCTACATCAAACGGAGTGAGTTGCCGAAGGATTCAGATGGGCTGCAGAGCACTTGGAAAGCCGACGTCTCAGAAAGCATCACTGGTATCCCCTCTTCTTGGTGGGTGGGGGTCAGCTGAGGTAGGAGGGGAGTGGTGAAAAAGCACTGTGTTTGGTGGTTTTTTTCATCCAGTTTTCTCAGTCGTGCTGCCGCCGGGACCTGGGCAGTAGTTGTGTGTCCCGTAGCCGCTGCTGTGCCTTTGTGATGAACCTCTGGTGGCTTCCTCCCTGATGGAAGACCCCATTTTCCGGATGGGTTTCCCTGCGTCCTCAGGTGGCATGGTTGAGTTGAAATGGTGGGAAGTTTTATTTCCACACATTTGAAACCAGGGTTTATAATATGGACAGAGGCAGGCTGGAGTGAACAGGTCCCTTTCAGCCCTGCACAAGTATGTGCTGAAACTCCTTTTTGGAGATCAAATGGACATGAAATATATGGATTCTCAAATAGGATGGAGTATTCCGTTTTGCAGGGGAACGCCTGGCCCCCTTGCCCCCCTCCCCACGCAGTGTCCCAGCTAGCCCTTCCCCAGGAGCTGTCTTGGCATGGACCTGCCTGCTGCTTTTGCACGGGAAGTTTAATAATGTTGAATTTCTCATCCATTTTGAGGTAGGCTTTAAGGTCAGGAAGGAAACCTCTGTAATAAGATGCACTCTGCGTTCTGAAGGATACAGTTTCAGTTACCCCCTGCGCGTTTTAATTGTTTAATGGATTCCACACAGTCTCTTGCAAATGGCTTTACATGTGAAACTGATTACGGAATGCAAGAGGGAATTTTTTTTTAATAAGTCTTTTCCTTTTGACCTACTCATTGCTTACATTTCAGTTAATTTAATATGAAGAGCTTTGGTTTAGGTTTTTGTTCCTTCCCCAGGACGTGTTTCAGTAAATGCGACTGGGTTGAGATGCATCGTCGTCATTACACAGAATGCTTTCTGTCCCCAGACCCGCTAATTAGGGATGACTTAGATTAGCCAGGGGATTCAGTTAAGATCTATGTTACCTGACACATGTCAGTAGGAGTCTCGGTATTGCCTGAATGTGTTCCAGCTGAATAGAGTTAATACACAACTCTTCTGGCTTTCTTTTTCCGAACACTGCGTGCAGCTTTTTATGAGTTAAAATACTTGTCAATTCAGGAACCATAATGTTCTGGAAATCGATACCGATGCTGTCAGCTCGTAATAATCAACTGAGAGGCTGAGCAGAAAAAGGCTTTTTGCTTCAGTTTGGTAATTGAAACAAAATAAACGTGTTAGGGCTACCTTTTTAGTGTTTTTTATTTTCTTTTTTTAAAGGTTTTTCACTGAAGGTAAAGAAATCTAAAGTTAAAAAAAAAAAAAAAAAGTCACTTCAGGTTGAGCCAAGCATTTTGGAAGTGCCACAAGGCAGAGGGAGGATGCTGGTGTGGCACTAGTGGGGCTGGAGCATTTCCTCCTCGCCAGGAGAGGCTCAGCCCCCCCCCGCCCCCCCCACAGCTCCTCACAGCTGGGAACATCTGGGCTGCCTGGTAATCAGGGAAAAGGTCTCTTGTAACCTTGGAAGGAAAACACACCTAAGCAATTAGACAGCTGGGGTCTCTCGTATTTCCTCCAGTTAATATGCAGGTATTTTACAGAGACTGGAGGAGAACCGCGAATTAAACCCAAGTCACTCCTTCAGACGTCGCACCAAGTAAGCAGCAGGTTGGGCTTTAAATTCCACCTTTTGGCACGGCAGAGGACATGGTCGCAATCAAAATAAAGGCCAAAAGTTCAAAATAACAACAAAAAAAGTGATTTGTACGTGTCCTCTCCACGTCTGTTTTCTGCATCTAGTCATCTTATCTCTTGCCTTTCGTTAATAGTTTCTGAAAATGTTTTGGGCAGTGAAATGATGGGTTTAGCGAACAAATATCTTCATTTTGATACTTTGGAGGCATGAGCTGTTTTTCATAATGGTGAAAACTATTGAGAGAGGTCGACCTACATTGACAAATACTTTCAGCTGCCCTGAAACCGCATTTTCTAGGGAATAAATGATTAGCTGAAAACTCCCTCATGAAATGTTGCTTCCAGTTCCCTCCCCTTGGTGCACCAGTTGGACACAAGCCAGGCAACAGGAGCTTGTTCTCCATCTGGCGAAGTTTTTAAAAATTTTTTGGTCATGCACACTCAAACCCAGGTTCTGGAAGGCTCATTGCTGGTTAACTTGTTTGCAGGAGCCCACGAGAGGGTGATGTTTTACCCACATTTTACCCTGGGCAGACAGAGGTCTGGTGGCTCCAGGGGTCCTGTCCTTGTCACTGTCCTTGCTGACAGCCTCACCAGGGCAAGACTGCGTCAGTCCCTCCATGTTTGTCTTCTCCAGGTCCTCACCCCAGAGCGCCTGCTGCTTCTTACTGGGGTGCCTGGTGCAGCCAGCACCCAACCTGAGCGAGCATTTTAAAGCGCTACTGGAATATCAGTCACAAACAGTGGATGAAGGGCTTTGCTTACCCTTTTCCCTTCCCCAAACGGATGGTCAGATTTTAAAACCTCCTGCTATTTCTGGACCATGCGTCCATTCCCCGCTCTGCCCCCTGCCCATCCTCCCAGAGAAGTTGCTGATATTCATGTCGCTGCCCGGTCACTCATCTGCCAAGCCTCCCTCCTCCTTTCATTCCCCGTTTCTGTGCTACTCGAGCACCTGTTACCTGCTCCAGCCATTTAAATTCACCTCCAACTCTGTTGCTAGTTGTTCCAATTTTATAGGTGCTGTCCCTACATTAACATTCAGAGTTGCTGTTTCCAGACCAAAACTAAATAAGTCATAGATTCATAGAATGTGTTGGGTTGGAAGGGACCTCTAAAGGTCATCTAGTCCAACCCCCCTGCAGTAAGCAGGGACATCTTTAACTAGATCAGGTTGCTCAGAGCCTCATCAAGCCTGGCCTTGAATGTCTCCAGGGATGGGGCCTCCACCACCTCTCTGGGCAACCTGTTCCAGTGTCTCACCACCCTCATGGTAAAGAACTTCTTCCTAATGTCTAATCTAAACTTCTCCTGCTCTAGTTTAAAACCATGGCCCCTTGTCCTATCGCTACATGGCCTTGCAAACAGCCCCTCCCCAGCTTTCCTGTAGGCCCCCAGTTCACTTTATTATCATCTCTTAAAAATATCAGCTGTCATATAAAATCCTAACACCTCGCATGGGTGATTTTATCCAGCTGAGCCCCATGAGGTGTTCACTGAGCTGCTTTTATGTTTTCTTATCCCAGTCTGTTGATACAGTAAACAAAATATCAGATGGGACTGGGTGGTGAGGAAATACCTGCTTGTAAAGCAAAGCTTTGATAGGCAGCGAGGTCTGTCTCTCATGGTTTATCTTGCTCTGGCAGAAATGGTTTTGCTCTGAAGTGGATAAAGCTTGGATGTAACTTGAGAATAGGCTACGTTGTTTTTCTGGAGAACCCCAGCGTCAATGGTGCGATTCTGTCTAAAGTACCCCAGATCTAAAAGCCTGATCATCGTGCTGCCTCTCCTGTCTCTAGAGCATCTTTGTCTGCTCTGGTTTCTGTGTGATGTTTTGGGTTGTTTTGTTTTTTTTTTTTTCCACTCCAGCCTGACAATGTAGGTCAGGGAGAGCTCTGTGGCTTTTAAATTCATATGGCAAGATTACTCTGTAAATCGGACTGTGTTATCAGTAGAGCTTTTTTCAGCTGCAAATAAACAAAAAGTTTATGGTTGGTTTTTGCTGATATATGCCAGTAACTATTTATGGTACATGTAGCGTTAGTTCCCCTTGCTGTGTTGGTGCTAGGCTTGGGCATAGTTAGCAGTTAACAGAGGAGAGATGAGTGTTTGCTGAGCTCATCCAAGTATAGACAGAATAAGGAAAAATATTTATATTTATAACCCCCACTGGAAAGCTTCAACTGCTGTACTGAATCCCAGGAGACCCGCTTGAGTTACCGCAGAGCATCTTGCAGGAGGCGGTCGGGCAGTCAGGAGGCATTAAGCCAGTGGATCAGCCGTACGTCTAGTGAGATCCAAGCCCAGACAATCTCCATTCTCAAGAAAGCTGAGCAAAGGGGGTGCTTTCTCTGTTGAAAAGCCTCCAAAATCACGGAATACGGTTGTTTATCTTATGTCAGGATTTAGCAAATATGTGAGACCAATCAATATGTTGAGATTGAGATTCTCTGCTATTTGAGAAATAGTATCCGCTCTTTTTTTACCTTTATCAGAGAGTAGTGCTTGTAAGATCTCAATTTTTACAGTATGAATTCCGTTGATGCACTTGGGATGCCCGAGCATTGGATAATCATCACGTTTGACAGGTATTTCTGTAGCCATTGCACACGTGCAGCCGTGACACGTATAAAGACGTGCTCCAGAGTATTTATTATTTCTCAGGTGCCTCCTCTTGCTGCTTTGCATTGCCGTGTGCGAAGTGCCCGCTTTATTCCCGGGCGTGCAAACTGGGTAGCTTTTGTGTGCAAGCTCATGTGATGTCCGTGCTGGTGTGATCTCTCTGCTGCTGAGGTAGAAGGCAAAAACCCTAATTTGGTTGGATGCCGCCGTCGGCACTAAGTCACCAATCTTCTTACTGGGATTTAGCAGTCCCCGGGGTGTTTTTAGATTAGTGCTGGCTTTTTAGGATTGCAAGCTCAAACAGCATTAAAGAAGGTTGCCCCTGATAAAAACTGTGTCATGTTATACAATGTCATTGACGTTTGGTGTAGGTGTGTAACTATAGCATAGACAGTGTTACACGTTTATCTAAATGTTTGTATTAAATACTTGGGAGATAGGGGTCAGAAAAGGTTATTTTCGGGAATGGTAATACGTTTCAATACCTTACAATAAGCTGATAAATTATAGTACTGCCCTGATGGAGGGAAAAAAGAAAACAGTCATCACTGTATGTCAAAATACTTTCTAGTCTACGGTAAGTTTTCTTGTGTGATGTTTGTTTACATGTGCAGAGCAGTATGGGATAGAGTTCTAAATTAACAAGCAGAGATAGGCCAAATAGTATTGCAGGTTTTATTTCAGAGTATTAGAATACGTTGGTCACCTACTGGGATGTATATGCAGGTTCACACATAAAAATGTCAATAAGGAAATGGAACATTTGGAGAGCTTGTATCAGCATGCAGCTTTCAGGAAAAGCATCTCTTTATATGAAGTATATTCATATGGGGGGAAGAAAGTCTTTTTAATGCAGATTTTATTCAACTATAGCTTTCTGAAATTGCCTAGCTCTTAGTTCTTCTCACGTCTGGCTAAATTGTTTACTCAGTAGATTGTATTTGGAACTGTGACCTGGGACTTTTCCAAATGAAGTTTCATTAGTAGCTACAATTAAGTTCGTAAAAGATTAAATGGCATTTCCTTTTGACAACCAAAAAATGAATGTGTTTTACTTCGAAACTTTTATTTCCTTGCCCTTGTTTTCTTTGCCACCTGAAAGCCTGGCAGAAAGGTCTTGTTCAGTATCTCCTACCCATGCTGGCGAACTGCTTACAAACTGCTTGAGAGTATTATGTCCATCCAAGGGATACATGTGTCCTTATAAATGTTGATTTACAGTACTCTGCATGTGCCAAAACCAAGATTTTTCCCTAAGAAACATAAAATAGTTGGAGTAAAAAGACCGGATGACTCCAGTTCTTCTATCTTTAAGCTTTTCTCTGTCTCTGTGGGAGAGGGGAGTAGGGTGTTTGGTTTTTGCTTTGTCATTTTGTATATCTTACCACTGTCTTTTGTGTACAACGTTGTACAGTAATTTCAGCAAAGCTTTTGTTCAGTAGCAGAAGTGACTTTCTTGAAAATGTTTTGTGTAATGCCTAGAACACCACTGTCAATGCTCTGAACTTTCAGATAAACAAAATGTTGATTTTTCTGGATCTGCCAGTGCCATTTTCAGCAAGCACAGCAAAGGATGGAGGGGCCTAAATGCCAGTGGTTAAGTCATGTTATGCTTTTAAAAGCTCTCGTCCTGCAAGTTATACATGTCGTCTGTAAGATGTACTTCAATAAACCAGAGAAAAACTTGCTGATTCTCTGCCAGTTGATGCTCCAGGAAAGATTCTCCATCCTATTCTTCTTCCTGGATGCCCCCCGCTTAGCTTTCTGCTGGGAACTTCAGTTGAGAAACGGTAGATTTGAAGAAATTTGGGGTTTCTTTTCTCCTCTGTCACCTTTCTCCCTCATCTTCTTTTCCCTGTGGAGAGAAACTGTGGAGAAATGTAAACAACACAAAAGCAAATCCTCTGAAAATGTGAAATACAAATGTGTAGAAGTGAAATGAAGTTAAAGTCCTTTGGAATGGCTTCGTCCATTTATCTTCCTTGGGAAAAATAAACCTTCTGCTGTTTTTTTCATCCTCTAATCAAGATTTGGTCAAAAAATATGTTCTTCCTATTTGGAAACTTTCTGGCCTGAAATGCAATTATTAGCTTCTAGAATTATTCAGCCCTTTGTATCTTGACCAGCTCAAACTCTTTGAGAAAAGATGTGGGAAGTGTCATAGTATGTAGATTTTTATTTCATTTGCAGATAAAAATGTGCTCCTTACCAGAATGACTGTGTGAGTTCAGGACCTCTGACTGATTCTTGGTAGATGGCGAAGCGCCGTGGTGTGTGGACGCCAGCTGCTCTGCACTTGCAACCACACTGAATGTTTGCTTCCTCATGAATTTGTATATGTTTGCGTATGCACATATTACGTGCGTTAAATTATGCACATATTTGCTTATGCATTTTAAATTATGACATATTTGTGACGGTCAAATCCCTCCCCCAGAAATGGGGTTCTCAGTACAAAAGTGAATCTTGGAAGCTTGCATACACTCGAACTTACAAGTAATGACTATCGGTGCAAGTAATGTTGTTTGGTTTTTTTCTGGGATTGGGCATATTTTTGTGTAAACTGGGTAATTCATGAGGAAAGAATGAGAAAGTGTGTTGTCAGTAGGCTGGAATTCAGCAATTCAGAGACTGAGCTGGGGGAATTTGTGGGAAGAGAGTGCTCACTGCGGCGAGTAAAGTATTCCTGACAACCAGTTAATCATTTACACTTGTTTGTGTTGCAAGAATAATTGCAGAAGCTGCAACGTGGTGGGGGAGAAACTTCCCCTTGTGTGTGCTAGTTACTTGTTGCCATATACCTTTTAACTTTTATGGGTGTTTTCCTTGTTCGCACAGAGGAGGTCACCACGTGGCCCGTGCAGTGTAGAAATCCAAGTGTCTACCAAAATAACTTGCAAAATGCAGTTTAAATCGAAACAGTAAAATGAACTAAAATCAGTGGTCTGGAAATGATTGGAATCTTTTTCCTCATGCACATCGCAAATGAAAAAATTAGCTAATACTTCTCCACCAGAAAGAACGGGGAAAAAGGAAGAGGTTAGTACAGCCACATGCCAAAATACATTACAGCATGCAAGGCTAGAGCCAGCCCACACATTTATACGCTACATTGTTAAGATCCATTGGAAAGTGCAAACGCTAATTAGGAATGTGAACCAGATAACCTCAACCTCAGTTAAAGTCCAATTATTCCTACCGGGATTTCGTGATACTAATCTGTTTGTCCCTCTCCCAGCGATGGTGCCCAACTGGAGTTATTAAAGTAATTGTGCAGAGTTTAACGCCAGGCTGGTGGTGGTGTCGTGTTGTTCGCTGGCTGCTTGACAGCTTTGCCGAGGAAAGTGGCGATGCACAACGTTTGCGTATGTGTTCGCGCAGAAAGATACGTGCCAACCCTTTCCATTAGAAATCCGGGTCTGCAGCTGCGATACTTGTTCGTCTCGCTGTGCTCCTTGACTCAACGGAAAGGGAGGGGGCAAAGTTTCAGTGCATTGGGCTGCCCTGACTTTCTAGGGGCTGTGCAGTGGAGATGGTGGTTATTGGTGGCGAAAATGCATCCCTATTACCTCCCAGCATCCCAGCTATAATAATAAAATATATGATAAAAAAAAAATTGTAATAAAATGCATCGCAGCTATAACTGTTTGGCTGTGGGACTCGTTCTGTCTGTGGGTTTTCCCTTGTCTGTAGAACTTGGTCTGAATGTGATTTTCTTGTAATTGCTTTCAAAGAGGAGGGGCATTCCTGCATGCTGCAGGCACCTTCCTCCCCCAGCCCTTGCTCAGCGTTTTGCATCCACATGAGACTGCAGCATCGGATGCAAAAATAGAACCGCTCCAAAATGCGACACTTCGGAGGTTGCAAGAGCTTTTGTTTCTGGGAAGCTGAGAGGGCTGTTTTCTGCCCTTCAGCTCCTCACCTGAGTTCCCTGCCAGTGAGAGGAAGGTAATCTGCTCGTAAGTAAAAATAGAGTATGAGAGTAGACTAACACTTTACGCTTTAATCAGGTACACAATGATTAACCCCTTGGCACCTGTGGAGGTGCACGGGGAGCCCAGTATCACAGCCGCGGTGGTTGGAAGGGACTGGGGAGGGCCCTGATTTGAGCAGGGTGACGGCTGGCACTGGGTCAGGCCAGCTGTGGCATTGCCTGGCCAGTGCCTTGAAACTCACTGAGAATGGATGCTCCTCAGCCTTGCTGAGATACCAGTCCCAGTGTGGCATTGCCCCTCCAGGGAGAAATTTGTCAGACAGAGGGTTGCATTCGGGCTGGAAGAAGCCGGAGTGGTGACAGGTCCTCAGCATGGACACTGCTCTGCTGGAATAAAGCTAGGAAAGGTGGCCAATCCAGTCGGGTGGAGGTTACCCGGCAAGCGAAGGTGTGTTGTTCAGGGAGAGGAGGGTGCATCAGAAGAGCGGCTCAGGCTGTACCCACGAAGTGGGTGCCAAAATGCCCCACAGACAGTTGCAAATGGTCATGTTTCAAGGACAGCACAGGACTGCCAAATGAGGAGCTACAGCAGCTTGAAGGACACGTTTCTGAGAGACGGTGCCTTGTGGTGTGGGGCAGCCAAGGCTAGGCTCTTGCAAAGCAGCAAAATTTGCCTCTTGGAGGAGGCAGTTCTGGATCCTGACAGATTTCCCTTTGCCCCAACTAGCTTCCAGCCTGGGAAGCACCATCCAGCACATAACATTTGATATCTCTTCCCTGTATCTCACTAAATAGAAGAGCGTTCCTGGGGTCTTATTAGCATGACAAGGAAGTTGGTGTCACGTCTTTGTATTAAATTGTTGGTTGTTTATTTCATGTGTAATTCTCCTCATTGCTTATCACAGTACAGTAACATATGGTTTTGGTAGCTTGATTGCTACAATAAAGGGTTTATTATTACCTGAGGGTCCTGATGGACAACAAGGTGAACAGGAGTCAACAATGTGCACTGGCAGCAAAGAAGGCCAGGGGTGTCCTAGGCCACATTAGGTAGTGTTGCCAGCAGGTCAAGCGAGGTGATCCTTCCCCTCTACTCAGCACTGGTGAGACACTCCTGCGGCACTGGGTCCCGTTCTGGGCTCCCCCGTACAAGACAGACAAGGACATAATAGAAAGAGTCTAACAAAGGGCCACAAGGATCATAAAGGTACTGGAGCATCTCTCCTATGAGGAAAGGCTGAGAGAGCTGGGACTTAGCCCACAGGAGAGAAGGCTTAGGGGGATCTCATTGATGTATACAAATACCTGATGGGAGGAGTAAAGACAGACCCAGACTCTGCTCAGCAATACCCAGTACAAGGACGAAAGGCAGTGTACGCAAAGTGAAATACAGGAAATTCCATTTAAACATAAGAAAAAAACCTTTTTTACTATGAACGTGGTCAAATGCTGGCACAGGTTGCCCAGGCAGGCTATGGAGTCTCCATCCTTGGAGATATTCAAAACCCAAGTAGATATGATCCTGAGCAACCTGCTGTAGGTGGCCCTGCTTGAGCAGGGGGATTGGACTAGGCAATCTCCAGAGGTGCCCGCCAGCCTCAGCCAGTCTGTGATTCTGTGATTATATTAATGTGCAGTACATATATGTCTGGAAAAAAAGAAGACAAGGGGATCTTATCATGCTTATAAATACTTAAAGTGTGGGTGCCAGGAGGATGGGGCCAGGCTCTTTTCAGTGGTGCCCAGTGACAGGACAAGAGGTAATGGGCACAAACTTGAACATAGGAAATTCCATCTCAACATGAGGAAAAACTTCCATACTTTGAGGGTGGCAGAGCACTAGAACAGGCAGCCCAGAGAGGTGGTGGAGTCTCCTTCTCTGGAGATATTCAAAACCTGCCTGGACGCGTTCCTGTCCAGCCTGCTCTAGGTGACCCTGCTCTGGCAGGGGGGTTGGACTAGATGATCTCCAGAGGTCCCTTCCAACCCCAGCCATTCTGTGATTCTGTGACTGAAGTGACAATGTATCTATAACAAAGGCTTGCGTTTATTCACTTTAATAATGTTCGTTTATCATAAGTACATTACAGCTTAGGAGCTTAATCACAATAAAGGAAAACTCTCTCATTATTTTTCTGCATTAAGAAATACCAGACGTTGTACCCAAATGTTAGTCAATGAGAATAATTGACTTTATAATAGTCTTGTTATCCACCCAAGATAGAAGTACTTCATTTTTGAGCTCCTCGCTCTCAGTGATGTACAACGTGTTTTCTTGGTCTGGTGGTCTTGTAAGGGAATGGGGGTGGGATGGAGAGTTATGGGCTGAAGAAGACAATGTGGAGGGGCTTGAGCATGGACTGTTTCTGGGGAAGCCACTTAGGGGATGGGAGAGCCTTTTGTGTCCTTCGGCCTCCCAACGAGGGAAAGGCTCAGCTCCAAAACAGAGGAGAAGCTGGTGAGGAGAGAGGCTGCTTCTCCTCTCCCTTGTGTGTGGGAATTGCTGGCGGGCATAGGCTTGCCAAGTTGGCTGCTGCTGGGTCCTTTCACTGGGAGCTTGACTAGGAGGCTGTTTATTTCCATTCCAGCTTTCAGCGAGAGCCCTGGCCTTTATAGAGCTGCAGGGAGCAGGCTGTGAAAAGTGTAAAGTTTTTGCTCCCGGACTTCCATACTCGTTTACACCGTTCAGTCTATGTTTTGCATTCTTTCTGTTGTCTTTATTACCCAAAGCTTAAGCGAAGTGTCACTCTTTCCACATCTGCACATTTAATTTCATCCTGTTCATGCCTGATAAATGGCTAAGAATATTTCTGGAGGAGAATCTTACCATATTTACTTTTTGGAAGAACTGTTCATTTACAGGGCCAGTATTCTATAGCATGAAGTCTGATATTTTTTTTTATTTATTTTTTTAATCCACATTTTTTGGACTGCTGAGAGTTGGTTGTCATCTTTGGCATTAAGCTGCGATCCACAGTAACTAGCAGAGCGTCAGTCTTTCATGGCCTTAGACTTGTCACCCCAAAATGGTGGAAGGCAAAGGTTTAGGTTGGGTTGAGGACCTGTATGAATTTGTAACTTGACCTTTCTCTCCTCCTCCTCCCATTCTCTCCCTGCCAAAGCAATTATACCCATGACTTGTCTGGCATGCTTATTTGGCCACACAGTAAAATAAAAGCAATTAGCAAGAGCACAGGAGGTCTGCTCAGTTCCTTTAATTATATATTCCTTAACTAAACCTCATAATTTCCCATGGATTAATGCAGTAGCCTCCCCTCACCGTGTTTTTGTGCAACGTTGTTTTAGAGAGAGGGTGTGCATGCTAATGCTGCCTGGGTACGAAGCAGCAGTGCTGCTTATACACAGGTACACGAGGATTTGGAGGGTGTCAGTGGTGGCTACACTGCCAGGCAGCCCCCATCCCACAAAATCCTGCTCCTTGGGTCAGCTCTGACCTGGGAAGAGGCGGTCAGGGGCAGCGGCGAGGCTGCATGAGGCGCATCTGTCTGGATACTGATGGAGATACTGGTTTCTGCGGAGAGTGAGAAGGAAAGTGGTCCTCCACCACCACCAGTTCACAGCTGGCGTCTGGTGAAGAGAGGACCCTGTCTGGGAAAGGCTGTCAGCTAAATGCGGTATTTCTGACATCCTCTCACAGCACCGGCTGGGCTTTCCCGTATCCTGATGCAGCAGAAATTTTGTGGAAAGTGGCTGAGTACAACTTCCATCTCCATGTAGGAGGAGGATCCATTTTGTCATGGACAAGAACTGAGCTATGCAAGTTCTTCCAGGGTTGCTGTACTTACTCTCGCTTGCCCGCAATGTGTAGCCCTACAAGAAATCCTGAGCATTGGGGGTTTTTTTGGTTGGTTGGTTTTTATTACAGCACAGCCCCACACAACTGTTTCCTGCAATTCCCTGTTAAAGCACTGTACCTTGCAGCTGCTAGCTACTATTTCTCAAAGCTGACATCTGTGTAGCTGCACGGAACGGCCACATAAAACAGCTCCCGTGTTGGCCTTGTGAGACTCTTAAAATTAAGAGGACATTGAAGTGTCACAATTCAAATACGTCTAAGTGGTGCATTGGTGCAGGTATGGTGTTTCTCAAAGCCGGTATCCTATAGAGCTGACCTGCATATTTCTCCCCATTCAGTATAACCACTTGTTTTTTTATCACGTGGAAAGGCCAGAAATTTGGCAAAATGCTTATAGCAGAAACGTGGCTATTTTGGCTTGAAGGCTCTGACTTCGTTCCTCTCTGCACATCAACAGTCAGATCTTTTTTATCTGCCTGATCATCTCAGTGGAGCATCAAGTATAAAACTGGCAACATCTAATTATCTACTTCCAAGTTCGGGGTGTGAAGAATTAACTAAACATTTGTTTGAAATTATAAAGGAGCTGGGCTATAGTCATGCTTCCTACTGCAGGGTGGAAAGCACTTGACAAGCAGAACAAGGCTCTAGAGCCGTTTGCTCAAATGATGCTGGAAGACACAATAAATGAAGTTGCAGCAATATGCTTGCAATGCACTTCTGTGCCTGTTTTTTTGCTCAGCTGGAGGACGCTTGTTAAGCTCTATCAGCCACACTCTTCAGTTTCCCCATTGATAAAAATGTAGAGGATACTTTCCTTCTTCCTTTTTAATGTACCATCAGAGCCTCAGTAGAAATACCGAAGTCAGCAGAAATGAGGTTATGCTGCACAACTCCCTCCATCATCTCTCGGAATGTTTTCGCAGGGTGTTAGGCAGCAACCCTCAATTATTTTTTCTTTTTTTTTTTTTTTTCTTTTCTCTTGGCTTGCTTACCACTTCTAAAATAGTTTGAGGCCAGCGTTGGGCTCCACGGGTTTGTTGGCATAGCTGTGTCAGCTTGGATTGCGAACTATCCATCCCCTGGCCAAGGCTGCTGGGCTGGCAGCACGGTCCAGGCGCAGTGCTGTCGGTGGAGGCACCGAAATTCAGAGGTATTATGGTTTCAGAAAACCCATAACAATTTATTGTTGTTTAGACAATTATTCTATCACCCGACGACCCCTCCCCACCTGGAAAGGGGAGTCGAGGAAAGCAAGGAAACACAAGGGTTGAAATATAAATAGATTTAATAGGATAAGACTAAATAATTACAATAGTACTAAAGAACCAGTATTAATCCTGATACTAATATAAGATATACAAGAATTATACTCAGCCCATTCCACCAGCAGAAGCCGTGCACTCCCAGCCGTGGGCAGCAAATGTCGGACACTGCGAGCGCAACGGCTTTGCGGGGAAGGGAAGGGCTCAGGGGTCCGGCACCGGGACAAGGAGTTTCTCTGGACCGCCGCCATCAAGGGAGGGAGAAACTATGCAGCAAACTTTCTAATTGATAGTGAATGTGACATTCATGGTATGAAACAATCCTGTTGGCCAGCCTGGGTCAAATGCCCAGTCCTCGCTCCTCCTCGTGCCTGCACCTGGCAAGGCTTGAAAACATTGAGACCTTGAATCCCACATGGCCTAGGTGGCTATAAAGTAAATATTTTCACGGATTCAGACACTACAGTCTTCCAAAGGTGGAGTTTTCCCCAGCATTAGAAGAGAAACTAGTCCCGTGTTGCTCAACCCAGGACAGGAGGCGACGTTCTCTCCTCTCCTGTGTCAGCCTCCTGTGCTGCCTTGGAAGCAAGTAGTGTATTTCCAGTCTGCTTCAAGTCACGTGTGTGCTACAGACAAAGAAACAGCGGCACTGACATCAACTGAAATATTTATGTATGTGTGCGTTTGATATAAAGTGGGGAGATTTTTTTTCCTTTAGCTGAGTTGCACTTCGGGAAGCGGGAAGCGATGAAACGGTGGCCCAAATAATTTTGAATTGTTTATCATAATGAATGCATGTCAAAGTTGGCACGCGTAGCTTACAAAGAGGACGTTTCCCTGTGTGTTTGTCTTTTTTGGAGAATTTTTCTCAGTGTCAAATGTAACGCTGGGAACTCAGATAACCTGAATTTTTACTGTCCAATATGAGAGATACTACAAAGCTTCTGCTAAAGGGCTCTGGCTGTTGACAGTGAGAGATCTTCTCATCTAACGCGTTAGCAGTAAAGAAGGTTAGTGGGACACTGGAAAGCTGCTTGCTTAACCAGCTGCCTTCCCAGTGAGATACCAGGCTCTGGCAGTGATTTCAGTAGATGATGTAGTGTGTCACATTTCCTCACATGTTACACAAAAAAGGATCCTGGAATCAGTCCGCATTGTTACTGGAGCAAGAAATATCCCCACGTATGGTTTTTCCTCCAGTGGATCACCCCCGAGTCGCAGCTCTCGTAGTCCATGAGCGGGAATGTTTTGTGCCGTTGTTTGTTGCTACTGTTGCACACAAAGAATGCTCCGGTTTGCTGAGATACCACCTCAGCATGCATTTGAAGTTGGAATTTCTGAAAGACAGAAAGGATCTTCTCATTGAAACTTGAAACATGACGTGTATTGGTGTTATTTTTAACTCCGCAAGAAGACTTGAACTTTTATGAAAAGCAGATTTGCCCCATTCAGCATATTCTTATGAAGCTCCAGATCAATAGGTTTGAAAGACAGATGAATTGAATTAAATCATTTGGGGGATATTGCTTTGAGGATTAAACAGAAAAGGTGCTATTTTAAGGCTTATATTACTTTATTTTGCAAACTTGATTATTTTTTTTTTCCTGTTCATTTCCCACAGAAACGTTCCAGAGGTCAAGTGCTATTCGACAAAGTATGCGAGCATCTGAACCTTTTGGAAAAAGACTACTTTGGACTAACGTACAGAGACACGGAAAACCAAAAGGTAACCCACAAAACTGCAGCTGGTCTTTGGCACGTGGACTTCAGAGCTCCCCTGAGACACCGCCCCCCCGCCCCCAGACAGTTGCAAACAGTCCAGAAGTTGTTTTTATCTTCCTTGCCAAGTTCCATAGGCACAGCTTGAGTACTGGTTTTTGTAACTCTCTACCTCTTGAGAGCATCCCCTGTGTTTCCCTGACTTTCCTCCATGTTGGCTATTTATGACATGAAATAAGTTAATCACATTCTCTTTCTAGTATGATTTATTTCATCACTGCCATTGAGGAAAGTCGGATTTACGTTCATAGATACACTATTAAACACGCAATGCTAAAATAAGTCGTAATACTACCGTGGTTGGAATACAGATAGGCAGGAGCTGATTGACTCCTCCTGCTAACTGCTGAGATAAAGTAAGGTTGTGAGTCTTGACCTGCTTTATCTGAGTGTTATTGTTGATTTGGCTAAAGACTTAAGCCTTCAGAAGCAGTTGGCAGCAGTAGTGAATCACATTCTGCTTGTCTGCATCTCAACGTCAGTCCTGAATAACCTCTGTATTAACAGTGTCCAAGAAGATCTGATGTGCAAACGATATATATATTGTTTTAGAGACGTTACGGTGAAAGAAAGAGTTGCAAAGGATAATCTAAAATATGCTGTGTGTTTTTGGCATTTTAAGAGAAATATTTTGAAAGAAAAATAGTAACAGAACTTTGTAGTAGTATGTGCCGTAGCCCAGCAGAGCTCACCAGGTGAAGGTATTTTGTGCTTGGCATGGCCTGAAAGGTCTTCCCTGATGAAGCTGGAGCTTCTTCAGCTGTTTATGTCTAGTGAGGACAGTTTTATTTTCTAGGCTTCCCTTTGTTTTGGTTATATGTGATACGAAAGAAATCAGTCTTTTTGCCTGTCTTTTCCCCTTTCTTTACGGACTTCTAAATATAAGGATTTTGTTTCTTGAGTCAGAAAACCACTTAAGCAGATGCTTGGTCCTTGTCAGCGCAAGATAACACTTTAGCATGTGCTTAGTTTTGAGTTGTGGTAAAAGTTAGGCAGATGTTTAAGTGCATTTCCAGATAGGTGTGCTTTCCTGTACTGGAAAGAGAAGAATGTATTCATTATTAACAGGTGGTTTAGAAGCACTAAACATTTATAGATCGCCAGTTACTTTACAGAGCTAAACAGCTAAAAGAATACTGTCTGCCACCACATTTATTGATCACTAACGTGCATGTTTTTAACGCCCAAGTACTTAGCAATTTACCTCCATCCTCTGCCAGATAACTTCCAGCCAGACAATACATGTGCCCACATCACATGTCATCTTTGAAAACAGAAATCCTGATGCATCTTTTAATTTCTTGGTGCATAGTGTGCTTTTGTGCTCAGCGATAGCTGGAGCTCTTCAGGCTCATGTTTTGCACCACAGACTGGGTTTGGACAGCTGCAAACTGGTTGTTTTTGTTGGGGGGGCGGGATTGTTGTGTTCTACTTGTTTGATATTTCTTTAGTTTGTTGTTGTTTTTTTTCTCTGATACGTTTGTTTATCTTTCTGTGGTGAAAGTGGAACTTTCCGAGGGGAAGCGAACTTTTTGTTCTGGGCTCTGCTGATGCATTTTAAATATCAATTTGATTCTGTTAGAGGACAAGGCAGAAGCACAGGGTCTTTACCTCCCGGTGCCCGAGAGGCAGGTACAGAGCAGGCTGCTCTTTTAATTGCAAGCTCTGGCTGTGGCAGTGACCCTGAGAGACCCCAAGCTGCTCTGCGCCTCCTCCAGGGGAGTCTCATCTGCTCCTTGGCATCCTTGGAGTAGTAGCACATCGCCGTGATACTTGCCCACCTCCTCGGCAGGTTTTTTTTCTTGTGTGTGATCGCTGGGCTCTGCGCAGCATGGATGGGGGGGCAGCCCCAGTGCTGCAGTTCTGCCTCTCATTTTCCCCCCCGCCTCGGGCTCCTTCTGCCCCTGGGGAGCCCCTCGTGTCCACGCCGGGTGGCAAATGGGGTCGTACCCCACACCACACTTGCTTATCCTCTAGCAAGGCTTTTCAGACCTTCCAGGATTAGAGCAAAAAAACCAACCAAACAAACAAAAAAAACCCCAACCCCTTCTTAACAGGCTCGTAGAAATTTAATTTTCCCAGAAGATACTCTGGAAAAATGGTTGCTGTGGATTTATTTTACTAATTTCTGTTCTGTTTTTTATTTCAAACCATTCAGCCCCTCGATGTCTGGGAAGGTTAATAAAAATCCTGCTTCTACCCAGGGCCACATCTTGAAAGTTAGTGTTATGCCTGCCTACTGCTGCTCCAAGGAGAAAGGGGTGGCAGACCTTTACATGTTCTAGCTTTGACTCATAGCACTGTTGTAAAAATAATGTTTATTGTGTTTTCTAATTCAAATTGAAACAAGGAAACATTTTCTTTGCAGAATTGGTTGGACCCTGCCAAGGAAATCAAGAAGCAGATCCGAAGTAAGTTTGTTATCGTTTGCGCGTTTGTTTCAGGGCGTCTGGCAAACTTTCAGTCTGGGGTATCCGGACCCCAAAAATCTGCGCAAAAAAAAGTCTCTTCCTTTAAACTGCCAGCAGTATTTGTGCAGGTGTTGAGGTGTTGGATCCCTGTGGTGCCGAGCGGGGATGCGAGAGGCAGAGGGGGCTCCCGGCACGCAGGAGGCATGTTGTGGGCACCACATGCCCATCACTGCCCGGCCCCTCCAATCCTCTGGGCTTGTTCCTAAATGTCTGGGGTAACTCGCCGCTCTTGGCTCCAAGGGCTCGTCCCACCCGGGTGCCCCCAGCACCTGGGGGGTTTTGGCAGCCCCCTCTTCCCAGCCCCTCGCCCCGGCCCCGCTGCCCACAGGGTGAGGGGACAGGTGGGATGGGACCACAGCCCCCTTCTCGATGCCTGCCCCCAGGAGAGCGTGCTCCCCCCAGGGCGATAAAGCAAATTTCACAATCGTTTGCATCCTGTCCCGAGTCTCTGGCACAGGAATTACCTGAATCTTTTAGGCATTGTACCTCATAATGAGTGCAGGCGGTTACTGAGGCTCGTAACACGTGAACTTGCATTGCTGAAAACAACTTGACATTTGCAGAGATGCAGAAACCTGAAGTTTGACATTAAGCAGTGTAACCTTAGGAACTAGGCCACGTATATAAATTATTTCTTTGTGTTACTGATATTTATATCATGTCCAGGAACGCTGCTCATGCCCCATATTGAAATACTTCACTGATGCAAAGGTAGCACTCTGTCTAAAATATCTTTCCTTCTTGCGTTTCAAAAGCTTGAACTTTGCTCCTAAAATGACCATTCAGTTCACAGAGAACCAGTCAATTTTCTGTTTCACATGAATATTTTAAAAAGCTCGGTTGTTAAATTTAGCCGTCTGCGACATTAGAAATTCAAAAACCTCTCGAAGGAAAACCTTGTCAAGACTGCCAGGCTCAAAATTTGACCTGCCTTTTTTTTTTCCTCCCCCTCACTTTTTAAAATTGATGAAATATTTGCGTGTGTGATTTCTTAGGGCAGGAAAGCCTCCACAGTTGTTTTTTTATCTTTGCATGTTTTGTAAATGATCTCTTCTAGAACTTGTGCTTTCACAAGCAAATACATCTGGTAGTTCACATTTGTTGGGTCAGGCCTGGCAAATGAATCACTTCCCTCTCCAAGATTCAAAGGGTTAATTTACACTAACTGGAAAACTTCCCCACTTACTATGAGCAGCCACACCTTTCCGCCAGTATCATTTTCATTAAAAGTAAGTGATCTTAAATAAAAAGTGATGAAAAATCTGCCTTTCTTTAGTCTCTTGAGAAGGTGGATCTGGAGAGGAAGGTGCTGATGGTCAATGCAAGTAAAGCAGTTCAGCTCCACACCACTGATTTGAAATTTAATATGTGCCTGAGCTGTGAGATAGATGATGAAAGGTTCTGACAGCGAGAGATTAACCGGGGCAGAAGAGTCTCGTCCTGGACTTGACATGGGGGACGGTTGTATTTGCAGAAGATGACAGCAATAATTTGCTTGCTCTGTACAATTCACCCCAGAAGTTTGGAAAAGGACAACGGTGGAAAAGTAGGGCTGTTACCTATGACGCTTTCCAAAACACGTATATATAATCTGCTAAATGCTGGTTGAGTTGTACAACACTCAGATATCTGTGATTCCACTGCAAACCACAGGGATTTCATGCCAGCGGTTGAGAAATGAGGCTGTCACCGTGCGTGCGGCCCCTGGTTAGCACCCCATTAGTTATAACCCACAAACTCGCACAGAGTTAGGGTAAGTGAGGGGTGAAGGTCTCCTACTCTGGTATCTTAACTGTCCATGTTATCTGATAGGCTGTATCATAGAGTTTGATTTATTTTGTGTGTGTGCCACTGGAATAGATCTTTGGGCCATGGCCCCTTCCCTCTGTCGTGGGTCCAGGTGTCACCCACAGGCTCTGCTCCCACCTTGGGGCCAGTCCACTCCCCGGTGGGACCATGCCCCATCCTCGCTGCCAGCCAGATCTTCCTCCCGCCAGCTCCTATGGCCCAAGAGAGTGGAAAAGGTCCTAAAATCAAGGAGCCCAGAAGTCTCACCAAGAGCTGAAGTCCTCATGGTAAATGTCAAAAGTCTTCTTGCACATTGAGCCTGTTTTCTTGGGTATATGGATGACCAGAGTGGATGCGGCTTTGTGTGGGATGAAATTTCCCTGTCATCTCTAAATAAATACTCCCAAACACCCAATTAGGACAACCATATAGTATTGCCAGGCAAACAGACTTATCCAGCATATAAGCTATCTGACCGAAGAGCGTACCAGATACAGCTTCAAACCCCGTACTCTTTAGGAGGTACCTAGGCAGAAGGTGCCCCTCCATTGAAGATCATGGGAAAGCCCAACCCTGTCAGCTTTATAAGGAAAAGTCATGTTTTTCACAGTGTTCATGAGAATTTTCTAATTACACAGCCAATATGGGACTTTTCAAGAGAGAGATTTATTTATAGTTACATTTGTGATTTGACATCAATGCATTTCAGAAAACAGGAGTGTCATTACTTTGGCTTTGGTTTCTTGACTACAGGAATACTGTAATTTCACAGAATCACAGAAACTTCAGAGGTAGAAGGGACCTCTAGAGATCATCTAGTCCAACTCCCCTGCTAAAGCAGGATTGCCTAGAGCACATCCCTCAGGGCTGCATCCAGGCGGGTCTTGAAAATCTCCAGAGAAGGGGACTCCACAACCTCCCTGGGCAGCCTGTTCCAGTGCTCTGTCACCCTCACCGTAAAGAAGTTTTTCCGTGTATTTGAATGGAACGTCCTATGTTCCAACTTGTGCCCGTTGCCCCTCGTCCTGTCACTGGGAACCAATGAAAAGAGTCTGGCACCATCCTCCTTCAACCCACCCTTTAGATACTTGTATGCCATAATAAGGTCTCCCCTCAGCCTTCTCTTCTCCATGTAATTTATGTGGTAGAAGTCCGTATAAGAGGTTTATCCCACAACAAAGGCCTCGGTGAAAAGTCTCGTTACTGAAAAACCACTCTGTTGCTTGTAAGAACACTGTGGTTTGGGGTTTTGTTATTGCTTTTTATTTGTATTCGAGACATGCGCTAGTATAACCTGTCCCTTTTTTCAGAATTTATACTATTTTTAATATAAATTTTATATTTTTATATAAATAAATTTTATATATACCTGCTTTTATATTTATATTTGCGTACTATGCTCAACTCTTTTTTAGTCTTGATATTCTTTCTTTACAATATTTAAAGCTAACACTCAAAAAAAAAAAAAAATCACAAACTGTGGTGACGCAAACCAGTATCCGTCCCACGGGTCACCTAAACGTACTGAAATAACTAAACGAGAATTCCTCGGTGCTATGTACTGGTTTTCAGTCCTGCTCTCTGTGTTTGCCCTTGCAGTATTTGTCTGCAGGATAATTTATGTCTGCCAGCGACAGGAGCTATGTGCTGAGGCAGCACTCTGCGAGGATGCTGTGAGCTGCTTTGGGCAGCCGGACCTCGGCACATCACCCTGCTCCGGAGCCCGTTTGGACTCCGGCTTGCGGTGCTCCCAGTGCCTCTGTCTTTTGGGTTATTGGTTTTTAAAGCTTGCATAGGCTGTGTTTTCAGATGATTAATTCCAGTAAACATTGTTTTCAGACTGAGGGGTTTTTTTTAGTGTTTGTAATAAATTACTGCTCCCTTAGGGTCCTCGCTTCAGTGCAAATCTTACTAAATAAGAAAAGAGTTGTAAACTCTGATCTAATGCTGTAATTGTGAGAGGGAAAAGTAGTTTCTTCAGAATGATGTATGGGAAAAAGATACTATGTCCTGTTCTTGTGAATTGCTTGGCTGGGGTATTTTTAAGTCTGCTGGTAACCAAACGGCGTGGGCATCTCGCATCTCCATTTGTACTTAGAGCGTACTTTCAGTCAACCTGTGTTCTTTTGCAGGTGGTGCTTGGCAGTTTGCATTTAATGTGAAATTCTACCCTCCAGACCCTGCCCAGCTATCTGAAGATATTACCAGGTGCTTAAAACGTTAAATACCTTTCCAGAGGGGGCTTAAAAGCTGTTCATAGTAGCGCTAGCACTCTAATTATCCAAGAAAAGGAATGTTTTGTATTCCCATTGGCTTCCTTTCTCTATGAGCTTATGGAAAATATGCGATGCTTTGGCAGAAAAGATGCTGTGAACAGTGTTTGTCCTCTGAGCTAAGACTTTTTCTTTTCTATAATTTAACCCTAAGCCCAAGCTTTTCCGGTATACATATTCCTGAGAGTTGATTTTAATTTTCACAAAGATGCCTGCTGCCCAGTTTTGCTAGTGGAAACAAGTTATTATTGTCAGTAAAATCATAACTATGAAAGGAAAGAAGTGGGATGGGAATAAGCACGCGTGTAAATTTGGTATGTCATTGGACGAGATGAGCAGCTGATGCACCTGATACAGGGAATGTGGTGGTAACGAATGGCTGCTCCCTGCTATCCAAGTCAGTCAGCTCTGCAATCTGCACCTCTGCTCTCTGGTTTTCTACAGAGATTGCAAGCACAACCCCCCAAAAAAAAAAACCAAAACAAACCCAAAACACTTCACCTGATTTCCTCCTTGGAATGAGGCAGGAAAACCTTGAAGCCGTGACGAGTTTTATGCCATTGGCAAGCCGTTGCTGAGCCTGTTCTAACATTTTGCCACCTGTGGGTATTTTTAACCTTTGTTGCTTTGTGGACTACTTGTTGCTTTTAAGGTAACATGAAGCCTTTTGGCTTAGATCAGACTTCCCTGTGCTGGGCTTTGTGCAGAAAGACAGGGTGCCAAGAGTTCACGCTCCAACAGAGGTCTTCCAAAAGAAAGGATTGCTTTTTATCTCTTGTCGCCCTCAAATCGCCCCTGGGAACTCTGTGCCTTCACCACCAAGCCAATGCTCTTCACTTTTTTTCTGTTTTCTTCTATCTGGTGACCCCTTGCACTCCTTATCACTGTGGTTTTAATGGCTTTTACTGTTTAAATGTATTTTTGAGAAAGCTCAACAGTTTGCTAAAGAGACACCTTACAGTTTTTGAAGAGCTTGGAGTTCAGCTACCTTTAGTGAACAGTATTTGGGGGTTTTAATTACTTTTTTCTCCTAAAAGAAAAGAATTATCAGGTAGCTATATATCTTAGTGATTTATGATAGAAACCTGGGAGGTTTAATGGGTAATTCTCCATCTAGGTCCCTAGACAAAGTAATAACTGATTTTATTGAGAAATCTCCATGGTACTTTATAAAGATAAATTAGATGTTGCTACTCATAAGTTAGGCAAGGTGAGGGTTTTTTTTTCAAAATTATTATTATGCTTGTTAATGCCTGAAAAACCTTGGGCTTGGGAGTTGTCTGTAAATCAGTTGGGGAGTTAAGGCCTCTTGCGGGTCCTTTGGGGGGCACTCCCTTGGGGACAGCGGTGGAGGAGCGCTTTCTGAACCCCCTTGGTGCTCGGTTGCAGGTACTACCTCTGCTTGCAGCTGAGAGATGACATCGTGTCGGGTCGGCTGCCCTGCTCGTTTGTAACGCTGGCCCTGCTGGGCTCCTACACCGTGCAGTCGGAGCTCGGCGACTATGACCCCGACGAGTACGGCAGCGACTACGTCAGTGAGTTTCGCTTCGCGCCGAATCACACGAAAGAGCTGGAGGATAAAGTGATCGAGCTGCACAAGAGCCACAGGTAGGCGGAGGGCATCGGTGGGGGCTGTAGCCTGCCTTCAGGTACCATCCTGGTGCATCAGAAAACATTAAAACCTGCTGCAGTATACCTAATAGGAAAATTTTTCGGACAAGACTCTTCGCCGTGTCTTTGGTTAGAGAAGAGGTTTGCAGATCTGAAAGATAACACTGTCTGCACCAGAGCTTTGGCTCTGGTAGGTACCCAGCCATCTAAGGGGTACGGCTGAAGTTCTCACAGGCTGAAAGTGTTTTCCAAGCGCTGGATTTTATTTCGGTCTGTTTCCTTAACATTGATGCTAGAATTGGTTGCTTTTCCTCAGGGGAATGACACCTGCAGAGGCTGAGATGCATTTCCTGGAGAACGCCAAAAAACTGTCAATGTATGGAGTAGATCTCCACCATGCCAAGGTATGGATTATAGTTCTTTCACGGGTCACCTTTCTCCTCTGGCACAGTACTTGAATCTGCATGGATTCCCTGATTTATTCTTTCTTGTTGTTTTGAGACAGACATTTTGTGGGATAAATCATGTGTCAACATGAGGAAAGATGACTCATGGGATAAGCATAAATATATCTTGTAACTGTAACATAAACTAGCCTATAGATTCCCAGATGTTGCACATCAACCTTTCACGTTGATTAAATAGCCAAATCCTTTGGGAAAACATTGAATGGACAGAGTAATGAGGAAGGATATTAGAAGCTGTCCAGAGAGTGATCAATTGTCATTTCATTCGGCTACATTTTCCAATTTAATAAAGCCAACTGTGGTATCTTAACTAGATAAGCGGATCATTTCTAACACCGCAGAGAACTTTCAAGCAAGTATTGAGCCTTGCTGGAAGCCTAACCAGATTGATAGTAATGGGGAGACAGTGGCTTGTCTCTCTTCTGAAGTGTGGTCGTTGCAGTTGACTGGAAGGGCAGCAGTTCTGCTGGAAACACTCTCCCATGATGAAGTAGTTTCTTTAATCATCGTCAGGTTAAGTTATGAATAAAACATGGTCGTTCTTATTGTGGCTTGGGAGAGCCTTGCGTTGGTTGTCTGGTTTTAGGTTTTTTTTCCCCAAATAAATAATTACTTTTTTTTTCGTCACTCTTCAAAGTAAGGCTAATGGATTTTAACATCTTTGAGGTTAGCAAGCATCCTTGGCAAATGAGCACTGAACAAAGAATCCTGAGCTGTGGAGAGTGCTGCATTTTCTGTAAAGGTTAAGTTATTGTGAGCCTGTTTTTATGCTGCAGCAGCTCCTTTCAAGAACCGAGATAAATTTGCAGCTTGGATCTTGAAAAGGCCTGCAACCGTGTCCCTGGGGCATTTTGTAGGAGCTGTGCATGTGTGTTACTGAATTCAAGGCAATCTTTTGTGTTCTGTTAATTGCCTTCACTGAAAATGAAAAATCTGGGTATGGCTCAACGGGCAGTGCTCTACCAGGAGGCATGCCGCTGCTTTCCCTGCATCTTGCAGATAGGCACAAAATCTTGAGGCACATTTGGAGCAGAGATAGAAACGGATTGCCGAATGTCTCTCAGTAGCTTTTTTTCCAGCATCCTTTGTCCAAGACAAAGAAATCTGCAAAGCAGCAGCAAAGTGAGTTCCTGTTCTAAATACGTTACAGGCTTCGTTACTGAAAATTTAACATAGCGTAGCATTAAGGCCCAAGTATTTTTTTCAGAGTATTGGAGAAAGGCGGTGAAATTTCAGACAGGATATCCGGAGGTAACCATTTTATTTTTTTTCTGAAAAATGTTAGAATCCAGTTTTACTCTTCTGTTTTTCATGTGGAAAGACTCAGAGCAAGAGAAGTTGGTAGAAGAGCCGATCTCTCTGTAAAGTGATGTTCTTAATTAAACAAGCTGCAGTGCTCACCAAATTAGGTCTGCCTGTGGGTTAAGAAACCCAACAGTAATCTTGAAAACTGAGGTGCAGGTGGGAAAAGTAGAGTCTGCATGAGAAGTAATGCTTCATTTTAATTAGGTCTGCCAGGGAGATCTGATGGTATCAAGCTAGGGGACAAGTATCTCTGTGGATGCCTTTTTGAAGTCGCGTTGTGGCAGATGTCTCTATGCAGATGTCAATTCATTAAGGCTGTGCCAGTATCTTAGGTATTCAACAGATGCTGGACTCGCCAGCTGCTGTTAAAATTAATTCTCAATTATCCAACACAAGGCTACGATAAAAAAATGTGTTCAAATAGACAGATTTGTCCTCTGGGCTGTCACCACTCTGATAAAGCCCTCCATTCGTATGCAGAGCTGCAGGGATGCTAGCAGTCTTCTGTTCCATGCAACCACACCACGCCTGAAGAAAGCCAAATTCTTTCATTCGAGTTTAATTTTACACCAGTAGTGTCGCATTGAGAAGCAGTCTCTGACCCCCACAAGTAACAGAAGCCATGAATGCACTTAGATCTGCTGCACAGGTGGGGCTGAGAGAAGGCAGCATTTCTCAGCAAGTTTTTGAGAAGGTTTACCAGAAGAAGGAGCCCCTTGCACCTGCAGCTCTGTGCCGTATGTGAGTGCGCCTGCATTGCAGGCATTTGCCAGGCAGAGGGGTTACTGGCAATGAGACTTTCTTTTTCAGAATGTATTCACTGTACTTAGACGTGACGCTTTGCTTAGGAAACTGTGAAATTGAAGTCCACTGAAAAAAATCAGCTTGGTCTCTGCTGTAGTACCTGACAATGATCTCACTTGAGAGCTTTATTTAGAAAAAAGTCTACCTTTAAGTGGTGATACCATCATTGTTACAACATACGTCCGCTATTGCTGTGTTTTCTAACACTGAAGTGACTTTGTGGCACTAATTCTATGTTCTGTCTCGGATTTTAAACATGGGGTTTTTTTGTATTTCAAGCTGCGCTGTAGCCTTTTCATCATGACTGACCATGCATGCCTTTGTGTTCATCTTAAAATGTAATCAGATTTTCACTGTGTGTCTAAAAGATGGCTTGTCAGGAAAACCAGAGGAAAATGATGAATTCATTTCGTATTATCGTAGGGTGACATCTTCATAGCTTCTGTTGTCAGACTTCTGTAACTTTAAGTTATTTTAAAATAATTAACGAAGAACTCTGTGCTTTTTTCTTTTCTCCGGCAGTGTTATTACTTAGCTAAATGAAAAAACAGAATTATACAGCCTAGTGCTGATAGCAAACAGTGAAGATTGGATTTAGACTGTTTGAAGGCTTCTAAAGGAAAGAGAAGTGTATAATTCTTACTTAAAAATACGTATTTGTGGGTATATTCTGACAAGATTGCGGCCAAATCTTTTATAGTGCTAATGTGTCCGACCTACAGCTTCCCTGTCAAAAATGGGTTATAGCACAGGCACAGTCGCACACTTTTAAAGACTCTTCTTGGTACAGATGCCCAACTTTCTGCCCACTGGTCATTTTAAAGTGAAAATACTGAGCATAGGCACAACGGCGTTAAAGAAACTAGCAAACCAACTGAAGCCATGATGAGCAAACCACAGAAGAAATATCTATCTAAGGATTCACAAGGCTTAGTCATGGAGATGAGTGGTGCTGGGAGAAGTAAATTTGTATGCTGTCCTACTTACTTTCAACCTGGTATTTATGCTAATAACACCTTTTTTTATTATGCTAATAAAATTTTGCTATATGGTAAGCGTAATTCTTTTCATAACGTCTACAATGTTCCCCCTTCTTTTGGAATCTTTCTAAAATATAAGGAAACGTTCACAACGCTCAGTTTTTCTCACCCTGCCCAACCTTACTATTACTTGCATGAATGCAGTCAATGAGCAGGGTAGCTCTCAGAAATCAGGTCACTACAGCTGGTGCATTAAAAAGACGTAGCTCAGACAGAAACACAATATACAAGAATCTGTAGTACTGTGGGGCATAAGGAGAGAAATACTCAACAAAGTGCACTGCTTGCTTTTCCAGGATTCTGAAGGAGTGGAAATCATGCTAGGAGTTTGTGCAAGTGGTCTCTTAATATATCGAGACAGACTCAGAATAAATAGGTTTGCCTGGCCAAAGGTTCTGAAAATTTCCTACAAGAGGAACAACTTCTACATCAAAATCCGACCAGGGGAGGTAAGGGCATCCTGACGCTCTCTAGTGAATTAACATTTTCAAAAAAAACACATGTTCTCTTTGATTTGTCACATCTTACAAGCCTTTAACATTCACCTCCATTTCTATTTTTTTTAATTTGTGCTGATTTTCTTAGGAAAGATTAGGTAAATACTTTATTTAAAATACAGGTAAAATCATCTTTTGGTGTTTTTCTGTTTACACCCATGAACTAACATAAAGAATAAATATGGACATCTGCAGGTAAAAAGCTCATCCGTACTATGAATAGTTGGGGAATTTAAGTAACATATTGCTTATTCATGGAGTGCTCATCACCCACCATCATGTTTCATATTAAATTAATGTCTATTCATCTTCCCACCAAGAGATGTAGACAGGGCATATGAAATTTTGTAAGTGTATCAGCCTAGTAAATTGGGAGTCTGGATAGAAATCCGGAGACTGATAAAAATGGAGTCAAGCATCCACCATTCAGCAGTTTTGGTAGCTCCGGGCGTGAGCCCTCCCAGGCCGGCAGGAGCACACGTTCTGGCTCTGGAGAAGGTGATGTGAAATCTCGTACAGTGAGTGCCCTCTCGTGGCTCAGCCGGATGCACAGCAAATACCTACCTCATGGGCTGAGCGGGCACCAACGCAGAAGATGATAAATCTTAGCAAAACTCCAGGAGGAGTTCAGGAGCATCAGAGGCAAAGGAGCATCTCCATTTTAAGTGCTGTGGTACATGAAAACCCCATATCTATTTTAGAGGGTGGAGCTGTATAGCAGGGCAGAAATCACCTGGATGAGGACTGGTGTTTCTCCCTTAGTGCAATATGTCATTTGGGAGTCCCGAGCCAATGTCTCCAGTGCTGGCTTCATAAATGACATGGGAAATCTGCTGGGCCCCACCCCGCTACCAGCCCCCAGGGCTTGAGCCTTTTTTTAGAGTCCTAAACTAAAATCCACAAACCTACATCTCCTGCCTCTCAGCAGACACAGTTTTAGTGACCAACTTCCCAGTCTTGAGTTTGATTTTTAAAATAAATGAATAGCCACTGATGTTCCCAATGCCTGTACTCAAGCTCTCCATCACTGAAGTCCTGCTGGGCTCTGCTGGTCTTGGTATGTAGTCATCCTGTGACCAGGTCATAGTTTCTTATGCAAAATAATCAATGCAGTCTCTTTCCAAATCACATTCAATGATGATGTGAGTCACCATCCCATGTGTCGCTTATATCATCTTTATTGTTTTGCTGTTTCCTGCCTTATTTCTCTCTGTCAGCTCTCCATAGGGACCTAGGCTTCCTTACAAGTGCCCTTCTGCGTACCTTTCCCTTGTCACAGCAACGCTATTCCACCTACTCAGCTATCTGCATGTGGCCTTCAACACGTTACAGCGGTTGTAGGTGGCACAGCTTTTGCATCTGGAATATGAATCTGCAGCACAACCTAGAAAGGTCTCTTAGTATCCCCAGATGACTTTTTCAATTACCTGTCTTTTCCCCCTCCTCCCCAGGAGATAAATTAGCTAAAAACACCATCATTTACAAATTCTAGTTCTTTCACTGTAAATCTCCTTAATCTAAGGCTGTGTGAGACCAGATCAGTCCTGGGGGACTATTGCTCCCCTCCAGGCTGCTACCAGGCTTCCCGCTGCTTAAACTGGTGAAGTTAAACCGACAGGGTTAAAACACTTAAATGATGTTTTTCTCAGAAGTCTCCCAAGTCTTAACTGATCTCTTTGTTACTATACGCCATAAAACATCCCTGTCACCATCAAAAAACCTCTTGCTCGTTGTCTGGGTTTCCCCCGAAAAACAGTCCTCAGAGGTTGCCTTTGATTATCACTCACAGCTTCCTTCCCAGACAGCAGTCTGTAGAATATGTATATATGTGGTTATACACGTGAGCACATATGTTCACCCTTGCAATGAGATGATACAGATGGAGGAAATTAAGATGAACCTGTGTACACTGTAAAAATAGACGCACAGCATCAAATACGTACTTTTTCTTTTTTCCTACCCAGTTTGAGCAGTTTGAAAGTACTATTGGGTTTAAGTTGCCAAATCATCGTGCTGCAAAGCGCTTATGGAAAGTGTGTGTTGAGCACCATACATTTTTCAGGTATGTGGTTTTCTTTTCCTAAAGTTGTGATATAAAACGCAACAGAAAAGACCAATTCTGTCAGCAGAGACGAAGCCCCTCAGATCAAATTGTCTTTTTGATTACAAGGTATCTCTGAGCAGACAAGGGAAGGTTATTGCTTCTTCAAAATTTGAAATGTTTCACCCAAATTATTCATACTCTTTCGGATAGATGCTGAATATTTAAAATCACTATATGGTCTCAATTAATCATTTTGCTTTATCTGTGCCACGATATTATTGGCCACTATAATTAGAGAGACGGAAGACTCTGCTGCACTTCTGCACATAAGCTTGTATAGGGAGAACGGCTTATATGCAAAGTTACTGGAGGATGTGGGTAAGAGTTTAAAAAAAAAGGAGATTTTTATTTATTTACATATGAAAATACAGACAGTAGTCGGTGAATACCAATCCATAGCTGTAATTTTTGTGTTACTGAGGAATTTTGTAGGTATGTTTTTGACATCTAAGAAGACCCGAGAAAAGCTTGGGATGGTGGAATAAATGCTGTAATTAATTTGTGCTGAGATAGTCAGCACGGAGAGACTTATTAATGGGAACCCAAAAGGATGAGATTTTCAATGGCGTGAAAGGGCATCCAACGCTTAAAAACTCCTGTCAAAATGTTTGTGGGGACTGAAGAATTTTTCTCCTTTCTTAAAACTATTGGTTCAGGCTGTCTGTATGTTCATATGAAATGCAGTCTCAGTAGCACAAGATCTAACAAGAAATTGAATTTGCATTTTTTGGGTGTTTTCTGATTTTTAATGGAAAACCAATGTCTAAAGCATAAACTCTATAGCAGGAGAATGGCTTCTTCAGCAAACTCCCATAGCCAAAATACAGAGGGTGGGAAGGCTCTAACCTGAAAAATGTCTGCGTCCCTGTGAATGAATCTGTCCCGCATCCACTGGAAATCTGTTCTGGCCCTGTCCTCAGCTATATAGCACTGTCATAAATTTCAAGTATAAGAAATATGTGTGTATTTCAGCCCAGATCAGTGTCCCTGATACAAGGAATGCCTTATTTTTAGTTTTAGTGGTTAGAAAATAATAAATCTGATTTTCAAGCACGAAGGAGCTGGGTGATTCTTGCCCATTAGGAAGAACTCAGCTTTTCAAATGGATTAGCTAAGCGGTTTTGTCATGCTCTGTGAGGGACATCCTTTGATTCCCTTTTAGCCACAGAGACACAAGTTATGATGGAGAGTGATACCCAACAGTCATCATCTTTCCTCTGCAGACATAGTGGACTGGTTTTTGGAGGAGGGGGAGTAACGGGTGCGCCGCTTGGTGTGTTTTAGGCTCCTGCTGCCAGAAGCGCCTCCAAAGAAGTTCCTCACACTGGGCTCCAAGTTTCGCTACAGCGGCCGGACGCAGGCCCAGACGAGAAGAGCCAGCGCCCTCATAGACCGTCCCGCACCTTACTTTGAGCGGTCTTCTAGTAAACGTTACACTATGTCTCGCAGTCTAGATGGGGGTAAGGTCCTCTTAATTGACTTTGTCAAAAGTTATCACAGTGGTCACTGCTTTAGGTGAGGTATAATCCTCTTGTCCTCTCATCTCCTTGAGCTTCAGCAGAGCGGAGGCTGTGAGTACTTGCGCGTTCACTGCAGGGCTAGGGGAGGATGCAGAGAAATACTGTGCTAAATGTACTGCTGCAGTCCTTACAAAGTGTTTGCCTGGAGGAGGTCCTTGGGAGCCCCCTCTTCATGGAGCCCCGCTCCTTGTCCTCACGCCTGTAAAGGACTTAACCCCTTTTGGGGAAGGACACGGCTCCTGGACCTGCCAACCTGCCCAAGCAACTCAGGCTTCAACGCTTTTTCAGGGTTTGCATGAGTAACTCTTTGGGTTTTGGTTTAACTTGGCTTTTTTTCCTATGTAATTTTTCCTTTTCCTTTGAGTGTATGTTACAATTCATAAATGAATTATTTCCCTTTATTGAGTAACAACACTTGCTTCCCATTACTTCGTGTCCCAGTTGGATGAGCGTTTACAGACTTTTTCCATACATTGCTTTGGAAGGTGTGAGATGGAGAGTGACATATGCAGGTTTATAGTACGTCCTTCCTCCTCCTCTCTTTCTTTGCAGTTCATGGAGGTCATGGTTCTGCTGCTCTCTTAGGTTAAACCAGCGTGTGGTTCAGTCTCAGCAACTTCATCAGCTGTTACTGTTGTCAGCTATTGAGTGAAAAGAGGTTGTAGTTTATTTTTGTAGAAAAAAAAGACTGAGGCTAAATTCGGAATTGCTACAATTTAAAAAAAAAAAAAAAAGAAAAGGTGAATTCTCCCACAGAATATCACAAACAAATTGCAACAAATATAGCTGATGATGGGGAGGGGCAGAAGCTTTGATTTAAAAGTACTAGTGACAAGCCTTCTTTTCTTCCCCTAAAGGTGCTGCTTGTCATTAATTATTTTGGAATCTTCTAATTCTGATGTGCTTCTTGCTCGTTACCAAGCAACTGGTGACCTGATTGCTGTGCATGTGTCTCAAAGCAGAAATTATCCTTCTGCGTTATTTTGTTTGTAACATCTAAACAAGATGTCTCCCTCTACTCCCTTCGCATTCTCCTGCCTCCTAAGCCCATTCCCAAGAGACGAGATATCTGAAACGCTTTTCCCCCAGCATTTCTTAGGCTCTGCAAGGTTTTTATGATGTTAATTTGCCTAAGTGCAAATGGGGGAAAGAGGTTTGTTTTTTTTTAATCAATGCTTATGATTTCTTCACTGATGTTGTTACTATAACACAAATGTGTCTGTCACATTCTGCATTGTGATTACACTGTGATCCCAGCCCTGTCATTTGTTACAGATGCAAGTAACTTTCTAAATTTAAATAGTCCTATTGACTTAGAAATTAGTTATGCAATTGTCAAGAGCAGGGTCTGGGAATACATTAATCTTTTGATCACATTCCATCTGTAAACTTACTATTTATTTCAAAATCACTTATGTATATTTAAGTTTGCTGAATTATCGAACGTTCACATCCTGAAATATTCTGGTTCGATCCACTGAATCGAATGCCATCACTTCCCAGAATTTTTTAGGATAATGAGCTCACTTAACTGGCAGACTTTAAAACTCAATAATACAAAGATCCCATTTCTTGATTCTCAGATATTTTGCTTGTGTTACATCAATATTGTAATTTCCTGCAATGCAGCGTGCTACTTACCGTGTATTTGATCTGCATTGTTATATTCTGACAGATTTTAAAAAAAAAATCTCTTCCACCCCCATGGCTGATGTCATAGCTGGTTTTCCTTATGTTTCCTGCCTGATAACTGTGGCAATGCATCAATTTTTTTTCTGATGTTTTACTACAGTAGCTCTTTTAATGGCTTGCTAACATTTAACAACTGTGTAATGCGCACATTAGCTACAGCAATGTGTGTATACACACCCATGATATGTGTTTACGCATATAAGAGCTACAAGCTTTATTTCAAGTAAACAGTTTATTTAAATGTATGCACACGCTTCTGGTTTCCTGAAACATGACACACAGTTGTGTTTTCAGCAATATCTCAAATGTTTTACTAACCCAGCTTTTTAAATTTACGCAGCTTCTCAGCAAAAGCTATTTCAGACTTTCCCTCTTTAAATATTTGCTTTTAGCATCAGTGAATGAAAACCATGAAATGTACATGAAGGATTCTGTGTCTGCTGCAGAGGTTGGTACTGGCCAGTACGCCACAACAAAGGGCATCTCTCAGACCAACTTGATAACCACTGTGACTCCGGAGAAAAAGGCAGAAGAAGAGAAAGATGACGAAGAGGGCAAAAAGAAAAGAGCAGAAGAAGTCACTCCAGTCTCGGCAATACGCCATGACACCAAGGTAGAGTTTTGGGGGGGTATTGTATTAAACTGACCTGCCTGGAGAGCGCTCGGAGAGACGCAGTATTGTTAAGGAGAGAGAAGATACCTAATTCAGTGAAAGGAAACTGGAATGTACACGGTTGTATGTACGTGTATATACGTGTCTTGAATCAGTATTTTTATAGTCCTGTCACATTTTGCATGATGTCGTAAAAGTCAATTCCTGCCTCAGACTGTTTTTTGAAAAGTAAATCCATTTAACAGTCAGCGCAGTGGTTTTTATATAGCATACAAGATCTCTTTAGGAGGTACCCAAAAGTAGCCCAGCAGTGCATGTTTTGTTCCTTTGGTCTTCAGTCGTATTTTGGCTTCAGTATAGGCATCATTTTTGTTATTTTTTGACAGGCAACGAAATAGTTCTGTGTTCTTATATGTAGCTCTGTGCTTTAAACAATTGTATTTTTCTCATTTACTTCTCATAATGCTCTGGTTCCTCGCATGTATTTCAACAGGCATTTTTTCTCTATTGACTCTTGGGTATTAATATACTTTATAAGCTTTTTTTTTTCCTGGCTTAGAAAAGCATTTGCTTCCCTCATGTGAAGTTTTGCACTGAAGAAAAGTGTTTTTGTTGATGATTCTCTGCTCAGTTGTTAGATTTGATTCATCTGTCACCGTCTCCAATCCCACCACTACCGTATACATGTACACACATGGCTGTGCATTATATCTACTGACTTATTAAGAAGGGGCAAATCAGAGAGACAGAGAAGATACGGAATTTCAGAGACTGACAGTGAAGGGAAATAAGGTAGAATAAGAAAAGATTGAGTGTAACATGTCCTCTGTTTCTTTTACATTAAGGAGAAGAAAGCAGAATATGAAATACTGAATCTAGGATATCATTCAAAAAGGGTACTATGGAATGCACTCGCTAAACAAGTAGGATTTACCTTCTTCGTTTATGAGGAAAAACCTTGATGTATACCTTTACACCCACAAAACTGTCAGGCATGCAAATGTTAGAACCTGAACTTCTAGCCTTATCATATAAGGCCACAATGAGCTACATAGCTAAAGGATTAAGTCCTCAAAAAGAGTTGCAATTAAGGTACCAAAAACCAGAAAAAAAATTAATTACTGGAAATTGCAGATGAGAAAATATTTTGTTTTGAAACTGTGCACTGTAATTGTAGCATTAAAAGATAATCTTTGTAAAATTTCACTGAGGTGTTCTTGAAACGCCATTGGTTTCTGCATGGAGAAACATTGACGAAAATCAAATACGTAGTAAATATCCAATAGAAACTAATTCTGTTCCAAGTGTTTGTTAATTTAGGTAAATGGAGACATCATCTGCATTTTGAAGATCATCTGTTCCTTACATATGGCCAGAAATAGTCAAAGATACTTTTAGGAGAATATTTTGATGGTACTTAAACATGCACAAATGAATTATTTTTGCACCCCTTCCCCCAAGAGGGGCGTTCTGTTTAAAGCACCCACTAATACAGCTTCAGTTCTGTAAGCCTGTAGAGATCTCAGTCCTGCTTCCACTGGATCTGGTAACACTTTCATCGATCATTATAAAGACAATAGGGTCTCAAGAAACACAGGACAAATTTGAAATAAAATTCCTTTTTAAGGGTATATAAATTTTATTAGGTAGGTTTTCAGCTTTTTCACTAAGACATTTTCCTTTTTTTTGTCCATATATATTTAAGTACCAGAAGTTATTCTAAATATTAACACTGCAAAGATGTCAGTAAGTGAATAGTCTGTATTAGCAAAGAATAAATTTACTTTGGCTTTTTTGCCTTTACAATATAAAGAGAAGTTCTGTGTGTTCAGCTCACATAAAGTTCTGTCAGTCCGTCAGCATTAAATTTTGACCTGAGCTTACTACATTAAGCCCATAACGAAGACACTTGTAAGCGGTTTGAAGTTAGGCTTGGTTTTGGTTGCTTTATTTGGGAATGCAGATTGCCTGAACTGATAGACTGGGTTTTTAACTGTTCTGGTTAGAGAAGACAGAGAAGCAAAATATTAAGGGGAGGAGAAGGAGTAAATACTGGGCTTAAATCCCATTCCTACTGTTAATTTATCTGGTAAAGATTAGGCTTCGTAGCTAGCATTGCTGCAACCTGTTCCTAAATTCTGCTTGTTGGCTCAGATTTGGCGCCAGCTTGTGCAGGCAAATGCTGTTTTGGCTTTGAAGCCATTCTGCTCTGGGGAATTGGGGGTGGCAGTGGGAGTGAAATGCCTTTTATAGCTCCTCGGGGAGATTGCATGGTGGATGGAGGACTTAGGGTTTGGTCATGGAGCCAGCGTGCCACTTTAGCTAAGTGCACCTAGTTGACTTTGGCCAAAACATCTCCGATCCATCAGGATGTTGTACTGGGGTGTTTTGTTGGCAGTGGCTGTTGTTGTCCTTCCAAAGAGCAGTCGTGGCAGCCTGCAGGGAGCGTGTTAGGTGACAGTCAGCTAGTTGTGAGCACCCCTCCTGCTGAATCACCTCCCTGCTCCTACCAAGTTTTTGCCCTTGAGTGACCTTAAAGACACGTTGAATGCCCTACAAATGGTGTATCAAAGAAAATCCTGCTAGTTGGTAGCCAATATTCTTTGCATTGCGGTAAAATTTGCAGCAATAGTGTTGGGTACATTTTTGCCTCTTCGCTATGGGTAAAGAGTCACTTTTTGGCTATGGGGAGATGTGCCTGTGTGTGGCATGGACCTCTCGCTGGTCAGGCCCCCCTTCATGTCCCCAGCGAGAGAGCAGGGGGTCTGCCTAACCAAAACCCTCAGCTCTCTTCTTTCAATGTGCTGCCGAAGCAGTGGGGGGCAGCAGGGTGGGTGGCCAGGACCCCGCTGTGGCTCATGGTGGGCAGAGGTGAGGGCAGGGCTGTGTGGAGACCAGCCTAGGTGGCCATGGGAGCCGTGCTGAGGAGCTGGCTGTTGGGGTGGGTATTGAGCTAGTACAGTTTTTTCCATCGGAAATGGCTAGTGTAGAGATTTATGCCCCCACCCAAACCAAAAAGTGTTTTACTTAGGTTTAGGACCTAGAATTTTTTTTTTTTTTTGTGGTGTTGTAATGAAAGAATTTGGGCATATAGAGTTTTAATTATTACTGCTGAGACTGTCTAAGGCATAGATGGGAAGCATTTGGCCCCTGCTGGGTCTCCTCCTGACCGCAGGAGTGCTGTCACAAGCAGTGTTGGTATTAGAAATATGTTCCCTCATTTCTTTGTTGCTCTCCATGTACTTCATGTTTGAACGCTCCGTATGATCTGAAGCCAGTCTTAGAATAAGTGGAAACTGGTGGCACCTGAAACTCCGCATACGGCCGGGAAGGTTTTTGTGTAGATCCTGTGCTGCAGATGGCTAGACAAATGCTGAACCAAGAAGTTGCCTTTTGGAAGCTGTAACCCCGATTCCCTAATACCTGTGGTGTGCGGCATGGGAACACGCACCATTTAACCAAGTGGAAAGCTGTGGTGTTAAAATACTGTTTATAATTTTTTTATATATATATATATATAATTTATCATCACGGAAGAAAATTAACTAATTACAGTTTTCTTTTTGTCCTTTTGCTTTTGCGCCTTGTTTGCTGCTCTTCCTCTGTCACCAGCCATCTTTGCTTGGCACTGACTCCCGCCACCCCTCGCCATCCTCGCAGCCTGGCCCCCATGCATCTTCAGCAAAGCTTCGCAGGAGATGCAAGGAGAGCGCTCGAACAAAATCCTTAGGCTGTGAGGCGCCCAAAGAGAGCCCTCCAAAGCACGGCGAGCCGGAGCCGGACTCCGACAGAAAGGGGCGAGTTTGCTCCGCCGAGCAAGACGTGGCTTTCGGCTATAAGCAAAAAGCCGGCAAAGGCGGAACGCTGTTTTCCTTCTCCTTGCAACTTCCAGAGTCATTTCCTTCCCTCCTGGATGACGACGGCTACCTGTCGCTCCCTAACCTCTCCGAAACCAACCTCCTGCCTGCCAGCGTGCAGCACTACCTTCCCATCCGCTCCCCCTCCCTGGTGCCTTGCTTCCTCTTCATTTTTTTCTTTCTGCTCTCTGCCTCTTTCTCAGTGCCATACGCCCTCACTCTCTCCTTTCCTCTGGCTATGTGCCTCTGCTACCTGGAGCCCAAGGCGGCCTCCTTGAGTGCCTCACTTGCCAATGACCTGAGTGACAGTTCAGAGGAAGAGGTGTGTACCTCGGCATCGAACACACTCTTTTTTTCGTGTTCAGTGCTTCAGTCCTAACCAGTGTTAGATTGCTGCAATAGTGGTCCTACTTTCAGAGCCTCATTTCTGTCTGTGCTGATATGTTAGAAGGGGCGGGTTTGGTTTGGTTTGATTTTGATTTTTTTTTTTTTTTTTTTTGGTTTGGGGCTTGGGTGTTGGTTGGGGTTTTTTTCTCCTTTTTTTTATCATTTTTTCTCGTGTTGGGAGTGCAGCGTGGGGCCCAGGGTTAGGCACAACACTGTGTGGAAGTGGCTTGGTTTCAACTGTGTCGGCTGATGCAAAGTGACTCGCCCTAAACAAATTGCCACTCATCAGCCTTGAAGTATTGTATCTGAACCCACCGAGACCTTTTTCTTCCCCCTGTCAGTTTATACTAGGCTTAGAATAGTTATCTAAATAGTGGGAATTAAGTACAATTTCCTGCATAATTATATATACATGCATTTATATGTGTATGTATATACATTATATTTATATAAATAGCTAGCCAATAATTATAGGCACCCTCACAGACTTCAGGATGTTCAAAATAGAGGTGGACTCAGCTGTTTGCAAGAGGCTGTGAGCTGTAGCCCGAGCCTAGAAGAGGCTTTCTGGTCCAGCGAAACCTGGATCTGGATTTTCAGCCTTAATACCGTCTCTGCTGCAGATTAAATTGTTTTCCCGTGATTAAATCCAACGTATCAGCGAGAGGTCAGATTGGGACAGCTGTTCTGCAGCTGTTGGGGGGAACATGCCATGTGGGCCGTCTTGCCATTTGCAGTGTTATATTAGCACTGCCAAAAACGATGCCTCAAGCCACCAGGGTTCTCACAGGCAGATAAACCAACTGCAGGAGAAGAGGAGTCCACAGTGGTTCTGGGAACTGTGGAGAGGATAATATATATCCAGGAATCTGCTTGTTTAAGTAACAGGGTGACTGGCATCGCAGTTTCTACTGGTGCCTAGCTATTCTTTGTTAGCAGAATAAAATAATGAGTTTGGGTTTTCCTCGTTTTTCCTTTTTCCCTTTCATCTTCAAATGCAGAAATACAGTTTTGTGTTGTATGTAAAAAAAAACAACAAAAACAAACCCAGATCAGGTAATCGCAGACCAGTTGGCCATTTGTAAAAAGCCGTTTTGGCCACTTGTCAATGCCGTTGCAGTAGTTGTCTTGAATAAACCAGCTTGTGCATCTAAACATTTGTGCCGTTGTTGGTTTTATAAGACTTGGTGCAAGATTTCATTTCCTTTTTATGGAAAGCCAAAAGTCGCATTAATTTATCTTGTAAAAACATTGTCTTTAGATGCTTTTGGCTCTGTGAAGCCTAACAACTGAATAATAATGTGCAATTTCTGATAAAAGGCATCCAAAATGTTGCGGTCTCATTTCATGTCCTCATTTTGAGATAGCATTTACGTCTCAATTTGCATTAGCTCTGCACTTGGATTAATCTAATAGCAATAACAGCATTAATACAGTGCCAGCTCCAGAGGCAATAATGAGGCAGTGTTTATGTAATACATTGGTCTGTTCCTCTTTCAGAAATGAGCACTTCTTTTCGTTAGTAAAGTTAGGAAGTATTGAGCATAAAAACGTATAAAATAGGCTTTTTAGTGTCGCTCTGTTACGAGGGTGATTACTCTGGCGGTGCTTCCTGGCAGACAACACAGACTTGTGCCTAATCCAGGGGGTATTTCTTGTTCAAAATATTGCATGAAAGTGAGTATGTTTTTAGACTCGGGCATGTCTGCATTACATTGGCAAAACAAATCACAGCAATTACAATCGCAAGTTAGAGGAGGTGCAGCCGCAGCATCTCGGGAGGTTGCTGCCTTCCCTTCCTGCTCCGTCCCTCGCCCCGCCACGAGCCCCACCAGCAGCTGCCTGTCCCTGTCCTTCAGTGCCCCACAGCCCATCTCCGAGCTGAGCCCGACCTTTCTTGCCCTCCACTCCGCAGGAGACCTGCCTTCCTGAGCCTTAATTCGCCATTCCCTGCTCTGCCACAACCCCAGGTCTTTACTTCAAGTAACTCAGTAATGCTGACTTTGACTCCGTGGCTCTTGATTGGCTTATTAGCAGACACGTGTGTTGCAATGAAGTGAATTTTACGCCTTATTCGGGATTTCAGTGCTGTTGTGGTGAAAGAAATAGAAAACCTTATTTTCCCCCCAGTCACAAAAGATGGCACACACAGTGATGCAGAAGGCGGCAGCCAGCATCCTGAACCGATCTCACACCTTGCTGAGCTCCGTTCTCCCTTCAGCAGTGCATCTGGAGGCAGCCTGTGCAGTCAGAAGCAGAATTTCTCCCCTTAGATTTAATTAGTTTCTGTGTTCGTACCTTAGCAGCTAATATTTCTATTGATTTTTTTCCTCTAATGTTCCCAATTTCAAGTTCTTAAATGAACGCTATGTGCCAGACTCAAGTGTTACAATGCCTTGATACAAATATTGTAATTCCTTTTAAATGCCTAGATTCATTAATTCCTCTCTCTTTTTTTTTTAATAGAAATGACAATGCATAGGGTTTTTTTCTAATATTGCTATACCTTTACAATTGCCTATAATGTTATGTGAGATTCTTCCTTAATAAAGAAACCATTTTCTAACACTTTATTGAAAGCAATTTGACCAGCTAGGTAGACTGTTTGGCATGACAGTTTCATTTTAAAAATTAAAGCACTCTGTCTAGTGAGTGGTTGTTGCTTGAAAAATTGCATATAACTTGCATTCATGCACTTACCGAATAGTCCAAAATACCTGCTTATTCTCCTGCCTGTCATACAAGCAATACAAATTATTCAAAGAAAGGAATGATAGAGAGAAAAGCAATGAAAAAATATCCAAAAAGCAGTTTTATGGAACACTGCAGTTGTCAGAAAATGACAGAAGATAGGAAATTCAAAGTTAAGACTGATAACTCCATCCACCAGTAGGCTGCTTTTTTCTCTTGTTTCGTACTGCTGTGATTTGAGGATGAGATGTATCGTTCCTAGCTTTCAATTACCTGCCTGGCTTACTTTAGATTATCTAAGGATCACAGAAAATCTCTAATCAAAACCAGAGCTTTCACTGATGTTAAAATGACTTGGATATGCCAATCTGGGGCAGTAGGGAGCACTTTCTTTACTTACTAGTTTTCCATAAGCTTGCATAACATCAAAAATAGTCATTTGAACTCTTTTCTCGGCCTGTAGTAAGCTACGCTCGACTCTCCATTTATTAAATCTCAACACTTGCGTTCTCCACTAAAATGTTCTTCACGGTGCCAAGCAAAACAGGGATAGATCAGTCTGTACAATGCTGTGCTTTGTTTCATTTCTATCACTTGTACCTAGTAAGTGTTTTGGGTGTGTGGGGGGGGTACTTTTATTTTTCTCCTGCTTTCATCCATATTCTTAAATGGAATGAGAAAGTATTTTTGATTCTTTTAATGGTAGTTTTCTTTTTTTTTTTTTTTTTTTTTACTATCGTTAACAATAACAGCTGCTCTTTATTGGAACCGAATGGGATCTGAGCCTTACCATTACTCCACAGACAGACAGTAGATGGGCTGGGGGTACGGTTATTTGAACTCCTTGGTAATGCAGACAGCCTCATGGTGTATAAATGTGGAGACAAGAACAACTTCTGTACAAATGAGGGGCTGAAAGTCAGGTGACTGTTAAAGTAGCCTTTTTTTTTTTTTTTTTTTTTTTAATTATCTTTTCCCCCTCTGGAGAAAAAGTCAAATACCACATTAATCTATATTGGCTAGAACAAAAATTTGATCAATAATTTTCTTTAAAAAAAAAGATTATAGGAGGAAAAGTTTGTTTAGAAAAATATTAGATTTTTTTTTCCCCATTTTTTTTAAAGCCACCTGGCTTTCTTAAGAAAAAAAATCTGCTATTCAAATAACACTTTTCCAGTAATGTTTTGTTTGGCTTATAAATTTGTTCCAGTAAAGCCATATACTGTGTACAGTACGCCTCGAGTCTTCCTCTGAGTCTGTTCTGTTTACTAATATAGCATTTTTATTTTGCTTCTTTGACTTGTGCGTGGTTTGAAAAGCAATGCTAATGCAGTTCGCAGGGATGTTGAATTTAACAGCTCCCCCGTGTGAGCCGTGTGTACTGATGAGCTGGGTTTATTCTTTATTCCTGCCTTCCTCTTGGGACCCGGTTACTTGTCTAACCCAATAGACTGACAGTGAGCAGACGGATACTGCGGCTGATGGTGAGACCACTGCCACCGAGGTTTGTACAGTCGCCGGCACCCAGTTCTGGCAGGGGGAGAGCGTTTTGCCTCGTCTCTCCCTGACCCTGAGTGCCAAACCGCATGTCTCCCGCGGCAGCTCAGGACCCCTCTCTGCGCGCGTCTGCATGTGCGAGAGCTTTGCTCGGGGAGTTTTCGGTGCTCCCTGCAGGTTCCTCTAGATTAGACATTCGGAAGAAGGTCTTTACGATGAGGGTGGTGAGACACTGGAACAGGTTGCCCGGAGAGGCGGTGGAGGCCCCATCCCTGGAGACATTCAAGGCCAGGCTTGATGAGGCTCTGAGCAACCTGGTCTAGTTAAAGATGTCCCTGCTTACTGCAGGGGGGTTGGACTAGATGACCTTTAGAGGTCCCTTCCAACCCAACACATTCTATGATTCCTCTTATTTCTTCCTTTGGTTTGGAAATGGGCAGGCCTCTGTGCTGTGCAGGAGGCAGGGTGGTGGCAGCGTCACCCACTCCAACTGGGAACAGTCACGCTGGACAGGTTGTGCCCCGGGTTGTTCAGTTTGCTTGTTTGCTCTTATCATCTGCAGCCTGTATGAGATGGAGGGAAAGAGAGGGGGAAAAGACAGTATAAAGCAGTTTTCAAATTTTCTGAATAAAGGTATTTCCAGATTATAAACACCAAAGTGTTTCCGTGAATGTAATTTCACGTGTCATCTTCACATATTGCCACCAGTAGTCCAGGTATTGCCTTCATAGGAGGCACTGTTATATTTTCTCCACACTGAGAAGCCTCATCTCCACAACACGGTGTACAGACTGAGCAGGCAAATTCAACCCTCTGTGACTCCAGTGAAGTGCATATAATGCTTTCATAATTAATATGGTTGCAGCTGCAAACATGAGCTGAATTTGATCTGACATCTGGTAGAAGATAGAGTCTTACCACAGTCACTACTGTAGGTTTTCAGTAGGATCTCATTAATATTTCAGACTGTTAAAAGTACCGTCAAGGAAGAATTCTCTCTATGACGCGTCAGGGCAATTCGGCCTCAACTGTAAATAGAATAGATTTGAGCTGTGTTATAAAGTAATCAACAGATAAAGATTTTCCCATGGGTCATTTGACTAATTAGGACTATGTGAAAAATTAACAATGAAATAGTGGCACGAGCATTAGAAGAAGCCAAATGGAGCCACAACAGAAAGTCTGTTGAGATGAGCCTGGAGTACAAAATGCTTCGAAGTGCCTCTTGCGCTGTATGGCTTCAGGCCTTGAGCCATACAGAAAGTAAAACATAATCCTAAACCCATGGCATTTAAAAGGCATGATAATCTCCCTGTCCTCCGTCTTTATTTTAGGGGAGAAGATTTTGTGGTCCTCAGTTTTCCTTCTGGATACTTGATTTTCAAAACGTGTGGTATACTTGCCATCTGAAAACTCTGCCCTCGGAAAGGGGGCTGCTTTGGCAGTCCATATTGCATTGCTTTTGAAAATGTGAGCTGAAGTGAATTTTGAGCTGAAATGTGTGCAATTCCAGAACACCACCGCTGCAGATAGATCCTGAAAGAATATATACAGACTAAATATGAAATAAAACTATATAAATATGGAAAGAGACCGAGGTTAAGGAAATAATATTTTTAGCAAATAAAATGTGCTTCATTCTGTAGAAAGTGTTGTGGGTCGTTTACCTGTGGTGAGTTAATATGAAGCTTTGCCTGTGGCCCAGCAGATGCCATATGTTTAAATTCTGGGATTATGGGCTTCCAAAGAATTTGCTGTTGCCATGTGGTCCAAAACCAGCCGCAGTCTCAGTGAGAAGGTCCAACAGCTGCTCTCTAAATAGAGATTTATGAATATGGGGCACACCAATGATATTTATCAAAGGAAAATGTTTAATACTTCCCCATTCACAATTAACAAGTTTGCTAAGAGGGGCCTTGCTCTGCGTCAGGAGAACCGTGCAAAGTCAACCAGTGTGTCTACGCCTTCTCCTGAAGACCTTAACGTAGAGAAAATGTGATTTTAACCTAGCGCGTTCCTCTCACTGGTTTTTGTAAAGCCTTTGGTCATACAAGTGGGTAAGGTGTTGTTTTCCAATCTTTCTCATGCTGGCAGTCGGATCAAGAGGAGGACGGAGATCTAAAGGCACAGGTACAGAAACCAAAGGCCCAGATGTTGCCCAAGTATTGGAGGTGTTCACCTCTCTCAGCATGGTATTGTTGGTTCTCTGTGAAGAAATGTGTAGAAACAGCATTTTGTATCCTTTCAATACTGTGTCCCTTACCTTTCCCTTTCTTTTTCACTTCTTTCAGAATAGTCTGATTAAGCGAATACAGGGTGAAAATGTGTATGTCAAACATAGTAATCTTATGTTAGAGGTTGGTATTGGTATATACCAGTGCATGTACGTACATGTGTGTTAGTTTTAGTGGTAAACTGTGAATCTGCACTATGATGCATGAACTGTGTATTCCCACCTGCTAATAAATTAAATAGATTTTTTTTTTCTCAGATTATGATGACTCCTCTAACTTGTACTATAAATATATATATATGCGTGCACGTATGTGTGTGTGCGTCCACGCGCATATATGTATGTTGGTTTGAAGCCTCTTTATCAGGTGTAAACGATAACGATACGATTAAGCTCTTTACGAGTATATTTATACTCACTTGTACGAGATATGCTATGCTGTTATCTCTCAAAATGCCACATTTTCACAGAGTGTTGTGTTAGTGCTGTGCTCCCCGGCTCCCTGAGATGTTACCTCCCTCTTTACTAACCAAGTTGTGTGTTTTGGCTCTAAGATTTGGTTGGCTTAGGATGTATTACAAACTGCTCTATTCTTTTAAAACTGTCCAGGACCTAGACAAAACCCAGGAAGATCTGATGAAACATCAGACCAATATAAGCGAGCTGAAACGCACCTTCTTGGAAACCTCCACAGAAACGGCTGTGTCTAATGAGTGGGAGAAGAGGCTTTCCACATCTCCCGTTCGGCTTGCAGCGAGGCAGGAGGAAGCTCCTATGATTGAACCACTAGTGCCTGAAGAGGTCAGCGTGAGCTGAAAGGCTTCATTACATATTTGTCTATTCGTTTTTACTTATAGTAGCTCTCAGTAGATTTAGAGGCTGTAGTTAGAGGCCATTCCCCACTTGCAGGTCCTCCCTTTTTCTCAGGACTTGGCCTCTAGCAGTAAACATACGAGGAGGAACAGATACCTTTTATATATATATATATATATATACACACATATAATATATATAGTTAGCGTATGAATTTCATCGTAAGCCACATGGCAGAATTGGGTCTCTCTGAGGGTGCAAAAATGCAGGCTTCCTTACAGGTTGGGTGAGCTTGAGGAGGTCCAGCCATGCGTGAAAGGAACCATGGAGGTGATGGAGAGAAAATTTAAATAATGGTGACTGGTTGGGAGCAGCGGTGTAGCAGGATGGATCGGGGGTGCGGTACCAAGCTTGACAAGAAAATACCAAGCAAAGGGCAGCACTGTCTCAGTCTTTGAAGACGGGGAAGAAATGATGATGATGATTAGACCTGCTTGGCCAGTTCCATAAGGGAACTGATAGTTGCTGCAGTCTGCAGGATATCGTTTTGTTGAAGACCCAATGCAGATTGCTAAGCATGTGCATTTTCATGCAGTGTGCATGCGTGAAAAAATCTTGCTCGCTGTGCAGTCTTGCAGTGCGTGCAAGAAACTTGCCAATTAAAAAACTGCCTTTTATTTAGTTTGTGGCTAGATAATGAGACGTAGAGTAACAATGTAACATTCATGTTGCGCTAAAACACACAGATCTTCAAAAAAGCAGACAGCCTTGGTTTAAATCCAGTGAAGCAAAAAGAAATATGCTGTGTGGTCTGCATGAAGATTAATCTTTTTATTCTGTTGCGGATGGATGTCTGGTTTCTGCCTTGCAGGAATCATCTTTATGGTTACTTGTTTGTAGCATTACAGACCAATAAGCGGTCATAAAATCTGCTTCTGTCCCCCCAGCACTGATGTAATGTTGTAAGGAACTCAGCAAAAACTGGCCTGAGAGTATAATTCGGAAGAGTCTTATGCTTCCCACCTTGGAGGTTGGCATTGCAGACACACAGCTCTCAGGGGAAGGGAATCCCTGGAGGCGCACAGACACCACGTGTCAACTTCTCTTAGGGAAAGGGATGTTGCCAAGAAAAAAAGCCCCAGCTCCTCTTTTCCCACATTATACCCATCTAACCAGTGGCTGATAACTGGCATCAGACATGCATTAGAATGGCCACCAAGTTGGATTAAAATCCCTAAAAAGCAGACTCGGTTACCTTTTGGAGGAGTCTTAATGTTGCTCCTACTGCCCTTTTCAGGAATCATAATAGACCCTAAAACCATGTTTGATTGTAGTTGAAAATACGGGTTTTCTTTCTTAAAAGTAAAATTGTAAGTGTAATAAACTGAATGCATTTAACATATTAAAGATGTAAGGTGCTGTTGAAAAGGGGGCAGCTGGCTAGCTGAGCCTCAATCAGAAGAATCTGGGTGAAGCAAACTTATAACCACCTCACTTCGTTCCATGTCTTTATGGCTTTAGAAATTAATAACAATTTTTAATTAAAATGCCCAAGCAACAGCAAAGCATTATACAGTTATGTAGGCTTCACCCTGAGGAAACACATCTGAATTTAACCATTCATTTGGAAAGGAAAAGGGCAGGAGTTATCTTTATCTGATACCACTTCTCCTACTGGAAGAGGACTTGCTCAAAGGCAGTGTCCAGTTACTGTATCTTATATACATCTAAGTAAATTACAGCGGTCCCACAGAATCTCATCCAAAGGAAGGTGTTTTTGTGGAAAAATGTGAGTGGATTTGAGCTATCAGAGCCTAACTCTGGGGTGACTTCTGGCACTAAAGGACCCCTGCTGTAGATAACATCTGACCATCCTTTTTGGTCCTGCTGAGCGGGGTGGTTTCAGTTCATGGGTCCTGCTGAGAGAGGAGTCTGTTAGGGAAAAAATGAAGTTGTGTATAGGTCAAAATCAGCACCTTGATGTCTACTGAGAAACGTGGAGGCAGTCAGGATAGAGAGCACTGCGTTATGTAGTAGCTTCTTCTAGTCAAAGAAGTTACATGTTTAACTTAAAATATACACTTTAAAAATTTATTCAGTGCTGTTACCTGTAGCTCTTTAATATAATAAAACAAGAGCAGAAGGGAACATACGGCTTTTCAAAATGTATGCTTTGAGCATTTGGCACCTGTGTGTGTTCAGTCAGTTGGACTTTAAGCCTGTTTAGTCACCAGTTGGTTTCTTACAATAATAGGGGAAATACTTGGGTTTTCTTCAGTTATGAAAAATACAGTTTTAAATATCTGCCATAATGGTGGGCCAGATAGCTGCAGAAAATGACCCATCAAATTGACAAACTTCTTGACAGTGTGTAGTCTGACCTGTATTGGATTAAACCAGCATTTTAGAAATAAAGAAGTTATGCGTCTCATTGCAGTGAGGTAGATGAGTCGTTTCTCCCTCTCTGTTTCTAGTTTTGTATCTTTCTGTAAATGTCTACCTTTCTTCTTGAGTACATGGAGTATGTGTATTTAAAACAGTACCCTTTTATCATGCCGGTCAGAGTACTTCCATTGGCATGTCTAATGAGTACACTAGCCATTGAAGTGGGTAGAAAGGGTTTGGCAAGGAACTGCTTTGCTCTGCAGGGGCTTACTTGCTCCGGTCAAAGGCAAAAGGTGGCCAAGCCCAGAAGCTTGGTTCAAAAGGCTTAGGAAATTGAGTCTTATCAACATTTAAAATTTTCCCAGTTGGTCAAGTTGTGGAGATACTCTTAGCATTGTCACGGCATTGGGAAGGCATGGATGGGATAGAAGTGAGGAGGATTTTGGTGTCACACTATATTGATCATACAGTAACAGTTAGCTTCCTGCATCGGAAAAGGACTCTGAGACCTCTTGTAAGGGTCAAAGCAGAGCTGAAATCTTTGGAGGACACACCTTCTGCCTGCTCCCTGCAGGGAAGGCTGCAAACTCAGGAAAGAGCTAAAGCCAGGGTGAAGGTGGAGGGGCCTGTTCTAGGATATTGATGGAAGCCCTGGAAGTTGGCACCAGACACAGTTAAGTGAATAATATAAGGTGAAATGAACACAGTGCGTCCACGCCTGGGTGTTATTCAATTTACTGTTTTTCCTGCTACACAAACAATATACTCGTGTCGGCATTCATCACAGAGACACTGATTTCACTTCTTATTGGAAACCTCTTTGCTGTAAAATTATTCTATTTAATTCTGTTTCCTAGTTTACCATGCAATTAATAATTTGTAGAGCAGAGAAATATGATGAGCTATTGTAAAGTAAGTGGACTTTATACCCTCCGTTTACTAAAACCATTTATTCCCCTGACATTAGACCAAAGAAGAAAGAGAAAAATCAGAAAAACTCATATTTTTGCAGAAGGGAGGTACTACATTCGTTGAATTTCAGGTAAAAGCAAATAATACTTTCTTGAAATGCAGTCAGATAGGCTGGCAATTATTTATTATTTTATTATGGTTTTTCCTTTCCGAACCACTTTTTTTTAATTTATTTTCTTAAGTTCCAGAGAGAGATGTAATCTGGGGGCCAAATTCTGAGGAATGAGTCCCCTCCAGAGCTTATGGCTTCCTAATAGAGACTGATTTCTCTGCTAGTTAGAAATCTACTTGCACGGTGCTGTTTGTGGATGTTGTTTGCAGTTGTGCATGCATTTCCAGCATAAGCTTCACTGAGAACTTTATGGTGAATGGGGCACTTCTGTCATTAGAATGAATTTCCTTTATACTGTCAAGTGAATTCAGATTGTGCTGAGTGATGGTGAACTTTGTATTCTTATTGGTTTTTCTATTAGCCAAGTGTGATAGAGAAGAAGCTGCAGGAAGGAGAATCTGCTGGCACTTTGGTTACTTCTCATCAAATCATTATCCAGAAAAGTATCCCATCATCCCTAGAGGTTATTTTTAATTCCTTCGATTTTAAACTACCGCCTTCGCTTAGTTAAATGCAGAAGTTACAGTCTTAAGGTCAACTAAGTGGATGCTGATTGCATAGTCAAAGCGAATCACATAGCATATTCGCATAAGGAGGAAAAAAGATGCTGCATTAAGTTCGGTTCAGTATCTTTAGCAGTATGGCGTTTACTGTGTTGTACTACTCAATTTAAACAACGCTGAAGGGGGTTGATGTTACTCTAATGAGAACAAGGAAATTCAGTATAGGCTACATCTACGTATAAATGCATACTGTTCTAAAACCGCATCAACAGTGTGTTTGTGCCAAATGGGGAACCATTGAATGGGCTTATTTGCCCTATTTTTGTAATTTGTTTTTGACTGTAACGTTATGAACCATTGCAATATATGATTTTTAACCTCAGAATTATTCCAATTATCGTTTTAAATGGTGCACTAAAACGCTACCCTGCTTCAAATTACTACGGAAATAGTGTGGCAAAAGTAATATTTGTGTCCACATTATTTGGGCCTCTGTGGGGAGGGAATCTACAACGGAACTATGCTTTGCCTGAGGTGATGCTGTTTATTTGTTTGATAACTGCTCTAAGAGGTACAAGGGTAAAAGTTATTATATGATTTCAGAAGTGGCAGCATTGGTTTCTTAAAAGTCTTCATACTTTAGTGCTCCTGAAGTACAGCTAAACCTTCAGTTATTCTAATTTAGCTTTTATATCTCAAATATAGGGCACTGAGGATTGGGTTATTATAGACAAAATACCCTCTGAGGTAGTTGATGGTGAATCGAAAAAAAATCTGGCATACAAAGTAGTGACTGTGAGCAGTAAAACTGCCTTTCCACCTGAGATATTAAAATCCAGTACCATTCTAATGCAGAGCTTTGAGGACTTGGAAAGTGAAATACAATCCAAAGAGGAGAATAAGCAGAAAATGTTCACCCTAGGAAAGTCCTATGATACCGTATCTGGGAAAATTGTAACCATGGCAAGCAAAGCTAAAGAGGGCGAGAAAACAGTACAGCCTTCAGTAGAAGCTTTGCAAAAAATGGAAAGGGAAGTGCAAGAATCTGTGAAAACCATTCCGGTAGTGGCTGAGTATGAAATCCTCGAGCCTGTCACTGATGAGAAAGCCAGGCGGGGATCCGACGTGCAGAGCACGAAAAGAAAGCTGTCCGACTCTCTGACACCCATAAAGGAAGCAGAATCTCAGTTGCAAAGTCCGGAAGAAGAGAGTTTGAAAAAGACCCTAAAGATGGACCAGGATTTGCAGTTACATGGTACACTGGGAAGCTTGCAGCTTGGCAAAGCAGAAAAACACCTTGGCAGTGAAGCTCTAAAAGCAGGGGCGTTTGCCCGGAGAGATAAGAGCCTGTCTGAGTGGAGATATTCCAGAGAACAGCCATTTACCATTGCTACTGCTCACTATGTTACCGAGTCGTCTGCATCAAAAGTAGTGGTAACAAGTGGCTTTGACTTCGTGCCACGGTTTAAAGATTAAAGCATGACTTCTTTTAGGCAATCCCCTCACGCCACCCTACCTTTCGGTTCTCCTGCTGCCTGGCTTTATGTTGACAGCAGCCGACCCAGCTTATTTTTTTTCCCCTCATACTTTGAATCCGTCCCACGGTCTGAAGCAGACATTATATAAGGCTTTCAACCTTTCCGGTTTATTTAAAGATCCGTGTTACCGAAGTGTAGTATTGCTGCTGTGGCTTGTTAATGAAAGGAAAAAAAAAAAAAAAAAAAAAAAGGTTTGCTTGAACCAGCAAAACGCCAACGCTAACAACTATGCTTTGTAACTCTTGCTTACTACAGCCATTATGAATTTGCACTGATTTATTTTCCCATTCTTTTCCTGTTTCCAACCTCTCCGTGCCCCCGCAACCTTCTCTCCCGTTCCTCTGTCCCTGCCTCCGGTTTTGGTAACTAATATGTCTGTGCGTGTGGGTCTGCCTTTCTTCCGTGTATGACTCTGCATTTCTTTGTCTACTTAGACTAAACAGTCCACCGGTGAAAAAACCTTGGACGGTTCAGACATCTTCAGTTTAATAGAGTCCGCCAGAAAACCAACTGAGTTCATAGGAGGGGTTACTTCTACTTCGCATAGCTGGGCTCAGGTGGCCGTTTGATTCCCTCCATCAGCCTTACGATTGCACACCGATTACTTTTGCTTTTCTTTTGTTTCCTGGTTTTGTGCATTAACTCGGGACCTGTATAACTAATGCATGTATTCGTGTGCCTTTTCCTTTGTTACAATACACTGCAACAGAAACCTCACTGGAAAAAAAAAACCAAACAAACCCAGGTTTTCCCTCATTTCACTTTGTTTTGGTCATTTTGCAGGGTGCTGTATTTTGCCTTTATACAACTCACGCAAAAATACCAACGAGAAACACACTGTGACATTTCTCTTCACTTTTAAAAGCTGTGAATCTTGCTTTGTTTTTCATTTCTACTATTCTGATAACGTCCTGAGGATGCAAATCCCATGCAGCGTGAGAGAAATAAGTTGGCAAAATGTAATACCCATTTTTTTTATCTTTATGTTCACAGTACATTAAGCTGGGGAGCTGTTGCAGGCAGTCTTGTCTTTGATGAGGGGGGCTGTGATGCTGAGCGGGGGGGGTTTATTCTCTTTCCCTGCAGAGAATAGACACGACGACATCTCAGGAGGTAACTTCCAGTGAAACGAAGCAAACCGCTCAGCCGCATCAGGATACGGTGAAGAAGGTTGTACAGGAGACTGTGGTTGTCGAGGAGAAACGCGGGATGAATGTGCATGTGAGCGGGGATCCTGCTAAAGCAGCTGGACTTGCGCTGGATGCCCAGGCTGAGGCAGCGTCGGCGGTGGCTGCTGGCGCCAAAGGGAAGGAGGGATCTGCTGGGACTGAGGGGGCGAAGGAGGAAAAAAGGGAGGAGGCTGGGAAAGCCCTAACCAAACTGGAAGGAGTGGCTGCTGCTTCGTGTGAGCAGGCGGAGGAGCACGGTACAACAGTCCACCTTTCAGAGTCTTTGGAAACAAAACCTCATTTTGAGGTAACTCGTTCTTAAATCGGTCGTGTCTGTGCTGAACTGTAAACGTAGGCAGTAGCGGACTAAGTTAATTCCTCTCGTGGAAAGCCAAGTGTACCAAGCTTGTATGATTGCATCTTTGCAGCAGGCAGTTTGTTTCTCCTCTTATTTCCTCCTTGCATGGCACCTTCAAGGCTTGTTGCTGGTTTCCATTATTGGCAAAATGCTGTGCCTATTTTACCTAAAAGCGCTTTTCATGCTACAGAGAAATACCTAATTTGGTGACATTTTATGCAATGGATTAAAAGGATTCAGCTGGCCTTCTCTTTGGGAAAGTCCATCAAGATTGGCAAAGTTCATGTGTCCTCAATGACAGAAAATATATTGGTTTTTCTATGCCTGGTACAATTGTCAATAAGTTTCCTGTGTCTTAAACAACCCAGGTTCCTTATCTTAACCCCATTAGCAGATTTTCAAGAACTGTAATGCAGAGGGGTTAAAAAAAAAACCTTGTTCTTGCTCTTTTTTCTGAGAGCTGAATGGAAGACTAAGCCTGAATAGGATGATTCATTCTCTTGTCATTTTAAGAAAATGTAGAATCACAGAATAGTTGAGGTTAGGAGAGACCTCCAGAGGTCATCTCCAACCCCCCTGCTCAAGCAGGGGCACCCAGAGCCAGTTGCCCGGGACCACGTCCAGACGGCATTTGAATATCTCCAAGGACAGAGACTCCATAACCTCCCTGGGCAACCTGTGCCAGTGCTCGGTCACCCTCACAGGGAAAGAATGTTCCCCAATGTTCAGAGGGAGCCTCCTGTGTTTCAGGTTGTGCCCATTGTCTCTTGTAGTGTTTAGATCTTTTTTGAAGTTTGTTTTCCTGAAATCCAGGATAGTGGTAAATGTTGATAGCATTATATACATGTAGGTACCACTATAACAAAGTGAATTTTCTCTTTTGGTTTTTTATAAACACAGCACTTTTTCGTTGTTCCCCTGCCTTTTCCCAAGAAAAAAAAAAACCATCCTGAGAAATCCATGAGCTTTGCTAAATGTTCCAATTCCTTTTTTTTTGTTCATGCAGTCACCAGTTGTGAAGACTGAGACTATCAGTTTCAGTAGTGTTTCTGCTGGTGGGGAAAACCTTGAAATTTCAACAAAGGAAGTGCCAGTAGTCCATACAGAAACAAAAACCATTACGTATGAGTCTTCTCAGGTAAGAAATTCTGCAAAAGCTAGGGTCTAATTTAAGATGCCCTTAAGGAACCCATGTTTCTTCACCCATCTTTAAGTGTATGCCTTAATGTCAACTGTTCTAAGCTGTTCAAGTATTAAATATTAGCCTGAGGAGGATGTACGTAAGTATAGCTTACCTGAGGGTGACTCTCATGTCCTGGTCTAGGGCCTTTTGAGAACATTGATGAAAGTACAGATTTGAAAGTCCAGCTTCTCATCTGTCCTTCCAGAAGCGAAGGGGAGTCTCCAGATGCAGAGAGAAGTACTGACACATGGTCTCACCCTTATCGCAGTTATTTCCCTGCCATTAGGTACTCACTCTATCAAAAACTGAAGAAATAGGGAAGTTCAGCCAGTCCAGTTCTTGCCTCCCTGTGCTCAGGAGCATGTTTTTGATGACTGGTTTTCTCTTTCCTAGGTGGATTGTGGTGCTGACTCAGAACCGGGTGTGTTGATGAGTGCACAAACTATCACATCTGAAACCACCAGCACTACAACCACTACACATATCACCAAAGTGAGTCCTCAGAAAACAGAGAGCTTTTTTTTCACAAGGGTGTATGTTTTCTTAACTTCAGTTCTACTATTTATTTTTAAAAGTGGACACTTGCTTATACTCTCAACAAAATCTTGTCTGTTTTGGGTACCTGTCTTCATTCCCATGTCTTTGGCTATACTGGCTTCATTAGGGCATCATCCAGGGACTTGACAAGAGTCCTGAGAGTCATAAACCCTTAGGGTATGTCTGTGCAAGCACAAAACGTTGCTGTGCAGAGACACTTGTGTTAGCTACAAATACTGTCTGGACCTGGAAGCAGAGTAGCCACGTTGGCATCATATGGTAGCCAGGAAGGAATAATTTGGCTGAGCATAAGGCTCCATTGACATGACTATACTGCCTTTGAGTCCTGAGCTATTATCCCTGCATGGTGTTGAAAGCACATAGTAAATCTGTATCATGTAGTCATAACAGGACAAGCAGCCAGCTCAGACACTGCGGCTGCATTGCTGGGTGGTACCCTAAGGCACCTGCCCACAGCCAGGCAAAAAGCTTATGGCTACACAGAAAAATGATGTTGGGTCTTCTAAGTTCCAAGATAGCATCTAAATAACGGTTCCTCCCTAAGCAGAAACCCTCTGCTCTCCCACCAGTATTCCCTGAGGACAGGATTTCATTTTTCTGTAGCCAAATTCACCCTTCAGTAGATGAGCTGCAGTTGGACTTAACTAGGTCTTAATATGAGCTGTCTGTATGTCCATTCTTTTCTTCATGGGGTGAGTGGGATGAACCCATTAAAAGATGGGTTGACGTGATGCTTAGTGACGTGGTTTACTGGTGGTTTTGGCAGTGTTAAGTTGATGGTTGGACTCAATGATCTTAAAGGTCTCTTCCAACCTAGACAATTCTATGATTCTATGAATTTACCATAAATACCTGCCATACATACAAACATCCCTCCTGACACATGTGCAGATTGATTAGAATCATAAAATTATCTGTGTTGGAAGGACCTCTGTAGGTCATTTAGTCCATTCAGAGCAGGCCAACTTCAGAGGTGCTCAGGTTGCGGTTCAGGGTTGTCCCCTCCGCGCACGCTGTTCGAGATAGTTCAGTCCAGTCACATCTGGGTTCCTGCACTGATCAAGCTCTGGGCGATCATTCCCTGGATGAGTAGTAGCACTCTTTAAAGTAAGTTACTGACATGCATTTGTCCCTCCCATCTAGACTGTGAAAGGAGGCATCTCAGAGACAAGAATTGAAAAACGAATAGTCATCACAGGAGATGCAGATATTGATCATGATCAGGTAAAATCTCTAAGCTGCTAAAGGCTATTCTGAAGACTGCCAAAGAGAACGTTTCTAAACATTGCTTTAAAAGATACTATATCATGCTGGCATGCCTTAAATTAAACTGGATTAGTAGTTAAATCAGTGATGGTATATTTCATATTTTAATCATTTTCCTCATTTGTAAATTGTGTAATATCTCATGAATCTCTCCACCTTGCTACTGATCATGCATGTTCCACCTCCTTTTTGTTTTTGCCCTTCTGTGGTTTCCTTGGGATAGGCGCTGGCTCAGGCAATTAAAGAAGCCAAAGAGCAGCACCCTGACATGTCAGTGACCAAAGTAGTGGTACATAAAGAGACAGAAATCACACCAGAAGATGGGGAGGATTGACCACAGGTAAGAGGACTAGATGATTTTCCTAGGCATTGATTGGGCTGGCATGCTGCAACGGTTGTTTTCCTACCATAATTCACCTCTAACTCTTCGCTTTCTCTCCCTGGCATTTGCAAGTTGCATTTGTGCTGGTTATCAGTTCTGGTGTTTGAATGTAAACCGCATTCAGCCCTAAACGTCTTTCTTCATTTAGTGGTGCCAGCTGGAGAAAGAGAAACTGCTCATTTGCTTTTGTTGGCTCTCTGGAAAGTCCTCATTGTCCATGCTTTGATAGAGTCTAATTTTCTAATTCTAAAGTCAAAAAAAGTCTGTTGTCTGCTTTTATATCATTTAAGAACAAAGATAATTTGTTCTTAAAGGTATGCGTTTTGTTTAAAAATGCCAAGGGAAAAACCTACAGCCGCTTTTTAAACGTCACGTGCGGATATGTTACAAGTTAAGCTTTAATTCCGAACTTGCAACAATGTGATCCAACTTGCTTTTGATTTTTCTTTTAAATCCAGTGAATTAGCGTGTCGGAATTTGGGTGTCTTGGCTTTCTTGTATTTGGAAGAACATTTTATGTTTTAAAGCAGCATTGTTTATCAGGATGAGATGATAATGCAGCTTTTCCCGTGTCAAGCTTTTTTTTAGTAAAGGCATGCTCTCCAATTGTGGCTGGCTAAACAGACGTCTTAATATTACTATATTTGTTCTGTGTGCAAAAACATGTCATGCATACTAACCTGCTATGCAAAAGCCGTTAATGCCAGCAGCATTGCACCAATTGCTTTGAATGCTGTATGCAGAAGGGGAAAAAAAAAGCTGCTTGTCTGGTTTGTTTAAATCGATAGCAGCATTTTATTCTTAAAACAATAGATATTCCCTGGCATTCGGTGTAAGTAACAGAGTATGATGCACAGCACCTTCTGAAGCTGTTTTGCTCTCCTGCCTTTGGATATGCAGAACCTAAAGAAAACTGAATTGCAGTGTCTGTTATTTATTAGGGAGATGGAACCAGTCACTGAGGAGTGAGTAGCTGTGATTCTTGTGGTATTCTGCTAATTGCTTCAGAGACAACGCAATGTGGCTTGCTTAAAAGTCTATTGATGTCACGAATTCTTTCCATTCGCGTCAGTGGACTTTGGATTTGCGCCAAGTTGCTTATACTGGGGTGATGCTGTTTTCAAATAGCTTTTGTTAAACGAACAAATTGACAAAAACCTCTTTGGCAAGAGAGTAGTTGCTTCAGATAATTAACTCGGTTCTCTCTCCTGCAGGAATAACCTAAATTGCATATGAATCCAGACATACACACCAGTAGGAATACGAGAACCTATACGGAGTCTCAGTTCCAACCTGACTGACTTGTATCTGTCTATGGAAAATTTCAGTACAGAAGAATCGATCTTGACTGTTAATAAAGAAACTGGCAGAGATACCTTCCCATAGAAAGCAATCTGAATCAGCAGCAGTTAAACAATATTGCATGAAGCAACGATAAAATTACAGAAAAGCAGCATTTTTAATTTTCTTAAAATGTCTAAGTTTTCAGCTATACCTGCACGTTCATAAACAATATAAACAGTGATCTCATGTAACACATAAACAGTTCATGCCTTTCACAGTTTATGAAAGTCTAAACAAATTAAAATTTGTTAGGTGGCAAGCCTTTTGTTTACGGATATTGTAAATGAAGATTACCCCCCAAATGCTAGAAGCTGTATAGGTACTGTGTATAATGTTTTACCACACATTAGATGTGCCAATAACACAGTTTATTCAGTAAACAACTTGAATCTTATATTTGTTTCAGCTGGTTTTATTACTGCCCGATAAACAATGACGAATCTTTACTCTTATCAAAATATTTAAATGCTTACAAAGTGTGCTTTGTATACCTGACTGAATACCTTATGAGGTAGTAATGATTTTAGTATATTAACTTTAACGATTTTTGTCAGCGTTGTTCAGAGTCAGCTTCCAGTCACCCTTCACAGATCCTAACCTTGTAAATTATATGTAGTTATTTTGGAGAAGAAAAAAAAAATCTGTATTTTACTTAGTTTGCAGCATTAGAAAATTATTAATCTGAAATAACCGTGATGGTTTTCTATTGATTTCCCTTTTGTTCTCAGAGGAAAAAATGAAAAAAAAAAAAAAATCTGTTTGAGAATCCGGTCAGCATTTACTATCTAGTTCAGAGTCAAGCCTTAACCTGTACAGAACGTCCACTGAAAACTCGTTAGTGTCCAGCTATAATACCCACTGAAGGGATAGCGTCCATTACACTGTCAGCTGCATCACAACACATGGTGAATGTATGTTTCTGCATAGTGAAATAAAAGTGGTAAATGCATCCAAAATCGTATTGTTCTGTGTCTAAAAAGCACCTAGTGTTTTTTAATGCTCAAAACCGTAAGTTACTTTCGTAAGACACCACAGGTTTTCCTCATCTGCACAGTAGACACGTTTTGTCTTCAGCGGCTGACACTGCACTGTGCAGACAGTTGGAGTTAGCGCAGCGTCCGAAGGGATGACAGTGTTCACACCTTCGGGCAAGTGATGTTTGCAGAGGAAAAGGAGCATTTGGTTCCTTCTGTTTTCTCTAGTTCTGTTACTGTTTCACCGAGTCTAAATGAAGGATTTTGTGGTTGCTTAGAAAGTAAAGGCCAGTAGCGCTTGATTCAGATCCACTCTCTTTTTGTACTTTTGCTCTGAAACATGGATAAAATTCTCTTTAAAACTGTACTTACTGTACAGTTCCTTTTTCTTGCTCTTTTGCCACATCCCGTTGACGCTCCCCTGGTAGTTCGAAAGAAATTTGTAACAATTAATTAATCCTTCTATCTGTATTTCCTTGCAGGATTGAAAGGAATGGGTACAAGCAGACTTTTCAGGACATAAAGGGCCAAATTTGCCCATCATTGTTTACACAGGGCTCCCTCACATTGAAGTCAATGGATTTGGCTTCAGTGGAGAGCAGGATTTGACCCAGTGACTTATTAATAAATGTTTATTTTCTTAATTTAGAAATAAAAAATAGTATATATAGAGAGAATAACCTGTAGATAATAACTAAAAGTAATATCCCAATGCTTTTAAAGCTTTGCCCTTAGTCTCTAAAACGTCTTCCTTCCACCAGCCATTCTTTATGCCTTTAATCCAGAGTGCTAACTATGTAACTCCCCCTACCGCCATCATCGCTCACCTCTCGCCTAAAGACCAACGCAAAGATTATGGTCTGCTGTGATCTTTGATTGACCTCTCCTCCTCCTGGTCCTTCAGATGTGTAGAAGAGCAACTATGTTCTCAGCCCCCTCGGTGACAGTAGGCTCAGCTCTCTGGTGCTGCCAGCGCCCGGCGGCAGCCGGGGGTGGAGGAGGCATTCGCCCTGTGTCTCAGCAGACGACATGCCAGGTTCTCGCTACTGCATCAGGAGTTTAAAAATAGACTCTGAAGCCATATTGATCTTCCCTCAGGTGCCCCTCATGTTGTCAGCTAAGAAACAGCATTGTATTACCTCAGAGAGACCGAGGCGATTGCACAGCCTTCTCTCCAGAGTTAGCGTTATATTTTAGCATGGCTTGAGGAGATTGTACTTTGGTGATACTGCACAGTATGTATGCTGTCTAAAGATATTGTATCGTAAGAAGTTAGTCTCCTTGGAAAGGACACTCACAGCTAAGGTACGGCCTAAGCATATGCAAACTATGAGGAGATGAGAGTGGACAGGCAAGGACATCTCAGTGCCACTGTTGGCAGTAGACCCTTGTTTGGGGGATGGTTCCTGGAAGTGATAGCTTTGGTTTTTGTTAGAAACTGTTTCATGGGTTGTCTGCCTAATGCTGTGCCACATGAAATAAAGAACACCTGCCTGTTTCTACCAACCATCTTTTGTCTCCGTCTCTTCTCATTTATTGTTGGTCTTTGTCTGGCTTCTCGACGTTAAACAGCTTAAAAAACAAACCATCAAACATTGTGTTACTTCAAAGCACCATTACCAACGCAGACACCAGTACTGGGGACAGCCTCACTTGTTACGACTGGAGTCACAGCTTCCGCCCTGTGAGACCTGGGTGCCCTGCACCATTGCGGGGAGGGACCAGGATGGCCAGGCAGGGCTTTGCACGCCAGGGAGGTTGGGCGTAGCAAGCAATCACAGCAATTGTGACCATTACAGATACAGAAAGAATGAATACATTGATTTGGCATTGTTAAGGCAGTTTGGAATCACTTAACATTTATCCCTCTGAAGGTTTTTAAGGCTGTCTCATCACAAATGGCAAGTAATGCTGTTCTCTGCCCAAACATGTAAAAAAAAATTTAATGGGCCTCTAAATCCAGATATTAGATCAAAATGAGGGTTTAACAGCTTAGTCTTATTTCTTCCCAGAGCAGATGTAGGCAGCTGGTGAGGTGATGTGGCTCACCTGTACAACAATTTGTATCTGCCGAACTTATTGTTCCTTATAAATAGTTCTCCATGACAAATAAATTGGACATCGAGTCCAGGCTTCACCCTGGCAAATCTTGCTGCAAATTTCTTACCTTAACCCAAAATAGTTCCATCAGTTAGGACCACAAGGTCCATTTACAGGCTTCACCTTTAAATCTTCCCTCTTCACAGGTAATAAGAATGAGGTAAAGAAACGTGTTCCCCTTTTTTATAAAGGAGCAATAATGGCCAGGTTCTGCAGAGCTAGGAACCAACTTTAATTTTTAATCATTTTTCCTAGTCTAGTCCATTAAAAGTTTGTGACCTGCCTGAGGCAATGCTGAGATAATGTTGCATGATTAATTTTTTTTAATGTTTGTTGAACACACCAGCAGCACATAGTATATACTCTTAACTGTATTGCCCAAACAAAATCCTGCTCAGACAACCACGTGTTTGATCAAACTGGCTGGCATCATTTTTATATTGTTAGTTACCATACATTCAGAGACCCTACACAAAAGACTATCTCAAATGAACAAAGTTCAAACTAATACCAAAAGAAACACTATTTTCATTTGACTTAGCTATTACAAAGCATTAAGAAGAAAAGTGGTGTTTTTCAAGGTAAATACGTCCCAAACTACAGTTCACTTTTTGAAAATTGGTCTGAGCTCTTTTATATTGTTAACTTTAAGGAAAATCCTTAATTGGGCAATTTCCCATTCCCAAGTCTTAGATCCATATTCTTCTGAAGTACATACAAGAGTAACACTTGTCTAATGAGAGGAGATTAAAAACAATTACTAGATTCTCTTCTTTCCCCTCCCCTCCATTGCAGGAAGAAGCAGATACTTGTTTTCAGGTATTTTTTGATGGTACTGAGCCTCCTTCAGTTGGCTCCACTGATCTAATCTCTGGAGATGCCTTTGCAATTTCTTTTGCTCCTGAAACCCACTCTCTCTAGTTACAGACTTTCAGTGTTGATGTTTTTTATGGCTATGTGCTGATGAAATGACACCAAACAAACTCCCCATCAAGTGGAATAAGACCAAAGTCCTCTCAAACAGGATCTGGGAATGGATGAACATGAAGAAATGCTTCCTGTGACAACAGGAGCTGAACTGGACCTCCTGAAGTCCTGTGTAGATCCCAAGGTATAGTGGTGGTTTCAGGTACTATGGATGGACTATGAGATGACTAGGGGTGGACTAATGGATGACTGTGAGAAATGCTTACTCATTGCATGTATTTTTTTTTAAAGAAAGAGGAAATGAAGCACTTTTCATAAATCTACAGATTCCAAAGGCTCTACCATTGTTTCATTGCAAGTGATGATTTGCTGTGTCTTTTGTCATTAGTGTTATGCCGTATCAGCAAAGAGGTTGTCTGCGGTTGCTCTGGGTTCCCTCAGAGTAACACGAAATACTAACCTTCCTAATAAAACCTTGGTCATACACTTAAAAAGATAGTTATGCATCTTCTAGTTCTGTCTCAAATAGGGATTTAGGTTTAAATAAACAATGAGGAATATTGCTAATAGTTTTTATATAAAAATATTTTCCACAAATTCCTGTATTCATTAACTGAAACCAGATTATTCTATTATCTTGGAAGTACTATTAGTCCTTGTGCATACTGTAAATTTCTCTGGCTTATGCCATTTCATTCCTCCTCCACCCTTTTTTGTGTCTCCCATTCAACATCGGTCCTGCTTCTCAGCTAGAACTAATGGCTGCTGTAAAGACTGTTAGGAACAGAATTTCAAAAATCCTTGTTTAAAGGAAAACCAATATGCTCAAATTATGCAAAGATCTCAGTCAACTCTCTTCCTTCATCTCATGCCCCCAAATGCAGCTGTAACCTCCATAAATCAATGACCTCACTCTTGCAGCTGAAATGACCATCACTCACCGTAAGGAGGATTAATGGCCTGTCTTTGAGAATGACTACAGTGACATAGAGGAGAAAACTAAAAAAAAAAAAAAAAGAGAAAAAAGAGTTCTGACACTAGAAATTATTTTCATTTTAAACACATTAGACTTTTATCTGTACAGTCTACCAGCTTTGTTTTCTCCAGTGCAGAACTTTTAAATAAGAACCTTTTATTCTCGTTTCTTGTTGCCCAGAGTTTACTAAGAATTTCTTTTTCATTTTCTAGAACTATCTTTGCTGTCTGTGTCTGTGGTGAGGTGCACTGCGGCTCTTAACTTCTGCACACAACCAAAGCTCAGGCAACAGTGCCAACTAATCTGAACTGCAAAACACAGATCCTGGAACGTGTGGAGCTTTTTGCCTGAACTGCAACCCAGAGTGCTGTTTTTCCAAACCAGTCCTGCCTTACAGTGCACATGTTGCTTTTAAGTACCAGGCGTGTGTTCTTTGGTGGATAATCCTGAGTGACAATAGTGTAAAAGATACAACAGTAGACAAAACACATTAAAGGTCTCAGGGAAGGACACATCATAAATCATACAACAGAGCAAGGAAAAAAATGAAAGCAATATATCTGAAGGTACAACAGCAAATCATTAAGAAACCTTCAAAGCTTCTGCCACTAGAAAGAGTCCAGCTAATAAGATGCTCGCTCTTTCTTTAGATCAAGAGTGCTACTATCACAGATGTCCTTCCTTGATGGATTTACGAGGTTCTTTCTCAGACACACTGGTTTTCTGGCCAAACTCGGTGATGGATTTGGCGTATGAAGGCTTCTAAAGGCATTTATATTCCTTCAGTCGTTTCTCTAATCCATATACAATTTAGAGAAACGTGAATCTTGTTATATGCTCACAAAAGAGTTGACAGTTTCACCACTAATCCTTAGACCTCCTAAATCCCAAGCTACTGGACAAATACACACACACACATGTTCCCACAGAACAGTCTTTGTTCTAACAGTATTTCTATGAAATCATCCTTGAATATACATTAAACAACGGATTTGGTTTTACATTCAAAATGCCATCTGGTGATTGACATGTCACAAGATTATTTTTTTCCTATAATCAGATGCAATGTGTCAATACAAATACGTTTTGTCATATCAATCTATGAAAGTGAATATGTAACATGAAAACACTGCAACATGTGGCCTACCATCACAGAAATAAAGGACTGTCTTGAACATCTGCATGAGGTGGTTCTGTGACAAGGAGGCTTCTGCAAACTCTGGGAAGACAGCCTGTAATAGTGGCTTATCCCACCACTTCACAGTTATATTAAATTCTCTTTGTCCCTTCTTGCTTTCTTTCATAATCTCCAACTTAACCCATCTGCGTTTGATCTATCAGGCTCCCTTTTCTGCATCTTCTCTCCTGGAACTTTTCCTGGCTTTTGAGCAGACTGCATCTGCTGCTTCTTTTTCCATTCATTCTGCTGTTACATCCTATCCTACCTATCAACCTTCTTTAAAGTCTTGCTAATTCTCTCTGTCTTGCAGTCTTCCCCACTCATCCTTAACAACTTCAACTCATACAATGATGATACATCCAACCCTTAAGTGCATATTTCTTTGCTTTCATATCTCTTTTCAAATTTCAGTCTTGGTTCATTCTTCTCTTCTTATCACTGGTGTCTTTCCCATGATTGTTTTTATCGAGCAGTACTCTCTCTGATTATTTTTTTTTATATAGACCCTTTCCCTCTTCAGCCATCATCTGATCTCTTTCAGCATCAGCCCACTCTCTCTCACACTGACATTTGGCTCTTTCATGTTTTCTGGTCCATTAGCTTTGATGGGCTGTCATCTGCTTTCAGACCTTTCAAACCCCAGCCCTAGTTTCTCTGCTCCTCTTTCTGACCCATCACTAAAAAGCATGCATGAGGGAAATCCCGTAGATAGTTTTTCTTCAGTACAATAAATATTCTTTTCTCTAACAACGTTAAACAACACTCTTCTATTTAAATACACCTCCCCAGCCCCCAGCAGATAATATATGTGCTGCCTTGTTGCTTCTTCTATTTTCTGCATGGGGTCCAGCCCATACCTTCCAATGAGAGCATATTCTCCTTACAATATCAGGTTTATTTCCTAAATCTTTAGTTCCTCTCATTCTAAAAATGTCTCCTCTGGTCCTCGCCAACTCTGAATTTCACATCCAGGGCCATGTTGTTGGCTATAGCTGCTCTCTCCCACTCTGCAGGTGAGCATGTTTTCCCTCACAACAGCTACCACAGCATGTCTGGTTGTCTTCTCCAGACTCAGGACCAGTATTCTACTGTCATTCTCCATGACTGTTCTCTCCATTCTCTCTCTGTAGACACATACTTGACTTTTCTATCTGAATCCTATCCTCCTCTCTGTGCTCAGTTAAGTCCTCCTGACCCTCCAACTGCTCTTTTAGAAACAGGCTCCCCTTCTTTTACTCACCTTTCTGGAGGAATCTTCGGAGCTCATGGTGTGTGTCCAGTCTCCCTTTACACTGCCTCACTGTGATCTTCCCCATGAATGTGAATTCAGCCAGCCCATATTTCTGTCTCATTTGTTGAAAGTAAGGTTAATATTGCTTCTTTTTAACCAATTTGTGTGTATTTACAGCTGCAGCACTATTTAGCAGGAACTGCTCTGCCACTCGCATCATTACCCCATTACAACTCCTGCGTGAAGGCAAAATGGAAACACTGCCAGGAAATTTGATATGTATTAGTGTATGAGAATAAAGAGGTAACATCATCTGTATGTTGACACCTAAACTGTTCTGGAATAAACAGCCAGTTTTATTTCAGCCAATAAAGAAGCCCCATGACCAAAAGGGCATCTTCACTGGGGCCCAGCATTGTGCAGCCTTTGAACTGGAGCTGGTTTCTATCTGATCTGCTCTGAGCAAGGGCTGAGGAACAGGACTGTCTTCTCCCATTCTTGTACACATGACCCTTACATAAACCCTAGGAATGCAGCAAAATTATGTTATCCGTGTGAGGCCCGCTGCTGTGACACAGGCATAACAAGTCAGGTATCAACTCACTGATTATATACGTTGGTGCATTTGTACTGAAATGGTGCATCAGCATTATTTATTCAGTCATGCCACTAAGTTCTCCTTCAGGGCATTTAATGCTGCATTCACATATAAGTCCAAGTGGTTTTAGGAGGAGGAAGAGACAGCTGAAGAGAGACAGGAAGAGCAAAAGCCCTGCCATAGCCCCGTGGATGACAGAAACCTTGGCTGACACCCTGCATATTCCATCTGTGTTGTCAAGTACATCAACCACTCCAGCAATTAAAGCTAATGACTGTTGGGACAACAGCAACACCAGTTGGCTCCCTATCCAAATTTTATCATTACACGTCCTTGTTTGGCCAGAAGTATAAGTACATCACGGAGAGCTGATTCCAGTTTCTCCAGTGAAGTAGGTTAATCTCCTATTGACAACTAACCCTGCAATGTTAGAAAAGCCACCTGGTGTGTGGCAGGCCAAACCCCATTGCTCTACTGATTTGGAACAAGGTTTTTTGTTATAGGAAACCTAATTTGGCCAAAACAGAAAAAATTCTGCTGATGGGGAAAAAAAAAACCTACCAGCTGCATTAACTAGACTCCTCCAGCAGCAGCAGTACTGTTATGGTGGGATACATGTTATGGTGGGAAAATCAGTTCCTTCACTATGAATGACGGAACTTATTTGTGAGCCTGGGTAAGATGATATGACTGAAAGATAATGTAGGTGGTAACAGTTCAGGATCAAGAAAGCTGCTTCTTACCACTGAGTCTCAGTAAAAAGACTTCGCAATAATGTCAAATGTTGTGCTTTACCTACAGCACTATTTTTGTGCTTCTTTAAGACAAAAAACCACGGTGGCAGAGGATTAGAAAAATCTTGTGGCTGTTCATAACAGAACTGTCATGTGGAAAAAAGAAAACCTCCAGACATGTGCAATTAATATAAGGGAATAGCGTTGCAGTACGGAGTACTTCAAGGTGGTACACAACAATCAATAGATAGGTGGGTTTTGTAAAATTCTTAGTTTTTTTTAATGGAAAATGAGGCAGGGTGTACAGTGCTAATTCAGGACTTCTGTAGAGAAAACACAACCTATTTGTCTAAGTGACATTTGGTCAAAATGTTGTACAGCAGGAGTAATAAAATATTCATATACACAGTACAGCATATCTCTTCTGTTAGCATGTATCCTGTAAAAACAGCTTGATGTGCTCCTAGTGTTCATTGCAATCATAAATTACAAGTTGCTGTCTCAAAAAAGAGTAAAAATATTGATGGACTAATAACCATTCACCATCTGAAACAGGCAGATTTCACCTTTGCAGGCTGTTACTTTAAAATCTTGATGGACAGAGATGGAATAGAAAAGGCCATCCCCATAACGTTGCTAACTTCCAAAACATGTTTTCAGTGTATATAGTACTAAAGCATAACTCCAATCTTGTCTTTATATACTGACAGTTGTCTTATTATTAGATGATATTTTTAACATACACCAGGGAGATACTAGGGGAAAGACTGTCTGTATCCAATGCCTGCACAGCTCCAGTTGCTATCATAGTGAAGGTACTGTTGCTGACTCAGTCATGAGCACAAATGTCAAGTGGCAGCTAGATTCTTGATGCAGTACTATGCTCATTTGCATTTGCCCCTACGTAAGCAGGCATGAAACTACAAATTAGTGTGAGCAGCTCAAAGTATTTCTACACTAAACTCGTAATATCTCCGCACCTACATGCAATTATGCAAAGCAGCTATTGCTGAGACTACAAAATGATCTGATTCCAGCTCTACATCCTTGGCTAATGATGTCCACCTTAAAATCTTTGCTTGGTCAAAGAAGACCTCTGTGTGCTCAGCTACGCTGGCAAGTAGATTTGTTACATATCGATCGGTAAAGCAAATCTTAAATAATCTATCTGTCAAAATTGATGTGCACTGTGTTGGCACCAACAATTAAAACTCACCCATATCCTTCCTGCCTCCAGCAATGTTTTGCTGCTGGAGAGAGAAATAATGATCTTCAGAAACAATAGTTACGCCTAAGAATTTCTAATATAGATGCCTCATCCTCTGCATCCATTTCTCCCCGAGGGGAGGAAAAATTAGACAAAGACAGCAGGATCTCTCTCTTGAACATACTGATGGATAGAAGTCATAATCCCATGCAGGCTTTGCTTCTGACAGGGCAAGACTTTGTCCTCAGAAGATGTGGTATTTGAGAGCATTGGACCTGTTGGTGTCTTATCTATCTATTTTGCAGCAGAGTAACTTCCCTGCTCAGTTAGTTACACTTTAACTGATCTAGAACTGCAGTGAGGAGAAACCCGCCTCTCTTCATTCTGCTTCTGCTTTCTATATTCCCCCCAACCATTCTGCAGTGTTTCTCATTGTATGCATTATGGGCCTCTGGCATTCATCACCCACCATCACCTTCTAACAAAGCTTTCAGCTTCATCTATGTCTTTCCTCTCTGGAATGGAGTCATGGCCACACTTCAAGCTGAGCTTTACTGTCATTTTCCTGGTAAAAGAAAACAGTGACACAAATCACAAGACCTGAAGATTTGACTTTACTAGTCTTCTGGATTCAACCTACAAATACAATATTCCTATTACCTCAATGACAGAAATTTTCATAGGCAACCATATCCACGCAAGCTGACAGGGAAAATTTTCTCATGCCTACTTACTTGTTAGTCAATACCTGTGGCCTGTTCAGAGCCTGCCATGATGGCAAACAGGGCTAGGATCTTACCACATCATAAATACCTAGGTATTGGGTTTTAGTTCCCAATGGATCTGACTGAGCATTAATCTTTGTGTGAGCTGAACAGAAATGCATACTTCGCTACCAAAAGGGAAGTTCAAACCTAAATAATGTATCCCTCTCCTCCACAATTTTCTATTTTTGTTGTTGGTTTTTTGGGTTTTTTTTTTCAATGATAGGCGCAACTTGTCTATATCCATTTATTAACAACTATTCCCTATGAATGCCAACCACCATTGATACCACTTCATACCCTGCTGCTACGGCTGATGAGCAGAAGTTCACAAATGTAGGGTGTGTTACTATTATTGCCAGACAGAGCCAATTGGAAAACTCATGTCAGCCTGAATTCAACATATTCCATTGCAAATATTAAGGTATAAATGATTAATCTCATTGCTGATGGAGAACAAGCTTAATATATCCTTCAATATATTTAATAGGAACTTCTTTTAGACTAAGCTCAGTCATTTGGTGTACAGAAACATCCAGCTCTTTCAAATTCACATATAGGTGACATCAACAGTAAGAAGAATATCCACAGCTCAACACAGCAAAGGTGAAAAGGAAGTTAGTATCTTTCCCCAGAAAATCGTAGCAACTCATGAAAAGCCTAAAATTATCAGGATCAATGAAAAAGGGCACTTCCTACTATTCAGCAAGTAAGAGAGACATCAACCTCACAAATGGTTACAAATACATTGGTTTTGTCTCAATGTATTTTTGCTTCACTTGCAAGAGATGCCCATCCAGTTCACAACAGCTATCTGCTGTCATTCAAGGGTAGATTCCTCCACATGCCCATGTTGTATGTTATGCTCTTCAACAGCACAGCTTGACAAGATCTTGCTTTTGCAGGTCCTAGGACTACCAGAACATTAAGAGCAACTCCTTTACTTCTCCTTTCTCTTTACTGTTATACTTCATGTTTTAAATAAAATTATTGGATAGTCCAATAATAGTATTGCACTATTAATTATTGGATAGTCCAATAATACTATTGGACTAGCAATAATAGTAAATAATAGTATTGGATAATCAGATTAGATTTAACAAAATCTTATTCTAGGTCTAAAATATATTTGAGAGGCAACTGACAGCTCTCAGGTCTTCCAGAAGACTACGTCTGAAGTAATTTCTCTTTCTAGATCTTGTCCTTGGTGACTTTCTCTGTCTTCGTTGCTCTGCAGCGCTCAAATGGCTGCTAATAATCAACACAGTGGATCACTGCTGGAAGCTCAGCCATATAAAATTGGCAATTTTCTTGGTTAATTACCATTTTCATCTGATATGCAAGCAAAACAGAATGAGAACTTAGTTGATGACATTTGCACTTTGAATGATAACAGTGTCACTATCCTGCAGAAGGTCGGCGGGTTCAGCTGCTAGGGTGGATTTGGTATTTGAAACAGATGTGGTGAAGTTTGGGGGCACAGCTCTAAATGTGCTTCAGCCAGAGGAAGTTATCTGTGACGGGCAAGGGTAAATACAGATTAAAGTGCGGATATGGCCTTACAGGCCATACAACAGGCAGCCATCATAGGCATCATCATCATCAACATACATCATAGGCAGCCAGAAGGATCCTGTGACAAAGACATATCAGCTCGGTGGAAAACCTGTTATTTTGATTTGATATTATTTTCTGTGTCTTTGTCCCACTGCAAGTGCAAATGAATTGGGCATGTCAGAGGGTGTTGGGGGGAACAGCTTCAAACATGTGGGGGGAAATCTTGCTAGATTTCCATCTCACAACATGGAAATTTGTCATGTGGGTATTAAAGAATGCATATTCCTTTCTTCAATGCCAGACTGGGAAAGAGTTATGATACATCTAGAAGAAAATATAACATCTGCCTATATCACCCAGATGAACAGAAATATTTGTCTCTAAAAAGAGGTTTAGTTTTGAAAAGAAAGTCTGTAGACCCTGAGGTCTGAGATTCGAACTAGCCCAAACAAACAGGTCTGAAGGATATAACCCTAAAAGAAGGTTATAGCTTACAGGAGATGTATAGCAGATGTGGCAGGTTGTACTGAAAGCGGGAAAAGTCAATTGTAACTGAAGTTTTACTATGTGTTTGTGCTGTGAAAACCAAACTTGTGAACAGAACTTGCAGGATACATTATTTGTGTTATTAATGAAAAACAGTTAGAGCATGACTCAAAACTGAATGAGAAAAGAAGAAAGGAATTCTGCTATGGCAAGTTTTGTTTGGGCAGCAAACTGAATTCTCCAAGGTCTTCCTAATTCTAGATACAATGTTTTGGGTATTTGATAAACGGTACACAGAATGTATACATTCCACTATTATTAGGAACTACAATTCAATCTTTTGAAGCCTTCTTGCCCTTTAAAATCATAGTTCTCCAAATGTTTCATGAAACTGTATAGCATTTCTCTGAAATATGATCTTGTCTCAGAATTTTCCTTCGGAAGACCAATATTCCTATAAAAGGGATTTTTCCACCCGCTATCTGGCAGTAACCCAAAACAAATCACTAGAACTTCAATATCAGAGCAACCTTATAATTACAGCACAGATTTCAAATGAAAACCAAGCCAGGCATGGTCTGAAGACCATAGATATTTGAGAGCCTGAATAGGTGAAGTTGAATTTACCATGTGAATGTAATTCATAAGGCAAGTATGCTTATGCTTTGAACTGCATTAGTATTTTTTTCTCCCACAGGGAACAGCACAAATACACAATCTAGAACCTCCTAATCATGCCACTAGGTTTAAGGCAATGTATTGAGCACAAGTTGTACATCTGGCATGATGTTTGCTAACTTATTTCATAACGAAACACAGTAAAAAGAGAGGAACTAATAACCAATTATGTTCATCATAATTATAGTATATGGTTTGTTTTACCATTCTGTCTTGGAGCCCCAGTCATGGACCAGGACTGCATTTTGCGAGCTATAACACATATGCAGAGCAAGAATGTGGATTCTTCCACCAAAAAACTTACAGTCAAACAGTAATGCAGGACACGACTGGATAAAAACACACAGATGACTATAAAGTGATATTAGTAATAAAGGATCCCAGCGCACATGGCTTATCTATTATGAAGAGTTTTGAAAGGGGAATTTCTAAGCAGGGCTCTAGGAATACTTTATGCATGTTTATAGCGAATTCCCAGAACAAACCCAAAATAGTCCCACAATGGACTGCCTGGGAGAAAAACCAAGGTAAACTAAGAGAAATTAAGACGTGGATTTTGATGGCTGGACTAGTGACAGGACATGATGATAGGGGCCAAGAGCAATGATGCAAGAAACTGAACTGTGCCAAGGGAGAACATAGCCAAAGATCACAGAGGGTTTTATTCAGTGAAGACCCTAATTGGATAATTAACCTTGTGGGGAGTTTTGAGGCAGGCTTAGAAATTGAGCAGAGGTGAGGATGAGAAAACAAGCACCTAAATCTTGTCATCAATGAGGTCACTGATGTCTGAGCATGAGGGGCCTTAAGACGAGCAGAAAGACGTTCAACAGAGGACTGTAAGTCAAAATTAGAGATAGTGGCCTATATGGTCCAGGTACCCAGGAGAAAATAAGAGGAAAGTCAGGTGAGACCAAATGCTTTAAAAGTCAGAGGAGGCGAGATTATCTGAAAATAAGAAGAATGAAAAGGGAAAGCTCTCATATCCTCACTCTGGTCTGTTCTGCATCAGTGATCTTATAAGGGGGAAATGGCACCCAAGTCTTACTTGAGTTATTGCTTATGTGGAACTCCTGTGAGCGACATATTGTATATTTCAGGCAAAGCAAAATATTTGCCTGAGCAGAATTCATGGTTAAATTGCTCCTGCAAAACAAGCAAGCAAAAAGTTTTAAAAGCATGTTAGAGGACTGCAAGAGAATATTGCTGAACCAAAGCAGCCTGCAATGCCTAAGGCTGTTATGACATATTTAGCCTCTGAGTTGATCATACATAATCCTGTTATCTTGTAACTATTACAGCAAAACATGCAAACGTACATAATAATGTTAACACTTAGTGTGGTAAGTTAATAAACAGCGTACTGATCCAAAGTTCTAACAGGTGTTCCTTTTCTTTTTTTTTAATTAAATACAGCTGCACCTGAGCTTTTAAAGCTAGTGAGTCAATAAGGGCTGTCTCAGGTTCTCCAGAAACAAGATGACAATTATGTTAGCAAATGACAATCTTGGAGAATGCACACTTACATATGGTGATCTTCAAACAAACAAACAAACAAACAAAAAAAACCCTGCTAAGTTTCTCTAAATTTGGCTTTGGAGTAGGTTACAACAGAGCTAAGCGTGGATTGTATGTGGTACATCACCTTACAAGCATTTGCCCTCCTAACTGCCAAAGGCTATGACACAGGATAAAAAGGAAATTATGATGTTACTGAAATGCTTTGTGGACATCATACACCTAAACAGAGGGGCTTCTCCTACTGAAATGAATGACATCTTCAGAACCTATATCAATATAAGAGGTGTTGTTTATAGCTGCTGTCATTTCACTCTTGCTTCTGCCAAGTTTCAATCTGTTTGAAAGATTTCTCTGAAATCAGGGCTTTTATTGTTAAGGTACCAATCATATGGCCTAAGCTGCTTCCAGCACATGTGGCATAGGCACTCCCATAGGCACTGGTGGGAGAAATTAACAGGATGGTCTAGCAGAAACAACAGCCACATTCCCTCATATGAATATATTTTAAGCAAGAATTATCCTAGCACTTGGATTTGTTTAAATGTTCACGGAAATTTCCTTGTTGTCATTTTTTCAGCTATGACAGCATGTAATTGTGCACACATAAGGCTGACACAAAGAAGTTTGGTTTACTTCCATTACTAACCATATACCTTATTAATATGAGAGCAAATCTGGAAATTGCTGCAAACAGAAAATACTTCTAACTAAAAAAAGTGCATAAATAACCCTGATTATAATTTCAGTGAATGCCACCATTATGGACAGCACTGGCCAACATATGGAAAACTCTGGTTTGATGATGGTAATCTCAGAGAATGATAGTCCAAATGCAATAGCAGCATACCACACACCTGCTTTATTTGCCCACATCTCCACCTAACGGGTATGAACATCAGCAATGCTTAGTTGCATTTGATTTAGGGAGAGATGATAGTTGAGATGGAAAAGCCTATGAAGTGGTAGAACCTCTCTAGACTTTCCATTGATTTCACTTGCGTGAGACCCATCACCCAAGGATGAGCCAGACCGGAAGTGTTACTTTCTGTAAATTGTACTACTTGACAGACAGTAGCCAGAGCTATTATGCTGATACTATGAAAATTGTTCTCCTTTATCCTCCCCATCCCTTCCTCCTCTGACTTACGTTACATACAGGTACTGAGACTGAGAAGGGCTGTCATAATCATTCCTGGACTGTGTATGTATATTGTGCTATTTATGCAAGGTCTTTGCAGCTGCTGTATCTTTTCCAGTATCACAGTCAGATGACTGGTATCTTGATTGGGAAGCTCCTCTAGGGTTTTCCAAAAAGAATTTCTTTTTTTAGCATGTGTTTCTCTTCCCACATTTCTGATATCATCTCTCTGCATTCACGTCAAAATAAAATGGGAAGGAAAACTGCAGAAGCTAGAAAGCAGAGAATGATGCTTAGCCATCCACCTTGAATTCCATGAATAAGAAGTTGGGATTGAACAGTAAATACAGATTAGTTTAGTTGCCAATGCATAAAATAATCCATCTGTAAACTTGCTGTAAAATCCTGCTGCAGATGTACCATAAATCATTAATAGAACCCTACCTTATTTTGAAACTAGCACATATCAAGCAAAAAGTCTTGTTATATTCCCATCACAGGCTGAAGTTATACCACTAGCAGCTTTGGCTGAGGTGTTGGTGGGCATTTAAATCCAAAGTATGCATTAGGTAAAGCAGAATGAGTAATGTTTGGGATGACCATAAGGCATGATTGTTATTAAGTCTCTTTGTACTTACAAAGACTGAGCAATGTTCACTTGCTCCAAGTAATTTGGCAGTCACAGCTGCTGGAAATATTTATATGTGGAAAAGACCGTAACGGACTGTGGTTATAAAACATAAATTGTTCAAACCAAGCAAATGTAACTTCTACTTATTCCCATCGGACTAATAATCCACATAAGCCTACGTAATTTATTGCAAGTTATGTTTCCTGTATTTCATGCAACTTGAACAGTAAAAAAGCACACAACCTGATTGTGATTGCAAAGCCCATCTGCATTCAACATCGTGTATCAGTTTGAAAAATACATACACTTATACTGGGGACACAAGCATCTGAAAGAACTTTGGTCAACCAAGCTGGTAAGAAAGGTCTGTTTTGACAGAAATTTTGACAGTCCTTTGGCTGAACAAGCAACACTGTTCTCAGACCAAGTCCAACAGTACGACACCATCACAGAAGAAGTGGCACACCACAGCCAATTATCATTCTAGCGTGCAGCAGCTGCATCCCATGGGTCTTTTCCAATCTTCCCCTTTTATGCAAGCTCTTCAAATTTGTAAAATTCATAGGTTTCCTGCCTCAGCAAAAAGCACTCGGCAGTGCTATAACTTCTTGCTGCAGCAGACCAATTGCAAATTGAATTGTCTGCTGTACCTGTTGCACTATACCTTTTTTATGCTGTAGTCCTTGCATTTCTAATTTTGGTAACCGAGTTTACCAGTATACATAACGACATATGTTATCCCTGGGGATCTTTGTACGTCAGTCGAATGCATCTAAACAGTTCTTTTAGAGGTCGAAGTCAGATTATTTTGCCATAGGTTAAACAGCTACAGGGCATTGGGATCTTTTCAAGCTTCTCCAATGGTAGCAAAGCCAACCTACAGCTATTAGGGTGCCCTGAAACCCTGTTGGAGAGTGCTGTATTTAAAGACAAGAGTAAAACACAGGCAGACCTGAGCTTCAGAAAGCCATAGTATTAGGTTTTTTGACATTGGACTCCACAGGAAACTAGTTCAAAAAAAAGGAATTGGTGGTGTGTGCTCTGGATCTAGCTCTGGTAAGAGTAGGTTAACAAAACAAAACAAATAATAAAAAAAAAAACAACACCAAACCCTAGTCTCTTCACTAGGAATATTCTACTCTGTTAATTCCTTGAGGGAATTGACACAAATGACGCAGTCATACAAAGGCAAAATGAATAGGTCATTACAAAGTGAGGAGAATTTAAACTATTGAATAATATGATCCCTTGAAATCACTTGTGGCCACCACAGTACTTGTCACTATGGTCCACACTGATAGTGGAGGAAAGTATTTTGTTGACTACTACCTATTGTTTGCTGCATTTTTTTTGCAGTCCAGCAAATATTGAAGACTCTTTAACAAGCCTGTGGAAGATGCTGATCAGCGAAGAAACAACTGAAGGGGGAGAAAAGGGAAGAGCTGCTTAAGTTGTGTTATCTTAAGTTTGTATTTTCTGCACATCTTCACTTTGATATACTTATCTTTGGATCTCTTAACAATTTAGAAAACTGCGGCAAAGCAATTTGTTGAAGATTGCACAAAAAAAGGACTATTGATCATGGTTCAAATCTATTATTCCTATCAGACAGCCCTTTTCCTTCTGGATATGTTTTTGCATTAAAAGTCAGAACTATTAATTTGGATGTATTCGAGAGATTACTCAACGCGTTTACAGAGGGGAATGGCTGGTGTACACAAAGTGAGTGATAGCCAACTATTTTCCCTTAGCTATCCTACCTACAGTTTTCACTTAATATGACATTAAATTCTGATCTTCTGTAAAGCTTTTTTGGGTGTATCTGAGATGATGAAAATCATTCTTATCTACAGTATATAAACTTATATATACAGTAAGGGTTTCTGTGTACCCACCAAATCCCATAACCAACAGTTAATCTCTCTTTATATTAAAATATCATGACAAGGTCCAAAAATGATCACAGGAATATTGTTTTTCAATGTGGAAGGCAATGTAGTTGGAGCCAATGCCTATTCTGGTAACCTTTATAACCTAAGCATCAAAATGGGCACAGCTTAAGGGAAGAAAGAGGAGGAAACAGACGTGAGTGACCAAGGTCATGACCTCTTAGAGAAGAATCAAGGACAAAATGCAGCTTTACGATTCCCAGCCAAGTTCCCAATCCATCACCAAAGCAAATACTTTTCCTTTTGTCTTACTCTTTAATGCCTATTAATAATTTACTATTTTAATTTGACCTAAGAAGCTAATGGTATTATTGTTTTTATTTCTCTTTAGAAAAGCAAAGAAATATAAACTTGTATAAACTATGTAATCCTACACTATTAAAGGTAAGCTCCAATATTCTGACATGGTAGTGAATTAAAAATAAAAGTATTTGGGGATTCTTGAGGCCTGTAAATTTTAATAGAGGGATGGAGCCAAAACCACCAAGCAGTTAATGCATTGTTTCTTTTGGGGAAGACAAGTAGCCATATGATACAGAGATGAAGCATATACTAATAATGAACACTGGAGGATATCCAGACTAGTTCACAGGGGACTGCTTCAGTTTTAAACAGTACATCTAATAGGATTCAGCATAGTCATCGTATCATTCCACAAACTTTATTCATACTGAGTAACACAGAAGGATGTAAGTAGCTTCAACATTTATTAGAAGTAATCACTTAATTAAATACAATTTTTGCAAAGTCCAGTCCTGAGAAAGGGAAATGCAGTAATAATACTTATATTGACTCTAAGAGGATTTTTATCTTTCCAAACTCTCATCAAACTAAAAGGAGACATAGTCTTTTTCATCTTATAAGAAATGAGACCGATAGTTTATAGTAATAGCTATAGATTTATCAGAATAAAACTCCACTGCATCCAAAGAGAGCTAGAACATGCTCAATCCTATCATTAACACAGCTTGACACTGTCTCCCATGGAAAACAGTGGGAGCCATTCTAGTTACTTTAGTGGATGTTGGATGAGATCTCTGAACAGTAAGACATTTGGGAAGGGCCTAAAAAATCGCGGGGCACACTAGAAATAAACAAAATGTAGGTTTAGGGGATTTTTTCATACTCATTATTAGTTGTACTAATTTACTCATGTACTAATGTACTCATTTAGTTGTACTAAAAAGTGCAACTTTTTAATGTAATGTTGAGACTGCCAACATTTGAGCAGTTCTCAGCAGTTCTCAACAGCAGTTGAGACTGCCTGCTAACTGCAGGCAACATTACAAACTAAAACCGTCTTTCCTCTCTCCCCTAAACATGTATTTAACACCATTATTTTACTTTAAATTAGTAGATCTATTTGCTAAATACTCTGTTATTACAGAGACATAGAAAGGAATATCTTTATAATGGGTTTAAAAGATAATTACATAGTTTTATACATTTTTCTCAATCAAAATTTGGTATTACTTTCTAAATATGAAGCGTTCAAAAATTCATGTTAGTTGATAAACCAGTTTTATCTGTACACTGGATTATAAATTATGGATTAACATCTACTTCCCTTATGATTGGCAACATTCACACTGCCTGTAAGGAGAAGGGGTTCAAGCAAAATGCTAGGCAGCAAATTCTCCTAACCTCATTCCTTTTCCTAACAGACATATGGTAGTCTCATGATGTTTGTCTGCTTCTGACGTAACACACATAAATATGAGAAAGAAAATCCTCCCTGCAAAAATACATTGCATTCTGCAACTGGGCTGTAAACAGTATCCTGTGTCTGCATTTATGAACAGAATATTTGGTCTTAATATGACAGGACGATGCCCTCTCCATACCCATGTTGCCTTTCAGAATAGGCAGGACAAGTTTGATGGCCTAATGGGGTATCCCCTCCTTAAAGGTCCAGAGTACCCATACTTTCATTAACTTGACATTGATATAAATAAAGTGCCTTTCATTTTGCCAGTCCTTTATACAATTATTTGTTCATTGCACCCCTCACTAAGGGCTGACCCCCATAAAAGAAAAGAGGTAGGAGCTATTTCTTTAGACCAAGCAATAAAAGAGTCTGATTTCTAAGGATTTAGGATTATAACTTTGGTAATGGTCTATGTTGAGAAGAAAATCTGAGTGACTGAGCAGTTAAGAGTGCATCATAATGGAAATGCACAGAGGATCATAGTGAAGATTACTAGAGTAACCCTTATTCTGCCTTCTTTACTCTTGGACTGCTTAACTTCAAAGCATTATTTTTCTTTTAATGTAGGGCTTTGGCAGTTGCAGTATTTCATAGACTGGCAAGCCAAAGAGAACTATTATAGCCATCTAGTTTGACCTCCTATATAAAACAGGACACAATGTCACTTGCTGCTTTTACTTTGAGCCAATTAACTAGCGTGTGACTAAGCATAACTTTCAAAGGCATTCATTTTTCTCACTTGAGGATTTCAAGAGATGGAGAATCCATTAGTTTTCTTGCTGTTTTTTTCCAACAGTTAATCACTCCCTCTGTTTAAAAAATGTATGCTTCATTGCCTATCTGAATGGTTTCATGGTCTCAGCTTCCAGCTATGGGCAATTCAGGTCTTTTTTCTTTGGACTAAAGATCCCTTTATTCACTCAGTATTTTCTCTCCATTAAGTTAAGTAAGTGTCTAAGTCGCTGTAATCAAATCATCCTAATGCATTCTTGTTGAAGAAGCTAAATAGCTTGTACTTTTCAAGTCTCTTACTGTAAAACACTTCCTGCAGCCCTCCGAATAATTTTGAAGCTCTTCTGCTCCTTTTTTTTCCCTTGCATCCTTTTCAGAGCATGGGAACCGGAACTGTGTGCTGTGTTTCAACAGCGAGAGACTGATATCCATCACGAGTCCACCAGCCAAAACCATGCACATGACCTCCCTATCTCAGCTTACCCTTTTTTTATATATATATTTTTATATATATATATATGTATGCACATATATTTATGTATCCTTGGGCAAATATTATGCAGCCTCTTTGGGACATGTACAGACCTATCATGAGTTTCATTTTATATTATGATATCTGCAAAACATTAAATACAGAAAACCAAATTCATCCAACAACAAGGCCTGCTGCCACCAATAGTAGAAGTACAAGCAGATGGTAAGGGGAACGCTTTACCACGGGACCTGCAACTGCTCCAAGGCCAGGATCCATCATAGAAACACTGGTCCTTGCTCCAAGGATGCTCTGACCAGCCCAAGCTGGGGGGGACACCACTGGTACCGCTGCCTTTACCAGACCTGTGCCAGCCCTACCTTAGATTTCACCTTCCCACTTCTGTATTATTTGTCCTTCTGTACCTTAGCTTTTCTCTTTTTGTTTCTCTTCTTGTTTCTCCTCTGCCTGTGAACCAATTGGGGTTGGCAGATAAGACACCATCTTCTGCAGCATTCCTTTAACCATGTCGCCAAAAACATCAGCAAAAAGTGGTATCTTAAACGTGCTTATTGCTGGTGCAAATGACTTGCATCCCAGAGTTGCCTGAAGGCAATGTGTGAGGCTGTTTCTTCTGAAAGCAAAAGGTTGTAAGCAAGAGTAAGCACCAGATGAATTTAAAATTCTATTTCTATGTTTGCTATTATTTTATGTATGCCTGTCTTTAGAAGGTAATTAAAAGGAAGTTAGTTCGAATAAATTATGTTACAGACTACTAGAATTAGTTCTTTCTCCAGGATAGTTAATGCCACCTTCAATACAACAAAAGAGACTGTCAATCCAGGGAACAGAAGCGGATACAGAAGGTTTTCCTTCTTTTTCTGTACTTGTAATGACTGGTTTAAAAGGTTGTGTGGTTGTCCATGGGACTGAGAAAGTTGAAAAGCCAAATCTCGACTCCTTAACGTTGTATGACACCAAGATAACTCTTTCAGCTTTCTAGGCCCATTTATTCCCTCAAAATGAATCAAACACTTCTCCTATTATCTAAGTCTTTCTTATTCTTGAACAGGTTACAATCAATGACATTTAACTGTTCTGACAGAGCAGTAAAGTTTTTTTGCCTGTAGCCTGAATCCAGCTCAGGTCAAATGTTTTTCTGTGGTTATGGTTTTTTTCAGTGATGTGTTTTCCAGTGATGTTTAATGATTTCACTGTTAGATGAGATCAGTTCTGAATTCTACTTGCATTATCATAAAATTATTTCCATGCTTTCTACAAATATTCAGATTAAATAATGAGTATTAACAGGTATTAACAGGCTAAAATCTTTATCATAAAATTATTACCATGCTTTCTACAAATATTCAGATAAATAATGAGTATTAACAGGCATTAACAGGCTAAAATCTTTCCAATCTCCTTGGGGGAAAGTGCTGACAAAGGCTTGAAATGTGCAAACTAGAATAGTCAGTGAAAGTGCTCTCCATTCTGAAATTTACACTTTTAAAAAAGTGAAAGTTCACAATTATTAGCAAATGTACAGAAAACCCAATTACCTTTAAATAAAATGTCACGCATAAAGCCGCACAACTTATTTGTTGTGTGAAACTTTCCACCTCCCTTTGAGCATATGAATGCCAAAATACGCTCTACTGGTTAGAAAAATGTCCACAAATCAGTGTCTGCAACCAACTAGTGAAGATCGCAGCTGTATTACCTAGAAGCAGGCAAGCTGTCGACTGTGGGGGCTTGATTCCTCCCTGTTGACGGCATTTTGTGAGAGGTTTATGAATGCAGGAATTCTGGTCATTCAGTCCCAGCTACAGAATTTCAAGTATTTTGTGTAGCGTGGACAAGGCTCCATTTCCTTCTGTTGTTGTATAGCTGACTGAAGTGAAACTATCAAATTAGATATTGCTTTTAGTTTATTTATAGGGCATTAAATAACAAAAATAGCAATGGAGAATTTAACGAGTTATCCTTGCTGTAAACAATAAACATCTAACTTTCAGGAATAACAAAACATGAGGTTGACAAAGATGAGGGTAAAGGGGCACTGGGGCTATGAGATGACTGATTTTTCAATTATAGCCTATCTGTCTTTGTGAGGGACAGTTTCCAATAAACAAATACAAGTAAAAGGCTTGTTTTTTTGACAAAACAAATACATCATAGTGAACAGTACTTATTTACATTTGGCAAGCTTGGCTTCTTTCAGAAAACGCCACGTCCAAAAATTCACATTTGGATAAAAATTAGCTTCGCATAGCCACGACAAGATCCACGATAACTTGGTAACCACAACTCCACCCCAAAGAAGGGTTAAATTGTTCCGCTCTGCCCTTCCTCACACCAGCAGAGCATTCATCCAAAAAAATTTGTTTGCCCTACTTATGCAAACAAACTGGCCATCACATAAATAATTCACGGAATAGCAGTCTCTTCTATTAACTGAATATATATGAAAGACTCTGCCTCGAACAGGAAACATGGCTGAAACCGAGATCACCGTGCTAGTGTTTCAGGACCCGATGGTATGTGTGTGCCGTATATCAAAAATATACCTGACCTGTGAATGAGAAATCTATTCTTTTTTGATAGACCAGGCACGAGGAAGCTGTTAGACCCTTGTGGACCGGTTGTTTCTTAGCCATGTGTTCATAACGTTGGCAGATCTGCAATACAAACAGGAACCGAGCACAGAAACAGCTCTTGACTAGTGAGTATTAACCAGGTCACCAATATGCCTTCTATTCCTCTTACATATTACAACTTAAAAGTCAATAAATATGTGGCTTAAGATTGAATATGTAATTTTAGGCTTTTGTTCATTTGATACCATCTTTCCTTAGAGTGAAGGATCCCAATACATGTAGCGCTCTTTCTTTCTCCCCTCGGACATCTCACCTCTGCTCAGTGTCCGCTTCCCACTGGGTGCTGTGGATGACAGTACATGTTGCTGCTCCCTAAAGCCTCGCCTCTACCCGTAGCAGATGCTGGCTTCAGCACCAGGGCACAGGATCACAACTGACCAAGGCAGGAAGAAGATGACCCAGAGAGAACACCGAGGGAGAGGCAGAGGAAGTGATATTTCATAAAATTCCTCCGGCACTTGGTGCCAGAAAGTGGCATCCATCCCTCTTCACTCACTGTTCGCATGGTTCCAATCAAATAAAGATGTCAGACAAAGTCAAGAATTGGGTCTAGAGCAAGGAAATTGACAGTGAGAGATGAAAGAAAAGGAAAAATGAGAGGACGGTGGGGATATAGAGAAGAAACAGAGAAAATCAGTAAAGGAATGGAGTGCAAACCCTAAACCATGAAGAAATATACCCCCAAAAAGGTGGTGGTAGGGACATATAGAGACAGAGAGACAGTCCAACAGGGACAGTAATAAGATGTGTAAAATTACACAAGTTACAGCTAGACCTGACTATTTTGCTTAGAAACAAAAAGAACATGGACTGCCTTGTGCATGCACAGAGCGTGAAGTGCTGTGCTCACGTGGCCACATCTCTTACCTACCGCAACTTTTGCAAACGTGTATCATCATGCATTACTATGCATGACTGTAGATAAACACATCACAAGGTGTACTAGAATTAATTGATAAGAAAAGTATGTAATTAAGATGCTCTTCTACTTAGAATACAATACTAGTAAATAAGATTTTAGAGATCAGGGTCTCTAGAGAGGACTCGTGTCCCTCCTGGCACAGGTGCCAACAACGAGTGCAAGTTCAACCATTCGGGTGGTGAGGTGGCCTCTCACCACCTCTTCCCGTTCGTACAGCTCAGCCAGGGTTGTGCCACCAACCTCCGTTGTCTGTGCTCTGCTCCTACTCATTTGCCCCTCCTATTCCCTCTTTTGTGGGGATACTTGAAAATACAGAAGTGAGTAAGTGATGCAAAAACATGACTAACTCACGCGCAAATTTCTGCTGGGAAATTTGCCAGGTTGCTATGGGAAACACACACTGCAAGGAGCATCTGCTCCCTGACTGTCCTCCTCTGTCCTAGCGCATTCACTTGCGCTCTTGGGAGGCTTCCATAGACGGCCCTTGCTGATGGGTGGGAATATACTAACAGGCTCTGCGATTCCTTTTCACAAATATTGGATGTTTTGTATCTTCACTTTCTTTTTCCCGCTTGGCCTAACAAGAAATCCAACCCATGAACAGTGAACACAGAAAATCTATGTCTTTGTATGATGACCATTTCTGCGTGACCAAGAGACAATTCGAATACATGAAAACTGGCCATAATATTGCGATGTTTGTATCATCGCTTGTAACTCACATAGACTTTATAAACCTCACCATCACAAACACACAAAAACCCACTGATGCTCAATATACATTTTAAAACCAGTCGCCACTTGGAACATGCTAGATGCAAACCTTCAACCCTTCCTGCACGCCACCTCCCACACCACACGTATGGTTGCAGAAAGTGGCACTTGTCACTCTTCACTCCCGTTACACAACTTTCTAAACAAACAAGCGCATCCTACAAAGGGCTCTTTCCCCCCCACAGATATCTCTGCAATCCAAACAGTCTGGAAACAGCCTGTTGGTTCAACAGTTCCACAGTGTCTACATTTCGGCTCATCCGATAGGAAAACATGAAAATTGCTTCAAAGCCCCAATGTTAATCTGTTTGGCTGGGTACAGGGTAATTTCACAGGAAGAGTGCTTCAGTCAGACACATGATCAGGACAATTTTTTCCTCCTGGTTACACTTTTTCTGCAGAAGGGTATTTTCCAGTAGGCTGAGAAAATACTTGCTGTTGGCAACTGACACATTAGTCTGCAGACATGCCAGTGGAGATGTGTTTTCTTATGCTTCACCTTCAGTAATACATAATTTCAATCCCAGGTCTTTTCAGTGGAAATTTCTGTGGCCTTTACCTTTTATTTCCAAAACTCAGTGCAAGTCGCCCAGATTCAGACCTGTTATCACGATTCACTTATATACATGCAGCTATTCTGCCTGTTTTTTCCACTTACCAGCACTTGAGGCGACTTCTAGGGTCCTCTGCTACTTTCCAGCACACGGTGTGCATGGGGTGTATAGGGTACGTGTTCACAGGTGCGCTTTAGACAAGCAGGTTTCACCAGAAACTTGGATTCTCATGTGACGGTGGCTTCTATTTCTTGCCCACTTCAATCACTCAGCAAAAGTAGTTCCGTGTAAATGCGTAATTGTCTCACTTGCAGTAGCTTAAATAAGCTACTTACTAGCAGCTCCTTGAACTGCACTTGCAGTTTTATTATTATTACTCGGTACTGCTAGATTTTAACAGCCTTTACTCCTGCTGCTCACTGTACGCACTTTATAATATTATCTATAGCATTTATAATCTGTCAGTGTCCCAGCACTTCCACACAGAAACAAGGAAGTCTTTCTCCGTTTGCAAGCTCACCAAAGAGCACTGCCACATTCAGACCACACGTCAAATACCTGGGACATCGCACGTAATGAAAAATATGACACAGTCAGGCAGTAACAATGCTTTATTTTTCATTCTGCGCAATTCACAGTTAACACATCTGGATATTGGAACATACACTTCCTCTATTTTAGTATCTCAGTGAGAGCTACTAACGATACAATTCAAACCATGCAGAAGTAGCCTGTGACACAGGAAAGCAGAGAGAAAAACGAATAGCCGTACCTTTCCTATGGTACCCTGCCTTTCTCCACCCGGAGTCTAATTCTGATTATTTGCATTACAGCAGAACCCGGCCCTAAATATTAAGCGTATCCATACTGTGCCAGGTGCTGTACAGATAGAGCAGAATCAGACAGCATAACAAAAGGAAGAGGTGTAATTTGCTGGTCGGCGTGGTAAACTCAGCAGTTACATGTTTCTCAAGAGTAATAAGGTTATCGCAAGAGTGTCTGAGGCACTGTCAAAGAAAGAAACAGCATGTCACAAAACTGCAAAAGGGAAGCTCCCTCCACACCGGAGGGAATTCTTGTATAGGATTCAAAAATACTTAAAAGATTGAAGACGATTAGTTCTGCCTTCTGAATGCAAATCACTGCTGTTACTACAAAAACAAGGCTGGCAGTTTTGACTACCCAGGCAAAGTATGAACTTTATTTCATTCTACCTAAAGGTGGGTGGGAAAAAAAAAAAAGAAAAATCTTTCAATTAATAATTCAAAAAAGAAAGACAGAGTGATCCAGTTGGAGAGCACCTCACTACATATGAGTGCATGACACAAAAACATCACAGAGATGACTCAGGAAGAGGCAGGAGTTATCAACCTGGTGAAAAAAGTCACTATGTTGCTCCCAGAGGATGCTTCCACTACTCCAGTAACTTGTTTATACTGCTGTAATTTTCAACAGAAGTGGTTATTTCACCTTTTTTTTTTTTTTTTTAATAGCAGAACTGCTGGTCTTTACACTGACAGAAACATGTCGAAGTTCTATTTATCCCCAAATTATCTCACTGAAAGCTGTGCCACCACGAACTGGTTTTGAAAAGGAAAATCGGAGGTGGAAGATGAGCAGCGCAAGTAATAGCTTCCATTTCTTTCTAGTGGCCCTGTTATTTCTCTAAAACTCAACCCCCCGGACGTTTGAACAACGGAAAGTGAGGGATCGCGGATTTTGGTAGGCAGCCGTGTCCCCCCATCCTCTGTGACAGGCAGAGGACAGCGCAGCCTGTCACCGCACACCCGGCGACAGCACGGCGGCTGCCCCGCAGCCGTAACATGCCTGTGGCCGCCCGCGGCTCCAACACCGGGGGGTGTTATGTCCGCCCGCCAACCCCCACCCGCCAGATCGCCCATTTTTAAAAATCCCGCCTAAATTCAACCCCGAAATTAACCCCGCGCGCACCGCCTCACGCTCCCGCGCCGCCGCCGGGCGCGAGCTTCCCCTTCCCGCCCCGCCGCGCGGCCCCGCCCCGCCGCGCGCCGCTCAACGGCCGCGTCGCCTCTCGTCCCCCCCTCCCCGCGCCGGGCTCGCCCACGCGGACGCAGGCGCGGCGGCGGGTCGGGTGCCCGCGGCGCGGCGGGAGCGGCTCCCCGCCACCCCCCCGCCCCCGGGGAAGCCGCGGTGCGCGCCACCGCTCCCCTCCTCTCCGAGGGGGACCCCCCGAAAAGCGAGATGGAGCCGACGCGCTCCCCTCCCCACCTCCACGCTCCCCGCCACGCTCGCCGCCACCGGCGCGCCCCGCTCGCACCGCGCATGCACGTACCCCTCGCCCGCCCCCGGCGCGCGCGCGCGCACTGAGTGCTCGTGCCGGAGGCGGCGGTGACGGCCGGAGAGACGCGCGCAGACACCCCCCCCTTCCCCCCCCGGCCCCCCCCTCCTCCCCAAATTCCCCCCCCTTCTCCCTCCCACCCGCCCACCCTCCCTCCCTTCTGCCCCCCCCGGCCCCCTCCCGCGCGGCGGCAGCGGTGGCGGCGGCGGCCCCCCCCTCCCGCGCTCCCGGGGGAGTGCGGTTCCGCGTGCGCGCGCGGCAGGTAAGCGCGAGCCCTCTCCCCATTCCGTACCCCCCCCCCCCCCCCCCCGCCCCAACGGCAGGGCCGCCGTTGCGCTGCGCGCGCTCGACCTCGCGCGCCCCCCCCCCCCCCTCCGCCCCCCCCCCGCCGCCGCTCACTGCCGCCGCCTCCCTCCCGCTGCTGACGGCCGCAGCCGTTAAAGCCCCGGCAGCTCGCGCTGGGTGAGATGGAGGTGCCGCGGGCGCGCCCGCTGCCGCCGTCAGCACCAGCAGCTCGCGGCCGTCGCGCGCCCTGCCCTCCCTCCCGCGCGCGCGGCGGGCGGGCGGGCGGGGGGAGGGCGAGGAGGAGGAGGACGCGTCCAGCGGCGGATGCGCACATTGGGGCGCGCGGGCCCCGCGCGGCGGCCGCAACAAAGAGGGCGCGCGGCCGCGGCCTGGCGGTGCTTCGGCCGGCGGCAGCGGCGGGGCGGGCGTCGCGCGAGAGCCGTTGGGGCGAGGAGGGGAGCGGGGCGCGGGGGGGAGGGGGACGCCACCGATGCCGCTGCCGCCGCCGTTGTCGACCCCGCGCAGCCCCGTGAGGCGTCGCCGTGCGGGGAGAAGCGCCGGGCTCGCTCCGGAGACGGGCCGCCTGCTGCTCGCGGGCGCCCCCGACGACGGGCCGGGAGCGCGGGCGGCGTCTCCCCGCTGCAGGGCCGCGCCGGCAACCCGCGGGTTCCCGTGGCGGCGGCGAGCGGGGCCGCGGCGGCTCGGCAGGGCCCGTCCCCGCCGGGAACCCGCCCGCGCCGCGTCCTCGCCGGCGGGTGCGTGGAGCAGGCGTGCGCCTGGGCCGCCTCGGCGGTGGCGGGCACGGCGGTCGGCGCCGCGCCCGTGCGCCCTCGGAGCCGCGGCGAGGCACCGAGCGTGTCTGGGACGGCGGCGGCAGGAGCTGTACCAACAAGTTACAACCCCAGACATATTCCCCTCGCCCCCATCTCCGTTCCTGTGGTGGTAACGGCAGTGTAAAAAGCGCGTATGCGTGTAGGAATAATGAGAATGGCCCTGCGGAGTAAGTAGCTCAGTGGCAACGGGAGTTTCCCCTTGCCTTGGCCCGTCAACTGCCTGCCCTGCTCCACTGGCAGAGAAGTAACTGTTTCACCAGTTGCACACCCCTGTGTACTCAGCAACACTGTTTTCAGCCAGTCACTTCTCCTGTAATTGGTTCTCGTTTACCAAGTCTCAACAGTATTGCCGCAAAACTGCATATTGTTTAACAAAACAGGGTGGGATTGCTGCTAGATTACTCGCGGTGACATTTTGCTGTTTGCTTAAAAAGAAAACAGCATTTTTGCCAGCTTGCAAAGAACTCTTAAGGGGTCCTGTTGAAATAGTCGGTCCTGCCCTTTTCAGTGCTGGATTGATACATTTTCCTGGGATGGTAGATCCAGACAGCCTAGAAAAATGCACACAGTGTTTCTTGGCTTTGTTTTCTTTTGTCTATTTCAAATATTTATGCACTTCCTGTCTGGCTATCTTAACATCTCATTATTGAGGACTAAGAAAATGATTTTGGCTTTCCTCAGTTCTTTTGTGTCTCTATATGCTGAGGTGACAGACCTGCAAAGGTATTTGTAGGGAGCCAAGTGTTCCCATAGCACGTGAAACGCCTAGCACCAAGAGTGGAAGCTGCATACCTGTCAGCTGCTTACATTTCATATATGGTCAAGGTTAAATTAGAATTTAGGAAAGGAGTTCCCAGTAGCTCTGTGCCAGGTGATGGAGAGAAGTGTCTGAACCAAATACTGAATTTCCCTCCTTTCCACACCACCACATTTACAGCTTCTGTCATAATTGGATGCCTATGGGAGATTGAATAATTTAACTTACTTGTTTTGCCTTAGCCTGCTGCTGTTCAAGTATCTCCATTTTTGGAGATCTGGTATCCTCGGTGACTCTTTCCTTGGTCCTGGATGCACATCCATCCACAGACCAGTCTGCTGTCCTTTGCGATGTTTGCTCTGCTTGCCAGACCCTCCACTAGGCTTGCTCAGCTCACTAATTCAGCAGAAGATGAAACACCTTTTTGATGGGTTGGTTATGGGATTTAAGCTGTTGATTCTTGTAGAGGTTTTTCAGACTTTTAGATGCAGTGCAAAGTAAGTAGCAGGGAAGTGGAGTCAGGGAAGTGAAGTAGCCAGAGGAAAGTAAACACGTGGTTTATGACAACAGCACTATCAGATCAATTTATGCAGTCATCTGTAGAACTCGTCAAAATTTTAACAGTGCATTTTGTGTAATTTTAAATAATTGAAAATACTGTGTTTCACAAATTTAAAACAATTTTTGGAATAGATTTTATCATTTCTTAAAATGTTATTATCTTCCTGTCTTTCAGGCTGAAGTTGGACGATTGTAAGGATTAATCATCTGTCAAATATTTAATAATCATTTGTACAGAAAATTTCCCGCATTGTTCATGGTAAGGCTTATATTTGATATTTCACATTTAGTTTGGTATGCTCACACCTTTAGAGTATTTCCTGTGTACATTTTTGTTAGTATTAACATTTTAGAAGAAGTTTAAGAGTAATGCTTTTATAATCTGAAAGGCTTTTTCTGGTCATATTAAGAAAAAAAATATCATTCGGCAATTCTTTTAGTGTGTAGATGACATCGGCTGTTGGGATTTTATGACTTAGACTACTTTATACTATTTATACTAAAAATTGAAAAACTTTCCCTTGTCATTTTACAGGAGTTTTTCATCAGTATGTCTGAAACCATTAAATATAATGACGACGATCACAAAACTGTGTTCCTGAAAACATTAAATGAACAACGTTTGGAAGGAGAATTTTGTGACATAGCTATCGTGGTTGAAGATGTTAAATTCAGAGCACATAGATGTGTCCTTGCTGCCTGCAGTACCTACTTCAAAAAGCTTTTCAAAAAACTAGAAGTTGATAGTTCATCAGTAATAGAAATAGATTTTCTTCGTTCTGATATTTTTGAGGAAGTTCTCAATTATATGTACACTGCAAAGATTTCTGTTAAGAAAGAGGATGTAAATTTGATGATGTCTTCAGGCCAGATTCTTGGTATTCGATTTTTGGATAAACTTTGCTCTCAAAAACGTGATGTATCTAGTCCTGAAGAAAACACACAGTCCAAGAGCAAGTATTGTCTAAAAATAAACCGTCCTATGGGGGAACCTAATGATACCCAAGATGATGAGGTGGAAGAAATTGGAGATCATGATGATAGTCCATCAGATGTGACAGTGGAAGGAACTCCCCCAAGTCAGGAAGATGGAAAATCACCTACCACTACCCTGAGAGTGCAGGAGGCAATTCTGAAAGAGCTGGGAAGCGAAGAGGTTCGAAAAGTAAACTGCTATGGCCAAGAAGTAGAGCCTATGGAAACAACCGAATCGAAAGACTTAGGATCTCAGACCCCTCAGGCTTTAACATTTAATGATGGCATAAGTGAAGTGAAAGATGAACAGACACCAGGCTGGACCACAGCAGCTGGGGATATGAAGTTTGAGTATTTGCTTTACGGTCACAGGGAACACATTGTATGTCAGGCTTGCGGTAAGACCTTTTCTGATGAAGCGCGATTGAGAAAACATGAAAAATTACACACTGCTGATAGACCATTTGTTTGTGAAATGTGTACTAAGGGCTTCACCACACAAGCTCATTTGAAAGAGCACCTGAAAATACACACAGGTTACAAGCCTTACAGTTGTGAGGTATGTGGAAAGTCTTTTATTCGTGCACCAGATCTAAAAAAGCATGAGAGAGTTCACAGTAATGAGAGGCCGTTTGCATGCCATATGTGTGATAAAGCCTTCAAGCACAAGTCCCACCTCAAAGACCATGAAAGAAGACACCGAGGAGAGAAACCTTTTGTCTGCAGTTCGTGCACTAAAGCATTTGCTAAAGCGTCGGATCTAAAAAGGCATGAGAACAATATGCACAGTGAAAGAAAACAAGTTACTACAGCCAATTCCATCCAGAGTGAAACAGAACAGTTACAGGCAGCAGCTATGGCTGCTGAAGCAGAGCAGCAATTAGAAACTATAGCTTGTAGTTAAAAACTAAAGCAGAAACTTTATCAGAAATAATATAAGAAATTAAATTGAACAAAATCTATTGTTGGTATATGTTTAGACTGAGAATTATCTTTTCAAGAAAACATATTTTTAGAGGATTTGAATGCTACATAGGAACACATAGCATTGCTTGTTTAGGTATTTTAAAACATTTCAGAGATGGGTATTCTTAGAATATGAAATCATTTTGTTGTCGTTAGCAGTATAATGCACTAGTACCTGATTTAATTTGAGAATATGATCAAGTTCCCTATAAAACAGGGATCGTCACTGGCTGACGTTTTGTTTCATCCAGTATGGAATACTGCATACGATGTAGACATCGAAATCAGTGAGTTACGTTTAAAAATGCTGAGATCTCATAAAATAACAACCATGGAAAGGAAATACTTGTTTTACATAAGTTTGAAAATGTTATACCTGCAACTTTTGAGAAACAGATGTTGATGCCCTAGGGTTTTTAGTTCGTCCTTTTTCACGTAATGCAGGTGCTAGAGGTTGGTACAACAGAGTGTAAGGGAGGATGGTGATCAAAATGAAATTGCTTCTTTCTCCATTCCCTCAGACATCCTCTTATTTTAATCAAGGTGGCAAGTTTAATGAAATACTTGCTTTCCTGAAAAAAATGCATTATTTGCAGTGGTCCTGGCTGGCAAAGCAGAAGGGTCGTGGCATTCACAAATCCTGTCTGTGGGGAAAAGAGTCTGCCTCATTTGTTTCTACGTTCACTCTTAGGCAGGCCCCTGGAGATGGGACAGAGCCACGAAGAACAAAGGGTGCAGCATGGAGAAGGAGATATTTTCCTTACTCAGACCCAGTGGAAATTAGTTAAAGCCAATACAGCCTGAGGCTGTAGTTTTTATTATGCATCTTTCAGTTCACCTAAGCTAGCAGAACTGAGGCAAAGGAGTGTTTCTGGCAGCGCGGGAGGATTAGCTGCATTGGTGAGTGACCAAGCGTCACTGCCAGACCTCCGCAGCTGCAGAGCACAGCCATGGGCTATCGCATACCTGCCCACAGCTTTCAGGCTGAGTTTTGTGTCATGGCTGGTCATACCAGCTAATAAGTCCTGCTCAAGTTTAAAAGCTTCTGCGTTCTGGCACACCTCAGCAAGAGGGAGACTTCAGAGAGAGATTTCAGTCATAATTGATCCAGAATCAGTGTTCGCTAATAGTCTGTTACTTAGAGTTGCCTATTTTTTTTTCAGACAAGCTGGGGTAGATGCTGCTTATTTAACTGCTAACTCACAGAGTCGGCAAAATAAATGGTCTTTGGATTGCAGTCTGCTACGTGTAGTCAAGGAGAGAAGACACAGTAACAGCGGTAATGTAATCCAAAGGGATATCGAGCCTTTATTTTAAATTTGTAAATACTATAACTGTTGTCAAAACTTCATTTGAAGTTGTAATGGGAAAAAAAATGCACTCTTTGGCATGTGGTTGGATAACATTGATCACTTGCGATACCTAGTGTTAGACCAGTTTCTGGTAAGTTACTGTGTGGTAGATCACATCTTGCTTTTCTAAATAGAAATTGAAAATAGCATTTTTGGAACTGTTATATGGAACTTTGATTATTGTTTTTTTGTTTGGTTGGGTTTTTTTTACAGCTTCATTTTATTCATGTACTCATCAGGTTAAGCAGTTATCTTAAAATGCCAATAATTGTTTGAAAGCTGGTCTGTAAATAAAACATGAACTTAATACTTTAGAAAATGTAAACTTTGGACCTTTACCAATATATTTTTTTAAACTGTTGCTTCATTTTACATTCAGTAATATTAGTTTGTAAACAAACTATACATTTTGTATCTGTGCAACATCAGAGGATGTGTATTCATTGCATTTTATTGGTTCTCTTGAGGAACATGATAAATGACCATTGTTAAAGTGTTTTACTGTATATGATCATAGATATAAAGATAGTAGGTCCAAAATGGGATCTACTTTTTTTTTCTAAATGTACTAGCCTTGCTACGTTTTCTTATCTAAAATTGTCTTCAGTTTTTCTTAAACGATAAAATTGGTGCTGATAAGTCCATACAAAACAGATCTGTTGTGATAAGAGTTCAAAATTGTAAAAGATGAAGAAAGTGAATTTTCTCTAGGTCTTCTATGAAGAATACAGGAAGTAATGAGCTTAAATTACAGCAGTGAACATTTATATTAGACATTAGGAGAAACTTTTAAAGGGTTGAATAATGAGTTATTAGAACAGAATGCCCGGGGAGGCACTGCAGTCTTCACTAGTGGTGATATTTAAGAACAGGTTAGACAAACATTTGTTAGGAATGGTTTAAATGTAGTTAATTCTGTCTTGAAGCTGAGGGATAAGTTAAATAACCTCTCAACAAGAGCATCATTTTTTTTTGGGAAAAAAAATGTAGTAAATGAAAATGGAGATCCTTGGGACAGCAGATGCTTGAATGTAAAGACAGAGCTCAAAGCTTATGGTTGAAGAAAATCGTCCTCTGACATTTGAGCACAGGCAGTCAGGCTGTGAATTTGAAATTGTTATAGAAAACCAGGCTTGCATTAAAAGATACACAACTGAAAGTGTGATGATGTTGTGTTTTACATCAGAGTAAATTTTGCTATTGTTAAAGCTTACAGCTCTAAGAATTATACGAGGTTACATCTGTAAGGTTTACATGATGTTTGTAGCTTTTTAAAACTAGGACCGATTGATGTTATACATACCGTAATACAAAAGTGTGCAGAGGCAGGAACAAATGTTACTGTCTCACATTCCTTGGACAGGCATAAACACCTTACATGAGACTTGGTCTTAACAGTCTGTCACAGGAAAAGTTCAGTGAAACCAGTGGAATTGTTCCCATGTCAAAGGTTTTGAAAGGGGCCTTGACCTCTTACTGGCTTTTAGCTGCTTAGAGCCGGAAAACTGCTTAATGTTCCTGAGACCAATGATGACAATAATCATCAGGAAGGGAAAGGCTTAGTTGTTTTTATGAAGTTGAGAATTTTATTGGTGATTTCTACTACTGCTGTCTGTTTGAAGTATGTGAATTTTATTTTTTTTTTTGAAAGCCAATAGATAATTTTTTCTTCCCTTCTCAATTGTTTTTATTCAAGACAGGGAGAAGGCCTAGAATACTTAAGCTTAAACTTTTGGAAAAGGTTTCAGAGAGCAAGTGTAGAGGTAAACTTGGCTGTACATTATTGTTAATGTGTTTTAAATTAATCCTGTTCATTGTGTACATTCTGAAAGGATGTTAGCTTATATGTTATGAGGGTCTGTCTGTGACGTTCAGGTAAATCTGTGCATCTTAAGACCCTACTGCTCCCTGCTCTCTCCTGTCTGTGCCGGAAGACACCATGTACAGAAGCAGATGTACGTCAGCTCCAAGCCACAGTTTTCCAGCATGATAAACCGTAAGCTATGAGCTGTTGATGGAGGAATGGGCAAGGTTTTATTTTTGCTTTTACAAGGATGGCAACTTCTTTCAGACCTTATGAGACAGTGCATGAGATTCTGTCCAATTAGTGGGAATTTTGCTGTTGACTTTATTCGGGCCAGACTAACAAGGTTTCCAACAGCAGGCAGATTAGCTAATTGGTGTGTGTGCAGGAATGACAGGATGCTATGGAAACATAGATGGCTAAAATAACATTAGATATTAATTGTTTTTCTCAGAATTGAGTAGCAAAAATATCGTGTATGGAATTAGTACTAAACACACACTTCTCCAGCTATGCTTTGTGAAGTCAGAGTTAGTTATGTCTAATATACATAGGATAGCAAAAACTCGGTTACTTTTTTGGCTTGTACTGAACATCTGTCTCAGTTATGATGTTAGGTGACCAAGTGGCTTCAATGGAACTCTCCGTGTATTGGAATGAAGTATACAAATAGGTGTTTGCATGACCAGGGCTTACCTATGCAGCAGCATGTCAGCTGATGTGAAATGAGGTTCTTCTGGTGACCCAAATGGGTCTATAAGGTCAACACCAGTTGAGATGCTAAACCAAAGTCTTCTCAGTTGCAAGTAAGGAAGTATAACCATTTAATTAAAAGGTTTTGTGCCTTAGAAGACTAAATAACTCAGAGTGAAAAGAAATACTTGAAATAAGAACTTTGCTATTCTGCGAACTGTGTGTTCTTAAAAATAGTGCATTTTTTTTCTGTAAAGAGAAAAGGAACAAAGAGAATGCATTTAGAACTCCGGCATCTGATTAATTTCTGATCCAAATTGTGTTATCCATGGGTATACTGCTTGTTATTTGGCACAGCTCCGTTTGGAAACCGTAAAAGTTCAGGAAAGAATAACTTGTAGCCCTTCTCAACTCCCCACCCCCTCTTCTACACACCCTTCCTATCAATATTTTAAACAAACATTAGAAAATGAAGCCATTCACAATTGAGTACTTGTGGTTTTCATTTTTCTGCTTTGATCTTTTTAAAAGGTTTAGGCCTGGAGATCAGAGTTTTAAAGGTTGTTGTGTGAAAGAAAATGCCTCATGCTGACTTTGGTAGCGAAAGTTTGAGGAGTTCAGTTTCTGTTTCTTACATATAATGTACAGAATACTAAATTCTCATTGCCATAAATCTTGCCATTTAGTTACCCAAACTAGAGTTCTTTTGAAGATCAGGCACCAATTTTCTAATCTAGAGGTATTCTTCATGATTCTGGTGAATAAGAATATTTAAGTTAATAGAGTTGGGTGAGATACAGAATAAAATATCAGATGGTATCAGAAAGTCTCCCCTAAGCTTAGAGTATATTTTTAGAGACGGATTATCTATTATTAAGTCTTTCATCAATTTAGACACCTCTCTGTCTTACAGAAGAGACAAAGCATTTCTGAAACGAAGTACATCTACTGCCAACAACATACAGCTTTTCTGAATGTAAACATTTACAGATCAGTACAGAATAGGATAATGCTAGCTAGAAGATTAAGACAGATCTAAGGAATTTTCATCTTTTTCAAACAGTCAGTCCGTAGATCACAGTAGTGTGCCCAATCAGCCAGAAACGTGCATGTTCCATTAAAAATTCCATTAGAGCAGTTGGTCTGTCATTTGTCTCCATATAGATCTAAAACAATTATAATAACATTCATTTCAGAACAGATGGAGGATTTCCATGAATAGATTTTGTTAGATATGTGTCATAAGAGTCGAGACATCTCTTCTCAGGAGTGATTTTTTAGATGTTATACAAGAGATCTGAAACAATAGAATAGCTAAAAATAGTGATTTATACAATATTGATATGCTTTTCAATATATTTTTCTCCACTGTTACTTTATATTTTTTTACTTGCAAGCCTTGGTCCTTTAGATATTTATGGAACTCTGAAAATTTATGAACTTCAGCAGTTCTAATATGAACAGCACTAGACGTCTTTAAAATGGAAATAGACTTTTGAAGTCTTACTGGGTTTTTTTAATAATCTGTAGCTAAGCATCTACTTTTTTACAGATAAACTTGAAAAACACGTAGACTGTATGAATAAAGTTGTACCATGTCTGACCTGTTCAGTATATAGATATCAAAAAGCGTGGCCAAAGCAGAACTTCTGGATGCCTGTATCCTAGATTCTTTCCAAGATATACATACAATTTTATTTTACTTTTTTACATCCATAGTCCTTGAAAGAGCACAAGTTTGTAAAATGAGTGGTACTAACAAGAAATGGAAATTCTTACTGAATATAAATTCCAAATGTATTTTCTTTTTAATAATACTGAGTCATTTTGAAGAAGTATTTAAGACAGTAACTACATATTACATATTATGCATATAAATAGATTTAAAGCTGTATTTTAATGCAGAAGTAAAATAAATTAATGGATATAATGTGTTGAATATAGGCCATCTTTATGGAATCATAAAATCATGAGAGTTAAAAAAATTGGTCATTTCAACTTTTTCCACCCAAGTATAAAAGCACTCTCCTGTTTTAGAAAAACTTGTTTTCTGATGCAAACCCATTCTGTTAAAAACAATAACCAAACCCCCCAAAATCCTACAGTGCTTACATTTGTATTTTTCTGACCCTCTCCCAGTGGCCTATTTATATATTTGAGTAATCTGTGTATGCAAGCAACTTAAATGCCAGGAAGCTCAATCTTTAGAAGATATTAAAAGACAAAAATACTCCAAGTTTTCATGCTTCACTATTAAAGATCCATTTTTTCAGGGTCAACGGTACCACAAGCAGTGCTTATAGGAACAAACTGTTGTAGTGACGTTGCAGATGGCTCAGACAAGAGAATGTAAAATGGTGGAACTCCAGTCTGAGATCAAAAACTCACTTCTGCTCTAGAATTGGAAATGGCACTAACTGGAGACCCTGTGTAACTTCAGGCAGGAGTTCTTTAAGGGAAGTTATCAGTTGCCTGTGGATGATTTCTGTCTCTTCTGTACTTGCCATCAGCATAACTGGGGTTTACAGAGTAGAGTTTTCAGGACTGTGTCTTTAAAGATATTTGTTGGTTCTATCTTGCATACTGTTAAAGTTTGTTTACAGGCTTCTGTTGTGCTTAAGGTTGCACGGGCAAAGTTTGGGAGAAGAGTTGGAGTAAAAGCAAGAATATGCTATGGAAAATGTTCTAAACATTGCATTTATCAAACTCCAATGCAGATTTTTATTTAATATATTTAGGGTACATTATATTTAAGAACAGATTTTCACTTGCTTAAGAAGTCAGTAGCTTCAGATGATAATTTGTTGATTTGTTTTCATTACCTTACCCTGCAACATTTAGAATCAGTGTATAGATTTATTTTTCCTTCATGAAAGCCATGGAGTATGTGTTCATACAGTTTTATTACACTAGGAATATCTAGTTATACTGACTGGCTATATCTAAGCAACATTTAACCCTTTTTGTCTTTACACTAGAGGATTGATCTTCTTTGTATCCCAAATAAGACCACTATCATTCCCCCGTTTCCTGTTACAAAATAATGGAAGTTTTCATGTGATGTGCTTAGGACATTAAGGAATTTTTTCTCAGATGGCAGTAGGATTTGATCTGATTACTTTGCAAAGAGGTAAAGTGAATAGAAAGTGCCTTCTTCTGTATGGAAAAAATAGTTTACAATGGAATGTTTCTCTGTAATTATTTCAAAACTTAATTGTTTTTTATTTGTTTCTGTTATGCTATAAAGCTTCTTTTCTGAGAATACAGTCTTCTAAAGGCACAGCGAAGTAGCCTTTGTATGGTAAAGCTTAATTCTGCTGAAAGAGTGAGTCTTGTTCTGTCTCCCTTCCTTTCTGGCTCACAAAAGGTGTCTGGTGAACTTCTGTATCAATGCAAGGTAAGTGATGACGGTCTTCAGGCAGAAGCAGGGATGAGGGTAAACAGGGAAGAAGGAGGAGCAGGACCTTCTTATTTCAACTGTAGTGAAATGAGTGACAGCTTGCTCTGTCTTATATAGTCACTTCCTTAAAGTTTATCTTGTCTGGACAAATCTCATTCCTAAGTTATGTTCTTCTATTCTTGTTGAATTCTCTCTTTTTGAAGACTTTTCAGGGTGGAGAGGTTCAAGTGAAGCTGAAAAGAATTTCGCCTATGTCTCCAGGTAGAATTTACTATGCATAGAACTATGGTAGAGCTAATGTTCTGATTACTTGTTAATATGCTGGATAGTATGTGCTATTTTGTTAACAAACTAATGGCTGTCGGCTTTGATCCAAAGATGATCTGCTCTCAATGTTCTTAGAACACAGGAACAGGCTTAGCACTCCTTTTAGCTCAAACCTACTTGTCTATCCTAGGTGACAGAAAAAGAGAGAAGTAATGCACTAAGGCAGTAGGCTTCATGTCCAGGGCACAGCTAAATCATGAGATGTTTCCCTGTTTGCAAGTTAAGGGAAAAGCTAAACAAGGTCAAGGCATCAGATCCATGGTGATTTCAAACAACTAAAGTTGCGGTTGCTGCAATTTATTGTCGTTCTTTTGCCTGCAGTAGCACTCATGCAATGTGTCAGTGAAGCACTTCAGGGAGAGCCACAGCACCTGAATAATAACCATTTTGGGGCATTTTTTTCTTAACCTTCTTAGCAGCCCCACATGATTGCCTCAGTGCTAGGGTCAGCAGAAGAGCAGCCCCAGTTTAGATCGGCTTTGGCTGTTGTAGAACTGCCTCCTAAGACAGCAGTTTTCTGTTTTGCCTGCCATAGTAAAACTGCAAATTGTTGCTGAAAGGGGTAATCCTCTTCTCTCCTTTCCTCTCTTGCTGTTACCTTTTGCACCTCTTTCTTCCATCTTGTTTGCCTCAGATTTAATGGCTTTTGTGGCTTTAGGATAAGCCAGTCAAGTGAGTTTCTATAACAAAGCAATTCAGTGCTTCAGTGAGTTAGTTTTACATTGACCTACCTTGTTGAACCAATTCATTAGATCTGGTCCAAGGCAAGTGTCAGGAGCACATAGCTGGAGTTGGGGGAACGAATGGAGCAGGACTCGGCCAACTTTGGCATCACATTAAATACAAGGTGATGAATCACAGCACTTGCTGCAAAGTGTTTGTGAGAAGCAGACAGGAAACAGAAAGGAACAGAGAGATAACTCCTTTGCAATAACCGCTGGTGGTAGACTTGTGGGATTTTGAAGAGGTAGATGTGTGTGCTTCATTTCTGCTTTTTCAGGTGAACAGCATTTGGGATTTAGAGTAATGGGAAGTTTTGTTTTCTTTCTATCTTATTATTTAAATTAATTTCACCCTTTTTGCCTCATACAACAATCCTGTGAAGCCTTGAATTGTGAAAAATTGCTCAGGTTAAAGATAAAAGAATAGCTGTAAAAGACAATGAGTATTTAATTCACTGAAGGACAAGACTGACCCCAAAGGGATGAAAAATTATATTATTGCAACATATGGTAATGCTTACGAGGGTTAGCAGTAGACAATGTTCACTTCATACTTATTTAGGTCTATTTTAGATCACTTACTGTGTAAAAATTATCAAACAATCCTTTAGTTATTGCAAATAATATAAATCCAAAATGTAGGGATAGATTCTGTATTTCATTAGGTGACGTCAGATAGACTGATTTCATGCTAAGATTTTTTTTTTTCCTGTCTTTCTACTTTAGGCTTCTGTGGCAAACTTGAAGTTTTTAGAAAGATTGATTTTGATTTCTTTCCAGGTATAAATATGAATCCATTTGAAGGCCTGAATATAAAAATCATAGATATTCTTACATTTCCATTTGGTACTTCAGATTAAGGAGTTTTAAATGTAGTTCTTTAGTTGTGTAGCTGAGGCCATGGAAGGCATTCTTTGTTGAGAGTTGCCTTCTTTCAGTGAAAAGTTCTTCCCCGGAAATCAGTTCAGTTCTCTGATATTTCTGATAATTTTCTGTGCCTTACTTTTAACAAGGCCTTTTCCCCCATCTGAAGTAACAACAATTGAATATTTTCTTTTTGCAAGATGCCTTATTTTATATTAGACCTATTATTGGTTTTGTTATTGTACCCAGTAATACTTTACTAATTCATTCAGATTTTCCAGTATGATTTATAACAATCATGGTCACTGTATTCTTGCACTTCAAGTGTAAAACAGAACTTAAACCAGGATTTTGAGACTTAAACTTTGTAATGCTGGTATAAGGTTTCAATCTTTAACTTTTCAGCACTGTACGTGAAACCTGACACCCCTGAAAAGATCTCATTGAATGATTTTATTGGAGAGACTTGATTATTTTCTTTTAAATGTATTCTAACTTTGTTTCTGGAATTCTTGATCTTAAAGCAAATAAAGGAAAAGAGTTCAACCGTCTAGTTGGCAAGAAGGAAGGAGCTGCTATACCCTTTTATATTTCAGATGAATTAGAGGTCTGAAGATAACTGACCTTGTTTAGTGGAGTAACAGTTATGTACAGCTATACACATAGTAACAAAACCTAAAGTTTTTAAAGTGTGTGACAGGCAATTTTGCTTATGCTAGTTTTGCCATTCAGTCTGAAAAAAACCCTGAAATACATCAGAAGCTCTTGCTTGAAAATGTCATGACTGCCATCATAAACAGAGGTATGTTAGACAGAAGTGTTTTCATTAAAGTTAACAATTACCCATTTTATAAGGTTAGTAAATGTTTTCAATATGAAACATAGGTTTTATTTTCCACTTCAGTAACTAACTTCTCTTTTATCCAGTTGTATGACTTTCTTGTAGATCTCTCGTTGTTCCAAGGGTGGATTAAATGCAGAGGGGAGCCCCGATTTGATGGATGTGATAAATTCTGCTAGAGTAGGGATGTCCTATTATAGATACTTTTCAATTGGACATGGATTATTCTCTGTGAATCTTGCTAACCTAATTTAAAGTTTTGATACTCTACTGTTTTAAATCCTTTCTTCTGTAACAAGGTTGATATTTTCAAACATAGTTTAAAACTCATATATTTGTCTTATTTGGCCAAACTGTTTAATTTTTAGCCGTGCGTGATGAAATTCTCATCATTTTGACTCTACAGGATAAGTTAGGAAACCACATTGCTTATTTACTGTTTGTATTTTGTATTGGTGTGTTTCAGTATAGTTTCCTATTCTCAGTTCTTGAACAATCTAAGCTGTTTAGTAGCATATTAAAATGATGATTTTGATAATTACGTTTTACGTATCTTTGTTCTTTTCTTTGAGCATTAACTTAAGCATGTAGTTAGTTTAATATTTAGGTTGTTTACATTTATCAAAATATTATATCTGATTTTATTGAGGACTTTAATGAAACAGTATTTTCTTGCATGTTTGAAAATTTCTTCATTTATTTTAAAGCTGACTTCTCCTTTGCTCACTGGCTAGGGGTTTTGACATGAGTCATAAATGCTTCTTGCTTCTTTCCTTTTAAGTTCTTTGAAGACTAGAGGATATGCCTAATTTTGACTTGTGTCAAGTTACACACCCCAATAAGCTGTAGTATAATCAGGGTCTTAAAACTCTTTTTATAGAAAAGAGGAAGTCACATGCCAAAAGTACTCATTTTTAGTCTAACAAATGTGTTGTCATGGTAGTAGAACAGAAAAGGTTTGAAGATGAGAATTTTACTTGTGGCAGACTCCCAACGTACCCTGTGAGTCTTTAGCATGGTTCAGAATGGTATGGCCTTGTCCATGTCATGAGTCAGTGGTTGTGTGTGAGGTCCTTAAATTCTCTTCCTGCGTTTCACAGTGTCTCTGCTAGATCCAGAGTCATTAGCCAAGGACTTGCCTGGACTGAATTCCTTGCTGTATAAAAGAATTCCTGTGTGATCTAAAGGCTCTGAAATTTGGACTGTGACTCATTCATCTGTCTCGGTGAAGGGACTGGCTGTCTACAGAGGTGTGGCAGGTGGGAGCAGCAATTACTTTGGCTCCACTGATTTTTGCAGAGTTCTATGTGTAGTAATGTTTTAGGTGAATCATTCAGTCTTGTATTTAGACCTAAATTTATCTAGGTCTTTGTTTCTTACTGGTTGTTTTTTGCTTTGGATTCAGCTTCTCTGTAATTTCGACTCCCATCTGTAACATAAAGATACCAATTTACTTTTTATGGGACTGTTGGAAGATAATAATTAACGAGCGCGAGGCATTCAGATATTGTGAGGGTGGTGATGTAACCAGCATGAGAGATTCCCTAGATAGAAGTGGGGCTTTTGGGATCTTTTTACATTCTGTGAGAAGTCCTGGGGTGGACTCGTCTTTGTGATATTTAAAGAACAAAACAAAAAGAACCCAAAACAGCTGTTTCTCTTAGGTTCTATCTAAAAATTTATACACGTTTGTAAATCTCAGCCCTGGACTACTACACGATTTATCAGGTTAATTACGAAAAATACATAGGCTAATGTATTGGAACTCTAATGGCCACATTTATCTTTGATCGAATAGAATTCACTTTTTCCTGTGTCTGGAAATGTTGCATGTTCTTGCTGCAGGCTTTCAAGGTTTTTGGCTACTGAAAATCTGTGTGTTGCTGTTCTTCTGGAGTATTCATGGAAAGGTAGCTGCCTTTGACTTACTTCCTTTTTCAGGAGAATGGCACTTCTACCAGTTTGGATTTTTCTCTTTTCCCTTCTGTTTTTATTCCCTACATCTGTCTGTTAGAGGTATATTAATCACAGAGACGTTAATTGTTCTAGTCTAGATCTAGGACACTGAATATTATGATCCCTGTAATACAAATTGCCATTTGACACTTCAAATATTCGTCTAAATAATTTTAGATATTTTTTGCTGATATTCTGTCACAATTATTTCCTCTAAACAGTTTCCTTGCAGTTTCAGATGTAATGTGTGCATCTTGGCTAGTAAGGATTTTTATTGTTAAACTTAATCATAAGAAGACTGTAATTGCTTTTTGAAGGCCATTATGATAGTACCCTCTTTAGCAAAAGACATCAAGTAGTTCAGGCAGTTTACTGATCATGTTAATCTTCCCTCCCAAAGAGCTAGGTTTGATTATTAATGTTGATGTGTGTGAGGAAATAAAAAAATGGCTCAGAGCTAGTTCATTCTCAAAGTTGAGGAGAAAGCTTTTTTATAAGATACAGAATTGGCATTTGATAGAGACATAACAAAATCTTCCTGATTATCTCTTTTTATATTTATATTATTTTATTATAAAATGTTTTCATTTATATTTAGGTGATTGCTTCCAAATGATTCTTCCAGAAACACTCAGATGCCTGCCTGTAAAATGTTAGCTGTATGGTCTTGTTAACAAAACATTGAAACATTGAACGTCTTCAGGTAAAAATGGCTTCTTCCTTAAAACATGTTTACTAAGCTTCTGAATCTATGTGGCCAAGTAATTGTTTTCAGCTCCATTAGAATAAAGGGTTTACTTAAGATGTAAAACCACAGAATTACAAATAGCAATGAATGATTTAAAGTGACATCAGTCAACTTGATTTTTGTAACTGTCTAAAAATGTTAAAGTTAACTGTTTAAAATGTTAAAGTTCTTAACAGCAAAGTACTCTCTAAGTAAGTCAAGGCTTACTTAAAAAGACATCTTAAAAAAAATCTTTGTAGATATATACCCAAGAATTTTTAAGTCTTCTGATCTTATACAGAAACCAGTAATTCCTCACTCAAACAGTAAGAACTTAAATGATACACAAGGCGGGGACTGTATAATTACTGATAAAAATATATACAGATGTTTTTGTAAGTGCTTTTGTATTTTCTGTTTCATACAAGTTGATGGTACATTTTTAAATGAACAAGGCCATGTATTGTATTTTAATGTTATAATCTTTTTTTAGCACTGTACTTCATTCTTAAGGGCTTTTTTTGAATAACCGGACATAACTGATGTTGTTTTCTACTCATCTGAAGTTGAATGAGAATAATTATTAGCACACTGTTTGTTTTGGTTGTTGTACTGCATTAACTGCACTTTTTTTGAGATGACAATTCACTACAAAACTCTGTCCTGTGCATTTATTTCAGTGATTTTTGTACATTTGAACTTGGGACCAAATCTGAAGTTCAAAAATCAATTAAATGAAAAAAAATAATTCCAAGATGCTTTTTGATAACATTTTTTTTTCCCCTGTCAGAAAACATTAATTGCTGGTAGCTTTTAATTTCAGCAAGAAAACTAAAGACTCAAATAAAATGTGCCTGATTGGGTAATTTATTAGATTAAATACAGATATCAGTTAAAGAAAGACGTGTGTAGAATATTATTGTTAATGACCTGTATTCTATCACCAAAATTGTGTAGGTTCTGTTACCAAGTTGAATAATTTTGGAAAATTTTAGAGGTTAGTTACAGACCTTCGCATCACTGAATCATATTTACTGTTTTGAAAATCTTTTAACAAGCTGCTCCACCATCTCAAAAGCCACTCCCTTAGAAACATACATCTAATTTCTTTTGAGGATATATGTAATAGAAATATATCCAATAATTTTTTTTTTTTGAGAAAAGTGTATTAACATCTTTTTTTTTTTTTCGTGATGTCTGAATCTCCATTGAACACATGAATCAAGTATGTAGGGGCCACATAACATATGCATCATAAAAAACACCAGTGAAAGTTTTCCTACAGTCTTTCCAAAACCTATATCAGTCCTGATTTTGTAAAGATTATAGGGTGTCCTTGGTCTATCTGTGAAGAATGCTGAATATTGCTGACTGTAGTCTTTTCTGTATTTTATGTGGGATACTTGTACTAAAAATTATTCTAATTCAGTTTGCAGGTATCCTGTTAGTTCTGACATAAGGTGGATGAGGACGATGAAAAATGAAAAAAGGATAGATTAAAGATATTTGAAGTAACATTCTTAGAGGGAGCACTATTTCTCAGTAATCAGAGGTATAAGGTTCAGGTTAGTTAATTCAGTTGCCATCTGAGAGAATTGAAATTGAATCTCTGAAATAGAAGACAGGAGACAAACAAATGGCAATAAAGAAGCTGAAATTGCTAAGGGGAAGATAAAAGGTATATCTAGAAATCAGATAGTAGAAATGATATGTGATAATGAATCTGGAAGACATTCCCAAGGAGAAATTATCTTGTACAGTGTTCCAAAACCAGAAAAAACTGTCACCAGATGATTAGTTTGACTGTGATGGTGGTGGTATTCTTGAGTTCATACCAAAGTATATAGGCAGAATAATTTAAGCAGGTCAGTGCTTTTTGGTATCCGTACTTTAAGAATAAGGCCTTATTTGGAGACTTAAAATGTTCCAGATTTAATTGGAGAATTCTATGTGTATAAAATGCTTGATTATGAAAATAACGAAATAGGCTTGTAGGAATATCTGTTATGATCATGTGATTGGAAAATGGATTTCATATTGCAAAAATTTACATGCAAACATTCATGCTAAAAATATTGTTGGGTTTTTTTTGTGTTTCGTTGGGGTTTTTTTTAATGCTTTCTCTAATTTGCACTGATTAATCAGTGTTTTTTAAAATACCCCTTGCGCATGTAGGCTTAAACAGGACAGTTAGTTTCTTTGAGTTGTGTCCCATCTGGCTGTTGCGCTTCTCACTTCTGTTGCAGAAGTTCAGGGTCCACAGGAACTCTGAGCATGGGTTTTAGAAATAAAAGCAAATTAAATGTGAAATATAAAAGTTGGTGGAAGAATCTAAGTTTTGTCTTCTCTCTGTGGTTACCCTCCTCTTCTTTATTTTACTACTTATTCATTAATTTATTTACCTTTTGGCCCTGAGGTCATGTTTTATATGCTGAAACATTCATGTTCCCTCTTAAATCAAAGTGCTTCTGTTCAGCAGAGCTGGGTTAACAGGCCCATGAAATCAGAGTATAAATTCCTCAGCATTTGAACCTTTGAAAACTAAAATCTTGTGACAAAGTCCAGTGCTGCCAGAGCCTATTAGCAGGGCTGTTAGCTTGTGGTGAAAGCAGCGCACCCCGAAATGTCAGGCAGCGGGGCTGTTGCCGAGAGGTAATTGGGAGCAATTAGCCGGTCTCCCTGCTGGGCAGATCGCTATTACCTTTCTCCTCTTTGCCCTTCCCCCTTGCTCCCGCTGCGGGGAGGGCAACGAGTTGTGGCAGTGATGATTCCCTGAGAAGCGTGTGTGTGTCTGTGGGGGGGGTGTGCATGTGTGTCTGTGCGGGCGGTGGAGGCGCCCCGGCCCCCTCCCCGCCCCGCCGCATTGTGGAGGGAGGGACCGCGGCCCGCAGCCGCCTCCGCCGCCGTGCGGGGCCGGGCGCTGTCCGAGGTGCTGAGCCGTGCGGTGACCGAGAAGCTGTCCGAGGTGCTGAGCCTTGCGGCGACTGGGTTGCTGTCCGAGGTGTTCAGCCGTGCGGGAACCGGGGAGCTGTCCGAGGTGCTGATCTGCGCCGCGCCCGGGCGGCACCATGGTGTTCGCTCCAGGTAAGGGCAGCCGCTTCCCGTGCCCAGCCGGGGGAGCCCAGCGGGAAGGCCCCGGCCGTGCCGGAGAGCTGCTCCGGGGACTGCGGGGGAGGGGGTAACAGCTGAACCAGAGCTGCCGCCGAGCAGAGACATGAGGTTTCAAAGAAGGTGGCTTAGCTTAGGAGGTGTTTAGCTGTGGAGCCAGAAGTCATGAGGGTCACCCCGGTCATTCCCATCAGGGACAGGAGCCTCCTATAGAAGAGTGCAGGGGACTGTGTTTGTCAGACTGCACAAAAGGGTCAGGAATGGGACATGGCCTTGTAGTTACTGGAGAATGTGTCTCCCCTGGCACCCACACTGGCGGCTGCCAATGAGACAATCTCTGAAACTCATGGAGATATTTTACAAATTCCATCCCCTCCTCCCCAAGTATTTAAATGGAAGAGAACAGAAAGTTTGTTCAGGCTGTTTTTTACTGAAACAAAATTGAAGACTTCAGCAGGAGCTCATGTCTAATGTGAGACCTTGCTTTATAAGGGTGCAGAATATCTGCTGTGTAGTGTATATGTGCTACACCATAGAAGAAGGGAAGATACAGAGGATCTGAATTGGACTTGGTACACTGGGAAATAAGCAGTTTGTTGTTCAGAAAGGGATGAGAGGCCCGGGAGCTCTAGGATATGAATGTAAGCCATGCATAATGCCTTCTGTAGTGAAATGACTTGCAATTAACTTCTTCAAAGATGTATAATTGCCAGTAAAAATAGTAGGTCAATAGAAAAGAGAAAGTAAAGTCTGCAACTTGACAATGAGTAACTATTAATACCTTTGTTTTGCAAAGCTAATAAAAATTTTGTCTTGCTTTGAAATTCTATATCCAGTTTTGAAGGGATAAGAATCCAAAAGCTTTATACCTTCATTTAAAAAAATGATCTTGGTGTTGACTTTGCTAACTCAACAAAGTCTAATTTTTTTGAGAAATTAATGTCCTTTTTCAACAACCAGAAGTTCATTTTGTCTCTTTAATGGCACAGTTGTCTAATTTGATATTTTCCCATACAGCCTGTTCTGAAATTGGAACCAAGTTATTTATCTTAGTAGAACCAGCCACTGTTTTTCGTATTACACCTTTCAGTATTAGTGTCTCTTTTCTGAACTCCTTTTATCTGGCAGTCTGTCACCATTAACTGAACTCATTTTTGAAATGCACCACGGGATGGAATACTGCAGAAAGAGATTAAAATAATGGAAACATGCTTATTTTCCCCAAAGGCTGACAATGAACAAACCCCAAATCTCATTAATAACTACATGAATTGTTCATTTCATAACTCTAATCCATAAAGAAAAAAAAAATCTGTCTTGTATAGTCATTCTTCTTCAGTCTGCTTTTACACAAAGAAAAGCCCATGGTTTCCTTGCAAATGTTGTCATAATATATGTAGGGTAACTAAGTAGGAATTTGCAGAAGAGATGATAAAGCAGTCAGAGCGGCTTGACAGTCTCTTGTATTCAGACAGAGCAAGTCTGAGTAGACTGCATTTTTTTATCACTTTTCTTCACTGTAAATCAGCCCTGCCCTGGCATTATCTCTTCTCCAGATATTTAAAAAAAATAATCAGGATTTTGTACATCTTTAGCATCTTCATAGTACTTAAGGCTATATGATATAGGAATTCTCTAAGTTTACTAAGAAATTGAGTTTCATTTCTTGAGTCAACTTTCTGATTTTATCTCACTGTGATAAATGACCTTATTTTCTGTTTCTTTATTTGTTGCGGGGGGAGGCAGGAGGAAGAAAAAGATTTGTCTAACTATAAATGGTTAGGCTTGGAATGGTAACATCCTTCCAGAAGGGGTGTGGAAAAAAAGAGAAGAAAACAACAACAACGAAAAGGAAACTCTTTTCCAGAAAAAATAACAGAACTTGCTTACCTGAAGACAAAGATAAGATTTTGCATATGAATAAGATGATGCTCACTTCCTTCAGCTAGCGGCTACATTGTTGCAGAGTACTGAATTAGTGTGCTATGTTTATAAACTGTCAAGTAGAAGAAGCTTACCCGGTTTAAATATACTTTTTAAAAGGTGAAGCCAACTGACTATTGACTGAATAGATACTTTCCTGTTAAGCTTCAGCTCTTTTCCCTAAATCTTACAACCAGCTAATATGTAAAAAAACCAAAACCAAACCCAACAACCCAACACCTCCCACCAAAACCCCACAAAACAAACAAACCAAGAAAAAACCACCCACCACCCCCCTCCCTCCAAAACAGGCCTGAATATTACTGAGATAGATAGGTCAAAATTTTTACAAGGCCACTATTTCATGTTCAAAATTGGACTTTCTGGCTCATTGTAGACAGTATGTTGCTATTTACAGGTATGCAAAAAGCTACTATTCATATGTGACCTTTCTTCATACCCAGTGTTAATTAACTTTAATCTGTTCCAGAAAAAGTAACTGAGAAAAGTACATTTTTCCTTAGTTTAATCTGAATGGGGCTTCGTTGCACTTTGTTGTGCTGTTTGACTGATGATAGGTTGGTGTATAGGAAATGCACTTTATGAGATGTCTGTGAGTTCATTACACCTGGAGGATTCCCAGATGATGTACTGCCTTTACAACAAGGGATGATCCATGTAATGGAAATGCGGACGAAGTACACATTGCAAAGTTTAGCTTCTTTACTTTTCTTGGACTGAACCGCTTTAGGTAGCCTGACAAGTAGACAAAAAAGTGTCACTGATTGTCAGATGTAATGATGGATGTATGCATGGGACTGTGGTAGAGAAGCATGAAACTTCAAAGTTTTGGGTTAGGTCAAAAAGCAAAGAGAAGTCATCATTTTTGAATTAGCAGATTTTCTTAAAAGACTTCAGAAGAAAGTGTATTACAGAACTTAAAAAAAATACCAATGCTGAACTAGCTTATAAAAGATTGATAAATATAAATAATTCCACAGATTAAATATCTGTCATTTTAAGGTAAGGAAAGAATCATTATTAAAACATTATTTGTTCTAAAGCATCAGCAAAAAATATAGAAGGCAGTAAGCCTCCTGTTACCATGTCATTAGTTACAAAGGAGTGATCACTTGCAATATCAAGCTAACTGATCATTAATAATCTTATTTTTGTTTTTAAACGAACCCATAAGATTTAACAATAATTTTAAATATTGCTAATCTATATCATACAACCTCTTTGCAAATTGCTTTCAGTTACTTTCCCCAAAAATGACTATGGGCATATCCTATGCTTATTTTCAGCCCTAAAACTTTTTGAAGTGAAAAGCTAAAATAAAATTTAAAATAATACTGTTTACTGCCAATTTAGCCTGATACAAACATGTTTTTCACGCTCCAAGGATCTTTTTTCTGATGCTATTTTGCACAAGTCACTCAAATGCTTATGTCTTAGAACTTTGCCCTTATGTGTGTGTATTAATATAGCACAAAAATGGCCTGCATTTTTAAAACTAGCTTGGGAATAAAGTTATAAACATGTAAGGATGTTTGAGCTACCTAATGGCTTTTCTAAGCAACTCTTGCTAGATTACAATTTCAGTGACTATTTTAGTATATTTTGAGAATTTTACTTTTTAATGTGAGACTGTAACAAATTACCAAATTACAGAGCCTAATTGCAGGCCATCACTCTTTCACCCAGTCGGTACTGTACAGAGCTATGTTGGCTTGAATAGGAATTTGTATTTTTGGCTAAATAATGTCTTTTAGAAAGGAATCAGTTTTGATCTTGAATACATCAAGAAAGATTGTAACATTTACATTGTCAGCTTTTTCCAGTGTCCGAATGCTGCCACCCTTTAAGCTTGTATCTACTTTGAATTGTGTGATTTCATCTTTCAGGTGAATCTTGTTATTTTTCAGTGTAATTTGAAGAATTCATTCTTACCTGACATTTTCTCTGTAACTAGGAACACACAGGACTTACTTATGAGCCTGCAATCCCAAAAGGAGGAGGAGGAGGTAGAACTCACTTTTTGCATCAATATTTTTATTTAAAAAAAAGATGTGTGAGCACACTTTAAGTTTGAAGATAAACATTAGAGAGGTCAGAATATTCACTGCTCAGCACCTTTTTCTTACAATAGCAACGCCAATAGCTTTTCAACTAGCTTTTCAGCAGCACAGCTGTTCTTGACATTTTTAAGCTAGGAACAGTATAGCAGACTTGCATAATGACACTGAAGATCAGAAGCACATCCTGTACCAAACATTTTAGGAATCTCATTAAGCTGCAATTGATGACATAGCAGCTGCACGCTGAAACAGATGTGCTTACTTGTCTGAATAGTCCCGATCTTATCTAGCGGAAAAGCTGGGAAAGCAACAAACCTGTTGTGCTGCTGGGTGTGAAGACATGAAATTTCTTGATAGCCTTTTTCTTTTTTGATTATAGCGTTACAGGTACTGTGGAGAACCTTGTCTGCAATGCACAGATCAAGACACTGTGGAGGGACTTTAATGAATGGCAAAATTGCTACCAATAACTTTACTTTTTTGAAGATAACCTGTTGTGAGATATCGCCAGTGTTTGCACTGAATATTGTACTCTGTGATTCTCAGTTCTGAAGTGCTTTTCACCCATGGTAACAATTGTAGTAAGGCAGGGCACAATCCTTGTCTGTGTTAACTGGTTAACTGCTGTGCTACATTCTGCTAATGCTCTAAGTTCTGCAGTACCAACCAACCCCCTTCCCCAGCCTCCCCCTTCCCCTATATAAGGTGTAATAGTATATACATGTAGAATTCTTTCTCATGAGCTTAGTGTTGACAAAGACCATGTCATGGACATAATTCAGAGGCTACAGGCAAGACTGTTCGGCAGAACACATGAAATCTGATGTAATGGTTTTCTTGTCCAGAATTTGTGATGAGTATGAGTATGCAGGCCAGTTGCCCCCCAAAAGTATCTAACTGAGTGTATTTGCAGCTGAGAGATCTCAAAAATACATCAAAGTGTTTGTCATCTGGTAGGAAGAAATCATATAGGAGGAAATTTCTTGTTCTTTTTTACTGAGGAAAAACTGTTTCTTGTGCTGACCTCTCCCTAATGATGCATTGATCTTTCCCCTGCTGTGAAACTCCACTAGCAGATCTCATTAGCGAGGTGAAAGAAAGTTAGTTCACGGATATTCAGAAATGTGATGAAATTAGCAAGCTTAAAAAGTAGTCAACAGTCATAGGTACAATATTTCTTTAAACTATGAATCAACACAGTGTTAAAAACTGACACGGAATTTACTTTTTCAAATTATTTTTAACAGAACTGAAGGCTTAAAGAAACAAGGCTGGCGCTTTTCACTTCCATATCACTGTTGAATCCCATTCAGGTTAGCAGTGAAAAGAATTCTGTCTTCTCGGTGGCTGTATAGTGGCCTGTAGTGAAGGAGCTGTTCATAGTCGGGGGATGGTGGTATTAAGTGATACAGTCATTGTTAACATCCTTACTGGGACGGTGTATGGACCTCATGTATTGAGCAGGAAAGTCAAATGGTGAATGTACAAAAGGAATGAGTTACACTGACCTCTAAAATTTGTCCCTCCAAATCATTATTCTTCTAGATGAATTGCTCTGTTGTACTTGTTATAGACATAAATAATATAATTCCAACTTTGTAAGCTTTATCATGATAATGAAAATTAAATGCACTTACTGTAAAATGCAGCGAGGGGTAGATTTATTCCTGTACCTACAATCTTGTCTATTAAGGATTTTATTGAGGACATAATCTGTTGTATTAAGTTTACAAATACTAAGTTAAGCAAAAATTCTTTGCAAGCAATGTACTAATAATTTCTTTATAAGCTTTCTTAAGTTATCTGAGTACTGGTTACCCGTTTGTAGTGTGTTCTTTCCATAATGATTTGCAAGCTCCTACACAAGATTTATTTTATTTAAGGGATTGCAATTGGAGCAGAATCTTTATTGATGTTAGCAGAAATGAAAAGCTGACCTGAATAGCCATAAAATGCTTCAGGTTCTCTTAGAATGCTTTGCCGGGGAAGTCAAGGCAGGTGAGCCCTGTGCTGCTGTCTTCTGACCCTGCAAATGACTGTAGTCATGTTATCAGTAGATGCTGTTTTTCTTCGTCAAGAGTCTGAAATTTTCAGCCTGAAGAGCCATATTCTGCTCAAATATTTCTCTAATGGTAAGGCAAATATAATCTCCTGTGGGTTACTTACATTTGCTTCGCTTTGTGGTATGCATATTTGATATAATGACACTGTATTTTCTTACTTTGATCAGTGAATCTGCTCACCATTTGTCAGTATGGACAGTGTGCATATCCATTACTGCTTCTGTTAGATACTTGCAGATTTTCATTACATTTTGTCTTAAAGTAAGTTTTCTTAATAGAGCTGAAAATATTTCTCTGTGAAGTTAAAGAATTAGCTCCAAGAGGGGAAAACAGCATGTCATGGCATCCTGTTGCAAACAGGGATGCCATCAAGATTACAGCTATGAAAAAAACATGGTTTTTATTCTTTCAGGGTACACTTTAAATTTATATAATCTTTGATTCACTTTCTGTTGTGAGTTTGTGTATATACATACATACATATATATATATATATACAAAAAAATCTCAGCCTCAATTAGTAGTAGCCTTATGTACAGCTTTCAAACTCTGCTCACATTTTAAAATAAGCAGGAAAGTTTTTCTAGACTGTTTTGTTCATGTGCAAATTTAGGGTTTTGGGGTTTTTTTCTAGAGATAAGGAAGGGCTCTGCTTCAGCTGAGGTTTAACTAGACAACATCTGAAATTTGACTCTGAATAATCGGATATAAATGAAACACATCTAAAATGTAGCAGGATGTTTTCACTGACTTGCTGGCTTTTGACAGGTTGCATAACCTCTTCCCTATTTTCTTCACTTAAAAAAAGCCAAACAGTCAGGTTCAGATTTTTAATTAACCCATGCAGAGTCCTTCAAGACCAAAACCCACAAGAGTTGCAGAAATATAAACACAACAGCTACCAAAATAAAACTTAAGTAGTGGAATATGCCTTCATTGAAAACTTTTTCGTTTCACTTATGCTATGCAGTGGTAGATAGCAAAAATCTTCTAACACCTGGCAAAGTTAGGTACTTCAATGGGAATTTGTGCAAGTTCACCAATAAGCTTCTTGGTACAGATTCAGAAGCCTAAATGTTGTCTTGCTTTTTGTGCTTAATGTTTCCTTTTTCGCTAGGAATCTCTGAGCACCTAAACAGTAGAAATAGAAGGCAGGGGGAGTTAGATGACATATGGGTTACCTCTATCTGTGCCATTGGACCTCTCCCTCCATGGGAGAAGCACAGCAGGTGATGCAGAGAGATTTCTTGTTTCTGTATTTGAAGCATGTTCCCTAAAAGAAATAGGAACATTTTACAGATGAAGAGAATTTAAGTTTTGCATTAACTTTGGAGCACCTAGTCCCAGATGCTCTTTAGGATGTATCTGATTTTTAATACACTGAACCCGAGCCTAGGAGTTAAAAATCTTCATAAGTTAAGGTTAGTTTGCAGTATTAGATCCAGATATTTTCCTTCTAGGACCAAAATCTGAGTATCACACTTATGGGTTTGGGTGTGGCAGAATTTGCAGTGACTACTACTTTGAACTTCATCCAGTCTTCAAAGCTGAAAAGACGTAGTCCTTAGGGAGCGAATTTATTGCTATATGTGAAAATATCTAGAAAACATATAGATTGAAGTGTATAATCTGTTTTTAGTTAGTCTTATTAAAATAGGCAAGAAATCTTACTAAAATGTGTTGAGAAAATGCTTAAGAATAGACAATGTATCTGTAGATCCCAACAACCTCTTAATCTAAAAAACTTTGGAAGCTTCATTTTGGCTTGTGTATTTCAAATAGTATGAAATAACTCACTGGAGTCTTCAAAAAGATGGCTTTTATATAGCAAACAAACCAAAGAGACTTCCTGATATGCTTTTTTCTTAAGAATGAGCAGAACTCAGTAGAAAAAAAAAATTACGAAAACTCAGTTCAGATATAGCTAATGTCTGGATCAAAAAGATACAATTAAGTATTACTATGGAGATATTATTATGTCCTTTGAGACAGTTTATCTGCGTTTCTGCTCTTCTGTTTTGCCCTTCCATTCCTCCTGGATTTGTGTTTGGAGCAGGGGTGTTCCTGCTTCATTCTTATAATTTGTTTTGAAGAGCAAAGTAGTCTGCGCTGGCCCCCTTCCTAATACAGTTCCTCTTCCTTGCTGGTTGTACAGCAGGAGTTAAGGAGTGAGGTTTGGCCAGAAAATATAACTGAACTGAGCCGTGACTTTTCTAGTGGAAGTGAGTGTTAAAATTCCCAGCACACCACAGGTTAGGGAATTGGAAAAACACAACAATCTTATATGAAAGTACTTTTAGTATTTCTGATACAGTTCAATGTCCTCCCTTCTTCCTCAAGGAATTAAGGCAACTGAGGATTGCCCTCGGATACATGACAGCTATCAGTCAGGATAGCTCCATTTTAGAGCATGAGAAGCAGTACTGGATAGAATTAATTCTAATACAGTTAAGAATACATTTCTTATTTAATTGTTTTAAGATTAAATTTACAACTTCATTGCAGGACCTCTTCATGAAGTCTCTGAACTGGCATCGTTACTGACATTGAGACAAATCGGGTTTCTAATCTTGTAAATAGTTTGATGATACTTATGCATAAAGTTGGGTTTGTGCACATGTGTTGGAAAGCCTTCAACCCTGGCTGACTGCCGTGTTCATTCATTCTGTATGTAATTAACATGACTCATTAACACTTCCTGATTATGGATGCTGTGCAGCCTCATTTTTTATGTGTTCTTCAAATCAGGCTTCTAGTGGTGAAATCCTAGCACCAACCTATAAGGCAAATCAAAGAAGATTTTTTTTAAACATTTCAATTCACAGGTTACAAAATATTCGCCAGAAGCGGCTCACCTGAAACTTCTATGCTGTGGCCGGCAAGATGGAGAGATAGGTCACTGCCTAGTGCCAATGGGAGGTTAAAGAACTGAACTTCATTTCTTGTAGTAGAAGAATTACAATATTGATGCAAAGAATATTACTGTTAGTTACTACAACATATACACATACGTTATGTCATTACAAACTTGCCAGGTTCTTTAATTTTTCAAAATATCTACAGTTTGTAAACACAATTTAGGTAATAATCTGCAACTTTTTTCCATAAATACAGCTCCCATGCATCCATACTGGACCTTGTGATGAAGTCTCATCAACGCAGTCTTGCTTACTTATGCTTCAATTCCATTTAAAATGTCATTAGTACTGACAGTTGGATTATAAAAATCACAGTAGTAATTTTCAATAGAATTTAAATAGATTTACCAGAAAGCAGTATTTTCATAGGTTTATTATTAATTTTTATTAATAATGGAAAAAAAAATTCTAATGTTGCAATGCTTCAGAATATAGTATAGTGGTTAACTATTGGAATCCAAAGCAATATATTGATAAAAAAACAGTAAATTTTCTGGTTAAAGGATATACCTGCATAATCCCATGTAAAAATGAAGAAAGAATATTTGCTTCATGGCTCTTTCAGCTTCAGAAATTTTGCATAATTTAAAATTGTAGCTAAGAGGGGAATATTTTGGTTAAGTGTGAGTTCTAAATTGCTCAGGAGTTTGCTTAGAGGAATGTGATTTTTATTGTTAGCTTTGAATATGGTTAAGCTCAAAGTTTTTTACACAAACAAAAATTTCTTTTTTCCAGAAGAACAGCTTTATTGGTATTCATTTGCTGGAATTAAACTGCATTTGTTATTCCTGTGAAGAACAACATAAACTTTTGTCCTCTGTTGCATGGCCCTTGGGATTCATGGAACCTGTCATATAAGCAAAGCTGTTCTTTTAAAATGCAATGTTTGTATTGTGCCTCAAGACAGAATGAGACCCAACCTGCAGGAAGACATGATGAGCTGCATAAATGTCACATGCTTTGAGGAAAGGGGAATTAAAATTAAAGGCATTCCTTTTCTCCTGGGAAAAGCAATAACCTCATACAGGTGAAGAAGCAAAAGGGATAATTGAAGGACAGTAGAAGTTCCCTGAGAGTGGATGTACATTCATGGTCATGCGCACTCATGCATAACTAATGTCTTCTCAAAAAGTATGGGATAAATTATTTCTAGTCCATGTTCTTCAAGGGTCCAAATTTCCTTCCTATCACAACTCATTCACCATTTAGCCCCTGCTCTCTTTCCACGTGAGAAATGTTGCCTCTGTTACCTTCTAAATCACTGATTCTGCATATACTGAAAGGTGTCTCGTTCCCCCACAGTTCACTGCCAGCATTAGTGGATCTGGAATGGTCTTGCATCTTTGCAAGAGCAAGGTCATGCCTGTGGTAGTTTAGCTTCATAATAGTATTCCCAGCAATCCTATGAAAAGATATGGTGGAGAACTTAACTGCTGATTCAAACAAATGAACTGTGGTTGAGTGTTACTTAGTAGCAGTGTTTATTTATAAGAATAAGTGTTATTTATAAGAATATTAAATTTAACTTGTAGCAAGCTGAAAGGGAAAAGGCACAGGGAATATCAACAGGAAGTGCAGGAGACTGATTGCAGGCTGGAAGTGAAGTGTGTAAATGAGAAAAGGTCCATATGCAACCAGAGTGAAGTTCTTCAAGATTTGATCTGTGCTAAATGCTCTTTCTCTGTAGCTATTATTTTCCATGCATACTTTTCTAGGCATATTCCATAGTCCAGAAACATCACAGAGAACGTCTCCCACACAAGGTGCTCTTGGACTTAAACTAGTATTAGTTCTAGTAATTGTAATGAATTAACTTCAAATGCTTTTAGCCTTTTTCCAAACTGCTAGCATATTTTCCTTCACAGGGAACATCTTCAAGCAAGCCAAGAGAATTTCGAGGTACTGATATATGGCACTAGCTTTAGATGAAAGTGGAATATGTGACTGATTCCTGCAGTCAGTCCAAGATTTTGAGCTTTTTTAATCTCTCAAACTATACTTTAGATTGAAGAACCAGGCTGGTGTTTGCAAATTGCTTTTAATCTGCTATGTTAGTTGGCACAAAACTTACCAAGTGAAAGATAAGGTAATAAAAACATGCTAAAGAGTTGACTTTGTCACGTCTTAACGATAAAATTGCTACCTTGCGTTTAACATCACTTAACCTGGATTTTTCAGTTCTCTATTTACAGAATTAAGGTGCTGGGTTCCTGTATAAATCAGGTGAGCATTAAAGTTAGAGAATAAGTAGAAAAGATTTTCTGACATCAAGAGAAAAAAAAAAGTAGTCATTAGACAAGAAGAACTAGTAGGCAGAATGCTGTTTCTGCTATCCTGCAAGTTTTTCCCAGCAATTCCTTCAAGTGACCTTTTGTCATGGAATTTTAATTAAGCTAGTTATTCTTCAAATCTTAAAAAAAATATCATAGATAAAGATTAATTGTATCTTATCACCCTAGTAACTCTTATTTTGATTAGCTAAACACTTAGACAACAGGGGCGACGTCTCTGTTTTACCTAATTGAAAATATGCAGTTCTTAAAATGCCTGATTAATTCTATAGGCACTCAAATTTCTGCCTTTGTTTATGTCCACAGCAGTCTGCGTTTCAGCAGGGTGGAGCAGTTTGATAGATACGTTCCAGCCTAGCACCTTTGGGATCCTTGCATGAGTCATTTCTGCTTTCCTTGTCAATCCCTCTCTTCTTGCTCAGAGTAGGTCCAGCATATCAATAAATAAATGAGCTTCTCAGAAAACAGCTTTGTGCTAACTGATTTCCTTGAAATCAATAATTGAAAGAAGAGGAGGTAGTCAGGATACTCTTCCAGAGACTGCTGTTTACTCCTTCAGGAACTGGAAAAGCTGGGTTTATGGCATCCTCACCAACTAGAATCATAGGATCACAGAAGGCTTGGGGTTGGAAGGGACCTCTGGAGATCATCTTGTACAAATCACTGCTCAAGCAGGGTCACCTAGCCCAGGATCTTGTCCAGATGGGCCAGCACACACCCAGGTGAACTGGACATTTGTGTCTGACTACTTGATGTGTCTGGATCCGGTCTGGCTGGATCCAGCTCCTACAAGTAATGGTCCCAATGCAGGGTAAGATGTCTATGCAGTGTCAGATATCTCCCTCAAAAAAGGCTAGTATTTTCACTATTGCTTTCTAATGTAGATGGTCAGCATAAATTGCCAATGGTCTCGTTGGTGACACCATGACATCACCCCAGGCCAAGGTCTTGACTCTCTCCATGTCCAAAGCCGATTAGCTGTTGTTACCTGGGTTACTGTTACCCTAACCGTGTTATATAGATGTAAAATTGTTACGAGTTAGTTTGAACTGCCTTATTTCCTTTCGGTTCATATCTATACCTAAGTCATCACAGGCAGGGCAGAAGTACTCCAGAGGTTTGGGGCTCTCTGTTTTTGGTTTGTTTTCCCAGCAAATAAAAGAATCACCTAACGAGTTAGAGCTGGACAGAGGTAATCTAGGTCTTAGCTGAGTGGTGCTTTCAGGCAGGCTTTGCTCCATGATAAACAACGGAAAACTCCAGTAGAAATTAACTGGAAAACTGTCCTTTTTTTCAACTGGGTGTTGCTCTGGATGACCCTCCTAACGTAAAAACATTTCAAGTTCAGATTTTGTAGATTAAGTGTCAAGAACCAAATAAATAATGAAGCGCCCCTAAGGAAAGAAAACTGAGTAATTTTCAACAGCAATGTGCTTAACGACAGTATGTTTTTAACAATAAATTCGAGGGGGGTGTTATGGCTGTAGGGGTTGTCAAATTTTTCACATTTCATATAGCCTCATAGCCTATTCCAGCATACTAACTTGTATTTACAATTCCATGTTCATCCACACTTTTGTTAACATATTATCTTCGGAACACTACCTGAGTTGGCTGATCTTTTTCAGCCCAGCAAGAAGACTAATTCATTGTGTGATACAAAGTGAGTTCATATTTTATTAACAGAGAAATATCTGTACTTTACTGTTAAGTAACATTGAATTTTGTCCAAAAAATACTGTTTCAAGTGCTGAGGAGTGGAACAAACTGAATCAGGGAAGCTGACTGTGCCAAGAATTCAAGTGATTCCATTCAGTCAGCTTTTCTAGCATAAAATACGTTTTCTAAGTTTTTGTGATTTTAACCTCTTAGTTGTAGACAAAGTGTCATCTCAGTAGAATTGCAGGTTTGGGGTTTTTTTGATTTTTCAATTTCAGTAGAGTTAAACCATCTTTGTATTTTACTTTTAGCCAGAACATGTATATTATGGACATGATAGAAATAAGTATATTTTGAAGTCCTTTCAAAGAAACATTAGACATAATGAATAATTTCTTTCTCACACAGTAAGACTATTTTGCTGGTGGTTGGTTTGGACTCACAGATTGTAGGATCACAGAACCATAGAATGGTTTGGGTTGGAAAGGACCTTTGCAGATCATCTAGTCCAACCCCCCTGCCATGGACAGGGACATCTTTTGCTAGATGAGGTTGCTCAAAGTCCCATCCAGCCTGACCTTGAATGTCTCCAAGGGTGGCTTATCTGTCACCTCACTGGGCAACCTGTTCTGGTGTTTCACCACCTTCATGGTAAAAGAAATTATTCCTTATACCTAGTCTCAGTCTGCCCTCTTTCAGTTTAAAACCATTACCTTTTGTCCTATCGCAATAGGCCCTGCTAAAAAGTTTGTCCCCATCTTTCTTATAAGCCTCTTTAAGTACTGAAAGGCCGCAATAAGGCCCCCCCAGAGCCTTTTCTCCAGGCTGAACAACCCCAACTCTCTCAGCCTGTCCTCATAGCAGAGGTGCTCCAGCCCTCTGATCATCTTAGTGGCCCTCTTCTGGACATGCTCCGAGAGGTCTCGGTCTCTGTCTTTACTGTGCTGGGGGCCCCAGAGCTGGATGCAGCACTCCAGGTGGAGTCTCACCAGAGTGGAGTAGAGGGGCAGAATCACTTCCCTTGACAGGCTGCTCATGCTTCTTTTGATGCAGCCCAGGATATGGTTGGCTTTCTGGGCTGTAAGCCCACATTGCCAGCTTATGTCCAATTTTTCATCCACCAGTATCCCCAAATCCGTCTCCACAAACCTGTTTTCAGTACATTCACCACCCAGTCTGCATTGATATTGGGAATTGCCTCCACCCAGATGCAGGACCTTGTCCCTTCGCTCAAGTATATCACTAAGGTAAACAGGTGATTCTACTTTTAATCTCTATCTTAAATTTCCTTGCAAAAAAGGAATGTTCTTAAAGAATGTTGGGACTTTCTCACAATTTTAGATGTGGACCTCTCATAAAAGCAGTTCACCTTTAATTCATTCTGGTTTGTTTCTCTCAGGACATAAGTCTTAATACATGGCTTCAAACCAGACAGTAAAATACAAATCCTGTTTAATGAAATACTTGAGCACAACAGTCAATTAAGAATAAACTGAGATTAGTATCTTAAAAACCTTTAAAATCAAATGTAGTGATGTAAATAAGCAAGCACCTAGCCTAAGCATTTCAATTAGAAACTGAGTCTACGTTTTCCTAAATGCCTCAGTGGCGTTTTTTTCCCCTCCTCTTTTTCATCCTTCAGGTGTTCAAGGAGTAGCCACAAATGCTTAGTTCCCTTTCTTTGTTGTTTGGTTCCGACAGGTGAGAAGCCAGGGACGGAGCAAGACGAAGTTAAGCTGCAGAACGCCAGCAAGCAGATTGTGCAGACTGCTATCCTCCGAGCAGTGCAGCAAGTTTCCCAGGAGAGCCAGCAAAAGGAGAAGCGAACAAACAGCAGTACAAGCCTCCAGATAGAAAGAGGAAAATTAACCAAGAAGCATGAAAAGAAGTAAAGGAGCGGATTGGTTTTTTCAGTCCTCCAGTCTGCAGCGTTTTCAGCCTTCTCTTTAGTATCAGCTGTATTGCTAGTGCAATGTTACTGTTGAAAAGCAAACCAAAGTATAATCACACCTAGAAGTAGGGTAAAGCTGCAATAGTCCTCAGCTGAGAAATATTAAGTGCATTAGATTACTAACTCCATGTTTATGCAGTGCCTCTTAACAGAAACAATAACCATAGCTATAAAAGTAGTTCCAAGCACAAGCTGTTATGGTATGGACTTACTCTCAAAAGCTTGTTGTCAGTGCACTTTCATGTAAGTTCTGCGTGCAACGTTTATGTCAGTTCAGCTGGACAGACTCTTCTTTGAGTTACTGGGTTCACTGAAGAAATAATTTCCTGTTGAGTGTAGCAGAATACTTTCAGGCTGCCTTGAAGCGTGAATTTGTACTTTGCTTTGATTAAACACGGACTATGTGAAATGCTAGTATAAAGTGGATTTGCTAAGTTCCATGAACCAATTTCTTTTTTCATCTTGGGGAAAAAAAAAAAGTAATCCGGTAAGACTGCAGTAACTGTGATCCATGACTGGGATTATAGACCTATGATCTATGTCTTTTTTTAAGGAAGTTAAAAGAAGTACTGAAGTTTTAGTCTACTTGTTTGAAATACTTCTATACTTCTGCATAAGAATCACTTGTGCCTCGACTATTCCTTTTACTTTTCTTGTTACTGAAAGAAGAGCAACTGATGTGTTGACATGGAGTTCACCAGCTTTTCCTTCAGTTTTGCAAGTTTGCTGGGGATCGATTTACAGAAAGTGAAGGCTGGAGTGTCTTAAAAAGAAAGTGTTTGAAATTATTAATATCTTGAAGGGTGGAAATATACTGTGTCTGAATGCTGTCATGGTAGATATTTCTCACCTGCTGGGCATAAAGTGACTTTAGATATTTGCAGTTGTTACATAGATTCACCTTAAATAGCACTGCTTTAAGCTGGTAATACAGAATTATCCTTCAACTGCTCTATATAGCTGAAGAAATCCATGATGTTTCTGAAAATACAAATTAAATAAATGTAGCTTTCACTTTTATGCTCCCTTACAATAATAATGATTGCACTGTTATACATCTGAAATTAATAACAGTATATTTAATTCTAGAAATGGCTTGTAGCTCTGATTCAGCTGAATTCTTGTAGTAATACACCTAGAAATATAGAGAATCAGATGCACAGGATCTGCAAAGGAGACAAACTTCTGTAATTGCTTTTCGACTCAGTTAGATGATTCTCAAAAAAACCTTTTGGTTTAAGTAATTGGTTATTACTTACTGTGTCCTACTGCTTGTGTTAAACAATTTCAGCATTTTTTCTCATGGCCAGAGGCTTAGTCATGAATAGCCACATACTGTAAATATTAAGCCTGTGAACCCTGCTTGGTTCCTTTTCTTTTTTTTTTTTTTTTTAATTTAACAGCACTGACTCATACCAGATAACGATTTAGCTCAATTTTCTTTCACTTAAAAATGCAAAGAAGAATTTGACACGATTAAAGTTGTTCTAAATCCTCTAATAATGAAAACTGACTTGGACTGCAAGTACACAGTTTGTTCACTTCTATAGACACTGGGTGAATTTTCCCAGCCCAGCAAACTTTGAAAGTTGGAAGTAGTTGAGTCCTGACACATGTGCGTGTTTGTCGTAAGAGTCATTTTTTTAACATTAGTGTTTTCATAAATTGACCTTTGGTTGAGAGGTAGCTCTTTTCTAAGCACTGTTTGGATCTTTGCTTTCTGAGAGCCTAAGAAAACTGATAATGAGTAAAGGTTCAATTCTGAGGCTGATGGACAGGCAAGTCTAGTGGATGAGGCAGAGGAAGCCTGTGAGGGAGACTCTGTATTGCAAAATGGTGTTTGCCATGGACTCACGTATGGTGCTGTAGGAAGGAGAGCTATAGGACAGCAAAATCCCCATTTCTTTGGGATTATTCTACTTTTTTTACTTTTACTTTTTACTTTAAAAGACGTATTTGTGATATGTCTTTTTTTTTCTATGTTCCTGGTAATTATTTTAATAATCTTCCTGTAATTTGGAAACTTGTTTACATGTCCATTTTTTTAAAAATCACTGTGTTAGAAAAAGAGGAATTTCAAAAGCCAGTGGATCCAGGCATTTGCCACTGCTTCACATGAGCCTGTTCCACTCCTCCTCCCACTGTGCTCTTCTCTAATATTCCTTTACTGCCCTAGCCCTTTTAGACACACTATTACTCAACCATTAAACCATGCCCATCTTTTTCAGTGCTGTCTGAAGTATAATGTCTTGGAAAGATAAAAATGGTAGGAAGCCTAACAGAGCCTTAAGGAAGTCTTCTTTGGTCTCCTATTGAGGAAAAACAAATACTGTAGCATCAAAACCGTAGTTTTCCCTGAAAGCCAAATAACACGTCTCCTGTCTATAGCATATATCCCTAAATTAAGGCATGCATTTAGTGTCTCCTATTGACAAAGGGTGTTCTGCACACCACTTGCATACAGGATACGTAGTTGAGATCCGTACCGCGTGTGAGAGAACTGCACAAAAGAGAACTTTACCCTTGGCTTGTTATATGCTTACTACATGGTGAAAGCGGGTATTTTTGGTATCTTCACTGACAGATTATATTTTCTGGAGAAAATACAGACTATAGAAATTATTACAGATGTGATGCAGGTCTGATTACAAATAAAGAAACTCCTAAAGAAAGTCTTAATACCTTACATGTCTCTGGTTTCTCTTGTCAAAAGAAGGGAAGCAGTTTTCAGATTCACTAGACAATTGTATGAAGCAAGCAATGTGCTCAAGAGGTTTGTAGTAATTAATGCATTATTCAGCACAATAATTCATGTCTTCAAAAGACAATCAAAATGGTATCAATACGTATTTAAAACAAACCACCTTTTAGCACTGGTCAGTAGTAAATAGCAGGATGCACAAACATTTGAAAGTACATTTATCACAACTCCTTTCATGAAGAAGAATCAGGTGTCCGTGGCTGTCCTGCAATGGGCTTGCTATAGTTTCATTCAGGTTGATTATGGCAATTTAATTACCATACTTGTGCTATTCTTTGTAGTGCAAGCAAGCAGCAACACCTAAATGGAAATTCATGTAGACACAGCAGGATGTTGTTAAGAGATTGCTGAATACCACTGTTCATAAAGTTTTTGGTTCTGTGTGGTTACATTGGAAATCTCTGCCCTAAAATTAAAAAAAAAACCAAAAAACAAAAAAAACCCTGTGACTTGGAAACAGCCATCTTAATTCTATCATTTCAGAAAAATAAAAGCATTCTGTGATAGTATTAGAGTTAAGAGTTGAAAATTCTTGAATATTTATTCAATAACAAACAACACACCAAAAATCTTACAATCTCTACTTAGGTCATGTCTATATTTTTTTGTGGGGGATATTTTTAAAGGATCTTGGAATCTACCTACAATGGCACGTATATAAAAATAGCTATGTAACTATTCTCAATATGACTACCACAAAATATGCTGCAGTTGTGCTTTAAATGTGTGCTAATGTCAAATACAGGGGTTAACGTGTCATTTCTGAAGCTTTTCTAAAAAAGTTTAATCTAAATTAGGGGAAAAAAATAAGAGGAAGTAGAATAAATTCTTGAAAGGATGTGGGATTCACTCTAAGTCTCTTGGTTACCCACTCAGGTCTGAGAAGAAATTAAATTAATGAAACCCTGAATATTAGCATAGCCTAATTTCTCTCAATCAGTTCCTGCAACACATGGATCAACTTGTTAAAAGAGTTTGTGTGAGTGATGGGGGAAAAAAAGAGCTGTTGATAATGTCTTCCTTGCCTGACGTTCAGTAAGGAGTAAGCAGCAGTACTGATGGAGCCTGCGTTCTAATGGATGGGTTTTCTTGTTGTTGGCTTTTGGTGCCTCATGATAAACTCTGGCAGAACCTTTTTCCCTATTTTGGGTTTTCCAGAAGACAAGGATTCTCTGAGGCCTCATAAGTTTTTAATTTGTGCTGTATCCTGCCTTTCAAAGGGAGCAGAATTAGGGTCTCTTCTTTCTACTTCCAGAGCTGCGTTCACAAAACCTGGTGGATGTGCATGGGCTTTTGTTTCTAAAGACCACTGTATCTTCACTGGATTTAGTCAACATGACCAACAATTTCTTTAATTGTTAAGACTGAATGGATGAGTACACATACTAGCTGTGTTTGAGAACTCTGGGGAACACCAAGAAATAGATACATATTTTAAATGCATTTGCTTCTAAGCTGTTTGTGTCTGCCAGGCAGATTTTCTTTGTTTAATTAACATAAGCAGCTTTTCTTTTTTAATAACTTTTCCTCCAGTGACTTGCTACTTGGATTTTGTTATATGAGCTTGCTAGTTTTAACACTAAACCAACAATAATTCATGTTTAGTTTGGATTTGATTAGAAACCCTGTGGAATCACACATTCCATTGTGGTATGGCTTTTGCCTTTTCTTTCGCTAAAGTTGAGTAGCAACAATAAATAATGTCCTAAAGCAAAGAAAGGGGTGGAGGGGGAGGGTGGTGTTGTGGTTGGGGTGTTTTGTGTTGTGGGGGTGTTTTTCCCTCTCAGTTGCCTATAGCAGGAGGACACACGGGGCAGATCATCATGAATCATTCACATGTGTTGTGGCAGTAGCTGAGTGTAGAACTTGTACAGAAAGAGAGAAAATTAACTCTTGTGCAAGCTGGAAACTGAATCCACCTGAGCTGATTCTAAAGCATGGGAGCAAGACACTCCTGGTAGCTTTAAGGAAAATGTTCTCCATGTCCTTTCAGAGTTGAAACCCATTTAGAAACACCAGCTAGTGAAGACTGTAATTGTTTGCTTTGTGACATGAGGTGGAAGATGAACATTACTGCATTGTTCTGAAGACTTAAATGCTGTCTTCTTCTGTCTACAGAAGACTTTGAATTTGGCAGGGGGATGACTTTGCTACTGCCCTAGGGAGTGAATAGCTGCTATTCTTTGCACACATGCATTCATGTGTATACACACATCCTAGAAGATTAAGCCCCTGTCTCCAGTTGCTATAGTGGATGCACTTGCTCTGTATTTGCTTGGTAAACATACCTCCTGCTAATGCTGTTTCCCCTCATTTCTTTCACGAGACAGGTCATTCTGAAAATCCTCAGCTACAAGATGAACTATGAAAGCCATCTGCTTCCAGATCAGGGAGAGTGAATATAATAAATCTTCTTTGCCTCATTGGTGGGATATTGACCCTTTCCCACAGCTCACTGCATGTGTTTATTTCTAAGGAGCACAACTGTGTTAGCCCTTCCTTGCCCTCTCTTGCCAAGGGATTACCCATAAAGCAGTGATCTTTAATATTCGCTTCCAAGGAAAAAACTGTTCCCGGGATACAGTTTGCCCTGACTTGTGACACTTTACTAGGTCCATCTGACTTCAGGTTTCCCATAGACTGCATACCTGGTTTGTGGTGCTTTTTCCCCACTACAGAAGAGCAGACTTTCAGATCTGAGTATCTACAGTGGTGAGGATCTACTAGTTTGCTTGGTAGTCCGCCAGCTGAAGACGTTTATATGTGTGCAGTCCAGCAATCTTAAGGAAAACAAGTTGTCAGATCTTGTAACTCCTCCCATCGCATTTCCCAGAATTCTAGTTCCTTTAATCAGCCACTTTGTTTTACTGAGCATTAGACTTCCTAGATCCATAGGCAGGAAGAGGGAGTTTGTTGTCCTCTTCTGTTTAGATCACTGAAACCTGCAGTGAGCAACAGAAGCTGCACTGTTTGGGAAAAGGACCCTCTCAGCACTGAGCTGCTTTTGTGGCTCTTCTCTTGACTTCATATGTTTCTTTATTTTCATGTATACACTTCCAGACAGCAGTCAAATTGAGAGATCCACAAAACAGAGATACCTGAGACACTAGAGGTGCAAGGACCCAGTGTGTCCTTGCATCAGCCTCAAGTTTAAAAAAATCAGCCTCATGCCATGCTTGTCTCTGGTAACTGGGTGAAAGGACACAAGGCTGCAAATTTCTGTTATTTCCTCAGCACTTGAAACACTGGGATGCCACCAAGTCAGGAGCTCTGTTTCATACAGAAACTCTTCCTTCTGACCGCTAAAGCTGGCTGCAAGGATCAGTGCCTGAGACAGGTAACAGCTTGCTCATCACTGCTCAGAGGAGGTGGAGGGATGAGATCAGGCATGTCTCAAGCCAGGCGCCAAGTGAAACTTTGCAGAAGGCACTGGGCTTCTACCTGACCAGGAATGTTCCTCCACCAGGTGGAGCAGCTAAACAAGTCCCTCCTTGCCCGGGGTTGTGTTGATTTTTTTTGTTTTAATTTAATTTAAATAATAAAAAAGAAACTCTTGGGTGCTTCACGTTCACTACCAGGCAGGTACTCTAACAAACGTGCTTGGAATTCAAGACCACTCTTCAGGTACGTGACCTCAGAAAAAACCATTTTCTTCAAGGCCAAATTGGCACATCTGCTTCTGTAACTTGACTTGTGCCTTCAGCTTTTTCTCCTCTTCTATATAATGCAAAGAAACCCTGAAGTCTGCAAGTTAAATTTAACCTCCTCTGCTGTTTGTGGGGTTTTTCTTGCCTGCTCTTCTTTACACCACTTACTTATACTGTTGTCTCTCAAGGTCACCTTTTTCCTCAATCTGAAAAAAGTGCTTGAGAAAAAAATACTGGATCAGTCCTGTAATCCCTGTTTTCGTCTCTGTGTTACAGAATTTCTGAGGTAACATGCTTTTCCTTGATTTAGGTAAAAAACCCTGATATTGTCGCATCATTCTTTCTTTAAACAGTTGTCCCTGTACCTGCATTGTGTGTAGGATTGTAGAAACTACTGCTACGTTATGATTCTGAAGCTGCAAAAACTGTTGTACATCATATATACTAAATCCTTACTTCCTTGAAAAATCCCTTATTCTTAGAAATCAGATTATGTAACTCTATCTGCCCTGGTAAGAACTAGGTTAACATCTATTTGGTCTGCTGGCAGGCTAGAGGATTCCCCCACACACACCCCACCCTTTTAAATATCTACATCTTAGGCTATTGCCTTGATTATTTGGAAAGTTAAACATTAAACTAGGGAGCACAGTGAGAGACTGAGAATTAGGATCTTCGCCGAGGTAAGGGGACTGCATACAAAGCTGATGACATATAACTCCAGGATCTGCGTGACCTGTGATTTGGAGGTACAATAATAAGCAGTCCTTAACAGATTATGATGTCCGGATGCTAGCAGCTTTCAGTGTGCAGATGGTGATGCTGTCAGGAAATGTCAGCCTTCGGTCTCTAAATGCCTGTCACATTTCATTAGGGCGCGCAGATGAGACTGTTCCCTCCACCGCTGAGGCTCGACAGCAGATAAAAAATGAGTTCTCCTGGTAATCGCCCCACTCCTTATTATTTTGTGATCCGTTCATTTCACCCGAGTGTCGATATCTACAGAAGCAAAACGTGCTTTCGTGTATGAATTTTCACATTGTTGGTGACAACAAATGTGTCATCACTCAGGGAGATGCCAAATGTCCTGCAGAAGGGCAAAGAAAGCCGATTTCTTGTTCTCTAGAGGAACAATGCATCAGCCTAAGAATTCAGTGTATGTTTGCAGACACCTAGGGGAGACAGACAACTGCTCTTTGTTTTGCAACTGTCACTTTGGGTATTAGACTGTACTATGTCTCTCCTGCTGTCATTTTGCCTCCACCTTGGACTGAAACTCCGACAGTGCAGACACAAGGAGAATAACAGGTGGTATAAAGGGACATGGACAAGCCATGGTTTTGCCCTAGCAATGCAAGAGCATAGCTAAAACACCTAGTCCCTCCCCAGTCTTTCTGGCATGCAGTAATGGAGCAACAGCTGCAGTGATGGGTTCTGGGGACCATATAATCTTCTGTGACGTGACCTTCCTGATCAAAGTATAGAAGGACCCCACCAGACCACCAACACAGAAAAGAACAGGAAAAAAGGCCAGAAGTGGGAAATGAAGACCCTTGAACACAACAGTCCGAACTCTGAGATGATGCTAGAGCTACAGGGATGGTCTGGGGAAATAATTTTCCTACATACTTTTCCTATAGATCTTTATATCTCTTATCATGTAAATCACTTCAGTATGTTTTTGCAGAGAACAATATTTTGGTGAAATAAAGCAGAGATTTGTTTTGGGGAAATAAATTACTTACCAACGGAAACTTGCCCAGCCCCAAGCAGGTTCTCACTGCTCGGTCTTTCTTGCCTGCTTTGAAGCCTTTACTAAAAAAAAACAAACAAAAAACACCACAAAACAACACAGTAATTTTAGTGTGAACACTCCATGATAAAGGAAATCTAGTGCCTGTGCATGATAAGAGAAAGCCTGTGATATTATGTGACATGAAGCCCACAACGGCACATTTATGTCAGACTGTCAACACTGCTTTCATAGCCCAGTACAATTCTGTATCCAAAGTCTTGCACATTACTCCTTGTTGTTTCTGGTTTGTTGACCAGGCTTTTGCATGTAAATGTATGTGAGAGACACAGGTTTATATTATGCTTTGTCTTTTTAAAAAGTCTTTCTCTTGCTGGTAACAGAAAACCGTTATCTTACCTGGAAACAAAGAAAACTTGTTCTGGCTGCAGCTGAAGGAAATCAAGGCATGAGGGAGCAGCTGCACTTTGTGTCCACATTTGGTACATTAATAGGTTCAAAAAACATTCGTAGCTTCATAAAACAAAGATTTCTAAGGGTGTTTTCTGGATGGTGTTAGAGCAGGAGTAGCTAATAAATATTCAGTAGGCTTTACTTTCAACAAACACCTTTCCTGTGTACTTATAAATGAAGTCCTTACAATCTTACTGTCATCCACAGTGGTCCTAAAACCTCACGTGAGCAGCTGCTGGTTTTACATATATTCTCAAATGCACCCCCTAGAGATAAATCAACGGTAGGGAGTCATTATTTTCTAGCAAGTGGCGTAAGGGATTCATATAAATCATCTCTTTTCACAGATCAACTCTACCTGTCCCTCTGCAAAGAGGCAGCCTGCCAAGTTAGCCATTATGCATCACTCTGTACCTATCACAGCAAATCAAGAAGAAAAGCCGCAGGCCCCAGCTGAGATTTAGGAATTGTAAGTGCTTATGTTTTAATTGTGTTAAAGGCACAGAATGTTTCTGTAAGAGCAGCACCTGGCGGACCACTGGCTCTAGCTCATTCCTGTTATGAAATCTGTAGTATGTCCATTTTTTAAAGTATTATTATTTGGGAAGTTTATGTATAAATCCATACTTTGAGATGTAGATTTTTTTTCCTAGAAGCTGAGAAAATCTTCGTCATGTTTGCCTTTATTTCTGAACCCGGTTGCAGTTAATGAATCCAAGCTCCCAAAAGTTCCTGGCAGGATTCTCACCATCTTGAAAGGAGCCTGGATTTCACCCAATTATGGTTCTAATACTAGCTTCAAAGCTACTGCTGCTGCTTGCACGTTATACAACTCGCAGGGCATATCTTGGCAACAAACCATATGCAACAATGCGCCATGAGCTCAGCTCAACCCGAGTTACCCATTTTTGTGAACGTCTGAGGTCAGTGGTGGAGTTTTCTTTGCCTGACTTCCTAAGAAAGCGAGGTTTATACGCTCACATTAGCTGTCTGTGTTTGTGCCTCCTGACAGCTTTTGTATCTGTTGGCCCATGGAACAAAACCTGACAGAAAGGTCTCGGGATGTGACACCCCTTCCCTGCATGGAGATGGAGCATCACGGGGAAAAATAATGGAAAGTCTTGATTTTGAGCGACGCTTTAAGGAAAAAACATTTTCCCAGAGCCTATCTGAGATACACACTCCTTTAGTCTCAGATATATATAACTTGATTACTCTAGGTTTTATGTTATTATTTATAATAACTCTTGCTTCATTTTAAGACATTTCGGTACAGCTGGGTTTTCGGAGTTTTGGGTGGGTTTTTTAAGGTTTTAAATTCTTTACATAAATTACAGGAGCACTCTTTATTTGAGGCCTAAACAGCAATATTTGACAGATCTATGCTAAGCCAAAAGGAAAACACTCTCTTCTTTGGTGCATTTGGCAAAGTACGGGAAATAACAAAATTCACATATTTTAAAAAAAAGGAGAGAAAAAAGAGTTCCTAAAACAAGGGAATTCATTCACTTTACACAATATTCTTCATACAAACATGGTATACTCAACTTTTGTGAAGTTTCATACCTTCAATAATGCTTAAATTTTTGTAGGACATACACATGCATAAATCAGAAAAAGTAGATGGAATTAAACTCTGAATACAGGTCCTTTAATACCAAGATACACAGCCAAATGAAATTTCCTTCCTTTCCTTCTTCTTTGCCATTATGTTTTTTTAGCCAAAAGGTACATTTATGACCAAATAAATTGTCATTTTTTATTTTTTTGCAGCTCACTCTGCAAAGAATGTATTACATTATAAGCCATAGCAAACAAGATCTGATTGCCCTTAGCGTTCAAACCGTATCGTAAGAAACTCCTCATACAATAAAAGAAATATTAGTATTATATATTTGTTCACTGGAGCTTTCTCTCAGTCCTTTTAATGCATAAAATAAAAGCTGCAGCGATTCAGTCGTCACCTGACACACAGACAGAAATCCCCAGAACATAGAAAACATGTTAAGGTCCTTTCAACTGCCAATACAAAATTAACCACTTGGTGAAGATATGCCTCAGCATTTCTGAACATTCAAGTGCAATATCACTTGCAGTCTGAAACACTTGAAAAATGATTGAAAATTCAAATGATGACAGCATATTTTCCCATGATAATGCTTTCCTGCATTATGAGCCACCAGTGTGACATTTGCCAAGGTTATATCACTGTAGTCAATCTCTACATTTGTAAATAATCCCAATTTCCCTTCACTGCAGTCTGAAAATATTCAGATGATGGAGAATTCTATTCTGCTAATGAGCAGCAATTCTTAGGGATATTCTAATAACTCTTAGGAGTATTTGATATTTCTGTGAATTGCGGCATCAGAGGAAAAACATGTCTTTCCCAAAGAAATCTTTGATTCCTTTCTACATAGAGATGCCAGCAATACAAAAAGATTTTATTTTACCAGGATATATAGCTCTGGTTGTGTGTGTATGCTAGAAAACAAGGCTATTTCATCAGTGGTTGCAGTCGTGCATTCCAAAAAAGGTCAGTATCTCAGGGGATTTTTGCCAAGTTTTCTATTTTGTTCCCCTTTAAAACATTGCTTTAACCTCAAAAGCAGCACCTTTCCATTTCCATTTCCATCACAGAGCCCTGCAGCTTCCTCAGCCATCCAGACAGCACTGCACGCTGCCGTGCCGTGCCATTACACACCACAGAAACCCCCCTGAGCTGGCTCATGCATCTTTGTATGGCTGGTAGCTCTTCATAGGAGCCTCAGGGAGCTCTGGTGGTGGTGTCCCCCTAGAAACAGCTAGATTTCTTCAGAGTCTTTACTTCTTCACAGAACATTTGCAATAAAACATGCTGAACTCAGTGTATGGCAAAGACTTGTTGTTTTCAAAGCTAACTTTCAAGACATTTTCTTCTTTGTGTATTTTTTTTTTTTAAGCAGGACTGTAACTGCTAAAACTGTGCCTGGGAAATACAATGCAACAGGCAACTTTTTATGGGATTGCGGTAATGATTTTTGTTTGAGTATTTTTGATTCAGTCAATACAAACTGAGATTTTTGAACTTTATTACAGGTTTTCCTAGGGGATTTGATTGTCAGGCTTTTTTTCTACACTGAATGTAAGGTCTAATCAACACTTACCTCAAACGCAATAAAAGGCTTTTGCAAGAAAAAGGGGAAGATCAATTCATTCTAAGAGAAGAAGCAATGAACGGATTAAAACTGCAGGGAAAGGAAAAAGGAAAAAGACTTTAAATAGTAGACAAACTGCAGGTTTTCCAAGTTAGAGTGGAAGAGGCTGCTAGGAGGATTGCGGAGTGTCTCCATTCCTGGAGAACAGATGGAAGAAATGTGTGTCAAAAACAATTAGGTGTAACTGCTCCTGTCCCAAGATCATGAATGTGTTAGAAAAAACCTTCCCAGCAACGTTTCAGACATATTTTTTTAACGATTCTGTGATTATTTAGTGTTGTTGTATACTTTATACTCTGAGGGTGACCAATCACTGGCACAGGTTGCCCAGAGCGCTTGGGGAGTTTCCATCCTTGGAGATATTCAAATGCTGTCTGCACATGGTCCTGGGCAACTGGCTCTGGGTGGCCCTGCTTGAGCAGGGAGGATGGAGCAGTTGACCTCCAGAGGTACCTTCCAACCTCAGCCACTCTGTGATCCTGTGAAATTTGATTGATTCGTTCATATGAGATGTGAACAAAATAAAAATTATAGAAATAAAGGACTGTACTTGGAATAAGAGAGACATTACAACCAGCAGAAAACTGTTAAAGAGACCCTTGTGATAACCTCACTTCATGAGAGGCCTCAGTGTGAGCTCAGCTCCTACTGCATACTGAAAGCTTCCTTGGGCTGCAGGATAAAAGGTTTAATTGATTCAAGGGGAAGAACAGGCATTGGAGAAGAAATCCATTGAGGGGTACTAAATACAAAAATGCTTTGAGACCTATGGAAATTGGAGCTGAAAATGATCAGAGACTGGGAGAATATTCAAAAGCTCAGCTTTGCTTGCTTGGTTTCTACTCTTCCCTTGGTGTTTGCACCTCAAGGCTAGGGGAAGTTCTCACCATAGCCTCTCCCCCATGCATGAGCCAGGGGAGGACTAGCCACCACCTCCCCCTGCCCAGGGAAAGCAAAGTCCAGATCATGGCCCAGGGAGGACCTTGGGTGCCACAACAGATGCCCATGCCAGAGAGTCAGGAGGTTTGTCACAGCTGGTGGTAGCAGATAAGTGTACATGCAGCCCTTGTGACTGCCCAAACTGTACATAAAGCATCCATTCGCAAGGAATCAATCACACATAGCTACTGATTCTCCACTCTGCAATTTAGATTATAAGTCACTGTTTAAGTCTTTTTTAAGCAGATGACATGACAGGTCAGTTATTGCAGTTGTTAATGTTTAGTGGTCTTATTTCAAAATCAGGTTGTCTGCCGCCAGAAGTCTGTACTGTTCCCCTTTGCTGATGTAGAGCAGAACCCTTTTAAATCAATCAATTATAAGAAGAATATTTTCCTGTGCCCTGTACTAAGGAAATGTATTCTAACTCAATGCAAATGAGATAAAAATATTAAAAAGAGATTTCCTGTTCCAGCCAAGGCTTTTGGGTTTCATTCAGTCTTACACTATGGTATTTTATGCTTAAGTACGGACTTTGTTTCAGGAAATGAATATATTCATAATCACAGAATTCAGAGGTAGAACTGAACAAGAAATAGAACAGAACTCATTTTGGTGTGTCTCCTCCTTAGCTGTACCAACGAAACTCCTTCTTTTGCTAAAGTTGTGTCTGTAGTCTATTAAGCGCAGGGTGCCTGACAGCTGCCACGTAAAACACAACTTTGCATGATGCGCTTGGAAATGGCTGATGGGGCACTGTCATGAGATGCCCGGTGATTATCCAGAGTGAAAAATGGTAATCCCAGCAAGAGTCCCATCCTAAGGGGATGAGTGGTCCATGGGGACTGCAGAGGTGAGAAGACGAGAGCAGAAGGGCAGGCCTCAGCCAAAACTGGAGTCACAACACACACTTACCGCTCCCAGGTCGCTACCTCCAAAACGTGGAATGAAAACAGTCCCGTAGATGTGCACCACCAGTGGCCCAAAGATGAGATAAGAGAATGGCTGACCCAGGGAGGCCTTTCCCTCACCACCCAGCACTCTGCCTCGGAAAAGGAATAGACACAAATGAGAAGGGTGCTACAGAGGGCTGGGGTTGAAAAACTGCTATTACAAGGCCTGAAATAAAGTTCCTGAATTTAAATTCTTGCAAAGTAGGAAGAACTGAATGTTTTTCAGTGCAATTTTGGTCAAAATGCAGAAAAAATGTTATTAAAATGCACAGTTTATGCTGAATGTGTTTAATAAAAGCAGTGACCCAACTTTCTAGAGGAAAAGTCTTTACAAAAATTGTTGATATTCCCTTCAAAAAAACCCAAAACCCATGAGTTACAAGACAGAGCTAAAGCCCTGTGCAATGGGGTTATCATTCTTAACACTGTTATTTTCTGGACACTGAGCCATGTGTGAAGTCTTAGTAAGTATTTGCTTAGTGTGACTATTAAAAGATGGTAGAGGATAGGAATCTTTTCAGAGAGTAAAAAATATTTTTGCAAACTTACCACAAGCTAGCACTACAAGTAAAAACTTTGAGATTATTTGAGTTACACACTTAGTAAGGACATTTCTTTAGTAGGGGATGTAAAAATCAAAACACGGTCAATTTTTTAACTGAGAAGGTATCACAAAAAAGAACAAAATTCACTCTTAATGAGTGGGCTAAAAATAACCAAGAACTAAACCTAAGAAAGGTCCAGCAACTACAGATACATTTACCTGAATCATACAATATGTTTAATTTCACAATAGCATGGGCTCTGATGGAAAATATATAGTTTGTGTTAATGAAACTCATTTGAACACTAATGTGGAAGTAAATTATTTGTGTGATAATATAACCTATTTGTCATGTTGGTTATAATTTTCTCTGTAGTGGTTCCTCCCCCACCATGGGATGATTTATCTCAATTTCACTGTCATCCTCTTAATGAAGTTAGCCAAGATCCTCCAGTATTAAATTACAAAGAGCACAGGCCAACTGTTTGGAGCTCTAAGCTCTTTAAACTGGCAGTTCCTTCTTGGGGCAAATGTCTTTATTAAAGATTTATTTTGTCTGCCCTTTGAAACTAGTGCATTACCATCAATTTGAAAGTTTTCCTAAGGTTATTCCATGGCAAAAGAGGGCAAGTAGAATCAATCTCTGCTGCTGCAGAGCTGTTTCTTGTGATATCTGTATCAGGCAACCTTTAAAGAAATTGGATTGTAGTCAGGTTTCAGACACAGCCATATTTTTTTTTTCAACATGACTGCAGTCTGGTTTATTTTAGAGCTGTTTAAAACAGGATAATTAGTGCACCAATTAAATGGATGGTGAAAGGCTGCTGCTGCCTGCTGCAGAGCACCCTGATCTGCCCCAGAAGGAGCCGGGGGTGCAGGATAGACATTCCCATGAAGTGGGGAATGTTAGCGCCTGGTTTGGTTGTCACACTTGACTGGCACAGCTCTAACCAGGCTCCTGCTCTTCAGCTGCCTTGGGGATCCCTGAAGCTCTCTGCTTGAGCCTCGGCTGCCCTCACAGCCTCGACATTTTCTGAACCATTTCCCAGGCTGAAAATAGGGCTACAAACAAGGGTGTAAGATCACTGCTGCTATCCCATGTGCCTTCTTGATCTGACAACTCCATCATCTCAGGTGTCTCATGTACCATTTTCAGCAGCCCTCCTTTCAGTATTGTTCAGCCCAAACATTAAAAACTAACCATTTTTCTCAACATATAAATGATTTTTGAGGCTGCATGAGGCAACAGTTGAGGTTTTGAAAGGGGTATAGCTTCTCTGAGCACAACACCCACTTTAACTGGTCCTTTATCAGATCCCTAAATTTAAACTGTGCTGTGAACAACTTCCCCTGAGCTTTGAACATGTGAAGTTTTATTTTTTCTCCACTCACCCTCACTGTGTGTGTTTTTACAGTGTAATCTGGGGCCGTGAAAGCTCAGAACATTTTAGATCAGTAAAACTGCCCGGGTATCCTCAAACAGTTGCACGGTAATCCAGAGTTTCCTGCCTTTTGTCAGCAGGATAAGGCAGCCTCTGTGCAAGAAGCGCTGCTCCGAGGATCTCTTTAGCCTGCAAGAGGTGAGCAAGCCATCCCTCCAAATCAGCAATGCAGATGAGCTTTGTCTATTCTTCTCCTTGAACAAGCATATTATTCTGGGTACTGCAAAGAAAATGGCACTCAACCGATTTTCTTTTCCCCTTATTGCACTTCAAAGCAAGTGGTATTTTAGAGCTTCCTCCAAAAAAGAGAAACTCTGTATTTGACACAGGACAACTGACCATAAGAAACCACGCTTACGAGGTGATCCATCTCCCCATTTGGTACCGGTTAGGCAGGAATCACAAGCAAACTAATGTCTACTATTTCTGAAAAGCGCTCTATTTGATACTTTTATCTATTTTTTCCTATCCGGTACCTGAGCCGGGGAGAGGTAGTAGGCCAGCCAGCAGTTTCACGTGCATAGACCCAATGCAGGGGTGACCCAGGGGCTGTGGGTGGTATGGGCCAGCGGCAAAGGGGCACCTGTTGCGAGAGTGGAATGCACCTCACTCAAAAAAGAGAAGTGGTAATATGTTTTATTGAGGTAAAAATAATAATTTGACAGAGCTCAATAAATACAAGGGAATTTAACAAAGTTTAACAGCGGTTTACCAAGGTTCAATAAGTTTGATGGCAAGGTTAACCTTATTAATTATTGCATGGAAGAAACGTGCAAAGGAAAATTGAGTTAGAATTGAGTTAGAAAGATTCACACACAGACTGGAGACACAAAAGGGTAAGGAAGACCCTCCTGTTGAGTCACGAGGTTCAGAGTGGACCCCTTTGCTTTCTAAACTCCTGGTGGAGCTTAGGTGCAGCCAGGTCTAATCTTAGTCTCAGGCTTGGGCAATGCTTTACTTCTAATGGAATTATCTATACAAAGTTTATAAAACTTCATATCTAATAGCTACATGGACTAGTAAGTGTGGACTTCTCAAAGATGAAATAATGTGATTTTTGAAGGACATACTAATAGATTTAAGTGTGTTTGGACATACCAATACATTTAAATTCCATTGTTAGGTATTACAAAGAAACAGCATGGGATGTCTGCATTTAAACTACTTCATCATCACTTAGTTTAGCTTCTCCTCAGTTTACATGAGAATTTGATTCAAAATTTGACTGTCTAGCAAGGAGAGAACGATCTTTTGCGATTCCTTGAGTACCTTTTCTACCTTCCTTTCTGAGGCTATTTCTTTTTTTCAGACCAATTCAGACACTGTCCCAGATGAAGTTATTTATAACAGTAATTGTCTCTGATATCTGCAAAGACCGTTCAACTGGCCCAGAAAGGATAGGAGTGGTAGAGTTGTCTCCTGCCTCTTTGACAGCTGCAGTCGTCTGCCACATATCTCCATCCCACCTTTGCCAGCCTGCTCCGAACACCCAGGGTGTTCCCTATGCCCTTGGTTACATTTCTGGGACCTGTAGCTGTCTCTTAAGGAAACCTTCATGTGGGCTGCAAAGCTAGAAGAGAGGCAGTAAAAAACTTTTTAACAGAAACCAGGAACAGCAATCCTCATCACCAGCCAAGGGTTCATTTATTTTACACAGGAAAAAAAGAAATCAACCAACCGCAACAGAATGAGATGGTACGTGCTCTTCAGCCCTGCAGGAATGTACCTCACTTTTGTCCTTCATCTGCTGTTGTCATCTTAGATCAGAAACTAGTTGGATCCTTGCTAGCATAGAAAGCCAATGGGGGAAATGCAGATTTTCAGTGCTGTTTGACGCACCTTTTCATCACTGTTAAAATAGAAGAACTGCTACATCACTTGACAAACAGAGAAGACTTGCAAGTTCTCTCAATATAAAATGAAATAATTTTGATGTTTGAGAATTATGTTCTAGGGCTTTTTGGGGTAACTACTCTGGAGGACAAATAATGAATTTGACATTTAGGGATATCGATGACAATTACTGTGTTCAGTTATTGAGACTGAGAAACCCCTTGTTGTTTTTTTACGGAGGACTAATAGCTTAATTAATATTCATTTCAAGTCAGAAGTAAGTACCCTGTTGGACGGTAGATCAATAGTGCCCATCACAATTTTTAATGAGAAACTGTGGATCATACATGCCACTCCCTGACATAGAACTGAGGATTTATAGCACAGAGAATACACGAGGATATTAAAGTCTTGCACAGTGAGCTGAGGACAGGGCATACTTACTCAAATGTTAATGAAGAATTTTCCACATCAACACACCTTTTCCACTTCTTGCCATTGCATATTGAAATGTCATAGGATATTTCAAATCATTATTTTCCTTTTGCATATTAATCACTATTCTGAATATTTATTTTTAATGTCTTCTGTAGATAAAAGAATCATAAATCTCCCAGCTGAAAATGTTTTCCAAACAGAACGTTAAAATATTTAGATGATTTTGACACCATTGGGACAACTCTGCTGAATGATCCTCTTTCCTAATCTTGATCTATGACTCACACTGAGGATGAGGGGGAAAGAGGTTTTTTTCTTCTTCTTCTTGGAAACCCAAAAAGCTGGATTGCTAAAAGCATGTGGGAAGAAGGACAGGGGCTTCGGTAATAAGGATGAAGGAGCCTGCCCTGCAGTTAGTGAGAATTATATGCCCAAGTGAGTGGTAAATATCGTAACAGGAAAAATTTGTCCTCAGGCACGAAGTTGGCAGGAGCGTAGTCAATAAACAGATCAATGAACTTGCACTATTTCTAGTAGAAGCTGAGTCCCTCCAGAAGTGGCGAGACATTTGAGCAGTTGTTTCATCTATATAGCATATTTTGAAGAGTGGGAACCTGCATTTCTGTGACTTTCACAGGGTGCCAATGGAGTCTCTATGTGACCCTGAGAAGTAAAATAACATCACCCAAAACGTAGGCCAGCAGAAGGACTTCTCAGAAATTATCTAAGGGCTTATTGTTGGAGGGAAAAATTGTGGAGCAATGAGGTACTGTAAAACCAGAAAGTGAAAATTGTTCTGAAAGCACAATGCTAATGGGAACTGGCTTCAGAGTTGGAATCTTATGGTTGATGTACCAAAAAAAGGATTTTCCTTGAATGCCGGCATCTGGACAAATCTCCCTCAAGTGTATTCTTCAGTGTCCAGTAACGTACAAGCTCCAACTGCAGACCCTCCCTGAATGGTCTTACGCAGACAGCTATTTTCACAAAGCTTTGCAAGAGCTTAATTTCTCTGAGGTCACTAGACCTTTGTCAAACCTGTATGAAAACAGACAAGTCCCAGCAGACTTCATGTTCCCATTTCTGTTGATCTGAAGGATCTCTAGCCATGTATTTAGAAAAGCCTTAATTTGAACATTTCTTTTAAATCGACTGCCTAATGTTCTCTGGTAACAGAATTTCTTCATCTCCTTTGTGACTCTGCTAGTAATGTCATTTATCAATGGACATTTTGAGAGCCTGTATTTTGTCTACCTTGTGACATTTTAATGTGGCCTGAGAATCACAAAATTTTGGCCAGGCATCCTCTGAAAATCAGGGCCTTGGAGAGATGGCAAATCAAACACTCAGAATCAGGCATCACTTTTGAAATCTTGGTTTATGCTCATATCAAAATAAAAAAAAAAGGGGGGGGGTAATGGTAAAGCCTGTTGGGTAGGAAAAATGCCTACGTTTAAGAGTGGTAGGATCTAGACTGTAGTAGTTGCCATCAGGTACAACCCACATGTAGACTTTTGGGGGTGCTGTACAGCACAGTGTAAGCACGGACAGGCTCCAGCTGGGGTTTTTTTGGAGCCAATGATTGCCTACAGCATCTCCAAGAAACAGGTCTGTTTCTAGGTACTTGAATAGCCAGATCAGTGTCTACTATAAACTTCCAATTTTAAAACATTAAGCTATATTGCATGATAGGGACTGAAAAGACTTCTGATTCCAGCTGAGTTGTTTAAACACAAAATAAGTGACGGTTTCCAAGCCCTGATTGTCTCAGGCATCTCTCACCCTGACATAGTATGGATAAATATTACTCATGAAAACAAAGATTAGGGTACAGTTAAATATTAACAACCATCTGTGTTCTACTGCTTTCAGGTCAAAACAACAAGAGCACAGTCTTATTCCGTGGCTTCAAGAATGAAGGACAGTGACTGCTGAAACTCTTTATGCGTGGTTAAGGTGGGGAATCCTACATCACAGATTCATGAGAAGATTTAGGTTAAAAATTGTGAAATGTTATGCAAAGCCCTTCTGAATGGTCAGAGCGAAGCATCTAGACAAAGTAGCGTTCAGAGTCATAAAACCATGACTGTGTGTTTGGTGTCCCAGGGCCTGCAGGCTTGGGACAGCACAAATGCTTCAGACAGAAACAAGGAGTAGAGTTCATAGTGCATTTGGGTGTTGCTCAGCACGGGGGAAATAATGTGTGCTACCAATGCTTCCGTGCATTTCTTTGCAATGTATCGTCAAGTTACCTCTGGTGAAGGCTGCAGGCTGGGGTTTCGGGTCAAGCCATTCTGCAATGCCATCTTAAGGTGGTGATTTCCTTTCGAGTAGGGAGCTTCAAGAGACAGGGTCAGGGATTATATTGTGTGTGGTGTGTCCCCCCACACACACTCCCTCCGACCATGTTCCTGCTCACATTGCACTCACTTTGTTGACCAGAGAGTTGCAAGCCTTTAACATGGTGGCCCAAGGGAAAAAAACACAACAGTTTGGCTGATGGCAGAGAGACACATTTCTTTAACTGAGCAGCTCATAAACCAGTCTCAGGTGATTCCCTGATGACTACTATCACCAAATTATATAGGCTGCAAAGAATTTATGTTCTTTCTGTCCCACTAAACTATTAACCTTACTCATGTGACTGGTCATCACTAAATGCTGGGAATCCTTAAGGGTTACTTTGGAAAAAAGGTTCAGGTGCAAAACAACTTTTTATTTTGAACTGGTGTCATGGGGGATCACAGAGAAGAGAACAAAAGGAAAAGTGTAAGGTTAATTTTACAGACAGAAATATAGTAGGATTTTCATTTAAATTAGCTGAAGAAATAGAAGAAATGCTTATAGAGCTGGAGGAATAAAGGGTATAAGGGTTAGAGACAAAAGAACTATTCTGACCTGACGTTCAGACAAACAGCTACACCTGTAATACTGTGTAGTTATTAAAAAAAAATTGCTGCCAGTAAGACTTAGCATTATCTTTTGTGCCAAGATAGTGAAAGCTGTTCATTTTTGTCTTAAAGTACGATATGAGTGAAAATGGTCCAGTAAAAAGGAATTTCATTAATGCTTTGAGGACAAATGTGGCATCAGGCATCAGCAGCTTCCTCCAGAGACCAGAGACAGGCTTTCAAGGACAGTGACAAGAGAAATTCCAGTGAAATCTTGACCAGAACTGCAAAAGAAATATGTGACCTTTGTGATTATATTAATTAAACTGGTTTTTTTTTTGTATAACAACACAATGGCAAGTCCTTCAGCTTTCCTTTGTTGTCCCAGAGGGAAGTTGCTGTGTCCACAGAGAAAGAAGAAAAGAGCATCTCTCCAAGTAACTTTGGTCAAATCTGACAGTGAATGAATTTGCAAGATGTGACATGTCACATGAAGTTTTCACCCAGTATTTAATTAGAAACCGAAGTTATGGTCTAGCTGTTACACAGAAATAACATCCTAATTCATTTAAAAGCTTAATTGAAAATCACTTCAAAGGATTCTAGTCCTTCTCCAACTATTTCAAGAGACTGTGTCTGGTTAAAAATGTCCAGTATCTTTTTTCATAATCCCATGCGTCCCAAACCTGATCATAGTTTTACTACTAAATCAGTGGGGACAGAAATAAACCTCTTGGATAAAAATTCCCCTTAAGGTTTTATGGGTTACCGATTATATAAATAGCAAGGCCATTCAACTGTGTGTTTAAAAGAAAGAATAAATCTTTGCTGATTTCTCTGTAGCAAGCTAGTGAGCACATTTAACTTTCATTAAGGAGAGGTATGCTGTGCAAGCAAGGCTGACACCGGTTATTTACTGCTTATTAAACACAAAGTTGGTCCAGCTCACTTTATTTTGAAACTTGATTTTGGTGTTTGGACCTTTCTGCTTCACTTTGCCCTTCCTTGGTGAGGTGTCAGGGTGCGCCCCCCCCCCCCAGCGAATCTCTTTGGGCTGGGTACAGGCACATTGACTATGCTCTGCGGGTGTTTTTGGGCAGCCCAGCTAAGAAGGGTCATTGCTGAGGCTGTATGAGAGATGTTGAAAGAACTGATGTTTGCAACACCATTTCTGGGAAATAACTCTCCAAGAGTTGCTTAGCTGTAGTTTTTTTGGACTCAGTTTGGGAAATGACAGCACTGAATGATTCAAGTCCCACAAACTTGAGTAGGCTCTAAGTAGGTGCTGACAATAAGACACCCCTCCCAGAAGAAAGCAATGGGAAGGGGACAGCCAGTTAGGAGGGCAGAAGCTATTCCACAAAATCTCAGAATAGTTGAAGTTGGAAGAATTCGTCTGCAAATCATCTCGCATTTGTATCAACAAAAGGTTGTAGGCTGTTCCTGCTCTAGCATGGAAATCCTCATAAGCGTCTGTTGAAGAGCAATTTCCTACAGTGAACCTGAGAGGCATTTCAGAAACCTTTCTCGTAAGGGGAAGGGCTGAGGCCAAGTTGCTTTAAGTAACTGTGTCTCATAACGCTGTTGAAAAAAACATGCTTAACTTGCACAGGAAACAAACTGACAGAGAATCTGTCAAAATAGGTCAACTGTTGGATGCATTTTAATTCCTGCTTAACTTTTTTTTTTTTTTTCTCCTCTTTCATTTCTCTTGACGTGCATCTCAAGGTGTAGAAAGTCCAGATGAAATGCAGAGAGCTGAAGCCCGCTGCGCTCTGTGCAGCCAGGTCTGCCGATGTGTTTTCTGTCACCCAGCTTCATGCCACAGCTTCCACAGGCACTACTGACAAAACAGAAGTATCCCACCTGTTCCCTAATCTGGTGGGGTTTTCCCTCTTTCAGAAATGGATCTTTTACAGCCACTTGTTGGAGTCTGTACTGGAAAAACAAGAAACGCTTGTTCAGGGACAAAGTCGTAACTTTGCACATTTAATTTCTTTGGATGTGATAAGATAAAAGTCACATAATGCTCCACAGACCAAGGAATTCCCACTACTTGAAAAACCCAGGTACCAAATTGGATTTCCGCTTTCCAACACAAACATTTTTGTGTCACGTAACCCCACCTCTACTTCTGGAAGAGGAAAAATCTGGCTCCACGTGAAAACCTGCCCACGGGGCATAAATCCATATCCAGCTCCCCCCAGACAAGTATTTCCCCGCCGAAACGATGCGCCACATCCCTCCGGTGATAAACACGAGAGACCCGGCCCGAGGGGCAAGGAGAGGAGACAAACGCCCCAAGGAAGTGCTCAACCTGAATAATTCACCGGGTTAAAAATGCGAGGCGATGTACGCATTTAATAAATTGTATTTATATTAATTATCTGAAGGGAAACGAGTAGGTGTTGGGCGTGCTGCGGGGCGGGGAGGACGGGGCGGCCGGCGGTGCGATAGCGCCACCTGGCGGCACGCCGCACCCCCCGCCGCCGGGCTGGCTCCGCGCCCCTCCGCCGCCGCGGCAGCTCCGCGCCCTCCCGCGGGGGAAGCCCCGCTCCTCCGGCCGGGCCGGAGCCTGCTGCCAGCGCACGCCTTTGCTAAGCGGGGTTTAGTCGTCCGGGCCGAGCACGGCACTGTCGGTAGGACTTTTTACAAGGGCACGTAGCGATAGGACTAGGGGTAATGGCTTCAAATTGGGAGTGGGTAGTTTAGACTAAATGTTAAGGAAGAATTTTTCGCTATAAGGGTGGTGAGACACTGGTACAGGTTGCCTAGGGAAGCTGTGGGTGCCCCATGCCTGGAAGTGTTCAAGGCCAGGCTGGATGGGGCTTTGAGCAGCCTGGTCTAGTGGGAGGTGTCCCTGCCCATGGCAGGGGGTTGGAACTAGGTGATCTTTAATGTCCCTTCCAACCCAAACCATTCCATGATTCTATGACAGGAGCTAAAGCAAGCCCTATAGCTCATTTGCTGTTAATGAAATTATAATGATTTGTTTACAGAGGCAAACCAACGGTGTAATGAAAGCATACAACTCATCCACAAAAGATACTTTGGTTTCAATTTTTGTTATTATTCTGTTTCTTTGAAGATTTAACCTTCACTTTCCTAAATACTCAATGTTTTCACCCCAAGCTGCTATCCTGGTTAGGGCTGTTACTGTTTTGATGAGAAGCCACCCAGTGGGAAAAAGTTGTTTATATAGCTAAAAAAGTTGTTTATATAGCTGTATATTTGTTTGGTTTAGGGTTTTTTTGTTGTTGTTTTGTTGTTGTGTGTGTTTGTTTGGGGGGGGGTTGGGTTTGTTGGGTTTTTTGGTGGGGTTTTTTTGGGGTTTGTTTTTTTTTTTTAGCACTATGATATTAATTTCTGTCCAGAATTCTGTTCAAATTCTGTCCGGATGTGCAGTAGTGGAGATACTGTGCCTCTGCAGTGGGGCTGCATTCCCTCCAGAGCTGATGATGATCCAGCTGGCCTCTGGATCCAGAGCTGGCCTCTGGATACCTGTTTGCTTTGGGAAGACACTTGAACAAAGTGACTCAACAGCCCTGTGGATCCTTACTGTAGCATATGCTTTTTTCAGAAGAGCGAATATGGTTTATGGCACATCCTTGATATTCCCTGTTAAGTTTATCACCTTTGTCCGCTTGGAATTTATACTCAATATGTGCCCATGGCAGAGCCAAGGGCATATTACTCTCTCAATTTTTCTTTTTCTAAATTTGTTAAAGCATTTTGCTTTCCAGACTGTTGAGCCTTATTTCCCATAGCAGCCTATTGTGGGTCATCTTTGTTCGGACCATGCAAATCACAGATGTGGGGGTTTCCCCTCCACGCAGAGTGCCCTTTATCCACTTGTCATTTTCCTCCTGCCTTGGCAGGATTTGAGGACCACCCTGACCCCATAGTTGACCACAGCTTTGCTGATGTTCACCTCCTCTGCAATGCTAGAGGAATGGTGGATTTTGAGACAGGAGTATATTATGCAGAGCAAGGATGATGCCAAATGTATCATTCACCCTTCCCAAGTCTACAGAAAGCCTCCCGAGCCACTGCAGGTGCCAGCAGAAAAAAAAACCTGCAAAGTCCCAAGATTTCTGTCCCACTGTGTGGTGGATCTGGTTACTGTAATTTTTGGGGATGCTATGAAGTGTTTGAAAGGGGGAGATGAAGAGGAAGGGAGAATTCGCAGGCAAGAAGTATGAGCATACTACCTTGTGTAAAGAAGAAAAAGCAGGGGATGCTTTTAATCAGTAATCTACCTTCAAGAATCAAGAAAAGCAAGCCAGGTGCATCCCCTCCAGGCTCATTCCCATTGCATCCAGGTGAGAGAAGAGCGGCAGAGGAAATAAAAAGACAGTTGTTTCCAGATGAAGTCTGAGGTGAGGTAGGGTTACAACCAGGGCACAGCAGCATGGGCAGACCCCCAGTAACATTCTCCTAAAGGAGAGAATGATGTGCCAGGCAATATTTATAGTGAAGACCATCTGTTGTCTGATGAAGACAGTGCCACTGTGGGAGGTAAGGACCTTCTATTCGCACAGGTCCTGCCAGAAACTAAATTGTCCTCAGAAAGTTGCTTGCTCTGTAAAATCAACCCATGGTCAGGCCTGAGGAGCCCAGGTCCACCAGGGAAGTGTTCAACATTGTCGTATAATCACAGCCCTGCTGTGAATTTCCCCAGGACCCTGAAGGCATCAGACCAGCTGATTTCTAGGGACAGATGGGCCATTTACAATTTGGGACAGGAGTGTGGTGGTAATGTTCATCCAGACCCCGTGAGACGTGGTCACTGTGCTGTGTCCATCCACCTCACCCTCCCAGGCACTGAGTGATACTTCACACAAAACTTTCCTTTGAGCCTGGGGAATGCTGTGGTGAAGAAAGTCTCGTCCCTGAGTGCCCTCTAATGTCCCCACTGACCCCTATCACTATCTCCAAGCCCATCCCCAGCTAATCCCTCCTAACACCTTTTCTAATCTAATCTAAACAGCTGCTGGCAAACCTGCTAATTCTGCTTGTTAATTCTCCAGCCTCTCTGCTCGCACGGGCTGCTAACACGAAGCTGTCCCCTTTCTACTGATGAAAGAGCCTTACTGCCAGGGCAGAAGTCACACATCTCTGGGCACGGTGAGAATTAGTGGCCTTCCAGATAATGGAGGTGGGACATGGCATGGAATTGGGAGGCATGGTATGGAAGAAGTGCATCAGTATGGTATCTAGACCAAAGATAGGTGTTCTGCTGTTGAGATAAATCCTGTACACATGTTCAAGAAGACTATGTGCACCCAAGTCCAGATTTCTAGCATGTTTAAACATGCAGTTCCCTGAAAACCTTGAGAGATTGGGTAGGGAACAAGATTTAGCCACCAAAGTCCTACCTAGGAGACTAAATTAGGGAAATGAAGCACAACAAAAATGTAATCATTTTTTTTCTTTCTTTCTTTTTTTTTTTCCTTTTTCTCCTCATTTAGACATGTTTCAGTATCTCTTCTGTGATTGTTTCTGATAACCATTAATATTCCTGAGTTCACTCAGAGAACAGAGCTGCTCAGCTCTGAAGCAGAGAGCCCACCTGAGTAAGCACAGCACCTCTTGCTGCATGTAGAAGTGAGGAAATCTGTCTTTCTGCACTTTTTTTTTCCTGTGTGGTTTCTTTCATGGACTTTTTCAGTGAACACATTAATAAAATTTCTCTTCTGTCGGGCATCTTGCTTCATGTTGCAGACCATCGGCCATGCACCTCTGCTAGCTGCCTCCTTGAAGCTGTCCAGGAGCAATCAAAGGCTGTGGGAGAAGAAAGGGAGTGCAGCAGATACACGCATGGTTTGATAGTACAAATCTAGTTTCATTTAAGAAAGCAGCTGTTCTTTTTATTTTTGTTCCACATGAATTTTATAAAAAGATGTAAGGGTAACGATTCATATTCCAACTGGGAGAATTTTTCTGTTCACATTCTTTTTTGAAAATTTTATGTTTTACCAATGGATTATTGGGGTAAAAATACCAGAATGTTAAACGTGTTTGATTCATTGTGAAAATAGCTTTTATATTTATATATATGTTCATATCCCTCATTCTAGAAAACAATGTTAGTATTGGTTTTGTGTAGAATTTTTTAGATATTTTAGAGACGGTTGAGAATTGTGTCCTTTTTTCCAGCCCAAAAACCCCAAAGAACAAAACTTTTCATTATTGAAACCCTGCATGTCTGGTATAGGCTTTAAGTCAATTCAATGCAAAACTACTTCAGATCCATGAGTGCAAGAGCAAGAGCAAATCTCAGATATTCCCTTTGCATGACTGGGTCAATTACTTGCAAAAAATCTAATTAACGCACAGTGTCTTCCCTCTCACTCCTGCTCCTATTTTAGGTCCTTTAATTGCCTGTGAAAAAGTATCTATGCTGAGCAGCTGCGACGTGGAAGGGAGAAATCAGAAATGACACAAATTCAGTACTCCACGTCCACTGAGGTAAACAGGAGGCCAAGTCACCATGCGACACTAATGAGTTCAATTATCGATAGAAACACAACTGGCTTACAATGCTCCTTTTTTTGCAGTTTGGTGGGTGATGGGATCGTATAACCCAGCTCAATCATGGAGGGAAAAACCTTCCCCTGCTCCCGGCCCAACAGGTCCAACGCTCCCTGCACGTCTGCATTCGTCGCCAATCAGGATGACACTTGACAAAGCAAACCCTTTTGGCAATGATCTGTTTTCCATTTACCATGCTACAATAATTCTTAACAAAACTTACCCAAATAAATTAACATTACTTTTAGGCTGTTGTGGAAAACTTGTTGGATTACGATTAACATGTTAATATGGATTGTCTGAGTGATTTTGTATAACAAATAATTCCATCCTTTGAAAGATATGGGTGGGGCCTTTCTCAGTGGTGAAAAAATATACTTTTTTCTCCACTCCAAGATAGAAATGTATCTTAAAGGGGAAAAAAAAATCCACCGGTTAGAAGCCTTCACCTTGAATAGGATTATTAAAAATATGCTATAGAGAATTTCAGGGGAGAGTGGGGAGCGTGTGTAAAGGGAGGCAGCAAAGCTCCCCTTGGCAGGGAGGCACACTGAGCTTTCTGCTGTTTGCAGCCTTCCTGAGATCCGCGGGAGCGATGAGTAACCTCAGCACCACTGAGAGACAGATTTTGCTCTGCGGCTGTAGGAGAGGAATGTGCTTGCCGAGAGGTCAGGAGATCAGAGCAGGGCCCTGGGAGCCAGCCTGCGGCGCGAGGCATGCAGCCCTGACACCGACCGTGCGCCTGCATTTCCTTAGCCCCTGAGAAGGGCAACTGCATTGTGGTCCCAAAATGAGTACGTGTGAAATGGGGAAAAGGGCAGTCTGAATGCTACACACGTTTTTCTGACCGCCTGCAGATTGGTGTGGTCCTGCAGTAAATCTGATTTGAATGTAGCTCTTTAAGCTCACCAAAATCGGGATCAATTCCCTTCCCAAGAACTTCTTTTCCTTTGCCCTTAAGCCCTGTCTTGGAAGGACTATAGCCCCAGTCCCACGGGCAACCTTGTTTGCAATGGGTTTCAAGGACCAGAGAGGTTCGGTAGATGTTCACATAAACATTTGAGCTTTCCAGTTCTCATTTTGACTGCTAGCTTAAACCTGTGTGGCTCCATCCAACCACTAGACTTAACTTTGTGAATTAAAAGAGCTAATCTTCCATAAAGGTAAATGCCTTAAAACATCTGTTGCAAAATCTGTCAATGAGGAGAAAATAGATGCTATAAATACTTGATAGAAGATGTACAAAGACATTTACTTACACTTCTGCATGCACTTCCAGTTAATTTCAGGAGCATCCTGAACATTTGGGGACTGGATTAGCCCTCTGGCAGTGCTCTTTATGAGATCCGTTCCCTGGGAACCATTTCCAGACTCAGTTTTCTGGATCAGAAAGTGCATGGCAACAAACAGATATGCAGCTACCATGATGCATTCAGCCCAGCGTGAATAATTTTTCACAGCAAGAAATGACTACGGTTTGAGAAGATTATGGATTGCAGGAAAAGGGCATTTCTATAAATAATTAGATTAGAACTAACAAATGTGAAACTCGTATTGAAAAATGTGGCTGTTGATGAGGTGTGATCTGCAGTTGCCACTAAAAGAAATATTTAGAGACAGATTTCAAAAGCTACGTGCGTGTTTCAACCTCCTTCAGCCACAAAAAAAGCCTAGTTGTGGGTTAGAGCAGAAGCCACTCTTAATTATGTAAATAGACATTGTAGAGACACAGTGCCAAGTGGGCTTTACGCAGACAACCCTGAGACAAAAATAGCCAGGGAAACTGTAAATTATCAGGCAGCGTCAAATGCCTTCTCTTATACTTGCTAATGGCCAGAATGGGATGGAATGCACATGTCATGGAGTGCTGCACAGAAGCCCCGTGAGCCCTTTGGCTGCCCACCACAGCACTGATGAAACTCGGGCTGGGCAGAGATGCTTCTCCATCCGGGGAGAGAATTGTCATGGAGGGAGCCAGGGCATTTCCCAGCCTCAGGACCAAGCACCTGCCTCAGATGCATCCCAGTGGGCCATCAGGCTGGGGCATCCTGCCTCCTTGCACGGCACGTGGGCAAGCAGGGCGCTCAGGTCTGGGCTAAGCACACAAGCTGTATAGCACAGGCATGGCTGAGCTGGCTCCAGACTCAAAAACATCAGAACCACACAAAGGGGTGAATTGTAAGGATGAGGCCATCCATGCTAACAGAGTGTGCCTGTAAATCCATCAGGCAGAGGACGCCCCTTTGTTTGTGCAGTGTTCAGGGTCGGCTACTTAGCCAGTTTAAATCAGCGCAACTGCTCTGGCATTCATGGAGTCATGCAGATTTACAGTGGCTGAAGATACAGCCCATTATCACAAGTAACTACATTCTGAGGTTGTAATTTCAGCTGGAGAAAAGCCCAAATGGTTTATGTGACAATTAGAGCTTCCTTAGGAGAGTGATGGCCACATGAAGCCTAATTTACCTCTCACATAATCTATATTACATTGCACCTGCCTCCCAGACCTATAGCCCTGCCCGAGCTGTCACTGCTGCCACCTCATGCACTTTTTCCTCCCAGCCTGACTCTGATTTTTCCTCTCATGCTTACATTATTGCTTTTTCCAGTTGTGGCTGCAATGTCATGCAGTACTGCTCAATATGTTTTCCGTCACAGATCCTCCCCACCTCTTTGGGAGAGACCATCTGAGGTCCCAAAGCAGCATGCAGAGGCGTTCCTTGGACAACATCACTCTGGGCACCAGCTAAAGTCACAGGTGCAGGCACATCACACAAATATGGCTCTTGGGTGCTGAGGCAACAAGAAGGCTTCATGATATTTTACAGCTTGGTGGTACCTGAGCTGAGAAATTTTAGCTCTGCCTTACCTGTAAATTAAAACGCTAGGCATGCTGCAGCCACAGCTTTCCTACACAACCTCTTTTTTATTAGAGCAGCAAATCTCACCAAATTGCTTTCTGCTCCTAGCTGGAAAGAGAGAGAATCACACTTCAGAGCTCAGGGCTCGCATTTGTTTTCCCCACAGTGTTTTCAACACTGCAATCTAGCTATTGCTGCATTTACTGTGCTATCCATCTCTCAATGTGCGTACATACCTACTCTCATTCACTCCTCTCACACCACCTAGTAGCCCCTGGTACACCCACATGTTCCACCAGCTTATCAACCAGCAAAGCAAAGAAGAAAAAGGTAAGGAGCATCACAAGGACATTTTATATGTTTATATTAATTAAGCATAACTTAATCACTTGACTTTATTGTTGCAACATTTTTATAATAAGTCTACATTGAATTAGTCAGGATATTTTCCTTAATAGCATGACAAGCTCTATAGTCACCTGTGAAGGAGGGGAAAGCAGGTGTGCAGACTTACTTTATGTACCTTTGGTGAGGCAGCGAGCTCCAGCTGGGACCACTCATCTCCTCGCCACCCCCAGCAATTGGAGAGCAGGACACACCCCTGATGAGATATTTGGTGGTTGTCATTTCTATCTCAATTGTGTTGGTTTTCAAAGTTTGGGGGCAATCCAGGGAGAAGCTACACCCTGAGGACTGAGAAGCAGAGTATTGCCAGGAAAAGGTACTGTTGGTGCTGGTAGTAGGCTCAGAGTATTTGTGGTTGTGGGGGCTGTTTTGCCCTGGTGGATTGGGTGTTTTTTTGAGAGATGCTTCCCCTTTCCTGTGACCTGGGCTGACTCCCCTCTTCTGCTAGTTACTCCCCTTACTTTCTTGCTTTCTCCCTTCTTTAGATGTTGCTTTTCAAGCTGAGTCCTGGACCAAAGATTTAAAAAGAAAAAGGAAAAAAAGAAATGTGATACGTGAGTGTCACAGCTCTGCTTCTTTTGCTTCTGTCCTACTTTTTTACCCTTTTCCTCTGCTGCTCTCATGTATTCAGAGCCTAATAGCTCCTCAAGGATAAAGGCTGAGTTGTTTGTGTGTTGCCAGAACAGGGCTTTCTATTAGCTGCCTGTCCTCAGGCACTGTTCTAACATGTACAAATGATGATGGTGTTATTTTATGTACTTTGTGACTTACTACTGTTGTTCCTTCCTCAATGAATAACTACTTGACCTGTGGTTAAGTAAGTAACATGCAAAGTTGTTTCTTCTTGTTGTGTTTGTAAAATAACAGAAATATGAAATCGTCTGAATATTTCCAAACCCTAGACTGCAGAAACAGGGCTCATATCAAGCTTAAGCAAGGAGGAAATCCTCAGGTTGAATTATTATGAATTAATTAAATAAGGAAAAAATCATAGAAGGAAGTTGTCATCTAAATGATTGCTACTTTTTCCGGAAATGTGTAATTAGGGTCTACAGTTGAGTGATTTATTGTGTCCTGTACCACAAGGTTTCAAAAGCATAGTGGAAATCCTCACAGGAAAAAATGGTACATACTAGAGAGCAGAATTTTTTATTTTAGTGTTTCTGTGTTACTAGTGATGATGGAAACAAAGGTTAAAATTCCAGAGCACGCAATGTTTTCCAATAAAACATCTATTTGAGATATCGCTGGTCATATATTCCAGTGAAGTGTTAGAAACAGAAGGGTTGTGCTGTGGTTGCTTTTTTTTTTTCCTTTTTTTTTTTTAAATGTTGGAAAAAAAACTAGATGGCATCAAAGTGAGAATTAGCATTTTCTCTGAGTTTTTTCTCTTCACGCCTTATCAGATACTGAACACTTACTCTTTGGAAAGTAAAACTAAAAATCAGCAGCTGTGAAGGGTTTGGTTTTTAGGGATCTATAGTGCTTTGACACCTGTTTGCCTTTTAAGGTGTCTATGTAATGACTTGGAGGCAATGCTAGTGGTAGGCCAGACCTACTGGGGCAACTTCACCTCCTTCATCTCGTGTAGGGGAGTGAGGAGAAAGGACAGACCTGAGTGATGCATGGGAATGTAAGAGTGCAAACGGCTGCTGCTGTAGCCTGCTCTGGCTGCAGGTAAAAGATGACAGTGTTTTGTAAAGCCTGTTGGATGTGTATTTAGGATGAGAGTCCTTCAAACTACTAATCATAAAGGTCCATGCATCCTTTTCATTAAGCACCTATTGACTTTGGGTAGGACTTTCTGCCAAACGTCTTGATATACTTTAGTGCAAACCTTCCCCTTTGTCTTCTGACTCTTATTGCTACAATCAATTCTTGGTAATGATACCTCTGCTCCTGAACAAATAACATCATATGTTCTTGCTGCCCGTTTCTTGAGGTTTTAATCCACTTTAATCATAACAATCTTTGCACTAGAAATAAGAGTTGCTGACGTTAAACAGAAGCAGAGGAAGCCCTAGAAGTGAAACACTTGCCTTCCCTGTGTAATGAAATGTTATAACAACCTGGGAGAGGGAAAACCTGTGGTAGCAAAGAAAAAGAATGGCTCCAACCAAAATAGCATTTGCTCTGTATTGTTTTTCTGTATCTTCTCCCCTGAAGTCAGGAGAAAGGCCTGTTTCAAAAAATAAATGGCACAATATGGCTTTTGAAGCTCTTGGTGGCAGTCAAGTGTCACAAATATTTCAGTGCAGAAATTGCAACTGGATTCTGCACACCAAGTTGAGAGTGGAGTCTGAGGATGTGTAACTTGAATCACCCTGTGCTGGCCAGAGACTCCATCTGTTATTCTTATGCATTATTTACATTGACTGCCTTTAAATATCACACTAGGGATTTGTCTGTGGATTGTCTGTTGAGTTTATGTTTGGATAAAGGGTTCAATAACTAAGGTAACCAAAAGCAAAGTATATGTTTCCTTGAAATCCCTTCAGCTTCTCCGCATGCAGATACAGCAACTTGCCTCCCTGTAAACCTTTCTTGATTAGTGTTCAAGCTGTTTAAACACACCTGGTAATTCGCAGCCTGACCCTTTGAGAGGAGGAACGCTACCTTTTTTCCCCCCCCTCACCTTCTCACTAGAGATGTAGGTGACAGAATACCTCTGCTTTGTAAAGAAAAGTTAACGCCAAATAATTTGGAGTACAGGCTTGCTGTGACCAACTTTGTGCTGCTTAAGGAAATGTCAGGGTGCTCATCTAAGCGCGTCTCCAACAGTCTGGTGAGGGGAGGGAGGAACGATGTGGGGACTCTGCCTGCAAACCAGCCAGTGAGCAGTTACCTACCCTGCACTGCTGGCTGCGGCTCGGCGGATATTCACTCACATCCCTGTCTTCCTTATCCTGATAGATGCTGACAGCAAGGAAAGGTAGGGAGCTGCTTGGTGCCTGGTGTAATACTGGCTGCACGTGTCTGCGGAAAATGGAGTAGAAGGAAGTGGAGGCTTCACCTGGGGGGAACAGAGAGGAAGGGAGCTTTTAGGGAGATAGATGGATTCAAAAGAAAACATATTTACAGAAAGCTTGTAAAAGGCTCTTTTCAAGAAGGATAGCAATTTGACCTGACTACAATAAAGATTTCCAATTTGTCTTTATTAGAGAAGGAGGCTTCCTCTTCTCCTCCCCCTCCAAGAGGAAAGTTTCCTACAGCTGCTTAAAAATTCAGTCAGTTGTGATTTATGCTTTGCATTTGTCACTTGGCAGACTTTGCTCAAAATGTAATTATTACTGAAATTATCCTGATCCACACCAGGCAATCCATTACTCCTATTGGATGGTATTGTGGGACTCTCTTATTGTGAATGGGTTTCTGAGTGGCCTTAGATGCTTCTACACTTGCTTTATTTGTTACCTGTAACTCAGGAGTTACAGGTGGTGGTCCACAGCCTATGGCAGTGCAGCTGGCTTTCCTTCTGCACCTGTTACAGTACTGCTGAACACACCTTACTGACCTTTTCAGCTCTTTTGGAGGTTGCAATGGGGCAATAAAGAATTATGGGCTCAGTCATGATTCTGTACTTATGTGGAAAAGCAAACCACTTTGTGAGTGTTGTCACAGTAGTCAACGGGACTATGCGATCTAAATGTCGTAGTGGTGAGTGTTGTGGACCTGGATCTCAATGCCTTTGTGGCTGTGCCTAAGGTATCTGTTTATGGACTCATTTGAGCTTGTTCATGTGTTACCCTATCAGCAGTTCCTACTGTTCACTTCCAAAGGAACATAGCCTGGACCTGCAGGCTCTTTCCTGCATTCAGGTATGTTGCTACTTCTGCTTGCATAAGATAGGGACAGTTGTAAACTTGCAAGTCACAGAATAAGCGTGAGTGATGGAATTTAAATCCAAGTAGCTTCCCACTGGCTAGACCACAGTTAATCTTCGGTTTTCTTTTTTCACCTTCCTTTCCTCTTGCTTTGCCACCTCCTGTCTGAAGGGAAAGCAGCAATTCGTGTTTCCATGTTCAGGTGAACACTTTCTTCCCTAAATATTCCAGAGAAGCCTTAAAAGCTCCTGACTGCTAGCATGGTTTACCCTCCTGGGACAGCTGAAGTACCTGTTTGTTTCTCACAGTCATCTGCTGGGCAGTAAAGCACAGCCAGATCCTGCCCAGCAAGTTAGATGTCGTGGGGCAGTGTAGCAGAAACTCACACCATCACAAGGGTTGCTGGCTTAATCAGGCCTCTGCTAAACGGAGCTGCTCTGCTGAAAACACCTCGTGCTTTTCCTGGAAAAGCTTTATTGAGAGAAAAGCTGTATGGCAATCGAGGTCTAGTCATCCCGTATCCCTTTTGTCCTCAGCGGAATACACAGCCTGATCTGCCCTGGCACATACTCCTCTAGGGAAACCTACTGCTGGAAGAAACACAGTAAGGCAGCTGTCAGAGGGCTGGTGCAAGCACAGGGGTGACAAAGATGCAAAAATCAATGCCCCCACTCTCCCCATGGGGTGCAGAAAGCCAAAGGGTCCCTGCAGGAGCTGGGGATCACTGCCCGTGACGGTGGTGGGCAGCGGTGGCCATGGCATCCGCAGGAACAAGCCGGCTCTGGCGATGCACAGCTCCTGCAGGAGTGGGAGCAGCTGCCTGCCTCGAAGGCGAGATGCTGTCCTCGTTGTTGTCAGTATAGTGCCATTAAGAAGGGAAACAACTCCTTTCATATCTATCTGAATGGCAGCAAACTGCAAGAAGAGGACAGTGCTTGGCTGGCGGTGGCTGGGCTGTGTCCCTGAGACAGCAGTGTGGCCGGGCTCATTGGTGACCCCAGAGCAAATACCCCGGGGGGGCTGAGCCCAGAAAGTGAGTTTTGGCAAGGATCAAGTTGCTTTGAGTACAGCTTTGATGTAACAGGGAGAGGATTCAGCTCCTGGTGACTCCCCTCCATGACTAACAAGTGCAAAGGGAAGGGTTTGGCACTGCAGGGCTTTAGAGAGAACAAGGCTTTTTTGCAAAGTACTGTCCCGCCTTCAAACAAAGAATTGAAGCAATTTAAAAAGACAGCTTGGTGCATGAAGGTATTAAATGCTACATTTAATTCTGAAAATTATGTGATTTGACTGAATATGTGTTGCTTCTCTGGTTTTATTGAGACTGGATTTCTTCCCAAGAAGTGGAAACGGACCTAGTGGGGCTGAGGTGTGCTGGTAGACACTTGGGTGGGTTTTTTTTATAAGAAACACTTGGTGGGTTGACAATATTTCAATGAGGGATCATATCAGTAGCAAATCACACTAACAGACATTGCCAAGCTGTGCCAGTGTTGCAGCTTGTCTTGAGGTTGGACATGTATGTGGGGTCTAGAAATAGCCTGGCATGGCAAAAGGAATATTTGAGCAGAAAGACTGTGTTCTAACAATTAAGAATAGCATTTCTCATCTGCCTCTCTGCTCCTAAATAACTGTGTCCCTCATAGTTATTGCTCTGTTCTGTTCTAGTTGTGAACTGTGACAATGCAGCTGGTGGAAGTTGAAAAGGGAGCTATAGGGTAAAATTTTGAACGCCGGTAATAAAGTAGAATTAAACAGTGGGGGCAGAGAGTGATACCCCTGCGTACAATGAGTAGCATCTTCTTTCTCTGTTAGCCTCATTAGAGAGAAAGGGACTACAGAGACTCAAGTTCTATTTAATATAAATGAATCTATCAACACTCCGGTCTGGGATTAAAAGCAGAATTTGCTTTTAATGGAGCATAAACACTTTAAGCGTTTTCCATTTGTTTAAATTTCTTCCTTTCTTGAAGAAAAGGAGATAATTGCTTAATGCAAATATGGGGCTGGTTAAAGTACAGCGTGAGTGAGGGGAAGACGATTTAGGTGAGCCAATGAATTTTCAAACAGAAGGAGCAGAGACAGATGACAAGATAAGTTAAACAAATAGCATGTAATTAATTCTCACAATTTTACCTAATGCTCTGTGACACGGCTGTCACTAATATTGTCAGAAGCTATAAGTGAAATGGGATTGAAAAAATTCCCAGGCAGCAGTAATCTCAGTGTGTTGGAAGAATGTTTTTCTAAGATGGATGTCCTTGATTATATACAGCTCAAGTATACATGAAAGAGGAGCTTAAAAAGCTTAAGTTGTTCTGTATAGACTTTCATCTTAGACTGCTACTCTCACTGCAGCTAGCAATATAACCCGTATGACATAAAAAAATGTATTTACTTCTATGTGACTGCCCTCCAGGGCACTGTCTGTAATTATAAAAAAGGCCACGAATGCATCTGATTACGCAGGTTTACTGATTCATTTATATTTATGTCATTGGAGGTTTTTTCCCCTATTTGAAAGCATTTGTTTTCCCTGCTGATGCACCTGAGACTGATGTAGGCAATTGTGCTCTCTGGTAAGAGAATAAATCCTACTTTCTGGTTCACAAGTGCAGAAGGAAAAAACCGCAGGGATGTTCACTTTCTGTTTTAAAGGACCTCCCCAGCAGGGTACATACTAAGAATTAATGCTGAATAAGAATTAATGTTGTGTTAACCTTCCTCTTTGTTATACTGTTTCACTTGGTTTTAGCTACAGTAAAAGTTTGCTGAGGCGATGCTAAGTGGAATTATACTCAGACACTGCACTTGCAGAGAGGGCTACATAGCGCTTTTCATTCCAAGACATTGTTCTCAGTTACTTACCATTTTCCTGGTTCTTAATTATTCCAGTTAAGATCTTCCTTCCCAGATGTCCTACTCTCACGTGGCTTTGGTTAATAGGAGAAATGGCAGAACTGTGTTATCTGAAGACAAAGCTAGGGGGAAAATGTGTAGAATGGGTTTTTTGTTTGTGTGTGTGGTTTTTTTGGGTGTATGTTGTGTGGTTTTTTTGGGGTGTTTTTTAGTGTGTGGTTTTAGTTTTATGGTGTGGTGTTTTGGGGATTGTTTTGGTGTTGTGTTTTTTTTTTTTGGTTTGTTTTTAATGGAGGGACTCTCAGTTTCTTTAATATGATTCTGGGCTTCTGGGTTGGTGCAGGGATTCGAAATCTGGCAAAAGGTGGCCTTTGAGAAGGGAGCCAAGGGTTTTGCTTTTTGCCTGGATTTGCTAAACACCCAGGGAAAAATCAGTTTGTATATCCTCGAATACATGTTCATTTATTAACACGTTCTGAATTCTCAGAATATTCTGTCTGCAGGCAGCAATAGTTGCTCTCCCTCCTCTTCCAGTCCCTACATGCTCATCGATCTTGTACGTAGCTGCATGCACCCTTAGGGTGAAGGGAGAACCCTGTGGTTGAGGAGCTGTTGTGACAGTGTCTACAGAACAGAGATTGATTTGTGGTTTGTTTTTTGGATTCCCCCTGCCCTGCTATGTTTAGCTAATGCCCAGCTGGGATGAAGTTGCAAAAATCCAGCAGGGTATAGAGAGGGGTGTGAGCAGTAAGAAGGAGAGCTGAAGTGCAATAATCAGTGGAAAATAGCAGAGGACAGAAAGAAGGAGGATCAGGATTTGGTAGAGGCCAAAAATGAGGAAGCGGAGAAAACTGAGGCTTGAGTTGTTTCACACAGGAATGGTTAAGGAGTTTGAGAGGGAATAGAATGGTGATGCACGTTTCCCATCTTAGCTTTAAGTAGTGAGTAGATGGGACAAAGAGTGGGGAGTGTGGAGGAGAAGAGCCAACTGTACGGGGACCAGTGGCTGTGCACCCAGAGAAAGGCAAGGGCACTCCAGATGGTGTTGCAAATCCAACAGCAGGCAGATATTTAGAAGAACTTGCCAATGGAAATAATGCTTATGAATATCTTGTCAGAAATAGTTCAGATCATCTCCTCACAGGCCCTACAGGTTTTTCCAGCTGGACTTTGATCAAGGACTAACTAGTCCCTGTGACGGCAAACACGGTTGGACTTCTTGACATTGGACCTGGAGACTTCCTTTGTTAACCTTTCAAGCAAATAACATGCTATTATCAGCCTCAGCTGTGATGCCAAGTCCCTAGCTGGCTCAGTTGTCTGTGTCCTGTTACTGGTTTACAGGAAAAATACTTGTGTAGAGAAGGTATGGCTCCTTTGGCATGAGCTAAAAGAATCATGTCAGACTCTGGCCCCAGACCTGCTGAACACTTGAGTCTCTTAGGCATTTGTCTGATAAATCAAGAATATCCAATCTCTAATTGTGTCATATTCTGGATTGTTTAGTAGAAATGTGTTGTAAGCATTTGGTATAGAAGTAAGTATGAACTGTCATTAGTCCAGGTTTTAATTACTTTATTTTGTTTATAGAAGCCAATAAGTAGAACACAAATTGTGGGATCTGAATTTGAAGGAAGACCTAAAATTTCTAGAGAAAGGTTTTTGAGGATTCTCCATCAGCTGATGATAATTATAAGATGGAGTAAAGCTAAGAAGCACATGTTTGCAAGTGGTGTAGACTGACTTCATGTGCTAAATGAGAATAGGTACAGCAGAGAACTTGGATTTATGGTCAAAAAATACCTTGGTCGCACCAACACCTACTGATGGCTCAAGCATTTGAACCTAGAGAATCAAGGGAAGGCAGCTTTTTCTGGACACAGCTACCTGGAGCGAGTTATTGTGATTTAGTCTAGTGGAAATTATCTGTTCAAGTGGGTTTTTGTTTCTCTTCTTCACCTTGTTAACTCAGATCACTACAGAAGAAAAAAAAAGTTGTATTATAAGTCTTAGTTATTCTTTCTTATGATCTGGGTTGAAGGACTTGTACAAGAGGTGTCCAGTTCACTTGCTTTAATCCTTATCCATGGAAGGGTGTCAGAAATCCTCACAAGTTATTGCAAGACAGAAGTCTTTATCCAACAGAGATCAGTATCTGAAAGAGTAGTTAGAGGTGAAATATTTTGGCTGATGTGTTACTTTCAGGACTTTAAGCACCTCCCTTTAACAGATAAATGTTCAGTAAACTGCAAATGTTAGCAGGCATCTGACTGGGAGTTTGTTGGTCTGCCAGAGAAGAGTGAGCATTAACAAATGAGCACTTCTATGATAAGAGTGTCACCTCTCTCTGTTTTTCCCCTCAAAGCAGCAGGGAGATGTGGCTGTCGCAGCTATTGGCAGCGACCCTCTGAGGCTCTGAGAAGGGCAGTTTCTAATTTCCAAGGTCAACAGCAGGGTTTGAAATTTTCTGTTTGTTCTAATCTTTGACCTAATACTTCCAATTTACCAAGTTCACAGTCAGCCACAGCGTTGTAATAGGGGTTACTCTGAAGAGACTGCGCAGTGGTACCAAAGCCGTGGTGACTGCAGGGAGGGGAAAGAAGCAGAATTAAAACTCCTGACCAGGTCAAGACCACTCAGGGAACCAGGCTGTGGCTGTTCAAAAACCACTAAAGGAGTAATGAAAGGACCCGATCCATAGTGAGCAAATGGGACAATTCTCAGTAAGAGCCCTTTGAGGATGGAAGAAAGGTGCACCAAATGAAACCAACCTGTGATGAGACACTAACATCACATTACCGGTTACAGCAGTAAAAAAGATTAAACTGAAACTTTATCTAGATTCTGGGCCAGTTTCTGAGGTGATAAAAAGCAACTGAGCAAATAGCTAAATTGGAAGCCAAAAGAACTCTTAACTTGCACCAAATCTTGAATAATCATAATCATTAAATAGAGATCCCTCCTGTTTTAGGAAGGTGGAAAATTTTATATTGCATGAGAAGACAGGCAAGAACTGTTTTGGTACTCTGTGCGTTTGTCAGTGACAGATCAATCCTGAGAGTTGCAAAATGGCTGGAAATGTTTCTTGGGGAACTACAGATGTGTGCAACTTATAGCCACTGTGAGTTAGAAAGAAGAGCTATGCAAACTGCAGGAGACTCTGTTCTTTTTTTCTTATATTCTTGGTAAAAAATGATTTGCAACTGTCTCTTGGGTATCACTTACCTAAAAACCAAAATTATGATGCAGGAGGATACTGGTGACTAAAACCTCCCCATATTCTCCATGCCATTGAGGAACATGCAGGGGTGGGAGTTGGCACTATATGAACTGGTGGGCCTTAATCAGGTGAAGCTGCCCCACTCTGCCTGTGTGGCTGGCAGCAAAACACCAGTTACTAACGTGTGCTAGGTGGCTTGATGGTTTTTCCTTCCCCTTCTTCCTTCCTTTCCTGATGCTGCTTCTGAGGTGATAAAAAGCAACTGATCAAATAGCCAAATTGGAAGCCTTTTTCCTTCCCCTTAAGAGCTTAAAGGGAATTTTATTTTGTGGATAATCATGGTGCTTGTTCTTCTTGAAGGGAAAGACAAATAGTGTTTGACTTCTGTGAGGCTGGAATGTAAGTACATGGACTTGGGGACAAACTGACCAATATGGTAGAAGCTCTGTAATTTTTAGGTTTGTGGAGATCACTGAGCTTGATAAATGGAGACTTTAAAAAAAAAAAAAAGGTGTTGAGCAAAAGCACATTGTAGTTGTACTGCAAAGATTTGGCCAGCTCTTAGAGGGTGGGAGCTCAGGTTTACCAATGTCTGTCTAAGGGGCTTTGAGTGGGAAAGCAAAGGCTTTCCAGACGAGGGAGTCTGCCCAGAGTGGCAAACAGTGTCCCTCTTCCCCACTCCACGTATTTACTCATCCTTGCCAAGGAACTGCCTTGTGGGGTTCTTGCCAAGGGCAATGTCCTCAGATATCTGACATGAGGCTGCTGAGCCTGAAATAGGGCCACAGGCTGGTTTATACCAGACTTCACCTTGCTGTGGAAAGACTGGCCAGTGCTCCAGCAGCAGTATGGCGTAGAGGAGCCACGAAAATAGAGGCAGATGTAAGCATGAAGGTTGAGGCAGTAAGATGTCTCAGTGTCAGAGATGGTTAAATTGTTAGTATCCCCATAACACTTCTTACAACTGGCACAAAATAATTAGCTTTTCTTTTAAAGAGGTTTCCATTACAGCAAAACACTTTTGTGCCAATGGTACCTAGTCATCCCTTGCTGAAATGAAGGGTGGCTGTCAGTTGTGCTACTTGGGAAAGCTCGTGCAGCTACCAAACTCGGCCCTTGCTTGGGGATGTGCTGGGGGATACAGCTTGAAAAGAAAATGGAGCAACTGCTGCCCACATCTGTGATGCCTGCAAAACCTGGACCTGATAATGGCCCTTCTCCAAAGCAGCAAGGGGAGAAGCAAAAACACAACCAAACCTCTAAAAGGATAAAAATATCTGTAGGTCCCCAGCAGCTCCAGGAGAACAGTTGCTTCACAGCATGTTAATCTTTCACATTCTCATTTTCCTAAGAATCTTGAATAGATTTTTACTGTTTTGAAGAACAGTGTGAGGCAGGTAAATTGTCGTGGGCTTTTTCTAAAGTTATGTAAATGTACGCTATGGGAAGACTTGTATGAAACATGTTATTTATATACTCAGGAGACTGTTTGATAAGGTGTTATTGTCATTTGCTCTGTGATTCTAGACACTCTCAAAAGGCCTTAATATCATACGTTAAACACAAATAGAGATGCAGCAGAACAGGGGAATGATTCCTAAGAATAACACTGTGCTTTCCTTCTGCTGCTCTGCTCGTGATTTGTAGGAAAGCTATAGTGAAAAGCAAACCTGCAGCTTAAAAAGGCTTTTCAGGTCTTAAATTACAAAAACCTATAAATCGGCTCACCTGACTGCTTCTGAGCTTTAAGCTATCCAGTTTCCCTCAGATGACCTAATCTGTGCCCAGTGGTACTTTCATTAGCCCAGTAAAGTTCAGTCCCTGGAAAACGAACTTGCTGCAGGCAGAGAGCAAGTATGACTGTTCCCAGTGCTCGGGATTCCCAAAATGGCAGGAAGGTTGCGGACATGACATATGCAGATTGTGTGAGCAGAAGAATTATGCTGGAGTCTGCCAAAAAAACCCCACCTAAACCCAAGAAATGAACATCCCCCTCGCTTAGAGGCTATAGTGCCCAATCCAGCTTTCAGCCAGGTGGTTGCCTTCACAGAGCAAGGTGCCACATGAAAGCTCTGGAGTATGTCTGCCCGGTGACATGGACTGGGTGAGTCTCTTCTGCTCCCTGCATGCGAGTGCCTGGAGCAAGGGTAGATCCATCTGCGGGGTTATGGAGGCTGCAAGCTCCTGTCTGACAGCACAATCTGAAGCCCAGGAGAAGGGAAGGGCTCTTTTCCCTGCCACCTTGTGTCTGAAAGTGTCCCCTGCATGGCTAATGGAGGACTGAATATATAGGGATATCTATATGTTCACAGATTCTGTGGTCAGAAGAGATGATTCTGGTAATCGAGTTTTTGTGGGTTTTTTCATACTGTAGACCTTTGTTTGTTTGGGTTTTTTTCCCCGCCACGTTGGATTGTGTTATCTCTTACATATTTAATCTTTAAAGACTCCAGTCTCTGCTAAGTCTACCACCTACCAGATAAACTCTTTCAATGTCTAATTATCCTCACAGCTAGGAAAAGACATATTATTTCAAGGTCGAATTTGTAAAGCTGTTTCTTTATTCTGGGCTTTTTTTCTTTTCATTATTTCTTTCAGCTGATTTCTTTTCTATACATTTTTGCTACTAGACTAAAATGGCATGAGAAAATCTGAAATGCATAGGTTTACTTTAAAACCTTTTTCTTTAATTTTCAAAACTAAGTGTTGCATGTTAGAATAGCTTATTTATAAAAAAGCTATAAGGAAGGGAATACTTAACAAGTCTGACTAGTAAGTCTGCTCTCACTGATTGAATCCCAAGCTTCCGGAATAACAAATTTCCACTGCTTGCTTACAGATGCCTTCTGTTTCTAGTTGCTTCTTGCACGTGTCTATTGACAATGTCTTTATCAGTTCTTGAGTAGGTCTTGTAACTCCTTGTCTTTCAGGGCCTGTGTTGTATTTTGACTCAAAAACGTATTTCAGCAGTCTCTTCTTGGAATGAGTTGTTTAGCTGCAAGCCCTTTAAATGTGACATGAACATTTTCCCCCCAAGGGTGCAGAAGAACAGTCGTACTGGGTCAGACCAGAGGTCCATCTAGCCCAATAGATTCTTTTCAGGAGTTTCCAAAACAGACGCTTTTGGGAAGATGATTAAAAATCCGAAAAGTTATCTCCTCCTTGGCTATTAGCCAAGCCACCAGTGCAGGTTAGCACAGATGCCAAAGCAAGCAAGCCTTTAGGCAAATAAAATTGGGAAGTAATTTTTGCTGCTAGGTCTGGCGTGAGGTTATTTCATGGGTGGGCACATCCAGAACCACACAATACTATGTAGTCTGAACTAGATCTGCATGGTGATCAGCTTGGGCCTTGTGAACCCATAATGTGTGAACTGAAGCTCAGTAACAAATTGCATGAAAATTTTGGGTGTTTTCCTTTACAAATAAAGTAAAGCTAAGCACATAAACAAGTTCTCTTTTTACTTTAAAGGAGGAAAATGCAAAGGAAAAATAACATGGTTAGTAATGACAAAAGGGAAGAGAAGAACAGGAAGACAAAAGTGGGGTTTTCTAGAACCCCAAAAAACTTGCAGTTTTGTTGACTTCATTTGATTTCTAAAACAGTACTTCCTGGCAAAACATTATTTCCTGGTTGCTGATTGTATGTATAATTGTAGCTGCAGATTTTTTTTTTAGAAGTTTCAGCCATTTTGTTTCAAGTTTAGTGGTATTAAATACAAATTATTACTCCAACACATATCTCTGTGCAATTCCTTTCCTGCATTTAAGATAACCAAGTTTCTTTCCGAGATGAACTGGATTTTCCGCTCCACTGTATGGAGAAGGTGAAAAAGGGACATGATTTTGTAGGAGAAAAAAAACCACGTATTTTTTTGTAAGCCTTCTACCACCACTGAAAAGGCGTGCATATAAATTTATTCATGTTGATATCCAAGGGCAAATGGTTTCAAATGGGCCTACCACACACATGCAGGTGGCAGGACTATCAAAACAAGTGCCGAGTGAAAGTTGGGAAAAAGAGGTGGTGGGGGGAAATAAAATGCAAATTGTCTGCACCATCTAAATTATGCACCAGAGAACTCTGTGTGGATCCAGCCAGAAACACAGAATGAATGATGACTAAACACAAAATGATTTGCAGTACCCCAAATATAGCCTGGAATCATCAGGCTTCTTAAATTGCTTCTGTATTGTTGCTGGTTAGGTAGGTCTGAGCTGCAAAACCAGACTCTGTTCTTTCCAGACAAAGCTGGACTTGAGGGTATGTGCTTTCCTCTGTTCTAGAGATGGAGGGCAAAAAAGTCATGTAGCTGAGAGCCAGATGCCAACACTAGCAGGGGTCTGAAATGAGAATGGGAACAGCTTTTGCTGAGCAGAAGCCATAATGCCATACCGCAGCAGAACATAGTTTAGTGCTTCAGCAAGCCCGTATTTATAGAAAGCATCAGCACACAGCTATGGTCACATGTCTGAAGGTTGCCTTTCACCCCCTTGTAAATATTTTTCAAACAAGACAGAGGGGTGGGAGATGGGAGAAAGCTCAGATGATGTTTAAATTTCTGCAGCACTGGAATTTCAGTATCTGCTGCAGAGCATCTAGTCTTTACCTCTAAAACTGAAATACCAAAACTCATTCTCCTGAAGCTCTTGCCAGTTTTCACGCCCCCCTCCCACCCCCACAGCCTCACCACTACCGTCAGCATTTGCTATGCCATTTTGCTTCATTGCTCACTTGCTAAATATAAGTCTGAGATTTTTTTCTTCTGAAAGCTCTGCTGTGCCATAAGCACTGAATTCTGACAACTCCCCCATCTCAATTCACTGAGAGCTATGGATTGCCTACAAAGGGGCATGAGTCCATCTTAGCTGAAATGTTGGCTCCTGCAGCCAAGAAAGCTCTTCAGAATGCCTGTGCACAGTATCATCTGGCAGTGGTGAACCCCTCAAGTCCAACAGAACATTCCCTTCAGGTGCTGAGGCAAGCTTGTGCTCCAGGCTTGGGTGTTCTTGCTGTTCACTAATGGCTGAGTTTGCTTTTGAGGCAGACCTAAAGTCCACTTAATCTCTCAGCTTTGCTGGAGACACAGGTAGCTTTATATTTAGCTCAGACCCAACACTAAAGCAGTCGGTGGTGGTGTTATCATTTCTGCCCACCTCTTGTCTGGGAAGCGAGAGACCTGGACCTGAGCCCCTTCTGTTCCAAGATCCACATCTCCAAGCTTCAAAGAGATGACCCAGTTACTAGTCTAGAGACCTCCTTGTGCACCCAGAAGGAAGATGAGCTGCCAGCTTGAGCCACTCTCGACTGAATGAGCAGTGGGACTACTACATGAAGGCGGAGGTGCTTTGCTGGGACGAGGAGGAACTGGAATCCTGTTGCCTCTCAAGGTCAGTTCATGCCTTATGGACTTATACAAAAAAAGACTGCATTGAGAGCAGGGACTGCAGGTGAAGTGGATTGTACGATGGATAGCTGAGGCTGGGAGGGACCTCAGGAGGTCTCTGGTCCAGCCTTCTGGTCCAAGCTGTGTCAGCTGTGAGATCAGATCAGGTTGTTCTGGGTTTTCCAGTCTTGAAAACCTCCAGACACAGCCTGCAAAGCCTCCTTGGTCAACACAATTCAGTGCACAGCTGTCCTCAGGGTGAAAAAGTTTCTCCTTGGATCCAGTCTGTGCCTCTTGCTTCTCTTTATGCTTGGTGTCTTCCTACTGTAACAAGCATGGCTCTGTTTACTGGGTAACCTTGTAGGTATTGAGGGACTGCTGTTAGATGTCCCTGGAGCTGTCTTGTCTTCAGGTTCAACCAGCCATGGTCCCTCAGTCTCTCTTCAGAGGACAAGTGCTTTAGCCCTGACCATTCTGGTGGCTCTCTACTGAACTCACTCCAGTTTACTGATGCCTTTCCTGTATTGGGGGGGGGGGGGTCCAAACCTGTGTACAATGTTCTAAACACAATCTAAGGAGTGCTTAGCAAAGAGGGATAATCCCTTCTCTTGATCTGCTGACAGTGCTTCTGATAATGCAGCCCAGGATTGCTATATAACCTTCTGTGCTGCCAGGGCACATTGCTGGCTCATGTTCAGCTTGCTGTCCTTCATGACCTCTGGGGCCTTTCAGGTCTGCTCCACAGGCAGTGACTTGCCAAAGGACTCTGAAGTACTCTTTAGAAGCCCTTATGTTTTCATTGCCTGTGTGGCGAATATACTTACCTTAGGTACTCCAAAGGAAGCGTTATAAATCTGACCATATTTACCTTACCGGTCTGTTTAAGACCAGTGCCGGGTCTTGCCCTGGAGATGTTAATTAGGTGAAGTCGTGCTGCCTGGATAGTTATGTTAACTATGCAGTTCCCTGTTAGCATTTTCAGAAGTACCTACAGACTTAATGGAAAAGAAAACAATTATCCCCAATCCTATTCCTGTTATCACATCAATGTAACTTATGCAAATGTTCCACTATAAACAAATGTAAAAGAATACAGCAGACCATGCATGTGCACGCACAAAAATTTGCTTGGTTACCACTGCTTCTGATAGTAATTGCTAGTGTAGTGTCAGGCTTTATGCACAGGATTGGGCAAAACTACATACCCTTCTTCTTTCACCTCAGTCCATAGTTTGTACCCAACAACAACTGAATGGGGCAGCACCACTACTCTTGTGTCTGTCTGCAGATCACATTCTCTTTTGTTCTTCATCACCTTTCAGCATCAGCTCCTTTCCTTTTCTTATTTTTCTACCCTTTTCCTAGCGGTTCCTAGATGTGCCCTTTACTTAATGTGAGGTTGTTCTCTGAGATAAATATATCATACTCTCATGCTGCAGGGAGACAGATCATCTTCTCAATCTCTGCTTGCAATTCTGAAATGCTGAGATTGGAGGTTATCGCTGAATTGTCAGGAGAGACCAGCGGTGAGGGCTTATCCAAAGGTCACAATTGGAAGCTGAGGATACTTCAGGACAGTGGATTCAGTATAGCCTGCAAAATAGTTGTTCGCTTGCTTATTTGCTATCAAGTGCAAAGGCCTGATCCTGCAGCTCTGAAAATGACCTTACTGCCCTCAATGGGACTGTTGCGTGACAGGGATTGCAGGATCAGATTCTCCAGGATGTTTGATAAATGATGCATGTCCATGGGGAAATTGGCTTGTTTAGCCATTCATGAATGTATGCATTTTGAAAGAGCAAAATTTTGCTTACAGTTTCCAAAGTAAAAAAGCAAATTTCCTGGCTACTTCTAAAAATATAACTATCTCTTAATGTCAAGATGCCAATCTGAAACAACTCATATAATAGCATCTAATTTACAGTGAGGAATCATTACCTTCTAGCCGCATCACAGTTAGCTGCAAATAATGAAGTAAAGCTGTATGGCACTTAAACAGAGGGAAATGTTCACATTAATACAAAAAGTAAATTGGTGAGACCATATTCACAGTTAGTGCTCTGTCGGATGTTCTTCTGTCTCCTCTGCCACCTCTAACTTCAAGAATGAAGCAGCATGGGCTACAGTATTAAGGAAAATACAGGTTTCTCTTCTTTCTCAGCTCAGCTTCAAAGAGCAGGAGACAAGTTTGTATCAGTTCTCTTATAACCAAGTATCATGTTGCCAGGACAGGGGATCACTGGGTTCTGTAACCAGCAAAAGATGTGCAAAACACCAAAAGGGTGGACCAACTTACTGGTCTTGGTGTAGACAGAAGTCTTAAAACAGTACTGGGAAGGTGAGTGTCTTCCTCTTGCAAGGTTTTGAAAACAAGGTAAGAAGCTCTAAAATCTGAATTTCAGTTACTCACAGTGTAAGTGGTACTTGACTATCAGAGAGTGGTTTGACCTCTGGGCACAGATAAGCTATCCGGTTTGCCAGCTTTTTCCTCCAGGTAGAGGAAAAGCCAGTACCTAAGCCAATGTTTCAGGACCAGCCAGGTGAGTGCTCCTGCCGTTGGGTGCTGTGCAGGACAGAGCTAGAGGCAGCCGGTCTGGCGAACTCCAAAGTATGTGTGAGAACCACCTGCCTTTCTCTGCCACTTCCAGAACCTGGCCCAAGTGCTGTCCTTCCTTGGGATATGGGCTGATTCTACCCATGAAAACAACCTGTTGCACTAGAAGTATATTTTGGAAGACTGAAGACCAGGAGTTGAATAGTACTCAAGACACATTCCAAGTGTTATACTAGGTCCTTCAAGAGAAAGTTTCATATTGCCATTCTTTTATGTCTTGAAGGAATTTACATATGGGAAGAGTTAAATCTGGTTTCAACCTCTAGGTCAAGTACTTGAAGGTTAGAGGTAGTAAAATGGATGCTTTGCTTAAGTATCTGAGATTCTGAGTGTTCACAGCAAAACCGTATGCTGTGTTTAGGCAGGTACGCCGAAAGGTCTCTGGGTAGCTTGTGGGTTGTTGACTCTGGCTTAACTTCACATCTCTTGAGTGTAAGAGATCAGATGCCTTACTAGACAGTCATCTAGTGGACAGTCTAAAAAGAAAGCCTTAGTTTAAAAAACAAACTAACACTTTCTTGTTCAGCATAGGAAACTGGAGCACGGGACTAAAGGAAAATTCCAGGGCAGAGTATCCAAACCTCTGCATGTAAAAAATGGCCACAAAAAGATCTACAAAATTTTTCAGGTTCTTCACCATGGATGCCTTATACCCATGTTTGTATTTGCTGTGAAGCCTAGTCTGTCACAGGAACAAAGCAGGAGAGGGATTAAGGTAGTGCCAAAGTCCCGCTCCCCAAAAGTGCAGACCATCAATGGTGTGTGGGGAAACACACTTCAAGAGTCTGAGCAAGAATGATATCCCTCAGACTATCCCGAAGCCATGCACGCTGTCAATGGATACTATTTTCCAGTTAGACCTTGGCTTTGTCAGTGTCTAGACCTTCAGAAGGACAAAGATCCCTGCTCTATTTGAGAAAACACACGTGCATCAAGGGAATAAATATACCTTTCTGGCCCCCAAAGGTGAGCAGTCCAGCCTAACCGCACTCGCATAACACAAACACACAAAGGGGTCGGGTCAGGTCTCCTTCCTTCTCTGGGATATCACGAGTGAAAGACAGTCTTAAGGGTTTTCGAGAGGGAAGACAAATTGCCTCAGACATAAATTCCTCAATGTTCTTTGGAAGTTTTAGTCCCTTTGCTTATTGAATTTCTCCCAAAGTGTGAACAGAGATGCTAGGGTTTATTAACGTAGCTTATGAAAGATGTTGCGCTAATTACCTAGTTCCACATGGTATGTTAGGAGACATGGGATTAATAAACGTGGCTTATTGAAAAATAAAAAATTGTTGAGGAGGTAAGATATGCACTGCAATATGCTTGCTTATCAAGTTCTTGGTCTTCCAATCTCTTAAGTGCATCAGCATTTCTGGATGCATAAACTGTTTCTGTGAAGTAAGTGCTTTCTGTGCCTTGCTTGAGATGAATGACAGAAAATACCATTGTCAGATATTTAACTTTCTCAAAGTTTAAACAAAAACCAACCAATCAAAAAACCCCAAACAGTCAGAGATATTTAAGCACACAAAATAACTAGTTATTTTAATCTCAATTTTTCATAGAATGGTGTCTCAAGGTAGCAAGATAAGATGTCACCTAAATAAGTTGCACTGGACGGTGTTCTCCTCACTGCCTGAGGCATTCTTAAAATCTTCCTTCCAGACAGGTTTTGGTCAGTGCTGGGTAACTCCTGGGTAATTTGTGTTGATGGGTTTGGGTGGGTTTTGGTGGTGGTTGTACTTTTGCATTTGATTTGGTTTTTGTTTGCTGCTGTATTGGTTGGGGTTTTTTGTGGTTGGATGTTTGGGTTTTGGTGTTTTGTTGTGGTTTTTCTTTTTTTCCAATTCTTTGGTGGGCATGTTAATCTTCAAGTAACTACAAATCTTGAGGTTTATAAAGGACTCCCAATGGAAGCACTGAGACAATTTTAACAAGACACCTGCTTTGAGCTAATTGTCTAATGTGTAATGAAGGGTTAATGTTTTTTAAACTGATTCCTGGATCTAATTTGAAGGTTGGATGTGTTTGATTCTCTCATTATGTATACCTGTAATACATGCTTCTTTGGTAGATGAGGGATATATATTTGGACAGCTTTCTGCCATTAATTTCTAATTAGATTCTTGTCAACAATGTGAATTGGCATTGCTGCTATTCAGCAAGCCTGTGATTGCTCTGTCCACCCTAATTAATGAACAGCTTCCTTATAAGTAGATTAATAGAGGTAGTCCCATTATCTAAAGTTATTTCAGTCACTGTGTTATAGAGATTCTCATTAAAGAGTTGTAAAATGAAGCAGCATTTCAATTAGCTATTACACAATATCTGATTATTTTTGTTTTCTCAGCTATTCTTTTAAATGGGTTTTTGAGAAGGCCCTGACCTCTCCCTGGCATTCTTGAGCACAGCACAGCTTTCTGTGAAATGTCACTGCACTTAAGAGCAAGAGCAAACATAGCTAACTTCTCTCTGTATTGCTAGAGAAAATTGTAATGGAAAATCGTCTGTGTGCTGCTTAATGCAAAGAGAGATGTTTCTCTTAAAAAAAAAAAAAAAAAATCATATAAATACTGTGAGGTGTGTAGTGTCAATCAGAACTTGTTACAGTTGCTTAGCCCAAATGCTAAATGACTGTGTAAAAGGGTAAGAACATAAGGCAAACTGGAAAATTGCAAGCAGCTTTCACATGGTAAAGTCAGAAAATCATTGTCACATCCACGTGTGCTGACTAGTACTGCAAAAACACTTATGTGAAGCTAGTAGTGCTGTGTCGTCCAGTTCTGGCATCTGCGGTACGAGAGAGTCATGGGCATACTGGAAAGAGTTCAGTGAAGGACCACAAAGACGATGAAGGGACTGGAGGAAAGGCTGAGAGAGCTGGGACTGCTCAGTCTGGAGAAGAGAAAGCTCAGGGGGATCTTATTGATGTCTATAAACCCCTGCATGGCAGGTGCAAAGAGGACAGAGCCAGGCCATTTTTGGTGGTGCCCGGTGACAGGACTACAGGTGATGAGCACAACCTGAAACACAAGAGGTTCCTTTGAACATCAGGAAACAGTTTTCTACTGTGAGGGTGACTGAGCACTGGCACAGGTTGCCAAGGGAGGTGGGGAATCTCCTTCCTTGGAGATACTCAGAAACCATATGGACATGGTCCTGTGCAACTGACTCCAGGAGTCCCTGTTTGAGCAGGAGGGTTGGAGCAGATGACCTCCAGAGATCCCTTCTAACCTACCTAGGATTATGTAGGAAACTTAATGCAAATCATACAGGAATAGAGTGAACCTCTCCCTCTACTGAACGGAAGGACCAGTTTACCTTTAATCTTATTGATCTGAATTCTATGAAATAAATTAAAAAAAAAATCTAGAATGTCATTCATGTTAATTCAAACTTCAGCATGCCGAAATGGCTGGATTTGCCATTACGTTATCAAACTTTCCCCTAAATGACGTGAGAGCCTTTCCTGTGATCATAAGGCAAGCACCCACCTTCATAAAGTGTCTGTTCTTGCTCTGAATGGCAAGGTTCGTGTGTGCTCAAGCTCACTTCTGCCTTGTCAGTTTGGGTTGAATTATACAAGGCAGGGTGACGCTATGAAAACCATTGCTATCTCGAGTTCTTTATGTTGCAGCTACAGATCTGCCAAGAGTTTAGAGCACATCCACAGGTGGAGGAGTGGCAGGGAGAAAGCAGGCTTACCTCCTGCTTTCTTGTGGTGAGGAGTTACCAGTTCCCTCCTGAAAAATTCAGTCTAGGGACTAAGCCAGCTAGCTCTGCACTGGAGGATAGATGGTTGGTACCTACTATCCTGCCTCCCCTCCTCTTCTGAGGGAGGCATCAAACCACTCTGATGTGGGAGTAGTAGAGATCTTCAAAATAGGGACACATCTAAATGGTGAGCATTGGCCCCTCAAAATTTAACTAACACAGGGTTTTAATTTCTTTCATGGGTGCTCGTTACTATAATTTAGATCAACACTGAATTTAGAAAGAAAAGAAGGTGACTCCTAAATACCTGAGCCATGTCTGTTCCTTGAAGCATGAGCACAGAGAGTGTAATGCTGGTCTTGCACTCCGCTGTTCTCCAGCAGTTCTGATGGAAGCCCTGATTCATGGACCAAAAGCTGCCTTCATCGCAGAACCAACAACAAAAAACAAACCTAAAGCATGAAGAGAAGCAAATGAGTTTGTGGTGGCATAGAGGAGACTTTTTTTTTTTCTAAAAAAAAATGAATCTTATCTGTTATCTTATAGTTTAGAGAAGTGCGTGTTATACATCTGTTTTAGCTGTACTACACAGACTCAATGGGCATCATTGAGTTCAAAGGAATACAGTTAATCGAAAGGCCCTGCAGAATTTTGCTCTACAGTGAACTCCAGTACTCACAGAAACTTTTCTGTTGTGGTTGTAAATGATATCTCAAGTGAAGCCAGACTAAGGTAACAATAACAATTATTGTCATTCTGTGTTGTGATAATGTCTTTTCAATAGTAAGATATCCAAGAAGAACATAAAGCATAAAATATTAATATCTGGGATGCAAGATTTCACTTTTTTAAATTTGTCTGTGCTATAGCAATTAAGTTGTTAGCAGAGTATCCATGCAGTAAAAGAAACACTTAGATTCATGGTGGTGTTCTCAAACTAGAATTTTAAACTAGACCAGAGAATTAATATAACCCTGCTCAATGAAAAGTTGTTTTCTTTTTAAATGAAATACCATGGCATGAGATTCAAATATAAGGGTGTTTATTACAATGCTGATGGTGTATAGAGCAGTGCAGAAAACTTAGTGTAATACAGGACTTGACCCAAGGCATGAAAATCTAATTGAATGGGGAACTGCTGCACTGAAATATTTGAACTGGAGTGTCTTAGGTAATTTTTTTTTTTCCTTCCTTAGGGCTGTTTACTTGAATTGTGTGGTTGGATGAATACAGCATGAATATCAATCCAAGAGAAGTGCTGGTCAAATTTCAAACATAAACCTATCTTTCTAGTAGTATGCAATCCAATTGTGTTTGTACTAGTCTATGAAAATTTTTTTTTCTATTTTCGTATTTGGGTTAATGTATAGAACTACTGCCTTTCTGGGGATTAAGGACTAGAAGGCCAAAACATCAGTTTATTGATTTAATATCTTACTTTTGCTTAGCAGCATTGCTTATCATAAGTCTTTATTATGGGAGAAAGCTGAATCAACCTGGGGTATTCACACTTAGATCACATCTTGCTTTCAACAGATGTTTCCAGTTTGGAAAGTACAATTAAGGTAGATATATACTTAGATGAGAATTGAAAATAAAACAATAAAACTCAACAATTCCTATGGAGAGATCAAAGACACAGCAGAGGAAGGGGAGATAGAGCAGGGACTGAAGATGGAGCTGGATCATTGCTACCGGGTGAAATGGGAGGGATGGCAGCTATAATAGGAGCCAGTCCTTTGGCTGACCCCTGGCCCCTCTCACAACTGGTAGCAACAGGAACGAGGTAGCTTGGTGTCTTATTTTACTCCTAGCTTCTGTCTCTTAAAGTGTAGCCCTCAAGACTGGAGATTCAGTCATGCTTTCATCAGTGTTGAGTGGAACAGACTAGAACCCTTTGCCTGTCATAAATGCAGCACATCTACGCAGTTTCATCTGCAGTAGATGGTGGTTTTGGTGACAAGGACCCCTATTTAGTTCTGATGCACTTGAAACTCAGTCCTTGGAGGTTGTGGTCCTTGTTTTGCCGCTGATTTTTAGATTTAGCAATGGGGAATCAATCACTTTGCTCTTTATTGTCTTTCATCTTCTTGCACCACTTGTCCAATTTATCATAGTCACGCTGACTTTGTCCTTCAGAGTATTTTGCTACTTCTTCATCTTGGTGTCATTTACCTACTTCCTTTTTCCCATAGTTTTTATATGAGTGCTATATCTGTTCTTTCCTCAAAGTCATCAGGGGAGATGGTGAAAAGAGACCAACTGGGGACATACAGGTGCTTTGTGTTGGAAATGCTTTTCCAATTCTGTCAACAATCATTGCTAATATATTTTATTGCAACTTGTCACGTATTTCACCCATGCTTGTGCATATAGCCTCTCAAGCTGGTGTTTTCACTTCAGTCAAGGTCAAACAATACCATGCCTACTGCTTGCCCTCCATCTTGGTTCCTGTAATAATACATAATGGAGCCCATCGAGCCAGAACACTCGATTCATGAAGTCCCTTGCACTTGCTCTTTCAACAGTGATATGTCTATCTAACTAGCTATGTTTAGCTATCTAAACTATCTAAAGTGAAGAGTGGCTGTTAAATACACCAGTCCTAACAAGATGTAACCTGACCAGTAACTGAAGTCTAGTATCTCGCAAGCCACTTGCACCAGCATGGCATTTTTCTTTGGGTTCAAAGTAGGTTCTAATAATTCCAAACGGTGTTAAGGGAATACAGAGTTAAGCAAAACTTTCTCTTGGTTGAATAATACCTCCTAGTCTTTCATTATTCTGTAAAGGTGTAAAATGGCAAGTGGCTTTTAATAGTAGCCTAAAAAGTTACAGAAGTAGAACAAGGTTAATTGTTTTACAATTGCTGCTTCCTTTGCTTAGTCTCTGCTCAATGTGCAATGCCATTAGCTTTACAATTTCACAAAGCTTACTTGATAATTATTAAAACCATTACAAGGTTGTATTATCTACTTTCTGCATGTATTTAAAATTTTATCTATTTTTTTAAAGCAAGTGATGCACTGTTTTTATGGTTGTCTGGGAATCTTATTTCTTCTGCATTTCTTTCAATCCTTATCACACTGCACCTGAGTGGAACAGCTATTGCTTCTGCACAGTTTACACAGAAGCAGCAATGTCTGTCATGGCTTTAGCATAACTGCATGTTAATAAAGTATCACTAACCAATAAACTGCAAGCTGTGTAGACAAGGCTTTTAGAAATAGGCAACAACTTCTTCTGTTTCTTAATTTAACAGACCTTAAATAGGTCTCCGATCTCAGAGAACAATAAGTATCTGTCTACAACGTGGATCTCTCCTGTGATGTCTGAAGTTGAACATAAAGGTGCCAATTCCTCCCTAAAGTCTTATCTATGCTAAACATAAGATGCCATTTGAAGTATGACAACAAATTTGTGGCATGTCTGTAAATTACAGCTTTTGGCTCTATCAAGCAGCCAGGGGGCCAAAGCTCTGCAGTTTGCAATAAGGATCAGCTATCCTGTAAGACCAGGTTTTACACTCAGTAAAATAACAGTATAAAATGTTCTGTTTTGAAATCACTAAGCAGGAAAATTGAAGTATAAAAAATAGCATGGTTATGGAAAATTAATCTTGGAAGTGGAACTGAATAGTTTAACTGGTGGAATTAGTTGTGGGAGGAGAAGGACACTTCAGTCAGAGTTGAAGAGTTAGAGGTTTGGACTTTATGAAATATTACTTTTTTCATCTGACCTTTGGATTCGTTTTCTGTGAGTGGACCTACTATTGGGGTATCAACAATATCAGTGTTGCAAATATTACTTACTCCCAGTATTGATGCCAAAAGGAGAAAACAGCACAGGCAGCTCCATTAAATTGGTTAAAATTGGTGTTCCATTTGTTGAGTAGGTTAGACTGTATATATCAAAGTTTACCTTGGGCTTTTCTTGAGGGGACAATAAAAATTAGATTCCACTAGAACCCTGGTAAAATTTGGGTTCTAAGATATCCCTGTAGGAGCAATACTATTGTCTTGTCTCTTGCTGATTTCTTCCTTCTGAAAATATGGAGAAAGAGTAGCCTAAGGAGAAAGTCTCTATACTCCTAGACACTGGTAGTTAGGGACAGGCTAAGTCTGGATCTTGAGAATAGTACTTGACATTTGGTAGCTAAGAATTCATATTGCCTATTAGTTTTGACTGTGATTATTGCATAATGATTTCATGTTTCACACAATGTACAGATAGCCCACTCTGATGCTGTAATCAGTGGGGTACTGCAGTTTTTCAATATCGCACATAGATATAAGTTACTTTACTCAGGATAGAATAAATCCCATTTTGACCCAATGTTTTAATGAAAGAAAACTAAAACAAATGGGCAAGAAACCCTCCCTATGCATAAAAATTACAATGCACTGCAAACTCTTCTGGAACTTTTAGCAATTTTTTTTTTAACACAAATAAAGATGGACTTTTAACACAAATAAAGATGCCCAGTCAAAATTTTTAGAAGTTACTCGATCTCAGGAGGACTTCTATACAGGCTGTTTATGACATAAAGATATCTTCACCTAGATCTAACGTAGCAGAAAGATAAAACTGACCTGTACCACACTAGTAACCAATGGTTACTGCCTTGCAGTCTGCAGTCAGCTCTGAGAAGGCTTCACAATGTTTGAGACATTGGGAACTATGTCTCAAGGAAGTTGATGGCTAACTGATGAGCTGGAAGAACAGCAAAGAGCAGGCAGCAAAAATGGCCTTTAAGAAAAGGCTGAAAGCATTCTTCTCTAAACAAGATGAGATGGAGAAAAGGAATGGAAGAGTTCAGTACACAAAGGGCTATTGTAAAGAAGGGAGCAAAGTGCCGTCTACATCCCTGGAGGAAACAGGCTGTAATTTCAGTAAGAAAGTTGGATGCTGGAAATCACCTCCACAGGTGAGAGCAGTGATGTGCAGCAGGCAGCTACCTGGTGAACTTGTAGAGTTTTTACCATCAAATCTCTTGAGGTACGTGTTGGACTGAAGTAGTTTGGGCATAGTTTATCATCTGGTCATGAGACAGGATTCACTAAGTGAGCTCTGGAGCTCTGCTTTTCTGTGATTCCATGATTTCTGGGTGTCTTCTCACTGCAGAGGTGTGCCTCGTAACCAGGCAGAAAGCTACCCTTAAAACAGTGCCCTGAAATTGCAAAATACTAAACTCTCCGTGTCACGGGTGAAGAAGCTGTGTCCATCACAAAGCCTATCTGGATCAAGGAGATATCAGCTTTCCCCTGGCTCCTTTTCTCTCCCTTTCCCCAAGCACCTTTGCTCCCATGGAAGAAGTATCTTGGGCGTATGTAAGAAACTGCATCCCAGTGCAGCCCAATCAGGACAACTGGGAGATTATGAACTGGAGGGTACCTCATTGCTCAAAGTAGTTTTCCATGCAGCCCCTATGGTCCACAAGAAGTGTTATGAAATTTGTGGTGAGGTTATAGGAACTAATATCTCTGTTACACGTTACACTTTCAGAAAAAAAGTGAGTTTCTCCAGCTATTTCAGTGGACAGCTTGTATTAAATTATACGCTAGCCTAGTTCATGCCTTTTTTTATACTAATCCTGGAACTGAATATTATAGGAAAGTACCTCAATTTAGCTCTTGCAAGCTATTAGTCCCTGTTTTGCTCAACAAGACACAGCCTGAAATAATTGTCTCCCAGAAATTGAATCTTCAGGTCTGTCCATTGAAGGATATAGTGGAAAAGTAGTGGCACAATGGTTTCAAGCTTCCTACGTCACCATTCAGGTGGAGCTGTGCTGCACGGAGGAAAAAACATAAGCTTTGTTATTCGTTTTCTTGCTTTCTACAGACAAGTTATTGCAGCGTTAAAGTGACTGAAAAGAATATATTTCATGCCTGTATGCCACTGAAATAACTACTTCAGTACACTGTGGTGGGGATAATTATAGGAATGATGTTGGCTGGATATGAAGGGCTGAACAGCAGAACCCATAGCTGGTAGTATATCGAAATACTTTGATACCTTCCAGGAAGTTGTCTTGCTGGTAATGCTTTCACCCATCATTTTGTCAAGACCATATAACTGTTTTTCACCAGTACATAATAAACTGTTTCAAGATGGGGCCTGAGCAAGTGTTACCGCCACTACTTACTGTGTTAGTTAGATACATCAAGGTCTACAGTATATTTTAGTAAAATCGGTTTTGTTATGGCTGTTTCATTCTCTCTAAAGTTTCATCTTCCTAGTTTTGTAATGGGTGGCAGACTTTGAAAACAGAATAAAAGACCTATTACAGCTGTAGGTGCCATTCTCTTCTCCCTTTGAAGTTAATAAATCAGGCAGAGCTCTGAGGTAGTAGGCTTTCTGTTGGAGCGTATCATGTTGTCCTCCTATTTGTAAATTACTTTTTCTCCTACAATGTCAAAGCACACTGTAAAATTGAGTTACTATGTTATGACTGAAATAAAGCACTCTGAGGCTGAAGTGTGAGCTCTAGTTCTGTGCAGAGATATCCAGTGTGCTCTACTGCATGCCTCCGAGGATGTAACCTGATGAATTCTAAGTATTACTGTTGGGCCTTGCCAGGACCTGTTTCAGTATCAGCTGTATAATATTCTTTGTTCATCTTCCTGTTTTTCAAATGCTGGCAGTGGCCTCTAGTTTTCATATTTTGAACTGATATTTTTCTGTAGTTTGGCCTTCCCTGTGGAGTCAGATGTTTGTTTGCAGAACTTTCAATAAACAGAATTTCAACCCCTTCTGTCAGAGAAGAATGAACGGAGACTATTCCTCTGCTGTAAAAATAAATTCTGCTCTTCTATTTTTATTTGAAAATGGAAGTCTGGCAGGGAAATCATTTTGGAACTATACATGACCTCATTTTGAAAGGCATTGACTTTGATTTCCTGGTTCTGAAATACAGATCAAAAATAAAAAAAAATACAGAAGGCTTGGCAGGGGTTGTTGCTGATTGAAGAGAGAAGCACTATATTCATGCTAGAAGACCCTCACTGCTAGTGATCTTACAACTGCATTAAAATGGCAAGCCATTCTATGGAAAGCTGTTGATGTTGAATTCAGCAGAGAAAACTGAGAAGTAGAGAAGATTTTTTGAGAGAAGACCTTGTGAACTATCTAGTACGCATGTAGTATGTGGATTAGATGCTACCTTTTTGAATGTCTGCATAAAACTAACAATCCAGTGCTCTTATAGGAGCACAATCAAGGATGCTTTAAGTCTTCTAAGACATTAAAGTGTCAAGGAAAGTGGCTGGCAGAGTCCCCAAAAAGACAGGAGAAAAGTCCTTTTTTTGAGGATTAAGGTTTAGAGAGGAAAGGACTTTTGCTTGCAGACCTTAATACTAGTTTCATACTGTAATATTTAAGAATTTGTTATACAACAAATTAAAATGGTGTCTCAATGAAAATACTGTTGCACAGGCAAGCCAGCCCAGTGCTTTTATAAAATCTGATTTGGTAAGAATGTGGCACTGTCTTTGGTCTGGATCTGAGTGCTGTTGGAGAGGGCTTGATGCCCATCATAGGACTCAACTGATTCATTTCTGTGATCACCTTCCATAGCGCACCTTGGACTATCGGTCCCAAGTAAAAGCAGGGACCAGGCCATGAAGTTCAAAGCATTCAAAGCCTCTCTTAAAGCAACCGAAGCAGTATATAGGTTGGAGCTGGTTGTACTTTAGGCCTTCATTGACACCTTGGCATAGGGCCTCTAAATCTAGGAAGACTGATTTTTTTATTATTATTATTTTTTATTTTTTGCTACTCTCCTGGTATAAAAACCCTTTTTTGGCAGTGTTCCAGGTGTCGTGGATATTCTAACACAGCTCCACAACTTGAGAACACCTAACTTATGGTCAACAGGATGAGCCTAATTGTTATACTTAGTCATTAATAATCAGCTTATGATTATCCTGGTTTGAGGTAAAACAGAACCAACTTTCTGCTCAGCAATTTCACTTCTTAGCTAGGCCTCTTCTAACTCTCTGAAATTAATAACGTTGTGCAGAAAACTGTTTGTTCTCAGAGTGGTAAGACTAATATTTATAGTTAATGCCAAGGAATGGTACGCAGAGAGGCTCTTGCTTATACTTATTGCTATAACAACCAAGGTCAGCTAATTTCATTACTTGCTCCGTTACTTTCCAGGGCCGGAAATGGAAAAGTGTAGAGGGGTCACACCTCCCCTGCAGGGAGGAGCGGGCAGGAGAGGTGACCCAAAACTGACCAGCAGGGGTATTTCATCCCATCTGCCCCATGCTCAGTATAAAAGCTGAGGGATCAAAGGGTCAACTCTCTCTTCAATGGCCGATATCGTAGGAGGACCCTGTCTGTTCATCTGCCTTTGACCTTGATGCGTGGGTTCATGACCAGCTCTGGAATCTAGTTCCCACCCGTCGCTGAGTCCAGTCTGGGACTTCCCCAGTGCCTTCCAGTAATGTCATCCTGGGAGCTTGATACAATTTTGTGTATTTTGTATCTATTTCATTATTTTCTTTTTTATTTTATTATTAATATTTCATTAAAGTAGTTTAGTTTCTTCTAAACTCATAAATCTCTCTATCTGTCATCCTCCTCTCCATGTATGAGAAGTGGAGGGAGAGCATCTGTTGACGGTCATTGGCCAATTCAGCCAAAACCATGACAATGATGAAAATTAGGAGAGAAAAAAAAAATCAAGTCTTTAGGTGCTGTCATTCCATGTCTATCATATCTAAATGTAGATAAAGGATAGTTTTGCACTAGAAGTCATTCTGTGTTTCACAGTGCCATTTCTCAGCCCAACTGTCTTCAGGAGCTGCCTTTTATACCCCACCTCAAATAAATATTCTTTTCTATGCATCCTGAATCTAGCTAAACTACCTCTCAGGCTTAGTAGGCTGCCAGATGCTCTGTGTTGTTTCTTAACTGTTTGAACAGTTACAGAATAAGCATCATTCATAAATAGTTACATAGAAATTTCAAATGTGTCATAGGTTGCAAAGGAAGGGTAAGCTAATAATAAAATGAGGGCCAGGGGAAAGGAAGATGACGAGGAACACAATAGCTGCTGGTGGACTTTTCATTGTACTCACCATCCTTTTCCTATTCCTCCTGTCACCTCCTTTTGCCTCTGTTGTGCTTCTATTTGCAACAAGATTGACCTGCTGTAAAGGTCGCAAAACAAAAGGCAGAGCTGGATGACTTCATACCTGATGCGAACCGAACACAGCAGTTGCTCTGCCTTTACTACATCTAATGGGTGTTGGAAATGAGTGTGGGGAAAAAATCACCTCAGTTCAGTCGCACAGTTCTCACTTCAAAAATCCTTCAACCCCAATTATCCCAGGCTGTTAATGACTGGGCTGTGGGAACTACAGAATGAAATACCATTAAAATCACTTATATTAACAATCTTTCTCTCTAAGTGAGGTGGGAGTGTGCATCATCCATCAGCTCTATTGATCTAAGTCGGTCTCGAGCACTCTTTTGATTTGAGATATTGACAATTTTAGTCTAACGGGGTGGACTATTACCATTGGAAGTCAGCAGGGTACTGGTGATGATGCATCCATAGAAGGATCCTAATAATAACTTGAATGCTATTGAATCAATAGTGGAATCATCAGTGAGTAAGTACTGAGTTTTTCAGGCCTTGACAGGGCTCAAAGGCATGCTGTATGTGAACCACTAGTGAAAAACGGGGGAAAAAGATCTTTCCTACTGTAGAAGCAGGGTGCTTTGTTATAGCAACAGCCTTAGAAATGGTTTTGATATTTAGGATAGTGTAGAAATCATTAATCGTACAAATGTGTCATGGCAACAGTCAGGGTGCCTCTTGAAGTTGGGTTTGTTTTGGTGTTTTGTTTTTTTTTTTTTATTTCCTTTTTGGAGGACACTCTTGCTTCTTACCTTTTCCCTTTTTCCACTTACAGGCAAGCTCATTAGAGCAAAATAACCTCTGCCTTATGAACAGGAGAAGGCTTTTCTCACTGGTACTTTTGTGCAATTACTTTATGGCAATAACATTTGAGATAATAAGCCAGATTCCCTCCTGATGAAAGCAAATGTGGTTATGCTGGAAGTAAACATGGTTACATGTTCAAGAGATGAATGAGATAGAAGTCCCAGCTTTACAAGGCACCCGAATAGCTTAATTCTCTGCTATTAAAATCAATGAGTAGAGCATAACAGTAATAACATTTAATTGAAATAAAGCCCTACTGCAGTTTTAGGTATTTTGATTAGTGGTCTCTTGGTAGGATCAACAATGGGAGAGCTAGGAGGACTTGCATGAGGTTTGCTTGATTTTTTTAATTTGGGATTATTTTTTAATATTTTTTTTTTTGTCTGGCTGTTTTCGAGTAGTTGGGTTCATGAAAAGACTCTACCTAGGAAACAAAAAGAACACTCATCAGATATAGAGGAAATAATATAAATGCCTTGGGGAGTGTACCATATGAAATGAAAATGATGAGAACCGCCTCTCATAGTGGATGAGGTGTGATCGTCTATCACAAGTGCAGAAGATCCTTGCAGGTAACCAGTAAAGGACAAAGTCAGTGAAGCTGCACCAACTCTCCTGAGTGGAATATTGCCCACTGAGCTGCTGTCTCACTGACAGAAACTTATCCTTTTGGAAAGATGGGCTAAGCTCTGCCTGTGAAATAATCTTCAACACTGTTTCTCAGTATTATTTGAGATACTCATTTGGAGAAATACTTAAGGTTGGTTTTGGTTTTTTTTTAAAAAAAAAAAAAGAGAAAAGAAAAAGTTAGTCATCTCACCGACACACAGACTGCAGGCAAGAAGCCTCTGCCTTCTAACCTGGCTTGTTTTCCCCAACCTGTGCCAGTGTCACTCCCCCTCGTTTTTCCCGGCTGAGCTGTGCAAGTGAGCAATCCTCCCAGCTCAGGCAAAAGGATCTGGATTGGTTCAAGCTGTGAGGCTGGTCTTTGTGTGTCTTGATGGAAGGGGATTTGAGGAAGGCAGAAATCCCCGGCACCGGGTGCTGGTGAGCAGCTGGGGTGGGCTGGCAGGAAGGAGGTGCCAGCTTCCACTGGCACAACTGCCGGTGGGAATGCACATTTATCTCCTTCCTGTGTATCGGATAGAAACAGCTTCAGTGGCTTTCTTTTATTCCTTCAAAACGAGGAAATTGTAATAACAACATTCGTTCAAATTTGTCTCCTCTCTCTGAATATCAATCAGAGAATAAATTAGGTCTTTAATTCTCATGCATAAGCATATAGATGCTGCCTGAAATGTGGCAGTATTTCAACCTCCAGCGCTAGTGGTCTACCAAACCCTCACTTTTGGTTCTGATTCTGCAAGCACCTGTCCTCTGACATTTGTTTTGGTCACAAATCACCATTCTGATGATGGCAAATAACCACATATGCAAAGTCTCACCCTCAACTCTGCTATAATATATCTATTTGTTTGGTAAGACACCTTCTAAATAAGTTCCCAATGTATTTCTTTAGATTAGCACAGGGCATGGTTGGCTTGTTTTCTGACATGTTTTTCCCCCCTAAGAAAAACAGAAATGGCTGTGGGCTGTGTTTTGTTGTACTTCAGATTTTCTTAAGGATAAAAGCAGCTTATTATTGGTTTGGTTTTTTCTTCCTTTTGAATTAATACTGATTAATACCAAGGAGCATTACACAGATCTGTTTTCATGTCCCATGACAGCATAGATAAGCTTTCTGTCTTCAAGATCTTGAGGACGGTAAGATAAAAATCTACACATCTCAAGCTTGGTGTTGAAAACTGCATTTTACATACGAGCCTGCAATATATTGTAACTTGCTTACAGTTCTAGTGAACGTCACTGAACTGTCCTTCAGCAGCAGCTAGATTTGATATTTTTGTGATAATTCATCCATTAATAATTATGCAGCATCCCTGGACGTATAAAGGAATATAGTATATGTAAATCAACCCATCCATGGGCTTTTTGGCTGCGTTAGGTTGGCTTCAGGTGCATCATGAATTCTCTTGAAGGACAAATTGTTCTTAGGTTTCAATGTAACAGAAATGCCTGTTTGTGAGATGGGTCCTTGTGTGACTTAATGGGTCGGTTTGGTTATGGTTGTATCAGGGTTGCCAGTTCATTTCTGCCTTTTCTAAGTGACTTGGAGGAGAGAAGATCTAGCACACCAAACGAAAGCTCAAAGGAGAGGTTGCAATGATGGTTCCATCATGTGGAACACAAAATGGTGTTGCTATTTTCTTCATGCCAAACTAAGTCATTTAGAATGAACTAGAATCAGGTTCAAATATAGGTCCCGCATCTGTCCCCTACAGGGCAAGTATCAGGATTTATTGTGTTGTAGAGGATTCTTTAACCCATAAGGAATTGTATTGACACATTTAGCAAAGTATCTACGAATAATAAGAAAGTAAAAAAGCTTCCTAGGAGCGCTGTAATATGCTAACAGGTGTTGGGTTTTTTTCTGTAAACTCGTGAAAGATAACTGTCTATGTATCAAAACAAACAAGACGGCTCAGCTGAAATTCAAGTTAGGAATGATGCATTCATAAGCTTGAGAAAAACAGGAAAGGAGAAAAAGGCAATAAAGGATGGAAGAATTTTTGTCTGAGTGGCTGTTGTTATTCACAGCTGTACAGAGAAATCAGCGAACCCAGTCTATTTGCTTCATCCTCCTCTTTCTCCTTCCCTGAAGACTTGTCTTGAGTACCCAGAGAGGTGGTGGTTGAGAATTCATAAGAGGAAAATAAATGCTCATGCTAAGTGAGAGATGCATGCTTTTGCAGCCATCACCTATGTGCAAGGGTTGGGTGTGATAGCGTATATGTGTTTTATCTGCCAACTGATCTTTAAAAAGGTGTGGTTACCACAGCAACTGCCACATAGTTGTGATTTACAGCATGCCACTTCTTGCACGCTCCACAGCACAGAATCTTTCTCCCCCTGGTTGGAGCCTCTTGGGTTAACTGGTGCCCATGCAGCGCTGCTTCTAATGCAGCTCCCACTTGTCCCTGTCTCCACTCCCAGAGGAGAGGAGGCAGGTGGTACGGACCGATGGCTGCTTTCCTACCTTACTGCGTTTTGGCTTCGTCAAAATGTTGATAACCTCGAGACAGCAAGGGTCCCACGGTCACCCCTGTGATGAATGCACTGTAGAGCGGCAGCCGTGGGAGGTTTGCCTTTCAATGCAAGAAAAGAGAGCAAAGAGTGCAGAAATCAAAGGAAAGCTTAATTACTGTTGCTTGCAATTGACCTAAAGCATCCTATCTTCTCCTCACGACTTTCTCACCTTTGGCTTTTCTTATTTGCAAGGATAATTTGTGACTGTGATGATAAAATTATATAAATGTGAAGCTTCTCTGGTGATAGTGGTGCAAATGCAGGCTCTGATCAGTGTCATGCATGTATCCATTGGGTTGTTGAAGAGTTGCAGTTTTGTCAGTGTGTTACTTAAGGGGGTAATTCTGTTGGGCAATAAATTCATGAGACCCAGCGAAAGGCTGCTGCTGTAGTAAATAGATGCTGTCCTTACATCTACAGACAGACAAAAATCATGCATAAAAGAGGTCCTGAGGCAGTTTCACTTTCTTGGTTTTCATAACTAATTTGTGTCACAGGTTCTTCCTTTCTGTTTTGTCAAAAAGCGTTTTTGTGTCTTGCTAAGGAGAAAAGTAATCTTGGTGATTGAGTTTTCAGAAAGGTTAATTTTAATGAAATCATGGAAATACCTTGAGGTGGTGAGATTGGAAGCTTGCTTCTTACTTGTTGTACCTCAGTAAAACATGAACGTTTGAAGGGAAAGATGAACGAAAGCCTTCTGGAAGACAGGTCTACCCTGCCCAAAGTAGGAAGGGGCACCCTTAAACCACTTTGCCTTGCCTTGGTAAACAACTGGATTAAATTACCTCAGACTTTGCTACAGGATTGAAAGTGAGTAATATTTTCTTTTAAAAAATGCATATCTCTTCTAAAATAGACAAAACCCAAGCATAAAAGAATAAAATAAAAAAAAAGAACAGAATTATGGGCAAAGAGTAGACAACTGCCTTATGCTGAATTCAGAAAGATATAAAAGCTCTTACAAATCTCTTACGCCAGTTAGTCTCTTCAGAGAGTAAAAGTACAAAATGGTAATTATCGCAGTTTTCTTTTTGGCTTTCTACTTTAGCTTTTCGCATGAGCAAAGCAGAAGGGATATGCACATTAATAAAGCAACATCAAAGGAAAACAACCCAGCCGGAAAATAAAGGACTTTCACAATGCCGTGTAAAGGAACGTAGGGAAGTCAGCTTAATAGCACGGATCCTGTTTGACATAGAATTAGCCATCGCTGCTGTAACAGCTAGGGAATACTCACATGCAGCATCAACATGGTATTGTTACTACGGCATACATCTCCTGGGCCTCCTCGTCTCATTACCGGTTTAGTATTCGCATATAGGGCTAATAATTTGACAAGCAGCACGGTAGCAAGAGACTTCTTAAGTAGTTCATATCTGTGAGGACATAAGAAGCTGGGGAGAAATGACACTAATTTTGTGGGGTTTAAAGTTAAAGGAATTCTGCCAGCTTTTCCCAAATCCTCTTGGAAAACACTTAAGCTTTCAAGAGTATAGTTAAGAAACTGTTGGAGAAAACTCCCACTAAGTTAAAGGGGAAGAAAGCAATTGGCTTTTTACGCATTTTCCACTCCATAAATACACACTTTCACGTTCGTATACTACAAGATATTTATATAACATAATATTATTCACGCCTTATGCAACAGTTATTTTTCATGAACTGAAGGCAGAGAATTTAAGGTGGAGCCAACTCTTCAGTAATTTAGGAAGAAAATAAATAGGATTAGGGGTTGTTTGCCTTATATCAAATCAGTAGCTCCTCTTTTTGCATTTATCTTCCAGCACAGCAAGGCACCCTGTGACTATGCAGCACAAAAGGGCGTCACAAGCCCAACTAAGAGGTGAAAAAGAGTGAAATGTTAAGAATTAAATCAGTGTTTTCCTGCTGACTGTTTCAGTTTGTGCAACTGAAATGTAAGCTGGTATGCAAATCATTTGACCTCGAGCGTTATCAGTGGAGACCAACTAGATTTATGCTGGCAAAAGTGAGATAAGTCTTGTTGACTGGTGTCAGATAAGCACACCCTTTTCCACAGGAATAGGCAGCTTAAATAAATTGGTTGAGTCTTTGACAGTGCCCTTTTTAAAAAAAACCACACAAACCAACTCCCCCCAAACCCTCCAAAAATTGGCAACTGAGCTTGGGCTTCGTAGTTGGACTCTACAAAACAGAAAAAAGGGGGCTGAGGATTTAAAATCTGAAGTAAATATGAAGAATTTCATCAGAACTGGAGGGGTACGGGGGGAAACAAAATCAAAACAAAACCTCATTAAAAATAGCCTGTGGATTTAGGTGGATTTTTGTAATGTTAACAGGCCATATCCATTTTTTAATTTTTTTAAGACTTATACATGGGTAAAAATTAAATGAGGACAACCAGTTAGTGTATACTCATGTGGCCATTTGGAAGAGGACTTGAACACAAATTGTACAGAGGAAATTATTCACACATAAATTGCTTGGGGTTAATGGCTCATAAAGCTTGTATTCATCTGCAAAGGGGAGATATGTGCAAATTTCAGGTACTTTGAGGCCTAGAGCTGAAAGTTGTGGTTGTGTGAAACCTTGTTGTCACAAGGGAGACTGTAAACATCTCTAACAGCCACATACAAAACGGTTATCTCTATGTAAAAAAAAACCAAAACACAAAAACACCAAACCGAACAAACAAAAAAAACCACGCCAAAATTTTCAGCCTGTTTTTGCTTTTTATGATATGCATCATTTCCATGGAGACTATCGCTGTTTTTTCCTCAAAAGATTATCTTGACAATGCACGCTGTATTCATTTCAGTGGAAACACTTCTTTGAATAAATGGACAACCTTGGAAATATTTCTTGCTCTCCTTAGTGGCTTAATTTGTCCTTGAAATACTAATTGCAGTGTCTGAGAAAGGTGTGGTTTCTACACCTTTTAAGATCATAATTCCTGCCAATACAAAATGTTCTTTCTGAGGTATTAATGTATTTTGACGTAAGTCTCACCCATTTGGCTTCTGTGAAAACTGTTTGAAACTGTTAATTTTGATTAACACTGCATAATTTCTTATTCAAATCTGGATTGAACATAGAGGATACTTTGTCAAATCCTTCCATCACACACCTTTGTTCTACAACCAGCAGTTTAGAACAAAAGGAGCAATAGAAAGATGAACCCGCATTAGTTTTGGAAAATGCATATTTACATTCAAGACCCTCAAAATGAAACTGATTTGTTATATCACCTTCTAGGTACATTCCTACTGCTGAACTTGAACTTCTGTTGGATAACTTGTACACTTAGATGTTTGCATGTGCTTAGGTAATGTTGAATTTGGACCTCTATAGTAATAAAAATACTTATGTGCAACATTAGAAAAAGTCTGGAAGATTTTTTTTAACATAGTCTGAAAACTAGACTTTTTTTAAACCTCAACTTTAAATCTTTTGATTGGAAATCATGCTACTGAAGAAATATTTCAGGTGTACTGCATGGGGCCAATCTTTTAATCTTAGAGATTTAAATTTTACCAAGACCAAATCTCTGTTGGTTTGTCTCATTTCTACTGTGCAATCTCATTGCTTTGAGGCCTGATCCTCAGAAGGCGCCTCTAGGCATAACTGTGTAGAAGTCCCTGGAGCTCTGACTTCCCTTGAGAAGCTGAAGTAATCTGTGCATTTCAAAATATCTGACAGATGCTTGATGCAAAGTCAGTGTATGGCAAGTCAATTAATCTTTCTGTACCTCAATTCATCCCTCCATATATTGTCATGCATATCTCCCAGGGTATTATGAAGCTCAACAGATGTTTATTAAGCACTTTGAGAATCTCTTATGGAAGGAACGTGGCTGCTATACAGCATGGGACAATTTTTCCTCATACTTGAGATCTTTAGGGTATTTATATAAGAAAGAAGAAAGACTTTTTATCAAGGCCTGTAGTGACAGGAGAAGGGTCACTGATTTTAAACTGAAAGAGGGTAGATTTAGATTGGATATAGGGAAGAAATTCTCTGATGAAGGTGGTGAGACACTGGAGCAGGTTGCCCACAGAAGCCGTGGTTGCCCCACCATTGCCAGCGTTCAAGGTCAGGTCGGATGGGGCTTTGAGCAACCTGATCCTAGTGAAAGATGTCCCTGTCCATGGCAGGGGAGTTGGACTAGATGATCTGTAAAGCTCCCTTCTGACTGAAACCATTCTGTGGCTCTGATTTAATTTCAGGCCTCACTCTCCAAAACCAAAAGCTACTCAAGGTCATTCATATCAAAGTAATTGAATTATGGATTGCCACCACTGATTAGACATGCAGCCATACTGACACTGAGGGCTTCTGTCCTCTAGATGTTACTGCATTTTAATTGTAAGGCTTGTGATGAGGAGAGAGGCACTCAGCTCAGGGTCACGGAGAGGAGGCAGAGACTAGCGGCGCTCTGCCCTGCTTATTCCTGCTCAGTACAACAAACCATAAGGATTTTATACTGCACAATAACTGGAGTTTCTAGAAAACTTTGATTTGCTTTTCCAAGGCAACCATTTATGTAGGCAACAGCTTGTGTAAAATACTTTGTACCTGCATTAATTCAGCAGTGGTTTTGTTCAGTTTAGAGCTTTTCCCCAGCTGTACCTTGCAGATCTGTTTCACAACCTGAAACTGTCTTGGCATTACCCCAGTTATTTCATTTGATGTGATGTTTCTTGCACTCGGAGGACCTGAGAAAGCTACGTGTAGCTTTGAAAGACAGGAAACAAGAAAATAACAGGCTGCTCGCTGTAATACCAGTGGTCAAATAAGTTAGAGATGACATATCTGGCAGCCCTGGATTAATTTTTTTTTTTTAATCTGGGAATTACAAGAAGTTTTGTAGCTTATTTTTGATGTTGCATATAATTTTACCTTTTTCATATTTGACAAATATGTGTTACAGAGAACCTAAGCCGGGTTCATGTTCTTCAAAATCAGATTAAATAAGGAGTATATCAGTCCTATTTTTCTTTTCTCCCAGAATACTTCATCTGTCATTTTATATGTCAGGAAATTGGTTAATTTTACTCCTTCTCTGGAGTATCTTGCTAAGGCACTTGTCTCTATCCTGCTATTTGAGTCCCAAACCCTAGGCCTGCTTCTTGGAAGCAGAATGTGTTGCTTTAGTATACGCTCGATTTGTCAATTACTTCCTTCCTAGGTGCTAGCAAAACATCTGTCAGGCCACCAAATATGATGCAAGTACTGAGTAACTGTGTTCCTTACCTTCTGTGGAAGTGCTAATGTAGCTGTGGATTTCAGATGTGCAATCAGAGCCCCCAAGTTTGTGAGCACAGTCGTTGTTAAAAGAGGGGAAATGTCATTTGGGGAGGGAACCTGTTTTATTAAAAAACCTCCTGAGTTTTGGCAGGGGGTTGTCTGATTGTTTGGTTGGGTTTAATTAGTATCAATATGTTGAATAACTAGAAAAAATAAATGAATGTTGCATTTTCTGTTTAGACAGAAAAATAATGACATGTATTTCATTAAAAGGTATATCTTTTAAGGGGTGGGGTTTTTCTATATCTGGGCTTAGAAGTTCAATTTTCCTATGTTAGGAAAATAACCATATTCTTTGTGTGACTTTTCTATGAGAGAAAACCAGAACAAATTGTTTCATTAAGGAGTTGTTGTTTTTAAACATCTTTCATTAGACATGCTGGATAAAATCTGGATTATAAGAAATCTGTATAAATAAACTTTTAAAAAAAATCACTCTTTTCCTCAAAAACTCCAAACTTCTTTTAGGACTAATTCTTATAAGGTTATTGCCCTTTTCTGATGATATCCTGAACTGTTCCATTCAAATGGTCATTTTATGTTATATAGCGTAAGATACTCTTGTAAGACGAAGTAGCTGCCTTCAGAAATAAACTTCCATTTGAGTGTAAGTTCATCACCCAACCACAGGTGCTAGACTGTCCACTTTGTGTGGACTTGCTAGCTGGGACCTCTCCCTGAACAGCATAACCAGCCTTTTCCTTACAAAATTTCACTGAAGAAGGAAGAATCACCTCCCTCTTACTGAGCAGCCTGGTAGATCAGGCCGCAGTCCCAACACGGACTGTGGAGTTCTCTGGCTCAGATCTCTCTTTTGCCCAAATAAACTTGTCTTTCTACCTCCTGCTTACTCAGTATCTCCTTCTTGCCTCCAAGTGTTTGCCCTTTTTGCATGTGTGCTTTAGTGTCTTTGTAATGGCAGATGGATCTCTTTAGTGATCTATTGAGATATCAAAGCACGCTTTCTCTTATTCAATAAATAACAAATGTGTTCATGTGTGCGGAAAACTTCCAACAGAAGAAATTGTGAGACCCTGTAAAGAAATACGTCATAATTCATTTGAATCACTTACAATTGATTATTTTTTTTTTTTTAAATTCAGCACAGCTGTGCAGCTCAGCTTGGTCCAGCCTCCCTCTATCTCTTTCTTTCCTTTGCAGCACATCTGTCACCTCATGGTAGCACATCAGCTCCCAGGCTTTGCCTTCCCTACCACTGCAGAGCTGTAAGCCTCTGTCACCTGGGCTCCCCTTTGAGCAATGCCAGACATCCACTTCACAACCTTTTCTTCCCCCACAGTATGGCTGTCTCAAATGCTAAAAAAAAAATCGCCACTGTCTAGCTGTAGCCCTGCATGATGTGTCACCTGCTATTACTTGTTCAGCACAGAAGTGTTGTGTGGACTTAGAAACTTTTTCTGTGATGTTGTACAGAGGGCACAGGAAGGTCACAGGAACTGCCTGTTATTAGCCTGAGGGAGTGATCAGGTTGACAGGGATCTCTGAAGGTAGCCCGGTGCCCCCTCAGAAGCATTGCATAAGTCTGCCTTGTAACTCACAGTAGTGTTCTGAAAAGTCAGAGATGCAAACTTGCATTTCCTCTAGAAAAATATGATTTTTGTACCTGGGACTTCGACAGCTTCACTTTAACTACTTGTGTGCTGAGTGAAAATGGACACTATCTTTTCTTGCGTCAGCTGCACTTTTTGCATGGCTTTGTTTGGTTGTGTTCTCAGGGCGTGCAAATACAACTGACTTCTTTAGTTGTGGCAGTAGTAAAAAAACTGATTAATGGATCCTAGAGGCAAAGGCTCAAAGTAGGGTCCCACGTGGTTAGCTTGCCCAAGATTTGGGCAGTTCTGGGTAAAATATTCAGAGCAGATATAAAGGTAATGTAAGACTCTGCTAAGGTATTCCAGACTAGGTATTGACTGAAAAGTGCTGGTGAGTACCTAAAGGCAAAGTGCTTTTGGGTCCCTAACCCCCATAGTGGGCTATTTCGATAAGAGCTGGGAAAGTTCCATCTTTTGGAAAATCCCAGAGGTGAATGGATTTCTTTAAGCTGTAACCTAAACTAAACTTGAATTTGGGACTAGTCCTATGTTAATTTAAGATAAATTTAATCCGTTTTCACATTTTGTATGGCCTTGACTTGAAGGGCTCCTCACAACAGTGATTAGTGCATGAGTTGCAGCGGAGTGGGAAGCAGGCTCCTGGATCTCTGCTAATAAAATAAAACATTGGACCTGTTCCTGTGAGTGAATTCATTTTCCCTACTCTCTCCAACAAACTGTCTTTAATAAGTTTCCTTCTGTCATTCACACTTCTTCTGAGTCACAGCATTGCAGGCAAGTTATTTAAAAATTAAAAACCACCACCAGGCTGTGGAATGTAATGTGAATCTTTGAAATTTGGTTGGGTATTTCAATTTCAAGATTAAACCTAGTAATCAGGCAGATGAGGAGAGACGATCACAGGTAACATAAAATGCACCACTTCTGTGTGCTGCTGAAACCTGGGAATGTGTTTATCCTGTGGGGACTTTCGTGTATAAGTTGTCGACTTCAGGTAAAAATGTAGAGGGTAGAAATATTTATCTCAGCCATCCATCAATGCTGACTTGATTAAGGTATTCAGAAGCATCTTTAAAAATAGCATCTTATCTCCTTGTTACATATGTATCCAAGGTTTCCAAAAAGAGAATCTGTTCCAGGTGGTACATTCCTTTTAAGTGATGTCTTATCTTTTTTTTAAATGAAAGCTGAGTGTTGCTGATATGCTGAGCTGAGGAAAGGGATCCTTCCTATAACTGTAAAAAAGCACTTTGCAGAGAAGTACTGAAATGACCAAGCTTGCATAGGTGCTCACCTGGGCAAAGTGGCCCAGGGCAGGGAGGTATAGGAGCCTTCCCACTTGAGAAATTGGGCTAAGCTGGAGCAAGGCAGATAGTGATATGTCCCTGCACTTAGAGAATCCTCACACCGTCTTTTGGAAAGTGTACATGGCTTGTTTTAAATGCTGCATCATGAAAGTTTTGATTTTTCGCTGCTCTTCCAGGAGCTCCGTTGTAGCCCAAGGGATTGTTGGTGACATTTCGTTTCTTGTTTCCAAGTTTTTCAAGAAAAATACTTAGTTTGCTGTAGAAAATGAAGTGCTAGAACTAATGAAGGAGAAATTTGGGGTGCTGAAGCAGGAACAGGATCAGTACCAAGTGTGGCTGAACTCAGGTTCCCAAATTCATGAGCAGAGAAGATGGGATGAGTTAAGATCTGAGAGCACACTAAAAATAAAGTTACCTGAGGTCAATACAGTACCTTACCATGATTACAAGTCTGTAGAGGAGTGAGGTGGGTATGAATCATACCCCAAGACACCACATCTTTGCTGACTTGGAGCACCTGCCTGGATAACCTGATGGCTTGCAGCTCATCCCTCCTTCCCACACTCCTCCTTTCTGAAGGGTTAGTGGAAACGGTCCTTTCTCATAAAATTTATTCAGAAGGTAGAGTGGTGTTATCCATCCTTAGCTGAAAACCTGAGTAATCGGATTCAATCGCACAGTAAATTGCCGTGGGATAAACTGGAGAAAGTCTCCTTGAGGGAAAAAAGCAAAATCTGGTCTTCTGCAAACTCAAGAGCCATTAGTCTATACTGGTATGTCTATTTCTGCCCTCTCCCTGTTACCGAATTACTAAATTATTTTCTTTATGGTTCCCTAAATTCACAGGCTCAGAGCAGCCTGGTAGGTTTAGGGGTGGGTTTGTCTAAACTGTTTGGGAGCAGGAGGGTAAAATTCAAACTCTATTCATAGAGGGGTGAAATTGAATCTTTCTATTTCTTGAGTAAGTATGTAAAATTTTGTGCTATTTCGTTAACGCAGTTCTACCTTAACCATAATTTTTAAACTTTTCTTTTTGAAATGTGCTTGATGGTGAGAAGAACTGATCCTGTTAATATACAGTAGTACCAATCTGAATATGTCTTATTGGATTAAACTGTCAGAGATACTGGTACAGAAATGTTGAGTCTTAATTAGTCTAATTTAGGTGTGGCTGAGCACTGAGCCGCTTCAGTATTTGTGGTTATTCTTATGCATGTGTGCAGTAGTAAAACTTTAAAGAGTCTAAGAAACTTCACCTCCAACACCAGCTGAGCAGGTCTCTGCAGAACTGCAGGGTTGGAGGCAGTGCTGATGCCTGCTTGGTTACTTTTTGGACCAAATCCAAAGTGATTTTTCCAAACTTTTTCTCTCCTCTGTGGCCAAAAAAAGATTTTCTTTTTTCTGCTTAAATCGAAGCAAGATGTGCAGATGCTCTGCATGCGTAAATATTGGGCAGAATTCATTTTTCTTTGGGTATTCAGTGATTTGACAAAAATTACTTGGAAATAAACTTCTCCTATAGCTGTTTGTTAAGTGTTACAATGCTGTTGCACATAAATTATTTTAAAATTTACACTGCAATGTCTTCTCTGAACAGGCAGTCTGGAGGAGTCATGGTTTTAAAAACAAATAAATTATTGATAGGTAAGAAAACACACAAGTATTCAGCAAGCACTTCCTTATTTTGCAGTAGTTTCAAGCTTGATGTTCCCTTATCTTTTCTTTGGAAAAAACAAACTTCCAGTGTAAGATACCCCTCCTATTAATGTTTCTTCTGAAATGGGCTTGTCTTCATGCCAGGTGGTACTGGGGCTTCACTGGTTCTGAGCCTGTCTTTCTCTGGAAAAAAAAACACAAAAAGATTGAATGAGGACATGAGCCCAAGAACAGCAAAGTAAACGGTGAACTAAGGGCAGGAAAAAAGTAGCAAGAGATGGGAAAATGTTGACTCGATTTTGGTTGAAGAATTTGTGGAAGTTGCCTGTAGTTGCTTGCTGTCTCCTTCAAGCGTTCACGTAGGTGCTTAACTCAGATGTTGGCTTCCTGGCTGTCCCATCTCTGCTCCTGCTCTTCAAGTTACACCACTCATCTCCTGCCAAAACAACTTGTCTTGGTAGTTCCAGTTTTCCTTCACGTGTGACTGCCCTTTCAAGCTAGGTTAACCTGAAAGGACTCAAATCAGCTGTGATGATGCAACTAAAAGCACTTTGTGTATTATTGTGAGCTGGTGACAAGGCCCCTGTCCCTAAGTTTTGGGACCTTTTTTGTCTTAAGAGTTACCGTGGCCTCTCAGGCATGTTTATCCCATTTAGCCAAGACAGTCCATGAAACATGAACTTTCACAGTCCTCCCTCAATTACAAGCTTCAAAACCCAGCACCTTCAGAGGTAAATAATTGATGTGCATTAACCTTTGTAAATAAGTTTTGAAAATTCAATGAGACTGCTAAAATGTTTCTGACACCTCCTAGAGCTCATCAGAGTTTGATGGTGTTGCTATGGTACCTATCAAGTAAAGTTTTTTTATGTCATTATTGTCTCAGTGTTTTAAAACTTACCTTATTCCACAATAGAGGCCAGGATCCCGAATGGGCTTTTTGGTAGTACCTGAAAAACTGCCAAACTTCCTAAGCATTTCTGAGCATAGAAAATGCAGTGATATCCATAAATGCCATTAGCTCCATTCTGTTGTGACACCAGGCAATATCTGGTGTTTTATTTAAGTACACTGAAGGAAAAAGATCATTACTTTCATTTGCTCCCATCTGCTCATCGTAAACTCCAAATGTAAGATCCTTTGGTGCACAAAATAAATCTCTTCTGCCAGGCATCAGTCAGTGAGGGTTTAGTACAAATAAATTAATGCAAATAATGCTAACACATTCTGTGATGGTCTCAGATTTGCTTTGCAGATTTGTAGCAGAAAATCCTTTGTAAAACCCTGAAATATTCATGGTTTTTTCACTTTAAAATGCCTTACAATTCTCTCTCTACCAGTAAGCGGAGTGCTTTTTTTCCATTACTGTTGACTTAACTACATACCTCCAGAATAAAAATAAAAGTGGAATTGAAATAATATGGCAAAATAATGGCCTCAGGCATGCTGCCACTGCGAACCATACATTTAAGCAGGACTTTTTCCTTTGGTTAGATGTGAGTTTTGTGTGCTGACACATTGGTGGGAAAAGCATTCTTAAAATAGAAATATGCAAAATTCTGTTATTGCAACAATTTGAAATTGTGAGCTTTTTGTCTGCACTAGCTTAATTTTTGGTTGTTGCATAAAATACTTTTTTTTTTTTTTAGCATTTCTTAAGGATGCATTAAAAACTCAGTAAGCTTTTTAAGCGAGAAAATATTTTGAAACAGTATCTTGACTTGAATCCAGTGTCCTTGGCTGGAAAGAGAGGAAAAGAGATCTCTCATGTTGTCATTAAAATATGAGCTTGTCTGTTTTTATGATGAATGAACAGCAAGAATGAGGAGGAAGAGCAGAAAGCTGAAAGGAACCCCTGAGGTTACTGAGATGCTGCAGACATGGTACAAGGCTTGCCTGGGCTCAGGCTTTACTCCCTGGCTCAAAAGATTATCTGTTCCAGTAGAATTTCTTTTCAAACAGCAGGACAAGGAAGCGGAACAACTCTTTTTCCCCAGTGCTGGGTCAAGGCCATTGGTAAACCTGGGACCCACTTCCATGAGTGTCAACACAGGGATGGGTTGGGCTGAAAAGGAAGGGAAGTGCGTGTCTGAAGCTCTTGGGTTTCAGTGTCTGTCTCTGCATGTGTAAAGACGTTATGTCTTGCTGACATCTGCATCTGTGGTCTTGCTCAAACCCAGGTGTGCCTTAAATATCATCTCAAGGTTGCGCATAGAGACCCACTACTGTTTCACTCTGCAGGTGCAGATCAACTCTGCACCCGTGCTCTCTGTACTTCTGCTATGGATATTCTTGAGGTAGATTGCATGGGCTGTGTTTTGAGAGAGACACTTTAATAATCCAACAACCAGTTTCTTAAAGCCTAAACATGCTGGATGCCATTTAGAGTTATAGAATCAGAATGGTTTGGGTTGGAAAGGAGCTTTAAAAGGTCATGTAATCCAACCCCCCTGGAATAAGCAGGGACATTTTCCACTAGAACAGGTTGCTCAGAGCCCTGTCCAACCTGACCTTGAATGTTTCCATGGATGGGACATCTACCACCTCTCTGGGCAACTTGTGCCAGTGTTTCACCACTCTCACAGTAAAAAATTTGTTCCTTTTATCTAGTCTATATCTACCTTCTTTTAGTTAAAAACCATTACCCCTTGTCCTGTTGCAACAGGCTCTGCTAAAAAGTTTGTCCCCATCTTTCTTATAAGCCTCTTTAAGTACTGAAAGGCCACAATAAGGTCTTCCCAGAGACTTCTCTTCTCAAGGCTGAACAACCCCAAGTCTCTCAGCCTATTCTCCTAGCAGAGGGGCTCCAGCCCTCTGATCATCTTTGTGGCCCTCCCCTGGACCTACTCCAACAAGTCCATGTCTTTTCCTGTGCTGAGATTTCTCTGATCCCATGTTAACTATACTCATTTTGCTCTGTTTTCAAGGCCATTTTAGACATATTTATGGGACTAAAGTGACCTCCCATCTATTTAATAAATTTTTTTTCGAAGTCCCTCATTTGAGCCTTAATACTTCTGTTATTTGGAAAGTGGAACTTGCCTTTAGTGACTCTAAAAAGGTCTCAGTTTTAGTGATGTTGAACATTGCACATGTCACTGTGGAGTTGCAAAACAATTCTACTGTGGCTAAAACTTCTGTGTTTCTGAAAATGGAATTCTGCTTATCTGAAGAAAGCCAGAAAAGCAGAACATGTAGTTTAAAAAAAAAAAAAAATCCAGCTGCTTAGGTAGCTGATGTGTTAACAATAGCCTCAGTAAAGGCAAATTAGTGTACAAGGATATAGGAATGTATTGGTTAGGTAAGGCAGAGGAAGGTAAAAGGAGAATGCAATGTGTCATACGTCTCCACAGTTTATTAGCTGGTTATTCTTGGTGCTTATTAGGGGTTTCCTCAGGAAGAGGCTTTGCTTCAAGGTGAGGTTATGTCACAGTGACCAGTACACTAATAAGCCCATTGAGTACTCTTAAATGATGTGTGTGAAGGGAACGGGGAAGGGAGCTTTCTTCTTTAAGTGATGTTTTTCTTAAACAAAATACCAAAATAATAGGGGGAACTGATTGAATTTAGCCAACTGTTATGTTACCATAGCAACCATACATGATGGTTCCACACTGGAAATATCTGTTTTTCAAGGATTAAAATGCCGTTTCTTTTCTTTGGGAAAAAAAAAAATGTGGCAGATCCACTAGGATCTTGCATTTGAAGGAAGAGGTAGTTTTGTTTTGGTTTAAGTATTTTGATGGGGAGAGAAGATATGACTGCTTTGTGCACTGCATTGGCAGAGTTGCCTATATGGCCATATGTTATCTTCAGCAGGAGCGTAGGGAAAGCAGAACAATTGCACACTGCCTAACCAGAAAAAAAAAGAAAAAGTTTTGACGGCTATTACTGTTTTTTATTTATTTATTTTTAACCTTTTACACTTAGGGATCATGGACCTAAAATAGTGATCAGTTAGGTTGGACTCTTTCTACTTCATTTACCATATTTCCTTTGGTTATGTTAAAAAGCTACAGCTAAGCTATTCTTTTCATGATCTGATAAAAAAATGGAATAAAAATTTTACTGATATTTAAAATATGCCTCTTGCTAGAGTGAGCTGCAGAGGTACCAACAGTCAGAAAATGATCTGGTAGAATAATCAAGTGAAAGTGACTTACCCAATTTGACATCTTCAGTTTAGGAAACTGCCCCCGAAATTGGGTAATAATAAACTGTTGGCCTGGGATCAGTATGAGATAATTCCACATGCCTGTTTATTTTCTATTTTTGTATGATAAATGCAGTTCTCACTGATGGCAGCAAACTGTGGTTTCTTACAGTAATTTAATAAATTCCGTCAAGACTACGAAAAATGATTTTAATACACAACAATAACCACTCTTAATCAGCAGTATTTGTCTTCTAGGGAACAAACCTTTAGCAATTACTTTTGGAAAGAAGAACGAATCCGTTATAGCTAAGAGGTATATTTGTATGTACGTTGTACTATGGTCAGAGAAGAGAAATGCTCCTTTTTTTCTCCTCTAAGCAGGTTGTCAATAGGCTTTCCAAGCAGCATTTATGAAGAACAAAGTGAGAGAATAACTTTATAGTGAAGGCAGGGAAAAGGCTGTTGAGGAAACCAGAGTGGGGCTACCAGGGGTGCTGCGGCCTTCCCCCGGGGATGCACAAACTTATCACTAACGCTGAGCAAGATAGAGCTGGGGGCAGGCGGAAAGCACGGCTCTGCTGCCGTAATGCAAAACCTTTTGTTAACAAGCTTTGCCTCACAGCAATGTCATGCTGATGCACTCCTCCTGCAACAAGCTTGGTGGTGGTGGAGGTACAGAGGGGAGCTCTGCTTTGTGCCACACAGTGTAGCCAATGCTTGTGTGACCACGGGCAAGTGGCTAGCCAGATCACCAAAGGTGGCTGCAGATCCTCATTTGGAATTACAAGTGCGCTGTCCTTTTGGGAAATGGTGTACACACAGCTAGGTGTCCCAAGTCCAGGCATGTCTGAAAATGTTGTCTCTTTCCTTTAGCATCTTCATTAATAAAACATTAATACTAATAGCAGGCTCCATCAGCAGGTCACAGAGAAAAGGCAATCCCTGAAGCTTTGTGTCTTCTTACAAAATTTTCTGTCTCTGAATGATGGATTAGCTGCTGAACAGCTCTGTCGGTGCTACCTAGCAGTGAACTGATGATACCACTTTCCCACAATTAATTCAAGTGTTGCAGCAAGGCTGACCTGGCTAATTAACATGAAATAGCATTCAAATTACCACAAATACATTAGCTGTCTCTTTATTGTTTTAATTTACTGACAGCAAAATCACTGAAAACACAGATATTGGCCAGATAGTTTAAAGAGCACAATTGTTCTGGAGTTGTGAGTTGCATTAGGGTTGTCTTTGGCCAGCTGCGGTTCTTATAGTCATACTGAGTTGAAGCTGGCCTATTTTACCCCTCCTTCGGTGGCATTTTTGCATCCCTGAAGGTGTGAATTCAAGTGTTATTAATAGCCAAATTGTCTAACATCTTATAAAAGATGTGTTTTTCCTTGGATTCCATTCTTCTGCTACTAGTTTCCCACAGAGGAGGCTGTGGGATAGTGCTTGGAGTTGTAACTGTGGAGAAAATAGTGAATGGGAGTAGAGGGGAAGGTGATAGATCAATATAGCCCCCACATCCATAACACTTGTGACTTTATGCTTTTCATCATTCCTGGAATGACGTAACAAGCTTTTGTTGTTGTTGAGGTTTGAGTACTGTAATGACTATGCTGTATGCTAGAGATGATGGCTCCAGTTGTTTTGCACAGTTGGAGATATGCACAGGGAGGACTACTGCTTTCCCTCCTCCATTTGCCACATGCATGCACCCCTAACTACACAGTGCTGATCACCAGGATGTTCCTCCCATGCAAAACATGGTATTCAGAAGAGATTTTTGTGTTAATTGTTTAAATGACGTTAGTCATTGATGATAGCTCACTGGCACCTACGAAACAAGGTGAGAGAGAGCCTGTGAGCAAATCCTCATGTGCAATTTCTCACTCATCCGTTTGTGCGGATTTTGCTGTGAATTTCTGGCAATTTGTATTTTCACTCACAAAACAAAAACACAGAAGACTTTATCATTTAATAAATGCGTTTCACAAAATGTGTGAATCAATGGGAAATTTTAGCAAGGCAAGTTAAGTTGCTAAATGAAGAGAGGTGGCTGTTTTGCAGAAGATGGGGAGGGGCATTGCTTTTGATTGTAGCTTTTCCATTACATCCCTGAAGTCTTCTAGCTACTTTCCAAATTGCTGCACCGAAATGATCAATCCAATTAATTGCTAACTGCCTATAAATCCCTAATGTTTAACTGGATCAATAGTTTCCCATTTTCTGTCTGTTTTCACAGCGTACCAAGCACTATGATACCAATCTGTAAAGACAGTCTAAAAAAAAGCAAAGCCAGTGGGAGAAAACCAGGTAATACACAAGTGAGTGCTTTATAATACAGCATTTGCTACTTGCTGTATGCCATTCTTGGAGAAAAACATAAGCTATTGGTCTCTTTGGGCTTTCCAGCTGTCCCTCATCCATCTCTTATTCATTGCTAATCTACAGTAGTAGAGATTTCACCCACTGACTCTTCCTATGTGTCCATAAAAGCCACAAAATTGTTTCTTTCCTTGTCTTGCTTCCTTGATCTCCTTTACTCCAGATATAAAAATGTTAGTGTGGCAATGGGAGAGTTACTTTTTTCTACCAATAGCTGCAATAATATCTTAGGTCAATATTAATATGTTACAGAGTGCTATCTTATGAACATTGAATTTTGTAGTATATACTAACAGTAGTACCAGTGAATCTTGCCTTGAATTTCCAGGAGACTTGAGTCATGTTGCTAAGAAATACTTATTTTTAAGTAGCAGAGCTGATACTTCTTTGCAGTGATTCTTTCTAATCATCAATTGGGCAAATCTCTTTTTAAAAACACACCAACGAACCTATAACATTTTTATCTTATGCAGAAATGAAAATGGCCCAGAAGGCTTCAGAAGTATTTTTCACCAGTAAAATAATTTTTGGATGCCCACACAATTGATTTGATGCCTTTCCTTGTTCAAGAGAGATATTTTAAGCTGGTGTTTATTTCTTGTTTGATGTTTGGGTTATGGCTTTTTTCCTTTCTTTCTTTTTTAAGATTCATCATGCAGAATGATAAAGATGCCCAGAAGTAGAGCTTTTGTCTCTGTTTTTTCTTTCTTATTCTAGCTGGACTAATCACTGCATGTATAAGGCTGATTTGCTTGTTTGCTGTCAGGCCTTGAACAATGGAATCATCTTGGAAGAGTATTTCCTTTCAAAATATGATGCAACAGAAAGGCCTGTCCTGAACAGTAAATAGTGATTAGGTCATTAGCACAATGATAGTGAACACAGCGATCTGTAATCAGCGTGGTTTAGCCTCAGAGTTGGATTTTTCAAACCTGGCTGTTGATGTCCTTTGAGATGTCCCCTGGAGATGCCCACACATCCTGGCTGGGTGACTGAGTGTGAGGAGTGTGCAGGAGCCTCGGGAGCACCGGGGTTTCTTTTCTCCTCTGTTTGTTTGCATGACAGCTATCGCTGAAATGGCTTTGACTGCTATGTGGTTCATACTGGGAACCTCTTAGCTTCATGGCCTTACACCTGACTTTTAGAAAATCAGAACTGGAGGACAGCTCATGCAGTGGCAGTGTATGAATGCTGTTTTAGTCGTACCTGTTGTTGCTAAATGTCTACAAGGCATGTTGCCATTAGGGAAGCAAGATCTGCTGCTCCCTGTATATTCTTTTGAACGTTCCCTGTTGAAGACTCTGGCCAGCAAGGTGTTTTTTTCCCCAAGTGTTGCTGTGCTATAACTGATGCAAAGATGCCTTGTATTGCAGTGCTTGCTACGGTGCTCGAAAACTTGCAATTATAAAACTCACAAAAGGCCAGTTAGCAAATACACGGCAAAACTTTCCTGCTCTTTGCAAGGGCTGCCCACCCTCCACGTGCTCTGTGTGTGCATCGGGCTGCGAAGCTTTGCTGGGCAGCCCCCCCCAGGCCCTCCTTGTGGGTCTGTCTGAAGGAGACTTGGATTTGGAAGGACAGGGATGGCACAAAGCCATCACCCTCCTTGTGGGAAGCATCTGTGGGGAAGGTCCTGCTAGTCTGCAACACAGCTGTCTGGCACAAGCAGAGCCAGCCAGGCATCTTAACTCTTGTCTCAAGTACCTCAAAATGGTACTCAGCATGCCTGCCGTGCTCTCTGTTTCACATCAGGCTTGTTTTATTAGTCTGCAGGTGCACTGCAGCTGATTTCAGCCAGGCTTTACAATGGGTAACAGTTCACGTGAATAAGCCACCATCCGTGATGGTTCCTGTTTGGTTCAGGAGAGCCCAAGGTGAACTCTTCTCCATGTGCTCATCAGAGGGCAATGTGCATTTGCCTCTGCTGTTTTCAGATGCTCTTTGCAGTGGAACTGTGAGACCAGGCAGCTCTTCTCCTCAGCTTGATCAGTTTCCTCTTCAGATGGCTTTTTCTTGTCTGCAGCAAGTAAGTTTCTTGAAGGGAGCAAAAGCCACTGGCTTTGCTTAAGCTTTATGCAGTGGGTGGCCACAGCTAGAGACAGTTACTAAAAAAGTCCGCTAGGGGTTTTGCTCTCTGCTTCTATGATTGGAGCAATTAGATAGGAAGGTGACTAATTTGATAACCTTGTTTCAGTGCAGCACAGCTGTGTTGTTGGAAAGGCATTGGTTCCTCAAGCAGGAGTGAACGTTGTGGAAACAGCCCCTGCAAAGGTGGCTCCTTCCCCACCACCAGCCACCACCGCGGGACCTCGTGCCAGCTGCACCAAGCTGCAAATAACCCACCGAGCCAGTTAAAGGGCGATGTACACCTTGCATGTCCCCTCCTTAAGCAATACCAACTGTATCTTAAAAATTCATTTGGTGGGATCATGTCTTCAACTTTCCCGGGGATTAGGGCAGTGAGATGAGACCCACTGAGCAATCGCGGAGAAACGCAGCATGTCTGACCTCCTCAAGAATATTTTTTGCAAAATGTTAAATTTCCAAGTCCTTTTCTCTGCATGTCATATTTCTCCACCCACTCTCCCTTGCTTAGAGGTGTTTAAAAATGCTTGGAATGGAAACACATATGAAAAATATTTAATCACAACAACAGCTCTGTGTGGAGCGTTCTGTTTAGCAAAAAGTCTGTATAATCTGCATGTCACCAACCACTTGGAGACGTTACATGGGCTGTTATCTCTAATCACCCAAAGATGTTTTATAACTCTCAGAACAACATTGACAGCCTTCCCTGGACCAACACAGCATAGTCTTCGCCACTGACACCATCTCTCAGAGTAGTGAGAGAAACATCGCTGTGCCTGATACTGAGATCTGGTAGATGTTGGTTTTAATGGCAATCAGCATGCAAGCTGCTTTCACAATTGTTTAAAAATCATATTCAGAGTGTCTGAAAAAACTGGAGCAGGAATCAGTGTGATCCAATTTAGAATGCATAGCAACATTGGTGTACTAATTATAATTTTGCCACAAGCAATTGTCACAGTCATAAAACTGCCAGTCTGTTTGGTGGTGGGCAGCTTTCTATTTCACAGACATCTGGCAGAATCAGCAGAGGACGATTAGCTTGCCAGACTGCCGGCTGCGTGTAAGAACAAAAACTCTCAATGTTGAGGTAGGCTGGAGAAACCAGTGAATTCTGCAACAGAGATGGTGGGCTTAAGCGCTGCAAAATGAAATATCATTTGGCATTTAACAAACAAGGCTGTGAATGCGTCATGTGGGTTCTTACAAAGCTTGTTGTTGCTCTCAAGCTATTCCGTGCCCTTCAGAACACAAATAGTTTTGATATTTTTATACCTTAAAAAATACTGGAGGTGCTTTTGTAGCAGGGAGGGTGAGCTAGTTTTGCCATGAGTTTCATGTATCGGAGAGCATACCGTTGCACTGTTTTAGGACAAGACTGAGGGCCAATACATAATTTGCACTCTCCTGCATCCCAGAGATGGAAATATACCTCTATAAGTTATATACTTCCCTGAAGTCAGTTGAACATTTTCCAATGACACAGACTAGCACTGAGAAAATGCCATTTTGAAACAGGCACAATATGAGAGCATCATCCTTTCATTGCAGAGCTTTCCAGCCTAATTTCAGTATTTCATTTCAATAATGTGGTAAATTTTATTTCAACTTTATATGATAACAGACAAAATGGGAAAATATTTTGAGCCTTTCATATGGTTTCGAAGTATTTAAATTTATAAAGAAAGGAGATGATTTCTTCTGACGAATTCTGTTTTAAACTCTCTGCATTTGCCACTTGGACGTTACCATCAGGTGCAATATGGGCAAGGTCTTCTCTTTCCCACTCACTGAAGAGCCTCGGGAAGCCTCCCTGGCAGGCAGCACTGCTGTCACCTTGTTATTTACCTCTGCAGCAAACGGGTTCTGCCTCTCAGAGTGGGAGGCAGACCTGAAGTATGCCATACCCCTTCATTTCCCTAGATGCACGATGTAGTTTTCTATATAAAAATAAACTAAGTCTTGCAAAATTTGTAACGGTTCACATGAGGAAGTTGCAATTGATTTTAGTAGACAAAAGTTATGTGGAGCAATGAGCGTTTTATCTTACTGTGTTTGTACACCTTGCCTCAGTGAAGGTTGTGATGTTCTAATTCTGTTGCTTATTGTATGCACATCATTTATGGAAAGAAAGTTGTTGATCAACTCTTTGTATCAAATGGGTCAAACGCTTACCCTCAAAGGAAAACAGGATTGAATGCAATTTACCTACCGAAACATTGATCCTACAGGACGCGGCAACTGGGTTCTTTCCTGGAGACTTTTTGAGGCTACATTATCCATAGTTAGATGTTTAGTTCAAGGAAACATAAAGGACAAACAACCACATGAGAAAATTATTATAGGGCAGGCTAGGCATGTTTTCTTCTTAGACAGAAAACGAAGAAAATAGAACAAGTTTTTAATTTTTTTTTCATCCTTGTACTTTGTTGCATTTTTAAACTAGCAGGAAAAATAATAGTAAAATAGTAATTTTAGAAATAGTAATAAGAAGAAAATAATAATTTAAGAAATAATAATAATTGTAAAAGGATTAAGTAGCTGGAAATTTGTCTGTGTTGGGTACTTTCCCTGGGGGTCAGAGCCCCATGAGACTGTGTCCCTTCCTAAGCTCTGTTTCAAATCCAACGCAGCTTATCTTGGTTTTAAGCAAAGGCACTCCCTAGTACCTATAGTAAACTAAAACTTTATCTGCTCTTCAATTTGCAATGGCAAACTCAATTGGGAATTGGAAATTTTCACGCTCATGTCATGGCACAAACAAATTATTGAAAATATTTTGCTAATATGAGCAAAGACCGAAGACAAACAGGCTTTCACAATAAGGTTACTGATGAGATGAGTGACAGTAGGAGAAGGACTTTGGTCTGTTTTTTTTGGCATGGAAATATGATTTTCTAAATTCCCAGGAATTTAAATGCCTCTTCTCTGCTTTCATCTGCTAGTACATGTGATTTTAGCATGTTATAAAACTGTGGCTCTTAATAAAGCAGCACACAAAAAACTCTCAAAATTCATTCATATGTGAGAAAGAACGTATCTTTGGAAAATCACATTTAATCTTTTTTATATAAATGGTGGTAGTGGATTATGGTCGATAAGTCTCAGCAATATTTGCAGTGGTTACGTACCATGTGCTTAAAACGTGTACCTTGCCAAAATAGCGACTAGATTCAAATACCAGTTAAAAAGCAGTTTTCACACACAGATAATTACTCCAAATAAAAATAGTTGTACTTCTTCTTCTATAGTTACAGAAATTAAATTAACTTAACCTCTGATATTTTAATGACTCTATGATTTAATATTCTCTAGGTAACCCGGATAATATACGTTAAGTCCTTCCGCGAACATCGCAACGAATGTTGGGTACACCAGGAGAAACATTGGGGCACTCTTCCATCTCTCCTTCCCTTCCCCCACCCCATCTTTTGTGTTCATTCCTAGATAAAAAGTAAAGAAGGAACGAGGCTTTCTGTGTTGGCATTGTGAAATGCAGCACAGCCACAAAAAAACTCTTGTCCTTTAAACGACTGCTGCGAGCAGCGGACGGAAGTAGGGCTTGCTTTGAGCTAGGAACGGCCAGCGAGAGCACAAAATAATGACAGAGGGCACAGATACTCTGCTGAAGGCAGCGCTTGTCCTGCCCATATGCCCTCTAACAGTCAACAAATTATTTGGTGTGGAAAACACTAGCTACTCTTTCTGCATCGTTTTCTCGGTGTAAGAGAGAAGATGTAAAGAATAACGCAATGTGGGGGAAGGGAGGAAAGATCTTTGCAAAGCAGCTCCCGGCGTTCTGTCATTGAGGGGGAAAGGGAAAATGTTTTGGGAAAGTGCTACTGCAATTGAATAGGTACATTCAGAAAGACCCCGGAGTCTCTCTGTAAGATGTGCCACCTTTTCCTACAGCCTTGCTCATCTTTGGTGTATCTCCTGGTAAGTCTCCTTCTATGGTGCAGGAACGGAATTGCAAAGTCTTTCCGCCACTCGTGAAAAGATTGGCCCAAAGTTTGTGACCCTGTTGAAGCAGCACTCTGAAAAAGGAAATGGGGTTTATAGAGAGAGGCAATACCTTTCCCTTAGACTCATTGATAGAGCTGGAGTGTGAGAAATATGAGAGAGTTTGTTTCAGAGTAACTTTATCAAGTTCTCAAGGAATGGTGCCTGCAAGCTTGCCTTGTTTTATCCAGCTACCGTTACCTCCTTTTCCCTGCAAACCTTGATTCCCTTTTATCCTTAGGCCACCATGCTGCAAATCTACTGCTATGTATTAAAAAGATCACATTGTGTAGAGAAAAAAATGTTAGACACGTTCACTTTGGAATTTCCATTAATGCTCCTTCATCTTCCGTTCCTCTTTTCTGTCTCTTGCCTTTTGCGGAGCAAATTTGAAAAGGACCATGGCTGTGGCAGAGATTAAACCCAGCGAAGCAGAGTGTCAGCAGTGCAGTAGGTCCTTAGCATGCGTCTGAGCCAATTTTCTTAGCATGTTACCTGATGTTCTTAACTAGCCATAGTTGCTAAGATGGCTTTTAATCAGAGATATATTATCGCATGCTTGTCTTAGTTAAGTTAATAATGTTAATCGCCAAAATACTCTGTTAAATCATTTTTAAAAGGTTATCTCCAAGTAAAATTTCCTCCACAGACTCTCTGCCAGGAATGGAAAGAGATATTTCCGTTAGAATAGGACGTCAAAACCTTATTCTTTATATGACTTCAGATATTGTCTTTGAAGAAAAAGATGATAATGCATTTGCCCTTCAGCAGCAGGGAGAAAGAGAATTCACTGAGATTTCCTTTTATTTTGTAAATACTATTGACAGAGGCAAATGATGGCCTCTTTCAGCTGTGGAGTCCTCAGTCTTGGCATTTGCATTAGCAAAGCTGGAAACACTAGCATTACTTGATTTATTTACATGGACAGCGAAGCACTAAATTATATGCTTGCTGTTATCATGGTGAAATTATTGATGTTAACTGACATGAGATCCCAGGAATTTCAGAAGAGCACTGCCAAGGTGAGAGACTGAGAAAGCTAGGTAGACCCATGTAGGGAAAGTATATTTGGGACCACTCACGTACTCCCTGAGAGGTTTGATTGTGACCGTTCAGGAAAAATAACTAGACACCATTAGAAGAAAATTGAAGATACTGTCATGCACAAAACCTGTTAATAAGAGTGTTGAAGCTATTATATAAAAATATATAACCCTTTCTTATTTGAAGTGGACTTCTATAACAGGATTTCTATAACCGTTATAAAGGAAAGCGCCACTGGGCAATCTTTACTTTGAGTTAATGACTTCCTGGGGAAATGAGGAGCTTATCTGTGAAACTTAGAGTCATAAGTTGCTGGGACAAAGAGCTTAGCTGGATTCAGTCAAGAAGCAAAAGCATACAATTTGGCCCTTTATAGACAGCTATCATGATACCTTATATAACTTAGTTAACTTGTTATCTAGAAATTTTAAGTAAGTTTCATAAGAAGGGCAGGGAAATAATGAATGCCATGGAAAGTTTATACTCTTTCTCCTAATGGCAAAACTTTTATGTGTACACCAAAAATTTTAGATTAAATAACCCCTGGGAAAAAAAAGCTTTGGTTCTGTGTTACTGTTGTATTGGGGCACAATGGGGCTGCTTTTGGGGGAGAGCCACAGTGTTTCACTCCAATCCTGCCTACACGTTTCTGCAGTCTTTCTGAAGTTCACTGCCCCACTGCCTGTATGAATTTGCGTGCGTTAAAAGTTTTATAGATGAGATGTCTTTGCGAGACTATTTTCTGGTTTCCACTGGTTTGAGAACAGCTGAATGACGGCACAAGGGAAGTAATCTTAACTTTGGGTTAATGAATTTTTGGGGAAGTGTTTAACCATGGACTTCAATGCCATGAGGTACGAGGACAAAGAGTTTAGCTGGCTTCAGTGAAGAAACACTTTATAAAATTTGGACATTCGTAGAGAGCTACAGTGACATCTGCAGAAGAGTTCTCAATCCAGGGACAGATCTCTGTAAAATACTTAGCTTTTTCTTTCTACAGATTTTTTTTTAAAAAATGCATATGCACTGTAAGAATATTATTTTTTTTTTTAATTCATACTTCATATGGAATATTTAACTGCATAAGCAAGTCCTTCCTTGGTGACATGGTATTTATGTTGCCCTGTTTCAGGATAGATGTGTCACAGATGCAAACAAACATTACAAATGATTTGTCTTGTAGATATTTTTTTTTTTTTTTGTCAAAATTGGAAAGAAACTCCTAACCTGGAAAGGGTCAATTTTCAGTAAAATATTCCCAAAGCTACTGGTGCTGATTAAACTAGCCTTTGAGTAATGGATCTTGCCCTGTGGTGGATGTGACAATTTGTGCTAGTGATAATGAAAATAATTTCTTGACAATTCATTTTTCTTCAGAACGTGATTTAAAATAATTTTTCTGTCTTTCATTGTTGGTAAGTATCTTAATCAGTCATTTTTCAACCTACTTGGTCATCAAAAGCTTGAAAAATCCAGCAGTTCTGGGGAGTACTGACTTCTAAGGTTTGTAACTCAGCAATTTTTCTTCACTGATTTTTTCATAACTCTTCCACTTTATGTCCTTTTAAACTGAACCCCTGGAAAATTCCTTAGGAATAGACTTTTTTTTGTATGTTGGTTAGTTTCTTTAGCTTTCTTTGCTTTTTTTTTTTTTAATTCTCTTTATGTAAAGGAAATCTGTATTCAAGAGAACATTAATTAATGCTAATAAAGTTTTAGAGATGAAATGCAGGTATACACAAGGTGAGGAACAACTTTTGGTGCTTTCTACTGCCAGAACAGCATTTTAATTCCGTCTCTTTCTGAAACACAAAGGCTGGGGTTTCAATGAAAGTTGTATGCCTGTCTCCCAATTATTCCTAGCTGTGCAATGGACGTTTCCTTCTCCTGCAAGCGCTGCCTGTCTCGAACGTCTCCTTCCTGGAGACTCTTGAGATAATCTCTCCTCTACTGGATAATCCCCTCTCTTCTCTGGAAAAGACATGAGCCTTGGAAGACATTACATAGGTCTTTGGTATCCTTGTGAACTTGGCTCTTGTCACTCGTCCTACAAACGTAGGGAGCAAACGATTTGTGGTGATACTTAATGGAGCTGTGTAAACTTTCAGTAGTGTGCAGGTTATTAACAAAAATGAGGGGTTTTTTTCCTGTCTGTAAACGAAAACAAAGCATTTTTTTATGATTATTTTAAAATGATGTGACCAAATTTAAAAACATATTTTAATACAATGGAGCACTTGCTACTTACTCTCATGCTGTCTTCAACTACGAACTTGTTCATTAAGCGGGAATTCCAGATACCTGGATAATACTAAAGTATTTAGACTGGGAGATACATAAGCTTAAGATCACTATCTGAGCTCTTATGGTAGGAACTTTACTTATTTTTTTCCAATGTTTTTTGTAAAAAAAAAAATAAAAATTAACTCCAAAACAGATTTCAGAGGCATTTTTTAAGGCCATAAATACCACCAAGGAAATCTGCCACCATTGTCTCAACAGGACGCTACAGCATTAAGAATTGTAAACGCACCTAACTAAATAAAGATATTAGCACGTATTTGTAATATTTATTTCTTTTTGCATGTGCTCCTCAGCGTGTTACACAGCTATCATGGTCAGAGACCTCTTGGATACTGCAGCAGAGACTTCTTGGGTATTGCCGCAGAAGCAAAGAGTGGTGGCAGCAACTAAACCAGGCAGGAAAGGAAACGCTGCCCAAAGTCCTGTCCGTAAGCACTTGCATCCGTTATGATGTCCGCTCCTACGGCACATGGGATTACCAAGCTTTGCTAAGTTTGAAGTACAGTAATCCTCTTTCGGGCAGTAACACGTGTAGATTCTTTATAACAGCTTAGATGGTAATTAGCAGGGGATTTCGGATTCATTGACTGGATACAAATATAGCATTGGGGAGGGAAAGACCTAGGCAGCAGTTCTCAAGCGAGGGGTCACTAAAGCAAGAAGGGTTGCAGCATTTATGGGGGTGGGGATGAGCCAGCAGAATTTCAAGGAGGGGTGAGCGTTACTAGCATTTGGGATTGCAAACATAGCGATGGAGTCTTAATCAGAAACAGGTAAAGACTGTCTTGGCTGGGAGAAGTTTCTGTTTAGATCTGTGTTTTCTCCAATATTTTGTAACCATAGATGTAAATCCTTCGGGGCTGACACCCAGCTGGCTGTGTCAGCGTTTACTGTTCTGCTTTTGAAGTATTAAGAGAATTGCAGATGTTGAATTAGCCTTATTAATTTAGTGTATTTTGATATGCCTTACGAGAATGGGACTGGGGTGAAGTGAGTTGAGCTATCTCCACCTGACCTTGTTTTACCTGCAGAGACATTACCACCGCAGTCAGCTGTAAGAAAATGAAATATTTTGCAAATTTTAATATTCAGCAGATTGATGTAGTGACCAAATGAATCTTACTGCAAATGCATTCGTTCTTTCTGCTTACAAGTTTTCTACATTTTAGCTATTCAACTGGTAATAATGAAATATCACATAATACTTCTGGTCTCACTGCCAGTTAGCAAAGCTGAGCAAACACAGAAGAACTTGCAGGTTTAAGGAAGTAAAGAAAATCCTTTTAACTTTCTATTAGTACCTGGGAGGAATGTTATTTTTGTAAGAACAAGGTTCATATGAGCTCCAAATGCAAACCTAGATCCTAGAAATATAAGCTGAATTCACACTTTTATGTGACTTAGAACCTGTAAGTTCAGCTACTAGTTTATGTATTGGCTGTTGCACACTCACTTTCTTGTCAGAAGAGCCAAGGTGCTGGAGTATATAGCCCTAGGTGAGAGCTAGGTTTGAACAGTGGTTTGATTTTAAAAAAACCCTACTGTTAAAAATTTATCTGAATTGGCTTTTTAAATTTAAGTTTTTTTAAAGCAACAATAAGAGCTTTATTTTGACTCTTACTTTGACTTGTAGTGAGCTTATAGGTTTGTTTACCAAGAATGAGCTTTTGCAACTGTTTTTTTTTAAACATTTAGTAAATGCTTTAATAATAAACATTTATTAAAAGTATGAAAAATTCTCTATTCCTTCTGTCCTGCCCACAAGACACTAACCAAGTAACAAAAATCCATTTGTTATATTCAACTTATTGAATATTTTACAATTAAAAAGCCATCCTGTTTTTCATCAACACCTTTATTTTCTAATGAATGTTCCACAATTCCTTTTGTTTGATCCTTGCATTAGTTTCTCCCTCTCCCTCCCTCCCAAAGCACTGTATAAACAATCCTCCTGCTTGCGGCTGCTCCTCGATGAACTCTGCAGTGTCATGGTTTTTATGTTTTTGTGAAAATATCTTCCCCTGTGCTGTTAGTGGCTTTTTCAGTAGCAGCCCTGAAAAAGTGCATCGAGAAATACTTCGATAGATTTAAGACTGAAAGCAAAAGGGAGATGACTAAGTCTACGCAGACACTTGCTTTCTGGTTCAGCTGCCAAGAGGAAGATGTTCTATGAGTGGTCAGAAAAGCACACGTTGAAACTTTACTTTTACGTCAAAATGGCAAGTCGTGTGCTGTCAGCAAAGGCTGGTGTTGGTGGGTCAGTGATCGAGCACTCCCTCAAATGGGTAAATGCTGGATTTTGACCTATCCTTTCCCCAGGAGACTGGATCGTCAGCGCTGTGAGTGTTGGGGTTTGGGTTGGGCCCTGGGCATGGGTCATAGGGGCAGGTCAGCAGCTTCCTCTTGCGGGTGCTGAGCTCAGCCTGATTTTGAGCCCCAGGGCTGCAGGTTGACCTTCTCAGGTAGATTTGAAGGTGTCTCCAGCTGCCAGTTTTTGGCTGCGTAAGGCCCATGAGCAGCTGTTTCTCCTCTCTTCCTAAATCAGATGTAAACACTATGCAAGCCACCCACAGAGTCGTGCAGAAAAGCACATCTCAGGTTGGGCTTTTTTCCTGTTAAAGCTATCTTGTACAACAAATGTGCAATATCAAATACTTTATTTTGCAGGGAAAGACATAAAATCTTTAGCTCTTTGGTCAAATTATGCATCCATGAATGGGTCTTTCCTGAGTTTTTTCAGCCTTGATCTACTATTTTTTTATTTAGTTTTCATTCTGCCCAAAATTATTCTGTATTTTTAAGACCCAAATTCACAGATAGTTTCAAAACATCCAAAGTGGCATTTTTAGATCATGAACTAGTTGCAGAATATTTTGACCTACTTGTGTAGATGAACACAAAAATTTGAAAGGAAAATAAATTTTGTCTTCAATGAATCTTAATACTATACGTTTTGGAAGACATCATTTCTGTTTACAGTTTATCTGAGAACTTTGTCAAATCTCTATTGAATATCAATGACAGAAAAACTCAAAAAGAAACTTCCTTTTCTCAAACTCCTCAGCAGAAAAAGATTTGAGTGCCAGGTGTAACTATTACGTTGACACCTCTTGTATGCTGTTATGTTGCCACTTTGCATCTCTACCTGTGCCACCACTCACCATGTTCATAATGCCTGTAACTTCCTTGGGATTCATTTCTAGGGACCAGAAGGCACACTAGGCTGTTGCACTGACAAAGGCATACTAGTATTACCTCATCCCTGATGAAATTCATAACACCCTTAATATTTCTTCTCAATGCCTAAGAATCTTAATAGGTCAATGAAAACGTACGCTTCCATCATGACTGCCGTGGTTCCCTGGGGATTGCTTCTTCGTCTGTTTTAATCACGATTAGGCATTCTATTTTTCTCACTGCTTTGTTTTCAATTGATTTGCTTAATTAACGCTTGCAAGCTAGAAAGCAAATAGAGGGGAACAGGGCAAACTGTGGGGTAGTCATTTCTTTTGTAGCTGTGCTATTCTATTGTTTTCAGTTCCACGTTAACTCTGGTTCATATAATCTTTTTTCTTACTCCGTATGACTCACAGGCTAAACAGAGCAGATGGGGGAGTGATTTCAGACAGTGACCTCATTTCTGCACATACTACTTCTCAAAAAGAGACAGCAATCAACCTGTGTCTTTCAAAAAGGAAAAGGTTTTTTTGGTTTGTTATTTTTTTGTTTTTTTTTTTTTTTTCCTTTTACTGCATTATAGACATGAATAATTTTGAAAAGATAAAAGGGCAAAGAGGAAGAGTCTAAGCTTCTAACACTACCAGTGTTCTGAGCTGGCATAAAGAGCACTGTCAAACTTTTCAGTCCAGCTACCTTGAAATCTCCTTTCACGCTATACTTTTAGCTATTCTCTATGTATGAAGTATCCAAAAGACTATTTTATTGGTGAAATTGTTTTAAATTTAAACACATTAAATTTCTTTATAAAGAGAGTTTCTACTCATCTGTGTGTCTGAAATTAATCAGGTATTGAATTGGTTGTAGTGTTTTGGTCTTAGCTGCAGTCTCTATTGCTTCAGACAAATACACATATTAATGATTGCAAATTGCTATCAAAAAGTAGGAGTTCTCAAAAAAGTCAGTGTCTGCAATGAATTATTTTTTTTTCCTGTGGTCTTCATTGTGATGACTAGTCCAAGAGAAAACACAGCCGGATGAAAACTGTAGGATAAAAATTTCCATAATGCTGGAAACATCTGATAATTTTCACTTTCTATAAATGCTAGCCAATACACATATACAGAGCAATGATCAGTCTTGAAATCATAGAGCAAAATATAAAACTGTAAGAGAAAGACAAGAATAACATTTCAGTAGCACCTTGGGTTTGGTATTTACCTTTGCTCTAGTAGTATTTGCATCATTAAGCAGACAGCACTCCAGTCTTACTTTGGTGTTAAACTGACTGTCGGGAATACATCCTTAAAGCTCACAACACTTTTGTATTTTCTTCAAATCTCCAATCCAATGAGTCAAGTTTTTACAAAAGAACCTTCCTTTTCAAAAGAGGAATATTACTATACTCAGAGGAAGTCTTTAAGGTTTAGAGTCAGAATCCTGAAGCTTCAGAAAGAAAGTAAATAAGTGCCTGTATTTTTAAGCATATTTTAATTGTTAATATATATTAAACTAGTCTTTTGAGTTTTGGAAGAAGTACGACATCATAAATCTAAAGTGTCCTCAATATGAATAAACTGCAACAGAAAGGAGCTCATTATTTTAATTTAATTTCTCTCCATACAGCTACTTAAGGATACAAATATTAGTGAATATTAATTTTCTTAAAGAGTGGGTAGCATGGTAAAACCAATGATTTGCTGCGTTATAATCACAAACATTTGTACAAAATTTCTTCAAATTATAATTTCTAGAAGTTATAAAATTATAGACAGGATGACATCAGTGATAGTAAAATACCTCATGTGAATCTGAATAATTGTCAGAAGGAGCAATTATTATGAGATGCTGACAGGAGAGTGGGGAGTTCTGGATTTCTGCTGAAATAATTGCCTGATTTGATAAGACATGAATGCGTGTTATGTCCTGTGAGTTGACTTTGCCTCTTTTAAGGGTAACTTTTGTCAGTATTTGGAGCTTTCTTATTAGAGGTGATCTCTGACAAAATTCAGTCATAAGGGGGGGACTTCCAAGGAGGTAGATCTTCTGAGCCTGCTCGGTTTGTTTTAGAAAAAAATGATTTGGTAATTTCAGTGAGAAATTAGCATTCCTTTTATTTTTCCATTTACAGCTGAAGGTATTACTCTCCATTTGATATCTTTGTATTGTTTTCTGTAGGAAGAATTTGTGGGAGGATGGTAAGACTTAATCCTGACCAAGGCAGAGAGAGATGCATTTATGCACTGCCAACCTGCTCTCCAATTCTAACCAGTGCTGGCGGAAAGCATAGCCAAGCTGAAGCCAAGACTTAAGTCCACTTTCTTACTTTATTTTCTTGTAAATGACCCCAAATAGCTGAGGCGACTGGTGATTTGTGGCTTTTTCTCCTGTCCTGCCCTTCAAACACCGCACGCAGCCTGCGAGCCAGTGCCCCAGATCCGAGGGGAGCGATGCCAAGCCCTGCTGCGGGAGACCGGCTCTGCCCAGGGCTGCGTGGCCAGAAGTTCTCTGAACTTGCCAGTCATCCTCAGCGCACGTCTTTCCTAATCCCTGCTGAGCCTTGACTTGTCCTAGAGGTGGAGTTTCTTACCCTCATATTATTTCCTTTGCGAGACTTTAAAGTAGTTGCCCTTCACCCCAGAAAAGGAGAGAAAAATAATGTGACTGTAGTTTCAACGTTACACAGCAAAGGAAACCAGAGGTCATATATGATTTTATATACTCCTCAGACTATGTGTGATGTATTGGGTTTTGTGACCTGTAAGAAATATTTTCCTTTGTAAGAGGTGAATTTCTATTCACGGGGCACTGGAAAATCGTAAAGTTATGAGCAGAGTAGCTGTAGTCATATACATAGTTCTGCAAGTAACTTTACAAACATACATCAGGCTAACAGATTTTTCCATTACTTCAGAATTGTTTAAGCTCCCTTAAATGGTCAAAAGCTATTTGTTGTGGTGGGGGAGGATGAAAAGCACTTTTATAGGCTAGTTAGGAAAAAATCCCATTATATCTGTTATGTAAATATTGTGAAATCAAATTAGAGCAAAGAATATTGAAGAAGGAGGGTGAGGGGAATATTAGGAATTTCTTTTTCTCACAAAGCAGGTAAAATGCTTCATCAAGGATCTTCTCCCCTGGTGAAACTCACCCTGATTAGTTTAATTATGCAAAGATTAGTCTTTGCTTTGTTTCTCTAAATCACAGTAATGATGGTACTGTCAGACTACAGAAGAGATACTAAGCATCTCATAGGAAGTCTTTTTCTAAACCTTTGGTATAAGCTCAGAATAGAAATGTGGTTTTCAGTGTAATATTTTTCTTGAAAATTACTGTTTCAGTAAGTTAAATGGAGATAGCACTCGCATTCTAACATGTAAATACTTCTCTCATGGATCCATGTTTTATTGGACGTTAAAAAGGGTTTAAATTTTGTAAACAGAAAAGACCATTTTATGATTGCCACAGTGTCAGAAACAGCTGTTGTATGAGCACTGGCCAGCTAATGCACTTCACAAACACTTTGCCTAATGCGAAGGCTGTAGACGTGACTGTGTCTGTTGGCATAAGCATTGGGTAAAGTAGCCAGTTAGGGTCAATGTTTGTATAGAATCATGTAATGAGGAGATCACTAGCAACGGATTATAGAGAGATTTTATTCACCAGTGACGATTCACATATCGAAACACCTGCAGTCTTCCACCGTGAAGCCCAAGAGCGAGCCAGTTGAATGTGGAAGATGCTGAGGCTGGCCACTGGGAAACAGGAAATCACCTGCCTGAGTCTTGTGCTGTGATGGTGTCAGGTCTGACAAGTGTGGGTATTAGCAAAAGGTGGCTACGTGTCACCTGGACTGCTTTGCTCACTTATCTAGCTGTCAGCTCCAGCTCCTGCAGATACGTAATCTCAACTCTAATGTTTTTCCACTGGTTTTCTCTACCGCAGTGTGGTTCTCAATGGCTCTATATACTAAAAGACTATTACGGGCAGCGATGGCTTTCAAACACGTTTGCTGCGTACTGATGAAGTAGCTCTGAGGCACTCGCTGCCTCTCTACAAGTGAAAAAATGCTCATAAGGGAACTGGGTGTCTGCTCACGAATGGAAGACTGAGTGGAGCTTTTGGCTGTTTTCTCCTTGTGGTCCTGATTACGTGTGCTCACCTACGGGCACACAGAGGGAAAGGTGGCCATTCGGTCTGAACGTGGCTTATTTGCAGGCATGCCTCCCTTCAGGTATTTGTACTTATTCAGCATTTGTAGTTATTTGGTATTTGTACTATTTAGCAAGTATTTGTACTTGCTAAAATATTTGTACTTGCTTATGCCAATAACAGAAAGTCAAATACTCCCTTTGGAAAGCTCGGGGGGTCAGAGTGTGACGAGGCAGCCTGCTCCCCCTTGGCTTTGCGGTCACTCTCTTGAACCTGTCCTATGGGCCTCATTTTCCCGGTTTTGTAAAACCACTTTCTGAGGTGCTGGTTAGAGTTTTATAAACATATACACTTGTATATTGGTGATGATCAGATATTCCTTAATGTTAACCATTAAAAATAATCATACAAAACAAAAAAGAGAGTCCCGTGACAAACAAAAATTACACTAAAGAAAAAAATCCATTTTATAGTCCCCAGGGCTTAAAATATGAGGATTGTCTGAAATATTAGCTGTAATGAAGGGAATAATATTTTTTTTTCTGATTACTCAAATGTTTTCACAATTTCTATCTACAAGGCACAGATTCACAGCGCTTTTGACTAGAAAAATAGCCTTTTGCATCACAATGTCCCTTCTTTGGGCTTAGGGGATTAATAAGCTTTTTGTGAGTAATAAGTCACTTTCATGCAATATGTGGATTCATAACAGTTTACATTATAATTAGAGAGTAATTTAGATTCATTGACTGTATACAATTATGGTTTTCCCTTGTCTGATTTCTCTGACCTATGCTTTAGATTGTACCTTAAAATGCACCTCCTACATTAAGCATCATTATAATTCCGACCGACTACTGATGTATTTTCCATGGTATTTAAGAGATTTCTCAAGGGAATACTGCAAATCCTGTAAGTAAAAAATACCACAGTGCAATAAATAGCCATTTTTAATGGCATCCATTATTTTTCCAAGATGTAATGTCTCGGGGGGCCTGAGTCCAGCAGAGACTCTGATTAGCCCTAAGTCCTTTATAAATCTGCCTCCTCTTGTTACGTATCACTCCTCCCCTCACAGGCATTTGAGATTGTTCCTCACTTAGCACAGCAGCTCCACACAAAAGCTCCTTCCATTTGGTTTTCTCTTGAAGTCCTGGGAGAGTTTCCTGATTGATGGTAGCGTGTTCAGCCAGTGGACATTAGCAGCTGAATTATTGCCACTAGTGCATTAGCTTTCAGAAAAGTTTAGGTTAACACTTATCTTTGGCTGTGATAATATTTCTTTTTATTGTAATCGGTTCTTCTAACCTTCTGTTATTTCTATCAAATCTCAGATTAATGATACAATCTGCTTTTGTGCTCTGTTATTGCTTGGGCACACCAAGTAGGAACTATGACAAATATTGCTCTAGAAAACTGCTAAGCGGTAGCAAACTCTTGTTAGCCTGGATAGGGAGGAGTAAACATTCCAATTGCATGGGGAATCTTATGAGTCATTTATGAGAGGGTAGTTTTAACAGCTCTCAAAAAAGTTGGAAATCATTGAGGTAATAAAGATATAAAATCCAACTCCAGTTTTTGGTATCATTGAAAGAACATTGTAGTTGCGTTACAACTAAGTTATATGTCACACGTATATTGGTGGATACAGAATAACAGGTGAACTCCAGTCACAGCAAGAGAAAAAAACAGAACTAAGAATATTAACACATTACTCGGTGCTGTTCTATGACTCATGTTCCACCCCATGATACTTAATCACAATAAAATGCCATAAAGATACACTGAATAAAGTGGGATGATAGCTGACTTTCAGCAGTTTTTCAGGTACTTTTACTGGAAGGAAAACTTAAATATTGCATAAAAATTAAAAAAAAAAAATAGTTTTTTCAGAGAGGCTGCTAAAGCTCTACATAAAATCAAACAGTGCTTTTAAACTTCAAAGTTTCAGTCTTCTGTGAAATACTTTTGCAAATCTTGAGTTGCACATACTTGAGTGTCAAGCCCAAACTGTCTTCTTTCTGGATTTCTTCTCAAAATGTCACTCTGTGTTCTCAGTAGATCAAAAGAATGAGGGGGCCTAGTGTGGAGAGAAGAGTGAAGAGAAGTGATGTGAATGTTTAATCTCCCTGTGGTCATCAGTCAATATAAAGTCAAAATTATTCATAAAAGGCAGAAGCCTATCACCGAACACTGATGTAAAATTCCCTTAGACTGTGAAGCCAAAAGAGAGCACAAGAGAAAACCACTGATGAGATGGGATTGGTATGACAGAGGAGGAGAATGCTTTTTCCATTCCTTGGAGAAAACAGAAATTCTGATTACAAAGGAGCTTTCTCTGCACACAAGGCATAAAGTTCCTGCAATTTCGTGGACTGGCCTTGAAACATAACTTATTTCATTTTTAAAGCAACTGCTGATGAATTGGATAGGAATTGTATCAATAGTGCTTTTAAAGCTATTTGGAAGAGTGGAGAAGAAGAGGGAATCTCCTTTCTGCTTCCTTGAGAAATGATAGCAAAGTAAAGGTATCTGGGGAACAATTTAAGTTTTTCAAGAGCTGAATTAGTATTCCAATGGTATTTCTGTACTTCAAAGAGTTTTGATCATATTGACTGTCACTGCACTTCCAGGATTCTCTTTTTCATATATTTAATCCCTTAGGTAGATGGGTAACTTGGCAAATAACAAGAGATGATTTAAATGAATATCCTGACAGGTGAACTTGTATTAAATAAAATACTTGGTAGATAACATAGATGCCAGAGGATAAACTGGAAACAGATAATAAAGAATAAAGGTAGAATGTTTAAGGTTATGCTTATTTCCACACATGAGCAACGTCACCGTTGATAGGAACGTTTTCCGTGACTAAGGCAGTGTGTGTTTGCAAAACTGGAACCTTAGCGCTTCCCATGGTCTCAGCAAAGTAGGGAAAACAAATATCCCTTCAGAAAATATGAAAAGGAAGTATGATATGAGAAGCAATCTGAAAACAGATCCATCTAGATGGATTTTTTTTTCTTAATTGGTAGAATTGTTCAGTGCTAGAAACCACCATTTTGCTTCTAAAATGCTACATCCATTGATTGCTTTGAAAAACAAAGCAAGCTAAATGAGTAAGTGTACAGAACTCCAAACTTTGAATTATTTACTATACACAGATAGAATATCCCCAGGAGGGACTGGAACAGTTGTTATCTGAAGGTTCAGTTCACTCAGTTAATAAGAGCTTCTGGTGATTTGGTAGATATTTGGAGGAAAATAGATCTGGCAACAAGCCTGAAGACATTTCTCTAGCTTCGGGCTACAAGAAATGTGGCACATTTATTTACAAGGGAGGGAGGGGAAGGGAGACTGTTTAAAAAAACCTAAAAAAAAGTAGATAAACTAATGCTCCATTTTCAGTATCTCTCAGCTTGAAATATAGTGAAGCACATAATGTCCCTGTAGCTACAGCAGGCTTCCTCATAAATACTGGTGACATGCTGAATCCTTTAAGAAAAGGAATGGAAGCCATTAGCCTTCTCATTAATGGCATAGCTCTTGGGTAAGAGTCCTAACGACTGCCGAAGCATGAAAGGACACCCTGGCAACTGCTGATCTGCCAAAAGATTTCTTCCTCCCCTGCTATTTCCATTGGGTCTTTTCTTTATAAACAGTGAGGAGCCCGAAATGTAAGATGTGAACCATGATGTGAAAGATGCAAGACCTAAGTATGTATATTAAGCAAAGGCCTCATGAAAGCAGAAGCTTCTTTGCTGATACCTTCCCATTCTCATTCAGTAACATGATGCTTTTATCCTGATTATATGGGGAGGCCTACAGAAACCGTAAAGTATGAAAACCAGAATGCTTTAAAAATTGTTTTTATGATCTTTGATTTAAGTCATTTTTTCTGATGTCTGTGACAGATGGTGAAAACTGAGATAACACCACAACTGTGTGAGGCAGAAGTAAATGCAGATCTAAAATGACTGAAAGTGCTTGCAAAGATTAATTACTGTAGAGGGATATGCATGCCATAGCTGGCACGGTCTCTCTATATCATACGTAAGTATATTTGATTATATAAGTTCAAAAATAGCTTTTGTGCAGTGACTCAGATGCCTTTTTATTTTTGATATGCATTAACTTTCATAAATTCCTTTGATGTAAACCAAATTCCACATTCCCTGCATCATCAGTATGACTTCTTTGGATATTTTGTTGTAAAATGTAAGAAAGAGAGCACGCTGCCCCAGCTGCACCTCGACAAACTGGATCATTCTTTATGTGCTTGCTTATAAACAAGCATCCATGCCACAGCAAGATGAAAAACTAGTACATTTTATCAAGAAACAGGGACACCATTCTCCCACCTTCTGCATCAGAAAAGCAGGTAGGTTGCCTAGGAGAAGACTGCGGGTACAAAATATTCTATGTTAATGAAGGATATGAATTTGTAATAAATCAGATGTTCTAGGATTACTATTTAGTCATGTTCTGCCTCCTATATGTAATGCAACTTATTCATTAGGAAGGAGGAACTGACAGATAAATTTGCATTTATGATAGGGTAATAGCATGGACATTGGAAGTAATTTTAGAATAGATTCTAGGAAAGCAAAAGAAACACCATTAGTTACTGCTTAATAGCTTCCTATTTGGAAGGAAAACATCTATTTATTTTGAAGACACCGGCTATGGAAACACAAAGAACAGTTTGAAGCAGTAAGAGGGCATAAAATCTTTGGGACTAGCCAGGATGTTAACTTTGAAAAGCAAATTCCTTGCTCGCAGTTTCTGTATTTTCTTTTGCCTCTGCATGGTCAGGTTTTTATTTCCCGCACCTGTAGGAAATGGGCCAGAGGGTGGCTTTATCTAAATTACAGTGAAAGTACCTTGTAGAGATGAAAACGAACTGCTGCTGCTTGGCCAGAGCTCCTTTGCCTTGTCAACGACATTAGCCAGCAGTGTCTGACATTTCTGGTCCTCTGCTCTTGGGTGAGGAAGGGGAAAAGGAGGTTGTTATACTCTATCAATTGTAGGTCTAATGCATGAGAGAAAATGTCTCTGTTCTCCAAGATCTGGCCTAGTGGTATGGTTTTTGAGATATGCAAACGTCCGCTGTTGCCCCAGATTCTGCTCAGTTGGGTGCTGTTCTTCTGGTTGGGATTTCAAAGAAGGTAAGGTCAGTGCCCTTACAGAGGGAAGCCAGAACTTCAATAAGCTGCACCTTTTTTTTTTTCCTTCTGCCATTGTTGCTAAAATGCAAGCCTCAGAGTCAGTGATGTTTTTGGAGTGGGATGAGGAAAAAATAGTAGCCCCATAGAAGTTGTAGAAAGACCACTTTCCAGTCAATTTTCAGCATAGTGCCTGCATGGGAAGTTTCTTCTGTTTCTTCCTATGCTTATGATGCTTCTCGTGTTACTTTGTTTCCTAAAAGAGAAAATTATTTCATAGAATTATAGAATGGTTTGGGTTGGAAGGGACCTTAAAGATCATCTTGTTCCAACCGCCCTGTCATGGGCAGAGACACCTCAAGCTATTTGTAGCTTGATGCATCAGAAATCAGCACAATCTCATTTTCTTCCACTTGGAAGGTTAATTACTGGTTTTGATGAACACACCACTGAAGTTGCTAATAAAATTATTGCATTAAACCGATCTGTTTCATACAAAATTCTATATGTTTTAGTGCTAATAGGCTTTATTTACTTTGAAGTTGAAGAATGCACACTCTCTTGCATACAGTTGCCTGCACTTTTCTTTTTTTTTTCATTGCTTGCTAATATAGTGCGGAAACGATCAAATGTTTCCTCCTTTTGCAGGCTGATGATTAAAGACCCTCACCTTGGCTATTTAGGCATAGAGTTATTTTAGCATAAACACGGTTGCCAAACAAGGATGTAGGACACACATTAACTGTAATTCTATTTTCTTATTAAAGTAAAAGTGTTGTTGACTCAGGGAACAGAGATCTATTTAGTATTCCTCTGACATTGCTGTACAGTGTACATCCTAAGGATGGTTTGTTATCAGGTGCAAGTAAGTCAGCTCCTACTAGAATCACAGAATAGTTGAGTCTGAAAGGCACCTTCAAAGGCCATCTAGTCCTATTGGACTGCTCAAAGCAGGGTCATCTAGAGCAGGTTGCTCAGGACCGTGTCCACTTGAATTTTTAATATCTCCACAGACACAGGCTCCACAGCCTTCCTTAGGCAACCTGTTCTTGTGTTCAACCGTCCTTACAATAAAAAAAAAAAGTGGTGTTTATGTTTAAACAGAACTTCCTCTATTTTGGTTTGTGCCCATTGATTCTTGTCCTATCCATGGGCACCACTGAGAAGAGTCTGGGTCTATCTTCTTTAGCCCTCCTACCAGGTATTTATACACATTGATAAGATCCATTCTGAGCCTTCTCTTCTCCAGGCTGAACAGACCCATCTCTCTCAGCCTCTTCTTATATGTCAGATACTTCCATATCTTAGTCACCTTCATAGGCCTTTGCTGGACTATGCTAACTATCCAATATGTCAATATCTTCTACTGGGGGGTGCAGAACTAAGCCTAAAGTTGACCCTGTGTCTTGTGCATCACATAGATAACTTCTTAGATTTTGTATTTCTTTAAATCAACCAGACAAGCTTTCTCCCTGTCATCAGAGTGAGCTTTTCTGAGGAACAAGCAGCTCTTTCTTTCCCAATGGGATCTCATATTGATATTGCTCACTGGACTCTGAATCAGAATGCACAAACTTTCTGAAGCAAAATACTGCCTTTGACAACAGCTACAAAAATGGCAGGTCTTCTGGTCTGGAAGGCTGGGAGATGTAATAGCAAAAGATTGGTCTGAAAAACTGTAGGGGTAAATTTGAGATTGTTGCCTTAAATCATTGCTCACCAAAAGTCAGACTTAAGGAAAATAAATAGAACACGGTGGACTAGACAGAACAGATAATTTTGATATCCCAGAATCATTTTACTGAACAGCGATGATGGAAGTGAGTCATTTTGCTCACTATGACTCAAAGACGTTTCATATAAAATCAAGGTCTGTAATCTCTCTGCCTAGTGTAAATTATATTTGAATGGCAATAGGAAGACAAATGCTATTTATAAAGATGAGTGAAATCAGTTAGTATGCTGATTGGATAGTAAAAAAAACCCAAAAATCAAAGATAGAGATTAATCTCTGCAAATTTACACAGCTTAGAAGAAATGTCTTTCAGTTTAGTGCCATGAAATACCATGTACCAGTAGTATGAGCTATACGTACCGTAGGTCTCTCTACCTCCTGCCTTGTACCTGCAAGAGAAATGTACATGTGTGGAAGATGCATGCTAGCCTGCTACTGAACTAGAAAAATAGGTTTTATCATTTTCCATTAAGTTAAAGGATTCAGCTAAATTCCTTGCACGTGGATGTGCCCATTGATTCACACTGGAATTTTCAAGCAGACAAAAATATAATGCAGTGGAATTGTCTTTTCCCAGTAAAGCAAAAAAAAAAAAAAATAGATCTACAGTATAGATCCAAAGCAGAGCCAGTATTTCTTTTTACTGCTGCACTGGTGGTAACCTGTGCCATCACTCTGAGGTTATTTCTAGGACAGCAATTAGATTCTTGCACCTTGAGTTTGACATTGCATTTAGACCTTTTCAGGATGAGTTTGAAGGAATTGTGCCTGGATGCAGAGTCTCATTTACTCATTACTGTCACTACTGTTTTTTCCCAAAGTAAAGGGTTAAGACAGAAAGACGTATTTCATTAAGGACTGAGGGAACATGGTGAGCAGAGAGGACTATCTGCCTATTGCTCTAAGTCTTTGTCTGGGTTTTCAGTGCAATGCTTTCCTCCCAGATGCTTCGGATTTTCCCAAAACACTCCTGGTTTTAGCTTTCTGAAACTTTCCATCTCAACAAGCTCTTTAAGAAAAACTTTTCTCCAGTTCCTTGCTTTGTCCCCTGCCTTTCCTCTCCTTTGTTTGGAAAGATCACTTTTTTTAGAGAACAGGAACCCAATGATGAGATCCAAAACGTAGCAAGCTGGTCCCAAATTCTGCTTCCCTACTAGAATAAATGGGAAGAAAAATTCCGGGAAGAAAAATTCCAGGAAGAAAATACGGTGGAATTTTCTTTCTCTCATTTTTCCCACACTGAGGTATCCCATGGGAGAGTATGGTTGTGTCCAAATCACCTTTTATGTATGGGTAACACCATCCGTGTTCATCAGTTTGGGATATGGTCCAGAGCAAGTGAATTGATTTTAATCTTCAAATGATGTATATTAATTTCATAAATGTACAACTTTAAGGTAGTTAACGAAATACCCAAATTTATTCTTGAACATCTACATATGAAATGATGAAAAAGTACAAATTAAATCCAATTGTGCTCATCACTTCTTCCTTCTCCCTTTGGCATAAAAGCTCTACCAGATCATGTCAAAGACCTTGCCTCTAGCTGTGAACATCTAGGGATCAGAGTAAAACAATTGTGCTACTTCCACAAAACACTCCTTGTCTCCAGTAACATCTTTCAGGAACTTTTTTGTCCTCCTCTCCTATGTGACTAACCATATTTACTTACATAAATGCTGAAGCAATACTTTTATTCTTTTGCTGTACTTCATTACAAAGTGAAAGTGACTGCGCATGGTTCAGTCTCTAAGGATTAGCAACTTAAATAAGCATATATTATGCTGGAGTCAGAACCTTTCCACTGTATAAACAATACAATTATTGCTTTCGGAAAAAACGTGATGCAAGAGCTAAACCGTAAAAGTCAACTTGTTAAATCTGATTTTATCTGGTTTTTGTCATTGCCATTCATTCATCCATACCCACACCCACCATAGAAGGTGGTGAGATATTATTTTTTTTTTCTTAACTTTTCTGCAAAGATTTGTCAGGCATGCTGTAATAGCATGGCCTTAAAACATACTGGGTCTTGACACTTCTCATAAAGAGGATTCTGTAGTCCCTCTACAGTTTTCCCGAAAGGACTGCTTGTAGATTAATTCTATTGTTCTCCAGCTTAAGTGGGACTAACTCTGGAAAAAAGAGGTAAATTTTGCCTGCAAAGATTTATACAGTTGTTTTTTTAATTTAGAATGATTCAATTTACATGTTTGTAGTCTGGCAATAACCATTCCATTTCAAGTGAAATAAATCAAATAAAGGTCACTAAATGTTACCTTTCAAGCAGCTGTGAGTTACTAAGTCATGTATATGCTATACCAATTTCTTGATACAAACCCATGACAGGTATTCCTTATTTTAATGTAGAGAAATGCTTGGTAAAAATTGTGAAAGCAAATTAGGTTTGGCCGTCAAAACACTTCCGTTTTTATTTAAAAGTCTATACTTTTCTGGAGACTGAATATCATGCAGTATATAATAATCTTTAACAAAGAGAATGTATTTTTTTTTCCTGTAATATCCAGAATGACTTGCTATGTTAGACTCAGGACTGGAAAATTATACTACTTTTACTATATAGAATAATTTACCACTAGAATCACCATATACTGCAAAAAGATCTGCTCTGCCAAGATAGTATCATTAAACTTCTGTTCAAATTCCTGGAAAATACCACATAGTCTAGGAAGTTTGCAAGGATGCCTAGAATTTAGTCATAAAATACAGCAGCAGTGAAGTGAGAATGCAATGTCCTAACTGCATAGGTGCCATATTCTGTTTGACCCTATAAATCTTGTCCAGCTCCTGTTGTTCCAAGTACTTTGTGTCTATGTGATCACTTCATTTCCCAGTTCTGATCAGCATGGATTAAATTACTGCCATCTGAGTACTGTTCAAAGTCTGTGGTGAGAGTTAATAGAAAAGCGAATTAGATTGATGGGCAAGTGTTGCCAATCGAACTGCGACTAATCTGTTGATTTTCCTTATGAGAGGAAGCCAAGCTGTAGCGTCAGTGTGCTATCAAGTCATGCCTGTGCTAGGGCAGGTCCAGTCTCTCCACCATCCGTTTTACAGTGTCCCTGCATTGACGTGAAGGACAGCACCCCGGTCCCCTGGGCTACAGAAGCCGGTCAGACGTGGGGTGCAATGAGAACAGCAGGTTCCCTCACCTGCCCCAGCCTGAACCAAGTTGATCAGGTGCAGGGCTCTTCAAAAACAGGACAGCGATGTCCATGGTTTGCTTTGCCTAATATTCCCTTTTTCCCTTCTCCTACATAATCAGCCCAAGTCATTTTACACTTTTCCCCACTAGCCCAGGGTTTGCCAATTTTATGCCCTTATTTGTTAATTCTGCTAATCCAGCACCCCCTTTCACTGTACTTTGATGTTATTCACCCAAGCAGAGTTAATGATACTTCCCTTTCACTATGTCAGTTTATCCCACTATTCACTATAGTCTTATTAGTTTTAGACCACTTCAGGTTTTGCCAAGCACTTATCTTCTTTGATTTTCTACAATGTCCAGCCGACTCTCACATTTTTCCCTTGATAATTTGACCTCTGGCCAAGGCTCCCTATCTGCCTGTATACCCAAACTGAGTGATCTCATTCTGGTTATGGGTAATTACTTGTGTACGAACTCATGACTGGGGCTCAACTTCAGAAAACTTTGTCTTTTCACCTGCCTGTTTGGCCACACTCATATGTTGTAGCTCTATTGGTGATACTGTGAGAGTGATTGCAGACTAGCACCTGGGCAGGTGAAGAAAATGTTGATCCCAGAACTGAAAAAGGGTTCATGCAGGTGTCCCATCACTAGCAGATAGTAGGCTTTTCTCCTTTGGTCTGATCTTGAAATGAACAGATACCTTCCAGCATATGGCCCGCAGTTGTGTTCCTTGCTGTCTTCTTCCTCTCTTGGTACACAAACGTGCACAAGCACACATACACACTTGACTGTTAAAGATTACTGAATTATAAATCAGAGTAATTAGGAAATGATGGAATCAGTTACTGCTGTAATGGTGGAGGAATCTGTTGCATTTCAAGAATTTTATAAACCTAGGATAGTAAGAACTTACCTTTCTTCTAGCTCTTTGCGCATCCTGTAGGAACGCTGGAATTACAGCAGTGTGTCACACCAAAGACCCACCCAGTTCACCCCTGTGTGTATCAGAGTTTCAAATAATAGGTGCTCCAGAGAAATGTGCCGAATGAGATAAATACGCTGAGTGTCTTAAGATCTCTTTAAGCCTTGTATCCAAAGATGTTTCCTGTCTATGGATGACCATTTCTGCATGCTCCCAGCTCCTTAGACCCCTTTTATCTGCTAGAGCTGAAACACTAGAACACTAGGGCTGAAAGCAGTAGCTGGAAGCCGGCCAATGCATTACAATGTATGGAAAGGCCATCTTCTTCCTTTCTCTTGATTTGCATCCACAAACAGCACTTGGTGGTTTGGTATTTCAGTCAGTCTTTCCATGGCATCTGTGGCAGGCCTTTAACTAGCAAACTAAAATTTCTTCTAAATAATGTCTTTGAAGTTTGTCATAATCTTGGTGTTTATCTTTGAACTTGTAGTTAGTTCACTGGTGTTTTGTATCTCTTTTTTCAGACCAGTTTTATTCTGGATGTGTGTATGAACTGAACTGACCACAGCAACAGCTTTTTCCCCCCTACTAGCCGGAAAGCTAGGAGTTAAAATTAAACCCCACTGAAAAAGCCGATGCATTATTTTTCGGACGCCTTTGAGAAGCTGTGATAGGTTTGCAGTGAAATAAAAAAAATTTCCCCTCCTGTGCCCTGTCATGTTTCTAATCATTATTCTTCAATGCTTTGAGCACTGATTACTGCTTCTTTGCCGCTACAAGAATGGATGCATTTGAGAGAGGCAAGGTGAGGTTATCTTGACAGCACACTGGCACAGTGCTTTGCTGCTGCCTCTCATGGCAGAAGTGAGTGTAGCGGCAGAGTCTAACCCAACTGGCGTTCATGCTTTTCACCCATGCCAGGTCATCAGCAATGGATCCTTAGGACAAGGAGGGAGCATTTTTTAAAAAATTGTTACATTCCCCAGGGCTGCAGCAACAGGTAAAGGCTTTTTTTTTTTCCTAAGGACTTGGATTGCAACAAAACTTTTGTGCAACATTCTGAGAGTTTAAAGGAAAAATTGGTTCCTACAAAATCTTGCCTCTCATTAGCACAATGAAGAGTTGTTTGTATAAACATTTGAACTTGGCACTAGCATTGACAAAGAGGATTAAAAAGTAAACCAAGACTTCTCAGCAGGTGTCTCCAGACGTGACAGGCAAAGGAGTGGATATCCTTATTAGAACAGCAGTAAGCACCCCAAAGAACACAGTGAGTGAAGAGGGAACCTGGACTCATTTGGAAAACAACTGTTTCTGGAGGGAATGGTTTTTCGCTTCATATGCATTTCCCATATCACTAGGAAGCTGGCAGACGAACGTTTCTTTAAGTAAAGAAGGTAATACTCCTCCATTTGACAAGGTTTAGACATCATGGTATAACCAGATGTGGAATTTCGTGTTGGGACAGCCATAAACAGCCTGACACTAGCACAGCTTTTGCTTTGCTTATAAGAAGAAAAAAAAAAAAAAAAAAAAAGAAGATGCATGGACCAAATGGAGCAAGAGCTAATTAATTTAAAAAGAGAGCTAATTAATTTAAGGCTTAATTAAAAATTAACCTGCTTTAAGACCTAGTGAGAAAATTACTGCAAACCGTGATTCAGCTTAATATGGGCATAGCTACATATCACTCACTTGATAAAAGAGGTTTCAAACTGAAGGAGGTGGGAGTCTTCCCCCTGGGCTGGTAGCAAATTCATGTTCTAGCAGGCTGGGTTACTTCATGTCCTAAACCTCTAGTTTTCCTTCACCTAAGTACCACTTATACAACCATATATTCAATGTCATCTCAGTAGTCGTATATTTACCCTCACCCTGTGCATCACCCAAACCGTCAGTCTCATTAATATGTCACACACAGGGAGGGACAGATTGATTCTCTATAGACTACTAATTAGAGTCCTCACCTCAGAGTGTGGGAGAATCCAGGGGCACACACGACTGTTGATGGCTCTTCTGTAACGTTGAACAGGTCCTAGGGAGGGAACTGAGAAAAAACAGGGGCTCTCTCCCCTATCCCATGTGCGTAACCTAACCACTGAACTGCTCTGAAATGGAGTTTTTCTGTGTCTGTTTTTACAATTAAAAATAACAAAAAATGTCACCTGAAGTGTTTTGATGGTGTGCTAATAGGACAGCAGTTTTAAAATAGCACAGAGGGTTTTTAAAAAAATTCCTAATCTTTGAGGATTTTGGGAATGTTTCTCTAACTGAAGCTGTGTGCATTTTCTTGCACACTGTTCATCAAGAACACAAACTTGGATCTTTTCTAAAAATAAAGATGTGAACAGTTTAAATCTTTAGGATCTACAGAGATTTCTACATTTCTCAAGGAATTTGGTTTAAAAATAGAAGTTCCCCAGTAATCTCTAGACGTAAAGCCTAAAGCCACACAAATGCAACAAATAATTATTACCCAGGCAATCTTGTGTTTTCAATAGCAGCTAGCTTTGAGTTGTTGGGTTTTTTCCTTAGCAAATAGCAAACTCACAATTACATGCAGTTCTAAAGAGATTGTGTGGGCAAACACCTTCAGCCAAAAAAGGAAGAGAGTATTCAAAACTGTTAAAATGTTCTAATATCTGAACACTTGAAATACTTTTGACATTTTTTAAAAGAAATAGTTCATCTTCTCATGTTGAAATGGCCTTTACTTTTTTAAATAAGTAACTGAAAAAGAGTGGGAGTTAAGAAAAAAGGTTAGGTAACCTTGAGACTAAACCAAACGCTTCTCTTTCAACAAACTCTAAACTTTAACTTAACCTGAATTATTACTTCTTCCTTGCATGGTTTTCATTTTCCCTGAAACCTCTCTTTCTTCTCCTCTTCTCTGATCCCTCTCCTAACCGACCCGAATTAAAAAGGTCTCTTGACAGTTAAGCAGATTGCTTTAGTATGGATACAAAATGAAGAAATCAGATTAATAACTCCATGAGCATTTTCCGAGTTCAGTCAATTGTGAGTTCTGTTCATGGGGGAAATGGAGGATGTCAGGCTGAAACAGAAAAATATTTTGTTCCAGCTTTAAACTCCCAGAGACAGAAGCAGTATTTTCCAGGAAGAAATTTCACAGGAAATTTGTCCTAATGCTGCTTAAAATAACTCCTTTTCCCTTCCCTTTCCTTTTCCTGATCTGCCTGTGAAGGTCTGGGCCACAGCAAGCCCTGAAGGGAAAATAGGGAAGGTGTTGCTTTGTATGACTCCTCAGGGCGTCCTCTGCTTGTCGCTGGAGTACACTAATAGCTTCTGAAAACATTAGTCTAGTTGAATGCTCCGCCACTAATTTAAAATTATGCTAAATTGAACCTGAAGTACACTTCTAGTTCTACCATCCCCTCCCCGCTCCCCTTCTCCTTGGCTTCAGCATCTCACTGCGCGTTATGTTCCTTCTGCATGTCGGGTTGTGCCTGAGACTTAGCAAGTGAACTACAAAGGTATTCCAAAATGTTTAAGTGCTGGAACCGGTATTGTTGGCTTCCAAACCATTCTTTTCACAAAGTGAACTCTAAGGGAATAATAAGAAAAATAGTAAATAGTACTAATAGGTTGTATGCTTCATTTGTATTTAATGAATGTATAGTGAGTGATTATGCTTATTTAGATATCGTATCATATTTCAAAACTAATTTGCTTATACTTGCTTTTATGCATTTGAGTTATATATTAAAATTAATATATATATTAGTAGTATGTGTATGATTATATATCTTATCTAAATACCTGCTAAAGTGGATTAAATTCATGCACTAAGCATTTACATATTTATGCAGTCAGTAAATTAAAATATAGTGAATAAATAACTAATCTGAGCTGTGCAACAAGTCTGATAGATAATTAATGCAAAGAACAACTTGAATTCAGCCTTTTTGATTAAAGAATAAAACTCTGTCACAAAGTAATTTATCACATAGTGACGCATAAAGAAGGAATTACAGGAAATAACAATCTATTGCCAATGGAATACCATAAACAGAAAGCAGCTTAACTGTATTAATTCTTCCCTCATCACTGCTGCTGTTTTATTGAGTGACACATGACTGTGATGTTTGTAGATAGATAGATAGATATCATCAGCCAAGTTACCGAAGCATTAGTATGCATATCTACTATATCTTTAAGTTTAGTTTAACTAAAAAGGATAATAATTAGCAGATAAAACGTAGCAGCAGAACCTTCAGCTCTAATTAGTAGTCAGAGTAAGTACCTGGGGTTTCTGGCAGGCTTGACTTACTTGCATTACAGCCTGACTGGCCTATGTTCACTGTCAGTAGCAAGATTAAGGACAATTTAGCTATGAGTGTCTGTGTTGCACATGCTATAAATTGCACATTGCACAACCAGCGAGGATTGTTTTGGAAATAAATCTTGCAACAATTATAAAACCAGTTAAAATTAAATGGGTTACCTTACACATTGTGCTGGTTTTGGCTGGGGTAGAGTCAATTTTCTTCATTGTAGCGAGTATGGAGCTACGTTTTGGATTTGTGCTGGAAACAGTGTTGATAATGCAGGGATGTTTTCGTTATTGCTGAGCAGTGCTTACACAGAGTCAAGGCTTTTTCCGCTCCGCAACCCCACCCCACCAGCGAGTAGGCTGGGGGTGCACAAAAAGTTGAGAGGGGATGCAGCTGGGACAGCTGACCCCAACTGACCAGAGGGGTATCCCATACTATGTGACGTCATACTTAGTATATAAACCTGGGGGAAGAAGAAAGAAGTGGATGACTTTTGGAGTGATGGTGTTTGTCTTCCCAAGTAACCATTACGCATGATGGAGCCCTGCTTTCCTGGAGATGGCTGAACACCTGCCTGCCCATGGGAAGTAGTAAATGAATTCCTTGTTTTGCTTTGCTTGCATGTGCAGCTTTTTCTTTTCCTATTAAACTGTCTTCATCTCAACCCACAAGTTTTCTCACTTTTACTCTTCTGATTCTCTTCCCCATCCCGCCATGGGGAGGGTGAGTGATCAGCTGGGTGGTGCTTAGTTGCCTGCTGGGGTTAAACCATGACATAAATGTATTCCATGAAGATGCAATATCAGATTTTAAAACTTTTGTGATCTGTCTACAAGGACCACTTCCAAAGTACGATTATCACAAAAACATGGCAGGTAGAACTCAGTCTACAGCACAGAAAAAATATGGTTTATAGGGTAAAATGGCAAGATAGCTGTTATACATGTGTGGGGCCTGATGAACTTTACCCTAGAAGACCCCAGACCACTTTCAGAACTGTTAAGGTAAAAGTAGGCATGGGGCAGAAGATTAAATACATACGTATACACAGAAGAAACTTGGCCTTCTTTTTTTTTTTTAAGTAGAGAATCTAGTAAATCATAGGCCAGGCATTTAAACTTCAATCCCACGAAAAAATAACTAGAATGAATTATTATGGTATCAAATATTTGTAAGCATCTAGAAGATAAGAAAAAGATGAGTAGCAGCCAACTGGATTCATATCAGCAAGTCAGATCAAACCTATCTAATTCCTTTCCATAAGAGACCCTGTGTTCTGTTCTGTATCTTAACTCTAGTTAAGTTAACGCTTAACTTATGCACCCTTAACACTAAGGAGACACTTAACAATGTCTCCTATGATGTTCTTATATAGAAGGTAAAGAAACACAATCTGCAGTGAAGAACTGATTGGATAACCTGGAGACTAAATATCATTGGGATCACTGTCAAACTGGAAGGAAGCATCTAGTCAAATTCAGCAGATGAGTCACAGGTGAGATCTTTTATTTTCAGTGTTTTTACTAATGATGTGGAGAATGAAATTAAAAGCATTAAATTTAGCAACAACCCAAATCTGTGAAGTTAGAGACCATTTTATAATTCAAAATTATATTTGCAGATGGTTTGAACAAAAAACTTTGACATTTAAAAAAAAAAACTCAATGAAAGAGGTAGGAATAATCTGTTTCACAAGAACAGATGAGGAACAACTGGGGAGGCAGTTGCTCTGAGGAGAGGCTCCAGGCATTACTGTGGAACACAAGCCAAATGAATCTTTCAATGCCATGCGAGGTGTGCACAAGATCACTGTACTGGAATATGTTTGCCAAACGAATGGAGTAATTCTTCAGTAATATTTCTCATTGGGGAGACCTCACCCCATTTGATGCTTCAAGAAGCACCTCAGGAAGATGTAAACCAAATGGAGCGCACTAAGAAAAGCAACAACCGTTTGTCTAGTTATCTAGAAGGCATTATTTATGAGAAAAGAGAAAGAGCTGCAGCTGTTTAAGAAATGGAAGAAGAATCTGAGGGGGATGTAACAACAGGCTTCCAATACGAGAAACCTGTTGCAAAGAAAAGGGAATAATCCATTATTCTTGTCCAAAATGGGTAGAGATGAGATGCAATAGCTTTAAGTTGCAACAAGAAAGATCTACGTTAAATGTGAGGAAAAGTGTTCACTTGTTAAGCGAGGCAGTGAAACAGACTGTCCAGTAAGCCTGCAGGGTCTCCATTACTGAAGGTTTGTGAGAGCAGGTAATGAGGGAATTAGGGATGGCTGATCCTTTCTCAGGGATTGAGGATGAACTAAATGACCTCTCGAAGACTCTTTCATCTTTATAGAGGCCCTTTATTTCTTTTTTTTTTATGAGCCTTTGAGGATTATTAGGTTTGTTTTTCCAAAGCAAGGAGCGCATTCATCAGGTAAGTTAGCATTTCCAGTTTATGGTTTTGTTTTAGGGAGTGAGGTGTTAGCTGAGGTTCTGACAGTGTCTCATATCTGCTGTTACAAAAGTTTATGATGATTTGACATCTTCTCTTCCATTTATATCCACTCTAGGAGGTAGAGATGCTGGGGTGTTAATTATGTCACCTTCACTGATCAGTGAGACCTTACAATTGTCTGCTGACTTCGACTGCTAAATTTCATTAGAAATCTATGAACGGTATCATCTTCATGGGAGATTTCACATTTTTTTGAACTTTTGATTGAATAGAGTTCTGTGCTAATTTATTAATCAAAAATGTTTGTCTTCCATAAACTTTTGTATGTATCTAAATCCCTATTTAAATTTAAAACCACAGCAGACATAGCACGTCTTGGTTCTCTGATTGCTTTTTGCAAAAGCAGTCACATATTGCAGCCTGCAACATAAGATGGTAAGAGTGCATCTGATTTTTAGGTATGCGCAGTGTCAATAGACATAATGGGGCACATTTGTAGCTGGATTAAAATTAGTCTCCTATAAGTCAAAGCCAAAATAGTTCCCAAATAAAGATGGCTGGAACAAAAATTTTAGTAAAATATGATCTAACCGTTACTTACAGGCTGACGTGAGGCTAACCAAATTTGAGACCAAGGCATGGCTATTCATATGTTGTTGTACTCTAAATTTCTCTCCTTCTTTTAAAAATCTTACTGCTGGGTTTATTTATTTTTTGTGATTCTTTTGTGACTTCCACATAACAGACAATAGTCAGAAAAAAATTTCAGGCTATAAATAAGAAAATCCTATCTCGGTGTTCTTAAGATGCAGCATTTAGTACTAACTCTCTCATGTAATTACACAGAAGCCAAAGGGTAATTGCTTGACTTTATCTTATTAAAATGAAGTTCTGCACAGTATTACACCTGGCAATAAATGTCCTCTTTTTATTATTTAGTGTTTATGTATCATGGAAGACAATATCCTACAGATTGCAATCAAGATTCCTGATTAAAAGGGAGAAAGGGGGAGAGAACTATTATGTCTCAGAAGTAGTCATAAAAAATCTCACCCAGCAATTTCAAGTAGTAGAAACAATTTTGCTTTTCTATTATAGCATAAAGTGTTCTAGCTATACAAAAGCAGCTTTCAGGTGCTCTTGTACAATGACAGATAATTACTTCTATTGGATCACAGGGCCAAGCTGATATCCAAGGATTCTGAGGGTGCTTGAATTTGCAGCTACCAGTGCTGTCTGAGTCATGGAAAATAGTTACAGGGAGATAAATATGTACTCAGAGTGTTTTGACAAGGTGCTTCTTGTACAATCCTCTCTGTGCTCCATGCATTTTCTTCAGCCAGTTTGATTGCCACTTGGCTTCCTTTGTCCCAAATCCCTGGCTAATCTCTTCTATATAGGCTCTTTTGCCACCCTTATCACTGTAGCATCCAAGTGGCTGCCGGTAGCGCATTAAGCTACGCAGTAATATGTCACATGCATCTCATGGTCAAGAGACTCATCCGCTTTCCAGGGGGAAAAAGAACCTGCGTGGACAACAGAGTGTTGCAGTAGAGGATCTTTTTTTTTCTCTTTTTTCATATGTATCCTATAATGTTTAAGAAATCTTGACAGAAAAAGCACGCCTTGCGTTTGAGGTGGAAGTGGGAATGGTCACATACGCTGATGAATCGGTGCAGATAAAGGATTAAGATTGGTTTCCTAAAGATTGATGGGCTTTGTTCCCCCCGCAGAAGAGACAAAGATAATTAAGGCTGAAATATCATCCACCAGGATGAAACAGAATGTCTTTCCAGACAAGGATGACTGGAGTCTTTCTTTCTGGGTTTCTGTCAACCAGAGTAAATCCATTAGCATTTCTATGCCAAAAAAGCCAACTGACCAAAGGTGTTTGCACTGTGCCCTTGCAGAAGCCCAGCCTGGGTCTGTGATGTGTGGTGGCCACATCCAAGTATTCAAAAGTGAAAATTAAGCTCCCAAATATGAAACTTTAAATGGTGGTTTTATTTTTTTGCTTCGGAGTGCGTTTTTTTTAAGGCCACCCAAATACACTGTAGTAATGTATTTCAGCTGGCTTTTACTATTGCAATACTAAGAAAAATATTTCTTGGAAAATAGAAGGAGGAAACATCACATAACCATTGAACATGAGGAACTTGGACTGTTGTGAGAACAGCTATCATTCCATGAAAACTTTACAAGTGATTAAGTACCCCAACGTATTTCTCTGTAAATCATTCTCCAGGTATTTTGGAGCTGTAGAGTGAAGCAAATCAGTATTCCTCCCTCAGGCTGCAGTTCCAGACCTCATCCTGTATTTCACGACTGCCTGTCACATTTGGACACTTCCTATGTGTGCAAAAGAGCCCTCTCAAGGCTTTCTTCATTCTTCTGGGTCTGTGGCTACTTTCAGGAATTATGAGATTTAACTGATGGAAGAGAATGTGGATCTATCCACCACTATACCTATAGGAGAAATAGCACAGAAGACTTGTAGCAGTCTTAGGGCTGAAGTAGTAGCTTACTTGTGATTAATACCCTGCAAACGTTCCACCAGTGATCACTAGCTAACAGCCTGCTACTTTAAAGAAAAATCAATAAAAATAGATACCTTTGTTACCTCTGTGGATTAGCACCTGTCATAATTAAGCTTATAGCCTAACACCTTAGCAGACACTGTAATTGCTTTCATTACATTTATTTCTGTCATCCATGGTGAGTCAAGCTTACACTTTAGGTAGGACAACTTTCTCTCGTAGCTTTGTGGAATTTAATTTTAAAGTTTTAGACATGCGGAAACTGGACGCATGAAGAACACCACCAAAGCATACTTTTTAATGTTTAAAAGGGAAGAGCTTGTACCATCTTGTACCATCATTCATAGGTGATAAATCTACACCATCACAAAGTCACTGATCTGTTTTTATTTAATTTTTTAAACAAGCAATGACACTTCTGAAGTACAGATAAAGGTTCAAAAATACTTGGTGGCTTTAACAGACTTCTGAGAAGAGTAATTGCTCAATTTTTTTTTTCCATACATCGTTCCCTCTAAGCAAATGGGGAAGAAAGGTAATTTCCAACTATGATTCTCTTAGAGATATATTTTACTTATGAGGATTTCTGGAAGAGACCTTCTCTTCAGGGAAAAATAGTTAGGAGTTATTAACATACTCAAATTCACTTTCAACTAGTTTTGGATTCATCTTTAGGATGACTGTTGATGACTGGAAGTGCAAAATTTACTGTGTGGCAATACAGAGCTGCTGCCTCTAGAAAAAGCTTTGCTGAATATGAAGTGTTTCTCTGCCATTTAATAGCTCACACAAATATATGTAGTCTTTAATAGAAGAGCCTCTCAAGATATAGAAGCCAACAAAGACTTGAGTTTGTCCTTTTCTACAAGAGTTGAATAAAGCAGCCACATTTAATTCATAATTCCTAACAAAGATGATTGAATTAAAGTTCATGTGCTTTGAACTTGTTTTCCATTTGTTTCAGTTTCTCAGGTTAACATGATCAAGTGTATTGAAGATTCCAGTTTCTTGTAATAGAAAGTTTAACACACCTGATGAAAACAGAGTACTATGAAGGATTTGGGTCATGCAAAGATAGAGAGATAAAATATGTCACATGGCTGACTTCTCCAAAAGATCTAATACTTTATTTCACTAAGACTAAAGTAACCACACACACAAAAAAGAATTAAAGACACCTGGAGATAAAACTAAATCACTCTTGTTCAAAACCCGAGTGCAACTGCAACAAGGTTACTCTGCAGAATCCTAACCCCAATAAGATAGCAAGAATGCCAAAACAAAACTAATTTAGAAGAAAAGTATGGGTGACAAACTAATGATAATGCTTGGCCAAGTCAGAGAAACAGCAATTGTCTATCAAGTAGCAGTTCTTCATGTCCAGAAGTAGGGCATTTGTAATACCTTTTTCTAAAATGATTGTTGTTAAAAAGTGCTTAAAATAAACACAAGTCTAAGTGAAGGCGCTTTTATGTCTTGGAAGCTACAGAATGGTATTCTGTACCTTTCTCTAGGTTTTTTTGTATTGCATTAATTTTTGATCTATATCAAAATGTAATATCAGATATTTTCTAATTTTTCACATGCATGTTAGCTTCACTGTGTCAGTCAAGCTGTTTTGGTTTTCCAAATATTGTGATTTTCCATATTGTAGTTCTCTAATATTTTCAGTGCAGGTTAGCACCATAAAATTAGGGCCTGCTTTAAGCTTTACTTTGGAGTTGGACTTTTTAACGTTGTTGAGCACAGTCATTCTACTGTGGTTGTTCATGGTGAACTGAAAATACAATATATCGACAGCCATCATAGGTAGTTCGTTCTTACATGTGGGACACCTTAGGGAGCTTTTTGTTTAAAATAGCAGTGCTATTTCTAGGTTTCCCTAAGGTAGCTAACGCATTTACACGGTGATTTTTACACTTACAGGACATAAATACTAGATATTGTGACTAGATAAAATGTAACTAGATTAAATTCAATATACAACATTAGCTTAGGAAGAATGTTTTTTAACAAAAAAAAACCTAAAGAAATCAAACTATTTCCTTATGCATATTTTTAAAAGAAATAGTTTTCCTGGAGTAGCAATGTTTTATGAGAAACTCATCTTCAGCTTCCCTTTTCACCATCTTAATTAGAATGATTCAGAATGAAATCTGTGGAAATGAACTAATTAAGCACGTTAACACCTTCGCTTGCAATATGTCCAATTGAAGGTCTTCTTGCCCTTGCTTTTGCTAGTCAGGAGGTTCTTCATTTCACTTTGCAACTATGAAATGTTGTTCTTACTATTTGTATTTTTTGAAGGCTTTGTGGATGCTATTGTCAGTTATCCACATGTATTTAATAAAATATAAATTTTTTTGGGTCTTTTTTTCCAACTAAAATTCTCTTTTTTATTAATCAGCAGGTCAATATTTTGTATGGGCCTAGACTACTACTTCTCTTCTGCATTCCCCACTCACCTATTGTTGGTGAATCCTTAAATTTTCAAAGATACAAGACAAACTTGACCATCTGGGCTTGTATTTCTAACCTACCTATCTCCACCTACACCTTGTATTCAGCTAAATGTTACCAAAATCCATCTTAAACCATCTTTATGTTTTCTGCGGGTTATCCAGTCAGTTGTCAGCCTCTTCCAAATATGTATACACTTCAAAAGAAGTGCATGTAAAGTACTTGGGTGACATAGTGTGTTGGGTCAAAGTGTAAAACACTTTCATAATGGAGGTCTTAACCCAGAGGGCTTCACTGACTGGGGTTTCACTGGCTATTGCATAACGTCCTCTTACAAGAACAGTTTAAGTAGAAAAGGTAATACTGAGAAAATACTTATTTCTGAGCCTTTAATTTCTCTGTTCATGTTTTTAGCCCAATCTCCCGTTGGCTATGAATCTTCTTCACTTCTACCTCCATTTCTCCTCCTGTTGCCTCCTGAACTCTTCCCATCAACCTAGACTGTACAATTTAATCTACGTATTCTTTTCTAAACCTACTGTGTTTCCACCTATTGACACATGGCCCTAAATTCCAAGAGAATATCGACAGTTGTTACTTCAAATACCTCAGACCTAAATCCACTCTGGATACCCTTAGCTTTTGCACCTTTCCTTCACATCACTGTAATTCATTTCCTTCTACATAGAAGAATGCACAAATCATCAGTTCTGTCATCTCCTTTGACTTGCCTCTCATCTGTTGCTCGTGTAAGTGAACACTGTCATGAAACTCTTCTTTTCTGGGGTTTTTAGCCTCCGCTAATATGGGAGTCTTATCTGAATTTTGTGTTATAAAGTGCCAGGAAGATGTGTCCTGTCATCTTTACACCACACTGTCACAAGCTGCTCTTATCTAGGGGAACCACATAGGTTGAGGATTTTGGCAGTTGATGGGTTACAGCAGGCTTTGCACAGCTTCCAGCTTACAAAAGTTTTCCAGAATTACCATGTAGCCAGGCCTTTCCCAAATTAGGATGAGAAAGAAGGTTTTTTTGTGAAATGTTTTGCCTGCGATGCGGTGAACAACCAGAAGTCTGCTTGAAAATTCATGGAAGAAACAGAGCTTTAAGTGGTAGTATTTTTATCTTAGCCCTAGCTTCCCAGCTTTTTTCCTGTTTAGAAAATACACTGTGTGAGTCACTAGACATGGTAATGACTACAGGATTTACCCTACAGGGAAGATACTCTTGCTCTTTTATGGTGCTATGACTTGGACTCTACAGAGTCTAAATTTTTGTTGTATTCCATATTAAAAAAAGATACAATTAAAAGGTATTACAAAGCTGGTCATGATATCACATCTTTATTTTGAATTTTTATATTTTACTGATAATTTAAAACCTGCTAACAAATTATATTTTTTTTTTACTTAGCTGGTTAAGCTTAGTACAGTGAATTTTTAATGTTTCACACGACACTTCCTAACATACACCTGCCAAGACAAAGGTGTTCACAGGTTTCCATTTTTCATATTTGCCTTGCCTAATTTTTTTACCTTTTAATACATCACTTTACCTTGAAGGTATCTGTAACTCAAAGGGTTTAAATTCTCAGTTCCTGCTTCTAAGATTAATTTCCCAACCAAATACAACACGACTTAACTTTGGACAGTGACAGTCTCCACTGATCTGCTTCAGAGCATCTAATCTTAGCCAGAACTCTGCAATATCACATTTAAGAAGACGAAAGAATGATTTGGCTTATGAATGACAAGTATTACGAGGAATAAGGAAGAGGAATAGATCACTGCAGAGACTAAGGGATGTCCATTCCAAGCCTCAAAGTTATTTTACAGATGAACTCTAATTCTTTTCCTGACCCTAACATTTACCAGAAGTGTCTCAGATAATATGAAGAAAATTGAAGATGAATTTAAGCACATTTCCTTTGCTGGAAAATAGAAAGAATGCACATTGCTAGGTACATCTTTCATCTCTAAGGAAAGGCCAAGACAGTACTCAGCCTTTTTGTAGATATTTTGCTTCAGAAAATTCAATAATGTCTTTAATTTCACTCTTGAGCAAAAGCTCATATTATAGCTAATTTTCCCATTAGAAAAGTGCTCAAACTGGAAAAGGAATTGTAGCCCCAGAAACAATGCTCGCTATTTACAGTGTTCAGAAAATCCACTTTAAGATAACAGCCATAGCAATTTGGATAAAGCCCTTGAACGGAATTTTAGTCAGCTGCATGGTAATATTTAAGTAATACTTGACACTACTGGCCTACAAAAAAGAAGAAAATACCCTACTACCTGTACTAATGTAATCTGAAGGAATTTGTAATTCTTTGGTCAGGTATAAAAAAATAACACTATTGTCAAGTAACATTTACAGAACCTGGGCAGTTCCTATCCATTTTCATGGGATTACTAGCACTGATGTCCCAAGGTTTTTTTCCCCACAGAAGAAGAATCCCAAATGAGATTCTAGATTTCAAGTTCCTTTTGAAAAATAGTGAAAGAGTCTGGGAGAAATACTAGCAGCTTGTGCTTAGATCATGTAAATTAGTCCAGCATGAATGGGCTAAAACATCTGAAATTGTAAGTAAGGTGATGTTTTCAGAATCTAGCTTAAAACTGTAATGGGCAGAACCAAAATCCTGGCTGCAAAACTCCAAACCTTAAGCATTAGAGTTTCAAACTGTTCTGAAATTTATCATATATAAAATTGAAAACAGCAAGGGAAACTTCACTGAGTTTGAAGGACCACCGGCAGTGGGATTCTCTGTGATGCCCAAAGGAAGCCCATGGAAACTATTGCTCATCGCTAGAACTCACCTGCCCCATTCCAGAGGTAATACTGATTTAAGTCAGCTGCTAGTTTTGTTAAGCCATTTTAAGAAGTGGGCTAGGCAGCATATTTTCCATAGAAACATGGCTTTTAACCACATTTATGTGTGTTCTCATCAGAAAACAGCTCAAAGAAATTTTTATCTGGAAAACATATGAATTACGCTATTTTAAATTAGTTCCCTCTACTTTTCACTATTTCCCCTGTTGCCAGAATTCAGAAACAGTTCTCTGTGGAAAGACACATGCAAACAATTCAGGCATACAAGCCAAATGTATATACACCCCCCAGTAAGCATAAAAAATAAGGATTTAATCAAGGTACAGATTTAAGGCAGGTAGCCTTCCCCCTGTTGCTGCACTTGCTCCTACTGCTGCATTTACCAGACCCAGCAGCACCAACTGGCATCAGAGACAGCAGAAGTTAGAGAAAAGAGGATGTGCAGTTCTCAGGGAGGAGTATCCAAAGGGTATGTGACTGTTTCTGGAGGGGCCTCTCAAACCTGGGCATATCTCACAGCTACCAGCCAGTGCTGTGCGTGAATAAGATTCTTAGGGTACCTTTAGAGAAGCAGAAACAGTCAGAACTATGAGATATTTTAAAAGGGAAACCAGTGAGTAATTAAGTATATGCTTAGCTTTAAATACACAAATAGCTTTGATTAATTTTTTAAAGTGAGTAATCTAATCACATGTGGGTTTGCAATAATACGATGTTTTAAAATAGAAAGAGGTTATGTAGTATTGCTACTTTTGAACATCAGCATGATATTTATATTTGCCCTTTAAAATAGAAACTCTCTAAGATTTAACAGGTGTTAATAGTTAAATATATAATTAATCTTCAAGTGATATATGGAACAATACCATCAAGTAGGAAAAGAAACTTGAAACCAAAGGGCGAATTCCACAATATACACTGGATGAATTTAAGTCTAATTTTTTTCAGTTCACAATCAAACTGATTAAATATGAAACTAGAAAGGGTGGGGAAGACTTGTACTTCTCAATAAGCAGTTTATTTGCAACTAAGAATTTAAAAACAAGTTGAAAAAAGTGAACTTTCTGAATCGCTTATGATATTACCCCTCTAAATCAACTTTTGAACTATACCATTTAACTTTTCTGTTAATGACATCAAGGAAAACACAAACAGTCATTAGTAAAGGAGTGGGATATCACAATAAGGACAGATCACCAATACAAAGCAGTGCAGGTAACTTGATTTATAGATTCAGTAAACCACTGTCCTTCAATGGGAGACAGATGCAAGACACCTGTCAAGGTGCAGATAATCATTTATGACTCTATACCATGGAGCAATTACTCTAAATACAGTATTATGATCATGGTGATAGTTAATTGTCATTCCAATGAGAAACCTGGGATAATGTTGTCCTTCAGTATGTAATTATTATGCTACTGAAGTGAACACTACTGAAATATGTTTTGTAATTTGGATGTCCATATTTCAAGAGAATTTGAGAATTTGAGAATTTAAACTGGGTTCGGAAAAGAGCCAAGGCATCATTAAGGAGTTGGAAACTATGTCTTACAGGTAGAGATTCAAGGATCTCCATCAATTTATCTTATCAAACAGACTAAGGAGTAATTTTATCAATCTGTAAGTGCCACAAATCAGATAAAGGATAATTCTGTCTAGAAAACAAAGAGTAATAATACCAAATACCTGAAAGTGAACTTAAACATAACGATATAAAAATTTGGGCCACAATGCTGACATTGAACTAATGTGCCAATTTGAACGGGTTAGGTGTTATTTACTGGGACTTGTAACCGAGGCCTGTGATAGACACTGAACAAACTGTAGTTCTAAACGAGGAGCTTTTCTGCCAGGTACTTAACTTCAGCCTCAAGCATTAATTAATGAACACAAATGATGGAACTTTTGTGAATCAGGAATTTGGGGATTAACTAAATTATCTCAGCTGGCCTGAAAACCAGTGAAAACATAGTCATCTTCACTGCCAGTGAGTTGAATCACCCAAACAAAATAATGAAATAGGGGAAGAGGTAGCAAAAAGGTGAAATGTGAATTGAAAAAAGGCCTCTTTAAAAGAAAGTTCAATTTCCTTTCTGATAAATATAGCACACTAGTTGAATTCTGATTCTTCAGAGGAATGATTCATCGGTGTTTTTCATAAAAATTTTACCAAGAAGTGTTTCACGTATTTCTGTTTGGATAGAAAACCAGATAGAACTTTTGGATAGAAATTCTTCTTGGTTTTAGTGAAAATTGATTACTGAAAGTTAAATGAAATTACAAATCAGTCTATAAGTTTGAAATAAAATTTCTCTGTCCTATTTAAAAATCATTAAAGAGAAGAAAAAACAGACTACCTTTTACTGTTGTTTTGTGAAAGCCTATTGGTTTAGATTAATTTTATTTACAATCAAGCTGCCTTCTTTAAACTAATCTATTTTATAATGGAAGTATTCTTAGTGTAGATATAAACCAGTATGCCAAGAACTATTTTAGACATATGGACTTTAACTCCTGATTTCTTCTTTCCTAATTTCATTATTCTTTCTCTATTTATTAAATTCCTTCTCCATTTAGAAAATGGTAAGTGAAGTAAAGCAAATGGGTTGACCTTTAAAATGGAAATTCTGTAGTGATTAGTTTCATGCTTGTGTGCATTCCTGTGTTGGTTTCTATTGTTTCAGCTAACTGCAAACAATTAAAACGACTTGTTGAAAAAAAGACTTTTTATGCCTGTTATAAAAAGTCCTAAGTCAAACAGTTTTCTCCTCTGACTAATTCTGGAAAGCAAAAATGAACACTTCAGTTCTGTGTCCATATGGTCAAGAATATCTCTATGTAAATTCCCAAATGTTGATCATGTACTGGTACAGGACAAAGGTTTAAAATCTAGAATTGGTCTCCCTGATACACGAGAGACCGTAAGCGCCCACAGAAACAGTTCCGTGTTTAAAATGGCTGGAAATCTAAAAATTACAATAGGTATTATTGAGCTCTGAAACATCCTGGGGCGTCATCTTCAGTGTTTGCAATGGACTTCTTCCTAGCGAAGAACTGACAGAGAAAATGCAAACTTTCAGAGAGGAACTGAGATTAGAATTTTTAAAACTGCATGTGTAACTTAATCGCGTGGAAATCTCTTGTCCACAGGGATTAACTGGGAGGACTTCAAACACTAATTCTTCAGCCTTCCACCTTTTTCAGAAAGTTATAACAAGATGTTTTCTAATTTCGCTCCTCTCAGAAGAGCAGCAAAATGCTCCGACTGGCCTAATTGGCTTATATTGTAAAGGTCAGGTCCTGGAAAATCCCATGGAACTGCAGTAAAATTAATTTTACCGTTCTAATATATAGAAGCATAATGAAGAATTTCAAATACTGTTTATGAATTAATACTTATGAATAAATAATTTCATTTAAAAATCTATTTGTAGCTAGAAGCTGGCCAAAAAAATGTGCAAATCAGACAGAAATTATATATTTTGCTATCAGTCTATGGTAGGACAATTCAGTTTCTACTGAAGCAAAAAGGAACCGACAACCTGAATTAGTGTGAGAGCATTACAGGCTAACTCAGCCATAACAGATCTCACATGAAGTACTTAGTATAACACAGCAACAAAGAAATCATATATCACTGAGCAAAACAAATGAAATAATAGAAAAAGAAATAGCTCTCAGCAAATAATGTAAAGTTAATACCCATGAGATCAATGTTGACTAGGGACCGATTTCTTCATTTTACTTTTCTTCCCGTAATGACCAATGGCAAAAGGCTGTTGGTCATAATAATACTCATTATATAGAATATCATCTAACATACTCTTTCCCCATTACTCTTACAATTTCTAGTCAAAGACGTCTTTAATCCTGCATCTGAATACCAGGATCTAGAAACTCAGTAGAAAGCCATATGTATTCATTAGTGACATAACCAGTGTAAGGCTATCTCTAAAGCTTGCATTACACTCAAGTGCTTAACTTGGATTTGCCCCAAGTGCTTTGATTCACTTAACTCCTATATGAAGACCTAGACAGCAGACTTAACGTATAAATGTTCACAGCAGAAGGCGAAGGCAATTCCTTTTGCCACTGCCACCTAAGGACTTCAGAGCTGACATACCACACCTATTCCACCTAGGAGCTTACTGGCATGTTTCCTCTTCCATAAATGTCCACATTTTTACTGCCTCCGGTATCTTCTTTTGCACGGATGCAGAAGTGGTCAGAGATTTTTTTATCCATGAAGAATCATTTTTTTCAGAGCACTCTCTGTCCATGCTCTCTCCCAAAATACAGTGGTGGTGTTCACTTCTCCAGGAATAAGGCTAGCTCAGTATGAAACTCCCTGTTATGCTTACATCATGAAATGATGCCTTGTAGACAGAACAGTGGTACACAGATTACCATAACGTTGTGTATGTCAGAGGAATATGGTGAAGGAATTGTACACCCTGAAAAGCAAGAATAATGTGAAAGAGGTCAATCTTGCTTTTTTTTTTTTTTTTTTTTTTTTGCGGTGCAGATAACATTCTTTATTATGAGCAGGCAAAGTGAGTGAATGCACATGTATGTTGGTATTTAAATAACTTCAGTGTGCCAGAAAATTCCACCTCTCCATTTCTTGCCATAAAGTATGTCTGTCCCCTGGCACTTTCCACATGCTGATGCTGCTGCAGGGATTGGTAGACAAGTCATATATCAAATTAAGCATCGGAATAACTAATAAACTCTTGGGGTTTTTTAAGAGCTGGGAACTGTTATTCTACCCATGTACTATGGCATGCCTGTATTCCTTTTATGTTAGACATTCTTTCTAAGTAGTTCTTCCATTATTCCTATATTTATTAGACAACAATTTCTCTTTTACCTACAATATTTCAAATCTACTCCTATTGTTCAAATAGTCTATGAAAAGCTAAACATAAATTCAAATATGTTCTACTACCAGCCTGAGATATATTAATAAGATATTTTGATCTAGTAAGTTTACAAGCTAATAAATGTTCAGTATGGTAGTTCCCATTTATTGCACATTTATTTTCCAGTTTAGTTTTTACTACTATGTAAATTTTAATTCTTTTTATTAACTGTTAGCAACCCTCCTGGGCAATGAATACTTTGGAAAGCATCCTCACTTGATTTGTAGTGATTCATAATTTTTCAATGTGAAAAGGCACTTCTAAAATGTGTGCATATATAGATGTACTTACAGAAAAAATTGAGGTGTACTGGACAGTTATATTTCAAGGATCAATTTTGTAGCTTCCCCATGCTCTTTCATTGCTAGCTATCTTTATTCCTGGTTTTAATATGCTTTCTGTAAATGCAGTTAAACTTTTATTTTTCTTTCATCGCACAGTTCATTTTCCCCATCTAGTCACTGCTGAATATTCTAATGTTAAAACTGAGAATAGTAACTTCGCGTTTGATTGTAGTGGAAATGCAGTGCACAAAGGCAATTGTACATTTCAGCTTTCCCCTGCAGAGCAGCAAGGTTCTAATTTACTCTGCTGTTTGGTTGTGGGTTGTTCGGGTTTTTTTTCAAATTTAGCAAGAATGCTAACGATGCTTTGCAATGGTATCTTTGTATTTAAATTATAAAGTTAGAAGAATCTTCCCTTTGAGATACCATTAGCTGGAATATTTCTACAAAGTCATAAAACTTACTTCCTGTGCTTGATTTAAAAAAAAAAAAAAAAAAAAAAAGAGGAAATTACATGCCTTTTTGTAGCTATTTACAGAATCAGAGAACACTATTACTCTCTGAATGATTTAAACTGTTGGTTTTAACCTATTGGTTTTCTGTACCGGGTAAATATGCATCACCCACCTATTTTGAATAGAGAGGTCCCAATAAACTACATAAATGAGCTTTGATGACTCTTCTAAATTATCCCTGATTGCCTTTGCTTCTATTTGCATGGATCTACTACATTTGCTTTCAAACACAGTGTACTAGGATATATACTAGTAGCTGAATGGCAAAACCGTTCCAAGAAAAATGCTTTTTTGACATTAGCGGTGTGACTTTCTCAAAATACAAGCCAGTCATAAGGCTACATCTTTGCTACATAAACACAAAGACACTTTTAACATACACTCTTCCTCTGCATTCCTCGAGTACCACTTAAATGAATTATTGAAAAATTCTTCCCTGTTTATGTGTACACGTTGCAAAGACCACTATAACGATTTAGCATTCTTTGTTCAGTAGAACAAGGAATTGCAGAAATATCACACTGGATGTCCCTTGAGAGGGACTTTTTACAAGGGCATCTAGGGATAGGATGAGGGGTAATGGCTTCAAAGTGGAAGAGGGTAGATTCAGATTAGATATCAGGAAGAAATGTTTCACTCTGAGGGTGGTGAGACACTGGAACAGGTTGCCCAGGGAAGTTGTGGATGCTCCATCCCTGGAAGTGTTCAAGGCCGGGCTGGATGGGGCTTTGAGCAGCCTGGTCTAGTGGGAGGTGTCCCTGCCCATGGCAGGGGGGTTGGAACTAGATGACCTTAAGGTCCCTTCCAACCCTAACAATTCTATGATTCTATGATTTGTTAAATAATTTCATAATAAGACTCCCACTTTTATTCTCCATACCTCTGTTAGTTATAAACAAATTTTGTGCAAGGTCACTGGTGTTAGGAATCATGTCTTTCATGGGAGTGAAAAAATAAATCTGTCTGTGAGAAATCGTATTCATGGCATTGTTTGTCTTTCTCTCTGTACCTGCATTTCTTCATTTCAATTGTAACGTTTTTTTTCTGAATAGAATTTTTTTGACATACACAAATTCAAGCACTATTATCTGCATCCTAATCACGCACAACTATTCTCCATCTCTGCTGCTTCAGCACATGCGGTGGAATGAATGCCCCAGGTTTTGACAGAGACTGAGATTTGAGTGAGAGTTAGCTAGTAGAACTAAAAATGAAAAAGATTAGAACAGAGCCTGAAGTTGAAGGCAGCCACTAAAAGAATTGGTATGAGTTACAATGTTACCTTTTCTGAGGACACAAATTCTTTCTTTATAAAGCAGCTAAATAGGTCAGGAGTTATAAATTTAATATCAAAGTGCTCTGTTTCAGAGGAAGGTATGGGCTTCGGTGAGGAATTTCATGTGTCTGTATAGAATTTTAGGGCTTTACATTGCTTTAGTACTGTAGGATTTAGAACTTTAGTACTGAGGGTTTAGAAAGCTATCCATAGTCTAAGTGAATGGTGCATGAGATATTTTGCAAGGTTTCAAAGCAGAAACCATAATTTTATCTTTTTTCAGTGTTGGGTTACTGCTAGAAAGGCCAGTTAAGGCTCTTCTTGGCCCTGGTGGTGTTCATATGGATATGGAGGAGCAGACCTTGCAGTCTTGACGTGGCAGTGGATCAGCTATTGCCAGTAAAAAGAACTGCAACTCTTCCTCTCTGGCCAATTCATCACCTTCTGACAGCTCCCTGGAGCAAACAGCCTCCTGGTGGGTCAAATTGGCACCTTGCTGCCATGGAAGTGGCAGCTCCAGTCACCTGCTGAGTTCCTCTGGAGTGAGATGTTCTGCACTGCAGCAGGATCCAGCCCTGGCCACAGACACGAGACTGTGAAGGCTCAAAACTACATATTAAGGTTTATGGATAAGTTGTTTAGCTGTGCAGAGGAATTAAATTTAATGTTAACTTAGCCAAGCACCAAGAAACTCTGGTTATGAGCTAGGGGCCTGGAGTATTAGCCATTGTGTAAACATGTGGTGAAAAGACTGTCCTATTTTATTTTGTAAAGTATGTGCATGTGTCCAAAATGACTTAAGAAATATATATGTATTGACTGTCTACTTTCATTTTTTCATAGGTTCATAGTGAACCTATTTGTTCACTACATGAAAGTCAATAATTTCCACAGAAGTTGTTTTATCAGTGTTAAAAGTTTAAGGTTTAGCACTTAAAAGGGCATATATTCCCTTCTTTTGACACAGCCTCTTCACACAAGGATATGCGTTCTTGTCTAAGAGCAAATAGAGCTAACAAAGCATCAATGAAGCCAGCTAGGGAATGGCAAGTTGATGAACTGCATTTTAAACAGTGGTACAAGGAGCTTCTCAGAGGGCAACGTTTGAAACTGCAAGTACTAAATGGAGAGCGTGTGCTCCAAGACAGAGGCCAAAATCGTAATTCTATAAATGTTTATATACATGTCCCACCTTAGCCTTATGAGTAACTTTGTTGGTTGTCACTGCACTGAGAACCTACACCTGGAACATGCTGAGCACTGGGTGCTCAGAGCTTCAAACCCTCAGAGAAATGAGTGGGAGTTAATGGGACCTTACAGGTTGTAATGGGACCTTATATTTGTACCAGCCTAGGAGCAAGACTTGTATGTGCTTCTGTGTATAAAGAAAACACTCCTTTATCATACAGAAAAATGTTTTTTACCATTTTACTATGGGTATGAAGAAAGCACCTCAGTTAAGGCAATAAGGTTAGTTTTAAAATCTTATACAACTTTTTTCCGTGTCCTACTACCTCCTGCCTAACAGTCCTGCTCTTGAGCATACCACTGTGTAGTTTTCACCTTCACGGACACATATATTACATATTACTGAAACATTTGAAGACGTAGAGAGTTCCCTCCCCAAATATGTGAGCCCCTGTGGGAAAACTTTTCCAGCGAAGGATAAATTCGGCCATATATACCACTTTCTGTTTGCTTTACACTTGATTAATGTGATGACTGCAAGAACATATGCAAGCATTAATTCTGATTAACTTTTATTGCACTGCTAGCACATCCTTAACTTTTAAAAATAATTGCCCTTGTTCTTGTGGTTAGATCTGTTTTATAAAGCATAGTTGTCCGTGACTCTCTGCAACCTTTTCAGACACGTGGATGATGTTGAACTTTTACCCAGGCGCTTATCCAGATCAAACTCTTGTTCAATATAGAGAAAATTCTGAGATGCAAAAGTTTTTGACATCTTCCCATACCATACATTTTGTAAATGCTCTTTCTAAGTGAATTCTGGATGTTTTCACCTATATTTAGGAGCTGGAATGGATGCCCTGAACCCAGTTAACAAATTCTCAATGACAATATTAATAACATGCCTGATATGAAAAGACTCTTCTATTAGCTGAATGAATAAGTTGGCCTTAAGCCTGCAGTCTTTCCACTTTAGTGTACAGCTAGTTGCAGAGCCAGGCTTTTGTTCCCTTGGCTAGCTTCAACCTCATTCTTTCCTTGCACTCTCCTATATGTCTGTGTGCGTCTTCTGTCTCCTTTAGTCTTGTTCTTGCTTTATTAGCTCTCTGAAAGATACTCTTTTGTTCTGTATTCGCAAAACACTTGGCACAGGAGAGCTGATCACCCTGAACATGGTACCTAGGCATTAAAACAATATGCATATTAAACAATCTCTTTTCTTAAAAGCCAGCTGCTAAATTGGGGTGCACTCTCAATGTGCAGAGAGCTGTTTTGATTACATGGGATGCATAGGGATGAAATTTGCAATATATAGTCCATATTATGTTCACAGAAATGTTAGAAAATAAGCAGGAACAGCATCACAAGCAATTGAGAATATATTTCTCAGGATTCATGCTACCTTTAAGTGGCACTTGTTATCTTATCTTATGGTGTGTAATTCCAGGAGGGTGAGAACGTATGTCTTTCTACTGTCTGCTGACAGCAGGAGATAATTCATCATCCCGTAAAGCTCCTTCCATCCCAGGTCTTGGCCTAAATCCAGATTTTCCTAGGTCCAGAATACACTGGCTTTAGCTAGATCAGCTTGTAATTGGCCTTTGGCTAACTCCTCTATGAGCCCAGTCAGATACTGGGTTGTAACTATTCGAAACTGGTTTGTTTAATGCTGGTTAGATTAGTTTGTTTTCATGAAAAAGGAAAAGAATCATTCATTTTCTGAGCACATTTCAGACTAGGTTGATTTTTTTAAACAGTAAATCAAATGATTAGACCTTGTATGGGAGAAAAAAAGTTGATAAATAGGAGACCACCTTACCAGCTCTTTTGACCTTAAACGGTATGAATTTCATCTCTGAATGAAACTCCATCTACTTCAAATAGGCACCACTTGCTTCTGTCAGTGAAAGTGAGAATACAGTTGCTGGTCTTGGGTTCAAACTCACCCAGAGGATTTAGAACAGCTCATCTATGATGAACAGTTTAAAGATGGCCTCTTGTTGGTTCCTACAGTCTGCTCCTTTCCATTAAAGAATACTGGATGCTAATCAGACTGCAGGGAGAAACCAAATTATAGGGAAGAAGTAACACCATGCCCACCTATCACAGACATAAAGCATTTAGCAATCTCTAGAATTTACTCCTTACTTTATTTTGAGGCTGCAAATTTATCCATTTAAATATGCATGGAAATCAATACCAAAAAAATCATTATGTTTGAATAGGCCTATTTAGCTGCTTTGGCAGAACAAGAGTATAATCTCAAGTGCTTTCTGCAAAAGAGTATTTAAAGATGAAGAAATGGGACTTTCACAGTTTCCCTTAGGAATCTGTCCCAGAGACTAATAGAAACCCAGTACAAATGAAGTAGCAGGTCAGTTTGGTAACTTTAAGGAAACGATAGGGCATTTTATCTCACCTCTTTCCATGTAAAACTTCCTCCCTTCCTTTCCCAGGCCTGTTTTCCACAGCATTTATGGTAGAAAATGAAATATGATACAATTAAAACAATGGCACTTTTTTACATAAGAATTCCTTCTTCAAAACTATAACGATTATTCTTTTTAAAGACAAACGCATGTATTACCACTTTTTATTCTTGTTAACCGTGCAGAAGTAATGTATCAGTGCAAGATAGAACTGGTTTATATGTGGCTTAAAGAGCAACATTATTAAGTCTTACTCCTGAGTCTTCTGTCCTTCAGTGATGCAGAAAGAACAACATGTGGTTTTCAACCCCAGCTTGAGTTTTCAAGGATGGCAGTTTAAAAGACTTTGAATAAATAAATGGAGGAAGTACTGAGAAGAAATTAGCATGGTACCCTACAGTGCTGTTGGTAATAATGTCTTTTGACGTTTTACCTGTGGTGCTGCCTGCTTTGTTGATCTCTCGTCATCCCGGTGGCTCTTGGATCCTCTTGATCATAACAGTATATTCAACTATCAAATATCATATGATGTGATTCCTTAATGAACAAGTTCAAAATGGCACTTTTTCTTGCCTTCAGCTTCCCTCTGTTGTAGTCAATCATACCAGCTTTACGGCCTCTCTGTGCCACTGAAGCAGCCCAGAGCAGCTATATAGCAGAAGGTCTTCCCCAAGGCACAACTAATCACCAAATTGCTAAATTGTACTGTGGCACTTTCCATAAGCTGGGGAATCTGATTGCTTGTCATTGGCCAAACTCTTTTTCCTTACAGCGTGGTGTTAGACACTGTGCAATTTGCTAGTCTTGCTTTCAACAAGGGTTTCTGCCTTCAGAGACGCTGTCTTGTGTATGCGTGGTGATTTATTCACAGGAGTTTGCTGTCCTTTACTGAACGCCATTTTAACATTAAAATAAAATTTAATGGGTATTAAAAAAGGAGCAAATTGGGGGGTTTATTTTTATTTACAAGCTTCTAAGAATGAAATGTTACCAGGTCAGAGCAAAGCTTTTGGTGGTGGAGCTCTGTTGCGGGAATGATTTATACAAGAATGCTGTCAGATATACTTTATTGTGGCCTCCAAACAACTTTATAAAATATGCTGAGCTGCACAGCACTTTACAGGCACTTGCAGATTTCCAAGACTGTGCTAGCTCAACTGAAGACTAATTACAGATTAGTTTGCTGATTATCAGAAAACAAAAGTTTCTGGATAGCTGGTAGATAGAACGCCGGAATGGAAGAAGCACATAAAGATTTACTCTTATAAGAGTTATAAACCTTGTACCTTCTTCTTCCCCTCATATATTAAAAGTCTGGGGTTTTTTGGTGAGTTCAGAAGGCTACTTCAGGTGTTTGGAAGTAAGAGCACAATAGCAGAAGTACACTGACTGAGCTAACATTGGATGGCTGCCAGGAATGGGAAAGGATGCTGTCAGAATGCTGTTCATGTGGACAAGGGCAATGCCTTTCAACAGCTGCTGGCTTTCTGGTGGTAAGCCAAGAATGTTGAATAAACTGTCCTCCTTGCTTTTGAGGGGTAAACATCACCACCACCACCACCCTGAATACCTGGCAGAAACTGCTGTAGTGAATGGAGAAGAGAGTTACTTGTTTTCAATACACACTTTTTTCCCATCCTCACTAATAGAGAACTCTTGAAAGAGGTGTGTGTGATTTTTCATAACTGCTGTAACAACAGAAACTATGTATGCATACTTTAACAAGAAAGGACTTCTCTGGAATGGTGCAGGTAAAATTCAACTGATGAAATGCAAAAGTCTAGGGTCTTCAAGAGATCTGAGAAGCCCTCACTTCTTAAATTGCTACTATTAACCCAAAACTTTCAGCATGCCCTTCCATACTAGGACCCTGTTTTGCGAACAACTCTAGAATTTTATCACTGCCTGAAAACTTCTTTCTACTTGAGACAAAAGTATGTTGGAATATGTTTTCATACATTTTTAAAAATATCACGAGTAGCTTCTTCCTGTGTTGTCTTTGCTTTGCCTTTATTTTAACTACAGACCCTCCACGAAACATGATTCTTAGTTATAATTACACCATAAGACGTGTCAGTTTTGGGGACTTTACAGATCATTGATGGAAAATAGGAAATAATATTTCCTATATTCTGTTGATATATTTTATTATACTACTCTGCTGCTACCTTCATTGTAAAACTCCTGTTGACTTACATGGGAGGAGAAACAAGCCTGAAATATCCATGCATGCTACCTTCATGGTAGAAAATGGCATCAAGTTGTGCCAGGGGAGATTTGGATTGGATATTAGGAATAATTTCATCACTGAAAGGGTTGTCAAGCATTGGAACAGGCTACTCGGGGAAGTGGTTGAGTCCCCACCCCTGGAGGTATTTAAAAGACGTGATGCTGAGGGACATGGTTTAGTGGTGGACTTGGCAGTGTTAGGTTAACATTTGGACTCGATGATCTTTAAAGGTCTTTTCCAACCTAAAATATTGTACGATTCTATGATTCATTGACGTTATCAGCTCTTTATTGTGCCTTAAAATAACTCCTTTCCCATACCTGACTGGCACCTTTATTGATATAAGTCTTAATTATTGGTCTTTCTGGCGTCTAAGTCTGTTATAAGTTCCTGTTAAAAGCTTTCCTCAGAAACACCCTAACTGTGAGATATCAGCATATCTTCCAGGCACAAAGTGGAAAATAATTGTGCACGTTATAAAAATGTGGGTTTAATCTTGGATATTGGGACCTTTTGACAGTTGTGTAGTTCGTACTACTTGATTTATCAGGATTCACATGAAAGCATGGTGAAAAACGGTTAACAAACCAAATTGTTGCCTCCTTTTCCCATAATGTACAAAAAAACTCCAAACAAAAAACAAACCTCAGAAGAATGAACAATCCCATCTCTAAGGCTTTGGATGCCTTTCCTTCTGCATTAATGCTCAGTTCCTCTCACTCTGGGATAGGCTTAATAATGTGGTAGACAACGTCTATCTCCCCGCCCTCTTTTCTGTATAAATGACGAGATTATTGCGCAACAGGAAATCTGGACAAACCTAGCTATGGCTTTTTTATATCCAGCCATTTAAGGAGAGGGAGGAAGTTGAGCTGTCACAACAGAAAGCCCTGTTGAATGTTCTTAGGGCTCTTCTCTCCGGGCACTGACGCTTTGGGTGAAGGCCCTTGTTTTAAGAATCTTTTGGTGTCTGAAATGGTGAGAAGTGGCTGAGGGAGCTGGGGTTGTTTAGCCTGGAGAAAAGGAGGCTGAGGGGAGACCTTATCACTCTCTACAACTACCTGAAAGGAAGTTGTAGCAAGGTGGGGGTCAGTCTCTTCTCCCAAGTAACAAACGATAGGACAAGAGGAAACAGCCTCAAGTTGCACCAGGGGAGGTTTAGACTGGATATTAGGAAAACATTTTACACCAAAAGGGTTCTTAAGCATTGGAGCAGGCTGCCCAGGGAAGTGGTTGAGTCACCATCCCTGGAGGTATTTAAAAGACGGGTAGACATAGTGCTTAGAGATATAGTTTAGATTAGTCATGGTTTTTGTCAGAGTCAGGTTGATGGTTGGACTAGATGATCTGAAACATCCCTTCCAACCTAGGCAATTCTATGATTCTATGGCCTAAGCTAGATACACATGATAACCTTACTGTAAAAGTCTAAAACCTGAATATAGGAGTCCAGCTCTTGTTTCTACTTCGCTTGCTACTCAGATTGCCGCCTGCAAAATGGAAGTAGTAAGTTTTCTTTTTCCCATCATGCTTATGTTGTATTTGATTAAGTTATTAATTATTTATGAAAAAGACTGCTTTCAAGAGCCTTTTGTCTTCAACAATGTTTGAATTGATAGCATCACTGGAAAAATGAAGCCACAGTCTCAGTTTGAGCCTCAGTTGACTGTTGAGGGGTTTCTGATGTGCAGTTGGTCTGAGTAGAGAAGTGTAAGAATAAGAATAGTGGTTTCTGTGCAAACTAGTCATGGTAGTTTTCAGCCAGCTCTGATTACTTTGTGCTATTTGTGCTGCCTGTTTGGGAATTAATGCAGATATAAAATATCGTTTCTATCTAAAAACACCTTACCTAAAATCTGAAGTGAGAGACAATTTTCTACATGATTGCTAGTCTGCTCATTGATAGAAATTTCTTATAAAGATTTCACTGTTTCCCCACTTTTCTGTCAAAAGGAGCAAAAATATTCGTATGGTTGTATTGCACTCCACTTTAGAATTATATGCTCATACCTAAAAAACATGATACTATAAGTTATTATAGCCCTCCTTAATTAAGAAATTGAATGAACCTCATTGACGCAGATGTTTACAAACTGATTTGCACTTTGTCATTCTCTCAGGGCTTTGGTATATCTCAGTATCTGGAAAAGTATTCTCATTCTACTGAGGGAATTTCATGGATTTATTGGTACGAACTAATTTTTCCTCCTCTCTCCTTATGCTTATTCAGAACATTACTGTTGATACCACTGAAACGCATCCTGATATCTGAAAATCACAGCAACTTGCTTGTTTCTAATACAAACAAAGATTTGGGGGGTGGGAGGGAAGATGTCATTCTTCTGTTTTACATCTTCCAAAACAGACATGCTGCTGAGAAGCCTCTCAAAACAGCTTCTGACTTATTTCCTGATAGAAAGTCACAGGTTTTGTGTAATTATGTGTTTGATAGCCTAAAGGTCACTGAACAATACCTTTAACAAAGCACTTGTTTTACTTCTAAACCATAAAAGAATACGTATCAATTGTAAACCCATGCTAATCTTAAATCTTTTTTTCTCTGTATTAAGTAGTTTTGCTGAACTGACACTATATTTGGATTACTTGGTACTCTTTTTCCAGTTTTTCTGGGTGAGTAACCAGTGGCTCACCAGGCCTTCTTAGCATCCATCTTTAACTGACCAGTCAATAGTCAATATGGTTCTACAAGGTGAGCTGGCACCTGCTTACCTTTTCCTTGGAGGGCACCTGTCACTTAGGAGTCACTCATTGGGAACAACCGTTCTACTCCATTCCTCCATGTTATCCATTAGCCCAGGGAAAGGAATTTGCTGCAGCGTTTTTTTATAGCAGATAATTAGGTAACAAGAAATGAGACAACCCACACAATTCATCCACCTAGGACATTACTGCCTTCAGTGCAACCTAGCAAAATACGACAAACAGACCTACAGTGGGTGGAGTGGACAGTAACCCTTTTCAGTAAAAAACATTTATAGTATTAGGAAAGTGAAAATATTTTAAATAAAATTTTCTAGGCAGATGTCTGCCTCAGGGTACTCGTAGGGGGAGGAGAAAGGAAGGGTTTAGGTTAAATATTTCTTCCATTATTCAGATTAGGGGTAGAAGCCATCAAAGCTGTTCTTTTGACCATGTTGAAGATACCCTTACAGCCACCCTCAGAATGCCTTCTTGCCTTGCGGCAATAGCTGATGCCAGAAGGGAATGAGAGGAGCATGCCTGTGATCTTCATCTTTGAAAATCTGACCTAGATGTGGTGAAGTTGAAAACAAACAGAGAAATTGCTAGCTTCTACGGTGTAGAGACATATTATGAGTTTGACAGTGAAACTTTCTTTAATGTACGCTCTAAGTGGGCCTCATCCTTCCTATTTCTCATGTTTGCCTTGGTGATGTGTGTCCCCACCCAGCTGGAAAACTTAATGCCTTCCAACAGCAACTGCTCTCGACGCGCATGAGTTGTTGCGACAGTAGGTGGAGGAAATGAGACACAGGAGAACTGGGAGAATATCGCTGCTGTGCTTTCCATGTTCCAGCTGTTCTGCTAATGCCCCGCCTGCAAGGAAAATGAGATTAAATATAACTAAAATGGAGTACTCTGGCAGTATTGATATAGACAGTGAAAGGCTAGTATAGAGGCATGAAAGGCCAGAGTAGGAAAAGGGATGGAGGGGAATCTTTTTGTAATGCAACTGAGAGCGAACCAAAGGATTTAGATATGAAAGGCAGAGAGGTTATCTACAAAGTTACAGGCAAATACTATCAAAGCAGCACTGCTCAAGATTTTCAGCACCTCTGTGATGAATTTAGATGCCTCTTCCCCAGAAGTTAATGGAAGGCACGTATCTTAAAATCTCAACCATTGCTTAGTCATCATTTTGCCTGTGTCAACAAACTGCAGACAGTAAATTGTACGATCAATTATTTGAACTCACAGGGAAAAAGAAATCTTATAGACACTGGCCACCCAGACCTTCGCACTTGTAAGCCTCGGTCGCGGAAAGGTGATTCACCAACAAATGAGGCCCACCAACAGCTGCAGTAGTGGCTCTGAGGCTTCGTAGCAAGACCTAATCGAGCGGTTCTGACCTTCTCTCCAGTAGAGGGCAGTGACAGACAAAAACTAACCATATTTTCAAACTTAAAAATTTGTAACGTGGTAAATAGCAGCAGCATGTGGAAGTCCACGTAAGCATGCATATAGTTTAATGATGTCGTAATGACTGTCGATATGATGACCCAAAGCAAAGAGAACTTCCTCCAAGAAGAACAAGATCAAAGTGTATTGTATATAATAAGGACATTTGCCTTTGGAGTAATTTGATAAACTACAGATGGTTGAAGATATTAATGCTGAACTATCTCACTTTCCCAGGCCGTTTAAAATGTTTCCTTCCTGATTCCTACTTTTCTGATCTGAAAACTATTTTGGAACATTTTTCTTCCAGGCTTTGCATTTTTCATTTGTTTCTTGTTCACCTACATTTGTTTACTGTCCTTACTGAAACCCTCTGCTTCACAGCCTCCGCTCACCTTTGTTCGTGTGTGTCATCTCTCATACAGCCCGGTGAAGAATCTTTGCTCCCATCTTGGAAATCTCCCCTCCAAGTTGCATGTCTTCTGAGACACCCATGAGCACTAGGACTACCAGTACAGACAAGTGTTATGCCTAAAATCAAAATAATTACTGGCCCACAAAGACCGTCTACATCATTATGTAAAGCAGCTTGAATTTCTTATTCCTCCAAGATGCAGATTCCTCTAGATCAGTTCAGGAGAGAATTCATAACAAGACTCCCCTCTCCTACCCTCTTGGTCCAGCCAGACTGAGGTCAGGCAAACAAGGAGCATCCAGAAAATTGACTAAATTGTTCAGATTCACAATAGGGAGTGTAAGGAAAAAAGTGGAACAAAATCTCCATGCTGGCTTTTATTTTCAGGTCAGATAATTTTATGCAAAAATGTCTCCTCTTTCCTTCTTACTCTCCAGTCTTCAAAGGAAATTGGGTCTACTTTGTTTTCTGCAAGTTTGTATGAAGCCTAAAAATACGTTATTTGACTTCATTACTAGCTACTTCTACTAACTAACGTAATCAACCTGTTTGGTATAAATATTTTCCTAGAACTGTCACACATAACATGACTAAATCTGCTTTATAACTTCACAGGCCTACGGAGGGCAGGCTAAATCTTCACGGAATTACATAGGAAAGATTACATAAATTATACTATGAGGTCTTCGCAGACCGTCATATTTTAAAGAACAGATTATGCCAGATTTGAAACTAGCTTGAAAATACAGTTCTTGATGACAAGTCAAAAAATTCTTGCTAAGATATAAATTAATATACTGCATAGTATAGTGCTGTATGTACAAACACTGAAAAAAACCCCCAGTGATCCCTGTACTATTTAGCTCATTTACCTGATTTAGCTCAGATTCAGCATCTGTGTTTCAGTTAAAGAACTAAAAGGGTATGTATACCTTTATTTTACATAACCAACCAAACAAATGATATGGCTTTGGGGTGCAATTTGTTTTTTTTAACGATATCATACTGACTTGATTTATACAACTTAGTAACAACAAATTCAGTCTTTCTGATTTTATTGCAGGACTTCTGGGAAGTCTCAAAATATTTTATTGTGTGCAGCTAAATCTTAACAAGATGGACAGTCTTTTCAGTGATTTCCTCTCTACACCACCTATTATGTCTACAACTAAAAAAAACCTCAACAATTATTTTTAAATAGATTGACCAATTTTTTTCCCCACTCAATTGGTTGATTGCTTGCTAATTAACATAATTATCAGTCATCAGAATTTCCTAGTCTACCTAGCCTGTAGACGTGACCTACATTTCTAATTAAAAATGTCAACAGCACTTCTTCCTTTCCTCATTGTTTTATCCCTGAGACATTAGGTCTACATTGTCCACTACAAAGAAACAAAAAATTAGTATAAACAGTAAACCTGATATCCCCACCAAAGCTGTTTTCATCCCTGCCATTTAACAAGCCTTTTTTTTTTACTACTAAGATTAACTTTTAGTCCATAGATATTACTTGTTTTGTCCAAAGAATAAACTATCAAGGACATTTCTCACAAACTTTTCCTAGTTTGGGTCTTAAAGAAATCACATCTTGAAACTTGCTGACACGACCCACTAGTAAATTTAGGACTATAAGAATAATTTCCTCATTTCTATTTTAGCTCTTTCATGAATTGTATGTCAAAATCCCATTTATTTGCATATATGTGGCTATATACCCACAAGATGTTTTACTATTTAACAAATACTTGATTTGAACTTATTACCAGTGTTAAATACCTTTTAGTAGGTCACACACCGTGGTTGAAATTTGAGTGTACCTGACTGCACACGCGAGTATCAAGGTGTCTGCCCGGATTAGCACAGCCTTGCACCGCGTTTTCAGTTTCAACACTCGCAAACATATATATTTACAGTTATATATATAGTTCCCCCAAACACCCAGCCCGCGCTCCGCGCCGCCACCTCCTTGCCCCCTCCCGACCCACAGCCGGTGTCCCCACGCAGGGACAACGGGGTGACCCGCATGCTTTAAGGGGGGGGTCGGCCTGTCACGCCCCTGCCTCTGGCTGCTGCAGCACCCCTGCGGTGACACCACATCCCACCGCTCCCCCCACCATGCTGCAGGCAGCCCCGTCCCCTCCCCGGGGCAGCGGTGTCCGGTCCCGGGGAGCACGGCTGGGTACGGCACCCCTCGGGTCCACCTGTCCCCCTTCCCCCCCACGGGGAGTCGCCGCAGCCGCGTCCCCCGCGGCGGCCGCTGGGCAGGGGGGATATCGCGGGCGCATCCCCGGGGCGGCATTTTTGGGGGCAGAAACGTGGTGGTGGTGGGGATGTTTTTCCAGATGCTTCCCACCAGGCTCGGGCAGCCCGGGGTGCAGCGGGGTCCCCAGGGATGGAGACCCTCAGGGGTCTTTCCCGAAGGCGCGTCCTTGGGAGCGGGAGGGGAAGGAAGGGCGGGCGTGCGGGGCCGGCGCGGAGGGGCAGCACGCCGGGGGCTTGCGGTGCCCGGCCGCCGTAGTACCGAGCTGCTCCTCCGGTGGTTGGGCTGGGGAGCGTCGGGCTCCTCCTCCTCTTCCCCCCCCACCTCCCCAAGCAGTGCACAGCCGGGCGTGTGACTGACTCGTCTCCCCCCCGATTCTCTCTTTTTTTTTTTTTCCCCCCCTCTCCATGGGTACACACACCGAGATACGCACATGACTGTAGTTGGGTGCAAGAGCCGGTGCATCGCCAGGAGGGCTGTGCTTCCACTCCCGGCACACGCACACACACACACACAGACACACGCACACAAGCTGCTGCTGCTGCTGCTGGAAGTCTTTCTACACGGGGATTAGCAGCCGCCTCTCGCTCTCTGTATTTCTCTTGTCTCTTTCTTCTCCTTTCCTTTCCTTTCTCCTTCTCTCCCTCAAACGCTTGAACTGACGGACGGCGGGCAGAAAAAAGGTAAATGCTTGTGTGGTGCTGTTTGCTGACAATACCGATGAGGCGATGGTTTTTTTGGCAGCGTGCTGCGCCGCACGCCCTCCGCTCGCCAGGCAGGCGGGCGGGCAGCCTTGCCCTCCCGCCGCGCCAGCGGCTGCCGCTCCCCGCGGCTCCCCGGGACGCTCCGTCTCGGGGGATCGGGTTTTGCCGGTAGAGGTTTGGCTTTCCAAGTCCTCCCGTCCTCCCCCCCCTTCTTCCTCCCCCCCACGTCTGCCAGGCAGAGAGGTTCCCGCTATTGTGCTCCTAAGCAGTTGCCACCGCGGTCTGCGAGCGTGTGAGAGTGCTTTCGCGGAGGTTTCGCGGGGATTGATGAAGGCTGCTGTTAATTGCTGTGTGCGCGGAAGAGAGAGAGCGAGCGAGAGCTTTTCGTTTCGGCAGGGAACCTGTACATTATTCATCAGGGCTGGAGAGTAGCAACGGGAGGAGCAGCCTTCCCCCCCCCCCCCCCATCGTTTGCTGCATCATTCAAATGAGTAATTTTTATCTGGCCTTGCGTTGCGGGGCTTTTATCCCTCCCCCCCCCCGCCCCCTTCCCCATCCGCGGGTGTTTTGGCAGCCGCCGAGGATTGCGATGCTCCTTCCCCTGCCCCCGGGGATGGAGCGAGCCAGGCGGGGGTAGCCGCCGCCCCTCCGCCCCGGGCCCACCGCCTCCCCAGCCCGGCGCGGGGGTGGGGGGGGCGACCCACGTCCCGCCGCCCACCCCCCCGCAGCCCCCTGCGAGCTCCACAACTAGTTGTCGCCTGTTGTTGGGGCCGAGTTTTGTCCCGTGTCCCTCCTCGGCAGGACGAGAGAAGCAAGGGTGAATTCTTGCCTCCCCCCCCCCCCCCCCCGCCCCCCAGCGAAGCCCGCGTGGTGCGGGGATGCCGCGGAACCCCAGAAGGGGTCCCGCACCGAGAGGGGTCCCGTCGAGCCGGGGTGGCCTGTGCCACCGTCCCCCCACCTCCGCCCGGGGACAGGAGGCGTTTAGCGAGGTCCCTTATGTAATTACGGCTTTTTTTCCTTCTTCTTGTCGTTGCCGTTACTAAACCATACCAGCGAGGAAACTGTTTCACCGTGCTTGCTTCTGAAGGAGGCTGATGGTTTTTATTTGATCTTGGAGGAAAAAAAAAAAAGAAAAAAAAAAAGACATCATTGAGTAATTAATATTTAACAGGGGGCACTTCGGTTTCACACATGATCGATTTTGGATGGTCCCGTTTCATTCATGTTGGTTTCTGCACCTGTCAGAGATATGTAAATACACTGTTAAAAGACAGGAAGCCAAAGAAAAGGAAAAATAGTAACAGAAGCAAAACTGGTGAGAAACGTAGAGGACAGCGTATGGCGTTAGTTATTAAAACACCAAAAAAAAAAAGTAGTTGTTTAACCTTATAGCCTACTTACAAATAAAAGGTAGGTGTGCTTGTAGGCATGGTGTATGCTCAGCTGGTTGTGTTGGATTGAATTTCAATGTTAATACACCTTTAAAAAGGCAACACTAATTTCTACTGGTATGTGGGTCCAGTGTATACATTTAAGGTATTTCCCCGCACTTAAAAGATGTTGCGAGTTTGATCAGTGTTCATGGATCCAAAAGTCTAAAGGATATACATTTAAAGATAAATTTGCTGATGATAGTAATGATTACCGGAAAATTAGAATTTTTTAAGGCAACAGTACAGTTCCTTGGAGTCTTTTGTATAGTTTACTTGCCTGACTGATATTGTATATTTCAGGACTATTAAAATTAGATAGCGTAAATTAATGGAAACATATGGGAACAAAATATACTGTTTATTAGAGATAATAAAGTAGTTTCAAAATAAAGGGTACAATAGTGTTCCATTATATAGATATCCACCTGAATTAAAGTTTCCTTTCTTTTTATTCACCAGAACTGTATAGGTTAAATATACTTGTTTAATTCAAGGCTCATTCTGGCCTATCTCTTGTGGGATTAACACTTGCAAGCATATCACTGTAATCTGTTTGTGTTAGACTTTGCAATGTTGCCCTTTCTATAAAGGTGGTGCACCTCGGTGCAGCCCTGGCTAGTGATGTTGCCACCTGGAAATACAAAAAGAACTGCATGAATAATCAATGAAATAGTATAATAAATAAAGGCAATCCTGTACCAAGGAACAGTCGTAAGTAGCCTCTACGCAATTTTTTTGTTGTAATTTTTACTCTGGTCTCGTACCACCCAGTAACTCAAGCTTTCATCCAAATTGTAATAGACGGGTGCAATACCCTCAGACTGGCATTGCCGTTTTAAGAAGATAGAGCTCAAGGCACTTTAACATGGGATAGTTTATTCAGCCCTTAATCTCTGTAACCAAACTTAATTTTTACAGCTTCTGTTGTATTATCTCTCAAGATTTAAGAAGGCTATTTTTGTCAGGGGCACATAATTAATACTTGTTCTCCTCTTATGCCAAATTTTGTACTTATGCACAAAGCTCATCCAAAGAAACCTGAAAAGGGGATCTCCATGGTAACGAGAGAGAGGATTTTCTCCCTCACTATAGGTCAGGACTAGACAGCCGCCTACCCGTTCCTTAACTTGTAGCAGCATCCATTGGCACCTTCTTCTTTGTGGTTATTTTGTCTACTGGGGTGTGCTTTTACTGTTGTCTCGTGCTTCCAGAGAGCTGCCCTTGAAAACGATGCTACACTGGATGAGCACAGCCTGTGTGTCTCTCCCCGCTCTCATCCTCCCTTCCGCTTGCATCGTATAGCAGCGTTTCTATAGCTGTATGATTTGACTAGGACTTTTGATTTGAAGACCTGTCTTGGGTCTAACTGTGTGAGACCTCCTTAGTCCATTTCAGACAGAAGGGTGGTCATCTCCTTTCTTGCTTTCTCTTTTATTTGTCTGTACTCTTTTTGGATGGAGTTTCCTCATGGTGTCCCAGAGGTTTTGTAGCAGTAAAAGCAGTTTTCCTCTCACCAGGGAGCAGGGCTTAATTTTATTATTTGAGTTAGTCTGTGATACCAGGATTACTGTTTGGAGATGTTCACGATAAAAAGAGTTTCTTTTGCTCTGACTCAGTCATCACAGAGCAGTAATATGGAGTGCTTCTTCTGGGGTAATTGTTGGGGTGGTTCTTTTTTTCCCTCTCTTCTTTGAAGAACTATCTGCCTAGACTGTGTCTCTGTCCAAGCTAAAATGAAATGAACACATTTTATTCCAGATGATCCCGTAGTCAGATACTTAAAACTTTCACTGAGGAATATAACATATTTTCTATTCCCCTTTTCCTTTCTGTATTCAGTTTTTGTAGCTAAGATCTCATGAGAGGATACCAAATGGCTTTTTAAATGTCTCCCCTAGGCTGCTGGTGCACCAGGTCTCTCTGGGCATATTTCCAGTTCTTTTGCCTTTCCCTGTGACATAGCTTGGGATAATTTGAAAACATCTGCTAGAGCAACCATCTTAATATAAGACAGCAGTCATCATTTGTCACTGAGCAATATGTCATTTCTGACTCTGTAATTGGAAGACAGATGCTAATGCTGACTTTGGCCTTCTTAACTTGTCTTGTTGGCAGATTGTCTATAGAAACACTTTGCGGTGCTTTGAAATCACACAGTGTATTTCTGCCTTTCTGTATCTCTGTGTTTCTGAAAGAATCGCCTGTGTCATTTGAAAATCTGCTCAAGAAACCATAATGATAGCAGCTAGTATATTCGTAATCTAGTTTGCCAAGTAAGCTTGACCTTATGCATATCTTCAGTGTCTTCTGCTAGATGAGAATCATTTTTGAATAGCTGCCTGTGAAGCTTGTCCTTTAACATTTGTATATGAGAAAATCCACGTGATGCCCTGGTGAATTTGAATGGTAGCATTTCACTGAATGTCCCTCATCCCAGTTTTTTCCCTCCCTTTGAAAATTTTACCATCACCTTTAACTAACTGTAGAGGTCTTCATCCTCTGATTTCTCACAGCAAGGAAACTAGGCATTTGAGAAATGGACTTCTAACTGTGTGAAGGAAATGTACACTTCTAGATATCTAGATCCAGGTTTCAAACCTCAGTTGCTGTGGTTCAGATGACAAAAGTGCGTGGCATCAACTCATAACCAAAGATCTCAATAGTTACAGATGATATCTTATGTCTAAAAAGTGCTTTTTCAAGCTTTGTGGGCTAATTTCAAATGTCGGTTGCAGCAGGTTGAGTTGACTTTCACCAACTTAAGGGTTTCAGCTTCTTCATAAGTTGATGTGCTGATGTGGTGCCTGTGCTGGATCCAGTCAAGGATTCCTTGAGTTTTTCTTTCTTTTTGGGAAAGGGGAGATAAGGGGAGGAGAATCTCAAAAAAATTTGTCTAAGAATTGTGCTTGAAAGTCCATTTCATGTTCTGGGCATAAATCCTCACTGAAGGTAATTCAAGGGGCATACTGATAAGATGGTAGCTGAGTTACTTTTTCAAATGAAAGGGAGTGTCTTTTTCAGCCAGTGAGTGTGACTTCTGTTGCTAATTCTGTGCTTGTACACACTTTCTTCCCATGTGTCTGTTTAGTTTTCCAGATGGAACAGGGTAATGTATCTGTCTCATTGGAGGTCAATAACAGTAAGAGACAATGATTAGCAGTCTCACCTTCATTATGGCAACTTCAGTTTTAGCAGTGTGCATCCAACATTGAAAGTCAACATTGCGAATGGGTGTCTCACTACTGTCCCGTGTTTTTCTTTTGTCTTGTCATCAGAAAAAAAAAAAAGAAGAAAAATTAAATGGAGATGAAATCCAGGTTTCTGGGGTTTGGTAGTGGTCTCAATGGTATCTGTTCATTGCATCACTGGACAACAGGCAGTGTTCAGTTGCTTTTGTCCAGCAGAAGTACTGGGAGTCAACATGCTCCATGGACATGCGGTGTATCGCAGATGTCCAAAGTACACAGGAATCTCCATCTTCTTTCCGACCTGCAGCTGAAAATTTCGGAGCCCTTGCAGTACGCCATTCATATAGGGTGAGCTTCGTATTGTGTTTTGTAGGAGAATGCAGCTTCTGGGTTTGTGGTGCTGGCACTGCATTGGCGCAAATGTTTCACAAGGATATCAAAGGAGATTCCTTGTTCTCTTCAGTCTGTGTCTTCTGGCTATCCATTCATCAGGGATGATGCTCAGGCGTGGTTTGGTCCTTTAAAGTTGTCAACACCTCTGCATCTGGTTTACCTCCATAATGTGGTGGGGTTTTGTTTTTCTTTTTTTGTGACTGTCTTTTAGAACATCACTAAATTCTGTTATCGGATCCCATTTTGTAAGAACATAGGAGATCATCCACCTAGCTGTTCCTTCTAGCAGACCTTTTCTCTTCAGAGAAGTGGCTATTGTCCAATTTTTTTGTAAATTTATATGTCAAATTATATGTAAATAATATTGATGAATGTCCAAATGTAACTTTTTAGTGGCAAGGGGATGGCAAAGTAGAATAAATAGAGGAAAAATCACCACAGCAAGGAATGAAAGAGGTAGAATTAGGAGAATTTATCGTTATTTTGTTCAAATGAAGTATTACAAGCATTGTCACATAAAAACAATTTAGATCGAAAATGAGTGTTGATTCTGTATTTCTGTTCATGGATGAACTTTGGAACCATAAAATGTAATATTTGGGGAGATTATTCAAATGATTTTCTGAAGAAAATCACCCCAAATGCCTAGATGGTGTATGTCATTTAATAGCAACAGTGAAATAGTGCTAGCAATTACTAGATTAGTGGTACTTTGAAAAGTATGGTATGTATATCACCGTATGAAATGAAAAGCTCTAGAAGAAGAGATACAATGTCTATTTGGGAAGCACTGTAACTTTTAGTGAAAAAGATGTATTTCTTAAAAAATGGAATATGCATAGCTACGTGATAAAATAAACTTGAGAGGAATTATAAACTGAGGATAGAACCTTTTTCTTATGCATTTGGATCTCTCTGTTGAAAAAAGGGACAATGAGGGATTTTTTTTAAAAAAAAAGAAGAAAAATATTTAAAAAACAAGCTACTGATATTGCACTCAGGAAAGGATACTGAATGGTGTTCAAACCAGCTGGCTGTCCTCTTATCTCAGAAAAAAAAAGTTTTTAATTCCTGAAATATTACAGACTTATTCATGTGAAAACTATGGTTACCTCTTCCACTTTGTTTTGTTGTGGCTTTTTTTCAGGAGTTCATAAAAACTACTTCAAAGACAATATTCTTTGTAGAGCTATTTCAATACCCATGTAATGTCGTTTACAGAATTGAAGTGGCATGGTAGTTGAAGAGCATTCTTTTCACCTTAGGTAGAAGCATGAGTTGATTTTTCTATGTAAAAAAAATGTTATTTTTCACTTTTTTCCAACCTGCAAATCTATGTGGTGTGTCTTACTGTACTGAGATGGTGTGTGGTCTGACTTCCAGAATACTTGTATGGTATTTTACATCTGTATAGCATGATATAAACTTACTCACTGGGAATCTTCATGCTGTATTTTGCAGAGTTGTATAGCAGAATTATATAAGAACAAAGGTATTTATGCATGAAAAGCATCATTTGTTTGCTGTGTCATATGCTAATAATTTCTCAGTCAAGGGGCAAACGCAACAGCATGAAGTTTGTGAGACCACTTGCACATTACAAATATTCTAATAATCTCAATGAAAAGGACATTTACTATTCTATATGGATGGTTAAGATCTAGCAAACTGTTTGTCTTCAAATAAAGTGTATTTTCAGAAAAAGGGATATCTTTAGAAATCAGCATCAGGGCAGATAGACAGGAGAAAATGAATAATAATTCGTATATTTCTAAAACCAGATTTTAATAATTATCAGCAGTATATTTAGATAAAAGATGAGGAAATCCCATTCCCATTTTTAAAAATTCATGTGAAAAAAGCCTTGCACAGTTAGCAATGGGATCTTAAATGCAGAAAGAAAAAAGCTAAACACAAGGAAGTTCTACAGCATTCGAGTACTTTGGTCATTCACAAAGCAGATATTATGTTAGGTACTTTAAAAATCAGTGCAGCGTGCTGAAAAATAATTAATCTTGTGTGTTAAATTACCTTCCAGAGGATGTTTCTGACAGAACCAAGTCAAAATATGAAAGTCTACTAAAGTCTTGACCTGATCCTTTGCTCTTTACGCTGACCGGCATTTTGAACATGAACTGCAGGAGCTGGTTGCCTGCCCTGTAAAAAGCCATAGGAGGTTTTTAATGTTGAGCACCAAGTGGTCAGGGCCATATTAGAGGGGTTTTTTTTCATAAGAAAAAATGCTGAAATGCAGTAGTAACACTTTTGTGTGTTATACTTGTATCGCAGTTTGGGCTAGGTTGGCCAATGACAAGGCAAGAGCCTCTGTCACTGAACAGAAAATTGGCTCTGTTCCACCCCAAACCAGGACAACTTGTAGAGCCCTTCTGAAGACACAAGCGTTTGCTAAGAAATGAATTATATCACGTTTCTTTATTCAAAATGTCTGGTGCCTCTAAGACAACACACAACAGAGCACAGTGAGACAAAGATGAAGGTTCATTCTGGTGCCCATTTCAGTTTATTTTGGAGCTAAAAGGAAGAATTTTACATACAATGAGAAGAAAATTGAGGACTTGAGTTCTGTGTGTTCAATAATCAATTTTCTAGCAGGCTTTGCATGTCTATAGAGACTATAACTTGCTTTTTGCTATTCAACTTATCTGTAGCTTGCTTCCTGAACTGCTAGAGGACCAAAAATAATATGACCATTTTCCCAAGGACTTACAGTTTCTCTGAGAACAGAGAGACTAGTATGTAGGAAAGCCCACAAATGTAAATTTGATTTGCTAAAAGCTTCAGTGTTATTAATCTGTAACAGTGTCATGCTAAAGTTCATTTTCATGTCTAATAGAGTACATCATTTAGACCAAATCCTACCAATGTTCTCTGTGCAAGATATGTCCTTGATGCAAGAAACAATACTTGAACCCGAGGCTATTGCAGGAAAGCCCAGTATTTTATTTTATTTTATTGCAAATTAAGTGATACATGTGGATTTTTTTCCTTGGTTCAAGGGGGATTCTTTTTTGTCTGCTTGTTTTTATACAGAACTAGGATCATTAATTAATTATTTGTGGTATAATTAATTAATTATTTGATGAGTTTGCCAGATCTAGTTTAGCCTTTTTGGCTTCCTTCACCCTACAGGCCTTGGCATGCAGGGTCCTTGCAGCTGATTTAGACATTGGTTTGAACAGTTGCTGAACAAAGCAGTGTCCTGGTTTTGAGCATTTGGGTTTGTTATTTACTGCTTTGTATTAAAAAATGAACGTAATGTTGACTCCAATATTGTGTGTACATGAGAGCCTTGTGTTATTGTAGAGTATAAATTATTTCAGATGTATCTATTGATTTTGTCTTAACGTTTAGTCTAACCATAAACTGCTGCTGTACTCATCTTTCCTTCGATATTCAGTTCATGGCAGCTACTGCCCATCTTAGCGACATGCTTGACAGATGTGGGGTACCTCTTCAGGCTTACATATGCTTTGAATTTAGGTTTAAGATAGGACTGATCTTTTGATGGGGATTTTTTTTTTCCTCAACCGCAGGGAGGAAAAAAGTGCGAGAGTGAGTTCCCATTAAACTCCCTGATTCTTGATGTGCATTTCTCCCTACCCTTTGGTGTTGTAGAGGAGGCTGAAGAGAAGCTGAGATTAGCTGTTTGGGCACATGGGATGCTTTAAAGAGTTTTTCTTGTCTTTCTGGTGGGAGCAACAAGGACCTCGAGAAGGAACCGTGAATTCCTTTCTGGAAGGTCTCGAAGGCAGTGAGCACACATCTCACTTGCATCTCAGGGCTGAAACTGCCACTTTAGTTATTGCCATCAGGTGGCCTTGAGAACATGAATTTATAGACCTGCTAGCTCAAATAAGTAGCGGACTCCACCAACGCAAGATCAGACCTATGGTGCACACTCGCTTAGCAGCATGCATGTGGTAGACCCGACTAGTCACAAGTCCAGTTCTCAAAAATAATTCACTCAGTGGGTGTATTATTCGGCAGTTTTTCTGCACAGTCACGGTGACTGTCCAGAATGTTTGGATACCAGCAGCACACTGCACGCATATTTTGAATTATAGTAAACACCCCTTACTCATGGTAAAGGAAATAGTATTTTTAAACAGTTTGATCTAGGCAGATGTGTGCCCTCTACAGATTGTAAATAGCCAATATGTTATATAGTATACCTTGATGTATGGCTGAATAAATAAATAGAAGATGACTATAACAGAGCTGTACTGTAAAATCTAGTATTATAAAGCTTTTTCCACCACTAGCAGAGCTCAGTAATTTATTACTACAATTTGGTATCATGGATATGATTCATTCTATTTTAGTGGATACAAACAAATTGCTTTACACTAGTGTAGTAAGTTATTACTCAAAGCTGAATGCGTACTTTGTATGATACTGAGATACTTGAAATTTCACAGAATATGATGTATTTATATGTATTTGGGGGGGGGGAAGTAAATCTTTCAGCACATACTATTTAAACAATCATCAGCTGACCTTTACTTCATCAATCAAGAGAACAGTTCTTAATCCAATTGAATTTCAATGTCAAATCATCCTGGAGCCAAACTGGGCCCTCCCGGCATTAGATATTGAAACGTGTGTGTAACCCAAATGCTCAGTTGCTTTCCAGGTTGTTCATCTGTAATATGAATTTTTCTAAGGTAAGCTGCCTGCTGTGCGTTTTGTGAAAGAAGAAGTTAAGCCACGGTATTAGAAAGAAAATGTTTAAATACATTGATCAGTATGTGTGCTGCACATCTTAGCTGTTTAAAATAGATAAATAAAGAGAAGAATTCATTTTGCTTCCCCCTTTGAATTTGCAGATTAGTCATGGATTGTTGCCCACAATTTTGTGGAACCTAATCATGTAGTCCTTTCTTAATAGATTCCATTATCATCTCTACAATATACCAGCTAAAGTAAGTAAATTAATTCAGTGGAGTCTCTCTAGAGCTAAGTTTGTGTATGTCCTGGAAAATTAAGTGTGGCAAATGTAGTATTAACGGTTGTTTTGTTAAGCATTTTTTTAGAGTTTACATGGTGATATTTTAAGAAGTAGGATTAATTTTGTTGTATTTATCGCAAGGTCAAATACTTTTTGAAAGTAGGTTGAAATTAGTCATGCTTTATCTAATAACCACTTTTAACTAACTCTGCTTGTGCTTAATAAGTAAATGTGAAATTCAACCAAAGATATACTGAAGAAAATACACTGTAAAAAAAAAAAACACTCAAAGCCATCTATTTTATCAGAATAGACCAGATCTTGTTCCCTTCTGCACTCTGACTGGATAGCATTAACAGGAAGCAGAAATGTATTTGCAGTAGAGTTTATCTCAGTAGATACAAAATGCAGAAGACTGGATTTGTGACTGCTGTGTTTACAGGGAGGTAAGTGGGATGAAAGCAGGAATGGATTTGACTTAATGCTAGATTCAAGTAGGTATAAAAGTAAATACATAAAGCCAAATGAAAAACCTGTTTTTGTTATGTAATTACCATTTTCATCTTCTAATATTTAGAGGTTTCTAAATTTTGCCTCACCTTGGATGAGGGAAAGGCTGTAGATGTTGTTTATCTGGACTTTGGTAAGGCCTTTGATACAGTTTCCCCACAGCATTCGCCTGGAGAAACTGGCTGCCCATGGCTTGGACAAGTGTGCTCTTCGTGGGGTTAAAAACTGGATAGAGGGCCGGGCTGAGAGAGCAGTGGTGAATGGAGTGGTGAGTGGAGAAGGGCAACGAAGCTGGTGAGGCATCTGGAGAACAAGTCTCTTGAGGAGCGGGTGTGGTTGTTTAGGCTGGAAAGAGGACACTCAGGGGAGACCTTAAGCCTCTCTACAACTATGAGATGCAGATGACGCCAAGTTAGGTGGGAGCATTGACCTGCTTGAGGGTAGAAGGGCTTTGCAGAGGGATCTGGACATGCTGGATCAATGGACCAAGCGTGTCCAGAGAAGGGCAACGAAGCTGGTGAGGGATCTAGAGAACAAGTCTTATGAGGAGCAGGTGAGGGAGCTGGGCTTGTTTAGCTGAGGCTGAGGTGAGACCTTCTCTCTCTCTACAACTACCTGAAAGGAGGTTGTAGAAAGGTGGGTGTTGTTCTCTTCTCCCAAGTGACAATAGAGATAGGACAAGAGGAAACAGCCTCAAGTTGTGCCAGGGGAGGTTTCGATTGGATATTAGGAAAAAATGTTGACGCTGAAAGGGTTGTCAAGCATTGGAAGAGGCTGCCCAGGGAAGTGGTTGAGTCCCCATCCCTGGAGGTATTTAAAAGATGTTTAGACATAGTGCTGGTTAGAGATATATATTTTAGATTAGTGATGGTTTTTGTCAGAGTTAGGTTGATGGTTGGATTACGTGATCTGAAGGGTCCGTTTCTACCTAGGCAATTCTATGATTCTTTTTTTTTGAGGAAGAGATGAGTAAAATTTTAACATTTGGATAGTGGAATATATGACAACTGGAGGGGACAAAAATAACGCCAAATGAAAATCAAGAAAAAACCCGCTATTGCTAGTTACAACGGTTTCTGTAGCCAATTAAGGGATTAATTTGAATTTTAGGACCTTAAGAGTTAGTGTGTATGACGTTAAGCCTCAGAGTAGTCTATGGATAAAGCAAGAACAGAATGTGTGGAAGAAATATCTTATCAATGAATTTCACAACTGCGTAGTCCTGGGGCCACAGTAATAAATGAGCTGTATTCATTGTCTCCTCCTCAGTGACTCATATAATATTGCCATCCCTGTTGTGGTAAAAACATGGTCACTATTTATTTGGTAGGATGTTGTTGTCAAGGTAATGGGTTTGAAAGGAGTCTGTGCTTAGGAAGAAGAAATGAGTTCATACAAAAATTATTTTTTTGAACAACAGAAAATCACATCAAACTGAAGTATTACAGATAATTTCTGGCCTTTTTTCCCAGCCTGGTTACAAGTGAACACATAGTTTGAATTACTTTTATAATATATAGTAATGAAGATGTATAACCAATGACAAACATTAAGCAATTTAAAGTTATGACTTTAGAGGTTAAAATATTTAGACTTTTGTTTATTATTTCAGTTCCACATGAATTTCCTATTTCAGAGGTGATAAATACACTTTCCTACACTCTCAGACCATGTCTGATAATATAAGTGAAAATAACACAGTAATTTGAAACGGTAGCATAAAAAAATTACATTGCTAAACAAATCGTAACACTCTTCGTATTCCCTAAATAATTATCTGATAGATCAAGTCAAGGCAGATTAAAATATGCTCATAGTACTAAATTATAATTATTTCTCCAGTATATTTTGTCAACAGTCTGAATTTCAATCTATTTATATTAACTTTACCAAGTATCCTGTAAGGTCAAACAGTATTATCATTTTTTTAATGATAAGGTGGTATATTTTGTGCCTGTCAGTGTTCAAGGAGCATCTGGACGATGCTTTTAGTCATATTATTTAGTTTTAGGTAGTCCTGCAAGAAGCAGGGAATTGGACTCAATAACCCTTATGGATCCCTTCCAACTTGAGATATTCTATGATCCTATGATTTTACATCAGATAAAATCAGAACACCCTTTGAAATAAATAACATAAGCCATTGTGATGTAAATGGGTCCAGATTTCAACATCTTCAGCAAGGTGTATAGAAAGAAGCATGTCCATAAGACAGCAAAGCCTGGTGGAGCTTCTAACATGGACATATATAATTTTTATTGCTAAAAGAATGTCTCATGGTTTAGCATAGCTAGGATGATGAATAGGAGCTTGATCTGATACTCACTGAAATCTGCAGCTCACACTGTGAATCTAATGTCCGTCATTGCCTTAAGCAGCCATTGGATTGTGTCAATACATAAGCACAAAGATTGTATCTCTTTCTTTTTTTTTTTTTTTTTACAAGACCTGCTGGGTTATTGGCACTTCCGAGCGTTATCACCTAGATGCTTTTCTTTTCCACGTGCATTGTTTGAAGGGCAGACATTATACTGCTCTCTGGTCTCCTCTGTATTTGGTTAATATTTGTGGGTTTCTTGACATTGTATGTGCGCAAAAATTACGCTGTTGAAGGGACAAAAAGTGTTATACAGGTTCAAAAAGGTATCCCATGGATAACTGAAATCCCAGTTCAAGCTTGACTTTGTACATTATAGACAGATATTCCAGGTTTCTTTCAAAGAGAAACTTAATCCCTACTCAGTAAACCTGCATGTAGCCTATGTATTATCTTTGCCTCATGTTAGATATATGTTTAGTACTTAGCAGAGGTTGAAGTAGTGCATGAGGCCATCTAAGCTGACTTGAATTTTACCCACAGAGAGTGGAAACTGGCTGTTAAGCTAAATGCTGGAAGATTAAGACACTGTTTCTCCCACTAAGGATTTATAGTCGTTAAGACTGTCAAATTCATTTGTGTGTCAATTACAGTTTCAGAGGTGAAAAGTCAGACTGCCTTTCAAGACAAGTTTTTCTAATTAGAGTAATGAATGTTTGATTAATATTCCATTAGTAATATCTGATAATTGTACGCTGATGGGCTGTCACTTTCACCACATAAAGAATAAGATCACAGATGCATTTTTATGTTGTTAAGCCTTTGCCAGCTCTGGTTCCCATCAACAGTCAGCTTTATGCAGATGCATGCTGTAATTCAGAAATACATTTTGTCCATAAGCCTGTTAAATGGTAAATCATGCTACACATCTGCTTTGTGGGTCAGTGCCTGTCTCTTGCTTTGTTTAACGTTTCGTCAGGGTTCTACACTTTGACATTCACTAGATTGCACTTGCAGGCAGTAACTTTACTATTCGGGAAATACAATGCATGGGGAAAATCCTGATTTATTAATGGTAAATAAATACAAATCATAGTAACTTCATAGAACTACAGTGGAAAATGCACATCTTCTGACTTTTGGAAGTTAAAAGCATTTCCTTAGAATAATAGGCCTTGTAGAGATGTGTGCAATTAACACTCAGAATCCCTGAGTTAGTGTAATAGATCTCCCAGAGGGTGATCGTTGTGTTCAGCTTAGTTCTGTGGTTTGAGAGCTTATGGTGCTTTTCAGTGAACCTCATGGTCTTCACCTGCTAAAGCAGCTCTGGAACTCACTGTTGACTGTGAACATCCCGATACGAGAGACATATTAAGAAAAAAGGTGGAAGGATTGCATGCTACAAATTGCATAGCAGATTGCTGGAGCAGCAGATGGGGACGGAGTAGATGCACATCTGACCAAACTCTCCTTTTTTTCCATTGCATTGTTTTCTATTCACACTATCTCAGAAGACCATTTTCTTTGTATTGCAACCTTTACATATGGCTGAAACCACGTGTCACAGAACAAGAATGAAGTTTTCTTTTACAGTTGAAGAAAGGAAACCTTATTGATGCTGGCATACATGTTTACGTGGGCCGTGTGTTAATTACCCATGGTTGCAAAGGAAAAGAGACGTATGCCAGTTGTGTGTGTGCATGCTACAGTGTATATAGGAACAATTTCAGTATTTGAATGTTTAATTCACTCTGCACCAAATTAATATTTTTTTCCCAATACTTTAAATCTTGGAACACAATTAAATATTTTGCTTTTAAACAAAATACCATTCCTTTTGTGTTTAATAGTATCATAAAGGTATCCCAAGAAGTTAAGAACTATAGTGCAGAGCTGTCTGCCTCTTGGAATAGGAAAGGGACAAGTAGCTGTAAAGGACTGTTACCCTTTCTGTGGCCAGCTGCAAGTCTGAGAGAAGAGCTTTGCAATTAGCTTTTGTAAATACTAGCTGACAGCAGAGGAGGGTTTTGAGACTTCAGCGTTCTGGGCTCCACTCCAAGTTCTGGGATGAAATATACTTCAGTGACTGCATATCTCCCTGCCCCTGTCTCATCTGTCTCCCCTAGCCTGACTACTTTGTCTCCTCTTCTTGACTCATGTTCCTTCTGTGTGCACCATGCTGCTTTCTCCCCTTTTTCTGCATTATGGTGAACGCATGTCTACCTCCTCCTTCTCTTCTGTAAAGCGTGGATGGAGGCTAGAAGGTACTAGAAACACAGTATATTTTTATCTTCTTTTTAGCATTCATGCCATCGCGCCCCACCGAACAGCAGTAAGCAATGACAGAAGGGCTTTTGTTCACCTGCAGATTGAGGTGTGTTCAGTGCCTGATGCTGGGGGAGAATGTTCTATGGGACTGGGATACAAAGAGGAGTTTTCTTACAGCTTCTAATGCACTCCTCTTGGGTGAGATAAAATGGCAATTTTCTAAGGCCACCTTTTGATGATTTTCATAGGTTTCAAACCAGAATAACCCTGTTGCCCTATTTTTAAGAGTGGGAGCAGTAGCTTTTCAGCAAGATATATTTAAGAATTTAACTTAGGCAAAACTTTTTTTTAAAACTGAAGAGATGTGGGCAATTGCCATTTGAGGTGGATTTGCTGTTGGTAGGAGAGATTGTTTCACCAGGAACCCCATGGTAGGATATCATGGACGACAGCATGACTGGGGGCTGCGTAGAGTGTCTCTGCCACTCATGTGGGGATCTGCTTTCAAGGTCAGTCTACAGAGTCCATAATTCAGGAGTGGATGGTGGTGACTACTCACCGGAAACTTGAATCCAGAGATTGTGCTGAAAAAGTGCTTTGATGGATACGGCAGGAGGAGGAACGTGGCCAGGAAGAGAAAAAGTTTTGCAGGTTATTGTTAACAGCAGTTACCAGGACTTTTGATACAAAAATTTCTTATGGTGGTGAGCCAAGACACTGAGATCCTAACTCAAAAGCAAGCAATTAGGATTGTTGTAGGAAAAGATCACAGAATGACAGAATGGTAGGGGTTGGAAGGGACCTCTGGAGATCATCTAGTCCAACCTCCCTGCCAGAGCAGGGTCACCCAGAGCAGGTTGCACAGGAACGCGTCCAGGTGGGTTTTGAATATCTCCAGAGACGGAGACCCCACCACATCTCTGGGCAGCCTGTTCCAGTGCTCTGCCACCCTCAAAGTAAAGAAGTTCCTCCTCATGTTTAGATGGAACTTCCTATGTTCAAGTTTGTGCCTGTTACCCCTTGTCCTGTCCCCGGGCACTACTCAAATAAGATTCCCCATCAGTTGTCTTTTTTCTAGACTGAAGAGACCCAAATCCCTCAGCCTTTCTTCATAATAGAGGTGTTCCAGTCCCCTAATCATCTCTGTAGCCCTTTGCTGTACCCTCTCCAGCAGTTCCCTGTCCTTCTTGAACCAGGGAGCCCAGAACTGGACACACAGCTGTTTTGAAAAGGTCTCTTAGTCAGAAAGACGATGACCTGAGAAATCAACTGATGTGCTCAGTTGCATATCCTAATAAGTAATCCCAACAACAGAAAAGATGTTGGTTTAGACATGGTGTGTACAGCATATACTCCGCAGATACAGGATGAAACTGCACTAGGTATTTCCACACCGTTAAGGGTAAACTGACCTTGTGACAGGAAGCATTTGCAATTCAAGAGAGTTCAGTGGATGGATTGTCTCTTTAAAAGGAAGAGGATAAATGTTGCTAAATACTGCCATTTCTTGGGGGAATTGGATTGTAGAGACTGCAATAGTGCCTAAAATTGTAAAGAAGGAAGAAACTGCTTCCAGGTGCTGTGACATATGCTGGACTTGGGTATGGTGAATACATTCATCGTGGTCTGATATTGCAGCTTCCAGTTTTTGGTTTTTGTATGCAGAAGGGTAATCTTTTTCTTTTAATTCCTGCTAAATCTGTAGTATTCTTAAGAACAGTGCTATCTTAAAGTTGTAGCAGCAGCTTCATCTGCTGATATATTTGCTCATTTTTCTTAGTTTAAAATATCTTTTGTGATAGTTAATTATTTTTCAGCGGTTTTGTCCTAATAAATATGTACGTGCAATCTGCTTGAAAAGGCTTTAAAGAATTTAAAGTTCTCATTTTTCCTTTAATCATTGTTAGTTGAACAGAAGCATTCGTTAACTTGATTTGATCAGATCTTTGCTCCTTAATGCAATGAAATCAGATGTAATATAACATCAGCTTCTTTATATAGGGTGAACAATGATATACAGAGATTGTTTTCACCCGAACAGAATGTAAAATTTTTTATTGTTTTAGCTTTTATTTTTCCATTGGAATTCTTGGTGCAAAAATTATGTACGTTGCTCACATTTTAGAGGGCTCTTGATAGAGACTACAGTTTACTCGGTTGCCAATAATAAACTCTCTTTTCCTTCCCATCTGCACTATAAAAATGTTATTAATCTTCAGTATCAACATATTTCTCAGATCATGTTCACAATTAAAACACTATTGTAATGGTGACACCAAACAGTCTTCGTATTTTAGCGTCTGAGATAATACTGGTTCTATGTGTAAGATAATATTTCCCATGTTCTCAGTTGATTGTAGCTCTGGAGCCTTGTATGTTGTGTGCGGGAAACTATTTGTGCTTATGGATATTTTTTAATCCTTATCTCTTTATTCTGCATTAGTACCGCATCTTAAAGGCAATAGCTTCAGAAAGAATCCTCCTGCTCAGCTGACAATTCAGGACATATTGCTGTCCCTCAGAGAAAAGATTAAATTAGGTCTTTTTGTTTAGGCTTTACTTGCATTTCTCTTTTCTGTGGTGTGGGAGAGGATATGGGTATTTTGCTCCTGTGGCAGACAACCCATTAAACACACCTGCTATGATTGAAATAGATGTTCCAAAGAAGAACTGGTTCCTGTCCAGTTAATTACGGCTTTGTAATGTGTCATTTATTTAAGTGTCTTACTGCAGCTTCTTGTTTTCTACAGAGCTCAGAGGTTACCTCTTAATTTGTCTATTTTTATTAACTGTGGTTGTAGCACATTGCAACAGAGAGAAATCAGTATTCTTTGTTTTCCTTGGTGTTAAAAATATTGCATTAATAACCTCATATTTTAACAGGATTATTTGTCTATGAACTGATTTTATAGAGGATTAAACTACACTCTTGCTGAGAATAAATGGATTTTAAGCTTCAGCAATTAATATAAAATTAATGTAATTTGACAGACCCCACCATGGGTTTCAAACAGACTCAAATCAAGTACCTCTGTGATCATCTTGGTGATTCCTTTGTGGCATTGAAACTATTGTTCTTTCATAATCACATCCTGTTAAGGACCATAAATAAATTAATACTGATCATTTTATATCAAAATAAACTTTGAATATTTAATACTCCTGTGTTTCTCACATAGTTATGGGAGACTTCTGCAAAAATATTGGATGAAAATTCCTGCATATTAAACAACTGCATGGAAATTATGACCTATTTTCAGATCCTTTCTAGACAAATGATAAGATGGGAAAAATGAGTTTGGAACTAGTGTAAGAAAATGTACCCTTGTGGCCAAGAAGGCCAATGGCATCCTGGGGTGCATTAAAACGAGTGTGTCCAGCAGGTTGAGGGAGGTCGTCTTTCCCCTCTACTCTGCCCTGGTCAGGCTACATCTGGAGTAGTGTGTCCAGTTCTGGGTCCCCTAGTTCAAGAAGGACAGGGAACTACTGGATGGAGTCCAGTGGAGGGCTAAAAAGATGATCAAGGGACTGGAACACCTCTATTATGAGGAAAGGCTGAGAGACCTGTGTCTGTTTAGCCTGGAGAAAAGAAGACTGAGAAGGGATCTCATCAATGCTTATAAATATCTAAAGGGCACGTGTCAAGAGGATGGGGTCAGACTCTTCTCAGTGGCGCCCGGTGAGAGGACAAGGGACAAATGGAATATAGGAAGTTCCACCTGAACATGAGGAAAAACTTCTGTACTTTGAGGGTGGCAGAGCACTGGAACAGGCTGCCCAGAGAGGTGGTGGAGTCTCCTTCTCTGGAGATATTCAAAACCCACCTGGATGCATTCCTGTGCAACCTGCTGTAGGTGACCCTGCTCTGGAAGGCGGGGTTGGACTAGATGATCTCCAGAGGTCCCTTTCCCACCCCTACAATTCTGTGATTCTGTGAAAGGGTTTATTACAATCTGTCATTACAGTAGCTGTATGATGATAACGCTTGAGGAGAAATTGGTATATGAAAACTTGAGAGATTTGCTGAAATTCAGTGGATTCCAACTTGTCTGCTATTTGAAGTGATTATATCTTGCATTTGTTCGTGTAGACCTCTTCCCAGGAATGCTTCTGGAATAATGGCTTGGGGTTTATATCTAATGCATGCAGAATCACACCAAGAAAATATATTTTTTCTACAAATGTGTGGTATCAAGCATGTGACAGTACTGTTTCTTATATAAAGCATTTGACTATTGGAAATTATTTTTGTATCGTTGATGCGGTTTGCACTTGATGACTTTTAGACTTGGTAACGTAGATTTGTCTTGTCAGCTGTGACCTAGATTAAAGCACACCACAACAATATCGCTTTCATTGCAGGCCACTGTGGCCAGAGGGTGCTGCATTGGGAGCATTGTATTTGATAGCCAAAAGTTCATTAATTCTCACCTTTCTCTCCCTCTGAGTGTGAAGAGTTTGATTTCTTACATTCCTGAGGCGTAGTCCCGAAAGGTTTTCTCCTCAGACTTAGCAAAAGGAGCTCAGTTTGTCTTGTGAATTGGTGGGTGAAATGTCAGAATGGGAGCTAGTCTCAGATACACTGCTCATTTGGGAAAGGAGGCCTGGGCCAGACTGCACACTGATACACGAATAGGTAATGACTTTAAAATAAGCACAATAATATCTGACTTAAAATGCATGTGCAATAAGTTACTCAGTGCCTTTTATCTGGGTTTAGTGACCCTCTAAATTCACTCCCGATTAGACTAGCTGAAGTTTTATAATTAACAAAATGAAGTATGCAAATTTTATAACTTCAGTTTATGTTGAAAATTTGTGCATGTGTACATAAATAAAAGTTACAAAATCTGCATGCCTATAAACACATGCTGTCTAAATATCTGCAGACCTGTGTCTGGGTATTTTGGGATTATGTTGGATCATAAAACTAAATTGAGTTTTCCTGCAACTCTATATATTTCTGTGGTGATACTCAGGGATAATATAGCTAATAAATCCATCTCCATTTTATAAGTGGGAGGAGGCAAGAAAGGAGGCCAGATCCTGCTTTCTTTGATACTTTGCAGTTCCGTAAATTTTACCTATTTTTAGTAAATATTCGAGTCATTGCAGTGCCACATCTGAAGAATGATTGATATTGGTGCCTTCCTGTAGAAAACCATAATTCCTCTTGCCCTTTATTATCACTACCCTGTGAAGTTATAACCAATGCATATGATTTTTTTTTTTTTCAAACTACATTCCCTGAACCTTCTCTTTTTGGCTTATTTAGGATAGTGTTTAGAATATATTTTATCTTTCTAAAAACCTTGCTGTCCACAACAGAATACGCTGTACATGTGTTTTCATATATGTAAATGACACTTTTTGGGGTGGTCATGGGCTCTACATGGAGGCTAACAAGACAGTCATCTGAATGTTGTCTTCCTCTCTGCTTTTCAGGTGTCCTACAGGTAAGAGATATAAGGAAAGTTGTGGAGTTCTTTGATTAGTATAAGACTAGATCATCAGTGACCTCCTTGTGGGCTAGGACTTTAAGGTGTGAAAAAAGATTTACTTCCCCGTATCACTTCAGTAGGAGCCAGTCTCCTGTTACGCAAAACCCCACAGAATTTCTGGCTGATTAGGGTTCCCAAAGATTAACTAAGTTCACCTGAGATTCTTCTGTATTTCATGCTATTACATCTGTGTTCCTTAATGAGCACTAAGTGGTGTCTTCTTAGGGGGCACATTTTCTTGATAAATTCTGTGTATAGCAGTAGCCTGCAATAGTCTTGTCAAGACCGGGTTATTATAAGGTTGGTGAAGATTGGCTTCCTCCTTCATGTAACTAGGAGAATTTGTCGTATTATGTTTTTGTGCTAAAGGAACTGCTCCCCAGAGGTCTTTATAAGCTGCTGAACCAGTAATCCACTCACTTTTGGGTAATAATTACTTAAAACTTCATGCATTAAGAGAGACGTGCATCAAAATGTATTGACCTAAGAAGTATATTTTGACTGAAGAATAATCTACTTCAATATTTACTTAAAGCAAAAGTAAATTGTGTTGCTCAGTAAACATAAAGGCGAAAGAGTGAATGCAAAGCTCCCTACCAAAGGCTTAGTTTTCTACAAATCTGGCTCTGAATCTGGGCATTACAAACAAAAAAATTCATAAACTGTACCCCAGATCTGACTTTCTGGAACTGTAAATTTCTCATAGGTAGATTCTGAGTTTGGAGACAGCTATTTCAATCTATTACTGCCACGTTAGAGCTATCTGAAAGACTCTCATGGCCAGGTGGCAAATTTTAGCTGGAGTTTGTTAATGAACTCCTGAAACCTTAGTGAACCACCCAGGAACTTGGACTTGAATGTGTATGTGTGATCAGACTGGATATAGCATGGATTCAGGGAAACCTATTATTGTCTTCTGAGAAGCTAAACAAGATGAAGTCATGTGCAGATCTGATCTCATTAGTTAACATTGCTTCTGATCTCAATAATGTTGGCCTCTGAGGAGGTCTAAACATTAGAAGTGCATTGCCATGTGATTTCCTGAGCGATGCTTACTCTACAATTTTACTTTCTTGGTAATGTTCCTAGTTATTACTATAAATGGAAAAGAATATCTATTAAAGTAGAGCAAGTGGTTTAACATTTTATAACATATCAACACCTGGTGGCTACAGTTGTAGAGGGAGCTACTTTGCAACAGTGTAATAGGGATTTTTTCTTTTTTTTTCTTTTTATGTCAGTGTTTTTCAAGAGGGAAATAGCTAGAACAGTGTTCTAGGTTATTTTTTTTAAAATGTGATATTTTATGTTATAATGTTTTATACTCCAGATATATTAAGTAGTTTCCTGAAGGGTTTGATCATGCAGATCTACAAGTTTTTTTTTTAAGAAATAAGTTCCTAGTTTAGTAACTGTCCAATTGCTTGTATAGGTGAGGTAAGGGAAGAAAAGTAAGAAAAATACAATTTTCATTGCCCCAGTGAAATTTTTGCTTTGAGATCTCTACCTACAAATGTATCTTAAAATAAAAGAAAAAGCCAAAGGAACTGTGTCTAAAGCATATCCTACTGTAATAGATGGTCCTAACTTTTATTTCCGGATTCCCTTTTCCTACTTAGTTTTATGGCTCATCCTCTTTTATTTTCTGAATAACTTCAAAATATTAATCAATCTAATGGTTATGTTTTAAGTTAATGGTTCTCTTTGAGGCGGAAGATACAGGTTTTGTGTCTGGTTATTGTTTTTTTTTTTGTTTTGCTTGCTTGTTTTACATGGCTGTGACCTTATATTCCCTATATTTTGTGAATATTTTCATAGAGTGCTTTTACAACTAGCAATAGATAAATTATATTATTAAATTGTCATTACATACCATAATATTGTTATAATATATAATAATATATTAATATATGTAATAATAAATTATAGTATTATACATTATTAAATTAAATTATTAACAGAACCAGTGCAACCTTGGAAAGTTGCTTTAGCAATCATTTCTTGTATGGAGGAAGAAAGAATGATATGATATTTTATAAGATGTATGGTCTCCTCTGTTGCTATGGTTAATTCTAATTAAGAGATGTTTCTTACATATATCATATGGGTCTGTAATAATTAGCATTTTATTCACATGCCCTTAAAAATATTAATAGTTTATGGATACACTGCTGCACCTTATAAAACCACTTCAGGGTCTTGGATCGGTGTTTATTTTGAAGGTACCAAACAGATATGAGGAAACAATTGTAACATGGATAAATGAAGTTGGGAGGTCAAGTGTGCCCTGCCTTATATGTGGGGAAAAAAAACATTTTATGGGATGCTGGAGTGTATTTCTGATTTTTTAATTATAATATGGTTCATCATGTCAATGACTACTTAATTGTCTGAGCCATAGCACCTGCTAATAACACAAATTCTGCTAGATATTACAGCTATAGTCTTTTGCGTAGCTGAATTTTCTTTTTGCCCATGGCAATAATATGTTATATCTTCATTAAACGTCCTGACAGCTCCTTAAAGAGAAAATGATTAATTAATCATGCTGTAGACTTGCAAGGAAGTAGCATAGGTAGAAAGATGCTGTTAGATCAAAATCCTTTGGGGAAGAACGATAAAAGAAATTGCATTGGTTGGTGAAGAGAGACCTACCTGGATACTCCAGAGACAGGATTCATTATGGATAGAGATTCCTGTAGTGTTATGAGCAAAGATAAAACTCACTTGCAGAAATTCAGAGGTGGAGAACAAATACTGTTATCAATGTGACAGCCTTAAATGCTTTGCTCTATACTTGGCAAGTTGTGATTACTAGAGAAATTAATTTTATTTAAAAAAAAAAGTTGTAAAAACCACCTCGACTTGAGTGTTTGCAAGCTGATTCATTTGACTTAAATAGAAGCATAAATGAAAGTATATTAGTAATATGTTCCAGGTCTTCAGTTTAAAAAATAGAAAATTTAGAACTGGGAAAAGCACATAGGAAGTTGCTGGGCAAAGGAATTCAGGATTTGTTATGTGGGAGAGGAACACCATTACATTTCTTTTGGAAAAAAGTTATCTGAAAATAGTAGCACAAGAAAAAAACCTTTAAGAGGTTCTTCCTGATTAAACTGGGTAAAATGATCATTCTCTGGAAATCATTTAGAATTCAGGAGTCTATCTGTTCCATTCCTTCACAGCTAATCAGTAAAAACCACTAAAGGATAGAATGAAAACCAGTAAAAGCAAGGGTTAGTTAGATATCATAGGAGATGTTTTAACAAGAAGTTTTTCAGAAAGGGTAATGGAAAAGAAAAATAAGGAATGAGAAATACTGAGAGCATTAAATAGAAATTTCATTATTGAGATTTCGGTGTAGAGCTTAGGTGTAGAGTGAAAGCTATAATAACATTCTGTTTCTTTTATCAATAAGGATGATACCGCTGACTATGAGAGCAAAGGGGTGAGGCATACCAGGGACAAAAATGTCAGTAGATACAAGATGTGTGTCAATGTCCATCAGTTCGAGTGATGTCTTATGGGAGTTATGGAATGGCCGCTGATACTATTCTCCTTTACTTAAATAATATGAGCAACTGCAAGACCATTATTTTGACTTAACAGACTGTAAATACTTAGATAAAAAGATTGCTGGTGAGAAAAACTTAAAATGTGGTGGTAAATAAAAATTTGCATAGAATTTTGTGTGTACTTGTCAGAGGCAGATGTTGTCAAACAAACTCTACATTTAAAAATAATAAGTAAATATTGTTTAATGCAAGAAATAATAAATATGAACATTAATAAAGCACTTATTATGGTGGTACATGAGAAATCATTAATTGAAACATGAATAGTGAGGAACTGCGAGATGAACAAGGTATTGGACAAAGGAGAGACTACTGACTGGTGAAAGGAGCAGTATTGGCTAGAGGGAAATTTGCGTTTCTCAAAGATAAATCTTCAGATCTGTTGTGTTTTAGTATTTCATTGTTGACCCTGGCATAAAGTGTAGGAGTATTCTAAGGAATGAGTCAATGTTTTGGAGATATCTACAGTTAGGAGGAGGATTGAATTTACAGAAATGGGAAGTTTAGCTTTACAGAGTGCAAGAAACCAGTGTCCAAGCATGCAAGTGCTTGGGTGCAAATTTAGATAATTTCTGTTTACAGTTGTGAATTCATTGTTTGAGAGAGAAATCTGGGGAACTAGCTGAGTACAGAATGACTACGAAGGCTCATAATCATGGTTCACATGTAGATGAAGGCCACTTCTAACACAGAACATGCAAGGACAGAGATTTCCTTAGATGTAGGCCAAGTATGGTGTTTGCCCGAGAAGCTAGCATGCAGAGGGAGTGGCTACTGCCATGCCTGCGCTGAAGGTTGGCCATTACCACAGCTCTGCTTGTCCCGTATGCATATGAGTTACCTGTCCCAGCACTGCCTGTTCTCGGAGCATCAGCCCAGAAGGCACAGGGAGGGTGAGGCTGAGATGCGGCTTCATGCTGGGGCAAGTAGGTGCTGCTGAAGGGAGGACATGTTAGGAGGAAGGTAGGGCTTATGCCCAAGGGGTCAGGGATGAGAGAGGTGGGTGGGCTGCAGTGCAGCCTGTGAAGACAAATATTCTGCTGCCCCTGTCTATCCCCAAAGCTTTACTCTGTGTGCTCAGTTCTTCCTCCTTCCCAAGGAAATCCTTACGTTCCCACCCATACTACTTCCCCCAGAGAGTGCCAAATCCTGCAGCTTTCCTGTAGTCTTGCCCATCCTCTTCACTCCCCCGTAATCCTACAATCCCTTTTACCTTCGCTGTTTGCGCTGGTGAAATCTCCGTGACCCCTGTTACATCCTTGTGGCTGAAAATCTGAGTTTTACATGGTGAGAATGCTTTGTTTGATATGGAAGGTGGAAAAACATGAATTTTATTGCAGAAAGTTAGTCGTTAGATTTTATCTAAAATACTGTGTAAAACTCTGATCACCCATTTGAAAAAGAAGGCTCACATTTGGACAAAGGTCACATAAGACATTGAGAGAGATAATATTTTGTTTGGCTGAAAAAGTCAAGCTGTTTTTAAGGCTGGAAGGTGACAAAATGGCTAGCTATATTTGTGTGAGGAACTGAACTGGTCACCAGGGAGTGGACAACTATTTGAGTCAAAGGATAGTGTCGGTATACACACAGATGACTCAGCCATGGATAGTTACCAGCTGCAAACCAGAGAAAAGTTTATTACTTCCAGTAATGGAAGGTTTTAGAGCAACAGTGCAAGAAGGTTTTCAGATTTATTTGGCTGAATTTATCTAAGGGCTTGGCTTATGTGATGTAGTTGTGTGTGATAATGAGGGAGAAGTCTTTGTGAACCTGGAGGCCTCTTCCAAGCTAATAACAAAGACTTTTTATAATACATTCATACAGCAGATATTAATGATTTTGTAGAGTTAGTTCTCCGTCTCAAGAGCATCCTTAAGAGTGGAATTTATTTCCTTTTTTTTTTTTTGTAGAACAGAGCTTTTTCATAGATATCATGTGGTTGCCCAGATTTTTCTTTACTTTCTGAATTGCCGTTTTGCAATTTTTCAGAATACACTTATGTACCATTGTGATTAACTAAAGAAAATTGATCTTCCAAATGTCCATTAGGAAGTATATTATGGAAGATTAACATGCTTGAATTGTTGCAATGGGGGCAGAAATGAAGGAAGGTAATGCTGTAGAGGAAGCACAATGAACTGAGTGAAGGAAGAAGGACAGGAAGATCAGAGAAATCTGATCTGTTGTAGAGAAGCACCTGGACTTTCAGTGCTTATGTGAACCAAAATTCTGAATATTCTTACAGCATTACCTGTAGGTACTGTACCTTGGTGATTAAAGCACACAGGCTTCGTATATGTCCTACTCTCAATTTTTAGGATTAAACATGTAGTAAATTTTTGGCTACTTTGATTTCAGTAGGAGTCTTCCTTTTGTTTTTCAGTGGAATTTGGTTTTAGGACTGTGATGTGAGAAGCCATCACATTCTAAAGCATACACAGGAGACTAATTTAAACCAATTTAGTTCAGTGTCCATAGGTATGACGTTTCAAATCTGTGTGTAAAGTTTGTCACTGTAGCATCTGTTTTTAAACCCTGAATTCTATTACCTCTCACTGTAAATTCACCAACTGAAAAATATTTTATGCAACATTTTATCCCCGAGTGAACGTTTCTAACCAAGTTACAGACCATGAACTGCAGGATCTGCAGTGAAATACCAACAGTTTGACTAGGTTATGCCAGTAACTATTATATACTTGATCTGGGTTTCTGAGTACTAAACCATGATATTCATACAGTAAATGTATAATTTATAAGTAAATGTGTAAATATAGTAGACTTTTGGAAGAATACTAACTTTAATTAGTTAATCAAAAGAGGATTTTTCTCTTTGGTATTTGTGTAGATTAATTTACTATTGAATTTACTGAATCCAAACTATTTATTAATGAATGTTTTCCATTTCTAAGGGCCAAATGTTGCGGTCTTTAGGGAAAACACTCATTCACTTCACTGGGAGTTTTGTTTGGATAAATGCTATGGGATTTGCTCCTAAAAGCCATTGAATCTATACCTACATCAAATTTGAACAAATATTTGTGTGTTCCATTAAAGACCTGCCTCTCTACAGTCTGAATTAGTCCCTTCCCAAACTATGGTGCTTGCCTATCTAAATATTTTTCATTATGAACACTTCTCGCTGTGTAATTCAGATCTAATTTAACATTGTAGTGTAATGTATGAATAAGTTTCACTTAATCCCAGCATTCTGGCTGCAATAGTTGGCCATGGTGACTACCTGTGGTAGGATATAAGAACAGGTGAAGTTTATGGTCATGCTTTCTGCGATATACCTTCAAGCTTCCTGACTCAGGAAAGCATCTGGGAGAAAGGCAACATGAGATCTGAAGATTTTCTTGACAGAAGATTTTCTGTTGTAAATTTTTTTTTGAGGTTGTTTCAAATTTATTAATAATGTCCATGGCACTAAAAATACCCAGAAGCAACAGCTAGTTCTACCTATGAGCTCTTTAACATTTACGTTATATAGAACAGTTCATGCATATGTTCTGTGGACCACTGTAATCTCTACAACAGTTTTCCAGATGCGGGGTGAAGACAATTTCACAGTTTTTCTTCAGGAAAATAAAAACAAAAAAAGATTACTTTAAAAGCAAGAGCTTAAAACCTCTCCAGGCTGCATTCCATCTTTATAGAATCTCTCCTGCTTAGGAGCTGGAGCGTGGCATTGTATCATTGCATCTCTAGTTACAGATAGACTTTATGAGCCGTGCACACAGTTGCATCTTGATAACTAATGCTTCTCTTCTTGAGGAGATATTAGCAAGAGTACCTCAGTTTAATCATGCACCTAGAGCTGACCAACACTGTCCCATACCCCTCCAAGGATATAATCCAGAGGCAGGTTATCACAGAAATTAATGATGTTTTGTTTTGTTTTTTTCCTAAAAAGCTATTTTTCACTTGGTTTCTTAAAAAGAAGGATGTTGCGTGCAGGGGCTAAAGGAGAATGCACTATTTAGGATGCTGGCTTTTTGGCAGCTGGCTTTTCAGATCGGATCAGTCACCTGCAAAATCTTGGTTGCTTTGTTTGTGAACACACAATATAAATCTGTTACGGTGAGCTTTTTTGCTCCTTACTATTGAACACTTCCATTTTTATCATCATCACCACCACTTGCCTCATTCAAATCAAGATGCTGCTTTTCAATCCAAGAGTAAAGGATGGAAAAGTGGGTAATGGTCATCAGGCATTCTGTCTTTTAGAAGGAGGAGCTGAGTTTTTTTGGAATGGAGATCTGTTCTGAAAAGCTGATATTTTCTTCATCTGACAATCATAGAATCATAGAATAGTTTGGGTTGGAAGAGACCTTTAAAGGTCATCTAGTCCAATACCCTGCAATGAGCAGGAACATCTTCAACTAGATCAGGTTGCTCAGATACCTGTCTGACCTGACCTTGAATATTCCCATGGATGCGGCCTCCACCACCTCCCTGGGCAACCTGTTCTAGTGTTTCACCACCCTCATTGTAAAAAATTTGTTCCTTATCTCTAGTCCAAATCTACCCTCTTTTAGTTTAAAACCATTACCTGTCACTGTCAGGTAAAACCATTACCTGTCCTGTCACAACAGGCCCTGCTAAAAAGTTTGTCCCCATCTTTCTTATAAGCTTCTTTAAGTACTGAAAGACTGCAATAAGGTCTCCCTGGAGCCTTCTCTTCTCCAGGCTGAACAACGTCGACTCTCTCAGCCTGTCTTCATAGGAGAGGTGTTCCAACCCTTTGATCATGTTTGTGGCCTTCCTCTGGACGTGCTCCAACACGTCCATGTCTTTCCTGTAAGTACATTCTAAGGTACTTTCTCTTGCCACATGCTCTGTGCCACATATGTTTCCCTATGTATTTAAACCATATGTTTTGCTTAAAGTCTGCGTACATCTTACATATATTATGTTGATCCTGATGGGAAAAAAGGCTTTACTGTCCTTCAAGTCACTGGCCATTGCACTTGTCACTTGCATTCTTTGATGAATAGATGGATATGGCTCTAGTTGCATGGGATGTAATCTACATCTGAACAGAGCATAGCCCTGTCTATGGACCTGAGCAGACTTTTAAAAGAGAAGTATTTGAGTTAGTTGAATACCATGAAATAAAAAAGCAGATATGCAAGATGCAATCCTCTTTTCTCTTCTCTTTCTTTTTCCAAGCATTTGAAGCGTAAACTACATATTTCCTTCATAACAATGTCAGTTTCAGTAACTTACTGAAAAATACAAATAAAATGGCAGTTCCCTGGGGAGCCATTATCTTCATGCAAATTCATGAAGCTGTGGAAATAAGAACATACTGTTAAAACTGGTACGCAAAATACATGAAACTAAAACATATATTCCTCTGAGATTCAAAATATATTCCAATGAAGTATTTGATTTGGGGGGCATCAGTATTTTGGATTCATATCTTATATATATATATATATGTTAGTAGTATTTATGCAGTCATGCTGTTCCTACTCATAACTTAATAATTGACTTTTTTGGCATCAAAGAAATGTAAGAAATCTTTAGTCATTTCCATCCAGTATGGGGCTTGACGTCTGGCTACAGTGGAGAGAGGCACGTTGTACGTTGTGTGTTCAGATGACCTTAGAAGTGGTGTTAAACCCAAAGACTGTTCTGAGAAACCAGTAGGAGTCCCCAAGGGGCTGAAACATTCACTCTGTTCACACGTTTCTTAGATTCCTTTCCAAATCTGTGCCAAATACGGCTTCTTTCCTTGGAGAACTCTTCTAACACATTGGATGACATGGGGTTTGGACACCTTGCCAGTAATGACAGATGCTTACAATCTCTCACCAAAAAAGTTCATATCCAGAGTTCCTTTTGTTTTGTGCATGTATTCATACAGGGATTTTATCTGTCCATAAACATATAAAGTGCGCAAGTATCCTATTAACACAGGATATAAATCTTCAGTAGTTCCTGTGTTGTGAAGTTTACGGGTTTGACAGATCTAACTTAACAATACTGCTAGGCATTTTTAAAAGCAATCCTTGAATATATGAATTACGTCAGATTATATGACTACATTAATCCTCCTATGGAATCATAACATTTTCAGTTTATCTTGGCGATTTACATTCTTAACTTTCTTACTTTAGAGTAGCATCCAGGGGTTTATATTTTAATGTCTCTTGTTTGTTACAGAATAACCTGTCCTGCGCAGCATGTGCTCAGAAAGCTTGAAGTGTGATTTATAGATACATTTCGTGATCCGCAGGCAGCAAACTTACAGATCTCGCTTATATGCTGCGGACTTGAGTATAAAAAATATGTTGGAGACTTCTCTTTGCTTCAGGTTTTTATGACCTATTGAACATTTCTCCGTCCCTGGGATTTCAGAGTAGACTTTCCTTGCGCGGTTGAAGTAATGCCTGGTTTTTCTTTCTTTTCTCATTTTCACGTCTATTTTAGTTACCACTCTAATTTTAAGCACTACCACTGAGGTGCTTAATTGCTTGGCTTTCTTATAATTACCTGTAAATGGGGCAGTCAGTACAGTAGCCTTCCATTTTAACAGAAGTTACCATTGCTCGTTGGTGAAGCAAAGACGCTGACTGATGCTGCTGCTGTCTTTAGTGGCTGTGAGCTCCCTTTCTGCCTCAGGGTTCTTATTTGCTCATTTTTGACACCTCAGTGAACAGCAGCAGTCAGTCAAAATAAGCCTTTTGGATAATATGAAATATAAGAAGCCGGCTCATTTGAATTTAGGGGATATTTTGCATTGTATGTTTTAATTTTCTGCTTAATATAGTTTTCTGCTTAAAAACAGCTGGAGGGAATCAGATTAGAAAAGGGAAAAAAAAAACCTCTGAGCTGAGACCAAAGGCAGAAAATTTTCTGTTGGAAAGGAACATTTTTCCGCAGTTGTTGAGACTGTGAGCCAGGGCAGCGAAATAACTGTCCTGACAGAATATGAACTCAAAAAGGTTTTGGTGCATGATGCATCCTTCTGACTCATGTTGGTCCAGTGCACACCACCACTGCTGACGTGATGCAAAAGTGTTTCACATCTTGTCCTGCCTGCTGGGTTTTTCAGGAGAGTTGCTGAGTGCTTTTAACTCATCCTGTTCCAGAGTCAAGTTCCAGTCTGAGTGTACATGTGTGATAAATAATATACTCTGCGTACCTGAAAGCGTGTGCAATAATGCTAAGTGAAACTCCATAAGGGCCGCAATCATTTTGTATGCAAAACATACTGAAATCAGTAGGAAGAGAGCATGGCCGGGTGAGTTCAGTCCTTTGTAATCTTAGACATTAAGTACTTAAACTGAGATTCTTCTGTGTTGACCATAAAAATTAATAGAAGCTAGATATCCAGATCCCTTAGGTGACTTTAAAAAACTGTTTTCAGTGTCTCTTAGGAAAAAAAAAAAAAAAGTTTGTTGTCAAGTGAAGCACTGTTACTTTCGGGTTTCCATTTTGTACTGATTGTGAAATGTAAGCTAATAGGAGCAGTAAAGGGTTGCCGATATAAAAAGCTTTATTTTGGTATGTTCAGTATTTTATTAAAGTTTGTGTACAAATTTGAGAAGCAGTTGCAGAGCAACGAAGGCTCCCATTAATTTTCTTTTTGTCAGTTTGATTAAATCTGAAATGTCCAAATTATTACAATTTAAAACACAAAAAGCATTTCAATATACTATAAATTCTGTTCTCCTGCTTTATAAATATGCATGATATTTTTATGGAGTTGTAAATAAAAATGTTAATCTTACAGAAGATAATGACTTCTAAACCAGATTGGTACCTGAATATTACCCTCTAAGTAATATTTTCTCCCATTTAGCTTGGATTTTGGCTGTACGAATGATATCTCAGTAAATCCTGGAACATCTCGCATTTAAAGTGAGAAGCGACTTTTAGCTGAACGATTTTATTTCCTTTGTGAAATTCTACTATTGTGTTGATTCTGTAGGTTCTCTAAACTGAACTACATGACGAATGATGAAGGCAAGTACTAGTTCAGATCATCTTTGAAAAGAGACTGTTCTGTTAGCAGTCAAGTATGATATTTCTGGGAGGCCTGTCCTACAGACTGAGAGCTTTTATTTACTACTGATGTTAGTGAGAAAAGAGAATTTTTGGGACCGGCCATAAGGTGCTCAGCACAATGTCACATCCCAAATGAATATGGACCTGCTCAACCAGTAAATCTGAGACCTTCATAACCAAAAGAATCTATGCTAATCTATGGATGCATTCAGTCAAATTAATTTTTTGCATATTTGTTTTAAATCAAAAGTCAAATGATACTGGTCACTGCTTTCACAGATTTGTTTGTTTGTTTGCTTTTTAAACCAGGCTCATGTGTTAATCATAGCATAAGAAAATGTTGAAGTAATTTGTTTTAAAATATTTCTGTTATTCTGAGGAAGTTTTAAAGAAGTAGGTTGCTTAGCAACGTTTGGAAAAGTTGTTCTTCTAATTTCTCCCTAACGCATAATATACGCATAAGATAAACTGTAGAACCATGGGGAAGAAAAAAAAAAAGCCAAGCCAAACAATTAAAAGTGTTTAATTTTCTTTGTTCCCTTTAGCCTCAGAAGTGCATGAGTTTACAAAATAAATTTAAAAAAAAAAGTTTGCTCTTTTTCACATCTCCTGCATGTCATTGCCGTGTAATTTTTATTTACCCATTATTAAAGTTAGAGGACAAAAAATTATATCAGGTCTTGATTTCAAGCATGTTTTGATTTCTTAGCCAATTAATTGGTTTCTAACTGAGTTGAGAACAAGCAAAGGAAAATGTGGGAATCTTAACTTTAAGCTGAAGAGTTGAGAGTCCATAGCTGAAGGCTGATAGATGAGTATCCTCCCTCTGTGGGTAGAGGCAAGGGAAAGTGTAACACAAACTGACAAATCGGTTACATAGATACTTCAAATGAATAAATAAAAAAAATCAACGTGAAGATCAGGATCTAGATACAACCTAGACCCTGCAGCAAAACACAGTCAAGCTTTGGATTAATAAGTGCTGAACCTGAGCTTTCTGTACTGTTTCTGTCTCCCTTCAGCCTGGGCTTTTATCAAATGCTCCATTTATTATGTCAAACGGAACTTCTCGAATCCCGTCTTCTGTCTGGCAAAGCATACCTTAAGCTGTGTTCAAAATAACAGAAAACCCATGACAAATAGCAAACAATCCTTGAGCACTGACAGAAGTCCTGACACGTAGCAAAACTGTCTTGTCAAATGCATCTTCCAAGCCCCCACCTTTTAACAGATGTGCTAACGCTGCAGTCTTACATGTTTTCATATTCTAGTGCAGATTATGAGTAGCGTATCTGTCTTTACCATGAAGTTATAGAGACTTTGTTAATATGTGCTATGAAAATGTAAAATAATTTGGATGAATAACCGAAAATGAATTTAATTCAGAAACCCTTAGGGGTATATTCTCATTTCAATGAGAGGCGGTTTATCCTTAATGAGAGGCTTATGCATAGCTGTCTGTGCAATGAGATGAGAATACGCTCAAAACTTCTTAAACATGAGAGCTACGAATAATCTATTTAGAGGTTTTGTAGTCAAAAGAGCTGGAATTTTAAAAGTAACTAGTTGGCCCTTATTTGCATAAGAAAATTAGTTGAAATTCAAGTCTCGGAGGAAACTTCAAAGTGCTTTGTCACCTTTATTACATGCTATCTGATCAAATGGTACATGAAGGCAAACAGCCTGATCTTTTTTCTGTTTACATCCTGCATTTTATGAAATTGATTTTTTTTTAAGAATCTTGTTAGTAAAGAAAGTTGTTTCAAGTGGCATTTTTTTTTCTGAAATTGATCATGATCGTGATTACATTGGAAATGGATATTTACCAAGTGTTGACCATTGTTCTTTTAAATGCAAATTGCTAGTTGGATCTTCTTTTATTTAGACTCTTCCTCTTAGTGAGTCTATTTGTTCTCGGGTAATACAATTTTTATTTCACAAAGTTTCGTGCATAAAACCTAATATGTCTGACTTGTATTGCAGTGAAGTACATTTTGAAATTATTTTACTGGTTATGAAAACGTCAGGTTTGTAAGAAAGCATGACACTTTTGACAGGCACATGCTCTACAAAGAAAATTGTGTCCCCCCGCCCTTGTTCTAGATGGGCTAGATGTAATAATAGTCCTTATCCACAAAAAGTCCTGGTATTCCTCTTATACCACCAAGGCAGATGTCGGTTGTGGTTGTGCATTTGTGCACTACATGGCAAGGGGTGTCAATTCTTTCTTTCGCTTTCAAAAGATAGATTATGCTAACTGAGCTGGCATTTTTACAATACCTTTTGATGCCTTGCTCAACTCAACCTCAGAAAACAAATGCATGGATGAATTCTCACTTCTTCATAGTTTCGGGTACAGGTTTACTAGAGGAATGTTCTGATTAACTTTATTGGGTTTGGGAATAGACTGTTAGTGCTCCTTTCCTTTAAGAATATATAAAGGATCAACACAGAGTCATATGTACTTACTATGACTGTGTTCCCTTCTTTGGCTCAGACTTAATCAAATTCTTATCTCCCAAATGGGGCAAATCCAAACGAGCTCCACACCAAATTACCCTGGATCTGCATAGCTGTAGCTACGGTCACAGTGTGCCTCTGATTCTCAGAAAGGTACTGGCTTTTGGTTCTATGTTCAAAGTGTAGTTTCAGAGCAGAAGGAAAAATGACAGGTCAAGATAATAGCGGAGGTAGTAGAGGAGAACAGGTTTATAAAATAAGATCATGTGCCAAAAATAGCTACTAGCAATACAGGAGAAAACGTATCTTGAAATGTCGTGTAGGAGCATCAGTACTTTAACAGCTGGTTATTGCTTGTGCCCACATGCAGCATTTAAAATAACTGCAGTGTGTGTGCTGAATTTTTTTACACATTAGGTTGGTCAGGAGAGTGGTTTGATGACTTTGGCTGTTTGCAGTTTAAACCGGACTATGTAGGTCCCATCCTTTACATATTCAGCTATGTAAGATGATGGTGCATGAAATTACAGGTAACAATTAATTACAGTCCACTTTTATTGTTGCATGAAATTGTGCAGTGTACAAAATTTAAACTTTTCTAATTTTTTTACTATTTAGTAATAGCTAAACGGATGTAACTACTTATACAATTTTACTTGACAAGAGAAATTTACTTTTTTCTGTCTTGAGATCATAGGCAAATAATGTATTTCTTATCAGTTCAGGTAGAATTCGTGTTGATTTTGGAAGAACTAGGAAGAACACGCAGCACTTTAGGAAACCTTCAGATTCATACAAGGAAAAATACTGCTGACTTTCCTTATTTCAGTTACTGTAAAAGGTTGTTGCTGAGAATAATAGTTTTAATAGTTATATTCCCTTTTGAATCAAATTTAGGATTTTTTTCTGCTTATTTAGGCAGTGGACACTCAATTTAAATACGTGCTTAAATGCAGTCATGCAGTTTAAAATACCACATGCCTTTAACAGGAATTGACTACTTTTGAAATTTATTTTTTTTTTTTGGAGAAGGAGGTGCTAGTATAAAAATAGCAGCAAAAAATTGAGAAGTGAAGTGAATCAGTTCTGGCTATAAAGTAGGCTCAAGGATTTGGGGTACTTGTTTGAAAGGTGCAAATGACAGTTCAGAGACAGTGAAATCCTCCATGCTGAGATTGCCTCTGAGCTGTTGGGGATGCTTCTGACAGATCAGTGTGTGCGTGCTGTCATTAGTTCTTGAACTACCAAGCAGTAAGACACATGGCTCTAGAGAGCAGAGCTTTGAAGAGCTTCAGCCCCAGGTCTGGACCCTCTGCATCAACACTGTAGAAATGATTCATTTCAAATGTTGAAATATACTGGAGCCCAGATGGAAACCAGACCATGTGGGGCATCCCACTGACTTCAGTTTTGCTTCGAGGGTGACCACTTACAAGTTTGTAGAAGTGACATGATTTGCTGTATCTGAAGTGATTCCTCTGCTGTGTCAGTCAAAGCAGAGATTTCCTTGCAACTCAAGACAGTCCCCTCTGCTGTTACATTTTATACCCAGATAAATCAGACATGAGGGAGAAAATATGTTCTTTTTATAAATGCTTTTGTGAGGACTCTCAAACTAAAAAAGTCACCAAAGGCTGATCCTGTGCAATTGCAGTAGACTCTAAAGCACCCCTAAAATAATTTGTGGTTGAGTTCTCAGATATACATGTATGAAACTAGCTGATACCTGTGACACAGATCAGGAGTGACTGAGTGCCTGTTTCTAACTTGATCTTAAACAATTCCACAACCTATTTAGAAATCCCTTTTCCTTTCCTTGCAGTTTTAGCTTTATCAGTAACTGAAATCTGTGAAAAAGCTAACCTTCCAGCTTTGCTTTCACTGTTAGCATGACTCTCTTTGTAGGTTTTCTTGGCTAGGACTCAATGAACTTGATCTTAGTTTGCTGTCTTCAAGTCATAAGGTAGATGCTTTCTTTATTAGCTGTAGCTGCCAAAATTCGTTATTACTTTTCTTTGATGTACTCTTGTTCTGTCAGGCAGGAACAAACAGAACCGTGCTCAAAATGGAGGAGGACAGCTTTTCTAGGAAAGTTAACTCTTTTTTTTTTTTTTTTTTTTTTTTTTTAATCGATACTGATATAATGGGGGGATACGTCCAGGGACTGAAAAGCAGCAGAACTAGCGCAAAACGTGTGTACTCAAACAGTAATTATTTTTGAGATGTTGATAATATTAGAGATAAAATCATGGAAGGTAACCAGATTTCTCTGCAAAGGGACTCGGGGGAATGGGTACCACATTGATTTGCACGGAATATTGGGCAGCAGCAGAGCAGGATTGGTACGTGGTGTGTGTGTATACAGCCGCGCTGTGAGAAAAATACCCTTTCTCCCTCTGTCTTCACTGAGCCTCCCAAGGTCGTGCTGCTTTCACGCAGAATTGTGCCAAAGGCTTTAGCCGGGCATAGTTGTTGCAGTCCTCTATTTGAATTAAAACAAGCAATGTAGTCAAAGCTAGAAGCTGGATGACTTGCTAATTTTTACCTGAAGATACAAACCTGACATATTGTGCATACTTGAAGTACTTTGGGATTGCTCACTGTAAAAATATATATGCCTTTCTACTCAGTTAGGTAAACCATTTAAAATCCAGAAGATGCATGGCAACTAACAGGATGAAGGGCTTAACAAACTGTAGAGCAAATGCCTGTATCAGAGAAGTGTTTTGAAGGAGCTCAAAGATAGCAAGTGATATATTTCATTAGACAGCAAAGCTGACTCCCTGGAGGCACTTGGATTGTGTTAAATTTGTTCAGATCCAGAAACAGGTCGCACCTGCTTCTACCATCCTGCTCTTGGGTAGGTCAGTGGTCTTAAAGTTATACATGCTAATGGATCACCTGTGTAAAGGGGAGAAAAGGGTGTTTTTCTGAAAAAGGTTGGGCTCTTTCTTGTCCTGAAAAAGGCTTTTACAACTTCTCCATTGCATCAGTACCTGGGATCAGTAAGCATAAATGTTTATTTTTGTACTTTCTTGCAATTCAAATATGTAGCCTAAGCAGTCTGTGTCTCACCAAGCTTCAGGGAGGATGGATGGTCGTTCTGTAGTGTCTGGAAACAGCGGGGTGCCCTGCGGTCAACAGACTGCTTTTTAACATCACAAAGTAGTGAGGTGCAGCTGGGAACTTTGAGCATTTGGGGAAGGACCCCTGGATTCAAGCGGGCGAGGTCTTTTCTTCTTTTTTTTTGCCCAAGTGTGTCAATTTTAGGTAAAGAGCAGAAACAATCTGTTTGATACCAAGCTGGTAGCTGAGCTACAGCAGCCATTTCCCCAAGAAAGCTGACCCGCTGCGATGTTGCTGTGTGCCAGAACCCTCTGAGGTTACTGGTTTTGTGCTTCAGTAACACAGTGAATTGGAGAGGAGCTGCCTTGGGCTACTGGCCTGCAAAAAAGAAAGTCGTGTTTGAGTTAACGTGACACCTAATGGTTCAGTATTTATTCTGGGGCAGTTTTTTTCTAGCACATCTCTAATGCATTTCTTCTGGAGGTATAGTTACAGGATCTGTTACGCTTGCTCAGTGTTCAAGATTAGTTTTCAGTCAGTGGTTTTGAAGCTGGTCTCTTATAATTTAGGTCAGTGCAGGGAGCGTATGTACATTGAACTAACAGCTTTCTCAGCTTCAGTTGAGACTACAAACAGGGTTTGCTAGTATTTGTTTAAATATTTTGGAGGAAAGGAGTGGAAGAAAATCAGAAAAATACTCAAACTCTGTGTTAAGTGGAATGGTCTGCTGCTTAATAAAGAAATCATTGCTAGCACCATACCTGACTGTTTATTGAAAATTAACAGTGATCACCTAATACTAAATGATGTCTCCTTCAGAAACCTGCAAGAAGGTTTGTACCTTGTTGAATAGTCATCAAATTCAAGCTCTATTAGAATAAGGAAAGAATTGGTTATTTTATTGGAGTAGGCTTTTGGTGAAGGTGCTCTTACTGGTAGTTGCATCCCACCTAAAACAAGAGATTGGCTTTTTGACTGCTCGGATGGTGTCGGTGGTTGAGGCAAATAATGAGAAATAAATAAAAAGGAGATACTGGAGTGGGGGGATTAGAAGACATGGGGTAGCTAATAAAAATGGGACATGTGCCCAATGGCACATGGATGCCAGGGTCTCAGGTCAACACAAATGAATTAGTATTGTGTAGGCTATCACAAAAAACATGGCTGTGAAGCTCTATCTTCTTTTTCACAACTGTTACCACAAAGAAATCCACTGCAGAAAGGGTAAAATGAGTGGAACTAGTGAAAAAAACTTCAAGTAATTTTTTGACAAAAAAAGTGAGAAGAGAGATAAGTAGCTTTTTTCTAAAATTTCCAACTATTATCAAGCACAGATGGCTGTTTCCAAATGGTTTGCCTCTAAAATATTGCCTACTTCTATGCTCGATGAATTTTTCAAATATTTTCTAAGTTCAGAGCAGATTGCAGTAATCCAAATGGAAGGTAAGGAGAGATAGCTCGCTTCTGTAATGTCTATTTCTAGAAAAAAAATGGCAACACGTCAGCCGCACATAGCTGGAAATAAATGTTACTGATCCTTTACTGACACCTGGTCGTCCAGAAGCAATTGAGCAGCTCCAGTTCAGATCAAATTCCCTAGCTAGTTGAACTGAAATAAAATCTACAAAATCTTTTTATTTTTTAGCTTCCACAATATTACCAGTGTTACCTCAGTCTTATGAAAACCCACATTGCATAAATTGCTCCCAAGGGGTCCTCGTCCAACCTCATCTCCGTTAGGACTGTAAAAATACTGCAACTGAATTTATGTGTATGTGTGTATTGTATTGATACTCTTGTCATCCGTGACCTAATTTGGAAAACCTCGCTAGGTCTGCATTGCAAATAGCTAGGTACATATGGTTCTCCTCCCTCATGTCTTAGTCATATATGCACACGTGCTGTGTGGTGATAATACCAAGTGATTAATATCTTTTGTTTTTCTGTTTGAATGACAGTTTGTTTTTTTTTCTTTAACGTGTACAAATTAACCAGTTCTATGACATTAAGGAGGACATTAAAGTCTCAGACAAAGCCCAGCAGGGCATGAGGACTTTTGAGCTGCAGCAATAGAGACTGCTGTGAAGAGACGGGGATGAAGATGGTCCAGAAGCTGGGGAACAGGGCAAGACTTGCTTAAAGGGTTTGCTTGGGGCAGAGAATATAGAAGTGGCTGAGGCACCAATGGGCAGAACTGGTGGTAGTCAAGTCAGGGTTTCTAGCAGAGAACCCTGCCCTGTAGAAGCTACCTGCACCAGGGAACATGTACTGAATAAGCACGGAACTTGAGGAACTAAAAGGATGAACGCGTGACTGGGGTGGGTGAATGGATTTTCAGAGCTGTATTTTATCTCTGACTCTGCCAAGGTGATGGAGCGTCGTAACAGTTAAGCGAACTTTTAGGTAGTTGGTTGCTGGACTTGAGAACGTGTTGCAATTTACAGAAGTGCTGAGTACTCTCAGCTGCTTTGGAACATAAGGGTGCAGGCAGCAGTAATTAATTTTGGTATTCCCAAACATTTGAATGGGTGACTTTGCCATCTTCATATTGTAACAAAGAGATATTGTGTGTATAATACCTGTTAAAAAATAACAAAAAAATTGCAGTTACTGGGTTCAAGATACGTAAGCTGGAACATTTTGTTCATGCCATTGCTATGAAAATCTGTGAGCACTTAATATAGCTTGCACAACCTAAATTGCCAAGTGATGCAAAGCAAGATGAGGCCCAGCATGATGATTACAAGGATCCCAGATTGAGGTACTGGAGTGATAAGAGAAAGATCTTTTTAGACCTACTGCAAATAAAAGACTGCAAAGCAGTAAGTAGCAACCCACAAAGACAACTTTTGAACCTGTAAGACAGACAAATGGACACCTGTCTTTCTGGTTGAAATGCGTACAAAGTGCTGCTGCAGGACTGAAGAGACATGTTTAGATTACATTAGATATGAAAAACAGTTTGCAGCCCAAAACTGGGGACGTGTATTTTGGGGGGAGGAATTTATCAGTTAATGATGAACAGAAGGAGCCGACTGACTGATTAGAAGACAAGGAAGTACGGACTGCCGCTGCCCCAGGGAGAACAGGCATGGCTAACAATTCCAGACAGACGCTCCTCAGGAAGGGTCCGTGGATGGTTTTTAATCTTTATTTTTTTCATGTAGGAATAGTGGAGGTGGTAAAAAGAGATTGAAATGTTATAATATAAAGAATTTAATATTTCCAGGTCATGGCTGTCCACAGGTAAATTTAGCTAGATTTTTTTCTTTAGTTGTTAGTATTTGTAATGCTGTTCTTGTGATACATTTTATTAACCGAAACAGCTATTTTGCATAATATTATGTGATATGTTTGCATTTTGTAATATTGTCATTTTTTTCTATAGCTTTTTCCCCATTTATCTTATATGGTCTGATTCTTAATTAAAAGCAGGATTTAATAAAAAAAACCCGAGAACATTTAACAGATCAACTCAGGCACACTGGAGGACTGGAGAACAAAATCTGACTCCCGAAATCTTGTGCATGTGATAAAAGTGAGTAAAGGTATTAGGGTGAGATGAAAAATCAAAAGATGTATTGAATTGATGGTCGTAAACCTGACTGCAGGTGTGGTTCTCAACTCAGCTGAGAACCACTTCTTCCCCTATCCCAGCCCAAGCATTAACTATGTGGGCTGAGAAATTTGACTCTGTCGGAGGGACATAAGCAGCTGGAAGCATAAATACTAAGTATTTAGGTTTTATATTTAAATGTAACCTCTGTCGTGTCAGTTGTAAAAAGAAAATAGAATAAAAAAGTCCTCGGAACCAGGTTTTATATGAGGACTAGCATGGGACAGAGAAAACAAATTCAGGACCAGATTGTAAAATGGGTCTGTTAATTGCCTGAAGCTGTTGCTGTGACTAATGATGTCCTTGCGACCTGCTTTCCTACATGGGGGTTGGGAGGGTGGATTCTCGGAGAACTCAGGTGCTTTGGTCGTGTGTCTGCTGTTCCCCAGCAAACAAGAGGCACCTGCTCTGTGTTGCTGTGGTAAAACAAGCCACGGAAGATGTGGTGGTGTCTGAACGATGTGTGTAGAGCAGGAGGTGTGTGTGTAAGTCTGCTTTTGCTTTCCTCCTTATGTAATCCTACCCATTGCAACCTAAATGAGTGGGTAACTCCTGATTGTTGGGGTTTTTTTCATGTGGTTTGTTCTGGAAGCGGGGCTTGGATAACTGTCTTAAGCAGTTAGAAATCATGTGTCAGGTTCAGTTCAAATGAAGACATTTAAATAGCTATTACAGGGGATGCTTCTGTTCCCATCATTTCTTGCAAGACAGGAGGAGAAGCAAATGTCTTCCTCTCTTGTTTTTCTGTGCAGCTGTAAGACCTTTTTTGTTTTCTGAAACCTGAAAGCTTTAAAGGCCAAAGTTTAAAGAGACGAGTGCTATTATGGAAATAGTAGTCCTTCCCTGTATTTCTGTTCTTTGATCATTGTGTGAAATTTCTTTTTTATGTTCCTCTGAAGTGATCACACTTGTTGGCTCTTGTTTGACCTCACTCGGGCTGACCGATGGATCAGCAGCTTCTGAGTTTAATCTTTTATTTTTGGAAAACTGCTGTGGAATCCATCACTGGGTGATGCTGCTGTTTCTTGTCAATTAAAAATGTCTAAGAAAATAGTTTGTGAGTTTTGATGCACCTCAGAAGTGGCTCTCTGATTTGCTTCTGACCCAATTAGAGTACCCTGAGAAGTCCACAGCAGGACTAATGAAACTGTGTGCGCAGCCTGCATTCAGGTGTACAAAAACAAATGAGAAAATGCAGATTAGGTAGCTATTTCAGTAAATGTTTTCTTATCATTTTTCTTATCAAAAATCAGTCACATTGGCAGGAAGGGAGTGGGACGTGATAGTGTCCCACATATTTGGGTTTTATTTGGGGAAGCGGGATGTACCATGGGGGCATCAGGAGGGAACCCAGGCAGAACTGGATGCCTGCAGCTGACAGCACGCATAGTTGAGACTGAAATTTCACACGTGAAGAGGGGTGTTTACAGTTCTTATTTCCTGAACTACAGTAAATTCCCACTGGAAAAGGAAAATCCGCACTGACAGCTTTGCAGAATGCCTTCTCCCATTCCCTATGAAGCTGCTTATGGGATAACAGAAGCTAGCAGTCAATAGCAGTAGCCTGCATCCCATAGCTCAGTAGTTGCAATTTCTGATGTCTGCATGCCATTGGCTTAGCATACCGAATACCTGTTGAACTGTAATTAGTAGATCTTGCTTCAATTAATAATTGAAGTCTACATTTAGCTAACATTTTAGGCTTCTTTAAGGATTCCTATTATGGTTGCCAGTGTTAAATTCTGTTATGTAATGTCATTTCTTTGGGTTGATAAATAGACATTAGTCAGTTTACAAACTGAATAGATCAACAAAGGAAGACATTAAGTAAACGTTCAATTTCCAAAGCTACTAAGTCAAGATAGCTGTTGAGAATCTAAAAAACGTCCTGCAAGTAACGTGAGACCATTAACAGTCAAGGGAAGAGGTTTGGGATTTTTAGCTTGTGAGGGAAAAGAAGTTGCAGGAGTTCTGTATTTTGGTTTTGTGGTACTTGTTGAAACTTTAACCAAGTTGTTAACAGCCATCTGTGTTTCCTTTTAGTCACTATGGTACCAAAACCCTGGGATGAGCTCTAGACTTGATATACTTTTCTGTTCAAGAGTTCTCAGTAACCAGAAAATTACCAAGGTCTTGAAGATCATGGTGAAATGAGGCTTTCTTTTCCTCTCTTCATCTTCAAATAATTGTCACTAGAGAGTAAAATGTACTCTTTGTATATATATTAAGTATCTCTTCACAGACGCTTTTCCTTAAAGGACCTGATTGCACCCAAATATTTCAAACCCAAGACAAACAATAGGAGAAATAGTTTAATACATTAGCATTTTCTCTATTCTCTTCCCCGTCATTGTCATAAAAATAAGTCAATCAAGTGGATGATATGCAAAAAAGTAACACGCCATCAGTATAAATATTAAAGGCTTAGAGTATGCTGTAGTGCACTCCATCAGAGCCTCTCATAGCTCTTAAACTGGTGGCCTCAACAGTAGAGGTACAAAGAGGGCCTGAAAGGAGGGTAGCTTCCCAGTGGCACTTTCAGTATCGTATCTAAGGGTGTTATCACAGGCTCTGCATCCAACCCTGACTTCTTTGTTGCAAATGAATTGAGGTTTAGAATTGGCGTGTCTGGCCAGTGGAAAACTTTGGAGTTGTAAAGCAAGTATCTGCTCCAGAAAGTATAGCTGAAGACCGAGATGCACCGCTCCTGGGAGGCTCTTCAGTATGGGGCCAAGAAGCAGGACTTGCGGTTGGCTGATGCGAACTGGCCTGTATCTGTACTGTACAGATCTTGGAGCATGCTATCTTTTCTTCTGTGCTCAGATTCTCTCTCCAAGGGAACTGCTTGGATTGCTCTAAGTGGGAATCTGTGTGCAAACTAATATGTATGCAGTGTGGACACTGGGAGGCCGAGGGCTGTGCAGTGAAACAGAAAAGGGAAATAATTTGACGACATAGATAGAAATTGTCATGTGTGCTGGAGCCAGGAACTCCAAGAAGGCTTTCCCAAGTAGGGTGCTTCACAGCATCGATGGGAACCTTGGAAAGATAGTGCTTGGCAGAAAGTCCTGGATTCTCCAGATTTAGAACAGTTTGCATCCCCAAGGTGCTGGAGAGACTCGGATTCTGACATACCTGTCCCCAACACAGTGTATGTAGCAACCTGAAAGCAGCACACACAGCTGCAGAATGCAGTAGACTGCTGCTTAAATTTTATAGAAAGTTCATGAAACCTGACAGGTATTTTATACTAAAAAGTCACCTAAAAATCAGCTATTTCCAATAAATGGCAGTTGCAGCAGAAAATTCTTAAGCCAGTGACAGTATAAAAGTCTACTAGTCAATGTCATCTTAATTAAGGCTAGATGATACAGAAATTAAGCTCTTCTGAAAATTAGTTTAAAGATAGAATGTTTAAAGATAGAAATGATGACAATGCTTCTGTCCACAGGAAAGAAAATGAGTATTTGATCTAAACTCATAATTTGGTTTTTTTCCTATTATGTTATAAAATAACCACACTGACTCAGTCATAGTTCTTTGGAAGTTACAGATGAGATTTTAAAGCCATATGTAGAATGATTTATATAAATTATAGTAAATTACAAGAACCTCCTTCAAATCTGTCAAACTCAATTTTCTGCTCTGCGGAGCACAGTGAGCGAGACAGTGAAGCTGAATGACGTTTTACACCGTGCATACTGCCAGCTGGCAAAAGCCTATGGCGTTAGCTGAATCCCCAGTAAACCCACAGACAACTGGTCAAGAAGATGGGCTACGTAATTCTCTCTCAACGTTGCTTCCAAGGGAGCTTTCAGCATCATTTTGCAGTGCCTACAATGGCAAAGTGGTGGCTTTCTTGGTGAGCAGTCTGACAGAGCTATACCTAGCTGTTTCAAATATTGGTTGGGATGCTGCTAAGTGGTTTAAGGGTCATATTTTCTTTGGACCTCTGTAATATCAGAAACATAATTAGAATCGGTGTCATATTTGGCTGTGGTCCAGTGATATTCAAAAGGGAGTATATAGCATACTCTCTTTTAAACTAAATGGTTAGTCAGTAGGGAAAGTCTTATACATCATTGTGTTGGGAAGAAAAAGTGATGAGAGGATTGCCCGTAATATTTGATGCATCTTTATTTGTTTGCAAAACAAATCTTCGCAAAATTATATTTCCCTGAATAATAAAAAAAAAAAGTAGGAATAATAAAGGGAGCAGTCTCTTTATTCTTTATTCTCAAAATTCTCCTTAGTGCCAAGATTACGCTTGAGAGGCACTCTCTGAGCTTTCTTCTGTGCTTGTGTTACAAGTGTTCCTCTGATAGTTCATTGCTTTCCATTGCCTTTTCTTGCTACGTCTGTGATGCCTTTGTCTTTGCATATACAATAGCACCAACAATTTCAAAATTGCTTTTAGCCACCAGGAGAATCCCTCTCCTTGCATCACTCAACAGCACCAGAGCAGCATCTGCGTGAGTTAGAGCGGTATATTCTGCTTCTAAGGGATCTTAACTTCATGTTACGCTTCCAGTGAATTAAGAATTCCCATTATGCTTCCAAAGTTACAGATTTTGTGCTTAATACCTCTGATATGAAACTACTCTTACTGCTTGCTTTTAGCATCTGCCACGTTCCTTTGAAGAAAAACGTGCCAAAGACATTCATGATATCAGATTAGATATCAAATTGGTGTTTCCACAGTAACTCATAAAATTAATCGTCTGAGGTTTGGGGTTTTTTTTTCTTTCTAAAACTTCCTGTTTGCACATAAAATCTAAGACTGTAGGTCCTTGGGAGTCTGTAATTTGCACGTTCTATGAAATTTATTTTTTAGGCTTTGAGTATTGATGTAAGGGAGATGCCACTTTTATGCAGGGGCTGCAGGAGGGAGCTGGGCTATCTAGCGGGTCTTCTTATGTCTTACCTGGAGTGCCAGGACATGAAGTTTGGGGTTTGTCTTCTAGTTAAGGTGGCATCAGTGTCATGTTACTTGTACTGAAATGTAAGGGTATTATCACTGCATGATTTTCCTAGTTGGTCATTTACTTCCTTTTTTCCAGAGCAAAGTTAACTTGGAGTTTTCTTTGAAGATAATTTAGGAACTTGTGAACTCTATCCTGAAGTATTCAATACCATGCTCTACTTCTTCACATGACACTGGATTGTCGTCATCCACAGCCATTGGCAAGCTGCATTGCCAAAAAGTTAAAAATGCTTTCAACTGAAATCTTCATTTAATCTAAGGAGAAATTTAACATCTGATTCTTCATTTCCTTTGATTTAAAAAAAATAAAATAAAATTCCCTCATAGGCCTCTAAAATAATTTTCAGATGACAGCAGAAAGGAAGAGTGGACACAGAGGTGTGGCTTGTTTGTGGGCTTTGGTTTTTTTGTTTTGTTCTGGTTTTTAAACAAACAAACAACAAAGAACGTAAAACCTCTAATGTCTCCAATGTTTAGGTATGGAAATTTTCAGGTCCACAACATGCTCTTTTCCTTTAACTGAAGTTATGACAAAAAATACCTGTTGCAACTAAGTATAAAGGGTAGTAGGGCAATGTACTTGAGCATCTTGGATCCACAGATGCACACGCAGTTTTGAAAATCCAGAAATCTTTGGTATGTGTATAACAAAGAGTTCTCCATGCGTGACGTTTCTGTTGAAAAGTGGCCATACGTGTCATATCTCACACTCGCTGCGTTTGTTAATCGTAGTAGAACAGACAGGTAATATATTTCATTTTGTTCTACTGCAATCAGAAAGCAATAGTATCTTTCTCACTGCACAACTAGCAGTGGAAGAATTAAGTTGTATGTAGTGGTTCAATTCTTAGTGACAGAGCTACAAAGGAAATGCATGAATAAAACATCATTATAAATATGCTAGCATCAAAGCTACCTGCGTATCATGTAGAGGTTTTTGTATTGTTAAAATCAACTGTATAAAAATAATCTTTTAAAATCTTTTTCAAAAGTTGAACTTCATTCAAAAGACTAGTTTTTCTATTGTATTTTCAAACTCTGTGTTCACCTCTTCAAGGGCAAAATCTTGAATTATGCTTAGAGAAAAATGCTCTTTTTTTTTTTTTTTTTTTTAAAAATACAGAATATCCAACCACATTTATTTATTTGTGAATTCTCTATTAAAGTGGAGTGGATTCTTTGGCTGTATGAAGTGAAGAGACTGGCTCCACAAATCTTTTGAGCAGATACATTTTTTGATATCCTTAGGAGTGGGTGGAGGTGAGCTTTCCCAGTGTGGTCTGAAAGAAAACATAATACAGTGTATGTGGGAGTTCAGATCTTGTAATCTCATTTGAATTCTGCCCCAGTCTCTGCTGTGTAGCTTTGGACTTGTTGCATAATTTCTCTGTGCCTTTTTTTTTTTCATTTTCACTTGTGTGCCTTTGCCTAAATTACATTGAGTATGGGATTTTTGATAGAGGTGCCTTCATGGGGCAGGTAATACGTCTTTCAGGAAGAGTATTTTCACTAGGTGATTGTGCAGAGACTATTTTACAAGGTACTAGAGACAGGACTAAATGAACATAGGACCCATTCTAATGTCATAAAGCCATCCATACTCAGTGCATGTCAAACCAAGATCATCTGAAGATAGTTTTCCTATTGCTGTCTGTCTTTATTTAAATTTAATTTTTACCTATGTAAATTTATATGTATATATTGTTTCCTTTACATACATGTGTTCATTTCCATTATTTTTTATGGATAATTTATTTCAATAATAATTCTGGATGCAACTGTTTTCCGTATCATTCCTTTATGTTATTTCTACTTTTTAAACAAGTTTCTGGATATCGTTTGTCACAATTGGGCAATTACGGATTTTGGAGTACGAGATGGGAGATATTCTGACGAAGATCTGTAGCCTAGTTTAATCAAAGCACTGTGTTAGTTTGTCTTTACTTTGTAAATGCTGGAGTGGGAAAGTGTGCACAGCTGGTCCCCGTGCTGCTATACCTGTTCTGAGTCAGCTGAAAAAAGTAATTATCCAGTGTTCTCAGGATAGCACTATTAAAAGCAAAATCTAACACAGACACTCCCACGCCCCCAGCAGTAAATGGTTTTATAACAGAGTTAAACATGTTCATGTGTTGCTAAGTGTAATTTGTTCAGGGTAGGCTCATCACTAAAGCAGACAGGTTTTTATTTGGGGGCTGGAGTCTCATTTGCATTAATATACACGCGCGTTTCTTTCTGGCAGTAGAGAAATTGAGTCCATAGTTGTGCTGACTTTGGTCATGTGCGAGGAAAGCCCCATGTAAGGATCCTGGAAATCTGATCTGTTGAAGTGTTTCTATCGCAGGTATAACCCTATACCTCCTTTAGGATGATGAATAGGAGCCTGCTGTTCTTTGATTTAATAGATGCTCCATGGCAAAGTTGAATTAAGTCTCCGTGTTGCCAGAGCATTATGCAAGTACTTTCTTTTTTCCTGGCATTCAGCTCTGACCTATTTTCTTTTTGTATGTGATTTTTTGGTTTTTTTGTGACTTGCTACCACGTAGCCTTCATTATTTATAAACTGTCTCTGTCCCTTGTGGGGAAAAAAAAAGCCAAACAAACCAACCCATACAATGCTCTGAACGAAATCTGAGTTAGCAAAGAAAATTATCTATCTGAAATGTTACAAAGTTTTATGTCTCTGACTAAAATGATACTAACCTCATTTTAATTAAAAGGAATAATTTCCAAGCTGAGAATTGATGTCAATGTAAATGGTAATGGGTGAGTTGTGAATAGCATATCAAAGTCTGTAATGGCTATACTGCCAGGGTCAATGCAGCCTCAGCCAAAGCATTGTCATATTAGATTGTCCTAAAAATGTCATTAAATGGCAATGTAATTTTCTCTCTTTCCCCATTTTGTCACTGCTGTGGCAGAGATGTGTCTGAATAGAAGTTTTTTTAACAATTTGCTAATCCAGCATCATTTATTAAGTGTTTCCATAATTCAGTGCTTGAAGCATCTTAATCACCTGCCTGTATTTAACGGTGGGGTCCAGATGCTGCAGGAAATACACTTAGAGGGCCTTGTCTCTTGCCAACTCTTGTGGCCGTGCTTTGGGTACAGAGGAAGAACATCGGTAGAGCTTCTGAATATATATAAAATAATGTGAATACAGTGAACATATAACACAGGCCTGGGGTCCTTATCTATTTCGTAGTATAGACAAACCAGATTATCTAGTAAAAATAACTTCTTTTCGGATTACTAATCCTGGTGCACTGACATCAGTTCTTTATGGATAGGCATCACTTCATTATTCCCTCCAGTCACTTTACACACAGAGAACAAGGGAAGGAATTTAAATGTTGCTTTGTCACAGCTGTGAATGGAATCTAGCTTTCTTTTGAAAATCTGTAATTAAAAAGAAAGAATCAACAACAGCAAAGAGGAATTCCATGTCGTGTTGATAAAAAGTTCCTCATTAAATTCCAGAGCAAAAAGGACAAAAATAATTCAAAATCATACACAATTGTTTTCTTCCCAGCTATAATAGTTTGTCGCAAGTTCTCTTGTAAAAATCGTATTTGTAGGACTTCAATCATTTGAATGAATAATTTGCTTCTGGCTGAAAGTTGGCACACGTGCTCTCAGCTCTAGTGCAATTTTTGGCTTTTCTGAAGGTGCCTTTATGGTCTATTCAGTAAATAGAAAATAGTTTCTTTTTTGGCACATGTAACTTGAAAAACGTTTAAAGGACTATTATTCCATAAAAATGTCTAAATGCCATGACCTCTCTGTCTCTTCCACTCTTCTGAAATGGAGAGAAGCTACTCTTATGAAAGAGCAGAGGGATCAAGTGTGATAATGAATTAGTGAGAGGTACACAGTCAGGTTTTTTTGGTTTAAAGTTTTTTGGGGGGCTTTCAGGCTTTTTTGGGGTGTTGGCTTTTTTTTTTTTATTTTATTACTGTATTGCTGCTGTTAGCCCTTCTTGAAGACAAAAAGGCTTGTGGAGTTTTGTATCAGCTTGGCAATGCCACCTAGACAACAGCTTCAAAGTGCTGCTCTGAAAAAGTTGTTAGTATCAGAATGTCATCTATTTCCACAGTGTAAAAAGGGCAGCTTTACACTGGAGTGCATCAGGAAGCTTGGGTAGGGTCCCATGATAATGTGATCCCAAGCCAGACATGCCACTCCTTGGACTCTTTGGTGGAGTACCTGGTACTGCACAAGGGTGATTCAGAATCTGACTTTTGTCAGAACTCACTGACATTTCTGAGTTTCAGTTCAGAATTTTTGAACAATTTCATAATTTCTGAAATTAGTATAGTTTGCTAGAGTGCTGTAAATTTTGAAGATTGTTCATCTGGAGTATTTTTGAAAAATTAAGCAGTGAGAGTATACGTACAGCTTCTGAAGGCAAATTAATGAATAATCTTATGGCATTTCTGAATGCAAGGAGTCAGATATGTGACATCTCTTAAGTGACACTGGGTGCTAGTAAATGTTTCCAGTTAACCTGTTGCTCCACATTGAATATCTGTGTATGAGAAGTTATATCAAGTATTCAATAATAAGGACAATTTAATATCATCCAATGCTGAATTTACAAATAGGAGAGGAACAATTTAGAAAATTGAATATTCTGTATATACAATTGTATTTAAAGAATGTGGATACATTCTACATTTATTCTAACCGACATAGTGAAAATACATAGCTGAAAAGTAATTGCCATTGGAGTAATACTTATGTTCATTAAGAGCATGAATAGTACAATCCGAAGATCTGATAAGTATTTTTCGATCCATTGCCATAAATGCAGCATTTGTAAGTTTAAAATGATCAAACTAGGGTTCTTTTGTAGGTGAGTTTACTTCAGCATGATGATTGCAGCTGAATTGTCAGTAGGAGTTCCTGTAAATATGATGACGTTTGATTGGCCTGGACTTTGAGCAGCACCTTCTTGCTGGCACCTGCTTCATTATGAGTAAAGTTGTAACTGTCACAGCTGCTGCAGATTTAGTTCTTGATTTATTATTAATGCATTCTTAACTGAGTTTTTTCTAGTGGATTGGTGGCTGTGAGTTGATGATAAATATGTAAGTGAATGTGCTTCTCTGGGGGAAAAGCCTTGAATGCCGCTGTATTTTGACCATGGTCTTACAGGAAGTTACCAGTGATGGGTTGGTGGTTTGTCCTTTCTGTGGTGTGGCAAGTTAGAGGGTTTTGCTTTTGAAGTTTTGAGGGGCAACTCTCAACTGTAGTGTTGACTTTCATGTTTCTGTGCATCCTCTTGTAGATGTTTTTCAGAGGCTTGGAGGGGGAGGGTACTTTGAAGGAGAAGCAGGACCCTGAGGTCCATGTGTTCCTCCGTACTCCAGCAGGTATAATCAGCAGGGACTGGAATAGTAGTTTTAAATTAATGCAGTTACTCTTGGCATTACCTAGAATGTTTTATTGGAAAATAATTTTCCATCATCTCCCTGGCTATTAACACATACAGCTAAACATATGACTGTGGTGGGTTTGAAAACTTGTATCCTAGGTTTCTTTTGCTGACCCAAATAGTTAGCTTTGCTCTACATATGGCTGGAAGCTCAGAAAGAATGTGTAGATTTTATTGATTAAAAATGAATTGTGAGAAAATGTGTCAGCTTAAGAACTTGGAACACTGTGGTTCTGCTTCTGCTTTTGGTCCCTGCCACCTTTTTTCTTTTCTTTTTTTTTCTCTGCTTTTCCTGTCTTTTGAGAGAGAGGGCGGAATATAATTAACAAGACTGAACAAGTACTTGTAATTAAGAGCTTCAGATGTGAAACATTACCAGTTCAATTTATTCTTAGAGTTCAATTCTAGAGTTGAAGTGTCTGGGATTACTCCTGCAAATTAGCATTATGGCCAGCAGTGGAAAGAGCATTTGTGATGGATAGTTCAGGTATTTTCATTAGCATTCAATAACCAGTCTCCACCATGGGATGATCACCCAAGCTTTCTGTTCATCCTTCCTTTCTATCCTGTTCCTCTTAGTGGGAATGCATTCACTTAAAAATCATCTTTTAAAGCTTATTGGCTATATGATAATAGACAGGAATCAAAGGTAAACTTACTGTGACATTGTCTGAACTTAGAATGACATTTTCTGTTGTCCTTGATAACCGAAATATGAAATGCTCCAAAAAGTTGAATTGTTTTAATGTCACTTCTGCCGGAGTGTGACATCATGGAAGAAGAAGGCACAATGGTATGCCTTTTTGCATTCGGTTCAGTTGCTAACTCATTTTGTCCCTTTGGCTTTACCAAATGTATTTTTTGGTGAAGGCTAGCCTGCTTCATCTTAATGAACAAAATATCAGTAAAACTGAGACCAATTTGATAATTTATGCTACGTATTTGTCATTGGAATCACAATTAATAAATTGCTGATACATATTTTGGTTTTGAGGGTTAGTGGAAATTAGGTCTTCTCTATTCTTCTGTTGAGCTGGTATTAATGATTCTGGGTATTGGTATCCCCAGAGAAGCTGGATAAAGAGGCAGCATTTAGCTGAAATGTTCTTGACTCAACCTTGCAGTAATACTAAGTCGAAACAACAAAGTCTTTGTTGTTTGCTTTGATGTTTTTGAAAGGAAATACTTTGACCTTACCTAGAAATAGTTGATTGTGCATTCACATTTAACAAAATCCATTAGTTTTCATAGAACATCTTAAGTCTGTTGAATCCATATTTTCTTCCAAAAATAAGACTTGGAAAAAATTCAAGCATCACTTTGTAGTTCCCGTGTAGTTAGCAAACGTTTAGCAAAGCTGATTTCATTATTTTCCTATTGAATGATTATGTGCTTCCATACTTGTATAATAATAATATGGATAACAAGAAGCAAAGGGGAATGTAAACAGCCATAGAACTCAAGCATGCACACTAAAGCATGCAACTCTGCTTTACTAAGAAAACCTATTAGAAATTGTTGACTTCAGGAATGGATCCAAGTATGTGAATTTTGTACTTCATCTCATTTCAAAAGGCTTTTGTCTCTTTATGACTCTTCTAATTCCTGAGCAAATGTTTAGGCCTGATACTTAAAAAAAAAAAAAAATAATTAAAGACTTTTAGCGCATTTTCCCATTGATTTTTGTAGGGGAAATACTGTTTTTTTTCAATTGTTTATAACTTAGTTACATGCCATATATGCATCTGAAGACAGGGTTATTTCCTGTCCTTAAGTCAGAAGATATATGTGCATATAGCTACAGACACAGGCCAGGCCTCCTTTTTCTTTGGGGCATCCATGTAGCTAACAATTATTTGATTTTCTCCTTCAGTTATTTCAAGAAGCCTCTACAGGTTCTGTTCTGAGAAACCTGCTGGCATCAGTGGTGAGAGCTGCCCACTAACATGCGAGCTCGGTTTCTGGAAGGAAGGACAGACCCTATTTTTTTTTAAGATTTTTTTTTTTTTTTTCTGTGAGCAAGAAATAACTGACAAGTCACAACCTATAAAAAGTAAACCCGAATCATGGACTATTTTTGAAAAAGCAGCAAGTTGGGAGGCTTGGGTTTCAAGGTTTTTTTTTTCCTCGATAAAAAACATTGGTAATTATGTAGGGGTAGTTTTACCAGGTATTCAGATACCGTTTGTCAACAATTATACATTTAATTTAAAAAAAAAAAAAAAAAGGCATGCAGATCTTTTTGTGAAAATTTACCAAAAGTTGTTTACATCGTTAACTAAATTCTTTGTGATTCTATAGATAAATATATCCTGGGCTATATTTTTATTTCATGCATATAGATCATATTCATTGTTTACCCTAAATAATTCAAACAGGCTGTGTAAGGTAGGTGTCACTGTAAGTATAAATAAGAGTCAGAACTGGGGGTTGCAAGAGGGATCATCAGCTAAAATCTACACGTACATCATCAGTGCGTTTTGTGTGGGGAAAATGGGTGGCAGAACTTCTTCCTTGCTCTTGATGTAGCCTTGTGTGTGATGTTTCACCCAGAACACAATTTAAGTCTATCCTGCAGGTCTAAATGTGATGTAAAAGATATTCATCCATTTAAAAATAAAGTCCTCCTTTTCGGGGTCATGCACCTACCATCCCCTTTTTCTTGATTCCATAAAAATAAGAGTTAAAGTCCTGGACAGTCCTGTGCCGCTTCATTCTCTTAAAACAAACAAAAAACCTGCTGTTGATGTACAGATGGCATAGAAAACTCTGCTAACAGCTTTCAAGAATACATCAAGGACAATTACTTCTAAGCCTTTATGAAAATAAGAGAAAGCAACGTTCGGTACCCCATTTTGCTGGCTAATAATTAGAAGATTTAGAGATGCCAGCCGGGTGGCTTTAGCCGTGACATCTGGAAGTATAACTTCTTCCTTAATTTTACTCTCTGCTAATCAAATATTTCTGAACCTCTTTGTAAATTGTGAGGTTTTTCTACGGAGTAAACCTGTGCTGCCTTCTTTATCCTCCTTTTGTCCCCATTCCCCTCCAAACAAACAAAGCCTTATCCAGGCAGCAGAAAAAGCTTTCATAGAAGCTGTTTTTTTAATTCATGAAGGTTTGGGGTTTTTTTCTTCATGAAGGTTTGGGGTTTTTTTTCAAGTGAGCAACGTAAGCCTCACTGCCTTTTCCTCCAAGCAGAAGAAGGAGGACCTGCCTTCAGAAGAGCAATAAGAACATCTAACTTTGCTTGCTCCTTAAATTAAAACCAGAAATTCCCGATACTATTACTTGCCAAAGCAAATGATACTCTTCATGCAGGATTCTCCCTTTGGAGAAGAATCAGAGAAAACAAATATTTTGAGGCAGATATTAGTCATGACACTTAACATGCCAATATGAAGTGCCAATAAACTGTGTTGTGATGACAGTATGAAAGCGTTCGTTCAGCTGTTCAGTTAATGTCCATTTTTGTGTGCTCAATGTGGTCAGTCACAAAGAGACTGTAACATGTTAACGGGGAATAGGACTGCATTGCAAAACTCCAAACTACAAAACTTCCCAAGTGACCTCCAGTCTGAGTCTGCACCAGAACATCATAAACGTTTATCCACTCGGTCTTGAGTCACGTTTTAGTCATATCAGTTTAGCGCATCGTTTGTTTGACTGTGAAATGTTGACAAGATTGCTGAGAAAGTGTTCCTATCTCATAGGCATCTACCAGTTTTTCAGACTTTTTATCAAGATCCCCTTCCAGACCATGCTAGATTTATCCTGGCACACCTGTAAAACTCCCCTCCATTGCATGTGCCTACCTTCAAAGACCCAGCGTGAGAGAGACCACTTGCTTTTGCTCTGCATAGTCGTTCCTTTCCCAGATGGATCATTCTGGACATCTGAGGTGCAGCGCTCATGCACAGACCAACCCTATGCTCCATGTGTACCATGGGCACCAAATGCTTGATCTCAGCGGCATGATCAAAGAGGTGTGAGAGCTGATTACCCTGATGTTGAATTACAGCCACCAGAGTCTGTGGGATAAAGCAGTTGGAACTGTAAGAAGAGTCCATCTAGGAGCGGGTTTTATCTTGCTGCTGAAACAGGTATTGAGGCTCTTTTGTTTAGGCCAGTGGACTACCATGTATTGGTTGCATCGGGACGCCTCTCTGGAGCAATGCTTTTGACCTTGATGTTCACACCACTCACCTCCATTCATTCCCTGCCAGCCGGGACCATTGCCGACTGCTCCCACTAGCTGCCTTCTCTGCCAGTTGTTCTTGCTCGCTCTGTCGGCTGCTTTGCTCCGTCAGCCAGTCTGCCGTATGCCGTTTATCTCCCATCTGTTCATTTCCACTCTTGCTGTTCTCTCCTCCCCAGCCACATTTCTTTGCAACCCCTATAGGGTTTCAAGTCTTCTAGAAAGGATACAGTGATATCGATCAATCCACCTGGAGCCTTCCTTTTTCCCTTTTTTTTTCTTTTTTTTTTTTTTTTTTTTTTTTTTAAGAAGAAAGGGTCAACCCCTTCTCTTTATTCTTTTAGTCCAATGTTTGGGTTTTTTTACATCAAGGGTGTAAGCCACAGCATTCCTGTAGGGTGACCTATCCAATCTAAAAGAGTGGACAGGTTAGCTGTTTATGCTTTCCAGACGCATTTTCCTCAATTTTACCATTTGTCTGTGTTTAACAGGAATCTTGCCAAGAGTTGCAAAAATTACCTAATCCATGGATGAATTGAGTTTGATCAACTGGAGCTTTTGGTTGATTCCAGGCAGCTTCCTTTACTTTCTGACCAAGGTCAGCACGGCCCCTGCCTTGTGGGACTTCCCACTGAAGTTTCCAGGGAGAGATTGCTAGTATGTCTCAAGATCTCAGTAGGAGAATGGAAAGTTACTTCGTGTCTCATATGTAGAAGACAGATCATACATCCCAGTGGGATGACTGATTGGATTTTTATTATTTAAGAGTATGACCACACTTGACGTACATTCATTTTGTGATAAATTGTAGCCATCAGGTCCTTTTTTGTGGAATCTCTGACAGTCAAACTTTTGCTGTCCTCAGTGTAGGCAAATGAGCATTCCTGTATTACTGCAGTGTGGTGTACTCATGCATAAGAGAGCTGTAGCTTTCGGAGTGTTTCTCTGTTTTCTTGAGTGCCTTTTGAATTATAGTCATGGCCTCCAAAATGCTTGTAATCCCTCCCAGCTTAATGTGATCTCTGAATTTAATAAAATATGCTCCCTGTTCCATCATCTAATTCACTGATAAAAATAATAAATAATACCGTACTGAACATTGGCTCTTGTGAACTTCACCCAAGTAATCCTTGTGTTTGTCAGCGATTAGATGTTGTTATCAATAGCTGTAAGCCTATTTGACTGTGGTTTGCCCTAGACCATGTCTCCCTAGTTTGTCTATGAGGATGTCATGTAGTAACCGTAGCTTATTTGTACATGCCACTTTTTAGCCTGTAAAATCCTTTTGTTTCCAAGCATGTTGTTTCACTATTTTGGAATAAACCCTACAGTACTGTTTGGTTGTTGTTTCTTTTTTTTTTTTTTTTTTCTGGACTCTGAGGATTTAGCCACTGTACTTGTTTTCTTTTACTCCCAAGCTGATATTTTAGTGGATGTGCACTCATCCTGACTCGCGGCTGTAGGAACAAGGGTCTCATATGGCACAATGGAGTGCTTCCACCTGTTTGTGTCTTTGATTTGTTTTTAAAATGTAAATTGTTGCTATGTTTAGAAGAGCTGTTCAGTGCATCTTAGCAATTAAGGTTGACACCACTGTATACAAGTGCCAGAACAGTTCTTTTTGATATACCGTAAATGATCTCAGTGTCAGATATAATGGATGGTTATGGTGTACTTGTCAGTGGCATCCTTCTCATTTTGAGTCTGAGTGAAAATGAGAAATAGTGAGGGAATGGTTGTTGAATATATTTTTCTTTCCTGTTGAGTAGCAGTTATATTTTAAATGGCATAACTGATTTTTTTCCATTCACATTTTCACCTGAAACTGAAAGTATTTGTAAATTTTTCTGTTAACCTTTGCATCTATTGATGCTTGGGGTCCAAGCATGCAGTGCCTATACTGCCCTTTGTGAGTATTCCTGCTACTGGGGAAACCGTGGAAGTAAATTTTGCTTAGAAGACAGAAGTTTCTCAGTCAGTGTACAGCTCTTACTATTGCCCTTGAAGTGCTGTAGCATTTTCAGTCGTGTTTAGTCTGCTTCAGTAGCTAAGATAGATATGGGACCAGTACTGCTCTTGCTTAGTTAACGTTGTTTATTTGACATGTTAGTTTAAAAGGAATATTTCTGCAGCCCATCAAGCACAGCCATCTGCAGGAAACACGGAGGGCAGCCCCTCTCCCAGGCACCACAGCATGTCAATGGGGCAGTTGGGAGATACCGTGTGGTTCTTGGCGAAGGAGTTGATACGTGTATCATAATGGCAACAAGATTAAATTCGATCCAAACTTAATGCAAGTGTGAAGTGCTGCTCTCGGGAAACATGAGGTTCACAAATGCATGATGGGGAACGACATGCAGCCAGTATAACAGGGTCTGTTTGTTTGGACCTCAAGCTCAATGGAAATCTGTCAATATGCTGCAGTTAAAAAGGCCAATGTTACTCTTCTGTGAAATGTGGGGAGGTAATTGGTCTACGCAACTAAATAAATGTCACTCAGGTCTCGGATGCGCGGCTGCGTCTAGCTGTAGACATTGTACTCTTAGCAGCAGTTGAAGAAAGTCTTTTGCATCACAGCAACATTTGTTTGAGGTCTAGAAATATATCTATGGGGAAATGTTTTATTTTAAATTTAATTTTTGGAAAGTATTTAATTGGCGAGTGCAGTCAACATCTGTCATTGTATGAGGTATTGCTAGAAAGGGGGCAGGCTGTCTTTGCAATCTTCCTTGCTGAGGATTTTAAACATCAGATTAAAAAAACACTTTCAGAGATGGTCTATATATGTATCTTTCATCAGAGAAAAAGAGTCAGATGTCTTAATATCCCTTCCATGATTTTGTTTGTCATCCTTTTGCAGAAAGACACCTCTTCTTTACTTTTGTTGGGATTCCCTATTTTTCAGGGGGTTTCTAAGAAGAAAATATTCCCACACTCTACTAAAAGTCTCACTTAAAACAAATCCCACAATTTTTCTTCAGCAGAACGAGCAGAATAGTGGGTCAGCTAAAAATATGCTGCATTTCAGAGAGCTTCCATGGATATTGGGAATGTGGATATTGAGGACTTTCAATAACGTGGTTCTAGGGATATCTTTACCTCTGAATAAGAGGCAAAGCTTTGTTTCATATCATCTGTTTTAACTATGTTTGACAGTTGGGAGTTAGGCAAATGCTAAAACAAAATGGGTTCAATTCGCCAAAGTATTCATTCTCTTCCTGCTACTCGTTATTCACCATTTCTTTGCCAAGTTTCTTCAAAATAGGAGGAGGGATGACATCTGCATGGAGTCTGAGAGAAGACACAAAAAATCCCGCTTAAATCTCAGATAATATTCCTGTAGATATTTGGTGTCTGCCCTAGGTAACTCAATTAAAAATACTGCATCGTTCACCGTGCAAATGGTTTGTATTAGAACTACTTTGTATTGAGCATTATCTGAGAGGAGAGGGAGGCTGGCTCACAAACCAGCACATACTCTCTCAGCTAAAGAATGAGGCTGGTTTTTCTCCAGTGCTGCTTCATAAAGCAAAATACGGCGGGCAGCAATAAATTGAGTCAAAGAGGTAAAAGGAAAAATAATCACATTCCGTACCGCATCCAAACATCTTTGATTGCTTTGTGTCTGTCTTATTCAGGGCAATATGTTCCTTTCTGCTGCAAGGCATGGAAGAAATCAAACAAAAATACCAGCTCTATCCAGATGATTAAGTTTGGAGAGGGAACAGAAGGCATTTGGTGCTCTGTTTTTCTTCCCAGGAATAGCAGAATTCCCTCTGTGTAGCACAATAGTGTTGGATCCTTCATTCATTTTGTTTTGTTCTTCTGGGATGGGGCAGAAGGGGAAATAGAGGAGCCTAGCTAGCCAGGAGAAGTCAGTGCTTTATTTGCCAGTATTTTTGACAAGGATTTTTCCTCCTTGTCTGTGATAAACTCCCAGGTTTCCTGGGCATGTGGACATGTGGATATACCAGACAAAATATATCTGACCAACAGAAAAACATTTTCTTACAGGAATCACCATTATAATGAGGTAATTGATATTAAGATGCACTTTTCTGGAAGTATTTTTCTGAAGTCCTTGAAAGGTTCACTGTACAGTGTAAGGTTTTAGTGCAAACTGATACCGACACTCACAAAACTTTTTCTATTTTTCAGTCCAGAGGATCACTATATATAACTTGTGTTTTTTTAATCCATACATGTCATTTGTTACAATTCAGCATAGTCCTTTTCAAAATACTTCTAATGGAGTATCTTCAGTAAAGCTGAAACAGAAGGGCTTAAAGCATAAATTGCAGTTGCCAATTTATGACAGCTTGGTTCCAAAGTAATCTAGGTGAAAAGGGATAAGAAACAGTTTGGTGCTATTATAGAGAGGTCTTGCTCTCTGCAGATTGTCACCTGGGTGGCGCAATATCAGTATCATAAAAGAATCTTCTTCTTGCTCCCTCTCTGCTTCAGATCACTTACTTGAAGTGAGTCATTTGAAGATTTTAGAGCTCTCAAAGAACACTTGCCATCCAGTATTTTCTGAAGAAATGGATTAAGTTGTTTCACTAAACCTTGAGAGAAGTTGGGGAAAAAAATGGAAGGAACTGGTCAGAGTTACAGGTAGGGGCATGGATGCACGAGCTGGGGAGGTGATAGTTTAAAAAAAAAACTAAACTAAAAGCCGTTAAGAATAGGACTGCAGAGTGCCTATTCAATGACCTTCTCTAGACTTGGACTCATTATTCAAGTCAATAACGCTTCCTTTCTGGCAAGTAGCAGTGAAAGCTGGAAGTTAGGTGCTTGCAAGTCAGGAATGCCACGCATATAGTTTTACCATATAGAATCATAGAATAGTTTAGGTTGGAAGGGACCTTTAAAGGTTATCTACTCCAACCTCCCCTGCAATGATCAGGGACATCTTTTAGCACCTTTGTGCATACACGTTATGATGCATCTGGTTAATTATATGCTGTCACGTCCCACTCTCAGGAAAGAGCGGGGGTAAGTGACTTCAGATTCGTAAATTCTCAATGGCGGAGAGTAAGGTGAGATAAATCTCAAGTTCCATATACAAACATTTATTAGCTTCCCAAAATGGCTAGTATAGGTCTTAACAAGTCCACGATAATTGGTTAGGTATATAACAAATTATGGCAAATGGTGAGGTATGCATTGTGTTGCTTAACAAAAGGTATAGGACAATTTATGGCAAGCGGTACTTAAGGTCGTTACTTAACAACTCTAACTGTTACTTAACAATTCTAAGAGAAAAGTGAAGCTGAGGGATAGAGAAAGGAAAAGACAGAGGAAAAAGACAGAGATAAAGATATCACTGGTCCTGGTTTCAGCGTCTTTTTCAGGGAATCTTCCCAAGCATAATCTTCTTCTTTCTTGGGAGAATCTTCCCAGGCACAATCTTCCCAGGCACAATCTTCTTTTGTTTCTTCTTTGTTTCCCCCCTAGGGGCACTTATTTTCCTCTTTTATGTTTGCTGAATTAGCATGGTCCACCCCCCTTGCTGAGGACAGCCTCGTCTCAGGTTTCTCCCTTCTCCCGGGTGATGTGTAGCATGATTTGGGTGGAGAGACGAGTGCCATAGTCGTACATGTTTAGCATGATCTCTATAATCTTCATTAGCATATGCAGGGTGTGTGCTTTCATATGCATTTCACGGATAATGAAGCAAAGGTCACTCATCGGACACAATGGCCTTGAGAACTGAGAACTAGCAAGCTCACCACACGAGTGGCAGAATTGTCCTGTCTTCACAAGACAGTTCTTCCACACTTTCAGGGGCCAGAAGGGTTAGCCTTATCAGTTCTTTGAAGGCCAGGCCTGCATTATTTATTTCCTTGAGAGTGTCTGAGGCATTCCATTGAAGGCTTGGAGGGCCTTCTGCCCCTCGTCAGGGAATTTACAGTCTGTCCCTTATATATGCTTGAAGAGGCTCTCCTCCCTAGTTTCCACAAAACCCTCACTAGCTCGGTGTATGCGGTGGATTTGCTTTAGGGCTCTATATACAAGGTGCAACTCATAGCGAGTAAAGTAGAGGACTCTTAAGAGGACAGTGTTTGCAACCTGGCTAATTGGGTTTCAGCTTTGCCTCTGCTCCGGAATTCCTCCACGATGCTGGGAGAATCACGTAGATAAAAAAATTCTCAAGCATAACTCCTCACTGTGTTGCTTATTTTCTAAGGGCTTCCTATCAGGAACTATGGGTTGATTTACTCAAGTTTGGAGCACTTGAACTGTGGTCTGAAGGTGAAAAGTGCCATATAACGTGAAGTAACCTGAAAGATCAGGCATAGGCTTCTCAAATTTGGTTGCCCAAGAGGAGCTGACACTTTTGATCATTCTTGTCATAATCTTTGTGCTTCTGTTCTCAATGTGTCAGATACATGAAAGAAAACGTGCTCAGTCAGTTGTAAACAATGGAGGTAGACAAAAACTTTCATTTGGGTATATATATGCCACTAACTTAAAAATATGTTTATTGAAATATGCTTGCATCTGTTGTATTATAATTAAATTGCTCTTTGCTGGTGACAACATGAAGTATTTTTAGTGATGGCTTAAGGAGACCAGGAATCTTGCTTGTGGGTTTTGGGTGGGTTTTTGTGTTTTGTTTTGGGTTTTTTTAGGGGGGGTGGGGGGATGGTTTTTTGTTGGGTTGTTTTGGTTTTTGTCTTCAGCAGTGTCAGATACAAGGGAGACAATATAATGGTATTACATAGGAGAGAGATCCCTGGGAAACGCTGAAGGATGCTGTGGGAAGCAGAGGTCTAAGCGCAGATGTTAGACTCCAAAGCCAGGGATGCATAATTTTCCAAAAGACAATATAAAGGCACAGGGCATCAACAAATCTGATGTAAGTTACTGATGCTTTTTGAGAGATTGCATGGCCATCATGAACATTAGCCTCTTCATATTGACAGTTGTCTGGTTTTGTTCGTTAGTGTTTTGCTCCCCGCTCTGCTAGCTCACAGAGGAAAGAAACTGCACAACTAACAAAACATGTCGGTTCAGTGAAAAGGCACTTTATGTTTCGTTTAACTGCCTTGAACAGCTACTTTGTACCAACAGCAACGGGTGAAGCAGAGCAAAGAAAGTGTGGGTAAACCGTGGGTTCTCCCTCTGGTAAAACAAATAGAAATAGGTACTCATCTCTTCACCTAATTCTTTGAAAGCTCAGTGTTACACCTCCTGGGCACGGTGTTCATTTGTCTTTGCAAGGATGAGCTGCATGCCAGGATTCCCGGGGTGGAGTGCTTTTTCTTCTTGACCAGCAAATGCCTGCAAAGAAATAATAGGCTCGTGCATTTATAATCATATATTTGATTTGGCTACCTCTTGCTTATTTAAAATATTTATTAATTACATTTCAAATACTTCTTCTGACTTGCTAACTTGTTTTTAATTAAATCCTTGTTAAGTTGATTGACTTAATTGAAATAAATGCAACACCCTGATGAGAACTGGGTTATTTTGAATCTAGTTAACCTTCAAATGAAGGTTTTTTTTTTTTCTGCAGCGTAATTACAATTGAGATTAGCTTATTATGCACATAATGAGTGACCTTTCGTCTTGTCCAAGGTAAATAAATACGCAGAGGTATTTGCTGCATGAGCAGAAAGTACACAAGTTTTTAATATAAGATACAAACTTACTGTTTGTTTTGTCTTTCGGGGCTGTGGTTGAGACCGACATGCTATTTTTATTTGTAAAGTTCTGAAAGACACAAGGCAGGAGAGAGGCCCTCGTGTCAGGTGCTGCGCAGAACCTCAGAAAGAATAAATGGATTCAGCTACTAAATCAGGCTTCATTTCTGACTCTTATCTCGTGTTTCCTGGGCTGCCTCTGGATGTCCTTGTGCTACGTCTTGAATAAAAATGAAGCTTCAAAATTGTAGTTTCTCTCTCTTTCTGCTTCCGTCAGGCTTGTCAATTCTCTTTAAAAAAGAAAGATTAAAAGCCCTAGTGATTGCTGTGTATAGGCCTCAAGTGCAGAATCATTCCCATCAAGGCTTCTCTTTGTTTTTCAAGGCCCCATTCATTGGGAATACTTCTGTTAATTGTATTGTTATATATCCTCATACTTCATTTAAATGCTGACATGGGATACAGTACTGCTGTGTTTTAATGAGTGTGATAATGACTTGAGGCACAGCATGCATGTAGAGGGAATAGCGATGAAAAATATAATTATACTTTAATTGACAGTATCGTGTAATAGAAAGCATATAGGTAGCATCACAATCTAGCTGACATAGATAAAATCAAAATGTGAAGGCCCCTGCCTTTACGTCAGGATATCCTTCCTTAGTAAGTCCTAAGTGTTCCTGGACATGTTGCACAATGGCTCTGTGCATTGTTTTCATCAGCTATGAAATAGGGAATAGGCATTCTTATTTACTGTTGCAAAGTAGCTCAATTTAAAGCTTCCAATGGAATATCTTGGCACTATTTCTCCTGTCATTATGGCAGAGTGATATTAAATACTGAAAGTAGAGGCCATGGGGTCTCCTTCACTGAGTTTTGTTAATGCCAATATCATCAAGAGCTGTTTGTCAGCAACATCCGAGGAAAGGACAGGCTGATGCCCTTCAGTTTGTAACTCCTTATAATCAGTTCCCTTTGTTCCTGCATTAGTATTTTATGGTCTGCAGAATAGTGACAGTGTCAATTCTATAATGCCTCTTTTCAGTGTGCATGGAAGTCCTTCCTCAAAATGCAGAATATGTGCATTACTTTGTCAAGACTAATGGGACAGTTTAACAATCAAATTGAGGCCTCCTTTAGCGGCAACTGTTATGTTTAAATTATATAGCTATACCAAGCTCATTCTTTGATTGGTTGGAGACTTAGCGAATCTTCTGTTCAGAAGAATACTGTTTGTGCATATTTAAGGTTCAGAATATGTTCATTTGTAAGAGTAATGGAATGCTGATTTAGGCTGTATGCTGGGGAAGTGAAAAGTTTTCATTCATTTGATCCAGGTGCAGACTATAGATGAGGCAAGGGAGATCAAACTGGATTCCATGTAAAACGTCTTTGCATGGGCTTTTCCTCAAATTCAAAAGCAAAAGCTGTGGGAGGTAATATTTTCCTTTTGTATTTTAACAGCATAGTAATGGTCCCACACACACTAGAATTCATTGCTATTGTCACCTGTCTCTGCTAATCAGGTTTTCAGTGTGAGCTGATATTAAGTTGTTAAGGTATCATTCAAAGTCAGATGAAAAAGATTTTAGGTGCTGATTAGCTTATGGAATGACTAAGTCCATAAGTGTTAGTTTGTCTACAAGAAGGATTTAATAATATAAAAGTCAAAACTGATGACTTCACGAAGCAAGAAATCATGCATTTTTTGCTTTAGTTATCTGTGGCAAATATTTTCAATAATCTGACCCTGAGCCTCCCCAGTGAATGATCGATGTCTTCCTTTTACTTATCACATTGCCTTATGGAGATTTTTTTTCAAATAAATTGCAAACAAGCATTTGAAAGGGAAAAATAAAGACCTTTCTATTGTATAATATGCATCGTGATGTTGTAAAATTAACAGTAATCCAAGTCACTAGTTATTCACGTCCAGTAAGATACCAGCACAGAATTCAGAATAGTAAATAGAAATAAATACAAATCCTTAGGAACAGCAGAGAGTGCAGCAATGTCTGAAGAACCAGCTGAGGACAATGTGCTGCCCCACCTTGAGAAAAACAGCTGCCATGAAAAAACTTCAAGGTCTGACTCTGAACTTGCTTACCTTGGAGATTTCTTTGTGTTCATTAACTTTACTTCGACCCCAGGTTGTACGCACTAAAGGTGGTTTATGTAAATATGACCGAGCTGAGGCACCAGGAACCCAAGCACTTGTGGTAGGATCTGGCTCTTGTTGGCTCAGACATGAACGCACGTCAGTGAAGTTCCTGATCTTAAGTTTAATCCTTTAAGATACAGATGCCCTTAGTTAGAGCTGCCACTAGATCTTTTCTTAACCAAATTAATCTTTTTCTGTTAGCTTTTACTACAGCCCTTGCTGTTTGAATGGGTTGGAGGAAACAGCTGACAACTGAAATCTATAAACTGCTGCGAGTTTCCTGACCGCATCTTAATGGTTAGGCAGATGGCAAAAGTAAGTTTACCACATGGATTGGCTACTCATATCTAGCTTATAAAGGTGAAAACATCCTGTTATTTTTACCTCATGCTTGCCACAGTGACCTCTTTTCTCCTCTGAGTTTTTGAATCTGTTTTCTTGTTGTTGTTTATTTAAAGATTTTTTCATCTCTTTTGGAAGATGGAAAAGTTTGCAGTTGTTCAGGGGCTCTGAGTACTACTGCAGAGTCCTCAGTCACAAATAGTGACTGAAAATTATTGTCACTTGACTGCTCTTGGAAAGTCTGCCTTGTCTTGGTTTGACTTGGTTGGGGACCATCACATCCCGTTCTAGGTTAACACCTGCCCCAACGCTTTCAGAAGATGCCTGCGCTACCCCTTGCCAGCATTTTTAGGGGAGGTCAGTACTAAGCGGTATGGCAAAGGAAAGTTGCTTCTGGTTTAGGGAGGAGATGTGTCTCACAGTTGGTTTGAAAAACCTCCCCCTGCTTCTGGCTGGGCAGTAATTTGTTTTGAGGACCAATATAGGATCTGAGTTTCTGTGGCCGTCAGCCTAATGCTGTAAATGAATATTAAGTACACTTTCAAAAGTCAATGATACAATTTAATAAAACACTTTTAATAATACTTTTTAATATTGTAAGGGTTAAGTGGTGGTAAATGATATTGTTTAAAAAAAAAAAAAAGAAAAAAGAGACTCTTCAAACCTAAAAGGTAAAGTAGAAATGAAAAGGGTGAAGCTACTATGAAATTTTGCATATTTTAGGCTGCGCAGTTCTCAGACGAATATATATGACTACTTTTGTACCAATAGAGTTATATTATTATTTTAATTCCTCTGATGTAGGCAATCAATTAAAATATTATACCTGTCAGTTTGCCCTTGGTCTCTCTAAAGGGCTCTTATTTAAGTTTTCTTGCTCCTTAATAACTTGGTTCTACTTGGTTGAAGCTTTAAAGAGATGAAATTTCTTTTCTCTGGCAAAGAATAAGATCAAAGTTATGCTAGCTTGAGGCGTTGAAATTTTCTTAATTGGAGCAAGTTTTCTTCTCCTTCTTAGAAGTCTCATGAAGAAATTAAAGTACAGCTTCTTTTCCTGTCCTCTGTTGTCGTTTCTCACCCAGATGATCAATTGCAAGCTTTATCTGTTTGCAAGGCTTTAGACCCTCTGGTTTTGGAATGTGGTCTCATCTTTTTCTTCCGTAAGATCTTCTATCAGGAGCCTCTGGGGAGGAAGCGGAGCCTCCTTTCTTTCCATTACAATGCTAGAAGTTGTGCTGTTGTGGTTTTCCTTCAGAAAAGGAAGTTTTTTCTACTTAGGTATATTCAGGTGGGGAATGTTGCTGGAGAATGTTATAATGCATTTTTCTGTTCCATTTATTCTCACAAGAGTTAACCCACTCATAATTTCTGGAGACTTTATTTCTAATAGGCTAAAAACTAACCTGTGATGTTGCTGTTCTGTCAGTGTCCTTTTTTTTCTTTTTCTTTTTTTTAAACTCAAAGTTAAAATACCTGCCAATATTTTTTTATAGCTAAGGTATGATATCTGTCAGTTTGTAGCCACGAGCAGAATGCGTATATTTTTTCTAGACTAACATCAAATTGAAAATGTGGTGATTTTGATACACTTCAAGTACTTTGATTAAAAGAGTCAGTGCACAATAAGATTTGTCCACGGTTGTTTCTTTGATGAATGCACTTGAAACACAGAGTTGTGATTTGCCAAAGGCTGCTGTGATATCGGGCAGTGACCTTTAAAACAAAGGGTAGGTTCTGTCCTAGACTTTCAGCGTGGTATTGGGCAGGTGAATTTAAAATTTCTACGTCTGAAGTTCACTTCTCTAAAAGGGGAGACAGAGTCTTCATCATTCTCTCATTTGCTGAGAATGTGTAATCTTTATGACTAAGACTTACTGTCATGCAGTCTGTAATACGGTTGTCCTCCATCTTAGCTGGACGATTTAGGACAAAAAAGTTTTAATTTACAAAGTGCAAATAATATCTGTTATGGTCTTGTCAAATGTAGACCACTAGAAATGCTACCAAATCCCGAATCTCAACGCCTTACAATATCCACAGACAGGGAAGAGACTCTTTATCTCTGTTCCAAGGCACTAGACTGTGTGTTCATTTCCAATTGTATGAGTGCCCGAGTTGCTTTGAGGAGGTAGGGGGAGGGTGGAATTCCCATTTTATTCACCTGTAGCTTATTTTATTCACTGTAGAGGTCACTTTGTGCCTTTGGTTGTAAACTTCATTTTCTACCTGTCTGTTAACACAGTGGCAATAAGGTGTCTGCTAAAAAGTTGACGATGCGTTTTGCTGCTGCTGACTTGTCTCCCTTTTTTTCTAAAAGTACCCAAACAAACACTTTATCTTTGTTTTGTGGAGAAAAAAAATGTCACTATTTCAACTCCGTTATTCTGCGTTCAACCTGCTTCGCCCATTGAGTTCTATACTCCTTGGGGGGAGAGGTCCTTCATTGCTCAGTACATTAGCTATTGCTGTAACACTGCATACAGAAATGAGGAGCTGCAACAGATCTATGTGTCCATTATTAAAAACAGCCCTATATTTCTGAGGAGCCTGGAATACTTCATTTGAGTGGGACTTAGCACTAATGCCAGGGACTTAGAACAGTAAAGATCACAACAAATTGCTTTGACATTTTATCTAGACCCCATTAAGCATTCTTTGAGGTCAGCTTTTAAGCATATTTCTTTTACTTGCAAAAGGTATTCATTAAACATTTAAATATTAGAATGTCTCAGGATTAAGGCTGGTAAATAATGCCACAGACAAAAATGTGTTGGTGAAGAGATTTGTATGTATGTAGAAAAGAAAACAAACTTTTCCCCTGTTGTTCTTTCCAGTGTCTGATTTACTGTGTTTTCCTTGTGACAACTCCAAGGTCCTTTTTTCCATTAACTTAAAGGACATGTATATGCAAGTCCCATTAATGTCAAAAGAAATTACCTGTATCTTTCCTCCCTGTGAATAAGATACAGACACCTTTAGATGCTGCTGCCATTGATAGCTTCTGTGGGCCAAGACCTGCTTGCAGTAAAGCACAAGCACCAGAAACTCTGAGGGAAGTTATCATGATAATCCACTTCTCAATGGATACTGTTAGGCGGGGGTGGGGGTTGGGTGGGGTGTCTTTGAGAGATGGAACCGAAACATCGATGCTTGGTCACGTAAACCTAGCTAGTGTAGAAGTACAATAAGGATCAATTCAGCATTGGCAGGAAAGTGGATTAGATTGTTCTTGGCTTTGGCTTGGTGAGGAGGTAAAAGCACTGTTAGCAAAGCAGTCACCAAATGCATGGATTTAAGTAATTTTCCCTCAGAAACGACAGGCGATAGCCTCAAAAGGCCCTATTATCACTAATTTACATTAAAATGGGGAAAAAATAAGACTGAAAAATCTTATTGCTTATACTGATTTGGGTTTTTAAAAATGAATCAGCTCAAATATAGCTGTGTGAAATCCTGGACCCCGTGAATCAATTTCTAATTGATGAAATTCAACCCTTTTCTCACCTTCTTGTTTGCTCTGTTGTTTTCTGAAGTAAACATTTAAATTGTCCAGTTACCTACATAGGTCACTCTTTCAATTGTGATTTTTTTTTTTAATATTTTTTTGTGGGCCACAGAAGAGAGCCGAGAAAACGCTATGTGGGCAGTTACCATTGATCCAGGCATAGGTTCACTGAGGCTTGGGATTTGTTTGTTTGTTTGTTTCTGGATTGTGATTTTTTTTTTAGAGACAATTCAAATAGTTTGAGCTTCCTAAATTTTTCAGTAGGAAGTTGTTTTTGCAGATCTCAAATCAACCTTTTACTTCCTTTCTGTAGCTCTTGCAGGTTTTTAGCTTTCTTCTGTTTGGAGCTCTGTGTTGGGCATGCTTTCTGGTAGGGGGCGTTCCCAGGTGTTTCGCACAGGGAAGGTGCCATCTTACCATGTCCGGATTCAAAACAGAGTCATCTTGGTGTCAAAATTACTATGTAGGAAAGTTGTATACAATAGCTGAAAAGCTAGCCAAAAATAAAATAGAAGTTTTCTTTTCTTTTTTTTTTCTTTCTTTTTTTTCTTAAGTCAAAGGTGTCAGGAGCAAGTTAACACTGGACTTAGGTTTCAAAATGAGCCTTAAGTGCTAACTCTTGCTTGCAGAAGGACATCAAATTAGATTTTCATTATCTCAGTGAATACAGAAGTTTAGTGTAGTGCATTTCTGAATGTAGTATGGTCTTTACAGCTGCTTCACCTTTTATTCAGACTCTTCAGTGAGGATGTCACTCTTTACCTGAAGGGTATTATCTTACAGAATAAGGACTTCCCTTCCTCTAGCCTTCTAGAAGCACCCATTGCTCATAATCATTTAGGCACGCCTAAAGGTGTGCACGGTGTCTATCTGAAAAAAGGTCTTTTGAACATTTTACAGTTGTATTTATCTGTCACTTACTAACATCAATACCAATAAGTCCTAAAACAAGCAAACGGAACTTCACAAGAAAATTCTCTGGCTTTACTTTAATCTAAATTGAATTACGTAGTTGTACTTTAGGGTTTTTTTTATTTATTTTTACAGTAAGACTTTATAGTTAAACTGCATGTAATTTGTTATACAGTGCTACAGTAGTTGGACCTTGGAAAATATACCCCCCTGTCTCATGGGCCTGTTGTTACACGTGTACGCTCTAGCAGTGATTTCCTAACCTAATGTAAAGAAGTACGTAAGGGTGAAAGGACAAAATGGTGAACCCTTTCTTAGGAGAACTTTCTTCTAGTAGGATTTTAAAATGCAATGCTCGTGGCAGAAAGCCTTATTTCTGGCTATTCGCTGTGATGATTAATGAGACTGATGAAAAGTTTTCCAATTTCTCTTCCCCATCACAATAGATTATTCACTCTTGCTAGAGTGTGCGAGCAGAATCTGCGTTTTACTACTGATATTGCTCCAGCACATATGGTTTATTTGCTTTTAAAACTTTTGGTAACATTTTCTGCCGCTTAATCTCTATGATTGTTTTTGCTTTAAAATCTAGGGGCATTTTGGGCTACACAGGGGAATACCTAAATTCAGTGTCTGATTATGTAAATTAATGGTGTGGTTTTGTATTAAGCTTCTTAACTGTGTTTGCAAGGAAATGCTTGAACGCAGGCATCACCTAGAACTGTAAAACTGATTTCTTAGGTAAAAAACATGAGTACTCCGTGTGTATAATAGAGCATGTATTTTGTAGCATACACATTTCTCTCTGAATTACTGGTTACGCTGGGATTCATCAGTGGGCATAGCTTCCCACCCTTTTTTACATATTCTCTGATTACTCTGGCATTTCTTTCGTAGCCCAGCATATTTTTGGTGAATTACCACTATGCATTGAATTACAGAGAATAGAGATTACAATTCTGAATACCTTAGAGTCAGAACTACTTTCTGTCATTTATCTTCCTTTTTTTCTGTTTACTAAAAGGCACTGGAAATAAGGTTCCTTAGGAATGAGATTTGATGAGACTTGTACTTTCTGAGTTACAAAGCTCAACGTAAATGCAAAAACATGTAACTACCTGTAAAATATGCATAACATTTAATTTACTACTATAATTCTTTACTTATTACTTATTTTTATAGTGGGAGATGAGAAATTGTAGAAAGGTTCAATATTTCTTTTGATCTTATATTAGAAATACGTTTTAGTCCACAAATTTTATGAGCTTGTGTGTCCGTAGAGAAATACTAGTAGTTTGCCCAGAGGAGAATGTGCCTGAGATTCTCTCCCTTAATGCTGGGACAAGTTATTGCACAGCTGGAACAGTGTCAGAAGGTCAAGACTAAGAAGTGACAGCTATTGGGACACATTTATCTAGGTCATTTGCTGTCATTCATCAGTCTGTTTACAGCTACGCACCAGGGAAGTTATAATAATAGAAATAATGCTCTTTGGAATACTACTTCAATTAGGTTATGTTTCTTCAAGCAGCTGATTGCATTATCAAAATCATATTTAGAAGAGTTTAAAAGTACACAGGAAAATAGATAGCTTTATAGAGGAGACATTTATTTACAATACACATTAAAAATCTGCCATAATTTGAACATTTGTTCATGTCAAACCTGATAATTAAATTATTAAATGAAACCCAAAGAAGCATCTTTTCTTATTGTGAAAATCAACTTCTACCATATTTTTGCCCTGGGAAAGAAAGTAGATTTTGTGAAAGAGACAGAAATTTACTGTTGCTTTCTTGCGCGGGTCGTACCACTTCCTTAGGGCCACCGCGCTGTCTTTACCTATCTGTTTTCTGATAACTGTTACAAGACAAAGAAATGGCTCAGGATTTCATGCTCAGTATGTAGCAACGCGAGACCAGTAAATGTCAAAGGCAGCTAATGCTTTCTGCAGTCACACTGCTGTGAAGTAACAATTTGCCGGGTTTTACTTACGTTTCTCAGAATAAAAAACAGTACCAGCACCTCAGACTGTGGGACTTTTCCCAGCAGTCCCTTACTCTCCCACAAGATGCATGAGATTATGCTAGCCCCAAACCACCCTCATAATGAAGTTTCGAAATTTATAACTCCCGTCCTGTTCTAAGCATTTGCTTTAACACCTTCAACAATTCCCACCAAAGAAACAAATGCTCTAGCAAATGCTTAGGGGATCTAAAGCCAAGCAGTTCTGGGTATTCGCACACCAGTGCCGCTATCAGCTGATGTTACACCATTACGGATGACTTCCCCGCGTGTCAAATTGGCTTTCGGCTGATTGTGCCTTTCAGTTGGCTTTCCCTGCAGACTCTGCTTGGTGGTGTTGAGAAGTGCCACTCCGAAAGGCAGATTTTTGCAGTGGAGATAAGTGCAGGGAGTGTAAGAATTTATCTTGACTAATATAGCGTTTTGAACAATGCATGGACTACCACCTGAAGGTAGCCATGGAAAAAACGAACTGAAGCTCTTTAGAGAGAAAGGCCTTTGACTTCTCTTTATATATGTTCCTTCTTTCTTACCTTTTCCTTAGCACTCAGCTAAAATCCATATTTAGGTACCTATAGGGCTTTACCCAGACAATCAGAGGAACTGCAGTATAGATTGCTACTTTTAGTTTGCAAAACAGTGACCAGTTAAGATTATTTGGGGATTTTCGATCATTTACCAGACATTAATGACCTTGAAAAACCTGGAAGAATAAACCAAGCAAAGCGTGATTGGTGTTTCTAGATGTCTGCTTCATGAATTTGACTTTTCAGGAAGAAAGGTGTTGCCAATTGAGAAGCTTGTACACAATGGGTGTACAAGCTTTGCATCCTCTCCAGTGCTCTGCTGAACATAAAAGCTGCCATACTGGGTGAGACCAGAGGTCCAGCTTGTCTTTCTCTTACTGTGACCAGCGGTGTAAGAAATGAGGTACACCAGGACTGACAATCAAGGGTTAAGAAGCTTGCTTCTGTATTTAATAATGATCAGTGAGCTTACTCTCTGTGAACTTGTCAGTCTCTTTTTGCATGCTTTATACTTTTGACCTCCTTAATATCTTAAGAAAATGATTTTGTTGGGGTTTAACCCCAGCTGGAAACTAGAACCATGCAGCCACTAGCCTTCACCCCTTCCCTCCCCGCCTACTCTGCGAGAAGGGTAGGGGGGTAAGGAAAAAAAAAAAGAAAGGTAAAGGGTGAAAAAAAAAAAACCAACCACGAAACACCTCATGGGTTGAGATAAACACAATTTAATTGAAACAATAACAGAAAAGGAAAAATAACAATAATGATAATAATAATGACATGATTCACCACCCAGGGAATTGGCTCCACCCAGAGCAGTGATTGTAGTTTCCCACCCCCCTGCTAATCCCCACTTAATATACTGAGCATGGCGTCTATGGTATGGAATATTTCATTGGCCATTCTGCCTATTCTTCTATGGGAAGCTGAAAAAAGTCTTTGAATAGTGTAAATATTGTTTAGCAACAACTAAAACCAATAGGTATTATAGACATTTCTTTCACAGCAATCACTAGAAAGAAAATTAACTCTTTCCCAGCTGAAACCAGGACAAGTTCCTCATTTTACATGCACAATCTGTGAAAATGTTTTTCCTTTGGTTTATTTTAAACCTTCTGGCTGTTAATGTTATAAGACAGCACCAAATTTTTGTGTTACAGATAGGGGTAATGTCTCTATAGCCACCTTTTACGAATTTCCAGTGGTATATGGAGCTTCAAGCGGTATAAAAAAATAGTTTATGGTATTCTGAAGACTACAAGTTTACAGATTGCTTCATGTGGGCATATATAGAAAACAGTATATCCTAGTAATTTATATCTTTTTAAAAAAAAAATAAAGTCCGATATTGCAGAGAAAACATATTCCAAAAGATAATTCCATAGAAAATCCTTAGAATCTCAAATGTATTCCTAACTTTGCTGGTGATTTGATATTTTATCTTAGGCAAACTATTTTATTTTTCTGTGCCACTGCTTCTTAACCCATCTGTTGCATATCTTGCCTCTATCAACTTTCAAAGAGCCGTGTTTTATTATACCTATTGACACACAGTATATCAAAATGATCTTTCAGTTCACTTTTAGGTGTCTGCCCACACTGCTACAAAGGTGATTTTGAAGAAAAAAATATGTGAAGCAATTAAACCGCTCTTTCTTTCTGCCAAGCAGTTGTTGGGAAGATTCTGCAGGGGTATATGACACCATGTGTGACACCCTTCCTTCTCTTACAGTCAGAAAAGAGATGTATAGCTTAGAAATCTGTCTTAATTATGTCAGATGGCCATAATTTGCTGATAACACTTGTAATTCTTGTCTATTTGCATCTTTCAGGAAAATTTCACCTTGAGTCTGCAAGTTGATAATATGCAAATCCTCCACGTTCTGTATAATCACAGCTCCCTATTGCCTTCTCAGCTCCCTCTTCTGTTTTGTTCCTTATTTCATGTGTTGAAACAGCTTTTATTTGATAATTTTTCAGTCCTGTGATCCACAGGCCTCAAAGGTGTGCCTAACAAGGAGCTTTGGAAGGTGACAAGGAAACATACATATATATATATATATATATATATATTCATATATATTATATAGTTCTGTATGTGACATTTTAAGTGATATTCAGACATCAGCTTAAAATTTTTGAAGCGATCTGCCCTGTAAAAAGCCATTGAGAATGACCTTTTCAGGCTGTAAAACACTCTATAAAACAGCATCTCACCTACCTACTTACTCATCACAGAAACATGGTGGGATGACTTGCACAACTGGAGTGCTGCAATGGATGGCTATAAAGTCTTCAGAAGGGACAGGCAAGGAAGGAGAGGCAGTGGAGTGGCCCTGTATGTTAGGGAGTGTTTTGACTGGCTACAGCTTAATGATGGTGACAATAGGGTTGAGTATTTATGGGTAAGAATGAGGGGGAAGCCCAACAAGGCAGATATCAATGGTGGGAGTTTGTTATAGACAACCCAACCAGGATGAAGAGGCAGATGAAATATTCTATAAGCAGCTGGGAGAAGTCTCACAGACACCAGCCTTTGTTCTTTTGTTATGAAAGGTGGATCCTGCTTGACTAACATGATCTCCTTCTGTGACTAGGTGACCCACGTGGATGAGGGAAGGACTGTGGATGTTGTCTACCTAGACTTTAGTAAAGCCTGGGACACCATTTCCCACAGCATTCTCCTGGAGAAACTGGCTGCTCATGGCTTGGACAGGCAGACTCTTTGCTGGGTAAAAAAATGGCTGGATGGCCAGGCCCAAAGAATGGTGGTGAATGGAGTCAAATCCAGTTGGTGACTGGTCACAAGTGGTGTTCCCCAGGGCACAGTATTGGGGCCAGCTGTTTAATATCTTTATCAATGATCTGGATGAGGCGATCAGGTGCACCTTCAGTAAGTTTGTAGATGACACCAAATTGTGCAGGAGTGTTGATCTACTTGAGGGTAGGATGGCTCTACAGAGGGATCTGGACAGGCTGGATCAATGGGCCGAGGCCAATGGTATGAGGTTCAACAAGGGCAAGTGCCGGGTCCTGCTCTTGGGTCACAACAACCCCATGCAGTGCTACAGGCTTGAGGAAGAGTGGCTGGAGAGCTGCCTGGCAGAAAAGGACCTGGGGGTGTTGGTCGACTGCCAGATGAATATGAGCCAGCAGTGTGCCCAGGTGGACAAGGAGGCCAACAGCACCCTGGCTTGTATTAGAAATTGTGTGTCCAGCAGGACTAGGGAAGTGATTGTGCCTCTGTACTCAGTGCTGGTGAGGCCCCACCTCGAATACTGTGTTTGGTTTTGGCCCCCTCACTACAAAAAAGACATTGAGATGCTGGAGCATGTCCAAAGAAGGGCAATTGAAGTTGGTGAGGAGTCTGGAGAACAAGTCTTATGAGAAGCAGCTGAGGGCACTGGAGCTGTTTAGCCTGGAGAAAAGGAGGCTGAGGGGAAAACTTATCACTCTCTACAACTACCTGAAAGGAGGTTGTAGAGAGGTGGGGTGTTGTGGTATTGGCCAAATTGGCCAATGGCCAGCAACAGATGCTCTCCCTCACGCCCTAACCTCTCATACACATAGGGGAGGAGGAGAGATAAAGAGATTTACAAGTTTAGAAGAAACTAAACTATGAATTATAAATTAATGAAATATTAATAATAAAATAAAAAGGAAAATAATGTAATAGATACAGTATATACAAAAGCGTATTAAGCTCCCAGGATGTCACCAGCAGGCACTGGGGAAGTCCCAGACTGGACTCTGTGACAGGTGGGAACTGGGTTCCACTGATGGAGTCAGGAACACATGGATCGGGATCAAAGGCAGATGAACAGACAGGGTCCTCCTTGGACGTCAGCCTTTGAAGGAAGAGAGCTGACCCTTTGATCCCTCAGCTTTTATACTGAGCATGGGGCACATGGGATGGAATACCCCTGTTGGTCAATTTTTGGTCACCTGTCCTAGCCGCTCCTCCCTGCAGGTGGAACCCCTCCATGCTTTTCCGCCTCTGACCCTCCAATGGGGCAAATAATGAAATTAGCTGACCTTGGTTGTTATAGCAATATGTATAAGCAAGAGCCTCTCTGCGTACCATTCCTTGGCACAAACTGTCTTATCACCCTGAATGAACCGGTTCAGACACAACAGTCTGTTAATTTCAGAGAGACAGAAGAGGTCTAGCTAAGAAATAAAATTACTGAACAGAAAGTTGGTTCTGTTTTACCTCAAACCAGGACATGGGGGTTGGTCTCTTCTCCCAAGTAACAGATGATAGGATGAGAGGAAATGGCCTCAAGTTGTGTCAGGGGAGGTTTAGATTGGATAATAGGAAAAATTTCTTCACTGAAAGGGTTGTCAAGCATTGGAACAGGCTGCCCAGGGGAGTGGTTGAGTCGCCATCCCTGGAGGTATTTAAAAGATGTGTAGACGTTGGCGCTTAGGGATATAGTTTAATGGTGGACTTAGCAGTGTTAGGTTTAATGGTTGGACTCGATGATCTGAAAGGTCTTTTCCAACCCCAATGGTTCTATAATTCTACCTCTTGGCTGCTTGGGGAGAGTCATTCCTCTTCCTTAACTCATCAGTGATCAGCCCCTGACTCTCGCTGTGGGGAAGAGAACGATGACAGTTTACCTGCTATTATCTGCTGTGAGCAACTGGAGGGAGCGGGAGTGAAAGCTGGGAGGAGGAGTGACTGAGAGCACAGAGTGAATTCTGTGCAGCGTTGAAAAAGGGAAATAAAACCGGCTTATCTCAGTTTACTGGAGTGGGAAGATGGGGAAGAACTGGTGCAGATGTAAAGGAGTTCTTGATCTGGGCCTCTTTTAAGGAAGCTGTGGATTGCTTCTTACCTGGAACAGGTCATGAAGTAATTGCTCATATCTATACGTATCCAGTGGCTTGTCCACTCACTCTTAGTGGGTATTGATAGTTTCAAATGCATTCAAGTATTCGAGTTTGTGATGAAAAATGTGTTTGTAAATATGCAGCATCAGGAGAGGTCTGTAACCAGTTGATACTGGTTTTATAACAGAGCAGACATGGTCCTGCTAAGCTGAGATTGCAGCATTTGCAGACTTGTTACTATCCTGACAGACTCCAAAACAGATCCTTCACATTTGCAGGGCAAAAAGGGGACCATCTGAGTATAAGTGAAAGAAAAACATGTGAAAGAAAGAAAGAAGGAAAGAAAGAGTGCATATTTCATTTTAAAATCTTCATTTAATTAAAAGAGAGAGTTTTGTTAGGAATAAAGAGTTGATCCATTTCCTTACTAGATGTTAACTTTAGCTAAATATTATTAGAATGTGCATTCTTTATTTAAATATTGGAAAGTTTCTTTAAGTTGTACTGTAAAGCGCTACATAAATGGAGATTTTTCAGGGCATCCATCCACTACTATCCTTAGATTGAAGTGGCAGATTTGGTGTTAGGAGACAGCTATCCAGTGCTCTAGCTATTGAAGCACTTTGTATGCAGTAGCGTGCTCTCATGAGATTTTAAAGGAGATCACAACAGAAAGTTTAAAATGAATATTTGTGATTGAACGAACCTTTAAAGTAACAAATACATATATAATTTATAACCTAAAGAGCTCCTTTGTGGTTGGAAACATCTGCGATTGTTTTGTTTTGTTTTGAAAGTGAGACTGAAATATTCTAGTTATAAGAGAACCCAAAGCAATCTAAGCCAGACAACTGAACGGTACAGCTTGTAGGTCTGTCAGTTTACACAAGTATTGCTGCTTTTCTACCCATATTGATAGTGACCCAAGTCTAAGACTGGATGTTAGGCTTGTTTCAGCTTATGTTTTTTCTCTAATATGGTTCAGTGTATTGTTATGATTTGAATACATTGGGGGCCTTAATAAAATAGTAACAACCATTTTTCTTAGTGTGGGAGTGCGAATTAATGGTTCAAGTCAGAGACAATGAGCCACGATTCCTTGGTTCTATTCTGGGCTCTGAGCTGACTCACTGCATAATCTTACTCAAGTCATTTAAATTCAGGTAAAATGGGCCCCGCTAAGCTGATGAGATAATGCGTGTTTCAGCCTTTCTTCCTCAGTGGATTTTTCTATACAATTCTGCCCCTCAGTCATGAAATAAATTTATTAATATGCTGTTCCATAGGTTCGTTGTAAAATGTGTTTAATAAACTTGCTTAGTAATTTTTAAATCCTTTATTGAAAGGTACTTTTTTCCTAATAGAAGCAGGCAGGTACATGTTATCCTATTCTGTGGAAATATTTTTCCTAAAACGATTCTCTTCTACATCCAGATGAAATGACCTTTAAAAAAGCATTGACACCCATAATAGTTAATTGCCTGCCCATCGGCAATACCTGGAGGGATTATTGACTCATGCTCAAATTTCTGCAGTCAACTAAATGATCCTTTGTGATACGCAAGTCAGGCCACTGAACATTTGCTGTCCACTGTAAAGAGTACCTCTGTGTGTGAGAACTTGAGAGATCTTTACTTTCTTTATAATTCCAGTATGGGGAGCAAAAATCAAAATACTGACCTTTTTTGCCAAGTAGATTTGTTTTTCATCAAGCTGTAATGGAACTTAACGTAGAACAAAGCATGCTTTTCTTTCCATTTCCTTCCAGAAACTGCATCCTGCATTACTGTGTTCTGCCTTTTTGGTTGCTTTGCTTGTTCCAGCAAATATTATTCTTTCTCAAGTTAGCATTCAAAATTAAAAAATAGAGGTATTCAGAATTCATCCAGTATCTGTGAAGTTGCTCTGGTCTTTTGGATGGACACGTTGGGTGACCTGTGAGTTACTTGCATCCATATAGTCCTTCCACTGTCATAATCCACAGCTGACTGAGGAGGATAAGAAATTATGGCTCAGAATGACTTCACATGACTACATATCCCAGCAGTGTGAATGGCAGCACCAAGCAGTAGTGATTCATTCCCTCGGCACTGAAATTGCCAGCGTTCAGAGGAAAAGGATTACTTTTGAACAAAGAAATGCTTTATCCAACAGAGAGTACAGACATTATAGAGTTATTAATCAGGGCAGTCATCCTGAAAGTAGATTTCACCACAGGATTTCATGTAGAGGGAAACTAGAATTACAGTAGGAAGCAATCGAGGACTCAAAGTAGTAGATAGAATTGCATATTTTAAGGGCTCCTTAAATTATACCTGGGGAAAGGTTCACTCTGTGGAAGCTAATGAAATGGTTCCTGTTTGTGTGGTTCAGTGTTTTCTTTGGATGGCATCTCCCCAGTATGATAATTGCAGCTGGTTGTAAAATAGGAAGACAACCAGTTTAATTTTCTCTGTTTTCCACTTCAGTATCACTGCAGGCTGTTTCTTTGCTAAATCTTGTATGCAAAGCCAAGTCAACCTCACCATTAGTGAGATGGGAGACCTCAAAGGAAAACCCAGATGTGGCAGGTAACTATACTGGCGATTTTTGGCTGCTAGCAATCCTTCTTTGGAATCACTACTGAAGCATCAGCTGGGAATTAAGGATTTTATAGTGCTTGGAGCAGCTATTGTCTTTATGAAACATAAAACTGAGGTGCTCTTCTCCTATGGCTATTGCAAAGCAATGCAGATAATTTGGAACTCCCTGGCTCAGATTTACTTCTTTTTCAAAAGTGCCTGAACTGGAGCAAATCAAATTCTTACCTTGTCTTCTGGATATTGCTATGGGTCAGCTGAGGTAAAAATAGTTTTGCGTAGATTCAAATGATCATTTAGGTTAAAAGGGGCTTCTGGACCTCAAGGACAACTTCATAGCTAGATGAGGTAGCTCAAGGCCTTGTCCCATTGAGTTGTGAATATCTCCAAAGGTGGAGGTTCCACGATCTCTCTGAGTAGCTCACTCTAGGGTTTGGCATTTTCATGATGAAAGAGGTAGGTATTGTCAGTTGCTCTGTAAATGTTCCATATAGAAAGGAGTTGTTTTGCCTTTCCCCAAATAAATTATATTTTGGTACTGCCTCCTGGAGTAATGTGTAAGTGTTAAGGCTTTAGTGACCTCTAGGTTAACAGAACTTCCACTGAGGTTGTTGGGAGTCCAGGTAATCATCGTTTATCTCTGTGAAGATTTCAGATGTCCAGAACATTAACTGAGAGACATAAGGCTTGTGTTTGGTAGAGCCCTGTCATCAGTAGGTCTGTAAGTTTAAAGAAGTCTTCACTTCCCTGAATGAAAGAAGGGATTGTGTATGTACTGAAAACAGGTCTTTATTCTGATAAATGTTACAATAGTATGGGGGAAGCATAAATAACAGAAATTCTGAAACAAATTCTTGGAAGTACACTTAAAGATTTCAGAGGTGTACATTTAGAAAAGACACCCTGAAACTCATTAGTGTTTATCACAGTTTATGACATTGCACATTATACCAACCTACAGTCCTGGTGGTTCTTGAAAGGCATAAGGTTTCACCATTTACTAGTATCTTTGGTGTTTCTTTATACCTGTAAAAATACTGTGAAACGTAATTTTGATTTGGTAGCACTTTTAGCACCCATTCTGCACAGGTGTATGTGTCTGCACAAAGTAGGAAATAATAGGTAATCATGCGTTTTATATTTTCTTAACATCACAAAATTTCATTCACCTAGAGTCTTTAAGGACTTGCTCAGAATTTGTATAGAGTTGGATATTACGTTAGTTTTCCCTTTCTGCTTCTTTAGATGTTGGAACTTGGGTAATGAAATTCTAACCTTGCATAAATGGGCATGATTTCTGCCATGTATCTGAAAGATGTGCATGTTCAAAGGAAGCATTGCTCCAAATGTGTCATGGTATTAATTTTTATTTAAAGACACAAATATTTCTGTCCTTAGAAATGTATATTGTACTTGAAAGCTTCCATTTCATTTACCGCTGTAAAATCACGTGTCAAACAGTCTGTAAATTCTTAGTCTACTAGTTTCAGCAAGTCAGGAGCTGAGATGTTATTTACAACCATGGCATTGGTTGCACAGGGAGAGGTTTCTGCTTGGTGCTAATGGAACGCTCTGTGATCAGTCCATGTTATCGTGGGCTCATCCTTTCTCCCTTTGACTTATGAGATTATTCACATGCATATCTATTCTTTCTCTGGTGTTATAGTGGAGATGACACCTAGTGAAAAAAAGAATTAGGAAAGAAGAAATAACTACAGTCCTGGAATATACAGTTTCAAGTAGTCTTTTCTTCTCAATACATGTATTTGTTAAAGTGAAGTTGAATCTGTAGATATGTCTTAACTGCAAACTTCATAAACCATTTTCTGCAAGATTTAAAAGGCAAGTTTTACTAATTTCAGCACCAAATTGTCTCTTATCCAGCATTTTTCTACTAAACTCTTTTACCTCTGATGCACCTCAGTCAGAATAGCTGTTTGTTTAAAATGTGTTCAGGGCCGGTCACTCATGGTATAGAGACTAAGGACAGCTCTTCCATTCTCTGTTACCTCCCTTCTGTGATTATGGAAAAATATGTGCTCTATCTTCAGCTCCTTGGGAGATACATGACATTTCAGTGATCTTACTGTATTCTTCTGTTACATTTATGTGGACTCACAAACAAGGTGCAGTCTGAAAGGAGTGAAGTACTGAGAAATTCCTTCTGGAATCAGCTGCTGTGCAACCGTGCCTTTAAAACTTGAAAGTTGTTCTTCAACTCCTTGGTTTTAGTGAGTCTTACTCCTGAGAGTGTGCAGCATATTCCCTCTCCAGAAATATCGATTTAACTTACTGCATAATGGAGAGATGGGAACTCCTGACCACTGGGGCCTTTTATACTTCTAAACCTGTGGAAAGAAAGTGTCTTTGGTCATCAGGAGATGTATAAATGCCCAGTTGTACAAAGGGAAAGACAGCCTAAATCTGTGTCTCGGTTTTTGCAGCAGCTTTAAAGAGTCCAGTCCTCAACTGACAACTCGTTATTGCATGCCAATTGTGGAGGGAAATCTCATTGGCTTTACCAAGGAATAAAGGGTTGTTTTAACTACCAACACTTCTACACCTGGGTTTTCATTCTCACTTCCCTAGAAATTAGTTTGTCCATCTATACATCTGTGTGCTTACCTGTGTGTGTGTATTGCTCTTATCAGTCTACCCTTTGTGGCGCTTCTTAGCTCCTGGTAATAGCAACAAAACAGTGAAATTTCATTTGATTTGCTGAGGTTTTATTCACAGCAGCTTCAAATTCATTTTGTTTATATGCTTTTGGGCAATTTCATGTCTGGAGGGAGGTAAGCAGAGAGCTGAAACATTTATGGATGCTCCAGTTCATTCAGTATGGAAGTTATTTAGAACACATTTCAAATATCACATTTAAAAATAATGCTGGTTTGCCATATTTACTATGAAACGTCAGATTCTTTATATCATTGAACCAGGATATCTGATCACAATGCAGCTGCCTTAGTATTTATTATTCAATGTCTCTTTGTTTTTACTGGACAACCAAAGTGTGTACTCTGGTGTTTCCAGGGAATATGTTTTATTTTTGAGGTCAGTGACATTTTTATCATGTTCATCAAGACCTCTTTATCACTTTTTTTTAATATAAATACCTTGTGCGTTTTTTACAATTTATCAGTTTGTTTATGAGGAAGAAAATAGTATCCATTTTGTAATAATGGAGATGCTTTTAAGTGAAGTCCACTGATATTGAAAGAAATACTGTTGGTTTGCTGAGAGATGGATGATCATGTTGTCCAACTTCTTATTCTCCCAGACAGTGCGTTCACATTAAACATATTCATGAGTGTATTCATGACTTTGATTACATTGTATTTGCAAATAGGCAAATGTAGCTGGAGATGTTAAGTGAAGGCAAGGAGCTGCGGGACAGTGGTCCTCCATTTCACATTGTGAAAAAAGTGGGGGAAGTGAAGCAGAGGGAGTGCTCCCTGGAGAAAGAAAGGCCTTGAATTTTTTATTATTTTTTTTTATGGAAATGAGATTAGCATGAAAGCTAGCACGAGGCACTGATATTTAGAACAAATATACTTTTGGGGTTTCCCCTTTTCTGAGGCAGAGGGGAGAATTAGGAAAAATTTTCCCATCTGGGCTTTCTCTCGTATTCCCATATCAACATAAATTGTTCTGTTTTCCTAATTTTTTAACATTATTCTTTTACTAAGTTCCCATTCATGTTTGCATTATTTCACACTTATTTCCTCTTATATGAGCTATAATTACTCCTCCATTATCAAAGCATACTACGTTGAGTTGCTGGATGCCGCTGCTTGACGTGTATCTCAACCTGTCTTTTCCTTTTTTTCATTACTCCAATGAGTGTTAGCAATGTATACAAATCTGACAAGAATCTTCAATGTCTAAATTGTACATTTGTTCTAAGGTATGTTGAATACACCAACAGCGCAGCAAGAAGAGATTAAAAAAAAAAAAGTCATTGCTCATTGAAATAAGAGAGGGGGAATTACCTGCTGTTGCTGTGGAGTGTGTGGTATCAGATAGAGGATATGAATTTTATTTGTTGTGTCATTATTTGAACATGCAGTTATTGCAGAAACCTACTATCCGTCTTTATATGCAACTTCAGTTAATTAAATGCTTTGCAGTATCTGCTGGCTTTAGGAAGTTGAGTGGCTGGTGAGTCATAGTTATCTAATTTCACTGTTATTTTCTAAACCCAATTCTGTCTTATTTTGTTGTGTGTATTGAACTCAGTGTCTGGGCCCCTTCACTGATTCCATGTGATTCTTTACATATTCAGCAACCTTGCTTTTTCCTTTTCTTTCAGGAGCTTTTAAGAGTGACAGGTTATGCAATTATTAGTTGCAAGTGCAAAGACTAATATCTGCTTACTTTACTCTTAAATCCCAAAGTTTGTTCCTGAAAGTTCAGGGTTTTCTTCATAGCTGAACATGTTGTCTGCAATCCTTTAAATTGATTCTTCATTATTAGTAATTTGTTTCAATAAAAGTGCCTTTTTAGCAAGTTGCTTGTTGGCAAAATGCTCCCATTGGGGATTGCTCACACCAGGCCTGCTCCCAAAGAAGTTTGGGGAGTTCTTAAAACAACAACTAAAAGCTACATCCAGCACGTTCTCCCACTTTCATCACCTTTTCTACCAATACTTGGCTTGGTCGGTGGGTTGCTGTGCCCTGGCATTGTCTGCTCTGGCTTGGTCCTGGAAATCTCTGTGGCCCAGTAAGCAGAACTTGTTATTTGGCAGCATGCTCCAGCAAATTTAGTAGAAGCAGTTGTGCAGATGTGGCAGATTCTTATTTCAGTCAGAGTTACTGTTTATGATTCATTTCAGCTGCGTCTTCTACTTTGCTAAGTATCCTGGAACATATTAGTTCCTCTTAGAAAAATAATTCTGGATTACAGATACATATATTTCTAAAAGAGGGGATTTTAGTAGTTTAAAATGAAATTTCATCAATCAAAACTCTTTTCTCCTGTTCAGCTAACTTTATTTTTATTTTGGTTTTTTTTTTCCCTTGGCAGCCTAAAGCATCACAACGGTCACATTGTTCAGGATTTCACAGAGCCATCGTTTATCTTTGTGGATACAAGTAAACGGACAATGGTGTCCCGACCATCTGCTCAAGCTGCTTGAGAACAGTCTTCTGTGCAAATGGCATGAAAGGTAATTTAACCTCAGAAGGTGCCCACAGAGCTTCAGTTCTGTTTACCATTGTCTCTTTGCCAGTCTAAAAATAAATCATGCCGAACAAAAAAAAAAAAAAAATATCCCTTCTTCTTTCTCAATTTAAAGAACAGATCATCACAGGAGCTAATTTCAGCTAATTTCACTAGCAAGGGGTTGTTTTTCCTTTCTAGTATTTTTCTAAGTAGCAAAGAGCTTTTCTGGGATAAATGGTAGCTGTCTTATAATTGTCTTTGTTGCCGTAGGAGGCTGTTGTTTTTCAGAGTACAGAATAGGATATAATCATAGAGTGGTACTCAGTGCTGAGTGATGCACCCTTTCAACATATCAAATGCAATTCTGCCACGACCCCTTTGTTATTCTACTTTGCCAGCCCATGTGTTTTAATGAGGAAGGCACCTCTGTTAGGAAGCAAGAAGGGTTTTTTTGGAGAGGGATATTCAGTCCTGAAAATGATGAGTGCTTTCTCTGGCTGTTCCTTTTCAAAGCCTCGTTTGGTAGTAGTTTCACTCTCTGATTCAAGTGAAACTGTTAAAACACTTTTAAAGGCTTTTAAAATTTCACTGCCAGTAAAAAAAAAAAAAAAAAAATCAGAATAGGGGTTGTAAAATGTGTGTGCGTGTGTATATATATGTGTATATATATACAAAATAGCCAAAGGAGGGAAAAGGGTTTCCTTTCTAAATTTAAATATGTATTTCAGGATAGAAAAGAAGGACCTGACACTCATCTCACTGTTACTGGTTTTATAGTTCCTATTGGCTACAGTGGTTAATGTCAGGACTAGCAGGAGTAGTCTTCGAGTGTTGTCCCACAGCTGTACTATCTTCTGCCATCTACTGTGCTAATTTCTTCAGTTCCCAGCACTACAAAGAAAGCAGTTTCTGGCTCCTTTATGCCCTCTTTCTGTTTATACCCCATTCCTCCTGCTTTATGGTAGGACAAACTAGTCCAAGATTTGAGGCTGTTTTCTTGCAAAGATGAGGTCAGATCAGACATTGAGGAGTGTATCCTCTGGGCTGTGCAGTCATCTGGCATGGTGCTGTGGGAGGAGAAGTAGAAAATGTGTTTTCCTGGCTGCTTTGCCAGATAGCTTGTTCTGAGGGCACAGAAAAAAGGTAAATCAGCAGCAGAAAAAAAGGTAAATATAATCTGTATTCAAGACATTAACTTGGATTAAAGTAACAGTGAAGATAGTGTATCTGTGAGAAAAGACACATGTCTGAACTGGTTTTGTTGTTGAATTAGTTACATTGGTTTAGCTAACCTAATAAATGTGTCTTATTGTAATGATGAATACATTCTGGACATAAAAATGGACCGTGTTCTTATATTTTATGGTGGAAGAGTATCCTGGCTTCATGGTGGCATAGCTTTTGCTGCAACTTAACAACATAAGCCTGATTCATGTTTTTCTTGGACATTTTCACGTAGGTTCTTGGGTTTTTTTTAAAAAAAAAAAGTAGAAGAGGTGGAACATGACAGATTTGAAAATGTTTTATATAGCTTTCAACAAGAAGCAATTTATAGCAACTTGAAGTTACATAACTTCTAACTCCACTTTTTTCACGGCATGCTTTAGATAGTTCTGGTGCTTTCACAATAATTCAAAGGAATATGCAATCAGTCAATCCATCTTATCTATTTTAAGCATTTCCAAGGAACTATCATGGTAGTTTCTAGGTTCTAAATCTGAATACAAGTGACAGTTTGCCATAAACATGCATTTTGCAAAATATCAGAAGGGAAAATGGCTTTATTCATTTATGAAATGAAGACTTCCTCCAATAAATGGATCCCACAATGTTGCTCATTGTATTCCCTACACAATTAGCGTAAAGTTGTGCAGGTACTTTAGGACAAACTGCATTTGTCGTAGGAGGATGATGGGTTTGGTCTCCAGCTTCCTGTAGATCTGTAAGACCCCACAATTTTCAGAAAGATAATGTAGTATTACCTTTTAGTAATTGCATTGGCCTAGACATAGGACAAATGAACCCAATAAAAAATTTCCCAAAGAAACATGTAGGATAATCTGGGGGGGCATCTAGGCATTCATCCAGATGGCTTCAGAAAACTTGTAGCTGGAGATAGTTTGAATAGCATCATAAAATAGTTTATTCAAGTCATTTAGTGATATTGTTCAAATGAATCTTTCAGCTTTTAGTCAAGTGAATAATTCATGAACATTCACTTAGAGGAATTTAATCAAGGCATCTGCTTAATGTTTTCACAATTCATTCAGTTTTACCTATAGTACTATCAAAGCAATGCCTCAACCTCAGCTGGCACCTCTGTGCAGTTTGAAAGTTTGGGTTTTGCATCATTTGAGCTCACAAAGCTGGGGAAAATAAGCTTGACAGTATAGGGCAGAATTAGGTGCCTGTCTGGGACATAAAGGTTACCCAGATGAAAATAACAGGCTACCAGTTGAGAAAAGAACGAGGAGAAGTACAAGTCAAGAGCAAGAAATCTGGAGTGGATGAAAATACCCCCAGCAGCTAGAAAAGTCTGTGTCTCAGGAATATTGTCTGCTTCTGACTGCATTAGCATTTTTACTTAAAATCTTCAAATGTTCACTCCTTGTTCATGGTTCTTTTACAGCTGTAGAGCAGATTTGGATGACTTTAGTGCACTTTTTCAATGTGTATGAATTTTTTACTAGAAAGACAGAGTATTAAAAAAAGATATCAGAATTCACTGGAGCTTTTTTAAGGGCAGGGACTGCCACTGTAATTTAAAGCAACAGTCTCAACAACAGATGGAAATCTCTGCTACTCTTGAGCTAAGAGAAAGACTTATGGAAGACCCTTTTAGTATTCCCTGAAGTATGAAAGTCATGGAGATCTGAGAGCTCAGTTTATCTTCTGTCTCTGAAAAGGTACATGGTAATTCTGTGTGTTATTGTTGTTGACATTTTAATGAGCCTACTATTTCGGGCCACATGTCATTATTAGGTTCACAGAAAGCAGGAATTAGAGATTAGGTGGGATTTGATGTCTACCTGACATCTCCAACTCACGAACCATGGTTGGACTTCGTTAGTTGTTGCTCCTTGAATAGTAGTCTGTCCTGAGATTAAGTGGTCAGTGAAGAGAAAGGAGTAAATATTGTTGCTCTCCCAAGTGGAACTTTGTCTTAAATGTGCATTTGGTGGAAGGCCTGAGACAAACTGTGAAGAAGCTAGCTCCCAATGTATGGTAATACCGTTTCAAGCATTGTCCTCATCCATACCATGTAGCACTGACATTTGATTTCATGAGCTGTAAGTATCTGCTATTTGTTATCTGCCATGATCTTAGGCTGTAGTTGGTTTTCAGTTTGTGGTGAGGACACTTTAGTGCAAGCATATGTCAGTGTCTAAATGTGTGATAGATGTCTAAATTGTAGTACATAACCAATGGACTATATGTCTTCATGGTAGTCAGGCCAAAAGAATGACTCGAATGACCAGCTGCTGTAGGTTCAAATCACTGACACCTGTGTATGCTGCCAGTACCATTTGAAATGCTGCAGGGTATGTGGAACATCCAGATGGAGCAGATAAATGCGTCACAGGACCCGTAGGAGACCTGCAGCCTCCTGAAGCGGTAGCTGGAGGCCAGGAAGGAATATTCCAGGGCATCTCTGAGGGTAACTGAACTAGGCCTTAGGTGTCTAGGTAATGGCAAACTCAAGCATCTTTCTTGTGTGTTGACAACAGACCCTGGGTGTGATGAAGCTGATCTTCATCATGTGTAACTGTGTCTTCATTGTATTTTCTGCAAAGACCCTCACTGACATGAGAATCACATAGAGAATTAAAGAGTACCATCCAGGTTTTGTCTCATTTGCTTACGATGGTGCCATGTAGGAGTATGACATTACTGTGATATACCAGAGAGATACTTTCAAGGGCACACCCGTGAAAATTTGGTTTGAAGCAGCTGAAAGAGCTGCCAGTGCAGACTTGCTGGTAAACTGAGAGGCAGAGGCAGGAGCTTGGGTGAGTACACGTAACAGTCCAGCGTATTGCTTAATGCAATCAGGAAAAATAGTCCCTTGGATTCAGACTTGGGTGAGGACCTTGTGCTAATTGAATCAATGGCTTGCAGCAGGCATTCAGCTGGGCACATTGTCTCCCACCAGGGAGCCATTGGGGGGAAAACCTTATTGGGGTGGGACTACAGCTGGCATGACCTTGTCCGTTTGGAGATCCTGAGCAGAGCTTTGGTGTCTGGGGCAGTAAATGGGGCCTCAGCTGTTTTGGGACCATAGGAGCCCAAGCAGGGCCTTGGCCACTTGGTAGCAGTGTGGACTGTAATTCAGACTTGGGCGGTTTAGGGGTGGCCAGGGGGACTTGACAGCAGGTGATGGTGAAGGCAGCTAGTGGGGCTTCAGCAGTAAGGGGGCCCTTTGCAGGGTAGAGCGCTTGCAGGTGGCTTGGGATGCTGCTCTGGTGTTTGCTCTTGTGCTTGGAGTTTGCCCAGCAGGGTCAGGCTCTGCTTTTAACTTATTTTGGAACAACTTTTGAGGTCTTCCAGGAAAAGCTGGCTCCTGATTAGAACGTGTCAATTCTGATAGCATTGGGATAGTCTTGGGCCCCCCAGTACAGGAAAAACATTAATAAACTGGAGCAAGTTCAGCAGAGGGCCACCAAGGATGGTCAGGTCTGGAGTGGTTGAGGGACCAGGACTGTTTCAACCTGGAAAAGAGAAGGCTTTGGGGGCATCCAACAGGAGCCCCCGGTACCTGCAGGGAGGTTATGTAGCCAGGCAGGGATGCATAGTTGGGGGAGGGACAAGAGTTAACGGGCACAAGCTGAAACAATAGGTTTAGACTGGGTATAAGGAGAAACATTTTCACATTGAGGACAGCCAGGCACTGCATTGGGTTGGCAAGAGATTTTGGGCTGGCTCCCTTCTCTTAAGCGTTCAAGACCCAGCTGGACAAAGCCCTGGGCAACAAAGCCTGATCTCACAGCTGACCCTGCTTGGAGCAGGACCTTGGACTAGAAACTGCCAGATGTCCCTCCCTGCCTGAATTTTCTTATAATCTTACGATACATCATTTCAAGAAGTGCAGCCCATAGCTTCTCTGCACAAGTGCAATTAGACAAAGGCAGAAGAACAATTTCCCCTTAACTGAAGATGTGAGGACAGTAATTTTCCTTTTCCGGTAGCAAAAGATGTGGATACAGAATTAATTGAATTAACCCTGTTGTAGTACAATAGAAAATAAAGGTTGGGAATTAAAGTGGTTTGTGAAAACTTGTTGTTACAATCAGCATTAAAAAATTGTGAAGGCACAGAAAAAGAAACAGCAGAAGGATTCAGGGTGGGGTTTGTTGAATTTTGTTTTGTTTTTTTTATATGATGCCCTTGTTGTTGTTAAAAGATAGGAAACTTAAATCCTACTTCCTTATCAGTGCTACAAGGCAAACACACGAAAAGGAGAAAGTTTGAGTTGCAACTAGAAAACTAGCCCTTCCTGAAAACTAGGGAAGCCCAGGAAGGAGAAATTTCAGGTCATTCTAGGATATTTTTTTTCTCCTCTCTCCCATATCAGTGGAGCAAAAACTTGCCGGTATATTTAAGAAAACATTGAAATAACTTTTCTTACCTTCCTAATTAAAGCCATACTTTATTCCTTTAATCACAAGTCATGTATTACAGATAACCTAGCGCATACTGCTAGCTATGCCTGTGCAAAAATAAACAATTACTTACTTTTGAATTATGACACACTTGCGTAGGGTGAGAGCTGCATTATGCAAAAAGATAATAAATTACCTTTTGCCTGTGCCGTTATTACAAAATAACTGGTAAAACTGGAAAGGAAAGTAGAAAACATCAATTTCATTCACTTGTGAACAAAAAGAAAGGATGTTTCAAGAGTATGCAAACCACTACGTAAATATATACCCTGTTTTATAGTAATGTTTCAGATAAAAATAATGTTTTTAAAGAAAAAAAGTAGAAAATAAATACAATACTAAAGCATAGTTATCACAGAACAATAACAAAATCAACAGTGAATTTGATGTATTTTGTATGAATTCCAAGAGCAGGATTTGAGCAGGCTCTGGAACACGGGAACCGTGATCTTGCTTTGTTGTTTACTATTTAGTCAGTTGCATACTTGAGTAGAAAAGTGGCTGTGAGTGTTCAAATTTTGGTCACTCCTATCTATACCAGAGGTCATGTACTGCTGAGCTGGTGACCTCCTTCCTAGAAAAGCCTGACATGCGCAGCAGGATTAGGTAAGATGCTAGTGCCTGTGTTGCTTCAAGAAGAGCCACAGACAATTTAGAGTGTGCTCATAATGCCACAGTTCTTTTCCTACAACTTAGAAAAAAGAAGATTGGAGTGTAATTGGAGTGTAACCAGGACAGGTACCAGATAGCCATCAAAGGAACTTTTCTTAGTTGCATCAAAAATCTTAAAGGATGTCTGCAAGAACTTAACTGCTTTTAACCATACATTCAGGAAAATACAGGTCAGTTGGTATCAATGTCAGAATGAGGGTTTTTTTTGTGTCATTGGTCATGTCCCAGAATTATTTTCATACTTTTTCACACTGACGATGGTCTTTTAACGATTGTAGTTCGTGCTATATGCTAGTTTCTGAGAAGCATTCCATTATAGTTCATAAAACTTTATTGCACTTGTACCATTATTCAGTATGTTTCAAGATTGTTCCCTTTAGTAGTTAAGTAAAGCAAGTAGCGTAAAATTAGTGCTCACTAAAACTTTATGACAAGATGTATTTGATTTTGCTGTTTTAATAACCAACTCCCATACCCTCAAGTAAGATTAATTTTTTTTAGTTCCGTTCTGTTATTTTCAAGCTACCACCTCTGAAATTTGTTCTGTTTGAACCTTGAACTGATCAAATATGTTGTCAATAGCATAAACTTGCATAAATGTACAGATCATTCTGTTGGTTCTGGAGAATGCGTGCAGAAGACATTTCATGCATTTATAAATAGTTTAATAAATAAAGGAATTCTTTATTGCCATTTTCAGCTTGTCTAGTGAATTGCGGGGAAACAATTATTTAGAATTTTTAAAAGTTTTGTTATACACAATCATTAGTTCTAGATGGAGGTTTTGTTTCTGTGAATGCATGTCTCTCTATATATATATTAAAAATACATATATATGCTTGATTTCTGTTTGATTTGTTCGTCTACTGCATCTTTCACCTGCTGTTTTTCTTTCTTCTAATGCATTTTGACATTTGCTTGAAATGTTCTTCAATAGAAACACTGCTGATGTTTCTCAGATATTTAGAAACATGTTAACCTTTTAATCCTGTATCATAACTTCATAGAAAATAACCTAAAGTAGAGATTTGTGTGTTTAAAAAGAAATCGGTGGTAGGTTTTGTGTTCCCAGGCATAGGCTAACACTGGTCAGCTGCAGCTATGCTGCCTGTCCTAATGAGAGTGGTGTTAGGAGTGTGTATTTTGAATTCCTATTCAAAAATGTTGATTTTTAAAATGAATAATGATTTTTCTAGCACTTGGCATCAAAGTTTATCAGGAAAAATATCGTAGATAGAACATTTGAACTGTGATTTGTTCCATCGTGCTGAAGCTGAAGGTGTGTTATGTGTCTTAGCTGCAGTGCAGAGCTACTTTCGTATGACATACCGGGGAAAGTTTGCCTGTTAGCATTCGGCCTCTCACTTTGAAATGGTATGACAAAACTTGTAAGCATTTATTTTTTTTAGTGCTGTAATAGTTAAATCAGTCTCAGAATTATCTTTTGCACCTCTCTCTTACAGCCAGTAGTTTCCAAGGGAGAGGGGTTAATTTGCAGACATGACTAGCTTTTGAAGTAAGAAATATGGAGGTTCCATAGTGAAGTCTCACTGAAGGCAAATCTTAAAATCAGAAAGGGACATCCTTTCATGCTTCTTTAGGAATAAGACACATTCCTTTTACAGTGTTTACTTGCAAACTTGCGAGCTGAAATGGACTTGAGGTCTTCCACTTCAAAACCTATTAATTTGTCAGGTTTTAATTCTTGGGGGAAAAAAAAGCTTTTAATATGCTTTTGGCATGCTTCCATTTCAGCACTTTAAATCAAGTCATTAAATATTTCTGATGGTTCTAAATTTTTAGAAGAAAAATAGGTCAGCAAAGTCGGTAAATCGTTTTGTCTTTAGGGGTGGTGATGTCTTGAAAGATAGTACAGTCATGAGATTTATTCTTACTGCATGTGGAAAAAATTACATTTGTAACGTGATCGATCACCTCTGGAATTAATACTACCTTTGAATCAGTGATCAGTGCGTAACACAATGAAATTACAAAAAGTAAATTCAGTCTTGGAATGTTAAAATTATAGTAATTCGTAGTTTTAATCTTGAAGTCACATTTAGACTATGGAAAATACCGCATCACTAAAAGAATCATGGAAGGTTAGAATATACATGGGAGTGAAGAGCGACAGGTACAAGGTATTTCAGGGCATTATGCAATAAATGGGTTGATAAATAATGTTGATATAGTTGAAAGTTACAATATGCTAATGGAGTTTAGAAAGCTTGAATTGAATTATTTAGTGATGTTACCTTTTTACCATTCATTAACTATATCCATTGTAAATGGAATATCTCTTTTTCTAGGCAGATTCAAAGTCAAATAAACTAATCCTTCCTTATATTCGAAAATAAGAATTTTGATAGTTTTGCAGCACATGAGTAGGAATTTATAGAGGTGTGTTTTCCTATGATGTACTTTTTTTTGAGCTTAACAACTCCAGTCCAAAGGACCACAGTGTATGACTTATTAAAGAGAGTAATGGTCAATAGATAGGGGTTTATTCCTTTTTTTCCCTTTTTTTTTTTTTTAAAGTGCAAATTATGCTACAGAATTGACTTCTCTAAAACACCTCAGAATAACAGCAGTTATGACTTAAGTCTGATTAGGGTCGTCATTCTATAGGGTAAGCTTCTTTGGGTGGTTCTTCCAGAAAAGCAGTTTGCAATGGTAGGAAGACCATGTTTCTGGACATCAGCACTCTACTCTTACAAAAAATACAGTAGAGATAAAACAGAGGAGGGTCTTTCCTTCCCATTTTTTTAATGTTCAGTATATAGACTGTCTCACAAAGTTGATTTTGAATGATGACAATCAGAAGGAAACTTTTTTTTTTCCCTAGGGTTGGTGGTGTGGTTTGGTTTAGTTTGGTTTTTTTAGTCGCTACACTTACTGTTTTTTTCAAATGGGGAGATTATTTTTGCTAAAACAGAGGGGCTGCTTTTCTCTCAAAAACGTTCTGAAAGTCAAACAGATTTCAGAAAGAGTGAGAAAAGGATAATGACATATGTCCTTTTTTTTCCCCTCATATTATTATCAAAATGATCACTTTTATTTTAGCATTTGCAACTAAAGTGCTCAACATAAGTCACTATCTGGAAATTACATTTTTATAGATGCATGGACTGCTGACTGTCTATTTCAGGTATGAATTCAATTTAAGAAATAGTCACAATAAAATTAAGATGAGCTCTTGTAGCTACTAACATCACAGGAGAATGTGTAAGGCTTGTATCTGAGGCAAAACTAAACAGTGCACATATACAGGTCATAATGTAGAGTTAGTAAGTTAAAATAATAAAAATCTAATGTTGCCATGGGATTGTCTCTGTTAAAGATACTTAATAAACTATCCCAGGTTTGTTTTACACACTTACTGTTCTTGCGTTCAGCATCTTTTGTGTAATTCTCAAATGAAGTCACCCCGGTTTCCTCAGTCCACCTACATTAATGAAGCATAATGTATCTAGACATTTGACTATCGAAACTGAAGGGAGTATAATGAGCTAATAGTAATTGAAAGGAGATTAACAGCTCTGTGTTGTGTTCAGTAGTACTTAAGTAGACTTTTCCCCCCCCTTTTTTGTTCATTTATTACAAGCAGCCTCTCTTCTGAGACTGACCTCTGATGGAAGCTTTACCTTGTTTAACTAATGAGTGTCGTCAGACCTGCTTTAATTGCATAAGCCGTCTTCACAGACAGCAAAATGAATTTGAACTTTGAGTGTACTTTGTGAATAGAGCTCCAACTTTTTTGAAACGCACCGAAGGTTTCTGGGAGAAAAGCATGCCTAACCATACTAAAAACATTGGGGTACAAAAAAACTTAAAGGCTGGAAGGCAAATTGGAATTTGTCCACCAGTTGCCCAGGAACTCTTGTGGACAGATAGGGTAAATGGAAATCAGATTTGCCTCCGTTCTTTGAAATACATTGAAACTCATATTTCCACCCAAAATACATCACTCAAAGAAAAATTATTTTCCAGTTAAACACCTTTTGTGTTTAACATGAACATCACAGAACCCCACAGCGTGCCCCCATGGTACATGTGTCTTCTCTTGCAATGTGTCGTTTGCATACTTTATACTGTTGCTTTTAATCAGCTCTTATGGGAAGATGGAATAAAAATATAGGATGCCTTTTGTTAGCGTAATATATATACGTAAAAGAATCAAAATTGAGCAGGTTTTCACAAAGAAGAGGAAATAACTTTGACAGTCATTTCTCTCATGTTATGAATTCCCTGGCCCTCGTAAAACAAAGCTGACTTCATAGTCAGTGATTTCTACATGCTGAGTGCGAAGTCATGAGCTTCATCAGCAGATGATGTTCTTGCTAGGTGCCATTCATACTTTGCAAGTATCACAAGTAAAAATCTGATAATTTATCATTCTGATTATCTTTTTAATTGATAAAAATAGTTCTGAGACAAAATTCTACTCCAAAGGAATCAACTTTGTTATGGCACAAAAATTTTGATTTAACATGAGGATAAAGCTGCACAGCAATTTGGGAGAGTGTGTTTGCCTTTTCCATCTTTATTACCTTGGTGAGTGATATCAAGCATAGCTGAGAGTTCAGATAAAATAAAAGCTTTCTAGACTTATTCTTGCAGGTACCTTTTCCATTTCCTACCAAGGCTCTTGCTCATCTGTTTCCAAATGTCACCCAAAGCTGGTACCACTGCAGATTCCAGGGAGCAACTCCTGTGAGGAACAAAGGGCTTGCTCTTCTGCTTCAGCTGAGTGCGTGCCTGAACACTAATGCTTCAAACTTTAAGAAAGCTCTCTTTTATGGTTGACTATACAGCGTTATATAATCTGCATTAGATAGGTTTTAGTCTTCTCACTGCTGCTGTATTCAGTGTGCATTATTCTCACCCCAGAAGAGCACTCGTGTCTTCATTTTCTTTGCCAGTCTTTCCAGCTTGATGGTCACGATTTTGATTACAGTTTATACCTCATTTAACCTGACTGTCCTAAATATCTTCCAGCAAGCAATGGCTTATTTTTAACAATATTTTCTGCCTTTATCTCCACACCACTCTTTGCTAGACAGAATTGTCTTTCAGATTCATATTTTTGGTCTTAGACTTTCATCTGTAAAGTCTGAAGATAGACTAGACTAGACTATTTCAGTTGGAAGGGACCTACAACGATCTTCTAGTCCAACCGTCTGACCAATTCAGGGCTGACCAAAAGTTAAAGCATGCTGTTAAGGGCATTGTCCAAATGCCTCTTAAACACCAACAAGCTTGGGGCATCGACCACCTCTCTAGGAAGCCTGTTCCAGTGTTTCACCACCCTCTAGATAAATAAATGCTTCCTAAATGTCCGGTCTAAACTTCCGCTGGCACAGCTTAGAACCATTTCCGCATGTCCCATCACTGGATCCCAGGGAGAAGAGAAAATGTAACTCCCCTCCTTCCTATAATAAGTCTGTGATACGCTTTTCCAGTACACCAGTGGATCTTTCATTTTAAGTGTAAGAGTTTACTTTGCCTATTTTCTGTCTATGTACTTTTAACTAAGAGAGTTAGGGGAGGAGGTGTGGGGAGGAGGAGTGACTGTGGATGTTGGAGGGGGGAAGGAAAAGGAGTAGAAGACAGTCAGTCAGTTGTGAATAAGATGTGGCTGAGTGTGTTTTAGCAGAGCGCAGATATTTCTAGGAAGACCTCATCATTGCCAACATTGATTGGTAATCCGAAGGTAAGAATAGCTACGTGGTGGCCTCAGCTGGGAAGTTCCATGCGTGAACTTTATCTTCAGAGCCAGGTGATGTTCTTCAAGCAGTGCAGCCTCTGAGCCAAGGAGGGATTTTTGCAGCTCATGTCAAAGGAAATCTGTTTTATGTCTCTGTTTTATGAGAAGCACTAGTTTCTAATAATATTTATCATCATTTTGGCAACTGCTTGGTGGTAATTCTATCAGCTTGCTTGTTTTGGGAAGCCCAGCTCAGTGAAGTAATAAATAAAATGGACAGTGCTGTGACATAGGCTAGCAGGATAATAGGGAGGTGTCCCTTTGAATTCTTCTCATATTGACAGTGCCTTATTTCCAATCTTGTGCAAATAATGAGAAAAAATTAGTAATGGCAGTCATTTTTCGTAATGGAACAGAGCTTGTAAGCGTATTAGAGAACCAAAGGCGCTTGTATTTCTGACAGTACAGGGTCCCTACTTTGTTCCCCAGTCACACTTAGCTCTGTTTTTCAAAGATAATTGGTTTGCTGTTATAGGGTTTTGTTATAGAGGGGGAGTTGCTTTGCAATGACTAGTTGATTGCAGAGAAGATGGAATTGTGGTTCTTAATTGCTAAACAGAAAACTTCAGTTTGGGTGAAGAGCATGAACTTGAAGTGATCTGTTTGTATTTAGAGCAACAGTAGTAACAGTACAAATTATTAGAAAAGTATAAAAATAAAATATTTTCTAATATTCTTTAATTCTCTAAGGCAGAAGATTGAGTAATTTCTAGCAATTTCTGAGCACTTTCTTACACTTTTAAAAACGTCACAGACCATATTCTTATTTGCAGTAAGTCTTAAACTCTTCTGATTTAATGGCAGCGCCACTGTTGCAGGTTAGCAGCGTGCTACGTCCCTTTAAACTGCACAAGTGTTCTTAACACTGTCAGAGACCACGTATTTGTGTTGCATGTTCAAGCAGGAGCTCTCCTGCCTGATGGGGGAGTGCACGTGATTTCATCTCTCTTCAGTGTGTTTTGCTTTGAAGAATTGCATAAAACAATATCAAAACAGAGAAACTTTGTATTGACAGGTTGGTAGCAGGACTGCCCGTTAGCAGAGCATAACTCTCATGTCCTAAATACAGAATGATATGAATAAATTGATTAGGTAGTTCGTATGTCTATCTGTAACTAAAATTTGCTCTTTAGAGACATATCCTAGCAAGAACTTATGCTGACAAGTTTTCACAGATAAAAAGGAAGCTACATAAAAAACCAAAGAATACCGACATGCCCAACTTGGAGTAAACGCTTGATCTGTGTTACTATTCCACATGTGAATAAAACAGGTGAATAGTACTGGGGTAAAATTCACCCTGCCATCCAGCGCAATGCAGCAACAGGAAACATACCTAGTATTTCCTCTAAAATGAAATATACTGTGTAGAGTGTTTGCATGGAATATGATTTAGTTTTTGGTTTTAAATGTCTGTGTGATTTAACATATTTTTTTTCTTTTAAGAGGAGATTAGACACCCCCCCATTTGCAATTGAAAGAATATATGCAGCAAAACTAATAATGGCAAAACGAAACAAATAATGTGGACACAAAAACTAGAGTAGCCAGTTTGACACCTGTCTCCTCACTATCCACCCATTAAGTCCTTGTACACAGGCATTCGGCGTGCAGTGCTCGCTCACTCATCCACGGCAGAGGGGTGAACTGGAAGGGATGCGAATGGCTTCACTCTTGCCCATGTACTCACCAGTGCAGCAGAGCTGGCGAGGCTGGAACCTGTTTCGTTGCAGCTGTCAGCAGCAAATTTCTATCTTCCTTGGGCACAAAGGAGTTGTGGCTTGTTTCTGAGTGTCGAAGCAATGCTGTTGTCCCTCACTAATACAGGTTATGTCCCTGGAATACAGTCTGGTGTGGAGCACCCGGCAGGGGAATATGAGCAAGTAGTGTTGGGATACGTACATCAGAACTGACAAGAACAGTTTTAGTGGGACCAGAGTGATGGGCACTTGAGAAATGTGCGAGCTGTATTGATAATGTGACTTATCCGTGTTTCATCCATTAACACATACCTATTTAGATCCATTTTTAAAGTAAAAGCCTCACATCTCATGCAAATGTGCTAGTTGATTTCAAGAACCAGTTGGAAAGGTTCCCAATTCTGCCTTTCTGTATCTAGCCAAACATGCCTTGATAAATCCAAACAACCTGGAATGTTTTCAGCATGCCCTGCCGGAAAAGCAAACAAACCCAGGACGGAAGAAAATACAGTGATTTCATTCTGCTAATAGGATGTGACAGCACACCAAGGCATGGACTTAACATGGCTCAATGGAACAGAGGACAGGCTCGCTCATGGTACCACTTTTGTTAGCAGGCTTTCACAGGGTGTGAGACTGGGCTAGGTAATTAGTATGGTCTTCTCTGTGTGTTGTTAAGTTTCCGGAAGATAACTTTCTCTTTGGCCAAATGACTTTATTCAGACAAAATAGTTTCCCTTCCTCAGAGACTAAACTTGGGGTTCAGAGAAGAGGAAAGTATCTTCAGTATGCAAAGGCACTATGACAGTAGGGAATTAATTAGATAAGACAAGCCTAGATGGCCCTAGCAGGCAACCGAGGTCCTGCGCTGCAGAAGGTGGCTGAGGAAGTGCTAAAAACCTGAGCAAGTAGAAACGAATCTCTCCTGTTTTATGCTCACTGAGGATCTGACCAGAGATTAGATGATGAGATAAAACCACAGAAGTTGGCATGACAGGGTTGCGCAAATGTCAGCTGAGACTGGGTTGGCAGACTGACTGGCTCCTAGGTGGGGGTTCTCCCCTTTGGCAACTGTATTTTTGTTTCTTACTACAAGATGTGATACTTTGAAGGAGGAACCTGGGTGACTACAACTGTGTGGTTTTTGTGCTGAGACATTATAAAATGTTCTGAAAGGAATTCAGGCATGAAGCCGTTTGGTTTTCGTTAGGTGGGCTTTTTTAAGTCTTAAAAAAATTAAGTATTTCAAAAGATGTGTGTAGGTATAAGAAGCAAGTGAATGAACATAACGTAGAGATTAAAAGAGTTCTTCTTTTAACCAACAATTATGTTTTAACAATTTTCTTTTGTTACAGTCTTTGAATATAAAGTAAGAATAGACAAATACAGGTGACTGTACAATGACAATCAAGACAGTATGTTGTGACTTTGAGTGTGGAAGTATCTTTGTGTTGTACATCTTTTTATTATGTTTATAAATATGCATGCACCTCTTCTGATGCATAGAATTAGAGACTCAGAACTTTTAAATTAACTGCTCCTAATGTCTTCTATTTAGCAGGCTAGTTAAGTAGTAAAGACAAAGTTTTAGCTCAACAGTAAATGGTGAGGAATTGAGTCAGAACATGCTTATATGAGGTAGGCTACAATTTGCGTCTAAGCAATGTGAAATACGTGCAAATTACCTGAATGTTAGTGTTCAAGTGGTCACTTAATTAAATGCTGGTTACAGAGATACCCTGACTATAAAAACCCTGGCTATAAATGCAGTCCATATTTAAAAGGTAATGTTGGAGGACAATTGTAATTATTAAAAATATGCTGTACAAGGGCTAACATTTAACTTCATGATGGTTCTCATTCTTAAATTTCTTTTGAAATGAACAAAGTTGTTCTGTACATATTCATTTTTTAAAAGTCTGTTGAATAATAAATGTTATAGGATCCCTTTCTTTCTTCCTCTTAGGAAACTAAAACAAATAACGTACCTGTTTCTCGTAAAACTCTTTGAGTAGTTTCATCCCAGAATGAAACTTGTGCTCCACAGCATAAGGACTTTCTGTAGACGCATGGAGGAAACCCTTAATTTTCAGATAGTAGGAAAGTCAGTAATGTTCCTGGTGGCCATAGAATTTAAATCTTTTGAAATGGGTTACATAACTTGCTGCAAGTGCAGAAATGGCTTGGCATACATGTTTAATGGTTTCACCTGTGGTGATGCTTGAGGGCATCCTCCAAGCCTTAATGCTGAACTCTAATCAGTGTAGACAAGATCACAGCACTGGATTTCAAGGGAATGCAAGATAACCTGCAGACAAATTACCACTGCAGTAACATGACAGGTCTTGACAGTATGTTCAAATCGTTTACAGAAAAAAATACATCCAGCAACTCCAACGTTTTCTAATATTTTGGCTACCAAAACACTGCACCCAATAGGTAGCTAGACTTCTGGGTAAGTATAGAAGTGGCACTGTGGCTGGAGGGTTTATGGTAATTCCATAAGCAGCAAAGTGTCTCTGTAAAGGAGAGATAAACAGCTAGTAATCCTCATAATTCCCCACTGATAGCCTATCCATCTCTGTTATAAATTAGAAAGCCCAGAGATTAGGAAGGCTAGGCAGGGTGTAGCTCACAGCATTAATCACAGTATTAGGACAGCAGTGTGCTTGAATTCTGTGTCCAAAGGGCTGGTGTTTCTCTCTAGGTTAAAGTGACATAATGTAGTTTGGAATACATATTGATCAAACTGCCAACCCAACGTGGAGATGGTTTTACAGAAGACGCTGTTATACACTTCTTTAAACTAAGCTATCAACTGCAGATTTGGGAATAACACGTTAGTTTTCACTATGAGTGTTGTAGCAGTGATTTTGTAATCTCTTCAAGTTTCCAAATTAAGATTTTTTTTTTAATATGTGTTTAGCATTATTTAGATGGAATTAGGGTCAGTTTGTCCTCAAGCCTCTTGGTACTGGGAGGAGATTGTGCAAATGCTGCTGATCTTTTGGAATCTGCATGTGGCTGTACCAGCTGCACTGGTAATGTTGTCATTGTCTGTGTGCAAATTCCCATTTAAATGTAAAATGTGAATGGGCGCCTTTAAAAATTAGAAGTTAATTTTCAGAAGCATATGGTTGAACTACATACATCAGAAATTTGCTTGATAATAATATTTCATTGTGGTGGTAGTCAGGTGGAGAATGAAGAACTGTGGTTGATCTTCATAATAGTATGGCATAGATTCCAAATCCTATACAACATTTGATTTAAAATACTTAATTCCACAGGTGGATATTTTAGTCCTCTCCTTTTTATCAGCTACATTTTATGTGTTCAGATCTCTGCTCCCTCACTTCAAAGTCCTTTTGAATATATTCACAATAATCGTACTCTGGGAATGTAGTTGATGGGAGTATTATTGTCACTTCAGCCTTTTGAGTGGATCTAGTTCAATAAACTGTTGCTTGAGGAACAGTTTTGCGGAAGAGTAAGTCTTTTCTAAAACTGACAGTGCATCAACAAACTTTTTATTCGTGCATGCACAGTAGCACTGTACAAGGCTTTTGAGGTAGTGGAAGTGTTTCCATCATTTTGTATGTTCTCGCTTTGGAGCGATGATAGAGTTTCTGGTTTTGCAGTCATGAGAAAGGCTGAATGGGAATTTCTAGAGAAAGGAGCTCATTAACTACAATATGAAAAATGTCTGCTCAGCAAAGGCAGAAGAACACTTTAACGCATGTTCATGGGGGGGGGGGAGGAGAAAAGAACACCATATCTAGAAGGGCCAGAATTGTAGGGAAAACAGAAGATTTTGTTTAAGTGTTTGTAGTATTGTGAAAGGATGTGAATTGACATTTCATTGTTAAAAACTAATAGGGGAGTAAGAACGGGTATTGGCAAAAGAAGCACCATTTTATCATTAGCACAGAGTAATTTAGACTCGGCAGATACTGTAGCAAAGCTGAAGATTCACATAACTGCAAATAAATGTCTGCAAGATGACAACATTAGACAGAAGGCAGTCCCAGAGACACGTTCATGAAAAAGCAGTTAGACCCTATAGCGTAAATGTAAAGTTCACAACTGGAAACTGTGAAAGATGAAGCAAAACACTAATCCACGAAGTGCAGAAACTTCCAGTAAAAGGTAAGACGTGTAAGACATCAGTGGGATGATGTTTTACAACACAGACAGATCCAAAAAGAAATGTTAGCACTGGGTAACAGCAAAGAAATGCATCTTCAGCAGCATACAGAATGTCTTTGTATGCAGCTAACTTTGGAAACATTTTCACAAAACTTAAAATGTCAGCATGTTAGCAATAATGGTCTGATCTACCCTTCCAGTGGACAGATGTTTGAGAAGAGCAGTGGAGATTTTCAGGCATCCTTTTAAATTGTATTAGTGGACTCTTCTACAGCATATCAGTCAGTCACCATGGTTTGTGTCTGGACCACAACCAGCAGAATTTCTGATGGGAAAGCAAATAAGGACCCTTGCATGTGTAGTAGTTGTTAGCTTGAAAAGAGAGAGCTACTCAACTGAACATCGAAGAAACTAAACCAAAGCTTGGTGTTGGTTCTTTGAACTGTTGGAAGAACTGGAAGAAACCACTAGGTAACAATGGGAATTCTATAAATAATTTTAGAAAGAGGTGTGCTTCAACCTTTATTATTTTCCAGGACACCCAGGAGAAAATTGTGTGCTTGATAGTGTGGTATCGGGAAGTAAAATTCTCACGTCCTTTACTTTCTCAGGGAAACTCAACAAGGGTGAGAATACATTTCGGATTGCTGTTCAGACCCCTCTTTCCCTTCCAAAGTACTTTTAGGAAGAAGACCATGTAGTATCACTTATGGCCATTTCAGTGCAGATAAGTGAACATGGTATTTAGGCCTATGGATCTGAGGCATAAGAATTATTATAATCCAAATGTATTTGTATGTCCGTAACAGTGCTGGAGTGCATGATTTGTAGGTCCGTTATATTACAAATTATTCACCATTACATAGTCAAAGCAATGCTGCCGCTGGTTCCATGGTGTCCTCAGGTCTGAGCACTTTGACAAATTGTACTAAATGTCTTGTTCAAGACACCCTTGAGATGAGAAACACTAATATAGTGACCACCTATGGAAAGTCTGGTTGATTTTATTTGATATCACGTAGGAATTCTGTAGTTAGAAAGAATGCAGGCTTTTGGGGGGGAGTATTCTGCGGTTTTAACCACTAATCGATCCTTTTCTTTCTGTAATCTCTTGCCCTCTTCACTCTGTATTTTTCCAGGTTCAGCATAAAATAGGAAAGGGTACTGTAGACGTCATGCTCTTTGGCTGTGCAGTTATGTTTCATTGACTAGAAATGACAGCCACAGACTGTCCTAAATAAGACAGGGTCATTGGGAAGACGTGTCGTCATGTAGCTGTAAAGAGTATTATAATGATCAACAGAGGGCACAGCAAGCTTACAGAAGCAACAGTATGGTGTCCCGTACCTTTTCACACCTTGTTTCATTAACCTTTCTGAAGTTATTTTGGGGAGTTCTGATAATTTTATTAGTCTCAGTAAGCTCCGTGGTTGCTTTTGATTTATTTCTGATCCCTAAATTTGGGCACTTTATTGCAGTGTAGCAGTGATGGATATATACATTGCTTTTTTGTTCACAACTATATTGGCAGCTCACTTGCATGTTTATAGGTGCCTGCTTGAGGAACTAGTTGTCAGTGATTCGGAGATCTTCGTCTTGCTATTCTCTACCAAAAAAAATACCTTAGTATCGGAAGCTGAATCAGTTCTTTCTTTCAATTAGCCCTAAGAAAGTAGTACAAAAAGGAGAGACTAACTGATGAAACTTGCTGGAGTAGAGTGACAAACACTGGTTGCGCAGATGCTCACGCTGTTATGGCTGGAAACAGAACTGGTGAGACGTGACTTCTTTTGTGCAATTTGGTGGTGCCTGAGCTAACAAGTCCTACCAAGACATTCATGCTGCTTCCAGAGACTTCAAGCATTGCATGTACAGTGGTGCTGAGCTGTGCCGTGTGGATTTGTGGCTCAGGTTACAGATAACTGCCCCATTGGGTGAGACAGGCGCGCCTTCAGTTCTAGTTATAAATATTAATTTCATCTTCTGATAGCAGTGGTTAAGTTGAAAGCAATCATTTTTGGTGAGCTTAAGACATGTTGAGGATATCCAAATGTCGATACCAGTCTTGTAAACCTAGGAATGAAGAGTCTTGCATTAGTTCAAATGAAGCTACGAACTTTTCATAAACTTGAAATACAATAAGGGCTGTGTGACCTTTTATTTAACTGACCCTTTGAGAGCACAGCTGGAGAACAGAGTTGACATTTACATTTACACCAAGCTGCAATACTATACCAGATACTTAGCTAGATAGTTGAGCTGAATTCTTCAGTGGAATGTGGCTGTGGGCCTCTCTGTAACATAACTGCCGTGAAGGGAGAGGAAGGAGTGTCACTAGGCAAGTGGTTAGTATTTATATGCCAGGAATAAATAAATTGAGCAAGCGAAATGTTTTAGAACACGTCAAAATCTGCAGACATTTATTTATGTAAAGTTATATGTCAGACTGTAGTTGCTAAAATGATGTATATACATTGGGAAAGGTTATGTTGCTTCTAGGGGATAAGATAGTGCTTTGAAGACCCAGGAAACACCTGTGAAAAGGAATTACGTGTATTCCTAAGGTTGACTGCATTAAATCTGGTGCTCAAAGTCATTAAAATATAAAATAAAAATTCCTTCCTAATCAATGTGCTTACTAACAGCTCTGCACATATAATGGCATTTATTTTCCAGAAAACTCAGTCAAACAGAATAGGTCACATCCTGCTGTGCATTTATATTAGATGATAATGGTAGTTTAAAAACTGTTTCCAGTAACACTGTAGATGTTTTTCAGGTTAACAGTGGGCAGTCTAAAACTCTTCTGCTTTGAGCCCCTTACTTTGTTGTTAGGTTCTATCAGAAAGTCCTCGCGTCTGGGCTGTGAAGAGACCCTGCTGTGACTGGATAATTTTTGTGCATAATTTTTGGACTCCTCTTTCTCAAAAGAGGTTGTCTTTTCTAAGTTGCTGAGTCAGGTGCTTTATTAGCAGAGTCCGCTTCAGAAAGGTGAGGAGTCATTCCTGTACTTGATGAAGTTTGTTAGGTTTTCTCTTCCTCTCCCAGCGTGTTGTCAGCATGTTTGTCTTTTCCACCTTCTTCTTATGCAGTTCTCATTCCCGTGTGTCCCTTGAGCCTCACACTGTGGAAAATCTATTGTATGTTGGTTTCATTTTGCCTACTATCCTGAAAATAAAAAAGTATTTTTGTCAGGTAGTAGTGTGTAACACTTCTTGAAGGACAGTGTCGCTCTGCCTTGCAGAAAGAAGGCAACGCACCCAGTTTGCATCTTGGACAAGTCAGAACTCTACCCAATTTATCCCTTTATAACTAGCATATGGTAAAGCAGGAAAACTGAAGCATACACACATTGGCCTCTTGTCCAGAGTGGAAAGCAATGACTTTCACTGAAATGCTTAATCACTTCTTTTATTTCCTGTCAGCTGTTTGCATATTGAATTTTACACAATAAAATGGTTTTTTTTTTTCAGGTACTGGAGAGCTCTTCTTGAAAGTATTTTGATGTAGAAAAAAGAAAAAAGGGGAACTGAATAACACTTGGTGGTATTTTGGTTTACTTTGGGAAATGTCTGATACTGCTAACATTAAAAAAACTTGAGACCGATTTCAGCTGGGACTTCATGTGTGACATTATGAAATTGGGGACGGGGGAATCTTTGTCCTTGCTTCCTGGAAAAGCATCATTTTTGACACTATTACATTGTCTATTATTTTGTAGATGCTAAATTCCTTCCCATCTGCAAGCAGTAAGCTTCAGGATGCTTGGAAAAAAGCAAACTGTAATAAAAGATGGTCTGAAATTAAGAAGATGTGTTAAACAGAAAGGGTGTTTTATGTTATAAATATCCTAATTTAGTTGTGTGTACTCTAAACTGTCGCCGTAGTTCAGCTCAGAAAGGCGAATTTTTCATGCTCTAGGACTAGGCACAAGTCAGCCCGTGCTGAATTCTCAGGGAATAATTCTGCTCAGGATTGGGGATAGGTAGTTACTGGAGAAGTCAGAAAACCGCACATGCGACTCCATAAGCAGAATTTGCCTTTCGTTGCAAGGCTTGCTTTAGTCGGTGTCATAGGAGGTAGCATTGCACCTCAGGCAAGAAAATGTGACTGTTTAATGTTGGAGGCAGATCTCATGCTTAAGCCCGGAATCTGAAGTATAACTGTTGTTTGTTTTTATTTTAGCAGGGAAAAAGAGCAATAATCCCAACTGGCAGTCCAAAAATAACCAGATTGGAGGGTGGAAGGAAAAAGGAGGAAAAGGGAAGAGAAAAATGGAGAGGTAAATTGTTATTCTCTAGCCACAGTTCCCTTGCAAGGAGGAGCAGGGAGGCAGCGTTTTATCAGGACTATGTGCAAATACAGTGTTTCAGTGGTGTATGGTGACTCTGCAAACGAGGAGCAGAGACACCATTGCTACACCACAGCATTTGAAATAGTTAATGAGTTATGTGGGAGAGAAAGGGGAGCACACCATCTCCGGTTCCGTTCTGGAGATGTTACTATCTTGTGGTCAGTTGTCTCATAAATTTCCTTAAATACCTCCTGCATATTGGACTATTACTGTTTCTAGTAATTCACTGTAATGTTCTCTCTGCCCATTTCTTTGGTAAGTTCTAGTCTCACGTAAATAGTTCTAGTCTAGGTGGTTCAGGCATCGGGGAAAGACTGATTCTTTGCAATGAAAGGTGGTGGTGGAGCAGCAGATCCTTATGTGTCATTCCTCTTTCCGTGATTATTAGGTTATTGGGCGTTGTGGATCCCGTGAGATAATGGCACGTTTAGGCCTTGGTATGCTGATATTGTGCATTTTCTTCACATCTGTGCAAATGATAAACCTCAGCCGCAATGGAAGCAATGTTATGAGTCCTGAGATGCATTCTGCCATTTTTTTCTGATTGAGAAGTGAGCTGTGGTATGATATTATTTGGGAACTGGAAATGCGAAGGGAGAAAAGTAGAAAATATGAGACTCTAAAAGTGCTCTGAATCCACTCTTGATGTCTATCACTTTTTTCCTCATGAAAACGAATTTAAATATTTTCTTCCTGAACGTTTTAAAAATTCGATATATTCTTCCTGGAAAGTACTGCTGCTAGGTATTACATAGGTGGCCTTTTTTTAAGATTGGAACCATAAATACAACACAGTGGGATACTTTAGCAGTAAAGCGTAATATTTTTTAATATTATTTTCTTTAATTTTATGGCTTTGTTTTATATTATACATGTGGAACTTGGACCCTTTCTTCTAAATTTTGTATTAATGATGGCAGTAAAAGTTCCTAGTTTCCTCTGGCCATTTTTCTCCCCTAAGCTGTAAAAGAATAGATGGCAGCATATAATGACATTCCGTCTAAGCTGAGTGGTCTGGATAAGGCTGAAATAACCCAGGGTCCACTCAAAGACTACAAATGCTGCCTCTGTTTTTATTGCAGAAGCAAATGCAGAATCCTGTGTCTGGGCTGGGATAACCCCGTGCAGCAGCACAGACTGGGAGGCCAACTGGCCAGAAAGCAGCTTTGTAGCTGCTGGAGGTGTTCATGGGCAACAATTTGTGCATGCGTCTGCAGTGTGCCCTTGTAGCAAAGACAGGCAATCATGTCCCAGGCAGTGTTAGCAAGCACAACCAGCAGGTCCTTCCCCTCTGTTTGGCACTTGCGAGACCACATTAGGAGAGCTATGACCAGTTTGGGCTTCCCCAGTAAAAGACAGACATTGACATGCTGGGTCGAGTCCAGCACAGAGCTACCAAGATGGTCACGGGGCTGGAGTAGATCTGAGGTTGTGCGAGGTAAGGCTGAGAGAACTGGGTTTGTTCAGCCTTAAAAAGAGATGGCTGATGGGAGGTCTTATTGTTGTCTTCAGATACCTGGCATATACAGGGAAAACAGGGCCAAACTCTTCTCCGAGGTGTGTAGTGAAAGGACCAGAAGCCACAGACAAAATGAAACACAGGAATTCTGACTAAATAATTGGGGTGGTGGGAAATTACCAGGGATAAAATCACTGGAGCAAATGTCCAGTGGGATCTCCATCCATGGAGGTACACAGAACTCAGCTGGACTTGCTTTGAGCTGAATGCTTAGACCAGATGTGCTCTGCAGATTGGTGTCACCTTACATGGTTTTGTGTATACTACAAGAGGACCAGAGCGGGAGATAAATTGGATTTCCAACAGGGCTATGCAGCATAGGAGGCATCTCCTTAGTTAGAATTGTATGAATGTTTGTGGGTTGGAGTTTTGTGGGGGTTTTTTTATTGAAACCCTTCTGGCTCTTATTTTTGCCTTAATTTACTTGAAGACATTTCTGTAGTTTCTCCTTTTAAGATAAGTTTTGATTATTTGTATGTTTTCTAGAACTGCAATGATAACAGTAAATCTTCTTTCTCCTAATAACTGTAACAGCTGATAAGGACCTTAATGATCCAATGCCCCATTTTTTTGTAAGCTTTGATCAGTGAAGTACGTAACACAATCGGGTTTTTTAATTATTCTGGTTTGGGTTTAACTTGGATACTGTCTGTATGCAGTAGAGATGATTTACACTTTTCTTTGTCTCAGTTTCTGCTTCAGGCTCTCAACGAGCTCCACAGATATGAAATGGTTATGAAAGGCTATAGCAATATTTAGAAGGTTCTTTTCAGAACCATGATGCTAGAAACTTGTTTTACGTGTAGTAATTTTAAGTTCTGCAGGACAAGATAAAAAGCTACCAGTCTTCCAAACAGCTGAGACATAGTGTAATCCAGTCTCTGATGGCATTACTTTGAAAGAGGAACGCGAAAAATAAATTTTGTGTAGCTTTATTTTAAATCACTCACTTGCTTTGAACCCATTTGCAAAATGTTCTTTACCCTCTGGAGACTGCTTTCATCGACCTTGAGAGCTGAAGTTGCTCAGCAGTTCACCTGCTTTGAGCCTGTACCAACTGGGCAGCTGTCCAGTTAACAAAAAAAATCTCCCAAGCAAGGATTTCCACGTACCAATGCCACTCATCTGACTCAGACGGTTTGTTTTTGTTTTTTTTTATTTCCACATGTCAGTCAGATGCTCATGTGGGTTTTGCATCATGTTTGGGCCTCTCCTTTCAGGAAGGGCGTTCGGCATCTCCTCTGAGCTCAGTTGAGGACTCTTCATTCCTCCTGTGGTAGTCTCTCGGTATCCCTCTTTTCCCAGGAGCCCTCAGAGCAAGGTGTGAGCTGCATGAGCTATTCCGATGGAGGCAGCTCATCCATTGATCCATTGATGCAGGAGCTGTACGCCCCTGCTACGCCCCATCAGATCAGACTTTTTCCGTGTGCGTGCAGGTGAGATGCCAAGAAATATGTTGTCGCTGCTGAACCAGTTTATCCCACTTGCAGCCTGTTCCCTTTGCAAGTGGTCTCTGGCAGGCAGGCCACCAGGAACGAAGGGCAGGGGTTAGCCTGGCAGTGGCTGCCCTGCTCGCAAGGGGAGGATTGTGGGAACCCCAGTGTTGCGCAGAGCCCATGGACTGGACTTGATGCAATGTCTGCGTCCACGCTTGCTAAACCCCCGGCTTCTGGGGACCACAGTTGCAGCTGCGTGCATCTGCTGACTGGCGTGTGGAGGAGGTGCGGTCACTTCACTGATGATGGCCTGGATAGGCTTTCTGTGTAGCTGGTGTGAACTGTGTGCCTCAGCCTGGTCAGATGCTGAGGGCACCAGTCAGGCACTGCACTCTACGCTGCTTCACTATTTTGTACTCTTTTTGATTAAGTAGCAATGGAAAGTGCTTTGGGTCCCACTCCGGCTACCACTAGAGTCTGTCGGTCGGTGGTGCTGGAAAAAGAGAGAGCTCGTTCACCCAGTTAGTGTAATTCGGATTATCCTGAGGGGTGGGGGGGAGGGTGAAGAAAAAGAATTGAAAAAGTGAACTGAATGTTTTGCAAAAATAAAGTCTCTGTGTGATTTTTTTTTAGCTTGGGTAAGTTGGAATTACGGTTTTTAAATAGTAATTTAAAATTAAGCTAATATTAAGCTCATATATAATCAGTCCTTAAAAGTATGTTAACTAGTATTAGAGTCAGAGAAACGCTAATGAATTGCTAGCCTCTTGAAATATATACCTCCTATGAACTACCCAGACTGCTGTAAAAGAATTGTGTCATCAGTTTGGCCAGCTGACAAGGCATATGGCAAATTCTTTTATGATGCCTGTTATCTGTAATGGTAGCTGTTTGTGTGGCTGTGCTATTCACTGAGCAAGGGTAGAACACTAGTGCGGCAGTTCCTACCAAGTGGAGCAAACTGCAAAAGGACAAAAAAAAAAAAAAAAAAAAATATTGAAGACCAACGTTTTAGAAATGTGAGAAAAAGAAAAGCAGTGCAGTCACCCAGGGGAGTTTCTGTAGCAGCAGTAATCTGAAGCACCCAGGCACATTGCCAAGAGCTCCAGTAGGTTGTTAATCAAAACTTCCAAGTCTCCTGCCAATCCAAGGCTCTCAGCATCTGAAGGGAAAACTGTCACATAATGATGTGATACTTAACTTCCATAAATACAGTTTTAATTTTTTTGGTGAGGAATATTCTTGTCCTAAGAAGTTGTTTTTTTTTTTCTTTTTCACTCTATGAGAATATCCCTCCCATTGGACTTATGACTGAAGTAATATATTTTTATACATTAATACATTTAATTTTTAATAAACATACAGGATACTTTCTGATACCCTAGACAATAGATTCTCTTTTATTGGCTGCAATTAGATGTTCCAGTAGTAATATGCAAATCCTATAATTCTTCCTGGGAATGGGGCAAGGTGGTACTGAGAAGATTAAACAGGTGTCTGTGTAAAGCAGACACTTTAGTTGCAATGTAAAATTTAAGTAAACTCTGTATAAGTGCTCCAGTTATCTATATAGTTAACAATAATATATAGCGTTGCTTCAGGCATTGAATTAACTGAAAAATAACATCAGCCACTTCCTGTTTATAGGGGTAGTTGGTTTCTTAATATTATCACACAGTAGGCATTTTTTTCAGCTGATGCTGACAAATCCCATTATCTAGGAAGCGTTTCTATTGTGTAATCCTAGCAATGGTGAAAGCAGAAGTGACTTCAGTCTTTTCCATCTTAATTTTCTGGGTGATGGATTTTTCAGTTCACGAGGAGGAGGAGAAGGCGGCAGGACATAAATGAAAGTGTGCACTTTGGCATGGTTTCCTCATCCCGCTGCTCGCCTGGCAGACCCTCGGCGGTCCCGGTGAGGATGGCAGCGAGAGGCAGGAGGGAGGCCAGGAAGCAGCAGCGTAACCACGGGCCATTCGTATCGGGAGCGTTCCCCAGCACCTCGCTATTCGCTCCGTCGATGGTGGGGTCAGCGTTAATTTACGTAGTCTGGCATGTTTTGAGGGGAAATTCACCGTTAAGGGAATGGCTGAGAGTACACGGGGATGCTGGTGAGCTTGGAGAGCTGTGCTTTTATAGGAGCTGTGCTGCCATAGAAACTGAGAGACTATACGTAAGCATTGGCTTTCCATGTAAATAGCCATAATTGCCTTTGGCCTGCGTAAATCTTGGGAGAGGGAGAGATTTATGGGGCTCAGGAGAGAAGAAGTTCCCTCCCCCATGACCCTATTTCCCAAAAATACCATATGCCAACAGGATGCTTTTAAGGGAACTGTTAGGAGTATTAATGAAACAGAGCATCCTCTGTTTTTTGTGGAATAACCCATGTCAGTTGATTTGGAGAGGAGCTTTCTCCAGTATGGTTTTCAGCTTGTCAAAATGGAGTAGAGGAATTTGACGTGGAAGTATAATTCTGTGTATTGCTTTATAGGTCTCAAATTTCATGTTATGGTTATTATTTATCTGCTATATTTCTGCTCACCAGAGTTCCAGATGCTGGCAGTAGAGTAGTTAATACCATAGAGATCCCTGTGTGACATGATAAATCAGTCTGTTATGGGCCAGAAGGCATACTTAATGGCCGTAGGCACAATTGATGCAAAGTAATAAACCTAAGAAGCTGGTACGTATGAACTGAAATACTTCCAATGCAATAGGGACACTCTTTAATTCACAGTAGTTTGGCTTTAATTTAGTTTGCTAGATTTACACTGTAGCTATGTAAGAAGTATACGGCTTGTCTTGGTATGCTCACTAGTTTAGAGTGCTGAAAGAACCTACGTATTTTAATGCAGATACAGGGTGAATAAAACCAAGGCTAACAACTTCAGATTTCCTTGAAAACGAAGCTTTACCCAAGGGTCAATAAATTAATTTCACTGGTTTTGCCTATGTGACAACTCTCCTGAAAGGCGTAGCCACACTTCTGTTAAACATGAGGCGGCTGCCGATGTAGATAGGTGCAAGATGACATTAATCTAGTTAAGTGACAGCTTTGAACATCATGAGTTTCAGTGCGTGCTGGAGACCCTGACCCACTCAGAGTTGTGAGTGGTCTTGAAAAGCCTGTGGTGGAGCGTGTTTGGCAATGAATAAAGTGCTGGTAGTGATTGCACGCAAGATTCATTTCCCCATTTGATTTGGACATTTTAGCCGTCTGAAAACTGAGCGTCTAGTCTGAGCCACCATGTGGGTCCCTTTTGTAGCCACTGGAAGAGCAGTGATACATCTTGTCTTAACATGTGCTGAATGTCACATTTGGAGCACGACGAGCCTGAGTATGCTTTTATGTACTTCAGTCCATCACAGGCCCCCCACGAGTGGCATGTGTCTCCATGTCTTCTGCTCTTGCTTCAGTACAGATGATCGACAGATCACTTTTTGAAAGAAGAGAGTAGAACTGTATTGCAGTTTTGTGTTCAGGATAGACTGCAAATTGTGATTTTTAAACCCAAATCTGTCAGTCATTTATCTAACAGCCACGGTCTAAATCATGCATGTGATACTGGCAGTCCACTTCGACAGCCATAAATTGTTGATCTGCTTCATGCAAATATTTTGCCCTTTCTGAATGATAGTAAAATTATTTACCGTCTAGTTCTTTTTTGTGCATTGTGTCATACAAGATACTTTGTTAAAAATGGTACAGGCAAAGACTCGTTGAAAAGGTTTGAAAGACAGAAACCCTGTAAGAAGTTCAGACTTCTAGGTGATGCTGGGTTGATTAATTTGTGAGGACTGCTTCTTCATGGTGGTCTTCTTCATTTCCACTTTTTCATGGAAACAGAGAAAAATAATTTGTACAGAAGTCTGAAGGTTTTTTGGATCCTTTTCAATGTTGTTTTTCTAGAAATCTGATTACAAAATTATCAGGAAGGTGTTTTCAAGTGTTATCCCTGTAAAAGAACTCTTTCTTTTGCACCAATGGATTTTTAATGACAAAGGTGCTTCATACGGGACCTGTTTTAATAAAATGCAGTAAACCCTGTGAACTTTAAATGTGACTTAAATTGCTGCTACTTTTTTTTTCTTTTTAATCTAGCAGAAACTGATGGTTTGATTTTCAGTCTTAAACAGCTGTTCCTTTTATGAGATGCGTAGTGAGTTACAAATGTAAATTTCATCTAGGAAAAGTACACGAATTTTCTACAGCAATTGGTCCCCTGGCATTCTACCCCAGAATGGGGATAAACAAGGACATAAAAGCTGAAGGAAGAATGTACCTTTGATATCAAACATGGGTTGGTTTTAAGGTGACAATTATTGCGGACCCTTGAATGATCAGGTTTTAAGGGCAATCTTACACGCACTGTGGCAGCGTGTGGAAGGAGGAGTGTGGGAAGGGCTGGAACATCACTGCGCATCAGTCACTTCTCTCACAGGTGTTTCCAGCTCTTCCATGAGGATGGTAGAAACAAAAATGTCACTGTAGTCCTTCGCTATAGGAAAAACAAGTTTTGTTCCGAGACCCACATTTACAGTCATCACTGATTCATATCATTGTGTTACACATTTCGGCTGGGCTCCTATTCCCATAATTTGTACTAACAAGAAAATGAGTCTCTTCTCTGAATCGCATTTAATATACCATTTCTGTTTTTCACATTCAGCCCACATGGTGCTATGTCTGAATAAAAGCAGATTGGCTTCCTTTTTTATTCAGACACTCTGGCTAACCCTTATATACATAAAAGAACTACATCAAAGTTACCACCCACTGAGCATACACATTTTTTTCATTAATCAGGTCCAATTCCTGTTTAAAAGAAGCTGTTTAAGGGATTGGGTAGCTTCTTCACATGTTACACAGATTCCTTCCCACTTTACAGATTCGGCAACAGCTATTGTTGGGATCTAAAGAAGCCATTTTCCTACCAATTCAAGTGAAATGTTAGTCCTGCTCCATAATAAGCTTAGTGAGTATTTACTGGATACTGAGGTAGTAAAGAACCACTAGAGATCTTGAGTGGAATATAAATAGATTACCTTTTATTGGATCTCAATGAGAGGAAGCTGAGAAATATGCCAGCTGTTTAATTATTAACATTCAGTATAAATCAATAGCAAAATAGCCTTTGATGGTGATCTTCAAAAGGGTTTTAATCCCCTTAGATACAGACATCTCCCCTTAGATACAGAAAGTAAGCCTGAGCACTGGGGGTTTAGCCTGTGTTTCTCTTAACTGTACTAGAAGGTTACCACTGTGATGTTGCATTGACATTAATAGCAATAATTAAGATAGCACCAGTCGTTTAAACATATTGGCATTTGGGGCTTTGTTTTTACCACGTGGTACGCCTGGGTAATTCCTGAAGCACAGATGACAGACTAATGAACAATATTCACTTAAATCCCATTGAAATTAATTAACTTGTATAGTAGGACTGTCTGTAGGTGTGGGGCCTGTGTGGTGCACGTGCACGGCACAGAGTGAAGTTGAACAAGTTTAAGGTTCCGCCTCAGAGTGGTGTTCCCCTGCCACCTGCCAGGATAACGATGAGCGCACAGGGTCATGGAGCCTTCACCGGTCCACTTTCACAGTTTGAATTTGTACATTTGGTTTTGCATTTTATTTGATATTACAGAAAGGTATGGCAGGTAAGCCCCTGGAGAGTGTATTCCCTAGTTTGTATACAAAAGGTATTCTAAGTGTAGTGGGGTTGGGAGGATGTGTGGGATGCGAAGCAGGTTGGGGAAGGAGGAGAGCAGTTTAATGCAGGAGCAAGTGGCATTGAGAGAAAAGAGTAACTTTACAGTGGAAAGTACAGAGTAAGGATTGCCAGACTTTCTGGCTCTTGAAGCCATGCTGCAAGGAATTCAAGAGCCACAGCTTCCTGATGGATTCCCTATAGCTAACCAAAATAAGATCTTCTGCTATTCCTGCCACAAGTCCCACTCCCTCATTCCGTACTTCTGCTTCTTCAACCAGCTCCATGTCCTCCCACCTTCCGGCTGCTCTAACTCTGTATTGCCTGCCCTGCTTCTCATCCCTAACGTACAAGCTGTACTCATACGAGGTTGCCAAGCCTCCAGAACTGCCTCCGCCTCTAAGCGCTCTTCTTACGACCTGTTCAACATCTTATCAGCAAGATGTTGGAGGCTTAGAAGATGGCCTTAGGGCTGCAGCTAGAGCTGTGCTTGGAATACCTGTGGCATCTCTGCAGTCATTAGCTAGTCTCTGTCTCTGAGATCTCGTCTGCTAGCCCAAGGTGCTCAGCCTGGTCCATGGCCTGCCATGCATGCATGACCCTCCTGTCAAGAGCTCTGGTAGGAAGGTGCTCCTTGCAAGCTGCGTCCTGGCACTGAGCTCCCCACTTTCTTGTGTTGCCCAGTATGCCTACAGTCGGGTGATGATCTGCTATGAGAATCCTGCTTTGTATACGGAGTCTTTTGGGGCAGAGAAGGGGTGGGGAGGGTGGCAGCTGGTGTCTGTGAACCATGTTGGCTAGTAATCCAGCTGGTAGCTGGATTTCCTTTCAGTGTCATCCAGCAACTTGTAGGTGGGCTCACTGCTGAACTCATTAGGCCATCTGGTTTGCCTCATGGGTCATGTAAAAATGTTTATCACCCACTTTTATATTTTTTATGATGATGCAACCTAAGCTGAACCAGTGTATGTAGCTGTTGATGTAGTCAATTATATTACCTTTGCAGCTCTAGCAGATACTATTTAAGCTATAGCTTGTGTTGTTATTTTTTAATCCATCTGTTTCATGGGGTTAGATAGGAAATATTTTCATGGGGTAGTTTGAGAATCTGATCCGCAAAAACCTTATTTTTAAGTTTGCATGCCTTATATCTTATGTGCAATTTGCTCAGCAAGATTGCTTTTCCTTTAGTTATTTTCTGGTGTATTGACACTGGTCATAGGAAGAGATTTATTTTTTTCTTTTGGTAAATAAACCTCTAACAGCCACGGTAAAAGTGTAGGAGTGCATGCTTTTCTTCCTTCCCTTATGTGCCTGTACGCATGCTTTGCTATTGCTTCAATTCAGTAAATAAGTGGACCTATTCCACTGCTCATGCCAGCGTGTATTGTTTGGTGTGGGGTTAATGGTACACACTTCCTGCTGGTTTACTGCCTGTTGACAAGTCAACGTGAACCAGTGCAAACTCTATCTCGGCAGCTTCAGAATTTGAGCTCTATTGCCTGCTTTCACATGTGCATCTGCCTCTTGGAAGTACAAAGTACTTCTGCCAGCATGACGAGATTTTATACACAGAGCCATCCAGATCAACTTACTATAATCTTACAATAATAAATTTTCCAAATAAACGTTCTCCTCTTGCAGTCCTTCTAACGTACAGGGTGTTTGCTGAAGAAAACTGTTTAGTGCTGTGAATCATTCTATTAGAGTTGTATCATTTTTCCACAGGGAAAAAATCAGAGAATTATTTGTTGATACGGGATAGCATGAAATGAAATCCAGTTTCTTTTTTTTTTTTTTAACATTATCTTAAATTTCACTGTTTTAAAAAAATACTTTTTTCAGTATTTCTGTTCGTGAAGTCATACTTGGAACTGACTTATCTTTTCCATTCTGTGCCCTTTGCTTTTTCCTTTTAGGCATTTTTACTACAGATAACGTCATATTTTAGTTCAACTTATTTATAGGATATTATTACGCTGATAATTACACAGCATTTTTTAAATCCCACATTGGGTCACTAAAGTGACAAAGCTCAACAGTGAATCATTTGGGAAGACGTGTTACTGGCGGGTTCTTGAAACCTTCCAAACTGATGAAGTGAATTCACAGGTAGATTTGCTTTTTCACTAGTATTTCCTGAAACAGTACTTTTGAGCAAAGTAGTGTAGTGACTTGCCACAGGCACGTTTTTTTAGTTTGTATCATTTGATCGGGCAAACTCGTTTTACTGAAAGGCTTGATAAATAGTACCCAGTGGAATCCTATTTAGCCTAATCACTGAGAGCTGGAGAAGTTCCAGCTGCAAGGGGTTAGTTTAACAAATGTATCTTACCCCAACCATGGCCAAGCAGGTCCTGAACTCTATAATACAAAAGGTGAAGATCAGTTCGTGGAATAGTACAAGTTGTTGTTTTTCAATAAATGATTGTTAATGGAACTGTATTTCAGAACCTAAAAATATGATATTTAAATTGGCCATCATCTTTTATGGAAAAGAACCATTTTCATATCCTCAAATATTTAACAGTCTGTGACTCAGCCAATTATCATCTGAATCATTTTGTTTCATTTTGTATCCTGGAACTGTACAACTTAAGGAAAATTGTGCTATTTTAGAAGAAAAATGCAAGAACAAATCTTACAGGAAGTGTTCCTCTGTGGAACGTGACTCCTCAGTTTATGCCCTGTTACATAAACGTTTTGCCTTAAGGATGCTCTGTTTCTTTTTTCAGCACACCTGAAAAATTGCTTTCATGCATTACATCTTCTGAGATGCTTGCTGATATTCAGGTTACCATATAGTTTAGCAAATATGTTTTTCTTCTGGTGAAATTATTCACCGAATTTCTTTGTTGTTTTTTTTTTTTCCCAATCAGTCTCTCTTCCTGGAGTCTGTAGGAGTATGAAGAAGGTGTCCCTTTCCTTGGCGATCACCAGCATTGCATTGGCAGTACTAAATTTCCGTCAGCTTTTGTTACTGGAGTTCTGGCATGCTGTTAAAACAGGATTGTTTCATATGCTTTTCTTCAGGTTTTTTCACATGCTTGTGGAAAGGTTTACCTCCTGGTATAGCCTATTTATCCTTTTTTTAGCTGGTGCTAAACCAGTTGTACCTTGATTAACACAATATCCATGTCTACAAGGGGACAAGGGGTAACAGTTTTAAACCGAAAGAGGGTAGATTTAGATGAGATATCAGGAAGAAATTCTTTACTGTGAGGATGGTGAGACACTGGAACAGGTTGCCCAGAGAAGCTGTGGATGCCCCATCCCTGGAAGTGTTCAAGGCCAGGCTGGATGGGGCTTTGAGCAGCCTGGTCTAGTGGGAGGTGTCCCCGCCCATAGCAGGGGGGTTGGCACTGGATGATCTTTGAGGTCTCTTTCAACCCAAATCATTCTGTGATTCTATGACGTACATGTGAAGTCTGAAAATGAAAGTGGAGATTTTATTTAACTTGAGCTGAGAACTAAGTGTCTAGTCAAAGCTGGTTGTTAAAGGTGTCTCTGTAGGCAGTGGTGAGAAAAAGACATTCATAAAGGATGATTCTTCCCATTTTAAAGTACTTTAATAATTTAGAGAAGGTAGAGATGCCAGTTTCTCTCCTTTTTCCATTATGGGAGCCCAACTTAGAATGCCAGCTTGCGAGACTGGTGATACCAATTTAAGCTGTACTGCCACGTTTTTTTCAGGTGTGCAAGACTGAAGTGTAGAGGATGTACCTGGGCAGCACTGTCTGACGAAGAATGGCGTATTTTGTTGCTTCTGTAGAGGAAATAACCCAGATATATTTAGAACAATAGATTAATGGGTGTAGATATCAAAAGCAACCTAATAAAGACATTGCCCCGTAAGTCTGCTCTTGTAAACCATATCCACTAACAGCCTTTTTCCACTCTATTGTTAAATGCCATTATCTGTAGTGAGTGGTGTAACTTGGATTGTTTAAACTTCTGGGCGCGGGCTGCAGTTTTTACTGTTTTCTCTGTAATGCCTAGTACATTTTTTGGTGCTGTGAAATAATAATAGCAGCTGTTGGAGGTAGGAGAATAGGGCTATCAGTACTGGCAGATGGTCAAAGATGTTTTTTTAATTTCGTGCTGTGGCAACAAGTGCTTTCTGTCCCCTTGGTTATAACAGGTTGCCTCTCTCTGCTACCAAATGAAGTGTGCCATGGCCCCACTCTGCACGTGGTTGGCACACATTAATCTTAAGCAAGTGGTTTGCCCCATTGAAATTGTTAGGTCTTTGGATGCTTAAAACTAACGTTACGTGTAGAACCATTTGACAGACTGGTACCTAAATTAAAGCTGCCCGGTTGTGAATATACAAGACTCTGGTTAGGAAATGGCTTGCAAAATAGCTTGTTAAGCTTCTGCATGTGCTATTTATTTCTGGTAGCTGCGGCCTGTATATCACTTACCTGTACCAAAGAGCTGCATGAAGGCACGTCTAGCTTATCAAGTGAAGAACTGGTATTTGAATAAGAAGAAAGATGGTTTTGGTACACTAGAGGCCAACCAGTCTGACAATGTTTGTTGTCTTACCATAGCTGAAACTATGGTAAAAATCACATAGCACTCTTTGCATCTTTTCCTCAGTAATATCATTTTCTATGAACTAATCTAATGATTTAAATTCATTTACTATCGTTGAAATATTTGGAAAACATTCTCTTGTTCTCTCAGCTGTGTGAAAATTCACATCCCTTTACCCAGTAGCTAGACATACATTTTTTTGTCAATAATACTTTAAATGTCTCCTTTGACTTCTTTATTTGTCCTGGCTATAATAATCGTATTTGCATAATTAACATCAATAGTGTTTCTGTATTTCCTTCACTATTTGACATATGTCAAATCTGACCAGTAGCTCTGTAAGTAAATATTTTTGTAGTATTCCAACTTAAAAGCAGTGTAATGTTTTTATTATTTCTTTTTTCCTATATTTTCTCTTTAAGTTGCAGTAGATTATACCACATTTCTTAAAATTCTTGACCAAAGCATGTAAACCTAGATTTTTGATAATATTTATCGTACATACCTCCTTTCATGCTTAGGCATGGAAGCACAATGTATTTTTCTCTGATTTGAATACATGAACTTCTTTGACATAATTGGTAATTGCACAAGTGTCCTTGAAGCTTAGACATTTTTATTCATTCATAGACCTAAATGATGACTTTAGACGACCTTGTCTTGGAAATGCTTTATCAATCTAGTCCACCAAGAAAATACTCACATAAATGTAAATATATATACAACCACAAAAATTATGCACATACACAGAGCGATAATCATATATATATAAAAAAAATATATATATAAATATGCATGAACATATATGCATAAATACAGAACATGCAAAAAGCATTTGAAAATAGAAGAAAAAAAGAGTGTAAAATCAGGAAAAAGCACACTTAAGGTGGCTTTAGGGACAGAGGGAAATCTTAAATGCTAGGAATAGATGTCATATGCCATTTGCTAACTTTTTTTAAAAAAAAAATAAAGAATTGAAAACGAACCCCACTAATTCCATGATGTCAGAATTGATATACAGATGTATGATAGATGTCTTTCACTCCTCTTCCCAAGTACTTGCCACTACAAAGTGGTTTTAGCAGTGACTTGTCCTATGTGTACTAGCCACTAGAGGGTGGATGAGACACATGTTTTGTCACGAAGTTTTGCAGGTATTTGGTCGCAGAAGTCTTGAGAGTCTAGAAAATTCATTTTTAGGCTATGTAAAGTATGGTCTTATGGCTGCTTACCTGCAGTCTTCTACCTTTGTGTCCTCCAGGTCTAACCTCATTTCAAATTCATAGAATCACAGAACTAGTTGGGTAGAAAAAGACCTCTGGACCACAAAGTAAGGCCAAGTCACTCAGTGAAAGCCAATTTCCAAGCATGGGTAGGTTGCTCAGGGCTTTGTACAGGCAGGTCTTAAGGTTCTCCAAGAATGGAGATTCAACAACCTCTCTGGGCAAACCTGACCCAGGCTTTGACCATGGTTAACATGTTTTTTGTTACATTTAATTTGAATGTCCTTTGTCACAACTTGTGTCTGTTGCCTTGCAACCTTTCATTGAGCACCACCAAGCAGAGTCTGACTCTCTCTTCTCTACACCTTCCCACTGATTTGTTGAATGCTGCTAAAATATCCATCCTTAGCCTTCTCTTCTTAAGACTGAGGAAGCCAGTTCCTTCAGAGTCTCCTTGTATTTCATCTGCTCCAGGCCCCTAGTCATCTTGGTAGCTCTCTGCTAGACTTGATCCAGCATATTAGTGTCTTTCTGGGAATCCCAAAAACCAGACGTGGTTCTCGTGACGTGGTCTCACAAGTGCCAAATAGACAGGAAGAACCACTTGCCTTAACCTGCTGGCTCTGCTTGTTGGTATAGACCAGTAAGCAAATTTTCATCTCCCTCTGCTACTCCACATCTCTATTTCTTACTTCTACTTTCTGTTTGATCCTTAGTCTTCTTCAAGCCTTTGCACCCACCCTGGCATTCCACTGTCAACTTTTTTTCATGCTCCTGTTCTCCATCTTACCTCCTCTCTGCCTGAGTTCAGATTCCCCTTCCCACTTTCTTCTTCCACTCTTATTTATTATGTGAAGAACATTCATCATTGTATGCAAATACGTCACATAGAAAAAGGTTAATGTTAGATGTTGTCAAGGAGCAAGAGACCTGTTTCAAATATATGAAAAATCATGTCTGAGTTTTTCAAAGTTGTTGGCATCCTACCACAGTTTTTCTCTTCAAAATAAAAGCTTCCATTGACTGCCGTCAGCGGCAGTTGCAAGCACACTGCTATGTGAAATGCAGAGTGACTACAACTGCAGAGATTGTATTTTGCCATATTTTACATGAAATTGTTTACCAGCTCTCCGGAATAGTTCTTGATTCTTTGTTCTGAATGAGGTTCTGTCAGAGGAATGGGATTTATTCTTTCAAGTCAGTCCATTATATGGAATAGATTTATATGGATTTAAAATAGATTTATGTATGTTTTATATGGAATAGATCAAAAGGATTGCTGAAATGAATGGAATGTTTCTTAGAGATTGAGATGCACTGTAATATCATCACAGTATTTATTTTCATACTTTTTTCTGTACAGAACCCCTCCCATTTCACTGGCCACAAGGTGAAGTGGTACTTTTCCCTACCTTCCATACTGCGTAGCCAAGCAGAACATGTATTTCCAGGCAGAAAGAGATCTGCTTAGGGAATAGGTTTGAGCTAATGCGAGAATTCTCTGGATATGAGGCATAAAGGCATATGAAAATGCTCTTATTTGAACATAATCTCTAGATATACTTGGAAAAATTGGTAATGTTACAAATTATAATTCAGTCACATTCCATTAGAGTATTTCAGTAATTCTGCCACAGTTCTAAGGATCTCTTGAGATGGTCAGATTAATCTTTTAATGTACCTTCCACTTGACAGTCTGCAGCATCCAGTCCTGAGCCAGGCTCTTTCAGGACAAATGCTAGGTGAATTCTCTGTTCAAGTGGTTTAAAAATCCTTTTTAAAAGTGAAAATAAAATATGTGATTGCAGTGGTGCAAGACAAAAGCAAAGTATCACATAACGTCTATTCCTACTCACTGTTACAAGACAGGAGTCTAAGTGAACTATGTGAACCTGTGGTATGACCAGTGTGGAAATTCATGTAAGTTTACTCCAGGTTTTTAATATGGGAGAGAAGTGAGCAAAAGAATAGTAAAAGTCAGTCAAAAAATTAAGAATTACCAGCCAGTCTGCTTGACAGGCCGAGTCAGGAATTCCCTTCTTCTAGGTCATGGTAGGAGTTGAGTCATTTGGATTTCCTTCTTATTTGGGAAACAGGATTGTTCATGTGTTTGTGAGGGTTCAAGAGTAGTTGTTGACACTTAGATATTGAAACTGAGACTTTCTCTGTGCATGTACGACAGCTATGCTAGTGTTGTAGTCTGCAATCTGGAGCTCTGGACACTATTACAAATTCAAAAATAGGTATAGGAATGGAATTATGGCATCTGTTCAAGTATATAAAACTTCACAATGTGCAGAATAAGGAAAAAATAAAATACTGTAGGCAGCTCTGAATAAATGTACCTTTTAACAAAGACAGCTATGAGAGCTGATTTATGTGATGATGTTAAGTATGCTACAAAATTACTGGAAAACTGCTATGTTGTTAGCACCTATCTTTGTAATTGCTATTACTTCCACAGACATTCCTATGTTGCTGTTGTTACCGTGAAATAGGCATGCAGTCAACTCACAGCACCTGTATAAGCAGTCTGAGCTCTTCACGTGTGGCTACATTTACGTCTCAATATGTGCTATATCAGTCCGTACCGTGCAGTCCACAAACTCAGCAAAACTACAAGTCTGAGCCGTAAAGATTTTATTCTTTTACATAAAAAGGTTTATGTGGAAAAGCTGCTCGTTTCTATGCCCTTGTAAGATCTAAGAATATAAATATGATTAGTTATTAAAAAAAAAAAAGTGCACGTAGTAGTGTTTCTTCTCATAGGATTCTCAAGGTTATAGTTTAGGAAAGCATTCACACGTCCCCATTCAAAAAGAAAGAAAAGTGGTTAAGGACATGCTGTAAAAGAATATTTCTTATCTTAGGGCCATGTGTGCTTTTGCATCTTGAAAGAATTATGGCTCAATACTTCTGTTTTTCAAAAAAGGAGTTGTCATCTCATTTTATAGAGGGCAGAAGTGGAGTAGAGAGATGAGAAGTAATTTGCACAGCCATATAAAAAAAGACCTTCACAAAAATAGGCTATTAACCCAGATTATGTCAATTCCATTCTTCTAGTTTAACAACTAAATACATTTCCTCTTTTAAAAGGCATTAAACTTGTATAGTTTTGATTTTTTTTAATAAATCTTTAAAAATGTTATTTGTGATAAAATCCTAAGCTTCAATTTGCTCTTTTTTTTTTTGTCTCTTTGTCAAATGTTATTATTATGTTCTTATGTTCTTCTTTGCATATACTAGTATGCTCAACAATTTTTCAGAGATCAGTGAGGAGTAATACTGGGCATTGCTAGGCTGCGCTTTAAGCTTCATGAGAAACACGCAGCAGTTGAGAGGGGAAGCACTGCAGGGATTCAGGTTTATGACGTCATACTTAAAAGGTTACTCTAGAGAGAAACTCAGAGGGATCTTGAGCTAACGTAGCATTCTAGGTGCCAGTCCTGTACTCTAAAAATCCTTCCTTTTACATTATCTCTGCTGTTTACATAGAACATCTGAATTAAAAATACTGCATCCTTTAGCATATGTCAATTACAGTGGAACAACTTTTACCCAGAAAATAAAAAACTGGTTTGCCACATATAACTCAAATATTTTAGGTCAATACCTCAATTGTTATAAATCGAGACAGAGTTGTAGAAATATGTCTCATGGATGCCTTGAATTTCGTTTGGTGAATGTTTTTCGTGTTTTAATCAAAGCACATTATGCAGCTATTTTGATTATGTATTTCGCTAAGTTCTTGTATCGCTACAACAGTGATGTCACCAGAACAGAAACTGCTTCTCAGAGTGGTATTTCTTACTACAGATTTATTACTACAGATTTATGCTGTTTACTGATGTAGGTAATAAAAATATCAAAGACTTACAGTGAATATAACATTAAGGTTGAATAACGAAGTTGTATCAAATTTTGGAGAACCATGTTTCTGGCAAGCTATATTTCCTGTCTACTATGTGAAGTCTTGTGTTCAGTAATAGAGTATTGCTTATGGAAAAGATGAGCAAAAGGCATTCATACTGAGGAACGGATACTGACACATTGCACAGTTAAGGTGGCTTGAAGTCGTGGCTTGAAGGTGAGAAGCTATAATTAATAGAAATGTTCCTTCATTTCCTAGATATGGGAAGGTATTCCAGCTGTGTCCCAGCACTCTGGTGGGTGACACCAAGGAGGGCCTCTTTCCTCCTGCCCTGCTTGCCACGTCCTGCTTTCCATGGGAAGGGAACCTCTTAAGTGATAGGACCAGCTGGGAGCCACCACTCCCGATAATAGTAAATGTAGCCAGAAACCCCAAATGGGGCAAATTTGTGGTTCAGTCATGCTAGAACTTTACTTCCTAACTTCCCCTCTGAGTCACTCCCCCAAAACTGTGGGGCTATGACTGATTCCTTTGTTGCCACCAATTCCCTTTTACCACACTAACCCTTCATATGCATTTCAAGGCTGTTTATTCTGCTTAGTTTAATGTATTCCATCTTGAAAGTTTCCTGAAATAGCCTTGGAAAATAAATTAAAATCTAGAATGACTTTTTGCAATGTGGAAGGTAATGGCTATTAAAGGCTGACTGACATGGTGCTTCCCTGCCTGTTGTCAAATGGAAAGAGAAATTAAATTTAGCAGAGTTCATGAGGATTGCTACACTAAGGAGCTCTCAATCAGTAGTAAAGTAGATAGGAACTGTCATCCCCATTTGCAACAGAAGCTGGGATCTGGTGATATCAATTTGCCTTCAGCCTGCTCTCCTTGAACCAGCCTAGTCCCTGTCAGGTTCATATGCCGTCGCACACCTAATAACACAGTTGCATTCAAAGACTTCCAGAGTTCCACTCGGGCTTCCATGGTTTACTATATAACATCTTCCCTGTTTCAAACTGAACTGAGTTTCATTATGTATTTAAGGCTTAGGTCGGCGTCACTGAGATGCTGCTCTTTCTAATAGTGAAAGAGATTTACTGGATCACTTAAAATTCTAATGTTCTAAAGTATGAAGTTTTCCCAGTTACCATGTCTTCTGTAAAAAGTCATGGATATATCCTTAAGGATGGTATTAAAATCTTCTTCCCCCATCATGAGCACATGAGCATTTAACTCATCATGATTTGTCCCGGTAGCTGGTGTTTCTATTGGAGAAACACTCTCTTTTTCTTTTAACTAATGTTCAGAAGAAATTCCGTAAGGGAGAGATTTATTTACTGAGCGAGCATATCAACTTGAAATAACACACTGAAGAACTTGCGAATGCATTTATGATAATTCAGAGAAGGTAAAATAGGCAATTTGTCTCCCAGATATTGCTAAGTCAAATGGAATTAGATCCTTTAGGCTACATCTCCATGGTGATTGTAAATATAAAGTTGGCCCTGATTTTAAAAAGGGATTAAAGCTCAGGGATTGCTTCAGTTTTTTCATAGCCAACTCGAGTTAAAGTTTCCACTGTCAAATGTTTTATCAAGAGATTCTAGGCTAGATTCTCAACATTTTCACATGCATCCTTTCTTTATTTTGGAAATTTTGTTGTTCATTTCTGTAGTGTTATACCCTTATGCAAAACTTTAGCATTTGGAATTAAATGTTGCTTATTTTAGCATCTTAATTTCTTTCTCCAGAAGCACTTTCAAGTACTTAAATTCTGTGCTAACATTAAGCAACAGCTTGTCCTGTTTGTTCTGTAGCAACGTGAAATGAAAAAGCAGCTTTGCAAGCAGCTACCCCAGTAGATTAAAAGCAAATGATCCAGTTTTCTGACGCAGTTTGAAACATGTTGAAAAAGTGAACTCTTAGTATGTGTTGTAAAAGCATTGCATTTGATTTAAAAGACAACAAACAGAAATAGTGCACTTTCTTCTTTGTTCAGGTGAGCTCAGTTCCTGCTTTTGAACAGTACTTTAAAAAAAAAAAAAGACCTGAAACCCAAACTAACTGATTCAGTAAAGCAGAAAAGTCTCATTAGTGGCCTGAGCTTCTATGGCAGCTTCCGTGCTGGCATTTGATCATTCGACTGTAGTGATTCAATCATTCCACACAGCTAATTTAGTGTGTTTCTTCATTCACGTCACAGGAGATTAAGTGAAAGTCTTGACTAGTGTTTGCCTGCGTAGGCAGACTGAACTAATCTGTATTCCTGTGTGCAAAGAATCAGGCCCTGGCGTTTGATCAACCTGGTTAGCAACCACAGGGATATTCTCAATGTAATTTGAAAGTCAGAAATTTTTGGGGATGGAAAGAGAGCGTATTGTACAAAACATTGCATAGCTTCCTCTTAAATGAGAGAAAGATATGAGTCCAATTGAAAGCCTTCTAGTTCACGAAGCTTTGTATTAAATAGAAATATTTATCATCCTAGTTTATTTTTACAGGACAAGACGTACGTCAGGGGGACAGATTTTTTTCAGTGAAGCAGCTGAGTCACTCAGCTTTAAAGACGAATTTGGTTAGGAAAAGAAAGAAATTGAGAAGGAAGCTAGGTAACAGCAGGCAATTAAAAATAAAGAAATGTACCTAATAGCACAGGTTTGAGTATGGTACTACAGCTGCCAAATGGCTTTACTGAAACAGTTTCATGTTACCGTTATTAATAGTACAGAAAAAAGATACTCCTGTATTGCTTTCTCACACTTTTGTAAATTCTCTAGAGCTGTTGTAAATGCCTCTTGTGCAACTGAACTGATATATTGCAGACAGCCATCTTGCAAAGAGTTTTAGGACAGCTTTTATGGTGGTAGTTCAGCTGAACTACTTGGTCGTGCAGTCGTATGTCACCGCTATGATACTTAATGGTCATTAACTGTGGATGCATTGATGCTCTCTGTGCAAATATGACAGTAAAAATGTCAAGACCCACTAAAAAGCCCAGCGGAAAACGAAACTATTGTAAGAGAGAACTGATTAAAGAAAAGAAATGGTCCTTTGTACATATTTAGCACGACTTTGCGCTCTCCTTCTTTTCTACTGTTAGTTTCAGCCTCAGTCCCGTGTTTAATGCTTTTTTGTCCTTAACATCTTTTTTTCCTATCCCTCTAGCTGAAACATGGTCACAGAGTCTGTAGGCTCTTCCATATGATCACTCCAAAACATTTTGTAAAACAATCATCATAAATTGTCCCTCATTTCCTCTTTCCAGACTGTAAGAAGCAAAAGAGATAGTTAAACAAAACAAACTGCAATACTGACACAGAGTTCTCCAAGGTAACTTTGTGAGCTGATTGTTGTTGATGTTCTTTCTTTCACTTCTTAACTATTTTGTGTTTAAGATCCCGCTGCTTCACAATGAATTTATACTGGTATGTTCTTCAGACTAAGAACTATGCTTGTGATTCTTGTCACATTTGGAGGTAATTTGTTTGAATGATAGTTGCAGTCATATCTTATGTCTAGAAATTGCTTATATTTGAATCACTGCTATTGTAGGTTTTATTGTCTAGAGTAACAAAAATAGAAGAAACTTCGCTTTATAAGGTCCGCTGTATTAAAACCGTGTCATTAATCTCAGGAAAAAGGTCATTGTTCTTAATAAAGGAGCTTTTAAGTAGTCGGGGAAATATTTCATTAAGCACACAGCAAAAAGCTGTTAATATTCTTTTGTCTTCCCTGACATGCAAACTTTATGTCACAGCAAGTGCAATGCTCTTCTTGAGCCTCTTTTATGATGTGACTGCACTGTGATATTTGTCACTTTTGAGTACTATGGAGAGTTTAGTCATTTAGACTCTGGCCTGTAATAGATTGAAGGGTAATGAGAGAAGCAAAATCTGGCCCAAGCATACTGGATGACGTCATCTTATAGAGATAGGAGAAAATAAATATAAAACAATCTTTTTTCTATGGTCGTTTAGCCATTTCTCCTGTGATTGAAGCCTAAAAAGAGCCATTTCAGTAATTTATTGATGAAATAGATTAACAGAACACTTTAATGTGTACATGTGCTGTAACAGCTTTGGATGGTAAATGGATTTTGCAAGACTACATTTATCAAATGTGGAAACTTGGGCAGATGTGTTGTACACCAAAACCGTTAAAGCTGGAAACACTATAAAAGAGGAGGATTAGAAAATAGACTTTTTATCTCAAACTGTTAGTAGCCTTTCAAAGGTGAATAAAATTCTCTGCCATGAAGCCACAAGACTAATATTAGATTACTTGGTCTTTCAGATGATGAAGATGATTTGATATTATTTATGGAGAAGCTGGCTCCGGAATTACTGGACATAAATGTTAACAAAAGACTCTATTCATAGTGAAAAATCCACATCCTGTCACGATAATAGTGCCATCCGAAATTCCAAATGAATGGATAGAAAACAATTATTTTAAAGTTGCTGAGCTGCCGAATAAGATAGAATCTTGCTGAGGCGAACAAATTGTAAAGATCCTCTACAGAAAATTCACATGGAATTTTCTTTTCCAATTATGAGTTCAATCATCCAACAAAATGTTGTCTTAGACCACAGAAAATGACTTAGAATAAGAAGTATATTGAAGCTATGTTTCTTCTTACTATAGAAAGCATGTCACTATTCCAAATGAAAGCTTCTTTTTTTTATTTTCAGGATTTCTAGTAACGTTGTCCCCAATAAAAGTATCCACCCTTTGTCAAGGAAGGTATGTGGCCCTGTTATTTAAATGCAGTCTTCAATGAGATGAGGAATGTTGGTAGAACCCTACAGTGTTCTGTTGGTCTTGGAACACTAATACATTGGTACAGTGATTTATTAAATTTTTTTTTTTTGCTCAAGTCTAAAGTCATTTTTGGGCAGATTTTCTGGCATGCGTAAAGGCAGCACTGTGTTATTTTATTAGTTTGTGACTGACTATAATAGTCCCAGCCACAGGTTGAGAAGCAATTGCAATCACAGTTTCAGAAAAAATCAAGCATAATCTTCCTTGTTAATGCCATGAGGAGAGAAAACTACTTGATAAACTGGATGCATTCAAGAAATTGTGAAAATCTCATTCTTTGGACTTCCTAAAAGACATAAAGTAGGATATAAACACAGGTAGGTCAGATCTACATTTCTGTATACCTTAGGGATGGAATGTGTACCCCAGCAGCCTCCAAAAGTCTGACCAAAGTTCTTGAAAATGTTCTGCCTAAACAATCCAGCAAGTATTGGAATAATAATAATCCTTTTTTTTTTTTTTTTTGAAGTTTGGAAATGGTAGATGGCTGCAGACATTGACAGTGTGCATCACATTAAGGCTTGCATCAAATCACTAATTTCCTGCACTTGAAAATAACACAGGTCAAATGCACTTACATTAGTATCCTGTTTCCAGCAATGACTAAACCCAGAAGACTAGGGATATATGTAAAAACTGTGAAAGCTTGCAATGAAACTTTCCATAATATTCCCTCAGCTTCTAGCCATTTACTTTAGGCTGGGTTCCTGGACAAGGACTGCATTTGACAGAATTGGTGTCTTTATATTCAATGGGAGGATGAATTTTCACCTTATGGACATTTTCAGTTTTCTGTTTGAACCATGTCAATTCTTAACATCCACAAGATGGCATGGATGTCCACAGATTAAAGTGCTGTTAGATGAAGAACTGACTCCTGTTTGTTTGAAACCTGTGCTCTGGCAGCTTCATTTGATGGTCTTCTCGCTCTGTATTAGAATGTGAAGAACTGATTCCTTCTCACGCTCTCCATGCCATGATTTCAAAAGTCACTTTTCCAGCTTGACAAATTCCAGCCTATGAAATAGGGTTAGGGGTTTTTTTGTAGAAACATTTCCAGAACACTGATCATCCTCACTGCCCTTGTCTAGTTCTACTGAATCACTTTGAGATGGTGGAGCAGAGCTGCATGCAGTGTACCAGATGCAGGTGGGCCATTTATTCAATTAGCGACCTAAGGAAGTTTTGTCTTGTTTTTTATTCCCTTCCTGATAATTTCTAACATTGCTGGTCACTTTCCTCTGTAGGATCCAGCTGCTAAGTCGTAATAGTTAGCTTAGAGACCATTTTTTATGTGTAAATTTAGCGATTCCCCCCTGCCCCCCACTTGTATCAGTGCATGTATATGCACTGAATTTCTACAGTCACACTCAATCTGGTAACATCTTTCTGCAGTTATTTGCAGTTTGTCTTCATGTATTACCCGGTAGAGAGTAGTATCATCAGTAAATTTTAGGTGAGTTCATTACGCACCTCTTTTTCTTGATCATTTAGGAAAATGTTTAAGAGGATTGTTCCCAGAAAAGGTCTTAAATTGTATGGGTGGTTTCTTTCTGGTGTGAGAACTTTCCTTTTCCTATTTTTTAATCAATATTGTATCTGGGCAAGTATCTTCCTTTTTTTGTCCTACTGCTTCTTAATTTTCTGAGGAACACTTTCATAATCATTTTGGAAATCCAAGTAGAAATTCAGTAGAGCAGATGAATGGATCTTCCTTATCCGCATGGTCATAAACTCCTTCAAAGAACACATGCTGCATAATGAAGTATGACTTCCCTTTGCAAATGCTGTGTTGGCTGTTCCCCAATACTTTATCTTTACATCTACCCCTTCTGTTCTTATAGGTCTGTTATAGACCGCCCAATCAGGATGAGGAGGCAGATGAAATATTCTATAAACGGGTGGGAGAAGTCTCAAGATCGCGAGCTCTTGTCCTCGTGGGAGACTTCAATTTGCTGGACATCTGCTGGGAATACAATACAGCAGGGAGGGAACAGTCTAGAAGGTTCCTGGAACGTACTGGGGATAACTTCCTGACACAGCTAGTGAGAGAGCCAACTAGGGAAGGTGCCCTGCTGGATCTGTTGTTTGTGAACAGGGAAGGTCTTGTGGGGGATGTGAAGGTTGGAGGCTGTCTTGGGAACAGTGACCATGAAATGATAGAGTTTTCGATTCTGCAAGAAGCAAGGAGAGGGGTCAGCAGAACTGCTACCTTGGACTTCCGGAGGGTGGACTTTGGGCTTTTCAGGAGCCTGGTTGACAAAGTCCCCTGGGAGGCAGTCCTCCAGGGCAAAGGAGCCCAGGAAGCCTGGATGATTTTCAAGAAGGAAGTCTTAAAGGCGCAGGAGCAGGCTGTCCCCATGTGCCAGAAGACAAGCCGTCAGGGAAAAAGACTGGCCTGGCTAAACAGGGAGCTAGTGTTGCAACTTAGGGAAAAAAAGAGGATCTGTGGCCTCTGGAAGGAAGGGCAGGCCACTCAAGAGGACTACAAAGAGGTAGTGAAGCTATGTAGGGAAAAAATCAGGAGGGCCAAAGCCCAGCTGGAACTAAACCTGGCTTCTGTTGTTAAGGACAACAAAAAGGTTTCTATAAATATATTAGCAATAAGAAGAGGACTAAGGATTACCTCTGTCCTCTAGTAGATGGGGCCGGCAACATAGTGACCAAGGATGAGGAAAAGGCTGAGGTACTTAATGAAGTCTTTGCCTCAGTCTTCAGCAGTAGGACCAGTTGTTCCCTGAGTACCCGGACCCCTGAGCTAGAAGATAGGGATGGGGAGCAGAATGAAGCCCCTGTAATCCAAAGGGAAACGGCGAGGGACCTGCTTCAGCACCTGGAGGTGCACAAATCTATGGGGCCGGATGGGATCCACCCAAGGGAATTGAAAGACCTGGCGGAAGTGCTCGCCAGGCCACTTTGCATCATTTATGAGCAGTCCTGGACAACCAGGGAGGTCCCAGCTGACTGGAGGTTAGCAAATGTGACACCCATCCACAAGAAGGGCCGGAAGGAGGATCCGGGGAACTACAGGCCAGTCAGTCTGACCTCGGTGCCTGGGAAGGTCATGGAACAGATCCTCCTCAGTGCCATTACACGGCACATGCAGGAGAACAGGGTGATCAGGCCCAGTCAGCATGGGTTTGTGAAGGGCAGGTCATGCCTATCAAACCTAATATCCTTCTATGATAAGGTGACCCACTTAGTGGATGGGGGAAAAGCTGTGGATGTTATCTACTTGGATTTTTGCAAAGCTTTTGACACTGTTTCCCACAGCATTCTCCTGGAGAAACTGGCTGCTCATGGCCTGGACAGGTGTACTCTTCGCTGGGTAAAAAACTGGCTGGATGGCCGTGCCCAGAGAGTGGTGGTAAATGGAGTTAAATCCAGTTGGTGTCTGGTCACAAGTGGTGTCCCCCAGAGCTCGGTGCTGGGGCCGGTTCTCTTTAATATCTTTATCAATGATCTGGATGAAGGGATCGAATGCACCCTCAGTAAGTTCGCAGATGACACTAAGCTGGGCGGGCGTGTTGATCTGCTTGAGGGTAGGTTGGCTCTGCAGAAGGATCTGGACAGGCTGGACCGATGGGCTGAGACCAATGGTATGAGGTTCAACAAGGCCAAGTGCCGGGTCCTGCCCTTGGGTCACAACAACCCCATGCAGCGCTACAGGATTGGGGCAGAGTGGCTCAAAAGCAGCCAGGCAGAAAAGGACCTGGGGGTGTTGGTTGACAGCCGGCTGAATATGAGCCAGCAGTGTGCCCAGGTGGCCAAGAAGGCCAACAGCATCCTAGCCTGTATCAGGAATAGTGTGGTGAGTAGGACTAGGGAAGTGATCATCCCCCTGTACTCGGCACTGGTGAGGCCCCACCTCGAGTACTGCGTTCAGTTTTGGGCCCCTCGCTACAAGAGGGACATTGAGGTGTTGGAGCGTGTCCAGAGAAGGGCTACAAAGCTGGTGAGGGGTCTGGAGGACAAACCTTATGAAGAACGACTGAGGGAGCTGGGGTTGTTTAGCTTGGAGAAGAGGAGGCTGAGGGGAGACCTTATCACCCTCTACAACTACCTGAAAGGAGGTTGTAGAGAGATGGGGGCTGACCTCTTCTCCCTGGTGTCAAGTTGATAGGACGAGAGGAAACGGGTTCAAGTTACGTCAGGGGAGGTTTAGATTGGATATTAGGAAACATTTTTTCACTGAAAGGGTTATTAAACATTGGAATAGGCTGCCCAGGGAGGTGGTGGATTCACCATCCCTGGAGGTGTTTAAAAAAAGCGTAGATGGGGCACTTAGGGACATGGTTTAGAAGTGGTTTTTGTCAGGGTAGGTTAAAGGTTGGACTTGATGATCTTAAAGGTCCCTTCCAACCTCAGCAATTCTATGATTCTATGTAAAATCCTCGTGGAACCTTTAAAAGTCAATGATGTCACACGCACCATATTCCAGGCACGGTACTAAGGCCATGCCACTTGCTTTATATTTCTGTGTTCCTACCTCTCTCAAAGTACTTCAAAGTTAAAGCAGCAATTTTTCATGTTTGTAATGCTTACAGGGTAGTCATCTGCCATCCTGAAAATTGCAAAAATTTGCCTTTCACAAATGCTAACATAATAGTCCACACCACTTCACAAGCTACGTGTTATCACCAGATTTCCAGTATGACGCATCACACTGATTTCGCTGTTAAAACTTGACAACAATGGCTTCTACTCTGTAATTATGTAAAAATGGGTCTATTTACAAAACAGGTCTGTATCTATGTGAGTTTGTGTGCAAAATTAGGGTTTTTATTTTCACCAGTGTGCCTAAGCCAGTGCTGCTAGGAGAGAGGGGACTACGTTATATTGTTTCATGCACGCCTTCTCCTGTGTTGACTGAGCTCTTACAGACCATGTTTAAGCAAACTGACTTGTCGCATGATTGTTTGGTGTGTGCAAGGCTGATGGTGACGGGCAAGACGGAAGAAGTCTAACAGCTCATTAAAGTGTGCGTCGTTTACACGACCGATGCTTGTTGTGGGAGAGGGAATCAATAGCAACTATCTATATAGGGCTTCACTGCAGAAGAATAAACATTGAGCACTACGGTGCCTGTATTACTGCGCGGTGATACAGTTGTAATAAAAAAATGCAGCTCTTCATAAGAATTTGCCAAAACAAAAAAATAGTTTCCTAGTAATAGGAGCAAAAATTATTGCTGGTGAAAGGGGGAGTGTAATTGCAGTTCACTCGCCAGTAGGTGGAGAATTGGGGCACTGTGAGCCTTTGATGTTGCTGTTATGTCAAGCAAATTACATGAGTATGCCTTGGTCAGGACATTTCTGTAGTTAGTAAAATCGTATCTACCATAATAGATCAAAGGGAAAGATGTTTGTGTCATTACTGAAAATTCATGTTTTCTGAGGTAGTGATTATGCAGTTATTATATATTGTATTATTTTCTGTCAGCCAAATATGCGCTGGCACAATCATAGCTGTTCAGCTTTCTGTGGTTATACTGAAGGTCTGATCTTTTTATTTTCATTGGTAGTATTTACTACTTTATTCTTGGAGATACTTATCTCTAACTAAAAGGAAACCTAGTGAGCTAATTAGGTGATAGCAAGTTTATTTGCTGTCCATTTAAATAAAATATGCCTTATCAGTTCATAGTCTTGAGGCACACTTTTGAGAGACAAGTGCCTGTGTTTAAATTACAGAAGGCCAAATTATCGAAGGCCTCCTAAACGTGACCTAGCGTATGTAAACATGGACAAGCGTACTCCTCATTATGACAACACTAATGTCTGCCCTTTCCCTCCTTTATCAAACCCCAACATGCTCTCAGAGGTGTAAATTTACTAAGCACAATGGTGGGTTTGCAGTGATGTTTTTTCCCTCTCCATCTGTACTATCTTATATTTGTTGCTATAAGCAACAGTCCTTTGAATTGCTGTATTTATAAACCTTTAAAATAGGATAGATTGGAGCTTATAATCTTCATGATGCACAATTTTTCTCCATGAAGAAGATGGTTTGTGGAAGGACAGGCTCCCTTCCCTGGATTTACAGTCTTTGTTCCCTCCAGAAGCCTAGAGTTTGTTTGCCCTTTCAAGGACAAATCTCTTTAAAACTGGCAAAAGGAGGAGGCTGTGTGTCAAAACTGATTAAATGCGTCAGCTGTGATAACGTATTGCAGAGGTCTTTCTAGCTTTGTATCCTCAGCATCCATGTTGGAACGTGGGAACTTTGGCTTTCTTTTCTCACATTAAAAAAGTTGCAGTCTTGTCGGAGTCCTTATAACTTCAAACTCGGACGTTATCAAGGTAAGATCTCTTTCCATTTAAGTTTTAGGAAATTATTAATATTTCTGTGAAGTGCCAACACTGAGTGTGAATGACCATTCGGTTTCATTGGCTCATTTAAAAAGGAGATCAAGAGCGGCTGTGTTTTCACTGATGATTGTGTCAGTTTTTTATTTCATAAACAGGCAATTCAACTATGATGTAAGAAAAACTAAATATCTAACAGCTTTTGGGTGTTCTTATGAAATTCCTTTGCTTTTCATACACCTTCAGCTGTGGGCCATAAACTGCAATAACAACAGTAGTTTTTTAAAAGATGTTTAACCAACTGTGTGTATCTAGAGGACAGTTTGTTAGAAAGTAGCAGCCATCTCTTGACTGGAGATACAATTCAGGAGAAAAATAAACACCTCAGAAACAGTCAGAAAAAACAACTTTACTGATTTTATAATGTCTAGAGAATATGATAAAACATCTCCAGAAGCTCTGTTTATGAAACCATGATATACTTGTATCTGTATCCTTTCATGACTTGTTCCAGATACATTATTTCAATGTGAGCAGTACGTGCCAATATGAATTTGTAGTTTTAAGATTCATAATTACATCTCTAATATAATTACATTAAAATAAATTTTGGAACATTAATGTATACCTAATTTTCTTTAAAAGTGACATTGGGCTTGTATATATGAAAAACAGATGTGAAAAAGCATTTATTTATTTTGTCATAGAATGATGTCTCAAGAGAGACAGGGAACTGCTGGAGCGAGTCCAGCGTAGGGTGACAAAGATGATTGAGGGACTGGAGCATCTCCCTTATGAGGAAAGGCTGAAAGAGCTGGGACTCTTTAGCCTGGAGAAGAGAAGGCTGAGGGGAGACCTTATTATGGCATACAAGTATCTAAAGGGTGGGTTTAAGGAGGATGGTGCCAGACTCTTTTCAGTGGTTCCCAGCGACAGGACAAGGGGCAATGGGCACAAGCTGGAACATAGGAAGTTCCGAACAAATATGAGAAAAAACGTCTTTACAGTGAGTGTGAGAGAGCACTGGAACAGGCTGCCCAGGGAGGTTGTGGAGTCCCCTTCTCTGGAGATTTTCAAGACCCGCCTGGACACAGTCCTGAGTGATGTGCCCTAGGCAATCCTGCTTTAGCAGGGGAGTTGGACTAGATGATCTCTAGAGGTCCCTTCCAACTCTGAAAAATTACGTGATTCTGTGATAATTTGGATTGAATTAAGCACGTTGGTTTCAACCCAAAATGCAAGGGAATCTAAGTGTTAAAAAATTGTTAAGAGACTGTCTATCATCCCCTTCACAAATGAGAATTTACCTGGTTTTACTATGGTAGACTGCGAGTTTGTTCAGCCTTTACAAAATGTTACTCCTGTTCAATACAATGAAAAAAATAGCATAGCGTTTCAAAGGAGCTTTTCAAAAGTCTGCAAGGGGCAATGAAGTTAGGTATTTTTATTTCAGAGATTCTCTGTCTAAAAGAAGACCTGAGAGAAGAGATCACGTTATCTGTAATTGCTTCTTGTTTTATCTTACAAGCAGCTAATCCTTTTTCTGTTATAGCAGCTTTTCATTGTCATACAGAAGAGTGTGTAGTTTGCATGATGCTTAGTAAAATCAAGTTAAATATGCTTATGAAGCTTGGCTGCTCCCCAGCCTTGTTCTCTCAAAAAGGCATGTTTTAAAAACAAAAGAAGCAGCAAGTCAACAATGAAGAAATAATAAAGAGGAAGGAGTTCAACTTAAACTGCATTTGGTGGGCTACAGGTGCAGTTGAGTTGGCAAGCCTAACAGAAAGGGACTCACACACAGCTGAGCGGAAGCTGCAGGTGGAAAATCTCTTCATCTACATTGCTACTGCTGGAATAGTATGTCTGATTCTGCTCTTACCTGGGGAGTCATCTGTTAAATAGTGAGGATGGAAAGACTTTAAAGTAAACTCTTTATCTGAACATTCCTTCAGTGCATTTCTTTGCATTAGAGGGAGGAGGGGAAGAGAGAGAGATCTGGTTTTCATTCATCTGAGCTTGCAGGAAGAACTACAAATGGGTGCATCTGATTGAGCAGTTTCTACCCCAGGCAACTTCCTATTTCTCTGCGAGGCCTCCTTGAAAATACAGTTTCTGGTATGTGAATGATGTACCTTACCAAGGCTTACCAAGTTTTCTTCCCCAATGCCTTCCCTTGACCATATCTACTGGTGGTTTGGTTCCTGAGGTAGTTAGGATTTGGTCATCTTCTTATGTTGTTGATGAGCAGAGTGTATAGGTATACAGGGGAGGATCCTTGTGGGATGATGTGGAGGCTATGTGATATGTCCCAAAGAATGCACAACTTGGAAAAAAATTCTCCCATTCCTTCCCCTGCTGCTCAAATCTGACTCTATTAAAAAACATACTTTAGTCCTTGAGCTAAAGCAAAGCATTTTATATTATCCTGCTGGGTTCTCCTGAGCAGGCTATTGTCTGTTATCGTTGTGAATTTGGAAGTGCTTAGCATTTTTCAGGACTCCTGCCTCTAAAGCTGATCCAACTGGTCCAATGTCAGTATAGTTATTTCTCCAACTGCAAACGTACGCTACCTGCTTAAACACTAACATAAATAAATTTTATCAACATGGAGCTCAGAGCAGGGCATATCTTGCTGTATCTTGTGTTACCATGACCAAATTGCTTATTATATCCAAACTAAGTCAAAAAAGACATAGGTTGCACTGCAGTCTGATTGCGCTGATTGCAATCTAGACAAAATCAGTAGCAAGTTTCTCACAAGTTTTAGAAGTTTTGCCCTTAGGCAGTTCTGAAAATACTAGTTTACCCTAAACTAAGGTCATTTTCTGTTGATAAATGATACTATAAGTAAGACCCTTATCTCCTGAGCTAAAACATGTTTTCTTTGATTGCTTGATTGAATTCCTGGTATCATGTTCCATACTTTTTTTCCTTCCACCCTTTCTCCCAAAGCCCTATTTTAAGCCAGTTATCTTTCTATTGCCATTTAATCCCCCATCATCGCTGCTCTTACAGCCTCTAAAAAGAGGTCAGTAGCATTGCACAAAACTTTGTCTCAGGGACTAAGCTATATATGCTTGTGTGCACCAATATTGACATTTAAACAGGACTGTGTATAAACTAAACTGGCAAAACAAACAATGTGGGAGGATGTTCTATGAAATGGATTGAGGTTGGATTTTTTTCTGTGCGAGACAAGGAAATATTTGTATATGAGAGCAAATGGCGTGCAGGGGCAGCTGCCGTACTCTAAACAGCTCACAACCTTGCTTTGGGCAATACTGTTCCACGTGTGTATGCACTCTGTGACGCTTTTTTTGGTTATATATTCCTCTAGAAATTGTAAAACCTGTTCATCCAGCCTTTGTCAGATAACAACGTGGGAGAGTTGCTCTGTCAATAAGTAAATGTTTTTAAAAGGCAAAACAGAGTTACTTTTCAACTGGAAATACGTAGCAAGGGAGGTGGTGCTTGGAATTGTGGCACTTGAACTGTTCATTGTAGTATTCCCAAAGGGGAGTGATGGTCAGCATAAAGCGCTTTATACATCTGGTATTACTCTGTGAAACAGGACAAAGTAAAAAGGCAGTCATGATTTTCCACAGCGATGTTTCCCTTTTCTCCTGGAATAAGTAGAGCTAGGAATGAGATGGTAATTAAGTGTTTGTGTTTGTTCTGAATTTAGGTCATCTGAATGACAACATTCTTGCAAACCTAGCCAGGCAGGCAGGGTACTACAACAATAGTAAGAAGATTAAGAAAAATTCTCACCCCTTTTCGTAGGGAAAGAAAAACAGCTTACGTTTGTTCCTAGAGAGGCAACAAATAATGAGGGATATCTGGTAGGGTTTTTTTAGCTACCAAGAAAGTGAGGAGAGATGATAAGATAACAGCTTTTTTAGGCATTCAAATAGAGCAGCTTTTTAACAGTGATGTTGGTTAAAATCAAGTGGAGCATAAACATTTCATCTCTTTCTGATACCTCTGAACATCTTATCCTACTAGTCTTGCATCTGCCTTTCTAGATATTTTGAAAGTCTGGCACCTAGGCTTTGTGCTGAGATGGTAGACTCGGTAAAAACAAACCTTTTCCCTGAAACCATGACCTGTTCTGAGAATAAAGTTAAGATTATGACGTTCCACACCATCTTCTCAGTGGCAAAGAATGCTCCTTCTACCCCATGCTCTGTTCAGGCTGGCCATTTCTTACACTCCATAGAGCTTTAAAAGTCAAAGGAGGATACTCTTTCTTAGAACTACTAAGAAGTAGTCTTCTGTGTATACTGAAAAAATATTTTGTAAAATAGACCCTGAAGTATTGATTTGGTCTAGTGATACAATTTTTCTTGACCTTTTTGACTGAAATGTATTTTAATCAGAAACACACATATACCATTCTCTATACGAAAACCTATCTAACCCACCAAGGACAGTCCTTTGGTCATGCAAAACAAAATTAAACAGGAATATCTGATGGATATTCCTACCAATCTGATTCAGCCCTGACTGAATTCTGTGTCTTATCTGTTCCTTCATCGTGCAGTCAGTGAGCTCTGCTGAGGGAGCTCAGCTGCACCTGGTATTAAAGCATTTCCTGCTTCAGTAGCATTCTCCCCTGCTTTAGCTGGCTTTCTTTTCTCATGCGTCTGTACTGTGAATTGGGGTTTTGTTTCATTAGTGTATTGCTATCAAAACAGACTCCTAATACCCTTATGGGTCTGCTATTTAATGCAGAGGTCACTGCAGTGTGTGGGAAGTCCAATCAGTAATCAAAGACCTCTTGTTGTAGGCATTGTATTAAAAAAGACAGTCCCACCATGGAGAATTTTTGAAGAAATGCAGTTGTTAAAAGAATCCTTGAAGAACTGCAATCCATTCCCTCATCCCCAAACCCAGCGCATATCTGCCTCGTGACAAAAATAAATGCGTATCTTATGAACACATGCACGCACCAGCCAGTTCTGTACAGCTCTCTGGATAATTAAAGCAAGGTAAAATGAATCAGTAATTGTTTAGTAAACAGTAAGATTAGAATTTCTGACCTGCTCATGTGTGGCTGGCTTGTACTTATAGAAAGTGAGTCATTGTCAAATTAAACTGTGTAACTTATTTGCACGTTGTGAAAACACAAGCAACTTGGGAAAGGGAAAAGTAGGAAAATTACTAACCACAGAATCATAATGTGTTGGATTGGAAGAGACCTTTAAAGGTCATCTAGTCAACCCCCCTGCAGTAAGCAGGGACACCTTCAACTAGATCAGGTTCCTCAGAGCCTCATCAAGCCTGGCCTTGAATGTCTCCAGGAATGGGGCCTCCACCACTTCTCTGGGCAACCTGTTCCAGTGTCTCACCACCCTCATTGTAAAGAACTTCTTCCGAATGTCCAATCTAAACCTCCGCTGCTCTAGTTTAAAATCATTGCCCCTCATCCTATCGCTACATGCCCTTGCAAACAGCCCCTCCCCCGCTTTCTTATACGCCCCCTTCAGGTACTGGAAGGCTGCTATAAGGTCTCCCTGGAGCCTTCTCTTCTCCAAGCTGAACAACCCCAACTCTCTCAGCCTGTCTTTGTAGGAGAGGTGCTCCAGCCCTTGTATCATCTTCGTGGCCCTTTTCTGGACCCACTCCAACAGGTCCATGTCCTTCTTGTGCTGAGGGCTCCAGAGCTGGACACAGTAACCATCCTTCACTGTGGAAATTTGTTCCATCTGCTGATGATGGGACGCAAACTTCACTTGAATCTGAAGAGCTTGCTAACCTGAGACTAAAGAAACTGAGAAAAGCAGGGCCATCCTATTGCAGTGGGCTCTGCCACAGCACTACCGCTATCTATATAGCCTTGCACAGGCAAAGCAGCAACGGAGTTTTTCCAAATATCCAGATTTTAAGTTCGGAGGCATTTTGAATTCATATACATGCATGTAACTAATTTAAAATGCTAAAAGGATGGTTAAAATGTATTGAAAAGGAATCCTTTATAGAGTTGAAATAGCTGTGATTTGGAGAACTACGGGTTGTGCAGGTGCTCTGTAGGATACAGAAGACGTGAGGGCCGTACAATTGACATCAAATTTCAGAGAATCAGTGTTTAACTGGGTCGTTAAAAAAAGACAAACTGCTAATATTTTTGTGCTTCAGAAAAATTTAAGCAAATGCTATTTTGCATAATAGATGCTTTTTTTTTAAAAAAAGGTATACTGATATTCAAATTGGGATATTTAGAATTTCTTCTGTGTCTTATAACATTATTTACTTTGGCTGAAAACTATGTTAACCTTGTCAATATGCTTTTATGTAATAATTAAATATAGCAGAGTTCCAAGATGAGACTGGAGAAGTGCACAACAGAAATTCTTCTTATATCTTCCCTTTTGCACCAGAGAGAAACCTAACCCACAAATTCATAGGGTATCTCTGCCGAGTTTGTTGCAAAGGTGGTACACTTGCTTGCCATGCTGGTAAGCAATTTGTGACATAAGCAACAGCCCTATAAACACCGTCCTCCTTGTTATTGTATCTCATTCCCTCAGCTTCTGATTACAGTCTTAATAGCTTCCACTTCAGTATTGCAGATGAAATTGCAATTATGGTACTTCAGTTCATCTCTCTGTATGGAATGACATATTAATGACTTGGTTTGAAAACAGATATGATACCAATTCAGTATTTTACATGCAAAATCCTTTATCCAGTAGCATTTTTATGTTCTACTGTTTACGATCTCAAGATAGTGAATGGTTTTCAATAGTTTCCTGACCATCCCAAGCTGAAACTTGTCAACTGTAACTTTTTTGCCTTCAAAATGGAAGAAAATACTGGGGAGAAAATGTAGCTATCAAAAAGGAGATTTTAATTTTGATAGTAAGCAAAGAAGGGGTAGGAAAGATCATGACTCGCATACATTGGGAAGACTGGCGGTAGGTCAGTACTTCAGTCTCGTGCATTACCTTAGCTGGACCTTTGGGAACTGAAGTAGAAGGTCAGCCCTCCTACTGCAAGGCACGTGGCAGCAGTTCTATGACTTGGATCTTCTTTGACTTTCCTGGCTTTGGTGTCTGTTGCAGATGTGGTACTCGGGTATACTGACTGCTGGTCAGATCTAGTGGAGAAATTGCTACAGAACGTTTTCCCTGAGAATTATTCTTGAGAAAAAAATTATTCCCAGATAAAAAGAAGATTGTGTTAATGGAACACAACTGTGGATAGTGGTGTTGTAACAAAGGGAAGTTTTATTATTGCAATTGGTTTTGGTAAATCACATGGGCTATTGTATAAGTTTTTGTTGGCTTGGCCAACCTTAATATATCGTGCTTATTGATCCTGAGATTCACCAAAGATACTGCACAATAGTAATTCTGAGTAACTTGTGGAAAGACTCTTGTTTAAGTTCAACAAGCAGGATATTGGAAAATATAGCATCTATGTTTCTTCTTCTGATGTGTTTGTTTTGAATGTTTTTGGCAGGGGTTGTAATCAGCAGAACAGTAGATACAGGATGAAAGTCAGACTTTTAAACACTGTTTTATATGTCTGACTAGATTGTTCATCTTGTACTCAAGAACTTCAACTGAAAAATCTGCCTTTACAGAAAGCCAGAAAATATTCAGCCAAGTAACAAGGCTAGTTTTTATTAGCCTAATAATGAAAAAAAATTAAGATAAAAGCAAATAATGCTGAAGTCATTTGGTGAAATTCTATTTTTCCAAGTTTTATGCAATTGTAATAGCTATTTCTTTATAAAAATCAACTGCAATGAATGCAAATTATATGCAGTGGTGTCATGATACTATGTCTTATGCAAGGATTGTATTAAAAATCTTTAGCTGTGACTCATTCTGGTTGCAAATACAAAATTAGGCTCACAAGTTTAGTGCTACAGGCTACTCAGAAAAATGCTTGGAAACTATGTATAAACCTATCAAATCATACTTGTTTCTTGGACAGAAAGCCAGTGTTCATTGTAGTTGCATGCATAATCATGGCTTTTTTTTCCTTTAAAGTATTTTTGGTTTTTTGCTAACATTATTTTAAAAGAACAAGTATTGTTTCTTCTCTTTGGGAAACCTTATCCATTTATAATGGTGCCACAACATTTTTAAGTACCAAGTGAAGTAGTTCAATTGCTTTGGGCCGGAAATCTAATTCACGAGTTATTAATATTATTATCAATAATATTAGTAATATAAATATTAAAGTTAATAATAATATTAAAGTAAATAATGTTATATTAATATTATTACCCTGCTCTGACAGGGACGTTGGACTAGGTGATCTCCAGAGGTCCCTTCCAACCCTGTGATTCTGTGATTCTGTAGTATAATTCATTCAGTATTCAATGTAGTGATTTGAATTTTCACAACAAGCTTTTGTTTCTTCAAGTCTTTGCACTTGACTTATCACTTTTTTTTTAACTTTCTTGTAAGACGAACTTCAGTGGAGAAGTCTCTGTCAGTTTAAAGGAAGGTTCCTCCAATCTGAAGATTTCTTTGCAAATCACAGGCTAGGCTTTACGGATGGACGGTCTTACCACTCAAGCCATGTCAATAATGTGCCATAGCGTGAGAAGTTTTGAGTGCCAGCGTGTTTAAGTGAAAGCTATCCTATCATTCAGTGGTGGATTCTGCATGACAGTCAGCTGCTAAATACCTAGACAGTCATGGTTTGTCAAGAAATTCCAGAACACAAAACATATTTACCAAGGGCAAGCAAATACGTGCATTTGATGTTTGTGTTAGAAGTGGCTGCTACAACAGGAAGTTATTCAAGCGCTGGAGGACTTAAGCATTGTATTGTTCTGGTATTTTATATTCACTGTCCTGGAATGAAAGCATCTCTCATCTGACGTCGTCTTCTGTAATCTAGCAGACAGAAGCCAATGTTGTAAATCAACAGGTTAGACCGCAAAAGGACAAAGTGAACATATTCAAACATTCAGCCAACATTATATGGAGATGGTGCCAGAGACATTTATTGCGTATTTTCCCAATGCATTTATTAATCACTTCCTCAACAGCTTATGTTAAAAAAAACTCTGAATTATCCATCTCTGAATATGTCACTGAATAAATATTACTGCATTTTATATAGCAGAATTTTAGAGAAATGTGGTTAATAAAAGGAGAACCTGAAAAGTCAGTAGCAAGAAAGTTCCAAATAGGAGAAAAAATTTTCTAGTCAGCATGTTTACATGGGTTGGGAAAATTAAAATGGAAAAGACCCTATACTCATTCAAAAAAAGTGTTGAAAGGAATTTTCTCCTATCAAGACTTGATTTCACTGTCACAGTAACTGGTTGATATTTAAAAAACAGAAAAAGGCAAGAGCCATCTGAAGAAACAACTGGTATTCTTGGTAAGTATTCTGAGGATGGTTTTCCTTCCTAAGGTTGTCATTTGCCATTGTTGCAAAATTTACCAAGTGAACTGTCAAAACCAAGATGGATATACTTAGGATACTGTCAGTTCTGTTATAAAGTTTTCATTAGGACTGTGGGTCATGCACCACGTAACATCCAGCGTGTCATTACAAGCTTAAACAATAGAATTCTTTCTCGTAGCATATCATGAAGGTTCATCTTTTGGGGGTGTTTTCTGAATTCTATGGGCTTTCTATGAGATTTGCTAGCCTGGAGACACTAAAAATCAGCTACTCTTGTGCAAATTTGGTAGAAAACACTGCCAAAACTCCTGGTTTGTTCTTTGTGTAGGCATACATAAAGTGATCAGTTCATGCCCTACACGGTCAAGTTTTAGTACATGTAGGTGGTTGTGTTCAGCTAACCAAATACAAGATCTGTTGACTGTGCAATTTGTCCAAACGGTGTGTGTGGGGGGAAATCACGAAGACATACACATACACAATTGCAATCTATTTACAAAACTTGCAATAACTGCAAAAAAGCATCAAGTTGAATAAAACGGAGCTTTTAAAGTGTAAAGAAACTTAAGATGTCCATTTTGCTGTGTAGTGTTATCTTCTGGAAGGATTGTGAAATGCAAACCAACAAAAAGCCCCAAAGTGATGCTTAGATGCATTTCCTTGAAGGCTGGTATGAGCTACTATTCAAAGCATATGTTCCTTATGCTCAAAATATGACCAAGTAGGGTCTGCTAAGCCTCGCATTCTCAGTTTTCTTCAGTAGGAGTTAGATGTGCCAGATGAGGAATTGATCTTGGAGTCATAAGTTCAGCTTTCCTGACGGAAAATGGTGGGGAGCATGCAGCTTTTGTCAGTAAAAATTGCAAGTAGCAAAAATGCAAGCGATGGTGAACAGGGCGTTTGGACTCTGGGTACCACACGTGACAGTATCTGTGTCTATTCAGAAACAACCGCAGCACGAGAGGATGGGATCAGGGCACTGAAGCAGTTGGTGCTGAGGACCTGGAACTTCCACGGAGGGGTTTCAGCTTATTAACTAATTTTTCCTACATTCTATGACCATTAAGTTAAAATTCTGATCTACATTTCACTTGAAGATTTTTCCAAGGAAAGAGGGTGCTCATTATGGCTTCCAGAAAAACAAAACTGATTCTTGGGTACCTGCTCCTTATTATGGTAAACAATACAAAATACAGAGTACCTAACCAGGTTCATCCTTGTTTGCCTTAGCACTAGATCTTAAAGAGAATTTAGTAAATAATACATAATGAAAACAATGCTAATTCCCCAAACTAATAGAAGGAAGACTCAGTAGGGTGTGACCACAAAAATGAAATATAAAAGGGGTTAATAATATGTCAGAACACATGAATTGAAAATTGCAAATAAACTTTGATGGACTTCTTGTGCATCATTAGACAACTTTAACAATGGTATTGCAAAATGTTTTTGGCTTTTTTATCTCTTAAGATATGCATCCATCACATTTTTCAGCATTCTCTATATTTAAAGCAATATAAAAAGAAACCTTACGTGTTGTGCTACTAATCATCTCTGCAGGCTGTTTTACATATACTGGCAGGCTGAAGAGAATAAACTGATCAAGAAATAAGGAACAGAAATCCACCTCTTCATAAAGTTATATTAAAACTTGCTTTAGTATCATATGGAAAACTTCTGATATCGTAGAAATAATATATTTAAGACTGTGAATATTCTTATGATGATGAATATGTTAGTTTGATTTTTTTAATCTTTTTTTTCTGTTAGTTTGTTTTACCTTTGAATATCTAGCAGTACCTTTAAACTCTCATTATTATTCATTGTATAACTTTACCATTGAAAGTTGTGGCAGAAGTATTTTGGAAGGGTTTTATTTTCACTTGAAGAATACTTTAGTCTTTTCTTTCCTTCTTTCTTTGGAAGTTCACTATCAAGTGTTTGATTTCTGGCATAAATGGTGTGAAGTTTCTTTTTCTTCTCATCCTTTGCGGGTGTTTTTGTAGAACTCAAATTAACTTTATTCTTAGAGCCACAGATATCTCTCTCTCCCCTGCATGTTTCATACCACTAGACCCTCTCTCCTGCTTTTTTACCATCGCTAGGTACTCTGTTCCATTTGCTTCATCCATTTATGCATGATTTTGGACTTGGAAAAGTGATAAATGCTGTCTCCCCTTTATCACTCAGCTCTTAAGTCATTCTGACAGCAGAAACTGCTGTTGCAGTTAGAGCAGGTTCATTAGGTCATCAGAAAGTGCTAGCAGGAGCACCTTTCCACCTCCAGCCTTACTGCACTAAATGCTGCGGCATCCAGTGATCCAGTTCATGAATTGGTCTAAGACAGCATCCACCAGAGCTTGTAATAACACACAGAAATATTCTGTCACAGTGTATGTTGAAATTATTACCTCTCATTTGCAATTCGATGAAACTGTCATTTTTTTCTCGCGGTTCTGCTTCTTTTCTGCCATATGTTCTCCTTAATGTAAGCAGTTGGGCAGCGCTTTTAGCATCATTCATTCACCTCATCTCTTGCTACTGTCACTCCCCATGAAGCAGGCTTTTGGCAGCTCCAGACTACTGTTTGCTGCCTGTGACTGCTTTCCAGTTCTGTTTTTCCTGATGAAGGAAGTTCACCAGCAATGTAGGCTTGTTTCTTCACCATTATGCAGTTCCTCTTTTTCGTTACGTGTGTACAGTTTGCCGCTGTAGTTGAATTTTACATAAATAATATGATTAATTATCACTTATTACTGCTTTACATTTGCAAAGTACTGCACAAACTAGCTAATCAAGCAGTTAATAAACTAATTAAGCAAAAACAACAAGCGGTTACAGGAGTTGTATTCTGTCTTGGTCCTTGTACAATCCTCTTGTATACTGGTACGCTATGTAGTCTATTATCAAAAATATATATAAAATGTTCTCCTGATTAGGTGATTTCTTCAATTTTCTCACGGTAAAATATAATTGAAAACCAGTGCTTGTGTGGTTAGGTATAATAAACCTGATTATACTGTGTGGGATTTCTAAAATGCTTTTTGCTTCAACCTATGTTCCCATTCAAATCAACAGCAATATTGGCAGCCAGTATGAGCAGAGATAGGCCAGCAGCAAACGCCTCTGACTAAGGTACCACATTCATGACTCCATAGGATGGTCTCAATGTGTCTTGCTTATTAGCAGAAAATAAAGGCAAAAATCTTTGTTAGGTTCAACCTGCCAGTATTGTCAGGATGCCAACTGTCTCAAGTATACCAAGTGTTTAGAGGTGCTTGTTTAAGCTTCTTTCAATTCCTTGTTTTATAATTAGTAAAATTAGTTCCTTAGAAGGAAAGGTATTCTGTTATTTAGTTTAAAAAAAAAATGTATCTAATTTATGGCTAATAAAGATAAACCTGGTGTACTGTAGTTTTTCATTTGCTTGTATGCGCACCAGGAACTTACATGTGACCCCTTGCCATGATTTATGCCAGTGACATATGAGGTTATTTTGTAGACTTACGCATCAGCTCTATTGACAAGGTAGTTTGAACTCGCCCGGGTCTTTTGTTCTCAACTTGCTGAGGTGGAAAGATACATGGCTTACCTTACATGGCAATGCTCTGCCAACAAAATGAATGTTTAATTGTGCAGGACATAGCACACGATCCCTACTGTGCCTTGACTAACAAAGGGTTCAGTGGGGTGGCAATTCATGCGGGAGTAAACTGTCTTCATTTTACCACCCAGTGTAGCATGATGGAAAGATAATGGATTTCCTGTTGACAGCTTTTTTTCCACATCCAGTGTAGTACCAAGAGCTCTGTTTGGCAGTTTTGAAGGCTTGAGTTTAGGTATAGCCAATGGATAATGACTGAACAAAGAAAGTTGTACACTGTATGGGAAAACCATTACCTAGCCAAATGTTTTAACTATGAAAATTTGCAGCAATAGCCTCTGTCATATACCTACGGTGATGTTTAGCTTTGGCTTCAAAGCAAGTGTGGAATGACATGGACCACATGAAAGGAAAGAGATAGGACATTTTTTCACCAGGAAACAGTAAGGAGAGATAAATGGCTCTTAAATATTTCAAAAGATGGTCTGTTACATTGACATATTTGTGTCACTAGAAGTGTAACCTTTGTGGAAAATTATGACTAGATTATCAAAGTATCCCCCTGTTTGTAGATTCCTAATTGTGCTGCGCAAGTAGAGTTCTTTACTACGCAGCGCATTCTCAACCAACTGTGTAATTGAGAATTTCTCCCTGCAACAGCTGGATGCAGTTTTTTAACATGTTCAGTATCAAAATCTGCTCAAACGCCTCATGATTGCTATTTAGGCTGAAAACAGATTTTCGGCATTTCAAAGCAAAGGGAATTTCAGTGATTATAGGAGTAGGACTTTGTACATTAAAAACATGAGCTGGTGTCCTGGTTTGAGGTAAAACAGAACCAATTTTCTGATTTGTAATTTTACTTTTTAGCTGGGCCTCTTCTAACTGACTAAAGTCTAAAATTAACAGCACGTTGTTCAGAAACTGTTCACTCTCAGAGGGATAAGACCTGGTTATACCAAGGAACGGTATGCACAGAGGCTCTTGCTTATACTTATTGCTATAACAACCAAGGTCAGCTAACTTCACTGTTTGCCCCATTAGAGGGTCGGAAGCGGAGAAGTGCAGAGGGGTCCCACCTGCAGGGAGGAGCAGACGGGACAGGACCCAAAACTGACCAACAGGGTATTCCACCCCATTGGCATCAAGCTCAGTATAAAAGCTGAGGGATCAAAGGGGCAAGGCGGCTCTGGCTCGCTCTTTCTTCAGTGGCCGATGTCTGAGGAGGACCCTGTCTGTTCATATGCCTTGGATCCCGATCTGAGCATTCCTGACTCTAGTTCCGGAATTCAGCTCCTGTCTTTGCTGACTCCAGTCCGGGACTTTCCCTGTGTCTGCTGGTGACGCGATAGTCATCCTGGGAGCTGGATATGGTTTTGTATATATTTTATACTTTTTTTTTCTTTAATTTTTATTATTCTATTATTATTTACTATTTTCTTATTTATTATTATTTTCATCAAAGTAGTTTAGTTCTTTTTCTAAACTCGTAAATCTCCTTATCTCTTCCTCTCCTCTCTGAGGAGAGGGGGGGAGGGCCATCTGTCATTCTGATCGGCCAATCCGGCCAAAACCACAACAGCTGGACATGTTTAAAATTCACATGCAGGTTCTTGAAGATGTACTTTGAAGCTGTCTACGTTTCACTGTGTACCATGAAAAGCAATACACCTTGGTTTTTGTTTCCTGTCTCTTGATACACGTCACACTATTTTGAGGGAGAGAGGGATCAAAACTTGTAGTGGTTTAAAAGCACAATAATTCTTGCAATACTACTGACATATTTGCTTCTATACATGTTCCCAGAAGTGAGGTCGAACTTATACAATGTAAAGGCTTTGTGAGGAATATAGAGATCAATATAGTTTGTGAGGGACCATTATACATTTGTGGACATGTCATTTGAGGTACACGGCTTTTTACAAATTGGCAGAGTTGTGTTAGAAACGCTTCCATGAGGTAAAGATATTTTAGGCATAAATTGCATAGGATGTATAACAGTATGTGAAAGAAAAAGACTGGTTTTTGTAAAATTTCACTTGACTCTGCAGGTACAGTACAGAGACTTGCCACCACATATGTGGTGTGAGTAAATGTGTGTGTGTGTGTCTCTCTGTCTGTGTATCAAATGGCAAGGGAAAATGGACTGTCCAGTCTCTATGCAGGGCTTTACACTGAAATTATTTCATATAATTTTGGGCTAAAATTTTTCCTTCTTGTTTCCTTCCTTAGGAGCAAGGGTCAGGCTGACTGACCTTGGCTTTAATGTGCTCTAAAAATTTCATCAGGCTGTCTAATGTATTTTCTTCCATTGCTCGTGCCATTAACACAGTTGAAACTGGGATGATACTGCATGCGTGCCAGGTGCCTAGTTGCAAGGTCTGGACACCTCTGGTACTTTGATGACCTTTTTGCATGGCAGCTGCAATGCTGTTTGGGTTAGCTGCTTGGATCTTCCGCTACAGTCAGTGCAAGGCAAGAGTTTCACCTCATTGGAAGAACTTGTGTCTACAAGACGCGAGCAAGGGAGGGCAAGGAATTATCAACAGGAGTCGTGCAGCAGCTGCTAGGAGTGAGCATGACTATAGGTGTTGCCTGTGGCCTTTCTTCCCTTGCTCTCTCAACTTGTTGCACTCAGATTTTTTGCTTTCTCTCACCCCTTTAGGACGGTTGCTAGGTTTGTGTTTTGTAACTATTCCTGTTTAAAATATGTAGACTTCTTCTGGTGGTGGTGGATATAGAAGATTGTGGATTTACGATTTTTTTGTAAGTTTGCCTCTGTTTTACTTTTCTGTCTACTTTTGACCCAAGTAATAGAATCATAGAATGGTTCGGGCTAGAAAAGACCTTAAAGATCATTTAGTTCCAACCCCCCTGCCATGGGCAGGGACACCTCCCACTAGACCAGGCTGCTCAAAGCCCCATCCAGCCTGGTCTAACATGCAGAAGTCTTTCATGCACATACCATGGGAAGTCTCACAGTAAGGCAATCTTGGGTGACGAGCTGTGGAAGCCTCTCCTTATTGCAAAACAGGTTTGGAAATATTGAAAGGCTTTCTGTAACTGATTCTTTCACTTACAATGAAGAGCAAATTAAAACCATTTACCTCCAACTAGAAGAGAATGCTGAACTTCCCACTGGTGCTGATGCAGGAACATTTCATAGAGAATATTTTATTCCTCCTGTGGATTGATGGTGAGGGAATGCCTATGCTTGGGATTTTTCCTTTCTGCATGTGCAGACTTATAACTCAGTTTCAAAAGCAATTAATATTTATGAGGTTGGTCTGAGAATAATACAACTGCTGTGAGACAGTGAAATGTCTGCCGTTCACACACTGCTGTATCGTGGTATAAAAACATATGTAAGTTTCAGTGAATTAAATTGTATTTAATCCTTTCTCTGTGAGCTTGTAAACAGAGAGCAGTGCATATCAGCGCTAGTGTACATAGTGGGTAAGTGACATGTACTGTCAGCGTAATTTTAGACACATTTCATTTCTTGCATAGTACTTACCTGAAGTTATCACTGATCCAGAATTTTAAACTTTTACTCATTTGTGTGCTAGCTACTGAAATCAGAAGGTTTTCTTGAGGTATTAATTGTTTCCGCTTTGGATGCAGAAACAAGGGAATGCCAGTAATGATTGTCTAGTGACTTCCTAAAGTAGCATAATTAAAAATCACACTTTGCAGAGCCCTTTAATCGACATTGATTTTAATCCTTTATCGTTAAATAGCTTCAGGTTGGCTTCTTTTCAGTTTAGAATATAGTCAAAAGACTGTGTCTGTATAATTGGTGGCAAATACAATGAGGCTAAAAGTGCTCATCTTCTCTGCCCACCTTCCCCGTCAGGATGATGGAAGATACGAGCAGCTTATTATTGGTAACTTGGTGCTCCAGTTGTCCTGGGGAAAATAAGTGGTTTGATCTGACTACAGACAAAATCTTAACGTGTTATTATTACTGTAGATCAGGAGCTGAGCTGTAGACATTGAAGTATTGCATTAATATTTGCTGTGCTTGGATTAGCTGAATTGGCAGCATATTTAAGTAGGGACTTGGGCTTTCTTATTATTTACTTAATTATATTTGTAATTTACTGTGGCTCAGTACTCAGCATGATTTTTAGTTGTCTGAGGGAGACTGTTAATTTTACAAATGAGGTAAAATAAGTGTGCGTAATATTGGAGTCTTGGCTTTATAGGAAGAAGGTTGAGTTTTGTGCTCATTTCTGAGCTTTATGGCATTCCCATTACTACTACACTAGTATGGTTCTAATTAAATTTTTAGAAGTTCATTTGCCAGTAGTTACTAGGCAGTTCTCATTTCTGTAATAATTACTATCTTGCTATAATTTGGGAAGCAAATATATGATGTTCTGCCTAGTGCTTAAAAAGTAAAAATTGTTGATGCTAGTGGCTTAATACATGCTAAATCACATTCTGGAAGAGGCCTCTTCTAAACATCTGAGGTTATCTGCCATTTGCCACCCTAGGTACCCTCACTGAAAGGGCGCACTATATATAAAGCCCCGCTAAGTATGTACTTGTAATGGAAAAGATTTGGGCCATTAAAGTAAGTCAGTATCCTGATATTGCTTAAAGAAAAATGGATAGTCATGCATTTTCACTACGCATTACTTTTACGTAATAAAAATGTGAGACATCATAGGAAAAAAAAATGTGAAAGAAAAAAAAATCAGGTAAAAATTTGATCCATCTCCTTTACAGTATATTCTTGTTGATTAAAAATGGCACATGACAGCAGAACCCCAGGAATGTAATGATGCATCATGTAGAAGAGAAATCAAGCCACCTACTATGTGATAAAACACTTGAAGACCTGCCCTTCATTTTTGCATTGAAATTGAGTTTAATGATAATGGTCACACTCTGAATTGGTGTTCTGCACAGGAATGGCACAGACGTGATTAGAGTCTATTTCTTCGAATTACAGAATCGCAAAATAATTTACATAGAAAGGAATTATAGGCTGTCATCTAGTTGAAGCCCCGGCTCGAGCAGAGCAAATGTCAAAATTACATCAAGTTGCTGAGTGTCTTGTTCAACTGAATGTTCAACATCTCACAGGTTGGAGGTGCCACAGCCTCCCTGAGCACCTGTTCCAGGTTATTCTTTGTTCCTGTTCTTCACTGCACTTTTTTCAGGTGTCTTTCTTGACCAAATCTAGCTAGAACCACATAGTGGCAGTTATGTTACTATTTACCACCTAAAATCTGGTTTTAGAGACTCTGCTTTTTGTAAATAACCTGTTGTATAATACCTGGGTAATTTGAGTCACTGTTATGTGCTAAAACTGAACTAGAAACTGGGGTGTTAAAGTCTGATTCCTGCTATGGTGGTGAGTTTGGGCTATGAAGCTGTTTCAGGTCAGTCTGTTGCGTGAAAAGTCAATGTCCTCTTATTTCATGAAAAGGCAACAGTCTGAAACTAATCAAAAGGGAACCGATTCCCTACAGTTTGTACTTCTGTACTTCAGTTAAACGTCATTCAAAGTGCTGTGAACATATCAGTCTAAAAAAGCAACATTTGAATCCTGTCCACCTTCTAGTCAACTGCCCCTTTTTCCTGTATGCCAGGTGAGGATGTCAAAGTGCACAACTTGTTGGTTGCACCATAAATTGATCATAAAAATGGCTACAATGTCAAGGTCAAAAGTCCTTTTGTCCGATGTCCTGTTTCATGTGTCAGAGACCAAAAGAAAAAATATAAGAAGGGGGCGAACATATGCTCTTGGCCTCCAGCCATCTTGAACTTTGGGACTTTCAGAGATGGATGTTTCTGAACATTTATAGTTAGCTAAATTAAGGCGATTTAATTTTCCCACACCTGTACAGATCTCTTTTGAAGGCATGATTTGATGTCCATGACCTCCTGCGGCAGCGAGTTCCCCAGTGCAGCTTCATGTTACAGAAAGAGAAACCTCCATTTCTTCTGCTTGCTTCCTTTTTTATGAATGTAATTCTTAACCAGCTTCATTTGATGTCCTCTACTTCTTGCATTAGGCAGAATGAGGCAGTGAAAAAATAGCTTTACTAACCCTCTCCATGCCACTTATGTTTTCATAATCTCCCATGACCCAGTTCTCTCTTTCATAGACCAAAGAGTCTTACCCCATTCATTTGTTCCCCATGCAGAAGTCATTCTGTACTTCATCATCATGTTGCTCTTCTGTGAACCTTTTATGGTTGTATCTCTCTGATTAAATAAAAAATAAAAAAATAGGGAAAGTGGGCAGAGAAGGCTAGCATGCATGGACATACACAAATGAGATGGATCAAAAGCAAAAGGTATGAAGAATTAAACACGTTTTAAAACTATTAAGACAATATTGATTTAGTTTGGGCTGTTGACTTGGGTAGTACCATGTGTAGTACAAAGCTTGAAGCTCACTAATCCGTGACCATCTCTGAAAACTGTATCATATATATACTTATATATACGTTTGCAGAAAGTTCTTCTCAAATTTTGTCTCTTCTTTTACATTTTAGGCAGTGGCTTACAGTGCGCATAACACCTGTGTGGTGCAGGTGATACCTTTACATTGCCTGGCCTCAGTCTCTCTGTCATCACTAAACATACCTGACAAGTTAAAATTTCTCCTATACAAGTGAAATCTGTCAGCTAAGAGAAACCCGTTTGAGCCCAGCTTCAGCAAGGTTCTCAAGCAAACCTTCAAACATGAGAGTTTCAGTGGGTTCAGAGATGTTATTACAACTGAAGGCTCTGCATAAAGACCTGCTCAATTTGATCCTTTAGAGATTCAGCTTTGAAAGCTCCCTAAGGACATCTTACATGGAAAAATCAATCCAGTTTACTTGTTACAATTAAATATACTCTGTCAATTTTATACTCTCAAGGAAAATCTGAAATGATTATGATGTAGTCAATATTGTGGTAAAATTTAAGCTTCTTTCAAAAGAGATCCTGTCAACTGGAAATCTATGTATTTCTGAAATGATTTAAAAATAATTTCTGGTTCTGTACCTCTTTCTTGATTCCACCACGAATCTGATGGTTTTATCATCACAATTTCCTGCTTTAAACGTATTTTTCTCCCCCTTCTGACACAAAACCCTGCACAACCAATAAAAAAAAATTATTTAAAGACCAACTGTACAGAAAGAACTGGAAAGTTAGTTTTAGACTTACGAAGAAATACACTAAAGATGGTTATATACCTCAGGGGAAAGGCAGACCCTCAAAGCCAGCTATACACAAAGTAGTGCTGTCATTGGAGTACTAATGGAATGTGTGTCTATTCTGACGTTAATTTGAGACTCTGAACCAGCATCAGAATTTAGTTCATCTTGAAAACACGCCTAACAAAAGGCGGGCTGCAGCCTTCATCAATTTGACTGCTTTTGAGGTTAAGGAATTCCCAGAAATAAATTTGTCTTGTGTATAGAGGCTGTTCCTGTCCTCTTAGTGGTTATATTGAAGAACTTCAATCCAAAGCTTGATGCTTTAACTAAGATGTGCATCCTGTTTCCAAAGGAGTTCCTTTTCTAGCCTATGGGAATTGGGACATCAGGCTCTCTGATTGGATTGGTCTCTTCCAGCTTTATAAACATGAGTTTGTAATTTTTGCAGGTTATTTTTGCTCTGAAAATTTCTACTTGCTTTTTATGACAACTAGTGCCCAATAGTTAGCTGTGGTTTGTGTAAAGGTGTTTCTTTGGATGAGCATTAAGAGAGTAAAATAACTTAGGAATTTTCAACGCATCGAACGTACCAATCGTACTTCAGTATAGTCTGAGGTTAGTATCAAAGCACACTTAGCCATGCATTTTTTTCTCTGTTTTAATATGCTTTTCAGTAGAAGTTTGATTGGAGCTGTTAACTTCATTTACACGAAATTTTTGTACTTAATCTGGCTTGTCCTTATGAATTGTTCACATGAAAAAAACAGAATAAAATAGGCTAGACCTTTAAGTGATGAGAAACAAAACTTGAAATAGTGAGATGACTCATAGGGCTCAAATATAGAGCACAGAGGAAAGCCATTTATTTCTATTAGTCTCAGTAAGTAGTACTGGAGAACTAAGAAGGGAAAAACATATATATCATTTTCCTTACCAGAGAAAGAAAATGGCTTGGAAATAAGTATTTTCAGTTTATATAATTTAAAATATTCATATATTTAAATATGCGATGATTCGCCGTTGCAATTTTGTCCGCCACGGGTCGGATGCTGCTGGGGAAGCACCATGCGTACGGCTGGGTGGTTGGTCGGTCAAGTTTTCTCACCATTCTTCTCCTCCCCTTTTCCAGATAGAGGCAGCAGGACTCCCTAGTGCTTATGTGCTGTGAGAAAAGGTTGCAGAAGGATGAGACTGGGGGAGAGGGGAGCTTGCAGGGAGTCAGTAGATTTACTGAGGCAATCACATGTAATTTGTCTTTCTATCTTTCTGTAAAAGAACCGAAAAAACTCTTCATGCGTTGTGCAGGGAGAGTAAAACATGTGAGATGGCACCACAAATGCAGCATTATGCAATCTAAATATTCATTTTTTGTGCTCTTTTTATTGCAAGGAGGAGAGGTGGTACCATATGAAAACTTTGCCACGGACCATTGATATAAAGCCTCTCAATATTTCTGTGATTTTAAATGAAGGCGTAGCTGCTTGCCATGTTAATAATGTTATCTTGTTTTAGGCTAGTAGTTTTAACTGCTACACTTTGATTGTGTTTCAGAACAGTCAAGCATCAAATATTGGAACTGACATCTGGATTAAAGAGTGTGCAAAACATCTCTTCCCTCTTTTAACTATTGAAACAAACTAAAATGGAAAACTGACTAAAGGAGGTGAGTCCTTTATTCTAACTCTCTGATTATTCTCCTTGATCTGTCTCTGCATCACTTCTATTCATTTGTCTCCAGATTTGCTTGTAAAAGGCAGGAAGCCAAATGACTGCGAATTCTGAACTGCTTTAGTGAAAATGAAGGTAGCCTATAGCTTGCTATTTTGGCTTAGAAAATGATATGTATGTTAACCCATTTTTGTACTTACCTAGGTCTACAGGCTGCAGTCTTAATGTCAGGTGTCTTTGAACATTGTGGTGAACTATTTTCAGAAGCGTGGCATGAGCATAAAAATGTAGCATATAAACTTAAATGTTGAGTAGACCCCTACAGGATAGGTGTGCCATAGCTGTGGAGCAAGTGTAGGGAGTATGAGAGGAAAGGATTGATTTGGTCTGGAGGAGTGTAACAAATGAGAGATCAGAGCCACAAATGAAGTAGAGAAGATAGTATGGGGGAGCGGTTGCAGCATCTTGGAAGCAACAGTGAAATGGTGTGCAGGAGGTATGGTAGGGAAGGAATGTCCTTTTCCACAGGGCTGCTCTTTTTTATTTCTTTTTTTTTCTTCTTTTTTTTTTTTTTTTTTAAATAACACTAAGAGCTGCAAAAAACCAGGACCTCGCTGATCTGGTAGACAACTGATCTGGTAGACTTACTGAAGATAGCAACTCTGGCCTATTGAACACAAATTGAATAGCAGTGAAAAGTCTACATATAGTGAACTACGGGTATTTCACAAAGCTAATCATATTGAGACAAATTAAAATCAATAGTTCCATATCCTGTTTCTTTATTAACACGACAGACTTAAACATACATGCACTAAGAACAGGGAGAGTATTTTCGATTTGTATTTCTTTTTAAAATGGCGGTCATGGTGCTTATAATTTGACATGATTTTAAAAATAACTCTTAGAACTGTTATATTCAACTGGTTACAGTTCAGTAACAAGCAATGTAATTATGATGTTTAATTAATTAATTAGTTTTATAAGTGGTTATGGCTGTATCAGGATTTGTTAGGTGTGATACTGTACTTCAACTTGTAAATTTCCCTGAGTGGAGCATAAGTTTAAGATATTGAGTGAAATGTTTTACATCTCTGGAATTTGTATCACTCCAGAGTGACCTTTACTCATTGTTTTCCCTTTACGTAAAAAAAATTTCCATGGGTACCTCACTTGAAAAATTTAATTTCTTACAATTAGAGAGTTTTCTAATTACCCAGCAGTAACAATTGCTTTGTATTTTAGTAAACTTACTATAAGAGGAGAAAATACCAATGCTGCCCCAACATTTCCATTGCCATAAAACTGTATCAGTGATGATTTGTTATACACAATAAATATAAGTATATATGACTGTATATTACATATGTAGCATACATATATGCACTTATACATTGCAAGTATATGTTTCTAAGGTACGCATAAGTTTAAAAAAAGTGGTGCATTTTCTTCGCAGAATAGGACTTGCGATTAGGGTTTATTTTCTGACAATGTAAACTAATTGGGTCAGTTCAGCTACCTTTGCCTCAGTTTGGCCATCTGTAAAAGTCTAAAACTTCATTGAAATGGTGATATAATGTTAGCAATGATGTGATTTTCCCCAAGAGAAAGTTGAATTTCTAGCTTAGGAATTTGTTTTTCGCAGTAATTCATTTATTTATCACTTACATGTATTTATATCAATTACTATACAATTTAATACACACAAAAAGAATCTGTCCCCTCAGTTCCCTGTTTGGGTAAAATGACTGTCTCCAGCATTCCCAGTGTTCAGTTTCTTACAGCTGTGCTCAGCTTTGGCTGTTCTGAGCACCTGGATTTGGGTGTGTGTCTTTTCGAAGGGTCAAGGAAGTTAAGAATGATGCAGTAAGAACATCATTAAACCTGTGCAGTCACCTCTGCCAAAATGAGGAAATGCCAAAATACATGTTGTCAGTTCACATGCATCATGACAGATGCTTTCCAACAACAATCTCATGTACCATTTTTCCTGCCCATAGCTTTAATTGAAGTTCTTATGAGTATTGGTTGTTTCCTTCTTTTAACGATTAAGAAGTAAACTTGTGATTTAGTTATATTATTTAAATTTGATCCTTCTTATGATGTTTTATAGAGTCCACCTATTCAGTTGATCCACCCAATTTTGTATAGGGTATTTAAGATTTCTGGGTAAGGTATTTGTAGATACATACAGACACACACATGCCTTCCTATTAGAGCAACCCTCTGCTTACTCGCAAGAAGCAAAGGCACCGCCACTTGGAGGGCAGAATAGAGACTTTTTCCACTGAGCACTGGGAGAAGAGTTGTAACAGGGAATATTTTCAGTATAGAGGATTGCAGAAGGAATGCAGAAGGGACTGATATTTTTTTAATTGTAAATACACTAATTTGTTGGAGAATTAATGGATTGCTCACAAAAATGAAAAGCTGAGGGAACTACTGGGGCATACAGCAGCATGTATGCGACCAAAACACTGTTAAAACTACACAAAAAAATACCATTCATTTTAGAAACATCTGAATGGACAAAATGACAGGAACTCAGTACTCCTGTCAGTTCTAGATGCTTCCCAGAAGAAACACCAGTTTCTGTGAGGCTTCCTACCAGTTTCTTGCCCTTCTGTAAGGGGGACTTTTTGGTCCCAAGCAAAAAGAATACGAGGTAGGAGCATAAGAAATCTCTTAACAAAGGAATACAAAAGAAAATATTATGTAATTGAAGAAGGTGTTTTGACTAGTGATACATTTATTAAAAAGAACAGGGTGCGGTCCATTTATTTTCCTAAGGAATATATCTTCAGTGTATGTTACTCTATTGTTGTGAATTTTGTTGAAGGGAAATGCAGATGGACCTTAAATATGCCATTAAATCAAGACGTATTTATCAGCAGGGAGAAGATGACTAGGCTTTGAAGAAGTCAGATAAGGAGAACCTATACGAAATGTGTTAGGGATGCAGAAGAAATTGAAATTTAATGAGACCAAACAAAAGCAATATAATTAATCCTCTACAGGGAGAACCTGTGAAGGAAATTTAAATCTTAAGGTCTTCCTGTCTTATTGGGAGATAGGATAGCGGATGCTTTGTGTGATCTAATTATGCAGCGGTCTCAGGCTCTTCAAAATATTGTTCTGTAGGGAAAAAGGGCAGAAGACATAGAGCACAAATTACCAGTTAAAAGACATGATGATCTTTGCTGCAGTACAAGAGGAAGTGTAAGGTATTTTACTAATAGTGCTGGTGTGAAGGTAACAGCTCTAATGAGAAATATTAGATGTATTGCCTCAGGTAAAGTACACCGAGAAGGCACAAAAGCTTAGATGAGGCAAAGGTAGTGTAATCAAATATAAAGAAAAAACAGCTTTTGGGTGCTAATTGAAAACTTATCGTGACTTGGTTGGGATTTTTTAAAGAAAAATTTAGGCAGGAGTTTTTATTATTGCTTGAATGGCAATTCCCTGATTGGATATACAAAGCCTATGAATCAGAGAAAAGAAACTTAAATGACAATGAGATAGGCAGGTGAATTGTCTTGTCTATTAGATAAAACAGGAAATTTCAAAGGCAAGTATGTTTTATATATTCTGCTTCCTTCTCTACTTATGGAAAAACGAAATGTCAAAATAAAAGATAGGGATAACTCTTTTAAGCAACAGTATGTAGGCAACAAGAGAGACCTGATAAGATGTAAAGAGCCAAATGCATTTTTGCACCCAGTGGCAAGTTGGAAGCCCAGGGACTATCCATAATGTTTTGGGATGAGCTGGGTACTGAAATTACTCCTGGACACTCCTTAGATTTGAATGCTGTAGTGACAACAATAATGTCTCTGATAACTGAAAAATCATGACCTGTGCAGACATAAGGAAAAATGCAGTTAGAGTATATAGGTGGGAAAAAATATCAAAAACTGCTGATAGAGACCTGCTGAGATATAGAGTAAAATATGGTATCAAAAGTTTCATTTCCACTGATAAATAAGGAAACAACCATTGATAACTAGAAATTATAGAGGATTATCTTAGGATAATAAAAAGTTGTGATGAATTTGGTTACATGAGTTAAATGTGTAACTGGAGAAAAAAAAAAATAAAGAGGAAGGTTGATATTCAATATAGCTAAGGCCGTAATTTTTTCTGTATCAGACTGAACAAAATTTCACTTTGTCACATCTAGCAGAAATAAATAACAATTCCTCACAGCTATAATCATTTTTGTATCAAAATTTATTTCAGAAATGCACTTTTGATCTCCTGCCTTTTGACAGTTGGTGTCATCCAAATATTTATTGACTCAATTCTAGAAGGAGGTGTGGTCCTTCCTATGCCACCTAGAGTGATTTGTTTCTTAGTTTCTTCGTTGTTTGTTTTTTGGGTTTTTTTTTTTTCTTTTGGAAGATGTGAAAATGCTATAGGAAATTGTCCTAGAGTGCCAGAAGGCTGTTTTTAAAAGCTGACCATAATTCTGTAAAAATAAAGAGAGCAATTTTGTAACATTCAGATCAATTATTTTATTACACTGTCTTTAAAGCACAACTACATTACACCTGCGGGATTTAATCAGAGTGTAGTAAGGAAATGTGCCTATTTATCCTTTTATAAACTATGTCAAAATTCTTATATAAACTATACCTTTCATTTAATTTTTAAATCATTATGGTTTATTTTAAATTTTTTTTATATTCTGATTTTTCTTTTCTTACAGTGAAAGTCACAGCAAAAATAGACCTGCTTGTGAGTGCACGACTGTCGAGTGGCAGCCCTGCAGCCAAGGGACATAGTATTAGCGATAGAGACCTCTTGTAAGGTCTCTAAAGCCTCAGAAGAGGTCATCTCTAGCTCAGGAAAAAACAGAATTAGTTACTTTTTATGCTTTTCTACACTCTTCTTTAGGCATTGACTTCCACCGTTGTTTATGACAGTGGCTCAATGGGCCTTTGAATTCACCCAGCACGGCTGTTTTTCTAAGTGCACGCTATTGGAAGTGGATGCCTGCAAGAAGCTTGCATGGTGGGTCAAAAGTAATAACACCATTAACTCTGAGAAATGGAATATTTCTTGGATTCCCATCATTCTCTTCCCAGTAAATAATTTCAAATTGAGCACCGTGGTAAATCCTGTTTACTCCCGTGGTACAAAATCATATGCCTGAAATAATTCACCTGTCTTAGAAACAAAGTGATCTATGGAACTGGCACTGATTTTAGGCTGCTGATGCAGGGAGAGATGTCTGTCTTAGGTTTGCATTGCACATCAGCAGGCATAGGCATAATGATAAATATCTCACCAGCTCCTGATGTCTTCGTGGAATCAGGGGCTCCAGGTGTATCGTCTGACTGGAAAGAGTATAGGAAGCACATCTGTCCTAATATGGCCCGTCTTCATATGCTTATGTGATTATAACAACTAAAGCAATAACATCATAAAAAATCTGATTCAGATAATCTTTATAGTTCAGTGTAGCAGGGATGGAAACTGCATTGTGGTACATTTGTCCTTACTGAATAGTGAAAGTCTGGCCAAGATACATTAGTAACTTCTTCCAACTCCTTGTGTAATACAAAATGATGTTCTGAAAGCCTTATTTTATATGAAATTCTCTCTGACATACGGTTATTATTTTAAACCCTTTCTGCATTCCTTTTTATTTCTATTGGATATTTTCTACTTCTCTTTTGTTTTGTTGCCCTTTCCTGCCAGCTCTTTTAGCTTCTTTCTATGTGCTGCAGGCACAGTTTAAAAAGCTGGATAATGATTTGAGGAAGGGGCAGGGTAGCAGTGGGTCACAGGAGGGACATGGCAAAGAATTATGGTTTCAGGACTTGAATGCTCAAGAGAGACCACAGTCATGTGGTGTTCAGTCATGACTGTATTCTCAAGTCCAAAGATAAAAAACCAAGGAAAACAGTTTACTAAAAGTATCATTCATCGAGAACAAAAAGTATAATCATGTATATTTCTGAATCTTTCTGAATTATGTTTGCTCTTAAAGCACAAATTTATCTGAGCGCATTGGTCAAGTTTAAGTAGGCTAGAAATTTCCTGCAAATACTCATCTTAATGTTTTTATTTTAAAAGTGGGAAGAAACATTTTAGTGTTACAAAATCAGCAAAATGAAATAATTTGCACATGGGTTTTATAAGCTGTCTAGGAAGTTCTTTCAACAACTAAAATTCAGATTTTGCAAATCCTGGAAATCAGGAAAATTTCAAGGATTAGAAGAAAATATGAATCATCAAAAGTGAAGTCTGGAAATAGTTTAAAAATTGGTGAAGTAATAGATACCAAGGAGGGTGAGTTGCTTAAATGTTTTGGGTGAGTTTGTATGAAAAGTATCATTCCATATGTCCTATATCAATATAGACAAATATTACGGTTAAGAATAGGCAGTACAAGAATAAAGGAGTACAAAATGGGGATGTGGTCCCATAAATCAAAATTCTGAAAAGGTTTTTGAGGGCGTGCTACGTTACCAGCTGTAACAGGATTCTGCAGGTGGCAAATTAATGCACTACTCAGGCTTACTAATATGGGAGGGTCACTTTTCTATTCCAAATATGGCCAGTCCAGGACATACTTCATCAAGGTACTAATGTTTGAAAAAGTTGTCAAACTTTGACCATTGACCATGGTCATTGACCATGACCATTGACCATTATGGTCAATGGTTTGGTTCAGTGTCTGGGGGATGGGGACGGGACAACACTCAGAAAATTATTTTCTCACTGTGGAAGGCAAGAAAGTACTGAACTTCTGAGGCTCAAAAGCAATGACAAAAAAGATCCAGTAAAGGAAGTTAAACCTAGAAGTGGAAGCAAAGTGCATATTTTTAAGCAGAAGTAAATACACATTGGAACAATTTACCAAGCAGTGTGGTGGATTCTTGTAACTTAAAAGATTTCATTGGAATTAAGGCTGGGATTGCCGAAGCAATTTAGGGAATTAGATGCTCAAACATCCTTGAAATGTGCTCATTAAATTCAGCAAGATCTCTTGGGTTCCTCTAGAAATGCAGCAAAGCTAAAAGCAGTATGCTGCTTCTGATTCACAAATGAGGCTTGATCGAAGGCGCTGTGGAGTCGTATGCGATGGTCTCTGATATGCTACACAGCACGTTAGACTGTGTTGTCCCAGTGGCCTCCCTCATTCACAGTCAGTGTGTTTGTTTATTTGTACCTGAGAATAGCTAAAATATGGTCTGACCTAATAGGAGCTACTTGAGATTGCTGTTGAAGTACTTACACACCATCCGTTTAACAAGATGACTGTGGTTCACTCATGTTACAGTAGTAGGATGCTATTTCACCTCCATTCTTCGGCTGCTGGTAGGGAAAAGAGGGAAAGATGACCAGGCCTGTGTATGTGGGTGGCGTGGAGCGGCTGAGCAACAGCTTTGTTTCTGTTAGGCTTTCAGCAGCTGATTTGATTGCCAAAGCAGAAACGGTCAGTCATGTTTCAGGACCTCCTCTGTGATCTGAGTGTTTTGAACAGAGGAGGTCCCCAAATATGACTAGATATATTAACTAAGCATTTATTGGTTTTCTGTAATATTGCCTACATAAAGAATTCACTTCAGACCATTGTCTCTCACCGGGAAAACTTTGATCTTGAATGAGTGAGTCTGGTTGGCTCAATTTTTACCTCTGCAAGAGTTACATTGAATTAGAGGCTACATAGACATATTAAACATCCAGTCATGCACCACTACATGCAGCAATTTTGCTGTCACTGGACACTGCATCCCTTACTGTAGAAATGATCCATTTTATTTCTTGTTTACACTTCACTGCGTAGGGTCTGGATGGCTAAAAACCACCCGTCCTGTAAACCAGATCCAGTACTATTTTCAAGCCAATTTCCTAGTATTACTTTTCAGAGATACGCATCTGAAATAGAATGGTCATGGAGAACAAAGTAAAGCTCACCTACGGGTGAGGAAGATCACTGTATCCCTTGAATCACAGCTGGATTCTGTCCTGAGTTTTGTGAGGCTCTAGAAATCCAAGTTCTGCCCAATAAACACCAAGTCTAGAGCAGTAACCTAGAATATTGAGGTTTTAGGGTTTTTCTTGACCTTTTTATTTTTTTTTTTTGCAAGAATGCACAGATTAACAGCATGGAAGCAATTAACATAGAAAACGAATAGTCTGCTTGTGGTTATTAACATTTAATGAAATTATAACTTGTGTGTGCATCTCAACAGTTTTTTAGATTTATTTTTTGTTGTATAAGAAAGCAGGCTTTTTTCATCCCAATCTTAAAACCTCAGGTTATAAATGGTTTAATTTGTATAAAAGTAAATTGAGTTGAATATAAAGTAAAAAGAGAAATAAGTTCTTATGCAGTGGTTGATGGATGTTTTGGAAATCTGTTTATCAAAACATCAGTGTGACAGTAAGGTTATGGTATTAGGTTTTTGGAGCTGTGTCAGCATATAAAAGCTATTTGTCATCTTTATGAACTATACATCATTGTCACAATAAAAATTATACTGATGAGATTGCTACATTTCTCATTCTCATCATGTAGATCTTCCATGTAAACTATGAAGTCCAACAAGGAGATGAAGCAATATGTATTTCAGACAAATTATTGATGACAACTGCTGTGTGTTTTCTTTGCGCAGCTTATAAAAGTTCAAACTAAAAAGCAGCTATTGTGATGTTCAAAAACTGGAAAAGGAATTGACTGTAAGCCAATTTTAAAATATATTACATTTTCAAGATCAAGACATTCCAGCCAGGTACTTGAGATGAAGGTGCCCAGTGTTGACTGGTTTATGTTAGTGACTGACAAAATGAAAGGGCAGATGTTAGCAGTTTGGGATTTTTTGTTTTCCGTAAATGAGAGAGTAATAACATAATGTAAGGGAGCCAAAAAGTAATACATATCCTTGTTAACTTCAATAACTTTATAATGCAGTTATTCAAATTATATACTCTAATTTGCTCCCATGCCTCAGAGCAGTGTCATGTCTTCCTGTCAGGCTGTTGTGATTTTAGCTTCAGAGAACTGCATGAAAATGCCTTCTGGTCTGGAGGGTGCACTGCTTCCTCGTCGATAGACCTTGTTAAAATTATGTTTTTGAACACAGTAAAAATTGAGTTGTGCTGCTTTATGATAAATTAAGTTCACTTCTTCATTTGGCCAAATGACTCTGAGAAATGCTTGCACAGAGCAAGTCATGTAATTATTATATTTTTATATATTATATGTTTCTTTGCATTTCATTATATATGTGGTTTTATGCATATATATATCTCTCTCTCTAGTTTCCTAATGCATTTTGTAACAATAAAAAATCAATGTATTTTTTTTCCTTCTTTCTATATGATTTGAAAATGTAAGTCAAAAAGTGTGTTCAAGAAGACGAGGCAACCTAGCTGTCCCAGGAGGTACAAGTTGGACTGATTAGGTCAAAACATATTTTCTTTAATATATGATGTGGAATCTGTCCAAAAGCAAAATAATACTAGGCAGAACTGAAGGCAGTCAGTATGACATCAAGAAAGAACTAACACCACTGGGTTGAAATATGACTAAGTAACTATAGAGCTGCTTAGATTTAATATCAGGAGCAATCCAATATAAGAGAGATACTTCCAAGCAACTTTGTAGGAGACGCTGCTATTTTAATTCACCAGAAGTAACTGAGCTATGATGCTAAAACCTGCACCTCTGTGCAAATGCTATTGAATGGTTGCAGGATCATTCTTTTTCAGTGGAAATTTGCAACAAGATTGAACCTTGTCCTGCAGCAAGATTTCTGATCTGGCATTGACTCTTTGATACTTGGTGACACCAGTCAGATTTCTTAAAGTATCAAGAGAAGAGCTAGTGTCTTAGAGCAACAATAAGCAAAGAAGCACGTGCTGCGGGGAAGGCATGACAGAACGAGATATAACATGGCATAGTTTTAGAAATGACCTTATTTTGACGGAGCATCTGGTTTAGGGTTAGACAAATACCTTGAGACTGTTTGTGTAATGAACTGATCTCTTGTTGAGATATCAATAGCCTGAGTATCTGAGAAAACAGAAAATAATTGGTGTGTCCTGATATCCTTCTACTACAAGAATTTATTCTTCCTGTGCTGCCTGACTGTTGTAGCCTTCAACAATGTGGTAGGTTTTTTATTTTCAATTACTAATCTTTACTGAACACGATGCTATTGTAAGATTGTGTTCTTGTAGCATGTCTTCTCTGAGTAATTGGTTAGCCATCAGGGAACAAGAAAAAATTTAATACCAATACTTTTTCGCTCTTAAATTTTAAATCAAATGTTTATTATATTAAGTAGCTGTCATTATATGTACAGCTCTGTACAGCCATTTTATTTTATTTATTTTCTCAGTGGCTTCTTCATATTTAAATAAATTAATCATAAAGAACTAAAAGAAAATCCTTTTCTTCCTCTTCCTAAAATGTTAGATTAATTACTTTCTGGAAATGTATACCTGGTATAAATTGAATTGTCTGGTTTCAGCTTAGATTAGGTACTTGATTTGTAATTAAAATCCAAATAGTAAAACAAATTGAGAATGACAAATTCAGTTTATTGAATCAGTAGATCACTTCTTTCCTGTATTACAGCTGTTCTGTCTCCAATGCAGTTACATTTGATTTACTAATTATATGCAAAATATCATTATGTTGTGGTTCTTCATAACAATTTTGATACTTCCTCAGAGATCCTTCTAGGCTGGAATGATTGAAAAGGATTGGTGGAATAATTTCTATCGTTATAATTACTGATAGTTTGTGCTGCTACACAGTCTGTCAGACTATGTTCATTTCATATATGTTTGAGAAATGAAAATCTATTTTCTGTGAAGGAATTTTGAATAAATTTAATGCTTTGCTTTTTTACAGAGATATGGTATAGTGTTCTTTTTTAACTTTACAAAATGAAGTGCCTTCCATAGAGGAGCTGGACCTCTGTGCAAAAGGAGGAAAAAATTCTGACTTTGAAATATTACTAGTTTTGGTATATCCTTCTAAATGCATATTAGCTGATGCTCTTATTCATAGTTACAGCGGAACTAAAACGAGGGAAGATTATGAGGCATGAAAGCTATGTTGTCTTCTTTCAGGGAAACAGAATGCAAATTTGTGGCATATTTTTCAAACTTGAATTATTTATATATCAAACATTACTCTAGCAAATCCTGATTAAAATTATGTGAATTCTCTTAATCTCTTCAACAGTTTGCCCTGCAGTTTTTGGTAATCTTCCTGACCCCCAAAAATCTGTTAAAGCTGTGACTTTCATATGCCAGTCTAAATAAATATTATTCACGTCCCCAAATCTCTCTAGCTACATCGATATATATTTATTTTTTAATCATAAAAAATATCTACCTCTTTAAAGCTAGGAAAACAAGGCATTATTTCTGTGCAGAACCTATTTAATTTGTTAATTGTACTTTGCTGGTTTGGTCATCATGATAGTACCTGGTATCCTGACACATATTAAGCAGTTAGTTTTCTCCATATTCCTCTAGTGTGAGGGGTGATCTGAGGGTCCTGGAAGTGGAGGGATTTCCAAGAGGAGATGTACAGTTTATGGCAATTTCAGAAGGCAGGTAGGTGTCTCAGGAAGGCAGTTTTGTTATGGACGGCAGCCAGTGCTTGAGTCATCGATGTCTCTTTGCTATCGGGGAAGATGGAGTCCGCGGTGTTCAAAACACCTCTTGGAACTGGGCTTGGCCTTGCACTGGTCACTCTCTAGGGAACAGGGACAACTCAGTGGGCTACTAACAGCCTTTGATTATTCCCACTGATGCCCTTAAGTTCAGGTGTATGACAAGACCCAGCAGTGTTTCTCCTATCTCTGATTTCTGTTGGCACGCTTGTCTCCCGTGCTGTTACTGTGGGCTCGCGGTTGAGGAAGTATTTTATTTGATAAAGCCAAAGAGAGCTTGTTCTACAGTGAGTGGGATTCTCTGGGAAATAAATCTATTGCCAAGCGCCATTAATTCTCACCTGCCATTGTCACTTAACCTACAAATAGCTTTTGTCAATGCTAATGTTGTAATTTTTGTTTTCAGCTTTGATAGCTGAACGTCTGCTTGGGGGTATAACGTAAAGGCTGGGAGAGGTGTGTACTCACTGAGAAGGCTGTTGCCTCAGGAACTATTTTCCTTTGGTCAGCCAAGGATCATCTATTTATCTAAGGATGAATGAGTGTTAAATTGGGCTAGAAAAATCAGCAATGTAATTGATGAATGTTATTGCTTAGCATAGCATAGTGTTATTTATTTCGCAATTTAAATTACATACAGCTACCCAAAGATTGTAGTTGTTTGGAATATAATAAACATATCTATAAATAAACATTTCTCTTCAATGCTTAGCTTTTCTTACAAATGAATTATTTTTTTGTTAAAACATGATGGTACTACCTATTGCATCAATTCTGACATGATCATTTAATATCAGTCACAAGTTTATTTTGCTGTGTTATGGATGCTCTTTTATAAGTTTTGTGGTTTACTTTTCATTCTCAATTCTCATTCTCAAATGCTTCCCCCAAGTGGCATTAGTCAGGGTGCTCTGGATGAGTACACCTCACCTGAGGTGACCAGTCTGAAGTTCCTTGGTTAGTCTAATATAGTTATCTAGTTGGTCTGTCTTTAGGCAGTGGAAGTAGCATCAACAAAGAATGTTTTTGACCAAATCCCTAAATGATGAGGACAGATTACCCCCTTCCCCTGCCTCAAGATGTGCCGCTCTCTCTACAGCTCTGGAGGAACCACTGGCAAAGAGCTGAGGCTAGGTGACTGATTTTTAAAAAGATGAATTCCCACTGGAATGAATCACTGTTATTTAATAATAGACAATTTTTGCAGAGCAGCCAAAAGGAAAACATTTGGTTAAGCCCAAAATTTATTTCTGATTGTGTGTGGCTTTCCAATATGAGTTGCAATATATAATTTTGTGATCCATGTATTCTTGAATGAATAAAGAGCTACAACAGCACAAGAAACCACCTGAAAGTGGTCCTGCTCAGTAAGAGAAATCTGTCTTTCATTCCCTTTGATTGTTCTCAAAACACAAGTTAAAAAGAAAAATCAGACCTGCAGAATCTGTATTTTATGCCCTGGATGTTCTGTAGAATAGAAATTTTATTAAGAATGTATTAATTTTTTTCAAGTCAGTCACATTTCTCAAAACTTTTTTAGTCCATATGAAGTACTAGAAGGCTTGTACTGTAGTATCTGATGTACATTTGTGAACCCTGGTTTGTGACATTAAATGCCGACATCTAGTATTCTTCAAATGTCTTCTTTCTCCTTTGTGTGGTTTAAGCAACAGGGGTTTTCTCCAGTGAGGTATCTCCCCTGTGTATTTTTTCCTGCTTTTGAGAAGGGGAAAATGTTTGGTAGGCATTTTATTTATGTACTTTCCCCTTGGCCTGAAAGTCTCTAAAATGCTTGCCAGTTCTGCATGCTTTCTCCTTTCTGTCCTGCTTTTTTAGGAGTTAAAGAGTATGGACCAAGTGCCCCCAGCCCTTTCTGTTCGCAGGAGAGCCTCCTTGAACGGCTTGTGTCTTGCAGCAAATGCTTTTTTCTACTTGCTTTTCACTTCATCCCCGTAGGAATGATTCTTCCCCTTGAAAAGGATTGTCTGGGTTTTGAAATTTCTCCTGTAGACAGACCTAACAGCAAGAAAGTCACCTGGCCTGGATTATAGGGAAAGGAGAAATGGGTTTGCAGAAGACCAGAGCATTTGCCATCACTTCAGCCTGTTAGGTAACGGAATTCAGGGTTGCCTTTATGCGTGAAAACAGATTTTAAATGGAAACTTAAGTTTCCTGTTTAGCAAGTCTAGTTATAATAGAGGAATAGCTGGACTTCGGGGGTGGGGGGGGAGACTCCCAGGTATTTTTTAAATATCCTTCTTCATAAAATACAACTTACTATACATAAGTGCAAGTCCAGCAGTTTTCAGAAGTACAATGAACTGTTTCTTAACCCGGAATATTAATAGGCCTAAGAACCTACAAGGCAGGGTATGGTCTTCTGGTTGTCTGTAACCATCCCTCTTTTAAATTCATAATTTCAGCTTTTACAATACTGAAAACCTGTTATATGCATTTTTCATAATATTTATGTAACTAACGGAGAGTTTGCAGACCACTTTAATTTCAAGTAGGAAATATTACTACCAAATACGCGATGTGTGATTTGTTCTGAAAATTGCATAACTTAGCAAAATGTATTATTCAAATTATAGCTGAAGTGGGATGTAAGTGCTTCATAGGCCTTGGGATGGATTTGCAGGGTGCTGGGGAGGAGGCTGTGGTGGGACGTGAAGTTCGCTCTGCTTCCAGTTACCAGTTTCCTTTTTTTCCAGACTTTCTTACTAGAAAAACTGAGGAATGCAAAGGTTCATGCAAGGTGTTATACCATTGTCATGGAGAAATTTACTTCTGTCTTGGAAAATACGTTCCAGAGTTAAGATTTCATTATTAATATTTTTATACTGGGATTTTTCTTATTGATGCTTTTTCTGTTTCCATTGTAGAGCAAAACCAATGTGATAACATACTAAAGCTGTCATGTGTCGTTACTCAATACAGAAGACCTTACAATTTGCGCCTCAAACCAGGACACCTCAGCAGTTTGTGTCCAAACTTAATAACTACTAAAACTGCTATAACTCTTGACCAGCCATCCCAAAATAATAATTTGTGCATAGGTAAAGGCATCCTACTTTTTCATTTTTAACTTGGTATTTATTTTGTTTGTATCTGTTTTCTAAGAACTTGAGCCCAGATTATTTTTTTTTTAAACTCCTAACTGGCAGAAAGGCAAGCAAAAAAAGGATTTACCGATATTATATAATGTATACCTGTAATGTGTATGGGTATGTTAAGTATAGTATCCTATTTAGGTTGCAGTGTTTAATCCTTTCTAATCCATTCTCTCCTTCCTGTTTTCCATATCATCACAGTTTGGATACCAAATGTCACACTTCTGCAACATGCCTGCTGCTATATTTGGCCTTTTCGCAAGTCCTAAGTTAAATGCATACTTACAGAATGTGTTTTAAAAAAAAAAAAAAAAAACTACAGGATAACTACCGTGAGGAGTAAGAGTCACACAGAGACTTTTCGTATTGACTTTCTGTCAGATTAGGGATTAAATATATGACCTTTATTGTTTGGCTTACAGTGAAGACAAGAATCTACTTTTAATTGTTTCATGCAATTAATGATACTCTTTGATGGTCTTTAAGGAACTAATTGGACAGCTTGATAACATTTACTTGCAGGGTAGAGCCTTCTAACAACTGCAAATGTAAATTCTAAGTAAATTGCTATTGTTCTTTTGTCAGTGTTCTTCAAAAGTCACAAATACTTTAGAGGTTATTTTATAATAACTATTTTAATTTTTGGGAGATGTCTTGTAGACTTTGTGTCAAGAATACATTCTTGAGTGAATGCATGCAGTTTGATAGGTTGCGTGTTTCTGAGGAAATCCTTCAGTCGAAGTATCAGCTGTAACTCCTTGAGTTCTACCACTGTTCACTGAGTTTTATTCTGCTTCTTAAATCAGTTTCTCTACAGTTATTCTACCTAAAGGGACTATTAAAATTCAGAGTCACTGAATCAGGCAGAGCAAGAATGTTTGTGCATGTGTCATGCAAGCTAATAAGCAAGAAAGTTTATACGAGCAAAGACTGTCTTGTTTTATACGGATGTAATCAGAGAGCTTTTTCAAAGCACAGCTACTTTGTTTCCACTTCACAGTAGAACTTATGTTGTGATTAATCAATTATGAAAGTATTAGATAATAACTTCTAAGCTGGGTAATTATTAATTAATGATGTTACTCTGCAACTTCAAATTACTATGCATAGGAAAACATAATCTGGAACACAGAGTCAGTGAAAATCAAGTTGGGGGAGTAATACCACGCTGCTATAGACCAAGAACTAGGAAAGCTCTGGAGAGGTAGGAAGGCTAAAAAAGAGGAAAGAAAACTTCTTGCCTCGTTTACAATTTCTTTTGCGAGGTTTTGTCCTCAGTAGGCACTCCCATTTTTGTGAGAAGTGCCTTGTTTAACAGGTTTGATAGGTGGATCATACTAACATATGGACAGAGCAAATTGTTTGGAGTCAGTAAGTGCATAAGTATGAAGTAAGTAAAGTTAGTTTAAATTTTCATGTTAATACAACTGAGGTGGCAATTATTCAATAGGGTGCTTCTTCCTTGGTAACTCACCTTTGCAAACTGAAAACAGATTGGGAGAGCCCATTTCCTAAAGAAAATCAGAGGTTATACGATCTTGATACCTGGAATAATGAGGAAACAACCCCAGATCCTCATGTGAAAGGAGAATGGCAGGATTACACCAAATGTAATGTGGTCTGAACGTTGATTGACACAAGCCCTTGTCAGGAGCGTTTATTAAAATAGTCAGTCTCCACGGTTTAGTGCTTTCATTGCCACTGAATGAAGCAAATTTGCTCTTAAGTAGCAATCCCTCTTTCTTAGGCATTATAAAAGCCTTGTGCTGACATTCTGCTAAGGAATGAATGTCATTCCATGTCAGTATTTTTTTTTTATTATTTTTCTATACTTGGATGGCTGAAAATCAAAGACTAAGTGAAGGCCATGATAAATTTAACGCATCTCTGATATTTCTTGGAAGAAAGGTAAGTGTGTGCCAGAAAGAAGGAACAGAGGCACTAAATATGTAATAAATCCTGGGCAGCTTGGAAATCTTAATGTTTTCGCATTGTTTCTTAAAAAGCATCCTTGTGACAGTGGGATACATGAATCCCATGGTGCAAATATTCTGCTTGTTTTTGACTGGGAGCTACAAAGGTAAGGAAGAAAATGAAAGAAATAGTTTATAGAATTTAACAAACTTAAACATATTTTTCTCATGTGAGAGTCATATAAAATTAGTGTATTTGTATATGCCATGTGCATTAACTTTCAGGCTTGATCTGGAAACCTATGAATTTCAAGGAGTCTGCCCCAGGGAAAAAAAAAATTCTCACAGAAGTACATAAAAAGAACTTTTAAACCAAAAGAATTTGGTTTAAATATGAAACATGCAATAAAATGATTGAAGAATAACACAAATAGGGTATTTGCATCTTTTCTATTTGAAAAAGACTGAAACAATGGCAGCAATATGAATCCATATAGATTTTTATTTTTTTTTAATAGTTATATTTGTAGTCAGGTCCTTAAATGTGAACATTGAGGAATGTCAGCTGCTTGCCCAGCTATTGGGAAGTCTTACATCCTACATAAGAAAGACATTGAGGTGCTGGAGTGCATCCAAAGAAGGACAATGAAGCTGGTGAAGGGTCTGGAGCACAGGTCTTATGAGGAGCGGCTGAGGGAGCTGGGGTTGTTTAGCCTGGAGAAAAGGAGGCTGAGGGGAGACCTTATCGCTCTCTACAACTACCTGAAAGGAGGTTGTGGCGATGTGGGCATTGGTCTCTTCTGCCAGGTAACAACTGACAGGACAAGAGGAAATGACACCGTAAAACCCTAAAAGGGTTTAGGAAAGGGAGGTCCTGCTTAACCAACCTCATTTCTTTCTATGACCACGTGACCTGCCTTCTGGATGCGGGGAAGGCTGTGGATGTTGTCTATCTGGACTTTGGTAAGGCCTTTGACACCGTCCCCCACAGCATTCTCCTGGAGAAGCTGGCGAATCATGGCATAGACAAGTGTACTCTTCGCTGGGTTAAAAACTGGCTGGATGGCCGTGCCCAGAGAGTTGTGATTAATGGGGTGAAATCCTCTTGGCAGCCGATCACCAGTGGTGTCCCTCAGGGCTCAGTTTTGGGGCTGGTTTTGTTTAATCCCCTCATCCCTGATTGAGGGGATTGAGTGCTCAGTAAGTTTGCAGATGACACCAAACTAGGTGGGAGTGTTGATCTGCTTGAGGGTAGGAAGGCTCTACAGAGGGACCTGGACAGGCTGGATCGATGGGCCAAGGCCAACTGTATGAGGTTTAATAAGGCCAAGTGTTGGGTCCTGCATTTCGGTCACAACAACCCCAAGCAACGCTACAGGCTTGGGGAAGAGTGGCTGGAAAGCTGCCCAGCAGAAAAGGACCTGGGGGTGAAGGTGGACGGCCAGCTTAACATGAGCCAGCAGTGTGCCCAGGTGGCCAAAAAGGCCAACAGCATCCTGGCTTGTATCAGGAATAGCGTGGCCAGCAGGAGTAGGGAAGCGATCGTGCCTCTCTACTCGGCACTGGTGAGGCCTCACCTCGAGTGCTGTGTCCAGTTCTGGGCCCCTCTGTGCAAGAGGGACATTGAGGTGCTGGAGCGTGTCCAGAGGAGAGCTACCAGGCTGGTGAGGGGTCTGGAGACCAGGTCATATGAGGAGAGGCTGAGGGAGGTGGGCCTGTTTAGCTTGGAGAAGAGGAGGCTGAGGGGAGACCTCATTGCCCTCTACAACTACCTGAAAGGAGGTTGGAGAGAGGTGGGTGTTGGCCTCTTCTCCCAGGTGAATAATGACAGGACCAGAGGAAATGGTCTGAAGTTGCGGCAGGGGAGGTTTAGATTAGATATTAGGAAGAATTACTTTACTGCAAGAGTGGTCAGGCACTGGAACAGCCTGCCCAGGGAGGTGGTTGAGTCACCATCCCTAGAGGTGTTTAAGAAACGTCTAGATGTGGCACTTCAGGGCATGCTCTAGTGACAGAGATTGTAGGTTGTTTGGTTGGACTGGATGATCTCAAAGGTCCTTTCCAACCATGAAGATTCTATGATTCTATGACCTCCAATTGCTCCAGGGGAGATTTAGATTGGATATTTGGAAAAATTTCTTCACTGAAAGGGTTGTCAAGCATTGCAACAGGCTGCCCTGGGAAGGGGTTGAGTCACCATCCCTGGAGGTATTTGAAAGATGTGTAGACATTCCGCTTCAGGACAGGGTTTAATGGTGGACTTGTTATATTAATGGTTGGACTCGATGATCTTATGGGTATTTTCTAACTAAAATGATTCTATAATTTTTGGAAACTGTGTACAAAATATAACTCCTCCCATATGCAAGTGGGAATCTACATTAACAGTGTAAAGGGAGCAACGTCTCAGAGTAGAACTCTTCTGCTGTCTTTATTAATGGGTAAAATTTCTTTATTTGTATAATGCAAACAGGTGTTACATATTTCAAATCCTCTTAATCTATATGGGGCCAAAATATATTGGCTACTAATAAAAAATTTTTAAAAGGCAAACAAATCTCTTGCTTTTCATCTGTCAGGATCATTTGATCCCTTCCGTGCATGGTAATCTTGTTTCATTCCTCATTCTGACTCTAGTTTTTTCTGGTGCTCTTATTTTGCTGCTGCTGTAAGTGAAGTTAAGCATGGTCTAACTTCTCGGTGCCTTTTATGCGTGCTTGAATAAATGTCCATTTACACTGATTTAAGGAGTTTCTTGTATAATCTTACACTGTGTTTTATACTGCAGTTTACAAAAGGAGTTACTGTTAGGTGATGTATCTATACAATGTTTGGAGTGCTATGTTTCATCCAAGCATCTTATCCTTCACATCCCTCCTCAGAAGTTACCTCTACCATAAAATAGTTATATAACTTCTATCACATTAAACTTAGGGGGTTCCTAGGTTATCACTGATAACCAGTGAAGGACTGTATACACACTAAACTAAATTAAGACACCATCTTATTTTTTCCCTTATTACATTGTCTTGTGCTCTTATTAAATCTGCAGTTTTTAAGGGCAGTCATATACTTTATTTTCTTCTGTGCCTTGGATCCAGAAGTGACTGAACTTACTTGTTGGTAATGACAATATTTGTCCAGGCTGTGTTTTCTTTCCTAGAGCTTCTTGTTCAGTTGCTCCAGGCTAAGTTTTGGCAGTATGGGGAAGGACTGGGGCAGTGCTCTTAGAATCCTACGTGCTTAATATTGAGTAATTTTACAAAATAATTTCTTCACTTCCTGTCCCTTTTGGTGCTATTATACTGTCAGCGTTTCCTTCGCTTTAAACATTCACTAATTTCAGGTGCCCTCTCCTCTTGTTCAAATAGCACAGATCCTTCGACTACTCTGATTTAAGTCTCGGGAGTGGGGCTTTGACTAGGGAGTTGAGGTGGTGTAGGTCCAGTGAAGATATGGAAAGGAAGGGAGTCAGGTTAGTTTGGTTCCCCTAAGTGCTCTATAGGCAGTTGCTGCTACAAATGTGGAAAAAAAAAAATCCTATATGCAAGCAGTCAGTGACTCCTCTCTTCTCTGGTATATGGCTTTAGATGCAGAATTTTGAAAAAGTGCTAGAGGGAGCCAATTCAGTGGCTTATACACAAAAATCTTACACAAAGATTTTTTGAAACATCTTTAGTTGTTGTGTATCAGGGTTGTGCGAGCTTCAGAATAACCTTTTTGGCTGAATCCCTCAACCACACTCTGATTTTGTAAGGCTGGCTGCCTTAGGGAAGGGCGGTGAAAGCTGTTCAGGACCTATCTATTGGAGACCGAGTTAGATGTTCCTTGTGATCTTATAATTTATGCAAAAAGGCCATCTGGTCTTTACAGGTTTAATCTCATCTCCCTTCACAATGCTTTTTCTTTAATATAATAGGATTTATATGTTGCACTACACCAAAAAAAAAAATTACCATCAGACAGTACAGTTATTATTGCCCTCTTTGTCCAAGTACTGTTGACTTGACACTAATGACATAAATTTAAACTGCAATGAAAAACACTTTGAGGAATACTCGTGAAAACCTTTTAAATACTGTGAGTGGCTTTGTTCTTGCTCTTGAGATGCTTAACCAGCACAGCTGTCAGAAATGGTAGAGAAAAAGTGGGAAAAAAAAAAAAAAAAAGAAAGAATCTTGTTTTAAGTGTTCTGGTTTCAAAACACAAAAGAGAGAACCACTTTGAGTTAATTTTCATTTGTTTTGGAATAAAAGTCAAAAAATTTTGACAGAACTTACAAATTCTGTGAACATTTTAAAAATACACTGGCTAATTCTTTACGGTTACTGCCTCTACTTTTCATCTACACATTCCCTTCTACCCCTAAATAATAAAAAATTGGAGGCCCCCGTGTGGCAAAAGGAATACTGGTAAGTATTAGGTGAATGGTGCAGGGGTCATTGCACCAGAGCCTCACAGCTGCTGTTCGTAAGCTACGGTATGAGGAGCCCTGCTGGTGCCAGGCTGGGCGCGGGGGATGTAGCCCTACCTCCCCGTCATCCTTCCTCACCTGAAAATCAGTACCGTGCTGGCAGATCTACACAGATCTGGTTTTGTGGTGGCTGATCTCTCTCTGCCACCATCCACACCCGTGGGTATGTCTTTTGTCCTGGTATATCTTCTGTCCCGGTATGTCTGACCCACCTGAAAACTAGTATTGTGTGGGGCTGAAGCTCGACTTTTAGGGGGAGAGCGCTTTAGGCTGTTCTGTTAGCCGCTCTGCTCTCGTTGGTCTGAACGAGCTCTGGGCAAGTAAGCCTGCCTTTCCCCAGCAAGTAACATGGAAGTGAAACACTTGGAGATTGACTGAGGGGGATGCCCCATAAGAGCTCTCGTAAGTGCTCTTAGAGCATTCATGTTGTGTCCTGATGAAAATTAGTATTGTGCTCCCCACCTGCAATGCAGGAGGGTACAAGGCAGAGAGAGAAAGCTTGCTCAGACCCAAAGTCTCATCACACCCAAAACTGTCTGGAAAGCATGTGTGCTGTCCTGGCATAAAAAGTAGCTATTTGTGTGTGTGACAAAGCACCATTTCTTGTGGTGTGGTTCTCTGAAAGCGTATAAAGTGTGACAAGCGAACCTGTATTTTGATAGTATCTTGTTTCTGCTGCTTGTGAGGGAGTTTTGGGGGTGTTTTTGTTTTTTTCCATTCATGTCAGCTCTTGCTGTTGAACTCTGGATCCAGCCTATGCAGGGTGAAAAGTTGACTTTCCTTAAATTAGCAGCAGCATTTTTCTCTGAAGGATCTTTGCAAGATTTTTCTGTCACACACCGAGGTGTAAACATTTCTTGAGGCATTTTTGTTAGGGCCAGGGTATATTTCTAGTAATCATCAGTGCAGGTGGTGTGACAGAGGTCCTGTCAGTAGCTGTAAGTTTTAATAAAGAACTCATCTGTTTTCGTTTCCCCTGGTTCTCATTGTGAAACCGAACTGGATTTCTTTCTGTGAAGCTCTATGAACGTGAAATTGTAGGCAAATTTCCTTTAGTTTAGAAAAGTACTGGTACATACCCATAAGAGTATGATCTGATGATGACCAAGTTTCCATAACGGCAACTAGGTCGTAGTTCTAGCAGTACGATGGCTTCCAGCTCCTCCTGTTTGTTGCCCATGCTGCATGCATTGGTGTAGAGGCACTTCAGCTGGGCTATCGGCCATGGCACCTTCTTAGAGGAATACCCCTTACTAGCTACTATGAAGAAAACTAACTCTACCCCAGCCAAAATCGGCACAACTAGCAACTCTTTTTTCTAAAAATATTTTCTAGACTAGTTAGTCGATCTTACGTACAGAACCAGAAATCTTACATTGTCCTCACTGTACTGTAGTTTTCAGTATGACACATCCAAAGTTCAAAGCAATTATCTTGGGTTTTGTTTTTTTTATAGCAGGTAGGATGAGGAAGCTTCTGGGTGCACTATTTTAGCAGTGTCTTATTTATAAGTTGAAAAATATTGATAAATGAATGAGCAAAGATTTGATTAGATAATTATGATGAAACAAGACTGCCAGAATTGTGTCTCCTGCTTTGCCTGTGGGCTTTTGCATTAGCAGTTGAACAACAAATCTGAAAAGAAAAGTGACAGAATCAAATCTTAGCAAAATAAATTGAGATATATTGTCTAGTACTAGCTGTTTTCCTATCCCTGATAATTTGATGCCTGATGGAAGTCGATTGGCCAGTCTTCTGTTTTCCAAGACTTTTTTAACCTATGATCCTTGGATGCACACAGTCAATAGATAAGGAGGAAAGAACACTGAGAAAAATACACTTCTTGTCAGCGGGCTTTTATTTGCTATATGAAGGGCTGTACTCTTCTGAAAAAGCTTTGAAGCACTGAGAAACACTGAAAACCACTGGTCTGAAAATGAGGAGGAAAAACAGAAAATGAAAAAGATACTGATTATTAGGTTATTTTTATTTCTTTGCATCATTTTATGACTATTAACTTTTATTTTTAATGCCTTGCTTCTAATGGGAGATGATATGTGACTCATTGTTCATGTTCTGGAAAGTTCTGCTGCCTCGTGGCAAAATTACTCAGGCCAGTGTTTGGACCCTTGCCAGGCTTCTTCTGCTTGGAGGTGAAAATGGATTATGAGGGTCAACTATCTCTTTAATGATCTTCTGTTTGTTAACAAACAGGATACAGAAAGTGTATTTTTTCTGAATGCAGGAAGAACAAACAGGCAATTTCCTTGCCTGAAATGCCATTGATGCCTTTTCAGCCTGTCCTGTGTACCGTGGGTTTATTTTTTTTAACCTCTGTATAAGGACACATATTCACAAATTCTCTAGTTTCCTGCTGCCTGACCCTTGGCTTTTGCTTGCTGGTGAATTATGAAGCTACAGGTTCATAATATAAGCTGTTCTGTAATGGAGTAATTAAAAGAATTTCTGCTTACTTCATCATGCACACCCACTCGTTTCATTTTAACAAAAAGTTGACTTAACTGTGACACCGCCTGAGAGGAACAGGTTGGGAAGTCTTTAAATTGGGTTTGATACTGAACAGCTCAATCTGGTGGAACAGTGGCTTGACATTGCTAATGTAATGACAACCGTATCTTACCAGGTTAAAAGTCCATTTAGCCCCATATGCTGTATCCTGTCTTCAGCCATGAGGAATAGCAGCTACAATGGGTAACAATACAGGACTGGGGGAAAGCATACGATGAAAGATACTGCTCAAAAATCTTCTCCTAGCCTCTAACAGTTTAAAGGATTAGGGACTTGGTGAGCCCAAGGTTTCATGTTTGTGTTGACTAGCCTATGATGCATCTTTCTTCTGCAGGTGTGCCTAGTTACCTAGAAGCAGCGTGGGCTTTTGGTATCTTCAACGTTGTGCAAGAGTACTTCAGTTTTGTGCCTATTATCAGCTGCTTTAATCTGATGCTCCATATTATTCAAAGGAGACAGTAATCAGTCATTATCTGTTGATCGTCTTTACACGATTTCAGATTTGATAGACCTCCATTACATCCAAGCTGCAAGCAGTTTAGCAATGTAGCCTGTATCATCACCACTCCCCAAAAAACACCTCATCCCCCAGGAACCTTGTAGTTGTATTGGTGCCTCAGCATTCAGCATCTGTTGACTTCCCATCTGCAGCTCCATACCAGAACTTCAGTGAGTCATCCGTTTAGTCTCAAGGTAGGAGAACAATCATAGACTCCTAGTATGGTTTGAGTTGGAAGGGACCTTTAAAGATCATGTAGTCCAAGCCCCCTGCCATGGGCAGGGACATCCTTAACTAGATCAAAGCCCTGCCCAACCTGACCTTGAACACTTGCAGGGATGGGTCATCCACAACTTGTCAGGGCAACCTGTTCCAGTGCCTCACCACCCTCATTGTGAAAAATTTCTTCCTTACATCAAATCTGAATCTACCCTCCTTCAGTTTAAAACTGTTGCCCCTTGTCCTGTCACTACAGGCCCTGCTGAACACCCCAGCTCTCTCAGCCATTCTTCACAGGGGAGGTTGAACCTGTCTCTTCAAGAAAGTCTGTGGTTAGCTATAGATTGTCCTTAACATCTGTCAACATTTTTCAATGCATGTGAATTAAAAGTATACCCTAACATATACCTTCAACTATCCTCACCTCTCTTTCTTGCTTTTGTCTGGGAAGACTTAGCTGTTATCGTTATCTCATAAGTGCTCTGGGAGTGTTGTTTCATATTAATATTTCTACTGAAGCTCCAGTTTTCTTTTAGTGTTGGACATCAGTTGTGTGAAGAAGTGTCTCAGGATTTCCTTGTGCTGTTCTCTGTCTTTGGTTTAAGCTGCTTTTTTCATATTTGGCTCACAGTGCTATAACACTTATGCTTTCTATTCCCTGAAAAATTTCTGACAACTAAATAAGACCATTTCTTAATTTTCCTCTACAAAAGACATACATATACTTTCTTTCAGATACAAGTAAGTTCTTGCATGAGTCTTGTTAACCTTGACATTGTCATCTACTTACCTTTCAAAATAGCTGCTTAAAACGAAACCAGAAGACTACAAACCAAGTGATGTTTACCTATTTCTTTAATTTGCTCATTTGATCAATGAGCTCAATAAAGTAGTATTTCTGATCCATCCTGAGTTTGTCACTTTATTCTCAGAGTTAAGGATTTAAATTTGTAATTTGTTTTGATGAGAGGCACGTAATATATAAATTGAAAAGAGAAGAAAATATTCATCTTCAGTAACAAATATCTATAGAATGTAACCTAAGAGAAAACAGAAAAAAAAAAAGTACATAATTGAAACTGGGAAACACTCAGGTGTTGTAAAGCATCCCTTGTGAAATGTTAAAATTGCTCAAAGGAGGCTCTTTAGTTCAGGGATAAGAGGTTGAGTCTCTGCTCTGTGCCATCGCTATGAATACTATGTAGGTATTTGACTGCAACAACACCCTGTATTAGTATTGAACTGTTGCAGTTTGTCTTTAATTCCTATAGAAATTGTAAATTGGTATAAGCCTGCAGCCTGATTTAATTGAAATTTGACTCTTTCTTTTACTGTGCTTTGTAAGGGTCCCTTAAGGTATCGTGAAGGGTCAAAATACATTATAAAATCTATTTAGTTTCTGGAAGTGAAGCACAGTTAGTGGTTTCATCTGTGATGCAACAGAAAGAAGCATGCTGATGCATCGGCTGAAGATGCAACTTGTCTTTCCTTACGCAAGCAAGAGACTTATGTAGCTTTAGGTTAAAATCAGGTGTTTATGAAGGCGGTCACAGCTGTGGGTGAACTGATCAAGTTCTACGTCCCACCCATTTCCTTCATGCTCCCTACTTTTTTAAGAGACTCAAATTGGTTCACTAAATAATTACTCTCTTGATTTGGGGGGGGCGGGGGAAGCTGACACTTGAAAAGGCTTTGAAAATATTTAAGTAGCTTATTTTTTCCCTGTGGAGGAAGCTCCAAGTCTCCCATTTACTCATTTAATCTGTCATTCCATTGCACCCAAGGGCAAAATGTCATTTCTGTGTGCTTCAGTAATTTTGTACAGCACACAGAGAGCAAACAAATATCAAGTGACTGAAGCCAAAGTGGATTTCATGCAGGAAACTATGTTTCCTTTTCTCCCCATACATTTTTAATAGAGATTTTCTTGATTGTAAGGTAGTAAGTAAACTTCTGTCCTGGATTTTATTAATGTGTTTATAATCGCAGTCGATACAAACCGTAGGTCAAAAAGTGTTCTCAGAATACACTGGTTCTTCACCAACTTACAGACAGTGGTTCGATAAGTATCTGGATGCAGTGAATGAACCACCTAGGAAATCAAAAGGATCTTCCATTTCAGTTTTACAAAATACAATCTTAGATAATAATATCTGTAGGCAGTTCTCAGTGTTGTTTTAGAGCCTTATACTGCCTAGCATAATGCTACAGAATATCAAAAAGATCTTAGAATTCACTCTTACGAATTATTGGTTTTAAATTTAATCAGATAAGATAGTAAAATACTTTGCTTATTTTAGAGGCTTAAAACAGAGCTCTGAATCTGAGCTGAACAAAGCTCATTAACTGATGTCACGTTTCTGATAAGCAAGACGCTATGCTATTTGACTAGAAGCTACAAAGCATTTTTAATGAAATAATAGAATTTAGCATGATAGATATTTTAGTAGGATACCATGCCATCAAAACTAGGTCTTGGGAGATTTATGGTACTAAAATTATAGAGTTTGTTTATTGAACTGGCATTTCATGATCACTGGTAGTATTAGAAGAATGAATGAAATAAAGTTAATTTAAGAGAAGGAAATTGCAATAATTAAAAAGTACGAATCATATATAGCTTGCTACACAAAAGATATAAACAAGTTTTATGAGAAAGTCTAGTATCATTTAGAATAAGTAGTCCATATTAAGTAGCCCCAGATTGCCTTTTTCTGGCTTAAACAGATGACAACCATTTATTGAGCCAGTGTCATATTCTGATGAACAAAATGGCTCTCTGGTATGTTCTATGCATCTAAATTTGAAATCAGGAGAGAAACTGTACATTGTTTTTTATAATTCTTACCCAATATGCATAACTGAGCTTATCCTTATAAAGAATCGCTGTATTTGGGCAGAGTTAGAAAGTATCTGCGAGCAAAACAAATTCTGGAGATGCATTTTTAGCAGCTGTCAACATTAGGGTAAGTTGACTTAAGACTGGTTTTGGCTTACTGTGGAGAACTAGAGCAGTTTTACAATTTAGAATCGAATTTAGTTTCTGTTGTTTGAAGTCTGGACTACTACCTTTTTAAGATTATCTACTGGTATCTCATGTTAAAAAAAAATAGAATTGATGGTTATGACCAGATTTCTTTACATTAGCTCATCATTAATCCAAACACTTACGTAAAGATTGAGGGCAAACACAGTTCAAGCAAACGGAATCAATAGTAACTTACAGTACAGCCAAGATTTCAGCATTTTGGTGCCTGTAAGCTTCTGTCTAGTTACTTTTGATGGGGGAGACATCTGATGAACATGATCTTTAATTAGTAGTATTCTTCAGCCATCTTTGCAGCTCTCCGCAGTATTGTACGATTGTATTTTTCTTTGTACGTGGCGTAATAGCATGCTTTGGAATACACCGTCTTGCCCTTGTAGAAAGGTTTCCCTACCTGCTTTATCAGTGACAATCTTTTTATGGTTTTGTGAGCTACCAGCTTGTTTTTCTGTAGCAGTCTTTCCACATTTGTATTCTCAAATAAACTTCTCTACTCTTAAGGTTGATTGATTTTTCACTCCATTCCACTGTATTTTTAAGTGTCCTGGTTAGAGATGTCATCCTAGAAGCAGCTTTCACTTTACCTTTCATTTTGTATTCACAGTACTTGCCATTTTAATTCCGCCTAGAAGAAATTCATTAAAGTAGGGTTTTATAAATACTAAAATGGCCTGTGTGGGGCCTTTCCATTGTAGGAAATACTGCCAATAAGGCAATAATTCTGCTGCACATCAAGCATGAGCTGTTGAGAGATTACTGTTCATTTGTTCCAGTGAGCAAAGAAAAAAAAAACTAATGTTTTCAAGTTACTTTTTGAGGTGAGCAGTCCAGAAGGCACAGACATTCAAAGTGGTTGTTTTGAAACGTCTCTGAAAATGTGGTGCCATGGTGTGACAGATGGAGAACAGGATAAAAAGTGTTATAGAAAGGGATTAAAAAAACCTTCTTGTGTAAATATACCTATCCCTGCAGGTGGGATCAACATCAGTCATCTAATTTGGATTAAAAGATATATCTAGCTTGGAGATGACCAACCTCTGATTCCATTGTAAGAAAAAAAGCTGTAGCTGAGCTAGTTATTCTCAGAACTACATCCTTTGGGAACTCAAAGGCTGCACAGATCCTGACTTTTTCAAGTTGCTTCATTCAATATAGGGTTTACAGATTTTCCAGCAAGTGGTAGCTTGTTTTTTTCTGGTGACCATTTGTTATATTTTTTTATCAGAAATTCAGAATACTTTTGAAGTCCCAGTTCTGTAGCATATATTACACGTAGTGATAAGTACAGTACACATGAGAAGGTTTGGCCATGTTGCAATCAATGTAAATAGCTAAATGTATAAAAGATGCTTGTGAATACTCCGTTTTGGAGTTGGCAGTGCCTAGCAAAAGAAGAAGAAAGAAGAGACATAAATTAACATTGATTCAAGCAGAAGATGCAATGGTTTATCTTAGAATGTGGTTGATGGGCTAGAAACAGTCACTGGGAGAAAAGGATGAAAAACTGTACAGGCGGCAGGATGACGTTTTGCAGAGATGAAGCAAAACTGTCGGTGTCAAAAGGCACACCCACACATAGAATGTCTCTAGCTTCTGCACTTGAAAATGGCTAAACTGCAAATTTATGGAATTAGATATTAATTTTGATTAAGTGGAACTGCTGTAATAACGGTTCGCTGGATTGCTAATGGGAAGACTTGACATAGGGTTGTGAGATGTTGTGTTGTTAAAAATGCATTTTGTGGCTGTCTGTACCTTGATCTCTAGGGCTCGGGTCTCTTCCTGTGAAGCTTTGCAGGTTTGCACATTCCCTGCTTTTCAGCCAGAGTTTGATGTGTGAATTCACAGCAAATTTAGTGGGAAAGAGGAAACATAACCAGTTGATAAGCTTGGCTCTTTCTGTCAGCTCCTCACAGCACCCCAGGCGCACTTAGAAGCCTATCACATGGGGCAGGGATGCTTTCACCTCCAACGGGAAAACCAGTGTCGGCTTAAAGGCTCGTGACAGCGAGGAGAGAGCAGAGACCCTGCTCTCGGTGACTTGGGAGCTGGCTCTTCTTTCCGCACCAGCGTGGGGATTTAACAGAGCAATTTCATGACTGGCAGAGAAAACCTGATGGCATACTCGCTCCTCGCTGATAGAGCAGCTTGGGCAGGATATGTGGAGGAGTTTATTTTAAGTAACCAAATAAAAACTTCAGAAACATTGCAAATATTAACCAACAGCTTAACCAACTGCCTCCTTCTCGAGAATGCTTTCATGTATTTCCAGTTTAAACGCAGCATGTCTCTGTGAAATGAAGCGATAGGGCACACTGCTTTTGGCATACAGCATTGCTGACATTGTCACCTTTTTTGGCCTGGCCAGTGAGAGCCAGTGAGCCACTTTTCTACCCTGCGCCCCTTTCTCCTCCTTCCAGGCTGTGAAAGTGTCGGATGGGCATGGTGGTGAGGCTGAGCGCCGTTCTGTCCTCCCAGTTTCTTGCTGTCGGAAATTTGTTCCCTTATGCCCTAAACGCCTTGTGAGAAATAGTCATTATTGCTGGTGGGGGCTGCCCTCCTCATCTTATAGCTGTCATGGTTGTTGGAAATGTGCTTCGTGGTCTGTAGGGGGCTTAACAGAGTGTCCTTCCTCTCCATACTAGAGTAAAAAGGTGCCCAGAGCGCTTTTCTGTCCACTTCTTACAACATCTCAGAGGCCTGACACTGCGGACTGATATGGGTAAGGGCAAATGTGTGCCTTGTTCAAAGAGGATGTCAAAGATTGTCATGCTTTTCAGCCAGCCTCTTGAGCAGGTAAAGAGATACTGGGTCCCTCTCCTGCATGGGACCTAAGGGGCTAACGGGGCTTTCAAGACAGGCCAAATTAGGATTTCAGTTCTTGGAGTAAAGATGGTCCTTTACTTTTTGTTTGTATCATTAAGGATCAACAAATGGCATCTAGTGGTTTTAAGTGGAAAACATTATTTCCTTCCTCCTCGTCCTGATATGAGGATCACAACACTCCTCCTCTCCTTTTCATTATTATTTGGATCAAATCACATGTACTGGCTTTGGTACAAGTATGTTTAGAGGTTTCAAGTAATTAAGTTACAGAAGATGTTACGAGATGAGTCTAAGAAATTTTAGATACTGAAGTCAATTGAGCTCATACTCTTAATATCCTTTCTCTGATGTTAAAATCCATACTCTGTTGTGATGTATTAGACAGTGAATTGTCTTCTTATATGAAAATAAGAATGTATTAAAAGTCTTATCAGAAAAGAAGGGGGGAAAGGATGATTTCAAATGCGTTTACTGTTTTACTGCCATTTTTCCCAATGCCACAAAACCTCCCATTAAGCGTTACTATATCTCTTTTCAAGTTTACTTATGGAGTATGGCTACACCTGAAAAACATGTATTGCACTTATTCAGACCAGTTATGATCAGATTCTGAAATCTTAATGTAATGAGGCCAGGCGCTTGTTCCAAATTGCTCCCAGTCAATATTTTGTGATTTTAATTTGGGAATGCCACAGGGATTCATCCTACTCTTGCATTATTTCTGATCTGTCACAGTGTTGCTGGTGGGTGGCTGTCATTTGTTGACATGACATGTTTCGTTTATATGGGTCTACTGATGTTACGCAACTGCTTGGCAGTTACGTTGTCAAAGAAGTGATAAGAGACTTGTGAGAAATATTTATTGTGACCCTTCCTTTATCATAAAAATTTTTCTTTTGCTTTTCATCCTTATTCTGTAATGGTTTTGTGGAATCGTATCACAATTTGCATCCTAGAATGCAGGTGCATTTTTGCCTATATCGCTTTGTTCAAATCCTAGAGTAATTGAGATTTGAAGTTAACATTTATCAACAGCCAGTTTTTCCAGGCATTGTAGTATAAGCTTATACTTGTGAAGGGAGTGGCTGTAAAATCTTCAGTATCACAATGGTAAGAAATGTTTAATTTGTAATGTTGACCTTGCCTACACCAAAAAAAAAAAAAAAAAGGATAGACAGCTTATTTATGCAATTCACTTCATGAATGGTACTTGGCTGTGGGGAGTTAAAGAGAGATCAGCTTTTCATAGAGCAATAGACAGCTGTGGTAAAAATGCCTGGTCATTCAGATACTTGAAAGCTGTTCCTGGAGTAGTGCAATGAATGTGTAGTGCAGTGAATGGGTTTTCCCACACCGCTGATTTGATGAATTCTAGAACTCTAAACACAGAAATAAATTTCATTTCTATATTTGCTGATAAACCTTACACATATCAGAAATACGAAATGCAAATTAAGTAGTGCAACTGTGAATATTTGAAACAATTCAAACATGTATACCTCTCTTCTGGCTAGAATATATATGTAATCTGTTGTTGGGCATTCACTTATTTGCGCAGGGACCAGATGTTTGAACCTGTATGACTGGTACCTTTATTATCTAGACATATAACTGCAGCTTGTATATACAGTACGCATATCTTGCCAAAGGATGACTTAGACTTTGACATATGGCAGCGTCTAGTTTGTTGGCTTTCAGTAATGACTTCATATTGCTATCCCAGAACCATCAATATACTGTCTTCATTTTTTGTGCTTCAGTAATTTCAGGTGCAATATGATGTTTGTTCAGCTGTGCTTGCCATCTCTAAAGTACATTAATGTACCCTGAGAAGGCAAAGTGACTGGCACAGAAATGAATAATTACAATAATGACTAGTTGTTATTCTTATTTATTCTGGGGAGTATTCTAATTAGCTCTCAGGAAAAGGCTACTTCCTACATAGCTGTCATCTATATTAATTCCTGAGGTGGAACACAGTTGATTGAATACTGAATCCTCCACTTCATCTAGAAATAGTGTTGGCTCCTTGTCGTGGTTTAACTGCAGCCGGCAGCTAGAACCATCCCAGTTGCAATGGGGGAGAGAACCAGAAGAGTAAAAGTGAGGAGAAACTCATGTATTGAGATAAAGAAAGCTTAATAGGTAGAGCAAAAGCCATGCACACAAGCAAAGCAAAACAAGGAATTCATTCACCACTTCCAGTCAGCAGGCAGGTGTTCATCCATCTGCAGGAAAGCAGGGCTCCATCACATGTAATGGTTTCTTGGGAAGACAAACACCATCACTCTGAACATCCTCCCCTTCCCTTCTTCCCCCAGCTTTATAGGCTGAGCATGATGTCACATGGTCTGGAATATCTCTTTGGTCGGTTGGGGTCACCTGTCCCAGCTGTGTCTTCTCACAACTTCTTGTGCACCCCAGCCTACTCACTGGTGGGGCTGTGCGAGGAGCAGAAAAGGCCTTGACTGCCTAGCAACAACTAAAAACACTAGCGTGCTATCAAAAGTATTTCTCATCCCAAATCCAAAACATAGCACTGTACCAGCTGCTAGTAAAAAAATTAACTCCATCCGAACTGAAACCACAACTCTCCTATACATACCTGTTGTGTAACTGTACGCCCATGTACTTCTCCTGCTGCTGTCTCCAGGCTCTGGCAGCTCCTAGAGCAGCCTTAAAAGTGCTGTGGAAGAAGGGGAAGGTTGGAATTCCCCCGTGCTGTGAACTAGGAATATTTCCATCCATGCTTTTACTCCTGTTTCTTGCCCTCAACTTTACTTCAGGAACCAACACCAATGTCCTGCAAAATCTATGGCAAAATAGATCCTTTTTGGATGAGAAGAAGTAATGGTGTTAACTTGACTGTGTGAAATAAGGATGCCGTTGATAAAGTGGATCAGCAGAGAACTGCAGTGGTATGTATAGGCAGAAGTCTTATTTTAAAAAGTAGAGAGGTAAGGTAAAATGACAGAGGAAAAGGAGAGGCTGGCCACTGAACTGGGAAAGTACTGAAATCTGAGGTGCTGAGCAAGTATTCACTTGCCAAATGAGAAAGACCACAGATGACTCTCTCACAGTTAACAGCTAAAAGGTATTTCAGTGCAGTTACATAAACTATGTTTAGGGATGACTGATGAGTTGGTATTGGAAGAGGTGGTAATGAAAATCAACATGATAAAATAGTACATCTTATTTTCTTGCCAGTCTTTAATGTTTTTAATTGTCCTGTATTTTTTGATTGATTTGATGGCATGATTTTCCAAAATGCTTTCCTTCTTCCTGTTCTTTTTGGGGTCCATGGAGAATATGGTTTTATCATTTGCATAAAAAGGAACAGGAGTTTTTCGTCTCTACTTTTACCTGACATGAAATGTTAAGCTTTTACAAGTTTTCCAAGTTTCTCAGATCTTTTTTAGTCCATATGAACTAGAAACCTCTTTTTTGGTGATCTGAAGATAAGCAAAGTTTGGTAAATGAAGACACACTGGTTTCACCATGTCTTTCTTCTGCCTGTATTATCTATTTTTATATGAATTGTTTTGATTTATTTGCTGTTTTGGAAGGATTTTTCATAGAACTTTTAACAGGAGGAAAAGAGGTAGCATTGAAGGGCTTCAGCTGAAGTACTGTTTCTGCTTCTAGGACCTGTGCTGCAGGGAAGATTAGGACTGTAGGATAAAGTTCCGAAGAGAGAAATTGAAAGTTTATGAGTCTAGGAAACCGATTATTGAGAGGAAAGGCTTCACTATGATGGTTCCTTAGAAAAAAAAAGGAAAACGAAGAGGAAATAGAATAACCTTTACTTTACCAGGAAGCTACTACAAAGATGAAGGGAATTTATTTTTCCATTCTGTAGAGGATATGACAAAAGCTAACAGGCTTGCTTTTCAGTAAGGAAGATTCAAAAGTATATAGGTATATTCAGTTTTGATAGGAGGGTTGATAAAACGGCCATCTGCAGTTTATCCCAAGTTGATTTTTTTTTTCTATGATCATGAGGACAGAGGGGGCAAATCAGAATCCAAATGACAGAGTGTAAGAACTGGCTGTGGGGAAAGCAGTTAGTTCTCTGGGGAAAAGGTTTATTTGAAAGCCATATTTTTGCTAAGCAGGAAGGCTTTGTCAGGTCCTGTAAATTTAATTTTAAGAATTAACACTGTAAAATTATGAAAAAAAAATAATTAAGAAGTGAAAAATGGAGTTTATGGAATTGTTTGGGATTCCTTATTCCTTACGGTGATGTTTTCTTAGTAAGTTTTGCAGTTCAGCAATGTGCCAATCCCGAGTCTCTGGTTAGCTGGGAGGGCAATTCACATTTGACATATGCCTCTGAGCTGTCAGTTTGCAGCAAAAGAGCAGGGCAGGGCATGTTTCCAGGATTAATTTAGATTTGACATCTCATTTATACCTGGGAAAGGCTGTTAAAAAATATTAGAACACAAATAATGCTGGCACAGCAGGGTTTTCATAAAGAGATTGTGTTGACTTTCTTCCCACAAAGTTAGGAAATAAATGCACCTAATATTAGAAATCTCTATGATAATTATAGAAAGATGCTACACTAGATATGGCGTTCTCCAGCCATGGGTTTTCTCCTCAGGAAGAAAGAGGCAAGACCTACTGAGTGCTAACAATAATGAAACTGCTTCCAGTAAGAATAATCATGTTCTAATTTAGATAAAATTTCTGTGCACGTTTGGATGTGAAATATTTCAATTTTATTGTCTGTATGTATTTATAGCAGTAGAACTAAGTGCTGTAAGCATCTCTGAACACCATGCATTAAGAAATTGTAACGTTTAGTGTAACTTGCTTTTAGTGCCCAGATGATTTTATAGAAACTTTTATTTGAACTTGTAACGTAAAAAAAGTAAATCTTTACTGATGCAAAAGTATCTCACCCCATCTGTAAAAATGAGTAACGTTCAATCTTTTCAGCATCTTTACAGATGCTTCCATGATGCCATGGTTGGGAATGGGGGTGGGTGTGCTCATTTTACAGAAGACAAAAATAATCTGATGTTTTGGTTATTGTTTGGGGGGACTAAAGGACACTCCATATGGTTTCCCACAGTGACTTTGAATGGTGCATTACTGTTTCATGATAACTGACGTTCTGGATCTCCTTTAAGAAATCAAACAAGGACAAGGGCAAGCATCCACGTGGTTTTGTACCCTTTCAGAAAACCCTAGAATCTGAGGCCAAGTGCAAAATTGATTTCCCACGCACCATTTTGAATCCTGTAGATTCATCTCAAGCCTGCATGGGACGCTTGAAAGCAAGTCACGGAGAGGGATACAGGAGTAAATGGTGTTAGTAGGAAGTCTGCAATCCCCTGAACTCTCCTGCTAGATTTGCTCCTTCATTTCTGTTGCATCATGATGGTTATGAATGCAGAATATGTCAAAGTAGCATTATTTAAAAAAAAAAAAAAAAAATCCCTACCAATACAGCTCCTTCTGGTTGCTTGCAACAATTGCACTGTTGTACGTTCTGAATATGCAGTGTTGAAGATACCAGAAACATTAAGAAAAAATTAGTAAAGGTAGAAGTCTTTTCACTGTACTTGAGCAGGAAAAAACATCAGTTCTTTTACTACAAAAAAAACCTGAGGAAGTGAAATACATCTTTCAACTTACTTAGTTTTGCCCACTCAAAGTAGAAATATATGTTAGCACTTGTAACTCCTAGACATAAACCAAGATTTTTCCAGGCAACTAAGTAAGCTTTAGATACAAGACACGATAGTCACAGTGGACCTACCATAGTTGAAATGTGTAATAAAGTTAGCAATGTCAACTCCAGATGTTCAAAAACATCCTTCAAGCTCCAGAAATCCTTGACTTATGTTTCTTTTTATTCATCTGCTAGTTCCTATGTTTTTAGGGCTCCCTCGGATCTTGTTTTCACACAGCTGAGGATTAGAAACTTACTTTAATTTTAATGCAGAGAGTGAGTTTCTCACATTCTTTGTCACATACCATAAAATATAACAGTACTGCTAATGCAAAGTGGCATTTTTTCAGGGTGTGCTGAGGTGGTACTGCTTGAAGAAGCTATATATGTCTAATAAATGAAATGTGATCCTGTAGTACGGTTAGTTTATAGTTCATCCAAAGATGTCTTGGAGCTAATTGCTTGATTCATGAAAGGGGATGACAAATGCAATAGCAGTAAATGCAGGCTGATGTTTCTCTTAAAAAGGTAAATTAATTACTTCCTCTTTATAGAGATTTTTTGTAAAGCTCTTCAGGAAAAAAAGCCCATCATGAAATTGATAGACTACAAGTATTTTACTTTTAAACTAAAAAAGATTCTTAATAAATTTGCTTTAAGAATTTTTGCAAGTCCACCATCTCTAATTAGAAACCGGGTCATAGTAGAAATCCAGACAAACCAAAATATTTCCCATTTGTTCAACAGAAAACATTGAAACAAGTTATTGGGGGGATGGACAGGGAAGTAACTCATTACTGAAAAGGAAGAAAAAACCTTAAAATTTAAAACACTCCAGACCACATCTATGTAGACAGCAGATGCAGTATTTTTATGGATAGAGAGGTGCATATATAGTACATTTCTTCAGGCAGAAATGGGAGACTTGGTATGTCATCAAACAGCAGCATGAACCTCGCATGTCACAGGAAGAAAATAGTTATTGATGAAAAGGAAAATTGAAAAAATTAGACTCCTGACTTCAAATCAGGAGCAAGGTCTGAAAAACAGAGCTGCTGTCTCTTATAATTACAAAGCATAATTCATTTTTTGCAGTTTCGCCATTCTCTTTGAAGACATTAGTCCAGCGTTACAATCTCTCCACTTCTCTGGCAAGATAAGCAAACAAATAATTACACTGTTGGGGCATTTTACAAACATTGGATCCAGGTTTATTCTTCGGTTTACTTTATATCAAAGTTGTCTCTGCCAGTCCTGCAAGCTGCTTCTGACTTAACCTCCTGCAAGTGAGAGAGTAGGCTGCCGTTATGTCTGATGCTACTCTTAAGGCACACAAAGTTGACAGAAAAAGGCAGCCTGGAGAATTCCATTCAAGAGCTGACATGATTGATCACTGTGATGTGTATTAGCTTTCTTTAAATTACCCTCAGAAAATGACAACTCAGAGTCCAATTTTATTCTTTCAATGCTTGTGGTTCCTTTTAACTAAACATCCCTGTTGAGTCTCGTAGGAAATGCTCTTAAACACATTTATTGCTGATGATAGAATCAGCATGATACTTACATAAAATTTACTGTTAAAAAATTTAGTTCCATAAAAAATTTGAAACCATTTCAATATCATAAGACTTAAAGGCACATCCTATAGACGAATAATCATAGAATCATAGAATCATAGGGTTGGAAGGGACCTCTGGAGATCATCTAGTCCAACCCCCCTGCCAGAGCAGGGTCACCTACAGCAGGTTGCACCGGAACACGTCCAGTGTTCCTGTGATAATATGCTGATATAAGTTATATAGTTTACATGTCTGAAGAAACTGCAGATGACTTGACAATTGCCACTATTCTAGTGGAAGCAAAATCTAAATGCTTTTTATATGTCCTTATTCTAATACTATGAAAAGTCTACACCAGTATTTTCAGGTCTAGCTTTACCCTCAAAGTAGCAGTAAAAGCAGCTTTGTAGTGGTCCGTGTCATGGCATCTCACGTCTTCATTTTGCAAGTAAAAAAAAAAAAATGAGTTGCAACCTCACTTTATTTCCTAAGAGTCAAGTGGGATTTATTTTATTTCCAGTTATTATCATTAATTGTTCAGTTTTGCAACACAAATAATGGCTCATTTAGGCAACGCAAGCCTGCTATTTATCCTTTTTCTGGTGAGAGCACTTTTAGGAGAAGGGAGAAGTTTGTATTGCTGTGGCAAAGATTATATATTTTTCTTTAAGTTTTTTTGGTTATTTAAGAAGATTAGAAAAGTATCTTCAGTGAATTTATAATCTGGTTTACTTTTAAACTGAAGAGATGTATTTTGAGTGTCCCTTCTTGAGAGTATTTCATAGTTGCAAAAGGGAAAATCAAAGCATCCTGCTTTACAGAGTAGAAGAAGTAATCTCTGTGCCACTGATTCTGGCTTGGACTTGCAGATTTCTATCATTTAGTATTCTCAGTTGCTCTCATTTATTTCATATACAGCATTAAGATAAATACAACAGCGAGAGCAAATGATTTTATCTGAACCAGAACAACTGCGGAAGAGACACAGACAGTCCCTGTTATTATCCCTGTTATTATGTACAAAGATACATTTGATAGGAAGCCCAGAAACACAAATTTCAGTTCCAGCTCTCCTTCTAATTGCTGTTAATATTTCTATTTCCTTCACATTACACATGGTTCATATTTCCAATTTTGACAGTATCTTTCACTGGTTCATTTTCACAAATAAAATATTGGACAGCTTCTTCAAGGTCACTTTAAGTAGAGCTGGGAACAGACTTCGGATTTCTATTACATTGGCATGAAGACTCATCTTCTTTGCCAGTCTTTCAACAGGATTATGGAAAATAATTTTTATATTGCAAAACATTTGCACTTAGAAGTGAATTTGGATGCTGTGATAATGTTCATTTTTATGTTTTCAGCTAAGAAAAACTAAATGTGTATACTCAGAGCCTGTTATGGGATATTTTGCCCATTTCTTATAAGCAGGACATCTGCTGATGTAAGCTACAAAAATGCTAAAATTGGAGTTAATAAGCATGTGTCTCAGCTCATTCTGAAAGATGTATCCTAAGTTCTTTAAGGACATGGGCTGTCTCAAGCTATTTCTAGTCATGCATAAAGCCATTCCCTTACAGGTCCAGTTTGAATCCTGCACAGCTCAGCGGGTTTCCATCTAAGAATAAGCGCAATTTCCATCTAAGAGATATTTGGCATTCCTATGCAATGAGGTTTTGGTGAATTTGTGTTCCAGTTCACCTTCCAAGGAGCTTTGTTAGCTCTTCAGTGCAGCAGCAGCCCTTAGCATTTGCTGAGTTCATGGCCCAGCACGATGGGATGCTGATTCTCTCCTAAGAGCTCACGCCCCTGGAGGAGTATTAAACTGACTGCGCATTTGCAAGGAGTGGCAAATTGATTATTACTACGCTTATATCTGAAATGAGGTGGAGAATTAGAAGATGGATATAAGAAATCTGGCTTGACCTTCTTTAAAGCCTTCATAAATTTTTTTGCCCTAAAAATTGATTTTTGGGTCCAACTTACACCTTAATAGCTCTGCCTCAGCCGTTCTCTTCTGTTAAAAAAGTGCCCACAAAAACTGATCCAATTCAAAGTTGATGCCATTGATAACATAGACATTTGTTACACCACAGTTAGCAAGATTTAGCTCAACCTCATATCATTCCCTTTTTGTGTTACATTAGGCCCTTTCAAATTACCTTTGGCAATCAAATTACCAATCTTTCAAATTACCTTTGGCAATTAACTGAAGTGGTGAATTTCAGGAGCCCAACTGCCCTTTGTTTCTCATGTAAATAATATAGTCAAGCATTGTTTTTGCCTACTAGATAATTACATTTATGTAGGTTTAATTCAAGTCATAGAGCTCAACAGTCCCTTCTAGAACCAAACCCAAGGAGGAGACTTTCCAATATTCACACAAGAAAAATACAAGGAAGAGAGGCAGCGCCCAAATACCCTGAGGCCCAGGCCATTGCTCATTACAAAATAATTCTTCCCCTTTCACAAGAGCCCTTCACCACTGCAGATAGGAAGCTGCAAAACAAGAAAGTAAAATTGGCACCATACAGTGAGGAGGGTCATCAAGATGATTTGGGGATTGCAACATGAGGAGGCTGAGAGCTGGGTTTGCTCAGTGCTGCTCAGAAAAGAGTGGGAATATGTTGCTGTCTTCAACTCTACCTGTTGACAAACAAATTCCGGTTTGACATTAAGGAAAGTAATTTACAGGGAGGGTGATCAAGCACTGGAGCAGATCTCTGAGAGAGACTGTGGCATCTCCATCCTTGGAGATTCTCAGAACTTGACTGGACATGGCCCTGAGCAACCTGATCTTACTTTGAAGTTAGCTTGAACTTTGAAGTTGGCCTTGCTTTGACTAAAAGGTTGGACCAGATGACTTTCAGAGGTCCCTGCCAGCCTAGATTATTTTATGACTCTGTCCCCCGAAGCTGCCTGGCTTGGCAGAGCGTAGCTCTGCAGCAGCCAAAAAGCAGCTGCTGTTGTACAGCACGTCCCCGCCGTGCCTACCCCGGGCCGCTGCCTCGTGCTGGGCTCTCACGTTCTTTTGCGACGTTTGGATGGGAAGAGCGCGTGTCAGTTGAGCCGCAGCACCCTTCTGCTGCTCCTGTGGCACGGTCAGCTCTGTGGTCCGGGCTTGGTTATTGCTTGGCTCCCTGTGCAACAGAGAACTGAATATGGGGAGTCTCGATGTTTTTGAATTCATCATAGGAACTTTGATCTTTCTGTTTGAAAGTACTTTGACAATTTCTTTTAAAACACCTGACAAAAATAACTCAGTCTGGAAGCCAGCAGGTGTTTAGGCACTATATTAATGAAAAATGAGTCATTTGTGTTCATCTGTGTTAGGCTATTTCAGATCTGTTTCGTACTGCATTACGGCGATATTGACTAGGAATATTCAACATGTTTATGAGGAGTGCGTCACTGTGTTCAAATATGACATGGCAACATACTTATGTCAATGCAGGCGAGGGCTTAAAAAATTGGGGAAAAGTGAATATGCTTCCAGCGTTCAGGCATAGACATGTGGTGTGAAATAATTAATCGCACTGAGAAGCAGGACTCTATGTTCTGGGCTGCGGTAGATGGAGTATAAAAGCTTCAAAATTTGGCCCATAGCCTTCAGGAAAAAATAAAAGGCAAGTGCAGGTAAAACTTATATAAACAGTTGTGTGAAGTTCTGATTTCTTTTTCTGTTACGCCACCAAGTTTTGCAACTAACGTGTTGTTCTCTATGATATGTTTATTGTCCACTTGCTAGTCCAGCTTTCATTGTGCTTGCTTTGTGTTTGCTGGAGAAAAGGGAGATAAGGATGGGACAGTTAACATGAAAGCCTCAATTTTTACTTATTTTACTATTTAGAATAGAGAATAAAAGGGTTGCACTTCAAAGGCTAGATAAATTTTGTTTAATGTTATTCAGCCGCAGCACAGAATTACGTCAGTAGCATGTCTTCCGAGATGCTTTGTTGCATTTAGTGTGAATAGGCTGCAGAAAATACATAAAGACACTAAGATAAACAACTCTTCTTTCTCCCTGAGCACACCTGTCAGCAGAAGGATGATTTAAGGCCTTTGCTCAGACAAGCAGGGCCTGTGTGCTTCACACATCACAGGGTACCTCTGCTTTCTAAAGCAGCGCAGTCTTTGATTTCCACTCCAAATATCTTGCGGTGTCAAACAGGCAGATTTGGATTTGAGCTCCATTGCAAATATTTAGTCTGATCCAAACAGAGTGCTGAAACCCACAGAGACAGATACACATGTGTGCAGGTATATCAATACACAATTGCACTGGTTGCGCTTTTTAGTGTTCTGCAGCCATGCCAAGATGGAATTTTGTTCTTTTCAGTCCTGTGATTGTAATCAATGATATTTTTTTTGAACGTTGTAAAGTGGTTTTGTACCTTCCTTGCGATCAGAGAATACAGGATCCTCCTAGACTTTGTAGCGGAAAACAAACTTTTCTAGATGCCCTGAAACATACTGAAGAAGGGGTGAAAATTAATGTAAGAATTATGTGTCCCATGTGGTATAAAGCACAATATGTTTAAGGGAATTGAGAAGAGGTGCATGTGCAAAAGTAGTCACTACCTAGGGATATTATCGGTTTATGCCTCATTTACTTGACGTTTTTCTTTCATAGATTTTTTTTTTAATTGGTTTCATAGAAAAGAGATAAACCTGAAAAATGTAATGTGTGGTACAGTGCGCCATCTTTTCTATGAAAGCATATAATTATAAAAAGAAGTTTGCTTTTTTTGTATTCATTTTCCAGATTTTACTTTATTAATTATAACTTGCTTGTAAAATAATAAGGAGTTGAGGAGGTGATTGTACAGGTCACCAGCCTGTAGAAGAAAATCAGGAAAGTTGAAACTGAGTCATTAACATTGCATCAGGTTTACAGCTCTTTGCACGAAAGGAGAACTTTCTAATGATGACCTGATTCTGGCAGCATACTGGCTTTGCACCGCTTTTTGCAAGTGGAGCTCAAAATCAAACAAAACCAAAACCAAAAGATACAGATTCCTTAGCTTTCCCTGTTTAAAATTCTGGAGACTCTTTTCCGTCTCAGGCATGAACCAAAGAGATTCAGGTTTAGGGAACCGAGCACCTCTTGCCATTTTAGATGCTGTAAGTTGTCCTGCCTGGCTTGAAGCCGTTGCTCCAACAGGGCCCAGCTCACATCTCACTCCTAGTTTGTACCTGCCAGCCCCACAAAAGTGTCTCAGAAATTGCAGGTGCTTAGGGCATCCAAAATGGCACTAGCTGCCTATGTTTAGTTGCCTGAACCCTGCCTCTTATTGTACCACTTGGAGGGTCTTGTTGCTAAGGCGCCAACCTGAGTGTTCAGTGCAGGCTTTCTGCTTAACTACAGGCAAATTTCTTCCCATATATTGGTGGTTTTGCTCCAGTTGCATGAAAGGACCTAATATTTCCTTGTTCTTGCTGTTCATCTGTCTTAACTAGATCAGCTGAAAGGTTCCTGTGGAAAGATCTTGGGCTAGCAAACACACCACAGCTTAGCTGTGATTTCAAGTGGGTGTCTCTTGTGCCTAAGTACTACAAATAGTACTAAATGAATGGAAAGCTGATAAACTGTTTGGGAAAGGAGCTCTTTGTTCTGATATTTGTAGATGAAGCTCTTCAGACTTAAACTGCCCTAAACGATAAATGTTAATACACCCTATGTAAGATTTATGTGTGCCAATTAATATTAATGGTATTAGGAATGGTAAATCAAGTACTTTTGTATGGCAAGTGGTTTCTTATTGTGGAGTACTATACGAGCAGTCTTGTACTTAATTAATACATGAATTTCTAGTAAAGGGAAGTTTTAATTAAATAAAGGAAATGCCCGGTGGTCTTAGTGCTTCTGAGTATTTTGACCCTTACTATCTTCACTGAAAGGACTTTTATATATTTGTATGACACTGTTTGTGTCAGCTCAACAGTGATACTTCTGTTTTGGAAGAGGATAAAAAGGGACAGATATATTTTTATCAGCCTTGCAAAGTTGTCAAGACAGTTTACCAGCCTGTGTGCAAAACCTTTTTCCTGTGTTCTACTATGATGATTGAAGAAAATGGGGTTTTTTCTGTCAGTGTCTCAGCCTACTTCTTTGTAACACAAGCCTTAAAAATTGTCACTTAACTTATAAGTGTTTAGAAGAAATATGTGCAGAGGTAAAACGTGTTAAGCTCTTCAGATGAAAATGCTATATTTGTCCTCCTAATTATTGTCCGTGCTCTAAGTAGTAAGATCTTGGATCTGAGCTGTGACCTTGAGGTTAAAAAAATACTAATTATCAGTCTTTGAAAAATGCTAATTAACCCAGCCAACCATTAAATTGTTTAGATTACATTTGATAGTATTTCATTAATATAAAATATAAACTCAGACTTTGTTAATGAATGAAATGCCATTTAAATTAGCATTTACTACTAAATAATATTTCAGATTTTTAAAGTTTTTTATCACTAACGTAGACATTCTCATATCCTTTGAAAAATGTTTATTATGTGAAATATTTTATTAAAATCCAAATTCACCAAAATACTTAGGCATTTCCTTAATTTCAGCTTCTTATTTGCAAATCAGTGTTTGCTTGTTTACTAAGTAGAGATCAGTGTTGAATTCCTGTCCAGAACTGACTGACCAATTAGTTAAAACAATTGATGTTGGAGCGTCTCCCGGTGGTAGGGAAAGACAGCCACGGAGTTGTCCTCTGTAGATTTCTTTGTAAGACCTGGTGTTGGGGATGTCTCAGGCAGTATTTGAGTGAAAGGGAAGAGATCTGATGTGAGACAAGAGCATCCTTAGGGGACCGTGCCGTGTGGGACAGCCTAGAGGTATGGCAGATCAGGTGCATGCTCAACACAGCCTGAAGACCATTTAAGGCTTTGGGACAGATCCCAACCAGAATTCAGCCCACAGAAAGATGGATTAAAACCAGTCTTATTCCCAGCTCTAAAAGGGGTGCACAGTCCGTTCCTGTAGCTCCTAATGGGCCAGTACAGATCCCTCCTGTTGTTTTAAGTGTGTGTAACAGGAGGCAGAAACTGCTGGGAGTGTTTTTCCTTACAAATAATAACGTGCAATGGCTTCCCAGAGGAGCCTGTGTTCCTGTAAGGCTTTCTAGTACAAATCCTGAATGTTTGGTTTGCACCTGCCTTGTGTTTGATCCTGTCTTACTCTGTAAGGGAGCCTGCGCTGATGGCGTGCTGTGTTCCTTACAGCACACTGCGCGCCTGGCCTGCCTCGTGTACCGATAGCTCACAGAGCTGGTAGGAGAGAATCTCTGGGTGCTTTTTCCAAAGACCATGGCAACTTAGCAGTTTAATTATAGAAATGACGTTTCTTCGACCATTCTTCAAGGCAGGGGGAGAGAAAAAAAAAAATTCCCTTTAAAAACTGTGAAAACATCTAATTGTAGTCCCTTCACTAGTAAGGGTATCATTTACTAAACAAACTATATTAAGAAATACGTAACTTGTATATTTTCCTGTCATAGAAGACTGTCATATTCATTTTAAATTGCTGGGGGAAGGGGTTCATTGTTTGGACAGATTGCTAAGAAGCTTTTTTGTCAGGGGCTGCGAGAAAGAAGCCTTCCCCTTAAACCTCCAGGAGTTAGCCACGTAATTTGGTTAGCCCTTCCCACTGCAGCTGGGAGTCACCAAGCAGCCAACTTCAGCTAAAGTAGCCCTGTTTGTGCAAGAAAACCTTTTTTCTGAACACCTTCCTCCTGGTAGACTTTGTCCTAAAAATAAAAGAGATCCCAGAACAGGTTGGGCTTCCTAGTTGCCTCATTAAAGAGACAAATCCAACTGCTTTTCTTTTGATGGTCACTGTGGTCCCTGCACTAGAAATGAAAGGAGTTAGGACATGGGGCCTTGTGCTTTGTGGTTCTCGGCTCAGTGCAAAGCTCGTAACATCTGGGGCTACATATGGATTGAAGTGAGCAAAGGAAAGGGTGGATGAAGAGACTTTAGCTGAGCGGGACCTGCTGCATCATCTCTCAGGCAGCATCTGCAATCTGAACGCTGTAACTGTGGCTGCCACCCCATGACCAAGAGAGAAGCATCTGCCTCCCCCAACTTTCCCCAGAGCTGACAGACAAACTTAACTAGTCCTTTGATAATTAAGGGGTGAAAACATCAAATCCCTAGACACAGACATTAGCATCTTTTATAGTGTCAAGTAAGTCAGTGGTGTGATGGCAATGTGACAAGCTGTGAAAATGTCCTTAGCCCACAGTGCAGTAGGATGGCACGTGGGAGCACTGGAATAAAGGTTAATGCATGAATGGTGGAACGTAGTGTTTGGTAGAGTATTTTGTCCTAGGCAGTACGGTGTAAGTATCCTTGGATGATAAACTGTTCCTGAGCTGTCCAGATTACCATAAACTATCAATATCCCAATAATACAGCACCCACAGGTGCAGTTTTCTCTTTCTGGGGCAGGCAAATTTGCATTTTTAATTCAGAGGAATCTCATTACTTTTATCCCAAAGACTAAGAAATGCTAAAACAAGATAAGCAAGGAAAGCTTTCAGCCCTTTTGCAGTAAATGTTATTTTTACATTTCAAAATGGATTTAATTGAATGGGTAAAATTCAGTTCCAGAAGCCCAGCTATGCAGATGAAAGAAAGCGGGGTGATCCTACATTTGATCATTTTTATTATTTTTTTTTCAGCTAAAGCTTGTCAAAAGAGTAATTTTGTTATGACAGTAGGTTTTTTCAAATTAAAGATCTGCAGCCGTCTCTATCTGCCTAGGCAAGAACAGCATATTAGAAAGTTGCAAATGAAATGAGATAAGACGTCATTCAGCAGAAGGAGACAAGCTTAGCGGTAGTGTATGAATGGGATGCTGATATTGTACTCGGCATCATGAGCAGGACTAGGAAAGTTGGGATATTTGGGAGTCCACTAAACCTTACAATGAGGGGAGCTGCAAGAAGCTGGTTCACATACCTGAACACAGCAAAGAGGCATGTTGCAGATCTGCTGATTAACAGAAGCATACACCCTTCAGATGTCATTATCTACAGTGACACAAATGGTGAATGTAATGATCTGAGCCTTCCAACCAGACTGAGGGCTTTTCTTGTGCACCCCAAAAGTGTTACGGCTTTTCAAGGATTGTTCTTCCGTTTTTAAGGCAGGGGAATAACTAGCCTGATACCTAGTAAGACAGCAGCACAGATCTTCTTAGGAATTTTATCAAGTTATTACTTCTGGTAGTAAGTGACTATGGTAAAGGATTGTGTGTTTTTTCTGGTGGCTATTGGTCTCATTATTTTTTTTCTCTTTTTCTGAGGTACACAATGGGACTATACCTTCTTATTATACATACCAGAAAATTATTAAAGTAGAGTTGAAAGCATAACATTGTGTACAGCTGTACACTTGTTTATAAATTACAGTATGTCTTTCTTACTTGTTGGACTCAGTTCTGCCTTCAGAAAGTAAAATTTGGAAATGGCTTGTTGGCTTTTTCAAAGACAGTATTTCAGTAATGTAAAATAGTGCACAATGTCATTCTGGTCTGAAGAAAATATTTCTATAAAGAAACCTATGTAAGCATTTCACCGTTCATGTCCCTTGCTGTCCTTCATTTTTTTCATAAAATGATGCATTTCAGATTCCAGGTCTGTCAGCTCTACTACATATCTAAAATTGAAGCTGGACTGTTGCCTTCTTACTCTTCAGTATTTTTTTCAAATGTGAACTTTCAGTGGTATCTGAAGACGCCAATTTGTTTAGACCTTCCGTTCATTTTCTCCTATATTATACTTAGGTCAAAAACCACAGAAATAGCTTTAAATTAGTTTTCTTTTTTAACTTCTGTAGGTCTTGGCTGAGGACGAAGTCCTGCTCTGTATTATTTTCATTGTTTGCTTTACTGACAAAGAACGTCTGAGTTCCAAGTCCAGTGCAGCCAGAATTTGCTGTGCAGCCTCCTTCACCCATCTCACCCCGAAGCTGGTTTTGTAGAGTGCAGTCTTAGACCCGTTTAGGTACAAATATGGTGAATATTTTGTGAGGATTCTGCTTGTTCCCCTGGAGCTGCTGAAGTAATTAACATATTTATATAAATCAGTCTTGATTAAGGTGTTTGAAAACTGCACAGTTGGAAATCATAACTAATTCAGCCTCACAGACTTAGGCCTTTTGGTCTCTCCTGTGACCATGTGCACTTCTGTAGTAATACTGTTAAAGAGTAATTCAGGTTTTTTCATACCTTTTTTGGCTTGGGAAAAGTGAAAGTGTATTTTGACTAGGATAGGTGCATAAAGGCACTTAACAATCTAGAGACAAAAAAGACCTTCTGTGCTTGAGAGCTTTCCTGGTTTCCTTCCATTCTGTCAGCTGGTCTAACAAAAAGATAGAATCTCTATCTGCACAAACGTACTTTTAAAAATCTACCGTATCTCTTTTTTTGTTTCAGAGGGTTTTTGGTTGGGGTTGTTTTCATGGGTTTTTGGCAAATTAGATTCAAGTTATATTTGACCTCACCTGGAGTACTGCACCCAGCTCTGGGGCCCCCAGCACAAGACAGGCATGGACCTGTTGGAGCAGGTCCAGAGGAGGGCCACTAAGATGATCAGAGGGCTGGAGCACCTCTCCTATGAAGACAGGCTGAGAGGGTTGGGTTTGTTCAGCCTGGAGAAGAGAAGGCTCCGAGGAGACCTTATAGCAGCCTTCCAGTACCTAGAGGGGGCCTACAAGAAAGATGGAGAGAGACTTTTTACCAAGGCGTGTAGTGACAGGACAAGGGACAGTGGTTTTAAACTGAAAGAGGGTAGATTTAGATTGGACATAGGGAAGAAAATTTTTATGGTGACGATGGTGAGACCCTGGAACAGGTTGCCCAGAGAAGCTGTGGATGCCCCATCTTTGGAAGTGTTCAAGGTCAGTTTGGATGGGGCTTTGAGCAACCTGATTTAATGGAAGATGTCCCTGCCAATGGCAGGGGGAAGAGGGGATGTGGACTAGATGATCTTCAGACCCAAACCATGCTGTGGTTCCGTGATTAAGGTAGCACTCAGCATAGAGAGAACAGAGTTACTTTACATTTTATGCAGTGTAACCTGGGGTTTCAATTAAGATCCAAGCTGCAGGAGACTGAGAAGGAAATCAGATTATTGCCTGAGAGCTGCTGTTGGCCTCTGTATTTATTTTTCTTCCAACAGTAACATAATATATAGTCAAATAAGGCTGATCGTAGGTGCATGAGCCATTGATGCGCAAGTGCAACAGGCACCATGTGTTTTGGAATAACATTTCCTTTAAATCTTGTGCTATACAGTCATGGATTGGCTTATCAGTGCGGGCCAAGGATCACAGTAAGTTTTAATCAAACAACTTCCTCTTTTGTAGCTCAAAATAGGCTTGATTCTGGTAAGAAAATACTATTTACATCTGATAAATTATGTTTTGCTTGACCGATCTATATAAGCACTGCATTTTTCCAAACAGTAGTTATCAGGTTGGTGTTGCCTAGGCCTCAGGGAGTTTCCTCCTTGAAATAAAGCAAATTGTGTACTTATTTTCTAAATAACCTCTATATATGTCTAAAAAGAGCATCAATACCTTTCAAATACCATCAGGTAATTAATGTCACTTTCTTTTTGGCCCAGGTGGCTTAGTCTTGTATGCAACATTCTTGAGTTATAAATTAACAATCAATACAGTACTGAAATTTATCCATAAAACTACTCAGAATAAAAATTAACTGTGGATAAATTGGTATCACTTGTCACACCACCGGAAATCTTTAAAGCGTCAAGAAAGATTTTGCGTATTTTAAATAGGATTTTAATATTTATATCAGCATCACTGTAAGAAAGGCTAAGGATCACAAAATAGGATTACAAGGGGTAAAAACAAGAAACTAAGGAAGAAAATAATATTTTTCTAGAACATAAACAAAATAAAAAAATGTAAACCTGTTCTACTGAGTGTGACAGATGAGTGTTACTTTGGCTTTCATTCTGTTTTAACAAAGAATAGAAAAACAAAACCAGGTCCCATTAGTGCCAAATTATTTGACATTGTGAAAACAATACTCTAAGGAAGATGATGTCTAACATGAAGAGCGTGCTCTTGCCTTAGACATATCATTCTTTCTCTAAATTCTGGTAATCTTACTGGAAAATTAATTTTACTTTCTGGGATTATGTTCCAGTTACAGCGTGTATAGCTTCTGCCAGCAGCTAATTCAGTGTTTGATATTCTTTCCTATCCAGAAGTTTCAATACCTGTTGATGTTAGTCATTTGGCACAGATCTCAGTAGAGAGAATAAATGAAATGACCCTTTGATGGAAAGGACTACATTAGTTGTGACTTTCAATTTACTTTAAAAGACAAGGTGTTAATTTCATACTCAAGTATATGCTTAAGAGGTTTTTTTAATACTTTTTGATGCTGTCTACTACATACCCTAATTCTTGATCCGTTTTTTTCTCTGACATTCCACTGAAATTCTGAGCTTATGGTACCACCTAATGAGATGACATCGTAACATACCAGAATGCTGAACGTAGATATTGTGAACTGTGCACCTTAAGCTTGTCTGGTTTCCTTCAAATTCTTTGTTTTATTTCATTTTTGGAATCAGTTATGGAGTATCTCAATTTGTTTCTGTCTGAGTGAAATGACTTTTTAAATGACTTAAGTAAAGCAGCCAGTTGAGCTGAGCAATGACGCTGGTGGCACCTTTATAATAAAATATTCAGGAAAGGGTAAAAAACACTGGACAACAAGTGTGAAGGAGAGGAATGAGAAAAAGTGAAAGAAACAGCCCTGCAGACACCAAGGTCAGAGAGGAAGGAGGGAGAGCAGGTGCTCCAGCCACTGGAGCAGGGATTCCCCTGCAGCCGGTGGTGAAGACACAGATTGTCCCTCTGCAACCCGTGGAGGATCACAGTGGAGCAGATATCCACACTGCAGCCCGTGGAGGACCCCACACTGAAGCAGACGGACATGCCGTGGAAGAAGCTGCAGCCTGTGGAGACCCCATGCTGGAGCAGGCTCGTGGCAGGAGCCACGGCCCATGGAGAGGAGCCCACAGAGGAGCAGGTTTTCTCACAGGACCTGCGTCCTGTGGGAGATCCATGCTGGAGCAGTCTGTTCCTGAGGTACTGTACTCCACGGAAAGGGCCCGTGCTGGAACTGCAGCTTGTGGGAAGGACGCACGTTGTAGCAGTTCATGAAGGACTGTATCCAGTGGGGGGACCTACACTGGAGTGGGGGGATAGTGTGAGGAGGAAGGAGCAGCAGAGAAGGAAGGTGAAGCATTATAGACTGGCCATAACCCCCATTCCCCATCCCCCTGCACCACTGGCGGGCAGGTAGAAGAGTCAGGAATGAAGGAGTGAATTTGAGCCTGGGAAGAAAGGTAGGGGGAAGTATTTTTAGTTTTGTCTTTGTTTCTCACCATCCTACTCTATTTTTAATTGGCTATAAATTAAATTGATTTTCCAAGTCAAGTCCGTTTTGCACATGGTGGTAGTTGGTGAGTGATCTCCCTGCCTTTATCTTGAGCCTTTTCATCTTATTTTTTTCCCCTTTCCTGTTGAGGGGAGGCTGGGTGGGTGCTTGGTGGTCAGCCAAGGTCAAGCTCACCACAGTTTCCTACATCTTCCACAAAGAATTTGGACTGTATCCCACTAGCTGAAAGCATGTACTACCTAATGTAGCAGACTGAAGATTGCATTAGCATTGGGAAATTTCTGTGTGACTGCAATCCATGAAAATTATGTGTATGCCACTCTATTCCCAAGGGACTCCCCAGGAAGAAAGCACACTGTGGAAAGATTCATAAGATGTTTGCACGGGGATATGAAACACTGTCAGCCATCTAAAATTAGTACAATGTTGCTTTTTCTGACTTTTCTGAAATTTCATTAAATCTACGTGTTCTCTGGTTGGGGAGCATTGGGAAGACAGTTCTAAACATACTGCCACTTTTAATTAAAGTATCAACTAGTGCAGGCTATTAAAATACTGTCTGAATGTATTATCCTTTTCAAGCTCAACTCGCGCTTGCAAATCCTTCAGGATTGAACAATACAAATTGTGTATTTGGTTAGGAAGGTAGGGCTCTACTCACCAGGAAAGTCTTCTGTATACAGCCAGTTTCTTTTCAAGCTGGGATGTTCTTTGGATTAAGTTCAGGTCAGCTGCAGCCGGCTTTTGATACAATGCCTAATCTGTATCCCCATTCTGGAGCTATTGTCTGGATCTTAAGCGAGTCTAAGCTTGGCTACAGCAGCATGGTTTTGTTTTGTTTTTTGCTTTGCCCACCCAAAGCTTCTCTGTTTATCAGTGGTGATATTCTTTCTATTCTGTGTTGTGCCTTCACGGAGTTTTTTCCAGCTGTAGGAACTTCCTTAGTATATTCTCTGCTGTCAAAGTGCTATCGCTAAAATGAAGTACGGTCTTGCTGTTGCTAGGCTAGGGAGTACATTGAACTCTGTTTTGGAGACCTTGCAGCAAAGGAAGCTTAACATTGACAAAACTGTGTGTGACATGTATTTGTCACAAAATTAATTGCTGTAATTGCTTCCTCATACTCACTCTGGCTCATAATTTCTGCATGGGTTTATTGCAGCCACCATCGTGTAATTATGTAGGGCAACTGGATGTCTGCAACAGAGAAAGGGTAAAGCGTAAAGGTGGTGTAAAGTCATCTTTATTCCTCCTTACTTTGGCTGTACCAGTGATTTTGTCTGCTGACTTGCACCAAAATATTCAAGGGTAATTTGTACTACTGAACAGCAGAAGTTTCCCAACATTGTAGTTACAGGCTCTTGTTCGGAAGGTTTGTGTGCTGTGATACTAGCAGGAAGTAATTACAACTCCAATGTATGAAGTAGTGGAAGCAAATCCCTAAGGATATTCTATACTAGGATAAGCGTATGCCAAATTTTGCTCAGACCTGACAACACTCCCACATTTGGGATCAATTTGGGGTGACATAAAATGCTCTGGTTTAAATACAAATAGCCAGGACAGTTTCTGCACTGAGTGAATTGACTATGATCTGCAGCTCCAGTAATTCATAGAGGCTGGTAGGGAAGGGAATCTAAACCAATGGAGCATTCAGTGCAATAATCCTGTTTTGGAATAGGACATATGATATCTACTGTAGTTACCTACAGTATATTGAATAAAATACTGCTCTGTCCTGAAACTGAAGACGAATTGGCAAATTGCAACAATCTATGTGTAGGAGACATCTTAAAGAGAAAACCTAGAGATAGGGTTAGATTAAATTTCATTATCATTTAAATGAATGTTGGGGAAAGAAAATAAAGTGTATGCTGATGAAGTATGCAGATTTTATTAATTAGAAAGATGATGCAAGCACCTCAAGGAGAAACAAACAAACAGACCTAAATGTGTTTCTCAATCTAGATAAAATACCAGACGTTCAGCTTGAAAAAATGAAAACTGATCAACTTGAACAAAGGCAGCCAAAAATATGCACCCTTAGGGAGGTCAGAACACTTGGAAAGCCTTTTTGTGCCATGAGAGTTACATTAGAGGACACAAATTGCATTCTGAACTTGCTGCTCAGTTTGGCAGGAAAAAAAAAAAAAAGTTCAATGCAACTTGCTCTTGCATGTCAAATCCCTGAGTAGGGTGTTAACACTTCTTTTTTTAAACGCCTTCAGTGAGAGCATGTTTACAATTTTGTATCTGACCCTCAGCAACTGCAGGCTAGACAGCTGCTGATAAATTCAGCGTTGATAAACCTCCATCAAAACTATGTATACTAGGAGAATTTGAGATCTTGCTGTTTATATTTGGTTTAAGTTATGAACAACAAAATAATCAGTCATTGAGTTTTTGCAGCCTCCCAAATTAATGGGAGTTACTGGAAGGACTCGTCTTCATTTCAACAGACTTCAGATAAGGATCAAAGAAATTGAAACACCTATTAGTGAATTCAATCACTAAATCATCAAAATTTATTGTTAGCCAATAACACTTTCAAAAAAGGAAGGTAACTTTGAAAATTCTGCTGTTGTTTACGCATTAAGAATGGTAGTATTGCTAACATGTAGCCTCTATTTACAAGAATTTACTATTCAAGTTTTACGCCTATGAGTTATTTAAGTTGATAAACCCCAAATTGCCTTTATGTTATTTCTTTCAACTTCTGAATAGAAGTCACATCACTTTATATTTTTGTCAGTAAAAGGGGATGAAATGTCATTAATAATATGGGAATGTTTTTAATACATTACAAGTGACGCTTGTCAGTAGTGTGTAGCTGTGTACATACTTGTGCATCCTTTTATTAAAACCTACAGCAGTTTTTTCTTGTCTTTTCAGTGATAACTAAAATGGCTTTCAGTTTTATTTGGGAGTTTGTCATCTGATGATATTAAACTTACTGATCTGTTGAAATATTAATGCTTCTTAATACACATATAAATATTTGGTATATGAAATAGTCAAAATAATACTTTCACTGGATAATGCCTGCCATGCTCCTATGACAGTGAAATTAGTGAATTAAATGTGATGTGAATCTCAGGATCATTGTACAGTGTATAAGATGCATTAACAGCAAGTGCCACGAAAACACCACTGACCATCCCTTAGTATGGGAATTTAAGTAAAAATATGGGAAAAAAAATGGATTTATAGTGTTAACAGCACTGAGGAATGGTAACATCGCTGAGAAATATATGCATGCAACAAAAGAGTCAAAATACAGAATGTAGGAGCTTTCTTTCAATTTGTACCTCACCGTAAACCCCTTGCAACAGTACATTTATTGTCCTAACTCCTCATGCAGTTGGCCTCTCTTTACCTGCCAACCCTTGTCTGAACTTTATGTTTCTTCTCCAGTCTTTCCTATGTGTCTTCATTAATCCATCCTTTTCTTTCCTATGAACTGGGAAATGGGCTACAAAGAACAAGAGGATATGATGCTTCACTTATCATAAGGCACTAAAAGACCATTAATGGGAAGAACAAGTCTTTCTTTCCCAAAATAGAAAGAACAGCTTTAGAGGAGTAACTACATCCTACATCTTTTAATTTTCCCGTGGTATACCATTATATGGGATTCCTACTTAAATTGAGTTTGTCCTCAATTCAGGAAGTACCTTCTATTACTTTCTACTTAGAGAATAAAGTATTAGATTAGTTACAAGATTATGTATATTGAAGCTGTCACACACATTGAATTCCTCTCTGAATGTCTTCTGGAAAACTTTTTCTAGTATTTATAGGAGACACAGATAGAATGTGTTCCGGAGTGAAGCTACGATTGGTGCTTTTTCCCTCTGAAGAGCTCTCACATTTGACAGACCTGCAATTTTGTTTCTCTTTTGCCTCAAGTTAGCAGCAACTTAACCACTGTGTGTGTGTTCACTGAATGTAGACCTGAAAGACCTACATTTGGGTCTGATCCACTCACTTAACTGACTTAAGAATATTGACAGCATTGGAATAGCCCTCCCTAATCCGCTGCATCCTTCCTGTGCTGCTTATGCCAAGGTAAGTGGTGTACTGCAGGGTATATGTGGGTCTTAGGGCTTTGTTACCGGAGCAGCTTCATATTTCTTTTGTTTTTAATGAAGTCTAGAACTTGGTTGTCCTTCTAGCCACAGAGTAATAAATCAGAGAAAAGCACTGGGAAACCCACTATGCTCACGTGGCTTATTCTGCCTCCTCACTGAGAGAATTTCAGCTGGCCTTCAGCCAGCAGCTCAAGAGAGCCTACAGTGAGAGCACCACTGAAGTCAGTGGACAGAATTTTTGTGTGGGGTGAAGGATCAAGAGAGACAATGCTTAGGTCCAAATTACTTCACAAAAACAAAGTAGCCTCTGAAAGAATGAGAGAGACTTCAGGTAGGTCAGCTCCCTGAAGTATGTTTTCCGAAGTATTTTTTAAAGGCTACAGTATTTTGTTCTGAGGGCTTCATTATTAAAACCACTGAAATGAATTGGAAGGCCACCCAATTGTTGTAAATCTCTCTTTAGGAATGAAGAGATATGGAAACTAATTTTGACTTGTTGGCAGAAAAATTTCCCTGTGCAGAATTGCCAGTGACACTCAACTTATCAGCCTGTCAACCTGTGAAGCAAGAGAAAAGGGTGTTAAAGCAGAATATATTGTCATTTTCAGATGAGATACCATCAGCAACTTAGGCCAGTGTAGCCTTTCCATTTGTAAAGTACATAGCAGAAATGACTTCTGTCCATTAATGTAATTTAAATTGTGCTTTTAAAGTGATTTAAAAATGTTCTTCTGTCCAGTGCTTTTGATGGGCCCAGTGGTCTAATTTCCCCAAGGCTTCCTTTCAACCATAGAGCTTGTGCTACGATTGCTGTTTACTGTGATTAAAAAACATCAAAGGATTGATTGTCTATTTCAAATTCCTTTACCAAGCTAATTTGAATCATTAACAACCCCATTGAAGTCACAACTCCAATTGTTTAGTTATCCTGATTTTCTAATTTTCCTGCTTCTTTAAGTAATACTCCATTCTCTGTATTAATTTTTAAAACTCTTTCAATTCGGTCAATACGTGATGTGAAATTTAACTGTCAGATTTGCTTCTTAAAAACTTAAAAAAAAAAAAAAATCAAGATACTGAAATGCCTGAAAGGGAACCAGAAATCTCAACAAGATTGTAGAATAATAAAAGCAATAAATAATTTTCCTTAGAGATCCCTAAATGGGCAGATGAGTGTCATTATTCCATTTGTAAAAGGTCAATAAATTGAGTCACGGGCTTCACAGAGGATGAACTCAGGGTCACATAGCAACCTGGCAGCTCAGCCCAGGGTGAAACGCAGTCAGTCTGCTTTCTCTGGAATGAGCTGGCAGATAAAGCCAGAATATCGTCCTCTCTGTCCTTCAGGGCATTTCTAGTCAAGGAAGGTCAATGGAGGGACAGGAATTTCAATTGTGTACTGCAATCAAAAGTATGCATAATCTTCTATTTTCTTGCATTGTTTTCCACCACTCTCTGCTTTGGAGCAGGGTGGAAAATGAAGGTGAAACCATCTGTGGTAACCTGCTGGATTGATGTTTCTATCTTTACTACATACTGAAATGCTGAACTTGATTTAGATCTTATCTCAAAAGGAAAGAGATTTTTTTTCCCTAAAGAATCTGTATATGGATACCTACTTTTGCTCTCTGTCTTCTTTTTAGTTTAGACCTCACACATTTTCTTTCTAATGAAACCAAGGTAACTTTCTTTAAGACAGGTAACAGTCAGCTAGTTCATACAGTGATTGCAATTCCATCAGCGCAATCAGATTTAAAATAATAGTTTCCAAAACATGCAAGATGGGTCCTGGTGTTTGAAATGCTGTATAGCTGGGTCTGAGGGATCACATAGGAAATCCCAGGTGTCCGAAAATAACACTCTAAACTCTACAGTAGAAGTGTTTCATATAGCTAGCTGCTTTTTCAGCTTCTATGACCAGATCCACAAGGAGTACGGAAAAACTAGCTTTGCCCCAACCTGCCTTTTAAGTTTAAAACCAATCTATTGTGTAGACACAGGAAAGAATCTCTGATCTACAAGATATCGCACATAAATGTTTTATTCTGGAGTTTAGATACTGTAGGGATAAGATCATTAAAAATGCATAAGTAGTGTGTATACCTGTGGGGAACTGACTCAAAATAGGCATAGAGAGAAGCAAAGTGCTTCTGCACCTGGGAGAGAAAGGAGAGAACACAAATGCAATGAACCTTTAATAAGAAGGAAAGAAAGACACCTAATGGTCAAAAGGAAATTAACAGAATACAGCCGTCATCAGAACACAGATCTCGAAACAAATGGCAGGACTATTTGCTATCAGAGTCTTAAGCTGTGCTTCAGTTGTTTGCCCCATACTGTGTGCATTGTTTCTACTGCTTGCCACATACTGCATAAGTATATAATATAAAGAGAGCATGTGTGTGTTTATACATATTTTCCATGCCGTACTGCATTTTGGATTATAAATGAAGCGTCAAAATCACAACAGAAAGCACAGTTCTGCTAATCCAAAATGGAAAAATGGGACTTTAATTTCTCATTCTTGAAGATATCCACTTTCTTTCAGATGATTCAAGCTGTAATATTTATAATATGTAATATATAATATAATTAAAGACCGCTTTCTCTCTCCTTGCTCCAAAAGATACAAATAATGAATTTTTTTTTAAATATGAACACACATGAGGTATGATTTTAATTAGTGTTTTCAATGGAATCAGTACCCTCTTAAAATCTAGGTCTAGCCGTATGTAATCCCCCTTCCCTAGCTGAATTTGTCTTCTCAGATGTAACTAAATAGGCCTTGCCATCTGTCTTGAGCTCAAGGGCCTTCACAGTTTTAAGGATAGCAAATAAGTGCAAGAGATGTGCCTAAGGAACAAGAAGTGAAGTAGGGCTGGAGCTTCAGTATTCCCAAAATTGATGGAAAGAATTTGGAAGTGCCACATAAACTGCAGGAACCAAACCAAGAAAAAAATTACAACCTTCAGTTAAAAATCAGAAGTGTGCTGTGGTGCTGAGGGAGGTGGTTTAGTGGTGGACTTACAAGTGTTAGGTTAACTTAGACTTGATGATCTTAAAAGCCTTTTCTAACCTAAATATTTCTATGTTTCCTAATTTAAATGTATATATCTTATGAAGAGTAGAGTGCCTAATGCCTGCAGAAATAGTACCTTCAAACACCTTTTCCCAGAAGACAGTGTGTTACAGCCACCTGGACACCAAGGAGCTGCATGTACAGTCCCTCCTACATGGCCCTATGTTCCACTAAACACAGTTCATAACTTTCAGTGCATCTCTTAAAGGATTCCCAAGACTCATAAGATAATGTAATACTTGATGCCATTTAATCTTTTGGCTAATATGTGTACTCAGTACAAGACCAAGGAAGCATTTATCTAGTTATGGACTGTCTTATACATATATTGTAGTTGGCTTGAAAATAGCCTAGGTGCTGCCCCAGAAATGTTCTTCTTGTGTTTTGGTTTTTTTTTTTTCAAAAAGGACATTGATGCTACATAGATTGCACTGGAGGGATCATGAAGCCAATGGGGAATGTTTAATCTTATGCTTAAAATAGAATGGAATACTTGTACAACCTAAGCAGTGACATGATGCTCCTATTTATTTATTTATTTATTTATGAACTTTGAACAATTATTTAAGAGTACATACCATATAACATCAATCAGCTAAACTCCATGAAGTTCCTAAGATTTGATTTTTTGTTCCAATACTCTGATTTCATACCAAAATAAGATCTCTAAAAGACATGAAGCTGCTGAACTGTGCTTCATGCACATCTGTTTCTTTAATTTTATGTCAAGAAGCTTTTTTACATCAAGAAGCTAAGATCCGATTTGTTTTTTTCTTTCTATCGCTTATATGTGTATATACAGATACAGAACTGCATATCTTTAAAGGCTGTTCCATCCTTCAAGTAAGCGCTTTTAAAGTCCTCCTCCAGCCAGTTTCACCTACTGTGATGCTTTATCATTTAGCCCTTGATTGCAGGCTCTACTTAACATCTGCCGTAGGAGACTTCCACCAATATTGTTTGTGATTTACTAACTCCTCCTCTGTTCTGTCTTTAGAAGTCACTCTTGTGCTTCGGTGACACAGAGGTGCTCCATCAGCAGTTTCAGTTTGCTGCTTCCATTTTCTGGCCACTCATTTTGTGATTCTCCAGTATCTGCAAGTATCTTGGTAGAGAGATAAGTGATTTACAGGCATTTTGTACTACAGGAAGCATAGAAACCTGGAACATATTGTCAAAATTTGAGAAACACTGTATAGATTGATTTGATATTTCTTACAAAGAGTAATACATACCAAGAAGGAGAGTTTGAGTGGCTTGAGTTAGCAGAGAACAGCAGCAGTGTATGGCTTAGTCCTCTTGAAAGGACTCTATTTTTAAAGAAAAATAGGCATAATTTCGTTGTTAGGCAGGAATATCAGTGGCTATTCTTCTGAAATAATAGCTCTCTGGGCCTTCTGCATGTGGTTGCCAGGTATTGGGCTGTCCTGCATTATAGCTATATCATCTGTTATATTGGTTAGGAGCAAAACTGATTTCATCCATAATCACGTTAAACATTTTCTGGCCAAATACAGGGTATGGAGAATTTAATTGTATCATTTGTGAGGGACTGTCTATATGAAGATCATATTATGCAAGAATATTCATATTCTGTATTAGCAAAACAGATGGAAAAGTAAACTGAAAATATTCTTCACTGTCCTTCTTTGAAAGATGTTTCCTCATTTATGCATCCCTTTTGCAATCATAGTAAAGGCAGAACAAACTTCATCTCATTCCGAAGGCTCTCATGTCACGGTGCGTAAAACTCTCAATTGGAATTACTTATCTAAAAATTAATGTATTTCCAAATCGAAGCGTTGACTGTACTGTCTTTTTTTTTCTTTTTTTTTTTCTTTTTTTTTTTTAAACTGTTCTAACTAATTGCTGGTGATATTTATGCTGGTGAAATCCATCACTTGGTGTTACTTTCCCCCACACAGGAATTATTCATCCATCCATCAAAAGGTTTGCGTGGGTGATAATGATGCACACAATAACATTGAACTGCAGTAGCTCACCTTCAGCAATGCTCTTTCCATAGACTCTGACAAGCTCCTGGTTTACAAGTATTCATCACAGGCACTGAACGCTGCTTCCCAAAACTGTGCAGCACATTTTCTAGGCAGGGGGTCTTCACAAGGAAACTCCACTTAGGTAGATGGAGCTACTACACAAATTAGAAGCCGTGTTGTTTCTCAGTTTTCTCCTGCCACTCTCACCGCCTGCTCTGGTAGTCTGTGCTCAGTGCTGCTTACACATGGCATTATCAAAAATATCCCAACCGCAGCCAAAGGAGCAGAAGGCATGCAGAATCCATACTTCACAGAGCTCCCTCAGGGCACGGGATCTTCCAGTTGTGGCATTAATGAAGCCAGTATTCCTTGCATTTAGTTTTGGGCACTTTATTGTCAAAATGACATCAAGAAGTCAGATGGAAGCTTTGGGATTCTTTTCTTGCTCTGCAAGAGATTTCCTGGGTGACGGCGGGCAAATCTGCCAGCCTGTCAAAGTTTCTTTTCAGGCAGTGCTGTTTGGAAGTTAATCTCATTTGCGTTTGTGAGGACTGATGCTGTCCATAGAAGTACCAGCGTGGGCAATAACGTGTTGCAGAACTTAAAGGACGTAAATAGCAAGGGGTGAGATATGTTGCTTGAACTATGAAGGGGACGAGACCTAGAAAACTGTAAGATGAGTATCAAGGAATAGCTCCTGGTTTGGGTTTTGGGGTGGTCTTTTTTTGCCTTTTTTCACCTTATTTTTAAGACTAGGGTAGTCTATTAAACTCCAGAACATGTAATTCACATTACATAACTGCAACATATATAGATAACGAATTTTAGGGAAAAAAAGTCTAGACTATTCAGGTAACAATGCTAAGACTGTGCTATATTGTTTTTTCCTGAATTTCTAAACATCTTTGTCACTCAGACAAAATCTTACAGCAAATAATCCCTTTTATTTTTACTTAAAACTGCATCTCTCCATAGCGCAGAGATTGCTACGATAGAGCCTTCTCGTTAGGAAGCACTATTTAAAATGACTGCTCTAATATACGAGGGAGAGGCCTTAGACATCCTTTGGAAAAAGTGAAGTGAGCATAAAGGATTTAAATATTACATGCTGCCTAAATTGTCTATTTCGGCTGGTAGAGAAATTGCCAAGGCGTTATTATGACTAAATGCAATTCATCTAAGTTAACTTTAAAGTTTATATTCTAGGGAAGAGCAAAACCTGGAAAGCACCCACAGTGATCAAAGCTGACAGCATGATCGTTTTAATTCTGAAAACTGAAGCAGCTGGAGCAAGCACTGCAAGTGAACAAAAATACTGCAGGTGAACAAAAACGCTGCAGCTTCTCCAAAGGATGATAAGTCTTAACTGGAGCAGTTATTTGGTATGCCATTTAATGCATGAAGTAGAATACTTTTTCTTGTTTAACACGTTAATTGAGAAGGCTAAAGTTTAAAAATTACCTTTGGAGGAATTCATTAATAAGATAAAAAGGCATTTAATGCAAAACCAATTCTTGAATCACTACTTGGAGGATGGTGAGTAAAATCCATGGGAATGATTACACAGTACATTGTAGGACTGACACATAGTTACAAAGTCTTAATGCAAACAAATATGTTTTGCAGGTGGTTGTTCTGTTTCAGGAGGTGAATCAGAGAAGTACCAAGAGCCTGTCGTTAACAGGCTTCTAGAACAAATTGTAAGATCAAGAAATGCAGTGTCCAGCAGCAGAGTGTGTAGACTTTGAGATTCAGTGTGAGAGGAGAGATCACAGAATCACAGAATGGCTGGGGTTGGAAGGGACCTCTGGAGATCATCTAGTCCAACCCCCCTGCCAGAGCAGGGTCACCTACAGCAGGCTGCACAGGATGGAGTCCAAGTGGGTTTTGAATATCTCCCGAGAAGGAGACTCCACCACCTCTCTGGGCAGCCTGTTCCAGTGCTCTGCCACCCTCAAAATAAAGACGTTTTTTCTCATGTTGAGATGGAATTTCCTGCATTCCAGCTTGTGCCCGTTGCCCCTTGTCCTCTCACTAGGCACCACTGAGAAGAGTGTGACCCCATCTTCTTGACACCCCCCTTTAGATATTTATAAGCGTTGATGAGATCCCCTCTCAGTCTTCTCTTCTCCAGGCTAAATAGACCCAGGTACCTCAGCCATTCCTCATAAGAGAGATGATGTTTTAAGGCTGTTTTCTGCTTCAGAAAGCCCTGTCTGAATGCAGGGGCTGTAAAACCAGTGTCAGCCGTTGTTGTAAAGCCAGCTCAGCGAGGATACTTGGGCCCAGACAGTGTTTCAGCTTTTAAATTGTACTTCCCATATTTAGGGTGTTTCACCAGCACTTGACTCTCTGATCCTTATACAACCCCTTGGCTGTTGGTGCCTCATTGATACAGAACATTGAAATAGAGGAGAAAATTTGTGTCCTGGGTTTTTATGATATCCACCTCCAGTTTCCTTAGATACCAGACTCTGTCACAGATCAGGCATCAAAATCAAGATGTGAAAATAGGTACTTCTGAAAATACCTGATCTTGTGCATTCCCTGAAGACAAGATACACGAGAAATGTGGATCCATGGATTTCTCTCTCAGGTCTTTGTGGACTGCCAGAGTCAGTGCCTGCTTTGTGCTCATCTGTCCCCCTTTGCCATTTTCTTGGTAGTTTTCTCATCTCACTAAAGCGTTAATCTTCAGCACTGACCTAGAGAGGATTTCAGAGAAGAATTTGCATGTTGCAATGGCAAGGGATTTCTTGTAAAGATGACCCCTCTCACAAGAATTTCTTCAAAAGCTGCTTGTTGTCATCTTATTTAAGTGTCTGCTGATGAAAAATGACCATCTAGTGCGTTTAATCATTTAATGTCATGTTAAATATCTGTAATTAAGGGAGAAGAAGCCCTTAGAAATGGTGCATGTTTGAGCATTTTTTTTCCCTCGTGTGACTTAAAACTTCATTTGTTACAGTATGTGCTGTGTTCTCTGGTAGACTGTTCTCTTCCTCACTTTAAGGCTGAGAAGTAAAATAATAATGTACATTTATAGTGCAATTAAGTCTCTTTCTTATTCCATTTTTTGCTGTGCCTCTTATTTTTCCCTTCTTTTTGCAGATTGAAAATCTGCTCATAATTCACATTATGTGTTTCTGTATACTTAGTATGGATTTTTCACTTTCATTTCTCAAAATCTATCAAAAAATCCATGCAACTTTGCAGAACTCTCATGAATTTTAATGAAGTGGCTGCCAATATTTTGAATGTCTGAGGTGACATACTATTATTTGTTTTCATACTGAGTTAATATTGCAAAATATGATGTTAAGTGTCTAAAAATTTTTTGTTGTTGTTTTTTTTCTCCTTCACAAAAAAGGCAGATGCATTATCTGCAAAAAAATTAAAAAGGAAAAACTGGTCTCAGTATGTGGTTCTTAACAGATCTCAACCTTTCTAAGAATATTGTATTGATACTTATTTATCAGTTTATTTTGGAGTACCCAGACTCCTTAATAAGTTGGGCCTCTGTTGTACAAACTGCTGTGAAAACTTACAGACTTTACAAATGCCTCTATTGCAAAGGCCTTGCAATTTAGAAAATAAAAGTAATAAATCAGCCTAGAAGCAATATATTTACATTATAAAAAAGAACCAGATTTCGCATAAATTAGAAGTGCGCTTAATTCAAAACCAAACAGTAATAGGGAATGCCTAAGTGTAACTTGCTCCCATCATCAGTTTACTTGACAAAGTTTTCTGTTAGCTGTAGAAATCATTACCATTTTTCTTTCAGAGATTTTATGTGATTTTTCTTTATGCACCTATCATTTCCACAAACTACTCTGGGACTTTTTTTTACATAAAATATCAAATCTTACTCGGTCTTCTTCATTGACCTTTATTTCTAATTTATTTTCCTTGCCATAGTAAAGTTCATGAGAAAATTGTTTTTGACTCTGTGGTAGATAAACTCTGTCTCATATTGTTTCCAAATGGTAATGACTGCATGAAGTTTTAGCTTTAAAAGAAAATAACATTATGGAACAGAAGCAGCAAAAAAGTTCTTCTTGTTTCAGAGATTTATTCTGAACTGAACTTTCATAGGAGGGCTTTTCGTTTCTCAGATATACGTAACATGCTGGGTTTGATCTTAGGATACTGGCACCAGGTGAAGCATTTGGAGGTGAGGAGAAAATAAGATTCCTGGCTAGAACTTAGAAATTATCTAATTTAGGATGAATGGCAGCTTCCTCTTATTCCTTTTTTCGAAAAAAAGGTTACTTGGTGAGGAAAAAATATGTGGAAAGGAAGTATGGAGTCCTCACCAAACATAAATAATCTTACTACATCAATATTTAGTTTTATAGATAATAATTTAGGTAATTTTTTTTAATGTTAAAGCTAGAATTTGAGTACAAATTTACCTGAGAAAATGCATGGTGATGTCTCATCTGATATTTTCAGCTCACATTTTTGCTGTTATTAATAACAATCCACAAATTCTGATTTCCATCGGAAATAAGTAACGCGTGCATAGCAGTAAGAAACCCAGGCTCAAAAGACTATCTGCAAAGTTTTAGTGTTACCTCAGCCTCCGATGTGTATGGTATCCTGCCAGTCCCCCAGAGAGTACTTGAGATTTAAATGAGTCATGTGGGTGATTTGACAAGGCAAAGCCAAGTGTGTCTTGAGAAGCGTGTTATTTCCTTTTGTTCTGATAAGGTATCTACTCATTTGTCAAATGCAAGAGCAAGCTCTTTTTACTGTTCGTAGACTTGGAAATATCTCTTCTATCTATATTCCATAAATAGTAACAGTGGATCTATTTAGCATAGAAGAAAGTGGGAGTGTAATTAAGAGTATATGATAGCATTAAAGGAGGAAAAATCTAGGCTGAGCATTAGGAGAATCTTTCTAATGTCAAAATTCAGTAGACAGGTAGTAATCTAGTGTACAAAGTGGCTGAAATGCCATTTCTCTTTTCTCTTTTTGTGCCTGAGAAAAGAGGATATACACGGTAAGAAGAAACCTGAATCAGAACAGAAGTTTGCTCAGGATGGGAGACATCCCACTGAATGCTTAAGAGTTAGGTGCGTTGTCTGAGAGCATCGCCTAGCCTTGCTTTGTGATCAAGGAATGGTGAGAGTTCAGAAAGCAAATCCGTGTCTCAGCTAATGGTCTTAGATAGGGATAAGTCACTCACTGGGGGAGCTGCACTCTCTCAGTAGGCTCTCACAGTAGCCACCCTGACAGACCTGTCGTCTTTTTTATTTTTTCCCAAGTTTGCGAAGCAGGAAGAGATTAACAGAAATTCCTGCATTACCTGCAAAAGTAAATATGCAACAATGTTGCTGAAAAAACACTTGTTTAGTATGATTTCGAAGCCTCAAGCTGCTTAGATCCATTTTGAGTTTTGCGGTTGGGCAGGGACAGGTTTTTGAGATGTTTGATTAAGCAGCTCTCCTGGGCAGCCTGCCCTGCTCACAGTGGGTAAACTACCGAGCTTTTTGTTAAGCATCTCCTGCTGCAATTTACAGCCCAGAATCAATTTTGGTTTGCCCAAAAGCATCAGGCTGTTAACTGTGATGGTTTCAGGATCCGCTTCATCTGTGGTTTGCCCATCCATGCAGTGCTGATGGTAATGCGTCGGAGAGAAGTAGAGCAAACAGCTGAGGACGGGAACTGCTCCCTGACACCCGAGTTTCACTCACCTCACCTGCATTGGTGAGACAGTGCGTAAAGGCTTTTAAATGAATTTCACGACAGCTTTTAAATGAATTTTCACGACAGCTAGCCCAGTATGCATATTAAAACACCAATACAAAGCCGAAGACTGCGAGTTTGTGAACTTTGCTTTTGTAATTGTACAAGTAGATGGAAAGTCTTCAGGTATTGATCTCTCTGTCTCTGGGCACACAATGCGTAAAGTCGTATGCTGGTCATGCCAGGAAGACTTTCACTGTCTGTAGACTTTTGACCTACAGCTGAGGCTATCAGTAAAACGCGTGGCTGTCTAATTCCAGGCAAACAGCATTCTAAGTTTAATACAGGTACGAAAATGTCTTGTGCTATAGAATAACATATATACGGTTGGAGAGTGAGAAATGGAGAGAGTGAGAAAGGGAAGTTACTCTTGATTTTTCTGCCCCCTAATCTGGGAATACGAATTAATTTCATTTCACTGCTGCAGAACCTGTATTTTCAAACATCTTGACTGATTTTCCATTTGCTTTGGGCTGTGTGTCTTCCTTACAAGTAACTGGTGCACGGAAGTTCAAGGTGACTTTGATTGAGTTTGTGTGTTCTGAACAAAGAGGAAAAATCTAACTGTCACTACACCCTGTGGAGAGAAGCATCTCAGACCAATTTCTGCATTTTTAGGATATTTAAGATGAAAGAGACATGTCATTACTTTGTAGAAATAATGAAGCTATCCATCTAAAGTCGATTTTCTACTTCCTGTGTCTTGTTATTTATTCTTCTGTGTAAGAAACACTTGATTTAAAATAATTGGCTGTGTAAGCTAAGAACTTCTGATTATGGTTTGCAGTTTTGCGTTGCTATTGCTGCAGGTTTTGACGCTTGCATGCTTTTTTTAAAATGTACTGCAGTCTCTTGGCTTTGGTATGTCTCTGTGGACGTTGGCGTGTCTTTCCTGTGTACACAGATCAGTCATAAGCAGTTCAAGCTAAAAAGGTATCCAGACTCCTGACCCACAGTCAAGGCGGGTTTCATAAACATGAACATTTGTAATCCTCTCGGCAAATCCATTCTGACTTTTGGCTTTGAAACTCAAAACATAAGGTCCTCTTCCCCTTCCTGAAAAGTTTCTTGTTTTCCTTAGGCCCTTTTCTGTCGTTCTTCTTCTCTTCACAGTTGGGCTTAATCCCTTCACAACAAGGTGGAGCTCAAATAGTTAATCTTTACGTAACAGTACTCAATGTACTCATCTGTGGCTGTTCCACTCCTAAAAGAATTTGCCTATTTGGCAGATGGTGTTGTCAATTGAGCAGGAAGAGGATTGCTGGCTGGGTGAGAGCTTGATTCAGAAAGATATGGTTTATGAGGATTCAGTCACTTTTTGTTTCAGGGGGCCTTCTTGCAGGCTCTTGGTAAGAAGAGAGGATGTCTGTGCTTGAAGTGTTCATACTGCATGTGCGATATGAATAATTTTTGCAAAAATATGTGACTTCTGTTTGAATCATACATGTTGGCAAGAATGAGAGGCATACTAGGTGAATGATGCAGTTTATTTTCCCAATGAACAGATTGCATCTGCATCTTTTAATAACAAATTTTGCCCTCCGCCTCCTTGGTAAAACAATTGAGGTTCTGTGCAAAGCCTTTCAATTTGTGACTATTCATTGTTTTGAGATAAAATCTTTTTTAGCTACTGCAGTATTCAGTCTTTTCACAAATATGGAGGAAAGCAGAACAAAAGGAGCATGTTGCAAAGCACCTTCCTTAAAATAATTGATTCCTGAGTGGCAGCACAGATTAGAGCAGAAGTTGTTTGTCCACTCGTCATTTCCTTTCATAGACTCCAAGCCTCAAGAAGTCATTTACATCTTACAAAAGAACAGAATAGCAACTATAAACCCAATATTCAAAAGTTCGTAGGCTTGCATTTGAAATAGAAATCAGCAGGATCTATGGATGCTCATTTCCAGCCTGTATGTATGGGGAGTGGATTTTTTATTTTAGTTTTGCCTGGTTTGCTGGATAGATTTCACAGGACTGTGGGACTGGATGAGTGGACGAATCACTGTAAAATTGATAAACCATGAGGAAGGTAGGTGTACTTAATTGTATGTTACTTTAAGCCCCCAACTCTGATGCCCTGATGAAAAAATGGAAAAAAAACAGTAACATCAGGTCCTTTGAAATGAGAGGTCCCAGTGTGACTGGTAACTGAGGGTAGAAAAGCATTATCAGGGATCATACTAAAATAATACAGAATACCTCCTGGGATTTTTCTGTATTTATTATCATTATGAATGTAGGATTTTAAAGGAATTTGGGTGGTTATTGAATCAAGTCTTTTTCTATTGCAAACAATCACATCTCACACAATTCTATTTTAAATGTATCCCACACTATTTCAGAAATTATTTTGATAATGTAAGCAAAGGTGTAGAATACTGAACTTCTGAAACTGTTCATAAAGTACTCACAGCTGCTATCTCTATTGAACGTTTCTGAAGGAAAATAGAAATATAGCAAATATTGTAAAGCAATTTAAGTTTTAAAGCTCCTCGCTATGGCTATCCTGTCAGGGACTGATTCATTTTATGGTTATCTTTCACTGGAGGTCACTGTTGTAATGGTATTGCAGACCTGGTTAATTGTTTAAGCATACCTCTCAGTTTTAACGAGTAGAGAACAAGAAGGAATATGTACGTTATTCTTTCTAGTGAAAATCATGTCGGAATGTGTCCAACCGTGCACAACAGCCCTCTCTCTAAGCTGTGTCAGTTTTTTGTGAAAACCAGAATTTCTCAGGAAAGAAAAAAAATTATCTGAGTATTTTTTCCTTGGTTTGTTTGTTTTGTTGGTTGTTGGGGAATTTTTTACATCACATCTAATCTGAATTGAGAATTTAATAAAAAATGTACTTTAAGTAGGGATTTCAAATATTGATTTCTTGGATCCTATGGCTCTGACTTTCTCAGCTCTTTGTCAACTGACTTTTCTTGATTTCCTAAAGATTCAAACAGATGATGAAAAACGCTTCAAATCCTGTCCCGAAGTAACTTTGTAAAAGTGTGCCCAAAGCCTAGTGACCTGCAGAGGTGGACCTGCGTAGCGTTAGTTACAGTCAGATCAGATGCTTTGTTCTCATTATGCACATGGAGTTGTTGCAGCCACTTGAGTTTCATTTGAGAACTGTGGATCTATGTTGGTTTGTTATTGTGTTTAAGATGAAAAGAATTTCTATTTAGGAAGGGAGGATATGAGGCTCAAAGGGAAGTCCTGACTCATACAGTTCTTTTCTATTGCCAACAATTATGCTAATAAAAAAAATTACAAGATTCGAGTGATGGACAAGAACGGTCATGAGAAAAAGGTGTTTTGTTTTATTTTGCTTTGTTTCGTTGTGTCTTCTTCCAGGAAGGCATGCCTACTCTGTCTTTTGTCTAGATTTAATTAGCTTTCTAAATTACTGTATAACAGAAGAGTTTTCCAGTAAACATGAACAGCCATCCTTGCTAATGCCTATTAATCTGGCTCTTCAGATGTTAGCATTGTTCAGCAGTTCTGTGAGAAAAAACAAAGCTAGCATTATTAAATTAGTAGAAAACAGTGGTGGTCTAAAAGCTGTATCGTTTCCTATATTTAACCAGGACTCTGTGGTGTCTGCCTGGTTTTCTGTATTCAGATCCACAGTCTACTGCAAGCGATCATTACGTCTCTCAGTCCATAGACACAGAGCAAGGAAACGACCTCTGTTGTTTGCTGCTACGGAAATAACAAGTTTCTGCCGTTTCATCATTTTAGTGAAGTTCCTGCACTTCATTCTTGTGCCTGTTGCAGTGTGTTCATTTAACTGTATGATTTAAAATGGAGAGCATTTGGCTAATTAGCAGGCAGCTGTTCACTTAAGTAAATGACTCATAGAGTGATATTTATGGTGCATAACTATTTTTCAAGCCTGGAGAAACGTGAAAAAAAAGAAAAGACACAAAAGCAGATGTTATGCTTCTACATCCATGAAAAATGCTGTGAAAAGTGACTGCTGCTTTCATTTCGTGACATTTTTCTCAAAACTTAGTGATAAACTGGTAACCCCAGCTTTTAACTGATATCTTTCAAAATTAATGAGATAGCACTGTAAAGAAAATATCAAAAATACTTTATTTCCAGTATTTGTGTGAGCTGAATATGTAAAATGAATGATCAGACATCACATGAAGAGGCCTCAAGGTTTACGATACGCATAGGCTCAATTAACACATAGATTACAGGAATTTGCAATTCGGATGAAGCCTATTTGATTTTTTTGTTTATATCACAAAACAGTTATGTATAAAATAGTTCAAGTCAGAAAATATCGATTCCCATGAACAACATACAGAGTCCATTTTAAAATAGCATCGCTACAGCAAAATTCCTACAGTGTTTCCTTTGGTCTGCTTTAGGAGTTTACAATGTTATAGACTTTAGCATTGGGGGTTGAATGCTTAGGGCATTCCCCATGAAGATGCCCGTGCTTGTCCCCTGGAGCTGGTCATCTCAGAACTGAAGGCATCATCTTGGTGTTTTGGGAATGGGTTGGGTTTTCCTCCCCTCTTCCCTCCCCTTTAATTTGCCTGGCATTTGTCCGCTGCGTCTCTCCCGCTGTCTAGTACTCTTCCACAGTTCCTCTTGTCTCTCCTCTGCCTGCTCTTCTTGGTGCTCAGGTCACCCAACCGTAGCTCAGGTACAGTATAAAATCTGTTCTGAACAAAGAAAAAATATCAAAGAGAACATTTTTTTGTGTTCTCCCCCACTCTCTTTCTCTTTTAAAACTGGTTAGTGCCAGCTGCTAATTTAGGATTTCTGAGACCGTACCGAGTTCTGAGTACGAAGTTCTGTAGCACGGCTGGGTGGATTAGGCAGGTGGATAGTTTCTTTTCTTTCTTCCTTTGTTGTACTCCTGCACCGTGCTTTCAGGTTCTTCTGAGACTTCTTTATCAAAGCCGATGGTTAAAATACACAGGGTTTATTTATTTTGAAAGGACTTAGTCTTCTTTCTCCTATAAATGAGGGGAATCTGGCTCTCTAAAAGTGGCATATGTACATTCCACCACAAAATCTGTTTTTATAAGGTTTTGTTGTTTTCACTGGGACAAAGAAAAAGGACATTTCCTTTGTGTAACTAGAATGCAGTTTAAAATCTTAGAAATACTCTTTCAGAATCGTTGTAGGATAGGTGCTCTCTTAAATAATGATTACATCTTTAAAGAGGAAGCTGAGGTGGATCAGTATTTTGTGACTGCACTAATGGACAGCAAGATTCATCAGTAGTTTATTTTATTCAACAAAAATTATTTTAAGCTAGATTTGCTGCTGATTGGATAGTCAGTAGTAACCATCAAGGAATGGTAACCAGGCTGTCCAATCCTATATAAATTGCAACTTCTTTACTATGCTTTGTCATTGCACTCTCTGTGACTGATCTGGAAAAATATATTTCAGTGTAGTTTGGAAACAGGAGTTGTACCAAGATGGAATGGAAAAGTATGTAAAGCCTGGATTTATGCAACAGAATTGGAGGTTTGTTACTCTTTTATCACCTATTTTATTACCTATTTTATAAATTCACAATCATAGCTCACTGTGTTGCATTTAATTACATTGGCATATAAAATGACTATCGTAATTTCCTAAATAAAAGGAAAAAGACAGCAAAAGATTGGAGAAGCACATGTTATCGTCAAGGTAAAGCCTTGAAGTAAACTACCAGTGTTCAGAAGAACGACCTCCCAGCTTGAGAGTATTTTAAGATTTCACTTTTCAGCACTCTTCACTTCTCAACAGCTTTGGAACAATTCCCTAAGTGACACTTTACAGCTGTTGTAATGGTTATTCTGTGATATATTGAAATATAAAATGTGTCCTATATTAAGAAAGATTTCATCAACCTTAAAAAAGGTAATAAAGAATAGATCAATTTAAAACCATGGAAGACTCTTGTAAAATGCAAGATTGAATGTGTTTAGTACATAGGTGCTTTCTGATTCCTCTGAATGTTAATTGACTTGGAAGATTGGTACAAATTAAGTGGTAGTTGAACTGAAAAATACAAAATAAATTCTATTAGAAATACGGTTAGGTGAGTTACCATAGCCAAACATATTTTTTTACCCTTAGCAGATAGAAGAATGTTCTGCTAGGTGGCTAGTCTATAATGCTGTCCAGAATGACAGAGCATTCAAAACTTGCCTGAAAAATGTATCCAGACAGTAGTGATTTAAATGGAGGATAGAAATGACTTCATGGTAGTACTGGAACTGTAGTGGAAATAACAAACCATCTCCACAGTGCAATGGTAATATATACTCATGTAAACCTGTATATATGCATCTATATACTCATCTACTCTATATAATCATCTAATGAGATTAGTAGTTAATAGCTCATCCCAGTTTATGTTATTTTTCTGATATTTGATGTTGTAAATGTTGTGACTCAGTCCCTCAGTGTCTTCATAGTAGTGACCAATCTGTAACAGGAGTAACAGCAAATTCCTGTCATATTCACCAGTGAATTCTGCTGACATTGCTTTTGTGTATTTGTTAATAGAAAAATATTAAATCTCTAAGATTGTATATGGAATACTGCATCTCCATTGGAACACAAAGGCATAATCTTTGCTTAACAATTTCTAGTAAACGGTATGGGTTCATCTTTTCATTAGGGGGATAAATGATAAAACTTTCAGAAAGGAAGGAATATTTTTTTCAATCTTATTTGAAATACACTGCCAGATGTGCATTCAGTGAGCTGACAGCATGTAGAGTGTTTGGGAACAGCTTTCTCAGGTAAACTTCCATTATTAATGAAACGAGATTGAGTTTTGGAAGGAGTGCACATTCAGCTGTTAACACTTGTTGCTCCATTAGTATATATCTAATAATATCAAGGTAGTTTGTTTAGCACTAAAAAAAATGTATAGAGGAGAAAAATTAATCCCGTATTTGGCTTTTTGTGGCAGCTATAATGATTACTGATCAACTCTGTAGCTGACTTCATTGATGCCTTTTTTACAAGAAAATATATTCCTGCTTATTCAAGCAAAATAAAAAGCCCCTGAGCAATATATAAGGTACGTTTGAGATGGTGAATTTAAGCTCATGTACCTTTGAAATAAATCACTGCCATTTGTCAAAGTGGATTTGGATCCAAGCAGATCATGTGCAAAATATGACATGCAAGAGTAGAAAACTGCAAATATAGTAGGTTGGAAGAGCTAAAAAAAAAAACGAGAATTAAATTTTTCATGTATTGAAAAGGCAAACTGAAAGAATCTACTCAGCAAGTAAACCTAGAATTTTTTGACAGAAAATTATTTAAGCATATTGACGTACAAACACAAACAAAAGACATAGATTCCGATGCTTTATGCATACAGAGATGATAAGAATGAGATGGAGGAGAAGAAAAGAATCCCGGTATCCAGAATTTGTATATATGTGAGGTAAATTAATAGCACCTAAACCCTGAACAGGATCCAAAGTAAAAAGGGGACAATGACCAGATTGAACATACAGAGATCATGTGAGAAGCCTAGTAGCTTGCTTTCTTCTTTCTCAGGCTTCAGTATTCCTTATAAAAACCAACCAAAAGCTGAATCCTAAATCTGTTTTTTAAATCTGCACTTTCATAACTCTCTCACCCTTTGTAGACAATTCCATGAGTTTACCAGTGAAATTGCTTAGTTGAGAGGCAGGACAGTGAAAGCTGAGTGGCTTCCTGTCAAACCAAACGTCATCTCCTTGCTTTCAAGAAACAGGGTCTTCCACCACTAGATTGGAGGAGTAGCTCTTCTAGGTGCAGTGACACTGAGGGGTTTATTTATTTATTTATAGGCTAAGATTAGTTAAATATTAATCTCTTGAGTAGCTGTTGGTACACTAGGTTTGCTAAATACAGCATTGCTGGTATAAGGCAGGCAGAAGGCAACGATTTTTACGTTATCTGCTGTCCAAAGTAATAAAGGAACAACAACAATATACAAATCACAGGACATTAGTTCAGTGCACAGATAACCTTGATTGTAATTCCCAGTACAATGAACTGAAAGTTTTTCTTAAATCTTATGCATCCAATCTACATGAGGCCACGTCGAAAACAGCGAGAAGGCTGCTGGCAGGCAGGTACCACTCCCATCCAAATTTTAGGTAGAGCTGTAACACCACCAGGCAATCTGTGGAGGAGACATTTCACGTTTCTGCTCATAGGTGGCAGGTTTTCTCATAGGAAAAGAGAGTTTTCTAAAAACCAACATGAACGGTGCTAATTACCAACAGGAATTGCTCCTGTGATCTAGACCGTTAGTGCTACACTTAGCTAGAGAACACGTACACAGGTTTAAGGGTTTGGCAACGGAGAGGCTTTGCTCTTGTGGTTATTTGCAATGGAAAGCAGGTGCAGTTCCAGTTCGCTGAGAGACTCTGGAGAGCCACCAGCTAAACACTGCGGAGAAACTCGCTGTATTGCCAGAAACCAGTGGGGCTGGGGCTGCCACTCAGTGTTTCTTCTCAGTACCTCTGCCCCATGGGGCTACTTGGAAAGTCTGCAATAACCTGAAATGGCTCTTCCCCAAGGAAAGCTTCAGGAGAAGTTGCACTATTGCCTCTTACTGTCTGCTTGGCGAAATTGAGGGAAACACATAATAGGAAGAGTTTCATTCTTTTTTTGTATTCAGCTTTTACCTGATGGACCTACAAAGTAATTCTAGGAAATAAATGATTTAACACAATTTCAGGCGATTGCCCAAAGTTCCAGCAAAACTGCATCGTTTACTTTAGCCTAAGTACATGAGTGATCGTTTCACCTGGGAAATCTCCATAAACATATTTTTGGTGAGTTGTTTAAGTGGTGCAGGGATACGTGTGTCTCAATCCCCATGGCTCAAATGGTGAGTGAGGGGATTATTTTTTCCTCTTTGACTCTGCTCCACATTCTTCAAATGGAAAATTGGCTTCCATTGTTTTCCATACCATCCTTCTTTACAGTTGTAATAGGAAAAGCAGGTGAGTTCTGTGAAACTTAGCTGTAGGTGTTCATTGTGTGCTTCTGCAGATCTTCTCCAATCTGAATGATTCTATGATTCGATGAATAAACCAGTTTTCCTCCTTTTAAAATGGATAGTCACAGTTTTGCAATCTCTTGCCAAACAAACCTCAATTTTATCTAATTTTAAATAATTTTTCTTTTTTCCCTTTGTATATCTACAGTAACTGAAGTCTCAACCTGAGAAAATAAATTATTTTGCAGACTGTCAGCAGTAGGCAATACCTCCCCCAGTCATGCATATAGGACTGTAGAGGGGAAATGTTTAAAGAAGCATTAGACCTTATGAAGTGAGTACTTCCATTTTGTTCAAGAGCAAACGGTGGGAAGTGAGGACTAAAAGAGTCTTGAACCCAGGCTTTGGGGAGAGTGAGAAATGAGTTGCTGACCTTTCTGCCGAATAGGCTGGATTCACACTGGTCTAGCATCCATCAGCATAAAAGGTTGCTAGTATTTTCAACTAAATAGGGACCTCAGGACATGCCTACGATTGGATTCTACGTTTGTTACGTTCTGTGAATGTATGTTATTATATGTTTAACGATTACCAGTACCGCTTTGCAAAAATAAAGAAATATACTTTATGTGGGAGGGAGTATAAGCCTATGTGTAAGCATTTGTGGGTCATGCAAAGGCTGTACACAGGTGCAGGTTTCTTTTGATAGCTAAACTGCCAATTGACTATAAAAGCAATAAATGGATGCATTTAGGACATCATGCTACAGGCCAAGAGTCTATTTCGTCACGGGCATTCAAGTCCTCCAGAATTTTGTGACTGCGATCTATTTTAATGATTCCAAATTTATAATTGTAGGTTTAAGCTGAGATCCTCAGAGATTTTATATCTGCTAAGTCTCTATTTTAGAAATTAAATTCCCTTAGGAAAAAAAAAAAACCAACACATTTATTCCAGTGCAAGGTAAGTGCCTAATTTTGTTTGTCATTTGGAAGCATCCTTCCAAGACACAGCAGGGAAGTCAAGAGCTGCACTAGTCCCTGCACCTTCACCAAAAAAAGCCATTCCCAGAAAGTTTGGTTTCCTCAGAAAGAAGATTAGTTTTTAGGTATTTATTGCATACTGACTGGGATTCTAAATAGATAACATCTGATCTGATTAGAATGTGTTTTGTGTGTGTACAGCATGTATATATATACACACACATGCACGTTTTGTCCATTTGGCTATAGTTGGAAGCATTTCTGAAGGTACCAACTCCCATGCATGTGTAACAAAACTCTTTACTCTTTTTTAAGCAGTATCTGCTTGTATAGTATGTATAGCACATAGCACGACCTTGTTCTCGTGTAGCGTGTTGTCTGACAGAAATGAGAACAAATCCCATTCAAGTGTCCTTTTGGGCCAAATGAACCTGTTGGTAATTTTCTAGCTGAATTTCGAAATGCTGTCTTTTAGCATCCAATAGAGGAATATTCAAGCAGATAATACAACATATTTCAAAATCAATCAGAAAACTCATCACTGAATTCAACTCTTTTTAAGGCAGGCTTTTAAAAACAAAGATGTCTCAAATATTTTTTCATATAGTTAATATTGTTAGAACAAACTTAGAAATTAACTTAGGACACACCTAACTCCATATGACATGGAGATAATCCCTAATTTGTTAAGAATCTAGATATTTATAGGAAAACCATTTGTGCACTTATTCAACCATCATATTCCATTTTAACTTTAATAAGTTAGTTTTATCACCATACTGATCATTTGTGAAAAGCTGGACACACGTACTGCAAACATTCAAATACCCCCATATTTTTCTCAGAAAATCTGAATAGACAAACAATTAACTAACTCCATCAGAAATTTTGTCTTGTCAAATTAGCAGCCATTGCCTCTGGGAGGTGTTTTGCATAATTAGTCTTACCAGAAGTATTGGATAAAGTCACAAACTCGCTTCAGAAGAAATCGGCAGAGAAGTAACCTTATTTATCACTAAAATCAAAGCAGTAGTGTACCTGGTTTATTTTTATTTGCACTGTCAGAAATTGAGTGGCATAGTGTCAGGTGACATCACTATAGGAAAAACTCCAAGAACACATCCTTAAAGTCTGCTTTAAATATGAGTTGTTTCAGCTTCTTTAGCTGTGTATCCATTGTTGAATTATTCAGGTACTGCTCTTGCTGGCTATACTTTTGTCACCATATGTCAAGATTTAATATATGTCAGAAAGGTCAACAGTTGTTTCTAAAGGGAAAATGTCAACTTCCCGTATAGTTGGGATGCTCAGTGGTCTAGAACACGGTGGCTGGTAAATCATTTTTAACATCAACTTGTTTTTCCACAGTAACATTAGTATTACCTGAGAACTTCGGTTTTCCTTTTAGGAAAAGGGTTGGTTTTTTTGATGTGAAAGGAGCAGAAATTTAATTTTAGTCAGAACTCTCATAGGATTGAACACTAGAAATAGCCCAAGTGCTACTGAGGGTAAAATGCAGCTTAGACAACTGGAGCGAAACACAATTTATATGAATCCATAATGCAAGCGGAGTTTAAGAGGTACTGTGAGGTGACTTGCCGTACTGTCAACTCAGAAGAGCAAGTTGAGTGCAAATCCTAGTCAAGCACAGAATGATCACTTTAAACCCAGAAAAGTTCTTACCTATCTGAGAAAGACAGGAAAAGAAAGCAGATAAATTCTCCCCAAGCCAATCTTCTTTGTAAGGTTAAAACTCGCACCTGTGAGGCCACAATTTGGCAAAGAATAAAAATTTTTTCTGAAACATAGTTGGTAGATTGGGCAACATGTAAGTAGAGCCACATCAGTGAAAATGCTAAATCTCAACAGAATAAAACTTAGTCTTGATTGAATAAACACAAATACTTATGTCCTATCCCCAGAATGAACATTTACCCCATTTTTGGTGGAAGGGGACATCAGCTCATTACAACACATGCACATCACGGAGAAGCCCGCAGAAGCCAGCTCTGTTACCTCAGTCTGGCCAGGACATAACCGTCTTCCTCAGTGCTGTACTCCTTGTCTCTTCAGCAAGCCAAGTTTCCTTCAGCTAGCTGCAAAACACTCCAATGCATGGATAATCATTTGGCCTTTTAAAATTAACTCTGCCTAATTTCACTGCAGTTATCTTCTCTTGTGGTGCTTCTTTCTGTATAGAGGTGTGTTCATTTGCACAAATAATAGGTATTCAATTTTTGCTGCTGTTTATGTCTTAGTAAATTAACTGGTGTCAAATTCAAAGGTATTAGTTTCTTCAGGAGACTTCTTTCTGTAAACAGTTCTGTTATGTTTCTTTAAGCCAGAGCAATTAAGATCAAAATGGTGTCTGTTTTGATGACAGTGTCCTTAGATGCTCCTCATAGGACATTCCATCAAGCTCTTTCACCAGGTTGGCTGCCCTCCTCTGGATGCATTCAAGGACCTTCACACCCCTCTTAAATTGTGGAGGCCACAACTGCACCCAATATTCAAGGTGAGGCTGCAACAGCACTGAATACAGTGGGATAATCACTGCTTCTGACCAGCTGGTTATGCTGTGTTTGATGCACCCCAGGACACAGTTTACCCTCTTGGCTGCCAGGGCACACCGCTGGCTCCTATTGAGCTGCTGCCGACCAGCACCCCTACATCCTTTTCTGCAGGGTTGCTCTGCAGCCACTCCTCTGCCAATCGATACTTCTGCTCGGCATTACTCCATCCCAGGTGCAGAATCCGGCATTTGTTCTTGTTAAATGTCATGCCATTGATAATTGCCCAGTGCTGCAATCTATCCAGATTCCTCTGCAAGACATCTTGTCCCTCGGGAGAGTCAGCAGCATCTCCCAGTTTGGTATCATCAGCAAACTTGCTAATGTTGCATTCAACTCCTGCATCCAGATCACTGATAAATATATTGAACAGAACTGGCCCTAGAATTGTGATTTGAAGAACACCACTAGTGACTGGCCACGAGCCAGATGTTGGCCCATTCACCACAACTCTTTGAGCCCTGCCATTCAGCCAGTTCTTCACCCTACTCATCCTACAGTTGGACAACTAGTCCAGAAGGATGCTGTGAGGGACAGTATCAAAAGCCTTATTAAAAATCCAGAAAAACTACATCCACCACCTTCCCTTCATCCACTAGGTAGGTGATCTTATGATAGAAGGCTATCGAATTAGTTAGACAGGACTTTCCCTTTGTGAGCTCATGTTGACTGTACCTGATGATTGCATTGTTTTTTAAATGCCTTTCATTAGCACCCAATATGATCTTCTCCATAATTTTTCCGGGAACTGAGGTTAGACCGACAGGTCTGTAGGTTCCTGGGTCTTTCCTCATGCCCTTGTTATAAATTGGAATAACATTGGCTACCTTCCAGCCAGCAGGGACCTCCTCAGATTCCCAAGACCTTTGGTAGATAGTGGTCATGCTGTAACATCCACTTACATTGGTAGATGAAAAATTAGATAGGAGCCAGCAATGTACACTCGCAGCCCAGAAGGCCAGTTGTGTCCTGGGCTGCATATAAAGAAGCATGGCCAGCAGGTCCAGGGAGGTGATTCTGCCTCTCTACTCTGCTCTGGTGAGACCTTACCTAGAGTACAGCATCCAGTTCTGGGGTCATCAGCACAAGAAAGACATGGACCTGTTAGAGTGGGTCCAGAGGAGGGACACAAAAGGTCAAAGCGCTGGAACACCTCTCCTATGAAGAAAGGCTAAGAAAGTTAGGGTTGTTGAGCCTGAAGAAGAGAAAGCTCCAGGGAGACCTTATTGTGGCCTTTCAAGTACTTAAAGGGGGCTTATAAGAAAGATGGAGAGACTTTTTACCAAGGCCTGTAGTGAAAGGACTAAAAGAGGGTAGACTTAGATTGAATACAAGGAAGAAATTCTTCACAGTGAGGGTGGTGATACACTGGAACAGGTTGCCCAGAGAAGTTGTGGATGCCCCATCACCAGATGTGTTCACGGTCAGGTTGGACAGGGGTTTGAGTAACCAGATCTAGTGGGATATGTCCCTGCCCATGGCAAGGGGGGTTGGAACTAGATGATTTTCGAAAATCCCTTCTGACCCAAATCATTCTGTGATCTTCAGAATTTTGAAAGAGTATTAACAATAGCTCTGGTGACCTGGTAAATTCAGATTGTGTGAGCATATCTTGTCCTCCTAAATTCATCCAATGGATAATTTTTATTCTTGCTCAAGTAAAATATACCTACTTTTAGAATTGTTATGTATTATTGTGTTCAAGAACAGGGATGAAAGCCAAGTATTTTGAACTTTCAAATGCATCTCTCATATTTTTGTGAATTTTTTTAATATTTCTCATACTTCCCTACCAGCTCACCCTTCTCTAGAACACACCTGTAGAGCTTCCCTGGGGTCAGCTCAGGCACCTCTTAAAGTGTATACCTCAGGGAGTATAGAATACTAACGAGTATAGAATACTAACATCTGTTGGGTTCATAACAGCTACTTTTGTTCTAATTCCTTATCTGCCACTTCTTAACTTTGTTAAAACTATTACTGAGTAGGGTTTTCTGCATTTTATTCCAGGGGTCTCTTTTAAAAGCACTTCATACGTAAACATTTTTAAGTTAATCTTATTTTTATTGAGCCTTACCTTTGTGCATATATCTACCATGTAGGGCACAGAGGGCAAATACGTAGTTTCAAGCCAAAGCTGATAGTGCAATTAACTTATAAATACATATATCTATGAAATTCATGGCCAGGAGTGGTGCAAGAAGCATTACAAATGTGTAATAAGACCTAGTCTCCATTCATTCTGATACAACCGGTATTCTGTACAAAAACATAGGAAAGACTTTAACATCCAATTTTGTTATTCATAATGGGCTGGACACAGCCTGGCTTTGAAAAGGACTTTAGCTTTATTCCTTGTGTCTGGCCTAAGAAATAGTTTGGGAAAAAAAATTGTCATTCTCCACTGAAATTTAATTTTACAATGTTTCTAAATGTGTGATTCCAACCAAGCATATATCTTGGGAAAACAACTAGGCTTTATATCACATTCTGCCTTCTCACAAAACTCCAGATGATATGCTTGGAAGTTCCTGCCAAGAAAGAAGATAGAATGTTTCCAAATAAAATGCATCTTTGATACAAATTTACCATTTATAAAGCAGAAAGAGATTAAATGCTTTAGCCCATGCACCTTGACTTTTCCTGAATCCTTAAGAAAAATCCAAATATGCTAAGGATGCCTTTCTTACTGCTTTTTGAATGTGCTGATCAGTGTTAAAAGCATTACTGAAACTCATGGGTGGTATTTTTCTAAGTGGTCACTTGTTATGCAAAGAAAAATGAATTTAGATTACGATATGTTTGTCTTCTTGCACATATTTTTACTTAAATTATTTATGAAATCTCTTCTGCCAAGATAAGAAAATTGCACTTTTGGAATGAACACAATGTTGTTTTGTTATTCCTTAAGGTGTTCTGCATCTCTTAAGTGTTAATGGGTGTCTCTCTCCAACTCCATGCAAAAGTTTTTCAAAACTTGTTTTAATCATGCAATATATCATCAAGCTAAACACTCGACAGAGTCCTTTGACTTCAAGAGACAAAAGAGCAGAATGAATCTGATGAGTTTTCAAGTATAACTTGAGTTACACCAGCAAAACAGCGCAGATCCAAGCCCTCTCATTTCTCCTGTTACAATGATGAATTCAGCTGGAAACTCCTCAGGCTTATGTGGGGCTGGATTTTGATTCTTTACATGCACCATCAGGAAGGGCTAATTTCAAATGAAAAGTGAAACTTTCACCTGTATTTCAATCTGAACAGGTTTGCCCTTTTCTTAGTGCAGTACATACAGAGGTAAAACAAGATCTTGGATTTTCAAAGTCTCAAATTGAGATACTTGTCAAGTTAAGTCTTACATTCTATGAGTAAATAGTGTATTATCCTCAGGGAGTATAGAATACTAACATCTGTTGGGTTCATAACAGCAACTGACTTCTCAGGATACTTCTTCATCAGCATTTTTCACCTGTCATATCAAAACTGCAGACCTTGAAGCAGTACGATGAATAGCTGCAAGAAGCATCAATAGAGAGGAATACTGAGGGTTCATACCAGCGATGCAACATTTTTTGCTTGAGTGTATTTCATTCCAAATTCAAGCAAAGGGCCTCTTTCTTGCAAAACTTGAAATAATACTCATCTTTTGAAGACAAGAGTCTTCCTTTGAGCACATCTTCAGTGGGAACTGGAGAGGATGTAGTACAGAAAGCTGTACAGTGGAGAGGCAGCCTTCCTGGTATTGCAAAAGTAGCAGAGTGGATCAGGCCACTTTTCCAGTTATGGCTTTAATGGAAATAGCGAAGCAGCTCATTTTGGACCCGTTTGCTTCCTTGCAGCGTGAAGACAGCTCAGCTGAAGGCTCATCCCACTTGCAGCAGGCACCGTCTCAATGGAGATCCAAACTCTTCAGTCATTGCTCACATCATTGTGACAAAAGAAATGTTGCCCAAGGTTCTTCACTATACCAGTGCTTTAACTTCTAGATTGCAGCATTTTCCTTTATATATTTCATTAGAGTACAGTAAAAGCTCATTTGAGGATTAATTCAACTGCAAGCATTGAGCTAAAAGTATTAATTGTCTGCTCTGGACAGTGAATATATACTTCCTTGCCATTTGATTTCAAGCAAATGTCTTGGTCAGTTATGTCTGTAATTTAAAGAGATTAAGACAGTTTAGCAGCTCACTAGAAACTAGAAAATAACAGCAAGATTTCCCTCTGCTGGACCCGTAACATACCTTGCTCAGGAGGCACAGGCATACCAACACTTCTGTGGTTACAGTATTCTTTTGGTGTGGTTGCTCTAATGCTTCAAAGATCAGTTCTCTCTGTTCTGTGCATTTTTCCGCATTTGAAACAATGCTATGGGTGTTAGGTGAACTAGCAGTACAAGGGTGAGGGTTAGATCAGCTTTTGGAAGAAGTAAAAGCCTTCTAAATTGTCCAAAAATACTCCACATCATCTTAACTCCACAATTGCACCTTTTGTCAGTTCAGTGGACAACATAATCTGATCTCTGAGTAGGCAGCTTTGCATGTTACAATTACACTGCTACTGCATCTTTAAAAATAGGCTTTCTGCTTTAAAAATTCCCCTAATCGAACACTGAAAGGTAGCAAGATAGGGGTTTCATACTGAAATAGCAATTTTTAATCTTTCCAACTGTGATTATTTTCCTGATTGCACATTAAAATGTATCTGATTCACTTGCACATAGATTTAATTATGATCTAGTTCTTTGATGAGGATAAGAACTTGTACTTTTTTAGGAATGTGTTTTGCAGCACAGAGTCCTGTTGCAGCAGCAGTATTTCAGCATGAAGTTATTTGAAGGTTTGGCCAAAGTACTTTTTCAATGAAAGGTTTTTATTTTTCTTAGAAACTGTTAGCAATTTGATGCTGCCGTTGAAATTGTCTGGGAGGGCAGGGAGGAAGATTAGTTTCCTTGTAATGTGTTTGCACTTCTTAGTTCAATATTCAGGTACAAGATTGTATTTTACAGTTTGTTAGAAGTAAAAGTGTAGGTATTGGGTGTAAAACAGAGTGCATAAAATCAAAGATTTGTGTGTCATTACTTGTGTACTGTGAATAACTGCACCTTTCTTACTAATTGCATAATGAAAACTACGTATCTGGGACATGAATTGTTGGAAACCTTGTCTTTAAAAGAATACATTTCGATGTGTAGGTAAACTTACAAATATTTTCCATTTTCTGATAAATTCGTACCCTGAATTGATGTTACCTGTTTCCAATGAATCATGCATTCAGCTGCATGTGAAAACAGTAGCAAACATCTAGAGCTCACTTAAAGTGAGATGAAAGTGAATTACGCAGTTATTATGTGACACCAGCTGTGGTACTGAGATGAAAATAGTGTCCATAAATTCCTGTACTTGTTTACTGATAGAACAGTTTGTTTCTTTGTATTCTATAATCCATTATTTGCTGACAGTGAGGAGACCAGATGCGCCAAGTTACTTCATTTTGCGTTTTAAGAACAATTCTAGGCAAAACATGAGATGCAAAATGGTCCTCAGGCACTTAAAAGGCAACTGAAGCAACAGCAGTTCAAGCTCTAGAAAGCAGGACCACACCTGAGCAGTAAAATCTGCAACACCACAGGTGTCTGAGTTTCCCACTTAAAGTTTTTCACACAAATCTGTGTTACTGTATGTATTTATACAGTCAGTGTCTTGGCTGTACCAACTGTTGGATCCACAAACAAAGCATCTCCTGAAGGTCCTGATTTGCTAGGTAGACTCAGAGCATGCTTGGAATATGCTGGGCTAACCTGAAAAAAGAAAATATATGCCTGAGAAAGAAGGTAATGGTGATGTTTTGTTTTGAGACAAGTTTTTGCCTAGTAGCCTCATTAGAGTACTCACTTAGGAGATGCAACACCCCAATTCTGTCAGCCCCACTGTGTGTGTTGAGTACCATAACTGTCTGGCACTTCCCATTCCCTCTGCTGAGCTTACAGGATCACTGTGGCATCAAGAATGCAAATTTTGAGGAAGGGAGCAGAAAAGAAGCCATTTGAGGGAACAACTGGGATATTTGTTGAGAAGGGAAAATATAGATTCTGGGGTTTGCATCACAGTTTTTTTTCAGAGGTTACAATGCAAGAATTCTCTTTGAATTCTTGTAAATACAGTTTAGGTTTGATTATCTAAATGGCAATTATCTGAATACCATTAGATGCCAAAATAGTCTCTGAAAGCAATCATAAAACCAGTTAATTCAGTGTTAAAAGTGACACAAACAAGCATATGGTAAGAACAAAAATACTGGCCCAGGTGAGCACTGTCAGGAGTTAAACTATACGTTGTGCTGCACAGATTCCGTGGTGTTGCTTCGTAGAGAATTGTGGCTGAAGCGTACTGTGGCAACAGTCCAAGTGGAATCTGACATGAATGAACCGTTAAGCCTATTCAAATCCACCACATGATGTACCTTCTGGTAAAGACAGCAAAGGCTCTGTGATAGGAATAGGAACAGGGTGTGCGTGTGTGTTCTCATGGGGATCTGACTGGTCTACCCTAAGCCTCCCTTAGATATGTCCCTAATCTAACTTTATGGGAAAAAAATTCTAAGTGAAATCTCAGACTGGGACAGAACTTCTCATAAGCCCATAAAACTTCTCAAAAGCTGTGAGCTATGATGGGTTCAGGCTCTGGAAGTAGACCCCAGGCTGCCTGTTTGGAAATTGTCTGAAGAGGAGTTGCCCGTGACTCTTTTTGGAAGATCTGCCTGTGACTCTTTTTGGAAATTGCTCTTTCAGGGTGGTGCTGTTCTCTTTCAGCTTAGTGTTATCAGTCTTGGTGATGAGAGAGCATCCTCTGCTCTCAGAGGGAGCTTCTTTGCTGTGAGAGAAGAGGATTTCTTACAAAATGTTCCCTTTCCACTTGTGGGGTTTTTCAGCAATGTGCTGACTTGGGCTTTTTACAACAGTGCTATGATGAAAACCCAAACAACTTTCTGGCTTACACTGTAGGAGGTGCTAAGTAACTGGAATCCTTTGGCTGTCATTCGTTGCTTGACTAATGCCTGTTTCTTATCTTTTCACTCTTGAATGCAGAGATACGTTTAAGAAAATGAAGCTTGAAAGCAGTGAAAAAGAAAAAAGAAAATTATTCATGAAATTCATGTGTTTCAGGACCTCATTTATGGCCTTTCTAGGCTGAATACAATACAGATTTCTTTTTCTCATGCTTGGAAAGGAAATCCTTGCCTGGAGTCAGCAGAATAGTTACTGCATTTTGTGACTTTATTTTAAAATGAACCAGGAAATAAAATACTTTCCTCTGTAATGGAGTAAAGACTAACCTATTAATATAAAGTTACCATGTCTTTTACAATTCCAAATGTGCGGGGACTTTTTGCTTAACGTAACACTAGAGAATGTGATTAGGTTTTTTGTATTGAAAGCTCTCTTTCTTTTTCCTGTATTCTCTTTGAAGTACTGTGAGTAACACTTTAAAATGTGTCAAAAGTTATTCTAACTTGGGAATGGGCACTGCCCCAGAAATCCAGTGATCATTTACAAATTTAAACAGAATCGCACTTTCTTTTCATGTGCAATACTAGCTCCATTCAACTTCTTAGCACAGATTTTCTTCATTTTGCTGTGCTTTAAAAGCACTTACTGCTTTTCCATTGGGAAGAGCGTCATCTATTATTTATCTATAGCTTCAAGCAGCCTCTTTGCATGCTTCTTTCAAAGATGAAGCAGCCGGCAATATTTCAGCAGGAGAGTAAGTTTTATGGAACATAAGACTTCATTAAAAAGTTTTCAAGTAACATCTGTGTATTTGTACTGATTTTCATTTTGTTTTGCATAAGTAAAATCTCTGTGCACCATTTTAGGAAAGTACACATGCAAATATTTTTGTGGTTTTGATGAAATTACCTGTTCCCTTCCCTACAGTAGTGGAAAGATGTGTGTGCTGTCTGGTGACTTGAAACATAAGGAATTCCTTCTCTTTCATAGGCCTTTACAAATTTAAAGCACGGACTAGTGCTGTAGTTTATCTGTGGCAGTGTGGCAGAATTGCATTTATCATTTCAGTCTGTTAGGGAGTGTTAATCCTCAGAGGAAAAAATAGATTGGTAACATTGACCTGATAGGACAGGGACTTATTAGGCTACTCAGAAAAGAGGTGTGGTTGGCCACCAGAGAAGAATCTAGGCTACAGCTAAAGCTATGCTTGGTTAAGTCTGCTGGAAAAAAAACAATTTTGTAAAAAGACAAACTGAAGTGTCGAGTTTGACTCGTGATATTACATTGCTCAAGTGAGGACATTTTAATATAGAAAGCCCTATCATTCATATAACGCATTATATCTGCTGCTACAATATGGAAAGGAAAGAGTCTGTTGCAGGTTTACTCCAGCTGTACGTATTTCCAAGATTCTGAGCACATTCAGGTAGCAGCTGTTTCTTATTTTCAGTTCCTAGAGATCTGGCTTTGCTTCATTTTGCTCCCTAAGTTTGCTACAACCTAGGATCCAAAATGGTCAGTATTCAGTCTCAGTCCAACAGACAGTATCTTGTAGTTTATCAATCTTCTTTGACACTACAGGGTTGATAAGTACAGTCTCAGAAGCGTTTGCATTACTGTATGGAAGTAGCAGATATATCACTTTAGATTATGATGGGTTTAGACGGTTTTGTAATTTTTTTATTCCTACTTCACTCTCTGTCTCAGTCCTCCAGTATTAAGTTTATTGCAAGATGCAGAGCCTACAAATATGCATAGACGAATAGACCAGTAAAGATTTTTTTAAATTAGAAAATGATATAAACATTTCAAACTTTTTCCCCTTTCACAGTAAATATGACACCAAACTTGTGCATTTGAGATATGATTTGGGAGACTTTGTCCACACTTGGTTGGAATATATAGCATATCTCAGACATGGCTTAGTTGCTTATGAGTAAATTTAAGTGAATTTTTCATACAGAGTGAAAAACCCACCATAACCATTGTGCATTTGTAATCCTTTTATCACTCTATTACTTCATTCACATACAGAATCACAGAAAAGTCAGGGCTGGAAGGCACCTCTGAAGATCATCTGGTCCATCCTGATGGGTTGGACCCAGAGGAAGGCTTAGATTAGGCTATCCAAAGTCCAGTCAAACTGTCTTGAATGTTTCCAGCAAAGATTACACCACTTCTCTGGGCAACCTGTTCCAGTGTTTAATTGTTGTCGCAGGGAAGAATTTCTTTTCTTACATTCAGGTGGAATTCACCCTGAAGAAACTTGTGCCCTTTTCCCCTTGTCTTATCACTGGGCATCCTTGTGAAGAGAGCGCCTCAGTCTCTATAACTACCTTTTAGATACTGCAAGACTGTGGTTAAATCCCCCTGAGCCTTCTCTTCTCTTGGCTGAACACAGCCAGTTCCAGCAACCTTTCTTCCTATGTCAACTTCTCCAGCCCTCTGATCATTTTGTTTGCTGTCTACTAGAATCCTTCGAATTTTCCATGTCTCTCCTGAACTGGGGAGACCAGGACTTTGTAGAGCAGAACAGGATACAGTATTTCAGGATTGGCCTAACAAGTGCAGGGCAGATGGAACAATCCCACATCCCTCCAGATGCTGGCTATACTCCTGTTGATGCAGCCTAGGACACATTTGCCTGATGGTTCATGTTCAGCTTGCTGTGCACCAGGACCTACAGGGCCTTTTCCACAGAGCTGCTCACCCCACAGTCAGACCCCAACTCATACTGCTGTGTGCAATTATTCAGGATGCAGGAGTTCTCATTTATCTTGGTTAAACCTTGTACAAATCTTCTTGTCCCAGTCTTTCAGCCAGTTGACGTGTCTGTGTGGTGGCTCTTCTTTCTGGCTTATCTATCTCTCCTTCCACTTTGGTGTCACCCACAAATGCGGTGAGGGTGCAGTCCATCTTGTCAGCCTGATCATTTCTAAAGATATTTAATACTATTGGACCCCATATCCATCCTGATGAACTCCAGAGATGACCAGCTGCCAGTTGAACTTTAAGTCATTACTCACCGCCCTTTGAGTCCAGCAGGTTAGCTGGTTGCCACCGGATGTGGTCCATCTGTTCAGTTCATTTCTTACCTGCTTGTCCATAACAACATGTACATGAAGACATGCTGGAGGATATGCTGGAGACACTGCAGATACACAGGTATGCACATGCACACACACATACGTATATAAAGAGGGAGAGTGTATGTCCCTAGATAAATGTTCTATCAATACTGTGTTATCAGTGTGGTTCTTTGGCACAGGTGATAGGCTCATGAATAATCTACATCAACAGAAAATTGTCGGTCTAGTAAGAAAATTCTGAAGATCTTTAAATTCCAGGTTATTTTTGCTTTAAAACTTCCTTGAAGAGTCTTCATAGAAGTATTGAGATGGTACTTTTGCTCTGTTGGTATTTAGAGCATTGCGCTTCCATCATTTTAGGCGTCTGATGTTACAACTTCCTTTTAAAAAAATCAAATTATAGTAAGTTTAAACAGCTAAATCATCTTTCTGAAATGTGTCTATTTGTTTTATTGATGCCTTAATTAACAGCCATGCTACTAAAAGTGTTTTCTGTCTTTGTGACAGTTTCTAGTGGATTCATTGGAGAAAAGGATCCATTGTTAAAGCACAGAGTAATGCCAAACCAAGTTCTTTTCTGTGCAGTGCCATTCTAACTGAGCTTCCCTTCCATGAAATGGCATGCAGCCCATTACATTATTTGCTACGAAGCACAAGCGGTCTGCTTCTTAAAGACATATAGTAAATTAAGTCAGTCGTTTTCTGATTGTGGACCTCAGATTTTTCCCAGTCAAATGCATTGTATTTTTGCTCGCCAAGACAATGAATGAAGTGCAAGACAAGGGACCAACTTGTTGTGTATCAGAGATGCTCAGCAATAAAAATCTTTCAGTGAAGATACTGTCAAACAAGAGAATACCTGCCGCTATCGCCTCAAAGGAGGTAATATTTTCTCATACAGATGCTGCTAATGAGAGCAGTTCTGTGTTCAGATTTTCTATGGAGCGCTGGCAGCAAGAAATGCTGTAACTTCAGAACCCTGAAGCTGGGGATAACTGACTCTGTCAGCCCTTGCATGTAAGACGGGAGGAGGTCTTGCATTAACATACCACCTGCCACTCCTAATTTAATAGACTTGGTCTTACTCAGTCTTAATAACACAAGGGAATGTAGCAACTTGAAAGGATTTGTAAGCAGTATATATTAGTATATATAGCAGTATATATTTGACAGGCTGAGAGAGTTGGGGTTGTTCAGCCTGGAGAAGAGAAGGCTCCAGGGACACCTTATAGCGGCCTTCCAGTACCTGAAGGGGGCCTACAGGAAAGATGGGGAGGGGCTGTTTGCAAGGGCATGCAGCAATAAGACGAGGGGCAATGGTTTTAAACTAGAGCAGGGTAGGTTTAGATTAGACATTAGGAAGAAGCTCTTTACGATGAGGGTGGTGAGACACTGGAACAGGTTGCCAGAGAGGTGGTGGAGGCCCCATCCCTGGAGACATTCAAGGCCAGGCTTGATGAGGCTCTGAGCAACCTGATCTAGTTAAAGATGTCCCTGCTTACTGCAGGGGGGTTGGACTAGGTGACCTTTAGAGGCCCTTTCCAACCCAACACATTCTATGATTCTATGATTCGTATATATATAGAAGTTCTAGACACTGGAAATTCACACGCTGCAGAAGCTGTAACTGAATGCTTCAAAAGAAGCTTTGAAATTAATGCTCTCCTAGTTATAACAAAAACTCACAGCTCAAGTAATTGGTGAAAGTCCACTCCTGCTTTTCAGTAAATGATTTGGAAGGGGGTAAGAATTCATCATTTAATACTTTGTTGAGCTTTCATTCAGGTTTCAGTGGAGATTATTTTCAAAATTTGTGCTTAATTTGTTGAGATTTGGCGTTTATGAAAGTAAAACATAATACATTTTACCATGTATCTGCTTGAAATTCCTTATAGATAAGTTATCCCAAATAAATACTTCTTTCTATAGCCTGTTTTCCTTCTCCCAGAAACAAACTGGTGAGGGCTTCAATGCATGTAATAGATCTGATTGGAGCATACCCTGGCAATGATATCCGGCAAGTCATATGTGATCACTTTTTTCTTAAATAATTCACTAAGTAACTCTTGCTTTTACTATTATTTCTAGATAGCTCAGTTTTTGGCCAAATGAGGATGTCAACATTTGCTGTAGATTTGAATATAAACTGAGATATGGACTTATTCTAATAAAGGACAGTAGTGTCTAAAAAAAGAGAATTTTGTATCTTTTCTTAAACTATTATGTATTTTTGCATTAAAATATGCTTTTGAACATGTAAGAGGAATGGAAATTTTAGACTTTTCTCTTGATCCATTTTAAACTAACCTACATAAATACTATGTAGATTCAAGCCTTATTTTTCAAATCATTTACAATAAAATAATGAAGATGCATGAAAAGAATATACATAAGAAAGAGTTTAGAGTGACATGTAAGAAAGCCTTATTTCTAACATTCAGGATTAGAATTGATGCTTTAACTAAATCCCAGACTGCATGAGAGATAGCTTTTGGAAAACTGCACCATTGACAGAGAGAGAGGAAATTTTTCTTTCTTCCATTCAGAGCTCAGATCACTTCTATACCCTTTGCTACAAAATCTTGTATTGGTTTTTTCTAGCAGCTGCCATCTGTGTTTTGGGTTTTATTAAGTGAATTTGTTTCACTGAACAAAACAAAACATCATTCAGGCTACAAAAATGAGTAGACAGGTGGTCTTCATAAAAGATATTTTTTCCATTGTGTTCTATACCACCATTTAGTCTAATTATCCCTATCATCTCACCCCTCATATTGTGATTTTTTTCCCCCAGAGGAAAGAAATAATGGCATTTCTTTTTGAGAACAAAGAATTAACTTGGAAATTGTGCAAAAAAGCAACACTGCCCATTGGTAGCCTTGCAGAAATGCTTTGGCAACAAAATAAAGGATAAAAGGGCATTTAAAATCTAGTAAATTTGAAAAAAAAATAACTAAATTATTTTGAGGTTCTACGCCTGTCCTTGAGTTTCTCTGCCAGTTCACATTAGCTTTTTATGACCATTTGCGTTAGAAGTCTGAATGCAAGAGGAGTGCTCATTCAGTTATGGGGAAAAAAGATTAATGCTCTATGTGGGGCTGTGGGAACAGTGCTGTACATTAGGAAATGAGAAACAAAAATTGTATTTCTAACTGCCATGAAAGGAGGGAGAATGCTGTGTTGTAATATCATAACTTAGCTTTTGATACTTCTTTGATTTCCACTTCTTCCCTCCCCACCCCACCCCATGCCAAGACTACCACAATAATGCATTTAGCATTATCAGTGCCTGGCCAAATTAGAAGTGATCAGCTCCAACAGTGTAATTCTATTAAATATATCAATTACTATGCATCCCCAAAGAAAATTTTACAGCCCATTACAGCCCACTCTCTTGCATGAAATGGTGAGAGCGCCAAGAGCAACCACTGAGATGAATTGTTGTCGAGTGTTTCATTTGGCTTTTAAAGAGAGAAGAAAGCTTGGGCCAACTTCTTAGGCATGTGATATCTTTTAGTTGCCTTTAGGTAAAAATAAGCTGAAGTTTCAGGTGCTTCTGTCCCTCAAATGCCAAATAAAATACACCAATTCAATGCCTATTCCCATATGCTCACATTCTAAAAATGTGCCTTCTAGAAGTATTCGTGCTTGCATTGTTTTTGTGACTGTTAACAAAAAAAAAGAAAATTGCCACCAATTACATGTGTGCAAAAAGTGAAAACTTAAAAGCATCTAAGCATTATTAGAATGAGGTGAAATAAATAAGTGTGTAAATGTGTTGCATCTATCCAATTGCACAACTGGACATTTTCACCACTAGTAATTAGAACAATCCCTCAACTCAGTGCCTCGGTGAAGTGGCTAAGAAATGAGAACAGTGACATTTCTAACAGAGCGTAGGGTGTTATTATGTGGGAAATGGTGAGAAACAAGCGGGGATTAAAAAGAGAACAATTGCAACGGGAGTTCAATTCCCTTTTTAGTGAATTCATCAGCTTTACAATCTATTCAGTTATATAAATGAAGGAAGAGAGCACTGCACAGCCCTTTTGGTCACAGGACAGACGTCTTCATTGTAGTAGAAGACAGGCGGTTATTGGCACTTCTTTTGAAAAACCATGATCCTATTGCAAAGAAGGGGAGGAGCAGACTGAAATCCTTCTGCTATTAGATAATTTCAGGTTCTCATGATATATAATTAGAAAACCTACAGGTACTATATAAACCCTCCTTCTTCACAGGATATTACAGAGGTTGAATACAATAAAGTTCTGCTTCCAGCATAGCCCGAATTACTCCACAGTTTAGGTACAGTTGCCAGCACAACTGAATTTGAACTCAAACTCAATAGGAACCTGCACAATGGATCAGTCAGTCTGCTGCAAGGACTGTTGTGTTAGACACTGAGAAACTGGGGAGGGGGATTCTCAATAATAGTATGAAAAATTTATTAAGTGGTGTCACAGCAGGGTTTTTCTTAATTATTTCATTTAGTCTTCATCTCTATGTGGACTATCTGGATGTTTGTGGGGTTGAAAGCTGTGTTCTGGGAGAAGTGGAGAGTTATAACTGCATAAAGAGTGCAAGCTAGAGAGAAACCAGGGCAAGATATTGATTGTGCACTTTCTATCACTGATCAAAGTTATCCAGTAAAAGAATGGACTGTATTGCCCTCTAGAAACACTTCTTGAGTACACCATGGCTGAGAGCATACTGACTAAGAAAGAGGAAGATCAATCACAAGCACACTCCTCTTTCCCTCCCCGCTCCCACCCAAAATTAAGTTAGCATTTTGGTAGTAAAAAGTGAGAAAAATGTGAGACAACAGCCCTGCAGACACCAAGGTCAGCGAAGAAGGAGAGGGAGGAGGTGCTCCAGGCACCGGAGCAGAGATTCCCTTGCAACTCATGGTGAAAGACCATGGTGATGCAGGTTGCCCTCTGCAGCCCATGGAGGACCACAGCGGAGCAGATATCCACGCTGCAGCCTGTGGAGGACCCCATGCTGCGGCAGGTGGACATGCCATGAGGGAAGCTGCAGCCCATGGAGAGCCCACACTGGTGCAGGCTCCTGGCAGGATCTGCAGCCCATAGAAAGAAGGCCAAACAGGAGGAGGTTTTCTGGAGCAGTCTGTTCCTGAAGGACTGTACCCTGTGGAAGGGACCCATGCTGGAGCAGTTCTTGTAGAACTGCAGCCCGTGGGAGGGACCCACACTGGGGCAGGGGAAGAGTGTGAGGAGGAAGGAGTGTCAGAGCAAACTGCTACAAACTCACCACAACCCCTGTTCCCCTTCCCCCTGCGCCACTGGTGGTCATGTAGAAGAGTTGGAATCGAAAGAATGAAGTTGAGCCTTGGAAGAAGGCAGGTGGTGGGAAGGTGGTTTTGATTTTGTTTTTATTTCTCACTGTCCTACTCTGTTATTAATTGGCAACAAATTAAATTAATTTCCTCAAGTTGGGTCTGTTCTTCCTGTGACAGCAATTGGTGGGTGTCCTGTCCTGTTTGAGGAGGGGAGGTGGGAGAGCAGCTTGCTGGGTGCCTGAGAGTCAGCCAAGGTTAACCCATCACATTTACTTATTGCCCTCTCCACTGTGTGGTAGGTAGCACACTTGTTCACTACCTTTCCATCACTTGTATTATAGGCATTTAATTTTATCCTTACATGGCTAATGCTTAATGGACTCATTGAAATATTTACAGAATTATCAGGGCTGACTCCCTTCCAAATACTTCCCAGGAACTATTACACAGTAATATAGTAATCACTTTGACTATCAAAATAGGGATCACGCGTCTTTTCTGAAGTTTTTTGTGTCATCTTTTTAAGAAACCGGTAGCCAAATAATTCTTTCTCCGAGTAATACAGCATAGTCAAGCTAAGATGCATTTTTATGTGTATACATAGTCAATTTTTGAAATGTTATAGCAGCAGACAAAAGTTCTGCCATGTATATAGCACATCCATATGATCAAGAGATAATTTTTCAGAGCTAAAATTGCATAGCTTTATGTGTTCAAAACATTTGCATTGCATCTCCAAACGTAAGCAAGCCCTTGGGGGTGAGGAACTGTGGAAATGTAGTTGTTAAAACCTAAGTCTCACCATGTTTTTTTAAGTCTTCAGTCTGAGCAAATGCTCACAAGAATGGATAAGAAGCATCTGGCAAATTTTATATTCTTGTTTTAGGGTACAAAGGAGATGATGTACATAATTTTCAAATATCGCCACATTTTTTTTAAATGAGCAACCAGCATATTTTCACTAGCTTTGTTTGCAGAAATAGTGGGATTCTTTCGACTGAAATTTTCAAAGAATATTCAGAACGGGGATGGAATTCCCAGTAATGGAAAATGTTAGCCCATACGCGCAGAGGTGCGTTAAGGTTGTAAGCTTAAGGTTATAAAGGAAGTGTTATAAGGTATTTGGCAGTCTTTGTAATAAGTGCTGCCACTAGTCTCATGTATAAAAAATACTGTTGTGATGCATAGAGTTTTAGTACCACCTCTTTGACATGATGGTATAATCAAGTCAACTATACTTCATGCTGCTTTTTACCAGTACTAGTTGGTGCAAGCGAGGACAAGTTGTACCATCATCTAATTCCCTCAATTTCAGTGGTTCTCTCAGCTCAGTGCTCGCTTGGTCAGATACTGCTAGGACTAGGACAATAAATGGATGAACAGGAGGTGAAAAACAAGCCTTCTGTTTGCAGGTGCCTTTCACAAAAATGGAGCTTAAATCTGCAACTTGTCATTTTTAAATAAACTTCAGAGGACTTACATTCACTTCTAAGAGCAACAAATATCTGTTGCAGAAAAATGTTTCTTCCTCACTGCCATATTGGTTTCACCTTAGTGAAAAATGCCACATTTAAGCCACCATATTGCAAATTTATTTTGGTTTGTAAGGACGTGTTTGAGCGTAGACAAGGAGTGAAGGGAAAGTGGTGGCTCTGGCAAGATTTTGAACGCTGTGGGAAACTGCTATGTGTTGAAGTTTATAGCGTGGAACCAGAATTTGGCTGTGTAATCTGATGATCATCTTTGCAATACCGGAAAAATGTTATTAATGTATATTGCCACAATGAAGAACTTGAAACAGTCTGTTAGTGCTTTAGGAAAAAAATCAAAATAACCATTTGTCAATTTATCTGGAGATCTGGATGTGTGTTTCTAGAAACATTTGCATATTTGGCTCATAACATATTAAATTTCATGAAGTTTCTCTCATATTACCTACCTAAATATAGCTGTGGGACCTGACAGAAATGACATGATGTGAAGCCTGAACTTGAATGTGTGTCTTTACCTCTGTAAATACGGGAGTGCTTCCTGAATGTCACCACTGTGCAAATGAGGCGCAGATGAGAGCGTGTTGCCTCGAACTCTTCCCAAAGGCAGTCTGCAAGTAACTGAAAAATTCAGCAACCTGCTGTTATCATCTGTCACAGTTCAGTTCTCCTTCCTTTTTATTTATTCCTCAGCTGCAGCTGATAACTTATCAAGATCTTTTCCTGTGGCACTGCTGGTGCTGACGGCAACCCAGAGGTGGTTCTGTGGTAGCTGTGAATCCTGCCCTCCTCTACTTTGATGCATTTAAATTCTGATTTATGTGTGAGTGCTTAGGGTTTTACAAAAAGAAATTGCCCTCTTCTTGGAAAGGGAGCTGCTTGGTGACTACACTGGTAGGAGAAAGTAAAAAGGGAAGTTTGATGTATTCAAAGACCACACGAGTGTTGCTGATTTGAACACAAAACCTGAAAAGCAGCATGGTCTTGCAGGAGTTCTCTGGGCCTCACATGAGTTTGTACAAAATGAGGAGAACCTGAACCCGCAGCATGAGATGGTAAAAGAGAGGGTTTGGGCCTGCTGGCCCCTTCAGTTTTAATCCATGGAATTCACTGAAATGCTGCAAAAAAAAAACCCAGAAGTTTGTATGCTGAGTATTTCTGTTGATTTGACCCTTGTGTTTTTTTATAAAACACTAACCTGATTATAGGTATTATAAATGTGCTTATGGAAGTCTGGCATTTTTCTGTAGGGTGAAAATGTAAGTCGGTGTGGGTGTTGCAGTAATTTACATGCAAACACAGTTTTCTACAGTATTATAAGATGATGAATAGATTTATTTTTAGCCTAATCGCATAACAATGATACAAATATTTTCGTGATATAAGTGTTCTGCAGTAAAAATGTTTTCTTGCCTCACTTCATAGGAAGGATGTTCTTTTTTTCATTTTCTTTTGCACAGACAAAGAATTTTTTCAATGAATTCCTTCCTGAAACCACATTAAATGTAATCTCCAGAAGTGGTAAAGGGCAGAAAGCAATTCCTTTTTCCCTTCTTATTTTATACCTGCCTTGTTATATTGCAAATTCATTCTTATTGCACATTCCAACTATTGAAATGCAATAGTAAATTACAGGCAATGGCACATTTCACTGAACAAGTAGTCATAATCCAACAATGTATATCTTTTAAGAGGTAGGCTTTTTTCCTTGCTGCGCAAGGAATGGGAATTTTAAAGCAGCCTTTCAAAATATGAGGTGCCAATTCCTATTAGGTTCCTGCTAATGGGGATGTTCCCCTGTGTCACGATTTGATTCACAGGCGGCCGTGTGGAGTTCCTCATGGTTTCATTGCACCACTGCTGTTTGAAAGTTACTACGTCAAGGTTAGGAGGAGGACAGATGGGCAATGAGGAACGCAATGAACAGTGTGTGAGAAACTGTGAATCATCATTTTCGGTCTGCATCCTATCTGTAAATACCTAGGAGTCCCTTTGATATCTCTTAAGCCAGTGAAGGAATCTGGTATTCTATAGATAATTATGGATTCAGGACAGAAATTAGTTGAGCAATCAGTCCTTACTAAAAAAAATCTTCCCTAAACATAGAGTAGCATACTTTAATGAATAATGAATAGCAATAAGAGAATGCTGAGCTCATGTTTCACATTCTTTTTATGCAGAGATTATGGTGGTCTTGAATGAAGGATGAAGTTGCAAGTTTCACCTTTATTCTGGTCACTAACAACTGTCCAGGGGAAAAAGACTATTTCCATTTCAGAACGCAAAATTGTCTGAAGGATTATCTAATACTTAGAAGACCAGTACATCCAAATCAGTTAGGTAAATGAATATTCATGAAGAGGATGACTAAGAACACATGTGAATGTTGTCATGAATATGGCAAGCAGATTTTTTCAAGATAATGTAATGCATAAACCACAAATATCTCTGCTTCATGGGAATACAGTATATGCCTACATTCTTAGATTGACAATTGTTAAGATATTCGATGTTCAATAATATTTTTCATAGTTCTTAGAAATTGCAATATCTCTAAAACTTACAGTGTTTTGCAGTTTGTCATGCATCGTCATAACACCTCAAACGCTCATGAAATTCACAGTGGCATCAGTGACGTGTTCTTTTATAGGCTTTCAGCTTCATCCAGTACACCTGAAGATTAGTGTAAATGAACCTTAAAGGAATTGGCAGTATAATTCATGTTCATTTCAAGGTCTGTTTTCAACAGTGGAGCTGCATGGAAGTACCTTTATTATAAATGATAAGATTATCGTCAAGAACATGATGCTCAGCATAGCTAAGAGCTGTTAGGAAGATATGTGTGTACAAAGTCAGAGTTTTAAAAACTGGTTGCTCAGTTTCTACGAAAAGCATTTTGCTATCACCTATTTAAACATACCTATTTTTGTGCATCCAGTCTGGAGAGCTCCTTATTCCAATATTTCCTCTTACAAGCAGTGACTAACTTTCGTGTGTAGGAACAAACAGGAGGCACGTGAAGACTTGCCAGAACAACTGGGTTCCTATAATTAATATGTTAAATCCTGGATGTTTATTTTCTGATTTGTGGATAATAAAGAGCACGTTTCCAGATTATATTTTAAAGATATGTTACTTGGAATAATTTGTATTATAAAAAATTACTAATAGTTGTCAGCACTGAATGATAATTTTAGCAAAGAAAGTGATTGGTCTTGCAGAATGTGCTGTGCATGGCATTTTTTTGCTGACAAGCAAGCCGATATAGTGATGTATAGTTTCTTTTTCAACTCTTGCCTGAAGTTGTATGCTTAAAGTTTATAAGGGAGGAGAGGTAGTTAGAAGCACTCCCTTATTGAAATTTTACATAGCTAATTGTTACTTTCAGTTTTACAGACCATATAAGTATTAAGAAAAAATACATTGATACTGGACATGAAGCCTAATTGTCTTTAAAAAGGCATTTCTCTATATTAATTGAAAAGACATCTAATTGCAGTATGTTGGGTAGTAATGTTTTTAGCCTGCAAGATAACCCACAATAATAGTATGCCGGAAATAAACATTGCATATGTTTGCATTTACATTGCAACTAACAAAATTCTTTCCTCTCATACTCCTCTGGTTCATTGTTAATATTTAAAGAGTCCTTGATCAAATCATTCCTGTATGCTGCCAGTGCAAAAGAAAATTCAATTAATATGCCAAAAAAATGGAAGGCGAACACTAAAAGAATATTTTAAGCGGTGTATTCAACTGTGAGTTTGGCATGAACATTTTGTCCTCTGTTTCACAAATATTTAACATTATGAATTTTTATTTGCAAATAGATTAATTTGCATAGGATTATTCAAGTTAGTATAATTAATCGTGTGTTTGCAGAATGATGGATCTATATGTTAACCAGTATTTAAATTACTATTTAAATTTCTTCCCATTTTATATTCTGCTTCTTGTTTGAAGTGGAACAAATGTACAGGTACATGATTGCCACTGTTATATCCGTAGCATATTAGTTGGAAGCCTTCCTAGATCTCAGAGATGTAATATGGGTTATGTACTAGGATATAAATAACCAGGTCAGCTTCAAAAGGAGGAACATTTTATATAACCTTTTTTTTAGTTCATTCAATGCTGATAAAAGTTAGACACTTAGTCAACTGCAATACGGGTTAATATATTCTCGATTTCTTAGTTTTGTCAATATAGTGCAAATCGGAACACTAAAATTCTGCTGGAATAATCTTCCATAAGGAAAATACATGAAAATGTACAAAATGGCTTGGTCATTTTACAACATAGATGACAGCACTGCAGACTCTACCAGAATCTGTTTCTAGAGAGACCAAATTTTGGTGATACGTTGTGCTATTCACCCTGTGGGTTTTTTATGGCTTGGGCTTAATGTTTTTCTAAAGAAAATGAAACTTGAAATATCCAATTCCACTGGACTGGAAGTTTTCTCTTCGAAATGACACAGAGCATTTTTTCACAAAACGTTCTGGGCAGTGTATATCTTTCACTAAAGTGCTCTCGCCTGGGGAGGTCACGGAGAGCAGGCTTTGAACAAATTGCTGCCGTAGAGCCTGCCCGAGTTGTAACGGAATGAAAATCCCCAGTAGTGTCATCCGTTGGAGGGATTTTGCAGAACTGTCAGTCACGTTCGCTCAACAGAAGGGAAGGGTATTCTGTTTCACACCTCGGTTCACGGTCTCAGAGGTGTAATCGCAGATCACATGCAGGGTTTCTCCAGGGAGATACCACGGAACCTGACGGAAGCAGGAGGCAGCAGCAGGCTTTTCCATGGAAGTTGCCCGAGAACTAGCCCTTCTTCCCTAAGTCTGGGAGGCTACTTGTAGTGGAAATATTTTTTCCACTGACACAAAGCTAGACTAGATGTGCATGAACCATGTGCTTCGCTAATCTAGTCTAATGGCAGAAAGCCTAAACTATCCATATGCTCGCTGTGGTCTGGCATTGCAGAGGCATGCTGACAATTTGGCGATGGTGACTGTTCCTGTGGGCGTCACTGAGACATTCCTGTTTCACTTCATCTCTTCGTTATCATATGATGTTCTGGGAAGCTGTGTACATTCTGTTTCTTCATGCTTCACGGAGAACGCCGTTACATACCCTGAACTCCAAGAAGTTAAGAAATATGTACAATGAGATGTAACTGGCCGGGATGTGAAACAGAAAAGGTTTTCTCTGGCAGGTAGTTTAATACCACCACAGCCAATTTCTTTGCTTATTATTGTCTCCTCTGCCTCCAACACAGCCAAGCTCTCTTAGCCATGGAGCATTTCATATTCCTCTCACTCCTCTTCATGTTTCTTATCGTACTCCATTACATCTCCTCTTTCAACCAGAACATTACTCTTTAGAACAGTAATGCTGCTTATGTGTCCCTGAGCGTGTACTTCTGAGGGCAAATCACCTTAAAGCAAAGGGAAGTTAGCTGTTTGCCGAAGTTATCTATGGAAGCAAAGGGAAGAATAATATCCCTTACATCATAAAAGAAGAAAATTATTGCCTAGGGAGTTCATTTAGGACTGCAACTAGCTTGAGAAGAAGTCATATCATTAAGTGTTTGACAAAAACTATTCGGTTTCTGACAATTTGAAACTCATTTGCCAATTATTCTAGTTTCACAGAGGGCATCTAGTTGGTTATTAGAAGAGTTTTGAAACAGGGGCCTTCAGTTAAGTTCATCGCCGAACATTCGTTAGATGTGTTGTTGCATTCCAGGTAAATTTCGTCCATGACATCTTGGTTTTAGCCATAATATTCATGACGAATGGCATGAAAATTGGCAGCTAAGGGAATGTAACTTTGTTATTCGGTGCATTTTTAACAAAACCTGTTTGCATTATTGCCCTTATCCTGTTTTCTAATCACAGCTAGTGTTGAGGAAAACCAGCACGAACAATTGCCAGGGACTTCAGGTCATGGGAGAATGGTGACCACAGTCTGGTAACAGGTTTATTGGCCATGTGAGAAGGAGTGGCAGAAGCCTGTGATTATCTAGTCTAAGATTTCCACAGATTGCCTATTGAGTGTGAGTGCAGCCCCACCTAATTAACCAGAGCAGGACACTGTAGCAAACCTGTCCCCTTGATAAGGGGATGGCATTTCCTCCAGGAGGAGGAGCAGGGTTGTGCTGTGAAACACAGGCACCACCCAGGACACAATCACTTGAGTCTGATCCTAGCAAGAGAATATTGCAACCTTCAGAACTTCTCACTTTGGCTGAGGTTTAAAAAGTGTGGAACGAGGACTGATAAGTTTTGGCGGTTTGTTTTTCCAGATGCCATGGATTGTTTTAGCTATTAATGAGAAAATGGGTGCGCTGGAATTGAGGGTATAAAGGATTGTTTTGTTTTGTTACCTGCATGACTGTGGGACAAACAGACTTGCTATAATAATTAAGCTTTTTTCAAGTTAATAGTACCATTTTGGATTTAAAGCATCCGTTAAAAAAATCTTACTGCTGAGTTCAAATCTAAAAAGCTTCCTACTACAGCACATTCTACTTTCTTGAGCTTTGGTCTGTGAAAAAAAAAAAAAAAACATCAAGATAAGGAAACAGATATAATGCTTTTTACAATTGTCATAATTAAACTCAAATTCTCTATTTATCATTCTGCCTAGTTACTTTCACAAGAATGCCCTATGTGTCCAAGTTAGATGTAAAGCAACAGAGAAAATTTATATTAAATTGACTGCTTCATCTTTTGGACTGGTAGTTAGTGGCATCCTCATGTGTCATCATCATCATGTTTAAAAATGATTAAGTCTTATGCACTTCATTTCAATTACTTTTCCCAATCCAGGCTTTGAAATAGTGTTAAAATACCTGGGAAATTTACTTTTTTTTCTCTAAGTTTTTTTTTTTTACCTCCTTGGAAGTAGTGTAAAAAAGGGGATGGCTTTTTACTTGGATATTAATAGATTTTAAGCCTTTCAAAAGTCTAGAATATAAAAACATTAAAGGTGCTGATACTAATATGTTCATTGTCATAGCATAAAGCCAGTAGGTGTGTGAGTAAAGCATTGCTGCCTTGACTGGGAAATGTGACTTTCTATGGCTTTGTGTGAGTCAACTGACCACATAGTTAATTGAATCATGGTAGTGGTTTTGTTACCCCATATGTATCTTTAGTGTTTTTCTATATAATTTTTTGGCAGCAGCAGTCAGGCTGTTTTGTTCAACTGGAGTAATCAGACACAGGAATAAAAAGTTACGAGAAGTGAACTTGTAAATGTTCAGGCCTGGTGTGAGTTCCTATTTTTTTATGAGACCTGTAAGAGTGTCGTTATCTTTACAGGCGCTATGGTTGCCTCAGTCAGATTTGAGTTCAAAATTTTATGAGAAAATGGCAGAAAATATAGCTGCGTATTCAGTGCAAATAGTCACACAGACCTTCAAAACTAAAAGGAAAAAATGTTCTTTTGCACAGTTCCCAGAATTAACAGAGAACAAGGCAATTTGACCACATGGAGGAAGCTTCCCAGGTCTTCTATAAGAATGAGCAGTCCAATAGTAGATGCTCAGTCAGCTCAGAGGATTCAAACTGCAAGACCGAAGAAAATAAATTAGCTGGCCACATCTGAGCCTGATGGCAGCTTCTGCATCAGGCAAACCTAGTGGGCTGGTTGCAGGAAACCTGAGGAGGGACCGATCTGTGGGATCCTTGGCTTTCCCAGGTTCCGAAGCAGTGTACTTGGGAGGCCAGTGCTTTCTGAAGGAATAAGAAGGGAGAGCTTGGAGGATGTATGATGCCCTCTGTGCCTTTTGCTCTTATTCTGTGATCTTCAGATAGCATTTCCAACTGTGAATCTTGGAAAGGTCCTGTCTCTGGATGGTGTCTCTGGTGCCTTGTACCACTGGAGCCCAGGTCCAAAAAGAACAGAAGATAGTAAGATAATAAGAAGATTCAGGCTCCTTTTATGGTTCTTCCCACTGTGAAGAAATAGGTGTGATTTACCTTTCTTTACCAAAACTTTCAGGGATTGTACAAAGCCAGTTTAAATTTGAAGTAGGGAGGCAGGGCTGAAGGTAGGGCAGTGAGTGCACAGATAGAGGAATGGTATAAACCTTATTAACCGCAGAAAACCTGGCAAGTAATTCTTAACAGATCCTTTTTATTGCTGTCCACCATCTCTCCCAGACTTCAAAGATGCACTGTAATTGTCTGAGGTCACACTCTTAATGGCTATATTAAGACTGTAAAAACTTCCCTCTAAATCACAGTCTTATGGAACTAAAACAATGTTAAGAGCCTTAGCAGGCTTGTCATTTTTTTCCTATTTGTTTAGGGTAGGAGAGATCAGAGACCTCTTCCAGGATTTTATTCTGAACTTTCTCTATGTTTGTCCTTGACACGCTAGTCTCTTTCCATTTAGGAAAAGAGGAATGACTTTTAAAAAGTATGCAAGGCTCTTCTGAATGCAGCTTTATAATCACCCAATAAAGTACTTGTCCTTAAAAAAAAGAGTAGGTTCATCACTTTTTAGCATTCTACTTATTCCACCATGTAAGGAATAAGAGTGTTTGCTGGATCTACTTGTGTGTTCTTATTTTATGTGTTTTCAGTGAGTTTGTGGAGTGTACGTGTTTTGTTTTCTCTTCTCTTTCAAACTGCTCTACGAAAACCTGTTACAGAAGATGGTGAAATAAAATGATGGGCCTTCCTCATATCTCACCTTAACCACGTTTGTTCTTAAACCTGAAATAAAATGGAAGGAAGAGACTGGATAAAACAAATATATATCCCAATATTGCTGCAGGCCACCTTCTTGCATACAGCCATTCTGGGACAGAAACAAAGGAATTCAAAGTACAAATGGCCAAACTCTCTGTGGCTCTACAGTGTTGCAGATCCCAGGACTCTGCCCACCTACACCACCAGATTCAACCCATGTCTTCAGTCACTTGTGTTCTGCAGCTGTTTTGCCTTCACTAGTTCTGATAATAATGAGGGATTTTATCACCCCTTGCAGAACTAAACTCTACCCTAAATACTCATTGGCTAGCAATTCTGTAAATGGGTACAGAATATCAATGGATAAATATCATAATCGGAATAAAAAGATTACAATTAGTTGACTAATATCTTTTAAACAGCTGTCACCTGTAAGCTAAAAAAAATAATTTATTTACCTTTTTAAAAAATATTTCTCTATTTTTAAATAGGTTTCTTGCTCAAGTAATTTCAAAATGGGTAGTTACTGAAACCAGTGTCCTTCATTTATATGCTAGAAAGTATTACTACAGAAATCATACATTTCTGAAAGCAACCACCCATGTTATCCAAAATTCCTTCCTCGTATCTTCACTGCAGTGCCTTAAATAGTGCACTCTGAAAATACACTGGATATTATAGTTGCAGTAGAGCAAGTTTTCTAACAGTGATGCGTCCCGTTTCTTTGCAAGTGCTCACATGGGTGGCTGTTTCAGCAGGGGTTAGCCTGACTGTCAGAGCCCATAATGATCACTAGGTCTGGCTTTACTGTGAACTTCCCGAGAAAGAAGGTAAACATGAAATTTTAAATCAGCTACAGTTTTATGGGGTTAATGTAATTTTGTTTCCATTATCTCCATGCAGTACAGATTTAACATTGGTGAACAATAATGGCTGAAAATATGAATGAAAAATGAAATTAGTTTACTTGAACATTGGATATGATTCTGAGTTACATTTGCGAAAATACAGGTTAATGTGACTGGTCTCAAGAGGAATACTTTTGATTTATCTGATTATTGTTAAAATGTGAATCTATCTTTCTCTGTGAACATGAATTCAAGAATTTGAAAATCGATGTTTTAAATTAACACTCTAAATCTAAACCCTCAAAAAAATTCTATTATGTGAACTGAAGACAGCTGTGAATAGGTATTTTGTATGCTATATGCTGTACTGTGTTTACAGTCCAAATTAGGATCTTCATGGGGAAAAGCAGGGAAAGACCCAGGCCCCGCTATGACAGGTTTACTGGACATTTTCAGTCAAGTTCTTTGTAGACAGTGGAATTCCCAAGGAAAAAAATCTGTATTTACTGATACAGCATAACAACATTATTGCATATCTGATAAGAATTGTATTTCATAAAGCAGCCAAAGGCTGGATGGGAGACAGCTTCAGAGTTACTAAAAACCTGAAAAATCTGCCTTCAAATGTGACTGAAGACACCCAGTCAATTTAGTTTATGACAGGGAAGGGCATGAAATAGTTCTGTGTTGCAGCAGCATGGGAGAACATGGCTCATGGTAAGGTCTTTTGAAAAGGTCTATTCAAAAAACTCCGGAGCTATTAGCTGGAAGTGGATACCATACGCATTTAGAGGCAGCTATGTATCAGCGGCCAATTACCATAACAATGTGCTTGGAAATGTGGCGGATTCAGTTACTTCATATTTTTAAATTTGGAATGCCCATCTTTCTACAAGGTGTGCTCTATGTCAACAAAAAATTGTGTCTCCACAATAGCAGCTATGGATGTTTTTTATAACCCTCATGTTACGTATGAGGACAAACAGTGTAGCCACCGTGGCCCCTCCTGAGCTTACCCGATAATGCTGACATTTACCATGTGATGAACCTCCTGTTTTGAAATGAAAGATGAGATTTCTGTTGAATAGCTAAGATGTAATAAAGTGAAATGCCTGCGCACTTTTCATTCAGGTTTAAGGGAGTATGGCTTTTTAGTACACAAATTAAAGTAGATTGTATGAATCCACTCACCCTCCACCCTGAAATGAAATTAAATTAGGAGGAGGAAGCAACAAGGAATTATCAGGGTGTTCTGCATATATCACCAGTTTGATATATATATAGTAGTCTGCTTATGGTGTTTCTCTTTTAAAGAACCATTTTCCTGAAGTATTTTCAATGCTATGAAAATATTAATGCAGTCTTACATATTACTCTGTGGGCAGTTTTTATAGAATATTAGAACTTAATTTAGTTAAAAATATTTTAAAATGCATTACTTAAGTTATTTTTTTAAAATACTTATGACAAGATGCTTTGCTGTAGAACCTAGAAATAAAGCATTTGTTATTCCAGTATGCATACACTTTATCATTTGCCATTAATTGTAATATAAATTTCAGGAGCTCCTTGAAGTGTGTTTCGTTCATGGTAGTTCTACATGATGAAATGATGAGTTACTAATATCATTTTTTTCTTAAGTGTATTATTAACGGTTTTGAAACTGTAACTACTAAATATTATGGAAAATACTTATTCTTTATTATTGCTTTAAACTAGCGAATATTAAAAGCAGATATTAAGTTCATTCCATTCACTTTCATGATATTCATGCTGATCTCAGTCAGGAGTAATTCCATGGAGATCTATGAAGTTACATCAGTTGGGGCATTGCTAGAAATAGTAACACACAAAAAAGAGAATTAAGCTCATACTTCCTTTTCCTTCTTTTCGTTTCATGCTTTCTGTTCCACTCTTCCCCTCCCTTCGATTTCCCTGCTTCAGTGAATACTCCTTAATACAGTGAAGTTCAAGTGAAACGGAAATATTCTTTACTATATTTTACTTGATCTTGACTTCTTGACTCTCTCTCTATATAAAGTAAAGTTTTAATTCTATTCTTTATTGTTGTGTTTAATGTCAGCAATGTGTGACATTCTGTCAAGGCCAGTCTGGTGCTTTGGTGTTCCCTCTGAGCCCCCAAGAGTGAAACATGCAGTGTATAAATGCCTAATGTGCTGATGAAGTCAGGCATCCTTCAACAGAAAGATGTTCATTTACTATTTTGTAGATCTCAGCACAGTGATTTGTGATGAACTTCTGTACAGAGTGCATACAATGAAGAAGAAATCATCTTCTGATCTGAGTTCCTTACAAACATGTACGTGAAGTACATGCACGAGCACTTTAGGTGGCACCTAACGTGAGGGTAGCACCACCGTATCCTCCCAGTGTCGGAGCCTCAGAGTGAATCCTGTGTGACCTCACCAAATTGATAAAAGATCAGTCACGAACTGTGGAAGTAAAGATCAATCAGTCAGTCAAGTAGAAGTCACAGTTAAATTCCGTGACATTAGAAAGCTGACCTGTGCTATTCAAGCTATCAGCATGTTTACTCATTTTTCCTTTTCAGCTATCCAACATCAGACAGACTATTATTCATAATGAGTAATTTCATCAAGTAATTTTTTCAGTTCCTGATTTAAAAGCTATTCTGAAAGCCTTTTCTGAAATGTTTAAGGCATGTTCACTGTTCTGAAAAATTTAATTCTATTAATAATTTTTAGCATGTTTGCAGGGGCTCATTAGAAGTGTTCCGTATTCAGTAATTAAGCTTTGTTTTGATTTTACCTGCATATTACTAGAATTATTTTCTGATTCTTATTTGGATAAGCATAATTCCTACAATCAGATTCTTGTCATATGTCATTTTTCTGCATATGTCAACATACATGAACAAAGTTCAAAATAAACTTTGCAAAAGCATTTTAACCTTTTAATCTTTTAACTTTACTTGTTTCTAGGTATGTGCAGACCATTGAATGTATTTACTGAAACATGCATGGGAAAAAAAAAACCACAAAAGAGGCATGACCGCATAAACACAGTGGAAACAAATTACATGTCCATAAATAATAGAATAAAAATCTGAGATACTCTTTTTTTATATATATTTTTTCAATCAGAATCATATCCAAATAAAATCAAAGTTACTGTTATGTGGGTTTTGTAAAAAAATTTTAAATTATTGCTGTTGTAAACTTACAGATTAAGTGTAACTAGTGGTTCTGTGGTTTAGGTGGAATTGAATGAAGCCTTGGAGCAGAAGCTGCGATGTTGTGTCCTCTGCTCGAGGGCAGAGTACCGTCCCATAGGGGATGCAGCCACTATCCTGTGCCATGGTTGGGGAAGAGCATTTTGTCCACAGACTTTCTCTTCTGCACTTGCTTTTGCTGTCACATTGTACTCTATGAGGTGCCTGATAAACTTAAGTAGCTTTTTGAAAGTACCAGTCATTTTTCCAGACATTCTTCATAAATTAAGATTTACTTCCCAGTTTGCCAGAGCCCACAAACTTTTTTCACTGAATTCCGTGAAAAATAGTCCACTTTCAAAATGGTTGCCATTTCAATTTCTTTATAACTAGAGCTGCGTGAAAAATATTTGTAGTAAATGTTTTCCTCTGAAAAGGAGATTTTTCTGTTTCTTACTATTTTTATGCCAGTAGAGGTGAAATAAGACAAGGTGATTTGTAGTAAATGTTTTCCTCTGAAAAGAAGTTTTTTCAGTTTCTTATTAATTTTTATGCCAGTAGAGGTGAAATGAGACAAGTTGATTTGAGCAAGTGGCTTAAGACTTCCACCAAAGCTAACTCAATTTCAGAGCATTGCTATAAAACCAGAAATAATTGCCATTCCATCTACTATGTGACAACAAATCAGTTACTATAGCCATCAAAGATAAGGTGGTTAAAGTTTCGGTTTTTAGTTAGTGGGGTTTTTTTTAAACCTCAAACTCAAGAATTTCAACGTTACAGCCCTGTTTTAGGGAACAGTTACAGTACTCCTGTTATTCTCTGCCTTTTAATCAGATGTTTCATATTCAGTGTGAAACGGAGCTTACATTTGCTGGTTTTTACTTTTAGATTGAGCTGGAAGGAAGAAGTTAAAATGAGTAAGATTAAGGTTTGATCTAAGCATGACTGTTTTCTTCCAACCCAATGAACTTCCCACCTTAGTTGCTGAGCTCTTTTATTTCATACCTTCAGAGAGGGCTTTTGTTTCTTCCAAGAGTCAGTTTTCTCCCATCTAGAAGTTCATTGGCCTTGGATATGAGCAGAACGTTCTTGCCACTCTTTTCCTACTGCCTCACTGGAGAAGCCTGGCTTGGGCACACAGGAACTGGAAGATATCCATGACCAGGCAGGGTGATCATAGTGGTGACATTTGTTGATACAGTCAGAGCTCCGTAATACCAATATGACTATAAAGTGGATTTTCCGATAAGTTCTTACTGGTAGAATACGGGACATTTTCACTGAGGCTGTGTGGGTTTTTTTCTTTCTGGTGGGCTAGTGGGCAGCATATGGGTAGCTGTGAAGATCAATAAGCCCTGTCGTGTCATTCTGTTAGAATGAATGTCTTCATAACTCTTACCCTTGCTCTTCACAGAGCTCCTGCAAGGTTTCCATGAAGTTTCTCCATTAAGACACTTGTGAATGTCTTTCTCCATTTTCATTAGTTTCTGGGGCTGACAACAGATTTTCAGGGGTGACACCACTCAAATTGAGCTACCAATTGCAAGCCAAGATGGGAGACCATCTGCAAGCATAGAGACTCTGATGCTTATATGTTTTTGTAGCATTCACTTTCGCTTGGACTTAAAAGATCACAGTGTACTTGGAAGAACATTTTTCAAGGAAATCAATCTCTGTTTCTGCTAAATGGGGTCAAGGTCTGTGAGTAAGACTGGAGCTGTAGAAAGAGTCTCATAAAACTATGTTTCATTAAATTAAAATGAGTTGGGTGATTTTTTGTAGAGAAAGAAATATTTAACTTAATGTTTATCTTAATTTCTAAATAGCAAGGAATAAAAAGCTTAGAACCAGTTTGAGTCATGAGAATTGCTGGTCAAGACCAGCGAAGTCATATAATCACACTCAGTGCCATCATAGAAAAAAAAGTATGGATTCTCTGGTGTGGTTTGCCTTGAGTGGACTGTAGTCCATAAGACTAAGAAAAGCCAGTTGCCTGTCTTGACAGTCAATATTGTCGTTTCCAGATATGCGTAAAAAAGCTCTGAAAACCTGTAGATCATGAAAACCTGTAGTTCAGGCAATAATTTAACTGTGGTTCTTGTTAAAAAAGTGCCATGCTACAGAATCGCAGAGCACTTAAAAAACTGGTAGAAAATGAGTTAGCATGCCATGCAGCTGAGGGAAGTGTAATATTGGTGCAAGTTCTGACTTAGATTAGCAGCTTCCATTAGATGGCTGTCAAACAGTCACTAGATGCTATATGGTCACATTAGCGTCCTTGCAATGAGGATCAGATGCTTCTTTTAGTACAAGGATGTCCATTTTCACTATGTGACCATATTGCAAAGCATGAAATTACTGGACTTTCACAGGAAAGGTACATTGCACACATTGCATGTAGGTTTTATCTGCTGATCTTCTCGTTCCTACTAGAAAAATAAGCCTTTGACATTCTCAGCTACTAGTTTGCAGTAATCCATATGCATACCTGAAATCTCCATATATGTATTAATCATTTAATGCTGTGTGTTTTACGCCACTGTGATAGCCGCTTTATTTTTATGTCAGTGCTGTAGGAACGTGTGGCCTGCCTCTCCTACTTGCTTTCTTTTGTAATTCTGAGATAATATAAGAAGTCTAAATCACATTGGTTATCTGTAATTGCTAGCAAGTAGTGACTGTAATCCTTTCAAGAAATCTTCTGTGAGGAAAGCAAGTAAAAGATCTCTAAAGTCACAAACCTAGGTGTGACAGTAGGGTGCCCAAGAGAGAGCAACCTAGGTAGGTATGTGTTATATATAACCTTATTCCAAATTTGGGAGTGTCTTCATTTTCATTCCCTTTCGCTGTTCCCCCGGCCCAAACAGCATTCTGGAAACTCATTGTAAGTGCTGCTGAAAAAAAAATGCTAAGGTCATAAAGTTCATCATCCTACAGACTGAGAAGGCTAAAATGCAACATCTAAACTTGTTTATGAGGTATATGCTTCAATACTGCCTAGATGACATTAATCAAATGATTCAATTTAATATATTATGTTACATGCACATTATACAAACATAATCTCCTGGTTGTTTTCTTTCTGGGAGAAGAAAATGTTGATTGGCAGTTCTGAATTTGCAGTGGAATTCACAATAGGCTCTCCAACCGATGTGCTGTACCTTACCGAGTCAGAGAGACTCTGTGTCCTATGCTGCAGAAAAGGCACGAGCAGTCTAATTACACGGTATATTATTACTCACTTGAGCAGATCAGAATTTTTTAAAAGTTGACTGTTAATTGTGTGCGTGCAAATGAGGAGAGTGGAAGAGAGGATTGATCACAGCTTAGTATTTCTATTTGTCGAGCCCAGATCTTTGCGTGCAATCCTGCCTATTGCCAGTTGCACTCCTCACAGGAGTAAAAAAATCGGACTCTGTGTCAAAATTTTGCTGACATATTACTGGTAGAATTCTTGCAGACCTTGTAGTGTATTTAGATATGACTCAGAGATAAATTATGTGTTAGGCTCTTTTAGCGACTACAGTTTTAGTGACGCTCCTAGTGAAGAATCAACTTGCTATTGGCCACAGAGATGAAGAAATCCAAACCCAAACATCCAAGGCACACACTACCCTGGCACTGACCAAAAGCACATGGATGAAAACAGTCATCAAAAGTAAAAGTGAATAATTGTCACCACAAGTATATGCAAATTAAAGATTGTTGGATGCAGACAGAAAAAAAAAAAACCAAACATCCATTTTTATGACATCGTTGGTGGGATGCCTCTCTTCTTGTTTTTGCTGTATGGATACTGTTCATAAGGGAGTCCTCACAGATCAGCTGGAGTTTAATTACATTTTTTCCCCAGTTACTCCCATTTATTGATTTGCCCGTGAACTTGGAATGAGTCTATGTTACTGGCCAAAACATTTCTCTTTATGACTCCCTGTCCACTGTTCAATATTAAATTATATCGTAAGTATCACTTGCCTGGTGTGATTGCTGACATGGAAGCAAAAGCCAGACATTCTCTTGAGAGTTTTACCCAAGGCACAGTACCTTTCATATTACATGCCAAAACAGATTAGGAAAATAATTTGAGACCTCATTTTCTTCTGACCACCTTTAATAAAATATGTGGAGAGATGCATTTTAGAATATGCATCCTTTTATTGATGTCTAGATTTTCATTAATGTGACGTAACATAACAGAAAGGCCACACAGAATGGCTGCAAAATATCAAGACCTTTGGGATAAAGCAATGTGCTGCACGAGGAGCATGTGGAAGTTTGATTCTCAGCATAAACATATCTTCCATGTGTTTATAAAAGTCTGAGAATCAGGGAAAAGAATTTCCCTGGGAACATCCCATAGTGTGTGAGTAAATAAATAAGCAAATGCTGAGAATCTTTGCTGTTCAATAGGGAAATGAGAACCTCTCACAGTTTACCATAGAGCATAAAGTGGGAGCACAGCTACAAATAGTACTGCTAAAAAGCCTAATTTATGTCCTCTCTCTTCAAACAATAACACAGCGTTTCTTTGAACAGACTACTGTGATCTGAGGTGTAAGTACCGATATGGTCCAAATGTGTGTTTAAATTTGTGCTCATTACTAAAGAAAGGCCTTCCAGACTCAGAGCTGTGCATACATGATGTTGTGTGTTTACATCGCCTTCCACCTGTGTACCAGCCCTTCAGTTTCTGGACCTGGCACAAAACTGAGGATTCACAAGTGTCCTCTAACTCACTGAATGGTTTCTTGGAAGAACCATGTTCACCAACAAAAAAAAAAAATTCAACATCTCTCACTCCTTAAGGTGCTGTGGTCCTGATGATGCTTAATTAGGGTGTCCCTGTTGGTGTTAGAGTTAGGGCTGGCTGTTGGGGTCTCTCTGTTGGTAACCACACGTAACGTAGTTGCATTGCCTTAATTCTGTATGTTGCTAAAACAAATTCCAAGAGCATGTTAGTCCATTTCTCATATATATTTTACTTGCATGTTTTTATAGTTGACATAGATATCACTGCCATTCTGTCAGTTATCGTAGCAGTTATTGACCTTACGAGATTACATTATGCATTATACTGTGCATATGGCAGTTTGCCTTGCTCTGAATCTTGAACTGCTACAACATCATCAGATTATTGAAAAAAAAAAAAAGAAAATTGTGAATGTTGGCTCTTCATACTGATCCTATAAAATACATTTCAATAATAAAGGTTTGTGAGTCGCTAATGGCCATAAACTGTTTTTATTGTGTTAGTCATTTTGAGTTATTAATTATCCATTTTTTACCACCTTCTACGTTCTCCTGTATTATCTACTTACTCTCCATATACCTGTGTATGTATTATTTTAGTGAAAGCATTTGTTACCTGATTATTTTTCACAGCTTCCTGTAAAAATGTAAGCAGCATAATTCTGCAGTCTTGTGAGATAAAATTGGAGGGGCAATGTGGCATATCCATAAATCTTTTTATAAGAGAGAAGTTTTCACATATATCTAAAGGAAATCATATGTTTCTTGAAGATGTGTTTTATGAATAAGTTTGGAACACATGAGTAGACAATATAGATAAATAAAATTTGTAAAAGTGTAGGGAATTTATGTATTCAGGTTTTCTTATTTTGCATGCATTTTCATTTTAATTACATAAGAATTTATTACGCATTTTTCTAGCCACTAAGTTATTCCAACGAATTGTTGTGTGTTAGGGACACCGTGTTAGCAGCATGGACAAATATATTCATATTCTTCTTACCCAGGGCATCCTCAAGAAAACAAAAGCAAATGGTTGTTGAAAGTAATAAGCATTCTTCAGCCTTATGATGCTGTATCTATTTAACATCTCATTTATTCCTATGCCATCAAGTGGTTTTGGTCTGATGTCCATAGAATTGCTATTTCCACTGTTTATTAATATGCACTATATTCATCAATTATCTTGCCTTATTTCATGAGTAATTAAATGTTCCTAGTTTGTCCAAAAAATAATAATACAATAAAAATCTTAATTGGCTTCCTCTCAGTTATTCATGGCATGATCAGATAGCCCTGTCTCCAGCTGTTAATGGCACTAAACATGAATTGATAGGTTCAGCCAACACAATTACGGAAAATGAAGCATATTTTTGGAAAAATACTGATGGAATCAGAGGCTGTAGGGTGTTGTTGTTTTTTTTTTCTAGACATAGACATATTAAAGCAGGACTGAGGTGTGAGAGTGATTTAAGAATTGTGTTGGGGTTTTTCTGTGCAGAATAATTGTCCACCAAATATTTAAGAAAAGCACCACTCTCAGCGCAGAGCATATTGTACTTACTCTTTCCTTCCTGGAAGGTGCACGGTGATACACTCTTGGATTTTTTCTAATTCATAACACTTTCAGTGCCATAGCAGCAGTAATATAGTTAAGGTGAAATGAAGCTATGTCCTAGTTAATACTCATGGGTTTTTATCACCATGATAAAATAAATGTTTTCAGTGTTGTTGCAGCAGGAAAGAGACTCTCATAATGCATACAACAGTCTAAGAGTTGGAAGTAAACATTTTTTGCTCTGAATTTCAATTTCTCCCAGGTTTTGGAGCCTTTACCATCACTCCTTTTTGTTACACAAGTTAGTTGCTCCCTTTTGGTTTGGTTTTCCTATCACTCTCTGGTCTTAGCTACTTTTTTTCCTCCTCTTTTAAATCTGCTGCTCCTGCAAAGCTTTATCCTTCTTTTTCTGTAAGTCTGTGATCTTTTGCTTTCACATGCATATTTTCTCTGTTATTCTCTGTATCTGTTCATCTGATTCCTCTTGGGCAGATCCTCCTATCTATTTTCTGCCTTTTTCTCCAGTACTTCATCATGGAGGATTCATTGACAGCTCAGACCCAAAATGGGTGTAGAACTAAATGTTATCTTTTCTCCTAAACATTTCCACCATCCTACTTGCCATCCAAGCTCATATAGCAGTGCTTAGCCAATCTTCCTCCACAATTTATGGAAAGCCTGTCCCTTTTTCTCTATACAGACAAATGTCATTTTTCATAAGCTTTTTCACTTTTTAAGACTTCTTGCGCGCTTCTCTTAGCATCCATATTGCCAGTCCATCCAAAACCCAGCTGGTAACACTGCTGCTGTCATCGGTCAAACCATTACTTATATCTTTTAAGCTCATCTTTATCTTCAAGATGTTCCACACTACTCTGTCCAAACCTATAAATCAGATCAAGTGTTTCCTCATCCCAGCAGTTCTGCTCTATAAATATATTAAGACTACATATTCTTAATAACTCCATGACATCTCCTGTGCCTGTCATGACTTCACTGTTCTGTAAATTATCTGTTCTTTCGGTTCTTTGTCTACCTATAATCTTTTTCCACAGAACACAAAAATGAAAAATTCATAGCCATTCAGATAATGAAAAAAAGAAAATAAATCACTGGTTCTGGCCATGTCCCACTTTACTATACTTCTCCGTGACTTTCTTATATCTTTGGGGCAAGGTTTTACTATTTTTATCTTATATAGCACACTAGTCTATTGTTAGCCCTAAGATAATTTATCAATCGTCTTGAGGACTGTTGCATGATTGTAAATGGATTTAAATAATAATTAACTGGCTGAAGCCTTGTTATCACAAACCTTAAAGTGTGAAAGATATTCACAGATCCCAGAGGTTGGAATATTTTTATTTGGTTGTTTTATCCTTTAGTGGTATTCTTGATAGGATATTTTTGGTCAAGTCACATTTTCCATCATTTTAGTTATCAATATACTACTACATCCCTTTGGTTTTTCTCTGTTACACAGTCTAATAGATTACATTTTTTTAAAGGAGTTGGTAGGGACGTAAGTGCTAAGGATTGTCACTACAGTATAACTGACAAGTCCAGCTCTCTGAATATATTATTTTTGTGCTTTTAAAAGTTCCTGTGGCCATTCTCCTCTTCGGGTAAGCCAGTGAGCTCATCCGTTTGGAATATTTCAAGTGCCTTTTGTGGTATTTTGAAAACTCTTTTTGTGGAATTCAGGGTCTCCTGAGAATGGAACATTTTCTGCATTGCAGGGATCCAGTGTGGGGGAGTGAAACTCAGGACATCCACACTCGCTTTGAAGCATATTGAAAAACACTCCTCTTTCGCTCACCGCAGATTCAGAAGAAAATATAAAATATGTTCTGATGAAATGTAGAGCATGCTTTTCCAGACTGACATTAACTTAGTGCTATTTTAGAAAACTTCTTTGTTGCCAATTTGCCAGTAGGTACAATGTCTACAACCTGTTAAAACATGAACTTTATCTGAGAGAACACTGAAGGAACATAGTGGAATACTGTTTGCTATGCATGACTGTCCATGCTCCAAGATAGATGTTGAGGGTGACATTTCCAAAAGTATTATGTGATTAGCCATGCCAGAAAAGAATAAAGTAGCTGAGTGACTCCCATTTCAGTTGTGCGTGGTATAAGAGGGCATCCTCTAAGGAGTCCTCTGGCCATCAGGAGCTGAGACAGTACCATGAGAATGTTTTGCCACATCTGAAACCCCATAATTTACACATTAGTAGCTCAGAGGTTACAGCAGCAGTTGCATCCAGACTGCTACTAGTGGTGAGAGCTGAAATGAGGACCTCTGGCCTCAAACAGAGTGGTTATTATATCACTTGTAATGAAGATTTCCATTTTCAACTTGTTGTAATCAATAGTCTATAACATTGTGAGTCACTTCAGGGCTAATAACTGCAATCTGTTATTATGTGTTGAAATCCCTTACACTGTTACAGCAGCATACAAGTTTTGGCTGTACCAGTTCCCCTAAGTGTAGAAGGAGTAGGTAGGGATATTTAAACACTGCTTAGTACTCTGAAAATTTATGGAAAATTAAACCAGGCCATGCATTATCAGAATAAGATATTTTTTTGTGAATAGGGGGTGAGGAAACAGTAAATGCAACAACCCCAAGTATATAGGTTATTAAACGGTTTGGCTTCATTTTGACAGAGTTAGTGTAATGTATTATTGTTTTAGTCTTAATTTTAAGAGATCTAACAGAAATAATGTTTTGGTACTGTCTTGAGATGCTTACAGTCTAGGCAGACAACATGGAGATCAAGTAAAACTGCATTTGACTCATGAACGGATGTGCACTGAAGACAGAGAAAAGTTTCCCATTAATTGCACCACACTCTGCATTTGGCCCAACGTAACCCAGAAAGCACTCCATTAAGGATATGATCTTTTTCATGCACTTATTGGGCACTGAAAACATGCAGATGAGCAATTAAGACCTCCTGGGAGGCCCCTGTCCACGAATGTTTTCAGGACTGAGGTTCTAGAGTATATGTGGTGATCCTTATCTTGCTGTGGACTCATGAACAATAGTGAATTTTATATCAGAAAAATTTTCTTGCATCTGTTTTCCAGCTGGTGGAACAAGATAATTTTTCTTGTGTATTATTTAGGCATCCCCTATCACTATGTTGGACATGGAAAAGTTTAAGTGATAAAAAGATTCAGAGAATGTTTATTCCAGTTATTTTTACAATAAGAAACAATGAATGGTAAATGTGCACGTGCTGTTTTTTCTCTTAGCTCGAGTATCTTATGGCTTCTGTTGTATTTCATTTTTTTAGGCCTTTCTCTGACGTCCGCCCATTGCATAGCCATACGTATTAGATGACTTTGGGACTTGCTTTACATCAACGATGAAGGGATTATCTAGCAGCCGTAGTCATCATCATGGGGTTACCTGTGACTCTCCGTGTGACAGTCTGCCACACCACCCGGACAGGAAGCCATATTTGTTAAACCCGGTGGACCCCCATCCTGCAGACCACCCTTACTACACTCAAAGGAACTCTTTTCAGGCAGAGTGCATGGTGCCCTACAACGATCAGATTGCCAGCAGCACTTTTCCCCGGAGACATTACAATTCCCATCACGAACTCAAGGACGAGTGTGCTCTGGTTCCCCACGGAACTGCCAACAAGACCAACCGCATTCCTGCCAACCTTTTGGACCAGTTTGAGCGGCAGCTGCCTCTGAATCGGGATGGCTACCACACTCTGCAGTACAAGCGGACTGCCATGGAACACCGCAGTGACAGCCCAGGGAGGATCCGGCATCTGGTTCATTCTGTCCAAAAGCTCTTTACCAAGTCCCATTCACTGGAGGGGCCATCCAAGGGGAGCGTCAACGGGGGCAAACCGAGCCCAGAGGAGTCGCAGACGATGAGGTATGGGAAGCGCAGCAAGAGTAAAGAAAGGCGATCAGAAGGTAAGCCCAGATCCAATGCATCAGGATGGTGGAGTTCAGATGACAACTTGGACAATGATGTTTGCATTTATCATGGTCCCAGTGGGGTCATGACCATGGGAAGATGCCCTGATCGTTCTTCTTCCCAATACTTTATGGAAGCCTATAACACTATTAGCGAACATACTGTGAAGTCATCCAGAAGCAATAATGATGTCAAATGCTCTACCTGTGCAAACCTGCCTGTGAATTTGGACTCCCAGTTAATGAAGAAAAGCTCTTGGTCCTCTACATTAACCGTGAGCAGAGCCCGTGAAGTTTACCAGAAAGCATCAGTTAACATGGACCAGACAGTGGTGAAGGCAGAGACGTGTCAACAGGAACGGTCATGTCAGTACCTCCAGGTACAGTGTGGAGAACTGATTGCTGTTAACTGTGCTCTGCCTTGTCTCAGGTGTTTGTGGGGGATGGAGGTTTTCTCTGATATTTCAACTGTCCTGAGAGGTCACTGGTCACCAAATAAGGGGTAATGCTGCTGAAATTAAAAATAAATCTTTTTCTTTTCTTTTTTTTTTACCCCCAGCATTCAGTATTTCAAAGAAACAGTTCATACTGGAACAGGCTTAATTTTTTCATGTGGGAAAAATAAGACCTTTCTATGTACTTTTTGAATTTATAAGGCAGTCACAGTAGGGGTATAGGGAACTTGATGTTGTAGTGCTTGCACTTAGCATTACAATGTCAATTAACCGAATGTTACCAGGATACAAATTCTTTGATTTCTGTAATTTCAAGATTTGCCTTCATTTACTGCTTATTTTATTATGAAAGCTTTTGAGACCCTTTTGAGAAACTTTGGGGTACCTTAATACTTTCTCCAGCAGGAAAACAACCTACTTTCCTTTTTGCCATAGAATATAAATTCTCATAAAACAGTTATTGTAACATGTCCAGATTTGTTTATCTGGCTATTCCTCTTTTCATGGCTTTGAGTCAAAAATAAAAAATCAAAAGGTTGAAATTATTGCTTGTTCTGATTATACATTTTAGGAGTACATCACCTACTCCCTCACAAGCTGTTTGCAGTTAATACAGCGTCACTATTTTTCACCAGTATTGTATCTTTAAATGTCAAGAATCAGATGTCTGCTCTTGGAGCTATCATACTGCCGGTGAATGTTTGTGGCAGGAACATGGATCAGAAAATATTAAAACTGTTTCGTTCTTAGGAGAGCTGTGGATAGCTTTTATGCACTTTAAACGAAGCACTTATGGCACACCTGAGTGTGTGTGTAAGATGGAACAACGTTGCACAGAGAAGAGAGAAGACCATGAGGAAAAAAGAGGTTTGCTGAGATGATTTGGTTTCATTTTAATGTAGTGGGACTCTTGTCTATTTGTATAGAAACTGTAGCGAGTTTTCTCATATGGGTGCTTTAATGAGACAAGTCAGCTTCCACATTCTGCTGTTTAAGTCAGTACGCAGTGAAAGCGTAGGACTGAGGCATCCGCGTTTAAAAATTGATCTTAAAAGGTTTTATTGAACGGCAGGCAAAATAATTTTGAATGCCAGCCTCTGAGATTCTAAGTTTTAAATGTAAAGAAATGGGTCTGTGTATTTTCTATTAATTGTTAGGAGAGTGGGGCGGGGGGAGAGGGGGCAACATGGATGCTCGGTGTGTGTTTACTGCTGTACGTATGGACAGGGGATGGAGAGGGGGTTCAAAATAGCCTCAGGTTGCAACCTTTTGAGGAGGTTTTTTTGCATTTAGTCTTTTTTGTCTGAATTTTCTGAGTGAGAAGAAATCGTAACTTTAGACTTGATTGTTGTGGTTACTTTGGACCCTGAGATTTCTTTTGTTGATGTTTTTGTTTACTCCTTCAGTCTTCCTCTCAGGTTTAGATAAAATAGCTGACAATTCTGTGTGTGACCAGATGGCTAGAAAAGAGCGAAAAACTGTGCCAGCATCAGCTTTAAATGAACACCTCCATAGGGACTTTTAGATAATGTTTAACTGACAGGAATAGACTCCTGAAGTGGAATTAGAGGACATTATCTGTGTCTGTATGAAAATATGTCCAACAATTGTCAAGGGCAGGAATTAGAATAACTACATTCTCACTTAGAATAACTAAATTCTCACTGTGTTTCCCATCCTCGCTGGCAGTTTTATTTTGCTTTTAATTTCAATTTGTTTCATTTTTTGCTAATTGTATGCTTGTTTGTAAAAGCCAAGGCAATATAAGTGGTTTGAAATTGGTTTTTTAAAAAAAGAGGAAAATCTTAACCAGGCTTTGATTAACGTTGTAAATAATGTTCAAACAGGGTAGGGTAGATTTGAGGAAGCAGGTCAGGATTATTCTTCTCTGTTGGCAGCTTGAAAGGATGACAAATGGATATAGGTATTAAAAAGTCAGTCTACTTTGAATGCATCCCATTGCCTTTCTCTTCACTATATCACTTATCTTTTTACACTACAAGCCCTTTAGGGCTTGGTCTTTGTTCCCTTTTGTGTTTCCACAGTGCCCTGCACAATGGTATTGAGGCCTTTTGGCTGTCCTGCAATATAAATATATGTTAACAGCAGCAGAGTGTAACTCCGTTAGTGGGCTGCAGACGTATTCAGTATATCTGTTATTTTCCTGGTGACCTTCTCATCATTGTACCAAAAGGCTGGTGTCCTATGTTAGAACAATTAGAAATGCATTAAATGAGATGAAAGCTGCAAATTCATGACAATACTGGACAACTCTGATAATTTATTTTCATTATTATGATGCTTCTTTGTTGCTTTATTTAACTCATTAAATGTTAAATAGATGCTTTTATCAACTCACTTGTAATTTGAGCTGTTGTTTATGGTGCAGGACGTAGATTCTCTGATCCTTGAAAGAGGCAACTATTTTCTTCATGCAAACTCTTCTTCTGATAGTATCTGAATTCAATGAAGAAGTGACTTTTTTTCAACTCAGGGTACTCAGGATAATTTTCTTTATCCTGATAGATCTGAGTATATCAGAGATCACAGACGACATTGACTTCACATTTGCTTGTAAGGGCTTTTATCACAAAAGTATCTGGATGAATTCTCAGTGTAAAGTGAAAATAACAAACAATTATCTCACTTGGTGTGATATTTTCCACATAACCGTTCTGTGGAAGGAGTTGGCAGTAGTTAGTGTTACAGATGGGCTTATTTCTCATAACTTGGAATTTGGATCGAGTGCAGAGTCCTGCTGCATTGCACAGTCTTTCTTTACCCCGGCAGGCTCCACTTCCAGCCCGGCTGCTGAGGCACAGTGTCTGTCCTTGGAGGTCTAGGGGAGGCTTGGCTCAACACTGCGCATCTTCAGAAAGAGACATTAGCTCCCAGACTAGTCTAAAGACTGTCCAGCAAACCTTTTCCTCTCACCTGCATCTCAGGAATGGAGTTGTATTTTTCTCTTCTCTCTATTCCTCCTTTCAAGAATCGGGAGATCGATAGTAGAAAGATAAGGTCCTTTTTTTTGAGCTCCTTCTTACTTCAGGAAAGTGCTTTTATTTGATCCGGGTTTACAGTTGGACTAATCTGAAGGAAGGTGAGAAGGACCTGTTTGTGTTTTCTCAAAATTCTTCTTCAAAATGATTTCCCTACCTTCAGAGAATAGTTTATAAAGCAGTGGACAGCCTCTACTTCTCTGTTAGCTTCTCCTCTGGAAAAATTAAAATTAAGCAAAACTGTCGAAGAAGAAATGTAAGCAGCAGTCTTTTTCTGCGAACAATAGGGTCTAAATACATGGGTAGATATTTTTGACACTCTTGTTTTCTATGAATTCATGATTGTTGAAGCTAATAGAGTATCAAATACACTGCAGAGTTTGTCTCTGATTATAGTTTTGCCATTCAGTGTTCCCTGTAATTGCTATTCCCATTGTCCTTGGTCCATTCATTAAAAGATGAACAAAAATACAAAGGATGACATTTTTTGTATTATTCCTCTTTTCTTATGTGGGTCAGTCATATGTTTTCTTTTGATTCCATTTGATGAGACTGAAGTCAGTTGTGTCAGAAATTTGGGGCTAAGGATGGAAATTTTACTTCTGAAAACTGAAGTGCAGTATCATCCAAATGCCCCATTTGTATCGCTTGTCCTTAGTGGGAGTCTGTAAGAAATACTATAAAAAAATATAAGCCAAGTTTCTGGGTGTAATAAGCATTTTCTGGTGGCAAAGGGCTCTGGTTCGTGCTGTACTCAGTTTCCTGTGTGAAGGTTGTCTGTAATGTGCATTATTCTATAATGTGTAGTGTTAAGAAACTCATAATTAAAGTCTCCAGTCTCAGGACAAGGCACTTCCACAGTTTCTTAGGAGATACCGCTCCCTCTTTCTGTTGCCTGTGTCCATGGATGGCCAAATGGAGGGCATCACCCTAGGTCAGGGAGCTAATAAGGACCAGTATCTGTCATATGATTTCTAAACGTGGTAGGTTAAATTACAAAGCGTTTATTCTTATGACACAGCAATTTATGCTAGATCTGTTATACTGGGCTTATCTATGCAAATCTATCTGCATTTTCAGTTAATCTCTACTTTTTCCTCATTCGTGGTGTTTGTTTCTGTCGCAACTACCATATTCAAATTAATCTTTCAGTATGTCCTTGTATATATATATATATATATGTTGTATTTCAGTATCCATTAATATTGATGTTCCATTTCTCATATGTCTGAAGACCTGCCTTTTTGTTCTCTTATTCCATTATAAATTGAAAATTAATGAAGCCTATATTATTTCCCCTTCAATTTTCCAGTCAGAACTACGAAGTATATGAGGTATAAATTTCAATTGTTTTTACTGAGTTCATATGAAACATACTTCTTGGTAAAGCTAGTGAAACAATTTGAACAATTGTGAAATAAAATGTCAGATGTTATAATGTATTCTAGGCCAGCTTCCAGGTTATGGAATTATCGTGAAAATGTTTAGAAATTCTTAAATGTTGAAGAATTTTAAAATAAACTAGTATCTAAGAACATTAAAACTGAAAAAATATCATTCACAGAAAGCTAATTTATTTCAGTTTTAAAATTGTGAGATGGGTAATACGAATAGTGAATAAAGTTAGGGAATTTGTGGGAACTTGGAAAATATAAATAACCCACAAAATAGGTTATTTACAAAAAATAAATTAATAACAAATAATTTCATTGAACATACATATTGGTTATTTAGCCTACCTGTAAACCTACCCAAGATGTCTTTGCTATATTAAGACAAATATGTAGGAGAGTATTTCAGTATAGCTGTCCTCTTCATCTTTGCCGTCCTTTAATTTACCTTAAAAAAAAAGAAATTGTCAGCTGAGTTGGTGAGATTGATCTTGCCACATATTTCACCTTAACAACTGCTATGTTCTCATTTATTTAATTAAAACCTGGACTGACCTTTGGTGTGTGAGTAATGGAGTAATGGGGGCCACTTAAGTACCAAGAGTGCTGTTCTACAGCAATGTCAGTACTTCACTTTTAGCTGCAATTTTATCTGCCCATGTTCCTTCGGTAATAATTTTCTGTCCTTCAGTTTTATCACCATTCTGTTACTTCTTAGTATTGAATATACTAGTGCTTATCTTATTTTTTCTAGATTAATTTGAATTACTGTTGGTTCATTCTGTTAACATCCCTATACTCTAATAGCGCACCGCTTAATGAACGTAATTCTGGCAGCTGGATCCCGATTTTGTGTTGCTAGCATACCATATATAGGATTTAGCAGCGTACTTGTGTGACACTACGTTGCATGTACTGTTACGTCAGAAATGTTTATGAAAATTATGGCTGCACATAATAGCTGGCTTTTGGTATCTGTGTCAGTTCCTTCAAGGTTAAGATTTGACTCAGTCCTGGATCTGACACCTTTCTGTAGACTTAAATATCTGGAGTGTCTTAATCTTATTGTTTTCAGTAATTTCACTGGAAAAAAAAAAAAAAACACAAAAATCTTCAAGACAAACCAAGTCCAGCAAAGAGGATCATTTCAATCTGCATCTGAGTTTGAAATTCTTAACTCTTATTGTGGAGACGTGCGAAGTAGGTGGGGAAAAAAACACTGAGAGGTGATATGTTTTCCTCAGTCAGTGCAAAGTAATAAGGAATATTTCCCCTACATCCAGTTATGGGGTTTTTTTTTGTTTCCAGAATGGAATTCATAGTACAGATCTTGAGGGGAGAAATACTACAGTGACAGAAGAGTGTTTTGAGCTGGGGGCAGCTCGCCACAGTTCCTCTTCTGCCTTACAAATGCTCCTGCGCTGTGCTTGTTGCACATCTGAGCTGCTGTCACTAGTGAATTAAGCACCAAGAACCTGAATCTGTTGTATATTGTTTATCCTTTCATCCTCCTACCCCGAGCCTGTGCAATGGACTGTCTTGTTTGGACTTCTGAGAGATGTGTATTTCTCTCACCAGAGGCTGAGCAATGTGCCGTGCAGTTGGATAAGACACTGTGACAGTTCCGATGGTCCAGGGCTTCCACAGACAGTCTTTGACTTGTCTCAAAGACTCTTTTGTGCAAATAAGTTTGTGTCTAATTTTGCTTTACTGACATAACCCCAGCCTGTTAATCAGTTTGTTAGGAAATCTTTGAGATTTCCTGGTCTCTAGCAATTCTGTTCCCAGCAGATGAGAGTCAAGACCATGACCTTGATTTGATATCCAGTGGGACTCTGCTGTAGAGCAGAGGTGACAGTTTGGAGTCGCTGAAAAGACACACTATGATGTTCTGAAACCAGGAAAATTTCCTTGGAACCAAACGAAAGCTTCTTACACAGGTGTATTTCATTACTGTAATCCAAAAGAAAGCATTGTGGAAGTTTCAGCAAAGTCTGTCCACTGTCCACTAAAATGCGACAGAAGCTAATAGGCAGCTGGAGATGGTGGCTTAACTGCATTACTTACAGCTGCTGCCTGCGAAAGCACAACATTAGCAAAGCACCAGAGATTATCCAGTTACAGTCAGCCAACAGAAACAGCATAAGGGCTGTTTCTCAAAATGCTCTCCCCGCCACATCTGTTTTCTTCCAAGGATACAGATTCAGCTACACATTCTCCATTCACAAGCCAGTTTCCTGCTGGCTGCTTGATAGTGGGCTTGTGGTCATGTGTAGTGAAAGAAACGTAAAATGACATCTCATTAAAGAGCACTGGCATTTGATGCCAGCTAGTCACTGTATGCAGGTGCTGAAGTGATTAGGGAAAGAACTGATTCGCCCCAAAAGAAGGTATCTAGAAGTGAAAGAACATTTCTCCATGAAGAACATCTCCGTTGCTTTCCAGGACTGGTATTCATGTTAACAGTCATTGTGTTGTCCTTACTTGGGCAAGGAGCCGTATCTCGTTTTAGCCAACTGCACTGCAAGCTTCAAGGGTATTGAGAAAGATGAGAACGAATGTCTGCCCTCTGCCACAGAGAGAATATCATCCATGAGTATCACTGAAGCAGTTTTAGTTTGAGGTCCTGGACAAGAGTCTTGCTATATGACCTTCAGTTATGTTTCCTTCAGCTAATAGATGTGGTAGTTGCCGTTTGGCTTCCTTTCTGCAGAATGTGTTTGGGGGTCACAAACTTGCAAGGCCCTTGGCTGGAATCATTGTATCCACGTGGCCCTCTTCATGGTTAGTTGGATTTTTATGCGTAAAGCAGGAGGAGAAGACTTATCTGGAATCAAGACATGGTGGTTTTGTGTAGGAGACACACTTCATAAAACAGGACGTGAATCAGATTGACAAGCTAGTGGTCAAGGCACCTTTTGATGAATGAAAATTATAAACTGGAGCAGTGCTTGAAGAATTTTTTTTATTGATTTAGCCTATGAGGATTCATACTCTTTTAGAAGACTTTCCAAACTACTGTTATGTGAAGGAAAGATTGTGATTCTTCACACTGCTTATTCAGGTTCGATGCAAGGTGAGGGCACTTAGGATCGAGGAAGTAGTGTTCTATCTCGGACAGGGTCTTTGTCTTGGCTGTTAATGCTCTTCATGTAAAAAAATATGGAGATAAGTCAGCTAAATTAAAAGAATTTATAGTAGAACCTGATTACTGAAATAGTACAAGTTGAATCAAGTGTTGCTGCAGATACTGAGCATATTATTTGTCCTAAATAGAAGCAACCTTCCGATCTGCCTTTTTGAAAACTCCTGAGGCTTATTAAACATATATTGTTCTTTAAGCTTTCTAAGGCTTCCTTCTTTTTTGCATACTTCAATGATTCTTAACGCATGCACAATGATAGAATGAAATGCTACTCATCTTTATTGGTCTGATTAATTCAATATTCATGAGTGCTAGGAATAGACTTAGTAAGTGGAAGATGGCAATTGAAACTTCCTTAACAGCACGCAGAAGATGCATAATAACAGCTAAGAAAACCAAATTGCATGGGTTTGAAAATCTGCTCTGAGCAGTCATTAAGCATTGTTCTTCAGTTGTGTGATTTCATTTCATTAAGTATTTGCATACTAATAGAAAGCTAAAGTTACAAGTCTACTGCTGTGAGCAATGGTTAGCCACTCCTTCCAGTCCTTGTGTTTACTTCTATAGTCACCCACATTGCTTTGGCAAAGCACGGGGAGAAGCTTTAATGATTTCAGCTGCAATAAACCAAATCAAACTAGAGATCAATAATGAACTTAATTTGCTATAGAAACAGTCTGTTTGCTATTTCATCCGGTAAGGTAAGTTAATAACAATTTGGGGCAGAAAAGAAGGATTTTAGTTCTTCTAATTTTATTGTTTAGAAATGGAATAAAAAATGTTTTCTTTACCATTGTCCTTACATGCTGGATTTATTTCACATTCCACTATGTGTGAGCTTTTGAAATGAATGTTTGAAAACTGGGGGGCCAGTATAGCTGTTTGTTTAACTTCTTTATTTGGGGATCTAGACTATCCATTAGAAAAATCCAGTTCCTTTATATAAAAAAATGCCTTAAAGGAATTGACCGGTCAGGCCAGCTTGGCTAATGACAAAGTGTGAACACTACCAGAGCAACATAAATTTAGTTAAAGATCAGGACCGGTAATCTGTGCACTAAATGAAGCTAATCCAGGTAAGATGTTGGCTGGTGGCAGTATGTTATCTGTATAGTCTGTTCTGTTTACAGAAGAGTGTTATATCTGCCATTTCATCAGAAGAAAGAAGCTATAGCTTAGCTTTCATACTTGTAACAAACATTTTATTTCTAGCTGTGTGCTGAAGTTTTAAGTTTCAGGAGGTTTCCTGGCTCAGAGGCCTTTGCTGAATATTTTCTCTGTATTTTCAAGTAATGATGGTGTTGTGTTTCACTGCGCTTTTTGTGTAAGTAAAGCGCACTCTTGATTTTTAGCCTTGTGAAGAAAGAATTGTACGTGATTTTAAAGATCGTTTGCAGAAAGAAATGTTTCCAGGATCTCTATTGCTTCAATAGTGTGAATAACAATAGTTCTATTTTAATAAAAACAATGATGTTCATTGTTAGATCTGAGTTTAGCTCTTCCCCCTTTTTCATGAGAGTAAAAACAATCATGCAAGTGATGTTCCTGCTTGATATTCTGATACTGAAAAAATGGTATTGCCAAGATAATTGGATAGTACGATTTTCTTAAAAGCATAAAACAGCTTTATCTCAGGTATGTCAGTCTTAATGCCATTAATCCTCTAAGGCAGCAGATACCGTGCATTTGCACTTGCGTGCAGTGCAGTATGTGACCTTGCCGTAATATTGGCCATTCAAACAAAGTAAGAGCCTGTGGGAAAATTTGTGCAGACCTCCTGAGTGAAAAAAAGAAAAGAGCTGGAGGTTCACATAGGCAGTTTTCCCAGAGTTTTTCCAGATCAACAGCAGGAAACACACTACAGAATGTTTAGTGCCATATGTATAGAAACAGAATGCATGAAGTAACGTGATCGGTTTTCATTTTGCAATTTGTAGTTTTGAGAGGGCTTTATGTTTTCCTATTTTTCCCATGCTTTGAAAAACTTTATTGTGACAGTATATTTCATTGTCTGCTATGAGCTGTTACAGCCATTCCTTTTAGGCACCAAAGAAAGCACTCTGAAAATCAGGTCACTTCTTTCAGTAGGTATTGCTTGAGGTATTTGACTGTAGGCACATAAGTATTAAAATGTTGACATTATTTTATCTGCCTGTATTTTGTAAACAGCAAAACAGGCACAATGAAAGGAAATGCTGAGCTTTAAGGGTTGTTTATCCTACTCAAGTAATACACAGACAGTGCTCTGACATCCTTTCATAAAAGGTGTTACAGCTGTTAATAGCCAAAGCAAAAATCTACTACTTCTAAAGCGTTTCTTTACCCTGCAAGTGCTCTCTACCAGTTACGCGATGTCTTACCGTTTTCTCCTATTCCGACTTCTGAAATCAGGGTTCCCGACTCCTGTGAAACTGAAATAAGGTAAAGGGGAACTGGACCCAGATTTCTTTCCCTAATATTCTCTTAAATACTGAAATCTTACTGAAAAGGGAAAAAAAAAAAAAAAAAAAGAAGAAAAAAACCCACACCACTTAGCCTTAAATATCTGCAAGAAAACTGTGCAAACTGTTTAACTAAAACAGCTTTAAATCAAATATCCATTACATTCTTCTACTGCAACCTTGCCTGTCTAGGCAGGCAAGATAGTTTGTACAAACACTCTGACTTCCTCAGTGTGTTAAATGAAATTAGAAGCATATCAGGGTTGATATTTTAGGCTGTTCTCTAAATCTGGAGGTTTTTTTCCTACCCATAGCCATCCTTATCTCTTTGGCATATACAGGGTTTACCCTTAAGCCCATAATACGGTAATGGAACTTGGGTTGCGTTTGTATCATTTCCTTTGGTTTTGGGCATGCAGGTAACTCTCAGTACGCAAACCAGCCAGTGGGTTCGTGGCACTCCCTGAGACTGCTTTGCCCCCGGTCTCTGTGTGAACAGCTCAGCTTTCTTTTCCTGCAACCAGAGCGTTGAAAAGGTGGAAGAGCTACTAAAAAGGTTGCATGCTGTTTTTCAGTGGTTGCTCACTTCACTGGGTGAGCAGAGCACCGCCTGGACACTTCCTCTCGACCACATCATGCAAATCGTGGGGCTAGAGCAATGCACTCAAAGCTCATCGCGGTACATGGTGTTTGCATGTGTAAATAGGAATTTTTGTGATAAATTCATTGCAACCAGCTTTCAAAACTCAGCCTACCATATCTAAATCATTTTGAGAAGCTTTGGGATAAAAGGTATTGTACTTATGTATGGGGTTACTGATGACAGAACTCAAGAATTCCAGAGTTATGGTGCCCACAGCAACTATATCTCATCACTTGCATTGCACCTATAAACTACAGCATTAAATTTAACGGTATGTCTATTATTTAATAAAACTACAAGTGTTCAGCTTGCCTGAATTATGGGTGCTGTATGAGCATTGTAGCTTTAACGCCCCTGACTTTTTCTCTGTTGAAGTCACCAACATTAACATTATACTAACATATTTTATTTAGTGCATTAAAGATTAATTCACTAATTTATTATAATGAGAGAAAGCAAAGAACTTTAACTAAAGCATAATGAATGAAATATTAAACAGATTAAAGTGCATGTCCTCTGAGAATTCACAGATTCTCTACATACTCTGACTTAGATATCAAATATCTGCCTGAAAACTGATTGGAAATACACTATTACAGGTTTAAAACTTCTGACTGAAGTGCAAGTATGTCATCAAAATGTCAGCAGAGCTTGATTTTACTAAACCTGTGTTGACTTCTTTTTTGTACATGAGTGATTTGAAAAGTCAAGGTTTAACATTTGATGAGCAGGAGCTGTAGGTTCCAAAATGTTTGTGAGGGGTGGTGTGAATACAGATTGTATTTTTGCTGTTTGATGATGCTGTAGATCTAGAACCAATGCAAGAATAATACCTGAAAAAAATATTATGCTTTGTCTGTCATAAGTTGCTGGAGGAGGGTTGTAAAATGCTCTGTACTCTTGTACGTCAAAAATCAGAATCAAAATCACTATTACAAGTATTACTTTCATTTGCACTTTACAAACGTGTACAAATCATGAAAGCATCAACTTTCCAGATCTGGGGTCTAGGCATAAACTTAGAAGTCACAGAATTGAAACATTGCTTTTTTATTATTTATTTATTTATTTTGTGTGCAAACATATCGGAGCTGTATATCAATCCAGTTCCTCCAGTGGGTTCTGTTAGCACTCGGTACTCTCAGTCTGTAATACTCCAGTTCTTAGCTAAACTCTCACCCTTTTCTAGAAGAATATTTTAAGTGGTTTTAAGTGTATTTATTCAATTACTTCCTATAGCTACACAATTCTGCATGCCATTGTTCAATAAGAAAACTGGACTTTGAAATATATTCCTGCCTTAAGGAAGGAATGCTGCTGGAAGATAAGAATTTAAATGTTTCACAGAAGTAGAGTAACTAAAGGATATTTATAGAAAACATGGAAATTTACTTTAAAAAGGCATAAGGTTAAGAATTGGTTAAATAAAACATGGAGCAACTGAAAAGGAAGTCTGTGTCCTCAGAAGGAAGACTGTCATAAGAAGAAATTTTGATAAAGATACAAGCTAGAGTACACTTCCAGGATTAAATCTTGAGTCCTCTGAGGAAAATATTAAAGCTCCAAGTGAATTTATCAAGGCCAGACTTGACCAAGAGAGATCTGTGAGAAAATAGAGAGCTTAGACTGAGCACAAGAGGAAAACTTATTTGAGCCTGGAAGTTCAAGGAAAGCCCAAAATCATAATGTCAGTAGCAGGAAAAGAAGAGTCAATGAAGGAAGAAAGTTGGCGAGGTCTTGGGCCTGAAATCAGCAGGAAACAAAGCATAGCATGGCTTATGAATAGTTTGGTTGATTAATTATAATTAGTAATAAGCCCATGAATGCTTAGTTCCATTAAATATCTCTGTTCCTTTGTGTAGCACAGTGGGTTTTGGATTGCAGTTTATAGCAGCATAGACTGATAAAATGCCATAAAAATTTGACCTACATTGACAGTAGCATTTGAAAGGCCTTGCAGATTTTGGATTTAGGCTTATGTTTCTAGTGGGGATCAACAGCTAAGCTGTTAGCTAACAGTCCAGTGTTTCAGTTTGGCACGTAAATGCGCTGGCTGAAGTTTGGGAAGCAACAGATACACAAAATACTCAGCAGAAGTTAAATGTTGTTGAAGAACAAACTTTTCATAGAAAAGAGACACTCGGTGATTATCCTTGTAGATAATTCATAAGCTGTAGAACAAATTTCAGCAACCCAGATTTGGCTTGTAAAGGTCTCTCAGCATTGTCGCCAGAGCTTGCTTTATAGAGTTGATTCACTGAGAATAATCAGAAAAGCAGCAAACTAAAATTTCACAACTACTTTATTTAAATCTAACATGAAATATGTTTAACTAAAAAGCCCTTTTGCAGTTTCACCTTTACTATAAAAATGGGGTTTCTGCTAAATAACTTCAGGACAATTCTTTCAAGGACCCTGCTCCACTGCATGTTGTTTCCGCTGTTAGAGGGAAGAGAAGGGTGTCGGTTTAAAATGGTCAGAAGCCCCGAGAGCAGAGGAAGGGAGAGGATGGGTGGGCAAGAGCAACGTGCCCTTGTCCTCTGCTGTCCCAAAATCTCGTGAATGCACATTCCCAGTGTTCCAGATTTCCAATGCAAAGAACAGAGAGCACTTACTTCAGATCAAGAGAAATAATGCACGTCAATAAAAAGGAAAAAAAAGAAAGGAATAAAGAGTTGTATGACTCAGACTAACATAATTCAAAAGGAGGATCCCTGCAAGCTGGCAGGTGTTCATTGGCGCTAATTATGCTATAGAAGCAATAGTAGTATAATTTCACACTTGCAAACCTACTTTTGTGATGATTAGTACATAGCTCCACTAATTTGAAATGTATCTTGAACCAAAATCATCCTTGTGATTCCTATATCATCCTATCCTATCATATCATTCTAGTGATATGCACACTCTGTCTGAAAAGATTGTGATATAAGAATTTGTATTTCATTTTTTGTGCCTCCCCAAAGGGGTTCAGTATGTTGAGCTGAACCAAAAATACCCTGATCTGGTTTGGAAATGCTTTGAATGAAAAACCACCAAAAACCAGATTTATCCAGATCAGTATTAGACTTAACTGAGACTCTCATGGCAGGTGGGTTGGAACTAGATGATCTTTAAGGTCCCTTCCAACCCTAACAATTCTATGATTCTATGTTTGCTATAAAATTCCCAGATAAACAGTGGAAAATAACAAACAGATCCAGAGGTTCTTGTGACCATGCAGGGGGAAAAGCAGGCCTTCGTTGCAAACAGCAAACCATGGTCAAATGGGATTAAGGATGGGCCCTTGGCCATGAGAGTTTTTGTTACGGCTCTGTTATGGCTTAGCACAGTCAAATCTTGCTGTGCAATTGCATCAGGGAAGAGCGTACTAATAAGAGAATTGTGTTTATCACTTCAGGTTCCTCAAGATGAATGGACTGGATACACTCCACGAGGGAAAGATGATGAGATTCCCTGCCGAAGAATGCGTAGTGGCAGTTACATCAAAGCCATGGGGGATGATGACAGTGGAGATTCAGACACAAGTCCGAAGCCATCTCCAAAGATTGCTGCACGGAGAGAGAGCTATCTCAAGGCCACCCAGCCATCCCTTACAGAGCTCACCACCCTCAAGTAAGTCCATCTTTTACTACATCATATAGAGCTCCAGTTTCTGTTCCTATTTGTTTCTACTCTTTACCTCTAGGTACCAGTTAAGTATTTAAACAAGTGCGCTTGATCATGCTTATTTTTGGTTGTTTTTTTTCTGAACAAGAGTAGATTTGGGAATGTATGTCAATGTTATTCTGAAAAGAGGCCCTGCTGCCTGCGCTTTGAATTTGCAAAGTATTTCAACCTGTTAGTGTTAGGTGAGTATTCAGGAATATACAATAGGTCTATACTTTAAATACTTTGCTCAGTTGTAGCTTTGACCTGTGAAAGCTTTGCATAATTGTGTATTTATATGTACTCAACATGTGAAATTAGCCCTAAGCTAGTCTTTGCAACTCATCGGAGAGCATCTGACATTTAATTAAAAAGAACAATGACTGTTTGAAAATAGACAAATCCATGGTTTTCACTCTTTAGTTCACTCAGGATGGCACTGTATTTTGTGGAGAGATATAACCAAAACTGAATTTTTTTTAATCGCTTATGAAAGCTTTAGTCAAGAGGAATGATGAATTTATGTTTTTTTAATGTAACTCTGTGTTTTTCTTTTATTCGGGCCTTTTAAGAGAGACACGCAAATTCTCATGAAAGGTGCACAAACGGGCAATTTTGGTATTAATGTTTTATTTTAAATGATTCTAAAATGGAGAGGTCCCCTAAAGCAAGAAAATAGATTATATCCGCAAAAGAAAATAGTGTGGATTTAAATCAACAATTGTTTCTGTCTGTCTTCTGCAAAATCCGTTGCTGTAATAGTGAATCATAGTTCACTGAACCAAAAATAACCTAATTTTAGTATAACTTGCCTAAGGCTGTAGCTTTAAAATGGAAAAAAAAAAAAAAAAAAAAAGAGCTGTATCTCTTCTAGTATCCATGATTAGTGACTAAAGACTCCTCCTGCATTTCCCTCATTAATTTCCTCTCCTTCCTTGTCCTCCTCTACCCCATTTTTTTCCCAGAGACCTTATCTGAGAAATAGATTTCAGAGAAAAGCGTTTGATCCTTGTTAAGAATGTCATGCTCTTGACATCAGCGATGAGTAGACCAGAAGACACAAACATGCTTACTGCATCTCCCCATAGCAGCCTGCCTGACTTTGTCTCAAGGGAAGCCAGGAATTGCTTCTGCTCTGTCTTTCCATTAGTGTCCAAAGGAGAAAGTAGTCTCATTTTCTGCAGGGATTTTCATAAGCTAGCTGGCACTTGCTCAAGGGATCCAGTGATTCCTCTTATCATCCAGCAGACTTTACCACATCCTTCCCTGAGCCAAAGCTCCTCCCCTGAGATCAGTTACTGCAGCCTCTGCAAGGTGAAAGTAAATGTTACGTACCACCACAAACTCCATAAAGCCATGCTTTATGCACGGACACACTCAGGCACAGAGCTTATTCTTTTTGGGACGTTAGAAACCTATGTTCCGTAGTTCTGTAATATATATGTGAAGTACAATGCGTCACAGTGAGTGTATTTGCTCTTGGTCATTTCTGTTCTCTATAGATATGAGATTTGCAAAAGAATATGGAATTATTAAAAGCAAAATGTCCTGTATGTCACTGTTCACCCACAGAGGATGTTAGATCACAGGGGCTAGGCAACAGAAGCTTTTGGGTTTAGCTTTGAAGTCATTGTAATTCAGCAAAGTACTTGTATGAATACTTCATTTCACATATGTTTTTTAATCCCTTCCTATTCAGGAAAGCTTTTAGGAATGTACTTAATTTTAAGCTGCACTCTATAAAATTCATGTAAGTTTAGGAGCTATGCAGAAGTAGGATGTAAATCACAGGACAAGGAAAATGGTAAAAGGTAGTAAAACAAAAAAAAGAGGACATAATATGAAATAACTTTTCTTTTTCAATGACTTTTCAGCACAAATTGGGATGAGGTAGAATTATTTCTTTTAACCTATGATGGTACTTTATAGAAATATCTCTTCCTGGGAAACTTTTCCATTTTCAGACACAAATTCTATAATACATAATTATGCATTGCTTTTATTCCTTTCTGCTGAACGTGATAATTTGGGGTTTTTTTTGTGAGAACTAGCCAAGTGCTTGCTCGGGGAATTGAAGTATTCTGCTAAGCTAGGTCTTTTTTGAAAACTTCTTCGTACTGTCTTTGTAGCATGACTTGACCTTGGCTATGACATTGCTTGTTCATCCCAGGGCTACCCTGATTACTCTGAGAGCTGTGATAGAGCTTTGCTGGCATGTCGGCCAGAGACTAAATTAGGGCCCCTAACTCGCTGAATATAGGTCATCAAGCAATTGTGTAATGCGTGATAACAAGTTATTTCCTTGGCTTACTGTTGACTTGAGTTCAATTTGCACCTGAATAAGAGCCTTATGGAAATGTGCCAAAAGCCACTCTAGTCAGCCCTCAGCCTTTTACTGACACTAGTGGACTTTCTACCTTTCTACCTACCTTGCAGGGCACTGTTAACACCTTAAAGCTGAGTGGTATTTCACTCCTTTAATTATGTTTTTTTCTGTCAGTGAAGAACAAGGCACCTTGTGAAAGTGGTGCTTCTACAGTGGTAATTGTCAGGGATCTTCTGCATTTCTTTCTGCTGCTCTCTCAGTTTTCTGTATGCAGTCTCTAGTTGGCTTAGCTTTCATCTTTGGCAGAGCAAACAACTTAAAAACACGTTCCCTTTTGCTTTCACTGTTGGTTTTGAAGGGATTTTTCGTCTTGTGGGACTTTTCCTCTCCGAGTACTTTAAGTCTAATATTGGTCTCTCAACCCACGCTGTCCCTCCCACCTACCTACCTTCCATTGCTCATGCGCCTACTCTTCTGAGAAAGGGTTTTCATTATTACCAATGTTTCTTTTTATATAAGGAACAACTTTTGAACAGCACAACCGTGTCATATCTCCTTTACGTAATACAAATTTATTTTCCTGGTTTTGCTGAGGGATTTTTTTTCTTGCTATGCCTTACAATCTCCCTCCTACAATATTCCTCCCATGCCATGGTTTCCATGTGGTTACAGCACATGTGTCAAATGCTGTGGTGCCATTCTGAATAAAGCACAGCTTGCTGTGATCTTGAAACGCACACCTCCACTGCTGTACTCTCATTATCCTACCAGGAAGTAGGCAGCTTTTTCTTTCTGTCTTTGCTAGAAGTGTCCTCCTGGTTTTTAATCTTTCACAGTCCAGATAAACTGATCCAGCTGAAAAAAAAACCTGACATTTTGTTGCTCGTTCCTGAAAAGTGGCAGAAGTTTATCTTGCACTTGTAAGCAGATGGAAAATGGACTGGTTAGCTAACTTTGAAAGAAGATGCAGGCAACAGATAACTGACATTTCCATTACAGCTGAGCTTGATTCAGCACGTATTCCTTCAGCTATCTGTATGTACCTTGGTTATGTTTAGCCTGGTTTTTGTTGGGAAAAAAGTATGCAATTACATTGTCTGTCCACATGCCAACCGGTCGCCTCCACCTGCCAGTAACTTTTGAATCCATTGGCCAACTTTAACCAAGTTTGCTAGAGAGACCGAAGATATGAAAGATACAAAAGATACAAAGTTCCAGCAATTTTATGAAGATGTGTACCTGGATAAGACAAAGATCTGCAGCTGTGCCTTATGATCTCTTGTAGGAGTATGGGCAAAGTAGCTGGTGAGTCAGCCAAGGTATAACTTGATGGAAGCACTTTCCCAACCTAAAAGATGAGGAATATGGAAGGGACTGGAAAACTCTGTTGAGGACAAGAGGTCTAAGAGATGGATCCTGTTACCAGAGTTGTTCTCCTTCATTCTGCCCCTTTCCTCTTCTCCACTGCACACACATTCACTGCTTAAAATATGGGTTCAGATTCTGCTTCCTACCTCAATATTGCTGCTACTGTGGGGACTTCAGCTACTGGAGTCTTCTGCACTTCTGTTTTGTTTTTTTTTTTTCTAAAATATTACAATACTTAATGGTAAACCATTTTTGGACATTTTACATGCATTTTGGGTTATATACAGTTGCAAAATTGTTTGTTTGAACTCATATTTGATCATACAAACATTTTTCTGAGACAAGTTGTACTCTCTGGTCACCAGCATATTGACAATTTCAATGGTCTTGTTACATTGGAGGTGCATTTGTAGAACTTGTGAAAAGGAGAGAAGGAAGAACAGAAATGAGGGGGGTTTTTGCCAAATCTTTATTTTCAAGGTGTTTTAGTAGAGGCATCATGTTTTTCCAGTCAGCTGTGACTTGGCGAAACACAATTATAAATACCACAAACACTTTTTAACGGGCTCCAAGTTACACCACTGATAATGAAAGCAAAAAGCATTAGGCTTTTCTCCTTTTTATCTCATGGTAAAGAATTTGTCTGTGTAACTTCCATCATAGCTGCATCTGTTCCTGTGATTTACTACATAAATGAGTGACACTTAGAATAAACCAACCAATCCCTAACTTTAAAGGTTGTCAGAGACATTCCAAAAATATGTGCATGTTATCTGTGTACAGTCAGGCTTATATTTTTAATATGCTAATACAAATAGCTTAAGTACTTTCTACTTGTCTGTTTCTAGGAATCTAAAGATAAAATTGCTTTGAAAACCACGGTGCCATTTTTCTTAATATCCTATAAAATCACAGTAAATTATCAAGCTCAATTGAGGCAGAACCTAGGCACAAACTTAATAGCAGTGACAAAAGCAAGAAAAAATGGGTAGATCTGATTTATAAATCCTGAATTCTAACTTTTCATCACCTGTCTGAGAACTGACCAAGTCAGTGCCTGGAGGACAAGCCTTCAAGCTAGGGTCAACCTATATTACAAATCAAGTTTTGACAGAGTTGCAGGACCAGCTCTGCTAGGATGACTTGCAAAAAAAAATCCAACCACCCCATTGTTACATAGCGTAAGATGTTTCAGATAGAAAATCCCCTGATTGAGTCAAAGAAATTACAATCAAAATAGCTTTAAAATCTGGAAGGCTCCCAAATAATTTTGTCTGGTGGTAATTTTTGGTGATTGGGAGGAAGGTGATATGCACACATGGACACATCCATATAGACTGTGGGGAAGGTAAAATGCATCATCTGCACTGAGTGAATTAATGGTGAAATTGTGCAATGTCTGTTTTCACACATGATGCTAGGACTGATGTGAATGAAAGGATAAGCAAAGGTCCAAAATCTTTTTACACTAAAGACACAGCAAATTAAATGTCTCATGGCAAGGACGTTGTTAAATGTTATGCACAAAGCTGGAGGTCATTGTAACTTTGATTTTCCTATAGCGATGCAATAGACGCGTCTGTGTACGTAGATATCTTCATGGCTTCTCAAACTGAAAAATGCAGCTCTCATGAAATTGTGGAACAATATGGGCTCTTGAGATGTTTCTCCCACCTTCTCAGCTTTTCTGAAATGCTGCTCTTGGGAAGTGTCTGTACTGAGGGAAATGGTAGGGGATGTAAGGATCATTGTGGCCTGACACACTGCCTATCTAGGCTGTTCTGGCATTTGAGCAAACTAAAGCTGGTGTCCTTACACTGCACTTCACCATACGGCATAGCGCATATCCTTAGGTATGAAAACCACCTTGGTCTTAGCAATGAGGTCCTATTTACTTTAAGGTGTTTCTATAATACTCCTATAATATGCTCCAAAATATCCTCAGAAAAAAGCGTCATATAAACAAAAGCATACTTCTTTTTTTTAAATGGAGATGTTGTCCTCATTCTGCTAAAATTAATGAAAATGTCCCATTAACTTCACCGGCCCAGATCACAGACAGGGGGAAGGGAGAGGGAAAACGTAAGGTGATACAATACCTCATCTTCCTTATGGTGAATATTTTTAGACACGTGCAGGGAAGCTTGTTCATTTTCGTTCTTGTTGAGTGATTTCCAATTAGGGAACAATGACTTTCCTAACTAGTACAAAAGGAGCAAGTCTGATTAATCTTTTATTAGTGTTTTACAGTATGTTTCCAGTACAGTGTTTCATTGTTTCGTGTTGCAGTCTCTTGCATTTTCATCAAACCTTTAGCTAGTGAAAGAAGTGTTTCCATTTTCCTTGAGCTGTATTTTATTTATTTGCTTGAAGGGGAAGTTTTTTGGATTTCCCACGAGAGACGTGTGCATCTCCATAAACTTTAGACGTGCAGCCAAAGGAATAGTATTCTGGAACCATTGTTGGCCTATGTAGTAACTTTGCCAGCCCACAGTCACTGATGCATGATACATTACTTACTTTTTTATTCATATTATTGCAGTTCCTTCTCTCTTCTCTCTGAAAGCTAGGGAGAAGCTGTTGGACAGGTTTCTCACTTTTCAGGCTCATGTGTCAGGTATGATTAAGTTCAGTGAATAATTTATAAGTCAGGATAAAATTTGAAAGGCAAGACAATAAAAAATATATTTATTTTGAGGTAGTAGGTGGGCATGCCTCTAGAGCCAATGGTTTCCTTATGGCAGCTGACATCTGTTTTGTGTACATGATATTTAAGGAGCAGAGAATATTGATTTATTGAAGGAACTTAGAGCTTGGAGCTTTTAACGAACAGTTGCAACTTTCCACTGGTGGATATATAAAGCATGTTCAGTCAGGTAATGCTTAATATCACTGATGGGCATGTGAGAAAGCTTGTGCCCCATGGCAGCTTCCCTTCTGGGCTTTGTGTCCCCTCACACAAAGGTATGGATGCCTTTACAGCGCAGAAATGAACCCACTCATCTCGCTCTACAGTCCTCTGTGGAGGCAGGGCGTTCCTGCAGTTCACCGCATAGTGCGTAGGCAGGATGGGCACTCCTCCTCTCTGCTTCTGTCATGACCTTCACCAGGTTGTCTTGCAACGAAACTGAGATGCCCTAGCTACTACAGTCCCGCTGCTCGCAGACATTGCTTATCCCTTCATAAAACCTGACCCACGTCAGTCCACACCTAGCTCTGTATGCCCTTATGCCCTGATACGTCAATATTGTCACATTTGGATAAATAAAGTTATTTCTTGTTTCTCTAAGATGAGAAGTCAGAATTTTGTTGTAATCTGTGACCTACACTACAGTTGTTGCCTCACTTGTACTTTTACCTTTACTTGCTGAAATTTGAGGCAATGAAACAGTTACAATTAACTTACACAAAAATAAATATTAGCCAAAAAAAAACCAAAACCTTTAACTTTGCTAGTCAAAGTGTTATCTTTTGTCAATACTGGAGCAGCGTCTTGGAAGTTGATAATTTGTTAAAGAAAAACTGCAACCTCATTTAGATGATTGCCTTATTTGCAGAACTCAAAATCCTTGTCCTGTATGTAGTCATCTGGCTCAACTTTGCACATGATTTAGCTTTATGTTAGACATAGCTACAGATGAAAAAGAGGACTTCGGACTTTTTAGCTTCTCTCAGTTAAATCCTGTAAGCATTTATTCATTCTAGGGCTTGCTTTAAGAAACACAATTATAATCGCTGAACCAAGCTGTGGTTTTCAGCCATCTCTTTCAGGGTATAGTTTTTACACAGACAACTTGAATGTTTGTGTGCAAAACTGGTTCTGTTGTATTTTAAGCCCTACTTCTGCCCACTTACTTAAAAGGCTGCCTCAGAAAGGAAGTTAATAATGTCCAGTGGGGACAGGAGAAGAAATACTGCCTTAGACTGCAAGGATATACACAAGCTGTATGTTAGGAAAATTTTCCTAATGGTGCTGATAGATAAGCACAGGAATGGATTGCCAAGAGAAATCACTTCACTGGATATTTTCAAGAAAAGGGTAGAAAATGTCTGTCAGGACAAATTTAGGTATTGCTGATCCTGCTTTAGGGTAGGAGGAGGGACCAAATGACCTCATGAAGACCCCTCTAGACCTATGTTTTATGATTCGGTCTCTCTTACTCGGGTTATTGAATATACCCACCATCACTGTTCTTGCTTCCTTTCCTTAACTTATTTTTTTAAATACAAAAAATATAGTTCTCATCAGGACCAAATTATTCCTGAAGGCCTGCTGTTGAATAGTAAATATAGATATCCCACCCGCAGCAGTGCTGCGCAATTCTTTCATGTTTTTTAAATGTTATTTCATTGCTAGCGTTTTCGAATTATTTTCCGACTGCTGCCAGCCATACTATGCTTGACTCTCAGTATGTGATCCTGTACTATCTGGCTTAGTTTGCTAAGGGGAGCTCAGCTGATGTATTAAATCTGCCATGCAGAAAATTCACAGGCATAGAGAGAGATGTGCGTCTGCACAAAATTCAATCTGTGGTCCTTAATGTCCAACATAACAAGACAAGCAAACAGGCCACAATAATTAAGTTAATTATTCATAATAAGTTTCTGTTCTGATCAGCTAGAAGTGCAATATTCCTTCACTGTGAAATGCTGGAGACCTTTTAGATTAAAAAGGAAAAAGTTAAAATAATGTATTTTGCTTTAGTAATGTGAAATTACAAGATAAACAGTGTTTCTGCAGACAACCCTTAGGACCTTCTGTTAATTTGCATCATGTTAGGGTGAGAGAGACGTGAAAGTGAGTAATTGTTCTGCCCTTACAAATAAAAGATGCTATTAATATCTAAGTCATGCTGATGCCCAGTCATTTGACTCTTGTATTTTCTTGTGTTTGTATTATTGCTAAGATGGAGTAACTTTCAACTTATTTTAGTAATTCTCTGCTGGCTTGGGTGCAGTATGGGGTGAAGGTTAGGGGCAGGGGGCAGCAAAGAAAGTGTATAGTCCCTCTTAGCCGAGATGCTGAAGTAGGCCGGCATCAAATACCACTCTGCTCCCAGTGACACAGGAGAATGAAAGTTCATCTGAAGAGATTTGACTTTTTAAAATCTCCTCTCCTTCTAATAAAGTTATAAATCTTTTCAGGAGGGGAGCAATTGGGGAAAATCCTTAAAGACTTTCTTAGATTCTGTCTGCTTTCTCATTCGTTGTACACCACAGAAGTAGAGAACCATCATACGATCACTGCTTGTGTTATTTGTCTGTGCTACCTGACCAGCCCCTATCCCAGCTTCCCAGCAGCTTTGCCGGCGGCAAGCCCAGAGACCGCAGAAAGCACTAACTGGTTTTGTCATCCCCAAATGCCAGCAGCCACGTCCAGAGCACCCAAATCCTTCCCTTTATTTAAGTGACATCGGGGTGGCAGCCATGCTTGGGTTGTGTCTGTGCAGCTCTGCACTGTGACAGTGATGTATCATGCTGAAGGCAAGCTCTGGAGCTTTCAGGACTAGTACATAAATCTCTCTTGTTTTATATCTGACAATTGCTGCTGCAAATCTGCGCTAAGCCTTCATTACTCTACAGTTGAAAGGAAACCTTGAAAAACTTCCTTTGGAAAGTAGTCCTCCTTGGGCTAGTCCTAAAAATGTTCACAGTTATTATGTATTACTTTATCACATCAAAATAGGCATGCTATAGAGGATTCTTAAAACTGTCTCTTGTAATAATCAGTATTTCTTACTGTCTGCATAACAAAAATTGAAAAATGTACTAGAAAGCAAAATAATACAAGGTTCTTACTTCATTTATTACTTTTACTCTTTGTTTTACGAAACTTAAAACTGCTACTTTGCTTTTGTCACACTTAGAGATATAATTTTGTTCTTGGAAGTTTGCATAAATCTCAAAACCAAGGATACATAGAATGATAGAATCATAGAATGGTTTGGCTCGGACCTTAAAGATCATCTAGTTCCAACCCCCCTGCCATATGCAGGGACATCTCCCACAACAACAGGTTGTTCAAAGCCCCATCCAGCCTGGCCTTGAACACTTCCAGGGATGGGGCATCCACAGCTTCTCTGGGCATCTTGTTCCAGTGTCTCAGCACCCCCATAGTGAAGAATTTCTTCCTTACATCTAACCTAAATCTGCCCTCTTTCAGTTTAAAGCCATTACCCCTTGTCCTATCACTACGTGCACGTGCAAAAAGTCCCTCTCCAGCTTTCTTGTAGGCCCCCTTTAGGTATTGGAAGGCTGCTATAAGGTCTCCCCAGAGCCTTCTCTTCTCCAGGCTGAACAACCCCAACTCTCCCAGCCTGTCTTCACAGGACAGGTGCTCCAGCCCTCTGATCATCTTCATGGCCCTCCTCTGGACTCGATCCAACAGGTCCGTGTCCTTCTTATGATGGGGGCCCTAGAGCTGGACGCAGTACTCCAGGTGGGGTCTCACCAGAGCAGAGTAGAGGGACAGAATTACCTCCCTCGTCCTGCTGGCCACGCTTCTTTTGATGCAGCCCAGGATGCGGTTGGCTTTCTGGGCTGCCTGTGCACATTGCCTGCTCATGTTGAGCTTTTCATCCACCAACACCCCCAAGTCCTTCTCCTCAGGGCTGCTCTTAACCCATTCTCCGCCCAGCCTGTATTTGTGCCTGGGATTGCCCTGACTCAGGTGCAGGACCTTGCACTTTGCCTTGTTGAACTTCATGAGGTTCACACGGGCCCACTTCTCAAACCTGTCCAGGTCCCTCTGGATGGCATCCCTTCCCTCCAGCATGTCAACCACTCCACACAGCTTGGTGTCATCGGCAAACTTGCTGAGGGTGCACTCAGTCCCACTGTCCATGTTGCCGACAAAGATGTTAAACAACACTGGTCCCAATACCAAACCCTGAAGAACACCACTGGTCATTGGTTTGTACTTGTACATCAAGCTGTTGACTTCAGCTCTTTAATTGCAACCATCCAGCCAATTCCTTCTCTACCAAGCAGTCCACCCATCAAATCCATGTCTCTCCAATTTAGAGACAAGGATGTCATGCGGGACAGTGTCAAATGCTTTGCACAAGTCCAGGTAGATGATGTCCGTTGCTTTTCCTTTATCCACCAATGATGTAGCGCCATCATAGAAGGCTGCCCAATTTTTCAGGCATGATTTTCCCTTTGTGAAGTCATATTGCTGTCACCATTCACCCCTGTATTTTCCATGTGCCTTAGTATAGCTTCCATGCTCTTGCTGGGCACAGAGGTGGGACTGACGGGCCCGTAGTTCCCCAGGTCTTCCTTTTTTCCCTTTTTTAAAATAGGCGTTATGTTTCCCCTTTTTGATTCAGTGGGAACTTCGCTGGCCTGCCATGACTTCTCAAATATGATGGATAGTGGCTTGGCAACTTCATCCGCCAGTTCCCTCAGGACCCACAGATGCATCTCATCAGGTCCCATGGAGTTGTGCACCTTCACGTTCCTCAGATGATCTCAAACCTGATCTTCTCCTATAGTGGGCAGTTCTTCATTCTCTCAGTCCCTGCCTTTGCCTCCTGCAACTTGGACAGTGTGACTAGAGCACTTGCCGGTGAAGAATGAAGCAAAAAAGTTGTTATATAATACGGAAAGCTTACAACCAGTCTGGGTGAAATGGTGTCATTGATGACATCAACTGAGTCATGACTTCATCTCATAATATTTATGTTTGTATCAGTGATAGAAATTATACTTATAAAATCTGGAACTTGGAGAGGAGGAGGGCGGCAATTTCTGACTTTGAAAAGGTCTTTTTTCCTTATTCTACTGGGATGTAGCCAACATGTCCTTCAACCATCCTCGTGAAGTTGCAGTTAAAGATGTTAGAAATCTCAGAAGCATTGCCACTGTCTACTCAATAGGGTCCAATCTAAATGTCTAGCCATGCATTTCAGACTGGTGCAGGATCTGCTGGACTCATCTCGGTCATGTGGCTGTAAGAGCTGTGAGACAAGAGAGCTTTGGCAGAGATTTGTTGCTCAGGCTTGCTTGAAATGCTGGTGAGTCAGGCTGTGCCACTGCAGTTGTTCAGTCATTTACGGTTGGGTAGAATGTCATTTCTGGCAGAGCAGTAATTCTCCATCTATTATTTCCCCCCACCCCCTACTTACAGATCATTTGATTTGGGGCACAAATTAATTGCTGATTACCTGTGATGAACAAATCTGAATTGAGAGGGAGTGGATGATGCCTTATTCAAATAAGATGTTAGACTGACAGTGGCTAGAATGAATGTCAGCACAAAGTCACTATTTCTGGTGTCCCTTTCTCTTTTCTTTTCTCTTTTTCTTTTTTAAGTGATTCCTTAATATTCCTAAGTAATAATCCTTAGTACTTAGGCAAGTATCCTTTCTCCATTGAAAGAGACAAGGTTTGCATGAAGAATACTGCATCCAGAGTCACTGTCCCTTCACACAGTGACTGAATGACCTGACTATCAACTATTTCTATATTTCCACCTCCCCAATGCTTACTTTATTTCCCTTTTTAATGAATTTCACACCTGTGAAAATAATGAGAGTGTAGCATTCTCTTCCGCTTTCATTTATTATTGCCGTGATCCTAACACACTCTCCTGCTAAGATTTTAATCAGTGCTGATTTAATTACTAACCTTTTTAACTAGTCCTGTTACTAATTTCATCCTTGTGAGTCTCTCACAGTTCTTTTATCCCACAGTTTCTAGTCCCGACTAGAGCCGGTCTGTTGCTAGCACTCCTGGATCCTTTTCTTTGCATCCTTTTCTCGCTGGGGAGGCATGCAGCTTGTGTTGGAAAACAGCTATGCCTTCCTTCATTTCGGTGCTCCATTGCTACCACCATACCTGTGGTGATTAGTGGCACTCAATCACGCTTCAGGCTATCTTTGGAGTCATTTCCTGGGCAACTGAGTTTGCTCCCTGCTCCAGTGCTCCGGACAGAAGTTGCCGCAGTGGCTCACCACCGCAGCCTGGCAGCCCAGGTGCCCTGGCCATCAACCATCGGCCGGGCAGCCCTTGCGCACCGATCCCTGTGCAAACATGCATGAACGCCAAGGAGGCTTTATCCTATCAGCTCCTATTGTCCCTTCTCCAGAGAAGTTAATCAGATTCGTTATATCTCTGTGGTGACTGCGGTATCTGCCTGAGTGTTTTGCCTCTGGCAGAGGATTGACAAGCCCTCATTTTCTATTGAAATTGCATGTTATGACTATATTTCCTTCCCCGGTTCTCGGAATCAGTATGTCCACATAATGGTAGCTTGTTATTTAATGTAACTAGTTGCCTTAAGGGCAACAGCCCAAAGAATAATAAAATAATCCATTTGAAGATCATACAAACAATGAATCACCTGAACAGCTGTCTCTTTAAAAACTGGGAGGTAGTTTGATGTTATTGTCGCAGAGATTCTTCATCTTTTGAATGTATTTTCAGATTATGTGTTTTATTTTAGGTACTGCTTTAAATGATGTACATAATAGACAATAATAAATAACACTAACGGAAGAATCTTTATTTTTAAGGAATATTTTTAAAGATGAGGGTGAAATAAAATTGACCTGTAAAGTAATACTTGAAACACTGATTTTAGAACTTCTTGATGCTTATTTGCAAGCCTGTTTTACAACATTTTCAATTATCAAGATTTTTAAAAGATCTAATCCCTTCTCATAAATAGAATATTTATATTTCTAGAGAGGAAAAGTAAAATTAGTCTTTTTTGTAGCCAAAAAAAGAGAGATAAAAGCTTGCTTCTGAGTTGTATCTTACAGTTTTTATTGTACTATCTTATATTTCATGATTACTGCCTCAGTGTTTCTATCGCTGGCAGCACCCACGCCAGACAGAATGGGAAGGTTAGATCTGATCCAGGTTAGATCCAAGATGAATCTAAATCCCCTGCCCTGCTCCCTGAGCTACCCACAGCCCCCACCCATTACAGGCCTGAGATACCCATTGGGAGGGCATCCCGCTCCACGGGGAGGCATGTGCTGTACTCAAAATCAACACTGGGGTTATTTCCCTAAGGCATGAGACTTAATAGGAATAAGGCACAGCAAAATGATTGTCAACTGTTTCTATGGAAGTCCTTGGGAATACATTGCAATTGGGATCTGGGTCCTCAGTACTGGATCCAGCAGTGGGTTGTTTACAAGTCTCAAGTGTAGCGTTTAAAATCTGAGCTGTGGAGGTTTTTTCTCCCCCCTGACAAAGTACATGGAAAGTTTTAAATGTCGGCCTCCTACCCAACACAATGGGATGATAACCTCTGCCATGAATTAATCAAGCTGCTTGTTAAAAACATTATCTTGCCACTGTTCTTCCAAGTTCTTTTGAATTCAGCCAAATTTAACAGCTTTCTCTTCCATAAAATGATACAGTAAGGTTAATTATAGTTCAGCAGCACTCTAAGGTATGATTTGGCTGCTCGGTGTTTCTCAGGTCTAAAAAGAGCGTGAGGGGTGCACCTGGAATGAGCGCCTGGCTTGCGTTGTTCCCCCAGGGAAGGGGAGGATCAGTCGAGCGATTAAAATGAAGGGCTGAAATTGCAAAACTCTCCGGTGCGGTGCCCCTTTTTCTGGCAGAGGGTAGCGGGGTGGTGGGATAGTCTGGCCCCCACTCCGACGTGCAGGCGGCTGTGGCAGGTAGGCTGTGGCCTCGGGCGCAGGGGCTGAGGAAGGAGCGCTGGGCGCCCCACCGCTGCTGCTCCCTGCCTGGCCTCTTCCCAGCTGCGGATATCCACTTGCCTCCAGCTCTCGGTAAAAAAGGGATAATAACACTCACCTCCTGCTCATGGGGATGTCACGAGGATTGATTCATTACAGTTAGTGCAGCAATTACGGAACCTTCTAAAGAGGCTGCAGAAATGCTAATGCAGTCATCGTTAGTCATTGCCCCCTTGCTCTTAGCTCCTGTTTTGTACTCCTGAAGCAAGGCTTGCGTCAGCATTTCCTTGTGCTCATTGGGATGCCTGGGAAGAGCCCCACCATACCGCACGAGCAGCGAGGCACAGCGTGGGGAAGAAGTTAAATCATCCTTGTACTTCCCTGCTGGAGGAAGAGCTGCAGAGGCTGGCGAGACCTCAGCCAGGGATAAAAGGGTCGGTTCTTGTAGTACCTCCTCAACTGTGCTTCCCACACACGTCCTGCTTCCAGGATGTTCTCTTTCCACCTGCTGTACGTATTTGCTCTCCGCGTGATGTGTGAAAGCCCGAAGGGGAGCACACAACTTCTAGGAGTAACAGTAACTCATGTTGCATTTTGCTGTGTCTGTTGAAGTTCATAGGTACAATCTTCTCATATCTTGACACGTCTCCCCCTCTCTTACCACCATGCAGCCCACACCCATTGCTAACATATGTCCCAGAGGTGGTTCAGATACTTTCACAGGGGGTAAGTGATAGCTCGGCATGCTTCCCTTCAGCTAGTCCTGCCTCTCCTCTTCCCTCTATGCCCTGCCTACGTACGCTAATCCATGGCTTCCCACTCACATCTCTTAAAATTTGCTTTGTATTTGTTACCCTTCATACTATAGCAGAAGGGAATCTTAAAAGGCCTTTCTCCCCTCCCCCCCCCTCACTCCCCCCCCCATAAGGAAGGCCTTCAGATATAGGAAAAGATATTTTAACACAGCTCAGAGCCTGAGCTGCCGTGGTATGTGCTGCACAGAGAAGCAAAGCACACCACACACACTGAAAATCCCAGTCTGGCTGAGTGGAGGGGGTTCCCACTGTATGCTCTCTGCATGCCTATTCCTGGAAAACCTGTGAATGTTCTGATGAAAAGCCATTTGGAAGGCTGCGAGAAACATTTATCTCTGTTGTTATCTCCTGATTTCTCCTCTTCGGAGAGGGTAGACAGCAGCACCAGTGGTCCTGTCCTGATAGCAGCCTAATTGCCCACTAAGAGAATGGTGCTGCCAGGGACAGTAAAACCCACATAAGCTACTGGAGGAGCGGTTTTCTACTTACATCCCAAGGTCTTAGTGCACTCACAACAGAGAATATTATCCATGAGCTTGCCACAGTCTTCTCAAGAGGAATATTGGTCCATTTTCTTCTGCTGAGTTTAAGCTTGATTTGTTCCTGTTTGGAAAGGCAGGACTGGGCATGTTAACTTCAGCAGAATTTTTCTAAGTTGAGGAAAAAAACGTGACTCAAAGTTGCCCATTGATAGACCTCCAGCAAAACTCCAAGATTTGACCTGCTAAACATCTAGCAATTACCCATCTAATTAATTACTTGCTTATCTTTAGATAAAAACAACTTTTTCATTTTATTTAGCACTTTCCTGTTACTGAATACGTTCTCATTAGCGAGTAGTGAATAGCTATACACATAAAAACCTGCCTCACATATCCAAATTGCTTCCTTCCTTCTATAAATGGATATTTAGCATAGCTATCTGTAGTGAAAGGAGCAAGACCAGTAATACAGCCATTGAGAGCATATTATTGTGTTGGGCTTTTCTTTGGTTTCTACTTTCAAATAGCTTTATTGTTAAGGAATATGTAAGTAACATTTTAAGGAAGTTACCGGTTTCTGTACGGAAGCAAAATTCCTTTTTCAACCCCAGTGCTGACCTGCCCTTTCTAGTCACCAAGAAAAATACTTTCGTTCATAAAAAGTACATAAAAAAGCTTTAAATCCTACCATTTTTGTAATGATGTGCTGAATGCTATGAAAGCAAATTGCCCTATGAATCCTAATTAATTGGAAATCAGGTGCACAATTCATCTGGGCTGTAAAAATCAGAATATATTCTAAGATATAATAGATGCACAGCATCTTTTTTATAAGCTTTCTGTTTCTTGCGTCCTTGAACTTTGTATTTGTGTGCTTTCTTCACCAACTGTGAAAACTCGATGTTTTTTTCCTTTAACTATAAAGGTTTTGTAAGCCTCATGAGATGAGTTTTAGGAAAAACATAATGCATTTCAGAAGTGTAATAAATAGCAATCACTGGCAGCACTAGATTATTCCTCCCTCTAGTGGCTGGCTAGCTGGCTCCAGTGAGAATAAATGGAGTTCTTTATTAACATCTCAATGAATTATTCCATTAGTTTAGCTACTGGGAACTTACCTTTTTCAGACTAGTATCCTCAAACTCCCTGCCTACTTGGTAATCCATGGTGCCTCTGTGCCCGCATCCATAAGTATTTTACATGACCAGCCTTTCAATTTTTCAAGGCCACCTCTCTACAGTGTTCTCAAGCTTTCCCAGTCCCTTCTGTACGTTATATTACATGGTTCCCAGTTGCGGTCATGTAAAGAAGGTCGTCCCACTTCTATTGCCTTTCTGTGGTTCCACACGGTACGTTACACAAAGTCCAGGTAATTTATCACAGCTGATCTCTGATGTATGTTAAACTGAAAAAGTGGTGAATTTGAGTCAGCTGAGTTTGTCTAGTCATGGTGCAATACTGGGAACTGCGTTTGGACAGTGAGCAGGATATTAGTGCTTCCTCCATCTGCCTGGATGTGTCAGTGCATGCCCATGCACCAGTGGGCAGCTTGCTAAGAGAGACCCAACACATCTCTCTGTGGATAGTTCAGGAAAATGTGAAGGTCTTGCAGAGCTGGAATGCTCCACTTAATTTTACCTAGCAGCAACCCCTGTCTACTTAGTCAGAGGGACAAAATTCAGTGGATTAACAATTAGCCCTTACTTGGCACATGACAGGAGAAGCCAGAGTCCCAGGATGCTAATCAGACCTTCGCAGGTGGCCTTGTGCATCCCGCCTGCACGCAAAGACATGCTGGTGTTCAAACATCACCAGACAGGTCTCTGCCCTGTTGCTCCTCACAATAAAAAATTATCACAGTCACTGTTTTCTTAATCAAGGTGACAAAAAAATCTAAGCAGTAAAAATAGCTGCTATAGGTGCAACAGCCATTTCAGAAAGAGGTCATCTAAGGAAGACGGTACTTACTCATATGGCTTACTTAAATTACATACCTTAAGGGCAAAATTGCAGCCCCCCTCATAAGAGTTGTGACGCTTGAGAAAGTAATATAAGTTTCATTATGCTTTGCTTAAAATTGATATTTTAGGCATTAAACTTTTCCGTAGCTCACTGAAGTTTTATTAGGCTGGAGATCTTTTCAAGGAGTGCTGTCTTACCTCAGCAAAACCATTGACTTGAGATGATATTGTAAATCACTATCCATAGATAATAATGGTTTTAACCGAAAAATGCATTTCTTCTAAAGTACCTTTTGACCATCTCACCAAACACTCTTTATTAACCAGCTATTCCACTTTATATACAATATCCATCTCTGGGGCTGAAGTTTGTTATTTCAATCGTTCTGTCACCTTTGCCTCTAGTAATATAATAAAAATATAGTGCCGCTATTCTCTTCCATCGAAGAACCTCAGTCGTCTTTGCTAACTTTAATTCAGCATCACAAAGGCACCTGAGAAGCGCTGTAGCGAAGTATTAACATAGCTCTTTGCTGAGCCTGAGAGTTTATATGACTTCTCCTCTAGGTCACACAGCAATTTTCTGTCAACACTGTAGTCTGAACCCATGAGCCAAGGTCTGTTGCCCGTGGTTTTAAATGCTGGATAGAAGTTATTCATCCAGAAAATTTTAGAGTTTTTCTTTCCTTTTTTTTTTCTGTTATGGTGTTTTAAACAAAAACATAGATATCCAGATATTTTCATCTTCTGAGTAGGACAGAAGGCCATCTTCATCTTCACCATGTATCTTATCATTATATTTTGAAAACTCATTCACGGATGGTTAGTTGGTTTTATACAGGATAGACCGCACATTATTGATCAGTCCTCTGTAAGGCACTAGCTTTGTTCCTTTCCCTATTGCAGACACATAAGTTAGGGCACTTTTTCTCTTTTTCATCTGACCTTGCTGGATTTTTTTGCTTCAATTTTTCATTGGAAAACAGCAGTGTCCCAATTCAGTAAAGCATCTATTTTGATTCTAAATATGACAATTAAATTCAAATAACTATTTGGAAATAGGAGTGCCTACTATTACAGGACAAGAGGCCAGTTGACTTTCTCAGGAGTTAAAGCCTTTCTTCCTTTAAAATGAGGTGCAAAACCCCTTTGAAGATCCTTAACCCTGAAAGATCCACTCTTCAGAAATATTTTTTACATCACCATTGTCTCTGTCTGATTCATTGCACTTGACACTAACAGCATGATGAATGACATGATAACTGGTTCTCCATTCCTTTAATCCCAGACCCAAATGGGATTTCTTTTTCATGGGAGTAAAAGACACCTATTTTAAATAATTAAAAACAAAAAAAAATCATTTTCAGTCCCCAGATGGGTTTGGCACTATTATGGAGGCTTCTCAAGACATTTTTTTCCTTTGTTCTCTCATAGTCCAAAATATAATTAGTTCTGCTTTATCGGGTTGCATTCTGTACAAGTTTGGCCCAATGATAGCCTAAAACACAGAAGGCAATTGTTCTTAAAAAAAGGGGGGAAAAAATAAAAAAAAATGTGTGTCAAGCATGATTTTACATCTTTTGAGCAAAGTTCTATTTATCAGAAAAGTTTTCATAATGGAGACAACTGCAGACTTTCACCTTGAGGTACTCAGTGCTTCGGCCCTCTTTATAAAACCATTGATAAGCCAGCTTGCCCAGACCGCAATATGTTTCACGCATACCTGAAATAGCAGGTTATCGCTTCATGTTGTATCTCAGTACAGCAGACAGCTCTTTTTATAATCACTGGAAAACAAAAATGGAAAGACTTTGGAATGGAAAGAGTTATAAAATACACATGGACAGCTGGGGTTTTTTTGATTATCTGGGTTTCTTTGAGGGATTTTGTTTGATGTAAAAGCACCTGAAGGGAAAGTGGCATCGGCTTCTTTTTTTCTGAGGAATAGCTCTAGTAAAGTTAGATGGAGGGAAAGTCTGCCTTCTCCTGGGGTATCACTTTTTGCTGTGCAGTATCACTGATAAAAGGGAAAATCTCCCAGAGCAGCAGAGACTGCTGCCCAGAGAATCAGTAGAGAATTTGCCAGAAACACTACTGCATACCATTATTTTTTTCATTTACTTATATTTTAGACATTACTTTAAATAAAATTAGGGAAGAAAAGTTAGTATCGCCAGCTTCTTTGGTATGACAGAAGTGGTAGGGTTTTATCTTAGTCAGTGGTAACCCTATTTGAATGATTTTCCCCTTTTTTTTTATTGCCTTTTTTTTTTTTTAAATCAGGAAAGGATGGCTGCAAGACATATCTGGGCTCCAAGCTACACTTACAAACACAGCTTGAGAAACTGCCTGTAGAGTTATAAAGGAGGAGGAGGTCACTGCTCTGTCTTCTCACCCCCATCTCAACCCCTGTGCTGTTAGGAGTAGCTTGGAGTTTAAGTCACCACCTCCCCGGTGTCTGCAGAGAAACAAAATGTAGTAAGTTAGAAGTACTTGCTTAGAAAAAAAGAAAAAGCAGTCTTCTCTTCAGGCACTTTAAACTGCACAGTCTTCTTCAGATACAAACCTGCTAAAATAGAGGATGCTGAAATAGCCACTTAGTAAGAGTGCACATATGATCTTTCAAAATGAACCCATCAAGAGAGAAGAGGAGAGAAAATCCGCAGTCACCACCAGCACATATTACAGTCCAGGTCAACAATTTGCAGGTGTTATCAAGAAAATAATGTGTGCCCACGGGGGGTCAGATATTCAAAGTATTTGTCACGCAGCATGCTTGGCCCTGTGTTGACTCTTGCTTTATCATTCATTTGGAGGTGGTGGTGTTACTCAGAGATGTCAGAAGGTGAGCTCAGCCCCTTAGCTTAGTTGGACTTGGGATTTTTCCCTTCTCCCTTACAGAGCTGCTAGCCTACCCTTGTCATTGCTTTAAAATGTACTTGCTTTTCAGAGTTCTCCAGTAGTTTGGTTTGTGTTTCGCATCTGTACAGCCGGTGTTGAGTCTGCTTTTTTTTCTTTTTTCAGTAGGTATCTGAAACTTTTGAAACGGCAGAAGACTGAATAGGAAGTGGAAAAATGCTGCATGTGTAAAATGCGTTTTTGGAAAATGCAGGTGGCTGCTTATTTATGTGAAGGTTTTGGAGTAACGGTGTTGACTTGCAAAACTAAGCTGTGCTCCTAATCTCACTGGGAGATGTTTTTACAGATCTAGCCCGGATGTTTGGAAATGTCTTTCTGAACTAGGTGACTCAGAAGCAGGCACGTGGCAGGGCTCGCAGGCTCAGCACCATGCAGTGTGTGGGTGACTGTCACCTGGTTTCAGGTCCACGTGGAGTTGAGGACACTGAACACTGAAAACGCATTGCAATTTGTCAGGAGGAATTACTCTTAAATAAACACTGCTGGGAAGTTCAACAGCAAATATGTTTTTAGGGTTTACCGGAAAACATTATTTGTAGAGAAATACTGCCCAATATTGTAACTTGGAGTAGGACAGGAGGACTTTCAGTTACGGGAAGTCTGCCCAGAAGATGCCGTTTAGCTGAGCTGGAGCACAATCCTCCCACTCCCGGTAGCAAGTCAGAGCTCCTGCATAAATCGCGGTGCTAAGCAGGGAGGGCTGGTTGTGCAGCCCAGCTCAGCACACGGCTGGGTGGCATTCCTGAAAAGTAACTGCTTTCCTCCTGCTGTTTGGTGGAGAGCTGTTAATTCTTGGGTTTTCCCCACTGGCAGAATTAATCAAATTTTTAACGTACGAATGGGGGAGACCTGAAACTTAAACTAAGCGGGTGAGGTCCGAGCTTGTGGAGACTGTGATTTTTGTAGAATAGCACAAGGACTGCAAAGGGGAATATCTTGATCCCCGACACCCTGAGGTTAAAAAAAGAAAAAAGCTGTCTGTCAGTATTCTGAGTAGGAGTAAGCTTAATATTAATACAGACTGAGACTCAAACTTCAGTTCTCTCCATGAATGCGTCAGGAAGTGCAGATCCGCAGGTGTGCGACAAGATGTTTTGAGTGTGATACCAGACATCCAAGAGGAGGAAAATGACAGTATGATTTGACTCATTTATGATAATAGCAGCAATTACAGAAGTGGCAGTGAAGCGGTCCATGTCCAATGCCAAAAGTTGTGCCTGAGTGGACCTGGAGGCATCTCCTTCCCTCCTTCTTGGAGGGCTTGCCCTCAAACACATGCTCTTGAGCGGCTGGCTGGCAGGCCAAAATGCTTGAATTACTAAAATAAGAATTTAGCTGGAGCAGACTGTGGATGACTTTTGAGTTTTGCTAGAGTGGAGAGGTGGCACAGAATTACGTAGGTTGGAAAAGACCTTTAAGGTCATCGTGTCCAACCATCAACCTAACACTGCCATGTCCTAAGTGCCACATCTACATGTCTTTTAAATACCTCCAGGGATGGCGACTCAACCATTTCCCTGAGTAGCCTGTTCCAATGCCTGACAACCCTTTCAGTGAAGAAATTTTTCCTAACATCCAATCTAAACCTCCCCTGATGCAACTTGAGGCCATTTCCTCTTGACCTATTGTCTGTTACTTAGGAAAAGAGACCTACACCCACCCCGCTACAACCTCCTTTCAGGTAGTTGTAGAGAGCCATAAGGTCTCCCTTCAGCCTCCGTTTCTCCAGGCTAAACAACACCAGCTCCCTCAGCCACTCCTCTTAAGATTTGTGGTCAAGAACCTTCACCAGCTTCATTGTCCTTCTTTGGACACGCTCCAGGCACCTCAATGTCTTTTTTGTAGTGAGGGGCCCAAAACTGGACACAGTATTTGAGGTGGGGTCTCACCAGGACTGAGTACAGGGGGACGATCAGTTCCCTACTCCCGCTGGCCACACTATTTCTAGTACAAGCCAGGATGCCATTGGCCTTCTTGGATATCTGGGCACACTGCTGGCTCATATTCAGCCGGCTGCCGACCAACACCCCCAGGTCCTTTTCTGCCAGGCAGCTCTCCAGCCACTCTTCCTCAAGCCTGTAGCGCTGCATGGGGTTGTTGTGACCCAAGTGCAGGACCTGGCACTTGGCCTTGTTGAACCTCACACCATTGGCCTTGGCCCATCGATCCAGCCTGTACAGATCCCTCTGTAGAGCATCAAGCAGATTAACACTCCCTTAGCTTGGTGTCGTCTGTAAACTCACCGAGGTGCACTCAATGGCCTCATCCAGATCATTGATAAAGATATTAAACAGAGCTAGCCCCAATACTGAGCCCTGAGGAACACCACTTGTGACTGGCTGCCAACTGGATTTAACTCCATTCACCACCACTCTTTGGACTCAGCCTTTCGGCCAGTTTTTTACCCAGCAAAGAGTCTGCCCGTCCAAGCCATGAGCAGCCAGTTTCTCCAGGAGAATGCCGTGGGACAGTGTCAAAGGCTTTACTAAAGTCTGGGTAGACAACATCCACAGCCTTTTCCTCATCCACTAAGTGGGTCACCTTGTCATAGAAGGAGATCAGGTTAGTGAAGCAGGATCTGCCTTTCATGAACCCATGCTGACTGGACTTGATCGCCTGGTTGTCCCGTACACGCCATGTGGTGGCACTCAAGATGATCTGCTCCATAACCTTCCTGGCAGCAAGGTCAGGCCGTCAGGCCTGTAGTTCCCCGGATCCTCCTTCTGGCCCTTCTCGTAGATAGGCATCGTATTTGCTAACCCCCAGTCAACTAGGACCTACTCATTTAGCCAGGACTGCTGATAAATGATGGAAAGTGGCTTGGTGAGCACATCTGCCAGCTCCCTTATCTGGCCCCATAGAGTTTTGTGTGTCTAAGTGGTGTAGCGGGTCAGTAATCACTGAAGTATCCAAGAACGTAATGTGATGTGGGATCAGATGGGTGAGCCTGGCCTCATCGAGGGGAGCTGAAGGAGCGCCTTCTGCAGGAAGGAGGGTGTAGCTTTTGTGCCAGCACAGAGAGAGTTCATCAAAGCAGTGGTTGGGGGCTTTAATAAGGAAAGCACAAAAGGATTCATCTTCACCCCAACATGGACCAAAGGGCTCCAGGCAGGGCTGCTGGCATGGCTGACCTGCGCAGGCCTTCCGGCAGTGTTCATTCTTACTGTTATCCCTGATAGAAGGCAAGACCTTTTCCACCTTAGATAAATATCTGTCTCTCTCAGTGAGCAGCGCTTGTTCCTGGGATTATTAGTGCCAGCCCAAAGGAGGCTTGTGCTGAAAAAGGCAAAAGCCTTGTGTCACACATTTGGTCTAGGTTCAGACATCTTTTTATCAAGCAAGACTCTCCAAAAACCCTTTTAAGCGTGTACTCAGTAAGACTGGCAATAGGGGCCATGAAGCCCACAGCTTTCCTCAGAGGGTATTCTGAGAGGAAAGCTACTCTTCTGAAGCTGGGCACTCTTGACGGTGTTATATCTTACCCTGCTAGGTGTGACAAGAAAGGATGCATTTCTCTGCCAGTGTAAACAAAAATTGTGTGGTGTTGTACAGAAATGGCTTACCCTGGCATCACTGGGTTGAGCTGGTTCATCTGGGTTGAACTGTTTCCATGCTTCAGCATCTCTTTTCACTCTTCAGGGTGGAACAAAAGAGCGCTCACAACTATTACCCACACACACACCCCCACATGGGAATCAGCACCAGCACGTAGACCAGATTTCTGATTAAAGAGAATTGTATAATGTCTGTCTGCATCATCTTCCATCTGCTTCTCTTACCAACTCAATTGCGTATGGCATTATGTGCCCCTTCCGTGCTGTGCTCTGTTCTTTCACCATGTCTAGAAAGCAGGGAGAAGATACAGCACATCAATGGCAAGGGAAATGTTCCTTCAACTCATTAGGATCTTTGAAATAAAGGAGAAGCTTTGTTTTAATGTATATGTGAATTTTTATGCAGGGGTCAGCTTTAACATTTTAACACTTAATTAAGGGCTAAAGATGCTCTTGAAATATGGTAATACAACCTCAGCGCCCACACACACTCAAAAAGAAATAAAACAACCCAGTGATTCTGTGCCTTTTGAGAGGGAAGCAGGTTTGTAATAAAATCACAAGGTGGTTCCATGGCTGATTCTGAAGCTGGCAGTGGCCAGGCATGGAGAGTTTGAAAAGGGACTGGGCTTTTTAGAAGCATTTTGCTACTAAAAAATGTTGTTCCAGTTCGTGCTGCCCTCTATCAAACAAACAGGAGCTCTCTGGCAGGACACCATGTGCTTACTCAGTAAACCCACAACAGCTGGAGATAGACACGTTAGAGAGTAGTGTGACACCAAACTGTGTGGACTTCTGGATTTATTTTTTTTTTAAGTGCCTTCCTCTGCAGCCCTACCAGAATCTGTAAAATCAGGCAGAGAGACAAATACACCGTACTGTAAGTTCTGCCTCTTCTCGCCCTGTGGCAAACCCCATGACACTGGGATGTCCCATGCGGCTTTGTGGTATGTGTTGGCTGGTCCATGCAGTGAGGATGATTTGTAGTCTGATCAGTGAAATCTTCTATAACACAAAAGGAAGCAGATGCCAATTTTGTGCTGATAACATTCAGTTGCTCTTTGGCAGATGAACTTTTTCGGGTTGTCTCCAAGTTTTAGATTTTTCTTGCTCACACTTGGCTCTTTAGCAACACACTATGGACTTGAAGAGAGGTTTTATTATTATTTTTTTTTAGCTTCAAGGTAGGAAATCCTCATGAGGCGATTCACTTGATTATAAAAAAAAAACAGAAAAGATCTTCAAAACCTGGAAAAGAAGATCTTCAAAACCTGGAAAAATCCCTGGTGAGGGGGAAAAATGCTCAAAACTGTTTATGTGCTTGTCTCTGTCAGTAGCATGACAGATTCGTGTTCGCTGCACTGAAAAAGCAGCAGAACATAGGTGCCAACATGATCAAATTACCCCAGCCTCGTGACCCATATCATGACTGGGATCAGACAGATGCACTTGAGTGACTTTGTTCTGTACATGTTCCTCCTTGATGTCCTTCAGTGTTTGCCTTGTGACAGACTGCACTGCACGGGGTTATTCTGCCTTCTAGCAACACTAAAATGCAAATAAAATTAAGCACAGAAATGTACATTGGATGTGCCTACCAGCCACGCTAGCGGTGGGGCATTCAGCCTAGGACAATTAAGCCCCGGGGAACTAAGCTGTCCATTGTAGGCTACAAAAATGAGATCTGGGATATTTAACAATAGTGGTGGATTTGAGGTTTATTTTTTTCTTGGGTTTGGTTTGTGTGTGGTGTGTTGTCGGGGGCTTTCTGTTTGTTTGAAGGCAAATTTTAGCACACTCCTCTGCTGGCTTACAGAAGTATTCAGGACATCTTTCTGGACTTTCACTTTATTCTGCTTTGTCATTTTCGGTTGGCATAGCACAGTACCCATCTGGCACAACACTCCCCTTTGTGCTGTGAATCTGAATGCTGAACTTGCAGAAGACAATACAGTCGTAGGACCATTTTTCATTGTAATGCTTTTTTATATTGTGTCTGGCCTGAAGGGGAAGGAAAGCAGCCATCGTCAGTCTTGTCTCTCCCTTTTTTCATTCAGAAATGAAATGTAATAAATGAAAGTGTTTTTCATAAAGAGCACATCTACGACCGAGTGCATTGTGCTTTCCTAAATCAAAAGGAAATATTTGAAACTAAACTTGCCTGTTCTTGTAAATCGCTGTTGTCTACCTTCTCTTTGGCATTTGAAAGCCATTTTGAAGGCAAAGGAACTCTTCCAAGAATATATTTCACTTTTAATCTGCTAAGACTGCGTTTGAAACCCTTTAATATATATGTGAATGAACTAAATTATGGCGCCAGCATATACAAGTCAGAAATGACAAGGCAGTACATAATGATAGTGCATAGCTTTTCTTCCCCCTTCATTCACCCTGGACCGTCACCTGAGCTGGGCACAAGGCTAAGACTCTCTCCTGCCTCTGTCTCAGGCTTCCCTGTACAAACCAGAGCAAATCAGCCAAGCCTAGCTCCTGCCACGCTTGCCTATGCTGACCAACTCCTTACTCTGCAAATAGTCAATTAAGCAAATTAGGGACCAGGATGTGTTTCCAGCTGAAGTAAGACTGTGGAAATACAAACACATCTGTAAGAGTTGCTTAAAAGTATTTATTAACATGCGTGTTGCAGCAGCGGTGGGGGTGATTAGGTGTGTGCATTTTAAATCTTGTCATTTCTGTATTTGAATTAGCCTCAGTATGTCTGAAATGTACAGAGCAGAAAACAAAGGGCAGTACGCAAAGGTATCTTAAAGATTTCCTATGCATACCTACATGATCTTCTGTTGTAGATGCTTTGCTAAAACGCGTTTTCTGCTTAAATGAACACTCTCCTGCCTCTCAGAGCCCCTCATGGGCTTTCAGTAGCATTTTGCCCTCACAGGCCGGGTACCTCAGTCTTCCCTGAGGCACAACGTGGACCAGAGGTGCTTGCCTTCCTTTGCTCAGGGGAGCCTTTACTGCTCCACAGGGGCTCGGCAGAGTCCATTCCCACACACGTCAGCACAGGGCTGGCTCCTTTTCTGGTCAATCCCCTTGGGACACCCACAACAGCAGCCAGCAGAGTGGCAGAAACCCAGAGTCCTCATCTGCTCCTGGTGCCTCTTGCTGTGGTTCTTGGGAGGCACGTCCAACAGTGCTACTCCTCCCGCCCCACACACTGTCTTTCATTATTTGCATCCTCCTTCTGCCAATTAATATATCCACTGCAGCGAGTGGAACTAACAGACCATTTTGTTTTGGCCAAAGAGCTGTCCCAAAGTCTCAGTCCCTTGTCTGTCACACTTGGTTGTGGAAATTATGATGGCACAAACAGAAGTTTAGGTAATGCAGGGTAAACAGAAGATGGAGTTGAACCCTTAAGGAAGAAGAGAATATTTTCATTTACAAGTTAATGGTAATAGTAGCTCTGAGAAAATAAATTAGACATTCAGATCTTCCCCTGTCATACATAGCCAGATTTATTCCTAAATGGAATGTTTTCAAAATTTCCAGTGGCATTTCAGCTGTTCATTAAAGTGTACTGTAGAATGTAGTGACGATTCATTACACAGCTATAAAAGCAGTAGTAATCATTATAAATGCAAACCTTCAGATGTTTCTTTGTCTATGCTTTAAATCCTTTTGCTTTTTCTTTTTTTTTTCCCCCATCGCTACATCTAGTGAAACAGTGATTGTAGCAATCAGTAGGCAAGGAGCCACCTCCTCCAACAGCTGCCAATATCCTGGTCTGTTTTATACAACAGATGGGAGGTATGCGCAGGCTAAGATAAGTGGCCACCTGTAATATATGTTTCTAGAGATGTGCCAAACTGGCCAGTTGTATAGTCAGGAACAAAACTAGTTAGACAAAGAAGGCAGCTGTGCTGACCACCCACATCTGAAACAACAGGGAAACATTTACTGTCATGGATGGACGCCCTTGTTTCAAGCAGAGTTGGGAAAATGTTGTTACGCGACACTAATGCATACAGAAAATGAATTTCTGTACCATTTGTGGTGGCTTTCCGTGACACTTGGAGGACCTGGTCTGATCTGTACTCCGGCTGCCACAGCAAAATCTTGCTGCTGTGGGTACCTGCATCTTGTCATGTTGGGTCCAACCTTTAAAGGGCACCTGCCTCAGCAGTTGCAAATTTCTGTCTGGCAATATCTGTGCGCTGACTGTGGTGAAGCGCTGCAGTCGTCTTGTGAGTTCAGCTACTCAGCGAGCAGCGACAGCCCCAGGTGACGTATTTTATCTAACTGGCAGCTAATCAAGCATATTTGAATTTTGCATGTCACATATTGGCAGCAAAGTGTTCACAACTTATTCATAAAATACATTTTGACTTAATTTAAGAAATGCATTTCAGGCAATGCTCGTCAGTTTACAGATCTGCAGGGTGGTGAAGTAGCTCGCGTGCATCTGAAAATTGTCTGTTGAATTATTCATTCTATTTTATCTTTTTTAATTTTTTATTCCTTTATTTTTTATCAAATAACAAACAAGATATTTTTTTCCCAAGAGTTCCATGCTTAGTGTTAGTTATCAAAATGTTGTAGCTAACCGCTCATAATAGCCACTTTTTCATCATTTTCTCTTCCTTTTTTTGAGTTTGGAACACCACTAATTATGATGTCTAAAAAGCTTTCTACTTTTGTCATGTGGAATCAAATGACGTAAGGAGTCAAAGCATATGAATATGGCTGCTGTGAGTATTGCCCCGTGCACACAGTGAAAATGGCAAGCAAAGGCTTTATCTTCATCCTGTGGCGGGAATAATGAGTAATTAGCATAAATTTACGTATTTTTATTAGGCAGGTAATTAGCAGCCAGAGAATACGGTGTTGTAGAGATGACCCAGATTTTATTACGGGATTGTACCATTCAGAAACAGACCCAGTTTCTGAACTACTTAGGTGTGGGATTACACAATGGAGTTGTCCTCCTAAAATACATCGACAATTACCAAAATTGTGCATGCCACTGGGAAATTGCTCATGCTAATTACCATCGTTAGCTACTTGAATACAAAATATCTGCAAATGCTTGAGGAATTAGACGCCAAATGGATTCTCTTCTTTCAGGTCAGCTGTGTATGTATTTCTAAAGACTAGGGGACCAAGATTAAACCTGTAATTAGGTTACAAATCTTTCTTTCATGTACCTGCAAACATCCATGTGAGATTCACATTTAAAAATGGAAAATGTAGTCAGTATTTTAATTTGTAAACTTCGTAATACTTGAAGAATATTAAAGATAGTCCAGTCAAAATATTGCAGAATCACCCTTTCAGTGCTTTATCCATGGACTAATTGTTTAAAAAGAAATATCCCGCAAAAGAATTGTATTGCATAAGAGGCTTGACATGGATCACTTTTTGTGACTTACATCTTTATGGATGCCTCAGATTGTGAAGACGGCGTTTGGCTGGCATTTTCAGATGATAAAATGTCTCACGGGTAGAGGACTGTAGCTACACGTTATGACCTTTGCTAGTTACCTCTAAGCGCATATGGTGAGAGTACTGCAGTTTTGCACATTACCTATGGGGGGTTTTTTGTTTGTTTCTGACTTCTTGTGCATCTCGTCTGTCACTGGTATTGGAAAGTTGGGGAATGTTATCATGTCAGAAATACACCTGTGGTTTTTAAACTCCTAATTTGACACCAAGTCGGGTAAAGCTACTTCCCCAGCCTACATTTTCTCAACTTTCAGCTTAAGCCAGGAATAAAATAAACTTCGAGCACATCAAACCTTACCAGGTGCCCCAAGTTCATGGAATGATTTCCCAGGTTAAGGTGTACTCTGAGTGCATGTTGTGCATGATCTGCCTACTCTGTATGCCCATACACCCTTGGAAGCTCCATAAGAAGCAGCCCCATTACACGGGTACATACACGAGTGTCAGAGTCACAGAACATCAGGTCTGATCAGCACCAGATTTTCTCAGAGGAACAACCCTTTAGAGGAATAGAGCCCCTACAGCTCCTACAAACTGCATTTCAAGAAGTGGATGTTCAGCAGATGCGTTTAGGATCATGCAGCCAGTCTTACTGTTGGGCCTCTCCTTTCTTTATCCTGCTCCTGGTGAGGTCATTCAGATTTGATGAAATATCTATTTTCCTTTTTTTCTTTTTTCCCCAAACCTCCCAGGATATCCAGTGAACACTCGCCAAAGCTTCAGATCCGGAGCCACAGTTACCTGAGGGCAGTGAGCGAAGTCTCCATCAACAGGAGCCTGGACAGCCTGGACCCCGCGGGGCTGCTGACGTCCCCCAAGTTCCGTTCCCGCAACGAGAGCTACATGAGAGCCATGAGCACCATCAGTCAGGTGGGTGACACGCACCCGTGGTAGCCCAGAGAGCAGCCGCCCCGCTGGGTACCGGCCGAACCCTTGCAGTATAATAAACTTGATTTTGCTTTAAGTGGGATCAGGCTGTTGCATGACATGCATTTTCAAAATGTTTTTAAGAAAAAGAAATGTTTTCACACAATCTTGGTTTTGAGAGGGTAACATTTGATAATGCCATAACCTGCCCTTTGCAAAAGGATGAGTGGCACAACATGCAATTCATTTGAAGGAGCAGTCTAATTTCTTATTTTTCTTTTCCAAAAGCAGGTGCTCATCAACTGTGTCTTTAAACAGGGTTCTCTTAAGGATCTTGTGCTTAGTACCTGAAATTAAATTTTTTTGAATGCCTCCAAAAAAAAAACCACAGTCATATGCTGAGTGAGATGCTAAAGGAAAATTAGGTCCATAGTATTTTGTATTTCACAATTTTATTAGTATTTTATTAGAAATTTTAAAGCTTTGTTTATGCTATTGTATACATTCTTAACCCTGTACATTTCTGAACTTCTTACCTATATAGTACAAATATAGTACCTATATAGTACAAATGCCACAGTGCAAACGTATTATTGCCTTGATAGTCTGTAAGATCTCTTCATGCTCATTCTAAACTAGAAAAAAAAATAGTGGCCCCTGTGACACATTCAGTTCATGAGTTTTATCATCATAAAATAGCCTGTCCGTGCATACAACATGCTTTGTACGGTTGAATTGGTCAGGGACAGATCTGAAAGAAATGCAAAAGTGCTGGCATTCCACAGGGCAATGGGCTATTAGTTCATCTGCTAAATCCTGTAGCTCCTTGGTATGACTTTTGGCTTCTCTGTGTAAGTGTATCATTTGGTTAAATCACTTGGATAAAAGAGTTGTCTTACACTAGTCCAGAAGTGCAGCAGAGCAGGATTTGTAGTGCCAGGTACTGGCCCCTTATTGTTGGCATGTTGAGTCATTGCAATGTCAAAAAAAGTGCCTGACGTCATTGATGCCAGGACTTCAGCTGTGGCCGTAACAAATAATATGTGCCGTTCAGAATGGAGCTGTAGTTTGAATTTCTGCGGTATTCTGTATTTGGGCATTGCAACCTCAGAGTATTCACCTGTGTATTTTATAGTGAGGCACTTTGCACAGGGTATGGGCTGATGCTCTAGAAAGAGGGTCAGGATGTATCTAGGAGGAAACAGCGCTGAAATTCAGGTCTCAGAGGCAACTACATGAACATTAGGTTAGGTCACTTATTTAGCTGGACACCTATATACAAAGCTGTCTGCCAAAGAGTGAGTGTTATTTGCCCATATGAAGAGTTGGGTCTTTTTTGAAAAAGCACTATTTCAGAGATATTTAGTGGGGGATGTGGCTGTTCTCCACTATTGTAGGATTGTTCTACATGATGCACTATCTACTACTCTTCCACGCTCTTTTAAGCAGTTTCCCTGTGAAAAAATATGTTCTAGTCTTCAAGATTTCCCTTTTCATTTATGTGTACAAATGTTTTCCTTGGTAAAATTCATCCTGGAAGAGAATTTCTAATGTTGGGGTTTTTTTCCACGACCCTAACACGGTCTTATCTTCCCTTGCAATCTTGGTCTTTTGCATGCTTGAAAACTAACAAAATCCTCCAGAGATGGTTTCCATGTGCATGTTTCCTACAGTGATAATTATTGTGCTTTAATGCCAAGCTCAGGGCTCTATTCTCAGTTTAGAAACATGAGCATCCGTTACTAATTAAGCCGAGGTAAATGGTTTCCAGGTCTGTAAGACCTGCAGCAAGGCCACATACTTTTGAATGTTCTTTAACCTCCGTGAGCGCAAGCCTTTGTCACCACCTAGTGTCTGCTCCACAAAGGGCCTAAGGATTCTCTTGCATCTCTCGTTCTCTGCCAAAGGAGTCAGCCCAGAGATGTAGTTATACAAACGTTTTTCCCCTGCAGCAAAGCTGGCTCCCGTATCAGCCTCCCCTCCCCAACTGTTTCTTACCCTCGAGCTTCCCAGCCCCTCGGGTTTATCACTGTGATTTCCTGTGGGTTGCATTCATTGTGTACTGGGGTTAAACTGACCTCTTTTTCTCCTCCTCCCGCAAAGAAAGAGTCATTTTTATTTTTCAAGGTAATGGTTGTAATGGACAGAGGTTCAGCCTCTGCTGTGGGCCCAGGGTGAGATAAACCAGACGCTGCTATGAGGACTCTCAGCTTCCCACCAGCCTCGGCAGGAACCAAAAGCCTAAACTCTGCTGAATCTCTGCTTCTGTCTTCCCTTTTTGTACATTTTTTTTCCCCCCCTAACAGTTGTTACTTTGTAACGTGGGACGTCTTTATGTGCCATTCACCTGTGCTTCATGTGTGAAGGGATCTTCTAACAGATGTTGGCCATTGTGCCACTGTGGCTTGTGAGTGTTTGTACTGGGTAGGCTGGTGTATGGAATGTACTGAACCTTCCCGGTCTTTGCCTGCAGGTGAGTGAGATGGAGGTGAACGGTCAGTTCGAATCTGTCTGCGAGTCGGTGTTCAGTGAACTCGAGTCTCAAGCAGTGGAGGCGCTGGATCTGCCCATGCCGGGCTGCTTCCGCATGAGGAGCCACAGCTACGTCAGGGCCATCGAGAAGGGCTGCTCCCAGGACGATGAGTGCATATCACTGCGGTCCTCATCTCCCCCACGTACAACCACCACGGTGAGGACCATCCAGAGCAGTACTGGTAAGTAACAAAAAGGGAAATCCAGAGGAGTGGTGGAAAGGGAAGGTACTTTTCTGTGCAGCTCCATCAGATCAACAATGAGTTCTTCTATGTCAGACATGAATCCCAGAATAGAGTCTGTGTTTCACCAGGGAGCTGGACAGACTAATCAGCCTAAAACGGCACACAGATCAAGGTTGATGTAGTTGTGGTGCCTCCTCCATCCAAGCTAATTTATTCTGGGCTAAAAGCACACAGAAGGGAAGTCCAAGGCCATAGCTCCTCTCTCTCTCTCCCCAAAAGAGCAATCACAATTTGGCAAGGCTCTGGGTTAGCAGCTCTGCTGGCTCTTACCAGCAGAGGAGGGTGCCTCTGCTGAATTTTTCTGCAAAGATGAGATGATCTTTGTCTTTTCTAAAAGTTACAAGTTGTTGGACGTGTTGGTTAATGGCTCAGAGAGACTGTCACCACTCTCTAGGCCGTATCTCAGAGGTGGGAATGAAGAAGGGAAGAAGAGGTCTGCAGGTTAAAACACGCATGTTCACATCCCGCTGTTGTTCCTTCTGCAGTTCAAACTGTCAAGCCTTGTGAGAGAGAGAGGTTTCAGTCTAAATGTGAGACTTAACAAACCTTCCTTTTCATGTTTGAGGTTACTTTTCTTTTGGAAACAGCCATGATGAATTCCAGATTCTGCCACCAAAATTAGTCCTTAAGGGCAACAAAAAGCAAGTCAGAAACCAAAATCCAAATATGCTTCTCTCATTCAGAAAAGCAAGAGGCAGGAACCATTACGTGTGTGTGCTCTTCCCTGTGGGAGGATGAGGGAGGCCCTCTTTCTTTTGACTTCTCTGCATCCGTTCCACTGCTTTACACAAGCTTCATTTACTATTCATGTACTATTCATATTCATGACTAATATTGACTATTATAAGTATTTCACTGTACCTACTGTCTCTTTTCCCGGTTCTTTAGGTGCTATTTTCTGTACTTTAAACTTTTGCCTTTTTGTATGTTATCTCACAGGTGCAGTTGTTTATACCTTGTAAGTTCCTTATCTCTCACTCCGGTGTTTTTTAAAGCCGCTTGTCAATTGGTTTGTGTCATCAAAGGACACTTTCAATCCTTTTACCAAAATTGTTCGTCTTAATTCATGATTTTTCTAAAAGTAACAAGTTTAAGTACATGTTGGAAATACATTGGCAGTACATCACAAACATGAAAGCATTTTTAGCAAGTGCTGCAGAGCAATTCTCATCTAAATCACTAACCCTTAAGAAATAGTATTCACAGGACAACATTTGTGCTATAAAAGTAGTCCTTGCGTGCATGCAGGGTTTGCACCATACCACAACGACAGGATTTACATAAGGTATGTGTTACTTCACTGTATGGTATTAGCTTGTGTTGAGTGTATCCTGAGGCAAAGGCTGAAGGATGGAAGTTTTCAAGGATTTTTCAGTGTGCATTTGCCTTTATTAGATCACCTTGGGTATCCCAGAGTGGTTTTTCATTTTTTTGAGAATGGCTTTGTTAACACTTGTCCTTTATAAAAATAACTGTAATCATTATTCCAGAAGAGAATAACTATTTTTTTTATTACCTTTATAAATAAAGTGTTTTCCGTCACTTAGAAAAATGGTGCCTGTGTTTGGGGATGATGATATATAAACGGAAAAGGTTGGCTGTATGTATCAGCCAAGAAACAGGAAAACCCAAAAGAGGAAAATCATTATTGTAAACGGTGTCTTGTTTATGCTCCTTTTTTGTAGAACAACCACAAACAGAGACACGGTCTCTTCTCTGGGTAGCCAGCTTTATTAAAAAATTATATGAACAAAGCTATGATATTGAAAAATGTAATCCAGTGGGTCTGTCTTGGGTTACCGCTTCTGTAGTCAGCCCCTTAAAATGCAGGGAGGAATGATTTGCATCCCTCTCTTTGGACATCCATAGAAGCATTTAAAGACTGCTGTAGGTATCCATTTTCTGCTACGGGAATTTTACTGAGTTATCGTTCTCATTTTTTAATTCTTGGGCTCCCAAGGGCCTGTCCTTTGCACTGGTAGCATTTCAGACAACTTGCCTCTTCTACTGCCTCACATACCACTATCCGTTTAATGGGGATTAGCAATTAATTAATTCCATCCAAAAGCATCTCTCTTGACTACCTTGCTGTTGCCTGTGGCTGGCTCACAGAAAAGAAATAACATGAAAGGTATCATTGAGGGTGTCTTTTTATATCTCCTTCAATAAAATGGGAAATGGCACAACAGCTAGGCAGATGTGAAGGAAGGAGAATGGTTTTCTCCACTGAGGTGATGTTTCAAATGCTTTTGTGGGAGACATAAGGGCAGTTATGATCTAAACTACAGATTTGACATCCCTAAATGAGAGCACTGTTCTCCTGCCCCAAAAACACCTCTGCCTGTTCAACCAAACAAGGTTCCTTTCCTCAACATTAGCAATTCCCTCGGGGTCCTGGCTTTTCATTCACTAATGCACAAAACTGTGATCGTACACTGATACTGGGAATTTCTTTGACTGCTGGAAGCCCATGAAAATGCCAGCTTGATGATGATGGAAAAGACAAGATAGCTGCTTGTCCACTGGATTCAAAATTATTCCTCCAGAGCTTTCCAGGGCATCTAGATAAAAATATTAAGCAAGCACGGTGGATGAAAATCACACTTACCTTTGCCTGTTAGCCTATGTCACGGTGGCTGCAGCCTCAGGTTTTAATTTCCTTTTGACACATAGCGTTGGAGGTTTAGTTCTGAAATTAGGAATACATCTCTGCTGGCATAGCTGTTCAGTTCCTGAGGATGTGCCCAATCTAAACTACAAATCCAGTGCTAATGCGCTAGCTGTGACAGAGAGCTCAGCTAGGGGTGACTGCCCCGCTGGTGGCCTTCGCAGCCTGTGCTGGTCTTAGTGCTATCACGGCAATGCCGCGGGGTGACTGCGTCGGGCTGAAACCGAGCCCGACTGTGAAAACAGGGCTGTAGGCACAAACCTGTTGCCATCAGTGGGATGAAATGCGATACTGCGGGTGGGGAAAAAAATCCTAACCTCACCAAAGTGAAGTTTCTGCGTGTATCTGGGAGGTGAGTACTTAGTTCATGAGGCAGTCTTGTATGTGAAGTGAGTTTTTATCCTTGTTTTCAAATGAAGGATTTTGAAATGAAGAAGAGAAAATACAGTCTTACCACTTTCATAGAGTCATAGAATGTGTTGGGTTGGAAGGGACCTCTAAAGGTCACCTAGTCCAACCCCCCTGCACTAAGCAGGGACATCTTCAACTAGATCAGGTTGCTCAGAGCCTCATCAAGCCTGGCCTTGAATGTCTCCAGGGATGGGGCCTCCACCGCCTCTCTGGGCAACCTGTTCCAGTGTCTCACCACCCTCATTGTAAAGAACTTCTTCCGAATGTCTAATATAAGCCTACCCTGCTCTAGTTTAAAACCACTGCCCTATCGCTACATGCCCTTGCAAACAACCCCTCCCCAGCTTTCTTATAGGCCCCCTTCAGGTACTGGAAGGCTGCTATAAGGTCTCCCCGGCGCCTTCTCTTCTCCAGGCTGAACAACCCCAACTCTCTCAGCCTGTCTTTGTAGGAGAGGTGCTCCAGCCCTCAGATCATCTTCGTGGCCTTTTTCTGGACCCACTCCAACAGGTCCATGTCCTTCTTGTGCTGAGGGCTCCAGAGCTGGACGCAGTGCTCCAGGTGGGGTCTCAGGAGAGCAGAGAAGAGGGGGAGAATCACCTCTCTCAATCTGCTGGCCACATATGGAAATAGAGACATTTGGGAAATCAGTGCCGCGTCACAACTTCATCATGCCTTGAAAGCTAAGCAGTTGAAAAAGGCCATTCACCCTCACGTTCGGTCACCCAACATCGCTCGGACCCACAGGGGCAGCTGCGGCCTGCACCAGCCGGGGCCCGTCCCTGGGAGCGGGGCTGCGCAGGCTGGCAGCTACAGCAGCTCTGGAGTGCTGGCATATGTTATACACCATAGCCTGCACTAAAAATTACCACCCATGTCATTTGGTCTTTTCAGAGGAATTTAATGAGGTGTGAATTATCATATAATTTGATCCCAGGTTATTTGCAGATGCAACCGTCGTAGCTGAAACTCTTTAGCCAACAGATTCAGTCACTAAATAGGTAGCCTTTTAACGATTTTAAAAGTCTGTAAATCATTTCAATGAGCTTAAAGAATATGGTAACTAGGAAGCAAAGACATTTTAAAGCGGACTAAATAACATCTTTCACCCACGTTTCTTGCGTCTGTATTTCTAAGCCATGCCTGTGCAGCCGTGCATGTTCCTTTGCTGAAAACAAATCTTATGACATTGTGAGGGCTCAGGCATTAGCACATGTGGATGCAAATATACAACTGAGATTGGACATGTTTAATTTGAAAATTATGCCTCTGTAATGGAGCTGTAGCAGTAACATCAGCAAAAACTCTGCACTAGATTGTAATAAGTATTTTCTTAATATCTCGACTTATATTGACTTATAACTTCTGCACAGTCAGGTAAACAGGAATATCAAAGCTATCTGCAGTAATGCCATCTGGTGATTATCAGTAATATTACACTTCTGCTTAAAAGCAAAACAAACAAAAATCCCAAGGAAATCATGCTGTGTAGCCAGCTGGGTAGAGAAGGACTGAGAGTTATCACAGTATATGCTAATTATGGTGCTTCAGCTGACCAAGCTGTTTTCCTTCCATTCATTGGAACATCTGACCAAGAGGGGTCAGGTATTTTGTGGAAAATCTCTAAGGGGCTGCCCAGCTAATAAAAAAATTAAAAAAAAAAAAAAATCAGAAATATGAACAACTTTAAAATAGACTTGTGCCAGGCAGAATTAAAAAAGAAAAATCAAATCCTGTGGAGAAGGAAGCTGTAACTGACTGTATGCCAGCTGTGTCCAAGCTCTTTTGGACTCCTCAGAACTGTCTGTCCTTTCAGAGACTGTTCTGTTGAAAAAGAAACAAGGAATTAGGATTTCAAATTTGCTTTCCAGTTGAAGCTAGGGTTGGTGTCTGGACATGTTCCAAAACTAAGACATTTCTGCAGAAGGTCTGAAGAAACATAACTAAGTTAAGGCCTTCATGCAGATGTTGAACCTTAAAATAGATTTGAAGAGTGTAGAAAACTGTTTGACAAAGAATTTACATGGTTCATTTCCTCTGTTTCCTTGAATAATCCTGAAATGCAGTCTCCCTTTGGATCCGCTATCGAATTGCTTAAACCAGCACTTAAAAATGTTTTCCTTCACTAATGAGGAGCTGACCTTGGAGAGAATACTGTTTCCAATTTCAGAGGCATCTGACTGTAGCTGGAGCAAGTTTCATCTTGTCTATCCCAGAAGTTGGCTTTGTGAATGCTAAGCTCCACATCACACCAAAAAACCCTCCATGTTTATGAAGCCAGTGGAAGCTTTTAATGAGAGAAACTCAGAACAGAGCTCTTGCTGGAACATTTCTAACTGACGTAAGGCATGATGCGAGGCACTCACGGAAATTGCTCTGATAGTAAGTGCCTGAGAAGGGGCAGGACTGAGCTGTGAGAAAGAGTCAGCCATGGAAAAGCTACCCAAACACGTGGCAGGTTGCAACAGGTCGGCTTACGTGTGATGTAGTTTTATGCCAACTGAAAACAGGAATTGAAATAAGTTTGATAAATTCCATTTTACCTTTTGGATGTAAAGGCATGTAGAACTTTGTGGCCTGAAAGACAGGGATTACTGGAATAATTACACAGAATACTTTAAGAATACTTGGTAGTTACAGCTGGTTCAAAATTTAAGTGACTTCAGGTAGTGGCATGTATTGCATCAATTTTTCGTCATCCTCCCTGCTTCTGCCTCTTTTCTCTGTGTGATTATGAATATTGAATTTAAACTATTTGGTCCTGTCTGAGACACTGCACAGATCTGGAGAGAGACAGCCTGTGTCATTCAGGAGCTTGGTGATTTTGGTTTCTTTACGACAAGTCCACTTTCCCTCACAGCACTTCAGGAAAGTGCTTATTCCTTGCAATTTCAGGTAAGGCTCGAGGCGACTTGCTGAGCATAAGGGCACAGTGAAAGCTCAGAAATTTCTACAGAGAAAGGGGGAGAGAAGGACTTGTTTTGTAGGATGTGGCCTATTTATTTTTTCCATCTGTGAAAACGTAAAGCTTAGAGGAGTTAAAAGTGATCTCCAAATGTGTTTCAAAAGCAGGAAATGAAAGACTTGTAATACCCTTTGGTATTCAATATTTGATTACTATTCTTACTCTTCATTTGCTTGATATGCTTCTAAACTTGTGGGCTAAGGCTTTTAGTGAGGTAAGAATATGAGAAAGATCTTAATCATTCAAAACTGTGACCTTACAATGTCTTGAAGGAGCGTGTTGTCTTACTTCGTGAACATTTCCAGAAGCACAGAACAGCTCTGCTGTTCTGTTCAGATAGTGCTTGTGTGGTTGATGTCTCCAGTTGTCCAAACGACTTGGACATCTCCAAAGCTGAAAATGGGTACATCACACTCCAGCCTTACTAACTCTGTCAATGTCCATGTGTCTCTCATGCTGGGGAGCGCCAGGCCTGAGATGTGGTCTCACCAGAACTGCACCTCCCTCAGACTGCCAGCTGTGCTTTGGCAAAGGCTGCCTGGCATGCAGTCAGCCATCCTCAGCGCAAGGGTACACTGCTGACCGCTGCTCAACCTGCAGCTCTGCAGGGCCCCACGGGCCTTTTCTGATGCTGGGAATAGGATGACCATCAGACCTGCAGACTTGACAGTCTCAAATGACACAGGGAAAAATGTGATTTTTCAGGAGGAGATGTTTAACAGAAATCTGTGTCGTTCTGTGAAAAGAACTTTTAAGGAGATTGTTCATCTAGTGGCAGCATAAATAAAGAGGATACAGTAATTAGTTACATAAAATGTAGAGTTTCATTATTTGTTAGTCTCTTCTTAATTTCTTTACAGAGGTGAAAAATTGTATGGAAGCCCTTTGCATACATCTATATGGAATGTGCCCAAATGTATTCTGCCATTAATTCATTTGCTTTGATTATACTGCACACACTAAAGTGATAATCATTTCAGGTGGTCAGATTTATATAGTTCTCCCTACAGGAGTATAGATCGTGTTTGGATTTGAGCTATGCTTTTGCTTCAGGCTAGGTATGTGTGTTATCAAATGTAGCACTATCAGGAGATCATTGTAGAAGTGCCGAGAGCCCCAGTTAGATGGAGACCCCCCCCGCTATAGTAACGCAGTGGGACAACCCTGGTCCCACAGTTGTGCACCCCACTCCTGCTGGTGTGCTTGTACTTTGTGTAAGTACCCCTGATGGAGCCTGCAGCCATGCTTGTCTGAGTATATTAAAGCACCAGGATGTCCAGTGCCTAGCTGAGACAAAATGCCACTTGGTTTACTATAACAAATGTTCAGGAGGGTATTACAAGCAAAATAGTAGTTTAAGGTTGCTGTGTTGACTAGCACTGCATGCCTCAAGTCTCATTAGCTGAGAATTAACTGTTTTCTAAGCCTATAAACAAACATGAAACCTCAGTGATTTTGCCACAGTGCAAGAAGTGGTGGCTAAATCAGTCATCTCTTCTGCTCATTGCTGCAGGGCAAGTCTACCCTGTGCCATCAAGCTTGGTCTGGCTGACAGGTCTACCTCACGTAGAGGCAGCAGTTTAGCTCAGGTCTGCTGTCCTAACAGTGAGCTCAGGTGCTGATGTGACTCAGGCTGATGTGACTTTAACATCTCTGACTCGGCAGACTTGTGTATCTGCATTTTTGGGGACAATGTTTTCTGACTTGCTAGCAGGAGTAGGAGACAACCCCCTTTGAAATATACCTGGAATTACATGGCACGGAAGCAGGGTTCCCAGAGCAGTGATGACTTAGTCACAAATTAATGGGTAGAATGTGCAGCAGAATATAAGGTAAACACACAGTCCATTTCCACTTACATATTGTGGGAGGACAGTACAACGTTTCTCCAAAATGTTATTCTCAGGGACTTGATCATTGCTCTAAAACAACAGAACTCTGAGCATTAAGGATACATTGTCCCTTAGCTGAGATGCCAATAACAAATGCAGGATGAATAATTCAATTTTCACTTTATGGAGAAATACGACAAAGACATGAATCTTTTCTTTGTTCTGGCTTATTTCCAACACAATGTTTTTGTGATGGCAGTGACAGAAATGAGCTGAATCAGTAAGCTGAAGACATGCCCCAATTTATATAATGTGATTACATTTTCAGTAATAATGCCTGCCATTTTCCTAAAAGAGACGAATGTGGTCGCTTTTAACTAGTTGTCTTTTGGGAAGGAAGGCAGGTCTCTTTCCTGAAGGAGCTATGCTTAACTAATACATCCCGTGTGTAAAAATAGCTCAGGTTGTTCTTTTTAGTATGTGCTACTGTCCAGTCTTCAGCAGTGTGTTGCCACCCACCTGCAGTAAGTTCCACATCATTCCTTTAAGACAAACCTGAATATTTTGGTTGTCTTCGGATATAATAGTTACAAAGTTCTCTTGAGCTGTAGCATATTCCAAGAAGTTACAAATGAGATATTTGGTGATGACTGTCTTTTTAAAGTGACTGAGCGATTTTGGATTTTCAAAAAACTAAGTAAGAATTTTTAATAAGTGGGTTTAATGAGTACAGCTCTGCAGGGCCCCTCTTGTACTACAGCAATTCGTTTGGAGCCGTTATATTTCATCACGTCAGTAATTCCCATTTCAGAGATCAGATATGATGCATTAGCTACTGGATCCAGTAAATAATTACACATTTTCGTGCTTCCTAAGTATCCGTTTATGCAACAGTCTAGCAATAATTGGCTCTTTGAAGCTATGGTGGAGTATGGAGTGCGTATATTGTTAACCACTTTTTGAAACAGACATTGCCTTTTTTCTTTAGTAAAACCACAGATAAACCCAAAGGAAATGTGGCAGCCAAGAAATCTGTACATTAAAAAAAAAATTACAGGAGCTCTGAAGCATACACAGAGATGTGATTTACTCTTTTTATTTCTTGCTATTACGCTGGCCTTACTGCACTGCTGCTTAGAATGCTCAAAGCACAATCCGACTCAGACACTGGGATCTGGAAATGCCTAATGTTATTTTGCAAAGAGGGACAGTCTAGCTGCCATTACAGCCTAATAGTCCCTTTTATCAAAGGCACACTGTGGGCAGATGCTGGTAATCTGCTCTAATGCCGCAACCTTTGTCTGGCCTCTCAAGGGGGAAATGGATGTGTTGGTCTTTGAAAATTGTTTCCCCTTACTGAATTTGGCTTTGGTCAGATGGGAGAGAGCTAAATTGCATTCTACTTAAAATGCAGTAAGCCATCTGAGCAGAACAATTCCTAGTTGCTCTGATCAAGGATTTGAGCTAAGCTATCAGAGGAGGAAAAAAAAAAAACCAATAAATAATATCCTAGAACCTACTACTGCGACAGATCTCTTGCTTGTTCTGTTGAGAAAGATGCCTACTTTTTGTCTGTGCACAGCCAAGACGATGGTGGCTTGATAACCATTCTTTTTGCTGTAATGATTTTTCAAATTAATTCTGTCTTTAGCTAAAGTAAAATGTAGATCTCTATCCCTTTGGGAAGGTTTAGATGGAAGTCAGAACATTGTAACAGTATAACAAAATAAATGCTGGCAGACTCTGTTTAAACAAAGCAGACTATTTCTGTTCTGAAATTCCTTGCTCTCCGGTTCTTTCAAGTCTCTTCTGAACTTTGCTAAGAGTCAAATAAAATGATCTTCATCTGTGGCGGAAAAAAAGCCAGGGTCTTAGTAGACCAAAAATAAACAAGCTACGAATAAAACCCAACCTATCCATGAACTACTAGCCCCAATCTGCCTGGCTCAGGAAGTTCTGAGAAAATCTGCTGCTTTCCATTTTGCGTGATGGGTAATTTACACCCAAGTGACTGAATAAGCTGTCACCTGGTGCTGTGGCCTTACGCTGTCTTATCTCACACGGTTCCCTGAAGTCTCATGTGACATTTTACCATTTGCCTCTTTTAAAATTAAAAAAAAAAAAAAAAAAAAAAAAAAAAGGAAGGAAGCAGGGGAAGAAGATATTTGGAGGGATGGAGGTGGGGTGAAGGGAAGTGTTGTGCTTGTGTTGGAAGATCTGATAGCGCGTTTTGCAAGGCTGCATGCTCTGATCCAGGTGAAGTTGGTTATTGGGTTGTTACGTATTTCCAAGGCAGCTGGCTCTGTCCCTATACACATCGCTTTATGCCATCTCTTTCCCTCTTTGGGATGTTTCTATGGGGAAGTTAGATCATATTAAAAGTGATACTAATGCACAGCTAAGGCCAAAATGCTTATTCTCTTTTCAGAAAAAAGGGAGACAAATAAGGGCAAGAAGTCATTAGTTAAGATTTCCAATGCCAACATTCACCCTTCCCAAATCTTCCTCTAGGACTTTATCCACAACCGAAAAGCTGTATCATGTTCACCCAAAAGTGCTGAGTGTCATTTTGGGTAAATGAGTGGTTGTGTTTAACTTGACATCAGTTACCTGTGGGGCAGTCCTTGTCTATGCCAATTCTGCAGCCTGCAGCACATCGACATCTGTTCTGGTGTCGCGTGCTTCCACAGATTACACATGGCATTATGAATGAGGACACTCTCCCATAATCTGATTTACCTTCCCAGTCATCCCGCATTCTGGAATTCAAATATGGTCCTAAGAGCCTTTTCCTGTTTCTGTCAATGCTTATGGAGAATGTAAATATATATCTCCCTTACGGAGAGCATGTACAACTAAATTAGTTGAGAAGACTCTTGCTGAGTACAAAGACTGGTCTTATGTCCTGTGAGCTTGGGTGGGATGGTTGAGTAAAAGCTGTAGGGTGAAGGGGTATTGAGCCTGAAAGCAGATGGAAGTGGTTTTTTTTGATTTAATAAAATATAATAGCCCACTCTACAGGTGACACACATCAATGGAGAAAACATGTTTCTTTAAATAAGTAGGAATTAAGCAGCATTTACTCTTAATATTATGCATTTTTTCCTAATTCAATATACCTCCTTTCGTTGAAGGGCAAAGAGTTCGATGGTTAAGAAAAAAAGGTGAGAAGAAGTGCCAAAAGGGGAGGAAAAAGGATGAGGAAGAAACTGATTTTGAGTAGCAAAGTAGGTCCAGAATAGTTTCATAAAACAGAAATGCGTCCTGCACTTCAAAAATCATTCATTTCAACAAAATGTAGTGTCAGTAACACCTTTCCCTGGGTGAATAGTTGATGCTGAGAAATAGATGCATAGAGCTTTTAACCTGAGTTTTTCCAAAATGCTTTGTCTTCTCTTTATTCCTTCATCACATATGACTTGGTCTGTAGACTAGATGGAGATGGTGTGCTGTCTAGCATGTTTTATTGATGCTGTTTGATCCCCCAGTGTAGCCAGTCTTTGAGACTTATTTTAGAACATGTTTTCTGGTTGTGATGAGTCTACAGTTCCCCTGCAGGCAGGAGATATAGAGGGATATGAGATGGTCATCAAATTAATGACATCCAGAATCCCTTTATTGCATTCAAAAGGTTAGCAAAACTAGTGAATGGAAAATAATGAACATGACAGATAAGAGTAGACACTGGATAGAAAGCTTAAATAGATGTGGGAATTTGTGGGACCACGGCAGCAATGTTGGAATTTCATCGAGTGAAGGGCTTCCCTTCATCATCAAGTTTTTCATCATCAAGGGTTTCATCAAGTGAACTCTTTCCCCCATCTGTTTTGCAGATAAATTTTTTAATATTTTAAGTACGATATTGCAGATCAGAGCAGTCTATTAAGCTGCAAAAGTGAGACAGATCTTTCTTTTCCTCCAAACTTTGGTCTTTGAGGGTCTAATTGTAAAAGGTGCTGAGTGTCCTCAGCTGCCAACATCCTAGAATCAGCTCATAATTTCCACATGTCTGCTGTCATAGAAACATCTTGTTCCTCTGTTTCACTGCAGATGCCTTTACAACCAGAAGATCTGGGTCAGGAGCATGAATCTGTTGGAATCCAGTTTATGATATTTTTTAGAAGATGCAAGTATAAGCTTTTCTAGTCCGCTTTCTGACAAAAGCCTAAATCATGCAACCAGATCCTAGGGAATAATATAGAAATGGTTTGCAAAACATAATTTCTGGGAAATCTTCGCATATGCTGTGGGTTTTTTCTGTTACGCCACTACAAAAGATGAGATCCTGGGAAATGTCAGTGAGGTAAATATTTACACTTTCCCTATGCTATAGTAGACAGACAAATTTGCAGCACAAGAAAATCTGATTTTTACCCAATGTCAAGATTGTTTCTGTCACATTCATAAATGGAAGAGACAGAAGGGGTGGCTGTATCTTTCTTTCCACCCCCACAATTAGCAAGATTGCAGTCATGCTCAGCAGAATGAGATGGTGCAATCCTGGGTGCATTGCATCTGTTGTCTATAACATCATATCGTGAATTGACCACTGCCACCATATTTCATATATAGGTGCTAAACGATGATAAAAAAGACCAGCCATTGCAAAACTAGCATGTCTCTATTAAAGAGTTTATTTCTATTTGCACTGAAGGCGGGTACACTTCGCGCAAACCAGCTGTGTTTTCTCCTCCTCAACACATTAAGTTTGGTACATGCATGTCCTTTGTGTCACCTTTGAAGAACTGGCAAAAAACTAACTTTGCCAGCTAATGATGAGGAGGAGAGGAAGGCTTACTCCATCTCCAGCATGCATGGAGAGGAGTCAGGGATTCTTTTACGGTGGTATTCTGGCCAAAGCCTATGCAGAAGCACATGGAAGAAGGTCTTTTTATCCCAATCCGGACCCTGTGTAATTGCAAAATATTGCCAATTACTACCCCTAATCTCCAAAAATAATAAGTGAGGTTATCAAACAACATCATTGCAGTAATTCGGGACATGTGAAATTAATCATGGGGGCAGGATTAGGCATACCTGCCTGGTCTAGGCTTCCCATTTCAAAATGACTTCTCTTTTTCTCCCTTTCAACGTGATATTAACTTCTTTGGGGCTTGAGGCATTGTCAGGTTCTGATACTGAAGTGCACTGGCTGCATTGGCATCATCTGGCATCATCTTTTATATCTAATTTTTTCTCCTGAAAATCTGCTATTTTTATTGGAGCATGACATTGTGCTTCTTAGGAGAGAGAAAGAAGCCCAGGGAAATTATTAATTCAAGCTGTCAGCAATATCTAGCTCATTCATATTGTTATGAAAAACATTTCACTTGTAAAATAAAACTGGTGCATGTTTGCTTTTTGATAATGTAGCAGGAAGAAGTGGGTATCTTTCTACTGGGGCAGTTTGTAGAAATTTTGCAAAGTCCAAGCTCACGTACATCTTCCTCAAAGTGCAGTAAGTCACGAAGTCACGGCTTTTCCTCAAATTGGAGGGAATTGTCGCATTTCTCAAATATGCTTAAGTGAAAAGAAGCTCACATTGCAAAAGTGGCAATGTCATTAAATAATTTTGTAGAACGAGGCCTGCAAATGCTTCAAGTGCTGCCGATGCACAAGTCCTCTGCCAGTCAGCTTTTCACTGATCACTTTAGGTGCTTTGCTGATTCGTACCAGTTTATCTGCTTAAAAAGTGTTTTTGTAAAGAACTTTGAATTTCATGCAGTTTGAATCATCCTTACTCTCCCTGCAGATTTCTGATTCTATCTCCACTGAATCCATATTTTAATGCTTGGCTGATGTTGAAGGCAACTGGCATGCCTTCTCCTAGACTTGTATTTACACTGTGATTTCTCTGGCTCAGTCCCTGATGACTCCCCACAATAATCAAGCCTGAGCTCTTTGCCGTGCTTGGCAGAAGTGGTTAGTTAATGAAGATTTGTTTGGGGACAAGTCGAAGCTAATGGGATAGCTCATTTGCTCAATAAAAACTGCTGCTTACTAAAGTATATTTGATGACCTCATGACACTCATGTCAGTCACCATTTTTCCTAGGCCATTTGTTCTGATTTTTGCAGTTAAAGGCTCTCCAACCATTCTATAATACTGCTTTGGAGAAAACCAGTAAAGTCTCTGTACTTATTTTTATCTTTCACCTTTTCCTGCTTATGAAAAATGCAGACATCTTTTAGTTTGTCAGCCAGCAACTCCTCCAACAAACAGTCAAACAGACTTTTTTCTTGAACCAACACTATGCAACTGACATTTTCACAAAACTTGAGGGACTACTATCCAGTAGTGCACAGCTATATATTCTGAGACAAACTCTGAAGATGTGCTGCTAATCTGCCTCTGTCTTAAAGAAGCAAATTAGAATATCTAAAAATTATATGACATAAAAGTATTTGTTGTGTCCAGTCCGATGGTAGGTACAGAATAATTAAAAGTCTTTTTTAGGGAAGAAATCCCAGACAGTGTCCCAGATGCCCTTTGCCCACCAGTTATGGCATATAGATAGTTAGAGCAGCTGGTGTTACAAGGCCTTTAATTGATCTTCCACCTCTACAGCCACCTCTTGGACACAGCTGCTTTCTCTGGAATCATATCCATTAAAGTCTTATTTTATATCTGCTAAAAGCGTTAGTGTATCATGATGTTACTGGTCTGCAACTCTCTCTGCTGTGTACGTACGTATTAATCACTCATGGCTGTAAGAGTCATTTCCTCTCAATTTTGCCTATATGTTAATTTTCTGGTTTCTGCCAGTCGCACCCTTCTGGTTAGCATGTCGGGGAACTCTGCATTCACGTCAAATGTGCTGTTGGACAAACTGGGCAGCTCCAGCAGACAAGTGTCATTCCTGGCTGAAGAAAGGGAATGGGTTACACGGGAGGCTGCAGGAAGCAAAAAGGAGATGGCAGTGTTACAGCTCTGACAACTGCAGAGATTTTTCTGGGCCCCTGCTAGTAAATCAGATTTCCTTTTTCCTTCTTTTCCTTTTTATGCTTTAATTAGTGATGATTTTAGCAGTTAGAATTACGTGGGGTCGTCTCAGCAGACTGGGTGTGGGTGGCTTGTAGTAGTATTGCAGCTAAGATCACACACCCAGTCACGAACTATAAAATCATGTTTGCAACATCTATAATAAAAGAAATGGGGAGAATCAGCAGAGCAGACTCCATTTAAGGAAGGAGTATGGCTGATCTAGAGGCATACTAAACACAGTGCTTTTTTTCTTACTCTTTTTAAGCGCATATAATTATCTTTCAGACAAGCTGTCCCTTTTCATAGCTTCTTGCTCTTGTTTCCTTTTCCTTTGATTCCGTTTCATGTTGCTAATTTGAATAATTATGTAACAGTTTCCGATTTTCGGAAAGGAGAAGCACCGAGCAGTTTTCCACTCCTATAGCTGTGCTGACAGTTCCTCTGTTGCCTAACTCAGCTGCTAGCCCATGGGCCAGCAACGCCAACCAGTCACAATTTCATCATTGCTGTTTCACTGCATGAAGGGCAAGCCCCCCTTCTCATTACGCTACATTGCCTAGTCCCTGTTTGTGTTAATGAGTCGTTTGTATCTTCTCCGAACTATTATTTCATCTTACTGGTACCGTCTCTGCTTGAATTTGGTAGCAATGAGAAAGCTGTGGTCCAAGCCATGAGTTCCTTGCGTAAGCAGAATCTCACGACCAGGGAAGTCCTGTTTTGTTAGTAAAAACACAAGAATTTGATTCACAGCAACGTGATTGCTCTTGCGACGGGGCAGAGTTCAGGTCATGCCAGCAGTGAACCATTGCAAAGAGGTTGCCTCACAAGAATAGCATGTGAGATTTAGAGGCTCTTTGCATTGCAGGGATTGCCAGGGATGAATGCGTGTGTGAAATTCAATTATTTCGCTTCTTCAAATGAAAACTTCTGTTAAACAGAAGCTAGTGGGCTATTGGAGAAGTGCTGGTGAAGCAGCTGCAATACATCCTTCCACTGCCTAACCTTTAAGGAGAAAAATTACCAGGTTTATAGAGCCCAATCAGCCACATCTCCATTTTTCTTAACAGGATCTTCATTTTGCGTAGACTAGATCGAAAAAGCAGATTATGCAAGAGTGTTCCTTCTGGCCACTTGAGGAATTTAACAGTAGAATAATAGCTAATTCCTCATCCTGCATATAATTATGGCAAATTCTGCTGAGAGGATCAATTTTCTCCAGTCTCCGTTTTCCCTTTATATAATCATATTCAGCAGGAAGCTTTGCCAGTAATCTGACTGGCTCAATTCCACTTCATGACTGTTCTTTTACAAAAATCTCTTTTTGAACAAGTTGTTACAAATACAGGACAATTACAGTATATTGTGTTCTTTCAATTTATAGATTAAAAAATGTAAAATCTATGGGCAAAAGAAAGGCCTGTATTTGATTCAGATGCATGGAGTGTGTGGCGCAGGGTCAGGTTTTTTAATAGCTGCTTATGCATATGCTGATTTATCTCGTTTGATGCCTTCAGGGAGCCCTCATCTCATTAGTGGGTCAGAATTGGCCATAAGAATCTACTCCAGCAGAAGACACAAAACTGTTAAATAAGTTTAAACGAAATACAGTTCCCTTTACAAAAATTAGGTTGATAATAACAGCAGTACTATGAATTAAGCCTAGTTCTGATACCTGAAAAGTTATGAGCTAATCCTTTTTTTTTCTTTTTATGTACCCTAACTGAAATGTTAAAAATTCTTATTGAACACTGAAGGCAACACTGTTTCAGTAGCCAAAGTGAATTTTGCCCTGAAATAAACACATCCTCGATTATCCTCTTTGGACATCAGCAGTAAATCCATTATTTCACGTCTTTTGAAGTAGAGCGACTGAGGATATCTGCGAAATCATAACAAAATCATGCAGGTGTGCTTAGCGTTAGGTCCTTTCTAGCCTGGGTACCTGAGGGGCTGTGATGTGTGACCATAGAATCTTCATGGTTGGAAAGGACCTTTGAGGTCATCGAGTCCAACCAAACAACCTACAATCTCTGTCACTAGAGCATGCCCTGAAGTGCCAAATCTACACGTTTCTTAAACACATTTGATAGGGATGGTGACTCAACCACCTCCCTGGGCAGGCTGTTCCAGCGCCTGACCACTCTTTCAGTAAAGTAATTCTTCCTAATATCTAATCTAAACCTCCCCTGCCGCAACTTCAGACCACTTCCTCTGGTCCTGTCATTATTCACCTGGGAGAAGAGGCCAACACCCACCTCTCTCCAACCTCCTTTCAGGTAGTTGTAGAGGGCAATGAGGTCTCCCCTCAGCCTCCTCTTCTCCAAGCTAAACATGCCCAGCTCCCTCAGCCTCTCCTCATATGACCTGGTCTCCAGACCCCTCACCAGCCTGGTAGCTCTCCTCTGGACACGCTCCAGCACTTCAGTGTCCCTCTTGTACAGAGGGGCGCAGAACTGGACACAGTACTCGAGGTGAGGCCTCACCAGTGCCGAGTAGAGAGGCACGATTGCTTCCCTACTCCTGCTGGCCACGCTATTCCTGATACAAGCCAGAATGCTGTTGGCCATCTTGGCCACCTGGGCACACTGCTGGCTCGTGTTAAGCTGGCTGTCCACCAGCACCCCCAGGTCCTTTTCTGCTGGGCAGCTTTCCAGCCACTCTTCCCCAAGCCTGTAGCGTTGCTTGGGGTTATTGTGACCAAAATGCAGGACCCGACACTTGGCCTTATTAAACCTCACACAGTTGGCCTTGGCCCATCGATCCAGCCTGTCCAGGTCCCTCTGTAGAGCCTTCCTACCCTCAAGCAGATCAACACTCCCACCTAGTTTGGTGTCATCTGCAAACTTACTGAGGCTGCACTCAATCCCCTCATCCAGATCATCAATAAAGATATTAAACAAAACCAGCCCCAAAACTGAACCCTGAGGGACACCACTGGTGATCGGCTGCCAAGAGGATTTCACCCCATTAATCACAACTCTCTGGGCACGGCCATCCAGCCAGTTTTTAACCCAGCGAAGAGTACACTTGTCTATGCCATGATTCACCACCTTCTCCAGGAGAATGCTGTGGGGGACGGTGTCAAAGGCCTTACCAAAGTCCAGATAGACAACATCCACAGCCTTCTCTGCGTCCAGAAGGCAGGTCACGTGGTCATAGAAAGAGATCGGGTTGGTTAAGCAGGACCATGCCATGCTGTAGCGAGCAGCGGCCAAGGCGCAGCTCCGAATTTCGCAGCTGCAGCGAGTGCTGAGGACAGACCGTTCCAAGGAGTGAAGTTCATCTGGGTGCGAACGGCAGCACAGCGTGAACCTCTCCAGTGTGCCCTTTGTCTTTCACTTTGCTGGAAAGCGTGCAGCTGCCGCGATACCGCCATTCCCCTCATTTGCAAAAATGAAAAACTGTTCTCACAACACCGAGAAAAACAGAAAGACGTGCTTGGAAAGTAACAGCTAGCCAGCACTGCTGAAAGCGTAACAGAGGGCATTATCTGCTGCACCACGCTCCTGCTTCCAAGGAGACTGACATCTGATCCTGGAAACAAAGAATGTGGAATGATGTTTTTTTGATTTGGAAGGCTAATAAAATACCTCAAGAGGTGCTCTACTTGAAATGTGCCCGTTGTGTTGCAGAGATTTGCAAATTTGTTACTACACAATGCCTATTTTCTTGAAAGGTGCTGTTTTGCCTCAGTTTTGTTAATTTTTACTTTCTCGGTTTTATTCAATCTTGAAAGATTTTTTAATGGATTTTCCTGTTTACATTACTTTCCTCAATAAGTTCCATTGTTTCTTCCCCTAATTTAGGGTACTATTTCATCCCAGGCAGAAAGTTGCAGTCTAAGTTCACATTCCCCTGAAGGATATACATGCTTGTGCTTTCGACAGAGGATCGTTTCAAACTAAAAATGAATAAATGAGGACTTTTTTTGGAGGTAGCTGCACATATAGGTCATAGCTTTCCAACAGACCAATGATGAAAATGAGATGTGGCTGCTTCCTTCTCCAGTGTGATTGTTCTTCTTTACCATCAGCAGCAAGCCCTACCAAGCAGTGCTACAGCTCTCTGACCTTTCACATTGACGCAGATAGAGATCACTTTTGCGAGACCTGAGAACAACTGGTTTTACTTACGTATAAATGCTCATGTTGGAACAAAGGGTATCACATAAAACAAATAGCTAATGTTTTCTTCCAGAGATCTTCACTTAATGTATGGATGTCTGGTTCCCTTAAAGTCATTTGGTAGCAAGCATTGCTTCTTAGTAAAGAGACTAAAGCAAAGTAATGATAGGATGAGGGGTAACGGTTTCAAACTGAAAGAGGGTAGGTTTAGTTTGGATATTAGGAAGAAAGTCATTACTGTGAGGATGGTGAGGCAGTGAAACAGGCTGCCCAGGGAGGCTGTGGATGCCCCATCCCTGGAAGTGTTCAAGGCCAGGCTGGATGGGGCTTTGAGCAACCTGGTCTAGTGGGAGGTGTCCCTGCCCATGGCAGGGGAGTTGGAAGTAGATGGTCTTTAAGGTCCCTTCCAACTCTAACCATTCTATGATTCTATGAAAATGCAAATGCTTACTGTCTTCCATGATCATCTTTAGAAAAGAAAGATAATGCATAACATGTTCAACAAGATGGTTTTCTTTCCAAAGTTAAAGCTTTCTCAAATGCCAAGGGGAAAAAAACCCTCAACCATCACACTGTGATAATGTACTTTGTTTAAAAAAAAACCCCAACCTGTGTCAACATTTTCACATGAAACCTTGGAAGGCAGATGTTCAACCCCAGGGCCAAGTTTTTGCCTGAGCAAACTCTCTTGGGGAGCTGCAAGAGCAAATGTCAGGAAGACAAAGCAGTCACCTTATAGGATACCTATAAACTGGTGATGACTCTGAGATGGAGGAGGAGCCAGAAGGGCACTGTGGTAAGCCTGGGACTAAAAGTTAGGAGGGTGGTAACTGGCAAGGTAAGAAGGCTTAAGTGGCAAGCCACAGGAGGAAACTGGAGTATTGAACTGGGATCTCTAAGAGGCCCCACCATGATCAGAGAGAGATTCAGCTGGGACAGGACCTCAACTTTGTTATGTTTTGAGGTAGATCACATTCAGCCCATTCCTTATAATGAGTTTCCCATAAAGACACAGAAAAGATTTTAACCTCGAAAAGATAAGTTTTACTAGACTATAACCTGAAGTAGTTGGTTTTTAAAATACAGAAAACTCAAAATGACTCAACAGGACAGCATAGAAATTAAAAAGGCTGATGAACATTTTGATATAGAAGCTGGGAGTGAATAACTGCTGAGGAGCCTGAAACCAGAGGCAGAGGGCGACGGCTGGCATCAGTGGAGGGAAGACTGTGGCTTGTCCAGACTCAGGGAAGATGCCAGAGGAATGACCGCTGGAAGAGGAGGGTGAGCTGCGATTGCAAGGGATGGCTGGAGAAAGAGAGAGAAGTAGAACAAATTGGATCAAAGGGCAGAGAAAGGTGCTGGCTGGGTGAGGAGCAGTGGAAATGCATATTCCTGAATGCCACACTCCCGTTCAGAGCCCAGGTCAGGTTCCTGAGATTTCCCTTCCTTCTTCATCTGTAAACGCCCACTGCGTCTCCAGTCCAGGTGCACCTGGAACGTGACAGCCCCTGCTATCTGTTACCGCTGGTGCTTCAGCTAGCAATGAGGTGGATTTCAGTCTCCTTCACGATGCTCAGGAGTTTCAATATAAAGCTTCACAATATAATGCTTTAACTTTTACTTTGTTTTCTCATTGCTTTTCTATAAACACAGGGAATTATACATCCAAAATTAGTTTAAAAGAACATGCTTAAAGTCATCAAGTGAAGCGTTCATAAAGTGGAAAACTCTAGATTTAAACTTACATGAACAGTCTTATTTTGGCTCCTTAATTACAAGGAATACTTGTTTTCCTGAAGGTGTCTGTCTGCCTCCTGTGGGGAACAGACTGGACTCTGCTCAGGAGATATTCTGGGGCTGTCTAGAGATAAGAAATAAGGGAAGCTGTTGTCCTCTGAGCCCAATATTCATTTGTCGCAGAAGCAAGAAGATAGTGTACCAAATGAGACCAGGGAAATGCAGTGATAAAAAGGAGGGGCTCATAGCTCATAGCCCTTGGAAGGCTGGATTCCATGGGCTCATAGCCCTTGGAGGGCTGGATTCTGCCCCACTTCTGATGGAAATCTCCTGTGTGATGTTAAACAAGTCATTTCCTGCACATGTCACAGAATCCCGCAATGGTTTGGGTTGAAGGGACCTCTAAAGATCATCCAGTCCACCCCACCTGCCATGGGCAGGGACATTCCTGCCTGCTTTGAGCTCCTTGGTTCACAGGTCTCTGACTGGAGATGCAGACTTGATTTGTGGTAGATTTGAGGTAGAACTGAAGTCACAGGGAGCTCTTCCTTGCATGTAGGAAGTGATGCAAACTGGAAAATTAGATAACATCTCAGGCTAGACACCAAAATTTGTAGGTAGTCTTAAATTTAACTGTATTGCTTCCCATTTCTTCACCTCTGAAGTGCGAGTTATTAACCTCCCTTTACCTTGGAAGTGTGCTTTTAAAATACAGTAATTTTTCTGAAAGAAAAGGGTAGCCACTAAGAAAAATAGTAATTCTGTCTGTTGGGTGCAGTGTGAGCTGTGTTTGGTAGTTCTGTGATGGGACAGCACATTGAACAAGAAGGAAAACCCAAGGTATGACAGAGTTGCTGATCAGATGAGCACTGCTTTTTCTGTGTACTGAATTAGTAGCCATTTTGTGAAGAAATAGCCAAGGGGGCTCAGTTAAGGCTTATAAGGGCTCCAGTTTTTTACATTTTGAATACAGGGCATTTATTGTTCTTCCAGCATCCTCTAGGAAGTCTCCTGTGTTATGTGCAGAGGTATGGCTATATTGATTATATAGAAAAATATATAATATACACTTTATAACTAATCTTTTGTCCTCTGATTTCAGTTGAAATTGTAGCTTATGCCCCTGTGTGTGTGTTTTCCCCTGGGATCTCCAGTATATGTTTTTTGTAGCCATTTGTCTTCATAATGAGACTCTAAGTCATTTCAACTATCATATGGAGTTCTTCTATAGGCAGAAGATGCAAATGGAGCTAAGCACTGCTGGGGATCCTATAGTACCTGGCTAACTCTGAGAGAGGTCCCCCCAGTTGTCGCAGAATTCAGTGTCGGCGCACGTAGAGCACTTTTGTGGGCTCTCCATGCGGTACTGAAGGGTCTATAGAGCTGATGAATCATCTTAATAAATCTATAAATACAAAAAAGCTATTATTAAAATAGAGGGTTCCTACAGGCTGTTACCATTTTGCCTTTGGGTTGTAAGAGTCATCGCACACAAAAAGAACGTTGTAAACAAGGCTAAAAATCGAGTATTTCAGAAAAGGTTAATGTAGTGATAATTAATGATTAAAAGGAAGACTTATACTATGCTGTTTTAAACGTTTGCCATTTCAAAGAGTTTGCAGCTTTAGCCTTAATACACCCCCAGAATATTTCCTCTTCAAATTTGGCTTTGCCCCCAGAAATAATTCCACTTCTTGAAACTGAAAACAGCAGTGACAGCTCTTCTGCATGTTAAGACGTCACTACTTAAAATCTGATATCTCACATCCCTGCAGGCTCAGAAACTGGAGCTTTGTATCACTGCAGAGGGTTCATCTCCAGCTGCCTAATTGTTCTGTGCAGCTGCTTCTTTCAAATCCTGTAAGGACCTGATGTATCAAAGTTGAAATTATCAATTTTCTGGCATGAAAAGCTTTCATAAGATTTATACATATATTTGGCTTTATGCTTTCAAAGCTTGAGCCATATAGAGTTGGGCACATAACAACTATACAAGAAATCATTCTTTGAAAACTGAAACTCTAAAATATTTTTAGTTGTTCTCATAATATGTCTTCATTCAGGAAAGAAAGACACAGCTACAGAAGATTTGGGCTGGTGAAAGCTTACACCCTCTGACATTCGTTATGTGCTTTTGGCAGTATAATGTAATACAATATGGTGTTGGCTACAAAATATGTTTCTTGCACAGCTGCCCTTTGCATTCAGTTACTTGATTTCAATAACAATGAAAAATACCCCGTCCAAAGTAGTGTTTCATAACACACTGTAAACAATATAATTTGATCTCAGCAGCATTAAGATGGTCAATTAAACAGAAAGTCAAGCAACCAGCCACCTGCTAAATCCCTTCACTGTCCCTCCGTCATCGAGGAAGCACACCCTGGGCTCAGGCTTGCCCGGGGTCTTTTAGAGAAGGTGAAAGCCCAGAAGGTCACCCCAGGGGGCTGCCAGGAGCATCCCGACCCGGTCCCTCAGCGGGTGCCGCTAGAGCCGACCAGCTGCCAACAACTGAGTCAGTGCTACTGCGTTTAGTATCTGCCGAAGTTGTTGAGTTTTGACAGATCTGACAACACTAATCATGTGTTTGGTGTTAAAAGCTTGGGATTTGACATAATGATAGACCTGCGTGTCTTAACTGAAGGGTTTAAAGCTACTTTGAAATGACAAAGGATGACATCTTCATGGATTTTATGACAGCCAAATGGTATCATACGTTCTTCCTTGTTTTTCTGTGGAAATTGAATATCTAGACCGATGCCTATCGTTAAAATATTTTTCCTCAGATAACTGTCATATTAACCTTGAATGCAATTAATAAAGGGTTCATTTTCTGCAGAAAAATAAAACGCACTTATGGCATCATAGTGTTGTACTTTTAATTCATTTTAAAATTATTCCAGATTTTAATCAGACAGGACAGAACAGTGTCACACCACAGAAGTAAGTGTGTCAGCATGCAAAATCTGACAGTTTTACAGTCATTTTTCAAATTCTGTCATTTTGGTCTCATCCTCTCATTACATAGTATGCAGATGGATCCTCAGGTCATAAAAAGCATTGACACGTCTCCATAGCAAACAACGATATGCAAAGGTAGACCTTTGCATACACCTTGCCGTAGGTTATCCACGTTGTATCCCTGATTCACTCAATTGCTCCTGAAGCTTTTTTAGAAAGGTATATAAGATGACTTTGAGTTTGCCTTTGAAAGAATAACTAAATCAGTTCCATGTCCTACAACCCAAACAAATAAATTTATACCGAAAATCCCATCGGAGCTTAAACCTTCATATTGATTTAGAAATGCCTAGAAGCGTGAAGTGAGTTGGAATTTCTGTGTTTCAGTCATAAATGTAAATGTAAGATTTGGGGTTTGGCTGTCTTGTCTGAGAGGAAACCCACCAATGGCTACTAAGTGACATTGGTTTGAATGATAAGCAGATGCTTTTTGTGTGAAGGTTTGCTGAGATTAGGAGTAAAAAAGTTAAAGGGCCAGATTTTCCAAAGCATCTCAACTAGTTTACAAGCAACTGATAAATTGCTGCAACTTGTAAGGTTTGTCATTCATCTTGTTCTACTGATGGCTTGGAAAAATAATAAGCCGATTATGCTTGTCATGTGTTATCTTAAACTGTGATGGATTATTTTTGCTAGCATTAATTTTAATATTTTAAGGAGATTTTTCTTCCTTCTGTAGTTAGTTACACCATTGTGACAACATTTATGTTCTCCATGAGTTCTCTAAGTGGGAGGGTTGGGGATTTTTAATAGAGTTAGGTAATTAAATAGGGCTTTGTAGTTTCTTTTATAAGTATCGCTAGGTGTTTTGAAATCCATTTGATTGAAACATTTTACTAATTCCCTCTTCTTTGTCTATACTCGTCTATACAAACACTACTTGATAAAGGGAAAATCTTAGACTGTACCCATACATACATCGAAAGATAATTGCACCTGTAATAGGTTTAACTCAAAAATTAGTTCATAAACATTTTCAGTCAACCTCTTTAGTGGGAAATATGTGGAAAAAAAAGCCATATGGTGATTTCCGAAATAGTACTTTCTTGCCAATTGTGCTGGCTTGGGCTGGGGTAGAGTTAATTTTCTTCATAGTAGCGAGTACGGCGCTATGTTTTGGATTTGTGCTGGAAACAGTGTTGATAACGCAGGGATGTTTTCCTTATTGCTGAGCAGTGCTTACACAGAGTCAAGGCCTTTTCTGCTCCTCACCCCACCCCAACAGCGAGTAGGCTGGGGGTGCACAAGATGTTGGGAGGGGACACAGCTGGGACAGCTGACCCCAACTGACCAGAGGGATATTCGATGGGATTATTCCCATGTTTTGCTTTGGTTGTGTGCGTGGCTTTTGCTTTACCTATTAAACTGTCTTTATCTCAACCCACGAGTTTTCTCACTTTTGCTGTTCCGATTCTCTCCCCCATCCCAACCTGGGGGGAGTGAGCAAGTGACTGCGTGGTGCTAAATTGCCAGGTAGGGTTAAACCACAATGAAAAAAAGATTCATTTCTTTTCCTTAGCAGAAAGTTATTATTTCCTGATTAATTCAGTGTTCTACATTTATGGTTTCAAATAGCCTATTTCTTTACTTTTATGATAAATCTTCATGATTTTATTCTCCCTTTTAAAACTAATTATGATAATACTCAACATTGACATTGTATTTTTCATCCTTGAAACAATCCATGAATGAGAAAAGTAAGGATTATTAGCCCCATATCACTGATGAGAAAGCTGAGATAAAAAGGGAATTAGAGCCTGAATTTTAATCTGGATATTCTGATTCCAGTCTTGTAAGTGCTGATAACATTAAGCTTCTCATCTGAATACTAAAGTTTTCTTCTCCTCATAGTAATAGCATATATGCAGCGGGTTTACATTGGCTTCTATTTTAATTCCTGTTCATTTAATCTCATTTCAATTAAGAATTAAGATGAAAGAAAAGTAGTATTAATTATAACTGTTAGTACTTACCTCAATAATTTGTTTTTCAATCAACAAACATTAAAGCAGTGATTTAGGAGTGATTATGCTGATTTTAAAAGTTCAGAAACTGAACAGGGCAACATATTTCATAATTTAAAAGTTGTGTACTTCTAATCAATACAGCGCTAATGAAGTTTGGCGAAGTGCTTACTTAACTAAGCTTTGGCAAATGAGAGTTGTTTGTCATCACCTAGATGAGGACTAAAGAGAGAACAAGCATGCTCCCTGTGACAGCTGGACTTCTAATCCCTCTTATGAGAGGAATGGAGGAGATGAGGTTACTTCTTTTTTATATGCATCAATGCATCTGCATGAAAAAATTTGTTTAGTGTTTTCCTAGGAGTCTTGTTTGAAGCCTTGGTGGTTTACCTCATTTTTTTCTGCTCACCACATTAAAACTAGTTCATTTTAACAGGTGTGTGTCATCGATGTTCAGAATCTAAAACTTCATACAAACACTCAAGTTACCCAAGTGTTTTGTATCTATCTGGAGTTTCTGGACTTTCATGTGAGACGGGAAGATTAGCACTTATAGTTGATAAGTTAACTTTATTTCCTAAAAATGGATTAAATACTGGAGTTTCTTATTTTTTGCAACACAAATGTTTGCACTCATGAGAAAATTCAGCTGACTTAATTTTGGCAAATCAAGGAAATAAATGACAAAAACAGCTGTAAGGAAATTAATATTTGGCTAGTTTGCTTGGAGTACGGTGAATTTCTCAGGGAGAGTAGAGTTTCTCTCTGCTAGAACCATTAATTTTGCTGATTTACTGTAAACATTTGAAATGGCATAAGAGAGCCTAATTTCCTGCCTTTCTTTTAGAAATAGTACTGCCTGATTCCCACGTGCAGCCCACTTCAGCTTGGAGTGTTTATCAGTACTATTTATTGTTCTTGTTATGCCTGGGTGCCAGTCTTTGAACTACAACACACATGCTACTGCAGCTCACTGCAAAGAAGGACCTGCGGCTCTGCGGGGCAGCCCTAAACCTCCAACAAGGTTAAAGCCGCTTAGGCCGAGAGACCACCAAGACCCCTTCCCTCACACTCTTGAAACTGGGGAGTTAGCATTCAGGTTGTGACTCATGAAGGATAGGTTATAATCTGAATGAAGGGCAAGGTTATTTTGATTTTGTACGAGGATGAGAGTTTCACAGAACTTCAGGAGAAACTTTGAGCCTCTTGTAGTCACAAGATTAAATGACCAACGCTGTAAAATGTTAACTCTGGATGCCAGAGAGCTGTGCTGTTTAGCTCAGGCGTATTTATCCATCATCCCCAGGGCAGCTGCCGTGAGTCAGCAGCTGACCCACAGCCCATGGCTGAATCCTCTCTCTGACTGGTGGACCAGGAAAGGGGAGGACAACGTGGCTGTGTACGCCAGACCAACACAGAGGGGTTGCGGATGGGTGAACCCTGTGCCCAAGGATGGTGGGGAGCACCTCGCCACAAGGGCAAAAGGAATAAAACACCCCTAGACTTCAGCAGTACAACCAGGATCTGTCCTGCTGGCAGCAGACCCTGCCCACCCTGAAAAGCAAGTCTGGAGAAATTTCTGTGCTGGGTCTTTTGGGGAGTGAGCAAGCGAGGGAAGCTGTCTGGGCTTGGGCAGACAAGACGAGATGGTCTGATCAGCAGGTTGTGCTGTTGTATCATTGGAAGCTGTACCTCGGCACTCCTCCTCGCTTGCTACAAACTCCTTATGGCAACGTGCATGTTTGTCAGCAAATAAAAGAGCTTTTTTGAACTCTTAGGCTAATATTCGTCATGTCCTGCAATTAAGGCTGTTTATGTCATTTAGGTTCTTACGTTTGACCTGATGAGGCTCATTATAGTCATCACCTGTTGTCACGATTAGATCATTTTAAAAAACATGCTGATCTGATGAAGTAGTTCTGGTCTCAGCCTCTACCTCTGTCTTAAGGTGACAATAGCTAAAAACTTTTAATCTCGCTATATGAAACTTTGAGTAGCCAGTAGCATGCTTGTAAATGGAGCCAGGAACAAGTGCTAGGGGACTTGATTATTACTGCTGAGGTGGGAATTTTTCTTTTACTAGCTTATTTTAGTAGGCCAGGAGGAGATATTTTTAAATTATTCTAGACAACTAGATCTTTCTTTTCTAATTCTGTGTTCCACAACCCAAATAGAAAGTGTTGTTTCACTTGTTTCCTGTTAACCCTCCCAGAAATACTGTGCCTCGGTCTTGACCAAACAAAAAGTAGGCATGCTACCGTTCTGATGGGCAACTAGAAACTGTTTACTCATTTTGTTGACCCAGTTCCAGCCAAGCAGTGAATCTGGGAAAAAAAAAAAAATCAGACTGTCTTGGTCAAAAACATAAGAATCAGGTTTTCTGTAATATTTAGGTCCCAGCACCCAGAAAATGAATATGAATAACTTCCAAAAGAAAAGCTTTCAAGAGCATATGTGATTTTGAGGATTACCACGCGCAAAAGGATTATTATCTGAGAGACAAAGGGGCTAAGAGATTACAGCACATTAAGGGGGAGTTGTTTTACATCAAAGGTGTAGTATGGTTACTCACTGTATAATACAAGGAATTGGCCAGGGAGCCTTCTGCCACAGGGCTATTTGTAACAAATAGGGACCCAGACAGTCAGGATTTAGTATGAGCTTTCAAGCTCTTTTAACTTTTCTGATTTCAGCTCAATACGACAGGGTTTGAAATATGCAAAGCTGTTTGCATTCAGAAGTGAATTAACAGCAACAATAATCAGCTTACAGATTCCTCTTCTGTGACACGCTGAAGAAAAAAAGCAAAAAAAAAAAAAAAACAAAACACCTCCCAGGCATTTAGGTCAAATATAAAAAGCCTGTGGGCTGGTTGGAGAGAGCACCCAGCTGAACGATCACATGATTCTTTGGAAGTAATTTCTATTAAACTGCCCAGCAAAATAGCCTCTTTGGCAAAAGGCATACCTCAAACATTTAGTTTCCTTCATCTTGTCTTGCCGATTTGTTTTCATCAACCGATTGCAGCAAAAATCTGGAAAAAAAAAACCAAACCAACTTTATTGGGTGTTTACTTATAAATTATCGTGTGATACATCTTTAACATACGAAAGTTTGTATATTCTTGTAAATTTTGCATTAAAAAAATTTACAGTCAGCACTAGTGTGGTAATACGTAGGTAAGGTCTAACCCTAAGGACAGGAGCTTAATTCCCTTGCATCCCATTTTGCTTCCTCTGCCAGCAGATATAGCTTGAAACTCACTTGCAGGTCAGATTTGAGCCTTGAAGCTGTGACAGCATTCCTGTAAATAAGTTTGCAGCTGAATGACAGTTCCACATTGTCTGTCCCAAGAGCAGAGCACAGCAATTCATTAACTCTGAACTATCATCCAGCCACTTGACATATCCCTATATGTATCCTGACCCTCTTGGGACTGGGTTGGTAAGTTCCAGTATTCATCAAATAAAGCATGCAGACAGATTGTAATAAGCCTACTGTTTGTGTAATTAAATAAATGCCGGGAGCGTGTTAATGAGCCTTTGGCACTGTGAGCCGTTCGGCAGCGGCAGGGTTTGGCAATCCACCTTTGGTGATGAGGTGATGTTCGACGTGCAGGCATGAGCGCCTCTGCCATGGGCACACACCGTCCTTTCTGCCCAAAGCATAAAAAAACATCATCGACCAAGAAAAGAGGTTTTATGGTCCGTACAGCGCCTGGCGGGGTTTCCCGGGGCTGTGGCGGTGGCAGTAACAATAGCAGGCAAACACCAGAGGGAGTTATCGTTCCACTGGAGATCTGGTTAGGAAAGGAAAGCGTGGGGATACGGTGCTTGTAAATAGCGTGACTGAGTTTTCTAAACAAAGGAAAAAGTTCAGATGACACGACTCTACGAAAATGTAAACGGTGAAACCATTCGTTCTAGCGATGTTTGAAAGAGTTTGCGGTCTTCACTGTTTTTCGGTGCGGACTCCAACGTACTGATTCTTTGTACCATGGAGTTGCTGCGTAACATCCGCTTACCGTCCAGTAACTTCTTAAAATCTGTTTGCAATACTAAAGGCTTACAGTTCAGCGTCCAGAGCCAGATGAGCAGGGAATAAGAAATAACCATTTTCACTTATTTATTAAATGAGTCTTTTCTCCTGGTGCATCCACACATGCCCTCCTTCTGTCAGAGTGGCAGTGTCTGAACTGATAAAGTCCTTGGACCCTGAGAATCCTCATCCCGAGTTGTGCTGCATGCTGGAAAGGGACCAGGATGCCACCATCTCCCTAGGTGCCCTGGTCTCCCATGGAAGCAAATTTGGATACACAAACAGGAAAGATGCGAGTGGGTTACCTACTCACTAGAAATGAGTTGCCCTTGCAGCAGCTGTACCTATATTTTGTGCCTGCTTAAAAGTCTGTCCTTCTGCCCACAAAGTCTCAGCTGGTTTGGACCAGGAAAAGTGAATCCCCTGGGCTCTCCATGCAGAGGCTCCTGCAACTGCTCGATTTTCAGTAACTGATTGAAAGAAAACATGCGGACAGCCCCAAGGTGAATCTATACCAGTATTTTTTTAGAAAAACGTTTCAACGAACAAACTGACCCAACTCCATTATGGTTCACACAATGCTGGGGCAGGTGGGAAGGTTCTCCGGTTCACCACTGAACTTCCGAGACAATGAACTAAAACGGAGACTCACTCTCTGCTTTTTCCCTACATGTAATTGATGCCTCTGCACTGACTGCTTTTAGTTTCTATTATTTACACAGTGCTTAACCTTCCACAGCCACTACACTGAGGTTGACCTGTGGAATATGAAGCGAAGATCAGCTCATTACACAGTCCAGCTGTCTCCTCGGCAGAAAAGACTTCAAAGTTCTCTTCTGTTCTCAAAAGCGTATTCTGTAAAAATCATCCTTTCATTGATGAGTATCGAAGCAAATCCAGGCTGAGCCCAATGTTAAATTGTATACCCCTGGCTTTCACAACGCTGCCAAGGTGCTGCAACAAAACTTCTTTTTTTTCTTTCAGTTTTATTGCAGGTGTGTAAGATTTAATGGAGATGAGCCTATTCTCTTCTTAGGTGTGTCAGCTTTACAGAGCTCACCAGCACAAAAAGAGGATCTTGTGATTATGATAATGGTGAGCATAGAAGCCACTTCATACACTCAGGTGGATGACTTGCATTGTAGAGATCTTTTAAAAGATCTGGGCGTTATTAGAGGTGGGTGTTTAAGTGTTGATTCAGTAAATCAGAACCATACACAGATTATCCACACAGTAAATCTTTTTCTTCCGATAGGTAAAAAAGAACCCTGAGAAAACTAGAGCCAAATTCTCATCTTAATTACACCAGCATAAATGTAGAGGAGGAGAAATGTATTTAGGTATTTAATAATGTTTGTAGGTGCCTGGTAAAATTCACAGAAACCACTATGCAGACCAAATGTTTAAGTAGGTTTGGGTGTGTAAATCTTTTTAAATATCAGTATCTCTGTGACTTCAGGTCTGATTCCTTGGTTGCAAAGTAATACATTGCTCCTGCTTTTGAAGGTAAAAATCAGCATACAGATTTGAATCTTCCTGTAATATGAAGAGAAGTAAAGGTTATATATATAAAGGCCAACTTCAGCCTAGGAAAATAAATCTCCCTGGCCTGCTCTCATGGTCAGTGTAAAGACAGGAGCTCCTCCATGCACTTGAAGTTAGGCTGTAGTGACAGTGCTCTGTCTTCAGAAGCGATACCGTCATATGGTATCTCTGCCCCTACTGCACAGTTGATTGCTCTCTCCAACTTTGCTAATATGGCTATTTTGTGGAGCTGTGCTGTGAATCTGGCTTTTGAAAAAAGAAAAAAAAAAAGAGAGAGAGAGAGAAAGAGAGAGAAGGGAAAAAACACCTGAATGTAAAAGCAGTGATGTGTATCATATGCCTGATGTGGTTGACGGCACCATCATCCAACTGATGTGTTTTAGTACAGGTGGGGATGTAGCGATGCAGAAGTGGTTAAGGTATCTGCATCAGTACTGCCACTGAAGGCAAATACCCTCAAACCTTGTCCTTAATACATGCTCTGAAAGGGAAAGGAGCTGAAATGATCCTTTGTGAACAGCCCATTCATTGGGGATGTTTTCGTTACAGACTTCCAAACATTTGCACGTAACATTTCTACATGAGGCTAAAACATTTCTCTGTGACTTGCCCACAACTCCCGAGCAGTGTAGGTGTTTCTTCTGCAATAGTATTGTAGAGCTGTGGTAAAGGGGAAAAATACTTTTTGTAAAGTAGCTTTTATGACAAGCTCTGCTGGTTGGCCTGGAGAACATTGGCTTGCTGGGGAATGGGATGAATCTTCACAGGAGCTTGTGGGTCTAGCAACTGTCCTGCATTGAGCACAGATATCAAAAACAAGCTGTTTTACAGACCTGAAGCAATATGTTGTCATCACCCAAAACATAAAAATATGGTGACTATCTCTTAGGACCAAAGTGCAATAGCAAACACAGGAGGTGGGACATTGATTTTTTGAGCCATACCTATCAGTGCATGACAGAAACAACAGAAACTCATACAAGTACATCAAAATGCTAGATATACCACAGAAAACCTCAGGGCATGACACTGAGGGTGGGTGGCAGTATGGGGCAACTATTTTTGGTTAAAGTATGTGCTGATAGCAGCTTAGATTTGCAAGACAGAAATCTTTGTCTCTCTGATTCTTCCAGAGTGGAAGGAAGTCAGACTCCCTTCATTCGTTGTTAACAAAGATTGAAAGATTGATCACCACAGGCCTTTCCTAGCAATAGCAACCATCTAGTCCAAAATTGACTAGCATCTCAAGTCAAAAAGGAATAGCAAGATAACATGCTTATGAATGTTAAATTTATTCATCAGATAAGCACGCCTGTAGAAAGGACAAGTCCTCTCAACTGTTGGAGCAATCGCATTTGTGTAAAACTAGGCAGTACAAACAGTTAAAATTTGCAATGCCAAGCATGACTTGCATTCAAAAGTGATAATTGTTATGTTACCTTAAAGCTCAGCAGGTTTTGCCAGGCAGCATGTACGGACAGCAGAGGAGGCATTTGTTACATGAAGAATCATTTCTTGCTAGGATCTTTCAGGATCTGTGTCTGTGAAAAGAAATTCCACACCTCGGGGATAAGAACAAGGAAAAAAGGTCAGCTTGCCCTTGGGAAAATATGGCTTGCAAGCCTCATGTAGTTCCTCTTTAATAATACATTTTTAGAAACCTCTGCTTTTGAATGCCTACTTTGAACAGTACCCACCCTTTTGGGCCCTTTCAAGGGGACTTATAACCTACAATAAATGAATCTTAGTCACAGCAGTGTGTGCCTGCATGTGTCGGGCTGCAAAGGGAAGAGAAGCACTAGACAGTAGTCCCAGTGACAACACAGGGACTGATTTCCAAGGCTGAAACTCTTGAGTCACGCATGTCTTTCTCTAGAGCAATTTTTTCCATTTCCTTCATTTCTATCTTGCGTATTTACATCAAGGCATTAGGACACCTAATTTGATGTTTGTGGTCTTCTGAAACTGTAGCCCTTCCAGAAATATACTTCATCTACGTAAAATACAGTGTCTCCTACATCATATTTTCCCTAGCTCAGCTAGGTTCATACCCATTTACCAAGTTAGTGTAACGTCTTTTTCCAAAGGGTTTACGTATTAATAAATATTCAGTACTCTTTCGAGTCCCACGACCAGTTTATTCCTCTAATTTTAATAAAGGATGTTTGTTTAGAAAGTTTGCCAGATGTCTTTAGAGTCTGATGTAATTTTATCAACGGTAGCCTGTCAAGATTAGTCAGCAAAGTGTTTAATCAATACCTACCAAAGCTGAGCTGTTAGCATGCGCTCATCCCCCTTCCTACACCACCTTTGTTTCATTTATGTAGCAGAATTTGCTTCAGAAAGGTTGCACAGGCATCAGCCCAGGGTTTGCCCGAGGCTACTCACTGAAAACACGTTGAGGTTAGCTGGGAGCCACCCCAGAGGCAGTTCTACTTTGCCTCTGCTGTGTCCAGTCTAATCTCTCACTCACTGAAGCCTGGATCCATGATGGGTCCTCTGGGGAACCCAAAATATGCCTAGCTTCTTTCGACAAATTGGAGAAGCAAAGGTCTAAGCGGTCCATCCTGAATCCAGTCTTACTTCCACACCCTGGGATCATTAGGGAGTTTATTTCTCACCCTAGCTCTGGTGTGGGCTAGAGGAAAGACAAAACGCAAGCAGAATACACTTTTGGAAATAAGTTTGAGGGACCTTTTCACAGTAAGTTGATGGGATAGTGCAGGAAGGATCTCAGTTTCAGTCAGTCTGTTTTTCTTCATCCCTAAAATGACATACAAAATACCCACGTTCCAGAACGTAGCGTGATTCATATTAAAGACTATCCTTGGCCAAACCTGTACTTGACAGTTCTTGTACTTTGCTGAGGATTATTTGGGGGGGGCAGTCGGGGAGAGAACAACCAAAGGCTGAAGCTATTTGTATACACACAGATGTGTATTCCTGGGCTAGCATTTCCCTGCCTGACCTCAGGAAGACGTGATGAAACACAGCACTAGCTGCTGAGCCAGTGAGGCTCTTTGAACTGATAACCGTGGCATGTTCTGTGATGTGGTTTGCCTAGAAACCTATTTGTTTCTTTTGAAAATCCAAAATACCAAAATGACATCAGTTGTAGTATGCACTGAAAAACCTAGGCTGAGATGGCAGACTGTTTTATTCCATAAATGATTGCAGATGTTTGGGCAAAGGCTGCAAAACACGAGGCTTTTCAAACGTGTACATGCGGGGAAGGAAACTAGGGACATATATAAACATGAACATATTTGTTATATATTCCAGTCCGTCAGCTGATCCCATTTCAGATTGGCAATTGTTAAAGAAGTGCAAAAATAAGTGGAAACTATGATAGCTGCAATACATCTGGTTTAGCGAGTGTTTTTTATTTCTGACTCTATAGGCTTTCCTCCCTTTGTCTGACGCCAGTTACATACTAGACACATAGAACTGTCAGCAGTCTGAAGAAGAGGCTTAGGAGACACGCTGCTGGTTTTTATTACTACCAGATTGCGAAAGCATATAGCCTGAGCTGGTTTTCCAACAGGCTTAGTCCTCGCTCTACGTCCCAGGAGCCTGCTATGCTAAGTAAGATCTGGCTGGTACCAATGTAGGGAGCTCAGTATGTGATGCCCTTTAAGTGACTGAGTCATTTGCCAGAGTCACCGGCATGGGGAAAAGATAGGAAGAAGAGCTACTAGCTGAAGAATGACTGGCATTAGGCCTCCCTTCTGATCTCCAAATTTGGTCTGTTTGGCGTTGAATTCCAGAAGGAAGGTCCTAATAGCTCTTGCTGACGCTGCACCAAGAAGGTGAGTGACAGGGGCTGTTGGAGGCCATGGGCATCTGTTTCCCAGCCATAGGAAAAACCAAGTCATCGTGGGCCTTCAGCTTCAAAAAGCCAACGGCAGGCAAAATCTGTCATGGCAAAATGCTTTTTTGTGTCATCTCTTTGGGCCAAATTCCAGCTTATTAATATGTTGCCATATAACAAATCTGGCAAGTCCTTCAGCTGACTCGTCACAGCTTAACCCTCAGGCAGCTGTGGACAGCGAGTGAAGAGGGCTTTGCGGCTGTACGCTTCCAGTTGTTCTGCAGAGATATCTCGAGTTATATTAGTGTTAAGTTCCTATAAACCCGACTGACATTTCTACAGCTTGTGTGTTTATTACTGACGACAAATTAAAAATGAAGTTTCAAGCATTTATGCAGCAGAAAATCTCATTGTTCAGTTCTCGTAAAAATTAAAGTGTCAACTACTTTTACAAAGCTGTCCTTTTTAAGAAACTTTGCATCTTTTGCAATACGCATGGTTGGAAGATGGAAAATATAATTTCTTTCCTGATCAGTGTTGTTCCATTTGACAGACATTTTATTTTAAAGTGTTTCCGCATCTGCAGATGTCTCCTTTCTGTTTATATCTCTCTCTTTGCATCAATGTCATCAGCAGTAAGGTGAACAATTACAGGTAGAAAAAAGCAACGAGGCAATCACACACATGGTATATTGATATGAGCATGCTAAAAAAGTTGAAATTGAATTGCACGCAGGTAGGGAAGAAAATTCACTGTTTTTATGATATGCGCAAAACTATTTAGATGTCTTGTTTTTACTATATGAGTTCAAAAGGCAACCATACAAATAAATGAAATAAAAATCCCGTAAGGGCTATAAATGCGAAGGACACCATATCAGACTAGGAAAATTGCTGAACTGAAATCGCTGGAGCTGGGAGAGTGGCTGGGAGAGAGAACATACTTTGCCTTGTTCTTGTCTTGAGCAGCCTGCCTTACCCACTCTCCGAGACGGCCGTAATGAAGTGGAGGTTTGGCTGCTCTTGCAGTGTTGCAGTGAGCAAAACAGCTTTTTAAATGATAGAAATCCTAATTGTCAGCATGAGTTTGCTCCAGCGAAGAGTTCCACCGATGTGTGGTGCCTTCTTTTCAAGTAATTGCACACAATTGAGACAGAGTCTCAGGTGAAAAACCATCAGGTTTCAGGTGCCTATGTTCAAAAAGAACTCTACAAGAGTTGATTGTTTGTGCTAGAAGGCAAAATTTAGCCAATTATTTCAAAACTTGTTGCTTATATTCTGTGGTCTGTTCTTTTCTCGATACACCCAACTTCATGAATGAGTTTGTGTTTAAAATGTCTTCTCATGTGTAGCAATGCCTGATAGGTTCAGTAAAACTTAGCAACTGTGGGGGGAAAAGAGCACAAAATCTTGGCAGGTTCTGTCCACGTGAAAAGCAGCGGGCAGCATCACAGATTGAAACTGGTGCCCCAAGTGGCACCAGGGACTAAAGGTTTCATCAAGAGCAAGCTGAAGTCAGTATGATAATGGCTGGAGACAGAACCTCACTCAAATATCAAGGCTCCAGCTGAGTTCAGCAGAGCTGAACATGGTGAAAACAGCACACCTGGTATACTCTGGTTGTTCTGGTCTGAGAGCAGGGGAACACAGCTGCCTTCACGTTCCCCTTTCTTGGGCAACACCACAAATCAAGCAGGCTGGTCTTCATATCACTCTATACTGAAAATAGTTGGCAATTATTTTGAAACAGCTCGTTCTTTAGTAAGTACTATCTTGATGATATCATTTGAGGTATAGGTCTGGAAGCCATATTCCTATTTGAATCTCCCAGTCACAACAGGTAAGTGCACATTAAAATTTGGGGGAGGGCTTGCTTGGCCAAGGTGCTGTGCAGACATGGTAGTTCAGCTGTAGAGCCAATGGGTTTGTTTAATTCACCACTGCGCTAGAGGGGTTTTTATGAGGCTTTGCAAGATGTAATCCAGAGGACCTTGTGATTCCTTTTTTTTTTTTTTCCTCTGCCTTGGACGAGAAGATAATTTCAGATTGAAGCATCTGTAGCATATGCTTTCTGCAGAGCTGGTGATAATAGAAACATTTCAGTGAGGTCCCTATGTGAGTTACGTCACTTGTTTTTTGACTCGGCAATCGGAGAGGAACTAGCAGGGAAGCCTGCTGTCACTGCTGGAGAAAGGATATAGGTCCTGGCGGCAAGCCCAGGCCTGCTCAGTAGATCAAAGGCTCTTCCCTTGGCTCCCAGAGCAGCCGGAAAAGCAGCTGCCCAGTACCCTTTCAGCATCCTTCGTTCCTTTCCCCCGCGCCAGCAAATAACAACTTCTTTTCACTCCCCACCTCAGCAATAATCTCATTTTTTTCCCTCGATATCCTGCCAAGGAAGGCCCTTTTAGGGAGAGCGTTTGTGTTTACTACCTGCAGATCCCAGGGCCAGCCAGTGGAAACGCTCTGGGGATGCTGTGTTCCTCACACGCTCCTCCCTCCTCCCAGAGACGTTCCCAGCTGCTGACTTTAACCTGGAAGAGGAGGCAAAGCCGAAAGGAACGAGCCGTGGTTATAAACCACACGCCGTTTTCCAAGCCAGCCCGATGGAAGATTTCAATTTGGAAAAGTACTTTTTGTGCCAAAACAGCATAACAGCCAACGCTTTGAAAGTCTTCCCACTCACCTCCCAGAAAAATAAATAGCATGGCTTTTTTGTGGACTTCTTGGTGGTGGTTTTTTTTTTTTTCTTTTAAAACATGACTGCCTTCCTCCAGAGCTGCTGCTTGTCGCCGTCCCTGTTAACTGGCTCCTGCCGGGAGGTTTGTCCGCTATGAAAAGAGAGTCAGGCAGACGTGTCGGAGAACTGCCGACTCTGCAAGAAGAATATTATGTCTGCTATTACAGTGCCGTTTTCTTCTTAAGTTACACGATGGGCTGGTTGATGGGAGCCTTTAAAAATAACTGCGCTGCGCTTCAAAGGCACACGCAGCCCTTTGGTACCAAATTACTGCTAAAAAGTGGGCGAGCGCCTGACCCTTGACTGCCCCGCAGGTAGCGCCTGCATCACCAGCACCTTTTCTCCTCCCTGGTTTTGGGAGTCGATCAGACCAGTGGTACTAGGTGAATAAACTGTCCTGCTTGGGTCTGCTAAAGGTCTGGAAAATATTTCTGTAATTGCTTTTGTTAGCACTGCGAGGCACTCCAGCTTGCCGTCGCAGCTGCAGCTGTGGGTATGAGGTATTCCTTGCTCAATAAGCGGTCCCCGAGCATGGGTTTGCTGACTAATGATCTGCCATAATTAAAATTACTACGGGAGCAATGTTTTAAAAGATCTTTGTTCCCAATGTGAGCTTCTATGGACTATTAAAGCTGCGAGCCTTTCGGGAGCTCCTCTGGGGAGCAGAAGCTCTTCTTGCTGTGTTCGCACACTGCTAATAAGGCCTTCATATGGGGTTGTCTACTACGAATTGCCAGTAATTAATAATATTCTATATAGAAACATCAGAAACAGTTAAAGCGTGCAACGGTGGGCTGGCCCAGTGCCTAGCCCAGCTGCTTGGTAGGTCCGTATCTGTAGGCAAGTTATTCTATGCCTCAGTTTCTCCTTCAGTAAAATGAGGGGAATGTGAGACTTGGTGATGCTTGTAAAATGTTTAATGTCTATTGTGGGTGGTGGTAACCACTGGAGATGATAGGTGTAGAAGTAGTAAAGGAAGAGAGAGGTTATTTTCCATAGCTTTGCTTATTATACCTGATGCTGTTATAATGGAATCTAATTTTCTAACTCATCTTTCACATAAATATTCTACATTAGGCAGCAGTGGCACTGTAGGGGGAATTAGAATAAGTGGAGAGAGCGAACTGCAGGATCATCATCACCAGAAATACATATCATTGTTTATTATCATGAAGTATCTCTAACGAGCCACAATTATGCCTGTAATTTTTTTTTCTCATTGTTGTTCTTAATTGTTCTTCTCCGTGTGTCTCCTACCACCTTTTCTTTATTATGTGGATAGTGAAACTCCTCAGGGGTCCCAGCAAGGCACCAGTGTCGCAGAAAGGCAGGGGAGCCCCCCGAGTACGTGCAGTCATTTCTTTCTATCTCCCTTATCTCTCTTCTCTGCCTTTATCTGCATCTTCCCACTTGCCTCTTCCTTCTTCCCTGCGAGCCTGGTTTTGTCTTTACTACGCCTGAAACAAATTATTTTGACAAAATGAATACAAAAAAGGGAGGGCAAAACACTCTCTCATGTTTTGCTTAGTAGAAAAACGTGCGGCATTATAAAATAGCGAAACCGTAATGACTCTGTAGGAAAATTCAGGTAATGAGCAAAACAAGTGGATATCCAAAGCAAATGTGTGAATGCACCGGTCGGGATTCAGTCCAAGACCACGCCATATCTTTATCCCAGGAGTGATATGCGGTAGTTACAATCCCTGATCTTCAACAGATTGCAGAATTCTGGAAAATTAATCATTACAAGAAGTTTTTAAAGGATTTCAAGGAGTGGGTGAAGAAAGTAATTTGTCCTGAGAGGCCAGCTCAGCGCTTTCTTGATCTTTTTACTGTCCCGGTAAATCATTTATTGGGGCAAACTTTCAAAAAACTCCCACACAAACTATGCTAGGCAGAGTGTCCCAGAAGTAATATTAGTCTCTGTTCCTGCTTTCTGGACCTGAAAAAAAAAAAAGGTTTTAATACTAGGGTGGTACAGGCCCCTGCCTGATAGTGTGGGGGCTTGAAAGCTTCCCTTTCTGAAAAAATATTTAGTGAAATGTTCGGGACTATGAGGCTGTTCATTTCTCCTTTAACCTTGCTTTTATTTGTTTTATTTCTGTGATACCCAATACAAAATTCCAAGTAGTACCGCAGTGCAAGAACTGCTACATCTTTTCTCTTTTCAATGAGTAAAATGAAATACAAGATTTCTTTTTTTTTTTCCTGTAAATTGTTCTGGTTGACTTTGCTGGCTTAGAGCAGAGGTGTGGTTTGAAACAGTCAGATTTTAAAATATTAAGGGGAAAAAAACAAGAATTGTGTAAGTTCTATTCTCCCTGCCCATAAGAGGCTCCCAGAAAATCTGGGAGCACCACATGTGACTTCTGGAAGTCACATAACTTCTGAAAGAACACATATAACTTGTGTTCATCAGTTAATGAGATTTTCCCTGGTCTAAAATACCCCAAACCATTCATTGCCATTTGTATCCAGCATCAAGTCCAAATCCAGAAGTATGATGGGTGCCTAAAAATAATGAGATGTAAAAAAGGGATTTCTTTCTGCTTACATTCTGATTTTCAAACCGTTCAGGTGCAATTGATTGATTTCAGGAATATTAACCTAATTCAAGGCCTTGAGAAAGGTATTTTAACAAAATACCTTCTGATATAATGTCAAGATTTAGCAATACTTGCTGGGACTACTTGAAAGCTTGAGTAATTTCTATTATTGCTTTCTACAAGGCCATGACCATTTCCCCATCATATAAGTTAGCACGTGGTGAAAGGGATTAGTGTTAAGAGGCACAAGGAATAACTTTGTGTTATTTTTCAGCAAGAAAAAGAAAAACACCTGTTGAAAAAGTTTTGTGTAAACTAAAATATATGCACAGAGAAACTCGCTATACGTGCAGGTGGAATATACCTTTTTTTTTATTTGCACGTAGTATGAACTGATGGATTTTAATAAAGCTCCTACATCCAACACGTATAATCAGACACGTTTCGCTGCAAGATCCAGATGGCAGCAAATGGCAATGTTCATTAAAATGTAAAGCTCTGGTGACAGATGCAGTTCCTCAGGGTAGCTCCTAACACTGAGTGTTGCACTAAAAGCAGGAATGCATCCTTGTGCTCTCATGAATGAAAAGGTGTGTGTGTCCTGAATGCCGTTACAAAACTTACTGCTTGAACGGAGAATTTGTTTCTGGCAACGCACAAGCAAAGGCAGCTCAGGAGTTGAGAGACGACAGTTCGTTAGGAGCGGGTACTTCCAGAGCTGCCCGTGTCCGGCATTTCTATCACAAGCAGCGTTAATGACAGAGTGCCACAGATTTTTCAGGCTTCCTATTGTTGTCATCTCACAGCAAAATTATGAATTGGCTACTTCTGAATAAAGTTGTTTGGTTTTTTTTTTTTTGTTTTTTAAAAAAAGCTGATTTTATCCTGGTTCTGCCATAAATCTGCATTCTCACACTGCCTTACAGGCAAGCAGAGGCCAATAACCCATGCCCCTTTGAATAATTTCTTAACCTGGTGATCCATTTCAACCAAGCTGAAGTGAGGAAAAGCTCCCAGGAGTGCTTATGTCCTGCTGGGCTTTGTGAAAAATCGGTGGCAGGGTAAGAAAGTGCAACTCATGTTTGCCTTCTCCCTGGCCATCCCGGCATCCCTGGAGCATGAGAGCGGGTAGGTACTGCTCTCCCCGCCTGGCCCTGGTGAGCTGGTGGCACCAGGCACCTGGAGAGAGGGACCCAGTTACCAAAAAGGGGTGAAGCAACAGGGCATTGCCAGCCTTCAAACTTGGAGGTTGTAATTGTGGTCTCAAAGTAAGAAGTTTGTGGTTTATTCGTTCAGACGAGCTCCCCCTGCCTACCCACAACATCTGTGGAGCAACTATAGTGTTTTAAACTCTCCCAAACATGCAATTTTAGGGCTAATTTTCCAGAAGAGCTAATGGAAATCATGTGACAAGGGCCTATGTTAAATACTGTCTAACACGTAACCTCACAAGTGTAAAATATGGTATTAAATATCCCCCCGTATCTATCCATCCTCCAGTTCACCAGGAAAATTTGATTGCCCTTGCCCCAGGTAGCATTTACCTGGTACATAGACCTGCTCCTTGCGCCCTTACTCGTCTCTGCTCCTGCCGCTGCTGCCCTAGGGCTCTGTCTGCCTCTTTTACCTCCGTGTCTCATGAAAATGGTGTTAGCTGTTTGCCAGCGGTAAAGCAAACGTGGCTGCAAAAGTGCTTGCACACGGCAGCTATTCTGAACAAGCTGCTGCAAAGGAATTTCTGGTACAAACACAAGAGAAAAAAATAAAAAGGAGCTGGTATCTCGAAATACTTTCCTCAGCTGAGGAGGAAGGTCAGGAGAGAACGGCGTAATGCTGTTCGCAGATAACCTGGGGGGAAGGGGAAGGGGGCAGAAGGCACTGAAATTCGTTCATAAAGGAGTGAAGGAAACTCCGGGAAGCACAAAGAAGAGGAGAAGCTAATGTGCCTTTAAAGTACATTTAACGTGGGATTGCTGACATGTCATCACAAGCACCGGCATAGAGCTATTATATGGGTCACTGCAGGGACAGGGTTACGGTGCCCTTCTGTAATCTTGTCGGATTTATTTTATATTTAACTTTGCTGCTGAATTCCACCTTGTATAATATTCGGTTTAGGAATAAGTACTAAACCCCTCCATTTTTTTTAATTCTGACCTGGTGATAGGGACTTTTAAACCCCAACTCCCCTCCATACTTCTGTGTCTGAAAAGTAACATAAAGTCTCTTTGAACACTATTCTTCGCTCTTTCCAGGTATTTTTCATGGAAAGTTCAAAGAGCACTTTTCATTTCTCAGATACTCTGATTGTTTTCACGGGCATTTTGAAGTTGCCAATCTCCCTGCCCTTTACAAAAGTTTCCATTAACAAAGAAAGAACAGTAGCAGTCAGATGTGATGAAAATTGCTCAGCCACAAACACTGAATATGCCAAGATAAATTGAAGTGAGCTGTTTATAAACAAGTGCTAAAACCTCACCTGGCTCCATAAGAGGTGTTATAGAATGATGTTGCATAACAAAAAGAAGGTCAAAAAACTTTTTGCAAGCTTTGTGAATAGGAAAAGGGGTGGCTACACTCATTATTGGTTATTAGCACTTTATCCCCGGCATCTTCTTAATATAGTTTCACTGGCACAATCACAGCCTTCTACATTCCAAAATAGAGAGCCATCCTCATTCTTCCTTACCACAAAAATGTGTTTTTAAGAGCGAGCAAAATAAAAGGAAAAAGTGGCAGCACCTCAAACATGTTACTGATGTCTGCAAGCTTGTGGCAAAAAAAAAAAAAAAAAAAACACCAACAAAAAAACAGCACACCTTTAAACTGCAAGTTCTCATAGTTGGGTTTTGGCATGGAGGTGGAGGGAGGGTGTTGAGACACGGCGAGAGTCCAAATTGTGTGTGCTCCAAGGATCTGCATGGAAGCTGGCGAGCCCCAGCTTGCCTTGAGTCCTGGGAAGCAAGACTTGCTTGGGATGCTGCCCTTGAAGGAAGAGGCAGCTTCAGCAGCCGATAGCCCTGGTTGTTGAGGACAGCTGGCCAGGCACCAGGTCCCATCTATTGAGGCCCCTTTGGTGGCAGTAGGAAGAACATCCCAAAAATACCTGTGCCTGAGCTCTGCCGCTTCTGTCTGGGTCCCTCGCGCGTGAGGTCACAACGCTGAGCTGTGCAGGGGGTTGTTGGGAAGATCGTGTTCTCGGTGCGACGTACGCCCTGGCTGAGACACGAGCCACACTCGTCGAGCACAGCAGCGGTCCTGAGCACTTCATCTACTTGACGGCAGTGGCCTTGACAACTCCTTACATTGACTCAGAGTTTATACAGTTCTTCAGAAAATACTCTCTTATTAATTTTGAAATGAATAATAAGTAGTGGATATTGCTTACTACTTATTGATAGATATATATATAGATATGGAGATATATATATCTCTCAAAGATTGTGGACAAAATGCAGGCAAAATGCAGGTGGTGGTTGGAGCAGAATCCATCACCTTTGCAGTAGTCCTTGGCATCTTCTGGAACTGGAGGTAGCTTGCTATTTTTCTCTTTTTATTTTTAATGTATCAGACCCATGAAAGCAGGGATTTATTTACAAACCTATCTGAACAAATAGCTCCAAAGACAAAAGGGAATTGCCTAATGCTCACCGCTGTGGCAGCAACAAAAATTTAATTATTAATGGGAAGACTCAATTTCCACCATTTTTGCGGACTGTTATGCCTTGTGGGATAGGGAATGTGCTTCATTAATGACTTCTCTTAAAAAACAAATGTAAACCATATGCACATTCGGCTCAAGGTCTTTACCTCAGAAATAATTATGTCTGTAGCTACACACTGCCCGTTAGCTAAATGTCATTCAAGGTCTTCCTTGAAATATTAGAAGCAGAGGTAATACCAGATTAACCAAGTTCCTGAAAAGTATTTTGGGAGTTATTCTTTAAAGCAAATAAGATTGTGGGACGTGGTTCGGGGCAGACAGAGAAGACATTGGAAACCTAAAGGGATAAAGCCATCCCCTCTTTACATTTACTGCAGGTCTGGTTTTGTGTTGTTTTGCACAGGGCTGTTGCATGTGACTAAGAGCCACGTGTACATGCAGAAAGAGCGAAAAAATTAAATGGGTTTGGGGAAATTAGTTCAAATGGTGCGTACGCATTTGGGTTCGCTAGAGGCGAGGCTAGCAAGTTCACAGGCTAAGTCCAAATTCTCCATGAGGCACGCACATGGATCACAATATTTAGAAATTCAGCATCTTATTCAACAGAAAATAAAATACAGGAGCATGAATGTACAAGCATACATATTGTGTTATAGGGTTCCTTAAAAATAGTTGCTGGTAAAAGGGGATTTCTGCTACAAAGAGCGAGCTATATCTTTAGTCGATCCTTTGGCAATTTAGCTACTCTCTGTTTGGTCAGATAAAAGCAATATGCCCAGGAATCCCTCTGACAAGGGGTTCCCCCAGAGCCCGGGACATTATCCAATTGCAGTTTAAAGAAACTTAGAGCAAGGATGACTGAGTAAAGACAGAAGTCTCTGAGAGCATTAAGAAAAGAGAAATAGCATGCGGGAGCAGTGTGTGAAAGAGCGAGCTTCTCTTTCTTGTATGAGTAAAGCTGGGGAAATTATACCTGTCCTTAGGTTTTGTGGTGAGTGGAGCCTGGTGTCGGGTCTGGACCTGCTTGCGTTCCTTCCGTTCTTCCTTTTCTTCTACTTCTCTCACCTGTCATGTGCAGACATCATATTTAGAAGAAAAACTTGCATTGATTCTTATGGAGGCTTGTTAGGTTTACACCCGTTAACAAAAAGGGACTCTTAATTGAAAGGCTGTGTTTGGGCAGTTCAGCAGAGAATAAAAGACCGCTGTTAATCTGGGCTGAGCCAGGGGAGTGGTAGATGGCTCCTTCTCCTTGGGACGCAAGGGAGGTGCCAGAGAGCCACTGCCTTAGAAATCCAACAGAGCAGGCTCATCAAGAGCTACCAGCTCTTGCTGGCTCTCTCCAGGTGCTGGCAGTTGTCCACAGAAGGAGACTGGATTATTGTACCTGGAAGGAGAACTGCATGATGAGGCATCTCCATCCCATGCTCATCAAAGGCAATGCCATTCTGGAGGTGGCCCAGGAGAGTGTGCAATTGATTCAGAAGCATCTGAGACTGACTGTGATCAGTCCATTTACTCTCCTTTATTGCTAACACCTCCCACCCAGGTCTCCCTCAGGCACAGCTGGGAAAACCTTACTATTTAACACTTGCAGCTTCAGATCTGACCTTCTGCTCCTGCCAGCATGGCTGTGAGTTGGTGGAGCGGCACAAACCAGCAGATCTGCCTTACAGAGTAGCACAGTCCCATATTAGACCACCCTACGTACAGGGCGACACTTTTCAGAGGCTTTGCTGTTTGTAAATTAAATGTTGATTAAGTGATGCTATATGGGATTGTCATTCTCCTAGAGGTCTAGCACTCTTTTGGGCAGGCTGCCTGTTTGATTGAAAAATCGATATTTGAGTTGTCTTCAGTTAAGACAGGTGTGCGATCTGCCAGGAGCTGCCTGTGTGACCCTCAAATTCCCGGCAGAGCACCTGTGCACGGGAGGTTGGTGTGGCTGCCAGTCCCTACAGATGTGTGCTCTTGAATAGGCTGAACAGTTTTACTGCAAAAATCATGGTGCGTTCTTACTACACGTTATCCGTGTACACAAAGCCAGATCTGGGTCTATTTCTCTTCAATTTATACCTGTGCAGTTCTGTTGACCTTGATGGATTTATCCAGGTGTACGTCAGACCAGAATCAAAGCCTCTGCTCCGTCAGTGAAATGGAAGTCGGGAGCTGGGCTGGTGCGCTAAACAAAACACATGATTACCAGGAGAAATGACTTGGCAGGAGTTGAAGCACCAGTCATACAGAAAAATGTTTGCTTTGAAATTCCAGAGACTTGACTGTCCCCTTGGTTTTTCGGAATGCTTTGATTTAGTCATGCGGTGTGGGAGCGGGCTGTAACCTCGCAAGGGCACTGGGAACAGTACCTCTGGTGCAGCTACAGGGGATGTGAAGGGAATTAGCTGTCAGCAAGCTTCAGGGAGACAGCAGATGGATACGCGGTTGGGAGAAGTTTGGCTGGCTTATAAAATTTATTTCCACCACAGGATCAAAAGCAATTATGTGTATAAAGTATATAATCCTTGGGTGTGTGATGTATAACAGGGCACAGCAACGTAAGTGAGGGAACAGCGAATTCATCGCATGCAAATAGCTGAACAGTTTCACTTTTAATTACTTGAGAGCAGAAGAAAAGACGACTCCTACAGTTTCCGCAAGTGCAAATTATATATGCCCATAATGAAATCAAGATTTGGTGCATTTAAAATAACCCATTTTATGACTCATTTTTGGAAGTAAACTTTCCAAGCCAACTCGGCTTGCTTTTGGGTGCAGCTTACAGGACAACCCTTGCATCAGCAGAACAAACTGTTGACACAAATCTACTTGCTGTGCTTGAGTATCTTTCCGATTTGCTCATGCAGTCAGCAGTTAAAAGCAGCTTGCTTACATTTTCTGCCTCTGCTTATATTACTAGCTCGAGTGCGAGTGTCATTTGTACCCCCCCCCCCCAAGAAAATCTCTGCGTCTCAGAAAAACAGCAGTGGGGCTGGGTGCTGTTCCCATGTTGCTGGGGAGCTCCTGCTAGATTCCTGCCCTGGTACACATTCGGGACCATGCACATGTTGTTAATGTACGCACACCGTACATCGTTAATGGGGCTTGCAACACCTAGTTGAAATTTCCTCATAATAACTTCAGTAATTCAGTCCTCTTCTATGGATTCTATATATTTTTAAAGTGTTTCCGTTTATTTCTCATTGTTCTGTTGGAATTTTGTTTCTAAGATGAGAATAAAAATAGGATGAAGGAAAAACACTGAGTAGAAGCTTTAAAACTGAATGTTACAAAAGGAAGGAAAATTGAATAATGCCATAAAAATCTGTTCAGGTTCCAACCTCTTAATAACCCAACTACGGAGAAATGTTCTGATTTGAATTTAAAAAATATGTTTTCCCACTGATTTTCTAGTGGGCTACAAAATTTCTAGAGCCATATTAAGACAGCCCAAATTCCACCTTAGTCCCTGAGACTAGTCACACGGTTAAACTTTGCAGAAGGTCTCTGATGACTGAATCAGAGGGCACAAGAAATGTGCTGAGCAGGGAAGCAGCACAAGATAGGTTACATGTGAAAGTTATGTTTTCTCTCTGTGGAACCTGTTATCTGAGATCACTCATTTGATGCAATCTGTGAGATCTTTACTGAAGTTCCTCTGGGTGGAAAAAAGAATAAGTGGACTATAATAATTGATTTCTTGACTCCAGGCTTGCCAGTGCAGTGAGGCGTCTGCCCATACTTTTGAATCTCCCTTGGTTTTGCTTTTTTGGAACAGGCGTTTTAGGGAGGTGGTTGGTGCCCCATCTCTGTCAGGGTTTAAGAGGCATTTGGACAATGTCCTTAATACCATGCTTTAAGTTCTGGTCAGCCCTGAATTGGTCAGACAGTTAGACTAGACGATCATTGTAGGTCCTTCCAACTGAAATTATTCTATTCTATTCTATTCTATTCTATTCTATTCTATTCTATTCTATCCTATCCTACTCTGCTCTACTCTGCTCTACTCTGCTCTATTCTAATTTACTTAACATTGCACTATACCTTTAAGCATATGTTGAACCCTCGGGAGAATATAAAACGTGTGCTTTTAAAAGGTCTTAAACTGTGTTAGGAGGTGGGACAACCTGTTTTTAATTGGAAATGAACAGTTTATTTTTGGTGAGTCGGGTTGCCTTAGCTGTGTCTCGTGAGAATTGTGCGAGCCCTCTGATGATGGGTACTGCAAACAGCAGAGTCAAACTTGTCCACAGCGGACAGGGAAATTGCATTTCATGCATAATTCACAATGTGCTACAGTGATTCCACAAGGTCGATATCTGTCGTTAATTCAGAGGAAATCAGAGAGGAAAGAAAGGAGTGTTTGTTCCTGCTGGTCTTTGAAAAGGCTGTCTACAAACTGCTGATTGCCATGGCGCAGCACTGCACAAACAGCAAAGCGCAGCCCTTCTGCACATTTACAAGCACTGTATCTGAGACAGATAAACTCTGTGGCTAGAATAGTATCTCTTTGTCTCCATATTTTCATCTCAGACCTCGACAAAAGTGGAGAAAAGGGACCAAATACAAATTGGGGCAACTTTGTGCAGCAATGTGTCGAAGTTGCTTAGTGTTGGGATTCCTCATGCCTAGTTGGCCATCCAAAATCAGCCAACTGGGCCTGATGTTTTACAGAGAGGGAGGCAGACACTGCCAAAGGGCAGTGCATCCCCTCCCAATATACCTGTCATAAGGAGGGTGGGATAAGTTACTTGCCCAGAGTGCCTGCGTTCTCTATGCATTTATAGCCATTTATACAGGTTCGTCCAGATTTTTCCTCTTTTTTGTTTTCTGGAAATATTTTCTAAGTGGATTGTGAGTGTGCTTTGTATTTGTTTCAGATTTCCTTTCGCGGCAAGGGACTGAAATTAGCCAGGTTGAAATTACCCATCATACAGGAGTCAGGTCATGATTGGGATTTTCAGAAAGACAGTGCTGCAACAGAGCATAGTCAACATGTTGGAGAACTTCAGGCATTTTATGCATATGCTATGCAGTGAGTAGGCACTTACACAGGGGCTTTATCCTTCCAGATAACAAGGGCGATATTTACTGCATTGTTATAGAAAGCAACAGAGCACATGCACAAGAGGCCGGTGGTGGCACAATACATTGAACTGTGAGGCAGAAATACGGTGTCCTGAGAGTCCGTAAGGAAGGAGGAATTGGGCTGTAACCACACCGGGTTGCAGGAAGCAGTGAGAACCAGGAAGAGCATCCAAAAGGCTGCAATGTGAGGCAGGGCCGAAGAGGAGTTGGAAAGCTTGGAGAGGGGCCACAGCAGAAAAGACAGTGAGTGTTTGTCCTACAGAGAGAGAAATGTGGACGCCTCGAGGTAAAGGGCTTCTTTTTTCTACAGGCGGCATGTTTTTGTTTGACTAGATGCTTGTTTGAATGGAAAACCATTCAGGAATGGTCAGGACAATGTCAGAAGAATGATGTGTGTGTCTGTGTGTGAGGGAGGGAGGAGGGAGTAGTATTTCTGTGAGCAGTGCTCACATGGCCACATGTGGGCTGACAAAAAAGGAAAAGGCAGCTATTCTCTTTCTGGATGTAATTTGCAAACCATCATTAATTAAATAATGCTGTCCTCTTTTTTTTCCAGACTAGCTTAAGCTGTAACAGAGTGTAATCTGTTGAATAATAAATATCCTTGTGTTTCACCAAACGTTGTTTTACTACACTATGATGCATGTCAAGAAGAAATCTGTGGTTCTCCTTGAACATCTCCAAAGTTGTTTAGATTTGCCTTCTTAACAAGCTTTTAATGTAATAACTACAGAGGAGTATCATAAGGCAATGTTTCCCAAACTTGTGTGAGCTGCCAGGCCCTGTAGGTGGTTTGCAGATGGTCTGGAGACCATATTAAAATAATAAAATCATAAACTGGAGAGTTAAAACATGGGCAATAAGAGTGCCGAGCGGGCCACAAATGTGTGGCAGGAATGTCATTTACAAACGTAAGGGATGGGCCACAAAGGCTGCTCGCTGATGGAGGGACCTACGAGTTTTCACCAACTTCTCCAGCGTTCTGCATGGGCCAGCCTTCGCATCCACCAAAAACCGTTTCTAAGATGCGAACGGCTGGGAAGCCGATTTATGGGGCTGCCTAGTTCATGCCGTCATGTAGGGCAAGGATGCGGATACATTTGAGCAAAACCGGCTTTCCGTCAACGGTGGGCGAGTGGAGGCGCTGAGGCTGCTGCTGCCCTGCATGGCCACGTGCAGTAGATCGGCTTCCACACCAAGAAAGCCAAGCCTGTTGCATGTGATCTGTTGCCTACAGACTCGAATGGACAGTAGGGTTGACTCGCCTGCCTGCTCGGCCTGCAGTTCGGGAGGGCTGTGGATCTGACAGGCGCTGCCCGTCAGGCTGGGGTTACGGCTGCTTGATAGCACTGGAACGGGTGTCACTGGCCTAGGGTGATCTGAGCATCTCTGAATGTACACGGTTAAATTTTCACGCTATAAATCATCTCCAAATTACAAACGTCCTCAAATGCTGGTTCTCACTTCAAATTCAAACCTGTTAGGTTTTCATGAATTCCAACGGGAAATATTTACTCTGTGCAAGTTACCTTTTTAACCCCTAAATGGCTCATAAAATATTTATAACCTTTATATTCTGCTCAATAGCACATCAAAAATGACACGGATACGTGTGTTTCTCCTCTCCAAGGCTGTGCGCTAACATGAACACGAAATGGCTACTTTTCATCATGCTGTAGCCTCCTTAGTGACGAATGCGTTCGGTCTACAACAGAAAACAGGTCTGTATCTGCATTCTGCAAACAGCAGCTCTCTTCTGAGCAGCCAGACAAAACCCCCGGATCTGCATACCTTCAAATGCTGGGATATAAAAACCAGGGGCTTCATTTTATTTCCTAAGAGAAGCTAGCCTGCAAAGAATTTCTGTTCTTTTCACCCTGTGTTAGACACAGATGATTAGTCTGAAAGGTAAAGAAAATTCTCTTCAAGTAAATGAATCTATTCATACTTAGATGAGCTATTCTTCTGCTTTGGCAACCTGTGGAAATGGTAATCTAATCATGCCACAGTACTAGTATCCAATATGCTGAAAGCTTGTAATTCACAGCTCAAGGGGAATGTGGAAGATAGTTGAGAATGCAGTAATTATAGGGTTGGTGCTAGAATGAGCAGTGAAATAATGTGTATTATTTTGTTCATAAGCAGAATTTTTTTTTAGCCCACAGCAAGCAGGTTGTGTGAGCGACCGAACTGCAGGTTTTTTGTCTTTGACACAAAGCCGTAGGACATCTGGTGCTATTAACTATAATTCCCTGCATGCCCCAGTAACACCTTTATACAAATATATGCACATGCATATACACTTACCTTAAAGATGAAGAAAACTCCAGAAAAACAATTTCTGAGTGTCTCCTCCTATGCTGTTTTGTGAAGCAAAGAACTGGTCGGGGACTAAGTTGTATTCGGATCCAAACCAGTTAATGCTGGGGACACTGGCCTCTTAACTCCAATCTGTGGTGTCAAATAAACGAGTTTACCTCTAGGAAAGGATCACCTGGGCAGCTTCACCCTCATCTAGAAGGGCTCATGGCACTGGCCGAGCCCTTGAAGCTCTTCTTTTCATTTAGTTTTGGGCTGTTTTGTGCTTTGAGTAAGAACGGTTAGTGTTAAAAGGTACTTTGGGACTTAACACGTATTGTGTGGAAGCTATGGAGAGACCGAATAATCCCTCCCAGTGTCATATGCCGAGGAAGCTGAGAATGCCACCCAAAAGGAGCATTCTGTAAGAAACGAAAGATAAAAATTGAAGCTCAGGAGAAAAGCGTGCCTTGAAATTTTTTTAATCATGTAAGATGAGAAAGAAAGCAAAACTCAAAGGCAGAGTTCAAGATGCACATAGTTTTTTATGTGTATGCATGGGTGGCTATATTTGTGTGTTCAGATAAGCACATGCACACGGGTATTTATTGTACTTGCGGTCTCCTCTTTCTTACTCCACGTACACTTCCAGTGCCTCGCCTACGAAGTGCCTCGCCTACCTGTCACCCTAACACATATTATACAATGTAGAGTAAGATTTTCCGAATGCATTTCCAAGAATAATAATGCCCATATTGTTTTTATTAGAAAATTGCATGTGCACAGTAACAACTCATCAAGCCTCTGCCTCATCTGGCAAAGTGCAAAAAACCATTGTGCAGACAGGAACATGTGTTAATGATGCAACTGATGTTAAAATTGTCACGTAGGATGGATTTCACACATGGCAGGCTGTGGAAGCTCACGGGAAGCTCAGTTCTCAACCAAGTGGCATGCAGCAGTCTGAAGAATGTGCAAAGTAGCCTTTTAAATCCATTTTTTCTTTTGACAATAATTTAGGGGGGAGGGGAAAGCACTGTTGTCTCAGTTCTCCTTAGTGAGGCTAATACAATGATCTAGGAGGTCTTACTTTTAACTTGTACCGGTGGAAGTGAGGAAAACAAATCTCTGGAATATTTCAGAGCAATTTAGGACACCTCTAAAACCAAAAGCTCTTTGACTGTAATACTAACTTACATTACAGTGAATAGTGCCTTCCATCCTGAAGGACTCTATAACACGTTCAACAGAGCTTGAGTCCATTCTGCTGTACAAGCATCGCAAGGTTTGAAATTATTGTCTTCTCATTTCTATCGTGACAGGTTTTGCACGTATAGAGTTCATAAATATAGACATTTTCTCTATTAAGCATCTAAATTCCATTTCCCATGCTTAAAAATCAACACAAAGAGGTTCCACACAGACATACATAAAGGACATTAAGGGTATGCCTTTCCAACTTCACAATCTCAACTTTTATATAAAGAAAAATGTTTCTTTATTTTTTCTTGAATGATGTACGAATATTAGAAAAGAAGAAAAAAGAAAATCCTCTAGACCAGTCATTTTTTATTTAGCTCTAGAGGGTTAAAAAGAAATTGCTCACAAGAGGAAAATAGGGAGGAAAAATATGAAACAATCTTGTCCTGTTGAGATGAAACTTTTCTCTTGATAAACAGGTCAAATCAGCAGGTTCCCAATCTCAAAGAAAACTGCTGTGGTGGCCTGCTTGGCTGTTAATACGGAGCGCATTCAAGACATGTATAGAAAAGTCAACTGAATGGGATAACAAGGAAAATGTGACTCATCCACAGTCCTAAGCACTAAATTCAGGAAAACTGTTAAGAAAGATCTTTTTGATTGAATGACATTGTGGATGTGATAAGATTCCTTTGAAATTATTAAAATCTAATCATTCACACTTTTTCTAATCATTCTGCAGGTGGGAAGTGTGTGCCCTGAGAAATCTTAGATAGAGGCGAGTTCATGCACACACTTTGTTGCTGTTTTCTTCACCCAAGTCGTTCAGCCAAAAAACCTTGAATATTGCCCTTTTTAGTCTTTAAAAGCTGAAGGGAATTAGACCTGCCAGCACTTCAACAGACTCTGAGGAAAACAAAGGTCGCAGGAGGAGACTGCTGGCTCGGTGTGCTGCACTCCTCTCTGCAGCAAAGTCTCCTTAACTCTGGAAATTCTCCAAAAGTACCGTGGTTATTCCAGAATAACTCTTTGTCTGGATACCCTTAATCCCAAATAAAAAGTGGGGGTGTAGCGATTCAGTTTAAACCACTTCCATAATGCATAATTGCTCCCGAGCAATAGCTCTTCTGGAAAACGTCCAATAAGCCTCAAACCATCCTCTCAGCTGGGTGCAGAGCAGCCGTGGATGATGATGCTGTGGCCTACAGCTACACACAGTCTGTATGTCCTCTTAGATCCCCTGTGATAAAAACTAAATGGTATTAATATTGTTGGTAACAAGAGCTGACTGAATTACTCACTGGAACTGATTTTAATCTTGAATTTATAATTTTCCCCAGTTCCCAAGTTGTTTGCGAACAGTCCTCATTATTACAGACATATTTGTTTATCGATTGTTAACAGAGAATTTACGAAAAGAAGACCCTGGCCTGTGGACAGATTCATCATCTGTCCATTTAAATTATTTGCTTTTTGTGCTGAGTGATTGGTATTTGACAGTGACTCTGTAATTTGATGAGAATAACAAATAATGAATAACCACATGTTCTCAGCAATGTTAACCAGGCAGATAAAGGTGCTGGTATTAAGGGAGATATTCTTCAAACATCCATGCCAACAGAAATCGAGGTCATATAAAGGTTTTCAAGCAAAGCAGGAGCCGAACTGAACAGCCTGAGTTGAACCAGGTTGCGGATGGCTCTGCTGAGCGTCCTTCTTTTCATAGAAAATTCACAGCTATTTCTATTCGTTTATTTATTTATTTATTTTTATCTGACCAGTATGGACAAGAGGACCCAGACCTGATTCTTCCCCTTTGTTTCACGTCCCATAAGTCTGTGGGAGCATCTTCAGTCAGAGGTTTGTGTTACCTTCTGATTCACAGTGAGCCAGTGGATCTCACAGACTGAGATTTTTATTCCAAACAAAACACCAAGTTTGCAGGAGGAATAGCTGTATGCAATGAATGGGCCTTATTAGAGAAGTGATTAAAGAAGAGGACATTTCAGGCTGGGGCAGAAAATAAGAGGACATTTCAGGCTGGGGCAGAAAATAATAGAGCGAGAACTCAAAAACTGGAACTTTGGTTAAAAATTTGATTTAGACTCTTTCCTGCATCTCATGCACTTAGGAGTGTGAAGGGTTTGCCATGTGTGTGTGAAATTGTATGGATTTGTAAGATTCACTTTGCTGGCATTCACAAAGATTTTGTATTGGCCTTGTGATCTTCAGAAAGCAGTTCTGTAGTCTAGAGACTCAAAAGGTCTAAATACTTTGAAGTGTCAAAATTCATTTGGGCGTGTTTGCTTTCTCTTCTTACATATTAAATAGATGGCCTGGGTTTACCTTTTAACTTATCCAGCACAAAACATCTAAGTTTACCTTTTAACTAAGCCAGGACAAAATGCATCATTCATTTTTTACAATTATGTAAATGTAGGAAATGCAAATATTATTTTGCTGTCTAGGATTTAGGGGAAAGGGAGGTTTATCCCAGGCTGAGACCATGAGCACTAATTCCAAAATCTCTGGCTAAAGGAAATTGTAATTGGAAAATAAATACTATGTGGTTTTGGGAGAGAAAAGTTTACTCACGTTGGTTTTTTACTGTGACAATGCTTCTTGCCCTTGTGGAAATTAGGTAAAATAAACCTCTGTTTTTTGCCACTGGAATGAAATTACATTAATTCAGCCATCAGGGTTTCAGGATCATGTTGGCAAGTTTACAGTTTCCACCTCTACTAAACTGATGGGGTTTTTTAAAGAAAAAAGAAACAAAGGAATGAAAAAAAAAACCCAAACCTGGACTGTCATCAGAGATGCAGCTGATGTCTCCAAGGTAGTTATGGGAGCTTGTGTCAGACATCTCCTACAAACTGTGAATCTGAATTTCTTCAGGGCCTGTTTTACAAGCATTTCTTTAATAAATGGATAAATATGTGTAAAGAAATGAGAATGTCTTTCACTCAAATCTTGTTTAAAAGTAACACAAGACTGGTCTGTCCTCTTTCATGTGTGCCAGGCCCCCGTCTTCCTTTGTCTAAATGTCTTCTGGGAATTGGTGATGTCTTCTTGCTAGTTCAGGACTCCCAAAAAGTGATTTTTGGGCTCAGATTTATCGAAATGCTCTCATCTGTATGCTCTGGTGACTGTAAATGAGATGTCAGTATTTTTTGTGCTCAGGACACTCAGCCTGATCATTAGAAATTTCTCACACCAAGACAGTATTTTCAGCTGATTTGTTGTGCTATTAACTACGACTCTTGTAAAAATAAGCTAATAGATAAAAGGATGAGGTCACTCACAGTGACTTCAAACCTGTCACTGAGCAAGGCCATAACTTATTAATTTGAATTTAAAATGGGAAGATAGAAACCAGGTTTTGGTGTAGATGTTAAATCCTCTCAACACAGAATATGTATTTCATATATATTTTTCATATGCCTTGTTCCCCAAGCGATTCCATTTTTTATAGGTTTTAAAAAACGTTAATGTCCTCGGGCTTGAGTCAGTTTTGCTATTTAACTGAAATTGGGCCAAAGATAAGTATAATTTCTTGTGTAAACCCTTCGTCTACGTTTCCTTCTTATTTGAGAAGGGATTGTATTTTCCCCCACGGCACTAGAGGATCTGCCCCGACAGCTGACTTTTAGCAGGTCATCTGATAACCTTCTCAGGACCACAGGGGAGGCAGGACTTTTGAGTTGGGTCATAATTCTCTCTCTCAGGTGACAAGTTACTGTTCAGCCCAGAGCATGAATTTAGTCATAATTTTCCCTCTTCCCTTCCTTCCTCCTGCTACAAGTGGCTCTTGCTTTTGGTTTTGGTTTGGGGCTTTTTTTAAGGAAATATGCGATCATAACTTGCTTGGTTTAGACATTCCTGCTTGGACTGGAACACCCCAAAAGCAATAACTGTGCTGAAAAATGCAGCACTGGCTGGGTAAAAACAAGTCAGTACTTCCCTGGCTGAACAGATGTTCTTGCTCAGACCCACATGATGCTTTCCTTCCTGGACCCTGGTTTTCTACATTTATGTTTCTTAGCAATTCTCTGTGAGAATAGCATAGTGTGTTGTTATACCTGCCTAGCTCTTTTGAGTTACAGTGAACTACATTGAAACTGATGCTAAAATGATATAGATCAATTCTTGGGGTGCTTCATGGCAATTTATAGCAGCGAAAAGGTTGTTCGTGTGGCTTTTATCAATCACATTCTTCTTTTAGTTTGTATTGGCTTTTATTTTCTTGTCTTTGGCATTTGTACAGTTTCTTCCCAACACATATCTGATTAAAACACAGCAGCCCTTCATCACTGCTGTCATTTGAATAACTTTTAACTCTTAGCCAAACTATTTAATATAGTCTTAGATATCAAGTAGCATAAAATAAGATTCTCAAAACAAATTGAAAGGTAGACTTCTGAGACCATGTGAGAGCAGTAAAGCCTTGATGCCACTGGGGACTGAGTAAAAAAGCTTGAGCATATACTTCCTTTTAAGATGGGAGTTTAAAGAGATTTGAGTCCTTTGCTGGATCAGGTGACAAAGTGCTTTCTGCCGCAAGGAATCACAACATATATTCATCAGCATCACAAGGCAGTTTGTTTAATAAAATAGGTAGCTACTGTACCAAAAATAGTAAATTCCATCTCATATATAGGTTGTATTAAGCACATTTGAATAGTCTATGTTAGAGCAATGCCTTTCTTGGTTGCTTGAAAGCTTCTGAACAGCCTTAGGGTTGAGGAACACACAAAACTGGTGTACCTACATTTCTGTACTTGCTGTGTATACCAGTACCATAATGACTAGAGGAATATAACTGTCCCATATGTATATACACCTGTCTCATAGTGCAGAACTACCCCAGTGTAAGTCAACTTTGAAAAGTTCATTAGAAACAATGCTACTGACTGTATTCTGTGGTTTATTTGATTTACCTTTTAAAAAATCGTACAATCATAGAATAGTTTGGGTTGAAAGGGACCTTTATAGGTCATCTAGTCCAACCCCACTGAAATCAACAGGGACATCTTCAACTTAATCAGGTTGCTCAGAGCCCCGTCCAACCTGACCTTGAATGTTTCCAGGGATGGGGCATCTACCACCTCTCCGGGCAACCTGTTCCAGTGTTTCACCACCCTCATTGTAAAAGATTTCTTCTTTATATCTAGTCTAAACTTACCTTCTGTTAGTTTAAATCCATTATCCCTTGTCCTATTGCAACAGGCCCTGCTAAAAAGTTTGTCCCCATCTTTCCTGTAGGCCCCCCCTTTAAGTACTGGAAGGCCACAATAAGGTCTCCTCGGTCCAGGCTGAACAACCCCAAATCTCTCAGCCTGTCCTTATAGGAGAGGTGCTCCAGCCCTCTGATCATTTTCGTGGCCCTCCTCTGGACCCGCTCCAACAGGTCCATGTCCTTCCTGTGCTGAGGGCTCCAGAGCTGGATGCAGCACTCCAGGTGGGGTCTCACCAGACCGGAGTAGAGGGGCAGAATCACCTTCATCGACCTGCTGACCACACTTCTTTTGATGCAGCCCAGGATGTGGTTCCCAGATATAAAACTAACCAAACCACGCAGGCAGAAATTAACTCAAATAATAGAGCAACCCTGAGAACTGATTTTCACTCAGAAAATTAAAGAAGGTTCTTAAGCTTCACAAATTGTCATCAGATAAAAGTATGCCTATACAGTTTTCAGCGAATTCAACTGAATGTAACTGATAACAATGTACAGCTTGTTTGCACACCATGACATAAAAGCAAATCAGTTTAAAATCAGTCAACTGATACAGTTAATTGGAATAAATTCTTTGAGTGAATCACGCCTATTTCCACTGCATTTTCCTTTAGGTTTTTAAAAAAAGACCTTATCAGTCATATCCACTTCTAAATGTATCCACATCAGGGGTGGGTTTGCAGCAATTTAAACTAATTGATTTCTAAGCCAATTTAGATGCATCACTAATCAAATTCTGTGAGACCAGCTTGATGCCAATGTGTGCAATGATACAGAATTCTGCTTACCCCACCTTAAGTTTATTAAGTATTCAGAAAACCACTGGGAGTAAAAACCAGTAGAAGCTTGTTTTCTTGCTAACATCAGCAGCAAACAAAGAAGGTACACTTCCAGACTGAGGAGAAGGGAACAACTTTTACAGTCATTTCTTTCTTATACAGGAATCACACTTTGAAGTGTCAATACCCCAGCCAAATGCTGCCTTTTGAAAGTTAGTTGCAATGAAGAGTTTAAAAAGAAAATCCTTGCAGTAATGTTGAAAACAGCGATGTCCAACTATGCTAATATCCAGCTAGCTTAAATGCTACATGATCAGATTACTCAGAGATAATTGCCTTGCTTAAGTCTCCTCTAGGTTCACAGGTTAGTTTCTGGGATTCACAGATTTAGAAGAGGAGAATCCTAATTATTCTCTAGTCCGACCTCCTACATGACAAAAGCTGTACAATTTCAACCTGCAATTTCTCCATCAAATTGATGACAAGCTTATCTTAAAATGACTGACTGCTAACTTGCTTTATCATCAGTCATCTCCATTGCCACCGTGGGAGGATGAGAGACTGGCAGCAAAGGATCAGGCAGGACAAAATGCAGTGCTTCTTAATGAACGGCAAAGGAGGGCATGATGCACAGTCATGAATAACAGGTGGGCTTGGTTCTGACCACACGTCTGCCCTGATATATCTCCAGGTTTGATAGGATTCAAGTCTCCTGTGTATTGGCTCCCCAGATATTAAATATCCCGTTTGCAACTGAGGGGAAACCATATATACAAGAGTATATTAATATGTCCAGCAGCAGTAGTTACAAATACGACGTGATCATTTCAAGAAATAGCACCTACAGTAATATACCCAAACAGAATGGCAAGCGTATCAGGAACAGTGTGGCCAGTAGGACTACGGAAGTCATCGTCCCCCTGTACTCAGCACTGGTGAGGCCCCACCTTGAGTACTGTGTCCAGTAAAACTCAGCACAAAAAAAGGCATTGAGGTGCTGGGGCATGTCCAGAGAAGGGCAACGAAGCTGGTGAAGGGTCTGGAGCACAAGTCTTATGAGGAGCAACTGAGGGAACTGGTGTTGTTTAGCCTGGAGAAAAGGAGGCTGAGGGGAGACCTTATGGCTCTCTACAACTACCTGAGTGGAGGTTGTAGCGGGGTGGGGGTTGGTCTCTTCTCCCAAGTAACAGACGATAGGACAAGAGGAAATGGCCTCAAGTTGCACGATGGGAGGTTTAGACTGGATATTAGGAAAAATTTCTTCACCAAAAGGGTTGTCAAGCATTGGAACAGGTGGAGTCACCATCCCTGGAGGTATTTAAAAGACGGGTAGACATAGTGCTTAGAGATATGGTTTAGTGGTGGTTTTTGTCAGAGTTAGTTGGTGGATGGACTAGATGATCTGAAAGGTCCCTTCCAACTCAGGCAATCCTATGATTCTATGCTTGCTGCCCAACTATATGTTGAAAGAGCTACTGGTATAGTCTGGAAATTAGGTTGCGTATTCACAGTTCAGGTCATGTTTTCAGGAACCCAGATCCAATACAGAAATGTAAATGAGAGACAGGTTTTCAAGGGATTAGCCCTAAGAAGTTGCAACGTGCACTTGCAGTCCAAGTCTTTACAGCCAACCATTCCTCAGTAGTCAAAAAAATAAGTGATTGTTTTCTCAGGGTATGCTTGGATTTTAAGCTTTTTAAATACAACTTCCTAGCTAAGGTGGCTAGACACTTGCAGAAAGTTCATCCCTCTGTGTTTCTGAAAATCCAGGCTTTGATTCTTGCTCTGTGTTTTTACTTAAATAGCTGCTTACATATATGTGTCTGTATTTGGTTAGTACAACACCACATTAAAAACAAAATTGCCCATTTTGTTTTATTAACAAAATTGCCAGAGGGAAAAAGATGCAAATTCTGGAATTTGAGAGTGTTGCAGTAACACATAACAAAGTGTTATATCAAAGTGCCAGTGAAGTTGCTTCCTGGAAAAATATATGGGAAAAGGATCTGATTTCATCAAGCTGCATATTATTACATTTATTTACTCTCACACATTCTTGGTCTAAGTGGGATAAACTACCATATTTCACAAGGTTTCCTCTGTTTTCCATAAGTGCCTTTTATAAGATGAATGTATTGATATTCAGAAAGCTTATGAATTTCTTACCATGGTGATTTTATGACATGTAAATTCTGAAACATAAAATATCCTTTTTTTAATCTAAAATTCTAATGTTTCTCATATTCCATGAGTGCTCTGAAAGGCGGGGGGGGAGCATGAAGCATTTGGTGAAGTACTTAAGTGCAGAAAGCATTTGTATGGTTTGCTAGACTCAGCTTAAGCTATAGATCAGTGTTTCCCTGATTTTCTCAGGAAAAAAAAAAGCTGTACGGATGAAAAGAGATGATAAATAATTCATATGCTAACGAAAAAAGACCATGCTGCTGCATTGTTTTTCTTTTTTTCTTTTCACTCTTCTCCAATATGCTTCATTGAATGTAGAGGCTGATGTTCTGTATCAGATACCTCCTACTAGGACTGTTTTGAAGCCGTTTGAATCTTCAAAGTTCTCGGAGAGCATCTGTCTGGAACAGACTCACACCATCATCCCTGCAGATCTTGGTGGTGTTTTTCCAGATGCTTTGTTGGTAGCCAGAGTTTAAGGACAAGGTCAAAATAGTTTCACTTCTGTCTTCCTTCTCAGCCAGACTGAATTTCAGTTTGAGCAGCTATTCATATGTGGTCCGTGGGTTTGTAACTTCATCACGTCCCATGAGCCAATGGTCAGGATTGAACCTGCCTGTAAAGCACCACCTCCATAGGTACGGTGCAGTTTGATCCCATGGAGACAGCTGCTGGCAAGGGAATGCCAGAAACAAATGCTCCTGTTGTCCCCTCCAGCTGCTCGCTCCAGGTAAAAAGGCAAGGGAGCTCATATGCATTAGCTGAAATGAAATCTAGGGTTTGCACGTGGTCATATTCTTACCTATTTTATCTCGTCTTCAGAAAAGATAAAGTCAAGTCCTAATTGCTTGACACCAGTAAAGATCACAGATTTTAGGAGTAAAGTATTATAAGCCATCCTAGCAGTGATCCACTTTGGGTAATGACTTTCAGTTTATGTGAAATCTTTTTTCCAGAGTTTCGGTTGGTTATAGACTTCTTGGCTTTGGGGCCAAATGAGTTGAATTGCTTAATTTGCTTGCTGTTAATGTACTGGTAATTTTTATGTATAGAGAAGTTCAGCTATGGCTATATAATACAAGGAGTGAAGTGGGTCTCATAGGAAGCCTACATGCACTGAATTTTGTCTGTGCATCCATAATTTGTGGTGATATCCTAGTGATAAACTGCATTTCGCAGACACCTTTGTCTGTCTCACCTGTTCTCTCTACACTAATTCAGCTTCCCTGGGATAGCAATTAAACTTCTGACTGGCATCAGCAGCTTCCAGCAGCAGACATTAAAAGAAAAAAAAAAAATCTGCTTGAGAAATATTCGCCTGTCATCCACGGACTATGCACGTGCAGATTTTCTAACTCAATCCATTTGAGATGCAGGATGAGCCATATTTAGTCTCACCCCCCTCTTAGGTTTCAGGACATCTTTTACTGTACCCAGCTGGGAAGCTGGAGGCACCCTACTTGCGAACGAAAATGTCCAGATTTATGCAAAGATCACCAGCACCGGCATGTAGACCTCAGAATACATGGGATGTTAAATTGTAACATTGTGGTGCTATTGGAGTAAAGATGGTTTAGACACTTTGTATGGATGTCTGAAGGATTTTAGTTATCAGTTATGACTGTTTCCAAATCCAGTGTACCTTAGGCTTTTGTTGGATAAGGTATCTGGTTTTGTTGTGCGGGTGTAGGGAAAAAGCATGGCCTTGGCAGAACCATGAAGATGGCATGGTACAGAGATTTCAGTAGTTCTCATTCGGGATAATGACATCCGTAAGTCACTCTGGTATTATTCCCTTGGGCAGTTTAGAACTTCTTATGAAAATCTTTATTTCAGTTATTTAATAGTAAATCTCTGCATCCTCAGAAGCCATCGGCTATATGACAATAGTTTTTTATTAAGAAAATGCATGCTCTGTTTGCATACCAATTTTTTGCATGTACAAATAACAATACAGCATCTGAAACCCTATTTCCAAGCATTCCCCCCAAACCTCAACAGAGTCAGGAAATAAGCGCGTGGTAAAGAGAATAACAGCTCTGTGCGAGTCTAACAAGCCAAATCAAGCGCTGCACCTCCGTGTGGGGAGCCTGGGGGCTGCCGTTGTGAAGCTCAGGTCTCCTTGGATGTGCCTACGTCTGTGTTTTGTGTCGCGGTTGTGTGAGGTGCAAGGGCACTGCTGTTAACATACCTGTTTAACAGACAGTATAGCAGAAGACGGAGGTCCATCTGCACAGGGTGGAAGAACTCCTGCCTTGAACCTTGATACTTAGTTGTGCACAAGTTGTGTCCTTTGCTGCTCCTTTCAAACTGTGCAATTAGTCGTTTTCCTCAAGAGAAACACTATTATTTTAATTAACTTTAAATTTGCACTTTCATTTATTCTTGTATTTGTTAACCAAGCGTATAGGAGACTGCCAAATTAGAAAGATATTGCTTACATATCTCATCACTTGAATCGTTCAAAGGCCTGCATGAATTTGATCTCCTCACAAATATAGTAATCTGCCTTGGGGTTCTCCTGAGCACCCATTCACTGAGCTAAAAATCTGTGTTTGCGTGCTGATGTTTGTTCCCGAGGGCTCATCTCCCTAGTGAGCATGTTTAAACAACTGAAGTGCTCTTACAATGAAACATTCAAATTCAAACCTTTATTATTATGCAATCTGGGATTATTTTTTTTATCATTAGACTTCCTTCTGAACTGGGTGGTTGACACTCCCTGTTCCAAATTCCTGTCCCATGAGCTAGTTTTTTGGAAAAACTGGCTAGGAGGACAAACACCGTGACTTTTTTTTTTTCTTCTTTTTTCTTAATCTGGAGAAAGTGCTTTTTCACTAGGTATTTGGGATTAAACTGTAACCCGAAGGCAGGCCACAGAAATGGGATAAAGATCAAAACAAAAAAGAGAGCCTTGCGTCTTGCTTAGTGCATTGATCCAGCTGGAAACGATGGGCCTGATTCAAGGTGCTTTGAGAGTCAGGATTCTTGCACATGACTTAACTAGTTTCTGAATTAAACCTTACATATGCCCTAGGAAAGAAACGTATACCTGCGCCAGCAGCACATGTGCTCTGGAAAAGAATATGAAAAGCTTCTCTGTATTGTGACAAACTGAAGGTTCATATACGTTTGCTATTCAGAAAAAGTTATTTCTCATTAACTCCATGTCTAAACAACTTTTAATGAAAAATTAGGCTACTTTGACTTGACTCTCCAGTCAGATCAGTTTCCGTACAGAACTTCGCTCCTTGATCCATGTCCAAGAACATATTTATCAAGGAATTTATACAGCCCTTGAAATTCACTTCCTGATGTGAATTAAACTAACTTTCATGTGCGAAACCCCTCGAGAATTCCCTGTGTGTGAAGTGAGGATTTCTCCATCTTTTTCACGCGTCCCATGATCCTGTAATCTTCTCCCTCAGAGTCCTCCTGCCGGGCAGTCCATGTCTGCTGCGGGACAGCTGGATGGATGAGCTTCCCCTTTGCCCACGGGGACAAAACGATGTGATGTGCTCTTCCCGCACCGACTGACCGCTCAGGCTCTTCTTGGCTGCACAAGGAGAGCGCCTCCAAGGTTTTGTCATTTTCCCTGGGGAGTACCCCTTTTGTTTTCAAGCAGCTTAGCATTCAAAAGACCATAGCCACTTGAAAAAAGCCAGCAGATCCTTCAGGTTGCCATGTCGCAAGTTGCCAGGTTCTTGAAAGCACCCAAAGAAAAACCGATGCACCGAATCCCTTTCCTTGTTGTGCTTCAGCCGTCGGGAGGGCTCGGCCGGCTACAACATTTAGAGAGCAGCTGCCTCCGACGGCGGCGGCCGGAGCATTGTTTTGTTGTCGTTTCTGCAGAGGAGCGGCGGGAGCTTACATCATTTCCAGTAATGAAGTGCCTGGGGTTCTTTTATGACTTGCACACTCCGCTTCTCCGGAGCTGTACAGTGTGTGCTGCGTGACTCCAGGAAACTGAGGATTTGTTTTGACTTGCTAAGAGAGCGTTTGCTGTTTCTCTTTACAATTTCACCGTATGACTTGTCAATTCTCTCCCCCTTTTAAGAATAACTTCAGATTTAATTAGCTGAGCGCAAACATCTTTCATTGCAGTGTGGATTAGACTCCTCATTGAGTACATTTACCAACAGAATGAAAGACATCTTAATCAGGCGTTTCTGTATTTGTACTGCTGTGTCCAGAGTGCCTGGTAGCTGTCAATAGACAGTTGCTATTGACTCTCTTTCTGGGGGGCGATGACCGGTGATGTGGGGACCAGTCTTGTTAAGGCTTGCTTTTTATTTCTGAAGCTCTCTCGCCTACCTAAGAGCACTTTTCAAGTGTGTTTCTTTATCATTTCCCTCTCTGCCGTGTAAGAAAAATACTTACGAGGTTTGCTGGGATGTCCTGAAGGTGCTGGCATCTCCCCAGGAGCTCCACAGTGACCCTGCCTACCATATTTTAAATGGGCCAATTTATACTTTGCTGAATTGCAAAGCAGCATTGCACACAAACCTCTGTTTGACAAGTTTGGCACCGGCTTCCCAAAGCTTTACCTCCATATACCTCTTGTGTATGTGCTTTGAATTCTTCAGTGGTGAATTTCGGTTTGCATTTCCACCCCTCAGAGAACATTCTCCAGACCACAAACCACCTGGGTCCTTTCTGGGGTATCATCACCCAAGCAGCATCCCGCACGATTCTCTGTAAGTCCCGGAGTAAATGGTTGTGCTGCAGCGACAGCAGGTGATTTGCCTGAGCGTGCACAGTCACAACAAATGCTTTTTAGCAGCATCAAAACTGATGAAGAACGGCACCAAATTCACAACCCCCTTTGTAAAATTGTCATCCTTTCTGTTAGTTCCAGCTATTGGTCTTGTCATAAGCACTTTAAAAAACACCTTTAGCCCCTATCAACTATTTATTTTCCCAGAGTTAAAATTTGACAAGTTCATTTTTAGCCATCTCTTCTCTCAAAGATGCCGTGGTTTCTGTTTGATTCTTCAGAAGTGAATCATAGTTTCAAAACCCTCACTACCTCAGTGAAACACTCTTTTTCCATTAGTACTCAACGTGTTTAACATGGGTTCAGACATGTTATCAGAAACTTATACGAGTCCTTAAAAAAAAAAAAATCCCGTGTGATTTCATGCCCTGGAAACACCTTTTACGCTATAACTATTCCTACAGCTATCGGGAGATATGAGGCGTATGGATCTGAGCTAGTCAAATTAATACCATAATGGCTCCTGGCTCGACAAGCACGTACAGTGCAAACAGAGAGCAGAACAGCTGTAGCAGAGTTACCTTTTATGTGGGTGGCATAGACGTCTGCCAATTAAAATGAACTGATGAATAATTCCTTGCCATATGATCACTGTTAATAAGAATTTATGTTAACATGTTTGTGTCTGAACTTCGCACAGGTTCATGCCTGCATTTATTTTCTTAAAAAACAGAGCATATCGTGATTGGTTTTTTGTTCTTAATGGACTTTCTTTCCTCGTTTGAAAGCATTCCAGGACTTCAGCAATGCAGAGCTGCCAGCTGTCCCTTAAAGGAAGATGGTTTTATCTCCATGCAGTGCTTTCTGCATGTAATTCTGTAAACACAGGCCAATAGTTTTTAACCTGGGAACCTCGAGCTAATCTTCTAAATCCATATAGAAGCACTTACAAACAGAGCATGGCTTTCAAAATATGAAAAGAGTAGTCCTCGTGAACTTTTATTAAAGCCTCTGTTCGTGCAAATGTTTATACTTACTTTCCTTTAAGTAGTCCCACTGACTGACAGGCTTTAGCCATTGACTTCATTACACTAACTCCCTGTGTGTAAAATTAAACATTTTTTTTCCAGAACAGATACGTTATATTTATGATGAGAAAATTAGGCGTGGCAAAATGTTGCCTTAAATATGTCTTCAGCAGCTTACAAAGCATTTCAAAGTATTTGAGAAGTCTGTGCAACAAGTGAGACATTTTATAGTAAGAAATACACAAGGCCAAGCACAGTGAGTGTTAACAGACTTTGACCGAGGATGGTTTGGGGATCTCACTCTGATCAGAAAAATGTAGTTTAAAATTCTACATAAGCTTGATAAATACAGTAGGCAAGGGTAGAGAGACAGAAAACAATTGCAATAAAACAGTACAGTTTAGCTAGGATAAGTGGTTGGAGACTCATCATCCTTGTGAATCTTGTTTGGAAGCCATGAGCAGAACAAATGTTTTGGTGGACTTGTTCCCACGGGACTTAGAACAGTTAGTAGAAAATCTACTGGAGAAAACAATCCTGAAAAGACTAAAGAGGAACTTGGCAAATAGGTAATTTCTTGCCCTCTACTGGCAATTCTGCCACTCACATCAGTAGGAACAGAGGACACTGATAAGTGAGGTATTTCCATGGCACTTACATGGGAGCTTTTGGGGGCTCTTTGGCTAACAGCATCCTCCTTACGTCTGCTCTGTCCATGCTCACTGGTGCTTTGAGATCATATTTGCATCCATTTTCCCTGCAGCGTCAATAAATCAAGAACTCTCATGTGTTTTTTTCCAGTGTCATCCTGCATTACCACCTATAAGAAGACACCACCTCCAGTCCCACCAAGAACCACCACCAAACCATTTATTTCCATCACAGCCCAGAGCAGCACAGAGTCTGCCCAAGATGCGTATATGGATGGGCACGGACAGAGGGGAGATATCATCAGTCAGTCTGGACTTAGCAACTCCACAGAGAGCTTGGACAGTATGAAGGCACTAACAGCCGCTATCGAAGCTGCCAACGCGCAGATCCATGGCCCTGCAAGTCAACATGTAGGGAACAATACTGCCACCGTCACCACCACCACAACCATTGCCACCGTTGCAGTAGAAGATAGAAAGAAGGACCACTTCAAGAAAAACAGATGCTTATCTATTGGAATTCAGGTGTGGTATGGGATGTGGGTTATATGCCTGCCATTGTTTTGGATTTCTAGATTTGTTTTACTGCTCATTATGCAATGTTTTGTGTATTTTTCTTCTTTTCCTGACAGCTACCTGTGTAGAAATTGCAACAGCATAATCATTCCGCGTGGTACTAATGATGTTTTACTAATTTATCATAAAAACATCAGATGCAAGGACTTGTTTAAGTCTCCTTGCTGCTTGTTATTCAGCTCTGTTAAATTACACACATGAGCACTAATCTATGAATCATAACACAGCGGGGGTCAGAAAGGCATGAATTAAATCATTGAAAGGGAATGTGTAAAACAATGATTTACATTACACTATCACCCAAAAAATATTTTCGTCCAGCCTCACTGAATTAATTGTCACTGCTTATTCATGCATTTCATAATGACTGGTAGCCGCTTGAATGAGGCAGCATTGTTCCTATCTCAGCCGCAAGAGCAGAGGATAAGTTCCTTCTGATTTGCCCTTGTTAAAGAAAATTACCTTTTGTTACCTCTAGTGGAATGAAACAAGAAAACTAACCCTGCCAAAGTTCACTCCTATTTACAGAAAGGAGAAGAGCAAATAAACTAGGCCAATTTAATCTGGTTTCCTAATTAATCTTTCCCATACCCCCTCAAAAGAGGGACTCCAACTATCTGCTTGCAGGATTAGTTTTTGCAACAAAGTATTTGAATTTACAGTCAACTGAGAATCAACACACGTTTTGATGGGAGACGAATCCCAAGCAAATAGAATAGCAATCCACAGCTTATCGGCCTTCACAAGAAGACATGATTTTTTTTTCTTACAGATGGAGGTTGTAAGCACAGCACTATGTGCCTGGACAGGCTTATCTGATTAGCAAAGACTAAGAATTTACCGTGAAATCTCTGCATCAGCCTGATGAGATGAGAGGTGCTGTGTAGAAGTATGCCATTCCAGGGGCAGCTCCTGGAGAAGCTGTGACTTTTCTCTTTCTTCTTTCTTGGAATGGCAATAATTACTGTTGCCTGTGGGTTCAGGCTACTGCCTTTTTCTGCTTCACAGCTGTTTGGTTTGGGTATGTTCTGAAAGAAAAGCTGACGTTCAGTGTTATGCACAGGAGTAAGATCCAGGTGGGACAGGGATAGAGAAAATCTATTTTCTCTATCCAGGGATAGACAAAAGCTCTTCTACTACTTATTCCCATATCCAGCCAAGCCTAAGGTGCTATTTTATTGTTGTAAACCCTCCTTTCACCGAGCAAAACAACAAAGGCTCCTTAGCAGGCAAGGTAAGGGGTAGGAAGAAATAATTTCCATGTTTGCAGAAGCCAAAACGAGCAACAGTAACGTGAATCAGAGCTCTTGAGGCACCATATCCCCGCTGTCTCTTCTTAAGGTGGTGGTACTGCAAGTAACAAATGCTGCTTCTGAGAGGTATAGGGGCCTCAGTTTCCTGAGTAGAAAACTACTTTGCCAGTCTGCTGTCTGGCCCGTTTTGCAGCATCGTTGCACAAGCAGTCATGCTGGTACGGCTGAAGGAGTAGTGTGGGAGTAGAAATACCGTAAGATTGCTGTTGCTGCCAGAAATTACTTCTTTTAGAGACAACCACCCTAAAATAGGTAGGTAGGCTGTCAGCCCTCTGACTGGCGGTATGAAGTCAGTCTCTCTCCACTGACTGTAAAGGCAGCCTAGTTTAGGCTTAGACTGAACTCAGACCAGGTATACACCTTACTTATAGCCTGGCCTGTCTCTGTGAAGCAGGGCAAGCTGCTTTAGCCAGAAGCATATTCTTGGTTTGCTTCCTCCTCTAATAAATAAACCTAATGTGCACTTGTGTTGAACCTCCATGCGTGTCCTCCGCACCTCTCAGTCACTCTTAGGACACCACAAGCCTTTGCGGTAAATCTGTTTAGCAAACAAGTAAAGCAAAGCAAAGCAAAACTCTTCCATCAAAAGGTTGCTTCTCTGTCAGTTATGGGATTTAAGGCGTAGTTATCTCCCCAAAAGCCTCAGTATCAGGTAAGTACCCCACTTCACTAAACACCTCTGTAACTCCCATCCCTCCTTGAGCACTTTTCCTGCATAGCTGTTGAATTGTCTATCAACAAGAAGTTTACTTACTGCTGGAACAGATGCTAACTACAGATGGAGATTTTGTACACCTGGGGTCAGAGTGGTCCACAGGTCACTTCGTAACACTGCTGTGGTCCAAAAATCCTGCGTGCCAGAATTATTTTTTTTTCTTGTATGACTAAAAATGTCATATATAGCATTGGGAATTATCAGTTACACTGATTGGGCCCAGAAGTCTGCAATTTTGCTCAAAGACACATCTGTGGTTAAATTTTAACTTTATACCGTTGGTATAAAACTTCTCACGGCGATGGAGAGGTGGTATAAAGTTCCTGCCTGTGTTCCTGGGGACCACCTGTTTGCATGATGAAGCAGTGAAGAAAATGTATTCCAAGAGCTGCATCTGCTTTCTTTAAATCTTATCTGTACAGTGCTCTGATTCAGGGCACTAACATTTTAACAAAATAAACGCATAATTTTGACATGAGTTCACATCTGCATGCACGTACAGACTAACAGGTAAAACAAAACAAATGGTGGAGCGCAGCGCATGGAGTTACTGCAGCTCAGATTTGCTCTGGCAAATGTGAGCATTCAGCCTCCATAAAATACTGGATAAACTCCATCTGCATTTTGCAGGCCGAATGTTGTCTTACCAGAAATGTTTTCTAGATTAACAAGAATGATGAATATTCACTAATAACATCAGAAATGGGCACAGCACAGATAAACTGACTAGATGAAGGTAGTTATGTGCAGACACTTACTAGTCATGCATAGAAATTGTAAGTACATAGGTGATATCTCTGCCAAAATACATTCTAATTAGCTGGTTAATTTTTTTTAAGGTTGATGGTGCTGAAGAATCCACCAAATCAGGTGAAAATAAAGCAACCAGTAAGTTCCAGTCCATAGGAGTTCAAGTAGAGGAGGAGAAGTGGTGAGTAAAAGTTAATACTGTTTTTCTAAAGTAAATAATTATGCCGCAACTAATTTTTAAGAGCCCTAGTTCCTGCACGCACAACCATATAAACCTGCTTCCTGGATGAATTGTTAGATCACCCAGCTGAAAAGCTGAGTCTTATAAAAGCTGTAGCTCTTATTTCTCAGAGGGGATTTTTCAGGACCAGTGGGAGAAGTGGAAGAAAAGTGCCACATATTTTGAAGGTCAATATACGTTTCATAAACTCTTCTTCCCCGGAAAATCCACCCAAACAGCGGAAGGTGATGCAGCTGGAGTATTAGTCTCGGGATGGCTGCAGCAGCAAAGAGTTGATGGAGAAGTCTGTTTTTCAGCAGAGTAATTTCAGCCACGTGGAGCAGCGCAGTGGCAGAGCCAAACCGATTGCTTTTGCTCAGGTATCTCGCCCAGACATCTCTGCATTACAGCGGCTCCCTTGCAAAAAATCGTTGAGATTAAAAAGCAAGCCTGTAAAACTTGGTCCTCTCTCCACTCTGCAGTGTAACCTGAATTAGTAAACAAATACGCTCCAACAAAAAATGAAAAAAAGCTATAGAATAGTTGGTGTCTTCAAGGGTTATGTTTCTTCTGGATGACAATATGCAGTTACACTGCAGGGCAGCATAACTGCACATGGCCCTTTCCAGCCACAGAACATTTCCCAGTGCTTGACCACATCTACAAACCCTAATTCTTGCCCAAAGCTGGACTCGGAGGCTGAAGAGAAGCTGGTCTCTCCCCTGGCCTCTTGAGTGTGGAGACCTGCCCGGTGCCGCTGCGGCTGCAAGCGCCCACCAAAACCTTTGTTCATTTTTCCCAAGCCGTTTGGGCACAGGGAAACTTTCGGATCCTGGAGCCATTTTGTTGATAACTCGCCGTACCTTATCGCAGGAGAAGCCTTGGGGCAGTGTCGCTTGTTGGGGAGGGAAGAGTTGCCCTTGCAATCTCTCCAGAGAAAACCTGGGTGCAGCAAATCCAAGATGACAAAATTAGGGCCCTCTGCCCTCCTCCAGCCCACCAACTGCAGTAGCGAGTAGAGATGTCCATTTTCACACTGTTTTCTTCCTACGTCTGCTAAAAATACTCAAAAATAACATGTTATCTACACCATTTTCAATTCAACAAAATCTACCCATAAAGTAGCAGAGTATTTTCCTGTGGTTTTGAAAGGTTGAAGTGATTTCAGCAAAAAGAAATGTGATTTTGCAATGACCCTGCTAGGCTGTTACCAAGTTCCTCATTAACCTGCTAAAACATCTCTTGCTGGCAGACATTTCTTTATGTGTTAGACCTTAGCCCCATTTACCCACAACTCTTCCAGCACTAGATAAATGAGCACATTAGAATAGATGCTGAAGGACCATTTCGCTTCAGCCTGAGCACAAAGGAAATAACTACCCCAAAAGCCCAACCCTCCCCCTCTCCTCAAAAAAAAAAAAAAAAAAACCAGAAAAAACAAACAAAGAAATGGCTGTTTGTAAATACCTTACTTCCAAAGTCCTCTTTCTATTGCATTTTTTATTGCTCCAGAGAAAAAGGTAAGGTTTGCCTGTGAGAGTCTGCCCTGAGAAAGCAATATTTCTGCATTACCCACTGACAGCTGTGTTTGGGGGTTTCCTTGCTGATAAAGTTGAGGTTGCTGGTGTTTGGAGCAGACTGGGCAAGCAGCAATCTATCATGGACTTTCAGAAGTGAACTGGCTGATAAAGGACAGCCCCTAATCCTTAGAAAATGAGTGCACTCAAGACACAAAGGGCTTATCATCACAGTTTGGCACTCATATTCCTTTTTTTTTTTTTTTTTTAACACAGCAGAGCACAATGTATTGATTATCTGTTACAGGAATAGAATTGTAAATACACTGCATTCTTCCCTGCCCCTGCACCATAACATCTGCAGAGCCTCAGAAAAGCCCTTTTGAGTTGAATCTTTGACAATTGAATGTTTTTAAAAACCTTTCAGGCTTCAGAAATGTTAAATAAATATAAAATAAGAAGAGAATAATGACACGACAAAGAGGATAAATACAGTAAATTGATCATGCTTCCGTGCCAGTTTAAGCTATTGCGTGCACTGTTACACAACAAGAAAGCTCTTTGCATAATGCACCAAAAGCCTACCATACAAAATTTGTTTCACTCCTCTTCTTTGCTTCCTGCTCCTTCCTCCCCCTTTCCCTCACCTCATATGACTGTCATTCTCACACTACAGAGTCTTACCTCCTTTTAAACATTCCTACTTCTGTGCTTGGACCAAGTAAGCAAAAGATTTTGCCTCCATTTCTTGATCTAAGTAGCTCAAAAACAGAGCATCTTCAGAGGACAGCTCTATCTCTTCCATCTTCCATCTCGACTCAGACCTTTCATTAGCCCTTCACTCTCTGTAATCTGGGCTTCCTGCCAAGACAAATGACTCGGAGTCCTCCTCCTCCTCCTCCTCCTCCTCCTCCTCCTCCTCCTCCTCCTCTTGTACTGCTCAAAGGATAATTGTGCCTACTGCTACCTGACCATATTACAACTGGATCCATCACCGCTATTCATCTTATCCTCGGTTTTATGTGCTGCCTGCTCTCAATCATCTTTTTCACACATTCCCTAAGTGCAGCTCTACAATTTCTAGCGGAGTACCTCTGTCCAGTCCTTCTTGTGGAAAAAAAATGGTATGCATTTCTTTCAACAGTAACCTCATGATCTTCCTGCTGTTATTCTTTTATCTCTCACCTGATCTCCCCCATGATGCTAGCAAAACACCCACCAAAATGCTCTTCCCCTTTCCTCACATGACCCACCCCTTCCAGGGCAGTTTTGAAACATGTATCTAATGAAGCTGATCAGTGCAATCTCAGGGCACTTCCATTTCTGTCCATTTCTGTTTGTCCTTTCTCTCTACCTGAGACTTCTTCTTGACCTCAGGGGACCACCACCCATTCCTCCCTTACAGAAGGTAATTGAGTTATTGGAAGTCAACCAGTTCTACTGAACCAGAAAAGAAGTCATATATTGTGCCAGGCCAATTAGCACACGTTCTTATTGAACAAGGGGCTCTCAGTCAGTCCCGTAGCTCTGTAATCACTTTTAGTCTCTCTTGCATTTTACGTTGTCTGCCCCAACATCTCCTCCTGTTACATCCTCACCCCCAAAATTGTCTTGCTTGTTGCTCCTAGTCATACCATCAGCTGGTAAGTGTAATTGGTTTGCCATCACGAGAATATATGAATGCCGAAACAGTGGTAGTTTCTGAAGTAAGAACACTGCCATGGGAAACTAAGACCAGAATACATACGGTCCTTCTCCATTTTCTCTGCTTTCTGTGGGGCCCTCACCTCTTGGTGTGACATACAGTGTGGTTTACCACACCATACCTCTTGATGTGGTGTAAAGTAAAATGATCTGAAATTCTGGTGGGGTAACATTAAAAAACCAAACAAAAAAAAACAACAACAACAAGAAAAAAAACAATAACCAAAAAGCCAGTGAAAGGGCTAGAAGAAACGTCTCATTAGGAGCAGCTAGGGACTTCGGGCTTGTCTAGTTTGGAGAAAAGGAGGCTTTGGGGTGATGTCATTGCTCTCTACAGCTTCCTGAGGAGGGGACGTGGAGAGGGAGGTGCTGATCTCTTCTTCCTGGGGTCCTGGGGATAGGACATGTGAGAGTGGTTCAAAGCTGCACCAGGAAAGGTTTAGACTGGATATTAGGAAGCATTTATTTACCAAGAGGGTGGTCCAACACTAGAACAGGCTTCCTGCAGAGGTGGTCCATGCCCCAAGCCTGTCAGTGTTTGAGAGGCATTTGGACAATGCTGTGAACAACGTGCTTTAACTTCTGGTCAGCCCTGAATTGGTCAGGCAGTTGGACTGGAAGATCGTTGCAGGTCGCTTCCAACTGAAACAGTCTAGTCTAACATTGCCATAAGGGATTAGAGTTTCTCTGCTAAGAATTTTAGTGGTGAAAAAAGACTAAGTGAATGGGAGAAGAGGTAGGGATGGAGCAAAGCACACAAGATTGTGTAGCTTGAAGATGTACGGCCAAAGATCGTGACATTAGAAGACATGGTACCACATCTGCTAACTCCTTCTCCAGCTTGTTTTCTTCCGCTAACCTTAGCAGGGAAGCCCACAACCAAGAAAGAGTACAGCCAATGGGTAAAGTGAGGCAGGCTTAATTTAATGTAAGTGCCTCTGAGGCTTACCATGCATCAATTGGTTTGAAAACTAGACCTTTCTGGCTTTGGGGCTTTTTTTTAGGAAAGAAAGAAGTTCTCCGAGTTGAAATGTAAACATGTTTTTCAAGAGAAAGCAAAAGAAGACTTAGAAACCTTAGAAACGGAGAGTCAAACGCTGACAAGTGACCCTGTTGTTGTTGTTCAAAACACATCGTGCTGTTGTTCTCCATACTGGTTTATCCAGTCTGAGGTTTCATGGCTTTCTGCACCTTAGGCCAGGTATCTGCTGCAGTTCTCTGAAGCTGTAATTATTACACCTTGTGCCTGCAGGGCACAACTGATTACAAAAGCGCCAAGCCTGAAAGCAGAGGAAGAAGTAAATCTCTGTTTTTAAGGATTACCAGCAATTTATGAAAACTTTTTTTTTTTTAGCTAGACCTGTGAACGTTTTGTATGTATGTAATTGAAAACTTAGGCATTAGCTTCAGCAGCTCTCCTGTGGTACAGACTTTTAACTGAGAGCAAAACAAAAAAAAAGACTCATGTGGAACACAAATGGTATTTTCTAGGAGTAAAACATCCTGGAAATGAGTGAGGAAGCTATGTCAAAGACTAAAATTACCATCTATTAGGCTGTTTATATAGATGTGCTGGAGGTAGGCAGATAGTGGGTGCCTTCCTGCATTTCCATTTCATTCAACATACATTTCCTTGGGAGTATTCTTTTAATTTTGAACTGATGCTATATTCTTTTGCCAAGTTGTTTTTCTTTTGAAGACAGGCAGGTTACACAATCCAGTGCCAAGAATCTGTCGAGCAAGCCTGTAGCATACTATTATATAGATAAAACAAAGGCAAAAAAAAGTAGGTCATTCTGTTTTATTTGTTGAGCAGAGTCTGGTTTTGGTGGTACTAGCTCATATTGAACCCAGTTAAGAGTACACTCCTGAAAGCTTTGAAATGTAGTGCCTCCAGCAATACATCCTTTTGGCAAGCAGACCTTGATGTTTTCACCTTTGGGGTTTGGTGTACACTGAAAAGCCAGGGTGTTAACTGAAAATACAAATGGTCATCTAAAATAGAAGGACAACAGAGTCTACGGCACTGGGGAAAGTAGAAGGCGGCTGTGATGTGGAGGTAGGGGCACGGAGAAAAACAAGGCTGGATTAAGGGATTTGCTTTTCTCTCCAGCGCCCTGGAAGGTGTGGAAGAGTACAGCGTGTACTAATGCCTCAGCTCGCAGTGAACCCTGACTAAATGACTGAAAAGAAATCCTGTGTGAGCATGTGTCTGCGTGGGCACACGTTTGTGTGCCCGTGTCCGTGTGTGTGCGTGCATGCACGCACTTCGGTGCAGATAAGGGATTTGTCAGGTTGGTGGCCAAATTAAAGCGATTTTAAAAAAACTAGCACAGACTGGACCAAAATATTTTCATTGTAATGTCAGCCGAAAGGTAAAGTCTTTCTAACCACTAATACCAGTCTAACAGCTTTTCTCTGCCAGGGGCCAGTAGCAGATGCTTAGAAAAAGTATAAAGGAGTGTGTGTAAAGGAAAAGTATAAAGGGTGTGTATAAAGCACTACTTCTCCCAGTAGGCCTTCCCAATTTAGCAGTCTGTTTTTCAGGGACTTCCTAAACCAGATATGACATCTGTGTAATAGCTCTTCCTGGACCTATCTCCTGTGAATTTGATCAGGTCCTCTTTGAACCTATTTTTACCTTTGGTTTTCCCAGGATCTTGTGGCAATTTAATTACGCATTGTGTGAAGAAGTGCTTCCTTTTGCTAGATTTAAATCTTCAGGCCTCTAGGCCTTGCAACTGGATGCCTTCCTCCCCACAGTTCTTTCACTCGCAGAAATGGTGTAACATCGCCTAGTCGGGATTTCACAGGGCTCTCGTATCCCTCCTCAGCCATCTGTTTTCTAAACCAAGAAATCTCCTTCCTCCTATGGAAGCCATACCATATCTCCAATGATCCTTGTCCTCTCTTTTGAACTTTTTCTGCTGTATCAGTCCGTAGCAAAATGCTTTGCTCTGCTTGTCAAAGGATAAATACTACCGAGCTGAAGAGTTCTGCTCGCTCCATATTTTTCAGTCTGCTGCTGCGTATCGCACAACACTACAGTGGCATAACCGTGACTTTTGCATCGTTTAACAACACCTATCTCAAAAGAGCTGCAAGCAGCAGGCGCTACATTTAAATGTTTGTATTCTAGGCCATTATTTAAAAAAAAATACACACAATCTATTATTAAAGTTTTCCAGGGATTGGTGTGTCTGAGAAGCTACTTGTGGCTTGCTTCTGCAGAGGAACTGGTGTCTTGTATTAATCGAAGAACCCTTCTCAACTCCTGTTTTGCTTTGCTCTACTCCTCTCAAAGCCTCAGATCAATAGCCATTAATTTCCTCCATCAGCAGGACCTGATACAGTCGTCTCTGAAGCGTGCTGCACTCCTCCTGAGGTATCTGGATGCATCAGGTATATGGGACATCAAATTCTCCCTCAGCATCCTTCCATCTGCTCCCTCCCCGGCTGCAGACTAAGTACACTTGATGAAGTTTTGCTGTCAGTTGCACTTGTTGCTATTGCTCTTCAGTGGAAGGTGGAATATAATTGAATATAAATGAAAGGGAGTGAAATGGTGCCCAGCATCCAGCTCCACTGTCTCCTCGGCATTTTCATTGCTGCTTGAGTTCCAACTAAAAATAGAACTGGTAAGGGCAAACGAGCCAAAATATCACAGGGAAATGGGTCCTAACACTGGTTTCAAGAGTAAATGTGAGATTGTAAACAAATTAGAAGCGAAGTACCAGCTGCATGAGTGCACAGGCATCCTGGATTAGTACGAAGGAGTGGGAATCTATTCAGTCCCTATGCAGTTCAAAACTATGTTCATTCTGAAGCCTAAAAATTACTAATTTAAGTAACATATACATTAATTACTTTATGATTCTAACTTCTTTGTCTCCTTTCATCATGGGGCAAGACATCTGCCTCTCATATTTTTCCTCTGTTCTTCAGCGCATCAGTTTCTCAAGTTACCCTGACTCTCTAATTATATGCCCGCAGATTTCCCACTCATTCCCTCCACAATTTACTGCTTGGCATATCTGCTCTCACTCCCACCCCCTGCGACAGCATTAGGTGTCTCTTACTCGTCACACTTCCCTCTGCTCCTTCTGTATCAGCCTCTTCACCTCAGATGCCTGGGACCGTAGAATTTGGAGTGCTGTTTACTTAGAGGAAAAACACCCAAACCCAAAACCCCAAACCTCCTCTCTCCCCTGCTTTTGCCTTTATCCTCAGGGTTTGCTCTCTGCCCTCAGAGGCTCCAACGCAGGGAAGCTACGCAAGGTGCAAGGAAGCTACCTACAGGTTTGGTGGCCATCATGATGAGGGTAACATAGGCAGCGACTGAGAATGCTAGCTTTGGTGAAAAAGAGAAGACCATTTTGAAACTGAAGGTTGAATGTGTAAAACAAAACGCCTGAATACTGTGAATGGGTGCTAAAATTGTGAGAGATGGCAGTGGTGTTAGCAAGGTACATAATTATGAAGAGTAATTGTGAAGAAGCACTACAAAACACTTATCTGGGTTAAAAATACTCATCTTCTTTATAAATGGAATGTATAACATTATGTAGATAGTTGATTCATCGGTATTACTTTGCTAACAGTCTCACATGTGTGATTTTTAAATGTGGCTTGTGAGTCTGGGTGTGCGACTTCAAAGGGGTGTGAGTTTTAAAAGTTGAAAGATACGCCACTTCTTAAAATTGGGCCCCTTCCACTTTTCCTTAATTGGTAACCTAAAATCCTGAGCTACTGACACTATTAGCTGTCTCTTGGGCTCCCCTCTGGCTTTGTTAAACCACACAGCAATTAGGGGTACTTGCCTCAATAAACAGTGGGCTTGCACAGAAAAAAGAGAGATGTTTGTTCGTTGGCTTGAAATGAGAAAAGAAGTTTATATTGATCATTTCAAGAAAAAGCACCAGAGTGCAGCGGTGAGAGCGTGACTGCCAGTTTTAGGAGGAGTGGCAGAATCTTAGTAAGTCCTTTCTTATCGAGTTACCTAGAAAAAGCTTTCTAAACATTTTATGTTTGTGCTCTCCAAAGCTTTCGCAGGTTTACACGATCTAATAGTGTAACAACAGCTGTGCAAGCAGACCTGGATTTCCATGAGAACTTTGAAATAATCGACCCTCAAGAGGACAATACATGTTCTGGACAAATATCAAGACAATTTTCCCGAGATGCAAGCACCTCTACCGTTAGCATACAAGGGTCAGGGAACCATTACCACGCATGTGCAGTGGATGATGACTTTGATACAGATTTTGATCCATCAATTTTACCTCCTCCTGACCCCTGGATTGACTCTATCACCGAAGATCCTCTGGAAGCTGTTCAAAGGTCAGTGTGCCCACGAGATGGCCACTGGTTTCTGAAGCTACTTCAGGCAGAGAGAGATCGTATGGAGGGCTGGTGCCAACAGATGGAGAGAGAAGAACGGGAAAACAACTTACCTGAGGACAGTAAGTAACTGCATTCAATAATATTGCGACTACAAAAAAGTATTTAATATAGGTCAGATTTACTCCAGTGAATTCTGTATCGTACCCTTTCTTATTTAGCTAATGAAGCTATGGTTGTGATTCTCAAAACGACTGTATGTATGTATATAATAATCCTTACTAAAGTTGACAGGGAATGCAAATGCTCAGCACTTCTGAGACTCCAGAGGTATTAGCTTTTGGGATTGCATAGTTCAACGGATAATTAGGAGATCATGGTTAGGGATCTTGTAGTATTAATGTTTCTTAACTTTTCCATTTGAAATCACTTCTCATAACCTTGGAATATAATTGAACAGATTCTAGTTCCTTTTCATTAAATTCATATTTTAGTTGCCTTTTTAGATGGTGATTGGCATCAGAGTCTTCAGATGCTTCTCCCAGCTGACATTTCAGTTGTGCTTCCAAGTTGTTCTCCCTGTCTTCCCCTCTCCAGTCTCCCTTCATCTCCCTTGCAGTTCTGGTTCCTCTTTGATCTTCCCAGTAAAACAAGCTTTCCGTATTCTGTGATAAAACACACACACATGCAAACTACATCTCAGCTGTCACTGCTGCCAGAAGTATTACCCCACCTGTAAGCTAATGGGAATGTCTAGTAAGCCTTCATTAATAAGAAGGGTTGGGTAGCTCACGTCTTATTAATTCACTCTAATTGGGGAAGAAGAGCAGAACATGTGCCTCCCTGACTAGAATTTTTTCTCCCAGTAAAAATGGCAGGTTTTTCCATTTACTTACATTACAAGGAGCAGTACTATTGATAGCTGTCAACTTTTGGACATAGGTAAACCTGTGAGCTTAGGAGCACTCTCCTTGTGAAGGAAGCTTTTCAAATTCTAGCGGGGAACTTCTAGGAAACACTAAGGAGCAGCTGCATATAGAGAGTTCAATGTCATATAATATAGGCACACCTAAGCGTATTTTCCTGGATATACAAATAACACTTTTCCAACCCCCAAATTAGCTCGTACCAAAGCATGGACTACTACTTCAGCCCCAGCAGTGCTTCTTCCAAATTTCTAACCCTTCCTCTCAAGAAGGGAAGCGTTAGAATTATTTTGAGATGGGAAGGTTTTGATTCATGGAAGGAAAGGAATTAACACTGGCAAAAAAATATATTTTTTTCAATTCTTAGAAGTTCACAAGCTGTTTCTGCTGGAACTTTCCATTCAACCCAATGAAAGAAACAGCCATCGAGAAGTTTGATCTAGATAGTTAAAGCTAGACACTACTGTAAGCAACTGGAAATTAACTTCTAATGGAAAGTATGAAATAACCTTAACATTAAGGTATGTTAAGGCTTTCTATTTCTACAAAATTTCTGTTATACAACAGGCTAACGATTTCTTCTGAGGGAAAAATATAGAAGGATTAGCCTTCAAAGCAGATCCAGATTCCCCAAGTTTTAGAGTATTTGAACCTCAATTTTAATTTACATCATCGTTACATTCAAAAGTCTCTTTGAACATGTATCAAAATAGAAAGGTTTTCTGTTGTTAGTATGCAAGAAATAAACCGCGTGAACTAAGAGATTTTAGACTGAAAAAGAAGTGTGAACACATAACAGATAGGAAATATACAACATTTGTAAGTCCAAGCCACAAAACCCACTTTCTTTCTTTTTCGACTGGACATAAGGAAGACATTTCCTACGATGAGGGTAGTGAGACACTGGAACAGGCTGCCCAGGGAAGTTGTGGATGCCCCATCCCTGGAAGTGTTCAAGGTTAGGTTGGATGGGGCTTTGAGCAACCTGGTCTGGTTGAAGGTGTCCCTGCCCATGGCAGGGGGGTTGGACTAGATGATTCGTAAAGGTCCCTTCTGACCTAAACCATTCTGGGATTCTATGAACTGATAATAATGGGAAAAACTACAAATCATAGAATGATGTTTTATATATTTTATTTTATTTGTGCACACATATTTTATTCATGCACCAAAGTAGTTATTCACCTTGGGAAAAGAACCCGAAGTGAATTTCACAGGGCTGATACCTGCAGAACATGTATATCTGTGTACAGAATGTTCTCTCAGAGTCTTGGTGTCCTTGGTATAAGGGGGACTTCTAATACTAAAGGGGTCTTCTTTGAGCAACAGTGGGAGAAGTCAGTTAAGGGGAAGAAAACGGAGTGCTTAGGCTGGCTATTCCCAATGCCTTTTTACCATGCACATGGCACGTGTCCCATGAATTATTCCTCCTCTTCATTTTTGTGACCGGCACTTCTTGTGATGGCTGGAAATGGGAGGAGGAAAGGGGTCGCCCACATTTTGTGGTCAGTGGTGAGGTACTGACTTCGGTGTGTGATGCCATCGGCCATGCCGGCACGTGGCGGCCGCCTCCCATGGAGGCTGCGCAGGGCTTTCCGCTGCGTCTCAGCACGTCCCGCTCTACCTGGTGCCAAGGAAAAACATATGGTCGGGGCCACGCTGCCCGCTCAGCAGCGCCAGAAACAAAAGCCTGGCTGCTACAAACCCTGCCCTGAAATATATCTTTTTCATACATCTATAAACTTTGAAGAGAGGGAGAAAAGGAGACGAAGAGGTGTGTTTGCTTCGGTTTTCCTAATGAAATATAGCCAGAGCAGGGGACGCATCCTTTGTTTTCAACCTGACATCCCCAGCGTGTGTTTGGCCAGATAACAAAATAACGAGAACGTGTGATGAGCGAGGTTTTCCCGATGCCATGGCAGCTGACAGAGGGCTCGTCCCCCCGGCGCTCCGCGTAAAACGATCCCCGCTTCCTCCAGACAATGCAGCCCTTGTGCGAAACAGCTGTCTCGGGGAGCCGGCTCGCTGCTGTTTGACAGTGGCTTGTACGTTACATAGATACGTTGGGTATTATCTAGCTGGGAATGAATCTACCAGATGGGATTGAATGTTTCTAGCTGGGAAATGGAGTCTGCTGCTGTGTATAAAAACAAGCTGTGGTTCAGTGGCTGTGCGATGAAATGCCAATATAGAGAGAAATGTGGCTCCCCTTCCACCATGAATTATTTATTGTATAGTTTATTCTGGTTTTATCTGAAATCATTTTCTGATAAAGCCGCGGCATGTGTAACAGGCAGATGAATACCACTCACACTTTAAGCTAGGATACTTGATATGGTTTCCGTGTATTTTGCTGTTATGGGGACGTTGGCTGCAAACTCTCGGGCTCTCATAAAATAAAAGATGTTAGAGATACAAGGTTAAACACCTTGTGACAATGACAATTGATTGACGCGGTGGATCAGGCCTTAAGTGAAATCAATTGTTTACTTTTTTGTTTTGTTTTGTTTTGTTTTCTCCTCAACCCTCTGCTCCCTCCTCCTACCTCTCCCCTGCAAAATTTCATATAGTCAGAGCCTCACCACTGATGTTGGTGACTTTTGGCTCAGGCCTCTGGAATAACCATTTACACCCAGAATTAGCAGCAACAGGCCTGGCTCCCCGGGTAGCACCGCAGCGGTGGGCACAGGAACATACACCTATGGGGCCCCGGCCTAGCTTTTGAGGGATTTTTTGCTGATGTTTTTACTTCACATGAGGCGCTAACCTTTCTGGAAGAACCGGAGGGCTTCATTTTGCACACACCCCCAGTCAAAAATGTTTCTCTTTCACGCGGGGTTGTAAATGTGGCTCCGATGCAAAGCAAACAGTGGGCCTGATTGACCGCAAGTCAGGTGTAATGTGGGTTTAGTGGCGAGACAAGTCAGGCCAATCGAGTAGAAACTAAAACAGAAAACCAAGGCTCTGACAAGACATGTCATTATAACTGTCTTGCGTGTGCATTATACTCCTCTGGGCTAGTCTGCAAACAAAGGTTGACCTCAAATCTGAAGTAACTACACTGCTTAGGTCCAGAGTCTCTGCAAATTCAGCCACTTCTGACAAATTATGCAATGCTTGCACACTTTCTGCTGTTTTGGTTTGTTTTGATTGTTTCAAAGGAAAACGTGAAGACTCGAAGGCTAGACACGAGAGAAGAAAGTTAGGGAAAAGATGTATTTTTCATAATAGTTTTGCACGGCAAAAGAGAAGGTGACCCACGAGTTCATTCTCAGCCACGACCAGAGAAAACCATTTTGCCAGTCCTCTGCAGGGCTTCCCTCTGGTCCCCACCGCTCGGAGGAGCGAGGCAGCCTGATCCGGCAGCGGGCTGATGCAGCCTTGCAGAGGGGACGGTCACCAGCCTGACGTGTGGCCGAGTCCTGCTGGAATCCCCCTGGCTACATGCCTCTGGCCCTCTGCCCGACGCGTCCGTCCTTTTCTTGCTCCCATTTTCTTTTCTCCCCAGAAGGGACTTCTCCGTCTGCGAGGGTTTCTCCAAGGAAAACCAGCTGTGGGCTGGAAGCCCTGCCAGTGTCCAAAGGCTAGCAAGGAGAAAAGACAAATCCGCAAGCAATCAAACAATATAGTTAGGGAAAAAAATGTGAAGCGTGCTAATAACAGCCAAAGCAGTCGGGGAACACATGGAAACTGCTTTACTCCCAGTGAACAGCATTTACTCATGCAGACAGCCCTATTAATTTCAATGAGATCACTCCTATAAGTAACGATGACACAAAGCAAGGACTGCCCCCTCCATAGCTTGCTCCGTTTTGCCCTTTTCTCCTTAAAAGCCGAGATTAAGACCTGAGCGGTAGCTTTAACTTTGAATTTCCTGGCTTTTGTCATGCTTGGCGTTATTTAAATGTAGCTCTGTCAACAAGAATAGGCTAAAATGCTGGTCCATCCTGGCTTGGGAATGGATTGTGACAGCTCTATGGCAGGATTGCTTCATATGCACAGTGCCCAGCCAACATCTGCAACGCAAATGTCAGGCTGTGTCCCTGTAATTTCGGCTATTGTTCCTGCCACTTGCTCCTGGGGCAATGAGCGAGTTGCTGGTTTTCTGTTCCCTGGCTTGGCCCTGCCTACCAACCAGGTGTTTTCACATTAAGGGCATTTGATAGTCACAGTCCTAAAGTGCCTCCTTTGTCACTTGTTAGACCCTGGGGCCTGTCGAAGTTGAAATGCAAAGAGATCAGTTGGTGCTTTAAGGCCAAATAATGCTGCCCCTCCTCAAAACTCACGTGCCTTCTATGTGATGGCATTTCACATCACTTCAGGTGGTTTTTTGCTGTTGTTTTCTTATATTTTGTTATCTTGTTACACACAGTCTCTTTCCAAGGTAGAGTAGATGACAGTATCACCATTTTTTTGGCTTGTGGTTGCAATTTTTTTTTTTGTTTCATTTCTTTTCCCATGAAAACATGGAGGGGGGAGATACATAGAGCTCTGCAGTCCCAAAGTAGGTCCTATGCGGTTCTTAGAATCAAGAGAAGCAAGAACTTACTGCTTGAACAGCACATAGTTTAAGTCTGTATTTAAGAACATTCTAAAAGGAGAACAGGTTGGGGGAGTTAGAGACACAAGGAAATTCATTGGCATGTTATTCATCCTAGAATAACATTCTGCGACCCCTAGTCAAGAACAATAATAGCGAGGAGGCACTCCACAATAGCTTAATTATATCAAAGCAGCTATACCGAAGCTGTTCTTCCAGACTAGATATAACTGTCTGTTTCTTAAAAGTCGTCACAGGAGAGGGCTGGATTTACAAGGGAGGTCAAAAGGATTGGGGCGGGGGGGGGGGGGGTGAGAAAAATTCAAACTATAAAGGCAAAACACTGCAATACACACACTTCTCCCCCTGGAGACGGGGTGACAGCAAAGCATATGATGGATGTTAATAATGTTGCTTAATGCATTACTGGAAGGCATTCAGATCCAACAGTGCTGAGTGTGCTATGTGTCCCTGTATGGAATAGAAAGCAGACATGAATAACATTATATAGGTGTTTAAATCCATTATGATTGCATCTTGATGGGTTGGTATTTTTTGTTGTTGCTTGGTTTTATACATTTTGTTTGTATCCTGTTAGCTGAACACATCGATTTGAACGTTTATATGTTTTTCTCCTGTAACCCCATCTCCCTTGCTGTTGAAGATTTCTCTGATTCTTTTCTGATGTGTTGAGTATTATCTTTGCAATTCCATTTATTTTCTTGGCATTCGGCTTCAAACCTCGCAGGCTTTTCTCCTAAAAAAGTATCAGTCTATTTTTACTTTGGGGTTTTTTTTTACTACACCTTGGCCTTTCTCTTTGGCACCGGAGGTTTTACTGAATAAGCGAGACAAGTACCCTGTCTTCAAACACTAAACACAACGTGCGCTTGGAAACAAAACTTAAAGCTATTGATAAGGCTTTGTGCCTTCTGGAGAGATTCCTTTCAGTCTTTCGCATGCTTTGTCCTTTTTTTTTCCCCCCACCCCTAACTTCCGTGACGGAGTTGGTTGTTGACTGGTTGCACATTAACAGACCCCTTGCTTTTGAGGGGCGAGTAATCAGTGACACTTGACTAGATACAGCCGCGGCTACAGCAGAAGTGGCAACAATAGAGAACAGCATCAGCATGCATCCCACAGTCAGCTGGGATGATGGTTTTTAGGCAAATAGCCAGTCGCTAGGCAGCCAAGGACAAGGACTTCCTTTTCCCTCTGCTGAGATCTCTGAATATTAAGCTCTTCTTCCCTCACAGAAAGGGGCGCATTCCCATCCATCACCAACAAGGTGTATTTACATTTCTTCGTGCTTGGGACGTGATTTCCAACTCGGGTGGTGCAGGTTTCCGGAAAGAGCCTACCTCGTCCTTTTTTTGTCCCGAGAAGTCAAGAGACCATTTTTTATTCCCCTTCTTAAGTCTTGGGAAGCGTCAGAGTGGCCGAGCTCCAGATGAGGCAGCTGTTCCCAAATATACTCAGTGGGAAGAGTTTTCATAACAATGGGAACCACATGAAAGCTCCCGGAGTAGCTCCTCCTACTATTGAAAAGTCCTTTCAGTTGAGTGGTTTGCATATTGGGTTGCATAAATGACTAGACACACCAAGGGGTCCATTTTCAGCACTGTGCGCATAGAATTAGACACGCAAGCCTTGCTAACAATAATGAGAGTTGTGTGCAAAACTCCCTGCGCAATATGCTGAAAATATTCTGCTTAGTGAATCTTCCAGCTCACGGCTATTTCCTGGCAGTGCTGAGCTGAGTTCTGGGAACAAAATGAAAGTCTGGGCTCTGTGTGTGTTCACAGAGCTCTCTCCTATAGTTTCTGAAAAAAAATGTGAAAAGACTCTCTCTTCACCCTCCTTTTTTTTTCCTTTTTTCTTCCCATTCCTTTGTACGTCTGAAGTATAAATGAACTCCGCATCCCACTTTTCCTTCAGCAGCCTTAAGGAGCGAGCTTTAAGGCTGCTGAAGGAAAAGCCATTTGCCTTGAAGGGGCAGAACACAGATTTCGTACTACTGTATGTCTGGTTTCAGTTCATCCCGAGCGTTTGTGCCAGTTTGCTTAGCGTGTGGCTACGCAAGTGAATCCCATGGGGAGGCCTTTCTCTTACCAAACACTGCATGGTGGCGTGCTGGTCACAAGCTGCCGACATGCACTACGGACAGTCACAAGACCGTAAGACCCCAAAAATGTTGTCAGAATGGGTTATAGCAAAGATTTACTTATCTATTTATGTATTTATTTTTCACTGTGGCAACTCAAAACTCCTAGCAGTATTTTCCCAGTGTAACTCTGCTGACGTTGTGTCAGGTTTTATACAAAAAGTGACCGTGCCCAAAGGATGGTGTGAAGGATGGGAGCTAAGGGCTAGTATCTCTTCTAGGCTCTGCAGACCACTTCATCTCTTTGTTTTTCCTATTTCTCCCTCACCTGCCTTGTGTATCCAGTCTGTAAATTTGTCGTGGAGAAGTTGCTGTGTTTACATGAGGGCCGGGACAACGCAAATGTCTATGAGTTGAGTAGAAATGAGAGTGAAAATTATGGCATGGTGGCTGCCATTCATGGTTTTCAGTAATGAAGTGGTAAATATTTTTTTTTTAATTAGATGAGATTCATTTTAAAATAAATACTTAACCAAAGAATTGGGAGGTAATAAGTTGCTTCAGCTGAGAGGGAAAATTAATGATGGAGCCAGATCCATCTGTGGTGCCAGCCTGTTTATTTAAAGACAGTGCATAAAGCTCAGTTGTTGGTTTTTTGCCTGAGCACTGAAAGTCTCAAACAAACCAGTAGCTGCTTTCTTGCTCACAGCATCATTTTTCCTTCAATCAGCAGTCCCCAAAATCGCACTCTCTTTTTTGGATTCACTGTCCTACTGCTAGTTGAGGCCATGTCTGTCTGTCTGTCTTCTCTGTTTCTGCATGCCTGCTTCTTTTCACGGGCACAGGCACACACGCGCGCGTGTGCGCGCGCACACACACGCGCACACACACGCACGCACACACTCCCCCTCGACCAGAACTCAGCGGTTTCAGGCAGCATATTCTCGACTACCCCTTGCAGCAGTAACACCCCACCGTTTCAGTGAGGCTGAATGCAACCAAAGCAGTCTGAGCTCCTGTTTTATTTACCGTGGACTGTCTTCTGGCTCCCTGCAGTGCTTCACAGTACCCAGTCCAAAGGGAACACAACTACACGGGTGTCTGTAGAAGGGAATCCACAGACGGTGCAGGAGCTGGGTCTCTTTGACGCCTCCCTCCAGGTCACCAGCAAGGAGGGGAGGCCAGGGCGTGATTGCTCCCTGAAGTATCTGGATCCAAAGGCAGAAGCCTTCAGATAAATACTCAGAGGGTCCGACTGAGATTCATCAATGTACCTTAAAATCACCATTCCCTTCCTGGGGCTCTGATAGAGCAAGACTCAGCTAAACCTGAAAACAAGGCGCCAAGTTGCTAAGCGAGGTGGCAGAAATGCTGGTAGACACGGTGTTGTCTGAACAGCATAGATGGCATCTCAGGTTGTGAAAGCCACGGGGAGATGGGTTGGCATTCAAAGCCTGAGCCTGGGTCATAGCGATGACGAGAGGTGTCATTTCTGGTGAGCTTTCTATAAAGGTTGCAAAAGCTTTTGATTAGCCGTATTTATAGTGCCGTGGAAATGCTCTTTGCTGGTTACAACTGGTCTCACTGGTGAAATGAGAGTACGCTGCAGCAACAGATGAGTATTTTTGCCAATGCGAGCTGCCCTGGGAGCCCTTGCAGGATGCCTTTACCCAGTGCAGATCTGGCCCCAGATCTATCAGTCTCTCTCTAATCCATGACCGAGCGATAACATGCTTTTCAAAAGCCAGAGCTGACTACTACGCAGCTTTCTCCTCTCCTTTTACAGGCTTCTAGTTGCCCGTGGCAAAGAAAGCATCGTGACTTACATTTCTCTTTCTCTCAGTTCTAGGGAAAATTCGAACTGCGGTGGGCAGTGCCCAGCTTCTCATGGCCCAGAAATTTTACCAGTTCAGAGAACTTTGTGAAGAAAACCTGGTATGTAACTTTTCTGCTAGACACCGTTGCGTGCCTTTTACTAACCCCGTGAATAATCATACCTAAACTAGGCAGAGAATTTCTGACTAACATGGTAGTTTTTCCAGTAAAGGCCTTGATGTGAATTTGGGAGCAACTGTCAAACTTGGTGGAGTCAACATGAGTTTCACAATACCTTGAGATCCTCAAAATAAAGACAGGCAAAAATTTTTTGGGTGAAGTATCACTGAGACTCTGCTAGTGACTTCAGAAGGATCTGTCCCTTGACCCCTGAGTTCAGGTCATGTGGCGGTGCCTCCTCGAAGTCTTTCAGGGTGGACCAGAAGTCTCGTGAGTGGGGCTTTCCCATGTAATCCCAATGCCGCCTGTATTCAGCAAGAGAGAAATAGTGGGAAATCAGACACTGCAAGTTGGGGCCTCACAGTTCCACAACCCCAACAGCAAAAGTCATTTTCCAGAGCGCTGAAAGGGCAAAGAGGCAACATGTTATCACTATTATTACTGTAAGTAATTGGTATATGCTACCACTAGTGTTATTGTTATTTGCTATTTTTATGCTGTTAGTAACAGTAGAATCAGAACAGTATTTCTGTTGATAAATAAAAATGCATTTCACACCACGTGTCTAAAACAGTATTCTCAAAAATGCCAGCACTTATAAAAATCTTCAAACTTTTTAATTAACAGTCCATACAGATAGAACACCTTTAATTCCCAATTTTGGCATAAATTCCTAGAAGCCCGAAAAGCATAGAGCATTATGCTCTGTCAGCATAGAATAGGGAAGGGAGGGCAAACCCCGTGATACCCGCCAGAGTGGGGTGACCATCTTCTGCTTTAGTTAATGCACCACTGAAGGTCAAGTCCCAGACTAAAATCTGCCTCAATGGACAAAGGCAACAGAAATCAGTTCTGCCTTAGCCTTCTAATTCTTAACAGAAAAATTGAAAAAGCATGCTGGTTGCAAATTCTTGTAAATTAAGGCCTACAACTGGGCAACATGCTAGCGTAGAGCGCTGAAAAACTAGGAATCCAGGTATAAACCCTGTTCTCCTTATGAATCTAAAATATATACTTTATTGTTTTCACCAATTGCTCTCTTAGTGGTGTAATCATCCTGTCAAAATCACGTGTCAATATTGCTGTGAAAAGCACAAATACTTAGAAAGCAACCGACTGTTTTGGGTCTATTGCTTCTGGTGAGAGAGAAAACTTAAACACAGAGCAAAACTTGAGCCGTGTAAAACAACACGCAGGGGTCTAATAATAATTTGTTTATTCTTTTTTAATAACAATATATCAGTGTAATCTTATGAGGCCACAGCATCCATGAAACCTGTCTCACTCAGATTGGCAGGGGGACTGCTCAGCATTTATGAAAATACATTCTTGAAGTGAGCGTATGCAACACCTCATTTTGTTTGAAGAGTTTCAACTGGAAACCAACTTATACAGACACATCCCATAATAGAAAGCCTTCCCTCATATGAACTTTGTCGGTGGAGCAGGGACCATTTCGTCTTTGTCCACTGCATGCAGAAGATGTTCAGAGCTGGGTTGCACTGAAGGGACACAAGGCACAACGGGACCTCTTGGGTCACCAGCCTTTGGCCCGTGCCAGGGTGGAGTTGCTCATGGCCCAGGTGTGCTTTTCTGAGCAATACTCTCGCCAATTTTTTCTTGAAATGGTGTATTTTTGTAGACCTTAGGTTCTCAGAGTGTGGAGAAAGTGTTCACGCCTTGGTATATCACTATTTGCACGTGCAGCACACGTGAATTTGCACAGTTATCAGTCTTTTTACAAGTGTGAACGTGGCAGGGAACCCTTCCTCATAAAGGTGAAGAGGAGGCTGGCGATTAATTTCAGCGTGGTTAGGATGTCGCCGGCCGTGCCCAGGAACATCCCTAGGCAGATCCTGCCACAGGGGACCTGCCACCTGCCTTTTCCCCGTGGTCCATGGGGGGCGGCTGCTGCCTTGCGTGGGCAGGAGCCTTCAAAAGCCCCCGCCAGTAAGTAGCACTCGGCTTTGTTTCTCTCTCTGTGTCTCACCAATCGCTTGGATCTGCTGAAACTGCTTTGCGAGCAAGATTCGTAGCCATTTGCACAAGCGCTTTGCATTAAAAGGTACTAAAGCCAACATGTTGTTTTTTTTTTCTTCTGTTGCACAGAATCCTAATGCACATCCACGGCCGACCTCCCAGGATTTAGCAGGGTTTTGGGATATGCTGCAGTTGTCCATAGAAAATATTAGTATGAAATTTGATGAACTTCATCAGTTAAAGGCCAATAATTGGAAACAGATGGATCCTCATGACAAGAAGGTAGAACATTGTAGATTTTGTATGCTTCATTTAAAACCCTGCACAAATACTGGACAGATTAAATAGGCCTCTGTGTTACAGCGTTGACGTTAAAAATGTGAAATGAAGCTCATATCAAATTAATTTCATTGTAATAACAATGTTTACATAATAATCATCTGGGATATTATCTGTAATATGTTTCAGGCATATTTTTAAACCAAATCTGTCTTTGTGAATCGGATAATGGGAATGTGGTACTTTGTTAAGCTTTACATTTAATCATATTAGACGATCAATCGTTGGAAGGAACTGCCTTATATATTGATTCTTAAAATTAAATAAATCACATTTACGGTTCATATTATTGCATATAGCAAGAGTTCTAGGTTGTGTTACTGAAAAAATTAGGGAAGCACTGTAACCATCGCTGACTTTGGTAACCAGGTTACAAACAGAGCGATATCAAAAATATGCCTTCCAAAATGTTACATGAAAGAACTTCCACATCTTTTTTTTTTTTTTGTCCGTTTGTTTGGTTTTTTGTTTATTTTGGGTTTTTTTAATGGGTGATTTCATAAACAGGTTCACTTGGCTGGAAGTGTTGTTTACCCAAGGTAGCATAAAAACCATCCGGAGCTTTGGTCTTTCTTTTAAATGTAGTCTTCTTCTGTCACCATGAAAAACTACCACATCTCCAAGTGTGAGCCACATTTCACTTTCCATTCTCATTTGGCACCATTGCCATATTTTTCTCCTCACTATCCGCATCGAGAAAAACAGCACTTGGGTGAGCCAAAATGCACAAAATGTTTCAGAAAAATCCTTAAAAGACAGACCCATTCCTAGAGGAATCAACGGTCTAATGTCGCGCTCCTATAGGTATGTAATTTGATGGCTGAATTTCCACCGTGGCTGGTCTGATAGCAATGAGTACAGCCAACAGGTAGGGTCACCAGAAGGAGGAGGAACATGTCTTACAGGTACAGTGGCTCAGACAGGAGTCCGGGCTGCCCCAACTTACGGTCAGCTGGCTGCCGATGACCAAAGCGGTGTTTTCTTTCAGGCAAATAACCATAATGATATCAAACCCCATTAATCTTGCAGCAGGAAGCTTGCAAAGGCAGCGCTGGTAGCACTCTCCCTCCTCCTCCGATCAAGACTAAATACTCATTCCTGACTTAGGAGTGCCATGTTCACACCATTTGTGCACACCTAGTGTGTTTTGTAGGGGAATGAATGGGAATGTGTTTTCCTAGCCCAAGGTACTGAAGGCAAGTCATTTTCTTATCTTCTTCTTTTTTTTTCGGTATCTATCAGAAAAGGAAGTTAAAACCGTCAAACATGCATGCACAGAAACGCTGGTATATGGTCTTTCATTAGCTTTTACAGTAAAGCGGGTAGGACGAGTGTTTGCAATTGCAGCAGTAAGAAACGAGAGCTTTCCTTAAAAAAAATGTGCCTTTTCTTTGCTTCTGAAAAACATTTCAAAGAGTTTCCAACAAAAAGAAGACTATAACGGGTTAAAGGAAATTAAGTAGTGCTGAAGAAAGGGACCTACATTAGGAAGGTAAAGATTTTAAAGAATTGCACTGACTGTGTTCCTGTTTCAACAGCATTTGTCTATGATTTTAAATAAAACAGATCATCTCCTTTCTTAAACAGGATTTAAAACAAAAATAAAAAGCTTTCTCTGGAATTGATATTTGCAGTTGCCTTTGGCCTTTGCCACTGGGCCCTCTTTAGGCAGCATAGATTAATGCTTGGATGGAGAGAAAAAGCAAAGTATGAATAAGTGTAACTAAGCACCTTTATATTTCAAGCCACGGAAGCTGTTGTGAGCAGCATGAGAGAAAACGAAAGGGCAGAATGGGACCTTTGTAGTGCCATAAAATCCCTTCGCTCAGAGACCATGTTCACAGTTGGAAGGGGATGTAACTTAAAAGACAATCTAATTAACTTGACAAAGTCTTTGTGGCCGCCTGAAATTCAGACCCGAATACACTTTTCTTTTTCAGGAGAGATCCCTCTCTGAGGGTTTTTTTTTGTTGGGTTTTCTTTTTTGTGTGTGTGTGTACATGCACCAGGATATACATAAAAGTCCTCCTTGTGATCGCATATCTGGAGCTAGCTGCCACCGTGATGATTAATGCATGTTCTCTTAATGGTTTTTAAGTTTTCCCTACCGTTTTTTTTTTCTGTTTCTAGCTGATTGTAGCTTGTCATGCCTATTTAGCAGGAGGCTAGAGTTTATGAGCTGGCACAGCGAGACCCAAAGTGTGGGATTTTTGAGCAGTCATTAAGCCGCTACAAAACACATGCATAAATATATGGTGGGTTGTTTTTTTTAAAAAAAAATAAATATTTGTTCTGACGCACCAGCTGCAGGCAGCTAGTTCCCATCTGCATTTTGGGAATGCCGAAGCCCCGGTTACCTCGGTGTTGTAAGAGCGCCTAGCGTTATGCACGTATAGAAGAGGGTGGCCCGGGAGCCGGGGCTCTCCCGAGTTCCTCCGCCGAGAGTGGCGTTCGCTCCCCAGCCACCCGCACCTGGCTGCGGTGGCGGGAGGCAGCGTCCGAGATGCTCTCCTTTCCAGTCCCCGGCACCGGGAGGAGACGCCGGGATCCCCCTGCCCCGGCCCCGAGCCCCGGGGAGCCGCACTAAGGGGTTGAGCGGTGGGGACCTCGGCCCTGGCAGCGTTCCCCGAGGAGAAGTCGCACTGCGGCCGGCCCTCCCTTCCCCTTTGCCCTTGCCCCATGTTTATGAACCCTTGAGCACAAAAGCCAGTTCACTGAAGACAGAAAGGCAGATAAGAGCTAACAAACCTTAGGTAAAATGTGTGTTCTAACTACTGACGTATCCTAGTTTTTCCCGCCTTTCCCTGAGAAGCTGTATAATGCCATTAACCTTCTGCTTTGATCAGGAGAGAAGGGTCCCTCCTCCAGTGCCAAAGAAGCCATCGAAAGGTCAGGTGCCACTCATACGAGAACGCTCTCTGGAAAGCTCGCAGCGTCAAGAGGCCCGGAAACGGCTGATGGCTGCCAAGCGCGCTGCATCGGTCCGCCAGAACTCAGCTACCGAGAGCGCCGAAAGCATTGAGATATACATCCCCGAAGCCCAGACCAGGCTATGAAGGGATCCAACCGGGAGGACTCTCTCTGGCAAGACAAGCCTCATGTATAATCTGCCCCTCTAGGCTCCTGCTCAAGGTCACCACGAAGTATTTGTACCTCCTCCTCCTCCTCTCTCGCTCTCTCTCCCCCCCTCTCCCCCTCCCCTCTCTCTGTACGCAGCCGCCCCGATGCTCCCAGTGAACTCCACTGCCGTGGCGTAGTTGTCGGTCCTCCGAGAGATGTCCTCTAATCACCCTTGCTTTCTGAAGGTTCGCCCATGTCATCACGATGCTTTGTCACATGTACTGATGCTGCCACTTTGCCTCATGTAAACGAGTACGATCCTTTTTTTTTTTCTTTTTTTTCTGTTTGAAACAAATAAACGCGGCGCTCAGACTTCCACACACCCGTGCACCTGTACAGTAGATGCTCCATTTAACTTACTCACCATCTTTAGTTGACCTAAAGCTAGTCTGTTACCCGGTGTACAGCAATATCAAACTGTAGGGGACTTTGGAAATTTCAGTCATGCAGGGTGATCCTTTCGGACTCTGCCGTCTTCCTCACAAAAGATGAAAGGAGCTATGACTCGGATTCCCTTCTTTTTATTACTGTTTTTTTTAAAGCAGATGGCGCACTTTATTCTAAAACCTCCGAATCACACCTTCTCACCTGAATTTAAGGAGTCACACAAGGGGAGGGGGCTGGGGCGGGAGTGGGGAGGGCGGTGAAACGAAAAAAACACAGATCTGTGGGGGTGAAAAAGTGGAAGTATATCCCGCAGGTGAGATGGCGAGGGATAGAAAAGATCCTGTGGAAAGATACCTGCACACTCACAGCTGCACAAACTGCCTCATTTTTATTTCATCAATCACTACTTAAACATTTCAATCAGCAGAAGATTGTAAATTCGATCTTCCAGGGAAATAATCTATTTTGAAAGGCAATAAAAGAGTGAAAAGGAAGGAGATAAGAAGCAATGACAGTTGAAGAGATAATATAAAAGAAGGATTTTCTTGTCCAAGTATTAAGAATTTTTAAAATTGTACTGTATTGTCAATTCCTCTTGTATTGTATTGTATGGATTATATTGGTTAAAAAAAAAAAAAAAGAAAAAAGAAAAAAAGCTTGGTTTTGTTGATGTCTTAATCTCGGTGGGACCATCTGATCTCACACGTCCACGCAGCCACACACGGACACCTGTAGGCGAATTTGCTGTACATGGAGCCTCTGATGCTTTTCCAGGCCAGGCTTGCTTTGCTCTATCCACAGCCGGTTGTACGCTACAGTTCAGACTGCTTATCACCAAACGGTCCATATCTAGGAGTAAGTTTCTAATTCAACCTCCTCTTAATAGTCTAAAATACCCATTTGAAGAAGAAGAACAATAAAGTATTTTTCACAAGTTATGGGATCAATATGAAGTTAATTTTATTTTTTTTTTTCCACGACAAGCCTTCCTACCCGGGCGTCTGCCATTGTTTTGCAATCACGAAAAATATGCATCCCAAGTAGCTCATTAATACTGGGGGGAAACGGCAGACAATAGGGCTGGAGAGGAACGTGAGAGGTCAGCCCCTGCGTGTCTGTGTCCCGTCCCCCCCCAGTCACCCCCAGCTGAGGCAGGAGCTTGTCCTCCAAGCTCCGAGGAGGAGGAACGACGCTGAGCACCCCACTACCGAAACCTCTGGTGCCAACATTAGGAAAGGCGCTGTTGCTGGAAGCCGAGTTGCGTGCGTGCGAGTTGCGCGAGTGTGTGTGTGCGCGTGTGTGCGCACACGCGTGCCGAGCTGCCGTGTGCTGCCGCGAGCAGGATCGGCGTGAGCTGGTTTGGATGACGGGGGCTGGCGTGGGGCAGAGGAGAGTGTGTGTCCCCACTGCCTGCGCAGCCCCCTGGTGATGCTCTCCGCACCCTTCCGCTGCTCCCTCTTCACCCCAGGTGCCGGGGCAGGGGTACCCGGGAGAGGAAGGCAGGATGCTCTCTGCTCCCGGTGGGAGCAGGCGCCCGGACAGCCCTCCCCGTGGAGGGGCAGAGAGTGCATCCATCGCCGCACGCCAGCGTGGGCTGGCTGTGCCCGTAGCTCTTAAAACGTCTACAGATGGTCCAAGCCGTGACAAACCCCGCTGCACGGGTGGCGCGATTCTGCAGCTTGCGCTTAAAAAAAGCATTTAAAAATCGTCATCAAAAAGTTGAGCTCTTGCTAAAACTATTCATCGAGATCACGCCAGACAGCTGTTTTTTCCTACGACATCATAGCCAGGTGCTAATTTAATTTCATTCAAGAAAATAGGAGAGGTAATAGGTTCTGGCACCAAGTGTTTTCATGAGAGCATACTAAAACCACTAGAGAATTTGCTACCTCTCAAAGCCATTGATATCTGAGCTATGTCTTTATAAACAGGGCACAAATATTTACTGCTGTGGTTTACAAGATAAGGGCTAATAATTTAATATATAAAAGACTTTTAACTAGAGTAACGAGAAATCCAGTGTCACCCTAGAGTGCTTTGTGTTACAGGAGCTTCGAAAGGTTTGACCCTCCAAGCGTTTGAATACCAGTGTGTTTGCTAGTTTTGAAACACTGCGTTGATAACTTTTAGCAGCAACGAAACATCACCGTGTTTGCAGTATGTGATAGTGCCAACTGCCACTTTTGAACATATGTAGTCATAGGAAGTATTAACTACTTGGAACTCATTTGTACTGAAATATTCAAAGCAGTATCCAGGTGAGAGTCCACATTCACAACTGTGTCGCAGACAGTTTTGTGAACGTTTCATGAAAGATGAGTTAAGACTTCGGTTGACAAGTGGCTATGGAAATTTATACCCAGTAAGTTTCCCCCTAAAAAAGCAGAAAAGCAAAGACTATCTAGTCTTGTACATTACAAATTATTGTATTTCTGTATCATAGAACATTTTTTGTATCTGTTTTAAGTGAATCTATTCTTAGATGAATGCCCGCTAGTTCATTTGGCGCTGGAGAAGGTATTATAACGTTTGCTTAGATTTTTAGCAAAATATTAAAAATACAGCCAAGACCAAGAAATATAAAATAGAATAATTCTGCCCCTAGAATGCCACTAGTTAACCACTTGACTCATTTACCAACACTAATGCTAGTATATTTGCTCTATCATCTGTTTTAGTATAATTTGTAACTATTTGTTTTTAGTCTAACCCGCCCAGTGTATATTAAAAATGCCTATATTCTGTTTCACTTTGGGACTAAAGTATTGTTTGGGTTTTTTTTTTTCCATGGGGAAAATTTTAGAAAAGGTTGTTTTTGTCTCCTGCTTCAAAAGTTAAAAAGAAAAAAAAAAGAAGTATTTATTATATTTTTTTGCAGATGTTTCCATAAAATTCTCATAATCTTTTTGTAAAGAAAGATGAAGAAATGGATTAAAGATTTTTAATATTTGAAAAGGTAAATAGAAATAATTTATTTGTAATATATTTCAATTTATTTATTGGTGTTCCCTTAATGCTTTGATGTGCACTATCACTTTAATTTAAACTGTATCTTTGTGAATTTATCGGTTTTTTGGGTTTGGGGTTTTTTTTAAGGAAAATGGTCAAATGCATATTTTAAGTAACTGGAATGTAAATCACTGGCCTACCTGCATTCCTAAATGTGATTATAAACATGTTTTTGTTTTGAAACAAAAGACGCAAATTTGAAAGCCTTTAGACAGAGGAGAGTGTTTTTATGGCTTAACGATTTGGGTTTCCATGGGATTATCTATCTATCTAGTGTGTGTGTGGACAGGAAAATGTAAATAGATGAATGTTTCCCATAATGTAAAAAGAGCAAATTAATAAAATAATTAATGCACTGCTTGTAAGAGCTGTGGGTTTTCAATGCAAATTCGTTCTCCCAGAACCGCCAAGGCGTTTCATTTGATGTGGTCAAGGATAAAAGTGCGACAAGCAGAATGTTTCTCTTAAGCCCTCGTTGCTTAAGACCGATCCTGCAAAGTCTCACACGGAGAGTCCCGCCGAGCACCCTGGCAGCGCTCGTCTGCACAGAGTTACTCACAGGCGTAAATGTTGCCGCGATCAAGGCCTTGAGCCTTAGCAAAAAATCTTCAAAGGCACGGAGCCCGGCCAAGCCCCGCCGAAGATGCCAGGAGTTACGCTGGGGACTTCAAAAGAAGCAGCGAGGAACCCCCCCAGCCTGTCTCTCTTTTCCCCCCACCCCGCACTGGTTCCCTTCGTCTCCTGCTTATCTCCGCTGATGGCTGAAATGCGGGGGGCGAAGAGAGATCCCTGGCAGAGATAGCTGACTTTCCCTTCACTGGAGTCCCACTTCCTGACTTTTTTCCCAGTTTTTCCCAGTACGTGAAATACAGTCAACAAATCCTATATAAATATATCCAGGATGATGTTGTTCATGGCTATTTAAACAGATTCTGATTCAGTCTATAGAGCCTAATAGTTCTATTATTAGCATGCCAGTGTTGCACCACGTACCGTTTGCCCACGTTTAGGCCCTCAGCACAGGAAGATCCGAAAGATTTGTGCCAAGGATCTGTAGGCAGGGAAATTTCTGCTTAAAGGTTTATTACCACTGAGACAAAGGGATTTCTCATCATCTGCTGGAATTTATCTTCTCACTGGTCATAGACAAACTGATACACCAGAGGTGGGGAAAAAAAAAAGTTTTATTGTTTAAAAACCTTTCAGAGGTGGCTGGTATCTTTTGTAATGAGAATACATCAGAGGGCGTGAAATAGCAGATATGTTTCAAACTGTTCTCTGGCAGAAGAATGAAGAAGTCCAAGCCATGGCCCATAACCCTGCCTTTCATGCGTGCTTAAGGTAAACTTTATCCCTATTTATACTCAGTGTTCCCTTCCAGATCAAATCACGAGCCTTCCCCACAAGCATAGCTTGTTGTTAGTTTGTTTGCCAAGGTCTGTTCTCTCCTGCTAGACATTTGTATTTGCAGCACGCAATAGGCAAATAATGCATTTCAACCGTCAGTTTGGAGCACGCTTGCCTATCAGATCTGTTGAGAGTTGGTGTTGACTTTGAGCTGACATTTTTCATAGGAACTGGTAGTAAAAATATCGGCCGCTCTGCTGCTATTGGCACGTGTCGTTGGAGGCTTAGGTTTATACATGATTTGGAGTGCAGTCAACAACTGAAGTTCTCCTGTCCCACTCTGCGTCACGTAAGGGGGTCGGGTCGGCCCCACCAGCCTGCAATGCTCAGATGGGCTTGCACTGAGCAAAGCTGAGACCGGCACCCACAGTCAAAACATGCTCATCCCCTTTCCCTTTAGTCTGACGCTATGCCGGTCACCTAAAAAAACATTGCTGTCCTGCCACAGCAAGCTCATTCACAACCATCTTCCCTTCCCTGTGCTTTCCTATGTGGCAGGGAGGTTTCCACAGCCCCTCTTCTGCGCTGCTGCTCGGCCACTGCTGGAGCAGGAGCAGGTAGCTGCTATCACTCGATTCATCAGGACGCATTTGGACGCCAGCCGCAAAACGTGACGTGACTGGGTTCTTCAGCCAGCGGTGAGGCTTTCCCACGGCTGGGTCCCATCGGCGGGCAGCAGCCTTTTCGGTAGCGCAGGCGCATAGAGCGGGTCCTCGATTGCTCCGTGAGTCATACGCCCGATCCGCAGCAAGACAAAGGGATGAGGAAAGGAACAGGGCTTCCTGGTAATTGTGTTTTTCATGGTTCTCTTCACTGATCCAGTAACAACATAATCATAGAAATTAGAGACAGAAAAGCTCTCGCTGGGGCATTGTGTTAACACTCTGCCAGTTCCAGATTGCGATCTACCGAGCTGTGGCAGGTAAGTCATCACCCCCCCGGGTTGTACTCCACCCAGGGGGGGGAAAAACAACAAATGAAAGGAGAAAAAAAAAAAGAGAGATATTAAAAAACAAGCTGAGCTGTGACATTGCCACCACCTATTATGGGCAACTCCTGGTGTAGAGGCCTTCATCGCATCGACTCTGCGCTGAACAATCCCCATGGCGGGGTGCCGGGCTTTTCCTCGTTTTTAGCCAAGGAGAGTGGAAGCAATTATGGATTTTGCCAGCTCTATTCAAAGAGGAGAAATACTGGAGCGTTGCGGAGCCCCCGGAGAAGGCAAATGCTGCACGGCTCCCCAGCTGCTCCGCCACTCTGCCACGTTCCAAAGCTGTCAAAGGTTTGAGGAAAGAGACAGTAAGGAAAAGCACTAGGACAGAGTGTGACGGATGTTTTACGGGTATCAAATGTCTCACCAAGGTAAGACAAGTGACTTGGGTAAACAACCGTGTGCTGAGGCAACATCTTAGTCTGGAGACGGTAACTAGGGAGCCAAGATGTTAAATAGCGAAGGGTAACCCCTTCCCATCTAACTCACCTATTCCCCCAGTGGGCATGCCTGGCCTATCACTTGTCCCTGGCTTTTAACTACAGAACTATCAAAGTCATGTCCTTAAAATAGTACGGCTTATATTTTTCCTGTTGTACTGGCTATTGGTGCTCAAAAGCGCAGTCTGGAATGACTCCCTGAGCGTGCGTCCTTGCACCAGGACGGTGACCCTCCCTGCTCTTGCTGTGCGCCCTCCACAAAGTATGTGGCACCGAGACGTCAACGCATCGCACGAGTCGGGCTATGTTATTTGTCATCTTACAGCACATTCTTTTTTCTTTGATTTTGGAATAAGTGGTCGTAATAATAACTCATTGTCCTCCGGTTGTTTTGCCAATCTTGGGAAGAAAACTTTCCTACCGCCTGAAAAAAAACCCAGTACTGAAGCTTCTTCAATTTGTAGATAGTTCTGGCAAATCATGGCTGTGCTGGGTCTAAGGATGGGGGGGTGGGTGGGAAATGGAGATAACTGATGCACTTAAGCGTGTGACATTCTTCATCTCTGCACACAATAATTGACAGTGAAAGGTCAAAAAATGGTACTGGTCAGGCTGCTCACAGATGGTGCACCAAAACTACGACGGCATTTTGGCAGGCTGTGGTACTGGGGTGAAATGAGCACTGAGACCATGGGCCATGGTACCAGGAGCCGAAACAGGGATTGTCACCAGTGGCCCTAGGGAAGGAAGAAAACAGGAGGAAGGAGAGGGACTTGGCGGAAGAGCTTGGATACCACCATTAAAGCTGCAACAAGTTCAACCGTGACCTGTCGCAGCCTGTAGCCACAGCTGAAGGGGGAGATTCCTTCCCATCTTGGACCAACGCTTCACTAAATAGTTTCTAAATATCTGACATCCCTTCCCAGCACATCAGTGCCACCGTAACCCCAATTTGTATGATGTGCCGGGGCAGCACCATGCTCTCAAGGAGCCCCCAGGCCCCCAGCTGAGGGCAGGGGACATGCAAGTCCTTGGGCAGTGCTGGGGCTCACACGGGCTTTGTCACACACGACTGTAATGACGCTGACTCTAGGGGAACGTGGCCGGGATTTAACACAAATAACGTAACCCAAAAGTAACGCAGGTCAGTTCATGGCAGTTACTTGCACAAAGCAAGCCTTCATGGTGGGATGGAAGAGTTTGAAAGGGCAAGTCTTGTTTTCATCTCACTAGCAACTGTTTTAATCCAGCATAAACACCAGTGTTTGATTATTAGTAGGTTACACACTTGCATTTGCAGTGTTGGGTAATTGCCAGCTGTGAAATTTAGCCAAGGCATAAAGACAAACCTTTAGCAACTTCAGTGGAAACATGTCCGTTTGTCAATCTCTAAGTGAACCCAGAAGAGCTTAAAACACGTGAATTTTAAGTCATGATCCTGTGCAAGGGGATTCTACGACCTTACTCACTGCCCTGACTCACCACATAGTAAATACTGCTGTGATTTAGAAAAATGTAAAAACCAGTGACTTACGTCAATGAAGCTGTATGACCACATGTAACAAATAACATCCTTGATAAACAGATAGCGCGTATCAATCTGAAAGAAAGACTCTATGAAGTACTCTTTTGTGCTACTATCCTACTGCTTCAATCGACGAGAGGTTTCCTTTTGTTTACTTCATTCCTGGCAATAGCATCGTGACAACCGCAGTCTGCCTGCAAGAACGCACATGGGCCTGGGAGCCCGGCCATACGTTAGCAAACTGCGCTGTGCTCCACGCGTTTTTCCTCCTTTGCTTAATAGCCTTGTGCTTGTATACAAAAGGGGGGAAAAAACTACTTGTGCACAGTACCTCCTTCGTGCCGATCAGCTTCTCCCAGGCAACGCTGAGATCTCCGTATTTGTCATCTCTGTGTTAAAATATTTCTTAGTAGAAGGAGGGAAATGACATCAGGAAACCAAGCCAAAACAAAGAAAACCTGTTGAAGCGTGCACAGTTTGTCATTAAAGTGTAATCCAAGCAAATTTTGTTTGTCAACAGTTGCAGGAGCCTATACAACAATATTCTGAAATTATTTTTAACCGGAAATGTTTTCATGTTAAGTAGCATGTCTGAGCTTAACACTAATGGTCCAAGGCTTTCCCAAGCGTCAAGCGAGCGCGACGAGGGTGCCGTCGCAGCACCTCTGCCACATGCGTTAGCTGTAGCCACCACTGCCAGGCTCTGCCAGCGGCGGTGCCACTGTCCCTCATGGCACGTCCCTCGCTCATACGGCAAGAGGACATCGTGTTGTAGGAGCCACGTGTTTTCTGCTGTACACTGCACTGATGCCAAGTCAGAAATCCCACCAGAGCAGGGTGGACGAACCTGCTTAAGCACCAATAATTACACTCACCTGGGACAGGGGTTTGGCTCTCAACTCATCCAGCTTTTGTTCAGTTATCTTTACACCTCAGCTTGCTCCCCCTCTCTCTCTCTCTCTGAATTTTAAATAGACGATATGAAACTCTGCTCTCACACCTCAAGAGCCAGTGTATCATATTTGATCCAGACTTTCAGCATTATAACTGGGAGCAGAAGTTGGATTTGTTTTTTTGTTCCTCTCTCAAAAGGTCAAGGAAACATGAAACTGCAAAAGTCTAATTCTTCTCTGTGTCACATTTGTGTAAGCCCAGAGGGCAACATGGCAATGGTATTTTTAATGCTTTTTTTCCCCCCCCACTGCCTTTTCAATCCACAGTCCTTGGCACATCTGGTGACAGCTCACACAGTAACGCACTTACTCTCACATCGCTCCTTCTAAGAGGTTGCTTCTGATGAACACCGACAGCACCTGAAAGGGTCCCAGCCACCCCCGCGCACGCGAGATAAGCAGGGGTCTGGGGGGCCGGGGAGGGCGCATCGCAGCGCTCGGCCGCACCGCGGGTTTTCTGGTCCCAGTGCTGCACGGTCACCATCCACAGTCCTGGGCATTCACGTGCACGGTTATCGTTAAATTGTAAATACCGTAAGAAGGTATTTGGTGTGATTTAAAACCCCCATTAGCGTGCCTCCAAAGCCCCAGCTGGAGAAGCTGTGCTGTGCTAGGCTGAACGCTGAGCAAACATTGATGGTTTCTGTCTTGCAGTGTTTACAATCCAAGAAGGAGCCCTGCACCAGAGCTCTCTGCTACGGTTTTGTTATTTGTCTTTGGAAATGAGTCGTATGATTTAAAGCGTCATAAATGAGCGCGTCCTTTCTTTTGCCGCTACTAGGAAAGCAATTACTTTACAAAGAGCTGCGAAGGCAGTCCTTTACCTAAAGACTTCATCATCCTGACCAAGAATTAGTCTTCTGATATAAACCCAAAATACAATACTTCTTTCTGCAGCTGTAACACTCTATAATAAAATATGATCTCACGGTTCTCAAACCCTTGCCAGGTAATAATGATTCAGCAGGAGCAGGGCAAGGCATCCTGAACGGGGACACGCTCTCAGGTAAACCCGCTCTCAGCCTTATTGGCAGAGGCTGCTCCCAAAGCTGTCCCACTGATAACATGGATATATGCAGTCAGTGGCTGTGGAGAAGCCCACAGCGGGACTCAGGTGAGTTAACGTCACAGGTGTATATAGCATGAGTGGACGCTATAGGAATGGCTTTTGGCCCCACGCCACGTGTGCCAGGCGGCTGCAAGCGCCTCGCTGAGGCTGCACCCGGTGTTTGGGAAGGAAATGATGGTTTCTACAGCTGCGAGCGCCAGCACTGGCGCACAGCCTGGCTGTGCCCTTCCTCCAGGTGAGGATCGAATCTCTGGAAGGCAGTCGGGAGACGTGCTGCCCCTCGGAGTATGGCCGGGCGCCGCCGCCGCCATCCATCATGTATGCATAACTCCTTCGGAGTTCAAAGACAAAGTTGCAAAAGACTTGTTATTCCTCAGGGTGCTCTGAAGATTTATGTACTGCCACCTACACCGGCGGTGGGAGATGTTTACCAGTCTCCAGTGTCAGCTGAGCTCAGGGAGCAGTAATGTGATTACAACACTCGCACGCGCGCTCAGAAACACTTTCTATCTCCTCACCCGATCTCCAGGGCAGTTCACCAGCATTAAAAAAACAAACCAAACCAAACAAAACCAACACCAAAACACCATCCAGATCCCAGATCCAAACCATCTGAGGTGTGGGTCCAGAAGCATCCCTAGCATTCCCCGTTTCCCCCGCCATGGCAGCCCTCCGTTTCATAAATTATGTTTGTTCCTCCCACAAGCCTTACCTCATCTGGGGGCAGGGGGATGTTTAGAGCCAGGGGCTTCACCCACAGGCAGGTTGTACCTGCAAATATGGAAGGGCATGTGGAAGGATGGCCTCACGCCACCGCCATCACTGCGTTGCTTGCCAGAGTAATTCACCAAGAGCCAGAGACTGAGATTTAAGCTCTCAGCCTCCGCTGGCTCTCACGCTGCCCCACAGGGGGAAGCTTGTACCTTTTTATTGCTGTCCCCCCACCTGCTGCACATACGACGCCTCGGGGCCACCACCAACGCTGCTTCCCTCCGTGCCCTGCAAACACCCCTGCACCCTTTCTCCGCCCAGGGGTAATAATACTGCAGCCCTCCTTCCCCTCTGCTGGCAGCCACGGCCTGGGCACCAAGCGGCAACTACAGACGGTGTCCCAAGGTCTGGTTAATGTTTCAGCACTTGCCCATCACAGGTTGCACTTTGAGCCGCATACAGCTCATTATTGGTGATCCTGGCATTTATAGGTTTGTTTCCACCGGCCGGTTGGGTGCCTTCTCTTTTTTAAAGAGGAGGTCGACACCAGAAATCTCATGTCATGTCAAAGCGCCTGATCTCCACCCACACCGCTGAAAAAACAGTAAGTGCTCTGCCATCAGCGTAACCTTGATTTCCACAGACTTTGGGGTTTTTTTGGCACATGAGAAAAGGCTGCAGCATCTCCGGACAGCCTGTGAACAGCCGATGGGGCAAAGTTCTTGTTTCCTTTGTAGTGAAAAAGTTCAGGGCCGGATTTTGATTATCACAAGGAGTTGTAAAGTACACAGAGCAGAGATCGCGCATTGGGTAGGAATTATCACCGAGGTGAAAAAAACAAACAGAAACAGCGAAACAAACTCATGCCCAGCTGAGGCAGCGCTGCCCCACATTCTGCTGTGCACGGCCCCGTACCTGTGCCGCACACGTGGCTTCCCAAAAATTCCGGGCCACGCTCTTGACATAGCACAGCCTCCCCTGGCACGGCACGGCACAGCATAGCAGGGCTGCCAGGGGAGTCCTGCCAGGGCAGCTGGGGGATGGAGGGCTCATCCTGCCCTTTTGACAGCTTTCTTCAACATGCAAATTAAAGAAAATCAGGTGAAGTACCAGAGTCCAGTGTCATGTCACTTGGCTCGCGCACACACACGCACACGCACACACACACAAACAAAACCCAAAGAACAAGAAAGAAAGAAAAAAAAAGCAAAAGCAAAAAAAAAAACAACCCAGAGAAGAAACCAATGGATCTGTATTTTTATTTTTTAGCAGAACTGGCTACCCTGAGCCAGGCTTAGGATGTAAAGGTCAGTTGTTTCAAACGCAGTGATGGATGCACTCCCACACTGCACCCAACCTGCCTCTTTACAAGGGTGTGAATATTCTTTTACAAGTCTGGGAAAGAGGAAAATTCACATTTTGTACAAAATTAAAGTCCTGCCTGACAGCTCCCCAGCTGTGGGCTGTGCCCCCGCTGTGTTGTTGCTGCATCCTGCCTTGGTTGGGCTCCGTCGCAGCCTTGGCTCCTCTCAAGGTTCCCGAAGAAGTTTTTTTGTCTCTTACCACCAGATTCACCCACACCCCCCCCGTGCAGATATCCCCCAACCGGCAAAAGTCATGGGGATTTAGAAGCGAAATGTGAATATTGCAGTTGCCATGGCTGTTGGGAGACAAGCGCAGCCAAAGGACCCAGCTCGCACACTCCGCTTGTAAAATGCCACCAGCAGTACATGAGAAGAGGTCTGGAAAAATCTCTCTGCTCCAGGCTTACACAACTGGGCTGCGAGCAGCGAGGGGTAGGAGCCGTGGGAACTGGCAGCGGGGTGACAGAGGAGAGCATCGAGGCTGCCCAACTATTCAGCTGCAATCCAGAAACTGAGAGTTGCAGCAAAAGCCATCTCTCCCCCCGCCACCACCACCCGCCCCATCCTGCTTCCAGCCCTGCAAAACATTCCCTCTCCTAGAAATTTGCATAAGGCTGCGTACATTTCCTGCAGTCCTTGGGCAACAGACCGAGCTGTTGTTCAACAATTTACGGGATCAAAGGCAGATTACGATCCTATCGCCGGAACAGTTAAGTTTTTACACGTGAGCTTTTTTAGATATCTTTTCTTCAAGATCAAACTCTGACGTATCCCAGGGAAGTGAGTTTAGGCAAACCACACAGCTGAGGAGCAGGAAGGATTATTTATTTTTTCTTACACATAACAGAAAAGTTTTCTAGGGCTTTCTCAAAACCCGTAGCTCTTGTCCTGTACCGAGCCAGCGCTCCCTGGACGCAGTTTAAAATCCCCACAGCAGCTCTGCCGGCCTGCCTTGCAGCAGGGAATTTCCTAGGGCAGGAAGCGCGTCCCACGGGATGGGAGGCTCAGCCAGCTCTTCCTTCGATGGCAGAAAGGGCCGAGGCACCAAGGGCCGAGCTGCGGCTGTTACAAGCGCCTTGCATGCGATTTCCCCGCTCTCCATCCAGGCCCCTGGCAGCTGGAGAGGAAGCGGCGCGTAATTAGCCCCAGGTGGAGGGAGCAGCTCTGGCTCCGCAATGGCAGCTCCCCCCACCCTGCCGAGGGAGCCCACAGGGGCTGGGGAAGGTGTCCGGGGCAGCCCGCTTCAGCCCAGACTGACCGGCAAATGCAGAAGAGGGCTGGGGTAAGGCCAGGATTAAAGGCAAATCTTCACGGAAGCAGAAGATCCGAAATCAAGCTCCCCCTGAGTCCAACAAGCATCATGGAGCAGCAGGGTCGTGTCACCGAGGAGTTGCTTGGCCAGGTGGGGAGAGGCTGGCTAACACAGGCATCAGCTGGTCCGCGCTCTCCTCCTCGCTCCTCCGACCCTGTGGACGGAACCCTGAGCTTCTGTATCACCGCATTTGAAAGGAAAGGAAATGAAATTTCTCACAGCGGAAATACCTGTCGCTTATCAGCGTAAATGGGAGGGAAAATGATGCCCTCCCCCCAAACCTCCATGTGTGCTGCTTATTTAAATTCCAGTTGCCTCTAGCCAATGAAGCTCCGAAAGCGGTGCTGGCTGTTGGCATGCTCCCCAGCCGGGCTTCGCGCGCTGCCCTCCCTGAGACCACCAGCAGCCTTCTGGCCTGGGGACCTGCACCACTTCCACTGCTCCCACGCTCACATCCAGGCGAAGGAGTAAGGTGTTGCAGGACCAAGTGGGAACTCTCCCACAGAGACACCTGTATGCCCACATTCCCACCACCTCTTCCTATGGTCCAAAGAGACGGTAGGGGATGCCACTTCAGAGGGTGGCTGGGACATTCCCCCCATGCCGCAAGTGCCATGGACACAATAGGTGAGAAATAAGACCAGGTATCTCTCAAAGACCCAGGGGACATCTATTATTTTACTGACCAGACAACAAAGGAGGCCGCCTGCATCTGAGCAGCCATCCACAGCCTTCAGAAACTTGGAGACAGCTGCCAGGGCCAGGGAAGATGACACGGTGACAAGTCCCAGCAGGCAAGGAGGTGATGTTGGCTGAAGCTGCTTGTGGCAGGACAGAGGGAGTAGAGGATCAAGGAGGTCTGGTTTGTTAGAGGAAGGGAGGTGTAGCTTTACAACAGGCAGTATGCACTTTGCACACGTAAACCTATGAACTAAAAGGAGGTATCGACAGGAGGTTTCTTCCACGTATCACCAGCTAAGGAAGAAAGACTTTTGAGGAAGCCCTTGGAGAAAGTTGGCAGCACATTACTGGAAATACCTTGGCTGAACACAAGCCAGCTGAATTTAACATGAAGAATGAGTTACAGCAGCAACTGCCTAAGTAGCGTTTAATACGATAACCTGAACTAACCTTTTGGTCGAGGTTGGCAGAGGAATGCCTGCCTCACACCTCACCTGGTGGGACGTCCACCTGGGGAAAGGCCCGTGGCAGCAGAGGCCAGGACTGTGTGCTGAAACCAGAAACACCATCGACTCGAAACTAAAAACAATCCCTCTGTTTTTTAAAAATGCCTGATGGATTTTATTATTAATTGCTTCTCTCTTTGGCTTACCCCTGTCACAGCACAGAAAGCAGAAGTTAGAAAAAAAAGCCGAGCTGTCTACACAGGGAAGATGTGCTTTCTCTCATGAACAGAAGTTGATCGGTTTGCATCAGAGCAAGATTTGCTGTTGTGGTTAGTTTAGTGGGGTAGCAAGGATCAGATGACTTTCAAAAAAGTACAAAACTAGGCAAAACAGTCTCTAGGCTGGTTAAATGGACTATGCGTGATGTTACGTAAGCGCTCTCAGGTCAAACAGGGAGAGTGATGGTAGAGGGAGAGTTCAAACAAGGAATGCGACCAGAAGTACAAAAGAAAACAAAATAAGACATTCGGCACAAGGTCAGGCAATCAGAACATTGCAGGCTAGAAAAGGAAGTGAAATTACAGGCTCTGGCAAAACAGCTGAACGCTTACTCAGGAAAATTACAAAACTGTTGTGATCCTTACCATCAGGTCTGTGTCTGCTATCCAGAACAATTTCCAAGGCAAACTACACAAATGCATAAAAGCAAGCTGGAGGACATCACATTGTTCCCACAAATCAGTCAAGGGATTTTTTTATTTTTTAGGTATTTTTATAAACGCCAGTACCCATATATGTATGATGTCCATACTAGGAGATATATAGAGAGCATCCTGGTAAAATCTATAAGCTGGTGGCAAATTACGATCAAAATTGTCTTTTCCATCAACAGCTTCTAAAGGAGAGGTCAAAAAGCCGAAAGCCGCCAGCCAAGCACTAAAATCTATTCACAGATTAACAGAAAACAGTTTTGCTCCTGCAAAAGACCTATGACACTAGAGGAAGAGTTGAGATGGGAAAGAACATTCAGTTTTATGCTGAAACTAGATAGGACATGTCCATTTATGAAGGGTTTATCCCCAACGTGAGCCGCTCTGACCCCGAGTGTTTGTTTGTAGGGGAGGAAGCAGCAGCAAGCTTGAAGTGTATGACACATCATTTCCCAAAGAGCTACTAGACTGTAGGGACTGCAGAGGCGGGACCAGACATTTTCCTGTGTGTTTATTGAATGCTGTACTGGTAAAACTTAGAGGCCTGGCAATTGGGAATTATTTTCTTACTACTGATAAAAATTAATACTCTCAAAAAGAAGCCTGCCAGGCTGTGAAATGCCTCTGATGGAGGTGTTCCAGGAATGCTTGCCGGGGCAGTATTTCCCCAGCAGTATGGCAATCACGCAGAGAGACCCAGAGAAGCCATGCAAACACAAGCAATCTACGGCAAAACCCACAGCACTGGGATTGACCTGCCCTCGCTGCAGTCAGGCCCATCCTCTTCGTCGTCAGCTGAGTGATTTGATGGAAACAACAACAGAAAAAGACACGTGCATGGTTTATATATGCCCAGACAAGGGTTCTTTGCTGCGAGAGGCTCATGTTGTCACACACCTACAGACAGGGCTCATTGCCCAGGGCAGGCCCTGGCTGGGCTGCCATTAGAGAAGTTCTCCAAAAATATGCAGGGTGAGATAGTTGTCAGCTGCATTTATTTAATCCACAAGCTGACACCTGCCCCCCCCCGCCTCCCGGTTAAGTCACTAATTCAAAGCGTTGCTACCTGTGTGCATCCTTACAGGTTTATTATGCATTGGTGTAAACAGCTGAAAGATCAATGCTTTGTTGGTGGAAGCACACGGAATTTGGCAGAAACCCTGCTATCCAGTGGAACAGGGATTAGCTGGGAGGCAGATGTGAGTTATTCATGTCTGCATCAGCTTCAGGAACCGTGATTCATGTTAGGTGGCGAGGCAGCATTGCAATGCGGCAAAGGGCTGTGCAGTTTATCTGCGGTTGGAAGCTACCCTAGTCTGCAAGCTCGTGTAGCAAGACTTGTGATACTTGCTGGTTTTAGTCCCAGACTCAATGCCTCGGAGCTGAAGGCGTTAGAAAGCTTCAGAAAGAAAAGAGAGTTTTAAGGCAAGAAAGCCAGTTTCAAAGGGAAAGGTGAGAAAAATGGCTAAATGCCACGGCTGTGAGCTGTCAGCAGCAATGCGTGCAAAATTTAGATGGAGAAAGTAGTCTGAGGTTTGCCTTTGTAGCATGGCTAGCATCCCTTTATGTGATTTTCTGTGCGCGTAGAACTCCAGGCACTCATTGTCGTGATGGGGACCAGAATAGGCACTGAACCACATACAGCACACGTGGATGCAATTATTATGTCTGGAACAGCAACAGCTTTAAGTGACGTTTTGCTAGAGAGAGTGGCTAATCTAATCTCTTCTCCTTCAGCCTGAGCACTGGAACTCACGGGAGAAGAGCCCGCTGAACCAGCGAAACAGAATAGAGACGTAACGACGACTCCGGCAACTGGTGAACGAGAGATTTAAAACAAGTAATGTCCTGAAAAGTGAACAGGAGCTGTATTTGTGTCAGTAATCCCTATTTGGCAAAAGCCAGGAGGGAAGTTGACAACTGCAAGATGCCAAGAAGAGGAAGAAAAAAAGAAAACCCAAACGAGCTTTAAGAGAACTACGAAGCACTCCAGGAATAGGTTTTAAGCCTTAACAAGAAAACTGCAGAAGCGCTGGGAGAAAAATGATGAATGAAAACAGCCTTTGACAGGCAGCGCACGGTTAACTGCAAATGGCCTAAATTCCGTAGGTATAAAAGTGACACTTAACAGGGTCATGGTGCACCTGGGCTTCCAGCTGCACCGCAACGTCTGCTGGCTGAGCTTCCCTCCTCTCCAAGGGGAAAACCCTGATCATTCCCCACTACCACCCACACTCACTCTCACTGGTTTCTGCTTACTTTCTCCCGCCACCTCTTTTCCAGTGAGGTTATCACCTGCACCCCTCTGCCCGGGCAGCGCCATCCCTCTGGCCACGGACGGGAGCTTGCAGATGGTCTGCGCTGCCCTCCCGAAGCAAGTTATCCCAGTTTCAAAGTGAGTTATCCCGGTTTCGTGCTTTCCCTGCGCCCCTTCCCTCCCCCATAGCGCATGAGGCCAGCTGTTACAGCTTCAACGGCTTTATAGACGTGTACATTGACCTCATGGCAGAAGGCGGGAGACGTGTGGGATACCACAAGCCATCCCCCTCCCGAAACAGGCAGCAACACACACACACACACACACACACCCCCATGCACACAGGCGGCAACGCCAGTCTCAAGATTCCCTCCCCATTGTAATTATTTTTGCTCCGCACAGAGATTTATCACATGCAGCTGCCACAAGTTGTTTACAAGACACAAAAGCCATGAAAACAAGGTTGACGAAGCCTGCGTGTGAGCTGTTTTCCCTGGCATAGATTTGTCATACCTCGGAGCTCGCTTACGCCCTGGCCAGCCGCGCGGACTCCAGCGCTGCACAGCAATGCTTTCCCTTCGTCTTCGGGGTCAGCCCAAGCGTGTGTTTTCAGTCACAGGTCGGGTTTTGACACAGACGCCTTGCAATTAAGTTTATCGCTGCAGCAAGAACAGCAAAACTGCCAGTGATTTTTCCCCTTTTTTTCTTATTCCATGGCAAAACAAGTTTCCTAAAATAAACTTTTCCTTTGCTCTCCTAAGGATGAGTGACTGGTGCATGAAGCCTTTGGTTTGTTTGGTACTACCACTCCTGCTCAGTTCGGGTCACAACTCCACCTGATGCCCTACATCTACCTATCTTTGATAATTTTATCTGGAATTACTTCCAAGTTTCTGCTCCGAAAGAATAGGTTCGGGCAAACTTCAATAGCCTGCACCAAAATTATCAGTGCTAGATTACGGGAAAGCAGAAACTCCCTTTTGATATTATTTTAGTGGGTACTCAATATGAGTCATTTTCTTTCTCCAAGTTAAATAACACCTCAGGGTAGGGAAAAGCTTTTACATGGTGTGCCAGGTGCTACTCAGCCAAAGGGGTTTGGTTTATGACTACAGCTGAACTTCTAGGTGTAACCTTAACGCAAGTAGTAATTAAAAAAAGGAAATGATTGGCCTCAAGCAAAACTGGTCACAAGTCCGCAGGGTAAGTCAGTCAGCAAAATGGAAATGCAGCGCTCATCACACGGGCAGGACGTCGGTGCTCAGTTACGCTAATGCCATTTTGTGTGGCATAATGGTAAATGAAAACAGCGCAGAGACCACAGGCTTTTACTTTCAATGCAAACTGTTAACCTGAATGGCAGCAGCTTTCTTCCTCATCCCATTTTCATTTTCAGTACTGCAGCTGTTCTAGTGGAATTAAAGAACTGGTCAGCTCAGCAAGCAAAGCTCCATTTATTTTTTTTCTAAACTTGCTGACATTTTTTTTTATTTTAAAGGGCAGGGTAATGAAGAGTAAAGATCTCTGAGAACGCCCTTTAATGATTGGAGTCCCCCACTTTTTCTCTAACCCACAACACACCAGCAACCTGCTTTGGAAAAAAAAAAAAAAAAAAAAAGAAAAAGTCAAACAAATCAAACAATGCAAACACATTTGCATGACATTGTTTTTCCTTCATCAGTGCTTGAGGCGTGGGTGTAAGGAGTGTTGCAATAAAGTTGCTTCCTGCATGTGGACCAGGAAGCATCTTCCAAACCTTTACCAAAGATGACACTCCTCTTCAGGTGTCTAGCACCTTTGAGAACATATGCCACAAAAGGGTATCTATTGACCAACTTTTCCCTCAGCGTTGACCTCGCAGTTGCATAAAAGTGTACTTCCATTTTATTTTATAATTAGCCTTTAAAAAAAACAAAGAACGAACTAAAAAACCATACATAGGTATCCCAGGAAAAATAACCTAGAAGTATAAAGTACAGCGTGTCCAAAGGGGCAAGACACAAAGCACTTTCTGGACTTACACGCTGTTCCTTGAAGAAAAGGTATACTGCCATATCTGGCTATATTTTTTTTTTCTAGCTTTATTTCAATAGAAAGTATTTTTAAAAAATTCTATATGCATACAGTATGTTAGGATGACTGTGTTCCTGAACCTGATGCAGACATGAGTAAGCCAGTGCTTACTATTTGTCGCCTCTTTTTTTTAAATATAATCACTGATTTTAAACTTGAAGGTTAAAGAAAGGCAGAAGCTCAGAATTCCAAAGAGTACTCCAGAGAACAAACGAAGAGTATTTCTGACACTAAAAAGAGATAAAGGCACAACAGAACAAAATGCATACACATTGCAGTCTGAATACTGCAGTCTTCTACTCATAATGATACCCTTAAATTCCTCAGCTCTCCTGCTCCACAAAGCCCTCCCCCAGCCTCCCAAACAGACAACTGGTTTGTTTTTAAGGATTAGCCGGAACTATTTTTTTTCCTCTAGAGGTCTCTTATTTCACTGTTGTTGGAAGGATAAGGGTGGGTGACTGACATTCAAGTAAGTTGAAATGCGAGCTGCAAGTCTTTATGTTTTTCAGTAGTAAGTCACTTTCATAGCAAAGTCCTTTTCAGAAAGGTAACTCAGATTCTGTTGGCCAAAATACACCCCCATACAACAGGGATCTCTTCTGAATCTTAGTCATTCTTACCTGTTTAAGTATCTTACCAAGACCTGGCTCACAGAACTCAGATTTCAACCCGATACAGTCTCTTCTATTTCAGTCTACTAGAATTACTGAGTCAAAAACCTTGTCATAGCTAGTCCAAGAAACGTAAAAGTGGGAGACCTTGTCCTCCCCCCTCAGAATTTGTCATCAGTGATGTCTAGGAGCTGTATCACAAAGACCTGCAAAGAATGCTTGCCCCAAGGCCTCTTCTGGCCTTCTCATTTCATCTTCAGTACAACTTCCCCATGGGCTGTCACATCTCCCAGCCCTGAAGTATTTCTAGGAGCCAAAAGCTGGAACTCTTAGAAGGGCTTAAGATATCCCCCTGAAATTTAATAAGAGTTGCCCACATACTCCCTTTGGCCCCTTTAAAAAGTTTCTACATCGCAGAACATGGTCAGGTACTTCTGGCCCACTTTTCAGCATTCCTTTAAACATCTGGTTAACAACAACTGCTAGCGTAGCTCTCTGAACCAAACAAAGTCAGTATGAGCGCAAAAATATTTCTCGCTTCCATTTATTTCAAGAGTAAAGCTGTGTTTTCTGCAAAGCTCGTATTCAACAAAAATACTCTGTAGGCATCCATTTTTAAAGAAAATATTTTATTACATTATGGGAAAAAAGCATAATCATCCAAAGTTGGTATTGTTAAAAAAATTGAAAATTTATTTTAGACAGCGTGTCGGTATATTCTGTTCCACATGGGAATGATAAGAAGACTCTATATCATTACTAGATATTGCACAGTCTGAAAGAAACAAAAACAAATCACATGATCTTGGGAACCATCTCACATTATGAAAAACCTACAAAGAAAACATTAAAAAAAAAACCCCAACACACAATCCTTTCTTTCTACAGTAGCTTTTAGTTTATAATTCTTGGAATGACCATATTCCACTGAAGACCATCTCAGTGACAGGAAGCTTCATTTCAGCAATCCCTTGTGCAAATAAGATTAATAAAAAAAATAATAATAATGCAGTGAAGTCTTTTGATATCGTGTGGGTGGCAATAACCACACAGCTGTTAGATCCCTGCCTGGAAAAACGAAACGAGGAAGGAGAAGGAAGGGGACTTAGGCCATAAGTTTCGCCTGCAACTCCATCTCTGCCGCCCTTTTGAGTGCAACATCCACCAGTAGCTGAAATCCACTAAAATCCTGGTTAAGGTCTGGTGGGGTTGGAGGAGGAGTGTTAAAGAGCCCGCTTTGTGCGTTTGCACCAGGTCCCAGTTTAGATGCGTCCTCATGGTAGGAGAGGGAGTTGTCTGTGAAGCCGTTGGCCGGGAGCTGCTGCAGGTCCGTGGTTTGGCCTACGTCAGCCGGCTGGCAAAAGTGGAACGGGGCGTCTTTCAATGCAGTCACAGTCGTGTGGCAAATCACCGATGGCCGAGCCAGGACCGATCCCGGGGAAGCTGGCTTGGAAGAAGACACAGTCTTGCTGAGCTGTGCGCCAGTGGGAAGGAAGGCGGTCTCCTCCAGCAGGGGAATGTAGTTCTTTGTGCTGATGGAAGACTCTACCAGGCCGCCCTCGGGAAGCTTGGTCCCTCGCCGCGAGATAGTGAATTGATTTGGGTCTTTGCCATCCTTCCTCAACATGTCAGGTAAAAGCCTGCGGCGTGCATTGATAAACCAGTTGCAGACCTGGGAATATAATGACATCTTAATTTCTACCTTCATTCATTTCCAACTATGTGCCATTAGAGTCGTTGGGTTAGATTAATGAATCCCTCCAAGCAGTTTCCTTAACTGCAGAACAAAAGAGAGACCTACTGACAAGTTCTGACACGCCTGGCAGAGGCCCTTCCCTTGTCCCAGCTCTACCCCCAGCTCCCCACTCCTGTTACAGAAAGCCCCGGGACATCTGAAGACTGCTAGCCTCAACGGAGAGGTTTAGCTTTTAACTCTGTGCACACACATTAACCTATTAGCTATTGTTCCCTATGCTTAGGTTAATTAACAACAGGAAAACCTTTTCTCTCTGAAGAGAGCCACTCCTCCCACAAATAGTTACTGATTTTCCTTGTTCAACTGACTGTGTCGACAGACATAACATGAATTACCTCATTTAAGTTTGTCCTTGTTTAAATATCAAACCAGTTTCCTGGGAGATACAGGATAGTTTATAGTTCAACGTCTTTTTTCTGTTTACTACATAAAGGAGGTTTTCTTTAGGATGTTACTTTAAGGAAATTTTACCTTATAGCCAACTACAAAATTTGTACAAACTAATTAATCTGGAAAAATAAAGCCCAGAAGTGAACAGGAGTGCTCTATATTTAGCGCCTCTCAAAACCAAACCAGGGTTTACCCAAGTTCTCGTGCAGCCACCTTCCCATGAGGTGGAAAGCAGCAGTTGTCAATAGCTATTCCACCAAAGATGATCACAAGACTAATGTGTCCAACAAATTACCTTAGGCAGACACTTTAAGTCTTTTGGGGCCCGATTCCACAAAAATTAGCACGCATGCTTGAATTCATGACTGACTGTTCTCCCAGAGAAGTAATTTTATTCACAATAAACAAAGACCATCATAGCACAATTCATTTGTATTTCTCCTTACAAGTGCTATCAGAGGGCGAGCGAGTAACAATAATAAAGGAAACCTCACATGCGGCGTAAACATTTCTATCAGTGACTAGATCACAGGTAAATTAAGAAGAAAACAGAAAACAGCTCCTTTTGAAGCAAGAACTACTTTTTTTTAATACCTGTAGTGTGGAAAGGTGTGTTTGTCGGGATAATAGCGCTTTTTCTTGCTCTGAAGGATAAGCATTGTATCGGTGCTCATACAGCCAGTCCCGAAGAATCTGCACGGATTCCTTGGGCAGGTTGCCACGTCTCCTCCGTTTGCCTGAGCCAGCAGATGAGGAAAGATCCAGTGGGACATCCATAGTGTCATCATCCTCTGTTTCACTGCCTGATATTGCAACTACACCTACAATTATAAGAAGAAAACAACAATCAGCCTCCTAAATCTGTAAACTACTGAGCTCCAGCATCCTATGGTTCAGATACTTTTTATTACATTAACTGTCTTTACTGTGAGTCATGGTATAGCCTGCCATACAGGAGATTTGTCCTGTAGCGTTAACTTGTCAAGCTGTAGCCTTTCTGTCAGCTGAACAAAAAGTAGCACCAATGATCTGTTCCTAGGGGAATTCTTCTCTGCAAACCCTCATTTTCTTGTTCCCCTGGCAACCTTTTATCTGCTGCATGTTATCAGATAGCTCCTATCTAATGCCAATATTGTCCAAATTTGCTTGCTATGGTATGCATCCAACACTTTTCTGCAAGGATAACTATCCAGCGGCTGGGCAAAAGGTCAATATGCAAGAACTTAAAACACCCAACTCAAGCAATGGGTTATTTAATTACTTCTTAACATGCTGATGCTTCCCTCCTGGGAGGGACAGCTTGTAGATTTTATAAATTAATAGCTCAATCCAGATGTATTAATAAAAAAATAATGGAACAAGACAAGAAGAAAAGTTGCATCTGCGCCCACCCGAGTGGAATTTCACTTACGAAGGAAAAAAAAGTACAGGAAAAGGAAAGAACCAGGTGCCTAGAGTCCACCAGTTTATCAGGAGATAGACTTCTTTAGTTTAATTGCACTTCTGTATCAAAGAACCACAGTCATTTAATGTTTGGGTGGATTGGTTTGTTTGTTTTAAATTTACCACACTTTGCATCCTAATTATTTTTTCAGCTCCATGGTTTTCATCTCATATTTTAATCTGTGGAAATGTGTGTTCTGTGCTACACTTACTACAAAGGCTCCAGATTTACAAGTTAACTGCATACCCTTTTTCTTCAATACAAAGGAACAGATTTCAAAATTTGATTATCCCCTGATATATACACACCACACTGCTAGTAACACAAAGCTATGGTATGTGAATAAAATTAAAATAAACAAATAAGTATTCAGTAGTTAGGAAGATTAAAATTCTACTCTTTTGGTAGGATACACAAGTCACTGAGTGAACAAATAGTACTGCAAAATACAATGAAAACCATGCTTTAAATACTCACCAGGTTAAGCTCACCAGAAATTTTAGGAACCTTACGAACTATATATAAATCCAAATGAAATACCACCCATTTTCAACTAGTACAATACTATCTTCAAGTGAAATTATACTGGCTTTCAGAAGCATTTTCTAGAAACTATAGAAGGAAAACAAGCCTTTAATCTTTCTGTGTTTTGAACTTAGATTGCGGGGGCGGGGGGGAAGAAACTTGCTCATTCCTAGCATCAAAACTAAAAACCTTCATAGTAAAAACAAGTTAAATGTCAAAAGTATAATTCAAAAATTCTGTTCAAGGAAACAAAGTTAGCCCTAAAATACAAGAGGTGTGCCCGTGAAAGCATAAAACTATATAAAGCTACAGTAATATCCACAAGTGAAGAAACAGAAGGAATTAATGTAATAAAAAAAACAAAACACACCAACCTCCGCTCCGAAAGAAAGACAGAAAGAAAGACAGAAAGAAAGACAGAAAGAAAGACAGAAAGAAAGACAGAAAGAAAGACAGAAAAGTGAGCGAGCATGTGCAAATTTTCCTCAATACCTGGGGGGGGGGGGGGGGGGCGCACAGGAGGACCTCCTTCCCCACACTTTCAAACTTTAGCCAAAGCTGACATGGTAAATTATTCTTTCCTTTCCCTATTTATGAATAGCTCCAACATCCTTATATTTAGTTTAAGCTGTCCAAATTTCAATGCATATTTTTGATATGCAAGCATTCCCAGCAGGATGATCAATCTGCAATTTGCCTGGCATAGTGACTTCAGTAACTTAGTGTTGTTCTCATTCTCCCAATTGCTGATTTATGTAACAGACAAACACCAAACTGACATACCAAATTTCTCCTGTGATGATTAGCTACATAAATTATCCAGTCACGGAACAGGAACAATAGGACAATATTTAAATAGTCAACACAAGATAAAACTCTAAATTATGTAAACAGGTTCTTAATTCATGTAGAAAGTATGTCAAGTTTGCTTTAAACTGATTCCGAGCAAACTACTTTGTATTTGTCATAGCTTCACGGAAAGTGCTGTCACGCTTGCAACCTAACCTGAGAACAAGCCTCACACAACGGGCTCCTGGAGCCATAAGGAACGTTTCTTGGAACAAAGATCCTGCACAGGCAACATGATGGCTCTGCAAAGCAACTCATCCCTTTTAAATTGAATTTAAGAACTAGCTAAAACTAGCCTACGCTATTCAGACAATGTTTTCAAGTGAGCTGTTCTTGTTTGTCAGAAACCAGAAGTATTGCAGCATTTCAGTGGGTTGGGTTTTCTGTTTGTTTTTAAATATAATAGGGAGCAAGACAGGACCTTGGAAAACAGGGAGAGGCAAACAGGCTGGAAATAAGAGGGAAGAGAAGCCAAAGAAACTACTCCTATGAGAAAGTTAGGTGTCTAATGGTTTGAGAGCTATATTTATGTGGCATAGCAAAAAGTCCTCCAGACACACGCTACCACATCTGGAGTAACCTCCGCAAGTTCTAACACACAGCAAAAAGACTCCATGGGAGCCTCTCTGAATTTGAGAAAACTGATTTGACAGCAAAACTTCTTCTGGAAGAACTGTTGCTCTTTTTCACCCGAAAAAGAAAAGCCACAAGATACTGTCTGAAAGCCAGCAGCATAAAAACGTTTCTCTATTTTGCAAACATGATCTTTTGCTAAAGTAAAAGTTGCCATCTGACTAACCGTAACTTACCTAGCAAGAAATGAGTCAACAACGGAGCCCGCCCTTTGACCCGCTCGCTTAGTGTGTCATATTAATTGACACAGTAAGTTAGTGACACAAAGCCCGTTTTGGTTAAGCAGGAAACTCAGTGTAGTACAACTTTTCCTCATTTAAATGAGCTCATTTAAATAGCTGATCAGCCCTCTGCACTTGTGGCAGATCTCTCCAGCGAGATACAGAGCGAGCAGCAACAGGAAGTCATGGCTAGAAATCTCGCACTACCCCAGCTGATATTTTTTTACTAGAGCAGGAGCCACGTTGTTGCTGTCAAGGCTCTGTTTTCATTAAAGCGTTCCTGCTGATTACAACCCAGCTTTGTTTTTCCGTCTTGTTAGTAATCATGCTATCCGCTGCTGGTTTCCTGTTTTAACAGGGCCCAACTGAAAAGGCTTCTGGCTAGGCTCCACGACTGGACCACTGGCTTACTGTTATTTACACCCAGAATAAAGGCTTGTGGACATGACGAGTAGCCCCAGCTGACCTACTAATTTATTTCATCTTACAAGCAGGCTAGCGACAGGTTATTTTATGTCTTCTCCTAAATACACTTAACCTAAAAACTGCTTTTATAGGACTAGATTAAAGCAGCGTGAGTTCAGTTGCAGAGAGGTCTGAGAAACAATACAAAATCCCAGTTCTCCACTCCTGCCATCACCACTTAGATGAGCAGTCCACGCTATTAATGACCTAAGAACTACATGATCAGCATCCCTTCTTTATAAATTACTTTATCCTCCAGGCTTCCCAGCTGAAGTCATATACATGATTGAACGCACTGTTGCATCGTATCACAGCCCAAACACTTCACAGTCCTTCCGTAATCAGCTCAGGGAAGATTACACCTAGGATCTCGAGTCTAGGCTCACCACCCAACCGTTAACAGCTTGAAACAACTTGTGTAAAAGTACAGCAATGACTAAAGTCGATTTCAAAATAAAACTCCTGCTACCTAAGAAGGCATACTGAAATACTTTGAGGGGGAGGACAAAGTATTTAGAGAGGCTGAGAAAAATTAAGTTAAGCAAATGAAAAATTTAGGCTGAGTATCAGGGGAAAAAAAACGCAACACACAACTATCCCATTGTGTCGAGGAAGAGCTTCACAGAGGAAGTGGCAGAAGCCGATTGTTATTCAAAACAGGACAAAGTATACCACAAGGAACAATCTCTGCCCTCCAGAGAGGGGATGGACAAAAATCACCTTACGGAAAACCTCCACCCCCTTAGGGTTCTCTGAGTTTATTAAGCCGGATTTTTTTTTTGTTTTTATGAGCAGACAAACAGAACCAGTTCCCATTTAAGGCCCCGATCCTGTTGTAACCAAGTTCAGTAGGATTCCTCACATGTATAAACTTGAGCACATGCCTGTGTCTTTGCGAGACTGTATTCCAAATCAGCTAATTAATAAGCCGAGTATGTTCAGTGTGATTGCTATCACGTTGTTATTTGTAAATTAAACTATCCACAGAAGAGTCCTCGAGGTTTTAATCCACAGCCTGTTAACTAAAAAAAAAAACCCAACCGAAACAACAACCAACAAAAAAATCCAACACACAAACAAAAAAACTGACTAAAATTTAATGTGAACTTAAAAATCAACAACCAAAATAAACTAGTTTAAAATTATTCATAAGTAACCAAGAACTACACGGATGCAGAAGGGAAGTTCCACAGTTAAAAAAAAAAAAAAAAACAAACCAAAACACAACTTTTTCCTCTGCATAGGTTTCATAATTGAGGAACCAGCTTATTTGTTCTCCTCTGCATTTCACAGAGGAGATCTATCGCTTCTAAAGCAGCCAGACTTGGCTATGCCATACACTTTTTTTCTTTAAACGGGATTTTTCTAGGAGTGCAAGCAAGAAATCTGTAACAAAGTCATTCTTTGAAACTTCTTGAATAAGCCTGAAATGCCAGGAGGTCACAAATAACTACAAGCCCAACCTTTAATAAAACAAAGGCGCCCTAGCCCTAACATCTTTTTAAAAGTTTCCTTCTTTGTCTCCTCACCTTTTAATTTCTGCCACGCAAACCCCAGGCCCATGGCCCCTCTCAAAAGTTCTCCCTCCTGCCTGTCACCTTTCATTGTTTCCATTGTTTCAGCCCAGGACTTGCAACCCTCAAAGCAGATCTTCCCCACCACCACCCCTCTCTCTCTCTCTCTCACACACACAAAGCCCTACACATGCATACCTAGAAACTACGTCAGCGTTTTTCACACGCATTTATTTCATGGTGGCAAGAACAACAGTTGAAAGTGCAGGGAGTTTGGTATTTCACCAACCAGCAGCTGCCCTCGGGGAGAGAAGTCTGAACAATGGAAGCAACAGCAGACAGGAAACCAGCTCACCACTGCTGTGCAAATAGGGAGCATAGGAATGTCCTAAAAATAACTGGGCTAAATTAATTCAGTGAAACCATAAAAAAAAAAAAAAAGGAAAAAATACCAAACCTGCTTGCAATAAGGTTATGGATCTCAGCCTACCTAAGACGACTGAAACGTTTTAAAGTGGCTGCTGTCACTGTCTCCAGAGGCACAGCCGGCGGAGCTCGGTATGCAGCACATGTTGTAATCTAAAAATCCGTGCAGTCGGCTAGCAGGCTGCAACGCGCCCTGCGCGCCCGGCTCCTGCGGCAACTCGGAACGCTTCCCTTCTAACCACCACCCGGCCTGCTGTTTAAACTTCGTCTTTGTGCCTTAATTCCCTTTGTGTGTGCTCCCCTTAAACGAGTGGCACGTCCAAAGCTTCTTACCAGGGCTACAAACCATATTAGTACATGGCGTTTCCAGCAGCCCGATGATTTCACGACCGGCATATGCATTAACTGCTCCAAGCGTATTAACAATGAACCAGGCTGCTCTACTATAGAGCCGCAGGAATGCGTAGTAGGGGAAAAACAGCACAACTCTGGAGTACTGAACATGCGCACTGCTCCCCTCTAACCCTCCACTTCGGGTAATTTAATGGTCTTTGAATGCAAAACACCCTTCATCCACGCTACAGACTGGTAAATCGCAACTGAACAGATCCTGCTTTGCTCTAAACTTCTTTCCAGCCAGCGCAGATGTGTTAAATCTGAAAGCACGTTCCGCGTCTTTGTGGCCAAGCTCCAATTTAAAGACATTTAAAGCACCACAAGCGAAAAGAATTAACAATCCTCTTAACTGTAAAGTTTGTCCGTTTGTAAATCAACACAAAGAAAACTTAAAGAGCCGTATTTTTAGGGGGGGGAGTCGTCTTCCTCCTTTTAATCGTAACTATGTCGAAACTTTGTACTTTTTTGTTGTTGTTTTAAGGGATAAAAGAAGGGGAAGGGGAAGGCAGCAACTTTCAGCAAAACAAGGCGGCCGAGAGCGCGGATGGGGTTTGAGCCTCCCCCCGCCGAGCCCCCCAGCCCCACGCCGCCGCGAACAAAGAGTTGCCCGACGCCGACGGGTCGCGGCGCTCCGAGTTGCGGGAGACCCCACTTTCCGAGCCCCGGGTTGGGAAAACGACCCGCACCCTCGCCCCTCGTTATCGGGACGGCAGGGCTCTGTATGGAAAAGCGACAAGCGTTTTAGCGGAGGGCAAGGGGAAGAGGCTCGGCCGAGGGAGCAAAAACAAAACTTCGCGAAGGCACAAAGCGGACGGCTGGACATGTTTTTGACAGGGAGCCAGCGGCGCTGAGAGGCGGCCGCCTCCAAACAACAGCCCCGCATGTTTTGTCTGGGAGCGGAGCATCCACTGCCATCTTCCACGGGAGCTCGGCTGGGGGGGGAGTGGGGGGCACTGGGGAGAAAAGAGCCGAGGAGAAAAGGAAAACAGACTCCGTCTGGCTTGGCAACAGCCACACACACGCGCTTACCCCCCCCCCCAAGTCGTTCCCGTAAGGACTGGGGAGGCGCAGGGCACCCCGCTTTCTCCCAGCGCCCCGTCACAACTACCTTTTTTACTTTTCATCTTGATCGCCAGGACCGAGACGCCGCTGCCGCCAGACACCCCGCACGCCAGGAGCGCTCGCTCGCCGACGCAACTTTCTCTCCCTTTGCTGGACGCTTCTCCTCCTTTAAACTCGGCGAGGAGGAGGACGGAGAAACAGCAGCAGCACCGCCGCCGCCACGGAGCGCGAATCCAGGCGCTCAGTCCGGGGCCGCGCTGCTGTCAGCGGGAGCCGCAGGGCTCTGCCTCCCCGGGGGTTTTCTGGTGCGGCCGCTGCCGGGGTGGGCTTCCCTCCCCCCCTTCCCTTTGTTCCCTTCTGCCGGCGATTGGCCCCGGCTCCTTAAAGTGAGGAAAAGCACGGGAGGGAAAGGTACACAGCGCCCGCCCTCCCCCTCCTCCCGCAGCGAGTACGAGAGAGTCACCGAGCGCTGCACTGGCACTCGCGGCTGCCGCGCTGCCTCCTCCTCCTCCTCTCTCCTCCCCTCCCGGGCTGCTGGGGCTCTGTCAGACGGGAGGGGAGGGACGGGCCGGCTGGGGGGGGGCGCCCGTACCCGCTCGCTCATGCACGCACAACGGCGGCGGGGGTGGGGGGAGCCCTCCGTGCCTCCCGTTCCCTCGCCTTTCTTCCAGGCAGACGTTTGATCATTAAACTGGAAGGAGAAGGGGGCGAGGGAGGGAAGGAGGAAGGCGCGGGGCGGGGGGGGAGATTTTGACAGCTGCCCTTGACTAGCCTCCTCCTGTTGCTGCCGGATGAACCACCCACTCCTTCGCGTGAATAGCGAGGAAAAGAAAGGAGGAGTACCTATGGCAGGAGAAGGAGCCCTCCAAAGACCGGCGGCCCCCGACCGGCTCGGCGGGGGCTGCTTCGCCTGCCGCCCCCCCCCCCCGCCCGCCCTCTCCCCTGCGACGGCACTGAACGAGCCCCGGCGCCGGCCACCCCCTCCCGCGGGGGGCCGGCGAGCCCCGTTTCTGGGGTTATTTTTACATCAGTTCCTAAAGGTTGTTTTTCTCTCCCCCGCCCGGTGGATTTTGGTGCGACACACGCTCGTAGCTGTAAAAGAGAAAAGTCTCACAGCTTGACTCATCCCTCTCCGGCGAGCACGTGGTGCAGCAACAGTTTATTTTCCTCCGGGATTGGGAAAGGCGGGAGCTGCGCCCCGCTCGTTGGCGGAGGGCTCGCTCCGCATCCCCACCGAGCGGCGGCCACGGGGGACGGGGACCCCGAGCAGCCTCGGCGGCGGGTGCCGGCCCTCCCCCGCCGCCCCCGTCAAAGCGAGGTGCCCGTAAGGCGCCGGGCTGAAATTTCACGCGCGAAGGTTTTTGGCGTGGAAAGTTAAAATAAGCCGCCTGGCCTGGGAACACGCGTGGGGAACGTAGCGTAGCGTGCTTTTAATGCCCGTGAGTGTGTATGTATTTGTATTGCTCCCGCACTGCCACATGTTGGGCTGTTTGCGGGGGGGGGGGGGGGGGCGGGGTGTGCGCGTTGAGAAGCAGACGCTTTAAACGGCTGATGAAATAGTGAATCCCTACGGCAGAGCAGGGCTCCCTCCTGCCTGCCTTCCCCCACCCGGGCATCCGCACCAACGCGCGCTCGCAGCAGAAGAGGAAGCAAAAGCGTTTTAACAGCAAAATCCTCCCCCCCACTCTCCCAAAGTACCTCATAACTATTTTTATGTGTCGTAATTACAGCGACCTTGCCGGAGACAAAACAGCTGTTACATCCTGGGGGGGGAGATGGGAGGGGGAGATGGCTGGTGAGTCACGTCAGTTAACAAGGCCCCCCCCCCCCCGCGCCCGGTGCTGGCCGTTGCGGGGCCGGCGGCTCGCTTTCGGGTGACCGTTGGAGCGTGCTCGCTGGTGCCCGGCCAGCCGGGCTGGCGGGCGGCGGAGCGGCCCGGGCCCACTGACTCACAGCGCCGCGGGCCAGCGCCGAGGCGGGCGGACGGGCGGTTGTGTCGCGCGGCGCGGCGCGAGCCGGGCCGTTACCCGCTGATCCAACCGCCTTCCAACGGCCGGGCGGGGGGAGCGGGCACGCGCGCGCCCTTCAGGCTGCCTTCCCGCCGTCGCCCCTTCGGTTGTGTCCGGGCCGGAGTGAGCTCGGTAGGACGAGGCTCGGGCAGGGGTGGGTGTTTTTAATGTGAGACGAAGCGAGCTATGTCTCTGAGGGACCGATGACTCAGGGGCGGGGGAAGGGGGGTGCGCGCACGCCGCCGTGTTTTTTTCCTTTTTTTTTTTTTTTTTTCGGTTTTGTTTTTGGTTGTTGAAAGTCCCGCTTCCCAGCTGTGAGGGCTGACTCTTCAAACGGGTGTTGTGAGCGTCCGGGCATGGTCATGCCAAAAAAAGTAATGACGGGAAGTTAACAACAGACACGTCAAGTATTTGAAGAGATTTCCCTTTCTCCATACCGCCCGAGCGCCTCATGCTTGCTTATTGTCCTTAGGACTGACGGCAAATTTCTGAACCAAGCTCTCTTTTTCCCCTCTTTTTCCCCTCTTTTTCCCCTCTTTTTCCCCTCTTTTTCCCCTCTTTTTCCCCTCTTTTTCCCCTCTTTTTCCCCTCTTTTTCCCCTCTTTTTCCCCTCTTTTTCCCCTCTTTTTCCCTTCTTTTTTTTTCCCTTTTCCTCTCTCTTTTTTCCTCTTTCACCATGTGTTGGCATTCCATTTTGAGGGGTTTGGGTTTTTGTTTTTTTGTCCTTTGGCAAGCTCACTTTTTATGAGGGAGAAAATAAAAAGTTTTATTTTCACACTGAGCTCAGGCTTGCTTTTAAAAGAGTTAGTAACAGCCTTCGTAGCTCTATTGATTCCTAGGAATTTTCTCAAAGGATGCTAGGATTGATTTTAACTCCCAAGTGGCAGCTTTTTAGCTAGTAGGAGCAGGCAGCAGACTGGTGGGTGTTCATTCCTAGCTCCCTGGGTACAAAATGCATAGAGAGGCATTTTTTTGAACCAACTTACTCCATGGAATGTGAGTATGGAGGGGTGTATCCGTAGTTGGGACCACTGGGAAAGACATAAAGTGGGTATGTGCAATTTGCCTTGCAGTTGTTGGCGGGGGCAATACCTTCGGTCTGTCTTCAAATTCCTGCTCTCTACCACTTGAAGACTCTTGATATGTGTTCGAGGGGGAATCAGGGGGATAAAGTTTGCAAAAAAAGTAGGGTGGGTGGAAGAAAAGTACCTGCAACCTTTACCAGTAGAGCCATAACACACCTGAAACAAGGTTGTACCTAAAGAGAGAGCAGGTGATTTTGTTATCTGTCCTGAGCTCAAATCTAAGGAACAGAACAACTTGATTTTACAATTAATGCAGTAACCCGGTGGCCCGTAGGTTGATGATGGATGTTGGTATTGGCTGCTGTGTGCAGGCAGAAGTAGATGGTATGTAAGACAATATGTAACTTTCCGCAGTTTTTCATGTTGGCGAGGCTGTGTTTTTTAGTATTACCTAATGTGCTGGAGCTGCATCAGCACTAATAATCACATCTCACAAGCAGTTCACACTGCTCGCTAAGCAACTTTGGCATCTGTGCAGCTCCTTGGGTAAGTAGTGATACACACGTGCATTGGGATACATCTGTGCCAACGGGTTTGAACAGCTTGAGTTAGTCAGAGCAAGTTCAGCTCTGTCTGGGCCCATCTGCATAGACATGCTGTAAGTGTTTGTAAAACTGGATTCCAAGAAGGGAGAGAAATAAAACTGGAGGGCCTGGATTTTTAATTGCACAATGATTGTCCATGTCAGCGTACCACATGTGATACCTTGCATGACTAATTGTATGTTATTGTATGTTTCTTACCTTATAAGTGTTTTGCTTTGAGGTGCTGGGCTGTGTTTTCCTAACTACTACTGAAGTCTCCAAGGCCATGCTTTGGGCATAGAAACTCTTAAAGGAAGTACACTGGAAAATCATGACCTAGGCATCTCAGGCTTGTGGATTTTTGTTATCTTAGTCTGTTTATTCCAGTTTCTCATTTATACATGTGAGAATGTGATTTCCACCACACCACCCCCCAACTTTATAGGATGTTATGAAAATAAACCCACTGTTGTTTGTGGAACTCTCAGATGTCATTGAAATGTTTGTGAGAAAATTTATCCTTTTATATTCAGAACACAATTAAGTAGTGCACAGTAAGTTAAGCAGGTCATACCTTCATCAATGAGAATAAAGCAATGTAGCAAATAACTCTTCTTCCAGTGAATAAATCTGTCCTATGCATGGGAAAATGGGAATCGCTGCTATGGGTCACACCCACTCTTCACCTTTTCTTATCCATGACTTTGACTAGTCTCAGTTGTATCAGAGGAAAAGGAGAGGCTACAGAAGGCAGATGTGAGGTAATCTTTTCCCACAAATGTCCCATCCAAATCTTTTCATAGTTTGATACAAGTATTGGAGCAATAGTTTAATAAAACTTCAAATTTTGTTACTGAGATAGCTAGATGGTCTTTATATTGGTATAAAAGTTCAGTATCTCTACAGCATTAAAACTCTGTAATGGCAGTCAGCAGCAGAGTAGCTTGTTGAGTTGTGAATTACATAAAAATGCATTTCTTTTTTGCTTTTTTTCGTACTTGTTTATTTCATTGAATATCCTCTTGTCTTTTGAGACAATAAAAACGGAAGTTCCTGGGTTTTACCTTCTGTGAACGGTTCATTATTTTATATACTTTCATCACATCTGCTTTCTGAGATGAAATTTTGCACTCTTCTCAATCTCTTTTCCTAAGAGAATTACTCACAGCTTTTGATCATTGCCTTGGTTCTCTCCCAAGTCTATTTAGTCCTACAATATTCCATTTTTCAATAAAGGTGACTTTTGCAGCACGCGGTATTCTAAGTGAAGTTATGCCTCTGATTACAATATATATATATATTTGATATTACTCCCTGACCTATTTCTTATGGAATACAGCATGTTAGGCTTTATCTTTGGCTGCTGCTACATACTGAGCATAGGGCTCTATCAACTTTGGAGGTTATATAGCTTGTTTGAAGTTTCTTTTGTGCGTGGTTTGATACTCATCTTGGTGCTGAATTTCTCTTGTCATTGCGTCGTTCATTCATGTAACAAAAGTCACACTGAAGTTAGTCACAAATCTCCCTTTTCCCAAAATACATTTTTGATAGCTGCAGACTCTGGCATCTCACTATTCTTTACATGTCCCCGTTTCTCCCTCTCTCACTGGTCTGAGTTAATATATTAAAGAACACTGAACTGAGTATAGGACCTGGCAGCACTCTGCTGTTAACCTATTGTCATAATAAAACCCAACCATTTAATCTTACACTTCGATTGTCTTGCTCCAGCCAGATATTCAATCATGACAATCATTTGCCTTTTTCCCCTAGCATCTTAGTAGTTTCTCCAGTAGCTCCTTGCATGGAACCTTGTCAAAAACCTTTTGGAAATCTAAATAAATTATGCCAACCAGCTGTACTCCCATAATTAGAGCTCACTTTGCCATCTTTGTGCAAGGGCAAAAAGGGTAAATCAAAGTCCTGAGGACAATCATAACATTTCAGAACTTCTGCATAATAGACTCTGCAACTCAAACACGCTTTTCACTTTTTTCTTTTCTTTTTTTAATGTGGGCATTCTTGTGGTTACCAAAGCTTAAACAAGAACAAAAGCCCTGGGAATTCCTTATGTAGAATCACACTGACTCCTGTCTTACTTATGAGGTATTGGTAAGAATCAGGTTTGCAACCTTTTGGTTCTCAGCACGGGCTTTAATATGGACTCGAGGTAATGGGCATGAGTTATTCCTGATGAGGATCAGCTGCTGGAGCGATCTGTGCTTGCCACTGGCATTTCTAGACATTTACTGGCAAAGGGGAGCAATGGCTTCTGTAGCGTAGCAGGTTCTAGGGCCAAGTCTTTCTCTGGGGCCTCCTTCAACTCTTCTCTGTGCCAGCCCCTGCTCCCTCATCTCCACATGGTTCTCCCCCATGTCTGTGCCTCGGTATATAAGCAAATGGAAACAGAATATTATGATTACTGTAGTGGCAACTTAAGTGTATGTAGTAGTGTTAGCTATAAGAAAATGCAGAAACTTCCTAAGTGACATGATCACTTATGCTGCAAGACTAAAAGCTGTGCAGCTACTCTGGGGAGTGGTTTATGAAACTTGCATTAATGTAAAAGCGATTTCTTCTCCACAGTTTGAAGTCAGACCACTGTGTAAAATTAAAAGAAGTGAATTATAGGTTTAATCTTCCTTGGAGTAATAGTGTTCACTTTCAGGTTTTAAATTAACATAAAAGTTTGACAAGGAACAGACTTCATCTTTTCCTTCCAGTTATGCAGAAATTATAGGTTTTGTTCACCACATGCGCATCTCATAACTGCTTTGCCCTCTTGTCTAAGTGGGGCGGGGGGGGCTCTGGCTCTGCTTTCTTTTGTGGTGCACAAGTGAGCGTATCGAAATCAGGATGACAAATGACATGATTGTTGACAGTCTCAGTTTAGCACAGGAACTTGGGGCATGCAAGGAAATAGATCCCTCATTCCTGAAATTTGAAACTGTGGATGCAATTTTGCAGTTTATGTAATCAGTTTTTGCTTATCTGTAAGAAGTTAAGCAAGTAAAGCAGGTACAGCTGACCAAAAAAAATGTGGTTTTAAGGGGTTTTGATTTGGTTTGGTTTTCTTAATTGTGTGCTGGCTAACTTGCTTTACCACAGGCTGGTTAGTGCATACCAAAGAGAAGGCAGGAGGTTTACTGTGAGGCGCCCTAAGCAAGAGTGACCTCGCTTAGCTGACCTTATCTAAGCAAATACTAGAATGTCTATCTCTGCTTAAGGTTTTGCATCATCAAACCGTATCTAACTGTACCAAAAATCACTGTATGAAGCGACAAAAACAAAGCCTAAGAGATGTCTACGCTTGTTAACTGATATTTTTTTCAGGGCAGAATGTTGATTTAAAATTAAATAACTCTTTCTTAATAACTGTATTTGGGCACTTTTATTCTGTTTAGTGTAGTCTACTCTAAACAAAATAACTTAATGGTCAGCCAAGTATTTGCTTGGTTGAGTCTATGCTAAAAGTTTGTTTTGTTTTTTAAGAAGTGTATTTCAGGAACATTGTCTCTAAAGTTATTTTTGTCCTTACAAAACAAGGTTAAGTTTGACTTGCAGCAGGACAAAAAATGCAATCGTAATGAATGAAATATACTACTTATTATTACACTAAATATTATTCAGTATAACAAAAAATGACATAATTGGTTTTCTTTATAAGAAACGCCTAACTTTGAATACTTGTTATGCCCGTGAACTAAGGAAGTGATTGTACCATATCTTAATACTTTGGGAAATAGAAAGTTCTTGCTAAAGGTGCATGTCACCATTCCCTGTCATTAGGGTGGAAGACTTATGTAGGAAATAAGGATGCCTTCTGGGACAACAGATTTTCCATGTCTTTTTAGCACAATATAAATGTGGATGTTATTGTATTAGGTATAATAATATACAAAAAAACTATTCAGCTGTATAACGTCGTGTTCAACAAAGATTGAAAAGGATGCAGACTAGTTAAAAAATAGTGGGATTTTTATGACAGGTCACAATTAAACACTATATACTGAGTTTAGAAAAGCTTTTACTGCTGTCTGTGCTGTACCTCTCTGAATATATGCTGGGAGCTTTATTTTCAAAGTTGTCAGCTTCGTACTTTTATAGGTATTGCATCCACTTTATTATTTTTGCTGCTGTGATTGCCTTATTAATCTTCGGTGTTATGTAGTTTAAAATTAATGCTTACATTATTCTAAGCTGTAATTTTCACATATTTAAGTGCAAACAGAACATTGTTTCAATATTATAGATACGTTACAGAGATTTTGAGTGACCACTCAAATGTACAGCATTATGGCACGGCTTCATCAATTGAACACGTAAACAAGCTATTAATGTTATTTTATTTACTGAGCATTTATGTAGGTAGTACTCAGCTGAAAAGATTCAGTGCCTGCTTGAGAGGCCCAGCCTTAAGGAGCAATTCTGTAGAATTAGGAACTACTGCATCTATCTTCCAGGTGATACCGGTGAGCTGATCTTTTCACCTACGTGGAGCCATGAAAAGGATGTTTGATGACTAAAGAAAAGGGTTACGTTTTCACTGCTGAAAAAGGCATGTAAGGTTTTTAAAGTGTCAGGTAATGGGTGTTGGCTACCTCTCTACAAAATCCTAGATATAGCCTGAGGCTCTAGTCTTCTGAAGGCAAATGCACATTGTGATGATTTGGGACTGTGCCTATCTGCAGTTATGATTTAGGGCACCAAGGAAGATCACTAAACCTGCATGTGGTCCATCCAAACATGAATACTAGGAGACAATGAGAGCGCTACAGTCTAAGGAAATTAATTTCACCAAGGTTTTATTGTTTTTTGGGGAGGATCACAGCAATTGGTTGGGGGCTTCTGCTCTCTGACGCTCAGTACTTTTGTACTTGGGAATATAAGTCAGGTGTCGGTGCTTGATTTTAAAACCGAAATCCTAAAGGTTTGCAGATAAAGGAGGGTTGATCAAGGGAGAAAAACAGGAATGCATGCTATCTGTGTTCAGTGACGTTGACGTTTCTGAGTCTGCATGAGGTTTTCTGCTCTCGGTGTAGTGCGCCCTTCCTACACGTGATCAGCAAGTCCAGCACTTCTTAGAATAGCATTCTTTTGGATTTATAGGATCCAGCCTGATGTAGGGAAAGGGTTACTCACTGAAAGAAATAGACCATTTAGCCAAAAAAAAAAAAAGGAACCTAGACCCCAAGAGAAAAGTGAGACATAATTTTAAATAAAATCATTTTGTCTACATCGGGATATTTCTTGTGACTGCTGTAGTAAAATGATGCAGCCTACAGAATTGTAATTTTCAGGGTTTTTTTTTTTAAACTATTATGTGTTGGTGAAGGGTAAACTGTAACTTGGGATAATCCCCAGGGCTGGATTTTTGGAACATGGTAATTAAAGATATTCCTGACTGTCCATAAGCAGCTTGAGACAACTAGTTTGTTTTGTGAAGGCCTAAGGCAGCCCGTCATGAAGTAGTCTTTCACAATGTCAAAAAGCGAACATGAGCGTTCATGGATCTCAAAACACAGTGACCCTGTGTATATCCATCTTGGGCACAGTATGCGACCTGTTGCAACGGTTAACTTCAAATAGTTTGAGAAGCCTTAACTTACATGAAGTGAATGGCATTGTGGCAAGACAGTCCTTAAAACTGTGTGTCTTCTAAGCTTTTGTAAGATTTGAGTGGTTTTAGAGAATAAATGCTGAAACCATCCTTCACATAAATATTTTTGTGATAGTCTTTATGATTTTGATCTTCAGGAGTCTTTAAACAGTCATCTCAAATGCCAGAAATCATAGGGACATTCTCAGTACTTCATGGGTGCTCTGTGGCCTGCATAATTAGCTAGGTGGTAAGAGTCCTAGCTAATTGTTCTTTGTCCTGCAGTAGGCAGAGCCACATTGTTCTTTCAGAGAAGTAGGAGATAACTGCCGTGGGAGCTCAGGGAAAATTGTGGTAATGCATTAGGAGACACTGAAGGTACAAGTAGTTGAGCTTGGATCCTCAGTGTAAAGTGAGTACTTTAGCAGCCTGACTGAAAGCAACCTTGGGTTGAATACTAAAATTATAGTGTGGAGATTTCATGTCTTGATAAGAAGGGGTCTCAGGACACTTAAGGAAGAAATTAAGCTAGATGAGCAAACATAAGTCTTTACACAGCTGTTAATAATCTGTTGATCTGTTAACTATTAAAACACCAAAATACGTCTTTCCTCCTTCCCTTGCTAACTGCAATGCTAAAGAGGCATAGTAAGAGCTACAGATCCTAATACCAGTAAATACCAGAATCTGATATAGCTGCCCCACCTCTGCACTCCTTATGAGGTGTAACAAAACATGACAAGTCTAAGCAGGGTCATTAGTCTCCTGAGGATCTGGAATTGAATCACCTGGATGCTAACAGTCTTATGTAGGATCTTCAAATGGCTGAGGATCTGATTTCAGCTGTTCAGAGATAAACCTCAGGTGTGGAGCTGTTTTGATTAACTGGTTAGTCCTGAAAGGTGTAACAGAAGGCTACGGCAAGTTCGAATGACTTTCAGTCTTTGTGTTGAATTGTTTACAACTTCACAAGGTGTTAATTGTCTGTTTTACCTGTGTGCAGTTAAGGCAGATGATTGACATCTGTTTCAATCTCTTGCAAGTGTGCCCGCAGTCTCAAAATCTAAGCAAGCTGCATACAGCTAGGTCCTGACTAGCATTTCTATTCTTAAATTACTTTAGTTGAAGATTGAGTAACTTCCCCTTTGAAGATAGAACCTTTTAGCCTTAAATGTAAAATGAAAACGTTGAAAGTTTCAAAAATCCCATATTTGTTTTTGTCTTGCTAATTGATATTGAACCAATTAATGTGTTCTGACTTCTCTGTGAAGAAACTGCTGCCAGGTTTAATAAGAGATAAATCATGTATATCTGCAGTAAACTCCAGGGGACACACAGCACTCTATAACTCTATACTGTCAAATGCTTAACCTATACCTATTCATGGTTAACATAACATGCCTAGCTCACGCTAAAATATAGACGTGCCCAGCCGTGTGTGATTATGTCATGTGGTTAGCCGGAGCCATGCTGCCACAAGCAGTGCTGGTCAGGAGGCCGGTAGAGCAATAGCTGCTTCTGGTGAATCTTATTTTTCCTTTTAGAATAAAGAGCCTTTTAGTCAACAGCGATAACTAGATAGACACTACATTGTATGTGATGTACAACCCTGAAATGGACATGAAATCTAGGGCCAAACTGGCATTAAGTACTTACCCTCCCTGAGAGTTTTGAAAATTTCCCCTTTTTTGGGGAAAAGAGGGAGTTTAAGCAATGCATCGGCTTACAATCTGTGTTCAGTTACAGAAGTGCTGAAGTAAATTTAGTCGCCCCGTGTTTTTTTTTAATTCCACTCTTTAAACTGAAGTTTTTATCTGATTCTTTAACACAGACACTGAACCACATATTTGAGAGAGATAGAGATAAGGATTACATAAGAGACAGTACTCATTGCTTGTTAATTAGTCTGGTGGTAGTAAGTGTCATCTTCCAAAACATGACTTCTCAAATTGGTTTTTAGAAGTGGAAAAGCTTATTCACTCAGAAAAACGATGTTAAATGATGTTGTATTACGCAGTGTTTTGTTAAATGCAGAAGTTTAAACAAAGCTTGTTCTATGCTATGGAGATAAAACACGGAGAGAAAACTGTCGCTTTCTTACAGTGCTGTACTGTTCTTGCTTCATTTTGCAGTAATACAGTTAATGTATCTATAGTCTTGATATGAAAGCATGAACATGGATAATAAAACAAAATTTAATTTTGTGGGTAGATCCTACCACTCTAAGAGGAGATGAATAATAACACAGAGTGCATTTATCTAATTTTTTTTTTTTTTGCTGTCTGGTGTTAATATTATAGAGCATTTCAGACTGATGTTCTGTTCCATATGTATGGGTATGTCCTGGGCTTACGAATACATATGTGCTTAGGAACATATATATATACACAATGTGGTAACCTGTCCTGACCTTCACTGTTGGTGTAAATCTTAGCAGAAAACACAAGGCAGACAACATTAAGCACTGTTTGACTACATCTGTATATCTCTGTGTGTGTAATATGCACACGATGGTGTTATATAACTCTGATTCTTGACAGTGATATTTTATAAATGTTCCTTGTTGTCTTACTACACTAATAATAATAATACATGTGCAGATGGAAGATACTGTGTTGCAAATTTGGTAACAACATTATTTTTGGAAGGCTTAGCAAGTGGAATGCCTAGCAGAAATGATCATTCTGGTGTGTGTGTTGTGCCGACATCTGCTGGGAAATGAGGCGTTTCTGTAGACTGGCCAAAATTTAAGTCCTGTCCAAGTGACACATGTCATGCTAAATTAATTTTGAGCACTGATAACAGTATGATCTTGTCATTGTGGCATTCCTGCTTCACTAATTAGCTGAGATGTGAGGCTTAGTGTTGACGAAACACCACACTAATGTAGCCATACTACTTTTCATTCCCATGTCCATATAACACAGTGTTATGCATGACAGCTGTGACGAAAGTCACGCTTATGATTATTTACAGCAATACACTTTCCCTGAAGTGGCCAAACAACTTGGAAACCGCTGTTACAGAAATACAGTGACCCTGTCAGAAATGTCCATTATACTTCAAAAGTGTGACATTGAGTACAATTAAGATAAGGCTTGTTGGTGGCCCAGTGTCAGAAATAGCTTAAGGCAGCAGAAAAGGCAAGCAGGTGTTGGTGGAGATAAACACAAAACCACCTTGGACTGCAGACTGCATGGCCAAGTAAGCTTCTTTGAGTGGGGGGGCTCAGCATTACTCAAGCAGACACACTTAGTGTTTAGGTGGTCTTACAGTTTGGAAGTGAGACTGGCCTAGTTCAGATTTGTGGAAAAACTTCCATGGACTGAAGTGAGGCAGGGTGCTATAACTTCTAGTTCTGCTAGCATTCAAAGATGCTGCACTTCTCATAAATTTAATTTCTGCAATATGAATGGACCTGATCAGCAAATTAATAAAGTGTAACTTGCTTTGACAGAGCCAGAGGGAGATATAAAAGAGATATACTGGAGACAGGAGAATGAGAAGTGCCGCACATGGTTTCCATTTTGGACCTGAGCTCTGGTGGAGAGTGAGAGAGAGTGTTGCGACCCTTAAGTGGCTAGGCAAGTGCAGAGCCCTAGAGTTGGTGGGGTTGTGAAAGGGCTACCAAGGGAAGGTGAGGGCCAGCAACAGCTTTCAGTCCTGGCACCTTCCATGTGGGAGCAGTTGCTGGACATTTTCAACTTCAAGCTTAGAACCAGGTTAAAATTTGAGGTCTGGGCAGTAGTGGTTATGTTGTGTCTCATGGCTGTACGTAATTTTTTTCAAGCTGTAACTGCTGTGATCACTGCTAGTGACAAAACAGGATCACCAACTCTACAAACTTTGATAGCCATCAAAGTATGAGTTAGTAAAGCGGGAGTCAGAGATCAGAACCTGTCTGTCCTCAGAGTAAGTATGTGGAAATTGTGACATCACTGAATTAAGTAAGGACATCTAAAATAACCCTCTTAGGTTTTGTGAAGCAACATGAGGACCTGAATGTCCTAACTTCCTTGCAAATATTCACTCTTGTTAATTTTAAAATACATCAAAATGATCTCCGTGGCGCTTTCAAGAGAAAGGGGATATCCTCCATTCTCAGCACTAAAGCAAGAGGCAAAACCACACAGGTCTGGGAGCTCTCAAATTGCCAGTACCAGAGGTTCATGGATAATCTTTGACTTGGATATTATGGATTGTTTTAATGTTTCATAACCATATCCTCCTTGATCTGCAAGTCTCTACATAGGCAGTTCTGTGCTTTGAATTTATGGGAACAGACACTCCTTCAACTAGTTTAAGAAGGAACTGATTTCCATTACTTATTCAAAATTAAAAAGAAATACTTCCAACAACAGAGTTGAAGGCATCATTATATTATCAGCAATTGAAATAAAAGCTTTGTCATCAGTTACCCATCATTTAAATACTGTAATTAAAAAGGAGAGGTAGACAACTGAACGTATGTCATGTTTCAACGCCAGTCAGCAGCTAAGCCCCACGCAGCTGCTCACTCACTCCCCCCACAGTGGGATGAGGGAAGAGAATCAGAGGGGTAGAAGTGAGAAAATGCGTGGGTTGAGATAAGGACAGTTTAATAGGTAAAGCAAAAGCCATGCACGCAAGCAAAGTCAAACAAAGAATTCATTCATCACTTCCCATCAGCAGGCAGGTGCTCAGCCATCTCCAGGAAAGCAGGGCTCCATCATGCATAATGGTTATTTAGGAAGACACATGCCAGAAATCTGAACGTGTGTCCCCCCACCTTCCTTTTTCTTTCCCCAGTTTTATATGCTGAGCATGATGTCACATGTTATGGAATATCTCTTTGGCCAGTAGGGAGGAGATACAGCCGACCCCAACTAACCAAAGGGATACTCCATACCCTGTAAAATGTCCACCAAGTTCATTTAATCCGTTACTTTGGTCTCCATCTTTCATGGTGGTCACTCAGGACAGGAGAGGCAGTGTGTTCCGTGGAGTTATTAGGCACTAAAGCCAGCTCAGGTGGGGTCACTGCTGCACTTGCACTGCTTCTTGTAAAGCTTGTTCTCCATTAGTTCAGGTGGTTCCTGCTATACTAATGCCTATAACATGCAACTCAAATCATGAGTTACAACAACATAAAGGTATACACATTACAGTCTCCACCCTGGTCCCTTTGGGCCAGGTTATAGGGTTTAACTTTCCAGTGAACTCCTCCCCTTTCTCCTAGCCTGGCTAGCAACAAGTGGTTCCTGCTATAGTAATTCCCATAACATGCAACTAAAATTCTAGGTTTAACTTTACTCCCGATTTCCCTACCTCCTCTTCCTCCCTGGGCAGCGTAGGGGGATGGGGAACGGGGGTTGCGGTCAGTTCATCACATGTTGTTTCTGCTGCTCTTTCTTCCTCAGGGGGAGGACTCCTCGCACTCTTCCCCTGCTCCAGCGTGTGGTCCCTCCCACATAGAGACAGTTCTCCACAAACTTCTCCAAGTCCTTCCCACAGGCTGCAGTTCTTCACAAACTGCTCCAGCGTGGGATCCTCCATGGGTGGATCTCTGCTCCACTGTTAACATCCATGGGCTGCAGGGGGACAGCCTGCCTCACCATGGCCTTCACCATGGGCTGCAGGGGAATCTCTCCTCTGGTGCCTGGAGCACCTCCTCCTTCTCCTTCTTCACTGGCCTTTGCTGTCTGCAGAATTGTTTTGGCTCAAGTTCAAACTGGAGGTCTATCTTGTCCAGTACTGCTGCACAGAAGCAGGGATGCTGTGGCCACCTGCCAGGCCAGGTGCATTGCCATTGTGGTTATCAAAATGTTCCCAGGCGCAGCAAAGTAACATGATAAGCAGTACAGCAGTAGGGCAAGCAGAGAAAGCAAAAAGCAGCCACTAACAAGTACAAGACTTCAATTTACAGTAAGGCAAGCAAGCCCCATGACAAGCACAAGAGCCTGCCTCTTAATAGCTAAACAGCAATAACAGCTCTAAATTTGACCAAGCACATTCCAATCAAGTCTGTCATTATCTTGAACCCTTGGAGCCCCATGTTGGGTGCCAAAAAGGACTGTCATGGTTTAACCCCAGTCATCAGCTAGGACCACGCAGCTGCTCCCTTACTTCTGCCCCCACCCCCTAGTGGGATGGGGAGAAGAATTGGAAAAAATAAGGAAAACTCGTGGATTGAAATAAAGACAGTTTAATAAGTAAAGCAAAAGCCGCACACACAAGCAAAACAAAACAAGGAATTCATTCACCATTTCCCATTGGCAAGCAAGTGTTCAGGAATCTCCAGGAAAGCACGGCACCATCATACATAACGGTGATTTGGGAAGACAAAATGACAACTCTGAGTGTCTCCCCCTTTCCTCCTTCTTCCCCCAGCTTTATATACTGAGCATGACATCATATGGCATAGAATATCCCTTTGGTCAGTTGGGGTCAGCTGTCCTGGGTTGTGTCTCCTCCCGACTTTTTGTGCACTCCCAGCCTACTCGCTGGTGGGGCAGTGTGAGGAGCAGAAAAGGCCTTGACTGCTTAGCAACAAGTAAAACCATCATTGTGCTATCAACACCACTCAATCCCAAACCAAACAGCACCATGCCAACTGCTAGTAAGAAAGCCAACTCTACCATGATATTCCCCCTTTTCCCTCCTTGCTGCTATTTCCCCCCTTGCTACTATTTATTTGAAGAACATCTGTGTTATAAGAAACATAGTTATTACTGCTATTTATACTGTAGCATGAAGTTAATGAATTAGAGTGTAAAGTAATATTATATTTCACAGTTTTCAGGTTTGTTCTGGGTTTTAGTTTTGCTTTTTAAGTATCAAGTTATTTATCAGAGGCATAGAGGCTTCTTCTAACCTAAGTACATGTTGTTTCTCTACTACTGAAATATCAGTGCTAAGTAATTGCTGAAATCTTTTTCATTTTTCTCTTTATCTTTACTTGGCCTTCACTGGCTTTGAAGTTTGGTTCAGGTCAAATTGTACATTCATCTTTTAAAGCATCTGAGGCGATAACCTCAGTTTGTCCTTTAGATCCTGAAAGCTTACATTTCTGTTCAACTTTAATTCAGTTCTTCATGGTCTGTACCGAAATTGTTAGAGGTACTGAGTGATTTATTTTTAATGAAAAATAAGAGGCATGCATCAGGCATCACACAGACTTTGCAAGAATGTATTGTAGGAAAAAAGCTCTTGGATTTTACTGCAGCTGTCACCAGTCAGTTTGCTTTCTAACAAAATCTGATTTATGGACGTGAAAACAGGAGTCTTGAAAGCTGCCTGTCCAGTGAGAACAATTCATTAATTAGCACTTCTTCACTCGTGATTCTGAGCGATATAAACTTATGTCCTGGAATTTCCTTTTTGCCGCCAGAGAGTCTAATCTGTATAATATGTCTGTGTCTGCATATATGTTAATATGCACTGGGGTAAAAAACTGTCATAGATACTTTATAAAATTCTATACTTTATAAAAATTTATATTTTCTGCATCAGCATCATAATCTGTCTGGCAGATTTCTACCATCATTCTGCTGGAGAATTTTTCTCTTTCCAAAATAGAGACCGCATTAGGACATCCATTTTGAATTATGAGCTGTCTTCCCAGAAAAAAAGTTTAGACATCTTAGAGAACAGCCATGGTAAGACAATTTTTGGTTCAATCTCAGAACTGTTGGACTAGGCCCTTGAAGTGGAGGGGTCTGGATTTGTTTTTTTAAAATCTTTTTTTTTTCTTTGTTTTTACAGAAGGGAACCAGCATGGTTGATAGACTCTCAGCAGGAGTGCAGAACAATCAGAGGGAGAGCCTGCTTGGCTGAAGAGACAGGTAGGAGGCAAACTTGGATTCTCTGTGAACAGGAGCACTTGGAGAGGAAGCAGGAAAATCTTTGGCTTGAAACACTGACAAAATTTGGACTGTTGCAGAGGCAAGACCAAGCTTTACTGAATTCTGTGACTCTGCAGCACTTCTTAATAATAAAGTAACTGGTTGAGAAATTCTTTTTCTGGGCCTAAGTACCATGTGTCTTGGGTTGGGTTTTTTGTGTGTGAGATAGTGCCTGGAGGTGTCAAACTTGAATTACAACACTGAGGAGGAGTTCTGAGAAAATATAAGAAGATTACTGAATGGGAAAGGGGATTCTTGGACATATAAGGCTGCAGTTCAAAGCTCTTTGATAGCCAGGTCAGGAAGCACTGTGACTCAGGGAAGGGTTTACACAAGGCATCGGGGCCTGGGTGAGAGCAATGCTGGTCCAGAGGTAGAAACAGTAACCAAGTCAATTTAAAGATATTTAGCTTTGGATTCAGCTGACTCATCTGGCAGGTTAGCTGTTATCCCAGGCCTTGGGGCTCAGCCTTAGATTTCAGTGAAGAGTTGTAGCAATCTTTGATCCTGCAGCTCTTAATGCTGCAAATAATCCTGTTTTTCAGAAGAGAAGTTGCAGAAATTGCTGCTGTTGTCTTCCATGGCAGCTTTTGGGCAGTTTTAGTCTGGCTGCATTCGTGGAATGGGAACACTGATGCCGTGGGTCTTCGCGAGTCTTCACTTGCCCTGTATTGTGGGCAAGTCATGATCCCCATTTAAGAATGGAAGATGGAGATGCTAATGGAGGAGTTGAATCCAAATGTTAATGTTACAGTGCCTATATTTAGGTACTGTATGTTCTTACTTAGTGCCTTACTAAGAGGGGACATATGTGTCCTGCGTAATGAGCACTGAGAATGCATTGGACCTGTTCCCCATCTGATACTATTTTATCATGATTTTAACTTTGGTACCAGTGAAATTATTACTCACAGTTGTTATCCTCTGAAGCAGAAGAATTAAGTTCTTGTATCTTCTCTATTTGTGGGGAGACCTTGACATTGGTTGTGGTTTCCCCTTGCTCTGTGTAGCTTCACCTCTCAGTGGTAACATTGACATACTTGTGGAGCTTAATTGTAACACAGCTTCTTCAGTATCTGCTACTAAAATAGTGAATTAGCTGCCAAAGTTCAGGTTTGTTAGAAATTACTCCCTTTTTCTGTAATTAACAGAACACTTTCACAGGTACAGCCAGACATATAAATTTGGTGCTAAAGCATTACGATAAGGCTATAATGATCATGCACCAGTTTGCAACAGATGCGTACTTCCTTCATGAACTTTTATTTCACTATTTAAATAAAAAAAATGAAAAAGGTGGGAGGAGAGGACAAGAGGGGAAAATCTTTACTGAAAATAATTACATTAGCTTTTCTGAGACGTGTTCTGTGCAAAAAACTGGGACTGGAGATCTGGGTAAAGGTGATACATTTTAATTTCTTTGCTCAGAGAGTGACTGTGTGTCAGCTGTGTTGTGGCAACTGCCATTGCATATGTGCTGCTAGGCTATAGGAAGCCTGAAGCCTATGAACCTCCAGTAAAAGGGTTTAAGCTAGATCAGTCTGTCTCCTTTTGATAAGCTAAAAAAGCAGCCACATACCGTGTTCCTACAGCACCCTGTGAAGTGTCATAATTCAGCCATACATCAGGATCCTGAGGTGGAACTACCCCACTAAAGTTACTAAAACTTTGATCTGCAATGTTTCTTCTTTGGTGCCAGTATCGTTTGTTTTCAAAACAGTGGATTAAATGAGAAAGGTTTCGGTTGGATCTAGTTATCCTAATAGAAAGAGTGATTATGCAATTTTAAAAGTATTTTAGGACCAGTGACCTGAGTTCTTAGTGCTGGTCATCCCTGCATTCACTGAAGTGCAAAGTCTAGCTTTCTAAATGGCGTTTGTTTGACTGGGCAGTCAGCCCTGGCTTAATCCCTAACACTGACTCTGTCCAAGGAAGGCTTGGGCTGAATTTACTTTAAGGAATGAATACACACGATGATATGCTTGCACTCTACGTCCTGTTCCTTCATTCATACCAAGCGGGAAACTGGACAGTGTGTACACCAGCTCCTGCCTGGCTGTCCCACATGGAAGGAACAGCGTAGGGAATGCTGAGTCATGTTAGATCTCACCCTGGTGGGACACGTTTTGTGTGATGTTGCTGGAATGGTTTACCCCTTTACAACCAAATTAAAAATACATCTAATCTGACTTTTGTTATCCCCCCCTCCGTGTTTATTTGTATCTGCATGTGTTTGTTTACAGAAAACTGTTTACGTTGTACTTAGTACCATTTTGGATGCCTTGTGATCAACTCTCACCCACAGGACATTTGATAAAAATCAGTGATCTAGAGGTCTGGGTCAAACATGCCTTTGTGCAGCACGTCATTTTCTCCTTGATCTGTGACCTAGAGATCATATTGAAATGGCCATGATTTAGAAGAACTAAAACCGGTCTAAATTGATTTTGATACTTTCCAGAGGAAGAATTCACTGTTTCATCCAGTTTATATCTGACACAGCAGGAGAGAGGAAAGGAAAAATAAGCTGGTTGTTAGAAACTTATGTTTTCAGATCATCTTGCTGGTTTCCTGTGCTTGAATTTGAACACAGTAAGATTCTAGGGAGTTTCATTTTTGAAGCTCCCCCCCTGCCCTCTGCCGCCACTTAGTTAAGTCTTGGTCAGGGATTCTATTTCACATGTTTGTCTTAGTGACTGTTAAGAGACGTGTTCCTTGTCTTCAGTTTACTATATATTTTTTCAGTTTCAATTCAGACCACCTTGTCACTCCACCTGTGAGTAAGTAGCTAGTCTTGCTGTCTTGCCCTTGCATTTAAATCCTCTTTTGGAAGGACTGCTGTTTTTCCAAGTCACTATATTCAGCTGGCTGTGCAAACAGGAGAGTGACCCAAAATAGCTGTGATTTCCAGTATCACGAGGACTGTTCAAGTCCTCCTTAAGGCTTAAGGTTGTAATCTTTCTCCCTCTGTCATCATCCTCTCCTGGAGCTCTTTCCCCACCACACTGTGGAAACTTTTTTTTAAGCCATGATCTTTAAATCTGGCGAGTCATTCAAAGGTAATGCCAGTCATTAGCTAGAACAAGCATATGCTGCTTAGTCATGAAGTGACACACATCCCAAGGGAATGTTCCAGCTCCCAGATTCCTGCATGCTCTGTAAGAGATCTTGTACAGATCTTGTAACTAAATATTTATCAAGTCAGAGAGAGAGAGAACGACTTCCTTTCTCACTCTGGTGCATTGTCACTGAGTGTGGTTTATATCTTCACTTTAATGGATGTGTAGTTATTTATACAAAGCTATATAAAGTTATTTAAACAGCTTGCCTAATAGAGACTTACCCAAGAACAGCCTGTGTTACAGAGAGTTACAGATCCCTGGGTTAAAGTCCAGTTCAAGGGCCTGAAACAAGATCTTCCATGGTAGCTGTAAATACTCTAGCCACTAAGCTAATACGAGAGGCTAGGTGTTAAACATACAGTCTCGTTTTTGGCTTTTGCAAGCACTACATGTAGCTTAGGGATGTTCAGAGCTAACCTGCAGGCTCCAGTTGTCCCAGTGAATGTGCTGGAGGAAGAGCCTGGTTGAAGGCTTCTGGCTTCAGGGATTTGCTTCAGTCAGTGACATACCTATGGAGTGATGCTAGGATGGGTTTGAGGACATCAAGTCATGAAAATATACCTAGCAGCGGGCTTAGAAAGCAGCTTTTGCATAAATCAGTAGTGCTTACAGAGGCCTTAGTCATCTAGTATCACTTCATGTTGGAGATTTTCTTCTGTTTATCTGTTATTTAGGTTGGAGTTACTGATATTGGAAGGGATTAGTTATACGTGTCCCAATATTGCCATTTTAGAATGAAAACCAAAAAAAGTAAAATGGTCCTTGAAGCACTCATGAAAGTACTCCGTTTCTTAGGTAATTAACAGATCTAAATAACTAGTTGCAGATTTTTATGTTGATATTAAAAGAAACACTTATTCTTGTTCCTATATTCTTCTTGACCTATTTGAAAATGTGACTTGAATAAAGGCTGAGTGACTGCATTTCAACTAAAAACATAATAGTAAGCTTGAAGGAACACCACCCACCCCTTCCCCTCCAAAAGGAAGCATTTAACAGTCAGTTTTTTTTCTTCTCACGAGCATTTTCATAGACTCTGGAAGCAAGGAAACATATAGGCTTTGCAGCATGGACAGAAGATCAGTGTAGCAATTGCTTTATTTCAGTCTTGGTAGGCAGTGGGAGGCTGAGCAACCTTTTTGGAGAAAACCTCCAGGCTGAACTTGCTCACTGCATAGAGCAGTATAACCTGATAGAGCCGAGGGCTGCACGGAGGTCTCTAGAGAAAACCAACTGCTTATATTCAGCCTGCTACGAAATAAGTAACCCATGCAGATTCAAAGCACAAACCTTTGATGCCCGTGAAAAGTACATTCCTGTAACTAAGGAACTGCCCAACTCTGCAGTAGTTTCAGTGTCTGGATATGTTTAAAATGCAATGTAACGTAAAGGAAGGGGAAGAACAGTTTTCAGGGTTATACTTTCATCTGTGCTACTAAGCCTAACTGTTAATTTAACATCAAGCTTAATTTCATTCCAGGTCTTCATTTGCTCCGTTACCTGGGGTAAATGCAAAGTGGATTTAGTGCTATTGTTTCAGACTTGTGCTGAATTAAATCAGGATGTGAAATGAGGATGTGGCCTAAACCATAGTAAGTACAACATATTTTTCCACAGTTCTCTTTTCAGTGCTCATTTCAGTTTATGCTGACAAATATTGCACGCTTTTTGTACTTGTCTTTTTGCACAGTTATTTTGAAAAAAGTATGGTTGGTGTTTAGGCCTGACTTAATTATTTGAGTTTGAGGGTTTTTTCCTTTGTCTCAGCAACAGCAGGGTAGAGTTAGGACAGGATTAGGATACGTAATTACATGTAAAAATAAATTAGTTCAGTCACTCTTGCGGGGAGGCACTGCATGCTGCTCCTTGATATGTTTATACGTGTTAATTTATCACAGTTTCTAACAGGAAGGCTCTCAAGCAGTCTCCACATCCACGCCTTCCTTCTGATGGCACTCTGGAGCAGTGGGACTGCACAGCCAAGCTGCTGTAGTATATCAGTCATCTCAGTTGCAAGGCAAAGCCAACACAGCTTTCAGTTAAACCTTCAAAGGGCCCTACAGCATCCTCGATTTGCGCTTTGTGGAGGTAGGGGTCATGTCTGCAGTTGTGGTCTTTGGGAAGGGTCTCAGTATTGCTGCCTCTGAGCAGGGACAGTTTTCCTGGGGGTAAGCATCGAGGTTGGGTGTTTCTGGGGAAGATGTTTAGGGAATGGGGGCTGAAACTGTTACGGACTAACACCATGCCTTTTGCATGCAAGGCAAAACCTTACAAGCAGTGTGCCACCCCTGCTCAGCAGAACTGGTGAGAGGTCTGTGGCTCGGCTAGAGCCAGGACAGCCACATGGGAACACCTCACACGCAGCGTGGCTGAGGGAGGGTCTGCATCTCCTGGTGGAAACCTGCCTAGGCAGGGCTTCCCCTTCATCTGTGTCCTGGTTTGAGGTAAAACAGAACCAGTTTTCTTTTCAGTAATTTTACTTTTCAGTTAAGCCTCTTCTAACTCTCTGAAATTAACAGCGTACTTTTCAGACAGTGTCCACTTCTAGCAGGTAAGGTCTGATATTTATAGTGAATACCAAGGAATGGTATGCAGAGGGGGTCTTGCTTATACTTATTGCTGTAACAGCCAAGGTCAACTACCTTTGTTATGTGCCAAGCTGCAAGGTTGGAAGCAGAAAAAAGTGTAGAGGGGTCACACCTGCAGGGAGGTGCAGACAGGACAGGTGACCCAAAACTGACCAACAGTGTATTTCATCCCATCTGCCCCATGCTCAGTATAAAAGCTGAGGGATCAAAGGGGTCAGCCCCTTTCTTCAATGGCCGGCGTCTGAGGAGGACTCTGTTCGTCTGTCTTTGATCCCGATCCATGCATTCCTGAATCCAGATCTAGAATCCAGTTCCTGTCCATTGCTGAGTCCAGTCTGGGACTTCCCCAGTGCCTGCCAGTGACGTCATCCTGGGAGCTTGATGCTGTTTTGTATATACTGTATATATTTCATTATTTTCTTATTAATATTACTGTCTTTCTCTTATTACTATTTTTTATTAATATTTCATTAAAGTAGTTAAATTTCTTTTCAACTCATAAGTCACTCTCTCGCTCTCATTTTCTCTTCTCCCTGAAGGGGGGAGAGATAAAAGAGAGCATCTGTCATTCGTTTTAGTGGCCAGCCCAGCCCAAACCACAAGTCTGGCACACTGAGTTCTCCTCCACCAGAAGTAGTGATCTTGTCTTTGGTTCCTCCACTGTTAGAAGGGCAAAGCAAAGCAGCATCTCAACAGGGAGAATTTTCTTCACCTCCCAGAGGGGAGAGAGAAAAACAGGGACCTGAACTGTTGACTTCATGTGAGCCAGACAGGTCTTACAGGCATAGCTTTGCTCTACAGACCCACACTGGGTGTTTGGCCTGGTGAGTGTGAAAGGTCTTACCTTCCCTGGTAGGATGCTTTGCATGCAGTGGTGATGTAGGAGGTTCTACCTGAGCAGCCAAAGCAACAAATCCATAGCACCCCGTTTGAGATGTGTGTCCCCTTCACCCAGCACACCCAACTCCACCACTGAAAGCAACCTTGTCAGTAGTTCAGTTTGTGAGATGAGTCCAGTCCAGTGGCATTGCAACAGGTTCAGGAGCTCTGTTCCCTTGTGTTCCCTGTTCTGTACTTGGGTCTTCCCCAATATTCAAGGCAGCAGCCTTCAGGGTACAAGGTGAAGCTTGTCACCACTGTGCCTCACCTGGCTATGGAAGGGAGGGTAGTTTCGGCAATGTGAGGACTATGCCAACAAGCCTGTGAGGCAGAGCACTTCTGATTTAGTGTGTCCTGATGTAATGGGTGCAAGATGTTCTCAGATCAGAAAGTGGCACTCACAAAGTATGGATTCCTGTGCTTCCCGGGTACCAGATTTGATGTGGCTGTTTTAATTTCCAGTTCTATATGAAAAATTTTGTTTTTATTAAAGAACCCTAAGCTGCTTAAAAAGATAATTAGCTGCCCACCACCACCAGGATTTTGATGGAAAACTTTTAAATAAATGTAGAAGTGTTTGCCTAGGATCAGAATGGTAGTTTAGGAGAATGGCACTGTAATATATTAAAGAAGTTTTGCCCAGGAATGCTTGATACATTAAAGATTACCTTGGTACTCTAAGTTGTTAAACTAGGTGTCTGTGGAAAGAGAAGCAAATTCTGTGTTCAGTACATCGGCCTTTGCTGTACAATGCATCCAGCAACATTAGTATTTACCTTGTACATTATTTTCTCTGTTTTGGAAATGTAAATATGTACTTGTAGCTATAAGATCATGTTAATAATTTTATCAGGAGATCAGTTCACCAGATCTTGCAGCTGAACTATTGCCATGGTCATGACTTATAATTAAAGAGGAGAATTTGGCTATGCCATGAAATAGGACTCCAGTGAGATTGGTCAAATATATAATAGGTGAGGCCTTGAACTGAAGAGACTCAGTGAGTCAGAGTGATTTGGTAAGTGACATGTTTTTCATGGTGCCTGTATAAGAGAATGACTAAGAAACCCAAACCCCAGTATGAGTATGCAAATAAAACCCTTTGCTCATATCCTGGTTCAGTATTTGGATCCCCAGTTTGCCAACCCTTTTTCTAATGTTGAAATGAAATCCACACCAAAATAAATGGTATTCTACAGTTCTGTTCCAGCCTGTTATCCACAATGTCCGTAGATTGGACTAGATGACCTTTAAAGGTCCCTTCCAACTCAACACGTTCTATGATTCTATGATTAAAGAACACAAGGAACACTGACAGCAACAAAATATTTCCAGTCTGAGGTAGAAATAATTTTTAAACAAAAGGAGGAGAAATATGTCTCCTTTGGATTCAGACCACAAATGGGACATCTCAAGTACGTGAACTTGAGAGTCTTTAAACTTTAGAGTTTAAAACAGAGATCTGCAAATAATTTCAGCTATATGGCTTTTGCTGCACATGTCCTAACACAGAGTGCTTGCTGCAGCAAAAGTGCAGTGCAATAATTACTTGCAAAAATAACTTCTCTCTCTGTTCACATTCATCCGTCATCATTAAAGGGCTCTTGTAACATTAAATGCAAGTCTGCTGTTAAAGTGATGGTTGTAATGAGAAAAGGAAAAGATACTGCGTTAACATCTGAATAAACAGGAGATGATCCATGAGTGATTGGTCAAGATTATTTTCACCCATCGTTTTAATGTGCAAGTCAAAAGTTTTCTTAGTAAAGAGAGAGCAGCTTTGGGAGGTGACTGAACTCATAGTGACACGTCATTTTAATATTTGGCTAAGCAGAAAAGCCTTCTTTTAAGTTTGGAGGGGGATAGCTTAAAGCGCAAACTATTTTGTTGCTACTGTTCCATTCAGGCAAACTTTCAGTGTAATCGAAACAATATCCATTGTATAGCATGTCTTTTCCCTGTTGTTGTCAGAAATATTTCTATGAAAATCAAATGTTTTTCTTTCTAATCAGAAAGACAGTGCTATGACTTCCAGAGGACACCCAGACAGAAAATCTTCGGTTTTAATCTCAGCTCCTATGTGTCTTTTTTAGCTTGTTTCCCTTCTCTGAAGGGCAGCAATAGCTGCCTACATAACTTGTCATCTCTAAGGATGAGTCCTCGTTCTTGTCTGGAATGTGGAAGGGAGCAAGAAGCCAGCAGAGCCCATCAGGTCCAATATTTGGTGAGCCACTGAGGAGGGAAGAGGAATTGTTCTGAAGCCCCACTATGTCAGGTCCTCTGCACATGAATGCTGACAGGCAGCACCAGATTTGGGTGCCACCTCAGTATTACTGTTTTCTGGAACTTGTTATATATTTTGTGATTATGGGAAGATTTTTACCCCAGTGTCTCCACTGAATCTACTTGTCACCTAGGCCCTCAGCCACCTTTAGTATTTTCTTCCCTGATGGTAATATTTGCCCTCTCCTGGGCTCTGCTAGTTCACTCAGTAGCTATATACAGCTGTCTGCTGCAGGACCTTACTGGCAGTATAGGTGTCTCTGCTTCTGAAAGCCCATGCAGGGTAGCAAAACAATCCTAAACTGCCCAAAGTCCTGCCCTTAGTCACCTAATGATGTTGCAACACAGCCTTTGACAACAAAACCTATGCACAGGAAACTATTTTGTGTAGCAAGTATTTGTCCTGTGTATTACTTCTAGGTCACAATTTTACCTTGAAATGCTCTGTATGACACATTTGTGCCTGTACAGTTAAAACATGCATTAAAATCTGTAGGTAAGAACGAATCTGCATGAGTGAGGATGAAAAACAGCTTAAAAAATTTAAGAGGCAAAGCTAGAGAAGATTAGAAACAGGGCAGTGCCATCCCTGCCAGGTAAGTCTGTCACCTTTTCTCACACCAGTTGCAGGAGTTTCCAGCTTGTTCCCAACCCACCTCCCATGTGCTGTGCTTACCTGGTCTCTCCCCAGGACCTGTGCCCCATACAGCACTGCTGATCACAGCTGTTGTCTCTTCCAGTGCCAAACTGTGAGCTCCACAAGCTGTTCTTCCATCCATCCATCCATCCGTCCGTCCGTCTGTCCAACCATCCATCCATCCTTCCCTCCCTTCCTCCATCCCTTCCCCACAAACCTTTGTCTTTCGCTTTCCCAGATGCCATCCTGTCTCCCGGGGGCAGCACATAAAGGACAGTGCTCATTAGAGGGAAAAGAGGAGACTTGATGTAATCGCCTATTTTCTAGGTAGAAAAAGCAGGGGGACACAGAAGATGATAAAGTTTTAACTTGATGCTGTTAATTTTACAAAAAAAATGTGTTAGTTGTATACACATCTGAATGGATTGTGCCAGCCATATGGATAGCAAAACTTCTGGTTTCTGGGAAGTTTCTTACTTCTGCTTTAAAATGGCTGTCAGAGTTCTGGGGTTACATTGTTAAAACTGACCACAGAGGAGTGGAATAAACGCAAACTCTTGATCCACATGAAATATTAAGTAAACTTCTCAATTAAGCAAATCAGCAGAACTGACATGTGGTTTGATCTAAATTTTCCTTTGTGGTTTCTTTTGTCTCAGGCTGATGACGCTCCATACGGTCAGTTCTGTTCTTGCCCTCACTGGGAATGATTCTCATGTTTTTCTCCCAAAACTGCTCCTGGGCTCACCTACCCCATGCTCCTTTGTTCTGTGTTTTTCCATTGTCTCACCACTCAGAAAATGACCAGCCAGTGCCTTTCTGAACATGCTGTTCCTGTTTCAGCCGAATTTCACCATCTTGTTCCATCCCTTGCTAACCTTTCTTCTCTAGCCATTATGAACATGAACGGTTATATTTGTCCTATTGGTATCTCCTTTCAAGGCCAGGAACTTTCTCCATGCTCCAAGATATCGCAGCACAAAGTAATTTGGGATTCTCAAGTAGAAAAGATGAAGATAAGAGCTTTCCTCATCTGTCAGATATACTGATGCCACACTTCTATGGTGCTCTCAGCAGCACGCTAATTTCTGCCATTCACTGCTACCAGAAGACACTAATAATCCCGGTTCCCTTTTCGATACCAGTAACTTTCATCTCTCTACTCAGCTTGTCTTCCCCATTTGGCCTTTTTCCTGAGCCACATGCAAGCAATTTTGGTCTTTGTATTAAACTAAATTCTCTCCTTCCTTCAGAACCCCCCAGCCAACTTCTGCTTGCCTCCCTCTGACTCATACCAGTAGGCTCTTATGTATTCCCATCACTTAAGAAGCTCCCCTGTAACATTTGGTCTGGAGTCTCCGTCATCACTATTATTGTCCATGGCACAGATTTCCTGAGCTCGCTCTGTAGTGGGAGCCCCTCTGCACTCTCCTCTGATCAATCGCTCCTTTCATGTTGACAGTCCGACTGCTTCCTGTTGAATCTCAAAAGCTCCGTTTTCAGCGAGCAAATCATGAAAGCACCTTTGTTTCATCTTTCTGGGTTTTTCACCAAATACAGTTGAAACTAATTTTAACCTTTGTTAATCTTTCACAGTAGGTAATAAATAACAGTATTACTAATGCTTTATTTTCTCCTGATAGTTTTTATGTGTTCTTGAACTCGGTACCACCGTGTGTACTAATTATTGCTTAAATACTAGTTATGCAGACATCTTCCCCATTAGGATGGCTGCTTCCTTTAATCCATAGTGATTCCCTTTTAGTACCAAGACTTCTCTGCCATGGCAGCCCAGAAAGGTCGTATTAGACTGTGATGTTTGGTCTTAATTCTTTCTCCTCTGCAATTGTATCAGCTTGCACCAAAATGTGTTTCAGTTGGGTGTATTCTGACTGCTCGGACTGGATCAGGAGCTGTGAAAAGATTATCTTGTGCTGTTCTGTGGATTCACAGAGCTTAGACAGAAACTGGGACTAGAAAGGCATGGAATGTGGCACAGGCTGACATCGCTGAAATTGGCTTAGAAAGCTGAGAAGAGGCAGGCTTGTACAGAAATGTGTCAGGCGAAGGGGAACGTGCTGACTTGCATAGCACCAAAGCTAAGAGCAGGATGTCTTGGGACACAGCAGATATGCAAAGGGCTGCCTGGGTCAGACAGCTGAAAATGGACCTATCATCTGGAGTGTGGAATAGGCTCAGAGTACTGATTCCAGACAATTTAAAAGATGGAGAGTTGAGAACAAGCAGGCTTGTTGCATAACGCAGACATGCACCAGAGAATAAGCCACTGGATCAATGCCTTGCCACCAATGGAACCACAGATGTGGAGCCAGAACTAGTTCACTTTCATGACTTGCCATACCCATGCTACTTCTGCCAGGATCTGGGGTAGGGACAGATGAATTCTCCCACAGTACGCTGTAAAAACATCGACAGAGCTACACAACTTACTGCAGCGTTACAAACCCTGAGCACCACATCTGGAAAAATGGAACAGGGTGAATGCATGACTTGGCTCACGCAGACACTTGTACAATCCCTTTCCCCCAGTGCTTGCCCATTATCCTGTTGATCTCCGTTATGGTGAGCTAATACAATAGGAGTGTATTGAAGACCTTCAAATTAATCCTGTACTGGAGAGGCGCTCTGGCTGGGGAGCTGAGGGCAGGGAAAATCCACGCATGGAAAAGCAGCATGATTTAAAGGCATGGAGTCATGTCTGTTGGCATGCTTGGGCTGTGGCATAGCAGCTCTGCTGAGGGGGAGCTGAAAATTGGCAAGATTAGTGTCTGAAGGTGGGGTTGGGCAGGAACCTGAGCAGAAACAAGCATAATGTGTAGTACAGACTACTAAGTTCCTAAGTACCACCCCACATCCCCCCACCCCCCACTTTTTAAAGTTATTTAGGCTTGACAGATGCTAATCCTCTAAATTGGGCTTAAATCTTGAAACATTGCTTCAGGTGCTTTGGCACTGAAGACCATTCTAGGAGTCCTTGAGGAGCTCATCCACAGTTTTCCACATTTTAGGCCTAGGCTGTGCCTGCTTTATATGGCTGTGGCTCCTTCTGTTGAATATTTAAGGACTGTTAGAAGAGGGAACAGGTCAAGAGGCAGAAAAAATGTATATGACCTGTACATTACAGTTGCTTTCCCAGGTTCAGATTTGCCCTGTGGCCTTTTCCCAGCTGGGAGAATTTTTGATGTGCAGTTTCTTCCTGAGTTATGCAGTGAAGAAGTTCATCCCTTGCCTGCACACACCTCAGCCTCATCAGCAATTAGTTATAGCTGTGATGGAGGTTACACTTACACTCCACTAGATGTATAGTGGAGGAGACTGTAGATGAAGGGCAGAAAAAAAGGTCTTTCAGTCAAGCTCCCGTTGCCTGTGTGTTCTCAAAACCTAGAGATATTCACCAGCTAGAAGTCTAGACCCAAGTGGAAGTGGAGAGTGTAGACAGCCTCTTTGTCTTAACAATGTCCTTGCAGAACATGATATCCAAACCTAATTGACAGAAAATCAGGAAACCAGCACCTTAACCCTGCCTCTCCATTATATCTAGATAGAACAGTTGCCCTATGTTAAAAAAAATATTTTTTTTTTAAAGTTCTTTATGGCTGGGATAATTTGATATTAACATATCAATTTTTGCATTCCCATCCACCCTCTAGGTAGCCCCATTTAACTTGCACTTATTTGCAATGACCTCTGGATAGCCAGAGATCATGCTGTCACCTTGAGATTTTATCCTTAAGAAGAGGACCTGTTAAGAGTTCCTTTCCGTTTATATAATTTTCTGTCCACGGAGTCATAACATCTATTCATACACCAGACCTGCACAAATGCGAATAACTTATTCCTTGAAGTGAGATATATAATCCTTAATAAGTCGACCCCTCTGTTAGGAATTGCCATAATGACTAATGCAGCATATGAAGTCCCACCACCAGTTTGCATCTGCAGTTCACAAGTACTATACCCAATAGAAAGATAATGTTTTGTATGTAAAAATGAGACTATTGTCCACCATCATATGAGAAGGGAAACCTCTTAATTGAACAAGAAGAAATGACCATAATAAGGGTATGTACAAAGTAGAAAAGGAGGTAGAAAAATGAAAATAATTTTGAACCCACTTTTACAGTTCAATAAGAAGAATGCTTCCTAGGGGAGAAGGCAGGCCTGGCTGCTTCTAAGGAATTCTTTGCTTTGAACAAAATGCACAAATTGTGTTGGGCTTCACACTGAAAAGGCCCATTGTCACGTTCTTCAGCAACTTCTGAGTTCCAGAGCCAGTACATACACTGACTCTGTCTGCCCCCCCCGTGTCTTCCCATGAATCTTGCCCTCCTTTAACAGTCCAGCTTCACCACGAAGAGTAGAAAAAGATCTCATTCTAGAACCATTTCTGGTGTAAGAGCCTTGAGCCTTCTCAGGCTCAAAAGGAAGCTGCACCCAGGTTTCTACTTGCTCTTTGTAAGCTCTAGATACTAAACTAAAATGCAAAGGGCATGAATCTTGTCAGTCGTGGTTTTGCATGAGAACATAGAATGGTTCAGGTTGGAAGGCACCTTAAAGATCACCTAGTTCCAACCCCCCTGCCATGGGCAGGGACACCTCCCACTAGACCAGGCTGCTCAAAGCCCCATCCAGCCTGGCCTTGAACACTTCCAGGGATGGGGCATCCACAGCTTCTCTGGGCAACCTGTTCCAGTGTCTCTCACAGTAAAGAATTTCCTCCTAATATCTAATCTAAATCTGCCCTCTTTCAATTTAAAACCATTGCCCCTCATCCTATCGCTACACTCCCTGTTAAAGAGTCCATCCCCATCTTTCCTGTAGGCCCCCTTCAGGTACTAGAAGGCTGCTCTAAGGTCTCCCTGGAGCCTTCTCTTCTCCAGGCTGAACAGCCCCAACTCTCTCAGCCTGTCCTCATAGAAGAGGTGCTCCAGCCCCCTGGAGCCCCCTGCCACTGTGCTTGTACTTAATTCAATGCTGTCCATCCTTGCTAAACACATTCAGGGTATGACTGCTGGACTCAGCCCATGAAGGCGTGGGACACGAGTTAGGCCCAAAGACATCATCACATTGTAGACTGCATGTGGCTTTAGGCTGGAAATAACAGCAAAGCTGTTCAGCTCAGCCCAGAACATTAGATATAAGTATTCCTGAAAGAAAATTAGAAAGGCCACTCTAGACGATGATGAGGCATGTAAGCAGTTAGGACAGGAAAAGTACAGTTCACTCTGTTAAGAGTTCAAAGTCTAAATTCAGTATGGCTTGAAACCTGGAAGTCTTAAGTTCCTTTGCAAAACCTGTCTGTCTATGCTTATGGAACATTGGTAGATGATTAAGTCATTTGTTACCTTAGTTGTCTCATGTTCTCAAAAACAGAAGTTCCTTTCAAGCACTGTAGGATGGAAACAGATCTTCACTTGTTAAAAAGTGAGTTGCAGGCACAGAGCCAAAATTTGCCTGTCAAACTTGTATGAGTACTGGATTTACTTGTATGGATGCAGACTAGGATTTGGCCAATACAGCTTGTCACAGTCCCAGGTGTTTTAAATGGCAATAACATGCTGTACTCTGGCTAGCAGTTAGCGCAAGGATTGAGGGTGTCTTGGCGGTAAGGTCAATAAAGTGTAGTTGACTCAGTTCCTAGGCTTATAAAACCAGTCTTGCTGAGGCTTCGGTGCTACTTTCACCTACGTGATTCATGGTTACATTGTCACCTGCAGCTGTAATTACCTGGGTTAGACGCGAGGCTCTCTGGGAACCTCTCTGAGGGCTCTCAGTAGCTCACTAATTCGCGCTACTCTAGGAATTGATTTAGACCTCGTTTCCTCTTTCTCTGTGTGGAAGGTCTTAGGCTGGTGATGCATGTAACCATTTAACCCAGTCACCTCCAGCTACACGCACACATTGGTTCTGTCCATTCAGGCACAGCGCCAAAGCAAGATGCCTACGTAAAATGGACTTCTTTTGCAGCTGCAGTAGCACAACATAATAAAAGCTGCATAAGATGAGATGAGCTCTTTTAAGCCACAGTTTCTGACATCCAAACACAGCACGAGGTCTCTGAGGAGACATTAGAGCTGCAGATATACCACGGTGCAGATCTGTAGGCTCTGCGGCACAATTGACGTTAAACAGCTAGATTTCATCCATGCCTGGAAGGGTCAGCAGAAACCTCAGCACTCCCACAAAGGGAAAAAAAAAATCCTGTGGTACTTTATGAGAGGCTTTCCCTGATCCTCTTCACAATACACCGATGTGGAAGCCTTACTACTAAAAGCAGATAGCTGCTGAGGCTGGAAGCTAGCTCTCTCACCTGGCTGCTTGTAGGGCTGTGGCTCAGCTACAGCCAGAAGCACGCAGACCATATGGTGCCCAGATGACGTCTAATACCATTTATTTAGTGGCCTGGAGATCTGATGTTCCACTGGCTGGCAAAAGGAACAACTTCCCTCTAAACAACAGTCACTGACAGGTGCCAGCGCTTGTGTTTGCTCTTTTGTGATACCATGCCCGTGTAACGCAGCCAAGAGCTGCATGGAGGAGCCATGCAGACAGTGTCACAGAAGAATGATTAGCGACTTGATGACAACATAAGCCAAAATACAAGATAAAGCACAGCATGTAGCTAGCAAACAAGGTACAATTGTCTCCTTTTGTCATTAGGCTGTGGGATAAGAAAGGATGAGGCAGCCTTGGAATATTTTGGTTGCCACTTGTTATCTAGAGGACTGCTAGCAGAAAGCTGCTAAATCAGCCTAGCCAAAGCCAGAGAGGCTGGAGGAAGCTGTTCAAACACAGCTTTTTTCACCTCTACTGAAAAAGCGCTTATTACTTTTATTATGGAAATGCCTTAAGGCATTACATTTTCACACACCCCCCCTCCTCTGTTTTGCTAGACACTGTACAAACACAGAGCGAGACCTACTCACCTGTCTGGAGCTCTGAGAGCATTGTGAGCACTGACACGGAAGCTGCTCTTCAGCCAGCTTTTTTTTCAGTGTAGTAAGAGGAAATATGCTCAGCCAAATAGCAAAATATCTACTAAAGTCAACTCATGAGTCTCTCTCTCTTTCCCAATAAAGTCTTAGCTTATTTCAGGAGTCCAAACTATTTTTGTCCATGGATTACAGGCCAGACTAGTTTTGCACAAAGTTTCTATCTTAACTCTGCTCTTATTTATTACTTCGCTACAGTAATAGCATATCGTATAAGATTATATAAACCAAGATTGTACTGTGCAAAGGGCCCCAATTTATTTAATCAATGTCTCATAGCGTCTGGATGATTACATACCAAATGCCAGGGGCAAAACAGCAATAAAAGCAACAAGACACTAGAAGTATTGTTCAGATAGCTGTGTAATAATCTTAAGCAATTTAATTTTCTGTGTTGAAAGTTAATTACTTACTTTAGGGAAAGACCAATTTAATGTCTTCAGTCAACTAAGTGGCTAAGATTCATTAAAAGGAACCCATATTACAAATACCTTCATGCCACATTGCTTTTATTTCCAGGGATAAAAACTTCTTGCCCCCTACCCCCAACCAGCTTCTATTCTAAACAGATTTTATACAGTCCTTTTCTCCATAGCTTCTGGGAACAAAAGCTTGAAACAAACCTTTGTGGACTGTGTAAGAACACGCCCAGATAACACAGGTGTCTGTCATCAGCCGCGTATAGCAAAGAAATGCAAGGAGATTCACCAAATGAAAATTTCAACAGCCACAGAGATAAAATGGGGCAAACTGTATAGCAAAGTCATTAACGTAATATTGTTTAGAGTCAGAAACTCAAGCAAACTATGCCTTTAAAAAAATTGCAAAAAAACCCAACCCAAACCTAAAAACAGCAGAGTCAGGAAATGAGCCACAATTACGTATTGGTATGTAAAGATAAATATTGGAAACTCGCATAATGTTGCTGAAATGGCCTTTTTAGGTGTGTCTCGCTGAGTTCAGTACAATTTCCCTGTACAAGGAAAGCCTGTGAATAGGCTTAAGGCAGGCACGGAGGAATTGTAGGAGAAGAAATAACTAAAATAAACACACCCTAACCTGTTCATAATAACAGCATCTCCCAAATGCTTTCCTTTGCTTTTATCGTCACTTTAAAAACCACCAGTAGGTAAGAAAAACATTCCTGCAAAGGGTGTGTGCAAGCACTAAATCTGTTAAGAATAACAAGTTAAGAATAATCCAGAATCAGTCACACAGGTGTAAAGTACCCTTCGAGTCTGGAAAGTGGTTGTGAAAATAAGCAGCCAGCACCCTTTGTTTGATACTTGCTCTTTCATAGTGATACTTGAGATCAGTGGTGGAAGAGGCATAATTTCCTGCCCCGAAAACCTGGCATAGGGTAAAATCTTCCAGGCATCACTAGGAATTACGAACATCAGACAAAAGAGTCTCCTGTTTTCCTAGCACACTTACCTACTGCCCTCAGATGGCAGGTTTGTCATGTGTCGCCCCGTTGCTGTGCGGCCAGAGATGTGCACAAGAATCTGATTTGTGTTTTCAGCCAAGAGCCTGAAATGTCTGAGGTACTGACATCCCATTTAGACACTGCCAGCATTTTCAAAGCTGACACTGAATTACTCCTTGATCCCGGGGGTGCTTGAATTTCTACTCATCAAAATTTGCAAAGCCTGCCTTAGAGCTTATTAGCTGCTTTGAATCTTATCTCAAGGTGAGGCCCAAGGTGTGGTACACAAAGTAGGGAAGGGAAGGGAATGCCTTTCTTGCTTGAGGGCCTCAACCCTTAGGCTGTGTAAAGCTTGTAACAGAAGGGGTAGATGCAGACCACTGACATGTGGAAGGCATTTAAATGCTCACATAAAGCACAGGAGGCGGGGAGAGGGAGGGAGTGAAACATCAAATATGAAACAGAACCCTGGAAGAGCTGCTGTGGTTTGCCAAAGAAAGGGGCTGCTTCAAGAGTTGACCAGGCATTGGTGTCCAGCTTCTGGAAAGGCTGACTACTGGGATCTCAACTAGAGAGTCATCTCTCTGATCAGCTACGTTAGGAAATGCTTAAGTGCCTCAGCCTCTATCTACTCTCCTCTTTCTGGTGTTTTAATCTTAATTAGTTTAGATGGCTACTCAGTTACCTAAATGCTGTGTCCAGACCTTGGGGCAGAAAATTTCAGGTGCAGCAGGCTGCGTGCATTGCAACAGAAATAGGGTAAACCCAAGTATTTCCAACAAGCCTCATCACTTTCTGCTGATTACTGTCCTGTCCACATTGCACCTTGCCTCCAAATTCAGCTGTAGCTGCTACCAGGTAGGGTTTCTGCTAATCACACAGTTATAACTAGCACAGTATATCCCCCTTTTGGGGCGTTCAAGTAGCCCACAGTCATCTTTGAGTAACTGAATCAGAGTTCTGCGTTTTTGCAGTGCGTTCCCTACTCATCCTTTCATACAAGTTTGATGACTCGTCCTTCCTCTTAGGTCCGTATGTGGTAGGACAGCCCCAAACACGGCCCTAACAGCGCTGCTGTGCTCTGCCTCACCTGGGCAAAGAGGCTGTGGAATAGATGGATATGCTAAAAAGCACGAATAACACCAGCAAGACAGATGCAGTTTGCCTACCTACACATTACTGCAGAGAATACAGTTATTAGTTAAATTCTGAGATTCTGTTCAATTAGTTAAAAAAAATATCAAAGAAAGCCTGAAAGAAATGTTTTCTGACGACTGAAAACAGCATTGATACCTTTTTTTTTTTTTTTTCATTAGCAGGGGAGGAGGGCAGGCAAAGTAGAAGGGTTTAGATTCATGTCCGAGTTCCCCTGTTTGCCAGCAGGATAGCAGTAACAGCATTATATCTCCTGTTTTGCACAACGTATGTCTCAGGTTCTAATAAATGCACAATAACTTATCCCCTAAATCAGTAAAAGAAACAGGCAAGCACTAACTACAAGTAATTTTGTTCCATTTAATTCTCTTCCAAAAATATATCACAAAGTTCGTGAGCTTATCTTGCCAACGTGAAGCTTGTCAACTCCCCCTCAAGCTGCCTCCGAACCTATAGGTTTGAAGCTTGCTGGGGCTGTGGGGCACACAGCTGAGCAGATTTCTCAAGGAAATCTTGTGTGCGTGTGCGTGGGGGCAGCGTGCAGCGATTGTAGTCTCACTGTAGCTTCTTGCAACCATTCCCAATGTCACAGTGACCCGCAGTTATTTGGAAAGGAAGTTTCCAGCTGCAAGTATCTTTAATTTGCAACTCTTATCTACTCGCTGAAAGAAGCCTGCTGGGACTGGTATGCATCCCTATTGGAAGTTGTGTGAATGCTTTTTTGTATTTTTAAATACTCAGTTTACATGACACTTCTGATCTCTTCCATAGAAGTTCTAGTTAGGTTTGCCTTTCATGGCTAATGAGTGCTACTAAAACAATTTTTGTACTTAAGCTATGGGATGCGTAGAGTGGAACTAGAGATGAGTCAGCAGTTAGCTGAGGTTATTTGAATAGCAATATGAACCATGCCTGCCGCTAGGAAACAGCCCACAAAGGTCATACCAAGTGCCTAGTATTTAGGCGCTACCACCCTGGTGATATGAATTCTCTTAAGACTCTCACGGTTTTCAGACCGAGCATCATTCTGTTTGACATTTGCATGTGGTCGTATTAAATGCCCGCTGCTTGGTATCTGGATGACAGGGAAGAATGCTTGACATCTTCGGTACTATTCACAGCGAGGCAACGCCTGCCAGATTGACAGATGCTCCTTTCTCCCCATCTAGGGGGGTTAGGCACTAAAATTAGCAACTATTAAAACAAGCCTACTGAGTAAGGATCTGCTGAATCTCATCCACAAGAAATACTGGAGAGAAGGTAAGGAGTCACCACTGCCCTTTCTATGGGAGTTCGGGCTGTAATTCACAAGCAGGGACAGCGCAGCTGACAAAATGACTGTCCCCGGTACAGAGATAGCCAGGTGGCTCAAGGATAATCGTGTGCCGAGCCACCACAGTAGAGTAAGGGCAGTGACAACCTTTACAAGTTATTAGCTGCGCTGATGTGGAGTGTGTGTGTGGGGGGGGGTGTTAGGCCAGATAACAGGATGTGCGAGACAGTTCCCCGGTGAGACACCACTTCTCACCCACAGTCCTGGAATGGTTTATATGATAAAACTCATTCAGGGTTCAGCTCTGTTGCCTCCACAACCCCAGAAAACAGGCATACCAGCTCCACTTGTGAATCACAGCTTCTGGGAACTTCACCTTGAAGAGCAGGAAAGAGTCTTTCTTCAGGTAGAATTGATCTCTTTAATTCCTTCTGATGGGATCCTTGCCTAAGCTCCTTTATTTGCCAAAGAAGAAAAAGGAAAAAAAAAAAAGAAACAGAAGCACAATAAGAAACACAGCTGTTTGTGATGGTTCCACCCTCCCTTATTCAATTGTTCAGCAGTTTAACATTCAGCCCAAATGTTGCAGACCTACTTTTAATTCTGTCTTCTAGCTGAGAGGATTCAAGGCCACATTGTTCCGGCCCTCCACTCAAGTGACCTAGCTACAAAACAACTCAATTAATATAAAGAAAAAGAAGGAGAAAGACATCCCCCCATAAACGCCTTCATGTTCTGCTGACCCACTTCAGTAAGAACACTTGGAGACTGAGTGGCTTCTCACTGAGACTGATTTTGCCAGGACTGAGGAATGCTGTTACTCTGCAAAACCAGCATTACTGGTTGCAGACAGAGACTTTAAGGCACCTTCTGCATTAGGTGTGAGCAGGGGGTTTAAAACTCCTTTGCAAGAGAAATCTCAGGCCTCTGAATTACCCAGCAAAAGCCTGTTTTTATCAGTCTCTCCAACATGTTTATATCAGAGCAATAAATGCCATTAAACTGGAGAGGGTAAAACAAAGATTCCCCCAAAGGCGAGGCTAAGAACAGCAGCATTAGTGAATTACAGTTGGTCATCACGAGACCGAGTGATGTATCGGTGTTGCTATACAGCAACATAGCCCTGGCCCCTCAGCAAGAACGGGGGTTTAACAACTGGCATTTATTGCTATAGATCAATACCAGCTGCCTCACTCAACAGTTTAGTTTATATCACCGGTTTTAGCCTTTCATATGTAAACAAAGTTATGCAAAGATATAAATTTGAATTTGGGGTAGTTTTTTCAAAGCTGATCTTGCACAACAACAACAACAGGAGATGCTGAGAAACGCAGGAGCGGCATGCTTGGTTTGAGTTACAAAGGCTGGTTTGAAAACCAGTCTTTCTTGAACATGCACCACGTGTGTGTGTGTACATACACGACTGTAGCAACGGCTCACAGATACCTCTTTCCACTTTCTTTTGTAATGAATGAGTTTGATTAAAAGAGCCAAAAACGCAATGCATGTGAAAGCAGCACTTTGAAAAAGCCTGACAGCGTTAGTCCTTGTTGTGGTAGGAGCAGAGCTGCTGCGAGGACCGACCGGATTTTCCTCTGTTTGCTGCACCAAACGAGCTCTTTCGGACTCAAAAACACCAGCAAAAAAATTGTGTTGTGAGCCATTTGCCCTTCAGCTCAGTGCTAGGAGCTGTAACGCCACCTTCTGATGGCTCTGGATAGTGGCCTCCAGTTGCCAGCCCGCTTCCTTCCAAGGAAAGAGCCAGGCGGGCAGGGCAGACGTGCTGCGGTGCGGAGGGAGGGAGGGCGGCTGTCCCCAGCTGGGGGCTGGTGAGGACCTGGCCGACTTCGCCTCCTTCAGACACCGCAAAATTGGTTTCACAACAAAAAACAAAAGTTCTTTTTCGAGTTTGTTATCCCTCTGCCCCCTCTAAATGCAAATATTTTCAGCAGAAAAGCAACAACTGAGAGAAAATGTATTTTTGAAGCATTGGGATTTCTTCTGTCATCTCTGAAAGCGTTTTGAACCCTTTTCCCCCTCCTGTTTTTCATCATCTTCCGTACTTTTCTTACAGTCCTGCTGTTCACATCCTGTGTTCCCTTATGTGTCTGGACAGCCCCCATTCTTTTGCAAACCTAATGGACTGAGGTAGAGCAGAAGCTTCAGAGCTTTTTCCTACAGCAACCAGTGAATGATTTTTTTTTGCGGCACTGATCTTCTCAAAAGACAACAGTCCTGGTAGGTTGTTCATGAAAGAACAGTGTATTTCTAAACCAAATAATCACTGTCCTCTAAGGAAATTTATTAGAAGTTCAGTTCGCGTAGCAGCCTACCAAGAAACAGCAAAACGCTCTCAACCCAATGACATTTCTTAATTTTGTAACCTAAATACTTAAGGGATAACAATGTAATTCCTAGAAGTGACAGAAGCAACTCTGATCTCCCTTTCTCTCAAGACCAAAAAGCCAGAACCGCAAGTATTCAGATTATGGCAAAGTGGCTTCAGAGTACTGTTGCAAATCTGCTACGCATTCCGTACCGCAAGAACGAGAGGATATAATTATGAGAAATGGAACAAAAAAGGCATGCCTCCTCCTCACACACCCAAAGCACCACTCTCAGCAGAAGCTCTTAAAAATATATAGTATCTTGTTTCATCTGGAAAGCAAGAATAACACTTTCCGAAAGAAAACAAAAAGGACAGAGACAGCACACCTTCCTTCTTTATCCTGCCCCATTCTCACTGTGCTTTGACAAAAGCTGGGAAGAGGAAAGAAAGAAAAAAATAAATGGTTGCAATGAAATGGAAAGAATTCTGTATTGTTAGTCCTGCAGAGGTGGTAAGAAGCACCACTCAACCATTCTAATCACACACGGTATCTTTTTTTAAGAAAACACTAGGATTTACCATATAATTTTTTAAAAAGCAGTGTTAATACTGTACTCAAGAGTCAAGAAATGGAGGCGCTGAGGTAGTAAAATACCCCCTCAATTACATCCATAAGATTTAAAATTTTTAATGTGCAAGTCTAGACCAGAAATCATTAATTTACAAAGCAGTAAAATTTGAAGGATGGGAGCCTCTTAATTGTATATGCTCACTGCAGTAAGTGAAGTACTCAGTCACTGAAGTACAAAAATCAGTATGCTGAAGTGACTTATGCTTCATTTTTAAGGCAAAAATAGTTAACAGAACTGCATACAGTTGCAAAAATATTTACAGATATGATTAGATAAACGGTTCACTTCTAGCATGAAAATTTTCATTATGTACTTAATAGAGCAGAGTTTTATTTTAGAAGTTGCCATTAAAAATGTGAAAATCTAGGTAGGATGAGTAGTACTGACATTTTCACCTGGGCCTCCACACTCACGCCTCTCTGTCCCTAAACCTCTGTCACTGTAAGCTGTCCTCTCTCCCTGCTCATTTCCAGTCTTATGACACAGGTGCAGGGGTGTCTGAGCAGCCCCAGAGACCACAGGGGGAAAAGCTGGAATGTTAAAGATGTATGCAAAAGGTCACAACTAGAAAAAAAGAAAAAACAGATCCTGAGAAATAAAATTACTGGGGGGGTGGGAAAAAGCTATCTGCAGGTATCCAGGGATCTGCTCAGTCATCCTTGTCTTTTGCCCCATGTTTCAGGATGCGCGTGAATTCAATGTAGTTGAAATTCCCCTTTTTGTCGATGGGTGCCTCTCTGTACAGCTCATCCACCTCTTCGTCTGTGAACCTGTCTCCCATCGTCGTCAGCAGCTCCCGGAGGTAGTCTTCCTGAATGAACCCTAGGATGAGATGGATAGAGAGAAACACAAAAGGGAAGCCATTTCTCAGACGAGTCTTCAAAAGCACTAAGACAGACGTACTGACAGACATGCAATTCACTAATATAGCACGCAATACATGCATATGTACCAAAAGCCCAAAATACTTTCTTAACTGAATTCTAAAGAAATTCCTTGAATGCAAAGGGAAAGGGAGGGGAAGTTTGATGCATTTCATACAGATTTTTGAAAAGAGGGCCTCATCTGCTGTGATCTAATAATACCTACTTCCAACAGCTCAAAGTGGAAAAACAAGTTTCTGTTACTGCTAGTCTTAATTACACAAGTTGTTCTCTTAATTGAATTATATTTTTCTTGACTTAATTAGATATATTTGTGTGTCCTCTATAAACTAGTTTCCTCTGGGGACTAAATAACCACTGGCTGGCTCTTCGCTGCTGCACAATACTGTTGCTGGAGGCAGTCTACATGGATACAGTGGACTGCTGGCAAGCGTCCAGGGGAAGAGTTTAAAACAGAAAAAACTTTCAGGCAGGATTGAGCAAGTTCACTCAGGAGGGAGGAAGAACATTTACTGTAGAGAGGTAGAGGCAGAGAAGCTAGTCAAAAAAAGGTAGGATATATTATTTATTTTATGCTAAAATTTTAGCAGAAAATTTTGGAAGAAATTTGGAAGAAATGTTCTGTTAATTCTATTTCAATAGATGGGCAGAACCACCAGTTGCCAAATAATTCCAGGAGTTTAGATATTAAAAAAGGAATGCACATAACAAATGCTCGGAGAAGTTGTGGATGCCCCATCCCTGGAACTGTTCAAGGCCAGGCTGAATGAGGCTTTGAGCAACCTGGTGTAACAGAAGGTGTCCCTGCCCATGGCAGGGGGGTTGGAATATATGATCTTTAAGGTCCCTTCCAACCCAAACCATTCTGCGATTCTATGAAATGGTAGACATAAGAATGCACAAACTGCTTAAGGTTGAGATAAGACCTACTATGCCTTTAAATGCACAATAGTTGCTTCATTTGAGAAAGAAACTGGTTATTGAACTTTAGTTGAACTATCAATAACAGAACAGAGGAGGCAGAAGTATGTTCCAAAAGAAAGATACGTAAACTCTGCAGAACAGCTGGAAATCATAAGTAGACACCCACATCAACTGATGTAGATTCAATTAGAATGTGATTAAAAAAAAAGTTCTGCTTTGGAAAGAGAGTTGAATAACTTAAGCAAACAGTTCATTAGAGAAACAAAACCAAACAGGGAATCAGGGGACCAAAAGGCAATCAATAAGCATGACAAATTATCACGGGGTTGGTGTAGGCTGTGGGGAAAGGAAAAAAACATGTTTCAACATATGCTAATTAAAACCGCATCATATCCCAGTGCAGACAAGCCCTTGACTACTGACTCCAAATGAAAAAGGCTAACAGCAATGTTCTACTTTAAAAATGGCGAGAATGTTCAGTTAGCCAGGCCCATCTTAATCAGGTCAAATTTTGGAGTTGTCCAAATTTTGGAGTTGTCTCTTTACAGATGTGCGTAAAGAAGGGGAAAAATAGCTAAAACAGATTAGGCTGTCTATTCCTGCAGTCCTACAGAGACTAAGTAGTGATGAGAGATGACATAAGGATTAGCATTCAAAGAATGCAAGGCCTTTGGTGCTGCAAGTTTAGCCTCAAGGACTTCATTCCTTCTGTCTGAACAGCTAGGTGCTTAAACACTGGAAGAGGTTGCCAGACTAGGAATACACTAAAAGTTTTAGCAGCAACGAACTGTAAAGCAAACAGTACCCCCACTCTCCCTCACACACAGCTCTGATGTAGAGGGGGAGCAACAAATTAATGAAGCAAAATTTAAGATTCAGCCTGTGGCAGACAGCACAAAACAGATGACAATGCAGGATCAATGAGCAGACAAAAGATATACCAAATGCAGACAGATATAACTTTTATACTAATTTCATAGTACTACATACAACAGTAATGCTGAAGCAGTATACTCAACTAGACTGGCAATATAGGAAATGTAAGTAAAAACCAACAAGTACAACTAACTTATCCTCATCAAGAGGATCTGATTTGTATTAGTCTTTTTCAAAAGAACTACACTGATGTAGAGCTAGAAAATCAGACCCGTAACACATGCACATGGAGAGTATGAAGTGGAAAAAAAAAAAAAAAAAAGGTTTGACATAGCTGGAAATGCTTTTCTTCATTTTTAAAAGGAACAAACTGATCAGAAGCCAAATCTGAGAATAAAATGAATGAAAGGCAAACATAACACGGGTTCTACAAATACGTCACACATTATTTTGGAGACTGCATTTTGACTGTTATGAATCAAAAATCAATAAAACAGCATAACTATCTCACATGTTTCCTGGTTAAAATTTGAGGATGGCATAAGACACAAAAGAGACTGTGGAACCATTATCCTCAAATCATCCTAGGAACCAGACTGAAACATTTACCACACAGAGTTGAAAGATAATAAAATCAATCATATCAGTATACATGGGGGCCTGAACTAGTAACTTATTGTTTACATAGATGTAGAAGGTTACTGTTCAAAAGAAGTGGTAGCACAATCATTTTCTTTGTATCCTAATTCATAGGCTCTTGTTTTGGAGCATACAAAAAAAACCCCGTAGCACAGTGAGTCAGACTACCTGTGGAGAGAAAATAATTAACCTACTAACAAAACTTCCTTCTCTAGGAGATGGTAAAAGAGATTTCCCTCGAGAGGGAGGAAGTCAATTAACATTTGAAAAGGCCTTACCAACAGAAAGTCTGTTTACCTACACCTCAGCAGGAAGGGGATGCTCTTTGAAAAGGCAAAAGGTGCTAAAAATACACAGACTGAAAATAGCTGTTTGAAATGGAATAATATCCTTTGAAAGGTTCATAGCACATATCCACAGGTGAGATTGAAACATTGCGGTGGACAGTTGTGAGGAAAGTTATAGGTGCAGTGACATCTCCAGTACAAAGGCTACATAATTTCAGCACACACTAGTAAGATGTGTTCACAACATGTCAAAGCACTGATATTCTGTAATTCCGCAGAATTGCCCTAAGGACACACTTCTCCGTAATCTTAGCCTACATGAATAAATAAATAAAATCATAAACTCTAACCTCAAGATTACAGGCACAACCTTGAAAGTCTGATATAATAAAACTGAGGTCTGCATTTTCCTTTTTCCCCCCACCTTGCTATGCAAGTCAGTCCAATCTGTCATTTCTGTCTTTTAGACCCCACCCGGTTTTTACCTTTAGATCATTAAGGCTACAGCCCTTCCTGCAACCTGAAAACAAACTGAGCTGTGGGTGAGGGCATGACACATGGCATTTGTCATCACAACCATAACATACACTGGGCAAGATGAAGGTTTAAAAAGGGTTTATGTAGCCTGGACAGCCTGTCTTCAAATATTAAAAACATCAAAGAATCCAGATGCATCTCAGATATACTGCAGGGGGAGGACAAACTCAGTTGCGTTAAAGATTTTACATCCGTTACCTTTTGAATGCCATAGAAAATTACGTATTACTAATTCCTCATCTTCTTAGAGCAAATGCATCTTACTTTGCATTGCCCAGTTAAAACACTGTTCTTCAAAGCCTCACAGGAAAACATTGCTACTAGTCTTAAGTACTCACACAGAACAGCCAGTTTTTACTCTTACTCAGTAGTAAGTCAAATTCTCATTACTTGGTAGAATATGCCACCTAAAATGATTACTGTGCCATACTTCATTTATAAAGGTCCAAAACCCAACGATTTAGAAACCTAAATAAACAACGTAAAAGTACCCCCTACCCACTCCCCGCCAAATGGCTGTTTCACACACATACCTGTGGCTTCTTCATCAAAGCAAGCAAAAGCATTCCTGATTACATCTTCGGGATCGGTGCCATTTAACTTCTCACCAAACATTGTGAGGAACATTGTGAAGTTTATGGGGCCTGGAGCCTCATTCATCATGGCATCGAGGTATTCATCCGTTGGATTCTTTCCTACAAATAAAGGGATTCATATTTGGTTCAGCTTTCAAACTAAAAGAAAAAGTAATCTGTATAGTGTAATAGAAACAGAGACATCTCTCATAAGCTATCCCAAACTCAATACTTTAATTTTAACAGCACAGATTTGCTTGGCAACTGTAAACACAAAAGTGACATTACCAAGGGAGGCGAGCATATCGTGCAAGTCCTCTTTGTCAATGAAGCCATCCCTGTTCTGGTCGATCATGTTGAAGGCCTCCTTGAATTCTTGAATCTGCGACTGATCAAACATTGCAAATACATTGGAAGTGGCACGCTGAGGCCGCTTCTTGGTGGTCTTCGTCTTTGCCTTTTTGCTAGACATGTTGATTTTTGGACACTAGGGAGAGACGTAAATACAGTAAGACCAGAGTTAGATCTTAAAAAAAAAATGTACTAAGGCTTAATGTTACAGTTCACAGATACAAAACACCTGTAACACACTTCCATTTCCTCTCATCAGAACATATTTCCCTAATCAAGAAGAGAAAAAGAGAAGCAGAAAAGACAAACAAATGAAAGACAGACTCCTAACTAAAAAATGTCACTAAAAGAAGACATGAGTTAAACTTGCATTTCAGTCTTCAAAGGGACAGCTTTTGCCTGGGATCCCTTATTGATACACACACCCGACTCGTCTCAAGTCTAAAGGACGCTTTGAGAGCTGTCATTAAGCTTGTGAAAGAGCTCTGTATGGATATAGATATACGGTAACTGTGTGCAATATTAGGTAGTGGGGGAAGGAGAAACTCCACTCAGTTCACCTGAACTCTGAAGCACCTATACTTGACACCTAACAGCGGTAAGTAGTTGCTACTTTGTGTAATGTCTCTGTCCTTTCTTTGCCTTCCATTATTTAAAACACATTAAAACTAGAAGAAAACTGTGCAAGCTATGTTTCTGCTCCTAACATTAAGTTCTGCCTGACCTCCCTTTACTTTTCTGCATTTAATTTTACCTGAAATATGGTACAGGTCTTCCATACCTGAAAGCTGACTTCTGCTGCCTACTCCTTTAAGCAAAAGGACAAGAGGAAACGGGTTCAAGTTATGTCAGGGGAGGTTTAGATTGGATATTAGGAAACATTTTTTCACTGAAAGGGTTATTAAACATTGGAATAGGCTGCCCAGGGAGGTGGTGGATTCACCATCCCTGGAGGTGTTTAAAAAAAGGGTAGATGGGGCACTTAGGGACATGGTTTAGAAGTGGTTTTTGTCAGGGTAGGTTAAAGGTTGGACTTGATGATCTTAAAGGTCCCTTCCAACCTCAGCAATTCTATGATTCTATGAAAACGCGAAAGCAACCAACTCGCACTGCTTTTGTTCATCTCCCTGGAAAAACTGCTCAGAAAATGGTGTCTTCACCTGTAACACTCAGGTTAACTGAATTTGGGTCTGGATGCAGCACAGCAATGGTTCATTTCATTGCTCCCACTGCCATTGAATTTACCTTTTGCTAAGCCTGACGAGGTTTCCATCATACAGTGCTGCGGAGCAAACCTTAAGATTTTTATAAAACAACTCTGGGGAGAATGCATTTGTCCTTTAGGGTCGGTGGGATGGGATGGATGGGGCAAATCTGCACGCCAGCCCCTTTCAGCTTTAACCACAAAAGGCTGTGACCTGAAAAACAACCTGGCACCCACCCTTTGCCCTAAACTTGGAGAGAATCAAGCTCGGCCACAACGCTCAGCTCTCCAGCGAGCACAGCACTGAGGAGATTTTTTTTTAGTAGTTTTTTTTTTTTATATTATAATTATTTTTTTATTAAATGATAGGGTTTGGGGCGGGGCGGGGCGAGGGGGGGTTGGCCCCGGAGGAAGGATCTCCCTTCAAAAGCCGCATCCCGCCCCAGGCCTCAAGGGCTGCACAGGCCCCCCCCATGAAAGGACTATGGCGCCGGGGGCCCTTCCTCGCCCTCGCCGGCGTCCGTGGCTGCCGGAGCCTCAGCCTCCACCGGCGGCGAGGGCGAAGAAGGGCCCCCGGCGCCATCGCTTCTCCTCAGCAACAGCCGCCCCAACGGCTGCCGCCAACGGCTCCAACGCGCTTCCCAACGGTCACTTTCCCCACAGCCCGTTTCCGCCCCTCAAACACCATCCCCCCGCCCCGGCCGTACCCTCACGCCAACGGTCGCTACGGTGATCCCGGTACCAGACAAGAGGCGGCGGAAGGGGAAGAAAGCGACAGCGGCAACCCCAGTGCTTCCCGGAGAAACCATCGCCCTCCCGAGCGGCGGGTGAGGGGGACGAGCGGCAGGGGAGACAGCGGGTGGCGGCGGGAGAAGGGGCAGAGGGCAGCAGAATGGCGGCGACGCCTTTCCCTGTCATGGACGCAGCCTCCCCCCCTCTTCTCTTCACCCCGTCTCCTCAGGGCGGCTGGCTGGGGATGTCCCCGTCAGCCGCTTCTTCCCCCCCGCCTCCGGCAGCGTTGGCGCAGCCCGGGGGAAGTGGGGTGAAGTCAGCGGGGAAGGGATGGAGGGAGCTTATTTTTTTTTTTATTTTTTTATGTATCAGGTTGAAGATGGAACGTCGGTCCGTGTTCCTGACGCCTCAGCCGGCCCCCGCGCAGTTAACGGGTTAGTGGTGTCGTAGCAGTGAGGTAAATGAAGCCTGAGCGTTTGGTAACGTGTTGCCCGAATTAAGCGTGAGGTGCTATCCTTACACTCGGTCTTCCTCACGTGTCGCTTAAGGGGCCAGAAAAATTCTAGTTTGCATCTTTAAGTCCTCTAAATGAGCACTCCCGCGTGAACAAGACTTAACGCCTTTCAACCTTTCACAGCCATAGATTATGAGACCCCCCGGAAGATGTATTTTTGTGTATATGTTCTTCATTAAAACAGTGCGAGGGATAACACTAAGGGGTTTTTTTTTTTGTTTTGGTTTGGGTTTGGGTTGTTGTGGGGTTTTTTTTTGTTTGGTTGGTTTTTTTTGTTTTTGCTTGCTTTCATTTACTGATGTAGTATCTTAAAGAAATTGAGGTACAAGCTCATTCTAGTGCTCCCCTGAGGATGGGGTCTGAAATTACTTCAGAAGAATCATAGAATTATAGAATGGTTCAGGTTGGAAGGGACCTTAAAGATCATCGGGTTCCAACCCCCCTGCCATGGGCAGGGATACCTCCCACTAGAAGCAGTTGGGTTTTAGCATTTTAGCTTCAGCATTTTTGGATTTTTTCTGAACCGAGTGCTTATTCACATTTTGCATATTGAACTCCCATATAAATCTCTTGAGCTTCAGGAAGCTGTTGTAAAATTCTGAAACATTGTCAGATGGGAAAGCTGCACTTTGAGTCAGTTCATCATTCTTTCAACTCCTTTCCTACCTGTTACCAGTTTTGTTGGTATACAATCGGTACCCTGGTAAACAGTAACTCCTAAGAAGGAAAGGAAAAAATAAATTAACAGGGTTTTGCTGCAATTACCAATTATATTTACAAATGTAAATGGGTTATGTTTAGGCACTGTACATGCGGAAGTTAATATAATCTAGAAGTTGCAGTCACAAATTTGAAGGGAGGCACTTTAATTGCTAAACGGCACAACTTTCTTTCCCTGCCCTCCCCTCAAACCAGACGAGTTATTTCATGAGGTCTGAGAATTTTGCCTAATTAGCTTGTAAGAATACTTTCCCAATTAATTTTAATATTGCTTGTCTAAAATTTGGCTCAAAATGCAATGGAAAGAAATATTAAACTTTGCTGCTGAATTGAGAGCATGAGCTTTTTCATGGAAAAAGTTTTGGGGAAAAATCCTCTGTACTTACTAGACGTGGCACATAGTTCCAGGATAATTATGTGCAAAGTGTGAGTGGGCAGAAAAGCAGCAGAAACACCAAGATAGTAATAGAGTTATTAAAATACTCCATGATAATCTTGAACTGAATTGTCTGTTGAAATTTAATTATGAAAATAGTTATTTGATATCTTAATTTAAAATCCTTTCATCAGTTACTTTATATTGAACCACTGCTGCAAACATGCTACTCTGTATTGTACTGTTTTTCATGCTATTAAAAAGATGTTATATGAAACTTGTCACTGTGTATGTTGCTCCCAGTGTTTAACTTTCAAAGATGTGAGAAGAGGTACAGTAATATTACTCACCCAGTATGAGATCAGTGATGAAATTGTCTGTCTCTCTCAAAGCTTTTTGTCTCCAATTTGTTACATCATAGTGGAATGAGAAGCAGTTGTTTAATGCAGACCACTTTCTGTGTGATGTAAATCAGTATAAGGCTTTTACAAATGGTTCCATTTAGTGATACCACTAAAGAAACTTAAAGGGGAAAAAAGGGGTTTGTTTCACCTCTTACAATACTTGGAGATTTTTTTTTTTTTCACTCATTGACATAAATCTTAAAAAGAAAGGTAAAAAAAAAGGTCTTTTTTGTGACTGTATTAGCTTGGGCTTCAGGTCTTACTCAAGAAGATGTGATGATCTCTTGGGTGAACACCACTTTGTTTCTGCTGTTTAAACCTCCCTGTGGAGAGGATGGTGCTTGAGGATGGTAGCTGTGAGCTGCCCGCAGCCTTGAACAGTGCTTAGTTCCCTGTGACTGCGCATCCCTGGCTGATTGTGGAGAAGAGCGTGCCTGTAATCCCATTTCCTGCTGCTTTATAGGCCGTTTCTGAGAGTACAATGAAACCACAGGCTGTTTCTTGAGCATGCAGGCTCCGTTCTTGACTATGTAGGCTCCTCTGTGCTCTGATGGTGCTCCCTGGCTGCACAGAGCTGTGCTTGCAGATGACTATCTGATGGGACAGCAGGTCTGGTCTTGAAGGCGGCCTTCAGGCTTTTCTAGAACAGTCCAGGCACATGCTAGGGAGAGCGTGTTCTGGGAAGCCTGAGGTTGAAATGGCTAGCTTGGTTGCTAAGTGGTTCATCCAAACTTTTGCCACCACACAGTGCCAAGTGTGTCCAGAGTGAAGCATTCCTACAACTGCTCTGCGGAGAGAGCGCCCCGGAGCGCTTGGGGCCAGGGGGTGCCCAGGCTGCGCGTTGGAAGGATGCTCATGTGGTGCTGTACCAAGAAATAGTGCCACCTAGTGATGAGCTTCAGTTTTATACAGCGTTTGTTTTGTGGGCTGGAGAAAAATGCTTGCACTACCACATCCAAGAATGTACGCCCCAAAATTGTTTATTTCTCAGTACCGCATAATTTCCTGCATAAACCATACAAAATAGGAATTAATTTATCCATTCTGAAAACATGGTATTTTTTTTTTAAATGCGGAGCTCTTAACTCCTTCAGTTTTCTTCTTTCTACTACTTTTTCCTTCAGTTTTTCCACCTTCTTTCTCATTTATGCCAGTCTTGAGAGAAAAAAAAAAATTTAAGCAAAATGTATAAAATTATTGTATCCTTTCCATCTAAAATTCTCAAATACTTTGGTGCTGTTGAAATGTTTTCCTAGACTTGTTTTCTTTGGACTGTCTAAAAGCCTTCAAAATTATCTGTTTCATACTTAAGTTCTAATGCAATAGACAGCAAGCAATTTACAGTAAACATTTTCCCTCCTTTCACTTAATTCTCTCCATTCCCTCCCTTCTGCAGAGTTAGGATGACAGTGCGAATATTTGTGATTAACTTGTTGCTTAATGAAGCAGAATCAGTCTGTGTCATATGATGCTTCTTTAGGAATCTCATTAATGTCACAGGAACTGTGAGCAGTGGCTCACAGTAAAAGTCTGCCTAGTCCAGTGTGGCCTAGCTGTAAAGAGATGTGTATTCCGGGTGTGGAAAGCAGGGAGCAAAGCCTTATCCATCCTTTGGTGAGCTGGCATTCCCATGGACTGTGTTGGCACTGCAAAGGCAACGGCACTGAACAGGTTGGGGCCAGGGGACTGGTCTACTTGTTTGCAGTCATGTTGTACCACTTTCTTGCTCCGGGGCCAGAAAAAAAACCCAAGATCATCCCCAGCGCCTGCATTTGGCTGTACACAACAGTGAGGAGCGCAGCAAGCCTGTCAGCATTGCTCAGGCTGGAGTTTTGCTCAACATTCACATGTCGATGCTTCCTATGAAGGTGGGAACCACAAAGCTGGGGTTAAATGAGATTGTCCAAGTCTCATCCTGATTTTTCAGCAAGTCAGAGTTGGCCCATAAAGTGGGGAAGCAGAAGCCCAGCAGCTGTGTCCTCTTCCTGCTTCTTACATTTCTAGGTGGAGCACCACTGGGTTGTTTCTACTGACTCCTTGGATGCCTTCAACAAATAATAGATGCTGTGGTGTCTACCCTACCAGGTCCCTGGAGGGTCTTATTGTTTTGGTTTGTTTTGGTTTGTTTTTTGTTTTTTTTTTTCTTCCTGAACTTTGGATTCATCAGGTTTTTTGAAAATCTCTTTCTCTATATTTCCTCCTCTTTTTGGAGGAGAGCAAGCACTGGATTCTTTTAGCCTATTCATAAGGGGAGAGCAGCAGCAATGGCTATATGCAGGTATTGAGAGAAGACATAGAATCAGGGAAGCCTGTGATATCCTCCCAGAATCCTCTCCCAACCTCTTCTATGTTTTACTCACAGAGGGGTAAGCAACCCTGAGCCAGATGTGGTATTTGGTAACCAATGATGAACTACTTTCATGAGCTTGCCTAGTATGTAGTCCTTGAATTCATGTAAATTTAGCCTTCACAATATCCTTTGCAGGTGTTTTTTGATTCCTTTGCAAGGTTGCTATTTCTTACATAAAGAACTTCACCTTACTAATTTTGAACCTACCTATTTCTATTTTTATTCAGTGCTCTAGACTTTGTATTGGAAGAAAAGCCGAGTTGTGCGTCCACTTCTTTTGTGTTCTTTCCAGTTCTTTCAACTGGAACAGGTTGCCCAGAGAGGTGGTGGATGCCCCATCCCTGGAAGTTTTTAAGGCTAGGCCAGATGGGACTCTGAGCAACCTGATTTAGTGGGAGGTGTCCCTGCCCATGGCAGGGGGGTTGGAAGTAGATGATCTTGAAGGTCCCTTCCAACCCTAACAATTCTATGATTCTGTGCTACTTTTGCTTCTTGTGTGTTCTGTCAGCTGTGGCAAAGGGTCCCTCTTATGTAATTTTTCTTGTACAGAGGCTATTCCATACCCTTGCTCATCATAGAATTAAGTCTGGGGATATCCATAGGAAACAAACAAAAGAGTGTAAAAAAGGAGACTAGATTAAAAAGCATATTTGGGATTTTCACACTGAATTAAGAATTAAAAATGAGTGAAACTTCGGTGGTTTTGCCAGTTAAGAGATTTTTCTGAGTGTGTTATCACTGTCCAACCGGAGTCGCAAATGCTACTTGCAGAGGCTAAGTATTGACAGCACAATCAAATATTTCCAAATTTTGTTCTAAGTCACTTCTAGGTCAAAACAGTCATTTAACAAAAGCATTTTGACTGTCAGTTGCTTCACCTAGTATTTTGGCTCATTCTTCTGCCTTTCCATCTTCTGTTCCCTGATTGCAGCTGGCATCTGTTGTCTCTGTCACACTCTCCCAAGTGCAATGCTGTTATTAGTCAAACTGACAGTCATTCTTTTTGTAATGCTGGGAGTGTCCCAGAGTTGTTCTGGAATTTCTCCAAAAATAGCTCCAGCGCTGTGATCCAAACAGAAAACCTTTGAGAAGTTGTGAGTGAAAGAAGGGATTTTGAATCACAGAATCACAGAATTTTCAGAGTTGGAAGGGACCTCTAGAGATCATCTAGTCCAACTCCCCTGCTAGAGCAGGATTGCCTAGAGCACATCACTCAGGACTGTGTCCAGGCGGGTCTTGAAAGTCTCCAGAGAAGGGGACTCCACAACCTCCCTGGGCAGCCTGTTCCAGTGCTCTGTCACCCTCACCGTAAAGAAGTTTTTTCTCATATTTGATCGGAACTTCCTATGTTCCAGCTTGTGCCCGTTGCCCCTCGTCCTGTCACTGGGAACCAATGAAAAGAGTCTGGCACCATCCTCCTTAAACCCACCCTTTAGATGCTTGTAAACATTAATAAGGTCTCCCCTCAGCCTTCTGTTCTCCAGGCTAAAGAGTCCCAGCTCTTTCAGCCTTTCCTCATAAGGGAGATGCTCCAGTCCCTCAGTCATCTTACTTGCCTTTTGCTGGACTCGCTCCAGCAGTTCCCTGTCCCTCTTGAACTGGGGAGCCCAAAACTGGACGCAGTATTCCAGTTGTGGCCTTACCAGTGCAGAGTAGAGGGGGAAAATGACCTCCTTTGACCTACTGGCCACACTCTTCCCTATGCAGCCCAGGATTCCATTGGCCTTTTTGGCAACAAGGGCACATTGTTGGCTCATGGATAACTTACTGTCTACCAGGGCCCCCAGATCCTTTTCCTCAGAACTACTTCCCAGCAGGTCCACCCCTAACCTATACTGGTGCTTAGCATTCTTCCTCCCCAGGTGGAGGACCTTGCACTTGCTTTTGTTGAACCTCATTAGGTTCTTCTCTGCCCAGCTCTCCAGCCTGTCCAGGTCACGCTGGATGGCAGCACGGCCCTCCAGAGTGTCAGCCACCCCTCCCAGTTTGGTATCATCAGCAAACTTGCTGAGGATACACTCTGTCCCATTATCCAGGTCATTAATGAATATACTGAACAAAATTGGACCGAGTATTGACCCCTGGGGGACACCACCGGTTACAGGCCTCCAACTAGACTCTATGCCGCTGATCACAACCCTCTGAGTTCTGTCACACAGCCAGCTCTCAATCCACCTCACTGTCACCTCATCTAGCCCATACTTCCTCAGCTTCCTAATGAGGATGTTATGGGAGACAGTGTCAAAAGCCTTGCCAAAGTCAAGGTAGGTGATATCTACGGCTCTCCCCTCGTCCAGTCAGCCAGTTATAACATCACAGAAAGCTATCAGATTGGTCAAGCATGATTTAGCCTTGGTAAATCCATGTTGACCACTTCCAATAACTTCCTGTTCCTCTACATGTTTGGAGATAACATTCAGATCCAGAATGCGTGTCTTCACTTGGGTCTCTTGGAAGGCCTCAGAGCCCGACTTCTATCCTCCTGCAGGGTATTCCTGTGTTTTTGAGCACAGACCTCATAAATAAAAACGGTAAGTTACTGCTTTCCCAGGTGGTCCCTGCCACAATGTAGATGCTGAAGCATGAAAAATAAATGCTCTCAGGGAATGTACTGGAGCCTATAGAAGAAAGATAGATTCTTTCTCCATATTGAAAATGAGAAATAGCTCTGTTTTGACTTTTTGGTAACTTCCAGTGTGCATAGCTGAGGAAAAGGCGAGAACATAAGTTCTCTAGAGCGTCGTATGACAACAATATGCCAGGGCCAAGGACAAAGCAGAGAAATGCAATGGAACATAAATAAAATAAAGTCAGTCTCTGAAGTGTTGTAAAATCGGAGAAAATGAAAAACTCCAGTATGATTTATTAAATCTGCAGCTTGGACACTGTATGGATGGGCACTGAAACATGTTTGACCAGAGTATTGAGGGACTGGACTCAGCAGACAATGTGCTCCTTGCATTCCCAAGTCCGAAGTCCTTTATATATAAGAACACAAATTTAAAAAAAAAAAAAAGAAAGAAAAAGTTGAAAAGTACATCTTGGGCTGTTGATTTCTGCCAGATTTTTGTCCCTTGCTACCTGTTCGCTATGATGAAGAAGTCACGGTAGTGCCACTTGTGCTGTATGTTCTTCACTTGTTTTTTATCCCAGCTTTTAAATTCCAATAATTTTAAGCAAATCTTTGTGGGTTTTTCTCCCCTTTTTGCACTAGTTTTGAACAGAATATTGCCAGGCGCTATGATTCCACAATGATTATAAGTGAAATGCAGAATTGAGTGTTGCTAAGATATTCTCAGTAAGAAGACAGTGAGGCCTCCTGTCTTTCAGACACATGTAATTAATTGTGCTAAACCTAAGGACATAGATATGTGCCCTCCCCTTGCATGTTAAATTAGTGTTTTTATCTATCTGACAATGTATACATACAAATAAGGAAGGAAATGAAATGTGTTCAATGCTTGGCCGAAGGCCTAAAATGATATTTTAAAACATACCCAGAAAGCAGGAAGGAGCGTATTTAGTCAGGTGTTTGACATAAAAAGTCAGCTGTTATCAGCTTTCTTATTAGGTGATGTCTATGCAGGTTTGGTTGGCTGGTGGAGCAATTTCAAAATCAACGTGCTTCTTGTGGGGTGGTAATACATTGCCAGTATAAAACCTGTTGCATTAGAGATGGTTAGCTCACAATTAAGGAAGAAGAATTAGATAGAGGGGAAAAAAAATGTCTGTTAGATACAATGCTAAGTCAAGGCTCAAGTTACTTGCGTTTGACGCCAACTCTATTTTAGGAAATGCTGAGACAGGGCTTGCAGACCTCATTTTACACCCACTCACTTGAATATGCTAGACAGAGGCTGGAAATTACTGTGAAATGCTGTCTTTTAACTCCCAAGGAGCTATGCCCGCAACATTCATAAGGAAAAAGCCAAAACATAGTTCAATATTTAATTTAGTGAGGTTGTACTCACTGATACTCTAAAATTGTCAAAGTGAGGAAATTACAAATTAAATAAATAATAAATAATAAAAAATAAATAAATAAGGATTAAATAAACCTTGCAAAGTTGAGCAGCGGCAGTTTACAGGAATGCCAAAATGGATGCTGCTGTCACACACCATCTGCCCCTTTAGGCACGCATATTAAGGTTAGTGTTGACCTGCCCAATCCTGTAGTATTTGTAACTGACTTCCAAGCTTTATCACAGCACAAGGCTGGTTTACTAAGGCACTGAATCACGTCTGCGTGGCAGAGGAGTCTGCACGCAGCAAGCGGTTGGGATTTTCCAGGAGGCGGTTTGATTTCCTGCTCTCCTGCTAATTACATGCTTCTGAGAAACACGTAAACATCTTCTCTTAGATATATTACATTCATGCAAACTGCATGACCCCTTAAGCCCTGTGATGCAACGTCTGTTATGTATGAACTGTTCTCTAGGGAATATCACGTTTGGTCTGAAAGGATTCCTTGGCAGTATTTATTTCTGTATTGTTGAAATTTGCAATACAAGTTATTTTTTTAAAGGTGTAGCGCAGGGATTCCCAAAGGACATGCTACCACAGCAGCCTGTGCACTTTGCTCCCAGCAACTGAGTTTGCTGCTACCCACAATGAGTGGTCCCAGGAAAAACATGTGTACAGACTGCAGAGGAAAATGGGAGGATCAGCCTCCTTTTATCTTTTTTTTTTTCTTAAGATTAAAAGTTTCCTATCTAATATATCAAAAGTTTAGGAAAACAGTGATCTCTATGGAGTTGCAGCTCAGAGCACAACAACAATGAGCTGTGTGGAATTTATTTTTTTCCTGGTATTGTTTTTCAACATTTCATGATAACTTGTTTTTAAGTTGCATTTTGAGAGGCATTTACGGAGTTCTCCTTGCTTCAATATTGTTTGTGGCTTCTATAATACTGTTTCTGAGTTACTGTCATGCTAAATCATTTTTCCAAAGGAGGAAGTTATCTAAAAATGACAGTAGAGTTGTTTGTTTGAAAAATTAAGTAAGCAAGCCAAAATAGGTGTATGGATACATGGGCAATACCAATGGCAGATTAACTGCTGATAACCAAAATGTTCCTGACTCTGATTATTACTCACCCGTTATTTGGACTTACATTGTCTGAATGCCTTCAGTATGGTAGAAGAGCTATTTGTTGCCATTTGAAGTTCTGCAGGAACATACCAAATAATAGGTTAGCTCCTGACAAGAAAAGGCCATGGCCACGAGAAATGTGATGACAAGATTTCAGGCATTTTCCAGCTTTCGGAACCAAAAGCACACCGTTACTGATGGAAGTCCTGTGCCAGGATGGGGCCCCTGTGTTACATTTCATTTCTCAACATAAGCTAGTGATCCTAGAAACAAGCGATCTAATGATAGCTCTTAGGTCAGTGGTGAAATGGATCCTTACTTCAGAGTGTACGAGCACCACCTCTGTGACATCAGTTAATTGCTGAGCTAGTATATTAAGTTGACTTACGATGTTGTGAAATGCTTTGGTCATCTGATCACTGTGTGATAAAAGATGACTTTATTTGCTTCAATGCATCGTAAAGAACAGAAGTAAGTGTATCCTGAGTTGGTTAAAAAGCTGCATATTACAGATGTCTCCAGCAACAGTCAGAGGAGGGGGAAAACAAAAAAAAGCAGGCAAGCATATACTGGCAGCACTTCACACAGACGTTCTCCTCGTTGGAGGTTTATGTGCAGCTGCAAGAGCTCTTTGGCTTCCGTTTGACTTTTGTGGATGTAGCCTTAGAACAGGGTAAATGGGTCATGTAAAGTAAATCACTGCTTTTCAGTAGTGCTTCACAGGCCATTATATCTTGCTGTAGATGTAAGACTATTAAATGTGTGCATCAGCCTATGAAAATAGTTTTTTGTCATAAACTTCATCTGGCATGGAGCTTGGAGACCATTATAGATGAATCCCAAGGGAGAAAAGATTAGCTTCCAAGATTTTGATTGCAAAATGCTAAGTCTAAGTAATCAGAAGCTTAAGCTGTTTCAGTGACCAAAGTTATTTTTTATTTTTGGAAGTGGATTATTGATGACACATCCCTACAGCCCTCGGCATGCAACCTCAGCTGTCTGGACATTCCTTGCTGCCTAGCTACAAAATGCATCTGATGCTCTTTTATGGTCTCTTGGCTGGCTCTGTAGGTCATGTAGCCTTCCAGTAGTTAAGGGGTTTGTCCCTACTCACGGGTTACCTGTCTACTACGTTACATACTAGGGAAACCTGAACTTGGAAGGTCATCATTAGACTGAACATCCTTGGAAATTCTTCCTCAATAACATGCCTCCCTGAGTAGGTATCTTTACATTAATGCAGTTTCCTGTCCTCCCGATGCCCTGATCAGAGAGAGCAGCCAAGAGCACGAGAAGGAACAAAGCAGCTACATCCCATGTTTCAGCTGGCTGTTCAAAAATTAAGAGTAGGAGTACAGAAGATTTTGAAGTGGACAACTTCCTCTCAAGGAGGATATCAGATTTTTATTTTTTTTTTAATGTAACTCATATTTATGATTTTAAAGTCACTACTTCAAAAAACTTATTTACAGCAAGAAAACTGCAGCTGGCTTGTCTGCTGATTACACAATGTAATTAACATACCAGCACCTGAAATTTACTGAGAAGGGAGGATGAGGAAAAGAATGGCTTGGGGACTCAGTGTTCATAAGAGAAGAAAACCGATCCTCTGAATCTTATGCCATTTAGACATTCAAAGGGAGAAAATAATCAAGATAGTCTAACATCTACCCTTAGTGCAGGCAGCTTCCATGTACGTACACAATATTGAATTGCATAGATGTGACAAGATCGGTCTGAAGAAGTGACAGTGTAACTGTTCTTTGGCCTAATATTACCTAGAAATGTTTCAACAAGCCCATGTTTCCTAGATCCCCACAGTATTGTCTTTGCCATATGGGCAGTGTAGGTGACAACTTCCATACATGCCTGTAAACTACATTCTAGAAAAAAAATCAGCTGTTGCTGGAACCTTGCAGGCATCTCATGAAGAAACACCTCAGCACCCACACTGAAGAGCACTGAGATATTTTAAAAACAAATTTTTGAGAAAAGGAGCAGGTGTAGCAGTCTGAAGCAGTATAGCAAAGAACATAGTCTGAGTAGGAAAAAAATTGAAGCTCAGTGCCAGTTAGCCGATAAAACACAAAATTGGGAAAAGAATGGCTGAAAACACAATTTAATTAAGCACAGCAGCGGAAGAAACCACCCAAGAATTAAAAAAAAAATAAAAAAATAATAGAAGTATGACAACTGAGTATACTTTGTCAAGTTAACTTATTTAACAAAGCTAAATCCAGAATATCTTCTAAGAACTACCATACTGAGAACACAAGCAAGATTAGTAACCAAGCCTTCATGCTACCTCATGGGAAGCAAGACAAACCCTCCATCCAGCATAAGCTGTCACAGCCTTTACAAACCCTTTAGCCGAAGTAGAATTCCTATTCCTTGGAGTCTTAAGTCATGTGAAATAGCTCAGGGCATGGTTTCTGGATAAGAGGTCACCACTTTAATTGATAAATACATAGGTAAGATAAATTCCCCTCACGCGTTTCAGCTTGCAGTATCCAAGAGAATGAGACACATAGAAGGACATGATCATGCTAAGATCTAAGAGAACAGCCTTTCTCATTTCTTGGTATTTGGGACAACAGCATCAGCACAGCTGTCTTGCTTTTGCTTAAAAGCCATCTTATTGATGGAGCAGAGGAAAATGTATGATCTTTTAAAAAGTGAGGGGGGGCTTTAGCACATACAGGGTTTTAGTGCTCACATTCTCACATGCAAATTAAAAGCTGCAGAACAGTAAAGCTTTATGTAGGTTTTCTGGCCATGTATTGCTGTTAATTAGTGCCAGCACAGACACTGTAGCTCAGAGACGGATTCCTTTGCACAAGCTTCCTTCAGCAGAAGGAAGAAAAATATGCTGAATTCCCACTTATTGCCAGCATAAAAACTTCACAGACAGGGATGCAAAAATGCTGGGCATGGTATCTGCTTAAGAATCATAAATGTTTCCTGCCCACCATTAGGCAATTTTAAGAATCTTCCCTAACAATTTCTTTGTCTAACTACTTACACCAGTCAGATCCCACTTCAAAAACCTGAGATAAGAGATCTGTACAGCTGCATTTTTAGACACCAGCATATACTGCTAGGAACATTTCAGAACTTTGTGACATTGCACAAAACATTATGAAAATAAGTTTTCCAGCTTCATTTGCAATTGTAAGTAAAATACAGTTAATACACCTGCATTTGTAAATGCATAATAGAAATCTCATTCTTCACAAAAGAACTGAGGTATTTTATCTATATAGCAATCTTTATTTCAAAATGCATTTATTACAAAAATGTAAAAATCCAGCTAGATCAGAAATACTGAGATTATTTTACTGGACTCTCAAGTCCATGGATCTTTGTCCCCATATCCTTTTCCTCACAACATTTTCCCCACTTCCAGTCTGATTACACAGGTGCAAATGTGCCTAAACGGCCTGGAATAGATAAATACATTGAGAAAGGCAAAAGCTGTAAAGCTAAATGCATGCAAGAAGTTCTATCAGGAAGAAACCCTCAAAAATAAACATAAGTGTAAAGTAGAGATAATCTGCAGGTATCCAGGGATCTGCTCAGTCATCCTTGTCTTTTGCCCCATGTTTCAGGATGCGCGTGAATTCAATGTAGTTGAAATTCCCCTTTTTGTCGATGGGTGCCTCTCTGTACAGCTCATCCACCTCTTCGTCTGTGAACCTGTCTCCCATCGTTGTCAGCAGCTCCCGCAGGTAGTCTTCCTGAATGAACCCTAGGACACAATGGAAGAGGACATAAGAAAAAGGAGTTTTTACATTTATCTGCTAATAGATGGACAATAATTTCTTTAAATTCTTCGTTTCAATTAAAGAGACCTACAGTCTTTGTTGCCAAATGAAAACAAAGCCATTAAAACCTATTACTATAATTGCCAAGTAATTACAAGCACTCAATCAAGTCAAGCCTCTTAGTTCATTCGCATGGTCTCACTACAAGTAAAGGCCGTTTAATGATTTGCCTGTGTTGTTTCAAAGAATATACAGATTTGTCAGTATATATATTGGACCGTCTTCCCAACAGCAGGGCTATACTCCTGGTAGTACTGAGAGCCTTCTAACAACTCTACATTTCACACAAAGGGATGAAAACCACTAAGAAAAAAATAATGATAGAACTCAACTACCAAGGCTCAATAAGTACAAGAAACACAGGGAAGTTTGAAATATTTCAAAGATTTTAAATTGATCTTAAATCAGTGACAAAACTCACATTTACTAGACTGGTTGCAAAGAACACATTTTTTGCATTGGTTATTAAACAAGCAGCCTTACATAAATTGTGATTCCTTCTATCACCACTCTTGTGAGTCACACGAGGTTTTTCTTATATTAATTTCCTTCTCCTTTAAGTACAGCTTAACAGAGGGAAGGTGGATACAAGTTGCTGACAGAGAACAAGTTCTTCATAAAGCACACCAGCTTTGAAGACAAGGGTTCCCCTTACAAAAGTTGCCCTGAAGTTGAATTTTAAGTTAGGAAAAAATCAAAATATTTTTTTCCTTTCTCCTTTCTTGAATAACAGAACCGAAGTCACAAAAGTTTGTGATTTAAAGTTTTATAGCGTTTGGAAAGGTAATTTCAGCTGCTGAGGATACATGGCATGAGTTTAGTTTGCAGAAATCAGAATTTTAAGAGTTAAAATTTGTCACCACTGCTATGAATACCAGCATTTATCGTTACAAAAGTAAGTAGAAGTAATACCCGCATACCTGTGGCTTCTTCATCAAAGCAAGCAAAAGCATTCCTGATTACATCTTCGGGATCGGTGCCATTTAACTTCTCACCAAACATTGTGAGGAACATTGTGAAGTTTATGGGGCCTGGAGCCTCATTCATCATGGCATCGAGGTATTCATCCGTTGGATTCTTTCCTACAAATAAAGGGATTCATATTTGGTTCAGCTTTCAAACTAAAAGTAATCTGTATAGTGCAATACAAACAGAGACACCTCTCATTAGCTATCCCAAACTCAATACTTTAACAGCACAGATTTGCTTGGCAACTGTAAACACAAAAGTGACATTACCAAGGGAGGCGAGCATATCGTGCAAGTCCTCTTTGTCAATGAAGCCATCCCTGTTCTGGTCGATCATGTTGAAGGCCTCCTTGAATTCTTGAATCTGCGACTGATCAAACATTGCAAATACATTGGAAGTGGCACGCTGAGGCCGCTTCTTGGTGGTCTTTGTCTTTGCCCTTTTGCTAGACATGTTGGCTGTCGGTTCTAGGGAGACAGAAACATATTCACGGTTTAGCCTTATTAAAATCAGATTACAAGTCCCTGGGGGAGAGATGGATAAAGGAGTATCAAATTCCATGTTATAAGAAAATACCCCAAAGTACGCATTTATTTTAATATCTCCTGCTGTATTCTCTTTCATTTGGACTTCACTTGCTATTAAGCATAATGTCCTTCAGGATTCAGGGACTGGCACTGTAGGCCAACCGTAGGCTACATGAAAAAAACCCAATCAAATCATAGTTCTTGAAATTAAACTCACCCAGTGCTTGTATTGCTGATTCAATACTCTCTTTGCATCTTCCACAAGATAAGATTAGTACATACTTAGCAGTTTAGGAGGCACTATTGACCTACCACGTAGAAGGATATGGGCTGCTAACCCAGCATAGTATGTAGTAGTTAAATGAATCAAGCAGTATCCTAAACTAACATTTGGGAAGGGAAAAAAAGGTATTTTAGGCTCATATTAGCATTTTTGTTAGAATAGCTGCTCTTAAAAGAGCAGTAGGTCTCAGTACACAGAATGACCGTGATGAGAGCTTAATGTTTTTGTGAAGATCATTGGATGGTGCTGGAGCTGGGAGAGAGATCTGCCAAAGAACGCCTATTAGAGTTCTTTCATCAAAGTCAACTAGAGGATTGTGTGTGTTAGAAAAAGGATACTGGCGTGTTTCGAAAGCGCTACATTGCTGTTCTCTTACACGGTGGAACTATTACACAATACATATGCAAATGCAAGCATATTCTTTTTAAAATTAATTAATGACATAATAGTTTTAAAATTATGAAGACTGTTTCTTTTAAATTATCAACCTTTAAAAACATTTATATATTCTCGTAGAATCTTTATATAGTTTCATGTATCACAAATATACTAATTTCATTGTCTCCCTCAAGCAGTCAAATGAAGAAATAAACATGTTAGTTTACATGCTGTGACACTAATATTATCAGGGTAGAAGTGAGGCTTTCAAGTTAAGTACTTCTCTTTAGCTGGGAAGATACATTTAGCATTCAACTGTGGTTGATGGTACAAGCACAAAAAGCTGAGTCATTCACTGAAACGCAAACAGAAAAACCTCAACATTGCTACTGGATCAAAGTAAGGTAGACCCTCTCTAATGTTGTTTCTAAAAGTCTCATACACCTCTATGCCTTAGTTTTATTTTATGCAAGCAATCCACGCTGCTAAAATCCTTTATCATGCCCAAACCAAATGTTGTGCAAACTGGATTCCTTCCACCCTTGATTTTGAATTCTACAGGAAGCACCTGCAGGAAGCATCATGAAAGGACACATTTAAGCTTCACCTTTAGTCACAAGAATGCCAACATTTTGAAATTTAAACTGAGTATTAATTTTGTAAGTTTTAAGAAGTTACCTGGTCAGAAGTGCAATTCTAATCAGAGTCACTGCACAGTTCTAATGGTTTCTCAGATAGTTTGCCCAAAGTTACTGCATTTTCTGTTACACTCCTGAAAAGCAGACTAAAGTCACTAATTTGGATTCATCCTTAAAAAAACAGGGAGTAAAATTAAGCAAAGTAACTCCCTTACATGGTCAATCAATCCAATATTCAGGTAAAAAAAATCAGTTCTTTTTTTTGTTTTAATTAAAGCAAAGACATTTTACCTTGCTTTGTATCAGATACAGGACATGCTGTACCAAGCATCTGGATCATAAAAGGATATTCCATGGTTACGTCCTTCTCAGTCTGTCTACAAACAGCGCTACTGATTTCCCCTGCTAACTCCACGCTTTTAAATCCTACGTGCATACACAACGTTCTTCTGACATATAAAAAAACCCTATTATGTCTCGAACTAAAAATAGCCTATGAAATGCAACTGCGCATCATTCAACGATACTGAAGTTCTCTTCATTGCATTCACTAACCACAAGCTATCTGAGATGTCTGGCCTCCAACAACACTTCAACAAATAAATATGAACTCCTGACATCTAGATATTTATGAAGACAGCTGACAATAAAGGTAGTTTGCTTTCAAGCTGCAGACAAGGGTTGTGCATAACTTCGGTCTTTTTTCTTCTGTAAAAACACTCATACAAGTTACTATTACACTCTGAATTATCAATTAAAAGTTCCACTACCCAGAATAGAATTAAACAGTATCTGTTAATAACTGTTCTCTGAAATAATTCATAGTTTTCAGAATATGGCCTATTCAAAGTAAACTAAAAAGTCTGCATGTGCTGCAAGGCAGCACTCCCAGCAAACCACCACCTGCGATTCTCTCAGGTATAATTCAATCCTAATCGAGAGGAGTTAACAACAAAAGCAGACTACTGCTGACTGTAGCTACACACAGCAGGAAGAAAGCCTGTTTCTTTTCTAATTCTGTTCAGAAGATTGCCGTATCAGAATATCATACTAGAGAAGACGAAAAGTTTGCCAATGCTTGCATTAATAATTTCTAAGTTTCTCTCAAGCAGGCTTGGGAGGCAGCCATACAGAATACAGAAAGCACAACTCTTACTTAAGAGACCTGTCAGCCTGCAGTGCAGCTATGCCTGAAATGGTAAAAAACTGGCTGGATGGCCAGGCCCAAAGAGTGGTGACGAATGGAGTTAAATCCAGTTGGTGACTGGTCACAAGTGGTGTTCCCCAGGGCACAGTACTGGGGCCAGTTCTCTTTAATATCTTTATCAATGATCTGGACAAGGGCATCAAGTGCACTCTTGGTAAGTTTGCAGATGACACCGAGTTGGGTGGGAGCGCTGATCTGCTTGAGGGCAAGAAGGCTCTACAGAGGGATCTGGACAGGCTGGATTGATGGGCCAAGGCCAATGGTGTGAGGTTCAACAAGGGCAAGTGCCAGGTCCTGCACTTGGGTCACAACAACCCCATGCAGCGCTACAGGCTTGGGGAAGAGTGGCTGGAGAGCTGCCTGGCAGAAAAGGACCTGGGGTGTCAGTCAACAGCTAGCTGAGTATGAGCCAGCAGTGTGCCCAGGTGGCCAAGAAGGCCAGTAGCATCCTGGCTTGTATTAGAAATAGTGTGACCAGCAGGACTAGGGAAGTGATAGTCCCCCTGTACTCCGTGCTGGTGAGGCCCGACCTCCAATACTGTGTCCAGTTTTGGGCCCCTCACTACAGGAAAGACATTGAGCTGCTGGAGCATGTCCAGAGAAGAGCAACAAAGCTGGTGAGGGGTCTGGAGCACAAGTCTTATGAGGAACAACTGAGGGAGCTGGTGTTGTTTAGCCTGGAGAAAAGGAGGCTGAGGGGAGACCTTATCGCTCTCTACAACTACCTGAAAGGAGGTTGTAGCAAGGTGGGGGTTGGTCTCTTCCCCCCAGTAACAAACGATAGGACAAGAAGAAATGGCCTCAAGTTGCAGCAGGAGAGGTTTAGGATGGATATTAAGAGAACTTTTCTTCACTGAAAAGGTTGTCAAGCATTGGAACGAGTTGCCCAGGGAAGTGGTTGAGTCGCCATCCCTGGAGGTATTTAAAAGACGGGTAGACATGGTGCTTAGGGACATGGTTTAGTGGTGGTTTTTGTCAGTATTAGGTTGATGGTTGGACTCAATGATATTAAAGGCCTTTTCCAAGATAAACTATTTTATGATTCTATGAAATACTGCACTCAGCTCTGGGAAACTATTAGAAAGTGGGTGATAAATTGGAACATGTTCAAAAGAACAGAGACATCAATCCAATTAGCCAAAGAGATTGATTTATGATGAAAAAGTTTGAAGTGTTTACACTTAAGTGTTATTATCTGTGTTCAGCAGCAAATGATGTAATAAGCAAGAACTAGCCTCATTTGAGTCAAGCACTGGACCCACTAATTTTAAAGAAAATAGGATTTCATCTGATAAATCCACCAGGTCATTTAGTCAAAGAAAAAAATCATGCTTTTATAATGGAAATAGTGTAAGTATAGGCTGGAAGTATAGACTGGAAATAGAAGAATTTCAGTAGATAAAATGTGGAAATACTTCACATTACATAGTACAAGTTATGACAGGCAGGTTTAGTTTGTTGTTTAATACTATGATGCACTGAATGGTCTGGGCCTTGTTCTAGAAACTGTTCAAGAAACTTCTAAATTAAGAGCCTGCCTGTAAAACTTACCATATCTCCAAAAACATAACCTTTATTTAGGAAGATTTTTCATATATTAGAAAAAAAGAATAAAGGTCACCCACTGGAGTAGAGAGGTAGGAACAGCCCTGTGCCGCTTGTACATGTACAGTCATTTGTTTAGTTGATCAATAGCAGTGGATATCAAACTGCAGAAGCACAGAAAATCCTCTTATGCTTCTTACCTCTCGGAAAAGGATAAACCCTGGAAGGAGACAAAACTGAGCAAAGGAAAAGCTTGAGCCAGACAGTAAGAAATGAAACTTTAAAACCCACTAAGTGTTGCAAGTTTTGATCTGTTCAGAGGCAGCGATCAGAAGTTACGCTTCAGAGAACAGCCTTGTGTTTCAATAGTTGGTTTTACAGTCACTGTGAATGTCTATCACTCAAAATTTAAAAAAACAAAACACCAAAACACAAACCCAAAGCACAAGTACACACACAAAAAAGTAAACCAAAAAACCACAACACAAAAAACACACCTGGGAAAGTCTCTACACAAAATTTACACACAGAATCATTCAGGTTGGAAGGGACCTTAAAGATTACCTAGTTCCAACCCCCCTGCCATGGGCAGGGACACCTCCCACTAGACCAGGCTGCTCAAAGCCCCATCCAGCCTGGCCTTGAACACTTCCAGGGATGGGGCATCCACAACTTCCCTGGGCAACCTGTGCCAGTGTCTCACCACCCTCACAGTCAAGAATTTCTTCCTGATATCCAATCTAAATCCACCCTCTTTCAATTTGAGGCCGTTACCCCGTGTCCTGTCACTACACTCCCTAATAAGGAGTCCCTCCCCATCTTTCCTGTAGGCCCCCTTCAGGTACTGGAGGGCTGATCTAAGGTCTCCTCGGAGCCTTCTCTTCTCCAGGCTGAACAGCCCCAACTCTCTCAGCCTGTCCTCACAGGAGAGGTGCTCCAGCCCTCTGATCATCTTCATGGCCCTCTGCCGGACCCGTTCCAACAGGTCCATGTCCTTCTTGTGGTGCGGACTCCAGAACTGGACAAAGTACTCCAGGTGGGGTCTCAACACAGACATTATATTTAGCACTGAATGTTTTATTTTAACGCTGCCAGTTATTTCGGAACTTTTATTAAACTAAGATATAACAGTCACCTTCTCTTAAATCATCACGTTCCAAAGCCAGGCCTCAAAGCTGCATCCCAAGTTCTGCCCGTGTATCAGCTGCAGCAGCCAGTGCCACCGCTCGCCCATCGCAGCCTGGGCGACAACAGGAAGAGATGACAAAACCAAGGCACGCCAGCACATCTGCGGCAAAGCTCAATGAAGAGCAGATCTCACTTCGAAAAAAGTATCCTATGCAATCTCACCTAGTCCTGAAAGCCATCTTAACACACTTATTAGTAAACTTCCCCAAACCCTCGAACAGGAGTCAGACCTGCCCCAAAATCTACTTTCCGTGACTCAACAAAGCCTATGTCCGCAGGTTAGAGAACGGGACCCACTGCCAGCTGTCCCCAGCAGCTGTGTTGCGGCCATACCTATTTCAAAACGCGGGCAAGAAGGGAGAGGCTCAGCCTCGCCGCCTCCCCCCGCCACCTCAACAGCTTTTACACCAGCCCTTCCCCTGCTCCAACAACGGCGGGGGGCGGCCCCTCTCTCTCCATGGGCTGCCCGTGCCCGCGGCTGCGGCTCCGGTGTCGCCCCTGAGGGCCGGCTCCCCGCTGAGGGAGAGCCGCGCGGCCGGAGCTCCGGCCGGGCCCAGCACCGGCGAGGCGAGGGCCGGGGCTGCCCCCGAGGCGGGTAACGCCTCAGGCGGCCCCTAGCCTGCCGCACCCCTCACCTACCCCCCGGGCGGTCGCTGGGTCCCCCCCAGACCCACCTGGCGGCTGCGGGAGTGGGTCCTGGTCCGAGCGCGACGGGGAGCGACGGTGGCACTTCCGGAGAGGCAGCGGCCACCGCCCTGCCGCCGGCGCAGGGGAAGGAAGGCGTGGGCGAAACCATCCGAGCTAAGTAGGGGGGGGGCGACGACGAGGCTCGTCGCTTCGCCGGCGAGGCGGCATAACCCGCGCCAAGAGAAGAGTAGCGACGGCGACCGTGTGTTTTTCGCTTCCTCTCAGGGTTCTCTGCCCTCCGCAGGAAAGTGGGGTCGAGGTCCCGGGCCTCTCTCCCCTCCCGTCCCCCCCCCCCACACGGCGGAGCGTTGGTGCGGCGCGGTGCGGTCACAGCATTCCAAGGGCGGGGGTGCGGAGGCAGCACCGCGTCTGCCCTTTTAAGGCAACGGCGGGAGTTTCCTGCTCGCGCGGCGCCGGGCGGGGCGGGTCCTTGTCTCTTCGCCCGGCCCCGCCCCGCCCCGGTCCCGGCCTCCCGCAGGGGCCGCGGGTCCCCTCCGCCATTCGACGCCCCGCGGAACCGGCCTTCCCGAGCCCCCCGTTTCAGTTACAGCGGTGTTACCGTCTGAGAAACACACAGTTTATTGTCGTTTGGACAATTATTCCACCGCCCGGGGAGCCCTCCCCACGGTGGGGAAGGGGAACCAGGGAAAAACCAATGAAACAGGGACGTTGAAATACAGATTTACTAGGATAAGACTAAATAATTAACATTAATAATACTAAATAACCAGTATCTATCCCAATGCCGATATAAGATATACAAGGATTATGCTCAACCCATTCCACCAGCAGAAGCCGTGCACTCCCAGCCGTGGGCAGCAAATGTCGGACACTGCGAGCGCAACGGCTTTGCGGGGAAGGGAAGGGCTCAGGGGTCCGGCACCGGGACAAGGAGTTTCTCTGGACCGCCGCCATCAAGGGAGAGAGAAACTCCTCAGCAAACTTTCTAACTGATAGTGAATGTGACGTTCACGGTATGAAACAATCCTGTTGTCCAGCCTGGGTCAAGTGCCCAGGCCTCGCTCCTCCTTGTGCCTGCACCTGGCAAGGCTTGGAAACTCTGAGACCTTGAATCCTACATGGCCTAGCTGGCTATAAAGTAAATATTTTCACGATTTCAGACACTAGCATCTTCTAAAAATGCAGTTTTCCCAAGCATTAGAAGAGAAGTTAGTCCCGTGTCGCTCAAACCAGTGGCAGTTGCTTCGTGAAGTGTCACAGGCCTCAGACGTTCCCGTTTTCTGATGGGAAAAAATAACTGAGGTCTGTGACCCCCGGGGCAGCGCGGCGGTGGGGCCGGGGAGGCGGCCACCCAACCCGGCAAAGCGTCAAAGTGCTGCCGTGTGGCTCGGGAGGTGCTACGTCACAATGACCCAAGGAGCCGGTACATCTGGAAGGTTGCTTTTAACAAGTTAATGACTTGTCTGTCTTGGGTTCAGAGACAATAAGTCAAGGCTGCGTATTTGGCCTGGTTTCCTAAGGAAAAGGGCTGATGCTGGTCTGTCATCTGTGTGTTGTCCCATCTTGGAATATTTTTTATGCTAGCAGGCACAACCAGCAGCCAGAGGCCTCAGGTGTATCAAATTCTCACTTTCAGACTTTACTGAGTGAAATAAAACTTCATAACCGAGTGATGGGGAGATGCAGCAGGCTGCAGCGGTGTTATGGTTTGAAGAACCCACAACAATTTATTGTCGTTTAGACAATTATTCTATCACCCAGTGACCCCTCCCCACCTGGGAAGAGGAATCAGGAAAAACAAGGATACCTGAGTGTTGAAATATAAGCAGATTTAATAGAATAAGACTAAATAATTAACATTAATATTACTAAAGAACCAATCGCAGAATGGTAGGGGTTGGAACAGACCTTTGGAGATCATCTAGTCCAACCCCCCTGCCAGAGCAGGGTCACCTAGAGCAGGTTGCACAGGAACACATCCAGGCAGGAGAGAGAAGGAGACCCCACCACCTCTCTGGGCAGCCTGTTCTAGCCTGTTCTGGGCAGCTCTGCCACATTCAAAGTAAAGAAGTTTTTCCTCATGTTCAGGTGGAATTTCCTCTGTTCCAGCTTGTGCCCGTTGCCCCTTGTCCTGTCACTGGGCACCATTGAGAAGAGTCTGACCCCATCCTCTTGACTCCTGCCCTTTAGATATTTGCAAGCATTGAAGAGATCCCCTCTCGCTCTTCTCTTCCCCAGGCTAAACAGAGCCAGGTCTCTCAGCCTTTCCTCGTAAGAGAGGTGCTCCAGTCCCTTGATCATCTTTATAGCCCTCCACTGGACTCTCTCCAGCAGTTCCCTGTCCTTCTTGAACTGGGGAGCCCAGAACTGGACATAGTGCTCCAGATGTGGCCTCACCAAGGCAGAGTAGAGGGGGAGGATGACCTCCCTCGACCTGCTGGCCACACTCATTTTAATGTACCCCAGGATGCCATCGGCCTTCTTGGACACAAGGGCACATTGCTGGCTCATGGTCAACTTGTCCACCAGGACTCCCAGGTCACTGTCAATATTGATGCCAATACCAATATAAAATATACAAGGATTATTCTCAGCCAGTTATATCAGCAGGAAGCCGTGCACTCCCAGCAGTGGGCAGCAAATGTCAGACACTGGGAGCGCTGCGGCTTCAGGGGGAAGGGAAGGGCTCAGGGGTCCGGCACTGGCGAAAGAAGTTCTCAGGATCGCAGCCACCATAGAAGAGAGAAAACTTCCCAGCAAACTTTCTAGTCTATATTGAATGTGACGTTTGTGGTATGAAATAATCTTGTTGGTCAGCCTGGGTCAAATGCCCAGGTCTCGCTCCTGCTCGTCGCTGCACCTGGCAAGACTCGAAAATGTGAAGACCTTGAAAGCCACATAGCCTCGCTGGCTATAAAGTAAATATTTTCACAAATTCAGACACTAGAGTCTTCTAAAAATGCAGTTTTCCCAAGCAGTAGAAGAGACCTTACTGAAAAGTAAAATTACTGAAAGAGAAATTGATCCCGTGTCACTCAAACCAGGACAGGCGGGATGTGCCCCCAGGGCTGGGGAGCCGGGGAGCTCCAGGGGAACATCTCCTCCGCCCAGCTGCCGAGTCAGGTCTCCAGCTTGCATGGTTTTCCCTGTTGCTGATGTTGCTGGCGGCATTTTTCATTTATAGGGAAGCGTGGTGGCTTCTGTTCCGTCTCCCACATTTCCCTGCTGTGCTGGTGGGATGCTCCAGGCCACCTGTGTGGGGTGAGTCTTCTGCACCGAACCAGGCAGCACCGGGCCCCGAGCACTCGCGTTCCTGTCCCGGAGTGGCTACAATGTGGAAGCAGAGACAACCTTCCCTCTTGTGATCCAGAAACAGGTCATTCCTCCTGCCCCATATGAAACTGGTGCCTGTTCTGAGCTCCTTTTTCTCAATCTTTGTTTCTTCTGTTTCTAGAGTCCAATGCTTCTACTGCTGGAGTCAGTGGCAAAACTGATTTAGCGGAGTTAAGAGCAGGAAGGGGAATCTTTATCTATATTAGGGGTTATACTTTTTATCCAACAATGAAATAAATAATATTCGATAACAGTGATTTCCTAATTTTTTCCTTCAAAACTTGATACAATATTAACTCAATGATTTATAAGTATATTTATTGTAATGACCTATTCTAAACCAATTTTTTTAGCTTACCCCAAAACTGGAATAATGAAAAATGTACCAATAAAAGAACAATCAAAGGCTAAAAAGTGAATAATGAATATGCAGGAAGACCTGTCAGAATAAGCCTTTATATCTGGGATCTGTGTCTGAAGTGTCTGGATATGAGTAGCTGCCAGGTTTAATATTTAACATAGTGAGTAATAATTAATACATTGACTAACCACAGAGGACTTCAGCCTATACTCTAAGTTATCAAAGTTAAGTTTACCTTATTGCCCTTTGACCTTTCTCAAGATTTTTTTCTGAATAATTTCTTAATGGGAAAAGGAAGGCAACCTTGTATTTTGAGAAGTAGGGAGAAATTTAGAGACTTGCTAGATTTCAGGCATCTTTAAGAAATACAGGCGGCAGTAATATCGGTTCATGAAGGGCAATCCTGTTTCCAGAAAAAATAATTAACCAGTTATAAAAAAATACATGATTTGTTCATAACATTCTTCTTCATTAGCTCTCATTAAACTTCTTTAGACAGTATAGAAGTGTCATGAGTTCCACTTTACATAGGGTGAAACTGAAGCACAGGTGAGCTAGACGACCAGTGATCCATTAATGCTGAAGAATGTTTGGAATGTAAAAGGAATTTCAGTAAGGTGAGTAGTTTCAGAGTCTGCCTTCAATGGGATTTGGAAGCTTGCACACTTCCAAAACATTGACGAGCTTCCAATCTTTGGACACCTAAATAACTTTAGAATCTACCTTAAAGTGACTTACCTGCTACTTCCTTAGAGGTCAGAGGGCCCTAAAGGAGGAAGTTTTCCAAGGCTGCTTTTAAACTCTGTCTTGAATACATTATATATATTAGACTTAGGCTAATCCTTCTGGGTTGGTGTCTCTTTTGTATGCATGGAGGGTCTCATTGCAGTAAATACAGTATTAACGGAGCAACCAGGCTTCTCTCTTGGCCACCAGGCAATGTGCTCAGGACCTCCTCTGTGGTGACTTGTTTTGGGAAGGGTCTGCCTTCCTGGGCTTGCTTGGTCACTGGCATCATCGCGTTTCACATCTTCCATGTCTTTCCGTGCTCCACTGTTGTAAAGCTCTCCACTGCTGCTTTCTGTATACTTTTGGGGATTGCAATCTACATTGCATCTACATTGCATGTAGATTGGTATTTTCCACAGAGACATATACAATATGATTCTCTTCCGTGGAAATGACCATATTGCAATCCAGGCTGGCAACGACAACCTAAAATGAATGATAGCAACTTACCAAAAGGAGTCTGCAGCCAGCAAAGTCCCTGGCCATATGGAACTAAAGGGCCAGAATGTCACACCTCTTCATTAGTGTGTCTCCTCTCTGAGGATGTATTTTACTGGAAGAAGCATACTTTTATGAAGCACATACTTTTATGAAGCTCATGCTTTATAACAAAACAACTTGGTTTCATTTCTTGGAGCATTCAAAGAAACCGAAGCTGAGCACTGTCCTCAAATAGATGATTTACCTACTCTAACCATATGTCAAATTTAGCAATTTGTCTAATGCTTTTCAAATGTTTTATTATCTTTGTCTAGAAATGAAATAATTACCAAAGTAGTTAAATAATTACCAAAGTAGGCCAACTGTATGAGGTTTAATAAGGCCAAATGTCGGGTCCTGCATTTCGGTCACAACAATCCCAAGCAACGCTACAGGCTTGGGGAAGAGTGGCTGGAAAGCTGCCCAGCAGAAAAGGACCTGGGGGTGAAGGTGGACAGCCAGCTTAACATGAGCCAGCAGTGTGCCCAGGTGGCCAAGAAGGCCAACAGCATCCTGGCTTGTATCAGGAATAGCATGGCCAGCAGGAGCAGGGAAGTGATCGTGCCTCTGTACTCGGCACTGGTGAGGCCTCACCTCGAGTACTGTGTTCAGTTCTGGGCCCTTCTGTACCAGAGGGACATCGAAGTGCTGGAGCGTGTCCAGAGGAGAGCTACCAGGCTGGTGAGGGGTCTGGAGACCAGGTCATATGAGGAGAGGCTGAGGGAGCTGGGCATGTTTAGCTTGGAGAAGAGGAGGGGAGACCTCATTGCCCTCTACAACTACCTGAAAGGAGGTTGTAGAGAGGTGGGTGTTGGCCTCTTCTCCCAGGTGAATAATGACAGGACCAGAAGAAATGGTCTGAAGTTGCGGCAGGGGAGGTTTAGATTAGATATTAGGAAGAATTACTTTACTGAAAGAGTGGTCAGGCACTGGAACAGCCTGCCCAGGGAGGTGGTTGAGTCACCGTCCCTATCAAATGTGTTTAAGAAACGTCTAGATGTGGCACTTCAGGGCATGCTCTAGTGACAGAGATTGTAGGTTGTTTGGTTGGACTCGATGATCTCAAAAGTCCTTTCCAACCATGAAGATTCTATGATTCTAAATAATATAAATAACAATAACAAAATAAAATATAGTAGTAGTAGTATTAGTAGTATTAATACTAATACTAATACTAATACTGCTACTACTAATCATAATAGCAGCTTAATACATTTGCAAGAAAGGTCAGAAGAATGTATTATTTTATGGTGTTCAGTTATGTAAACAATAGTATAGTCGGACTGTTAAATAAAATAAACCAAGGAAGGTGGACTATAGTTACATTCTGGGAATCACCAGTACTGACAGTCAGGAAAGAATGAATGTGCTCTGACTTGTTTCCAATCCAGCAATCAACACACGTCTTCCACACCACAGGGAATAATAGGAGTTTACTTAACCAGTACAACTCCAGCACCTGGAAGGGGGGTGCCACATCGCGGGCCCGTCGGTGCCGTTCCTAGGGCATTCCTAGCATGGGAGTATGGCCCTGCACCTCACTGACCTGTGAAGATGTGCCCGTGAAGTCAGGGGTGCTGCTCCTCGCTCGCTCTGTGCAGGCTGAGCTGCTTTATCCTTGTTGTCCCTTTGCTTCTCACGCAACTCGGGTGTCCCGCTCACAGCTGAAGTAAAGAAACGTTTTGAAAATGCAAAAGGACTTCAATACACTTGAGAACAAACCGAACAAAAGCGCTGTCTAAGCCAGGCCACCATTCTCCCTCCCCATGAGATGCTGAGCCACAGCACGTGAAAGAGGAATGATCAAAGTGTCTGAAGTGTTAAAAAAGAGCCCTTCGGTGGGCTGGCCATACCGGACCGCTGTGTCTACGTACGGTTAGTCATCTGGTATTGCTGAAGAGCAAATAACTGCAAAGTAATGATTAAAAATACAGTTGCCTTTGATCACGGTCTGCTGGATGACATCAGATCTCATATTTATCTTTCTTGCTCTGTCCAGAGACTTCTGTCTGCTACATTACTTTTTTTTCCCAGGCCACATTACTTTTTTCCAGCTGTGATCACTACTGCAGGAACGTTTTTTAGTTTGAACATCTCTGCGATGTTTCTGTCTTTTTAATCTTGCAAATGCCTCTCTCTCTCATTTTGTACTGTTGTATTACGTGTGAAGTAGATTTGTGCGTCCATCGGGAGACAATACCTGGTTCCAATATTGATTGCAAAGAGTCAAGCCACGCATTGGGCATTGCAAGCACTGGAAGTGAAAGGAATGGCGGCCCGTCCACCCTCTATGCCTGTTCTGCATAGAGACACAGAGACAGCTTCTGTCACACCTTGCTTATCTGTGGGCGGGTTGTGCAGTAATTGGGGGTGCACAAACCTGACGCGGATGCTGGGAGAGCGGATTGGGTTCAGGAGCAGCACGGCCGCATTCCCACCGTGCTGACTGTGAGGACTCCCAGGTCTCCCTGGTTGGCAAGTGAGGCATCCCCGCTCTCTGCAGCAGCATCCCTTCATTCGTTAAGCCTCTGTTGTAATCCTCATCCTGTAATTTATATATGGCTTGTACTAGAAGTGTTTTATTTTTTTCCAGGTTGTTTCTTTCCCTGATTGCTGTGGATGTTGACTGTGCTACGTTTAAGATGAAATAGCTCTTAAGATTGTGCCTTGCTCCAGCAGGAAGATGTCTGTTTTATAGAATCATTGAATTGTCTAGGTTGGAAGGGACCTTTAAGATCATCGAGTCCAACAATTAACCTAACACTGTGAAGCCCACCACTAAACCATGTCCCTAAGCACCATGTCTACCTGTCTTTTAAATACCTCCAGGGATGGTGAGTCAACCACTTCTCTGGGCAGCCTGTTCCAATGCTTGACAACCCTTTCAGTGAAGAAATTTTTCCTGATATCCATCCTAAACCTCTCCTGGTCCCAACTTGAGGCAATTTCTTCTTGTCCTGTTGTCTGTTACTTGGGAGAAGAGACCGACCCCCACCCTGCTACAACCTCCTTTTTACAGCAGTAGTCCGCTACCTTCCCTACTGTCCTTACAAAGCCTGGGACAGAGACACTCCATCCACACGGCGGCACCGCGGCGGTACCTGCTCCCTGGGCTCGGAGTCCATCCTCCGGGCAGCTCCCTTCCGCCCCCACTCCCAGAACCCCCCACCGCGGCCCTGCTGCCGCCTGCTTTCAGGCTCCGGGGAGGCTGCGGATGATCCGCTCACCTTGATTTGGAATTCCGACCTTGAGCTGGGCGCGTTTGTGTCACTGCGAGGCGCCCGGAGCACCGCGGGCAGGTCCCGTACCGGCGGCCGCCAGCGAGGGGAGCTCCTGGTCCGGGCAGGAACCGCGAGGCGGGGGAGGCCCGGCACCGCCGCGGGAGGGAGGGAGCTGGGGAGGACGCTGGAAAATGACATTAAATCCATTTGTTGGAGCGAGTCCAGCGGAGGGCCACAAAGATGATCGGAGGGCTGGAGCACCTCTGCTATGAGGACAGGCTGAGGGAGTTGGGGTTGTTCAGCCTGGAGAAGAGAAGGCTCCGGGGAGACCTTAGAGCAGCCTTCCAGTACCTGAAGGGGGCCTACAGGAAAGATGGGGAGGGACTTTTTATCAGGGAGTGGAGTGATAGGACGAGGGGTAACGGTTATAAACTGAAAGAGGGTAGATTTAGATTGGATTTAAGGAAGAAATTCTTGACTGTGAGGGTGGTGAGGCACTGGAACAGGTTGCCCAGGGAAGCTGTGGATGCCCCATCCCTGGAAGTGTTCAAGGCCAGGCTGGATGGGGCTTTGAGCAGCCTGGTCTAGTGGGAGGTGTCCCTGCTCATGGCAGGGGGGTTGGAACTAGGTGACCTTTAAGGTCCCTCCCAACTCCAACCATTCTATGATTCTATGATTCTAAATCCTTCTGTGGCCTGGAAAAGAAAGGGGAAAGACCCTATGAGTACAGCAGACTCCAGGGTGACACTTGGGGTGCTTCTGAGTTCCTCAAATGCCTGTAGACAGCGTCTGCCCATCTCTACCAAGAGAAATTGTGGAACATTTTACGAAGTGGGGGTCTGCCTTGCTATCGTAGCCCCTCTTTGCTCTGCTTCACCGCTGTTAATTGCTTTTTCCCAGTCAGCAGAAACTTACAGAAGTGTCTCCAAGCTCTGGTTGCTTCAAATGCTTTGCTGTGAGCTCTGTTTATTGCAGCTGTTAAAGTTCTGTGAGACCTGACATTAACAGTTTCCCCTGGGATGAAACCCTGAGCAGCCTCTCGGGGTTTGGTGCAGCCTGGAAATCAGGGTGTTCATTTTACGAAAAGCTCAAATATTTTTTTTCTGGGATGGGAAAGCATTTTGGTTTAGGGTGTTGCAAATCATAGAAATGCAATAACAGGTACAACATCATAGTAATCAACACCACTGATGGTAAACATGTTTTCTGCTTGTGTAACAAAATCTGTCTCTTTGTTTTCAGCAGAGATTCCTGTGTGAGCATGATGAGCCAGAGCTGACCTGCCACTCAAACGAGGTTTGCAAATCTTCCTCTGAATCCGGATTGAATTTAGAACAGGCCAGAAGGAAACTATGACTAAATCTAGGTTGAATAAAACATCCGCATGCTTGGAAAGTATGTGAAAACAAATATTCTAGAGTAGGCCAAGAGCTGGAAAAAATGAGATTTGGGGTGATTTTCATTCAAACCTGAAAGCCAATGAAGAACTCATAGTTTATGAACCCTTTTCATTGAGAATTGATGAAATGAGCACACGGGCAGCAGTGAAGAAACAAACAAACAAACAAATTACAATGAAAAATGAGCAAATGGAGGCCGCAAATTAAACCCAGCTTTGCAAAGCTCTAGGCACACCTTCTTTCTCTGGCCATGCTTCCCAGTTCAAGTCTACCTGAATACCCCACAGAAACAGGTTAATTTTGATGTTAGGATTAAGAACCCTGTTCCCTCCCTTGTGTAGCACAGGAAAAGTAACGAGGGCTTAACAAGGGCTGTGAAAAACTGACGTAAGACATAAACGCTTTTAAAATCAAATATTTTGAAAGTTTCCTGTTTGTAAGCCTATCCCATGGAACATTATCTGGATGTTCTGCCTGCGCTCAGAACTCCACTGGCTCCCTGTGTCCAGCTGTGGAAGGAAATACTACTTTTTCCATTGATGAGCTGGAAAGGTGTCTCAAAAGCCCTTGGTTAGGGAGATGGCTTTTGTGCTTTTTAAAAGGAAATCTCACTTTAAAAAACAAAGTATTAAGTCTCTGGCCATTTTACGCATGAAAGCAGCCTTGAGACCAGAAACCAGACGATAAGGTGAAATGGCATGTGTAACTTGACTCAACTTCTCCAACTGAAAGCAGGGATAAGGGAAAGCATAAGCATTTTCCAAATGCTCCACACAAAACTGTAATCTGACCCGTGGCTCTCGAGTGATAACAGTGAAAAGGAGCCGATTGCAAATGGTAGGGGGCATAAATAAAAAACTGTTTTGCAGTCCCTGTTGATATTCACATTTTAGAGGCAGTCTTCTTTGAGTGTCTCACTGCAGAATAGCTGCTGACAGACCATGCTCCCCCAAGATTGCAGCCCAAAAAGTATTCCCTGGGGCAGCTGACAGATGTAATAAAATGTTTTTTTTCCCTTTTCCGCCTCTTGTACTGATTTCAAGGAAGAGAAAAGGACAAGCGCCCGCTTTTCCCCCTGGGAGTTTTGAAGCCCTTCTCCAGCCCTTTTCCCACCAGGGAACCACCCACATGGGACTCTGGGTTCCCTGCTGCAAGTTGGGGGTCCCACTGCTCCCGCACCCCCCTTGGCTAGGGCAGGCAGTGCAGGCACCGGACCAGACGCTGCTCACTCGTGCGTTGCCATCAGGAAGATTTGTTCTCCTCTTCATTATCAACCCGCCGGTGCAAAAAAAAAAAAAAAGAAAAAAATATTTAATTGCTCCACCAGGAATTTCTGGAGCTCCTCGGCAGCTGTTATTAACCCTCTAGCAGTCATTACACAGCTGCGCTTGGTCGTGAGCCCCTGCTGGCATGAGCAGAGGGAAGGGACGTATTCCCTCTGTATTTACTCTGCCAGCTGGTGTAGCTCTCCCTAGAGAGCTATAAGGAAAGAGTAAAATTTTAGGCAGATGCAGGAGGGTAAGCAGAAAAGCAGCCCCGCGTCAGGAAGCCACTAATAACTTTTGCAGAGCTGTTCGGAGCAGCACGCACCCTTCCACTCCGAAACCCCAAACACGGGACTTTTTTTGGTTGATGGGAAATGTAAAGTACCGTGGTAGGCTTACTACGTTAACATTTTATATTTGTTTCTGTAGGCAAAATGAGAGAAATTTGATATTGGCTGAAAAATCTTCATTGTCTATTTTATTTTAATGACACTTTCAGGCCTGCGGAAGTAATGGTAAATAAATGTATTAGACATTTCAAGGTGTCTCTGAATGGCTAGATGAAAACTGTGTCTTCATCATATGTAAATAAATACAAGAAAATACTGGAAAAAAACTTAAAGAATAATATGTTTCTGGTCCCAAAATATTGCCGTTTCCCCCCATGGCAATGGATTAATTGCAAAGATTTTTCCAAAAATCCCATTGGAATCTGAAACTTGCAGGAAGTTCAGCCTCTGCAAGTTAAGTAACCTAAAACTTTAATTCATAAAACCACAAAATGTGAAAATAGGCTTGAACTATTCAGTTTGATCTCTCCCTTGTAGCTAACTTTAATTTTCTTTGGCCTTTGGCCAGACCTAAAGTGATGTTTAAATAAATCTTTTTTTGCAAGAGCAAATACAGTAACTGTGGCTAAACTTCAAAGAACTGCCAGGAGGTGATAAATGGTCAACAGATGGGCTCAAATTTGGACCATCTCATAGAAAATCAGTCACATCCAGTGGACAAATGCTTCCCCTCTGTTTTTGCACGTGACTATAAACAGTAAACCAAGATACGCCCCATATTTTCTGCTGCGCAGATTTAGTCCTTGGGTTGGTATCAGCTTTATTGCACAGTGAATCATATGAACTCCAGACTCCGCACTCTTCTGACTTTATCTAATAACTTTGAGTGTTGTGGGTCTGTGTCACTGTTCTAATTATTCCTACAAGGATTGCACTGTTATCTGTAAGAGTGTTTCTAATTAATCCAAAGACTTTATGTATATAGAGATAATAATTCTAGAGGCTATCTTCCTTCCACTGTTTTCCTCACAATAGATATAAAGATTAGGAATCATATCCGTTGGGGTTAGCAGTGTAATGGGCCATGTGGAGTGGCATCTCTTGCGATAAAGGGATTGTGTTGCAATTATATTAGCAGGCATTTTAGGATCATGTAGAGTGCGTGCCTATCCGTAAAGAGTACAGCCCTCTGCGTGTAGTTCCCTGAAAGACTCATCTAGCCTGTTTTAATGCACAGGGGATGAATGCTGAAGGAACTATTATTATAAGAAGTTCAAAACCAGAAAGTACCTGGGCAAAAGAGATTTTTCCACCCCATCGCCAGCTCGCTACCAGAAACGATGAGATCAAGTATTAAGGGCATATGCAGATAAAGATTTTTATAATACACCTATCAACAATTCAGGGACTCACAGAACAACAAAAGTCAGGATGCTGGTATCTCTCAGCTTCTTGAGCTGGAGATAGCTAACATTAATCACAAAAGAAGTGTATGTAAGGACACCAGAATGAGAGCCATTCTGTGACATGAAAGCAGAATGATTCGTGCCAGGTCCCAGGCAGGTTTCAAATGGTTGCCAAGCTGCCCGTGGAGCACATTTAGTAGGTGAGCAGGAGAAATCCAAGGAAAGCAAAGAGATCACCAGCCTTCCAGTTGTTGCAGAGAATTAGGTTGCAACATCTTCCTTGGCTGGCGAAGTTAATACTGGCACCAAGTAGGGGTGGACCTGCTCTACTGAAGAAGCTCTAAGAGAAACCGTTTTCAGAGTAAGACGTAGCTATGCAGCAGCAAAATGGTTGTGACTGAAAAGCTTTAAATACCAAATAGTTTGCAAATGCACTTTGGAAATGGATCTCCATTTAATTGTGCTGCAGGGAAAGGACAGAAAAAAAAAGAAAGAAAATGTTACAAAGCCACCTATATGGCAGGATTTTAATGTTTGCAAATTTGACTGGAGGTTGAAATACACTTCCAGCACAATATTCTCTGCTCGGTCTTGCACATATTTCACTCTTACGTCATATCTCCTTGTTGCCTTCTACCTCCATGGGCAGGCTGAAAAGACAGAGATCACAGTGTAGAAAAGGCAGGGAGAGGACAATCCCCATGTGCCTGGAACCTACTGGAGCTGTTCTCTGAGACTGTATTCAGATTTGGCAGCCCTACACCTGCCTGCTCAAGTTGTGATCCCGTTGAATTAATATTTAGTTCCTCATGAACTCTAAGTCTACCGTTATAAAAAGCTGGCTGTTAATTAGGTGTCTATGCAGCTCACCCAGTGAGTGCTGTTCACACACTCCCCGAATACGACATCTTGAATAGTCACAGAATCATAGAATGGTCCAGGTTGGAAGGGACCTTAAAGATCACCTAGTTCCAACCCCCCTGCCATGGGCAGGGACACCTCCCACTAGACCAGGCTGCTCAAAGCCCCATCCAGCCTGGCCTTGAACACTTCCAGGGATGGGGCATTCACAGCCTCCCTGGGCAACCTGTTCCAGTGTCTCACCACCCTCACAGTAATGAATTTCTTCCTTAAATCCAATCTAAATCTGCCCTCTTTCAGTTTATAACCGTTACCCCTCGTCCTATCACTCCACTCCCTGATAAAGAGTCCCTCCCCATCTTTCCCGTAGGCCCCCTTCAGGTACTGGAAGGCTGCTAACGTATAGTCTTTCTTCCTTGAAGTATTCTGGGATTTTTAAGAGGTGTCTTTCCCAGATAATTGCTTCTTCTAGGTAAAATTACTTGAATTCCCAAATCAATTTGACATTACAAACTCGTTTTAAGAACTTGCGCTGAGAAGGGATCGAAATTATAGAGCTTTCTGAATTATACAGTTGGCTTCTGTTTGCTCATTACTTCAAAGTTATTTTCAGTGAAATAATATTATGCTTGTATCTGACACTTGGAAGGAAAAACTAAAAAACAAATAAGGCATTGCTGTGTTTGCTAGAGGCTCTGAATATCAATATTGCTTTCAGCAGTTTTCACTGATCTATGCAAATATCCATGTGGTTGATTGGCTAGTCTGAGCTTACATTTGGAATACTGATCTATTAGTTATACACATAATTTAGAGATGCTGTGCTCTGAAAATTAATGTTATTCAGCAATTTTAGCGAGCAGATTCAAATGTTAAAATGCCTACCCTTGCCACAGCTCTGTGTTCTCACAGCTTGCAATATCTGTACGGCTCAGTGCTTTCAGCTTTAAACAAGGTACATACAGGCTGCTTGTCTCTGACACTGATGACTGTTATCAGTGGCTTTCCCTTGCCATTGTCCAGCGTGAAGAAGTTAATCTTCCTTCATATGGGTCATTAAACTCCTGAAATCACTTCAACTTCTGTGGATTGGTATACAGCTCTATCAGAACCTTTCTTCTGAGGTCCACATCCTTTATCTGGACATGCAGCTGAAGACCTAACCATGTTTTTGGACATCACATGCTTGCTAATATTAACTGTTTGTAGCTCTGTGAGCCCTCATGACAATCTAGCAGTGATGCAGCCCTAACCCTTCCTGGAGCTATGTCCAGAGATCATCCAGATGTCAACGTTTGCCTTCTTAGGAGACACTTCCCCTCTGGTGATAGCACCCAACTGACTGTAGGGAGACCTGTTCTCCTGAGAGGCTTTCACCAGCTGTGTCCCTTCAGATGCTCCCAGACCAATGGCTTGAGCTCTGCCACTGATTTTTCAGGGTAAAGCTTGGAAAGCATGAGATAGGGACATCGGATGGAGGATGGAAAATCGGACAAGTAGGTTGCTATGTAAAAATACCCTTGAGAACTTCTTTAGAGCCTGTCACTGTCAAAAGTCAGTCCTTGGGTTGAAGAAAAGCTGTGCATCTACAGGTAGACACTGGAGACTTGTGCAGTGTCGCTTTGCTTTGTGTCATTGATAATTTGCCATTGATAAATTGCTGGCTTCAGGGGTGACTTTGGTCCTAACTGATCTGAACCGGTAACAATAGTAGAATACAGAACTGTTTAAATTGCAGAATTTTTTAAAACAAATCTGTCATTAGAACCTCCAAATGGTCTGTTGTTGTTCTACAACAGTGCTGGCAATCTGTGTGCTGGAGGAGTTCAAACACCAGACTGTAGAGCCAGAAACATGTCACAGTTTTTAAAAAATGCACACAAAGAATCAAATTATGATTCTGGAGGGGAAACACTAAATTTGTGAGCATGTGTAGATGATGCTCATGTCTCTCAGCTCTTAGAATAGTCAAGGGCTAGGACAGGTGTCTCAAGGAGGTTGTGCAGTCTCCATCACTGGAGGTTTTCAAGACCCGTCTCAACAAAGCTGTGGACAATCTCCCAGCTGAATCTCCCAGCAGGCCCCGCTTTGGGATGGTGGTTCAACAAGAGACTTTCCAGATCTCTTTCAACCTGAATTATTTTGTGATTCTGTGATTCTCATTGTAGATCCAAATTGCCGTTCACATGTGCTTTACTGTATGCTGGTAGTAAACTAATTAATAGAGATTATTGGCTGGACTGGCATTATGATACCCTGAGATGGAAAAGAGGATGCAAATTTCTACGAACATAAGGTTAATTAGAATTAATGTCCAACAGAGAGATCACAATAAAATGATGGGACACTTGTCCTCTCTCTAGCACCAGCAACCTTATCTTACAACAATATGTGACCAATTTCTGAAATCCTTCACTTACACATAGCCTTAATTTTTTCCAAGACCAGTAATGACTTTCTTGGCGATTGAATATTGTTTGAAGTGCATAAACGCAATCCAACAAAACTAATAACCACTCTTTTATTTTGCTTCAGACATTCAAACCAATCACAGTAGCTTAAAAGGCTGATCTTACACTGCTGCACACAATTGAGACTCATTAGAGAGAAGTGTGATTGTAAACCACAAATGAAGTAGAGCTAGATTTAGAAATTCTGCTGGTGGTGCATCGTTTTAAATAGTAATTCTCTATGTTGTAAGGAAAATTTAGAAAGCAGTGTTTTGTGCAGCAAAAGCAATACTAAGATTTTGTGAAGAGCAAAACCCTCATGGGAAAGAGAGGAAAAAGAGAAAAAAAGCAAAGGAACAACACAGAATAAGAAGACAAAAAGTTCTATAAAAGAGAAGAAATACAAACCAAAGTGTTCTGATTCTTATGGCATGGGTAGCGTGCAGCGGTGATGGTTACAGACTGGGAAAATCTCCCAGATGCCTATGGTTTGGTAAAGGGAGCGGTACCAAATTACCAAGCTGGCCAGCAAAATAGGGGTGTTTTGTCACAGACATTGGGTGAGGTTTTTTTCTTGGAAACCAGGAAAGAATGGAAATGTAACCACATTCTCAAGATTCATTTTTTATCTGTTGCCGAGAATGTTTTTGTCTCAGGCTATTAGCAATGCCTGACAGTCACTCATCTGTGAGAGCCTCCAGCAGGGTTTCCTCAGCCCATGTTTACTTAGTACTTCAGAAAAGCCAGTGGCTGCAAGAACAGGACCCACCGGTGTGGACAAAATCAACTTTCCCTTTGCAAACCATTATATTGCGGCTGGGTTTGCATTAAGATTCTACAGGAAATAATTTTCTTTGTCTGCTGGACTGATCTTTGATAGTTTTGAAGAAAGGACTATTTAACATAAAAATTATTTAGAATAAATTTACTTTGTATTTGCAGTCTTCCTGGGTGTTTTCCAATGTGGTAAGAGAATAATTCTTTATGGGCCAACATTCAGAATTTTTTTATTTAAAAATTCATAACACGGGTAAAAAAAACCTCAACCGTTCTTTCAAACGGGAAGGGGTCCAATTTAAAACATATGGGCAACTTCAGTTTAGCTGAGACAGCCGTGACAGGTACTACACAGAAGAGTTTTGACACAAGAAAATAAGAACTGATGAAAAATCCAGGCTCATAAGTGAAAGTTAAAAGAACTAATATTTAAAATACAAAACAACTGGGAGATGTGAGATACACTATCTCAAATCTAAAACGGTGACTCTTTTGAAAGGACACAAGCATGTGGAAGATTTTTGACAAATGACTTCACGCAGGAAGCTTGAATCTTGCATCTCTCCAGCTCCCACAGCTCTGCTGTGATTTATGCAAAGCAACAGTAATCATCGTCAGAGTCAGGAAAAAAAAAAGAGCTAGAGAATGTTTCCCCTTATCGATTTGCATATTCTGAATAAATTTGTATTACATATGCCTGTCAAATTTACAAGCATATATAAAATCTTCGTACAGTTTCCACACAGAGATTGAGCAGTGACAAAGTGTGGAAGAGATTCAAAGTAGCTGGTGTGAAACAGTACAAAGATTTTTTACCAGGAAGGTTTTTAGCCTAATTGGATAATGATTTGTTTCCAACATCCATTTAAAATGACTGGAGCACTAAACGAAAAATACTGTAGATGAGAAGCTGAGTACGCAGAATGCCCCATGCTGTACACTCAGCGGTGCTACAGCCTGTGCTTTGCACAACAAAAATGGCCCATATGTCGCACGTTTCTGCCATATAACATCATATCTCAGCCTTTTAAGGCCTTATTCAAGGTCTTAGAAACTGAGCTCCTGGGATACCATTTACTTTTTTGACAGCGTGTAGAGTGGTAAATTTCTAGATATATTTCTAAAACCAAATAAGCCATGCCAAATATCATGGTTTAATGTTTTGTCTCAAATCCTGATGGGCAACATCAGCATGCAGGAACGGTGTTTCGAAGTGAAAATCTGTAGGTGAAAAGTAAACAAGAGTAGGGGTTTTAAGAAAAGCACAAGAAGAGGAGCGAGGGAGCAGGTGATCAGCGTGCGTCCGCATCCAAGTGATGTGCTGTGTGCTGCGTACTGGGAGAAGTGGTAGAAAGTACAAACGCGAAATGAGACACGGGGACGGCGCTCAGGCTGCGTAAGCACAGCCTTGACTTAATAGCACTCTTATGGGCTAGGTAAGTAATTTTCTTTTTTGTTGTTTTCATTAGGAAGCAGGGCTTTTTCATTATGCGCAGTTGTGATATGCCTCATCGTATAACGTCGTCTGGGTTTTAACAGAGCCCTTATGACCTCAAGCTCTTGAGACGAAAAAATAATTAATGTTATTTCCATACAGCCATCATCTAGAGATATATCTGAGAGAACTTTAAGCTAGCTAGTTCAGGGCTGACTGAAAAACTCACCCCAAATTGATTAGCTCAGTAAATAGCAGGTGAAAAGGTCCTGTGCTGAGCTTTGCGTTGCCAGAGCCGCACCATCACTGACGTGGGATTTAGCTAGTTAAATCTACGTTTTAAACCTATAGACTCTGTGATAGGTGGTGTCAGGAAAAAAAAATGTTGTGCTTTTTAAGCCAGCTGCTTGTGTAGGCAGAGGAGGATAGTTTAAACGCTGAAACTCACCCCCTGCTTGGCCCTCCCCTGCCCTGTAAGTGGCTTTTGGTACCTCCTCTCAGTTCCCCCACCTGCAGCCACAGAGATTTCTTTCTCTGGCAGCGAACCTGCGGTCCCTTTTCCTCGGGAGCCACGGCAGACAGTGGGGTCTGGGCACTTCTGTGGCCCACACGGTGTACATCTCCCACTCAGCATTGCTGCAGCTTACAGGGCGGGAATACCGAAAAGAGGTGTAAATGGCGCATCTAGAAGTAATTATTTTGTCACTGCTGGCATACACAGTATTTTGGAGGGCCACTTCTGAAACATCGTGTGGCTAAGTGACTTGGAGGAGATGGGTTTCACAGAATCATAGAATCAGAGAATGATGGGGTTGGAAGGGACCTCTGGAGATCATCTAGTCCAACCCCCTGCCAGAGCAGGGTCACCTACAGCAGGTTGCACAGGAATGTGTCCAGGCAGGTTTTGAATGTCCCCAGAGACGGAGACTCCACCACCTCTCTGAGCAGCCTGTTCCAGTGCTCTGCCACCCTCAAAGTAAAGAAGTTCCTCCTCATGTTTAGATGGAACGTCTAGTTTGCTAGATCAGGATTCACATTTTGCCACTGCTGTTGTTTAACCTTACAGCGAGTCAGGAGCCTGGCTTCGGGTATAAAGGTACTGGTTGTGAATCCCAGTCATTAGAAACAAGTCAGCGGTTCTCTGCTGCTTTCCAGTGGGGGAAGACGTGTCCTGCTGAAGGAGATTTCAGAGGAAGAGGCACAGACGCACTAACAGGACATTGACAGCTTCTGGTAGAAAGCCAGGAACAAGCTACAGCAAGAAAAAGACAGATGGGAACCAGTAACTTTCAACAGCTTATAAAGTAACCAAATCCAAACTGATTTTCAGGGAGTCAGTAAAGGCTGACCTCTGATCTGTAGGACTATTGTTATGCTGAATTCTGAAGTTTTACTACAAGCATCTATTCCAAATCTTAATTTTTTTATAATAAAGGACTTTGTTAAGCCACCGCAACTTCCCCTACGAGTTATAAGATCATAAAATAAATGATAAATAACAAATGTTAAGGCAAAACATCCTCTGGGAAAGGGTATTGCAAACCTGTCCACTGTGTGGTTTTTACATCTTTTCCTGAAGCACCTACTACTGACCACCATCAGTCAGGAAATTAGACTGATCTTGCCCTGCAAATTCATACGTTCCCCAGTCTTTGAAGCATCTTATTTTAGCTGATGCTAGTCCCTTTTGTTGAGGCTCCAAACTTGAACTTGCTGAAAAATGCAGGAAGTTTGTCCTACAGCATGGATCAAGACATGAGAGCAGCAGCCCACCGCATCAAAATCAGAATTGGTCCATTTCAAAGTTAAATACACTGCTGCCCTCGTGGAACATGACCGCAGTGCAGCCTGATGCCACCAGCTATAGGAAGTGTTTTAAATGGCTGGAAAAAAGCTATTCAAATCATTTGATTAACTGTCTAAATATTTATTAAAAGTCCTAGTAGGTTTGGCAGCTGTCTCAAAATCATTTGCTGCTGCAATTTAGGGGCTGTCAATGTTTGAGCTACTTCATTTAAAGCTAAGCCACACATGGCAAATAATCACCAGAATTCTCTCTGACTCGTGCCTTCACCTATCAGATCCTTCTAATCACAGTTCCTTCTTTCCTTGAGTGTATCTCCCTCTCTTCTTCAAGTACCAAACTCCAGTCTATTTTCCCCTCTTTGTCTTCGCCAGGTCTTTTTGCATCATGTCCTCCACTTCTGAAAGAGTTTTTCATTCATAATTGATTTTGATGTTTTAAATTTGATGGCTCTGTCCTGCAGGGGGTATTGAACAAACCCATACATTTGTAAATTTCTGATGCAAATTTTCCTTGAAACTTTGTTCAGCTTAATTATTATATTGGAAATAATTTCCAAGTGTGTTAGCTAAACCCATATTTTTTTTTTCTATTAAGACACTGCCACTGTCCTTTCCTTTAATGGAAGCTTTTGATTGGTTCAAAAGTATTTCATCGATCAATGTGAGGATAAGGAAAGTGAAAGTTGTTATTGCGTACTGGGTGGTAAATTTGTGTTAGCTATGCCTGAATGATTGTGGTAGTGATTATTGTAATAACGGAGGCAATTACTTCATATTATTGCAGTAGTGGCTTAAATCTGCGTGAGATGATATCTACAGTTTGTTTTCTTTGTAATGAAACAGAGCAGTTAAACGGACTTTTGATAACAGGAAAGGGGAAGACAATCAGTACAAAGTCACTGTTTAGGTGTCTGGGCTCCCTGGGGGTCCTGGGGGCTGCCTATAGGGTCCATCATGGCAGGTCCTGGCATCCATGGCCCATCCCACCACCCCAGCCAGGAGCAGGGCAGCCGGGGGGCACTGGGGAAACCCAGCCCCAGGCTTGGTCATGCACCTGCGTTTGACCAATATCCTGGCCAAACTACTTAACTCATATTTTGAAGTATATTATCTGCTTCTAAAAGGTGCACTAACTAAATGGCAAGAGCTCAAATACCATACCTCAGTCAAGTTTTCTGGCTTTGGGTTATTTGTCGTTGGAACATCTCTCTGGTCCTTCAGCAGTCGTGTGTCAAGGTGCTTTGGCCAGTGCTTTTGGCCAAGGTGCCAAAGTGCTTTGGCACCTTTCCAAGGTGCAAAACTAAATAGAGTGAGGGTAAGAGAAACTATCCATCGCTATTGGAATAAAGGTATTGAAGGATCTGTGGTGTTTAGGAAAGATTGACCATATGGGACAACATTTAACAACCGTCTGTGTCAATATGTAATTTAAAATGACAGGAGATACGATGGATTGAAAAACTATGTAAGTGCCAAATGCACTTAAAGAAATGATAAGCATTTTCTGTTGGAATAGCTCTATGAGTCTGCTATAGGCTCTCAGGGTGAGGTTTTAATAAGAAAAGAAACCTTTAAAATATTGCAAAGGAAAAAAATGCTGCCAGCAACTGATTTATTATGGGACACTTCCAGTTCCAGAGAGATGCTGTGGAACAAATGTTACTGATAACGGTAAGGCAAATATTTCTGTATAATGAAAAATTGATCTAGGCACCAACAGTCAATAGCTTTAAAGGTTTATGGAAAAATTTTGCTTTGAAACAAGCTTTGAAGGAAAAGTTCCCAAAGATTTTGAGGGAAATGGAAGTCTGCATGGAATGTGCTCAGTAAGAATTAATCATGTAACCCATCTAGAGCAAGAAGAACAAAATCAGGAAGAACAGATCAAGTAACCTATTTTTTTTTTTTAAATGACATGATAAATTCTTTTCCAAACAATAGAAGTGCAATTGATTGAGTCCATCTGGATTTGGTATCCTACCACCTGGAAAACTTAGTTAAAATGGAGAATTTACACAAGAGGTATAGGGCAGCCAAGCCCTACACTAGCCCAATGGCCAGACAAGCAACACCAGGTTTTGTTGAGAAGGGAAGAATTGGAGGAGAGATTTTAGTAGCAAAGGAGCAGTCTTGGGAGCAATACTTAATGTTTTTGCTGGTGATCTTATTATCAAAAAGTAGGAAGGTGCTAATGTAATTTGCTGACTACATAACATTGAGGGGCATCTACCCTGTGAAGAAGGATTAGAATATTATATAGGAGTAAGGCTTAGAGTAACAGAGATGAAATTCAGTAGTACAAAGTGTAAGGTGTAAGATGTCACTAGATTGCCTCAGGTGGAAGTGACAGAGAACTAAGGAGATCTTTTCAGTGGTGCCCAGTGACAGGACAAGGGGTAATGGGCACAAACTTGAGCATAGGAAGTTCCACCTAAACATGAGGAGGAACTTCTTTGAGGTTGGCAGAGCACTGGCACAGGCTGCCCAGAGAGGTGGTGGAGTCTCCGTCTCAGGAGACATTCAAATCCTGCCTGGACGCGTTCCTGTGCAACCTGCTCTAGGTGACCCTGCTCTGGCAGGGGGGTTGGACTAGATGATCTCCAGAGGTCCCTTCCAACCTCTACCATTCTGTGATTCTGTGAAGACACTCATCAGCCAGGGTGACTGTAAGCTGCCAATGCAATGTATGTGTGAAAAAGGCCAATGCAATTCTGAAGTTTATTAGCTGAGTGTTTTTTCCAGCAGAGACAGAAATGTGTCACAGTATGTGGGTAATGGTCTCTGATGAAACTACCTCTGGAGTACTGTGTATGTACACAGACCACCAATGGTGCAGAAAGATAACTTCAAGCAGGACCATGTACAGTTGGGCTTTGCTAAATTGATGAAAAAAATTATTTTGCATCATTGCCTGTCAGCAGGCAGAAGGAAGAGGAGCAGGCTGGTCTCTCTCCTGTGGATGTGTTGGCAGTGAGGAAGCTGGGACCAGCGGTGGAGCCGAGCAGCCGTCCTGGCCGGAGACCTCTGTCCATGGAGGAGTCAGTGATCCACACAGCAGTTAAGCTGAGCATCCTCAGGCCTGTGCTGAGCTGTGCCAAGCTGTGCTGCGGGTATGGCGTGGCCTTCAGGCTGTGCTGCACGGCTTCCTTGTCTGCAGGGTAAACTTTGCCAACTAATTGCACGGAGGAGCCTGCAGGCTGCTCCCACTCGGTACCAGCAAATACACCACCTGCGTGGCCTTGCCTTATCCAACAGTGCAGCAAGAAGTTCTCTTCCGGGCATCCTTTCTGTTTGACAGTAGAAATGATAAATAGAGTTGTTTTCTTGTAAGGAAATCCTATGCTAGCTCAACTGACCGAAATGGAGGATCCTCTTCTCCTGACAGGGCCTGCGTGGTGTGCTGCACGTGGGTCGGAGCCCTGTTTGATGCAACACTGCTTGGGGTTCCCAGCGTATAAGGGGATGTAAGATTATCTGTACTATTTTCTTCTTATAGTGTTAGCACTAACACATTACATTTTGATTGCAGACTTTGAGTCGGTGTGCCTTTCTTACTGGGGTAAAAATGGACCAGCACCTCCCAACGCAAAACAAGCAGTAACCTTCAGCACTCCTTGTGAAAAACTTGCACCAGCGTTTGTTCATTTCGCACCTAATTTATTTCCCCCATGCTAAAATAAAATCTGAGAAATGCCTTTCTTATTTAACCTTTGTTATCACATAGAGCAACAACAGGAGGGCTAGAATCACAGACTGGCAGTGGGGGAAATGGCAACATCCTCCTCTTCATCCAACCCAGCCTCCACGTCACTGAGGAGAAACTCCCCGATCTGAGCTACAGGAAACTTTGGATGTAATTTCTATCCATATCAAGGAGAAAGTCACCTTGCACTTAGTCTTCCAGGTGTGAGGCCAGAGCCTCAAGCTGCAGTAGGCTGCTCCTAGTCCCTGCTGTTACAAGGGAACATGCTCCGTGTGAAATACATGAACCAAGAGTGACGCAGAGAATAAACAGAAACAGAGATTGACTTTACCTGCAGATTTAAGACCTTCTCATGGGTGATGATAAGGGAACACAGATCTCCCTTGTCTTCAGTGGGTTATGAAGACGATATCAGGGTATAATGGAGAGTAGCACATCTTTTTTTTTTCTGGGGAAAGATGTCTTTTTTGGGAATCCATTCAGAAAATCTGACTTCAGTTTGAAAATAAATTCCAGAAAACAACACACATACTTAAAAATTCTGTTCTCCAAAAAATGTTTTGCTAGTTTTATTTAGAACTCTACTCTAGTGAAAGAGATAGACTTAGATGCTGTGGAATTCGACAGGATGCTGTAGCTCTCAAAAATTCAATGGCCAAACAGTCTAGAAAGCTATTTTTTCCACCCTGTCAGGTTCTAAATTGATGTTCCAGCTTTCCCACTCAGGAAAACAAACTGGTCTCTGGCACTGTGTAATTCTAATTAGCAGAAGACAGAACTAACATTTCCAAAGAGTCTGTCTCCCAGGACCTATGTGACTAAGTACATGTGGATCCGCAGTGCTGCAGGGATTCTGAGACTTACAGAGCTCCAAGTGGTTTGAAACATTTATTTTGATATTCAAATAGGAGTTAAGTGGTTTAAAATTAGCTGTGGATATTATCTCATTTTAGGGCCAGATAACAGCATGTAAAATTTAAGTGCCAAAATCATGAAAGAACCCAAAAGATTTTGCTGTCATGTTCTATCTCCATTTTATTTACTGAGTGAACAGAGCCAGCACAGAGTTTGACAACTGTATTGGACTTGGTAGTGCCATTGTACCCAGAAAAAACACTGAAAATGTTGTTTGGATTTTTATATCCCAACTGTGATCTATACAAATTGTATTGCAATGAGAGCAGAGAAACAAGATGTTTAATTGTTTTGTTTCTCTATGTCTCTCTGAATTTTTAAAAACCAATTTGCATGTAATTAAATCTTTAAGATGTCACTGCAAATAACCTATGGTGAAGGAGTGGATCAGGAGTCTGTAATAGAGTCCAGGAATCCACCCACTGAGCCCCTACCTTCTCTAATGTATAATATAGTATATTATAGCCCAGATTCTATAGCTCAGAGGCACTGCCATTGGTAGAATTCTGGGGGGAAGAGAAGGTTATACGAGGGTTTCTATTTTTCATTCTGCCTGTTGCAGGTTTGGCCAGTTTCCCGAGCTAAGATATAGTTTCTATGACTGCCCAACTTTTTGCTGGCCATACTCTCTATGCTCAGGAGCAAAGACCAAAAGCCCATATGGTTACTGTAGCTGAGCAGCTGCCGGTGTTGGCGATGAAGAAGTATGTGAACTTACTCCATTGTGTAGCATCAGGCAGGAGGTAGCAGCTGCCCAGGGAACAAGTAGATAGTGGGGAGAATGAGGAGATTTCAGGTGGAATCAAGGCAGAGGAGAAGAGGATACTGATGAACCGTTGTGCAGAAAAGCCTGTGACCCGCTCATCCTCATCCAGACCTTCTGCTGGTGGTTCCACCCATAAGGGGGAAGGCCTCAGCAGAGGAGGAGAAGGATCTGGAAAGTTCTCAGTTGTGTCGCATGGTGAGTGCAGTGAAAAGTGGTTGTAGGAGAATTGAGAGGATTAATATTTCTGTCCATGCAAAGGCACAACATAAAGTGGACTGATCACTTCTATTGAAAGTTAAATGTACAGTGTAGAGCAAAATCTGTATTTACAATGAAGTCACAGTGCGTTCCACATATTGGACCTCAGATGACTCTACCCCTCTACTGATACTGGTATTCTGCCCCTCTACTCCGCTCTGGTGAGACCCCACCTGGAGTACTGTGTCCAGCTCTGGAGTCCTCAGCACAAGAAGGACATGGACCTGTTGGAGCGGGTCCAGAGGAGGGCAACTAAGATGATCAGGGGGCTGGAGCACCTCTCCTGTGAAGACAGGCTGAGAGAGTTGGGGCTGTTCAGCTTGGAGAAGAGAAGGCTCCAGGGAGATCTTATAGCGGCCTTTTAGTACCTGAAAGGGGCCTACAGGAAAGATGGGGAGGGACTTCTTATCAGGGAGTGGAGTGATAGGGCGAGGGGTAAAGGTTTTTAAACTGAAAGAGGGTGGATTTAGATTGGATTTAAGGAAGAAATTCTTTACTGTGAGGGTGGTGAGACACTGGCACAGGTTGCCCAGGGAAGTTGTGGATGCCCCATCCCTGGAAGTGTTCAAGGCCAGGCTGGATGGGGCTTTGAGCAGCCTGGTCTAGTGGGAGGTGTCCCTGCCCATGGCAGGGGGGTTGGAACTAGGTGATCTTTAAGGTCCCTCCGAACTCCAACCATTCTATGATTCTATGACAGAAATGGTTCTGAAGTAATATTCAGCCACGCTGACTGTACATTTCAGTGCCAAAATGCTGTGACCAAAATGAAAGAAGACAAGCCCATTTAATTATCCCTAGAGGTAATGCTGTTCAATTTAGAAACAAAACGTTGGTTCTTAGAGCTGCATTGTTTAATGCCTCAGGAGGTCATGTTCTTAATTTAGTATTCTATCTTAAATAAGGTGATAAAAAGTAGCACTTTGTCCACAGAACAAAGAAAATACATTTTTATTGAATTCTAACACATTGTATGGCTTTATAGAGTTTTGCTGCTAACTCCTTCTCTAGATTGTCTGTCATTAAGCTGAAATATCAACATCACATACACCGTGGCTTGGCATTAAAAAAAAGAAAGGAAACCATAACATATTCATATTCTTGTACTGTTCATATTCTTGTACCATGGCAAAGGTCAATTTTTTTCTCTCCTAAATCTGATTTAGCTAAGGAAAAATATCCTAGAAATAATTTTGAATTGGAATGATGGTTGTATAAGGAATTTAGTGAAGATACTGAAAAGGGAGAACTCTCATTTTGAAGCTGCTGTCATCGTGTCTTTGCACAGAGATAGCACAGGGTATCGGTATCTGTCTCTGTCTCTCTCCCTCTTCGATGCTATATTTATCACCCCCCTGGCCATAAAAGGTCTGGACTGGGGCTCTGACATTCCACTGACTGCAGGCATTATTTTTGTTCTGGACCTTGAAGTCCAGTCCTTTGCCCCTCGTCCTGACTACCTCCTTCTTTGCTGGCTTCCTCGTTGCTGTATTTTTCTGCTATTCATCCGCTTGAGAGCTATTCCATTTGCTGCCATTCATTTGGGCCCTGGTAAGTGTTCCTTTATGACAGAAGATTTTATGCATTCAATTATTTTTAATCTGAATCTGTAACGCCGAGTTGATAGTAGCTCCCTTGATTCTTCTCAGCTCAGCAGTTATTTGAGGGACTTGTGGACATAAGCTGAAGGCATCTGAGGGTTCAGCCGTGAAATAAAGTGAAGTAGTGCAAGGGCTCACTTATTGTCAACTCAGCTATCCTTGCGTATTGTCACAGTTCTCTCAAATGAAGCATGGGTTATTAAGATACAGGAGGAATTTGTCATGTAACCTCCCTTGGGCTTAGAGAATGTGTAAATAATCTAAATATTTTCTAGTCGCGTAGGATGTCTTGTGATCTGTAAAGTCATTGACTGAGCGGAAGGAAATGTTATATTTTTTTTTTCCTGCTTACAAGAGCTTCTGTTTTTTATCTCTTTCACTATTTGATGGAGTAGATCTTTAAAGAATTCCACAGAATGCCAGTAAAATCACGTTCTTTAAGGTGTGGCTACAACCTATGAACACGTACAAAACTGTCTGTCTCCTCATCAGTAATTTTGAAAATCGAGTTCAGCAGCTGCTATCGTATACCTCCAAAACCTGCATATTCATCTAACTATGGCCACTAATATTTTTAGGCCCAGCTCTGCAGTTATGAAATGCTACACAGATCTGAAGAGGGAGTGTTGTCCCCACACTGAAGGGCGCTGATTAGTGGGCACAAACTAAGTAGGTGCAGGTAGCATGGATTTTATAAAACTTAAGAGGTGGGAGTCAATGTGATAATCAGACAGTGCTCCAAATAGAAGCAAAATCCTTACAAGGGTCAGAGTTTCTCGTCATCTCTGATGGCGTCACACTACTCTATCTGGTCAGACTAGCGTAACTAACTGAGCCTCACCTGTGAGCAATGCTTGATGTTTCAGAGGAAATATAAAACATAACTCATAGTGTGATAAAATACCTATAAAGGGAGTTTCCTCTTATATGACCTGAGTCAGAGTTGGCCTTTGATTTGAACCAGGAGAGCTGACTTGGTGCTCAGCTCCTGCCTTATTGCCTTAGTTCTTACTCCTATCATAGACTCCTCCTCTTACTCCTGAGGACAGTGAGGTCCAGACCTTTCACGTTTGGAAGAAAAAAAGGTTGCTTTTATAAATTTTAAACATGCTGACTTTAAGTCTGCTGCTTATTCTTTTGCTGTGATGAGATGTAAATGAAATGCTTCATTTAACTTCTCCTTAACGGACGACACATGCAGTGCTTTATACTTTCGGATCACCTTCCTTACTTTGAAGCCTGGAAGGCTGTGGGAATCCCTGAGCGACAGGACTGAATAGCTGCTAGCCTTGTGGCTGGGGTATCTGTGATGAAGCCAGCCAACGCTGCACATAAAGCTGGTGAAGGCGAAGACAGACAACTGTAGTACTCTACAGAAGGAAAACAGAACGTTCTCATGTTCTTTCCCTTTTGGTGTGCAAGGCAATACTCATCTGTACGCCTTTGCTCAGCAGAGACCACAACGGCTTGCAAACCCTAAACCTAGCTCTGCGGAGCTGGGGGAGAAAGCAATGAAGAAAAATGGATAAGAAATCTTCTGAAACTAGGGAAAGTAAGAGGAACTAGATACTACTGTAAGCTAACAAAGTGAAATAAATGACAAAGCAAACTATTGATAGGTATTAGAAATAAGAATGCTAGATAGAATAATTGCATCCTTTAGACTTACATGAAAAAAATAGCCAGCAGGAGAAATAAGGGAATTAAAAAGGAACATCAGTTTTTGCCATAGGAAGCAATGGGAGAACACTCTTTCCCATTCCTTCCCCTTCCTCAGATAAAAATAAAGTAAATGCGTAAACTGGTCTCCTTAAAGTCACAGTTTCATTGTGGTCAGGTTATCAGCAATTTCTTTTACATACTTAAAGACTTCTGAATGACTTTCTCGCTTGTTGACTTTGCAAACAAGCTATCTGTTCTGTTATCACCCAAAGAGCTGTTCCCTTGAGAGAGCCCTGGAATATAAGAAAGTTGAAACGTTGATTTTTGTTTTTTTTTCATAATCTGTCTTAGTTGGGGTGAGTACTTGAGCAGTTACCAAAGAGAATAGTTTGCAATTTGTTGACTTGCTATCAGAACCAAGTACTAAAGAAAAAGCCAAGGACTGAAATCTAGGAAGCATAAAGACCAGGGAAAAAATATCTTGATTTTCATGAAACCATGATTACACTGCAGCTCTGTATTTTATGTCAAAACATCAGATCATTGTTCATTAACATGAACAAAACCGGAGGTAGAACAAGTCTTCTATTGTTGTGATTCATATTAAAAAAACACAATAACAAACACCTCTCATCATTGTTTTTTGGATCTTCTTTAAATTCTTTTAAACATTTCCCCAACGTAGCTCATTTCTATTCATAATCATGTACCTTTTCAGGAACAATCCTAGCCATGTTGTAAGCCTGGTCAACAGTAATAAGGGAAAGAAAGGTTATCCTAGGGATTAGTAGAGGCAAGCTTGCTTGTCAAAGAAGAAAAAGTCAGTTTTAACAAGCGCAAAATAAACCAATAACAAAATAAAGACTGAATTGCCATCTTAAAAAAAAACAACAGGGGAAATCCTTTCTGCACTCAGCCCTCATCCCATTTTGAGAGGGGAACTACCTCTCACTTGATCAAATTTCCTACTATGAGCGACTGCAAGAGAATCTACTGATGACTGTGCAAAGTAAAACTTCGGTGGGGCTATTGTCTGGAGGAAGTTTCGTGGTGATTTTGAATATGACCTTGTAGGTTAAAAAAAAATAGAGTCATTTGGGTTGAGGAGCATGATATTATTTTACTCATTCCATACAGGCTGCATCTCTGATTAAACTGTAAAAGTACGATAAGCCACTTTAAATGGATCGCTGGTAATGCGTGTTTACAGAGAAAGTTACATCCTTCTCAATCTTAATGTTTTTAATTCACTGTTAAAATATTAAAAGGAATATTAAATTGAATCTGAAAATTGGATTACAGAAATGAATGAAATATTCATATATTTTAATTTCAGCTTATAGAGCCTTGTTGGAATTGCTCATGTCTTTTTAAATAATTTATTACTAAATTCTCTCTTCTGTAATTTAACAAAAGTATTTACACTATCTCTGAAGAAGCTGAGCACATAAAATTTCACCAGCTTGCAGCAACGAGTGGAGAAGTTGAGCACGTAAAACTTGAGTAGTTTGCAGTGACAGGGAGACCAACTACAAATGAACGGACACAATAGTGCAAGGTTTTCTGGTCATGATGAACAACAGGTGTCTTGAAACTTAAATATGAGCCTAACTTAAAGTCTAAAACACATCGTAAAAAGATAATCCTAAATTCATTGCATTTGATTTTTGAAGTTTTAAGTTCTGCGTTAGTTTGTATTAAGTTGTGTATCATTTGTATGCTAACTCAGAAGTTTCTTTGACGATAGCCTTTATGTTTGATCTGTTCTTTTTCAGACAGTCCTGTTTATTTACATTCAGAAACGTGTAGTAAAAAACAAAATTAGAAGAAAGCCATGATGTCTTTACCTTTCTACCAACGACACCATGAGCACTATGACCGTGCGTACCGCCATAAAGCACTGGAGTCCACTGTAAGCCAGTACCAAAAGGAAACAAAGAGCAAATCTGCTGTCTATGCTCAAGGATCTACAGCTTACGCTAGGGGCTTTGCAGCCTATCGCCATGCATCTGCAGCAAACCTCAGCCTCGACTCTTCAGCAGCATACAGTCATGGCTCTTCAGCCTATGACCTTGAGTCGGCAGCCTACAGCTATGGATCTACAGCCTACGATCACTCTGCTGCACAAAGTAAAAGATCTGCTGCCTACAGTCTTGACTCTGAATCCCTCAGCAAGAGCTCAGCTGCCTACAGCCGTGGATCTGAATCAATCAACAAGCTGGCTGCAGCCTACAGGCTGGGAGCCGAAGCCTACAGTCTTGGGTAAGCAAATCTGTCTTTGAAACAATACTCCAAAACAATAATGTCCAAACACCTCTCATTGAAATCAATGGCAAAACTCTCCTCCTCTTCCACAGAAATTGTCTCTGTAACTTGGTGTAAACGTATTTTCCAGTCTTGGTGTTTTCCTTTGGCTTTGGCAATGGGAAGGGCTGTGGTCAGCTCAGTTTGTTGGACTAATTCCTGTGTGGTGGTTGGATTGGCATAAGAAGAGCACTGGCAATGCTGATGTGGTTAAATGATGACATATTCATGCTCCAAATCCATTAGGCACGAGCCACCCGTCCTTCCAAGTTGTTTAGCCATATTAGTACAGGTGAATTTAATACTTTTGGTTTGAAGCTGGTTCATCTGGCCGGGTTGGAGCAGTAAAAGAACTTAGGGCTGTTCACACAAGTTGGAGCTGACATGTCCATATATCAATAAACATTTCTGCTTTGGCCTAAAGGTGATTCAAATTTTCAGATCACCTAAAGGTGATTGAAATTTTCACACCGTGTATTGGTTGAAGCATACTATTTCCAAAGGAGGAATACCCTGAAGTGTTCATCTTGCACTTGAAGAGCAGCTATGCTTAGGTCCCATGTTTTTTGTTTAATTAAGATAATAAATATTGCTTAAGCAATCACATTAGCAGAATATTTTAGATATTGTAGCCTCACATTATTTGTATGTATCTCAGAGATTTACAGAAATTAGGGGAGTATTAAAGTAAGATTAGAGCAGCTGTTAGCAATAGAGGAACTGATCAACAAATTATAGCCCAAAACGTCTTCTCACTGTTATATTAATATAAAATTTGGAGTGTTATTAGAACTGATCAAGACTTCTCCATCAGAAAATTTAACTTTTGAAAACTGAATATCCTCCAAGGATTGTGGATAAAGATGGAATTTTGGTCAAAACCACTGAGGGGAAGACTACCTGTACCACAGTAAACTGTACCTTGTGATTCCAACCTTCACTTGGCTTTCAGGAAGTTTAGGGTCAAGTCTCTATTTGCCAGGGTCTGTTCAGGAATTTGAACCTCAGGCTGTTAGAGCCCAGATGAATGACTTTACTTGACTGTCTTGGGCTGGTTAACATCCAGTCTTTGTTGTTTAAACGATTTCACTGGTGCAAATAATTAACCACTGAGTGGAAGGAGCAAGAAGCTCATTTATAATCTGCTGATGAAGGGAAGCAAACTGGAGATGTTGGGACTGAAGTTTATCTTTCCAGAGAGAGTTGGGTAGGGGAAGGTATTCCAGTTTCTGCAGTGATGCAACTGTGCCTACGTGCTGTTGCTGAACCCTAACCCCAAGTCTCCTTCTTCTCAGAGAAAACATTCCCGTAAGAAATGGGAACATTACTTGAAATTGCAAAAAATGATTGTAAAAAAACCACGCTTCTGAGTCCCAGTTACAAACACTTCAGTGACTCTGGTTTGTCAGATGAGTTTCTTCTGAAACCTGTATATCCTCACCAAGAACTCTAAAAGTAATATTAAAGGAAATGGAATTGCTTAATTGGGAGAGAACTTAAAATATCTCCATTTCCTGAGGTTTCGTTTGAGGTAAGAGCTTTTGTTTTAAAATAGTATATTTGGCGATACTTCCAAGCTACTCTGTAGTACAAGAGTTGCCAACAGATTGATATACGATCCTGGTAATCAGAGATAAGAATGTCTCAGCTGTAACTTCTTTTTTTTTACTGTGATCCTGTCCTTGTGTTGGAGGTCTGAGAAACTCAGTGCTGCTATGTAAGACTAGGACTCAGGAGATTGGGGCTACGTGATTTAAATCTCTTGCACAAAATTTAGTTAATACATGAGAGAATACGGTTCTGAATGATAATCTCAATATTTAACCTAATTTTATGGTTAATATGGCCTCTATATTGGTATTTAATTGTTTTTTGCAGCCCATTTTGCTGTAATTTGCAAGAAGTAAAATAGAACAAATAATGCAACTGTATGATTAAACGTAGTGCCAATTTAAAGTAATTCTTTCCAAGTTTGTACTATCTTCCCCAGGTAGCCCAAAACACTTCAAAGGATAATGTGGAGACAAAAAGTGTTACTAAAATAAGTTGGGCAAATCAGAGAATTTCTGATTTCATCCTTATGAAAGGAATGGTGTAGCAAAAAAAAAAAAAAAAAGAGTCTTCAAACACTTTCAATTTTCAAAAAGTAGAAGAGGCCCTGAATGGAAATGCTGCATCTAAATGACCTACAACAGTGGTGGTTGCTTGACACCTGAATGGACACACAGATCCAAATCCAGATAAAATTCTTCAGCTAACAATTGATTATTGCATATCACTGGGTTTTAACATCAAACATACATTTATGTGTAATGGATATAGTTTCATGGATAAATCCCATTAAGCCCAACAGGAAAAGTATACTATTCAGATCTTTTACTCAGATCACTTCTTATTTTTATCTAAAGTAGCTGCTGCTAAACTTTATTATACTTGCAAAATTTAAGTCTCTTCCTTTTTTTGTAGCCATCTTACAGAAGTGACAGTGTTGACGCGCAGTTAGTGCTATGTGAGGAATTTATCATGGGAAAACAGTGGAGAAGGACTAGGGACTAGGTAACCTGCAAGACCTTGAACTGAACCCAATTCTCTGACGTTGGAGCCTCGCTCAAGTGGAAAACATGCCCAGAGCATGGACACGGACAGCTTGAAGGAGATGCAGCTTGCTTTTCATGAGGACAAAACGGGTTGCCTTTGCAAGTGGGCTGTCCCTTCCCCGTATTTCAAGTCGTCTTCACACCATGACAGCTTGAAGAAGTAAAAGGAGAGAAATGAAAACTGGCAAAACCGAGAGCAAGTACGGAAGCTTGCAGCTTTGCTGGTTACAGTTTGCAAAAGCTGCAAAACCCTGGGCTCCTAAAAGAAAGCGAGCCTCACCGTGTAAAGGTTGCCACTTCCCACCCAGCCCTCTCTACCAGCTTGTGGGGACACCTCTAGCCAAACGCTGCTTCTTTGGCCTCCCCAGAGCCAGGAGGAGCGGGGTGTGCTGCTGCCTCCGAGGACCGGGCAGGGTCTGTACAGACAAGGGGTGGCAGCTCTCTCCCAAAAGCTGTTGTTGTGGCCACCTGTTCTCTTCCCTGTCCCATCCTTGGAGGATGCTGACGTGGGCAGGTTGGCTTCTGTGGGAGAACATTCCCACGGCACCGCTCCATCCTTCATGTGCTTCTGAGAAGCTGTTGAGAGTGCTGGATTAAACCCACCTACCTCTTTTTTTTGGAAGCTCAGTCATTCTATGATTTGCCTTTGCTCAAACTTTCACTGCTTTTCCCTGTGTTATTTTCCTGGCCGGCAGCATCAGGTAATCCCGTTGTGTCACAGACTGGTTATTGGCCACCAAACAGGCCAGAGGCTTGCTTAGAGAGAAAACACAAGTCATTGCTGTGGTTCAGGCATTTGCATATATTTTAGTAGGGCAGAAGAAATAGCAAAGAAGACACGGCATAATTCAGGTGAACCAAGCAAAGAGAGGAGAGCTGCAATACTAGCTTGCACTTGATGAGGCTGCCAGACAGTAAGAGTGAACGCTGTTCTGAGCAATATTGCAGCCAGGATCAGGACACGGCTGAGTAAATAACGCCCTTTAAGAAACGAGAAGACTGTGATCTTGAGATCCCTACTGGCACCGCTCATCTGTTGGTCTATTATAGGTGAGGGTTAAGGAGGTGGCGTCCAAACGTCATAGCCAGGCATGGAAATTGTTTTAATGAGGCCTGCTATGTGGAAACAATTCCCCTTTAAAAAAATTTGTTGTGGAAGCTGCGTTAGGGAACAGCGTGATTATTGCCAGCGATATTGCCTGGGCCTGTGACAAATCTGCCAGCAACTTAAAATGAATATAGTCACCGGAGAGCACTTCTCATCTTTAGAGGCTGGCTTTAAAAAGCTGTCTTGTGAAAATTATTTTTTTTTTTTTTTCTCTCCTGTAACTGGGTTTGCCAGTCCACTCTCTCCTCTTTACGGTGGGTAAATTCAAACGTTGTGTATTAGGAAAGAAGCAGCTGCTGGAAAGAAGGCCTGGAAAATGCCTCTTGGCTAATGGAGCTCCTCCAGCAGGTACAGCTATTGTGTATACCAAGTGCATCCCTGTCTGCTGTTGGAGTAAAGTGAGAGACGTAACAAAAGCATGCTAAGGACAAGATACATGATTTTCTAGAAGTGTAAATGAGCTTACAGGTGCTTTTTCATGTGGGGGTGTATTATCTAAGGAACAGGGTATTGCGGTCCATAGGACACATTTCTACATCCACTGGGCACAGGGTCTCTTTGTGCAAGGTGGGAAACCTGTCCCCTCGGGCACAGAGACAAGGGCAGTGCCAACATACTGAATTATATTTGTATCTGAGAATGAGACATCAAAATAAAACCTCTGGTTGGGAGGTTGCAGAGGCCCTGCACAGTGTTGCTGTATTTAGTTCCCTTGTTGGGCTAGAGGGAAAAGCTAACAGTGGTTTTTACCTCTCTACAGAACAATACCCGTGCCTTTAGCATTTACAGTCACCCAACTTCCAATTCAGTGGCTCTACTGAGAAACTAAGGAAATGCTGGCGTTGATATTTTAACATGCTGAAAAGCATCAAGAAATGAGGACACTAAGCTTGGGTCACCAAGCTTGATTGATAAGGCAGTACAGATAGTATCTGACCTGGAAAAAAACATACATACGCTAGCTGGGCATATCAAATGAGGCTGAAAGCTGTTAAAAGGTCATGGTACTGTTCCTCCCTGTGAAACTAGAGAGCACTGATACCCTGCTCCTTCCCCTCTGGGGAGATCCTGTTCCACATATCAGGTAAAAGGTTGGAACATTTTAAAATAAAGGACAAGATTTTAGAATCTGGTTCAAGAAAGCAGAGGCCTCCTTTGGGCTACCTAAATAACGGTTGTAGCAGGGTTTGGGTTTTGTGTTGCACAGGAAGAAATAGTAATAACAGAAAAGGAAAATAAAAGAGATAAACTTCATGATGGAAGTAGCAACCAGTTTGTTTTCCCACGCAAAGATCTCAATTCGAATATACGTTTCTACTAGCTTCCGTATATCTCTGCCTGAACAAAAGCAAACTATAGGAGGATTTGGAAAGGAGAAACATTTTCTACTGCTTAAAACTTATTCATCTCAGCTCTTGTTTTATGCAGTGCAATTTAAAAAAAAAAAAAAAAAAAGATATTTTGGAGTTGTTCTGAATACTTCCCTGAAAACACCAGCTGGATGCTCTGATGTGGTCATGAAGCAATTAGAAATTTTGGAACAGCTGTGAGGGAAAGTGAAAATAAAACAGAAAGCATATTGTGTCAGCGTGTTAAGGTATGCTCGTAGCTGAAATACTGGGTGCAGTTCTGATGATCTCATCTCAAAAAGTACAGTCTGAAACTAGAAAAGGGTCAGATATCAGCAAGGATGGTAGAAGGAGGAGTGGAATACCTTCCAACTAGACAAGGTAAGACACTGGGGCTCTTACCTTGGGAAGGAGGCAAACGGGGGCATGTAATTTTAATGTATACAACAGTGAAAGATGTGCAGAGAGTGAACAAGGAACGATTTTTCACTATTTCTCACACAGAGTGGCATGTAAGCACAAAAGAGATTATAAAGTTGCAGATTAAAACAGGTTCAAAAGAAAGTGCCGTTTTCAGATATAAATTGTAAGCTCGCTGCTACAGCCAGGATGCAGCCTTTGGCTCAGGATGTACCTATGCATTTGCTTGAAACCAGAAGGATTTACTGGGAGAAGTATTTCTCCACATAAGCTTTCTTTTTACCTGCTTTTAACCATTGCTGGAAGAAGAAATTGGTGTAAAAGCACCATTGGCATTATTCAATGAAACGCTTCTCACCGGGGTCCTGCTTGGCCCAGGTCAAGTTTTCAGAAGAGCAAACGACTGAAGTAAGTTGGTCGGAGTGTTGTGTTGGCAATCGGAGAACAGCAGGCAATTACAGGATCCACATAGATCCGTTATTCAGCTCACAATTACCATCTGTGAGCTGAACGCTCACATTGATATCTGCATGCTCCCTCTTCTGTACCACTACAAAGTATTGGGAACCAACCCTTGCTCTTAGAAGACAGCACAGCCACTCGCGTTGCAGCTGCCTCTTCCTGAGAAAAAAGAGGAGAGGGAAAGGCATCTAGAAAGGTGCTTACCTGGTCCTGAGCACATACACACAAGCGCCAACCAAAGGATACAATAAAATGAAGGATCCATGAGCAGTAATCCAGAAAAGAATCAGGTGGCTGCAGTGAAAGGTGCCTCAATCAAGAGACATACAGTTTAGATAACTCGGAAGAGAGTGGGAATCAGCTGTGCACGTACAGTGTTTTTATCCTAGTCGTCATACCTCAATACAAGTCCCACAGGCAGAAAAAATGGAAGTGCAATACTCAACTTGAAACACTTGGAGTGTTTGATTAAAAAAAACAATCATCAAACAAACAGAACCTATAGCAATTTGTTCTTTCCTTTTAAAATAATTTTAGGGAGTTATAAGTGAAAGATGGGACAAAACCCTCACGTGTAGGAAAGACGTCAACAAAAGGCCTAGCAGAGAGTGATGCGAACTGCTATGTCTGCTCCCCATTAATTCCTTACATGAGTGTGTAATCTGGACCTTAATTGAAAACTAAACTGACACAACAGCCAAATTCTACTTTAGGAACAAAGAGTAAGTCTGGATTTAACAGTGGTGAAAGTGCCTGAGATGAAATTTTCACCGCATTTCATCTACTTTTATGAAAATAGAAACTTGTTGACATTTGAACTGAAGTTCAAATGATACTGTGATCCTTCTCGATCTAGAAACAACCAGGAATCAAGTGTCCTCCTAAAGGGTTCAGCCTAAAGCCCCTAGGAAATCCGGTGTCAGTCAGGGTCAAGATTCCATGTTTGTCCCATTTTAAAATAGGACAGGAATAAAAGTCACCTGCTAAGTAAAGAACGCAGCTCCTCACAGACCATAGTTCATTTCTGAAAAAATAATTAAAATACTTTGCCTTTGATGTTTCTCACCATTTATTTGGCAACGAGTTCTCCCAATGCATTCGTGGTTGACCGTAGTGATTGCAGCACACCTTTGCCCAACCCAAGAGCGAGGCCGTTGCATGGCCTGCTTCACTCCATCTCTTCCCTTTTATTTTACTCTGCCTGGGCTGGTTCCAAGTATTTTGTACTGGGATTTCTGTCCCTCAAGCTGGATCCGCCGCTCTTGGACTCCCAGCCGGGCTGCCTTGGGCAGCGGCTGGCATCGGACCCCGGAGCAGAGAGCCTCTCTCTCTCTCCCGTAGACTCGGTCTGTGCCTTGGCTGACCCAGTGGCGCCTGCCGTGGTAGACCCTCAGCCCCACTCCTGTGGTGTGTGCCACAGTTCCTCTCTGTCTGTGGGGTCTTTTTGCATGGAAACCAGGATAGAGGGGGAGGAGGAAGGAAGGAAAACTGGCACAAGCTTGTTTTTACACCCTGTACTGAGCATTTCTTGGCTGTGGTGCTGTAGGCATGGTGACGGTGGCTACAAAGTGGGCACCCAGGGAGCCCAGAGGAGAGGGCTGTCTCACTGCGATGCTGGGCAAGGCGAATGCAATCGAATCTGGTGAGAAGGGGGCTAAGCAGAAAGGAAGTGAAACTCTTAATGATGATGCTGGTAGTGGCAGGGCAAAGAGGTGAGGGCTGGAAAGCAGATGTGGGAGGGGATGTGAAGTTCAGGCGAGGAACTAGATGGAGAAGGAGAAGGGTTGACTCTAAGAAAGCCATTAAGATAGCGAGACAATGGGAGACTGATTGAACAGGGGATGGGGCAGGGAGAGAACTCAGTCTGAGCAAAGGGATGGGCATAGATTATTAACATGTATTTTGGAATATATGGAATATATTTTTGCCCTCTTCCTGGCATGACTTGTGTTGGGGGCACCTCTGGAGCTTGGTACTTTTGCAGGGCTGCTGCAGCCTAAGGAAAACATTAGCCCAAGTATGTATCTATAATATTACATTATACATGCATAACATACTCAGGGGCCCAGTGCCGGCATGAGCGTTGATGTTATGTGTCCAGCATGCTGCGTAGAGACACCAGTGTAAGCTACCCAGGGTATGGGAAGCAGGTTAGTCATGTTAGTGCTACACGTCTGGGCTAACGAGCCTTGCTGAGAAACCACGTGCCTTAATTCTGCCCCTGTATCTATGCACATAAGCGGTAAGCTTATGCTGTGTAGACAAATCTCCAGACCAGAAGCAGACTCATACATGATTTCCCCTGGCAATGTTGAGACAGAGATGAATAGACACTTTGGGGATTTATAAAAGGCTGACAGCTAATTAGGGTATTCCATAGATCTGGGAGTTAGAGATGTGTTGCACTGGGAAAGGAGGACAGAGGTATTTGGCGCTTTGTTAGCACAATTTGTAACCATGTTAAAAATGAACCCAAAATGACTGCTTCAAATATGCTTCATGCTCTTCAGAATCCCTCCCAGGCTGGTGGGGAGGGGAAGCCTTCCCTTTGGTTTGCTCTTCTTTCTTCCCACTCATTCTCCATTTATCTGCGCTATGTTAAATGCTGCTGCTTCACTCATCTCTCCACTTTCGATGGATCGGGGTGGTGTAGGAGAGCAGTCAGAGTGGCAACACTGGCTACTGAGCAGTACGCTGCCCTACAATTTGTGTAGAGAGACTTAAATGCATTATGACTTTGAATATATTTGCACACCAGCATTTTGGTTGGGGACCAGACAATTTCAGGGCTGTAAATTTTGGAAAAGTAGAGGTTATGAGTTCAGATACAATCTTCAGAATTACTCAGCGGTCTCAGTGACTTCAGGATCTACCAGAACTAGGTATACAAACTCTCCAAGTCCCAAACCAAGAAGCTATTAAATGTGCATTGCTATCAGGTATATTGTTTATTCTCTCTATTTAGATTTAATATCAAGGGGCATCAGTGTTATATTTGTAATGATGAGTTTGTCAAAAGTGCATTTAGTTATGTGTTTAATAACTCTGAAGCCATGGCTATTAAAAATTATATTTTATTGTTTATCAAGCAAAAGACAGCAAAAAATTTTAGTACTTTTATCTTATTTGGACTGTTTCTTAACAGCTTTTTTGCCCTGAATTTAACCATATTATTTTTATTTCAGACTGAAAGATTCCAGTTTAATGATTGAAGATCAATCCTATAAGATGAGTCCCAAGGCAAAGAGAGCAAAACAGAATTTGATATCTGAGGACAAAGAGAATGAAGCCATAGACTACTCAGTGCCCATATTCACAGGACGGTATGTCCATTTTGCTTTCGTTTGGTATCTTATTTCTGACATTTTATTAACAAATTATAAAATAACAAATCCATTAATAATTTTTTACACTCATGGATCTCAAGGTGATTGTTTGCTTTTCACATGAGTGATAAAAAGACAAAGAGAAGTAAACTGACTGGCAGAAAATCAGACATTGAGCATCTAGAGCCAGCACAAACGAACCTAGGTGTCTGGACTTTGTTTTGAACGTGTCACAGGGGCTGCTTTCTACGAAATCAAGATATAATTATAACCCTGTTTACTGGGAACCAGACGAACATGTTGTCCACATTATTTATCTTATTCTTTTGGTTTGAAGACTTGTTCTGTGATTCAGTGTCTCGTACCAAGCATTAAACATAGAAACAATGAAATGATGTGCTAAAGTTTTGTCCTGGCCCAGGGAAAACCTGGCATGAAACCAAATACTTTCTCAAATCACCATAATGATTCACACTGATCTCACGTGTTGGTGGTATTTATTGCATGGTTACTCCTGATGTAATGCGTCTTACTGCAGCAGTGTCCTCAGTAAAGCTGAATGTGAACTTTATGTGGAAGCCAGAACCAACACGAGCAAGGAGGCTCACCTGCCCTTTTCGGGGTATGGCGCACAGATTTTACCAGGAGTCTCCAACAGTTCGAGCACAGTCATTTGCTCAGATTAATAAATACCGGGGTGTGCCGTGGAAAACTGGTTCCCGATTGGAGGCCAGGAGAAAAATTTCTTGCCCACCTGCAGTAGAACAGAAACCTTCCTTCAACTGGTCTTTCTTCTGCAGTACAGCTTTTTTCACGGGGCGCTTACAAGCTGTTTCCAGGAGCCAGTGCTTTTCTGTCTACTGCTAAACCAACATCCAACGTCACTTCTGCTTTGTGTCCAAACTTGTGCTTTCATGTGAAACTGACTTCCATCTTGCCAGTGGGAGATTTATTGCTTTGGCCTTTTGAGTGGTTTTGATGCTTTTGTGATGAGACCAGCAGTTTTGGCTTTTATTAATTCCCTCCCACTATCCTGGAGTATTTTTTTTCTCACCCCTTGTACATTTCTTTGTCAGATTCACGGCTCTTTGATCCATCCAACATTCAGGAGCACACACTGTTGCATTTTTAAATCATTTCTTCAGCGTTTCAGCTATGTCTTCTGTGACAGAAATACATAAATATGTCTCACGAAACTTGCGGTAACACATTTTCAAGGCTTCTCACTACCTTTGCACTTCACCTAACGTTTCTGCTTACGTAGCAGTAGATTTGCAGTTTACCATCATTGGTCTCCCATGCCCTCAAACACAAATATCCTCCCTTTTCTTTGTGCCTAAGTCCACAAAAGTAAAATTTATAGGGTTGGTCAATAGCTGAAAATCATGACTGGTGGCTAGTGCTCCTGGATGATGATCTTAGCTTTTTTACAGACAGGCCCCTGTGATCTTAACACGGCATGTTAACATCTTAACAAATCTTAACAAAAAATCTTTTTTTATTTTCCTTTTTTTTTGTGTAAAATGAATACAGTAATATCTAACTCAGTGTGAGGGTGTGTAGCTTCATTTGTTTGTGTCTATGCAGTACGTTGGCATCCTACATTAAAAGATACTGTTGGATTCTTACATCATTCTTACCATTCTTCTTCTTCTTATTGTTGTTGGTATCGATCTTACTTTTTGCACATGGCAACTCAGGAAGTTGTGTGTGCTTTTGTACCACTGAAATGACCCAAATAATTTTCTTTTTAATTAGTTAAAGAATATAAAGAGGGCATATGATGTTTGTTAGGGTGCCCAACTCAACATGGCATGAAATGGTTGGGGTATCTGTTTTAGGCTGTTTTTCTGTTGGCATCATGTTCATGACCGCATGCCAAGACTGCGGAAGTTGCATGCCACATTCCTGTCAGATATTTATTTTTGTTTGAAAGATAACAGCTGAAGCCCATTGAAGCATGTGCATGTTACGTGTCATTCCCAAATTCCCCTGTGAAACTGATGTGTTGTTTCCCATGGGCAGATAGCTTTTACAAGGAATAGTTATTTATAAAGGTCAGCTCTCTGTGGGTTCATCGGAGCTGTTGCCCGTGCTGCTGGACGACCTTCAGCGCCGTGTCACCGTTTCCATTATTTGGTTCTACTTCAGAGCCCTCAGGTTCTGCTGTAAAAAAGCTCAGGTTATTCACTTCACAACTGTTCCACTTAAACGCCTAGCCTAATCCTTGCAAGATAAAATTAAGGACAGCCAGACAGTATTCTAGACAATAAAATACCACTTGATTTAATGCCATAGGTACTAAAGATACTGGATGTGGCTCGTGGAACTATTTGCAACCACTAATAAGCCTATGCCAAAGGACTGCAGATGGCAGATACCCTTTAAATAATATTTTGTGTGTGCCATTTGGGGTTTGATCCTGGTGTTTCTGTTTGAAAAGTGTTTTCTACTAAAACCCCTGAGACTTGACTGCAGAATCAATTCTCAAATGGTACTGCATGCTGTTTCTGATGCATTCATCATTGCTAGGAACATGTTTCTCTTTGATCTGTGAAGATTATAACAGGAAGAAATTATTAGCAAATCTAAATATTTAATACTGTTGATCAAAAGCACCTGGGGACCACTACTGCAGATGACTAGGCTGAGTCCTAGATTAGTCTGAGGATATTCATCAGCTCCCAGAAGATGCTTTATGCCTTGAGGAGTGGGTCCGTACTGTGAAGTTGCTGAGATCTTAACTACTGTAATTAAGGAGGAAATAATGTCAGTTGCCTTTGCAGAAAAACGCCACTGATTCATTTAAACTGAATGTAGATAGCTAAATTCATATTCATTAAACTGAGTTTTCCACATCGTCTTTAGAAATCTATGCCATATCTCTGCAGCTTCGGATGATATCTGGGGGGGGAGCTGATGTGCCTAAGTGAAGGGGATCAATCATCCCGCTAGTACTTTTAAGGATCACCCCATTAAAGCAGCCTGAAATACAGAAAGTTCAAGGTAGAGTTTGAACACGAGGGAGGTCAAAGCTCTAGGCTGTTAAGTAAGTTTTTTACTCTTTTAAGCAGTTTTTATGCATAATTAAGTTTACAGCACTTTCCATGGCGTGGCTGTCTTGCGTCTCGCCAAACTGAGTTCATAGCCCAAAGATAAGGGGCTGGACAGTTAAGTATGGGCTTGAATCCAAATTTTCTTGAGTGCTGAGATGTGCTGTCAAATGCATAATATTAGCAATCTTAAATTGCTAATTTAAGAAATTAGCAGAAAAAGAAAACAGAAAAAATCGTTCTTCCAAATATTTTTGCTTTGTAGCAGTAGTAAGCGTTTTATGATAAAATAGCGAGGCTGTGCTTGATTGAGTGCACTCTGGAAATAAACAGAGGCTGCTTTCTCTATAGTGCTTGCATGATGGCACTTAACGAGGACTTAAACAGGACCTCTTTTCATTGTGCCATCTACTGTTACCCTGAAGTAACTAAACTCAGCAGGAGGGTATTAACGCTTCTCCTTACGTCCGGGAACCCTCATTGTATACGCACTACTATAGCAGCTATAGCTTCCTGACAGTGCTAAAACAATGTGGCTGCAATGGTACTTCCACATGTGCATATGGAAACAGGATCGGACCCATTGAGAGTAACCGTTCTTTGCATCTCGCCTCTGTGGAAAGCCAGAGGAGGATGCTTTAAGAAAATCCTTAATCACCTTCTTGAAAACATCTGGAAGGACAGTCACCCTGCAAACATTACAGGATTGAATTTTCTAGGAACGAAGAGAACTTTTTGTGATATACAGAAATGTGGGGGGTTTGTATAAATCACAAATGAGGACATTGTTATACAGTTACAATTATCTCATGCCCCTTTGGTAGTGTTATTATGACTGCTGCAGCCCCAAGTCAATAGCTGAAGATCTGTGGGTATGCCTTACAGTAATCTTTATAGCGACAGAGATATAAAAACCACAGCAGGTCAATGGTTAAACTGAAAATGTGCATGGCATAGTTATACAGAGAGGCACTGAAAACGGCCACGACTTTAAACAGTGAAATACTCAGTCATTTTGCAGTACCCTTCCATATTTCTGCTTTAAATACATCTGAGACTGCTATAGCAGAAATACATTATGAAAGACTGTTGGCCACTGTAGTTGGCTAATTTGGTAGAACGTATAAATGGAATATGTACTCAGCATTTTCTAATGGGATTCTGCTTTTTAAAAATTCTTTCAGAGAAGTGAGTATCAGTGGGATCACAGACACCGAAGAAGAAAGAATTAAAGAAAGTGCTGCATACGTTGCCCAGAGGAACCTTTTTGCCACAGGTGAAGGAGTTAGCGTCAGCAAGGTGGCCAAGTCGACTTCTGAAGAGGAACGTCATGAAAAAAAATCAAGGAAAGTAGCAATCCGGGAGTCTGCTGAACGCGTGGCCCTGAAGAAAACGGTAAAAGAGTAGAAATGAACACTTAGGCTGTAAACAGCGTGGGTCTTTTTTGTTTGGTGGTTGTAACAGGCCTAGCACAACAGGGCCCTGATTTACACCACGGGCAAACACAATAATGGTAGTAAAAACCAAAGTATTTTCAATGGAAGTATTTTCAGTGACTTAAAGTCTTGTTATCTTGGTGTCAGGTGGTTAAGAAAAGAGGTTCAGTGCCTGAGGTAGGCACCAGGAATGCTTCTGTTGTGATGGGAGAGAGGGAGGGAGAAAGGGGCTGGAGAACACTCTTGGTCGTGCCCACACCTAGTTAAATCCACAGCATCCTTCGCCTGAATGAGGCGGCAGTTGCTGACAGAGAAGAAAGGTGGTTATCTTGACAATACAGAGGTGATGGGGTAATTTCTGGATTTTTATGGCCTGGGAACAAGCTTGTCCAAAGTGTTTACCTCAGTTTTAATCACAGGGTGTAAATTAGGGAGGGAATTGCCAAAGACATCCGGAACTGAATCTCTAATTGTGGGTAGCTTTGATATTGTTGTGCAACTTCTTAAAATTAATACTCAGAGGATAGTTACAAATATGTTATGACCAGACTGGCAGAATATATCAACTGCAAACGTGTTTCATTTAGCAAATATATTAATGTTTTGAGCAGAAGAATTGGTGATATGCTTATAAAATATCCTCATGACATGAGGCTGGAAAGAGTGTAAACACTTTGAAGGACAAAGTAAAAATTCAAAATCATCTCAAAAATTGAGAAACAGTGAAGGTTAAATTTGATAACAACCAATGGAAATTACTATGCGCAGAAGGAAAAGAACAAGTAAACAAGAAATGCCTGGCTGGGTAGAAGTACTGGAGGATCTGGGAGTTATAAGAGGTCACAAATTTCATGTCAGTCAATTTAACATCAGTCATTGTTGTGTAAAAACAAATGCCATTCTAGAGTGTATTAACAAAAGTATTGTCATTAAAACCCAGAGGATTGTTATTTAATTGTGTTGGAGACTGTCAGACTACTCTGATAATGAGTAGTTACTGTTTTATGAATGTTGAGGACAAGTAGAACCTGTCCAGGTTCTACTTTGTAAGGAAAAATTGTAGGGAAATTTGGTATTGTAAGGAAATTTGGTATTGCGAAGTTCATAAAAGACTGAGGATTATGAAAGCTGTCTTCTATTAATAACCTTAATAAAGGGAACAGTAATTCTCCATATATGTGAAAGTTAGGGCAGAAAATAAATAGTTTAGCTTGCAGAAAGCAAGATTTATAGGATATCAGGAATTTTTTACAGGTCTGTGTACAGCCGAGCAGTTGAAATAGTTACCGTGGGAGGGTGATAGATCCCATCAGCAGGAAAGGTTTGAGAGCAGATCTGTCAGAGACGATCTAGGCATACACAATTTTGCATTAAAGCAAAAGTACAGAAGACATCTGACTTTCAGACCTATTTCACCTTTCACTCTGTATATAAAAAAATAATTAAATGTGGAAAATTATTTTACTTAGAATAGGGGGAAAAAACCAATAAAAGTTCTTTTTGGAAGGAGAGCTTCTTGAAAATGAAAACTTTGTTTTCTGTGTCCAGGTGAAATAAATACATTTTGTATGTCTATCTGATTTTTAAATAAAAATGGCATATTTTTTTTACTGCTCTTAAAAAAAATAATATGTTTTTTACATATTAATAGTTTGCACTTATAACTGCTGGAGTTTATAATCAAATGTTTCTTTTCCAGCTAGAAGAGACTCAGGCATTCCACAAAAAGTTGAATCAAGATAAACTTTTACATGCTCCTGAGTTTGTTATTGAGCCTCGTTCTCACACTATCTGGGAAAAGCAAAATGTCAAATTTCATTGTTCCGTGGCTGGCTGGCCAGCACCCCGTGTTACCTGGTGAGTTTGTTTCTCTATCACTGAAAGTCACCACATAATCAATACCTGAAGTCATCTCAGTGAATGTGGTATTTTTTTCAGGAAAGATACAAGTTCCGTAAAAAAAATGAGGTACAGAGGCCTGTCAAACACCTTTCGAGTCACCTTGTACAAAACCAAAGCAAAATATTAAAAATAATACTTTGTGTTGTGTAACAACAATATGAATACATAGACCTTTTTTTTTTTTCCATAGAGACATCCAATATACTCTTTTTGTCTGCTGATGAAGAAAAAATAGCAGTTTAATTTATTGTCAGTGCTATCCTTAAAATAATGTTTTTCAAATACTTCTGTTCGGTCTACAAATGCCACTAATGTCCCTGAAGCATTGAGGCATGCTTTGGTCAAGAACTAGTTGCTTGGCTGCTGAGCAGTTATAGTACTGAATTGCCATGAAACTGAAATCTCATGACGCAGGGTGTTCACAGCAGACACATCATAATTATATGAAGTCAAAGACTGCAGATAGATCCAGGACCATCTAAATCTTCTGAAAGCTCTGGAGTCTATTGGGAACTTTCTATTTACTTGAATGGTCTTTGGTCTAAATCTTTACGGTAAGAACTCCAAAATATACTCTTAGTCATAGCTGAAGGTCTAATTTGACTCTTGGATTAAAGTTTGCCCCAACTGGAGTTGAATTTACCTTAATTAACAGTGACTTGTGAAGCTTTACTGTCTCACCATCTATTGATCTGACCTTTCTTACCTGTTTCATGCTACACAGATACCATCATGTTGTTAAGATAATAGGTATTAACTTTTTTCAAACATAAAGTCATATTTCACACTCATTATTGAATTTAAAAGAGTCTTCTAGAATGTGTATATAAAATGTACGTACGCGTCTATAAAATGAACAAAGGACAAGCCTGTGTTTGGCATTAAGCATTAGTTAGGTATAAGTCTTACAGAGATTCTATTTGTGGAGACAACAGAAAACATCTATCATATCATGATGTTAAGTAATACTCATATTTTGCAATTTAGTGCTTGAATTTCTTAATGGACTATGTGTTTATTTATGTCTTAAAAACCTTAATCTCAGGGCTTGATAAAAAGTGCTCCTAAGAGGTACATTAACAGGCCAGAACTGATGCCCATGAAGTCACTTGGTCTCTCTCCTTAGAAAATGACAACTGACAGCCAGGCTCTGCATGGACACATTTTTCCCGTTGTGTAAGGGTTGTGAGAGCCCTGTTCTGACATTCCTCCTAGAGGGGATTCCAGACAAACCCTTCGGGTCTGGTCTCAGCTGAACATAAGGAATGGTCAGCTATCCTCATGGCTGTAATCCAGCTCTGTAACCTGAATCCTAACCAAGAATGAGAGCGCTGGGATGTTTTCACTTTGGTTGAGATTCATCTTATCCCCAAAACCTGACGTGGTTAAACCAAGCCTTCAGCTGTTTGCCTTTGCTCTCACCGTGAACCAGCCTTTCATCCAAGTGCTAAATGTGGATGGTGGAAATTAATACATCGTTTTACCGTACATCTGAATTCCAAAGGGATTTCAGTTCGCCACGGGCTACTAATGGAAAAAAAGAGTTCACAGCCATTTCAGCAGGTGTCCTCGCTTTGAGATACAGAACAGTTCTGACCTGGATCTGTCAGCTCTCATTCAGTTGTGTATTCCAGTCAGTCATTCTTTGTATAAGCAATGGAGACCTTTGCATGCTGTGCATGATAAATTATAAAGCTTCATGAACTTTCTCTAAAGAAAACCTTACTGTGTGATGCAGCTGTTCTGACTCCCTTGGAAAAAGCATATGGAAAACCCAGGACGTTTGAAACCAGTAGCAGAAAGCATGAACTATCAGTGCATAATGACAGTGGGAGGTTGCAGTCCAACATTAGCTAATGACTTGGCTGTTCTGGAATTTGCGTTTCCAGAAATAACAAATGGTCCTTCTAACACATGAGCCCTATTCTTTGCACAGATGAATATGAATAAGCCAAAATCGAATCAATTATTTTTTACTAACCTGATAATGAGGACAAGAGAAGTGAAAGTCGTCTTGCTGCTGCTTGACTGGGCTTGTTTCTGCACAGCACCACATGGTACTGAATGCGCTGGCTGCCAACAGGATCCAAGGGTTGCCCAACCCTTTGGAGAAAAGTTAAAGAGATTACGGAGTCAAGTCCTGTTTCACAGGATTACATATTCCCTAGAAAACATTAGGAACTGATGCCATTATTCTATTTTCTAAACTATTTGAGACAGTACACACAATATAGAGATGCCCAGATGTTCCCAGGCAGATCAGTCTGGGGGGCACCATTGCACAGACGAGCTGAATAGCGGTGGTGAATGGATTTACTCTTAGTGGACGCATGTATTATTAGTGAGGATAACGCAGTAGGAGACCTTTAATGAGGCCAAGCATCTTTGCAACCGTTTGAAGTCTGGAATAGAGGGTATTGCCCTGCATTGAGTCTCTTTTCAGAGACATCTTGCTGAGAGGCAGATCAGGATGAAAAGCATTAGGGTTTATGATCCTTGCTCACTTTGGCACTTGGAAAAATCCCAGTGTATTACTGTGCCCAAATATTTGTAGCCAGGCAAATATTCTTTATTCCACAGCACTGAAATTGTTGAAAGGCAGTTTTCAGATTTATTGCAGGTATAGCTTCATCTTGAGACATATTAAACTAATAATATTCTTGGTTAAAAAAAAAAAAAAAGCTTATTACTGACTTGTTTGGTGAAGCGGGGTGCTGACAGCAGAGCAGTTCCCTTTCCTGATTGAAAATCATGAGAGAAACTGACCTTTAAAATCCAAAATGAAGAAGCAAAGCTCTTTGGCTGGATATCTGTTATGACTTATGAAGAGAAAGGGTTTTTTAAGCTACATTAAAGTAAGAGATGAAGATACTTTTATCTATCATCATCTATATTTCCAGTTCCCTTATATACACACCTTATGGGGCACAGGGAAAGCTGTGCTAAAGGAGGACATTATCATAGGGAACATTCTTTCTTTATAGACTTCACATCAATCCCAAATGTACTGAACACAATTCAGTGTTTATTTTTATTAGACTCGTATTGCCAGTTTGTTCCATATTAATAGTGTTCAGCTAAAACAGGATTCACTCAAACTTTTACTTGGTTACACCATGTATTGTCCAGAATGAGTGACTTTTAATGCAACAATTGGTGAGGAAGAATCTACCATGAACCACTGAACTCTCCCTCCATGAGTCTCAACCTGTTTATATAAATTCTGAAATTAGCAGTGCCAGCTCACTACTGAGCAGTTCTGGTCCATTCCTTCAAATTACTTACTGAAGATATACCTGTACCTGAAAACACTGATAGCGTATGCTTGTAAAGGCAGAGAAGTTTTGGTAGTACAGTTTTTTCCAGATCCCTCACTGCAATGCACTTTACCATCAAGACAATTTTTTTTTATCAGTCTAACCCTATTTGCATCGGGGCTTCTGCCAGCCTAGCTATGCAAGTAACAAAAAAAGTTTCCAGTAGAAAACTGGAAGTTTTTGTGAATATGCAGCTTTTAAAAGTAGATGAAATATGCAAATCAAACAAAATGTGTACAATACCTAGTAGGTAAGGATGCTACAGAATGTTCGTTGCTTGCACTTCACAAAACTCTGAGATGTTGTTCATGTGACTCCTTGATTCCTTTACAAGCAGTAACCTGAAATTCATGGTAATGTAAGTTGGTTTTCACCCTGTTCAATACTATTTTCTCCTTTTAATTAGAAAATAAAAATCACCTGGGGCAGGTCAAAGAGAAAGAGAGTGAGCTTAAGCTTGTCGTAATAATGTCTTTCCAGGAAATTAGACTACAGTTTATCTGGGAGAAACATGCAGAAACTGATGTTCTATTTCAAACACCGAGCACTTGACCTTTTAAAGTATATAATTATACACTTCGGTTTGTGACATACTGTTTCTCTGCTTTTCCATAGGTACAAAAACAACGTGCCCATCAATGTACAGACTCACCCTGGCAAGTATATCATTGAAAGTCGATATGGGCTGCACTCACTGGAGATTAGCACGTAAGGGAATACTAGATAATTTAACAAATAGGTTAAGCTGAAATGTTGCTATAGGTTGAGACCTGCAAAATGTGAACACATCTGTTGGGGATGTGAGACATACCAAGTTTGTACAGCTGAGGTGAATGCTGTCTACTAAACGTTGAAGCCGTTCTGGTTTTCCTCAGTACAGGATATGCAATTTACCCGAGTAATTTATCTGGATGATTATTCTATTTGTGGCTGAGTCGGAAACATGTGGGACATTTGTGATTACTTTTTCCATTTGTCTGCTGCATGACTACAGATAAACATGAGAAAAATCTAGTTCAGGATAAAAATATGTGAGTTAACTGTTTTTCAAATATAGCAAAGTTCCTGGTTCTTACTGAAATGAGGAACAGAAATGAGATATCCTCACTTCTACACAAGAAATATCTTTAAGAGTACTCATCCTCCAAATAGGAAATTTTTGCAGTCACTTTGCATTAAAAATCATTGAAAACACGAGACCTAATTACCTAATTTGACAATCAGCCACAGTCAAGATTTGACAATTTAGACACTGGTGGATGCCCTTTGAAAATATTTTATGACATCTACCATTTCTACAGCTTCCATGTTAAGCATCTCTACACAGGAGACAGTAAATTAGAGATAAGCTAACTTAGATAAATATTGTCAGACAGTTTTTGCTACTTCCATTGTATTTTCAATTTCAAATCTGCAAGTGATATTTGAAAACAGATATGTATTCCAAACACTGGAGTTTTAACACTGAGAAAAACTCAAAGCTTTTTCTTGTTTACAGACTTTACGCAGATTTCTGAGGGGATTTTTTTGATCTAAAACGTAGGAGAGCGTATGCCAAGGAGTAAAAGGGTGCCGTGCCTAATCTTTTCTATCATTTTAGGTGTGATTTTGATGACATTGCTCAGTATCGGGCCTCTGCTATGAATGTAAAAGGAGAAATTTCGGCTTATGCTTCCCTTGTGGTAAAGAGTAGGTTTGCAAAATATTTCCTATGTTTTTTGTTTTGGTTTGTTTTGGTTTGGTTTGGTTTGGTTTTTTAAGATGCATATTACCAATTTCATTTTTGTGGCTCAGAGAGCCTTCACCTCGTGGTGACAGTGACTGGAGTTGCTCTTTTTCTGTCTAGGGTACAAAGGAGACATTGATGCAAGCCTTTTGTATGCTGGAACTGTTTCCATGCCTCTGGGCCGTAAGTCACAGTATATGTTTGTTTGACACATCCATTTACAGTTGTGACATCATGACAAATTATGAAGCAGAATATTTTGTAACATTATTTAAAAAAGAAGCAGGTCTGATTTACAAAGGTACTGAGCTCTACAATTTCACCTGGTGTTAGCTTCACCCATAGGGGAAAATGGCATTGCCTTCTGGATCTATGGCTATTTGGTTAGATAAAGAACATCCTTTTAATATTGCCCTTGGCTGTGGAATAAAATCTGCCAAAGAGAGAAACACTTCATCTATTGCAATATATAAAACATGGTCTGGAAAAAAGTGAGGGGGTGCATGTGCAGAAGTAGAGTAGTTGACTCAACCGTTCTTCTCTGCTGCGACACGATTCCATGCATTGCGAAAATGCACAGAAAAGATGAAATAGCCAGAATCCAATTTGAATACTTCGGATATATCAAGGTAAAAATTGTAGTTTGTTTTACCTGAAGCCCTCACAGCACAAATAGAATCCAGGATATGCTGCAAAGGCATACTAGATGTCATTTATATATCGAAGCTCTGAAGTAATAGAAAACAAGATTATGCACCGCATTACAAAATGCAAGGCCACAAGTTTCCAATATAGTTTGGGATTTATCACTTGGTTATGGGAAAGGAAGATGACGGCATTCATTGATCACAGGAAGACCGAGAGCTACCAGTGTAGGGCCGTTGTGGAAAAGGAAACTGTGACCCCAGGTTTTAGCAACTGAGCTGTTTTCAAAAGAAATACGGAAGTCCCCGTGCCAGGTACACGCAGCACAAGTGTAAAGCAACTAGGATATTCTGTCTAGAATACTGCATAACTTGGGTCACACATCAGAAAAGATAAATTCAGGAGCAAGTACAGAAACAGGCTACTTGCATGCCTGGGGGAATGGAGACCTCATTTAATATTAAGACCTTCCCCCCACCAAAGGCTTATTTAGCTTATAAAAATGAAGGTTGAGTGGACACATGAGTGCCCTGAGATGGAGGAAAAAGTTAAATCAGGGAAAGAAAAGAGCCATATAAGCGAAAGATCAGCTTGAACTGAACAAATCATTAATCATAAGTAGAAGTCTGTTTAAGTTATAAAAAAAAAACTTATGATGAAATGATAAAATGCTGGATCTGAAATTTTAGAAATTCTGGAATGAAATTCTGCAGGAGCTTCTCCTGATAAAATGAACTAGCTGTAAGAACTAGAGTTGCATAAATAAAGAAATAGTTGGTTCTCTGTGATAGTAAGGGCTTGGATTATTTGACACTGCAATTACCTCTGAATATGTTGCTGAATATATGTTGTTTCTATTTATATATTAAACTTTACCTGAGCTTGTGTTCATAATCATTGGGTACTTTTGCTTACTACTGTCATGACAAAAGGAAAGAAAAAGTAAACAGCCAGATTTTTTTTTTTCCCTTATACAGTTGGCGTTACCCCTCATGGCTACGCTTCCAGGTTTGAAATCAGCTTTGTTGACAAGTTTGATGTAGCCTTTGGGAGAGAAGGCGAGACAATAAGTCTGGGCTGCACAGTTGTCATCAATCCTGACATCAAGCGCTTCAAACCAGACATCGAATGGTACAGAAATGGTGAGAATGTTTGACAAGAAGAAATATAAACTTCTTTCATGTAAATCTCTACTTATTTCAGCACGTGTGAATGTTATGATTTGATCATCACTTTCTCAGATTTCTGAACAGTAATATCTTCTCTTTTTCAGTTAAAAGTTTTTTTAAAAATTAGCATTTTGAAATGGAACCACAATTAGAAAACAGACAAAGCGTGTGAAAACATCTCCTAGGGATTTATTCTTTCTTAAAAAAAAATTAAATTAGAAGCATTTCGATCAGCTCCAACATCTATGTGGCCCATCTACATAGCCCACATAGCTTTTACTACTTATTTATATGCCGAGACATTTCTTAAGTAGTTGCACAAATGTGTTGTGCAAGAGCTGATTAAAAAAACTGTTGCTCTCTGAAGTTACAATTCGAAAATGAAGACAAAATTGGCATGAGAGCAGAATTAACAGTAATTTATGATTGTCTTCAATGACTGAAATTTGCATAATAAGAACGTTCTCTTGTTTCCAATCTGTCTATTCCATATATTCAGAATCTGTTCCTCAGTAGATCCAATTAGTTCTCATCATGACATTCTCTAATTTCTAGGTGTTCTTATTACACCATCCAAATGGGTTCAGATGCACTGGAGCGGGGAGCGAGCTTCGTTAACACTGACTCATGCAAACAAGGAAGACGAAGGTCTTTACACTCTACGAGTGGTGATGGGAGACTACTATGAAGAGTACAGTGGTTATGTCTTTGTTCGAGGTAGGATATTGTCTTGTGAACAAAGGTCACTAGAGAAATGAGGAAAATGCTGGCAAAATCAGTCTAAGCCATTTTAGGTCCTTTTTTTCCCAATAAAAAGAGAATAATTATTTTTTATTAATAGATTCTAGCAATATAGCTTCCAATTGTTGTCTTTGGAAAAATTGAAGGCATGCTTCAAGCTTCGGTGTCACATGCTAGAAGACTTCTATACCACATTGGCATTCTGAGTATGAAATTTAGGGTATTGATGTAACTTCACTACTCTTTCTTAATTTCAGCCTATAAAGAGTACTGAACATAAGTCATAAAGAGCAAAAATCTACATAATAACTTAAAAATGTATTTTTGTAACCATCTTACTTCTAGCTAAACTGCACTGGTTTTTTGATCAAGACTTTGTGCACCATCTGAGGGGTTCTCTCTAACGCACAATGCAGTAAAAATACAGTGGAAGGGAAACATAAAGGTCTACACCTGGGGAAGAATAATGTCTTGCACCAACACAAGCTGGGGGATGGCTGGTTGGAAAGCCACTTTTCAGAAAAGACCCTGGGGGTCCTGGTGGACACCAAGGTGCACATGAGCCAGCAATGTGCCCTTGTCACTAAGAGGGACAGCGGCATTCTGGGCTGCATTAAGAAAAGCATTGCCAGCAGGTTGAGGAGGTGATCCTTCCCCTCTTCTGAGGGCTGGTGAGACTCATATGGAGTGCTGGGTCATGTCCTGGGCTCTCCAGTACAAGAGAGACATGAGCTTACTAGAGTGAGTCTAGTGAAGGTGATTAAGGGCTTGGAGCATCTCTCATATGAAGAAAGGCTGAGAGAGGTGGAGCTGTTCAGCCTGGAGAAGAGAAGGCTTAGAGGGAGCTTGTCCATGTGTATAAATACCTGATGGAGAGAAGTAAAGAAGACAGAGCCAGGTTCTTTTCAGTGGTGCCCAGTCCCAGGAGAAGAGACAATGGACACCAATTAAAACACGGGAAAGCTCATTTAAACATAAAAAACACTTTTTTTACTGCAAGGGTGGTTGAACACTGGAACAGGTTACCCAGACATGCTGTGGAGTCTCCATCCTTGGAGATATCCAAAACGTGATTTGACACAGTCCTGGGCAACCATCTCTAGCTGACCCTGCTTTGAGCCAGGGGTTGGACTAGGTGACCTCTGGAGTTGTCTGTCAATCTCAACCGTTCTGTGATTCTCTAAAGTAATGCAGCAAAGTGTAGAATTAAAATGTAATTTCTCCAGGTGTTGTTTGCTTGTACCATGAAAAAACTCCTTGAATTTCTATTAGAGAAAGATTTCTTTAAAAGGAGCCATGGCTATCAGGTTGCATGCTGGTTCTATATCTGTCCCAGCTGCTAAAAGCAGCTGAAGCATGAAATGCTAATTCAAAAGGCTCTGGAAATTCTTGGCTCTGAGACCATGCCCAGAATGGCACTGTGTTGCCAAGTCCAGCAGAGCTGTGTGAGATAACAGCCTGCTCCGAAAATATGACTGAAGCAGATGTTTTCATCACCTGAAGAAAGAGTCTACTGAAATGAGCGTCCGTGACGAGGAACAGGACTTGCCTTTCTCGTTTTGCTTTAAATTCTGCTGCCATATAAATAAATGATCACCCTCGTTCCTGTTACATCTTCTAGCAATGCAGGTATGACCTGACTCTGCACCCACTACCCCTTTCACCAGAGAATCTTACTAGCCAATCGGTGTGTTTGCCAAATTCCAATTAGATTAATTATATTCTACGTTCCTACGTAAATGGTCCCCGCAGTCTCAGTTGGCTAGTATATGCCTCACTGCTCCTCCTAAACTGTAGTCAAATTTGCTATAAAGGGCTAGCTATAGTATTTAAGCACAAGCAGTTGTCTTTCCGTGCCACGCATAGAAATCCCTGTGTATCGATGGAAGTGAGCGATGCGCTAATCGGGCTCATAACATTAGGTCGTTAGACAGGCTTCGAGACCCTGTGTCACTCTTCTGCCATGGCTACAGGTCAGCATTTGTCAGCAAGCCATCAGGGATGAAATCCTAGCCTCCCTGACGCTGATCGGCAATCTTTGTTGCCCCAGCTATTTCCCAGTCTGTCTTGGAAAGAAACTGTGGTGTCTCTTCTTAGTCAAGCGGTAAATATGGGCAACCAAAACCTTTTGTACAGAGGTCACTGAAGACATATTGTTATTACTCTTAATGTTCTTATTATTTTGTTATGTTAACTGGATTGCTTACTCTATACGGTATCGTTTTTAAAAAATGTATTGAGTTAGCTGTAATTAGAACCTGGACTAACTAACTTTGGCGCAGCTTCAGAAGTTCCATGTGATGCTACTTTGCTTGTAAGGGAAGACACAGTGTAGAGTGTGGGTTTTTTCCTGAAGACTACTGTTTTACTTAATGAAGCATGTTAAATACTCCTATAAGGCATTTTTTTCTGAAAGACAAAAGCATAAATATAGAGATTACTTAATATTGTAATACAAAATCCTGTAGTACCTTGAAACATCAAACCTTTTTAAGAAGTCTGGGGTTCAGATGGAATGTATAAATAATATTTATTAGCAAAATATTTTTTTCTTCAGGTATATACGCCTTTCTTGCCTAAGTCAGGTCTTCTTTCGAAGTAGCAGGCTTGAAAAATGCTACATGTAATTGTACAAATTGATGTTATTCTGCAGAGAAACAACATCTCTGAAAGTGTTTCATACGATCTTCTGGCAAAGGTTATTTTTCTCTACATGAAAATTACCCCATCTCACAAATCAGGCTCTGACTGTGTAAACAGTAAAATTCCCCAGTGCCCAGCATATGCTCTGGTTTTGAAAGCTTTAGATAAGATACGTCGAGAAGCTGATGTTGGAGTCAAGGCCCTTTGACACGAGCAGTCTCAGATTTGTGATAAACACTTCAAAGGAACAGTATGCTCATCCTTATGAAGGTTATGTTCCACGATGATAAAGTATGTGTAATATAATTAAACTTCAAAAGGTTTTGACACCTTCGTAGTTCATAGCTAACCAAAAACAAGCAATGAAGGACTATGTATGGAGATAAGACATTTAATTCAGGATTGTATATCCAATGGGTGAATGCTTTTGATGGAGCTATCGCCTGGATGTAAGGCAAGATATCAGCCTCTTCTCCTAAGTAGAATAGCAGATAAATACATAGTTTGCCAAGTTTTTAGTTCAGCTATGTCTCTGGCAGCTACCTAACCAGAATGCGTGTTACTAATCTTATTTAAAACGCCTAGATGAATTACATTTACAGTATGCTATAACATATTAAGCATTCGTAAATGTGGCAAAGAGAAAACCAAAACCTAGAAAAACACTGGCAATAGAAAAACAAATACTTTTTGAGGCCAGTAATGGAACTTCATTTTTGGCTCAGTAGGAACAGAGTTCTGTCCTTAAAGATTAATAATTGTGAAAAAAAAATGTGGTTCACATTTGGAAATCCTCATAGATGCTGATGCTGAAATCCCCGGAGCCCCTGGCGCACCGCTGGATGTGCAGTGCTTAGATGCCAACAAAGATTATGTCATTGTCTCCTGGAAGCAGCCCGCTGTCGATGGAGGAAACCCCATCCTGGGATATTTCATTGACAGGTCAGTGACCATGCTGGACTGGAGAATTTGTATTGCTGCTCATTCTAACTCAAAAACCTAAAAGCACATTGAAAAGCATGAGATAAAATGGTCATTATTTTTATTCTTGTTGCTGGCCAGAAGAAAAATACTTTTTTATTTTGCTTTAGATTGGCTAAGCATGATCTAATTTTCATGGAAATAATTACGTCCTGCTTCATTTAACTACATCACAGAACTCACAACGGAGGTCTCCATGCCCTGTGAAGCCCATCATTTTGTGGGATATACAGTGGAGTGCTGTGCATGAAAGATGAACGAGTCGCCTTCTGGCAACTGCATGTCACTTCACGTATGCTAAAGCTGACACTCCCTGAGTATCCCGGAGCATACTTGGGAGGGTTTAAACAGTGAAGTGAGTTCTGCTCATGTCCCTTCCTCAGTTCAGGAAAGAAGGGGTGCAGCTGTGAGGGATTTAGTGCATGCCCAGATGGTACTTCAGCCCTGACCCCTTGGTGCAGCTGCTTTGATGTCACCAGTATAAAACGCTGCTGAGGAAACTGGTATGGACCAGACAATGAACACGAACAGATGGTGAAGCTGTAAAAGAGGATGGAGGTGCCCCAGGTTTGTGTTTTTCCCTTCCCAGCACTGCTCTTGCTGTTTGTCTTTCTCAGGTGCGAGGTCGGCACCACCCACTGGACCCAGTGCAATGAGACTCCCGTGAAGTTTGCTCGTTTTCCTGTCACTGGTCTGATTGAAGGCCGTTCCTACATTTTCCGAGTCCGAGCTGTGAACAAAGCTGGCATTAGCCTACCGTCCCGCGTGTCAGAGCCCGTGGCTGCTCTGGATCCTGCTGACAGAGCCAGGCTTAGAAGTAAGATGCGCATTTTGCAGGTTGCCTGAAAGGTTTAAGAAGTCATAACTCATTAAAAAAAATATTATGGCTATCTACTCATAAGCCTCCGAAGTCCCACTAGAGGGAGCAATGCAAAAACAAAATACTCTTTGGAGACCGCTTTGCCAAGAAGAAATCTTCTCAGTGCTCTTTGCACAAAGTGCCCTATCGACTCAAATGGCTTTGGCTGGCGGTGCTGCTACGCTCTGAACTTGCAGGAAGGGAGGAAAAGGCACAGGAGACCTAATTGCCTGAAGAGACTTGCTTTTGTTCAGCCAACAAAAAAAGCTGAACAGATCCTGTGAATAGTTTCTCTCACTGTGCCACAGGCAAGGCTGGCTGATTCTGTGCTCATGTGACGATCAAAGTCTTGCAGTAACGTCAGCACAACGCCAGCGTAGCCCAATAGGTAACTGATCCCAAGCTCTCTGCTTTAAAGTTAACATTTTACACGTCAAGGATATTTTTCCTGTGGCCTGGCAATGTCCCAGGCATTTTGCTTCCAAATCCACCTCTCTACACATATGCCGAAATCATATGCCTAAAATCCAACTATTTCTGCTAGTTTCTGAAGTTTTACTATTTAAAATGGTCCAATGTAGAAGCATATTGTATGCAAAGCCAGAGGGCTCCCATGTTCCCTGGTTATATGTCTTACTGTATGTAATGCTGCAAGCTACCGACTGCAGTCAGATGACCAAGGTTCCCATTCAAAATAAAAACAAAAGGCCGAAGGAAAGAGGTTTGGCACCGCCAGGAAACATTGTGCTCTGACAGACATGTGAAACCTGAGGCCTGGTGGAGGCCTCCTCTTTTCACTGGGAAGTGTGGAAGCTGTCTGAGGAGAGAAAGTCTGGTCCTGGTGGTCTATTCCTGTTATATCTCCTGCTCTTGTCCCTCATGACCCTCTTGTCTCCCCACCCCCTCCCTCTCTGCTCACATTTCCAAAACACATCAGCCAACCTAAGGTGAAGCACACGGAGGTGGAGAACAGCATTTGCAAAAAAATTATCTCTGAAAGTGTGCTGACCTGGTTGATAGCTCAATGCATAACTGCAATAATATGATAACATAAAGGCGCTGAGAGAGCCACCCAAATCATATCAGGTGGTTATGTTGAGTCAGGCTGAGCAGTTTCTGTTTGTGACTGTGACCCATGACTTGAAAGCTCGTAATGTGAGGGAAAGTGCTTTAAAAAGAGACAAAGAGCAGCCTGCAGGAATTTGGCTGTTCTTTTAATGAGTGAGCAACCAAGATGATTATGGGACTGGAGCACCTCCCTTATAAGGAAAGGCTGAAAGAGCTGGGACTCTTTAGCCTGGAGAAGAGAAGGTTGAGGGGGGACCTGATTAATGTTTACAAGTACCTAAAGGGTGTGTTTAAGGAAGGCGGAGCCAGGCTCTTTTCAATGGTTCCCAGTGACACGACAAGGGGCAATGGGCACAAGCTAGAACATAGGAAGTTCCAATCAAATACACGGAAAAACTTCTTTATGGTGAGGGTGACAGAGCACTGGAACAGGCTGCCCAGGGAGGTTGTGGAGTCCCCTTCTCTGGAGATTTTCAAGACCCGCCTGGATGCAGCCCTGAGGGATGTGCTTTAGGCAATCCTGCTCTAGCAGGGGAGTTGGACTAGATGATCTCGAGAGGTCCCTTCCAACTCTGAAGATTCCGTGATTCCGTGATTCCGTAAACCAAGTGAATAGAGTATGGAAAATAAAGTTGAAGTTAATTCTCTGAAAACGATGAGCTCAGTGAGACAAATACCTCTGCTTGTCACCTAGGCAACTTCAATGACATCTCAGGAAGGAATAGATGTTTTAGTGGATTAAATTTTCTAGCTGTATTGATTGCTGAGCTGCTCTCTATATTCAAGCTGGTCAGCCTACAACTAGCTTGGGTAACGAGCGTGCTACATGAGCAACAGTCACAGCAGTAACCAAAAAAGCACCTCACATGGATCTTGCAAATGTTAGTTATGAACCACAAAAGAGTCGGTTTTCTCATTATTTCAAAAGTTCTTGAAGTCTCCCATTTCCATGTTACCTCTGACATTTGTTTCAGGTCACCCTTCTGCTCCCTGGACTGGACAGATTATTGTCACTGAGGAAGAACCTGCAGGTAAACACAGCCCTTTTGCCTACAAAAGTCTAATGTGAAGCTGGCTGAGTAATTAGGAGAACTCCCAGTGAGTTCAGTGGACTTTGGCACGCACCCAAAGTTCGTTGTTCTGAGAGTCACTTGACCTTGAATAACTCCCGACTTGGTTGTTGAGGTGAGGTTTCATTATTCAGGACCTAACAAATAAACATGCTTAGAGTTAAAAGAAGGACATTTAAAACCAATATTGAGATGATTTTAACTCTACGTTTTAAAAAAATATCAGGTGCAAAGATATATTAATACTCCTATATTTTAATTGTGGCACTAATTCTGATACAAGTATGAAAATTAAATCCCAATTCCCTTTCCTATTCTTCTCCCCTGTTCTTCAGAGGGTGTTGTTCCTGGTCCACCTACAGACCTCCAAGTCATTGAGGCCACCAAAAACTATGTTGTGCTTAGCTGGAAACCCCCTGGACAGCGGGGCCACGAGGGTATCATGTACTTTGTGGAAAAGGTAAAACTGGACAAAATCAGAATCAAGTTGTGGCAATCTTTTACATTTGTTTTCCCATCTCTTCTGGACTTCTAGGTAACTTGCATTTTCACGTGAGACTTTCAAACTGGGGCCAGGACTAGAACTTCTATACTTCATCAAGATAATTGTTACTGTAGTTTAAGATAAACTAGGAAGAAAAGAAAGACGGAAAATAGGAAAGTAGATGCAGAATGTGTCCCAACACTGTAATATCCTTTTATGAACTGTGTCATTGACCTACCCTGGAGTAGACAGCATGACAAACTCCCTCTATAATAAGAAAGCACAGAGCAAAGGAATATGTTTTTTTTATATATATATATTTATAAATATATATATACACATATATATAAAATTAAATTTGTATAAATGAAGCTTGTCTGGTGGGACAGATTGTTAACATTTTGGATGGAGGCATTCTGCAAGAGTTTCTTGGCATCAGCACTTTCTCCTCCAGCTGTCTTTTCCTATTTATCCTCTACATTAACTTTCCATTTGCTTCACCAACTCAACAAAGATGACAAAATTTCTTTTCTAGAACAGAATCAGTTTTAGTTTCAGTGTCCTGCTTTTCTGAGATGGTTTTTGCATGGCTGCTAGCCTAGAAAATTCTTCATGCCATCACCCTTTTTACTTCTATCTCATGGCTCCCAAACTTTTTTATCAATGCTTTTCCCTGTCAGTCTGGAAGTGTCATCATGGGAGACATAAATATCTTCCCATTATGTGTTTTTCATCTCTCTCATGAAGTCTGGTCAAAATAAATGAGTTTCACTTAGCAACAGACTTAGGGAGGATGAATACATGAATTTTGAGTTTCCATAGAAGTAAGCTTTTGAATAACCTATTGCATGCTGATTACTGAGCACTAATGTCACGCAGTCGGGTAATGTTTTCCTGACAATTTGAAATCCCTCAGAAAGCAGGGCCCATTACTTGAAACTTTCTTTGATGTAAATCACAGGCAAAAATTAATCACTAATATTAATGGTATAAGTGATTATGGGATGTAGAGTTTCTAGCCACAGAAAGAAAAACAATTCACAAATTAATTGCACGTGTTAATTATTTTCTGGAAAATGGAAGTCAGATCCTGAGTGATTCTGGAAGCCACCCCAGAAATATTCTCAAGAGTGGCACAGGAGCATCTAGAAGCAATGTGGTAATGTTAGAGTTTTGTTCTTTGGAAGATATTGAATGTCTGCAGAATTTATTTTGAAAGCAGTCCAGAACTGGATGCAGTTAATAACATCACTTCCTTGTGGTGGAGAGGAGTTTAGCTTTGATATATTAAAACCAGTAAGCGTTTACGTTAGTTTTCTGGAGTAGGTGGACATCTGGCAGATCATAAGCTTTGAAATACACTCGTTCTGTGGCAAGGCCGAAAGAAGGAACGTGCCTCCGTTCTCCATAGTAGACACACATTTGGTGGTCCAGGCAGAAAGTCTTGTTGGGTTAGACACTCAGCTTTTCGATACTTTTGCGCCAAATGCAGTTTCTGGCTTTGACTGCAGTGCGTTGCTGGCACAGAGGACTGGCAAAGGGTGAACACCGAGATCCCTGTGAAGTCTCCTCGCTTTGCAGTTTTTGATTTGTCCGAAGGCAAATCCTACTGCTTCCGAGTTCGCTGTTGCAATTCAGCTGGAATTGGTGAGCCTTCAGAAGCAACAGAAGCCACTGTGGTGGATGACAAACTCGGTAAGTGTGTGGTTGTATGTATTAAATTACCTCCATGGTATCTTTTCAGTTTATGATGTAATTGTTTTGTCTGAAGACAGACAGCTGCCCAGTAAATAATTCAAGTATTAAGAGTAGTCCGTGATTTATTGCCTTTAGCTAAAATAATTTTGGTTTGGGTTGTTGAACCTTTAATGTATAGTCAAATGACAGATGCAAACCAAGGGAATTAAGCTGGAAATAGTGATGCCAAGAACTGCAAAGGCTGCAAATAGTGAAAGAATATGAAAACTCAAGGAAGTACAAAAATGTTTTGTTTTACTTAGAGTCTTTATTGAAAACAAGCCCAGATATCAGCAGAGTTTAACCTTCCTTGTTTGCCAAATTAAACAAAAGTGAAGAATTTAATGTTTACATGAATGCAGAGACTATTTCCACTGGAAGAAAAGCCAAGATGTTCACCACAGTAAAGCATCAGTAGCTATGTCTACATTAGCAATTTGTTTCCAAATGGCAATGCCTATTTGAATCCAGTTCCCAGATTGTTTCTGTTTACTGCATATTGGTTGAATTCTCAGAGCGGTTTGATGCCCATGAACTACATCCTCTAAGAAGAAGAGTAAAACACCTCTTCTTCAAAAACACTTAAGATGCATTTTGCTACTTAACAGGGGCATTTATTTCTGACTTATTCTGTGGGCTGCACAAAATCATTCGGTGTGCACCTAACACATTTTCCCTTTTAGAAAACTCCAAATCACATCTCTGGTGCAGATGTTCAGCACAGGGCAATAAACAAAATCTAATCTGAAAGAAATGCCCATAACCATAGGCCATGGAGATGTGAGGAACCTTGCCATCAAGGACTTGAACCTACTGATCCTGTCCGGCTGTGCCAGATTACTTGATTGAAATCACAGGAGGTTTGGGAGGTTAAATCTCTATTAGTTGTGCTAATATAATCACAAATAGAATGTCACTCTTATTTTATTTGTAAATTTTGACTGGTTGGTCACTAATTTATTTCTGTTTCTCTCCCACAGATATTCCCAAAGCTCCTGGGCGTATTATGCCAACTAGGAATACAGATACCTCAGTTGTTGTCACTTGGACAGAGCCCCCAGATGCCAAGGAGCTGGTTGGGTACTACATTGAGTCAAGTGTAGTTGGATCTGGTCGTTGGGAGCCATGCAACAACAATCCAGTGAAAGGCACAAGGTAATGGCTTTTAAAGCATGGAAATTGTGGTCACCGGTTTTTGATTTACTGGGTATATGTGCTTTCCAGCCATTAGTAGTAGTAGTTAGTCGCTTTGTGGTAGCCAGCGGGCTGGAATCACTCTTGCAGGAGAAGTTCGTAAAAAGTTATAAAAACATATTTCAAGATGTGATTCTTGTCCAAAAGGAATTTATAATCAAACTTATATTAGAAACAATTAGTCAAGGGGGAGGAAACATGGGCATTGCTAGTGAAGAAAAGAGAAGCAGCTCGCTAGTTTTAGCTATTGCACAACCTATCGGTTTGACAAAAAACAGCATAGCAAGGAATGACTGAGGTTACAAATGTGGAAAATTAAACTGCTTAATGTTTGGAAGCAAAGTCCTTTGTTTTGGAAGACTGCTGAAAACCTTTCTGGATTGTATATCTAGAATGTCAGGAGGAAATGTGAACTATATCACGCTAACAATATTACTTTCTAACTGCTCTTTCACTTGCAAATATCAAGATATTAATGAACGCTCTTAAATATTGGGTATAAACTCACATTTCTTACTGACATGAAGCTCAGTCTCTAGTCAGAAAAAATAATCAAGATTTAAAACTTTGCAAGCTAAATCAGATTTCATTTTGTTTGAATGAGGATGTAATCTTCAGAGTGTAAAGGAGTAATTGCAGAACTTGATCTCCAGTGGGTTAATCGCCAATCCAGAAGCAGTCCGTGCTTGTTATGACTGATTATGCTTATTTGTAATTGCTATCCATGACAACCCCTATTACAGTAAGTAAGGCTCCGCTAAATAGTCTTGGACCAACTTTGTTGTCTATGAAGGCATTGTAAATGTACCTAAAACCCCACTTGCTTGAACACGAGCACAATTTCCTTTAAGTATTTTTTTGCGCATTTATATTGCAACAGCTGTATGTGCCAATATTATATACTTTCATACATACTTCTATGATTTATATCGTGGTTACATCAAGTGTTGGTGAAGTTCCGTGCCGTTTGCTTATTTTAAAATATGAAACGTGATCTTTATTCACAGTAAAAATGAAAACATTGTTCTGAGTTACGATACATTGTGATGTAACTACACTGCTTAGGTTCCTATGACTGCATTTTCAGTCGATGTGATATGACGTATGATGCAGTCAGGCCCAGGCTGACTGTTACCTCTTGGCTTTTCTGGTTTTCTGCACACACCCTGGTGAAAGGAAATGATTTGGAAAAATCTGATAGAACAGGTAGGGAAAGTTCTGCTCTGAAAATTTTGATTCCGATTTTATTTTTTCCCCCAAATGTAATTTTGATTTTGAAATACTCTTTGTTTTCCATATTATATTTGCTTCATACATCATTGCATGATGTCAGCATTGGTAGTGCAAGACGTGACATTATGAAGTAGAACGAAATAAAAGTAACATGAAATAAAATACACTTAAAATATCTATTGAAAAATAAATTCTGTTTTAAATAAAATGCTTAAATTTCCAAACCACAATTTTTCCAAAATAAATGATTCCTGTCCTGGGAAATTTTGTGTTTTCAGGGTGCACGCCAGAGAAAATTTATGAGGTTTTTTATGTGATCATTAGATAATCCAGTAGAAAAACTATTCTAATAAAAGAATTTGTCTGGCTTAGATTATTGTGTCACATATAGAAGCAAGAAAGTGAAATAAAAAATCTGACACTTTTTTTTTTTAGCTCTCGTACATTGCCTTGTAATTTTTTTGAACACTGCAATTTTTCATTTATGATTGGAAATGCATTATGGGAACCTGTGCTACAGGGGTGTCTTTTACTTATGTCATGAAGATATCTCACAAACAGATTTTCGTATCATTTCCATTAGGAAGTATGGATTTTATATATTAGCAGAAGTAAGGTAGACCCTCTGGTAACACAAAAACTTGTGTAGTCTTAAGAAGGAGAGAGTGTTGGTAAACAGCACGTCTAAAGAGACATGGTTTTAGACATTATCTTCGTTGTGTGAATGAGGTGCTTAGATACATTCTGCATTCTCTGAACTTCATTTAGGCAACTAGGATCATGGTTTATCTTCAGTTTTCACAAACCAGAATAAATTTTATGGAAGAAACACTTTCTTTTCCCCCTTAAGATTTTTATTTTCTTCATAATACTTTCTAAGTATTCCTTCACTGGTTTGTTTTAGATTCATTTGCCATGGGCTCGTAAATGGTGAGAAGTACGTTTTCAGAGTCAGAGCCGTTAATGCAGCGGGACTCAGTGAATTTTCACAGGATTCGGAGCCTATAGAAGTGCAAGCAGCCATTGGTAAGCTATGTTCCATTGCCCTTTTCGGTGGTAAATATGGGTTTTTTTAATTAAGTAAAGATGTTCACGGTAACTATTTGTAACTAATTGTTATGTTTTACAATGCTGTCCACAAATAATAATTTGTCCATAGATCCTGTGGTCTCACAGCTATAGTTTCACAGTCACTGCACTCTTGTAGACTGTTCACCTTCACCATCCAGTCTTCTTCAGGTGTTTCTTGTGAACCACTGTAAGAGAACACTGCCAAGTTCACTTCATAGGTATCCTGGAAAATGGAATGCCATTCCGATTCCATCATGTGGTATTTATCACCTCTAACACACACCATCCTGTATACACTCAGTTCCCAAGAAATTTTTTTCCACACCTAAACCTAATAATCAGTGCAATGTGTTTTTTGTAAACCTTCTATAACCCTGTGTGTTCTCCCTTTGTTGATGAATTACTTCTGTTTGCCACTGCCTGAACTAATCCATAAAGATTAATGAGATCATTGGGCTATAATAAATTGTATGCCTGCAACATCCTCGCTCTCATTTGGACCAAAACCGCATACCTCACAACCTTAGAGCACAGAGACGTGGCTTAGGGCAATTTTGTGAGATCATTTTGCAAGGATCAGAAATATGACTTGGAAGATCTAATACTAAAATAATGGTAGCAAATGAAGATTACTATTAAATTTCCATATTTCTTCTGCCCTGAAAAGTAGACGTTATTAAAAGAACATTACTTGTGAGCAGGTTGAGAGGTATTCTATGCATTTTAAATTTTTGTGAATTCAAGCTTAACATTTTGTGTGTAAAGCCTATGATTTGTCATACTGTGGCTGCATTGTTCATTGTACGCATTTCTTCATTCTGTTGACTAAATGAAGAGGAAAGAATGTATTCTAATTCAAACTGTCTCTGCTGTTTTCTGGCAATTATAGGGGGAGGATTGCTTCATGGTGTGTGTCCTGAACTGAGTGGTAAAGCTGGTGGACTAACAGACCGCACTACCTGCTGGGAAGGCATGCATGAGTCCTCCCAGCCTATCTTTGACACAGATGCTTTGCTAAAATGCAATGCTAAATTTGATAGAGACACTCTGCCCAGTAGCTCTGACAAACTGGGGAGTACAGGAGACGATAACACGAGAGAAATGGTTAAGGACGGTGTCACATCTGCACCGCAAAAAGTTGCTGCTAAGCAGGCAAGTAAGTCTCCACCCGGGGATCTTTTGACACTGGAAAAAGTGACCAAGAAGAAAGATATAGGTGAGAGTTAATAAAATGAATAGATTTCACTGCTTGGGTACATCCACTTCAGACGGTTGTAACCTCTGCTCATCCACGCCACAAGTGAATGCACTCTCCAGGGATGCGTCTTCCATCAGACCCATTAATCACGTGCTCAACTCTCAGTTAAGGTCATTATGGATGTAATGGTATCAGAGACCACTTTACAAACTTAGTGGCTACCGAAAGGGAAACACATAAATCCATTTACTAATTTAATAGCTTGTTTGACTACATATTAATGTATCCAAGATACTGTATTATTTCTAAATCACTTCAGTAATTTGTTAGGAGTCTTGTTACCTAGTCTCTGGGTGATATATGTGTGAAGGAAACAAAATCTGATTATGATGGTAAGCATGAAAATCTGTGTTGTGTTAGGATATATGAAGATCCTTTGTGGATTTATGCCTAAGCTACAGCTTATCCTCTGAGACACAGTGCTAATGAATGTTGTGTTGTAGCTCTGACTGACAGCAATATGAAATGAGGAGAACCTATCAAGTTGAAGGCACTTGCACAAAATCACGCTTTATGTTGTCAACACGTACACACCCATTGTGCCTGAGAAATGTGGGGCTTGAATTTCATTTAAGCCCTGGTACCTGGCCAGTGAACTGAATTCCTCCCCAGCCCTCTGAAGTGAGACTCATAAGACTCGTGCAAAATGCTGAACAGAAAATAAACTAGAGGCACCCGGGGCTAGCTGACACTGAGATAAAACATTAAAGATGAAAGGAAATGTATATGATGTAGGATTTCCATCAACAGTAGGACTTCAAGGTCACAAGTAGAGCTCTTCACTGGTGCATGACATACTGGGTGTGGACAAGCATTTCCTCACTAGATATAGAAAAACCTTTACAAGAATATGGGTGGGGATGAAGTTAATGATTTCTGTATTGTTAAATTTTTTATTTTTTTTTTAAAAAAGAGCAAATTTTTTAATTTAAGTTCCAGTAACAGACATGTTCCATTTCTGGTCAGTCTACAGTGCCTATGATAACGCTTCCTTCCATTAAGGTAAGATTATGTGATGGGTGCAATGATAAAATTTGCACAGTGTATAAATTTAAAATAAAAAAAAAAAAAGAATGAACAGATAAACTACATTCTGGGAAGGGAAGAATGTGGATCTATTTTAAAAAAAGGGACTACAATGAATATTGTATGTGTAAAAAAGAATTTGCTTTCAGCAAAAGGAAACAAATCATTGCATCTCCAATTTTTTAACTTTTCCTGTAATCTTACTTTTAGTTCCTCATTTTTCACGGTTTTAAAGCGAGTCCTGATCACTTACATCAGAGCTGCAATTGCAACACAGTCTTTCACTATGTATTAGCTTGCTTCTCAAAAGCCAAATGATCCTGAAAATTAACTCCTACGCAGTGTGGAGTTTTTTCATTTGGTTTATTGAAGCTTTTATCCTGCATTTCTTATTCCAACTCCAGAAACTTCCCTTGACCGCATAAATATTGTCCTACTCAGGAAATGCAGGATGGGAGCCACCTGAATACGTACGGTAATTGAACGCCAGTCTGACTATAGAAATATTGCTTCCTACTTACGTATTATTCACATTGAAACAGCTGCTCCATCTCCACCTTATGACATCATGGTACTTGAGAGTGTTCGTGACTCGATGGCATTAGGATGGAAGCAACCTAAAGTCACTGGTGGAACTGAAATTACCGGCTACTACGTGAACTATCGTGAAGTGGTTGACGGAGTTCCTGGGAAATGGATGGAGGCCAACATTAAGGCCATTAGTGAGAGGGCATACAGGGTAAGCCGCTAACTTCTACTAATGCCGTAGGTGCAGACAATATTTCCAAAACAGATCTCAAAGGCAGATTGGGTTGAATTATGACTTGGTGTGCAGATTGCTGTTCAGAGGGTTTTATATCTATGATGATAAATTTAGTTACCTCTGTTAAACTTCTCTGCAAAGTTATCAGTACACTTACCTGTTAGTCTGGCACCAGCTATCATCTGTGAATGCACTGCTCTAGACATAGCCTGTATTTTTGTAAGTCAGGCCCTCACAACAAATGGCGTTCCTACTGGGTTTGGTGAACCTACCCCAGTGCTTGCTGGTGCTGGAATCAGCTCTGTGGCAGCTGTGTTTGGTGATCAGTTCTTGACCCAATTCAGGGACAGTGCTAGCTACAACCTCACTGAGCTGCTTTACAAATGAAAAGCAATGCCAGGACTGAGTTTCACCCCGCTGTAAGGACAAGTCTTGCCTTAAGTGAACTTGCTCTGTATCACGAGACAGATTAATATGATTGTTGACGAATACCCTGCTCCCTCCGTGACTACCAAAGTGCCTGTCAATAGGAAAAGAAAAATTTGAGCGTGCTAAGACCACTTGTGTATGCTCCACCACTAACTAGAGGAAAAGCCAAGGTAGTTATCACCTTATGTGTGATGTCAATAATGCCTTCATCTCTTCAGGCACTTAAAAGCATGCTCACGCATTCAATAATTGTCATTGTGACTTTCTTCTAAAGCCTTAATCCAAAGTTAATAAGTACCATTTTATTGATTCTGCAGATTCAAAACCTGAAGGAGAACATGGTGTACCAGTTCCAGGTGGCTGCTGCTAACCTGGCTGGTGTTGGGACACCCTCCCTACCCAGCCAGCCCTTCAAATGTGAAGAATGGACCATTGCTGTACCTGGTAGGATCCTGAGTGGGAGACGGAGGTTACTCACAGCCCAAGGGTGCTCTGCGACTGATTATCTAAGTTCTCAATGCCTTCAGTTTCCAGGGGAGTCAACGGGCACTGAAGTTCATACCCAGGCTTGAATCTCCATCGCTTTGATTTAGTACATTTACAATGATGCATTAAACAATCCCTATTTAATCAGCAGCATTTTACAAGCAGCTTGTATTTTCTTTATCTTTCCTGCTTGGTTCCAGTACTATGTCTGCCACTTTGCTTCCCAGTTTAAATGGTAGACATAAATACCCATCTAAGGAATAAGGCAGAGAAGAATGAAGTCCTGTAACCCTTGTCTAAATGTATCACTTCAAGGCCAGATGACTGGCCTTTTAACATGCATTGAAATGAATGAAAACAACCTCCATTGACTTCAGTGAACTTTAGAGCAGTCCTTGAAGCAGCACATTAGCTTAATAATTAACTTATTTCCCTGAGTTTGGAGTTTATTTGTCATTTTTGTTTGTTCATGAATATTTGATCAAGATAAAGAATCTCAACAAATTTGATTGTTTTCTGGGCTAGTCTTTTTATTAGTCATCGGGTCTAGATATGATACAGAGGAGCTACACGTGTTATGTCAGCTCTGGGTGTACAACATGGTGTCTGGTTTTGATTTTTTGAAGTCTTTTGCATTAGCCCTGTTGGGATTTATTTTGATACCACAACTGCAACTTTTACTCTTACCTTTCAGGGCCACCCCATGATGTCGCATGCATAGAAGTTAGGAAGGACTCTTTGGTTTTACTGTGGAAGGAACCGGTTTATACTGGTCGTAGTCCCATAGCTGGTTATTATGTTGACATGAAGGAAACTGAAGCAAAGGAAGAACATTGGAGAAGTGTCAATGAGAAGCCACTTCAAAAGAAATACTTGAAGGTAAATAGCTTAAGATTCAAATGCTGGTACAGTAGTATAATCTTGAGGAAGTCAGCCTTCGATAGCATTATCCTGTGCTGATCATGGTTCCATTTAACAAAATATATAGTAGCTTATGTTGTGCTGAGGGTACACGCATGTAATATAGTCAGGCACGTGGCTGTATAGTCAGGCAAGACAGTAACTCAGAAGACAATCTGGTATGACAAGCCTAAAAAGAAAAGAAAGCATTGCTAAAACCAAATACCATTCTTATAACACAGGGAGCAACCCTAGCATTTTCTAGCTCAAAGGGCAAGACAGGTATCACTACACAAAAACAGATGGCACAAAAATAGATGTTGGGATAATGTGGCAAGCGATTCTTTCTAATACAAAATACTCTCTCTACACATTTCATGGCAAGTTAAACCCAAGCTTTTTGCACTATTATGCTACATAATTTAGTGGAATGACTTCTAAATAAGGGATCAGCTGTATCTCTGTTCTAGAGATACGTCTTAAGTAGGTTTGCCATTTGTATGCTTTTCAGAATATTTGAAAGACAACTCACTTTTAAGTGTGAACCTTTCATATATGCTTTAAAGGAGTATTTGCAGGTGTACAGTGTCAGTATGATTCCTCAAGTCACTACAATTAAATCCGTACGCTTATATGCCCTCCTGTTCCCAAGTAGGTGTGGCTGGCAATTATTACCCTGATAATTTCATTTTTAAAAGCCAGAAATTACCTTCAGTAAAAGATTATGCTGTTTCAGAGGTCAGTGTACATGAGTTAAAAACATCCTGTTCCAATAACAATGGTCCTTTTGCAAAGAAATCGATTACATTAATGACGCTGTCTGAATGTTAGCTATGCATACACGGGAGGAACAAGCCAAACAGATCAGTCATGTCACTCCGGAATTGGAAAAAAAACAAAAACAAGATGAGGAAGAAATATTTGTCAACTGGAAAAGCAGCAAAACAAAAAGAAGGGAAATATAACTGTCAGGCATCCAGACTGGAATTGTAAGAAGTGTGAAATTAAAATCAATGTTTTGTAGCACATCATGCATGTATGTATATTTGCTTCCTCCAGATAGGTGGCCTAAAGGAAGGTGTGAGCTATGTGTTTCGTGTGAGGGCAACAAACCAGGCTGGTGTTGGAAAACCATCAAATGTCACAGAACCTGTTGTAGCTGAAACACGACCAGGTTTGTTAGAAATGCGTCCTCTGTTTTGTCATATTTAAACAGGGTCTTGTTTGCACAATGTGTTTACATACAGGCTGCTTGCGAACAGTCTGACCCCTCTCAAGTCAAACTTTTTTACCAAACAGGAAATGAGTTGAGAGTCATATCTTACTTTCTTGTCTGGTATATTTTAAGGTCAGAACAGATTTTTCTTACTATAACTACAGGTTCAGGAATATAAAAATACAATAAAGTTGTAGATCAGCTCAACCAAAACATTCTTCAGATGTAGAATTTTGCCCTTCCTGTAGTAAACCAGTTATTTATGTTTTATCTCCTTTCTTTAACTTATGCAATGTGCCTGAGGAAAGGGTAAAAGAAACTCCTTTTTCCCCTTGGCTTTAAAAACGTAACAAGGTCAGTACGGAGAACACCTTCAGCAGGAATGCAAGTGCACCTCCTTGATGGAGTCATCCTTGAAGGCTGGCTCCAGAGTGTCTATAATGGCAGTAAGAAGCGCAGGAACCAGTGCAGAGGCAGAATCTTTGTACCTAGAACTTCAGCAACCCCTGAGTTTTGTTTAGCTATACAGGTAACAGAAGTGACTTTGGCCGGAGTCGACAACTTTTTGTTACTAAGTCCCTAACAGAAAACACAAGCATGGGCTTGTGGCTTACTCATCTATAGACTATTTAGAAGTGGAGGATCCAACAAGGGGCAAAAACAAACTCCCAGATATTTTAACCAAATATAGCATAAGGTTAGTGTGACATAAGAAAGTACAGGGGTACAACCCAGCCTAGATCCACCATACACCCTCTTTTCCTCTGACAAGTTCCCTCCCTCCACCTGCAGACTCTCATATCTGCCATTACAATTAAAAAAAAAACCCGAACATAAACTCTCATGAAGATGATCATCACGACAAAAAAAAATTGTATGGATTTTTCAATGTTCACTCAAACGAGGCATGTGCCCACCTGGCAATATAAACTTGAGCAGAACATTTGGTTTAGAGACCTCCCCATTAAAGAAGGAGGTACCTGTCAGGATCATGGCCTTTTTGCAAGTGAGGTTTGGGTTCACGGGTGTAATGTCTGAGGGATCACAGGAAAGTCAGGGTTTGGCCCACTGAAATCTCAGGGAAGCTGAAAATTATTTACTTGTACAAATCTGGTTGACCCATATTTTGGTCTGAGATCTGCAGATGTGGCATCCACCAAACTAAGCTTCTTTAAAGTATTAAGAAAGGACAAAAGGCTTATTAAAAAAAAAAATATTTCAGAAATCAGTCTCTTGGGCAGCCTTCCACCTTTTGCCCTCAAACCACACAAATCTCAAGAACAATCATACCATTTTTTTAAATTTACAAGTCTTTTGGTGTTGCCCAATGAATGCTGCCTTTATTACCATCTTGGATGGAGACAAAATATTGTTAGGTCTCTCTAGACAAGCCCTGCTGGAATGTTGTTTTTGGGAAATATGTAAAATAGCCAGACGACTGAGCTTTCTAATCAAAGAATGTAGGTAAATAATATCCTGAATGAAAACATTTGCTTTAATATGAACGGTACCAATTGTCTTTATCCAGTGAAATGTGTAAATATGATGTGATAGTTTGCATCCACCTTCTGTCATTTGAAAACCACATTTAAGTTTTACAGTTATCTTCTAAAATTAAATTAAAAAACCTACCCACAAACCAAATACCAATCCAGGTTACTTTTGAGCTGTAACTTTGTCTTTAGACAAAAGCACTTTGGTGTGTGGGGATGTGACAGGAAGGAGGGGGAATCCAAGAGCAGACTGCAGCTCTTCCCCATTGCTCCCCTTGGTCCTTGTGCATCTTGGTGCAAAGCAAAACTAGATTCTGGTCCTGCATCAGTCACTTGAGAAGGGCTTGCACCTCAGAAACTAATGAAACCCTGTCCCATTCAACTTTTCTGACTAGCTGTATGCAAAATGATGCCATTAACTGTAGGGTTTTGAAGCTGTCTCCTTTATCTTCATGTTATCTCTTTCTTTTCAACGCAATAAAATGCTCAGATAAATGGAGATTTGATATGACATCTAAGTATTTTATTTCTTATGATGACTTTAAGAGAAGCTCTGGGTGATATGTTGAAACCACCAAGCTATCTAGAGGAGGGAAATTAAGACTGCTACTCCTATGGCGGCCTCTTTGGTTCCATTTTGTCAGATAGGGGGAGACCTCTGGCTAGTAATTTAAGAATTTTATTTTTTTTTGGCTCATATAAATACTAGAGGTAAACGACATCACCACTTTTGGAAATAAATGCCATGTATTGTTATCATAATGAGAATGCTTTAAAACAAATATAAAAGATCCTGTCCTTCAAATGAACCTTCTGGCTATAATTCTTTGCACATCGTATAAACTGCCATCAAAAGCTTCATGTGCTAATGATCTACAGGAAACTAAATGCTAATGAAATGTCAAGTGATGAATTTGCATATAATAAATTAAATTATAAAAATTTTGCAAATATGCTGCTGCTTAGTAAAATATTTGTAGACCTTAGACTTCATTTATCACCTATTGGGACTTAAAGTGCTTCATTACTGCGAGGGCTGGTAAATAACAGTAGCAAAATGTGAATATTAATCTCATCTTTCATTAAATGGTTATGGCAAATTATAAAGACTAAGAAAGGTGCGCGTACACGAATTGTCATTACAGGAGCTACTCACAGTGGTGGAAAGGACATGTGTAGTATTAGGATGATGAAATACAGAAAGCTCCTTGTATGCTTGAGGCTCATTAAGAATTATGCTGAAAATAAAGCATTTAATCCCGATGTCAGGAATAAGGCTCTTGTCTTTAAGGTACAATGCTTTGTGGAGAAAGTGTGTCATTAGCATTCTGGGCAGCCCGGAATTGTCTTAAGCGAAGTAACATAACACGAGTGCCCTATTGAGATGCGAGATCCAGCTCAGAGTTGTTGGGAAAAGGAGGCTGGATGTTCTCCAGCACCTCTCAGCGCACACGCTCTCCCTGGCATTCTCAGACAAGCTGTTGAAATGAAAGTTAATGCCACAGATGACGAGCTCACCGAGCCGCCCGAATCCCAGATGAAATTCCCTAAGCTTAACCGGGGGGTGCGAGGGGGCAGGATAGAGGTGCCTTTGGGTTTCTGATCTGGGATTCACTCCCGGGGCCTTTTAAAGGACAAACTGGGTCGCCTCATCCAGCTCAGGGACTGTAGGTACTGGCAAAACAGGGTGGGCGACTTAAGCAGCTAATTGCAAATATTCACTCCCTTTGTGGGCCCGGGATCAATGCTGCTGCAGACGGGGCGGCAGGGCCGGATGCCAAGCAACAGCAATTAAACCAGCCTCCCGGAGTGAAGCCAGAGTCACTGAAAATGTGCCTCAGTTGCACAAGTGAGTCCTGATGGGGCAATTCAAGGAGTGTTTCCTCTTCTGCCGCCTGCACCTCTTCAAACACCCGCATTTGCACACCGTATTCCCTTTAGAGCGCTTATCTTATTAGGGAATAAGAAATCCATGCTGCATAATGAAAGCTCTGACTACCCCTTACCGTGGAAAATATTGCTATTTAATATTTCAAACATTTAGTGGATCTAGAGGCTTGCTTTTTTTTTTTTTTTCCCCTTCAGGTTTTTCTAGAGCAAATATCATAAACTTTCATGTGGGCTTAGACTTGCTGAAATAAATCAGTTGATTTATGATGCTCTTTAATCTGTTCTGTACTTTTATGGATAAGAATAAGAACTGTTCTTGTGAATCAAAGACTGAGGACGCCCATGTTTGCAGCAATTTATGTGCCGACTGAGAAAACAGCAAGGATCTGCTTAATCTCCCCTATGAACGTTATCTATAAAAATTTGTTTACTGGCTTCCTGACAAAGTGGAATTGCCTTGTTCTGGTCTTTCAGGAACGAAGGAAGTGGTGGTTAATGTAGATGACAATGGAGTAATTTCCTTGAACTTTGAATGTGATCAGATGTCTCCAAACTCTAAGTTCGTTTGGTCCAAGAATTATGAACCAATTGAGGACGACTCTCGACTGAACATCGATACCAAAGGCGGAAAGTAAGAACTCCTGGGGGTCGCAATCCTCGTGTAGGCTGGTCACAGAAATCCATCCTTTTCGATGTATGACCTCAGTAAGAGCTACAGCTGCCTCTGTTACTGGAAGGTTACTTTATGAGCATGCCGTTCTCCAGCAAGTCCATACGCAGACCGCTTGAAAATTGAGTCAGACCTCCTGACTGAGTTATGTTTGTGCATAGGGAGAGAAAAATCTGTGCTCTGTCATCTTGTAGCCTGTCAATCAAGGCAAATTATTATTATTATTCCTACTGTTGTTATTTTAAATCTCCAAAGGAGAAAATTGTCTGGCTGCTTGCAAAATGCTTTTACCATGTAACACTGTCGCAATCTTTGGAGATGCTGGAGTAAGCAGGACTCTCTTCTGGCGTCAGCACGGCCTGATTTGGTAACTTCTGTCGTGCTCTACAAGCCTACTCTGTTTCGTCAGGCTTTTAACAGAGAGGGAGAAATGGCAAGTGCACAGGTCCAGCCTGCGAAGTACCTGTCTGCTCTTCCAGTTATTGAAACCATACAGGACTGGTGGCTCACCACGCTCCTGGTATCGCATGTGAAAATTGAATCACCCCATACTTGCAGTATCCTTTCACGCTCATCGAAGACTTGACATGTTTTTGAGCATGCTTGAGCTCGGTTACACTAGCAATCTCCAGTGCTTTTGGCACGATGTGAGAGTTGTGCCACCTCCATTTGTACCACATATGGTAGGACCTACCCTGCTTTATACTGGCCAGAGCCCCGCGTTTGCTTGTTCAGTCAGAGCAAAAGCTAATATGAGATTATTTTTATCTGGTGTTAGAGACATAAAGGAGGAATTTGGTTCAGACTGATCTGATCTTTTTATCAAAATGCTTTTTTTTTTTCTCCCCCTAAAGGTCAAAAGCTACCTTTAAGGATCTTGGAGAAGATGATTTAGGAATTTACTCTTGTGTTGTTACAGACACCGATGGAGTTTCATCAAGCCTTACAATTGATGAGGAAGGTAGACAGAATGTCTATTAAGCATGCCTGTTTTGCTTTCACATCTGTTTTTCCCTGCTGCTGAGTCTCTCAGATCTGTAAGGCACGCGTGCTTCATATTATTTCTTTTACGTCTTTTGCAGAAATGAAACGCCTACTTGCTCTGAGCCACGAACGCAAATTCCCAAGTAAGTGAATCAAACGTGTCTGCTGTAGGGGGGAGTTTTGCATGTGGTGGGGTATCACAAAACTCCTGCCATCATCAGGTAGGGAAGTCACTATGGCAATTTCAAGTGAAAGTGGTTTTGAATTGAAAAACTAAGATTCCTTTTTTTCCCCTCTTTCTTTCAGTACATTTGTGTGTTACTGTTGTTCATCCTGATCTGTGGCAGGCTTCTGATCTAGGCATATAATAAGTCTCTATTACAGTTGGAAAATAAGTATCCCATTGGCTTTGTGTCTTCTGCGGAACAGCCTTTTATACTTACTCAGCATACCTAACCTCATTTGAACACCTCATTTTGAAAAATTCTCTAACTTTACTCCAACTGAAGTTAGCGTAAGTTAAATTTAAGGTTAACAAAGCAGGCAACTGTTGTAAATTCAGCTGTAATGGCCTATATATACATAGAATTTTCCTGCTACAATTCATTCCCTCCATCTTTCCTGTAACACTTGACAATATGAACATACTTTCTTCTGCTTGGGATGGTATTTTTGTCAACTCCTCAGACCTCCCTCCCATACCTGTGTGATATCCTGGTAGTAGCACAACTTGGTTATTTTCATTGGAATGTAACTTCAATAATAGAAAAAAAAAAATAAATTGGATTGTATAATGAATCCTATCACACACAACAAGATGAGACCTAAACCTTGTTTCATCTTCTCCCACTACATTTTCTTCTTCTTCGTTCCAGGCAGTAAAACTCTTGCCTATGTTCTAACACCTTCAGCTTTCGGCATGCACTGCTGGCACCTCCGCCAAACCAGCCCCCATCGCGCCTCTCAGCCCAGTTTAAGCTTGGCCGCAGGAATGGCCTGTCTTTTTTGCCCACATCATCTCTCTTTCTCATTTCCTTCTGTGTTTTTCCACATCAGCCCTACCCTTCTCAACAAATTGTATCACCTTTTGACAGCTTAATGACAACCCAAGCACCCCCTTGTTTACTCCTGCTCCTCCCAGTTGTTTCCTCCTAATTGTATCTTCACGCTGAAAAGTTAGTCATCACAAAACCTTACTGTTGTCGCACGTCCTTGCTTGCCCCGACCTTTGTCTTCTGAGTGCTCTTCCACCCTCCGTGCTCATAACTAACATCACAGAAGCAGCTCCTCAGGACACAGACCGTGTCTTCTTTTTTAGGCAACTGTGCACTTGTAGCTGTGCATGAGCTTCCAGGAGGCACAGGCAAAAAGGGAGATCACTGCAGAACGTATCCTCAAGGAGGAAACTGTCTCACTTGCTTTGGTCACTCTAGGCCCCATGGATGCTACAAAAAAAAATAATTACAAACAGGAGTTAAGATACATCTGGCTATGGCTAGGAGGCTAGAAAAATAATAATGAGCTGCTATGGATCAACATGAAACTTTAGTCATATCTGCAGATAATCTGTTTGAGGATTACTCAAAATCTCTAAAAAAAAATAATTATCCTGTTCTATTCTAGTTGCTAGGCACTTCTGATTCAACATAAGCTCTTGCATGTTGCTTTGTTTGTACTTCTGAACTGCAATTAATTGTAACTTCTGCTTAGAAACATCTGCAGCCAGTAACTCCATGGGAAAATGGGTTGCTTGTATAATGCAGCCTTACAGAACACAATTATACATGGGCACGATTGTGTATTGGTGCTGGGTAAAAATAAATTGTTCCAACTCTTCAATTCAGTAACAGCCCAAGGACTCTCTGTCAAGTGCTCGCAGTAACTTGTGATGCTGTACAAATAGGATGTAAAGCCTTGTAAGCACGCTGGCTGGAAAATGCCTAAAGTAGCTGTCGGTGCTTATGGAAATATTTTAAAATAAGACTTTTGCTCATGGAGGACTGTAACGCAGAGCTGTCCGGTTCCTTTAGCCTGGGGAGTGAACAGCCTTTTCCTGAAAAAGAACCCTTTTGCATCCTTTCAGCCCTTTATTTAACAGCTTCTGAGATACTTTCCTCTTTTCCATGATAGACTAAGATATTCATAGTTAATTACATGCAAATCGAGTGGGGGTTTAAAATTACCATAGAGCTGACAGTGAGACAAAAGCAGTGCAGCCTGATGTCTATTCACACCCTCTCCCTCTTGCTTCCACTGGCTCCTGTAGCATTTCAGTTGCTTTTTTGGGGGGAGAGAAATTATGAAAGACCTGAGATTCCTTTTGTTTCTTACAAGCAAAGTGATGCGCTGGCTGAGGAAGCCTCACGCGGACCATGTGCACTGCTGGGGACACTCCTATGGGGCTCTTCTTTGCCCTGCTCCCTCGTAGTAACGCTGTCCCTCCAGGCTCCAGGCTTTCCTCTTTCTTGCTAAGCCCGTGTCTTTTTCATAATTCTCTTTTTTTCCTGCGATTGTTGCCTCACCTCTCAGAAGCCTTATTTTCACCAGAGACAGGTCCTGTGCCACTCAGGCACCAAAAGCAAACATGCGGGTGTGGGAGGGCATAGGCACGGTGAAGGGATGAGCACGGGAAAGGAAGACATGGGGGGTCCTTGCCCCCTAACTTTGTTTGGCAGTGGGGTGGGATGGCAGCTCTGCTCCGGGAGGCACCCCAATCGTTCAGGACAGTGCAAATACAAAGATAAGAGAAACTAGACACTACCTCAGTCCCAGTCCTCTCCTGCTGTAGCTAGGCCTTTGCATGCATGGAATGCAATGGAATGCAATAGAATAGAATAGAATAGAATAGAATAGAATAGAATAGAATAGAATAGAACGGAACGGAACGGAACGGAACGGAACGGAACGGCACTGCACGCACTGCACTGCACTGCACGGCAGGGCATAGAATAGAATAGAATAGAATAGAATAGAATAGAATAGAATAGAATAGAATAGAATAATCTTCAGCTGGAAGGAGAAAACAACCCTGTCCTGGGATTTGTCTGGGAGGAGGTGTATCTTTACACTATCACCAGACTGCATCATCAAGCATTTTGCAATGTGTTTGTACACCGTCTTCACCTGTTCCATGTTACACCCTTGCAACACAGACTTTAGACTGCCGTGAAAGTAGAGATTGAGGTAGAGTGCACATACAGCAGATGTGCTCTCTAGGGCATGATTTGGTTGAAAATTTGAGCATCCACTAAGAAGACAGCTAAAAATTATGGAACACAATGAAATGATCAATATGCCCCAATATCAGAGTCTAATGCTCATGTTTAATGTTGCTGATTAAGATATTTTAACAAAAAGTTCAACTGAAAGCAAGCTGAGGACTTTTACTAAAATGAACAAGGAAAAATGAAAAAAAAAGAAAGACTAAAACTACCTGTTGTACCCTTTATGTGATTTTTTTTCCTGCTATCATAAGGAATTGGACTATATGCAGGGGATTTTATTCATAGGTAAACAAAATGTACTGGAGAGATTGTGGGTGCGTTGTGATACTTGGTGAATCCTGGGAGATGGAGGTTCCGCCCAGCAAAGGATCGAGTGCCTCCAAATATCTCCCAACCTGCAGCTTAGCAGCTGACTTTCTGATCTGGCTTCGTGCTTGGTGGTTTTTGGTGGTTTTTTTTTCTGCTGAGTCAATTCACTGTCTTACAGTGGCATTGTTAAGTGACCCATTAAACATGGGTCTGCGCCAAACAGACTTACATCGTGCTGCAGAGATACTTGCAGTTTACCTTTGAAATAGGTTTAGCCTTGTATTAGAGTGGAGGGAGACCGGCATAACTCAAATCCTGAATACTTCCAGTCTGTACAGACCTAGTGATTGCAGGATCGAAAGATTAAATCTTGTCTGTCATCCTGTGTATATGTGGGTGGAGAGGCATTCTGCCTATAAGAAGAGCTATCATAAGCTAGTTACCTTGAGCACAGTATCTGAGAATGAAAGGAAGAAGTGGCTTTCTGATTGTAGAAGACAATATTTGGGGTACTTGCAAAGTATATGCTTCATTCTTTTCATTCTTCTTTGTAGCTGTCCCACTTGCCTCTGAGTTGGCAGTGGAAATTTTGGAAAAAGGAGAAGTGAGATTCTGGTTGCAAGCTGAAAAATTGTCTGGCAATGCAAAGGCCAACTTTGTATTTAATGACAAAGAGATTTTCAATGGAGAGGTAAGCCTTTTCATTGCTTACACGTGTTTGCATTTTTATGAGTATCAATGAGTATTAAAGTCTCTGTCCCCAATGTACTTCCAACTAGTGTTCCACACTAATGCATTTTCATGAGAAATAACACGTCATTGAAAGCATCATTAGAAAGATTTTGTCCGTAGTTCTGAGCTGCGGCTGAATGCTACTGGATGCAGTTTATAAAGTGGAGTTAAATGACTTTCTGCCACCTTTGTGAGTACCACGTGTTCTGTTAACTAGTGGGGACCACAGGAGTTCCTGCAATAAGGTAGTCCCAAGTAAGCAACTACTGTGGTCTTCAAGAAGTCACTTGCCTCGGTAGCCCAGTAGCCCAACTTAACTCAGTAGCCTAGATTCATCCTATGTCACCTTCATCTATGGCCCTAGCGTACCCTTGTTCTCAGTTCTCACCTCTCTTTGCTGTTTGGAGGAATTTATTACACCAAGGGAAAATTCCCAAGTGATTGTTTCCAACAGCAGAACTTGCTACTCCCAAAGGCATGACATGGCACGCTTTTGTTGCAACACTGATATCAGGTAGAAGGCAGAGATGGAGCATTCTGCACAAAACCTTGTAAAAATATAATCATCCTCAAAGAAAGGGTTATTCTGAAAAGACGCAAATCTAAACCTTTCTAATAAAGAAGAACATAGTAGTCACCATACAACAGGAATGTCACGTGTTTGTGTAGCATCAGTAAATAGGCTTCACCTTTAACAGATTTATTATTTATTTGATTTTACGTTTAGAGCTGGAGCTAGCAATAGTGGGAATATGAATAAAGAAAACAAAATTTCACCTAAAGACACCATATAACGTTTGACAAATATTTTCTGACTGACATCCATTAACTGTTGCTTTACTTTCCATTCCTGAAGAAATACAAAATGAAGGTGGACCAGAAGACCGGCCTGGTTGAAATGATTATGGATAAACTTGAGGACAAGGATGAAGGGACTTACACTTTCCAACTGCAGGATGGAAAAGCAACCAATCAGTCCAGCCTTGTCCTCATTGGTGATGGTAAGCTAATATATATTGTGCAATAGGCTGCAAAAATTATACCGAGGCTACCTCAGTTGTCATCTTCACTTTCCACTGTTTTCAATACCAAAAGACGATCCAGTGGTTTTTCATGTCACAGTGCTTTCCTGCTTCATATAGGACAGGGCATGTGTGTGAACTGATATTTTTAAAGTGCTGGGAGGAAGGGGAATTGTTATATAGAAATGTAAAAATATCGCAGCCTGTCATGGTTTACTTTTCTACGGATGGAACAAAAATTTCCCATGGAAAAAGCCCATTCAGGTGGGAACAAGGAGCTGTACCTCTCAGAGCTCGAGCGGCTTGCTGACTCTGCTGCCACTCATGTGCCTTCCTACTGAGAGAGGAAAGTAGGTGTATGACTGGGGATTACAGTGCTTCGTCAGACGTGACACATTAAACTCCTGATGACTGCAAGCAGCTAGGGAAGCTGGGTTAGCCGTAATCAGCTTCTGACACTTTGAAACGTTCGGTGAAAACCTGACCCTGTGGCAGGATTCTCATCGACGTTCAAGGGACAGAGCTGCACCTAACTGTTACAGTGACATCCAGTACCCTACAAATGGCACATGGTGTTTAACCTTATATTTCTTGCTGGTTTTAATTCCTAGTATTCAAGAAGCTGCAGGATGAAGCAGATTTCCAGAGAAAAGAGTGGCACAGGAAACAAGGTGATAATATGGATAGTTATAAGAATGACATATGTGTTAGTCTGTTAAGAGTTTGTTTATATTTATATATGTTAATTTGAAATAGATGTCTCTTGTTCTGTTATGTAGTTGCTTACCTTCTGAAGGAGAAATAGGAAAAATGAAACCACATTAAAACGTAACAGTGTTCTTGTCAAGAAAAATAAGTTTGTCTTTGGTTTTGTATCGTGAATACCATTGATGTGACCTTTAAAAATATATATGTCATTTTAAACAGGTCCTCATTTTGTGGATAAACTGGGATGGGAAGTTACCGATGACTGTAACGTGATGTTGAAATGTAAGGTAAGGGACAAGGAAAACGTTGAGTACAACGTTCAAAGGACTTTGACCTGCCACTACTTGGACGGTGAGGGTGGGAAGGGACTAAAGACGTGCCCTTTGCTTGTGTACTCCCAACTGCGTATCGGGTAGTGACAGAGCCTCTGAAGGCTAATCATGCTGAGGTGACTGCTCAGTGCATGCAACAAAATACCTTGGAAAATAGCTGGTCTGTCAGCCACACACTTGGGAAAAGGCACCTGAATAGGAATGACAAGGCTTTGTAAATCCTGGGACTTTCTCATTTTAGGCCAGTTTGTAAGTGTAGAAATCCCACTGGTTCCCCAGGCTCCTTGAAGCTGTTGGCAGTCCTTTTCTCTCTCTTTTCATCCCTCCTGTTTTCCCTCCTGCGCCCCTCATTGTAAAACGGAGGCCTGCAACCACTCACTGCGATCAAGTTGTGAAGTTTGCTGTTCTTTTCTGAGAGACTTGAACAGGCTAGCCCGTGCCACACTAAGTTCCCCTGCTCAAATGACGAGAATAATTACGATGTGGTTTTCACCCATCCTAGGTGGCTAATATTAAGAAGGAAACACACATTGTGTGGTACAAAGATGACAGGGAGATAATGGTAGATGAAGAACATGACTTTAAAGATGGCGTGTGTACTCTGCTGATATCAGAGGTGAGTGACTGTCCTTGTTAGTCCTCAACTGAAGTTAGCGTTACTAATTCAGATGAAAGATACAATCTAATCTGATATTTCAGCAGAACAATCAAAAAAGGAAGTGGGTTTTAAAAATGGAAAAACTTGCAAGGCATCTGTGTTTTAGCTAAAGCAAATGTCTATCTATAACCGCTCGTTCCGATTTTCAGGAAATGATGACAAGAGAGATAATAAGCTTGTCATTTCCTTTGCATGTCGGTTTAACAACAGAATGAGACCACATTTACAGTGCGAATGGCATTTGGAAAGTGCTTGTCACTCAGGCTTTCAGAGGACCACCCTCTTGGAGTCACCAGAGACGTCTGGTCCGTACCCAGCCTTGCTGCAGACTGGGGGGTCACCTGCATTCACCACTTCATCTCTTTACTCTTGGTTCTTTGGCTGAGGAGGGAAACAAGTGTCAGGGTCCCCAGGGGCTCCCCCACGGCTGCAGGCCGGGACCCCCATCCATGGCCCATCTCACCGTCCCAGCCAGGAGCAGGGCAGCCGGGGGCCACCAGGGCAGCCCCAGCCCTGGGCATCGGGCACCTCCCTGGGGATGGGAAGTCATCTGGGGTCAGGAGTAAAATCTGAATTTTTCTACGGTAACTATTCTGAATAGTTTTCCTGTTACAATATTGCAGTTTTCTAAGAAAGACGCTGGCGTTTACGAAGTCATACTGAAGGACGACAGAGGAAAGGACTCCAGTGAGCTAAAGCTGAAGGAGACAGGTCAGAGCCACTTTCTGCATGCTGTCAGCCACGCCAGCTGGCAGCCTGACTGCTCGCCTGCAAGCGGGTGCGGGGTCATACAGGCAACTGTGTGTCACCTTCCTGTGGCTTTGCTCCTCCTGTGTCTAAGATCATCTCACTAGAAAAAAACTGAGATTTTTCAGTTCAACTAATATTTGAATACAGCTTGTTGCATCTGGATTATGTACAATTTGGGGACAACATAAGCAAAATAACAGGTTTCCTCAGGGGGGCATCAGTAGGGTAAATCTACAAGTACAGAAAGAAATTCTAGAACTAGATAATTTTAAAAGATTTCACATTTTTATTTTGTTTTGCCAATCAGTTATTTAGGGGCCTTTCCACTCATTGTGATTACTGTATTTTTAAAATTTCACTTATGTTTCCAAGCAAGTGGAGAAAAACCTATCCATTAGAATGTATATCAATGGGTTAGCATTCCAACTGAGTAGTGTCATTTATGGGGAAAAAAAAAGAAAAGATAATATAGTTTTGTCCAGCTGCCGCAGTATTCATCAAGGCTGCTGTTAAATAAAGTCTGGACATCGTGGAATAACAGGCTATATTTCTGCATTACTTAAATTTCTAATATGCTTTATAAGGTAGGTCCAATCTTTTTCAAACCTACTGGGGAGAATATTTCAGAGCCAGTACTTGTCCTGTTATTGACTGTGCTTGAGCTGCAGACAGAGAGTCTTAGTCTCTGGATTTTATTTCCACAGCTTTTGCAGATCTGATGAATGAAGTATGCAGAAGGATTGGTAAGCACTTAATTCTCTTTCGAATGAATGACTCATTGTGATGCTCAATGAATGGCTGCACGGCTGCAGAAAACCATATGCTCTTCCTTCAGCTTTATCTGCGACAGATCTGAAAATCCAGAGCACAGCTGAGGGTATCAGACTGTACTCCTACGTTACTTACTATGTGGAAGATCTGAGAGTGGGCTGGGTGCACAAGTAAGTACGCAAAAGCTTTGCAAAACTCAGTGCCATTTTGTTTTTATAGACTCAGAAAGAACCCGGATACATGAGAGATGAGGCCCAGGTTGCTTCTCATCTCTCCTGAGTCCCTTCTCTCTTAGGAGTTAGTTTCAGTGAATTACACCCTTCTGAAACCCGTACAAGAGCCAGGCGTTGGTGGTGTAGGGCCCTCCTGTCTTTTCCCTCGTGAGACAGATAATCCCATGCCACGGGATGCTGTCAGGGCCGTGCTGCTTCAGAATGCTTCCCACCTCCTGGATGGGAGCTGCATCTTTCCCTAGATCAGTTTTAAGGAGTGATGCAAATAAAACCTGAGAGACTGACGAGCTTTAGAAGAGGCCAGCACCACAGGTTCAGAGATACCTAGCCTGGAGGTCTGCTTGTCTAGAAGCCGCAATTCACGGGAACTGGGACAAGCGGGCACGTCTTCTTTAACGCATGGGTTCATGTTTAGGAGGCAAAGCATGTTTCAGCATGTGCCCAGGGCAGTAAAATCCAGACAGCCCTTCCTGTGAGCTCTACAAACCTAACGAAGCCAGACAGAAGAACTGAGATTTTTTAAAAAGAATTTGAATGCCCAGCTCCCCATAAAACTAATGGGAGCTGCATATCCAAATCCATGAGACAGCTTTGAATTCTCAGCCAGCGCAAACAGCACGCACGGGAAAACTCAGAGAAGTAAACAACTTAGATTTGATTTAATAGTAATAACATATTTGAATCGCTTCAAATCTATTATTATTGCTCTCGATGCTTCACTTCCTGTGGACATGGTAGTAGTTAGTCTTTAGGATGGAATCTGAATTACTGATCTCTCAATAAACCTCATGTAAACGAGGCACAGTATACCCAGGATGTGCTGTAGCAGTCTGGCTCTAATTATTGACACTGCTGCTAACCAGTAACGCTGCCAGAGAAATGAAAGCAGTTTGAGGTTTTCCTGTTTCTTGGCACCCATTTTGACCTGGTGTCGCCAGGAGTCCTAGGCATTTCAAACTGGAAGTGAATACGAAGTATTCTGGATTTCTGGATTTCTCTTTTTCTCTTAATTCTCTCTCTCTCTTCTCTATTTAATTTTTAGAAACTAATTTCATCTTGAAGCACATCAAATTAATCTAGTAAAAATGTTCTCTGACCGTCTAGTATATTCGAAATTATCAGCTTAAAGATAACAAGTAGCTTATTTAATATCTTTTGCCTCATACAGGGCAATTAACTGCTCAGCTAGGAAGCTGAGAAATTGATACTTTTTGTGGAAGAAAATATACTTACGTCAAAGTACGTTTAACTGTAAATGTCAAAGCAGAGCAGAGTGTAAGAAAACATTCCAACTAGGCAAACACCATTTGAGACAGAAGTGGGGGGTTTTGTAGGTACAGCCCTATATAGTTTTATTTTGCCCAAGCAGAAATAAACTTATGCTAAGGGGAAAATATGAACGTTTGAGGATGCATGGCTTACCCTTCAGAGATCTGGGTTTTAAATTTGTGTAACTCTTCTCTGGCTCAGGTCATAGACTAAGATGCCTAACCTTGCTTTGAGGAGGGCTAGACCTTGAACAGGAAAAGACTTTCATGTCAATTCTGCCCTGTTGGCCCCCAGCTTTATCACGAATTTGACTTCAAAAGTTTCAAAATATGGTGGCATACCATAGCACCCTGGAAATCATTTAGTAACTGCAGATAAACTCAGTGACTCATCGGGAGCAAATCCCATTTATACTCCAGTAAAACGAAAGGGTAACGTCGTTTGGTATTTTTCAGCGATACCCAGATTAAGTTTACAGACCGAGTGAAGACTGGCGTCACCGGGGAGCAGATCTGGTTGCAGATCAATGAGCCGACTCCACAGGACAAAGGCAAATACACAATGGAACTCTTTGATGGTAAAACAGGACACAAAAAGACAGTGGATCTTTCTGGACAAGGTGGGCCGCTCCCTCTGCTAACATCACCTGTATTACGTGGGCATTACGTGGTGGTCGTGCAGGAGCATCTATAGCAGGACCTTGCTACACCCCTGTCACCCTTTGGGTTGTAGGGTCCCTGCGTGCACCCAGCAGCCTGGCGGTGTTTGTGGGGACAGTGCAATTTGTTTTCCCCAACGTGTGTTCTTGGGTCATAAATTGCGAACGGCTCTTTCTATTCCAAATGCCCTCTTGCAGTTTGTCAACTGAGACGTCAGCCCAGTTTCAGAGCTAACTTACAAACCCCCTTGTGTTGCTGGCATTGATTGGCAGTTTTCAATACAAGTTGTAGCACTGAATGCCTTCTGTATCTTTCCCTTACAAGTAATATTTGGAGGAGGAAGTGAGGGATAAGTTTGTTCTGTTACTTTCCTACTGCATTTCTTTGATGGATATAACAGGGCTCTTTGTTCTTCAGAGACGTCAAGACTGGTCCCTTTCATCAGCACGATGAAGGACTGTTAGGGGAACAGCTAAAATTATTTGGATTGACTGTTGGAAGCTTTTACTCTGAGAGACCTCTCAGATCCTAGGGAACTGATTAACTCCTTCCAAACTGTGGAGTTTCCATTCCCAGCTGTTCCCATCCCTAAAGCTTCACTTTGGGTCTGCAAGCTCTGTGTAAGGGCACTTACCTTATAATCATCTCCGTGTTGCTCCTTCTGTACTCCGTCTGAGAAAAGAGATTTCTTCTTCCCTTTTAAAGTGGAGAGGTTGACCTCCCACATGATGGTAGCTTAGCCTGAATTTACGAAGGAGACAGCAGTTTGCTGTCTGGTTTGTTCATGGCCATCAGTGTGATGCTTCAGATGCAGATGTGAAAGCACTTGGAAAAACCAGATCTCTTGTATTCCATAAGCCAGTGGTCTCCAAAGTAGGGATGTGTGTGTGCAAGATGATCTGCTGGGGTGCGGGAAGAAAATATGAGAACTTCAGTAGTACATCTATATAACTTATAAATAAATAAATATACATAGATTGGGGGTGCGTGCTCAAAAAATTTTTACCTATAGGGGTGCATGATCGCAAAAGTTTGGGAGGCCACTGTTGTAAGCTATTGTTTAGGTCGTGTATTGTGGGTTTCTTCCTCTGTTTTGTGAGATAATTTCAGCCTATTGCTCCCCTTTGCTATCTCTTTGCCTTAAAGCCTGACTTTTAGAAGAAAAAAAAAAGTGTATTTAAGCATTCCTATGTATATACAACAGCTGCCATATACAAGATGGACTTTATTAGTTGACCCATTCAGCCTTTTAGGGCATATACAATATGCGTGCATCCATACATTAATATTTCTTTAATTACGTCTGCATTTTTAACTTAGTTCTACATTCTAAATTTAAACTTGTGATAACTTGCCTCCGAACCTACCTTTAAAATCAACTTTTCTCTTTACAAAGCATTTGATGAAGCCTTTGCTGAGTTCCAGAGATTAAAGTAAGTATTATGCCATCTAAATGCAGTAATTGCAGCCATAAAATAATAGAGAGTATTTGTTTGGTTTGTGCTAAATATATCCTCTGAAACAAATCCTAGTCCTACAGAAGTCTGTAGGAGTTCTGCATGTGACTTCTTTGGTGCAATTCTTATATAACAGTTAGGTAACGACGAATAAGCAGTATTGCCAAATGATGACAGAGATTTTCCTTAACGGATTAAAGGCAATTAAAAAGATAAGCTATATTTTACAATCAGTCTAAGTAAACCTTAACTGAAATTGGACTTTCTTTTCGCTTCTTTCAACTCCAGGCAAGCTGCGATTGCAGAGAAAAGTAAGTTTTACTTGACAATAGTTGCAATAAAGTCTTTACGAAGGTTTTCTTCCTCCCCAGGAAGGTTGTGTGTTGGGACAGAGAGGGCATGTATACATGTGTATGTGCATGCGCTCATCCTAAGATGAATTCGTCCTTGCACCAAGGGGAATCAAGGAGAGTGACCGTTTAGTGATTTAATGTTGGTGCGCATTGCAGCTAACACCACTACAGTTATGGGTTATGATTTTTCCAGTTAGCTTTCTCTAAAAATTATCTTTATGACTGAGATCTCTCATGCATGTTCTCTGCACAAAAGTCACTTTGTTTTCAAAGATGGAGGAAATCACTTTGCAAGTTTTGAACTATCTAAAATGTCAAATGGCTCTGCATTGCATAGAGATGGGCGAGAAAGCAACACTAGCTTTTGCATTGCCTAAAGACTGATCTCCGAATCTCATGATGCTTTTGCGTGTCTGTCAATTCCAACATAGCAACTAAACCGAAAGTATGTAATAATTACTGAAGTAATATGTTATTAGAATTCAACTTGAATTATTAAGCACAATATTCTCCCTATTTACAGAAAAATGCATGGGAAAAATCTAACACATCAAAAAGTTCTCCCACTGCAGATGACTTTCAGACCTGTATAAAAAGGAGGGCAGAACTGGCATTTGAAAAGTTATTGGAGAAAGATCTGGGCTAACTCCTCCTGGACATATAATCCAAATAGAGCAGGGTTGGGAAACACACAGCGATCTCTATGAGTCCCAGCTGAGATGGCACAAAGGGATCAGTAATAACCCTGCCCTGGGCATTTCATTTTTAACCCTGGACCGTTCGTAAGGGGCTGGTATGTTAATTGACATAACACAGTCCTGTTCCTGGTCTCATAAAGTTGTTATCTATGTGCTCCAGAGCACATCTTTTACGGAATACGTTAGAGGAGAACATTTTGTATAGCCATTTCCTTCCTCTGCGAGGCTCCACCAAGACTTATAACGAACAAAATCCATACTCCAGAATAAGTGCACCAAAGCCTGCATGTGATCAGCTTATTTGTATTTATGTAAGATTCCTATGGGACTTTGAGCTTAAATCTAGCCCAAATATCGATCTCATTTACACCCAGATATGTACAAAGTGGTGGAACTTCAGTGCTGTCACTGAGATTGTCTTTGTATTTAGATCAAAACTCAATCTCCACCACTTTATTAGCTGTCATTCATTTCCTTTTGGAAACACAACGTTTTTAGTTTACAACACTAAAAATGTAGAGTGCCAGATCTCAAAAATTCATGGTTTTTTTGTGTGCAACTCGGAAGTAACACTGAATTGATGGCAAAATCTGCAGGACACAGCACATGTACTTTAATTCCCCTCTGTAAGTGATTGACACCAGCTATTAACACATCTTTTGCTGTGAATTCAACGTTTTTTTAAAGTCCAAATGGTGTGCTAAGAATGCCGAATAGTTGTCTGCTAGCACAGATATCAGAGACAAGTTGTACATAAATAAGATAAAAGAAAAGAACAGAAACAGAATCTGGGACACAGTTGATTTTGAGACACTAAAGAAAATTATGCTTATTTATTTCCAGATCGTGCACGGGTACTTGGAGGTTTGCCCGACGTTGTCACCATCCAGGAGGGCAAGGTACGGTAAATAACTGAAGTTTTGCCCAACAGCTTGAACGCCTTTCAATGATGGGAAAATATTCACCTTTTTTTTTTTTTTTTTTTTTTGTAAAGCTGCCATCTTTAAAATCTGCTACATTATTTATTCATCCCCTGCCTTCTGTACGTAATTCAACGGTCTTGCACAGATGGGTTTATGTATTCAGGGCAGTGTCTTTTCTTAAGCATTAGATAAAAGCGAGATGACAATGTGAGCTGAGACTAAAACTGCTTACATAACCAGCTCTTTAAAAATTCATGCACAGGTTTCACAGTTAAGATTTTTTTGTAACAGGGTATCAGGGATGTTTAACTCCTTTTTTTTACAAAATGCTAGTCTTTCTGTGGCTTTTGCAGTTCACCTCCTCAAAACGTGGCAAGATAGTCACACCTGCCAAGGCTGGCTTTTAAACGGTGTAAAACCAGTAAACCAGTCTAACTCAGTTCCCTTCCAGACAAAAGGAGACAGTTTTCTCTATTTCATCAGGGTAAATGGGAAGGAAGTCAAACGAAGTCACTGGATTATATTAGCAGACTTTTAACCAAAAGCTTATTGTGAGGCACTCCCAGAGGAAGACGGCTGCATGGATGCTTCAGCACAGAACAGGTGACCCAGAAAGTCAGTTCTCAGTCTCGCAACCTTTTCCCAGCACGCTGCTTCGACAAGTTGCTGCTTAATAGTACTGAGACCGAGAAACGCCTGCTCGTGCCTTCCCACTGGTCTGCCACCAGCCAGTGCCTCTTCACAACACTGAAATAGGGCATGAGAATGTCACTGAAAACCTGTGATACAACTCCAGAAGGACAGCTTCCTGATATTTCTGGCTTTAGCCGGCAGTAGGTCAGCCGAGTTACAAGTGTTTGACTATAAGCTGAGCAGAAGTGTTAAGAATCTAAAATCTTGGTCTGAATTGCTCAACAATGCGAGATATAACATAGCCAACAGATAGTAGACTGCAGCAGTTCTGGGAAAATTAAGTACACTGGCATTAGAAAATGAAATAACATTTGCTTAAACCTTTTATTAAAGGATTTAGCAGTTTGGGAAATGTTGTAGAAGTAAGAAGCACTCATATGTTCATTGTAACTGTAGGCAGAAGACACAAAGAAACAGAATGAATTCGCAGATTCTCAGCTAATAGTGCTCGTGCTTGGAGAAGAGATTCTCATACTGGTTTGGGTGGTCATCATCAGTTTTAATTTTTCCGCCGAAAGACAGTTGATATGAAGTTGAGTATGAGCTCACTAAAGCAAAACATGTAGAGTTTATAAAAAGGGAGTTTGTAAAAAATGAGTTGCAAAATCTTACCCAGAGGCACATTTTCCTTGACAGCAAGGACATTTGTGATGTTTGAATAAGTGACTGAAAGACTCCCAGAACTCAAGACAAATATCCTTGACCTTATGTTTCTGGATTCAGTAGATGATCGTTTTGAGAAACGGAGTAGGACAGAGAGCGATCGGGGAAAACAGGGCTTGTTTGGGTGGCGTTGGCTCCTCTGTCCATTGTTTGCATATATGCTGGAGAGAGAGGAATGCGGCTCTCTCTTGTGTAATTCGTGCAAATTGCACAATCATCAAGGATTTTGAAAAACAGTAAATGAGGCAGCAGAGGACTGTCAGTTGCAGGCCTTGATTCTGAATACAAGTGCAGCCATAACTAGAGAGTTATATGAACAGATTGGTATCCATAGATTGAACTTCCAAGCATATGCATGTCTTAAACTTAACACCGTGACTGTGATACTATTTATTAGCTTTTTACATGTGAGCTGAAGAATATGTGTGAGAACGAATGAACCAGTGTTTACCCAGTGTTAATCAAACAGCGCTCCAGATGGCCTAAGAGGCTTCCACTGATAGACAGAAATGCTCTTCAGCAACGTGATATAATTGGAAAAGGCTAAGTGTCAGTTCATATTAAGGAGGAACTTGACCTGACGGAGAATACAAGTCTAAGTTTTGTGTACAGCCGGCCAAATTAACCTAAGTGGTTGTTTTAATGAAGGCCTGTAAGTGAGCAAGGGTTGTTTTTTTTAAAAAAGGAGAGGCTCAGGATTCTGAGAGACCTAGAAGCAATGTGTTGCATCCTTCTGCCCGCCAACTTCCCATTCTACCCTTCTGCCAGGGGTAGGTGCCCTCACAGGAAGGCCGGAAGAAGGGAGCAGGTTCCCGTGATTGAGCTGCTTCAGTTCACTCACTGGTATCTTAGCCCAAACCACCCAGGAAAATGAGTTCGTGCTAATACGCAAGAGGAATGGCGATACTTGAAATACAATGACACATTTCCCTCTGCCACCTGTACTACCCTACTCATTATAATCTGCAGTGAAAGGCAGAAGAGGTGGGGGGGACACAAAGGGTCTTGCACCTGCTGCCAAGTGCATGTCTCAGTGCCCCAGGTCCAGACTTACAGGAACTTCTGTGTGGAGCTCTGAAATACTGAGATCCCGTTCAAAGAGATGGTGGATTTTAGTCACCCAGTTTTTTTCAGATGGTTCACATTTCCTGATAGATTTCATTCCCTCACCACAACATCTAGACAGGCTTCCAGTCCTTCCCCTTGAGAGGAAAGGTGCCTCTTCTCCTCGGGAGGACAGGAGAGACTTTTTTACAAAGATAAGAAGTTCAGGTTGAATACAGCATTACAGTCAGGGGGTTCTGTGAGCAATAAGGATATGTATTAACTTATGAACACATGAGCAACAACCATCTCCCACTCAATGAACAGAAAATCTGGAATAGATACGTGCAGTCACAGTGGGTGATCACTTCTCCTTGGCTAAGGCTCTGTAATTATGGATTACCATCCAGAAAACCAAAGATCTCACCGTCTACATAGTGAATTATAAGATACATCTCCACACATTAGTATCTGGAAAATAAATAAGAGTCAGGAAGGTAAAGAGGAGCACGGATGTCAAAACAGGAACTAGCGATGCAAGGTTAAGCAAAAGGCAGCTATTTTAAGGAATTATTTAGAAGAAAAAAAAAAAGAATCATCACTGCTGCTTGAAACTCTTTGAATTAAAGAGTACTGACACTACTTCAAACACCTGAGGTTTGAATGATGCCACTAATAGAGCTGTCTGGACACAGACATCATCTCATTAGCATCTTGGAGTGGCAGCTGGGGCCACTCAGTGGTGATCTCTTGCTTGCTAGAGAATCAGAAAACAATAAAGAAATACCAACCACCCGAAGGGACCCATATGCAGTGCTGAGGGCACATGTGTATTGAGAGCAATAAGGAAGAGGGGGAAATGTAAAACCTCTTGTTTTGCAAAAAGATGGACTGATATAGCAATCAAAACCACATTCACCCCAGTGGGCTACAAGAGAAGGCAGTCAACAGCCCCATGCGGTCACCAGCCGTAGGTGCTGCAGGAAATCAGACAGAGGCCGTTTCCACCATGCCGTAACCACCTCTCGCTTGAAAACTGCCTTTCCTTCAGTACCAAGAATTACGTGTTGTTGATGGTGGAAAGACTTCCCCCTCCCTTTTGTTCTCATTTTGGTCCTTAGGGGATGTGGGATTTATTTGATTTTTGTTTTGTTGTCAGAGGTACCAAAGTCTTTCATTTGTATAGAGGTATCCATTTTTTCTATCTGCCCAATTCAACAGCCTTCTGCGTATCTGTCTTCTGTCCCATCTTCCACCATCACACTAGCAGATCAAAAGCAAAGAGGTGAAGGGAAGGTAGTCTGTTAAACAGATTTCTCACAGTAGGTTTTTAACACGACAGACTATAGGGCCAACAATGTGAGTGCTCTTCAGTTGTGTCTATTTTTGATATATTTTTATCAAGAAAACTTGATTCCAGTCAAGTGGAAGCCTGTTGATTCCTTATGTATCCCTTAGTCCATGCCTAATGAAACACTCAAGACCACTTTCTCTGCAGCAAAAAATCTTCAATTTCCATTTAAAAAATATTCTACTTTAAATAACTTTTTAAGTTTGGACCAATATACTATTTAAAACTTAGACATAAATGGACTCCTTCCTTGATAAAGGTCCAGAGAAAGGCCTACATACCACAGAAGTTTCATATGAACATTTTTAACGTTGGACTCTGTGTTCATTTTTGCAAACTCTTTTGAGAAGATACCCATGGCATTGCGACTGGAGGAGGGGATCATTTGTGTGTATTGGTATCTCCCAAACGTGAATTTCTCAGCTGACAACAAAAAAAGGAGGCCTGAACATGGTGGGCACACCAGAACTCCCCAGCCTACAGAAAGTACCCAACTGTCAGTGATCTCTCCAACAACTGACTCTCTGATGATGAAGATACTTCCTTCAGTCTGATGGGACCTAATTCAGACCTTAGAAACGTTACTAACATCAAAGGGAAATACTTACATGATCACCAAAGAAAGGGTAAAGCCTGTATTGATTTCAGTTAAAAACAGTTTTATAGAAGTAAAGTCTATAAAAGAAGTTTTATAGAAGTAAAAGAATTCAAGTCTGTTGGAAGAGCTGTCAGGGCATAGTTTTAAAAGATCCTAAATTAAACAAAGTATTCCAGGGACACTTTGTTCTTAGTTATTTAAAAAGGCAGGCACACTTTCTTAACTTCTGTGGTGAGTATATAGTGAGCTTAATGCAAAAAAATCCATTTGACTGTTCCTCAAATTCTCATTTCAGGTCTAACACACAAATGCAGATAATTTCTAATTTTACATTAAACAATACACATGGAGAAAGCTCTACTAATGATTATGAGAGTAGAGAACAAGGTTCCATAAAATATTGAAAGGTTTTAATGGAGTTTTTGAATTAACTGAGTTCCTTCTTTTCCGTTATGATACAGAAAGATACTGACAAAAATTATTGATTACTGACGATGATATGCATCCATTTACTAAAAGCAGGAAGATAAATAGGGGGTTGGAACATTTGGAGAGCCAGGCATCAAAAAACACAGCAAACAGTTATTGAGCCTTACCTGTAATTCCTTTTGGACTTTTTTCTATAGGCGCTTAATCTTTCTTGCACTGTCTGGGGAGATCCCACTCCAGAGGTCTCATGGCTGAAGAATGAAAAAGCATTTGTGTCAGATGCTAATTGCATCCTGAAATTTGAATCGGGCAAAAATGTCAGCTTTACCATTTCCACTGTGTCCACACTCGACTCTGGGAAATACAGCATTGTGGTGAAGAACAAGTACGGCACAGAGACCAGCGATGTCACTGTAAGTGTGTTCATACCCGAGGAAGAGAGGCAGTCTGAGCAAGAGAAAAAGAAAGAAGCTAAGAAATGAAAGTGTGAATTTAAGACTAGAAAGCCGAAGCATGGGGGAGATTTTGGGTGATAGGCTGACATAATCTGTGTGTGTAAATGGCTTTCTGCTTTAGCAGGCAGTCTGGGATTTTTCCACTCACTTCACTTTTGTTTCTAATACGCTTAATTGTGCCAGGGAAACCAGGGCCTTTCCTAAATATTTTCTTACTGCTAACCTCACAGAACCTACTTGTAGCATCTTCAGCCAGGCCAAATGCATGCTGGCTGTAAACACAGGTCCACCACTTGACCCCCTTCCTGGAGCACTTGACCATACAACAAAAACGGAAAGGGTGAAGAATTATTTCGGGGGAAGCAAGTGATGAGGTAGATGGAAAGATAAAAAAATGATCAAGGCATTTTTGAGCAGCCGTTTAGATTTGTTCCAACTTCCATAAAGTAGCATAGATGGAATGTGTTAGAGAATTAAATAATGGAGATACTAGTGCTGGTTTTGTCTACATTAAGGCCCCTTTGTGTTGCTGTGTTAATTTAGAGGGGCCTTAACATGGGTGTCATCTACATCCATAAATATTGTTTAATTTGCCCAGTTGGGGTAAAAGTACTGTAACATAAATGAAAATTAGGCTTAGGAGGCCAGAATACTAATGTGTGTGTGTCTGCAAAAACGTATGAACTCTGCTCTGTATTCACAAATAAACACAATTCACTTCTTTCCTTCCACCACAAGCTTGTGTCACTGTGTCTTGTTTTACTAGTCACGGCTCTGGTAGATGTGCACAGTATCTTAGTCTCTTAATGCTTTCACCACTGTAATTACCTCTAGCTTTCCTTTAGATCCCTGTTAATCTTCACTTTACTGCTCACGACAAAACCCACAATGGCTTCTCATCGCAACTTTCTGTCCAGACCTTCCCTACTTCACATCTCAACTCAACAAGGTATTTTTGCAAGTTCAGGCACAGGAGTGGTCTCATGCGATTCAGTGGACCTGCTCATGAATTTTGATTTAAGGGTGTTAGGTAAGTATTTTGTTAGACTGAGACCTCAGTTAATCTCATCCAAACTTAACACTGGAGGTCAGAAATAACATTGTCAAGATCTTTTAAAGCTACAAAAAGAATCTTCACTGGAACAGAGAAAAAAGAAAAAAACGTGGGTTGTTTTTTTTTCAGATAAAAATGTTTCAACAAAAAACATTCGTCCAGATCTTTGAACACACTTATATAGATTAAAAACTCCATTTTTACAACAATGCCACTGAGGCAACAACAATTAGCTGAGGAAGAGCAACAGAATGTATTACATATATGTCCATCCTGCTGGATATATTATGATGTACACACGTGATATAATGTATGTGATATATATATGATCAGAAGCAGTTATCAGCCCAGTTGCTAATTAGGAGAGCAATGTGCCATATTAATAATTCTCTTCATTACTAATCTCACAACAGCACGATTCTTCACATCAAAATGTAAAGAACGAACGTACCTATTTTTAGTACACGCCTGAAGTCTGTGCACCTTTCACATACTTTCTCTTGTCATTTTTAGCGACGGTGAGTGCGGACACAGTGCTGTTTCCCAAGCACCCACTTTGCTGCAGTACTGACATTTCTGTGAGGATGCCACTCGTAACGCCGCACAGTTAATGCTCACTTAAACACTTGCCATCTGAGGTTTACTGTCAGCTACCGTTAAAGGCGAAGTGGAAGCACGAGGGAATTCTTAATGGCTCAGACAACAATAGATTCAATGCAGTTATCAATGGTGAAACTGGGGATCTCTTCAATTTTTAATTTTTTTTTATCAGTTTCTATAAAGGGCTAATGATTTTGATCTTAATCATTGAAAAAAAAAACAAACCAATTCAGATCTAGATCAGACTTATGACCTACCAGAACACGTTAGCATGTGCTTAACTTTATGCCCAGTACCCCCAGTTTCAAGGAACATGTTAAGTTTATCTGGTATAAATATTTTTTCTTCTAGACTAGGGATTTTTAACATGAAATTATGTAAAACTGTGTTTTCAGCATTTCACATAAGCAGTGTATGTTTTCACACAGCCTTATCTCCTAAAATAGTTAGGACTCAACTATCAAACTTGATGACATTATTGCAATTTTAAGGTTTAAGTGTGTGATTATGTACATTAATGAACCTCTTATAAATCTCTGTTATAAAAAAAGTTCAGACCATTTAGTCACAACAGTTGCGTATCAGACATAGTAAAACAGCTTAATTTTTAAATTTCAATATATAATCAAGAGAATATCTGTAATTTGAGATACAGCGAGCTTTCAGAATTTAAAGAACTGATGTCAAATTATCTGATAATTTTGCTTAGTATGACACGAAGCCCATTCAAGGACGATAAGCAGGTCACTCCATCTTGGTCCAGGACATACACCTTAAAAGCAACTGTCACACCTCTTCCATCCTCCAGAGCGCAAACAAGAATATGTCTTGCTCTTTGTGATACCTGATAACTGATGTTAGTTGTTTAGCATTAGCACATTTTTAATAATGATTGCATTTTGGCAGCAGTTTATTTCTACTACTTTATCTTCAAAAAATCTGTCTTCCTGCCTCCCTCCTTTTGGCAGAACTGCGAGGGAATACAAGTGGGCCATCTCCCAGATTAACACGCTGGATTCCACTTCTCTTTGCTTCAGAAGATGTATGTGTCCCTGAAAGTCAGAGTAATAGCTGCTTCTAAACAGTTTTGCTCCCAGGGACTCAGTTACGGTGGTTTCAAACTGAATTTGTGATGCATCCACACTTCTCGCTTGTGCACTTTTTGTTCTTGCTTTGCTTCAGGTGATTGTGATTTCTGTGTCAGGACAGACTGACACAGTCCAAGGACAAGATCAAAATAATGTAGCTGTATCTAAAAAGAAAAAAACGACGACAGCAAGCAAACGGAAAGAAGGGGAAAAGAAAGGTAAGAGCACTTTCACCTTCATGGTCTTCTACTCCAATGAAAAAATTGTTAAACATTATGCTGTTAATGGTCTGCACCAATCAATATTACTCAGGTCCCAAACAAACAAGTTTACAGTACGTATGCTCTTAATCAACAACAAATGCCAGGTATGAATTGCCAGGTTAAACCTCAGTGAAAGAGACTTAAATCCACACTTTTAAATCACCTTTCCACTGGGCTGCAGGTTCTCACCTTGGCTCACCTACCTGGCTGATGGACGTTTTTTAAGCCATAATAAACACTTTCAAATTTCTGAATGCAGAGGAAAGACCTCCTAAGCATGTATATATACACACGTGGTGTTATCTTCCAAAGTGAGACTCATTTCAGCAGATAGACTTTTGACACTTAACAACAAAAAAAAAAAGGCCTTGCTAATTAAGGTACCCTAAATGCCAAAGTGTTTTAGAAAAGCCTGATCGTATAGCCATTATTTGAGATTAATCGATTATTCTTTCTTAGTTTTATGTCCATATTGAATGGTAAAGTTGGAATTATAAGTGACCATTTTTTTGTCCAATTTAGAAAAGGGTGGACAATGAAAAGCTCTCTGGTGATTTAGCATTCTTGTATATTACAGATTTTTACTGTTCTTTTAGACTCTTACTATATAATTGCTACTTGGACATTGATTTATTCCTCACAATTACAACTCCCTCACATAGAGCATTTTAGCTCCAAATAAGGCTTAAATTCCAACATTATCAGAACATGTTTTACATATTTTTGCCTAAGTATTTTTTCATTGTATACAGGGTATATACACATTATATCATTGCTGACAGAACGTTTTATACTTTTATTCCCCTCCCCTTTCTGCTCCTAAGGCAAGAACAAGTATTTAACTGCGTTTCTTTCCTCTCTTGCCTTCCTGGTATGGGTAACCTAGACATTTCTGAGCAGTCCTTTAAATGAGGTGACTTATGTGAGAAACAATAATTTCCATCTGTAAATGTTTTGCAGGTTCCACCCTTTCCTGAATCTTTTTAATTACAGACCATAAAGACTTGGGCTTGCTTTTGGCTCTGTAAACAGTAGTAACATTACTTGTGATACTGAATCTCTTTATATGGGTATGGGAAGAGAAAAAGAACACGATAATGTCAAATGCAATGTGAAAGCAAAATCTTACTTATGTACCTCTGTATTGCTGAGCATAGTAAATATACGGGAAATTTTATTACTTCTCCTAAATTAGATTTTATTAAGCCACATGTAGAAGAAATTATTGCTACGGAAGAGACACCCGTTCCAAATGAAACCCCTCCTGTGGAAACAGAAAAGGATACAAAAAGCAACCAGCAAGCAGCAAAGACGACTGACGGAAAGGCAGCAGTAGCAGAAATGGTTCCTCAGCCCGCAGAAAGCTTGGATAGGCAGGGAAAGAAACCACCGGGAAAAAAGCCTTGAGTAAACCCCACTGTTCTTAAATGATGAACGTGATCTTGTTATGATCTGGATAATAAGTTGAAGCTGAGATTTCATGGGTGGTAGACTAGCTGTAACATTTTAACACAAAAGTTTATTAGTGTTTTTTTATAACATTTATAATACTTTATAACTTCAATGGCATAGTAGATGGTCACCTCTGTCTCAGTACCAGATTAATTGCACTGCAGGCATTTCTAACTATCTTAATAACAATCCACATACCGAAAAGGTGATTTTAATTACTGAAAAACATCCATGTTAAGCAGAGTTTATTAGAGTGAATCCTGTCCAGAAGTGACCTATTTATTACTCTGTAAAAGAATGTTGATATCAGTTATGTGGATCTGTTAATTGATATTTGTAGGCCATCACAGCTTGAGGCAGACCCCGCTTACTTTCTCAAGGAAACCATACATACAGTTAATGCTATGTGCTGGCTAGACTTTTCACCAAGATCAATTTGGCCACAGGAGAAGATCTTCAGAAACACAGCCATCTCCCATGGATGCAGGGGGCTAGAAGTAGGTTTTTCTTTTAATCCAGGTTTCTTTCATAGAATCATAGAATGTGTTGGGTTGGAAGGGACCTTTAAAGGTCATCTAGTCCAACCCCCCTGCAGTAAGCAGGGACATCTTCAACTAGATCAGGTTGCTCAGAGCCTCATCAAGCCTGGCCTTGAATGTCTCCAGGGATGGGGCCTCCACCACCTCTCTGGCAACCTGTTCCAGTGTCTCACCACCCTCATCGTAAAGAACTTCTTCCGAATGTCTAATCTAAACCTCCCCTGCTCTAGTTTAAAACCACGGCCCCTCATCCTATCGCTACATGCCCTTGCAAACAGCCCCTCCCCAGCTTTCTTATACGCCCCCTTCATGTACTGGAAGGCCGCTATAAGGTCTCCCTGGAGCCTTCTCTTCTCCAGGCTGAACAACCCCAACTCTCTCAGCCTGTCTTCATAAGAGAGGTGCTCCAGCCCTTGGATCATCTTAGTTGCCCTCCTCTGGACCCGCTCCAACAGGTCCATGTCCTTCCTGTGCTGAGGACTCCAGAGCTGGACACAGGACTCCAGGTGGGGTCTCACCAGAGCAGAGTTCTTCATGCAAACCTGTTTCATCAGGTGGATCAGGATGACATCTGGCCATTCCTTCTCATCGAGACCACTCAGGACTCTCCACTTCATTAATTCCCCCATGGCCTTGGTGAGGTACTATGGATATTGCATTAACCCATAAAGTATCAGTCGCCCCATGTGCTGATTTCTCTGCACCCTTTTTGCTACAGCAATCATATTTCTGTTTCCAAGAGCTGCTAAACCCTTTGTCCCCTTTCCCCTCAGTGTCTCAGCCCAACGCTATCCCTTCTTCCCCTCACTAGGCTATCAGACCCGCTGGTTTCTTATAAGGAAGTGTAGCTTCATGGTCCATGTAAAGTGAGGAATAAATGGAGGCCAAGAATCTCTGCTTTAAATCACTACCGTGCTCACTCACATTCATTACTGTGCTCATTCACATGTTTATGTACTAAGGATATAAGAAAATATGACTCATTTGTGGATGCTTAGATACTTTGAAAGAAGCAGAGTTCAAGCTGAAAAACAAACCAATAAAAATAAAGGTCAGAACGTATTTTGTTAATATGCAAGCTGAATTCAACTTTTAAATGGCCAGGAATTATTAAATAGAAGAAATAAAAATAAGATACTTTAATTACTAGGAAAATGTTTTTATTGATTTCAACTCTTAGAAGGCTCAGTCATATTATATTGTCTTTTTCCAGATGGATTATTAATGAAAGGTTACTGAACTCTGCTGATATTTCTAGGGTATTAGCTCTGTGACAAATATGGAAATACTGAAAAAAACCAAGAAATATCAGTTTCTAATGCAGCATTATAGAATTGTTAGCATGAGAAAACAAAGAATCTTAATAGCATATAAATGTGTAACACCCAAGACACTGATATCTCTGAAAGAAAGCAAACTGTTTCCTTCCAGTAGAATTCCAACAGGGTTATTCAAGTCTCTGTAAAACCAACAGAAAGATTCTTCCTGGATGAAATACTAGATAAGAGTGCTTATATGGAGGCAATTAGAGTAATAACATTTCTGTAAACAAGGTAAAGGATATAAGTAATTTGGATGGTCCATTCTGGGTGACAGAAAGATGTGGGATGCAACAGAGAAAAAATTATGCAAATCATAATATTGACTGCTACACAAAAGAAGTGGTGGGAGAAACTTAAAATTCAGACTGAACTGCAACTAAAATCATCCTACTAGACGTAGGTACTGTTTGACACATAGAGCTTGATTCAGTTCTACATTACATCTTGTTCTACATCTATGGTTATAGTTTAAATTAGAAAACTGGAGTAGCCCATCAGCGAACACCGTAAGTGTAGGTCCCATACGGAAATGCAGTAAGGACTTTTTAAATGGGAACCTTAATGCATGTAGGTTCTCATGCAACTGTTACAGCAAATGTTAAATATCTACAGATGTGCAATTACATCACTCTGCCAGAGAGCCTGGCCTTTCAAAACATTACACAGCTGCAGGTTGTTTCACACAACTCTTAACCGCTCTCTGCCATGGCAATTATTTCAACCTGCCTCACCTCTCTAAAAATCCATCACCTCTTACAGCTCTTTCGGGTTGGGAGCCTGTCTTCCACAAACATCAATGGCAGCCTGTAAGTTATATATAGAACAGCCTGTACCACTGAGAGCCTGATCCAATTCCTGCAAAATGCCACAGGGGTCTTTTCATTGGTTTTAATAGAAAACAAGCTGGATCTCAGAAGAATGTTCTAAAAACGTCCCAAATCTCAGATTACAACGCCCATTTTGCTCACTGTGAAGCCAACGGCAGATCTCCCTTTTGTGTCATTGTAGCAGCATCAGGTCTTATCTTTTTGCTGAAGGGAAAACCAGTATTTTCAATTAAAACCTACTTTTAAAATTTAAACTAAAATGCACTAGGGTTTGGAGGTTTTTTCTGTTAAATTTGGATGGTCCCTCAAAAAGCTGGAAATGCAGTTACATCAGTATTGTTCTACTGGAAACTATATGCTATCCAGAAGCACAGTGTTTTCTGCATGATAAATGAAATACACAAATAAACATATAAAAGATTAAAAAAAATCAAAACTATTATTTAAGCTGTAGTTGTTCACAAATGTAAAACAAAGCATTCAAAATATTAACAGAATTGTTGAGTACATTAAAGTTTATTGTTACCATGTTTTTCTTGCAATCTAAATGTATAGTTTGTATTCTATTCTCCATGATAACTATGAAAAATTGTTTCAATCTGTCCATTACATAACGATAGAATGCAAATTATTTCTGAAACAACAGAATCCCCTATCAAACACACAGAACCATTTGACTATATTTAAAATCAGACACTGGTTGCAATGTTTATCCAAAGTGCCACTTCTGGATAATATCTTCTTTCTCACCTACATATTCCATTCCAGCATGCATTACTCTTGACGTTCAGAGTTATAACTCTATGATAAACTCATGTTCTTGTGTTATAACAACAGTGTGCAAAAGTATTGCATTAAACTATATTATCTAATTGCCTTCCAAAATTACAAAGTGTTATTTTTTTAAGATGAAAGAAAATGTGAAAATTAGGCTTTGCCTTCCCTTGTAGTAAAGACATTGTGATTCCACGTGTCCTTGAGCTCCTCTGAGAATTACTTCTGGATTTGTTACCCAATTATTGAGGAAGACCTGTCTGTGGTCTGGGACTGATAAACTGTAATTTGATAACATATAAAGCCGTAATCTTTGAAGCAGCTAGTTGCAAAGTGAGATCATCCTTAAACTAGCGTAGGGCAGACCTCTGCTCTGTGTCCTTGAATAGTAACTATAATAACCACACATCTGAAACAAATCTTTCCACACAAGTTTTCTTGTGTTGTTAAAATGATAGTAAATTTTGTTAAAATGATAGTAAATTTTAAGAATTGAAGTAAAATGTTGCCCAGGGAAAAGAACAACAAGAGCAACAAAGCTGTGAAGAGAAAAATGTTAGAGAAACTGCTCTGTTGCACAAGGCCTTCTGGAGATGAAGCTGCTGTGAGAGACACGGTGAGGGGAGGGATGAGACCGACGGCAGAGAGAAGAGGGCAGGCACCAGATTTGGCTGCAATCTTCTGCTGACTTTTCCTCTTGTCTCACTTCCTATTTCATTATGCAAGATGTCTTTCCTGTAATCTTTCTCCTTCTGCATTTTCAAATGCAACACCTTTCCTTCCCTCTTTCCCCACCTTGCATCTTCTAGCATTCATCCTATTTGATACAGTCATTTCCATTCACTGTTTCGTCACTCATACTGACAGGAGCAGAATAAAACCTCCTCCTTACTTAGGCTGTGATTTTGGCAAGGATAAGGAACCTCTTAACAGGAGGCCTGAAACCCTATCATATCTATTATCAGAAAACAGTTTGTGAAACACCCGCTAATGATTGACAAAGGGAGAAATGCTGCTGACATGAGACTTGATCTGAGTGTGCTGACTTAACAACCTAAACCTACAAACCAGCCCATCAGCTACAGTGGGACTATTGGTGTGCTTAAATATATTGGAGGCTCAGGGTATGGCCAGGGTACAGCCCTGAATCCTTACGACTGACTTCCCTTGTATTTATTTTTTTTTCCAACTGTTAAATGGGATTAAAAGGATGAACTAAATAAACTAAATTAAATTGTGACATGCTTTTATAATATCATTCTGATGCTGGAGAAGTTATTGAAACACTCCTGAGAGGACACGTGCAAGTCATGACTAAGATGCAGAGATAAGGAGCCCCTCAAGTTTACGGGGAAGATATAAATAGAGTCAACAATTAAAAAAAAAAAAAATTAAGGATATCCTGACTCCTGCAATATAAGCATGGGTGATGGTGGGTATGGGAATAAGTGACTACTCCAAACTATGGTTTCTGGGTGTTGTACGCACACAAAAAAGGCAAAATGACATAACAAAATCTCATCACTGATGTCAGCTTTTATGCCACATGTGGCCAAAGACTTTTTTTTTTTTTTTTAACTGCTGTAACAACTAAGCAAAAGGCCATTTTTTCTTTCACCTACAAATGTCAGCAACATGTTGAGCACTCAGAGACCAATGCAAGCTGGGGGTTGGTGCTACATCCCTACACCTACATCTCTCTACTATCTGCAGGACCACAAATCTTCTGAGACTTCACCGAAGCCATGCCGAGCACCCTATATCCTCCCAGACCTGTCATTTACCCCTGGCGCTCTGTATCCTAACCTGCTGGAGATCCTTCATCCTTGCTTGCCTAGCCCTAAGCAGGCTACCTCTCTCACACACTATTGCTGCTAGATATGATCTGTCAGTTGAACAGCCAGAGAGCCACTGATTTAAGTATGGCTCTAGGTAACACGCTTTCAAATTATTTCCCCTCCACCAAAGAAAAAAGTAATTTCAAGCAGTTGTTCTCATCTCTCCTTCCCTTTCCTTGATGGGGAAAATAATAGTGAAAAATTTGTGGTGAAAAGGCAAAATGAATGTAAATGAAGTGGCAGGTTTCCTGTGGCCTGGAAACCCTGGTTTACCTACCAGTGAGTTATGGTTCAAAAAGGACCGCAAATCATACACAGATGTAGAGAGATCCTGCCTACACCACTACAGTGTCTAACTCCACGCAATCAGAATGGAAACAAATCTCACCTGATACAGCTGTGGAAAACGCAAGCCATTTTTACAGCTTGATCATAATCTTCTATGTGTAAGTGCAAAAGAGTAGAGAATACAAAAGGAAAATACAGAGGGCTGCCTACTTCTGCAGCCTTCTGATTGTCTGGAGATGGTAATATTGGAAAGGAAAAGGTTACCTGAAGGGAAAACATTGTGTTTTCAAGCAAATGCTCTTTAAACAGAAGCGCCTATTCCAGGTCTGAAATAGAAAAGTATGACTTATCAATTTGTCACCCCTTTTCAAGTAAAAGATTTTTCTGTCACCCAAGAAGCTAGCCTGCTTTTGGATTAATTTTATAATAGGATCTAGCTTAAAATTGGTATTTGAGGATGTATGATAGATTTAGCCCCTACCTCTTATCTCCCTGTGAACAGGGCCGTCTGGAGTTGTCCTCTCAACTAAAAAAATCACTTGCTGTTATGACTAGCAAAGATAAGATCACAAGAACACAAAGATGATGTGGTCACCCTCACAATCTAAGGAACTAAGATGCCAAATAAGAAACTTGGTAAAGCAGGGAAATGATCTATTGGCTGAAGCACAGACTGAGTATTTGTGACAGATGTTATGGTAACGTTAGCTAGGTAATTATTATTAAGACATTATATTCAAATGGAAGGCCTCTTCAGAAAACTGCTGCAGCTGAAACATGGTTGCACCCAAGGGTGGAAAATTGCTCCAGTAGTCTGGTTTGCATCCGTTTATCCTGAGTTCTGGAAAGTGTTCTGAATTCGACTATGGATTTCTGACACTACAACGTTATCAAAATGGGCAGGCATAAAATCTGACCTTTCATTCTTTTTACATATGTATAATATAGTCACTCTAGACACGTAATTCTGCATTTGTGTCTTCTTCCATGAACTGCTTTCTTCAAAAATCCAGCCTGCATGTTATGTGCGGATAGATTTTTTTAGTTCCATGCTCAAAGGGATTTAAATATATTATTTGCAAATAAGCAAACTCACTGACTATAATCTTTTAGGCAGCTTGTACCAGGAGGTACAGATTAATAAACAGATCTTCTTATCTGTTTGTAGGACTGGTACAAAAGATTGTCAAGAATCTTTTGAGAGATACATGGGCTATCACAGTAAATTTTGTCTATACACTTCTTTGCATGCTAGCATGTCTTTTTGTCAGTTGCACTTAATACTGTTAACTAGCCTGTTTTCTTATGTGACAATTATATGAAGCCTATGTAAGAGCCCAAAAACGGCCCTAACAAGAAGTGGGGCAAAGCCGACTTTTAACAAAAACTCTCATGAACAGATTGGCAGATGAGAAAGTAACTGGCAGACAAATAAACATACAATAAAATAAAATAAAGAAGTAACATGGGTAGTGATGAAACAATTCACATCCCTGAAACCTAAACTGTATTTCTGTTTATGCTACTCTTTTCTTCTCCCTTTTTTACACTGAATGCTGTTCAGGGTGAGAATACTATCCTGTTTTAGTACATATTATGCCTCACAATCATCTGGGGCCTCTGGGCAATAGAATGACTCCAGTAAATAACAACACATAACACAGCCAACTACAGTGAGCAGCGGTGTGAATCACAAAAGCAGCGGGCAAGTGAAGCTGCTGACCTGTAATACATACCTGGCCTGCTGGACACGTTTTGATTTTGCAATTCTGCACTTTCATCTAAAAATAATAATAATAAAAAATTTATTTTTCAGCCTCCTGTGAGTAGACTAGCAACTTTCAAAAGAAGGATGCACTGCCAGATGTCTAAAGCTGCAAACACCCCGGACGCGGCGTTTCTTTTGAAACATCCCCGTCACGAGGTGTTAATTCTGAGACACAGCTCAGACCACGGCTATAAATAGCCGCGGAGAGCCAGCACTTCCCTGCTAATCGCCGCAGGCCGGGGCCCGAGGGAACGGGCGGCAACCACGCCACGGCGGTAGGTAGCCGAGCTGCTTTACCTCAGCCTCGACAACTCAGGGCCGGGACAGGAGACGAGGAGGAGGCGGGGCGAGGAAGACAGGAGAGAATGAGGAGGACGTCGGGCGAGGAAGGCAAGCCGCGGGCGGCTGCCTCAGCGAAGCCGCGCTCGCCACAGCCTCGTGCCCCTTCGCTGGCGCCTCCTGCCCCACACCGACCCCAGTCCCCGTCCCCCCCAATTCCCGGCACTGAACATGGCAGCGGCGACGCGCTCCCCACTTCCCTGCCGCCGCTCCCCCTCAGCCGGCTCCCGCCCCGCGCACGCGCACCCACCGCGCGCGTCCTTTCCCCCCCCGCCGCAACCCTGCGTTCGCCCCAAGGTCACGTGGCGCCCGGGGCGAGGCGGGACCCGCGCCGCTGAGGTGGCGCGCGCGCCGCCCGCCCGCCCACTCCCCACCCGCGGCGGCGCGTCCCCGCCCGTGCGCCGACGTGCACGCGCTGCACCAACGGCCGCCGCTTGGCGCAGTTCGCGTCCAGCCCGGCGCGGCGCGTCCCGGCTCCCTTCTGCCCCCCGCCTCCCCCCGCCCCGCCGCCGTTCTCTGGCTCTTCCCCCGCCATTCATCCGCCCGTCCGTCCCTCCTCGGCTGGCGGCGGGCCCCGCCGGGCCTCGCTGGAGGTAAGGGAGAAGGGGAGCCGGGGTGGGGAGGGGGCGCGCCCGGGGGCGGGGTGTCGGCCTGTGTGAGGAGAAGTGAGGGGATGGGGGGGGAGGCCGAGCGAGCCCGGACGGCTGCGGGGAAAGGTGGGCGGCGGAGGGCCTGCCCCGGCCTCGCTCCCATTCCCGGAGAGGGCTCCGAGAACCCGGCGGGGGGGAAGAGGGAGCATCCCCCTCCTCATCCTCTCCCCTGGCTGACAGGTGTGGGTGCTGTCACCCTACCCGGCCCCCTGGAGCTGCCTGCCAGCCGTGCTGGTGACATGAAGGCGGCGTGCCCCTTGTGAAACGTCGGCTTTTCTGGCTCCGCTTTGGCGGTGCGACTCTTGAAACGTTCAAAATCGCGATAGGTGCCTTGCTGCCCCCGAGCTCCGTGCGTTTTACGGATTTGCGTTTCTTAAACTCGGGCTGTTAACTTGCCTACCTGCCGGGCACTTCTCCTTTGGGTTGGTTTTTGTTGTGTTTTTTTGTTGTTGTTGGGGTTTTTTTTCTATTTATCCTTCCTAGTGCAGGCTGTATGAAGCGTTAATCACTAGAAGTATGCTGTCTGCATTTTTTGGTGTATGTGTTTTGAGTTTTTGCCAAGTGCACGTCTAAATTAATTTGTGTGAACTGCATTTTTCCTCTTGTTAAGTGATTACTGAGTACATGTAGCAGACATCAATGATGTTTAATAGAGCAAGACAATATGCCGTGTAAACTCGTGCATTTCCAGCCAACAAAGTGATGTCATAAATATACCTGTGTTTTGGCTGCACCTTGTATGTGCACATCGTCTGATTACTTTTTTCTTTTGCAAACAAAATTCCATTGTTGTTACGAGAGACAATTTCTTAGCCATATGCCATAATGGTATATGGTATTATTTAGGATACCATCAGAGGAGAAAATGATAGACAATCCTACAGAACTCAGTTGTTTGGCTTTGTTTTTTTTATACTTTATAATAGCATTTCTTAAGACAATTTTGAATACTGAACTCCTTATGTTTGCAAAATATATTGGAAGAGGAAAATGTGGAGTTATACACATTTTAAGAATGTACAGATATTCATTAGAATAAAAAATAGTAAGTCACGATATGCCTTCACTTTGTGTTAGTGAAAGTGTGGGTATGTCAGTAATTCAGTGTATACCTAATCATTGTTGGTGTACGTACTAGGCAACTAGCTCTATCCAGGGCCATCAGTTGTTTCTTCTCTCCTAGCTCCTGCTATAGTTTTTTTTGCAGCCCAGAACATACAAGAATGTAAACAATTTTGCCATCTCCTACAAAAGTCAAGGATGATGTATTTTCTTGAGTAAAGTAAGGAAATGATCTGTGAGGTGCTCTGTAAAAACATATTACTATTATGTAATAGAATATTAAACTGATAAGCTGAAGTTAAAAAGTTTCTAAATGAACTCAGCATGTCAGGAACTTTGAATGAAATGCTGTTTTATCTGGTATTATTCTTAATTACAGTAGGAATAACTAGATAGTGATGAAAGGCTCTTGTAAGCAATTATAGCATTAATTTTTAAGCTCATAGTACAACTTTTCAGTTAAGTGTATCAAAATGTTTAGGTTTTTTGATGGCCTGTAAAAGAGGTGTGTTTGAAGTTGTCTTATTCTTAGTACTTAACGTTTTGGTTTGTTACAAAATTAAGCTTAGTTCTTTGTTATTATTTACTTGGAAGACATGTAAAATGTTCCAGTTTTGCAGTGCAGAGAACTCTTTGTTCTTTCTCCCTACTTCCAACATTTCTCTCCACTAATGTAAAGTCATGATCAATTATGGGGAAATATAAACTGCACTTGCTGCACTTGACACCTCCTTATGTATCTTGAGGCCCAGAATAGCCCGTCTTTGCATTGCATCATACTGCCCAGAGAACGTGCAATCTAGATCAGAAAAAGCTGAAAGGATTTTGTTCAAAGCCACATTGGGAACATCTACGGGTTAAATTAGTTGCATTTGTTGCCCTCTTCCTGGAAGGTGCTCACATGGTTATACTCCAGATCACAATACATCTTAAGTGCAAGACCACAGCATTTGCAAATACGTTGTGTGTAACTGTCTGAAAAGGGATGAAAGGACACCTTCTGGTGTGAGGTTTGGTGTTGCATGTTATGTGGATCCATAGTGAAAAAGCTTTCAGGCTTACACGAAACAGTGGGTGATGTGTTTGTGATCAAATTCAGGTCTAAAGCATACGCATTAGATGTCTTCATCCCATACTGGGCAAATTCTGAGAACATAACTTTGTATCCCAGTGATTTTTGCATTTGGCAGCGCTGATCAGGAGTGCTTTCTTTATGAACCTTTGATCTCATTGAAGCTGCTTTTTAAGATTCTGCAGTAACACAAACATGTCATCTCTGTAAATATCTCACTGTTATATAGGTAAGCAGAGATTATTTTTTTAAACTGGTAATTAAAATTACTCTCTTAATGTAATTTTAATGTTTCACTTAAAAATGAGTTTTTATTTTGCCTAGCTGCTATCTCATCTTGGTTGTTACAAACAATCCAGTATGTACTAACATTAGAGCTTACATTTCAGTTTGTGCAGGCACGCTGATTCAATATGAAACTGTCATGCCAGTCATGTCATGCCAGTCAAACTGTCATGCCAGTCAAGCAAGGTTGTCTTTGTGTTTGAGTTTAAGCGTACTTGAGGGGGATTTATTTTTTTTTAATTTTGATAGAAATTTCTTTTTTTCTTATGTATATATTTCAAGGGAGTTTCCAAGTAAAGGATGCTAGCTTCCTCTTCCTATTTATTTTGTTGTTATCAGTTTCTTTCAGCTTTGCAGTAATGTAATTTGTCATTAACTGCCAGAAATTGTCTGAGTCACTCTTTTCCCAAAACTAAGGGACAATTCCTTATTGCTGCTGTCTGTAGGGATAAGAATTATAATTGAGGAACCGGCTCATTTATTTATCCAAAGTGCTTAAGTTTGATACCAGAAATGTAAAGATGCAAAGTAATAACAGAAAAGTCTCCAGTGTACTAGGTGACATTTTTGTGTTGGTCTACGTGGCTGAAGCCAGCACATGCTAAGTCAGTCTTAGGCCAAGTCTTTAGGTTTACTTGTCTTTTTTTAGACTGCATAACTGCCTCCTCATGTGCTGCTTCTGGATTGATGGTTATGAAAGGCCTTTTAAAGGAAATGCGTAAAGGATTCTTTGCAAAATTCTTTCAAAGAAGTGCTTCCAGTAATGAATTGTGGCTGAGATTCCATTAGAAATGCAAGTAGCTGTCTCTCACTTGGCTAACAATAGAATTTAGTTTGTGGTGGAACTGAAATACAAAGACTTTAAAAAAAAAATAAAATTACTTAGTGGTGACTTAAAGCTGTTCATTCTCCAAATCAAATGTGTGCATGTTAACACAAACGAGAAATCTGCGAGGCTGCTTTACAGGTTTGTCATGTCCCATATAGACAGTGCAGACATGCTATTGTGTGCTAAGGATGAACAGATACATCCCTCAGACAAATGTATGATCTCTGTGTTCATTAAAACTCAATAATGCAAGTAGATGGTGTTTGGTGAATGAGTAAGCATATGCTACTTTGCTCAACTATATCTAATTTTCCCGGTCCCAGTATCTCATGCTATGAATACCTTTTATGTGGGAATTCTCTAAGACTAGCATTTTTACCCAATTTTGTAATGAAATAGCTAGGTCTTACATGCAAATGAAATTTATGGAGGCTCTTCTATTTTGGTACATGCTCATCAGTTCAACAGTATGGAGAGTTTATCAAGTAAAAAAAGTTTTCTTGTTTATATACACTATATTTAAAACTTCTTGGGTATTCCATGTATGTATTTCTCAGAATAAGTATATTTCTGCTCTTTCTTGTCAACCTGAAGATATGTACTAGTCTCAGATCTTATATTAGTGTGTCCATTCTAAAGGTAATCAAACCACTAATATATCAGGATGCATTTCATGCTTAAATACATGAGACTGTTCTTCTGCTTTGACTTTTGAATCCTGGAAGGTTGTAAGAAAATAAAAATACGCCTGAGGCAGATCAGTGCCTGGAAAGAAATCTTTTTAAATGCAGAAAATAGAAAGATAAGGGATTGCTCATTAGGGAAATGCTTAGTGCTTTATAGAAACATACAGGAAAAGCTTCATCTGTTTTCTCTAATCTCATGTAAAAATGAGATAGATGGAATTTCTATTCAGAAACTTTCGTTTCTGTGGTATGTGTCTGGAAATAAGTTCAACCGAGGATGATGTGGCTGTAGAAGAGCCCGTGCTGCTGGAAGTAGGTATGTCAAGTGTGGCAGGCACTTGTGTGGGATATGCCCGTGCAGGTTCCAAAGGGCTGTGCTCTTGGATTAGCCAGTTACCTCTTTTCAGTACTCTTGAAAGAAGTTAAGGTCTTCACGTACATAAGATAACGTAAGCTTTTGATTGAACTGATCATTTTAACAGTAAAACTCACTTTATGGACTTTTAAAGTATTGTTCTCACTGAAGTTCCTTTGCAAACAGAAAAAAGGTAATTTGCTAAAAAAAAAAGAAGAAAATGTTCAGATTAATACACTGGAATCAGATGATTCATAGTAGATCATACAGATATAACTGTTTACATGTTACAAAAGAGCCAAGTCCAAGTAAACTGCGCGTTTCCTGTCTTACTATCTTTTTTTTTTTCCTTAGAGATAAAAAGAATACTTAAGCTGCACGCAAAAATATTCTCATTTGAATGTCTCTTGACTCTACCTGACAGGAGATCTTGAAGATACTGAATTTGCTGTTTTGTATCATAGATGGAAAACTAGACATTTGATTTTACTGTTTTTTTAACCCCAAGTTTAGTGGGCAATGCATTGCTTTTGTATCACTGGTATTTCTCTAACATCTATTAACTCTTTGGATTCTTGTACCGTACTGTTATTACTGGTGATAGTCTTTTTTCATTATTTTTATTTTTTGGACTGCTGGGAATGGTGGGTGAAAGCAGGTAATGCTGCCTTTAGTCTTCAGCATTTCCGAGCAAAACTTGATTTTTAGCTGCATGTAACTCTGCTAGAATGGAACATTCCAAGTTATATATTAGCTGCCTTTGGCCTCTATATGGAAAATTTTAGCAACTGTATTCGTTTTTTATAAGAAGTGAAACTTGACAGTATGTTTCCACTCTACTAGAGGAAAAATTTTAGCTGTTTTCTCTTAGAAAAATTCTCTGAGGCAGATGGTCTTCATTCAGTATGTCTTCTGTTATTCATGTGTAAATTTACTTTAATTTGGCAAAGTTATTAGCCTTTGAATTAGGTTTAAAAGTCCATAATGAGGATGGATAGACTTTTGCAGTTAAAAGTAACAAACATGCTGTACTGAATGTATTTTATCACAAGAAGGAACGAGCAGAACTGTATTTCCAGTTTCAATAAGCAGATGCTTCAGACCAGGGCTAGGATCAAGAATTTGAGCACAGGGAAGTGTTTTCAGTCCCAGCCTGATTTTTGTAATCTCTATTGGAGAATTGGTAACTCTTCCATTTTGTTTGCACCTGATAGACAAAGTGTAAAAAGTGCACACAAAAAAAGAAGTGGAGGGGAATTTAGGAACTGAATTAGAGGCCTGGGGAGAACGGATCTTTTCCAATGTCAGGATAGGGTGTGAGAACTGAGAACTGGGGTGCTTAAGTCTTAGTTGATAGTAAGTAAAAGTGATTTGGGGCAGGATGAGGTGAAGGAGACGTACGGGACATGAACAAAGGTTGTCTTGTATTTGCTGTATCTGTTAGGATATGTTAATTAGAGGAGGATTTGTCTCATTCATTCGTCTCAGCAAATTTATCCTGATGTCTGAGTGAATTGTGATTGTACTAATAGAAGCTCGTGTCTATAGGATTTCTGCTTCCTTCCTTCCAGAATTTAGAATGACAAGTACTTATGAAAGCCGGGGAAAAGGCCTGGAGCTGTGTTCTGGCCACACTTGTTCTACAGTTCCTATATAGTACAATCAAATCACTTATACGTAATTTTCACAGGCAATCAGGCTTTTTTTATTTTTGTAGTGACCATCTGGGATATGTAAATCTGATTAGCAGCTACAAATGTAGCCTATGGAAGCAGTGTTTTGAATATGCAAAGAGGTAAAAAATGGAGGGAAACTCTGCAAAGTCAAGTTTTAACTGTGCTAAAACCCCCTATATTTTTAATTCCTAATGTCCTGGCCTGGGTTTTCCATTGCGTATGTGGAAAAAAAAAAATAATACTACATCTCTGGGATGCTGTAAAACTAAATGAATGCAATCAAATATATGATAAAGGTTACTGTAGAAAAGTACCATTTAAAAATGGAATCATACTTCCCATCAGGGATTTTGACTAATGAGCAATGGGATAAAATGTGTGGACTCAGGAAGAACAGAGGGGGGAAAAAAGAACATAGAATGATGACTGATCTTTGTCAGGAGTATTAACTTGCGTGAGGCTAGTGGGAAAACTCATATGTGCTTTCTGAGGCTAAACCACAGTAAAATCCACTCACACCAAAGACCTGGATTAAAGTTGCATGAAAAACATTGCTTCTAATACTTTCCAAATTTGGGGTATTTGCTTTTCAACACTAAAGCTAATTTTCCTGTGTAAATTGTAAGTAAATAGCATAGTACTTAAACTTACTCAGAGGGAATTATATTTTATTTACCTTATTAATATTGAGAAATGAAAGACAAGGAGGCTTACTAAACGTGCAAAGCTTATTACCTGTCTAAAATCTTACCTTACTGCCGGTGCAGTGAACCCAATTGTATGGGTGTTCTAGAAAGGCTGTCTTCTAAAACACTTTTAGAAGCTTTGGAGAAAATAATGTCAATCTGAAATACTGAACAATAGTGAAATAGAATAGATGTAACAGAAAGTTATACAGAAAAAAATAACATAAAGCTAGGTCAAAAGTGTTTGAAAAGAAGCACTGGCTTACAAAGTTGGCTCCATTCTGCTCATAAGTGTGTGTGGTTTACTGTGTTTTAATGTAACACACGATAAAGGAATGATGAACAAGCAGAGGAGAACTGAGTGTGTCTAGTAGTTCTTAATATCCTATAAAAATACTTGTCATGTCTGCTAACAAAACAAGTGGCTTTTCCTGTGAAGAGCCACATTAAATACAAACCTACTCAGTGTATAGGAAAGGGCTCGGAGATGGTAGCAGTTTATTGCAACCTTACTGCAGATGTAGTAATCCAATACTCAATTTAGGAGTTTGTCATCAAGACTGATTTAGTTTTCACCTTGAGTGTAGTTCATTAATTATTTTGGAAACCTAAAAGCCATTTGGCTGTATGCAATAATGTGATTCATTGCACTTGCATCAGAGTCCAATGCATAAAATTACGAAATTTACAGGAGAATGGAGTGAAAGTGGTAGTAGGATCCTAGATTATTTTTTAGTTTGTAATTCAAGAAGTAGTCCTCCACATTCTTCTGTAGGAGAGGCAAAGCAACACTGTGCGGGTGAGGAAGAGATGCATGCGTTTAAGGTAGCGAGGGAATGGGTGGAGGGAATGTTAATGGTCCTCAGAGAATGTCTTTCCCACTCAGGGGTAGAATTGTTTCCTTGTGCTGCTATACTTCCTCAGTTATTTCACCTATCCGTGATACTATTTAGAGAAGTAATGACACTTCAAAATTCCTCAGATCAAAAAATTCTTACTCTCTGTCATGGAGCTAGGTATACAATAAGCTTTTATGTGTTGTCCACATACCGAAATTATACTGCTTTTACAATTTAAAGTTTAAAGAAAGTAGGAAAACTTCCACAGGACAACAGTGTTTATTTTGGTATGCATTGGTTTTGTATGATTTAGTATTAACTTGACACCAGGTCAGTTTTCTCTTTACTACTATAATGCAATTTCAAAAAGGGGGGAAAATAGCCCACAAATACCAGACCCTGAAATGTCATCAAATTTGTCCTATAAAATGTCACCAGCTAGCCCAGTGAAACCATCGGCAGAGGGAGCAGGCACATGGAGCAGTGGTAGGCATTCTTGAATTAGGTGTGCAGCAGGCTGAACTAGGACTTTGAATGCTGCTACGGGCAGTGGAGTTGCAACAGTGGGTGAAAAGTCTCCAAGTGAGCTAATGTAGGCTTTGCTTAAGAATCATTAACTAAATCCCTGTTTCTTTTCATGGGAGCTTCAGTTGAAGTCATGTGACCTGATGTAAAACAACATCATTGCCTATCAGTGCAAACATATGGCAAAGTCTGCCCATGTTATTACTTATCTCAAAGAGTGCAAGGGGGCTGTGACATTTCAAGCAAAGCCTATTGGTGAGGGAGTTTCTATGTGAGCCTTCTTAAAGAAGCGCTTCCTTTTTAATCATAATATTGCGTGGGAAAGCATACCAAACACTTTTCTCTAAGAGACCAGAAGATTTACATAATTCTTCTGCTTCTATGGAAAGAGAAGAAATGCTGATACAACATTCTGTTATGGCTGTAAGCTTTGCATTTACCTGTACTGTGGAAAGTTAGTTTCCTGTTTTCTGAGATGCATTTCTCAGAACAGGATGATTTTGAAGATGACTTCAATAGAAGTGGTGTTGCTGCCCATGAAAGGGTTCCTTCTGGAATCTTGGTGAGTTTGACTGATTTATTGCTGAGTACGGGTATATAATTTACTATAGCATGGTTAAAATATCTAAAAATTGACTGCCTGTATTTACTAATATGTGGAAGCCTTAATTAGGCATTCAACAGACTGACTTTGTTTTCCATTTTTTTCTGTAAGTGCTCTGTGCAGTACTAGGAGCAATCTTAAACCCCAGTTCCAATCTTTACTTAGGAGCAAAGATATTTTTGTTTGTTCATTTTTGCTGAGTAGACAGTGGTCCTGTTTCACATGGTTGGTTTCCCCCCAATCTTTTCAGGGTACAAAATAGAAGCTAGTAAAATACTTGTAGAAGATTTTCTCTGATTAAGGAAAGCTCCTGCCTCATAAATACATATACGTGCAAATATAGGCAAGATGAGATAAATTGAGAGAAACCATTGCTATGCATGCTTTCTTATTTTGTTTTTCTACCCAATCTCTTAAAACAAATACTTCTTTACTGTTTACATCATGTAGTGTTAGACTATCTTTTAATCCTCTAAATGAATCTCAAAATAAATGGGATGTATAAATATCTACTCTCCTGTAAGGTAAGATCTACATTTAAGTAACTTTTTTTTTGCAGTGGTAGTTAAAATATATGCCCTCTAAAGCTGTATCTTTCTAGATACAATTGCTTCTCTAGGCAATCTGATAGCTTGCCTTTGAGTAACTTGTACTCTGCTTTTTCTGTTGTTGAACTGGGCGTTTGTAGTGTTCATGTTCATAGGGGTGCACCTGTATAAAAGGTGTTGGCTTTAAGAACACAAAAATCACGCTGTTTACTTTTACTAAAAAAGTACTCCAAATGCACAGGAAATTTGTGGACAGCCTTCTGATTATGTCTTGCATTTGTATATGGATAATACTGAATAACATAAAATTATTCAGGAAAACATGTTGGTTTTGTAGCAGCAAAATAACATCTTTGTTAATAGTACATGGATATAATTCCTATCCACAAACCTCCCGCTCATGTTATGCTAGTGTAAGCATTTCCTGGTGATGAGTTTTGAAAATTTGTCTATCACATAGAACGTGTTAGATACTTAATCTGAACTGTAGTGCTGTTTAATCATTATTTCTGAGGATCATTCTATTCCTCACTGCTCTAACATGAGCAAGTCAACCAACATGGACGGGTTTAATTTTAGTTTAACTGATTTGAGTATTTTGTAGGTGGAGGCACAAAATTTTATTTTTAGTTCTTGAACTTCCAGAGCAGATACTGTCTTTTCTTATATTGTATTTGCTGTTACACTCTCTCTCAAAAAAAAAAAAAGAAAAGAAGCAGCAGTTTAAGTTTCTGCCTTTTGCAGTGTAATGGCTTCTTGCCAGAAAGAAATCTTTTTTATGATATAGGACAGAGAGATTCTTTCCCCACTCCAATTACACTTGCACTTAGCTTAGTAGTATTAATATATTCAGCTATAAGAATTTTTGCATAAACTTTCAAAAATCAGTCTATCTATGACTCAAGAGACATAAAGTGTTTTTCTGCTATGAGACCTTAGGTATTGATAGCCTTTAAATTTCCTATCCTAGAAGACTAAGTAGTGGTGAGCTACATTAACTTCAGCTTTTATACGGAGTTCTGGAATTTGACTGCATCAGGTAATGTATACTCTGGGTATCAAAATAAATAAAAGTTTAAAGCTAAACAGTATTGTGAAATATTGCTGCATTGCCCTTTCTTAGCTTGTCTTGTCCATCACACTTCTGTCTTGAATTGTAGAACTGGAAATTGGTGTGTTTTTTAGGTTCTTATAGCAGGTTATGAAGGCATACTGCTCTTTGCTTTTCTCTGCTTTCAGGACAATGACATCTAACAAACGTTTACTAAGCACGAAATAGAGTGTTACTGAGGAAACACTTTGTCTTACCAGTTATTCTGTGATCAGGCTATTTCTATCGCATCTGTAAGAATTAACACAGTAACATTTCATGCTGTTCCTCTATATAGTCAGGTTCAATAGTGCTCACCACAAGTTTTCCAACAATATACAATAAAACTTAAAGCAAAAAAGAAACTCACACAAAATTTTAAATTCTCCTAAGTGAGGTTCTGTTGACATTTGAGATTAATTAAATATCTCATGTTTCTCAGGTATGTAGTGACACTTTATTTCTATCTGATTATTCACTTGCTACAGTTTGAACCTTCTTAAATAACATGTTTATCTTACAAAGCGAACTGTTATGTTAAAAGCTGAACTGCAGCTTGGTAAGCAATGATATAAATTAGTTTCTGATGTACAAGTTTGTTTACTTACAATGTTTACATTAAGACTTGGATCATAAAAAGCTTCTTTCCTTATAAACATTGTTTTTAATACTCAATAGGTTCAAAAGTTCATAGCTTCTTCACACGTAAGAGGATACTCTGTTTATGTATGATCATAAAAGTGGCTGTGCTGTGAGCTACAGAAGTATAACAGATCTGTAAAAGAGGTAACTTTTACTACAGGAAAGCAAGAATATATGTAAAATAGGTGGGTCTTGTGGGTTTTTTGGTGATTTTCTGTGCCTAAGCAAGGTCAGGTAGCATGTATATGAGGAAAACTGGATTATTTATCAACTGAACTCAATTCTTACCAGTTGGTGTGAAATACTGATCTTCTAAACAGTTGCTACATTTAAGTTGCTACTTAAATGATAGAGAATTCATTGCTAATGTGCATTTCTCAAGTCCTATTCACTGAAATGAAATATATGGAAAGGAGACTCTATTAAGGACTTATATTCCTGATTGTGACAAACATTTCTTTTAACAAATTCAGTCTCCTTGGTGACAAGAAACCAACTATTCTTTGCAAGCCAATACCATAGACTCGTCTTGGAAGCAGCCAAGGTATAGCCATGAATGATAATGACTATGTGTTCGAGATTTTTTCCTAAGACTAAGAATTAAGATTGACTGTCACTGTAGTGGAAGACTAATTGCTTAAACAGTAGAGCAGAGATATTGCTACCTTTCCGTCTTGGGTTACAGTTCCATGAGATGCATCAAATATCTCACTTGTCAAAAGGAAGATGTTCAGTTCCCTGCCCTAGCCTTTTATTTTTCTAGCCCTCTGGTGCTGCTGTCTGTCTTGTGACTCTCTGGTGTTTGTCATGTTCTTCTTCGAGAGCTAATCTAATTTACTAACCCACTGAAACAAACAACAACAAAAAATGGGTAGACTTCTGCCAGTTGTGTTAGTGAGCTAAAATCAGCTTATTAAGAGGGTCAGATGAGGAAGGGTTGAAGTGAGACCTCCCCTTTTTACGAAGAGTGAGCTATGACTTCATTAGCAGGCAGTCAATTTTATAGTTGTACATGAACCTACTTAGAGATGAACTTGAATTTTATTAATCACTAATGTTGATAGGGAGTCCATTCTACTAATCTCATTAGTCACTCAATGACAGTCTGTTCTTTTTGTCTTCATCAACCATATTGTACAAAAGCTACGGGAGAAAATTCTCTAGTATGTTACCTTGTGTAGTAATTCTGTGGATAATTTCAAAACAGTTTTAAATCTGTATTGGAAATCCCCCATCTTTCTTTCTAAGTCTTGTGGAGAAGAAAGTTGTTTTTTTTTTTTTTTTTGTTTTTTTTTTTTTCAAAAATCTAAATATGATCAGGTAATGTATGTTAGGCTTGAGAAGCCTGAGACAGAGAAAAATACTTCTGTAGCTGCTCTAAATCTGTGAAAGTAATTTTAGATTTCTTGCATGTTTACAATTGTAATGGTACTGTTAGATGTTACAGAAGAAGCTTCCTTTTGAATGAATGCATTATACCCTGTGTTACGGTAAGGAAGACTTTGAAGGCTCAGAACAGAAGCAATTGATAAAGTACCTAGATCATGAAAACACTATCTAAACTCTTGTTTAGAGCCATTAAGAAAAAATGCTAAACCTTGTTCAGAGGCTAATAAAAATAGATTAGCAAATAGACAAATTCACTGTAGATTTTTTTGGTAGAAATATTATTCCAAAATAGAATTTTTACAATTTAAGCCCTGTTATGTGTTCAGTGTTGTTGTTTACTTGTTTGCAGTGGTTCTTTGTTCTCCCAAATACTACCCCTAACTTTAGAGGCATGCAATTGCTTGGATATATTTGAAGTGAGCTTGTAGGAGTCTTTAGGGTGGGATGCGGGAGAGGGCAGAATGAGGAAGGCTTGCAGTGAGTTTTCTAGTAGAACACCTTCATGGTTTTCCCGTCTCATTCTATTAAAGCTCAAATGTTCAGAGAAATCTTTGGACTCCTATTTCTTATTGGCAGTCATAGTTCACATTTTATTTTCAGTCTGAAAGACTTGCAGTCATTCAAAATTCATTCATTAACTTAAGTATTTTTAACAGGTCACACATCAGACAGAATGTTCCATACGTGATGCTATGTGTCCTTTGTTTATCTTTGTATTTCTTGTTTCTTTCCAGTTTGGCTATAGCATGTGTATGTCTTCCTTTCCTTGTATTCTGTCCTGAACTCACCACTCTCATCTAGTAAGATTTCTTCACCTAGACAACATACTGTTCTTTTTCAGTTTTCTGATGTCAGGAGTATGAACAAACACAAAAAACTGTAAAATATTTGTTTTCTCTGGACTGAAACTTGTGGAACCTGTAGAAAGTAGTTAGTGGGTAATTCTTTACACTTAATATATTGCATGAGCGTGTAAACTTGGTAAGACTTGCTTTTCACATATGAAAATGTAGTATTTGGAATTTAGTGTGTATCCTTTAGGTGTAATTTCTGTGGAAATAATGATTGTTAGCTAGTAAGTTATCTGCTCATGGACAAGAAGTGTGTTCAGGACAAGGTCATGTTGCTAGGTTCATTGTGTATTCACAGAGCAAACTTTACTTCAGTAGCTGTTTTAAATATAGGTACCTACAAGTTTCAATAAGCTCTTTAGAGAAGTATCCATTTTAACCATAGGTGATACTTACTGTAGTTTTATTTAATCAAAAGTTACTGGGAGAGTCTCAGTAACTTTGAATATCTGGCATCACCTACCACAGGTGGAAGTCTTGCTTGCCTCAAGTTTTAACTTCTGAAGGTCAATGTCAGTGTTTTTCAAGAAAGGTTTTTACAAGCTCATGATGTTTGTGTTGCAAGAGATTTTAGTACTTGTTTCATGGCAAATAAATTCACTGGTGTTGCACTTTCCTTATATAGGAAGAAAACTGGATTTCTTCCATATTTGTTTTCCCCACACTTGTTCTCAAACTCCTCTGTCTCCCATTAGATCTTTTGATAATTTCTTTAATGTGACTGCCATTTTTAAAATATAGAGCTGTAAAGGAAGAGTTACATGAGGTACACTATACATAACTTTTTCTGACTTAAGATTTTTTTTGCATCCTTACGTACAGTTATCTCCACTTTCAATAGAGGATAAGTTGTATTAAATAGGCAGTCTTCAGAGAATGAATTTGTCTCTAGCTTATCTGAGTAGTTAAGCATCACTTGAATCTAGGCTTTGGGCTTTAAAAAGTACATGCTTCAAAATTTACTTTAAAATATTTAAATAATTGTTCAAGTTAATAAGCTATTAAGAGTAGGTTTTATAACTCTGGAGACTGTTAGTAATGTATTAATTGGCTCAAAATTCTGTTGACTCTTGAAGGCATTTGTGTAAAGCCTGTTAAAATAATCAGCGTAATTGATAAATGACATTGCACATCTGTTTAGATGTTTTTTAAAAAAATTTTTTAAAAGAACTTTTTATGTTTTTAAAATGTATTTACTTTTTTTTTCTTCCTCTCCCTTAGTCTCAGACTATGAACTACGTAGGACAACTTGCAGGACAAGTCCTGGTTACTGTGAAGGAGCTGTACAAAGGCATTAATCAGGCAACCCTTTCAGGATGCATTGATGTCATTGTGGTCCGGCAACAAGATGGTACATACCAGTGTTCTCCTTTTCATGTCCGATTTGGGAAGCTTGGTGTATTGCGCTCTAAAGAAAAAGTGGTAAGTTCAGAAAGTGGGCCAAAACATAGTTTTGAATACCAATGCATTCCCTTTTTTCCCCCTCTTCCGTCCTTCCCCAGCTCCCCCCCTCCCCCATACCCAGTTAGCAGTCTGGTGTGGTACAGAACAGTTTCTCATATATGCTGTACAGAGGGATAGTTTTGGAATGCAAAACAGAACTTCCTGTGGTAATCTAAGGGCTCTGGAAAAAAAAACACTGTGAAAGAAATGCTTTGACAGCTATGCAAAAAGAATAATACAAACATGCAGATTTCAGTCTTAAAATATTTACATGGCTATTTATTTACTTGTTTAAGTATGCTGGCAAAGACATGCTTAATGCCATTTAACTGATCCCTGATGTTGCAAGCAACTATTTTTGGAATGTCTGGAGGATAAATGGAGCATGTCTGAAGGGTTGGTGACCTATCATAAATATTACTCCTTGTTATCTCTCTTCAAGGTTGATATGCTGTAGAAAATGCAATTAAGCAGGACTGAAGCTTCATTCACTTGTGGGCATATTTGAAAGAAAACCTGGTACAATTACCTACCCAGCCAGTCTGAGCCTGTGGCGCTACCAGAGTGGATTGTTCTGCCATCACCTTTCCATAGACTTTAGTAATTACACCTAGGGAGTGAGCTTGGGTTGTAAATTTGACTTAAAAAACGGACCTATTGTGGGAGACTTTACGTTGCAGTCAGTAGGGAGTAGTGTGTGTGTATGGGAGTATTGCCAGTGGGTGTGCTACCAAAGGATGGATTGATTTAAACAGATCATAAAACCTCAGGATTATGTGCTGCTTTTCTAAGAAGTGAAAGGATGCCGTGGGCAACTACCTCCATCTTTATATTTTGGTTGTAAAAGGAGAATAAAGTGCAACTAAGAGACCAGTTATGTTAGGGCATTTTTTTGTTAATGGTCATACTGGGAATTGCATGCATTAAAGTTGTAAGTTAATCATAGTAACACAGGCTAGCAACAGTTTTCTTGTTTCATGTTTTTGTTTTGATTTCACACTTGCTAATGTTTTTCTTAATGAGCACACTGATGACAAAAAGTTGGTTTTTCCTAAACAGTTCTGCATCAGATTATGTTACAGTTTTTCAGCAAGGTACAAGAGAGGTGGTATAGCTGTACTTTTTCTAATGTCTAAGATACAACAAGAGTGATCTGAAACTTGAGCTTGCTACATGTCTTTAATTACACTTCTGAGAAGGTGAACCAAATTTGAGAGGATTTCAGCTCCTGGGTACCTCTAAAGAACTGTTGAATAGTAGAAACATCTATTTTTGCTACCTGCTGTACTAGGCTGTACATATTGGATATCTCATAGCAATTACAATATTTAACTTTGTCTCCCTTTGATCGAAATGTCTAAACTATATTTAACCTGAAATGCCACTAGCATTTTCTACAGTAAGGCAGGTCCACTGTGTTTCTATCTGACATGTATTAAATTATTTTTAATTAGCTAGGCTAAATGCGTATATACAGATACTGTTAGATAAGCAGATTTACTGAAAAATAAGATAATATTATCTGAATATTGAAGATATTTTCTTTGGAAAAATTTGGGATGGAACTTAACTGGATGCCCAAGATTTCACAAAGAGGAGGAAGTAAAATAGTTGTATCTTGGTTTTGAAAAGACATTTGTTTTTTTTTTTTTCTTTTATTTCATACATGTGGGGAAGGATAATCTCTCCCTCCTGTGCAATGTAATCTAAGTTAATGTACCTCCTTATGACAATATAAAACATTCTTGCACTGAGGAAAGCACTATGGTTGCAGAAGGGTAGTGGTCCTGTGTCGTATCGCCATAAATTTGGGAGCAGGAAAATCTGAAAAAAACATTAACTGAGTTGCAGAAATAATTGTGGCAAATCTGTATCCCATTGAAACAAACTCTGCCTTCAGGAAGATTCCAGTTTGTTGCCTTGAACTTCTGGTATTCAGGACTTGTATTCATACTAGGCCCAAGTTTAGGTTGAGCTTTAAGCATATGAACATAAACAGTCTCAATCATTCATCTTTCTTCCAGGAAATAAAGACTGTATCAGTTACTATTATTTATGCTTCTAGCTCTCCAGATCAGTTGAACAAGATTCAGTCTTCAGATGTTTTGTTGTTTTTTTGTTTGTTTTTTTCTCAATTTGTGTTGTAGGTGTTAGGCTCTCTGCTAGGAGCATGATGTGTTTTGCAGGTTAACAAAATAAAGATCATTATTATAACAGACTTCCTTCAGAAAGCAGAGGGAGGAGAAAGATACGTGATTATACAATGGAACGAAGTTTACTCTCAGAGTGAAGTGGGCCTTGAGATTCATCCTGTGATGGATTATTTACATTAAATTGTCTCTTTCCACAGATCGATATAGAAATTAATGGCGATGCTGTTGATCTTCATATGAAACTGGGTGACAATGGAGAAGCTTTCTTTGTACAAGAAACTGAGGAGGAAAATGTAAGGGGCTTTGTGCTTCATGATGGCTACAATGCAGTATTATCAGAGTAATGCGTTAAAAATGCTTAATACAGTGTTGACAATATTGTAACTTTTATGAAAGCTGTGTTTTCTGTGACTGAATCTTAACATCACTTTCATGTGCTGCCAAGATGCTTGGTGTTTTGTACAATTCTGCTACCAATGATAAAAAATAACTAACTTTTTTTTTTATTAGAGCTTTATTTGAAAGATTTGTTGAATTATTTTTTTACTTTGTTTCTTGTTGACTGCAGTTATACAGATTGCAGTGTCTTATAATAATTTTTTGCCTTAAGAATTTACAGCTTGTGTTACTGACCTCTGTACTAATAAAGACTGTCTATATTGGTATATTTTTAATTTGTCTTAAAATTGTGAAAAACTGTGCTAAAAATTGTATCTTTGAAACTTTCTCCAGTTAACAGTAACTTCAACTTGAGAATTCTTCTTTTATTCTAATATAGTAATTAATTTCCCAAGAATGTATTGCAGCTGGAAGTCTCTGAAAAAGAGAAATAATAGTTCATTTTTAGTCTGATATCCTAAGGATATGGGACCTATGTAATCATAATATTTGTCAGTCCCAAGCTTTGTCTTTGATCACTTTTTAATCTGGCGGCATTTTTCATCAAGGCAGAAGGAAAGAAGTTCTACATACAAAGTGCCAAACGGTTTAATGAAAGTAGTCAGTTAGAGGAGAGAGAAAAAATTTTGTCTCAGTGAAGTAAAAGATGAAGTGTTCATTTCCTGTTGCTTTTAGTAATCAGAGTCTTTCAAGGAAATGAGCTTGATCCACTTTGTGAGGGATTGGTTGGAGGAAGCTCTCACTTTGAAAGGAGTTAAATATTATTTAAAGTGGAAGGAGAAAATAAGCGTTAAGACCCTAAATGGTAACTTGGAGTAGGGATTCATGACACTTAAGAGAAATGAAGGCTGGATTCTGTTTTAGCATATACCATGATTAAGTTCAAAACTGAAAGCAGTTTTTTATAGCAGTAGACTGTGTCAGCCATTGATGGGAACTGATCAGTCTTTAGACTTTCTGAAAGGGTGATAACCACTACCTTTATCCCCAGTATGATGTTTTAAAGAAGCTGTTGCACTTGCTTAGTATATCTTAATTTATAACAAGAATGCCTTATCTGTATATAATGTGTTCTGGAAAGCGGTAGTTCACGCTGAAACTATAGATTGAGTTAGCTACAAAGCAGAGAACTAAGTTATTTTTAGTGCTCTTAGACATTTTTTTTTTCTCTCAGTATTTCTGCTACTGATGAACGTGACTTTGTGGTCACCTCTTGAAGCTATGCTTAAGGTATAAATGATAAAGCTCTCATCGAGTTCTTGGTGTATTCAGAAAGGTTCTTCCAAGCGGTCAGTCTTTGCTGTTTTCACACCTCGATGTTTAAAAGTAAAACCACATCCTGCAATTCATGTGAACCAGGACTATTATAATATAACTTTCAGGCATTATTTTTCAGCCAGTTTTCTTTTAACTTTTCTTCTGGTGTTTTGGGGTTTTTTTTTGTTTTGTTTTTGAAATTCTGTCTTGTTATTATGGATTATTTATTACTAATTTTATAGAATATTCACTTTATTTTAGGTGCTATAATTTTATGTGGAGGTTTTTCACAATGCAAAATCTGTGTGTCATTAGTGCTGTATAGGGCTGTGTTTTGTTCTCCTTTCTCCACTTTGCTTTATAACCAGTGGAACAAAACTTGGTCTCTAACTCTTAACTCAATGGAAAAATTGAATTTGATATTAAAAAGTAGCAGTTCAGACTTTGAACACATCAAAAGTAGTATCATTGCTCTGGCTGTTTCTAATCACAGTGTAGTTCTTGACTAATCTTCTGCATAAAAGTTCTGTAAAATAACAGTCATCTTGTATTTATATTCTTACCACAAAATTGAGCCCATAACTTTTTTCTCCCTGCTCTGTAAATTCTCTTCTACTTTTGTTCCACTTTGTCTCTATCCTGTCACAGTGTGTTTCTTTCAGTCTAGGTGTCAGTATTTTTAAGTTTCTTGTTATGATGCAAACAAACACCAGGCAGTTGATTGCTAAAGCTTTTCCTTCATTTGAATTGTTCCTTCCAAGGGCAGTGAGTTGTAATTAATTGAGAGTTGTTTGTTGGTTTTACCGTGAGTAAATCATAGTTGAGTTTTTCTTTTTGAAAGATACTTTACATAAATGGTGTCTGACATGGATGACAAGACTGAATGCACCCTCACCAATTTTGCAGATAACACTGAACTGGGAGGAGAGGTAGACAGGCCAGAAAAAGAGCCACCATGTAGAGCCAACTTGACAGGCTGGGAGACTGGACCAACAAGATTCGCACAATATTTAACTAAGATATCTGTGAAGTCCTGCATCTAGGTTGGAAGAATCCCACACAGCAGTTTGGGCTGGGGTCTGACTGGATGAAATGCATCTCTGCTGTAGAGGCCGTCAGCGTGCCCTGGCAGCAGTGAAGGCAAACATGTCCTAGGCAGCATCAGCAGGAGTACAGACAGCAGATGGAGGGCTGTGGGATTGTCCCACTCAACTTCATACTTGTTAGGCCAAACCTGGAACACAGTTCTGCTCCACCAAGTTCTGGTCTCCCAAGTTCAGGAGAGAAAATTGGAGCGAGTCTAGTGGAGAGCCTCCAAGATCATCAGTGGTTTGGAGAAGTTGACATAGGAAGAAAGATTGCTGGAATTGACTGTGTTCAGCCTAGAGAAGAGAAGACTCGGGGATCTAACCACAGTCTTTCAACACCTACAAGGTAGTTATAGAGCAGAGGGAGGCACTCTCTTCACAGTGATGCCTGGTGATAAGGCAAGGGGCAAAGGACACAAGGGGGAAATTCCATCTGGGTATAAGAAAAATTCTTCACTATGAGAACAGTGTAACACAGGAATAGGCTGCCCAGAGAAGAGGTAAGCTCTCCCTTACTGGGAGTACTCAACATTTGGCTTGACAGGCCCTGGATAACCTGACCCTAAGGCCCTGCTTTCAACAGAAGATTGGACCAGATGATTTCCAGATGTCACTTCCAACCTATACCTTTCTATGAATCTGTTTCAAAATTAATAGACAGCAGAGGGTTTAATTAGCCTATTTTTCTCAACACATTTACTAAGCCTGGATAGAACTGGTGTGCTCAAGGGCAGATAATTTCAAAAGCATTCCACTAACTGGGTATTTGTTCTGTTTAGCTAGCAAAATCAGTTGTATATGTCTGAAACTGTAAGAATACTAGCATTCATTTTTCTGAACTTGGGTAATCCTTCTAGTGAACTTGGTTCCTTTCTGGATATCAGACTCGTACTGCTGAACTATTGTATGTTTTTTGTCTAAATATAGATGCAAGGATTAAGCTGTGGCTGACCACTATTCTGAATGTACAAAACAAAGTAAAAAAATTAGTCTGTTCTTTATTTTCTTTTTTTTTAAAATTTTTTTTTTTTTTTTGCTTAGGAAAAAGTTCCTGCATATTTGGCAACATCTCCAATACCCACTGAAGACCAGTTTTTTAAAGACACTGACAATCACTTGAAATCAGAAGAAAATGAGAGGACATGTGCAAACTCGGAAATTCCACACCCTGTGGAAACGGAGACTGTATTCACCCCAGGTTCTGTGAAAAAGAAAAAAAGAAGAAGAAAGAAATACAAACAAGATAGCAGGAAGGAAGATCAAATCTCCTCCCCTGGAACAGAAGAGATTTTTGAAATGGAAATAAGCTCAGATGATGAAAAAAGTGTTCAGCCCCTAAGGTAAACTGTCAAATACTTGGTGACTGCTTTCACTGAACATCTAAAAGGTGACTTGTACCTTTTCTCTATGCAAGTAATCCATAAGTTTCAATAGGCTATGGGTAGGCTTTTCCTTGCACAAACAAAACCCCAAACCATTATCTTCCACATCTTTACAGAATCCTTCAAGTTTTGCCATTTTGTTATGAACATGAAATCAAATTAAGCCCATTCTGGTGTAGAAGCATTGTCATGATCTATTGTGAGTCTTGAGGAAAAAGTTGAACTGTAATTTCTTTAATAAATCAGAGGGGTCTTCTAGTTGTTTGGTAACCTCCGCATAAACTGCACTGTCGAATGCCTGTAGTACACCACATCTGAATTTGACTTCTCTATAAATTGAAGTTTACTTTGGTAACTGAAAAATACAAAAATTAATGCTCCTTCGCATTAGTAAAGAGAATTCTTTACATGTGTAGTCATAAAGCAGGGGGGGAATCAGTCTTGTATTTTGAAGTGGATAAACTACTAGTAAAGTGGAGCTGGCGGTACAGTGGTAGCACATACTAATAAGCTGAAGAAGCTTATATGAGTAATAGCTTTTCTTCTATGACTATAATCTTTCCTATCAAGTATCTTAATGCTTATAATCCAGGAGAGGCCTACTCATCTGTTTTCTGTGGAAGTTTCTTAGGCTGTTTAACAAAAGAAGTGGACTTAGTTTTTAGACAAAGCTAGCTGCTATATTGGGTAGCAATACTGTTAAATGTAGTACTGTCTGAATAAATTGAAGATCTGGTCTGGGAATTGGAAGAATGTTTTGGTGTAAGAGACTAAAATATAACCGAAAAACCTCCTTCAGTGTGGGTCTTCAAGGGAGTCTCAAATTTAATAAGTACCGGTCAAAAACGTTAGTGCCACCAGAAAAACATGAGTATCTTAAAAACATGAATCTGTTATCACACCTGTGACCAATAAAACACAACAAACAAAATTTGATTTTTAAAGTGTTTTCTAGAATGTCTGTGGCTTTCTTAGTTCATTTGCCTTAGTTTTTCACTGTCATATGTCAACAAATTGTCATTTAGATAGTCACTGCTCAGTTAAAGTCTGGGAATTGGCATGTTGTTTGGCTTGGGATTTTTCCTTGTTTCCTTTTTTCCACTTTAAGAAAAGCAAGATCCTTGTTCTGTCTTCAGTGTGAGAGTATTAAGATAACAATAACCACCAAAAATAAGAACAACCATCAAGTACAGAAAGACAGAAAATATAAGCCAAGAATTGTTTTTTCTTTATTTAACAAATTATTATAAATGTATGAAGAATTTAGGCACGTTGTGCCAGTAATGGCTGTTTTCATCCAGTATTTAGAATTCGTATTGCTATTGTAGCAATTATCTTCATTTGACTAGAGATGAATAAAAACTTGTATGAAGTGTCAAGTGTTTAGTCATAGCTGAACCATTGTGTTCATGTGAGCATGGTGTTTCCGTAAAGGTTACTCTGGTTTGCCGGGGGGAGGAGGGGGTTGTACGCTTTACAGTGAAAGACTGAAAAGGCTTTTTATTTGTAAACCACGTTTTTTTTATATATATATAAACAGAAACAGCAGTAGAAAAGCATTCTCAGTCAGAGAAGAGTGCTAACGATGTGAAAGGCAAATTTTGTTAAAGAATGCTGGTTTGTTGTGAATAGCAATTAAATGCAGGACTGAAATATACATTGTAGTAATGGAAGGCCAGAGACAGTAGGTTTGCGGCTACATGTCTGTGTGTGAAGTTCATATATGGTTGTTCCAGCGACTGACCAAGGCAGGAAATAAAATGCCTTGCAATAGACAATACACTGTTTTCTTCCTTGCTAAAGAGATCGTTCTGAAAAAATGTTCATAAGCTTTCCTTTCACATCCTGTGGGGATGTAAGGTAATATCAACAGATTTGGTTTGTTTTGGGTTGTTTTTTTTTTTTTTGTAGTTATAAATGCATGGCTCTTGGGGGAAGGGAGGGGATTAAAAAAAAGAAACAGAAACTTAACTAGCTGTTATTAGACATAGCTTCAGATTTCAAAGTGAAACTGGGAAAAGGAAGGCTGGTTTTCCAACAGGAAGGTCAAAAATTCAGCCACAGGTACCAGTCTTATCTAGTTCTATTCTTATAAAATGAAAAACAAGCTGTTTCCTGTTCCTTGGGAAAATCCATTTCCAATTGTTTATACAGCATTTTTAAAAATATTCCCTTTGGCTTTTTTAGCGATGATTTAGATATGTTAGTAGTGCTTGACTTACCTAAAATAATACCAGGAGGACTGAGATGTACACTCAGAGAACATTGTTGCTCTACTGCTAATAGTGTTAAAGAGTTAAAGTAGTTATCTGTCTCTAAAAATCTTACATATTTATTTTATGTATTTATTTAGACCATGTATAAAGTGGATAAGAATGAGGAAAAAATGGTAGCACTGTTTATAAATGTTGCAAAATAAATAGCTTAGAATTGATAGTGCAACTCAAAGTTGATGCATACTGATTTTTCCCTCCTACTTTCAGTAATCTTTGACCACACACATTTTGATTTTTAACCTTCAAATTTATCCACTTATGGATGAAATTTGATTTGGTTTTATTTTTGGATGCTTCATATGAACCCATTTGGTTGCTAATTCCCAGTGAGTTAGCACTCAGTAGTATCTAGTATCAATATCAACTAGTATCAATAATACTTTTTTCCTCTTTTGGACATACTTAGCACTGGATACAGACAAAGATAGTATGAAACATATTTCTATCACAGTTAGCTTGGTTTATGAATGCAAAGGATGTACATTCTCTGCAGCTCTCAAGTCAAGCTGTTACCATCATGTTTCATCATAATAATAATTCTGAATGAGAAGTGGAGTTATTAAGACATTTTTAACGTTCAATATTTAACATAGTCTAGTCTTCCAAATGAAAGCCTTCTACAAATGAGGTAGATCACTGTAACTGCTTAGGGTCTATTGGTCTCTATTGAGTAAGCATGTAAATTCTAAATATTTATGTATTTTAATAGGTAATGTTAAAATATTTTCTCCATCCATAAGAGAAATTAGTGTTAGCATTCCAAAAGAAGTCCAGTGCAACCATGCTGCTAATGGAAGAAAAATGCGTTTTCTTTTTTCTTTCATAATAATGGCTTAAAGTGATTTGTATTGTGTTTTATACCTAAATTCCAGGCTTATCTTCCTTGTATTCTATCCACTGTGTAGCCATGATGCCCCTGATCTAACCTCAAAACTGTTGTATCCTGAGAACAGCTATTTATTCAATTAAATTCAGAAAGCTGGAAAAAGATCTGAAGTACTTATGATGGAAATATTTAAAAGGGACTTCTGTGTAAAATACAATGCCTGCCTGCTCAATGGGTCATACTGTTGGTTGGGTTTTGTTCTTTGGGTTTGGGTTTTTTTTTTTTGTTATAGATACTGAGTAGAGTTCCCAGTGCAAAACAAACCCCGCTGCTCAGAAAAGTACAGTACTTTTAGCTACTTGTTGTAGTTCATAAATTCATGGGTAGATTGTGGGGCTGGTACCTACCCCTGTTTTCTTACTGGTTTTAATTTGTGAAATGTGAAGTCATAAAGTGCATTGCCAAAACTCCCTTTTCTATTTAACTTTTTCAGTTTTTCTAGGGTTTACATAGTGAAGGTTATGTGTAAATATCTGTGTTCATCTTTGGGTTTTGATTAATATTAGCTGTCTGTATAAAATGATATAACTTATGTTGTTGTGACTTCTTTAATACTAAACTTAGTATGTGTCAAGAGTAGTAGATTTTTAAACTTACAATATTTTCAAGTATTAATAATTGGTTTTATATACATTTTAAGTTATGTAAAGATGTGTTGCAAACAGTGAATTCTTCAAGCTATACAATTCTTTCTTTTAATCTTGGATTTTTAATAACATATAAGTAACTTTTCTAACTGAATTAGTAATGTGGATATCTTATAGCTGACTTAATGTCCCATGTATCTCCACAGAGGATCCTCAAATTCGTCACCAAAGGGTGAAGAGCAAAAAGAATCTTTGATTTATCACTCAAAGGATCATTACCCTCTATCTGATGGAGACTGGTCCCCTCTGGAGAAGTAAGTCACTTTGTAACGTCATCATATGTATAATGGTGAATAATTATTAAAAAATTATTATGCATTTTTATTCATTTTTTCCCCTGATCTGTCAAACTATCAAACGTACCTAACTTCTGATGTCAGATGCTGCATGTGATACTTACTTGGAACTTTCCTCTCCATTTTATGTATTACACAAAATTTTTGTCTTTTTTCTTTTTTTTTTTCTTTCCCCCCTCAAGTGGAAAAAAATCTTCCTTACTAAGATTCACTATTAAAGAAAGAACATACAGTTAATAAGATTTCCTTAGGTTGAGAAGGGTATGTAAACTGAATACGGTCCCTATGGTTCACCCTAGCATAAGCAACACTTGATATGCCATGAAGCAGAAGTGTCGTATATGTAAATTAGAATTTGCCAGGTGAAATAATACAAATTACTCGAGGTAAAGCTAGGTCCTCAGCTTGAATCGTATTCCACTTCAGAACAGAGGATTTGCCCATTACTGGAATGCTAACCCAGAGGTACCAGAAACAGTATCAGTTGATTATGGATTCTTACAAATGATGTAATACAGATCACCAGTCAGTTTTCAGTTATAGTGACGAGGGGACTTTTGTTCATATGTTCAAGCTCTTCAGTTTCTGATGATCATGGTAATATATTCCTCTTGCATTTGGTTTCAAGGTTTTTCAGGGCATGCCCTTTGGATTTCACCACTCTAACATCAATCTCTATTTGCATAAGAAAGCACTCTGTCCATATGTGGTATCACTTGAGGTAAATTTCATACTTTTCCCGAACGTTAGGCATAGGGAAGGGCATGTATATAGCACATAGATTGCTGAGCAGTATCTTGATTCATCTTAACTCTTTGAGCGTCTAGTTTTACTGCTTTTCAGTTTGGCTGAGGACTGTACTCTGTTCTTCTGTATCAGTAGATGGTAGAGCAGAATAGAAGAGAGCGCTTCAGAAAATACTTTTTGAGGTGCATATAATCTCTCTGCTTCCGGTGTTTCCAGGGCTGTGGCCTCAGTAGAGTCTGAATGTACCACACCATGCTTGGTGCCTGCTAATTCCCTCAGTGCATAGCTTCTTAATGAACAGAAGCAGTTGGACAGGAAATCCAATTATCATTCCTTTTAATGTTTTGGGCTGACAACCACATCCTCAATTGTACTTGATGAGATGTAGTCTTCAAATGTTCCCCAAAGGTTTGTGGTTTGTGACTGTAGAACAGTCAGTGTTTGACCCTGAGGATTGACACAGTGTTGTATGGATTATATCACCTAGATAATTGTAGCACAGAGGCCGATACTCCTTTCCAGCTTACAAAACTCTAACCGTAGCCTAGCAGGCTGTATCTGGGAGATATAATTCATGCCTCTCTTCTTGTTTGCGTATTTAGGGGATAGTCTGCTCTAACAACTTGTTTGTGCATCACGCGAGATACCTAGACTCTTTGTAGCTTGGATTTTTTTAACAAGAAGCTATCCAGTACAGATTGCAGTGTAACAGAGAAATTGGCAATTTTTCTTTCCCTTTGCTGTGCGGGGCAGGGGGAGATTCTCTCTCACATGAGCCATCTAGAAGAAGACAAATTTTGCATGAAATTGTTTCTCTAAGCCACCAAAGGAACATTCTATAATATAGCTATTGTACAGTTAATAACCAGATTTGGAGTCCTGTCTCTTAGTTGAGGTTGGTCGTCTTGCTCTCCAGAACCCTTGCAGGGAGCTAAGGGAAGATAATAGCCTAAGTCTTTTCAATGAGGACATTTCTGTTTGACCTACTCGCTAGAATAAAACCAAAAAGCATAACCATTAACTATTTGATACCTGATACCATAATGTTTTTCCTGTTTTAACAAGCAATGTTAGCATGACTAAGCCCACTAGTACAAGCATGGGCCTTTTGACTAAAGACTTACCTCTGAGAATGATAATGGAAAACTTACCCTTTGGGGGAAGTGGAACAGGCTTAGGTTCTCAAAGCCCTGAAGTACTTTTGCGAGTACTGCTGGATATTAAGAATTAGGCTTAGAAAAAGGTTAATATGTCTGCATGGCTTCCAGTTGACTTGTGATGTAAGTGAAACAAATTATTTGGCACATAGGGAAAATGAATTCATATTCCTCCTGAAAACAAATATGTATTTTTATCAATATGTTACTTTAAATAAGCCCTTCTAACAGTACAGAAACTGTAATTTCTGTAGGAAATTGTTAAAGGAGAACTGAGGGAGGAAATATCTAAATGGTTTCATTTTTGTATCCCTGGATGAAGGGACCTCAAAAGATCATCTAGTCCAACCTTTCATGGAAAATGAAGACTAGATGAGATTAATCTAGCACCCTGTCCAGCCACAAATTGAAAATGTCTTGTGATGGGGACCATGTCCCTGCGAACGTTGTTGCAGTGATTGATTATTCTCACCGTAAAAAATTTTTCTTATATCAAGATGAAACCTCTCCTGGTACAACAAGTACAAAGACAAGTGTTAAGTCCTGCATCTAGAATGACATGACTGAAGAGCCCAGTACAGGCTCAGATCTGTGTAGTGGGGGGCAGCCTTGCTGAAAGGCACCTGAGGGTCCTGGTGGACAGGCAGCTGATCGTGAGTCACTAGTGTGCTGCTGTAGCAACAAAGGCAAATTGGGATCCTGGGCTGCATCCGCAGGGTCATTACGAGCAGAGATAGAGATGTGACCATCTCACTTTATTCAGCGCTGGTCAGGCTGCACTTGCAGTGCTGTGTCCAGTTCTGGTCCCTAAAATTCAAATTGAAATACCGAGGTTTTTATATATATATTTAAAAAACAAACAAACAAACAAAAACACACCCCACCCTTGCCCCACCAATACTCTATGAATGTCAAAGTGTAAAAGGAGCATCATTTCTATAATATGCAATGTAATTGCCCTGTTCAAGAAGGCATAGACTTGGACCTGCCCCAACATTAAATGCTGCTTCAAAACGACCTCTTATGTTTCCTTTCCTCCCTAAGATCATAAGAGCAAAATGATTTTGAAATCACACCTTTCTAGCATTTTGTAGAGCAAGATCTTCTGGCTTAAAAGTAGTTCTGGCTAAAATAAATTTCAGAGGTCTGTTTCTGATTTATGGATAACTGCTGTAGGAAAAATAGGCTGGAACTTCAAAAGGTCATGTAGTCCAAACACATCTGAAGGAAATTTTCAAGTAATCTCCCTTCCTTCTCCTAAGTTATGTTGTTAATGCTGTTTTCCCCGCATCACAAATGGGTGTTATTTTGCGCATTTGTCAGTTAGGTTTGCAGGACTTCTATTACTGAAGTCTTGGCACAGCAAGCTCAAATACTGTATTTTTACAGAGGAAAGGAATTTACAGCTAATTTCTGTCACGCTTTTAGGTAAACTTTTTGTTTTGTTCTGTTTTGTTTGAAAAATGGAACATGGGCTGAGGGGAGAGCTATATGTACACTGCACATACATAGCGATCACTCTAAACAGATTCCTCCACTCTAAGTCCTTTAATGTGATTTTTGGTTTTAACCTAATTTCTCACTATCTGAAAACCCTGCTGGGCTTCTTGCCATGTTGCCGAATAATTGAAGCTCTGTTAAGCTGTAGAAAACTCTTACCAACAGTAGCTGCACAACAGATGCATTTTAAACACTAGCTTTCTTTTTTCTTTTATTTTTTTTTCTTGTTGATTTGCTAGCCCTTTCTCTGAGCCAGTCTGCCCTAAAAGTGATTCAGAACTAGAAGTTAAACCTGCTGAGAGCTTGCTCAGATCCGAATCTCACATGGAATGGACATGGGGAGGATTCCCAGAATCAACCAAGGTAAATATATTTATTGTCTCTAACTTTGTAAACTGAATTTCAGCATATCTAAAGTTGTGTCCTAAGAAAGGATTGGAAATCTGCTGCTGTTCTTCAGAATAATTCAGCTGAAATAGGAAAGTAGCACCTCCTTGTGGCTGGCATATAGTCGAATTTATTGAGTTCAAAAGCTGGTCAGCAAAAAGTAATTCCAGAAAACCTAGCAGTAAAAATCTGAAACTTTTGAGTTTTTAGTTAGAAACTGAAGAAAGCAACTTTAGAAGTTAATTTCCTTTATTTTAGGCTTCATTCTAGTTCATTCCAGAAGAACTGTGGCCTTGATAGAGTAAATTTGATATCTAACATGACAGCTGGTGACAGAAGCCCTGGTACATCCACATTTATGCTTTTTTCTTGCCGTGGTTTGGTCAAGTCAGTACTTCCTCTATGACAGTTTCTTTACTGAACTTGTAAATAAGCTATTGTAAGAAGCTTCTGTTGCAGGGAACTTTGCCAAGAAGGTGGGACATGTTTTATGTTGCGAAAATACATGTTGAAATTCTTACCTGGTTTACTTCTGACCAGGACTTGTACCATGAGTACAAGTTTAATGTTTCAACTAGAATAAAAAAAACATCTGAAGTGAAAGAATTGACTAGAATTTTGTTTTTCAGATAAGCAAAAAGGAGAAACTGGAACATCGCAGAACAGCTACCATTACTCCATCAGAGAAGACTCATTTTAGGGTCATCCTCAGCTCTGATGAAGTTGAAGATGATGATGATGTGAAAGATTCTGTCTGTACAGTACTGAAACCTGAGCCGAGAACTCATCCACTGCTTAAGCAGATGGATGTTAAAGATTCTCTTGCTTCTGCAATCATAGAACCGCAAGATCCATTGCCATTAGATGCTGATCATCATTCCAGACTGTTGGTGGACCCTTTACCAGAAACAAAGCCAATAGCAAAAGTTGACTCTCCGTCAAAAAAGAAAGGTATGTAATAAAGCTGTTGATTCTTTGCTTCAGTGTCATTTACCAAATTTGAGGCTGTAGTAGAAAAAGTGTAAATGTACCTTTTCAATTTTTGCTATTTAAAGTCTGATCTGAATAAAACTATAATTAAACTCTTAGATTTATAAATGCTACAAGTAAGTCTGAATTTTCCACAATTAGGTTTCTATTTGATGTGTCTGGATAGCTTCATCTTAGTAATCTTCTTAAAATTAACAGGGGTGCACAAGAGAAGTCATCATCAGGGGCCTGACGATATTTACTTGGAGGACCTAAAGGCTTTGGAACCTGAAGTTGCAGCACTCTACTTTCCCAAAAGGTAATTTTGAATAACGGTTCTATGGGTCTAGGGTTATATTGCAGTTGCACTGTGTGAGTTATTAAATGTGTGATTTAGGTGTTTATGCACCAGTTCTGATAGAGTTGGACTTCAGGTTTCTAGGCTTTTGTGGAGTAATCAGTACTGATCTTATTGTGAAAATCTGCTTCTGATTTGATAAGAAACACATTAAAAGATCATGTGGGACATCATTAGTGAGAATTTTCATCTTTGTGGAACCTGTATGTTCTGCAAATAAGGGGGGGGGGGGGGGGAGGCTAAGTTTAAACTGCACATTCCTTTTGCATACCAGTACTCTATCTTGCCATATTGCTAGCTCTAGAAAAGCACACATCAGTTTATTTGCTGCATGCCCTGTACATCACTTCCAACAATTTTTTTTAAATATCAAAAAAGACCAACACAAAAAAAAATGCCACAAGATTTTCATGCAAGGCAGCTCAGTCTCAAAATTCACTCTTGTTTGGTTATTTTTAATGAAAACAAAGGATTCTGTACTCCAAAAACACTCTCTAAAAGACTAACTGTCTAGGAAGACTTCTGTAAAAATACAGCTTCATAAGGAAGAAGTGTTTATTGGTTTATGTTAAAACTCAATTTGTAAATTTTTCAGTACTTGTTGATCACATTACTCGGGATCAAACTAATAACTCTAACTTTAGATGACAATGTGATATTTTTTATTTAAAAGGCCACCTTTCTTTTCTATTGTATTTTTTCCAAACACACAGTGTTCTAAACATGAAGCAATGTCCTTTTTATTCTTATTGTATGGCTTTCAGGTAAAGATGGATGAGCATAGTATTGTTCTGTAAAAATAGAATGTAGAGGATCTCTTCCTCATTTAAATCCAATTTTGTTGCAGGCAAGAGAAATGTAATTATTTCCCAATTTAGGTGAATGTTAGGAGAACTGGAAGATGTCAGTCTGCCAATGGTTGGGGGTGTGTGTTTGTGTCTGGTTTTTGTTTAGTTGGTGTCGTGCATGAGTGCGCATCTATCACAGTTGATTTTAAATTGATGTTGTAAAATGATGTACTTAAAAGAAATGCAACAGCAAAATTATTTTTTTTTTTTTTAGTAATCACATATTGTGTTCTGTAACCTAAAATCTATACATTTTCTTTGCAAGTGAAATGCTTATGGAAAATGTGGACTTCTTCTCTCTAGTGATTCTGATCCGGGCTTCAGGCAGTGGACAGAGTCAGATAACCTTTCCGGCTCCCAGTCACCACAATCAGTAGGAAGTGCTGCTGCTGATAGTGGTACAGAGTGCATGTCTGATTCTGCCATGGACTTGCCTGATGTTACGCTTTCACTTTGTGGAGGTCTCAATGAAAATGGAGAGATTTCTAAAGGTAGGTGAATAATGAAACCATAAACAGTAATAAAGCTCAGGCAGCTAGACAAATGAAGTGTCTTGAAAGCTCTAATTTCTACCCTGCAAAGCTTTGGCTTATTGTTATGTTCGCGTTGAGAAAAGGGAATGGATAATCTTTCATTTTCTAAAATTCTCAAGCATTTGCCAAACAGAGATAGTAGAATTTAACCTCAATTTAATCAAAAGCACTTGATGTCTTGAAGCTTTCTGTCTCCTTTTTTGCACTACATATTCCATATCTGACCAACCACTCTTGTTTCTGTTTGCAGTTACTTTTAGTCCTACACAAATGTCACAGTTCATGTTCTTTCCAGTTCACCTTCTTTCCAAGTCTTTCCAATTTTCTTCTTTTTCAGTTGGTTTAGGTTTTTTTGGTTTGGTTTTTTTCAAGCAATTAAAAAAACATTGACTATTGGGTTGGACCATCTCTTCTCCTGCTGTACTTTTCCTATCCTAAATGTTTGTTAACCTTTAGATTCTTACCAGCTGATGCTTCTCTATTAATCCTCTGGTTAATTTTAATATTGAAGTTGCATGGATTGCATGTACTGCAACATTTTTAGTATTACATTGCATTACATAGTCATCCAGTCTCTAATGCATCAGGTGAAATTTGCATGCTTATTAATAAAGGCTCAGAACAGCTCTTGGTAATGTGGTAGTAATACTGGATTTGATTTGAAAAAACTCTGTCTTCCTTGCAGGGGTCTTGCACTAAAACATGAATTTCTGCAAACCTCAATAGTCACTAGTCATGAAAATGCTCTTAGTATTCAGTGATGAAACAACCTTGGAAAACTGACAACATTTTTCCCCCTCCCCTGTTAGTGTAGTACATAGGCCCCTTACCTGCCATAATAATTTTTAAAGAAAACTTGCTTAGACAAGCATGGCTCTCTTTTTCCAGCCAGTGAACTGAATTATTTCCTTCCTCCTCCTTATCATCCCTCTTCTAATTTCTTAATTCTCATTACTGTGGCTCTTGAAGTGGTATGAGGTTTCCCCTGTTACTGAGGAGGCAGTCACAAGACTCTTAACAGGTAGGCTGTATTAGCATGTCTTGAATGATGTTGCAAGATTGGCAAAGACTCTGAAATGACAGAAAGCATTTTCCTAGATACAAACTAATCAGACATCTTGGGATTTTATATTATTATTTCTAATTAAAATCTGCTTCTATTGCAGAAAAATTCATGGAACATATTATTACTTATCATGAATTTGCTGAAAACCCTGGACTGATAGACAATCCTAATTTGGTAATAAGGATTTATAACAGGTAAATTCTCTATATCATGTAATTAGGTCATAGAAGATCTCATTTGAAATCTGCTCTTTAAAGTGAGTGCATTTCTCAGCTTCCATTGCAATTTGTGGTTTTGGTGGATTTGTTTCTCAGTCCCAGAGAATGATTTTGAACTGAAGATTTGCATTAAATTTAGCTTTAACTGAAGTGAGATTTTTTTCAGCAATTACCACTGATGTTGAGTTGTATATATTAAAATAACTTGCTTGCAGAACTTTTAGTTGTTAGCAGCAAATATATATTTTAATCAACCAAAGGGCAGTTTGTACACTGATATATTTATTGACCTCTAGTCAGATTTTGTAATACCTTATCAATAACATGTTTTTAAAACAGGTATTATAATTGGGCATTGGCGGCTCCAATGATTCTGAGTTTGCAGGTGTTTCAGAAGAGTTTGCCTAAGGTAAATAGATACATCTATACTTTTTTTTGAAGACTTTGTATGTTGTAGCACATGATTGTCTCTTTATTTTGTTCTTCTATACAAATTAAAAGCATGCCTAATTTTTCAGGCTACTGTTGAGTCTTGGGTCAAAGAAAAGATGCCAAAGAAGTCTGGAAGGTGGTGGTTTTGGCGCAAGAGAGAAAGCATGACTAAACAGGTAACTGAGACCTATTTTTTTTTTTTTTTTCTTCCCTTAGCTGTTAAAAGACGAAAAAAATAGTGATTTGTCAGAAGTGCCTCAGAATGCAGTTCATACAGCTCTGTGTCACTGATTGCCAGCTGAGAGTTACTTAGTGTTGCAGTAGCTGTAGCTGCACTAGTCTTAAATATCATATCCTTATTTGCTGTTACTAGTGGTTTCAAGAAAATTTATTGTATTCAGCTGTTGCACAATATTCTTAAAATTCTTTTTTCTAAGGCATAAGCAGTTGTCGGAGCTACTCTTCAGTCACTGCAGTTATGTTTTAGGAATGTATACACAAATAAATAAGTAGCTGCTATGGTGCATAATAAATGTTATGCTGAGACACCCCATTTTAGACTCATATTTTAGGCACATACTTAAGGCTTAGAAAGCTTCAATTTACTTCTTCCCCAAACCAGTGAATTTTATAAGCTTAGAGGCTGACAGCTCCTTTAATGCTAAATTCATGATGTTAAACTAGCAGTTCTCAACTCCAGGCATGCAGTTTTGTTTCATGAAATAATAAAGTGTTTTAATGGATCATCTCTTCATAAGCATAAATAATAATTTACAGAATGAGCGATTCTGAGGCTTAATATACTTTATGTACTACATTGATAGCTATTTGCATAAGTGTGAACTATGAATTCACTTGGATCAGTTTAAAATGCTTAAAATGTCAATATGTTTTTTATTATCGTATTGCTTTAGATACCGGAGGCAAAAGAGGGGAAAACTGAGACGCAAAGAGCAAATGAACTGCCAGCAACTATAAAAGAGCAAGTTAATAGTAGGTGTGTTCCTGTCTGAAGACTATTTTGTGGACTGAATAGTGTCTTCCCCTGCCCCTGCCTCAAATGAGGAATTCAGTAGAAATTTACTGTGGGAAGAAACATTTTCCTCTACGCTACTGAAGAGGAACCAGATGTGTTTAGTAAAATAACGTAGCAGCAAACATTGTAGGAGCTACAAATACACTACAATTATTTCTTAAATCCTATTGTGTTTACTTCTTAAATCATAACATAACTGACAGAACAACACAGACATATATGGTAACCTTTAGCAATGGGCCACTACTCTGTAAATATGGTGGTATTGTTTCTGAGATATTGTTTGTCTTTTTTTTTTTAAAAAGCCTAATATTGTATGAATAATTTAAACCATGTGCAATTTTCTGTAACATTAAATAATTGGAACAATAAAACAGTATTAATTACAGTGTGCAAGTTGCCCAAGATTGTGGTTGAAAACTAGCAAGCAGTATTTAGTACAAAACTGTCCCAGTCTAGGTAATTTATTTTGCATTTTCATATTCTCCCATGATTTTATGGAGGTACTTGTAAATGTTGTTGCTGTCTTAAAGATTTGAAAAACCATATTGTGATGGAATACTTCAGAGAAATTAAATGCTGCTTTTAATTTTGAAATCTCTAATTAGCAGAAAAATAAGTCTGAATAACCTTAAAAGGTGAGCTACTCCGCTAACTTATCACCCACCAGTTAAATTATACAGTTAACTGTGGCAGCTGTTTAAAAAAACAAAAACTGTTACTTATTCAGTATCCCTTTTCATCTGCAGTTTACTTAATTCATCAACACAGTATTAGTGGCCGCTTCACACTGTGTCTTTACTAAACCCATCATGTGTGGAGCCAGTTAGTAATAATAATGTTTAGAGCTCCACCAATGCTAGCATGTGTTACAAGTCTTACTTGCTTATTGACATATACTGGCTTTATCTGGGCATTCACTAGACCATGGATTTTGTTAATCCGTGCTATCAGGCTAGTAGTAAATCCTCAATGTAAGCAGAAATCACTGCTGCGTAGGAATCTTACACCATTAAAGAAGGATTTTCTGTAGCTTACATTTATTCTGGTTGATGTCATGTTAGACCTCCAGAAGATGATTCTTCTAGTGATGAAACGTCGCAGGAGTTGAAGGAGTCCCTGAAAATAGATTCTGCCCCAGTAGAGCATCCAACTCATGGGAATATTACATCTTACAAGAAGTCACTTAGACTGTCTTCGGACCAAATAGTAAGTAGCATGCCTTTCTTGTAGATGAGATGCTTCATAATTCCATTCTGATTGTAAGAGTTGGACTTTTACTGCTTTTTAGAAGCAATTTACAAGTACATTTCACAAAATAAAAAATGATCTTTGGGTTACTTTTCTAGCAGTAGAAAATAAGAATGGGGAAATCTAAAATGAAATTTAAATCTCTTCCTGTGCTAGTGTGGGCAGCTGCAGGGAATATTTGATTTTTTTTTTTCCTGTTTTTTTTAAGAATATGAGTTTGGATTAAAAAAATAATAATTTCTTACAAAGTTCTATAATCAAACATCTATATTAAGATGTTGCCAAAGAAGTGGCATTGTTGGCTTCTGCAGTTCGGATATCCTGGGATCTGAACAGTCTAATAACATACATTTAAATTGGTATGCAGTTTATTCATTGCAGTCTACCTTACAAGCTAGTTTTGCTACTGCCTAAATGTATGATCTTAATCAGGGAAGAATTTTGAGGAAAGTACCCACTAAGTAGAAAATACTATTTCTCACTATAGCAAACAGGCAGTTCCGTTTGACAGTACTGTAAGTCTACTGTAATAGCAAGAATTAATGTAGCAGAGAGTCAGATTATCTGCTGCTGTAAGCAGATATAGGAGCTATGGACAAATACACATACCCAGACTACAAAAGAGACTTTGCCAGCAAAACTGTGCCAGTGTTAAACTGGGATTCACTTTTTGATGAGTTAATCAAAATAGACGAGGAAGAGTATATGAGCCATTTCCTGTAGCTCATTTATGATTCTAAAAATTTTACAGTGAGGGCAACCTACATTTTAAATTTTTTTGTTTTATTCTAAGGCAAAATTGAAACTCAGAGATGGCCCTAATGATGTTGTATTTAGTATTACAACCCAGTATCAAGGGACTTGCCGTTGTGAAGGAACAATATATCTCTGGAACTGGAATGATAAAATCATCATATCGGACATTGATGGAACAATAACCAAGTAAGTATCATTGGGTTTTTTTATTTTCTTTGATTATTTTTTTTAATCTTGCTTTATTGATCCTATCCTGCTTTTCGAAATTAGATGAGGAAACTTGATTCAAGAAGACTATTAAAGAATATTCATTAACACTCATAGAAAAAAAAAATTGTTGCTTTGATTTTTATTTCTATCTGCATTTACAGCAAGCTAGAAAATGTTTTTTAAAAGAAAAATACAAAAGTGATAATATTTATCGTGTGACTGTTGCCCTTTCAGTTAGACTTCTCCAGGTTTAGCAGCCTTATGTTAACCTGGAAACTGACTTGTGTGGTATGGCCCCACTAATTGCTCTGTCTGCAGTAGTTACTAGTTCTCTTTTGAAATGGTTAGGACCTTCTACAGAGATATTTATTCTGCAGATACTCATTATAAATTGTGTATTCATTAGTGGTTGTCTTTAACAAAACTCATATACTTTCTCTGATTTTGCTTTCAGGTCTGATGCTTTAGGACATATCCTCCCTCAGTTTGGCAAGGACTGGACTCATCAGGGCATTGCGAAACTGTATCATTCCATAAATGAGTGAGTATGTAATCTATGAAGCAATGAGGGTTTTCTAGAATTTGTGAATTAATGGGCAGGTAATTGGATCATTGTTAATAATTATGCAGTTTATTATAATTTGTTGGTCTAAATGTTGGGAAGTGAGCTACTTCTGTCTTTCACAAACAAAACTCAGTTTTTTCCCCAGATGTGTACTTTAGCAGAAATGGAAGCTACCACTTTTACTAGTTCTCTTAAATGTTTGACTCCGCATTTTAGTTGTTAAAAACTGTGTGTAATATTGTTGTGACTACAAAAGAGAACCATAATAGCAATAATTTCTCAAACAGTCATGTATATGTCTGTTACCACCAACTCAGGTTGATCACAAAGCCTATTACAAACATAGTACAGTGTAAATTCAAACTTAAATTGTGTTCTTCCAATGGATAAATATTTTGTGTTCTAATGTGTTTGCTGCCAAACTCAAGTGAATGCCCCTTAGGATAGATTTCATGTTCTGAAACAAGCCTAATAAAAAACTTGCCACTGCCACAAAGAGAAGGCTGGTGGCTTGGCTCAAGTTTTCTGTCACTTTGTGCTTCTGACATAAGTCAATGCAGCTCAGTGAAACAGTAGAACAGTAATTCAGCATAACGGCAATTTCCCCTTCCTCTCTCTGGGTTAGTCAACTGAGCAGGCTCACCTTCTGATCTGCAAGAACCTGCAGAGGCAGCCTGTGTGCCTTCCCCCTTGCAGCAGTGGTGAGGTGTTTGCTTAGTTTAAAAGTGTTGTGAACCATACCTTTATAAACGTACTGTTCATCTAAGAGGTATATAGCCTTATAATGTTTATGTCCAGTAACTTAGAGCAGAATAAACCTACGTATCTCCTCCCCTTCCAGATTTAGTTCTTTGTTTATCAAACTTTTTTTTCAAAAATATAGTGATGCCAGAAACAATAGTTGCTACTGAGGAGGAGCACAGGATGATCAGCTGTTAAACACACAATGATCCACTTAAAATAATCAATGTTTATTTTTACAAACAAACAATGTTTGTTTTTAACTTTAATAGTCTTTTTTTCCCCAAAAATATTTGGGGTCTTAGAATCTACTGTTGGCCATCGTTCTGTGGCTGAATTTTGTCTGTGGCCCCTTGCAGTCCATGGGAGATAACCTGAACTTTTGTATTCAGTGCATAATAGAAAATTATTTTTGGAATTGTTTGCCAAATTGAATGACAGTTCAGGGGCTGGATGAATGCTTCTTGGTATCCGTCCTTCACTCTGCATTGTGAATTCTGCCAACAACCTGAAAAAAATCCAACAATCAAGACAGAAGATCTGGCATCCAATATTATGTGATGCAGATAATTTAAGTAATTGCTATCATTCTACAGCTGGGGTGAAAGAAGCTGGATAAAACCAATGTGGCACTTATTTAAGCACGATCTAGTCCATCTAATTGTGTCACATTACTATTGCCATCCCTGTTCTTTTTGCACTTCCTGTTTCTCAGTTTTGATTGAATCATGTATTTAAGTTATTATATGCCTTGAATATTGTTTTTATCAGTGGAACAGACTTTTCCTATGTGTTTGTGCAGCACACTGCCACGAGTCAATACCTAGACTGGTGCATCTGGACACTGCTATAACCATACACTTTTGTTGGCGAAGAAAGTCTTCAGCAGGAATATGAACTAAGTTGATAATTCTTTTCTAGAAACGGCTACAAGTTTCTGTACTGTTCCGCCCGTGCCATTGGGATGGCAGATATAACCAGAGGATACCTACACTGGGTGAATGACAAAGGAACGATTCTCCCTAGGGGCCCTCTCATGTTGTCCCCCAGCAGTTTGTTTTCTGCCTTTCATAGGTAAGCACGTGGGATTTCATACATCCATTTCCTCTCCATCTCAGAGAAAGAAGCAGATTAAAAAGATTTGGCATGCTAATCACTGTAGCTGTACCCAAACATTCCACTGGGTGATAGATGTGCTACTGAGACTTGATGTCCCTCTGTTGATCATTTATAAGCTATTTGTTTTGTCTGAATTTCACTTGCATTATACTTGTGTTTCTGTGGGCATGTTAGAAGTGGCTACAACCCACAAAATATCAGTCACAGAGCAGCTCACCTTCCCTTTTCTTCATTCCTCTAGTCTATGACTGATTACTATTAGGTCCTGTTTATACCAGTACAATTTTGTCTTTTCAGGTATAGCTGCAAGGATTGATTATAGTGCAGTGCAACTACACAAGATAGAGGGAAAAGAAAAAAAGCTGGGGAATATACACTAGGTGATCTTGTGATATTGGGAGTGCTCCATACATGGCTACTTAAAAAGCAATATGGAGTTAAGCTATGGGTCAGTTCTGTTGGTCTTTTGAACCAGCCATAGTCTGCCCCCTCTTGATGGGAAGAGTTAATAGTGGAAAAGTTTTACTTATTTTTTACTAAAAAGGCAAATGATTCATGGCTGGTAATGACAGCAGCTTCCATTAAGGTCATGAATAGGCCGCCCACATTCTTCTGTCAGAGGCGGGAGTTCTAACAAGCTGATGTGTATTTGATTTGGTCTTCTGATTCAGATGGTCATCTACACGAAAAGCAGTTCACAAACTGTATTCTCAACTGGGAATTTCATTCCATTCACTTAGCCTAGGCACAGGTTTTTTTTAGTATGGGTGTTGGAAAACAGAGACTGTTTTATTGTCTCTTGTATCATTCTTGGAAAGCTACTGACCAATGTCTATATAAACTACCGATGCTAGCAACGGGAAGCAATGATGATATAAATATCAGATAAACGGGGGAAGGAGGATACCCTCTATCAAACAATGATTTAGAATTTGACTGTTGAAATTTTATTTTAGGGAAGTAATAGAAAAGAAGCCTGAAAAGTTCAAAATCGAATGTTTGAATGATATCAAGAATTTGTTTGCTCCCAGTAAACAGCCTTTCTATGCTGCTTTTGGAAACAGGCCCAATGTAAGTCTGCCCCTTTCTAACTGAAGGTTTAAAATGCATGAAATACTTGGGAAGCAAAGGACATAGACACTTGTATCTGTTTGAATTTGAATAAGCAAATGGGTCACTGGTGCTTTTATGGGTTTGGTCAGGAAAACTCACATGCAGATACCTTAAAAGGTACTAGAACTGTTTGTATAGAAAAAAGGTTACAAAGATGTGTTGGTATTCTCAAGATCTTATTAAATACGTTCCACCTTTGCATATTCTTTTTCAGCATTTTTGACGGCTTTACAACCTAAGGGTATTAATTCAGTGCTCCTCAGTCTTGAATCCTTTTTCCTGTTTTACGGTTCCTGTATTTTCTCTACAGATCAATGTTACCATAATTGAGCTAGAGAGAGAGAGGGTATTCTAAGAGGAATATTGTCACAAGAAATGGTATTGTGTGGTATAGATTTTGTGCATGTTTGGTCCTAGGCTTGGGAACAGGAATTGAGGGATTGGGGGTGGGAGGAATGTTTTGTTATGGTGTATGTATAGGTTTGGGGGGATAATCTTGTTTTATTTTTGGCTGTTGTTTAGGGGACTTTTTTAAGGGTCAGCTTTACTGTACCCTTTTTGGATCAGCTTTGCTCATTCCTTCAAGAAATTGTTTGTTGTATCACATTCAATAAGGGAATGTTGAAGCATGTGCTTTTGTTCATGCTTTTTGCAGGATGTATATGCCTACATGCAAGTGGGAGTTCCGGACTGCAGAATATTTACTGTGAATCCAAAGGGTGAACTGATCCAAGAACGGACTAAGGGAAACAAATCTTCGTAAGATCATTTTTGTTATTTCAGCTAAAGAAAGTAGTTAGGAATGAGATTACAAAATAATTGCGATTATGACCATGATTTGATCTCCTATTACATACGACACGTGAAAATCTTACTTGCTAGAGACTTACAGCTTTGGATACTTAACGGAAACTTTTCAAAAAGAAAAGTAAACTGTCGAAATAAAAATTAAATTGCTTCTGCAGTAGTGATGACTTATTTGACTATAGCTTTCTGGTCTAGACTTCTAAAGCTCCTTTTTGGCTACAGTTGAACAGTGACTAGACTGTAAATAATGGTCTTTCTTCTTTTTTAATATAGATATTACAGACTAAGTGAGCTCGTGGAACATGTGTTCCCATTGCTTAATAAAGAACAGAGTTCGGCATTTCCATGCCCAGAATTCAGCTCCTTTTGCTATTGGAGAGAGCCTCTTCCTGACCTTAACATGGATGACCTGGCCTGAAAAATACTTCTCACCTAGAGACGGAATTTCATATTCAGCTACTCAACTTCAGTTTAAATGTGAAGAACTTTCTTAACAAAGACGCTAATTTATATACTGGTACCATAAGTCTTACTTAAGAAATCACTTTAACTCTGTTGGTTTAAAACAAAGAAAATGCAAAGTTGCTGTCTATTTTTTTTTGGGGGGGGGGGGGTACTTTTTTTGTTTGTTTGTTTCTTTATTGTGTTCTAAGGCACTTGAGATTGGCCTGTCATTGATGGTCGTGGTACCCAAGTGCTTCGGGGCAACTAAATGCTGAGGTAAACTATGACTGCATTTTCATCATACAGACCTTATCGTAAACGTAGATTATTTTGTTTTCGTATTTGTCTTAATAGTATATTTTCTAAAATGAAGCCAAAAAGTGTATGGAAACTGCCAAATAGAATGTCAGACCTATTAATAAGAAACGTGGTCTAATGTTCAGATGGGCAATTAGGCCATTTTTGAAAGGAGCCAGAACTTAGGACCAGTGTGCTCTTTCTCAGCTGAAATACAGAAAATGTGTAGATGTTACTAGCCTGACAGACTCTGAAGACACAAAACCCCTCTTTAAATGTAAATATGCCTTTTGTCACATGTACAAGACTGTGCTTGTACAATTCACACTCAAACTAACTCTGCTTATTACTTTTCTTACATGCAATGCTTAAACTATTTCATGAGCTTGTTAAAATGAAACTTGTCTTCAGATACTTGTGTGGCTTTTGTTGTTTTCAGGCTGCGCTATGTCATGTTAAATTTCATCAAGAAAAATCTTGAACATTTCTGTAAGAGTTAGGGAGCTGGCATTTTTATTTCCTTTTTCAACACAGAGATGATGCATATGTATGTGTATGCTGTGTAGGCCAGTAAAACGTATGTACAGATTATATTCAGGGAATTGTAATACTAAAAAAATTATGTATTTAATTTTTTAATTGTCTACTGCAGGTCTTTCCAGAATTCCGTAATGCAGGTTTTCAGTAGCTGGAAGGAAATGCAGCTCAATAGTGAGATTCCGGGTATGAGAATGGTTGTTAAATGCTGCAGAGCAGGAAAAAAACCTTTTTGTTCTTTTTTCCTTTTTTTAAGTTTTGGGTTATTCATAAACATCATGCTGGTCATTCCTCAGGTTCAGATCAGAGCCTGCGAACAAATTGCATTCCAAGTTCTAGTATTTATCAGCTGTAAAAGCAGCTAGTATTTCTCTCTCCAAAAAGTACTTGAAGGCAAAGGTAGTTCTGCTTTTTAAGTTGAGTTAGTGCATTTAACCTCCTTTGGACAACTCTATGGTGAGAATATATCGTTCCACCAGCCCAGAGGGCTTAAGGACTGCAGTCATTTAAACGTGAGTCCTGGGCTCTCTGGGCACAGAGTCTTTTCTGTCACTCCTTAAGCAAGTTCCTGGGGCCATTAAAGATCCTTCCAGGGGCAACGTCCAGAATTTCCACCAGGCTCCGGTGTGAGCTCTTCCCCCGTACACAGGTCCCAGTGGGAGCCGGGAAGTGTGTGTGATCTTTAGAAGGCATTTATACGGCTCCCTGCTGCGGTGCCTGCGCCAGGGCTGCCCTTCTCAGGAACAGCTTGGGCAAGCCCTTCTGCTTCAGCTGCCCTGGGCTCAATGCAGGAAAGGAGCTCTCCTTGTTTCCCTACCTGCAAAAGAGTACATTTAGAGGATTTTGCTCCCCCACCCCAGGAATATTTTCTTTCCTTTATCAGACTGAGTAGTCTTAACCCACAGTTCTGATGTAACACCAGCTAACGCCAGATAGTTGGTGAACTGCTTGGGGGGATAATTTTTAGATCACTATATAAATGAAATTATTTTTTTCTTCTCCCTTATAAAACTGTAGCGTATTCCTATGTTTATAAAAAAAAAAAAAGAGCAGGGGCAAGCAAAATCAAGGTGGAGCCTCTCTTTCAAAGCAGTAGTGGGAGAGTGGGAAAGAAAGGATACCTATCTGTCACGCTGTGCCGTGCACCTAAGTGAATCGACAGGCATCCTTGTTCTTAGACAGTAAGAACAATACTTTCCATGACAGTTTCAGCAACTTCTTGATCCTGTTACGAATCTACTCAGCGTTTATGTGGATTTCACAGGATTCAACTCGAAGTATATGTTGCTCTTACTGCTTTTTTCTTTTTTTCTTTTTTTTACTCTCAGAAGCTTACAAACCATTCCGTTGGGTTTTTTCCCCCCTTTTCTTACCTTTTATGCCATAGATTTCATTAGAAGCTGAAATTTCATGATCACCAAGTGCTTTGAATATCAACGGGATTTGAGCTTTTAAGTCACTTAAATACTTTAAAATAAATAATAATCCAACGTAATAAAGTATTTTAATTACAAGATGAAATATTCTATCTAAAGATTCTATTTTACATAAAGGGAGTGAAGCTGCCTCTCCTAAAACAGTCCCTTGTGGATGTCAAAATTTTCTTTACTATGCTTAACTTATACTTAGTGGCCCTGGTATTACACAGGTTTTCTAAAAATAAAAGCACTTCATGAAACTGGGATGGGTTTCCAAATGGGGCAGACTGTTACCAAGGTTCAGCTGTATCTTTCTTGATTGACTTTTTTACTTGGTTAATTTTTTCTCTTCATTTCAGTTCCATTCATCTTTTCAGATTGTTATAAAGGTAAGCTGTGGAATTATAGGAGGGGACTTGAGTAAATGAGCAGCAAAAGAGTATCAGGTGTATCTCCAAATGCATGTAACTTCAGCTGGTATGAATACGGGAGTTGCGTGGTTAGGGAGCTCCTCATTCTGCTGGCCTGTCATTTTGCATTACAGGGATGTCCAAAAAGTTGCTGCGTTGAAAATTTTGCTTTTTTGCTCTGTAACAGCTACAGCTTTGATATTTGTTTTTTGATGAAATGTAAAAGTGTTCTTGAGTATTTCTGATATGAGCAGGGTGGGGGGGGAGTTGTTTCGTTTTTCTAAATCTGGCTGGTATTTAAAGCTATTCAGATTGTTTGTTAACCCTGTTTAGGGACAGGCCGTGGGGGCACTGTACCTGTCATCACGTACCCGTGTAATTTGGACTGCTGGGCACTTTACTGACCCTAGAAAAGACATCTCGTTACTATCAAGCTGTGGGCTTGTGCTGCAATATTAATATGAAGTGGAGTAAATAAGAATTATGCACTAGCCTGTCCTTCGTTACCTTAGTCGAGAGAAGTGGCCTGAAACTAATGTTTGAGAACAAGTTGTGCTATACTTATTTAAAATCAGCGCAAGGTAAATCATTCTTTCTATGAAAGAGGAACTTCTAAGTGTGTGTGTCTGTAGGTGGACGCGCACCCCTGTTAAGACTGTGTTGTTGAAGATGCAGATCCTCTTAGCGTTGGAACCCTGTCAAAGGCTGAGTCAACGATACCTATCTGGGAAATAAATAAGGAACATTGCAATTCAAAACTTGTTAGTGACTTGGACATTACCCATTTCAGTAATGATTTAAAGATCAGTAACTTCAGTGGTACACATTTCTGGGTTGTTTTTTTTTTTCTTTTAACTGTACCAAGCATGTTTTGTACTTCAAAAGGTTGGGCTCTCATCCCTAAGAGTATACAATTGCATGTGCGATCTTGGCTCATGTATCCTTGCCTTCCAGTCATCAGTATACTCCTTTTAAAGCTTCTTTTTTTTTTTTTTCCAACTGGAAAAGTTTTAACACTTGTGTCAACTCTGTCATGGAACTTCTGAAGCAAACTCTGAATCCGCTTATGGTAAAGACGAGAGATGAGATTTCATGTTAATATTTCATACAAGTCTTCTAGAAAATGCTGTCATATGAATGAGAGTTGTTTAAATGACTGTAACACAAATTCATAATGAAACATCAGAAATACATAGTGAATTTGAGATGCCTTTAAAGTGTCACTTTTGCCTGAAGAAGTTTTAGTTTCCAGAGTTAAATTCTGCTGAACAGAATGGAATCGTTTTGGATATTTTCTACAGTGTTAATTACTTCCAGATGAAAGTTAAAATGTTGGTTTATTTTGAGGGTGGGAAAACTCTCTTCAATCACTTGTTTCATTTTTTTATGTTAAAGATGTGGAGTACTTGATTGTTAAGCAACTCAATCACTAATAAGGTAGTGTGTTCAAAATTGTCAAATCTGTGATCATACCAATACAGTGGCTTTTGTTAAGACTGGACTATCTCGGGTACAGTAACCCACACTTCAGTGCAATGTTTATTGATGTTCAGAACAATGTTATCACAATAAACGACCTTAAACTAAAATTTTTCTTCACTTTGTACTTGGGAATTCCATTCTTATATTGCTAATTTAGTAAATGTGGGTTTATTTAAATTAGACTTGTATTTTACATGGAGTTCAAGTTGCTCTCCTAAGGACTACGCTACATTTGCTGTCTCTCACACCCGGTTTACTTCTTTCAGAGTATTTGTACAACCGATAAATAATTGCTGTCATCGCACTTGCATTGCCTGCCAGTACCACTGTTGGGTTATAACTATAATGAAAAGCAAACGTCCATTAATAATACAGAGTATCAGGTAACAGAGGCACGACTTGGCAATACACAAGCTGCCTTGAAGAAAATATTGCAATGGCATAGTTTGAGCTCTTGTAAATCTGCCCTAATTTGGAGTTTTATCCTAATTCCGTCCAAGTTTACTTTTTCCTTTCAAGGCAAAGAGTATTGTCTTCTGTGACAGTTGTTAAATTGCTTGAGGCAATTATTGTGAAACCATCATGGAAAAGGGGCCTCAAGCTTTCGGTAGAAACTTATTCTTCCTAGTCTCTTGCTGGTTTTGGTAAATGCAACTACCTAGCGGCCTGCCTTAGAAAATCCAACCCTTTGAGTCACACCTAAGTATGACAGATCTGCATGAACGCGTAAACGATGTTGTGCCTCTTGATCCTTTTGCAGCGTCTCACTTGTGTTGCTGCCACCGGCACCCCCGAGCCCCCCTTGTGCGCAGACACAGAGTTCCTTCCTCAAGCATTACCATCTTCTGCCGCAGCAGCAGACCCTCCGTGTCGTCCTGCTCACACGCTGCACCCTTCTCTTCACACCGAGGGTACCCCACTCTCTTCACCACCCATCTTTCACACCCGGGCCTCAGTACTTTGGTCATCTGCTGTGCGTGACTGTGCCAGTGCAAGCAATAGAAGGGTGGTGTGTCCTACGTGTGCCCCGTGTCCACATCTGAGCTGGCAGTGTTTCTCCTGTGTCCGTCTTCCCTTAATGGACTCCCGCTTGAGTAATCTTGTTCTTGGTGGATGGATTTTTTTTTTGTCTTGGATATGTAACGAATAGAATCGCAGTTTCTAGAAACACAGTTTCCAAGAATGGGCTCTTCCCTGTGTGTGCGCAGGGCACCGTTCCTGGAGCTACACGGCACGGTTTGTACGCCAAGGGCTCCAGGAGGCGATGTGTGCGGCCCTGCGCCATGTTGCTGGGGAAGCAGGTGTGCACTCCCACGTGTTGCTGTTGCCGGCCGAGCTCTCGGCCCAGCGGTGGACTGCGCTGTGAGGGCTGCCTGCTCGGAAGGGTTTTCTGGGCAGAAGTCCTGCGTGCTGCATGGGAGGGAGAGGGATGGTTCAGAACTTCCAGAGGTTTCACTGTTGGACACAGCAAGGGCTTGTCGGGGTCTCCTGTCCAGCAGGGGCAGCCACTTCTGTGCAATGTATTTTCTAAGCGTGACGATACCCGCTGCTTTTCCTCCCCTCCTCTGGCCTTAGGCAAATTAATCAAACCCCCAGTGATGTCTCTGTCCCATTCCGGAGCTGCCCACGACCTCTCTAATCGTGCGGGGGCTGTAGCAAAGAATAGCAGATAGACTCCAGCGCTGCACCAGACCCTGCGGGGTATTCTTCTCGGTGGACGCGGGCGGTGGGAAGGACTGCCAGGCAAACGGCTGCGGCAGCAGCGTGGCTCGGGGGGAGAACAGATGTTGAGCCGCATGAGAGCGAGGCCTTTGCTAATGGCTTTCACGTGTAGTGCTTTGAATGGGGCACAATTAACTGTGCATTGGGTTAATTACAAGTGATGCAAAACCATCTCCTCGGGAGGGCTGCAAAAGCCTTTGCTTGTAAGGAAGTATGCCAGATAGAGATAGTTTCAACTAACCATTCATCTTTAGTCTGAATTAATCTCAGTTCTGCTTTAAGAGCTGGGTGGCTGCCAGTCTCGCCCCAGCACTGAGAGTGGGTGCGCCGCAGGTTTCCTTCCTAGCCAGTTCTTTTGTTCCAGTCTTTCCCTGCCTTCTCCTCCTTCCTGCCTCCCTGTTCTCTAACCTTCTGTTCCCCAGGTCCGACGATACTTCACGTATACCTGCTCTGGTGAGAATAAGCAACGTAGCCCGAACTGCTCAGCCTGCAACTGTCTTGAGCGGCAGGGCTTGGACAGTTGTGGTGAACAGGGCAACATCTGGCTGGTGGCCAGTCACCAGCGGTGTTCCTCAGGGCTCAATTGTAGAGCCTGAGGGTGTTCAATGTGTTTATGTATGATCTGGATGCAGGAGGTGAATGCACCATTAGCAGGTTTGCTGATGATACCAAACTGGGAGGTGCTGTTGACTCCCTTGAGGGACACGATGCCTTGCAGAGGGATCTGGATAGATTGGAGGACTGGGCAATGGGATGAAGTCTAACAAGTCCCAATGCCGGATTCTGCACCTGGGACGGAGTAATGCCAGGCAGAAGTATAGACTGGCAGAGGAGTGGCTGCAGAGCAACCCTGCAGAAAGGGATGTGGGGGTGCTGGTCGGCAGCAGCTCAATAGGAGCCAGCGGTGTGCCCTGGCAGTCAGGAGGGCAAAACACATCCTGGGGTGCATCAAACATGGTATAACCAGCCGGGCAAAAGAGGTGATTATCGCGCTGTGTTCAGCATTGGTGTGGCCTCACCTTGAGTATTGTGTGTAGTTCTGGGCCCCACAATTTAAGAGGGATACGAAGGTCCTTGAATGCGTCCAGAGGCGGGAAACAAAGCCAATGGAAGGGCTGGAAGGAATGTCTCATTAGGAGCAGCTAGGGACTTCGGGCTTGTCTACTTTGGAGAAAAGGAGGCTGAGGGGTGGCTTCATTGTTCTCTACAGCTTCCTGAGGAGGGGATGTGGAGAGGGAGGTGTTGATCTCTTCTCCCTGGGATCCAGTGATAGGACACATGGGAATGGTTCAAAGCTGCACCATAGGAGGTTCAGACTGGACATTAGGAAGCACTTAACGAGAAGGTGGTCCGACACTAGAACAGGCTTCTTGGAGAAGTGGTCCATGCCCCAAGCCTGTCAGTGTTTGAGAGGCATTTGGACAATGTCCTGAACAACATGCTTTAACTTCTGGTCAGCCCTGAATTGGTCAGGCAGTTGGACTGGAAGATTGTACATCCCTTCCAACTGAAATAGTCTGTATCTATGGGATTGTTCAGTCTGGAGAAAAGAAGGCTCCGAGGAGACCTTATAGTGGCCTACCAGTATCTTAAGGGGGGGGGTCTACAAGAAAGCTGGTGAGGGACTTTTTAGGATGTCGGGTAATGGTAGGACTAGAGGGAATGGATTAAAACTAGAGATGGGTCGATTCAGACTGGACTTTAGGAAGAAGTTCTTCACCATGACGGTGGTGAGACACTGGCACAGGTTGCCCAGAGAGGTGGTGGAAGCCCCATCCCTGGAAGCGTTCAAGGCCAGGCTGGATGGGGCTTTGAGCAGCCTGGTCTAGTGGGAGGTGTCCCTGCCCATGGCAGGGGGGGTTGTAACTGGATGATCTTTAAGGTCCCTTCCAACCCAAACCATTCTATGATTCTATTCTACTGTATTCTAGTCACCAGGAATCAGGGCACTGAATGAGCAACTAAGATGAGCGAGAACTGTTGGCAGAACTTCTGTGCACCACAAAGCCTACCTAACAGAGCTTGACGCTGAATAAACACTTAAAGTATATATGGAAGCCTGACAGAGAAGCCAGAAGCTGCAGTTTTAAAGGTGTTGGAGAGAGCAAACAATTTTGGCTCACAGTGCTGCTGCGTTCACTGAAAAGCAAAAGAGCATCAAGACATCACACAACAGGTGGGCTTTATTTGGGCATATCCGCAGTTGTTGTCCATCACACAGTTTTCTTCATGTGTCTGGATATTACTCTTTCTTTCTATACATGAATATAAGTATACACATGCATGCACAAAGCATACTCTCAAATGTTCTTTGCTGAAAAATTACAGTAATGTTTGGGGTTTTTTTACAATCAAGATAGCAAAATGGAGAAATGCCAAAACCTGCTTATGTAGTAACACGTTACAAGATGGTTTTTGAAGTCTCCCACGTACAAAGAATTGGCAGAGCTGCTCTTCTGCATCTCGTCTCGAGTCTGCAGGGTACGTTGCAGGAGGGTTGGTGCTGGCTCGAGTGCGAGTCTGTCTTGCGGTGACACGACACTGCCCCCAGGTATTCCTGGTAACGTGACAATTTGAACTCTGAGCCATTATCTGGGAGCAACTAGCAGCCAAAGCCTACCTGCCGCGCAAGCCTACAGGGAGCGCGTGTTCCTCCCGGCGCCAAGCTGAGACTGGAAACACATTTGTAGTTTTGGTTGAAATAGATCCGTTTCCACTACTGGGCCGTTAACACAAGGACTTAACTTATTCAGCAGCTAAAACTCGCTTCCGAATGCACAATGTATCTTCAGGAAACAATTCAGTCCCGATTTGAATCTCCTCATCGCAGCTGGGGAGCCCTTTCCCTTGCATTCCCAGTGCATTTTAAAGCTGCGTTGGGTGGCGCTGGGCATTCTGTTTCAAGTTGCTTTCCATTTACAGCTCGCTCTGTTTCTTTGACTATTTGTAGTTTTTCGTGACTGGCTGGATGGCTTCACCAAGCTGACTGGGGTCCCTCAGCACAAAGTTGCTGCAAGTAACCCGGCGTACATTGGAAGGATACACGGTGGAATACCATGGAAAATCCTCATTGCTTTGAGTGGTCGGTATAGCGATGTCTCCGCTGTCTCTGAAGTCTTAATAGGAAATTAAAGTAATGAGGTAGGGGTTTTTTTACATGTTTTGTGGTGAAAATTGGCATTCCTGCTTTGCTCTGAGCTTTCCTGGGCATACGACTGATTTATACATTGCTTTGTTGCCTTTCCCCATCGCTGCTCTAGGACACACTTTCCAGGTTTGGCCAGAGCAGAGGCTGTCGGCATGGCGGAGATTCTTCAGCTGTTCTGCTGCTAATGACCCGGCTACGGGAATTCACCTCTCTCACAAGCGATGCTGCCCTGGAGACTCCGCTGGTGTTGATATTTGGATGGTCCCTGAGAAACCACCTTGCCTCGTGCCTGGCCAAGGGGCTGTCAGACACACGTCTCTACGGCTTCACCTGGTACGGTTTGGTTTTCTTCCCGTTTTGCTGTGAAATGGGAGCACCTGCCACAACGGATACTGTTTTGCCTAAGAATCTCACAGTCCTCACAGACTGCATTGCAAAGCCACCTACGAGGCAGCACTGTGATTTATGAAACAGGCAGCATACCTGCCCTACAGCTCCCACCTACAGCATTATTTTTTTTGAGGCTTTCTTGGTTAACAGATGCTTCCTATTTGAGCTGGTGGATGTTTCTGGAGGTGGTAGTCAAATCACGACCCCACAGTGTGAAACGCTCCTTTCAGTGCAGGTATTTCCTCCTCCTGTTGCTGGTTCTCGCCAAAGATGCAAATGCTCCGTCAGTGGGTTGAGGGTATTCTGGAGCAAGGCTCTTGCTCCATCCTTTGAAGCCAGGCTGTTCTGTAAGGAGCAAACCCTCAGCAGGCCCATGAATGTGTCTGTGCTTGAGTCTCTTCCAGCTGCTGCTTTAATTAATGTTTTATCTGAGCAGACACTGGAGCAGAGACTGGAATTCGGGTTCCCCCTTCCCTTTGCTATTTAGGGGCTACAGCATTGTGGTCTTCCCGGCTGGGTGAATATTCCACTTTGTAAGCTCCAGGAAAATAACCTCATCAGGAGAAACTGTCCCACCTACCCTGATTACAGCAATTACCAAGGAAGTGGAAATTAAGGGTCAAGTCTCCCTCAACAAAGGCAGGAATCTAAGACAGAGGTTCCTTGTCAAAGGTCATAGCTTTAGCCCCTGCGCTGCTAGAGATGGTGGATGGGAAACTATCCCTAAAAGCTCTAAAAGGTGTCCTCAAAACACGCTGCTGAGATTGGGCCCTGCTGTGACATAGTTCAGGGAATTCTTTATACCTGCATTATAAGGGCTCGAACAATCCAGCATCGGCAGCAGCAGATCCTGGGGTACACAGGGAAGCTTTCTGGTAGAACTTTCTGGCCCTGTCCCATGAGCAGAACTGGGCTGGATTTAGAAATCTAGCGGATCGGTTAGGTTAAGAATTAGATGATACACCTTTTGCAACTCTTAGCGCTGAGCTTGCACTGCTGACTCTTAAAAATGGCTCACTTGGAGGGGGGAAAAAGAAAAAAGAAAGGAGGTGGTGTTTGCCAGCTAGGTCTCCCTAAGCGCTCAGCTCATTTTGTTTGTTTCCATGAGTCATTTTTAGAACAGGCAACAATAATCTAACAATGCTTGAGTCACACGTAGTCTTGAGCCAACTTCTTAGAGAACACAGCTTTCTTGAGAAGAGTGAAAAATATTCTAAAAGGAAAAGTGCCTCTCCAGCTTTTGTACATAATGAGAAATTATGTATTTTAAAAAAAAAAAAAAAAGTGGTTGATGTAATTGGCTTTTGAAAACACAGAAGACATTCTTTCCTGTCCTTCCCTTTCAATTTTGAGACCGAGGAAGGCATGGGACAGAGAGGGGCTGTTGAATTAAGACAGAAGAGAACTAAGTCCCCCTTGGAACAAGCCCGCGGTCGCCAACTGCACGCTGTCGCCTCACGCTCCAGCACAGGTCGAGACAAACGCGCAAGGAAACGAGACGGGGGCGACTCCCTTTGTCAAGCTGTGAAGCGCAAGCTGACTGTACATCTTTGGCTACCAAGTAGTAGTTTCGTACAGAAACAGCCTTCCTGCTACAAACTCCATCCAATCCTGGCTTTGCTTATCAGTAACACCGTCACTGCTGAAAATCAGGTGCCGAGGGATCTTCCTAATCCAGGTGCTTTAAAACCCCGCTCGCAATTTCCTTCCTGCGCTCGCGACTCGGTGTGATCCCCGCTGCACGGGGACTGACTCAGAGCTCCTCTGCGGAGGGAAAGGTTGTTCCGCCTGCTTTTCTCAAAAGCAGCTCAACTTCCAGGATGTGACAGTTTGTTGTGGGAAGGCCCCATCTCATCGCCTGGAAACCAGAGTTATTAGGGAGTATCTATTCCAAAACTAAGCAACAAAGGCGTTAAGCCTTCATCTGACCTCCTCAGATGGGAAGGGCTTCAGTCAAACCGTGCTGCGCTGCTTGGAGCGCAGGGAGTTCTTCCTTCACCTAAAGGAATTGTTTGTTCTGAGGCTATAAACAGCTGTTCTGGATTTGTAAGAAGGGAAACATACTACACAAACCACTACGATAAATACAACTCTATGTAGCGTGAACAGACTATCAAAAAGATCAGTTTATATAAGAAGCTATAGGTGACAGCTGAATAGTCCTGCTCTCAGTAAAGCACGGCTGGATTTTTTTTTTCAGCCACAGAAGAGATCAAAACGCTAACTCAAAAGAGACAAAACATCACTTTTGCTACCTCCACCGAGAAGTGGCTAGTATGAGAAATAAACTACTGTTGCCCCAAATGTGTTTATCTGTTTTTTAAGCTAAGAAAGTTGTTTCAGCCATATAAACAGATGCCGAATATTAAAACAAACCTCACTCAAGAGCACTGGTGCAGGAGGCTGCTACAACACAGGCGCAGTGCAGACAGCTGGGTTATGCATCTGACAGTATTGGATAATAAGACAATTTTTCCTCCGATTTATTTTCTACAATGCAAAAAAGACAAAACTTTCTTTTTAATGCCAATACTGTGAGAGTGCCAGAAACAAACTCTGTAAAACTTTTTTAAACTTTTCAAAATCACCAGTTTTCTTAGTTAAGCACAGACAACTTCGATTTTTATGACCTGTTTTATTCAATTTCAAGCACCAAGCTTTAATCTCAAGAGCATCACGCTTAACCGATCGTCTGGTTTTTACCGTATCAATGGAGGATAACTGTTCTAAATCTCTCAGTAGTAGCAGCTGCACCTTACGCTCGCGTCCGCCCAGTGGAAAGCAGAGGCAAGGGAAGTTTCTCCCTGCACAGCTGCTTCCATTCGACTGGAATGAGTCGCTCATCTCTTAGCGCTGCGTTTGGCCCTTAAGGTAAAAAAGAAAACTGATGCAGATAAGTATCATTTTGCTTTGCACCACGACAGTGAGCAATTGCTTTGAACAAATTGTTTATGCGAATGCACTTGACCCAACATATTATTAAATAACACAAGGACTAAGAAGTCATCAAGCCCGTCCGATGCAACCTCACTTTCTTGCCCCTGCTTGACTGAAAACATGAAAATAGCTGACCACAACTGTAAACTTCAGCAAAGATGTAAACTTTGATACACTAGGGACGACGTGATAAACTAGGGAGAAGACCGCAAAGGCAATTTAATAGGGAATAGCAAGAGCACAGTGGAAAAGTATCTATTGAGAACGTATTTGTTGTTTAACATTTGTTCTGCTTGTACGGGTAAACAAGGGCTTGGGAAGGAGTTAATTTAGCTACAGGGACACGTCTTTCGTAGCTACCTCTGGAAACGGGGGACAAGGAAAAGGTCTCAGTATAGACTATAAACCCATCACGGAAATCAAATATATAAACTGAATATATTAAAGCTTTGAATTTTATTACACTTAATTTCTTCTGAATATCTTACCCTTCTCTCCTGTTCAAGGTAAACCTAAACATGAGAAATGGAAGGATAAAGGAGAACTCCACTAAACGTGGAGTACATTTCATCAGAGTCTGTGTAGGCCAGTTTGCCTCCTGTTACGACGACATTTACTTCATCTCCTGCTTTGAGGTGAAGAACAAGGTGGAACGTCCCAGGACCACCACAGGTCCGTTTCCCCGAGTAGGGTTTGTGATACTCCAGCAGTTCCCTTCTGTACCCAGCTGTGTGGAGCTGAGCCACGCTGGCGTTGGAGACGGACAGCACTGCTTCTACATACTCATCCCTCTCCGGGGCCAGCACAGCGGTGATCAGGTAGCGCCCTTCATACGGTGATGTGAAAATGCCTGCAGAAGAGAGGCAGACTGAGCTTTTCAAAATGGAGAGACCCGATCGCTCTAAGCACGATGACAGGCATGAAGTGACATGGGTTACCCACTGCTATGTATAGGTAACTGTGACAAGGTCAGCCTGGGCAGGCGACCAACTGACAGCAGTCATGAAGGCAAAGGATTGCTGCTTTTGTGTTAGAGCCCACTGGTCCTTCAGGACATAGGCAGGTCCTGTCCACATCTGGAAACCTCCTGGCCTAAGCAGCTGCCGTGACTTAGAGCGGGGTGAAGAGGTGAGAGGCACCCACATGCTGTGCAAGTCCCCAGTAGGTCAAGGCATGCCGAACACCCTCGAGTGACACGATACGCTGCTTGAGAAGGAAGCAGCCGGCAGTGACTGCTGTTGGAGAGGCAGTATGTGTCACCTCCCTCCCTCCTCTCCCCGGGGTGACCCAGCGGGCTGAGCTGCAGTGAGGTGGGTTAGCAAGGGACCTCACCTCTGCTACCTGGGCTCAGCTGGCCTGAGGTGGGGTGAGGAGCACAACCAGCTGTGCTGGCAGAGCAGAGGTAGCGGTGACTTGGGCCTCAGTACTGCTGGGCAGTTGTGGAAAACCAGCAGTGGCAAAGAGTGTGCCTGTCCACAACCACGGAGGCTTTTACCCTGGTGTGTCGGGTTTAGAGGGGCTTCTTTTGTTTGTTCAATGCGCCAGCAAGGCCTGAGATAGCATCAAACACTGGTAACCCACGCTACTGCCCATCTAGTATCTCTGTGGGTCCATTCTTTGGCCGTTACCTGTACTGGGGTTATAATAGTCCCCGTCATTCACAAGCACTTTGTTAAAGTGAACCACGCCGACGTCGCTAGAGAAAGGCTTCTGTGTGAGCCCAGCAGAAAATGACACCAGAGAGGCTGCAGCAGCAGGTCCTAAAATGGGTAACAACATGAGTCAGAGCCGCATCAGGATGACAGCACAGCCTCTCCCTGTGATGGTTTATAATCCAGTGTCTCTGTTCCTGCACAGACTCCACTTGGACTAACCCTGTCACTTGAGGGATGCCAGAATTAGCAGAATACGTATTGCTGGCCCAGGTCCCAGGTGTCTCACCATGAAATTTATTCAGCACCATAAAATTCCCCCCTGGGCCACGGCCTCTTTTTTTTTTTTCTTTCCCCTTCTAAGGCAAAGGTACGTGTCTTGTAAATGCTGGCAGTGGAAATCCTGACACCCCTCAATTCAACAATGCTTCTGCCACGGACCTTCTTCAGGATTGAGGCTCCCCGTGGACATGTCTGCTCTGCGTCCCTGTCACAATGCAACAGGAGTGATAAGGCGTACAGCTCGTGCCAGCTTTCCTCATCACGCTGAGAAGCTGCGCACAGCTTAGATCTCTTACCTTCACTGCTGAAGGGTAGGGAAAACAGCTACAAGAAATAACATTTTGGTATTAAAGCAAAGAGAACCATCACTAGGGCTTTTCTCTCTTGCACTTCTCTTTTCACTCCACAATTTTTTTTTCTTTTCTCAGCAGATCAAACAGACACTTAGGTATTTTATAATGGCTATCTGCTTACTAGCTAAATGCTGCTGTTGGACTAAATACAATTTGGACAATTAAGACAAATTTTTACTTTTAACAGACTGACTTAATGACAAGTCTTTAGTGATCAACCACGTGTTAGTCCCATTTTAGTTCCCTTCCCTCTAAACTTTTCCCCTAAGGCAGGAACACTGCTAGAAGTAGTCAAGTCTTGTTGCTTTGGTCAGCAATTAGGTAAACAACGAACACACTTAAAGTTGTCCTCAGTTGCTCTTTCTGTTCTAGACTGTTCAGGTTAGGATCCATGTCATCTCCATGTTGTTTCACCCCTGCTCCTTCTTCTGCCTTCCTTAAAATGTATGTTTGGTTTTCTCCTTCTCTCAATCTGAGATGCCCACCAGCAACCAAAGTTCAATTCAGATTATATCCCTTAAAAATTGAAGTTAAAAAGTGACAAAACTTCATCTAAAATGTGGATATACAAACGTTCTGCTACATTCTGCTATCCTTTTTTTTTTCTTCCTGAATTACTTGGCATGGGAAGGGTGGGAGGGGAAGGCGAGGGGAAGGCAAGGGGAAGACATGCCTGCAACCTCAGAAATGGCAAATAACTACCTTGGTTTCCCTCAGGGGCTAGTAACCAGCTGCCTCACGTATCTTTGGAAATCTCCTTATTCAGTATTTTGTCTCACGCTCAGAAAACAGACAGAAGCCCTTCTTCATTACTCCTACCTGCCAGTGTGCCTGCAGGTGCTCCCGTGAGCTAAGATGAGGTTATTTGAAAGGATCAAAATTAATTGCAGGAAGTCTACTTACTTAGACACCTTCTGTAAAGCTCCACCACCTTAATACCACGCTACTTACAGAAAGCATCCCTTTGTATTCGCAGCTTACCCTGAGACTCAAATCAACTGAAAATGCACCTTCAACTACGTTCTTGTTGGCTCACTTGGAAAGGTTTCTCTACCCTGCAGTCATACTGCATAAACGGCAGAAACTATTTGCTGCCTACCCAGAAACTCTGTCCTCTCCGTTTGCAGCAGCTACAATTCTGTTCAGGTTGGCATCATGTGGATAAGGGAGCAACTCCTGCCCTGGCTCCCCATGCTTCCTTCAAGATTCTCCTGCTCTAATTGCTAGAATAGTTATTAGAGTTTGCTGCTGAAATTGCTTCAGATCTGCGGCCTAGTTTAACACATCATCTGAGTTTGTCCAAAGGAGAAATCTTAGAGCCCTCTAAATATCCTCTGCATCAGTTTAGTGGGCAATATAAGGAGACGCAGGAAAGCTGCAACATCTCTATGCTCTCTTACCCTCCTCCCTGCTTCCAGCTGGAATTGTGCCTGTTTGAAGCTTTCACAAGTCCTACCGACAGCTCTCAGCAGGGCTTCTGCAGAACCTTACAGAGAGGTGAACCACCTTCTCTTACGTGTCCCCACTTGCAAACACGCTTCTTCATGCAAAGACCAAAGTTCAGCTTCTCTAGGCAAGGTCCAGGCTTGGAAACTGCTTTCACTTAAGCAGTCAGCGTTGTGGAATTATAAAAATCAGGAAGAAATTTTAAAGCATTTAAAAGCTGGGAACCACATGCACAGCTCTGATGAAGAAACTGCTAGGCAGACAAAAAGTTTCACAAAAGATTCAACCACAGTTTTAAAGCTTCTGGGGGAGGAAAAAACTCTTTGACTTCAGTATTCAAGGTTTCACTTGAGATATATATATATACACACACACAAGCAGGATCAGGTATGTGTACTAATGGCAATCTAAGCTAGTATAATGCATTCTGGGGAGACCACAGAAGATACATGGGTGGCCTTTGTTCAGTTACATCTACTTCCACCCATCTGCTAGTTGTATTTCGGTTCTCCACCTCCCTTTTGACTTCCCAGCACAGTTCATGCCTCCCACAGAGCCCAAGGGCCAGAAGCAGAAAAAGAACAGAAAAATCAAGCAAAACAAAACAATGTCAACATTTGCCATCAAGACGAAAGGAGAAAAAAAAATAACAGTGTGATGGTGCTGCTGACAATTACTCAGCAACTGGAATGAGGACTCTTCAAGAATCTACACAGAAGAGAGAGACCATAAGTATGTAATTTGTTTGTCAGTATGCACTTATGACATGGCAGGAGTAGGGAGGATATGCCAGATTTCCTCTGCTTGGCCAGTACTCCTAAATCTAAATGAGGGTGAAGCGCATAATTTCAGTTAGAGCAAATGGGACAAATACCAGCAGTTTATCACCTCCTTGACTTTTTTTAACTCCTCAGTTTGACCCTAACACATGTCGTTTTCAGGGACATTCCCTCTGCTTATGGTTTGGCCATGCCGTAAGTGCCACACTGATTTCCAAAAGCCAGTGTTCAACAAAGCTGGGACCATTAGCTCTGCCCTGCTAAGTCACAGTGTTTCTGATGCAGAAGATAACTCACTCGGTGCATTATGAGGACACAGCTGTTTTTCTCCTGAGTTTGTTAGTAACAGTTCTTCCTGTTCTTACAACTGTCGTGGTTTGTCCTCAAACCAGGACAACAACTCTTCCCTTTCACATCGCAGCAAAAGAAGGTTTGCCCTAGTACTTACCTCCTGCTCCTTACACAAATAACCATCTCCTATGCCACCCTTCAGCACGCTTCTGTGAATTGAGCTTGTTCTTTCATGCAAAGAGCAGCAAAACACAACCACTAGTGCAACTGAGGATGATCCTATGTTCTCTACCTCAAAGTCAGCAAAGATGCTTTTCCCCTGTGATGTGCACTAACAAGAATACTGCTCCCTGTCCAATAATCAACAGAAAGAGCTAAACATGCAGCAGAATCCGTCAGAAGCATGGCAGAGTAATTTACGTATTCAGTAAATTCTTCCTTCAAATCAAGGACCACCTACAACATAAATCTTGTATCCCAATAAACCTCATGCCTTTAAATTTGAAACATGCCCTACAGGCTAGCTCCCTCAAGTCCCGTGGAGAAAGTGAAGATGGCTGAGTATCAGACAAGTAAGAACAATAAAAAAGCCGAAACCAAAATTAGCCCTTTATCTGCACAGATACATAGAGCAGCGTTGGCACAGTGACACAGTGTTTCGTTTAGAGAGGAGCCACCACGCTCCCTTGGAGCTGCAGGGTTAAGGACACGAGCAACACTGCATGAAGGGGGAGGGCGCGGAAGGCAATTTGTGCTTTCAGGGAATTTTTTTCACTGTGACCCTCCGTACACTGATCAGAACGTCCAAATCCTCTTCTTGGCTCTGTCCTTGCCTAATTGTGTGACCTGGGATCTTACATGCGTTTTCTCATCAGTTCCCAGACCAGTTCACCAGCCAATTCATTACTTCTGCTCTGCAATTTTCTTTGCTCCAGCAAACAAAAATTCTCGTAACTGTAAAATTGCCATGCTTCAATAGTATTTGGTGCTGATGTTTCTTTAAATAACCACTGGTTCAACTCTTTCTGTATTAAAAGGGATTAGGTGGATGCACTTAAGTCCTGACACTTAACTCAACTTTGTCATAAACTCCTTGTCTGTGAAAATAGAGCAAATATGTAACATTGTGCCTTACGCTCTCTCATTAATACTTCTGAGTCCTTGAAGATATTTACCTACATCGTTACATTGTGAGATGCATGCAAACAGATAACTAATGAATCTGAAAAACTCCAGAAATGCTTTGGTAATTGAAAGTATGCAAATCGTGCCTCAGCATTCAAGAAGAGCACTAAAGTGGGATAGTTTAATCCCAGAGGACGGAGTTGGAACCCTCAACTTCTTCCTGAGCAGTGCTTTTATACAACAAAAGCTATTCAGAAACAGAAATGAAAGGGACTACTCAGATGGCCAGTTTAATAGTACAAGCTTCTTATTTTAGGAATTATAGTACAAGAAGGTCTGATCTTCTTTCAAATTTAAACTTCAGTATCACAAAATGTACTGGGTGAAGACTGGCAAAGACCTCAACTATGGTCCTGCACGAATTAGATATTAAGGACTCCTTGATGCCTTATGTAAACATTAAGTTCCTCTTCCAATAAGCCAAAAATCTTCCCTTCCCCAGCTGTTAATTTCTACAACACTATTAACTGCTGTATTCTGCCCCAGAACGCTCTTTCTTTGTTGTTTATAAGCAGACATTGGTGATTAGGGACAGTGGATGTAAATGCTCTAACTCCACAGAAGTCTAACAGCTATTTGCACCATCCTTCCCCCTCTGTTTTCTATGACTGTACCTTGCCATTGGGGTCTGCAAGGCATTTGGGGGGAAGTTACAGGGCCGATCAGCAGGTGTATCTTATATTTAGATAGGTCTTCAGGGGCACGGACCAGGAAAAGGAACTCCTTGGTCCAGCCCACCTCTCTCTGGGTCCCAGGATGATAACGTTTCTTTGCAACATGTTCCACCAAGCAGCAAACAGGCGCGCTGCCTGCTACGCCCTGCCTTTTCAATACTTTTAACATACACCTACTGTTTCACACGGTTTTAGCATAAATTTATTAAAATACTGCTGTCTATAAACAGCAATAGGCTGTACAAAATGGAAGAAACCCCCCAGGAAATCCATTTATCACAGAAATCTAGACATCTATGTTGGCTTTGCTGGCATCAAGGTAAACAAACATTTCCTTACTTCTCATCCTCTTCCAGAAGCCTTATCTACTGCTGCTTGTTCTTACCACCACAATCCTCAAATGCAAAAAGACTGCTTTAAGGCTATGACAGATTTTTAATTATAAAGTATAAATACCAGAATTACAGTTTGATCTCTTTACAACTCTTTTTGTCAGTCCCCAGACCAGCCTTCAGGATGTTTATCTGTGATTTTGTTAGGGCCATCAAACTAAGTCCCAAGGGCAGGATTTTGGATGCCATAAAGCCCTAATGTTTTATTTTCATCTATTTTTCATGTTTCCTCAACAAATTTAGATTAAATCATTCTTCCTGAAGAGGGTGTGGGAATATTCGCTTTGATCCCGAATACTAATCCCCAGGGTTTGATAATATCTTGAGTATGAAGCTGTAGGGCTGGCAGCACCCAATCAATGTATTTATTGAGGCCGACTAGCCTGTCTCACACAAGGTTTATACCTGTTTATCATACAAATCCATAAATGAACTGTTATATTAAAAATTATAAATAATAAAAAATCCCCTACCAAACCAAGAAAACTGCATTTTGAATCTTTTGAATCCGTGGTTGTCAGTGGGAGCGCTCCTGCTTTCACTGAAGTCAGGAACAGGAGCCCTCGTGACTCTAACAAAGCCAGGAACACCTCCACAAGGAGGACAAGCTCAGGCACTAGCTCACATACTAACAGTGCTTCAAGATACTAGTCTTGGCCTTATTCATATCTTATTAAGGTAATCAGAAAGAAATATACTTCTTTTCACTTAAAAAAAAGTTCAGTACTGACACTTGCTAGGAAATAGAAACCCTTTGTGTTTAAAAAAATCACCGAAGTAACAGTAACAAAAAATTAATTAGTTTTCAAAACCTAAAAAACCTCCTATTTTCCTCCACATGAAGGATGTGAATTAATTTGTAATGCTTAGGTACAGCAAAAATCTGTCAGATTTTCCTCAATGCTAAACTTCAAATACTAAAAATCAACACTTTCTCTCAACCGTGACTTTCCAGGGACTGAAATAAAGATTGAGTACCTGCGTAAAGAATTTCTAGGAAACAACTGCCTTACCTTGTGAGTCTGTGGTAGGAGGAGATAACTTTGGATATCCTACAAAAGAAAAGTAGTATGTGTGACACAGTACATAATAGAGTCCTTTATGACAAAGTATCACTGCAGTCTTCTAAAAAGCATTCTTTGTTACTGAACAGCAACTTACCAAAATAGCTACCGAACAGCAACTCGTATGAAACGTTCAATTATTGTTAAACTGGGGTGGTCGTGGCAAAGAAAACCAAATTCTTATTGTAACGTACTAAATCCACTGGCAAGCACTATGGCAAGAAAAAAAGTAAGTTTCCCTAGTGGCAAAGACTGATGTAGTTACCAAGGATTTTACATCAGCCCTGTTGACCTCATGCTTTGTGCAGCCTTGGCAAAGGCAACAAAACTGGCACTGAAGTAGTTTCCCCTACTTCTGCAGCCAGCTGGAGGCTGCAAAGGCCCACTCACAGATCACCTCTGCCATAAGTCCATTCCCAACAGCAATAGCTATAACGGGCACCCACGAAAGGCTGAAAGGTGGTTGTTGAAGCGTAACAGATCTCAATGTCACCCCTCTAGCAAGACCTGGCATGTCCATTGCACTTAGACGGGAGTAATTCACCATTAGTTTGGTTCTCTCACCTGGGGCTCCAGCATACCCTTCAGCAATGGGCATGGTACTTTGACCAGCCTGACCATCTGCACTTCTGAGCCGCCCTCTCCCTGACATTAGAACAGTGCCAGGAGGCCCTGCCTCTCCAGTCTCCAAGATGATCCCGGTTGTTCCAGGCAGAAACGGCACAACTCCTGACCCTGGCAGCACTGGGCGCAGAGGAGGTCTTGGCTGCGGTGGCTGGAGGGGAGTCCTCTGTCGCGGGGGTTGTATCCTTGGCCTTGATGGCAGCAGGGATATGCCAGGCTGGGGCTGCAGGGGTGGTCTTGGTGGCAACGGCTGCCGTGGTACTTCTGATCGCCCTTTGAAATGATAAAAGAAAAGGAAAGATACAGAATTTGAAATGATAAAAGAAAAGGAAAGATACAGAATTATTCACCCAAAATAGTATATAAAATATTCATATTTTTGTAAAAAACCTTTAAAATAAAACAGGACTCAATTTGAGGCCACCCATCCCCTCAGACCCAAGACTGCACTGGCAAAACTCTGTTCCACTCCTGCAGTACTACAGATTCCCCTCTTTCCTGTGACGCAAGGAAAGGAATGAAGACAGCCTGGAGATGGGACAAGCAGCAGTCAAATAACCCGTGAACACTCACCCGCTAGTCCTGCTTTGACTTTCTGCACCCAGCGGGCTGTCTATCACACCTATTCCCACCGGTGCCTTCACCTCCATCGTGTCCTCTCTCTCTACCTTCATTTCAGTTCTCCTGAACCCCTTACCGCCCACCACTCCTACTTTCAACTCTGCGTTCACACAACACCTAGCACAAGGCTGACCCTTTAGCAGTACCATAAAGAAAAGTATGCATAGCAAAAAACCTGAGTAAATGTACACCGACTCACAGATTATTTTTTTCCCTACTTTGAAAAGCAATGAACTTAAAATTCCAAGTATTCTCATTACTAATATTTTCTGACAAAGACGGCAGAAGCCTAGGATATAATCTACCAGAAAAACCTTTATTGTTTGAAGAAAAGAGATACCCATTAAAAGACTTTTCCAGTAGGGCAGCCAACACATACGACATCGGGGTTGAACAGTGCTGACATGGTTACATTTGTGTATCTGGTCCAGTTCTAAGCCCTTTAAAGGATTTACAGCTTATTCCTAAAAATGAAGTCCTAGATGACAAGAATGAACTTGAATTACATCTACATTAAGAACGTGAATTCACAGCTGCGTAGATTTCAGCAAAGGCAATGACAGCTTTTACACAGAATAACCAGAGTTTCACTCTAAATTCATCATTAGCATTGGTTATTTTGGTTGCATTTTGAGACTAAAGCGTGGCTTTAGGTGCAGGGATGGGAGTGAGTTTCTGGGGAAATGGACAAACATCCCCTTGCAAATTTATCTGATGCAAGTCATCGCACCAGAGATGCTTGCCATGGTCCACAGTGGAGACCACTGCTCCGAGGTCTCAGTGGTGAGAATGAAGAGCACTTCAATTCATCACAGTCTAAAATCAGCCTGGGTAAATTCATCAGTGGCTAGGGCTACACCGAATGGCTATGCCTAGAGGCAGACATGGTGTGAGGCTTACCCTGGCTCTGCTGCACAGCTGGGGACCCCCAGGAGGGCCTTACGCTGAGCCTCTGGGCTAGAGAGCTTACAACCAAGTCATGCAGGTATTGTCTGCAACGCACGGCTGGGGTCCAGACGGTGTTGCTGGCAACCCACGTGCTGTTTCGTGACTACTTGACACCTGCACTTTACTCTTGTGAATCTCGTTTCTTGTTTTCAGTCTCATAAAAAGTCCACATAAGCCTTCCAGAACACCAAGAGGCTGTCTGAAGTCATAGTCTTGCACCACCTGCATTCATGTGCTAGGCACGCCTGCTAGAAAAAAAGTCTTCCTCAGCTTTGCTGGCTGACTTTAACTCTCATGAGAATCAAAAGTTGTATAAGCAATGCACCACTGAAGCTCACTCGGTAACGCTATCCACAAGGCACAGGACCAAGGAGTGAAATTTTCACTTTATACAGATGAAAATTATCTTCGTAACAATCCCAGGATTAAAAAAAAATCTTATAAAAATTTTCAAAAAAAGGCTTAAAGTATCAAAGTGAACTGTTTAACAGAGTTGTTAACTTAGCGAGACATCTTCTGTCCACAGTGGCAAAGGTTTAGACCTTCAACTAAGATCTTCAGATTAACCTAATTTAAAACACAAATTGGCAAAATACGTTATCTTGGGATGCACGTACTTGTCATTTCTCTAGTCAATTGAGCTGAGCTTTATTAAGACAACAACTGGAGCTGACAGAGTGAAAGTGAATATATTTCTCTGCTTACTTTTCTAAACCTTTAAAAAACAACCAACAGCTCAAATCCTCAAATCCCGTGTCCTGTGCAAACTGCTTCCTTGCATGCAACATCAATATTCAGAATTGTCCAACTACATCTCCATAAAGTCAAATCCAAAATTACCTGCCTAAAGCTCAACTTGAAGTGCCAGTAATCAGAGATGTGTGGTTTGAGAGGGATCTGGTCTGCCATCTTTGCCGACCTTTTTGGCCTCTTCTACTGAGATGCATCATAGCAAGAGAAAGCACCAATAAATCACTAAACAAGGTGATAACGCTGGAGCCACCCCATCCTGATGCCAAATTCCGTAACACGTGTTTTCAATTCACAAGGCAACGAGAAAATGAACCCCCAACGAAGGCTGGGGTGAATCTAGCTGGACCTGCTTAAGCTTTGCTGAGCAGTGGACAAGCCAGAAATCTTCCCCATCATCTTCCCATCTACCGGGGAAGGCAAAGAGCAGAGCTGAGATCATTCTACAGCTGAGAACAGTAACACTGCACTCAGCAGCGGCGTCCTTGCTGCTCTGGTTGTCATCACTGGTGTAAGTGACAACTCGGTTACCATGTCAGGCAACAGCTTCTGCTCTCAGGTGCCCATCCGCAACTGAAACAGAAGGAGAGGTTTCCCTCCTCAGTTGAAAATAAGAATGCTTTTGTACCCCTCCTCCTTAAAAGTGTTTTGGGTTTTTTTTTTGTTTGGTTTTTTTTTTCCCCAGTTTATTCAACTAGGCAGCTTTAACCTGCAATTTACTTCACTGAAGGAGGAATGACTTGCTGAGAAGGAAGACAAGCAGGGACCTGGATGCACGAAGCAGGTGTATCTTTGGGGTGCGTCTGTTTCTAGTATTGTTCTGCCCTGATCACGCTCTCCTCAGCCCCCAAAACACACAGAAACAAAGTGAGTAAAGGAATATGTGACTGCACTCACAAGAAGCCAAAAAAGACCTGACTTGAATTTTCCTATATAGACACCAAAGGGATTTGACAACTACGTTACATTTTGCACAAGCTCATAGGGATCCTAGAGGAATTGACTATATGACTCTCTTATTTGTGCTACAACACTAAGATTTTATGTTGCCTTTTATCGATGCAGTGATGTAGAGCATACATTTGGTTTCTTAGACAGTAACTTCAGCAGACAACATTTAACTGTTGCTTTCAAAACCCTGCTACAGAGACAATTACAAGAGGAATTGCAGTTCAGGTCAAGTAACCGTAACCAAAGCAAACTGCACTCCCAGCGCGGTATCTGGCTGCAAGACCACACTTCTGACTCCTGGAAAACTTCATGAATCTGTATGAATAGGCAGTAAGTTAAAAGCAATCACTAACTTCAAGATTGCTTTCAATTTCGTGCCATTTGAAGAGCACACGTTCCTGCAGAGATGCACAGGGTGCAATGAGAACAACAAATTACCCTACCAGATGTGGAGGTGGGGGCAATCACCATTTAAGGTGGACAAAGAGCTGCTGGATTACATTACCTTGGGAAGCACATTGTCCCCCATGAGCTCAGAGCAGACCACCGCCTGCCCTCGCCACCGCCTTGTGTATGGGAATGGCAGGACGTCGTGCTATCTTCACCAGAAAACGTAACAACTAAAATACGGGTCCAGTTTCTGGGTCTGTATCTGACGTATTGTAATTCACTAACGTGGCTTGTTAGTTTGGACTGAAGCACTTCAAACCCCCTAATAAAAAATTTGGAAGAAAACACAGCCATATTCCTAAGATCAGAGTCATTTCACTTTGCTCAGGTTTACAGTGTGCTGTGCTTACACTGCTTGATAAGATTTTATGTTGTTTTTCTTGCAACGTATCCTTGCCTTACTGCCCTCAACAACTGTTATTAGTAACAAATTTGTTTCTGTTTTGGCCTTTCCAAAGTCAAATGACATCATTTGAATGCTACGATATGCTGGCAAATAGTGCATAAGAAACTCAACACCGATCTACAGCCAGGACTGAAAATCGTCTTTTCAAATGATGTTGGTATCAGAGACGATGCTGTAGATCAGGGACATAAAAACAGTTAAAGCCATACGCAATTCACGTTAACAGGGTTCCCAAACTACTTCCAAAAAAGGCTCTTTTGCCAAAATCTTCCTGCAACTCCAGCCATCAAAACTTACTTGGACTGCTGTGCCAGACAGTGTTATTGTAATTGGAAACATTTGGGGATTGATGTGTGTGCTTCACGAATCCTTTGGGGGCCAGAGGCACCCCACGGCAGGGAGGGATGCTCAGAGGGCCTGCACCCCGGCAGCCGCAGCAGCGTCCTTCCACGGACCTTTGTCATCCGATGGTGGATGAAGAGCTCTGCCCCGGAACAGCGTTACGCTATGGAAACCCGGGCGCACTGAGGTTTTTAATGCTTTACAACATTGTAAAAGGGGTGGATAAATACAACTCATGAGGCCACTCGAACACCTGCTTTAAATAGCAGGAGGAAGATTACTGTGTGTATCTTGGACCTTTCTCCATTGTTGGTCCCTAGTGCAAATTTATTTTTGGCAAGATGGATGAGAAATAGGATTACATAGATACATCATCCTGCATTTTAATGGGGACTGGGTCTGCTTTCGCAAGATCTAGGGACGAAGGTCCTAACCCTATTGAATTTAAGTCAAGATTTCACCAAAAGAAATATCTGAGAATTACAGACCCCCTGCTTTATCCTTCACTTTTTCCTTTAAAGGAAGACAAAGGTATTGTTTTTTAATTTCGCACAAGAACGTCTCACCTGCAGTATTTGTGTCAAATACTGCAATACATTTGGTTTTAAACAACTAAACACTCGGAACAAACACATTTATCACAGGCTTTCAACTCTCCGGCTTGGAGTAAGAAGGATACTCTTCCCTGCAGGAATTACTTTCAGACCTTTAATGAAGCACAACTTGTCTATTCAAGCAAAAACGCTCACAGTCCTGCATCTTATCTCCCCCAGCCACCACCAGCTGCAACAGCCCAGGGGCTTCTCCCTCAGCACCACTTCTTCTGGTTTAGGGCCAGTCACAGAAACCAGCCTCTTATTTATCTCGCACGTGCACAGAATTAAAACCAGAAGCATCAAACAACTTAAGAGTGCAGTTTCAAACCAGTCTCCAATTCCTATGGTTTTGCATCATGCTACCAGAAACAGGAACTCAGCTTCCTTCTGTAAACTTTGTCTCTCTCAGAAAAACAACCCATTGCTGAAATTTGGAGCAAGAACCGCAGAGGGAACTGAGTGGCATTTGGCAAGGTCTCTAAACCTTCAGGGCACGGTTTACCAACATGCTGAGGTTACCATTTCATAGCATTTTGAGCCAAAGGGAACGTGCCTCTGCTTCTCAGCCACTTAAATGCAAACTTTAAACCACCTAGAAGTAGATTTGAACTCACACGTTGGGCTACCAACAGAAGTGGCTGAGGTGTGAAAACATTGCCAGCTGGGGTGTGCACCTATTGCCAACTTGCCAACTACGTTGTGGGAACACAAACTTCTGGGAGAGCTATGAAGCAGAGGTCTTGTATTGCCACACCAACATATGCCAGAGCTTGTTTGCGAAAGTCCTAAATCAAAGAGTTGGTGCTGAATTATAATCATGAGCTTAGGCTAAGAACAAAACTTACAGGGAATCTTTTTTTATCATAAATTTGAATTCCTTTGACCTCATTTTTCTCCATTTACTTTTCAGTTTCCCCTGAGGAATCAAGAATAATCTCACACAACAAAACAAAAAAATCAAATCAAATGAACTGTAATAAGACCCACTGATAATTATTACTCAGTATCCAAAAATACTAGTTTTCCCACTGTCTTTATTCTGGCTCAACATAAACCTGAAAGCGTGTAAGACTTTTTTTTGGGGGGGGGGGGAGGGGGGGGAAGTGAGTGCTTTTAAAAGCACTCAAAGTCCTCTATGGTGTTCTAGAGCAAAAGCCAAAGTTAGAGTCACTGTAAAAACAAAGTAGAAATTGTGTAATACTAAATTTTTCCTCCCTTAATTCCTTTATAAATGATTCAGAAAAGAAAGCCAGCTGAAAATCAAACAAAAAAAAGGCATTTAAAAAGCAAAAAACCACTTACTTGTGTCAGACTGAGATTTCAGCATGCCTTCAATGTCCGTGGTGATTTTGGAGACTTGACTATAAAACTGTTGGACAGAATTTTTGAGGCCAGAAATATCAGTGGAATGAGATGCTATAGTTCCATTCATTTCACGGACGCAGTTCCATAAGCTGCTTATGTGCTTATTCAGACCTTCTTTTATCTTGTCCAAACTACCTGAGACAGAGTCCAGCTTGCCACAAACTTTTTCAACACGCGACACTCTGCTCTCAACATCCGAAACACCCTCCTGGATACCTTGGGTCTTTTCTTTGCACTTGCTAAGATCATTCAGGATATGGTCATTCAATTGTTCTAGTCTCTCTTTCACTTCCCCACAGCAATGATCACTGGGATGAGCAGTTTGATTCGCAAATGTCCTCTGCATTTGATCGATTTTTCGGAAGACACCTCGTTGTGTTTTTCTACAGGTAGAATTGACACCCAGAAGCTGCTCCTTGCAGCTACTCAAGCCATCTTGAAGATTCTTCACATCTTTATCCATGACATTTAGACTGTACCGGAACACACGTACATCTCTCTGCATTTTCTGGATGTCACGTTGGTTACCCTTAATTAAGTTGAGTTTCTCATTGAGAGAGCTATTTAGAGACTGCAGGAGAACAGAGTTGTTCTCTGTTTTCGAAAGCAAGTGATTGTATTTGTTGTTACAATTTTCTAGCTCTTTCTGAAGGTCCTCCGTACCTTGTGGTGCAGACTGACATTTCTGCCCACAGAGGTGTTCAAGCGACAGCAGTTTGTTCTTCATGAAATTCATCTCAGCTGTAAATTGCTCATTTGCAAATCCTGCGTCACCGGGCAAGATGGGCCCAGGATTAATATACATTCCATCTGGGTCTGTGGTATTAGCGATCTCTAAAATAGTGCCACCTAGCCTATCTTCTAGGGCCCGTAGTTTTTGGTCAAACAAGTCTCTCAATTCATCTACCTCAGCAGCAATAGCACTGCGGAGAGTTTCCTCAACATAAAAGCAATGTTCTTCAGCATTTCGTTCCGTAATGTTCATCCTCGCATCTAGTTCCTCCAACCTCTCACCGAACATGTCTTCCAGATCCGGAGTCGACAATCGACTGATTTCATTATCTATTCTAACGTTCAAGATCCTGTGTGCTTCCACAACTCTGTCAATCTTCTTATCTAAATCTTTTATCTGTTGGTCAAAGTAATTTCTCTCACCCTCCTTGCAACAACTGGACTTGTTTGATGGAATCTGAGTTCGGAGAGTATTTATTTCTTTCCTCAAGTCATTCTCTTTTCCTTTTATAACATCAATTATTCCTGAACAGTTATTGTCGTTGTCATCACACTGCTGCTGGATATCCTGTAGTTTGTATTCACAGGAGTTCTTCAGATCTGCCATTTTCTTTTCAAATCCTTCCAGTATTTCCTGTCTGAGGGACTCAAATTTTGAGTCTATATACTCCTGATATATATTGTCACTGGGCATTGTTATTGTAGGTCCCTGTGCTGCCTCCTGCAGTTGTTTTAATTGTCCCTCATAGCCTTTTACTTTTCCATTCAGTTCCTCCAGCTTGTCATTCCTCATCTTCAAGGCTTCTTTGACCTCAGCTAGCTCAGACTTTATATCTTCCATTTCAAAATCAATAAAAGGGTCTTTTTGATCTTTATTGCTGAGGAGTCCAGGCAGATGAATACTGTCTGTTTCACCACCAACCGCACTATCAGGCTCTGGGCGGTCATAAAGGTTGTTCAGCCAAGTGACCAACATCTTACTAGCATCTTCTTGGACAGTTAACTTCAGGTTTTCATTCACGCCTGCCACAGAGGACTGAAGTTCAAGCACTGATCGTGTAAGTCTAAACAACTCATCCTCAAGAAACTGCATTTTCTTCTCATATGGTGGAGGTTCCGGCTCTTCTGTTGGTTCTGCATCTGTTTCATGGAAATAACAAAGTCTGGATGTAAATATTCCCAGTGGTATCTGTTTTAATCAGTGGAGGCTAATTTTACTTCTCTTGAAAGCCAAATAGTGTTTTAAAATGCATAATGCTTGTTCCCTTTTCTATCCTTGCTTTCAGTAGTTTATAATTAAAACGTTATCAAAACCCTCCAAACTAAAAGTTTTAGCACATTGACCAATTCCTGCCAAGATACTACAATGGCAATGAAGAAATAAATTAGCAAGCAGAACCACCCTTCCTGTTCAGCAATGAATCTAAGCTATAGCATATATAACAGACCATTATAGATCCATATACATCACAACACAATCACCTTAGAGCCACTGCACTTCCAATAACAATAACTTGGGAGGTGCTGCTCCTGAATTCCCTTTGAAAACTTAAGTGGCAATAATTCACGTGCCAGAAGTGGGTTTGTGCTCCAGTACTTTGCTGAACTGGTCTCCAAACTTGATGGGGTTCTGCAAGATATTCCGGTTATCACACTTGCTTCAAAAATACCTAATTATTCGACACATATTTCAGTAGGCAATAAAAATGTGCATAAAAGCACAAGCTTTATGCATCCAAAATTGTTAGATTAAAATAACACCAGCGCTAGCCTCTTTGAATGAAAAAAGTAAAAGTAGACTTCTAGTTGCAATCTCGTTTTTACCTAGCACAAATCAATTAATCCATCTGTCATTGGTAGCACCTCATCTGCAGAGCCATGCACAATTCTGGCTGTTCAGTTTGAAGCAAAATTCTACAACTCTAGAAAATCCAGACGAAAGGAAGAAAGAAAGGAAGAAAGAAAGGAAGAAAGAAAGGAAGAAAGAAAGGAAGAAAGAAAGGAAGAAAGAAAGGAAGAAAGAAAGGAAGAAAGAAAGGAAGAAAGAAAGGAAGAAAGAAAGGAAGAAAGAAAGGAAGAAAGAAAGAACATTATCAAAGGTCAAGAAAGTATAAACTGCAGGAAAAGCCAAAGTAATTTGTTATTTAGGCTAGAGGAAAGGAGAATGAGGATATTCTGAAGATATTTAGAAGATATTCTGAAAGATATCTGCAAACCGGTAAGAAGTAAACTGTTGTCCTTATCTCCTACTGATGGTACAGGACAAGAAGAATGGGCTTCAGCTGGAGCAAGTGAAATGCCAGAAGTCACTGTCTACATGAGCAGCAGAATTTCCACCACTGGAGTCTGGACAGACATAGCTGATCCTAACATGGGGGATTGGTAAAAAGGCCCCTTAAGATCCCTCTAGTGCTATTTTCTGGGATTCTAAGCAATAAGGCACAAGTAAGTCAAGATACTGAGTGTGAACCCAAATAATCATCTAATATTAACGAAACTTGCAGCTAGACCACCAATTGGTTTAGTTTAACAAACATTTAATACCACTTTAACGTGTAGATCCACACGATGTGTAGATCCATTGCATGCTCCCATATATACCCCACTGTGCCAAGCACGGGTGGGGTATACTCTGTAATTACTTCATGTATATTCCTGATTGTGATTTTGCATCGTATCTTTTATGCAATTCATAATCCACAGACCTTTGCACAGTTAAGTCATACTATTACAGACATAAAAAACCCACGCACAATGAAGCTAAGATGCAAAAGTGAAGAAGAAAATAAACTTCTTTAAATACAGCAGAATATAGACACATAAGCTGTTAGCATCAGAGTAACTCTTTCAGATGATAAGTAAACAACTAAGGATAAGAAAAGCTCCCTGTCAGATTGTGACTATATTGTGTTGGAGTGGTGTTAACACTTAAATCTTGAGACAAAAGAATTTCAGCACTGGTTCCAAGCTATGCATTCTAGATATACAGTGGAGAGCAACACTGAGATAGGGTCTGAAGGACACGCAGTTGGAACTTTTCTTGGTTTTAAACTGGATTTCAGCTTAAAGACATTACAAAGAAGGTAGGAAGTTACAAATACACTCTGCAAGACTGGTAGGGTGGCCAATTCCTTTAACAATAATAGAAGTGTGCACACACAGAGTGTAGCTATAACATACACGGTGGTCTTTCTTTTGCACTGAATTACAGTTCTTCTAGGGTCAGAGCAGAAAAAAAAATCTCTAGACATAAGCAGTGTGCAAGTTAATTAAAGATATCACCATGTTTTATTATCATCTTTTGGAAGTAATATTTTAGGTGGGCTAACAAAATATTTAAAAAGCTTATTTTTAAAGCAGGTACATGATCTATAGGACTGGTTTAAAACCTTATATTCTGTCCCAATCCATTCCACTACACAAAAACACAAGTGGAAATCTGACTAAGTGCTATACGTGACACTAATCTCTGACGATGTTGGGAAAAAGTCCGTCAGAAGGAAACATCTGTTTATCATTTTTTGTTAATGCAGAAAAGGCGTAATACTGCAGTAACAGCACTCCTCTTGCCCTTTCAGAAGACATTGTCTTATACAAACAAACATCATTCATTTTTTAAGGTATTTTTTCAGCAACCGAGGCTTATCATTCCCTTACCCTGTAGTATTAAGGCAGGTAATCTAACATGAATCTGTAAAATCTGCACAAGCCCTTGAACAAACAAAACACTGTGAAACTGCCAGAGAGCATTATATATTGTTAAAATTAGTACCTGCTTTTTTTCGTTTTAATAATAGTTCCTCTCAAATATATCTCTTTCCTTTTTTTTGGTGAACATTGAAGAAACCACAAAAACCCCAGCAAATTCTTACCAAAAAAACCCAACCTTAACGCAAAGATTTTCCTGAACCATGAGTAGCCAGCTGGCATTTACGGCCAGTGTTCTACACCCACCTCTCTGTTATTCTTCAGGAAATTCTCTGTATCAAGACTGCTATTGCCTGGCAATTATTTTCCCACCACAGAGTGTCTTCCATATGGATTTCGTACCTGCCAGTAGTTGAGTTTAATAGAAACCATAACGGTTCTTATACTTAAAAGACAAAACAAAAAAACAGACGTGATCATGCATACGAAAATTCAAACAAAAAGTTACCCAAGCCTTTCTTCACAACAGCTTTTGCTGGTGGTGTAGGACGACGAGCAGCATTTGGCTTTTCTGCTGGGCCTTCTCTGCAGTCTTCCCCTTTGTACCCAGGACAACATCTCCACTCCAGCTCTGTTACTGTCTTATATGCAACTGTGTACCGAGGCCTGAAACTCGTTCGGTATCTGCCAAAACAGAAAGCATTTTAAACGATCCATAACCTAATCTGCTGTTTAGATTAAACCTAAAATTTAACTAGGGATTTTAAAAATGAAAATCAATTAATTTCATATATGCTTCATTTTCTCCTTCAAACATCGAATGAACAAATGTTTCTGTCTAGGTTTTAAAGGTACTCGCACACAACACAGTCACGCCGGGGAGAGCAAATATGGCCATATGAACACAGGGATAACGCGCTGTGGGAAGTGAAGGTTCGTCTCATCAGACACTGCTGAGTATAACCGCGACTGCCAGTGTATTACTCTATAAATTCAAAACCTTTTTCCTCTAACTGCTTTTCCTCACAAACCCACAAACAGGGCTGTGCTGGCAGCAACTCTTTTGGACATCAAAAATGTTTCTGTCTGCCTGCTTTGTCCCACTTGTCTTTCCACAGGCTCCACTTAAACCATTCCTTGGAATCTGCGTGTACTGAGCAGTCAAAGGTAGGAGGGATATTCCAGAGAAGGACAAAATGCTGAAAGCATGAGTCTGATAAGGACATGAAAGGAGTCAGATGAAAGGCTATGACCAACAGAGGAATCAACTCTTTCCTACTTCACTGCCCCATTTAAGTTGAAGAGGATCTTGCAAATAAACTTGTGCACACATTATATACATACAACCTGAAGTTTCCATGATTAATCACTCAAAAGTTAATAAATAGCAAACTGATTCTGGTTGTGCAGCTTTCTTTAACCATAGACTTCTTCCATAACTTTCCTTCAGTTCACATACCGCAAGTTCAACTGCAGTCAGACACTATGGTATCCCACCAGATATCCATAAGCTCTGCCCTTTTATAAAAACTAAATCAATGTATGGTACAGTTCATCTTGGGTTGAGAGATGAGGAAAATAAATAAATCAGGGATTCATCACCTGAGCTCTACAAATCGATATACGTGGAACACATACTGCAATAGATAAAACAAACTTACCCCAATTTCTCCTGTGAATTCCTCTCTCTGAATAAAACTAGTATCATACTATTAACCACCCTATCACATTTTCATTTTTAAAGATTATTTCAGATTAGAACAACAGTTTCCATTCGTTAATGAATGACAGACTTGCTTCACAGCTGAAGTGTCCCTAAAGTAGTAATACTGGCAGCAGAAACGCAGGAGGGCAGCGGAGGACTCAACAGGAGCTCTGCAACAGATTTCATTCATAGCCTGGCTGGGTTCATAGGGAGTGTATTTTGGGACAGAGAGGATACAGTGCAGAAAAGGCACCAGAAGCAGCCATGCTATCACAGAAAAAGAAAGAAAGAAAAAAAAAAAAGACTACAAGTTTCATTAAAATAATCATTTTCTTGTATTAACATGCAAAAATCATTATTGTTTAAAAATAATCAGTAATCAACTACCACACGGAAAGTGTTAAATCTTACACCGACTGTGAAACAGCTTCTATTGAAAGGCACAAAAGAAGAGATTAACTGTTACTATTCAAGGTTTCTCTTGCTGTGCATGCACATAATTGCTGAAATAATTCTGTATTTTTTTACTCAGCATCTTCCACCTTCAGAGACATAATTTTAGTGTTACGTCCTACATCTGATAGGCATCTGCTCTTTTGGTAAGCTGCTTTGCAAACTCAGGGCAGGGGAAAGGTTTCAAAGGGTTAACTAGTATTTGTGAATTTGTTTCTTTTCCAACCATATTTTCCCAATTCTGCCACAACATATTCCAATTTTTGCACTCAGGACCTACTCCTTTGCATAATTACTTTATCTATAACCTCTCTTTTAAGTGGAAGAAGTTACTTTGACTCAAGACAATGTTATATTTTTCCAACTATTTTTGGGCCAAAGAGGAGTTTATTCTAACAAACCTCTCTGGATTCCCTTCTGTGAATCTTCCTACAAAGGCAGGGGCAGGTTCGGCTCTAACTCTGTCTATTCGCTGCTCCTCACTGAAGTGATTTGCTGAGATTGCCAGCTTTTCAGGTTATGACTTGAAGCATGCAAACTCAGAGTGGGTTTCCAATCCTCTTTTACCTTCCCAACACCATATATGAAACAGCCGTAGCCTGCACTCCAGCTCATTGTTTCTTTTACAATTTTCACCAAAACATCTGCCGAATCCTGTTTACAAATGTAAAGCACAGACAGCCCCAAGGTCAAGTGCTTTAAAAATTAAATACAGGAGCGCAGTGTAGAGGGCACCACTGGGAAGGACAACATCCCGGCCACCCAGGAACTGCCTTGTCCTTCTCCCTTATCTAAAGTATTAAACTACATCTTCTTGTAGGTAATTTGGGTTTGACTCCTTTCCTTCCAACGAGCTGCCAGAGGCAAGAGGAACGACAGGATTAGCTAGATGCTTTAGTGTTTTGAAGTGGTCTGAGAGTCATTACAACCTCTCTCACAACCACCACATTACTGAAATGCAAACTTTGAACTTCCAGATCAATTTTCACATGCCGGAAAGGGTTGTACATACTTTTCTCTGATTTCCATAAAACACTTAACTGCTCCAAACTTTGTGTGTGTTCCTCTCTATGCTTTCAGGGCCAAACTCGCTCCTGAAAATTGCAATATTTTTACTATCTTCAAACACCATTAAGATACATTTCTCTTATTTTTTTCCTAACAAAGTTTTAAGAATACAGCTGAAACAAATTTTACAAAAGGATAAGAACAGTTTTTCATGCAAATTCTGCACTTCTTTGCTCAAATTACAGCATGAGGATTTTCCTTGTACCATTTCCGCCATTCCTATCCTACTTTTGACAAGTTTCTCTTCACATGCTTTCTCTGTAATCATGTTCATCAATGTAGACACCTTCAGATGACTTCAACATTCAGACAAACACAAATCACGAGACAAGACCAAATACAAAAGGAGAATATAAACAAAGTAAAAGAAACCAAGCTTAGTTTAGGATTTTTCATATGGTCAAATTTAAAACTTTTCCAAACTCTATCTTAAAAATAAAAAATATGCAAATTTGACATTCGTGTTCTTTTTTATTTCATAGTTTCACGATCCCAATAAAACATATTAATATGATTTAATACAAAAATTAGAAGAAGAAAGAAGAAGAACCCTCCCATTCTAAATTATAAAATACAAACACTGTGTATCTACAACTTTTAAAATGTCATAGCAGTCCATTCCTTGCAAATTCTTGCAAGTCTGAGAGCTCAAGCAAATACACGAATTGGATCTGTTTGGATTTCAGCAATGGCACGTCAAATACAGTCTAACCTGAATCCTAAACCACAGTTCTCCTAGAGCAAAAATAAGCTAGAATCAAAATGCTTCAACATCTGGATGTAGAACAGTTTTCGTATTTTACATCTTGAACTATGGTAACAGTACAGCTATACTCACAGATGGCTCAGAAATTGAACTGGGATTTACTTACCAAGAACTACTGCTCCTCTATACCGCCAGTCCAGTCCCACTTACTGCAGCAAAGCTGGTCACGTAAGGCTGGGAAACAGGAACTTAGACCCTAACGCCTTCCTAATTTGAATCCAGTCACATAAAAGTTTCTTAAAAACCACAGTTTCATTGCTACAGCTTCTCTAGCAATGATATGCTTCACGCACAGTTGTGGAAGCTGCCCATGCAAGGAATGGCATCACTGTGCCAGCACTGTCCAGCTGCACTGATAAATGAGTCACCAGCGTGCTCCCAGCTCAAGGGAAATTCTCAATCACGCAGGTTTTTTAAAGACAGAACTTTGCCCACTTAGTGGGTATTAGTGAACGAGCTGGAGATTTCCCGGATTTTGTCAGGATATAACAGTCTAACAGCAAACACAATTACATTCTTGGTTAGAGTTCTATTAAAACAAACCATAACTTTCTGCTAGGGACAGCATCCTGACAATAATTCGCGATTCTACGTATTTTAATGACATTCTACATAAAATTCTGCGTATTTTAATGGGAGCTACTACAATATACAAATCAGACATGTCTTTATTGCGCCGTATTCTGAATCCAATTGCTCGCTCAAAGTCACAGCAAACATATAACATACAAACACAAGCACATAAAACATACAAAACACACTCAGTGTAGCCAGAGATGAAATGTTGCTTCACTGTGCAGCTGGGTAGAGTTACATGGTTAGAACATAACATGCTCAGGTTTCACATCTTTTAACTTGTAGGTGTGAATCTTTACACAGTTACCTAGTAAGGCAATTTGGTCAAAAGGGTTCACAAAAGTTTCCTAGGTCTCTTAAAGAATTAAGGCTCCACTTTAATGCCTGTATATGCTGGAACGTAATTAAAAGACAGTAAAACATTAAATCTTGCTTCAGTTGACTTGGATTTCTGCTATTCAAGTAAGAGTTAATAAACACAATAATTTTTATAAGTGTCTCAAACATATTTTTAAAAAAAAAATATTCTTATGTGGTTAAAAGTTACATGCAATACACCAGCATTTATTGTGCCTAGTCACCCCATCCTCTTGTGGACTTCCAGCCTAAGATGATGGTCATATCCTTTTGGTGAATTGAGCTAAATTCTACAAATGAAATCATCATTTTAGAAAGCATGAATAGAGGGTGATTTCAACAGTCTCTAATCTTTCCTCCCAACACAGAAAATAAGAACAGCTGGTTTTTAGGAATCTTCCCACAACAGACTTATGAACTAACGCCTACTACCTTCACCGTGAATTTGACATGCTGATCAAATGAGAAAACACATTCAGAACACTAATGAAAATCTCCACTTTTAATATCTAAGTATTTTGCAGCTGAAATAAAGTCATACAGCGTGGCAATAGCATTCAAATATTCCTCCTCTTTGTGAGGGAAGTATTTTCTCAGGAAAATGCTTAATTAAAAATACATGTTTGCTGCAAACGCTAGACATTTTGACTAGGGAACGAGTTATGATTTTCTCATGGTGCTAAACCACAGAAGGAAGCAGTTAGCACCGATATTCAGAATGTCACCTAATAGAGATAAAACAAATCAGAAACATTTGGACGAAATTGGTGGGAAAACATATGGCTCAGTTCTGTAACTAGATATTAACATTCAACCTTTTGGGAAATGCAAGGAGATAAGTGCCACCACATTCTCACTGTGAGGAAGGGACTGCAGAATCAGCATATGTTTCTACATAAGCAATGTATAAAATGTTTATTCTGAGCACTAAACTTCAAGGTTGGTCCAAAATTATGTAGTCGTTGGAACGGGTCCCATAACTTCAGCAGCCTGCAAATCACGGTCTTACTGAATAGGAGATAGCGAGTCTTCACTATTTAACACTTTTATTGAATGTAGATCCATTCTTTGTAAATTATATAGTCTGCTCTTGTATGTCTCAGTCATCCAAATCTCCAATACATTGCAATGGGAGTGCTGAAGTAGCACACAGACACCCCAAAAAAATACTACTTAGAAGATATAATTAAATGCAATCATATTTTGACTAAACCTTTTTTTTTTAGTTTGTAGTCTGCGAAGGCTTCTACTGAAAATACACATAAATTGGCCACTTATACTACACAGTTACTGAACTAGAACCGTTTGATCCCAACTTTTCTGTTTCCCAAGAGTGCAGGCTGAATTGCAATCCCTACAGACGGCATCAGAAATCACAGTTCCACTGAAATCACGGAGACTTTTAGCAATTGTCCGTAACAGTGAGTTTCAGCACACCTGAATTTCAGGTGCCTACTGTGTAGGTACGGACAGGCGCTAGTTGTCTGTATTTACATTACAGCCAACAGAAATATAGTCGATACAGCCAGTCGTGTCGAAGCTGGGATGTATCTCATCCTAAAGTCATTATTTACATCCGAATACCTAAAGAGCATGCTGGACACTACTGACTTGCATTTGAGTCACCACTCCTCCAGGTATCTAAGCTCCCATGCTCCCATTCATCCCTCTGTAAGGCGGACAACGGAAGTTAAGGTGAGATGAATCCCACTTCTGGATTTTCTTCTTTTGTAACTTTGCTAGTACACAGCAGCGTTGGCAGCTAACTTATGTTCCAACCCACAGATGAGCTTAATTTGAGAAAAATATGTCTTTACTAAGAATTTATCCTAAGGCATTTATGGCAAGCGGTGAAAAGATGTTTTGACAGGAATAGATTAGCTTACAGAAGTCTAGGTGTTCACTGGAAGCAAGCCATGGAGTTGGTAATAAATCCCAATTATACGCTGCAGCAAAAATCTATTTAAAAAGAATCCTAGTGAATCCCAAAATAGTTTTTGATTTTGATCTGGCATTAGAGACATTAAGCTTCTTCTTACAGATGGACTTAAGAAAGACTCATCTTCCCACTGCTACTCTCCCTTTAGCTGGCATTTTTCCTTTCCAAAATTTATATAAAGAAGGTCAGTACATGTGTTTGCAGGCGTCAGGGTGTGGGGAATTACTTTTCTTCAAAACACCACCACTGACTTTACCCAGAGGAGAGAATCATGATGCCTAAATCAGCTCATGACAGCCTGGTCTCTCTTACATGGTTCTCTTTAATGCTGAAGATTAGTTCAATACATCCAAGAGAAAGTGGCTGAATTTTACTGCAGAGTTTGGGCTTTTTTCAATAAGAGGGGCAGAAGATTACAGGAACTGGTAGAATACAAAAATGCTCAACTTTTCTCAGACAACACCACAGGGTTTCATTTGTAGCTCCATTCAAAATCTCCAGTGACATTGTTCATTACTTATACAGTTAATTTCGATGCCACTCATCTCAGCTAGAATTCTTCTATCCAAAAAACTGAGATTCAAAATAAAATTTTCTCTCTTGGGAGAGAAATGTTTCTTCTTGGGAAGAAACAACCAAGGGACTGCACATTCTGAAACATGCCCCATGTCTCATACTAGTTATTTCTAGTTGTTGTATGTGTATATATGTGTGTATATATATCCATACACACACACACATATATATCTATCTTCTGTCTGTCTAACTCTTTCTCTCTCAGTTGCCAAGGATTTATTTTGAAAAAGTTGACCGCTGAAGTCCAGTAGGAAATACTGAAAAAATAAGTTTCAGGTTTAAAATTTTAATACTCTTAATGTTCATGAATTACCACTCCTGAAAGCTAGGTAGGCATCCTCCTCTTATGAGCAGAGAAACCAAGACACAGGATGCATTTAAGTAACTTACAGAAACAGTCTGTGGCAGGGCTCAAAGCAGAGCTTCGTTCTTGGGATTTACAATCTTGAATTATCTTATATGGTTGCTTCCTTCCATTTTTGTTGCAAGATAAACCTATGCCAGTCAACCACATGCTGACAGACCAACAGTAAGCTACTGAAAACCCACTAAATAAAATGGAATAGGAGAAGCCTGAAAATACAGTCCTTTCAAAAGGATTTCAGAAAAATTTTGTAGAGCAGTACTGTGACGTAGTCTAACAGTGATGGAACAAGAGTGATATTGCAATGGGTTATGTATTAACAACATCCTCACCTGCCTCTTCCAGCAGCAGGGACCAAATTTCTCACCTTACACCAGTGGAAAGCTCAGGTAAAGATGCAGAGCACTGCTCCTGATAAAGCTGCCTGAGAAACTGAGCTCCAGTAGTATCTATTCTGCCTCTCTGCCCATGAAATAAGCTTATTTCTAGGATCATTCCAAGAAAGAGCTACTGCTGACAGATTATTTGAAAACATACACAGATATCATAGATAACCAACATTTTTGTGAATGCAGGAGCTAACGTGGGGGGGATTAGCTGGGACCCCCAACTTTTAGAATAAAATGCCACACTGTTTTCCAAGCTGATACTTTTCAAGACAGCAGGTCAAAAGTGAACCAGAGGGGAGAGGAAAGATGAGATGTGAATGCAAAAAAGAAGTCAGATGGGAGTAACAATCTGCAACGCGTAAAACTGGCACTGCCCACTTTCTAATGGTACAGAAAGTTCCTTGGTTATTTGGGTGATTTATGACAAAATAGGCCTTAAACAGGTCAGCAGCTCCCTAAAATTAACAATTTGTTGTTTTGGCAACAGTTTGGTGCTTAACAGAAGAGGCCTCAGACCTCCAGGTCACACATTTCTCAAACAAAAAAAGCATAAAAAAAAATCTGATTGTTTATACTAATGTGAACTGAAGAGCAGTTTGTGATTTCTTTTTTTTTTAATTATTACAACAAACTCGAATGATGTGTGAAATGAAAATTCCCTGCCCGGTTCACAGAGAAGAAAGACTCTGTTGCATTCAGCACACAGGGGCAGAGATGCACATTTCAGACTCGGGGAGACAGCCAGGAAAGTTTACCACACGCAGCAGGCGCTCAAAGATTTTCAAACAAGCGCTCCAGGAAACTGAAGTACGTTCTGAAGTTTTTTCAGTTTCCTTGCTGTTTTCAATGCACAACCCCTTAGGCTAACCTCCCTATGTAGTCAGCTAGCTGGAGCCTGTACAAAGAAATTCTGCTTCATACAAAATACACGAAGTAGGAAAAAAAAAAAATCTCCTAAAGACCTTTCTAGATATTTGGAGGGGAAACATTAAACAGCCCTCCCTTTCCCTTCAAGTTTTTGTGCATCCTGAAAGTTCTCCTTATGAGATATGCAGGGCTAGAAACCAGTGGCAAACATAGGCTTTGATCTGTGCTGACTTGCGTATCTATCCTGCCTGGTGCTGAGCACTCTGACACCGATTTGTATGCTTAGTTTCTAGCAACTTGAACAGTCTCAGAGAAAATTACATTGGGACTGCTGAAGGGTTGAAAACTACATGTGGATTTCCTACGTGTTCCTAGACTGGGGATGATGTGCTTCACCCAGGTTGTTCTGGGGTTGCCAGAAAATGGTACATCAATGAAGCCATTAAACTTGAAGTCTGATATGCTGTTTTTCAGTAATAAAATTTCCACTTTTACTCAATATTACTTTATTAATAAGCACTGAATACTGCTTATTAAAAGCTGTGCGTTACTTGTAAGAATAGTCATCTATCCTGGTATTTATGATTGCAGAAAACTAGCAGTTAACAGTCTCTAAAGTTTTTTCAGTCGTTTGCCTTAAATCTTTGTCTTGGCAATGATTAAAACCGTGATTAAGTATTAAGTGATTAAGTATTAAATGACAAGAAGCTGGAAAATATTGCTCAATGAGAGATTTGGAGCGGCTTGCTAATTTAGCTATTGATTCCTTCATCATTTTCTTGACCATTTTCTAAGTATGCGCAACCTAGTGAAATAATGGGTTTGCTTATTATACATTTATCATCACTGTTGAGAAGCTCACACTAAATCATGAAATCCTCTCCCCACAAGCTAAGGACAGGTGACCTGACTTGTTACACGCCTGAGCAAACAAACATCTTTACTCACATGAGCAGAATTAGTGGGGGCTGGTACTTGAATTAGGAGATCTGATAAAACATCCTTTCTTCAAGTCCCTAAGCAACCTGATCTAACTTTGAAGCTGGCTCTGCTGTTAGCTGGGGGCTACAGGGTTCTTCTCAATCTACATTTTTTTCTATTTGATTTACTACCTCGTACGGGCAAGTCCTGTTTGCCAGTTCTGTAGCAAAGGTGGAAAGCCAGAAAACACCCCTCTGCTTCAGCCACTTCAGTTCACTTCAAACTTTAAAATTAGAACTTTACTAGAGAAAGAAGCTTTGCCCAAAAATGCTGGGCCATAAACTGGAGCACCTATGGTACAGCCAGGTGTCCCAACAAACTCTACAGCACAAAAGGCAAAACAACTTGTATAACAACACCCTACCCTGAAGCGGCTACGTTGACCAGAGGAGGTCCAAGAGGGGCCACAGCCCTAAAGAGCGTGTAGGATCTAGCCAGAAGGGGAATACATTTTGCTTGTAGAATCAGACAATGCTATTAGTTACAAATTGCTAATAATGCTAATTAAGTTATTAAACCATTCATAAGAAAGCTAGGAAAGGAAATTCACAACAAAAGAAGTAGGGAGGGGTCAGTTACTTATGAAGCAATATTAAATTTCAAAACATACAATTTCTTTTTAGTGGATAAAAACACTAATATTTTTGTGTAAGTATCTTTCTGTCCAATGACCCACTAATAACAAAGTTCCTCCCTCCTTTGCCAGTCACAGTTTTAACAAAAATAAATCAGGAACTCACCATACTTCAAAGGGAACATACTTCAAAGTGCCCTTCTGCTTTTTCTTTCTACTCCCTCTCTTGCTATCTCTTAAGCAGCCACACTTCAACGCACATTTATCCTTGACACCCTAATCAGACAAAGTATTCACTAACTTTTCAGTGAGGAAATGCACTATTGAGCCCAAACACCTATAAAACACTTAAACAATGAAGTGTAATCATTTCCTGAATTTCAACTTCACATTTCAGGAAATAAACCCTGTAGCCAAACTGAAATTACAGTTAATACTCCTAGGAGTGCAGTCATTCCAACAGTGGGAATTTTTTTCAGACAAATGATATTTTAATGGGCCTAAAGGGCAGATAAAAAGGGTTCAGGCATTCATAAGATTCTTAGGCTTAATCACCAAAGCTTCCTATTTCTAAAACAAAAATAAGTAAATAAATAAACCCCAGTGTTGACTGTAATCCATATTTGAAATACACACTCTCTTGTATCTGAAGAACACGTGGGATTCAGGAGTATGCTGTACGTTTAAGGCAGTGAAACACTCCTGTATAAAATGCAGTGAGCTATTTAAGTAATTGGTATGCATAACCTAGACTGTACTTAACACAATAGAAGGGCTCTTTAAACCTAGTCTTAAATTCATTTAAATCAATAGTAAATTCACTGACTGACAAAAAAGTCCCCCTAATAGTACTTAAGTACTAATAAAACCCATACATATACGATACAGTTAAACTATTTGTTTGATTTGGATCTCACAGTCCCCACTATGTGCAGCAGAATGAGCTCTTAGATGAACCACGGGTATCAGGAGACTACACAGAGCCTGTAGTTTATTCCGATGAGTATCTGCTATTTAGTTCATTTTTAACTTCTCTATGTAAGTGTAAAACGGAAAAGAGAGAATAATTTCAGAAAAGCCCTCACAGTCATTTCTTTGTCACTTTTATAGCTCTTTCCTGTCCTATTTTTGTCAAGATCAGCTAACAAACATACATAAACATATTTTGTTATTCAGACCACTGCTCCTACTGAATTAAACAATACTTTTCAGAGGAATGAAGTTACTCCTGTTTGCAGGGGTTTGCAGGATTTGAACCATGTATTTCAAACGCTTTGGATTAGTTCCTTTATTACTCTGCCACTAAAAGAATGCGTATACCAGCAATAGACAGAAAAATAAAAGTCACACCCTGTAAGCAGAGTTTTGAACACAGTAACATTTCAAGATTTTGATATTCCAGCTACTTTCAGTGTTAATCTGCTGGTGCTGTAAAAGGTACTTAAAATATTTTACATTAAGAAGGAATTATTTTGCAGTTGCCGTCACGGTTATGAAGAAAATAACAGTTATGTTCACCAAAGAAATTCGAATTGAGGAAAAAAAGGCTTATGATAAGTATCTAATTCCATCCGCAAAAGAACAAAATACCCCATGAGATTGGCCACAGCAGGCGAGACCAAATGTCTGTTTAGCCCTATATTCTCTCTCTGACAGCAGCCAACTCCAGATGTTTAGAAGCAGCACAAGGACAGGCAATGCCATTGCACAGAACCACAGTGTAATCTGGAAGGGAAGGGATGGGATTTCTGGAGGTCACCCAGTCCAGCCCCCTGCTCAAGATGGGCTTCCCCTTCCGACTCGAGCCAAAGATCTCTCCTGCTTCAAGCAGTTCTTGGTTCAGGAATTTCCTGAGCTAGAAGCAATGCCTTTGCACTTTCTTCATTATCTGCTAGCAGGTAGTCCAAGAAAATCCTAATTTACCGCCTCTGAAATTCCTTATCTTAACGCTTAGTGATTTATGTGTTCAAAGAGCTCAGTTTCAACCCCTCCTCACTCCTCCACTACAGAGGCTCCGCAGGACAGAGGGCACACCCCGTTACACAGCCCATAAACTCAGTCAGAAGTCCAAAATGGCCAGTTCAACACTCCAAAGAGAAACAAGGGAAATTACACAAGACGGTGTTACTCAGCTGTCTGCTGCCTTTGTTATTTCCCTCAAATTCCAGTGTTTATATATTCCAATAGAGAAAAGCTCCTTTTTTAAAAACAAAAATAACAATCCCAACAAACAGAAAACAGTGCATTTGAATGCCAGAGGCCCAGCACCTATTTTCACAGGCCCCAGGGCGGCAGCGCCATTGATGTCCACAGTCTATTTCAGTAGCACCCAGGACCCAGCAGTACCAGTCTCATCCTCACTGTTTCACATCCAAATAAAAACTAGTTATTTGTTGCTGTAAAAATGAATCCTCCCCATCACCTCAGTCCAACTCTGAGCCTAATCCCATGAAAATCTATGGGTGTCTTTCCGCTGATTTCTAGGGGCGGTAGTTTTCGGTTTCACAGAGTGCTTATCACCTACAGCTTTCAAATAAAAGTGTGCAAATATTACTGGTTTTTCAAGTGGGGAAACTGAGGAAAGGGGATTTGCCTGAGATTAGCCAGAAGGTAAGTGAGATACAGCTGTTCCCTGACTTCTGCTGTACCTGCGGGCTCACACAGCTTTGCTACAGCACACCGTGCTGTAGGCAGTCGCTCTACAGACTACTATGTGGTCACACTCAATTGCACGAAGCTTAAAATCAAACAAGTAACCTGGTATTACCCCCTGTAAAAATCTCTGCGCTGGCTGCCCTGCTTGCTGGACAACTGACAGGGATCCCCAGATTGTAAATGTGCTGGCTCACATTCCTGGCTCTCCCTCGCCGTTATACACCCATCCAGCCACAAACACAGCAACCGCAAAACCAGTTTCGGGTGCTGCTGTAGCCTGGCAAAATCTGGACCAGGGCGCGTAGGCGCGCTCCCAGCAGGTGTTGGTGCTCCCACTGCCCACGGAAAGCCGCCTGTGTCCTCACTGCCTCCCTGCATGCCCCGCGGGGCGACGAGGTGTGCCACTGTGGGGTGGGTGACAAGACTGGCCAGCGTGGGGTGACGAGGCGTGTCCCCGCAGGGTGACGAGGCGAGCCAGCGCAGCCCCCTTTCAGCTCTGCGGACTGGCTGTACCGACCAACAACGCGCTCAATCTGGCTCTAATTAGCTGCCGGCAGCCTTGTGTTTGCAACGAGAGGGAGCGCTTTGTTCGGGGCGCGCTGGGGGACCAGAAGGCGGTAGGCACACTCCCGCCCCGGCCGTGGAGGCTTTTTGGGGGTGCCGGGAACAGCCCGAGCGCAGCGGCAGCCGCCGCTTCTCCGGCGGGGCTTGGCAGAGGGTGGCCAAGAGCTTCCCCTCCCCAGGTGGCCTCCTCGGCTACTTACACCGGGGTGGGCTGGCAGGGGAACTGGTTCCAGGCGCACTTGTACTGGGCCTGGACGTAGCTCTCCGTCCCGTCCAGCACCGAGCAGCTCACGTTCTTGTTCACTATGTAGGCACACCAGTTCCTGAGGGGGGGGGAGAAGACAACGGCCGTCAGGGACGGGCACCGGCATGAAGGAGCCCCCACACACCGCCCCTGCCTGCCCGCCCGCCCGCCCCGGCTGCCCCAGCCCGCCCCAGCTCGCCCCGCCGCCGGCAGCGGCTCCGCAGCCCCCTCCGGGGCGGGCGGTACTCACTTGCTGCGGGAGCCCGGCCGGGTGTACCGCAGGTGCGGGGTGGCGTGGCTGAGCCCGGCGCCCAGGGCGAGGAGGAGCGGCAGCGCCCAGCCCGAGGGGGCTGGGGACCCCGGGCACAGCTCCATGGGGCGAGGGGGCAGCGGCGGCGGGCGAGCGGGGAGGGACGGTGCCTCTCCGCGGGCTCCCTCCGTCCGTCTGTCCCTCCGTCCGTCCCGCCCGCCCTCGCCCCGCTCCCAGCTCCCTCACTGACGCAAATCCCCCCCACCCTGTTTCCGCCCTCCACGGCGGCTCCGCATCCCCCCTCCGGCCGAGACGCCGCTCCCCTCCACCCCCGCCCGGCCGGCCCCGGCCCCGGCCCCGCTCGTTGCCGACCCCCTGTTCCGCTCTCGTCCCCCGGCCGAGGAGATGCGGCGCTGCGCGCAGACGGAGGGGCAGCTGCCGGCCCCCACATGGCGCCCGGCCGCCATGAGCGGGGCTCCCCCCCGCGGGGGCAGCCCCCTGCGACCCGTCCCCTGCCCGAGGGGGCTGGCGGCCGCCCCCCAGCCCGTGTTTCCCACTGGAAACCTGATGGGGGGGAAGAGGGTCGGACCCCTGGGGAAGAGCGGGGCAGGCAGGGGGCCGGGCCTTCCCCCGGAGCCCGAGGTCCTGGGGTAGAGGGCAGCCCCCGAACCGTGGCCAAGTGGGGTCTGCGCGGGGTCGGTGCACTCGTGTGAAGGAGGTTATGGCAGGCTCGCTGTGGCTCTGTGGTCCCGCTTGACACCACTGTTGTGACATGGTCGGTGTTCCCTGGTGTGGCCCAGTGTTCCCTCCTTGGCCCAGTGGCTCGTTCTGACCCTCGGGCCAAGGAGGGCTGCTGGCAGCTACCCCTGCTGCAGAGCCATATACAGTAGGCCATTATTCATCCAGAGAACCGTTCGCTGGGCAGAGGGAGCTGCGGGCATTCACATTCACTCAGGCGTTAAAATCCAACGCGGGCACGTTGAGTGGATGACCGGGTGACCTGCCCACGTGAGGGTGACCTGCCCCTCTGTGACATCCGACTGTGATGGGTCCCACCATGGTCCAGAGCAAAGGGAGGCCCCTCCGTCCTCCTCAGCTCCCGCTCTTTTGAGGCGGATGCTTCGGATTCAGAGCAAAGCATCGAGGCTGGGCCAGGGCTGCTCCTGCCAGAGGGAAGGAAGGGAATGGAGAATCATAGAATCGTCTAGGTTGGATGGGACCTTTAAGATCATTGAGTCCAACTGTAAACCTAACACTGCCAAGTCCACCACTAAACCATGTCCCTCAGCACCACGTCTGCCCGTCTTTTAAATACCTCCAGGGATGGCGACTCAACCACTTCCCTGGTTCCAATGTTTGATAACCCTTTCTGTAAAGAAATTTTTCCAAACGTCCACCCTAAACCTCCCCTGGCACAACTTGAGGCCATTTCCTCTCACCTTATTGCTTGTTACCTGGGAGAAGAGACCAACCACCATGTCACTACAGCCTCCTTTCAGGTAGTTGTAGAGAGCCATAAGGTCTCCCCTCAGCCTCCTTTTCTCCAGGCTAAACAACCCCACTTCCCGCAGCTGCTCCTCATAAAACTTGTGTTCCAGACCCTTCACCTGCTGCCGTTCTCTGGACACACTCCAGAGAGAGCGGTGCTTGGGTGAAGAGGTTGGGTGGGAGATGTGGGAGCAGTGCCTGCTGCTGCTGCTGAGCCTGACCAGTCCCAACCCTGCCCACGTCCTCACAGGCCTCCCGTGGCCATAGCAGACACTTGGGCTTTCTAGGTTTCACGTGGAGGCAAAGCAGGCAGCAGGGCTGGGCTCCTTCTTCCGCTGTAGGCAGAGCGGCCTGCCTGAGCTGAACGTGGACCTCATTGTCTGCCCCGACCTGCTGAAACAGGCAGGTTTCGTCTGCCAGCCTTGCAGTCAGTCTCGCCCAACGACTTCACTCAGCCTCCGAGTCTGACAAGAAAATAAGCTTTAAATGCTGAGGTCAAAATTGTGCTTTCCGACTGCTTTTTAGTAATTGTTTCACTGGAAACGTACACTAAAGCTTTCTGCCCCCAAGAGAAATGTGTTCCGTTACAGATGCGTAGGAACACTTCGCTGGTGATAAGTAGCGATGGGAAAATATGAGATTATTACTGTTTCGGTTTCACTTGAAAAAATGGCACTCTCCTAACATTCTGCAGCTGCTTTGGAGAGGGTGGCACCTCACTGTCTAAGAAATTATGCTTCAGGCAAAGGTTAAACCATTTGCTGTGCCACTGTTTACATTTGCAGGAGCATGCCATTCAGGCATCATTATTTGTGCTGGCAGAAATTATTTGGAGTTTCTCCAGCCTGAAGAAAGGAAGACTACAGTTCAGTCCCTAAAAAGCAATGAAGAAGGCTCTTTCTTCCTTTTTCCCCTCCTCATCCAGTCAAGGAACTTGTGAAGTTGGTCTTTTTCCAAAAAGGATGAGCAACATGGAAGAGCTGTACATTGTCCCACAAAAGGAAAGTCATTAAGTAATGAAAAACTGAGGTCATGCTGGTCTTGAGAATGACTGCATAGTACAAAAATTAATAGGCTGATTTAAACGAAATGAACGTGAAGCAACAGTATGTTTCCATATGCAAAACACTGAGCTTATACCTTGGTGAAGGGAGGTAAAGCAGATGTTACCTGATTTGCCAGGAGGGCACCTTTCTAACCTGCAAACCACAGACTTGATTGCACGATCAAACACAACTCAGGGCACCGTTAGAAGGAGAGTCATTACAGCTTTTCGCTTACCCCATGGATACAGCAGATAACGAGTCAGGAATTACCTGTAACTTCAGGACTCTGTCCTTGGAAAAATGTTTGTTCATTCAAGAACAGTGCAAGAAAGTCTCTCTCCTGTTTTCTAGTATAGAAGAGTTGTCCCTTTACTGTCTGGATCAATGACTTTATAAATATTATGAAACAGGACTTTGATAGTATTTGCTGCCATTACTTTAAAAGGGTACGTGAGACCTCTTCCACTGCAAAGCACAGTGTATTTTTGAGTTTGTTTCATTTGAAATAAATCATAACGATGAAAAACAAAATCCTGCAGGACCATTCGCTTCTCCTCGCTGAAACCAGAGCTCTGTGGGAACTTGAATGTAAGCGCTGTTGCAGGGAGTGAAGCTTTCTGCGTGGCTGCGTGATGGCTCGGTATGGATTAACAGCAGAGGATGACTTGTGCTGAGAAGTATTGAGCTGAACACAAATGGATGCATCTGGGCAGATGCATAGAGTTGACCTCAACTCCTCTGATATTCACACTGGGCCTATGATATCAGCTGATTCAACAACAACCAGCACAGAAACTGGGCTCTGCCGGGAAAATCTTCAGCTCAGGTGCACACTGAACATGTGGTCCAAGCTCTGCTCATGGTTGCATTTTTTCTATGGGTGTAACTAGTTTTATTTCAGAGTGTAAGTATGAAGGTTAATAGGGCTCTCAAGGAGACAGCAATGCTTGCACTTTATTTTTCTGTGCTGTATCCTCTCATCTCTAAAATTCACAGAAATCCCAAGACAGATGACTCTTACAGTGCATGGAAAGCATCCCTCCACCCCTCCCTACAAATGGAGCGTGTAGTCTGTAAGTGCACTGAGGAGGGCTTTGGTGACTGGCGAGGTCATTACACGTGTTCTTGGGAGATGCAGATCACAGACGTGAGTCCATAAATGCTTTTAAATTGCATTAAAGTTCTTGGTTCTTTACTGAGCAGTCTGTCTGTGTTTTCAGCACCAAGATCAACCGCACTTCTGTACTTTGTAACAGGATAATGATGGGGAAACAACTAGGACCACGTGTGAGGGTCTGCCAGAGAGAGAAAGGTGCACAGAGCGGACAGGCAGAATAAATAGCAAAAACATCATCAGAGTATTTACTGCAGAACTGCAGAAGATAAATTTGTCTTTAATAGTGTGGTGCATGGAGAGGAAGTGGTGTTCTCCCTGCAGTTTATCTCTCTTACGTATCATCTCTCGCTGCAGATTTCAGCAATAAATTGCTTTGTGAATTCTGGATTCCTTTTCTTCAGGTTCACCGCCTCAAAAAATTGCCATAATAACCTGAGGTGAGTGTTTTTTAGAGAGCTGTTTGCACTCCCTTGACACTTCTCTTTAATAAAAAAGCTCTCTCATCTAGAAATATTGTCTGTGTCATGTAAGATCTCTCAGGTACTCCTCACCTGGCCATCAGATGAGAGAAGCAAGCCTGCAGCTGTACGTAGTTTGGCTTTCCATTTGCTGCTGCATTCACTCCATCAGTGAGTCAAAGTAAGTCACAGTGTCCCTCCGGAAAAATGAAACTGGTATTAGGGATCAAAGAAAAGTTTGAAAGGAAGCTGTAGGAAACTCCAAGCTAACAGAGGAAGGCTTGGATTGAGTCGTATGACGCATGCCGGTTTGGATGTACCAGGAAAAGAACTCCGTGGGGAAAGAGGAGTTTGAATACTGTTTTGCAGAGACATGATACAGCCCTGTCCCATTCATTTGGCCTGGTGTATTTGTCGCTATGTAGCAATCTTAACATTAACATTTCTAATTCCAGTCTAGGATTGGTGTCCTCCAACTTCTCCCCTCTCAGATCAGATCATGAGCTTTTTTTGCAGTATCTTTTAGAAAATTATTCCCCACTGCAAGAATCAGGTTTGAAATTTTTATGTGTAATCACCTCTCTAAAGTCAGCCAGACACATATTTAGCTGTGAATGTTTAATGACAATTAATGTCTGAATGACCAGTAAATAACAGATGTTAATAAAGTTACTATTTATAAACATGTTAACTTAAAGAAATAATCCAAGCCCTAGTCAGGAGTGAATAAGTAAAGAAAGGAGAGGAGGGAGACCAGAAGATTTTGTTTTCCTTTGGACCAGTGCTCAGGCCACATCTTCACCTGGTTGAGGTGCCGTATTTGCCTATCTAGGCACTGACAGTGTGGTGTCATATGGGCTCCGTGGAGCAGGCTTGGCGATAATTTCAGTGCATGGGTGGGCAACCTGGCAACTCCAGCCCTTCTTGGTGTTGTTTCCTTTTGGAGGGAAAACATTTGTGCTAAGTTTACTTATTTAAACAGAAAAACAAATCAGTGTATTATAAACAGCCCAAACATTGCCCAGTTGTGGCATGCATTAAGTGTTTGTATTAAAACTGATGCTCTTTATTGTCATGGTTATGGTTTTGGCTAGAGAACAAAGTAAGCAAAGGCTAGTCTCTGGGAACAGTTATCTGAGTGCACTATTACAATCTGCTCAAGGCTTCGAGGCAGGACAGCAGAGATCAATACACATTATTCTCCACCAGGAAGAATGATCTGCCTGAGCGTTGGAGTGCAGCAAACCACAAGTATGCCACGCTTGTGGAATGTCCTATCTAATTCATACTGAATAGTCATGACAACTAAAGAAATAGTGATTAAGGTCTGCTTCCTGCTTCCACAGGAAAGGTAAGCACTGTCGTATTACTTGCTATACGATGTGAGGGGACTGAGTGACACACTGTTACCATGGATTTCTGAGCACAGCAAGTCTGAAGCCTGTGCAGAGAGAAGACATCAGAATATAGGATGACAATCAGAAGAAAACGTTTTAGTGCTCCACAAGATCACAGAATCACAGGATCACAGAATCTCAGTGGTTGGAAGGGACCTTTGAGATCATCGAGTCCAACCACATAAAAAAAAACAAAAAAAAACAAAAAACACCACACAAAAAAAAGCACCCACCAACTAAACTCCACACCCACAACCCCACACACAACACCCCACCACAGACCAATAATCTTGGGCACTAGAGCATGCCCTGAAGTGCCACATCTAGACGTTTCTTAAATACCTCCAGGGACGGTGACTCCACCACCTCCCTGGGCAGGTTGTTCCAGTGCCTGACCACTCTTTCAGTAAAGTAATTCTTCCTAATATCTAATCTAAATCTCCCTTGCCTCAGCTTCATACCATTTCCTCTGGTCCTGTCGTTATTCCCTTGGGAGAAGAGGCCAACCCCTGCCTCTCTACAGTTTCCTTTCAGGTAGTTGTAGAGGGCAATGAGGTCTCCCCTCAGCCTCCTCTTCTCCAAACTAAACATGCCCAGTTCCCTCAGCCTCTCCTCATAGGACTTGTTCTCCAGACCCCTCACCAGCTTGGTGGCTCTCCTCTGGACATGCTCCAGCACTTGAATGTCCCTCTTGTACAGAGGGGCCCAGAACTGAACACAGTACTCGAGGTGAGGCCTCACCAGTGCCAAGTACAGAGGCACGATCACTTCCCTACTCCTGCTGGCCACGCTATTCCTGATACAAGCCAGGATGCTATTGGCCTTCTTGGCCACCTGGGCACACTGCTGGCTCATGTTAAGCCGGCTGTCCACTAACACTCCCAGGTCCTTTTCTGCTGGGCAGCTTTCCAGCCACTCTTCCCCAAGCCTGTAGCGTTGCTTGGGATTGTTGTGACCGAAATGCAGGACCTGACACTTGGCCTTATTAAACCTCATACAGTTGGCCTTGGCCCATTGATCCAACCTGTCTAGATCCCTCTGTAAAGCCTTCTGACCCTCAAGCAGATCAACACTCCCACCTAGTTTGGTGTCATCCGCAAACCTACTGAGGGTGCATTCAATCCCCTTGTCTAGATCATCAATAAAGATACTGAACAAGACTGGCCCCAAAACTGAGCCCCGAGGGACACCACTGATGACCAGCCGCCAACCAGATTTTGCTCCATTAATCACAACTCGCTGGGCACGGCCATCCAGCCAGTTTTTTATCCAGCGGAGGGTACACTTGTCTATGCCATGATTCTCCAGTTTCTCCAGGAGAATGCTGTGGGGGATGGTGTCGAAGGCCTTACCAAAGTCCAGGTAGACAACATCCACGGCCTTCCCCTCATCGAGAAAGCGGGTCCCATGGTCATAGAAAGAGATCAAGTTGGTCAGGCAGGACCTCCCTTTCCTAAACCCATGCTGGCTGGCCCTGATCCCTTGGCTGCCCTTCCCTTGCCTTGAGAGCTCGCTCAGGATGATCCTCTCCATGATCTTTCCCGGTACCAAGGTCAGGCTGACAGGCCTGTAGTTTCCGGGATCCTCCTTCCGGCCCTTCTTGTAGATGGGCGTCACATTGGCCACCCTCCAGTCATCCGGCACCTCTCCTGTTGACCAGGATTGTTGATAGATAATGGAGAGAGGCTTGGTGAGCTCTCCTGCCAGCTCCCTGAGAACCTTTGGGTGAATCCCATCCAGCCCTATAGACTTATGCGTGTCCAGGTGCATAAGTAAATCATTAACTACTTCCTCCTGGATTACAGGGGAGTTGTTCTGTTCTCCATTCTTATCTTCCAGCCCAAGAAGCTGAACACCCTGGGGGTAGCTGGTCTGACTATTAAAGACAGAGGCAAAGGCGGCATTAAGTATCTCAGCCTTCTCCTCGTCCTTGGTTGCAAGGTTTCCCCCCGCATCCAGTAAGGGATGGACATTCTCTGTCACTCTCTTTTTGTTGATGTATTTATAGAAACTTTTTTTGTTGTCCCTTATATTAATTGCCAGGTTGAGTTCCAGCTGGGCTTTTGCCTTCCTGATTTTTTCTCTGTATGACCTAACACGATCTCTGTACTCCTCCTGAGTTGCCTGTCCCCTCTTCCAAAGGTGGTAAACCTTCCTTTTTTCCTTAAGTCCCATCAAGAGCTCTTTGTTCATCCAGGCCGGCCATTTTCCCCGCCCTTTAATTGTGCACCTCATGGGGACAGCCTGCTCCTGGGCCTTTAGGATTTCCCTCTTGAAGATCGTCCAGCCTTCCTGGGCTCGTTTGTCTCTCAGGACTACCTCCCACGGGACTCTCCCAACCAGGGTTCTGAACAGGCTAAAGTCTGCCCACCGGAAGTCCAAGATGGAGGTTTTGTTAACCCCCTTCCTTACCTCACTATGGATGGAAAACTTAACCATTTCATGGTCACTAAGCCCAAGACGTCCTCTGACCTCCACGTCCCCTACTAGCCCTTCTTTGTTTGTGAACAGTAGGTCTAGCAAGGCACCTCCCCTGGTAGGCTCACCTACCATTTGTGTCAGGAAGTTATGCTCCATACACTCGAGGAACCTCCTAGCCTGCCTGCTCTCTGCTGTGTTATATTTCCAGCAGATGTCTGGTAAGTTGAAGTCTCCAACTAGAACAAGGGCTGGCGTTTGCGAGACTGCATCCAGCCGCTTATAGAATACCACATCAACCTGCTCATCCTGGTTGGGTGGTCTATAGCAGACTCCCAGCACAAAATCACCTCTGTTAGCCTTCCCTTTCACCCTTACCCATAAACACTCGAATTCTTCATCACTGGAGTCTATCTCTATAGAGTCAAACAGCTCCCTAATGTACAGAGCCACACCCCCCCCCTCCTTCCTTGCCTATTCCTTCTGAAGAGCTTATAGCCACTCATTGCAGCACTCCAGTCATGATCATCATCCCACCACGTTTCCGTGATGGCGACTATGTCGTAGTTGTCCTGCCACACAATGGCTTCTAGCTCATCCTGTTTGTTGCCCATGCTACGTGCATTAGCGTAGATGCACTTGACCTGGGCTACTGATTTCACCCCCATCTTTGGCCCTTGACACTCAGGTTCATTACCAGCGGGCCTGGTTTTATCCCCTTCCCCCTTAACTTTCAGCTTAAAGCTCTGTCCATGAGCTTTGTTAACTCTTAGCCTAGTACCCTTTTCCCCTTCTAGGAAAGGGTTTTCCCATTGTTCTCTAGCAGTAATTTCTAAACGTCTATCACCTTTCTCTGATGAAATGTCAGAGTGGGAGTCCTCGCTAATGTGGTCTCCTTCAAACCGTGGCATGCTTTCCGCAGGTTTAATCTTGACAGGCCCAGTTATCTCTCCTTCCCCTCTCATATCTAGTTTAAAGACCAGTCAATGAGCCCTGCTAACTCCTGCCCCAAATCTTTCGGTGAAGAGCCCCAGGCTGGCTGACACATGCGCAAAGGTGGAAGAAGTTAAAGAGCATTGGAAAGAAGATCAGAGGAGATAAGCATTTCCTGGCAAGTGGGTTGGGGTTGGGAGGGTAGGGAAGGTATGGGGAAGAGGTTTCCTTTGTGTCTGCTTATCTTTGATTTGGTGGAATTGCCAAGTGACTTCAATGGAGAAGGTGCATAATGCTCTTTTGTTCTTTCCACAGCTACTGCTGCTCTAACCTGGACATACAGTAGGACAAAGTTGGTTCATACAAAGCTACCTGCGCACGGGCCCTTTAAAAAACCTGTGGGCAAATTGCTGAAATGTACTTAAAGACTGAGTCTGAAACTGCATGCATTGTTTACCCTTGCTGTAAAGAGTTTCTTCCAATCTTGCTTGTTATGAAATCAAGAATTGTCATATTTTGTTACAGACATACTGGTTTTCATAGAATCATAGAATGGTTTGGGTTGGACGGGACATTAAAGATTATCTAGTTCCAACCCCCACCTCTGACTAGACCAGCTTACTCAAAGCCCCATCCAGCCTGGCCTTGAACACTTCCAGGGATGGGGCATCCACAGCTTCTCTGGGCAACCTGTTCCAGTGTCTCACCACCCTCACAGTAAAGAATTTCTTCCTAATATCTAATCTAAATCTACCCTCTTCCAGTTTAAAACTGTGACTCCTCATCCTGTCACTATACTCCCTGATGAAGAGTCCCACCCCATCTTCCTTATAAGTATCCTTCAAGTACTGGAAGGCTGCTCTAAGGTCTCCCTGGAGCTTTCTCTGTTCCAGGCTGAACAACCCCAACTCTCCCAGCCTGTCCTCACAGCAGAGGTGCTCCAGCCCTCTGATCATTTTTGTGGCCCTCCTCTGGACTTACTCCAACAAGTCCATGTCCTTCCTGTGCTGAGGACTCCAAAGCTGGATGCAGCACTCCAGGTGGGGTCTCACCAGAGCAGAGGAGAGGGGTAGAATCACCTCCCTTGACCTGCTGGCCACACTTCTTTTGATGCAGCCCAGGATGTGGTTGGCTTTCTAGGCTGCGAGCACACATTGCCAGCTCATGTTGAGCTTCTCATCAACCAACACCCACAAGTCCTTCTCCTCAGGGCTTCTCTCAATCCATTCTCCGCCTAGCCTGTATTTGTGTTTGGGATTGCTGTGACCCATGTGCAGGACCTTGCACTTGGCCTAGTTAAACTTCCTGAGGTTTTGATATCTCACCTCTGATAGTAGTGCAATATTTCAGAATACAGAATAAAACTGAGGGCATTAATTACTGTGCAGCTCTTACCTCTAACACAGGGCAGCTTCCAGAGTTTCATGGCATGCAATGCCTTTCTCAATGTGCTTCTCTCTGATTGAATGTGTCAGATTTCAACTTTCACGATTTTTTAGAGATGAGCTGGAAAGGAGAGAAAGGGAGTGGCACATGACTTTACAGTGTTTGGGACAAAGTTGTCAACAGATTTTTAAAAAATTACATTGTTCCTGATAGAAAACTACATGATTCTGAAGCTTTAACTCCTTGTTCATGATTTTTTTCCAGTCTCTTGCTGAAGTTCCTGGTGTTTTAACTAAGCAAGACATTTACGTGAGTTTAACCACAACAGGTGTAACTTTCTATGCAGACATTATAATCTCAGTTTAGGCATAATAGGTGTTGGTTTATTTCAAGGAAAAAATGAAAAATGCAGTAAGTCTACTTAATATTAATATAAGAAGCTCTTCCTGAAAACACGAGGCAGAAATTCTCGGTGTTGATAAGACCCAATACTGTAATTCACAACAACTTTTTTGCTTCCTTGGAAAAAATAACTCCTGCCCTAATTACTTCCCAATCAAAAAAAAATGACCACTAGTTTGAAGGAAGCCTTCTGTACATTTCTTCTGATTCTTATCTATTTTGCATACAAAGGCAAGGTTAAATTTAACTTCTGCTTAACTTGCAACACTGTAAAGAAGATGTAGGGTTCTTAAAGAAATGTTGTGTTTCAAAGCGAGCTAACCAAACACAAAAATGCCAGGAATATTTTAAATAAGACCTCATTAGGTAAAGACTGTGGCCGCAAATATTTCATGCCTCTCTGCAGTCACACTGTGTTTTTAGAAGAGGATTTATATAGGCTCGTTCATGTTTCTGATTCACCCGTTTGGACACTGGGCAAATTTCTTCAGGTCCTCTAGTTTCTCCCTGGTTTCTCCCTGGTAGAAGGTGCTGCTCATTATTTGTCCTGTAAATTCTCATTAAGGTCACAGCAGCTCATAGGTGCAAAAACCCAAATAAAAGACAAGAACAAACCCAAAATCTCTTTTCTCCCGCTGTCTCCAAGCTTATATTTTCACAGCACAATGATGGTACATGGCTGTCCTTAATCTCAAAAACTACAACTCAAAATGTATGACTGCAGCTTCTAGTGAACAAAGCGAAACGACAGCTCCAGGCCCGGGTGCCTGCAGCCAGTGGAGACTGCTCACCAGAAATGCAAAACTATGGGGAGGAAGAGAGGAGGAGAGTCCCTTTTAGCAGATCGCTCTCATCACCCTTCCCCAGGGCAATTTCCTCCCCTTGCACAGTACCCAAAGGTGCTTTCGTGTAGAATGACACGGGCAACCTCCTACCAATACGGGATGAGGCTATAATACTTTTTATGTGCACAGACCTACTAAAGGAAGAGGACTTCCCATATACTAGTAAGGCTATCATGATCCATTTTGTAAAGATGAACATGTAGCTGCTACCCAAAAAGAGTTTACAGTCAAATCAAACTCAGGCAGCAAATGATATGCTGCCTGTTTCTCAGCACACCTGTAAGCTCCGGTATTGCATTGTGACAAATCATATCTTGTTTTGTCATAATGTGAAATGCAGAGGAAACCATCCGATCATTTTTTGCAGTTGCTTTTGATTCTCCGTTTATCATTTGAGAGTTTCAAAGGAGGTGGCCATTTTAGAAAATGAGAAGTTACAAAAGAAAGAAGATGAAGTAAAATGTAAGAGGCTGCACAAGAGTAGCTGGGGGTAAGACATTGGAGGTAAGAAGGTGTGGAAAGAGGAGGTGGCGAGCTCTGTGGTGCAAGAATGGGCAGCATCTTTCTCTGATCATATGTTCAAATCCTGTGAAATGTCGCTATTCAAACAATTGCCTTATTGTGTTGTACTTTCTTGTACATTTCCTGTACTCCAATATGAATTTCAATTAGTTGGGGCTGAGGGGGAAGTGTTTATTTTTCCTCAAGGCCCCCTGTGCCCTGGGGAGAGGCTGTCTGGAGACGTTCCACTATTGAACCCTAAATACCTTCTGAAGGTTGCAAAGACAAATATACCAAGGAGCATATTCAACTGGAAAAAAGGAAAGTTTGTATCTTATTTTGTTCACAGTGTCTACAAAAAATTATGTGTTTATTCTACAGATTGTTCTAGAAATTATTCTCAAAAAATGTTTTGCATTGTGTCCTAATTGTGCGTCTAATCGTGTGTTAATCAGACTGTGCAAACCATTTGTACTGAATTTCCCAGGGCTGCAATTAAATAAACTAGTGATAGCAGTGCTTTGGTTTGATCGGTTAAGCAATCTAAATGAGCCAAGGGCAACATCCTTAAAGTAGGTAAGTACTTCACTCCCACCGAATTTGACGGCAGTTAAAAGCCTGCATCTCCATGACAATGAGAGGTTAAGCACCCAAGGTTTGTTTCAGTCAAACCTCTGCTGGATAACATCAGTGGATACCATCTGTATGCGTTGTACACCTCACTCTGTCGCCTTCTTTTGAAAATCTCAGGCAAGAATCAATAGCTTAATTAAACAAAACCAAATATTCTTTTGTTCAGAGGTGCTGGGTTAAAGCAATGCCGTGACTTGGTTAGCAAAGTCCACGGAGAATGGGGAAGTACAGGACTATTTTCCACATACGATGGCCTTGTTGATTCTTTCTTCCCAGCACTGGGAGAGGAGGGTAGGTAGTTTTGAATACGTGCCTCCTAACAAGTAGTAGGCCTTGTCTTTAATTACAATTAGTAGAAAGTGAGGAATATCTAAATAAATATTTAAACTGTCTCATAGCTAACCACTGAAGTTTCCATTTTGCATCCTAACATCCTTTACTGAAGTGTTTATTAATATTGATAAAGATTTAGATTTTAGAAGATCTCGGAGATTTCAGTAGTATCTGTAAGTTAGTTATGAGATGAGTCCAGCTCAATCTTGAATTTCCTTTTTCCCACCTGAGATCAAAACCTTGTGGTGACACCATTTCCTCTGATTCTTTCAGACATGTCCTACACTTCAGCACCCTTCCTGCTGCAGGCTGTACAGAGGAGTGCTCTTGATCAGCCACAGACTCGTATCCTCTTTAATTTGTCTTTTATTGTTAAAAGGAAATACCCATTGCCAAAGGAGGGTGTGTCTTTTATATCATTTTGGAAGAGCAACATCTACAGGAATGATGGTTGATGGAGAAGAAGTTAAAAATTGTGAATGTTGCTGGTGTGTTTCCTGTGCGGGGGACTGAAAACCAGTGGATCAAATGACTGCAGTACTTTCACTGAACAACAAGACTGTATGCAGTAGTGGTAAAATGAACTCATGGTTTCAGAATTTACTTAAGAGAACATAAGATATGAAGAATTTATGTATAGCAGCATGTGTTCAAGAATGAACTCAGTCATGGACTCAGTTCAGGGCATCTGGCATTATTTACAGCATTCGCTTTTGCTTTTAGGAGCACAGAACTTCAGGCCTGTAGAGTGTTTTTCAAAACACTTTTTTATGACAGTTAAAACGGAACCCAAACTTTAGGATGAACTCTGTCGGGGATTGTTAATGCTCTTTGTGCCTGGTGGTGTTAGGCTTTTCTTTTTATTCCCTTTAGCCGTTTACAGAACGCTACAGTGGAGTCATTACTGCTCCAGGATGAGAACTGATTAAGGAAGGAATCCTGTTGTTTTATAGGTACCTGGCAGTGACGACAGAGAAGCTGAACAAAATCAGAGCTCTCTTGTCTTCAGCGGCATAGAGTCACAAGCTTTGTGCCAAGGCATGGTCTCTACTGAGAGTTTTGCCACTTCAGTTGTACTAACAGTGTTAAAGCCAGAAAAAGAGGTCTAGATACAGATGTGGTTATCGTGCATAAACTGGTATAGCCTATTGCAGTTTGGGAAGTGGTTAGACTCTGTACCTGATGAAATTCCCCATATTCCAGTAATAACAGCACCCACGCTAAACGCTGTAGTCCAACTGAGGTTAGGATGGAGGGGGAGGCAGTGGGAAGGGAGCAGAGGAGGAAGGGTAGGGAGTTTTTGTCTTTTCTTTCGTGTTGTGTAGCTCTTCCCGAAAGAAATGAAAAGCTTATGCTTACCATTGCTCTTTAGAAATATATTGGCTATCGTTTCTCTCCTTTCAAATTTAATTAAGGAGAAACAGGACAATCTCTGCTGTAAGATGCTGCCTTACTTCATGCCAGTCTACGCGTTCAATTTGAACAGTTTTCCAATGTTACCAACAATAGGCCACTTGAAGGCAAACATTCAATTAATAAGTCACACCAGCTCATTCTCACTGTTGCCCTGAAGTTTGCTATTAATAAAGAAATAACATCACAGGAGCTGTAGCTGTAGACATACTTTTAAACTGCATGAGGGGAAAACAAATGGTCTGAAGCACATGAGGATGTTTCCTAATGGGAGGTCAAGGAACTCACTGCAAATTATTACGCTGTGATTTTACTGCAAATAGTATACTGCAGAAGCTTAGCATGAGTTATGGGGACAGTTCTCTTTCACAGAAGATATCTGTATCCAGAGCACATAAAGCCAAATGTCTAGAAACATCAACCGTGTATAACTGGAGAGGTTTAGATTAGTTTTAGAGAACTCAGAGGAGCCACTTCACTGACTGTATCCTGAGACAGCCAAAACTGCTTCATGCATGAGTTGTCCTTTTTGCCCTGAAAAAGTGGGAATGCTCCCAAGACCTTTATTCCTAGAGAGGTCTGATCAGTTCAACGGACTTTACAAGCCCCAACAGTGAAACCCTGGTGGAGAAGGAATGTCTTATCATTCTTAGATTATGGGATGTATTTTGTTACATCAGTCTTCTCTTCAAAAAAATGAGGCAGAAAAAATAAGTCTCTGCAACTGCTGTGCTTCATTTGTCTTTACGTTTTTTTTAGTATTGCAGCATCTCATGCATTTTGCTTTTTCATTCAAGCTCCAGTTCCTGGAATTCCAGCGTGATTTGAGCACTTCAGATTGTATTGCAAGAAAAAGTTAGTTCTGGCATTCCTTTGCAGAGAGTAATTTGAAAACCTGACTCAAAACCATCCTACAGACTCAGAAACCAACAGGCAAATACAAAGAATTGTATACTTTTAAAATCTCATGACTTTTAAGCCAGTCTCCTGATTTTTTTTATTGCTAGAGCTTTCCAGTAACTTGCTGTCTTTATCCAACTGCTTCTGACTTTCAGGAGTCCTCTGGAGTTGCTGTTCTGGAGTTGGCAATGCAGATTATCTTACAGCACTATTTGCTATGCAGCATATTAGAAGACAACAAAGACTTTAATTAACTTCTCTATCCAGTTATGGAATCAGAATTCTTCACTCTTCTATCTTACAGTTCAACCTTCCTTTACAATTACTTTATTCTATTTTCCGTGCGTGTAAACTTTCTCTGGTACAGGTCAATTATCTGGGTTGAGTTATTGGTGTGAAGCTTCTAGAATAGGTACTTACTGTTACTTAGAGTAAAAGACGCTTTCCCTTCTTTTCTCTCAATTCAGTCTATGGTAACTGCGTTTTTGTATTTCAGCTGCCTCCTGAATGTACAGACAGCAGTTCATGCCTGACTCACTTCTTGGTGACTTGCAAAACTCCTCAGAGATGAGTAAGTGTTCAGGCTTCATAATTGTTTTCAGGCTCTAGTAATTCTAAGTGTGAGGAGCTCAGCTTAAAATTCAAGCCTAGATCCTTTGTACGGATATACTCTTTTGTTTTTAGGCAGTTAACAAAAAATAAAAGGAAAAAAAAAAAAAAAGAGTCCACAGCCAAACATTGCAACATAGGTTGGACACACATCCAGGGGTGGAAACAAAACAATCCTTTTCTACAGACCGTCTCTAGGGTCTGGTCCTGTTTTGCAATTGGCAAAAAAATGGTTATAAAAGATATTACACTGACAACAAAACCTCACTGCTGTTAAGGACAAGGTTGGCTTGGGCCTTCTGAAGGCGAGAGGCCTCTGCAGGTTCCACGCTCTGTGTGAAGCATACGCGGTCTGCGAAAGCGAGCAAGAGCAGTAAGCACAAAGTTTCTCAGTGCATGTGCAGTTGGTGCTGCAGCTGAGGTTGTTGATAATGCACAATATATCCACTTGTGGTTCTTAGACCACCAGCAGACTGCTCTGCAGGGTATTGAGAAAAGTGGGTAGTTGCCGTGAAACTAGGCAAAACACCAACAAAAACCATTTTTATTTGCTTTTCCTACCAGGGAGTGCATTTGATTGCGCAATACAGGGAATCAGTTTGTACAGATTGGCTGATAGATCCTGGGAGCCATTTCAGATGGAAAGCCTGAATTCTGGCCCCCGGTGTCTGTGCTTTAAGGTGTTAGCATCTGATGCGGCTGCATGGACTTGCTGCTGCTGAAAATACAGACTTTTGGAACATTCAAAATTGTACACACATAAATGAATGGTGGCATCTGCTTCTAGTCAAGCCATTTATCCAGTGTAGTAGAGGACCAGACTGTTGAAAAAGACAAGACCCACCTGCAGCTGCTCTCTAATAATTGTTAGAACCTCGGTTCTTTTTCTGATATTTTAAACAAACTAAAACGGAGACAGGGCATTTGGTTTTAAAACCTTAACTTTGAGTGCAGGTTACTAAATGACAACCAACCAGATTTTGCAGCTGTAACAGTCCATGATGAGCACATCAAGTCAATTTGTCATCACCATCGTATACACAAATGGGTACCAAAAGAGAGCCACCGTATTGTGTTCTGAGGGTGGAAATCCAATGCCTCGATTTTCAGTAGTACAGAATAGCCAGCAGCTCCCACAGAAATCTCCTGCATCACTGCCTACAGGAATTAATCCTATTTAATCATCTTTAATTTCCATCCTGGAGGAATTTATACCAGCAGACTTAACCTGAAGTTTAGGAAAGAAAAAATTAATTGTGTGAAGTGACATCCAGCACTTCATCTTCAAAGCCTTCCAGACCCTTTGGCAGAGATAATCTGATAGTTCTTTTTCATCCTAAAGATTCTGGTTTTCCTTTTTTCTTTCGAGAGGAAATTTACATTCACCACTTACAAATCTTTCTCAGACTTTACTAAATATATATATGCAGGGGATTAGAAAACTTCTTTTTTAAAAGAAGAGGAAAATATGCAGATGAAAGCTCTAAATGTTACGGATTCTGAGATGGCATTATTTATTTTTCACCTAAGTGAATTTTAACAGGATTTGACTACTTCTGTATCTCTCTCTTTGTGTAGTTGCTTTGCCAAAGTGTTCCAAAAGCAATAATGGGCATTGCCTAAAACCTGAGGAATGTTCTCACAAATTTCCTTCTTTCCCAGGAATCAGGAGCGCTGCTGGAAGGAGCGAAGGGAGACATACCGTCAGCGTAGATGCAAAATAAGGCAATAGGTTCCAAAGACAGAGCAGACTTAAAAGCAATAGCTGTGATTTTGAAATTCAGAAACATTCTGAAATCTGAGAACAAAAGAACGAGGTAACAATTAATAAACTTGCCGATTTCCAAAGTTTTCACTGAATTGTAAATGTTTGGCCAAATTGCATTTTAATGCAGAACACTGAACTGCTTTCTGCTTTGCCAACTCAGGAAAAAGAGCCCACATTTCTTTCCAGTTCTTACCCCCAGGAAGATGGCATATTTTTCATTATTATTTTTCATATGCAGCAGAGTTTTTCAACAAAGGAAAGGCTCACATTTCAAGTACTGCTATGGAAAATATTCCATATCATCAGGTCCTTGACATACTACACAGATGTGTCAGCATGTCTTTATAAGGATCTGGAACAGTCAGTCTTGGCAACAGAGCTAACCAGCAAACTCTTTGACCCCAAATTCCTCTATTTTGATAATGTTATCATGCATTTGACACAGGGTCACTATTACCCTCTTACATACAAGAAACTTTCAGAAGAGAAACTGGGTAACGCTTATTCAAGAGAAATCCAGTTTGAAGTGATAAGCTGGACCCCCAAACAAATACATTGCAAATATCCTTTGTTTTTTGGCTATGCTAGTTTTCTTATCTGCTGAGTTAAAGAGGATCTAAAATATGAAACAATGCTGACAGATCACTTGAAAACATGGTTCTACTATTGAGAAGATACATATGAAAAACAAAACAAAAAAACGTGTGAAAATATACCATTTGATTCAACATCATGAAGCATGAATGAGGTTTGAAGTTGCTTAGGAGCATCCCAATTGTAATCCCATGTTAATTCCAGATAATTCTAATTGCCAAAATTCTAACGAAAGCATCCGTGTTCTGTTATTGCTCCAAGCCTGGCAGCGACACCTCCAGACCCTCAGAGAATGCAAGAGAGTTCAAAAGTTCACTTGTTATTTGCACTTCAACACATTTGGTTAAAATAATGTTTCCAATCTTTCTCAACACCAGAAGTCATATATGTTACTGTTCTAAGATAAGAGAAAGTAGAGCACTTCAGGGGGAAAAAAAAAAAAAATCAACGTGAACATTTTAAATGTATTTACGGGATTTAAGAAACAGTCTATCAATATATAAGGAGCAACTCTTCTCCAGAATACCTGACATGTTGTATGTAAAGTACATGAAGTGTATCTGCATATATCCATAGTTATTTCTCTTTCTCCAAGCTCACTCCATTTTCTAGAAAATACTGCTTACACTTCTGAAATATTAGTATTAACATAAAAAATTACTTGGACTTGCATAGCCTAGAACACATGTTCCCACGCTGTGATTCAGTGGGCGGTTGAGTAAGTGGGGATTAGGTGGCTCTGGCTCTGAGAGCCACAAAAAAACCCCACAAGGAAGATGAGAAAGCTAAAAAAAAAAATCAGAGTTCTGTTTCCCATAAGAAGAACGGCCTATTGTACCACCAAACCTTGCTTAAAATTGATTCCATCTCTGTGATCTTTCAGTGACTCGGGGAAGTTATGTCATCACAGAACCGAGGAAAAGCGGCCCATAAAAAGTCTTTTGGAATAGGGTATTTAGCATAAGTAAGTTGAAGATCCACCGCCTTTGGGTTTTGCAATGTGTAATCACTAGAATCCAGAAACCGCGCCTACTTGTCGACGTCAGGAGTCTCACTGGTGAGGTTGTCCATAAATCTACCACAGTAACTCTGTCTAATGTTGACAGATATGTCTGTCTCTCAGTTCAGCCTTCACGTTACTTCTCAAATACTTACCTGGGATTTTATTTTCAGGAGCTCCAGCAGTTTCTGGTTTTCTGCTCATCTTCTCTGTTGCCTTCAGCATCTAATTGTAGGGAACTCCTACCACAGAGCTGAGTATCTTGAGGACTCTTGAAGTCATCTCTCAGTAGCCTCCACAGCTGGTTCATCTCTAACCCCAAGCCACTTCAGTCTTGGAAGCATCCAGCAGCAGAGACCTAACAAACTGTCAGGTCTCCTTTTGGGAGACGTAAAACTTCAGACTCAAATTTCAAAGCCATCAATGTCTGATTCCTTACACCTTCCCCATCGCTTCCACACTTCCCCACTCCCTGCCACACACTCCTCCATTCAGAAATCTCTGAGGGCTCTTGTTTAGATTTGAAATATCTTGGCATATGTGGGCGGCAAAGTTTGGTAGAGCAGAGAGAGACTCTATAAGCATCACAAGATTACTCTCAGTAACAGTTAAGAGGAAAAAGTGAAGACCCTTTTGGCTTTGTGCGGTGTGAGACAAGTAGAGCCCCCCGCCAGCGCTCCTGCTGGCCTCACAGTGTTTGCAGAGTAAGGAGGAGGACAAGAATGGTCAAATCTTGTACAGGTTGGATGCTTTGGCGCTGACTCCCCGATGGGCTCAGTTCTGCAGGTAGGTAAAATCTCCATCCAGAGTCCAGCTGGATAAGTCAGATAAGCCTGACCACCCACCCTCAGAGGGACTCTTTTCCCTTCAAGCTGTGCATGACAATAAAGTGCCTTTGGCATCTGAAGGCTCTCCACTCAGAATGTAATTACAAACTTCAAAACAGTGGTTAAAATGCCAATGAAAGACATGATTAGTGGCAAGGCTGCACATGTCTGTCTAACGACACACTGCAACAGCAACACACCATTACTTAGCAATTGATCTAAGCCATCCCCATTTTTACTCCACTGTTGCAGCAGTTTGACTCAACCAGCTTTTCTCTATACCTTTCAGGTCAATTCAGGCATGGATGATGGAAGATAAAGCTGCTATACTGAAGGCAGCTCTCTGTAGCCATTTTTTCTGCGAAAACCCCCAGTTGCAACAGGAACAGGCTCAATTTCAGCATGCGAGGCTTCTTGCACGTGTACCAGTCTTCCGCGTACTTCCACTTCAGCAGCTCTGCTTTGATTTCCCATCACTGAGCTAGCTCTGGCATGCATTACTAAAACTACTCTCATGACTGCTTCTGCCAGAAGTGCCTAACATTATGAGGACTTCTAACCATCCCTTCTCACTTTTCACAAGACATCCTCTGTCCTAGAATTGCCCCAGGACTCTACTGAAGAAAAGAAGCTCTTGAGCAACTGCAGAATGGCCTTCTCCATTGTTTGGGAAGAATTCTTTTCACTGCATTCCTCAGGCTGTCATGAATCTTCCTCTTGCACAACCCGCTCTTCCAGCTGGAGCTGGGATGGACCTGCTGTCTGCGACTTAAGACACAGCAGCCCTTAATTTAGGTCGATGTTATACACGTGCGCGCACGTACGTGCTAAAAGATTCTTAAGAGTTAAAAAGACAGGTCCTTGAAAGGAAGACAAAGCGGGACCACACCAGTCTGCCTTGCCCATTTTTTATGAGTTAGTTTGTAGTTAATTTTCATTTTGATTAAGTACTAATTTTAAGATACTGCCATTTCATTACTATATTTTGGATCTGCTCATAACGTGATAAAATGAGGAGCTGTGTGTAATATGAAATACTTGTTCTCATTAACTGTTTACTGAAGAAAGTTAACTTCTAGTTTTCTTGGGATCATTTCCATTAAACAATGTAGCAGCAATTTTTAATTCAATAATCCAGTTTTTTATTCAGTAACTTTTCAACCTACCAATTTTTTAATGAAAAAATTATGAATGAGAGGTTCCCGCATTTAATGAATTGGTTCACCATTCTTCCAAACTTCCTAAGTACATTGGGGGAAAATAAAGTAATTTTCCTGTTCAAGAAATTAAGCTTGAATGCAACAATTTGTGTACTTCTTGCATGATACAGTTTACTTGATTTGCCAAAGTTATAGGATAAGGGATAAAGAGGGAGTGGATAATAGGAAATGAGAGCCCACTAAATATCCTTCAAGCAACTAGAACATTTGTTTGATAAAAAAAGTGAATATTGCATATTTAGGCGAAAATTCTTGGACTATGTTATTAGATGAAAAAGAATTCAGAAAATTTTGCACACTTTGTTCTCACGTAAGACTGGGAAACAAATAGTTCTGTTGTTAAATATTTTCAATTTTGGGAAATTGAAGGAAGGTCTATTCTTTGTGGCCCGTTTCTGTTGCAAACTACATGTGTGCTTGATTCTGTGCATACAAACAGGGCCTAAATATTGTAGTCGTAAACAGCTAGCTGCTAGCATCCTACCAAATAATTACACACAAAGTAATGAGTGGGGATTTCTTTAGAGCCCTGATAAATACTCTGTCCTATAAAAACTAGTGAGAGTTGTAAGAAGCCATTAACATACGTTAAACATACAGTAAAAATTGAGGAATTAATATATTTGCAAATTGAAGGTACTCGTTGTTTGCCTCTAATATCTGAAAGTTTTCCTTACTTTTATATATAGGTTGGCTTAAAATAAAATCGCATTCAATTAGTTTATGTGCACAAAAGTATATGCAAGCTTTGTTCAGCTGAGACTGCCTGTTCCTTGGAAGCATTTCGTTGGAGAGAAGACATGTAACACAGGCAGAGACAGATTATCTGTGCAGCTAAACTACATCTAGTCAACACCGCCGCTCTGTCTCTGTTGCAATTTTATGAATTTCCACAGTCACAGTGGGTGTGGAAGAGCCTGTTTATGGAAATACGGAATAGTAGAGGAACTATATGTATGCATATATAGATATTTCTCTGTGTGTGTATGCACATACACATGTCTATACTTTTTATGAAACAGAAATGATCCCTGTTCCTGAAGCCTGGGGAGATGATCTGGCGTGGCAGGAATGTCAAGATCACTGGATACACCCTTTCCAGCCACAGGCAGAAAGGGAGGCTAAGAGCTACTTCATACTGAAAGATACTGTTACTGCTACCATCAGTAAAATGCATTTTAATTGCTAGAGGATAAGCAAACAGACTTTTAAAAAAGAAAAAACCAAAGCTAATTTGGGCTTCTCCTATGCTGGACTGCATCCCGGCAGGTGAAAAGGAACTGACTGCAGATCTGTTCTGTGGTGTTGCCTCAGTGGAAACGATTATACTTGCCGTGTGCTAATGAAATGCAATCTTAACTGGCTTTGTTCCCTAAACGTGAAAAAACCTTGGGAGCAGAATTTATTGGGAGAAAATGTTGATGCATGAAGGCAGACAACATTTTAATGAGAGTTCCTCACTAATGCTTTATTCAATGTCCATAAAATGACACCACGACAGCCTCAGCTGCATTCTGTAATCATAAAAGTCTTTGATTAAGAATCTGGCTGGGAAAAGAGATGAAAAAAAGACCTTTAAAAAAAACACTGACTCCTTTGTTGCTATCACATGGGGAAAAAAAAAAAAGAAATTAAAAGAGAAGTACACTTGAGGAGTCAGAAAATACAAACTGTGATAAAGCAGGATGAAAGTATCGTTAGAAAATGACTGTTAGGATTAGCAACAAAAAGAACAAATGGGAAGTCTGAAGCAAACTGACTCTTGGAATGGAATATTTGCCTGAACAACTAACATTAATTTTTAATGAACATTCAAAGACCTGAGCAGCATCAAGTAAAATGGAGATCTTCGATTGAATCATAGAATGGTTTGGGTTGGAAGGGACCTTTAGAGGTCATCTAGTCCAACTCCCCTGCAATGAGCAGGGACATCTTCAACTAGATCAGGTTGCTCAAGAGCCCTGTCCAACCTGACCTTGATTCTTTCCAGGGATGAGGCATCTACTACCTCTTTGGGAGACCTGTTCTAGAGTTTCACCACCCCCATCATAAAAAAGTTCTTTCTCATATCTAGACTAAATCTTCCCTCTTTCAGTTTAAGAGGGGGTAACCTCATCCTATCGCTATTCCCTGATAAAGAGTCCCTCCCCATCTTTCCTGTAGGCCCCCTTCAGGTACTGGAAGCCCACAATAAGGTCTCCCTGGAGCCTTCTCTTCTCCAGACTGAACAACCCCAACTCTCTCAGCCTGTCCTCATAGGAGTGGTGCTCTAGCCCTCTGATCATCTTTGTGGCTCTCCTCTGGACTTGCTCCAAATCGTTGACCACTACTCTCTGGATGTGACCATCCAACCAATTCCTCATCCACTGAACAGTCCACCCATCAAATCTGTATCTCTCCAAATTAGAGAGAAGGATGTTGTGGGGGACCGTGTTAAAGGCCTTAGAGAAGTCCAGATAGACAACATCCATAGCTCTTCCCTTGTCCACTCATGTAGTCACTCCATCATAGAAGGCCACTAGGTTGGTCAGGCAGGACTTGCCCTTGGTGAAGCAATGCTGGCTGTTTCAAATCACCTCCATGTGCTTTAGCAAATCTTCCAGGAGGATCTGTTCCATGAGCTTCCCAGGCACAGAGGTGAGGCTGACAGGTCAGTAGTTCTCAGGGTCCTCCTTTCTACCCTTTTTAAAAACGGGTGGAATATTTCCCTTTTTCCAGTCACCGGGGACTTCACCTGACTGCCGTAATTTTTCAAATATCTTGGGGGATTGCTGTTCCTGTATCAACAAACATACACACACACCTCAGCAATCTAGACCTGCTTTGACTGCTCACCACTTGAGTTGTGCTTCATTCACCAAGAAGGACAACTGAATTTGTTTCACTTCCACCTCCCCCTCAATTGAACTACTGGGTCCCAGTTATCTATAACCACACAGCAAAAGGGATGGAGGAATAACTGCAAAATGCACCAAACTGCATTCCTGAAAAGATCACATTACAGCAAGCAACTTACCTCTCTTCCTATTGTGAGCAATTGATGGTATGGACCATTCATCAGCAGTGACTGCATATCTCTTGACCAGCTTAGCTGAAATGGAGTTCAGAACAGCAATATAAACCTACCTTCATCCAATATGCACCTACTTCGGATGCTTCAGAATAAAACATCCGGTAATTCTACTACTCGAGTCTCACAAAGTGTCTCAGCAGACATTTGGAATGGGTGCGTTTTTCATCCAGGCTACTGAGGTAGCAATAGCATCGCATCATCCTGCAGTGGTTCCCCGCCTCGCTTACTGCTCTGCCTTCCTTTTGCTCCCCTGGGCATCATCCTTTCCTCCTTCTCTTTCATTGCTTTTTCCCTGAGCTGGAGCCCTGGCTGATAATGGGACTCAGAGAGGCCTTGGAGGAGAAGAAAGAAGTCACAGATGAGATACATGTGGCTAGAGAAGTACCGGAAAAGATGGCAATACTGGGATGTTAGTTGTGGAGCCAGGGCCATGGTACTGATGGTGGGGCTGTAACACCACAACTGCGTGGTTTGGAAAGGAAGGACTTGTCACTGACTGGGTTACAAGGGGTATCCCCACTCACCCGACACAGGCAGTTTCTGCATCCCTGCTTGCTAAAGGAGAAAGAGCAGAAAGCCTGAAGTACACACCAGCCTAGGGGAAGAGGATCTTACGCATCAAGTCAAGCTATGGTCCTTTAGGGATGGGTGAAAGAAAAAAAGCCCTGCCATTTTCTCCTCTGCCGAAGGGAGGGAGACTGGGAAGAAGTACAGTTGCTGACGCAAGCCCAAGCTCACATTAGGTTCCTCTTGGTATGCTTTGTCAGAGGTTGCCTGTCCTATGGGAGAACACAGCAGCTGACACCATAGAGGTGCAGCTCCCTGGGTCTCCTTGTTTAAGTGACAAGTGCTCCGATTTCCATCTTCACTGATGAGCCCAGCATACAACATGATGATATTGGCGTCTGATGGGGCAAGGGCAAGGTCTCGGGTCTTTCAATGGGGGAAATCTAATCTACCTTCTGAGCAGGAAAACTGCTGGGGAGGGGGGACGGTGTGTGTACAGAGCCCACCGTGTGCAGTGGGGTCACCTGGCACAGCAGTGGGCCTCCTGTTCAGCTTCCTGACAGGGTACAGCAATAGGTCCTTGCACAGTAGTGCCCACTGCAGACGCTTCCCCACACAGGGACAGCAGCACCATGTGACTGTCTCTAGGAGTCTCTGTTGGGGAAAAATGGAGAAGGTGAGGTCTGGAGGAGGCACTCTTACTTCCATCCCCATTTTCCCTGCTAGCAGAGCTCCCTCTGCACTCTTCTTCCCTTCGACAAGCTGAGGCAAAGAAACCCTGCCTGCACTCTGCGGAGTGAACCCTGTCCTGCCCGGGTCCCCCAGCTGCTCCTGCCTCCTCTCCTGCCAAGGGCACTCCCAGCCAGCTCCGCTCTGTGCCTCGTGCCACCGGCTGCAGTTCAGGCAAGGCCAGACCTTATGCACCCGCAGCCCACTCCCCCATCCCATCACCACCCAGTCCTGCTGAGCAGCTGCTCCGTCTCCCCATGGCACAGCAGCAGGCAGCAGCCCTTCCCCACCTGGAGCTGCTTCCAGCCTCCATCAGAAACCAGCTCCTGTGTCCCATGAGCTGGCCCAGGCCCCAGCAAGAACCACCTCCTCTCACACTTCCTGCACCGCGCTCCACCAGCCCCTCACGACATCAGTGAGAACATCCACACCCTAGTTTTCAGTCCCTAGTCTGCTCTGCTACAGAGTACAGAATGGATAAAGAAAAAAATAAAACGGACACTTACCTTCAGAGCTTTAATGTTTTGTCAGGACCAAACCAGCTGCCCCAAAAAGCTCTGCAAGGCAGTAACTTGCACTGTAATAACCTGCAATCGCTCTGCTGAAAAATCCTGAAAATTCCCTGGTGAAATTCCCTGAAATCTCCGCTGGCTATTGCGCAACTCTGGAAACCATCCTTAATTTCCTGTTTCCTTCTTCCAGCAGGGAGATCCATCACGTGGCGCTGGGAGTGCCTACACTGACCACCGAAGGCAAGAGATGAGTTTCAAGAGGAGACATTTCTGCTACAATAGGTGTTTAATCAAATAGGATTCAAGGTCAGCCAGAGGTTGAAAGCTGGGACTAGGCAAATGTCAGAATTAAAATAAATGCATCCCTAGAGGTGTTTAAGAAACGTCTAGATTTGGCACTTCAGGGCACGCTCTAGTGGCAGAGATTGTAGGGGTTTGGGGGTTTTTTTTGTGTGTGTATGGTCTCAAAGGTCCTTTCCAACCATGAAGATTCTATGATTTAAAAGAAGTACTACCGAGTCACTTAGTGTGGTGGCACAATTTCTTTTGTGGCAAACCCTCCATTATGGCTGCCTGGTTCAAGTCTTGATGTCTAAATTTAGGAACGCAGGGAAAAGGCATGAGGCAGGGCTAGCCTAGTCTTTGGCTGATCTTACATTATACTTGAATATATTTTTTTTCTTTAAGAAAAGGACAAATTGATGTCTAAAATAATTTAGACTACCATTAAGACTTGAGGTTTTGGAGAACCTTTCACCAGAGAATGCATTGCATCCTTAATTTGCAGAAATTTCAGTTTATTAAAATGTCACAGAGATGTGCAGCAGCAACCAGCATTCTGAAACTTCCAGCATGATGTATCATGTCTTTTTAAGCTTAAAGTCCCTTTCAGAAAAGTTGTATATAAAATGTTTGTTGCTGAGTGAGTATAAATCAGTAGATTTGATACCAGCTTTCACTCCAAAGCGGAAATTCTTTAAGGCTGGTGTTTAGCTTTCTACTCTTGCCCTACCTTTTTCATCCAATCAAGCCTATTTCCAGCTGCTCACTCTGACCCTGGCTGAAATTCTATCTTTAATTATGCCTGGTCCCTTTCTGCCCTGATCATTACAAAAACCCCTGTGGTGCAGATCACTAGAGGTGACTTTTGACTCTCCTTTTTTTTTTTTTTTTTTGGTTTGTGTCATATAACTGTTGACTACTTTCTGTAGCATTTTAAGACTCCATTTCTTAAACCATGGAAAAACTTTAATTTTCTTTTGGTATTTAGGAAAGCCAACAGAATCATCATTTTTTTTTTCTTTTAAAGCTGGAGACAGCCTGCTAAAGTAAAATACTGTTCAGAAATCTACAGTTTCCCAACATGATTATTTTACCTCCACCTTAAGTCTCATTTCCAACTCTTAAAATGCATACACACAGTTCAGCTGTAAGGATTTTTCTTTTTCCTTTGTGACATTGCCATTTCCTACTCAAGTCCTTCTGTCATAATTACATTTTTGGTGTCAAAGACCGATTTTTGACCTGTTAAAGCAGCGGAGTTCTTTTATGAGGGTTGTGGTAATACAGATGCTGAAAAGTGGTTAGCATTGGTACAACATTAAGTCTCATTTGCACCTCCTCACCACTCTCCCGCAACCCATAAAATAGTGAACCCGTTACACTTTTCATACTCACACATTACTACTTTGTTTTTTCCATTGTCACTGTCTGAAAGAGATAAGAATTTCCATGTCAACACCTTGGACACAGCCTTAGACACTGGCTTGTAGGTAACTGAAGACTCTACAAACAGCTGTGGTTAGATCTCAGTATATCGCTGCTCCAACCTTCCCTTTTAAATTGGTATTACCTTGACAGCTCATCCATCAAAAAAGAGCAGTCCAGAAAGTTCTCTTCCCCAAGACCGCCTGGGATGCTCTTTAAAATTAAAATCTCATTTCATGGCACAATCTGTTGACTGACTTATTACAATCGATTAGCACTCAAAGTGCTTTGTATTGAAGCAGTTTTATTGAAAAGACTGATTTTTTTCATAAATAAAAAAGGATATATTTTAAGCTTTTTTCACACACGAACATAAAAACTCTGAGAGCCTTTAGAAATGAAAATTAACTATACAAAAATTAGGCTATCAATGTTAAATACTTGAATTTTTGTTACTACTAACTGAAATACATTTGTATCTTCTATCGGTATAAAAATCTTCATAGTAATGGGTAATACAACGTGAATTTCTTTTAGCTGAACGTATTCACATTTTCAATGCATAGCTATTTCCAGCAAGTGTCATCAGTCTATGCCTTTCTCTTTCGTGGAGGTCCATTAAGTTCTGAAGGGGTTATTTGCAGCAGTTGCTGTTGCTGCTGCTTCTTTGAGGGACAGGAGATCCATTCTTCTGAGCTAAACAAAAACACAGCACAGTACCTTATAAACCAAGCCCTTTTGTGTGTGTGTATATATATATATATATAAAATATATGTCTCATTTATATATATATTTGATAATTGATGCAAAAACACAGACCTCCCACTAGTATAAATATTATAAACCCTGTATTTGTGCACAGCGTCTTATTCTTGTAATTATTCTGTTAAAATGAGGAACAGCCTTGGGCTAATATTACATAGTTTAAACACATGACCCTTTAAGTTCTACATGTGGATAAAAAAATTGAAATAATAGCAAATATAAATAACAAAGAAACACAGTAATATAGTGAAAACTCATTCCGAGATTTACAAAATGCAACTGAATAAGATTTAAGTAATCTCAAAAATATGACCATAGTTCAGCAAAGACAACGATGCAGCCATGAGGAGAGACATGAGAAATGGAAAAGTTAGTTCCATGTCATTTCAAAGACACAGACTTACAGATTTCCCTGTTTTTTTGGGGTTTTTTGTGTGTGTACAAATGCTCATTAGCCACAGAAGCTAATGATAGATACACAAGTAAAGAGGTAACTGTGTTAAATACTTTACCACCAGCTCACCTCAGACAGTTACTTAGAAAAAGTTATGTAAGAATGATTCTTTCTCTGTTCTGCAAGAATAATTCATTCTCTGTTCATCTGCCCAGTATTTGACATCAAACCTTAAGAGTTTACAGGCCAAGCCATCTCAAATACTTCTGGGGTGTAACAGAGTTGAATATACCAGAAAATACGGGGAACAAGAATGCACAAAGATTCCAATCAATCAGTTCAGAAAGAGAAACAGAATTAGTAAGCAAACCTTTATATCAAGCTTAAATAACAGCAGAAACTTTAAAGGAAATAAATACTTTGAAAATCAGCCTTACGCAAACTCTACTCATTGTTGGTTATTGTATACAAATACAAATTAAAAAAAAAATTTCCATGCAAAAAATCTAAACTAGTTTTTGCTTTGAATTCAGGATATGGGAAAGTAACGACTAGATTCAGACCAGACTTACCTATACAATTTTTTTACTGTTTCTCTTCGCATTCTTTTGGGAGGGATGGGAGTGTCAGACATATCCAACATCATAGGCTGAAATGATTCCATGACTTTATCTGATGGAGTCATACCTATGAAAAAGTTGCAAGTTCAGAACAAATTAAAAAAAAATTAATCATATTTGTTATAAATGAACCCTGTAACAGTAATGTTAAACCTTTGAAGTAAGGCTTTTAGGCATGCCATAAATTTTATTGTTACCTTACGTCTAAAATTGAGTTCAAAGATGACAGGTAAAAACATTTGTTTTATTTGCAGTTGTCACAGAGTAAATGTTGGTTTTTAAAATATAGTTTGAAATATCATAAATTATTGATATTGACATAAAAAACATTTCTAAGAAATACTATCCCTGCAGAATTAGGGGTGTTTCTTTTTATAGTACGGTGTTTTGATTGTGTTTCCTTAGCAAAAGCAATTCAGCTCTTTACTGCGCAGTCATTGCAAAAAGAATGTCAATGTTCTCCAGCCTGGGCCAGCCAGACTAACAGTTATATAATCTCCTATTAGCGAGATCATAGTTTCATGTTCACAAGACACTAACTGATCGCGTTTTTATTATCTGAACACACTACAGGGCAGTGCTGGCCTATGCAATATCTGCAGCATCAGACTACATACAGTTTTTCTATTCTGTCCCTACCATGAGACATCTCTAAGCTCTTAATTAATTTTAACAATCTTCTTTCATTGTTTGAACTTGTGAGTTTGTAACAGTAGAATACATCTGGATGCAGTTAACAGTTCTCCTCCTTTAGGACACCAAAAATACAATACAATAACCTACCCAATTTTTGTTCTATTAACATGAGGCTTTTCTCTTGTTCGGCAAGTTCCTGTTTTTTCTTTTGCATTTCTGGAGTGTTAAGTGACTGCAACTGTAAATCAAGGTCCTTATTCACATTATCAAGTTTCACCACTGCTGTACGGTATTGCTGAAGAAGTTCTAATCGAAGAATAAAATAATAACACACAAAACAGTAAATAAGTGGTCACTTTGAGTTAGAAGGCTACCAAATGCAATCCAATGTATAACATTGACAAGAAAACAGATCTTTCAAAAGTGCTACTTAAAAAAAACCCACCCAAACTTATAGTGGACCAGTGGCTGTTCTTAAAATGACTGTAAAGAGACTGAAAAAAAAAAAAAAAAAAAAAAATCACATCCAGTCTTTTGATGTCTCTCTTCTTTTTGAGCCCGTATCTTAGATCACAGTAAAGTACCAGTGAACTCTGAAAACGACGTGGCAAGTAGGTATTTCTTTACACATGTTGCCACTTGTGTGCTCCAAACTGAATCCTCTACCTCTGATGCCATTAAATGTACTTGTAGTATGTTTTGCTTCTAGTGCTACAAAGCTGAAGCTTGTACTACTGGCTTGAATTCTAGTCCACCTTGTGGAACAAGAGAACATTTCCCGAGTTTCACTTTGTCCCACCTATGGATATTTAAACAAGGCAATATTTTGCTGACAAACTTTGTTCCTCTTTCAACATATGAAATGAAGAATTTTTCTTCGTCCAGGCATTCAATAAATACGTCAAATAATAAAGAAAGGGTTCAAGCATGTTAGCCCAGGCTCATTCATTTCACTTTGTGGTGAATATGAGGTAGCTTGCACAAAGCTTAACTGAACACTAAATTACCTTACATTTGCCACAGGGTGAAAGCATTCACATAGGTAGTTACTGCAGACTGACAAAAGGCACTGTAAATTCTTAGTATGATTTATTTCAGAAGTACCTCGTCAGTGTAATCACAGTTTAAGTAACTACTTTCCTTTTATGCTACAAATATAGAAGAGCAGCAAGTCACAACTAATGTTAAGGCTGGAATTCAGTTTAAAACAAGTCTTGTGTAATGAGGTGCTGTCCTTTATATGGAATTTCACTATTATTTTCCTTTAAATGTCTAGTAACTATCCAAGTGAAATTAAAACATGCCCTTTTCTTCTACCATGATTGTTCCTGTACTGAATTATAGACAATTCCAATTTAATTCACACTGGCTAATAACTGAGTTCAACAATTGAAAATGTGTTGATAGACAAATATAAAGTGTGCTAAACCCAGCATATTTCAGTCTGCAGTTGAAATGGCTTACTGTGTTTTTCCTACATGTAACATATTTTTACTGAAATACCTAGGAAAGATCTTTTTAGTCTTTTTTCTCACTCAACTGGTCTACGTTAAGTAGTTTGCTCATACATAAGGCTACTCTAATAGGTACATGTGCTTTGTCTCTCTCGTTCTCTCCTCACCCCTCTCCACTGGACATTTCTAGGAATACCGTCATAGAAAAACTTTGTGTTCTCAAATACTTAATTTTCAAAAGAAAGGACAATCTTATTTGTCAATAAGACTTTTCAGTGTTTTACAAAATCAGTCAGGTCAGCTGTTACGTGTCAGAGGCTGCCATCTTTTAACTTCATTTATAATCTCTATTCTGAAAGAAAGAATCCAAGCACATAATGAAACATCAGTGATCCCACAAGAAATACAAGGTATCTTCTTGTTAGGGAAATAACATAGAAGATGTCGAGCATGACTGATGAGAACAGGAATTTTTCAACCACTGCTTCATAGAGTTTACTTGCACAGTAAGAAATCCTAAATCGATGTATGGTTTTTCTGGAGGAGAAAGACCTGAAACTTCTGCTTTTCAAGGATGCTGGAATTCAGTCAGCTTCTCATACCTGCTGTTTGAATGATTACCACTGCTTATGCTCTTTCTTTAATAAGGCTAAGAAAAATGGGGAATACCTCATGATTATTATATTTTCCTTCAGGAAATTTAACAGCTATAGCTTTTATAAGACAAGGCATATTCTCAAATAGGACATTGTACAGGTCATATTTCTTAAAAATAACTTTATGCTAAGTTGAAGTTTTCCTTTTTATATTGCATAAGAGAATAACAAACATAGGCATGCAATATAATTTTGGAAGTTCTGTGTTTTCATGACTTCATTAACCCACCTATCTGTCCAGAGAAAGTAGAGTAAAGTTTTGGCATGGGTGCTCCAAATACCATTCCTCTGAGTTTGTCCATTGGAGGAGCTTTATTCTGAAGGCCTCCAAATTTCCCATTGCTGCGAATCCTGTCTCCTTCCCTCGTCAGCAAAGTAGGGCAATGTGTAATTTTAACAACCTACACAGGTACAAAAAGTGATACTAAATTAGTAACTCCATGGGAAAAAAAATAAAATAAAATAAAAATAAATCTAAGTTTTCAGCAATGCTGTTATGAAGCTTTGTATCTTTGAAGTATGATGCAGCTTGTTCTCTAATAAGAAAATAATTTATGAAATTACATCTTATGACTTTTGCTTTCAAGTAATAGAATACATATATTAAAATTAAACAGCACCACTGATAATTATGAAAACTATATTTTGGGGTTTTTTTGGTCCTCAGATTTTAACAGATGTCTGGAGACAGAATTTAGGATCTATACTGTGAAAAAGCTAATTATCAACATATACTATGAAGTAATGGCAATAAATATTAGTGTTGATAAAAAATGTGAGAACTTATTCAATTATTTGGTGAAGATAGCTTTTTTTTTTTAAATGCACAGGATTTAAAGCATCTAAAATCCAAGAATTTTTTTATTATTGTATTAAATAAAACTTCCATAGAGTTCATGAAATTTACCTGGGGTGGGTGACTGAAACAAATGGGGTGACAGAGTAACCAAGTGAAATGATCCAGATCTCATTTTGAGAAATGACTACCTATACAAACTCCTTTTCTTGAACAGACACAGACGGTCTATCTCCTGACACTGATTAACAACCAAGATCCGACTCTCCTGTCTCTTCTGTTTGATTTTGCAGTAAAAAAATATATACTTTTTGATGAAAGAAGCACATACAGTCTTCACAGTTGAAAAGTGGTAGCTATTTGTTCACTTGATGAACACTGAGATGGTTGTAACCCATGATGAAAATCAAAACATTAATGTCAATCATCTGTTTTTTACTATGACTCTATCCATATTTCTGAGACATTCTTTGGAACCATTCAAGACGGTCCTTGTTCCCAGGCTACCAGCCAGCAGTAGTCAATAAAAAGGGAACAGAACCACCAAGTAGAAGATCTGGTCAGGCCCAAAGCACGAAACCCGTGCTGCACTGACTGTGAAAGAATGAAACAAGCAACTAATCTTAGATGGCACCAGAAGTTCCTTGTTAACTTGTTGTTCTCTTAAGAACCACCCTGCAGTACAATTTCTTATACTTCTGGAGAGGGAAAAAAAAAAAAAAAAAAGAATATCCAGCCCCAAGAGCTTAATGCTTCATAAGTACAGTTCTACATTCTTATGCTGAATCATTATTTCAATTCTTGTTAGACTGAAAGTGCCCAGTGTCAAGACTTTCTCAGAGACTCATCTGCTAAAATGTGTCCCACTAAACCTAAATAAAATGGGCCACAGAAAGGTGTAGTAAGTTTCACATCAAGATCTTAGTCATTTTAGTGTATTTGAAATTTTATCATGTGCCTCAGACTCACTGTTTTATTATACATACACAGACTAGGAAAGTACCGAAGAATTTGCATTTAACACTAGTAGCAAAACTACAAATGTTTGTCCTTAAAAACACGGTCCCATGCTTCATGACAACATTGGCATAATGGAATTTGTTGAATGGAGGTAAATTTTGTCAGTGCCAATAACAATGAATTCATTCACTGTGAAGTGCATTGAGGCTTACAGACAATAAGCACACTTATAACTAATGCAGCACTAATCTTAGCAATTATTCTAGGTTTGTACTGTATTAAATATGTATGCAATATATTTGTTTTAAAAAGTCACAAGAATAATTGAAACATACCTCTTTTCTGTAATGGTTGGCAGCATCCAAGTTATCTATAATGATAGTGTCACCCAAGAGCATCCCAAACACTGAAAAATGTAATTTTTTGAACCATGAAATTTCTCCACAACAAAATAATTTGAGTTTTGAAAAATCAATTCTGAGGCATCATTATTACAGCTTTTCAAACAACTGCAAGGGAAATACCATGTCCATTATCTTTTTTCAACAAAATTTTATTCTGAGATTGGGATAAATATGCAATCTCCTGTTTTCATCAAAGAATTCATAAAGAAAAAAATTTAGTATTATGGCATAATTGACTATTTTCCACCAAAGCACTCTCTTGATATCTTACATTTACATTTATGAAAACACACATAATAAAACCCCAAGCTTTAGGAAATTATATAAATGATCATTTTTTTATATCCTCTTTGAATTGTAGTGTTTCTTAATATTCAATGGGTTATCAAAGAAAAAAAAAAAACACCATTCACAGGCTCATGATCCAATTGAGTTTAAGTCTTTTCTTCTGCTAATAAAAGACTGTTCTGTACAAAGCCTGACTTGATGTAGCCTTGCATGAGATATGTCGAGCAATCTTGTTTTTAAATTCCCCCAAGGGACACAAAGAAGAATTTATAGTTAAATTCTCTGACAGTATCTAACTTTCTGAAAATAGATTGGACTAAATTTGGTTCTTTATTAACAGTAGAGAGGAATATTTCAATACTAAGAAGTTGTGAAGTAAAATGTAAAACTTACTGAACTAATTACAGATTCCAACTCTCCATATCAAGGAGTAGGTCTACTTAATTTAGGAGAAGGTAGGTACTGCTACATTGTTAGAAAGAGCGGGAGGTTGGTGGTTCCCTAAACTGAGATCTCCATAAAAACTGAAAGCTTCTTCTTACTGTAACTATTTAAGCATAACATACATAGTCGCCTACAGTTCAGTCGGAGTATACATAAATCCATGCACTACACTTTTTTGAGACGATGAGGACTGGAAAAACAGCCTAACAAAAGCAGTAGTTTCTGCAACATGAAAATATAAAACTAATACCATGATTTTCAGTTTCTGCTTACGTGAGCTTGGGAATAAGATAATGCTGCAGCAATTTATAAAAACCCAAACTTACATATGGTAGAGAATATAAAAATACAACAACAAGCAGAGGACAGCAGTCATTGCTAAATTTTCACAACAGTCATCTGCAAATATTTAACACTAGTATCATCATCCTCTTTTTACCAGCAGACCTCATGAGGAATATACACTGGTATTCGCAAATGTCTTAGTGAAAATTACTGAATGGGTTATGATTTGTGATGTTTGTGTATTTCAGTTATTAAAAAGAAAGCAGTTATGAACAATGTCTTTGTATCACTTACCTGTTTGACAATGCTCTACATTATCTGGAAAAGTTAACAGATCTCTGGCAAATACAGGATTTCCAATAGCTCTGAAGCAGATTTTTCCATTTCTTAAGTGAGGTAAAGGCCTAGTTAAAGAAAGAGGAGAGCGAGGGAGAAAAAAAGGAAGAGAAAAAAGTAATTTGTCCATATTTTCTTATTACTTGTGACAATCTAGTCAGAAATCTCAAACTGAATTGAATGCACCTTAACACTTCCACATGAGGTGCTAAATGACCCCAACATTATCTGAAATACCAGTTATATTAAAGATGCTTTGGTGAAAAGCTAATTTGTAATGAGACATATATCCAACAAATTCATATGACTATTTTTATGGAAAAGTTTCAATGCAGTATTTTATAAAAACTGAGATTTTGGACATTATAAATACATCTGCCCATCCCATCTTTTCTAAAAGGCATTCTTTATGATATCAGCAGTCATCTTCATAAGCAAATTACTTTCAGGCACAGAATTATTATATTTTCCTTTATCTTCCAGGAAACCAAAACAGCAGAATGAATTTCTATTACTACACATGATTTTAGGGAATGTACTCCAGAATCAGATTTTTTAAAAAGTTAGAATTTGATTTGAAGCATTAGAATTATTAAAAAAAAGTTCCTGCTCTAGAAAACATGTAGAAGTAAATAAACAAAAAAAAAGGCAAATACTCTTTTATTTTTAATAGAAGCTTCCTATTAAATAAAGAACACACAGCAATTAAAGATATAAGGCTATGATTTCAGCTAACAATTCAAGTGACTTTACTGTTGCCACAATTATGAAGCCAGAAATTTTATACTTTGAATCTTTAATAAGAGTAAAGTTTAAAAAATAAATTAGAGGAAAAAAAAACCCCAAATGTTGAAGTATGTAATACAAATGCAGAAGTTTCATTGTTCTTTCTCTACCTGTTCCAATCAGGGAGTGTCTTCTTGTAAATAGAATCAAGGGGTAACACCTGTTGTCGACCTTGTGTTTCATCAAAAATAGAACGAGCAGCTTCAGTAGTCAGTGTGACTACACAGTCCATGTCGCTTGCCAAATGCCAAGAGATAACTTTTGCTGCTTCGTTATCCTCAATTTGTGCTAAATGTGCAATCTGTAACACAGAAGTTACAACAGTCAAAATAGAAGCCAAAGCCACCTCCCCTTTTCATACTCATCACAATCATCCTGCAACTTCAATCAGATATCTAATTCCCCTGTTGATGGCTCTCTTAGAAGAGCTGGTCATCTGATGGGTTAAGAATGCTATCTTCTTTTTAACGCTCCTCAAAAATTACTTGAATATTCAGTTGGCTAATTTTTCATCACTACCACTTCCTGGAACCAACAAAACTCATTTGAAGGCTCTCTGAGAGAAAACTCACCTTGCCTAAAATATCCTGGTTGCCTTTTGGATAGTTTGGGAGGGTACAAGTTCGCCTTGGCTGTTTCATTACTCTTTCTTGGTCCAACTTCTTTTGTTTTATAAGAGAATCCACATATTGAAGCTGAGAATTGAAATTTAAAGTTAGCAAGGTTATATCATTGGGCTGAGCTCCAGAAGCAGTTACTTTACCTGTTGTCAATCAAGTTCCTAACAAAAAACATTCAATAATCTGAAACAGACTCTTAATATATAGGGGACCACTGCATATAATCTCAGAGGAGCACAAGAGCAGGCACACTGCAATTGTGACTATGAACTTTTTAATTACTACTATTTTTTTTTTAAAGACTTTCGGGGACCTTTTCGCAAAGAGCTACCAGAGCTTGATTAAATCCAAAACTGAGGAAAGTTTAAATCAGTAGGAAAAGGCAACGACAAATGTACAAAAGGGTACCACTTTAGAAGGGTATGTCCAGGCCAGCAAAATTTAGCCACCTGGGGAACTTGGGTATCATGATTGCAGAACGAGTATAATTTAATTTTACTGATTTGTGATTAATGACTGTAACACTTGTTCATATTTGATCTGAAGATAACTGATAATTTACATTTTTTTTAAAAAATGTTTGCAGTTTGAGAATTTTCTTTAAAATGTTTAAAATATAATTGGATCTTTATGGGAAATTAGCAATGGGGTACATTGCCCTGAATCTTTCAAACTTACTTTTATATCAATTTTGGCAGTAACCTATGAAATTCTCTAATTCTCTGAAAATAAGTGTTTTCCTTTGGTCTACTTATGCCAGAATACATCCAGTGTACACTGATCAGCCTGCCCATTATTAAAACCAGCAGTACCAGTAATGCAACTGGTAAGATCAAGATAGAAAAGAGTAGTTTTTCTTATTTCTCTAGTAGTTTCTTTAAGAGATAGTCACACTACCAGAACAGTAAAAAAAAATAAATTTAAGTTTGGCATTGATCCACAAATCTTCCTCATGGTTTAAATTTTCAGGGTTTCAGTAACAGGTGTTTGTGTACATACCACTGTGATTCAATAATGTTATATAATTTTATCAATTTCATATTAAGGCTAGATTTATTTTTAAGATGCTAGGAAGTTTAGTAAGGAATAAGACATACTTTGTTTGTCTGTGGTATTTCAATTTGGTGTTTTTTCAGTTCATTCTTCATGTGAGTTTCTCTTGTTTCAGCTTCTTTAACCTGACCTGAAAAGAATAAAATCAACAGAGAGTAAGGAAATATTAGAAATCAATGGAACATTTCTTACAGAATTTCTTACAACTTTTCAGAATTATGCCAGCCACAGCTGTTGGTATCTACTTCTCGATTTCAGCACAGAATATAAGGATTTGTCCACAAAGATCTTCTGATTTGTCCAGCTTCTAAGCAATTTCAGCAGCTGCCATCTCTTTCAGCTTCAGGAAGCAATGGGGCTAATCCTTAGATCAGTCTGAGAATGCAAGCTCTTTTTCCTTTTCATCCTCAATTATCTTTACAAATGGTTCTCCAGCAGGTGAAATGACAAGAAGGAAAGGAACAGTGGTAGCTTACACTACCCTCTTTTGTCTCTTATATGGGATGACAGTTTCCAGTTTCTGGACTCCATTTCCTCAAGTCTCATATCTGAACTGAAGCAATTTTGAAAACAAACGAGTAAACAGGTGAATTGCTTCCCACTCTCTCTATTCAAATAGCTTTCTATTTGGAAATGCTATTTAAGCATAAAGGAAAATGTTGTGCTCTAAGTTACTCTCTAGAGTTCTGCAAAAACCTGCAAATATGAAACAAAACTTTTTGCGTTTCACACTGGAATTCAGAAATTTGCATCCATAATAGAAACACGCAGTAAGCACGTAAGAGAAACATAGCCCTGTAGAGAAACAGCAGCATCTTCTAATTCCAGCGTGCTTTATTTACATTCAGTGACTACTTAAAATAAAAATTCAAAATGCATCTATTAAAAGAAACCTTCTGATCAACAGACAAGATGATTAAAAAAAAAAATGCAAAGAAAATGTTTCCTTCCTCTCTCCCATTCCCCTAAACAACTGCGCTCACACTGCTCTGCTGTTTAACAGACTGTATAAAGGATAACGTTTGCTGAAGAACATAGAGATAAACAATGAATAGGTACACGATACTTTTGAATAATGTACATAGGGTCAAATGTGTGGGGAAAGAAACATTTTGAAAATATATAAGACTAACGTATTGAAAAAGGATTAACTGAAATTAATTCCCTGAAATTGTTTTTAGGCAACTGTTGACTTTGCAGATGAATGAGCATTCACACATCCATTGCAAAGACAGGAGTTAAAGGCAGTCATGGAAAAAAAAAAAATCAGACCACCAACTTCCATGTTTTATTCCTCCTTTTGACCATTTTGACACACGACATCCTACCTCAAATCAAGACCTTTTTTAGGTAGGTCCATCCAAGTAACTAGATGCTTCCCTGCTAATACAAAGATATACTCCCTTCCTCTCCCCCCTATTTACTGTACCTCGTGATTTCAATACCAATTTTTCTCCCCCCTCTCTATATTCTCAAAATTATGAAAGGAAAAAAAGTTTAATTCCCAGGAAATGTATTTTTATATTTGATTGAACTTACATTTCATTTCATTTACAAGCTGATTAGTAGTATCAAACCAATTTCTGTAAACACCTATGGACTGAGATAATTGGTCTCTCTCCTTTGTAAGCGTTGCCATCTGTTGCTGCTTCTTGAAATCTACAGAAATAAAGATAACATACTTAGTTGGTTTAAACAACAGCAAACATCTATTAAGCTATTACACAGTTGTGAAAAAGTTTTATGGATCTAAAAATAGCTGGTTCTAAGAAAAAGCAAGCATTTGAGAATAACCGAAACATACCATTGTAAAACATAAATGACAGACGGTATGGTTCCAAAGGTTTTTTCAAAGCTGGCAGATCTGGCTCAAATACAAGAATATATTCAGTGCTATCTCTTCCAGGACTGTTTTCAGCCAGCACTAGATTCTAATAAAACAAACAAACAAACAAACATAAGTTTATGTTCACACTTGAGGTAACACACAAAATAAAATCAACATTCTTCAAATACTAAATCTTATAGTGTTACCTAACACACGATGTCTATACAATATTACTACAGTTTTAAGCGTTGGCTTGGAAATGCCTTTTATACCTAACAAAAAGCAGCAAACCACAAAAATTTAGCAGTAACTATTTCATTATTTAAGAATTAAGATTGTCATTTTACCTGTTTAAAGAATCTTATTATTTCTGGCTATATATTTTATCTAAGAGAAATATGCTTAGAAAAAAATATTATCTGCACTGTCCCCATAAGCAAGATTTTCTTGGATATACTTCATTCAGCATGTGAGCAAATGCAAATGCAACATTAAAAAGAAAGACTCAATGCATAAACACAAAGAAGGAAAACCAAACTATTCCCAGTGCTGAGTTAAAGTTACTGCTGTTACCATGGAAGTAGACAGCAGGTCCCAAATGAATGAACAATATATATCCAAACACTTACAAGAACATCCCATTTCTTATCAATTCCTTATGGAAAAGACAAACTAAATCCTTCACCTTTCTTTACACACACAGGAAATAATATAAAACCATAAAGAATGGTAAACAGAAATAAAATTAGTATAGGTAATATCTAAATGTGCTGTTACTTTGGGAAAGGTATCATGCATAAAATGAATAATGCTAATAATAAAACTCATACTGTTTCCACCTTTAACATGTAGAAATTGCTACTCAACTGGCCAAATCAAGAGAGAGGTGGTTGCGGCCTAAAAGAAGAGATAGATATATAATCTTCAAAGATAGTCTTCATGGCTTTCAAAGATATTGCAGCTACATATTTAATCAGAAGTCTGCAGTGGAAATATCTTTTCCTTAGAAAATTTACACTAATAAAAATGTGAACATTTTCCTTCATTAAACAAGTTTAGTATTCCTGAACATCAGTGTAAGGGTAAACACATCAGATTATCTATGTTTCATTACATTGATGCTAATTGCACATGATTATATTTACAAACAAGATGGAACAATTTCAAGGTATTTGAAAAATATACTAGTGTGTCCCCTTCCCATTAGGGAGTCATATGAAAAGTACCTTGTATCACAACCAACAAATCCTTTCCACATGAGTTTTGTCAGTTGTCTAAAGTCAGAGAACTCAGTATAAACTAGACAACTGAAAACTGCCCAAAGAGGGGAAGAGATATGGGATTCACTGAAATGAAATTACTCCCTAAGGAAGACTAAGGAACACAAGATACTGTCAAAAGCAGTAGTATCTCACTAGTTCACACTAACGAGAAAGCAAAAGAATGCAACCCCACCCTGCCGCCCAACAAACCAGGAATATACAAGTAGAAAGAAAAAGCATTTGCTTAACAAAAAAATAATAATCCAAAACAAACCAAACAAGAAAACCCCAAATCATGTTCCCCCATTACACAGGTTGTTAGCTTAGTCACTGAAGCAAGACTGGAGTATTATAAGGTCACAACAGCTCAACAGCAGGTTACTAGCACATGGAGATGAAAAAATTGTTACTTCTGCACTGGTGAGGAGTCTGAGAAATTATTCAATAATTTTATCTGAACTGTCAGAGTCCACTCTATGGGGTTATTACTCCCCTCAACAGTATGAATTTTTAAACATCTGTTCAAATTTCTACCACAGGTGTAAATGCAAGATTTGTGGAGACAAGCGCTATTTCATTAGACCAGTGGTTATAGCTGACCTTTTATCTGTACTTTTTTCCCACCCCACTTGCCCGACAATTATTTATGCTGTGTCATTAAGTTTCATCTATGTAGTTTCATAAAAGCAGTTGATGTACTGAATATAATATATTATGAACAAGTTTGTATGTAGGATCTGTAGATTTTAGTCATTCTGCTGGGGTTTTATTCTAGTGATTTCCAAGATGTATTGGGAGATTTTGTATTTGTTGCTAAGGCAGTGTCTGCCTCCACCTGCCACACACTGATGCTGGTCTGCTGGGAAGCTGCTTCCAATGAACGAGGTAGAAAAGGTGGCTGAGAAAATTTCTTTAAAAAGTTAGATCCTCCTTCAGTACACCTTCTAACTGTTTGAAGATTTCCATAGATTTCAGGCTAGTAAAACATGTGACAACCACAGGAACCAAAGGAAGTAGGGGTATACTTTTGCTCTGTAGTTCTTATATAACACTTCAGCAACTTTAAAAAAATGCCTATATATACACACCTATTTCACCACATGAGTAGTCCTATTGAATGAAGTTCTCTGTAGGCTTTAAGAGAGATATTGTGATATTGTGACCATTCCACTCAGAACAAATGTGTCGCTCTACACTCAGCTGGGAGTGTTTTGGTGTGTTTTGAGCAGTTTCTGGGTTTGTGCAGGTTTTAACTTGTGTCTTTTATATTATACTTTGTAACAACTGTTACAACTGGAACTCATAGGTTTTGAAAATTCAATCTGTATTTGCTGAAGACAAAGTGATTGTGATGATGTGACTACAATATACAGTACTTTTAAAGGTATGCATGATGCTACAGCCAGAGCTTCAAACTGAAATAAGGCAAGCATTTTTAACAGTCAAGGGCACTAATAACTGAAATAAAGCGTAAAGAGAAGTGGTAGTTTTATTTAATTCTTCAAATGAGGATAGAATGCCTTTACGCAAAGTATACGTAAGCCCAGTTAATGTGACAAAATGTAAAGAGAACCTGTTAAAATTTAATTACATATATATGAAGAGGTCAGACTAAATGATCTTAAGATATTACAGTCAGATAGCATAGTTTTTATTTTATAAATAAAATTGTAAAATACTGCTAATATTAATGGTTTAACTGCTGATTAGTGAAGTGTTATTTACATGTGAAATTCAAATGAGGAAAAGACTTATCCTGGATTCCCCTGTACGTCCCAGTCCCTAACTGTGTTTCGGAATGTAGTCATAAACTTCCCTCGCTTGGCAAGAATAACCAGTTTAAAGAATGTCTTTCCTTCGGGTTTTTTGAAAATCAGCAACCAAAGACAGAAGAAATAATTCTTCTACTCATCAGTAAGGGAAGGCTACAATACACACTAACCCTCCACAAAACACAACGAGGTGCAAGATCGACTTTGAAACTGTAGAAAATTGGCCTTAATAGATCTGTTGCTCATGGAGTTAACTGTGTACTTTAGGAACACTTACAATTTCAGATGATCCTTTGTCGAACGGAAACTCAATTGTACTGACTTTCCCCTCAAACTGCGGGATCTCTATATCTTCATCTTCATTGGGGCTCTTAATTTTTGCTATTATTCTGCCAACTAGATCAATTCCAGTGTGGTTGTTGTATTCATCCTGTAAGTAAAAAAGACAAAAACCCAGTTAGTTTGGAACATGAAACGAAATAAGTAATCCATTTATATACTGCATTGGGTTTGCGTGGCAAAGTGCTGGCAGTGGCGGGGGCAAGGGCCTCTGAGGAGAGGCCGGGGCTGCCCCATGCCGGACACGGCCGGTGCCAGCCAGCTCCAACCGACCCACCGCAGGGCACGGCTGGGCCCCTCAGCCCCGAAATGGTGGTTCCTTGGGGAAAATACGTTTAAGACAGGGCAAAAATGCACAGGCAGAGGAAAAAGGGAAGAAAAAAACAGGAACAGCAGAGGGAACACCAAGGTGAGAGAAGAAGGGCGGGGGGAAGCACTCCAGGTGCCAGAGCAGAGAGTCCCCTGCAGCCCGCGGGGAGACCAGGCCACAGCCGATGGCTATTTCCTGAAGGACTACGGCCGGTGGAGACAGCTCATGAAGGACTGCAGCCCACGGAAGGACCCACACGAGAGCAGGGAATCTGTGAGGAAGAAGGAGCGGCACAGAGGAGCTGCTATGGACTGACCATGATCCCCATTCCCCATCCCCCTATGCCACCTGGGGAGAAGTAGAGGAGCCCGGACCAAAGCTCAGCCTGGGAAAGGGCACGGCAGAGGGTGTTGCTTTACTTTTTTTGTCTTTGTTTCTCACCACTCAAATCTATTTTAAGTGGTGATAAATTAAATTAGTTTTCCACAAGTTGGAGTCTGTTTTGCCTATGGTGCTAACTGCTAAGTGACCTCCCTGTATCCCTGTGAACGTTCAAAGTTCAGGAAACCTTATTTTTTGTAATACAAGATTTCTAAGAGAAACTGTCTCCTGGAAGAAAAAACACAGAGAGAAACATCTGCTGTATATCTAAGTGTTTTCCCACTAAATCTATTCTTGAAACATTTTTTTCCTGTGGCAACGAGAAATGGGTTTCAATTGACGTGCCTGACAGCAAGGATTGTATTTTTTAGTTTTGGGCGTCTGTATGTAAATAAAATAAGATGCACCTGTCATATACTGGAAATCACTGATTTCCATTTTTCTTGTGAAGTTAATCTGCAAAGAGATAGCAGCAATGCCTTACAGCAAAATTCAACATATTTTTAGCGGTTTTATATATTTGCCTAATTATGATTTTGTATTAAAGTATAGTTACCATTACATGGAGGTATAAATCCTTGACCAGTGTACGGCTAGTAAGAGTTCGAACATTGGAAACTGCTGGAGTAGCTGGTAAAGGATCAGGTAACAAGCGTACAGGGTCATTAGGTACAACTTCAACTATAATCTAGCAGAAAAAGGAGGAAGAATAAAATAAAACAAAATAAAATAAAGACTGATATAATTCACCGCAATTCACCTGAACACATGGGTTGCTCAAAAAATATTGAAACAAATGCACATGAAATTTACTGACAATCTTGAAATAAATTAGCATGACCATAAAACAGTTCTACTAGGTTGCAAATTATGCAGCTCTGTTATTCCACAAAATTCTGCTTAGTTATAAAAGCCAATGAAAACATATTTGGATCATCAACAGTTTGAAATCAGAAACTATCAAAAATAAAAAAAATAATTTTTGCAAAGCTTGCACGTGAAAGTATTTGCATTCTGAATCTACAACATAATATTTCTCCCAGATGATTCTGTATTACACGTTCCTGGCTACATGTAATTAATTATAGATTCAAACCTGGTCACTGTTGAGCATATTTGTCTTATCCATTGCAAAGGTGAACTGGATGCTGTAAGTGCCCACTCTCTCAGGAACAACTTTATCCCTAAATGAATGAAAAACAAAACCCAAACAAAAGCGAGTCAATATTGAAGTGACAAGTATGTTAAGTATGCAAGCAATTCAAATTCTGAGTAGTACTCCAAACTTTAGAGAGTCCTGTTAAGGCATGACATATTTTAGTACTCCTCATACTACTCCTCCTTCAGCAAGAATACCATGAAAGTTTCCCAAGAACTAGAATAAGGCTTTTGGAAGCTTGGATGAGGAAAGTCTCCTCCAAGAGTTTGTCTCTACTAGCCGACAGGAAGTTTGTTGTGGCCCTATTATTCAGAAATCTACAAGTCTACCTCATTTCACTTTCCATTCTATGAATTTTCATAAAGCTTCTGGAAGAGAGCATAGAGAGGTTGAGATCTTTGGCTTGAATTTACATGAAATCTGGGTAGCCAATTCCTCCTCCTCTTCAGAAAGTGTGCAAAGTTGGGTAACTTGGACCGATGTCCAAGAGTTTTCATTCTACCTTACAGCTTACAGAGTGCAGACTACTGGCAAAGAAGCCCTACCATCAAAACACAAAAGGAAGACGGACGCCTGCACTTCTGCTGCTATAAACAGAACTTCACCTAGCAAGGATGGCCACACAGCATCCAGAAGACTGCTGCAGTGTTTAACAAGGGATGGCAGTGACTTCTGAAGGCTCAGAAACTTTTGAGAAGACGCAAACAGTCTCTAACCAAGATTCAGATGTTACTCCAAGAGGATGACTTGTGGCACACTTGGTTAATTGGTTAATGAGATTTTTGTTTTCAACATAAAGCATTTTATCTATTTTGTTAGTAACATTAAGCAATCTGTTTCCTCTTATTTTGTTTGGGAAGGAGTAAGATGCAAGATTCCTTGGAACGCTTAACTTGTGAAAAACAAAATCCCAAAGCTTTACCTATTTCTAGAATAGGCCATGACCTTTCCTTTTTGTATTTCATGCAGAGAAGAAACAATTCTACCTCTTTTCTGCATTTTATCTAGGTTAAGATTGAAAGTCGCATCTGCCTTGTCAGGATGCATTAAAAAAAATCTGAGTGGTAAATAATCCGCTAAGGATCTCACGGCTGAACGCCATCTAACTAGACATATGCTTTAGAAAAAGAAGAAATTGCACAATTGTTATGAAAACCGTAAGACTGCGTAATGGTATCCATGTTACTGATTGGTGTTAAATAGATGAAAACCATCCGTGACTGCCAAGGACAGGGAAACCTGGGAGAAGCCAGGTGGCAGAGAGTGCTGGCACAGAGACAGGCAGCAATGACTAGTATGTACTTTCCTACAAGGGCTGCTAATGGGTAGTCTCTGCCTACTGGCTGTTCTTTCAAATTTTTCAAAAAGGTGGGGAGTTTTATTTCTAGACATTTGTGAACAACTAATACTACAGGTACTAATGTCAAGATTTTAATAATTCCATATTCAACTCTATATAGGTTAGTTTATATCACGCCGATGACCATAGTGCTTTTCACAGGAGAACATTTATTAGCATGACTACACACTGGCACATTCATTCCAGTTTTCTTTTTCTGGACGTACAAATACATGACGCAGAATGCCTTGTTTTGATAACTTTTCAGGGAGTTCTTATGTTTTAACTACACCTACAACTGAGAGCTTCTCAGAAAGAACAAGGTCACAGAAATGCACCTCATACTTGGTGGAAGTCTGAAGGATGTGGCTGCCGGGCACCAGCTTATAATGAGCTCTAGTTCTGCTGAAGACACCATCTCTGAATAAGTAACCCAAGGAAAGAGCACTAAACCGACAGGGACAAGGTCACGGTTCAGGGTTAAGATACAGCTACAAAAGGTATTAAATCAGAGTTAAGTTCACTTTGTCCAGCCTGCAATTCTACAGCAGTTGAACATAACATTGAAAAGACTTAAGGAATGTTACTAGCCAAGTGACAAGCAGATGCTGTGGTCCCTTCGTTGCTAGCATTTCTCATCATGTATTCTAATACATTATCCTAGTCTCCCTTCTTCTCTGCTTTCAGGCTCAACAAATATAAAATGAATCTAAGGAAGAATTCAATCCTCATGTTCATTGCATCTTGCTATTATCTTTTACCATTTTGTAGCACTGTATCATATTAAATCTGTAACAGATTGTTATTATCAAAATCTAAAACTCTTGTTTCTATTTCAAATTACATATATTGTCCAGTAAGTTGCATCAGTAATTATAAAACAAATGCTCCTATACCTGAAGTAAAAGAAGCCATCTTCTTTGTCATCCTTCACTTTACTACAGCTAAATGTTGTAACCTGAAAGGACAGATGTAAAAAATTGAATACAATATATTGAAAGTTAAAGTACCTTACTTGTAATTTGCTATCAAGTCTTAATGATTTGCAGTGCTGACAGCATACAGTAATTCAATGAGATAACCGATAATTTATTCTTAATTCTCCAAGTCTTTTCTTTGCAAATTTCAGGGTGGCAACTTTTAATAGCGTCCCTGCTATTTATTAGTTAGCTTCTGCAGAGCAGTAACATTTTTGTCCTTACTATAAGCTTGACATTTGAACAGTCTGACACCTTGTAACAGGACAGATATTGACAAGCAAATATGATTGATATGTAATACTTGTTACTTAAAAAATAGAACAGGATATTGTTCCAAGTTAAGTGAAGGAAAGTTTCTAAAGCTAATATGTTTTTCCTATGCTGGCATTTTGAAACCCATTTTGAAAATGCATTTTGATAACTTACATCAACTGGTATCCCAGTTCCGCTGCTCTGTCCTTCCCACATTTTCATGGAAATCCGTGCTGGATTAATATTTTTAATAACGTTGTCATCTTCAGAAAGAACACTAACCATAAAATCTATAGAATGAAAGACAACATTTTCTCAAGATTATTTTTATTCACAATTACCAAGTCCAAACTCCAGGAATTTCTGTGTCTCCCTCATACCTAAAGGAAAACCACACAAAACCCGCATTCCAAACAGAACCCAAACAACAAAAAATTTAAAACTGGATACGGAAAACCTTCTCTTCCTCCTGTAATCAGACTAGGTAACAATCCTTAGAAAAAAAACACATCTACTTTATCCAACGACTGCTTCAAAAATACCCTCGAATTTCCCAGGTTATCATTCTTAACAAAATGGCAAGCCAGGCTGCTTCTTGCTCTCAGGGAAGAACAATCATTAGCTAGTTAAGAAGCTGATTCTTCCTTCAAGGACAGGAAATCCACATCTCCCTCTTCCTTCACAAGTGCTTTAGCCATTGAACTAATGGAAAGCTGCAGTAGTGGGAAAGAGACTGTACCAACACCCCTACCATTTTCCTTATCTATTAGCCACACTGTAATAAAAAAAAGGACTCAGAGTATGAATCTGAAGCTGAGTTTGGCTATTTTGGCTATTTCTTATAGACTAATATAATGTACTTAAATCTGTTAGAAGTAGGAGATAGGGACATGTTTCACTCCTCCATTTGCTGTTGACTGGTCCTGCAGCCAAAATACTTGCCATTTTATATCCCAATCTGAAACATTCAGCTTTTCCTATATATTCCATTGAAAGTTTAGTGGTCCGAAGGAAATGGAATCCAAATGAGAATAAAGCTACCCTTCTTCTAGTTGAAGTAAGCACTTTGATGCTATGGTTACAGGTGGATTTCATGCATGTAACTGAAGCTGCACTGCTCACGTAGAACTGAATTTTGCACTTTAAGGATCTAAAGGTCCTTTCTGATTCAAACCACTTTGTGATTCTGATTCTATAGTATGCTGCTTCCAGGGAAAACTAAAATACCTTGTGAATTTAGTCAAGTTCATAACACTGTACGGAGTATTTTAAAGAACAAAAACTCTCTTTCCATAAAAATTTTAGCTTATCAAGTTATCACGGTATAATTGCTATCTTAGAACATGAACCTTCTTTGGTCAAAAAACAAGCCCCCATACCACAGACCTCATATTTGTGGGAGTTATTCTGCTTCTCAACTCCTAGTACTATAAATAAATCCTTTTTATTCTAAATTTTGAATACATGTTGCAGGTACTTCACACAGGCTTGAGATACAACAAATGGATTTGTATGAAGCAGATTTTCTGGTTTTGTCAACTTTGAGAGGTTTTTATCATCTGGGAATCTGGAAGTATTTACAAAGGAGTACAGAGAATAGGTGGGGAAAAAAATCAGATGCTTGCGCTGAAATAAAACTGAAACAGCAACAGAACTGAAAACTCTCCTTAGATAGACAACTTTTTGCGTGTTAAGTCAACCTAAAGGCATGGGAAAAACTGAAATATAGGAAAGACAGTGTCCTGTAACAGCCTACTTTAAGAGTCTTTGGTTAAGGAACTTGCTGAAAGCTCTCTAAGAAGCCAAGTACTCTATATCAGCAGGATCACTCACATTCACACAGTTGTCCACTCCTTCAAACACTTTTGAAAGACACCACCTTCCTGTACAGAAGTCGCGTAGTTCCCAGCCTGCTCCCATTTCTACATTCATCCATGTACCAACTTAATGATATTCTTTATATACCTTCCAACAACTGCCCAGTACCGAAAACACACCTACTGATCAAAAGCTTCCCTGACCTCTCCTGAAACTTTTTGAAAACTACATCAGATTTGCCACCTTAATTTACTCCTTTCAAACAAAGGCCAAATTAAATAGGATTAGCACATCAGAGTTAGTAACTTAGCAATTTCATGCCTTAATTAATTTATAGTTCTTAAGTGAGTACTACTCAGTATAGGAAATTTGTTAGTATTTACTTCATCAAATAGGTCTAAAAGTCATCTACTGAAGATTCAAATGTGATTTTTAAACTTTTTTTTTAAAAAAAAAAAACAAGGATGAGATCAAATGGGAAATAAAATTAGTTTGGAAGCTACTTTACTCTCCTTCACAGGTACCACTGACAAAATACAGCACGCTTCCCAAGTCTCAAATGTTTTTTGTTTTTTAATTTCTATAAATTGTTACTGAAGTATTATTTTGCCTTCCTTATTATGGTATTACGTAATTACGTAATACATTACTACTAGCTTTCTATTTAACTTATTTAGACAGAACTTCAGCTTTCTAAACAATATCTTTGTGTCATGGTTCCGTAGTGCAAATGGTGTTACTGCAAATTGAAGACAAATTTTTTTGGGAAGAAGAGCTAGTAAATTTGCAAACTTCACTGACAAATTCAAGAACCATATCTCCCATGGTTATCGTAAAGAAGACTTATTTCCTGAATTCATGGAATTAGTTAGAATAAGTCCCTTATTCCTGCCAAAGTTTCCTTACAGCAAAAACCAGAGGTTTCAAATTCTGTTTTGCTTTTAGCAAAAGATGTTTCCTCATTGCCATAACTTGTTCTTTATCTGTTTTGCTTATTGGGAATACTACTGGGATATAAAACATGAGATGTGGGGGTTTTTTTTCCCTTTTATGACTCAGCAGCCTTAGTTAGAAAGCAAAGATCATCCTTTTGTGAACGAATACGGCAAGAGAAAAGAATATTTTGTACTGGCCCTGGTGTACTTCTGATCACTTTTTAGTTCCTCTTGGCTCACAGGTGGTCTATAATTTCACAGCTATCTCCTTTGTTACTATTCCACAGAAAATGAGATGAGGGAAAGCATGCATGAACTAGGTCAGATCATCTTTTGGGAAGATCAAAAACTGAAATATGGTATTTCATCAGGGACAAAAAAGAGATTCCATAGTTTTACCATTTATAGACAAAGCCAATAATTTGGAACAAATAAATAAGTGGTCTTTTGAAATGCTTTCCAAAGATGAAGTATCTTTTCTCTCCACGTGTTACAGAGGCATCTCAGATATGGCGGTTACAAAGAACTGAGACAAAACAGATCAAAAAAAAAGTAAGAAAATATATCAGGTGAATCATCAAAATAGTTTTTCATATGTTTAGAAAGCTCTGGAGTGATTGGTTTCCACCAAAGAATCCTTATAACTTACCGGTGAAGGTACCTCCTGCTGGAAAAGAAGGATTTTTGTCATATTTAACATTCAAGCGGACAGGTTTCTCAGGATCGGGCAGGACATTGAATGTGATTATAGGACAATCTAATGTGGTCTTGTTGTATGAGGCTTTAAGCTGTAAAGTGTGCTCTCCCCTGAAATATACAGAAATTATAAAAACTGTTATTAGCTTATTAATTTTCCTTTAATATTCATTAGCTTGATCACGTTTCATTGTCTGTCTGTAAGACACTAGCAACTACAGCTTTAAGTTGCAGAAGACAATAAGGTGGAATGCAAACACAGCTACTTAAAATGCTGTCTAAGGAGCATTGTGCTTTGATAGTTTCCAAAGAGTGAATCTGCGTACAACTCACATCTAGCAAACTGGACTGCAAGTATGTAACAACTTCATTGCTATAGAATAACTCTTTTTTTTACAGTATGAAAAACTTGAAATTTAAGGTTTTTTTAACAGAACTGGGAAAATAATATTTAACCGAATAGAGGCTGTACTCCCCAGCGAGTTTTGATTATGGAATGACACACATGATGTTACCACTGAGCACACCTGTTTCTAACCTCCAGTAATATACTGATAACTACTATTCATCCTCCTTCTACCAAGATGCAGGCATTACACACTAAACACCATCAATAGCATTTAAAATAGATTTTCTACCAAACGCAAAATAATATTATGGGTCAAATCCTGCAGATATGAATGCAAAAATATTAACTGCCATGAAATATTTCAGAAGTTTAAGAACAAGCACTTATTGCTAGCTTCTAAGCTACCTAAAGCCAACCTAGTCCTGTCAAGAAAAGCTCAGGGATACAAGTAGTGGGTTGCAGAACTGTGAACATGAGGAGGATATTGAAATAATGAAAAGTCAGATGAAAAAGTGAGAAAGTCAGACTTTGAAAAGTCAGATGGGACATATGAGTGTAAGGGGAGCCAGGGTGACTGACATGAAGAAGCAGGAGCCACAGCACACATCTGCAGGAAATGAGACTTCATTAGTTCTATGGCAAATAAGAAAAAATAAATACATATATATTTAAAATCCTTTTGGCTGCTCTACTTAATCCTTTAAAACAACGGTTAGCACACAGAGAAGTGGAGTTTCAACACTCCCAAAATGTGTTTCTACTTTGAAAGCACAGTGTCTAGAACTGGTCACCCAAAGCCTGTACATTTCAAACATTTTAAGTGGTTTATGACAGCATCTGCACTAGGAACAGGTTGACAATTATAAGCTGTGTTTTACCATGACTGGAAAAAACAAGATTCAGAAAATTAGAGCAGCAACTTCTCAGAAGACCAAAAGAAGCAGCTATTGAATTTTTTTTTCAGCTAAGCACTTCATTTCTGAAAGCTCACTATCTGGCCTTCCATTGGCATATAAATAATAAATGTCTGACCTCAGCTCTAGATTAATTCTTGGTATGTATTTTATGAAATGCGCAGCTTAAATAGATCTAGCAAGCGACATTTCAGAATTCAAGTTTTTTTCCACATAGTTTTCACTACTTACCTAGGCGCATGAATACTAATAACTCCCAGGTTAGCCCTACCATTTTCATCTGTTTTATGTTGCTGGTTTGAAGGTACAATCTGTCAAAAAAAAATTTATTTATTCTTTCAATGACACAGAAGGAGTATCAAGTCTTAGAATGAAATGTGTATCTCATTTGCTTGCATACTGTCTTTCCATTTGAGCAATAGCTTTTTTGTATTTTTACACTCTTAAGTTTGGGAAAGATACACTGTTATGAACACAATATTGAGAGGTTTCAGAATTTTCTGTCAGTTTTTGAAGACAACCACTTTATCTGGACTAGCTTATTTTTGTTCATTACTATGTTCAAATATTTGGTAATGTTATTTCTGTAATAGCTACTGATGCAATCATGTCATCCATAGCACACGTTAATCTGAGTATATTTTCAGATTCTAAAACCTCCTACAAACTATTCCCTTTTACAGTGTTTCTCCAGTCTGTACAAAAATTCCCGGGTAGCAAAAAATTAAAGAACTATACAACTGGAGTAAAAATAACTGAAACATCCGTGTCTCTCTTCCCCTTCCCCCATTCCAGTCCCACTGACAAAAAATGTAAGACTGTTAGACAACTTAGAGAAAAGTGTTATAAGTGATGAAGTACACCACCTTATTTATCAAAACTTAATGAAAAACCAGAACTAATGTCTATACCGTAAGAAATGGCATTTAATCTAATGCTTCTTGTCAGTGATGTTTAGGATAATAACACAAATTCACAGAATTGTTTTGATTGGAAGAGACCTTTAAGTCCAACCATTAACCTAACACTGCCAAGTTACCACTAAACCGTGTCCCTGAGCACCATATCTACATGTCTTTTAAATACCTACACAGATGGTGACTCAACCACTTCTATGGGTAGGCTGTTAAAATGCTTGACAACCCTTTTGGTGAAGAAATTTTTCCTACTATCCAACCTAAACCTCCCCTGGTGCGCTTGAGGCCATTTCCTCTTGTCCTATCGTCAATTACTCGGGAGAAGACACTGACCCCCACCTTCCGATAACCTCCTTTTCAGATAGCTGTAGAGAGTGATAAGGTCTCCCCTCAGCCTCCTTTTCTCCATGGCTAAAAAACGGCAGTTCCCTCAGCCGCTCCTCATAAGACTTGTGCTCCAGACCCTTCACCAGCTTAGTTGCCCTTCTTTGGTCACACTCCAGCACCTTAATGTCCTTCTTGTGAGCAGTCCAAAACTGGACACAGTATTCGAGCTGGGGCCTCACCAGTGCTGAGTACAGGGGGATGATCACTTCCCTAGCCTTGCTGGCCACACTATTCCTGATACAAGCCAGAATGCTATTGGCCTTCTTGGCCACCTGGGCACACTGCTGGCTCATATTCAGCCGGCTGCCGACCAACACCCCCAGGTCCTTTTCTGCCAGGCAGCTCTCCAGCCACTCTTCCCCAAGCCTGTAGCGCTACATGGGGTTGTTGTGACCCAAGTGCAGGACCCGGCACTTGCCCTTGTTGAACCTCACACCACTGGCCTCGGCCCATCAATCCAGCCTGTCCAGATCCCTCTGCAAAGCCTTTGTACCCTCAAGCAGGTCGATGCTCCCACACAACTTGGTGTCGTCTGCAAACTTACGGAGGGTACACTTGGATCCCCTCGTCCAGATCATTGATAAAGACATTAAAGAGAACTGGTCCCAATACTGAGCCCTGGGGAACACCACTTGTGATCAACACCTTATAAATCTCCTATTTACCTAGCACATTAATTAGGTCTGATTTTAAGTCCGTTGAAGTCAATATAAATTCTACTGTTGACTTAAAGGAATTCTCGCTAAATCCCATTGTTAGAAAATAACTCCCCTTTAACTCACTGGTGTTCTTCAAGATGTGTTTTCTATGTGCATCCCGTCTTTGCAGTACTTACTTCCCTGGCACTGAAGTGAATTGTTATCATTGACAGTATCATTAAGTCATACTTGCCTTTACACATTAATTAGCAGAGAAGCTATCACTTCATTTCTTCATCAAGTACAACTTTTTGAAACTATGGACTCCAGTGTAGCAGACAGAGAATGCCTATCCTCTCAAAGAAACAACTGTGAATCTTAAAGAATACTAATACACTCTTAAAGTAAGCAGAAGCTATTTCTTCTGCAAATGTGTGTGTATGCTACCTTAGCCTTACCTAAGAAATACCTTATCACTGTATCAAAAGAACCTCAGATAACAGCTTTAGAGTTTGGAGAACAGCAAAGGAAGCCAGGGATACATTCTGAATTCTTCTGTAATGAATTCCTCTCTAACGAAGGGAATCAGCTTTTTCATTGATGATATAACACAACAATGTGGTGCAACTGTTTGCCATTATCTGAACAGCGTTCAGCATTAAATTGTCTCCCTTTGCTACTTTCAGCACAAATTTCAGGAGACTAAGTGTCTAGTGTCCACTTACACAAAAACAACGTTTTTGAAATACTTGAAGTGGGCGATCTTCTTCCAAAATTATTTTATTTCCAAAATCTCATGTCAGTAAGCTAAAAGAATGAAACTACATCAGGGAAAAAATTTGTGAAAGTTTATTCATAATGGGTCAGCTACGGAAGCATTAATTTATCCTACCGTGTCACTAGAGAAAGGCAATGGCCTAATGTGTGCCTAATGGTTCAAATGGAAGACAGCACTGTAAACATATACTAAGAAATAACAAAAATTGACAGACATTTCATAAACTCTTCTGAAGAGTATATTCAATTCAACAGAATAAGTCTGTATTCGAAATTACTGTACAGCACAGAATGGAAAGTTCTTTATTTTTACAGAAACCCGTGCTTTGTACATTTCCATTATTGAGCTGCATGTAGGAGTTCAGAGTGTTTCTGTTCAGCCATACTCATTTAGTTTTGGACCTGTAAGACAGAGAATGGAGTACAGGAAACACATGCTGCAGAATATCAGGCTTAGGAGACTTAGAAGACGGGATGCAAAATATAGGCAGACACCATATCTGAGAATTTCAGTTCCCAGAAGCTTCTGATTTCCTTTGGGAGACTTTGGCGAGACAGTTCTCTAAAGAGGTTCTCCAAGATACTCATGAATACTGATCCGATGTCTGTTTAGCAAAGAGCAGTTGGTTGCTCTGCTAATGTACAAAAGTAACTTTGATACCAGTGTTAAGCTCTGGGAGAGCGCACTGTAAGAAGCACATTATAACAATGATCCACTTTGGCTTTCATAACATTTTCTCCTGCACACATCCCACTTGGATAAAGAGCATGCAGACTTCCTAAGACATGCTGCTAGTCATCTCTGGTGGACGGTATAATGTCTGAAAAGACACAGCACGCCACCACAACATCTCTTTGATCAGGCAGCACAACTACACAGAGTTACTGTCAAGTTTGTATGTTCTCTCAAGAACAACATAACCAGAAGCATCGAGGAGTTGCAGCTGCCATCATAAAGGCAGTAGTTGGGGCAGACAAAAAAAAACCCCAAACTATGAGGCAGACTTCTGTGGCAAGAGATTTAAAAAAGCCAAAAGTGTTCAAGATATAAAGAAACTTCCTTAAAAAGAAATGCAATAAAAATAAGTAATAGTAGCGTAGTTAAACTGGGGGAAAGGTGAGGCTGTGACACAGTTCTTGAGGGGCGAGCAAAAGAAAGTTCTTGGCTGCTGTTGGTTCTGAGAGTACTGAAGGACACAAATGCATGGCAAGCAGGAACAAAAAGGGAACAAGACCAGCCCTGTATGAAAAAAAAATGTCATGTCCAGAGGTGAATGAATACATCCTGTATTGATAATGTACACATTCAATACAAAAGTCTCTGCACCGAAAGTTAGGAATGTTTAACAATTTGACTTTTTTTCCCCCCCCAGCAAGAAGAACCAAAATTTTAATGGAGTATTTCGTCAAATGCGTTTCTTCATACAGACCAATGTGCAGATCATCTGACACTCGTACCTCACTCATTGAAAAGGCAGTAACAACTTAAATTTGGATTAGATTTGCAACCTCATTGTTTTAACTTGGTTTATAGCACCAATGCTTTTCAGAGGGATAATCAAGTAGGGAGCAAACCCTGCTGACTAGCTTTACATAAAGACCATAAGTCACATATTCAGGAACTACAATCAAAGAACCACCAGATAAAAATGATTTGTTTGCCAGTTTAGACCATGTCATCATTAATATTATTCATTAAATTACCTCAGATAAAGTGGGGGAAGGAGTGGAGTGGTGTGCACGCAGAATTTGGAAAAAGGTTCAGTAGAAGGTCCAGAATGTATACCAATGACAAGTGGACACTGTACTATAGGAATTTTGTTGCATTTGTGATTGTTATAGTGAAAGGGAGCTGAGCAATCTGTCCTGGGAACTGTTTACGTTACTCACTGACACTACTATTATATGACATTAACTGTTCTTTTGTGCCTGTACAATATTTTATTCTGTTTTCCTAAAATGTCTTGAAAATGAAGAAGATAATGTACACACGACAAGAGAAATTTGTGTAAAAAAAAGTTCATATAATAGGGCCTATGCTTACCTTTAAGTTGATACTCTTTGTAAGGCTGATTTTGACATTAGGTTCAGGAGATGGATTTCCCCACTGATCGCACAGCTGAACAATAAGGGGCTTCTGCAATTCTCTACCATTAATTACTGAAATAGGCTGGAAGAGAAACAAACGCATTACACTATTTTGCTCTAGGTATATCAGACGTTCACAGCAGGTCAGCAATCCCCAGCACAATAATGTCTGCCTTTTCCATGCTATTTGTCTCCCATAACAGCTAGACCATGACAGAACTGTAAAACTCCAAGAAGGTATTTCTAGAGTTTTCCCATTGACATTCTCTTGTCATTATAAATTGCACCACTTGAATTGAATTGCACGTGTTACTCATGTTGATGTGACTAAAAAGACAGACATGTTTCTGAAAAGGCGTATGAAACATTTTCCTTGTTGTAGAAAGAGCAAATGGCCTAAAACTTCTACTTTCTGATAAGCCTTGACAATTTCCTAGAGAGTAAAAATAGTTACGATATTCTCTGAACCTTTTGTTTGACTTTTTTCTTCAATAACTTCCTTCTCCATTTTCGCAACATGCCGATCTTTATTCCCATTTTCTACTCAGAGGTCCCATTTTCTTCTACCTGCTTCCACTCTCCTATTTTGCTTTCTGCTGCAACTTCATCACTATCACTTGAATAGCCGAAGTAAACATTGAAAAAAATAATTAAAAAATCACTGCAAATAAATGGATGGTATCGAAAATCTCCATCCTTTTCATTTGATATAAGCGTTGTACTCCCTTCGCCATTTCCTGAGTGTAAACACTTGTAAACTTAAGTAAATTTGGGACTTCTTCTACATCCTAAACCTCAAAAAAACCCCAAGAACAGATAACGGAAAGATGAGCTGCCAACTATTACTACCATTAAGGACAGTAACTCTGGCAAATAGCACTGGAAGATGGGTGTTAGGATCCAGCCCACAGTAAAACTGCTGCACCAAAGACAATAAAGATGCATCTGTAGAAGGGCAAATGGGACAGAATAAACAGTTTAAGAGATACTAAGAAATACGGTGTAGTAAACACAACGTGAGTTAGATTACTCCGAAATAAGCTTACTTTTAAAAAACTAATATATTTAGCTATTGTATGAAAAATGCTTCAAGTCTACAGTCCCATTTAAAATATGTCTATATAATTAGACAAATTGCAAAATACTTACCTTTTGTGTTATGTTATCCTCTATAGAATTAAAAAAAAAATATGTCTCTAGAGCTGCCATATTCCGTCAATTTTTACAAGTATCAATACTAAGAAATCAGTGTTTTCAGCTTTGAATCCTGTGCTTCAAAAAGCTCTGGAAACAAAAGACTTGCTGACTAGTGGCCCTGTTGGTTTTTTTCCCAAACAAACACTGTTCAACTTACCTTTTCTAACTCTGGCCAATCCACAAACTGCAATTTAGCAGGGGATCCCGCAGTTAAGTTTATTCTCAGAAAGTCAGAAAATTCACGCCAAGCAAAGCACAATTCTTTGCTTCCAAGTAAACATGGTTTAAAACGAATACCTTTTACTCTCATTGTTAGAGTACTTTCCTATTGAGAAATAAAAAGATTTTATCAAGAACAAATAAACGGAAGTATAATTTATTCATTTTTTTCAATATGCTATTTTACTATCTATGCCTCCTAGACACTATTTCTGTTTTTACTGTGAGACAATGGACTAAAAATTAAGCTATAAGTGCTATTCCTTTTGTTAAATTCAAATGGACTTATTGTGTGAGAAGTGATCAATTTCAAACTCAAGCATTTCTCAGCAACCTGTTTTTCAATGTATAAAAGTTACATACAACTTATTTTAAAAGCTACAGAATGCATTTTAAATTTAACTATGGCAGACAATATCAGTAGACTGTTCTACAAGGTTCTTCAAAAGATCATAAAATCAACTGTACCACCATAAATAAAAACAGAAGAAAACATATAAAGCAATGGACTAGAAACAAAGCAAACCTGACTCAAGAATGAAGTGAACTGGCCCACAAATTGTATAGCTGCAGCAGTGATAAAGTTTTTAACAGATGCTCCTGTATTCCTTAAAACAGGATCATATGATCTTACCCTTTAAGTCTCTATCTTAAACATAGAATTGTCTAGGTTGGAAGGGACCCTTAAGATCGAGTCCAACCATCAACCTAACGCTGCCAAAACCAACAGTTTGACTAGCTTTACACAGTTTTGGTTCAATTCTGTGTGACACAATTGAGACAATTACCACACAAAGGCCACAGAGAAATAAACTGTATGACATCTCATAAATACCTGCCAAGTTATTTTCAAATTTGATTTGTCAAGTCCAGGCCCAGAAATTCCAAGGGAATTTACACATGCAGATGTCACTGTCTGAATCTGATTTCCATACTGATCTGTAATCACTACATCTGTTAAAAAAGATGATGAGGATTAAAATGATTATTAAGATGATTACCTCAGCAGCTGCTTTAATGAAACATTATACAACATACGGAATATAAATGTATAAAACATACACACAGTATAGAGAAATATCACTGAACCACAGAATGGCTGAGGTTGGAAGGGACGTCCGGAGGTCACCTGAACCAACACTCCTGCGCAAATGGGGCCACCTAGAGCTGGTAGCCCAGGACCATGTTCACATGGCTTTTGAGTATCTCCAAGCACAGAGACTCCGCAACCTCCCTGGGCAACCTGTGCCAGTGCTCGGTCACCCTCACAGTGAAAAAGCATTTCCTGATGTTCAGAGGGAATCTCCTGTCTTTCAGGTTGTGCCCATTGCCTCTGGTCCTGCCACTGGGAAGAGCCTGGCTCCATCTTCTTTACACCCTCTCTTCGAGCATTTATACACATTGATAAGATACTCCCATCTTGTGGGTATCAAAAGGGTATAAAAAAAATGTATCTATAAAATCATATCATATACTTGTGCTTCCCACTTTTTTTGAATAAAAAGATTATTTCTTGCTATAAAGTTAAAACAACAAAAAATCTTAAAATTGAAAGCTGTTTTTCAACCTGTTAGTTTGTCCTACGTGCTTTTCTTCGCTCACACAGAAGCTTTTAATGTCCCAAAATACTTTAAGAATTTTTAATTTCTTACCATGTCATACAGCAACTACATATAGAAACTGAAGGAGAATGAGAAGAGTGATCCCTAACATGCCTTCCTTTTAGGTTAAAGTTAACCTTAAAATGTTCCGCTTTGAAGTCTATGCCTTTGAAATAGTCTGAATGCTGTTATGGCCTGTAAGATCTCAGAATACACTAAACAAAAATTTACAAACAATTTGAACTCAGTGTGATGAATGTCCCAACGTACAAACTAAGAGGCAAATTTTATCGAAGAGTAACTCCGGAATTGTAAAACGGCAATTACAGAAGCCTGATCATCTTTCCATGAATGAGAATGTAAAATTAAAATAGTTGAAGACAATTCACTCTTGATGACATCTGTATACATAACAGGCTAATAAACTGCAAAGAAAAAGAAATGTATCTTACAAGAAATTGAAGAATATACAAATACTCACCAATTTCACCTTGTAGTTCTTCACCAATCTGCAGTGTGTTGGGTCCTTTCAATTTACATTTAATGTGCTTGGGTTCATCAGGACGTGGCCTAAGTCAACATATGAAAACTGACTTAAATAATTTTCATGAAGGTAATAACTTATAACATAATAGCAGGCATGATAAAGCATACAGCAGTTATCACTCATTCGCAATGAATTCTTTTAAAATTTTATTTTATCCTTGCACACCTTTAGACGATCAAGCCCAATGTGCACACAAGTTACATAGTAGCTTTCACCTCAATCTTATCAGGGGGAGCATATCAGACACTGCTTACATAACAAACCACAGCAATGTTATGGGATTCTACCTTATCTATAATAACTTGCCTACCAGTATTTTACCATAGATGAGATCATTAGCCAGCTAAAGCAAAATTAAAGTTTGGAGTATTTTAAATCTTGAAAAAAAATTTCCTCAAAATCTCTTAAGCCAAAGTAACATACAATTGTCTACATATTAAAATATATTTATTACTGTAAAACCGATTATAATATCGACATTAATCCTGATATACACAAAGGTATCAGTCTCCCTTGCTACAAAAATATTTGCTGACTTCTTAAGGACCTGAATACAACTAACATAGCTTAAAATTTTTAGTAATACAGTTTTTCCTTAAAAGCAAATAGAGCACATTACAAAAATGGTGGTGAAGACGAACAACCACAAAAAAAGAAAAATCAGATTTCCATTTCCTCTTTTGCTAAGTCATTTTGCTTCTTTGAGCAGAAGTCATCAACCTAAACTGTGACTAACACTACTTACTTAAAAATACATTCTGGGATGCTTTTAAACACTCTCAGCCTTTCCTTCCATTTACTTGATGAAGGTTAACATGTGTTATGTGCTGCTTCCCCAAATACTTAAGAATTATCTGACGTGTAAGTTACTTAAGAGTTATCCAACACAAAGTTTTTTACTCCCCTTGCGTGTTCGAAGCTAAAAATTATGTTGAGATTTTTAAAAATCCTATTAGAACGACCTCCAGCTAATTTTTATGACAACTACAAAAGAATAACCCCTGAATAGAAGTTCCCTGATCTGAGACTGCTTTTCAATGGCAAGCAAAGATATACTAAAAATATTCAATATATCAATCCACTGTTCTACTTCCTTTCAAGAAGAGAGGTATTAATTCAGTACACTTTTCTGCTCTTCTTAAAACACAAACTACTACTTAACTGAAAATTTTTCTGTCTCTGACAGAGCTGCATCATGGATAGCTTTTTACAAGCATTATGCTCCCAGTGTTCTAAAGAAACTTTTTGCTTGGTCATGTAATCTTTTTTTTCCACTGCATATCTGTGAAATGTCAAATTGCTGCAAATTTATCCCTGGCATCAGTGTGCCGTGAACTAGTTACTTAATTTTAACCTATTAAGAACACATGAAATACACTAAAGCCATTTCGAATCAGATTCGTCTTAACAAACTTTATGAAGATACAGTAAGCAGAGCTAAGTGCATAGACTCACTAGGAGTGACAAGCAGGCAATTCTAAAGTTCAATTTACAGCCTGTCACTTTTGACTAGAGATCCCAGATACAGGCATCCAGCATTTGGCTAGATAAATACTGTCTTTATCTCCAAAGTAATACCCTCTGTAAGGGTAACAATTAACTTCACAGTGATATTTCTCTTCGGTAAGCAGTGACCTGACTCTTCAGTAAAACTAATTATTCTATAAGATAATGTTTACTGAAAGTTTTCAAAAATAGCAGTAAACTTCTTCAGTGTATGTATACTTACAAAAGTGATTATAGGGCTGGATACAAACAGATCTCGATGGAGTCTTTCACATAGGTAATGTTCTCATCTGTAAACAATTTGCATAAAAACCCCCACCCCCCCCCCCAAATCTACATTCCCCTGTTAATTTGCCAACTGCTTTCATTATTTCATCTTCTGTGGAAAGATTTTTTTTAACCCCAAGTACAATCTACAGTCTTTTGCTAACAACATAATTCATAAAAAAGTATTTCAAATGAACAAACCTGACTGTGAACGCACTCTCCAAAGACACATGGTCATCAAGATAAGTAATTAGACAGTAACGTACATCTTTTACCGATGTTGGTACTTTGACATCAGGTAATAATCCCTGAATCAAATGTTCTTTGTTAATTTTAGGTGTCCAGTTAACCTATAATTAAAATTTCTTAAATTAATCAAAAGCTAAATTATTAATGACTTGCTACATAATACATCTGTGGTGATTCCAAATATGCTGAAGTAACATACAGGCGATAGAACCTTTCAATGGAAAGCCTGTGCATTTCCCAACAGTAACCAATGCTATCTTCCCAAATACAGAAAATTACTCTAAAAAAAAAAACCAACCCTAAACAAAACAAAACATACATTAGTGTTTCCCTCACTTATCTTGAAATAGGAAAGATCTGATTCTGAAAAACCTCACCAAAAAAAGTGCCACATATTCGGTGAAGCTCTACCTTTGTATTAGGCTCCACATGTGTACACAGACAGGGGGATTTGTAAGCAAACCTTCATGAAGGAAGATGCCTATTCAAGGTTCCTGAATGTCAGGAAAACCCCAGACCTGAAGAATCATAACTATGTTGGAATTATTTTATGATGTTTAGGAGAAGCACTGGAAATTACTAATCTGCTTTACATAATCCTACCCTGAAGCATTATTTAACATTTCATGAAGTGTTTTTATCTCATGAAGGACACAATTTTCATAAAACGATTTTTAAAAATTTATTAAGCAGAGAGTTCCCATTTTTAATAATACAGTCTTGAGGAATATTATTTTGTAGTCTGACATCTATGGATTTTAGAGAATCAGTATTTTCTATCTCCCCCATATTATGTTGCTCCTTACTCAAAAGTACTTGCCTTGATTTTTTCTGCCAAAGCTGGAGTTATGTGTATCTCCCTTTCTCCTTCATCATACATCTGAAATATAAGGTTGTGCATGACATCGCCAGCAAGCCAGTTAATTTCATCCTGATGTTTAATTTGAATAGCTTTTTGTCCGTCCATACTTAAGATCTGTAGTCTTGCAACATGACTGCTAGGAAGAAGTTTAATGATCTTTTCCACTGCTGGCACATCTTTACAACTCTATACATGGGAAGAAAAAGATACATAATTAAGATATTAAATATACACATATGCATAAACATCACTGTGCCATAAATAAATGGCACTACTCTGGATTACCAAGTGTGATCAGGTGTCCAAACATGAAATCAGCTTGACTTGTCAAGAATAAGCCAGAATACTCAGAACTTTTAATAGATACTAGAATTGATGCTAGCTATTTAGAAAACATTTTCTGTTCCGAAAGTACTGTTACACAATTTACAAAATACTTCTTAAGAGTGGCCATAAGTATCCTTTCATTTTGCCTTATTCGTATTCGTTTACACATTTTTCAGGGTAAAACACCACAGGTTTTTTCTCCAGCTGTGTGGCTCGCCTGACTTCAAGAGAACTGCGATGTTCAACAGCATTTAAAAAATTCAAACTTCAAGAGCTTTAAGACTGAAATGCTACAAAAAGCTATTGATTTGTAACTTTGGGGAAAAAAAAATAATCCTTCTTCACTGAAGTTTTGGGAACATGTTGCCATAGCTATTCTGGCTCTAAATGTTTATGCAGTGAAGGCAATTTGTCAGGAGGATCCACGGAGTAAAAAGGGAATAAAAATCCCAGAAATAATGCATACTTCTGAAACACTTCAAGGATTTCAGAAACAGAGAGTAAGAGGTAAAGAAAGAATGGAAAAAACTCTTAGCCTTTTTATGGTTTCCCAGCGAGGAAAATGGGCAGCCACCTGATTATCAGGCTTATGGTAACTAAAAAGCAACTTTTGGGGGGTTGATTCATGAAAGACTTCAGTACAATAGCAAGACAGTATAATAAACTTTTCAATCTTTTGTTCATCCAGACATCCCAATCAATACTTACAAGTATTTCAATCCTTGCTTTCAGCATCTGATCTTTCTTGATATTCTGTACATGTATAACCGGACCAGTTAAAATGTTTGTTCCTGCATTACTGCAGTCCACAGAATACACAGGAAGGTTTGAAGCACCTAAAAACTATTTAAAATGTAAAATTAAACTTCAAGTTTCTTTTACAGAACTACTAGGATTGTTCCATAAATGATTATTTGTACAAGTCCGTATATATATATATAAGATTATTTACAGATAAATTTGATAGATTTCAGTTTTCCAGAAGCCTGCAAGATCAACACCTATATTTTTTCGCAGGTGATAAGAGATGTGTGGGAGAAAGGAAGAAGTTACAGAAGTAATATTTACTATCTATTCAACTGGTTTGTATTAACACATAAACGCCAGTCTCTTTTGCCATTATGGCAATAAATTCAATTAAGTTGTTAAATAAACCCCTTTTCATTAATTCTCTAAAAATTACACATCAAACAGAATTTAAATATCAAATTCAACATGTCATGATACTACCGCAGACCCAGTCTACAGGCAGATAGTATAGGCACATAAAGTGTAAATGGAATGAAGACTATTTTGCAGCAGGAAAGACACTTTTACTTGTTTACCTGTTCTTGCTGGAAGACTGATTTCTCTAGAATTGGAAAAGTCACTTTCTTGAGTTAAAAAGAAACTAGGTTCGACAGGGCCTAGTTTGTTTTTTACTTCTAAAAGCCACAGTAACACCTGCATTCTCTTCTGAAGTTAGATAAGTACTTATGAAAACAGTCTTATCTAATATTATTTTAGGCAGTAAACTTGCATTTTTGCCTGTAAAAAAATTTATCAAACCTAAGTTGCATGAAGTTTTTTTCCTGAACAAATTTTATCATTGTATATGGTAAATATGACCTAAAATAACTTAAAATTGTAGCTATACATCCTCACATAATTTTCTCTTCCATGTCTAAGGCCGGGTTCCTCTGATTCTTAAACTTACTGAATGACTCATAATAGATGAGGCAAGAAAGGCGCTGTTGTGGCTACCAAGCTACAGAAACTTCAAAAGCATTATTAAAGCTAATAGATTTTATTTAGATGCCAAAATAGGGTCTTTTCCTAGCCCTTTAAAAAGCAAGCATCAAAATCCTTATGGCAGGTAATAAAATGCAGTTTACCTTACAATGAACTACCAACTTTGGCTGTGCTGTTATATTTCCCGATTCATCCAGCACTTCAACCTGAAAGGGGAAAGCTGTTCCGTTTTCAATCCTTAGCACTTCAGAATCTGGTTTTACTTTCAATTGACGAGGAGGGCCTGTAAAAATATACAATTGTGGAACAGTGGTTATATTTCAGGTAACTTGTGAGACACTGGATTTCAGTTTTTGCTATCTCAAAAAGTTTTAAAGCCAAGCTACCAAGCTCTTTGTGGTAACAAACCATTTAGACCAATTCTTGTTGATGCCAACAAGTTCTTGACTCCTGTCCTTCAACACATACCACTTGCCAATCTTCTGCATGAATTCACTAAGGAACAGTTAGACAAACATGATGAACTTCAGCATATACAAGGTCTAAACACATGATATAGTGCTATTTACACACTATATAGATTCACATTCATCAAAAAGAAACTTGGAGCTTTCTCCTGACATGTTAAAACCAAAGATGTTAATGTTGAGATATCTGATCAATCACGATGTGCAGCAGTTTAATTACCAAAGCCAGCACAGCTACAACTTGCAGGCAAAGAAAAGCAAAAGAAAATTTTGTTGGCATAACTTGGATAGTATAGTGAAGCTATTCGAGTAAGTCTACCCCTTGGAACATATAATTATTTTATCAGTATTACAAAAGAGAAGGAAGTAGTACATTACTATTAAAAGACAAGTTCTGAAGGAACAAAGGTGGCCATTTTTCAGAAACATTCTTTATGCATCATTCCTTAAAACTTCCATTTCAAAATCACTGGCTGAAGAACAAGAAAGAGCTTTTATTCACTTCTTCCTCAAAACACAGCTTTAAAAGCTAAGGATAAGTCCAAAGAGAAGAAAGAAAGAGGTACTGAAGCATCTCTACATTGCCAAAAGCAAAAGATTCTAGTGAAGGATGAAGCTGCCTTCAGTCCAAGGTAAATAACTAATACAGAATACAATCTGCCTCGATTGTTCCACTCCATTTTCTACATGAAGCCTTAACTCCTCAAAAAATAAAGAATAACGGAATAAACTGTGCACTGTTGGCCTAACAAATCTTGAAGTACACAATCTCTCTGCAAAATGAGATGGGAAAGCCTGAAGTCTGGTAATCAGTCTTCAAACTATACCTTATCTTCCAAATCCAGAAAAACAGAGGTAACAAGGAATAAAAGGTGTCACATAAGGGAATCCTCAACACCAAGATATTAATAAAACATAAAATTCTGGTAAGGGCAGTGGAATTACAGATTTATATATTCCTCTCGTGCATTATGATAAAGTCAACATGTAACACTGAAAGTTTCAGACACACTCCCAACTGCTAAAGCATCCCCCCCTTTGCTGGGGTAAGAAACTGAATGAGCACTTGTTCATTCACGAGATGTTTTCTACAGGGAGAAAAGGTCTATGCAGATTAGTATAGGTTAAAGGGCTTAATGCTGGAAAAAATGAAGAAGATAAGAAATTCATTCATACAATGGTGCTACGTTAGAAAAAGATTTAAAAAAATTAAAAACACTTCCCTGGAAGTGTTCAAAGCCAGGCTGGATGGGGCTTCGAGCAACCTGGTCTAGTGGTAGGTCTCCCTGCCCAAGGCAGGGGGATTGGAACCAGATGATCTTTAAGGTCCCTTCCAACTCTAACCATTCAATGATTCTATATTGATAAAAGAGAAGTGAAAAAAAATAGTCTCAAGTAAGCAGACAAATTCCAGCTGCTAAAACAATGGACAAGATTGGGCTGTGAGTCTGATGTTATTCCTGCCAAGAATGACATGCTTTTAGCTTGATTTAGTTTCAGTCATCATTTGGATGGGCTAGAATATTCTTTTTTATGCCTCACTAAATGTTTCACCTTCTTGGGAAAAGAAGCTTTTAATTAATAAGTGTTAGAATAAAGTTCAACAAAAATTCACTAAATATTTTAAGGATACTTACCAGGCTGTAATCTTATTTTAAAGATTTGTGTGTCTTCTTTCAAACCAGGAAGAGTAACCTTCAGATTGAAGTTCTAATGAAACGAATATTTTAAATATTAACCTTAGGTTAAATATTAACCTAACAAAACCAGGTCATACATTATCTCACATAGTCATGTCAATTCATAGATATGTAAATTTCAGGAGTCTATCCAAATTTTCTTGCACTGCTATATAAATCAAGATTATTTTTCTTGTATTAAGATCTGTCTTTTTCATGTTATTATTCCCAGAGATGTTCCATCCAGGATTTGCATGTTAAACTACATGGTTCTGAAATCATTAAAAGCAGCTATGATAACTTCTGGTTTTCTGCTTAGAGGCTGTCTAAGTGGGGAAAAAAACCCTGTATCAGTTAAAAAAAAAGTAGTTTTAAAAAAAAGGTCTGCAAGTTCTGCAGTCCTTAGCTAATTGCCTGAGGCAAGGCACCACAATTACTATCTTTGAATACGGCCATAAGAAAAACAAGTGCTGTAGAATTTTCACATTAAAATCAGAGAATGAAGCAGACTAATCAATAATTCTAAAAACTCCTACTTTAAAACCTAGTTGCACTGTAGATACGTGCATTTCATATTTTATATATTTGATATTTGAGAATATTTAGTTACAATCCATGAATTGCCATTTTTACACATTCAGAAACACTGCCTCTGGAAAGGTTTAATTTCATAATCCTGTTTTATGCCCTTCCCATGCCTGACAGGGTATGTGCAACATCAAAACCTGGTAGATTGGATGAAAACAATCAGACAATTCTTTTGGTTTGCTGGGTAAGGGAAGCAGAAAGTGCAATGAGGCCTGGGCAGGTGCATCGCATCTGCAGCCACATCAAACAAGTTCCCCGGCTGATGGCAGGCCACACAGAGGCATGAAAACTCTCCAGCTCTGACCAGCCAGCCAACCATATGGTCTGCCTGCGAGCCAAGCAGCACTTATCAGCTGGCGCTCCATTAAACCAAACGGCAAATCACAAGAAAAGGGAGAGGCAAAATATATTAATGTTACATGTTGGGGGACTGGGCAGGGGGAAAGAAGGGGAAAAATAAGGTAGGAAATAAAAACATAGGAAACGGATATAGCTGATAGCCTACGTTTAATGTTAATAAGTTAATAAGTTTAATGTTAATAAGTATAATAATAAATCAATCTTTGTATTCACGCACAAGACACTCCTCCCTTCTTTTGGTTTCAATGCCTTCTCTGCAATACTCATTTTTTACTTCATACTGTCTTCTTAATACTGCCTCTAATTAATCAGTTTACATCTTCAACCTCATTCCTTTTAATCTTTCAACATCCGTGTCCTCTAGGAAAGTTCCCTTACCCTTCACGATCCCTTTATCTACTTTATAGTTTCAAGTCTGCTTCTATGTATACTGCAGTACTTTAAAATGAAAATAAGAATAAAGAAATATTATTTTCCTTTTTTAAACTCCCTTCTTCAGTCTTCTCCTGACTGTATTCAAAATCCTATAAGAAAGCAGTCGTGTTGGTATTGCTCACACACTTGTCTTAAAATTTTCTCTTTGCTTCCACCCACAATCAAAACATACTTCTTTTAATCTTGACTGATTTGGGGGTGGAATTAAATCAATGACTAGAGAAGTAAATAAAGTCTGCCTTCTCTTTCTTCTCTATCAGTGCTTCCTTCACTGGTGACTGCGATATTCTCTATTTCAATCAAGTTTCTCTTCTCCATTTGGCATGACTATTCCTTCAACATATTTTTCCTTACTCCTTTCTCTGAAAAACATTAACTTTAATTTTTTCCATCCTCTCCATTTTTTTTCTTGTTGTTCTCTCATTCAATTTCTCCTTCTAAATTTTTTGCAGAATCCTATTACTACCTGTTTCTCTGAGATATTTTTGCTGTTCTACTACCATTTCAAAATCAACTTTTAAGGTGCTGAAAATTTCTCCTGTGTTCTCTGCTTCTTATTTTAAATTAAGCACTGAAAATTACACCCTATTTACATTTTAAAATTATCTGTTGTTTTTACTCTGTTGTCCCGCCACCCTGCTTTTTGCCATTATTTTCCATTACCACCTTAAACAGTCCTTTTTACGTACAAATTAGACCCGCTACTTTCAGTGCCAGTTCCTGTATTGTCTCTGAGATTTTATGGAATTAAGCAACATGAGAAAATAACACCCCTTCTTTTCTATTATTATGGTATGGTATTATTTCTGTACTGCACGTTCCTTAAATGACTCTTGGTCTTGCCCCTCACCAAACTTATGTCTTGCCACAGCCTGGCACTTTTGCTCCTACACACTTTATTTCCCATAATCCACCTCTATCTTCTGTCATTATTCTTGCCCTTCACCTTAAATTCTCAGCTTTACCTACAAAACTTATTGCATTCAATACCCTCCAGTTTTCAATAAGCAAGGTATATGCTCCCTCTTCTCTGTACACACCTTTCCACCAGCAACTTTATTTGCTTCTTTCTGAGCTACAGTATAATGAGTTACAGCTTTGTCTTTACTATGCTAGACTGCAAGACTAAGTGAAAGGATTAGGACCTCGTTAGAATACTGTGTAAATAGGCCATATACATAATTTTAAAATTACTTTTTAAAATATTCAAATCTATATTTATCATAAGCATTGAGATCTGTTTTATGAAAGAAATCTTTTTAGCGTGTAACATATGTTTTTGTTTTTATAGTAAATTAGCAGCTTGATTAGATGCTGAGAATTCATCAGTGAGAGGTTCGATTTGAATGACATATATTTGCTACAGGAGTGGAAAAAGCAATTTGGAAACGTCTAGAGAAGGTCGAGTAGTTACCATGCATATTAACTGTTACTACTCATCATCTCAACTACAATAATGAAAGATTTCATGGCTCCCTATGCTATTTCAGTGCAAAAGTCACCAGGATGATTTGGCTTAAACCGATTTCAGCACTGGTTTAAACTAAGACAACTGATTCAGCATGCTAGGTACACTCTACCACACACCCATGTCTTGCTCAGCCCCAGCTCCAGCCTCATCAGCTAACAGACTGCAGCTGCGGGGAAGACAAACTGCTCCAGGTAGAGCTGTAAGAGATCATCTGAAAATATCCCAAGGAACACCTGTAGTCATTACTGTAGACCAGACTTACGTAACACTATGTGATAATCTATTCTACACAAAAATTAGTTGCTCTGTGGTTTTGTCTTTTTAAAAAATATGTTACTTCAAGTTTAAATTCATTAGCTTACCTTGCCCTGGCAACTATTTATAGAGCCTTTAGCAGTGACACCCTTGATGATGCACTTTGTTCCTGCAGTTACTTCTCCATACTGCAATGTCAATCCACTAGAAAAATACATAGAAAACAAAACAGAATCAATTTAAAAATAAACACAGTGTTCTAATATACAAGATACATTCAGATATTCTTACGGAAATTAAAGCAAAATGCCAGTTAATTTATGCGAAAAGTATCACCCAGAGAAAACCCAAAGAATTACTATATTAATGTCACATGAAGAAAGGACAAAAAAAGTAAAAAAATAAAACAAAATAAAAATGAGATAGTTGAATTACCTAGCTTCAAGGATTGGTTTAATGCCAGCTGTCAACTGTGTTGCATGACCAAATTCATCCTGTAATTCCAAAGGAATATTAAAAGGTACTCCAATTCGAAAAGGAAGATCCAAAAGACCCACTGAAAATTTCTCTGGTTTGCCCTCTAGGAGAAAAGAATAATACATTTTTAGAAGGAATTATGTGTGTTCATTGGCTTTTTCTTAATTAAGGCTGCAATTAAGTCAAATTGTTTTCAGCCTCAAAGAAAACAGGTTGTTCAAAATACTATTATAATGAAAATCATTGATCCTCTTTTTTTTAACTTACACTAACAAAAACAATAGTTAAAACATAATAGCAGAATAACAGGACAGCCAAAACTTCCAAAGTACTTAGAACATTGATACAGCACCTGAAAGTGGACTAGTTCCTTGTTGACAGCTTTTCTTAAACTTTTAATTGCTTTAATTCTTTTAAAATTAAATCATTTGTGCAGCAAACCATTTTTGTTCTACAACTATCCCAAATCTGAGAGATAAAGATGAGTAATGATAAGTATTTGAAAAAGAAATCCGAGTGCATCCCTCCTGTGAAATCTGTCCCTGTTAGACTGCCTCCAATTGGGCACTAAAAAATAAGACCAAACAGAGCAGTAAAAATGGGAGCTTGTAAATCAGAGTAACGTTGTTTGGAATCAAACAGTCTTGGCCAAGCGGCCTTTGAAAAAAGTAGTAATACAGTGCTGAGCTAAACGGTAGATAAACATCCTATCAAATTATTATGGACTCAAATTAACACCTACTTTCACTACCTACAGGTCTCATTATCACAAAGCTGCTTTTGCAGAAGAGATGTGAAAATCATAGGGGGAAGGAAAGTGTTACCTTGTATTAGTCAAAATTATTTTAATGGTTACAACAACAAAAAGATACCAACCTTTCGGCATTTACAATTTTATTTCTAAGTGAATGACAACTGTAAAAATGATTTGACAACATAACTGTAAAAGAACTTCTGCACTATCAAAGTGAATAACCACCAAAGAACATGTCTGAGTTAAAAATCTGTCCCCATTTCCATCTTCTCTATACTACTTCTTTTGTGTTTTTTGTTCTTATGTTGAGTTTTGCCAGGACCTCCTTGTTCATCCATGCAGGCCTCCTGGCATTTTTGCATTACTTCCTGTTCATCGGGACGGAGCAGACTTGAGCTTGGAGAAAGTCATCTGTGAATATTAACCAGCTTTCTTGAGCCCCCTTTCCGTCCAGGGTGTTATCCCATGGAACTCCACCAGGAAGATCCCCCAAGAGGGACATGGACAGGTTTGAGAGGTGGGCCCATGCAAACCTCATGAAGTCCAACAAGGCCAAGTGCAACATCCTGCACATGGGTCGCGGCAATCCCAAACACAAATACAGGTTGGGTGGAGAATGGCTTGAGAGCAGCCTTAAGGGGAAGGATATGGGGGTGCTGGGGGACAAGAAGCTCAACATGAGCAGGCAATGCGTGCTTGCAGCCCAGAAAGCCAACCGCATCCTGGGCTGCATCAAAAGAAGTGTGGCCAGCAGGTTGAGGGAGGTGATTCACTCCGCTCTGGTGAGACCCCACCTGGAGTACTGTGTCCAGCTCTGGAATCCCCAGCACAAGAAGGACAAGGGCCTGTTGGAACAGGTCCAGCAGAGGGCCACGAAGATGATCAGAGGGCTGGAGCATATCATGAGAGATGATATGAGGTCAGGCTGAGAGAGTTGGGGCTGTTCAGCCTGGAGAAGAGAAGGCTCCGAGGAGACCTTATAGCAGCCTTCCAGTACTTGAAGGGGGCGTAAAGGAAAGATGGGGAGGGACTCTCTATCAGGGAGTGTAGTGACAGGACAAGGAGTCACAGTTTTAAACTGAAAGAGGGGAAATTTAGATTAGACATTAGAAAGAAATTCTTTACTGTGAGGGTGGTGAGACACTGGAACAGGTTGCCCAGGGAAGCTGCGGATGCCCCATCCCTGGAAGTGTTCAAGACCAGGCTGGATGGGGCTTTGAGCAGCCTGGTCTAGTGGGAGGTGTCCCTGCCCATGGCAGGGGGGTTGGAACTAGATGATCTTTAAGGTCCCTTCTAATCCAAACCATTTTATGATTCTATGAAATGCCACTTTTCAGTGCTGAAAATTACCTCTCAACTAAAACATGAATAATTTGGATATACAATGAATCAAATAGAAATACTAAAAGTAAAATAAAAGTGGCATGACTGGAATTCTTACCTATAATAGTAAATTTAAATATTTTAGATGGCAGAGGCCTTCCTGCGTAAGTGTCTGCATTACTTTCATTCAATACTACTTGCAGTTTCAAAGTGTAGTTCCCAAGTTTCTGAAGATTTTCTAAACAGAAATAAAAATAAAATTAGAAAGTAAAAAAAGTAAGATTATAAACAAACTGAAAACATTGCATATGTGAACTTACCCATTTTTTTAAACCAGTACGGCCATTTGCCTCCATGCTGACTAATATGAGAAATTATTTCTTTATTCCCAGTAGGTGCTGAAAAACAAACAATTAGCTACATGTATTTAGATTTTACACCATAATTCTTCATTTTTTCAAGGATTACTATAATTCATTATTAAGTATTACTATTACTTCTAATAAATATAAACACGGCTTCACAATTAATCATGATCACAGCCAATAAAAATGAATTCTCTACCTAATCCCATTTTAATTAAAAATTGCTAGCCTCAGACACATTAAACTGAAAGCAGCAGGGTTAAAGTTGAATTTTATCAGCTCTTTGGTTATATGTTCCCTGTTAAGTCTGAACAGTCGTAGGCTGCGCACTACACGCTGGCAACTGATCAACTTGACAAAAAACCATAACAAATTAGCTTAAATGGGAGCAACGGTAAAAATGTGCAGTTGACTGAATGTATAATCAAGGAGAAAAGAACAGTCCTTTTTTGCTCCAAATTATTGTACCTGTCTTTAAAACTACTTCTGCAGCATTAAGACACATCCCAAAACAGAACACAACGAAACTTCGAAGCAATTTTTCAGTCACTGATTCTATAACCTAAGTACAGGAATAACATTCATTGCCTGAAACTTCAAGAGGCATTAATATATTTTTTTTCAAAATATAACTTAGAATAAATACAGAATGGGACTGCAGTAAGACTATACAGAATAAAAAGAAATGCAGTAAAAAACCCCAAAAATGTACATTGTCCTATAGCTAAGTACAACTGTTTCATATCCTGTTCTTGCACCAAATTGCATACATAAGATAAAATAACAGCTGTCAATTTTCTTAGGTGTATTTCTTTGAATGAGTAATTCTGGAAGAATTTTGTTATTAAAATAGATTTTGATGGTGTTTTGTGCTAAAATCCAATTCAGTTTTCTATATTGAGGTTTTTTTCTGCCTTTGGTAGTTACTAACACTGAGAAAACGGAACTTGTCCAGTGAGTGCAGTTTTCCTATTGCGGTGTCAGCTGCCACCAAGTTAAACTGAAAGTCTCTCTGTATTGTGCAAGATGCACACTTGGAAGATGAACACCTTTCTTCTTGTATTGCCCCAATATAGATAGATAGATATCCAAGGTGGAAATTTATCTATAGGAAGTGAAGGAAGTTAATACTTCTGTGCATAGCAATACACAAAAGAGAACAATAAAACAAATGGGATCTTGGAAGAGAACAAACGAGAAAACTCCCGCTTTTACAGGCAAGGTTGTTACGTTCTCTTCTGAAAGAGGAGACAATCTCAACAGTAGTTCTGAGCAAGAAAATTATCAGGTATGTCCAATGCTGTTGTGACCTCTGTAATGAAAAAATATCCTGATGTTTTATTTGAATAACAGACTAAATTATTACAGTGTAGCCACATGCAAAGATTTAGAACCTTTTTGGGAATTTCTCCATTTTTCCCTTTGGTAGAAGAAAAGCCCTGCAAACACTTTGTATTAATTGTGATTACTGAACTCTCCTCTGTTGTTTTGCTAGAAAGCACCATTAGTGCACCATTAGTGCTTCCATTCCTAACCACCATGTTCTTTTCTTGACACTTCCAAACATATTTATGAACATTACCAGTATCCCTACAACCACTGAGATATGGAAGGCTGCACTTGGTACCACAAACAGCACAAGAAATTAAGTTTTCATAGACACGGTAGGATTTTGCAAAAAATACAAACTTCAGTCTAAATTATTTAAATTTGGTTATAGAGAACAGATATCTAAATGTCCCAGCTATGGTATAGTATAAATCCATGGAGGGTACAGACAGAGGAAAAAATGCCTGTCTTCTTGTTTCAAATGACATATTAATAGCCAATAGCCATATCCTTCCTGAGCTGGGAGAATTCAATGGTGCGTGTGAGAGAGACAGATGGATCTGAACAGCAACTCCTACTGTGGTTTACAGAAGGGAAATGCCAGGATAATTGCTCGGTCAGAAGAACTGTCTACTAAGTTCTAAAATAAATACTTTAGTGACAAAAACAGTTTGCTGAACAGCTCAAAAACCTGAAAAGACACCTCATTATTGCCACAGAACCTACGTGAGTATTTTAACAGAGGTACCTGCAATTTAATTGAGTAATCAGGAGTGATGTAAAAATATTCTTCTGAGATGGAAATACTTATTTTTCAGACTCACCTTAGACAAGAACCACCCAGGCATGACTTTGAAAAAAAACTTTCCCAGAACTGATATCCCAACCATCTTGCCAGCCCTTGCTTCCCTTGTTCAAACCTTGGACAAGGTGCTCCTGCCATGGCCCAGACAAGAAGTTTCCCACAGCCTCGTTCTCCTGCTATCCCACCCTTTCCTTTGCCAGCTCTTTTTATCCCCACCGGACCCCTCGACTTCATCATTCTCTCAACCCAAATTTTGCCCTGAACCTTGTATAAGGCTCCCCAGTAACAGACCAGATAAGAAGTTTCTCATAGCTCAACCCTCTTGGCAGTCCACAGTACATTTTGCCAGGTATTCCACTCTTCAAAAAGAGAAGACAAACTTTTTGTACATTATAAGAAGTTTGCTGTTGGCCTTCATAAGGGTGTAACCACTTCAGTACAAATGAGAGCTTTATATAAGAAAGACTAGGGGTTTGAGTTTGACAGGTATGCCATGCCCAAACTGTCACTTACAGGACTTACTCAGTGTTCTGGTGCAGAACAGGGAGAATTACACTGGTGACTCCTAAATTGACTAGAGACAAATGTTAACATAGGAGGGCTGTAAAAACAGTTATAAATACAAATTTCCATCAATGAATCAAAGTGTTCAGGAGACGTGAAAGTCTGAAGATACTTTTCAGTGACTGGAGGTAAAGGGAAAACTTAAGTTTTATTTCTGCTAGCAACAACGCTGACAAAACACAACAACAGAAACACTGTGCCTCTTTCAAGTTTATACATCCTGAAGTCAGGATGGTCTACCTTGGTTAATGTTGCAAAACACTGATTTGTCACCCAGGCTGTTGGCAAATATAATCTGATAATCTGTATTATGTGAACACGTTTTTTCAATTCCAACCTCTTTATGCCCCAGTACACTCATTACCTTGGACAACGGACATGCACAGCAGACAGCTGCCACGCAACAGGTGCCATTACAAGTCACATAACGGACAACCAGGGGATGAGGCCTAGTCAGCACGCGTTTATGAAAGGCAGGTCCTGCCTGATGAACCTGATCTCCTTCTGTGACAAGATGAGCAGATTATTGGATAAGGGAAAGGCTGTGGATATTGTCTGCCTAGACTTTCGAAAAGCATTTGACACTGTCCCCCACAGAATTCTCATGGAAAAACTGGCTGCACATGGCCTGGATGAGCATATGGGCTGCTGGATCAAGCACTGGCTGGATGGGTGGTCCCAAAGAGTGGTGGTCAATGGAGTTAAATCCAGCTGGCAGCCAGTCACAAGTGGTATTCCCCAGGGTTCTGTGTTGGGGCCATTTCTGTTAACATCTCTATTGATGACCTTGATAAGGACATAGTGTATCATCAGTAAGTTCGCAGATGACACCCAGTTAAGCGGGAGTGTTGATCTGCATGAGGACAGGGAGGCTCTACAGAGAGACTTGGATAGACTGGACCGATGGGCCAATGCTAATGGTATGGTATGAGCTTCAACAAGGCCAAGTGCCAGGTCCTGCACTTGGGCCACAACAACCCCATGCATTGCTACAGGCTTGGGGAAGTGTGGCTGGAAGAGCTGCCTGGCAGAAAAGGACCTGGGGGTTCTAATTGACAAGCAGCTGAACATGAGCCAGCAGTGTGCCCAGGGGGCCAAGAGGGCCAATGGCATCCTGGCTTGTATTAGAAATAGTGTGACCAGCAGAAGTAGGGAGGTGATTGTCCCCCTGTACTCAGCACTGGTGAGGCCACACCTTGAGTATTGTGTCCAGTTCTGGGCACCTCAATACGAGAGAGATATCGAGGTGCTGGAGCGAGTGCAGAGGAGGGCAACGAAGCTGGTGAAGGGCCTGGAGAATAAATCTTATGAGGAGCGATTGAAGGAGCTGGGACTGTTTAGTTTGAGGAAGAGGAGGCTGAGGGGAGACCTCATCACTCTCTACAACTACTTGAAAGGACATTGTGGAGAGGTTGGTGCTGGTCTCTTCTCACAGGTAATTAGCGATAGAACACGAGGGAATGGCTTCAAGATGCAACAGGGTAGGTTTAGGCTGGACATTAGGAAAAAATTCTTCACAGAAAGAGTGGTCAGACACTGGAATAGGCTGCCCAGGGAGGTGGTGGAATCACCATCCCTGGATGTGTTTAAGACTCGTTTAGATGTGGTGTTAAGGGATATGGTGTAAGGGAGAACTTTGTAGAGTAGGGCTGATGGTTGGACTCAATGATCCCGAAGGGTCTTTTCCAACCTGAATGATTCTATGATTAAAACATCATCTGTAATCTTATGACATGTATACTAAACTGAAGCTAAGATACTTCCAATGTGGTTTCCTCTGACATATATCACTTCAGTAAATCCAGTGCTTGAGAAATGTTTTTACAACTCTTATCAGCTAAAGGAATAGGATTTTCCTGTTGTATATGCAGAGAAACAAGGCAAACAAAACTAAGTTTCAATTAATTTCAGATATGTTTTGACATGTGCAGGATTAGAGTTTTCAGAAAATTTAGTGTTCTAATTCTGTGTTGAACATACAACTGAATAATTTCAGTTGCCTTGGAAAGAATGTAATTCTTCAACATGTGCAATGTAAGAATATCAAGTAAAGCACCCATAAATGGAAACCACAAAACAGTAACACAGAAGAAACTTCATTTTTAAAAATCTGAAGTGACTTTACATCAGCTACTAAACAAGTCTGGTCCCTACTTTTATGCAGCTCACATGAATTGCTATATTAATTACAGAAACGTTATCCATTTTAAGCATCCATGTTCTTACACATATTAAGTAAACACCCTGGAACTGACAGGGCCTCCTTACATGTGACGGAAGATGTAATTATAATATAGCATTAAGACATGAAACATTTGGCATTGAAGAAATTGTCATTTCAGGAAATGCAGCTTTGCATTACTACATGCTCTGATGGGACACTGTCCCTAAAATTAACAGCTACATCCATCTAACAAACTCCAATATGCATTATATGTATACACACAAAGAAATACAGTATACATTTTTAAAATAATAAAGACTCGGTTAAATATACTGAAATACTTACAATGTAAAATAACCTTGAGTTCAACAAGAAGTTTCTTTGAACCTCCGTGGCTTGTACCTGGAAGTTTTTGCATTGCTTCTCCTTTTTTATTCAAAATTTCTATTCTTAACGCTCCTGTATTTAAAAGGAAAAGTGATGGACTTTTAAAATAGGCTGTGTATTATAAGTGATTGGATATTTCTGTATGTTTGGTTTTTTTAACAAAAGTGCATAAAGTATTTTTAAATCGACATTTTACTTTTTAGTATTTGGAAGAAAAAATATACCTATTGGTGTACCAGCAAATCTCGTTTCATTTGGTAATAACTCATCTCCTTCAGGCCACGTTACCGATAATTTGTCAGGAAGTCTAGTGAAAAAGAAAGAATGAACAGTTTTACTGTGAGTTAAAAACCAGGGTGATTTATCTTAAATAGAATATACATGAAGCTCTTTTTTTGGAAAAAAAAAAAACAAAAACAAAACCAAAACAACCCCAAACTAATTCTCCTTGGTTTAGAATTTTTTTTTCCCCTACATTGACTGCTTTTCCACTTGGAAATAAAACTGAACTTTTTTTTTTTTCCTGAAGAAATACTAAAACTGTTATGAGGAACTCCACAAGTAAATACTTACTACAATTTAGTGCTTACCTTGCCATTTCATCCTCTATGTATTTTTTAACAGCTTTTTCAGACACTGTTCTGTCAAGTTTTGAGATTGGAATAACTTTCATTTCACCATACAACGCCTGAGGTTCCTGAAAAACAATTGAGTGCAGTTATAAACAGCCAGATTATAATATGTGAGAGAAGAAATGCCTCTCTATTATGGGACTAGACAAGTGGACACAGACACAATGCAATATGCTAACAAATGCTACCTGGTGACACCACAAGACACTATTCTAAAATTTGCTGAAATCACAATGTTAAGAATGGATGCACAACACACTACTGATACCAAGTATGATACTTTATTTCATATGCAAAATTTGGTAAATCAGATCATTGATCATGAATAATAATTGTAATATATTCACATTAAAACTAACGTAACTAAGCAGTTTGATTATTTCTAGATTGCTGAATCTCAAAAAATACCATATTTTCAACAAGTCATTTAAATAAGTCTGACCCAGGATTATGTTTAAAGATTCCATAAGCATAGTAGGTGTGTGAATCCTTTATATTTGTCTTACCAAAGCAATTTGAACCTCTCCTCCTGTGGCAAATATATCCCCATCGTGGTCTCCATACAAAAAAAATTTCTCAATACTTCCATAGAATATTGGAAGAGTCTTAACAGTTTTCACCTGCAAAGAGAAGACAACAATTAATGTCAATACATTACTTCTGCATCAAATGTATAGTATTTGGTTTTTAGAGTTCAAATGCTCTATTACAAAACAAACAAACCAAGCCCCAACATCAGCGGGCAACTAACTTACCAGCTGGCCAGTTTTGTATGTTTTCCCATCCCACTCTATTGCAGCATACGTTGCCCAAGGGCTCTGCATTCTTTTGGATGGTAAATCAGTACGTGTAGTTATTCCTTTAAAGACTGTGAATTTTATCTGTTTGTCATATTTTTCATGACAGTCTTTGAGCCACAAAGCAAATTCTCTGTCAATTTTCATTCGCTGCTCCTATAAAAAGATTACAAAACAAATACATACTCTTAACGTATTACAAAATTTAAATCTGACAATTTCAGGAGCATGAACAATTATAAGAGTACAGCAATACTGTACTCAAAAAAATAAATGGATTCTTCAGCTTGGAAGCGCTACTTCAGGCCAGAGCAAGTGTTTCCCCCAGCACCCATATTCCTCTGTGAAGAGGACCTTTCCACAAAAACTGTCATATAACAACTAGATAAAGTCATTGTTTAAGAAAATAAAAGGAACAAGACTAATTCTTATTTTTTCAGATCTAAAGAGTCAGCTTTACTACTCACTAAAACTGAGAGAAATGTCTGCTACAACTTCCTGCAGAAGTGTCCAATGTGAAAGTTCTTCTGAAACCAGGCAATATTCAGTGATGCGAACAATCGACGAGCGAGTAAAGTTTTCTACATCATACGCATTGAACTTTGCCACGAAGAAATACTTAATAGGATAAAATTATTACCTGTCCATTGAAGATTCTTGTGAACAGAGTATTCTTATCTTTCAACTTCAGCTCCAGATCCATGAAAGTGAGTTTGTTTGTGCTGACCTGGAACTTATCATTGGTAAATAATGCACCAGAAATTCTGTTGTAGCATTCAATTGGTGCCAATCCTCTCTTCTTTGGAGGAGCGCACCAGTCAAAACTTAAAAAAAAAAAGCAGAGAGACATTAAAATCATTTTTTATAATGAGATTATAGAAACAGACTGGTTACACCGTAGAAACAGATTACCAACTTACTCTTCCACAGTTGTGTATGGTATTAACCTTCCATTCCAAAAACATTCAAAAATAGGCCGTTTTCCTCTGGCCCCCTTTTCCACTATAAAGCAGTCGTCATCATCATCATCGTTTAGTTCTTGATTAAAAAGAAGACAGTCTCCATGAATAAATTTCTTTTAAAAACTACTATAATATCAAAAACCAGAGCAGTCTAAATTCAGGATAATCTATACTTATTAAGTTAGGCACAGTAGCAGTATACATGATATCAAGCTAGGTATATACAATATTAGGAAATATTTTTTTCTGTTTGAGAAATACTGAGCAGAAAAACCTAAACGAAGCTAAGAAAAAATTTTAAACAGAGATTGAATAATATTAGTGAGTCTGCAAACTTCAAGTTTGAATAAATATTACTTTTTCGTCTTAGTTTCAACTGATGTTCTTCTAATACCTTAAAATCTTGTCACAATTAAACTCAAGATTCGTTTTATCAAAAAAAATCACCAACACAAATGATTTTAAAACCCTAGCATCTGAGAACTCATGAAGACTGGATAAAACAAATTTTACATTAAGGACTTAGACTACATGTTGTTCTCTGTTGTATTCCCTATGTTAGAATCTCTTGAATCAAACTGCTGGTATTTAATTTCTTTCTCAGAGCAAAGATGTAACAGTCAGGAAAGTGGAAATGTTTCAATCAGACTGCATTCCCTAAGAGTTTATAGTTTGAAATCAGATGGCGTTAATGTCAAAGATCAGGTTTACGTGAATGAGTTACCACAACAGCCAATATGTTCACAGGATTTGTTCATCCAAAAGGATGTGAACTTTTCTGTTCCACCACAACCCAAATTAGATAGTAATTTACACTTCAATTTAAATTGTTCTGGTTTCTATTTCATTAAAACATTTAGAGTAGTAGGATTGTCTATAATAGGACTGATAAGCAGCAAAACATTTCACTCACTTGATGGAAAACATGGATCATCAGGGTATGTTTCTTTATCATACAGGAAGGGATGATATCGGATGATGCCTTCCACTATACCTTCTCCTTCAACATGTGCCTTAAACTCAAAACTATCCGCTGCAGTATTTATATACAATGTCTGCATGTCATCTTTGATCTCCCTAAGATTGACAATCTTTGGTACTTTTCCTTTTTCAAACATTGAAATCTGGGAAAAAATAACACAAGTTGATTTTCCTTAGACCAAAAAACCCTCCAGTAATTAACATTTGTGATATACATCTTGTTAGCAAAATGCATTCGTTCCTATGCTGCAATAATAAATAGTATTACTTTTAAAAAATTAAATCACATATATATCTTAAAATGCTACTGTAGTTCAAAATCCATGATTAAAGAGAAACAGTCACAATATGAAATAAGTTGCCATCAAAGAATTTTGACTAATAAATATAAAACCTCCTACCTCGATGTCAATGTTGTTGAAAGGGCTTACATCTTTTGTTACAGCATTAGTTTCATTTCCTTTTGGTCCATGGATGTAATAGTGATAGATATGTCTGAAATACATTTTAAATGAATAATAAATCTCAGGAAGTGAAATTAACAAATTGCACATTATAATTTTCAAAAATCTAAATAAACTCATATTTTTATTAAAATATAACCGGTTCATTGCATTGTTATAAATCAACTCCATGTCAACATGTATATCTGGCACAGAAGATTTACTAAAGGGAGTGAATGACTCCTTTTCACTCCTTTCAACTCTCATCTCCTTCATGCACAATCATATTAGGATCAATTTTTTGATAAAATAATTGTAATATACTTATGTATTATTACAAATTGGAAAATAATACGTAAGTGAAAAAAATTATGATTGTTACATGGTTACAGACCCTTTACATCAAACTGCAAACTAGTAAGACTACTGTAATTTGTTCTGTGCTCTGGAGATTAAAAAGAAGTAGAGCCCAAAAAGCTTTCCACACATTGTTTCTGATACCAGTTTTGTATTGATCATCTAACAGTAAAAGAAACATTTAACAAACAATCACTATTCTTATTTACAAAAAAGTAAAGATACCTCATTTGAATATAGGCAGCAGTCATGTATGCGATCCACTTACTAGAATTTTTTTTTTAAGTATTATTTTCTAATGGTATTTATGCTCATTTAAGAAACCCCCAAAAATTCACACCATCAGACAGATTAATTATTTTCATAGAAATATGAAGTTTGATAAAACCGAGGAACTTAATTCCATTTCACTTCAACTTTTTAGCAATCTAGCCAATTCTTCCAACTTCAAAGATTGAGTCCTTAAGCCTCAAGTTGGTTGGTTGCAGAAAAATGAGATAATACAAGTCAGTGGGACTGAATGCGTGAAGGAAGTTAAATGCACCTGCAAGTAGAAATCTTGGTTCCCAGACAAAAGCTCCTCATGGTCTCATTGCTCAGGACTTCAGAGCAGACTGGTATGTCCAAACTACTTAGCATTTTGTCTGCATTTCTTCCAGACTTCAAAAGATGCTCTCATGGCCTTAAGACATAATTATTTTGGGAGTTCATGTTCTGTCCCTCCACTTCAAAGCATCCAAAACAATATGAGGGCTGCGCTGCCGTCCATTAAAGCAGAATGAAACTGGTATCATGCACGTATGGCAAAAGACATGGCAGAAGGGTATGCGGAAGTTTTTGAGGGGGAACAGGCCATTTCAGCTAAAACTGTGATGTAGGATTGTGTAGCACTGGGAAGCTAAATCTGATTGGTTTTACTGTAATAGCTACAGGGCATATACTTGAATAATTGCATCTGGGTTTCATCTCAAATGGAGGCAGTTCTTTCACTTCAAGAGATCGCTGGAATGAACTAACACACACACGTAAGTGTGGGTGTTCACAAGAAGAGCACCTAGAAGCTAACAAGGGACCCAAGTTGTTTGTCACTGTAGATGTACCCCTACATTTTCATGAGGTTAAAAAGGGTTTCAGACACAATCTCTTACATGCAACACTGAATGCTGTTTCATATAATAAGGTATTATCTAATCCTCATATTAATCCTCATTTTATCTATTATTATCAGATTACGGGTAACACAAAAATAAATTTATAGCTTGAAAATCAGGTCCTATGGTTTGCCAGATTTCAAAAGTAGGCTGTGACTTCATAGTTCAGTTTACATTCACAAATAGAACCATCATCTTAACAGATAAGCCCACACGATTCACAGGTATCATAGACATCCATATCTCCAGGCTCTGCAGGCCCACTGATGACACTACTCTAGTACTGAGTTGACAGTATCTTGTATCATTCTACATCTTAAACTGGGATGGAGCAACAGCCTCTTTTTTATTGTTGTTGTTTAAAAAGACCCCAAACAACCCACCCCAAAAACAAAAGCAAAAAACCCAATCTGTAAATACAAATCTAGATATCAAGGTCAGGAGCACAGCTGTGAGAAGAGTAACGTACCAAGTTATTAATAATTAGATATCTAATTATGACATTAATAATGTAACTAATAAGTGGACTGTGTTTATTAATAATTAATATTAATAAATATTATTAATAATAAGAAAAACAATCTAAATACAAAACTAGATATCAAGGTCAGGAGCACAGCTGTGAGAAAAGTAACTTATCAAGTTGTTAATAATTAGATATCTAATTATTACATTAATAATATAACTATTAAATTGAATAGGTTTATTAATAATTAGATTGGATAATTATGTATCAATTATCCAGTCACACTGAAACTGATGTTTGTAAAGATCTTTCTTTGGATGGGGGGCCCCATTCAGTTGTGGTAGTGTCCATAATTAGCTAGGAAGACTAATTGTGGCATCAAGAAAATACGTTAACAACAGCCTTAACAGCAATAAAGCCAATGATCAAGTACAAAGAGGAAGTCATTCATAATTATCTGACTTTGTTAGTAGTCCACTTTTAAATCAAATCTTTTAAATCACCAACTTACGCCAGCTGTCTTGTCCACAGATGAAAGTAGTTTTTCAAGTACTGCATATGATCTGGTTGTACACCTGTAATGACAACTGCTGTGAAACTCTCTTTATCCCTTTCTTCTAATATTAGACTATGAAGAAATCTTTCATCGTCACTTGTGATGTGAGTAGAGTCAGATGGCTACAAAAAGAGCAAAATAATAAAAGCAGGAACGTAAACTGACTTGCTGAACTCCCATCAGCTTTCAAAGGGATTAAAAAACAGAAAGGAAAATAATACAGAACACATGATGCTAAATATCACAAAGGATTAATGCATAAAATAAAAGCTTCCAAATTAAAGTCAACAAACTGAGACTCTGACATCCCTGATCCAGTTCATTTTCAACTCACTTTCATCACAGCATTTGAAGTGTTCAGTCTAGAAATGCATTTAATCATGTTTAATGTGGCACTGTATGATATCCATGTTCTCTCATTCATCAAAAGTTACTATTATGTGCACAAGACATAAGTCTTTTTTAAGAAAACCAAGCCAGAAAAAAACCTATTTGCTTTTAAATGGATAGGCTGCTTTCTATAACAGAAAATGAAGTGGAAGAAACATGCTTTTGCTGTCAAAGAGAAATGGCAAATCCTCAGTTTCAGCTGAAATATCCAGTAGTCTCATAGAAAAAGAAATTCCTGATTCCAGAAAGTACTGATTGTTTTTCCTGCATGGATGCACTTTACTATTATGACAGGAGGTTTCTAAGCTGCATAGAAACACAGTGGTTGATGTCACACTTCATGTTGGACCAGCGGATAATCCTTTATATTTGGTACATCCAGAAAAGAAGCTATTTTTAATACAAAGATGCAGATCTTCATAGCAATTGCAAACAATTGGTACAACAGAGAAGATATGCTTTTCCATGCTGTAGTAAATGCAGCTTCATGCCTTGTTTTGCAGAAAAACAGGCAAAAAGGAAACACATCACCGAGTTGGTGAAAGGACACATCTCCTAGCTAACTGTAAATGGTGCACTGCAGACCATTTTTCAAGACATTCAAGAGAAAAATTCACACATTTAATTTCACATCAATATGACAAACTGGCCTGGCTATTTCAATGATTTGTAAAAATTTCTTAGACCCGAATTGTCCACCCTTTATCTCCACACTTGTTGGGTTATTCTTCTATCACTTGAGTGCTTCACATAATCTCTTCCCTCTTGGATATTTACAAGTTATTTTTTACCTCTAACAGAGCGTTACTGGCAAATTTTTTTAACTCCATCATTTTATATATCTTCACTTTCGTTTTATGTATCATCACAACTTTTTGAACAGTTGATTGTAACACCTTCTTGAATTCTTCAGTAGTATCTATGTATCTCATTCTGCCAGTTTCATGAAACTAATGTCTATTAACTTATTTTCTACTTTTCTATCTCCCACCCTCCCTTTTTAACATCAAATGGGGAAAAAAAGCATTTCTGCCCTCTACAAAAGACAGATTTTGTTTGCTTTTATTTTTGGTTTTTATTTCTGTGACTCTACCTTCTCATCTATATTGCGTACAGATTAAAACCAAAACTTGTACATTTCTGACAATTCATTCTTTGTTGCAAGTCACCAAGCCAAGACTGGCATGATAAAAAGCTTATTCACCTTCTGTTCCTTTCAAACACATACAGAAGACCAAGAATTCTGATACAACCCTCAAGACACAGGCTATAATCAAGATCTGATTACCTCATCATACACAGCACCCACTTATGCTCCCATCAGCACCCTTAACTACATCTATGTCTTTATCCCCTTGCTTAAAAGTGTCCAAATAACAGTTCTTTTTGGTCTTCCTCCTTATCTTACAGCTTTTTTCTTAAGATTTACTACTTCATTAAAAACATCAGGACTGTTCATTTTACTTTTCAACGAAACAGTTAATTTATTTTACAAAATTAGTGGAGATTTGTGAAACCACTGAGTTTTGTTGATCTGTCTGTACTTTTCTCCCATATGCAGGTTAGTTTTTCTACTTAAGCACAGCTTGCTTCCCTTATTTCTTCCTTACTACCTCAGAAAATGGACATTTTTCTTTGATTCATACATAGCAAGACAATTGCTGTTCTTAGAAAGGTATTTTAAACTATTTTTCTTAACCTGATTTGTCAAACTATATGGCATTTCTGTCCTTTAAGCTAAACTGAAAAAAGAATCAAATACAAATAAAGCCTTATGATATAGTGTCTTCAAGTTTCCCATTACTTCCTTTTACACTCCAGAGACTCCAGAGTGCAAATGATTCATAAAGATATCACCAGACAAGTATTACAAGAATATTATACAGTGAAATCATGTTAACCTGGTAAAGGCTTTCAATTAAAAAGAAGAAAGCATTAAGGCTATTTACCTTTCTGTTTCGAATGTATCCACTATATATTGATTCTCTGTTTTTCTCCTTCTTTTCAAAATCCTCTTTAGAAAGGACAAGTTCATGAACATCCTGAGAATTTGCAGGTTTGCTTATCATCTGTTTTTATTAAAGAAACAGTATTTAAAAATCAAAATAAGATTTAAAATGAATATAATAAAATAGTTTAATGCTGTGATAAAAAGCTAGGATAATAACAATCTGCTTATGTAAAAATGATTTGATAAAAGATTGACATTTACTTACTCTGGCAGACTGTCCAACGAAGAACACTGCTTGTTTGCCTCCAACTCCAAAATATGAGATATCACTATTTAAACTACGAGGCACTGGCAAAGGGCGTACATATCCTGAATGATCACTGAGAGTAAAAGTGGCTTTAATAAGTTTTCTCAAGACAAATGTAATTAAAAAAAATTAAAAAGAAACTTCTGATCTAAACAGCTTGTATTAAATTCTTACTGCAGTCACTTTGTTCAAAATCCTTCACTTTAGACATATTACATTTGCAACATATAAATGTTTGTGCCTAAAATTCTTGATGTATTATTTTTAAAAGGATGATGACAAATTATCTCTTTTTCCAAGTCATCTTGTAAGACATTTCTGTCCCTTCTAGCACACCAAATCTTATTAAATCATACAAGTTCAACTTTTTCATATGAAACTCTTTTGCTTATTGCTATGTATGTACAATCTTTTTATGCTGAAGTTCAGATGAAAGAGGGAACACTATTTGGCAGGGAGAATCTGATAGAAAAAGAAACTTCAACAGGGACATGATCAACAGGTCTGTGCGATAGGTACTGCAGTAACAGCAATTAGACACAGTTTTGATGGTAGAAGGTAAATGGCAAAACCCTCAATGTTCTCCCTTCGACCATGGCAAGGTATTAGCTGTGAAGCTGCTGCAAATGAAAATGGATTACAAAGCAAGCCTGATCTTTCTGACATCATCCTTTCATAGAAATACTTTTGAGTCAAAATGAGAAATAAAGTCAGCCAACTATGCCAGTCTTAAAGAGACTACATATTTCATCAGTAGTTAAATTCCATGTCTTTCAAGTCAGCTTTGATGGATGACCAGTCTTACATAGTTTAAGCAAATAGTAAGACAAACATCTGTTTTTAAATCATAGCAGTCCACAATGAAAACAAGGTGTAGATAGGTATCCTGGTGTAATTTACAGATATCCTCCCACTGAATGGTATCAACCCACAGTTTAAACCTGTAGCTTAAAAATACTATACATTTCTACTGTTACTAAATTCACCTACAGCAATTTCAAAAAGCAGTGAATTTCTTTACAAATGACTAGATGGCCCAGAATCACTTATCTCCATTTGTTTGATAGATATCAGTCATTCTATTTGGAGATGCTTCCAATGCAAGAAAACTTCTCCTCAGTTATATTATTACTTTCCACTGCCCCATTACATTCTACACTGTTTTTTCACAGCACAAACTGGTTAGGATTGAGGCTGTGATCCTCATCTCCATATTTACTGTCCTAGGCTTAAGGTATTTAAAAAGCGACTAAAGCTCGAGAACTTACGTAACTGCTTCTCTGGAACTCTCTACACTAGGGTTAAGTCTGTCTGTGGAGGTGGAAGATTCCTTGGGAATAGATTCAAAACTGTAAAATTAATTCATTTAAGTAGCAAAACCCACCATAAACCTCCACTTTCTTCTTTAAATGCAAAACATTTACTTTGCATAGCCTCCTTCAAAAAACCACAGACATCTTCAGGTATAATTTTGCACTACATTGCAGACAATTAAGGTACAAAAAAAAAAAAACCAAAAAAGGAAACCCTAAACCAAAAGCCTGTATCTGTTATTCCAGTAGCACATCAGATACTGAATACACTGCTTAATGCACTACTGAAAGGCTTTCAGGTAACAGTTGAATACACTATAAAAAGCCCTCTGCAGAACACAGAATGCCCCCCTTACTGTATGCAGGCAAGTCAAAGACAGCTTAGAAAAGGACACGAGAATAAAAAAAAAATATTATCACAGTATCATAACACTGAAAGACCAGTTTTGTGTTATGAAGATTCTGTTTCCTACCTCCAAAAAATACGTGTTTATTTATACATAATAATAGAATGACAGGTTTAAGCTAAGTGTTAGTATAGAGATATGTCTTAAAATGATATTCCATTAACCTTCGCAGAGTTAGCTAATTGTTGTAAAAATGATTAAAACTTTCTAACCTCTCAAAGTCACCTTGTCTTGTAAACTTTGACAATCTATATACAGCCCAGTTGTTAAGCTGTTTAGAAGTCATTCCTCTTCCATTATCGATCACAGCAACGGCTGGTTTTCCTTGGGAGTCATCAAATAACTGTTTAGGGGAAAAAAAAAACAAAAAACAAAAAACAAGGAGTACCAGAAAAAAAAAAAAAAAGATAACGCAAGCTACACCTGAAAAAAAAGGGAAATATTTCTGCCTTACCAATTTTATCTGTATGCTCCGAATACCAGTATTTCGGGATGTAGCTGACAGAGAATTGTCAATCAACTCAGCAAGGGCAAATGCTAAAGATATTGAAGAAAAATAACCCTATTAAAATCTTGTTTTCAAAAGACAGCACTCAGTAAACAGACACATACTTACATTAGTTTCCTCTGAGCAATTAGGGTAACACATTCCCTAAACACAGACAAAAGCCAGGCAGTGTCAGAATCATCAAAATTACGTAATGTCTTGATTAAAAAAAAAAAAAGAGAAAAAGCTTTTGTACATATACTTTATGATTTGTTTCATAACTGAATTTCTCATAGCACTGTTGATGGTAAGAACACAATTATTGGAAGTACCTAGGAACTGTGATGAACTAACAGGCTCCTTACCACAAGACAAACTTGTCATTTTCTCCGACTGGGAGTGAATTTGTAAGATTCATATGAAAGTCCAAAGTATGTAAAAAACTGACTTTGACTTGCTAAAATATTGAGGAATGAATTAACTCATTGAAAAAAAATTGAATGGAAATATTGCACAACTTCCAAAATAGAGAGCTATTTGTTTACAAAAAGAACACCAAAAAAATTGTAAATGACTTCATAAAGATCTTATGAGATGTAAAAGTTCCTTCTGACAAACCGTTTGTTTGCAGTGCTGTTTATTACCATGAAAACAGAGTAAGAGTTGTATTGTTGTGCACATACTGGGGAATTTCTCCAACACAGAAGAGTTACAGTCCTCAGTATATATTTATTTTATTTATTGATTTAAGAATTTAAATTTTGCTTTAAAAAAAAAAACTAAACACCAAAACAGCAACACTGAAACCAAAACTCTTTAAAAGTGTAACATCTTTCTAAACTGAAAAATTCTTTAAACATTTATTTTCTTGACATAAAACACCATAAAAACAGAAGGAACTTCTTCAAGTTTCACTGTAGAACTTGATGACCATGCATCATCTTGCATTTAATGCACCAACCTGTTTGTTTAAATGCTACCATAAGTAAAGCTAAATGGATGATACTTGACCAATTATAAAATCCTCTTTTTCTTCTAAGATGAGACTTTTTTTTTAATAGAGGAATAGGGATTGGGAGTTTTGATAAACAGTTATAGAAAGATGAATACAAGAAACCACAGGCTATGTATACCTCTTCAAAGCTTAACAGTTCTAATATAAGGTGGTTATAGTGACTATAACTATATGACAGAGGACTAGATTTCTCCATTTTTCTACCCTTCATCTCTCCATTCTTACAGTCTAGGTTCTTGCTCCCAATTTCCAGCTCCCATCACCTTCTTGTCCCACAAGTTTTGTTGTGCTAGTATTAGGAAAATAGTATTAACTCCTCAGGTAGCAATGTTATGTATATTAAAAGGGAAACATGAATGGATAGTAGCAAAATTCCTTAGTTTTGCAGCTGAATGTCAAATAACAGAAGGTTCTGTGTCCATTGCACTCAACACCTCACATCATCTTGTCACGCCCCAGAATTAAGTTTTCTTTTGTTCATTATTTTTCTGTTCCAGTGGATGGGCTGCATGTGTTTTGGTATTATTTCCTACTTATATCCTCATGCTCAAGCACTTTTTTTTTAAATTTTCTTTTAATTTTTTTTTTTAAAGTCATCCAATGTGGTTGCTAAATGTATACTCGTTCAAATCAAGGCTGAACTGCTCCAGGAAAGTACTGTGGTTTGACTGTCAAAAGCACTCATTTGAATTTCATCAAATTCTGTGACTGAAAGAATACAAATGCTTCCAGTTAACATGAATCTAGCAATGAGAACAGTATTTCTACCTGCAACTTTTGAAATATATACATTTACCTAAAAATGCTATTTTCACACATCCCCCCCCCCCCCCATTAGTCAGCATTAATGTCTGTAAACTAACAAAAATTCACAGAAACATAGAACAATCCAGGCTTGAAGGGACCTCAAAAGGTCGTCTGGTCCAACCTTCAGTAGGAAAGGAAGCCTAGATGATATTATCTAGCACCCTGTCCAAGTCACATCTTGAAAACCTCCAGTGATGGAGATGCTGCCACATCCCTGAGGAGGTTGTTCCAGTGACTGTTCTCACTGTAAAAAAATTTCTTTCTTATATTGGGAGGAAACCTCTCCCAGTGCAACTTTTATCTATTGGCCCTTGTCTTCTCCATGTGGCTCCTTGTGAAGAGAGAGCCTCCGTCCCCTTGGCAGCTGCCTGCCTCAAACCAGGACACTGCCCTTTAAGAACTGGAATACTGTCATTAGGTCCCTCCTGAGCCTTCTCTTCTCCAGGGAGGGAAAACTAACTCCTTCAGTCTTTCCTCATGGGGCAGGTTTTCCAGCCCTTTGATTATCTTTGTGGCCTCCTTTAGACCCTCTCCATCCTGTCTGTGTCTTTTTTGACTTGTAGGGACCAGAACTGGACACACGACTGCAGGTGTAGCCTAACCAGTGCTGAGTGGGACGATCACATCTCTGTATCTGCTAGTAACACCCCTCGGGGTGCAGCCAAGGATCCGATTTGCCTCTGTTGCTAAAGCAGTGCTCTGCACTCATGTTCAGCTTGTTGTCCACCAGGACTCCCAGGTCCCCTCCAGCAGGGCTGCTCCCCAGACACAGAGATCCAAGCCTGTACTGGGCTCTCTGGTTATGTCATCCCAGGTGCAACACTTTGTACTTGTCTTTGTTAAACTTCATACAGTTCTTGCTTGCCCACTGTTCCAGCCTGTCCAGGTGTCTCTGTAAGACGTCTCTTCCTTTTGACATGTCTGTCTCACCACCCAGTTTAGCATCATCAGCGACACTGATAAAAATCACAACAAAATATCTCATTTTGCTGCTTTGGTTCTTATTTTTCTTGTAGTCGCCATCAAATATGGAAAAACACAGCTTCTTACAACAAATAACTTCAGAGTCCCTTGAACCCAAGATGAGAGTGGAAGAAGAAACAGTACAAAACACTTGCAAATAAAAAAAAAAAATTGACACATAAAATAAGCAAAAAAAGTCAAGCAGCTAGAGATCAGAGTAGCCTAAGATAAGATGCTAACCAACTACCTCAGCATGGCTTCAGCGTCCATAACTCGTACCTCCTAGTAAGCCACAATGCATTTCACTGCAACATGACACAGGAGCTAGGGCTATTACGGTATTTCATTTTCAGCAGAAAGAACTACTACTGTTCCGCTTGAAGATCTATCACCATGACATAAATACAATGATGAGGTATGATATCTGCCAGCTTCATACATTTATATTCTCCAAATGAACAGCCCCACTGTTGACAACACTTTGCTATGCAATCAACAATCTTATTGTCATGAACAATAGAGGGAAGAAAAAAGCTTGACATATGAAGAGAGGGAAAATGTAGGTTTGACAGACACAGCCCACCCTAATCTATCCACCAATCATTACTGATCTATACCTTTGTAGCTCTCCCTCTTTTACTTTACACCCCTTTGGTACTTTGTTCCTGTGTTATTACTTTCTTGCCCTTAGTGAGCATTTTTAATAGTTGCCCTGGATGGCTCACATCTCCAAGGACTGCCTGCTCAACGAATACGAGCAGTTGACTACAACGTGCAGAAATTCAAGTATGTGTGGCAAAAGGCCAGAACTGATGAGTAAGACTCCTGACCAACTTCAAATGCTGATAAGAAGTATGAATAAGGTTGAAGAGGAGATGGGCTACCTAGGAGGCATACAGAGACACTGACCAAGTGCCGACCAGACAGTTAAGGGAAGTGATTCTTCCTCTCTATCCAGTCTTCATGAGAATGCCTTCTGAGTACTGCGTCCAGCTTTAGCCTTTGCTGAAAAAGACACTGAAATACTGAAGTGAGTCTAGAGGAGTCCTCCAGACAATCAGAGGGCTTGAGCACCCCACATGCAAGGAGAGGCTGCTGAGGGAACTGTGATTGTTCAGACTTAAGAAGAGAAGGCTAAGGGAGTCCTTATTGCTGCCTTATTGCTAGGAGGTATCCTGGTTTCATCTGGGATAGAGTTAATTTTCTGTCTAGCAGCTGCTGTGTTTTGGATTTAGTATGAGAATAATGCTGGTAACACATACTGTTTTAGTTGTTGCTAAGTGATGTTTACATTAATCGAGGACTTTTTCAGGTTCCCATAGAAGCTGAGAGGGAGCACAGACAGGGCAAGCTGCCCAAAGGATTATTCCATACCATAGATGTCATGCTCAGTATATAAATTGTTTGGCAGGGGACAGGAATCCACGATCCCTGCTTGGGATGGGCTGGGCTGGGCAACCAATCATTGGATGGTGAAAGCAACTTCTATTTTATCACTTCATTTTGTATATTCTTTTACCATTATTATTTTTTTTTCTCTTGTTCCGTTACTGTTCTATTAAACTGTCTTTATCCATCAAAAGAGTTTCCCCTCAGCTTCTCCCTGTGCTACTTGGGGGTCGGGCGGAGGGAGTGTGAGTGAGCGGGTGTGTGGTTCTAGTTGCTGGTTGGGGTCAAACCATGACAGGAGGGTACAAAGATGAAACCAGACTCTTCTCAGAGGTATACGGTGATAGAAGAGGAAGCAACTGACAAAGTTGGAACATGGAAAATCCACTAGACAAAGATGTATTTATTTTATAATCAAACAGGTTGTGGAATTTCTACTCTTTGGACATATTCAAAACTCAACTGGACTTTGATTTGAGCAGGGATTTAGATTATTTGATCTCCAGAGATTCCTTCTGACCTAAATTATTCTAGGATGCTATATAATAGTTCCGTATGTCCAAGATGTTCCAATCTTTATGTGAAAAGTTGTTGGATGGCTACTGCAAGTAATGATTACCACACAGAGGCCTTCATTTTCAACGTCAAGTGCAACCATCAATTCAGTGCCACAAGGAAATGAAACGGCAATTCAATTAGCCTTTCTTTACAGAAGTCTTGAGCTGAGCTAAAAACAGAGGCATCAAGTTCTATTTAAGAAGCTATGCACAGACAAGGAACGGCTGGGCTAGTTTACACCGCTGCACCTCAGGTTTGTTAGTTTTGTTCAAAAAGTAAAACAGCCTTAATTAAGCAAACCAGAATGCACATGCCTGGAAAAATGAACTCCCGAGATCCACAAGTGGCATAGAAAATGCGAACAAGAAATGACAGCATCCTAGAATGGTTCAGGTCAGAAGGGACCTTCAAAGATCATCTAGTTCCAATGCTGGACGTCCAATACTGCCATGAGCAGGGACATCTCCCACTAGATAAGGTTGCTCAAAGCCCCATCCAACCTCGCCTTGAACAGTTCCAGGGATGAAGCGTCCACAACTCATCTGGGCTACCTGTTCCAGTGTCTCACCCCCCTCAGAGTAAATAATTTCTTCCTCATGTCCGATCTGTGTCTACCCTCTTTCAGTTTACCCCATGTCCTGTTACTACAGGCCCTGGTAAAAAGGTTTAGAGTCCTGACTATACATTTTTCACCTAGCCTCTCTCCCTTGAGATCATTAATTCCACCAGGGCATGATCACTACAGCCCAGGCTACCACCAATCTTGACCCTGCCATTAAGTTCCTCTGTGTTGGTGAGCCACAGGTCCACTAATGCATCTCCTCTGATGAGGCTTTCTATCACCTAGATTAGGAAGTTATCCTCAGTGCTCTCCAAGAGTCTTCTAGACTGCGTGCAGCTTGCTGTGCCGCGTCTCCAGTGGATGTCAGGGTGATTGAAGTCCCCTAGCAAGATCAGGGCCTGCAAGTGTGATACTTCCTGTAGTTGAAGTAAGAACACTTCATCAACATCCTCCCCTTAATCAGGTAGCCTGTAGTAAACGTGACCCATGAGGCTTCCTTTGTTGGCTTGGTCTCTGATTTTCACTGATAAGCTCTTGACCTGTACACCGCTGTTTTTCAAAGACAGCTCTGTGCAGTCAACCCATTTTTTTACAGAGAGGGCAACCTGCCTCCCCACCTTTCCTTCCTTGCCTGTCCCTCCTGACAGTTAATAGCCATCAAGTGCAGCGCTCTTTTGCTCCACCAAATTTCAGTGATAGTGATTGGCTTGTAGCTTTCCAGCTGCACAGTGGCTTTCCAGCTCCTCCTGTTTGTTGTCCATGCTGCATGCATTGGTATTAAGACACTTCAGTTGGACTGATGACTGTCTCACCTTTTTGGTGGGACCTTTGTGGAGGGTTGGGTTCATTCCTCACTACTGCAGTAGGTGTGCTCATCCATCCTGGTGCTTGTGAGTACACTAGTGTGTAGTGCTCACTAGTGTGAGCCCACTAGTGTGGGCTTTGCATCCTAACCCCCAAGTTTGTTAGTTTAAAGTGTGATTCACTAAGTTCACCAATCTGCTAGCAACACTTTATGATCTCTCCCAGCATACAAAGTAGGGTCAACAGGTGAAAAAACTGGTAACTAGTTCAACATATACAAAACGACATGACACTTCCCATCACATGCAATTAAGCTGGGGGCTCAACACCACAAAATATCGTCAGTGTTAAAGATGTCCAGTTACTTTCTGAACAACATAACAAAAAAAGAGCAGTCCATAGACAGTAACTCGAAAGTCCCCAAATCACTTTTGTTGCATGTCTGCACGGCCTTTCTGTTCCCCTAGTATTTCTCAGGTATCTGGTACTGGCTGCTGGTAGGAACAAAGCACGGATCTAGACAGAATGCTTCATGAGGTCTAATACAACAATTCCTGTGCACAGGAATACAAATATCACTGACCAAACTATTAGTGCACTTTGAGTCTCCAAAACTGAACGAAGAAAGTGTCTTTGGCAGGACAAGGAACAGAGATGAAGCGCAGAGAGGAGGAGGGGGAAAAAGGAGAATGGTACTTAAAAACACCGTTGCTATTTATAGACATTGCTGAGATAGTTTCGAAACACAAATTGCTGTGGGATTGGTATAATCTTGAGTCTTGATGCTTGCATTTTTTTCTGTCCAATTTTGAGCCTGCTGTACCTAATATGTACAATACTTAAAAAGTAATCATAGCCACAGACAGAATTTCCAGAGAAGCCATAAACAGAAATTATTTTTTTCAATAAAACAATACAAAGGGCTGGTTACATATTTATATGCCAGTTAGATAAAAACTAAAGCAGCATCTTTTAAAGAAATACATGTTCTCATTGCTAAGTTAAGCCTTGTAGAACCATAGATGGGACAGCAGACAAATTGCTATGGTAGCTCATACAAAAACTGGTCACCAAGTCCTAAGTCAGTACAGGAGACAAGAACCTGAAAACATAAATGCTGACCTGACTGGATGACATCTGCAAGATTATTATCAAGACTGAAGTAATTTTACTTCTAAAATAGTCAAACTTCTTGAAGTAGCATTTGAGGAGGTCCCTCTGTAAATCTGGATTCTTACATGACCATTTTGAGTCACTTTTAAAGGAAAAATTTTTATAAAGAACATAGTTAATTTTTCTTTTACAGTTAAGACCACCAGCTGTAACTAAAAGTTAAATTGCTCATAACCACATTATATTCATACAAACATCATTTACATGAGATTATTTTGGCAAGTACTTACGCAAAGGATTTTGCCCTTCGCTGGCATAGTACTCGTACATCCCACTTTTAACAAGTGTATCGTAGTGGGGCAGGAAGTCAATTCGCTCCTTGGTTGCCAAAAGCAGCATTTGATCAACTGACTGTAGCAGATATAAAGTAACTCCATCTTGAACAAGCTCGCCTGTGTGAAGATGAAATATAAAGCATACTGAAGAGCATTCACTGCACGAGTCAACTTCTGCTCTCAAAACCAGTACAGGCTGAGCCTCAGGTAATCTTTATCTTTTCTTAGGCGTTGACTACTCAGCCTCCTAGCAACAACATTTAATTTAAAATCTTTTCATGCTTCCAAGCTTAATAATGCAAGTATTCTCAGGTGACAGATATTTATATGCCATTTTTTCCTATCATTTACAGAATTTGTAATGGAAGGTAAAAAATTACCTTGTATAACTGTCATCATACTAACGAGTAGTTGTTAAAAACTTGTTTGTAAAAGTCAATTTTGTAACAATTCTTGGCAAACTATTATCGGATTTGTACTTCCACATGTCATAGAGTATGAAAATCATCGTACGGTCTTTACAATCAATATAAGAAATAGCTGCATTTATTTTGCCATCTAAGATACTTACTGAAGTTATCTTCTGTAATTTCCTTCCTGCTTGTTGTGGTGATAACAAAGTTTTCATCAGTAGCTATGCCAAATGCCTACAAAAATTGGAGGTTATTCGGTTATGATAATTAAGTACTCCATAAAATATTCAGATAAATACATTAAAAAAAAAAAGCAGTCTTTCTATTCACTTTGCCACAAACTACTGAGAAGTGAGCAAATATTTTTCCCTGTATTAACTGAGAACACGGTTTAATTCCGGAACTTAACTTCATTTGCTTTCTCAACTTAGGCAAACGGTCTGTACTGGAGTAGTTTGTTTTTTTACCTGCCTAAAATACGTTCTAGCAAGCTACTGGAATTTTAAGGAGGAGGAACTGTCTTATGGGTAATCACCTCGAGGGCTGAGGAGCGAGACTGAACAGCTCTACTTCAGACTGCACAATTACAACAGCAATAGTCATGATCTAGAGGGTGTCCCATATTTAACTACACTCTTTTGAGACATTAAACCAATTGAATATTTTTAAATGTTGGATACACATTAGAAGTCCTTGTTCTTCAATTATATCGTACATTTAAAAAAAATAATCAAGATTTCTTTCAGAAAATTCTTTACCATTAAAACACTGAAGTACATTCTTCTGAATCTAAACAATTTTTGCCACTTTACTGCCTCCAACTTTTGAATATGTTTCTGTAGTTTTGGACTGTTTATCCTGCTTTCTACGTACATTTATATGCCTCTACATCTACATGACATCCAACACTAATCTCTCTCTCAAAATAATAAATTAAATATCTGTATTTTCTCCTGCCTTTCCACGTCTTTGAAATTTAAGTAAAAGTTAACTCTGATCTTGTTTAACTCCATCAAACCCTTCAGTCCTGTGGTCATGACTCCAACAGGTGCTTTCTGCACTTTTAGCCAGATTCTTCCCTGAAGCTCTTGCATTCCCTGTAGCAGCTTGCCCTCATAATTTCCCATACGTCTTTCTTTCCATCCCTAGTACTCAAGACTCAAAATATTTCTAAAACACCATTTAAGGTTTCATTAGAAGTCTTCTTTACATCCATCAGTTACCTTCTCCCTAGTTGTGACCATGTTAAAGGTACAGTTAGTATCCAGTAGCAAAATTAGCAAAATTGTCAAATTTCTCATACCACTTGGTGCAAGTGAGACAAATGGAGATGACAGGAAGAGACTGGCATTCCTACTTAAGACTCTGGAGTAATTAGTACTTTTTAAACTCTTCTACATTCCCATCACTTCAACTTAACCTCTCACATTACACAAATTACCACATGGCAAATCTGTGCAGGAAAAGAAAAAAACTGCTTAGAGCAAGGAAAATAAGCAATAAAAAATATGGATACTATAAAACTAACATCCAACTGTACCATTCTGTTGGTACCAGTAACCAAACTGTAACCAACTGTTAATGGTTAATATGGAATAACTGAACTGGAGAGTTTTACATTTGAAAGTTCAGATAATAATCTTTTCCCTCCAGGTATAATTACAGCTCCCCTGTTTTCTCTATCTCTCAAAAGCTCTTTCTGCTCTCAAAACCTTATTAAGAATGCAGCATTTACTTTAAGGCAGCAAGAAGTTAGGATAAGGTAGTGCATACACAAGACAGCAGCCTGTTAACTGAGAAGGGGCAGCCTCCTCCTTCTGGTCCTCTCCCCCATTCCATGGGTGAGCCTCAACTAAGTATCAACAACTGCCTCGTAGGCAGACCTACACCCGTGTTTCCTGGGTGAGCCCAGCATTACTGTATTTAGCAGCAGCAGGTCCTTTCCGCTTCACTCCAAACAGCTGTCATTTTGAGATAAGCTACTAGGCAAGTTCATGGACCAAGTTTGGCAGTCCTAACTGCCAAAGGCAACCTGTTTTTCTTGTACATGCAGGAATTTAAGAGGCCGTATCCTTTGTAAACTTTAGCCAACTTAGAAAATATCTGTTTGAAAGCTTAACTTATGCTATACTATTAGTTATCCCAGCCCCTGTCTCTTCCCATTATGCCAGGTAGTGGTGAGGTGGCTACACAGTTGTCCCATTCTGTGGATGTGGTCCTCAGGAAGATGAGCTGGTCATCCCTGAATAGAAGTGAACCTACTGGGTAACTTACTTGAAGAGTTGATGATGTTTCATTTGATTCTTATACAAAACGTTTGGTCAAATGTTTCATTTCTCACTAAGATTATTGCACGTAAGAGACATCATGGTATCTTTTGTTGACTTGATATAAAGTGTGGGCTTCAATGCTGAGCCCCTTGCAGCCTAGCATTGTGGCCTTTTTTAAATAAGCACCAAAGATGCACCCATTTCTTTACTTCGGAAGATTCACATGACAGTCTAGCAGTACATTCAGATTATAAATCTGTTGGTTATTCTTTTGAAAATTGTCCAGATGCACAATCATGATCTAGCTTTTGATGACATCAAAATCTTGAAGAGTACAATAGAATCACTATACTCAGAAATGCCTCTGCATACTCACAGTGAAAGTATGTTTGGAAGTTACTGTGTTAAAAGAGCTAAGCAGAAAGCTTTTATATTTTGGATACAAAAGAAAAGACTTTTGGGAACAAAACAGATACAAGCTCCAAATTAATCAACAATGTAGGAGAAAAGAATAATGATAATTATATGGTCTCTAAAAAGAGAGGTAGATATGAGAAAACACAAGGATTCCTAAACTATTGCTTACATATGATCACTACATGCAAAAGTCAAAGTGTTACAAAGATGAAAAGTTATGTGCATACAATGAGAAATAAGCCACCTGAAAAGTATAGAAGATTATATCAATGAAGGAAATTTTGAACAGTCTGGGTAAACAGCCACAGCTGTTCACTAGGAGTCATTTAAATTGTTTGCTAAGCTACACTCGAAGGTGTACTGACTGTAGACTGCAGGGTTTTGGTGCCAGAGGGCTGTAGGGGTGACCAGTGCAGTATCAGGCCATGAATTGCCCTGAGCCAGTCACAGCCAGTGCCACATGGCTCACAAAGTGATGGAAACAACACACTGCATGCCAAAATTTCAACCAGAAGGGTACATGGTGCTTCTGCTCCAGCATATTGGGGAACAAACAGAGGAGACAAATGAGACACAACAGAGGAGACGTTGCTACGCACAGCACTAAAGACACGCTGAAAAGAGGTACTGCATGGCAGAGCAGGGATGGCCCCAAAGGTGCTGGGGCCCATGGCAGATCCATGTCAGGGCAGGGAATTTTCCCTCTCTGTCCTCCTACTCCCATAGGGCTGTAGCCTGTGGACAACCCACCAGAGCAGAAGAGTGGGACTGAGTGCACCCTCAGCAAGTTTGCCAATGACGCCAAGCTGTGTGGCGCAGTTGACGTGCTGAAGGGAAGGGATGCCATCCAGAGGGACACAGACAGGCTTGAGAGGTGGGCCTGTGCAAACCTCATGAAGTTCAACCAGGCCAAGTGCAAGGTCCTGCACATGGGTCATGGCAATCCCAAACACAAATACAGGCCAGGTGGAGAATGGATTGAGAGAAGCCTTGAGGAGAAGGACTTGGGGGTGTTGGTTGATGAGAAGCTCAACTTGAGCTGGCAATGTGTGCTCGCAGCCTAGAAAGCCAACCACATTCTGGACTGCATCAAAAGAAGTGCGGCCAGCAGGTCAAGGGAAATGATTCTACCCCTCTCCTCTGCTCTGGTGAGACCCCACCTGGAGTGCTGCATCCAGCGTTGGAGTCCTCAGCACAGGAAGGACATGGACTTGTTGGAGTAAGTCCAGAGGAGGGCCACAAAAATGATCAGAGGGCTGGAGCACCTCTCCTGTGAGGACAGGCTGAGAGAGTTGGGGTTGTTCAGCCTGGAACAGAGAAAGCTCCAGGGAGACCTTAGTGCGGCCTTCCAGTACTTAAAGGGTATTTACAAGAAAGATGGGGTGGGACTCTTCATCAGGGAATGTAGCGACAGGACGAGGAGTCACAGTTTTAAACTGAAAGAGGGGAAATTTAGATTAGATATTAGATCTTTACTGTGAGGGTGGTGAGACACTGGAACGGGTTGCCCAGAGAAGCTGTGGATGCCCCATCCCTGGAAGTGTTCAAGGCCAGGCTGGATGGGGCTTTGAGCAGCCTGGTCTAGTGGGAGGTGTCCCTGCCCATGCCAGGGGGGTTGGAACTAGATGATCTTTAAGGTCCAACCCAAACCATTCTACAATTCTAAAACTGTTAAAGCGCATGGAGGAGTAAAGGCAGCAAAGGGAAACCCTACACATGGCCCTGACCTCTCACGCTGCCTGTTGACTCACCAAAGGAATTGGGACTGACTGCGCATTACGCATGGGGAGAACAAGGGAAGCTTAGACTAGGAACGGAGGAAGAGAAGCGTATGACACAAGATGAGCTTGGAGAAGGGGGAGGAAAGGCATTTCCCTTAATTGCCGCCCCCCCCCCCGATCAATAATCAAAAGTTTGTGTTATTTTACCATAAGCTAAATTAAGAAAAACTCCCTGAGTTGAGCCTGTTTTGCTAACAGCAGGATGTCAGTCATTATACCTATGAAATGATATATAAGCCAAAATGCTGTCTTTGTTTAAACAAAAGCAATGCATTCTTTATAAACGGGAGGCTCAGTCTGGAGCGCTGCCTATGTTTCATGATAAATAAAGCTAACAGCTCTCAATTTGTTGGTGGATGTTTATGACATGAGATTAATAAAATGCTTAAGGTAAGATTTTGAAAGAGCCAAATGAATGCCAAATGCCCAAGAAGCTGTCAGCAGAGCAATTTACAGGTACAATATATGAAAGTGTGAATGAACTGTGATCTCTCTAACCCTTAAATCTGAATCAAGTAGCAAGGTTCAACTTGCATACTTGTTTCTGTCCCAGGTTTTCTTGATAAAATAAAAAAAAAACAACCTCAAAACAAAACACAGGCCCACAAATCACAGACAACTCCTCAGCAGCTAAGACTCCTCCAAATAGGCTTCCATTTCTGTTCTCTTTCACTTATTAGCACATAAGCACCAAAGCAAGTTTTGCTGCTATTTGATCTGAACGTGCCCTGTGAGGCTTACCTGGCTATTAAGCCAACTAGAGCACTTAACATGAAGTCAACATAGATTTCACCTCTAGATTTACCATCTCCCTTGGAAAGGGCGTTCAAGAACCAAATGTTCAATTTTGTGTGTATACCACCACAGCTTGCAGTAACATGGATATGCTTGAAGTGGTAAATGAAGGAGAAATAACACATTGTTTGCTTCCAGTGGTCCTATAGACTATTACTATAAAATAATAACTGCTGGTGCTGACTTTGGAAATTAAAGGAATGGAATAGTCTCACACATGACAGATGTAACAGTGAAACCGAAACTACAATGTCTTTAGAGAAGACATTTAATCCCTTGCAACCCAAACTTTTCCAACACAAACAGCTGTTTCCTACAATAAGCAACTTCCACACCTTTAAAATGCTCTTTCTCCTCCTACAGTAGCCATTCCCAGCAGGCAGACGCATGAGAATGACGTTAAGAACTGGCCTCAGAGTTTGGTGATGTAGCCAAGGGATAACAGAGAGATAAAAACCCCACAGCCATCTTCCACAAAGTGGCACCTAGCCTAGAAATAATTTTCCCCTCTTAAAGGGACCTGAAACTCATCAGTTGATTGTAACGAAATCTAGTGAGGACATTTTCAATGCTGTTCTATATAGCTACCCATTTTCACAAAATTTATCTACATACCTCAGCTACCTAACATGATAAAAGAAATACGGATTTACTTTGAGTATTTCACAGTGATCTAGGGGCTCCTTTGTGGGAACTTGTTTAGGAATATAAAACACGAACCTAAATGCCACGTCCAAACTCTAAGAACTTTGCAGCCTTCTGTAACTTTGCATGTGATTAACTGAACGTCCCATGCTATTTGCCAATTTATCATTGGCAAGATACTCATTTACAAGATAGCTATCCCACGTTATGCCACATTATAAAGAATTATCAGTCTAAACTGAGAGATGTCTATTAGATCAACAAACAGATGTAACTATAAAACACATTTAAGGAAAAGGATTTTCTCAAATCACAGATTTTCAAATCCATAACTGTCTTACTGCTTACGGATACTCAGATATTTGAATCATCTCTCAGTTATCCATACAATTAGATAATACTAAGACCATTCATACAAATTAACAAATACAAAAAGTAAGATATAAACAGATTAAGTGAAGACAAAGTAATTGATAACAACTGTAAGTAACTCACATAAGAGTGCTAATCAGACAAACTTTTCCAGTCCACTGCTGGGTCAGCTAGTCTCAACAACCTGCTGAGGATCACTCATGGTAGCAGAGCAAATATAACAATCTCTTTAATCATAATTTGAATGAGCTTGCCTCACATCAGAACATAAACGTATATCATCTTTGGACATAAACAGAAATGGGATCCAAAAGCCTAGAAAAGCAGTTGCATTCAAAAAGGACAGAAATTATTTCTAAGCATTTCTCGGAGCTCAAAGCAAAGAGTTGTATATTACAGAAATACAGGAACATCCAGTAGCCTGTGTCTTCTAGGCAGATGGTCACTAGAGACAACCTACAGACAAAAGCCAGCAGTGAATACAGTTTCAGTGTTCTGAAACATTTTCCAACCCTCCTGTACTGACAAAGTCACCTCCATCTAAAAAACGAGTTACAGAAGACAACAGCTGCAGAACTTGAAGTGTCTTGTCCTCTGTCCTACTTAAAAGCTTCAAGACTTTCAGAAGTTCAATTGATACACTTCTAAATATTTACAAGAAGATATTAGTGAAAGGTCTTAAGAAGTGAACATGTAGTTCAACAGAAACACTAAGAACATCACTACCTATCACAAGATTCCATAATAGAAGTTGTTTTTATGCGGTATCTTAAAAAAGTGTTATCATAATTTTGGTGGAAAAACAGAAAAAGAAGAGAAGGAAAACTGCATGACACAAGCTCTCTGCAGAAGCCACATACACAAGTCTATGAAATCTAGTCCACAACAACGAGTTAACTCAGACAACTTTTCAAGGTTTGCAAGATTTAACAAGTGGAAAGAAGCTGGAGACTCTAGAATTTATGCGAAGAGCATATTGTCATTAGTAGACTTATTCAGAGTCTGGACGAATACAGGATCTTTTACCTGACCTCCACAAGCCATTGTGTCTAAAAGCACAGTCACAAATACTAATGAGTGCAGCTATCGGCCATAATTTTGACATCAACTCCATACAGCTCCTCCATGAGAATACTTTGTATGGCATCACTGGTTACAGTAAGAATTCAGACACCACTCTTCAAAAGCAAAAAATACCACATGTAAGAAGTTGCACCTGGATAACTAATGCTAAAGGAATGCAGATAGTCTGCATCTGAGCTTATCGCCAGCACTCAAATTTGAGCAGGAACTTAAAAATCACTCAGCTTTCCAAATCAGTCAACACATAGTAAGGTAAGCAAAGTGTATCCTTCTTCCCAATGAAATATCAGTAACAAGGAAGCTACACACAAGCATTTCAGTGAAGCCTGAAATATGAGTTTCAGAAAAAGCTCACAATACTGTTGCAGCTTACACATGTCTTACAGTACCTCCAACAGTTTCTTTAAAAATCAAGGAAAAGCTTGTTTTGTGTATGCACGGCATGTTTAAAATATATCTATTTTAGTTTCTGATTATACAGAATCTTGAAAAATGAGTAAATGAACATAGATTTTATAATACAAAAATATAATTATTGCAAGATGGATTGATTTCATCATTAAGTACAGAAGTACTTTATTGAGCAAATTTATCAGAACAGTAGCTTAGTAAGTAATCCAAATACCTCTTAAATACATTTAAGACTTACCCTCTGGTGTAGAAGTTGTTGCTAATTTTTTTTCCCCTGATCACCAATAATTTCATTATAAATTATGTATTAGGCATTGGTATGCAAACATTAAAAAAAAAACCCCACACTTATTTCTTGAGTTTCCACCACTGCTGTGCTGCTTCTCCATATTCCCTCTCAATGAACATCATTTTTTGCCTCTTTGCTTACTGATACCCTGGAATTTATTTTGGTGGACTGGCAAAATAATCTGTTTAAATGGTGGGTAGACTGTTAGGATATTTCTTCAAACAAGGAGGTCACAACAACGATGAAAAGTTTCAAAAAATTAAAGAAGCATTTACAAATGTGTTTGATTCCTATTTAAATAGTAACACCAATTTTAGGACCATTAGCTCTTTTCAGACTGGTACTTCACCTCAAAGAGTCTCAAAAAGCCCCTCACACGTAATAAAACTTGGGTGCAGTTTTCAGCACAGACACAGAGGTCACACTCCTTTTAAAGCAGAAAAGGTAAGTGCCTGGTTTAGCAACACACTGAAGTGCTCCAACCTCACTGTGTACCTGGACAACAGGAGCAAGGGATCTAGGATTACCTGCCAGCAAAGTTTAGCTCCATTTTGCACATTACAGGTATATGTTTTCCAATTATATTCTAAACATTGGGACAAGCAGTTGAGCATTTACCTAATAAAAGGCAACAGGAAGGCGTACAAGCAATAGTACTCCCAAGAACAGGCAAAACTCCCTATTTAATTGACTTATTAACCTCAAAACTTCATGGTTCTGGGGACTGAAATTACATGACTGCTCCACATACGTTCAAATGGAATAATCAAGTTCACAGATCATTGCTGATTAAGAGGTTTCTGATTGAGGATTGATCACTACAAGGAAGAAGAGTGACGACTATATATGCTTCAGCTTCTTCTATAAAGATTTTTTTAAAAATCTACCCCTCTCCCTGCCCCGCCCCCACAAAAAAAAAAAAAAGGAAAGACTAATTTATCAGTACATAAAGCCACATCCAGCCACACTGTCATGCATTATCTTGTTGTTAGGGGACAGTAAGAAAATTCATAAGGTGACAACGAATATTTGCTTCAAAATCAAAACAAACAAAAGTTTCAAAAATTAATAAACAATATTTTAATAATAATGGAGGAATGCTTTATATGACAACAGAGAGGACATGAATCAGCTCCTAAATCCACCTCTCAGTGGCTGAATCTGTTGTCTCAAGAATCAGTTATTTTGCTACATGAACAGGAATATACTTATTTTCTCTCCACATTATGGAAAAAAACCCCATAAGTCTCGGAAAGTAGCTGCCTAACACGATGTCTTCGGGCATTCAAGTATTTTCAACTTGGAATCATCACATAATGCAATCAGGTTTAATTTCATTATTTTTTCAAGATTTACATTCTCCTTTGACTACTATGTATCCAGTTATATCCAAAGGAATTCTCTTATGCCACAGGAAGATGTTCACAGCAGAAACAGTTCCAACAGCTTAATATATTTCTGGCACCCTTGTCAGACATTACCACCCCCACAGCCCAGTCGGCAGACTGGGAAGTGCACATGTACCTTCTCTGCTACAGTAGAATAATTTAGTTGCAAGACAAAACTGCCAATGAAAGTCAATTTAAAGCTAAGCCTGTACTGAACTTGAGCCACCGGACAGGATACCTGTGGAAATGAACACTGCTAGATATGCTACATTCACCTGATCACACACTCGGGTTTCTAATAGCTTTAACTGGAGAAAGTGACTACTTCATCTTAGTCTGAACAACTCAAAACTTGCTTATCAAAAAAAAAAAAAAATAATAAAATCTTTCTTCCCAAGCTTTCATCAATTCCCTGATATGTTTTCAGCACCATGAAGTGGGGAAAGTCTGTCCCAGTCAGGGAAACCCATTAATGACCCTTCTCCTGAAAAGTAGTTTGTTGCAACTTTCAAGAGGCCAAACTACAACACCTGGAGAAACACAAATAATGCGCAAAATTCCCAGAGGCACTGGGACGCCAGAATGCTCTTCCAGAAGCCTAACAAGAACCCATATGCTGTTGGTGTGGGAGACATCAGACATTAAACTTCCTGCACATCAGCCTGTCCAGTTTTCACTATAACAGCATTTACTGATCATGTCAAACCATCTGAATGCATGGCAGCACATTGAGGCAGTTAGATCCCCACATGTAAGATAATGAAATCTCTGAGGTGCAAAGAGTCACCACACTGAAATTAGCTGTGACAGAGGCATCTCTCTGTGTCAACACATTAGAGAAAGGCCTTCTCCAATAAAGGAATGATCATTGGAGGTTCCTCTTGCATAGGTTTGTAAGAGCACCAATTCTATCATCCTTAACACCCCAAAACAGCCACCAGCACTAGCGATAAGAATCACCGTGTTGGCATGGTAAGAAACTATACTTGAAAATTTTACTTTCACAGGCACCAAACCCAAACACACCACATTCTGCTTTACAGTGCCAGATTTTCTCACACATTACGTTGCACACCTGAGCAGTGTATATAACGGCATTTAAATACTTACTCCACAATGTCAATACATTTTTGAGATAAGAAAACTCTGAAGCTGTTTGTACCCAAGACTGGTCACATCTTGTGATGATGACTTGTTTCTGTATAAGACTACAAATATGCCAAAAGCTCTGGGAACTACTGAACACCATGAGGCTGCATGGAAATAGAAATCACTGGAGTGTACAGCACATATTAAAAAAGGCCATGAAAAGAAAGACTCTTGTTGCAAATTAACATTAACTTCAGCCCACCAATTAAGTACAAAAGCTAAGAAAAAAGATGGGTTAAACATCAACATATCTGCCCTGAATACTGAAAATGCAAAGTATCCTTGCAATTCATCTGTTACGTACAGTTTGAGATGGGATCCATTACGACAACTCCTGGAAGAAATCACGTCATACATAGGAGATACGAACCCTATAATTATGCTCCATTAAGGAGAAAGTTGGTTCTTAGAAGGCCACGAACCCACCCCTTCTGTCTAACTTCTCAGAATGTTACACTGCATGAGATGTACCGATTTCTTTATTTCAATCAGTTACTTGCCCTTCCAGTCTTCTAACTTTAGGGGTGCTGATCAGGTCAAGTGATGCGCTAACACCCTATAGCCAAGTTACTGCTGAGTTGTAGCACCTTTAGTACAGATTCAGTATCTCTAACTGAACACGAGTATGCCATTTTGAACGCCGAAGGAGAACTGCGCAAGGAAGAGGCAGCCATGTGTGACAGCTACTTGTGCTGACACTTATAACTCAAAGCTCTCATCACAGTAGGAAACCATTACAATAAACACTGTCCAGACGTAGGACGAACCAAACAATTCCTTCAAAGAGTTTCTATCCTAGAGAGCAAAGTGCAAATTACACTGGATAAAGAAACTAAGATAGAATGGTGTATCAGACTAAATTAGTGCATAGTTTACAGCTGATTTTCCTGTTCACTTCACACTATAAAACATGGGCAGGCAGATAACAGGTTTATGGCATTTATGACTTCCTCAGAAAACGAAACCACAGCAGAAAAAGGGTGATGCCTACTGGTATCGCCAGCAAACTGGAGCAAACAGCCCATATGCAGGAAGAAACCTCCACGAGACCTGAAGACGGCTCTAATTATTTTGCACAAGGAAAGACAACCGAAGGGATACGCGAGACAGCAAAGAACCGGCCGGGTAAAGCATTTTAAACGGCCTTCAGAGAAACGGCGACAGGCCTTCAAGAAGCGTAACCACCGGCGCTTATCGCCGACACCTCGGACAGCGGAATTAACCACCGCGTCCCGGGAAGCTGCCCTGAGCCGCCGCCGGTTCCCCGCACGGGGGAGCTGCCGGGCCGCCCGCCGCCTTCCCGCCCGGCGCCAGGGGCCGCTCCCGCACGGCGGGGCGCCAGGACCAGCCGCTGGCGGCGGGCGGCCCGACAGCTTTTCAGCCCGGCCCCGGGCAAAGGACACGGCCGCGGGAGCGGGCGCGGCCTCTCCTCGACGTCCGCCCACCTGTCCCGGCAAGAAAGTTTGCGTGGGAAGGAGGCGGGCGCGGCAGCCCGCTCAACCCTCCGGGGGCAGAAGGAGAAAGCAGCGCGTCCCCCCCTGTTCCTCCCACACACACACCCCGGCCGCCCAACGGCCCCCCTTCACGCCTCCCCTCGCACGTGGAGCCGCGGCGGGCGGAATCGTTGGCGGCGTTGGGGCGCCCCTCAGACGCGCCTCCGCCGGCTGGCCGGAGAGGCGTTAAGGCCGCGGCCCGCCCCGCCGCCGCGCTCGCCTTCCTTCCCTCCCTTCGTCCCTCCATTCCCGCCGCCAGCACCTGGCAGACGGCGCTGCGGAATCCGCGGTAGTTGTCCTTGCCGTAGCTGAGCACTTTCTCGTCCGGGTCGGCCTGCTCCAAGCGCCGGTCGAAGAGAAACACGGTGCGGTCGCCGCTGCAGCGAGGCAGCATCGGCCTGCGAGCTCCGCGGCCGCCTGCCGCCGCGGCTGCTGCTGCCATGTTAGGACGCCGAGGAGACGGAAGCCGTCCCGCAGCGATGGCGGCAGCTGCCAACGGCGGGAACTACTTGCCGGGCCCGCGAGCTCCCCCACCCGGCGCCATACGTCCCGCGCGCGGAAGCCCCCGGCTGCGGAAGGAGGCGGAGCCAAGCGGGACGCTGGGGCGGAGGCCCGGAAGTGGGGCCGGGGAGGGAGCGCGGCGACGGCCGTTCCGCCGCCGGGGGGCGGGGAGCGGCGGGGAGCGAAAGCGCGCGTTAGCCTTGCGGCCGCGGGAGCAGTTTACGCCCTCTGCCTCGTGTCACTTCCGCCGCCGCCGGGCGGAGCGGCGCAGGCGGCCTGGGAGGGGACAGCGGTATGCTGCGGCTGGCCGCTGCCCCCGCTCCGGCCGTTGAGGCGCCCGAGGCCGCCGCATCTTCGGCCGGGGGTGGCGGCGAGGGCCCTGGCTCGCGGGCAGGGCCGGCAGCGGGCTGCCGTCGTCTGGCGGAGGCATCCCCAGCCCGCCCCGGGCGGCAGCGCCTCGCGGGGAGCCGGTCGGTGGCGTGTGTGACGGTGCTGCGCCCGTCGGTTGTAGCGGTGGCCTAACGGAGAGGGCTTGTCCGCGGGGCCGTGTGGCAGTTTGGCTGAAGTCTGGCGTGAAGTCCTAGTCCCGTCTGCCTTAAAATAAGCGGGGCGATCGGGATCCATAAGCTGTTGTTTATTCTTTTTAATGGTTAGTGCTTGAAACGCTTTCCTCCTCTGAAGGAAGGAGTTGATGTGTTGCCTTCAGTCTTAAAAGTCAAATTTCAATTAAAACTTCATTAAAGTTCTTTTTTGTATATGCAAAACCGTAATGACTTTTGTGTTGTGCTGTTATAGAACAATGTTAAGACTAGCGTAGCTGCAAAGCCGCATTTGAAATAAAATAATTGAAGAAATAAGTACAGCCTTCGTGGTCTTTAAGGAACCGGTGAAACGTGCTTGTTGGGAAACTGCCAAGATCTTCTGATGTATCATTTATTGTAGGGTACGCTGACAGCTTTTCCTATAGGGACATAGTTGTGATACACTTTAGAAATGAGCTTAGAGAAAGAAATTCAATAATAATCACAGTTTACACGTTCAGATTTCCGGGAGGTACAGCTTATGCTTATGATGGCAAAACTGTGTTACGTGTTTTTTTGTGATCTCCTTGTACTTGCAGTTCATACTTTCACGCTGCGTGTTGTTCGTACATTCTAAGTTGATATTATGACAGCCTTTTAGTACTATTATATCAATTGAGCATAACGCTTTAAAGAGTTTCCTCATTGCTGTCATTTCTGAGAGAGATCTCTGGTCTAAGAATACATAAATGTTGTAAGTGGAAACATTTTTATCTGTAGCCTTTGAGGGTGACATTTTCATTATCTGACAGAACTTCTTATGCAGTTTGGGATCTAGAAGACATACATGGCTGGACACTTTGTTCTTTCCCCTTCAGGCCCTCTAAAAAGATGATCGCCCCCCCATTGTAAATTAATTACTTTCAGGCTTTCTTGGTACAAAATTGCAACCGATCTCAGTGCTCAAGGGGTATGTAGGGTGTGTAGTCGTCTTAGGATAGGAAAATGAAATTAAAGAGGAAACTGTCTGAAGGAACGGAGTCCTCCTCTGCGCTCTGTTCTGCTTGTCTACAAGAGGTACAAATGGGAATGCTCAGAAGAGTGCAGCTGCTTCTTTAAGGACTCTTTAAAGTTTTAAGGACTCTTAGCTTTGAAAGGCAAGGATCATGATGGCATTGTAAAACAGTGAGAGTGACAAATGAATAACAAAAAAACCCTGCCATGCAAGAACTCAGGTTCATGCTGTACTATACGCTATAAGAAAGAAAATTGCTATACAGTACATGCTGTACACTGTAAGAGAAAATTGCGTAGTGGAGCTGAGCACTGCAGAGCTTTGCGAGAGCAAAGAGCGTGTGTGCTACCCAGTTAAGAGAGGAAGGGTCTCTTTGGAGTTTTCATATAGGCCGTGACTCAGAGCCCCTCTAAACGATGACTTGATGAGATTTGGAAGGGCGTATCAAACCTTGTTACTTTTTGAGTTCGTTAAAGAGAATTTTGTTTTTTAGCATACTTGTAAAGTATTTCTAGACTTGAGACAGCACTTTGATTTTAGCATGCTGACTGTTTTTGGGGAAAAAGAACCTGTGGAATTATTTAATCTAGTTTAAAAATGAATATGCCAAGGCGTGAAGGATGGTTCTGCCTGAAACGCAGGCACTTCACTTTCACGGAAATAAAATCCTCACTGTTCAGCCTATCTGTAAGCTGGTCTAAAGAGTGCTTGCAGTTGCAAAGTTTTAATTCTGCAGCATGAAGTGTTTTGTTCTATTACAATTGAGTAATCATTTTCAGTCCTCATGGAAAGGAACTTTTTTTGCCAGAAAAAAGATTATTGCTTATATTGATCTACTGGATTTTAAAGTCAGATGTTGTGTTATTTTTCAAAATCAGTAGTAGCATTAGAGTCACCAATTATTTGTTCATCTTGCCACTTGATATTTCAGATGATGCTCAGGAATGTGTTTTTTACGTGTGTGTGAATGTATTTATCGTTATGTCCTCCCTGTATCTATTTTTTTTTTTTTTTGTTCAAAGAATAAATTAAGTATTTGATTTATTTGTATTAAGGGACAATATGAACTAAGTTCCAGCACTGGCTATTTTTAGATAGCAAATATTTTGTATACATGTAATGAGAACCGCTATGTCTTCACTAGAATAAAGCTCACAGCGCCTCTAGTAGGGCTTGTTGCAGTGGCACAGTGTGTTGAGTGACGCTGGATGCTGCTGCCCACATATGCTTTGTCGGTACAAAACTACAAATTCCAAATTCTGTAATAAAAAAAAAAAAAAGTGCTGCTTTTCTTTAAGGTAACAAAGGTTTTATCTCCAAGAAGAGGAGCTTGTGGCATCTTGCATTTAGAACTCCGTAGATGTTTGACAGGCCCGTTACAAAAAGTACCTTAGTGAGAACCCCCAAGGTGTGAAACAGAGCAGCATCATTACTTGAACTGCTGAGGTGTGAAATGGCAGCGTCATTACTCGGAAAACCTCTAAGAGACAGAGACCAAAGAATAGAAATAAACAGTGAATTGTCACCATAACGTGCAAGCTAAAGTACTGAAGGGTTACTGAAGTGCTGTCTTCTAAGTCGCAGGCAGCTGCTCGCTCACTCACTCCCCCCTGGTGGGATGGGGAGAGAGTTGGAACAGTAAAAATGAGAAAACTCATGGGTTGAAATAAAGACAGTTTAACAGGTAAAGGAAAAGCTGCGTGCACAAGCAAAGCAAAACAAGGAATTCATTCACCGCTTCCCGTGGGCAGGCAGGTGTCCAGCCATCTCCAGGAAAGCAGGGCTCCATCATGCATAACAGTTACTTGGGAAGACAAATGCTGTAACTCCAAATGTTCCCCCCTTTCCTCCTTCTTCCCCCAGATTTATATACTGAGCATGATGTCACATGGTGTGGGATACCCTCTGTTCAGTTGGGGTCAGCTGTCCCAGCTGTGTCCCCTCCCATCTTCTTGTGCACCCCCAGCCTACTCGCTGGTGGGGTGGGGTGAGGAGCAGAAAAGGCCTTGACTCTGTGTAAGCACTGCTCAGCAATAAGGAAAACATCCCCGCGTTATCAACACTGTTTCCAGCACAAATGCAAATCATAGCCCCATACTCGCTACTATGAAGAAAATTAATTCTACCTCAGCCAAAACCAGCACATACTGTGTTGTTTTTTTTTTTACTTATTACTCAGTAACTTCAAAAAAGTGAGTGAGCAACTGAAGCGACAAAATTTGTAGAACACAATCCGGTTAGTCGAGTTGAGAGGACTTGAGAAGACAGTCCACGGTTCTGAGATATCTGATCAATGTGATAACAGATTAAATTATATTTTTAAAAATTGAAGGCAACACAGGGAAAGATGGTGGAGGAGGGGGAGGGGCAATGAACTGTTTGTTCACACTCCTGTTGTCCAAATTAACTCCATCAGCTGGGCTTTGTGAGTAAAACTGATATAAATTCTCACTGTTGATTGTGTACTCCATTAACAAAAATACAGCTGTGATATGCTCATTTCAAATCCAATGGAAATAATGGCTGAGATGACTACAGATAGAATTTAACTAGTTGTGGAAAGTGTGCCTAAGATGGCTGGGATTTCCAAACTAAGAAAATATTATAGTTAAAAGTATAAAAATAGGAAGGATAATCAGGAACTTCTGGTCTATCTTATTAAGCAAGAAGAAGGGACATGGAGTTACATTAAAAAACATGCAGAACTGATAGGAAGATATACTTCTCATAAACCATTTCATTGAATTGTGAAATATGTTTTCACATAATTAGAATTAATAACTAAGCGAGATTTAAAACCATTTTTTCTTTATGTGAATAGAAAGAAGATAAAGGACTAGAAAAAAATAATTAATGGAAAAAAAAGCCCCATCCAGCCTGGCCTTGAACACTTCCAGGGATGGGGCACCCACAACTTCCCTGGGCAACCTGTTCCAGTGCCTCACCCCCCTCACAGTAAAGAATTTCTTCTTAATATCTAATCTAAATCTCCCCTTTTTCAGTTTAAAACCGTTACCGCTCATCCTATCAATACACCCCCTGATAAAGGCCTTCCCCATCTTTCCTATAGGCCCCCTTCAGGTACTGGAAGGCTGCTATAAGGTCTCCCCGGAGCCTTCTCTTCTCCAGGCTGAACAACCCCAACTCTCTCAGCCTGTCCTCATAGCAGAGGTGCTCCAGCCCTCTGATCATCTTCATGTCCCTCCTCTGGACTCGCTCCAATAGGTTCATTTTCTTCTTATGTTGAGGGCTTTAGAACTGGATGCAGCACTCCAGGTGGAGTCTCAAAAGAACAGAGTAGAGGGATAGAATCACCTCCCTCGTCCTGCTGGCCACGCTTCTTATGATGCAGCCCAGGATGCAGTTGGCTTTCTGGGCTGCAAGAACATGTTGCCAGCTCATGTTGAGCTTTTCATCAATCGACACCCCCAAGTCCTTCTCCTCAGGGCTGCTCTCAAACCATTCTCCACCCAACCTGTGTTTGTTCTTGGGGTTGCCCCAACCCACGTGCAGGACGTTGCACTTGGCCTTGTTGGACTTCATGAGGTTCACATGGGCCCACCTCTCAAGCCTGTCCAAGTCCCTCTGGATGGTATCCCTTCCTACCAGCGTGCTGACTGCTCCACATAGATTGGTGTCGTTAGCAAACTTGCTGAGGGTGCACTCAATCCCAGTGTCCATGTTGCCAACAAAGATATTAAACAGCGCGGGTCCCAATACCAACTCTTGAGGGACGCCACTTGTCACTGCTCACCACTCGGACATCGAGCCATTGACCACAACTCTTTGAGTGTGGCCAGCCAGCCAATTCCTTATCCATCTGTCAAATCCATGTCTCTCCAATTTAGAGACAAGGATGTAATGCGGGACAGCGTCAAATGCTTTGCACAAGTCCAGGTAGATGATATCAGTTACTCTTCCCTTATCCACCAACACTGTAATGCCATCGTAGAAGGCCACCAAATTTGTCAGGCATGTTTTGCTGTTAGTGAAGCCACGTTGGCTGTCACCAATCACCTCCTTACATTCCATGTGCCTTAGCAGAGTTTCTAGGAGGATCTGCTCGATGATCTTGCTGGGCACAGAGGTGAGACTGACCAGCCTGTAGTTCCTTGGGTCTTCCATTTTTCCCTTTTTTAAAATGGGGATTATGTTTCCCCTTTTCCAGTCATTGGGAACTTCACCGTGCTGTCACAACTTCTCAAATATGATGGATAGTGGCTTGGCAACTTCATCCGCCAGTTCCCTCAGGACTCGCAGATGAATCTCAACAGGTCCCATGGACTTGTGTACCTTCAGGTTCCTCAAATGGTCTCGAACCTGGTCTTCTCCTACAGTGGGCGATTCCTCATTCTCCCAGACCCTGCCTTTGCCTCCTGCAACTTGGGTGGTGTGGCTAGAGCACTTGCCGGTGAAGACCAAGGCAAAATAGTCATTGGGTATCTCAGTCTTCTCCATATCCTGGGTGACTAGGTCTCCTGTTTCCTTCCAGAGAGGGCCCATATTTTCTCTAATATTCATCACTGACATACCTACAGAAGCTTTTCTTGTTGCCCTTGACATCCCTGGCCAGATTTAATTCTAACAGGGCTTTAGCTTTCCTAACCTGATCCCTGGCTGCTCTGACAATTTCTCTGTATTCCTCCCAGGCTACCTATCCTTGCTTCCACCCCCTGTAGCCTTCAGGACACCCCCTGTCCTGCTTGACAAACCTGATGTCTTCTATGACAAGGTGACCCAGTTGGAGGATGAGGGAAAGGCTGTGGATGTTGTTTACCTGGACTTTAGTAAAGCCTTTGACATGGTTTTCTACAGCATTCTCCTGGAGAAACTGGCTTGGATGAGAGTACTTTTCTCTGGGTAAAAAACTGGCTGGAGGGCTGGGCCCAGAGAGTGATGGTGAATGGAGTTAAATCCAGTTGGTGGCTGGTCACAAGTGGTGCTCCCCAGGGCTCGGTATTTGGGCCTATTCTCTAATATCTTTATCAATGATATGGACGAGGGGATTAAGTGCACCCTCAGTAAGTTTGCAGACGACACCAAGCTGGGAGGGGTTGTTGACCTGCTTGAGGGTACAAAGGCTTTGCAGAGGGATCTGGACAGGCTGGATTGATGGGCCAAGGCCAATGGTGTGAGGTTCAACAAGGGCAAGTGCCGGGTCCTGCACTTGGGTCACAACAACCCCATGCAGCGCTACAGGCTTGGGGAAGATCGGCTGGAGAGCTGCCTGGCAGAAAAGGACCTGGGGGTGTTGGTCAACAGCTAGCTGAGTATGAGCCAGCAGCGTGCCCAGGTGGCCAAGAAGGCCAACAGCATCCTGGCTTGTATCAGGAACAGTGTGGTGAGTAGGACTAGGGAAGTGATTGTCCCCCCGTACTCGGCACTGGTGAAGCTGCACCTTGAATACTGTGTCCAGTTTTGGGCCCCCATTGAGGTGCTGGAGTGTGTCCAGAGATGGGCAACAAAGCTGGTGAGGGGTCTGGAGCACAAGTCTTATGAGGAGCAACTGAGGGAGCTGGGGTTGTTTAGCCATGGAGAAAAGGAGGCTGGGGGGAGACCTTATCGCTCTCTACAGTTACCTGAAAGGAGGTTGTAGTGAGGTGGGTGTTGGTCTCTTCTCCCAGATAACAATTGATAGAACAAGAGAAAATGGCCTCAAGTTGCACCAGGGGAGGTAAGATTAGATATTAGGAAATTTTTTTACACTGAAAGGGTTATCAAGTATTGGAACGGGCTGCCCAGGGAAGTGGCGGAATTGTCATCCCTGGAGGTGTTCAAAAGACAGATAGATGTGGTGCTTAGTGACATGGTTTTTGGTGCTTAGTGATGGTTTTTGTCAGTGTTAGGTTAGTGGTTGGACTCTATAATCTTAAAGGTCTCTTCCAACCTAGACAATTCTGATTCCTTTTTGAGTTTGAGTTTCTTAAGGAGCTCCTTGTTCATCCATGCAGGCCTCCTGACATCTCTTGCCTGACTTCCTCTTTGCTGGGATGTATCATTCCTGAGCCTGGAGGAGGTGATCCTTGAGTATTAACCAGCTTTCTTGGCCCCCTCTTTCCTCCAGGGCATTATCCCACAGTACTCTACCAAGCAGATCCCTGAAGAGGCCAAAGTCTGCTCTCCTGAAGTCCAGTCTAGTGATCTTACTGTGCGCCCCCTTCACCGCCCTAAGGATCTTGAAATCCACCATCTCATGGTCACTGTAGCCAAGGCTGCCCTTGAGCTTCACATTCCCCACCAGCCTCTCCTTGTTGGTGAGAACCAGGTCCAGCATGGCACCTCTCCTCATTGGCTTCTCTATCACTTGGAGAAGGAAGTTATCATTGAACTGTTCCAGGAACCTCCTGGATTGCTTATGCCCTGCTGTATTGTCCTTCCAACAGATATTGGGGTGAAGTCCTCCATGAGGACCAGAGCTTGTGAACTTGAGGCTGGTCTTGTGAGTACCAGAGTCGCCTCTCTCATGGGAAATGAATGAGGACAGACCAAACCTTAAAAACTTTCTTCCCCTGTGAGACGAAGAAACATGAATGATTCCTGAAGAAGTATGTGAAATCACGTATCTGACAAATACACATTGGGAGAAAACACAGTTTTTAATTTGCGGAAAGGTTGTTGCAGTATAAGATTAATGTCTTCAAGCATTAATATTTTAATAGAACACTATTGCTGTTATGCTTGAAAAGGTACTTTTTTTTTTTTTGTCTGTGTTTAAAGATGTCCCTCCAACCACACTCTTAAAACTTATAAAGACTGTGATCAAATACATCATTGTCTGCTGTATGATGTGTAAGAAATTACAAAACTTCATAAATATGTTGTCACAGAAGGGTCTTATTACATGCGTGGGACGTTATGCTTTTCAATTCAAGCTGATATTGCTGCTACAGGATCTTATTTGAGTATCTTCCAGCCTTTCTGTAGCTGCGCATTGTTGTTACTTGCTTTTTCTCTGTAAGGCTGCTTCCTCCTCTTACTCCTCCTATCACCTTGGCTTTTGGCACTGTTTCCTCATTCTTCCCGTAAGCCTGGACTAATGGCCGCTTTCTCCTGAGCCATCGAGGAGTGCCTTCATCACCAGCTCCGGTAGCAGTGGCACCACAGAGTCCAAGCCGATAGAGCAGGCTAGACTGGTCGACTGCTTAGTCATCTAAAAGTCTCTGCCATGGTGTTACCCCATGCTCTGGATTTTGGGATGGTGACACTGTAACCATTGCCCTGTCTTTCTCACTGTGGGCATCTTTTGCTGTGCAGATAATCTGTAAGCATGTATCACTGAGGTTTTGTTGCAGCACACACAAAAGACAGCTAGGATTTAAGGAGCTTCTTATAGGCTAAGCGTTTGTGTGCTCAGCACCCACAATAAAACACCTGAGGAATATCTTCAGAGTAATCAGTCGGGGGGGAAGGGCTGATCTTTGCTGGTTGCTGGAAGAGATCCTCAGTGGTGCTGAATTGCCGTTCTCTGATGTCTTGTTTATTCCTTTACAATTTTGTGTCTTTCAAGTTGGTGGCTTTCCTCTTAAAAAACCTACACTTGTCCAAACAGTGCAGCCTCTGGCTGTAGTTCTCTTATCTTGTGCGGCTCTACTCAGCAGCTTTCCTTATGACTTTCTTACAACTGATGGCCAAACCCTTGGGAAGAAAAAGGAAAGTAAGTCACTATAGAGTATTAGTCAAGCGGAGCCCATTATTTTGGTGTCCTCTCTGCACTTCAGATGTAATGTATTGACCCTCGCTAGTTAAGATCTGTCGGATAATTAGGACTGGTAACTCCAGATCCTCTTTTCCAGACAGAATAGCGAGGGACTTTCCTTTCAGCTGGGTGCACCAGTAGTCGCACATGACTGTGCTAGTGTTCAGTGTTCTCAGAAGGGCCACGTAATTTCTGCTGATACAAAGGCATTCACTATACTGAATCATGGTATGAAAAGTGAAACTAAATTCCATGCCTTTTGCTTGTTTCAAAATATTTATACATATTCCATCACCACCTGTCTTTCCTTCTGCTTTGGAGTCTTGCCAAACCAGTGAATGCCTGAGTGAGGTGAAATGGGAGTAACAGATAATGTGCCTTTTAAATCTTAACCCTGTGCAAAGGCTTCTTAAGACTAGAATGCTGATCAGATAAGGCACTGCCAATCAAAATTGTGATCTCACGCATGAGGTGCTAGGGAAAACACCATACAGACGACACATCACACAGATTCCTTGTTACCACGAAGCTGTTGATAAGGACTGGAGATAAGGACAGAGAATGGCTTGAGAGCAGCCCTGAGGAGAAGGACTTGGGGGTGCCGGTGGACAAGAAGCTCAACATGAGCAGGCAATGTGCACTTGCAGCCCAGAACATCAACTGCATCCTGGGCTGCATTAAAAGAAGTGTGGCCAGCAGGTCGAGGGAGGTGATTCTACCCCTCTACTCTGCTCTGGTGAGACCCCATCTGGAGTGCTGCATCCAGCTTTGGAGTCCTCAGCACAGGAAGGACATGGACCTGTTGGAATGGGTCCAGGATGATCAGAGGGCTGGAGCACCTCTGCTATGAGGACAGGCTGAGAGAGTTGGGGTTGTTCAGCCTGGAGAAGAGAAAGCTCCGGGGAGACCTTAGAGCAGCCTTCCAGCGCCTGAAGGGGGCCTATAGGAAAGACGGGGATGGACTCTTTAACAGGGAGTGTAGCGATAGGACAAGGGGTAACGGTTTCAAACTGAGAGGGTAGGTTTAGATTAGATATTAGGAATAAATTCTTGACTGTGAGGGTGGTGAGGCACTGGAACAGGTTGCCCAGAGAAGTTGTGGATGCCCCATCCCTGGAAGCGTTCAAGGCCAGGTTGGATGAAGCTTTGAGCAACCTGGTCGAGTGGAAGGTGTCCCTGTCCATGGCAGGGGGCTTGGAACTAGGTAATCTTTAAGGTCCCTTCCAACCCAAACCATTCTATGATTCTGTGACTTCTGGAATGGAGGGACAACACAGCCACTCATCCTGTAGACAGATGTGTGATCCTGCCTGCATTGAGCAAATGCCAGGACTGGTAGTCCCTTATGAACTAGGATTCACAAAAGGTCCTCTCTCCGGAAGGAGTAGAGCACAACAGACCTGGCATCTGCAGTGTTTTATGTAGTACTTATGGTCAGGCCAGTACTGTGGCCAGTCTCAAGTGTGAGCAATAAGCTAGAGCATTTTCTCTGCTTGGCAATGGATACTGTTACCTGACCTGTGGTAAGTAACAATTGCCTTTTATTCCTCTAATAAATTTTTAATCTCCAACTCTGAAAAACAAATGGCATGCAGATACTCTTCTGCCAGATCTTGCTGTTGTACTGATGCAAACTGATATCTGCTAGAAAAAGCCTTTAAACAAATCAAGTTCTACAGAAGAAGTATAGAAGTTATTTAAGTTTTCTCAGACTGCCTGAGCAGTATCTGCCAGTCTCTCGATAAAGGACTGAAGATGTCAGTGAGCTTCCCTGAGATATGACATTAGCTAAGGCATCAATAGTCCCTCATCTGGTGAGGACGCTGAGGGCTGCATGAGTTTTCTGTGCTCTTTCCATTCCTTAAAAGCTAATAGATATCACCAAAAACCTTCCACAAGCACCTAAAATGTAAAACTCCAATGAAGATACAATAGTCTCTACAGTGGAGATCTTTGCAAGGGAAAAGACCTTGACAATACAGGATTTCATCATGCCAGGATTCTTTCACAGCCAAAAATCTGGAGAGAGCAAGTGTTGCAAAAACAGGTCAATTCCCTGTTTTATACTACTGCCAAAAGAGGAAGGTTAACCGAGTGGAAAAGAGACATTAAGGTTTCCAGTATTAAAACAAAACAGTGCTCCTCAGAGAAGAGTGAAAAGATAATACATTTAGTCTCTTCAGATTCTTTGCAGTGCTCAAAATACTTACATATTAAATAATCTATAGATTAGACATAGGCAAGTAGTAGTCAGTACCATTGTCTACAAAATCTCCATTCCTTTGCGTAAAGTCACTTGGCGTAAAAGACTATGGACTTCCTTTTTGCTATAGAGCATTGCTGCGGGGAGTTTCCCCTCTTCTGATCAAAAAGGGAATTTCTTCAGCTGTTGGCCTTTTCTTCTTTTGTACTCTTTCCAGAAATAAGAAGATAAAAATAGATACATGGTTTTCCAATTCTATCACAAAAGGTGGAGCAAGGGTGAGAACTCCCATTAAAGGCCAAAGTACACAAAATATCAGAAGTATTACAGAACCAGACAACAACATATTGTTATCCAGCTTGGAACTAAAGACTTGCATAGACGTGCACTACTGTACATTGGCAAAACCAATGAGAAGGGTCTGAGTAGCCTCATACACATGAGCTGAATAGACACTGCAAAGTTAAAAAAGCTTTATCAGGCTCATACGATACACTAAAAAAAGTACTCCAGAAAGAACTAACCAGTTCTTGACAGCGATGTGGCAACTAAATTTGAAAAATAACATACTCAGGGAAGAGAACAATGCTATACATGGAGTTCTACCATGCTTCTACAGCATCAAGTGTTATTTTTTTTTTATAATTATGTATAAAAAAAAAATCAGATGGAAGCGTGGTCGTGTAAAGGAAATAGACCTTTAATACTTAACATAGCAAAAGGTTGGTTGGGAAGATTCATGCCAAAGGGATACCTACGCGCATAAATCAGTTCTCAAAGTACCTTGGACCTCTGTCCTTAGTTTTTAAAAGCCATCTATTTTTAAAAAAGTTAAGACAATTTTTATTCCTTTGCAATTTATAGGGAACAGATGTTTTGATATTTATTTTTCCTCTACATAATGCATGTTTAACAGCAAGGACAGTCAGGGAATTAGTATCTGCTGCTAAGATAACTACCTAGTTCCTCCAGAAAAATAAAATTAATTGTGCTTTTTATGTCATGTTTCTATACTTGCACTAAGAATCTATCCTTCAGAGAAACAGATTTAAGAAATTTTATTGAGTATAAAAATACATATACTTAGGGCATACCAAATAAACTGTACAAAAGATACACTAGCACAAATGAGGGAACTGTATCCATACAAAAGCCAAAAAATTTACAAATGACTCGTACTACTGAAATGTGCTGGTGCCAGTGGTACGTTCTGATTAAGACTTTACATTCTGGTAAAAAAAAGAAACAAATCCGAAATCAAGAGCAGTAACTATGTTCAAGTGTCCGTTGTCTAACTTTAAGAGCCATATTCCAGAATACAAATAAAAAAAATAACTGACCAACTTGACTTCAAATATCACACAGGAGCCACGTTCAAGAAGCACTGAAAAATTACCTCCATTTTAAAATGTGAAGATGTCTTATCTAGTAAACATTGGCCAATATTAATCTATTGTTATATTACGACATAAAAGTCCCCATAGCATTTTACAGAACCTAGGTCAAAGCCTTAGCTCGTTCTAATGTCAATTCAGTTTAACTGACATACAGACCCCATAACTTGTTGCCAACATTACAAATGTGGACTTTTTATTACTCAGACTACTTTAAGTTCAGAATAATACGTTTGCCAGTACACAAAGGAAGGTCATTGTGACCTTAATTCTTTAATTCAGTACCATTGTGTTAGTATTAGTCCTTGGAAGTGACATTTATTTTGCTTTCATTTACTCGGTCAGCTGACTACTCCACATGGCAAAGAACCTGCAGATACTAATAAACACAGGAACAGTCAGTTATAGAAGCAGAGACAAACATGTATCAGGAAAGTTCAGCCAAGAGAGCGCAACAGCCCCTAAATAAGCACATATTTTAAAGGAACGTGATTATTCTGTATGGTTCACAGTTTTGCTTAATTAGAAGAATGTTGCTTAATATAACAAAAATACTAGGAAGATCACAAAGGAAAAAATGCTTCTGAAGAGAAGGAACTGAGATTTGATAAGGATTAGGCTGCTACAGGAAAAGAGAAAAAGAGTTTGTAAAGGTAAAATGAAAGAGGACAACAGAAGAAAGCATAAATACTACCCACCTGTCAGAAAACTTTTATAGCTGTCAAATTAAACTTCTGGAGTACAGCAAAAGAACAGAAAGTTAGAAGCTTAAGTAACGCCATCATTATCACAATATCTGAAAGAAAATACTCATACCAGAGCCAGAAGATTCATACACTATGTTAAGGACAACTGAGTTTTATCTACGCACTGCAAAAATAGCCTAGAATTAAAGACAACTTAGTTTTTACTTGCAGTCTGTGTTCAGATGGTCCAACTTTAGTTTTGTTGTATATCCTCGGGATCTGCATTTCATTCAAATATTGTGAGTAGTTATAGAATTAAGGAGCAACTTCATTTAACTATCATCTGTTAAAAACTTTTGAACAGACTGCAAAGTTGTTTTTATGACTATATTTGAATCAGTGATATTTATCACTGAACTCTTAAAAACACTCAAATACTTCAATACTTTTCTTAGGAAATACCATCATAAACTAAACTATGCAAGACATAAATGCTGATTTATTATTATTATTTTTAAACACAAAGGTATATACAGAGTAGATAAGACACCATCACATAGCACTGAACAAAGAGAAATACATGTTATATTTTCTTCAATATATTTGGACTGGAGCTCCCCATACGTTAATTTTACTGCTACTTTCCTGAGGAAGAAAAATCAAATAGAGTCTGTCCTACTGCTCTAACAAGAAGAATGCAGACTTATTTTAGACCATTTTGATGTATCCAACATCAGCCAAATCTACAACTGACTAGCTATATCACCAGAATTCATGTGTTGTCCTACTTAGGGCTATCTCTGGTATACATATTCAAGAAGTACGGTGAGGTTTCATCTGTGACTATGAGCAATTAGGGACATAAATTTGTTTTCAAACTGACTATCTTTATTTCTCTAGATTATTTACAAGACTACTGTATAACTTCTACAGACTACTGATCTTTTCAAAGAGGTTTTTATTAAAAAAAAATAAGTAATCTTACTCATGTAAGAGGAGTCTCTGGGCAGTTTTGTAGATAACTGAACAAGAAGGAGACTGAAAGACATTTACAGTTGGCTTGCTACTAAAAAAAAAAAAAAGCTTGAGGAAGGATGTGCACTGTCACGCATGTGTGCTAAATACATAAGTATATTATGAAATGCACAAACAATACTCCAGAAAGGAAAGCGTAACTCTTTTCTCAGTTAGCAATCTTAGAAGTTTACAAAATCCACTAGTTATTGCAGTATTTCATGTTGTCAGCACTCTCTGCATTTGTGCTGTCACCTGCAGTGCCATCTTTAAGTCCCCTCTGGCTTGTTATTTTAACAGGTTAACTGTACTCTTATCTTACTAATGTTCCTAGAAGGGCACAAATTATTTTATTATAAAGAAAAAATGAAATTAAGCTGATCCACAGTTGTGTTGTTTGTAATCATGTATAACATATTGCAAGGAGGAAGTGTAAGCAAAGCTTTTTTAAAGAAAATGAAAATATATTGTTTAATTCTTTAACGTATTTTTGTCAATAAAACAAAAGGATGTTCATAAACATTTCCTTACACTTAAAACCAGTTTCATTGCTAAACACAGGAAGTACCCATCCTTTTAGAAGGCACCATACCAGAGCTTCAGAAACACAAAATTTTCATCTTCCCCTTTTTGGTAATTACAGATTTTCAGCCTTCTTTTTATAACTGTCTAGAATTCTGGTCAAGATTGACAATAGATCTTCAGACATGAATTCTTCATAGTCTCTGTCAATTTTCACATTCTGTTCATCAAGATATTTCTAGAAAAGAGTCACAGCAGTTTCATTAGAACTATCATGGTCTCTGTTGTACTGGTTCTGCTAAAGGATTTTAAGCAGTCATTGCACAGGTTAAGTGATTTCACTTAAACACTTCTCTGAAAGACACCTATGAGAAGCAGATTAAACCTGACAGAATGTTACTGCTGAAATTTAATAATCAATTCTGACTGTTTATACCAAAGGTTTTGGTATCCCAAGTTTATTTAATTTGTATCCACAGACTCGGTGCAGCAACTCTAAATAACTGATACTTTATTGGAAAGAGTAAGTTCTAATTTCCACGTGTTGAACTACAGTTGCAAATGTCTCTAGAAAGATTTAATTCTGAATATCAAATTTTAACTTACCTCTATAGATACTACATGAGTAGCAATCACTTCTAAAAGACGATTCAAGTTATCACCAGCTTTCCTGCTCTCTTCTGTTGTTGTTTGCATAACAACTTGATATCTAAAAAATAAAGACACTCAGAAAGTCACATCCATAATTATAAAATTCCTGACATCTAAAAAAGTCACTTTACCAAGTCTGATATATCATCATGTTTAGCCATAATTTTTTCTATTAGTATTAACTTGAACCAGGTTAGATTTGTATATTAATACTCAACTTAGAAGAAAAAAGACCACGTTGTGCTAACCGGTAAGAAACAAAGTACCTTAGAATCAGAATAGTGTCAGAATAGTCTTTGCAGACTTTAGGCTGTGAAATGTAGTTTGCTTCCAAACTTATGTGACAACTAATTGCTTTACTACAACGATATATATGAAAAAAAGTTACATTGAAAACAGGAGTTCTGCTGCAGTAGAGAAATATTCTAGCAAAATATTAAGTGTTGAGGAGAAACATTTTTCAATTGTGAATTTGTGTAATTAATATACTGAGATGGATACCTGCTCACCAAGGAATTTTATATTAGGGTTCAAGAAAGTGTCTTTATCCTTAAAACACAGAAAACCCAAAATAAACTACACAAACAACTCTAAGTTATGGGCCTTACTGTCGTTGAAGATCATGCAATTCATTTGTGGCTTCACTGAGACCTTCATTGACACCACTCTCAAGTAACTGTTTATGCTTCTCTAACAATTCCAGTTCATTTGCACATTTTTGCTCTTCCTCTTCTGCCTCCTGTAAAGGAAAGAGAAAAAAATAAATAAAAGTGGCATAACTCAGGAATAATTAGTGTTTTTTTTTCTCCTTTATATTACCTGATTGCATCCCAATACTTGAATTCAGAATTCACACAAGTAACTCCAAACTAAAAAAACCCAAGGACATCCCCCCAAACCTGAAGTTTCAGGTATTTTCTGCATTGTCTTCCACCCAAAACCTACCTAACCTTCCCTTTATTTCTCTAACTGTATTTCAAGGTTTGTGTTGCAGCTATTTTCCCTTCATAGTTCATCTCAAAAAGTGTTATTTACATAGTTGAAATAGCTTAGAAATGGACCATGATGAACAACTGTTTCTAGGTTAAAAAAAATAAAATCACAGTTGAGTAAGAAAACTGCGTTTCCCTTTTGTGTTTGAAAGACAAGTACAAAATGTAAGTAATCATCTCTTCAAGGAGAATGACACTGTTGACACTATACTTAGCATGATTAAACACACAAAACCAAACTAAATTCCACTATCAACTAAACATGCAATTTTGGTAAATTACTGAAACATCATTCTTCAAAAATAATTTTAATACTGAAGTATTACAGATAGCATTTAAAAAATTACATGAGGAATTACATGCATACATCTTATCATAACCATCCAGTTGCAACTATTTTATGAGTTCACTTTAAGAGAAAAGTATATGCAACAGCATTGATCAAAAGCTAAATTTCAGGTGGTTTTGAAAGCAATAAATTAATTGCCTTCAGCCACCTAAGCATGTATTAGCCGTGAAATAACGCATTTTCGTGGTTATAGCATAGAAGTTTGGATTTGAAAGAGCAGGTATATTAAACACTAGCTTAGTTCAAACAGCATTTTTCTCCTGGGCACCACAGGCCCACCAAAGCCATGCTGTTGGGAGGTACTGAAGGAGCCAATTAGTTGTTAACTGAGAGCGCTATGTTTTGTTGCTAAACCAGAAGCGAGGAAAAGGATTGGGACTGCTCCCCCACTGGGGAAGAAAAACAAAGAAAGAAACAATTTTATATCATTAAAACATTTAATGTGCTTTTAGGCAAATAACGTTTTCCTTAGTTTTTAGCGTGATTTACTAAAAACTGTAAGCATATTTATTATATATAAACTGAATAGACAAGCCAAGTACTATTAACTCTGCTTTTATTACTGGATGTAGTAGCTTGTGATTTACAGGATCTGCCAAAGTATGACGCAAGATTCTCTTATGAGAAAGTGAGAACTGAGTCACTTAAGGTAGCATTCAAATATTTCTGAAAAGAATGAGAGAATCCTGCAAGAGGAATGGAAGGAAGCAAGGGCAGAGGTCCAAACAAACAATACAAACCAAAAACTTAGGTATAAGTACATGGATTAAGGATAAGGATATGATTAAGGATAAACTATCATCAACCTATAAGAAGCTATACCTTAAGCTTCTGATGGTAAAGATCATCCAGCTTTTCTGCTTCTTCTTTCAGTGTTTTCACACTACTTTTCTTGTCCACTACCATTACATTCACCTAGAATGAAAACATGACCAAGAAAATGTAAATCAAAAAGAACTCCAACATATAAATCCATGCCATCATAAACAACACAGGGCAACCTAGAACTATTTAAATTGGGCCAGGCTGGGATGGCATTAACGTTATTCATAGCAGCCTGTATTGTGCTTTGTTTTGGATGTTGGTAACACACGGATGTCTTGGCTATTGCTGAATAGCTCTTGCACAGTGTCTCTTACTCCCATGGCCCCTCACTGTGAAGGGTAGGGGCAGGCAAGAGTCTGGGAAGGCGCATACCCAGGACAGCTGACCAAAATAGGCCAAAAGGATATTCCATACCATGTAATGTCACGCTTAGCAATAAGAACTGAGGTAGGGGCAGAAGCACGGGGAAATAAAATTCTCCTTCTTCCAATCCATCCTGAACCCAATATTGCTAAAAATCTTCCTGATGACAACTTGCCAGTGATGGTAAGCCACACAACAGGCTGGAATGGGCAACTTATTAAAAACAAATCTTTCCAATGTTTATGGTCAAATATATGTAAGCTGCATAATCTCCAATGCAGGCAATACACATTACTTTAGCGAACAGAAGGAGACCCTTATTCTCACACAAAAAAAACCCCAACAACAACCTCAACCCAACAAAACCAACCCAAACTAAAAAACAACCCACCACATCACACTTCACCCATGCCAAAGGTCAAATGAGACCAACAGATAACATTCTTAGTCCTTATGTTCATTAACCAACACACCTGTTCCAAAGTATCTTCCAAAGACATCTTCCGTTGAGTAGCTTTCCTAATTTCTTCCTCAGTCTGGTTTATGATCTCCATAAGGGGGGCCTGTAATACACATACAAGAGGATCAGTCTAATGCAATTTGTTAGTTTGAACTAAGATGTACCTCAGCACATCTTCTCCCTCTCATGTTTTTATTTAAGCTGCTATACCCTCCAACACCGAATTTCCTTCCCATACTATAATGTAGGTATGGCAATGCATCACTCAAGCTTTTCAATGAAGTTTCATGGAGAGGTTGAGAGAGACCTTTCCACCATTTCCAAAGAAACACATTTTTTTTGGAGTGGTAACAGAAACATTCAGTGTTGACTCTACCTACCTTGATCTGAGTTCTGTATTTGACTAGGCAATTTGGTCCTGCCTCAGGATTAAACTGAATCTCAAAGTTGTGGCCTTTGGAATTCTCAGCGCTTACTGGAATTAATTTCAGCTTTCGAGCCAGTTTATGATACTCTGCCAGTTGCATTTCAATCTGTTCAGAGGAGAAAAGGGCAAAAATCATAGAAGAAATACAAGTGAAAAGCTTGGCAAAAAGCATTCATATAGTACTTTAAACAGATTTCTGAATTGCTCTGTACAAACATGATTCCAAGTCATGCCACAGAATGCAAGAGCTGTATGTATTGACAGTTCAAAAGTCTGCATTATTTGGATTAAATGCTCTTTTATGATTCTTTCAGAATTTGTTCTACAAGGTTTCTCAGGGTGTGTGGGTGAAAGTGAATGGTTTCACCTGTGGTTTTCCCTACTTATCTGCCATACTTTTTTCTGCCTCAATTTTTTTCAGGATTAGCTGATAGGGAAGGAAAAACATGCTTGGAAATATTACAACTAACTAACATAATGATCAGTCATCATGTTGATATGCCTTTTTTCATTGGTTTTGGCAGGAAATGCCACAGCCACACATCCTAATAACAAATTTTAACTTGAGTATACCTCTAGACAAAGCTTATTAAATGCTCTATTTTCTGATTAATGAGTGCCATTTATATACAAGCACCAAACAATATAAGTATTTTTCCAGTTTTTTGTGCTTCATACTTGCACAGTATGAGGAATTCAATACCAAGTGCTTGATAAAGCATAATCCTGCAAAACATATTTAAAACTTCTTTTTTTTAGTTCTCCATCTAGCAAAGCTTTTACATCCTACCACTTACAGGACCACATCTTTTCATTCTGTTTGAGGGACAGAATTGAATTTGGCCCTTAAAATCTATTAGAACTTCCACCAATCTTGCCCTAAATAAGTTGATGGTTAAACTAGATGATCTGAAAGGTCCCTTCCAACCTGGGCAATTCTGTGATTCTAAATGCATGCAGAGATACTGATTCAAAGCAGTAGCTTTGCATTACTTCTTTGCTATGAAATCTTAACATTAGCCTGAAATTGCTTGCGTTAGCAAAGCAATTTCAAGCTAGTGTTATCAAAGCTCTTGATGCTATAGCAGTGAGAGCTGACAGTGGTGCATATTCTAGCTATGTCCCTTATGATGCAGAAAAAAATGAAAAGAATACGTTTTTGTTATGCTCAAAACAGAAAAGGGGAAAAAAAAACCAAGCATTTTTCAGAGAGATTGTAAACAGAAGCCATTCATGTCACTTTAGCCTATTAAGACATATCTATGTTCTTAAATTATTTAGGAAGGAAGTTAGCAATAGTCTAAGTCCCAAGTTAAAGTTTGCATGATGAAAACTGACAGCCACCTCTCAGTGTAGTAGGGTTTTCACATACCGCCTCTTTATTCCTAGCATATTTTAGCTCTTCATTCCACAGCTGATGTTCTTCTGCTTCCACTTCCTTAGTCAGCTTGTTAATGGTTTGCTGCAACTCATTTCTCTCGTGATTTATTCTCTCAATGTCCGCAACTGAGTACTTTTGATTATCAAAGATGTGCTGGAGCCGGGCATTCTCCTGCTTCATTGCTTCTACTTCCATTTCTAAGTTCAGATAACAGTTGCAAAACAGATATAAAATACCAGGCTATATTATTAAACCTAATCTCTCTGTATTTTTATGAATAAATAATATCTGTATTTCAATACTCTAGTGTACAAACAGCTATCAGCCAAAATAATCTCTTTATAAGCAATCCATTTTGGAAAGTTTATTTGTAGCATTGCCATACACTAAATATCTCACTCTGTCCTGAAGCTGAGAATTACAGTTCTTTTAAACCTATTTCTAGCTTCACTATCCCATTTGTGACCAAGGTCTTCTTACCTGCTGTCTCAACTTCCTCATTAACACCTTCCATTTTTTGATCAAGGATGGCTATATGAGATTCCAGATTAGTCAAATAAGCCTGGTATTTCTGGACATCTGCTTGAAGAGACGATTTCAGGTTTCGTAGTGTTACTCTACGATCCTAATAAATGGATGGAAAGAACAACCACTATTATATTAATCTAAAACAATGATCTTATTTTCCAGACAAGACAATAGAGTAATTGGTCGACTTCAATAGCATAAATATAAAATTAAAGAATTTTAATAAATGTTTATCTCCGTGACAGCCAAATCAAGGTAAGCATCTTTAAAATAATAACAAAAAAGGCTGTAAAGATGGTTTATACCTTAATTCTTGCATTTCAGCATTTAGTCTTTGATTTGCATTAGGCATTGCATTAAGAAAGTTCTTGCTACAGGTAATTCATAACTTAAGCATAATAATACACAAGGGGCAGATAAAACTAAGGGCAAGGAAAGCTGGGAATACAAGCAGTACATTTTGCTCAGTAGGCAGGAGTCTCAATTTGCCAGCTGCACAGACACTAAACCATTTTTAAACTCACGGTGTATTAAAAGCAGAATCCATCTTTTCTAACAAAATATTTTCCCTAAAATATATTGTTACCACTGAATCCCATGCTCTCTCCCCTAGGAAGTTCTCATACTGACACTTTTGGAAAAGATAATGTTCAGAAGTTCAGAAAAAAAGTGGCTCAAATATTTTATTAATATTTCAGTCAATACAATATCTGCACAATATCAAACAAATAGTGACTGAAGACTCCACAGTAAATGCCTTGAACTATAATGGTACAGGAGTCTGTAATAACCTGGCCTAATTAAAATTTCATAGAGCACTGAAAATAATTTTCCATTTGTTGTAATGTATCATCAGTATCTTCATTTAGTAATGACAATAATGGTCAATAACAGAAAATTCAACTCTACCATATAAACAAGCGCAGACACAATTTACTAACCGGCTCGCTTTCCTTTTCTTTTTCTAGTCTTGCAATCTCTTCTTGAAGTCTTTTGTTGTCAGCTGCTAAACCTTCTACCTGGAATTCATCTATATTAAATAAATCCTCTGGGGGGAAAAAAAGGAGGGGGAGTGGTAGGGGTTACAAAGTAATCTCACTGAATGTCATCACCTAATCTGAATATCTGTGCTTTAGCTTCAGCACAGTAAAAACTCATTATCTGTAATATACATAAACTGTAAAAAAATCCCATTGAAAAAAACAACCAACAAACCCATCTAAAACCCCTTTCATTACAAAGCAAAATAGGCAAAAAACCCAAAACAAACAAGAAAAGAAATTAGTTCTTCAGTCCTCATGTTATAAAGAGCTCAAAATCACTACTGCAAGGTCAGTTTCTAAACTCTCATACAGTCTACACTGTAGGATAGTGGTTGTTAGATAAGTTTCATCTGTTCCAGCTTCACAGGTAGTCTTATTTGTATCCTACTTTCTCTTCCACATACTTCCTTGCCTATTGTGACATCTTTTCCCTTACTTCCCTCAGTCTTTGCCAAACAACGGCAGGATTACTTTTTCCTACTAATATCTAGTAACAGTCTGGTAGCTTATGTTTCCTCTCCAACTGATGGCTCCAGCTTGCAACAGAAGTGTCCTTAGTCTGGCTTTTCATAGGAGGGCACAGAAAGCAAGAACTATTTTTCCTCCTTTTTCTCATATTCTGTTTCTATTTCTGTGGGTGATGAAATGAAGGAGTCAAAAAAAAATTTTTTCCATCTCTCTGAAAACAAACACAGGTGCATGCTGAATCATATACCGGAACCTTCACAACACAGTTTAGAATCCTTGCAGATCATTTTCAGAGGTTTTAGAAGCTGAACTTTCTTACTCATCAGATGTGCATCCTCTGGTAATATTTTTCTTTTTTTAATTGTTAACTTTGTCAGACAGAAACAAGAGTCATCTCCTTAGATGGAATTTGCATCTGAAGAACTGTATACCGCTTTTCTGTCACAAACGCATTGAAAACAATAGGGTTACACAGGGACAGCTGATAGCAGAGCGTGACCTATCTTGTCTGTACCAGTAACAATGCATAAAAAAAGAGAATTAAGTCAAAGTAACTGAGAGGTACTTGGGAATTTCAGATTCCCTTACCTCAGATCACTTTCACTTGTATAATGAGCAAAACTGATGCTAGGAGAAAAGAAACCAGTAACACAAATATTTCTTTAAAACATGAAAACTTACTTAATTTTGACCGCACTTCTGCATCCAGTTCTTCAAAAGTATCACCCCCTTTCATGAAGTGCTCATAGCACTTAACAGTGTAGTCCAGGAAAAGCTGAAAACAATTTTAAAAGTTTTCAACAATTCAAAGGGTTGTAAAATATCTAGATAGTGTAGATCTACTCAACCAATGAAATTAAACAGACACCAAAAATATCTTTCACTGGTTTGACAGCACTTCTGTAAAAATCAATTTTTTTTCCTTCCCTTTAAACACAGAATGTCAACAGATTATATCCAGACAGCAGGAGGCATACAGAATTCACATTAAGAAAGGTCTGGAAATACTTGATACATTTTTTTCTGGGACACCTAACAAGGATAGTAGATGCAATATTTAAGAATTTATTCTCTTGATGCATATGATCCTCTCAGGCTAGTTTATGGAAACTATAGGTCTGTTTAACAGACCTCTTTGGTAAATATCAGCACTGTACTTCAGACGTGGAGATGTCAGAGACCTGATCTAGAATTAAAGAAAGGTTACCTAAGAGAATTTACTGGAGAGTTTAAATTACACATCTTTCAGAGGCAATTACACCAGTATTGTAACTTTTGTTTCAACATGTATGCATAAATATGAGTGTATAAGCACACATTTAGTTTAAAAGCATTTTTACTTGTCATCTGTCAGGTTTGTAACCTTAGTACAAAATTCTGATTTAATTTGATTTTTGCAATTTTGTAATTAAATGTTCTGGCACATCATAGAAGCCCTTCCAAACATCTGCTGTGAGTTAATACGGAGTAAAATCTGAATAGTACTAATAATCTATGATAAATTAGAAAGAAAGTAAGTGTCTGGATTTTTAAGTGCCTGAATTACATTGCCACCCTATTTTGTGGCTAAGAAGTTAAACATTATGACCAATTTTTAAATGGTAAACAGAGTAGATATTGGCAGGAGGCACCACAACTATAATTAAGGTATTGTCTTTACACTGTGCTGCTGTTAACCTTAGCAGACTAGAGTGCTAAAGAGAAAGATGCCTGAGACCCTACTAAAACAAACAGCATGACGACTCCCCTTCTCCACAAAGGAGACCAGAAACAGAAGCAACTCCGAGAATAAGGCATTTCAATTTAAATACCCAGTTTTCACCAGTAGACTGACCACAATGCCTGCTCAGGAAACTAGCTGCTCAGGCTTTTTATATAATACAACTATACTTCCTAGAAAACTTAGTTTTATATACCGAGCAGAATATATAAAATACAGTTATAATTGTTCTGTTGTACATTTAAATTGTGTTGTTACAGCATATGGCAAAATTTGGTTGAACAATTTTGATAATAATTTACTTTTTATGGTACCTTATTATGTACAATTCCATCATCCGTCTCTCCTCCCCAGTTTTGTCCATCATCAAACGATGGTGCATTTTCCCTCATGGCAGCATACAACTGAAAGGCACGAGGGTACATACAAAGAACAAGTGTGAAGATTCCCATTAGTTTTCATATTAGTTTCATGTTCATAATAAGAACCAGAGTAACATTGGATTAAGATTTCAACAAGCAGGGTGTAATGGTGCTGCTTCAGCACGTGACCAATCACATCAGGGTAATGAGACCGTGTTGACTAAAAGCACAGATGAAGAGGCATTAACTGGACATTCAACAACGCCAAATTGCCTTCCTAAGCCAAATGTGTCTTTTCAGCATAAAGGATGTGATTTTCATGTGTGCCCAATTCAGCAGTGGTGAACTTGTCACAGATGCCAAATTTTGCTCAGATCCGAGCTGGCGGCAACAGAGACTTACCACTATTAAAAAAACCACCAAAACCCAAACAAAATAACCCCACCCAAACACCCCCCCCCCATACCTTATACAACAATCACAGGACACTTGAATAATTGCTATTGAAAATTCCATCCTTAGACTTCAAACTTAGAAGATGGCAGATGTCACAAGGAGATCTGCACTGAAAATACATGATACTTTTTTCACATTTTATGTATAATTGTCATTTTTCCCCCCCTTTCTCATACACAAATTTAACCAGTGCACATGGTAAAAAAACGAAACAAAACTATCATAATAAAACTTTAAAAAACTCAGTTTAAAACTTGCTAAAAGTAATGCTAAGGGCTAGTTCCCAGATTGCAGGTATGAACACTTACCTTTTTCTTTACACAAATACCAAACAAAGATTTTTAGCGTTTAAGAGATCTGTATTAAAACTAACATGCCAGCCTGAAAAGTGGAAATATTTGGCTTAAAGAAGACAAATTCTACCTTGACACAATCAATTAACCAAACCAAAGCTGTCACGATCTGAGGCCATGTGTGTGGTGCTCCCACTGTGTACATGGAGCTTTTTGACAAAGCAAAGGGGTACCTACAAGGCAAAAGAAAATACATTTTAATAGATGTGGCAAACACTGATGAAAACAAAATGGCACATTTTTACATGTAGATCAAGGCACAGAAGGAAGAACAAACTCAATTGTACTTTATACTGTACATCAAGGGAGATAAACTGTGTTCTTACAGCACTATTTTATTCAATTATCATGAGTTTCTCATTTGGTGATTCATAAGATCATAGAATATCTCAAGTTGGAAGGGACCCATAAGGATCGAGTCCAACTCCCTGCTCCTTGCAGGACGACCTAAAACTAAACCATATGACCAAGAGCATCATGCAGGCTTGGTGCCGTGACCACTTCCCATGACTTCCAGTGACTGACTATGCTCTCAGTGAAGAGCCTTCATTCCATTTCCTCATATCCCATTGCTGGTCATGAGAGAGAGGAGATCAGCACCCCCCCCACCACTGCCCACTTTGAGGAAGTTGTAGACTGCAATGAGGCCACCCCCTCAGCCTTCTTTTCTCTGAGCTGAACAAACCAAGTGACCTCAGCTGCTCTTCCTAAGCCTTGCCCTCAAGACCTTTCACCATCTTGGTCACCCTCCTCTGGACAAACTCTAATAGTTCGATGTCCTTCTTATACTGAGGCACCCAAAACAGCACACAGTACTCAAGGAGGGGGCCACACCATTGCGGTGTAGAGTGGGACAATCACCTCCCTCAACTGGCTAGCTATTGAAAAAATGATTGAAGAAATGGACTTTTTTTGCATATCCAAATATTAGGAACAATTAAGGCCTCATACAAAAAAAGTGCAAACTATTCTTTCATATACTCTTTAGCCTCTTCCTATTCAGCTTAGTATGTTGCCTTGGTAGCATCCAGATCTGTCTTTCTCCTTCTGAAGCTACTATGGGAGGAGAGATGGGTACTGCAGTACTAAGGAAAAAGGAGTGGCTGAAAAATGAGGTGATTCATGATGAGACAAAGACCTCAAAGGAAAGGCAACACAAAGGAAGGAGCATCTGTCCAATGGATGATGTTTAGACTTCCAAACTGGGTGTGCAAGCCTGAAGGATTTCCTAACACATGAAAACAAACTGATACACAGGATTCCTGTTCTTAGAGGGCAAGATTCTTGCTTCCTGGGTCAAGTTCATTTTGAAAACAGAAAAGCAACTGACGATCAGCTTAATGTCATGCAATTACAGAAAAGAATTTCAGAACAGCTGCATATCAAAGTATTAATATTACCTATAAATATTAAACACGCAAAGGCTATACTGCTAATCACAGACATTCTCCCAAAATCTTCTACAGATCAAGGAACACAGAAATGCAGATTTTATTCCATCTTTAGACCGACAGCTGCCCAAAGTTATTTTAAGAATATAGGACAAGAAGCTACCGATAAAGTGACAGTTCTAAACAAGTGCTCATGGGCCATTCAGCCTGAGAATTTTTAAAAATTAATTATTTAGGTCCATTTTCTAACTCTCAAAAAACAACTTAAAGTGATTTCTCAAAATAAGCCTTTTATCCAGGATTACACTCTTGGTGTAGCAGAGTAAAGCCTCTTGAAAGCAACTTCCTTTTCAACATTTCAGGTAGGTCAGCAGTTTCAAATGTTATAGGTTAAAACAAAATTTTATTAAATTACTGAGAAGCGAACAGAAAAGACTTATACCTACATCTAAGGAGCCTTGGTGCTTTGACACCATCGTGGGCTCAAATCTACAGAAGTAAAATACGTTTCACTTTTTTTTTTTTTTTTTTTTTTCAAATGAGACTGAAAATTCACCGTTATCAAGAGGCAAAGAATTTTCTTTCTTGGAAAGTGTTGGTGCATTAATGATTCCAAACACTAACTGAACAAGATTAGAAATAAAACTCCCAGCTCCTTAGTGGTTTTTTCACCTCAGAGGTCATTTTTGTTATTTCCACCTGTTGCTTTGAAAGCAGAATGACAGAAATTACAGGAAAAATTATTTTTAACTAAATGAACTGGATCCAACATTCTGAAATTTTTTTTTTAGTTCTTGGATTTTAACCAAATGAACCAGACGAGTCTGTCAGAAAAATTAGTGTCTATCTTTCAAAGTTTAATACAAATAGAGATAATTAATTAGATTTCACATTACAAAGCAAGCTTCCACAAGCCTATAGTTCAAATTTAAAATATATAGCAGTCTGAGAATCAGAGAGCAAACTTAGAACTAAACAAAAGTGAGACAAAATCATCACAACGTTGTAGTTTAAAAGTATCATCTGAATAAAGAAGCCTACCCGTTCTCCCCAGTTATCATGCAGAATTCTTAGCTTTTAAGTTTCTATTTGTATCGTATTAGCACAACAGACTAAAAATAATGATCTTACCCAAGTTCTTTAAAAACTCTGGGAATTTCCTCTTCAAATTTTGAGTCAGGCAGTTCGTAAGAAGGGCAGAGAAACCCATAGATAAAAGTGAAGATTTTTAAAAAGTCCTTAACTGATGGAGACTGTAGCGATTTCATGGAAACATTATGGGCGTAACCATTCTCGACAAGAAACTGAGAAAGAGAAACATGGCACATTAGTTACTAAATAAAATCTAAAGTTGAAACCATGAAAAAGAAATATTTTTTTTAATGTTTTATGCCTAATAATGAACATTTAGAATAAGTTAGTAAGTTACCTCACAAAGCTGTTTGATACATTGTTGGATGAATGCCTTGTCGTGAAGTGGCCTGGGATCCTTGATCTTTTCTGTCCCGAACACACCATACTGACTGTTGCGTGAACCTCCAGCCCCGCTAGTTCTAAGTACAAAAAATAAATATAGTTCTTGTGACAATACATATAAAGAACTCCTCTCTTAATGTTTAAGTCACTACAATTGCTATTTTTATATTTCTTTTGCATTTTTTATGTAAAGGGATGCTTGAAGGTTTTTCTTTATTTAGTATGATTGGAAAACCAACATCAACCTGGAAGCCATGAGGCACACATAGAACAGAGGGAATACTGCATCCTAGATGAATATTTTCTTCACTTTATTGAAAGAAATAAAGTTTAATAGAACAGAAAAACACCCCAAAGATGAAGAGACAAAATGACGTAGGTGATTGAAAATAAAGACTACGATATTTAAGAACAGATCCCTGCAATAGTGGGGTCCTATGAAAGAAGATACCTGTAAGACATCAGAAGACAGAAAGACATGAACTAATCTAAAAGATTACAGAATTTTGGAAAGTTTGCATCTTTGAAGAAACTAAGGCAGAGTGTACTGAAGATATCATTCTTCCTTAAATAGGCAAATGTATTGAGGAGCTCTTAAGGTCTGCAGTGCATGTCATTCTGAAGAGGAAGAATAGCTCTCAAAGCAATTCCTACTCTACAGCATTACTGTTTAGTGATCAAAGAAATAGGTAGGCAGACCTAAAGGTCTGCTGGCCTCAGATCCATTATTTCCTATAATGAAAATCTGTCAAGAGAGAAAAATTACAAAACAATGTGGGACTATTATTATTTTAATTTACAGTACAGCAATCTAAAGCTATCAATACCTCTTCCCAAAAAAGCTGACTTTTCTTTCCGAAGTTCCAGGTGTAGGTTTGCTCATGCTCAGCTTCCCAAATGTACCTCTGTCCTTCCTGAGAGATAGGAAGAAGGATTCAAGTGACTATTTCCACCATTTCGTCTTTTGCTTATGTAAGAAAACTATAAACACAATCGTATAAGCCTAAGTATCGCATCTTAGAAAAGTCAGCTGATTTTAATGCATTTCAATTTTAATGCATGTCCATTATCAAAACCACTTCTGCAACATTTGTAAGTACACATTTTATACACACACACAGCCACCTCCTAAGAAATATATAAGAAAAAGAGTTACAATTTGAAATGTGTCATAGGTATACAAATAGATAAAAGATTTTTGCAGAACTGGAGCACTTTTGTAAATATCCTTGGCTGCAAGGAGTTTTCTTCTCACTGCTCCCATTTCTTTTTTTTTTCCCAGTTGTTACTTGTTACTCACACACTCAAATGCACTACAGTAAATCTCTTCAGAGCGAGTTTTATATACCTATTCTCAGAAAGATGATCATCAACACTTACATCTGAGGTGTTTGAAGACCCATCTTGTTGTTGTCCTGCACTCTCAGTGCCATCATAGATTGGCGACCACTGCTTCCAGCAATACTTGAACTTCGTCTCATTGTGACTAAACTGTAAATCACAATCCATCAGCATTGGAAAATCCAGTATCTAAGAGTATTTTCTTTTTTAAACACCATAATGACTTTCTAAAGGGTCAGAATAAGCAAGAACATTGTACTTTGGACCAACTGCTGTGACAGTTTCCAGAAATATTAGGTTCTCTTTAAAAAAAAAAAAAAAAGTGTACGCCAGACTCCAGAACTACATAGCAACAGCTACAGCTTTCAAATTAACTATTTTATTGATGAAAGTGCCAGTGCTTGTTCCAAACTTACTATTTTGCCCTTATTTATATCTGGTCATTTCTAATCTAGAGGTTCCATCTGGTCATTTCTAATCTAGAGGTTCCAAAAGCAAAATGACTTAAGAAGTTTTCCAGTACAATCAGCTGGAAGGAAGGCCATGCTAACATGGCTACTCTTTCTAGCACTTCAGCCATCCACCTATTTCTTATCCACTAACTCTGAGACTGCTTATTGATTTTGCAAATGATCTCACAGTATCATAGCACAATAACTGGAAAGCCTATTCTGAGATAATAGCATGGTTATCTTCAGACTTCACACACAAAATATAAACTAACTGGAAGTATTGAACTGTCCCCGCAACGTTGTTAAGAGAGATTTTGAGGTAAACTCTGCAAAAAATACCAACTTTTGCTCTCTACAGAGGATCTATTTTATTTCTGCGGTGGGCTCAAATGACTGAATTATAACGAATTGAAAAACCTTCGTTACAAACATTACCAAAACACATTATCAATATAAATTGTGTTTCGCAATCACACTTCTAGTTCCACTTCTCACAAACCATGACAGTTTAGCTTAGGCCCACTTCATAGAATCATCTATATTGGAAAGGACCTTTAATATCATTGAGTCCAATCATCAACCTAACACTGCCAAAACCACACCCCTAAGAACAACATCTATAAGGTCTTCTAAACACCTCCAGGGATAGTGATTCCATCACTTCCCTGGGCAGCCCGTTCCAATGTTTAACAACCCTTTCAGTGAAGAAATTTTTCCCAATATCCACCCTAAACCTCCCCTGGCGCAACTTGAGGCCATGTCCGAAGTAACAAGCCACAGGACAAGAGGAAACGAGACCGACCCCCACCTTGCTACAACCTTGTTTCAGGTAGTTATAGAGAGTGATAAGGTCTCCCCTCTGCCTCCTTTTCTCCAGGCTAAACAACCCATTCCCTCAGCTGCTCCTCATGAGACTTGTGTTTCAGGCCCCTCATCAGCTTCTCTGCCCTCCTCTGGGCTTGTTCTGGAATCTCAATGTCTTTCTCCTAGGGAGGGGCCCAACCTGAACACAGTACTCGAGGTGTGGCCTCACCAGTGCCGAGTACATGGGACGATCCCTTCCCTAGTCCTGCTGGCCACGCTATTTCTGATACAGGCCAGGATGCCGGGCAGTTTACCCGTGACCTCATTTTCTCTGGGGAAGAAGCCGTATTCTTCCATTACTTTACCAGGGATCCAGCACAAACAAAATAAATTGTTTTCACAACCACACCAAAACCAGCAGAGTTAGCTGGAGCCCACGCGCCAGCAGAAACAAGGCTTTCCCCCGGTGCGCGGCCAACGGCTCGCCCAGGGGCCGGCCGGCGGTACCCGCCGCCTGACACCCGCCTCACAGGCGCCCGCCCCAGGGCTACCGCCAGCCATCCAGGCAGCCCTCCCTCCCCTTCATCCCTCACTGGGGAGGGCCCACGTCCCGGAGAAACCCATCGCGACAGCCCCAGCCGTTACCGTTAACGACACCGACGCCCGCCTCTCAATTTCAAATCCGCCCGCCGACTTACGTCACGCAACGCGCCGCAGCGCGTGACGTCACATCGGAGCAGCGAAGAGGCAGGCTAAAGAGTGAGGGGGACGTGAAGAGGTGTTGTCACTTCCGCTTGCCTGGCCACTCACCTACTAAGCCCGCTTGATTGCCCCGGAGATTATTAGGAGGAAAGGTCGTGTCCGTACAACAAGATGGCGGCGCCCACAAGGAGCGGAGCAGCGGCGGTAAGTGCGTGAGGCGCTTCTGTGCTATGGCGAGACCCAGGGCTTCTCTCCGGCTGCAGCAAGGGATGTAGAGAGAGGGCAGTCCCCTTCCTCCCTGCCCCCGTGACGGCTTGGAACCCTCGCGCAGCTCCTCTCCTCCGGCTCCATGGGGCTTGTGGCCGCTGTGCGGTGGGAAGGGGGCTGCTCTTCCCTTGGGCCGCTCTTCCCGCTGAGCGGCGGTGGGATGTGGCCGGGGAGGGAGGGGGTGGGGGGGTCTGTAGGCAGATCCGAGCTTCCAGGCCCCGTGTGCCTGTGCGCCCTGTGGCCTGGTCCCTGCTGCACTGCCCCTGGGCTTGTGTTGCCCCTCCTGAGGGCTGTCGTATAAAATCTTGGTTTATATAATTGCTGTGCCGTGCTGCTGTTTTCTAACTCGTTCAGAGAGTCCTCTTAGAGTAAACTTATACAGTATAAAACTATAAAAACTTGTTTAGTATAAAAAAAAAAGTTAAATTGGGATGTAACAGAAGTCATAATAGGGAAACCTGCTGAAGTCAGAAGTTTCTGCAGTGTGTCCTGTGTGTGCAACGTAACGTCTGTCAGAAGATAGGTGCTACTTTGTTGAACAATGAGAATTCTGAAAAGTGTACTCTTAAAAAAAAAAATTCCCCCAGGAGGCGTTTGCTCCAAGAAGTGCGTATGATTACCAGCTGTGGTTTCAGGGAGTTGATTTTTCTTCCTGAAAAGGGGAGCTGCGATGTCCGTGGTACATCGGCTGACAGCGGGGTGGCTCGTGGATCATCTCTCTTTCATCAACCAGTGTGGCTATGAGGTCTGTGACTCCTGTGCGTACCCTGGTGGTGTCACTCTCAATACTTCTGTCGCGTGTGTTGGAGGCTGTTGTGCTACTTCTACCTTTGCAGCCACCTCCCCATCAAGAGATGGTCCTATTCCCGGTCCTGCAAATTTGATAGAAACAGAAGGTAAAACAGCAAAAAAGAGATACGTGTTTCGGAAGGAGTTCTTTGATATTTCTAAGCCCCATATAGCTGCAGCTCCTGAGGAGCAGCTATGGCAGGGATGCCCTGAGGTGGGTCTCACAAAAGTAAAGGCCAACAGCAACACAGAGGAACACCCTGAAGGAACCAAGAGTCATGTCGGAGAATCTGTTGCCAGTGCTAGGAAGGTATGTTCTTAGTAATACAGTAAACTACAGCAATCCCCTGGGAAGTAATGTACCACTAATATTGTTTTGCACATTTCAGTTTCCTGAGGTTATATAGGAGAGCAGGAACTTTTCCGCAATAGATGCATGGAAAATGTAAGCACTTAGGAGGATGTTCACGTGTCCCTTGTGTCAGTAATGTGCATCCTGTGACTCAAAAGCAGTGGGTTGCACACAAAATCATCTGACGTTGGTTGTGGTCAGGCACTTGAGCTGAAACTGCGGTAGCTGTCAAAACTGCGCAGATTAACATGGAGGGAAGGACAGTAGGAATTTACTTTCAGTATGTAGGTTGTTCAGTACTTTTCCTTATGGACCAAACAAAATAAGAGTCATAGGTCTAAACCAAAAAATGTAATCATGAAGACCTAGTAAATTTTCTCCAATTATTGGTAAACTGTGCTTGGCAACTGAACAAATACCTTCTAGTGTGGGCCCAAAGGAGGCATGAACGTGAACTGTGGCATGCAGTAGGTACTCTCAAATCCCAGTGCCGTGGGTAATGTAACACAGCTTTAAGCCTATGTACCTTGAGAATGCCTACAACAGCCTAGGTATTTTGCCATCGTCTTTTTGCTTATTGGACTTATACTTGTGGTAGAAAAAGAAAGAGATGGAAAGTGTCTTCTCTTTTTAAAGTAGTTAATTTGTAATTCGGGTACGTTTGATTACTTATTTTTTTCCTTTCATCATGGAGTAATATGGATTTGTTCCCCGCCCCACCCCCCCATTTGCTCATTATGCAGAAACGTAAAAGGAAATGTGTATTCAACCAAGGTGAACTGGATGCTTTAGAATACCATTCAAAGGTAAGTCTGAACAAAAGTATATTTCGCAATTGCATGATACCTGACTTTGGATCATGTATGGAATGGTTTCAGACAAGTTCTGTTCTTGTAGCTTGTTCAAGTAATGGGAAGGTCATCTCTCCAGTAAGTAAGTGCATACAGACAGTATCTTCTGTGTAGATCTATGCAAAACAAACTAGACGTAAAACTGCATCTGAGACATTTTTAAGAGCTGGAAGTTGCATTCATAGAATACCTTTTACTGTTATTGATAACTGAGCATTATACAGTGATGAGCTGAATATTAGTTGAACAGGAAGTGACTCATTTGAAATAATCAGCATAGCCTGTTCTGAAAATCAACTCATCTTTAGTATATCAGGACACGATGCTGATATTCAAAGCTTCTCAGCAAAAGTGCTCCAAGATGTCTTTTTTTGGCTGATGAGAAGGGATTGTTTCCTCTGACATCTTACATTTTCATACTAAAGCATCATGAATGAATGGGAACTCAAGTCTCTATTTAGGCTCACGTCAGTGATGTACTGGTGAAGTTACAACTGAATTACACTGCTAGTAAATCCTAGAAATGTGATCTGTGGACAAGGTTTGATGTATTCTTACTGATTTCCTAAATAGTGATGTGGACCTGAACTAGAACCTATGCTTGCTTTCTTTCCTCTTACAAAGGTGTTAGTTATATTGGGCTTTTTATTTAATTCTGTTTCTCTTGGACTATATTTACATGACTAAATTTTTCTTCTTTTATATGTCAACAGTTTTCTAGTAAGCATATACGGTTTGCTATGATACAGTGTATAGTCCTGTAATTATTGTTGTGAATAAGATATGTATCTGTAGAATCACCTTAAAGGAGAGAACTTTGAAGTTCAACGTCCAACATAGGTTTATGAGTCTGAAAACCTTTAAGCTAAAATAAAGTCATTCAACAATAGGAATAAGGGAAGAAATGAAGAGAAGTTTGATGTCTCGAAGGCCTATGTAACTTCAAATCATTTTTAGTGAATACGCAAAAAAGATACAGTTTTGAAATATCTGTGATTGCAGTTAGCCTCTGATACCATTCACAGGTTAGAGTGTATTGGTTTTTACTGTATTTGTAGTGTTAAAGGTTGGCTAGTCAATTTTGGCACTTATTCATATCTTTAGAGTAATCTTCCAAAAAGAACCAAAACCACACAAATTTGTGTCTGCCAGTGAAAGTAGGCATTGAATGCACATGAATTTCAGTCAGAGTAAACACAGGGAACAGTACCAAATATGGTAGATTCCTTCAGCAGCCATTTGTTAAAACCACTGTTTTAACAAATTGTTAAGTCAACAGTTACTGTTGATAGTCAAGAGGCTTCATCCACCTGAGAATTAACACATGGGTGTAAGAAGAAAAGCTGGCTGCATTAATTCACCTGTACAACTTGTAGCATTTCTAAGGATATATTTATTAATTCTGTTAAAGCAATATGCACTTTTACTGTAACAAGTGTAGGTAATAAAAAATTATGACTGTGTCCCCTCAGATATCTAGATGGTGGTGCTATTAAAGAACTTATTTTTAAAAAAATACACCACCACCCCCCATTAATTTGGAAATTGTAATAAAGAGTATTTTGTAAAAACATCTTGTAAAGTTGAGGATTCTATAATGAAGAGTTTTAGAGACCATAATAAGTATTTGAAACCTTTGATAAAGCCACTGTAGCTGGAAATATTGCTATTCTAAATGAGCAAGAATGCCTCATTGGTAATTAAAACTCAAAGGCTCAATGATTTGGGAATAAACTAGGTCTCTAAATTTTGCTAAGGGATGGTGCTGAAGTCAATGAGAGTGTATATATATCTCCAAGAATCTTGTCTTCCTGGACTCACCGGCAGATTATCTGGGAGATGTGTCACTTAGAAAAGTTGCAAAACCAAATTCTAATAACTTAATTGCTTATTGCACTTCCATATTACTTTTAAAATGCATAAACTGTTGTTTTTTGAAACAAAATGTGGAAAAATACTGATTACTTTTTTGTTTTAGATCCCAGTATACATCCCAATTAAAAACGTGTTTATGGGAACAGTAACTTGAAATTAGATTAGAATTTGAATTTATACTTCAAATTATTGCTTTGAAATTCATGTTTGTTTGGAACAATAATATTCTACCTCTATCGTCTGTGAAATTTTTTATTCCGTAGTTTCTCGCTCTTTCTTTCTCCAAGCTTCTAATTATTGCCACTTCACCAAAAAAAAAAAAGCCAACAACAAAAGTTAGCATGGCCTCATTAGCTTGCCCTTGTAGCTTTTGAGTCAATGATCTCAGTATTTGACAAGGATCCTTTTCCCACTCTGCAAATTGAAAATGCTTTGATTTCTGTTTCATTCCCTCATCAAGTAGATACTTGAGAGATCATTTATTTTTACCCTGTTTTCTTTATGGCCATACAGGTCAGGAAGCTCATTTGGGAAGGCACTTTGCATTTAGTCCAAGAAGGACTCAAAAGTGGTTTTCTTCACTGCACTGCTGCAGAACTCAGTTGCAGGAAGAATGTTGTTCCTGGACACGTTGGCTGTGGCTTGGCTGAATTATGTGAAATGGCGAAGCAGCTTCCAGCTGTGAATGAAAGCGACCATCAAGCTGTACATCTGCTAGATGATGAAACCTCTATGTCAGAGCAGGACCTGCTCTCGTGTGTTACAGAAAACAGCTCAAACAGTGCAAAGATAGTTGTGTTAATGGGGCAGAAGTACTTGGTGCCACCAAAAAGCAGTTTCCTTTTATCTGATATTTCATGTTTACAGCCCCTGCTGAACTGTAAGTATCTTTAGGCATTAGAATTTACCACTTCTCTCCTGCCTGAGGAGGGCATTTAATTTCAAGATGACTAAGGACTCAATGAACAGATTTTAATATACAGCATCACACTGATAGAAATATCACTTTGAAAGCTTGCAGCAGCATTTCCTAACTTTGTGCAAACAGGTGAGGGTTTTCAAAGGAATCTCGAGTGGTTAGCAGCTCATGTCATGTGGAGGGGTATCTGTCTCCAGGAAACTCATTTCAAAATCTCAGCCGCAGCATTTTACATGAAGCCCAAAATATGGCAGTTTGTGAGCGTGTTCTGAGCCACTGTCAGTATAGAAGTCGTGTAAATGCATTAGATTGGCACTAGCTATGCTGCTGGGTCCCGATTGCAGGATAAGGCTTTAACATAGGTAAGTCCATGCTGCTGCTGGGGTGGGTTCCTTCTGTCTTTGTTTTTAGCTAGATTTAGACCATGAGAGAGGGATGAGACTATGTGCCTTAAATCAAGGGTTCCCTTACAGATTCATCCTGTTCAGTGGCAGGGTCTATTTAGATAGGCATGAACTGATTGTGAAACCAACCCCAGTGTCCCCCAGAGAAGCTGCTGCATCCCCCTGGAGGTGAACACCACTTTAGCAAGAACATGAGTAGCAAATGTGAGTTGACTTCTCAGCTGCTGCACCTCACAGCTGAGAGTATTGTCTTAAACCAAAATCAGTGACAGGGAAGGTGTGGGATTTTAGAATTAATAACCCGCTTAAAGTAAATCAAAAGCAATCCAAACCAGTGTTCGCAGCCTTAATGGGTCATGCAGAAAGCTTTTTTTTTTTTGGGGGGGGGGGGTTTGAGGAATTCTGCTGTCCATTTTAATTATTCTCTTTCTTCTTCCCTTTCACCTGCCAGAAGAGAAGTATTCCTTGCTGGTCAGCCCAATGTCAGGATAACAGTTCTGGTGTTAATAAAGGAATAAGATGTAGAAAGCATGCTTAATGGACACTAAATATTAAGCTGCTGTTCTTATTATGTATTTAAATAATTAGCTTCAGACTCAATGAAGGGAGAAATACGTTCTGTGGAAAAAATAAAATTGCAGAGTCCTGCTTTTTATGGATCTTCTATCCTCCAACTAAAGTATATCCAGCTTCTCCCATGAAAACTCTTTCAGTTCTCTTCCTCTTGTCCCTTAATTTCCATTTCACGCACTGGGTCTAGCTGTCTGTCTCTCTTCACCTCCAGTAGTGCAAAACACAGTTTTCCAGGGCTGGTTTGGAGCTCTGTGTGTCCCAATTGGCCTGCTGAAAGATCAAATGGGACAGGAGTCTTGTGTTCAGGGCTGCAGTTTTTAGCTCAGCTGGCAGCCTTATTACATAGACGCTGTGGAAGCGTGGAGAAATTTTCATCTTTGAGACTTGCATTCTGCTACCAGTTTTTTTTTCTGAAAGTCTCAAAGATGGTCAAAATTTCTTGGAGGGATCTGACACAGATCACATATATGTTCTTTTCTTAGGTTAATCAGCCTAAAAAAATCTTTGAAGTATATGATTATATAGATTAAAACAAGTATGCTAGAAGCCTTTTACCTTCTTATTTGGAAAGAATAGAAGAAAGTTGTGGTTTTGCTGCATAATTGGCTTTTTAAGTGTTGTCTGTATGTGGGTAGCTAAGCATTTATGAGTTTTAAGTAGTAGATTTATTTTAAAATTTATTTACTCACTTTTTTTTGTAATTTCACTTCTCAGACAAGAAAAAATATGATGTAATTGTGATTGATCCACCATGGGAGAACAAGTCTGTTAAAAGAAGTAACAGGTAAATTTTATTTTAATATCAAACAAACTTTGTCATTGTAGTTTACAAAGGATATTTAACACTTTAATATACTGATGCAATCCAAGACCAATATAACCGTGAGACTGTAGCTTAAACTAGCATAATATTTTGGCACATGCTTATCTTCAAGTCTATGAAGTGTCTCAGGTATTTCACTGAAATGGCTTGGATACTTTGTGAAATATTTGCAAGAGTAGACCTTAAATTATGTAACTGGAGAGAGAATATTAGTCCTTGAGACTTAAAAGGAAGGCCTGGAGTCAGCTCTTTTGTAAGGCCCAGATCATACAGATATTCAGTTGAAATTAATAGGGTTACTTTAACGGGCATAAAACTAGGTAAATGTGTAAGCATTGCCAGGACTGAGGTCCAATTTAGAAGCTTTAGTTTTTAAATTTTTTTAAAATTTGAGTTGTAGTTTGAGCTTCAGTTGGGGTAGAAGAGAGGAAGTGATAATGCAACAGTAAAATCCTCAAGTGCAATAGGAACTTTCTGAGTACTGTATTTTATGAAGTCATTAACTTAAAGTTTTATGGGCTTCCTTCTCCGCTGAGTAACATCAGGCTTATGCCAGTGGAGTTCTCTTGATTAACATAAAATTGTATCCATGTGAAAGAAAGGCAGGCAGGAATTATGGCCTTACAACTTTCTAGAATAACGTCTACTGTAGCTTTTGAAGCTTGTTATGAAGACATAATTTGAAGATGCAGGGACTTATTAGTAGGTTTTACTTTGAAAGCTCTACAGAAACCTCTAGAAATACATAGTTAAACTCATTCAAGTGTTTTTCTTAAGTATGTAAGTTTCTCAAAGGAAAACTGTCATTCACAGGCACAAATTAGCCAGCAAGACCCTCTCTCCCTTACAAAATAAAGGGAAAAGGTGGAAGAGCTATCGCTGCCATTAGTTACCTTGTTGACGGCTAATCTTTGTTAAGCATTTCACATCTGGGTTGTGAATCTTGTTTTCTCTAGGCAGTCTAATCCAGAAGGTACTTTGGATTTTATCCTTGTTGCCCGTTTCTCACTGTTGCATTGTGTAGGGATCCCAGGTACCTAGACAGTGGTTGTCAATTCCAGTAGGCAGTGTGGCAATGTTTTTGATGCTGCAAAGTGTAGGTTCCACGAATTGCAACTCACTAATAGTCCAAAATAGCATCATGAGAAAAATGACAGAATCTAGAAAGCATACTATATTCACCAGTGTAGCATATAGTTAGCTCAAAAATGTGCAGAACTCTTCTGCATGACCAAGAGAACTTTTATCATGAATGGTAATATAAAATAATGAATATCTTCTGCAAATAATTGGAGAACTCATTACTCTTTTATGACCTTCTAACTTGCCAGTCAAATTAGCGTTTCCCTTGTAAATGACTCACTTGTCATTTTCATTCAGAAGAGAGACTGCTTATTAGGAAAAGCGAATAATGTTACATTGACTAAAGAGCTATTTTTCAGTAAATGGCTTTCTTCTGGTGTGAAGATGAGAGTATTGAATTACATATGATAGTTCTTAAATTAAACGTGGGCTTTTAAATTAAGCGTGGGCTTTTAGACTTCTTCAGATTCACAACTCATAATACTTTATTTGGGGTAATAGTAGAAATACGTAGTTAAAGGTTCTGCTCAGTAAAACTTAAGTACGTACACTAGTGATTTTATGTCAGAATCCATCAGATTTGGCCACTGGGTGTCAGTCTTGATCCATTTTTATGACTTTTCAGGAAATAATTCTTGAAACGTCTTGGCTGTGTAATTTCTTTATTAATTTGTGTTGCTTTGCAATTTTTGTATTTGGTATATACTAACTTGGTTTCTCACTGTATTGGCATATAGATACAGCTACTTGTCTTCATGGCAAATCAAGCAGATTCCTGTACCGGCACTAGCTGCTCCAGATTGTCTTGTAGTCATCTGGGTGACTAATAGACAGAAACACTTACGTTTTGTTAAGGATGAACTTTATCCTCATTGGTCTGTGAAGACACTTGCTGAGTGGCACTGGGTAAAAGTAAGTTTTCGATTTGTTTTGTGGCTTTCTTGGAGACTGAGAGAGCTTGCACTGTGACACTTTATAGTCTTAATAATTTGTCTGTTTATCACCATGTGCTTTTGTATTTGGAAGGTTTGGTATCATCAGTATCTTCCTTTTTATCAAAGAAAGTGTCTCAGAAAAAAAATTGTATGTGAAAGTCTTCCGCTGTGTATTTTTAACTCCTTTATGTCAGATTACTAGAGCTGGAGAATTTGTATTGCCTTTGGATTCTTTACACAAAAAGCCCTATGAAGTTCTTGTATTGGGGAGAGTACAAGGAGAAGTAAAGGAAGCCTTAAGGTATGCCAGGATATTTATGGTAAATGTCTTTTTTGAGGCTGCTAGGATTCTCTTTGTATATATCACTTGTTCATTATACAATATAATGTCCCAAAGTCTTCTCTTGGTGTCGTCTTTTGTCTGATTTTTTTGAACCTAAAAATAGCCTTACTAGCTTTGGGATGAGGGAGTGCTTTAGTGAGATTAAAGGATGGGGACATTTGTCTGTTCCTTATATCTGTCTGTGTGTTAGGGAGCTGGCTTAGATAAAAAAGCCTTGTGGATGGGACTTCGTTGGCTGACGGGTTCCCTTGGACCATGAGTCCTTGGCACAGGCTGGTGCAGTTTTGGGGATGCTGATGTTTTGCTACACATGAAAACATACAGGCCTATGCTGTTTGTTCTCAATGGCTTTTTATGGCTATTGTTAACCACGTTTTGCCTAAAGCCTCAGTGATTTCACAAACTGTCCTTTTATATATTATGGTTAAGTGACATTTAACTTCCCTTCAACTTACCTGAAGTTTGACTGTGAAGGAACATCCTGTGTGTTACCTCCCATCTGAAGTAGCCCTGGGAGACCTGCCTCACATTTTTTGGTATTCATTCACATACTTCTTTTCCCGTTCTGATTTATGCGACAGGAAACCTGAAGATGTACTTCCAATTCCAGAACATAAGTTAATTGTCAGCATACCCTGCAGTCTGCATTCGCATAAACCCCCTCTTACTGGTACGTTTTGCTTTATTGTTTCTGTAGGGCATTGGACTTGGATGTCTGAAATGATGTACCTAGAATGAGATATTTTTATATATGAGGTGCCTTAATTTCCCATATGCCAAGCAATTTTGCCCAACAGGACTTATGATTCCTCAACATTTCTAAAAATGTTGTCAGGAATCTATGTTTTTGTCTCTAAAAATGAATATGAGAAGAAGCAGCATTATTGTGTGCATATTTTGGGTAGACATGTAAACAAAAGTTGAGTTTTTTAAATTTTTGTTTTAAATGCTGCAGGAACAGTTTACAGATACTATATGTATGAAGTTATGCCAAATGACCTAAAGCGCCTGGGAAGGGGGGAACTTTGGGAATGTATAAAATAGGATATCTTCTACTTGGTTAGTAAAAGCAGAAACCTCTTTATTATCTCATCCTGAAAGAAATGTTTTTATTTCTGCATGAGCTGCTTATATATCTGCAGTACGGTTGTGCCTTTAAATCCAAAAACTTAATTATTTTAAAATTGTTAACAATAGGCAACAAATAAGGCATGCCCTGCTTGTTTCTGAGGAGCTGTGTTTAATTTACTGAAATTGATGCAGTAACTCCAACCAGCCGGTTAGTGTGGGTATGAATTCAACTTTTCAGAGTTTAGTCCAAAGGATTTGAAGATTTCTGTGTCATACGTTACCTTTTGCACATTGTTCTGGAGCAAGCTTACTGACTAATTTCATCAATAGAAAGTCATACTTCTTCCATCATTATAGGACCTGAGTGCCTTACAATGCTATGGTAAGAAACATTATTTAATACCTCACACAAAAATGGTTTCATCCTCCAAGGGGAAGACTCATGATGAATCTGCAGATATTCCTGGTGCATGTGGTGCTATGTAATCACATCAGAAAAGGCAGGTAGAGGAAAGGCATGATGCTGTTAGAGAGGAGAGACATCACAGTTTGCTTCACTGACATGCTTTCCTTTTTCTCTTCCCAAGAAACAGGGAAATTTCAGTTAGGAAGCTGATCTGGACAGTTATACATTCAGGGAGGCTCCAAAATTTGTGTTTTGGGCTTGTATTTATGAAACTAATATGTGTGTGTGTATGTATGTGTGTATATGTGTGTATAAATATAAATATATATATATATACACGTACACACCTGCTCAAAAACCTGAGAAGACGCATACTTTGGTTAGCTAAAAACTTTTTTTTTTAAAGGCAGTTCTAGGAGAATCTTTTTGCAATTCTGAAGCCTGTTTTACAGCAGAAAGTATATGTGTTTAAGCTAATGAATGGTGGGGTAGTGATTTGTGAGGCAGCCACCTAGGGCCTCTTCAGAAAACCAATACTTAACAGCACACTTGGACACAAACAGGAAACTTGTGAGCTATCCAAGGGTGCAAAACAGCAGCTTTTATATATTACAGAGAATTCTAGTGCCAGAACGGTCCTCAAAACAATTATTTTGTAGGGCAGAATCTAGAAACCACATTGGGGAATCCTTTGATTCTGAATGGCTTTTGAAAGAAATTGTCTGTGCTAATGTATATATTTCTTGAGTCTTTACTTGAATGCTGGGATTTGATACCATTGCGCAACATTTATGTGTCTAATTAAAAATTAATTTGCTGTTGAGGAACACCAGTAATTTACAAGGTTTTCACAAAAATCCATGTGTATCCTACAGTTTTGGCAGCTCCATTCAGAACACGGCTATGGAATGAAAAGGTAGACCATAAGACTGGGACCATAAGACCATAGTAGCTGATGCTTTGACTTCAGTGTTATAAAAGGGTATTGATTTCATGATCAGACAGTATTCTCAAGTGGCCAGTAGAGAGCAGCTGAGCTACATCCTAGAGTGGTTCAGAAGAAACTTGAACAGAAGCAGAGATTTGGCAATGGGGGAGAAGGACACTTGATGAGTCACACACATTCTTCATGCTTTGTTTAAGTAGTAACAAAGCCAAAAATATTAGTATTTACTGATGCTGTCTGGCACTTTATTTCTCGTTACTACTGTAAAGACTGTATGTTGGTGCATATGTATCCACTTAATGACTGATTATAACAGTTTATCTCTCTGGGGGAAGGGAAAGATGTAAATTAAAGTAAGCCATCAAAAAAAGATATTTGGGTTCCTACAGTGCATTTAACCATGAAATTGCAACTGTAGGGGCTTTTAGTGATGCATGGGCCTTGTTCAGTACTTGGAGCTTTAATACGTCATTGTAAATGTACTTAAAATTTCATTTTAACGCATTTGCATAAAGAAGCTTATTACTCCAGGTTTTGGTTCAAATAACAGCAGGTTTTCTTCCTAATTCAATTCAATGTTGCTCTTAGAAGACATAGAAGTTACTGTGTTACACAGACGATGTGAACTAATGTAGGACTTCTAACATACCTTTTCCTTTTCCTGTTTTATAGATTCTTCTTGTTACAGCCATTTCTCCTTCAATTTTTAATTATGTACGTTTATGGCTAGAAAATAATATAGGACTATGCCTAAAAACATTGGAATTCATTCTTGGCTATGTTCTAGCCGCTTTGCATATCTCTTGCAGAAGAGTGCAATGGGAAATATTTGGAACACTCTTCTGTAACAACCCTGGGTTGTTAGGCCCTGTTATAATAGTGTTCTGGAAAGTAAAAAGAAGTAAAAGCCTTTTGTTTCCTTATGCACTGTGTGAGCCCTTACTGTTAGACTAATTGATAGGTCCATCAATATCTAGGTTTAACTCGAAGCTCAGAAAGGATAGAGATGTAAAGCCATCTTTGTGCTGAGTTTCACATCTTTTTCTGGTCATACTCTGTTCAAGGATTAGGCAAACTGGGCAATAATTAGAAACACTGCAAACTCTTTTGAAGGGTTACTATGAAATGAGTTTGGTGCTATGTTTTGTGTGTTGTATGGCTCACAAATCAGACAGTAAATAGCCAACAAAGTAACTTTCACTTTATGTGGTGTGCAGAACTTGCCATTTAGGTAATGGAAGCCCAAAAGATAAGGGGAAACTGTTGCTTGTTTCAGAATTTTTTTTTTTCTTATTTAAACATTTTTAGCAGCATGCATCTTCAATACTTCTTGGGGATTAAGAATAAGCAGGTATGGCAGGTATCCTGCCTGACCACTGGATCGCTCTTTGGAAGGAAGTGGGTTTTCTACAAGACCAGTGCTCTATCTACCAGCCAGCTTGGTGCTGGCTTTGTGTGTCCTAGGGCACTACATGCCCAAGTATAGATGCCTGTGTTGTTCTCATAGTGTTATTACACCTGCAAGGGATAAAGAATAATCTATTTATCGTGTGTTTAAGCTGTTTATTGTCAGTGGTATCTGTAAGCAGATAGAAGTAAATGTGGTTGGTGGTGTTTTTGTTGGTGGTGTTTTGTGTTTGGTTTTTTTTTTTTAATCTATTCCTATTGTAGAAAAACTTATATTTGATCTACTGATGTAGATCCTGTAACCTGTTATCAGAGGAAAAAACCCCCAGAGTTTACTTAAGGGCTGCAAGTCAGATCTGTGTTAAGATAGCCTTCTGGTGACGTAAAAGCCTAACAAAGAAGCTATAAATTATAACTTGAACACTGACTTTTCCTATTTTAAGGAAACCAGTGTAATGAGATTTTATGCCAACAAAATACAGCCACGTTATTGCCCTCTTGATATGGTAATTTTCATTGCAGTGGAAGTTACTGCCTGTTGTGATTATGTAAATACCTACAACCTAGCAATGAAAAATCATACCACAATGTAATCTTGAATTATATGTAATCTGTCTCTGTTTTTAAAAAAAGCTCTGGCTTTAAAAAGGACCCCCTCTCTGTCAGCAGGAGAGGGGGAGGCTCCTGGGACTTCCTTTTTAAATTCTATAACCAAATTGATTGAGAGATTGGCACAAACTTCCTGCTTCTGCTGAGCTGACCGTGTTTTTTGCTACCTCTTTTTTTGCTTTCTGGCAAACCGGTCTTTGAGGTTGGTCGAATCTGTGCTTCTAAAACTTGTTCTCTTAGGCGTTGAAGGTTTTGGTGCTCCGTTTTAACTGTTTTTGATTACTGGACTTAGTGCTGTGATGATATTTTTAATCTATACATTTTAAGAACAAATGTCAATGGTACTAATATGCTGTTAATGAAATTTTGTCACCGAAATAACTGCTTCCTCTACTTAGAAGCCTGTATAAAGCACAAAATAGTTTTATTTTGTTTTTATATGGAGGGTGGAAAAAAGTTATGTAAAGCCTGACTCTGCAGTAAGCTCTGCATGATCTTATGCCCATTAGGGTCAAAAAGATATCCTACAGATGTCAGGATCTGCTTACAGAGAGCTTATTGAAAGCTTTGGAGCTTTGCTTTCCACAGTCTCTTCCTTCTCTTCTGTGGAAAAAGTGAAACCTCCTGCAACATGGGCTTGCATAGGTGATCAAGAGAATAGATTTTTGGAAGACCTTTGTTAAAGTGATAGAATCATAGAATGGCTTGGGTTGGAGGGGACCTTTAAAGGTCACCTGGTCCAACCCTCCCTGCAATCAGCAGGAACATCTTCAACTAGTCAGGTTGCTCAGAGCCCTATACAACTGGACCTTGAAGGTTCCCAGGGGTGGGGCATCTACCACCTCTGGGGTCAACCTGGTCCAGTGTTTTGCCACCCTCATTGTATAAAAAACTTCTTCCTTATGTTTAGTCTGAATCTGCCCTCTTTTAGCAGTGCTTGTTGCGACAGGAAAAGGGTTAATGGTTTTGAACTAAAAAGTTTGTCCCCATCTTCCCTGCAAGCCCCCTTTGGGTACTGGAAGGCTGCAATAAAGACTCCTTGGAGTCTTAACTACTGAAACGTAGTTAGGAATTTATTCTCTTCTCCAGGCTGAGCAACCCCATTCTCTCAGCCTGTCTCCGTAGGGTAGGTGCTCCAGCCCTTTGAGCGTGTTGGCAGCAAATTGTGCACAAGAAATACTTAGCTAAATAAAGTGTGGAAAAAGAACAATAAATTTTACCACATTTTTTTTAATATGGTGGGTTTGCGAAATGGTATAATAGCAGCTACTCATAAGCAGTGTCTAATTAGATGAACACCTGTGGCACCAAACAGCAATGTTCAGTGCAGCAAGTTTTCTGTCAGAAGGTACATTTTCTTCTAAACCTCCCAGACTCTTCTCTGCAAATGTTGGTTTGTTTAAACATTTTAGCTTGCCTCTAAAAGAAGCAGGTTTTTAGAATAAGATTCCTGCTGGTAGCAGGATTTTTTAGATTTAAAGCTGCCTAGGTGATAACCCATCTGAGACATTCATTTGACACTTGTTAGAGACCGGGGGAAGGAGAATAGATTTATATGCCATGCCAAAATACAAGAAAGTCTGGAAAGACCCATTACAAAATACTTATGAAAAAGTTTTGAGTGGATTGAAGCTTTGGAAGATGCTATCATGTAGGTAGGAAATGCATCTGGGGTTGCTTAACACTCAGTAGAAAGTGAAGTGGATGCTCAGCTTTCTGCAACAGGAGCGATCTGTGACAAGATCAGCTGGGATCTCACAGGCAGTCTGTGACTGGCAAACTTGGTGCAAAAAGTCAGAACTTGGATTGCGTGAAAAGAAAAAAAAAAAAGCTTTTCTTCTCATACTCTGATGTATGCTGATTGCATGTATTTTTGCTTTCTGCAATGATCATACCTGATGAGACTGAGTCAAGCAACATAATGTTGGATTTGAGCTGTATTTTTAAGCCACAGAAACTCAGAAACCACTGGGAGATCTGAACAAAAATGACGATGATATTCTTTGAAAAAGGAAATGGTTTCATAGTCTTTTTTCTTTTGTCCTCTGTCACAAAAATAAAAGCTTAACATGTAATTTTTAGTATAGATAATGTTTTTCAGTGTTTCTGCCTCCTTTGTGCTGGGTATTCCTTAAATGTTCACTTTTTTCATGCATGTTTTTATATGTAATATCTTTGTAGCTATTTACGGAAGCGTAGTTAAGAATTTGTTTGATCTAACCACAAACTAAATGGCTCTCTATGACAAGTAGCATGTTTAGCAATAAACTGTTTGCAATAATACTTTATAGGTGAAATGCAAGATCTTTTTCTATCACTTCTAGAATACCAGTCATAATCAGTGACACAATGTTAATGACAGGCATCTATTTATTTGGATTTGAGCAGTAAAAACGCCCCACTGTGGAAGAAATTTGAGATTTATGTTACTGAATGGAAGACGACAGTGTATAAATATTTCTTCAGTTGCCAAGCTTGTTTTGGGGGGAAAAAGAAGTACCTGCATTTTTATAGCCCTTTTAGTGCTGTGTTGTTTAACTGGTGTTTCTTATTTTACCTTTTAACGGTTGTCATTAAAAAATGCTTTTGTGTCCCCTTTAAGATGTGGAGGAAAATAACGTGGTGTTAATTAAGGAAAGGTTTCATTTATTTTTAGAAATGTTACCCCTGTGTTATAGGAACTAAGTGAGTCTTTAGGAGGTGTTTGGTTGATATTAGTGAAAAATTCAGAACTCATTTATGTAGAGGCTGAAATAAATCCTCATTCCCTTTCTCTAAATGAAAACCAATAAATCAAGGCTATTGAAGGCCTTGACAATATTGTTTAGAATCTCAAGGGCACTTGTTTAAAATGACTTTCTCACTATAAATAGTCCAGGTGTTTGATGAAACCCTCGAAATTAATTTGCTGTCTCTCCCTTTTTTAATGAAACGTTCTGTTTTTCATCCACTAGCAGCACAGGGGAGATTTTATTTGTTTACTGTTGTTACTTGTACCTCTGTCACCGTTGTTACCTTTTCTTTTTGTTTTTTCTCTCCTGCACAGCGGTTCTGGCAGAGTTTATCAAGCCAGATGTGGAATGCTTGGAGTTGTTTGCTCGCAACCTACAGCCTGGCTGGACCAGCTGGGGAAACGAGGTTTTGAAGTTTCAGCACATTGATTACTTCACTCTTCTGCAGAATGAAAACTGAGTTGGGTCTTGTAGCTTAATTCTGAAATGCCGCGCCTTCCCAGCAGGCTCTTGAACTTGCCTTTATTACTGATGGGACACTCAGAAGATAACAGAAACAAACCCAATTTGGTTGAAGTGGCAGGACATCCGTTTAATGGTATCTCCATTTGTACAAGCTCGTCCTTTGTTTTGATGATCTTGAGATACGTTAGAGTGTAAGTCCATCCTTGTCTTCTTCAAACCTCAAGAAAAGAAAGATATTTTAAAGTACTCTCACTGCAGCTGTCGAATCTGAGCATCATAAGTGTTACAGTGTTACACTTGTGATGTATTATTTTTAAAGAATGTTAATGTGTTATTTTTAAAGAGTGGCAATGGAAGTAAGCAGTTCAGAATTACATATGTTTTCTTAAAGATGATCGTTTTTCGCAAAACAGCGGGTTTTGAACTAAAATAATTATGGAGGTAGTGTATCTTCCTACATGTTTGTATCTGTCTACCTCAGGAAACAAAAGGAGCGGTGCTGGTGCTTGTGTTAATTGGCAAGTGAATTGTTGACTGACCGCATTCTATGTAAAATTACATTTTGAATCAGTCAGCAATTCTGTCTTTCTCTTTATGGTGTTCATTCTTTGAATACATTGTAAAGATCAGTCTCAACATCTTATAAATTCTGCATATGCAGCTGTTAGATTTAACTGAAATTTTAACAGAATATAGGTATTTTAAAAAAATCTCTTTTCTTATGTTCTTGGAACATTAAAAAGCCATGCCGGTGAGCTGTATTTTTCAGCTAGCATAAAAATGACCTTTCTTTTTTTTTTTTTTTTTTAAGAATGGTACACTTTGTCCTTTGCTGCCCTTAAATTTGCTTTGAAAAATTAAAAAAGGAGACTTAATGAAGCTTCTGCCACTTACTCATTTGCAGCAGTAGAGAGAGAGCTGCTGGACAAGCTGATTTTCATGATGGCAAGCTCCTGAGTTCTGACTGTATATAATGGGGAGCAAAATGCATTACATACCTTCTCTACATTAATTTCCCTTTTGGGAGTCTGATGAGGTGTGAAGGTGTTTAAATTAAACTTTAAGTGTTAGCAGGTTATTTTTTAATCCCTTGTAATAAAATTAAAATAAAATTTTGTCAGTGTCTAATTTCCAGACCAAATTTCTTTATTACCGTTCAATTTCATGTTTTGCCTATTGGAGCAGTAGAGTATACAAAACAAGGAAGATGCATTTTCCCTCCCCCTGTTAAACATACTCAAAATAACTGAATGATGTAACAGTGAAAGTAGTTACCAGGCAAAACGCTTTTTGCTGCATGATTTTATGTAGCCTACATCTTAAACTGTCAGTACGTAAGCAACCTTACCTACAACTACAAGGGCTAAGAAGGTTCTTTATTTGCTTTCAGTATTACAAGACATTCCCTACCTGCAGCTTCTGAGTACCCAGGCACAATTCCCCTCCCAAGATGGTCTCATCCAGTACTAAATGAGTGTATGAGACTTAAGTATGGAATAAATCATAGCTGCTGTACGTATCTTGTTTTTCCCTTTGTACTCTGTAAAACAGCACAAGAAATGATGATATTGTCTGTTCCCCATCCGCTGCTGTGAATGGCTCTAGATTATCCTTTAATTGCAAATAAAGGAAAGGGATGAACAATCTTGGAGAGCGGGAAGCCACCTTTCCCCTCCTCTGAGCTAAGCAGCAGAACCCTTCTTCAAGCTGTTTAAGAATTTATGATCTATTTAATCTGTCTTTTCTATGGAGTCCCTTTGCAAGTCGCAGCCTTCTGCCACGCTCAGAAGCTGAGCAGCGAATTCCAGCAGCTGGGAATCCAGCCTCCTGAGCATGGTTTGTATGGAGATGTGCAGGCAGGCTGTAAGCTCCTCAGGCTGGAAATCAAAAGTTGAAGATTGGAGTCTAAATAATACCTGATCTGTCATAAATACTTACAAAACTGGGCCTTGTACAGCAGTTTGCTCTGCCACTTTTCCAGCCCTCTGGCTATGAAGAAAACCTTGTGAATATGGCAAAAGTGGTGTTCTCCATCTGCAGCCAACCTGAAACCACTGGGTTTTCTCAGGAGGAGGTTTAATGTATCTCAGTTTGTTGCTATCTCAGAGATCTCAGGGTGGTATTAGCAGTTGATAGTTTCAGGGTCATCTTTTAAACATAATTATTCACCTGTTATGCTTAATTCATAATTTAAATAGCCTCTTACACTTTGCTAGCTGTCCCCAACCAGCCCTCAGATCTTTCGGTGTCAGTCAGATGATGCCTCTGAGGCAGAATTCAAAGCGTACTGAAAAATCAGTGACGAGTGAAGCCAGCTAATATAAAAGGACAATTTAAGATCCAATTTCATTTTATGAAAGAATAATATTATCTGTACCACTTGCTCTTTTGTGGTGGACAGATGCCCTCTCTTGTGTCAAGCCCTGTATAAAGAAGGAACCGTGCTCTGAAGAGTTTACAAACTTGGTGAGAAATGACAGAACAAGGGAGAAGATAAGGATGGAGGAATACAGGATAGTAATGAGATGTTGAGGTGAATATGGTAAGTAGCAGCCTAGGTATTATGGCACATCTTCAGTGTTTCTAAGAAACAATAGGTTTTTTCCTCCAATTTTAGAAGAGATTTTCTGCTTTTCTATTTTGGTATGTTAAAATTCACACATTCCAAGGACAAATAGGTGAAGTGTGTATTTTACTCACAACGTTGACAAGAGAGAAGTTTTTTTCAGTTCTAAATTCTTTTTCTGGCAGTTTGGTGAAGTGAGAACTGTGCTCAGGAATTTTCAGAAGGTACTTTATTTGGTACACCTGCTGTTGTTTTAGCAGGACAATGATAAAAAAGTGCTTTGGCTAGGTGTTCTGCACTACTTAAGGCCCCTTAAAAGTATGTCTTGTTGCAAAAAAGAAACACTCGGTTCATAAAGCAATAAGAAGTAATTTTAAGCTATTCCTATATGTAGAGTACATCAAGTGTCATAATCAAACTTAGTTTTATGAAGCTTCAGGTTTGACTATGATTTTGAAATGTCAAATTAGCATATGACCTTTACTTGTATTTTTAAACTTTTATAAAGTAAAAAGAATTACACCAGTAAGATATGTTTTTGGAATAGCGATTGCTAGGTGTGAACTCCTGTGGAGACAGGAAAGTTTCTTTTGCAAGATTAAGCGTTATTTAAAAAGTGAAGTAAGTGAGCAGCTCTTACCTCTTCATAGGATTCAGCTCAGGTAGGTATCAGCAGCAGTGGAGTTGCCTTTGAAAATCAATTCCTAAACTATATAGACAGCGATAAAATAACAGGAGCAGAATGCTACTATGCCCTGAGAATTGTGTTCATTAACCTCAGTGTACCATTTAAGACTTACCTGCTGCTTATTTTGGGTTGAACACAACAGTAAGGGAATGGAAGATGGCTAGAGAATAGCCAAGGGATGAGGTTTGTTCAAGTTACTTAAATTAGTCTCGTGGTGTCCCAGCTGGCAGGGATTTTCCCAATGGGCTGACAGTCTAGCGGAGCTTGCCTGACTTAATGACTTCTGCCACAGAAACATGTTTTTGTTGTCGTGGCTAGTAGGGTCCTTGTGCAGCAGCACATCCTGTGCCCTTCCGTCCTCACCTGGGTGGGGATTGCTTTTTGCGGAGAACACGGCCACAGAAAGGAGCTGCTGTTTCACAGAGCCAATGTCTAAACTGCAAGACCTAAAAAATGCTTCTCTGGCCTAGCTCTGTGCCCTGGATACAACCTGACTCCATAGGAAGCATTCCCAGGATCAGGAGGAGCCCCACTGTACTTTGGTCCGGGCTGGTATTGGTAGAAGAGGTACGTGCTGTTGCTGTGACCTAGCGTGACTCAAGGGCTCTGCTGTTACAGGAAATAAGATCAGATAAACCCTTCCTTGAAATGACTAGGTATTTTTCACTAGTGGTGGTAATTGAATGCTGATGTTATTTCAGGAGTAGTGGGAAGTTAGAAAAAAACAACCAGGAAGAGAAAGTAGTAGGAGTAGATAAGCTGCCACCCATGCAAAAAAGGCATGGCCTTCGTCTTGTTAGTAACAAGCCTTGCTTAGGGACATGTCTTGCCTAGGGACAACATCTGCTTTGTTGTATTGACAAAGCTTGAGCCTGCAGTTGCTAAACAATTAAAAACCACCATGTTGGGAGGCACGAGTGGAGATTTTCATTGTCAGAAGCAACTTGCATGGACCAGCCTAACTAGACACCTTTGGGAGAGGACGCTCCTGCAAGACAGCCTTCCTAAACTGGGTCTTCCAAGTTGTTCCCAAGGACAGAAGGGGAGCTTCATGCACAACAGTATAATGGAAATCTCACCCAGAAAGCTGTTTCTATGGCTCAACCACAAGTGCTCTTTGCTGCTGGAGAAGGCATCTTGGGTACTCCAAACTAAATGGTGATAGCCTGAGAAGAGTGGCCTGGTGGTCAGATGTGAGAGGGCATGGCAGCAGAGGCATCTGAAGTGCCACGTTGCCACACTCTTGGAGCTGAGGATTTGAAATTGTGGCAAGAGCGGAACTGCCTGCTGTCACAAGGACTTAAAATGTGCAAGCCATGTGAGAGAAAGCTGTGATTTCTCCATTAATCCTTGTGTTTCCTAATTTGTAGGAACAAGGACGGAAAAGAATTAGCAGTAAATAAGATAAACACAACAAAAGTACCATAGCAGGATTGTTCTCCGTGACTGCAATTTTATTTATCGGTTTTCTGGTGCTACCTGTTTGATAGCAAAAGAACAAAATGAGGCCTCATTTGATGACTGTAATGGAAATGATAGCCCTGCCTCTGAATATAGGTGACTTTTTTCAGATCACCTAGGGAGATAGTATTCAATGTGAATGCACTACTAATAAAATGCTATGAAGGCAAATATTTGAGTGAGATATTTTCCTCCTGACATTCAATATGCATTGGCATGTCTTCTTTTTTCCACTGTCAGTAGGTAAATTGACTTAAAATAAAATAGCCATGCTTATTGCTACTTGGAATATTGGGCACCCTCATTCATTTTTCCTTTTATTTTGTAAAACCCAAACAGTATTTTCTGCTGAGGGGGAAGGGAGAGGGAGGTCAGACGTTCTCGTTTTGTCTGTGACATTACCTCTATTTGCCCCAAATTAAACCTTGTGGAGCTGACAGTCCCATAAGCACTCGGAACCAGTGGGATATTCCTCACCCTGACCTGTCTTAGACCTCCTCTTTTTCCCGTTCACTTTTCTTCCTTAAACAGCGTTTCTTTCACAGTTAATGTGTAAGAAAATGAGGGACCATAAAGAGGACGTGACAGACAACGTGGTAAGCGATGCCCAAAATGCAGTGGAATAATGAGAATTGTACGCTTTCATAGTCTAGTCCACAGCTAGTCCCACAGCACTGCTCATGGCTTTCTAAGCCACTGTTGTGGACTAGCTTATACAGACTTTTGAGAATTTATAATCTGTAAAGATCCATCTCAGCCTTTTTGGAAATGGTAGCATTTTTCAACATGGAAGACACCGTTAGCACAGTGGACATTGCACACTGCTGGTTACAGGTCAATTGCAGAAAGTACAAAAATCTGAATTTGATTTCTGACCTTTTTTTCCTTATCATATTTTCTGTTTTAAAAAAAATATTTTGCTTAAAGAAAGATCCAGGTAAGAAATTGCGTTATCCATGCAAATTGCAAGATGAAGGTCAAAAAGAGAAAAATGTCATAGTTTTCTCCTCCGCCTAAAGGAGGCAGAAATTAGATAGAAATTGAAAGAATTGCTAATAATGTAATAGGCTAAAAATACCATCAATGCGGTCATGATTTTACAGGATCATTAACTGAAGTTTGTAGCTAAATTTTACCATTTTATTTAATAGTATTGTCTCGTAACAGTTATACGCTATTAGTTCAGGAGACAGCTTATTGAAAATATTTTTATGACACTGTTACTGCCCTCAAACTGTTCAATGTGTGGTTTTAACTATGTGACCTTTGTATCTTCCATTACTCTGTGCACTCCGAAAGTTAGGCTGAGTTCAGAAAGGAAGTATGTGTCCTTTCCTGAGGTTCATGGTTCATCTATTGCTTCATATAACTTCAAAGAGACAGTTCTGACATAAAAATTACGTTTTCCCACATCAAAGTGACCCAGTCAAAACTTCCATCTAAAATTTTATGAGGCCTAGAGCCTAACTCATTAAAAAAAACCAAGAGGGTTTAGATTACAAAGAGCTATTTCTGACCAACTAACGGGCAGGCAAAGTTACAAGGATTTCAAAATTTCTAACAAGGTCAAGGAAGCGCAGAACATAACAGGAATCTAAACATTTTTACAATTTTCTCTGCATGATGCAACTTACACATATATATTATTATTTTGGTCCTGTGATCTTCAAGGTTAGTTGTGATAACCCTCAAAGTAAAAAATGCCACAGGAATCAACAATGTTAATGTTCCTTCTAACATTATAGGAGGAAACTTTCTGGTTTTATAGCGCTGAAAAGCCTCATTTACAGAGACTGGGAACTGTCTTACACAACAATTTCATTTTGTTGATATAATCATGGCTTTGTATAACCATTTACATAATGACATTATAGGTCTGTAAGAGAAACAGGATTATATTATTCCATAACTAAGTTACTGAGGTTTTGGTATTATACTGAGACTCTGCTTTTACATATGATTTTCATGAGAATGCTATTAAAAGGAAATGACTTGCCCATTATCACACTGCTCTTTTTGAGGTCTTAAGTAGACCTCCAAAGCCTAGGCGTTTTGCTGTCTGCTGGTGGTAGTTGGCAATTTCACTCCAAATCACTATGGTGAACAAACTTCATTTAAAAGGCGTAGCTTGTCGATTCTTGTCCCCTGCATACACGTATGAGAAGGTGAAGCCCAATAAAATTTAATACCTGGCTTTGTCCCATGTGTTTCTTTACAGGAGGATTTAATTATTGCACAAAGCGGTGTGTGCAAAACAAGATTTCCCACGCATTCGGAGAGGAATGATGGGCAGTGAATAGTGACCGGACAGTGGGATTGGTCCTCTCCATGGGAGATGCGCTTCCTTGCAGTTGATCCCCCTGTAGTGGCCAGCACTCTGCTTGGAAAGGTTGCATCAATAATAGGGGATTCTCTTAAAATGAAGGCGTTGCCTCTGAGTTTTTAATTCTCAGTTATAAATCTCTACTGGAAATCTAAATAACTCTCTGATTTTTCCAGATCTCATCATTATGCAAAGCCTCTTTGCATGACAGTAGTAGCAAAAGGAAGTGAAAATAAATCCAAATGCACTGGTAGAGTTAAGACTCCCTTTGCAGCCTGGAGTTGTGAGATGATATGTGTTGTCTTCATCATTTTTTACTGTCTAGCTATTTATGAAATGCTTACCCAGTGAATATGTAATATTCTTCATTTAAAATCTTGGTAGTAGATATTCAGTCTGAGACCAGCTGTGACACTTAAGTATTTCCTGCTTTGATGAACCAGATGATGAAATAATGTAATTAGTCTCCTCATGAGGAGCAGTCAGAAGTATGATAGCTTTCCTATTTAAGAATCAATAAAATGGCAAGATGGTAAAATCTGTCAGGGCATCTGTAACATGAATGTTTCATTATGAAAAAATGGAAGTTTCATACAGATCTGATTAGAGAGGATTACTTACCTTTCTTTGCAATAGCCAGGGATTAGCAAACAGTCCTTACCGTTTCGCATACTCTATGTATTTGTGTGTTTGTGAGAGAAGGGAGTATGTGAGTAAGATTTACACACACAAGTATTTAGTTTTCTTTCTCCCAGTGGGTGCTATAGGTGATTTCATTTTTGCAGGACCTTTATTCTTTCTCACTTTTCTGCATAGCACTTCTTGGAGGTAAATGCAATGGTCCTCAGATGGTATGAAGTTGGGAAGTTTCACTGAAGTTGATGAAATTGTGCCAGTTTACACCAGTAAAGCCATAGTCCTTTGACTGGCGTTTCCTTGTGTCCACTTTCCCCATGACTGATGATCCCTTCTGTGAATTTCTCAGCTTATTCAGACTGTAGAAAACAACAGACAGCTCTCTATAAGGCAGGCGTAGTATTTTCTAAACCATCTGTGACTATTTTTTGACTCATGTTTTTCCATGTGACCCCAGCCTTTTTACTCACTGCATCAGAAGTAGCTCCTTCCATGTCTTGCAGGGAAATCAAACCAAATTATAATTACAGGCTGCATGTGTTTATACTTAATCCTTTGCCTTGAAGGAACTGAGCTAATGCTCGCAGTTAAGGGTATTTGCAGTTCACTGTTTTATGAACTTGGCAGCCTTGCGTTATAATCTACATTTGTATCCCACCTTCTCTAGAAATGAACTATAGCTGCTCTTGCTATCTAATGTTTTTAACATCTTTTATATCTTTTATTGACCCTTAGAAACATCACAGACCGCAGTTTTAGAAATACTGAGCTAAGTATCTTGCAATTCTCGCTTCTAGGTCACAGGGTGCGTTGGAGCTATACTCTCTCTTTTATGTTAACGCTTTCACCTGTAGACGTTGCCTTTTATCTGCTTGTCCTAGTACAGCTTCCTCATGTTGAGATATAAATCTGTTTAGATTGAAAAAGACCAAATATTTCAGGAGGCTTTCTAAAAGCAGACAAAGCATTTATCTACTTTGGTTACAAATATTCCAGCTCTACCTAACAGAGCTCCGTGTCTGGGGAGAGCTTAATATCATATACAGTTCTCCCACTGGATGGGGATCTTCAATATATCATCTGTGAGCAGTAAGTTTCTTCTTTGACATTTACAGTTGCTGTTGCCATTTCTTACCTTCTAGCGTTTCCAGGCAGTGAGTCTTCCAGGAGGGCCTGAGCTGTCTCGGGCTGAGGCTCACTTGTCTCCTCTGGGAAGCTGTTTTGCAGTTTCGAATGCCTCAGCTATTCATAAAAAGGCAATGCGACTTTGCTAGCCCTGAAGAGTACATCTGTCTCACTGACTCACCACAGAGATGCTGAAAACAAATATACTTGCCAGTCCTGATGGTGGGCCTTAGTTGGTTGGCTATTTCATGCAGCTGCAAGGACAAAAGGAAGCCTTCTCAGATATGGTTTCGGACAGATGGGTCAGGATGGCAGGGGCATGCAGCCAGGACAGCAGCTCAACGGCAGCAAGAGCTGGACTTCTACATCATCTGGTTCATTAGACGAAGAAGCACTTAACTGCCACGGGTGTCAAACTGAACCTCTAGCACCTAGGCGAAGAAAGAGAATTTTTGCGTACGACCAACAGGGAGTGTAGGAAGAGATGACTGGTTGCATGCAATGAGGGAGCTTTTATGAGGACCTCCGAGAGAGTAAGAAATCTACTCAAAGTCTGAATTCCAAAATAGAGTCAGCATAAAGGGTAGGATTCCCAGCGAAAAGTGATAATGCATGCCAAGCTTGTGTTAAAAAAAGAAGTCTCCACTACTAACCTTTAAAATATTTAATGAACTTTTCACTCATTTCTTGAAAATTTTACCCGTGATAAAGATTCCATTTAGCTTGTGTGGTCTGAGCTCATTCCTGAGTTATTTTCTCCTCCCAGTTTATGTTGGCAGTGTGCTCAGCCCTGCGTGATGCAAAATGCTTAGCCATGTACAATGGAAAAGATCAGAAAGGCAACTCCGGCCTTCAGCTGTTATTTTTAAAGAACCACCTTTCACATGCTCATTACCGAGTAAGAGGCTCAGAGTCACGTACGCTAAGTCACTTTTCTGGTTTACTTACTCCGTCGTTGGGAGCATGATTGTAGGTGAAGAATGAAAATGGAGGCTCCGGAACAAGATGAGAAAAAGCAGAAGTGGTGGCTTCAGAACACTGCAATGAAGGATAATGTCTAAAATAATGTAATTTAAAGGGACGACGTTCTATTAGACAATGTTGTTGTACGTTGTGGCAGTCGCAGCAATTAGTCTTATGTCATGCTAGACCTAGATTTGCTTGAGATTTATGTATACTTTCATGTGATTTTGAATGTCACAAAACACGGTCATCTGACTCTTGAAAATCCAGCTGAGACAAGAGTATTGTATTTCTTCACGTCTAAACAATAAAAATGCTTAGCAGATTCAGTTGGTACTTTCTTAGCCAATTAATAGAACAGAATAATACTTATTTTCCTTAAGAACTTTATTTTGCTTACAGGTGATATAGCCATCACTCATTGCCAGTCTAAGCTTAAGCTTATACTTGCAGTGTGCATAGGTTTTTGAATGTGCTTAGTGTCCGGGAGAGGTTTTGTCTTGCCAGGCAATCAAGATGGGTGGACAGTCTATTATGGCTCAGTTCTAATCGGACTATTGCTTACAACAACCACGAAAAGATCACAGCAGAGAAAATGGTCCGCAGTTGCATGAAAGAAGTCGTACTGGTTACTGAATGAGCTGAAAGCAGATCCAGATGCCACTGCCGGTTCTCTTACTGTGTGCTTGAGACGAGTATCCATGGTCTCCTGTCTTACCTATCATGTTCTTCTAAAAACCCTCTGTTGTGGCAAAGCTGTCTGTCAGCTGAAGAAAAGCAGCAAATACTGAAAACCACTGATGGTGGCACTAGAGGCCTATCCCTCTATTCTCCTCCCCAGAAAGCTAATAAAGAACATCAAAAATAGATGTTATCAGGCCATCAAGAATTAACAACATGCAGCAGATGGTAACACCTACCCTTTGCTACATATCTAATTTTAGCCCAGACTATTTACCAGCAAGTTGTGGCAAAGGTTAAGGAATCCAGCGCCGAGGAGTGGGAAGCGTGTAGAGGCAGGAGGGAGCAGAGGGGTTCTCTCTCACTTCTGGCCCTGGTTTAGGTTATCATTTAAATCAGAGGCTTTGCACACCATGGCTACTCTCAGTGAAATGGATGAAGGTGATTCTCTCAACCCCAAACTATCAACGGGTAGTTAGAAACTACAGCCGTCGAAATCTATGACATAGCCAAGAAACTGGAGCTGTATTTTATGGCTGAAATTGAACCATCTCGCTGAAGGTGTTATCAGGGGAAATGCAATTACGTTACACAGTGTATGTGTGGGGTGTGCATATGTGCTTGTGGATGTACACATGTATTTTCACTCGTCGCTTTTTGTGTTTACCTGGTATTTTCTCTCTGCTTTATTTGTTTTTCTTTCCTGAGACTAGCAGGATTTAGGGCACTAAATGTGCATTGATGCACGTTGGATCTGCCACACCTGTGATGGATCATCTAGGCTCAGAGCAGGTCTTTACAGCAGGCTTAACTCAGGCTTCCACTCACATTTTAGTACAAATCTCTCTGTCAGCAGCACACTTAAACTTTTCACCTGGACTTATCTGAGCTCTGAGCAGATGCCTGCTGGCCCAGTGAAGGGCACAGGCTAAAGCCAAGGTGCTGCTGAAAGGCAATGGCTGAAAGTCCAATTCCGCAACGCAGCCGTGCTGTGCCCAGTCCGGCTCAGGGAATGGCTGCAAAGTGCTGGAAGACAATGAAAGATGTTGGGATTTCTCCCCCTGGGATGAAGTATGCCACCGGTGGGGTTGGCAGGCCTGGGACCAGGTGAATTTGAGACCAGGTGCTCTGTTTTTTCAAACAGAGGAGAAGGTGGTGTTTCTGCTGGAGTTGTCTGCCCCAGAGTCTGCAGCCCCTCAGTGACTGTCAATTGGGATTTAACACCCTCGCCTCTGTGTTCTCTCCCCACAGCTGTTCACCCAGACCAGACCATACCGAATTTGCTACAGACTTAGCTCGCAGGTGTGCACGCTCATGTCCTGCGCTGCAAGACCATCATCTTCATGCTAACTGAGAGACTGATAGGATTTTCTGTCCCAACGTGCACCCTTTTGTGGGCCTGTTCTTGCTCGATCCCTGCTAGGTCTTTTGGCCATAAGCTTAAATTTGACCACGAGACCGAACTGGGAGGACGCAGGGAGGTGTGCAGATTAGAATAGAGTTGAAAACTTCTGAAAGAGCATGTAAGCAATGGGAGGATTTTCCCCAAACACAAAACCTTCCTTTGCTCCTCCTTTGAGAGGGTCATGTATAACTTTAATTTCTTTTTCTGTTTAATTACCATGTCACAAACTATGTTTCTTAATGGGAAGTTCCATACACAAGATGTTTAAAACATTTCTCTGCTGTGGATGCTTTGTGTGAACAGCACTTCAGTGAAAAACAAACTGCTCCGAGTTGCCCTAGTGAATAAAAATGGCCTGAATCCCTGGTTGTGATATACCGACTAACTACTGTGAGTTTTCTGTATTTTGTGCCTGGTTTGAAGTGCCTGAAAGTTATTGGTTTTTATATTTATTATTTAACAGACTTCTCCTGGGAAGACAGCTCTGGCCTCTCTAGTTGGTTCAGCTACATTTCTCAAGAACAAAAAGCTCACGAACCTGTTCATTTTGAAAGTTACATTAATGGAAAAAGGACTGTTGATTTTTTTTGAGCTTCAGTTTTCACATTTACAGTCGGAAAGATCATTCATAAAGAATCATTTGAGGAGTTTTGCCTTTACCTTTACAGACCTGCTGCAAATTTCACAAGTACATGCATTAAATTTCTGTGCGTATTTCAGCATGAATATTTTTGAAGGGATGCAAATAGCCTTTTGTGAGTAGTCAAAATCTGAAATGCTTGTTGTATTACTTAGGTAAAGCACAATTTTTTATCCCTGAGTTAATCTAGTAGCACTGGTATGCAAGAAGCCCCAGTGATGCCAGTAATTCTTGTGTGAGTAAGTGCTAACCAACATGAGCGTTTAAGAAGGACAGACAATTCTTAAAGAAGCATAACGTTGTGTATCCCAGGATTTGGGAACTGGTGTTGTTTAGCCTGGAGAAAAGGAGGCTGAGGGGAGACCTTATTGCTCTCTACAACTACCTGAAAGAAGGTTGTAGCGAGGTGGGGGTCAATCCCTTCTCCCAAGTAACAAGCGATAGGACAAGAGCAAATGACCTCGAGTTGGAGCAGGGGAGGTTTAAATTGGATATCAGGCAAAATTTCTTCACTGAAAGGGTTGTCAAGCATTGCAACAGGCTGCCCAGGGAAATGGTTGAGTCACCATCCCTGGAGGTGTTTAAAAGACTTATAGATGTAGTGCTGAGTGACATGGTTTAGTGGTGGACTTGGCAGTGTTAAGTTAATGGTTGGACTCGATGATCTTAAAGGTCTTTTCCAACAAAAACAATTCTATTATTCTATGGTTTCCTGGGCTTCAATATCTCTTCAGCTTGTATTTGCATAGCATCAAGTAAAATCAGCTGCTGGGCAAATACTACTGCTACAGCTGGGCTTTTTTTCTCTTTTTTTTTCTTCTCTTTTATTTGTTTTGGTTTTTGTTACTTAGTTAATGCAAATAGTTGAGAAAACAAAGAAAAAATAACTTTAAGTTTCTTATTTCTATGTCCCTTTAATTAAGATCTCAAGAAGTTAATAACTTCTAATAAATTCTATAAAAAAGCAGAGAACATCTGGCGTTTGACTTCATAGCAGACATGGAAAACAAAAAGGAGCATTTTTGCCTTTATCCAGCTGACTGCACCATCCTTAGGCAATGAGCAATGAGCCAGGGTCTGATCTGCTTCCTCAGCTGCCTCAAACTGCAACAGGCCTTAAAAAAGAGACTTTCTAGCACTAATAGTGTTGAAATTAAACTTTCAGCGGATTCATTCAAGTTGAAAGTTTGAATACGTTGACGCACAAGAGGCAAATGCCCTTTCTCTAAAGGACTTTATTCTGCAGCATGCTCAGGAACTAGCAACAGCCTTGAGTTAATTGAATGCAGTACACGAGAGAAGTATAACATGGCATCCAGGCGCAATACAATGTATTCAAGTATTTGCCCATATGTAAGTAGTTAATTGACTGTGTTGCTATGAAGCACAATTCAAGGTTATTTTATTATCTTGAGCACAAAGCTGTACAACTACAAAATCATACAGGTTGCAAAATACATTTGAGGGCAAGGTAGGCGTAACTACGACGTTGCAAATGACAATGAATTTTTTTGCTTATTTCTGTCTTACTGTACCCTTCATAGCTCAGGGACAGCACCTGGTGATCAGTGAAATCCTCATTCTATTTAGTTTTTCTGCTAGGAGGAATGACGGTAAAAGAAATGGTGTGTGGTTTCCAAGGGCGTGCATTCGTGCTAAAAATGGTTCACATTTAGAGTCCTGATTCTTGACCACTCTCAACCGTTCATGTATTATGATTTAAGCCTCTCAAAAATACAGAGATGTTAAAAAAACCACACAAAAAAATCCTACCCAGGGCATAGTTTCTTTGTCCTCTCTTTCTAAACCTTTTAAACACCTTTTGTCTGTGACCATGAAGTCTAGAAACTTATATAAAAGCTGAGATTCTCCTGGAAAACATTACTCTAAGGTCTGTGGAAGTGCTGAAATTTCAAGACTTTTAATGAAATCGTGAGAGCTAGGTTCTCCTTTTTCTTCTACCCAAACATCCATCTGGACTGTGTGAGGTTGATGTGAAGATGAACGCGAAAGCGACACTCCGTCTTAACATTTCCTTTTTAAGGTCCAAATACAGGACAGCGCAGAGGTCTTGCTGAGCTACAAGATTTTGCATTTTTGGAGTGGATTTCCAATTTTTTTTTTTCTTTTGTTGGCCTTCAGTGCAGCAGTGGCCAACATTGCACTGGATGAGGAGCAACCTGGGGGGAGCTGGCAGAGGGCAGACAGGACCCCAGGGTGTGCGGATGAGTATCCAACCAGACGTACCAACCTGTGTCTGCTGGCCATGAGAGCCAGAAATACAGGCGAGTGGCTGCATCCAGTCCCTCCCACCCAGTGTCGAGCAAAGCCCATCTGCTCAGAGATGCTCCTGTGACACTGCAGGCAGCATTCGTGGGGTGCAACGGTGAGGAGGGGGTGAAAGGGCCAAAGGGAAGTTTTTTGTATTCTCAGGAAAAAGCTAAACCTCATTAAAAGCGTACCTTTACCCCTTTCTAATATGCAAGCACACTACCCTTGGAAAAGTACAATTTGTGTGTGGGGAGCTGGGGGAAATGGCATAATGTAAAATTTAGAACTGTAGCTGTAACTTAAAATGATGAGGTGGCTACAAATGCTGTTATACAGTATTTGGCATCTTAATTCCTTCTGTTTAACGGAGACAAAAATGTTTGTGAAACATCTCAAAAAGCTGTTATTTTTAACAAGTGACAGGCTGATCCTAGAACATAATGGCCAGGAGCTTTTAGGCAAATGAAATAGCATGATGTTCTTAGGATGAGTGTTCGATAGGAAAAACTTCCCCGGAATGAGTACTTGAGGGCTAAAAATGGGGTTTCATTGGGGAAGTAAAATTATTATAAATTATGAGTAGCTTTTGGAAAGCAATTTCCATGTGGAAGTGTTACCTTATTTATCTTATTTATGCATTAGATGTAGTGTCTGTATCTAAGAGAATGAAAGCACACCCTCTACATCTTCGGTTACAGTGTCTGTATCAGCTAATCTCCCTGAGAGTGCCGATGTCATGGTTTCCTCTAATACATTAAGAAAGAAAACAGATTGCATATTACTGTATACTTTCCTGGATTTTTTCTTGGGATTTGATAAAAAGTTCTAAGAGTTATCACATTATTGTTGAGACCCTAAAGCACTGCACAGAAGCTAAGAAATGCATCATACCTAATAAGAGAGGAAATTGAGGAGTTGAAACAGAATGATAAAGGAAGAAAAACATTGATGCCTGATTGATGCTGGAAAATGACCGTTGTGTTCTGTTACCAAAATTAAAATAACTTCAGCAAGGATTTATTATTGAAGAAAAGTAGACGTGGGACCCAGAAAAACAGCAAAACCACGACCCTGCAAACAAAAAGCCTTTGGCAGAGAGAAGACACAGATCAAGACACAAACTGAGTTTTTAAAGTATTTCTAATTAAAATGTTTCATTTAATATGAGCAATAATACAAAAGAAGTATATTTGAAATTCAAAGCAGGTTTATTACCTATAGCAGAGCTTCTAGATGCTAGTTAGGGAGTTATGATTTATAATATCCAAAATTAACCCACATATAAAGATGTCTATCTGTTAATAATTTTGCTAATGCATCTGCCATTTTGGTACCTAAGCATCATTTGCTCTTTTTATCTGGGTTAAAAAACCAACAACCAAGAACCTATGGAGAGTTCACATTTTTTAAGGGTGTTCTAGCCCAAACTATTTTAACACAGCCGCCTGCAGTAATTGCCCAGCTTGGCTATTCATTAACCACTTGTTGAATTTTGTTTCCATGGCAACTTCCTATATTATAATATCTTATAAACTCAGTAGAATTCAGCCATCAAGTTAAAACACCTAAATGTTTCTCTGAGTTGCATCTCTTGTTTCCTTGGCAACTTCCTCGCAAGTCACCCTAGGATATTTCAAGGCACCCAAGACAAATTCCATTGCATTGATCTTTTTAATGAATTTACACTGACCTGCAGTATACACATTGTACCAAACTTAAAATATTAGATGACAGAATCTTTATTGATTTCATTCAAATGCTGCTTCTCAGCCGAAATCCAATTACTTTGCCCCGGTGCGTACATTTTCCCCATTAAGGCTGCAAAAACAATGCTGTAAGGCGCTATCTATACGTATGCAGACCAATCTGAAGATTAAAAACAACTTTGCATACTAAATGCAATATTTCTGACAGAAACAAGGACACGTTTTTTGCTGCTCCAGAGCAATGTATGGTTATTAGGATAAATTCTAATGAGAAAAGCTGAATGCGGAAGACACCACAAGAAACACAGACACTTGCATTCTTTCTGATACATTGCAAATACAGTAGTTAAAAGTCATAACACAGGAAAAACACCCCAGATGCTAAGCCCCCTCCTGCCCCTGCCCTTCCCCCCCCAAAAAAAAAAACCCAACCGCCCCAAACCAGGAAAAGATGTAATACTGATTTCATGCTGGTCACAAAATATGGCAAAAGTTGGTGACTGATTAGGTCTGCCCTAATTCTGCACGTGCTCTAAATTGTGCTGTCTTGGCGCAGTGTAAGATGCTGAAACAAACCAGCTGTATCTTGTGTCTTGGTTGCCATCTCTTCCTCCAAGCTCCCTTAAATAAATAGTGGCCAGTTCTGAGACAGTATTTAGTCTCTACGTGGGTAAAGACCATTTTCTTCTCCCACTTTTCTCCTTCTGCGCAGACTGGCTGCACGTCGTAAAGAAGAGGTGGGAACTGAATCAATGGTATTTGAGTGGAAAAGTAGAAAGCAGATCAGACCCTGAAAATTAATCTCTTCCGGAGATAAGAAAGGACGAAAAATCCAAGATCCACGTGCTTGAGTCTCAATACCCACTGCTTTATGTGATCCTGCCATATTCAGTTTTCCCAGTACAAATCTATATCCTGTTATTTCCAAGACCAGCCTACCCTCTTACATTGGCATCTGTACTTTGCTGACCTCAGCCCTGGTTTAGCATCTTCCCGTTTTTCTCAAGGCTTCCTTGTGTCTCGTTTGTTGAGTATGCTTCACTCTAAAATAAAAATAAAACCAAACCCAGACAACACAATGAGCGCAGAGGCTGATTTAGCTTTTGTGTAGCTGAGTATGGGAATATATTTACAAAATCATTAAAGTTAGCACCCGCAGTGTCCTTTGCTGACATCTTTTTCAGATCTCTCCTGCAAGGGTAATTTGCTGCTTTCAGAGATGTTCTGGAAGGTTTTGTGTTTTGGCTTTGTAAATCATTTGAATGTCTCCGCTTTGCTGTTTTTCAGAGGAAGAGAGATCTGAAGTCAAGAGAGCACTTGCTTGCTGCTTCGCCAGCCTTTAGCAGCATCTGCTTTTGGAGCCAGCAGAAAATTTATGTTCGTACTTATATCCACAGAGGCTCAAGGTTTAGGAACAGGTGTTGACTCTGGTAGGATGTTTCATTCTCCTCCTTCTGAAAATTTCTTCACAAGGGTGAAATAACCCTTCTTACATGGCAAGAACCACTTCCTCTTCTGATTACGTGGGACTGAGATGAGCTGGCTCAAGCGAGAGCAATTTTCTGAGCATGTCTGAATGTGAGGTTTTAATCTGAGCCAGTCAGCCTTACCCAGGAAAGATGTCTGGGGCAGTCTCTTTTGGTGAAGATCCTTTAAGTCTAGGTCCAGTCTAGTGCATATGAGATCAGATGGGAGGGAAGAAGCAATGGAAGAGGAGAAGGGCCATATTTTTACTGCTATGGGAACTGGCAGTCACGATGTCAAGAAATACAAACATTTGTGTAAAGGAAATTGAATTGCTGCTGACAAAGAGATGAATGAAGGTTGTTTCAAGAGAGAAGAGTGATTTTACCGATTTGAAGTTAGGCTTGGTGCTGAGGAGCAACCTCAGAGGAAATGAACTACTTTAAGCTTTAAAAAAGCCTATCAAACAAACAGACTTTAACAGAGTCTTGAATCACATTAATGCTAATTGACAGATGTGCAACACTTGAAAAAAAGATTTGAGACATACAGCTATATGTAAAAAATAAGTAACAATGCCTGTGTAAGGGGTAACTGGAGGCGATTAATTTATACCCTTAAAAAAAGAATTAGTGAGCTGTTTGTCTAAGCCAGAATGATCATTCCTCTACCTTGTGTCTGCTGCTTTCTTACTTTCGCCTGGCAGGAAATGATCCTTTGAAGACATAACGGCTTGTCTAATTTTCTGCATGTTAGAAGTCTCATTAAGTATAATAAATTATTAATGCCAAAGAGATTATGGTAGAGAGCATTTGTTGGATCAGAGCTACAAGTGTTAAGCCCTTCTGGAAAAAGCTGTGGCTTCTCTATGTCTGTCCGGTACCAGTTTACGGTGACCCCAAGCTCGATAGCCTAATAGCTTTGGGTGTGATAAATAATAACATTTATAGGGACCGGGTTATATGATGAGTGTGTGATTGCAGGCAAACTTAAAATGTTGAACAAGTCGAACGCTATTAAACTTCCTTGTCTCTTGAGAAGAATTTTGTCTTTTTTTAAAGGAATTGCATATGCTCTTTCCAAATCTCAAATGCATTTCATAGTGTTTGGTAGATGACTTGCACTGCCAAGACTCGCTGTTATGCAGAATGCACTTTAATTAGGATTTTAATGGATTTCTTATGTCACCATTCAGGGTTATATTATGTTGTTTTCTCTGGTGTTTTAGCCTAGTGGTAAAATATTAATATTAAATTTTTAGTAGAAACTGTTCTTTTAAAGTATTTTTTTGTTCTTGCTTTTCTCAGAATAGTTGTTCTCTGCTGCACGAATATTTCAACTTTATTTAGGTGGTTGTATCAATACATGATACACTGTGATTGCCAGAGGGGATTAAAGGACTAAGTTCAGGAAAGACTGTGAAAATCTTTCCAATGATTTCGGTTGGCTTTGGATCATGCTGGAGCAAATATTTTGAGATACTTCTCTTCCCTTCCATATTAACACTAGTGTTATGGCAGGTTCTTAGTAAGCTAAGGTATTTCCTTTGTCAAAGTATATGACGCCAAGATGGGTGACTAGAAAGAAGGTTTCGTCAATGTGATCATCCATTTGTTTTAGTCATAGTGTAGCTCTGAGCAAGCAATACAAACGTATACGTGTTTGAAATAAGGGGTGTTTGTTGTATGTATGGAATCAGTTTTTTGAGATAATGTCTTACTACACCACTACCTTCAGATCATTGGCAGAACCATGGGTATTTTCTAAGAGAAGGAACAATAGCAAGAACAGCTTTATTTACTCTGGAGACAACTGAAAATCCCACAAGGTTAGAGAGAGGATGCTGATCTGTGATTATACTTTTGGTGTAAAGGAGTGTAAAATATATGGCCTTTGTTTATTCCATTTAGTTTCATTCCTGACTTAAATTCAGGGCGATTGCCAGAAACAACAAAATGCTGCATGACACGGTGGTACTTCTTTTGCAACTGGGCATGTGCCAGTGGCCTGAGGGTTACATCTGCTTTGCATATGATTTTGCACAGTATATTTATCAGAGCCTAATGTGCAGGGTTAGCCTTTATATATTTGTATGAATTATAAAGCAACTGCATAAAATATGTTTCAAAGGCTGCAGGGGAAAAGGGTATAAAGAGGAAAACTGACAATTTTTGTGTCCATCCCTCTCTTCATGCATTATTTAACATGTCTTCTCCTGCCAATATCCATCATGCTGGAATTCTTCAGGAAAAAAAAAAAGGTAAAGCTTTGTTTGGAAGACAAAGAACCTCACAAGTCAGATGATATTTGTCCTGAAGCTGAACGTTCACCCTCCTAGGTGCAAAGCAACATCAGAATAAACCAAGAAGATTTTGGTGCCAGTAGCACTCTGAAGTATATGAAGGAGTGCTTGGAATCTCTTCCAAAACTGCCCAGCCAATGAAGTGCAGCATTCACCCTCATTCCCTATTTACTTTTGATTTCCCTGGGTGAAGTCTTACAGCACTAAAGACTTTGGGGGGCAGTTTTCAAATGATGATTGGCTTCAGAAGGCCCAAATTTTAGCTTCTCTCATGCCTGCAATACCAGAAGGTCTTTCCACCAAGAAGTTCCTGGTGGCTGAGGATTCTCCTCCTGCTCTACCCCTTGCTTTGGAGAGGGACTGTATGAGAAGGTATGTGGAGAAAGAAGAGGCTATGACCATTGTGTTCTGGTCACTTGGGGCTTCTGCAAATATTCTCCCCCATAGTATCTCTTGTGCTCAGAATGGGCACTACGGATACCTCAGGGAAAGTCCATTCTTTGACCCGGAAGCTCAACGTCAAATCACGTAAGAGAATTTCACTTCAGAGACAGAAAATATAAACACTTCCCTTTTGTATGGTTCCCCCCCCCCCCCCCCCCGATTTGTTTCTCTTTGTTTCTTTTAAATGAAAGCTTAAATCTGCCTCAGCTGGTGAGGTGATCATAGAGTGAACCATGGGAAACAAATTAAGTATTTTCTAATAGCACATTTTAAGACCTGCAACCAGATGGAGCAAGGACTATGCAGTCTAACAACATGTTCACAGAGACAGACTGAATCTTTCATTGCACTGGTACCGTTGAGGTCAGCAGAAAGCAGTGCAGTGTCCTCACATATAATCTCTTTTGTTAAGAAATTGTAGCAAAAGTAAGGTTGAAGTGCCAGATTCTATATCTGTGTCTGTGTTAGAGCCCCCCGTATCTCTGTCGTGGACACTCATTGGGTGTGCAAATGCTCACCCTTGGTTGTACATCACACCTCAGCCCCAGGTGAGACCTCAGCTTGAGACCAGCACCCCTGTCCCAGGCCCGCCATGCTCATGGGGCCTGAAGAAATGGGTAGGTACATTCATTACAGCAGAGTCCTGCCGCCGTTAAGGCTGCACGTGGTATTCATTTGGAGAGGTCTATTTGAGTCTATTATAACCTTGTCAAATGTTTGCCTTTCACTTTGAAATAGCGCATGCCTGTCGTCAGTCAAAGTCACCTTCCTCTTGTCAGGAGTTTTGAACTGTAGCAGATCTTTCCTGTGAAGGAAATGACGTCCTCCTGAACCACCCATATTATTGCAGTGCTAAAAGTAAAGCCTTAGCAATTTGAACAGGAAAGTTCCTCGTGATTTGAAACAGACACACTGTAAATCTGATGGGAACTGAGGGGCTTGGGTTAGAGGTGTGTGACCCAATAGCCTGGTGAAAATCCATTTTGATTTGTCTACTTGTAAGGGTTTTTACATCACACTTTCAACGCAGATGTTCTTTTTTAGAAAACAGAAAACCTCTTTATCTTTTAAACCGGTGATGTACGAATATTGAACGAATGTGAGCTCTATTTATGTTTGACTGAAGTGCTTTTGTCATGGTCTGATCAATCCTTCCTGAAGCTCACAGCAGCCTTCCAGCTGGCTTTGCTGAACTTTGCACTGTCTTCAGTGTATGACTGTAGTTTGTAAAGGAAGTCTCCAGAAGGCTTTGCTTACCTTAGATGTTATTCCCCTGTTAGATACCCCAAGAGTTATTAATCCACATGACCGTCACGTGATTTTTTTCAAATCCTTGCAAAGATTATTATTTATTATAGGTATGGTAATAGGACAACTTTTTATACTATAACTAACAAAATTGTTGAAATTGAGTGTCTTACTTTTGCAAATACTCTTGACAGAGATTGCTGTGCTTGCTATACATTTTATTACACAAATTAACAGAATGCAAAGTGATGGAGGGTATAGTCTAGTGACTCCAAATGAATATTTGCTCAGTCAGGGACTGTAATCAATATAAAACTCAGAGGTTTTAATCCTGAAAAGTTACAACTAACTTCTGATCTTTATCAGTTTCTGTTCCATGATTGTATTTGAAAATTATATATCAGCTATGGAACAATTATAACCGTATAGTCATGAAATTCTGTTGTAATAGGTGGTAGCCTGTAGTGCAGCATCTACCTTCTCATGTGCCTAACAGCTCCATGTTAACTCTCAGCAGTATTTTTTCATTTGTCTGCCTGAGGCAGATGTGGATGTGTATCTAATATCATTGAAATATATGAATGCATTTCCATAATTAGTGTCTTGTGAGGATAGATTTGGATTTAATGCGGGATTCAAGTCTTAAGTGTCTTGCAAATTGCAATGTATTGATTAATACTATTCTCTCAACCAGAACTTGGTTTAATAGCCACCTGTTTCCAAAAAATTCAGAAATTCACGACTGGAGTAGCCTTGCATTTAAATCAGAAAAATAAATGATATAAATAGATGAGCACACTGCAATTAAACTATCCTTGTAAAAGAATATTATTGAAGATGTGGTTGGTAAACATTTGGAAACAATTTTGAATATTTTTATGCAGGATGTATTCAGTAATTAAAATTGGCCCTCCAGGTAACCTTTCATACCATAGTAATATTATTTCAAAGTGGAAAAGCTGAATTATTAAATGCTGTAAGGCTACACTATTTACCAGAAGTAATCAAACAGAGTTTAAGAATGATGAACACCCAAGATTTTCTTTTCTGTATAACTGCTTCTTGCAGTAATCACACAAGCTTCTAAAACTGAAATCAGAGTATGTGTGCTGGGCAGAGGAAGGTTTGCTTCCATTGGTCCTCCTTAATTAAATTCTTCATCTATGCTACACTGAAACCGTAGTCACCCAGAAGGAGTAAAACCGGACAAAAGGAAAGTAAGAACACCATGGAATTTAATATCACTCCTCCTGGTTCTATTGGGCTGCCTTTGCACGGTGTGCTTGGAGCCCCATCTTATCTATTTCTTAGAGAGAATCCAGCAGCAGTTATCAGAGGATTATCATTTCTGAGAGACGTATGCAGGAGGAAGAAAAAAGAATGTTAGTAGCCAGAGCTTGTTTGGTTTTTGCTGTGGGAATGTCAGCCAAATGTTGGTAGCCTGTTATTCTGTAATGAAGCGGTTGCCCAACTTCCTCATCATTGCTTTTTCTGTGTATCTCTGTGTCCCGGTTTACTTTTGGATGGAAGATTTTTCTCATCTGTTATTTCATGAGGTGAGAAAAAGGTCACAAGAAAATAACTACAGAGATAGTGCCCTGCCGGGCAATATCCACTTGATTTATTCATCAGGCTTGTGAGGGCTCCGCTGGACCAGAACTCCTTTGATACCCAGGTTTGCTGCTGGAGGACAGCGTCTGGAACAACTTCTATCTGCAATAGATGACAAAATTACTCACTTTTAACAAGGTGCCTGCAACTCAAAGTGTCTGAGAGAGGCATGCCTACAAAATTTATCCATGTCCTTGGACCTGCATTATTTGGTCAAAAGTGACTGAGTATGAATGACCAAAATTTTGTAAGTAGAAACATTAAGCACGTCCCTTCTTCTGCTTTGTTAAAAGCACACCAGAGAGAGGTCTGAAAACAAAGTTGGAGAATTTAATTTCACAATACTTTCCTATCTAAGCAGGATAAAGAAGCAAGTGTGTGGTCTGTACAAAGTCTGCAGTAATTGCCTCAGACCTGTGATTCTCCTTAAGTAGTGACTGAGTCCCCCCTTCTGGGGACTGCTGAGCAGTGATTGCCTTCCCCTTGCAGACAACTGGCCTCCCACCCTTTATTTGATTGTCGGGAGAAAAAGGAGAAAGAATTAGAAGGGGAAACTAATGTTTCTCAGATATAGAGATTTCTGTGTCCTTTCATGCCCTGAACTTTCTTTATCTTTATTGCTACACTGTCTGTGGTCCTGTTGCTAACTACTGCCCATCAAATTTCATGCATGGTCACAGCTCTCTTGGACTGTCTGTCACCTCACCCTGGGAAATACCTTCTCCCGTTCTGCTATCAGCCAACTCTGAAATGTTACTGAAAATCATTCCTCAGCATCTTTGTGCTTTTTCCAGAAGTTCAGAAGAAAAATACTGGTGTCTTTCTGCACATTTTGCAATTTGTCCAGAAAACCACGGTTTTTGTCTTGGTGCCTGCGGCTTGGGAATCAAGGACGTAGACAGCTATTGAAAAGTGTGTCAGGTAGCGTGGCAAGTGTGCAATGGAAAAGAGTCTTTGCCCCAACCATGAAGACCCTCCTGGTGTTGTTACAGAGAATATTAAACTGAACTGAAAACATTGCCCAAACTGCAGGCATTTGTGAATCTGCTTGGGCATTAGCACAGTGAAGGTGACATTGCTTGGGACGTAGAGGTTGGGGAAAAAGAGAAACAGCACAGGACACTCCCGTTAGACCCTTCACAAACATTGGTACAGCCTTGAGACAAATGTGAAGAGAGGGCGTGCTTTTTGTTCAGGCACAGTTTGAGAGAGGCTGGGAGCTCGAGGAGAAAAGCTCTCCTCTCTGATTCTTCTTGCAGGTCAGGAACCAGGCTTTGCCTCCTTCTCACAGAGAAACAGCTCTGCATCGGTAAGACCAAACTCCATCCATAAGCTTCTTCTCCTGGCGAAAAAGGAAAGGAAAGAGCTGCTTGGATTTCAGTGGACAATATTGCCTTTTTGCATGTACAGCCCTAATTAAGTACATGTAATTAAACATTTTTTGGGTATATTTTTTACAGTGATGCCAAAAGAGTCGGCCTCTGGCACTATGTGAATGCAAAGAAGTAAAGCCTATCTCCTAGTGTTGGGCAGGGCTGCTGTCAGCTAAAACCACCCTTGGCACTCTCCTGTGTCTCTCTATCTCATTGCGGAGTCTCAGCTCGGAACTTTGTCTTTGACCCTTCCTATCTGGCCCTCACACAAGTTTGTCTTAGGAACGTATCAGGAATGTACTATTTTTAATTAAAACATTATGACCCCCACCCCTTATATAAGACTTTTTTCTTTGGCTTGCAAATGACCAGCCACTGGAACTTCATCCATAAGAAAAGTAATAAATCTACCAGGAAAGCTCATTAGTTTAATTTATTCTGATTAAATACAAGGATTGTTCACTTCCCTGTTTCATCAAGGATTATAATCAAGATTTTAAATGTGGCCAGAAGGGACATTTCAGCTAGTGATTCAGTCTGTAAGACAGAAAGCGGGTTTTGTATAAGAAAACATAGTTAAATATGCAAGCACAGTATGCCTGTGTGTGAATTTGAAATATGGTTGCATAAACATCTTGACACTTAACATGAAAAATTTCTAGGAGGGATTCATTTGGGGGTGGGGGTTGAACACCATTATTTTTGCTCTTATTGATACTGAATTTAACATATAATCTTTTAAAAGGAATACGAGGAAAATAACCAGTTAATTCTTTGTGTTCCAGAACTGACTGGACAGAAAGCCGGGATTTAGGTAAGAGTTTTTTGTGTGTTTCTTGAATGACCTAAAACATTTCCAAAAGCAAATTAACGTTTTGAGGGACCTTTCACATAGCAGTTCAACCAGCAAACAATCATCTCTCCTAAAATTACTGCTTATAGTGCCCGTGACTCAGCATGTGTTTTCTAGCAGCGAGTCGTGAGAGAAATGATCCAGTGGCGGCTTAGACTGGCATCCTTCTTCCTTACTCTGACCTTATGCATTCCCTGAACCTGTGGGTTGAATTCACTCATGCTTTTGTCGTATCACCTATTTTTCCCTATTCCTCTTTTTCATAAAACTTTCCCAAAGTAATTTCTAATCCCCACCTCCCCTGTGGGTGGAAGCTATCGGTGAGGAAGCTGTATGCCAAGGACCATTTTTTTTATCAATTGCTTGTGCATTTCTGTAGAATAATAAATGAAATACAGGAATTGCCAGAATGAATCAGACCCATGATTTCTCTAATCCACCATCCTCTGACCTCAGATATATATTCCCCTGAACCATATAAATTCTCTTTACTAGCTTCCTGTTTTTTCCTCCTTTTTTGAGGTGGATTTTGCATAGTCTGTCAAAGTATGGAAACAAAGATGTAGTAGCAGAATACAACAGGATTTCAGCTGAAGGGGAAACATATTTCTGGGCTGTTCCGTCTTCATAAATAAATGCATGAAATGGGATATCTGCTGAAGCCTGAATTGTATAATGAATAGTGCACAACACTCCTTCCACTTATAAAGCTAGTTTGGGCACTTATCACCAGTGAGTGTATGAGCGCAAGGTCATTCAGAAAACACAAAGCGAAGGAAGCACGGCAAGTAACATTACTATGGGATTTGAGGTAAACCTGTAAAACTCGAAGCATGTTGCCAAAGCTGAAAATAAGATTTAACCATATTTAAGTAAGAGGAAAATATGGCAGAGAAAAATTTAATTACTTGTTGAATGCCACTTACGAGGACTTAAGACTGAAAACGAGCAAAATTTGAAGAAAATGCCCATATGGAAAGAAAGGATATATTACATTTATTATCAAATGGAGCGCATTATACATCATTTGTGTTGCAGAGGAGAGCTGGTAGACTGAAATCCAAGAAAATAACAATTTGCTGGAAAATGCCAGTTTGTGAAAACTAAAATTTGGAGGGGCTAACTTAAACCCCTGCTTCATCAAAGCTGAAATTTTTGTGCTGAACTCTACTGATGTCCCCAGGTGCCTACTAACTTGGTGATTAGGCTACCTGGGAATGGGACTTGAGGTGCAAAGCCTTCCCATCTGCTGGCTGCTTTGGGCTGGGAGCTTCTGCCCAAGTGTGTCACAGCCCAAGGGAACCATTTTCTGTGGGGATCAGGGACAGGAATGAAGTTGCCACTGCTGCGGAGAGGACTTCTGGGCAGCCAAGAGCAGCGTGATTGCACTGGCTCCCTGTCTCACCAGACCCCAGTGCTCTGCAGCAGCGTGCAGGGTGGCCTGCCATAGGGTATGGGGACATGCTGCCCATCCTTCCACATGACCAGATGTGCTATATGTTTCTGGTTGGACTATACAACTTCAGTAGCAGGTCCTGTACTCAGGCATCTGTCTCAGGCCCTCAGGGCTGGGAAATGTGGTTGCATTATTGTCGGCTTTTTATCACATGGAGCCAGGTGGCATACCTTCCACCGCCATTAAAATGCAATTCTCTTCAATGAATCCTTGCATGTATGCAGGGGCTGCCACACTAGATCATTTGCAAGTCCTGCCACCATCTGGGATTTATGTTGAGTGTTATTCAAATGATACATGATGGAGCCTCAGGAAAATAATGCCAGTGAAGAGAATGTACGTTGAATGTATTCATCGACCCTATTCCATCTGAAGAAACGCACACAAATTTTCTATTGCCTAGGAGGAAAAAGAGAACCCACTAAACTCTTTTGATTATGGATTTTTAAAAATAATGACTGTTAAAAAGGAATTGTGTTCATTAAAGTTCATTTTACAAGGAAGAGAGAAAGTGTTATGAATGTATTGGTGGATTATTTTCAGGTTTGGGACCATGTATCTGACTGATTAAAGAAAGCTTGAGTTTTTCAGCAAGACATGTGATGAGGCGGTTGTTATGGCAACAATACATTTTTTATGAGTTATAATAATGACAGAGCAACATCTTTCAAATTATCAGGATTTAAAGTTGCAGCTGCTTTGTTTCTTCTTCCATGGACCCCTTGAAAATATTGAAATAGTTTCCTGACTATGTGGTACCATCCGTATGCTTTTCTTGAGTACGTAAAAAAAAGGAGCTTTAAGAAGGGGCATACATTAAGCCAATAACAGCTTTCCTTGTGCCTCATGAGTATTCCTTTTTCCATCATCTCTGTGATTACTTTTTACAGATATTTTTTTAAACAGATATGTTTCTCACTTGCAGTGTGACAGTCTTAAGTGTAGTCAAAGTGCTGGCAGGATTGCTAGGTGTTCCCAAAATTAATATTGCTGCCATAGTAACTTTCAGTTAAGTTGAAGGTAGTAGTTTTTTGGGATGCTTCTGAGACATTCAAGAAGCAATGGACTTCAGTGATCCTTGTGACTCTCCTATATATCCCTGCTGGAAAGACTTGATCTGAGTTGTATTCCTCACTGCAGCCTGCCAGGATGTGGTGGACATGCACCTGCCCTGATCATGACCACTGCTCTCACCAGAAGTCCTGAGGGTACTCCAGAAGTGCAAAGACAGACTTTTTTTTTTCCAAGAGAAAAAGGATTTTTGTCCTCTTCAATGGAGGGAGAAGAGGAATTACATTCACACATAGCTTGCATTTGTCACTACTCATGTATTAAGTAGAAATATCTAAATATTTAAATCTTTAGGCTTCTTTTAGGCCCAATTGCCCTCAACACATCCAAGTCATCCATTTGAAGAGGTCATCCTGCTCTTGTTATTAATCAGGACGAATTTATTCCTTTGGATGAGCTAGATTGTACTAAAGAGAAATCATCAGTAGTAACTTCCTATAGTACTGATAAACTAATCATGGTTAGGATACTTATGGAATCAATTTTTGAGACTTTATTGTCTATTCTGGACTGTACTCCATTTCCATGCAGGATCACGTGTGTTTTCTCTGCACTGAATGCCGGGCTCCTCTACTTGCAGCCTGAGGAGCAAATGGTTCAGCTCAGTACTTCTCCTTTCTACTGATGTTATTAATATCAGAAAAGGGGGTTGTGGAGGAATACCACAAATGCCAGTTATCTGTAGAACTGTGTAGAAAAAAAAAGAATTGTGATTCAGGAAGAATTTTTTCATCCCTCACTGTTAAGGAAGCCACACAAATTATAAAAAAATACAGTGCATGATTTGCTTTCTGTACATGTCTGGTGTGTCTAAGAAAATATTTTGCTTATTCCTGAAAGTTTTTGAAATAATATTTGGTCCTCTGTAACTGTTAAGCTTCTCTACATTCTTGCTGAGATCTGCCTTAGGACATTTGCTGACAAGCGTCCATGTATCACTGCTTCTAAACACCTAAGAGACCATTTTAAATGTTAAAGAAGCCCTTGGCCATCTGTCCTTTCAATACCTTTCATTGAAAAAAAAAGGCATTTTCATGCAGAATCTGATAATAAGTAGATCGTGCTTTGTCCAGCACCAATAATTAGCTTAATTAGCTCTTCTTTTTTTTTTTTCCCCATTTGAAAGTGAGGTCACCCTCAGTACTCACGCCCCTCTTGGCATCTAAAGGAAAGCATTAGTCTTAAATTGAATGAGAAGTGTCTGAAAAAGATTACTTTTACAACCTGAGATCAATCATCATATGAATCAAAAAAGCGTCCATGATGTGTTTTTATTATGGGAGCTTTTTCTTCCCTTGTACATTCAAACAGCTACTGCACCAGCGCATAGACTGCTTGAAAATAACCATGTCCTTACTGGCTTCAAGGAACTGTCTACCTGGCTGAAAAATGTCAGGAAAGAGCTTTCGTTACATGTGTTTTGGGGGTGGAACAAAATATGTCTTTCCCTAGATAGTGCTCATTTTAGATTAGTTCTCAGAACTGATTCAATAAGTATTGTTCTAGCATGCCCAAATATTTAGTTTGGTAGATACATGTCATGTTATACACATATGCAACATCCTCAGTTTGGGATTTTTTTCTCCTTCACAGACTTTTTTGAAGAAGAAGGACTGTTCAGAATATGAGACTAAGATCTGGAAAGACCACAAAGATTTACCTTTGGAGGAGCACTCCATAAATTTAGGAGCTTACTAAATATGGAGCTCATAAGGATTTCAAATTTGTTGAAGGATAGGCTTAGAGTTTTTTTTGTTTTGTTTTGTTTTGTTTTTTAAAATTAGCGAAATGATTTAGAGAAAAATGGAATGCAATTTAGCAAAGAGAGATACAAATATAGCTAGGGATAGTCATGTACAGATGCACAATGGAGAGAGATGGCTATGCAGAAATACTGCAGAGAGGGCTATTTGTTACAACGGCTCACAAACTGAACATGAGTGATGGTGTTGTGGCAAACAGCCCGTTATGATGTACGTAAACTAGCGCACTACCCTTACGATACCTGAAGTAATATCATCCTCAGATGTGCTGACACAGCCTCCGCTGTAGAGCTGTGGCTTGTGTAGGTGTTGAATTTAATAATATGAATGACAAACGAATTTAAAAAAGATACACATAAACTTTAGAATCATGCAGATGTAAAATTGACCAGATAAAGACATGGAAGTTACTGAATATTTCTCCTTTCCTACAATCTTCATTTTTTTCACTGTCCCACAGGTGACACCACAAAAACTAGCTACAAGAAAGAAGATAAAATTCTTTTCTGCATCTGCTGTTTTTCCAAGACAGGGAATACTAAGTTGAGGAATTGACTTCAGGATGAGGACTATTCTTTTAACAAAGCAGTGAAATGCTGAAGTAGATTGCCAGGAAAAACACTGGAATCTGTCTGATTGCCTTTAAGAACAGGTTGGAGGGACATCTGTCAGAAAAGACAGCTGATCCTTAGGGTGAAGAAATAACCTAGGTAACCGCTTCAGCACTGTTTTGTAGATTTCTATGAGTATTGCAGCATGCTGTTTTGAATTACAATACAATGCCATTCATGGCCTGCACAAACACTTAGTTCTTAGTCTGTGTGTTTTGGTTTTCTTCCGCCCTCCTTTTTTTGTGAGCGTTTGTGAACTAGTACATACTGTAGCTGGTATTTCAAAAGACCGGGTAAGTGAACCTTTCAACACAATGCTGTTTGAAAAAAATTGTACTCACTAAATGACACTAAGACTTTTGCAATGAGATGATGCAATACAACTAGAAGAAAATATCCCAGTATACAGGCATACTAACTTTAAACTATAGCACCTTGGTTACCCCATAGAGGACATGAGGCAAGTGGTTGTTGGCTGATATCAAGACTCCACCTTTCTTAGTGCCTAGGCATGCATATACACACAAGCTCCCATCCCACAGCTGGAACGCAATAAATTGCAGTAATAGTTTCTCTAGGGTGCTGAAGATGTGCTGTGAAAAGTCCTTGAGATGAGTGGAAGTACCTTATTTTGATTTTATCTACAGCACCTGTCAGATAGGGCCAGTCTTCTCTCTCATTTAGCGAACTCTTCACTCACTCTCTTTGGTGATCAGTTAATCAGTTTCACATCGTTCATTTTAGTAGCTTTGCCAAGTAGCTCTTTAATGATTTGGGCGGGTATTAAAAACATGGATCTTGCAGCACCTGGGGGGTCAGATGCTGATACGTTTTTGCAGCAGAACAAACACTTTTCTTCACCATCACCATCCTCGGAATCGGTGAAATGAGGTGCACTGCAAAAGTAGTCAGTCGATCTGCTCGTTTTGGAGCCAGGGAGCAGTCTAACGTCCTGAGGTAACTGTGATTCCACCCTGGCAGGTGTAGGTGGTGTCCATGTGCTGCGTGAGACACTGAGATCTCTCTGGGCAAGAATAAGGTATTGGCTTTCCTGCTAGATGTCAGTCACATATTTGCTCACATATTTGCTCACTAGACAGATGACTGTAGAGGATGGCAGAAGGCTCCATAAGAGCAGCTGGTTGCAGATTTCCTGGGCTATAAGTGAAAATCCTTAAGGTATCTGCTAGGCAGGGACAGCATCAAGTGACAGTTTCCACAGGCTCCCTTCCGGTGCAAAGGTCTGCTCATATGTGGTGGGAATGTGACTAGAACCATCCTCAAGGACCTGGCCCTTTCTTGGAGGGCAGCGTGGGCATAGCTGGGCCTGTGTCTGGCCAAAGCGGTTTCAGTTTTCTTCACTTATTTTGCATTTACCTGTTATCTGTTTTTCCTTTCCATCTTTCTGATTATGTCTAGAGGTCCTTTACTCCAGTTCACCTTGGTGTTTGTATTTACCTGCAAAAAAATCTTTCTGCTTCGATTTGTACCTCAATACTAGTTATTCATATTTTTTCTCTTTTCACTTTTCTGTTCATTTCCCCATTACCTCCTAGTATTTAATAAGATCCTGGGAAATTCAGATCATAACTTTCATTTTGTACAGCAAAGCTTCTGTTCCTGGCTTAATATAAATGGTTTCTAATATTTTTTGTCAATGGTGGTGATATAAATACATGGTTTTATGGAAATATTAATTCATCTCAATGAAGATCATGTGGAAAAGATTAAAACAAGTGCTGCTCGTTATGAAAATATTAGCAAGAGACTGCTTGAGGATGATGATACAGATCTGTTCTTCTACAGTGAGCAGGAAATCCACCTCGTACTACTACCTGATAAAAAGAGTGCATACAGAGGTGTTTTCTTATCTGTGTCAAAAGGGATCAGAATTGACTGGTTCATTACTCCCAGTGTTCAACAGTCAATAATGTCCTGTTTTTACATTCATCTTTTTTGAAACCACAAGTAACGAAATCTAAAATTAGCTCTCAAAATCTTCTTTCGTTAGCAAAATAAAGATGCCATCTTAGAACAACTTTTCTCAAAAGTCTGAAAAACGTTTCTATAGTCTGATTTTTCTAAAAGCTTGTAATAGTCCTAAAAGTTGTGATGCTAATCCTGCTTCTTAAGTATTTTTCTCCTGCCTGGGACCACTTTTTCAAAATAGCTCCAAAATACTGAGTCAGCGAACTGCACATGATCTCTCACACACACTGAACTTAAAATCTCAAAAAAAAGATCCAAGTTCCTGAAAAACAGCAAAAACACAATAGTTTTTTCAAATTGTATAATTTATCAGTCTCATTTTTTAGCCTACAGGCAAATGATGAAAAATTAAAGTTTTGTGTACTGCTGCCTAGGAACTGCAACTTGTCATTCATACCGTCTCTAACATTTTACCTGTACAGCTAACATGTTTTATAGAAACCACTTACTTCAAAAGCTCTTTCTCCTTGAAAGAGCTTTGTGCTTGTGGACTCCTGGTCACTAGTATTTGCAGAGGTATAAGCGAAAGGGAGATGAAAGGGAGATTTTCAGCTGTAAACCCATAAGGATATTACAGTAGCTGAGCTGAGGAAAAGGAAGATTAAAATCCAATGTGATAGTCACGAAGTAATGCCTCTGGGAAAAATAATCTGAACTATCATAGGCAGTGATGGATATATTAGTTACTACCACTCAGGAAAAAGACCTTTGAGTTGCTATGAATAATCTTCTGAAGATGTCTACTAAGCAAGATGGCCTAGGTGCAAACAGTTTTTCAGAAAGACCCTAAAGCTCTGATAGCCAAAGGATAGTAGCATATCAGAGGACAAAATATTCAGTATGTCCTTTAGTTTTTATATACTTTTCTGAAACAACCACAATTAATGATTTACAGAATTAAGGCCAAATGACTTGATAACCTACCTCCAGGCATAATCATTTTCTATGAGAAAGCTTGCAATGATGTTTCCTTACATTGCTTGTAATTGCTTTTGGACTTTGTTTTTCAGTGCTGCCTTTGACTTTTAAAGGTAGAAGATGTCTGCATGTGTCTTAACCCTACGTAATATGGCAAAAGGAGAATGAAGAATAACACTAAGAATCTGCTGCTGCTTATAAGGGATGCTACCTCCTCGGGTTACACAGGTTTCAAAATGGTAAATTGCAGCCCATTAAAAACATTGTTCCAATGTGAATATACAAACACGTATTTAGGTGCAGAGGTGTGTATTCAGACACCTATTACCATGTGCAAACTTGTCTTTTTTGCAACTGTCCATACATTTGGCACATACACTTCCAATCATAGATTCATAGAATCATAGAATTGTTAGGGTTGGAAAGGACCTTCAAGATCATCTAGTTCCAACCCCCCTGCCATGGGCAGGGACACCTCCCACTAGATCAGGTTGCTCAGAGCCCCATCCAACCTGGCCTTAAAGTCTTCTGGGGATAGGACTTCCACCACCTCTCTGGGCAACCTGTTCCAGTGTCTCACCACCCTCATGGTGAAGAACTTCTTCCTAAAGTCCAGTCTGAATCGACCCATCTCTAGTTTTAATCCATTCCCTCTAGTCCTACCATTACCCAACATCCTAAAAAGTCCCTCACCAGCTTTCTTGTAGGCCCCCTTGAGATACTGGTAGGCCACTATAAGGTCTCCTTGGAGCCTTCTTTTCTCCAGACTGAACAACCCCAACTCTCTCAGTCTGTCTTCATAGGAGAGGTGCTCCAGCCCTCTGATCATCCTTGTGGCCCCTCTCTGGACATGTTCCAGCACGTCCATATCTCTCTTGTAGTAGGGGCTCCAGAATTGGACGCAGTACTCCAGGTGGGGTCTCATGAGAGTGGAGTAGAGGGGGAGAATCACCTCCCTCGACCTGCTGGCCACGCTTGTCCTGATGCAGCCCAGGATACGATTGGCTTTCTGAGCTGCTAGTGCACACTGACGGCTCATGTTGAGCCTCTTGTCTACCAGCACCCCCAAGTCCTTTTCTTCAGGGCTGCTCTCAAGCCAGGCACTGCCCAGCCTATATCAGTGCTTGGGATTGCCCCGACCCAGATGGAGGACCTTGCACTTGGTCTTGTTGAACTTCATGAGGTTGGCATGGGCCCACCTCTCCAGCCTGTCAAGGTCCCTCCAGCGTGTCAGCCGCCCCACACAGCTTGGTGTCATGGGCAAACTTGCTGAGTTTGTCATGGGCAAACTTGCTCTATGCCACTGTCTATTCAAAACTCAAACAGGATGGTTTCTTTTTTATGAAGAATTTTGGGTCTAACACTAGACTTCAGTGTGTACAACCGAGGTTTTCCACAATCCTAAGGATGAGCTAGGTGGTCATACAAATAATCTATGTATTGTTATACCTTTGACTGCTACTGTGTCTGCTCAAAGTAAATCTTGTCCTCCAGTTGTTACTGCCTACATTTGAAAAACTTTTTTTGGGTACGTTTGCACCTGTGTTTCCATTATTGTAGCCACCCTATATTTCTTTTCCCCCTTTCTGGTTGAGGTACTGCAGAGAAAGGTCCATTTTTCATTAACCTTCAGTTTGACACTAGTTTTTGCACTAGTTCTCATTATTCTAGTGGGCCTATCTATCTGGACTGCACCGTGGTGAAGCAATGGTCACAGCAGCCTCAGACTAAGGTAACCACACTACTGAGGGTTCATTATACCTGTGTTATGGTTTGAGAAAACCCATAACAATTTGTTGTTGTTTAGACAATTATTCTATCACCTGATGACCCTTCCCCACCTGGGAAGGGGAACTGGGGAAAACCAAACCAACACGAGGGTTGAAATATAAATAGATTTAATAGGATAAGACTAAAAAATTAACAATAACACTAAAGAACCAGCATTGATCCCAATACTAGTATAAGATATACAAGAATTATACTCAGCCAATTCCATCAGCAGAAGCCATGTCGGACACTGTGAGCACAACGGCTTTGGGGGTAAGGGAAGGGCTCAGGGGTCTGGCACTGGGGCAAGGAGTTCTCTGGACTGCCGCCATCAAGGGAGAGAGAGACTACACAGCAAATTTTGGATGTGACATTCATGGTATGAAATACTCCTGTTGTCCAGCCTGAGTCAAGTACTCAGGCCTCGCTCCTCCTTGTGCCTGCACCTGACAAGGCACAAAAACACCGAGACCTTGAATCTCGCATAGCCTGGCTGGCTCTGAGGTAAATACTTTCATGAATTCAGACACTAAAGTCTTCTAAAAGTGCAGTTCTTCCAATTATTAGAAGAGAAGTTAGTCCTGTGTTGCTCAACCGAGGACAACCTGCCAGGCAGCCCAGTTCAGGTCTGTCTGTATGACCCGAAATAATCTCTGACTGCCATACAGATTTACTGAAGTTCTGGGACTGACCTAGAGGCAGCAGTCCTTCCTTAATTCTTAGTGCTTTGGGTTAGTTTGGCTACTCACTTCCTAGAAACACATCATCAAGTGAAAAGAGTGAGAACATTACATGCATGAAAGGCCAAGCTGTTGATTTCATGAGATAATGGTGTTGCTGTTTGAATTGCTGAGAAAAACTGAGGAGATGATTGCTGAGAAGTGAGGAAAGGTATTTTCTCATTTCCAACTTCCTTAATCTTCCTTAATTAGTTCAACCAATAGCTACTTTTCCGCAGTTGCTTTGGACTACATAATAGTTTGGCACTGTCGTTACATTTATTCACCTAAGAAATACTTTGTTTTTTGATTTCTTCGACATATCGCTAGATCTAAGACTCAAAAGTCATATTTGTGTGTTCCACCATTTAAAGAACAGATGATTTCCATAACTTGTATTAAGCATAATGAAGAACAGAACTAAAAAAACCCTATGTAATATTTCAAAACAGATTTCTGTTTTCTAAGTATCTAGGCCCAGTTTCTGTCTTTTCTCTTGCATGAATAAAACCTCCTACCACAAGTATTGAAATCGAGCTCTTATATAGCATTTGTCTTTGAAAGATGGTCAAATGTTCTATAAGCTTTGTTGAAGGAAGTGTGAATGCTCCTCTGTGAAGCATCAAATCTACTTTGGTGATGACACTGGGAAAGCCTAAAGTGCTGCGAATTATGATTTGGATGAAACCGCAATATGAGTTGGTAACAAAGTGAGAGAGAACGTCTATAAATCCTGACCTGCAAGTCCCTTCTTGGGTTAGAGCATAATGCTTCTTCCCAGCTGGTGACAGCTACCAGCTTCATTTAAGGTAGTGTGATGTGCTCTTGTAACATGATCTATGTGGTTTAGGAAATTATTATCCTGACTTCCATTGATTTCTCTTTTTGGTGCCAGCTATTATTGCATCAATTTAAGTCTGGTAATTGAGTGTGCTAAGCCCTCCTTAATACTGGACTAACAACTTGTACTTTGCACTGCTGTGTTCCATCTTCTGAATTAAGCTTCTCCCCCAAAAATAAAAGCAAACCTCACCAGCAAGAAACAGGCCCTCCCAAGCACCTCTGTTAAGAAAACGTCGTTTACATGTGGTTGCCCACTGCTGTTTGCATAAATACTTGATGAGCCCTTCTTAGCAGTTTGTCCCGTACGTATCTATTTTTTTCCAGCCATGCTTGTGCAAAACAAAGAACTGAAGTTTTAAAACTTCTTCAAAATAATAAAAATTGCTGACTTGATTATGATACTGGGGCACAACCCTTGGAAGATTCAGTGTTCATTTTCATCTTGATCAAATATAGCAGTGTGTAGAGATGTACAATGCATGGTGTGTGATGAGGATCAACCGGTAAATTTACTTCTGGTTGGTGGTGGGTTGTGGGTAGCCCTACAGCGCCTGGTTTTCCCAGTGAGGATGTTCTGACTTTCCTGAACAGACTTGCCATCTCACATCAGATCAAGGTACAGATCTAGGTACAAACAGATCTAGGTACAAAGTAATGTTCTAGTGAAAGGAACAGGAACTGGCTTTCAAAGGTGCTGAGAAAAGTAGCTGACAATTAGGCACTGATGAGGAATCAGGAAAATAAAAATATAAATTATAAACCTAAATCAATTGTCATAGGAAGTGTTTTTTTCTGAAACTGAAAAGGTTGCAGTGGTAGTCCCAGTGCACTGGAATAATGGAACATTTAAAAACTGCTGTACTGAGATGTGACTTGTGGTATGGAAGCTGGGATTACACTACAGCATTAGCTTTATAAGCATATCTTTGATGATTTGACAGCTACTGAAGCTGTGGGCAACCCAAAGGACACTTCTTGCTGACACTGGAGGCACAGAAGGGTAATTAATGAAAATCTCCAAGTGCTGAAACAATGCAGCTAATAAGATTTTGAAATTTTGCATGCCTGGGGTCAATACAGGTTGTTTTGACCTTCTTCAGAGAGCTAAGAAGACGAAAGGGATTAAAGATGTAAGGAATGAGAGCACCTGACCTGAGCAGACATGAGGATTTGCCTGCCAGCGTCTCCCAGGGGACCAAGGAGAAAGAACTAGCAGTATCTGGTTTTAAAAAAGGCTTTTCTGTAAAATACTGGTACTATGTTTTGCATCAGACCTGGCTGGTGGCTGAATAGCAATTGACACTGAAAGAACAGACCAGGGCTGAGCTCTTGTGATGACCATTGCTGCAAATCCCCAGCTGGTTCCAACTCAAAAAGTCTGTGATCTGGCAAGAGCGGATCACAGGGCTCCATCCCTCCACCTTCCCCCAGCAGCAAGAAGGAATATGGCCAGAACTTGGGAAATGAGTGGGATGCTTTGCACAGGCCGTAGAGAGACGTGCAAAAAGACATATTTTGTCAACCTCCAGTTAATTTCAATATTGGGTACTTGCGCTACAAAATGACAATGTTTTACTTGAATGTCATGATAAAAATACATTGTAATCATAAAACTGACCACAAAAACTACTTATGATAAAAGAAAAACTCAACAAAAAGGTCAGATAATCACTTAATAGAAAAAAGTGTGACAGCCGTGAAGTCAGATATTGAAAAAGTAGATGCATTTTAAGAAAAAATATTAGGTTTGGCATAATTTTTTATAAGGAGCTTTCAGCCAAGATAAAGGGTGATTTATCCATAGATAAGTGTACCTTCATAACTCAAGTAGCAAAATCAAAGCGATGAATGTATGCATGAATTTTAAATGCCTTGGATTCCAAATATTAGGACCTTGAGTAATAGCCGAAACACGTTTTTTTTCCTTACGGAAGTGCACTGGTTCAAGAGAATAGCATGATGGTGTCACCACAGGTATTCTGGTGTTCTGAAAATCTGAAGGTATATAATTTTCAGTCATCAGATAACTTGCATTTGTGGGTTCTGTTTATGTCTAAGTTTTTTCCACCCCTTTGTACCCATTGAGATTCCTGAGAACAGTCTGGGATCCCTGACAAATACTTGGCAGTGACAACAGCTGGAGTAAGGAGAACATGGATTCTCCAAAACGGAAAGTTATCCAAAAACAGGTTTCCTGGATCCCAACTCTCCTTTACTTCGTAGTAGCTAATTAAATATGTCATCAAAGTTTATATTTAAAAATAAATTAAAAAATTAATGTTGAAACCGGAGTTCTAGAAAACGTGGCTTCTGTGGAAAGGTTGAATAAACTTGGTTCATTTACAGGGAAGACTCGGATGGAGATTGTAACAGTCTTCAAGTAGCTAAAGAATCTCTGCTAAGAGAAGGAGCATTTTCTAATACTGAATTTAAACTATAGCCATGGTGATTCAGTTTAGGCATTGATAAGACTTACATTTATTAAGTATATTTAAGCTCAACAATAAAATGCTTAGCACAACCCCATTTTGTGGGGTTTAAGGAACAGTTTAGACAACAGGTTGTCAAGACTTCTGTAGATGATACGGAATGGGGTAGGGGATGGACTGGGGGACTTCTCAGAGTCACTTTGAGCCCCAAGTTTATTTGCCTGTGATGTCCACTGGGCAGTTTTGTGTTATCAATATCAATTAATGAACTGAAGGACTCAGGGAATGTGGAGATGAAACTTTCCCATTGGTAGCAGCAGATCAACATCAGATAAGAACTATGGTACTTCTGTTCCTGTTCCTTAATGTCTTCAACTGTTAGTGTCATCAATGTGCTGCTTACCACGGTGTTAAAAACACCAAAGAAAAATGCCGCAATACTATGGGACAAGGGATACTTCGTGGAAGACCTGCAATTTTCTGTTGCTTCACTGCTTGTCATCTCACAAAACAGAACCTTTAAACTGTAGGAGGTAAAAAAAAAAGTTCAATCATTTTTATTGAGAGAGAAAGGTGTAAGTTATAAGCAAGAGTTTTGCTGTCATGTTTACTCGGGGGGATAATATATGGAACAGAGGTTTTCTTCCTCCCACGGTAAGGGATCAACTTGCTTTGTGTCAGCTACTTCTCTCCCCATCTAACAATACAAAAAAATTCACAATACTCTCACCATTAGATTCACTGAACTTGTTAGAGCCAATGGCTGATTTCAGGCCAATGTCATAATTAGAGAACAGCATTTTATATTAATCGTGTGAAGAGTGGAAGCAAATGTATATTCAAGGCTGATTAGGCCTGAAATTTTTTTTTTGCAAAATGCAGAGTAGAAATGTGTAGTTTTTGTAATATATTTCAATGGGAAGCATGTGTTCCAAAGTGATTTAGATTAAGTACATTTCAAATGTAGCACTATTCATTTTAATAAAGAAAACAGCGCAGTCTCTTAGTCATTTGAGTAGTTCATCATTTACAGAAAGAAGGGTTTAAATGAAGTAAACAATGATATCAGAAAGCTGACTCATTTCTTTTACACTGATGTGTAAGGAGGCAAGAGTCCACGGAACTCGATGGAAATCTCCAGCAAAATACTTGTGGGAGACAGAAGAAAATCAGACCTAAACTTCTTTGAGGGTGCTTGTTGACACGAGGACTTGTGCAGATACTTGTCAGTTTATGCAGATGGCTGTAGTCAATTTTCCCAAAAAGGCAGTTCATTTATGTGTCAAATCTTGTGCTCAACAGACTTAATGTTCAAAGCTCGCTGTGTGTATAATCATGTACCTACCTCTTCACAAATAGTCCATGACAAATTTTGAATTACTTGGATACTCTGGGGAAACTTGGAATTTTAAAGTTTGCTCCTAGAACCCTGGGGAGGATTTCTGCCTCTTCCACTCGAAATAGCAACATGGCCTGTTTCTGAGAAATGGTAAACACGTCTCTGCATTGCTGAGCGCCTTTTTCTTCCATCAACTCTTACTGGAGCTCTGCACGTTTCAGCAGCCCTAAGTGAGTGGAATGGATTTATCAGCTTCCAAAGGACAGAAAGCAAATGAATCCTGCAGATAACTCCACGTTTCTTGTAGCTTGTGAGCATTGATATATTGAAAAGTCCAACTGGGTTTTGTTTATTGAATAAAACATCCCAGGAGTGGAACCCCTGGATTTATTTCCCATTTGGATGTAACATGTAACCGCAATTTACTCCCTGTTGTGTTTTGAGTTGTCTTGTTGTCTTAAAGACAACTTTTTTTTTTCTGCCCACCCCCCCACCCAGCCCTTAAGAGCCAACATTGTGTTGATAAGTTATTGGTATACTGAATACTGCATCTTTCAGCATGGGTTACCTCTATCAGAAAGCCTTAGTGGCATTATAAAGTAACAATCCCTTCAGAATTTTGTAATGGTTGAAGTCATGCAAAAGATTTTGTCATTTGTCATTATAATCCAATACAGCAAAACAGTTACCTTATAGGGATGAGGCTTTTATATGATTACATCACAAGATGATAAATGAGAGCAATTTGTGTTCATTATGAGAACAGCACCCCAAAGAGAATGCTGTTATAAATTTTCTCCTGCCCTCCCTTCTTCTGCCACAAAACTAGAATACCAGCTTAGAAACAAGAAAACAGGCTCTGACAGCAATCCAGGTGGAGAAAAGCAAAACCAGTGAAGATTTGTTTGCATTTTACTCTGGCAAGAGCATTGAGAATTAGAAAAGTAAAAGAGAAACACAGGAGGATACTTAGGAGAAAATCTTAAAATATGATTCCCCCATTTTCTTCAATAAAGAATATTTTTGTTCAGTAAAGTATTCACCTTGTGTGGAAAACAATTGACTAGTTTCAGAAGGGAAGAAAATTATATTTTGCAAATCAGGCAATGAAAAAAATTCATTTGATTAATTGGAACTGTTTCAATTTGAACGTAAAACCGACGCATTTTAATATGTTAATTACAAATTTGAAAGAAAAATAATTAAAAAGTATTATTATTTCTAAATTTTTTTTCCCCAGAGATGTCAATCTCCCCCCAGCAATTTTGGATTGACTGATCTGCATTTTCAAAAGATAAACCATTAACGGGTAAGTTTCCAACCCACTCTGTAACTGAACGAGTACTGAGGTCCGCAATTAAGTAATCCTTTCCTCCTTTTCCCATATACATCACTGCAGTAGCAACAGCAGGCTGGAATGAAATCTTCTGATGCATTTGCTTTCTATGGCCTGGTAATTGCCAACTTGCATCCATGATGCCTTAGTTTGTGTCTATGTAGTCTGGATACTTAGATTAGCAGCATTCAGCTTTGCATTTTATGTACATTTAAAAAGATGTTAGCAGATCTGCTTGCCTCTTTCCTCCCTTCTTTTTATTCTCTCCACAGCTTTAATAACCTCTCCGTCCTCCCTGTATGACCTGTGCTGTTTAACAAGTTGTGCATGGAAAAAGCAATGCAAACATTCTTTGTGCTGATGAAGACAAGATGAAGGGTGAACTCAAACACCTGTGTCTCCTGAATTCTTGTGGATGTGTGGTCGAAAGCTGATTGAAGTCATTACTGGATAGTGAGTTGTCTGTGCAAGTAAAAGGGAAGAGTGTGAATTAGGTTGGTACTTTTGTTGAACGGTCAGCATTAATGCTCAAGGGTCTTGTGATACTCTTAAAACCCTTGTATAGAGGGTTTTTCTGCTAAATCACAGAGCTTAAAAATAGGGCTGAGGGACTCTGTGAAGAGAGGAAATCAGGAGGGTCCAGAGCAGGTGTCAGAGCTCTAGGGATGAGATGGTTCTGGGAAGAAAACAACAACAGGGAGCTTTACTTCCACCTCACGATCTCACCAGCAGCAGAGGATACAAAGAGATTTAACTCAGGCTCCTATCTGGAGATGCTGTGAAAAGAAAGGCCCAGAAATGTGTCTCTGTCATAAGTGCATGGGCTCACGGAAGAGTGTCCAACAAGGCAGTGTAGTAACACTGATTGAGTGTTGAAGCAAGATCTGGCATAGGACACCAGACTAACAAGAAGTGAGAGAGCGATAAGGCCCAGGCAGGCCTGTGGGTGCTGATCTCCTATCAGGGGAGGATACAAAAAAAGTAAAATGAAAACATGTTCTGTATGGAAACCAGGCAGCAGTCTTGGCTCTGCTTTTCTGCTCTGGGACTCTTCCTGCCCCATAGCTGGGGTAGTAGGAGTATGAGACGATCTTACCAGTTTAAGAGGAAACCCTTTGGCCACTGAATCTAGCCCACTTTGGTGCCAGTTTTGCTTGAGAGAACAACTGCAAAACAACCAACCACTCTTCATGCTCTCCTGACATACACAGAAGTTGGGAAAGACACTTCCAGTAGCGAGAACAAATAGTAGTGCCAGTGGGAGAGAATGAACTTGTGTTTCTACAGTCTCCTTGGCTTTGTTTCATATCTACTTCATTACCAGAATAAGCCACCCATTATCTTTTCATTGCGAGAAGTATCATATGATCAGTTGTCTTCCTGGTGCAATAATGTTTTCAAAAAGCTATTGGCTGATATGTATGGATTATACACTAGGGGCATATCTGCAACACGCAAACATTGTTCAACTTTGATTTTATCAGTGTTACAGGATACAGTCTATCCATTATTGACACCTTTTGTGCTATATTTAATGCCAGTAATAACAATGATATACCAGTATAGACGAAATCAAGTCCTTCAGTCTTACTTAGTCCTAAGTACTAAGTCCTACTTAGTTGTATGGGTGCAAGAATGATGTCTAGAACAGGCTTGATAAAAATGCAGCTCTTCCAGTGCCTCCCCAATAGCTGCCAAATCCCATGATCAGTATTTGGAGAGGTGACTCCTGACACAGAACAAAGAATAGAAAAGATGCTAAGTGCATCAGGATATTGCCTTGTGTTATGTTATAGATGAACATGGGGTACTGGCTTTAAATGACACCTTCAAGAGGTGAACTTTTGAGGATGGGTTTTATTTCCATTGATATTCAAGTAATTACTGTCTTGTCCTTTGCAAATTTGGAGAGGTGTGACTGGGGAAATGATGCTTTTCCCTGTAAATATCTTGGACTAGAGGGGGATAATTTGTTTTTCTTAGAGTATTGAGAAAGAAGAGGAATGAATTAAACTAAGGTGCAGAGGTGTGAGCTGTTGAAAGACAAATACTTGTTATGGCGAAGAAGAGCTGGTAACAATCAGAAGATCTGAGATGATCTGTTTAACCAACTTTGCATGCATTTTAAAAGACTTGCATGAAATATCTAAATGATGAATATCCAGAAGATAATTGAGATCTTTAGAAAAAAAGTTACTGGTAATAGTTTTGATTTTACTGATTGTTGGAGAGAGCGGAGATCCCAGATATGCTTCCTATAGAAACTGCAATACCACAGTATATTGAGTGTCAGTGGCAAGGTGCTGGCAGTGGGGGCTGCAGGGGTGGCTTCTGTGAGGAGAGGCTTGGTCTGACCCACGCCGGACAATTCCAGATGGCTCCAACCGACCTCCCACAGGGCACAGATGGGGCCCCTAGCAAAGGGTTGGTACCTCTCAGAAAACATAGTTAAGAAGGGGCAAAACCTGCTGGACAGGGAGAGGAGGAGAGGAAAAATATGTGAGAAACATCCCTGCAGACAGCAAGGCCTGAGAAGAAGGGAGAGGAGGTGCTCTAAGCGCTGGAACAGAGATTCCTCTGTAGCCTTTGAGGAGGACCAGGGCGAAGCGGGTTGTTCCCCTGCAGCCCATGGAGGACCATGGTGGAGCAGGAATCCATGCTGCAGCCCATGGACGACCTCAAGCTAGAGCAGGTGGATGTTTCCTGAAGGAAACTGGAGCCTATGGAGAGCCCATGCTGGAGCAGGGGAAAAGTGTGAAGAGGAAGGAGCAGCAGAGAGGACTGACCTCTGGACTGACCACAACCTCCATTTCCCCTCCCCCTGCGCTGCTTGACAGGGTAGAGGGTCTAAGAGCAGAGGAGAGAAGCTGGGCCTGAGAAAGAGCGGAGGAAAGATTTTTTTTTAATGGTTTAATATTTGTCTTTGTTGGTAACTGATAAGCAATCTTCTGATCTCAACCCCAGAACTTTCTCATCCTATTGCCTCCCTGTCCTGCTGAGGCAGGGGGCGAGTGAGTGGTTGGGTGGGCATTTGGCCCTTAGCCAAGGTTAATCCACCACACAAAGTCAGCTGCTGAGTATGTTCATTCCTCTAACATATGGAGGTGAAGCTGGTAAAAAAAAAAAAAAAAAAAGGCATTTGGAAACTCTTCATTATGAAGAGGAACTCTTCGGTATTAGATACTTCAGGTCAGTATCTTCTTCCAGAATATTTTTGCTTCCAGAAAAATCCTTTGACAAATTATAATAGGTGGTTGTTACACCTGCAGTCAGAGTAGATGCTGTGAATTTTAATAGCAGTTGAAACACAGGTAGCTGACAAAATCTATTTTTTATTTGAATCTTTCTCTTGTGTATAGATTGAAACTACCTACAAGGCATAGTTTATTTAGCATCTACTTGTGAGAACAACTGTAACATCATTACTTTTACTTTATGACAGACTTTGTGGACCTAGCCAAGAAAACCTGCTCTAATGGTATGTATCACTATTGGCCTAAGTGAATAAGCTCATTTTTCTATTGCCGGTAATATATTTGCTCCTAACTAAACATTTTATTAGTACATAGCATTTTCCAGTGTTTCCCAACACTAGAAGGAGGTTATGCCTAATCAAATGATTCCTTCTCATTGTAGTTTTAGCTAAACTTGCTAAACCTAGTAATAGGAGACACCAAAGTTTTTTCTGTGCTGTTACCACAGACACCAATGCATATTATGAGCTATCCTCCTTATAGCAACATTGCTAAATCTTCTACTTCGCAGGTGGCAAGCAGAAAATTGTATTAATTTTACAGTTGTGAATTCTTCCAAGCCTCCCATCTCACACTGCTTTCTTTTACCTTTTCAACAGAGTTGTGCAGAAGGACTTCTCACTTCTTTGCTCCTTACATCAGTAGAGCCCTCAGCCTCGTTTGTTGCTTTTGTTATTACTTTAGTATCCTGACAGTATTAGCATAGGCACTCAGCTAAAGTATGTTTTCTGAAACATATGCCTTTCTTCTAACCCTTGGTGAATGGAAACCAGTCAACTCTTCCTCCGTTCCCTGTCAAGCTAACCTATTCCTGAAGATGGAGAAACAACGAAACATCGTTGAGCAATTTCTTTATTTAACAGTGATGTTTGAAACCTGGAGAGACAGAAGTTACTTGGTGCCTTAGGAAAATGGGCAACTTGCGATGGTATTTTGTTGCTTTATTCTTTCATGCAGTAGGTACAGGGGACTGAGAGCTAAATGAAGAAAACAGTGGACTGTGATTATAACTAGTAGTAGGCTAGCTGTCATATACATAATATATATTTTTAACAAATATACAATATTCACAATATGAGGTAAATATAACACATATGGTTATATACTATATAATATATATGTTGTTATCACCCTTGTCCTGTTGCAGTCCCAATCTCTTTCTTACCCCTTTGTTTCATCCATAAAAGCTTGTTTCTGTCTGTGCTTGTGGCTTGCTATTTATTACATCTCTATAGTGCTCTGCACAAGACTGCCATGACCTGTTGCGAAGCCTCAAGGCTTTATTGCAATTTGTAATAAGATAGAATTAGAGTCCAAAAATAAAATCAACCAGAAACCATCCGTAAAGGTGAAAGGGACTAGTCTGGTTTAATAGTGCAAGCTGGGAGCAATGCAGGAAGTAAACACCTTAGACAGGGGAGAGTAAATTAGATTCTTTAAACTCTTTCGATTTTAATAATCTCTTTATAACACAAGCAAACCAATTTGTTACAAAGTATGATATTTAATCTGACAATATTCCTTTAATAGTCTACCTATATTTGCTGTTGCCACCATGGTTTCTCTGCTACTTTTAAATGTCACTGCCCCAAAAATGCCTTTGCTCTCTGTGCCGTTCTGGGGGCGCTGCCTCCCCAAAGACCATTTGCTGCATTTTGGGCTGCAACGCCCCCCACTCCTCTCCCTCTTTTCCAGAAGAGAAAATGTCTGGGCCGGGCACCTGAGCAAAGCTGATCTGCATTGGAAACTCATGGCTACCTGTCAGTGGCAGTGGCCCCAGGGTTCATCTGTCAAAGGGACTGATGATCCTGGCTCTTCAGCTGCCTCTCCTGTCGCATCCCTATCTCACGGGGCAGCGGCACCTCCTCGGGTCCTGCTGGCTCTTTAAAATGCTCATGGGTTTCCTGGGGTGCCGTGCCAGCTGCCAGCCACTTAACCTCTCCATTCCCTGAGAGGTGCTCTATGTTCATCCATTCAGAAACCTTAAACTATGTAGATTCAAGCTCTTGTTTGTCTTATGATGACCCCAGGTTTTTCCCCAGAGATGTTTGTACATTATAGGAAGAGTTAATCTCCTGCTTCCCTTTCATTCTCTGCTTCTTCTGAGATTGAGTATCTTTTGTCTTACTACCACTGTCACCGGTAATGTTACGCAAGGAGAAAAACTCAGGCTGAAAAACCTAAGAGAAGTACAAGACTCCATACGTGACCTTACACGGAGCAAGAGATGATCACCGGGTCAATGCAATTTCAATGGGAAAGCTCACAGGGCACAATGGAAGGGTGGAAGACTTGGCCTTGAACGCACAGCCCCATGGGCAAAACAGCACTTCTGGGAGTTTCCCTGTCTAAACTGGGTGACAAGTGCCTCTCAGGAGAGCCTTCATCCTTGGGGATTGCTGGTGCTTCGTGTAGTCTCTTCTCTCCCTCTTTTTTTAGCTCATTAGACCTTTTGTTGTGTTCCACCAGCTGTGTTCTTTAAAAGATGCTGGAGAGGTTTTACAGCAGCATCTTATTCATTCAATGCAGCTTACATCTTTCTTTCTCATTTCTGCTGTAGCTTGACAACACAGCTGTCAGAACAAATCACTCAGCACAGCCACAATTTTGAATGTGTAGCTGCATGTCTGCATACACGCACACACACGCGCATTTACAGGTTTTGTAAGTATCCCCCAACAGATTACTATTAAAATCACAAAAGAATATGCAAGAAAGCACCAAATGCAGGCCTAGGTGGGAAACTGCACCCATAATCAGAATATATGTCTGTTTTCATGAGGGAGGAAAAAGAAGGGAGAAATAGAAGAACCCTCATCTCAGGCAAATATTAGGAATAGACCCAAGCACTTGTTCAATTCAGCTGTCAAGCATGTACGACGTGCAATGATCTTTTTTCCTCTATTATTTTTAATGAACAAAGTGTTTTTAGGAAGGGGACGGATTTACTATTTGAGTGTCATTTATTAGGAGATTAAGGTCCCATTGTGTGAAGCATTGTAAACATGTATCATAAAAGGCAATTGCTGCTCTGCCCTGAGAGCCTTTACTGCCTACAGAGCCAAACAAAGGCTTGCAGGAGGGAAATGCAGTGTTCAAAAAGAAAAGCAGAAACGCAGACTGAGGCAAAGGGAGAACTCTTAGAATCCTACTCCCATTACGGATCTTTGGCAACAGCCATAGTTCAGAGTTTCTCCGATCTAAGCCTTTTCTCTGACTTGCTAGTGAATTTCTCATTTCCCACATGAATTATTTTGGTGATTGTCGTTTTGCAACCAGTAAATGTCCTGTTACTATGTGGTGAACTTCTGACGTGTAACACTTGGAAAGACCGGTCAGTTAATTGTCTTCTGGGCATTGGAAGACGGAAGTCCTCCAATACACTGGACCTGATTTTGGTGACTAAGAAGCACCCGGGAAAATGTACCTAGACCATGCACAATAACAATTTTGTAATTCTGCAAGCTTTCTAATAATCTCTTGGAAGTCTAATGGAGAGTCTGTCTTGAACTATTGGATCCCCTAAATGTCTCATCACTCCACAGGGAACTTCCGATGTGCAGCAATCAAAACTGCTACAGGGACATTGTGACATTGCCAACTTTTGATTGACCAGGCCAAGACGTATGGTGGTCCACGGCCTTTAGAGCCAAATTATTTAACCAAAAGATGTTTTGAAATTTGTGGGGATCTTCACACAGACAAAAAGCTGTTTGATTTCCAAGCGGGGAGTCAGGAAATGCCACCATCGTTCTATTGGATCCCGGTTCCATGCAGCAGTGCCCTTCCTTAGAGCTGGCTGTTTAGGGAAAATCAGTGCTGCTGGAAGATAATTAGCCTTGTAAATCTTTCTGCAGAGTAGGTGAAACATGGCATCTCCACTGAAACCAGTGATGACTTGCCTGGTGACTGTGTGCATTTTTGCCCCGAGGAGTGCAGCCTATTATCTGTAGGAATTTGATCTGTAGACAGAAAGAATCCAGAAGAATAAAACCAGAAGAAAACTTGAGAAAGAAAAAAAAATAAATCCACTGAGAGCACAAGGAAACGGCCTTTCAGTAAGTTTCCTTTCTCCCTCTCTATTAATATTACATGGTTTTATTTGCTCTACTTTGTACAGTCCGAGAAATCTTGTACTACGGAATATTTTACACATCTTCTCCTTTCCTCTCCCCCACTGCTAATGCCTCTTCTACTGCTTCACAAAAAATATTCAAATTATTTAAATATTTCATGTTGTAGGACCTAGCAGTGCAGTGCAATATATGTAGATACCATTGGGAAATGGATTTTAATATTACTTTTAGAATCACAAATTATTCATGCAGTGCAAATAACAAACTGGGGGAGAGCACAATCTGTGATAAAAGCACTTGCCTGTTTTTTAACATTTTCCAGTGTAGTTGGAGTCGACAGATCATCAGACGTTTAGTGCATTATTTATTAAATGTTTTAGCATATCTCTTAAGTATTCAGTGAACACTGAGCCCACAAAAGACATGGCTGACTGAAGGCGCAGTGACGCTGATGATGGAAGCCTGTTGCTCAGTTTTCTCTACACTACTGCAACATGCAGTTTGTGTTTTATAAGGGACTATTTTTCTCTTGCTTGTATTACTCATTCCGTCCTTTTGGGGACTGTGGTTTATGCTTCACTGTGTTGAGAACGCAATCCAATATTTTATGGACTGCTGTGCATGGCTTTACTTTATTTAACTGTGAAGATTAGAAAACACTGAAAGAGTTGCACTGGTTAATGTACCAAAACTAAAGTTGAAGAAAATGCATGTTCTAGTCAGTCTAATTTACGGTTTCCTAGGAAAGCAAAATGTGAAGATCCAATAGCTTAAGTCATTTAAGACAATGAAAAAAATACACAAGAAAGTAAGCAAAAGTGGAACACATCCTTCAGCTTAGAATTGTGCTCTGTCTGCTCATTCAGTTTGTCCTGGCACATTGAATTGAATAGACTATATATTTCTGAGAACATAATCTCTTTAATTTAATTTTTTTCTTAGTTCTTCAGTGTTTGATGGCATTTGGAAATTGTGCCAGAGCAATATTTAAGAACTACTTCAATATTTTAGGAAGCCCAGATCTAAACTTTACCATTCAATTTTTTTTTTTCTTTTCTTTAGGAAATCCTCCACTTCCTCCTTTTCCCAACCAGATTCCGCGTTTGAGGAAGAATGATAAGCATTGCACTTCAGGTTTATTTCTGATGCTAGTATGACCCATACTGTGTAACCGTCAACCTATGACAAGCCTAAAAGCTCAGTAGGGAACATTAAGGGGGAGATGCAGCCAAAACCAGGAAAAGATAAACCCTAGGGTAGTGAGGTTGATTCCTTTGGCGAGTATAAGTATTGTCGCAACCTGAGTCTCCAGCAGTCGCTAATTCAATTCCTAGTGGTGAAGAGAAGTTGATACCGAGACTGCATAGGATGGAAGGAAGCTTTGGTATGAAACGTTTGACGTGCTTAATAGTGCGGGGCTTTTGAGGGATGCATGCCTACATCAAATTTGCTTACATCAGTCACATTGAGTTACGTTCTACCAGGGAACCACGCACCTCATGACTAATACAATTAGACGTGGTGTGCTGCAGCCTGGGAAATTAAGAGCCCTGAATCTGAAGAAGCAGTTACTCTGTTTAAGAAGTCATTAGAGCTAACTCTCTGTATCTGAGGGATTTTTTTTTGTTTTTGCCACAGAAACAATCAGCTTTAATTTATCTTTACCTGGACAGCATAACCATATCAAGAATAATGAATAAATTAACTTCCTCAGAGAAATAATAGTTACAGTAATGCCATAAAACAGTGCTGTGAACCTTCTCTTACTAAAAAATTTGCAATTTGTGCCTTGAGTCCAAAGTCTCATTTCCAAGGGGATGTATGCCTAAGTCAAGGCACAAAGTTCTTCTCAGTAGCCGAACCTCACCTTAAAGCCAGTCTTTTTCAAAGCTTTCATTTTCTTTCTGCTGAGTATTGGCACATGTCAAGATCTTGTAGGCTGATTCTCTGTTAAAAGAAAAAATTTCCATGATCCAGACTGATACTTTGTTAGCATAACCTGCTTAATTTCACCTGTTGAGGGAGTCCTTGAAGTGTGTTTGTTGTACAGTGTATAAACCAATCCCAGTTTAAATAAATTTAGTGGAAATGCCACTGTTTATTTATCAAGAAAAATTCTGTGCCTAGTTATTGTATAGAAATAAGAAAAAAATAATTGGGGGGCTGAAAGGCTTCAAGAGGTCACTTAGCCCATGCCCTTGTAAAAAGATGATCAAAAATACTGAGAACGTCCTTGATGAATGTCAATGTAATTGTTCTTAAAATCTCCAAAGGAAAAAATTCCTCAGTCCTGTTTCTCATATATATATATGTGTGTATATTGAGGAATATAACTGTATTTATCATTAAAAACTGTTTCACAGCAGCTAACCTAAATCTCCGTTGTTTTAAATCCAATTAGTTTCTTCCCAACACACCCCCAGTAAATTTGAAAAAACTGCAAGAATTTTCTTCATATAGGCTTTTCAAACATTGGAAGGAACTTAGTGTGCTTTCTTTCCCCTTCTCTTTCCTAGGCTGAGCAAGCCCAGTCCCATCAGCCTTTTCTCTTGAGCTGTATTTTCCAAGTCTGTTATCATTCTTCCTTTTCTCCTAGATAACAGGCCCTTGAGTTGGGTCCTGAGCAGCAACAACTAGGCAAAATGATGACTTCCACCATGTTTCAAGTGTGCCAGCCCTGTTAATATGACAGGGCATTTGATGCTTTGATAGGACCATTGTGCTGCGGAAGAAGAGACAAAGTGGTTGCTTACTGCAGCTCCCACAACTTCTGCAGATCTGCTGGCCACCTGGCCATACCATGCTCTGTGCTTGGGCAATTGATCTCAGGAGGAAATTGAGTCAGCCTGACCCATTTGGTTCTTGATAACCCCTGATCGGTGGATTTCTTTAACTTTATTATTGTCTCGAGGCTTTCAGGCCTCATGGTTTCTAGTATCTTGTATCTAGTAACTTGCAGTTAGGCTGACTAGCATATGACTTCTTTTTCTCTCTTTTTTACGTGTATGTTGTGCTTGCCTGTCTCCAGTTCTCCCATAAGTCCCTGTTCTAGCCAAGCTCCTAATCTTAATATTTGCTAACGTTGGTTTGGGTAGCATTTTAACAAGAAGTGAATTTGAACAGCCTGTGCTGTGTTGAACATGTCTGGGTTTTTTTTAATACTTTCAAAACATTTCAAAACCCGTTTTAGTCTGTATGCTTAAACCCTTATCAAAATTAAGTGAATACACAAATTTATTGTGAATACAGAAGCAAAGAAGACATGATCTATGTTTCTTTAAGCTCTTCAGCAAGTTATTTACTCGTTTCCTCTTTTATATGTGTCCATTAAGGTCTGTATGTGCTTAGAAAGTTTCTAAGACAAACATTTTGGTCTCCTATGATGATTTCCATCTTTTCTTCACATTGGAATGATTTATCCTTACATTTGTATCATAGTCTTTTCTTTTTTTTTTCCCAATTTGCCATCTTTCCTGACATGGCATATCTCTCAGGTTATATTTCCATCTCTTCCTGCTCCCTCAGTTGTTGAAATCTGTTTTTTTGGAGGCCCATAATTTTAGTTTCCTATTCTGACTTCTTCCCACATTTAGCCTTTTGATAGAAAGCAACACCCTCCCCCCGCCCCAGCTGCTTGCAACAGCTTGTCAATAAATATTGTGTCAAAAGAGAAGCAACAACAAAACCAAGTTCTTCTTTCTCCAGGAAGAACTATACTAGCCTATTAAAAAAACCCCACACCTATAAATCTATGGGTGGTTTTGCCCCTGGTAATTTCTGCCCTAAAGTTTTACTTTCTTTTCTTTCATCTTCCAAGTTCTGCGTGCTAAAAGTGTCTCTGCTGACAATATGCATGCATTTTGTAGATGTTTCCAGATGTTTCTGGGAATTTTGGTGACTAGGTTGGAACCGTTGTGCAGACTGGCATTTTGAATTGGATTTTTGGACTTGAAAGGCAGCTGGGACTCAAGAGGGATGCAAAGGGGAAGATGACACCGAAACGAGAGAAACCAATGCCAGCAACCCTTGAATACTACTCCTGCCACTCATTCCTTCTCCTGTACATGCCTCTACACCCAATAGCAAGCAAGGATCTTATCAGATTTTTCACTCCCTGGCCAGCAGGAAAGGTGACGCATTTGGAAGGTAGGAGATAACGTCAGGAAAAATTGGCCAATGTTATGGGACCTGGAGCCAGCCAGAGCCCTGAGGTGACTCTGCCCAAACAATTCATTTAAAACAAGCGTGTTAGCAGTACCAGATGGCCTTTCAACAACAGCAAAAGGGTTTTACTGGAGCACACACTGGAATGCCGAACATTTTAAACCAGAGAAAACTCAGGCTGTGTCAGAATATGGACAGGAGGGGGCTGCGCAGAAAACTACTGCTGTGCCTTTGTGAGATAGAGCCTTACCTCCAATTTATTCCCAGGCCAGTGACTGCATGGTGGTCTGCAATGCAGCAGCTGTTCGATGCTACAAATGCCACAGAGCTCTTGCTCTGGGTCATGAGGACGAGCCTTTCCTCCCATGCTCAGGACTTGCATGTGTGCCGTCTCCCTGCTCTGCCTAGGAGTCTTCCAGTCCCTGCCTCTGTCTCTCCCGCTCTCTCTCCCTGCCTACCTCATCTTTGCTTGAGAGTGGGGGTGTTTCTCCACCAAAGGGAGCTCAGTTACTTCCAGGAAAAGAGGAATCTCTCCTCTCTGGCAAGGCGAAGAGAGGCTGCCCATGCATGACATTTTAGCAGAACGGCTGCAGAGTAAATCCTCTCCTAAGCTTAATTGAGTGCAGGACATAGAACAGACACTGTCCATCCTATCCAGCAGCAAGTTACCTCATGCTCATCGCAGCACAGATGTCGGTGTACAGCTATGTATCAAGTAAACAATCATTTACAGGTTTGACACGTTGCACGCGCTATTCCATTAGTAGCTGAAGTGGCACAGATGTCTTACACATCACCTGTCCAATGTCCCCAGCCTCTCCTACCTGGTGGCCTGTGCAAGGGGTGCCTTGCTCTCTGGCTAGTTTTGAGCACACTGACTGGCCAGGCAGCGTTCACATGCCGGTTGGCCAGCTGACTGCTGCCATGCCTTCAGTGGGTGCTCTAATTTGGTACCCGCTACTGATTTTATGATGCCATTTGTCAAATTCGACTGGAAGTGGCTAGTGGGCTCAAAAAACTGTTGAGGAGGAGGGACTGACAGACAGCTCAACAGAGGAACAGGCAGACGGGCAGTAAGTGTGACTGCTTAAGCCTCCCTTTTGTAGGAAGTCTGAAAATAATATAAAGTAAGACAAATGATTCCTTTTTTCATCCCTAGAGATATTAATCAAAATGAACAACTATGAAAACCTTTCTCGCTTTTAATGATATTTTTCTGCAGAAAGAAAAATAAAAGAAAGAAACAGATATTTCAAGCCCGAGTAGTGCATTAGTTTACAACAAAGTTGATGAGTTGCTTTTGAGTTGCCACAAATTATACCTTTACACTGTTTGTGATCACATTGTAAACTAGTGAGAAAACTACCTCTCTTACCACTTGCCATTCTACTTCTGCCTGGGAGAACTTCAGTGAAGCCTTGAGAGTGAGGCAGGGAATAGAGGGGAGGAATGGGTGAATGATCAGGAAATATCTGGAGACAGGGTGTAGAAAGATAACTGAAATGGAAACCCCCAGATTCCTTGAAGGTTAAATGAAAATGCCTGTGACCTTACAGAATGAGTTTGGTACTCCAGCATGTAGGGGGTCTGACTGTATTCCTCTTTTAGGTATTTCTGCAGTGCCTAAATGCCAAAAGCAGTAATTAAAATTCATATAAAGATTCTGGTCTTATCTAACAGGGATGATTCACCAGCAGCCATGGGACCTGTCAGAGAAGATTGATGGAGAACTTTCAAAGACCCCGAAGTACCCTGAGCATTGTACAAAGGATAGACTGAGACCTTTCATCTGAAGCAAAGGGAAATACATTACATACTGCACATTCATTTCAATTGAAGGCTTTAATCTCTGGGAGTTATTGGTCTGTTTTGAGCTCCGGGATTAAAAATATCTGCATTTATCAAAGATTAAGGTTTATCAGATACTGAAAATGCTGTCCGTTCAGCCTATACGCTTAATTCCACATCACTTTTTTCTTTCCTCCAGTGAGTTATCTGCAATACAGTAAAGTCAGTAGAGACAGGAAAGTCTTTTGTTTCAGTATATCCTTCAGCATCACCAGGTTAGGAACCTGCTACTCGGCCCTGGGAGAGATGGATGCACGAGCACTCTGCTCGGAAAAACAGGGAATGTTAGTAACACTGACTACTTGCAATGTGAAAACTCTAGTATAACAATAACTATATAGAGGAAGAGGTAGTAGCACTTGGCTTTTCTTTCGCAGAAACCCGTGTGAAATAAGTGTAAGCTACTTATACACGGGATCAAAGGCAAGTGGAAATCGATCATGGTGACATAATTGATTGACACTATCTTTACACGGATCTTTCACTGGCTTTTTCTGTGTAACCTCTACACAGCAAAGGCTAGCCACACATGAAAGTGGGCTGATACAATTTCTTTATATAGCTCTGTTAAGATAAAATTTACAGCTCTGCAAAAAGCTTTGGAGGTGTCAAGATAAACTATAGGAGGAGAAAAAAAGGCACTCTTGGGGCTCCCTAAAAATATTCTCTACTAATGTATGCTGTTGCCCAGGGGAGCAACGCACCAAGGCCATGAGTCTGTCAAAGACAACATTATTCCAGTTAAAGTCGCTCGTAATTCCTTGCTAAAGAGAGATTTTTGTGCAGCATGTCCAGGCAACTAATACCAGTGGTACTTACTGCTCACAGATTAGTTTCTTCTTTGAACTCCGCCTCTCTTTTATCATACTTCTTTCCATCTCCTTTCTTTAATTTTCCTTTACCATTGCCTCCTCTAATTTTCCCAAGTCACTTGATTTATGGAATTTCAATAAATCTTTGCTGACAGGAGTCTACTCACAGTGCCTCACAGATTCCTGCTGCAGTTTGCAGGGCCTATATTTTGCAAGCACAAACATGGTGAAGGACCGGACCATTGTATATTGTATGCCATTGCATATGATATAGGGGCACGGTTTGTCTGGCACTCTTTGCTGCACCCACCGGAGACCTGGTCAGCTCTGCTAACACACTTTCCCAATAAGAAATTCACTTTCACGTAAGAAACTCAAAACTCCGTTCAGTCAAACGTGTGGAGACCTTGTGACAATAGGTGACAGAGAGAACTGTAATAAGTACATTTTGCCTTCTTTTCTTCAAGACCCAAATATTGCAGAAATACCATGGTGATGAGGAAACGTCACATTTTTACCAGCATGACCTAATTTGACCGCATGAACTTTCAGAATGGTTATAAAAATTACGTAAAATGACTTAAGACACCAGGCAGGGATTTTAAATCAGAAAGAAAGGAAGAGGTATATTGTTTTACTTACAATTTGAACATTGAAAACATTGAGAGACAATAAGCGTAGAAGCTCTTGGGGCTATTTTCAGTCATTTTTCAGACTGGAACATTTTGGGCCTATTGACTTTATTTGAAGGAGTCTCATTGATCTCAATGAGCTTTCAATCAGATACATGCAGTGTCGTGACAAGGGGGAATTGTCTAGAAGCTCTTCATGCAGGTCAGCCCAATGCTGGCCCCAGAGGGTGAATTAATAATGGTACGAACTCAGACAAAATGTAGCACAGAGGGTGAGCTGGGAATGAAGAAGCATCAGCTCTGCAGTCGTTCAGGGAGGGGGCTAGCAAAATAAGAAAGCAGAGGAATTTAGTTTTTACTCATTTTCTCCTGTCACTGGTGGTTCCTACTAAAGGGAACAACCTCATGCTATTTTCTCCTTCCAGCCTCACTGTTACTTATTTCCCAACACAGCATATTTCCCATCAGTCAGAGAATAAGGCATATTGCTGAAAGTCAGAGTAAAAGCAGGATTGTTTCTAATTTACTTCCCTTGCAAAGCCTACAAACTTTAAGAGAAAATGGGGTGAAAAAAGATTTCCTACATTTCCTTATCTTTGACTGAAAGAAAAATGCTCTTTTACGTTTGTAAAGAACAAAAAAATTAGAAAAAAAACTCGCGAAATGTTCAATGAAGGAAATCAATTACCATTCAGAAATTTGAAATGGACTTTTTTAGCGAGAGTGTTCTTATTGCCAAGGTTCCAGAAAAATTTACCCTTCAGCATGAAATTCAGCCAAAAATAGAAAAAATATCTTGTGTAAAAAAACTGGTAGCAACGTGCATTGCAGCAAGAAAAGGCTGAGTTAACTGTCCTGCAGTTTTAAGAAAAATTAAGTCTGCGCAATAAAAAGAGACAGTGAAGGAAAATGAAAGTTCGTGTAGAAAACTGAAAGAGAAAAAAAAGCTTCTTTCTTATCTTCTCAAAAGAGCTGGATCTGTTTAAGGACACAGGAAGCGATCCTCAAACTAAACACAGTCTAGAATTCTTTGCTCAGTTTTCTGCTGGCTAAGTTGTTTGAAACCGAGATATATTCTTTTAATGTATGTTTTTTTTCAATGGAATCATTTTTACACTGTTACTGTTATTCATGCAGCAGTATTGCTGTTAGCCACTCAGCTATTAGAGCAATCACAGCCATCTCCATACCCTGGTATGCGGTTCCCAAGCTGTGCTGTCTCGTGGAGGACTCTGTTCGTGGTGGCATCGTACTTCTGGACGCCTGTCCACTTGGGTTGCAGCTGTGTGGGTTCTTTGGTCTGAGCCATGCCAAGTGGTCTGGGAGAGGACATTACCTTGCGAGCCACAGACTGGAGACTATTAAAATAAATTGATTCAAAATGAGATAGAGTTGGAGCCAACGTGATGTTTCCACATTGTGACACTGTTTAAGTTTCCTGTTTAAGTTTCCTGTTTAAGTTTCCTGTTTAAGATCCTGCCCTCCTACAGTAGTCTGTGAGACCCAGCTCCTTAGGTGCTGAGTTTTTCGGGACAGGGACTTTCTCTTTGGCTATATTGATGTTAGTGAATTCAATTTCCTGAGAATTGCTCTGCGATCTGAAGTCAAACCATCAGGAAAATGTGTAGACCCATACTTGCAAACCCTCCCCACCCACAACAAGCTGGCTGCTGGTGGCATGCCTTTTGGGACAGCCCTCAGCAGTCCTCATCTGTCTTTCTTTACCAGTTCCGACATAGTGACAGCAGCCCAGGGCTTTGATTACTGTGTTCCTCTAGGTCACAGTGCCACCATAGCATATGGTCAGCATTACAGCATCTTCAAGTATGGCCTATTGCATAAGGTTTGCACCAAAGCCTTCTCAAATATATTTAAATGTGTAATTAATATTTTAATGTGTAATTAAACACAAAGGGGCATTGCCAGTATGAGAAGTAGTTGTTTCTGCATGTGTGAAGATACCGTACACGCTGCTGGAAATGAGTGTTCACAACTACTTTTGTGGTTCACACACATCAGACCCATTCATTTAAGCTGTAGAAGCTGGACTAAAGGGCTGGGGCTGGTAGGAGAGATTTTACAAAGTGACCAACATGATCTTTATGGAATGCTTTTTTATATTTGTGCTTCGAAGTTATTTTGTATGGTTTAAAATAAGAGACCTAGGCTGAAGACCTGGATTTTTAGAGCTTTATGATGGAGAAATGTCACAGCAAATATTAGCCTGAAAACAGAAGAAAGGGACTTCCCAAAGGTTATTTTTTCTGACTTGATCACCAGAAAGAAGACTTCTGATAACCTCTCACAGGTGTGGTTGTTCTGGGGACTTTGCATCTGTATGGACTTTCAGACTCTCACCTGGGTGCCCCAGTTTGGAGATGAGTGTCTCTGGGCACTGAAGGCAACGGAGCGGGTGAAGCAGGCTCTCCCTTATGGCAGCCCAGACACTTGTGTACCTACCTAGGGTCCCTTCTTCTCTGGGGAAGCCTTTTCCCCTTTCCCAGACAGACGTTAGGGAAGCTAACCTTCTGAGCCTTCACGTAAGTGTTTAACAGCCGGTGTCACGAACGCTTCCCACGCTGCTTATTAGCGCTGCAAATCCAACACAGCCTCCCAGTTTTAAAAATCTTCCATGGACTTGCCCTTGCTGTTCTTTCACATCTCCTCTCTTTCCCAGCCCTTGCCCTTTCCCACTCCAGACTTTGCCGTGCTGCAGTGCATTTCCCTGCAGCTTGGGCTGCGCAGAGTGGCCTCGTACACCCCTTTAGCAGCTCAGTGGCTGCTGTGCTGTGTGGTCCTTGGCTGGCATCTCTGTGGCTGCACTTCTGCCTCGGTGACTCTCAGTTTTCACTGTTATTAATTTCCAAACATTTTTTTTTTTTTTAATCTTGGGAAATCAATCCGAGCAAGTTTACGTATCAGATAAAACAGCGCTGTACTGCCCAAGTATTAATATATTTTCCTATTTGATTTAAGAGACAAATCTGTTTGAACAACCTGATGAAATGTACTTAGAAGGAGGCTAGAATGCAAAATTGAAACTGTATGTAGAATAATACCTTAAAGAAAAGAAAAAGAAGGAAATCTCAATGCAGGAGGCAAAGGTTTTAAAAGAACTGTCTAGGCCAGGTCATTTGATACCAGAGGTAATAAACCACAAGAAAGAAACACTTACAGTGTATTATTTTAAATTACAATGGTGGAAGACAAAGAAAACAAGTATGTTGACTGGGGGAAGGACGAACAGCTCAGAGGAGACAATAACTGATAGAGTGTTTCAGCCACGACATGACCTAATTTATTAGCACTTCCTTTTTATTCTTAAAACATAAAAATAAAACCAGATACTTCTTTTCCAGCTCCCATGGTGCCCAAGTCTGGTCTGAGAAACTTGCGGCTGAAATTCTGTTTGCCTTCTGAAACTTCATATTTCTTTGTTTTTTACACAATATTTCTAAGGAGGGTCTAGTGTGGGTGCTTTTGTCCAGCCAATATTTGCAGCCGTAGTAAGAAGAAACTAGAGCTACCATGTCTAACATTAGGAACTTAAACAAGGAGGAAGAGCACCTAATGGACCAACTCCTCTCTGACGGGTATTGTTTGTTTAAAGTCAGGAACTGGCATTTGGGAAAAGAAGAGACAAAGTCTCTGCCTTTTGTTTTAACCTTTCTTTTTGCAGGACAAAGGTTATTGTGTAGTGGAGCTCCTAGAGCCAGGCTGCAAATGGAACAACGTATACCCTGGGGTCCTTAACTGATTTTAACTTCCTTTGTTATCCATTACTCCCACTTTCAAGATACAGATGCAAACTTTAGGATGAAAATCCAACATACCCCTCAAATTTTGTTACACTGGAGGTGTCCCCTTCAATGTCCTGAATTCCCAGAGAGTTTTCCTTTTGATAGTTTTTAAAGATTTCTACAACTTCTCCATATGTGCTTTCAATAATTATTGCGCGTTTTACTAAGGGCTTGATTAGAGGGTGTGTAGAGGTTTTATAGAAAGAGTGGAGGAGCTACAATTTTGTAACTTTTTAGAAGATCTAATTTTTTTTTCCCCCAAGGACTTGCAGAAAATTTTTGTATAGCCTGCTGAAAGACAGTTAATCTTCTGGAACACGGAGAATGGAAAAATATGCTTTAATTACGGAATGGGAGACACCAGGAAAACCAGTTTTCCTGTTTATTTTTTTGCAGTACAGAATTATAAAACAGTGCTGAGAGACAAGTTGATATAGCTGAATTTTGGGCCTGATTGATGCAAGTTTTTACTTGCAGCACTACAAATTATCTGGGAAATTACACCTTGTTGATTTTCATGTTTCCATTTAATGCATTTCCACCTCCTGAAGCATTTTTGCTTATAAATTAAACACCAGACTGGTGTTTGTTTAGTGACTGAAATGTGATCAAGAGTAAATGATTGTTTTGGGTGGCCAAGCATCCAGAAAAAAAGAGAATAGACAGCTTCAGGCTTAGCTATAATCAAAAACCTGATAGTCTAGAAATTAGATCATTTCAAATGAAGCTCAGCTATCTGCCTTCCTTGTGAATTATGTTACCCACGACAACACAGATCCTACTACTTTATAAGGCTATAGTATTGCTGAGTCAGCAGTGTTTTGAAAGTCAACCTTTATTGGTTCGTATTTCTTTGACAATACTGACTTCCAGTTGGAGGGATTTGGTCCTGATGTGGGCTCAGGGAAAAGCTTGTGGATCCCTGTTGTGTCCTGCCTTGAGAAGTCACCCGTGTCTGGGCAATCTGTGTGGAAATTGCTGTTGGTTGGGCAAGTAGGGCTTTCCATCCAAGTCCAGAGAAAATATATCAGCTCCACTCTGGCCCAAGTGGTCTAAAACCAGCTATGGACATGGCTGTGGGTGATGAAACTGCTCTGTTGTTGCATAGAATAAAAGATTTCTTTTGTCTCAGAGAGTACCTGTACTTTATAGGCAAGGACGTAGATGCCTGTCTTCTGCTGCTGAAAAAGCCTATCTGGAGAAATAGGTCTTACTTTAATATATTATACTAACAAATCTCTAGAAGCGTGGAGCCATCAGAACGTTTCATCAGCCTTGAGCTGACATCGACCGCTCTATGGTTATGAATGTACATTGCATCCCAGAATGATGCAGTGGGAACCTCAACTTCCCTGTGCCAAACCAGAGGTGTGGGAAGTTTGTTAAGTGTAGAAGAGCTGCCTCTGCCACCCTCCTGTGTTTTCAGATCCAGCAGTGACTCCATGGAGCTGTGACAGTGTTGGGAAGCAAACACCTCTGTCTCCTCGGGGCTGCTTTGCACCCCTTCAAATCCCCACGAGTTTGGTTTCATTGACAGCCTCCGAGTGGGGTGTTCTGCCTGGGCTTGGATATCTGGCGAGACCTTTTGGGCTGCTTTATTCCTTTTACCACACAATATATGTCTGGATTTGATGATAAGTGAATAATGGCTGTTAGAGTGATCCTTGCTGAATGGCAGAAAGGTTTTTCACTGCATCAAGCAGCAATAAAATTATGGCATTAAAGTAAGAGAGAAAACTATGAACATTAAAAGTGTGAATGAATTGATAGTGATAGCCTTTATTATCCGTTCAGACACTAATGGCAATTTTTTCTAACAGCTTCTTCAGTTGGCTGATCGTATGGAGTAAAGCAATTACGAGTGAGGTAACATTCACTGCACAAACAGAAATCTCAGGGAAATGGTTTGTTTACTGTTTTCAGCATCTTTACAGAACATAACAATATTCTCAGGAGAGCTGAAAGAGATTTAGTACTAAAACCAGAGTAAGGGAGAAAACAAGTTCACGCTGTCCTGAATATGCATGTTGCTGTAACAGAAAAAATATTCAAGCTAATTTTTAATTTGTAGGGATCTGTGCAAGGTTTGTGGTTGTCAAGAGAAAAAATATAATCAAGGTGCGTGCACACCTAAAGAGCACTGACGAGAAGAATGTCAGGTAGATATGAAAACAAAGCTCCTAACATCCCACTCCAATTCGTAGTAAACAAGATTTAAAAAACAAAACCAGGAAGAGGTCTGAACCGCAGACGTACTGCTGTGAATAATGAGAACTGTATTATTCAGCAGTGGTTTAAACTTCCCTGCACCGAACTGACCTATGAGTACTCACATGCCAGCATGGAGGAACAGCTTCCAGGAGGAGCTGCAGCCGGCAGCAGGAGGTGGTAAGTGCTTGAACCTGATCCATAAAAGCAGGTCGCCTTGGAGAGCCCTCTTTACCCGCGTGTGCTGGCAGCAGGCAGTGCTCGTTACCCCCACTTGCTGCCATCAGATTGGCTGTGTTTTCCTTCTCACCCATCCTGTGTCCATCAAGTCTATATCAGTTTTAAGTTGTCTGAGCACTGGTTTGTTTGGTCACGTTACTGATAGGTCAGTGCCCATCATGTTAGCGTTCATTCTTCACCTGCCCCCAGACATGGGTGGGATAAACTCCAGCGATGACAACAGGGACAACCGGTTTTGCAGCGACTGAGCTAAGAGAGGGTCTAAAAAAACAAATGGCTTTGAAAGTGAGCAGAGGGAAGTCCAGACTGAGGGTTAGTTTGGCGATGGGGGAAAACAGGCTTCTGTAATTAGTTCTAATGAATTATAATAAACATAGAACAATATCTCCCTAGCTTCTGGAACTGAAGGAGTAATTAAATCTGGAATATGCCACAGTTGAAATTGTGACTTAAATGCAAAGGATTATTCATTTTGTGAAGGCTGAGCTATGTCAGACTGTGCAGCTGTCTTAGTGACCAAGGAAATGGTCATTAAATGAGCTAATACTAGCAGAAAGGGCAAGGGAATCAAATGTCATATTTCCTTTCAAAATATACTAGGAATAATATGTCGGTGAGTCTTATGTTAGTACCAACTAAATAAGGAGAAATGATAATTAAGAATAAAACAACTAAAGAGCATGCTATCTTGGAGAATATTCCATGATATAAATTTATGCCTGGTTAACCTCTTTTAATCCTTTGGACTGCTCAGCAAAATAATGAAGAACAGAGAATTAAGCTTCAAAAATCCTTGGGCAAAGGCTTTCATAAGAGGTCATTAAAGACACTAATTATGCATAAGGTGATATGTAAAGTTTTCCTACTGAGTTTTTGAAATTCAAGGGAACTTTCGGGGTAAAACTAAAGCAATAATTATGCAGTCAACACTAACCAGGAGAGAAGCAACTTGTGTCAGCTAAAGGAGCTTTCTTCCTTCCTCTGGTATAATTGCATCGCATCCCTGTTACATTGGGGAAATTTATTACACCTGTCCTGTAATTATTTGCCATACTTGCAATTATCATACTTGCAATTATCAAACTATATATACAGCTGTTTTTATCTTAGCGAAATGCTACCTGTCTGAACTGAATTTCTTCATGCTGGTTATGTACCTGAGGCAACATCATCCTGGAAAATTTGAGCTCTAATGTTTTTTGCTGAGAGAAGAGATGAAGAAAAAGTACCTCCTTTCTCTACTCTAATTTTTAGCATCCTCTTTCCTATAAAGTTCTAGAGGCCCCGTGCTTTGGCACCAGTAATTACAACTTGTATTGGTGGGGAGTTCTTGTTGGTCCAGCATTGCTCAGTTTTGGACAAATTATAGCTCTCTGAGGGAAAAGACGTGAATACTAATTGTTGCAGGGACCAGATTCTCTGGTGTTCTTGCGATCTGGCCCTCCTGCTCCCTTGGGCCCTGTAGAGGGGAGCTGCCTGTGCTGGGGAGAAAACGTAGATAGAGGTACTTTGGCATGATGAACCTAAATAACCTCGTAAGGTTGTAGTGCTGTCATGACAACTCTACTTTTATTTTTGTGGAGCAGTGTTAAATATATTGAACAAACCCAATACTAATACAAAATCTTAAGACACTCTTCTTATGATGAGTTCTCTATTTTTTCTTACTCTTTATTTTCTGCCAGCTGGTCAAATTCTAAACAAATTCCAGTGAGTATTGATATTGCTTTCTTTGACACTCAATTTTGAGTACTCTTCCTTCTCACAAAACAGAAACAAAGCGCAAACCAAACCTTATTGAACCACCACTTCAAAAAGTTTAGTTGTCGCTTTCCTTGGGTTGCTTGGCTCATAAATTATAAATTTAAGGTGGATCTTTTTTTTTTTTTTACCTTAAGGAAGCTTCTTTCACAAGTTCTTGGGAAAAATAATAAAACTAATAAACCTTCTGCAGTGGATTTCTAGAGAATCATTAACCAGAGATTTGTTGCCGTGGATACTGAGACAGGTAGGTAGTCTACTTAAAAAACAAAAAGAAAAAAAATAGCCACACAGACACAAAAACAAACAGCTCAAAACAATTTGAACTCAGCTCAAAAGTGAGAAGCAGCAAAATTTTCCTCTTGTAACAGCAGATGTTGCAGCTACAGAGGAAGTGAAGAAATATAAAAAAGCAAAGTGGTAGTAAGGTATGTCTTAAGAGTTGCTTCTACCGTAATATAAAGGCTATAACACAATCTTCACCAAAAAAAAATGACTTTAACAGTGAAGTAATCTATAAGTAGTGAATCAATCTTTTACAAGTCCAGAGGTTTTGGATTTGTCATTGTTGTGGGGAAATGCCCTAATTGATGCTAAAAACCTAAGTCTGACAACTTAAGGGGTTTCCTTTTATATTTTGGTGTTTGTGTTTTATAGGCTTTTCTGCCAGGTTTTTTTCAAGCCATCATCGATATGAAAATGTAGAGCAATGCACAAGAAAATAAAACACCTTATGGAACAAATTTCAGTGACAAATACACACAAATTGCAGGTGGCACCTGAGCTCTGCATCAAGACTCAAGTCCGGAGGTCGGTGGGACCTGCGCTGATAGCGGCGATGGCCCGAATTATTTGCCACTGCACTGGGAGGGTGGGATGGAGAGAGGGAGGTGGCGCCTCCACTTTGGGTGGGCTGGCGTGAGTAAGGGCTCTTTCACATCATCCCAGAAAGCCGTGGTCCTGGCTGAAGGGAAAAGTAGGATCTGCATTCACCCACCAGGAGGAAGAAACAAAACCAGGAGGGGCATTTTTCCCCTGCTGGCAGCCTCTAATCAGGGGTGAGCCATTAGTGAGGCAGCCGGAGGGCCAGGCTGCTCCCCTCACGGCAGGGGCAGGCAGGTTCCCCCTGTGCATTGTTGCAGGTTTTGACAAAAGCCTTTTCCATTTCCAGTGCTCACCTGAAGAGTTAATTAAGGAGACAACCGTGTTTCTGCTTTTGGTAGCACTTAACGATCCCCAAAATGCAAATAAAGAGAGAGCTGCAGCTGTTTAAAATATTCCTGCTGCTATGTTATTAAGTACAAGGGGACAAACATAAGGGCAGGAAGCCTCTGATTAAGAGCAGGTTTGTATGGTGTACGCGACTCAAGCATCAACATTGTTTGAAGGCAGCTCTGGCTCAGTTTTACCCCTGCCCATGAGGCCGAGCTCGTGCCTGAATGTTTCATACATCTGTGCTCTTTGAACGAAACAGGGTGCAAAATCCCTCTGATGAAAAGGTTTTAAGGCTGGTATTTATCCTACTGATATAAAACTCTGTTTGTTGGGAAATACCACATGGTGCCATAGACTCAGGAAAGGACGGGTGAGTGAGACTCTCTCCGGGACTGAGGACAAATGGAGTTAACTTATTGTTTCTTTCCTCCGTATTTTCTGTACGTCATGTGGAACAAAGACACAGATTGGGAAAAAAAGTAGTTTTTCTTTTTTGAACGCAGGTCTTTTTCAAGTGTCGTCATGGTTCCTACTAAATAATGACAGTAACGTGGCTCATGCCCTGGGAAAGAGGTGTAGTATTCCTGTTTAAAAAAGAGAAATGGAAATTGAAAGAGCTCAAGTGGTACAGGAGTTTGCCTTGGGCAACTCCGTTTTATGACCCATGTTTGGATGCCTGTGTGCTATCAAACTACAAATACTATAACTCTGATTTTTTCCATTCATCTTCATATTTCTGCCCACATAAAATATATATAACTCTGCTAACAGTGAAATAACATCAAATTCAGTCAGCCACAGGCAAGAAAGGTGAGAAAGGTAAATTTTGCCTTTAGCTAATTCATATATGAAGGCCTGGAGAAAAGAATGCCATGTTTCATCTTCCTAAGGCAAACCTGTTCTGTAACATTAAACTATCATTTCCTCTGACACTCCAGGTTAGGCTGGGAGAGTTGGGCCTTAGAAGACTCAGCTTTCAAAAGGCACCAGCAAAAGGCGAAGCTTGTTGAGGAGCCAGGTGCTGCAAAACAGTGGCTTCTCACCAGGAGCCTTTGGGCTGGTTCTGGCACTATTAGTATTTATTTCAGCAAGTTTGCTGATGACACAAAGCTGGGAGGGGTGGCTGACACACCAGAAGGCTGTGCCACCATACAGAGAGACCTATACAGGCTGGAGATTTGGGCAGAGAGAAACCTTATGAAATTCAACAAGGGTAAGTGTAGGGTGCCGCACCTGGGGAGGAATAACCCCATGCACCAGTACAGGTTGGGGGCTGACCTGCTGGAGAGCATCTTGGTGGAAAGAGATCTGTGAGTCCTGGTGGACAATGGGATGACCATGAGCCAGCAATGTGCCCTTGTGGCCAAGAAGGCCAATGGCATCCTGGGGTGCATCAAGAAGAGTGTGGCCAGCAGGTTCAGGGAGGTCATCCTCCCCCTCTACTCTGCCTTGGTGAGGCCGCACCTGGAGTACTGTGTCCAGTTCTGGGCTCCCCGGTTCAAGAAGGACAGGGAACTGCTGGAGAGGGTGCAGCAAAGGGCTACCAAGATGATTAGGGGACTGGAACACCTCTCTCATAAAGAAAGGCTGAGGGATTTGGGTCTCTTCAGTCTGGAAAAAAGACGGCTGAGGGGGGATCTTATCAACACTTATAAATACTTAAAGGGTGGGTGTCAGGAGGATGGGGCCAGGCTCTTTTCAGTGGTGCCTGGGGACAGGACAAGAGGGAACGGGCACAAACTTGAGCACAGGAAGTTCCACCTAAACACGAGGAGGAACTTCTTTACTTGGAGGGTGGCAGAGCACTGGAACAGGCTGCCCAGAGAGGTGGTGGAGTCTCCACCTCTGGAGACATTCAAAACCCACCTGGACACATTCCTGTGCAGCCTGCTGTAGGTGACTCTGCTCTGGCAGGAGGGTTGGACTAGATGATCTCCAGAGGTCCCTTCCAACCCCTACCATTCTGTGATTCTGCGGTTCCCTTGCAAGAAAAGCACCTCCTGCTGCTGGGATTTATGCAGGGGGATTTGGTGTGCTTTCAGGGCTATAGTATGATAACAAGGGTAGTGCGCATACATTTCATTTTTATTGTGAATAGCAGTGAGCTTCATCTTGTCCAGGATCCCGAGCAGCAGAGCTTGTGCAGGTGGTGGGTGCTGTGGTCATTATGCACATATTTCATGTTGTTCTGGATCACAGGTATGACAACGTGGTGGGCTTGCAACTCCTGTCCAGGAAAGTGGCAACTACCTGTTTTTATAGCGAAATGTAACCTCGTCAACAGCTTTCTGCTGAAACTTGGATTTACGTTATGAAAAAAACTGACAGCCACTTTTCCGCACACTTTCTGCGCTGTTCCTGTGAGCGCTCCAAAGTATTTGTTGGAATAAGAAATGAGCATGTTTTGACAGTGTCAAAGTCAATGTTAATGTTGTAGAAGGCTTTGTCAAAAATAACATGAGACGTGCCCCCGCGGATTAAGGCAGTTTCAGGAAGGCAGCTCTTGGAGGGGTCTGTATCACAGGTGGAAGCATGTTCCAGCAGCCACCGGGCATGGCTTGGCCATGCAATGACAGCTGCTGTCCTGGCCAGCGCTACCCCCATTCATCCAGGCTGCAGTGCCCCACGGCACAGTGCAGCAGCCCGTAGAAATGCTGGCTTGTACAACTGCAATGTCTAGTTGTACTGACGGGATTGCAGTTCTGCTGATGGGATTGTCCGAGCAGGGTTTCTGCCCGGGGCATTGCACTGCACGACTGCAGTGAAGTCACGTGGGCTGCTGTGGTCTTTCACCTTTCTATCTCAAGTGCTGCTGCACAGGGCGTCCGAGCCCTCCTTTTAGGAGCATTTAGCTGCGAATTAGAACACGTTACAGCAGTTAACTAAAGTCCCCATTGCTGAGTTGTGAGCAACAAATTCCTAACAGCAAAATCTCTGTGCAAAAGTCACAGCGAGGCATACTGAGGCTGTTAAAAGGACACAATATGCTAGCACAAAATGTCACTCTATAATATAAAGTAAATCATGAAATTATAGACTCATAAAAACTCTGAACAAAAAGGACTAAAGCAGTCACATGTTATTCTCTGGAAGTTGTTTCCTCCTTATGCTGCTTTCATTCAGATTACTTTCGTGTGCTCCTTAATAGTTTTTCCTTGGTGGTGTAAGTCTAAAATTTTAGTACAAAGAAATAAAACAAAGCAAAATACATCTCTTGGTATCTTGACGTACAGAAATGGAGAAAAAACTGCTCTGGAGATTTGTTTCACTGCTGGACTGTCAACTCAAAACCAGTTCAGCCTCTAATTACTCTTCTTACTTTGGGTCCAGTTCCAAAGTCCACTGAAATCCATGACAGGATGGAGGCTGAGCTCTGATAAGGCTGAAGAGCAGTTTGATGTTTCATCTGGAATTACTTTGATGGTCTTAATCAAGGTTTCAGGTGCAAGTGTTCAGAGAGCAGTGTGGACTTGTATCCTGTGTTGCTTGACCAGAGGCGCTGGCCCATCACGTGGGCAGTGCAGACGCCCACCAGGGAGGCTTCGTCACGGGGAGCACATGCATTTCCTTCTGGGACTTCATGATGAGATATAGTCTGGGATTGTTACCCCTTCTTGAAACACTGTAGAAACCATGGAAGTGCAGGGATATATCTTGTTCTTTATTGTGCCTACTCTCCCATATCTGACACGCATTAGCTCTAGTTCCCTGGTAGGTATCAGGCTCCTTCCTTCTTAGGCTGCTTACGGAGGCAGAGAGCTCTGAGGACTGAAGGAGCTGCGTGGAAGCAGTTCCTACCTGTTTAGGAATCGCTCTGCTGGGAGCTTCAAGGGGAAGGCATAAAGCACAGGAGACTTCTCTATGTCATTCAGGACTTTTGCCATGCATGGAAACATCCCCGTGTTTTGCTGCTGTTGCTATTGGGGCCAGCAATCTCCGTGGCCTGGTGAGTTTGATTTGTATTTTGGAGAAATTGTCACTGTGGTCTTGCTTCTTGTCCACGTTTTTGCTCTGCTAATTTAGCTCTGAGTTCAAACACGCTATGAGGCTGCAGTGAATTTTTATAATTGCTTTGTGGGGATGAGGGTCATGTTGAGAAGAGCAATGTGGTGGGAAATCTGAGTCTAACTCACACGGCACGGCAGCCACTACCTCAGCATTGCTGATGTCAAACGGAGGCCGAGGCCAGGCAGGAATTGATGGCTGCTCCAGCCTTGTCTCCAGCATGTCCAGGAAGAAACACCACTAAAAAGCCTCCAGACAGGGTGGAATAACAACAGCTACCATAAAATACTATTGCGCAAGCTGATAAAAAACGCCTGGTCTTGGCTGAACCTGAAATGCACGTCCTTGCTGCATCTGAGTCTTCCCTCGGTGGCAGACACTCCTGTAGCCTGAGCAGATGAAGCTGCTCAGTCCCATTAAGCACAAACCCAGCCCTACCTGCAAGGCAGGATTTCGTGTTGTGGTAGACCTTTTCCTTTCATACCCTCCCCAAAGATGAACCATAGTACAAGCGATTTGTCTGTGAACCTGAAAGCCACGCAAGACTGAGAGCGCAAGGAAAAATCCTATCTGACCACACTCACATCTTTCATACAGCAATTGGGAAAAAAATCCTCACTGCGGTTTATGTACTGCTCAACTTCTGACAATGCTTGCTATGGGCAGGATTGGGCTGCTGAAGACTGAGAGTAAAAGCAGCTAACAAAAGACAAGAACCCTTACACAGTTCCATTATCCCTTCCATCAAAATGCTTATCATGGGCGTTAATGAATCAGGCTATAACATTTTACAGGCAGACAAAGATTTCAGCAAGGCTAAATAAGGAATTTTTGAAGGGTCAGTCTGGGGGCATTTGGAGAGGCCAGTCTGGGCACTTACGTAAGACAAGAAGGTGATGAATATGTGAGCATCAAGAGCTCCTTCTGAGTCCTAGGCTTGTTCTAGGCTGTGAATTCAATGACCACTGCCTATGTGGCATTTCTATACATCACTTTCTATACATCAGTCCTGCTGTAAGGGCTGGAGCTCAATCGCTTTTCTCTTGTGAAGGAAATATGAATGTGTCACAGCTGATATAGCAGTTATTCAAAATATCTATTTTTTCCCCTGCTTTTTTAATTTTGGCACAGCCTTCTGCCGGTTGATTCTTCCTGGAGGTTTAAGACAGAAATTTCTAAATAGGGATGGACTGAAGAAACTGTGTAGCTCCGCAGGAAGCATGTGTGACCAAGATCTCTGCTGGATCTGATTGCCAGCAGGGAGAGCATACCAAACTGCATCCAGGGTGACTCTCTGGAAGGCTTGCCACCAGTTTTGTCCCCACTGGGACAGGTGTGACAGACAGTCACACCACCAGTTCCCCCATGCTGGGTGTCAGGGAGAAGGATCCCGTGTGGGGAGCGTGGGGGTAAGCACGCCCTCCAGACCCTGCTCCCACGCTGGGAGTCTCATGGCTCTTCTCTGGCTTGTAGAGGTCTCAGCTGGCTCATAGCCTGAATGACATGAAAGTATTTACTTCTTCTATGGGGCAGGAAGGGAGTTGTGCAGGCACAAGCATGGCAAGGTCACTGTCGCTGCCCAAGATGCTGGTGTTGAGGCTGCTCCTTGCAACTTGTTGCGTGGAGGATTTGTCTGCCTGGCGGCTGGTTGGTTTGATCCTGAGCCCCAGTTACTCAGGGTGTCATACTGAGCTGTGGTAGACTCAGAAACCTTTCTCTGAAGCAGCTTACGAACAGAACCTAAGGGGCATTTCTTCTTTCACAGAAGGTCTCTGATTCTCCAGGGGAAACTGGCTGGAAAGCAAGCTAAAGATCCTTTGGAGGAAGAATAAATCATGATTTCCCCACTGCTCAGTATAGGCACAGTTAACTTATGTTTTGGGTACAATATCAGCACATGCTAATAACATGTGGCATGAATCCTGGGAATCTCTGCTGCAGATCACAATATAATGCTCCCAGCACCCTGCCCAGGCTCCTCCATAACCCCCATGATGCTCTGCAGACACTTGTATTGGTCAGGAAGACCTCACCAGTAGTGAGTAGAAGTCTGCTGATATCCTGCAATGTAAAGTTCATTAGATCATCTGGACAGAATATTTTTATTTTGGGAAAAAACCTCTCCAAGGTGAAGCAGATAGTCCATCACTGGATCTGATCCAGACGAACCACTTGAACCTGGGGCTGTCATCACCAGCTTCATGTGAGGACTTCATCAGTGAGATCCCTAAACTAATAAGCTTATTTGGTCTCTCCCCGCCCCACCCCCCCTCCCTCAGTGATTGTTTCTTGTGTTTGGAGCTGCTTCTGTGAGTTCATGATCCTTTGAACTTGAAGTCACAGCCTGGTAGGAAAGTATCTCATTTATTTAACAATCTAATTTCCTCCTTTTTTAGTCCAACAAATCAAATACCCTCATGAAAAAAAACAACCCAAAAAACAAAGCAAAAGCAAACAAAAAACTCCCCCCAGATCCCAGCTCATGTTTTCATAATGATGGTAATTTAAAGCACACATTAGCATTCTGTATTTTAATTACAGGTGCACCAGAAGAATAAAATATTTATACTTGCGTGCACTTCTTATCTTTCTGACAGCAAAGTGAATACGATAAGCTTTTCTGAGATTGTAATAAGATTAACTTTTTTTCAACCTATGTTTATATACATGTGATATAGACTCATCAATACCTTCTTATTACAGACACTGACAATCCATCAAACATGAAGAAAGTAGAAACAAGTATCAGTCTCAAGCATTTATCAAGTTAATGGACATGTGTGCAAAAGATACATAGACACTTATTGCTTAGGAGAAAAGGATGCTCCAGAAAACCAAAATTTCTCTGTCTTTTTCATTAAGTACAGATGTCTTGGGCAACACTGCCATATAATTTCCCTTCTAAATGGAAAACTTTTTTATCCTCAAAATTCTGGGGAAAGCCTCATTTTTCTCTTCCTAACATCCTCAATGTCTGGAGAGACAGACATATTTAATTGTCATTCATTTTCAGTGCTGTATCGCACTACTGCTGGTCAAGGAGAAAGACCCCTGCAGCTTGGAGCTTCACCACAACGTCTCCTCAACTGAGAAGGAGAGGATTCTGCAGCTGGGGGTAGTACCCAGAATCATTCATTAGTGAGGGACAGCAATGCAGTGCACAGTGCCCTTTAATCTGTGTACAATTTCCTTATTCAGTTTAGAATAAAGATCGGATTAGGGAAAAAGCTCTAAAAACTTTCTATTAGCACGTCAGAACTATAATCTTGCACCAAATCCCCTGAAGTAAATACATATAGTTACAATGATTTCATTTGAGCTTTGCTGAGTTACACAGAATAGAGCTCTGAATTCTTTTATTCTGATGGTTATTATTTTTCATAAAACCATCAGATTCACTGAAATAACTTAGGGCATCAAAATTGTACAGGCCTGACTATTCTTTCACAGCCGCCGGTGCAAATGAGAAATATCAATCAGTTATAACAGGAGCAATGGTGAAAGGGGGTGAAAATCAGTTTGGCATGCTTACTGATAGCCCTGTATGTTTTCAAGAAAAAGAAAAAAATATTTTTCCTTTTCAGTAATTGTGATGATCTTTTTCCCATAGGGAAATCACAGGAAGAATACAGAAAAGGCAAATAAATAAATAAATATTTTTAACACTGAAAAAAAGTAGAGAAGAAGTTTCTGAATCCTTCAGCTGAGCATCTGAACTCCCAACTAGTCATAGAATCATAGAATCATAGAATGGTTTAGGTAGGAAAGGACCTCAAAGATCATCTAGTTCCAAGCCCCCTGCCATGGGCAGGGACACCTCCCACTAGACCAGGCTGCTCAAAGCCCCATCCAGCCTGGCCTTGAACACTTCCAGGGATGGGGCATCCACAACTTCTCTGGGCAACCCGTTCCAGTGTCTCACCACCCTCACAGTAAAAAATTTCTTCCTGATATCCAATCTAAATCTACCCTCTTTCAGTTTGAAACTATTACCCTTTGTCCTATCGCTACACTTCCTGATAAAGAGTCCCTCCCCATCCTTCCTGTAGGCCCCCTTTAGGTACTGGAAGGCTGCTAGAAGGTCTCCCCAGAGCCTTCTCGGTCTTCTGTTTCCTTTCTCTTCTGGCTGTGCAGCTCTTTTTGAGTCTAAACTGCCACTAGTGCATAAATTAAAACGCCTATGTTGAAGGAAATGCAGGCTCTGAATCTCAGATAAAGCTGTTACCAGTCTATCTAGGGCTGTCTCCTGCACACAGAAGATGTAAATATTCACTTTGCCTTTGATGCAACTGGGTTAAAAATTACAATCCTGTCCTTATTCAGACAAAGTGTCTTCTAGTCCACTTGTGCCTGTTCTTCATTGACAGTAGTTATTTATTTTCCTCACATGAAATTTATTCTTCTACCCGAAGACCATCAAGTCTAGCAGTTTTTCACAGACACAGCAAACGGCAAGAGCCAAATGCACAAGGCTCCCCCCCAAACTCCCTCTCTATTGCTAAATACACATGCTTATGCCAATTTTATCTGTCCAGGGCCTTCCTCTCCAAATTATGTCGTTCCAAGGCTGCCAGGCTTCTTGTTGCTATATTATTTCCTGAAATACAGAGTGCTTTCAGTTTCCTGGCTTCCTCAGCTCTGGAATCGGTTGCCATCTGTCAAGTAGTCAAATGTGTACATTTTCATCAGTAATATAAATAAATCAAAAAGCAACAAGCAGGAAAAAAAAAAGGAAATATCAATTATTTTTTTCTTGCTCATAGAACATCCTTAAACATTTCTCCTAGGTATTTTTGAAAGTGAGTAAGTTAAATTGGCTAATGTGCAGTTAATACCTGTGTTGCTAGAAATGAGCAGACAAAACTGCTTCAGGCATAAGAATTTTACCGGAATAAAACCTACAGAATTCAACCCTACTGTAAGATGTTTCAGAATAATAAGGACCTTTAATATCCTGACCACTATGTAAGCAATATTATTTCACAGATGATAAAATAGAGTTGCTGCTCCCTTGGCTGTTCCATACAGATGTGGGAATTTTAAACCATATAATAGCTATCTATTAATTTCATTTAGTAATTTTTAGCTTTGTGATTATTTGCAGCCTCCTAACAACTTGCTGCGGGAGGCACAAGTGTAAGCCTATTGTCGTGGGTAATTTCCGAGGTCCCTCAGAAGCAGTACGTGGACCCCAGGAGTCCACCTACCGCAAGCTGAAAAACCACCAAGTCAGACAGAAATACCATAACAGTGCTGAATGAATTGACAAGAAAGACATAAAAAGGCAGATATCAGCAACGCAAGAAACACTAGCCTGATCTGAGGGAGTGGTCTTGAATTCAGAGGCTTCTTCCTACCTGTGCCGAGTGCCAAGTTTTTCAGAAGACAATGTAAAATGAATCATAAGAGAATGCTGTTTGGGGGAGTTTTCCTGAAACTCCTTATTTTATGCACTGGAAATAAAAATGTTTCTCTCCATTATATTATTTGTTATTCTTTCACTGTAACAACGTATGTATCCATCACCGAAATAGCCTGTGCCTTCTAAATCTTTTAGAAGGCTGCTGTGCCTGAGCTAAGTAAAATTTTGTGCTAAATGACTTTGACAGTCCTTTCATGTATTTTTAACAGGAATATTTCTTTGTGATATATATACGTTTATTACCTTTCACTTTAGGGAATGGCTTCATACTGTATATGTTGTGAGAAAGGAAAAAAATCCCAGTGGACACCCAGTTTTGGTTTGCACTGGATCTCAGGTTATATATAAAGCATATTTTGAAATGCTACATTAAATACTTTCCATCTATCACCTGCAGCTCAGAGATGGAGAAAGCCTGTCTGAGAAGAGATTTAGCCAGGATTCTGCTCTTACAGTTTCCATTCAAATCAGAAGTTAGTCTTTCTGGTTATTTCCATGTTTTTCCAAATATTCAAGTAAAAACACAACAGGCATAGCAAAATAAGCGTCTTTCTTAAATTCCCCTTTGCATGACATTACTGACATTTTAATGTTTAAGTCTTATGACTTTATCACCTTGAGCACAAACCGTTGACCTTGGTTACCAATGCACAAAATGCACTTCATTTGCTGAACAGAATAATAATTCATCCTTCACTTGCAATGTGGAAATTCAGGGGCCTATTCAACAACTTCGTAACTACAGTTTATTAAGACAACCTTCAGTAAGAGGAAACTCATTCAGCTTCTGTTCAACTGGTTTTATCAGTTGCTGGGACTCATCGTGTCATGAAGGGCTGAAAAGACAGAATTAAAAACATTAATTAAAATGTACTATGCAGGCATGTTTCAGCACAATGTGCATTATAAATAAAAGATGTGTTTGTGTGCTTCGTCTGTGCCTCAAAGAAGTACATGCTTGGAAATAGGCAAATATGATTTATAGCTAGAGTAAAGCTGGAATACATTTAGTCTCTTTAACAGCTGAAATCCTGGGCAAGAAGAATGGATGACAGTTTTTACATTTCATCCATGCAAGTTCTCTATCCTACATAAGCTCGCAGCACGAACTAATGCAGTTTTAATTTGGAAAGGGACCTACTGGCTTGGATTCATGCATGCCTGATGTGTGTTTTCTTGTTAAATGATAATTTCCATGGGAGTAGATGATCTGCTAGAATAGCCATAAGAAAATTCGTTTTCTAGTGGTATTTTTGGCATGAAAACTGATCCTGAAAGCACTAACAAAGACTGAGGTGAGAGCTGGTCAGGAATCTTCCCTAGAAAGTGATGATTCATCAAAAAGGGAGTGTTTCAAGGAAGTCCACCTGTTTTGACAAACCTGGTGAGACTTGTGGCTGCTTTTGTCCCGGCCTCTCCAGGCTTCTCATTTCTGTGTCTCTGAGGTTGCTTTGTCAGCACGATGGTCCCAGGTCTGGCAACTCTGGGGTTTCCGGGGGTCTGGAGTGTTTCTGAAATCCAGATTCAGCTGCTCTTCAGTGCTTGGCCCAACAACTGGGAACTTGGAGCGTACTTGAATACCTAATGCTGTAGCATCTTATAAGTAAGAGTTATGAATGCATCTGCTCCGGTATGCTGCTAGAAAAAGTCTATGAAGAGATCACAGAGACAAGAAATCAGTAACCACTGGACTGCAAAAGAGTTATCCTATTTCCAGGTAATAAGACCCCAGCTCAGTATTCTCTTTGGCTTCAATCAGGGTTGAATATGATCCACAGTGAGCCAGAAGCCAAGTCAAGGAAGGATAAACAGAGGTATGGTCTCAACCTTAAATCAGAACACGCTCTGGTTTTTATCCCGGTAAGGCATCCTTTGAAAGAGATGGGACTGACCGTGAAGGAATGGTGGCATGGGCTCCTCTGGTTCCTCTGGACTCTTTAAGCTTTGCCTGTCAGTGATCTTCTGAGATACCTGAAAACTCACATAGAAATATTTGCACTGGCAAAATTTTGAACATTTTCTTTAACAACCGAACTACCAGGGCTATACATTGTAAAAAAAAAAAAAAAAAAAAAAAAAGAGAGAGAAAAAAACCAGAAAAAAGAAAAAAAAACGTCAAAAGCTGAGGAATCAGAGAACAAGATAACAGCTTGAGAATGATGCTGGTTTGTTATGCTGCCACAAAACAGATCAATCCATGCCTTGAAGTGAACACCCATGTGTACATCCTTTTCAGCTGAGGTGTCTGCAAAACTTAAATAGCTCTTCTTCTGCCACATTCTGCTATCACGAATCTCTAGCCTCTCTCTAGCTGCTTGTGATTGTCTTAGAAATATTTTTCAGGTCCTAGTTATAATTGCTTGCAGAGGTAGCAGAGAGTTGACAAATACATGTTCAACAGTTATAGAAGTAGGGCCGCACCACTAACTGGTAAAAATAGATGTCAGGACTTCCAGAAGACGACATAAGTCTCCTGCTGAAAACACAAAGTGTGCTCTGGCAACAGAAGTCCTGAGACTAATCTTCTAGTGCTTTTGTGGTCCTGCTATTATGTCACACAGAGTGAGCACACAAGGGGACTGAACGTGTATTCACAGCCTGTTAGCAGAACTGACAGGTGAAATGCACACATCCCATAATCATTGATGAACGCAATATCCAGTACAGTACTATTCTGAAAGCTGGCTTGATAGAAAAGGATCCATCTTAAAACGGCTCTACTCTCGTCTCCCACCCTGCTCTACTTACAGCTAGATGTAGAGCAGGCATCCTGATGCAACAGCATCTTGATACGTGTAGAGCCCTGGGCTTTTCTGAGGTTATTCAGTGTGTACGGCAGGAGATGTATCTCCCTTGATTTTTATACTGCTTCAAGTACATAATAATACCCATTATAATCCTAGGAGTGTCTAAGAAGTAAACTCCCTAGGTAGGTATTTTTGAGACACCTCCCCTGCGTTCACTTTACTGTATCTCGGTGTCATACTCCTGCAACAGCAAAAGCACAGATCAGCTTTGTCTTGCAGCCACAAGACAGACATGTTACATATACATTGTTCCGCTTATGCGAAGGTTTTTCAAAGATCTAGCTCTATTTGCTAGATATGATTGAACTCCCACTGAAGAAACGGTTACTGTATCAAGCAGCCTGGGTTCTCCTGGAGGTAACCAAATTCATTGTCATGATTAGTCAATATTCCTGAATATTTAGTTTATTGCTTCTTGTTCTTAACAAGCATTTTTACCTTATAAATACGAACTTCTAAAGAGGCAGTTACTATTTTGATAACAATACATAATTTTTGGAGGGTTGCTGCCAAGGTTGCTGCTGGCAGTGGTGAAAGGTTATTTTATGAAAGCTTCCTTGTTTTCTTCTATTCAGAAGGGGAGACAAGCGTTTGCCCTACAAGGCTGTCCATGTTCTCTCCTAATCTTTTTGAACTTTTTTGGTGTCTTTAGATTGTATGCAGTTCCAGTGAGTCGATGTTACTGTTGATATGCTGTCTATTTTGTGGTAACTAACTAAACTAACTAACTAACTAACTAACTAGCTAACTAAATTTTATGTTAACTATAATTTTATGCTTAAAATAAAATTCTGGTGCTATTTAGATACACAAACAGTTTTGTCTTCTATAAAGATTTTCCTTTCTTAAAGTTTTGAAATGTTAGTTTTGAAATATTAAAAGACTTTCATTGATGACATAACTGCTTATGTCATGAGAAAAGTAAGTTACATCTTTAAACGTCACGGTCTATGTTTCTCTGCACCCACATACACACAACTTAGACATTTAAAACATGAAAAAGTAAGGCTGGTCCATCTACTAGAACACAGAATACCATTACAGAAACTTAGTGGCATTTTTTTTCCTTATACCAGTTTATTTCATGATCTGATGAATTCCTCTTGACTGCAAAAGTTAGGCTGGGCTCCTCTTGGGCAACTTTATTTCACAATATTTGAGCCTGCACTGGGAGGAAGTAGAAATGGCATTTATAACAAAAACCATAACCGAGAAAACTCTTTGAGAGTACAAACAAATCTCTGAGGAATAATGACTGCTTCTCTCAGTAGTCTAAAAATGTCATCGGTTACAGCTGTTGTAAAATAAGGTACAGGCAAGGTGGGTTTGATCCTGTAACAAGGGTGAAAAGGAATTGATTGAAACAGACATGAAAGAAATTCCTTAACGGTTTGATTGGGGTTTAATGTTTTCCAAGAAATCTGTGATAAAAACCATTGAAAATCCATTAAGAGTCGGCTGTTATAATTTATAACATAAAAACAAGAAGGAGGATTGAGAGACCTAATTAGAGCACAATAGTGATAGCAAAACACTTTGGGTAACATCCTGTAATGGATGTTGACACTGAAATTAATGCCTCAGACATGGTACGCTACTCAAAGAGAAAATTTCAGTCTTCTCAGATGGAGATATGCTGAAAGAAAATTAGGCAACTCTGTCCACAGTTGATAACAAAACCCTTAAAAACTCTGTACAGTGCTTGTTTGATAATGGTTTTATCTCTTATATATTTGGTTACTTTTAATCCTGGACTTGTTTCTTTGCTCACGGAGCATACTTAAAGGCATTAAAAGCATAAAGGCAAAACATGTAAGTATGTGATTAGAGCTCTTGCTGAATGAGTCTTCTTATACTTTTAAATTTATATACACGCTTAAATGCTTTGCTGGCTTCAAGCCACAGGGCAAGTTAATGTGGTCAGGAAACCAATCCATTCAAACTATTGGACTTGTTGATTATTCCTTTATGCAGAAAAATGCTGGCAGCTGGTACAGAATACATGCCAGTCTCTTCAGGCTGCAGGGGCTGTTAAAGGAAACAATACACATTTTCAGAAATTAGTTTGACATTGTAAAAGTTCACCTTGACAAACTGGGAGCCAATTAGATGTGTGACAATAAGACAGCTACATGAAGAGACAGACCAAACTGTGTGTTTCTGAAAAGAGCAAACTCGATGGGTAGAATCTAAAAATGCTATTTTTCACATTGGTACCACAACAGAGAAAAACTGTACTCACAAAACACATTTTGGTGCAAAAGCAAATACATGAAAACTCAGAAAGGACTGTCTAATTTTAGTCAAAAAATGGTTAAAGGGTCACAGATTTTTGGTAAAGCCAAATTACAAGCTAAACCAGAAAGAGAACAACAAATGAAATGATCACTTATATTAAAGCTGGTAAAAAATTCCATCAGAATACAAATGATACCAATAGTAAATTAGATTCCTAACATTACAAAAATCAATGTATGAGTCCATTCACAAAATGACAGCAGAGATTTCTGAGGTTCTGTTGCCTTGTAAGGTCCCCCTGGACCGTACCTCTGCTTTGGGCTGTCAGCCACTGCCTCTCATTTAGGATGACATTTTCTGGGACCTCCTTTCTGTCTCATCATATACATCAGCAAAGAATATATTGAACAACACTCATCCCAGTTTTGATGTCTGAAGCTGATTGCTTGTCACAAGCCACCAAATGGATGTTGCCCACTTTTTTTACTTGATTTGCAGCCCATTTAGCAGCCTGTCCAGCCTAAGATTACATGGCTTCCCACTCAGGAGGCTGTTGGAGACAACATCAAAAGCATTATTAAAAGTTAAGCCATATGACGTGCACCACTCTCTCTGTGCCCATAGAGCTATCCATTTCATTGTAGAAGGCAATCAGGCTGACCAACCTTTGGTAAACCCACACTGACCATTTCTGATTGCCTTTTTGTCCTCCATGTGTTTGCGGAGCTGGGGGGAAGGCTGATCAGTCTATAGTTTTCTGGATTCTCATTTTTCTTAAAGGCACATTGTTTCCTTTTTTCCCAATCATCTGAGACCTCACCCAATAGCCATTTTTTTCAGAGATGGTAGACATCATAGCAGTCATCTCTTTCGGCACTCATGGTTGGATCTCACTTGGCCCCATGGATTTGAATACACCCACTCTCACTAATTATGTTGCGCTCCACTGCTGGCTGCCCCTCTGCTTCCCAGACTGGACTGATATATGAGATGTTTGGCAGCAGGCTTTGTCTGTGAACACAGGCAAAAAAGGCATGAAATGTTTTAGCCTTTTCTGCATCGGCCATCACGAGGTTGTTTTTCCCTGTTAGTCAGTGGACAATTATCTTCTCCAAACTTTTGTTCTGAGCACTCCTGTGGAATCTCTTCCTTTTACCCTGTATGTCCCTACCTATTTTTAGCTTCATCTGAGCACTGGCCTTTCTGATACTGTCCTTAAGTGCTGGAACAATGCTTTTACATCCTCCTTTGTTGCTTGTCCTCAATTCCACTTCTTGTATGCTCTTTTCTTTTTGCATTTTAATTCACTGAGGGGCTCTGTACTCAGACTCTGTACTCTGGACCTTTCCCAGTATTTCTGTCCAACAGGATAGCTTTAACCTGAGTTCTTAGTAAGTTTTCTTTATAAAATCTAACAAACTCTCCAAGGCACCTAACTCCTTCATGGCTACTTTCCATGGAATTCTGCTTAGAAATTCTCTAACAAATTCAGGCTTTGCAAGTCCAGACTCGTAATCCTCCTCTTCCCAGACATTCCCTGGATCCTGAAGTCAATAATTTTGTGGTCACTGCAACCCAGACTGTTGTCTATAGCCACATTTGCCATCAGTTCTTCCTTGTCTGTGAGCAGCAGGTCAAGTACAACCTTAATACTTCTGGTTCTGCCAGCATTTGTATTAGGAAACTGTAACTGATGCCCTCTAGGAACTTTCTTGGACTAGAAGTTTCAAATCTTTTCTCCTTAAATTTAGTTGTGATTTGCCTTCCAAAGTTATATCTTTCATCTTTCCTCATCATCTTTAAAATCTTTTGTTACAGATGATGACACTTGTGATGTGTTGAAGTGACAAACAACCAAATCAGCAAACCCTAATTGTAACTTTTTTCCTTTTTTTTTTTTAGTTTGAAAAAGTCATTCCAGTCTTGGCATATCTGAGGACAACAAAATCCTGGGAGTCAGTAAGCTTCTTGATATTTCAAAATTCCTGCTGTCTTTGTTTACAGACTTACTATTATATATTGTTAAGCTTTGGTGAGATATTCAGGACTGCATTCAACACAAGTAAAAACATTTCTTGCTATGGAGAGAATTAATCATAAAAAAATACACAGATAAAATAAGAAGCCCTGGGAAAGCTTGAGGAAGTAACTAATGCAAAGTTTTCTGTAGCTTTATTTTTCCTTTTTTGTTTTCCATTTTCTTAATCCCACTCTCAGAAGTGGCATGGCAAGGAAGCATGTTGATACTCAGGCGCGGTTTGTGATCATTGCAGTCAAGGAAAACTGAGTTTTCGGAGGGTCCTGAATAAAAATTGTGCCGTCTCTCTGAAAATGAAAGCATGATATGTAACGGAAAAAAACTTGGCCAAGGAAGGGAAAGAAGGAAATAAATACACTAGAGATATTAATACAGCTGAGGTGAGGAAGCTATTTTCTGCAGGGTAATCAGCTGGCTTTTTGAGTGCCAGAATAAACAAGTACCATGAAAGAGAGCATGCAGGTCTGAATGGTGCAGGGGGATGACCTACTACAGATGCACACTTGTGCTGGGTAAGCTGGTGGAGCTGTGTGACACACGGCCAACAAGCCAGTGGGCTAGTCTGGTGCTTTACCTGGGTAAACAACCCTGTCTTTGAGCTAATCAACCCAGTAAGAGAACTCTCCTCCCAAGGACATAATTCTTACATGCTCCTGAAGCATTGTGAGTTGCTTCCTGCCGCTGTGCTGTACACTGCAGATATCCAAACTCTTCTGAGGATGCAGGTGTCTGCTGGAGAGTGCATTTCAGGAAACAGATCCATTTGGGAGGAGCGTACCAATTTTGTCCATTAGTGATGGGGAATTATCAAACCATTCTGCCATTTTGTTTCAGCACAGTCAAAATGTCTGGACTGGTAACGTCCAAAAATGGTTTGTCCCTTTTCCATTTGAAATTTGTTATATCAATATTTGTGTCATGGCAGTCAAATCTCTGTGAATATTTTTTGTGAAATTCATGACAATAAGTAAAAGCATTTTCAACCAAATTTCTTTTGATGAGCACATGCTGAAATATTTCAGAAATGGGGCTTCACAGTAGTGTTTGAATTTTCATTCGAATTGACGTGAAGAGGGACTTTTCAACTATTGGAATCTCATGAAATGTCACATCTTTTTCTCCATGAGGTCTCATTCTGACCTTATCCAAGAAGAGAAGGTGTGTGACACTAGACTGAAAAGGTCCCAGCTATTTTCTATGAATCTTCTTATGAAATAAAGAAAACCATTTTCTGTCAACTCTGCCCTTTCTCCGATGAACATAGCCCTCTAGATACTAGCATAAGCAGATGGCACAGGTAGAGTAAATTCTACAGAGTTCTTGTGTAAATGGTGTGCAGCTTACAGGGCTTGTCAAGTTTCCCTTTTTTTCACTTTTAAAGGTCACTGTTACACGTCAAAAAATTTATGATACCATCAGAGAGGGTTCATCTGTGTATACCTGCTTAGAAAGAAGATGGTGCAACTTGTAATTAATGCAGAAGAAATACTATATTGCTCTCCATCAGAGTTTAATCCAGAAACAGGGCAGATGTACCCCTCATTGAAAGCACTTTTTGTTATTTAAATTGTTGTATTTGTTCCTTAGATTGAAAAGCTAATACAGTGTCCACTCAAAACTGTTCATCAGAGACTTGCAGTTGCTCTCAGGTAACTTTTCTGTACTCTGCAGATGAAGCTGCAGCCCTTTGAAATCATTAACCCATACTGTATGGTACAAAGTATTACGGAGTGTAGAGAAGTAGTACCACCTTCAGGCAGGAAAACCTGAGTTGACTGACTTTAAAGCTTTCCTGTCTGTAGAAATGATGGCCTTTCTGCTGGCAAAAGCCGGTCTTGCTCCATTGTCTTGCTAATGCTCTGCCAGCTTATACCAGCATTTCTCAGCAGTCGCTTTCCACATTAGCCACTCCTCTGAATAAATGAAAATAGCTAAACCAAACAAATCTTATCTGTCAATGGAGGCACGAGAAAAAGAAATACCCATGCACCTCAGTGTTTGATATCTTTGCTTTTCTCAAGAAGCTAAAATATTTCGTGGGTTTCTTGGCTCATTTCATTCCCAGTCTTGAATAGACTGTCTAACAGAGTAAGAACGGCATAATATCAAACCAAATCAGAAGGGCCAGAGGGTATTTATTTATATGTAGGGACAAGCAATCTCTTTTTTCTAAAGACAACAGGGCTAAACCCAAGAAACATAATGTTACTGCCACTTCTCTGAATGAGGCTCACCTGGGGTTATTTCCAATCTCTTTTGTGTTTTCTACCTTTTTTAAGCCATATGAATATACAAGCAAAAAAAAAAAAAAAAAAGGTGAGGGGGAGGGGAGGAAAAAAAAGGGCACTGTTCCTCTTTTTGGCTGGAGCAAAATTATTTATACTGATGTTATACATCCCCAAAGAGGCCATGTTCTGTAGCTGAAGCCAGGGAAGGATTACTCAAAATAAAAGTCGCCAATAACAACTTCCTCCAAATCACAGCTAGCCATTCTACCAACTGCCAACCTAGGAGGCACCAAAAACACAGCTAGCTCAACACATAACTAGCAATTACTTTCATCCTTCTCCCCTTATTTACTCTTGTAAAGGACTCATTAAGCTGAGGAATGACAACGTTTCTGTACTGAGCCTTTTTGATTACTTTCCTTCCCGACCTGAATTTATTTCTCATGACCTTTAGAACTATCAATTTAGACTTTTCCCTTTAGTCATTTGGGCTTGTGCTTGATTGAAGCATCCTTCTAGCCGTGAACGTGCTAGTGCAGTGGCCTGGTGTGGCCCCTACATTGTCAGACTCCATTTAAAAAATCTGACACTGTAGAACTGTCTAACCCAAAATCCAGAACAGATTCCTTATTCTGTGGGATATTTATTAGCTTAGCTTGAGAAGTAAAAGGTTTAATATGTGCGTATCCCCCTTTACATTATAGTCCTTTTTGCCCCCCCCCCCCCCAAACTATATGAAGAGAGGCTAGACCTTTCAAATGAGTGTAGCAGGGAGAAGATAGAAAAGGATTGTCAGGCTACAGTATGAAAACCTAAGCTTGTTGATTTGAAGGTAAAATGTCAGTGCCTTGTTAATTAAAACTCTCAGGAGAAGTCTACCTTTTTAATCTGGATGTGTCTCTGAGTGGCTGAGCCCATGAATATTTTCTTTGCATCTCATTCCTTTTCCCCACCATAAAGAAAATGAATGTATTGCCATGTTGCAGACCTGTTCCATTTCATTCATTTCCCTCCTGGGCATTGATTTTGGCCTTCCTTTGTTTTGCCTTGGTCATTTCTACTTCTGCCTTCATACAGCATTGTATTCCTCCACATTCTTATTTAGTAAAAAATGCATCTGTGGCAATACTAAAAAGTATGAAGATGAATTAGTGATGCCACTACTCAGTGATAATGTTAATGTAACGGCTTATGATAATATTGATCAATGATGGCCTCTCACTATTATAGTATAAGCACTATTTTTGTAAGAAAGCACATTGTTCCAAAATGTGGATGCTTAAAGTCTGTAGATCATTTTTCTTTTACTGATAATTTTTCAGAGTAATCTTTTGCCTAGAAAAGGTTACATTTATCACTTTTATATTTTATCAGCATGAAAAAGAGATTCTTGCTTTTTTTTTCTTCAGAATTTGTTATTATGCTGATGTGGCCTTACCGAAAGATTTGAGATCTTTGAGCTGGTAAACATATTAGAGTATTTTAAGAATGTTCTGAAAGTCTAAATTTGATAGTTTGCCTAATATTTAGAAATGCCATGGGATCTAATCCTATTTGAGACCTGAACAGGAGACAGATCAATAAATACACAGTCACATATCTTTGATATTTCGTTGTACTTGGTACCACAATAAATTACACAACACCATAAAACCAACTTTAAATTTAATACACAAATTCAATGAAAGGCAGGTTGAATTTAAGGAAAACAAGACAGTTTACATTCTCAGGCAAAAGGCTAATGTAATATTCAAAAAGAAAGAGTTTCAGCTGCTGTAGCCCACATGTACCTATAAACAGGTCCAAAACAAGCATGAATGTGAACATTGCTTATTTGCTACGTATCTGAGAACATGGCTATTTGAGAGCAGAGACCCAGAAAATAATTACAGAGCAATAGTTTTAGCTCCAAGGAATGTGTCCCCTAAAGCTCCATGCCCTCGGGCTGCTTGGGTCACCTGTGGCTCAACTGCTAAATTCCAGCTGTAGTGGCAGCTTCCTTTACATGAATTACCGCCCCTGTCATTTTCTTCCAAGCTAAAATCACCAGCCAACTCTGCATGGTTGTTTCATGCTTCATTTTGTTCCCTTTGAAAGCAGCTGATGGAATTCCACACTTCACAGTGCCCGGTGGGACGCCTTAATTAAACGGAGACAGTTTCAAAGAAGACCAATGCCATTCAGTGGAACATCTTTTTTCCCCCCAGTATTCCGAAATTGGTGCATAAATCCAGATTCATTCGAGTCAAGAGCTTTTATTTTTTTTTTTTTTTTACTGGCCTTCAGCACATTCAGAATTTTATCCATAGTACTTAGTGCCGTCTGCTGTTGCAAATTTCATACCTTATTACCTAAGCACAGTTTATTCTGCAAATGAGTCCTTCTTTGCACAGCACAAATCACAGCTGAAACTGTACTGTGTGATCAGCACCTGCTTTCTTGGGTTGCTTTCCAAAGCAGACGAAGAAACATCCTAATGACTGGCTGATAAATGAGATACTTTGCTCCTCCTGCCACATGGATTCACTTCTGCAGTAAATGCTGCTTGCCGGAAAGAAAAAATTCAGGTGCACACCGGAGTCCAAACAGAGTTCTAGGACACGAAGCAATTCTGTGACACACTTGACAAGATAACCTTGCCGGTGCACTGATTATTTCCCCCCATCACTCTTTACACATTTTGCATTAATAATTCCTTGCACTAGCATGGAGAAAGAGTCCTGGAAGTAAGCACCCGATTCCTGTTCTGAGCCTAGTGTCTGAACCTACAGCAGCCTCATCAGCTGCTCTCTCCTCCTGGGATCACAAATTTTGCAGGATGTGCTAGCTTTTACCAGAAAGGCGTGGTGTCTCCCCCAGCCAGCCTAGACAAAGCTGGTAGGTAGGATGTACAAGGTAGGCTCACACAGATCTCACGCAAAAGTGTAAAGCAAGGGATACGAATGTGGCCAAACCAGTAGTAGGTAACTAAAGGACAGCTGTTTGGTGAAAGCGGGTAAATGTGATTTTAAGGAAAATAGCCTTCTTTAACAAATCTGTCACTGCAGTTATTTTTGGGATTAAAATCACAAGTTTGGTTCTCAAAATGAGTGTGCTTTCATAATAGATTCTTTCAAGGTTGCAATATGATTCAAAATTATTTTCAGAAGGAAAGCTAAGAAGATATACGAACGTGTAACAATAAGAATTAGGGCAATGGTGCTTATTTTACTCTGTTTCTCTTTTTACATAGAGCTATTTAGTCTTTCCCCCATTCAGCAATATAATATTATGTTTATTCACACAGTACTTTGCCTTTTAGAAGAAATTTGTATAAGTATTAACTCATACAAAAATATTCTAACATTGTGTGCATTTCTCATTGGACCAAACATAGTCATTATGTTTCAAACATAGTCATCATTCATTCACTAAACACCTCACTAATGATATTTTTTCCTTTTGGTTTCTAACCTGTTTTTTGTTTTGTTTTGGCTGGTGCTTTATTCTCTGGAGCATCTCTCTTGTAAATCAGACAAGTACTCCTAATAAATGTGCTTCCAAAATCATAGAATCATAGAAATCATAGAATCTTCATGGCTGGAAAGGACCTTTGAGATCATCGAGTCCAACCAAACAACCTACAATCTCTGCTACTAGAGCATGCCCTGAAGTGCCACATCTAGACGTTTCTTAAACACCTCTAGGGATGGTGACTCAACCACCTCCCTGGGCAGGCTGTTCCAGTGCCTGACCACTCTTGATAAAGCTGAACACAGCTGTCTTACATTACATATCCTATCCTTGTTTCTTGATGTGTAAGACCTGTAGGTGAGATCTTCCATGCAGCTCAGCCATGCAAATCTGCTAACAAGGAGACCTTTCTCCACCTACATTTTAATGGAGGCTACCAATCCCACTTCACTTCTCTTAGACACAGCAGTGCTTGCTGGGAAGAGTCCTTTGAAGATACAGTGAATGTACTTATCAGAGCTCTCCCACTTTATTTTCTTCCCTTGTGTCAGACTAAAGAATGAACAAGCTGGTCTATTCCGCCCGGTGGCCTGCACTGGGCTTGGACATCACAGCTACTTGAGTGGATGAAAAAGGAGAGGTCTGACAAACAGAGAAGTTAGCTTCAGGTTCCCGCAACACAAAAAGAACGTAAAAATAAAGTCAGTAGAGATTAGCATTAAAAGAATTGTGTCTGAACTTCAGCAAGAAAGATGCATATGACATACAGGTAGCCTTTACCAAGTTGCTAAGCTTCCTCATAGAAGATCTGCTAGAGCTGAGAGAGCAAGGAGATCATCACTGCTGCCTGTATCACATAGTATGGCCTCAAATGGTGCCCAAGGATTTTTGCTAAGCGACTGGCAACATCATGGTCAAAAACAGATAAGCATAAAAAAAAAGAACTTGTAAGAGCAAAGAGGCAAAACCAAAATGTGGGTTTGGTGAAAACAGTATTCTGTTACACATGTAAAGGTGATGAACCGGTTTTGTATGGGGGATGAGGGTCTCGTAAAACCAGATTTTAAAATCCCCCCAACCTAAAGGTTATCTTACAGGAATTTCCACTGTTAACTTAGGATGTGAATGTTGGGTACCTTGATTGACGGCACTATCTGAGAAACAGTGCAGAGTTATGGGCATTCAACCCCAGCCCAAAGCAAAGCATTGCTGTCAGAGGTAAGTGTTACTAGAAGAACATCTGAACATTGTTCAGCAACAAAGTAGTCTGAGCACGTTATAAGCCTGGTCTTCTGATTTCCCTTTTGGTTTCTCACAGCGATTTCCTGTCCTGGCACACAGAGTGAGGTGGGAGTGCAGGATGCCTGAAGGACATTCTAGCGCCGTACACGCTACACTGCGCACTGTACTACGCACTATCTTGAATGGAATGAAAATGAAGTACCACTGCAAGAGGAAACTGGGTGGTGAAAATGCTCTCGCGTTAGTCAAGCTGAAGCGCAGGGTCTTTCATTAGCAACAGCTGTCTCAGTGCTGAGTTCAAAGTGCACACTTGTCATTTTGATTTTGTGAAAGATGCTGCACTCTTGTCACTACAGTCTATTGAAATGCTACTTGCAGGCATCCATGAGAGAGAGAAATCCACAGAAACACAGCCTGGAAGAATCATGCATCTTTATTGCTTTTCCAAGCTGCTACCTTAACAGAGGTGGACTGTGTATTACAAACGTACTTCAGACCTGGGAAACAACAAAACGCCAGTGGTGTGGTTTCAATTTCAACAGCTCTGTCAAATACTGTGTATGTCAGTGGAAAACATAATGTCTACTCAAAAAGACCTAGCAGCTATCTGTAAATGTAGCCCGATATTAAAAAAAGAGATTGAGAAGGCTAATAGCCCTCAGTTGCCTCTTTTTTGTTGTGCCCTGCTGAAAGCCAGCACAGCAGGGAGCGGCAACTGCGTGAGAGGCCAGGACTAGCTGTTCTGGTTGAAATGCCTGTGTTCGGCTCTGATGATACAGCTGAAAAGTCTTGTGCCCTCTCGGACACTGTCAGGTCTCATTATCACTCTACAGGGGACACATTGAACTGGCAGAGTTATATTATGAGAAATTGAATTACCCACAATGCAGAGGTCCTGAAGCACTGCAAATTATTGCTGCGTGCTCAATAGGGAGCCTTAAACCAAGTAAGCTTTTGCATGGGTAGTCTGTGTTGGGGAGCTATGTCTGCCTTCCTCTTCTTCTTCTTCTTCTTCTTCTTCTTCTTCTTCTTCTTCTTCTTCTTCTTCTTCTTCTTCTTCTTCTTCTTCTTCTTCTTCTTCTTCTTCTTCTTCTTCCTCCTCTTCTTCTTCTTCTTCTTCTTCTTCCTCTTCTTCTCCTTCATCATCACCATCTCACACACACACACACACACACACTCCCCTGCATTTGCATCTGCGGAGGGAGGAGAATCTTTGTGCTCAGCCAAAATAACTTTCACAGGCAGATATGGAGAACTTTATTAAGATCTTTCCTTGCCAGTCACCTTATAGTGTGTAGTGGGTAAAGAGGGATTGACATGCTCATGGAAATGGTGCCAGGTTGGTCTTTTGATCCTCAAGATGTCTAAAACCTGGAAAATTTCAATAACTATCTGTTCATATCAGCTTTGTACCTGTGTACTACACTCAGGGTCTCAAAAAGCAGAGCAGAGAATTGCTTTTGCTTGAGGCTGCTTCTTGAAATCTCCAAGGAATGGCATCCAGCAAACATTAGGATCAAAAAAAATTAGTCTAGGGCAACCTTGATATCCCTTTTTCCCTGGAAGCACTGCCAGGGAACGGAGTTCAGAAGTGTTGTGTCAGCCTTGTGCTAGACCTCTGCAGAGGGGGCACATTACTATTATTATGCTGTTTATGAGCCTCATTTTGTAGAGCAGTATGATGTTGTGCTGTTTGCTATTATAAGCACTCGACAGAAGCAGATTCCGTTCCAAAGAACTGAAACTTGTTATAAGCAGAGTGCAAAGCTCAGGCAAAGCCAGTGCATCTCCTATCCCGCTTTTTCCAAAGGTTTGCTGAGAACAATTTAACTTGCACTGGAAGAGTCAAAGTCCAATTTAGCAAATACTTTCTTCAGACTGTCTGCGTTTTGTCTATAAAACTGAACAAAAATGATTGAAAAATACTGTTATAATCACAAAAGGAGTTGGCTGAATGAATGATTCTCCTATTGTATTTCATATGACTTCATTGTTACGAATCCATTATAAAGCAGGAAAGGAGGGGGACTGTGGGGGACATCTGTGAGGAGAACCCAAACTGGAATTTCTGTACACTATATACATCTGTTCTAGGCAAACTTCCCCAAAACTGTTCTTGCTGCTCCTGTAGTATTAAAAAAAATTGTGTTGTGGAAGATTGTGTAAATTTTAGTGCAATATTTTACTTTTACTGGTTTGATGAAGAAAGCAAAAGTAAAGCATCTTTACCAAAATTAGTTACCATAGCAATGGATGCGAGTGTATCCTTCATGTCCTTCGGCTCCTAAAAAACAACCTAAGAGCCTTTATTTACCGTACAGCACCAGCGAAAAATCTCTTGTTATCTTTTATTGCTTGTCTTTCTGCAGGAACAGAGTTTATATGCCTGGATCCTTTGTTATAGAATTGTTTCTAAACAATCAGCAGAAGGAGGTGTAGGAAGATTTGAGGAGCTTTTATCACACGTGTGTTACAAATAGCAACATATCCAGTGTATTCTTTTTCTAGCAGCAGTTAACCCCAAATATGACAGAAACAGAATTATATCACATAGTCACTGAATTATCATATGGCCTCTTTAATTGTGACGTTAATAACAGAAGCATACGCTACAACCTAACAGTGGAACAGACCTCAAAGTACTCACGGCGTGTCAGGTGCAGTTACTGCACAAAGAAAAGGAGGAGAACAGAACACCCTGGAAAACAGATTCATTGCTGGGGCACGTATTGTAAAGAGAATGTCCTACATGCTAAAATGAACGACAGTCACATTGCAATATGATAACTTGCTCCTTGACTTTTTTTTTTGATCAGTCCACTATATTCCTAGGCAACGTGGTCTCTCTTGAGAGCTATAAATGTGAAGGATAAAAAAGGATATTTTACGGAGCTGTTTTGGCTTCAAGGTTTGCTTTTGATTAATGACATAATTGCATTTCTTCAAAGGATGCTATGTAAATAAGATTTGCCTTCTGACATGATGGAGTGGGGAAAGACTGAAATAATTTTTAAAATCTCTGTCATTGCTTACTTTTCACTGCTTTGGCTTTGTGGAAAATGTCCTGTTGAAATCCTAGGAAGTACCTCTAGTGATCAATAGCAGTCAGGAACCTCGAAAAGTAATGAAGAAATGATCAAAATATCTAGCTTTGAAATAGTTAGAAAATTGATTGGACACACTCATGCGACTGGATTCATTAACAAGACATGAAGTCTTTTATCAGTCAGTCAGTCAGTCATTATGTTCCTATAGAAGTTTAATGCGTTATTTGCACCAGTGTACACGTATTTTAAATACTCCAGGTTAGCTCTGCTGAGTTTAAACACTTGTTTAACATGCAATAAATGGTGCTGGGTGAAAATTACCTGTAACACCACTCTTTTATTGAAAATTTGGGTATTCAGTTATGGTGAATTTTTTATAATATGAAACAGTATTCTTATGCTCAAATACAATTATTTCTCTCAGGGAACTGGGAAGAAAAATATTTCATATGTTGTCACTCTGATTTTCCAAAATTTTTTAATGTTTAGAATAAATTTTAATTGTTTCTCTTTAAAAATTTTGATTCCCCTCCAGTTCAAAGAATTCCTTATTTTCAGCTTATTCCTCCTTTAGCCCATTCCACATAGAATCATAGAATCATTTAGGTTGGAAAAGACCCTTGGGATCATCGAGTCCAACCATCGATGGGTAAAAGAAATGGAGAATCCACATTTTCCTCCTTATTTAAAAATTACATTTTATTTTATGAGGAAAAACATTTGCTCCATAATTTTGGACCTTTCTATTGGTTGGTAGCAGAGATGGGTGTTACACTTTGTTAAATACTACATTTCTGTTGAATATATCCAGGTCACCTTGTACTCCAAAAGGTATGGCTGTTGCACTAACAATTTGCAATTATATGCCATAGAAACTTTCAGAATATGCTTGAAGTTAGGAGATGCATGTTACAAACACATCATCAGCTTTCGGGCATAGTGCCTGTTATTAGTATGGAGAAAAACACATGCTTTTCATCTTAACACAGGTAATACCCCATCTACTGTACCTTCAAAAGCTCTGAGTGAAACTGTTTCGATTCTCAACGCTGTTGACCTGGTGTTAGATTAGTATGAAATACTACTTTTGGCTACAGTGTGAGCTAAACTATGAGACTAAAAGTGAACAAGCCATATATTCTTCAGATTGGGTTAAGCACAGTATTGATTGTTTTCTTCTATATGTCAGTGCTGTGCTTCCACACATATTTCTTAAATCCCAGATGTTCAGGAGCAAACACGAATAAGAAAAGCTGGGAGTTAAACTCTGTGAGTGTTGCCTCCCCCAGCATATATTGACCGAACAGGGCTTTCCGCTGCCGTGTATGTCTGAGTGAACATTGATTTTGATGCCTTACCTCCTGGCAGGCTCCTCTAGGCCACTGAGCAGAAGCCCTTGCTTTTACCAGCAGGACTCTGTCCCCTAGTAACTGTGCTAATGAGGAATGGCAGAAGAAGGAGCACAGCTTAGAGGAAGATGCTCTTGCGGGGGCAAGCCTCCTGGGTTCTATTTTTAAGGATAAACGTTGTCCCTTCCTTTCCTGTTTTCTTTGCTTATCTGCTTTCCAGAGCTTAGGCCAAAGGCTGCAAGGCAGGAGATCTGAGATGGCTTTAGTATAGCTAATTAAGTTAGGTTTGCATTGGCCTCAGTACAGCTCCTCACTCTGTCTCAGGCTGGACTGATAAGCTTGGAGGCAGTCTGTGTGGGAAATGGGGAAAAGCATCAGAAGCCGAGGTGATGACATCCGCATTTGGGTTTCCTGAATGTCAATGCTCAGATGAGCAAACTACACTAAATAACAGAAACATGTCTCTGGGATAGATGTCTTCTATTGGCTTTACGTGGAAGGGATGCCACTTCAGCTTCTGTGAAATCCTAGCGGTGTCATTGGCATATCAGAGGCATCAGGGGGATGGCAGAGAGAGGAAGGACAAAGGGGGAAGATCATGGGCTTTGAAGAAATCCCATGTTCTTTGTCAGAGAAGTCCCACGATCATGGGTGGCAAGCTGGGTGTACAACCTTGTCCTCTCTGGAAAGGCAGCATCCCAGCTCCCAGAGGTGACTGTGCCAGTTGGCTTGTGGCAATGACTAGAATGTGAAGGCATCTTGACTTTTCTTTCATGACTGAGGAACATCCTAAAAGCAGTTACAATTTTGAATTATGACCCTTTACTAGCAACAAGCCAGAAAATAACTTGTTTGGAAGAACAAAAAATGCCTAACCACAATACCTAATTTGATCCATTTTGTTTGATAGTACTGAAGTTAATAACCCATAATATTTATAATAACCTATAGAAATAGAAATTTATTAGATAGAAACACGCTAGTAATCTGTACTCTACATAGCAAGGTAAAGTGATTGCAAAAGAAACCAGTGAGGGAAACTGAATGGGATCATGGAACATGAGCTGCAAAAGTTAGGCAGAATGAAATGCTTCAGTTTCCTCTCTACAAAAAGGATAAGTTACAAAAGGCGCTTTTGCAAGCAATTAAAATCTTTCAGGTTCATCCGAAAGGGAACAGGGGCACAGATCTGACAGTTTATGGTGTTTCAGAGTGCTGAATAGAAAAAATGTTGTTTCTTGACTTTTATTTTAAGATGATCCAACACAACTGTCTGTAGAGGCCCCATACAGTAAAAACAATGATAAAAGTCCCTTCAAGATGTCAGTGCTTCCTATCTGGATCTGGGAAAGTGTGCTGAGCCAGAACAGCCCAGCACATGAATCTGCTGGTGCCCCGTATCAATAAATTATCAGAGTCTGCTACAAAACTCTTATAGGTGTCTCTGAGTGTCCTAATGGCTGAATCTAGGTGGTGGCCAAGCAGGGGTGTAGCTCAATATGCTCAAACCAAGGTACCTTCAAGGACTGTATGTCAGAAAAAAAATAACCCTTCTGTTGTAAAGGTTTCCGCTTGTTCTGAACTCATTTGTGGTGCGATTGGTTACATAACGTAGCCACTTGCTTTAACTAATAAAGAATCAGGGTGTTATAAACACTGCCAGCACAGCCCTTAGCAGCTCTGCGCAGAGGTCTGGTCTGCAAGCGACGTACCGAGACCATCACGATGCCCTGGTCGTTGCAGACACACCGCTCCCACACCAGTGAACAGAGAACTGCCAGCAGCTAACCAAAACACACCAGTAGGTTGAGTGGCGACCATGTGAGCTAAAGTACCACTGCCTCTTGGAAAGGTAGGTATTTCATATATGGATATCCTTTCCCCCAAGAATCTATGAAAAGAAGAATTCTTCTCATTATACTTTTTCACGTTTATCGTTTTCATCAACTCGCAATAGCAGAAAGTTTGCCCATTCTATCAAAAAGGAAGTTTAGGGTTGGCATATTATTCTGTTCTACACATGGTGAACGTCACAAACATTATTGTAATAGTTGTAAATGCTTATATTTTGGTTCTGTGTTGGAAATTATGGCTATATACGTATAAATAATAAATATGAAGGCAGTTATACTCTCTAACAATGTTGTTTCTGTAACAGTCCAGAACCAATACACTTTTTTTTCCCAGGATAAATGACAACTGTTGAATTTGTATTAGGTATCTTAAGTTTTCTGAATAATATTTACATCAACAATATCAGGTTCTGGTCTTGGTTCTTGTTTTAGTAAGCATTGGCATATCATGTGGTTTGTCTTAACCTATAAGTTTGAACATTGCTAGTAATTTTTAATTGCTGGAATTTGTATTTTTTTTTCCCCTTGCTCTTTCTATAGCTTACTTTTGCTCGCTCTTCTTATGGCACGTTTTTGTTCCTTTGGAGATACTCAGTTCCCTGTAACAATGGCAAACTGTATCGTTTCAGATTTTGCTTGACCTCTGCCTCCCATCCACATATACCCAGCATAAATGTTTTTTCAGTGCCTTATTTAAAGTCTAGCTCATTGCATTACAGATTTTCTCTTTGGGCTTTTCTCATTCCAGCTTTTCTCTTTCTCGCGGTAACTTTGAGTATCACAGTTATCTTGTCCATGTCCAGCTGACAATTAGTAAGTGCCTCAGCGTTCAGCCTGCTGTTCCAGTCTCTGGATGTAATTTGAATTTTTTTCCCGACAGGTAGGTTGTTAAAATTTTCTTCCTTGCTCCTTCAGTGTTATCTAGAGAAGAGTATACAAGCGTTGCTACTTTACAGGTTTATTATCTGTCTTTGTTTTCATAAAACCATTTTGTTTCCTGAAAATGCATCAAGAAGCAAAGGCTAAATGCTGCTCACTTCTCACTTTATTTCCAGGCCACATGCATGGGGCAAAGGCCCTCCATTTGCCTTTTGTAGACTTCGCTTTGGAAGTAACACTTTTGTTTTACGTTTTGTCTTTGTTTCACTGCCTCTGTTTACTGCAGCATTAGATGATGTGTTTGATTTGTCTTCACATCAAAATTTTAAATCTGGCCCAGTTATGTTTTGCAGATTGGCAAATGTCCATTGTTTTTAATGTTCAGTTTGGATTTTCGAAGAGCCTACAGGACTTGCAGGAAAGCAGGACACACTTTCTTTCTTCTTATTTGGCCTGCTCCCTCCTGTGTTAGTGCATCTCTGCTTGTGTAACGTGAGACCATTAGGCTTTTGTGACATCTGCTGAAGAGGGTGTTGATTTATGGCAGACTATTACTTTAGGAATAATTTTTCAGAGAAATGGATTGGCGCTGCAAATGATTAATGCTAAAGAACCTGCAGGTATTAAAAAAAAAAAAGCTTTAATTATTTGTAATAGACGTTCAGGATGCCATTCACCACCTGCTTTAATAGGCTCAGAAAGACTTCACTAGGTTGACTGACAGCAGGGAATTATTTCACAGGACCATAAACCATCCACTCCTTGGGAAAATATGCAAAATTAATATCTTTCTCCCAAACCTCTTGGGTATAATCAGATTGTCATACTAAAACATAAAATGAAATTTTCCCTGGATGGCCAAAACTATTCATACCAGGCACTCTTTGTCCCTGTTGAGCAACTATCCTGGACAGACAAAACTGACATTTAAAACTAATAAAAATCTTTACACTCTCCTATATATGTTAGTCTGAATGGGACAGACCAGCAGGTTCGAAGTGTTATCTTCTTCCAGAGCCTTTTTGGCTTGTGTCATTTTCAATTAGTGAAATACGCAAAGACTCATTTGCACTGGGTTTGGATGATCTTCATCAGGCCATTTTTAACCACGATTTTGTTTCCTCACCAGTTATCTGGCCTCAGTGGAATTCCAACAGGTTATATTGGTTGAAGACCATGCCCTTGTGGTTTGACAGGATTTTGGTGGTGAATCCTGTCCACTTGATGCTTTAAAATCAAGCCCTAAGTTAAAAGATATCCCAAGACTTGTAGAAATTAGTTTAATTTATTACCAATCCAATCAGAGTAGGATAATGATAAATAAAAATAAAATCTTAAAACACTTCCCCCCCACCCCTCCCTTCTTCCTGGACTTAACTTCACTCCCAAATTCCCTACCTCCTCCCCACACCGGCAGTGCAGGAGGATGTGGAATGGTGGTTGTGGTCAGTTCATCACACTTTGTCTCTGCCGCTCCTTCCTCTGCAGGGGGAGGACTCCTTACACTCTTCCCCTGCTCCAGCGTGGGGTCCCTCCCATGTAAGACGGTCCTCCATGAACTTCTCCAACGTGAGTCTTTCCCACAGGCTACAGTTCTTCATGAACTGCTCCGCTGCAGGTCCCTTCCATGGGGTGCAGTACTTCAGGAACACACCTTTCCAGCATGGGTCCCCCACAGGGTCACAAGTCCTACCAGCAAACCTGCTCCAGTGTGGTCTCCTCTCTCCATGGGTCCACGAGTCCTTCCAGGAGCCTGCATCAGTGCGGGCTTCCCACTGGGTCATAGCCTTCTACTGGCGTCGGTTCCTTCACAGGCGGATGCAGGTGGATCTCTGCTCCACTGTTAACCTCCAAGGGATGCATGGGGACAGCCTGCCTCACCATGGACTTCAACATGGGCTGCAGGGGAATCTCTGCTCCGGCACCTGGAGCACCTCCTCCCACTCTTCTCCGCTGACCTGTCTGCAAATCCAACTGCAACACAGCTGCAAACAATTCTGTCTGCAGAGTTGTTTCTCTCACATATTCTCACTCTTCGGCTGCAGTTGCCCGGGTTTTTTTTCCCCCCACTTCTTAAATATGTTCTCACAGAGGCACTACCACTGATGCCTTGGCCAGCGACGAGTCTGTCCTGGAGCCGGCTGGCATTGGCTCTATTGGACATAGGGGAAGCTTCTAGCAGCTTCTCACAGAAGCCACCCCTGAGTCTCCCCCACTAGCAAAGCCTTTCCATGCAAACCTGATACACTCTATTACCTCTAAACTCATCTCTAACTTTTTCCCAAGGCAGTTCTTTGCACTTGCATCTGCTTTTACCAGGATGTAAAGGTTGCCGTGAATGCACAGGGCACTGGTGCATGCTCTGACACCTGAAGAGCCTGCATGGGAGGAAACACCCAGAGAAACTCATGTTCACTCTGCATATGGTCTCCCCATTGGGGGAGCCATGGGGTACTTCTCCCTGGGGGTGGTTAAGAGTGGTCGAGCACTGTGGCAGACTCCAAGCTGTGGGATCCACATTGCTGGAGATACAGTCAAAATTCAGCAGGACAAGGGCATGAGCAACCTGGTCTGGATTTGCAGTTGGCCCTGCTCTCAGCAGGAGGCTACTTTAGATGCCACCATAAGTCCATTCCAGCCTCTTTCTCCCTCCTTCTATCCCTTCCTCTCTCCCTTTCTCTTGCTCCCTATCTTTTTCTCTGTTTCTTTCTTCTCAATGGAAACAAAACCTGGCATTTTTCCCCCAGATGCTGAAAAATTAATTAATGGGCAAAATCAACATTTATTAAGGTCAACAGTGAAAGGTGTTGACTAACTTCAGCAGGACTGGACTCTGTCTGCTCCTGAGTTTTTAATAATAAACTAATTCATTGGCAAAAGATAGCTGAAGTTTGAGTTGTTTTTTGCATCCAAAGTCACACTTGTGACATTGTACTTCATGTTTATGAGGAAGCAGTGTTTTGGTACTGATGTGTAATTGGTAAAGGACAGACGGTATAATTAAACCATGAAAAAGACATAAAAACGCAGCCAAAGGACATTATTTATAGGTCACCCCTCATTTGTAAAAAAGGTTATTTTCAAGCAGAGATGTAGAAAGACAAAATCCAATCATCCTACCAATAAATCTTTGCCTTAAAAGCTTTCTATCTGATATTTGTGAATCTGCATTTCATGCTTTAGGTCTGAAATACACTGTTTTTCCCTAGTCATCCTGTTAGCTTGAGTTCTGAACAATTTACTTCATGAATTTTAATTATTTTTTTCTGGGATGTTTTTAGTGCTAGCCCTCAATAGATGGATCGTTTTGTGTAGGGAAGTAACAGACTTTTTTGGATTTCAGCAGACATATTCAGCGTACATCTAGCCAGCTCTTAGAATATCTTTCACACAGGTTGTATACAGTTTTCCCCTGGAGGAAATATAGCAGGTGACTTTATTACATCAATTCTTGATTTAATAACACCTAGACTAATTTTTTAAAAATAAGACTAATAATTCCTTGGGAAGTTGTACTGCCTCAGGTAAATTCATTAGATGGTCCTAGACAGGCTTTCATTTCTCAAAAGTCTCAAACTTTATTTTCTTTAATACTCTAATAAAAGGAAAGATATATTCTGAAGCAGTTTCGTAACAGACTAGCAATTATTAAACACAATTTAACAGGAGAAATGCACCCTGATCAGTCTGGTGATTATTTTTAAGGCGTTCTAAAAAATTTCATTTTAAGTAAATACCAGGGAAAGCTTATTAGTGCTTGTAGGTGTAGAATGGTTATTCCCTTTAACAAACAGATTAATGGTGATTCAATTCCAGGGTGCCTCTCTCTTGATTTTCAAGATGGTGGCTGTGCATTTTGGTTACTAAGTAATACATACATTTAGTAGACAATTCATGAAAATAAAGCCCTGTACCTGAGAAGAAATGCCGTGAGAAAAGACTGTGTTGCTGTTGCTGGCCATAGGAGTACAAATAGATTCACCTTTTATTGGAAAGTGGTTGGAATCAAATTAACCTCTCCTGTTGTAGAGAGCAAGCCTAAGTGCATCTGCCTGTCAGATGTTCTGAGGTGCCATTTCCTAGCAACTAGAAAATGCTAATTCATGACTTTGATTAAATTGTCTGGGCTAGGCCAGACCGCAAAACTGCCTTTTTATGCTTTGGATTTATTTCTCTATTAAGATGCAAAGGAAGGAGGTTGTTGCTGCAGTTCACATGGCAAAACAGTGTGGAGTATCATGAAAGTGGAATATAAGGAGGAAGAGGAGGATGCAGCCAGATGAAAATGTAATGGTGAAACGGATGTTGGTGATAGGATCAGTTTCTTGACTAATTTTTGATTTTATAATATAAGATGACGTGTGATATAAATCTTGAGTACACTCATTTCTCGAAAAGTGTAAAGCAAGAAGCACCTTTCTAAACACACTAATACTGTAAAATAAGCCATCAGCAACCCCTAAACATATAAATCAATCAAAAGCATTGCGTTGCATTAAAAATGTCAAAATATTAAATATTCAGTTTACCGGCTGTGACCACAACACGTGCTTCTTGAAAGGCCCCTCTAAAACAGCCTTGTGTCTCCACTGTTGTTCCACATAGTCTGTTTTTTCCAAACTGAAACAACCCATTTCAGGCATTGGTGTGACACCAGTCATGGCAGCACCACATTATCACCTCTGGGTCAAAGCCTGGGTCATCCTGTGATGGGTCAGACGGGAAGGTCCAAGAGGGATGGCAACGGTGGGGAAGGACTTGCGGGATTAAATAGGATGCTGGGGGGTGAAATGTTAACGCACATTGCTTTTCAAATGTGCCATATAAAGCACTGATGAAGCTTACGTGTTGGACATTTCAAGACTCAATGAGGTCAACCTTTCAATGAGGTTATCTACATTACACCAGGAATTGAAGACCATCAATACAAAAATACATCTTGTTTCTAACGGTCGCCTCCCTCTTGCTGCTTCTTCCTGCAGGGAAGTAACTATTTGCTATTGACCTTAAAATAACTTAGCTGGAGCTATGAGCTCTGACTGCAGCTATAGGTTGGAGATTGCAGAGAAAGGATCATGAATATCAAGTACCAGCAGTAGGAGCAGATAATTTCTCAAGAAACAAAGATCCTGTTTACATGCAAGTGTCTCTGATAATAACAGATTTTAAAAAAGGGGGAAAGCATTTCTTCCTCTCAGCAATTATGACATTGGCAAAAGAGAAGTATTTCCATGAGGCTTTGGTCGGCTTTCATGACTGTATTCTCTGGTGTGTGCAGCTGCTTTTATTAACAATAAAGGAAATTACACAGTCGCAAGGAGGGACCGGGGCGGAGGGGAAGTCTCTGTTCTACAAGGAAATGTAGGATTTGTGCCCTCCAGCCATCTTTTGAAATGTTCTTCGCTTTGAAATTGTGTACATATCAGAGGCTGTTAGTACACAAAAATAAATCAATTGATGTTTTCTTAAATAAAAACTTGGGTCAGTGACTTGGCAGAATTCAAGTATTGTTTTCCCTCAATGCGGGTAATGGATTCAGAAGTGTTCTTTTTTAATTTTAAGCACTTAGTGATTTCAATCTTAAGATGTTGATAAGTAATTTAAATAATGCATCATCTTTAGCAGAAATAATTATTCTGCTTCATCTTCATTTACGTTCTAGCCGATCAGTCAATTGCTTAGCACTACAGCAAATTCATACTAACATCCTCTTGGGACTAGTTTCTTTGGCTGGACCCTGTCAGTGTTCAGGGTGGCTCCTTTTCCTGGGAGATCCTGAGCAAAGTTGAGCAGTGCAATGTGTAAAACCTCACAAGGCTTTCTTACACTGCTGTAAGTATGTGGCCTTATATATATATATATATATATATATAAAAATATATATATATATTTGCAGTTACTTGGAGGGATAATGAGTCTGGTTATTTATCAGTGCACATCTAATCAATTGCTAAGTGCACAGAGAGTTTTTTATGGCTGATTTAATTTGGTAGAAGAGTGAAAGATGGGAATAAATACAATGAATATGGCAAAGACGCTTAATGTTTAGGGGTTTTGTTGTATCTGAATTCCTTTAGGATTGCAGTACTCTTAGAAACTGAAAATCCTTATTCTACCAGAAGCGAATATCTTAAATCATGAAGTAGTGTGCCACAAACACAAAACATTAAATCTGTAGTGGGTTTACTTCCCTGAGGCATCTCAACAGGCAGTAGATAGACATTATCTCTGCCAAAAAGCAGAACACAAGATGAGTATGTGAAAATTAGCAAGATAGCAATAATGTAAATAAAATAAGCACAACACTGTGTTGAAGTACGAAGGGAATTTCAAACAGGTATTATGTGAGTATGAGTATTCAGCAGCAGAACGCTAGGCAGTTGCAAGCCAAATTATATGGTCTTATACTCCTCTTCCTGCACTTTCTTCTTTTCTTAACCTTGAATCTTATTCTCTTCTCCCTTGACTCTCACTAGCATTTTGGTTTTGATGTCTTACTAGACCAAATTTGACTTTCGTAATCCTTGCATCCACATACGTCACTGTACATTTTCTTACTCACCTGTAAACAAGAGAAATGTGCAACTGCAGCTTCACTGAAGCCTTGTCAATTTATAGCTCTTGTTTTAATGTGAAGCAGAATATTGCCACATAGTGAACTTCTTTTTTTTCTGTACTTGTTTAACATCCTTACTTGGTTTCAGACTTTTGGAGCCTCCTTAATTCCTGAACCATTATTTTTTCTGTCCACATAGCATAGAATCACAGAAAGGCTGAGGCGGTAAGGAACCTCTGGAGACTGACTTCTCAGCCCAAAGCAGGGTCAGTTAGAGCGGGTAGCTCGGGGCAGTGTCCTGCTGGGTTTAGAGTATCTCCAAGCATGGAGACTCAAGAAACTCTCAGGACAACCTGTGCCAGTGGTCAGTCAATCTTACAAATTTATTCTTATGTTAAAATAGAATTTCCTGTATTTCAATTCATGCCAGCTGTCTCTTGTCCTTTTGCTGGGTATGCTGAGAAGAGCCTGGCTCTGTCTTCTTTACCTCCACATCAGGTATTTATACCCATTGATAAGATACCCTCGAGCCTTCTCCAGGCTGAACAGTCCCAGGTCTCTCAGCCTTTCCTCATATGTAAGATGGTCCAGTCCTTTAACCATCTTCATAGCCTTTCACTGGACACATAACAATAAATCCATGTCTCTCTTGTACTGGGGAGCCCAGAACTGGACCCAACTCACCAGTGCTGAGAAGAGAGGAAGGATCACATCCCTTCACCTGCTGGCAACACTCCTCTTAATGCAGTCCAGGATGACACTGGCATTTCTTGCTTCAAGACCATGTTGCTGGCTCATGTTGTCCACCTTATTGTCTACCAAGGCCTCCAGGTCCTCTTTTGCAGAGCTGCTTTCCAGCTGGTTGACCTCCAGCCTATAGTGGTGCCCGGGCTTATTTCTCCCCAGGAAAAGAACTTGGTATTTCCCTTTGTTAAACTACAGAAGATTCCTGTTTGTCCATTTTTCCATCCTGTTGAGGTCCTTCTGAATGGCAGCACAACCATCTGGTGTATCAGCAACTCCTCCCAATGTTATATTGTCTGCAAGTTTGTTGAGGGTGCACCTGTGTCCCATTATGTAGGTCATTAGTGAAGTGGTTGAACAGTACTGGATCCAGTACTGAACCAGGGGACACATGCCTAGCGATTGGCCTCCAGCTAGACTTCATGCTGCTGATCACAACTCTCCGAGCCCAGCAGTTCAGCTAGTTTTCAGTCCACCTCACTCTCTACCTACCTAACCCATACTTCATCAGTTTCTCTATGAGCATGTTACAGGACACCATGGTGAAAATCTTACCGAAAGTCAAGATAAACAACATCCGCTGCTCTCCCCTCATCTACCCAGCCAATCACATCCTCACAAAAAGATATGGGGTTGATCAGGTATGATCTCCCCTTTGTAAATCCATGCTGATTACTCCCTCAAACCTTTTTGTCCTTCATATGTTTGGGAATGTCTTTCAGTATTATTTGGTCCACCACTTTCCCAAAAGTTGAGGCAAAGCTAACCAGCCTGTAGATCCTTGGATCTCCCTCCTTGCCCTTGAAAAAGAGGTTGATGTTGCTTTCTTCTAATCCTTAAAAGCCTGCCTTGATCACCATGACCTTTCAAAGACAGTAGACAATGGCCTCACAATGACATCAGTCAGCTCCCTCAGCACTCATGCTGCATCTCATCAGATCCAACGTACTTGCATGTGTCCAGTTTGCTTAGGTGTTCCCTAAGCTGATCCTCTTCCACTGAGGGTAAATCTACCTTGCTTTGGACTTTTCCCAGGTCGCAGGAACCTGGGATTCCTGAAAGCTGGTCTCACTAATGAAGACCAAGGCAAAAAGGCATTGAGGCCATTGTCCATTTTTTCCAGGTCCCTGCCCCATTCAGCAGCAAACCCACATTTTCTGTAGTCTCCCTTTTGCTGGTGATATACCTGTAGAAGCCTTAGTTTTTTCCCTTCACCTTCCTCACCAGATTTTGCTCCAGATGGACTTTGGCTTTCCTTATCAGATTTAAATCAGCTTCAAACATTCTTCATTTTAGGCTCAAGCTTACCTTGACCCTTGCTTTTGCTTTAGCACTTTCATCGTTGTTGTCATCATAATTAGGGATTTAAAAGGTAGTTACTTTAATTCACTTCACACTAGCGCTTGGCCTAAAGTAATAAAATGCATATGGTATTTCAAGATGTGCTCTTACTGAACTCCTCTGAATCCTGATTCTCTTCCAACTCATGACTATTTTATAACTGATAATGCTGGTATCTGAACCATGGGAAAACACCAGAGGCTTAACTGTGCTCGTGAGCACTCTGAACTCTTGTCTGTGTTCCTCGAGATCTGAGCAGTGTGTTTCTTTTATACTGTAAAATGCCACCAAAACAATCCTGGCTTTTCTTTTTGTTTTGTTACAAGATAATTTTATGTCACACATTCCATTTTTACTTTACATTAACCTTCAGTCCTCTATGCATGTGGGCATATTAATTGCATAGGGAACTGAATGCATGCATACAATGATCCAGTGCGTTGCCCAATGGAGCCAGCTGAGGATACTAAATTGGATTGCTGCTGAAAGAGAGGAGACAAGCCCGTCTTCCATTTATTTCTGTCTTAAGATGTAGATTTTCTGCTTAAATGTGAACCCCTGCAGGCTGAAGAGCCAAATGGCATTACAATGGGGGATGCTGAATGCAAGCTGTAGAGCCCTTGAATGTTCTGCCCACTTCCATGTGAAGCTGGGGGAAAGTTATAAAACTGGAGGAAAAAAAAAATGTGTTCAGGACTCCTCATGGAATATAGTGTGCTTAGGCTTGTTCATTTTGACTCTGAATGTAGCGGATTTTACCACTCTTGCTCATGTTGAGTAGCTTTTCCAGGAGCAGGATCGTTTATTTCAAATAGCTTCCTCATGTATGTGCACTTCTCATCAGAGGAAAATATACAGAATACTACTCACCCTGAGAAGGGAGCTTCACGTGACAGTTGACAAGCTGCATTTACTTCATCAAAAAGTTTTAAAACTATTATACAGTGAGGAGCCCTATGATGCTTTGGGAATGGGAACTGCATGCAGAGTACCCTCGAATGTTGGCCAGAAATCTGGCCTTCCCTGCCTGTGCTCCATAAATACAACTGTTTTTTTCTTAGCTGATCATGTGAGACTAGAGAGTGGCAGATGGGGATGAAGAAGTCAGATCTGCTGCTGCAAAACTAGGTTACCTATGTAAGATTTTAGGATTTATATTCTCTGAACAGACAGCAGGTTTGAGTATCCAGAGATAAGTAAATTGGCCATATTTCTGCCTCTTTCTCTGTGCAGTAGTGGAATTAACAATCTCATCCCAAGCCTGAGTGGAAAGTAGTGTGTGAGGACCAGGAGAACTCAAAGAAACATCCATTCACCATTTGCAAGGGATGGAAGTGATGAGCAGGGCTAGTCCGTTGACAGTGGACTCGCTGTCACTGTCAGGTGTTCTCAGGTGATGGTGAAGGTATTATTTTAATTTCAAGCCTCTTTTTTTGTTTAAACACACACAAACTCTGAAAAATTTGCATATGTGGCCAGAATTTCTGATGAATGTTAGAAGGGCAAACTGCAATTTCAACTAGAGAAGACATTCTAGCTCTGCGTATGCCCAGAAGTTACCATATGGTGGCTTTTCCCTTACGTACCAAGGCACATTTGCAAACCCCATCTCCACAGCAGCAGCAGTTTCGAATGGGACAGAGCTATAGTGATCTGTTACAAAAAAAAAGTACTGGACGTCCAGGGATAGGCTCAGGATATCGCACGGCATGAGTATCACCTTGAAAGCCTGCACGGGTAGAAGCAATACAGCTCAAAAGACACAAAGCCATACGGTTGAAAATGTACTTCAGCCTTGTGTCTTCTGTGAAGGACGTTCACTGCTGAAGTAAAGAGAAGTTTTCTTCACCCTGCTTCTCTCCCAGATACCAGACTCTTTCCCCAAACCAAGTTCAGGGTGAAGATTTTCCTTAAAGCGTGAGCAATTATCAACATATTCGCACACCACCAACGTTCTGTGTTTAACTGTATTCTGATTACAGATGAAGACTCAGTTCTCTTTAGTTCATGCGTTTCTGGTGAATTTCTGAGTACCTCTGGGATTTTGAAACTTGACATTCCTAAAATACTATGTCAGCTCCTGCTGAAGTTCTGTGATATTGAGTAAGAGTGGAATTCAACAAAAGCACAAAGCATTGGAAACGATGGAAGACAGTTTAATGAGACTCACTGGCACTGCCATCAAGATTAAAGTTTTGTAGCAGTGATGGCTGGCATAATCAATCTCTAAATTCATTTTAACCCCAAGCCTCTCCAACCTCGACATAAATCTTAACAAATAATTCTGTATTTTCAGAATAATTCTCAGAGGACATAGAATCACCTACTTAAAATTCAATACTGCTACAAAATACTTATATTTATTAGTCCCATAACTAATCCAGTTTATATTAAAATCTCAAACAACAATTCACTCTCTGGATATTTTCCATATTTTTTTTTAACATTGAACAAAACTAGGCTTGCATTAGCCAAACAAAATAGCAATGATTTTTCTTCACATCTGAAACAAACATTAATAAGTTAGGAAATCCAGAGGAGTTTAAAGTTCTGTGAGCTTCACAAGCACTTGGCAAATTTGCAAGACACCTGGAGCCTCATGATACATTTTATTTCATAAATGAAATAAAAGGAACCAGATCTTTGAAAATGAAATCAGTGGAGCTGTGTGGATGACTGCTTGCTGATATATTTTCAAGGAGGATTCAGTGAAATGGTCTTTTTCAATGTGTAAAGATTAAGTTATGCAAGGAGTTGAGAAGCCCATATGTATTCTTTAGTCTGCTACATTTTTTTCTACTCAGAAATAATAAAGCAACCCAAATGATTGACCTGGCATACAAAAATTGAGTGGTAGTCTGAATGCACTGGACATCACTGTGCTGTTGGTGAAATACACTGTGATCTGCTTCAAGGTTATCTCATTTGGTTTGGGTACAGGAAGGTGACTTTTTTCCTTTGAGGCTGAAAGTATATTGTGCTAATAAATGTGGCTACAGGCAGATGCCCATGTTGCAAGGAGCTGTGCTGGCTGAGGACCTCAGTGCCTCCCTGCCATGCCTCCACGCACTCCATGCATTGCCTGAGGCTGTGGTCATCTGAGTCCTCCCTGCTGTGCTTTGGGCAGCCAGAGGGGTTGGCTTGCACAGCTGCGAAAATGGTCTCTGTCCTTTGCAGGGTTTCCAGCAAATGCTTCCTGATCTCTCTCCATCACACGTCCTGTGTCCAAGATCAAGTTTCCCCCACATCTCTCCTGAGAAGCCAGACCTTCTGCTCTGGATGCTTTTCCTTGCAAAGACTCTCCAAACCACTCCAAGGATCTGGAGAGCATCCCACACATACCCTCAGAGGGCTGGCTGCTGGGATTTGGGCCTAGCTTAGTGGTTGTGGGTGTGAGGGCAGCCCGTGTCCCACTGGTGATGTGGGGAGAGACTCCCTAAGGCACTGTGGGGCGACCACCACCAGGACCTATAGGAGTTGCTTCCACATGAGCCTTTGCCATTTGCCCCCTGACAGACCTACACCTCTTGCCATGTCACAGTGTCCAGCCATGGTCCTCACTGAGCAGGACCTATGGGCCCACGTCTCAGTCCAGTCTTGGCCCATCCCCGTCCCAAAGGATGTGCCCAATGCCCAGGGCTGGGGCTTCCCCAGTGCCCTCCAGCTGCCCTGCTCCTGGCTGGGGTGGTGTGATGAGCCATGGCTGTCAGGCCTGCCCTGATGGACCCAGGGAGCTCCCAAAGCTCCTGGGCCAAAGGAAGCCCTGGGATCCTACAGCGACCAGGCAAGAATTAGGACTCATCTTTATGACATAGCTTTCCTAATGAGCTAATAGAAGGAGCAGCCAGACAAAGTCCCAAGATTGAGTTTGAGCTAATGCTACCATATACACATTCCCCAAATATTCCTGGTGGTTTATCTGTTTGTAATGAGAGAACTGACGTATAGTATGATGACTGGAGTGAGAAAGCCCTTATATACCTCCTATCACATGCTGATGTATTCTACTGTCAATCTCAAGACAAGAAACTGTTTTGTTCTACACAACAACCTCTTATAGAGAAAAGGCAGAGTTAGAGTATGAAACAGGATCATCAAGGACATCCAGGATCACACTGCTATATTATGCTACTTCTCTTCTTACTCTCAGGGTGAAGCTAGTGAGAATACAAAGCACTGGTAAACAACAAGGCACAAACCTGCCTTGTGAACTACCTTTGTAGTTGCACAGGTTGGAATTGGTCCAGTGTCTTTGTGCCAGCTAGAGATGGCCACCTAAAGGCTGCTCTAGGTTTCTTGAGATGCTAGTGAAAAGGATTGCTTGAGGTGCTAGTGAAAAGGGCTTCTCTGCTCCTAACTCTTTTTTTTTTCATGGCACAATGCTAGCAACAGGGATAGAAACTATGAAACAAGCCATAAAGGTGACCCTAAAGGAGCTCTCTGAAGTGGAACAAGCCCAAGGGGCCATCTGCAACAAGCTGAGATTTCACTTATATTGGCAGTGAGATTAAAAATGTCAATGCTTTTGTAAACATTCCCCTTTCATGGGTAATTAATTCCTGGGATGCTCACTTCTGCAAATGGCATATGTTCTGCCATCTTTGATTGCAGCCTTAATTACTGGTCAGCCATGGAATTTCCTTGAATTACATCCAATCTGAATAAAAATTGGCCGTCCCAGCAGTGCAAAGGATAAACTGCCAAAATCAAGGCAATAGGATCTTTCTCGCCCTCGCCCCTCTTTTTATTTAGTGAAGAAAAAGTTGTTTCTGGGAGATATTTACTAAAAAGAGAAACACTGTGACAAGAACTGCAAATGAAGCCTATGGCTGAATTGGCATTGAAGTTACCTAAGCGAGATGTCTCCTAAGGCTGATGGCTGTGAAGTCCTGAGTCACAGAACTACTGCTACTCCCACTGCTGGGAAACACTTGCTGGGAGCAAAGAAGCGAATATTGTTAGAACAGCTGCTGCTTATGCTTTGCTAACAGAGCAGAAAAAAAATCTGCTGTGCCAGTTGCTCTTTTGTCTTCCCTGCACTCCTGAAACACCTTATCATGTTATGGTGTATAGGACAATTTCTCTTTCAATGGTACCCGCATATCCCTAACTGTCATTGCTGAGGAAGTCCATTCAACGGGGTGCAAAGAAGAGGATTTGACCATCTGTTTACTATGAAGTCCCAAGGAGCCATGAATAGCTGCAGGGTTGTTTAGGGTAAGAGTAGAGTAATGTGCCAGTCTGAGCACTTTTTGAAGCCTTTCATCATCCCGAAACAAGCAGTCATTTTCTGAGAGTGGCATACCCCCAGAGTTGTGTTTCTTCATCTCCATTTAAGTGATCACAGTATTCTTTGGGAAACACTAGAGAATAGGTACGTATCTTCTGTCTGGTTATTCTTTTACATATATTAGGACTTCCCTGAATGCATCTAGAGCAGCAGTCCTAACTGTTGGGTTCTCTGGATGACTCTGGCCTGGGCTGAGCTTATGACACGGCTTTCCTAGTGAGAAGCTGTTTCCAGGGAGGCAGCAGTCTTCATGGGTCACTGCAAGCAAGAAAATGAACACCACCCAAACTTATAATCAGTTGCTCATGTAAATGAAGTACATTGCTACTCCTAATTAAACACCTGTTGTGCAACCAAGTTGGAGGTTAAAGACAGAGCCAACTAGCTGACAGGTTCATGAGAAAACATCCTTCCAAATATTTTGATCTGAAAGAGCAGGTTTTCCTCATGAGAGATTTTTTAAGTGTGGGAGAGCATCTTTCCCCACTGTACTTTTACTATTTTCTAGCTTTTCACAGTTAGGAACACACAGTTTGTAGCAATGGGGAAAATCTCCCCTTTTACTTACAAAACAAGCATATGCACTTTTTTTTAGGTTTGTGGATTTACTTTCTACAAATGAAGCTGCTCCTTCGTGAGTACTTCTTGACTGCAGAGCTGGAAATTTCCCAGTTGTCTGGATCTCGTTTTGTTTGGGGGTTGTTTGAATGTGTTTGGCACCTGGATCTTTTGCCACTGTTGTCTCTAACTGCATTCTGTGCTTAATGTACATACAGAGGAAGAATATTTAATCCCAGATGACTGTAGCACTTAAAAAATTTCTTCAGGCATTAGTTAATAGGATGTTGTGTGAACCCATATGTAAACTGGAAAATAACGCTGCCAAAATATGTTCCAGGATTTTGACTCTTACCTATATCCTCATCCCATGTGATTGTGTTTAACAATCTCCCAGTGAATCAAATGAAGACAACATGGAAAAAAAAGCAAAAGCAAAATGCCCGAGGTAGCGTCAGCTTGTCTTTTTCTACCTGTACTTAAAGCAATAGTGAGAGTAATTCATCTGAACTGGAGACTGTGCTTTGGTTGACATGCTTAAATTTGTTTTTCTTCAGAGTCCCTGAACAAGTGCTGATTCACTTAAAAGGAATATTTTGTGTTCTCAAAATGTTTACCTCAATATGCAGCAGAGTGCTGTGGTGATCTTCTTTTAGAAAGTGTTTGCAGTGAAATGACTTTTTAATGTGTTACAGTTAAAATTCTGCTGATGGACCAGACTTTTATCTTATTATACAAGATAAATCTATATAATAGGTGCTTAGAAAATACAATGGCAACTTGAAAGCTTGATTCCTCTGTCCCAGACTGCTTGAAATGGAGCCATGTTTAAATGGTGAAGATTATTTTCACTCACTGAAAGTGTCACAGAGTGGATCAAGTGGAAGTGGGGTCTCGGACAAAGCTGGGAGCGGTACCTTCTTGGAAAGGGCAAGTGGTGGAGCTGACACTTGGTTTAGCTCTTCCTTGGTGCATGTAGGATTCTTCATTCTCCTTCCTGTATTGCTTCTTTTCTGTATTATCTCCCATGGTTTGTAGCCCATTGCAATATGTTATTGGGACAGGTGCTGTCATTCTCAAAGCCACACAGTACCTGGTTCTGTACAAGCCCTGCTCCCACCAGCTGCGGAGATTTATGAATTCTCTTCTGCAGGAAAGGCGCGGGAGAAATCTTGAATTAGATTGTAAACCCTTTAAATGATTGAGCAAGCTGTGCCATGAAAGCTAAGAACATCATGTACATTCAAGTCATTGGCTGAATGTCTACTTTTGTATCAAGAAGTTTATTGCTTGTTGAAAGTAAGGTTCCTCTCATCCAAACTGAGCGCAGTGAGGGAATGATATGGTTGTAGAAGACTAAGTGATGGCTTGAGGGATTTTTCTTATTTCATAGAATCATAGAATGGTTTGGGCTGGAAGGGATCTTAAAGATCATGTAGTTCCAACCCCCCTGCCATGGGCAGGGACACCTCCCACTAGACCAGGTTGCTCAAAGCCCCATCCAGCCTGGCCTTGAACACTTCCAGGGATGGGGCATCCACAGCTTCCCTGGGTAACCTGTTCCAGTGCCTCACCACCCTTACGGTAAAGAATTTCTTTCTGATATCTAATCTAAATCTCCCCTCTTTTAGTTTGAGGCTGTTACCCCTCGTCCTATCACTACACTCCCTGATAAAGAGTCCCTCCCCATCTTTCCTGAAGGCCCCCTTCAGGTACTGGAGGGCTGATCTAAGGTCTCCTCGGAGCCTTCTCTTCTCCAGGCTGAACAACCCCAAGTCTCTCAGCCTGTCAGTTTCATCTTCTTCCAGTAATAAAATGATTGTTATTTACTAGTGAGATGCCAATCAGCCTCCTCTTGGCAGACCACAAATCTCACTCTCAAGGGCACAGACACACACAGCCATTGGGAGATCATCAGAGCAGATAACCTCAGTGGGTCAGAGGAGACAAGGCTCAGACTCCTTCTAAAACATTTTTTTTATAGTCTTTATAACTAGCTGAGATATCTCTGCGTGGGAATGCTACGTATGCATATTTGAAGTCCTATTATTAGCCTGAGCCAGGTAGAGACAGATGACCAACGCAAGAGAAGTTTCCTGTGACCTTAATGGTACAGAACGGGAAAATATTGTGTCTGAAGCACTTTCTTGACACAGTGAAGATTCAGAAGCAAAATAGGAAAAAAGGACTGATGACAGGTAGCTGATACTGGTCGGATTTGATGCATTTCTAGTGGGAAGACTGTTCAATTAAATCACTTCTTGTATTTATTAGGATTTACTGACAAAAACCTATGTTTATCAATAGCTTGTGTTTTGAATAATGATCTTTGCTGTGAAAATTTGAATGATAAAATACATCAGTTGTTAATCAAATAAATCTAAGTACTGTCTCAAAAAAGAAAGATTGTGTGTGACTAATGCCAGGTCAGTAACTCAATACCAAATAAAAACCACATATGTTCTCCTAAAATACAGAATTTAGAGGAACAGACAGAAATTTCTGGTTTGGTACACATAACAACATAAAATGAAGAGGAATTTGCCAAGCTCATGACAAAGTTTTTTATCATTATATAAATTTATGAGAAAGGAAAGGAAATGTGTATTAACTAAAAAAATGATATACTGAGTTAAGTTCAGAAGTCAGGGCAAATTGGCAGGTATATCAGAAATGCAGAAGAATCTTCTACATCTGTGTTACCTAACCAGTTTCCTCTGCACCGAGTCTAGGGCATAAGCACACCTCAGAAATCAGAGCTGTAAGCTAGCTGTAACTGAAATAATTGGGTTTTTTTGTCAAAGACTGCAGATTCTTAAGCCTGAGACATTTCTCTCTCCTAGAGTTAGTTTTCTGTAGAGTGAGACTCAGGATAAACTAGCAGGTTCTTCTTTCGTTGTGATTAAAAAAAACCCCACCTAATGATTTCCAAGGTGATATATTTCAGATCTAATGATCACCTGGACCCTTTGTGAATTTTTTTTATTTTTTGAAATACCTTCTATCCTCGGGTTCTACTTAAGGGCCTTTACCTCTAATTAATCTTTCTCTGTCAGCAATAGCAATTTATTCTTTCTGAACCTGATTATTTTTCATTCTTATTTTCTCTCTCTTCCAAAGCCGTGAGAGCTAGAACCCAAATTAAGTATTTTTGCTCTGACAATAGGCATGTACTTTTGAAGGGATCATTCGTTTTGCTGAACTACAATTATGCTCAGTCTCAGCGCACTCAGATTCTTAAAAGAACCTGTCAGACTCAATCTTCTTTGAGATTTCTATTTTATTCTGCTGTGCTTTGGGCCTTCTTGTGGCCTTTTTTCCCTGTTCTTGTTCAGTTTTAGTTTACCTTTCTCTAGAAAAAAACCCAAACCTTAAAATGATAAGCTGAGATAGCTTCCCATTAGGAATTTCCTAATGCTCTTGTTGCATGTTATTTGATTGTTAATATAACAGTTTTACCTTCATAATAAAACTTCTATTTTTATTTTATATATTATTTTTTCAGAAAATTGCACAGTGAGAGGAGTACATTATCAGAGTCTGTCCATTGTGATCATTTTTAGTAGTCTTATATGTTTTGGGAATTCTTTGAGTTTCAAAGTCTTAATATTTTGAAATCAGTGTTTCTTATATTCATTGTCAGCAGAAGACCTCAACATATCTGTAATGTCTTTTCTTGTTGCTTCGCATCCTATCTGGTTAAAACTTTCCTTGACTTTATCTCCAAATCTTTATGAAAGTTCCCAAGCTAGATTGTTTATGTATTCATCAACAGCTGCTGAGTTATGAAATTCATATTTAACTTGTTGTTCATTATACTTAGGAAAAATAGGGAGTGTCTGAATTGTAAACTCAATGACATGAGTATTGCATTTGAAAACAGAAAGGCAATTGATCACTGTGGCAAAGAGGACAGAAGTTAATTTAAATTTTATAGCTTCTTTCATCTACACTGTGATATTGGTTATTGTCTAAGAATAGTGTAATATGATATTAGGCATTCCTTCAGACTAATACATGAAGAAATAGGAGAGTCTTTAACAATGGGGTAAAGTAAAATTAGTAAAAAAATTAGCTAAAATAATCTAGGATGTCCCCTGTGCTCCACTGAGCACTTAAATTGTCCATTTCTTTACTCTCAATTGCATTTTGGAAATGTGATGAGATAAAAAGAGCAAATAATCTGCATAACCTTATATGAAAGGCAAACTGTCTTTTATTCCCTATATTCTTTTAGAGCCAATTGAGCAAAATATTTGCTATGTTTATTATTTGCTAAGAACAAAGCCTACTGGCTAGTTGCTGGGATTAACCATATGTATGATGAATCCATGATTTCCCAAAGACTCATAATTCTAGGCCCTGACCCCACAGCTCAACAGAAGCCTTCGTGACAACAGGAGGAAGCCCTGTGCGTACACGGTAAACTAACATGAGGCCTTCCTACAGCTACTTTCCAATATCTAAAAATGGATTACATCCTTCATATTGCTGAAAGACAGAAGATGGATTACTCATTTAACAGTCTACTGGAAAACCGTGCAGATGAAATCTCAATGTCATTTTATCCAAAAAGCTTTCCTTTTCTCTCCTATAGTCATTCTGGAATGGTGGCTGAAAAAAGAAATGTAATTAGTTGAACTACTGACCCCAAACACCTAAAAAAATAACGAAGTAAATTATGTCTCGTTTTTAGAAAGAAACAGATCTTTGAGTTCCCACATACTTACTCCCTATGTCAGATATGTATAGGAACATGCATGTAAGTAAAATTGAAAGTTTTAGCAATGGTAGCTCTGATGCAAAAAACTCAACTTTTTATTATTGCTTGGAAATGTTTTTTAAACGTATGTTTTTTAAACCATATAGTCCCTTGTGGACTTTATTTAGAAATGACTTTGAAAATCTACAAATACTTTGAATGTCAAAGACCAGTTACTGTGCTGTGCCTTAACTCTTGTGAGGATAAAGATGATTAAAAAAACCTGCATGGCCTATTGACTCCAACATGATGAATGAGCCCAGTGTCACTCCACACTGGTTTCTTAGTGGAACGAGGCTTCTAATTACGTGACTTGTACCTGTGTCAAACCAAGGCAATGGGATTAAAAGAAGGAAACATATCAGAGTCAGTTACTTATTAATAGTTTCACCCACTCCAGACTGTTAATCAAAAATCTCTTGAGAGTCTGTCTAATGGCTGCTTTAACTCCACTCTAGATGCTTCAGCCATTTTAAATACGTTTTTCCCATTAGTCCATCTTGCTGGCAATTATTTCAATATTTAACTCTCTATGAGTTTCACAGCCATTTCTTTAATAATAATGCAGTCACTAAAAATGATGTTAATAAATAGACTAGGCCTCAGGTTTTGCAGTGCAACACTTTATATGCAGAACTCTCTTCTGCTTCCATTAGCTCTATATGCCTACATTTCAGTACCTTGTAAATCAGGTTTTTATTTTAAATTATTCAAAAAATGATTTATCTGAGTTATTATCAGCTTTTAAATTGTTCACTAAGGTTGGAGAGACATTACCACTTTGACTATTCACTATTCCTCATTTGCTGCTTGTACTGGACAGTTGGTCACTTAAATGCTTTTCTGCTCTTTGCTTCACCTGACTGGATGACTCCAAGTCTACAGATAAATTTTAAAATAGGCAGTTAAACAATTTTAGCACAAATAAAGATTTACATTGGTTTCTCAGCCAGTAATTCACTTAACCTGCTTATGAAAAATAGATAAAAGGAGAAACAAATAACTCAGGTGACATCACCATTTTTACTCTTGCCTGATGTCCAACAATATCTCACAGAAACTAGTTGGACTATGACATTACCAGTACAGAGTCAACTCTGACTTGAAAATGTTTTAGTTTTTTCCAGTCATCATAACTTCCATCAGATTTAAGGAAAGCCATAAAAGGAAATATTTTAATATGTTATAGTCATACTATTAAGCTTGTTCCCTTTTGCTTATTATAAGCACATTTCTCATATTGAAGGCATTTTATTAGCTCATGTAAACCAATGGATTTCTCACAGTCTTCAACAGAACCGTACAGGTGTATATTTAAATGAGTTGAAGGTCTTTTCCTAAAAATGCTCTTTTGAATCAAAATGTGCACTCTTCTTCTGAAGGGCATGTGGGAGAGCTGAGAAATCTCACAGGTCCAAAGAAAGCCTCAAATCAAAATCAAGCCAAGACCTCCCTCCATTAAAGCAGCTATGAATGGGGTAGAGGAGTTCTTTGGGCTTGGGAGCATCCATGGCCAAATGTGATGCTGGAAAATCCTCACACAACTGTGCATACAGCAATGGGGCTCTTCAGTGATTCGTCTGGCAGGCCAAGGAAGCTTAATTGAACCTTTTGGTTTATTATGGTTCTGACTGTTCAATATCATCTTCTACTTTTATATTCTTAAAATAGCTATCTTAATATGGCAAATCAGAAAAACTCCTGCAAGCAAAAAGCTTTAAAAAATAGACTCCTGCAAGCAAAAGCAAACAAGCTTTAAAAAAAAAGACTATTTTTTTTTTAGTTTGAGATGATCTTTGAATAACAATGTCTATTGTTAGAATTGTATTACCTACTCAGGGGCTTTTTTTTAAAAAAAATCCTTAGCCCACAAAAGAACTTGTAATGCACAGTCATGCTTTAAAAGTAAATAGATGCGTAATTAAATTTATACTTTATCTAGGCTGTCTTTTCAGTACTCTGATTAATGTAAGAATTTAACCTATTGTCCTGGTTTCAGCTGGAAAAGAGGTAATTTTCTTTCTAGTGGTTGCTATTAAAAGAATGACAGTAATACCCATTTTTTTTTTAGTTGTTGCTAAGTGATGTTTACACTATTCAAGGACTTTTTCACCTTCCCATACAAGCACAGCCAGAAGAATGGAATGGTCAATGAAATGTTCCATACCATAGATGTCATGCCCCATAAATAAATGAAGGTTAGCCAGGGCGGTGAGAGTGATCTGTGTCATTATTATTGTCATTTTTTCTTTTCTGTTATTGTTTCTATTAAACTATCTTTATCTCAACCCACATTTTTTTTCTTCCTTTCCCCTCCTTTTTTTCCCCTTTTTCCCCACCCTTCTGGGGGCAGAAAGGGCGGGCAGGTGTGGGTGGGGGTGGGGGTGAGGAGTGAGCAGCTGCACGGTTCTAGTTGCCAGCTGGGGTTAAACCATGACACCCTATTAAATACTGTCTGATTTAGGCTCTGTGTTTGCTATAAAATGAAAACCCAAAATATTTCTAGTTGGAGCTGGGCAAAGAAAATCATCACCTTGGTTCTGCATGAAAGAAGAGGTAAATGAGTAAAATTTGGGATTTTGAGCTCAATTCACAGATAACTTTGAATGCCTGTTTATTAAGTGTTTCGGTTTTTTCTTTTTTTTTTTTTTAAGTGAGAAAGCAGAACTAGATGCAGAAAGCAGAACAGCTTCTGAAATAGCTTGTTCCTTGTGTCTAAATGGGAATAACTTTCATTGATGCAGGCAGATTTAGACTGAAACAGCTGTTTCCATGCTGAAGGTGACTGGAGGTGTTTTACCGCTTCATCTCTACTGGCATGGTTAAATCTGTAGAATTTAGCAATATACTGTAAAATATATACTGACATACCCTTGTCTGTGCACAGGTATAGGCAAGATCTGTGTCCGTGCAACCCAACATTCCTATTTGGGATTTTCTACTCACATATGAAACCCCTGAACATTTCACATATTTAAAGTAACAGCAAATATGTCTTTTTCTTCAAGTAAGGTGTTTTGACAACTCCTCATTAAATTATCCAGCCTGTCTATGACTCACTATCATGGTCTTAAGTGCTTATTTTATTGAATGATTCTTTTTTAGCTAAAATTAAGGCAGCAGAAGTCATGAAACAGTCAAGCTCTTTTTATGTTCATTTTGCTGATCTCAGTGATGACTTTGGCAAGTTGAAGGAGGGAAGTAAATGAAAATTGATCGATAAATACTTAGATGTTCTTCAATTCTTGGGAAGTTTAGAGAAGACTGTCCAGGGCCAACAGTTGTGGAAAAGGCTCATACAAGCCTTTATGCTATTTTTACCTATTTGACAGCATTGAAGGCTGATGTGACTCTTCTTTAAATGGTAATGCAGTGATATCAGAAATTTCTGTTACAAAAGGAATAGCAACTATAACAAAATCAAATATCTAGTAAAATACTAGCGACTTTATAAAAAGCCCAGGATGTTCAGGAACTAGTGCTGTGACCACTGACTTTCTCCTCTGCTTTCCTCACTTCCTCATTATCCCTGAGATTCAGCTGTAGACTGGAAGCCTGAAGGCAAGAACACCTTGGAAATGACACCTTAGGAAGAATGCTAACTTATACGTGCACTCCCACTCACCAGCTGTGTAATTCATTGCAAGGAACGCTTAAGGTATTAATAGATTGCCGGTGATGCAGAAACAGAGATCCCTGCCCAGACAGCACAGAATGCAGAGCTGTGTGCACCGGCAAATGTTCCTGCCAAAACCGCAGGGGATGCTGCTACCGTCACTGGGGTAACCCTTTGCTGGCTTCAGTGGTGCACATCTGCTTTCAAGTCTCCAGCCTCAGCAAACTCTGTCTGCAGCCTCTGCTACAAAAGTCTCGACCTGCCCAAAGGCTTTAGCTGCCTGATGACCAAGTGCCCAGGATCCAGCTATGACATGGGACAAGCGTGTTACCTTCACCCAGTCTGCTGAGAAAGAGCACCCAGAAAGAGCTGTGAGAAAGTTTGTATAGAGAAAAGGAAGGTACAAATTGGGATTTCAGGATGGAATCTTGAGCAACTCAAGGCTTCAAAAGGAAAAGCCTTTATGTGAAGAGGTATGAAGTCCTAAAATGAAAAAACAAAGGGAATCGGGTTGCCAGGTCAAGCCATTGGTACCCTCTGCATCAAATGGAGCTGGTGAAGATGACAGCTCAGCAATGCTGAGGATCTGTCCCTGGGACCTATGGTGTCTGTCCTTTCTCCTCCTGCCTGCCTGGCAAGGGGTCCGGTGCCTTGTCAGGGATGGTGACCACACTAAAGCTTAGCTCAATGGCTTGGTGAATCCTAGCTATCTTCTGTGTGAGATAACCAAGGGATAACTTGTTTCCACTCTTAAGTTGCATGTATCCGAGCTAAACTTGTGCCGAGCTAAAGATGCCATAACAAGTTGACCCAAAAAAGGGTCTGTAACACCTCCAACAGTCTCTTTCATCAAATTAACCTCTTCCTCAGCAGGGCTAATTAAGCCAGGGCACCGATGATGCCAGCTCTCTGCACTTTTAAACTGGTCTGGGGGCTGCCCCTGGGACTTAGTGAGTGCAGTGCCTGGAGCGGTGCAGTCAGAACAGAAGGGCTAGCAGGGAATGTGTCTGCAGTCAAAGGTAGCAAGGTATTTCCAGGACCATGGAGCCTACAGGATGCTAGCAGCTTCCAAACCTACATGCTTTTTCAGGTAGTTTTTCTAGCCTTCACTTAGCTCAATATAACTCTACTCATACCAGGTGAATTTGAAATAAGCCCAGGCATTTTTAAACGAGCAGGAGATATGAGGTATCAGAGATGTCCACAGAACCTACGTGAACAAACAGCCTGCTACAAGCAAAGCGAAATTTATTTAGAGCAAAAGCCTTTAAGAAGAAAGGATTCAATAAATTGTCTGTAATTATGTCTAAGGCTGTATAGCGTATGTCTGTCTTCCATATGGTGACCCAGCATGTTCTCAGTGTCCTAAAGCACTTGAACAGCAGCTGGGATGCAAGTGGCAGACTTATACTCACCACCCATTTCTGTCTTGCCTGCTGTCAAGGAAAAGGTCTGTCAGCTGCGCAGGACTTTTATAACCTTCCTTCCCTTCCAGGAGCACGACTCACTCCTGAGTTGTTCAGTGACACCAGCATTGTTCTCTGCAGCCGCAAAACATCCGTGTCACAGCCTGGAAGGAGGTTGTTCTGATGCAAGTGCACTTTCCCAGACTGTTTATTTCGCTGGCATTTATGCTATTGCCAAGGTGAAAGGAGTTATCCTCACTTATTTTTTTCTGGTTATCCCCTATTTAGCTAATCCATACTTTTGCAGGAAAGACTAATAACTTCTTATGCAGTAACGTCACTTCCCTGACGAGATTGCGTTCACTATTCATAAAATCATCACATATCAATGTTATTAGATTATAAAACAGCAGCCTCTCGTTCACCACCAACACATCCAGAGAAAAGACTCTACCTGTGTATATACAGACAAGTTCCTTCCTGTGAAATCTCACTGGCCGTGCTTCATAATCCTAATCCGCCTGACATTTGCAAATCAAACGGGGCAAAGAGGTCAGAGCACACTCCGCAAAACACTCCAGATGCCTGCTCCATTTTCTGCAGCAGTCACAATTCAGCTGCCTGGTGGGTTGCAGGAAAGCAAAGGACACGCTCTTTTATCACCTTGTTAGAAACTATCCTTTGGCTGGAATTCAGGAGTGAGCCTTTTGTGTTGTTCTGTTCTACAAAATAAGTACGCAGGAGTAAAAATAGGGAAGCCACCATAGTAAAACTTTTTTTAGTCAGGACAGCACAGCAGTGTACATGGGGAGCTGTTAAATTTTGGTTGCATGTTCCAAAATAGATTAAATCTAATGACATTACAGCTGGAACAAATTTAGGATCTTTTGAGGTAAGGGAAGAAAGTGGGGAGAGAGAATGACTCTGAGTCATAGATGAGTCCTGATGTTGGAGGATGTACACAGGCAATACTTTCGTTGATCTCAGTGCAGATCTTGCTTGCATAACAACTTCCGGATCAGGCCCGTTTTGAGTGCTGAATCAGCCTAAACCTCTCAAATGTAGTTACTTTGTCATGCAGTTAGTTTGGAAAGTGTGGGAAGATATTTTTATTGTTTGTAAACTTTGTGGCTTTTGATGTTTCCCCCCCCGGACTGATGCTTAAAGAGTGATAACTTAAAAAAAGTAAAAAAATTGTATAGGAAATTAAGGCAGAAAATGATGATTATTCACTTAATTCCATTTCTCAGTGTTTGCAGAGAATCAGAAGCCTCCTGGCACGACACAGGTGCTGATATCCCAATTAGCGTTTCATGAAAAACTTGCTAGGATTAGCTTCTTTGTGTTGGTAAATATTTTCTTTAAACTTAAAATTTAAAAGGACACACGTTTGGCTGTGTAGAGAAAATGATGTGGGCAAAAGTGCATGTCTTAGTGTATACCTTTCCCTTACAAAATCCTAATTCAGATCAACAAATACTTGAAATTTCTTATAGGTTTGTATATTTGTATATATGTGTATATTGCATTTTGGCACAGTAGGAATGGGCGTTATTTCGGTGTGTATATGCTGTCCTTTATCCTTTACCCAGAAATCATCATGAGCTTCAGAGTTCCCGGCTGGTAAATGTTTATTTCTGTGCATCCTTGTGTCTGCTATGGCTTGTATCCCACAGAGGACTCCACCTGAAAAGCTGCTATAAAGAATTAGTACATTTAGTGTTAGTATATTTGTGGTATATACAGCAAGGAATGATACTGCTGTTTTCTTTAATGGTGAAGAAATGCTGCAGACTGGAATAAGAGTTTCACAATGTAGAGGCTTTTGTACCATTGTTCTGTAATAAGGAAATGCACATGATCAATCAGTGAAATGCAGTTGGTTCTTTTACATCCATTAGAAAAGATGGGAGTGCGTATTCTCCAAGCTTCCTTCATGAATATTTAACAACAGATTAGATCATTAGGGTTTGTAATTTACAAGCCATTGATCAGATTTGCAACTGTGTTACAATGCTAAATTTATAATGGGCTGAAACAGACGGTTTTGTCCTGAAGGAAAAAAGAGGGGGAAAAAAAGGGGCAAAAGCTGAATATTGATTAGGGGATTTAAAATGCAATACAAGAATAATGCCAATTTAAGAATAGTTTTTTATGGAAGATCATCCCCATAAGCAAGAGATGGAAATGATGGATAGTCATGCTTACCATGTGAAATCAGCTGTCCAGTGTAGAAAATATGCTTACAAAATAATTATGGTTGGATCTTGCTAACACCTTAATTCCATACCAACAATTTCAATCGCTGGCAAATTACTCTATTATTTGTTTCTGATTTGCCTAATTTTTCAAAATGGTTGCAAGCTGGTTCCACGGAGAACACACAAGAAGTGTTGAACCTACTAGAGCATAGACATGGACAGGAACATAGTGTTTACAGAGCAGTGGTTTTCTTTTTTTTTAAAAAAATTTGATCTTTAACACTGAAGTATACTTGTAGTCATGTTATGTTTGTCACTGGGAAAGCATGGGAGGCCTTACAATTTACTAAAATCACCTCTCTCCAGAACTGCTTACATCTTAACTAGGCTACACACATCTGCCTGTAAATCTGACCCAGGTTCGCACATCCTTGCGTGCATGCATTTGCTCTCATTTTTTTGTCCAGAGCAAGGAGTCAATATAATGTGAGTAAAAAGAGACTTCCACTGAAGCAGGTCACACAACACTTGACTGAAAGCCACAGAACAACTATAAAGAACTTTACGAACAACCAGTAGGTGGTCACTCTGATAAAACCTTTTTTTTTCAAAAGAAAAATAAACAAATTGATATTTTACCAGTCTTAAGCAAAGTCCTTAGGAAGACTGAGGAACCTCTGCTCTGAGCGGGTTGCAGTCAGAAACATACTCCCATTTGTAGACCCTAAGCTTGACACTAGCATAAAGGACCCTTCTGGTGCCAGACATGATCTTCTGATACAACACTTGCCTTGCAGCTCTAGGAGATACCATCCTTTTTGGGAGAGATGTCTTTGTTTCCCCTGGTATGGGAAGGACATCCTTTTCTAACAGCTTCACGGCTTTTCTGGAGAAAGCAACCACACATAGGCTCACAGATCCTCCCCACAGCAATTGTTTTCCTTAAGCATCCAGGCTCTTCAGAAATGTTATGTGAGCTAAAATTACCTGTTCCTTTATCAAATTTAGGATGTTTCTGAATGGCTTATTGTGGTACTACCCGAAGATTCATTTCTCTCTCCCTTCGTTGGCACAGTCACCATGGGAACAAACTTTAGATAAATGCCCTCACCACCTCGCCATGCTGGGAGCTGATGAATTTCCCTGAGTGTCATTTGAAATGCAAATCCGGTCGTATGAACCAATATCTGGGTTATGATGATACCTTAAATATATTGAGGACTTCAATATAATTTTTTTTTCCTAATCCTTTAAGTCTAATAGTGCTTCTTGAGTAATTTTAGTGATGTCCTGAGCATTTGACAGGCATTTTCTTCATAACTGTTAAAAAGCTGATAAAGAGGATAAATGGAGAAGGGAGAGTATGTGTTCAGATCTTCGCAGCTCCCCAAAGCTGAGAAACTAAGGGGAGGGAACAAGTGCTTGAAAGAAGCAGAAGTACCAACAGTTGCATTGGAAAAACACACCTGATAATTGTATTGCCAGACAACAAGTAAACATGCTAGAAGTAGTTCAGGAGCAAGCTATCTCGCTATGCAGATATTTCTAGGCTGTTTCCCTGGTTCTGTGGCAAGATACGAGTATACCATGTTGTAATACCTCTTCAGTAGAAACAGTTGACAGGACTTGCAAATACAGATTTTTTGTTGTTCCTTACGACTACTCAGTGCCGTTCTGTCTTATGAAAAATCATTATTTATTATTTACTTTGTCTTGCAAAACAGGCATGTACCTCCCAAGTCAAACTACTTTCCTAAGATTCAAAAAGGGCATTAGCAACTCATTTAAAACTCATACAGAAGCCAAGTGCAGTTTACTCATGAGCTGACACAAAGCAGCACACTTTCTGACAATAGTGCAGCCACAGCGTGCTCCTAATGGCTTGCCTTAGTCATACAGCACCAACGTGTTTTTCTGTAATTACCACTAAGTCTGCTGTTACAAAACCAGCATCATTCTGCCCTGTGGTAGCTCCTTGACTGTAATACTTCTCTTTTTATTTCACAAATAATCAAAGCATAGCAAGTGACAAGACAATTAATGCCGGTTTACTGACACCCAGCCTAGTCACGCTGCACAATCAGTCTTCTAAATCTTCCAGCAGTCACCCTGCAACTACTCAGATGACAGATAAATCTTCCTTGGTGCCGTGTGAGAATTCATGTGCACAGAAGCAAATGTCCTCATGGGTCACGCTTGCCATTGCAGCTCACTCCCGGCAACTTCATCTCCTGGTTCTACTTTTTAGAAGTTCTGCAGTTCTGAAGGTGCAAGCAATGTACACCTTCCCTGAATTGCCAAAGATCATCTTCGGTAAGAACATTACTGCTGTAGTTCCGTGAGAAGCAGTGGTGTTCCTGCCTGTTCTTCCCACAGCAAAAGACCATCCAGGCCCTCCTGCCTGGAGGAGGCAGCAATACAATCTAAGTGTTTGAGGCCGACCATGGTAGTGCCACATTCACACAGGCAGGCTAAGGCACTTCCAGTAAACTCCAAGGGTTTTGGGAATGGGTGGCTGAGCCTGGGAGTCCCCTCTGAAACCCTGTAGGCAGCAGGGTTCTAATACTAGTAACTGAAAGGGCCCGGGTCATTCTCTGACCCTAAGGATAAATGGCATGGAACAACATCCATTTGCCAGAATAAACCTTTCCCCCCTCCCTGATAGTGTGATCTCACCCACAGCTTCTCGATCTTACCGTATCCTGCAATGTCAATTTCAAATGTTTGACAGTCACAGATGAGGAAGGCTGGTTTGTTTTGTCTGTGGTGCCAGTCCTGGGAGTCCACGAGGATCCCGGCAGAACAGCAGGGCTGGTGGATTGGCAGGGATGATACATTGGCAGGGATGATTTTGATGCACTTTTGCATGGTGGACACAGCTGTGGCATGGGCTTTGATGTCAGTATTGTTAAACCCCTTGCTTGTAATTCTTCTTCAAGAACCTGTGAAACTACAAGGTGACACAGGAGCTTGATGATTAGAGAAAGACGAAGAGACAAGATAGAAACTATTTTGTCATCTTTAACTGCATTTCATGTGAACACAAGGACCTGCATGGACAAAAGAAGAGTGAGTCTGCTCTTCCTGCACCTCAGGCTATCAAGTGGTAGATGCTTGATCCAGAATTTCCCTCGAAATACCAAATCCTTGCTCACAACAGAATAAAACACACTGTAACAAACTACAGCTTTGTGAAAGGCCCAGAAGGCTTACTATGCACCACAGAAAGGCGGGAGAGTGTCTGTCAGTGCCAGTATCATAGGTCCCTGCAACTAGAAGAGATTTATTTATGAGGCGAGATTCTCAGGTGGCGAGACAAAATGGGTATTGACTTATGCCATTACGAGGAAAGGTAAGAAAATTCCAACTGTTCCTGTTATTCTGTTATTGCTGCTCCCAAATCCGGCAATCAGCCCTGACTATGTGGACAACCCAGGCACCTGGCAGAAGTTAATGTTGTTAGAAGTATGTGGTTTACATCTATGGTTTGCTGCTTTGACTGTGGTTTTTCTCCACTATTGCTAAGCAAAGTAAAGAAAAAAATCTAGAAATCTTCTAAAATTTACATAAAGGGTAAGAAGAAGCATAATTAAGCTCAACACTGTGAATAGTGGCCCATATGGTGCTTATGAGAACCCCAGAAATTTTGATAGAGCTTGACTGGAAAATATTATCTGCAGACCACACAGAGTATTTATTTTCCCTGCCCTATTTCTTAGAAGACTCATTTATCTTATCTGCATGCAAATAATATAATGATGTGATGACAACTATATAAAAGTTTTCATCATGTCTTATTTAGCATCTGGGAAATTTCACGTATCTCCGTTACCTCTAAGCTATTACTTTTCCAGAAATGAGTTAAAGCATGATTCATAAAAGAGGAGAGATACCATTTATTTCCACGTAGGCTCACTTTGCAGCTCCTATATTCCAACTAAAGCCCTCTCATGGTTTTACCTCAAAATCTTTACAGGACTTGAAACCCAGGTTCATCCAACTTTAATATAGTGCAGCAGGTCTCTTCAGCAGTCAGCTTTCATTTACCTCAGCAGGATTAACTGAATCCATTATTTTTAGCTAACATGCAGTGGCCCTCCTTGATCTTTTGTACATCTCTGCTTTTCTTTTTTTCTTTTTTTTTTTTTTAAAAAAAAAAAAGAACTCTTTTGTATTTCTCCACTTAAAATAAAAAGTCATGGAAGTCTTAGCAGAAAAGAGTTTAGGGTCACTGTTTGAAATAAACACATCAATATTTACTTGCAGGAAAATAAAAGTCAGATGAGAAAGCAGAAAAGTCCTAAGCGTCACTGTTAAATGGTGATTTCTATCAGAAAGACTTGCTTGGTCGTAGGAGGCTTATAAATAAAGTTGTACACCCACGGTTTGTTCACTTCTGTTTGTTTCCACCCCTTGCAGATCACCGTGACTGTAAATCCCTCTGCTCGGTCTCACTGCAGGCTGCCTCCAAAGAGCAGCTCTGCCTCCCTGTCCCCGCTTATTCCCCTGTGGTGGTATGAACAATCCTGGGTTTGGACAACCAGCTGGGTCAGATTCTTCAGCTGGCTGATAAACTAATATTGGGGTGTCACTCTTTTTTTTTTTTAATGTGGGGTGAATTTTCAGCCAGGTGAGCTTTTGCAAAACGCCCAATATGAGAAGTGCACAGTCAATTTTCTGTCTGGCTGTTCGTTATCTACATATTGCCCCAAAGCTTCAGCTCAGCTCAGGTCAGCTCTGTAAACGTTGCATCCAATGACCCCAGGGTCTTAGGCACAGCTCCAAGGCTCCTTCTCACCACCCTGGCTGTTAGCCTCTTCCTTTCCCAAAGACAAATACATTCATGCCTACGCTAAGACTGCTTTACTCCAGGACCTCAATGAAGATGAAATTCAGGCCCCCAGCCTCATGCCTTAAGGACTTGCCACGCACTTTGCTGCGGGTGTGTTTATGCTGGGCTGCTTTGCACCATACAGAGACACCTACAAAAGCCTTGAGTAAGCCGGCTCTGGTCTTGACAGTAATGGTCAGCCTTGCACTTCCCCCACACTAATTAGTCCTGATACAAAGCAAGATTAATTGCCTCAGGCACAGCGCCAGGCTGAAGCAATTGTAACACTTCTGTGTCCTGAGCTAATTCGCCACTGTGACACAGCGCTGTCTAGACACACCAGGACAGAGCTAGTTCTGGTACCTCCACGTGATGTAACCACTCAGTTCCTGTTAGCCAAAATATAGACCATTTCCAACGCAGTAAATTGGCCATAAAATAAGGAGATGAGAATGTTGTATTAGCTCTTACCAGAAATGCACACCATTTCCCAGCACAGCAGTGATGACTGATGTTCTCTTGTGGTTCTCAGGTATAACTAGAAGGCCCCAGGATGAGAGGTCAAGTTTGGGAAAGGGCATTACGAAACCTTCCATTTTTTCTCTACTACAGCTTAAACTAAACACAAAGGAAATGAATGCCTCATTGTGGCTAGAGTTTCCACACCAGAAAAATCACTGGGACCATTTGTCCACAGAAGTAGCTAATTGAGACTCTTTCTAAATACTGAATTTGTGCTAGTTGTGCCATTTATACTTTTCATTGCTGCTGTGCTTCTGTTACAAAGGTGCTAAGTCCTAAGGAGGTGACTGGGAGAACTTCTGCTTCCAACAAGGCTATGGGCACTTTGTTATGCTCTAGGAACAGAAAAGAAGAAAATCATTCAAGCTTTTCTCATAACCTGTTCATAAAGTGGTTTAAGCCAAAATGGAGAACAGCAGCCCTCTAAACTGTTGGTGCTAATGAATCTGTATTGCAGTCAGATGAAGATTTGTGAGCAGAGAGCATGTGACAATTTTTGCAGAGGCTGCTGCCAAACTCTGGTGAGAGTACCTAAAAAAGGACTACTTCCATCGAAGGCTACACTGGGGGCAAGTCAGTATCTTGTCTCTTGTCTAATTTACAAAGCCATGAAATCAAACCTGTCTTAGCTAAAAGGTAGCAGAAAAAATTTGGGGATTTTTGAGTCTGTCATTGTTCCTGCAAACCTGTCATGACAGGAAAAGCTGTATATCAAATGTTTGACTATTAGATAAAACTTACATCTTATATCTAACTTCTCACCACTGCTTTATTATTCGACAGCTAAAAGTAAGGCATTTTGCATATAGAAAGTTCTGCATAAGGAGGAGCCCTTCAGTGTCAGTTTACTCCTTCAGAGATGTGGGTGAAAAAGGACTGCTACCTCTCTTCTGCCTCTCTTCTGTCAGCACCGTGGCCATGACCTGTGGTCATGACCACAGGAATCAGAGTTGCCATAGAGGGAAGGAGGTGGTCCAAGATGCATTTCTAAGACGTGTTGAGGCGCTGGCTTCAGGTAACCCTCACGAAGCATATACTAAGACTTTGCCCCAATTCCAGCTCCAAACTTAGATTTCATGGAGCCCCTAAACTGGAAGAGAAGGCTCAGAAATGTCTGTGCCTTCAAAAGAATGATGGCGCTGCTTTGCCAAGGTCAGCACACTGCCTTAGGAAGTTCTGAAAGAAGTCTAGCTTTTCTTGCCTAGCTAGACCTAGGGCTTGGGAGTTTAGAGACTTAGATTTTCCTTCCCTGGGGCAGAAAAGGCTAGCTCAAGTGTTCTACAAACAAGGAATAATATAATGATCTGAGCTCAAGAAGGGCCAGAAAATCTCTGAGAGGTTTCCTTCCTTCCTCCCTTTCTCTCTTCATCACTTTCTTCTGCCCTTCTAACCTCCCACACTCCCTTCCCTGTGTACAGGTAATATCACCACGACAGGCCCAAACTAAACATGGTAGTTGACCTCTGTAATGAAGGTAAAAGAATATAAAACGAAATGTTTTCACCTTCAGCATGGATGCAATCTGCCAGGCTGCATTTTATTTACTCATTGCTTACATCAGTTGGCTTCTGTGCTTTTAAGTACGTAGAAATAGTAATTTATCAGTAAAAATAATTCAACAAGGTGTTGTTTGAGAGTGCTTGCTATGACTTGCTATGCATTTTGATGATTATAAGCTTTTTATGTGTCTGAAATGAAAGCTTCATGTCATAAAAGCCTCTTTGTGAAATTGTGTAACTGAACTCTACAGGTATAGGGTGTGGACAGAGAAATAATTACCAAAAAATAGCAGGTCAAAGAGAGAAAAAATACTTGCTGAGAGGTAGCGTATGAAAGCCTCCCGAGAGCTCATAAACTTGGGAGACTAGTTGTCCTGTTGGATTCATCCAAACGATGAGCTGATAAACTCAGGACACCACAAACTGGCCAGATCTGCACAAGGCCACCAGCACACACCACCATCAACAATGGCTCATGCAAATCCAACTACATCCGAGAAGGATTTTATGTGCTCTATTCAGAGAAAGACTAGGATTACACATAGGCCTGATGAAACAAGGGACCCTGGAGGGATTTTCTGTCTCTCTGCTTCTGAATCAACAGCTGGGTCTGGCCCCTGAGCTGCTGCTCCAGCTGGGCAGCTGAGAGTGAGAGTAGGAGTCTGCCTGTGAACTGTGCACGGGAATAAGCACCATAGGAATAGTTTTCTGCTATTAATAATATCAGCAGCCTCATGCTCTTAACAATAACAGCTTGGTTATTTAAAGGTATAACCATAAGTACTGGTTGTGACACGTGTCTCCCTTGACCTGACCCGACCCCCTGTTAGGGGAAAGAGAACTTGCAATACCTGTGCATTGGTCTGGGGCAAACCCTGTGAAATAGCAGTTCAAGTACAGTAAGTAAACAGAAAAGTCACAGAACGGTGCTTCTGCAACATCTAAAAAAACCTTTCTACCACCCTGAACTCTTGAGTAATGTCATGACAGCCAATGTCAGGGACCTGAGCTGAAGAGGTTGCGTTCCTTCCTGGGGTTCAGGGTCTCCCCAGCTACCATGGCTCCATCCACACAATCGTGAATGGGAGAAGACAATTCACAGAAGGTTTCCATACACACTGACAATGTATAAGAGTGAAAAATTTGAGCAAACAGGGTGGTCATCGGTGGTTCCTCCATCCTTTCTCCACTCACTTTGAACCTGGCTTCTTTCCACAGCCTCCACCCGACAGCCCTGGCATATATATTGATATATATGGTTCTGTGCAATAAGAAGCCCATGATTTGGGCCAGAAGACCAACATGAGGACAATCTGCTGTATTCACAGGAAGGCTTACAGGCTTGCACTGTCAGCGGTGACTCTCAGGCTCACCTTCTGCAGGGTAGCCAACCCTGGAGTTCAGCGCTTACCTTCTGCTCCAGAAGGTGTGGGAACATCTCCTCAACAGCACTGGAATGATCTCCTTGCTTCTGGGTTAGACAGCAGCAGTTGCCCATTTCAGTTTTGTATTTTTTGCTTCTGGAGTGAGTTTAGTTCTCACTTCAGGCAACAGTGACAAAATCTAGACAATCTGAGAATATCTGGTGGGAGGTAAAAAAGCTTTTTCCCAAATGTGATTTCTGGGGGAAAGGTGGTCTTTTCAGTTTAAAAAAAACCTTTTATTAAAAAAATTACTCACCTTTAATTTTCATATGACTGATCACTCTCAATACCCTGTGAACTTTTGTCAAGTAATCACATATTTGCGTACCTACTTAACAGACACCAGATTAATCTCTCATTTGTAGGATAGCAATTGAAAATGTGATAGTGGTTTGTGTCACACATCTTGAACTCCTCTCAGGTCCCAAGTGCTGGAACCATGACATTCAAAGGATGTTTTCCTGATGAAATGTAGCCAGTCGTGATGAATTGCTTTGGCATTCACTGTAAGAACATTAACCAAGATGAACCCATTTGGTGTTAATGTCAGTGTAATATATAGCTCCCTGGATAACCCCTTGGAGTTTAACATTCATTTAGAAAACACATTTTCAAAAGAGTTTTATACTATTCTTTAATGTTTTAGAATTAGCAGACAAGCCCTTTTGGGTTGTATTTTTCAGTTCTGCCTAAATGCTGTGCTCGCTGGCTAACCTGCTTTTCAGGACTGAAAATCTCTGTTCTCGAGGGAAAGCTTGAATGGCAGCACTACAACGTTCTCTAAAAATCACACCTATAGATGGCAATAATGTAGTCTCAGTTAAATGACCTTGAACTGCTACATACATCACCTGGTTCATACATCCAGATGTCTCTCTTCCATATTACTTATGCCTTTTCTTGTATTACTGTCTTCTAAAATGGATCATACATACCCAGGCAACAAACAGATGTTTATTCTTTTCTCGATTACTATCTTGCCCGTGTTTTTTACCTGTGTCAGCCCTTTTATTTACTCAAGTGAAACAGTGTTATATTTTATCTCAATTATAATTTGGAATGCACTTCTGGAAATGCTGGAAAAGCATCTCTCTGTGGTCCCCCTTCCTGCCACGACGAAGAAGTCTGGTACACACTGCTGGCACCACATGGTGTAGTGTGCTGTGTGTGGTACATGGTCTAGCCTGTGGGGCAGTGACAAATTGCTGTGTGTGTGTCACTGGTGTACTGTGAGGAGAGACTGTAGTGTTTTGCCTGTGCTACCCAGGTAGTGGAGGAACAAAATTTCTATGCCAGAGTATAAATAGTATTTAGATTAGATGAAACCTTGTTGGACTCCGATGGCAACACGGCTATTCAGGGTTAGTTGCTTGTTTATAAAGAGATTTTGTGACTGAGCAGTTTGCCAGATTTTAATCCATTCAAGGTGTTCTATTCCCCATCAAATGTCAGTTACTGCTAGGTCAACTGCCTAATTTCATTCTAAAAAAAAAGAAGTTAATATGACAAGATTTATTTTCCATAAGCCATGTTGATTGATATTAATTATATTACCATCCATTAACTCTCCTCAGTCGGTTGTTGCATTATTTAGTTGGTGATCAACATCAGGACATATCATCCCATTTGTCTTTTTAAAAATATTGCCATGTTTGCTTTCTTGCAGTTTTCTGGGACATCCACTGAGTTCCAAGACTCCTTGAAAATTGATATCACTGGCCCAGAGATCTTGATCAGTATTTTAGGGAGGATTTCAAGTTAACTATGCCCAGCTATTAAAAAACTCCTCAGAACATCGTAGTTTTACTATGTATTTAACATTTTAATGTGTTACTATTGAAAAGGATTTTATTTCATCATCATGATCTGGGACATTAAAGTCACCACCTTTTCGCCTCATACATACAGAAGAGCAATGTTTGCTGAACACTCCCATCTTTTCTGCGCGATTATTGATTGCTTTTATAATTTTCTTCTTCTAATGGACCTGTACTGTCTCCCAGGGGCAATGAGCTCAGCTGCCCAAAGTACTGCAATCCTATATTTTTTTTCTTTCTTAAATATATTTAAAAGATCAAGAAAAAACAGCTAAGAACTGCCCCAAGTGTCTAAGTTCTTCTCTAACTTAATTACAAGAGTTAGGTAGGTCTCCATGTGTTCCTTGGCTTCTCCTACTAATTTGCTAGCTTCTAAGTTAAAATATTTTAAAAAACTTCATCTTTTCGTCTTTGGTTACACATCCTGTATATATATATATTTTCATAGTTTCACTTTTCCTCTAAAATAGGTCTTGTTTTTTGTTTTTGTTTTCTGTTTTTGTTTTCAACCAGTGTAACATTACCTCTGGATTCTTGTTTTAGATCATGGATAAATAGACTTTTTGGAACATTAAATAAAATATTCTTCAGCTTTTCCTGACACATCTATTTGTTGTTGTTGTTGTTGTTTACTTATATTATTTATACCAGCTGATTAGGCTTATAACTATTCTTAGCTTTGTGAACCTCATTCTTAAAGAACTGAGCACATACGTTGCTGATTGACACTTTATTCTGTTTATGATATAATAAATGTAACCACTGATTTAATCAGATCTCTGATGAATTCCTTTTTCTCTGTCATAACAAGGTCCACAGAGTTGAATACAAGTTCTCCTGAAGCTGAAAGTTTTCATCCATAATCTTTAAGAAATCCAGACAATGTTTTAGTACTGCCAGTGTGAGACCCTCAGCAGATGTCAAATGGTAATTGTCCAAAATAACACAGCAATTTTCATTTTATAATGTACTGAGAAGTGCTTAAGCAGCGTTTGACTAAGGGGATCAGTGCAGGTCAGAGTAATGTGTCTATCATAGTACTCGTAGGAAACAGCTACCCAACAAACATCTCACAAGAATACCTCTGAAGAAAGGTGAGGTACAATGAGGATGTGTCTACACCTGCAGAAAATGACAGGGTTGCTGTTATGCACGAAGAGAAATTTTACTTCCTTTTACTATTTTAAGATAAATTTCCTTTAACAGATGCATTTTCACTTCATCTAAAACCTAATTTTGCCAGTTTCTCTTGAACAGTGATATGGATTCCAAGTATAGAATTAAGCAAATGATGTAAATACAGTACAAAATATTCTCACAAATCTTTTGCATCCATTTTCCACACAACTTTGAGCAGGATTTTAAAATTTAATGTTAAAATATTCAAAAGGAAAGATTCAGCTGGAAGATTTGTCATCCTGTTGGCTGGGATACATAAAAAATACCACCTAATCAATGACTAGCACATTATGAATAGCACAAATTCCAAGCAAAATACTGGAAAATAAATCCAAGACCACAAATTAGTTAAAAAGCAAACTCAACAATAATTTTCAGAGATAAAGGTGTCCCATAAGTTAGTTCACTATCAAAAGATCAAATAAAGGAAAAAAGCCCACTCCTCCTCCAAACCAAGTCATTAGTTCTCAGCTGTACCCATAAATAAAAAAGAAAACTATAAAGGTCAATGTATGCTATCTTCTCTTCTTTTCTGAAGAATGCCTGAGCGCAAGTCCATATATGAACATTATAAATGAAACCACAGAGGAAAAGAGAGATAGAGTTAAAAAGTAATATTCTTTCTCTTCTTGGAGGTTATCAGCGAGATAAACAGCTGCCTTCTTGTTGCATATAATATGACTTCATTGGGGTGATTAGTTCACAATGGTTGTATAAATCCAAATTACTCTTGGGTAGAACAAACCTCTCAGAGGCGTTGTCATTCAGAAATGTTATATTCCATATGAAGACTGTAGATAGTATAATGACCCCAACAGAGAAACAGGATGCCTACTTGGGATGACTTAGGACAAAGTCTTCCCTTTGAAGTTTCATTCTTTCACATTTCCTCACTTCAGCCATTCTCTATGAACCGTGATAGAGACTAACAACAATCCCACTGGTCTTTATCAGGAAATCTGTACTGTAGGAAGAAAGTCAGGCAAAGTCTGTTGGACTTGCTCCCTAATGCACATGACCATCTGTGAACTTTGTGCCTTCCTCGGCACAGAGGAAGGCCAGATTTTCATTCAAAGATATTCGTGGAAAAACACCAGCCAAGACTCTGCCCGTGGCACTGCCGGTGCAAGGGGCTGTCAAGGCAATGCCGCTTCTATGTACAGGTGAAACTATAGCTGGCAAAACAAAGTATGTTTTTGCAAGACATTGTTTATGGTTTGCATTTATCTTTTATTCTTTTCCCCTTTATGGAGCTATGCATAGTGGTGGTTATGGGTGGCAAACATTGCAAACAAAGAGGTTATCTGTGTCATTTTGCCTGAGATTTTGCTGAAGTCGTACTTAGTATTTCATAATTCGCAGAATCCATTTCTATCAATATATTTTTCGTGAATCCTAATTAAGGTTTTGTTTAGTTTTCTCCTACAATGCCAACTTTGGGGCTTTAATTTTATACTGAAGTCGGTTTAATCACCTTAGTCTTTGATCCCATTGTATAGAAACTTTCTAACTGGAGTTTTTTCACTACTGTTAGTCCTTGGTTCTTCAGCCTGGATGAAAAGCTTGTGTGTGATAGGGAGGTTGAGAGTGCCTACTGCTCCTAGGGCTGTCCAAATGGTTCTGGTGGCAGGGCATTTTGCAAGACCACGGACCCCATCTAAACCCTTCCTCACCTATGGTCCCACTTTTTCCATCATGCTCTAATGCAACAGCTTGCTCATGCAGAGTCTGCTGTCCCTTGTCCACCTGTGAACCTGGCCATGGTGTTGTAACTCCAGGTTGGAGCAAAGAGGGGTGGCTATGCCATGGCACCTAACCTTTATGTTCCAGTTGACACCAAGGCATGTGTGCTATGGACCCTCCCTTTCTTCATAGCCAAGGTACAGGGCATTGGAACACCTGCAGCAAATCTAACACTACACAGATGAAGAGAAAGTACTGTGCATGTCTCCTGCCCGTTTCCAATCAGATCTCAGGAGAGGAAGTCCACTCCTCACACACAGACCACGTCAGAGGTGAAAGTAAAGGGAGAGAGATTAAATCTGTAGGTATATCCATGGTTGTCATCCCAAGGTCATCATCTGAAAGAAGGAATGACTCAAACAGCTCCAGGTCAAAATACATAATTATTGCATTACATTATTTTAGTGATGGAAAGTCACTATAACAACTTTGTTACAATGCACTTGGCAGGGTCTGTGTGTCACTGTGCACCTCGGGACTCCAAACCATGAACAATGCTATAGGGTGCTGCTGCAACTGCCTCAACATCAGCAATAATAATGTTGGAAGACCATGGGACACACTCAGACCTTCTGGAAACTTGCAGGAGTTGTAGCAAAGTACTGTCAACTGTATGAAAGAGGAATATGCCAGAATTTAAGGTCTTTTCTGAAACTATTTGAATGTGAAGATGACAGTTTTCCACTTTTGAAAACTGCCTTTTGCTTTGTGAAAGCTAGAAATCACTTGCACCTTCTGCAACCTGTGACATGACTGGTTTTTTTCATTTTTTGATGCAGCAGGAACTTTGCACAGCTCTGCACATGAATACTTTTATAAGCCAGCATGGGATGGAGCGGCTGTTAAACTGGATGAATTTGTGGCTGAGGATTTGGAGAACATTTATGAAAAAACACATTTAGGGTGCATTCCAGACTGAGAGAAGCCACAAAACCTGATCTCATATTTAATATAAAAATACAAACTACCTTTCTTATCGCATGCTGTCAGAAATGCTGAGACAATCTATGGGGACAGCCATAATTGGCTGTCAGTGGAAGGAGTTTGCCTCTTGAGTTTCAAAGAGTTGCTTTACCTCAGAGTCTTGGTTGCAGGTATTATTCTGGGAAGCCTACACTGTAGCAATGAGCAAATATGCCCTTTTCATCTTTGCCTCATGGGACCTATTGGCATAATACTGACCTTATTCTGTTTTTTGCTACACTTATCTACAATGCTGTAGTTCATTTCAGATGTCGTTGAAAATCACAGTGGCGTGTGTGAAGTGGCTACATGAAAGTATTTTATTCAGCATTGCTTTCATTTGAACTGGACTTCTGCAGGAAGAACTAAATCTACAACTGACCTCTATGCATCTCTTTATGAGATAGAATCCATATATTTTTTTAAAAAAACCTCCAAACTAACTCAATAAGTATGAAGATTCTTCAAGATTGTTTTTCTTAGGGTCTGTGGGCTGTTAGGTGTCTCTTGTCAGAAGTGAACCTGACCCATTAAGTATTTAGGTAATTGCAAATGCAAGACATGATTTCAGTCCAAGCTTTTGAAAATTTGCACGTAGAAAGGATGAACTACATCAATTTTTGAGCAAAAACATTTTGCAAGGCAGAACTGATTCTGATTTTTATTCCTTAAACTTTAGATTACAAATTTGACAGACAAAATAACAAACAAGTGGGTTTTTTTCCCTTTTGCATAGTTACATATAGGATTATTTCTACGTGGTCTACCCCACTGAATGAAATGTTATTGTCATATCAGATAACAGATAACCAGATGCAGTATGGAAAGCAGGGGTAAAGGGGAGAGAGAGAAAAAAGATGAAGGGAAAGAGAAAGACACAGTGGATAAAGCAGAAGAAAAGACAAAGTAAGAGATGCAAAAAAGGTAACTGGGACAGGAAATGTTGCAGACAAAAGGAACAGTATGAAGGTAGAGGTAGATGAACTAATGAATGAAAAGTTACAGGCTTACAGCAGTCAGAAATATGACTTCATAGTGCACCTAGGAAAGGGAAAAACAAGTGTAAATCAGACAGATTACATCCAATTTAGGATATTCCCAGTGCTGTAATCGTGCCTTCTGACTACGTTGTGGGTATTGTGAAGAAGAGATGTATCAAGACCCTTGGTCATTCATGGATTGTGAAGGCAGGCTCTTTGTTCCCTACAAAGCATTGATTTTTTTTTTATTATTTTCTGGAAAGAAAGTGAAAGTGAAAGGAGAAGGGGAAAGGGAAGGGGAAGGGGAAGGGGAAGGGGAAGGAGAAGGAGAAGGAGAAGGAGGAGGAGGAGGAGGAGGAGGGAAAGGAAAAAAGGGAAAGGAAAAAAGGGAAAGAGAAAGGAAAAGGAAAAGAAAAGGAAAAGGAAAAGGAAAAGGAAAAGGAAAAGGAAAAGGAAAAGGAAAAGGAAAAGGAAAAGGAAAAGGAAAAAAAGACGCAACCTGAAAAAGCTTCACGGGCTTTTACTCTCAGGGATGGGTTTTCCCTCTTTTCTAACAGTGTAGATATATGTTGGCACTCTGCAGAAAAGTCGAAACCATTAGTTGTTTCTGCTGTGTTGCCCTACCAGCTGCCTCACAAAAAGGCCTTACTTCTTACTGTGCACTTCTTACATTGCTGTTAAACATAAATGTTTCAGGAGTTACTGGCTGTATTTATTCAACTAATGGTTCAGTTCTACTCTATTCCCTAAATCTCTGTAATTTAAGCCCTGTCTGACATCTATTCAAACAAAAAGAAGAGAGGGAAATCCTGAGGTGATTCAAATATCGACTTAGAGCAATCATCGTTTTGCATGCAGTCAATACTGACCTTTTCCATTTGGAGGACTTGAAGGGGAAAAGAATAGCTGTTTTCTCCATTGTATTTTAACTACTAAAGTAATATACACAGTGTCTCCTTGTGTACATGGGAAGTTTTAGTGAGAAACAGGGGACCAGTGTTTTTCATCCTCACAGCATCTAGAAGCCATAAGGTACTAAAATTCATGTCCACTCTTTATTCATGCCCAAATTCTTGATCCTTGTAGTGTAAGTGGTATATTCTTGATGTCTGGAAATGTATTCTGTCGTGATTATAAATCATCTCACTCCAAAAACCTATGTTAGTTTGGATATTAACATGTCCCACATCAGCAAGCTTGGCACTGGGGATGATGGCACCTGAAAATACATTTAACAGGAATCTTTTGCCTCCCAGAGAGCATTTCAAATTTAGGCTACTGAGATTCCCAAGTGACCTTCATGTCCCTTATTTGCTTCCTCCTCCTCAGGCATGCTTAAACACCAAAGTGTAGGGACAGCTGTCACAACAGACAGGTATTACAAGGTTCAGAGATCCCAGCTAGATAACAAGTTTCCTCTTATCAAAAGGACTTCTTTGTTGGCTGCCTTTGGCCCATTCATCACCACTTTAAATTTTCTGACCTGTGATAAGTCATCCTAGCAGGTTGGAGAAACCATGCTGAAGTATTTAACAGTTTCTAATGGATGGCATGCTGCTCTCCAAATTCATTATTAGCAATTGGCTCCTCACAATCACTAGGGGAAAAATTACAAAAAAATAGTTTGACTGTGATGGTCTAGATTTATCCCTAGTATGATTTTTCTGGTATAAGTGAAAAAACAAATTGCCAGGTTAGATGCTTCTGTGAAGTTACATGAAGGATAGGTTTGGCTGTAGACATCTACTGTTGTTTGTAATTAAATCATTATCAGTGAAATGTCAGTGAAGAAAAGACTGGGCTTAATGCTATAGTAATGGGAGTTCAGTATTTGTGAAAGGAGAAGGTTTGTATCGGAAAGCTCAGCATTTACAGAAATGTCTGCATAATTTTCTTCATGTGGGGGAACTGTACATCTCTGAGCAAAAGACTATGACAGCAAACTGTGCCTGAAGGTGTTGATGTACACACATCTTCTCTTTGAAGAGAAGAAGACAATAAACACAACACAGTCCTGTCAGGAGGAAAAGATTTTTGCGCATGCTCCAAATACACGCTTAACTCTGAAAATAACTGGAGCAGCAGTTGGAAGGGAATCCAGTGATTGACTCACCTGACATGGAAAGATCTAGCTTTTATTTCTTTCTCAGCTGTTTTTTGTTACACTTCAGAAGCAGGGTAATGAATTGAACTATTCAGATGTAGAAAATACTAATTTTTCCAGTTTTGCATTTGCTTTGTGAAATATTTTTGATTATGAAGATTCTATTTGGAGTTTTAAATTTTACATTTCAGAGACAGTTCAGCTCATACTGTCTCACTCTCATCAGTTCTGTAGATGAAAATGCAGTCTGCTGACCTTTCACAGTGTAAGAAAGTATTCTAAAAACATTCTCATATTGCGGTGAGTTGAAAATGAGCATCTTCAGAATTACTTGTCGCAGCTACAACTTTCATTTCATTGTTAGTCTGCATGCAGTATCACCTTGAATATATGGAATATCAGGATTTCAATATACGTTTATCTTGTAGGCTACGTCTAATGCAGAACAAATGCTTACTGAATGTTTGAGGGGCATCAGAGCATGGAAGCAGCATTTTTTATTCCCAGAGCAAGGTAGGGAGTTAAATATCTTCATTGCTGTGGAAAGGAGAGGAGAGGAGAGGAGAGGAGAGGAGAGAAAGACAAAAAGACAGAGAAAGAAAGACAAAGGAAGAAAGACAGAAAGAAGACATGTGTAACTCAGTGAAAGTGACAAAACTAAATCAGTATGCACAGTATAGGTAAGAAGATGCTCTGCTGTCTCTTTCCATAGGCAGCATTGTTAGTATCTGAGAAACTACTGCTTTTGAAAACAGAAGTCAGACAGGTCTGGACCTTGTGTTGGATGGAATAATAGGACAGATAAACTAGCCAGCCTCTGGCCTTTAGCATTCCAGTACTCTCATGTTGCCAGGGTGAAAGATACTGATAATAACTGTATCTCTGAGCTAGGGCAGTGATTTCTAATGGGCTAAAGGCTAGTTCACTCCTTTCCAGCAAAGGTATGGGTTTATCCTGTCATAGCCTGTGCAAAAGGGCCACTGCATGTTGTTATGATGCTCAGCCACAATCCCCTCTGCAGGTTCTAACAGGGTGTCCCAAGAGGTATGATCTAGGACTGCATACTACTCGCCCAGTTTGGCTTTTGTCAAAACACACCATGTACTTATTCTTTCACTAAAAGTGGCATTAAAACAAGTGTTCCTTTGAAAAACTGGTCCTCATGGCTACTGCAAGAGTAACAGGCCAGCAGTACAATTTTCCGTTTCTGTTTTCTGTAATACCTCTTTTATTGTACTAGAACTGGCCTGAGGTGGGGGGGAGAGAGACTGCAGACCACGGTACAGAGTGCGTAACACAGTCTGTGTGCAGACCTGGGCACTGCCTCTTAACTGCTAATGATATAGGTATCACTGAAGAAATCAACATTTCTTAAAAAAACACACAGGTTTTTGAGAATAGTTTCTAAATCAAATCAAATGCTCATGTGGAGATACCTGATAATGGATATTACATGCTAATATAGATGCATTCAAAGGAAGAAGCTTACATGACAAAGAAGAACACTGAATATTAGGGTAGAATATTTCATTATTCTTCATCACCACCAAAAAAAATTCCATTTCTATCAAGACACAAAGGAATAATAATAGTAACAGCAACGGTGCTAGTCCTTCATCTTTTATTTCTTAGCTATGTTTCAAAGCAGAATTGACAGCTAAAAAATAAATTCAAAACTTGCCAAGAACTTTTAGCAAACAGAAGAAATAGAAAAAAAAAGCTAGACTCAGTGATAATCCTCACTAAGAACATACTTTACAAGCACAAAAGGGCATACAAGTAAATTATTTTTAATCATTTATTTATGTTCCAAAGTATGAAGCCAGGTGATTAGCAAGAAGACTTCGAAACGCAAAGTGATAAATGAAGAATAAAAGAGAGATTGTTGTTGACTGGGGCTTGCTGGGAGGTTATGCAATGGGATTAAAAATTTAATGCCTATGATTTGTTCCAAAAAGAGCGTGGTAGAAATTTGGATGGATTTTTTTTTCTTTTTTTCTTTTCAGGGATACTGTTATCTCTTCCAGAGTTCTGGATAATTCGGGACCACAAGTTCCCAGAGTTTTGAGGACGAACATTCTAACTGATAAAACAGGACAGACTTAAAGGACATCTGTTACTGACTTTCTGACACCTTAAGAGAGGTAAGTGACCATGTGTAACGTGTAGGGGAAAAAAAATCTTTATTTCAGGGACTGCAACCTACAAAGCATCTGTTGATTACAAACCACCCTTAAATAGTAATTTTCTGATACAGAATGTTCTGTGGGCTGTATGAGGTAACCAAATATTAGCTACAAAGTGTCCGATATTTGCTCTGGCAGGAAAAGAATTAATCACTTACCTAAAAATTAGCAGTTGCCTAAGTGCCAGAGATGATTATCATGTGGTTATATTTATGTTATGCAAATAAGTTGTGGTGCCCTTCCATTTAAAAAGGAGTCAATACAAAATACGGTTAGTCACTATCAGGGAAATCAACTGTGTTCCAAAGGTCCCAAGAGAAGTGGACAATGTCATTGCGAGGTTGTTCCCTATCACCTGTGGAAGGTCACAGCAAATGTGGGATCTTCCTGATGAAAAATGAAAATGTCACACACCTCTTCAGGAAGAAAAGCATGAAGGACTTGGGAATTACAGTTTGATCAGCCTAATCTCAGTTCCTGGGAAGTATATAGAGCAAACTCCCCTGGAAATCATATTCGGGCATATGAATAAGAAGACTGGGAACAAGTAGGTGATTTGGAACAGCCAATGTTGATGTACCTTGGGAAGATCATGCCTAGCCAACCTGATTGTATTGAGGTGGCTGGCTTGGTGGATGAGGGAGAACTGTAGGTGTTACTGTCTTCAGAGGCTGGTACTGTTCAATGTCTTCATGAACAAGTTGGAGGATGTGAGAAGATACATCCTCAGTGACCCTGCAACCTTCCCCAAATTAGGGGCATATGCTGGAGCTGTCATTCAAAGGGGCTTTGACAGGCTGGAGAGATGGACTGCTAGAAGTCCAGCAAAGATAAATGCAAAGTCTTCCACTAGGGGTGCAATAACCTCATGCGACAGGACAGGTCAGGGTCAGAATGACTAGAAAGCCTGTAAGTCCTAATACTCATCAGGAGTGTGGCCTTGCAGTGACAAAGGTAACCACATATTAATGTGAATTTGTGGGAGTGTAGCTGGCAAATTGAAGGAAATTATTATTCTCCTCTGTTCAGCACCCATGGGACCTCCTATGGAGTACTGTATCCATTTTTGGATAACCTGGCAGGAAACATATGGATATATTGAAGCAAGTCCAATGGAGGGCCACCAAGATGGCAAGGGGACTGGAAAACACGATGCATGAGGAAAGGCTGAGAGAAATGGGTTACGCAATCTGAAAAATATATGCATAAGAGTCTTGAACTGTCTTGACCTGTCTTCATCCATCTAATGGTGGGGTCTAAAGAAAATGGAGTAAAAGGACAAGACACAGCAGGTACCAATTTTAGGGTAGGAACTGTCAATTAGTTGTTAGGAAAAAAGTCCCAATGAGGGTGATCAGAAACTGCAACAAGTTTCTCAGAACGGTTATGTAAAGAGAGGTATTTAAAGTTCAATTAGACAAATGGACTTTATTATTAAATTATATATTCAATTATTCTGACTTTGAAGTTGGATCTTACTTCAAAATTATCCCTATTTTTAGTGGGAAGTTGAGCTGGGTGACCTCCAGAAGTCTCTTACAAAGTATATGGTTATATCATTATGTTTGTTTGCAGTTATTCAACTTGTGGCACAATCAGTAACAGGACTGTTTTTCAGTTTGAGTATGAAATTATTCAGTCAGCTCCTCAAATGCTGACGTTCCCTAAGAAAAAAGTCATACAGTGGCCTGAGTAGAGTTGAAAATTAATATGATTACTTCAGTTGTCAAGAAATCCTTGGAGAGAGGAGCAGGGAGAAGAGTGAACACAAAGAGATGCCACACAGGCTGGGCTGTGAAAGAGCATGTAAATCCAGATTCTCCTCCATGATGGCAAACCTGAGGACTTTGAACCAGAAATTTGTCCTCAGCCTTGGGGAATAGCACTGACAGCTTGAGAACTGACTGATTCGGAGACCAAGAACCCTCTTGCAGCTGACGTAAGCATGGGTTGTTATAAGTGATTTTATTTTATTTTTGCACAGAATTGTCTCTGAAGCCATTGTAACTTTATATTTAGAAGGTGTGTGTGAGTATCACTGCTTTCCAAAGATAAGAACTCAAGAATGGCTGGACTGGGATAGATGAAGTATCCCACTCAGTACATATCCTGGCACCGACAGTGGCCAGCAGACAGTGCCTGTGGGAAGGCAGACCCATCCCCTTCCTGATTTTATGCTGCTCCTTCTCTAGATCTCTGCTCCACAGTCTCTTCTGGATGACATGCACAATGCATCTCTCTTGTCTAGCCAAAATAATTCTGGGACTTCTTTCTAACCCATCAGGGCAAGGTACCCTGATAAGCCAGGGCCCATTCTGCCATAACGGTATGTGCCATTTAGGTTATCATTACGAAGAGCCCTCAGGGAGATGTGGGTATTGAGTGTTACTGCGTATGTTCCCCTGATGCACATTCCTTTCTGCAGCAGGAGTGGTGCGCGCTAAGGGCTCCAGCTGATGCTGCTTTTCCAGATGATCTCATGCAGGCTGCACTTTGCTTCGTGTCTTTTTATCTATACCCAAGACCGTAAGGAAGTCTTGAGACCTCCTGCTCCTCATCTTCCTGGATGTACTGAAGTTAGCTGTTCACTACTGCAGCAGAAAGAAGCTTTGCAGGGAGGCTTTTCCAAGGATGGAAGGGCTTTTTCCAGCCCTTTGTATATTCATATCTGAGGGCAAAGTACCACTGAGCAGAGTCTACCAGCTCTGTGGATACCTTCAAAGAAATTAAACACTTGAGAAGGCACTCCTCTTTGTCTTCATTTTGGTTTTTAAAGTAATAAGTTTTTAAATGTTTGATCATTTTGATCCTTATGCTTTCTAGTTTTTTGGAACAAATTTCCACAACGTTACACCCTATCCTGGGGGATTTTGTATTTTATTTGCACTTTTTCTCCAAAATATGTCTCTTTTTTCCATTCTTTCTGAAGAGACAGATAGGAACAGGGATCAAAACTGGAAGACTAGGAAAAGCTATGAGAAAAAGAAGTAAACGTACAGATATACTTTCCCAAGAAAAACTTCATACTCTGGATTTAGGGCTCCCTGAGGTGAAGATTATGTGTTTATACCTATTTCTACTTTACCCCGGTGTTAGAGATCACTACAAAACAATAAGACATTTCATTTCTACTACAGTGAGATATCCTTAAAACCTGGGAACTGGATCATTCTAGCAGTCTCTATGAGCCCAAAATACAATAAGATGTTCCTTTAACCTGTGTAAGGCAGTTTAAAAATTGATATACCAGGGTGATTTAAGAGAAAGACATGCTTAATGTTTCCTAGTATTAACCAAAAGCACATGAGGGTGTACAGGATAGAGAGTAAAGTGCATGACATCCTTGTTTCTCCAGAAGATTTTGTTATGAGCAACCAATCCAGCAATGGCAAACAAAGCAAATGAAGTGACAGTAAATATCTGTTAGGATTTTAAAAACAATTAAATAGGGAATATCTCAAGTAGGAAGGGACCCCTAAGGTCCAGCGAGTTCAAAAATGTCTTTTGCCATGACTTTCACAGTGGAAACTGAGCAATTTGGTGGTTCTTACCTCCCACCACGCAAGAAATGTCCAGTTCACTCTGACCTTGCAAACCCCCTGCTTTCTGTGATATTGAGTTGCTCACCACTACATTTTACCACACCTGGTAAAATGGTGCATCAAAACCAAAAGACATTTGCAAGCAAAATTGCACAGAGTAGAGCTTAATGGATACCCAAGAGCTTGCTATGTTCTTTGGAACTATTAATGAAACTTCAAAATAGTAAGAAAAACAACAACACTAAACTTGTAGAGAATGACTTTTTGCTGATATTAAGGGTATACCAGAGCTGAAATGCTACCTGTGTAGCTTGATGTAGCAACATTTCTCACATGGAATCCAAGCTGGATAAATTTAATTGTGTAGAAAAGACTTTCCATCACTGCTTTTTCCTTTGTGTTATGCTCAGTGACCAGTATCACCGCATTTCTTAAGCCTGGAAGTTATCATGAACAGGATAATGTGTGGGGAAGTATTCTCATTCATTGCATGGGATTTTTAACTGCACAGACCCCATTATAACTGACAAGAAGAGTGAAGCTAAAACCCTGTTGATTGGAGAACACGCCATTCTCAGTGGTGTTCAAGTATATCACACAGTCATGTAAGAGGTTTCTATTATCTCATAGAGTACCAACAGTGGATTAAAGCCTGACACTGAAAACCCTCAGGGAAATGGCTCGTACTGCAAAATAATGAATCTACTCATACCTGAACGCCTCCTGTCTCAATAGCGGAAAAAGCAGAGGACGAATGATCTTAAGTCCACCATTTAGAGTCAAACAATTGCTCCCTTCCCAGTGTCAACCTGACCAATACATTGAATGCAATATTAAGCAGACCAAGTTACTGCTGTAACAAACCTTGTTATATCAGAGGATGCCAGGGAACGTGTTTTAGGGGCATGGACCCACACGAGTAGGCTATGCCTTGTTTGATGTTCTTGATTCACTGACACAAGCAGTGGATGTCGTGAGCCCAGAGCCTTTTTGGGATGTTCACTGTCTCCTGCACACACAAGATGGCTCGTCCCTGCTGTTGTCCCTGCAGAGCAGGCATGAGAGAGCCCTGCAGAGTGCTGGGACTGCTGCACCCAGGAGGATGAAGTAATATGATAGCTATTTTAATGACTGTTTGTAAAGGATTTACTGTACCATTTACCATGTGCAGTGGTTCACACTAAATACTACCCAGTACATCCTTTCCAGTCTGTAAATAACTGGTAATCCCACAATATGAATATGGTGTATAATAAAATTCTGTAAATTCCCAATTTTAAAATAGTCAAGTTCATCAAAGGTTCAGTAGGACCAGTTGTGCTAAAATGCAGAGACAGCTTTCCTCCTTTCAGGCTTTGTCCTATGGACCATAGGAGGTATTTCAGGTCTGTAAGTGCCAACTAACCAAAAGGCAGCAGGTTAAGTGAAGGCAACTCACCCCTCACTTTCAAACGCCGGGAGACCCAGGACTATATCCAGCAACTGGAGTGCGTATGAGTGAAAGGCACCATAGGACACCTGTCTCCCTGTCAAGCTAACCCTCTGACACCGATTAACCCGGTCATTAGTGTCAACCTTTTACAGATTCAGTCATTTCTCTACCTCTTTTCTGTCCCCCAAATATAAAATCAATGCCCATCTATTGCTGGATGAGAGTGAGAGTGGCCTCGTGAGCCAGAGCCCCTGCCAGAAACGTGCTATTGACCAAATGTTTTCAGAAGAAAAATGGCAGGGCAATGAGCCAAACTAGTTGAGGAGTTGCATGTGATGGGTGCAGTTGAAGTATTGGCATATGTTTGGAAGGCCTATGTCTAATCGTGAATTCCAGGCTTTACATTACATGATCACTTTTAGCTAGCTGTAGGAGAGCAGAATAGAGAAAGCATAAACAGAAGATTTGAGACTTGTAGAAAAAAATAACCCAAACCAGTTGCATGATCCTTTGTAGTCAGACTAGTGATTAAAATAGAGACAGACGAGCAATTCAATAGTTACAGTCATAAATTTCACTCAGGGGGGAAAATAAGACAAGTAGTTTCACTTAAAAACAAGTGTTCACCAGTCCTGAGAGACATAGCAGTGATTATACAGCAATGACAAATGTAATTCCAGCTACAAAGAAACTCTGTCATCTGCCATCAAAGCCAAACATCTGGTTAAAATATAGAAAAAAGAAAAAAGGTGACAAAGCTGTAAGGGGAGACACATAGAGACAAAAAAGGAAAGGACAACAAAATTAAAAAGAAGAATATTAACTTTATAAGCCTGTCTTATTGTGTATAAATACACAAATAAAAGTAACTGATTGCTGTAATCTTGATTTGTATACTGCCCAGGTCAATGGATCTCCTGCACCCTACCATAACAGGCATAATAAAGACTTACATTACCCTCCGCAAAAAAAAATAATCTTGGGCAAGACCAAGAATATAAATGCTAGGAAATGTCAAAGGAAGATATCCCTTGCCACCCGGACTTGGTCTTTTAGGTGAATGAATTAATACGGAGTTTATACAATAGCACGTAATGATTCTTAGCCTCAAACCTCCTGGGGTCCAACTTAACAGACCTACCTGCAGTCCTTCCTTTCTTCTCACTGTTCATTTAGAGCACTGCATGAGGCAAATGATTATATAATTAAAGACTGTATCAGAATGCACATGCACAAGGCTGTAAATTAATGCTGTACAGACAGCATTAAATCTGACATTTCCTAACACTGGAGCGCTTGTCTTTGAAACCCTACCTTTCTTCTCGCATTGATTAAGCCAGAGACTTAAATACAGGAATCTAAGTGAGAAAAAAATAATCTTAGCATTTGAAACTAATGATAATATCTAGGGTCAGAGCACAGGTTTTGTACTAGTTTTAAACAATTAAGGTAGTAAATATTAGCAGCAGAAAGCAGAAACTGTCCTGTGTCAGTACATGAAGGTACACGTCAGTACACTGCAGGGCTTCCTGGAGGGTCCCAGCTACCTAGATCAAGGCTGCTGGGGGACTGAGGACATGCTCCTTGCCTTTCTACAGAAACTAAGATGTAGAATAAGGGAAAGCACATGTCCAGATGGCGGTACTTCTGTAACATAGAGTTGGGACAGGAGACTGAGGGCACTCTAATATCCAGCGTATTAGACACCATCTCTGTAACCCATTTGCTGAAGAGGAACATGAAACACTTTTGCCAGTTTACAGCCTTACTAGCTGCAGAAGATCAGAAATTAGAATTCCCAAACTCCACTGACTCTGGAGGGGAGAAGACCTGATAGCTGTAGACCATGTCGTCAAACCCATTTGGCGTATGGGATCTGGGAGACAGTGGCTCTGCATATGACACTTTGATAATATCATCAGCAGTTGTACTGATAGCTCTGCCTAAGTGAACTTGCGAAACTCCCGATTAGCCTGTATGTAAAAAAAAAAGGACTGTTATTTCTTTTCTTCCTAGTGAAAAGCCACCAGAACAGACTCTTCAGAAGAGGCTGGGTGGTTCATTGCATGACCCATACCACTCTGTGGAAGGTATAGGGAAGGTATATATATATCCTGTTTCTCATGAAGTCTTCACATGAAGGAGTGAAAGGATAAAAGTAAGGAGTGCCAGCTCAAGGTTTCTCTACACAATGGGCAAAATTGAACTGTGACTCTGCTCCTACCGGGAGAAGGAAAGGGAGAAGGGAAAAGGATAGAGCTGGTATCAACCCAAGTCTAATGGTCCTGGAAGACACTCTGCCTCCACTCCGCCTCACCACATCCTCATTTCGAAATGTCAGGCATTTGGCTTACATGTCTTTGATATAGGCAAATCATGGTGGCGTAGGATTTTTGTCAGCCCTAGCCGGTTACTGTCTTTGACAGCCACTTTCTTGGGCCTAGGGTTGGTCTGTGAAGGAGGAACAACGCAAGAAAAATACAACGTTTTAAACTGAATTTTACTTTCTATTCTGCCCTCAAATCTAGTATTAAAAAGCATTAGCTAGCATTTATTGTTCAAAGTGGTTCTTATGGTCAGGTTCCATAAAATTCGATATATCTTTACTGTTTTTAGCTCAGCATATAGAACTCCTGAAACGGAAAACTGGAATTAACTTTAACTTGGGTTTCAGGCATAGCACATTTCTGCCAAGCTGGCAGGTGTCTTGTATGAACACAGAAATCATTATTTTTAGTGTTTTGGAGGCAAGATAGGACACTGATCTTCAAAAACTAAAGACTGAGAAAACTAGGACTCGAAAGTAAAATATTTTTCATAGCCTTTACCAAACTTCTTAAATATCTATCTGCTTAGTCACTGCTCAATCTGTCATTCCCCAAGTACAATATTATGCAGCCCATATTGAGATTTTTTGTCCCCCTCAAATTCTGTCTCTTTAGAAAGGTCTAAGAACTCCTGAAAAGGTTTCTCTTTTTATTTCTTTTTTTTATTTTTTTTTTAAAATGGGAAGTGGCTGAATCAGGCTAAAATATTTTTGTTTGCTGAAGTGAAATGTGAACTTGGGTATCTGATAACCAAAGCACACCACACTGAATGACATTGCTGTTTGTTCTGCTTTGCCAAGGTGTGCTTTCAGATAAGAGTCATATTTATGACTAAATGATTTGTCATCAATTCTTTACTGCAGTTTATCCATCAGTGAATGCTTTATGTCATACACTTTACTCCATACAAAATGAATTGCTACTTTAAAACTCTGTCATAAATGTCTTTTAGCATATTGTGAAATAGATATAGTATTCAGTCACTGAAAAGCTGTTGTCTTCGTCATTCCCAGCCTTAAAGAACTTAAACTTTTTATCTTGGTAGTCCACTCCTAATATAAAAGGGATCTGTTAATAGTTGAAAAATGGTCAAAGATTCCTTGTAGGTCAGCCTGGGCAGTATGGTTGTGTAGGGTATGTCTCAGCATTCCCATCTTTGAAGGTGACAAAGGGAAATATCACTTGTAATTCTGAAGTAGATGAAGAAAAGGATTGAAAATGTTCATACTGCAGTCTTTGAAATAAAAGGATAACTTTCAGCATGTATTGCCACATTGTGAATAATATGAACTGGCCAACTAATAAAGCAAATATCTATGTAGATATTGTACCGTTTACTCATGCTAACATGATTGTTACCAGCAGGGAATGGTGACACGTTCTCAAAGTTCAAACAATTTCACTGTAGCTAACTTTTAAATATTCCTAAAGCAGCTTCATTGCTTCCTTGAAAATAATCAAGGACATGACAGATTATTGCCTCTTCGGCTGCACAGCAACTAACAGCTGTGAGAAATATTTTGCTGTTTGTATGGCTTGAAAAAAATCCCCATTTCAAACAAGCCTTTAATTGTTTTCTCAGCTGAAAGAAGTTCAAGTATGCTTTTGGCAATACAAGAATCTTTTATCCTATCATTTTAGCTATGGGGAAATGTTGGAAAACAATAGTATTTAATTTGGTATCATAAATAAGTCTTTATATGAACGGCTTTGGATAACACTATGGTATAATTTCACTGCTTCAGAGGCAGCTAATTTTCTTCCATGTTTTCACAGTTCCATATCAACAAAAGGTTTTGAGTGTTTTGTTTTTAGCAGCCAGAGTAGAATTCTTTTAATGAATTGCTCTGCTTTCATTCTGCCATATATCTAATATTCAACCATGAGTAACTTAGAAAAATGACAGCAAGCTTTGAGCAATTATTGCTTTCTTTACTGATCCATGCTAGTTGCATCCTGGAAAGTGCAAGAACCCTTTTTGTTTCAAGCTATGTCATCTCCTAACGAAACATTTTAAGCACATCTGCAACCGTGATTCTCACAGAAAACAAATTTAGCCAGCTAAAATGCACAAATAATTGTCACATCTGAACTTAGGTCATGAACAGACTCTCTCCTTTCTGCTTCCTGTAATTTATAGAACCAGTATTTAATCTTGATAAGTATATGAAATGTATAGTTTTCTGATACCCAGAATCTGTGTATTTCGGATAGTACCAGACATGTACCTCTAGGTGGGACAGAGTATTTCTTGAAATACATTTCACCTCAGGATGCTTTTAATTTTGCAAGGGCAGAAAAAAAAATCAAATGTTGTTTTAAAGGAATGTATAAATATTTAGGAATTATGACAAAAATTATTTCAGTACTGTTGAGTTTCTAATGTTGAACTGTTGCTTTTCTATAAAATGACACTGACCCCTGGTAACAGGAACAGCCTGATCAAAAGCATCCGCACACGTGTCTCAGAGATCTGATGCTTATTTTCTGCACCGTGGTCAGGCCTCCGGGCTGAACCCTGTGTTTTGTGCTGCACTATTATAGTCTGACCAGAGGAAAAGCTAGGATGTGTTAGGAGATATATCCTTCTCAATAGAGACTGGCCACAGACAGAGTTGGTATTGAATTCCTACAAGGCTTTACTCTGGCAGAGAAAACCAGTTTGATATATTATTAAACTTAATTTCAAATGGTTTGAATTAAATCCAACAAAGTGGAACATTCCAATTCTTAACGAAACAGCAACAAAAACAGCCAAACGAAAATCTGACTAAATTGTTTCCCAGCAGAAAATCAGGGAGCAGTGAAATCAGAATTTTCTATGATTATCCGTACTTTTGCTTAAAAAAATCGTTTGACAGAAAAATCCCAATCAGCTCTAGTTAAAGGTCTGCAAGCATCACGGTGCAGCATCCTAGAAACTGTCCTTTTATTAAAAACCAGGTGAACCTGATAGTTTTGCCCTATCTTACGCCACCCCCCCCCCCCAATTTGTTATAAGGATCCGTTTGATCTGGTGGTGGCAGTGTGTGCCTGTGGCTGAGAGGAAGCGGGAGAGGAATATCCTGAATGACAGAGGGAGAACCGTAAATTGGGAAAGATTCCTGTTAGCCACGAGGAAAAGGTTACTAATAAACCCACTGGTCACTGACGGGATGGGAGAGACTCCGGCACGCTAAGGTAGACGGAGAAGAGAAGGAAAAGCCCCTCCTTTGGCAGCAAATCCACAGTCTCACCTCACTTACCGCTTCGCCTCGCCCGCCCTGCAAGCTCTCTGGCAGCAGCCTGTTTCTTTAAGTGATGAAAACCGGGATAATGAACTCTGCCTGAGGAAAACCCGAAGGAGAGTTAATGAGGTTATCTGGCTTTACCCGGGATTGTCAGGCAGAGCCGGCCGGGGGGCACGGGGCGCGGGATCTGGGCTGCTGTGCGGGTTCGGGTGTGAGCCGCTACCTACTGCCTGTATTAGTTGGGATGAGATTTCTGTCTCGGGGCTTCTGTGGTGTTTGTTTGGACCTGAAACCGCTCGCCCAGGGTTACTGTGAGTATTGTGAGGGCAGCCTTAAATGGCAGGGGGCCGGCAAAATCCAGAAGAAAGGTTTTCTTCCCTTTTTCTGAAAGGCGAGTATCTTTTCTATCCTCAGCCTTTGAGAAATCAAACAGAAGCAAAACCAAAACACACACGCGCACAAAAGACTGTTCTGCGCATGAAGCAGGAGCAGCTCTAGTGGTTCAGGAGGAGGAATTCTTGCCTAATCCCTCTATTCTCTCTTTTTACGCTGTCGGACCCTGCAATGCCTTCTTGATGCTGTCCCCGTGCCCTCACAGAGTCCCTCGTGCCCCCACACGCCATGCAGGGACTGTCCCCGGGAGGGAGGGCAGCAGCCCTGGCCAAGGCTCTGGGAAGATCACGGCCACTTTTCCACCTGCTCGGTGACAGCATGCGTAGATGTCACTTTGCTTTCAGACCCCACGAGCTCAGGATCACGTTTAAAAGTGAAAATAAAATGCAAACTCCCAGACTCGTCAGCTCCTAGTTTTCAGAAGTCATGATTCAAGCCAGCAAAAGCGATGAGATTTGCATAAGAGTCAGAATTTGTTTTGAACTTGTCTTTTGTTTCTTAGTTTAAAGTTTTGCCTCCCTTACTGCCATTACCCCTACCTTCATTTTCTGGCTTCCAGGACTGCAACACACATTTGATTCCAGTATATTTGCAAATTTATTATTGCAAGAGAGGATCTAGACAGCCACACAGAGCTAGGTTTTTTTCTGAGATATAAACTGAAGTTCTCATATAATCAAATAATTCAAGGAGCCCGGGCTTTAAGAAAAAACACCGAATAGCGTGAACTGCAACAGTATCACAAGAGCTGGCAGTCACAACAAGCACTAGGGTTTTTTGATCTCTCAAAGTATGTGCCAGGGGAAATACATGCCTGAAAGGTTATATGAACATACCACAGGATCTCACCTGTTTTACATCCCTGTTTGGGCGCTACTATTGACCCTGCAGTTGTATTACAGTCCTATGCGTAGCTCTGTAAAACCCCGTATTTCTCCACAGCTATACCAAAGGATGCATGGCATATGAGATTTATAGGTAAAACCCACTCTGTCTGAGCTACTTAGTACTGCTTGAAACATAGCTTATGGCAGGATTCAAAATTTGATTCAAATTCTAAAAACAGCTTTTCCTTATTATTTACTAAGTGGTATTGTTGTACTGGATGCTAAGCAGGCACGTAAAATCCTGTTTCTGCTATGTAAAAACTTATGCCGAATTAACAACTAGATAGTAATTCTCCAACCTTGCCCTTAGGAAGCCTCTAAAATCTAGTTACACATTTTTTTCTAACTCTTTTTACATCGATAATGTGAAATTTGTATGCACAACAAATATATTTTTCCACATTGATTTTTTCACGTTCAGATCCAGCAAGATCTGAGAGGAGGAAATGCTGCATCCCTCAGTGCCTATTCTCTGTTTTCTGTTTCATGTTAAAAACAATGCTCTACTTGTGGTTTTTTTTTTTTTTCCAGATATTTATTTGGCTGATTGGATTCAAGAAGTGGAGTCTCGCACAAGTTTTGAAGAATTGGAAGTGCCGATCTGATTAAATACTCACTGTGCACTTTGGAAAGTTTTATCTTATGCGAGTTTGTAGTGATAAAACCAGCTCCAAATAGACCAATTTTTAATGTGCAAACAGATCAGTTATCTTGGAACTTATGGAAAATTACTTATCGCATAGAAGTAAATTAATGAGTATTTGAACATCCTGACTACCGGGGCACATTTTCTCTTATAGCAGTCACCCCCAAAATTGTTCAGTGTTGTTGAGGGGGCACAGAGGGTGAGTGTGTGTATGTAAACGGGAAGAAAGTGTTGAAGAAAGCAAGCCCCAAAAATCCAGGTCTTAAAAGTAGCCTGCAGCAGAGGCAAGATGAACGCGGAACTTGTCGATCTAAGCAACAGAGGACACCATGTATTGCTGCAGACTCTTGGGGGGTCTGCACTCATTCTCACGTTACCAGTATTATCTGTAATCAGGGCAGCAGCAAACCAAATGTATGTAAATCTGGGGAACCTCTGCAATGATAGCGGAAGCCCAAGTTCATGTTCATATAGCTCAGGTTGGAACCTGGTAAAACTCTCTCCTTGCAAAAATACGTTGGTTCAACGAATAAGCATGATAGGTACATTTCAAACAGTATCAGGCTATATAATAGCTCTCCCAAAACAATCAGCAAATTTAAGAGTTTACAATGTCCTGAAATCTACATACTTTATAATGGGCTGCTAGGTTGTCCTGGTTTGAGGTAAAACAGAACCAACTTTCTGTTTAGTAATTTTACTTTTTAGCTAGGCCTCTTCTAACTCTCTGAAATTAACAGCATGTTGTGATGAAAACGGTTCGTTCTCAGAGTAATAAGACCAATGTTTACAGTTTGTGCCAAGGAATGGTACGCAGAGAGGCTCTTGCTTAGACTTATTGCTATAACAACCAAGGTCAGCTAATTTTGTTATTTGCCCCGTTGGAGGGTCGGAAACGGAAAAGCGTAGAGGGGTCCCACCTGCAGGGAAGAGCAGATAGGACAGGTGACCAAAAATTGACCAACAGGGATATTCCATCCCATCTGCCCCATGCTCAGTATAAAAGCTGAGGGATCGAAGGGTCAGTCTCTCTTCTTCAATGGCCGTCTGAGGAGGACCCTGTCTGTTCATCTGCCTTTGATCCTGATCCGTGTGTGCCTGACTCCAGCTGTGGAATCCAGTTCCCACCCGTCACTGAGTCCAATCTGGAACTTCCCCAGTGCCTGCCTGTGACATCATCCTGGGAGCTTAATACGGTTTTGTATATACTGTATCTATTTCATTATTTTCCTTTTTATTTTATTATTAATATTTCATTAAAGTAGTTTAGTTTCTTCTAAACTCGTAAATCTCTTTATCTCTCCTCCTCCTCTCTGTGTACCAGAGGTTGGGGGGGGAGCACCTGTTGCTGGCTGTTGGCCAGTTTGGCCAAAACCACGGCATAGGTACATTCTTTGCCATGCTCTACTAGCATGGAAGTTAATCAGAGGTCTGACTTCCAAGTGATTGTGATTACATAACATTTAATTTATTTAAGACCAAAATTGAAAAGGCAAGTAAACAAAAAGTAATTTTCCTTCCATTTGATTTCCCTCTACTCTGACTTGTATCTCTGGAGTTATCCATGAATCTATAAGCCCATATATAGGTATTCTTAGGGGAGATCCAGCAATAGCAGCTGTATTTTCAGTTCATACCTTACCTTAACAGAAATTACCTTTTGCATGTACACAAATCTTAAGTACAGAAGTAGAACTAAGTAATATTACTGTATTTATTGCCTTACCCCTCAGCTCACAAATCCATTTGGTCTAAAGGGAAAGTAGCTCATTTCCACTATTATTCGTATAGTGTTCCCTTACTATTATTCGTATAGTGTTCCCTTACTTACTGTTTTTAATTATCTTAAGTTAAGCACAAACCCTCAAAGATACATGTGAAGATATAGATTGTCTCCAGAAAAAAAGCATCTGAATTTGTGGTTGACCATTTTATTAGGTCAGCACAGATTCACTGCCCCTCTGGGGCAGGTACAATACCTGGTGGTACTTTGGTACCCATGCCAAGCTTTCTTCCAAGTCTGGCATGTCCTCTTCTGTTCTCAGGATTGCCAGTCCTCAGTCTTAGCATTCTTCATGTTTCCTCCAGCAGACACCATCTCTGACTCAGCCTGGGGTGACGGACTTCCATGTCTTCTTTCTAGAGAGCAAGAACAGTTGGCAGGACTTAGGTCTACCTGCTAGGAGCTTTGGAGCAGGTCCATTTCTCCTGAGGGACCAGAGAAGAACATTCTAAAACAGCACGATTTGAGAAGTCAGATACTTGTTCCTCCCGAAAGTCATAGAGGAAAAATTCAGGTGTTTTACCATGAATCCAGAAGTGTACAGAACACCACAGAAGTGTAAGTCTGAGCCTGACTCTGAACGTGGATGTAGTGGTGCTCTAGGCAACACATCTCTGGAGGATTTTGATCAGGCTAGGGATTCAAAAGGATCTGAATCTAATGCTGCACATAATACTAAGTTTCCTTAACTATGTTTGTGTCATAAACATCCTAGCTTGAGAAAGGATTGAAGGAAAGGGAATATTCAGATGCTTTTCCAGGCTGTACAAATCTCTTAAACAAGTGAGAAATCTTGGCCGGCACGCCTGCTAAAACTTCGCTGGCTCCAACGCTGTCCAGGACAGCAGAGGATCTGACTGTACTAGAGTTCAGAGGCACAGAAAATGTCCTGTCATTATTCTAAGAAAAAGATTCACTCACTTTCTGACATTTCATCCATACGTGCAGACACGTATAAAAAAAATTAAAATTTTTCTTGTCACTTATACATAATTTGTGGGCTCATAGTGGCTTAGATTCTTCTCTTATTTATAAATACCTTGACTATAGTGAACTCACTCCAATTTTGAAGTGGTGTAAAAGGAGGAGAGGCCAAATATAAGCAAACTTATGTATTATTTATTAGCACATTGTCAGGAGTTATTGCTTTAGCTTGCTTCATGTCAATAACAATACAATTTTACAACTTGGAAAAGTAATTGTCTTTTTGCTTTAATTTCCTTTGACGGGGAAAGCAAAATTATTTTAGTGCCATTTCACATGACTAACACTTTCAAGAACAAAAAGCAACATAATAATCATTTGGGATGGGAGGTAATGCAGAAGACAAAACATACATTCTGCAGATAAATGTGATACATAGATTATATGCACAGAGAATAAGAAAAAAAGACAAAGAAATGAAAAAAGCTAATAATAATGTTTCTGCGTAATTCTCTCCCAAATTAAATTGCTCGGATTGGGTGTCATGAATCATTGTATCAGAAACTGCCACAGCTAAAACGAGATTCCTTTGCTATCCTCAGTGTGAATTAAAACAGGAACTTGGCCATTTATTCCTGAGCTTTACCATCAGCCTTTGTCAAAGAGAAATAAAGATTTAAACATGAGAAGACATCCCTGTGATTTTCAAAATAATATTTAAATTTTGCCTTGGTCAAATTCAATATAGAATATTGAAAACGTATCCTACGGAAGCAGTGTTTCTGATCCATTTTATTTGAAATAAAATCATTCGCTTAATTTAACATGATAGCAGTTAGAAATTGAAATGATGGCTTATCTAATTATATGTTCAAAGTCAGACTCTGACATTCTTTTTTCAGAGTTAGGCTGAACTACCTATCTTGAATATACGTACTCTGCAGAGCGTATGTATTGAGTGTACTGGAACACGTCCTGCATCCTGCTAGTTCTAGTGTTGCCAATCTCAGAAATTCACTGTGAGTGACATTTCATGGCATTAAGACAATATAGACATATTAAAAAAAAAACCTTAAAACTATATCATAGAGTATCTTTCAGCAAATAATTCAGAGTTGGTTTTTATCTTCTGAAAGCATAAAGACTTTGAAACACCCATAAATATTCTTGGCTGAATGATCTAATCTTATTACCAGGAAGATAATTTGTTGCATTTTTTTTTAAGAAAAAAGAGTTCAGTACTTCCTGTGGCTTCAAATTGTAAAATGCATCACTAAAATTGTATGTTTACAACAAATATTAAAACGAGCTCATTGAATTTACACTGCCTTTCCTTAGTTTGTATGTTAGTTGTATGTTTGTGTGCTTGATTCTCAGTAAGTTGAAAGTGCTGAAAAGTCTCTGTTTGTCCTAAAGGTGTTTGGGTTGGGGTTGTGTGTTCCTGAAGGGGATTTGGAAGCTTCCCCTGTTACCTCAGGGGTCATTTAGCAAAGCTTTCACCTCCGGTTTCGGCCCACAATTACCAAACTTTATCAAATCAGGGTCCTGTATGGAACAGATCTTTGTTTCTTTTGAGGGATATGTAATAAGGCAGGCATGCAGCAGGCAGAGTTGGATTCTGCACTGATAGATAAATATTCCTCTCTCTTCAATTACACTACACATGTGTTAATGAAACAGCAAATACACATGACTACAAAAACTTATGGTATTTAGTTGACTGTAGAAACATATTGAATGACATGTTTTCCAATTGCCATAAAATTAGGCTGCCAGTTTACAGCTGTCATTCTTCCCAAGCAGATCTGTTGAAAGGGACAGAAAACTGTTTCAGCACACCTCACATCAGCACAGAAGGCGGAGTCAGAGATTGATCCCACACGCAGAAAATAATCAAAGAGATAGAAAAGCCACAGTAACATAACATTACGGAATGTGAAAGTTTCTGGCTGCTCTTCCCATAATGGCAACAAGCTGAACTGGTAAGATGAGCCGTCAGAAGGAAAAATATTAGCCTTTTTTCACTGGGTGGCAACCAGCATAGAGCACTGAACAAGCCAGCTGGTATACTGAAATGCTCTTGATTTACTGATATGGCTACATGCAAATTTCTTTGGTTTGGGTGTTAGCCCGTTAGTGAAAATGCATGTAATCTGGTAATTGAGAAAAGGCCAGGACGTACCACAACACTTATGTCACCACTAAGCAGCTGTATTCTCAAAACAGATCAAGTCTAAGGATTTTTTTTTTTTTCCCCAGCTAAACAGTTTGGAAGGACACACAAAAAAATAACCAAAAGTTTCCACCGTGCCACAGCATCCCCAGTATTTATGCCATGAAGGCAGCCAAGGCTCCCAGCTGGCTCCGGCTCGCAGCGTTTGGGAGCTGGGCAGAAACAGACTTACCTGAGCTCAGCTCAGATCTCTCTAGGCAGATGTAAAGCAGCTGGCTCTAATGGGAGTGCAGGAGATCACTGCATCATGGTTTTTATCCAGCTACAATGCTGGTCTGTGTCTCAAAAGAACTATGTGATATCTTTGACAATACTACATAACTCTCCATGATGTCATGAAAGAAATGTTTACTGACTGACTGCTATTTGTTGAGTGTCAAATTCTACAAGATTTTGCCTTTTTTGTTCCTCTGAGAGGAGAGGAAACAACAATACAGGCTGATAGTGCTGCCCTCAATCAAATATGTTCTCCTGCTTTGAACGTGGCTTAGCTAAGCTGCTGCTGTCACGTCCCTGTGGAGAAGGGGATGGGGCTGCAGGCGTGATTCCTTATGGACACATGTAAGGAAATTCAAAACTAGTCTCTGTTCCCCCTAGCAGTGGAGTTCAGACTACTTTGACTTGTGACGTTTCATAATGGAAGCATAATACATGATATCCTCTTTATTCAAAAGGCAAAAGTGCTACATGACATCCATGGGGTTTTTAATAACAATGGAAGGGATTTTGCCCTTAGTTTGCTTTGCTTCACCAACATGGAAGAAAAACAAGTGAAATAATTTGTTTGTGCACTGGGTTCCTTACCTAAAAAAGGCACAGAAGTCTTCAATGAAACTTCTACTGGATTTGCAAAGCAGTGAATAAAAGGGGAAAAAAATACCATTCATAATTTATATTTTGCTGTTGGCAACAGATGGGATGAGAGGTTTGAGATGACTGTGTTGTATTTAAAATTAGCATTAGTCTCAAATAAGGTGCTTATTTCTGTTAGTCAATGTGCTTGTATTCATACCAAATATATAACCTGCTGTTGTCAATCAACACTCATTTTGGTATACATTTATCTTATCTATGATACATGATATTCCAACACATTTCGTATTAACTTTAATATGTTCTTAATCACAACATTCAATTAACAAATTCTGTTATAATCAAGACTCTTCCTTTCGAACCACTTGTTACTGGCATTTCTTAGTAACATGTTTACAGGAGCCGAAAATACCACATCCAGCACAGAGATGTCTTAAAGATTTCAGGGGTGGCTAATCAGATTTTTTTATATAAATACCTCTTAATTTACTTGCTATGTTTGTGGTCATAGTATCCTTTTGCAGAAGGGGAATCCAGTCAAGTGGCCTTTAATAGCGGTGATTGCTAACACCAGTTTCAAGACTACTTTGCAAAGAAGAAGCTAAAACATGTAATGAATGTAGTGAGTAATGAGAGATGAGAATGTCCTTTACAAGCGCAAAGCCTGGCTGCATTCATAAAGTGGCCTTTGCCTTCCCCTGACCCCCTGAGTCTTGGTGGTGTTATATCCCTTTATGATACCTCAGGATTTAGCTTTGACACCCTTCCAGTTCCACCAATATTCTGTGTATCCTGGTGACATGGGCATGGTATTATTTACTGAATAAAAATCCATGCACTTGCAATTAAAAGGTGGGGGAGGGGAACCCCAAGAAATACTGTGAAGTTTCAGTTTAAAACTCCCCTTCAGACCATATCAGATCACCGAAAATATTACTTAGCAGCAACAACAGCAAGATGCTTAGTGAAAATCCCTGTGGGGCTTGTTTTTGTTTCATAGCGTCAATTTTTCTCTTTTATCCTCCCCGTTGCTGTGATCAACAGAGGGCAGTTGGGCTTCTTTCTATTTTCAGTTTCAATTAAAATTTCAAAACTGTTCTTGATTGAACTTTTGAACACACTGAAATGTGAAAGCGCCCCCGCTGTCGCTAAAATGGTCTGGAACGTGGTTCCTGGGCATGAACATTTCAAAGAGAAGATGCTGGTTGCAAGCAGTTCCACCTCCGCTCCTCTCTGACACGCTTGTTAAAGTCTCAGGAGAGCCCATTCCTTTTATATTTTTTCTCCTAGGTAATATCCAAATGGAGCACTTTGATTTAATATTACCGATAAGAAACAAAACAACCATCCAACAATTTAGGTAAAAGCTATTGAACGCAACAAAAACATCAATCCCAAAAACCTGTGGGAGCAGAGGCCTTCAAAGGGAGAAAGCTCAGCGCAGCCTCAACAGTCTGGCTGGGAGGAGGTGTGCTTTGAGGATGCTATAAAACACACGTAACATAAATTCAAGCACCTTCCTGCCAGCTCTGCTTTGTGTTGGTGATATGCAGAGAGATTCCTTGGGAATCCACCTTTTCTCCCAAGCTTAGCAGAGGGTTTTTTTTACAGGGAAGATTTCGGGCCTCTAATTTAGTGCAATTGGGAATATTATATGTGGCCTTCAGCATGCCGAGTTAGGTCTTTCTTGTTGCTCCTCATTAAGACATTGTATGGGCATTTTTACATGATAGTACTTTGTGAGTACAAACACCTGTTCTGTATTTTGCAATATAATTGTGATATTATTTCTATGGACCAGTGTATAAATTCCTTAATAAAATGTTATGGATGTGAAAAAGAAATAAAGGAGCGATGACACAGGTCTATGACATCACTTTATGAGTGTTAGTCACAGACTAAGAGGACCATCATGTTATGCTGCCAAGCAGAAAAATCATCATAACTTTAAGTGATTCCTGAAAAATCCTAAAATTCCACTACATACTAGTGCTTCTTGTCTTAATATATATGATTATGTTTCTTGTTGATTTGGGGCCTAATTGTGCATAAGAAATACTACAACAAACTTTAGAAAGCTGAGATTCAAAATAATGGGAAAAGACAATTAATTTGTCATAGTAAAATGGACAGAAACTAGTTAAAAAGCAGAAACACAGTTGCAAAGACGGAAATCGATAAAACGGAGTGAACAACATTTAACACATTGTCAAAACTGCTCAACTCAGGAAATTAAGTCAACTTCCTGAAGATGTCTAATACCTACAGGACCTGTCTGGATAAAAGCAGGATTTTAGCAGATCTGAAAGGTGCCATTAAATTAAGAATTTTATATAAAACTAAGATTGTCATAGTGACAGAAAATAATTGGGTAGCAACAGTGAGGCAGTTATTACAACTGATGAAATAAAGCGATGGAGAGCTCTGCTTAAAAGCCTGGCTCGTAATGACCACAACCAGCTGGCAACTGAGAACCCCTGAGAGCAAGAAAGGACACCACGTTCCTCCCTCAGCTATCCTCCTTAAGGAGCAGAAAACTGCCTTTTACCAGATTTTTTTAAAAATTAAATCTCACATATTTTTGCAATTCATCACTTTTTTGATGTGCCTCGTCTGTGGTTGCAATGATGAGACATTGCGTGCAGGCATGAGACAGACACTTCTACACCTTTGCATTTGCATACTGCTAATGATAGAGGCACTTGAATGCTGTCTGGAAGACAATGTACGCGGCAGTGCTCAAAATGTCAAGAAATGGAGGCAGCTGATGCTGAAGGAAAGCGAGGGAAGCTAAAGGCTTACCAAAGGCTAGGAAAAGTTTAGACCTGAAATAAAATGAGTGAGGGGGTACCTGCAAAGCTTATTGAGAGACTTCCAAAACTTCTTTTGATGGCAGGAATCTCAGTCAACCCTAAATTGTTGGCTTTGGCACGTTTCCAAAGGCCCCCAAGGAGAAAGCACTTCTATAAAAGTGAAATGTGATGAGTGTTTCCCTTTCAGCAACAAGGAGTACCCAGGGTTTGTTTTGTTTGGGGTTTTGTTTTTGTTCTGTTTCGTTTTGTTTTGTTTTGTTTTTCCCCAAGTGATCCAGCAGCTTCAGAGCACCAGGCACTCAAATGCCACCTGAGCGTGTGTTGTTGGGAAACATCACACCACGTCTCGTTGCAGGCAGACTGTCAGGGACAGATCCACAGAACAAAAAGTTGAACCTGAAGTGCCAGCAATAAAGTGCAAAAAACTCTCCATCCTGCCAAATGCATGAACTGTCACTTAAATGCAATTGCCGCAGTTTTCGTTGTTTTTTTTTTTAAATATGTTCTATGATACATGTATCATACACATCAATTACCCAGGAAGCAACAAAACTATGCTTTCGTCGCATGTTTAGCTGTAGAACTCGAAATGGGAATATTTGCAGTCATTCTATAAGCAAGAAGAAAATAATGCTCAAGAGCTAGTAAAAAGATTAAAGGAATGAGGTGGAGAGGACATGAATATCAATTTCAAACTTCTTATTTTGGGTTCAGTAATCTAATAGTGAGTGCACGGAGCTGTTAGCTGGTTTGTTAAAAAAGTTATACTTTATCGTGAGGAGATTCTTGTGAGGAGATTCTCCTGATGGCGTCTTATTTAAACAGACATACCTGTTCTGAGTGACTTATTCAGGTTATTGCTCTCATGAACTTAATAGTAAAAGCTGTTCTTTTATCCTCATCTTGTTCTACACAGCTTGTTTTGTAAAATGTGCCACCCTTAGTTTTATTGCCTTAAAGGTTTCGCTTGGTGTCCTCAGATGGAGCACTAGCTGTTCTGCTCGGAGGTCTTTTTCTTCTAAGTTTATTCAAATGGAAAAATCTGGATCCTCGTGTCTTTCACCAAGTATTTGAATCAGTAATTAAAAGACAGACTTTAAAAAATAAAAGGTCAACCCATTACTGGGACTTCAGGGAAAGATGTGTGGGAGACAGCTCCATCTACCCCATGGTCTGCACAGGTTATAATTTAGTTCAGCCCTGTGCAAGCATTTCTCTTTTTGTTGAGGACAGGGCCGGAAAAGAGGACCTGCAGCACATCTCCTGTAACTGACATTTCCATGACATAAGCACATCGCCTAGAAGAGTCCAGAAAATGTTCACTCAGCTTGTCTTTACACACCAGAAGTTACAGATATTTCCTAATGGGTCTAAGCTACGTGCCTTTATTTGGGTGTATATATTGAATTATTCCTAGCCTGAATGTTTGCTTTGGTGTTTCAATTAGTACGTCAATAATTCAAACATAATGTAAAGTAACGAAAAAGAAGTTTTCACTGCATAAAGAGCTGACTGGCTTCCCAGTTATCAGGTATTGCAAAGAAATTCAGAAAAGCATCCTTGAGAAAAAGGGTGGAGCAATTCCTCAAAGAAGTTTTAAATATACACATTCGATTTGCAGTATCTGCATTATATTAGGAAGACATATGATACCCTTAATTCAAGAATTCTCTTTGAGAACAGAGGTTAATGAACATAATTGTCAATCCTAAACCAGAAATATAAACCCAAACTCTTATAGAATCATAGAATCATTTAGGTTGGAAAAGACCCTTGGGATCATCAAGTCCAACCATCAACTCTACTCTACAAAGTTCTCCCTTACACCATATCCCCCAACACCACATCTAAATGAATCTTAAACACATTCAGAGATGGTGGCTCCACCACCTCCCTGGGCAGCCTATTCCAGTGTCTGACCACTCTTTCTGTGAAGAATTTTTTCCTAATGTCCAGCCTAACCCTACCCTGCTGCAGCTTGAACCCGTTCCCTCGTGTTCTATCGCTAATTACCTGTGAGAAGAGACCAGCACCAACCTCTCTACAATGTCCTTTCAAGTAGTTGTAGAGAGTGATGAGGCTCCCCTCAGCCTCCTCTTCCTCAAACTAAACAGTCCCAGCTCCTTCAATTGCTCCTCATAAGATTTATTCTCCAGGCCCTTCACCAGCTTCATTGCCCTCCTCTGCACTCGCTCCAGCACCTCGATATCTCTCTCGTATTGAGGTGCCCAGAACTGGACACAATACTCAAGGTGTGGCCTCACCAGTGCTGAGTACAGGGATTTAAATTTAACCAATGTCAAAAAAACCCCAACCAAATAGCCAAATGTGGTTGAATTTTACAGCTCTTACTGCAGCTCTGCCTTTGCTGTTGCAAAGGTGCGGTAGGTCCCGTACATTCACATTCAGTGGCGGTGCCAGTCTGGAATCAGACCAGAGGCACCTGCCCCCACATTGCTCCTGTTCAATGACAGAGCTGCCATGGTTTAAAGCCATTGATATTGCACCATATCTTCTTTCAGGAAAAAGTAAATTCAAAAGCCTGTTCTGTTTCCTCTGATTTGCCACTTATGACAACTTAAGAGTTCCCACAGTATCAGCTACCACTATTATGTTTTATACTAGTTAACAATTTAAATATATTTAAAAATATTTTGATAAACATGTTAATTGGACTGGTTTCTGACCTGCAGTTCCACATCTGGTTTAGATTTCAATATTGTTCACAATTAGAGAGCAGATCTCTCTGCTTGCACTGAGTGCTTTGGTCACATGTGGGTTTTTTCCTAATGAGCTGTCAACAAGCTGTCAAATGCTGATACAAATTAGAGGGTGTTGACAGTGAAGGGTTGGTATATAGCACTAGAATCAGCCCTGCAAAATGGACTCGTTTTTACAGCTCACACTCATGTGACGATATCTTCCTCGGGGATTAGTTCTGCTGCAGTCACCCCTGTCAGTCCTCCAGGTAGGACCTATTCGCATCATTAGAGTTTCCAGGGATTTGCTCTAGTATGAAGTTGAAAATCCACAGAATCACAGAATCACAGACTGGTAGGGGTTGGAAGGGACCTCTGGAGATCATCTGGTCCAACCCCCCTGCCAGAGCAGGGTCACCTAGAGCAGGTTGCACAGGAACGTGTACAGGCGGGTTTTGAATGTCTCCAGAGATGGAGACTCCCTTACTTCTCTGTGTACCCATCTTCCATGTCTGTAATGTTTTAATATTTCTTTGTTTATATTTTTACTGAGAGTATTTGTGCTTCTGTGTCGTGGTTTTGGCCGGATTGGCCAATCAGAACAACAGATGGCCCTCCCTTCCTCTCTCCTCAGAGAGGAGAGGAAGAGATAAGGAGATTTATGAGTTTAGAAAAAGAACTAAACTACTTTAATGAAAATAATAATAAATAAGAAAATAGTAAATAATAATAGAATAATAAAAATTAAAGAAAAAAAAGTACACAATATATTCAAAACCGTATCCAGCTCCCAGGATGACGATCATGTCACCAGCAGACACAGGGAAAGTCCCGGACTGGAGTCAGCGAAGACAGGAGCTGAATTCCGGAACTAGAGTCAGGAATGCTCAGATCGGGTTCCAAGGCATATGAACAGACAGGGTCCTCCTCAGACATCGGCCATTGAAGAAAGAGCGAGCCAGAGCCGCCTTGCCCCTTTGATCCCTCAGCTTTTATACTGAGCTTGATGCCAATGGGGTGGAATACCCTGTTGGTCAGTTTTGGGTCCTGTCCCATCTGCTCCTCCCTGCAGGTGGGACCCCTCTGCACTTCTCCACTTCTGACCCTCTAATGGGGCAAAACAGTGAAGTTAGGTGACCTTGGTTGTTATAGCAATAAGTATAAGCAAGAGCCTCTGTGCGTACCGTTCCTTGGTATAATCAGGTCTTATCACTCTGAGAGTGAACAGTTTCTGAACAACGTGCTGTTAATTTCAGACTTTAGTCAGTTAGAAGAGGCCCAGCTAAAAAGTAAAATTACAAATCAGAAAATTGGTTCTGTTTTACCTCAAACCAGAGCATTCTGATAGAGCAGGGACGGGACAATACCATGGTGGTGGCTGTTCTCCAGCAGCATTCACATGGTGCTCCATCAAGGCTCCTGCCTCAAAAAGTGTTCTTCACAACAGACAAATTGTCTTAAGTAGCAAACTTAATATTTACCAGCATTAGATCTAGTGTCAAAAACCACATCAGATTTTTCTGAGCAGGGTCTGAGCCCCCCTTGTGCTAACCATCCAGGCTCCACCGTGCATGTCAAGCCCTTGTTAGAGACTTGATACTCATAACTAGATCAACAGGCAGCAAGCAAACAGAGCAGCTTAGCCTGGATCCTCATGGACTACTGACTTAATACAGAAGAATATTAATTTATGTGAATGCTGAAGACACTGACAGCTGTCATCTGCCTTTCCTCCAGGGCTACAACAGCCCAGAGACTAAGAAATTTATGTGACATAACCCACTGTCAACACTTTACAACCTGGTTCTTGCCCTGCAGTCAAGTTTTGGAGCAAATAGTTGCCTGCTTCTGGCACAGAGTAGAAAGGACATCTTCCCACCTATTTACATTGACTCAAGCACCTAGTCTGAACCCTCTTTCTTAAGGGGAGGAAAAAAGAAAAACAGCCTATGAGACAGATCCTACCTGTGGTATGAAGTAATTGGGTATTACTGGAAGGTCTGTTCCAAAGTATTTTGATAAATATTCACATAAAGTTACAACACTGCACAACTGCCCTCCTTTTCCACTACCATCTAGGTATATGTTTATATTTTTTCACTTTCATAAGCTGTAATCCTAGAAGAATCAATGGTGTTACCACATTTCATTTAGGTTTCTAATGAGCAGCTCTGACCTTTACCACAAACCCCCTCTCCACCCCCAAACTCCATGTTAATAAAGAGACGATGTGAATTTGAAAAAGGATCCAATTCCCCAAAGGTTGTTACATAGCATGTTCCAGCACTCACTGACTGATCTCCACAGGATAATTAATTCACAGACGAGAAATGTGTCTGCAGTTCATTTTTGGTGGGCTGGGATAAAAAAAATGTACTGCAACTAACCTTCAAGACGGTCAGTTTTGTGGAAAGATTCACAGTAGAAAAAACTTTGTTCTAACTAACAGTATTCCCAGTATGTGATCAGGCATTTTAATCAGTGTCTGCTTTCAAATCGCTTGGTCACACTCTGCCGATGACGCATTATAAATGTGCAGGACTGAGAAAATGCCGGTCCTTTGCAATGAGCAGAGGATCTAATAAATCTAATAGCATCAAACAAGGTACATATGTTTAATGACTTGCTACAGTACAGTTAGAAGAAAGATGCATTCATGTACATGCAGTAGATTTGCGTACTGATATTGTGCTGGTACAGTAGCAACTGCAGGGTAGGAGTTTCATTTTACAGAAGCTTCTTCTGTTTCTAAAAGATGAGGTTTCGGTGAAACAAATGTGTCACCAGAAGTTGAAGTTGGTGCTTTATTCACAAGTGACAGAACAATAAGCATGCCATGCAGACTATGCCCAATGTGTGTTTGAAAGCATCTTTCTACACGCTACAGCAAAAGCAACACATTAGCGCAGGTTGTGTTTATGACACATTTTATTACAAAATCCTCTGTCACCTCCGTGTTCTGAAGTGCTATTGTATTAAATCTTGATGGGGTCTATGGTTGAGTTACTTTAGAAACTTCTTACTTATTGCTATTTTTAACCTCATCTTGGCACAATAGAAAATGATGAACTAATGCAACATATTTGTTCTTCTGTAGGATGAACATTTCCTATTAGTATGCACTCACTGCATACAGCAAGTCCAAAAGAAATAGCTCATAAGCCTTCTGAAAGATTGGAGAGCAATGTGAAGGAACCGAATTCCAGATAATGCAGTATTAAAAAAAAAAAAATTGAGTTTGAAGCAGCATCACATGACCACAGAATAGTAAATGCATCATTTCTATCCCCTCAAAAATACAAAAGAGGTCCGAGACACTGTGAGTCTGCTACTCTGACTTCAGCATCACATAAGGCTTTCAAACATATTTTGAAAGAAAGAATTATGGAAGAAATGGAGGTAAAATAGAATGAGAAGTCTAACAAAGATAAATTGTAATTATAAATTAATCCTAAATGTTGAATTTACTAAAAACATGACATTCTAGACATAGTATATCTTATTTGTCTGAACTTCAGTAAAACAGGTGATGTGATATTGTGTGAAAAATTATTAATGAAGACATAAGTTGTGTAAGAAGAGGGCTCAAAGGGAAGAGCCAACAGGGAGCATGGAGATAGGATGTAATAGAGCTACAGGAGCTCCTTTTATACCCATTACAGCCCTTCACACAAACAGGCGAATGTGCTCGTGCAATTTGTGACCGTGCTTGAAAATTGCTGCCAAAAAAAAAAAGAAAACTAGCATATCCTATAAAAAGGTCTGAGTGGCTTTGAAGACTGGAATAAAGGCAATCCAACTGTAAAAAGAGCAAGGTGAAGCACTGGAGATCTGCTAAAAGCTGCTGAGAGCTGTAGGTTCCTCCATAGAAGCAAACTGGACCACAGAGGATGTGTTTGTGTTCCAGCTGCCCACAGCGCGATGAGGAAATGGCCGTGTGAAGGTGCCATGAGAAAGGAAAACAGCACCTTACATGGAAGATTTCTAGCAAAGAAAGGCAGTATCATCGTCATTCTTTAGGGCATCTGCTAGACATAGTCTAGAATACTGCTTGCATCCTGGCTGACCCCATTCAAGAAAGGGGAACTCACAGTGTAAAAGGAACAGATGAGAAAACGTGTCTGGGGGAACAGTGAGTGTGTTTTATGAGAGATTTGAAAAACCGGGTTTCATTCTAGCAAAATGAAAGCCGAGAGAGAATGTGATTGCCTTCTATAAATTCATGGGGAGGGTAAACACTAGGGAAGAGTTGTTTAAACTAAAAGGCAAAGTTGGCATGAGAACAAATGGAAATGAGCTGGCCATGAATGCATTTAAGATGGAAATTAGAAGAAGGTTCATAACCACGAGACCACTGAAGTTCTCGAACAATTTCCCAATCTGTCTAGGAGAAGCACGAACTTGTTTTGAGATGGCGTTTGACACATTTATGAAAAGATCTATGCAATATGGAGGGTGAACATCAGTTACCCAAGAAATATCATATCCCACGTTTCTATGTCCATTTGGGCCTGTGACTGAAAAAGGAGAACTCTTTTTCTTCCAGCTTTTACCATGGCTTCTAAAATACTGGTTTAAATAACAGTAGGGTAAAAGTTATTGACCGGGACAGATCACGGCATGGAGTTTAGAAGCCCAAGACAACAATATCAACAGGGCTGGCAAGAAGATGCCATTGGTTTCAGTTTTGTACATAAGTGTTACTGGCAGACTCCTCCCTCTGCACCCAGGAGAGGAGCACACCATTGCTGTGCTTCCAGTCTCTTCCTGCCCTACCAGGGACCTGTTCTCATACAGAGGTGTGGGGCTGCTCTGAGCTCATGGGCTGACATTGTGACAGGTCTTCAGCAGCCTTTTCTCTTTGTAACTCTTCCCAGCATTTAGGGCAAGGCACAACGGTTGCACTGGAGGCCAGAAACTTAGGAAGAAATATTGGCATAGCAAGCAATAAGCCCCCACGCTGCTACTCGTTCATCTTGTAGGTGCAGGTGTTCTTCTGAGACTGTGCCACGCTGACTAGTCAGGGTTCTCACTAATTAACTTAGGATAAATCAACCCAATATTAGTATTCAGAATTACTTTTACCCTTGGAAATGGTTACTTCCAAAACAGGGGACTACTGCAACAGCTTCTGGGCTGTAAATTGAACAATGAATGTACTAAATAAGCTGTTAAGTCAAAAAGAGATGAATGGAATTGCAGAGTACTATTTTCTGGAAAAATCTCTTCTGGTTGTTGCTGAATCATTAAAACACACAGCAAGGAAATGTGACCTGCCCAAAGTGTCAGTGCAGTTGCACATGTTATTTTAGATTTACCAGGAATATGTGTCTATGCAAAAATGATTTTACACTGTAGACTTGGAAAACAGAAGGAGCAGCCCTTGCAGCAACCTCATTCTAGCAGTTTGTGTACCTTTACTGCATGGAAAGCAATACAACATTTTAATTAAATTTCTTAAGGTCAGTGAAATGCCGTTATTTTGACAATCAGCTGTGATCACATAAACCTCGGGGTCCAGATGGCTGGCTGTTTAATGGCAACACTGCATTGACAAATTCACCAATTAGATAGACATTAATATTACATCCTTTCAGATTCTGAGCACAGCCTGACCTCGCCGAAGTGGGCTGGTGTCTTGCTTAATCCCTTGTGCATGCTCACAGAATGTTATCGTGCTGTTGTAGTGGGTTCATCCATCAAAACTGCCCCGGCTTCTCAGCATGCTGAGCATTATTGAGTTTGTAAAAACAGATGTCATAACACACTGCTGGCAGAATTGTGCTCTCTCCAGGGACAGCAAAAGAAACCACCCCCTCCACACGCACGCACATCCAGCCACATGCACACACACACTGGGGGCACTGGAGTATTGTGTGAATCCTCCCCTGGCTACGCTGGACCTGACAGGGAAGGGAAAACCCCTGATTTATAAGTGTTCAGAGCCCTGCGGGGAATGCAGAACATCTCGGTGCAGATAACCGCCCTCCTTGCCCATGGCAGTGTATTCCTTGCATTAAATTTGCTCTTATTACTTTAAAGGCTGAAGAAGGACCACATTAAGAATACAGAATTACAACCCGCATTAAACAGCAGTGGTGTTATCTCGCACGGAGCAATCCCTCTGCATGACAATGAGTTCCTGGGGACAGAACTGGTTCTTTCCCCCTTCACCTGCTCAGAGGCCAGCTGTGCCTCCAGAAACTTCAGGATCCCAAGATCTGAGGGTTTACTTGAAACAGAGAAAGGGGCAATGAGACTGGCTGATGCGCACTAGTTTCAAATTCCCTCCCTTTTTTATTCAAGAGAAAAAAGTCCGTTATTTTAAGTAGCTTTAATTATTCTCCACCCTCTGTCCCTGGGCAGTAGTGGCAATGGTAATATACACTTATAGTAAGATTTAGAGCTTTTTCTTGTACCAGAGCAACCTCAAGCAAGAAACAGCAGTTACCCTAATGTAGCATTGCATGAGGCCAGCACTCATTTCTCTGCTTCTCCTCTGGAACAACCCTTTCCTCCTTCCCACATGGAATACCAGTCCTGGGTACAAGAGATATTCTCCAGATTGACAATAAGAAAGTGTTGCAGAGTGTGTACTACTACCTCCTCCGTTACATGACAGTTACTCTCTGAAATCTTCCCTTAGAGAATGTGCTAGTCTGTCCTGTCTTCTGCAGTTAATATGAGGGATGCCACTGGATTTTGTAGTTTCGGAGAACTAAGTTTTTCAGGTTTCTCAGAACATGACATTAAGAGGCCCAGCATTTGCATTTTTTTAATAACTTCGAATTGTCAGGAGTGCTAGGCTTAATGATGACCAAAAATGCTTGGTGTATTAAATGGTTAGAGCATCAGGAGATAGAATTATCCATTGATACTGTAAACGCTGCAAACTAACATCCCTCATTTGTGATGAAAATGTACACCCTAAGGATATGCATTCCATCAGAATGACAATTCTCCAAACAGCATTTAGCTCTTAGATATATGTTCAGCCTTCTCTGCTCTTCTTATTCACTCAAGACTGTCCTGAACTGGCTTCTGTCTGCGATAGTCAAAATTACTTTCTGGTAGATTGCTTGATATCAATGGCAGTGGGAAGAAAGACATTTTTCATTGAAAAAAATGAAAGGCATTTTCGGAAAAGACTCCTCCACCATTATCTTGAAGCAGTGACTTTGTACTCTATTGGTAACCTGAGAGCAAATACAGATATTAAATATCACTTTCACAGCAGTGGAATTTTCCTTACAGAAGAGCAGAACTTCACTAATCTAAATGTGAATTTAAATTCTAGATTAAAAGTGAATTTAGATTAGTATTTATACATCTTCGATAAATATACACTTATGTATCCATGTTTATTTATTTTTAAAAAAGAGAGACAATCAAACAACTCACAAAATAAGTTGTTTTGATGATAAATGTCCAGTTCCATTATCTGCAGTAGTAATTGGCCACTTTCTTGCTAGTCTCAAAAATATTTGCAAATCTTGAAAAGATTGTAATTATTTTGCTGATAATTTGTGGTAGGAGTGTGCTCTTCACTTAGCTTGTTCTGATTTAAATGGACACTTAGAGGCTATGAGAAACAAATGGGCTGGGTGAACAACCTGAGAACAACTTCTATCTGCAGAAAATGTTCAGCAATGACTTTTACAAAGCACTGACTCATAACTGGATTTTAAAAAAAAAAATAATGGTGCTTAATTCCCTTCAAATTTAATGAGATTTGTGCAATGCTTTTTTAGAAAGTCTTTTATGGTCCAGAAAATGATTTTTTTTCCCTGAAGATGACTGAAGATGACTGCTACACTTGAACATGCTTTATGGTATAATTTTAATTTTGAAAAGCCTGAAAGTAGCACAATGTCTCCACGAGGTAAGGCTAAGTACATGCTTGTGCCTTGGAGTAGAAGTAGTGGAATGAGCTCTGTATGTATTACAGCAGGAAAGCGTTACTTAACATGAGAGCATTGTTTAATGATAAATAACAATAGATACTATAATAGTCTTGTATATCAATAAGAATTCAAAGCCATAAAGTTAGTCCTGTGAATTTTTAATGTTTATAGAAAATTTCAAGGGAATTATGAGCAATCTGTAACTGTGTGTTACTCTGATTTTTAAAGCTTTTAAGATAATTACATAATTTTATTATGTTTCACTTTATTTCTTGCATGTTGCAGGCTTAATCCTGGGTGGGGTCATAAAGTACATAAAGAGAAAGACTTACAGTATAGAAGATTCAATTTTAATTTTAAATTACCCATGAGTACAGGCTTCCAATGAGATTGCAGCAAAAGAGAGTACAAAAATCTTGATTTCTTCTGCAAATAGAAAAAACAAAATTCACACTGTTTTAGATGCATACCCAAGTTCTGTTTCAGAAAAAACCCAAACCAAAACCAAAACAAATTTGGCCTCTTAAGTATCTTCCCTATCATTCAGTTGCTGCTATAGGCAATAGCATCATATCTGGGTGCCTGGCCGAATCTCTTTGGTGATGGATTCAGTGGTGAACTTTGATGTAGAGGTAATTTTCCAACATCCCCTGGCAGCGTAACAAGCAGAACTTATTACTCTGTATTTAGACAAGTCTTGTTGACCTCCTAGGCAATGAATCATGACGCCATCTAAAAACGGTATTTCTTGAGACCTCTCTTCGGGCCAAGTTGTGAGGGAACAGTCACAAATTTGTCCATCCATTAATCACAGCAGCATGACATATGGCCTTAGCTTTCTGGTTTTCAAGTATAGCTTCACATGCCAGTTTCCACAAGCTATGGGCATGGATTGCAGCAATACCATGACTAAACAGACTTAAAAGTCTCACTCCAAGGTCGTGAGACCCTCAGGTACACTCTTGCCTTTCTGAACTACCAAGTCATGACTTATACTGCCATCAAGGAGGAAGATATCATAGAGGTTTTCTTTTCATTTTTAAGATGAAGAATGCAAATATCCCAGTCATACATCCCCAAATCATATCTTACCACGTTAGAAATACCTCTATTTGTAAAGAAGTGGCCAAAGGAAATTTTTATATGAGCGAATGGCATTAAAAGAGAAATACTGTTTCTGTGTAGGATAGCTCAGCATAAGAAAAGAGACAGACCCACCTCACTGCAGATCTGACTCTGCTCTTCTCTTCTGCCGACATCCTGGAGCTGCAGCTCCTCTGTGGGAAACAGGAGGAGGGAAGAAAGAAGCAGGTAGCAGGATCAGAACAAAAAAGGGCACTGGGCAGTGAAACCATGGAACTCATTGTTACAAGGATGTTATGCAGGCAGTCTGAAAGCAGTTAGTTAAATTAATGGAAGAAAAATGCATCAGTGACTATAAAAACACAAGTTCAAACCGTTGTTCGCTAAAACACAGATTAGTGGAAAATGAAATAGTACCTTGGGGAAAATGTCAGGATGTTCTTGTATTGGTCTTATATTCTTCATCAGGCATGTGCTGCAGGTGATGGGGAGAGGATAAAGCTGGAAGGAGCTCTGGTCTGACCCCATGTGGTCACTCTCACATTCTTAAGGGGACTGTCACACAATTCATGAAGGAAATGTGGACTTTGGGGGTACGTAGAAGAGGGACAGGACAAGAAGAATCAGTCACTTTGCTCTCACTCTGGATAATTCACCCACTTCAGATGTCTCACATCTCAAATTCTGTCCAGACAAAAGCTCAGATCATGTCACTGAATCCATCCTCTCATGCTGTTTCTGGTCCTCTGTTTTGAACATGAGGTGAGTTACAGACTAGAAAAAGCTTTTTATCTGTTAAGGAGGTAAAACCTTGACACAGGCTCCCTGCAGAAGATGCCAAACCTCCTGCCCTGGGAATTTTTAAACCAGGTCAGAAATTTTTTTTTTTTCAGGGAAGAACAGAGCACATTTTGTCCTGGAACAGAGGGACTGAGCAGCCTCCTTCATTTCACTGTACTTGCTTTGCCCCAGAGCCCCTGTTTCTTTTTAGGTCCACAATTTTTTTAGGATAACCTTCCCCTCTCTCTTTTTTTTCTACTCAGCCCTATGTCTTCACACTTGGTAAGGCTGGGGGAGCCTGAAGACACTAATATAATTCATAGCTTCTATCCTGCCCCACTTTATACACAATTTAAAGGGGATGCAGTTCACTGTAAGTTATTCTTATATTTCAACATATTTTCTTACCTTTATTTGATATACAAATACATAAAAGAAACTTAATTTAGCTAGATCCTGTTACAACTTCCTGCAGTTTCAGAGATTGACTTTGCCAAGGATACGTAAAGATGCCTCACATTACGCTCTGCTCCATTCAGCTTGCTCTGAGAGCTACCTGCTTTTGTGAGGTCCTTCACCTCATAGGCACCCCATTAGAGGAGAGATGCAAGGTCTGTGTTGCCCTCAGCAGTCACACAAAAAAGCATTCGGTGCTTTCTCTACCCACTGTCAGCCAGGGAGGCTTGGTCCCCTTAATGAACAGCTACAAAAGCCAAATCGCTTTTGTTACCAGCAGAGAAGTCTTTGCTGGAGTTTATAGCTGAAGTCTGAAGGCAAACAGATGTTACGTACGCGTGATTTGGGGGCTACGCAAAATTCTGCAAATGAGGGACCGTGTTTTCAGTTACACAACTAAGAGCAAGGAAGTAAACAAACACAGCCCTACCACCTAACAGCCCCCATAAAGGTCAAGCTGTTCTTGGCTGTTCTCGGCTGTTCTCTCTTACTCTGCGAGGGGAGTCTATTGCTATTTCAAGGTGTGATGATATTCTTCTTGGAAAACATCCTGTCTCCCTGGGAAACAGGTTCAGATGTAGTCCTTGGCACTGCTGATGCAAATACCTCGCTGCTATCAAAGTTACTCTCTCAAAATACATTTTTGCCTCTGTACAAAGCCCTTTCCCCCTGTTAGGTACTTAAAGAACAGAAGCCGATGAAAGTATTTCTCTCATTGCCCAAAAATTCACAATAATAAATATACCTCTCGCAATTGGTTCTATAGACAAGCTTAAACTCCTTCAACGAATATGTCGCTGTCTTCCATTTTTTCTGACTTGTTATATGGACAACACTTTCTACGTATTTCATTAATGTTGCTAGCATATTGTTGAAAGTAAGTATCACAAAACTGTCATATAGTTTGTCCTATTTATGCAAACAATTCTTCCGTATCCCTTGTATTCAACATCCTGATACACTGTGGTATGTAGTCATGTTCTTTCAAAATGCAAAGGTTCTGTCTTTGAAGACAGATTCTCTTCCCTATGTCCATGGTTGTAACCTTTTCTGGACATCTTCCAGTCTGAGTTCGTCTCTCCTGAGCAGAATACTGACTTTCCCCTGGAAAATCAGATATTGGTCATATCATAGCTGGAAAATTTACCTTAAAAAATAAAAACTAGTCCCATGGTGAATATTATGATTTTCTGTGTCACTTGATATCTAGTGATTCAAAAAGTGCCTCATTATTAGTTTATAGAGTATCAAGCAAAATTAGAAAGGATTCTATTTTGTTAATCAAGCAACATAACTGCCAGGAAAACAGTTGGTCTTCTGTACTCAGGTTACAATAGGCTGGCTTTTCATAGGTTTTAAAAGTAAACAGGAACAGCTACAATTATATAGATGGCAGCCAAATGCAGACTGTACGGCTTTCCCTGGTACTGCCTATGAAGGAATTATTTGTCTGCCTTCTGCAGGTTATGATCAGATCCAATCTTGATTTACGGACCAAGAGTGCCAGCTAATTTACTGTCTTTAGCAGAGGGCCCCTGGCTCAAAAGTACATGGAGGACCATGGCTGCACCTGGGGATCCAGACCAAACGCATATGCAGTTGTGCTGAGTTCACAAAGATCATCCTATAGCATGGACTGTTTTGCATGGTGCTTGCAGCTGCCTTGTAGCCACAGACTCCCAAGGGTACTTTCTTGCAAGAAGTAGAGCAGAAAGATACCGAAGGAGGAACAAATATCTCTCTATTTCCCTCATTGTTACAGAAATCCTCCTGAAAGTGAGAAACAGAAAATACTCTCGTGCAACCAGCCCTAACACTAATGCACCGAAAAGTCGATTTCATCATGTTCTTGCTCCCACTGGGTGCGGGGAGGTAGAGTTCACCCCCCTCTCTTTAATAACTTTTTCAAACGTTGGAATATCCTTGCGTTCCCCAGAGTCTTCTCATTTCTGGTCTAAGCAAACCCATATCTTGACGCCTGTTCCCACGTACTGTGTATAACCTGTCACAGAATGCCTATGGCTCATCTCCAGTTTACGAAGCTCTCCAGCTCATGTGCCAGGTTAGACCCATATCCCTCCTGTTTAGGCATTGATGCTGCATGGGCAGGAGAGTTTATTTCAGTCTTTTTTTGTGGCTGGTGTTTGTTCTGTGACTTTGATGTTTGCATCTGATTGTGGTTATTCTGAGACAGTGGTGCCTTGACTGTCACAAGGAGGTGATCAAGGGTGCCCATATGTGAAGGCTGGTTCCCTTGTGTACTTTCTCAAACTCTGCATTGCCACTGGGGCAGCAGTGGTGTTTCTCACAAGAACAGCTGTGCAGATTAGCCCAAAGGACCTGTATATAGCCCAGTCACCCGTCCCCCAGGATGTTTCTTTAGTGCCAAGAAATCCATTTGGAGGACTTCCTGAAACAGAAGTCACATATTTCTGTTTAATAGTATCTCAAAGATTTTCTTCCACGAATTTGTCTAGTCGCTATTTGAATCTGGGTGAACATGTATCTCCCATATGCCTGATAGCAGTGAGTTCAATAGGGTGATAGCATGATACGTTGATAAACACCTCCTTTTATTTTGAAGCTGCTTCCTGAGCATTTCCTTCAACCTTCTCCAGATCTGTGGTTTTAAGGTGTTATGTGACATGGTGAACAACCGTTCTGTCCTTGCTTCCGCCATGTCTGATGTAATTTCATAGACTTTTATCATAGACGTTATATGCTGCCTGAATAATTATTGACGATTTCTTTTCCTGCACCTAAACTTTTCTTCATTTTTACCATTCTTATGGCCTTTCTCTGTACTTTTCTTGGTTGTATGTACCTTTATTTGAGGCTAAACAGGATGGAGTATGACTCTAACCTGGCACTCAGCCAGAAAAAGGAAAGCCTACTGACAAGACTATTTACGTACTTTATCTGCTGATTATTTAACAGAAAATATGTCACTGGAACTCTCATGTACTGTATTTTGACTGTTCAGAATTGCATCTGCATATTACAGACGCAAGGTGCAGGGAAGAGATGGCTACTATGCAATTGTAATAGAAGAAATGTTTGAAAAAACAATTACCTTGCCTGTGCTACAATATGAAACTTTCACAAGTGAAAACTTAGACTTGTGTAACTAAGACAAGCCTTTAGCTCAATTTGGGAATCTTGCTAAGATCCATGATGACAAAAAAAATAAGCTTGTCTGGTTCTGCGAGCTAACTCTTTCCCAATGCTGACAGAAATGAGGAACTTCCAGAACGTTCATAATCTCACAAATACTCCATGTGAACTTTTACAGAAAAGATTTGTTTTATATAACCTTTATGGTATGATCCATGAAGGTTTTAGAAGTAAATTGAAAGAAAGCTTCTACAATTCACTTATTTTGATTGTGACAAAACCTCTTCTGTATACTTGAAATAGCCATGATGCAAACCCCCCAAACATTATTAGTAACAACGCTTTAAATTTTGAAAAGGATAAACCTGGGTGAAATGACTTGTAAGGAAATTGACACAAGGAAACTTTATTCCATTAACTTTTTTAGTTTTTATGTTGCTGTTTCCTGATATGAGTGTAACATTCTCTTTGACAGATTGGGTTTTAGGATCTCAATAAAGTCGCCTTGGTATTTAACATAAACCCCTTATCCCAGGAAGAGCAATAAGCAAGTCTCCAAGTGGTAATAATCTCCTAGCAGATACCTGAGTGTAATTAGCATACAATTAGCACCAACAGACTCTCCTTTAAAAGCAGCATTTCAACAAGTTTGGTCTATAGGCAGTGATTAATTGAGATAAATTGTGTATAACAGTCATCAGTGCACAGCCCGGGACACTGGGGACAGCTGTGAAAACCAAGGAACAACATGCACTGTCAAGAAAACCAAGTATCATATGAAGAACATAAGGTCTTTTCCCCATTTTGAAGAATGACAGGCTCTGAGTACAAGGGCCAAAGGGTTACAGCAACATTAATGAAACTGCTAAACTGAGGGAAGTGTTTCACAATGTTTCCAGATAAATAATTAGAATCTCTTGATGGAAATAATATGCAACTTTGCCTGTCGGCTGTGGCACCAGCAGAGCGAAATGGTGACAGCACCCTGACGCAGTGGCAGACATCAGCTCAGAGGGGACAGCAAGGGCAGAGCAAGGGCACAACAGAGGGGAGGGAAGGAGGCTCCGAAGGAGAGGACACATGAGTTTGCTGGGGACGCAAAGACTGTGGCTGCAAAGACAGGACGGAGTGGGTACTGCCAAGGCTTGGCTCACAGCTCTGCCAGATTCAGCATCCCTGGATGATGTGAGACAAACCGGACAGCACAGCGGGTCACCGGTGTCGCGGACAAGATCCCTAGTTCATCAGTGCTCGGACCCAGCAGGGACATTTTTGCCCCCTTGATCTCCAGGGGAAGGCAAAACCCAGTTCATCTTTTAGGTAGATTTATTAAAGAAAAGATGCAATGCTAAGTGCCATTGTACCACACGGCTTCCTTGTCTTGTTGTCTTTCGAAAAAGAAAAGCATGTTTTCATGTTGCCTTTTTGTTAATTAGGCTTTAAAAGCTTGAGTTTTTCTCTGCATTTTAGTCTGAAGGGATTTCGTGTCACTGTTCGCAGCAAGGAGTACTTGTTTAGTGGGTTTTGGGGAAGGAAGTGAGATGAAGATGACTGATATTTATATCAGGAATGGAGTATTGCTTAGCTTAATTTTTAATGTGCTCATTACTGTTCAGTGGGGAGCAGCTGCTGGGTTTCTTTATATTCAATTGTGGTTTTAACATTGGGAAAGGTACCTGAAGTTATATTGGGCTTTGCCTGGTTAGAAATCTGAAAAAAATATCACAGGAGAGACGTAAATGTTAATTACAATGACCATTTCATTAATCATCCACAATTAATTAATCAGTCATTAAGACATTCACGTGGACCTTAAACTCAGTGATGTGAACAAGGGATATGTTCTATGTCTATTCCTACCCACAGGACGTGTGGTGGCGAAAGGTGGATCACAAGGATCTATGTCCTATTCCTGGCACCTGCCAGCATGCCACTCCACCACATCAGATGGCTAAAAAATGTTGCTAGGTCTTGTCAGACTAAATCTTATTTACTTACTTATTTTTTTCTCTGTGAGCATAGTAGAAATAGTAATGATATTTTTTTTTTAATTAGACCCAACAGGAAACAGCTGAATTTATTTATTTATTATTATTATTATTATTATTATTATTATTATTATTATTCACGGGCTTTAATTTTTAAAGTCTGGCTTGAGGACAAGATGTGAACGTATTACATAAAGATTTTGTAAAAGTAATACATTAATTATGCTGAAGATTAAATGAGATCTGGACTGTCCCCTCTTCACCTAATCTGAACGCATATTACTTACACAACAACAGACTTGCTGATTTCAGTAGGCTGCTATGAGATTATGGTATTCATAGGAAATAAATTACAACAAACAAATCATAGCACTGGGACCTCCTTTCCTTTTTTTTTAAAGCTTTTTTTGCACCAAGTTTATGAATATTTCAGGTTCCCTTAGCGAAGTTGGGATTTAACCTATAAATTAAATTTTCTCATCTGAATCGTTATATATTGCCTGTACAGGTTGTGCAGGGATATTTGCATTTACAGATGCAAACTCTGGCACCCTTGCTCTCCCCACCATGCCATTTCTGGCTTTCAGCTCTACCCGTTTATACACAGTTGTATATAGCTATAAACATGCACAGAATGAGTATGCACGCATGTATGTATGCCTGCTGGTAGTCGAAGCATAAATGAAAAAAACCTTATGGCTAATGCAGGTAAGAAAAGAGTAAAGCTAGTGAAGATAAAAAGAAACAGGCAGAATGAGTGCTTGAAGAGAGGAAAACATCTGAACGGTTGCAGGAGGAGTAAGCTCATTAGGAAAACACTGGAAATCTGCTGCCTGGAACAGCCGAGGTGGGGGCTGTGGTGGCTGGACGTCTACAGAGCGAGCAGATTATAACGCAGACCTCTGCAGTGGCAAAGGAGGGGAAGGGATGAGCGAAATCCTCTCACTTGGTAACTGTTCCCGTCTGCCTTTCTAAGGTTCTGTCAGAAATGCTTTTTAAAGCCTGGCTCGTATTTTTAGCATTTCTTGAGATGAGGTGCCTAATAATAAATCCTGATTTATAAGACAATAACTGAGGAGAAAATTAAGTCAGGTAAAAAAGCCTTAAAAGATTTTCTTTTCTGGCATCATAGTCAGGCAATACACAAAGGTATTCCCAGTAGGTGGTAGCAGACGAAAATACGGTTTATGGAACAACATACTTTTTCTTTCCTCCTTAGTGTATTTAAAGACTTTGACTTAAGCAGATGAGATTTTCCAGGTCGTAATGACAGAGCTAAAACTCCTCATCCATGACCTCCCATTTAGGCTACTGTCTTGCATGGTCGTAAGCAAATACCCTGAAGAACTTTGGGGTGGTAAAGCTGTTGTCTCCTATTCCTTGCATCCCTCACGTAATTCATTGCTTGGTTTCCTTAAGTATGAAACTATGATGATGCAAATACGTTAATTTAGCTTAATTTGTCTTTATATACTTCACTGCCATTATTCCAGAGATCATTTTCTTCATGGTGACCAAGGTCAGTAAAAGGGTGGAGTCTGTCCCTTATTAATGAGAGCATCCTTCTCTGGACAAAACCCTTTCAGAACTGTCACACCTGGTGGCCCTTGCTACTCAGGATGCTCTTTGTGGAAATTGGCATGGATTGTTTCTTTGATGGAACTGGTAGAGCTCCATTGTGTATAGGCATAATAAAACTTGTGAATTTGAAATAATTTGTAGCTGATTTTGAGACTGGTAAAGATATTGCCACCAAAGAACTGGCTTTTAGATGGGAGGAAATTAGCTTTTTAAACATTGAAAATACTACACATTTTCTTCCATATATGATAATAATAATAATAGTCAGTATTTTATAGTGACAGTCATTGCAAAGATTCCAATGAATTGGCTTAAAATAAACTATTGAGTATATAGAGTGAAATCATCCATAATGAGAAGATATCATCCATCATGGCAAGACACCAGTCTCTGAGATCTTTTGATCTGTTGTGTTTTGTTGAGGGTCGCTTACAGCTGACATCTTATTGAAAGAAACAAATGTGTGATAGAAATCTTGGCAGAAGTTCGTTTTTCAAAAAAAACAAGAAACTGTTTCTCTACTAAAAAAAGCCTTTTCAAAATAATGCTATTCACAAACCCACATTTTTTTGATGAACAGAAGCAGTCAAGAAAATTTTGATTATTATTTCAGTGCTTTCTTGGTACTCGATTTGATTTAAATATTCTTTTTTTTTAATTAAAAAATAATAATCATGAAATCTGCTGGACAGAAGCAATGATTATTTCCATATCTTAGCCCTGCTGTTTGCTTGATTGGGTTACCAAGAGACTGGCTATATTGGGAAAAAGGAAAAACTGACTGTTAAGCCTGTTGACCCAGGTTGACTACGGAGAAAAAAGATATCTTAAGCATTTATGGAATAATTTTTCTCCTCATCATAGCATGAACTCCCTGTTTTTCTCCTAAGGAAGATGCTGGCAGGCAATTGAATTATGAATTGGATGCTTAAACGTTACTTCGAGGAGCTAGTCATAATGTCATGATTCAGAAGAGCTACTGAAGACTTTATTTCATTTTTACTTATTTGCAAGTTAGTGTTATAGTTTAGTTTAATAAAATAAATTTCTTGCAAGTATTGAGTACAGAACAGAATTATCTTCATGTCAGTGAAACAATATTTTTCATGCCACTGAGATGAATATGTTGACCACTTATACTGAAATCCATGTCACCTACATGAATCGTTTTCAATATAGTTAGGGTATTATGTGGTAAGACAAACAGAAGGTGGAATTATAATAATTGTTTCCCCAGAATAATTTCACAAAGGCAATCAGCAAGATTATGAAATGTTGAACAACTTTTCCTGCACTAAAGCGCAGCAAATTTCACTTCCCAATTCCTTAATGCCTATTTTTCAATTTTCTGTGTTCTTTGCTAATTTTTTCTGACCCATTAAAAATGAAAAAGTTTGTTATCATTCATACATTTTTTTTTTACATTAAAACAGAGTGGTGTTTGTAAACTTTAAATTTTAAGAGATCACCGCCCATATACAAACAAATTTATTTTCTAAATAAATGTAAATACTCAAATAATTCAATAGTTATTGTAATATGTAACCCAAGAGAATAATTTAACTTATCTTACCTCTGTTTTCCACTATAACTCAGCATCTACAACAAATTCCATGGTAGATTCTCTTTTTATGTTGATATACTGCCCAGATTATTAAAATTATGCTGAAATTAGTTGCTTAAAAATGTGTATCCTACATGGAAAATTTTGAGCTTTCCATTTAAAAAATGAGAAAAAAAAAAAAAAGAAAGGATCAACGTATTAAAATGTTGCCAAAGATTTACTGTTTGAGATTTGTAGCATGGCTTTACATTCTTTTTTTTTCTTTTTTTTTTTTTTTGCAAGCTTGTATGTGTGTTGGAGGGGGTATAGGTCAGTTACAAGATGAAGAGCATCCCTTCTACAGCACCTCCATCTTCAAAAATTATGGTGTGAACCAGTTCAAGCTGTCTTGGGAAATGTAGTGCAGCAGAAGACTCTGGTGAGTGCAAGTGAACACAAATGAGCACAAAAGCCTTTGAAACATAACTTCCAGGAGGTACTAATGGAGCTCTTAGGAACAGTCCTCTGTAGTTTTAGTTCTGAGACAACTACAAAACAGTTTCATGAAACGTTTTACAGACTTGGAGGGAGAGGGAGGATCACAAATCAACCCCCCAAACTCTACTGTTTTCTCTTGAAGAACTTTTCAGTTGAGGCAATTCCAAAGTCTAATTATACTAAAAGCCAGATTATGATATATTACATAGACAAACATAGACCATAAATAAACATTAAGGTATGTGAAATGGAGCTAAATTATAGATAAAGGGTTCCCAAGCATCCCTGCTGTGTGTCTCCCCACCCACGTGTTTCTCTCCCTCATCGCTCAGGTGAATTTTCCCAGCCAGATGCACCAAGTACCAGGTGTGCTCACATCTGTTGTGCCAGTGAATCCTTTTGCTGAACATCTACAACAGGGCAGAGGCAGGGCAGACTGAAAGATTTTTTGCTGACAACCCCCCAGAAAAGGCTCTAATGAGAGCAGGAAGGCAACAGAGCTGTTGGACAATGTAGCTGGGTCCCTCCATTGCTCCAAGGAACTTAGTTATGTAGTGGCCCTGGAGACAAAGTGTTCAGCTTCGGTTTTCAGCTGTGGTCCCCTGATTGTGTTGGTGAAACCTTTTCCACGATGTCTTCTTTCTGCTATGCCCTCTGTGTCCTCTCTTCTCCATGTTCATCCCTATTTCAGTGATCTCAGAGCTATTTGCTTTCAGAAGGTAGGTCCTAGTGATACATATGCATTAAGGCCTGTCATCCTCCTGTCTTCTGAAGGATGGTAGCAGATGTATTGAAGAAAATACACACTTACATGAAGATGCAAACCTGTATAGACAGACCTATGCATGTAATAGGGTTTTGAGGGTGTCACCTAAGTCCAAAATGTGGATCCTTGAACTTCCTTTTGAATCCCAACCAAGCCAGGGTCAAGCAATATCCTCCCCTCTACCACCTGACACAAGGGCTAAATTACATTCTTCTTTTTAGGATCTACTGTTGGGTGGCTTAGAAGGGTCCCTGCTAATACCGAGGCTTCTGAGTCCCCTCCCTTGGAGCACTGCAGTACAACGATGGACCATTCCCTGTATTGCACCGTACTGAGGAATACGGCACCCCAAGGAGTTTTATTTGCACCATACAGCAAGCCCAAGTCAATACCGCACCTCTTTTTCTCTGTTAGCTCCTTCCATGGCTAACATTGCAACGAAACCTACGTAAGCAGGTGCCCTGGTTTGAGCAACTCAGTCATATGACTTCCATGGCATTTGTCGATATGTTCAGCTATGTAGGGTCACAAAGTCATCTGCAATGCATCTCTACTTGGGAGACACTTTCCCTAAAATCATCAATGCATAGTAAAAACTCATTTCACTGCAGCACTGGATTACAACACAGTAGGAGGAATCATGCTATGAAGAGAACACCACTGTCGGTAACTGCCTGTGGAGTACGTTCTGCTTGGAAAGGGGAAGAAAAAAATGTAGCAGGGGGAAAAAGGCACATTTTGGGTTTGAGTGTTGAAGTGCAATATAATTTCTAAAAATTGCCACAGTTATGGGGAGATGCTTGCTATCTGCACATATACAAGGAGGAGAGGGAGGAAAAGCCAGCAGGCTTTTTACAAGAGGATGACTGCTCATTTAGCTGGAACAGGTGACTGGAACTCATAAAGCAAAATACATTAAAAGCAATCACTTAAAAAGACTCTGCTGCAGAAGTAATTGTAAACCGGTGCTTTATATATGTTATGCATGTTTATATATAGATTTTGCTTGATCTACTGGGCCAAATTTAGGACTATGTTTAATTCCTAAGATGTACCACAGGTGGTGTAAGTGCAAATCTAAACAGACTTAAATGCAGTATCCCATACTGGTTTTAAATAAGCTACCAGAAAATTGAAGTTTTGAATGCTACTCTTGGAAAAGACAACATTTCCTTATTGTAGCATCAGGGAGGGTTAAATTATTGCTGGATTATGCTACAATGCAGATCACTGTTTAGATCTTGCATTTATTTTTTTGCTTTATTGATTTTTCACATTGTTACCACTAGAGCTTGCTACAATGCAATCAGATAGACTTTAATATATTCATTTCAAATCACTGAGCAATATAGATATCAAATTTCCAAGTCTCTACCTTGTAATCCCCAAATTAAAAGAAGGATTTTAATGTGTAGGGAAGGTAAATTTCAAAGTAGCCATCAGATAATTTTATAGGGCTGTTGTTAGGAGTTTCTCAGTATTTGCTTAGAGAATCCTATTAGTCTGGATTTGTGAGACAAGCTGAGAGAGACTTAGACAGACCCATATTCCATCATATTATGTCATTCTGTTTAAATCCAATTATTTAATGAAATAAGGTATTTTTGGCTGGGCTTTAATTTTAAAAGAGCAGGGACGAAGTTTCAACAATGTCAAAATAACTCATTGTGACATTTTTGATGAAAGCTTTTCAGCCATTCCTTGGCAAAACTGTTTTAATTTTAAAATCTTGTTTTGTTTTATAGCAAGTTTACATTTTGGAGTTGAACACTGACATAAAATTATTTGAATTATTAGAAAAACATATCTTTTTTTGTCCCACCTCTCCTGGACTTTTTTTTTTCCCAGATGTGATTTTGAAAAGTTTGGTTTTCTTTCCAACTAGAATGAAGCCATATTTCAAAATCTATAAATTTTTGGCAAACTGAAGTCCTCTATCATTCACACAGCTCCTCCCGTGATAAAATTTGTTAAGTCATTAAATGACAGTTGGCAAAAAATGAGATTATTTTCTCATCAACACTGAAGATTTGCTTGCTGAATCCGAATGCAACGGCTTATGAAGTTACACACAACTTCAGTTTGGAAGGAAAAACACCAGTGAAATCAAAGATAGAAAGAAATTATTATAACAGTCTCCCTCTGTGAATGCAGTCTTTTTTTGAGAGCTCCACCTTCCATTGATTTGTTCACTCTTGTTTTCAGTGGTCAAAACTATGGATCATTCAGTCAGATGGTTATTTCAGATCCTAATACAACTTAGTGACTAAAGCCAGCAGAGTTCTCTCTTACTTCCTTCCCGTGTAGGATTGAAAGCACACACCCAGCACCCAGCCTTTTGAGGAGCTTTTGAAGAAATATTATGTGTAAAGGGAAAGTTAAAATGGAAGCTTGTTCCAAGTGAGAAAATGCTAGAACTATTCATTTTTGCTCCTGTTTCGAAGACAGCAGTGTGCAACAGGTGAGAAAAGGTGAAAGATATGAAAATGACAGTGGAACAGGGGGTTATTTTAAGTTCATTGAGTGAACCACCGCATTGTTAGAGAAAGTGAACTTAAGAGTCAAGACCAGGAGAAAACAAAATTGCAAAAGCTCCACACTGAAATGAGAACCCTGACCAAGGTTGGCAGGAAGTAGCTGGAGGACTTACTACAGGGTACTAGTTTTTTCTTCTTTCTCTTATATGTGCTCTTCCCAGCTTCCATTGCACTATTCAATTCAGCGTGATACATGGACTTAACGTTTTCTTTTATTGTTACTCACAATGCCGTTGTGTCTGCTGTCCATACTAGTTTTGTTTGCCAGTGCTTTTGCGGTGCTCTGCAGTCATTGTGAGTAACCATAGGGCTTTAAGCAAAGATCATGGCAGCAGGGTTTTGCCCAAGGAGCCCAGAATTAAATTGGTCTATGTTTCATGTTCCTTCAAAAGTTATTCCATGACCAGCCGTCCCCAAGACATTTTTTTCAGTCTTACTGTTTTCTAAATATCTCTTTACCACTGAAATGTTAAATCAAAAGCAATTAAATATTTTTTCTTAGATTCTAGTAGGTCTGAGATGACTTTCTTCTCAATTAAGAGCTTCTACTCTAAGAAAATTACCTGTTTTATTCTTTTAATACAATCAGGTCAGTCTTTCTACATTCTATTTTTACTGCTTCTCTTCTCTGGTCATTGACCTTTATATGGCGTAGAACTGAGATTCCAGTGATGTGCAGTTTTGGTTTTTTTCTTCTGATCCGTATTTGAGAAGATAATGTAAAATGAACCAGCTGGCCCATACAGTACTCTACAGAGAGCACAGTTAAGTACCCTGCAGTCTTCCAGTAACTTTATGAATTTACTTGTAATACTTACACTATTATTTCAACAGGAATATAATTAACCTCACAGAATGTTAGTTGGAAGGATGCATTTTTTATAGGAACAGAGACGAAAATGTTTGCCTCCAAAATCTAGAATCCTGTTGGATCTCCTATTATTTATACTTGGATGTCCTTTCCTACTCTAAGCATCGCCTTCGTGTATATCCTAAAGCACTCTGAAAAGTATGACGTTAGACATATACATCAGCAATGCAGTAATATTTTTAGAGTCATCAGAGCCAAAATGACACAATTTTAATTTTTTTTTCTTTTTTCAGGCATCTTCCACATCACTTGCTCCATGTGCTATTTGTGATCTGCCAAGGATGTACAGAAAAAGAGACACCAATGAGAAGTGTCAATGAATGTATTTAGCATTACTTAAAAATAACTGCTTCCTTTGCATGCTCTTATTTGTATGATTTACAGGTTTATAAAAGGAAATAGGGCTAAAAAACCAGGATATATGGGTGAAAGGATCACTTTCCCGATTCAGAAAATGTAGGATGATAAAAATACTGGACTATATCTAGAAGACTTCTTCACTTAGATCATATAGTCCACAGTCCTTACGAATATGTCATCCTAACTCTGTACATGCAAGGCTGAACACAGGCAGAATTAAATGGATCACCTCATATGATTTTTTTTTTACCATACTTGCTGCATGGGAATAGCGTATGACAGTGTGCTAGCAAGCAATTTGGAGAAGCTCAGATGGATGTTCTTTACAATACAGAAACCCATTTTTAATTATTCCTATGGAAAGAAGAGACCATTTAGTGAGGTGGCCATTGTATTTTAGAGCACTATATATTAAATGAAAGACACACAAAATGTTTTTTTCTGAGACTGAAACACATTAATACATCAATTTTTTCCTTTGATCACTAAAAATCGATGGCACCACTGCTCTGTGTTTTCTGTATACACATTCTGGCCACATTGAATTTTACCCATTTCATTAATGCAGATGGTTCTTTTATGTGATGTTTAAGTATTTCTGAAATTCAACTTGTATTTTTTGGTGGGCTTATAATGAATTTTATGCTGTAGAGTGTTGTCAGTGGAAATGGACTACAGCACAATTATGTCAAATGGCAGGATCTTTCCTGCTCCCTGGGACATGGTTTCCATTCTCTACTGAAAGATCTTCAGAGAAAAATTAACACTATGCTCTCTGGCTTTCACAGGCATCTTTCTCTTTTTCTATTTCAGTGCGCCATCTATAGAAGTAATTTCGCTTATACAAGGGTGTTCCACTAGGAGTATTCCGGACCTCTACTTCATGGTATAGGATGCAATCTTATGTGTAAAGCCCAGGCCATGGCTGATTCATATGATTTCATTTGTATGTGAAACCAAACTGTTAGGTGGCAGATGAGAGCTATATTTAAATCATGGTATTTCAATGTCTTCCTGTGAATTTTTTCCCCCTAGGTTTTTTTTGGTTCTAAATTATTCTTGTTTAGAAATATAAAGACAATAAGAACTGAAAAAAAATTAATTTTAATAAAATGGTTTATTTGATCCACTGTCATTTTTCTACATTTTTGTTTCATTAAACCTTTAATTTTTTGGTTCCTACTCAACATGAACTCTCTTTGAAATTTCAAAACCTTTCCTTTAGCTGAAAAATATTTTCATACCAGTTCCAGTGTCAAATTTATGTTGTGAACATCAAGTGTTATTCATATTTATTTTCTGGTATTTCATAATGCTTTTATTTTTTGATAATTTAGTAATAAAACTATAATCTGTTTTTTCCTCTTGTATTTCATAAAAACAAAGGTCTGTTTTTCTAAAGGTCCATGAGGCTGATAGATTTTTAGCTTTTTTAGTCTATCCAGTGGGTATTTCTGCCTATGGGCTCCATCACCTTCTCCTCCTAATGCCGAGCCTGCTAAAGAACTGACACATTCACTCCCTTCCCCTGATAATCTAGAGTAAATGTAGAGAGAATTGTAATGTTTTGGGGCAACCTTCACTTAATCTTGTTCCCAAATTGCTTCTTTGATTTCTAATAGTTGAGAACAGGATTCATTTTTTCTTACAAATTTAAAAGAAGGCGAGACAGCAGCAGGCTAAATTTTCAGCTTGGAATTCAGTATGAATGACACAAAACTGCTCTGTCCTGGAAGCCACTACAGCACGGGAGTGTCTTAATTCATCCCACATATTTTTCTTCTGGAAGAGAATAAGTCACTGCAGCCTTCTAACAATGCAGCTCAGTACCCTTTATTAAAGGACTTAGACAACTGGCTGTCTGTTTCCATGGCCTTTTTTTTTCCCCCTGGTGAAATACGATGTTCCTGAAAGGGAAGGACTAGAAGCTTTAATTCGCACGAAATAAATACAAGGATATCTGCAAACTTTCACAACACTGCTTCACTGTGCTGTCCTCTGTCCTCACAGAATTTCTGTTCTAATTGCACTAATTCTGGCATAATATTTTGCAGTATTAGGACATAGTGTGACACACATGCATGCTCTATTGGCTTATTTATGTCCATCTTCAACATTTCCTAACATAATGTCTCTTGGCTGCAGAACAGTCTCTCAGATTCTGAATTAAAATAATCATCCCAAACCCTGAGAAGCATTGGTGCGGCAGTATGATTTCCTATGACATTTCTTTGATTTTTACAGAACTCCTATCCTGAGCAATATTATAGAGGTCCAATAGCTTGCCAAGTAAAATGACTGAACAAATGAGGAAGGATAAAAAAATTAAGGAGGAAAACATCCCTTGTTGATTCAGGCCATCCTAATATTTTCCTGCACAGCTTCTACTCTTCTTTTTCCATTTTTGCAGGGTACAAATTATGCAATAAATTCTGGATTCATATACCTCTTAGATTTGCGTGTCCTTCCTAGTGATCTGCATTGAATCTGCCGGTATCAGACTGTATGTTGGCTAAAGCAGGGCTTTTCTTTCCCTGACTGATATTAATTTTAATTTGAATATGTTGGTTGGAAATCACAGATGGTTTAACTTGGAGACTTTTTGATACTCTGGCTGAAGTTTCAGGTTATTTCTTCCCTCCTAGAGGTTGTTGTAGAAGTTTGGGGAACAGAATCTCGAGAGTGTCCTAGCAGACACGCTCAGGATACAGTAATGAGAAGTGCACTGCAAGCCCAGAATCCTAAATCAGGACTGGGTACAACATTCTGACCCTGAACAACGTGGATAGCTCAGTATGACACTGGAGTCATATTTTAAATAAGATTTTTGTGGTAATCCGCTCCCACAAAAGGTATTTTTTTATTCCTACTGGAAAGGAGAAAAATGACAGCATTAGTCAGATTCTACAGACTATTATATTCAAAGCTCCTTTTTCTTTGGGGAAGGCAAAGACTTGTGAATGATTTTTGATTAACCTCATTTATAATTTTTTCATTTGATGTCAGTGATGCAAAATGCAGCAGCTTTGAATCCTTAGCATGACACACACATCCTGCAAATCAGAAAATAAACGAAAACCAGACAAAAAGAATGTATCAGTGAAAGGGGAAAAAGTACTACTGCTAATATCACATTGAGAAAGAGGATAAACTGACAGAGAACACACACATTTTTCCATAGCAGACCAGATCTGGTCAGGACATGTTATGTCCATATGCAGAACGGCAAATAATATTAAAAGTCTTGTCTGCCATGTCTGCCAGAGATCTGGAAGTAGGATTGCGTCATAACAAATTTTTAATTCTAAATCTTCTTTTAATGAGCATTTTAACTGAATGCTGGATAAAGGTAAGCAGGTGTATATTCAGGCAGGAATATCTAGGTTCTGTTTTTATTCCCATGAGCATTTTCCTCATATTTTTGTGTCCAGTAGATCTTATGGGAGTCCTTGGGTGGTAGTGTAAGGCTCTGCTGACTGGGCCAGGAGCACCTGCAACGTCACGTTAAACCAAAGTCTTAGAAATAACAATCCTGCCACTTGACACATTTAAAAAGTTCTCAGGAGAAAAATTCTAACAAATTACTTAAAATTTGACTTTCATTCAGTAGATTCTTAGACTATTAAAAGTAAGTGACGGTAACTTTCTGAAACTTTCCCTATAATGCACATTAAGGGGATGACTAAGGCAACTTTGGTTACTCTGGGGCCTTTTTAAATCAAATGGCATTTTACCAGCACACAACTTAACTGCACCACAGAGGAAACAGTAACTGGCCGGTGTGTATTTTACATGAAAATAATAGATAAAAATCCGTGATTAAGATGGACTTGTATTATATACTCTATTGTGGACTGGGCTGCTCAAATTAAGCTGCAGTCCATGACAGCTCTCAGTCCCTTTAAACTAACTTTGTGGAGGCTATGGAGATCAGCCAAACTTTTTCCTAGAAAGTATCCTGGGTAGCAGGCACTGACCCTAGATATGAAGGTCGAGCCTATTTCAAACCAACTCTGGTCAGTACATCAGGTCTCTGAGACGTTAAATCTTCAAAGATATGTGTTGTCGTTCCTGACCAATTCCAGTAAAGGGAATAAACCACCAAAGGAAGTGCTGGACTCCTGGAATAAGGAGACTTCTGAGCTGTCCTTGGCTGAAAAGGCAGCTCAAGGGTTTCACGTGAGATTGGCATACATCAATTTACCTGTGGATTATACAGTTCTGTGTGTCTGTTTCAGCAACAGTATGGTGACTGCCTATTAGCGCTGGAAAGTACAGTGGAAACCGTTTTTTCCTGATGCAGCTCAGGCCATCTCATATGGATTGACCTCAAGCTCTCTGGAGCAAAGCTCTTTGCACTTTACTGTCCTTCAGGCATGGCAAGGAGCATTGTAGCCCACTGATATATTCACTTGAAATGCAGCTATCTCATTCCTGCTGTAGGCAATTAACTGGGAAAGGTGACATGAAAGGACAAGATGCAATAACTTTAATGAATACTTTCTCAGACAGAAAGGTTCTCAGGCCAGAAGTGATCATTATGATAATCTCTTCTGAACTTCTGTAAAGCACAGGACACTGTATTTCATTCAGGGAATCCTACAATGAGACCAATACTTAACAACAGTTTCAGCGAAATGTCAAAACTTAGAATTTCTTAAGGATATTCAACCCTTTAAGTTCAGAATAAGCACATATAAGATCCTCAAAGTGTGCTGTTATATTTTAGCAACAGACTTTCCTTTTATGTTCTAATTGAATCTGGCATATGCTGCTGGCACTTTGAATAGCATTGCCTTCCATATCATTCCAGCCAGCATAGAAAAATGCCATTCTCTTCCTTCTCATTTCAGTCAGTTTTTAGAATTTTTTTTTTCAATAGACAGTAAATAATGTGCATACATTTAATAAGAATTATGTCCCAAACAGGTGCAAATAATAGTTGATTAAAACAATCCTTTTTCTGTTCTCAGTAGTCAAGTCACTACTCACCCGTGTGAGGTCCAGAAGAAAGTAAGGGTGGACAAGCTTATTTCTGACAGCGATAGCGTACCTTGTTAACCTAAATTCTGGACAAATTAAAAAGATAATACATGTTGTCTCCATCCTTTTTATGATATTGACTTTTAAAAAGACACGTTTCACTGATAATTCCTTTGTTTCAGTTCAAGAGACTTGTATCACATTTCTCATTTGAGAGGTAAAATTCTTTTTCATTGTTTGGATCTTTCCATTCTCTGAGTCATGACTGCCTTCAATCTTTGGAAGAATTGTTTTGCATTAAAGTTGACACTGGAGTAATTTGTCTTTACAAATATAAAAGTCCTTTCCTTCCTCTTACATCAAGTATCTGCCCAGAGAGAGTTTGCCATTTGAGTTTTGTGGGTAGGACATAACATATGTGCAATTAATTGGCTGCGTTTGTCAAAAGAAGAATATTTAATCATAAAGGCAAAAGGCTTTTGTTCTCTGCAGAGAGCAATTCGTGCTAAATGAAGCTGTCCCTTCCCTTACCTCATGATACACCATCTTAAGATGTGTCTTTCCTTGTTAATAGAATAGTAATTAAGGTGAGAAATGCTGAGTTTTAGAATTATCCAAGAAGGGATAGCGACCTCTATAATACTTACTGAGTTATACTACCTTTGCTCTACGTTACATATGTCATTCTCATTCTCATCTGGACTTTTTATGACTTGCCCCTCCCCAGATCCCTCAAGTTATGTACTTCATGGGATATGTTCTGTTAGCCTGTCTGTTCTCCCTACAAGTCTAATCCTAAATCTGTCCACATAAGTAGACATATTCTGTTGGTTTATGGCACCTTGTGTTGCCCTTTCAACTCTTAGCCTTCTGTTTTTTGGTACCTTTGTTGACCTTAAGCATCATCCTTCTTCACCTTGACTTTATGACCTTCTCTTTAAATACAACATTATTTTTTGCCCATTTTGTAGTTTAAGTTTTAGGTTTCTTCTGGAAACTCAATGTTCGGTTTTTGTTGGTGAAATTCTTGTAAAATTAATGTTTTATTTTGCACTTTTTTTTTTTGGTTGTGCTTGGCCATTGTATTCACATCATAAGATGAACTAGACTCTCAAAACAGGTGCCTCAATGACTGCCCCTTAGAAAACTATGAACCTAAATAGTACAGCCTCATGTTCAGAGTTATAAGTTATCTGCTACTTACTCTGCTCTCAGTGACAATACTGGGCTTCAGATATTGGGCTTTGTTGTTTATGTATGGAAGACAAGGTTAATCTCACCAACATCCAGCTAAAAATCATATGTCCAGATGAAGCCAGTCATCTAACTGCCATGTGTGGTCATTAAAGAGAGAAGATGATTACCTCATCCTAAAATAAACAGTGACTGAGAGAAGTTGTGTCTTCTTTCCTCTAGTGAGAGCAATTGGATGAGGTGGGTGTTCAGCTGAAATTAGATTTTTACTTGCTAGTTAGCAAAATTAGGTGAAAGGAATCCCATTGTTGGTGCAGAAAAAAAAAGAAGACCTTTCACTAAATTATAATTATTGACCTGAGCTGATTTGCACACTTTGTTTTAGCTTTTTCAGATTTTCTTCTAGTCTACCAGGGCATATCCAAATCAATATTAATGTCAGTACTTCAGCTAGCATATACCACCTTCCCATGCAAAGCAAATATTCTTACTAGATTAACAGAACTATTTCACGGTGTATATCTTGAAGATTTTTTTTTACGCTCCATGAATCTTATATGAAGTAAGTAATCCAAGTTTAAGAGCAGATCTACATAGAAAAAATGTCCTTGCCATCCCCTCTGCCTCATGCACCAGTTCAATAGCATCCTTTTCTATAGCCTGAGCGTTCTTGAATAGTCATAAACAAATCCATGACAGACCTTGCAAAGCAGCATGTGTACGTGAAAGTGGGCCCAGTTTATTTCACATAGTTAGCAGATGTATTGAAATCCTGTTCAGCATACACGGTTTTGTCAATTTTTGCAAAGAGCAAAACACTCATAGGTTTTTCTGTTGTACGTTACTGAAGACTATTTTAAGCACAAAAATTCTGTATTTGTATGATGAGAGTGAGTATACTGTTGGTAATTTGAAGATGAACTGTCTGTCAGTGAAACCTGATTTTCAAGGGTTAAATTCAAGGATGCACTGTATTGTTTCCAACATGCGTCCCTGATAGAATAATGACTTTGATGCTGAGAAGGCTGCATTTGAAATGCGTGAAAGACATCTCTAATACCTCCCATGCTAGAGGTAATGCTGATTGATAAACAGGCTTCTCATCCTCATAGATAAATAGATAAACAGAATAAGAAGCTAACACGATAGTTTTGGATCATAGTAACTTCTTTTTATCTAAAAAACCAATAACTATATCTGATGCTCATAACATCATGAGTTTATCATGGAAATATGAGACTAGAACTAAAATTAAGAGAGAGGTAATATACTCAGAGGTACAATGCAACATATAAACAATCTTTAAAGATTCCCAATATTTTGAGGAGATGAACTGGCATTTAACTCTTTTATTGCTAGAAACAACTCATAGAAAACTGTACTTCTATTCACCCTGGCTAGGAGGATTTCTTATTTAAAATTTGGGAGGCCAGAGGTAGGGATACTAGGAGGACTGAAAATCTGCAATCCCCTTCATTGACAATGACTGATACTGTGTATACCCTACCATACAACATGAGCCGTGCAATGCTTGTGCCCAGATTTCCATCAAGTGTACAGTTGCACCCAGGTTTGAATGGTGAAGCTTAAGGGAGCTCCACAGCTCCCTGTAGCTCACCAATGAATTGAGCTCCCAGGTTATGCAAGAAAGCTGGGTTCAGAGTCAGTCCTGGAGGGGGAGATGCAGGGGATGGAGGTGCTGTTGGCAAGATGATGGCAGCTGTGTTTAACAATTCGTCTGTCGTTTAACAAACAGTCTGGCAATATCAAAAACTCTGCATAGAAAAGTGAATAAACCCTGTTTTACCCAACTCTGTGTGGCTCCACTGATGCATCTGAAGCAAGTGGGTGGAAAAGGAAGGCTGAAGGACTCAGCCTGGAGAAGACAAGGCTCCAGGAAGACCTTGTAGCAGCCTTTCAGTACGTAAAGGGGGCCTATAGGAGAGATGGGGACGGACTTTTTATGAGGGAGTGGAGCAATAGGATGAGGGGTAATGGTTTTAAACGGAAAGAGGGGAAATTTAGATTAGATATTAGGAAGAAATTCTTTACTGTGAGGGTGGTGAGACACTGGATCACGTTGCCCAGAGAAGTTGTGAATGCCCCATCCCTGGAAGTGTTCAAGGCCAGTTTGGATGGGACTTTGAGCAAGGAACTCTGGGAGTGGATTTTTGGTTTCCCAACTTTAGGTGATCTGTCTTTGACACAAAATACTTTGGCTAGAGAAATAGTGGATTTGATAGCAATGCTCTGTGATACTCAGTAGAATACCTATTTTGGCCAACTGCTTCAACTTTGAAGATTAAGTAATGCTGATCACCTCTCCAGAGTGATTTGACAATTTATCTTAGTTAATTGGGCTTCGGTTAAGGTTGAGGGATTTAACTTGGCCTACCGCCCATCTAGATCAGCGGAGCCAACAAAATATAATTTAAAAATAAATGTACAGACTCCATTTCAGCTTTTGTGGAGGTCACACATGATTTGTTCTGACTTAGCTTTAGTTTCTCTTAATTTTGCTCTAAAAATGATGTAACAATAACATTCAAACTTTCACAGAGAAACTTTTAAAAGAGACATCTAGGCATTCTCTGTTAGTTTTGGGGGATGACTTGAATGTTTGGGAGTATTTTATATAAATAAAATGGCACTTTCCCCCTTGTTCCAAAGTTGTTCCAAAGGAAATTTTATGTTTCCATATTTTTTTAATTTTACGTACCTTAGTATATCCTTGAACATACGCCTAAATCCAAATCTTCCTTTCTTCCCTTCTCCTTCCATTACTCCTCCCAGCATCTCACAACAGAAACAATAATAGCAAAAGTGAAAAATATTTTGCTCTCTGTTTCTCTCAACGGTGATGTTTAAAACCTGTGAACAAATTAAGAAACCCTTATGAAGATGTAGACTAGTGCTTCCCAAGATGATCTGCAGAATCCTATTGATTACGGAGGGTTTCCAGCTAAGAGTTTGATGATTGAGGTGAATGATGATCTGCGGGAATTTTTGAGCAATGACGGTCATTATGATTAAGAAGTTTGGGAAGGACTGTTTGGAAAAATACGTGTAACTTAATGACTGGTCAACATTTGTCTGTCAAAATTGTTTTGCAATGGAAAATAGGTTTTGGAAACGACCTGAATTTGTGCTCGCTGCAGGAAATCACAGCTTTGCCTTGCGGGACTTGTACAGCGGCTTTGCAGCCTCATCCAGACTCCTCTGCCAGACTTCATATCCTCTTCAGGTATTACCAGGTGCCAATTATTGCCAGGGCAGTGATGCACCAGAGGTATCATGGCCAAAAGAAAAATCATAACTTCCCAGTCAGTGTAAATCACTCTTAAAACTCAGGATCAGAGTCTCAAACCAGGACACCTTCTGTAACGCCAATCTGAGACACCTTTGGCCTTCTGCTGAGGAAAGCTGAGTGCCTATGAATTACAGTGTGTCCAGCTGGACCACTGGCTGCTCAGAATCTGTGAAAAGCTAAGCTCTTCCAAATACGACCTGTAGAAAAACAGGGTCTTAAAGTTAGATTTATTAAGCTAGAAGTACTTAAAATGTTCTTATCATTGACTTTCAAACATTGCATTGACTTTCAAATTCATATTTAGGTACTGAAATTAATGGTTTTATTTTCAGATCTCTTTCTTTGACTTATACTGCAGCTGCTTGTTGCTCAGCTCCTTTGAAAAATGAAGCTCTTTATTTAGATCCTAAGGGTAGGTTTAAGATCCCAGATTATTCTCTTCCTTCTGGTATCAGCTTAACTCTGTGATTATATTAATTGCCAGGTGTTGGGCTGAAAAGGCACATTACACCTTTGGAGCAAGGGCAAAAGTGCTATTTTCAGAGGGAGTTTAATTAATTTTTAAAGATTTATTGTGAGTGATTATATTGCAAGGTATGCATTCACCTAGGCAGTTTTCTGTATATCTGTCAGAGGAAGAAGTCAAATATACAGACTGGAAAAACAAATGTGCTTTCTCTGAGGAGTTAAAAGCGATTTAGAGAGTGCAACATGATGGATCCAGGTTTTCCTGCTGCAGCTGAAATCCTCACTGCTCTTGGCTTCCTAGCAACAGTGCCTTCCTAACTCATGACTGGAGTCAGTACAGACATAAATCAGTCTGTCATTCATTATATAATTGATCAATCTATTGGCACTTCTTATGAGAACTGATCTATATCTTTTAGCCAAGACACACAATGGCAGCAGTGAGTACCAATATCGTGCAAACAATATAGAAAATGATACTTTTGCTTACAATTTGTCTAGCCTGTCCTGTCCTCTCTCCCTCCCTCCCTCAGAATATCTTGAAAGATTCAGAGGCTATGGATATCATGTAGCATGTCAAAAAACATCCGTCACCTGAAAGACAAAATGAAAAGGGAAAAGCCCTCATCCAGCGCACTGCTGCCCTCTTTGTCTTCTTAGGATACTTCATTGTATTGACCCCTGCTATTAATGAAGGACTTACGGGCTCTCACCCTCACATAGGACCTTAGAAACCTGTTTCCTCCCCCTCCCTAGGTCTTACCAACTAATATCCTCTCTCTCTCTCCATTCATATTGCCCCACCCAGGCGAGTCATTAATTATGGCCAGGTTTCCAGAATAACTGTTCAGGTGCAGATTTAATGGGAAGAAACTGTATTTCTCCTACACCTGGTTCAGTTTCCCTTTCACTTTACTGGTGCAACACTGAACACTCACATGACCCCAGATATCTGGGATATTAGCTTCTCTCTGATTTTTGAGTACAGAAAGGTGATTTGAGCTGTATTCTTCTCTCTCTTGCACTCTCCACTGCCCCTCTAGTCTGATTAAGGGGAATCGAAAATCCAATTAATTTTTAAGACACAATTGGATTAGTTCATTGAGATGGATCTTATGAGGAAGCAATCTAGTACATCAGACTGATGAACTGATGATGAACTTGATCACAGAGATGCTTTCTTAAATTGTGTGCTTGTACAAGCTTGGACTGGCCATTGCTACATCGTTCAGTCTGGGGTTTTTTGAATGAAAGCAAAAAATTATTATTGTTAAATCCACCTTGCTTTCCACTGATCAAATTCTAAGTCAGACTAACCTTGCATTCAGCTTTCTTGTCCACCCCTGTCTGCCCTTGAGAGTTCTTACCTTTTATGTGTCCTTTCTTCAGATTGTAAGATCTTCAGGTCAAGGACCTTGTCCTCATGTGTTTTTGCTTCTCCGTTCAAAAATGTTCATATTTATACAGAATCATCTGTATTGCCTTTCAGACTTACGCACGATTCAGAAAGCTGCACACAGCTGCACACAAAAAAATGATGATTTTTTTGATAAGGCAGACATTTTCTTTCTTGTTGGTGTTTTTAGCAGTTACCAGCATACAGTTTAGTTTGCAAAAGCCTCTTCTAACTCTGAGAAGGGCAAATCCCCCTGGCTGATGTTAGGGATAGAAATAAATATGAAAGTGGCCAAGTGAAGAATAGCATACGGTGTGGCTTGATGTCTTCTCAGGGAAGTGGATTTAGAATATTAATTCTTCAAGTGACTTTACATTCTCCGTTCTCAGTTCCATTCTCATGAGCAAGATTGGAAAGAGGATTTCCACTTTAGGGCATTTAAGCTCCATGCTAACCGATCCCTGTAAGATCTACACGTTAGTCTATATAGGAGTCAATCTTATCCATGGTTAGGATTTTGATAACATATTTGTGTAAGATGAATAATTTTATCTTTGCTTAGCACTGGTACAGAAATTTTAAACTCCCTGTTTTTTTTTTGTAGAACTATTTGCAGGATGATTTCACAGCATGAAAGACAAGACAATTTGTTATATATATTCAGTGCTCATGCCTCAGTTTCTCATGCCTCAGTTTCTGTATTTCTAAGTAATTTGTCTTCAAGTAGAGGACACAGTTCAACTGCATATGGGTAGCTCTTGTGGGTAGAGATCTCAATCCAATATCTGTTGGGAAAACCTGTTATCAGTTGGGATGGTTGGGGAAGGTCTGGAAAACGAATATCACAATTTAGTCTAGAAACACAAAAGAAATGGGATTTAATGCTGAATGGCAGTAGTGGCTGCCAGACTACAGAGTGCCCCAGAGTCCAGCTTGGTGAGACATCTATGTGAGTTATGTCATTGATTCATGACATGGCTTAGACTATCACAACTTGATTGACTGTTTCTATGAGATAGGATTTTTGTCTTTCATGATATCTTGTTCCAGAGATTTTACTACTTTAAAAAAAAATATATATTTTTGAATTTTTTTAACTCATGGCAGTTAAAAATTTAGCTATGCAAGTAAGATCTTACTGAAGCCTTGGACACTGCTTGCAGTAAGGAGAGCTCCCCAGCAGGACTTAACACTCTATAACTAGTTCCTGAATGAATAATAATTCCAAATGCTGAAAAAATATCCTGCAGTTTACATCTCAGCTTTTCTATGATATTCTGATTCTGCCAATGATGTGCAGCTTTCATGCCAGGATTCTAACGAAAGTTTAAGCTTTTTTTCTTTAGAAAGCAGAACGACACTAGTATGAATGAAAGTCCAGAATCATTCATTACTTTTGCTTTTATTGTTTTTAGAGAGAGATTTATGACCTTGTTTTTTTCTTTTTTTTTCCTGAGTGATAAAACTATATGTATTAAAGAATAAAGAGCTCAAACTGCCAAAAAAGTTTTTGCAAGCCATCACTCAGAGAAAATGTACAGCAAACTCAATTTGTAATAATGCAGCAATGTCAAAACAGAAGTCAGTTTATTCACAATTTAAATACATTGCATGAATGTAGAGTTCCAACTAATAAATAAAATAATTGTTGTTTTCATTAAAGTAGCAGTGCAAAAAGTCCAAAGATTTCATATCAAGTCTGGATAGCATGTGATGCTCTAGAGAGAAATTAAAACAACCCAGCTATCTGCAAAGATTACTATCCATTGCAGACATGACCTCTGAAAGGTCATCTGGGAAAAATCTGAAAAAAGATAGAGACAAAAAAGGTCAAAATTTCAAATCATAACACTTATGGAACTTCTGTTAACTCACAAGCAATATTTTGAAGGTCTTTTTAATGCCTTTTAAGCTTTCTACTTTGTCTTTGATACTAATATGGTAGCTTCTTGATCAAAGCAGTATTCTAAGACAAATGTAGTAATTGACTGTAATTGTAGTTGTAGCTGTTTGCAGCTATAACTCTATGCTAGTAATGGTGTTGTAATCAAATAAGGAAACAACCCAACCTTCCCTCATTCCCTTCTGCTTTTTTACTTCATGTCTGAAATGTCTCACATCTTTCCAGATATTTCTTCTCCCAGCCTTCTTCAGGACTTCCCTCACCTCTACCTTTTCCCCACTGTAAAGCAACTTTGCTTTCCCTGGAGTAATGATTACAGCTATGAAATGGCATCTTTACAGGAAACATTTAAATGGAATAGGACTCTTTAGTCTAGATGACAGATGTCTGAGGGAGGATACTACAAGTTTACACACTTCTCTGAGTTTTTAATGGGCAAGGTGAGACAGCATGTTCAAAATAACCAAGGGAAGGTGTCTATCTATCAATGCATATAACTAAGTTGTGGAATTCCTTACTAAAACATGTTGCATATGCCAAAGGTTTGCATTGATTCAACAACGAACTGGAAGAAAAAAACTCAAAAACCCTCACAATGATTAAGCATTATTCAATACAAAAACAATACCTCTCTCTTAAATTTTACGAGTTGCAAATTGTTGGAACCTGAGCGATTCCTATTCCTAAGATATCCATTTGTGACCAGTGTTAGAAACAAGTTAAGAACCCTTGATATGACCTGGCAGGTCAATCTTGTGCTCCTCTGTGTGTTTGCTCTCTTTGAGCTGTCTGTTTTCCAGTTGGCTCCTTGCCTCCCCTTTGAAGCCAAGTTTATAATCTCTTCCTTCATTACCTTTGACTAGTTATCTGGGGATAAGTTTGTGGTCATTTCTCTTGCTGAGGTCTGACATTCAACTCATTGAAGGTAAAAGAGAGTCACTGAAAACCTGACAAAATTAGTTGTTTTGTAGGCATCAGAACAGCTAAGAAACATCTGTGATGCTATATGCTTGAAAGAAGACGACAGTGGGGATGCATTGCTTGCAGCACAATGTTACTTCAGTCCTTCTTGTCCTTCCCCCTTAAAGTTTCAGACCAGAGTTTTACAATCAAGCCAATTTAGAGTATTTATTTTTTTAGGAAAATGTGTTACTGACTGTGTGAGCCAATGCAGGCAGGACGCAGGAGCAACCACAAACCATAGACGAAAGGCAAAAAACAAATTTAATCTCGATGCCTCACAGACTGGGGAATCTCCGAAGCAGCACCTGGGCAGAGGGACGCAAACAGGGACGCTGGCACCGCGGCGTGAGAGAGAGTTCTTGTTAGCAAAAGTCCTTGGCAGCGAGAGAGTCCTTGTTAGCAAGAGTGAGCATGGACTCCCTGTTCTTGTTGGTATTTAAAAGGTTCAAACAGGCATAGCTTCCTCACTTTGCTTTGACCTTCTTCCACAACAGGCCAGGATTCTCAAGCAGCTAGATAAGGTGTCCCTGAGCCCATCACAGACTTATGTTATCTAAGTGCAAGTGTTTTCCTTGCAAGCACCTGAGACTGAATAATGATTAGTGTGATATATGTGCTTTCCAGCACCCCAGGTGCAGGTCACTTGAGTGTATTTACAGTCCTCCTCGCCAATCTTCCATTGCTTTCCCACACTGACACAATTCCTGCTACTTTGTCTTCATAGAAACACTTCATAACCTACTCACTTCATGGCCGAATCTACCTGCCCTGTAGTAACTTCCAATATCAAGTCAATCCTTGGCTCCCAAGACCACTTGACACACGTGTGCTTTTCAGGTCACCAGAACACATCTGACAAGAGCTGCCTCAGGTCTGAGAAGAGGTAGCTTTTACTTGCTCCAGCTGAGCTGTCTTGTTCCAGTTCGAGAACAAGGTGTTGTTGACAAACACTTAAGAAATGGGAGCACTGTGATGCCAAGGAAGACTGTTGCTCCTGCTGGGGAATCTCCCACTGCTGAACTTGAAATGTAACCAAGATAAGCCTCTAAATACTCCCATGCAGATGTCAATTATAGTTGGCTCCTGCCAACTTCAACAGAGATGAACCTGAACTTCAAAGGAGCAGATTACATTTTTTTTTCAGAAGCGTGGTAGCTATGGTCCCCTGGAAGGCAGCTCTGAAGGGCAAAACAGCTTAGGAAATCTAGCAGGCCTTTAAGGACACCTTCCCCCAAATGCAAGAACAGTCCATCCCAATGCTCAGGAAAAGCAGTAGAGGTACCAGGAGACCAGCTTGAATAAACAGCAGATTCCTCTTGGTGGTGTAGCTCCTGTGCAGAAAGGTAGTATATAGAATGTACAAGGACAGTACAGGCTGTAAATGAGGAATTTAGAAACTCTGTCTGGCTACGGAGGGTTGATGTTAGGAAAGCCAAAGCTCAGCTGTGTTTAAGACTTGCAAGGCCTTGAGGATGACAAGCAGAGCTTCTACTGATACATTAGTAGCAAAAAGCTGAACAAGGTAAACATGGACCCACTGGTCAATGATTCAGGCAATTTGGAGACTAGGTAAGTCTGCAGTACTCAATGCCGTATTTGTCTCAGTCTTCACCAGGAAAGTCTCCCAGGCCTCTATGCTTGCAGGCAGGGTTCAAGGAGAGAACTACCAGCAATGGGTGAAGTTCAAGTCAGGAATTATTTGAGAGAACTTGACCCATAAATGTCCATGAGACCTGCATCCAGGTCCCTGATAAAAACTGGCTGGTGTCCTTGCAAGGCCACTGTCTTTTAGAGATCAGTGGAGGTTTCTGACTGTAGAAAGGCAAATGTTGCCTTTCTTCAAAAGGCATCTTCAAAAAAGTCCGAAAGGATGCTGCAGAGCACTGCAAGCCGGTCGATCTCAGTTTGGTTTTTTGGAACATATGAAGCGTTTCCTCCTGAAACACATTTCTGGTGACAAGAAGAAGGTTGCTGCAAAGTCAGCACGTATTTACTAATGGTAAATCATGCTTGACCAACCTGATTACCTTCTGTGATGAAAAGACTGGATTTGTGGACAAGGGAAGAGTGGTGAACGTGATTTACTTTGTTTTTAGCAAGGCTTTGGACACTGTCTCCCACATTATTCTCATACACAATTTGGGATGTTATGGTCTGGATGGACGGAAACTACTGGTTAGATTATCAGACTTAGATGGCGGTGCTTAATGGGTCATGCTCTATCAGGCAGCAGGTAACAAGAGGAGTACCACAATGGACTTGTTCTATTTAATAACTGTATCAATATCTTGAAGGAGGTGACTTGACATCTTGTCAAGTTTCCAGTTGACACCATACTGACAGTTGATCTAGTCAAGGGGTAGGGCTGACATCCAGGGGGACCTAGACAGGAGGAAGGAATCCACTAGCAGAAATCTTATGAAATTCATGAGGACAAATGCAAAATCCTTTACGTGGGAAAGAAGAGCCCCTGGTGATGAGGCAGGCTTGGTACTGGGTGCCTAGGGAGCTGCTCTGCCTGAAGGGCCCTGGTGTTTGTGGAAGACAGTGGGCTGAATAGGAGCCTACAGTGTGCCCCAGCAGCATGGCAGGTTATTACAACTTCTTGGGCTGCATTAATAGGATCACAACCATCAGATCAAATGGAATGATTTTGCCCTTTTACTTGGCACTCATTAAACTACATTTGGACTACTGCACCCAGTTTTGGTTCCCCAAGTACAGGAAAGACATCAGTAAACTGGAGCAAGTTCAGTGGGGGGACACTAGTTCAGTCAGGGCTTAGCAGTTGCCCTGTGAGGGGAGGCTGTGGTACCAGGGCTGACTTAGCCTGGAGAGAAGATGGCTTCGGGGAACACAACAGCAGCCCCTGGTACCTGCAGTGAGATTATGGAGAAGATGGAGATGGACTCTTCACAGTGGTGCATGGTGGAAGTATGAGAGACAACAGGCGTTTCAGCTGGATAAATAAAACAAGAGACGTTTCAGCTGGATAAATAAACTTAATAGACAACTGGATAATAATAATTCTCATGGCTGGCTATAATAATTCTCATTGTTTCTCTTCTTTCTTAGTTAAATTTGGACAATTCTTTTAGGAAGGTCAATTGTCAACAATATTAATAAAGATCATCACACCTGCAATGTTGCAGTTAGCTGAATCTACCCCTCTGTGCTGTTTAGGAATATAGTTCATCCTAGCACTAGGCAGTCTAAAAATCTGAGAAAAAAAAATGGGCTAGAGTTCCATCATAAATCAAGTGGATTTGGAAACTACGTTATCTAGATCTGGACTCTGTTCATCTGACCTGCTGTCTGTAAATCTGCTGCCTGCCTCAAAATGTCTGTTTTAGAAAAAGCACAAGTAAATCATACACGCTGTGACCACTGAAAACAAGCAAAAAACCCCTACTCATGTATTTGAACGTAAGCTGTAATTTTAAAAGGATCAAGTTTAACAGCTGAACTAAAAAGAAAGTGATTAAGTTGGGAGTGATAAAAGCTAAGGTCTAGAGTGTCCAGAATTAATACTTTTATCAGAGTCCTATGATTGTTTATTATAAGTCTGCAGTACATGCGGTTTTCCAAATATTTCCAAAACAGAAAGAAGTCAGAACCTGGAAATTAGAAGAATAAAAGGTAGTTATGAGGTAGGACCTCCCCCCACAAAACAAAACAGAACAACAAAACCCTGAAAAAAATGATAGATTGGGAGAAAGAATAGATGTAGCAAAAGTGATTTGGAGACTGACAGCACAAACTGAATTGTTTTTGTAAAAAGTATTGCAAATGGGAGCTGGCAGAAGGAACTCAAACTCATTGATTTAAAGGAATTTAACAGACATACCATCCTCAGTCAGTGTTATTTCCTTATCTAGGGAATGACATCAGATGTCTTATCACATACTCTACTTTACTGGATCCAAAAGGGAACTTTCAGATCACCACATGGCAGCCTTGGGGTGGGCGGGTAATGAAGAATTCATAATTTGGCCCTACTTCTCTGTATTTAACCACTTAAGAACAGTTCCCCAATGCAAACTGTTTACTGATGCAGTAACATTATTCAAAGACCAGGGTAAACTTTCAGCTGTTCTGCTTGGCATCTGCTAGGTTACATTCTTCAGACCATTCCCATTCCCAGAGTTTGTGCCCATCAAGGAATGCTGAACCACTTCCACGAATGCCCTCTTATGACAGGAGACTTGGAGAAATTAAAGGATATGGGAAAACCGGTGTCAAATGTCATGGAGCACCAGTTTACTTATTCAGATAGTCTAAGGAAGAATGATGTCAATCACCATGTCGAACTAGGTGAACTCAACTGAGTGAATAAGTTCAGGGAACCCTAGACAGCTTTAGAAGTGAAACAAAGACCACAGATCTTGGAAGAGGTGCCCAGACCTTAGAAAAGTGGAGGATTTTATGCTTATTCAGATTCAGACTCTGTGAAAGATGAATGTGGGTGCTCTGTTTCTGAATCTAGGTCAGCCTGTGAATGCTTCTCCTTTACCCTTTCTACTCTACATTGTCCTTCTCCAGTCAGAGTGAAATGACAGTAGATCATCTTTGGCAAATTGTATACAGGGCTTGTAATTAGAAGAAAACTTCTGAACTCAAGATTGCTTCAAACCTCTCAAGCATTTTATGAGGTACTTAAAATGAGATTAAAGTAATCATCATCAATATGCCATTTTAATCTCTAAGAAAAATGGTCATGTTGTCAGTTTGATAACTATTCCAGTTGTTCAAGACTGCTCAGATTTAAATATATCCTTAGGAGCCACAAGCTCTTGCACATTTAGATGCAGGTCTTCTTTGCCAAGAAAACATCATTATTGTCACTTATAATAAAGCATTGATGGCCATTTGCAATATGTTTTATCCTCAAGTATCAGAGTAATAACAGCACAATTTTCTTACTGATGAGCAACAGAGAGATGTACAGGAAATTTTAATTTAATTGAAACTAAAGTTTTGTGGTAGAAACTAATACCCATTAAGTTTCTAACTAGAAAATGTAGGTAGGTATGTGGACTTAGATACCTATATTATTTCCTTCCCACCCCCCACCTTAATTTAATCTGTATCTTTTCAGATTATTCCCATTATGTATTACTAATGGTACTGCATAGACGTTCCAGGCAAGAGCGGGAGCTGATCATACTAGGGATTATATGAACATGCGGGAAAGTTGGTTACTGCCACAGAGATATGTTAATGCCGAGGTCAGCTGTATCCTAGGAAAAAGCCTGGGTTCAGCAGTCAATTCTCGGGTGTGGTTGCATAGCTGTGATTTTGCTGCATGGCAATAACATCTGAATCTGGCTTTTCTGAAGTGGAGACTTACCCCTTGAGGACAGATAGTAGATGAGGCTGTGAAACTAAAAAATGCTATATATGAGTCCAAGTTGATGGATAGAAAAGGAAAAGGTCTTGACTGAGACAAAGGTAATACCTCACGAAGAGGCTTAAGGTTAAATAGACCTAGTAGTAAGACCCCACCAATGGACATTGAGCATTTCAGATAAGGTTTCAGAGGAAAATTCCTGATAACTCTGAGCCAAGGCTGCTTGTAAAACCACAATTACGACCTGAGTCCCCATCCCACCTCTTGTGAAGGAACAAGAAACTAAGTTTGCTGTAGTTGGCAAGAGTCATATGTAGCTTGCTCTCAGTTGATTTATCAAACTTGAAATGAGACAGTGCAATCTTGATGCTGTTCCAGTCAAACATCAGCAAGCACCTGGCTCAGCAGCTCTGCAGCAATCCTGATGGGCGGCCTTGGATCCAGGGCACCGTTTCCTTTGGCAGAGAATTTCAAACTGTCTTGTGTTACAAATCGGAAATGCCACAAGATATTGAAATCCCTTGTGAGTCTACCATTCTCTGTCCAATGCTACTTTCTGCTCTATGTACCTTGGCTGTCAGCCAACAAGAGATTTCCTTAGATTGAAAAATCCTGTGCCAGCTGGATTCACCAGACCTGTGGCCTCCCTGTACTATTAGAGTGGCACAGCAGGCCTCTAAGGCTGATGAGAAACTGGTCTTGAATGTCCAAGCAAAAGGGCAGGAAAATTCTCTGCAGGATTTTTCTTTTTTAGCAGATGGTGATAAAAGTCAGCACTTGCCCATTGACAATCACTGCCATTTAGGAGTTTTTAAGGACCAGATAATTTTAGAACAAACTTATTTCAAAACAACTGTGAAAGTAACTCCTGGTGTCATGGTATCAGAGAAGAAATGGTGACCAAGGATAGCAAGCTCTTCTCTTCTTTGCATAGGACTATGCAAAGTTGAATCCAGCTATGGTCCGCATGAGTGGCTGTATGATTCGATGTGCTACCACACCTGCCAATGCTGTTGCTGTGTGGTTTTCTGGCACTCCTGATAATTCTTTATGTATTCTTGAGGCTCCACTGTAAAATCATTTTAAATAAGCACACCAAACACTTCAGTTAACGCTGTCTGTCAACAAGCAGGTGTTTGGCAAGCAATTTCCCAGGAGTGTCACAGTCACATTGTGCATTAATGATCCATACAATCACTTGTGTCGCAGGATACATGCCAAGTCTCAAATTGAACCTCTTTCCATAAGTAATTTGCGGGATCAGCAGGTTCAAAAACTAACTAAAGTTCCAAATTTTGGAATATGTGGTTACCATATCATTCCCCAGGATTGTTATTTTGTTCACTCTTACACAAATTCTGACTAGAACCAAAAGCACACTGAAATCATATGGGATAAAAGCTGATTGCACCATACCTGCACCTCCAGGGAAACAAAGATGACTACAAAAAAGAAGAAAAGGAAAGTCTATGTGCAGTACTGTGACACCAACTCAAGACTGGAATTATTCAAGAGTCTCTGGTACCAACACTTTTGAAAAACTCTTTGTCAGTAGCCAGGTATCGAAAGCTTGAATACCAAAGAAGAAAGGAAAATACTTAGCAGTACTCTATGGGTTATTTAAAATTACTCTCTATTCTCCAGGAGGCAACCTAGGTATCCAACAGGTATTAATCTAAATGGAAAATAATCAGAGAAAGAGGCCTATGAATAGTTGTGTCGTATATACACAGACTTATCCTGGACACCAAAGCTGCTTGTACAAGCCCAAAATAATCATATTTGGAATGTGCATGAAATCATTCTTATGGTAGGAATTGGCCAAGGACTGTGGTCCTTTTCTGGTCCTGCAAGAAGGTAGGAAAGTTGTTTAGTCAGAATAGTTGTACCAAGCCAAATTCCATTTAGGTCACTTTCCTCTGTCCATCATTGGCTGATGTGAATGCCTAAAGGGGCACACAGGAGCTGGGGAATCCATATGGTGTTTCTTTGCCTGGGAGTACTTTCCCAGTCTTCAGCGACTTGTGTCTCAAAGACTTCCTGAACTAGAGGTAAAGTCCTTGTGTCCAAGGTAGAGGTAATGCCTCTTCTCTCCTGCACCCTTCGTAAGTGTATTATTACATACATACTGCCTCTATGTCCTAAATATAAGCTTTGACATTGTTTGGTGTTCTGAAAAAATACACAATTAGGCTAAATTTAGAAATTTTCCTTGCTTTTTATAATCAAAGGCTGAAGCGGTGGCTGTCCCTCAAAGGGTCTACTTGGTGAGCTGAATGAAACAGTCTGTTTCTGGGAGAAGAAAAATATAATGCACTGAAAGACTCCAGTATGCTGTATTCACCCGGGGATGGGATGAGGGGTTGGGACTTGTATCAGATCTGGAGGAGCATTCCAGCATTTTCTATTTCTGTTCTTACCTTTCAACACTGCAAGTGTTCATTTAATGCCATTACTCCATGGAGGATGGTGGGATTGGATGAGGGGTAAAGACCTATATCATATTTGAAGGAGCATTGTGACTTTTTCTGTCTTTGCCTTTCAACACTGCAAAATGTTCCTTTAATGTTATTCCTCTGTGGAGGACATGATCAAACCTTGCTGGAGGATCACTATTCATCAATTTTCACTATTCTATTGAGCCCACTGTGGTAAAAAGAACCTTTTGCTTCTTCCCTTGCTCCACAAGAACACAGCCTCTCTTATTTTTAATTTGATGGACTTTTTAACTATAATTGTCGTGTTTGCCCAAAACATGGACATGTTGCTTGACACGGCTAGTGCTCACAACAGTTTTTGTCAATAACTTGTTCCTTCTTATTTAGTTTTGCCTTTTCCCTGTTTTCCCTAGTTCTGTTTATACAATGAGCTACTCTATTGGCTATCTGATCACTGGACAGTCATTTAAACCAGCAGTTTAAATCATGCAGCAGACCTTGCAATAGAGCTTAAAATACAGCTAAACTGTGTTCCTATGTAATAGAGCCTCTGCTACATCAGATTCTTCCTAGGCTTTCTTGTCAAGTTCATGAGAAAGGAAAAGTTTTGTCACCATTTTAGGTGACAAGTTTTTAAAAATTCAGTTTTGTTATTAAGTCATGGTTTAGAAAAGTAATGTTCAATGGCTATCACTATTTCTTCAAGAAGTCACATAACACAAAAAATATTCAGTTGGAAGCTCAGAATACCAATGTGATTGGCTTCTAATGAGTTATCCCAAATAGATGGAAGCAAAGAAATATACACCTTTTTTTCTTATATTTACTGATGTCTATCCAACAGCTATAGAGCAAGACTGAAATGATAAGGCTCATACTATATATTTCAGAAGGTTTCTTGTGCACCTTGACACAGAACTCCAATGTATAGAAGCCTGATGTAAATTTTTTTTATTGAATTCAGCACCAGGTGTTCTCATATAATTAGGTGGGAAATATTGCAACACTTACAGCATATTCGGTCTTAAATCTTACCGTTTCAAAGCTCTCAAAGCTAGTCTTGTTAGACCTGTTTTCAGAACTTATTAATGTCATTCAAAAATAATGAGCATATTGAATTTATGTTATAAAATGTGAATAAAGTAGTTTAGGCAGGAGTTCTAATACCAGTGCAACTCCTTTGTCATCAGATACGTTGCCCATGTTCTCTTTTCATATGGAATATAGAAATGATTTATAAAGCAGTACAATAACCATGGGAGAAGAACTGTACACTTTAGGTACTTCCAATCCTTATTGTTTTATATAGCCATCATCTCTAAATTCTGCAATACAATGCAAGTACTCTCTTGTGCAAAAGTGTTTACAGAACATCCATAATAAAGGTGTGTAGACATGGAAACTAAAGAAGAAAATAATTATTAGACTGTTTCTCAAAATGACATTCAGATATTAGTTATTTCTTTATGTGATTTTGCAGTATAGCTCTGAGACATCAGAAAACTAAATTGAGCAATATCATCCCTGACAGGAAACAAGGAAACAAGTAGAATTCATTTACAGAAGCATATGCGAAAGAGAAGTTCAGAATAAGAAATGAACAAATTCATCTTTGATCTTGAAAGTCATGTCAGGTCAATCAACGTACAGCAGGAATAGATCCCAACTAAAATAGACTGTAATAACGCGTATTTACATATTAGAATGGAATTTTCTTCCCTTCTGTAAAAAGAACAGGAAAGAGTAACTTATTTTAGCTGAATCAGTTTATTGTGATCTACTGAGAAATTACAGAGGAAGAATAGAATTAATGCTCAAATGCATGAAGTGTAACAAATCAGTAGAATTTACAGAAGTTTCTCATATGCACGCATCAGCATAGGTGGTGGGATCTGCAGATGCTAACTTCTGTTCTTGTCTGGCTCCAGTCTGGCCACCAGCATGGTCAGAGGCAAGACAGAGTCCATGGTGATCCCAAGCCAAGAGGAAATTTCCTCGTCAGATTAGCTATTTCCGTAACAGCCCAGCTGCATTTCAGTCCAGTCTTTTGTCTTGCAAAAGTGGTCCCAAAGGGTGAATAAGGAAAAAGGGAAAGTAATGAAGCCTGCAACGGGAACTCCAGCATTAGTACCTTAGGATGTGTTTAACATCTTTATTCTTCCTTCCACTGCAAAGTATTAGCTATTAATTTTATAAGGTTACTCTAATTCAGAGGTAATGTGTGAGCATGCCAGGCTGACCATTATGTCTGCATCATTAGTACATATTACTTTCATTTCATTCTGCTTTTTACTGTTCCCTGGGGCTGATTCTTTGCCTACTCATTTACAGTCTGTCTTCTTTTCTTCTTCCTTTTGTCTGTTTTTCCCTTCTCCTAGTATTCCTTTCTCAGATTTCAGTTATCTCCCCTATATTCCTTACTCTTTTTGCATACTTTTGCTCTTTTTTCACTCTTTAGCATCCCCCACTTTGAAAGCATCCTCCTTCTGTTAGTACATTAACTCACTCTCCAGCCTCTCTAATACTGAACTCCAACTGCTACCCCTTTCTACCTTATCTAAAAGGGAAATAACACCACCACACCACAGGCTTTGAAGAGAAATTATCTAAATGCACTGCACTTAGATAAACTCAGATTTGATCTAACAGTAACTTTATATGTAATTCAGCAACTAACTTACAATAACATGACTCAGAGGAGAAAATCATCCAGTAAAACATTGCATTGAATGGGAAATGATTCAGTGAAAACATTATTCAGAGAAGGCAATTATTGAGTAAAGATATTATCCACAGCCGACAATTACTCAGTAAAAATATTATACAGTGCAGGCAAATATTCAAGCAAACATTTGACAAGGACAGCAATTATTCAATAAACAATCATAATTGCACCCAATGGAGCACACTTGCCATAAACAGTACAAATAATTAGCAGACTCAAACGATGTTACTGTGGCTGCCCAAGTTTTAGCTAATTTACATGGCAGCTAAGCTCTACAGGACAATCAGAATCTGTCAACTTGTTTTTCCTTTTGTCTCTTTAGTTCTAAGAAGTAATATCACAGTTCTATCAATTTTAATGAAGAAGCAAGTATAGCTTCATCAGTTTTCTGGACTTACTCAGTTATCCTTTTCCAGGAATGAGTGTTACTCACATGATTCCGTTCGTCAATTGCTTCTTCTGTCACACTTTTAATCCTTTGTATTCCATCTCACTTTCTCAACAGCTCTCATAACTTGCTTTTTTTTTCCTTTTTTTTCCTCCAGTTGTTTTTTTTTTTTTTCCAAATTGCTCCAGGTTTTTTTTTCAAAGCATAAATTCATTTCTTTTTCTTGTTGCATAAAGAATTGTCACATATTAGATTTCTATTTGTAGTGAAGCTCCCACTCACGCTCTTTCAGTCTACCAGCAGAAGGAGGCAGCTCTCATTCTCCTTTAGTCCAGAACTATCACTTCTCCTTTTGCTTCACTAGCTAGGTCAGTTATTATTCTCATGCCATTCATCTTATGCACCTCTATTTCCTCTTTCAGACATTCTCAAACTCTGATCTCAACAGTTTTCTTTTGCCTTAATCCAGGCATTCATTAATTGATTTCAGCAGCATCCATTGTAGCTTCACAAAATAAATTTTTTGTTTGAAAAATCTTACTTTTTTTTACGATTGCCTGCGTGAATGTGTAGTTTTGTCTCTCTTGTCTTGCTTCTTTTCTTAATGACAGGTTTTTAAGCAATCCATCTGATCGAATTATGTATTATTCTGTTGCTGAGTTATTTTTGTCCATGAAGATGCTAAAATTCCTTTCAGCACAGTTTGTTTTTCCAAACATCTATTTTTAGGCATACATACCAAAAATGACTTCTACAAAAAAAGAAGTAACAGGAGAGTTGCTGGGATCCTGTAACTAGAGAAGCCACATTAGTAGAATCACACTGCTTTCTGTGTTGTAGATTAGGACAAGTGATACCAGAATCAGGGTTCTCCAATCTAACTGTATCACCAAACAAGTATAAGTATTCTGGTCTTGTTCTGGTCTTATTTTTAAGGAGAAATTAGCAGCAGGACTCCAAAGGTATTACTGTATTACGATCACAAGACCAGCAGATTTTCATTATAATTTGGTAAAGTGACAAACTACAGTGAAAAAGGCACTTGTATTTGTGCAGAAAGTGCCTGCATAGGGATTTACATCACCATGGCTACGTGATATACTTTTCTTGCTAGAGTTCTGCTGGCCAGTTTCCCTATGAAGACAGTCTTTAAATGATGTAACATTAGAAGTGCCATGGGAGCACTCCTCAAAGTGATAAAAATTCTTCCCTCATTAAAATTTAAAACTATTAAAGTCTCAGGGAAATCTGTGCATTGGAACTGGACATTTTTCATTTGAATGCACCAAGTATTTTCTACCTGTCTCTCTCTGAGCTTGATGTCACCAAAGCTCAGCCAAGCAAGGGCAGAGAATTGTCTTTTGACTTGTTTCTTGATTATAATTAAAAATCAAACTGGTTTTAATCAAATAAGAAGAATCATTTACCAATTTATGAATTACATCACATATATTTCCAGTCTTAAAATGGCAGAAATTGAGAACAACCGAACTCATCCTACATCTCCCTTACTCCTTCTATCATCTTTCTTTCCGCCCAGCTTTCCCAAACTCTTGCTTGAATTGTATTACCAATGCAACTTCAAAAAAGTAGGAAGATTTTTTGGGTCTGATTTCTTATATACTTGCAAATCAGGAACAAATTAATGCAAGGCAAAGAAAATACTCAGCAAAAATGATAAGACAACTTAAATGAAAAGAAAGTAAAATACAAAATCTGTATTTTGTTCACTCTACACCAGTCACAAACACAAGCTTTAATAAATTAATTGCCTGAAATATCTTTTTTTTTTATTTTCTTGGGATTGCTCATATTTCTGCTTGTCTAGGATCTTTCTGAGCTAATTTGTTACAGGTCTTTACTCACATAACTCAATAGATTTTAGTGCATTTACACTGCTGCAAAGTTAGAATCAATCCTAAAAATTATTTTCAGAAGCTACTTCTGCACTGATGATTTTCTGACTGTTTTCTAGCTGTGAGGAACAAAGGAAAATTTGTTAAGAAACTTCACTAGTTTGAGTGTCAAATAAACCAGAAGCCTGCTCTGAGTCACTTTTTCCAATGAGAATCATTCACCCCCCATTAGACAGCTACCAGTTGTAGCTGGTTGAATCTGACCCCTGATTCACACATCCCATTCATTGGCAAATGTTGTCTCATTCTTTTTCTTTGGGAAAGCGACATAATTTTAAACCTTCAGGAGACTGGAATCCTGTGGAAATGATAATAAAATACAGTTGTTGAGTCTTATATTACCTCTCAGCTGATGACTCACAATAAAATATCTCCAAATTTAAGCCAGAAGAGGAACGGCTTGTCCTGTGCACAAGCTAAGCTTCCACTAAACTGCTTACAAGTAAGTGCTGCTCTCACTCAGAAAGTATAGATTATAGACAGTATGAGACTGTTCTTCACAGTTAAAGCACTTACTGCTTGTCTGATTACATTCTCACTCATTTTTTATTCCCATGGCTTACCATAAGTACCTGTACTTCTTGGTCATGGTGAGATCATAACAGTGCATTTGGGGTAAAATTGCCTGTGAAGCACTAGACTGAGACCCAAGAGACAGTTGTTACAGCCTCAGTTTAATCCAAAGTTTTCCCTCTCACCTTGAACTGATCGCATAGGAGTGATGCTGGGGAAACACTCAGTTTTGTAACAGGGATCTAACAAAGCCCTTAATCTGAAGGCCATTCGTGCTCAACATGGATTCACCAAGGGGAAATCGTGTCTGACTAATCTGATAGCCTTCTATGATGGCATGACTGGATGGATAGATGAGGGGAGGGCAAGGGATGTGATCTATCTTGACTTTGGCAAGGCATTCGACACGGTCTCCCACAGCATCCTCATAGGGAAGCTTAGGAAGAGTGGGTTAGATGAATGGACAGTAAGGTGGATAGATAACTGGTTGAAAGACAGAGCTCAGAGGGTCGTGGTTAGGGGCACAGAGTCTAGTTGGGGGTCAGTAACGAGTGGTGTTCCCCAGGGTTCAGTACTGGGTCCAGTCCTCTTCAATATATTCATCAGTGACCTGGATGAGGGGGTAGAGTGCACCCTCAGCAAGTTTGCTGATGACACAAAGCTGGGGGGGGTGGCTGACACACCGGAAGACTGTGCTGCCATACAGAGAGACCTGGACAGGCTGGAGAGCTGGAGAGTTGGACAAAGAGGAACCTTATGAAATTCAACAAGGGCAAGCGTAGGGTTCTGCACCTGGGGAGGAATAACCCCATGCACCAGTACAGGTTGGGGGCTGACTTGCTGGAAAGAAGCTCAGCTGAAAGAGACCTGGGAGTCCTGGTGGACAACAGGATGACCATGAGCCAGCAATGTGCCCTTGTGGCCAAGAAGGCCAATGGCATCCCGGGGTGCATCAAGAAGAGTGTGGCCAGCAGGTTGAGGGAGGTCATCCTCCCCCTCTACTCTGCCTTGGTGAGGCCGCACCTGGAGTACTGTGTCCAGTTCTGGGCTCCCCGGTTCAAGAAGGACAGGGAACTGCTGGAGAGGGTGCAGCAAAGGGCTACCAAGGTGATTAGGGGACTGGAACACCTCTCTTATGAGGAAAGGCTGAGGGATTTGGGTCTCTTCAGTCTGGAAAAAAGGCGGCTGAGGGGGGATCTTATCAACACTTATAAATACTTAAAGGGTGGGTGTCAGGAGGATGGGGCCAGGCTCTTTTCAGTGGTGCCTGGGGACAGGACAAGAGGTAACGGGCACAAACTTGAGCACAGGAAGTTCCACCTAAACACGAGGAGGAACTTCTTTACTTGGAGGGTGGCAGAGCACTGGAACAGGCTGCCCAGAGAGGTGGTGGAGTCTCCGTCTCTGGAGACATTCAAAACCCGCCTGGACGCGTTCCTGTGCAACCTGCTGTAGGTGACCCTGCTCTGGCAGGAGGGTTGGACTAGATGATCTCCAGAGGTCCCTTCCAACTCTATGATTATCAAAAAAGATGAGTTCAAATGGGAATAGGAGGAGACCCTCAGTTTTATGAGAAAAGACTAAAAAGAGATTGGCCTGTTTTGCTAGCTAAAGGAAAGACAATGTGGGATCTTCACCTCTGTATACACAGGTATACACCGAGCTGGGGGTGGGGGAAAGAAATTAGGAAGGAAGAAAAGCTATTAATGCTAAAAGATAAATTTAGTGCAAGACGAATGGATCTGAAGTAATAATGTCTACAATTAAGCCAGCAGCAGATCACAAACACTCACAGGAGCAAGTTTGTTTTCTATTAGGAGTTGTGTGTGGAAAAATCCCAAAGACATGACAAAATTGTGGTTATTTGTGGCAGCCCAGACCAGGACTTGATTGTGCAGGGTCTCCTCTATGCTAGTTTGTTTAAATATAAACAAACAGACACACATAAATGTTATACCATCACAGTACCCTTTTTGTCTGAACTAAAGGAGAGCAGCAAGAATCTGTCAGCTTTCTTATTTATTGTTTTCTGTTTCTGCCTCAGAGTTCCCCTAATTTCTTAGTACCCTGCCAATCTTTTCTGCTTTTTCTTTGCTCATATTTGCATGGGTGACAGTTGCTGTCTACAGCAGTTATTGTCCTTTCAGTGTCTGTTTGTCCTGTCTTTGTGATAGTCTGACTTTTTATCTGTCTCTGTTTCTGTCATGTTCTGATTTGCATTCTTTCCCCTTAAATGGCAAATGCCCGCAGTGCTCAAATTGCATCACTGACCTTCCCTCCTGTTACAAAAACTTGTTATTTAAGAAATCTAAGAATTTATTCAACAGAGAAAAGGAGAGTATGGAGTAAGGATGTGTGCTGACATTTCAACTCCTCTGAGCTTTCCTGGAAACTCACAGTGACAATAAACACCTGCAGTTCTCCAGCAGGCTGATCTTTTTCTTCTCTTTGGCAACTGGGGAATGCCTTTGGCACCTGTGGGTTGACCCCCCGCTGCCTGCAATCTAGATCTAACTTTGCTGTCTTCAGTGGAACCCTCTTAAAGCAGCTGCCAGCCCATACCAGTGCGTTAAAACTACGATCAGAACCTAAGAGATGGGCAAGAAAATATTCAAATTGGCCTTAAAGACCGTTGGAGAGAGTTCTCCTGCAAAATGGTGAAACTGGTGATGACAGTCTCTCTGATGCTATGGTCCCCTGCGTAATGAATGGACCATGGTGCAGTCATGGTACTGCCCCAGTCTGTCCTCTCTTTGTCAGTCACAAATGCAGAGCAGGGTTAGGATCACAGGGAATCTAGGGAGGGAATAAGATGCCACTTATAATCAGAATGGAGGTTTGGCCCACAACAACTAATCTGAACCATTGACTTCCCTTTAAATCGCAATTCTACTTTCCATTCGGAGCTGATACTTAGGCCACTGCCAAAATAGACGTATAACTATCTACAGAAGACTGGAAACAGAGAACACTCAACCTATGGTAATTTTACTTGCAAATACATTTGAGGTGGACACTGGGCCCCAGCTTCTTCTTCAAACTAACTCTTTTGCTTAGACCTGTTACTTAATTACTTCTGGAACACCCTTCAGAATGTCCTCTTGTTATCTCCATAAATATTAGCTCCTCCGACATAATGAAAGTGATTTGCAGACACAGGCCCAGATTAGAGCACATTCTTTGTGAAAAAGAACACAGTTCTTTTTAGTTGTCCTCCAAGACACCATCTCTTATTAAAGCAAAACCCACATAAGGGTGCTGCAAGCCTACTTCTGCTGTTTCCTGATTATCATTGCACTGCTCTTTTCATCCTTTAGTTGGCCATGAAAACTTGAAAACTCCACAGGTTTCAAAAGTCCTTTCTGGGACGGTTTAAATGATATAAAGGTAATTATGATCTGCTGTTTTCAAAGAGCATTCTCATGGTTTGAGGTAGAACAGAACCAATTTTCTTTTCAGTAATTTTACTTTTCAGTTAAGTCTCGTCTAACTAACTGCACTCTCTGAAATTAACGGACTATTTTTCAGTCAGTGTTGGCTTCTAGCAGATAAGGTCCAACGTTTATAGTGAATACCAAGGAATGGCATGCAGAGAGGCTTCTGTATATACTTATTGCTGTAACGACCAAGGTCAGCTAACTTAGTTATATGCCCCGTTGGAGGGTCGGAAGTGGAGAAGTGTAGGGTGGTCGCACCTGTGGGGAGGAGCAGACAGGACAGGTGACCCAAAACTGGCCAACGGGGTATTCCATCTGATCTACTTCATGCTCAGTATAAAAGCTGAGGGATCACAAGGGTCAGCCCTCTTTATTCGATGGCCAGCGTCCAAGGAGAACTCTGTCTGTTTGTCTGCCTTTAATCTTGATCTGTGCATTACGGAATCCAGATATGGAGTCCAGTCCCCATCTGTCCCTGAGTTCAGGCTGGGACTTTCCCAGTGCCTGCCAGTGACATGATTGTCACCCCAGGAGCTTGATACAGTTTGTATATATTGTATATATTTATATTTTTTCTTAATATTATATCTTCTTTTTATTATTTTATTAATATTTCGTTAAAGTAGTTTAGTTGCTTTTTAATTCATGAGTCTCTCTCTGTCTCTCATTCTCTCTCCTCTTCTCTGAAGGGAGATGCTCTCCCTTCTCTGAAGGGGAGGAGGGGGATTAAAGAAAGCATCTGTCGTTCCTTTTAATGGCCAGCCGAGCCCAGCCCAACTCACAAGTGTTTAGCTTTGATGCTGCAGCTTCTATTTCAGACTTGATCCATACTTTGCGGGTCTAAAAATTTCTTGAATTTTTCCAAGTCTGCTAGCAAGTTTAATAAAAAATATTAGCGCTAGAGCTTGACAGACTACAATCTTGCCTTTATATTCTTTTACATTGGAGACAGCACTTTCTAAGGTCACATTTAAGTTTTATTAGTCTATTTAAATTCTCAAATTTAATTTGAGAAAGGAACTAAATTATCTAAATTTCTTTAATTTTTCAAACCTTACATTTGCAAATTGTATACCTCAAGCCAGGAGATACAATGTGGGAATTAATAGAAACTGTGGTATTTGGGAAGAGCTCTTTTCACCTAGTAAATCCTTCTCATTGTTGTTCAAAAGGCTGCACTACATAGAAGCAAGCTAGAGTAATCCGATGATCCTCAATCAGCAGTCTTACATGCATAGTAATGTATTGGTTTGTCCTGCAATTTATGTTCTACTTTACTCTTTTGGACCTGAAAGGAGAATCAGAAGAGGTCTCTATCCCCAGAATTGGAGCCCTAGCAATTCTCTCTCCAATAATGTGTATTACACTACACAGTACAATTCAATAATCTATTGTCTACATTATGTAACTGTGAGGGTAATGGAGAAGCATCACATGCCAGAAGCTCAAGATCTTTTTCCTTTCTAATTCTTCCCTGTAAGATCCAAATATTTTACTGTGGGAAAACCATTTCAGGTTGCGCGTAGGTTGCTGGTCAAATCACTTCAGGTTGCTGGTCAAAATTGCCAGCTTGCCTTTCTTAAAAAAAGAGACAGACAAATCAATAAAGTGTGGCATTTCATTTTATCCAGGATAATGGAAAAGTAAATTAGTCAATAATGGCATCTTGGAGGTAAGTCATTCTAACTCTGTTTGTTTCACACAACCTTTTGGGATAAATGTGCTTAATATCTTTATGTGGAATGCCTACAATTCATTATAATTTTATACTCCTTCCTCTCTGAGGGCAACAGAATCTTGGCAATGCTTTGGAAATGGGATTAGAAGAGAGGATTGAAAGGTTTAAAAATCTTTTTCACAGTACAGCAGTGTAAATCTGTGACCAGAGTAAACACCTTTAAAGGAATTTCTCTGGATTTTCACTGTTGTAGATGAAAAGTATAGCCCAATGAGTGAGAGGGTGGGATTTGGCTTGCTGTGGGTAATCTATAATCTTTCAGAAGTTGGCAAATGTGAACTGTTCTCAGTAAGCAAATGTTTTCACAATTGAGAAGATGCATGTGTCATAGGAGATACATCTTCACAAGAACAAGAAGACTTTTATTGCTCATTTCCATCTTATTTGCACAAAATGTTTCCAAAACATCTTGCTAGAAAATGGAAATATGTAAAATCAGAGTTTAAATATTGTCAGTTAGCTTTGTCTTAACTATATTTTTTGGTGAGCCATTTGTTGGTAGCACAGCTGATAATATGTATATTATTGTTTTAAAAAAAGCAAATACAAAGGCGTAAACATCCCTGTAAGTGTTTGTGATAATGTAAACAAGACTCATAATTTTGTATATGACAATTTGTGCAAGCAGAGTTGAGTCATGTAGAGTTCTGTTCAGCTGGAGAGCATACTCCCACCTCACTTGAACAAAAAAGCTTAGAGGTTCAAAGGACAGTTTCACTTGGTGAGTTATTCCATTCAAAAAAAGATAAAACCCTATAGCAAATAGAATTATAGAATCATAGAATCATAGGGTTGGAAGTCCATCTAGTCCAACCCTCCTGCCAGAGCAGGGTCACCTACAGCAGGTTGCACAGGAATGTATCCAGGCGGGTTTTGAATGTCTCCAGAGACGAAGAGTCCACCACCGCTCTGGGCAGCCTGCGCCAGTGCTCTGCCACCCTCCAAGTAAAGAAGTTCCTCCTCATGTTTAGGTGGGACTTCCTATGCTCAATTTTGTGCCCATTACCTCTTGTCCTGTCCCCGGGTACCACTGAAAAGTGCCTGGCCCCATCCTCCTGACACCCACCCTTTAAGTATTTATAAGTGTTGATAAGATCCCCCCTCAGCCTTCCCTCTGCTGCACCCTCTCCAGCAGTTTCCTGTCCTTCTTGAACCGGGGAGCCCAGAACTGGACACGGTACTCCAGGTGCGGCCTCACCAAGGCAGAGTAGAGGGAGAGGATGACCTCCCTCGACCTGCTGGCCACACTCTTCTTGATGCACCCCGGGATGCCATTGGCCTTCTTGGCCACAAGGGCACATTGCTGGCTCATGGTCATCCTGTTGTCCACCAGGACTCCCAGGTCTCTTTCAGCTGAGCTGCTCTCCAGCAGGTCAGCCCCCAACCTGTACTGGTGCATGGGGTTATTCCTCCCCAGGTGCAGCACCCTACACTTGCCCTTGTTGAATTTCATAAGGTTCCTCTTTGTCCAACTCTCCAGCCTGTCCAGGTCTCTCTGTATGGCAGCACAGTCTTCCAGTGTGTCAGCCACCCCCCCCCCCCCCCCAGCTTTGTGTCATCAGCAAACTTGCTGAGGGTGCACTCTATCCCCTCATCCAGGTCATTGATGAATATATTGACAAGGACTGGACCCAGTACTGACCCCTGGGGAACACCACTTGTCACTGACCCCCAACTAGACTCTGTGCCCCTAACCATGACCCTCTGAGCTCTGTCTTTCAACCAGTTATCTATCCACCTTACTGTCCATTCATCTAACCCACTCTTCCTAAGCTTCCCTATGAGGATGCTGTGGGAGACCGTGTCGAATGCCTTGCCAAAGTCAAGGTAGACCACATCTGCCGCCCTCCCCTCATCTATCCATCCAGTCATGCCATCATAGAAGGCTATCAGATTAGTCAGACACGATTTCGCCTTGGTGAATCCATGTTGAGTACTTCTGATAGCTTTCTTTCCCTCCACATGCCTTGAGATGACACCCAGAACGAGCTGTTCCATCATCTTTCCAGGGATGGAGGTGAGGCTGACTGGCCAGTAGTTCCCCAGCTCCTCCTTCTTGCCCTTTTTGAAGACTTGAGTGACACTGGCTTTCCTCCAGTCCTCAGGCACTTCGCCTGTTCTCATGGACCTTTCGAAGATGATGGAGAGCAGCCAGCAATGACTTCCGCCAGCTCCCTCAGCACTCTCGGGTGCATCCCATCGGGGCCCATGGACTTGTGAATATCTAATTGATCTAATTGATCCCTCACTCGATCCTCCTCAACCCAAGGGAAGTCGTCTTCTTTCCTCGTTACTTCCCCCAATGCCTGGGACTCCTGAGGGCTGGGCTTAGCAGTAAAGACCGAAGCAAAGAAGGCATTCAGTAACTCCGCCTTTTCCACATCCTCCGTCACCATGGCTCCTGTAAATGTATTTCAATACATTATTTTAGACTCCTGTATGTTTCTAAACCAAATTTAACAGTGTCAAAAACCCTCTTGCAGAAACTGTTGCTTAGCCCTTCTGATAGCTGTGTTGATTAACGCAAAAAAGCTACAGTGCTTTTGGAACTATAGAGTATCCCAACAAAAGATGGGCTACAGCAGTTAATTTTAACTTTGAACATTGATTTTTCCAAGGACAAGTTGTACGTCAACACGTGACACTTGGTGATCTTTTTCTTTTCTTTGTGACAGTGAAGTCAGTCATATGCCCAGAAGCTAGTGTAATGACCCTTAAGACTGGCTTTGCTGCTGAAAAAGTCAACGTTATGAGAGGCTGAGGAAAATTCATTTAGTAAGAATGGCTTCACAAGAAAACTTACTTTGTTCATTCTGCAAATAGTTACTTGCAGATGTAAATATCAGTTGTCTTCAAGTTAAGCTCTTATCTCTTTGTCACGAAAAAAATCTGCATTGCTCTGTAGCATTCCCTCTGGTACCACCCCCACCTTTTTTCTGTGTTGGACTCGCTGGGTTGTAAGATGTGGTACAGATGAGACTCATATTCCCATCTCTTTTATCCAGTTTACTACCCTGCTAGTATTGACATACAGAATTGTATTTTCATAGTTAGCAGCATGAATCAAATTTACACGGTTGAGGATGAAGCCAATAAGTAAGAATATTTATGACATCAAGAATACATCTTATGATCTATCTTAATTATATTGCCAGGTCTTTGGGCAGAAACTGGTCTCACCTTTGTTCTGGGATGCACAGCCTGATTGTGTGTCACTGCACAGACAGACTATAATGGATTGCGGATGCTGACTTCACCAAGATCCTGACCATACTGAAGGAATATAAGAAACCTGTCAAGCATCTCTATGACTATACATAGAGCAAGGAAAATAACCCAGTGTTCAAGGCCTAAATTAATTTAACCGCCCCTGTACAAATTCTTATCAATACTCTACAGGATTGTGTTGCTAGTCATTAATAATGTTGAGCTGTGCACAGCTTCAGCAGATGAGAATTATTTGACTCTTACTTCACAAGGAAACTGCTCAGGCTTCAGCCCTCCAATAGGTAGTTATGGCACATTGGGTCATCAAAAAACTCTTCCCAGTTTTAATGAAAAAATCAGCTGAGGTCTGTAATTGTTTAACTTCAGTAGAGTGTCTACAGGGTATATTGCACAATGTGAATTGTAAATCATTGGACATTTCATTCCATTTAGTGCAGTCACTGATTAAGACTGACTTTAAATGCACAGGCTGAATATGCTTACTTTCCTGATTTCTGCTAGCATCCCAGGATTTAATTATTTTTCCATAAGATTATTTCGGAGACCAAGATTCGCAAAATGCCGCCACTTCATAATATGCTGGAAGAATCCTGAGAAAATGAATGAGACTAAGCACGTAATGTGATTGCAGACAGGTAGAATAGGGTAACACACCGTCTCCAATAAAATAAAATTCCAAACATTCTCTTAAAAGCATTTAAATATATTAAAAATAACCATTTGCTATCACATCTTGTCTAAAACCATTAAACAAAAGAAAATATGCTAAATTTGGATGAAGATTACATTTATCAAAACTACTGTCTCTGTACAAGACTTCTAACAGCTAATTACATGATTTTGAACAGTTTTTCAATCTAACCTAGAAGCAGGCCAGTTTTAGCAGTGCATGGAATAGTCCCTATTTTCCTTAATTACCTATCACAGAGGAAAGCTGTAAGTAATGTAAAATGTCTCAGTGCTTCAAATAGGAAATCAAGCTCCCTTGCAATGAGAAAGTTGGAGGAAGTTTCACTATAAGGCACAGGGAAAGAGAGGACAATTCTAAAAAAGTAGCGAAACATCTGTCAAAGCAAGCTGCTTATTCACTATGAGGACGAAATTACTCCCTTGAACTTTTCAGTGAGGCCAGACGACAGGTGATGTACTTTGCATACCTTAGGAGTCTCAAATAAAGAGCACTACAGCCATAGAGGTTCTCAAGCAGGAAACCCCTTAGTCAACATCTCTACTGCTTTTCTTAGTTTTTTATATATATGGTGGTCTGAAGTTGCATTAAAACATTTCCCCAATATCTACTTAGTCTGCTGTAGAGTTTATCACATAAAAAATCAGCAAAAGCTTCAGGAAGTTTATGATGGCTGTTTGCTTATTAGTGGGATGTTTATGCTTTCTGTGGCCTTGTGTGGTCTTTTCAACCAATACAGAATGACAGAAATACTACTGATGAACTGGAGAACCATGGCATGAATGGATGGGTTACTTTCTGCCACTCACACCTCACTGGCCTGAAAGTGTCAAGAACAGATGACCAAAATTTCAGCAGGGCTGGAATCATGCACTTCATTTTTTTAATGCTCTCATCACATGGTTGGCATTTCTGGTTTTAGCAGGTACCATTTAATTTATCCTCAGTTTGCATCTACTAATGCTAAAAGATAAAGCAATCTTAAAAACTCTGTTTTCATGAGCACCAGGCTAAAATCATAAGGTGTGGGTAGAGTATTTCCAGGTGTATTTTAGAGCTTAGGGCTGAAAACCTTGGAAACTAAAATCTTGCATAGGGATACAGGTCAGAGATCCTTGTGTTGTGTGATTGTTGTCTTGGATCCGCTGTTCTTTAATAGGATTATTTGATCTCTGTCTGTTCCCTTCCCTAATCACTCACTCTTAAATCAAAGTTAATTTTCATACTGCTTTTTATGAAATAGCCACTAATTGACTGTTGGCTTGTAGTTTTGTTGGCATTCAATTGTAAACGTCACCTGAGACTTCGTAGCACAGCAGGTAAAACACCCAGCTACTTGATTTGAGAAAAATAATTATGATGTTGGTACACAAATTTCATTTCTAGAAGTAGTATCAGGAATAATTCAGAATGGAAGGCTAACAGGTGAAAGGACCCGTGAGTAAATAGGAATAGGAGATCTTTCATTTCTAATATACCTTTTTAAGACCAGCTGCTTAAACTTTCAGTTAATATATAAATGGCGGATATAGTTGGTTTCTAAGGCACAAACAGAAAAAACAATCTCCCTGTAGCAAATGAATTGTTTACAATAAGGTTTTATTTACAATCAGTTTACAATGAGAATCACCCTTCAACATTTCCTAGGAAAGTTGATGCTATTCACAGCTCTACTCCACATAATACTCAAAAAAAAATTCAAATTTCTTTTTTGCTACATAGTTGCCACAGTCTATGTATTTGGTGGGAAATGAAACACAAATTCTTTTGATTGAATCTGATTAATCATAGGTCTCCGATAAATAGAATTTTATTGAAAAGGATATCTAGAATATTACATATTCTGTTCTCAAAATTCCTACAGTGACAATTACACCAATGTAATAATTCAATTCAAATGCAGAATAAAGTTGCCCTACTATTACTATTTTCAATAAAAGTTTAAGTTTTTTATTACTAAGAAAAATGCTAAATAGAAAACTATGTGATTGTAGTAAAATTAGTAGGTTGAGAAAAATATTTGTTTTAGTTTTTCTTTAATTTCTGCATGAAGTTATGAACAAATTTGAGGAGATCTAAGTGATCTTGTTGTAAAACATTATTTAAAACCTTATCAGCTGCCTTTACAATAATTTCCATGATAGAAAACTCCTAGTAAGCTTTTACTGAGTTACACATCAGAACATCTTAAAATCAGCCCAGCTTGTCAGCTGTTATCCACAAGAAGAGCAATCTTATTAAGCAAAGTAGCATATCAGTTTCAGGGAAATAAACTGACTTCTGACATAGAAATATACAGATATATCTCAATTTATGTCAATATGGACTTTCACCAAATCATAATAAATAGCTCATGTTATTCAAAATATTTATACCTAATAAATGCTTCATATTAAGGATCAAAGTTTCCCTTTTAATTTTCTTCTTTATCAGCTTTAGTTTTCCACTATCTCCTCTGGCTCTGAGGTACAGAGATATTCACACGGTTCTCCCTCCCCAGAACACCACAAAGTGTAAAGGATCTCAGTGTGATTAGCCTTGCAAGGTTGCTGAGTACAGATCTTTAGCACTGCTGTAAGGATTCTGTACTTTCTATCAGAATGACACCAGATATAGACCTTTATTCGTATGTGTCGTGGTTTTGGCCAAATTGGCCAATGGCCAGCGACAGATGCTCCCCCCCCCAGCCTCTCATGCATGGAGAGGAGGAGGAGAGATAGAGACATTTATGAGTTTAGAAGAAACTAAACTACTTTAATGAAATATTAATAATAAAATAAAAAAGAAAATAATGAAATAGATACCGTATATACAAAAGTGTATTAAGCTCCCAGGATGATGTCACAGGCAGGCACTGGGGAAGTCCCAGGCTGGACTCAGCGACAGGTGGGAACCAGGTTCCAGAGTTGGAGTCAGGCACACACAGATCAGGATCAAAGGCAGATGAACGGACAGAGGCCTCCTCAGACATCAGTCATTGAAGGAAGAGAGTTGATCCTTTGATCCCTCAGCTTTTATACTAAGCATGGGGCAGATGGGATGGAATACACCTGTTGGTCAATTTTTGGTCACCTGTCCTGGCCGCTCCTCCCCACAGGTGTGACCCCTCTATGTTTTTCTGCTTCCGACCCTCTAACAGGGCAAATAACGAAATTAGCTGAGCAATAAGTATAATCAAGAGCCTCTCTGCATACCATTCCTTGGCACAAACTATCTTATCACTCTGAGCAAACCATTTCAGACACAACATGCTGTTAATTTCAGAGAGTTAGAAGAGACCTAGCTAAGAAATAAAATTACTAAACAGAAAGCTGGTTCTGTTTTACCTCAAACCAGGACTATATGAATTCTGGAATACAGAGATTGAAGCTAAACGTAAAAGAAAATAATAACATTTTCAAGAATTCTCCTTGCATGGCATTGTAGCAAACTTTACAGAAGAATTATAAAAAAAAAAAAAGGAAAAGAAAGGCTTTTATTTGTGTTAGGAAGGAGGTGTGTGAAATTATGGCATATGAGGCCCTTCCACCATGGCCAAGAGACCCTAAGGAGAGTGAGAGGCATTGAGGGAAAAGACCAGACTGAATAACCAAATAGGTAGAGATTGAGAGACAAAGTGAACATGAATGAAGTTTTGTTTATTTCTAGCACCAAGTACTTGGTACAGTTTAAGAAAGTGTAAAATTGTGTAAAACAGTAGGAGATCCAGCTGAGAAACCACAGTGGAAAGAGGAAGGGTACTAGTGTAAATCCTGTAAAATAGTGGTAGGACTTCCCTATTTACTCTTGCCTATCATTATTTCAATGCCACTGAGATGAAGCTGAGTTTATAGTCTTCTTTTTCTAAAGTACAACTTTTTTTTTTTTTGGTAATGTATAACATACGGTTGGATTTTTGAGCATACTGCCTCTACTTATTCATTGAGTGTTTGCAAGAGCAAAACTGAGAGGCGAAGTACAAAAAATAAATAAATTAATTTCTTATTCTTTTCAGTCCTCCTCCGCCAGAGACAAACTTGTCTAAGACCGGCTCTTCCATAACACTTTGCAGCAAGACTCTGAAGATCTAGCAATACTTCAAAAAGCAACAAAATGAGATTTCCAGGAAAGAGTTCCCCTTTAGGGAACCTATGAGGACAGAAAAACCATATAGGGAACCGTATCTCCCTGACTATATTAAATATTATTACAACTGCATCAAATACAAATTTTCAACCTTGCTCCCAAAACTTTCTCCTCAAGTTATTTTTATCTGAGCCAAAGTACAAAAAAACCCCTTATCCCTCTCCTGCCCCGACTGAGTCTCTTCAGAAAACACACCTCCTCTCCCCTCCCTCTATTGACAAACTGAACCCAATGCTTCCTTCACCTTCTTCAAGCGCATCCTTGTAAAGAACCAGGGAGTTAACTAATTCAGCACACCCGAACCTAGACACACTTTCTTCACAAATAGATTTCCTTCTAGTTCTTTCCCTGAGGTCTTTCCTTTTCTATATCTTGGAGGGGAGAATTTACTACCTACTGGTTAATCCCTTCATGGATTTTTCACAACCTATTGCAAGGCTGGAATACAGTATGTCTGAAGAATGAAAATCTGATGGCATGAAGAACTTTCATTGTATAAATGATTCTGGACTTAGATGATAGATTACTCAATCTAAGAAAAGATGCAATCTCATTAAAGCTGCCACAGGTGGGGAGATCTCTTGTGAGAGATACTGAATATGAACATATTGTGTAATTGCTTTATGAAAGACTTCTTGGCAAAATATCAGTAGCGGAATCTTATAACGAGCATGAAAAAACAGTATTGAGCAATACCTGTAGATTTTAAAAATATGCTTAATGAATTAAAAATGGATGAAATGGGACTGATATGAGAACTCATACTGCAGGTTGCAGCACCAGTGCTGTGGAGATAATTAGAAGCTGTGATCAGGCATTATTCACCTAACATATTCAGTTTTCCTTTAAATTCCTTACAGTACGTGGCATTTTGGGGTAGCCTGAATTTTGTGTGCAAACTGTCCTTTTTGAGATCCTGTAGTGATGACATTCTTCTTCTGATGTTGAAAGTTTCCTGGCATCAAGAAGACTGCTCTGGAGGCATGTCTACAGCTTTTTTTCTGCTCAGGAGTGCCCTTCTGCAGTGCATTTTCTGACTGTTCCCACTCACGGTGCTGAGAATGGCGTTGTCTGAGAGATCATGAACTGGGTTTGTTTCAGATGAAACTGAAATGGAAGATGTTTGCCAGGAGCACTCCAGCCAGAAAAGGACATTCTTTCCCTAAGACAAGACTAGAGCTTGCCCAATGTTAGAAATTAACCAAACAGAAAACCTCACCTTCCCACCCTGAAATCAGCACTATAGACTATATAGTAATATAGTCCAACTCTTCTGTGTAACAGGATAGCCAACACTAACCTCAGAAAAGATTCATGGAAGTGATGCATATACTGAGTGCGACTTTGAATTAAGCCCATGAGGCCTTTTCAGGTGCTGAAACGGTGGGTAGTGGACTACACATGGCTCAGGACAGTAAAAATGAGAAGGGGACATGAGCATTCCTTCCTCTTCCCATTGATTTAGTTTATGAGCTTTCATACTTATGTAACATAACTTGACAAGACCAGGCCCAGAGTTTAAAACCCAGTTTATCAACGCAAACTCTCAAAACACAAAATCACAAAAAAACTCTGTTCTCTTTGCTGTTGCTTGAATGGGCATCAAGGTTTGCATTGACAGACCTGACTACAGGACTTTGTTAGTGTTTGATGCCAATGCACAAAGAAACAATGATCCTGTTACCTGTGCTCCACAGTTGTTATCTCTTCCAGGTACAGATGTGATAAGAAGATGGTTGCAGATACTTTTGTTCATTGCATGTCACAGAATTAAGTGACCGCTGTCTCTTGAAAGAACTTTGTATTTAATTGCAAAGGTGTTATTATTGGGAATAAAATGCATGCTGAATGGTCCACTGCACTTGATCACCTTAAGAATCCCACATCTGCTTATATTTACCCTTCAGAATGATACTTCTGAAGAGTGTCTTCCTTACAGGAATATTGTAATAGCTCATAAAACCTCTTTGTCAGGTGCCAGCCTATCATATAGTCACTTGATGGCTCTTCTCTCCTACATAGACCTGTCATATTAATTAATATTGTGCCTCCACAAGGTGGTAGAAGTGGGTAATTAATTCCACAGCATGTAATATTTGTAGTCTGATGGCTTTCCTTTTTACTCTGGTAATGAAAGGTACCTTAGTCTTTTATTTTATAGATTTTTCTAAAAATGTCCAATTTTCTTATAAATCTCTTGGTAATGACCAGTGTTTCATTTATCTCTCTTGTCATATTTTGTTGTAAAGAGTGTTTCATTTAATTAATCTCATCACTGTTTCCTCAGCTCCCTTTAATGTTGAGTTTTCTAGGATACTTTTATTTGTAGTTCAATTTTACTGGTAAAGCATGATACCTAACAACTTGAAGCCAAGGTCAAGTAGCTTGGAACGAATGAATCAAACTCTTTATGGGAGGATCTTAAAGGAAATACTGAGTGGTGAAGCCATGAAAAGGGAGACCAGGCCAAAATTTTCAATGGGAATGACTCATTCTATAACGTACACTTCAGAATGTTCCATGATGTTGCAAACCCTCAGGGTAGAATAGTGGAAGAAAAACACTTTTTGTTGTTTCCTCTCTGTTGCTGAGATTTTAATGGGCATCTGAATTCTGTCTAGTCGGAAGACATCTTTCACTCCATGTGTTCCACCTTCCTCCCTTAAGAGCTTTATCATTACTCTCCACAAATGCGTAGACACTATTTTTGTACCCCTTTACCATATATTTGCAGTCCCTTTAGATAAACTTCTGATATCCATATAGAGAAGAGAATAAATCACTATTACAGGATCTAATTAAATTAAAAGAAAGTACTTTTGTGGATAGCAGCGTTACATCTGAAATTTCAAGTCTTTTCTCACATCAATTTTACTCTCTTTTAACTCTCTTATCTTCTCTGGAGTTAGGATTTATATGCGTGAGAAGGGTAGAACACTATTTTTTTAACAGATGAAATAGATGAAATATTCATTTTTTTTGGCTGCATATCAAAGCTGGATGTTTAATTTAAGAGTTACATACATAGGGCTCACGACCAAGATAAGCTTCTAAAGTTATTTTTGTTATATATTGGAAAGTTTTAAATAAATAGGGCTGGATTAAGACTGTCAATTTACAGTTGCGAAAAATTCAAGTCATTGTACACTCCTCCTCCTAAGAAATATGAATCCAGATTGCCAGTACTCTTGAAGCCTAGCCTATGATCAGATATCAATCTTGCCCACTCTGTCTACTTTATCTTTTGAGACAATTAATTCATGAATATAAAGAAGGTATTCCAAGTATGGCTGAACATAAATAGAGTTGCTAAGTTGAAGACAATCTTTCACTTTTCGCAATAACCTTCACATGACATTCAGCATAACCAGCATAATTGCTCAAACATGTTTACCGCTTCTGAAGTTTGAAAAAAAATCTGATAGTCTGGAAACATCCTCTATATATTTCATGAAAAATACCTAATGTAGAAATTTTTAAATAATACATTTCCCCTCTACTGTTTATCAGTATTTAATGTCTAAACATTCTGAAAGAACTATTCATATATGATCTCATTCCAACCGCAATAACTTTGAAAGTATTAATATTCAAATGCCTAATATTTTTATACAAGACATAATGATGGCATTTACTGCATTAAAAATTGCTTCAAGACCTACCAATATTAATGGGACATTATTTGGCATCAGAGGTGTTTGGAGCATTCCCTTTGGGTTTACTAGCGATCTGGATACAGAATTTCTATTGACTTCCAAAGGAATTCCATGGGAAGACTCTTTGAGTTTGCAAGTAAAATTGGAGCCTTATTAATACTTCACAGAGCCACAGAATATTAGCTTTAAAGAAATAAAAATTTAAAAAAATATACAGTTTCCCTTTCTGTTGAGGTAAGCTGTGCTTACAAGTAAATACAGCTTTGTGAAGTAGAAACTTTAGCTTGGAGAAGAGAAGGCTGAGGGGAGACATTATCAATGTTTACAAGTATCTAAAGGGTGGGTTTAAGGAGGATGGAGCCAGACTCTTTTCAGTGGTTCCCAGTAACAGGATGAGGGGCAACGGGCACAAGCTGGAACATAGGAAGTTACGATCAGGCTGCCCAGAGAGGTTGTGGAGTCCTCTTCTCTGGAGACTCAAGACCCATCTGGATGCAGTCCTGAGTGATGTGCTCTAGGCAATCCTGCTTTAGCAGGGGAGTTGGACTAGATGATCTCTAGAGGTCCCTTCCAACTCTGAAATTCCGTGATTCCGTGAAACTGAAGATACGAAGAGTCTAACAAGTCTGCCAGATTCTAAGCACTGTATAGCATGTTTTTCACACAAACTGTTTCAGAATTCCTGAATGAAAAACAATGTCTAGCTGGGAAAAAAGGATTCAAATAGAAAGGTTCAAATAGAAAGGAAAATCATTTAATTCAGAACAGAATGCATATCTGTAGTGAAGATGCCAGTGGAATGAATGAACATTCGATCAAGCAAGTTCTGTTTATCTAAATTTTTAAAACACCATTCCTAAATGTTCAGCCTCTTGCAAAAGGTCCTGTTGAGTGATGTGTGGGTCACAGGTTCTCATTTGCCTATCTGTCTGGTCTGTGTCTTAAGTTGATGTATAAGTTCAGGAAATGGGAATGGAAATTTCTGCAAATTCTCCTGCTCTTTCAGCCATATTCAGTTACTCTCTTTGATATTTTAAACTTTGTTAGAGATTTGTACGTGTTTGGTTAATTTTTAGAACATAGAGCATCTATCTTAATCAGCGCTCTAAGCCTTATCCCAATAAAAAGTACAGAATAAACCCAAAGTTATTCCATAGGCACATTATACAATATTAAAAAATCCCTCTAAATTCCAGGTGAGTAATGCCACCTTGACTCATAATGACCAAAAAATAATTTCATCTTGGAGACTGTAAGGAAAGTAAGATCCCAGGCTGCCTGGGTATAAATAGCAGGGAAGAATTAGAAGCATCTATCTTGACTAATGCAGGTGTAGACTCCTAAAAGTAACATTTGCAAAGACAATGAAATACTGTTCGTTAGCAGCCAGGGATTTAATTAGTATTTCTTATCATGATTGAAGAAGTGGTTTGTCCAGTCTAGTGAACTTGTTTTACCTTTTAGAAAACTTACAAAGTGAATAATGAGGGGATTGTAGATAAACGTAATTAATTTAATACCACAGAGATGCTTTTTAAGTTACTCCGTGGGCAAGAACAGGAGGACTGGAATTGGTCTTTGGGAAACTGATGGAATAAAATAACTATTTCATCGTGACAGCGACGTGACAGATTTGTGGTAGTATCATGTGAAAATTCAGATGCAACTACATCTCTCTTGTGTACTTCCTCTATTAGCTTTGGCGTTGAATAGTGTATATAAATTTCCATAGCCTTCGTCAGTCTCACAGTCTAAAACATTTCAGTCACAATGCTGCTGTAAAATGGCATGTTTGTATGGATTAGTTAGTGCAAATACTTTTGAAGAAGGTTTGTTCTTGTGGAAATGTCCTTAATTTCCAACTCTAATCTTATGGGACATTTAGTAGCTTTTTATCTCAGTTATATTAAACCATGGCCAATTTTCCCTTTGTAAAGACCTGTCCCTGAATAAAATCATTTGATCGCTAAAAGCAGTTTTGGTGAGCTTTTATGCACTATAGGCATGAACATCCTCTGTCAGTGTCATACCAATACGTTAGTTCACATACTGCTCTGAAGGTAGTGTGTTTTTTGACAATAGAAACTGTAAATAATGAGGAAAATGTTCTCTACACCAAAGAGAATATGGGATGGCAAAAATGGAGGCATGTAAACACAAAACGTTAATAAAAACTTACATATCCATCTCAAATATTTTTCTATTTAATGTCTCAAAAATCAAGCATTAGATCGTCTTCTAGAAAAACCAGAAGAAAAAACAGTGCTTGTTCAATGCACTCAGAGTTTTGCAGAGAGGTGCAGATGATATGTTTTGCAGAGGGCTGTTTGTGAACCCTTGGTTATTGCACTTACCCAGTGTGCATTGGTGCCTCAGATTCCTCCCGGTTTGAACACGGGCAGTCCTGTAGCATGTTGTGTATATAACGAGGAAGAATCTGGCTGCTGGGGAATTCAGTTTATCTCCATTAATCTTGTTATAGTGGCTGCCATAAAGATTTTTCCTCACCAGAATAGTGTTGGAGAAGACAAATGAATAAGCAAAATGCCTGGGTGTCTCTCGCTTGCGCGACCAAACTGGACTTCCAGGAAAATAGTGTTGGCATCGGTGGAGATCTGAGAATGCAGCACCTTCTTCATGACACCAGTGATTCCTCGGAGTGCAGAATTATCATCAGCTCTCAGAAGACAAAATTTGTCTGATGGGAACAAGCAGGGCTTTACAGTTACAAAGTAGTTGTTTATTTGATAATGAACTTTAAAAAGCTGTGCTTGTTTCCACAGCAACTCTAAGAATTGTCACCTGCCACCATTGGTGCCCTTGCTGAAGGCCACTAGGAAGTGGCATTAATTACTGGCCAAAGTAGATCATCAGCCTGCTTTTAAGAATATTCCCTTCAGTGGTTCAACATATGAAGAAACTGAATAATTCACAAGGACTCTGTGAAGATATTGTTACACTGAAATGGCACCTGGTAGTTTAAATATGGAATGACAACATTTTGTTTACTACAGCGAATCAAAAACCCTTGTCTTTGGTCAATGGTAAATTGATCAATCTTACACGCAGGGGGAGAATTTCACATTTGAAACTAAGTTATAGTGAACATATGGCAAATCTACAAGTTCACTGCAATGCCAAGGAAAAGTACAGAAAGTTCAGTATTTTCTCATCGGTTTTTCTCTATTTTGTACCTTTTAAAAATCCAGACTGACACACTGAAAGCTATATGGCAGTTGGATCCAATAAACTATTCAGTCTTTTTTTACTACAATACTATGAGTCTGGGAAAAAATGCCTGAGAAATCTAATTGAAGTTGTCACCTGTTTTATTGAAGAGCAAAACTTTCTGGTTTTCTGCTGTCTAATAATGGCTTGCATGACTCTATTTGCAATAAAGTGTGGTCTGCAGAGAAGAATTCAGATGAGGACCTGAGGAAATACTGGAGCCAAGCCTGATCAAAACTTTTCTTTAAGTACATGTTTGCAATTCACCAGGCAAAATGTCTTTTCCATTCAAACCGATGAAAACAGTATTTTTTCAGTTGTTTCCTCTTCTAAAAACTTTGGTTACTTACTGAAAGAACTTCTTTAGCTTTGCTGTAACATACCCTGTAGGTGTTTCAAAGTAGCTCTATTTTTTTGCTTGAGGTTTCTGGTATCCATATATGATGCTTTATCTCCAATCAGTTTCAACTGCAAGAATACTTTCTCTGGAAAGGACATGCAATGTATTACTATCAATTCTTAATTGTCATTAGGCTGTTGTATTTTGAGGGTCGTATTTATGTTTTAAAAAGGATGAAGGAACTGGGAGGCTTCAATCCTTCTGCACACTGTGGAATAAGGGAAAGGGAGAACTCTCTGCATCACTTTCCTGAAGTCAGAGTCCTGACAGTAAATGCCCAAGTTTAGAGGCACCATATCTGATCTAACCATCTTCTCTGGACTCAAACCCCTCTCTCTGCCTTACAGATGGCTCAAGAATCCTCAGCCTTGCACACAGCTGGAAATTCCTCTTGCGTTCAACCCAGGGGAACAGCAGTTACAATAAATTAAGCCCAGTTGAAAAGTGTTAGGATATGGACTCTAGTTAAACCCGTAGGACAAAGGAGTGACAACAGAGGACCACCTTGAGCTTAGGCAACCTGTTAATGACTGTGAAAGGTGTGACTGTACTAGTCATTATGGGAGATGTGAAGGTGCTGAACACCTTTCAATTTGAGCAAGGTAATCAAGAATAGGGTATTCTCTACCCAGTCCTATAACCAACAGCGCCCAGGACTGCTTGGGGAGAGGATCAGGGACCCCCAGCACCCCACCAGAACTATGCCTGGCACAATGGGAACCACTGCCCATCAGCACTCCTACAGAACAGGTGAGTCATGTAGTTCATAACATTACACGTACCTGTGATTAAAACGTTTCTGTCTCGAGTCTGGTTGATATTCGCACAGCCATTTGGTGTTGTCAGTACTGGGATACCAGTTACAGAAATCGCAGATATCTGTGACATGAGGATAGATGGGCACTAGGCCCCTGGATGTGAGGTTGTGGCAAGACCTTGTTCCAGGGATGGGGTCGGCACAGCGCAGATTGTATGTGCAGCACCATTTGCCCATGGTCAGGATGACTGGAGTAAGTCCACGCTATTCACCAAGCCCCAAAGGCTAAGGTGTGAGTCATGTGAGTATGTGTCTGGACAAAACTTTGTAAAATGTTTAAGTGTAAAACCAAGAGAAATCCCTGGTCCTTGAAGGGAAGATGAATGGGACCCCTAGCTCAGTGTTTGACCTGATGATATCTCGCCATTTGTCAAGGATTATGCAAAGGTGAAGATGGAGAGACGCTTGGGGTATTGGGAGACCAATACAGAAAGGGTTCAACATGCACGAGGGGAATGGGCAGATAAGCATTGCGTTAAAGTGGGGTTGTGCCTTTGCATACCATGTTTTGTTGGAAGAAGTATGGAAACTGTAGGGAGAGAAGAACGCTCTTGAAAACAAAGCAAGCACATTAGAGCACAGTAATGGGCAGGTAAGGGAAGCTCTGAGAACTGCCCAGGAGGACAGGGATGTAGTACAGCAAAATGCAGAGCAAAGCAGTGGTGGAGCTGGCTTGTCAAAAGGCAGGACAGCTGCACTGCTAATCAAAAGGAACGAGATCTTAGTCTCTAAGATCATGGTAGCAAATGCTCCCCATTGGGATCTGGAAAACAAGTGACACAGAAACGAGTGACATCTTGTCTTCCTCCAGAAGCCTTTTTTGGAATGGCAGGATTCTGGTGGGTGCATGTTCCCAGATGTAACTAGCTTCTGGAACCACTGTGACCCATGCACAAAATCAAGGTTGTGGGGGCATGCAAACATCAGTAAGCCTTTCAACAAGTGAAACGTTGCAGTACAGCAGTGACTGTGCCCTATCTGAGCTGGTGGTAGAGTACAAAATATCCTGAATATCTCCTCAGGTGGGAGTCTCCTGGAGCAAGTAGCAAAAGGGCCCTGATGAAATCTGAAGCCAATCATTGTGATTTTGAAGCCACAGATATTGGGGATGAGAAGCTAACCACACAGCTCTAGAGAAAGAGATCTGCAACACCTGTGCTGGAGTCCAGAAGCATCTGAAATACTAGTAACAGAATGACCACTTAAGTTAGTGGCCCAGTTGCCAATACTGTACTGAATGCCCATATCGACTTCTGGATGGCAGCCACTACTGTGTGGGGATGGATGAAACAATGGAAAAAACGCAGATGGAAATATTTGGGTAACCCATCTGGGCCACCAAGGTCAAAAAAGACATCATGACACCAAATCTGTTTAGTTGTGCTTAGAAGACTGCTATGTGCTACATGTAGTGCCAGCATATGCCATCCGCCCACAAACACTTCTGCTACCATGACTGTCCCAACAGACTGCTGGGAAATGAGTGGTTGGGGAGATTTGCAGTAGTGCATGAGTGCTACAATACGTGTAAAACAACCTATGGGCAAGGCGGTAGATGGCAAGCAGTGTCTTCCACAACAGACCAAATCTTGACTCTAGTACACAACAGCACCGAGAATGATAAGCATGTTACAGGTAATTGGACAACCGGATATGTGAATAATGCCACATTTGTAGGGGGTAATTCTACTCGGAAAAATTTTCATATTAGTGGCATTAACAATTAGTTTGCATATTAAGATCTGGAGAATGTCTCAATGTGTATATGTAATCTCACAAATGGCAATGTATGGAACTAATCTGTGTGGACATTTACAGGAATGTCTATATAATAAGGGGTGGTATGTGTAGCAGTTAACATAAGTTAGGTCTACTTAAAATACTATTAACATAGGGACTTTAGTTAACTCCATAGGATAAGGGAGTAGCTTAGTTTTAGGAACAGAGGAGTAATGCCAGTGTGAACAACCTAATGCTTGTTGCATAACCTTTGAGACAAGCAAGACAAGCAGATTGTGAGCCCCAAGTGATGGTGACAGACAGTCATTGGGCACTGCATGAATTTCATTGAGACAATCAAGAATCTGATTTTCTCTACCAAATCCAATAACTGATGATGCCAGGTTATCATCAGGTTATCATCAAGAGAGGACCCAAAGACCCTCAGGCCCTGAATAAGGTCCATGCATGCCATGGCTAGGCTCTAGCCTAAGTCAACCAACTTCTCTCCTGGACAATGTCATCCCACCTGCAGAGCAGACAAATCCAATAATTTGTAAAATTGCATTTATCTGTGATTAAACTGTTTTGGTATCCAATTCCAGTTAGGCACTGCATTATCATTTGGTTTTAAACCATAATGAGAGGTTCCCACATTTCCCAGTCCATGGTTACACCTGCTTACCAATCTGTCCAACATTCAACCTCTTACATCAGACCTGTCAGGGTTATGCTTGTATCTCTTTGAAGACAACTATGGTCTGTATATATTATGGCTTTGGTAGCAATTGTCATTATATATTAGGAGAGTTAATAAAACTGGCTAGCAGGCAAAACACAGGCTCTTTAAGTTTTTGCCTGTTAGAGGTTTCTCATCCTATCTTTCTTTCTATTTTTGGACTTGTCCTGACAAGAGATCCTTCAGTCAGTGCCAAATCCCTTCCCTTCTAAGCCCTCAGTTATCCTTGAGGGCTCAGCCCCTCGAGCTCCAAAGCTCACTCCTTGATGCCTTCCAAGCCCTCCACAAATCTCCATGTCTTTCTGACATGGCGCAACAACCCAAAAGCTTCAGGTTTTCCATATTTAGGCAGTCCTTCAGTCCCCACTCTCATTCCTCCCACTGTGTCCCTGCTTTGGCATGGTCCCTATCTAGCCATTCTTGATCAGTCTACCCCAAAATCCCTGCTGCCAATCTCCTTTGTTCTCCCAGGCTGACTAAAACTCTTTCACTTGGCTGCTGAAGCCTACTGAAACTCTCCATCCTTCTGACTCTTCCCGTAGGCTCTAACAATGGATCCAGACCTGACTGCTATTTAAGGCAGTAAATATAGGCACCATTTAATCCAAATCTATCCACATCTACTCTATTGGCTGGAAAAGGTGACTGCTGAAGAAGAAGAAGGAAAAAAAAAAAAAGGAAAAATTAAAAAAGGAGAAGCAAGTCAAACAAGATACACAGTAGCCCTACATTTTCATAGCAACTATTGAAGCATTGCTTTCTCTTATGACTTTAGAAGAAACACAGTGCTTATGAAATTATTGCAGTATGCCTGCTTTGGAGGAAAAGAGGACAAGAACAAGCCTATGCCCACACAAAGGCTGTGGCTTGCACAAATCAAGGCTATATTTTAATAGATAGCACTGAGGGATGGTGCAAGTTCCTTTTTTTTCACTGTGAATGCTTCAAGTATAAGGTTCCAGTTTGCATGTGCTCAAACTGGGGTAAGAAAGATCATTAATAGAGTTTCTTTGGGCATCTTTCCCTCAAAGAATAAAGGAAACAAAGGAACAAAATGAAAAGCTTTTCTTTGAAAGAGCTGTATTGCTTTCATAAGAACTAGAAACTTTTGACCTGTTTGTTAATCTGACCTATCAGTGAAAGGTGCACTGGAATAGGCACAATTGATCTTTTAACTCAAAGTCTTTCTAAAAAGGGAACTTGAAAACGGAGAATGGTAATTAAGTTCCCATAGAACTGTTTTTATTAACTATAACTAATAATTTCAATTGGGGATTTGGCAGGAAATGCCTGCTTTAAGAATGAATATCACTTACTCAGTGACACGCAGAAGTACAAGTAGATTTATCAAAGCAGTATTTTATTCCAGGACAATTGAGTCATCCACCACATAGCCAATATATTTTCTAAGAATTACGCAAGTGGCCTTGGAAAAAAATGGAATATCTAGGTCTTATGCATCTCAATGAAGGAAGCATATTGTCATAACAACTTTGAAAATGCCAGTCTTTCAGTCACAATTAATTTCAGCCCAGCCCAGGCACTTCACAGAACTGAAAACCAGAAATTCAACAATAAAACTGAAGGCGATTGCTAAAGGGTTCAGGTTAGAGACTCTTTCTACCTCTAAGCTTGTGAATGCAGGCTGCAGCAGTCCTCACTCTGGGCATGAAAGAACAGAAGCCAGAGAAGACAGGAAAATGAAGCCCATGAAAAAATCTTATTCATTGTACATTATGGTGAATTTGAATAGTGTGTCTTCAAAGGCAAGCTGTCAGTGTTACAAGGAGGGTCTCAACTAATTAACAACAATTAACGGATTTAAAGCACATGCATTGCTGAATTGAAACCTAAATGGCAGCAACACAGTAATCCTGTGTATGAATTTCTTGCTTCTTTTTGAGTGGACAGTTTCTTCAGTATCATGCAGAGACTTCATTTTTATGACAGTAAATAGTGCTTCGGATGCGCGTTGCTCTCCCTGAGCAGCTAGTGCAGAGAGACCAGCCTGCGGCCTAAACACTTCACAGACTTCCTCCACTTTTAAAAATGGACAAGCACAGACAAGACCTTTTCTTGTAAAGTGCAGATCATTATTAGTTTTACGCTTGCCTAGAAAGACAATTTAGTGTATATGTGTTATTTACAAGGCAGACAATCTGCACAATTACAAATATATAGGTAATACTGAAATCCTTTTGGATTTTTTTATTTTTATTTTTGCTTCTCCTTTTCCCTCTTATCATCTAGTGTTTCATTGTCTTTCCCTCACCCGTATCATCTCAGCCTAGAGCCCAGTAATGTGCCTTAAGGGGAAATATGAGGTTCTGCCAAGAATTTCTCTACGTAAAATCCCCTCTCCATATTGGCAAGGCTCTCAGCAAATCAGTTTTTCTCAGTTGGAGTGTTATCCGCTTTGGCTGAGGAGTGAGTTTTGAAAAAAACAAGGTGTTAAAAAATGCCACTCTTTGTTGCATCCGGGCTGGTATCATCTGTCATACATATTGCTACTATTTATTTAGCTGGTGTGAGCAGCACTTGCAGTTTGTTTCTCTTTGATCTCTTTGACTTTTCACTTTGCTTCCTCAGGAGTCCTTTTGCCTCCCCTCTTCATCGTGCTTCTTCCTGTGTGAATGGCCTTTCAGCATCTGTGGATACCGTGGTCTACAGTGTCTTCTGTTTTGGTTCTCACAGGCTCAAAAAGGCAAGATAAAACAAGGGAAAGGAGAAACATTCTCTGTTCCTGACTTGCAGAAAGGCATGTCTTGAAAGCTTTTTTTCATTTTCAAGAATATTGCTAGATCGAAAGAATATTATTCTTTCTGAGTAATAAACTCTCTGCTTATTACAGAATACATCTCATCAGAAGATCACAAAATACCTTTCAGACCAAATTAACATCATTACCTTATTTTCATGAAACCCTGATTATTAGAGGGGATTTATCTGCAGTGACTCAGCAGGTCTGAGGAACTGTTACTCAGACTGAGATATTTCTGAAAGAGAAGTCTGACCACCATAGCTAAGAATGCTAATTCTTTAAAGGACATTTCAGATGTTTTTCTTGTTTGGAAAATTGTTCTCGGTTTTACCAGTTTCCTTATCATCACTGAAAGATCTTCACAGTCAGAGTGAAAGGTAAGGTAGGCTTATCTTAACATGGACAAGCCCACCATGGACTAGAGCAAATATAGATTCTGCATAAAGATGGTGGTGGCCATAGTAAAGAGAGACTGGATAAGATTTCCGTTGCTATATATGGTCTAGCCATGCTGATCTTCATGTGGATTTTCTGTCTCTCTGGGATGGTATCACGATGGTCTGTAGTCTTCCCTGTATTACAAAGGGACTTCAGGGGGTGTTTGCCACCACTCTTCTGTGTGTTTTATGTACTTACATCACATGTGCGGTTCAAGCTGAATCGTTCCTGCATGATGACAGTTAACCGTTATGTTAAAATACATTTTCTATCATGAAAATAAGTTATTTTGCAACAACTGTTTGCTCATAATTCCTGCTCGGGTTGATGCAAGTTACATGTTTTAGGCTAGTTATAGAACAAAATGTTAAGTAACTCATAATAGAAAATAAGCAACAAATGGGGATAGTCGATCATCTAATAATTTTCTCCCATTTGTACCTGTATCAACTAATTAACTGAACTGACAACAGATTTCACAGGTAAACAGTATTTTTCATAGGTAAACAGTAATATTTGTCACATAGTCCTCCTCTAGCAGGACAATTAATAGTTGTATAAGGCAGGTACCTTTGCATAGGTGGACATTAATATCTTTACGTTTGCAACAAGTTTAGTTCATTGTATAAATATGTGATTTTCTGTTAATAGGTGGTTGAAGGCAATCAGGTAACAGGCTGTGTCTAGGCTGCCCTAGACTCTTAAGGTGTTTCCTTTTAACTACTTCTCAGTTACAGCAAGAACTCCAGGACAGAACTTTTTTTGTTCTAGTGTGGAATTATCCTTCTTCTATTTCACGGCAAATGAATCAGTTGCTGTCCCACCACTGAACTGCAGTGCTCTCAGATTCACAGGCAAGACTCACAAGATTACCAAATAAGATGTGCTGTTGTCTTCTAAATTACTTCTTTGAAACTAAAATATGAAGTGTCTCTCCAAGGAGTTACTTTGCAATACAATGCTTTATTCCCTCCACTGAATAAAGTTTTATTTTAATGCTGAATGTCAGTGGAAACTATTCTTCTAGCTGTGGTGTACTGAAGCGCCTGTGTCTTAGAGGCTTGCTCTGAGACCTCTATCAGCAATATTTTGCACATGCATGCACTATACATATATGTGTATACATTAATATGCATATACGTATATGCTAAAAAAGTACTGACTGCAGTTGCTGGAGTCTTGCCATTGGCTTGTAGACAATAATAAACATGATTGACTCCTGAAAAATGAAGCCCTAAACAAATTGGATTGAAGTTTCCTGTCTGTTTGGACATAATATTAGAGTTCTGGAGTTTGGTTTTCTTGGAATGAAGCCTGTCAATCCTTCAAAGTGTAAAAATCTTAAATGAAATATGATTAGTAGATAAGTTATGTTGCCCGAAGATAACCACAATGGCCTTATTAAAAATTTATTTAATGTTGATTCCTTCATAATGATTTCAAAAGCTATCAAATTTAAAAGCAGAAACTATACAGGGAAGGTATTCCTGAATTTGTACTCGTCACTGGTGAGGCCTCACCTCGAGTACTGTGTTCAGTTCTGGGCCCCTCTGTACAAGAGGGACATTGAAGTGCTGGAGCGTGTCCAGAGGAGAGCTACCAGGCTGGTGAGGGGTCTGGAGACCAGGTCATATGAGGAGAGGCTGAGGGAGCTGGGCATGTTTAGCTTGGAGAAGAGGAGGCTGAGGGGAGACCTCATTGCCCTCTACAACTACCTGAAAGGAGGTTGGAGAGAGGTGGGTGTTGGCCTCTTCTCCCAGGTGAATAATGACAGGACCAGAGGGAATGGTCTGAAGCTGCGACAGGGGAGGTTTAGATTAGATATTAGGAAGAATTACTTTACTGAAAGAGTGGTCAGGCACCGGAACAGCCTGCCCAGGGAGGTGGTTGAGTCACCATCCCTAGAGGTGTTTAAGAAACATCTAGACGTGGCACTTCAGGGCACGCTCTAGTGACAGAGATTGTAGGTTGATTGATTGGACTCAAGGATCTCAAAGGTCCTTTCCAACAATGAAGATTCTGTGATTCTATGGTTCTATGATTCTACTCTATGATTTAAAGTACGACTTTATATGTGGAGTAGAAGTACAGCAGTCTGTCTTGCTTAATGAGGATTTCCCAAATCTCATTCAATATTTCATTGTCTCTATCTTAAAACAACAACAAAACAGTGATCAGTTCAAACTGCACAGGTAAAACATGAGGAAAAATCTAGAAATCTTAATGCAGAAAGTGTGTTCCCATATGCCACTGCCTAACATCAGTGAAATCAAGTAAAGGGAAAGATTGCAGTTTCTCCCTAGTTCCATAGCAACAGAGGACCAGACATGCTAAGCTCTATCATCAACCATATATTCAATTTTGTAAGTCGCTTAAAAACTCTTTCTTTCTTAACTTCTTTAAGACACTTTTAAGCTAAGAGAAAACCTTGAGAAAGACAGTGTTGGATGGTCTCATAGGCTTAAAAATTCTTTCCATGAAGAAGAAATTATTCCTGTTCCCTGTCGGAATTTGTGGCCATAAAATAAATGAGATTTCATCTCGTAGCTATAGGAGTTTGAAAAATGCTGCTGGAATGGCGTGAGACCCAATCTCTTCTGGCTACATGTGGGTAACTGATATTGACAGGAAGGACTTTTTTGCATGCAGATGTAGGGGAAAATAAACAAAGGACATGGAACTGGCATCACAGTGCAAGCAAAATAGGTATTGATATCAAGCTGGAAGTTCAAAGGGAGATTTCTATACAGGTACTGTCAATTTACATTCCCACAGAGCTGAAAGGAGAAAAACTCCTTACCTAACTCTTATACATACCTTGGAAGGAGGAATAGATCTTTTCTTGCAGAAATGTAGTGGAAGTTCAAGGTTATTTCCCTGTATTAAGAATGTGTTCATATTTCATAGCTAATATGCTTAGAAATACTTCAGAAATGCTTGAAACACACCAAACTCATCAAAGCATTGGTTACTGTGAGATTGTGTTTCTATACAGGGATATGAACCACTCTGCATATTGTGCTACAGTGCAAGGAAGAAATCACTAGAAGTCCCTACTCTGGACAAAATTACTTTACACTATGGTCACTCTGATTCCCTTTACCTTGATAAAAATCCCAGTGTGCGTGTATATGAAACATAGTAACAAAAGCACGCAGAGTTGAAAAGCTAGTAGAAGGAGAGCATGAACTCAATCAGCTGCCAAACTTGAAGTGATGGGGTTATTATAAATCATACCCTTGAAATACCAAGGAGAAGGGAGAAACCTCACCTGTCCTTACACCTCCACTCCCTTTGCTTCCTTTAGACAGTGTATTATTCATGCGCAGGAGAGGACTAGTTAAGAAAGGTTGCTCTCAACTCCTATTCCACAGACTTTAAACACACACATACATATACAGGCAAAAGAAAGAGCCTACATAAAGAATAATATATTTGAAAATGAAATGGTTCCAAGCATCTCTTAGGACTTAGTAGCATCAAAGCCTTTCAGAGGCATCAGATATCTTCTAGAGTCTCTGGCATCTCGGCATCTCAGAATCTCTAGTGACATCCTAGAGTTTTAGATTTATTTCATATATGCCAAAGGCATGTTCTTCATATAAGATATGAAAGCTTTTACTTTCCTATTGACTTTTATTCCCACTCTTTTCCATATGAAATTTTCTTTTTTGATTGCAAAGCCTCAGGAGTTCTTAGGCTGTGACCTTGATGGTCTGGACTATAATTTTTTTGCAACTTAGGATGACAATTCTAGGTGGAGTGGTAAAATCTGCCAAACATACTTTCTTATGATCAGCTCCCTTGATCATGGCAACAAAGTCTTCTTTTAAGTCTGTTTTCTTCTAGACAGAGCTCAGTTGAGTTCCAAAACTTCTATTAATAAAAGACAGTAATTTAGAAAAAAGGTAATTTGAACTCTTTAAAAGGATGTACACTTCAATGGATGCTTCTGCCATTGTATTTCAGTTTAGAGTTATGTTATTTTATCAAAATAGTGAGATTGCAGAAATAGTGCAACTGCAAACCAGATTAGAGTGAAAAAAAAATGCTATTATTTATAAATTTCACAGTTTGGGAGGAGAGGATTATCTTACAAGAAAGTACTATTCCAAAGAAAGAGACTATAACTACAAAGTGTCATGATAATGTGTGTTTTTAATTATACCAGCAACGTTAATAGATTAACAGGTAATCAACAAAGATATCAAAGACATCAATATTAATTCAAACACAGGCTAAATATTTAATGTATATGTTGAAAAATCAATGTAAAAGTAAAATTCTGTAAGCTAAAGACAAGCAAAGTGTGTTAAATAGATCTGAATGACAGAGATTGGTTAACTCCCTAATTGGAAGAACACACAAGTGAAACTAACCACATAAGTCAAAGAATAAATGAAGGAAAGGCTGTCACAGAGATTAAAGATTTATACAGCTGTTTCATCCATCTGGTGTTTAACCAAGCAAAGGCTGGTGGAGAGCATATGACTCAGATGCCTATATTGCAGGATAACTGACTGATTAAATGAATTTGTACATCCATCAAAGATCAGAAGACTTAAAATTAGACTTACCAAAAAAAGCCACACAAAGTGTTTTGAGTGCACAGAGAGTTTGTAGAAGGGTAGGCACCAATTTCCAAGGCAGTTTTGAAGGCCACGAAACAAGAGATACAAGGATGGGTTTGGGAGCTGCAGCAGGTGTTAAGTTCCTAATTGTTGAAATCTAAAAGTTCTAATGTATTGCTCAAAAATATTGCATGTAAATAAAATGCATGACATTTGAAATGTAATATTAAAGCATGCAATGGTGAGTTAAACTTACAAATATAAAGCCACGTAGAATATCTTTCCTTACTGGATTTGAACAGCTTATGCATAAAATTTCCTATTAATTTTATTCAAATGATGAAAAAATAAACTGATGTTAGCATTGCTATTTGTCAAATCAGCTTTTCAAATGTTAACCTGCAAACTGCTTAACTATGCACGCTAAATTTCAAGAAAAGCTGTTGACTTAATTTAGACGCTTTCCATACGCCCAAAACATCCTGACGTCCTGGTAATTGAGAAGATCAGTTTTTAACTTCTAAACTTTTCACTAAGGAGCCCTGGTGACATGCACTAAGTAGCTAAACAACCAGTAGTTCTCTGTTTCAAGGTTGCAATTTTTGCTTTAAGCACATTTCACCCCCAGCAGAGGATACAAAATCTGGAAACAGAAATGTTCAGTCCAGCTTCACACGCTGGTGAAAATGTTTTCATTTAGCTAAAACATCACACACATAAATGAACTTGAGATGTTTGTCCGCTACATTTCTCTGCCATGCCTGTACTAATAAGGAACTTTCCACACTGAAACATCATCATGACACAGTGGCAGAAACAACAGTCAGAACAATCTTGATGAGTGTGATGAAAGGCAGAGACCTGAGATGATCAAGGTTAGCATGTTGGATATCCTCACAACAGAACTGCGTAGATTTGCCATGAGAGAAGAAGTAGTAAAACATTGTACTTCAATAGCCCAAAGGAGGTTTGTAAGTTTTTGCAAGTTTTCTGTCAATCCTCCGTAAATTTTCCCCTATATGTCACCCACAGCTATATTACAGCAAAAACCACCCCAAACAATATCCAAACAAGAAGTCTGAGAGAACGCTGTAGCTTGGGTTGTTCCCAGGTGCTTTCCCTTAGCCTCTTCCTAATAACTGTTGTCCTGGATTTGTCACAAGTTTTAACATTATCTAATACCACGAGGCACAGCTTACAAGATTTTAATTGTGCTACTTCTGATACTATGTGTGTTATTCATTAAATTAGCCACGGACCTTGTTACGTTGGGCTATATAAAAGACTGAGAGAGTAAAACATTTCACTCTGTAGAAGTTCTACAGCTCATCCTATGTACAGGTCACTTGCAATAGGTTAATAATCCTTGCTTTTACAGAACTCCCAAAAGCAGATATTCTCCAAGAATTTAGGGCAGTATCTTGAAGCCTTCCTTTTACTGCAGATAACTTCCCTGTGTAAAATAGACAGGGTATATGGGTACAGCTACCTCCAGGATGTGTGAACTGGGGTCATCTTCCTTCACTTAGACATTGACAGATTGGCCATCTCAGCCCAAGTCAATCACCGTGAGCTCACCTTATGGTCAATGAAAATACACAGAGAACTCCAGAGGGTAACCTGTCTTATAGGTAGGCAGTTTAGATTGAGATAAATAATACCTTGGAAGTGGTTATGTTTTTCTGGTGTTGTGGAAAGAAGTATTGGAAGGATGGTTGGCTCTGACTTGGGTGTAAAACTTTCAGATATCCACTTTAGGGCTCCTTTGCCTTTTCCATGGTTGTATTCAGCCATGCTCAACACCAAAGGTGTTGGACTTTTTCTTTTACCATCATTTATTTGTATCGTGTCAGTACAAAGCCAGTGCACCTTAAAAATTGCAACTCAGTCCTTAAAAAGGGCTTAAAAGGAACTGGATTTGGCTGGCCCCTGACAAGGAGCTATTTCACTTGTGGGAAGTGATGTAAAGAGTATTCTTGATCAGATTTTCATCTGTGTGACATTAAACTCTCACAGGTATCATTATATGACTATGGAGAGCAGCAGAGAAAGCCGTATATGGCCAGTCACAAAGCAGGTTCCTGGCTGGTGGGCATGGTGATTGCTGAAAGTGTCCCATGGACTTCTGAAGAAAACAAGTGCTATTTTTACTTCTCCTCTTGTGAAGGAAATGCTGCTTGTGTCTTAGGTGCCACACCACTTAGAAGCAGAGGTGATGAACAGTGCTGGTGACGAGGAGGCCTTGAGGGGAAAATGGGAGACACTTAGCTAGCCATTTCACCATTCCTCCTTTGTTTAAGTGCCCTTGAATTTGCTAATGACAAGCTCAAGGAATAATATGGATTTGGCTTTATAATATTTCAAAGATCAAATAAGGAAGTGAATTTGCAAGTGAGAAAAATGAAACTGTATGGATTAGACTGGTTATAAAGCTTTGGAAATTAATAGTTTTACCTGCATTACTTCTGTGTGTACTCATTTCCACTATCCTGCTTTGTGCTAAAAGACAGACAACAATATCTACCATTGGTATCACCCACTTCAGACATCTGTGGAAAAGTTAGAAAATACTTTTTTTCTGACAAGTATATTATATAGGATAGCACCCTTGGAATATATCCAAACCACTCTATACGGAGCACTTACAGATAAAGTAAACAGAAAAAGATATTAAGCACAGGGTACAAAGGATACATTTGTAAACACACATACATACACAAATAAGATAATTATTGGTTTTTCAAAAAAGTGAAGGGAATTTGCTCTACAGAGATGTTGTTTTTATAATAAGTAGAGGTAAACCATAGAAGGCATGGTTTAATTGAGGCAGCTTTTAACCAGCTTTTGGAGTGAAGGAGATAGATACAAAAAAAAATGATGGGGGTGGGGATGATCCTTTTGTTCTTCCTTATGGCTGATAAGAAAGCAGTAGGTCACACTTCAAATGACCTGGATTTTAGAATTTTGTCAAGTGGGACTGTTGACAAAATTATGGTAGAAATGCCCAGATCAAGGAAAGGGGAAACTGTAGTAGGAGAGCATGTGTAGGATATTGCAGAGTTTGTTCCAAGCAGATCTATCGTTCTCTCCTGAAGAAACCTTTGGGACACAACACTTTTTGCAGTACTGTCTTAGTATTTTCAAGGATGTACTACTATGATCAAAACTGTCAGCAGAATCAAGTGCTATCAAGGGAATGATTTCATGGCACTGATGACCAGTCCCAGCAGAGACCAAAATCTCACACACAACACTTGCCAGTTTCATTCTGAAAAATTTGCCCAACTATTATCAGTGTGGCTTTGCTCCCAGGGAAAGAATGCAAAATAAAGGCACCTGGGAAAAGTGGCTTGTTCGTTATAACCCATTAAAAGTTAGAATTAATCGAGGAAGGAAATTCTTAAAGGTTCTTTCCCATTGGATTCAGACAGTGAGAAGAAAATCAAACCAAAGGAGGAAGATGATGAATCAGACTCAGAATATGAATAATTCGGGGACCAAGGAGCTCCAGACAAAAGAAAACACGATTCTCATTTTCACAGTTCATCCTTCATTTTTGAATACCCATCATCATCTACTGCCAAGATGCCAAGATTAAAATCTGTTTCTTCATTTGTCTTCTTGTATTTCAAGTGAGTTCAAAGGGATCACTGGTCCCAGACTGAAAGTAAGTTACTTTCAGAGCACGCAAAACAACATGAGAGTTTGCAGGGAAGCTCAGCATGAAGACATTCATGAAATCATGGTTTTTTCTGACAGTGAAGGGCAAAGAAGGAGAGAAAAGGTATCCTTTGGTCAGGGTCTTTTAAAGTATCTTCTTCCTGGTTTATTTATTCTGGAATCCTTGTTTCTTTCTCAGTTTCATCCCTTTCTCTCTTTTTGCATCATAAATACCAAAAAGGATTCTGACTGCAAAGGCTAAGAAGGGAGCGTTTGTCTGACATTAAACAGCACTGGGTTAGTCAGAATCTGGTTCCTGTTGCTACCACATTTCATGTATGATCTCTCAAGGTCCCATAGGCCACCTATGCCTTGGTTGCACACTTGTGATAAGAGCTATCTTCTCTAATGAGTTTGCAAGCTCTCTGTAACCAAGGCCACCCTCTCACTTTGTGTTGTTACCAGTAGACCCAGCCTCTCACAGCACCCTGGTTCTCTAGACTTGGGCATCTAAGTAGTTCTGTATTATATCCTGTAACAATGGTACCACCTTTCTTCTAGAAGATCTCAGGAAATCTTGACCCCATGCATAAGATCTAAATAGAGAAACTCGTATCATGAGTTTGATGACCTAAATATCAATGACCTATCACTGTGTGAAGCAGAGACTTTTGTACCCCACGGGCATAGAAAAGCCCCGCAACACAAAGCTGCACAAATCTATTGCATATGGACTGGCCAGAGGCACTGAAGCAGAAGGAGAAAGGTGAGTAGGGCAGTGGTGGCTGGCAGGATGGAGGATGTGCTATCAGTGCTCACACAACTCCAGTGTGAGGAGCTGGAGGAATCAGAAAAATAAGAGGTACCAAAAAACCAAAGTTTCTGTGGCCTCCTCTACCAACCTCATCTCCAATGTCTCTTTCCTCCACAAGTGGCCAACTGGTTCTAACATCCCTTAGTGAACCATTTTGGACAGATGAATCCAGGCCTCTGTATTTGTAGCTGCAGCAAGTCCCTGGAGTTTTCGCATCCAGTCGTGAAGTATGGGATCTCGCTGTCTGGATCCCCCTCGCCCTGGCACTGAGACGGCACTGAATGCATGAATTTGAGAGCGTGTCCCATCAACTCATCTGAGGTGGTCAGTGTGAAGCTGCATTTATTGCTACCAAACGATAGATGACAATGTACAGACTTTGATACCAAAGTCTGTTTAATACTGAAGTTATGCCCTGAAGTGGCAAAAGTCTTGGCATTAGCAGATTCCTGCCCAGCAGTAAGGCTTTATAGGAATAGGTATGTGTGTTTTAAATTATATTAAAAGCTACATCTTGCTCATCATCTTTTTCACTATCATTAAAAGTCAAGACTTTATTTTTTTGCATCTTGGTTGGAGATATCATTACATAAACATACCTACGTGTATGCAGGGTGGATTCTAAGAGTAAATGTACAAGTATAAATGCATATTATAAATGTATAAGTATAAATGTAGGTGGGTATGTAGATTAATTTTATCTGAAATACTGCAGAAATACATGTATGTTTCCGTGTGCATATTTATGTGCACAATACAAAGTAGACTAATGCTTCATATCTCCTCAAATGATAACACCTAACTATTGATATATATATAGTCACAACAGAAATACCTACAACAAAGTAAAAATCCAGTAGCTTTCATATGAATGGGATTGTTGCTAGAAATGCTTATAATCCTGTAATATTACTTTTGATTTATTGTGCTCCTAAACCTGTACAAAAGAAAAGGAAAAGGGTGAATTTTATTAAATGTAACAAATTCGAGCCTATAATGAAGATACACAACTACTTTCCCATAATTCTGTGGGTATGAGAAATGCCAGTATTTTATTTTTATTTAAAAACATACCAACCATTATTATGTAAAATACATTAAACAAAGAACAGCCATTTCCCTTTATTTATTTTGTTTTTCTTTAAAAAGCTGCTTTCCAGCTTGGAAAGCATTCTAACAATAAAAGTATGAATAAAATACAAATCATTTCAAAATGGGTTGAGGCTCCTGGGAACAGAAAAAGAATGTGCATAATTAAAGACTACACCATAATGCCTACGAAAAGATCTGATTGAAACATTTTTCATATGATTTCATTGTGCTGAGGCCAAAACATTTCACATAAGAGTTGAAAAGGATGTTTTTAACAGGAAAATTTCTTAGTCCAGATTGTCAACTCAGAAATGAACACAGTGAGCGGCTAGCTCACATTTTTTGAGCTACAATCATTGCAAGTTGAGCCTTGAGCTTCACTATGTCCACTTCAGAGACAACTACCAGGAGAAGCTCAGCTCTGAAGGAAGGAGTCAAGGGGTCCCAGCCAGGGTCATCACAATTTAGTTGACGACCTAATCACTTTGAAAACTCCCAAGACAAAAGGGTCTGAAGTTTCATAGGCTTCTTCCAAATGTTTTTGAAGTACAGCTTTGGATCTCAGGGTAGTCCAGCAAAATCCCACCTCCATAAAAGCACTACAGAACTTTAAGACTGGAATGAAAAGAGGACTTTGGAAAATCAAATGTTGTCATGAAATGGAACTGTTACCTTCTTTCAGCTTTGGAGCTAAACTAAAGCCATTCTCATCTCTTAAATTTTCAAGATAATTTGAAACCCCAACTTTCTTGTAATGAAGCATATTCTTTCCCTTTTTATATATATTTATGCATCAATAAATATTATGCTGAAATCTGTACCTACATGCTTAAGTTTTAATAGAACTTGCTGACTTTCCCTGCAATTCTATGGCGTGATTTTTAAATTTTTTTCCCTGATTTATTATATGAAATAGACAAATCAGGAATTCATGATTCATATAAAGAATATGTCCTGTGTTCCTGAGGTGTTTAATCAGCATCGCCTAGGAAACATCGCAACTCTCCTCTTTGAGGATGTCATGAGATACCTCAGATATATTCTTAATAAGAGAATCAGAGCTATGCACTCAAGTTTAAACCCTCTTGGTGTCCCTCCTCGTAGGCCATCTTGTCTAACTCTGTGGTGTAGCACCATGCAGAGGCCCTAGTGGCATCCCATGCACTGTACGGCCCCGATTATGTGACAATGGTGCCTATGGCTTACTGGGTCTCAGCAGAGATTGGGCTAAGTGCTGTGGTGACACAGCCTTCTGGACTAGAGCTAGATGAGTTAGAAGTAGGGTTACATATGATCAGTGCTCATTTATTGCCTCATAATATCTTCATCGAAGAGCAGCAGCTCCAAATGTGTATGGTTGGATTGTTCGTATTAGAAAACAGGCAAGAACGAAAAGCCCTTGACTTGTAGCCAAGAATCACAATGGGCAGGAAGGGCATCTCAAAGCAATCTGGGGACCTCTAGGAGCAAACACGTATGACATGTGGCAAGACAGCTACTGTACCATGATATAAGAAGAACTTTTTGTACTTATGAGCAACCTCAGCTGGAGTTAGAGACTGTTACAAAAGTAAATGAAAAAACGAATAAATGGCCCACAGAACTGACAATATAAATGAATAGCAGGAGGAAAAAACTTGTTACTTGTCTATAAGTCACATAGAAAAGAAAAGAACTTGGAGGAATAACTAAATGCACAAAGACCAACTTCAAGCCCCCGACATAAACTTAAGAACAAAATACATCTCCTATTTGTCTCAGTCAAGAACCGCAGAGACTGTAACAGCTGTTGTGGAGAAACTATGCTACATTTAAAAAGCGGAATTTACACATGGAAAATAAGCATTTCCTCTTAGGTTTAGAGCCCGTACAGAGCTTTGTGACAAAACACAAGACCATTCCACACAGTGCAGAGGTAGGAATCTGCTTGTGGCCTCATTTACCAAAACATTTCAGACATATCTTTGCTTACAGAAAAAATGTTGTAAACACATATACCTGGGGAAAGACAACTGAATTACAGAACGTCAGGAAGAGATACATGACCTAGAAATGTACCAAGGGCAAGGAACCTTTGCTGAAAAATATGAGAATGGCACACCATGGACTCATTGGAAAGACTAAGAACAAGTTATTTAAGATAGGATTGCTGGTGCGCTAGTGTTCAACAGCTTCAATCCAGCATGCACTTTAGGAAGCAAGGCAGTAATAACATCCACTTTGGACAGGTTGTTACTGCTTTGCGTTCAGCTGAAGCATTAGAAAAAGATGGAATATCTTGAGCACAGCAAGTGGACAGGCTAATGCCCCTAGAGATCACAAAGCCAAATCACATTTCAGCTGATATTGATCTGGGGGAGATGACCCTGTTAGAAGAGGACCATCAGTGGAAATTAAAGAAATTGCTTTGCAGACGAACTTGACAGGTAGCCCAATTTTTAGGATTAAATGTTGGGTTATTACTAGTGATTCATCAAAGACTGCTCCAAGGTACCAGCACTACTTTTCATATTAACTGTCATAATCTCAAAGAAAGAGGGGACGGAGGTCAGAAGTGCACACAGCAGCCATTTCTCTGGTCATGGAATACCAAGAAGCTTCCAGAGAGCAAAAAACAGATCTGGAAATCAGACATGCAGACAAAAGCAAAGTCCACAAGCAGGAGAGCAGAAATGTAAATGTCTATGCATTCCACAGCTTTCAGGTGGTAAAAGTGGATCCCATCCGGGACTACTGGCTTTTAGTGGGCAGAAGCAGAGACTGAAGGAGAGAGATTGCTTTGCCTTGGCACGACAGCATGTTCAAAGAAGGAGCTGGCTCAGGAACAAGCATTGCTAGGGCAGTGGTGAGGACAGGATAGATGCAGAAGTCAATCTGGTCATTCAGAAGAGCATGGTTAAGCATGGCATCAGCTCATTTGCCAGGAGAGAGCAGAGCATATCCTCATGTCCAGAGGTCCTAGTGTACGCTTTGCACTACCGGACATTGCCTGGCACAATTAACTAACAGTGAATATGTGCTGGTTTGTGGATCAGGCACACCTTTTATCTTTTCTTGTCTAATGTATTTAGGCATGTCCAATCTATCAGATCATCCTGGTAGTGAATTCATGCGAAGGGTAGTACAATACTGAACAAAGGGAATTCAAACTCATGTAATGATTTCTCTCTCTGTCTCCTCTCTCTCTCTCTCTCTTTTCCTCCACTGCCATTTTTCCTCCACTTTCCTCACTATTAAAGTGCCATTTTATTACTGTAAAGGCATTTGCAAATATATGGTTGCTAAATGGTGACCTGAAAACAGCAACCTTAGAAGAGTCTTGCAAGAGCATGGGGGTCTTCGGTCTCAAAAAGCTGTTCCCTCTGGGCTTCAGCTTGGTCTCATGAGACCTCTCCCCTTGGCTCTGTCAGTGTCATTATCTCTTTGGAGCTGTTTCTCTCTGACAGATCTTAGGCAAGGGCCAGGATTTTTAATTGCATTCTGAAATGAAGGATGCAGACCTACACTGTATCTGTCTCTTTGTTTAACAGGCAGGCAGCTATATGCTGGATTTTCTGTGCAGCTTTCATGCCCTTGCAGACCTTTCCTGCATAAAAACTTAACAGCAGACTTTGCTTGATCTGAGGGTTCACAGGCACTGTTGCTGCAGATTTTATACTATTTGTAGTTGCCTTATTTGGTTTGGAAAGCATGAATTAAATGCCTATATTAATTACTGTAAGACAGCTGCAGCAGATGATTTGTCAAACTTATGCACGTAAAAATTATGCTTTGAAATTAAATTGCAAATACTGTAGCCTGATAAAAATGAAATGTGTCTGAAAGTCATTTAATTTGGGGAGATAAAGAAATATAAAATTTTAAATTATTTCCTTTTAACCATTAATGTCAATTGTATTGGTATTAGAGACCTTCAAATAACTCTTTAGAGGGGGAGAGGGTATTTTTAATGTATTTCTTTAACTTCGTCATAAATGAAGGGCTTTCTGCAAGATTTTGCCACACAGTATGCTGGCTGCACTACTAATTAAAAGCTAGTAGTTTCTAAATTAACTTGTGAGTACCTACAGTGATGGAAATTGCCTCCTTAACAGTATTATTTACTGACAAAGCAGGTGATGACCTGCTTGTATCTCCAGAACAAGTTCATTAGTTTGTCCTAATGGCTACTGCAGATAAACACTTTGATATTTCATTATCATGCTGCCTACAGAAGAATGAGCTAATAACAAAATAGAAAAAAAAAAAAAAAGAAAAAATAAGAAAAAAAGCCCCAGCTTTCCAGCTAACTGGGGCTTCTAGTATGGCCAGTGTGACTCATTCTTGGTCAATAGACGCATACCTGACAGCTGCCATTAATAACTATTAGAGCACTGTTTGAGCTCCAGGGCGAGACATGCTTCAATGTTCTAAAAATAAGATATTATCATTCTGCAAGAGTAATAGTTTAGGCAGCAGTGGTTTCAACCCTCTTGGTCTGACTCTTCAAACTGACACCATTTAATCTAAATGTTCTGTCCTGCCAGGTCTCCTTTTGGGTACGCAGTGTGATGAAAGAGCTCAGAAGTCATTAATACAAATGTTTCTATAGAAAGTATTGGTCAGATACATCTAGAAGTGACTGTCTCATACATTACCTGCTGGGAAGACAAACATAAATCCTAAGCCAGCAAACTCATCAACACACCTCATGCTACCAAAAGACTGGATGACAACACTAGTACACTGGAAAGCTTCACAACTAAATTGAAAGGAGATGAATTTGCCTCTTTCTGAATGCTGCTGCATCTTCTGATAAACAGAAATGACTTCAGAGAAATTTCAAAACCATTTTTGAGATTCCTCTTCAACTTTGTTTTTTGTTTTACTGGAATTTACAAATACAGATTGATGACTGAGACTCTCTAAAAGACCTTCCCACATTCTGTCCTTGGTTTTGTTTACATTAGCTGATGCTGGGTACTACTTCTTTATAACTGATTTAATTTTAGGGACAGACAAACTTCCATTCTCCCACCAATTGTGATAGTGTGTGGTCCATTTATACGTACAAAGAATTTGGCTTAGAACCTTCCAGGTCTAATGTATTTAGGACACATTTTTTTTGCCAAATGATATTGACTCTTCCCATGATTCTGTTTACAAGTGAGACTTTGTATTAGATAGGAGAAAGATTAGGAGGATTCACAACATTCCTCTCTTTAATATCAGCATCTTTCGCAGACATTGGGTTCTTGGCTATTTTTAGAGAGCGTTTTTTTGTATCAATCCCCATCATAAAATATTTGATCAATGAGCAGTGAATAGCGCAGGACACTAAACCAGTTCACACCACTCCCAGTCATGATCAAAACCCTTTCCTCCAAAGTTAAAATGAGGGGAGATACTGGGAAGTATTTGGTACAAAGTATCTTCATCAGTAACCCCTCTAGTGAGGTTTTGAAGGGTCAACTAGCAAAAACATTTTTAAAGCCACGAACCTAAGTAATTTAATTTCCTGCTCTTTATGTAACTGGAAAAATCTTATGATTTCTTGGCATAATACTACGTCAGACACCAAATTAACCCCCTTCATTTAGCTTGCTTCGTCCTTCTGTTATTTCCAGTTTGGTGCTTAAGATTTGCCTACATAGCACTCTGCAATGATGTGTCGTCATACCTGAAGAAGGTCAGCCCTACACACAGAGGATTCTCCAGGATCTTGTGAATTGCTTCTAAAACATTGGAAGGAGGGTCTGTTTGAGGAATTTTACCTTCTCCTCCTCCTTTTTGCTTAATGTCCTGTACTTGGTGGATCATCACAGCCTTTCCAGTAGTCTCCAGACCACAAGTTAAGAAACTCTTGGGCTTGGAAGTCTTACGGTACATGTAAAACAAAATACAGGCAGCTGTACTTTGAAGTGCTGCCTGGAGATTCAGCCACCCAGGTGTTTAGATCAGGCAACTGGCCTTGGAGTGTCAAAGCTCCTTTCTAACGTATTTGCTGGGCCCTTGTTCCCATGACTCAGAGCAGGCAGGGATGCTACATGCCGTGCACTAGGATCTGATCCCAACCTAGCTAGACCCAATGTGTGTATCTGAACTTAGGGGGTTAGAATAACTCGAGCCACCTCAGCCACGGCCAGAGTTGTCCTGTTTCCTGTTATCACGGTTTCTTCATGTTAGTAGGATGAAGGAGGAAGTTTACACAGTGTGCAGTAAATGGCCATAGTGAAAACATCGGACTGCCAGTCTGCCACATGTGCTCATCCGCAATTCAGAAATCTATATCTTTAACAACTTTCAGCGGGTTGGTTGGGTTTGGGTTTTTGGTTTTGTGTTTGTTTGGTTGTTTGTTTGGGTTTTTTTTAAATTATTTGGGTTTGGTTTGTTTGCTTTGTTTGTTTGGGGGTTTTTTGGGTTTGTTTGTTTATTTGTTTGTTTTTTAATTTTAGCCTTGCATTCTTTCTGCTGGCTGAAATAAATGTGACTTATTTGCAAGGCAAGCTATTTGGACAATAAAGCATTGGCCCTCCACAGCCAGGGAGTCCTGTGCAGAAGCCATGTAGAACGAGAATTCCCAGAATTTCTCCATATACAGTACTGCTCGCAAGGGAATTATGTAAGTTATGGGTTTATTATTTTCTGTGGTTTAGCATGACATGAGACCAAAGGTGGACTGTTCTTCTTGTCCCATGTGTGCAGGATGATATTGCCGGCTTTATTACTTTGGAACTTCAGGGATTAAAGCTATTTGGAATATAAGAAGCAGCAACAAGTGACTCTTTAATTAATCCCTGGTTATCACAACAGCTGATAGAAATGGAAAGAACATTATGTTCTCACATAGAAAAACAAAACAAAAAATCTTTTAGCTTCATTGTTTCCTGCTTACCTTGGAGACTAAACAAGAGTTAAAACCACTGTGAAATGACTGCAATGAAAGAAAGCTCTGATTGTCTCCAACGCTGATTTACAGCCTTTGCAAGACTCGAATCAAGAGTGAAATTAACAGTGCAAAAATAAGACAATGTTCTTTGTATTTTTTTAACTAATCTCTTTAGAACCCGTCTGAAAGGTTCTTATGGCCTGCTCACTAGGGTATATGTTATCTGCAAGCACAAAATGGACAGAAAACGCTGCTCAGCTATTTAGGCCACACACACACGGCAGACAATAGTTAAACAAGCTCTAATTAGAGACACTTGTCATTTCCACTTTTGTCTTTCCAAGATCACAACTACTAAGAAAGTACACTGAAGAAATAGCTTTGGTTTTGGATATGGGTTTATAATACATCATATTAAAATTTTGAAATAAAATGAATGACTCACATGTCTGAGGTATACGAGAAAAGGTTAAAGTATGTATGGTCTGAATTAGGTGTGGGTACACTCCTTTGAATTTTATTTATTTCTAATTAGATTGCCCATTTGTAGGCTTTTTCTTATAGTTACAGGTCCACCTGAGGCTTATGTTTAATCTGAAGAAACGTCAACTTCATTGTATGGAAGGAAATTAAACAAGGGCTGTAAAACACAGTTCTCCTTCCGTATGTAATCCTCTCTATCTCACCAAATAGCTCATCGATAGCAAAATATATTATACCATGCTTACAATCTCTGCTTGTCAGAAAAGGTGACAAGGTGACAATGGCAGAGCTCAGAGGACTGCCAAAGAGCAGAGGAAGAGAGGAATTCATTTGCAGGATAGTGCTCTAAGACAGAGCAGAAAAGGAGACAGGAGCATCCCCAGCTTTTGTAGTTTTAACAAGCTCAGCTTTCAGTTGCGTCCAGGAGAAATATGTGCAAGCATTTTTCTCCATTTAAAAAACAAAGAAAGCATTTTAAAAGTGGAAATATTGTACTGGAAAATGTTAATACATAAATATATTTTTAAAGTCTTAGTCCTGCTATATTTATGATGCAACGATGAAGCTAGCTCCTCCACCAAAAAAAAAAAAAAGAAAAAGAAAAAGTCCCTCTGTTCTTACAGAGTTGAAAAGAAAATTATGGTTGATTATAAGAGAAGTTAAAATTATGATCAGAAGTAGAGAGGATCTTTCTGAGGGCCACTATTAGAATAGGTAAATAAAGTGGGGGATAGCAGTATTTCTGTTGAGGCCAACTTCATGAACTTTGTTTAATAAAAGAGGTTTGAGGAAGAATATTTAGAGTTCCATCTATAATTGACTGTATCATGTTCCATTGCAGGACAGTGTTGGGTAAATAGCACAAAGAAAAGAGAAGCCATTTAAAATTGATTTCTTTAATCGACTGAAAACCCAGGCTTGTGAGGACACTATCTCTAATTCTATCATCAGTAAAGGTAGTTTAACAGACTGTTGCTTCCAGAATGAGACAGTATCCCACCAGGGAACAGAATAGTGATATGCAGTTCCTTTCTGGTATTTTTTTAAGGTTTGGGGCCCCTTTTGATGTATCTGGAAATCCAGATCTGTTGTAAGCCTTTTCCCCACGAATTACTGTGATTTCACCACACTGGCTCCAGACTAAAAACCATCAAATTTAATAAGCAAAAAAAATTCCCTCCAAAAAAATCTTTACCTAAAAGAACTGTCTTCTTTAATTTGAAACTTTTATTTACTATAAGAAGGTAAAAAAAATTCAAGTTAAAAAAGATCTCACTGTAAAATGAATGAGCACGCTGTTTAATGTAAAATGTTTTCACAATATTTTTTAGTAAATCACATTTTAGCACAACCTGACTTTTTTCCCCTTCAAAACAGGCAAAGAACCAGGGTCAGGTTTTTGTGCTGCCTTAGCCCACTTCTACTTACCTTGCTCTGCTTTTACTTCAATCATTTTTTAAATTGTTTCTTACAGACATATTCCTTCAACAAAAAAGTGATTCCTGTAAAACTATGTCTCAGTCTCGCTCCTACCTTTGCCCTGTGTGTTTCCAGCCCTTTGGCTGTTTTCAGCCATACTTGGCAGAATAAAAGAAGTATAGAAGACAACTACCTTGCTGGAAGCGGGGTGATCTGAGGCCTTGGTGAGGTCTTTGATAGATATTACAGTATTCATTTCATAAAGCACCAACAGTCCACGTGAAACAAAAGCCTTTATGGATAACCTGAATACTGAAAGAGGTTTTATGTAAAGCTTGTGAACTTCCAGGTTAAGGCTGTGAAGACAGGCTGTCTCTACACTGTAGGATATGGGAGCATGGGTGATTTGCAAAGTCCTGAGCTACGTCCCGGCTCCCCAGTGGAGTGAGAAGTGGTCGGCATGCCACTGTCTGCTGTGCCATAAGCTTATAGCTGGAGATGATTAGAGATGAGGCACAGATCTGTAACTGTGCTGTCTGAGAAAGATTCACCTCTCCAAGACTCGTGGGCAGTGTAGACCACTTCTTAAGGTACATCCTTTGCTTCCACTCTCCTTTTCAGATTTTTAGTAGAGTAGCTTCTCTGTAGACCAAAATGAAGTGAAAGCTTCCACAGAAGACAGTAATATCCTTTGACTAACTGCTTTGGAGGTACATCACACTCAGAAAAGACCAAGTAATATTTGAATCAAGTGTCTATTAACCCTTCATCATTAATGGGAATTGAGATCACTTATTACCTTGATGTCCATACTTACATGGTTCTTCAGTCCTGGTGTCTTGTGGAAGTCAGGCAGGTCTGCATACTATTCAGACGCTCTACCATCCACTCAGCCCAACCACCCAGATCCTGATAGTGCAGGTGGAAGTAACCCTGTTGAACGGTGACAGAGGGATGCCTCAACTATGTCCGACAGTAGAGTCAACTGGCTCAGCACTTGTTTCTTTCGTGCTAACTCAAAAACAAAGCAAGCATTGTTGCATATGAGGTACATGCAACCCTTTCAAAAAAAAGCAGTCTTATTCTTGAACTTTCCACATTAAGTAGAAAAGCTTCAAGTTGGCATGAAGGCTGAGTCATACTGCATGCAAACAGGAAACAACAGGAGGCTGGTCCCTAAGAAACTGTCTCAAAATATCAGTTCAAATAAACAGCTAGACTAGGCAGTGGTGTCTAAAATTTTCATTATGTAATCCTATTTTTCAACAATTTTAGGAAACAAACATATGGGCTAAACAGTAGGTCGTTACCTTAGTGAAAATTTAACTTCTGATGTTTGCAAAATCTGGAACCTGAAAAATGTCCACTTTTCTGGTCCCAGAATGTTTTAGAAAAGTTCTAAAGATAACTTGCTGTTTACTTTTGTATTTGCATCTGACAGGGATTGGATATTGAAATAAATTACAGTAAGAATCATATTGAGAGGTACATTATCTACCAAAAAACCTTGCTCTTGAGTTGTTTTTTTGTTCGTTGGTTTGTTTGTTTGTTTTTTTTCAGATCCTGTGTAGATGATAATAGAGTACGAAAATCTGGAAGACTTAATTTTCAGCTATGTTACGCAAAAATATTTACATTAATGTATTTCCAGTAGCTGAACTCTGGCATGAACAACACTAACTGGGTGTTACTGCAAGTGAAACAATTCATAGTACTTGCTCATAACATGCCTCCTTTCACTTACTCCTCACCTAGGAAGTGGCATACTCCATCAGAGAGTGCATAACACTGAAGTTAAGTCATAATGGAGACTGCACAACACCTAGAAAATGTATGATAGCTTATAAAGAACATTTCTCTGGTACAATGCATGAAAATCTGCAAATGAACAATTAAGGGACAGAGTAATTTCATTCATGTCATATTTTTCTTCTCCCATGGCAAGCAAATTACCATGAGATTATTGGCAAAGTATCCTTTGAATAAGAAATTGATTTTATAGTCTTGTAATTTGTTATCTTGACCTTTACATGTATTTTTGCAAATTTTATTGGTGGCAACGTTAAGGTTCAGTAGTTTATGTAAATTATATTGGGGTTAATGAGTCATGAAAGATTATATGGCAGTGAAGGGTTGGCTGGATCCTTTAGTGGTTCATCTCTAGACTTTCTATTGTTTGTGATAACAAAACAGCGCATTTGAGGGGAGGCTTAAAGAAATTTCATCAGGGTTCTGACATGTTAACCACATATTTTTTAACATATATTTAGCCTTTTTTGAAAACTTCTCCTTTAAGTGAATAGTAAAATACATTTGCAATAAGGACAAGATAAACAATTGATGTAAATAACTATTTCTCAGTTGACCTGAGATCAGAGAGGTCATCCATATGTCATGAATTTTCTGTGCTACTGTTTCAGTAACTTTATGCAAACCCAGCTTTCTGTCCCTGATGTATGACCATGTGTGCTCCAGCTTCCATTGTTGTGTAATACTGCCTTTATTACCCCCTCTTCTTTTCAAGTTCTCTTCTCCAACATTCCCACCAAGAAAAAAAAACATGCCCTCCAAGATCCAATGTTGTCCAGTGCTAATTCTGAGATCACCTGGATTTTAAAGAAAATTAATGTATAAAGGTAAAGATTTATCTGGAACAGATATTAGACTAAGTACTTCACTAGAGTCAAGGGAGCCAGGCTGAGTTATCCCAGTGACTGATTCTTTCTTAGTGTGATTTTTCTCATCCTCCTTCAAAATTCCAACACTGTCAGGAGTTGAGACAGACTTTCTGGAAAACTGTCTGCCTATGAGTGTGAAAATCAGGTGTTCAATGAAAGACAGACTTCATTCTTAGCTCTAAATTAGTTATCACAACCGCATAATCAAAACAGAAATGCAGCTAATTATGAAATTAAACCAGTTTCAATTGTGCCAGTATTAATACAACATCAAAGTGACCAAGAACAATAAATACCTATGCAGTTGCACAAAAAAATAGTGCAAAAGAATCTCTACTTTTGGTGAAAGAACTTCAGTGTTAAATCTAATGACATATTTAAATTCCTGGAAAAAACACTGCCATGTTTTTTCTGGGTCTCCGCTCATGTAGATTTGTTATTAAGCCTGGAAAAAAATTCCTCTTTTTTTAACCTACACATTATTTTCACCAAAAATTCTTTAGATTAGAGGTTATGCTAGTGACAGCATTATTTATAAAACTGTTGCTTATATTGAATTTTGACTTTTACAGATCTCTATATTGGATATTTGGAATAGTTCTCTTTTTTTTGAATTAACCATCACTACATTGTAAGATGGTTTATTATTAACAGTTACACACGCTTTATTTTCACTATGAAAGCTGACTTCCATAAGTGATGTTGCCAAACACGGATCTGAGGCTGTACTCGAGACCAGCTTCTCCTAATGTCTCCATCACTTGCACCCTAACACATGTGCAGATGCAACCTGCTGCTGAGCTCTGAAACACCCTCACGGGAAAAGCATAAAAATACTGGGCAAATCAACACAGGGCCAGGGGTGAGATCTCTGCAGGCCAGGGCTCAGATGTTGTAGGCTGGGCTCCTTGGAGGTGCTGTCTGGATGGTTTGGCTCTGAGCTACAGAATACTTGAAGAAAAAGTATACGGGGCACGGTATTTATCATGAAAAAACAAATGCTTGCACCAATGCTTCAGCTAACACAAGAGACTTTACCAACAGGATGAGCACATGTATTTACCATAATGACCATACGAGTGGTCACTAGTAACAAATTTAATGCACTGAGAAGCCTGGGGGATGCATTAGAGCAGTCGCTTAATGCAATGAGTTCAAACAGTACAGGCACTACGTTTTAAATTGATCATCAAGACTGATTGCCATTGTGAATATAGATTCAACCGAAGTTTTGCATTAAAGGATGTTAGATCACTCCTTTGAAGGTATCTGTGATCCCTGCTTTTCCGGGTAAAGTAAAGGGTATAGCAAGTTAAGACAGAAGAAAATTAGTTGAAAATTATTATCTGGACTTTACAGCAGTTTTGATAACATGCCTCACTAGGTACTGCTGGGAAATGAAATACTGATGTGGTATGAGTATTTCCACTTCACTTGTGGACAGGCAAAGTTCTGTCCAGAGAAAACTGGGAAGATAGTAGGCAAAGGTACCTTGCTTTCCATGCATCAGTGAGTGACACTGCGATGGTGTTAGTCAAATGGATGTGGCATTGACCAGGAAAAAAGGCTAGCCAGAAGTCAGCCTTTCTTGGTAAAGATAAGTTATTTACAGCCAAAATCAACAGGATGTTGAAGAAGTATGAAATGACCCAAGAAAACTAGATGATTTGGCAAACATGACAGCAGATTAAACTGTCAGGGTAAAAGCCTGATACTAGTAGTAAAAGCACCGGGACTAGTAATTTTCAGTATTCATATTTGTCAGGGGTGTCTAAATTATCTGTGACTATACAGGACAAAGACTTAGGCATGACTATGGACAGCTTAGCGAAATCATCTGCTACAAATGAAAGGATCTCTTGGCCTCTTTCAGGGAAAGGCACAAGATTGCATGAGCTCTTTATGAAACAGTTACTTAGGTCTACTGTGTGCTTTGGGGCATTGCTGGTTTAATCACCTCAGATTTTCGTCTGACGCACAGTGTAGGTGTAAGAGTAAATGTGCGGAAGGAGAGGGTGTTCAGGGTATAGCAGTCTGCAGTAAGATTTGCAGTCGGTCGTAGCTTTTACCAACTTGTGCCTTCCCACTGGCAGTTCCAGATCCCACAGCTGGACTAGGTCTTTCACAGCGTCATTGGGGTGATAACGTCTGTGAGAATTTGTGACCATATTGAAACAATCATGCTAGCTTCCCATCATAGCAAATCTTGACATTTGGAGGAAATATTTGTAGATAAAGACAGAGGCATAGCTACATCAACATCTGTAACAAACGTTGAGTCACAATTCGCTTGCAATATTACCAGTATAACAGGAAATAGTAAAAAACAGTAGTGCTGTCTGTCACTGAAACAAGGTTCCGTAACTCCTTCTGTCTACTTCTGCAGACAAGTTGTTTTTCCGGTATTAGGGGATACTTGTATGAAGGTGCAAATCTGCTGTATTTCAGTGTTCACTGACACCCTCTTTCCCAAATTTCCCCTTCATGCCACACACCTGAGCAGCCGTGCAGTCATTCTTAACAACCTGCTATCATTTTGGGAACTCACTATCATAACCTGTCATGGAATCATAAAAAAGGAAGACAACAATGCATTTTTCAGAAGATTTACTTGAACTCAACAGGCAAAGAGACCTAACAATAGTCCCTTGATTCTGCTCTGATCTGGGCAGGTATAAATCAAAGTGTGATAGCCTTTAAGTATGTTGAGAACAGTGCTGCAAGGGTCTAATTCCCCAGCAAACCAAATGTTGATATCTTTTACCAGCACCTTCATAACCAGTGACTCTTCCAGAGCGGGTGAGAACAAAGGAGGTGCAATCGCGCTTCTGCAAACTTTATGCTGCTCTGAGCTTCTGTCTTTACAGGGGGAATTCTTTGTGAGTGAACAGAAGTTTTGTTGAAGCTCATCAAATCAGAACAAGTGCTTGCTTTGACTTGTGGGATCTGGCTCTGAAAAGTCCCAGCAGTGTAAAGCAAAGCACAACATTTCAGTAACTGTTTTGTTGCTTCCTACCTTCCTTATTCTCAGTTATTCCACACAGGTAAACTTTTATTTAGGATAGCTACAAATTTTTGTACTTACAAGGATGTACTTGAATCACTTTTCATTTCTGCGAACTGCAAAACAAGAAGATCTAACTATAATAATAACTTAGTAAAATGGTTCTACTTTACCATGTTCCAGTGACTTACCAAATTAAATTTGTTACATTTGTTAAAGTACCGACAAAATCAAACCCGAGTCAGGCACTTCCTATAGGTTTTTCACTGGGAGGCTGTAAGAAAAAAAACGCCCCAAGCAATTAGTGCAAATGGAATGGAAATAAATAGCTTTACAATCTTTCTCCCCAGTTCCATTTCTCGGGTGTTACAGAAGAGTGTATTGAAAAGAAATGTTCTAAATTATCTACACTTGTTTAAACTGACCTTCCAGATAGCTAAGACATTTGGAATTTTTTAGAAAAATATAACTACCACCACAAAGCTTGATTTTGTTTAACAAAATAAAGTTTGTGTACTAGTTAATATTACAATATAGATAATATTAGAATTCCTAGAACTTGGACACAGTTGGCAAGGCATGCGGCTGGAGCAACTGTGAGTCCTGTGGCTGGGTGCTAGATTGAGGTGTACAGGGAGGGTCCCAGAGCCAGGGAAACCCAAGGAAGAGCAGAAAGCCCCATCAGGTCTGGCAAGAGAGGTTGTTGTGGCTTGGGCCTTGCCAGGAGCAACAGCGGGAGATCTAGATGTCCCTAGGGAGCACTGCGACCAGGATGTGCAAACAGGGATGGAGAGGGTGTGCAGTAGTTTGGACGACAGTTTGCACAGAAGAGCACATGAGAACAGCCGTGCACCCAGCTTGTGGGCCCATAGCCCAGGGAAGAGCTCTAGATCTCTGCCAGGATGGTGGGCACTTGCCTCAGAGTTAAAACCAGCATTTCTGCAGAGAAAGACCTTGAGATGTCTGACGCTTCCACCCAGACAGAACTAGTAAGGAAGGAGACTTCAGTGCAGAGGGTAGGTTGCAACAAGTTCCCAGACCCTTCTCCTGGAGAAAAAGTAAGCACCTGCAAAAGATGTGCACAGGTTGATGCATCTGGTGGGCGAGTTGCAGGAAACAGTTAAAAGGCCGCACAGTATTAGAGGGGCTGAGAAGGAGATAGATAAGTGGTTTCAGAAACATGCTCCTGTGGTGGACACCACAGAGAATGAGGCACCTTGGACCCTGGTATCCCACAAAAGCAGGACTCCACTTCAGTCCCCACCCTCCAGTATTACTGCCAAAACCAGATGTGAAACTTTAACAGTTGTAGACACCCACAAGCAAGGTCTGCAAGGAGAAACCATACCAGTGGCACACAGTGGATACTGCAAAAAGAAGCGATGAGTGCTCATATTGCGTGACTCTCTGTTAAGGGGCACTGAGGCACTCATCTGCCGGCCTCACAGGGAGTCACGAGAGGTCTGCTGCTTTCTGGGAGCTAAGGTCCAACATGTTGCTGAGAGGGTGCCACAACTTGTCAAGAGCATAGACTGCTATCCATTGCTACTCTTTCACGTGGGCACGAATGACACCAAAGCCCTGGGGGTGCAAGCGAAAATTATTGGTGCCCAAGTTACCTTTTCTTCCATTTTATCAGTTAGAGGAAAGTGTGCAGCCAGAAATAGATGTATAATGCAAATCATCTTCTGGCTTTGTGGCTGGTGCCATTGTGGGGGTTTTAGGTTTTGTGACAACAGGACATTCTTTGATGACTATAGCCTGTTAGGGAGGGACAGGATCCACCTGCCTAGAAGAGGCAAAGGAATCTTTAGCAGCAAGCTGGCCAACTTGGTGAGGTGGGCTTTAAACTGAAGGACTCGGATGATGGGGTCCAAAGTGACAACATTCACTATTGCAACCAACTGGGGAATAAGCCAGGCCAACCAGAGCAGCGACAAATGTTTCTTAGCTACCTCCCAAGATGAGAACCAGAAGACCAACAACCTCAAGTGTATACCAATGCACACAGCCTGGGGAACAAACAGGAGGAACTGGAGGTCCACGCCCAGTCAGAAAGTTATGATATCATAGGAATAACAGAAACATGGTGGGACAACTCACATGACTGGAGAATCACAATGGATGGCTATAGGCTGTTTTGTAAAGACAGTCACGGAAGAAGTAGAGGAGGAGTCACACTCTATGTTAAGGAGAACCTTGAATGTATGAAATTCAACTACAGCGATTGTGGAAACCCTATCGAATGTGTCTGGGTCAAGATCAGAGGGGTCGTCTCCAAGGGGCATCTTACTGTAGGCATCTGCTACCAACTCCAAACCAAGACGATAAGGACAATGAAGCAATATTTGCGTCACTTAAGCAAGCTTTGGGTCAACAGAACCTGGTTCTTATGGGTGACTCCAACTACCCAGACATTTGTTGGAGGAACCATACAGCAGCTCACAGGTCATTCCTCAAGTTCCTGGAATTGTGGAGGGCTCATTCCTCATACAAATGTTAGATGTACCAACTGGGAATGAGGCACTGCTGGACTTAAAACTCACAAGCCAAGAAAACCTGATTTGTAATATCTGAGTTAGTTTAACCTTGTCTACAGTGACCACAATATTGTGGAGTTTGGGTCCTGGAGATGGTCCAGAGAAGGGCCACAAAGGTGATCATAGGACTGGGAAGCCTGTCATAAGAGGAAACACTGAGAGAACTGGGTTTGTTCAGCCTTGAGAAAAGAAGGCTTAGGATGAATGGCAACAGCAAAAGATACTTCAAAGTGGAGTAGCCGTACAGGAGCTACGTATATCTCCTACAGAAAGCTTTTATGGGATACCTTTGCATTTCTGAGATCAAAAAAGCACTTGCTAGAATTTCCAAGAATTTACAAGATACTGGCAACTTGTATCTTCAGGCATTCAAAGCCTTCATTTCTGCAAACAGTTCAAAAAACCACATAAAGCTTCTGCTTTTTACAGACCCTGTGCTCCCAAACTGATGTTCTCAGCTTCATCTTTCATCAGCTAATTCCAGAAATGCTAGCTTTTTCCCTTCACTCAAATGTTCAGCCATATCACTTGTGATGGCCCCAGGGAGCAGCAGAGATTTTGGTGGTGAAAACATTTCAGGGCACCATGATGACTTCCTTGTTGGCTGAGGTTGACAACCAGGAGAAAATAGGCTCTAAAAGCACACATTTGGGCTTGCTGGAGGAGCAAAGAGTAGGGGACCAGACTTGGGAGTTTCTAAGCATTAAAGACATAGCTCAAGCATATGCAAGACTTGTTTTGTTTATCACTCACCAGGAAATATACTAAGGGAAGGATTGATGCATCACTTCACTACCAACCCCACAAGGAGCACCTCTCCCTTCTCAGCCAGGCTGGATGAGATAGGTACATCTTTACCATGGTGCTACACACAGAATTTGTTCATTTATTTTAGCCTGAGAAAATAACTACAACAGGAGTAAAACTTGTAGATATCAGGTGGGCGCTGCATATGAAAATACAGTTTGTTCTGGATATTGTTCAGATTCGTAACTCTTAGGCTGTTAAAGAGAAATTCTTTTCCTTGAAAATGATGCTACACTGATCTCCTGCTATATGCTAAATGTCTGGGGTAAATGACATTTTTCAATCACTGTGCTGATGCCAGATTGTTTTGTTTCTAATTATTGGCACATTCAAGACACAGGAAGATCTAGAAAAAGAGGAACTCATGGGACTCTGCCAAAATGATATTATTGGGTTTGATTCCTTCTGATTATGATTAGGAATTGAAATTAATATTCATGCTGTATTTGCTCCTCCACCTTTTCACTTCTAATGCATTTAAAATCACCTATGCTGGCATCTTCCGTGTGAAATAGTTGCACAAATGGCCAGGATTCTCCTGTCAGCTTAGTCGTGCAAAGGTCATAGTCTCTTTGGAGAGGTGCTGAACAGTGTTTTTCTCTTCCATTGGCAGACCAAGGTTCTCCATCTCTTTTGGGATATGAATGTGACTTGTATTGGAAAGTGGCAGTTAATTTTAAACTGTCTCATTTTAAAAATCAAAGATATTGAGACATCTTCAGATTTTTTGCATTGCTCAGACGGCTTACAAGCAGCACATTGTTAATGACATATATTTAAAAATAAAGTCCTTGAGACAACTTGTCAGAACTTTTAATACAGGTTGAAGGTAAGGCATAAATTAATGTAAAACACTTTCTGAAATCACAGAATCATTCTGGTTTGAAGGAAAATCTTGAGATCATCTGGTGCAACCTCCCTGCTCAAGGAGAGCCAGAGCAGGTTGCCCAGGACTATGTCCCGATGGCTTTCTAATATCTCCAAAGATGGAAACTCCACAACCTCTTTGGGCAGCCACTGTCAGTGTTTTCACAGCTTTCACAGCAAAAAGGTGTCATCTTGTGTTCAGACAGAATTTATCTTTTTTTTTATTTTTTATTTTTTACTTTGTGCCCATTGCCTCTCCTCCTGTCACCAGGCACAACTGAGAAAATCCTGGCTCCATCATCTTCATTCCCTCCCATCAGGTATTTAGACCCATTGACAAGATCCCTCCGAGCCTCCTATTCTCCAGGCTGAACAATCCCAGTTCCGTCCACCTCATATGAAAGATGCTCCAGTCCCTTAAACACCTTCATGGCCATTTGTTGGACTGGCACCAGGAAGTCCAGGTCTCTCTTGTACTGGGGGGCTCAGAACTCAACCCAGCACCCCAGGTGTGTGTCACCAGTGTTGAGTAAAGGAGAAGGACCACCTCCCTCCATGGTCTGATGACCCTTTTCCTAGTGTAGTGCATGATGCTGGTGGCTGCCTTTCCCATGAAGGTACCATGCTGGCTCATGGTTCTCATAAAGGTATGTTATTGTCATTATGGCTTACCATTAAATTCACTGTTTCCATGCAATAATAGATGTTCTGGCTGCATCAAAAAGGATATAGAGGTATTTAAAACATTTTTTAAAGGCAGAAATAAGTGAAGCTTAAGAGAAAGCAAGCATCCTATCACTTACCTAGCCTAAGATTTTTGGTATCTCACTTGGACAAAATACACTCTGCTTTTCTACACATAAGCAGTGTTTTGAAAGTATAATATTCAATGATTTGAAATGACAAACCAGGGATCATGCAATGGCTGAAATTTTTCTTAGATCTCAAAAAACTTGCTAATAGTTTGAAGACACAGTTTCTAGGAAATAAAAGATAGGAACTGTCATATGGATAATGCTTTTTAACTCTTACTTCGATATTCATTATTTGTGAGGCTGAACACCTGGGCCTTATGTTGAGAAATCAGAAATTGAGGCCTGCCGTTAAACTGCTTGCTAACTTTGCCTTTGTTTTGTTTCACAGGCAAAGTTAGGGAAACTCACATGAACACCTACTATAATCTGATGAAGATTATAACGCATGCAGCAGGAAAAGTCCTCTGAATATATGGCTTGGAAATGTGAAACATATAAAAATTTTCTTTACAGTCCAGTGGTCCTCAAAGAATAGATATACTCAGTAACCACAAGTCTTCCCCTGTTTCTCTCTCAGAGCTCTGATCCAGAAGCACTTCTGATAGACCCCTGTTTCTTCACTGTGATTCACGTTAAAGTACTTAAAGACAAATTTAGCACCTGACAAAAGGTGTTGAACTTGGGAGGACACTGGAGCAATAGTGTCATTAAATGGGACAAGCAGCTCTAAAGTTCTGCTATTGGCATTTCTGACATTTCTCACTGATAATTTGTGAAATTTCCTAATGAACCTGAAGACATAAAATCAGAGAGATTACAACATTTATACCCTGAGCATGCACTCAGTGTCTCTTCACAGACACTTTTATACAATAAAAGTTCTCAAGTGTGTGAGTGATATAAATTTTGTGTACATAAGGCTGCCAAGTAAAATGTGAGGCTAACAACAAACCCTACTCATCAGAACTTTACCACACAAATACACTTGTTGCCTTGAAGGTCAATAGTTGAAAATCTAGTGCCAATTTGAGACTGGGAAAATGCTTGAATACCATAATTTTAAACCTGTAAGAACAAATATTTCCAGTCAGTCATCTTTTCCTCTGCTTCTCAGCTTTTTGATAGTAGGGCTCCAAGAAACAACATAAATTCCTTTCTCGTCATAAACTGCCATCAAAATAACACAATTCTTTCTCTCTGTTCAGTGTTCACCTGGCTGCCTTTGGTTGCATCTAGCCGAATTAAAGAATCTAGGATTTCAATTTATACACAAAAAATACTCCTCAAGAGAAAGAAAAGGAAGTGAAAATAAAAGAAGAAAGAAAGAAAATTATAAATATGGACCTTCTGGGGCTCCACCTAGACTTTAGTGAGGGAGAGAGTGTATTGGCTGCACCTTACCTGAAATACTCTCTGATACCCTAATATAACAGACATTAGAAGTGCTTCAGCCATGGAGTAGACCTACCAGTCATATCAACCAATCCACTTTAGAAAAAAAAAGCTATCAATCAGCTGGGAAGCATTAGTATAAGTTCATTACTTTCAGATGGTGTCTTATTGAAGATCACTGGTCAGTCTACTTTTAACTTAGCAATGAGATTTCTTGCACTACTTTGAGGAGGGACTATGAAAGCGTGTGCAATATTCCCCAAAGTAGCTTTGCTCTAAAATCAGTAGTCTTCAATGTGAATCAGAAAACTGCAATCAAGAGTTTTCTCCACAGTCATAAGAGGTAAATCTGGAGACGCTAAAATACTTTGTACTGTGATATCTGACTTCAACATCAGCAGATTAATTGTTCCCAGAATACTCTCTGACTCCTAATATAACATCCCTGGTTAGTAAGGTAATTGAGAACATTCAGCACACAGTATTTATGGTTATGATGTCTCCTACTAAATATTCTATTATGACAGCAGACTTCTTCAGAAAACAAATCAATGCAGCAGCTAAATAGCATGACACTGAAAAGGAAAAAAAGTTCTTTTTTTGCCTGCTTTCTTTGACTTCCTGGTAATAATTTTATAAAATTAAGAGTGAAGGTGATCAAGCATAGGACAACTCTTACACAACTACAGATTCACAATGAACAGCCTGATTCAGTACATATCATTTTCAACCTGCTTTCTTTCTTCTTTTATGCCTTCCATTCCTTTTTCTGACTCCTGAGGAAGTGCCTCCCATCCTATGAAATCCTAGGTCCTCTCATTTGGTTTGACTCATATGTAGAAGCTTCAGGTTAGTAAAACCCAGAGGCTTGGCTTCCCTCCTCTCTGCCTCTGTGGAGACAGAAAGATAGATAAACTCAGAGGGCAGGCAGCTTTCTGTGGCTCAATTCATAGGATTAGATTCATTGCTCGGCTTTTGTTATCACTCAGATATTGTGACAAGGTGTGATGGTACCTGACTGCTCTCTGTTCCTTTCCTGCTGTTAAAGGAAAAGCAGGATCCAGCATTTATTTCTTCCAAATTGGACTGGAATAGCACGAGGGAGCAGTAGCAGCCCTCGTGATGGATAACCATTCTCTTTAGCATTCAGCCACATGAATAATCCATCCATGTTCACAGAGTCATAGATTAGGTCAATTGAAAACTTTGCTGCTGTAAGCTTCAGTATCTTTCTTGTTGGACTGGGTGGTGGTGATGCTATTCTGAGTGGTTAGTGCTCTGAGCAGGCTACCCTCTGGAAAGTGTGGAGGAGTAGGGTGGAGTTCAAACAGCTGATGCAAAGAATAACTTTCAATTTGCTACAAAGAAACACACATGAAGAGCCAGGAGATTCTTCTTTTTTCAGTAAACCAAATGATCCCACCAGAAGTGTCTATCCTGGTGTGACAGATCCCTAAACTAGCTCTGAATGAGCTGGCGCAACTCTATGGAGAAAGTGGCACTGTACAGAGATATTGGTTAGGAGCTAAAGTAGAAGAGTTGTGGTAGAGTGGCATAGAGTCCAGGCACTTATTAACTCTTGTCTCTACACCTATCTCACCCAATGTTAGCTTAGGCATTTTAGTACGCAGGACAGTGTTTGTTTATCCTTCAGGGATCTTCTACTGTTCTGGGGGCACGTATATGAGTCATTCCTTTCTATTCAGTGAAAATGGGCTGGCAAGAAGCTGCAGAAAACTGCAAGTAAGGGTTTCATAATCTAGTCCAACGATATTATTTTCAAAATATTTTCCCTAAGGCACATAGGTGTTGCCGGCTGAGGCCTTGTCCTTGGTCCCTTAGTATTTGGCTGGATTGCCATGGGTTCAGTCTGATGCCCACTTGCAAGACAAGCATAAATAAAACTTTAATGAGCACTTGGACATGCACCTAGATCAAAGCCCTACTAAAGAAATGGGGAGTTTTTCTTTTCATTTGACTGGCTTTGGATCAAGTCTTTAACATTGTCAAATCTGTGAGATGTTTCACTTGAAAAGATGTTTTGAAAATATGTTAGACACAGCCAATAAACATACTGATAATGCAATAAATCAAAACTGGCTGGTATAAACCAATACTGTGATTCAAACAGTGAAACTTTATGAAAACAGTATAAATGTGAATAAATCTCCACCCACAAGTGTAATTTGAGGAAGCAAAAATGTAGCTTTTATTTCTTCTCAAAGGAATGGATATAACCACAGATCTCCATTATCACTATTTAATTTTATATCATAAATTACCTTTAAAATGGTATGCCATCATATATTAACAATTCTGAAAGTCAACAGATTATGCATAGAGTAAGATATCACTCACTGGGAGCATGTATAGTAGAAAGCTGGCTGTCCTGGATTCTGGCTTGTGCTCTCTCTTTTTTAATTGAATAGTTAATTTGCTTTCTACCATGGGAAGAATAAATTATATTATAAAGAAGCAGCATAGCCTCAAAAACACTTGTGACAAAGAGCCAGCAAAAAATTGCCATATATTTCTAGCTGTTATTACTTTGAACATATATTGTCTGTGGACTGTGACTTGGACAGAGTGTGCATTCACAATGTTAAAGGGAAGCAGAAATTCTCACACCTCCTTTGCGGCCATCTGGATATGAATAGGGTGCTAAAGGGGAAGCAGATTTTATGGATCTCTGAAATACATCCCCTACACTCCAAAACCCACAAACGAGCAGTCTGAAGGGATGCTGGTGGAGAGTGGATGTGGAGAGTGGGGTGATCCTGGGCTTTGCCCCTCACAAATGCACTGTACAAGGCACCTGGGCTAGCTCAAGGGATTTGTAATTTGCCTTTGGGATAGACTAGTAAAACCGCTATATTCTTCTCACAGACAAGGAAAGATACCTGCTGCAAAGGTTTCTGACTGGAGCATGTTGCACTCCATCCCATGATCAGAGCTTAGTTTGCACAAACACCTACACAGAAATTATTAGAGTTACTATTAGCCATTTTGTATCACTGTAATGCCATTGATTTTCACTGGAAGTATACTGGCTATACATCAGCAGAAGAACTGGCTTGCAAATCCAATTTCTTTGCTGAGGCCACAACTATTTAGGGACAGACTTCAAGAGAATAAATGTGCAGAAGCAACATATAAGTGGAATTTGATAAGGGCTTTATCAGCTCCTGAGACTGAAAGACATCACCGTAGGGAACAATTTTACAAAGGCCAATGCTGTCCGCAAAGCATACTGTTCTTCTGAACATCAGGTAATAAACTCCTTTTTTCTTTTTTAAATTTATAAACTGGCAACCTCTCTTATTGTATGCTTGGAAACGATGTGATTCAAATGGAGCACAAATAACAAATGTTTAGCCCCTGAAACAGTAAAAAGCTTTGGGGAAAAAATTTTACGTATCTCAGGCTACCCCAGAAGAATCTGTGGGACTGTAGCAATTACTTTGTTGCATACACTCTCTCGGTGTAGATGCATGTACCCTACAGGGACGTCTAGGAACCACTTTTACTCTACAAAAGAACAACTGATACCAAAACAACACTCTACTGAAACATGTTCCTACTTCATTGTTATTGCTGCTTGCACTGGGACAGAGTCCAATTTTATCAAGATAAATGGGAAGGATCCCACTGATCTTGGTGGCCTTTGAATCAGATCTACTAGGGCTGGCTCAGATCCAATTGCCAATTTTTTCTCCATTGTGCTCATAGAGTTTTGCTCCAGCAAACCCAGTGTCTCCTTGAGCACTTCAGTCCTTGCCTCTGAGTACCCTGTTCACCCCTCCAACAGCGTGGCTTTTTAATATGAGCTTTTTTCAGGTTACGTTTTCTCTTGAGCGCTGCAGATGGAGCAGGGTACCACAGCTAGATGACGTATAGAGTCCCTGTTGATTCCAGATTGCTTACAGATTTCTGCTAGGTCCTGCGGTTTGCTTCATGAATCATGCCAGTCTAATCTCCGGTACTATGAAAGAGCTCTGTGCCCTGGTGATGGCTTATGAATAAAAGCAAAAGCAAGACCTAGTGAACAGGCTGGATATGACAAAAGAGTATGGCCTGCGGAAAAAGCAAAATCCAGAATCAATTCACTGTAAGAAAGGATTTCCATTGGTTTCAATGAATGCTGAATCATATCCCTGTGTAATTTTAATAGAGACTCTAATATAGTTTCCTGCAGGCATGCTGAAACATATTTGGAAAGTGAACATTTCCTAAGACCTATGAAACTTCAGCTGGAACTGGCAGGGAAACAGGCGGGCCAAGCATAGTATTCTTGGGTTTTCTCCTCACAGCAACGTATTATGGGATGACATTGTCCTGATTTGCTAAGGTGGATTTTTCTGAAGCAAAGACAAAATAGGAGAGGATAGGGAAACAACAGGAAAGTATGCCTAAATGTAAGAGTGGTGGTCTTAGGTCAGTCTTAGACTAGTCTAGACTAGAGGTTGGTAGGGGAGGAATACAAGAATAGCAAGCATGTAATTTTGCTTTTCTGTGTGTAACCCTTTCAGCTTCTGGTCTATGTTGGCTGAGATGCTTCCCGAGCCAGCACTTGTTTTTGTATCTTTGCATTCAATGGAAAAAAAGAAGGAAGGTAGTGTGGAGAGTGACATAACAGCAAAGATATTGCAGGAATAATAGCCTGACAATTCAGATGATGCTCAGGAAACAAGGATATGATGACCTTATTTTCCTATTCTCATCTGAGCTAATCAGAACAATTTTAGGGCTGAGAAATTAAAGTCACAGTAGTGGTGCTGGTAAATCCTTGTGGACTAGTCTAGTTGAAGAGATATGATGTTTTGAATATGCAGAAACCTCTTCTTAGGTTATAGATGGTGCCCCTCTGCACTTCTTTTTATGTCTCTCCCCATGCCCCACCCTTAACTCAGGCATTTTGACAAGGTAGGGGGAATTACAATGTCATTTACTTTCCCTTTGGTTAGCTTTAAAGAACATTCGTTTGGGATGGTGCCTTGCAATATAACCCCGTATAAATTCAGGCGAGTGATACTAAGGTACCATATAATGTTTGATGTAAAAACAAGGCTTTGTGTAATACAGTCCACTCATTATTCTGTTAGGACTACCTACTAAGTGCTTATACACACATAACGATAATAATCTCCACTTTATTAATTCCAAAAGGATACTAACAGATGTGTTAAAATACACTCACAGCTCTCCAAAAAATTTTCACACCTGATCTGCTTCTATGTGTCTGCCCTTGGCGAAGAAGAATTCTTCCTTGCTTTCAGTAACACAACGGATCTTAACCCTTGGGACTATTGTCACCCTTTTACCAACAGAGTCTTATTATATTCTAATGTCTGAACCGTCAAGAACTGATTATTGTGTCATTGTGACTGTCATTGTTACCAAACAGTCATGTTGCTGATTCTCAATGCAAGAATATTCAGTTTTGAAAGACTGATTATTCATCATTCTCAGAATTAAACCAGAATTAAAGAGATCAAGCCACCTTTAGAGTGAAAACATGTAACCTGGTTTTAATACAAACATTCTCCAGTGACTGGAAACATTTGTAAATCTATCATGTATGTGATAGTTTATAAAATACAAGTGATGTTGTAAAGCGATGTCTTGTGTATATATTACTCTCATGAACAAAATCTATCTGCAACTAGTAATGAGATAAGTTATGAGAGAAGACTGAGATTTTTCATAGGAATTATGTGGGAAAAATGAGTTCAGTTATTTCTTTCAATGAGTTGTTAAATTGGTAAGAAATTATAAGTTTGCATGGATTTTGTTTGGAAGCCTTGGTAGTTACATATATGGATGTGTGTGTATTTATGACAAAGATAAATACACAAAATATGTGTCTCACCCATCAAGCTATGTTAGGTTAATTTCTATAAGTAAATAATTTAACATTTTCTTTCTATTTCCTTCTTCCTTTTTTAGTATCTAATAAACTAATTTGATACAGTTTTCTTGGAATTAGACTTTGAAATCTATACAGAAGGAATCAGTCAGTACCTCTTTGCTCACAGCATGGTCCAAGGAGATCCCAAATCCCCTTAGACCTTCCACATGTTTCACTGCCACTGCTGTCAGGAGACATGAAAGAGGAAGGTTTCACTGCTAAAGTCTCAGACAGTTTTGAGTTTGAATTTTCCATTTTAGAGTCAGATCACAGTCATTCAAACTATCCAGAATTGAATTACGGGGTAATAAAGCCTAGTAAAAACTGTCATTCATTTCAGTCGAACAGTGGTGAAATCAGCAGCTTACCTATTTCTCTATTAAACATTTCCATATTTTCTTCCATTCCATTTGTTGTATATGGGAAAATTACCTTAAAAATATGTATTACCTTATCCACTCGTAAATCCTTTCTTAAATCAACCATTGACAAGATACCACTCAACCTCACAGTGCTTAGGTAAGTCAGTCATGCATTGGAGATCACGAATGCAAAACTTACTTCCATATTGCTTTTTAATAGCAACACACATTATTTTCCAGAATAGGGTTCATGGTGTTAAAGGCTTTCTCTCTGTACAGTTTTGTTGTCTTACCGTGAAGCTACTTTCACTTTCTTTCCCCAAATGGTGGTGATCTTCATTCATGGCAGAGATTATTTTTTCACATCTTCACATTGGGAACAGGATCTGATTCAAAATCAGAAATTGTTTTCAATATAGGCTTACTATTGAATTGAATTACTTTCCATTACTATATTCCAACCATATTCCATTACTATTGAATGAAACTATATTCCATTATTTTCTTACAGCATGTTTAGTTTTCAACACGTTGATGACAGAGGAAGTATATTATCTACATAGGAGGAAGACAGTATATTAAAATTTAAAAACAAAGGTATGTGTATTGAGTCACAGGTTGCAGAAGAAGCAATCACATGCTCACAAGCAGTTGAAGGGAAGTATAACACAAAAATGCTAATTAACAAGCCATAGGGAGTAAAGGGAATGACATAATTCTCTGCAGGACCATGTGTGACGGGTTGACTTTGGCTAGCAGCCAGATGCCCACCCAGCCACTCACTCCCTCCCGCCTCCTTAGCATAAAGGGGAGAGACACTAGGATGTAAAAGCTCATGGTCAAGATAAAGCTGGGGAGATCACTTACCAATTGTCATCACAGGCAAAATGAACTCAGCTTGATGAAAATTAATTTAATATTGCAAATTGAAATAGATTTAGGCAATGAGAAACAAAGACAAAAAAGTAAAGTAACACCTTTCCCCCTCACTGTCTCCTCAGGTGCAACTTCATTCCTTCACTCCTTCACTCTCAACCTCTCTACCTCCTGCTCTCCTGAGCAGCACAGGGCAATGGGACATGGGGAGTTGTGTTCAATCTGTAACAGCTCCTCTCTATCACTCCTTCCTCCTCACACTTTTTCCTGTGTCAGTGTGGACTCTCCATGGGCCCCAGTTCCTTCAGAAAATGTCCACCTGCTCCAGCATGAGGTCCTCCATGAGCTGCAGGAGGAAAACCTGCTCCACCATGGTCCGCTCCCCGAGCTGCAGGTGAATCTCTGCTCTGGCACCTAGAGCACCTCCTCCCTTTCCTTCTTCTCTCACCTTGGTGTTCATACTGTTGATTTTCATTCTTTTTTTCCTCCTCTTCTGCTTGTGCTCTTTCTTGAATATGTTTTCCCAGAAGAACCACCAGCCTGCCTGAGGGGCTCAGCTGTGTCCTGCACTCTCAGAGGCCACCCCTGCAGTCCCCTACTGCCAACATCTTGCCACCTACACCCAATACAACATGTGACATCCCAGTATTATTAAATAATTTTGTTTATAGTTTCTGTATAATCTATATCTCTATGTAATGTTCTTTTGAAGAGGACACGAAGGTAAGCAGTACAGAGGAGGGCTTCATGGTTACACTGTCCTAGCTTCCCCTCAGCTTACACCGTAAGCCCAGAGGGACGCAGGGGGGACCTCAGCCATGGGACTTCACATTGCTTCTGCAGCAGGTGGTGGTAGTGTCTTCTCTGGAGGGTGCTCTGACTAAATGATACACCTCCAGGAAGTGAAATATACAGAAGCAACCCTATAGCTACATACGGGGAAATGACAACCCTACAGGGAGCTGTATGATTTGGTCTCCGCTATGGAATAGCTTGGGCTTGAACTTTCTTTCCTTTGGAGTTCCTGAAGCTCATCCAGATCGTAACTTAGACTCAGTATACAACATGGACATGTGGCAGCTTCCAGCACAAGCAGAAACGTTGGCTTGTATTCACTCAGGTGCAGCACAGAGAGGGCACACAGAGAGACTGAGCGCGCGAGTGTGACTACAAGCTTTTGCACAGTGCCTTTTGCACAGCTTTTTCCCTAGTGCCTCTATTACAACTTTAAGCCTGCTCTCTGTTATTTTTGAAGTAACGACTGAATTTTATCTTGACTGTGCTAAAATTACACTTTAAATATGAAGCTACATACTGTAAAGTCTCATTAAAATGCATGCCGATATGCATTTTCTGAAGGAACCACACAGTTCTCCAAAACATGAAGCAGGATTTCCCTTCAGTCAGATTTACACAAAGAAACTGGTTATTTTCCTGCCGTTTTTTCTCCTTAAAAAATCTCATTTGCTAAGAAAAGCACTTGTGAAACCTTCATTCCTATCAAAAAAGGTAGTCAATTCTCTTATTTCCAGGCAGGCAACACTATCTATGAATCATCAAGTGATCATCAGCTTACAGCTTGATTTGGAATTTGACACAAATGAGAAAATCCCCATATTATAAAAAAAGACAGAATAAAATAGTTTTTTATAATTGCATATTATTGTGAACAGAACCTTAACTTCTTTCTATGGCATTTGTACATTAAAAAAAAAAAAAAACACAAAAAAACCCCCAAAAAAACCAAACCACAACAGAAAACCGGCGAATTTTTATGTATTTATATGATAATTTTGCAGAAAGCAGATCAAACTATGAAAGCGGTGATATGAGTGTGGATTGAAAGGAAGTAGCACAGAAGGGTGACATTTATTAATTTACAGATGGTATTACTCTAGCTGCCTGAAACCATAGTGATCTGGTAACAGACGTGGAACTCCAAATGCCTGAAGCAACCCCAGATGTCACCACATACACTCCAGGGAATATAATTTAATAATAATTTATATGGCAAGTATAACACTTGTGAAATATGCCATTCAGCACCATCACTGTGCACATTCCCTGGTGAGTAATTTAAGAACATATAATATTTCAGAGCTTTGAATCAGGAAAGAGATGATAATTAGATTCCCACTTTAAATCAGGTATATGAAGGGGAAAGTTAATCAACTCAAAAAGATAATTTAGCAGATTTGGATTCTCTAATGACCCATCTAATTAGAATTAGGGCATAATATGGGACACATATAAAGTTGCTAATTATCATGAAAATATTTTCAAACATGCTGCAGGCTCAAAGGTGAAAAAAGTTTATGCAAATCTTGACAATAAAACATGTCAGATGCTCTATAGCTTGGTATAAATATCTGTTCTGCGCAGCTATGGGCTTGCTGTTAAAAGTTGTGATTGGACAATTTTCGTCTGGGGCACCTGGCTTCTGAACTGAATAGCTACAGCTACGGGAGAGCTCTACGGTATTTTCTGAGAAGGGATCTATTGTCTTTCTAATTGTGTCCTTCTGGTTATGGTGCCTATAGTTCGGTAATCGTCATGATTTACAGCCCTTTCCTTAGCAATAAGACTGAGGCAGAAATGTCTTCTTTTCCTAGCACTGTTTCGTGTACTCCGTGTCAGTGAGTTAATTAGCATTCAGACTCCATAGGAAAGAACTATATGACTGCAGCAAAGCTTAGAAAGCACTTTGAAACTCATCCAGAAGAAAAGCAGATACATTTAAGATAACTCTTAAAGGAGGAGAATATTTTCAAAGTGAATATTCTAACCACTAGATTAAAGCATGCATCCTACAGTGCATGTCTCAGCTTGCTTCTCCCAAGGAAGTAGGTTTGTTTGGTGAGTAATAATAGATGGAAGATGGAAGATGCCTCAATACTGAGAAAAAGGGCTTGATATAAACCTGGGAAAGGCTGAGGTGTGCCCATGTTAATCCTGAATGCTGTTGCTCACTGTAGTAACTAGCGAGATAAGTCATATCAACTTTTTTCTTGACTGGCCTGGTCCCATTAGCCGGGGCTATGGGAATGGCTTTGCATTGTGCTTCCATCTCTAGAGGGCCTTCAGGCTACCAAATTCTTCATTTAGATGATATAGCATTAAAAACTTGTGTATTTGTTCAAGCACATGAAGGGCCTTCTCCTGATGACTTTAAAATGCTTTGGATATCCCTGACCATAGATCTATCTCACTTTACTTTAGTCATCTAAAAGTTAGATCAACTAAGCTATCTCTTAGGCTTCCTCTGAAGTCAATGGAGAGAGCTGAGGATCTTCAGGGGACAATTTATCCCACTTTTCTAGACACTTAGGACAAAATGACTCACTCTTCTAAAGGTGCCTGCCTTTCACCATTGACTACAAAGCCAAGATGTTTAACTTTTAGTCAGTTAGTGAGATAAATTCCACCCACAGAGTCTACATTAGGCATTTTGATTTAAAAAAAACTTATACAATGTGTGACCTTTACATAGTCTTGCTTAAAGTATAGGAGAGGAAATGTTTTTACCATACATCATTAAATCTCATCTGTAGATTCTTCTTTTGTATCTAAGCAAAAAGGAAGGTATTTCACAAAACAGTACGCCAAAATGTGCACCTTCGCCAAATACACAGCAGTAGTTTTTCAAGGGCATTATTATAAAGTGGAAAGTTCACACCATCATTCAGTGATGTACTTGTGGCAAAGCTAATGCCATCCTTTTCCCATGAGTTTTGTATTCATGAATCAATGTTCAAACTAAGGGTCAAGGTGGTCTCCTCACTCTTTGAAAAGTTACATTACTGACAAGTACCAGAAGAGTGTCCCATTGTATAGCAAGTGAGCTACAGAGAGAAGCTAGGATTGTATTCATTCCAAGGTAGTTTCATATACAGGCTTTCTTGAAAGAATCTCCAATACACTTCAAATGCTACTGAACTGAGTAACTATCAGCAAGATAAACTTCCAGAAAAACAGAAAACTCAGCTAGACAAAGATCCAAGTCCAAATCTCCAGGAACATAAAGCTACCTCAGGCAGGTACCTCTTGAATAAAAAAACCCTCTTATCTTAACCTTGATCGTGTAGAAATGACAGTGTACCATCCTCATGCTTATGCAAAGTATCAAAATGATGTATTGCAAAATGAGAGTTTTATAGTTTGCTTCATATACACTAGGCCTTCAGACTATGAACATCCTTTGATAAACACACTGGTTTGCAAGCACTTATTCCCTGTTGTGTTACAGATTGGCTTTGTTCTTTTACTCAGCTGGTGGATCCAGAGCCAGTCCCCCCCATACCTACAGCTGGTTTGGAGAAACAGGAAGACCTCTGCAGGTGCACCCGTTCAAAGGATCCCCACTCATGTGCAAGACTGCTATTACAAAATGAGACATCTCTTGGCCGTGGCTGTTGTTATCCTGATGTGCCCTTATGCAGACAAAAGAAATAGACAAGTAACTCAGGGATATTCTGTGTACCAGGAAAATCTCTGCTGGTTGTGTAAACCAATTTGGTATCTGCTAAGTGCAAATAATGTGCATCTGAGCAGTGAATGAAAACCTAAACCTGAAGTTTTGCCGTGCAACTGCTTTAATGATTAGATTAGGTAGGGAAGATGCAAGCAGTAAAATACAGCTTGCATCAATGTCATTAGGGAAATAGGTTGACACATGGGGAAAGAGGACCATCTCTGTGAGGTTCTGGAGATAGATCCCTTACAGAGGAGTGGAGAAGCCTAGACTGAGCTATTTAGTCTTTTAATTTGGATATAGTAAGGACATTTTATGCTTACTGTGGTTTGCCTTATAATGGTACACCACTTTGCCACTGAGGTTATGTTTTCTATGAGCCAAACTGTCTGATATCTTCATAATTACTAAAGATGGGAGACCATTTGTAGTTCCCAGAATTTAGTTTTGTGCTTTCTTTGCATCTGAGTGCTGAAGATAATGTCTGAGAGAGAGAAACCACAAGGATAATTACATAAGAGTGGAAAGTATTCAAAATAAAAATCTTTAGAGTTTAATTTGACAATTTTAGAGTTTTTAATACTATTTACTTCCAATCTCACAGTAATGATAAACTAATAGAATAATACATGTTGTTAGAATAACTTGCTTTTGTCACATCTTTTTAAACATTTTTTTGTGTTAAAGTTTCAGATCCTAATAACATACATAGATTTCATCATAGCCAATTAACTATCCAACAGCAGAGTTTTAAAGATCATTTCTTCATGATTATTTAAAGGATCATTACAAAAATGAACATAAAATTGGTTTCAAATATCAATTTTGTAAGTCAAACCACAAAGCAGAAATTTTGTTGAGACAAAAAATAACTAATATTTCTTTTTATGAAATCTTATCACTGTTGGACTCCTCAAGATGGCTTGTTAATGTTTCCTTAGAATTTCGAGTCTCTGTTATGAAAAATAATTTATTACTCAAATGTCTCATGCTCTCAGCTGAAATGCAGGCTTGCTTTGTTTTCAGGTATAACCATTTTTTTTGAAGAATCAGAATCAGAACCACAGTAAAATAATACCTCAGAATATGTGTATAGTATACATTTACATATATGATGTACTATTAAACGATGCATGACAGCAAACTGCATTGTCTAAAGCATTGATTTTTATCATGGCTTAAATCAAATCTGACCCAAATGACAACTTTTCCCGTGAACTAGATCTAACTCCAGGCTGTTATTCTGAAGTCTTCAACCACAACCAAAACCCCCAACTTCGGTGGTTTCCTGTACAAGATGGTGGTTCAACTACATCATTCCTGGGAATTATTTCAAACCAACTCTCATTTGATCCTATTAGATGTTCAATTTACTTTCATCTGAAAGGCATCCCATGTGTATGCTCCAAGACTGCTCAGCAATGTGAACCAAAACCCATCATCAGGAGGGAGATTCATTCCCAGAGCTGCAGGATCTGACTGAATGCAGGATCTGACTGAATGCAGGATCCAGTTAGGGATTGTAATGTGGGTAGCCTCTACATGCCCAACCCAGACTCCTTCAGCTGCCACATATGTTAGGTTTTAGGCTGGGCATTTAGGCTGGAATTTAGATGTCTGAGGAAATCAAGGGTACTCTTCAGTCTCACTTTTATTTTAGCGCTCCCCTTCTCCAAAGCCACAGCTTTCCTCCAGTTCCTCTGCTACAGATGCTAGCGTTAGAGAGTGGTACTGGGCTGGGAAAACCACTGGGGTTTCAGCATCAGACTAGAAAATGGTTTAAATATCCTTCTTTGCAGAAGTCCATGTCCCCTTTCTGCCTCCACCCCATAATCACTTCCAATATAATATTTCATTTATCTCAGTCACAAGATGTATCTGAACAAGAAATTAAGCCCAAGCTAGTTCTTCATTTAACTCTTACTGTAAAATGTGTCTTTTAGTACACAGGTCTTGTTTTTATTTTATTTTCCTGGATGCTATTTAATGAAATCATACATAAGCTTCTTGCCTCCTGAGTCTCTTACAGATGAATGATTTACTTTGTGTGACAAACAGATTTGCCTTAGCACTGATTTCTCAGCTTTGTTCTACTGAAGAATCTTTACTGTCAAAAAGGCAGACCTGTAAATCCCTGAGATATGAGTGCAGTTAGTTTCGTTAACTGCTGCTTTGGTCAGTGATCTTTATTGCAAATGTATCTGCTACTGGATACTCGCTGAACTCAAGGATCTGCTGCTGCTTCCATCAGAAGGATTTTGTGCTCGGTTTGTAGCTCCTGTTTCATTTGTTTTATGTCTAAATACTGACCTTCAGGGAAAGCAGAAAATCCCCCAAACACCGAAGAATAAGCCTGCAAAATGTTTGCTCACATTTGTAAATTCTCAGTTTACAGGATTGAAAGTTTTCATCCCTCCAACAATATTTAGTTCCAAAAAATCTTCAGTGCAGGTGCATTTTCTTAAACACTGGAAAGACAAGCTGCAGTCTGAGTTCTACTTTTTTGCTGTTTCTCAAATATAAAAATAGTTTAAAATTATTTATTTCTGTACTTGAGAAATTCTGTGTCATATATCTACACTGAAAAATACAGTAGTAGAGAAGGCTAAATACACTTACTTCTAATGTTTAGAAGAATTGTACCTCAGGCACGACGCCATTCCTGGGACATGAGGTCACAAAGAAACCAGCAATAAGTACTAGATGAGAAGACACTGGTTTGTTTCTTACTGCTAAGTATGTCTTGGTTCCAGCCATTTAGACCACAATAAGCTTTCACAGCAGTTTCCTTCTTCCACCTGTGAGAGAAGATTATGTTAACGTGCTAATGCAGAAGGCTGAAAAAAAAAAGACTAGTACATTTGGGATGTCTTCCTAATTGCTTTTCCCTAAAGGCATTCGCATTGCTCTGCCTTCACACAACTAAGTGGCAAAATGAAGAAAAGGAACGACATATACAATTTTTCTGTGTGTTCCATGCTTAGGCTTTGGATCCGGTCTATTAATGAGTACTGAAACTGAATTTCCATCAAAATCAGGGGACTAATAAGTGAGGAAAGTGCCAGTTCTTCAGTAACCAGTTGTTACCAAAGTTGTACATCTGAGCGGTGAGCAACCTTAACTACTAACAGTCCGCCTCCTACCAGACAGGTGATAGAGTCCAAAGCAGCAGAAAAAGCAGCCATAGAAAGAAGTCCTTACACAAGCATAGACCATCCTCTGATGCCTTGAACCCAAGGCAAGCAACAGCAGACTTATTTGTAAAGTAGGAGGTTCCCACGTTCAAAGCTAACCTTCCAAAACTTTGCTCATTTAAATGTGCAGAAAAATAGAATCTTATTACTGTGCTATTAAATATTCATGGGCACTTTCAAAGATACAGAATTTTTATTTGAGGCGAACACATGACTCACCCTTTTGCCTGAGCCCTCTTTAATATTTTTCTGCACTTCGGCAGTATCACATAGTACAACATTTTACAGATAATCACTGTGCACTCCTGGGGAAAAATATACATATTATTCACAGGAAATATTATTTATTTCTTGGTGTGGTTTACTTCACTTCATTTTAAGATGTTGCTGATGTTTCTGGAAAATGTTAGCCGCATTTCCCCCTCCATGCATTTTTCTGACAACAGCTGAGTCAACTGTCATATGCTTTGTTAAGTCACAAACTAACCGTTATGATTTCTCCATGACATTTATTTTAGCTTTAAAAGAGTGTTTCTTCAGAAAGTTAAAATCATCCCCTCCAGACTTGACAGCATACCACAGAAGGCTTCTACATGGAGCTAAGCAATCTGAGTATTTCTGAAATTCTGAGGGAGTCTTGCCAATTCTTACCCCCTGACTCTGTCACAGAAAGACTCAACTCTTGTTTAAATATAAACTCCTTGTTTGTAAAACTGGAAAAAAAAAATCCAGAAGCTCCTCCTTTCTCATTGGAATCATTCATTCATTCATTTAACTTAACAGTTCATGGCACAAAAACTTTTGGGCAAAACAGAGTAACAACCATGAAAATGGACATCATTCTGACTGGCTATGTATGAGTTTAAAATATACAGTTCAATTTCCCCACAAAGATATATAATCAGAGACAATGGCATAAGAAGCATCCAAGACTATCTTCTAAGACGGTGAACAGTGAATTGCAGTGCTGGAAAGAACCTTCAGATGTTATAAAATCCATCCAGAGGGACTATCTGTTAACTGATAAATGGCTGGTACTAAAAACCCTTCCTACGCAGAAGATTTGCCTTAATGTTTCCCAGGGCTTAATTGTACTTTAAATTAAAAATGTACCTTATTTTACTTAAGCCCATTGCTTCTTATTCTATTCCCCATGGATGCTGGAGAACAGATTGTTTCCCTTTTTGCAGCAGCCATTTATAGATTTGAAGACTACTATGTGTTCTACCTTAGTCTTATTCTAAACTATGTAAGTCTTTTTCTTTAGAAACATAACACTTTAGGTCATTCTCTTTTGGAGTATCTACGCAATATCATGATTATCTTGAATTACAATGCTGAAAATCAGACAAGGCTACAGCTGAGCCATTACCTTAATGCAAGGATTCAAATATGCGACATGTGTCACTTCTGTTTAGACATCATGATATATTGTATTTATGCTTTTAATTCAAGCATTCTTTGTGCTCCCTTTCTCCCTCACTGACATCCTCCTTTCCCTGAGGCTCTGGCTAAGGTCCCTGGAGTTGCTTCAGTTCTTGCAGGAGACCTACAATACGTGTTATGAGAAAGTAGAGACTGCCCAAACATAACAGGCAATATTTTTGGATCCTCACCAAGTGACTAGTATCTGGGGAAGAGGCCTTGGAGATCATTGCTACACACTCACAGCAAAGTTTCTCCTCCTGAAGATATAATCATTAAATATTTAATTGAGCTTTTTTAAGGCTTGGTTTGTACCACCAAAATGATGTAAAAGAGCTGAATTACACTGCAAAATTAAAGGACTCTGCCCCATCCACTGCCACATACCTGTCCGTGAACATGAATGACACGTCATCTTAAATAATTATTCATATATCATAAAGAAAATAATTCTAATAACTTGTTTGAAAATTTTCAGAAAATAGTTAAAAACAACATCATTGTGGGTATCCACTTTTTGGAATGCAGCTTAACTTTTCTCCTGTTGAGTATCTGAGTCCCTTTCTTTGTTAAGCACCTGCAAACATTTCACCCTGTATTAAACAATACAAACTAATTTCTGCAGTTCAACAGAGAACTTCTTCAGTTTCTTCATGTGGTTCTACAATTAAGTTAAATTTGGATGATTCATTATGTTAAATGATCCTCAGGGCCACGCTTCCAAATTCTTCAATAGTACCTCATTAGCAGCAAACCAATAAAATGCAGCAGCTACATGCATAAACTATCTCAAGGTCTTCTGATCCTTTGTTCTGCACATCTCAGCGCATTGTCGGCCTGGCAAGACAGCTCTATCCCCACAGTTTGCATGTAACACACTAGAAGAGATTTTTTACCTGCAAATAAAAAATTAAGAGCACACGGGAGACAGCAGAGGAGCGAAATCACACATACAAGCAGCCAAGCAACCATCAAAAAGAAGTAAGTTACAGAAAGCTGGGTTGCATCCTCCGCTCTTGGGTAAGCTGTTGGGCTTGGATCCTGGTTATATTACCTGCCTGTTTTTAAGATCTTATAAAAAATAAAAGTAAGGATTTGTGTTTGGAGCCACGTGACATAGTCATGAACAACCAAGGTGTATTTTTTGACAGTTGTCAAGATATATTACAGAACTCAATAGCCTGTAGGAAGTCCAGGAAGGCATTACCATCCACTGCCACAGGGATAAAGAAATACCTTAACGCTACTGTATCCTCAAGCACAGTGCAAAGCTGGGATGAAGTGCAACATATGAGGAGACACAACAGCTGGCTGTGCTGTAACAGAGGGGCGGTCCAAACTGCCTTTAAAAGCGTGTGACCAGAGGGATCAAAAAAGCTTCTGTGCTCCAGAATGTCCCTGTAGTATTGCTGCCTACTCAGTTTTCACTGAGGTGGTTGAGGCCCAGGCTAACACAGGTGAAAAACTCCAGAAATGAGCCTGCAGAATCCCTTCCCCCAGGGGATGGGGAAAGCCCATCTCTTTATCTGTCAGGGACAAGCCAAGTGGAAGGGGGAGCAGGGGCTGTTTGACCACATCTCTGTGAACAAACCTCCCACTGCTGCACCTACCCATAGCACTCTTGTTCTTTACACAGCTTGGAAGATAAAACACTGTTAATCCTCGCAGCCATGCCCCACTTTCATCTAAACCAAGCTTTACCTCAGTTCAAAATGTGCAGGTCTGCATACTTTCCAGTGCTTGCTATCATGTTTGTAATCTGATGGCAGTAATTAGAAACATGCATTTTTTACTCACCATCTCACAGCTGGAGCAATCCCAGTTTGTCCTGAGGGGTGGATTTATTTTGAAACAATCCATTAATAAGTATATTATCATCACTATGCACAGCCACCTATCTGTTCTCCTGTGAATGGAGTCGTGAACCCACCCACCAGTCTCTAACTTTCTTTTTTCCTTCCCGAGGAGTTGCTTCCAAACATGTGGAATAGCTGTGTAGAAACCCCTGGACTTGTCAAGGGCTTCAGGAGACGCTTACAGGGAATCACCAAAAGGTGATCGTCTTTCCATAGAAGCAACCTACAACCACTGGAGCACAAACAGCTTTATAATTTATTTATTATAATGTGTGTTACACTACTCAAAAGGAAAAAAAACTGAAAAGGATTTCCTTCAATATACCCACTTGCCTGATATCAGCAGCTCTTCCACTTACCCTTTAATTTGCTAAGCAGATGGCTTGAAGTACAGATGTAGTAGAATCCCCTCTCTTGCCATTGCAAAAGAAAAGGAAACAGATTCAGAAAACACCAGTGGCAGAATATTAGCCTGATTTTATTTTTGCTTCGTTAGCTCAATAAGGAGACCCAAATTTTCTCCTCATAGTAGCCGAGTCCAATTGCAATATGTCGCATAAAGCGAATACGAGCAAATACTTGTCTGGTCCACTGTGCTGCCATAGTAGGTTGCCACTCGCCCTTCAGTGAGCTGGTCCAGGTGTAGGTGGTTTAAACTGTAATGTACCTTTCCAATAAACTAAATTGCACTGGGCTACTAGTGATTGCAATGTAACTCTGGCCTCAAATACACTCTTTTCTAGCCATCCACAACACTGAAATTTGTGTGCAGTCTGCCAGCTCACTTTTCAATTACAGAAATGTACTTTTCTTGTCTTGACAAATGTAATCTGATCTTGCTGTTACCCATTTAGAACGTGGCTGGAAATGGCACCTTCACAATCCAGTCCTTTGGCTATGGTTTCTCTTACTTTTTTTTCCTTTCTCCTACTTCTTAGGGATATTTCCTTCAGGCTTCCACTGCCACGTGGAGTGTGTCACCTAAAATCACCCGCTGTAGAATAGGAAATAGAGTGTCTTTTATGTTAGTTAGCAATAGATACCATGCATTCCTCCAACTGCTTTTTAACATCTCATATATGATTGCTTTCCCAGGTAAGACCAGTGCCATTGCTCTGTGTTTGCACAGCTACCGGTGCCACGGATTACAGCTCTGTGATGCAGCTCCTATATGTTCTGGGGCACTCTGCTCCCCACACGACAGCCATGTCTACCAGTTAATGGTGACATGTAGAGGAGCAAAGGCCACCCCAGAGAACTGCAGCTCCACTTGCTTAGGTTTTATACACTTGATTCATTGGGGATGTATCAGCATTTCCATGATTACTTTTAAAAGGTTATAGAATTAATTCAGAAACTTTTTAATGGGGACATGTAGTTCTAGCCAGGAAGTAATTTCTTTTCCTCAATCAAGTTTTTCTTCAAGTGTGTATTTTAAGTGACATAAAAGTAAGATCAATTATTATACTATATTGGCTTTGGACACATTTTTCAGATTTCTAATGGCTTTAAACTAAAAATCTGTCTTTGGCAGGTGATTAATCAATTATATTTGAAAATTAAATCTGTCAAGATAATGAAATTCAAAATTAACTGCTGAACATAAACAATACTTTTGTATACAATTTTCATAATTTTTAAAATTCTGGATAGTAGTATAATTACAGAGTACTATCTGAGTACCAAGGGAGCTATTTTCATTAAATAAAAATAATATTAGGAATTTTATACATAGTCAAACCACAGTCCAAAATGGTCTGATCAATACAACACTCTTGCTGATTAACCCTTTCAGGCAGCTAAGCCCCACGCAACCACTCACTCACTCCCCTGTTGTAGGGTGGGGGAGAGAATCGGAAGGGTAAAAGCGAGAAAAATCGTGGTGAGATGACAGTTTAACAGGTAAAGCAAAATCTTCATGTGCAGGCAAAGCAAAATAAGGAATTCACTCACTATTTCCAGGAAAGCAGGGCTCCATCGTGTAACAATGACCTAGGAAGAGAAATGCCATCACTCTAAATGTTGCCTCCTTCCTCCCTCTTTCCCCCAGCTTTTTTTGCTGAACATGATGTCATATGGCATGGGATACCCTTCTGATCAGCTGGGGTCATCTGTCTTGGCTGTGTCCCCTCCAATCTTCTTGTGCACCCCGAGCCTCCTCGCTGGCGTGGCAGGGTGAGAAACAGAAAAGGCCTTGATGCTTGTAAGCACTGCTCAGCAACAGCTAAAACATCAACACTGTTTTGGTCACAAATCCAAAACATAATGCCATGCATGAGCTACTATGAAGAAAATTACCTCTATCCCAGCCAAAACCAGTACAAACACTAAAAGTTTCTGAAAAAGCTGAATAAAAATAAAAGGAGAGTGGATAAAATGGGAAAGTCTGATGACTAAGAAGGTTTCTTTCTTCTTCTTCTTGTTAGGGGTATTTCCCAGTGGCTTCCATTGCTAAATAGAGTCTATTACCTAAAAGCAGTTGGATGCAGAAAAGCCTCTTTCATGTCAAGCAATATAAAGCAAGTCAGTCATGATTTGCATGCGCATATCTCTGCCCCGACATTAAAGCAACTTGAAGGAGGTAATTAACAAAAACCCTCTAGGTAACTTGTTGAGGCTGTCTGCACCAGCTACCATGGTGGATGACTGAATATAATCTAGTACCCACAGTGGATGAACCATTTTTCACGAAAGTGCTTTTAATCCTTGGATTAATTTCACCTTGTTCTCTTTTTTCTATAGTTTAGCAAATAGAAATACATATTTCCTAGGGGATTTTCCTCTGGCTCCTCCTGCTCCAAGGTGTTTAACTAACTTACAGATGTACCACTGTTTTCTTGAATTACTTCCTGATCATTGATATTATCAATTTTACCCATGAAAAGTCACAGAACCCAGTGAATGAAGACTAGTATATCTGGATACTGTTGGATGTCTAGGTATCTTAGAAAGGGATACATCAAAAGCTAACAGCACCCATTTTCCCATTACTTAGTAAGTTGAGATGAACACCTCACATACAGACACCCCCATTTCAGAAATTCAAATTGGGTCATGAGAATTAGAAGATTTTAATAAAGCCTGATGTGTTTCTTATTTGAGTCTCTCCTATCCAGACACAAAGAGTAACTAAGGGGCAATTATCTCAGAATCTCTTTAAGATTATTGTTTTGATGTGGGACAAGACAATCTGGCAATCTTTTTCATACATTCAGCCTCAGGAAATCACAAACAGAAGAACATATTTACTTAGCTTGTTTTGAGTGAAAAAGAGGAGCCATTTATTTCTAAACAGTCTCTACGGAGATCAAGGATAGACTCATTAATTTTAGCTTCATCTACAAATCACACTGACAGACAGTATCCCACAGACAAACACTTCCCCACTACAGTGGCAAATTGGTAAATAATCGCCTCTCCATCCTCCTTTCATCTTGCCACTTTCTTCTCTATTTTTGGGTAGGGATGAAGATAAACTGACCCCTTCCCAACAGAAAAGGGACCTATCAGTCAGAACTGACTGGGAGGACGATAGTCTTGGCTACATAAGGAAGAAATTTTTTTCCTCTCTGCCAGGATATTTGAAAAGAGCCTTTTTGTCTGTCTGGATAGTTACTGTAGTTCCGGATATAATCAAGAGTACTGGCATAAGGGTGACTAACTGATGATGCTTTTCATTGTGAGTTACAGAACAATGCAGTATTACTTCTGTACTTTTAAAATGAAAATCCACCTCTTGTTGAAGTCAACAGAAGTCATACACCTGTCATTCTGCTCAGAAAACTTGTTTCTCTGAGTCATCTAGGAAGATTACCAAGCATTTCACATCATGAATTCTGTTTTCAAAGAGAAAACATATACTTGACAAGTATATGTTTTAATATATTTCATTGATAAATATTTATAGACATTTATAAAAAAGTGTATATTAGCTGCCATATTTTTCAACATATTTAAAAGAGTATGTATCTCACTATCTTACAAATACATTACCATATGTTTTATTTCTGCAAGTATCCGGATGCTCTCTTCCTGCAGAACAGCAAGTAGATTCATTAGGGAATACCTCTTCTTAATAACTCTGATTCCTTTTCTTTCAGTTATCTAATTCTTTACACCTGCCATCCTCCCCTCTTACTGGTTGACTTGATATGGTAATTAAAGCTTTGAAAAATGCTTAGATTTTGAAGTGCATGCAGCCTTTTATGAATATAAAAGACGTATTTCTCGTCTGAAACCTACACGTCTAACACCCTATACCTCCCAATATATATAGTGAAGTATGGAACAGGGTCATTATTATAATAGTGGACATGTCTACAGTAACTGATGCAGAAAACATTATAAATCAGCTTCCAATTTAACTCTCAGGCTTTTACTCACTCAGAACCACCTGAAAAATATCTTTCTTTGGGTGGAAACCAAAGGTGTGACACCTGTTCATAAAATTTTGTTTTAACAAGATTTCATCGTTGGGATTCAGGTGTACTCTTGATAAATCCAGAGTACTTTGCTACTCAAGATGTATCCTAATGAAATATTCTTCTCTCACTGGGCCAGAAGTTATGAAGGTTATGTCAAACATCCTTTGGCAACTGTCAAAAAAATCCAGGGAGACTTTCACTTTTGTAGTACTCCAAGTACCGTACAGGCATGCAGGGTAGTCTGGATGCTATACAATTATCATTTTATTTGTGCACTCCAAAGTTTCAGTAGAACCCAATATGTTTCTCCTGTATTCCTAAATCAAATGATATTTGGTCCACAGTATTACAGAGAAAACTTCAGTTATATTCTGAAGCTGTTCTTTTCCTTCCAGTTTTAGTTTTCCATGCTCAGTCACTTCAGAATAGAGTATTATCAATGTAGCCTATATTCTGAAGACAAGTCGTTAGCACAGTATCATAGATGGCAACATTGAGGAAAACAAGAACAATATTACAGAAATATATCCAAAGAGGTGGGTGATGATTTTTGTTAGTGTTGATGTTATGAAGAGAAATCTCCCTGAAATATTTAATTTTCCGATTTAGGCAACTAAGTGAAATTTTGTCATGCAATGAACCCCCTGACAGTCAGTGTATGAATCATCCTGGTGATGAATTCAGCTCTCCTTGCTATGAGGAGGGATGAGGGGACAGATGAAGAAACAGAGTGAAAATTTAAATCCTTCAGATGTTACAGGGTCTTTTCTCTCATGAGCCATTCTAGGGTTTACCCACCACCTACCGCAGAAGGACTTATGGAGCCCATGAGCTCCCTCATACCTCACCCTCACCAGTTAATGGCTGGTGAGGAAATAGAGAATATGACTCTCATTTACCCCCTCAGACTCATTCCTCACCCCCTTCATAAGGATGTGTGTAATTGGAATCAAGGGTCATCCTTCTCCCCTCTCCAGACCTAGACCTTGTTGTGTGCTTGTTCCTTTATTGGTTCAATCACTGCCTTCACTCTCCTTTTATAAAGGATCTAATCTACTCTGTTTCTAAAGTGAGTTTCTTAGCCATGCCCAGTCAGTGGGCTATTAAGACAGACTACTCCAAGAAGCCGTGTTGGCTCATTTAAAGTAGAAGAAGCATTTTCTCCTGGTTGTAATAAGGATCTGTTAAGAAGGTGGATGGTGACACTTTTTTATTAGCTTTCAGTTAATCTTGGACCAAGTAATGATTTTTTAAGATATAAAATCTTAAGTGTCTGGACAAAACATTTGACTTGTCTCACAGTTGCCAGGAGAGGGAAAAAATCACCAGTTCAGATTAGACCAAGGGAAGCATATGTGGTATGAAGCGTGGTCTATTGCATTGAATTCTTCAGGAATGTGCAAATAGGACCATATTCAGTTCAAAGAGAAGTGGCAGCAAACAGATAGTTGTCTTCTATTGTGTATTAGGCACAGGCATATCAGGCTAAAATATCTCTTATCTGTGTCTCATCATTACAGGAATTTGTGTTAATGATTTCAAACATTAGATCCTTAGTTGCTATGTGGTTGTTATTAAACGGGGACAATGCAAGCTACACTTTTACTGGTTTTGATTCAGAGGCATAGGCAACCAGAAAGCATCACCATTTCTTGTCCTAGGTATCGTTTGCCTAATTCTAAGCTTGTAAGCATACAGCAGATCATTCCTTTCAGACAGCAATCAGTAAGAAGCTTACCGATACTCAGAAGAAGAGGTGATAAAATGCTTTCTACTTCATCATGTTAAGGGAAAGAAAAAAGGTCTCACAAAAAACCTGCACGTCAACAACTGTCAGTGAGGATATTTACAGTACAATGTTAGGTGCCTCTTTTGGGTTATGGGTCAAGCAGTCAACCAACTGTGCGTAGGTCTAGAATATGATTACAGATATTGTTTCAATGGGATAACCTAGCAATTACCAACACTCAAACTAACTATCTATAAAATAATCTATAACAATGCTGCACACCTTTTATACCTTTCCTTCATATTCTGCAGTGGACCATTGTGTCCAAGCTCTTTTCAAAGTGCCTGTGTCACTCTGAGGGTACTTGCAAAGGATTACATTCATCTGGAATGCTCTTTCTTGTGATCTATCTATATTATATACTATAATGATACATACATTACTACATGTAATACTACATATATTAATACAATATATTATCCAGTGCCTTGTTAGTTTGGAAGGTACCCCATAAATTTCTGTGCTTACGCTATGTGGACCGTCAGCTGGACACACTTTATGGTGCCATGCCTTCCAGCTGAGGGACAGGAACTGGTTCCAAAAATCTTATTTCTATCAACACTTATTTCTAGGTTGATATGAGATTCAAAAATTTTTGAAAGAGTTGCTATGCCAATTAGAAGGGAAATTTAATAGCTTTGTACAGGATTATAGAATGAAGACGTGGCAGCAGAAAACAGGGGTTGTGTTCCTTCTGAGTACTACCCACCAAACACGAGCAGACCCATACTTGGTATGTATTAGTACTGAAGAAGTGAAGTAAGCATTGAAACACCCCTTTTCTGCTAAACTCTCTTGATATCATCACCTCATTCTCTTCTTTTATTCCCATCCTACCTGTCTTTTTGCCTTTCATGCTGTCTGGCAGATGGATAGTAGGTACCTTGAGGAAGGGACAAGTTTTTTTACTATGTTTCTGAAAAGCTGCTCATGTACTTCAGTTCTGAGTTGATATTCTTAGACACTACCATAACACTTAATAATGAGAACATTTATCAATGAAGTGATGCAAAGGTGACCCATTTTAAAAATAAATATTTCTCTAGCACATATTCACTCTGGGGATTCGTCCCTTTGTATCTCTTTGCTGTTTCCTTAGCCTGATTTCCATATTCTATGTATTATCTTTCGACTATTAAAGCATTTGAGATTAAGGAAAAAACAATTTCACTACATTATTTGACTTTCAGTCAAAATCAGTTTGTTCTTGATTTGAGTCCATCCAATAATCCATTTGATTAATTCTCAGAATTTTTCAAAGTCAACAGGTTGTTAAGTGCTTGACTTCTTAACTGTGAATTAAACTGTTTCCTTAAAAGTCTGAACTTGGTGTTTGGAAAAAAAAGCGTTCATGAAAAAACATTGTACACAGCCAGAGTGAAAAGAAATCTCTTTTGATCAGTTTACAGTGCTTCTAACTAACACTGACCAAAGGATGGAAGCAGGATTCCTTAAATCCCCTCAGATGTGGTACTTTGTCCAATTAAGAACTGTACTAATTAGAAAATATTTTCTACAGTAACAAAGTTGATTTAAACAATAGATAAGGGAAACAAAAATATTTGACTAGCATCTTCTGATTTGACATATAAATTAAAGGTTTGTGGTTTCTGTAAAGATTTTCCTTTATCGACACCACGCATGAGAATAAGCTTCCTATAGGAAACTATGAGCACCACTGTCAAGAACTGCAGAACCTGGGCAGTGGGGCACTTTTTTTTCCACAGTTTTGTTTTTCACACAAGTTTTAATTATTGAGAAATACAGAATTTTAAAATACTGCATACAGTAGGTCACAGGCAGAGTAAACCCTTTGCCTTGGGGATGTTAGAATGGGGAAGCCAGAAATTAGCCTCCACGTCCTTTCTTGTAAATCTTCTTTCCCTTCCACCCATCTCTTCTCTCCTTTCCTGATCCATCTGATGTTGCCTCGGTCTCTCTATTCCCCCACGTTCTTGTGTGGGACTGCCCATAGGTTCAAGGATCACTTTCTGATATTCACTAAGGGGAATATTTTTAAAATAACATGCTTTCACAGGTATAAACTGCACCTCATGTAATTTATCCTCCTTCAAAAGTACCATTCCCTGACTATGAATTAAACCGTACCTGTAAAAAAACAAGACAGCACTGGAGGCAGAAATAGGGAACATTAGAGGCAGGGGGCTATTATAGGAGCAGGATAAACGAGTAGGGAATTATTGTAACAGTGGTGATGCTATAGTAAAATGCCTTTGCTTGCTTCTACTGGGCTAGAGTTTCCTGCTCATGTATCCGATCCACTCTACCACTGAATTCCTTTTCTTACTTATAAAAGATAACAAGAAATTATCATGGTGAATAGTCTGTATTTTCCTGCTTTCATTTAAATTATTGCATAGAAGCAGAATATGAGATTCTATGAGTAGCTAAGGGGATCAGGAAGTTAAGTTTGTCTGGAGTATTTTGTACTTTAGGAAGTAATGAAGAAGAACAATAAAAAGATGGTTAAATAGAAAGGGCAAATTCCTTCATGACACTAAAAGTTGCCATAAAAACATGGGGTGATATATCTCTAAGGCCATTACCTGAGACTTTAAGAACTAGACCACTATGATACAGATCTTAGTACGTCTAACATGAGAAATACACAATCTCATTTATGATACCTTTCTATCTGCTAGAATCTCCTGTATAAACAATGCTCTTTTCAGGAAGAACACAGGAAACGTAGAAGATTTGTGCCAGGGTGCTATTGCACTCTAAAATTTAGCAGGTGCTCACCTATTCTTCACTGACAGCAAAAGGAACAACTGTAGCCAATGAATTAACATAACACATTTAACTATGGAATTAGAACAGTAAAAAAAAATAATAATCTGCGGTCAGTATTAGCGATCCACTTTTCTTTCTTAATAATTAGTTTGCATATTCATTATGGAAATGCTGCTGACCAATCTGTTTGAACATAACATTCCCTTAATACCTCAATTTATTTTTCTATTTTTACTGTTGACATTCTTGACAACTGTGTAACATCCAACTCATCGGTAAATTGGCTGAGATACGAAGAGGCTCTGTAGCCTCAGCTTCTGAAGCTGAGAACTAGGCCAAGTATTACAGTAAATGCTGTGTCTGGATGAAATAATAGGCATCAGAAAATTAAAGTACATCCAAACTATGTTTATATAATGTTTCTGATATTCCCTAATTAACCAGACCACTCCTACACATATTCTTGAAACAGTCTTCTCAAGATGCTAATTAATAAGCACAAATCTGTGGCGTACAGTAGAAACTTTTAACCAAATATGTCTCTAGGCTCCCATGAGACTTGAGCATTATACAAATATATGGCCAGTTGATCTTACTCAAAAAAGGCAATTCAATGTAGATTTGAAAGAAGCTTTTTTCATCATCAACAGGTCACTAGCAAACCCTGGGTCAGATTCTGATATCCTTACCTGTGTGGAGTAACACCTTTTATCATTAATGCAATACATAAAAGAAACCCTTCTGAATTCAAACACAACCACTGGTGGATAAAGGTATCTCTTATCAGAGTTAGAACATCAGACTGATCAATATTTACTAAGGTTGAGATGATGATAACTTCCTTCCCCGTTGCTACTCTGAATGTCGTCATAAACACAGGCTTCATTTAGAAACACCGGACCCCTTTCTGATGCCTGTTTCACTAGCTGATGGCCAGAGTGGGATGTGACCCAGCATTTTGCATTATTCACACAGAACTTTCACATGGGGGTCATACCTGCAAATGCCTGGGCCAGGAAGGATGCAAACCTTGCTTCATGTGCCACTGTAGCTGATATGTGCTGCACCCACAGCAGGTTCAGGTGGAGCCCACCAGAACAGCATCAAATGATTTCCGGCATCAGTAACGAGGTACCGGAGGGGTCTCACCAACCACTTGTTAGTACTCTAAAGGGTGAGGGTGCCACAAGCACAGCTCCCATGGTGCATGTGCGCAGGGGAAAGTGGTGCTGTACTTGCTGAGCCTGGTCCCGATGCTACCGTGATACCTCATCCCCTGGCAGAAGCTGACCTGTAGGTCAGATTATGTGCCTAGGCTTGGTCTATCCAGGCTTTTTCATTAATAATAACAATAACAACAACAATAATAATAATTCACCATTAATAGTAAAATTTACCATTCACATAAAAATGGCTGCACTGAATCAGACCAAAGGTTCATTTACCCTCATACCCTCTCCCTGACACTGGTCCATGCAAATGCCTGGAGCTGCATAATTGCTAGGACACATGGGGTAGATGTAAAGCCTACTAGGAGGTACTCCTGCTTATCCAGCTGGGAACTGGCCCACTATTGCGAAGCAGCCCACTGCAGACCTCCATGCTCCCTATGTGAAACCTCACTGCCTACTGAGTGCACTATTTACATCTGGATGTAAATATGCAATTTAATATTGCATATAAAATTCAACAAAAGGCATCATCCAGAACTAATAGATTTTGGACACCTATGCAGCCTTTTTAATTTTTTTCATTACATTTCTAGCCTTGCTCTGTTTAGTTAAAGGACATGACGCCTGTGTAATAGACTTTGCCTTTAAAGAAAGACAGAACTTTGTGTTGTACTAAGTTTACCTGCAAGTGTAAGATGTTGAATATCAATCAAGTTTTTTACAGGGCTCAAATCTCAAATCCCTACTGACAAATAAGCATTACCCTTGGTTTTCCAGAAGTCAGTGATGAGATCCAGTGAACACCAATAAGCATAATCTCAGCCAAGAGGAATGCGCAGGATAGCACCACACACAAAGCTGCTTAGCACATTATTACAGGCAGAAATGTTACTTAAGTATGTGCAAGTAAATACTTGCTCAAACAATTCACAGGTAATGTCCTAGATGTCATAAGAAGCTGTCACAGTACTGACATTTATTCTTAGGTATGACCATGAATATTTCATGACCAAAGAGATTAAAATCTCTCTTAAGTATTTACACTGAGCTGTTTACTACTAAAATCTCCGCTGAGTCAAAGCTGTGTTTTCCACACAGTTTTGATACAGGATATACTAAATATTTTTTAATCAACCAAAGCAGCATATATATAGCATGTGTTCAACTAAACTATCTGCCACCTTTGAGAAAAACGAGTAATTGAGCGGCATTAATATAATGCATTGTTATTGCTAGCTATTAAAGTGGTTGCAAGCAAATTTGCCATTGAATCATTCATGCTCAGGAAAACAGGCTGAGTTTGAAAACAAGAAAAAAGTTTATTATTCATGAAAGCTTCATAAAAGTTAACTCAAGCACCCCCCCAGCTCAAACATACATTTATCCTCATCTCACCTCTGAATCATCTGTTCAATCTGCCCTTTCTCCATCATGCTGTGCTGAACTGATTGCTTCAGTCACATGAGACAGGGAGCTGGGAGACAGAAATGTCTTTGCACAATACTCTGGCCTCCTCCCATTCAGAAAAAGTCAAATAAAAATTATATGAAAGCGTGTCAGGCTCCAGGATATAAATAGAGGGAATAAGCTATGAGCTGGGCTTACAAATACGAACCAAAGCAGCAGTATTTGGAAGGAAAAATGTATTTTTAAATCTAATAGTGCAGGGTCTTGATTCAACAAACAGTCCAATGCTCTGTATGTGCTTCATGTTATGCTTGCTTTTGAATAACAGGTGGAATCAGGGTCTCTGCACGCATTATCAAATGAGGTAGTCCTTTTGCGCACCTGTACCGTTTTCACTGCCCTTTAAAAACAGCTACTTCATATATTTGCAAGCTCCCAACAAGACTTTGCTTCTCCACCTTCCCTCAGGCAATTCCTATGGCCACTTTGGGCATAGTTGTACTTCCTAGAAATCACTTGGAAGTGCTTGATTCTTGTTTTTCAAGACACCTGAAGTAGTGCCAGAAGGGTCTGTCAGGGCACCAGTAGTTTAACTAGATTGATGAAAAGACACCTATGAAAAAGAATGAAGAGCATACTTGAAAGTATGGGGTTTTATTATTTAAAATAAGGTGATACATAATTCACTGAATATTACATATTATGATACATATATACACAGGACAGCCTAGAGAGTTGGATGGAAAGGAACCTAATTGAAGTTCAACAAAGGCAAGTCTAGGGTGCTGCACCTGGGGAGGAATAACTGGTGCAGGTTAGAGGTTGGCCAGCTGGAAAGCAGCTCTGCGGAGAAGGACATGGGAGTCCTGATGAACAACAAGTTAACCGTGTTAATTTTCCCTTGTGGCCAAGAAGGCAAATGGTCTCCTGGGGTGCATTAAAAGACTGTGGCCAGCAGGTCAAGGGAGGTTATTCTCACTCTGCTCTGCCCTGGTGAGGCCACATCTGGAGCACTGTGTCTAGTTCTGGGCTCCGCAGTTCAAGAAAGACAAACTGCTGAAGAGAATCCAGCAGAGGGCTATGAAGATGATCAGGGGACTGAAGCATCTATTATGAGGAAAGGCTGAGAGACCTGAGTCTGTTTAGCCTGGAGAAGAGAAGACTGAGAGGAGGTCTTATCAATGCTTATAAATATCTAAAGGGTGGGTAGCAAGAGGATGGGAGTAGACTCTTTTCAGTGGTGCCCAGTGAGAGGACAAGGGGAAATGGGCACAGACTGGAACACAGGAAGTTCCATCTCAACATGAGGAAAAACTTCTGTACTTTGAGTGTGTCAGAGCACTGGAACAGGCTGCCCAGAGAGTTTGTTGAGTCTCCTTCTCTGGAGATATTTAAAACCTGCCAGCACACGATCCTGTGCAACCTGCTCTAGGTGAACCTGCTTTGGCAGGGGGACTGGACTAGATGATCTCTAGAGGTCCCTTACAACCCCTACCATTCTGTGATTCTGTGAATACATGAAATAAAATGCTGTTATCTAGTATGTCAAATATGGAGATGAAACTTGGTGGCCCTGTATATAAACATGTTTTGTCCTTCTTGATATATGCTGAAGTTGCATCCATTCATAACCCATCAGTATAACACACGCATAGGATGGGACACTGTGAGAATGACAAGAGAGAGAGACAAGACGCTTTGAAATATTTTGATAGTTACTGTCTTTCACTTCAGTGGCCAGACCAGCCCAAACCATGACACCTTTAGGGGTTTTCTATACTTTTGGAGGGAAGGGACATTGCAAGGGCAAAGCATTAGCATGTCCCCAGCCATGATGCTGTTCTGCAGCTGAGTATCTGCTGGGTACCAACTGTGGAAAGAAGTTTTGAGGTCCTCATCAGATGTGTGTCTCCTTTGCTCCAGAGACACAGCTACATGTGAATGGTCACAGCACAGGCTCTTGAAGCCCCCGGTTGGGAGACTGTCTTTGGTTCTCAGAATTAACTTGTTTAATGGCTGGGGAGATTGCCTTACAGCTCTGCAAGGAAACGTGTGTCCCAGGGAGCCTTCTCTTTGCCTGGCCCTGCATCCATCAGAGGGAGGAAGAGCCACTGGTCATAGTGACTTGGCCTGGGCTCAGCAGCACATCATGAGTGGGGAAGGCAAGAGATGGGGTCTGGCAGGGGAAGCATTAGAATCTCCCACAGATCCCTCCCACCCTCACCACCAAAATGTCCCAGGACATTTGCTGTGGGAAGGAGTCTGTGGTGAGACAATGTCTTTATGTCTTACACTTTCTATCAAAGTTCTGAATAAAACCCTCCTGCTGAATCTCTACACCATCTTTTACATTTTTCTCATTTAATGCATTTATTCAGGCTACCAAAAAGGTATCATAAATAAATTATATTGGTATCCTGTTGAGAGATTTGCAAGGCCAGAAGCAAGACAAACTATTTACTGCTTCTTTATTTTTCACTTATCTGGAGACAAAATGACCTTTTAGAGAAAACGGGGCTGGAATACAGTACAGGTCTGCTGATATTCTTCGATTTTTCACACACTGGAATTCATCTGCTTCCCCCTAGTCAAGATAATAGAGGGTAGTTCCACAAAAAAGGTGTTTCGGTAATACAAAAGTTGTGCTTTCAGAGGGACTCCCTGAAGAACATGGCAAAAAACACCTGTAGAGCATACTGGGAGGTAGACAGTGCTTGGGATAAAGGTGTAAGGGTGTCTCCCAGCTTGGATGTCTCTCAGTCCACTCAGCAGCTATCCTATAAGTAAAATAGGAAAAAAACCCACCATACCAAATATGTATATCCCCCAAACCCAAACATTTCAGGGGACATATAGCTTGCATTTCTCTTTCATAGCTATTTGCATGACAAAGGTCTAGTTCCTCATTTCAAGTATCTCCCAGGAGCTGGAAAAAAGGGGTTATTCCTCCCAGCTGGGAATTCAATGATTTTTATATTAACTTGGGTTCATTCCTTTTCTTCAAGTATTTTACAGTCTTTAGTTCTAGGTAGTTGTTCCTCAGGTCAACTATAGGAAACTGCACAGCCTGGACCCACAAAGTAGGGAAGACTCAACATTTTAAATTCATTCCACACCACCTGAGAGGCCTCAGCTCCTTGAAAAGTAAAATCACAGTTGCTTTTTTCAAGTTGTTTTTATAAAATCAGCATTTAGGGACTGAAACAATATGTAGCACGTTTTACACTAGTACATTTGACTATGAGGGTGGAATTGACAACTGCTGAAGTAAACACCTCCAAACTCCAAGTAACTTCTCTTTAAAGTAAGATTTTTTTTTTTTATTTTAGCTAATAAATTCCTGTTCTTGCCACATCTGGGCATTTAGTGGTGTTGAGGAATCTTCTAGAGCACAAAAGCAAGTGGGTGGGATATGGAATCTGCTTGGCATTCAGGTAAAAAAAAAACAACTACAAAAGATCATGAATTTGATAGCTGTTAAACTGTGATGAAATGTTTCTTTTCTCTCATAAAATTTAGGATTAGCTTCTATACCACAGAGGCAAACATAAGTGATTCTGTGAGCGTGGAGAACCCATGCAGGGCAGGTACCAGGCACTAGATCTCTAAGGAAATATTATGGCTATTGATGAACTTTAATGGAAAAATCAGAAGTATAATGGTTTTCCTTTCTACTATTACATTCCATGAAAAACTTACTCCTGCCGTACAGCAAATTCCCATCTGGACGGAGGTTTTAACGTTTATAACAATTGATGCAGTAGCAAGATTAAAAATTCACTATGAAGATTAAATGATAGTACTAAGCAGTAGTCGTTGAGTGTTAATTTGCTTTTTTGGATCTACACTGACTGAAATGTAGGTATTTTCAATGTACTATGCCAGAAAAACAAATCCAATGATGATCTTTTATATGTCCTATAATTTCCAAAACATGGTGTTAAAATCTCCATGTTATCGAAAACTTGTTAGCTTGTAAAAAATTCTTTCTTTTTCTCTTTCTCTTCATCACTATAGAGAGAAATAAAATACCTGTGGCAAATATGTCTGGAATGGTGCATTTCTCTGCTCAATTCGTCAGCTGCCTGCAAGATACGTATTATCATGAAAACACATTACCACTCCCAGTCCACTAACTGAGACTTCTGAATGCAGATTACCAGGGACATGGCTGTTTGGAGAGTTGTTTGATGAAAAAAGGTAACAGTCTCTGATATAAATAATATTATAGGCCTAGAAGGAAAAAAAAACAAACACCACCAACAAAAACAAAAACAACAGAAAAATATGGAGTTCAGAATTGATGTCAAATTTAAAAGAATTCCATATGCTTTAGAGAATATGCATTTGCAGGCAGAGTACCTGTAATGGTTTCACTTCAGACACAGGTACGGTTGGCACTTCAGGAGTCCATGGACAAAGAAGGAAAAGAAGAAACTAAATTTTTCTAACTTTTATTCCAGGATATTTGTTCAAATGCGTTGATACAGTGACTGAAAGTAGGTGTGCATAAACATTTCAGTGCATCATTTGACCTTTTACTATCATACCGTTTATTACACTTCTAGATGACAGTGCTGCTTTGGTAACTCAGAGTTATCTTCCTGTCCCCTGTGGGATAGCTGGACCACCTTGTAAAACGTCAAAACAATGGTTGAAAAAGGAGTAAATAATGAGAAAAATGGAGTGCGCTGACAAAAACTGAAACTTACATGAACATAAACTGCAGTATGACAAATAGCAGGAATAAATCAGGCTTTAGCTTTAAACAAATTAGTTTCTTTGCATCACAGAATCAAAAAGGAACTAGGAAAATTTTGTCTTTGGTTACGTTTGAGTAATACTGTAGGAATAATTAAACCTACCCAGGCGGCATTGGTATTCTAAATAATTAGAAAAGGTTGAAGTGCTGATTTAACAAGTTAACATAAGGAAACACCTAAGTACATATCTAGCTGTAATGAAGTTATTTAATTAAGCTCCCAATAAAAACGAATATATGTGGTTGTAGAACACTTTAGAGCAGAGAATCTTTTAAGTTGCAGGCAGCTCATATATTTAAAAGGTAGGGAAATGCTTAAGGAGTTCTGTCATCAAGAAAAATAATTGCTTAAGGAGAAAAATACATTGTGGATTAGCATTTAGGTCCAGGCACAATAAGACCTTTACTGAATCCTGTCTCTATGTGTTGTATATCATAGAATCATAGAATTGCCTAGCTTGGAAGGGACCTTTCAGATCATCTAGTCCAACCATCAACCAAACTCTGACAAAAACCATATCGCAAAAGGTATATCCAGACCAATTTGTTTGTTTCTTACAATTTAATTAGGAGAGAAAAACCAAAGCATATTGACTTTTCATATACAACTAAATTAATTTGGTAAATGCGTATTTACTTTTCAACAGAGATCGTTCAGAAATAGATTCAGAGAGTTTCATCTGAAAACTTACACTACTTTTCTAGTAGTTCTTGAGGGGCATTCTTCTGGCGAACTTCTGTTTGTGACCAGAGGATAAGCCAGAGGATGCAAAACGTCTCAGACAAAACTCTGCTTGGTCTCAGAATTTGGAAAAGATTTCACCTTACTACCTGAAGAAAATTTTATTATTTGCCACAAAAATTTGGGAGAAAATATAATACCAAATAGCCAAAGAGACGATGCATGACGTGTGCTAGTCGGCTTGAGACAAAGGAGGAGGAATGGGTACTTGCAGGGCTTAATTGACCCTATTGCAGGTTGTCCCTGTGAAGGAAGACGCCTGGGGTCAGAGGACGTGTCTGTAGGGCACAGTGGGGAAAGCAGGCAATATCACTTGAATAAGAAAAGTGCTTTAAGTTACCATTCAATATTTGCTGATAGCAATGTTGTAAATTTGTATTCCCAGTTGCTGTGGTTACAAAGAGAGTTTGTAGTGACCAGTAGCAAAGTGCCCTCCAGTTATTTGTTGCCTGTTTCACGCGTTGCCCACTTTTCATAATGTTTTATTGCAATTGCTTAGCACTTCTCATAGAAATATTCATCACCTTCTGGGGCTCAGTTTTGCATTGTTCCCCAGCTCCCACTAATAATTCAGGACACTGAAAAAATGGGACCAGTAGTAATGTTTTAACTTTTTTTTTTCCACAGCAATTGCCAGGATGTTAGCAGCTTAACTCTGCGTAAAATCTAGGGTTTATTAAGAGAGGGTTTCAGCCATACCAAGACATATGAGAATATTTTCATGACTTCTTTTTTCCTTCCATCCCAATACATAAGTATTTTTAAAATAAGCATTAGCAATTTAAGCTCCTCCTCCACTTTTTCAGAACTGTTTGTCAGCCTCAGTGCCTACTGCAGAACACACAGACAGGACTGGAAACTAAAGCGAAAGCTGACTTAACTATTTCCAGGTCTCAAAACTAAAAACCTGCAAAAGCATAAACTAGGAGAAGTAACAAAAACTTTAATTATTCCTATAGACATTGTAATAATCTACCATATATACTATTATCAAGGAAAGAGTACCACCATCATAATATTAAGCATGTAGGAAGGATATAAGCTTTTCCACTACAACAGAGAAATGTCTTTTGGACTCTGACTTGGTCCCTGGACTGAACATTTCTCCTGGACTACAGAGATCCTGTGGCTGTAGGGTTGTCCTCCATGTGCTGGTACAGTTTGAGGAAGAGAAGGATAGCCTGACATTCAGGATCCAAATTTTTAGTGAGCCTTTTATTGTACTGAGTGACTAAAGCTAAAGAAATGATCGAGGTAACATCAGGTCAGCTTCAAGCTGTGACCACCTCAAATGTCCAAACTGTGTGTCTTCCTGTGAATGTAGTGTGTCCCAGGAAAGCCTGACTGGGAAAGGTACTTCCTTGCTGTCTCCCCACATGTGACACAGCTTTGTCAAAAAGAGGTTTCTGGCACCGAGAGAGTCAGGGATAGTTATTTGATGTCCTCAACATGTTGTCATTGTGTGTGTGTTCACTCACAACCCTTCAGTAGCACTCAGCATGCAATCTACTATACTTGATCGTCTCTCAACTTCAGCAGTTGAACATTTGTCCACTGGGGAGAATAGAATTTTCAAAGTTAATTTGTATTTGCACAAGCTCTGCAGGAGCTGTTTATCAAAGATTATAAAATGCTTGAATTGCTTAGGTTGTTGTATGGTTTTTATTTTTCCTTAATTATAAGCAACATAGTGAGTAATTTTTTTTAGCAGACAGAAGTCCCCTCTGTATTATTACAGTTTTATGATAGACACAATAGCAAGCCTTAGTAATTTGATGGTGTCTTTCCACACTTTTTAAACGCTTACCTTCACAGCAGGTTCTTTCCCTCTCTGTTCCTTCAGGTCACTGTTTCCATCACAGATAAGCCTCCTTGCTGGTGTGGAAGAGCACGGTATGGTAAAGCTATCACTCTCATTGGAAAGGATCACAGAAGAGTTACTGTTCCCCATGGGCCCCTGGCAGAAGTTCAAGGTGAATCAGCAGAGTGCTCTTTGGTGGGGAAGTTGAGGAGCTCCATCCATTGCAGCATTCATCACACACGCTATTGCCTGTGGTTAAACAGCTGCACCAGTCCAGATGGGGAAAAGGATTTTGACCAAGTCTTTTGGTGAATAGGTGGTCACTAAAAGAGGAAAAAAGAAGCAAAGCCTTGCGGGTCATACATGAAAGCACATCCTTAAAGGAAAAGCTCTAGTTTTCCAGTTTGTGCTTGCTCGGGATGCTTTTACACCTGTAATTATTCACTGGTGCCTTTTGCACAGATCTGGTTTGTCATGCAGTGTTCTGGATTCCTTTCTTACTTTCTTAGCATCATATTCTCCTCTCACCATAGTCTCAACTGCCCTGCCAAATGCATTTCCATAAGGTCACCACTCCTGCAAGGGTCTGTGTCAGTTCTGGCAATTTTTCTGTCATGATCCTTATGCCATTCCTTTGGGCATCTCACTTGTTGACCATCAATTCATTTGTCTGAATTGCAAAGAAAATGATTATTATTACCCCAGAAAAAAGAAATGTCTTTAGCATTGCCAAGGCTGGCTGGGAATGTAAAAGTCAGGAAGCTCGCTGGACTCCTGTGAAACCTCAGCTAGATTTTAAAGCTGCTATTTTAGCAGAGAACAATGTCAGTATTGCTGCCTGCCCTGTCCAAAGAATGAGTTTCACTATTGCAGCAGTGGGCAGCAGACCGGCAAACGACTAGGAGTTGTGTGATGCCCTGTATTACAAAAATCAAATCTCCTCCTTGACATATAGCTTTTTGAGGTAGCTTCAGAAAACTAGCCAAGTTTTTCAGAGATGATCAGGAACTATTCCCTGTGTCTCATTCTGGACATCTGCTGCTTCAAATACCTTGCTTGGCCTATTTTTCAGAATCAGTACTTGGCACTTTCTGAAAACGGGGTTGCTTAGTCAAATTTTAAAATCTTGACCAAAGCAGTTTTGATTCATCAAAAAGGCAGTGTGCTATTAATGCATGAAGATGTTTATTCCCAATTTTTCAGCCTGGGTCCTGAAGTAGAAAGAACATGAAAATAAGTAATTCTTAGTTTCTTTTGCAAGAGCGGTGACATTTAGGAGATTCTACTCACTTCTGTCCAGGCTTTCATAAAATGCCAGTGTCTACCCCATCCTGTCCTCCCAGATGGTGGGGTTATTGAGATATTTCTGCCCATCTTCTTAGAATACAGGTAGAATAACAAGTTATCAATCAGGAGCAAAGCTGAGTTGTGAAGTTGCTGCCACGATTATCCATTATACACTGGTAGACAAAAGGCTGCTGTTCTTTAATGAAAGGTGTGCAAAGTACTTTACATTTACCACAAGCATGTGATACATGCATGTACAGGATACACGTGAAATTATGGGGGAGTATCTTACCTGCTTGCAAGTTCACATTCCACTCAACTTCTTGGTTATCATAGATGGACCCACATGAAAATTTAATATTGCTTTCCTGAGGAAAATGATTGTCAGTGTGATGCTGTCCCTGTATTTCTTGTGAGTTAACACTGTTATCTTCTGATAGCTAAATGATTAACTCATATCATTGGTATTCTGCTTGTCTGGGCTGGCTGACCTTTAGAATAATAACTAGAAATTAAAACCAACTCCTTAGAAATACAGTTCACACTGCAACTAAGAAATGAGTTGAAGCAATTTATACGTATGGCAAGAGGTGACATACGTGTTCCTGCTACAGACTTCCCAAAGCACTTCAGAGAAATCTGAATGGCCTTTCTGAATCATTTCCCTGTACATTTTTTCCTGTCTTGGTGCTAATCAGCACACCTTTCACTGTGCAAGGAACAGCAGAGAGCAAAGGTAGAAGCATGGGAAAAGCAAAAAAAAAAAAAAAAAAAAAAAAAAAAAAAAGAAAACAATGTTTAGCAACATAAACTATGAAGAAATTGCAGCTGTAGCCAGGCTAAGAAACCTCAGGTTTTACAAGAATTTGAAGTGTTTTTCTGTTTCAGAAATGAGGCTGCTGCATATTTGAAGAGCTGGGAAAAAGAGAATAGTTCAAATGAGGGAAGGCTGAAAGACGATGTCAAGAATAGCGAATAGAAGAAAATTTTATATGCCAAGTTTTGTACATCTCGAAGACTTACCTTAACAACTTTCATTTTCAATCAATCCCAAATCTTAAACGAAAAAAAAATGGGAATGTTAATACAATGATTTTCTATTCATCATGAATAATAAACAGAATAATTTACAATTTGGATATCTCAGGTTTGCAAATTAGTTCTCATGGTGAGTCAGAAGGCAGTGACCAAAGCAAATTTATCATGTGAACTGATGCAAGAATGTGGTAAATCCTTCACATTGCTCATAAATCACCGGGGTTACTGCTGAACCTATTTCCCTGAACTTTTGTTCTTTCAAGCCATTTGATTCATCTCAGTCACCCTGCAGCTATTTCACAAGAAAAAAGTACCTGAAACGTCAGGGTTTCTTCTTCTGCGTCTGTGCGTAGGAGCTATGCACATACACATACCTGTACACGGAGACTGACTACAGCACTCCCACTGCTCATCACTCAGTCACTTGTTTTCTCCAAGTTTAGAAAACCACAGGCCACAGAAAAGACAACTCCACGATCAAAAAGTGGAAATCCTTGCTGAGTACTGTCAACATCATTTGTATAGAAAAAAAAGGGTGTTTGGGTCCCCAAATACATCACCAGTCACTACTGAATAGCCCAAGGTTGAGGTAGACTCTTGCAAGGTTAATCTCATCGCAGCTTTTTACCCATGATCGGTCATTTGTGAGCAAGAGATTCAATGCTCCAAACAGAACATGCAGAGCAGTATTTACGGGTTTAAAAGAAGGGAGGAGAAATTCATCCTGGGGTCAGTCTGCCAAATCTGAAAATGTGCAATCAAAAATAGCAAAAAAAAATTTGCCATCAAAAATTTTATGGCAAAGTAGCTATTTGAGACCAAGCTTTCCAACGCGGATGAACATTTTGAATATATAAAAAAGAAAGAGAATTCAAAGCACGGCAGCTTGAAAATAAGCATATTTACTACTGTTTGAATTTGGCTTTTGATATTTTGTAGAGATTTCTCTTCTGACAAGTGACTAGGGAGAGAGGTTTTTCTTCAAATACTGCTGCTTCCACTGCTATTAATAACGATGATTTTTATCTGTAGGTAATGGTTGTGGAAATCTTTTTTATTTCTCTTTTCACAAGTATTTCCACGGGGGGGAAAAATCTATTGAGCTTTCTCTTTGGTTTTGAAATCTGATCCCAAAATGTAACTTTCTTTTTCTTTGTCTTCTTTATTATTCCCTCTGACCTCCTCCAAGAAGAAGACAGAAAAAAGAAATCAAGATGAAGAAAAGAAAAAAAAAAGAGTGGGAAAAGAAACCACCAGCCATTCAACCTGAAAAATCAAATAATCAGAAACTGAAGGGTTTTTACTCAGGATTTCTGGTAAAAAAGAAGGAAATTTTCAAATCTTTTCTTCTTCCACTTTCTGCCCCAGACTCACAAAAACCTCGACTTACATCCCAAATATTTTCTCCTAGTTTTCTTAACCCTTCTTCCCTGTACACTTTGTAAATCTTCAGGCATTAATTACAAACTTTTACATTAAAACAGTCACAATAGGATGTCTACATGGTCCTTAATATCCATCCCTGATCAGTGGAGCCAGTGTGAGTCTTTTCAGTGATTTCAATGAGCCCTCCTTCAATGTCTCATTTTTGGCTAGCAACCACTAAATTTATACATCTGTGATAAAAATGAAGTTATACTTACATCTTAATAAAGTTATTAATAAAACAAATGATAAAATCCTGCAGAGGCAGTCTGTCAGTTTTTGAGGTCCTTTGATCGCTACATTAGTTACACCTTTGCTTCTGATTTGACAGCATGCTTAAATAGTCATGGGTTATCTATGTTGAGAGGGAGTAACCCAAGAAAAGACCTTAAGTCTTTGGGAAAATCCATATGAGAACAGCCCTCCTCAAAGCCAAAACAAATAAATCAAACAATTTTTTTTATAGCGTTGAGATACACTTGAGAATTTAAATTGTTAATTCTCAAAAAAAAAAAAAAAATCAATCCCAAAGTCTTTATTAAAAATGCATCTGCTTTAATTAGTTATGTAATTTCTTCATTATATCCCTGTGTACCAGAACAACATGAAAGGAATGGGAGCAAGGAGCGCAAGGAATAATAAGAGGTGCTGGGACTGCAATACACTTTTGAATAATTTGGCAGGTTTCTTTGCTTGCTAATAGCAAAACCAGGAACAGACATTATCCAGCCAGCTGCAGCAATATGGCAAGTTACTTTATGAAGGTAAGTTTGATATGAGTCAAATCATAGCAACAACCAGTATCTTTTAACTCACTAATCCAGGGACAAGGAAATGCTTTAAACAAATTCACCTTTTTGCATTTTGTCAAATTACTGCTTTCAGGAACAAATGTAAAAAAACCCCACCCTACCTAACTCAAAACAATGTGAACATCACGTCCCCTGTCAGTAGGCTTTCTTGTATGCTCATTCATTATTTTCAGTGTGTTTTCCATCTTCTTTTTTTGTTTGTTTGCTTGCTTGCTTGTTTTTTTCCCTGGAAAGGAAGGAACAATCTAGCCACATGTAACACAAATGAAAGACAAACATGAGGTCTTAGGACATGGGGGACTGATTTTCATCTCTCTTCTCCACAGAAACGCTGTTGTGGCCCTGTGCCCTGTAATTCATACTTTAGCTAGTCTGGCTTTTTCATGTAGCGCATGTCGTAGACCGAACTGGGCTGTGCTCTGATAAGCAATGGGGCGCTGGCGGAAGGCGTAGCAGGGTACGGCTGACTTTGCAGCAAGGATCAAAATGGGATTGTGCTGGCGGCACAGAGAAGGAGCGGGGACAGCCCATATTATAGGAGGAAACATGGTCCTTGCTGGAGTGGAGGGTAGTGGCACCAGCCCCCATCACCTCTAATTGTCAGTAAACCAAACTGTGAGTGCCACAGGGAATCACTCTCTGTCTGTATTCTTAGTGTCTACCAGATGGGGAATGAACGCATCGCAGCTGTGCCATTGGGCATCCTTCCTACACACTTTGCTCTGCTCAGTCTTTAAAAATACCTGTCTACATAGTTTCATCCCTTCTGTGCTTTCACTGGGCAGACTTTCTGGTTGCATGGTTTAAGCAATGCTCATGACCCTGAAAATAACCAAATCCTGCCCACGAGAGAGCTTCTGTGTGACTAATCGATTTTCTGCTCGGTGTCCCAACCAAAACGTGAAGAAAAATATATTTTGGAGAAATCTTCAGTGTGACATTTTCATGCCACTGATGTTTTGGTTTGGTTTTGTGCTTTTTTTAATAACCGTGAAGAAATTTGTGAATTTCAAATTGAAAAAATTATTTTCTGTGAAAAGCCATAACATTACATGGTGTACATTTTGAAACAAAATGGTTCCAAGAAATTATTTTCTCCATGTTGTCTGCTATATCAAAAATTCACACCAGTTTTGACCCAGCTTCACTAAGTTGCAAAATTGTCCTAGATCTGCCTTTTTTTTTTTTTTTGGAAACTTATAATTCATTAAACTGTTTGGCCCAGCTGCAACTCTAGTTTAATTTCCCAGAGCCAGAAGAAGAAACAGAAATGTGCATGGGTCATAGTCTAATCAGTTTTAGAGAAGGACCTTTCTGTGTAGGGTCCGTGTTCCCACGGTTGGCAGCTGGCAAAAGAGTTACGCACAAATAACAATGACACAATAGGGAGGAAATGTGAGCGTACCTGGGATTTTGTATACAGTGAACAAGCTGAGAAAATATCTTTTTTTCAGTTATTATAATTGTTATGCAGACTTTTTGAAAAATATGTCAAGGAAATTTTGAGGCAGACACGTTACTGTTTAGTTTGTAATTAAAGTGTCATTGAAGACCAATACCAATTGCCAACACTCTCACCCAGTAAAAGCAAGGCATTGAAAACTTCTCCACAAAACAAGCACATATGATAGATTGTAATAGATTGCAGGGCTTTCAGCTTCATCTAAATAGATGTAGGCAACATTTTTCATTCAAGTCAGATCATCGTAATGCGTATGGAATGCAGAAATTACTTAAAATTCTTGCTAGAAATCTGAAGGGTGTCTCCCACTCAGAAATTTCAGATGACATTACCATTTTTCTTAAATCTCCCAGGCCCTTTGTAATAGCTTACTTTCACTCTCAAAGAAAAATAGCTCTTTCTGGCTGGAGTTATTCTTCACGTTTCTGATAAATTGCAAACTGATTTGGCAATTACTCTGAATTAAAGATAGACATGTCAAACAGATCACTTATAAGCTGATCAAGAGCAAGTTAAAGTGTCAGGAAGTAAAATAGAATTAATTAAAACTAGGAAATGGCTGTAGATTTTTTCCCATGAATAATTGTGATTGTGACTAAACAAAGACACACCAGCATAAAAAAGCCACAGTACATCAAATATTTAACATTTCCATTTCTTTAAATAATACTCTGCTATTTAGAGGGCTCTCAGTATTTTAAAAACAAATGGCTTTTTGCACCAAGTTTGGAATTCCACATTGTGCATCTCTCATCAAATACCTTTGCCTACCTTGAAAACGTTCTGGAGTCTTCCAACAGGATTGCTAAATATGTCAAGCCCAGGAATCAAACCACCATCCTTGTAGGGTCCACAAAAGCTAACAGTCGTCCTCCTGGCTTAGCAGCTTTGTGCGGGCTCTGGCACCTGATTTTAGGTTGGCTTCCTATACTGGGGTTTGAAAGTTGCCACCTTGGTACGGCGTTTTTATTAGCACTCTTGGAAGCTGAGTATCAACAGGGTGCAGAAACATAATTATCCTTTCCAAGCCAAAGGTGATCCCCATGGAGACCCTTTTGCTGCAACAGCTTTGGCAACACACATTAGCTGGACAAATAGAGCTAACAGAGCCATCAGCCTACTACTTTGTGTGGGATCTGTACTCATATAAAATAGTTGTTTTAAATAGTTGCATATATAAAAATATAGGCCCATATGTATATTTATGTATGTATCAATCATATTAATATAATATGACTAAATATTTAGGCTTTTCTTTGCACTGTTTGTAGGCCCAGATGCAAGGATTCTGTTTTGGGAATTAACTTAATCTAAGTCACATTTGTAATAATTTTTATTATAATTTAGAGTATTCTGCATTGTGTTAGAAAAGGGAGAAAAAAACGGAAGGAAACACAGAACCACCAAGACTGAGACACCTTGGTTAACCTCTGTTGACATCTGTTTTCAGGATCTTGGTTACTGAAGGAAAAGGTTGACCCTTATTTCAAGACCACTGCGATACTGTAATTAAGCACAAAGGCAGTTTCGTTAGGCTTCTTTCCAGCAAAAGCTCCCCACAACTGTTTCTATTAAGGAGAAGCACTTTCAGCCAAAGCAAGTGCAAAAGGTTTTCTCAGGATGGCATTCCGGCATGAGAGCCACACCATTCCCATCAAGCATGGGGAGGTTGTATAGGAGAAGTGTAACAAAGTAAATATAGTTCAGTTGACACTTTAGAGCATCCTGCATAAAGGAAAAGGCGTAAAAATGTGCAGTAGATTGCCTTTGTGCAACTCAGGATACCTCTCTACAACTCACAGTTCAGTTTGTAGCAATACAGACCAAAAATAAGATTTGCTGTTCATTCATCCCCACATTCATCACATAGTGGGGATGTTCCCCATCCATGAGCTGGCATTGTTTGACAGGAAGCACTAAAAAAAATAATTACAAACATTGGTTTTATAAAACCTTCATATCACTTAAAAGTTATGGATGATCTTTCATTTATTTCTGCAAAAACCTGTTGGATCGTGTGTCTGTGTGCAATGTTTTGAATAATAAAATCAGTATTTTTGTTTGTACAAATATTGGTGCCTGAGTGTTTGTCTGGTTCTCCTGATGACTCTTTTAGAACGGAGTCGTAGGGAGTAGAAAAGCCATGTGATTTAGGTGACAGAGTTCCCTAATTAAGATTGAACTGACTCATTCCAACAGCTGCAACAGAGACCTGGAGAGTAGTCCAAAGCATGAAATAAGTTACTGGAGTATCCACTTAATAATTTCTAGTATGAATGAATATGACTTATTACCACTGAAACTGGAGAAGAGTAACATTAGTTTGAAACTTGGTGTCCTAACGTAACTACCCAGAAGAAAATGAAAAGCTGTTAATGCTCCAAAAGTTGTTTTCATGAAATCAGTCATTTTTGTCCCATCATAGCACTTTCTATTCAGGTTTAGAGTGTAATGCATTTCACCATGGCAGACTACTACTTCGTAAAGTCAGTTCCTCGTTCTTCTAATAGTGTTAGTATTTGATTTATAATATTTGTCTAGCATAAGTAAATCTGGCAGAAGGCAATTAAAATAAAGTTCTCTAACTTTACAAGGGTTTCAAGCCCAGAGCAAGCTTAATTAAAGTCAATCATGGGAAAAAGCACTTAGCCCTGCAGCCCTCCACATTTGTCAGACATCTGAATCATGGGAAAGGTTAATTAGAATCAAACGAGGAAAAAGTAAACACTAAAAGTGCTTTCTGGGGTTCATTAAATTTAAATAAGTCAAAATATGTAATATTCAACTTAATAACAATGATCCACACACGTATCTGTCTCATTTCCTACAATCACAAGTCTTCTGAACTTACTGAAATAACATACTTGGAAAACCTGATTCAGTTATGCCAGGCCTCCGTGGCTTCATTTTGTCAGTGAAAAGGGAACTAAATGACAGTATTATGCCCTTTCACATTGAAATAAGAGAGTAAAGCAACTTCTGTATATGTATTTATTTCAAAAGCAGAATGTTTTTACCTTTTTTTTTATTCTGTCACAGTCCCCTTCTCTGTTTCTCTGTCCTCTGTGGGATGAAGCTTTAGGATTCCTACTACAATACTCTAAAGAAACTTCCTAAGTAGGGACAAAGCAGGCTTTGGACCAAAAAAAAAAAAAAAAAAGAAAAAAAAAGAAAAAAAGCAACCGCAAAAACACAACTCCTCCACACCCAATGCCTATTGATTCAGCGAAACAACTGAGAAATAAGTGAAGGAGTCTCCTGAATGAGGGATACAAGTGTTTGAGGTCTCCTGCCTCCACAAGCCTTTGTGATCAGAAGACCCTCTCTCCAGCGCCTGTTCTCGTTGCAAGGTGGCTACTTGGTTTACGCCAGCTTGTAGCCCTGGAGCAATCTGGCTTATCAGCAGAGCCAGCGCTCAAAAAACACAGAGGGAAACAAGGACTGCATCAAATCACCCAGGGCCAAGTTTAAAGGAAAGATGTTTGTAAGAAAGTGGTTTTCTAAGGAGTTTGATTTTGTGCAGAATAGAGAGGAAGGCGCATGCCTGGCAATGAGGAGCAAAGAGAGGCCCACCATGGGGTACGTGCTGGCCAGACAACCAAAGAAAATAGCACCCATGTGAGACAGAGAATCTCATTTATCCTGTTCTTGAGGGAGGAAAGAGCGTGAGGAATTGAGAGCACAAGAAAAAAAAATAATGTATTTTTGTTTCGGATATGGAAAGTAACTACTGTTAGAGAGGGAAATATGCCCAATGTATGTCTTCAAGGAGACAAAAAAGGAGGGTCCAAACTTCCAGGCCTTTCTGAAACATGTATCTTCTCAAGGTTTGTAAGCCCCTGTTGTCCACGGGAAATTACTTTCTCACCACGGCATTTCTTAGTATGTCAGCTTTTTTCTCTCTTGCACAAATTAGATTCTTATTGAAGCAAAAATATTTCAAAATTATTCTATCTACCAGTTAGCTTGGCTGACAGCTCTGGCTGCAGTGACGTGCAAACAGAGCACGTAGACTGCAGTTGGAACATAATCTGCTCTAAAGCTAATAGCTTTCATTTGTATTCATCGCATCAACAAACTTTCTGCGAAACACTAACTAGTCTGTCTTCTAGTTTTGTTTTTATTTCTTGACATCCCTTCATTTGGTTCTTCATCTAAAGTGCCCACAGTGATGATAAATCAGTCAGGACACCTTCATAAAAAAATGGAGATAGGCCTTTGCCTCGCTTACACAGGTCCAGCTATGACCCATTTTTACAGAATTTGGCAGCCCCACAGATACAAGTGCTGCAAACAAGAAAGCAGAAGAGGAGGGGGGCTGCCCTTCATCTAGCAGGGTATCTCAGCCTCCTTTGTTAACCACAGGCAGAGATTCATCGTGCTTCTGTGCCACAGGGTTGCAATCAGTGCAGAGTGGTACAGGGTCCTGTAGGTTTCACCTCATGGGTTATAAAGCCAGAAAAGTCCGCTGCCATCTGCTCTGGGTTGACCTCCTCCATAGTACAGTTAGAACTAAAACTCACTATTGAGCGACACATTCAAGCTTTACTGCAATATTTTTGCTGGTGAAGAACTTATTACAACATCAACTAAGTTGTTGCAATGCTCTAATACCACCATTGTCAGCAAACTTCTAGTACTATTTTTCCTACTTTTACAGCTCTATGATCCTCATTCCACCCTTACATGGTAGACTGGCAGTAGCTGATAAAAAATTCCTTATCCCAGCATGGGCAAATGCAGCCTTCCATTAAATCGTAGCTGGTTACTATATCCAGCTATGGTAACCACAACTTGAAAGGTGTAAACGTAGGAAGAGAGGATTTAAAATGAAAAGCCACAAGTGTGATCAGAGAACTTGAAAATCAGCCTTGTTGAGCTCACAGTATTGTTGAAGTTTGTTTTATTCTGTGCCTTAAAAAACAATTTGAGAGACCTGATGAATCTGGTTGTGATACAGGATGCAAATTTGGATAAAAGACATTTTGCAACATTGTCACTATTGGTATTGCAAGAATCAGTGTCCAGCAGTAGAAGTCAGAAAAATTCAACTCTAAAATAAAGTGAAAATGCTTACCAATAAACAGTTTTGAGGGGTGTAGGCTATATTTTTTAAAAGTGCAATTTTATGCAATTTCACAGAGATGTTTTTGGCTTCATGACAGTCTGTCTACATAGTTGTTCTTTCTAACTGTCAAGAAATCCAAATTTCATCCTCTTCTCTACGAACTAAGAAATCTCATCCCATTTCTGTCTCTTCATCCCACTTCTGCTTTTTTCACCTGGCTTCAGGATACTTTTTATTATCTCAATACTCTCATAATGTTTAAGCTTTAACCTAATTATGTTAATCAGAGCTTAAGGGTTTCAATTAGCTACTTACAGGGGGTCAGGAAGAAATTTCCTGCTGTTTTTGTTTATTTGTTTTCTCGTCTTCCTCTGAATCATCAGTGGTTGGCAACATCTAGACGGAAAATTGGAGCATTTAGGCCACCATTCTGAAGAAAATTTGTGTCATTGGTGTGTCTCCTCACATACTCAGGTCTAACCAGTTGGACAGCACTTTCTCTTCTCATCATGGTGGTGGAGCATGAGGTTCATTTATTATATTTATTTGCCTTTTGGTGCCCCAGAAGATATGGCTTACCTATCAGAATCATCTTGGTTTAAGTTATCTGATCATTTCCTTACCATTGCAGAGGCGCTGGTCATAAATTGGACTCATTTATCCACTATCTGTGGCACCTTTTGAAGACTGAACTATCTGGCTTAGCTAGAAAATGTCTTTGGGCTTGATTTAAGGAAGCTGGACAACTAGAATACCTTCTGAATACATACATCAATCAGCCTAAGTTAGTTCCTGCTGGCCCTAAATTCAGTGTATACCTCCAACTTTCTTTGCTGTCTATGCAAATCGAACATCTCACACCATTCTCTATAAAGCATAGCTTTCAGCCATCTCTTTATTCTTACAGCTTTTATCTGAATCTTCCGCAGCTTGCTAACAACCCTGTTGAATTGTTGACAGCAAATTGGGCACAGTATCCTTTTAGTGTTTTCACTGCTATCAGTAGCTGTAAGTTAATGTATTTGCTGGTACTTTCCAGTCTAAGTGCTATTGAGAAAAAAACTCCATTAGACATTTTCTAACTGGCAGATGTCACAAGGGCAAAGGTTTATACAACCCTCAGCAGGGAGAAAAGCACAGTTTATTATCCACTCTAAGTCCGTGCCCAAAGATACCCAGTGTGAAGAAATAGTAAACTTGAAGGGAAAAGACAGGAAGAAAATCAGAGTAAAGATCTACCTGACAGGAACAGTTTTACCAATGAGAAACCAAGGAACACCAGTGTGTTTAACACAGAGGGAAAAGTATGATAACAAAAGCAGTAGATCTGGTAAGCAACGTGTATGTAATGAAAGACCTCACAAGAAGGGACCGGAACTGAGTGGGTTTTGGGGAGAGGTGTCAATCCACGGAGTCAAAGTGGAATGTCAAATCTGATACACAGCGAATTGAAAGGTATAGATATAAAGGCGGTACAGGGTGTGATAATGTGCTGGTAAGACTTGCCGTAGTTACACAGTGGTTCAGCAATGGAAAAACCGAGCAAGCAGTCCAAAGGAAAGGATTTTTTTGTGTGCAATAATGACAGTTTTTATACTGTAATCAAACTTATCAGAAAATGAATATTATAGCAATTCTGAGGAGTCCTGAAGGTAAACTAAGGGAAAGGGGATGGTATGACATGATAATTCAATAGAGTGAAAGGTAATTTCCTATTTTGCCAAGGGTCTGCAAAATTTGATAAGTCAATCCCTTCTGGGCAGCCTGATTCCTGCAGCATCTCTGAAATTCTGCAACCAAATTACTTCCAGTCTTTCTGAACAAATGTACTTCTGTGCTTTGGGACATTTTCATTCCTGTGAGTAACGCTTCCAGAAAATGCTGGTTTCAGAAAGAATACAACACCCTTTATGGCGCTCTGGTTCTCCAGCAGTGAGTGTTTACAGAGACCTAACTCCTGTGGCTAATTTCACCTTCTGTAAAAAGCCTGCTGAGCTGGAAATACGTTCCAAACATTTTGAATGTTTGTAATATTGCACAACAGTAAAATAACATCTTTGCAGAATAATAAAATAACAACTGAAGCCAGCTGTACCTGCCAGCATACAGAAGAGCACGGTGCTTTCCACAAGACATAGGGAGTCCAGGATCTCCTGAGTTACCTACAACATTCAATTGTTTGTGTAGCTTTGGGAAGACAAACTACTCCCTCTGACTTTCATCTGCATCTACCTGAGGCAATTCACATCAGGGAACAATTACACAGTCCAGTACTACCCCAGTGTATTGTGTCAAGTAAGAAAGTTTAAGATATGGCTTTTATTTCCTCCTCCCTTGTCCCTGCATCGTCCTCACTGCTATCATACGGTAGGACTGCTAGCATGCCAGGAGAAGGGAGTATGGTACTTGTGCTGCTACTACAGATAGCAAGGAGGAGGGACAGATGGGACAATTTGCACTGCGTTTGTATATCTGTGTAATGTCAGGTACTGAAATCAGTAGGGAGCTTGTTTCATGGTTGTAAACATGGCTCTTTGAACCTGCTTTGGCAGTACTTGCTCCTGAGAGTGAAGCGTGACCATGCCCTGCAGCAGCTCGGATCTTGATGTCGTTCCACTGCTAAATAAACTCATCAGAACTACCTTTGTGTATGTCTGTGCTCTGGCCCAGCACTGTATTTGCTGTGTGTCTCATTCCACACCTGTTTGTAGGTGGAATACAAAATGCAGGTCCAGAACTATGGAGAAATCGAATTTAAACATTAAGGTCTTGCTGACCTAATGATTCCACTTATGCTAGGGCAACCCCTACAGAGAGTGAACACGGTAGTTAAACTTGTTAAGATCTTTTCAGACTAACTCCATTTAACAGATAGTCTTTCTTCATGAAGTATGTCATCTGAACAGCCCCCCATAGCAATGGCAAAATACCATCAAAAAGGGATTATTGTACTCTAATATTTGCGATTAAAACAGTCAGCAAAGCACAACATACCTTCTGTCTTTTTCCTTTCGTCCATAACAAAAGTAAAGTAGTATTCTGGCAGACAAGAAGGTACCTTTTTCCACCTCCTATTTTTCCTTTCCAGTGATTTCCCAAAGAAATAGGCTTTCCATTTGAATTCAGAGCACTAATAAATGTGATAAAGCATTTAAAAAGATTTAGCTATCAAATGATCTTCATGCCTGAATTCTTTCTAACCACTGCAAAACGTGCCACCCTGGTAGCTTTCAATGATTAAATATGAGAACATTACTGCTTGTATGTACATTGATATAAATGCACCATTAATTACATAAACTGTTAGCTGAAAAATTAATAATGTCTTCTCTCTGAAGTCAATTATATATAAACAAAAGTAACAAGTAACTGTTTGTTATAGCAGAGTAGGGATTCTGGTGCAATAAAAATCATAAAAGCAAAGGCTTAGAAATGTCTTTCTAACCAGATATTGCAATATTAACTCAGAGTACAATTAGGAAAGTACATCAGGATCAGAAAATTCAACAATCTGCTTTCTTGGATATGCCACTTTATTTTAGAAACTGAGGTACATCCTCAAGAAAAGAAAATAGGTATTCCTAATAGATAAATAATGTAAGGGATTGTAATATAACACCAGTTCTTGAAAGGGAAACTACAGAGCATTTTGTGGAAGTCTGTGATGAATAAGTTGGTTGCATGAATCTCTTTCCTCTTGTTTTCACCTATTGATTACATTAAATTATAACTGTACCAGTCAAGACAGCTGGTGTGCACCAGCTTAAATAAAGATTTTTTGTAGTCTTACATTCTGTAATGAGCAATTGCTGCATTGCTACTGGGATGTTATGCACCCTACCTTCACCCCAAGATATTCTTTTAAAAGGTTTTCTTTTGAACGATGCTACAAACAGTGAAGAGTTTGTATGATACAAATCATACCATGGCCCATTATCACTGGAAGCAAAGATCACGGCCAGATTTTGAAAGATTTCCCAGAACAAAAAAAAAAAAAATTGAGCTACTACCTACTGAGTAAGCAGGGTTTCATGAGATTTCACCATTTGTTCCAGTAGCCCCATGGATGTCATCGGCACTGGAAAATTATACCTGAGAATGTACTTTCTTCTCAATATGTCTATTTATTGCTCTAAAGACTGATTTATTTAATAACTAATAACAACTAATGTCTTTCAAATTAAACAAAATAAACTTCAATTTGACTTGCGTATTTAAAGACAAATACTATCTTAACCAGAGCCTCTGGTTCATGAAAATTCCAGTCTGCCTTCATGTGTAATCCGTAAGAGTGCCCATGCCTTCGCTGGTGGCTGGTTTCCCTAGCACGGTTCCGTCCCCAGACACCCTGCCCTCCACTTTCACGCAGAACAGTTCTGCTGAGGCTGATGCCAGAAAGCACTTTGATATGCTGACGTATATAGTAGGCAGGCTGCACTGGTGAATCCGTGTTGGAGCCCTGATGAAGAAAACAAAGTGACATCTCATGCACAAAGGAGCAGAAGAAAAAAACCTACTATACAAATAATTTGTGCCAAACCCCTAAATTCAGCAGTAATAGGTTTTTAACAGACCACATACCAGGCTGAAGAAATGCCAAGCTCTCCGTTATCTGCCAAGCTGGACTCTTTCTTCATTTGCCTTAATATCTGGGCTGTGAACCACATAGTAGACGAGATTTGCATGTCACCCCTCCAGGTGTTTTACTCTGCAAGTTCTTCAAATATTGAAAATAAAACATTAAGTTGCCTCACAGGGGCAGAGTGAAGAATAAAACCATGCTTGTGTAGACTGTCAGATTGCTGTTGAAATAAACCCTGCAGCCCTGGGCCCCGGCCCAGACGCAAGTCTCAGGAAGAGCTTTGTTGGAAGGAATGCTCTAGAACAGCTGCTGTCCCTGACAGATGTGCCAGTGCCAACACAGCAACAGAGAGGCAGTTTCCATAGTGATTGCAAACTTTGCTTGTGTTCTTCTTCTTCAGTACCAATAAGCAGTCACTAAACTACTCTTTATCAATGCAATATACATATAAGACTTTTACAGCAGTCTATGGGTACAGGCACAGGACCTAAACTGACACCTGTGACACACCTTGGCTGTTTCTAGTCTCCTCCTCAAAGAAAACAAAAATAATTATTTCCTTTTATTTCTTCCTCAGTACACTGCTATTTTACAGGTCATGCTATTACTAGTTTTTTTATTATTTCAGACTTGTAACGATACCCAGCACTTTCAAAAGTTGTTTGCGACATTCATGTTAAGTGGAATGAACAGCAGCAATAGAAAAATGTGTTGATAATGCTACTGTGTGTTTAGATAACAATATTGCAGTTAACCAAAAGCTGTAACTGCAATATCTTGCAAGCTACTGCAAAACATGGCAGCATTCATTGCCTGTGTGTGGTTAGTGACTCGTAGTCCAGTGCACATTCATTTTTCTGTAATGCTCACTAAACGCTATCAACTGTGGCTTGATCTTTAAGCTCTGCTATCTCCTTCCTCTTTATCCTTAATCTCCCTGTCCCTTTCCGCCTTTCTTCTTTAATATATACGCACGTGGTTATATGTGTGCTACTTCAAAGACCCATACCAAATGAGTTAAGTCAGAGTCATGTACATCAATAGGATTATCAGAGTTGAAAGAATGATCTACAACGAATAACGTGCTCACCCTAATGCGTAGGATAGGTGGTATAGGGCAGAACTATAAACCATGGCAAGCGATGCTGGGAGATGGCAAAGTATAGACATGATATAAATAATAATGGAGACTGTTCGTTTGCATTTCACAAAAAATAGTCATCATCTGAAAAAATACCTGTTGTGTTGCCTCATTCTATTTGAATTGATAGGAAACCTGGATGCTTTCCTAGCGCTTGAGCGTCCGAGGACAATTTGTAGGTTTAATAGTCAGCTTTGTTTTTAAGAAAAGCACAGTATCTTGCATCTTGTGTTTCAGTCTTGTTGCTCTGTGTTTGTTATATAACTGTATCGAGACTGTTTAGGTTTTTGATCATTTTGGGTTTCAGAGAAAGACTTAATTTTTGAATTTTGGGATGCTTTAAGCAGGTGGTAGATTTTCTGATTCTCGTGCTTGACCTATGAAGTACGGAAAACCAAGAACTTCAGATGTTCCCAGAGTATATATGCGTGAGGTGGTGTGCACGCCTAATTACTGTGGTCAGCAGCATCTTAAGACATGGTCTGTTGGTGTTTGAAAGGAAAGTAGCTGCTCACAGTGCCGACATCTCCTCCAAACCCCACTCTCAGTGGCAAACACAAAGGGGCCTCTAATATTTACACCTAAATCACTGCTGCAGGGTAGTCCTAGAAACAGTATACTCTGAAATGTACCTGCTTCCTGGAGTTTACCGGCAACATACACTCTGTGTGCCAAAATATCCTCAGGAGATCCCCTGGAAAGCCAGTTGGGAACTCCAGTGGGGCAATTCGATGGCTCTGGACAGCTTCTGCCTGTTGTACTTGCGAGTTCACTTCCCGGCTGCCTGCCTGGGCAGGTGGTGAATCTAATTTTGACAGGCACTAAAGTGCATTGAGGAAGAAGGTACCAAAGGGGACTGGAGGTCACCAAAGTTACAAAGCAGCTGAGGAAAGTGTTCATAGCCATGAACCACAGACACCTCAATTTCCTTTAATCTTGCTTCCAGTGTCTATTTCAGGTGTAGATATTTACACTTGCAAACTGGAAAGTTTTGCCATAAGTTGGACGATCACTCATTGGAAGTAAAAGGGGAATAAAAAAAGCTCAGTGGATTTATGGATGACAGAATAACTTTGGGCCATGCTCTGATGGCTCCGCAAAAAGCCTGATTGGAATCTAAGAGTGTGAAGTAAGGCATTTTCCAGAGCAACAGAGAAATATTAATGCTTTTGTGTATGTTTTTGGAAAACCTCACTCATGCCAGACCTTATTCACCTTCAAGAAACATTTCCTCCAGCTGGAACAGGTACATGGAGCGACTGTGAAGATAGAAGGGGGAATAAAAAGCCTGTCTTACGCAAGAGAATAGAAGTGCTTAGCTTTTTTCACCTAACAAAATGAAGTCTGAGAGGAGATACTATTGCAGTCTATAAATATATCGGGAGGTAAACATTAAGGAGAGAGGAGAGGTCAGTGTTGACACAAAACTATATGACTGTAAATTGGCTATGAATTTTTGGCCAGAAATAGTAAAAGTCAGTACAAAGCAAAGCACAAAACAGAGAACGTGTTTTGTTGATCTGGGCAATATTTTTTTCCTTAAATGAAAAGATCGTAACAAGCTCTGTGACAGCTTTCAGTGTTATCAGGTGAGAGAGTCCTGCTGCTACACAAGCTTTTCCTTTGCAACCTGTGATGCCTTTTCCTTCAAAAGGCAGATTTTGGCCCTTTTTGTCTGCATTTAGTGCCAAGCTGCTGAACGAAATATGTTCCCTTGAAATTAAGTTCAGGTTAGATATCAGTTATCTTGCTCAGGATTCAATTTCAAGAAGGATTCGTACATAAGAATTGCCATCCTAGCAACAGATCTGGACTGGTAACCCGTCATATAACAAAGCATCTACTAACGTGTAATCAAGTAGAGCAGGAGTCCTCTTGATTTCATCCTTTAATTGAGTAATTGCACGTTTTGGTTCTCAGCGTAGTGTTATTTTGTTCAAATACCATCCCTTCCAATACCTCACTTCCTCGGAACAACTTCTTTTACTGTTTCTTATTGTAATCAGAAAATAATAATGTGTGATGCAAATATGTCACCACTGTAGCAAAGAAGCCATTTACTTGTTTGTAGCATCCACATCTGCCTTATATAAAAATCACTCAGCATATCTGGCAACTTCCTTTTGCACTAAAGGCCAATATTGTTCTAAGCTTTAGCTCAGCTGATATTTACTGTGTTGGCTGATGTTAATGGCAAAGCCAAGGATAAATTAATCAGTGGAGCTATTTTACCAATTCATCACGCACCAACTGATTCAATTTCATTAATGATTTACTGACTCACTTGGGGGCTTTCCTTTTTACAATAGTGGTATAAAAGGCCAAATCTAAAAGATTAATTTATAAAGACATTTACAAACTTTCCAGTCCTGTATTGATAAAAAAAAAAAAAAAAAAAGAAAAACGAACCAAACAAGGAAAAAAAGCCCACTAAAATCCACAAACTAAGCCCTACTTCCTCTCCCCAAATCTTGCGACTCAGCTGGGAAAAATATGACACTGCCTTGAGGTCGGAATTCTGCAGAACTGGTAGCCTAAACACAACATGACCTTTTTAATATTTCAGCAAAAGAGAGAGAGGCCGATCAGGAGCAGGCCAGGCTGCTGAAGTGGGGCTGCAGTCAGCCCTTTCCCTGTCCCACACCACGCAGGGCACGCAGCGCAGCGCTGGGCTCCCAGCGCACAGCACCGCCCCACGCAGATGGGGCTGTGAGTTTGCAGGGAGATCACCACTTCAGGTACCTGCACTGCCTTCTCCTACACCTCCAGTCCCAGGTGGGGCAGGACCATTTTGGCTTCTGGTGTCACTCCATGCCTGTGCCCTTGGGGAGGCACTTGGGAGCAGAGCGATGGAAGGCATCCGCAGGATAGTAACCTCCTCATTCCAACGACTGGAAAAGTCCTTCCTCGTCCTCAGGCTGTCCGCTAGTTTGCACATCGAACAGCTTTTAACAGCATAAAACAGCTGCATTTTTTATTTTCACCCCAAGTTGAGGTTCTGACATTGCAGGGCTGCAGGAGTGAGCCCTAGACTACCTACAACTTAAGTGTTTCTCTGTCCAACCCACATGCAGGCACCGCCAGATGTTACAGTGAGGTAGACGTGTTATTGCAAACTGCTGTAGTGTTATTTTCCAGCACACTTGCACTCAGCTGTCTAGAAATGGGTGTATTTCAGGTATAGGTTAGGTAGCATGATAACACGGAGGAATTCCTCTTAAATGTAAAACTGCCTGTCTTGTTCAGCTTCCTCAGGCTTGCCAAAGCTGTTACAAAAAACACAACAGACAACTGTCATGCCCTGTATTTAATTGAGCATACTGATAATTCCTCAGTTTTGACGACACAGGATTTTGCAAAAATTTTTGCAAACCAGAATATAAGGGCATTGAAAAAAAGAGGTGGTTTTCCCTGTATTATTGGACTTCCTTGCTGTTCTGGAGAAGGTTTGAATTGTAAATCGAATATTAATGGATTCAAGTCCCTCAGATTTGCCATATTATACCTAGAAAGAGTTTAGTGTGTAATTTTTTCCAGTTCAAGAAGGAGGATACCACAGTACCACCGCTAGGCATAATTTCATATGTATACAGATTACATGTTTTACATCAATATTTAGTCATTAAAAATATACAGCATATAAAAATAGTGACACATTACAAAGTCAGAAGCTTGAGAAAGCAGATGAATTAATGGAGGTAGAGAAATGAATAATAAAAGCAAGACTGAAGTACTTTATTATTATTTGACAGGAATTGGCTGGGAAGCCAGGAAGACCAGCAACATCCTCCCAGTTAGAGAAATAAAGCTTAACTTTTCAGCGCTGTAAAATAGATAATAGGACCTCCTAAGCAGCGATTTGCCTCTATAAGCACTATTGAAGGAATACAGTTCATCCTAGTATCATCCAGAAATAAGTTTTTGATGAAAGACAACCAACACTGTAAGAATCCTCTGACAATATCCTCAGTCATCATAGAGAAATATGGAATAACTAAGCACAAACAAAAGCTGTATTGTTATTAGATGTGAGTTTTCAAACAGAACAGTCAATTGCTCTGACAACTTCGGCTCTTCCCCCCCACCCCCCACTTTTTTTTTTTCTGTGATTAAAAACACCACCCTCAGACAAGAGATTTATTTGTACCTTATTTGTACCTTTACCACAAGCCTTGTCTGCTCCTTAGGATCACAGTACAGAGCTCTTATTTCATCCCCTAATGCAGACTTAACAGCCTCTTTGTCAGGGTTGCCAAACTCTCAATAACATTTATTTCCCCACAGCTCCTTCAAGACTGATATTGCTGGACGAGGTCACTTTACATCACGAGTTGGGAAAACAAATCTGGCAGGATAATACTAGCGTGCTAAGGCTCCAAGTGCAACCGTGCCACTGTTCACTTTCGCACAGGAGTAATAACACAGGGCGTTATATGGTAGCAAGCATTTGCATCCCACTTCAGTCATAGAGGGGGAAGCAGCTACAGAGGTGGGATAAGTAACGCTGGGGACAGAGGGAAGGTGTCCTGCTTTCTGAGGGGTGGCCTCCTCACGCAGACATGGTCTCAGGAGCACCACTTGATCCACTCCCATCCTGCAATGAGTGGACGTTGACTGTAAAAACAAGCTGTTGCCACCCCAGAAAAAAGCTTTAAACAGGCAGCTTCACCTACTCACTGCCTAAGGTGTAGTAGATGAATGGAGCTCTGAGAAGGCAAAAAAGAAAGTAGTTTGTTGAAGGGAAAACAGAATATGGATAGTCTCCAAAAGAAACAGATCATACTGATGAGTTCCGAGATTTGCTGGAACAAAATCCAAAATTTGGCACGTTATTCTTTACTACTGTGCATGCCTCGAAAATCATTACAAAAATTTCTATATGGAAGCTTTAGGAAAACAAAATTGATGTTCTCCATTGCTGACAGCTTTACCTTTGTATTTCCTTATTTCTTTCCATATGGAGCCTCACACTTTCCTTTCAAAAGTTAAGTATTTATTACCATGACTATTGTTGTTTATTTAAACTTGCAAATGCACAAACAAAACCAGTCATCATGAATTTCTGTTATGTAAATGTCAACACTGCAAATTTTCCCACTGCTGAGTATCGTACCAGTAACATCTACCATGCTGTTCTTTTCTGGAAAGATAAGTTATCATGCAGAAAGGCAGTGTATCTTGTAGGGTGAATAAAGACAGGATATGCTTACAACATCATGATACTCAACCTCTTTTCTTTGAAAATCCCTAGGGAAGTGAAGATGTAAATAGTAGCAAGAAAATCTATTATCTGTTCTTGGAACAAGACTCTTAGCTAGGATATTTGCCGTCATCCTGAAGAGAAATGGTTAAAGAAAAGTGTTTGTATAGTCAACAGCTAAAAACCATCAGGCTTTTACAATATAAATTTGAAAAGTTGTGAGGTATTTGTGAAATGTTCTTTAAAATTTATATGTGTCTGCTCTGTTGCTCAGCAGACTGCAGAGTAAGAAGAGGACATAAATAGTTCAAAGAAGACTTCTGGTCCTCTAAAAGGTGACACAGAAGCCTTTTATTTATTCTTCAGAAAAAAGTTTTGTAAATATGACAAGCACCAGACGAGAGAGCACGATTCAACCAGTAAAGAATTTGGCTGGTCAAAAAAATTTAATCTAGGCTTTTTACAGCACTGGAGCCCTTATTCTTCTCTGACTGGAAACATATTCAGTCTTGTAAACCAAATTGCAGGTTTTTACATGGCTCATGCACAGGCGAACACTCACCTTCACCAAAGCAGTGGAGAGCTAGGTCCCTAGAGTTTCCTCCAACTTTTTCAAAGAATAATAGCTTTTCAAGAACCTAGCAAAGGTGATTTAGTTCTTTATGCTGTTGCTGTTGTCTTTCTTGCCCTCTCTGTACTGTCTCTGCCAGCTGCTTTTACCTGGCAGCCACTGTCTTCCCAAGGAAGAGCACTGGAAAATGCATGTAACTCTTCTGGTCCCTAAGAAGTGTGCATCAGCCGTAACGTAGTGGGATCAACCTCAAAGTCTGACAAAATTTAGGGTACCTATAATGATGTTTATGCCACACACACTTGGCTCTGGAAATAGACTGAAAGCACTTAGTTATTTCACATAAATCTCTACGTCTTACCATCACATCTCATATTAAAATTTATGAGTGGAGCCAAGCAGAATGAGGAGACTCCTCACAAAAATTTATTAATTTATGTGAGAGAAAGAAATGGCATCATATTACCATTAATATATTACATTTATGTATTGATAGTGCCTAATACATGAGCAAACTGAGTTCCATTATAAAAAAAGCCGCATAAACTCACAATATCTGAGAGACACAATCAGTTTTCAGTAGCCAGATCTCTCACTGGTATAAATAAAGGGAAAAAATGTTGCCAAAAGCCCCCACAATTGGAAGTAAATGAACCCAAGGACACCATAAGAAGCTTAGTATAGTGTATATTCAACCTGATCTCAGTTTGAGAGTGTTTTGGGATACTGATAAATTATCTGTCGTATTATACAATTACAGTTTTTGATTTCCCAGAGGAGTAAAGCTGTATGGTGCTCTGGTGTGTGTACCTTACTCCATATAGAGATAATTTCTACAGGACATCATTAGTTCTGCATAAACTTTATTATAGTTGTACCTGAAGCTCTTTAAAATCCTTCATGCTTGAAAGATTAATTGAGTTGGATAGGCCTGGAAATTTAAACCTTTTTATAAGCCTCCCTAAGGCCTCTAACTCTTCTTAAATCAAGACTTTCTTTCCATTATTTTCAAGCCACTCAAACTTCATTTTCCCACTTATCACTTCAATCTAAAGAAATATCATGTATTTGTCTTTTATTCTTCTCCATTCAGAGATAGGTAGAGAGCCCTTAGGACTTACAGGATTATTATGTTTCCTTTTGCTTGGAGTGAGATTTCATGAAAACCTTTAATTTCTGCCTTGTAAGGTAGGAAGCAATGTTCTTCACCACCAAGATTTAATTTGCAGTATTGTGGTCATCCTTAACAGCACAAGCTTTATCACTACATCTTATGACCAGAGGTACTTTCGGCCTATTGTTTAAAGGTCTCCAGCGCTTTTTTTCTCACAGAACTGGCTCCACCTCAGAAAAGAGAAGTGCTAAAACCAAACTTTGTTTCCGTGCTATGGAGACCCACCTGTCTCTATACTTTCTTCACCAAAGTGTGTATGCATAGGGAACTGATTGTTGCTATATCCTTTTGAAGTTCCTTAATTTTTGTCACAAATCTTTAAACAAACTGTGCAGCAACACAGTTATATTGTATGGAGGGTAACTGGGACAGACTCACTAGCAATTTCTAAGCATTAAGGTAGATTTGTGGCTGGACTGCCACAAACCAGATGGAGCATACCTATAAATTTAGGTGATTTTCATTTTCACAATGTCATAGGAAAGAGCTAGTTTAATGAGTGAGATATTGCACTTCGCATTTAATCCTCTGAAATCTGCTATAAACAGTGAAGGTTTCCCCTTACCATTCCACACCTATCTTTCTGAAGTGTGTGTCTTCGTGATTTTTCTTGTTGGATTTTATAGATATTTGAAAAAAATCTTCTCATCTACATTTCAAGCACTCAATCTTGCTTTACCTCAATTATTTCAGACTTCTAATGTCTATGGAATGAAACACAAGACTTCTGGCGTTAGGTCTCTGCCAACAGAAAGTGTCAGGCTGTATGAGACAGGTTGCTATTGTTAATAGCCGGAGTTATCAGCGCAGTAAAGACTCTGGCCCAATTCACACCAACATAAATTACTGGCTGCACCTATTAAAGTGTTCATTTGTTGTTTAATGATGGCTTTAAATGATAATTTATCTAGCTTAATATCTTATTAAAAATTTAAGAGATACATGCATGGCCATTAATTTATGCATTACAAGAGATAAAATGTAAAGACATAAATTCAGGTAAATGTATGTGGGTATAGACCTTAATCATACTAATGTCTCTCCATCCAGGCTCAGGGCTCTGCCTGCCAGAAGCTGGGAGTCTAAAACAGGAACTAATCCAAAGATCACGGGGTAATATTCCTTCTTAAATGTCTTCATCAAAACACTTCTGATGCCTTTAAACTGAGCAAAATCAAATCAGTCTTCTGGAGGGCTTGAAAGTGCTTTTCTCAGAGACAGGAGTAGAAATGTAACACTGCTGCAAAGAGGAGGAATTCCCTCCGGGAGGCATCTGGCAGATAGACCTCTCTGACGTGATGAGTCCCCATCTGTTGGGCTGGTAGTGGTGAAGAAGTAATCAGGGAACTGTGGTGAATCCATTGTCAAGTTACCTAGGAGTGTCCAAAATCCTGTGATTAATGGTGCTGAATGCTTTTTTGCAAAAGTTGGGAGAAAGGAAGAGGACTGCAACAAGACACAATTTGCCATTGACTTGACTTTCCTTACATGAGGGCTAGGACAAGAATAAAGACAGAAGAACTGAAGGTTTCAGCCAAGGTGGGTGAAGAAATGAAATTTATGTTCAACAATGGAAATTAATATGTGTGAGTGTAACTAATGTCCTCTGCTCCAGCAGCTGCCTGGGATCTCAAGAATATTGCTAAATGGAAGAGTTTGGAGTCAGTGGGAAGCAGGTAGTGGTAACTCTATGATGACTAAGGCTGTCATAATCCAGAACATTTTGGTTTTGCGTCCCTAGAATAAATAATCCCAGAGCAGCAGTCCTGCTCCTTAACCTAGAAGAGATCAAACTGTGAAAGGCAACATAGCAGTGACCAATTTGAGAGGAACTTTGCTCCTGGTTTTCCTATGATATCCTTATTTTTCTGCTCAGATTTGCACACAGTTGCACCAAGGCTCCAGCTGCCCATTATGGCCTTGCAGGCGTCATGATGGCTGCCTGGTCCCTGCCGCTGTGCATCCTGTCGCTGTTCTGGGTGACTGCTGGCCAAGCCATTGCGGGCAGGTCACTGAGCAGAAATGGTGACAGGATGGGATGTGTTCTCCTCTGATACATGGGAATCACGTGTTTTGCTCACTACAAAGCCACAGAAACTGTCCCCACCAAAAGCTAACAAACAGTAACTGATCTATTTTATGCCCATGCTGCTGTATCGTCCACCTCCCTTTTGTTGCTTGGGTCTGTTTCTTATATATACATATATATATATATTGCTTAAAGAAACACTTTTTGTAGAAAGTTTCAGGTACAAAAGGGAATTGATGCAGATAGCAACAGCATGGCCTTTATTACATTTTATAACCTGGGAGGGTATGAAGCAGCAATAAATGTTTTCCCTGTTTGTGGTTTGGGGCAGCTAGATTTTATATAGGTTTTCAGTAAAGCTTGACCTGACAAACACTCAAACATGGATATCAAGGGATACATCTTTTAAAAAAGAAGCATGGCATTAAACTGTATTATGCAATTCATGAAACAGCATGAAACAGCATGAATTGTATTAGCCAACTCATGAAACACAAGAAATGGTAAAAGTCAGCTCAACTTCCTCAGCAATAGGAGAAAGTATCTCCACTAACATAGCAATCTATTGCTGTTTAATATATAATTAACTGTTGAGTAAAAAACATTAAGTATAATTTGACAAAGTCAAAAATTATACCCACCAAACTCAATTTATTTTGTTCTTCCTGTATTATTCTTCTGTCTTCTTAAGTCACTAGTGGCACAAGAAGTTGGGCTGGATAGTTCATGCATTTATTGTGACTTCAGCTCCATGAAACTGTTTCAGTCAATTTGAACACTTAACCTGCTGCTTTGTTTACTTCTGTGATAGGATTGGTTTTACCTAATTATCTTGGACAATGGCAAAAAAATAAGGAAGCAAAGAAAATGGATTTTGAGAGATTTCAAAGTCTAGACTGTATTTTTGAAGTCTTGGTGATGAGAGGAACAAAAAGAACTCTGTTCATTTTTAGGAGCCCCTTTTTTGATAGAAGCAAATTCTCCCCTTGGAGCTTCATTGCCTATATTAAAAACAAGGAGTAAAGACGATATTTTGTAAATCACAAATGAATGTAAGTTAGACTGTCTGAACTCTCTGAACTTCTGCCTATTTCCATAAGGGAAGGGTCTTTATATGTCTTTATATCTGTTTATCTTTGCATATCTGTGGGCTTGTGATGCTGGATCTCTCAAAGGTAGGGAGCTTAACAGAATACATGTTTTTTTCCTCTTGTCATCATCTGTGGAATCAACTCTGTTGGAGAAGTAATTCAGTAACAGCACTAGTCCATGATAGTTTGATTAATACTAGGTTCATTGTATTTACACAATATTTCTGTTCGCTATGCTTTACTCATCAGTCTGTGTTACTTTAGGGACTGTCAGAAATCTTCCCAATGCTGTTCAGTGTCTACTTTTGCATTTGTACTTCTGTCTTGGTGAAAAGATATACTGAGAGAAAAAAAAAAAAAAAGAAAAAAAAAAAGACTTCCGTCATTTGTCTAGACAGCTCAACAATGTACCCTAGATGAATGATTTGAGTGAAATGAAGCTGTCTTGCCAAATGAGTTTTTATCCATCTTTCAGCTAATTCCAAAAGCTAAATATGAAGCCCAGTGCTCAGGGACTCCGTGATTTGTGACTCTGAGTCCATAAGCCAACAAATGAATTAAAATGAAATATAAATATTGAGAATCACAGGAGTCACTTTAGCCATTAGAAAAAGAACAGTCTTGTTACTATCCACAGCAGAAAAAGCTTGACTTCTGATCGTGCTGCTGCTAATGTCTTTGGTGCCTTCAGAGGAACATCCTCATGAGCGGAGTATGACCCTTGGAGAAATGTGAGGTGTTGCCTCAAAACGCAACGTTCTTTAATTCTTTTGCTCCTCTGATTTGTTTTGTTCGTTTGTTTGTTTTTATCGAGACATTCCCAACTCATCTGCCTCTGACTACTGCTGTGACAGTATTATGTAAAACAAAGACGTCCCTAATCATTTAGATCTTTGCTATCAAAGCCAAGATATTAAACACCACCCCCAAAAGAACCAAACTCACAGAACAAAAAAAGCCCACAAAAAGCAGGCACAACCGATTTACGATATGCTTGTGTTAGGTATCTTAGCAAGATTCTTTGCTCTGTAAGGGAATTGTCCCTTCTTGCAGTAATTAGGTCCCAAGTCAATTTGCCCTATTCTGTTTTGCAGAATGTATTGCATTATTACCACTTGGAAGATGGCAAAACCCTATGCTATGGACATATTTGTCTAACAAATGAAAAGTCTTGTGGTTTCCTGGATGGAGTTGCTGAAGAGAGCTTGCGTTGACAACGCCACAAAGCACATTATAGCTTATGAATTGATAGGATATAACACCTCTCCCTCATTAGGAGGCTCTCTGATTCTAGAGCCTTATTTTTCACTACAGAAGTACTGTCTTTCCATCAGGACTGGGAAGTGTTAAGTAACACAGAAATCACACTAGAGGCTTATTCAAGACGGAGTCTCCACATCCTCTGTAGATGGGGGTTGCTCTTCGCAAGCAACTTCAGTATGCTAGCGTGATTGTTTAGATCTCAAAGGGGCAGAGGCCTCATACCCGTGGCTGTGATGCATGCTTCAGAGAAAGGAGAGAGATTAGACTTGCCCTTCCACCTACCATTCTTATTGACGAGCTCAAGGCAGCCCCTAATCAGTATGTATATTGCACTTCAGGGGCACTGAACTCTTGATGAGAGGAGGAGGATGAGGGCATCCCGCAGGTGCTCTGAGTCAGCCTGCTTTCTCAGGCTGGAGGTGCCTAAATACGTGCTCTGGTGATGAGCAGACACGGGAGCAAAGGGTTTTAGGATCAGGGAACAATTTACAGTTCTGGTGTGGATTCATGTCATACCTCTTTAGACAGCCTACTGTCGTGGTTAATGTCTGAAGACTCACTTTGTGTGAAAGGAGTGAAAGACATGTCATGCTGGGAGTGCCTGGATCCCCCACCCAACCCGATCACAGAGAGCCATAGAAAGGCTGGTCTCCTTAGAGAGCTGGACCTCCCAAGACACACGGAGCCAAAAACAGGGAGGAGGGGAGGAGGAATAAGCAAGCATATAAAACTCAGGATGAAAGGTGAATAGTAAATACTAGTAGGTTATTTTTGACTAATGTGGGAGACTCTTAATATGCCGGAACTGAAATGGGACATGGCTTTGCAATCAGTTGTGAGAGGCATATATTTCAGTTCAGCTGCAACACCTTTATGGAGAGGTTGGGTAACGTTTCATCATTTTGGCCCATGAGGCAAGTCAGCTTCCAGTTTCTATTGATACGCATTTCTACATCTTGTTGTCCCCTAAGTGACTATTTATTGGCACAAGAGGGTGTAATATCAGATTGGTTAGGGAACTATTGAATTTTCCTCCTAAGCAATTCTAAGTACACAGTAAGAACAGATAATTTTTAGAGAGCAAACTGACTTTCACTAAGGTGAATTAGATGTGGCCACGGATTCACTAAGCAGAGTGTTATAAATGCCACCGAGTTCTCTGTTACCACCAGCATGAACAAACAAAACCAAGCAAAATCCTCAGGTAAAAATCTCATTAGAAACTTTACATGACATATGCTGCTATGCCTTCTAGGTGAAGAAGTTTGCAAATAAAATAAAAGCAGCCTAAAACCTGTATGGAAGGTTATTTCATCTTCCCTCCGTGTCTATGTAAACAGTTGAAAAGAAGGAACTCTGCCTTACTTGGTGCTTAGAAGATTTCATGGGTTTGTTTTTCCCTTTCTTACAGTCTTTTGAGCCTGCTTCACAAGACCTTTTGCATGATAGGACCTGGAGGAAAAATATTCTCCAAGGACTCTGTACCTGGGCAAGTTCCTGGTGCTAATTAGGCCTGGGTGCCTTTACTGCTGCTGTGGAGGAGCACACACGTACCACGTTTGCAGCCTTTGGTTTGTTGGTTATTCCTGTGCGCTGCGGAAGTCAAACTGCAATGCTCACAGAATTAATCATGTCTAACGTTTACCAACCCATGACAGAAATTATTGCAACAAATGTCTGCTAATATGCAAATGAGGCCTCTATTGCTTCAAGCATCATTCTGTAATTACTCAGCTGTTTCTCAAGTGTGATTTATTGAATCAGCAATTTATGAAGATGGAGTGGCATAACCTAATTTACTTGTGTAGCTTCATTAATGGTTAAGGGGTAGAAATACGCTTCCTGTCACTTTCACGATAGTATTTGTTAGCAGTAGAAGTTGATATGGGTCATTTAATTCGTCTATGCAAATTCACTTATAGCATGTTTTGGAATCAGCAACTCCTCAACAAGCTTGTCTTTCAAATATTTCCTGCAGTATTCCTGCTCCTGGCTTGAGTGTTCAGCTTAAAGGCAAGCTCTGAGAAAACAGCAACAGCTGGTGCTAGACAAAAAGGGAATGGGTAGATTAATTGAGTAACACCAATATTTGGTAATTAATGAGGAACTGACTGCATTCCTTCCTATTGTACCGCTGCTGAACAGAAAGGTAAATTAAAACTGTATGTATTCTAGAGACTGAAACAACATACATAAAAATCAAAAGAACTGCACACTGTAATTTTGTTCATGACCAGTAATATGCTGGGGATCTGAGGATGCATAACATACACAGCTTTAATTCTGTTTCTTCTGTTGGTCTGCATTGCTGAAAATCTCAGCTATAGGAATGGTGGGAGAATGCAGATTAAACTGAAAAGTGATGTCCTACAAATATATATATATATTTAAATCACAGAAGTTCTTTTAATTTCATGAGGTTGTTTTGTCCTTGAATCCTTTTTCATCACTTCAAGTCTTCTAGTCTCTGCTCCAGATGTCAGCAAAAAATGTTTTTTCCACAGTTTCTCCATTTACCCCTCACTTCAAATTTTTTTGCTTTATAAGTTAATTTCAGCAACATTATCTTGGTTTTTTTGTGATGCAGGTTTGGCAAATCTAGTGTCTAAATGAAACTCTTCTGGCAAGGTGAAGAATGGCCTTAGAGTACTCTCTCATGGCATTTATGATACTTTTACACAGGAAACACAGATAATCCAAAGGGAACTCTATGGGTACATCATCGGATTTTCTTAAAATTTTGGGAGCAGAAGTCTTCATGCTTGTCTTACCGCATATGACTTACCACAACATATAGGGCACAGCCAGCAGAAGCAGAACTCTTCGACTTTAAGGAATTTGTCACTGTAAAACCTGCACTCACAAGATTAAGTTCCGAACAACAAATTTCTTCATGATTTCCCCCGTCATTTACTTCTTCACTCCAAGAAATGGGCCTCTCATTTACATGAGATCAGTTATAGCTTAAGAGGTTGTTCAGCAGAAGAAAAGATGGTGGAATCTGGCCTTAATTTAACTAGAATATTCATTTTAAACTTATGTAATTTTAAGAAGGTATAAAGAAAAATAACCATGGTAATTAAACCCTGTTATTGATAAAGAAAACATAAAGTTTTAAAAAGATACTTGAAACCCAGAGAACTAGGTAGCATCCAGCACATCAGACTTCAGGTCAGGGGAATGATTATTCCTTCCTTTCTGGTGAAGTATTTTGGAACCTTTGACTTTGTGCAGGCAGTAAAAACATTCGTTATTACACAGGACAAAGAGCTCTCTTTTCAAAATGTATTGTTAAATCACCAGCTGAGTTTGGTACCCAATTTTAGCGTGGGAATAATGACAGCCAACTGCTTAGCTGTGTGCAGCGGGTGCTATCCCCTTACGAAAGGTCAGGGGAAGATTACAGGATGCCAGTTAATAACACACATGTGAAGCAATGACCCTTATGGGACCATCAAAACTGCAATGGTGTGTTGACTATTGTGTTTTGTTTTCTAAACCAAGCACTGACACCAAGGTTTGTATCATGACACAAGAATAATATGAGATGGAATCAGAAATACAGGTCCTTTTTTTTACCTCTTGTGATTACCATCCAAGGAGAAAATGGGCTTTACTGATGTCTCAAACTAATTTTTCTGGTTTTCATACAGGGTGGCAGTGAAAAATGAGGGACAAGGGATTTCCTCGGAAACGTGTTTCCCTTAGAAAGACTTTTTCCTTGATCCGACCGAATGTGGTCGTCTGGCAACCAAAACTATTAAGTATCTTTTCATCACATGGCGCTTTGTAGTAGCAACATAGCGCTTACATTGTCAGCACTGAGGAAGGTGGGAAGTGGAAAGGAAACTGAGATGTGCTGGGGAAGCTGGGCAACTGGCTAATGGGCCACGCAGTCTCAGGGATATATGAAGAGTTGATCAGAGACTGGAACTGAGACAGGAAATGCCCCAAATGCTCTTAAAACCCTCTTCTTCCCTCCGTTTTCCCCCCCTCCCCTTCACTCCCCTGAGTGTTCTCTTCTGTTCTTTACCAATGACTGGGATAGTGGTGGATCAGAGTGTGGATATCAAGGGAAGCAGATCTCTAGCAGGCTCCTTGGTCCCACACAGCTCACCGACTTCTTACTCATTTCACGTGTGGTGCTTTACCAAATTACAGAGCCAGTGGGGCTGGAAAGGCCGGCCCGCCTCTGCTTGGTTCAAATGAATAATGATGCCACTTGAACATTCACCAGATCAGTTCCTAAAAGAAGTACAGAGGTGCCAGCCGAGCATTCGCAATCCCCTTCATGAGGGGTCAGTGAGCCAGAGAGGGCTGGCAACAAAGGAGGTTACACTTTACTCAGTCTTTTCTCATACAGCTCTGGTTCCCCTGATGATCTGATCCTGTTGGGCACCGTTGTCAAACTCTGAGGGACTCACTGTTGGGTGGAAACAGCCAGAGAGCAAAATGGTGCTGGGATCTTCTCCGACTCCATCATCAGCTGCCCAGTACACCTCCTTCTCCCACTTGCCCATAACGTGGGATCCACTAGCACCCACATGTACAAACACCTGGGCTCTGCTCCAGCATTGCCAGGGAAGGGGAAATACCACCAATTGCAAGCAGAGAACGGGAGGTACTGTTTCAGCCCTCCTCTCTTACCACTACTTGGGCAGGGGGCAGCTCAGCTCTGGGAGTTGTAGGACAACAGGAGGACAGGCAAGGGGCTAACGTTGTTTGGTGTTACTATGCGCAGTGATGGCACCCTGCAGCACAGTGGACAATCCAAATTGTGGTGTTCCTACAATTCCTACAGTACCATTGCCTATTATTATTCTGTTCCTAGCTTTGGCACTGCGTTGCCTTGGGAAAATTACACGATCTTTATGCTTCATTTTCCTCCATCAGGAAGCTAATATAATTCTAGAATTACATTATATTACAGTGCTATGGGGACATAATATGTCAAATCTTGAAGCAGAACACCTGCCTCCAAGCAGAACAGTGCTGCGTATAGTAAGCCTTATCTCTTAGCGTTTGCTGCCTCAGACATCGTGGCCCTCAAATATAGTTCCTCTGCTATGGGACACACAAAGCCAGCTTGGGTGTCTCTGCACCTGCAGTCATCAACCCTTCGACCCTTTGATTCACAAGTAAATCAGGTTGAGTGTTCGCTGTTGCAGAGGACATAGATAGGCCCTAAGAGCAGCAAGACTTGCTCTACGCTCATAAATGCAAGAAGGCAACCAGATCTGGAATTATCTCCTCCAGGGCCAATTTACTTACACAAAACCACAAGAAACACAGCAGAGTTATGCTACTATTAAAAAACCCCTTCATTGAAGATAAACTGGCAATGGCTAATCTAAGACTATAGGATATGAAGTCTCACTGGATGTCTTTTGCTGAGGTAGTAATACCCAAGTCAACACAATTTCTGCTTGCATTCTGGTCTCACCTCCCTCGCCTTTAAACCTTCATCTCAGCTTTTTCACACATTGAATGGCTGTTAGGCCAAATGTGCTACAGCAGGGCTACATGTACCCAAATAGCAAGATAGTAGTTTCTTTATCTCACCTTCACATTTGGGTAGGATTTAAATTTCCTTAAGCTACCTCCTCAGAATGCTAATAGCACAATGACACTACTGATTTTACCATAAAATAAAATCACTACTTTACTTGCATAGAATGTGTCTAAATGTCCTATAAGTGAAACTGGGAAGTCTTTGCCTTCCAGTCTCCTGTACAATGTAGCAGATGTACCACTGGTATGAGGGCATCTGTCTTTTTAGGAAACCGGTGGTGAAAAAGTTTGGCACCTACCATCACACTTGTGGGCTGCTCATCCTTATGAAATTATCTGAAGAGGTCTCCAGTTGCCCTAAGGAATTCATCAGTAGCTTGAGATTACTTCAGATAGACAAAGAGCTGTTTGCTGGCAGCTGAGGAGTTTACATTGGAGAGGACTCCTTTTGCATGGACAGGATTTTGATTTTCATCACACCCAGTAAAAACCCAGAGGCACTTCAACAGGGTTACTCTTAAGGGTATTCCCTCATATTTCCTTGCAGCTGGGAAGTATTTTGTCTTGGTGTTCTGCTCGTGCAGGTATCTCATACCCTTCTATTCAGCTACCAGTAGGCGGGAAGCATTGGGGAAGGAAAAGAAAAACCATGAATTCGTCATTCCTGAGGAAAATACTTTTAGTTTAGAAATGATTCAGTTCTGTCATGGGATCAATGTCCTACACAGATGGACTGTGCTAGTATGATACTGTGCAGGTCTGGAAAAATCCTCTGCTGAGAGAGCTTTTGAATCCTCCAAATTAGACTCAAATATGCAGCCTGCCGCAAATACCAAATTAAGAAAATAAAATGTAATACAACATCCAAATAATGAGAACCCTAGAGTAGTGAATACAACCAATTTAAACCAAGGAGTCAATGGCAGTCACAGCTTTAATAATTCTAGAGATGTTTAAATATTGCACAGGGATAGAAGACATCTTCAGGAACTTGATTTTTCTCATAAAAAAGTGAAAGCCAAAGAAAAACCCCACTTTTCTCAGTAACAAGGATAAGTAATAAGAGCTCATTCCACTTTTAAAACTAATGTAATAGGGAAATTTGCCAACTTCACTTCAGAAGTAGGGAAGTAGTGCTTCATCACACCAACACATATGAAACAGGGCCAAAATTATAACCCAAAACAGAAAAAAAAGAGAATGTACTTCTTAAACACTCTCAGAAATTATTCCCTCCAAGGTCAACTTTAAGCAGTGAAAGCATAACACAGAAAAGCAAAAGCAGAACACGGACATCTTCCAAATGTCCCATACCTCGTGGATCCCTTCCAAGTATGTGGAGTACCTGGAAGATGCGACCATTTTGAATCAGCATCTTGCAACTCTACTAAACTGAACGCTGAGCAGTGAAGTAGAGGAATGGGTCCTTAGCATTTATGATTGAATATTTCAAACCTCCTGCCAAATCCAGAATTAACGGTATGTTATTAATTACTATATAAGGCTTTCACAAGATACTAAATACATAAGTAAAGGAGACTGGAACTGAATATTTGACAATCATTGAGGGATGTTTTCTCATTTTAACTGTTCTCTTTTGTCTCATTGCCATATTTCAAACTGTATTAATTTTTGATTGCAGAGATATAAATAAAACATAGTTTTATGCCAGTGATAATTCTAATGCTGACTTGGGGTTACCATGCTTCAGAGATCTAGTACTATCTCTGAAAGATAACAGAGAATTGTAGAAGTTAATGTCTTCAATTTTAGACCCACTTGAACATGATCTTCAAAACAAAGAGTGGGTTTAAAGAAAAAAAATGCTATGTGTCTCCTTAAACATCCAAGTTCTCCCTTCTGCTATTCTCAAATCTTGACTTTTTGGAACTAAGTAGCAAAAGCAATGTACCTTCAGATTTTTGTTAAGTTTTGACAGCATACCAGCTCCAGGTGAACATATTTCATGAAAATGAAACCCTGAATGATTAGTCATTGTTTGAGTACAAATAGTTTACATAAAATTAGCATAAAATCACCCTATTTTGTGCAGATTTTTCCCCCCCCGCTTCCTCATTCTCTCTAAAGATGGTCCTTAGAGCAACTGTCTGTAACGTGTTTCCCATCTTCACTAGCTGTCTTCAGAGATTTTGCAGTGCATGAAATTTTTCTGGAGTTATACATTTAAGTCAAACATTTGCTTGAGACAAAATTACCCTTCTCTTTTCTGGGGTAGGAAATGTAAGTTTTTACTTTGAACTAGCCCGAGACTTTTTACTATTGTTAATCAAACTGATTGCGTTGTTTCCCACAGAGTTGAACTGAGTCAGGCTGCCTGAGCCTCTGGCCCTTCTCACACTCCCGAAAGAGCCTCTTTGTTTATGTGAATCACAGAACCAGTGATGTAAAGGAGTTTTCTTTGTCATTATATGCAGCTTTCAGAATGTCCGTTCTGAGTACATTTTGAGCTGTTTAAAGCAAAAACAGAATTTAGTCTCAGTTATACCACTGTTAAAAAATGGTTGAAGAAATGTCATGCACTTATTTAAAAACTGCCTTTAACATGATTTAAGTTATTTGCCAGATGATCCACAATTAAAGCAAACATTTTGCAACTAGGCTACACATTGCTATTTCAAGATTAATTTGTGAGAGAACAAGAATTTTATTTTTCAAGTTAAAAGATTTTAATTAGGATAATATTAGAAATCTATCCCTTTCCAATTAAAATTTGGAATTCATTACTCTGTACTAAATCTCTTAAATCCAAGAATCAAGAGGATTTGACCTTCAAGAAAGTAACTTATGTGCCTTCACATTTTTGATACACAATCGTAAGTAGTAGAAAGCAAAGCTTGTTGATGTTTGCCACCACTGTTAATGACACTTCAGGAACCTTCCTTCTGCTAATCCAGACTTGTTTCAACTTTTACTTGAGCAGCTGAGGATATTCAGAATATTAAGTACATCTCCAGTTATATAATATTGTAAATATGAGTTAGTCATATTTGACCCAAGGCCAGTATTCATGTTTTACATTTGACAGGAAGGCGATTGTTAGCAGAGGAGGATGAATGAAACTTATTTTCTCTAAACCTGAGAGAAAAAAGAGTGGGATGGTTCTTTTGTTAATGTAGCTGTGTTCCTTTTGAAGCTCATCCCAAAAATGGTTAAAGTTAGTCCATGTTCTCCTGATGTTTGAATCGAAGCACTGTATTTGGATTTTTCACAATAATCTTACTATTTGTCCTATTTACTTCAATATGCTTATTTTAAGTACCCTCAATCCCAGTACCCTTAATGTAGTTAAACAACAGTTGCCTGTTAGTATAAGATCCTAAAGCATGTGTTAGAGATAAAAACAGAATTGAAAATTAAGAATATTCCCATAACACAGAAGAGCCCCTTTGAGCCCAAGACCTCCCTTTGAGAGATATGGTTACTGCTCTTTTCATCAGAACCGGAACAGGGAGAGATTACCAGGAAACAGGTCTTATATATATATATAACCAGAGTAAAAAAATGAAACACGGACAAAATCACCATGCTCCTCTTCTTTCCCTGCAGCCTTACCCAATCATTCTCTTCCCCCTCTTCAAGCCAAAAGCAACCCTGACTCCTCAGGGGATGCCCCTTCCCTGGCAGGGCTGTGTGAGGAGCTTGCAGAGGGCGCGGGGCTGTGACCGCCTCACCCTGCACAATCTAACAAGCCTTTTTGGTTTTATCTAGAATGAGCCCCGGGTCGGATCACAGCTCCCGTCCTTTCCTCAAGCAAAGGGAAAAAGGGCGAGGGAGGTTGATACCTGCCTGGGCCTCGCTCCAGAGAAGAGTGAGGAGCTGCCCAGGACAGGCATCAGCCCCATGAGCCCAGAAGTGAAAATATGGGCTGAAACTATCCCTTCTTTCTCTTGTGCTTTCTCTTCCTCACATACATTTGTGTGTCTTCGCAAACAAGACCCTAAGAGGTAAGTGACAGCATATAGGCACTTCCAGTAACTATTGAGGGAGCTTACTCTTTCCGGTGCGTATCACACAGCTCTATCATTGCTCATAAAAATATTGCATTTCTATTTCATACCTCTTCAAAAACTTTATCCAGGGTCTGGCCCTGTTTGTCCAACAGCAAAGCATTAATTAAATGAGACTTTGTACTAGATGTGTCACCATTGCAGACCAGGAAAACAGAAAAATGCATTAAAGTTAAAAGTGTATTTAATTTTTAAGTATTTCAATTTTTTTTTCTATTTTTTTCATTTTCAAGTATTTCATATTAAGAAAGTGCATTTCATTGCTTAAATCTGTTATGAACATTTAAACCTATTGATATGTGTTGACATCTGACCATTTTACCCTTATTTCTGTGAAAATGATAAAAGGTATTTCAACTATAATTATATTTAAAGAGTCAGTTTTGTTCATATGCTCTAACTGATAATATATCTTAATAATATGGAGCAAATACAGATAATATACTTTAAAGGCAAAATGAAGCTGACACTTTCACTAGCAACTTTACAGGAAGAAATTCTAGCCTGTTGCATGTTTATGTATAGGTTTTCATATTTACCATACAAAAAGTACAAGCACCCAGGCAGATAAAGAGGTTCTCAGAAAGGAAGTTTCATTTTTTTTAAAAAAGGAATTTATTGGCAATTGTAACCGAAAGCCACACACTGCTAACCCTTCCACTGTAACTGTGGTCTGTGCTCCGACGTTTTCTAGTGATGCTATTCTCCTTGTTGTGCTAATACTGAGTGGCAAAGAGGAACTGGTATAGCTTTTGCGGTATAAAAAGAGGGCACCAGAACTTATGTAATGTTCTTCTTCTCTCTCCCCCACAGTGCACCACGAAGGATGTAAGATGTGTGAGAAGCAAAGAGCCTGAAGCATCCTTCATGTAAAATTAATTGAAAAAAAGGCCATTGAAGACAAAATCCTATCATTATCTCCTAGTAAAAAAATGCAGATAGTACCAATTTAGAGCAACTGATTACATCAGGAACTTCATAATTATCCTGTGTTTAATAAATCATCCTTTCATCTCCCTGTCCGATATGGCACCAGCACACATTGCAGCAGTTTATAAGACGTATGAATACAGGTGAAAAACAAGTGAAGGGCAATTGCTTGAGGTTTCAAGACACTTGTGAATTACAACACAGACAGACATTAGTATAAAGTCCACAGGTCCTCCTTCAGTGTTCATTCCTTGTCTCCCACACCTTGCTTTTCCGCCCCATGAGTCATTTCAAGTCCAGTCTGGGAAAAGCTTTTTGACCCAGACCCACACAAAGGTGATGGGATTGCTGCCTGCTCTGGGTTAAAGAAGTCTGTGCTGGACACAAACATTTTATTGTTGCCTTTTCCTGTTCATATTCCTACTATTAGCCCCACATCCTTGTTTTTCACCACAGATATGGTTCTTACCCTGTGCGTTCCTTCCTGTGGTTATCTATGGTGCTGAAAACTGGGATCAGAGGTGAATTGAGGAAGCTGGGGCCTGACAGACTGCTATCAATCTCAGCTGTGCATGTCTGGTACAAGTGGCACCATACTGGAATGCCCTTTCTACAACTAGCATCCTTCCCAAATTCAAGTGACACCTCCTGAGTGACTCTCCTAATCACTCCTTCTGCTTCATCCTTCCTTCATGAGTTCATACCACTTCATCACTCACACAAAGGTTTCAGGAGAGTTGTACTGGTGGAAATTTAAAACCTGCTCTACATGAATGCCTGGTAATGCTTCCTCCCCTTTCAGACACCATTCCTGTGTTCATATGTTGATGACGCATATCATCATGAAATTCACATATCCAGGGTAAAACCTAGTAGATGTCAGCGGTTTGTCCTACTAGGGAAATTTATTTGAAAATTTAAGTAAATATTCAAAGGCAAGCACCACAGGAACCCCTAGGATCCAGAGATAACTTGGCATGTTTGGAGGTGTTCTGCTGCTCAGCGTTGGGATACATTGTTTTTATGGATAGTAATTGCTAAAATGCTGATGCTGGCTAGCAGTGGTTGAGCTATGAACATACAGTCATAGAAATGTGTGGTTTTAACTTGCAGAAGAAGAATGATTTTCATGTTCTCATCTGCATTATAAAATGTATGAGAATAGAATAACTAAACTAACTTGCAAATGCAAACCAAAATGACAGTACTTAGCTATCCTTTTTGTACACGACACAGTGAAGAAAAGCAAAGTATTTACAAAATTAACAGCAAATAGGTAAGGTTTGTAACTTCCTTACAGTGCATAGGTAGGGGAACTAATCACCAAAATAAGTCAGAAAATGTTCCTTGAAGTTACATAAAGTTTGTGTATCATAGGTGTACAATTCATGGACCAAATTCACATCTCTTGACTCAGCTATTTTTTCAGGTAATGAACTTGCTGCTTATTTCATAAGAAAGACACCTGAGTAGGACAATGCAACAGAAAAAAAAAAAAAAAAAAAGCTTTTCCCTTACAAAAGATCATTACTTCTTACACAGATACTTATTAAGTCATTAAGTGGATGTTTTTTGTTTGTTTTTTTTTTTTGTAAGGAGTCACTGTTCTGCTGTTTTGAAATACGATGACAAGATAATTGTAAATTCTAAACCTGAAAGAGAAAACTGAATGTGAACCGAGCATTAAATCATTGTATATCCTAGACCGCTAACAAGCTCTATAGCATCATGACAAGTATAGATGAAACATGCAACATCTAATTCATCTCTTTGGTACTTACAATAAATACGCCTTTAATCTTAAACCATTTGTAGTAAACACATAATGTGACAAATAACGCTATAAACTTTTATCTCCTGGAAGGATTTCAGGATTTCAGACAAAGTTCTCCAAGAAAATCCATGTTTTAAAACATATTTTGTACAAAATCCATTGATAACATATCAGGAAAAAAAAAAGTGCATCTGATACTTAGTGATGTTATTTCTTAAGACACAGCTCTTGTCAAAGGATGCAACATGGGGTTTCCTGGCTGTTTAGGTGCTCAGTGGAGTCATTGGCTTGTACATGCACCCTCAAGCCAGATGCAAAATCCTAAGCTCCAAAAATTGCAGAATTCATGTTTATGAATTTGTCTCCACTTTCACATATTACTAACTGAAATTGCTGTGTTTTATAGCAAAACATCAAACATCTGTTTGGGTGTCATTAAGTGTCCTTGCATAGATGAATAAGTTTGTCTGCATGAATAGTAAAATGTCATACCAACAAAACAAAAAATGAAATGTCATGAATAATTGCATTTTTGTTTATTTGTTTTGGTTTTACCCAAAGCTGTTTTACAGAAACACACAGATATTTTCTAGAATTGCCTGGCTTTTGGAATGAAGATGCCATTCTGTTTTATGACTTTCCAGTGTTCCTCACTTTGTGTTGGAAATTATCCTGGTTTGCTTTTCAGAATTAAATGAAACAATGCAGTTGAGAGAAAGGAAATACAATAAAGTCAGGTCTCCATAAGGGAACACAGCGAGGGAGGATTCATTGATGGATTTTTGTTTTTCGCCTGGCTTTATTCAAGCTGACAGGAGACCCTAGGATCAAAGGCGATACTAAATATTAATGAATGCAGGAGCCTCAGAAAAGGAGGTGAGAGGAACTGATTGTCAGCAGCTGAAGACAGAGAGGAACTCAGAAGGGAGTTGAAGACACAGAAACTACAGTAGACAGTAGCTTTGTTTGCAATCCCAGAAAGGAAAGCAAACGTGGCTGATGGAAGTGGGCCAAAACTTGCAAATAAAGACCAAGAGTTAGGAACTATATGAATATACAACCTTTTTTATCATTTTTTAATGTGTGAAATGTATCTTTGAGTGAATAAAAAATTATATGAATACATTTACAATCATATGAATAAATACATTTGTGTGAATAAAACAAAACTACATTGTGAAAAAGCCAGAGCTGCAGGTAATGCAGGTTCAAACCATGGCTTGCATTATAACACGGATAAGGAAACTAGAGGTTCCCTGATGGAAATATATCTTATCGAAAAGGAAAAGTCTACAAGAGAGTAATATATATTTATAAAAGCCTAAATAAGAATAAAAATATATAAAGCTTTCAGGGGAGAGAAAGCAACCAGAACTGAAGAATTTGGGCACTTGAAAGTTGCAGGAAAAGGTGAACTAAAATGAGGAAAAGAGATTGGTTAGTAAGTAAAGCTAGCAGCTGAAAACAGAAACAGGAATACAACATTAAGAAGTCTCCAAATAAGCAATGGCCCAGGGAGAGGCAAAGAGAGCGGGGCTAGAGACAAAGTATCCTGACCACAGAGAGGGAAAAGGAGAGTGAGTGTTGGTTTTGAGAGATGCTGTGGATAGCTGTCAAGACAAAGCATCCCTACTGCATCCAGACCCATTCTGTCCTAATGACAAGAGATGAACAGTGTTTGGTGAATAGACTGGGTATTTTCTACTAAGTGTATAAAGCAAAGAAGGGAGAAGCTGTGTGTTTCCCCCCCACCCTATTATCAAACTGCAGGTATTGGAATTTGTTAGGAAATTTTGTCTCAAATATTATTTTACTTGAAAATTTCAATCAGTCAAAAATGGAACTTTACGTGGAAACAAACTACTACTGAGGAGAGGCACAATTTCCAGGAAAGAGAAAAAGGCAGGCAAAAAAAAAGTTTAGGAAATCCAGTAGGTCAATCAGTTGATCTAGGTGATAGTCAACCAGGATGTACAGAATGTTTTCGTGTTTATTCCTCCACACATTTTCTTTAACTATTATTACTCATCTTTCTACTGATGCTCTTATTTAAAATATGCATATGTATATGACAGGAAAAGCTGATAATGCATATTAATCAGAAATTATAAACTGTAGAAAATTAATAAGCAATAAAAAATTCTGAAAGATAAATCTGTCACTTGGAGTGTTAAGGCTAATGACAAGTCTTTTCAAGAAATTTTCCCTGTACTAAGTGGAAATGAAGTACTGTCAACAATAGTGTTGTTTTTTTCTATAAATACTCGCTTTGAACATTTAATGAAAAACGCCAGATGATACAAATTATGAAGTGGTCTCCATCAGAGCAGTGACTAGGGAAAATGCTAAATATCAGTTAGACATTTTGAAATTATCATGTCTATACATCTTGTTTCTAGAAATGTTACCAGAGCTGTCTCTGGAACATTGGAATTTGACTTCAGCAGGTCCTGGGGCATGGGAGGAATTGTGGTAGATTGGAAGAAAGCTGCCATTGAATCATGCTCTTAAAAAGTGAGAGGGACTGTGAAAGTTACTGTAAGATTATCAGTCTCACAGTGTATCGCAGATAAAATAATGGAAAAAATGACATGAGAATTAACTATTATACTGTTTAAAAAGTGAAATGCTTCAAGAGTGATCAGCTCAGATTTACAGAAGGTGGTTCTTTATCGGACCCCGTGTTGTTGTCACCTCTCAAGCTATATCAATGGGGCAGGCTACCTGATGTGCTAACCTCCCACGGGCAGCTCAGCTCCCCTCTCCTGAGAGGATCAGCCCTCCCCTTTCCAGAGGAGCTCTGCTCCCCTCCGGCCCTCCCTCCCTCCCTCCCTCCTGCAGCAGCAATCCTTACATCCACACCAGTCCCTCACAACAGCAGGACCAAAATCTCCTATTCCCTAGGCCCTCCCCCAGCTCCTTTTACCAGCACTCCTTTTGCCTTCCCACACCATATTTTCTCATTCCTCCCCACTCTTACCCTGCCCACAGTCCCTTCACTATTGATAAATGCACATGGAAAAGTTTTTCCTTCCCTCGTTCCTCTCAAATCAAATGGCCAGGTATCACCTCTAGGCATTTTTGTCAAAATTTGAAATGACAAATCAAAAGTTCACCCAGTGCCTGCACCTCAAAGTCAAAATGGCAAGCAACAAACTACAGTGAAAATCACGTTCGAACCTGAGCCATAGAGAGAAATGGTACGACTGAGGCACGAGAGAGAATTGAAGAGAATTACTAGCAGAGAACAGCTCACCAAATTGATTGTGTTTCCTTGACTGCGGATGTGGGTTAGCTAAGACAGTGGTGTTGACATGAAAAACAACTTCTGGAAAAGGGAAGGACTTATTTAAGAAGGCACCACTGTATTTTTCTTTTATTTTAGTATGAAACTCACACCCACTCATCCTGAAAAGTTTTTCAGCCCTTTAACCTGAAGCTTGCTGAGACCTCAGTATTTTAAGGTCTGTAACCTGTGTTTTAAGCACAGGTTAAACACAGCCAAGTCAAACAAGATACTGTTTCTGGTCTATTTTTCTTTTGACTTTAGGCCCCAGTATGTTCATTGCAAAATCGTCTTGCAAAGTGTTGGCTAATGTGAAAGGAGTTTTTGGGTTTACATCCATGGTACTAACATCCAGTTCTCCTTCAAATGTGCACAGAAACCACGGGAGTAAGAAAATTCTCCATTCAGTCATCTGGGTTCTGGTTTCACTTAGCCATTCAGTTTTCCCCTTCATAAGGTCCAAACGGCCACCATAGATACCTGAGGCAGCTCATCAGTGCTCTGCTCTTTACAGCTGACCAAGCAGATGATTGCCTTTATGTCCAGCTGACAAGAGCTAGGTCACCATCCTACTCCTGGCAGTACCTTCCGCCTCCTCTGCCTGACAGAATAAAGAAGGACGATTTTAAGTGGAAAGTGAAAAAAATAACCACTTAATAGTAAAAACATAAAGCAACTCAGCTGACAATTCACTTGAAGGGTAAATGTGTAAATCTGGCCTCCTGCTGACAGGAGGAGACAAGATATATAGATAAGAATCAAGAAAGTGACAACTTTCTGCACTTTTTGGATGTTTGTGTCTTTAGGCTCAGGTCTTATTGCTGTTAGACCCTCTAGGAGTGATTTTCAGCGTCCTGTGTGAACAGAGGTGTTGGTTTTATAATTACCTATTTTCCTTATTTTTAAATTCAGGAAAATACAACGTATATTTTGCCGCATAACCTGTGACAACATGATGAGACTCTCATTGCTTGAAGCTAGTAACGAAAAACCATGTCGTCACCCATCTGGATTGAGGTCGCACCCACATTTGTTACCTTCTGAATCCTTTTAACAATCTTACTAACAAATAATAATATTTAGGAATGAATGTATAATGCAATCATCCATATTATAACGAATTTATTAAATTATTTACAATCATGTAAATAACCTGTTCTTTGTCACCGATATAATGGTAATATATGTTACAATATGTTACACGGTTACCAATATAAAGTGAGTTCAACAAGAGGAAGTGCAAATTCCTATACCTGGAGAGGAACAATGCCATGCACCAGTACATGCTGGGGGCTGCCTGGTGGAAAACATCTTAGTAGACAAGGACCTGGGGGTCCTGGTGGACACCAGGTTGAACATGAGCCAGCAATGTGCAGAGAAGGTTAATGATATCCTGGGATGCATTAGGAGGAGTGTTACCAGCAGGTTGAGAGAGATGATCCTTCCTCTCGACTGAGGCCACATCTGAAGCTTTGGGTCCAGTTCTGAGGTCCCAAGTACAAGAGAGACATAGACATACTGGAGAGAATCCAATAAAGGTGATTAAGGGACTGGAGCATCTGACTTATGGGGAAAGGCTGAGTGAGCTGTGACTGCTCAACTTGGAGAAGAGCAGGCTCAAGGGGGATCTCATCAACGTATACAAATACCTGAAGGAAGGGTGCAAAGAGGATGGAGCCAGGCTCTTTTCAGTGGAGCCCAGTGACAGGACCAGAGGCAATGGGCACACATTGAAACTCTCTGAATGTCAGGAATCACTTCTCCACTGTGAAGGTAACTGAGCACTGGCACAGGTTGCCCACAGAGGTTGTCTAGTCTCCATCCTTGGAGATATTCAGAAACCATCTGGATGTGGTCCTGGGCAACCTGCTGTAGGTGGCCCTGCTGGAGCAGGTTTGGACCAAATGACTTCCAGAGGTCCCTTCCAACCTCAGCCACTCTCTGATTCTGTGATACAGTCAGTGTCACACTGTGAGGAAACAAACTTCTGTTCTCAAAACCATTCCACATTTGGAAAAAAAAATTAGAAGAAATCTGAACTGCATAGTGGCTCACACAGCAGAGGCTGCCTGTGAGGGAAAAAACGAGTTGGATCCATGGCCAGGAGCAGGAATGACTGCTTCCTTTTACGGCACAAGACCATCACAAGGATCTCACAATCTTTGCTTGAATAGCCATAGCAATACACCCAAAACAGAGAGATAGACATAGAAATACACCCTAATTAACACAGCTCTGTGGATGTAAAGGGGCGTTCAACATGGTGTGGTTGAAGCAGGCTGACCTTACACTGGTGTAAGTGTGTGTTTTTGTCATATGTAAGAATCAGAGAGAAAGTTAGCTTCAGAAACAAATTATTTTTGCAGAGTGGAGAGCAGTGTCCTGACAGTGCCACAGTAAACATGGTGCCTGAATGCTGGGCGCACTCCCAGGGGCCACTGCACTCAGTTGTAGCTGTGTGCCTTATTTCACTTTATGGCCTTGCAGAGGTTCACTGTAAGAAGGACGTCTCCAAAGTAAGCACGATTCCCAGAGTACCAGTTTTAGTGGGCGAGCAGGCACATCGGCGATGCAGCCGGAAGGTGCAGGCAGATGGCAGCTCAGCAGCCCACCAGCACTCACCATTTGTCCTGGGCTTCCACAGGTTACATCTGTTATACACCCAGACAACAGCGCATTGTGCCACTAGCCTATTTGTATGTAGATCTAAAGGTCTGAGGTGTCTTCAGCTCATGCTATTGTATCACCATATGCTGACGTTTGCCACGCAGCTGGTGCGTCTTCATTCACTGAGGAGGAAACGGAGAGCTGAATCACAAGCATCCTCCAGACACGGATAGCTCAGTGCAGCGATTATGCCAGAAGTTTATTTATGTGATTCTGAAATCGTCATCAGCCTTAATCTACCCTACCTGACTGTAATCAGAGATCCCGAGACAAACGTTGCCCAAGTGCTTCTCTACAAACGAAGTTACAAATAAAGCTTCAATTTTCATTATCTGGTTAGAGGAGTTTTTCTCATAAACGACTTCTTAATTTCTGGTTCCCTCAGATAATACATACAAACTCTGACCAGATTTTGTGAATAGAGGCATAATTTATAGTTAAATAATAATTAAGACAGTTAAGACTCATCTGACAAGAATGAATTGATGGAAATGAAAATATAATTTTATCAACTACACAGGCACAAAGCCTCTTCCAGTTACTCATGTGAGTCAGATGTTGCCATAGATTATATTTTCATTCATTACCATTACACCTTCTTTATCCCTTGAATCCCTTTGTCCGGTTCCTAAGCAACCACACCAAAGCTCCTCTTCAGAGAGAGCCTATATTCATGACCCCAAAATGGGATTCCTCTAGGTAGATCAGAAATGGTCCTGGGAATTTCAAATGCCTACCACAGGATCTCACTGGGAACTGAGCACCTCACATTAAAGGCATAAACCAGAGACATCAACACTCAGAGATAAACTAAATCCAGAGAATTTTCCCAGATTATGCAATGTATGTAATTGCATCAGCTCTTTAGCTATCTGCTGTAGCTTAACTTTGTGGTCTCCCAGACTAAAAATGACAACTCATTTATTTGTCGTTTACTTACTAGGTATGATCATAGCCACACAGCAAGTGGCTGTTAACTGAATGCTAGCTGTATAGCAAGACAATTATTTTAATGACTGTTGAGGAGGCAGGATTATTAAAATCTTTACTCCAAAGCTGTCAATGGCTTCCAGTTAGGATTTTGAACAGTTATTGTCATTCCCCATGTCTCAGTTTGCTATCTAAAAGTGAAACATAACATTTTCCTACCTTATAATGATTGTATTAATAACTGCCCATGAAATTCTTGGAGTTTGCCTAAACAAAAAACAAGCCACACATGAAAAAAATACAAATAAGGAATGTTGGCAATATGATAACAGTTAATCTTTTTGATTTTTTTATTTTTTTTTTTAATGCACAGATTTCATGTTAGGCAAGAACAGGCTAATTCAGTCTCCTTTTTCTAACAATGAACTAATAATGAAATGAGTTTTGCTTTGAAAAGTTGGTAAGTAAAATACTACTAACCATGAGGGGAGAGTGCAGAACCTATCCTTCACATTGTTTTTTTTTCCTTCAGAAATACTCTATACACTAAATGCCAAAACCAGTGTTAGCACTTGTGAAGCAAGTGATTCCTTGTTGTAGATTCTTCCACCCTTCTGGAACCAGAAGAGCTGTCATACTTCCACTAGGGAAGGGGAAAAAGATCTTCTGCTTCCAGCATATATCCCAAAGCCCATGTCTGACATCTTCAGAAACGTCTGCTGCCAGTAAGATCCCGTACTATAATTAGTTACATCCCTGTGCATCCCCAATAAATTTATTTTATTGTAGTGAAGATTCCTAAGGTTTCAATAGTTTTTCTAAGAGAAAACCATTCCTGAGATTTTAACAGACTTCCTGTAGTACTGCAGAACAACATTTGGTCTTAGAAACCAACACTGCTTGGCAACATGGTCTCAGACAAAGAAGAAACTGCTTTCCATGACAAAGATGGCATACAAAATTTTTGAAAGAATGGCCTTTTTTTAGCAATTTTCTCAATGAAAAAAGACACATATAGGATTTCTCTTTTCCCTTCACTTCATGGAAAGAGATAATATATGTGACTTCGGACTAGTAAGGATTGAGAAGTAGTAGTAAATGTAATTTTATCTAATTGTGTGTGTCTTCAAAGCCCTTTGGAACAGCAAAGCAATAAGGAGGAAGTGTTTATGTTCTTTATGTTATGTTAAGGATTCTTGATGCCTTGCTGTCAGTGTGGTTTTCAGGTTGGTGGTGGGAATATAATTGCTGTAATACTATCTACAGTGTTTTTCTATAATATTAGTTTAAAGAAAGATAGAAAAGTCTTTTAGACTCTGAAGTTTCAATTTAAAGTTAATTTTCCTTCTTTTGTCTTGGTCCTCAATTTTTGCATTGAATGATCTTTTCTTTCTCTTTTTCATTTCAGAGCCCTGAATGTTTTTTTTTTTTAAAAAGACTATACATCACCACGGATAATACTTCTCTCCACTGTGGGGCTTCTGGTTTGGGTTCTTATCCAGATTTCTGTTTCTGTTATTCCCTGATCCAAATATTTTCTTTATTAGCCAACTAAGATTGGTGGTCCTGTGAATACAGTATCCAAGTCTAAATAGTTTTCCCTGGCTAGACAAATCACCCCATTTCCTTTTGTAACCAATCTTTTACCACTGCAGCCAAGAGAAGTTTTGCTGTTGTTTTAGTAGGACACAGGTTTTCAGCCATTTGTTTTGATTTCAATGTCATTTAGTTCCACTTGTTCTTTAATACGATATGTGGGTAGGAGAACCTCCAACTCAAACACAACCACCTCTAATTATCTATGACACCCATCTTATTGACTTATATTTGCTTTGGTAATGGCTTTCTTGATGTCGTGGGTATTTTACATTTCCTGAAATGTCCAAATCTGTTTAACAATGCATCACCTGCTTTTGAGATATTTGGCTACCGTACTGGAGGATCTAAGTTTGATCCTATCTCTTATGCTTCTTTCAGGTATTTCAGTTTTCCACATTACTCTTCAATTCCCTCACTGTCTAAGGAGAAATGTAAATCTGCCTGTGTGGAGTACTGAACAAAGGCAGCAAGATTGCTTCAGCAAGCCAAGCTATTTCTGAAATCCCTACACCACATTACGTTATACTGCATTGACATTTCCTACACATCCAAATACAACAACGCAACTCTTTTTTTGTATCCATGCTTGAATCAAAGTCATGCCACCTCCAAAATTGAAAATATTACAAGGGATCTGGATCCCATGAGCTTATTAATTAAACAGAACACCTCCCTTTAAATCTCAAGAACAAAAACACAGATTCAAACCCCATTATCCTTATATCTACTGCCAGTTTTCATTATTCCCATATCACATTGCATAGTTTTCAAGCACTCCTGAGCTGCACACCAGCTGCCCAAAGGACGCGTTCCCTGGCGGGGCATGAGGATGGGAACCCAGGGAGTGCTGCTGTGGGAGGGGACCATAGAACCCCACCTTTCCACAGGAGTCCGGTTCTCATCTCCATGGGTTCTGCCTTCAAACTCGTGTTCTCCAGGGGACAGAAATTCAGATTTTCCAGTTATCAAACACTTGGACAATCACACCCTCAGCACCAAGGGGCAGCCCCAGCACAGGAACCTCATCAAAGCTGACCAAGAGCAGTGACATCCTGACACTGCTGTCTTTGTGCTACTATGTGTCCCCTCCATATTTTTTTCAGGATCTTGAATCTCCTAAAATCTGTCTAAGGACTCCTCACCTCTGCCACTCCAATCCCCTTTTCTCCCTTTCACGTATCACCCAAATCCAGCTTCCTCATATTGCTCAGTTTCAAAATCTGCTGCTGGGGAAAGGCTTTGCACAACCTTCTTTCTCAGGAGTTCTGGGACTGCAGAACCAAGAAAGCTCAAAAATGTAAAAGTGATTACGATTAATTGGGGCAGCCAGGTTCCGAAGCAAAATGTATGTAATACACTGAGAAATGTGATAACTGTGACAAAGAAACAAGGACAGACATTTTAGGCTCCTTAATCTCTTCCTGCTTTTGAGTGAAAATAGTTCTCTCTTATGCTCATGCAAGAAATGCACAGGAAACATCCAAATGTCTTATTTTACTAATTTTTAATGTTAGTGAGAAAAATATTTTTTTTTTCTATTTATAATAAAGTCGGTCTTAAACAGTAGATTAAAAAGGACTGCAGCTGCTAAGGTTATTATGAAATAATAAGGTTATTATGAAATATGTTTTGACAATTCGCACGTTATGTAATGCTTTGTGCTATTTTATCTCTATACTTACGTGTGTCTTCTATGAATGCATAATTTTATTTATTTATATGATTAGAAAAGGTTACCTTTTATTACAATATTCACACCTGAAGAGATTTGACAGCTCTGGTATTATTTAATTTGTTTGTTATACTCCAGAAAATGGCACAATAGATTTCAAAATTAACTAGACCTAAGACAGAAACAGAGGGAAGGCAAATTTGAAATCCAGGTGCTGGATCATTTTAAGTACTCAGCTCTCCTGAATCACGCTGCTTTCTTTAGCTATGTAACTATCATAAGCATAACCATGCACCATCACAATTTGGTTAGCTAAGAGACGTTCGGCTATTATCTAGGCTGTGTAGAAGGCACAGCCAAGAAAGGATTTTTCTAAGGCCACAATTCTGGGCAGTGCTACTAGGCTTTATGATGCCAGGCATGGCACCCTGCAACTAAGATGTAAAATAAAGCTGTAAATGAAATTATTTAATGCGTGCTTAATTGAGAAAATCCTAGCACATTTACTTAACATGCAGCCTACTAACCTGGCTAAATTTCATGTTGGAGTCCCCAGCATTTTGTCCACCAGGACAGACATCCACGGCATGGCTAAACACCATTCCAATTCACGGATTACACTGGTTACTGGAAAACGTATGATGGATGGCAGATTACACTGAAATATAGACTGCCTTACCCTTGTTATAGCAGGTGGTTTTACCTACATGTAAAGAGGCGAGCAAACTAATATGCTGTTCATAAATATAATTCATGATCCTAAGCATGTGTTTTCTACCAAAATACGTGCAAAGACCTCTTAGATGATGTGAAATGTGTATTCCAAGTGAATCCAATGAGTGGACTGTTCCCGTGTTGTCTATACCTTGCATGGGTAAGATGTATGGAGCAGACAAACAGGAGGTTTACTTCTGCTGATGACACAAAACTGGGAGGAGTGGCTGACACACCAGAAGGCTGCGAGACCTGGACAGGCTAGAGTTGGTTGGAGAGGAACCTAATGAAGTGCAACCAGGGCAAGTGTAGAGTCCTGCACCTAGGGAGGAATAACCCTATTCACCAGTACAAGTTAGGGGTTGATCTGCTGGTAAGAAGCTCTGCAGAGACCTGGGAGTCCTGGTGGACAACAAGTTGACCGTGAGCCAGAAATTTTCCCTTGTGGCCAAGAAGGCCAATGATCTCCTGGAGTGCATTAAAAAGAGCATGGCCAGCAGGCTAAGGGAGGTCACCCTCCCCTTCTACTCTGCCCTGGTGAGGCCACATCTGGAGTACTGTGTCCAGTTCTGGGCTCTCCAGTTCAAGAAAGACAAAGAACTAATGGAGAGAGTCCAGCAGAGGGCTACAAAAATGATCAAGGGAATGGAGCATCTCTCTTATGAAGAAAGGCTGAGAGACCTGGGTCTGTTTAGCCTGGAGAAGACTGAGAGGGGATCTTACCAATGCTCATAAGTATCCAAAGGGCAGGTGTCAAGAGGGGTCAGACTCTTCTCCATGGTGCCCAGTGAGAGAACAAGGGGCAACGGGCACAAGCTGGAACACAGGAAATTCCATCTCAACATGAGGAAAAACTTCTGTACTTTGAGGGTAACAGAACACTGGAGCAGGCTGCCAAGAGCGGTGGTGGAGTCTCCTTCTCTGGAAATATTCAAAACCCGCCAGGACATGTTCCTGTGCAACCTGCTTTAGGTGAACCTGCTTTGGCAGGGGGGTTGGACTAGATGAGCTCTGAAGGTCCCTTCCAACCCCTACCATTCTCTGATTCTGATTTTGTGATTCTGTGATTCTGCATTCTAAAAATGCAACTCCAGAAAATATGTTTGTTTAAAACGCACCATTTTGCAAACACAAATGTGATTTCGTAACACCTTAGCCCCAGAAGAGTAGAAAAAAAAATTTAAATTAAAATAATGCGGCCTTCTAAATGGGAAAAAAAAAGAATATATACTATATTCTTTACTATATAGTTATCGAAAATTAAAATTTCCATTTTTGGAGGACTAGGGGAGTAAAAACTTTATAAGCATGATCTTCGATTGGGATTATAGCAGTGAATTTAATATTTGTTCATTTTTATGGAGTTTGAAACTAGAGGAATTTCAGTTGGTCATTGTAGGGATCTAACAGCGCCTACTCCTGAGAAGAGACTCCCGGGAAGAAAATTTTACAAACCTGGACAATCTCAGACTGTATTTTTCACTTATTAGTACAAAACCAGCCCTATCTCCTGGGAAGGAATGTGATACCTTTTTCAACAATCTGGAGAGGAGAAGCAATGTGACTTAGCTTGTTTCATTATTTTCCTTTATTAGCCATTTGTTTGTCTCCTCCCACACTTCCAGCACAATGAATTTTCTCTCTCTTGTTTTGCTGCTTGAAACAAGTGGAAAAGTCACTTTCAACAAGCACGAATTATCTGAGTTCCATGTTTGGCTTTTTTATATAATGCAAGTTTTTGCAAAATTGCCATAATGCAGCCAACAAGCAGCCCAACAAAGCAATTTTGAAAGATGCGTATTTCTTACTAGCATTAAGATCACCCTGAATTGCTTCAGTCAGGTTTAGAAAACCCAGGTTTGAAGCAACAAACAGTTATTTTTCTTTTAATGCTCTTCTCTAATAAACAATAACTACTAAAATCTATAGAAGTAATGTTTTTAAAATGTACAAAAAAACCCCACAGTGTTCTCAAATTTCATACAAACAGCTGGATTTCTTCTCCAACTGTAGCTTCACTGACTTCAGCAGACATGCTCCCTGTCAGAGGAAAAAGATTCAACATCAACTTTTTTTGTGATGCATGCAAATAATACTAATATGCAATTTTGTAATGTAAATCCCATTTCTTTTCAAAATTCTTTAGTAAACAGGAGAGGAAAGAAAAAAATGTCTCACAGATAGGAAAAATCATTCCAAAAAAGTTCATTGAAACATTATTGGATTTTCACTTTTCATAGAAAAATCAGGACAGTTTTCTCTGAAATATTTTTTTCTAATATTTGTTAAGCCAGCAACCTCTCCTTTGAAATCTGACCACAATCATTTGCATTAAAGTGCTCATTACTTTATGCAGGCTTGGCAAATATTGTTGCCAGCTTTCTGACTCACCTAAGAAAGAAAAGGATTATATACTACCAGAGAAATATGTCTTTGCTGTCTCAATAAATCTCACGAGTTCAAAATTAACAGCATCTGCTTAGTAGGTTAATTTCTAGATGGCTTGTACAGTTTGCAGAGATTTTGCAAGGCATAACTGGCAGCTTAACAACTGATAGGGAATCAATGAGGCTTAAGGGTAAAGAGAATTGGGCAGAGAACTGGGAGCGTGTGCTGGGGGAGGGAGGAGTTGCACCGCTGGCAAATCCAGGAACAGGAATGGGACAATCATACATGATTAAACAAAATGCTTTGCTTGACATTTCATTTTATTTAGTGTATTTTTTAAAACGCAAGTTTTTAAGTGAAAAATCTATTTTGTTGTTTTTGTTGTCGAGGCATTGCCAACCTCTATCCTCAGGACACTTAGACGCCAGAAAGCTTTTGTGCTCCTCAGAAGCTGAAACGCATAATTGCAAGACAACAAATTGCTCCGAAGGCCAGGCCTGAGAAGGTCCAGGACAAGGCAAAACATGCAAAATGAGAGACACGTATTTTGCCTTCACCTTAGCAGCAACAAAAGCTGATCCCAGTCTGGATGCTGCACAAAGGTGGTTAGTGAGGATACATTCCTAAAAGTTCAGCAAGATATTTGTGGCTTGCTGACTGACTGCTGGGTGAAATTCCATTATTTGTGCTGCGCAAGACTCCAGACTAGTTAATCACAATGGTTGCTTCTGGTCCTAAAATCTATGAATTTTTGAATAAAATAATTTAGATAAATGTGAGCTGAGGGAAAAGCTTTCTGTCTGCCTTAGCCTAATGACTCTATTGTCTGAGCTATTTGAGGGAAATGGAGTAAGCAGAATGCAATGACTGAACAAATCATTGATATAACTTTTATAATATTTGTATGGAAAATAACATGTACTGTCAGTTCTGCCACTAACAGAAGGGGTCAGTAGGGACGGATGTATGCATTGATGCGCTCATTTGTTTTCTTTATAAAAGTATTTTAAATGGGAAAAGGAGGTAGACAAATCATTAAAAATACCATTCAAACCTCATTAAAATTTGGAGGAAAAAAGGTGCTTAACACTGAACACTTTCCCCTGAACATTCTACAGTGCAAAAGATCAAATTCTATATTGTGCATGTTATTTCAAGGAGGTGATATGGCAGTTGCCACGGTAACAAGACTTTTTTAAAAGCTAAAATAAAGGATGTTGCTGACATGACCCATTGTAACAATAACTCACATGGCCATGGGATTCAGGAAGATAAGATAATTTAGAGAAAAAAAACAGCTAAAAAGAAAAAAAAATATCCTAGAATTTCATCTAGTCTTCTAAAGAAATTTCTTCTGTCTTGTCTTTCAATGAAAATAAACACATCTCACGAATACTTTCCAGAGTTGTAAGCAAATACGTATGTCTGCAGATATTATTTTATTGATAATAAATAACCAAATACCATGATGCTTTCATTTAAATATATGTGATACTTCAGTTAAGGATCCATCCCATTTTCACAGCAGAATTGACTTTTTGCGCAGCAAAGGTTAGGAGAGCTGCAGAGCACTGGGAGGGGAGGTGGGTCTACAAGGGTGTGTATCGCCTGATAAGAAGCGTCTGCCACGTACTGCAAGGCACGAGGGAGGTTGAGGCACATCAGACTACAAGGATGGCACCAGGCTCTGCAGTTGAGCAGAGAGCACGCACTGCTCTCCCTCTGAGTGTGAACCCCTGGTGCGGAGGAGTGGAAATAAATCCCTCCTCCGTGACTAGCTCCCAGCCTGAGGGCTGCGTCCCATACTGGGGGAACAGCAGTGTTGACCTCTACTGGTGACGGCTGATTGATCTTGTTTCCTACTCTTTCTTCCATAGCTGAACATTTACCTGAAGGCCTGTTCTGCCGCTGCTCATGAAGAATTTACAATCTCTTAGTGAACAACCTGTAGATGTTACAAGAAACCCATAGTCAAAAAAGTATGTGAAAAAAATACAGCAAAAAGCACAGTACAGTTACCGATAGCAAAGTTATTAACAAGATCACTTATGAGAGCCAACAGCAGTTGCATTAAACATGCATAGCAATGCCCAGTAATAATGATAGCAAAGCTTCATAAGCCTGTTACGGTACAGGGTAGGCCCATGTTGAATGGTGGGTAGACTTTTCTTCTAAGATTCCTTCTCTTTTGATTCATTTTGATTAAGATAATTTCTTTACATCTATATTAATATTTCAGACCACCTTTGACCTACGATAACAGGGGAGTTCTTCCACATAGATATATATGCGCGCACACACACACACAAATACGTATACACAGGTGTCCATGGAAAGATTAATTTTGCTTTAATTCATTCATTCATACATTCATTCATTTTTTTCTGTATGAAAGTGAGCTATGATCTGTCAAACAGACGTTTCCCAATCTCCCTTCAAATTTTGTGATGGTAAAAAAATGAAGATCGTGTTAATTTTAATGCTTTGTACTTTAATATGCTTTTTTTTTTTAAATACCAGACCCGATTAAGCACTGTTTATAATTTCTTGAATATTAAGCAATTGACACCCCTAGATAATCCAGCTGCCCATTTCCAAAAATAGAGAGCACATATGTTTGAATGAGTTATTAAAAATAATGTGACTAAAAGGAAAATACAATAAAAGAAGAGGCAGTTTGCAGTTAATGTAAAATGAAGTTTACAAAACTTCGATCCAATGGAACATGTTATGATGATATGCTATGGTTTTCATACTATACGTGCTAAGACACACTATGCGTCTCATACCATAAGTAAGAAAACATAAAAATCAATCTCATAGTCATAAAGAGATTGTGAGGCAGAAAGACATATTTCATGAATCAGCTCAGTAACAGTTTAGAAGCCAGGGACCACAGCTAGATGTTCATCTATAGGACCTTTATAAATCCATCTTACCCTTCTTCAAATGAAAGGAGGGAAACAGCGCAGTTTGTATTTTCCTTCTGCTTACAAAGTTAGTGCAGAAGTTTGCGTAAGGACAAAGCTGAAATTTTGTCTAAGCATCTAATTAACACATTTGTTTTGAGTCTGCCCATTTGGGACTGAAACCAGAAATTGAGCCAGAAATAACCAGAGCTCTCAGTGGAGACTATCCATAAGTCATCTTCCCTAGCAGCAATTACAGCCTATTTCCAGCCTATTGTACACAGATTTTATCCTTTTAATGAACTTTACTGTAAATTGTTCTTTCCAGGTACCCATAACTTAAGGTAAGTATGAGTTCTTCTCTAGATTTGCTGTTATTTTTGCAGAGAGTTCTATTTTTGTAGGAAGGGTTCAAGAGGGTGAAACTTATTAAAATTTTATTTTACTGCTCTGGAGCCTTTGGAATTTTTAAAGAAAACCCAAACCTCAAAAAATCAAGAAGACTTTCAGAAGCACTTCTTTCCCGTGACTCGATTAAAAAAACCAACCAACCAAACAAACAAAAAAAACAAATCCACAAAACTAATTATTTCCTGGTTTTGAGAAAAATTGTCTCAGAAATAAAGGTTACAAGTTAAAGGTTATATATGAGGCTTCATTTATGTTCTCTAATATCATCTTGTTCTTGAATATCACCTTGTTTACAGTCACTGAGGTCAACTGACTTATTGTACAGCAGCCATAAAGTGATGTCAAATGTAGGTCTTTAGTTCGAAATATGGATGTATCTAGTCCCAGCCATCATCGTCTCCTGGCTAGCCTTTGAAAAAATCCTGTATGCTCAGGACAGCAGGTTAGTTATTGCTTGTGAATTACTTCATAAAAAAAGTGAAAATCCAAAATAATGTTGATATTCATGGAGTTATTGGAGTCACTCTGAATTAAAATAAATGTTGCTGAAGGAATGGCATACACAGTGAGAAAACGCAATGGAGTTCGTTAGCAGTTGTCTGTGGTAGAGGGAATGCCAGTTAAGGAAAAAAAAATCTTTTTTATATTGATTGTTTAAGTTAGTATGATAGAAAATGGAAATTCAATTCTTAAGTTGTCTGTTTTGGTTAAGATCTTATAGAGAACTGTGGGAAAAACTGATCTTACAGCTTTGTTGCTGAAAAAAATGTAAAATAAAATGTTGTTTTGCTCAAAAAAACCCATTTAATTTTACCCAAAATATATTTTTGGATAACAAAAATTTTCATCTTGTTTATAAGAAGTTCTGAATTTAAAAAAAAAAATAGTTATTCTCTCCAAATACTTTTTGAAAACAAAAAAAAAGTAACTTTTTGTTTTGAAAAATATTATCATAACATTTTAATACTTTCACATTCTACATCCCTCACCCATAATACAAGTTTGGTGCACACTGACATATTGGCTTAGTGCCTTCAGTGTGCTTTCCAGTAAACAAATTATTAAGCCAAACAATTTCATGCAAGTGAACTTCAAACACTGCCATAAAGAAAGTTAAAGAAGTTTCTTCTTCCAACTAGAAGAAAAAACTAACAGGAGACTGGGATGGCCATCAGCAAGAAGACTGACCACCAAGAAAATAACAACCTACAAAAAACAGAGCAGGGAAAATCTGTGAAATCATAAAAATGTAAAGGAATTGTAGAAGGTTAGCGGGATTCTCCCCCTGATATTGCACAAGACCTTTGGCCACAGCTCATATTGAGGTCCCCACAATACTCTCCAGGCCTTCAGTGATTTTTGGCTAAGCTATAGGTGGTTATTTATGTAGAATAGCCTCAAAGGGCTTTTTTCCCATTAATTTCTCTGCTCTCTTTTTGAAGCCCCACACATTTTATGTCAACCCTATCATGCAGCAGGGAGTTGCAAGCTTAACTATGAGCTGTGACACAGGTCGCGTCTTTCTCTTGGTTCTGGGTGCATCACTTGCTAGTTAAATGTGATTCTCTCCCATTTTCATACTGAGAGGCAGTAAACAGTTTTTCTCCTCATATCACCATCTGAGATACAAGTTTTACAAATGTCCATAACATTTCTTCTCATCTCTTTTCCTGACTGGCAAAGTCCTGTTTTAATTAACCTTTCATGAGTGCCTCTTACCATACTTGCTGCCCTTCTTAACACCTCACAGTTCTACTGCACTTTCATTGAAGTAGGGGAGCAGGACTGTATGCAGCATTTTAGGTGTTGGTGTGCCATGGATTTACGTGATGGATGAACAATGCTCTCGTTTTTCTTGTTGCTCCTTTCTAGGTTCCTAATATTGGTTTAAGATGATGGAAGGATGACGTTATACGGTAGGTGTCTGCGTCAGCTTAAATTAAATGAGAGGAGAGCAGCCACCCAGATGTAAATCCTTCTCGTGTTTACAAAAACGATGGTTGGAAAAGCATCAACACATTTCCTTCTGTTCCACAAATGCTGGCTTCATTTCTTCATTCTGGGAAGAGCATCTTATCAGCATAATTAATACCTCCCATAAAGCAGGTCATTGGAAAGGCTGAAGTTCAGTATGGCTGGCAGAAAGTCGATACAACTATGAAACTGTGCATTTTGCCAGAAACTGCATTTGATCATATCTGTTAAAAACTCTGAGGTAAAATTCTTAATTCTGAGTTCTGTTCTCTGTGTGCAAATGAAATCTTATATTGAAAAAACAAACTAATAAAACCATTGCAGTTACTCAAAATTTGACTTCATATGTCTACTCAAAGAAAAGGGCTCAATTCCTACAAGCTTCACTCGTCTCTTCCACAGTGATTAATATATTAACCAAGTGAATGCAGTCCATTGCAATTTTAAGAAAATCTATTTCCTTTTTTTTTTCCTTTACACCAAAGAGTTACTTTGCATGTGCTGCAATCTACCTTAGTGGTTCTGGAAATCACTGCTACTCTTGCTGCTCTCCTCAAACTGCAGGAATTCCTGGACTTTTCTGAGCTCAGAGAAATTAAGCCTATGGACAATTTGAAGAAAAATACAGAGGCATAAGGAGATGAAAAGTAAAAAGGAACTCTTGGAAATAAATGCTTTCCATTTTTTGAAGAAATTCTGTTCTTCACCTACAGCAAACAGCAAAGTTTTGTATTATGAAATAAGTACTTTTGAAATTACATATTTTCAAAATTTAAAATAAATATGCACTTAGTGTTTCCCGTTCTAGAGAAGGTCCTACCAGTCTGTTCATGCTCTAACAACAACAAACTGAAGAAACTGTATGAACATTAAGCACTTGAACAATTGTTCACAGGCAATATTTGCTGATGGTGAAATCAAGGGATGAGGAGGCGGAAAAAGAGTAGGTGGAAAAGATATAAGAGGAAGGGGGAGAAGACAGAAAGGCGGACGCAGTGGAGGGTGGAGAACTGACAGCAGTATTCAAGGTCTAAATTCTCTATTAGCTTGCAAGGAAATGAAGTAATATCTTTTAAAATTAGCAAGGTGGGTTGCTGAGATACACGCAGAAAATAGAGACTTCAGGAACTGTCAAAGAAAATCCAAATTCTCTTTCGACAATATGTGTGCCCTGCAGTCTTCTGATTCTCTTAGTGAGCAGAACTTGCTGCATATGAAGAGAGCCACAGATAAATATACAGCTTTATGTTCAACTGTGTTTTTCTCTCCGTTGGAGATAAAATGATAATATTGCAAAAAGCACCAGCTCTTATGACCTTCCTCATCTCTTTTTTGTGTTGAAATCCCAGCTGGGATCTGAAGGTTAGTATTATTTCTGAGTATTTTACAAACCTTTGAAAATGTTAGCCCACCCATTCATGTGCTGTCTGAGCCCCAGGGAGCTGAAAAGAAAACTCAGGGTGTGCACGGTTCTGAATTTGAATTATCGTCCATCAGTGCTTTGGTGTGATAACTTTTCATAGGAGTGAAAGGGCATGGTGATTCTGAAAGGCACTATGTGTGTTTACACTAGCTCATGGAACAGAATCTTGATTTTTATACGTTCATTCATTTCTCTTTGCAAGTCTTTCTGTTCTCTTTGACAGTACTTTCTGAATCATAGTTAAAAGATAAGGAAATTTTCATAAAATATGAAAATGTGACATGGCAGAATGCAATGCCATGTGAAAAATTATGCAGAAGTTACAGTAAAATGCAAAGATGATCTAAATTGTTTTTGATTTTTTTAGTTGTTTGGTATTCAAAGAAGAGAGAAGCAATTTGTATATTCATAAGGAAAATCCTTTCACAACCAAAGGGGTTCTTTTTCCTTTAAAAATGAAGGAAACTGTCACTTTGTATTTTAAAATTAATATTTTCCCTTCCAAGTACATGTCATTCTCTGTAAATATAATGTAATCAACGTGCATTTTCAGACAGTTACTGACATTGGCGGGGGGTGGGTCTGCGTGCCCCCAGGAATCAGTCGCTGTGTGCACAAAGTCTGTTGCCTTTCCTGAGTGACTTTCAGGGCTAGAGAGAACAGACAGCCTGAGAATACGGATTTTCTTAATTTACCCAGTGCCCAAAATGTTTGCGATGATCCCTGTGAATGGTAGTTCTTTCCACCCTGTGAATCTTTCCTGGTTTCAGTGCCTCTTTCACAGATAGATAGGCAGATAAATTGGGCAATTTTTGGTAATGTTCTGTTTCCTAGTTTTTTGGGTTTTTTTTTCCAAAAAATGAAATGGCAGGTGGGGAGCATACTCCCTAGCATGCTAGCATGGTTTATTTCCTTCAAGGAAATGTATTAGCTTTCCTCTTCCAAGGAACATGGTCATATGAAAAAGGCATGAGGCTCCATTAGAACGAAATTGAAGCTGCAACACTTAGGTGGCAAGGAAGTCTGAAGCCACAACATGGTAGATAATTTTGTCCAATTTCCTTCTGAAAAATGAAAAACTATCAAAAGACAGACAGGCATAAGCTGCCTGCTATGAAGTTGAGCAGCAAGGTTCTTTCAGTCATTTGGAAGGAACCCTGGTATCCTCTAAATTTACCTTTTCCCTCTGTATGTCCTTTGAAGAGAGCAGGCTAGAATTATTCCTCTAGTAAAAAAAAATACATGAGAATTTTTTTTCAGGTTTCTAAAGTTTTCTGAGTTTTGATGAAAAACTAAACTAAACTAAAATAAAATGCTCATTTCTCTCCCAGACACCAACATAATTTTTATTTTAAATGACATGGGGATTTTTAAAAGAATTTCATGTTTCATCAGAAGATGTTTTCTTTCAGAACTGGTGAAAAAAATACAGTTCTGATATTATTTTTTTTTTTAATGGAGCTAAGCTCTTCTGTATTGCCTTATAACGTTATGGCCTTCTCCTTAAGCTATAGGGCTCAAAGAACTGCAGAAGCCATCAAGTAGAAATAGCTTCAAATGACTCGGTGGGCATTTCTCAAGGAAAGTCCCACTGATAGAAAATACATATATGATCAGACATGTATCTTCAATAGTTATTTATTCTTTGTCTAAAATCTCTTCTGTTAAAATTTTAAACTGTAAAGAGCCAAGAACTTATTAAAGCTTTATGTACAAACATATATTTAAAATACATTTATAAGCAAGCCAATGTTGAGAATATCAGATCTGACTCTCTGAAAAAATGCTATGGCCAAAGAAGATTGCTAGTAGAGCTGCATAGAGGGCCCCAGTGTACTTTCAAGCCTGCAAGAAATTTTACAGTGATAAATCTACTTTGACTCCAAATGGGAATTAAAATAAAATTGGAGGCAGAATACCTGGTATGCCTAAAGCCACACTGGATATCAAGGCAGAGAGGAAACTTAAGTGGAAGTTTTTCATCTCTCTCTTCTTCCAGTAGTCTCTGGAGGTGTTCAGCACCTTTGCTTCACAGGTCCCAGGCATCCCAAATGAGCATCCAGAAAGGAGGACAAAATTATTGTGAAAAATGTGACTTTATGGAAGGGGTCAGGAGGAAATTTAGTTGTCACTGGAGTGTTCTTTAATACCATTAGGTACAAGGTTGCATTTCTCTTGCCAGCAGTCATTCACTACACTCTAGTTCCACAGATGAATGGAGTAGGCGCTTTACCAGCAAGAGTCTCATTCATTCTATCAGTCTGAGTCATTCTGTAGGAAACAGCCCAAACGTCACTGAACAAGACAGATTTCTATAGGAAAGAGTATGTGGTTGTATATTACAGTAAACTCTTCACTGGAATCCATTTTCCTTTTCTATGTGTGAGCTAAAGAAACGAAAGCACTCAAATAAGTTTGCTAGCCGCATTTAGATGGAGTACTCACGTTGCTGAAAGAGCTGCATTGTGCAGGCTAGAATATTCAAACATCTCCAGTTTTTGCCAGAGTTGATCTTTATTTGCAATTTATTTACAATTCAAATGTCTGCACTTTGGGGTGTTTTTTTTTGTAGACTGAAAAATAGAAATTTCCATCTTTTAATTATCTGAAGATAATTATAATTATCTAGAGACAATAATAAACTGTCCTTTCCAAACACTGTTTAGATGATGGCAATGAACTTTAATGTAGTGGTCTTAAAAAATGGGCAAAAGCATATGAGTTAAAATATTTTTAAAGCAAAATACATATTTGGGACAACTGAAACGATTTGAGAGTTCAATTCAAAATGTATTCCATTTTTGGGGGGGTACAAGAAATCTGAAGAGAGATTCAGAACAATTGTTGAATTTAGTATGTGTATTAGAAGCAGAAACCAATTTGATTCTAAATGTATCTAAAAATTGTACAAAAAAACTATTTAAGATGCTAAGGGATCAAGATTAAAATCCAACAGGTTCTTCGGTGTTACATACTCCTGGGGGAAAAAAAAACTTTGCCTTTTTACATGACATTTCAAAGTATGCCTAATTTCTCAAAAAGCAAAATTAAAGGAAACAAAAAATTATAGAAGTCATGTAACTGGAAGATTACCATGAATTTAAAGGTACTGAGTACCTCTAATTTTTTTGTCCAGATTGGCCAATCAGAATGACAGATGGCCCCTTCACCCTGCTCTCTCTCCAAAGACAGGAGAGGAAGAGATAAAGAGATTTACGAGTTTAGAAAAAGTACTAAACTACTTCAATGAAAATAATAATAAATAATGAAATAATAAATAATAATAAAATAAAATAAAATAAAAGTATACAATATATACAAAACCGTATCCAGCTCCCAGGACGACGATCGCATCACCAGCAGGCACAGGGAAAGTCCCAGACTGGAGTCAGTGACAGACAGGAGCAGGATTCCAGATCTGGAGTCAGGAATGCTCGGATTGGGATCAAAGGCAGACAAACAGACAGGGTCCTTCTTGGAAGTTGACCATTGAAGAAGGCGACTTGACCTTTTGATCCCTCAGCTTTTATACTGAGCGTGATGCAGATGGGATGGAATACCCTGTTGGTCAGTTTTGGGTCACCTGTCCCATCTGCTCCTCCCTGCAGGTGGGACCCCTCTGCGCTTCTCCACTTCTGACCCTCTAACAGGGCAAATAACAAAGTTAGGTGACCTTGGTTGTTATAGCAATAAGTATAAGCAAGAGCCTCTGTGCATACCGTTCCTTGGTATAGCCAGGTCTTATCACTCTGAGAGTGAACAGTTTCTGAACAATATACTGTTAATTTCAGACTTTAGTCAGTTAGAAGAGGCCCAGCTAAAGAGACAAATTACAAAACAGAAAATTGGTTCTGTTTTACCTCAAACCAGGACAATTTCACAACAGCATTAATGTTATTTTAAGGTAAGAACAGCATGGCATAACATTCAACTCGGATAGCATGGCTTCTACACAGCAATAAGAACTACCTTGCAACTTTTTCTTATAGATTTGTATGAAGCTTTTTCTACTGAAAAAATAGATTCATACTGAAATACAATAAAAAGAAGTACTAATGGAAAGGAATGGAAATATATCTAAAGAAATTATTTTGGTTTGGTTTGGTTTTATTTCAATGGAACAGCTTGTTTCTTATGTGAGCAATTGGAGTAACTATAATGGGATTTTATTCTGCGAGAGAGATTAGAATCTTTGAAAATCTGATTTTTGATGAGCAATTGAGCATACTCCATATGGTAGTAGCTGATGGAGGACAGAGAGACAAAAATGGAGTGTGTTTTTTAATGTAGGCATACCTCAGAGTACAAGGGCATACCTGAATCGCAACTCCCAGGACAGCAGCTCAAATTTTAGGGAGGCCAAAGTACAACACATAGCACACAGCAATTTACAAACATCTGTGTGTGCAGGTATTGAACTGAAATGGACTCTTTAGCATGCTTAAAGCACTAGTAGGAGACATTTCTCAATCATTAGATGATTTTTGATCTTTTTGAAGGATAGCTGATGTCCTTGTTTGAGGTAAAACAGAACCAACTTTCTGTTTAGCAATTTTACTTCTCAGGTAAGCCTCTTCTAACTCTCTGAAATTAACAGTATATTGTGCGAAAAGCTGTTCATTCTCAGAGTGATAAGACCTGTGTTTATAGTTAATGCCAAGAAGACATGAAGAGTAGCAGCAGTGCAACCAGAGCACCTAGTTTGTTGCTGATATTTTTGTTTCTTTGTATGAGGATAAAAGGAAGAAGCAGGGACTTTTGAAGAAGTTTTTGTAAGTAATGAAATAGATAGCAGTGAAACAGGCAATTAAAAGACCCTAAAACAGTTAGTTTAGAAACAATAAGATAAAACTGAGACTTTTTTTAAAGGCCAGTTACCGATTCATCAAATATACACCAAATCAAACTAGTCTTGTCTTAACAGAGTAAGTGGCCTAGTGGGTAACATGATAAAACTCCACTTTAGGAAGGGCATTTGACAATTTTCCCAGCTAATACACTCCTAAGCAGAGTTAAGATTTACAGTCAAGATGAAATCACCAGAGTGGATGCATAACAGCTGCAAAAAATATTCATAGAGTATAGATAGCCCTTCATTATTGAATGGGAAAGTGAGTAAGAATCTTAAATTAATAGAAGTGTATATATTTTAGTCCAGGCAGTGAAAACAAGTCAGAAATGATAAGAAAAGAGCTAGGAAGAAGACAGCATGATAACAGCCTGCTAGTAAATAAAAGGTTGTCTTAAATAAAAGGAGAGTGTTTAATCGCTCTCTATTCCCTGAGCACACAAGATAGGAGAAAATCCTTTAATAAGAGACAAAGAACAAGTAGAAAAATTTCCAGTCGTATAGGGATATCCTGTGAGCTACAGAACACGAAATCTACACAGACTGCAAATTCTCATGATCCAAAGGATTTTTAGAAAGAGGTTTTACAGACATAGATCAGAAAAACTACAGAGATCAAACCAAAACACAGACTTAAGGACCATTTCCCATCTCTTCCAGCACCATGTTTCTAGCTTGACTACAATTTATTAGGAAAAAGATCTACGATATGATATGATGTATTATACCACCTGGTTTTGTAAGGCAAAGTAGCTCCCCTGAAGTCAATAGCAATCATTTGATTTCTAACAAATGAAGATTTGACTGTAGGAATTTCTTTTCTTAATACAAAAAAACCCAAAACAAATACGCAATTATGTTAAAAAAAAAAGTTTTCTTGCTAGCCATCAGAGAACAGAAAACAACCTTTCAGCTAAGGCAAAATAAGAGATCCAATAGAAGCTCTTCAAAGACTGATTATGAGGTTCTTGGTGACACAGAGTAAACATTATGAGAAGGAACCCAGGGTATTCCCTAGCCCGCAACTGTCCTTAAATACTTTCTTTTTGCAACATTTATACTTGCAGTAGAAACTTCTTAGAAAGTCACATTTTCTAAGTACAAATTCACCCAAACGCACTGAGGTCTCAAACATCTTCCATTTTAGGGGGATGTTCAAATACGAGATGCTTGCAAGCAGTTATTTTATAGTCCAGCTCCTGAGCACAGCAGCCTGTTATTACTCTCTTCCACCACTGAGAATCTTTACTGTAGAAATAATTTTTAAAATTACCTCCTCTTCCCTTTCCAGAATGAAAAATGAAACCACGAGAATGTGTAAATATACCCAGGATTATTTTTTTTAATGGTTTTCTATGGATTGGGTGTTTTTTTCCTTCTCATTTACTTCTGGAAGCTAAATGTGAAGTTCTTACGATAGCGACGTCAGGTTGCTTGTGTAATATATTTTGTTTCCTCCCATCATTGTGCTTCTCATGAGATTTTTTTTCAGAGTAACCCTGCTCAAGGGGCCATAGCAATTTAAATTAGATGCAAGTTATTAATGAAGAGTGAAGGCTTTTATAGAAATTAACAAAAATTGAAAGCTATACCTGTTATTAAGAACAGTAGTAATTAATAAGGGAAGTAATGTACGTCAATCTAACAAGATAACTATCAGAAACTATGCATTGCAAAACTCTATAATATTGCAGGAGATCTGGATCTGACAAGATTTTTAATAAACAACAACTAAAAAATGCAAATTGTCTATTTGAAAAGAGATAAACGTGTGCCACTAGCATTTTGGGAACAGAGATAATTTTAACAATGAGCTTGTAACCCAAAGATGGAAAGCTGTGGAAAGATTTTTAGACAGCTTCTGAATTTGTTGGGCTGGGCTCAGCTTTGCTTTTATAGAGAGTAATGTGTGGCAGTAGCTCTCTGGGACATAAAACAGAATAAAGAAAGAAGGGAGGTCGGCCTTGGAGCCCAAGTTCATTTGCATGTAGAGTTCACTCATTTTCATTAGCGGGTTACTCAAACACAGAGATGTCATTTGCATGGCAAAGTACCTGCTTTAGTGGACTGGATGGCCTACGAATTCAGCACTCCGTTCAACTGGAATGCTTTTTAAGAGGTTTGGCACAAGAAATTCAGAAACAAACAAAAAAAAAAATATGAAGGGAAGGGTGTTCAAGTTAGCTGAAAGTATATTCTAGGCACAAAACCTGTTCATAAATGGCATTAGTAGGAAGTTCTTTCATGTGAATTTGGGAGGATAAAAGTGTATGTAAGTTAGAACAACATAAATCAGGAAACCAGAGTGAGTCACTACTTAAAAGGACATAAGAAGGGCAAGAGTTGCTCTAAAAATATGTACAAAAAGGAAACAAATGCAAGTATTGAACTTCTTATTTACAAGAGAAATTCATAACTAACAAATGGCAAGAATGAAAAGAGAATATTTATGGCTTAACTTGCTTCATTTATCCTTAAATCCACAAATATATTCCTACCCTGTGGTAATAATGTACTTACAATAATAGCCAAGGAAGGTGGTGAGGCAAAGAGCAGAACACAAAATTAAATGGGGTACAGAAAATTGGGTCTAAAATTTGCTTCTTGTCTCAATTATCAATGATCTGTGCTGAATGTATTACCTGTTTAAAATGAAGGGAGTCAGGGAAGCACCGTTCAGTATGGTTTATTACAGCTAAGTAGGAAGCTCCTGCCAGAACACAACGGAGCTGGAGCTGCTGCACACTCCAACCATCCAGGCTGAAGCCTGAAATGAATGTCAGCAGGAGAGCACCAAACATAATGGGACTACACATGTCTGGTGGCACCGGGACAGAGTGTGGTGGACCACGATGGACTCCTCCTCCTCCTCCTCCTCCTGTGTATCGTTCCTGCAGCACGCAGGCAGCGGTTCTTGCAAAGCAAGGATAATTTGTACCTGCTTTGCCATGATTCCCCTGGCAGAAATGTTACAGAGCAGGTGATGCTCTGGGTTTGGGACTGGTACCTTCTCTCCTGAAAGTCATGAGGGAGCAGGCTCTTCTCAGCTAACCACCCTGCCTCCTCTAGAAGCTGACTGCCCATGGAGTGTCCCTCACTACCTGCAAACTGTCCCAGAATGAACTTGCCTTTTACCCTTCTGTAGCAAGAAGGTTGGGAGACACTTGCTAACAGAAGCTAATGAGGAAATTAAGTTAAGAGGTGATTCAACCCTCGTTAGAAGAAAACTGGAGAGCAGGAAGGTTGGAGCCAATCAGAAGAAATGTCAGTGATGGAGGAGGACACAGCTAGTGAGAGTAAACCTGGGGGGACTCTGTGAGAAACCACTGCCTGGTATTTTATTATCACGTGGTCATTGAGGAGTGTCCAAAGTGAAGATAGAGAACAAGGAATTTTGCCTTCCTACAGCAAATAACTGCAGCTACTATTCCTTTATGTGAGCACAACACGTATACTGCACCCACTATATGGAGGCAGCAACACAGACTACCAGAGCTGGTGACCCTGCAATACGACCTGGGTGTGATGAAACAGCCACACCAATTTTTGTTGAAGGCCAAAAATACTCTTCTTGTCTAATCAGACTGTTGTTGCATACCATGCATTATACATTACCTTCTAAGACAAGTTCTGATTTTTAGGCTGTTACTTAAGTTTCCCTTACCAGAGTGGTCACTGCACACATTTCTCTGAGCTGATAGTGACTGTATGGGGATCCCTTCCTTTCTTAGGCGGTGAATATCAGTTGCAATTCAAACCCAAAGTTCAGAATTGGTAAGAACAGCCCATCAGTGCTTGAGAGATCCCCTGCAGTTCCACAGGACATCACGTGACGTCACGTGCAGTGTCAGAGCTGAGCTACTGGGTAACACAGGACACAAGAGGACACAGTTTTTTTACACCCCTGGAAGGTACACTGGTAGCAAAATGGAGAAATCGAAACACTTGGGAGAGGACAAATATTTTTAAGGGCTTTCTGCCAACAGTTTGAGAGATGAGAAAAATAAGATCAGACAACTCAGCATCCCAACTGTGCAAAACTATTTGCAAAGAGGTTGACACAAGCAGTCCTACTCATTGGATGTTGGTGTATAGACTGAGCATGTTGGGGACAGGATTGAGTAGAGAACTGTACAAAGTTTTGAGAAAGAGAGGGGAAAATACTAAGACCGCAGATACAGACGGGACAACAAATTCAGGTGAAGGTAGGACCCAGGTATTGCCGGATTTGATAGCTGATGGATTTTGTTCACTAAATAGGCATTGAAATATGGGAAAGGATATGGCGGTGCAACCAAAGAATAACAAATTTAGTTATTTAAGAATATGCAGCACTTCAGACAACCACAAGCCCATTAGCCTGACCTCTGTGTTACAGAGGGTGCTAGACCAAACTGTGAACGAAAGAATGAAGAATGGAAAGGAAAGGGACAAACTGCACCAGACTAAATGAGGTCAATTTGATATCTGTATGAAACAAAGTAATTAAAGGTCTAGAGTAAGCAGGCACAATATACCTAACCTGAGTGAACTTGAGTGAGACATTTAAAGCAGACCACACTGGAGAAGACAGGAGCTAGTTAAATCACAGAGCGAGTAAGGAACTGGCTAATGCAAAGCAGTGAGCGGTGAACAAACTTCTTGATGACATGAATTTTGAGGCATTGCCAATATCTGAGGAAGATCAGGGTATTTTATGGGAATAACTGAATGATCATGAGGCTTGGAAAGATAGAAATAGTTTAAATTCAAATGCGCCACGTGCAAAAGTGCAAATCATGCCTTAGTAAAAAGATAGCAAAAGTGACTGCTCCAAGCTGACTCACCATCAGCTGAGAGCTAAAAATGATAAAAATGTCTGGGCAAACCAGTGCATTGTTAGAAATAAAAGAAAAGAAGAAAAAAAAAGGGAGAAAAGAATAATCCAAGGATTTCTCAGTTATAGCATTTCCGGGGGAGATAAAGATGCGTTAATGTGACTGCACAAAGTATTGAGGAAATTCCATCTGGAGAAGAATTTATAATTCCAATCATTCACACTCAAAAAGAAAAAGTCACACTGAAATGCAGGAAAGGAATAAGCCTGTCTGTCTTTCCAAGTGAGACCGAAACAGTCTGCTCTGTTTGGCTTAGCAAAATGAAGCTTGAAATCGAACATATTTTTGCAAAGTGGGGTAAATTCCATGAAAAAACCTGTAGGTCACTGTAGTAGCAGAGATAGGGGCATGAAAACAAATATACAAATACCAAATACTTTTAGACTGCAGTTAGGGATGAGTTATAGCATAAAATGAATAAGGAAGGGGCTAATGGGAAGTGGAAGAGTGAGATAATGAAATTTCCCAATGGCACAGATTTTGAGGCAAGTCAATAAAATGGAGTTTTGGAATAGCCTTCTAAAATTAAGTTACAGGAATAAAAAGGACCAAAATTTAAAACCCTAATACACTTAAGACAGAACTCCATGAGTTCATGAAAGAAATACTGATGTGGTTGACTGAGCTAGGAGGAGGCTGGACTTCCTGACCCTTGCAGTCATACATTCTCACACTCCTTCTTTAGACATGCGTAACTTTATGTTAAAGCCTTCCAAAAGCCATGAGTTACACTGGATGTTCAAAAACACTTGACCATTCCAGATGTTTCTCTTCCGAGGAAAACAACTAAACACCCCAAAGCTCACTGTCAAATTTAGAAAGGGCTTCATTGTGAGTAAATATATCCTTCTTTAGTTCATCTTTTTGACAGTTACGAAATGTAGCTAAGGAGGAAAATGAACCTCTCTGCCCCCCCTCCATTCTTGACTTGTAAGCCACAAGGAATTAGACATTCTTCCTTTTCCTTCTTAAGTGTGCAACACAGCCCCGTGATTTATACCCTTTAAAAGGGATTCTACAAAGGAAAATCCTTCCAGGAGCCCCAATGAAGGCCATTACGTGCTCTTAACATGCGATTAATGTATGTTTCAAATTAGCGAGTCTCGTTATTAATGCTCTGCTGTTATGCTTATCTGATGTTTCCTTATATGAAACAATGAAACAAAATAAATGAACCCTTGTTCAGCAGGAGCTGTCAAATTAGAAACGGTTACAAAGTAATAATTAGGGAAAATGGATCACAGTGTTCAGGCTTCAGCAATGATTGTCCCTCTGTGGGCCATTAACAAAATCTAGTCATTGGATCTGCATGCAATTTTAATGAAGCCACAAGTAAACAAACTGCAAAACGATGTGGGCAGGAGTTTGCTCACTTTATGAGGCAGACTTTCATATGATACTGGGTTGGTTTTTTTTCTCCTCTTTTCCTACTCTTTGCTCCTTATGCTAGCAATTCTAGTTAGGGAGGATTAATTTAAGATTTCTTCTCACACATTTGAAAAATGGTGATGTCTTCTGATCCCTATAGTATAGGTTAGCTGCAGTTATATCAGTGGTCTAGGCTGCATTTTTAATATTTATTTACTTAGGAAAATGAAGGAATCATAAGGATGATCTCGAGATGCTGTAACAAATCTACCCAGATGAGCGTAAGGCTCTGGCGCAGGGTGGATTGATGCCAAACACCAGCCAGCAACCAGCTCCACCAAGCCACCCTTCCAGAGAGGTTTGCACTGATTTCTCCCCTCCCGATGGCCACGCAAGAAGAAACTGCGGGTATTTCAGCTTCCCGCATTTGCGGGAGGACGGAGGAGGTTTGCTCCTTTTCTTTTTTTTTTTTTATTTTTTTATTTTTTTTTTTTATTTAAAGAAAGTCGCCTGCAGCCCGGCTGCCTGGTAGCAGGCGAGGAGAGGCGAGGCGGGGGGTGACAGCCCCGGTGCCGGTGCGGGCGCTGGGGAACAAGCGCTCCCGGCTTTGCGGGGAGCGGAGCTTCGCTGCCCCACCTGGTGGCCGCGGGAGGAGGAAAGCGGTGGAGGAAAGGATGAGCAGATCGGCGTGGGGACGGGACTCTCCCGGGGCCGCTTGTTGTTTCAACACTTCTCCACTAATTAGTTAGTTTATGGGGGGGCGGGGGGAGGGGTGTCAAAGGGGCTTCGGTGCTTTTGCTTGCCTTCAGTGGATCTTGATAGCGTTTGAGAGTGTTGATAGAGCTAGTGATGGTGCTTATTAAGTTCTTTTATTTTCTTGATAAGCAGTTAAAAAGAGAGATAAATCCCCTGGTTTCTCAAGCAGCAATACCATTGCTTTCAATAGCTCTGATACTCCTTCATTTAAAGACTTATAAACCATTTCTGTGTTTTCCCAGAAATTCCCTTTGGGGAACCTACTGACAAATGTAAACTGGCCTTTCCATTTGGGCTGAAGAACCCCGCTGGTTCTGATTTTTTTATGAAATATCTGGAATTGGAAACTCCATGCTCTGAAAAAATATATTTTTGTACAGCAAAAGAAAAGGAGTTTGAGTCCTAAAAATACTTAACATCCAGAGAGCTTTGAGGAAGATATTCCAGTTATGGGGCCTTCTGTCCATCACTCATTTTGGGCAATGAGTGAGCTGGGCAGGCTGCTCAGCAGCTCCTGTGTTTCCTCTCTGGGGCTTCCTCAGGCCACCACTGACTTTGCAAAGCCGACACAGGTAGAGACGGGGGTTCGTTCTGTCCCCCTGGGCAAAGTCTGTCCACGCTCAAGACTTGCTTCCCCCCTGAATGCATTCATCAAGGCCTGCAACAGCACAAGAGGCTGAAATTAAGTAGCCCAGGGGTCACACGCAGAGGAGCCTATTCATTATCACTAAATAAAAGCCATTGCTCTCATCAGTTTATAAAAACATGCTAAGGCAATGAGCCAGGCAGAGAGGCCATTGCAATGAGAGGGAAGCTGCTGTGGACTTGCAGGGATGCGTGCATTTTTTTTCCAGCTGTAGAGTTCTGTGTCCCTGGGATGCTGCAACGTCTGTTGCAGTGCTATACGGCAAATCTCAGCTGCTATGGCAAAGCAGCGAGTGGCAAAGCTCTGGAGGTAATATAGCAGGAAACAACTGGGTATGGGTTGACTTTGAGTCAAGCGCCACTATCCCAAGTCTAATTGCAAGGCAGACAGCAAGTACTGAGATTTGAAGGGTATAAGCATTGGCACTTGCACTGAGCCAGCTAGCTTGTGAAGTTATTAAGTGTCCTCTTTTTGTTTTCTGTTTTCTTCAGATGTTTTTGAAAGGTGTTAGTCTGAGGCAGAGTCACCTGTAGATATGCTGGATGAAACTTATATTGTCCCTTGTGACAGGAGTTCAAATCTTGGGTGGCAGATGCCTTACAAGAAAAGAAAATGCTTGTCTTTGCTTCACTTCCACTTGATTGCACTTCCGCCATATTTACCTGGCAAATGCATATACAGAGCTCAAACTCACAAGTGCCACTGCCCCGACCACTGCGCATACACCATTCACGTGTAAAGCCCAGGTGCAATTCAGCTGATATCCCCAGTGCTTCCAGTTCAAGCATCACATTATATGTTTCTCTGGATCCTTAAGCATGCTCTGTGATGCCATATGATGTGGCCAGTGACTGTGGGCTACAAAGCCCATCCCTGTTTGGATGATGCATTTCAAAGCCAGATTTGATAAACTGTCCCAAGAAATAAGATGACTGGACAAAAATAGGTTCAATTTAGAATTCTGTAAGTGAATTTAAACTGTAAAACTGACATGAAGTTGAAAGCTAGGACTGTGAAACCTTCACACATACCATAAAATTACTTTTATTGATTTATTTCCTCTAACCTCAGATTAAGTTATTTCTCTTTATTTTAAACGACAGATATTTTTTTCCTGTCCTTTTCTGCCGACTGGCTGTTGTGGTTTTGTTTTGTTTTGTTTTTTAAAAAAGAATTCTTTTATGAGATAAACCTAAAGATCCTAATGCTACGTTGACCCTACAGCAATGAAGTAGCCTCACAGAAATAACCGTCTCCCTCCCACCTAATCCTCATGCAAGTTTCTTGTACAAGAAAATTTTACAAGCGTTGAGAAAGACACAGGTTTTGCAAACAAGATGTAGATGTCAAAAAAACCCAAGAGAGAAATGAAAATGACATTCTTCTTATCTTACTTTTCTCTTTAGTACCTGTCAAGAGCTTAGGCTAATGGAAACCACTGTCTCTGAGTTTTTAAATGGCTTTTTCTATCATTTCATCATTAACAAAAACCCTAGAATTAAAGGGCAGCATTAAGCAAACTCATTAAAAAATATATTCTATATCCAAATAGCCATAAAAGTACAGACTCCTCTCCTATCACTGTATGTCAAACCTGGAACATTCCAAGCTTTGGAGGAAGTCGTCTCATCCTAACCCTGCACTGAGACCCGGTTGTGCATCAGGACCCTCAGCACCTCTCTTTCCTGGTCCTTGTTCACACTTGGTGAGAAGGAGGATGGCTGGGGAGGCAGGAACCATCACCAGCTCCCATCGTGGCTCACCAGAGGACCGTGAGCTTGTGGGAAGCTGCAGTGCCCTCCCACAACTCAGTGCTTATATAGCCACCAGGTCCTGCTCCAGGACCCGGAGTGCTCAGCTCTGGACAGAGACTGGAAGTGCCTCAGGTGAATTCCCTGTCAGACTACTTGCTCCATGCAAAGAAATATAAAAGCATGTCTTACCTTATTTCAGTATCATTGGGTGGGTTTGTTTCCCACCACAAGATAAATAATCCTCTTCTACTGGTGAAGATAGTTTTCTTTTTGCTATCAGTACTATATTTTTCTAGAACAAACTGATAAAAAAGTCGCTCAAATAAGTGTGTCTGCAACTGGCATCACACACATAAATTCAACCGCAGGGAACTTTCGCATATTTTTATTAAATTCTCTTTACCCATCAGGGATTCCTACATCTACAGAGAAGGACCATTCATTGAAAGATGTAGGAAATAAAAAAATCTTATCACTTGTCAGCTTTCACTCCTGATATGCTATATGACCTACTATAAAGACAGAGAATGAAGAAATTCAACTGTCCCTATGTCAGCTGAGCAACTTCTCTCTTTTGCTGAAAGTTGTTATTTTCTCACTGACCATTTCTAGGAGATAAAAAGATGGTGCTTCAAAACACATTTTCCTTCATTTTATTTTTAAAGGAGAGCAAGCTGAAAAGACTCCTGTGACATGGGCCTGTACTGATGCGCTGTATCATTAAAGGTCTGGTTTGTATCGATGGATTGCTGTGTGAAAACAAACATAAGGAAAGGTGGCATGGGAGAAATTCTGGTTCCTTTTTCAAATCTACTTTGCTTTTGTAGTGTGATCCACAGTCTCCAGTGGCAACACAGGCCACAGTTCCCTGCAGGAAACTTGGAACAAAAGCAGAGGTCTTGAATAAAATATTCCGTGAGGCTTGTTCCTGTTGCTTGCTAGTGGAGTTAAGTCAGTGCTTTCACAGTTGTATGAAAGCAGACTTCTCTTAAAGATGTCACTGTAGGCTGTCTGTTTGTTTCCACTACGAATTCTCTCTTTGTAACTGACAGCTAAATAAACCATTTGGTATCACTGTTAACTTAAAGCCTGCTGCTGATCACCTAGCAGGAAGCAAGTCAAATTCTACATGTTGTTTTTCTAAAGTAAGAATTTCCAGCTACAGTCCTCTCTACAGCACTCATTTAGCACCGTGTACCCACAGAGCCCCAGCTTAGATACCGTGTTTTTTCTGATTAGTTAACTCTTTCTCGGGCTACATTATTTGCAGAATATTGTCTCTAAATAACCGTCATCTGTGACTGAATTCCCACTGAAACAGAAGAATACGCGATATGAAAAGTGAGATTAATATATGGCACACAGACAATTTGCTGACAACCTGATGGATGACTCGATTGCGGCTTTGGAGAAAAAATGTTATAGGACTAAATTCAGAATGTAAGTCAGCCTGGAGGCTGTCTAATTTACTGTGGCTTACATCAATTCTAAGTAAAGACTGGAGGCACTGTGCACATGTCAAACACATCTCAATCATCCAAAATCTGGTGCTCTTGGTTTCCTTTATCACTACCTGAAATTTCCTTAAAGCCAAGAGGTATGTGCTCTTACCTTCCTATACATTTACTAAAGCACGCAATTTCTTGCCACAATGAGGCAGCAAATTTACCAAAGGCTTATCAACTAATCCCAGCTGCAAGAATTTAACAGAGAATTATAAGAATAATAAGAACTATAATTTCTAAAAATACGAACTATAAATAACATAAATTTATAAATAATATAAATTTCTATAAATAAGAACTATAAATTCATAATTATAAGAATTAAAAAGAACTATACAAGGAGGAACACCCAGATCAGAAGCTCTTGATCTGAAAATGGCAGCTCTGCCAAAACAGGCGCTCAACAAAAAGAAGCACAGAGATTGAGTTACTTCAGTGTTGAAGCTGTTGGTCTTTGGCAAGCTTTGGGAAGTCCGAAACGTTGGCAAATGGCAGGTTATCATCCTCTTATATGGCTTTAGACTTTCCATAAACTCCCTAAGGCCCAGGCACCATATATGCATGGACTTTGTGAAATGCAGTGCATGGAGACGGTCGTAGAAAGCTGATGGCCACACAGAGGTTAGTGCAACATGAGATGGCATCTGCTGTGCCCTGCACAAGCAGAAATTCCCATAGGAGAGATGGAGGATTGGTCTTCCCCAGAGCTGACAGACAAGCTGTGCCCTTGCACAGAAGGCAGAGTCCTCTCTTTCTCCCCCTTTGCAAAATCTTGCCCGCACTGGAATTAAGCACTCTGCCTTCACAGACAGTTTGAAAAACAAGGACTTCAGAGGAAGAGACCCTCACAACATTTTTGTCTGAGGCAAAATCTCAAATATTAAGTTCTTGAAAATATAAACATAATTATCCCATCCCTGCAGTTAATGAAAGTCAAGTCTGGGTCCAAATTCACCCCTACGCCACCCAGAAGTCTGCAGCCACAAAACCCTGAATTATGGCCCCGGAACTCCAGGTCAGGCATCATAGTCCGAGTTCAGCAGACAGCAATAGAAAAAGCAAAATGTTCAAAATGTTCCTTAAAAAATGTTCATTACCCCCAACAAACTGGTGTGTTCGTGTTGCCAAGCAGCTGTGCTGCATCTCCGCACCTCCAAGACCCATGGGTCAAAACCCAACGTCAACAGAAAAGTTTGAGAATCTAGTCAGGATTATGGCACTTGAATATTGATAAGAAAAAAGATAGAAGAGGGTATATATCTGCAGCCTTATTTTTTGGATTAATATTGTTCTCGATGGGGCTACCAGTATTAGAGCCAGGTGTTTTTCAAAACCTCAAGACAAATACAGGTGGTTTTCACCTTGCAAAGACTTGGTTATGTAATTTGCAGGTCAAACAGATATTTTTCAGCTACTGTAGAAACACTTACAAAAACCCCGAAGTGTTGGGTCCTGGCCCTCACTGACTTTTTCCAGAGGGAAGCAGCACTGGTTTTCACCAGTAACAGCAGATACTTTCTATTCTGTTCCCAAGTCAGTGTATTTTCTTCATGTTTCCTCTTATCAAATGCCATGCTGTCCTAGAATATAATTTCTGTCTCATGACAGGTAGCCCAGAGTGGATTATACCTTTCCTTTGTACCCTTTTCAGGTGACAGTCCTTTCTGTCTTCAAGGCTGAGTAGAAGTGGAAGGAAGGGTAGATGGAGATGGCACTGCCTGCTGAGCCCTGCCTCTGCCATGCCATTCAACAGAGAAGATTCAGCAGCCAGGAGAAACGCCATGGGCTGGAGGCAGGCTACAGCGGGCCTGGAGGCAAGTTATGGAGGTGGACGGACATGAGGCAGGAACTGGGTGCCACTTGAATAACTGGTTTAATTGGCTCTTCTCCAGAACAGCCCTTGAAGGAGTTAAATGGAAATAGGAACTGCACTGGGAGATCAATGTAAGCCCAGGGAATTTCAAAGTTAATAACTAAACACAAGGAGATTAGAAAGTCCCGTAATTTAAGAGAAGAGGGAGAGAGGGGAAAGCAGACTAACGCATTTCTGCACTTAAGCTCCCAAAGTTTGCTCATCACCTTTACAAGCAACACACCGAACTTCACCAAGTAAAAGAATTGCAGCAGTTTATCAGGCAGATGTTGTGCTTTTATCACAAAATCTCACTAGCAAGATGAAAGTAGGTGACAGATAGAGCAGTCGGATAGCACAGAAACATCCTCTCTGCCAGCAGTGGAGCAGGATTAACCAGAGGGGTGAAGATTTGTAACAGAGACCACAGTGCCGTTGGTAGAGCATTCACTGTCAATGCAGAGCAGGAGCAATGTGGAAGCCAGTGCACTGGTTCAAAGAAAGATGTAGCCATTACTCACAGATCTCTGAAACAACAAAAAGAGAGAACGAGATGAAAGTAAAGCAGGCCAGGGAGGAGGCAGAGACAATTCTTGAGGCGGAGATGGCCAACATGGGGAAAAAGATATTAGTCACAGGGTCAATGAGAAAGATGTTGTGTTTCATTTTGCAAATCATATATGAAATCTGCTATCAAGAAACAAAGTAAAGCTTTTAAATAGTATGTTTGCAAGTTCAAGCACAATCAAATATAACATGGTAAAAATCTAAGTTACTGAAAAGGTGATTTGAAATAATCATGCAAGCACAAGAAAGCTATTAAGCTCTTGATAGCTCTGGCAAAGAGGGCAATAAGGGCATATCCAATTTAGATTACAAACAGTGAGAACCATCATGTTTTAGACTGCATTATACATTGCCTGTGGAGTGATTTATTTCATTGAGGGATTGTAGCAAGTGAGGTTGTAGCAAAACAGGGGATCACTCTCCAGAAAATGCTGTTGTCCCTGGGCGTGGCACACTGCGTTTGCACTTTTCTTATGCTTCCTCATCAATAACTTCTTGTGTAATTAACCAAAACTGGTGAGGCCTGTGCTCAAATTAGACAGCTTCAAAGGCAGTGGTCCCTCTCTCAGTCAAGTGAAAACACAAGGCAGCTGAGAGGCAGCAGCTAAAAGAGATGTCATGGCTGCTCCCGCCATACCCAGATTTGCAAGCACTTGACTTTAACAGTGAAAGTCTATACAAACCGGCACGGTTCATGCAGTGCAGTTTTTGGCTCTGGGACCCTGTTTTCTTCTGCTGTGGTCTTTCACTTCCTAATTCTCATTCTCCCTCAAATTCTCCTGCTGAGCAGAGGACCCCAGGCAGCAGGCAGGCAGCACAGTCCTGCACACCACATCATGCTTGGCAAGGCTCCTCCTGGGGCGGGGCTGGGGCTTGGGGGGGCATTGCTACTGCTGTAGCATTTGAGTAGATGGTTGACTGAAGAGTGCCTGATTTTGGCTGTTTTCCCTCTGTCCCTGGAACACATGCTCCCTCTTGGTTGTTGCTGAAGGAGGACCCCAATTTGCTGGCAGGGCTAGGCAAAGAGGTTTGTGCACCTGGGGCTCTGTAGGACCTTTGAAGAGCTGACAGGCAATGCAGCTTGGAAACTCATTGGTCTGTGAAGGCAAAATAACTCCCACCAGGCAGAAAAATCATAAAGTCCTCACATTTATAGTCAGCCTGCCTGAAAAGGTATACCATGCTGCCCATGGGGATCTCATATAGTCATTTCATTCCCTGGAGACACTGCCCAGTGGTGAAGCTGTATTTTTTAAAATGTTCATAGTTATTTGGAGACTAGGCTTTACTGAAAGGGAAATAAACATCATCAGGGTACTAGGACATTGCCTATTGCTGCAAGTAAAGCTCAGATAAACTGTCTGTGACCCTGATTGTGAAGCCTGGGACGTCTCCTCAGCTAATGGAGAGTCACTCTGATCTCACTATTAGGAGCTGGCTGCATGGCATTACAACTACAGAGGTGCAGCAGAACCCACTGATGCCCCTCATTCCTCCTGGTCCCACTGATACGTCGCTGTTCCATGCCACCTGAGTGCCTGAAGGCACAGCTCCCCCATCCCAGAGCAGCTGCCAAACACCCAACAGGAGCCCCTCCAATGTGGGACTGTGGCAGAAAGCCCTGAGCACCTGCCCACCCTCCCTCTGCAACACTGAATATCACAGATGAACTGGGTTGGAAGACACAGAGGTTGCCCTGGTACAGCAGTCCACTTGCTCTCCAAAGACACCCATTAGAAATTTCAGGCAATTGAACAGATTTTTGTCACTGACTGGACAAATGCTGGGTCTCAAAAATGTCAAATATAGCCTGGCTGTCAGGACACAGATGCAGCAGCACATCGAGTCCAAAGCCAACCATTCTTACAAGTATGGGATTTTGTTTTAAGTCTCCGTTTCTTTTATAAATTGCAGGAAGAGTGGACTGTAGATAGCCGTACAAAGCAAGGTCAGCCCCTAGAGAACAGACATCAAATATTCAAAATAATGTGATTACAGAATGTGCCAACTTGAGGAGGAAATTTCTATTTTGGGAATACATGAGGAGCAACTCAAAGGCTTTTTGCTTCACCTCTTGTGCTCCACATGTGCTGCCTTTCTTGACATTTTCCTACAGCTTGATGTCCCCTGGAGAGCTGGCTGGGTTTGCTAGGTACAATAGGTCAGACTTACCAACATATGTTGGGATAACAGGGTTTCTGCACTTCCCCCTAGAAGCGTGGAGGTGAGTATAGGAGAAAATCTCCGTTCATTTACAGGAAAGCCGTTCTTAAGCAAGGCTAGGCAAATCCTGCACAACATTTAGTCTGAATATCACCACAAATGTTCAAATTATTTACCTCCAACATACTGTCTCTTTTATCTGTTCCCCTTCTGCAAATATTCATAAAACAGAGTTTTGCTGGCACAGCTATTTACAGGAAGAGAATATCAATATAACATGCGTAGAATATTCACGTAGTGGTAAAATTTTACATTTACGAGCACCAATATGTACACCAACACATTCATTAAGCCACATGAAAAAAGCACTGACACGTGACTTTTCCAGCCAATTACAAATAGCTATTGCATCTCAAGTCTTGCGTGTTCACAAGGTACTATAAATGAGCAGTCCAAAGACACAAATCCATTAACATTTGTAGAATGCACTGACTAACGCACAATTTTAATGAAATGGGACTGTGAAGTTATTTTTATTAGTGACATTTATGATTAAAGGAGTTCTGTGAATGCTGTAGCAGTAGAGAAAACTGCTATCCCACAAGTAGAGAAACAGGTTATAGTTACAGAATAAATTGCCATGTAATGTTATTCTCTGTAGTTTTATTTTCACTTTATAGTAGCACCTACAATGAAACTTTTTCCAACTGTCAACAACATTTCTTGACTTCCAGAAGACATAGCCCGGTCAATCCCAAATAATATCTGAGACCTCTGGTCTATTTTTTATATGGAAGCTGGGGGTTTTTTTAAGCTATTGTCTTCACCTTAATCATTACAGTATTTTTAATGCTAAAACATTAAAAGTAAATGCAAAATGGGGCTAGAAACAAATATTTGTAGCACTTTATTCTTGAAATGTACATTTTCTTGAAGCAGGACATACAAGCAACACTCCTTAAGAGTGACAAATGGCTCAGTCCTGCAGAGTGCTAAAGGACACTATAATGGGTAAGGAGTTTTTGAAGCAATTTTATATACAGCTCTACTATCATCCCTTTATTCCTTGATGCCAGGTTAATTATCATCTGAAGTGCAGGTAAGAGCACTAGCTGATAAGGACTTTCAGGGAATTGTTGCAGAGGTAAAGCTCTGAGCTATTACATGTAAAAGACCAGGTTATTGGGTGAAAAGATTTCAGTCAGTTTTTGAAGGAAAATAATGACATTTAAAGTAAACATATAATTAACCTACAGAGCTTGTGCATGTATATTGAAGATAATGAAGATTATTTAGAATACTGTCAGTAAGGTTTTTTAAAAAAGCTCTAAGATAAGTAAAACTGCTTGTTCTTTATGCAAAATCTCCAAAATACACTCAGTACAAGCACTTACTGTCAGTTAATAGCCAGTTCCCCCTTAAACAAAGCAAAACTTAATTTTACATGGAACATGCTGTGATTCCCCTCCCTGCCCCTCTTTCCTCTATTAGTTTTCTTCCTCCTGTGCCCTGAACAACTGACTGGTTTTCCCAATCCCGAAGCCTCTTCACTCAGAGCAAGCTTTGTGCAGGAGCCGTGGTCCCCTGGCAGTGCAAAGCACATGCTCCTTTGACCCTCATTCAGCAATGCGTGCTGCTGTACAACATTTTTAACTGCAATTAATGCCTCAGAACCTCCCATTCCGTGTTAGCACAGCATGCACAGCCTTCCTTCCCGCTTTTGGAGTGAAATGGGAACCCTGTATCTGAAGATGTAGCTGCTATTTCCACCTATTGGGGATAGCAGATTTCTTCCTTGGTTTTCGCACGTTCTAAAAGAACAATTTCTGTATCTTGTTGCAAGAGCATAGTACTTAATCTCATTTAGCATTTGTCCATTTTGTTTGCTGTGAAGAAAAGGATGAGAGGGATGGATTTTCTAGTATCTCAACCTGTAGAAAAGATACAGCACCATTTTACTCACAGGGATTTATTTTTTTCCTCAATGCACGACCAGTATGCTTTTTCTCTTCTTCATCAGACCAGCTGTCAGCCCCACCACGTTTAATCAGCACAGTCATATTTTAAACTTTGCAACTTCAAGAGAGCGTAGCTAACAGGCAGGTAAGATGCCTTACTGCCTTTTAGTCCAAAAACCATAGAATTCCCAGCATTCAGGTTTGCCAAATAAATATGGATGTCCGTCTGCTCTGGTCCTCTTTCAGATTATTTTTTTCTGTTCGTTTAGCTCAGGGACTGGAGCAGTAAGTGTGCCAGAGCTCAAATTGTAATGGCATGGGACAAAGCTAACTTGGCATCATCTCCAGAGGGCAAGGAAACATGTCATTGTTTCCCACCTGAGTACAGATATTATTTCAAGAATAAGATGTCACACTGAGAATACTTTAATTTTTAAGCTAGTTTCTGGGTTCTGAGGGATCACAGCTCTCACACGGGTGAGGTCCCTGTTACCACTATAAACAATTACTTCATCATTATTTGCTTTGCCAAAGTTTTACATGTCTCTTAATTTATTTACAAGCTTCTGAAAAGTGTCTATAACCTTGAACAATGAGGCCCCCCAGAGAATGGTGAAAGCAAATTTAATTGGGTAGCACCGTCTAAGGCTGTTTGCCAGAACTCTGTAGAATGGTCTGCTGAGGTTATACATTTTGCTCTGCTTAGTCTGTCTGTCATTTAATTTATTCCTGGCAGTGGGTAGACATCCAATATTCTAACAGTGCCTAGCTCCACGTAATAAATACAGGATCTCACAGTACTGCCTAGCTTTGTGCCTTGCACAACGGTGATGCAGGGGCCATGTGATTGACAGATGATTTCCACAGACAAGGTGTCAGTCTGCGCTGTCGCCTACACTTCATTCAGGTCCCCTGTGATGTGGAAACTGCGCAGAAGCTGTCCTGTGTTTATTCCTTGCACAGGATTGATTTTTGGAGAACTCAGGCTTGAGATCTCTCTCTCAGCTCTGCTCCGGGGATACATTGTCGTAAGCAGACACTGGACTTAATACACACCTCTGTCTGCCAGGTGGGGTGGGTTGAACCTGGCTGGACATCAGGTGCCCACCAAAGTTGCTCTACCACTCCCCTTCTCAGGTGGACAAGGGAGAGGAAATATAACAAAAGGCTCGTGGGTTCAGATAAGGACAGGGAGATCACTCACCAATTACCATGAGAGGCAAAACAGACTCAACTTAAGGAAAATTAATTTATTACCAATCCAATCAGAGTAGGGTAATGAGAAACAAAAACTAAATCTTAAAACACGTTCCCCACACTGCCTCTTTTCTTCCCAGCCTTCAATTCACTCCCAAATTCTCTGCCTCCCTCTCACCAGTGGTGCAGGGGGACAGGCAGTGGTGGTTGTGGTCAGTTCATCATATGTTGCCTCTGCTGCTCCTTCCTCCTCAGATGGAGGACTCCTCACACTCTTTCCTGGCTCCACCGTGGGGTCCTCCCACAGGAGACAGTCTTACACAAACTTCTGCAATGCGAGTCCTTCCCACTGTCTGCAGTTCTTCACAAACTGCTCCAGCGTGTGTCTTTCCACGGGGTGCAGAAACAGACTGATCCAGCATGGGCCACAAGTCCTGACAGCAAACCTGCTCCAGCACAGGCTTCTGTCTGCATGGGTCCACAGGTCCTTCCAGGAGCCTGCTCCAGTGCAGGGTTCCCATGGGGTCACAGCCTCCTTTGGGAGCATCCAACTGTTCTGGCGTTGGGTCCTCCACGGGCTGCAGGGGGACAGCCTGCCTCACCATGGTCTTCAGCACAAGCTGCAGGGGAATCTCTGCTCTGGCGCCTGGAGCACCTCCTCCCTCTCCTTCTTCACTGACCTTGCCGTCTGCACAGTTGTTTGTCTCACATATTCTCACTCCTTTCTCCAGCTGCTGTTTCACCCAGCAATTTCCCCCTCCCCCGCCTTCTTAAATACGTTCTTACAGAGGCACTACCACCATTGCTGATGGGCTCGGCCTTGGCCAGCAGCGGGTCCTTCTTGGAGCCGGCCGGCATTGGCTCTATCAGACATAGGGGAAGCTTCTAGCAGCTTCTCACAGAAGCCACCCCTGTAGCTCCCCCAATACCAAAACCTTGCCACTCAAACCCAATACACCAGGACAGAATGGGACTCGCAGCGCAATCCTCTGAAGGAGAACTAGCTTTATAGATCACATTAATCCTACCTCTGTGAAGTTTTATAACATTTGCATCACTGCTTTGGACCTTCTGGTCAATTTTTTGTATCCCTGATACACAGGTAATATTTCTACAAGGTTTCTCAGAATAGTCTGAAACTTGTTTGTGCACAAGGAAGAAAAATATGTTGTTTTCTTACTTCATAAGGTCTGAAAGGGGGAAAACAATAGATTCCATAATTCAATAGCATATTACAGTTTCAGACACAAGGGGTCTAGTTCTCTTGCAGTATTCCTATTTCTTCCTTACTTCTAAGAAAAAAACAATGTAACATAAGACATTTAGTGATTTCCTTACAGGATACAGCACCTTTTTGGTTTTTCTCCTTTTGTTAACTTTTTCTTCTACGCTGAAGGCTGACTGATCTTCTTTCTTTCTTCCTTCAGTGTTTCAGAGAAACAATTTCGGTGGGGTCTGTCCAGGAGTACAATCCTCCATGTCTTTGCATACTGTGACATATACTCTTTTGGTCTATTCTCATGCACACACAAAGCACCAGATAACTCCTGTTCCAAAGTAGTATCTCAGAATATGCCAAGTCCTGTTAGCATTGTCTTCTTCCATGTCAAAAAGCAGGAAAAATTCCTGTAAAAATTAAGTAGAGTCATTGATATCACGGTGGATACAATATTAACATCAAAAACCTTGACCGCTGTTGTTCCACATACATTTGTTCCTGTCATCGATGAAGTGAATATCAAAAAGTTATCTGTGAATATCAAAAAGTTATCTTGTAACATGAGATGAATCTCACTGTGGACTGTGACTTATACCAGCTTCAATTCTGTAGTGACAAATCTTCCAAAAGATGTCGTGATTCTGACTCTTATTTCTGCATATTCTTACTGACTGTGATGAGTTTGAATAAATATGGATGTTCCTTTTCCGTTAAGTTTTCAGTGAACCACTGAAATCAGGCTAAATGTGTCAAAAAACCCAAACAAACTAGATGTATATTTCTTTGCAGTTTTCCCTTCTCATTTGGCTGTAATTCTGTCCTTCCACTAGCATCATTTTCTTAGTTGTAGTTTCTTAATGGAGTATAATATGTAGATTAGAGACGCTCTTGGCAGAATCTCAGTACTGTGATATATTTATCTTGACAAAACCCATGTGAGGTCAGGAAATGCCTACTACACCCCTGGCAGATGCAGAACTGAGACACAGAGAGACTAAACGCTTTTTCTTGGGTTACAAGGGATAGTGAAGCCTTGTTTGCTTCTAAAATGTGCTGGCGACATAAAAATTGTTTCCCATTTTAACTCACGTTGATGAAAAACAGCATGAGCATTCATGCTGCAGTATCTCGATAAGACAAGTTCGGAAAGACAGTGAGCACAGCCATGAAAGCCAGGACACAGTCCTGGCATACCTATCAGCCTTTTTGCAGAGAGAGCACTGAGAAGGGTATTTTTATAACTTGGCAGGTCAGCAAGGAAGTATCTTGCCCATGGACACACACAGAATTCAAGATTTAGCTAAGTTCAGTTCTTAATAAGAAATACGAAGAAAAGGGAAAAGTACGAATGGGTATACGTGGAAAAGACACTGAAATCTGTCATTTCTGCTGCAGTTGATATCTGTTGTTAAAGTGTCTTGAAAAATCATGTTATGTATTGACAAAAAGTAACACTTTCGTTCTTCTGAGGCATCAGCTGAAAATGAGGAAAATAATGGACTTTGCATTTAGGCAACAAATACGTTTAGGATGGAGGATTTTCTTTTGCTACTTCAAATTTTATTTAAAAAAAAAAAAGCCAACTTAGTACCTTAGTTTTTTTGTCAGCACGCTTATGTTTTTTAGTACATTCTTTAAGTGGTGAGGTTTAAGTTTAAACGGTGAGGTGGATCGAGAGCTGGCTGTGTGACAGAACTCAGAGGGTTGTGATCAGCGGCATAGAGTCTAGTTGGAGGCCTGTAACCAGTGGTGTCCCTCAGGGGTCAATACTTGGTCCAATTTTGTTCAGTATATTCATTAATGACCTGGATGAGGGGACAGAGTGTATCCTCAGCAAGTTCGCTGATGATACCAAACTGGGAGGGGTGGCTGACACTCCAGAGGGCCGTGCTGCCATCCAGCGTGACCTGGACAGGCTGGAGAGCTGGGCAGAGAAGAACCTAATGAGGTTCAACAAAAGCAAGTGCAAGGTCCTCCACCTGGGGAGGAAGAATGCTAAGCACCAGTATAGGTTAGGGGTGGACATGCTGGGAAGTAGTTCTGAGGAGAAGGATCTGGGGGTCCTGGTAGACAGTAAATTATCCATGAGCCAACAATGTGCCCTTGTTGCCAAGAAGGCCAATGGAATCCTGGCATGCATAGGGAAGAGTGTGGCCGGTAGGTCAAAGGAGGTCATTCTCCCCCTCCGCTCTGCACTGGTAAGGCCACAACTGGAATACTGTGTCCAGTTTTGGGCTCCTCAGTTCAAGAGGGACAGGGAACTGCTGGAGCGAGTCCAGCAAAGGGCAAGTAAGATGATTATGGGACTGGAGCATCTCCCTTATGAGGAAAGGCTGAAAGAGCTGGGACTCTTTAGCCTGGAGAAGAGAAGGCTGAGGGGAGACCTTATTATGGCATACAAGTATCTAAAGGGTGGGTTTAAGGAGGATGGTGCCAGACTCTTTTCATTGGTTCCCAGTGACAGGACGAGGGGCAACGGGCACAAGTTAGAACGCAGGAAGTTCCGTTCAAATACACGGAAAAACTTCTTTACAGTGAGTGTGACAGAGCACTGGAACAGGCTGCCCAGGGAGGTTTGGAGTCCCCTTCTCTGGAGATTTTCAAGACTCGCCTGGATGCAGCCCTGAGTGATGTGCTCTAGGCAATCCTGCTTTAGCAGGGGAGTTGGACTAGATGATCTCTAGAGGTCCCTTCCAACTCTGAAGTTTCTGTGATTCTATGTGATATCTCTCACTACAGTTATGTAATATTATGAAAATCATTTCAATAGCACATTAAAAAGCACTGTGCTCTGAAAATATATAGTGGTAAAGACTAAGACTTTCTTTCTTAATAAGAAAGCCCGAAACTCTATTTTTCAATAACACAAGGTAGTAATAATCTGAGTTTTTTATGTTTTCCATTCAGAAACATCTTGAAAAATAAAAATGATCTTTTTTGTGAAATATAATTTTTTTACTTTTTTCAAGTTATGAGATTTTCTTTAGTCAAAAACTCACAAAAATGTGGTTTTTTTGCTTTGCCTTGTTGTTTTCCCCTAATTATCACAGGGGAAATGAGGAAAAAAGTGAAACCATAGATGAAGTTCTAAACCACTAAAAGAATAGATATTCTGGTCTTCAAAAACCAAAAATATGGTTTCTGTTTTTATTTCATCACTGGGAAAACAAATAAACAAAAAAAATCTAACATTTCAAAAGTTTTAAAACACTTTTCGAACTATTAGACATTATTTTTATGCTACCCACCACATATAATTTACATCTTGTTTGAAATGAAAAGAGAAGTTTGCTCTTGATTTCAAGATTTCGTCCAGTGTTTCAAGATCAATGAATAAAACAGCGTGAGATCAATGATAAGGCAACCATTGCATATTCGATCCATTCCATCTTCCCTTAAGTTTTTTCTTCCAAAAGAATGGAATAACTACAAGGGGGGAGAAAAAAGCAACAAACAAAAACAAATAAAAAAACCACAAAAACCGCAAAACCCAACAAAAACCAAACCAACAAAAAGAAAAGCTCTAGTAGGAATTCTAAGACAGACCCTAACTATAGTGAGACAGACCCTAACTGTAGTGAATTGCATCCTTTCTTACCTTATCAATTACAGGCTTTTTTAATTAGTTTGCACAACCTATGCAGTGGAATGTGCCATTCAGAGTGTGGTTTTCTAATTAGCGACGAGGCTTGCTGCAGTATCTGCTGTGCAAACCCCAGGAACAGTGATATGCCCTGACACAGGGAGAGAACTCCCTCCACAAAACTGACAGCAAGATCAGAAATCAGTAACACTTGTAAGTGCTTTTTACCACTGCTCCACAGAGATGGGAAGAGCAGAGCAAGCCACTGCATATCCCTACAGGGGACTTAGATTCAAGTAGGGTCCAACAACCGGCATTGTCCAAATGTCTAAAATCCACTTTTCGCTCTTTCACACAATACAGAGTCAGAGCGAACCAGCTCTGTTTGTATTTTAAGACATACGCTGTTACCCACGAAGTCTTATTGGGTCCGAGGTGGAAGGACAGGATAAAAGCTTTCCAGCTTCACAACATGTGGCACATGGCTGCTGAATGACATTTAGCGTCCGACATCCCTCTCGTCTTTCATCTACTGCAGGTACAGCAGAGCTAACTGATCCATCAGTTTCTGAGTCATAAGCGGTTGTTGGCTCGCGTAGCTCGTGCTTGAGCAAAGGTTTCCCTGCGAGTGGTGATACTCGCTCAGCTCATGGCTGGGGAGATGCTGAAGGCAACAGTCTGAGGCTGGCATTTAATAATGAGCTGCAATTCACAGGTGAAGGCAGACCACCTATTTAGGTGATCCATTGCTCAAAACGCTCTGCTTGCCATTGGTGGCTGGGGTGCTCCTATTTCCATCTCAATTTCAAAGAAAAAGGGTTTTCTCTTCCCACTGTAATAGGTGCTTTGTCCCATTATAGTTACAGTCAAAGGTCTCTCTTTTTCTTTTTGTTTTCACTGTTCAGCACCTTTGCTCCCATTTTGCTCATGATGATATTCAATAATAGCAACTACGAGGAGCTTCTTGTACAAGCTCTGCTCTGATTTATAACACAAGGCTATGGCCATAGGCAGCTGAGGGTAAGTCGATCTGTAAGCACAGCAAATCTGGAGGCAAGTAAGTTGAGAAGGTTGCAGTCTTTCTGATACAAGCATAATCGACAACCCCTCAAAAAGAGAAAATGGAAACATTTTGCACACCCTATTTTGGGAAATCTCTCCTTTCCCTTTCCCTCCCTCCGTGCTCACACAAGTTTTATTTTTAAATCTGCAGACACAGTAGTGCAATTTTCATCACTATGATAGTGGCTGTGGAACGGCAATTTACATCACACTGGTATTTTGTGGGAACTCAACTCTTCTTTGTGAGGAACTTGCTCCGTTAGTAAGCTTATATTTAATATCCTCCCTGCCTATATTAACCGGCGTATTTAAGATTTAAGGCAATTTCTGTTGCAGTGCAACCCATGCAAAGTTGCTTAATTTACCACCATTTGTATTCAGAAGAGTATTGGTGCTAATGAAAGAAAAATATACTCCACCACAAATACTTCCTGAGTCACAAACATTAATAACATTTATGTTTGGGGCTTTTTTTTGCTGTTGTTGCCAGTACCACACTCTGTCTTCCCAAGCACATTAGCCTTGCTCGGTGCACACACAAGAAATTAATTACAGTATCTCTATATTTGTGGTACTTTTGCTCTCCGGAAGCCGTAAATCTCTGCTGAAGCTCCCAAAATTTTTCCTCCACTGATGTTTGAATAGATAGCGATGGTTGGTTCAAAGGCCCTTATATGTGCTTACAGCAGAGCTTCTTCCAGCAGTCTCTTGGGAGCCCACAGCTCCCAAGGACTGGCTCAGGAACTGGAGCTCCAATTTTCAGTGCTCTTTGCTGCACCTGAATAGCGTATCTGACATAATCTGAGATGGGTGGTGCGAATAACACCACTTTATGTTATGAACTGGCATCATTAGTGTTGGAATAAGAACAGTCCGTCATTTTTGCTAGCCTGGATACATAAATTACAGATATCATACAGGTATTAATTTTCGACTACAAACGCCATGTTTACAGAGTATCTTAAGTGCTTTCTTTTACGGCAAAGCTCAGAAACAACACGGTATGTGCAAAGATTCAACAATAGTTGTGTCTTCTGCGATAATTTTGTTTTCTCTGCTCTTTACAATTTCACTGTAAAGACCAATATAATAGACATACTTCTCTGCTACAACCTTGAGGAGAAAAAGGGATTCTGACCTCCTGGATTAGCCCTGGGTGATCCAGCCTAACAGTCGAAGGACATTACCATGGATACTTGATCCTTGGCGGTTGGGGAAAGAGAGAAATTGCCTTTGAATCAACAATGCACAGACAGGTTTAAAGCTAACTGCAGAGGGATCTGGTAAAGCAAGCAAATCTGCAGTGAATAAGGGTTCACTACTCTTGAGTAGAACCTTTTATAATAAGCAAGTGGAGGAGATGGCAAGAAAGCACCACTCCCAAGCTGTAAGGAAAGTGTCCTTGCAGATGTTTGTTTGTAACATTGCCTGTTCCGCCAGATGCTGCCCTGTTAATGAGTATCAGCAGTGGCACATTGGTATCCAGCACATCACTGCGACCAGGTGAAAGTCAGCCAGAGGAAAGCAGTCAGTGCCAACCTCCGCTCAGGCACCATCGCTGTAACAGCGACAGAGCAAAACTGAATGGATCAGCCTGAAGTAGATGTGAAACTATGCGGGGGAAACAAAATCCATTCCGCTTCCAGTAGAAACAATTTCTCTCTACCATGCTGCCTTTATCCACCTATCACGACGACTCTGTTAGTTTAGGTTTAAGTGTCCACTGTTTGTACTACATTTATTAAAAAAAAAAAAATACAACACAACAACAGTTCCATGGGAATACATAAAATCTTGGTGTGGAAAAAAACAGGTGTTTTCCATCACCTCCCACCATTCTCTTTGAAGTAGAACAACACATATGGGTGGGATGTCCCATTCATAGAGCTGGGTATCATGAGATGCTCAACAGCTTACAAGTGATCTGTATGATGCTGCAACTATCACTGTGTAAAAAAATTAGCTGTGTTGTTCCAACAATACTGTCCTTGTCTCAGATACAGATATTTTTTTCTGATAAGTGTGTATTTAAAGAAAGTGGGGGTGGGAGGAAGGGAGAAAGCAGCAATATTTTTAAATGAGTAAATGCAAGGAGAGTAATGATGATGAAAAATTACTTCAACGAAGATCTGTTTGATGTAAGAGTGCGGTGCTCTGCTACTGAGATAAAAGTAAGATGATCAGCTGGGAAAAATGTATGTGAAAAATGTATGAGGGTCTTACATTAAATTAGTGAACTACACCAAAGCGGAGAAGCAACAAAGGGAACAGCACTTTCAGGACACCATCAAAGTCAGTAGGGAGCATTTGAATCAAGGCCAAAAAGGACAGCTATCACTGCTGCCTTGAGCATTCACCCTGCCATCAAAGGAAGACACCCTATGGTTCACTTTTAAGGGAAACCCACTGCAATGATGTTGTGCATTTTGTCTTACCTCTTTTGTTCCTTTAAAGTAACATTAAAAATAGAATTTACTTTAAAGAATGAAGCTAGAAGTCCTGAGTGACACTTCTGAACAGGATTGTAAACTGTAAATGGTGGACTTAATTCTCATTTACACTAATGATCTAGCAATAGAAAGGGGTCATCACCTTGGTTTAATGTAGACTGGCAGTCACTTTCGTCCTCTGCTTTCAATAGAGAGAATCGAGTGAATGACAGGAGTCCTGATATGCTTTTTGGTCAGCATGCTACCATGAGTGGTTCTTGGATTGCCACTGGCATGCAAAAAAATCCCAATTCTTATAAAAAAAAAATTAAAAACCTATGTGCCTCACTTTCCATATGTGCACACAAGAAAACAAAACAAGCCTTGAAAATAAGGGAGATTAACTTGCAAAATTAAGTTAAACTTAATTTTTGTTGATTTAAATAAAGACATTATGGCAGTGCAGAGCAGAAAGGTTCTTGAATTGCTTCTTTTTAGGGCTACTTTTTTTTTTAATTAAAGAGTATTGAGATAAACCATTTACCATATCTTTGCTGTAAACACAAAATCTTGAGTTTGGGGAATAAATGGGTAACAAGAACAAGGCACATTGGAAGGGAGTGTGTGCACGCTTGTGTAGAATGATTCGAATCACTCAATTTTCATTAAGAAAAAACAAACACTGAACATTTGAGCACATTTTGAAGCCAAAGATCATGTCTGCTGCAGCATGCCTCTGTAGCTTTCTCTCTCTAGACCAGACCTGTAACTTTCAACAGAGAACAGAGCTCGCTCTCTTCCCAGCTTGCCAGTGATCCTTAGCCAATGCCACTAATGATTTTCGTTACTCTGTGATTAATAAATCCTTATAACCAAGAAGCTACCAAAGACGTAACATAGACCACCATTATGATCCCATGTACCACATCGCTTGCCTCCCTTTCCCGTTTCTGCGTGGCTTAGATGAAGTCTATAGTTAGTTTGCTATTTTGCGATATAGTGTCTGAAATTAATTAAAGGTTTGGCACTTTTCATGTGTTATGCAGATATATTTCCCCTGTTACTACATTCTTCACCACACATTAGGTGTTAGAATGCACAGCACATTGCAGGCGAGATGGGTGTTGTTTCTACAAAAATAAAAACTGTGAAATGGAGATTTTTTTAATGATTTAGAATGAAGCATATTTTTGGATCGTACAGATAATCTATGAGACTCTCTTAAAAAATAAAAAAGCAACAAGTTCTGCCTTCTTTTTCTACTTATGCTGTAACGATTTAAATTTCTCAAAGCATATGGTGAGAATCAGAATTATCCCTTCTCCACCTACTACTCACAATTTCTTGCCTACTGATTTCAGCACCTAATCTATGGTGCTAAAACCAATTAGTGATACATCAAAGGTTTTTGCAGTTGTAAATTTTGGACCACTACGGAACATTAGCACATGAGCTTCTCATTACAGGCACAGATATATGTGATCTTTGATCCATGTGATAAAAGATACATTCAAAATATGTTTTCTCTGGCAACCTTACAATCTCCTAATTGAGGGAAAAAAGATAATTATATAGTTCTTTGCAAGGCTGGAATTTGCTGTAACAAGGAGCGTACACAAAAACTAAGTTGTAAATTGGAAAGACTAATTTCACTTTTTTTCCTTTTTCTGAAATTTTTGCTTTCTAAAGTTGTATAAAGTTATTTTTCATAAATAATATGCTCTAGTGAATAGTCTGAGGTTTCAAAGAAGTTGCTGGATTAATATTCTGAACAAAACTCCAGTCCCACAAGCGTGCTTAACTTTTGGCACAGAGCAGCCCCACCAAAGTGAATGAAACTAAGTCATGCCAGCTAAAATTAAGCATCAAAGCATAAAATAGTAAATGACATGTTCTGTTGGCTGGTTCCCAGTATGCCTCTCCTATTTGCATGAAGTATGCGGACCTAAAGCAAGTGATAAAATCAATGGTGAAGCAGCACGTTGTATGCTTTAGTGTTCAGGCTACTTCATAGGCTATTCATTTTCTCCTGCCATTCCCCATCCCTCCAGAAAGTTCTTGCATACTCAGATATAAAAATAACAAATGGAACATTGCCATTTGATATTAGATCACCAGGAACACTTATTTGTAGCCCTTTTCTTCCCCAGAGAGGTACTTTTCCATCCTTTGGAGCCTGTGTCTAAGCCTGGCGCCTCTCAGCCTGCGTTACCTTCAGCAGCGCATCAGGAGAGAAAAAAAAAAAATAAAATAAAAGGGAGATGTGACGGACTGGACACATTTAGTGTGAGTTGTGGCAACCACACTTCAAAGTGGGATGGGAGGGACTGGGAGGCTGCAAAGTCTGACCTCTCTTTCTTCCCTCTGCTTCCCAGGGAAATGGAGTCTTAGGACAGAAAAAAAGGTGGTGAAGGGAGAGGGGAGGTGAGAAGGGAGAGGAGGAGAGGGAGAGAAAGAAGGAGAGAGGGAGGGAAGAAGGGAGGGAAAAGAGAAAAAGAGTCCTCCTTCCTCCTGCCCATGAAATCCCTTAGTCTCAGACAGAGCTGCTTAGACTGGCCACTGAGACAAACATTTGAATTTCACAGAGTCACAGAATCACACTGGAATTTCCAGCATAAGTAAAAGTAATAACTAATCTGCAGTGACTCAGAGAAGGAAATTGAAGCCCTTTGCTACATCTGTAGCACTCTGCTACAAGAATTATAGAAATTTGTTGCAGATTTTTTCACTCTTGAGAAAAGTTTTCTAAACAGCATTTGCAGAAGATTGCTCCCTACACTGTAATTCCTTTGGGATAAAGGGCACAGAGATTTCTGTAAACCGATAAGGTTGGATTCTTATTTTTTAAAATGCTTATTTCACTGATGAAGGGACAGCACCAGAAAAAAATATATTAAATGTACTAAAGCTATTCCTTAACTTGTGTTCACATCAGATTAATTCCCTGTTTCAGTTTTTGAACTATAATAGTATTTTGAAAGTAGCCTTTGGGGTACCATCAAGGGTTTCACAACTCCTTTTCCTAACTGTATCTCCCACATTAACCCTGATTATCAACACAGGATACTTTCCACATTGCCTGATTTATCTGCTAGGGTTCTTCATATCTCAATAATGTCCAGAAAAGACTATTCCTGATACAATTAGGGTCACCACACTTTGAATATCACTGTTACAAGCTGGTGAAGAACATAGGTGAGTCAATACTGAGATCCTTTTTCTGGATTCCTTCTCCCCATCTATTGAAACCCCTGACTTCTGACATATCTACATTAAAGCACAATTAAACAATCTAATCTCTTTCTCCATCTCTCCTGCTGAATGGCACAGAATAAATCTAATTCAAAAATTATTTCTCTGATTCAGAGGCAGACACATAGATTTCTATATTCCTCCTCCTTTTTCAAGACACCCACTTCCTCTAAATTTCATTTTCTCCCCGTGCAATAAAAAATGAAATAATATTGATTTCTTTTTTATTTAATTCTTTTTTTTCCTAATGTGCTTATATGACATGACAGTGAATAACAGCATATGCCAAGAAAACAATCACATAGCACCTCTGTATTGATTTGTCTAATTATATCTCTTTACTCAAAGTTGTTTACTTGGACACAACTGGCAAACCAGGGTGGTTTGTGCACATGTTTCACCTTTCTCTTCAGTGTAGTTAATCAATTCTTAGAAGAAATATCCAAAGAAACCTCTGACTATCAGATACATTTCTGCCTAAAGGGCCTCCCCACCCCAAGCAGGAGCCCGTACGGACACCTGGAGAGCTGCTTGAGCCAAAGTCTCATGGCAATCAAACATTTAAGTATTTCCGAGGATCTGAATACCAGATCGAGCCTGGATTTTGAAATGCTATGGTCACAGAGGACAGTGCAAATAAATCCTGCTCAGCTTTGCTACATCACATGCAGCACCTAAGCAGGCATCTCTACGTGCAGTAGTTTCTGTTTTGTGGCCCTACCTGTTTGCACAGAGCACGCTGAAGGGTATCCACGCAGCACCATTGCCGTGGTTTAACCCCAGCTGCCAACTAGGACCACACAGACATTTACTCACTTGCTCCAAAAAGGGAGAAAAGGGAGAAGAGAAGGGGAAAAAAAACACCTTGTGGGTTGAGATAAAGACAGTTTAATAGATCAGTAATGGAAGATAATAGTAATAATAATAACAATAATTACAACAATAATAACAATAATAATAATAATAATAATGGTAAAAGAATATAAAAAATAATGTGATGCATTACAATTGCTCTCACCACCTGATGGTCGATTGCCCAGCCCATCACGAGCAGTGATTGCGGATTCCTTCCCCCCCGTCCAACGCCAGTTTATATCCTGAGAATGACATCTATGGTATGGAGTATTCCTTTGGGCAGCTTGTCCTGTCTGTGCTCCCTCTAAGCTTCTATGGGAACCTGAAAAAGTCCTTGACTTAATATAATAATTACTTAGCAACAACTAAAACAATATGTCTTATCAACATTATTCTCATACTGTAAATCTGAGACACAGCAGCTACTAGGAAGAAAATTAACTCTATCCTAGCCAAAACCAGGACAGCCATGCATACCTTTAGATACCTAACTCATATTGAGGAGGGTACCACCATTTTAGAGTACGTTTCACAAACTGAACTTTTATCTGGAGCTGGGTGCATAAACCCAGCTGGTCAGGTACTGTCAAGCACCCTAGAGTAGTGTACTTGCCAGCTAGCTGTAGCAGGGGGTACTTAGCTGAGGCAAGGTCACCAAATTTGGCATTTTTCTTTGCCTGAGAAAACTGGAGCCCAAATCTCCTTCAATCCCAAAAGACTGCCCTAATTGCCATGCTGTAAAATATTCTTTTTGGTTTGTCTTCTGTTGAAGAAAACTAGTTACCACTAATGCATCAGGCAACACCTTGTTGGCATAATTAAGTGTTCAGTGGGGCACGGGAGCAGAATATCTGCACACCCAGTGTGGGTAGAGCATCTGGGTCCCAGTGCTTCTCCTGACCCATGGGAGAGTAACGCAGCAGATGGGGATCGTACCAGAGCACAGCAGGGTAGTCTCCTAGCCGAAGAGAACCGTGGCTTCTAGCTCAGTCTAACAAAGAAATGCTTTCCAGTGGAGAACTTGCTATGAGGGGCTCATTTTTTCCCATTCTGGTTGGGCCCCACAGGTGGGGGGTGTACACGTTGGACAAGCTGGACAGCCCAGCCAAGGCCGCGCTTCTTGGGTGGATGTCCCTGGGTAGTAGCCCCAGGGCAAGTCAAGGGCTTTTAACATCTACTTTTTGGATTTACAACTCAAAAAAAAGCAAAGAGGCAAGAAACCCACCCCTGTGAATCTGGCCTGTTACCATCAGCTGAGATTTTCAAAGTTACAGTGAAAGGCAGAGGCAGATCAGGATGCTCAGGTACCTCCGCTTTTCCCTTAGTCATTACTCTCCACTGCCTGGTACCAATTCCTGCTTCTGACTCACGGGTCGTTACTGCGGCTTGCCTGGGGACCTTTCAGGATGAGCTGACACAACACAGCAGATGGTACTTACACTGAAAAATATTATTTAACTTTATTGTGGCCAATAGTTCAATATAAGTATGTTGCTGTCAGATGAATTCCTTGCCATCAAAACAAACAAAAGTGGGATCTTACGGGCCCAAAATTGCTCATAAATTGAAATGCTTATCTATTTTCAAACCATCTGCCTTACATATTCAGTTTCTGTTTGCTCAGTCTTGTAAGAGGAGCAGGAAGGAGAGAAATCCAATGACACAAACCATTCATGACCACTGTAACGAGGCGGTGTTTAACTAAATAACAAAGTCAAACAGAGCATAGCTGCACTGAAGTTCATTCTAAAGCTATAGCTTGCAAACTTGGAAAGTATCCAAACTAGCCTTGTGTCCTCACTTGAGAAACTGGAATAAAACCGTAAGGTATATATATCTATCTATATACACACACATCTAAGTTGAAGAATATTCTTCATGCATAAGTTATTCTAAATATATTTTGTTGACACTGGTTAAACATAAAACATTTAAATTTTGAAAGGACTGTGGTGTAATTTGTAAGCAATTTGTTACATTGGTTAATTTCTAACAGACTTCTAATCCAGCCCTTTCCTACTAATAAGATATTCTTATGTATATATTCCCTCCCCATCTACAAATGTCCTCTTTTGATTTAATTGGGTTTTATATGATAAAAAGTCTCTTCAGGTAGATCTTATACAATAATTTGTCTGTTTTAATGGTAAAAACTGTTTAGGTAGATCTTATATAATAATTAATTTTCATTAAATGAATGGGAAAAAAGACAAAATATGTTTAAAACATAAACATGGCGAATCCATGATGTGTCTGAACTCAATAAAAAAAAAAAAAAAAAAGTAAATGAAGTTTGGTTACATTGACAGGAGTTTAACTATTGTGCAAAAGCTGAAGAAGGAATAAGCCAGCACGCTGGCTATATTACTTCAGCAAACAATGCACTCAGCCCAGTTATAAGAACAGAAGCCCAGTTATAAGAACAGATCTGTTCATTTTCATAGTATGATAGCCCACTTCTTTTAAACTACAACCTTTTTTCTGCGCTGCCATATTTCCTTCAGAGGAGCCAACCTCTTCCTAAGGCTTTTTGGGGGTTTTTTTGTTTAATCAAGTGTAGCTGAGTGTACTTAAACTCAATCATGTCCATAGGAAATTCTAGCAATGCCCCTCGTTTTCGCAGCTAGGGAGACTGTTTGACCCGGGAATTGGAGATCCCGCCTGGAATACCTTCTGGGTTTTGACCTTCTCGGCCCTATCTGCCGTCCACATCACTCTGGCTCAGCTGGTACCACGGGGCACAGCCGGGCTCGCATCGGTGTCACCTGGAGAGCGTGTCCGTGGGGGCATCAAAGGGAGAGCACAGCCTGCCACAGCCCCCCAACGGGCGCTGAACTCACTTGTCCTCATTCTCCTCTCATACAGACTAGACACCAGTGTCATTCCCCTGCCTCAGAGGAGCTATTTCTGATTTTCCCTGGTGTAAGAGAGCCACCGGTCCCTATGACACCTGTGGCAAGGACAATTTATTATGATGGACATTTCAACTCCTTCTCCCTCAGCAACGCTTCTCGGTGTTTTCTAGGGTACCCTGAAAATATGATGCACCTGGGCTTTCCACCAGCATAGATAAGCTTTACTTAATAAAGCTGAACAAACTAATTACAACCAGGAAAAAAATTTTTACATGCATTAGCATCTTTCCCTGATCCCAAATTAGCTGTTATTTAAAATTCTTCAATGAGTGCTTTCTGTAAACATGTCAGCCTGTAGCTTGTCCAGGAGAGAGTTGTTCTATTTTTTTTATTATTATTTTTATTCACAATTTGCTATCCATGTGGTGGGTCTGATCCTCTGAATCATATGGATGTCTTTCTGCTCAAGAGTCCCTGACGCGCGGTGGGGTTTCCAGCTCATCGCAGAAGAGTGTTGCCACCCATATTTATGTAAATAGGTGTTCACACAGGTTTTGCACCGTTCTTTCAATGAATATTTTTAGAGACAAAGTCACGCCTTTAAATAGTTACAAAAAGCTACTAGGGCAGGTTCCAAGTATTGTTAATTAGGAAAAAAAAAAAATCCAGAGAAAAAGTTTGGAATGTACTGATATACCAAAATTTACAGAATTCCTTCAGAAATCAGAGAGGGTTGGGAGAACCCAAAATGTCCCACTTCGGGTTAAAAAACAGCTTCTTTTCCGTTTTCCTTTGTCAGCTTGCCAAGGGGGCTCCTCGGCAGCCCCTGTGGGGCATTTACAGTCCCCAGAGCTTGTGAAAGTCACAGCTCAGTGAGGACCAGCGGTCTCTGAAACAGCAACCTCCACCCTTCCCAGCCCCAGGCTGTGTGGCAGCTGGGAAGGGGGAAAGCCCTGCAGCTGCACCCCAGCTTGCTTTGGTAGGAAATCCCGAAACCGGAGAGAGGGGGCAGAGGAAACGCTGTAGCTGCGAGACGAGGATACGCCAAGTTTTGAAGGAGAAGGTTCCTCTGCAAATCGCTTCTCTCCCCAGCGTGCAATCAAGTACAAAGTTAGTTAGCTTGTTTGCTTGCTTCTCCCAGACTCCCGCCGTGTTTAATCAGTTGCTCTGATGATTTGGCGATTACTCCCGAGACTGGGCTCCGCTCACTCGGACCACTAGAGGGCTTGGGATTGCTCCGCGGAAGTACTAAAAATCTGCAAAATTCCTCTTTCGCGTTTCACCTATGCACGTACAAATAATAAGTGAGACTTGTGAGGCGCATCTAGGTTTTCTTCTCTTCGTTAAAGGTTTTCCTGGACCATGCTGTTTATTCTAAAGAGCTGAGGAATATTTTCCTCAGTACAATCCTTTGGGATAAAGAGCACGGGAGATGTACACCCGAACTCTGTGGGCAGAGAGCTCTGCATCTTTGCAGAGATCTGTCAGACAAGACCAATACCCACAGACCTCTCATATCTGTGATCATCACTGGGACTTAGGGGATTTCAGAAGTGGAGATTTTGTGGGTTTCTCGTTCCTGCTATATATCATAAGCTTAAGAAATCTTGCTTAAGTTGACTCACTTTCGGAGGAAAAACAAATTTCATTTAAAAATAGAGGCAAACCAGAATCATAGACTAAATCTAGTACTGTATGTGTGCAGAACCACAGAGAGGCAAGTTCATTCTCCAGTATTAATTTTTTTAATATTGTCAAACAGATATAACTGTGGTTGTATGTATCTTATACACTACCTATGCAAGTTAAGGGCTTTAGTCTTAGGCTTTTAGCTTTTTAATTTTTTTTTTTTGAACCACAAAGTTTCTTTTCCTGAAGTATCTCTACAGTCAATACAGTAGTGACCATTATCAACACAGATAAAAAAATGCAAAAATATTTAAATCTCTTAATGTATTTGCTAAGGGATTATTTTCTTAGTTTGAACCATCACTTCAGCAGAGCAGCTAAGGAGCTAAGCTAATACTGCTTATGGTATCTTTCCAATTCACAAGAAGAAACATATTATAAGGACGAGCTCCAACAAAGGACGAAAGTTCCAAAAGCAAGACTGAGTAGTTAAGTGCTTAAATCTAAAACTGAAACAAACTAGAACTCATTTGTGACTTCCTTTTTGACTGCCGCTTCTTCCGAGTATTTACAGCAGTGTCCCTCTTCCCACTCAGACTCCTCCATTCCTTGCAGATACAGTTTTATCGCCTTGTATCCCAAGCCCATTTGGGAACCAGACACCACGCAAGCTGCTCATTTCAGGTTGTTTGCTCAAGTACTGCCAGCCTCTGTCTGCTCACTAGGTCTTTGTTTCTTAGCACGTTAATTTGCCTTGACCACCACTTCCACTGCATGGAGCACAACTTCCAAGTCTGTCTCGGTATTAGACACATCTACTCAGCTTATCAGTCCCTGAATCCTTGCCCTGAAGTCACAGCGCTCAGAGTCATAGCAAACTTCTCAATGCTTATAAGTTCTTTGCTGCTTTCTCAAAATCCCCATATCCATAGGTCTCATACGCTTTTTCGCTCGAAGTCCTTCAACCAGTTAGCTACAGACTTCCCCCTGCAGTAAGGCTACAGTTGTGGGTTTTTTCCTGCTTTTCCACCTTAGTTGCAAGTATATAACCTTGTTCTGCTGGGGTGGGCATCTTTTTTCTGTGTGAATCCAGCGTGCCAATAGAAGAGTCCTGGACAGTGCAAAAGAACTAACCTCTGTCTTCTCAATCCTGGTGCTAGCCCTTACCAGATTAAGGTTGCAAGTGAAAACCAATTTGCAGATTTTTTTAATCTTGATTGAAGATGAACAGATTTTTAATAGAATGGCAAAAATGTACAAGACTAACAAATTGCTTGCAATGAAAGCACAGGAGGACTACTGCTTCTCAGAGGAACATACACAAGATTTTAATGAGAAAAAATGATCCTGTTATTTACCTTGGTTTTAGAAAGGCTAATCTATCTGGCCTATTATTTCTAATTAGATAAGCCAACTGAGTAAAAGACAATCCAATCTGTTTCTCCAGAAACGTAGACATGCAAGGACATATATGTGTGCATGTACAATACTCTGTTCAGTGATGGGTACTTTTTGTACAACATTGCCGTTGTTCGAACGCTGCCTTGCCATCCCCCTTTCTGTCCTTATTCATCTGCTGCATCATTTTTGCTTTGCTGTTTTCTTTTCTTCATCCTCACACAGGTTCTTTCATGATGTTGGTGTGAGTCTACCAGTCCTGTCAGGTGCTCTCATTTCTGCTTTTACACTCCTCCTCCTCTTTTACCTTTCTGTTCACTGGAGGCTTTATGTTATGCCTCCCATGTTTGCAGCCCCCGCTTTCCCTTTCTCAAAAGACACAGGCAACCACAAGTTGCCCAGGGCACAGTGGGACTGTAGCAGTCCAGCAGAGTCAGGATGTTGGGTTGTAAGCTCTTGAAGACAAGGACTGTACTTGTGTTTCTCAGATATATTGAAATTACTTTGCCACCTGCACAATGCTTAATAAAATGAATAGTGGTGTCAATACACCTTCCCTTTGCTCCCTTTTCTGTAAGCTATAGTTGCTTATATTACATTGCTAACACAGAGTTTACAGCACCATTTCTGTCTTTATTGGTTTGAGACTCATGACTTTTTCAGCACCATTCATATAAATGATGTTATAAAATCAGAATAAAAACTCTCCAGTTCTATGAAGGGAGATGTAAAGTCCGAAGCACTTTTATTCCAGTCTTATTTACTTCAGTTATTCCTGTAGTGGGACTGTTGGCTGGAGTGTAACACAGCCAAAATTAGAGTTTAGAGGTCATCAGCAACACTTTGGCTTTCCTTTGCTTGTTGCATAACTATTTAGGCGAGTTTGTCAAGTTTTAACATGTATAGATGATGAACCTAATGCAAGAACATACAGATTAGATGAGGTTTCAGAATAAATAACATAGTATTAAGCATCCTCAGTACGCTTAAATTAAAGCTACATATATACTTGTATATAAACAGATGCAGAAAATTCTGTTTGTGTCAGTGAGAGACAAGTAGTGGCTGGATCCAGCTTTCTTCATTTTGGATAGTTGAGCTATAGGCTCACTCTTCTCCTGTTTACAGATTGAAAAGAAGACTTCCTGGCAACATTTTTGCATTTAATGGCATTTTATTTTGATTTTTGTGAACATCTTCCCTTCTCTCTTAGTTTTTTGACATCTGCTGGTACGACATACGCCTTAATTTTACCCATAACTCTTAAGTATGAGGATTAACTGGGAAAAATGTGTTTCCTTGCCAGAAGAAAAATTGCTTCTGTCCTGAATTTCCTTCAGTTTTAAGATATGTCCCCAAACAAAAGGCTATATACCTTTATATTTTGTCATAGGCAGGGCCCTATGCACTCTCTTCTTGCAAAACTAAGGAATTTTAACAAGAGTTTTCTCCTTGTAGAAGGTTATCATCCCCTAAAAAAAAAATAATAATTTCAAAGTGCCTGGAACCATAGTATAGACAACTGGGGACTTCTGATTTTTGGACCCACTGATGATTAATTAAATGTCAGACTTTACAAATGTCACTAATGGTTGTTTTAATGAGACATACGCAATTCATGTGCATATTCCATTACAAGTTTCCCACGCCTGATAACTGCTGAAGTGCCCCTATCCCTGTTGCCAAAAGCTCCACCTTTCTACTTCCTCCAGCAGCTCATGAGAAGCAAACTTTATTAATACATACTTTTAAAATACGATGCAGAGTAAATTGAATGTAATATGAAAATGCAAAACAGAAATCTTGTTCTGCATTATGATTTGTAACCTTCAAACAGTAGAAACACCCGTTTTCATTTACAATTGACAGAAAATTTAGGAGAAAATACAGATTTAAAGATTAGCTTGTTGCAGAACACATAACTATTTTCATTTGTCAAATGAAATGTCTGCATTAGCTTGTTGCTAGCTTCAAAAGGGAAGGGAGTAATAAATAAAAGCAAGGCAAAAGGAAATGGTCAAAAACTGAGATCAGCAGACAAAATCAGCAGACTTTAGTAAGGCTTTCAGCACTGTCTTCCATAAGATCCTCATAGAGAAGCTGGTGAAGTATGGTCTAGATGAGCAGACAGTGAGGTGGACGACAACTGGCAGAACAGCTAAGCCCAGAGAGTGGTGATCAGTGGCATGAAGTCTAGTTGGATGTCAGTGATTAGCAACGTACCCTTGAGGTCTGTGCTGGGGCCAGTCCCATTCATCCCTTTCATTAGTGATCTAGATGATGGGACAGAGTGCACCCTTGTCAAGTTTGCTGATGACACAAAACTGTGAGGAGTGGCTGATACACCAGATAGCTGTGCTGCCATCCAGAGGCACCTTGACAGACTGGAGAAATGGGCTGGCAGAATCCTCATGAAGTTCAACAAGGGGAAGTGCAAAGTCCTGCACCTGGGGAAGAACAGCCCCATGCACCAGAACAAGCCAGGGGCTGCCTGGCTGGAAAGCAGCTTGACAGAAAAGAACCTGGGGTCTTGGTGGAAAACAAGTTGAACATGAGCCAGCAATGTGCCCTTACTGCAAACTAACAGTATTCTGGGATGCATTAGGAGGAGTGTTACCCATAGGTTGAGGGAGATGATCCTTCCCCTCTATTCAGCACTGGTGAGGTCACACCTGGGGTGCTGGGTCCAGTTCTGAGCTCCCCAGTACGGGGTAGACATGGACATACTGGAGAGAGTCCAGCAAAGGGCCACAAAGATGATAAAGGGACTGAAGCATCTCTCCTATGAGGAAAGGCTGAGAGAGCTGGAACTGCTTAGCCTGGAGAAGAGAAAGCTCAGGGATCTTATCAATGTTTACAAATACCTGAAGGAAGGGTGCAAAGAGGACAAAGCCAGGCTTTTTTCAGTGGTGCCCAGTGACAGGACCAGAGGCAATGGACACAAACTGAAACACAAGAGGTTCCCTCTGAACATCAGGAAACAATTTTTCACTGTGAGGGTGACTAAACACTAACACAGGCTATCCAGAGAGGTTGTGGAGTCACCACCTTTGGGTATACTCGTGGTTCTGGGCAGTCCCACATGTGTAGGTGGCCCTGCTTGAGCAGGGTTTTGCACCAGGTGATCTCCAGAGATCCCTTCCAACCTCAGCCATTCTGTGATCCTGTGAGTCTCTGAAAATTTCAAATTAACCTCCAAAAGCTGGTTTGGTATGGTGATAAGTATATAAAACAGAGCATATAAATGCCTGCCACTGGTGGCATCTCTAATACCTGTGGCTTAGTAACAGGGTTATTAATGTCTTAATCTGAACTGTTCATCCTGCACTCCTACTATTACATTGCTTTTTGAATGTTCAGTCAATTAGTGTAAATGTGTACTTTCTTCTCTTTCACTGTTTTAAATCTCTTTCATTAATGAAGACTATCTAGACAATGTACTTTCCTTGTCTGAATAGCTTCGAAAGGGAGAGAATACAGTTTTCTCAATTTTCTTCCTCAAAATTCACAGAGCTGGTCTCTGGAGAGGTAACTGGAACCAGTGAGAATGGCACTTGGAGAACTGAATGTTTCTGACAAAGCTTCTGAAAAACAAACCCAAAGATTAAAAAAGACTCTGGCAGATTGAGAGCCAAACCAGCTGGCAGGCCATGGAGGAAAATGAAAATATTCCCATTCTTAATAATCAGTGTGGAAAATACACCGAGGAAAACCCACGTTCTTTTTCGCTTCGCCTTTCTATTAGGGTCATCAGTTTTCATGATTTCAGGATGAGGCAACAGGCTGTCATGAAAATCGTCAGGAGACAGAGCTTTAACACAAGATATTAGAAATTCTAGGCTAGGACTGAATTGTCTAAGCAGATAGGCCACAGTAAATCCCTTAAGCTGCGCTGGAACAGACAAACACAAACAGGCAGCAGTGCATGAGGCTCATAATGGTTCTGAAATTGCACTTCAGATCTTACGGGCTTACCAAGAAGTGCCCAACAATTCATCCTCTCTCTTTGAAATGGATATCTATCCTGCAGCTACTATGGATCCACAAGACTACTTAGGTGTACCATCTTTTTTTTTTTAGCAAAGAAGAAAGGAACTGTTCATAAATAAAAATTTTAAATGCATTTTTTTCAGTTAAAATGTGTTAAATATGTAAACGTAAAGGAGTAAAACCACTTTTAAAATACCGTGCAGTATTTGTTCATCAGTCCTATGACCTTATTCTAGAAAATTTTACATAAGTGTTTGGTAGTATAAATTTCAGACTACTGACTCTTACAAGCATATTCTAGTCTAGTCTAGTCTAGTCTAGTCTAAAATGTTAGACTAATGACATTTACAAACATATATGCACATAAGCATATGGAAATCATCTGTCCCAGCAGGGACTTTGGATTTCACGGCGTTTGGATAATTTGCCTTGGTCACCTTCAACATTCTTCAATAATGAAAGTGGCTATCAGAGAACTTCCTGAGAGCAAAGAAATGCTTGTGTCAGTCTGAGTTTGAAAATGTGCTGAAAGTCTACGGTAATAATTATTAGTGACTTGGGCACATTCCAGTGTCCAGAGCGGTGTCTGGGAAACCTGGGACAGTAATCAGCACTGTCATGAGGCCATGCAGTTTCTCAGGTCTCCACTTTGAAGTACCACAGACCCAGTCCCCAAACACCGTATCGGCTGGCAGCTGGCTGAGCTGTATTCAGCATGGAAATGTACACAGCAGAGGAGGAAAGATCTTGGCGAGAGACCAAACCCCGAGGTAAGTAGGCATGAGAGGTACAAAGAGAAACAAGGAATGAAAGGAGCTGAAAGATAGTGAAAAACTGAAACTCGATTGTATTAAGGGCCATTCAGGCAGCTCCAGTGGCCCTTAGCAGTTTAACTTGACATTGCAACATACAAGTTTCCCTGCACATGCCCTGTGCTGGTACAGCTGGATCAGGTGGGGCCAAGGCCCTTTATGCCACAGGATGGAGAGGAGCAGGGCAGGAGATGGGCAGCAGAGGTCTAAGAACCAGCTCCGCCACTGCCTGCATCACTTGGTAGATAGGGGGACTGTGCTGGCAATCACTGTTTCCAAAAGATCCTTTCCACCACCAACCAGTAACTGTGGCCCCATATCCTTTTGCTAACCCACTCCTTTGTGAGCAGACACCTGATGCAGAAACACCAGTTTTCTAGCAATTCGGGTCTGCCAAACTAGGCAGCAGAGCACTAACAATTTGCTTTTCCCAGTATTCTGCTGTCCTAGCCAGGTACCACCCTCTGGCTGACGGCTGGAGCCACAGGCTCACTGCTGGGTTATCGGAAGCACTTGTACACTTATTTATAGACCTACACAGAATCATAGAATCATAGAATTATTCAGGTTGGAAAAGACCCTTGGGATCATCGAGTCCAACCATCAACTCCACTCTACAAAGTTCTCCCTTACACCACATCTAAATGATATCCCTTAACACCACATCTAAATGAGTCTTAAACACATTCAGGGATGGTGACTCCACCACCTCCCTGGGCAGCCTATTCCAGTGTCTGACCACTCTTTCTGTGAAGAATTTTTTTCCTAATGTCCAGCCTAACCCTACCCTGCTGCAGCTTGAAGCCATTCCCTCGTGTTCTATCGCTAATTACCTGTGAGAAGAGACCAGCACCAACCTCTCTACAATGTCCTTTCAAGTAGTTGTAGAGAGTGATGAGGTCTCCCCTCAGCCTCCTCTTCCTCAAACTAAACAGTCCCAGCTCCTTCAATCACTCCTCATAAGATTTATTCTCCAGGCCCTTCACCAGCTTCGTTGCCCTCCTCTGCACTCGCTCCAGCACCTCGATATCTCTCTCGTATTGAGGTGCCCAGAACTGGACACAATACTCAAGGTGTGGCCTCACCAGTGAGGTGTGGTCATTCCCAGCTTTGGTTCATGCTACCAGCTACACAGTGCTTGCTTCCAAGATGAGGTTTGTATGTTGGGAGGAAACTGGAGAAAACCTAAAGAGATGCTTTCATAGTCCTAACAATGGTCTGCTTTATAGTTCGCATTAATTACCCACTGTTTCAGAGTGCCCAGACATACTGGCTCTGAGGTTGCTCTACCTTTTGTAAGCACATGAAGAATCTTAGTTCCTTCACAAGTTGTCTGGAAGGGAGTATTTAACCACTTACATCCCAGGAATATTATCATAAAACATGGTAATGGTTGTGGAAGACGTCCCTGCAAGAGCAGGGTGCCTTGAGATGTAGCTGACCTCATGACTGAACACTACTTTGAAGTCTTCCAGTTGCATTTTATTTTCAAAGAGTAAACAGTGCAACTTCAGGAGGAATAGCATTTTTGAATAGCAGCGCAGTAGCAAGGGCCAAACACATGTGATATGCAATTAAAACAAAACAAGAAATGAAAAAGAGTCAGCTCATAACCGTTGGGTAAATCTTGTTGTCATGGTGCTTCTAGAAACCTCTTCCTATCTGCTTTTTTTTTTTCCCAGTGCCATCAATTGCTCATGCCTTAGGAACCTGGATTTATCACTAATAGTTGGTCTGTGGGATGCACACACTACAACGTGGCTTGCTCTGCATTCTGAATGGGAACAGGCTTCAGTCATCGTTCACCAAACGGCATTTTTGAAAGAATATTTTGGAAAAAAAAAATAAATTCAGATTACACTGCTTGTTGTTATAATCTGATGATGGGCTTCTTACCTTTCAAAGCCTGCATTGTTTTGTGTTAAGGAATCCATTTATCCATTTATTCTGCAAGACAAAAGCAGAAATACATAACTACAGTTACAACAAACCCAGAAAATAATCCAAGTGACAAATACTGCAAATTTCACAGAAGGAAGCATAAAAAGCCACTACAACTTAAACAATAGAAGCTGCTGAATACCACAGGCACATTGCTTTGTTAGTCACATTTTTTCCATGTTGCTGGATAGAAGCAACTGATGAAGCAGAGGAATGAAGAGAGGCAAAATAACATAAAAAACAACAAAGGCATGAAATGATAAAAGGCGTGAAAGACCAAAGGTGTGAAAAAAAAATAGGAAAGAAGAGAGGAAAGAGCGCTCACCCATCAAGCATTGATTGGGCTGCGCTGTTTCATTAAAGGCTATATCTAAGGCACCAGCTTTAGCAGAAGAGAGCATGGGAACAAGTAGAGATGAACAAATTTAATTAGAGAATAAGAAATTGGTTGAAAATTAGGTTTCAGTTCCCCTTAAATTATTCACAAATTGTCATCAAATCCAGTTAATGCTTGGGAAATAACTTGAAAGGTGGCAGTGATGCAGATTCACCATCCTGGTGGTGCACTGTCCCTCTTCGCCTGAAGCAGCCAAGGGGCCGGGGCGCACCCCCAGGACAGGGCGAGAAGAGCACATGCGTTGCTTCCTCAGGAGTATCCTACCTACCAGGTTACAAGACTTTTAAGGTGAAGACACTCAGTTATTCTGAGAGTTTTAAACTGAAAGTTTTTTTGGTTTTACACTGAAAGAGGGCAGATTTAGATTAGACATTAGGAAGAAATTCTTTCCTGTGAGGGTGGTGAGGCACTGGAACAGGTTGCACAGAGAAGCTGTGGATGTCCCATCCCTGGAAGTGTTCGAGGCCAGGTTGGATGGGGCTTTGGGCAACCTGGTCTAGTGGGAAGTGTCCCTGCCCATGGCAGGGGGGTTGGGACTAGGTGATCTTTAAGATCCTTCCTAACCCAAACCATTCTATGATTCTACAATTCCTAATGAAGCTCAATATACAATAATTCAATTATTATTACGCTGGAGAGCTGCTAGGACAATTGCAAAGCCTATGGTTACCTGGTTTCTAGTCCCACCTCTGGTGAACACTGATCATGTCTATAGCAGAAACCAGTAGTCCTTAACCTCAGGAACCTGTCTCTAGAGGCACCCTGCATGACCCAGGACCTGTCTGTCCCCTGTGCATTTACATTTACTTTATGAGCCTGGCCAATGCATGCGGCACTCTCTTGATGTATCTGCCTGTGTTTTCTTCCAGGGGAAATCAAGGTACACTGGGCTGTGAAGTGGTGTCCTAACAGGTCCCTGCCCAGCAAGGCAAAGGAAAGTAATGGGGCATGTGTGTGGTCTTGGTAGAGTGGAAATGCTCCTGAACCCCACAGATCAGCAACAAACTTTTGAAACCATTTGCTAGCTGGGAACATGGGTCATACAGGCTTAAAAAAAAAGAAGCAGGTAAAACCAATACCTTCCACAAGTTAAGTCCATTAACCATTATTGTACAGCACTGATTTTGTGCTTAAAGACATCTAAGCATTTACCTATTTGAGGTTGTATTACTATTATTATTTTGATGTTTTACAAGTATAAGGAAATGAAAGTTCCAGCTGACATCAAAAGGCTCATTACATGTCAAACAAAATTACAGTTTTTTCAGGTATTCATGTTGCAGTAATTACATTGCCGTCAACCTGCTTCGCTTCATATTTCCGCCAGAAATATCAATTATTCTCACAGTTTAATTAACAAGAAATATGTCAGGATAAACTACTTGAATCAGTTTAAATTATTGTATTCATTCTTATCAGGATTTTATTTATCCTCGACGTTAAAAGAGGACATTAGCTCTGAAACACTTCCATAGCACAAGAAGCAGGCCAGCAAGGTTGCATTTGCCGAAGGGTGTTTCACGGTCTCTGTGTCAGAGCTTGTTTTTGTTTGCTGATAACTTTACAATAGTTGAAACGTTTGGGCTGGAATTTTGCATCGCGGGCATCTATTTCAAAATACTTTTTCACACACACATACCAGCGCGCACACACAGTTACAGTTGAATATTTCAGTTCTTTCAGAAAAAACAAAAAAAGTGGGAAGGCTACAGGAAAATACATTGTTTTGCCCAGCATAAAGAATGTTGATGACCTTCCCTCCAAAAGGATATGCATTGAAGTTTGTGCTTAACACATAGCAAAGGGGTAACCTTCATGCTAGATTTATTACTTTTAACTTCTGCAAAACTCCTAGCTGAATATGACTTCTTATTTTTAGAAAAACTCTATTTCACACATGTAGCACACAGACATCCTAAATTGTTGCAGCTGATAACTCCACAAAAATGTCCTGTTCTGGGCTGAGGACATTTCCCAGCTCTGGACTGCGGTGGGGTGTGCTAGGTGAGGGGTAGGTATGGGGAACCAGTCCCCTTCTGCCCAGGTCTGTGGGCTGCCATCACGTTATACTTACCTGACTACACTCTGCCTCTTCCCTGCCCCATTTACTGCTCGAGGCAGGGGATGATGGTGGGCTGTGAAGCGTAGGAGAGTTCTGGCTGCAGGGTCCTGCCTTTATTTAGGCAGAAACAGGGAGGTAAGGGAGGATCTGAGCCGGAGACAGCTCGTGGAGAGACAACAGTCTCCTTGCACATCGATTCCATCCTGCCCTGGAGAACCAGCTCCTTGCATTGCCGCAGATATAATGCCAAAGAAAGGTGTTTAAACTTCAGAAGCTCATTATCTGGGGGAGCTGGCTTGAGCTCCTGGTGCCTGATGTTCTGAAGCGCACAGACAGGTATGTCAGCTGGGACTATGCTTTAAATGTATAAAGTGCAAGTTTGAGTTGTTATCCCCTGGAAAGTTTGACATTAGATGTCCAAATGAGGTGGATAGATTTAATACTCATTGCTTCAACTCCCCAGCGGTAAAAGTGAGATAATACCTCACAGGAATTGTGAAAATGAGCAAGTTAATTGTTAATACATTACCGGATGCATTGTTAACTATTGGGGTAATACAGTAATGAATGCCATTGGAAGTGTGGGAGGAAAGGAGCAAACCAATATACAGCTAGTATTTGCTACAGTAAAGTGAGGAGAAAGAGAATATTGAAGACTAGGAGAAAATAGTTTTTTTAAATATATGGTTCTGGTCTGAGCATCACTGTTGCTGGCCACTAAATGAGGCAGGGCATCTGTGGAAACATTTAAACATGCTTAGGTCTTCAGAGTGCTGGGCTAAATGAAGATCAGATAGATTGATTTAATTTCAGCATTGCCTAACTTATCATTGTTTGGTTTCGCAATGTGAACAATACCCTTAGCTCATTTTGAGTGTACCTTCCAAAAAAAGTTAAATCACATATTAATGATAAAAATCACAGAATCACAGAATCTTCATGGTTGGAAAGGACCCTTAAGATCATCGAGTCCAACCAAACAACCTACAGTCTCTGTCACTAGAGCATGCCCTGAAGTGCCACATCTAGACGTTTCTTAAATACCTCTAGGGATGGTGACTCAACCACCTCCCTGGGCAGGCTGTTCCAGTGCCTGACCACTCTTTCAGTAAAGTAATTCTTCCTAATATCTAATCTAAACCTCCCCTGTCGCAGCTTCAGACCATTTCCTCTGGTCCTGTCATTATTTACTTGGGAGAAGAGACCAACACCCACCTCTCTACAACCTCCTTTCAGGGAGTTGTAGAGGGCAATGAGGTCTCCCCTCAGCCTCCTCTTCTCCAAGCTAAACATGCCCAGCTCCCTCAGCGTCTCCTCGTATGACCTGGTCTCCAGACCCCTCACCAGCCTGGTAGCTCTCCTCTGGACACGCTCCAGCACCTCAATGTCCCTCTTGTACAGAGGGGCCCAGAACTGAACACAGCACTCGAGGTGAGGCCTCACCAGTGCCAAGTACAGAGACACGATCACTTCCCTGCTCCTGCTGGCCACGCTATTCCTGATACAAGCCAGAATGCTGTTGGCCTTCTTGGCCACCTGGGCACACTGCTGGCTCATGTTAAGCTGGCCGTCCACCTTCACCCCCAGGTCCTTTTCTGCTGGGCAGCTTTCCAGCCACTCTTCCCCAAGCCTGTAGCGTTGCTTGGGATTGTTGTGACTGAAATGCAGGACCCGGCACTTGACCTTATTAAACCTTATACAGTTGGCCTTGGCCCATTGATCCAACCTGTCCAGGTCCCTCTGTAGAGCCTTCCTACCCTCAAGCAGATCAACACTCCCATCTAGTTTGGTGTCGTCTGCAAACTTACTGAGGCTGCACTCAATCCCCTCATCCAGATCATCGATAAAGATATTAAACAAAACTGGCCCCAAAACTGAGCCCTGAGGGACACCACTGGTGATCGGCTGCCAAGAGGATTTCACCCCATTAATCACAACTCTCTGGGCACGGCCATCCAGCCAGCTTTTAACCCAGCGAAGAGTACATTTGTCTATGCCATGATTCGTCAGCTTCTCCAGAAGAATGCTGTGGGGGACGGTGTCAAAGGCCTTACCAAAGTCCAGATAGACAACATCCACAGCCTTCTCCGCATCCAGAAGGTGGGTCACATGGTCATAGAAAGAGATCAGGTTGGTTAAGCAGGACCTCCCTTTCCTAAACCCATGCTGGCTGGCCCTGATCCCTTGGCTGCCCTGCACTTGCCGTGAGAGCTCACTCAAGATGATCCTCTCCATGATCTTTCCTGGTACTGAGGTCAGGCTGACAGGCCTGTAGTTCCCCAGATCCTCCTTCCGACCCTTCTTGTAGATGGACGTCACATTAGCCACCCTCCAGTCATCTGGCGCCTTCCCTGTTGACCAGGATTGTTGATAAATGATGGAGAGAGGCTTGGTGAGCTCTCCCACCAGCTCCCTGAGTACTCTTGGGTGAATCCCATCCGGCCCTATAGACTTATGTACATCTAGGTGCAGAAGCAGATCATTGACTACTTCCTCCTGGATTATGGGTAGGTTGTTCTGCTCTCCATCCTTATCTTCCAGATCAGGAGGCTGAGCACCCTGGGGATAGCTGGTCTGACTATTGAAGACGGAGGCAAAGAAGGCATTAAGTATCTCAGCCTTCTCTTCGTCATTGGTTGCAACTTTCCCCCCAGCATCCAATAAGGGATGGAGATTCTCCCTGGCTTTCTTTTTGTTGATGTATTTACAAAAGCTTTTTTTGTTGTCCTTAATGTTAGTGGCCAAGTTGCGCTCCAGCTGGGCTTTTGCCTTCCTAATTTTCTCTCTGTATAACCTAACGAGATCTCTGTACTCCGCCTGAGTTGCCTGTCCCTTCTTCCAAAGGTGGTAAACCCTCTGTTTATTCCTAAGTCCCATCAGAAGTTCCTTATTCATCCAGACTGGCCATTTTTCCCCGCCCTTTAGACTTGCGACACTTGGGGACAGCCTGCTCCTGGGCCTTAAGATTTCCTTCTTGAAGAGCGTCCAGCCTTCTGGACCCCTTTGCCCTCCAGGACTGTCTCCCAAGGAACTCTCTCAACCATTGTCCTGAACAAGTCAAAGTCCGCCCTCCGTAAGTCCAAGGTGGAGGTTTTGCTAACCCCCCTCCTTACATCGCTACGAATTGAAAACTTGACCATTTCATGATCACTAAACCCGAGACGACCTCCGACCACCACATCTCCCACTAGTCCTTCTCTGTTTGTGGGCAGTAGGTCTAGCAAGGCACCTCCCCTGGTAGGCTCACCTACCAGTTGTGTCAGGAAGTTAGCTTCCATGCACTCGAGGAACCTCCTAGCCTGCCTGCTCTCTGCTGTGTTATATTTCCAGCAGGTACCCGGCAGGTTGAAGTCCCCAACCAGAACAAGGGCTGGAGATTGCAAGACTTCAGCCAGCCGCTTATAGAATACTTCATCTGTCTCCTCTCGGCACTACTGCAAGTATTGAGGTAATGAGGTCTGAAAATTTCTTAAATTTTTCAGTTGCATCCAACTCATATTACTCCGGTATGTGCAGGATAGTCCAATATTTGCAGTGATTCCTAGACATTTTCAATAGTTTCATAGTAGTGAAATGCTATGGAAAATGGGCATCTCAGACACTTAAGCTCAATTAAAATTCCAGTTATGGGTAACCCAATTAGAAAGTTGGATAAAAATCACCACAATGTGACAGATTCGTGTCCAAGATTTCAGACAAATATCAGGGTAAAATTAAACTTCATTTTGACTTCATTAATGACCATCTCCACAGGAATACAAATAGGACTATGCAGAATGCTGTTTGAATCTTTAAATGCTTTTCTGCATTCTGGCAATTTTAGTTTTTTTCTACTCCAATTATAGTTTATCCTTAATCTAAAGCAACTTGCTTGAAATCTTGTGAGACTTACAGTTACATCTAGTTGAAAAAATGGGATAAAATTCACAAAAATGCTGACAGTATTCCCTTACCTCCCTTTTGTGTCCAACTGCAATAAAATGAATGGTATCTAGGGGGCTTGTTTATAAGCTTTCCTTTTTTATTTCTTGCTTTTACCACCTTGCCAGTTTGCAAAACTTTTTTCAATGTTTAAAAAAAGTCACCGAGTGGCAGAATAAAGATTTGCATCATTTCCTTTGGGTTTGCAGGGCTGTTGTTTTGTTGTTTGTTTTTTTTAACTTCAGAACTTAAATTGTTTTCAAAAGTTGCAGAGTAGCAAATGGGAGCATGAAAGCTTTTCCTCTTTGCCACCAAAACCAATGGATTTTATTTAGTGACAAAGAAAAAAATGGAACAAATTTCCATAATGCATTTTAAACTTCTAAAAAAGGTTTTAAAATATCTATTTTCTCAAAACTTTTTATTCCATCCCCTCCAAAAACTGGGGCTAGAGAGGTGGGGATATTTGACTGATTATTGCCCTCAGTAGACTGGAATGAAATATTTTCACCAACTCCATATCCACTTCCAATAATATTTTCTTTCCATGGTGTTTCTTGAATTCTGACTTTAGTATTTACAATTGTGAGTATAAGTAAAAATTAATGATGAGATAGAAACAAATATACTAATTTTAGAGTGTAAGAAAGTTTTTGATTGCCTGAGGTTTGGTTTCCATTGTCAATGAGTTTCCATTAATTTCCTCGATTATCTTCCGTGCAACAATATTGTTGGAACATTTGCAACAATATATTCAATTTTTAAAATTTAATGGAAGATTAATTGGAAAAAAAAAACAAACGAAAAAAAAACAGATAAAAGGGAGATGAGGTAAAAGCATCTGGGTTATGCACCCTATAAGGGAGCACAGGCTGACTCTGAGGTAAACCATCCTGAGAAGAAATCACGTTCCTCCACAGGAAGTCCCAGGAGCCCACACCCTGCACACTGGCACCAGATTCTTCCTCTCCAAAATAAATCCTGCAAATTTTGTTTATAATCAAAGTAAAGTGATAGGGATGGAAAGTATATACACTAAGTAAGCTTCAGTACCAGTATTATTCTTGTTGACTGCCCCCTGTGAACTTCGGTCCTTGCAGGGATACATGTTTAATGAAGAAAAGGGGACCAAGTAGCAACAAAACACTGACCTTCATCAAGTGGGAGGGTAAATGGAAGGAGAACTCCGCAGCTGGCAAGTTATTTCTTATGTTTAGTACATTTCCTATGGAAAAAAAGGCCTCTGTCTCATAGACCCTCCTAGCAACAACATTTGTGCATAAGCATTTTATACGTCTGTTTCTCCTTGAAAAATATTTGCGTAAAAGTCAAAAAGTGGTCCAGTGCTGACCCTCAAGAAGAAATTAAATACTTGGTGCACTAAAGAATGTGTTTAATGGAGGAAAAAAGTATTTATTTTGTATGCTTCTTGGGTGTAGGAACAACAAATGTTATGCTGTAAAGACAGTTTGTGTCTTTACATTCACCTGCAGTAGTCTGCATAACTTGAAGAATATGTCAGGTCGTAAATGTATTTTTCAGATGTCTGATGTAGATTTTTGCTTAGTTTTTTGGTGAGTCAGCTAGGAGCCTTTCAAATGCTGCAAAAGCACAGATGATAATTAGATAAATAATCCCACTGGGAAAAAGTCAGCAAAAAAAAGTCTTGTCTGACTCATGGTTCAATTATTATGCAGGCATGTGGTGTGACACTGGGCAGAAAAAGGCCAGCTACTGTTGACCCATCACTTTAAGCTTGGTGGAAGTCTATAAATGCACTAAAGCCACCCCTGGTCCCTGCTGGTGAGGCAAGGGCAGGATCAGGCTTAATACGTGCAAATACAGCAGCAAATAGCAAGCGCTAGGTAATTCCAGTCGTGCAAAGCATATTGAAACAAAACTTTGGGATCATTTTTGTGTTTAACAGCCACCAGCTGTCCTAAAATACTGTCAAATCAAGTGAGGCCATAAGAAGGAAACATTTGAAATTAAGAAGTGGAAATAATTTTAAAATATCCATTGGTCCTTTCTTTTTTTTTTTTCTTCCCCAAAGTTGTTGTTCATTTTATGAGTATTTAAACTAGACTGCCTTTTTGCTTTCCTTCCCTCAGCATCTCTGTACTCAGTCCCTCTTTCAGGAAGATACTTCTGTAAGCAGCACGTCATCTTCATAAATAATTATAAACTAAAGAATTTTAAAAATACTTCATAAAATATGTATTTTTTAATGCCCGTCATAGGCGAAATGCTGGTTGTTTTCCAGCAAGTGGCCATCAAAAATTTTGTCCCATGAAGAGCTGCAAAAGCTTTCTGGGATAATGCGAAAGAGGAGAATAAATAAAGAGCACGCACCGAGCCCTGGGAGACATTGCAGAGCTGTACAGCTGCAAAAGCAGAGGAGAAACTTGGTAGTTTTGCTTCACAGGCTGGGGAACTGCATGCTTACAGGCAGGTCCAGCAACACCTCCTAGCCATGCTACCTTCTCAACATGAACGTTGTTTAGAGCGTCAAGGTAAAATGAAGATGAGTTGTCTCTTACTTCATGCTGAAACCCCAAGTGATGGCAGCAGTCTATCACACATAACCATTAATCTGCCTGGAGGATGCATCTCAAGTTTTCCTGCTTGCCGTAGAGAAGGATTGAATAATGCAATTACCACACGAACTGTAGAGGTGGCGCATGATGCTTCTTACAGGTGCCGTGCCTGCAGGCAGCCCCAGTGCCTTTAGGGCAGTCAGACCTTTTTGAAAAAAATAACTTGCGGTCTCTGGGAATAGATGTAGCGGTAAGGAAACACACGCTCCGCCAGAGATAGGAGCACTCAGAATATTATGTAGCCTCAGCTATGTCAAACACCCTGCTCCAGTTTATGTTAAAAATCTCTTACAGCTGGACAAGCATTGTCTAATGGAAACTACATTAAAAAACAATGAAATAGTGAAGTCCTTTTCTGAATCACCGGTTCTACAACCACTCCTTCCACTTGCCTGCACAAGATAGGTCTGTTAGTAGTTTAACATGCCAAAAAACACACTCAGTCAATACTCAAATCTTGCGGGTTATTTTTTTGTTGTTGTTGTTCCTATTTTTTACTACCTTAGTTTTCTCTTTGCATTAACAGCTTGATGGTGGGAGTCAAATCTTACTTCAGTTAAGAGTCACAACAAAAGATACCTCCTTCCAACTATTGCCCTATTCTAACACTAATGAATGAAACAGTGAAGGTTTCACCATGAACAGGGAGGGGAAGCCAGATACTCACTGAAACTCGCATACACCTCCCTAACACTGTTGGTTTCTCTTGGAAAACATGCAGATATTATTGAGACAAGCCTCCAACTGGCAAAAGTTTTAGAGTAGCCATATTGCTAAAACTGCACGAGTGCTGCTTTTCCCGTGCATGTCATCCATGTGGTGTGAGTTATCTTTCTCAATTGCTGCACGTTTATATCTATTTTGCAACATTGATAACTAACACTTTTTGGGTCAGTAACTTCTCACACAAAAACTGCACCGTTTTCTGTGCTAAGCCTCCGGAAGAGGGATCTACTGGAGAGGCAGCGTATCGATCCTGTTTCCACAGGGAACTAATTTTGATTGCACCCCACAGGTTCAAAAACTCTGTATTGATGATCTGCATTTACTCTTATTAAACCAGCACCACACCCTATCATAAAAATAATCTTTCTATAATTACAATTTTTCATGTTTTGGCTAAAATTCTCAGCAGATATAACAAGTTCCTAAACTACTTGGCTCTCACTAAAATTAGATTTAGATGTTAATGCTCAGGTGAAATGAACCTTATTCAAATGCAAATTAAACATGAACCAGCGGAATAAATTGCTTTGTAGGTCTCTGTTTGCCTCTAGTGATCCATGTTGCCCCATTTTCCTGTATCTGTTTTAGCTTTCATCTCTTATGTAGGTACAGAAACACAATGAAGAGGTTTGTTTGGATACTGGTAAAACATTAAATAGACAAGGTGTATAGCAGATTCTTTCAGAGTCTGGAGACTTATGAGTTCTGACACCTCTGGAGCTTATTTGGCAAGAGGGCTGGTGTCTCTTCCATTGCTTCTCAGAAATTGCTGTATTATTTGGGGAAAAAAATGCCAAGATGGCCACTGTTTAGTTTCTGCAGTTGTGTAAAAGAAAGTGTCTCCTTTCAGGTTTTTTAATCCTTAGTTTATCTGCATGCATTGAAGCACAGGGTTTTTAACTCTGTTAACTTCTACAAGATGACAAATTAGCAATAGAGAGGTGCAAAAATTTCACAAATAGGAGAGTGGCTGAGCCCAGTTTTAGAATGAATGTTGTAGGTCCTAACTGGCAGACCCACGTGTATAGAAACCAAGCAGGCAGTTAGAGAGGCAAAATTCAAACATATTTCATACCTTAGGATTTGGGTTTGATTTATATAGTCTCTCCCCCTTTAAAAGAATGGCTTTCAATGAGGGATTTATCGAATCTTAAAACTATCGTTTATTCTTTCTATAGAAGATTAAGGATTGTGTTGAAGTATTTATGATTTTAGCTTTAGATCTGCTTTAATTTTGGCACAATTTGTAACTGCACTGACCACAGAAGAATGTGTAACTGTTTTGTGGAACATGTTATTTTCTGCAAAAATTGAGGACGTAAAACTGGTAATTCTCTTCTACCCCTGTTATCTAAGTGCTAATGACCTTTGCCTCTCTTCATTCTGTTAAGTATTAGGAGTTAAGGAGAATAAAATTACTGAAAAACATTAAAGAATGAAAGAAGGAGCTGTAGCTTGCCTACAGAAGATTATCAGATATGCGATAGACTCATGGGAAGGATTTACTAGCTCTAGCTCAATTTCTAAATATGTTCTGTTCTAAATGAGACTTGCAAATGATCTATAATCTCCTAGTCCTTCTGAAGATAAAATAATATAAAAATATATGCCAATTGTTACTACTTGTCAGTACAATGTGTCTCTTAGCCATTATCCCATCTTTTTCAGGGCAGGTCAAATGCCCATGGAGGCATGTATAGCACACACATACACTCACACACACAAAGGGCAAAAGAAAGGAACATGGAGTTTGATTGTGGTTATTTTTTTTCTTCTTCCCTTTTTTTTTTTTTTTTTCTGTTTGCAAAGACAGCAAGCATGAAGGCATCTGTCTCTGTCTAAATTCAGCCAAAACCATCTGCCAACAAGTTGCAGCTAAAGGGTAGAAAATCTAATCGTGACTCAGAGGAGTTAGAAGGGAAAGTGGGAGTGAGGGCCCAGGAAAGAAGCTGTGGAGATGTGTAACAGTCAGCTGAAAAGGGATAGGAAGCAGTTAAATGAATGGGGGCCATCTACTCTTACCACACTTACACTACATGAACCCGATAATTAAATGAACAGTTATAGCATAATGTACTGCAACACAGAATGAGGTTTTCCAGATTCACACGCATGCTCTGTTCTTCCTCCCATCTATATCTTCCTCCTCCTCAGCTCCAAACCATCATCATTAAGAAACTCACTGCACAGTAAATTTGTAGTTCTTTACAATGATAGTTACCTGAAATCAATGCTGGCTCTGAGTTATGGTATCATCATAAATTGTTTGATTGCCTTAATGGAATTATTTATCATTGCAATTATTTATTATTTATCACATCAGCTCTTAAGTTATTCCTTGTTATTGATCATATTATCCTGTGCAATTTATTTTTCATTTATGTTGTCTGGTTTAGAAACACGTGAGGGAAGAAACACAGATAATTATTAATATGTTTTCCTCGTCAACATAGAATATTTTGGGAGACAGTGCAACCAACTCAGGATATAAGAACATAATGAGTAAAACCTGCTTAACTCAAAAAGTAGGTTCAAGGTAACCTCTACCCATTTTCCCAATTGCTTGAGACAACACTGGCCTTTCTGTGATAAAGCTTATGATTTTTACTGTAGTCATAAATGAGAACACTATTAAACACAAGCAAAACTATCAAGAAGATGCAGAAAACCCAAGAAGAACTGAGCCTGAGCTGTGTTGTATAGTAGAGCACTTTTGAACACCTCATAATTATTATTACCTATATATATATATACATAGTGGTAATGTATGTATACAATTAAACACAGCGCACAGGATGTTCAAATGGGATTCAAGAAATCAGGATTTCTGTTTTGGCAAAGATAGTCCCTAAATGCGGGAAAAGTCACAGCATGGAGAAGTCTTGTGGTTGTCACTCAGTCTCAGATTTTTATGAGATGCATTTTTCCCTATCCCCTTTCCAAGAGCCACCATCCTGGGATGTTACCTGTTCCCTGAGTTATGGCAGACATGCAGAAGGGAGGGTAGGTGGCACAGTGCAGACTTCAGTCCCGACACAGGGCTTGCTCCTTCTGCATTGAGCCATGTTCCCATTACACACAGTTATCTTTTAACTTTTTAGAAATGTTCTAGTGTCTCTAGAAAATTATCTTAACTTCTTACGCCTCTGTTTCCCCGTCTCCTCCCTGTATTGCCAGCTAAGGGTGCCTGGTGCAGTGGGAAGTGAAGGGCTACCGCAACATAATGATGGCAATAGTGGCACAGGATAATACAGGATAAACTTCTCTCTAAGGGAAATGATTTGGTGTGTATCTAAAAATCATTCAGCAAGCAGAGAGAAGGCTGACTTTTAAACTGAGAACAAAATCTCCTAGATGGTCTCTTTCAGCTTTTGCATTGATCTAATTATAGGAAAACTATCATTTTACCAGAAGCTTCAAATGTCAAAAATGACTAACGTTTCTTAAGGTTACTGTGTTGGAACAGAACTTTGGAAGTCCTTTGCGGAAGGAGGTTATATATAACCAAAAAGTCCAAATACAAACTCAGATTTGAAAACAAATAAGACATCAAATACAGAGAAGCATATTTATCAAAAGTTTCTCAAGGCTTCTAGGAAAATTATGTTATTCTATATTCTCTTCAACCATACTTTAGTTTCAACTAGGTATTTTCTTCACAGAAGCTGTGGTTTCTCAGAAATGACATTCCAATATACTTCAGACAGACGTGTCCAGACCCACTGACATATTTCAAGAGCGGTTCTTGCCTCATTAGATGTTGTTCATGGAAGTTTCATTGCTGAGTGAGGGAAGAATTTATCCTGATGAAAAATCTGCAGGGGGTTTTTTTTTTTTGATCCATTCCACTGACTCATCCTGCATGAGGGCAGGTACGAATGTAGCTCGTACATTCCAAAAGCCATTTCACTTCCACATTCCTCTTCAGAAACAGTGGACCACTAATTTCAAACCAAAGAAAACATCTTTGTCAATATTTAAGGGATTCTAAACAGAAAAGTGCTCTAGAAATGTTCTTTTATTCCTTTTTTTAGTTGCTGATCACAAACATTTAAACACAGGCTAAGCAGATACTGATTTCATGTAAATTAAAAAAAACCTCAAAACACATTTTTTCACAGATAAATCCATCAAATGAAAACAAAAAGAATTTAACCAAAACAAAATATACTAATACATATTACTAAACTATATAAATCAGAGTGATTCATTTGCCTAGCTACAGAAAAAAAGACACGTCAGTCATCTAGTCTGTTTTCCTTCAACTGCTAAAAAATCAGTTGTATCCACCTTGAATTAAACACTTGTCCTCTTATTCAGGCTTTAACCCCCCTACTCCTTGTAAAGAAATTAAATGCACGCGAACTGACTTGCATTATGCTATCATTTTTAATGCCACAGCTTGATTACTTAAAATCTTTATAAATATATAGATATATAAGTTTTGTTATAATTAATATTACTATTTACTAATAATCAAATATTACTTACAATTTCAAGGTGAAAGAGCATGGATACTGCCTATACTATGCGATAATAGTGAAGATTCAAGTAGCAAATACTGTAGTAACTTATTTGAGCAATACCTGTATTTTCAGCTAAAGTAAGCAGCAGAGGAATATTTATCCAGGTGACAAGGAGCTGAAGAAAATTTTAGACAGAAGGGACCAAAAATAAATACATAAATAAAAAGCACTACTGAGAGATTCTGATTTTAGTATATAGTAATTCAGGACCTCTTTTTCAAATAACTTTTATTCAGTGAAGGAATAACTAACTTATCAGGAAGAGGACTAAGTTCCTCAACAGTGACTATAAAATGTATGCTCTAATAGCAAATTTGTGTTTAAAAATTATTGACTTAAACATGTGCTGAAGAGTGTCTATGAATCCACACCTGAATTAGGAACACAAACTATATTTTCTGAATTAAGAGTTCAGACTGACTGGCTCTAGAAGACCTGGGACCTCCTGGCTTTGGTTGTGGATTGAATGCCACTGCCACAAACTGTCCACTTTTCCAGCAGCAAAAGCATCTCCTTTTATTTGTTGGACTTATTGACAATGCCTAAAGTCACGCTTCCAAGCTTTAAATTGACAAAGCGTCTAGCACAGCCAGCAGATTGCGTCCTGGCCTGGTTTTCCACCCTGAAACTGACTGTCTGAACACCGGGAACACTGGTATTTCCTTCCTAGCACCAAAGTTTTTCCTAAGTACCAAGTAGCCACTTAAAAACATAACAACTACCTGCAGTGCTGATTCACTGGCTTTTGCCTGGCTTCCTTGACTTCAACACAGCTTCTCTTTGCAAATCTGACTTTATAGTCCTGCAAGCAAACAGGTGCTTAGTACTAGCTCCATTAAGTGCTCTGGAAACCTTGCAGATGTCTCCCATGTCAATCATAAGCTACTTAATTTCACTTTCACTTTCAAGATCAATGAGGAACATCAGTCATATTACCTCCCATGCTACCCAGCATCTCTCATCTATTAGCAGAAACTTGTCTCCTGCATCTGATCAGCCACCGCCGTGATGTCCGCTGTGGGCCAGCCATGTTTTCAAAATGCAGCATTGTGCCTTTGCCCAAGCCCCTGCACTTGTAATATGTGCTATAACACCATCAAAATTTCCTCATAATTCTCTGAAAACATGTCTTTCGGAAACCCCAGAGCAGACAAAGCCTTGCTTGCTGGAATGATGGCCTCCTTGATGACTGATCTTCCCTCTTCCAGTCCTCTGATATTTCTATCTACCTGTCTCTATCCATCGCTCCAAAGAGACAACTCCATTGCCTCTCACTCCAGTCTCAAGGTGTACCACTAGGCAAGCAGCGGAATAAAAGGAGAAGCACAACCAAGATTTCCTCTTTGTGTGACAGCGTTTTGAAAGACTGACTGACCTCCACTCTTGTTTGGAAAGAAAGAGCAGAGGCAGCACAATCCAGAAGTGTAAGGGCCACGAATCATGAGCTAAAGGAGATATTTTCTTGACATCCATGTGAAGACATCTCTGTACGGCAGTGAAACAATAATGAAGGTGCAATCCTGACCTCAGTGATTCCTAGTGGCTAACTTGGAGAGTCCCCAACCCAGAGTGCTGGCTGATGTTGACTGGAGTTGGCTTTCATTTTCAGAAAACAGGAAACTGGCATGCACAAGAAATTAAAACGGAACTTCAGGAAAAGTAACATCTTAAGAAAATGAAAATCAAATTCAGCAAATAGTTATCGGCAATGAAAAAGATAGAAGGGTCAATGTAAAAACTATAGATATTTTTTCATTTTGACTCATTACTGTTTTATTTCGGCATTTCTAATATATTTCCTGGGCTTTTTTCCTGAATTTTTCATTTTTATTTTAAAATGGCTTAACTTTTGATGGGCAAAAAAGGCACGAAGAATATGTATATTTAAGTAAATGTTGACATTTTATGTCTTTCGTTTAGTCTCAAAGATAAATGTTTCTCCATTCTCCAGTGGAGAAGGGAGATCTTTTATTTAAGCCCTCCGAAGTTTCTGCTCTGACCTACTCAATTTCTTAGTTCACCTTCCCAAACCAAAAAATCCACTCCTGATCCAGCTTTATGGTTAGTCCAAATCTGAGGTATCTAACTCTTCCTACCCAATCTAGTGGGCTTTTGCAACTAATGGTTTAGCTCAGATGTAGCTTTCTCCATCTTTGCTGAGCACAACTGTAATTTAGAAAAGACTTTATGAGCTCAACCCAACTTTTGAGAAAGTTTAGCATTATAAGGGGATGGATTTTAACAAGGCATAAGATTTATGCATGGATAAAAACAGACTCTCGGGAAGAAAATATGAAAATATGAGAGACTATTAAACTTATGATGAAAGATCCAGGAGCGAGACACATGGTAAGTGATTCATCCTACAGCTAAGGAGCATACTTTTTGTCTGGCACTGATTATCTCTGTATCTCTTGGGATGCAGAGCTTGTACCACAAAAAAGTGAGGACTTTTTCACTTTCAAAAGATACTCCTCCATAATACTTGAGAACTACCTAAGAAGTATTTATGTATATTTTAATTGTTCAAAAAAAATTTAATGCCTAAGAACCTGTAAACATTTTAGAAAGCAAATCAAGAAATGGAAATCCATTTTAAATAACTGCCTCTCAAGACACTGCCAGGAAAACAGGTATATTAAAGTTATTTTATTTTATTAGGCTAAAGAGAAAGGAGAGATCAAATGAAAACATGAAGTGTAGAAAAGTGGAGTCATTTATTGGTCTTTCTGGTTTACCACCAATTTTATCCTCATTAAATCAGATGCTGAAGGTGAAGTATATCTTAGAAGGCTATTTACTCAGAAAAGGAATGCTCTCTGACTGGAAATGAGAGTACTGCCACAGAAAGGACGGGAGCGGAATATCAAATGTTCCATTAAACCAAAAAGATAAAGATATATCTATGCTCAGCTACAGTTGGAGATGTAAAAATGTGGTTCCCTTAAATAAGTAAAACATGGAAACAAGAAGCATGGAAAAAAGCTCTTACAAAAAGATATCCTGCATTTCCTGGCTACTCCAAGCATCCCAAAATGACAAATGCAGTGACAGTCCTTATGACAAATAAAGATTTTCTAGATCTTTTCTTTATAAGAGGTGATTCTGCCTTATCTTGTGAAGATACCTTACCTCTGCAAAAGAAAAACATACAGTAGGCAAAATGAGAGAAAACATGTTCCATTATATTCTACTTTATTTTATCAAAATAGTCACATCCTTGAAAGCTGGTCCTGCTCCATGCACATATTTATTGACTTCTCAGAAAATATATTAAGTTATTTGTGCAACCAAATGAAAATGGCATACAGTTATATTAAAAACTTGTATGAATGGGAAATATATTTGGATAGGAATAAAGGTATATATACAGAAACTACACCTGGAAACTATCTATCAGCTTGTAGCTTTACTTCCTTCAAGCAATGACCCCTGTTATTTCTAGCAGGGGTTTCCTTTGTCCGGACTTAAAATAAATCAGGAAGGAGACCCGCTTTGGTCCTTAGAAGGTACATCTGAATCTGAAAATTATATTCCTGTGATATGATGCTGCTGCAGTGGAGCAGCATCACTGTGGTAGGTATGCTTTGAGTCGGTACCCACAGTTCAAGTCAGATGTTGTAGTAGTAGATATCTCTGGGTACCTACCACAACTGACTTGTCAAAAGACATCATAAAAGATTAGAGGTCCTTAAGAAATGTTGAGATGTTCTCGAATTCACCTGAATTGCCCGAAGTATTAAAAAACAGAAAACAAAAAACAAGAAGACCCAAAACTTAAACCTCAAAAACTCTGTAGTCAAGGTGGGATTTTCCAAGGTACAGAAGTTATGCCTTACTGGAAGCACTAATTCAATAACTCTTAGAAGTCTAGCAGCAAATTGGAGGAAAACAAGATATTGGCAGATGTAATATCCCTGATTCTACTAACTTTTATGTTTTCATATGTGCTATCATGCACAATTCTCTTCAGATGGAATGCAACAGGAAACCTTTAAAGTTCCCATTGGGAAATGTAAACTAATTTTAAAAAAAGAAAACAGAATTTAATATCAGTCCTTGATGCTTACTGCTTAGGGTCTTTGAAAATTATAAGCACATTAAATTTTGGTCTAGTGTTATTAAACTAATATTTCATTTTTATTTTATGGTCCATGTTTTAGAAAAGTTTTATGAACTCTCAATAGTCTTTCAAAGGCTGGTTACTTAGCAGGGTAGATCATACTGCCTCATTACAGCAAAAAATGGACAATTTTTGGTGAAATATTGCTGACAGCTGTTTTGTGTGTATCATTAGGAAACTGAAACTGAAGGAGATACTGTTTTTTATGTCTTCCTTGAAACATTTCTTCATTGCTGCCACCGATGGGCTTTGAGTTGCACAACTAATTAGTTGTACTAAAGCATTCTGCTCTAAGAGTTACTTCACCTTCTCTCCTTATTTGTCATCCACCTGTTACAGCTCATGTTTTCAAACTGTGGATGCTCTGGGACACAGGCTGGCACACGCCGTATGTTTCTGCAGCATCTACTACAATGAGGCCCCAACCTGGTTGAGGATTACCTGTGCCAACATTCATTTGAATAATTATAAACCCTAGGCCTGTGAGAGTTCTTTGAAAAACAAAAATGCGCTGGAGCAAAAGATGTAAATATTTTCCTCTGCTTCATTGATGGGATCTATTTAGTCAAATGTTGCATAAATTAGCATAGGCAGTACAACTTATAAGACAGATGCTTTTGCAAGAAATCAGAGCATCAGGTTAGAACATGAAATTTCTTTCTTGGGGGAAATCCCAAAGATCTTATAATTACTTGTGCTTCAAGAGAAAAAAAAATAATCAATATTTCTGGTTATTTTTCTTCAGGTGGGATTTGAAAAAAAGATGTTATTTTGGAATACCAAAAATATTTTTAATTATCTCAAATGACAGCATGCATATTAAATACATGTTACGTTATTCAACGTAAAATGTTACTATATAGAAAAGTTAATTTAACACATTTTCACTAAATCAAGCAACTATAAACATAGAGTTCCTTGCTTTTCGAGCAAAAAATAATTGCAAACAGTCGTGTCATGAAATGTTTTGACATTTGCAAATTTCATTTCTGATTAAGTAGTGTCAAAATCTGAAGACAGAGACAGAAATCAGATATATCTCTCCTGATTTAAAGACTCAGTGAAAATAACCTAGGCGTTCCAAGGGAGATGCTAATTGCAACAAATGGTTTAACGTTAAGATCTAAAACTGAGTATTAACTTTTACCTTTTGTTTTAGAAGAAAAGTCTTGACGCTGATCTGAAAAGGTGCTAGAAAGATGGGAAAAGATTGTGTAAAGCACCACCATATTTTCCTTCACTGTGATGCTGATGTGTGTTTATTAGGTTCTGATCCCCGGCCATATACATTTCATGTATAATTTTGTGTTAAGCCACAGCTCTCCAAGCTGCAGGTTTTGTAAGATTAGGGTGTGTCTTTTTTTTTTTTTATTATTCATGGTCACTCTTACATGGTGAGAGCTGGAGTTTCTTAAGCATTACTTTAACTTGCATAAGTTTTGGTTGCCAAAGTGCTATAGGGCAGCCAAAAACTATGAAGCACGAGTTTTCAATCCCCCATTTTCAAATCCCTCTTCATATTCTGGTCCCACCTCAATAATTTCCATGCAGCATGAGGAAGTAGTGCATGTATAAAAACAACAAGGACTGCAGGGCTCCTGATGAAAAGAAATTATCAGAGGCTTACTGCTAGCTTGGTCAAGTGCCACAAAGCTTCCAAAATGATCCTTGTTAGTAAGAACTGCACCTGAAGATATGAGTGCAAAAAGACGAGGGAATTCACCAGCTAATATGCCCATGGCTGAGGTAAGTCCCCTCTCCTGTACGGACATGACTAGATCCTTAGGCCAGTAGCTATCTCTGCTAGCCCCCTGCATCAGAGCGCTATGAAGGTAAAATGAACGTGGACTCCACTCAAACCTTGCTGCTCTTCCTCCTATATATATACACCCATGCTAGGTGTAACCTAGGATGTTATATTATGCCTCCCTGACAATTTATGCCTCCTCTCTTGTAGAGAAACTCTTATGGGGGTAGAAGTGCATGGGTACTACAGTATTGTTCGTCCCCTCCTATTTCTGCTCAGAAGCAGAGACCAGATTACCAGTGTTCTTATCAGATGAGCTCTAATAAGAAAATAGACACAGATTGTTTCATAATTCCTTTGTCCAACATGGAAGATGTTCAAAGTTGATACAGTGATGACCAAGATCCTTGCCTATTAGATTCTTGCCTTTAATGATTTCAGAACAAGAACACGACAATAAACTAAAAACTGTAATCAAACAAACAAACAAACAAAAAACAACCCAGCCCTGAGTAGACAAATGGTAAAAGACCTGCTATGACAGGAAGTCTGGAAATGTGAAAGACTGCTGGAGAAAATCTAAATAGCTTTTCACACTAAATCTGAAAACACAAGGTGCCAATGAAAAGATAGGTAGCCAGAAAATCTGAGCAACCAGTCTGGAGTGAATCTGAGGCAAAATAGAGATCCTAGAAGATCCAGGATTAGCCCTTAAGAAAGCAATTATAGCTTGCAGAGTAAATTAAGTTGCCCAATGATGAATGAAGTTTGCAGAATGTGAACCTGTTCTCTGAGGTAGACATATGAGCCAGCTATGAAAACAAAAAGACATCATAGGCAAAAAGACCAATGAAAAGCCAAGTCAAAATCCTCCAACAACAAATGGAGCTGAACACAGTGTGGCAAACCGCGAGCCAAGACAATACCAAGCATTGGCAAGAGAGGCACGCTCTCTATTGGAGTACTTACCTGAGCTTACAAGTTCTGGCATCACACTTAAAGTATGGACACAGAGGATGACCACAGTAGTGGACAATTTTGCAGTCAAAAGCTAAGGATTATAAAACTGAAAACTAATGGGACATGAACACTGAGTCCACAAGCAAAGCGGAAATGTAGCACTGGAGGAAAAGCCATATGCATGAAGGGTAAAAGGCTGAAACTCAGAGAGTATAATGAATAGTAAATGCAAAGAAGAAAATACTGTATGGAGGGGAAGGTACCCAACATCCACCTATGATTGTACCAGGCCCTTTGGCTCCTCCATTGTGAACTTGGAGTAGAAGTCTGACAATTTAAATAACTTGAAAAGTCTGAGAAAGTCTTTCAGGAGACAGGACTGTGCTTAGCTGAAGACCAAGTGGAAGAAGTTAGAAAGATCCGTAGCCTATGGTTGGCATTGAAAAAGGAGACAGCTAGTTGCACTGGGAGCTGTAGAGCAAGAAAAAAAATGGTCAGCTTTGCTATACTGGCAATATATATGGAAGCTCGCCTAGGTATAGAACTAACATAAGTACTAAATAAATCTGTGAAAAGGAAACACTTTTATTACCTACCAGGGGATAAATCCTTGGAAGAATGGCACAAAGCCAGCTAGTATGCTTTGCCAGACCTGTGCTGGGCCAACGTGACTGTCTCTGCATTGTCCTCCAGCATGGAGCACGGAGGAGTGCAGTGACACCAGGCTGGCTCCAGACCCAGTCCTCTGGGCCCCACAGTTTGGCAGCAAGGAATAACTGAGGAAGAACCACTGTGTTCCAGCCAAGGTCATTAGAACTCATCCAGTATTGGCCGTGTTTCTTCTTTTAAACAGTCTCCTAGACAGTTTCCACACATAAGGGATATGTGTGTGGAAAAGTATTTTATTTAGGAAAGGTTTCCTTAGGTATATCTTATCTTTCAGCCAAAAAGGGGAAGTGTCAAAGTTATCTTATACTTGCACAGTAAATATACCTTTAGCGTGTGTGGTGTACGATAGATATGCTCGCTGCGAGCCCATCTGATTTACTGGGGTTGATGTCAGACAGCCAGGTAGGTTTGACATATTTTGTCACAAACAATGCAAGATTGTCTAGACAAAGATGCTATCTGTGGCTCAGAACCAATGTTTGCCTGCAGATCCTTGAGGTGCAGAATAGTCTGGTCCTACATCAATGTATGCTTGTGTCTAAACATGAGCCAGCAGTGTGTGCTGGAATAGTGGGCTTCATTGACAAAAACACAGCCAGTTGATCAAGGAAAATGATTATTCAACTTCATCTGGTACTCATTAGATCACGTCTTGAATACTGCTCCCAGTTTTAGTTCCCAGTACAAGAAAGACGTTGGTAAACTGGAGTGAGTTCAGTGGAGGCCACCAGAATGGTGGGGGCTGAAGCACTTGCCTGGTTATCAGAAGCTACAGAATCAGAGCTCGTCCAACCTGAAGACAAGATGGTTTGGGGGGCATGTTACAGTAGCCTGCCCATATCTATAGAGAATTTAGCCAGAATACAAATCCTTGTTATGGAGGCATGTGGTATATGGATGAGAGTCAACTGTCCAGACTAAAAGAGGAGAGGTTCTAACTGGGTCCAAGGAAACAAATTGTCCAGTGCTTTCCATGAGGACAGGCTGCCCAGAAAGTTGTGGAGTTTTTGCAATGGAGGTTTTAAAGATGTGACTCAACAAAGCCCTGGGCAACCTAGTCTAAATGCTGAATTCACTACTGACTCTCAGCAGGATGTTAGAGCAGATGACAACCTGAGGTCTCTTCCAGCCTGGAAGATCACATGGAAAGCCATCTTCCAAATTCTCACATGCTCAGCATCAGATTATGCAAACCACTGAATATTTCCCATTTTCTTTAGGAAGGTCTGAGTGCACAATAAGTCCATGAAGAGTGTTGAAAAGTATAATGTGGAAAAATACAACAGTTCCAATTCCAAAATGCTAATGGTGAATGGGATTAATAACAGAATGTCTTGATTGATAACAGGAAGATTTAAGATTGAGGCTTTTAGAAACTTTCCAGCTCTTTTTACTGTCAAATCACATTTTGTTTAGGAATCAGTGTCAAGTTAAGATTCTAACGGGAATGGTCCAGGTCTTAAAATCTAGGCCTGAAGTTAACATAGACCGTATTTTCATAGAATCATAGAATGATAGAATGATTTGGGTTGGAAGGGAGCTTGAAGACTGTCTAGTTCCAACCCCCCTGCCATGGGCAGGGACACCTCCCACTAGACCAGGCTGCTTAAAGCCCCATCCAGCCTGGCCTTGAACTCTTCCAGGGATGGGGCATCCAGAACTTCCCTGGGCAACCTGTTCCAGTGCCTCACCACCCTCACAGTAAAGAATTTCTTCCTAATACCTAATCTAAATCTACCCTCTTCCAGTTTAAAACCGTTATGCCTTGTCCCATTGCTACACTCCCTGATAAAGAGTCCCTCCCCATCTTTCCTGTAGGCTCCCTTTAGGTACTGGAAGGCTGCTCTAAGGTCTCCCCGGAGCCTTCTCTTCTCCAGGCTGAACAACCCCAACTCTCTCAGCCTGTCTTCATAGGAGAGGTGCTCCAGCCCTCTGATCATCTTTGTGGCCCTCCTCTGGACTCGCTCCAACAGGTCCATGTCCTTTTTATGTTGAGGGCCCCAGAGCTGGATGCAGTACTCCAGGTGGGGTCTCACCAGGGTGGAGTAGAGAGGGATAATCACCTCCCTCAACCTGCTGACCACGCTTTTTTTGTTGCAGCCCCAGATATGGTTGGCTTTTTGGGCTGCAAGGGCACATTGCTGGGTCATGGTGAGCTTCTCATCATCCAACATGCCCAAGTCCATCTCCCCAGGGCTGCTCTCATATTTTCGTTTTAAATCATGCATTTTCCTGTATTCTCAAATGTTTAATAATAAATGATGGAGAAAGCTGCAGGTCAGCTTAATTAGCCTTTTTGAGTACGTGTGTGTGGATTAACATTACTGAATAGTCTGTTAGTGCCTTATTAAGCCTACAACATACTTCTTTACATTGATTCAGTACCATGCAGGTGTTCAAGTTCAGCTATTCAAACTTATGATAGACATCTAAATCAGATGCAAATCAGAGGACCAAAGTTAGATGCTTAATTTCCTTATGTAATCCATGAATAAAAGTAGATACTTCCATGAAAGGCAATCAGAACACCATTAGCTCATCTATGTTAACTTGTATATCCTGTTAGCTACTTCCTTGCTGACAGTTGTCATAACCCATTTCAGAGGGTAGCTCATGTGACAGCTCAACATGGTAGCAAGTGCCCCAGTTAGAACAGGCCAGGAATTCTCCAATTAAATGGAATAGGCATGAGAGGCTCTGCTGCAAAAGTACCATATACTTGATGAAATCATCAGGCTCAATACTCTTTTTTCCCTCTGAAATAAAGCAGGAAGCACTTCTGCATAGAGGATCGGTACACTGCAAACCTAATGAAGAGACAAAAGTCATGACTATTGGCAACATGATTACAGGGACTACCTTACTGGAGGACAGATCTCTGCTAGCAAGTTATATATCCATAGTTTGCATTTCACCCAGAAATCATAATGATAGAGTGTGTACATTTTTCACAAACTCTGGAGGTGGGTTTCATCTCAAGTATCTTTAGACACCTATAACATGTATGGATATATCAGAGCTGCTCTGTTAGACTCCCTTTATTGTCAGCAGGGAGAAGCAGGTACCAAGAAAAATGATTCATCTGACCTGTCTTTAGAGATCTGCTGAATGACGAGATGACTCATACTTCAGCAAATTGTATTTCTCTCCATTCATAAGAAAAGAAGTTTAGACAAGTAATTCAGATGCAAGTAAATCCTACCCAAGAAAACACCACTGATCCATAAGTCTGGAACCAACAGAAGTCTTCTAATATAAGGGACAAACAGCCTCATTTCTACAGAAGAGCCAGATTTGGAGCGTACCTCCTTCAGAGATTATTAAAACAAAAACAAAAAAAGCAGTATCGCAGTACTATGATCAAAACGACAAGTCATACATTTGAAAATCAAACTTTTCTACACGTTGAAGGTCATCTTGCATTGGTAAAGCTACAGGAAATGAAAAAGATCATTTCTTTTTCAGAATCTTTATATACCTGAACCATGTTATATTAGCTTTATATTCCTGAGCCTTTATTTGGCCATCAATCAGTGCGGCCCCTCTGAGTAGTATCACCTTTCCATTAACATGCGAAAGCCTAGCTTGAGGCAAGTAGACAAAAAGAAAGAATACTTCTTTGGAGCTCTCCTTGCTTCTCTCTGGGATGGTAAACTTTCTCCAAATCCAAAATTTAAAGAGTACCATGCTAAGCAGCAAAGAGTTCACAGCCAGTTCACCAGTTCACAGCCAGTCTTTCTATTCCTGCTATTTCATCATTATAGATAATTATATTTCCTAGAGCCTTTCTTGAGGAGTCATGTTAATTTGGTGAAAACTCATCTTGCTCTCTGCGTTCTTTTTTTTGTTTTTGTCTCTGATGTCTGTAGAAGAAAGATAACAAACTTGATTGGGAGAAAGTGCTTAGCCACAACTGAAAGAAACATGCTCAGAAGTTCCATAGCTGCCCTGGCTGCCTGTAAGGCTGTCAGACTCCCTCCCAGCCCCAGAGCTTGGCAGCACCGATTGCCTAAGCCCTCCGTCCTCTTCCCTTACCACTCAGCTCAGCTACAAGATTAATTCCAGCTGCACAGATTGATCCTTGGGGTCATGGCAGCCTCAGCCCCACAAAATGATGAAGGAAGGGAAATGAAAGGGGTAGGCGGAGGCTGCAGGGGGAAATGCACACGCTCCAAAAGAAAAAGAGAAGCCAAAATAGTAGGGATGGGTGATCTGACAGAATAACAGTGTGGTCACTGAACCAAAACGTGACACAGTACGCCCAGAAAACTGGGGAGGAAAGAAGACATTTGCCCTGGTTGCCTCCTCTTAAAGAAAACAGTAGGAATGCAGAGTCCTGGGTGCAACACAGGGAGCACAACAGCCATGTGGAGAGGTCATCGCCTTCCTCACAGCTGAGGAGAGTAACTGGAGAGCATGGACTTTCAGTAAAAGGGAGGTCAAAGCTCCCAGCAGGTTCAGCCTTGCAAAAGATGACGATGATGATGAACAGTCAGCAAACTGCAGGCTAGAAAAACAGCAGGAAGTTTATCGATAATTTCTTCTGGGTCTTCTTAATAAGGACAAATTAAGCTTTTTTTCTAATACCATAGTCACAGAAGAATGACGAAGAGTCCCCTCTAGAGGATGAAGTAAGGGAGAAAAACCTGCCGTTCTGGTCTCTCAGAAATTAGCACATAGGCATCAAAATAGCAATGCGGGCACCTCCAAACGTAATTACCCTTTTTGACCTGAGAGGCTAATCAGCATATTGAGGCTGTGGTCACATATCCTGATCTGGCTGCAGCAGAGCCAAGTGAAGGAGCTGCCAGCCCCAGCTTGTTCCCAGCTGTCTGCCACCACCACTTTGCTGGAGGACACTGACTTGTGGACGCCACTGGCATAATTATTCAGACAAGTGCTCTTTGTTTCAATAAAAACAAACCAGATGAGACGAAATGCCATAAATATTAGGTCTTCTCTATGATGGACTTTTGCACCTCAGTTGGATCCTGAGGTGATCACCTGAGCAGTCACACTAGCGGAGTTGAGGATCTCAAACCGTGGCGAACTCTAGTCAAGAACTCTTTCTGCATGGAGAATGGAGACCAATCTTTTCCTCCTCATGCTGTTGGATTCAAATACCTCCAAGCCTCTTCCCTGACAACACTCTCCCTACAAACTCTGTCTCTAGGGTTTACCAGGTCATATTAAAAATCTTCTTCTGACTTTCTGCTGCCTTGGCTGTCAGCTTATCTGGTGTTTCTGCCATCTCCAGCCTGCCCCCGCCCTGGCAGCTTGTCCCACAATGCCTGTCCTCCAACAGAGCCCTCTTCCCACGTAGTTAGGATCCCTGCAGCTGCCGTGTGTTTTGAGTCATATCTCCCAGTGCTTTAGTTGCCTGGTTGGTGAAGGAGCTTAACTCCTTTATGGCAGGGTAGCAAAGTGCATGGGTTCTTCAGGGAAACAGTAAATTTGCTGGTCCTTGCTCTGCATTGAAACTAGGCACAGAGAATTACCACAAGGCAGAAATTTAAGTAGCTCTCTGGTTCAGGAGATACAGTGGGCTGGCTTTTGGGAAGGGACAGAGAGTCAAGAGAAATATGCATGGGGCATTCCTGTGTTTGAGACATTTCTCCCATCCTTCACTGTGGTCTCATCCCCCAGCCACTGATAGCACAGACTATTTTTGCTCTGTGGTCTGAACTGTCCTATCCTTGCATTTGAAGTAAGCCTCACAGTTAAGGGACGCTTCTGCCAAGCCTGCTGGCAACCATCAACCTGAGCCCACCAGTGTAGGACCAGCCTGAACAGTGTTCTCCCCAGCTCCCAGCACTACAGTATCTACTTTTAATGTGAGTCTCTGGCTCGTGGTTTCACTTTCAAATGAGATACACAGTATAATTAGAAGTGACAGCAAGAGATATATGTTCTCATGGAGAGATTAAATATTACAGCTGATTTCTCCCCAAAATTTTCCAATACTGGTGTTCGCTGTGTTGCTTGCTGTATCTTGGTTGGTATGATTTAACTGCAAAAACCCATACAAACCCCATAATGAACTCACACACTTGTAAATGAGGCAGAAGTAATCAATAACTCTGTTTTCCTCTCATTTCCTGCCATGTTTGTATCTCCTGGTCTCAGTCCATGTTTGGTGTGAGAGGCTCCACAATCCATCACAAGCGTCCATGGTCAGAAAGCACTGGTCCTGTCATGACTGAATCTTCTGCTGTGAGATTTCTTGCCCGGTTTCTCCACTTCATATAGCGACTAAGCTGTTATCTGAACTTTCGGGTTTTCTCAGAACTGAATGAAATTTCTCGGACTTCTGCAGTGCAGTCAACATTATTCTTTGTCATGGTCTAATCCCTCTTTACTGAATGCAGCCCTATAAAGCTGTTCACCTCTAGTTCCCATTTGTTTTTATAAAGCCTATTTTCTTGAAAGGTTTCCTTTTGTATTGACAGCATATAGCATTTTCTCCATAAGATCTTTTTCATTCTGACCTGAAAACTTAATGCTCATCTCTCTGTTTTTTAATCTTTCAAACTGTATCAACGCAACATTCTCCCTTGCTTTCCTCGGGAATTTTTGTAACTATTTGACTTTGATCTTCCTGTGATTGTTATAAGATCAGGGTCAGGAAAACTTCAAACAACATTCAGTGGTTCAGTGTTTTGAAACAGACCTAAATTAGAACTGTATTTTTAAATATACAAATTGTGTTAGTTTCAGTGAAGCTCAATGAGTTTTATTTCTATATTTATTTACTTTTGGTTTTATTCCAGTAATCAACTCATGAAAAATGTCACTGAGCACAAATCAATAACTAAACTTGTTATCAGTCAGGTGTAAAAATGTAAAAATCAATAAAATCACTTTCTTGCTATCCTTCTCTCTTAAAAGCACAGAGGGAATAAAAGCAGTGGAAAATATAACAAATGACTTAGAATGTACGGGGAGAGAGGGAGCCAGTGCATGAGTGTTTCTTTTCTTGTCCTAAAAGCCTTTCTTCTTCCAACTTCCACTATTCCAACTCTACTACAAGGGTAACTTGGGTTGCCCCTAAACCGTAGGGAACCTACAGTTCTGAGGGAAATGTCTAGCCACATGCAACTAGCAGCAAGGCTGCAAGTGTTTCTTCTAGAGAGATTCTATTCCCACTGGGGTCAAAAGGGGGGGGTGCACTTCAACCTAAAAAGGAGTACTTGAGTGAAAGACAGTTGACCCTGGGCTGAACAAGCTGGTGACTGTGAGTGAGCACTCACCTGAGTAAAGTGTCTCCCTTGCTGGGCTCAGCTCTAGCAACTGATTTTTAGAGGGAGTCTGCAAAAATATAGCCATGCCTGATGAAGCCTGGGAACAGCACGCTCAGTCCATCAGCATGCACGTTGTCCTCAGGTAGTTACCTATGGGATGGAGGAGTCTCTGTTGCCCCGCGCCGCCGATGCTGTTGCTGGTATTAGTGTTTCTAGTGTCCCCCAGTCACAAGAAGTAGCCTCATAGGAGTCAGCACCAGGTTTTATAGACCACTTGGCCACTGGCCAAGCCTACTATTTGTTTCTTTCCTGCTAGGTAAAATCCTCCACCCACCTTCCCCCCATCCTCGGCTTGGAATGATATCACCGTTACAAGCTTCACATGAATTAATTTGCTTTTGTAACACACCTAGTTTTCCTTCCAATACTCACCGTCCTTCACAGAAATGTTTCTGACATGGATCTTCTCTGGCATTAACTTGACAGCAAGAAATTCAGATAAGCACACAATGACTTGGCGTGATTTAGATCAACTTGACTTTCAACCTCTAAATTCAGGTAGATATCCCCACCTACTTTGTGTATCGCTTCTGGGGACATATTAATCTTTTGTACACAACTGCAGTGCATAAACATTAAGCACATCTGCACTGACATGGTCTTGTGTTTGCTTAGCTCACCCTCTTAAGCGTTCACAGTGCCTGGTCTGCAAATTATGCACGTGACTAAATACCAGTCTACCAAGGCAGGATGGCTCCATGCTTTGAAAAATCCCAGGCTGCTGTCTTGCAGGAGCCAGTAAGCTTGATGCACATGTATCTTTTCCTAATTCCACCTGTCTGCTGGGCTCGCGGCTGCCTTTGACAAGAGTAAGGCAGAATGAAAGCAAAAGAAGCAGAGCTTCTGAACACTGCTAAACTTCCAGCAGCTTGTAACGCATCTCCTCAAATCACTACTGCATATATGTTGAACAGGGCAAATAAACATTACCACACATTGAACACCTGAACTACCACGCAGCATCTTCTGTGTAGAGTACATATCATGGATGAGAAATATACCATTTAATACAAGCTCTGTATATGATTTATATGATTTCTGGCAGGTACCTTTCACACCAGAATTTAAGTTCCGTGCTGATCTTAACACAGAAATGCAAAGTAATATCATGTTAGTGTCAAGATCTTGACAAGATTAAAAAAAATACATATTTGTATTTTGATTATATTATTTAATGCATCGAATTATTAGTTCTTATAGCATTTTGTTTTGCATTAAATCACTTTTGATACTAAGACATTATCAATTATTTGTTTTTACTGTTTTATTCTTCATTTCAGAGTCATCCTAAAAATGGATTTTCTTTCACTGCAGGGTTTTGGAAACAGGTTAGACAAATGCCTGTTAGAAACTTGCTAGGTAGAAGTGATCCAATCTGTTCTCCTGAGGGTTGCAACAGAAAAGTGACTGCAACCATAAGAAAAGTTTCATGCAACCTTTACTGCCACAATTTTCTGTATCCCCTCACCTCTCTCACTGCATCACTGCCCCTCTCCTCTGTTTTTTTCCTGCCGTGGGTTTGCTGCCTCTCACTCCTTGGCCTCTACCCAGTTACTACCACTGATAACACCAACTTTCTAACAAGTGCTGGGACTCCCGCTTCCTTGCCCAAAGTCTAGATCCCTGCTGCTACCACCTGCTCCTCTGCCTTGCCCCCTCTTCACACTCTCCCTCATCAGCTTGTTCCCACAGGCACAGCAAGGGCCCAAGTTCAGAATCCTGCACTGACTGCAGCCTGAGCTACCTGCGCTGGCATGAGCTGTGGTCCAGCAATGCCAATTAGTCATCACTTCATGCTCAGTGCCTTCTCTTAGGTAGGAACTGCAGGTGCGAGCAGGTGGATGATCGTTTTTGTTTTTCCTTCCATGGCTACAGAGTGCTGTATGTGATAGATGAGGTAAGTGTTTACGAACTCAACATGGCATTCCTATTTCAGCAGCATTCAGTGTACTTTTCTCCTATTCTGTATATTCTGTATATTCTATATACAGAATAGAATATAGGTATAGAATCATAGAATGTATTGGATTGGAAGGGACCTTTAAAGGTCATCTAGTTCAATCCCCCTGCAGAAAGCAGGGACATCTTTAACTATAGGTTACATGTACATATGTATATACATACCCACCCCATAGAAACTATCTCTTGGAAAGATATAGGACAAGGGCAGCACACAGCTTCCCAAAGCTTACCAGGTCAAATTACTCTTTAATTCTCGTTTTGTCATCTCACACTTTTGTGCCACAATATTACATTTTTTTCTGAGCTACCAGTGTCATGTGATAAAAATTAAAAAATAAATACATAAAAATCCTCCCAATTGAAGTGAAAATTCACTTTGAAGGCTCAAAATCTTGAAGACAGATTACAAGAAATGTTTTTTTATTATTGCAAAGATTCACTACTTTTAAGGCAACCAGAGAGCTCTTGGCAGGCCCAACATGAACAATTTTGGAGGGTTCAGGTTTGGCAGAATTGTAATTCCTTTTTATACATTGACCTGAGGGACTGGCACCCATAAAACTTTTCACAACCCAAGGAAAGTGAATCATGCTGTAGAAGTGACAACCATAGTAGCTACAATGACCATTTTTCCTGGTGCTTTTATCTTCCTGAAAAGCTTATCATTCTCATCTACAGAGCAGTGCTAAAGCTTCCTTCCTATGCTGCCTTCATGCCTTCACCCCAGTTGGCTGGAACTGGGATATGACTATACGCTTGCATGCAGGAGACTTCTATCTCAAGGACCAACCACAGTACAAATAATAGATACTGATGTCAAAACAGTTCTTTATGATCAAATATGATATTGACTTTTAAGTTTTATATGACTGATTTAACTTAGGAAAATAAATCATATCCTGGTCTTCATATGGAAAGAACCATTAATCCGCTATCCTTTATGCATGATGTCATTTCATTGCATTGCGCCTCTATCAGAGCAATAGACTGCACATCCAGCATCCAAGATTAGATCATTTTTCACTCAGAAACTGAAAGTTTAGAAGGATATGCATGACAAAATTATACTTCTCAGCAGGCACTTTTCATATACAGAGGCTATAATCCTGATTATTTCAGTACAACTGAGTGTATTATTTACTGACTGTTGAAAATTCTAGAGGATAAAGAGACGATATGGAAATTGCCATGGTAAATTATGACGTCTTTAACCAAGGACTCATACCTCCTCTTCTGCTCCCAAGAGAATGTAAAAGATGCAAAACCTATTTTTCAATGTAATGTAATGTAGTGAAATGCAGCGTTTCCTCTATTTAGGGGAGCCAGTAGCTGGAAAATCAGTGCAGAACCTCCTGATTCCTCACTATAATTTAGTTGGCAGCTGTGTGCAGAGCTCCATGAGAGTAAGATTTGTTTGGGCTAGTGACACGAAAGGGATTCAGCAAGTGGGTTCATACACAGCAGGAATCCACTTGCGAGAACACTCTTGTAGGGGAGAAACCAAAACAATAAACCTCACCCATTATCTGTGTAGTGTGACTACCAGCAACAGTCCTCGGGTAAACAATATTTGCACAATGCAAAAGGAATTAGCATATAACAACTGCTTTTTCTGTGCACCAAGTCACTCTGTTTAGCCTTTCTTAATCTTCCAAGAGTGCTGGGAGGAGGGGTTGTATATCATGAACTCGCTTAGTCATTGGTGCACAGGCTAAAAGGAGACTATGCTGAGAAATATTGGATGGTTTGGTTGTACACTGTCATGTGTCCCATTCAGTTTCAGCCATTATCTGGCCCAAACTTGGGGTGAATTGGCTAAGCAGAGGCTTCAAGTTTCGATCATATATACCTTAATACCATGGGACAGTGGAGAGTGTCTTAAAATCATTCTGCGTGACTGCGGAGAATTTGTGCCTTTATAAAAAAGTTGGGCACTCTTTCTCAAATAAAAACCAAACAAATCATGTGTAATGTAACTGTTGAAAGAAAGGTTATTGCTAATAAAAATAAAATTACTAGGGCCGTGTGAGCAAACGTGGGAACAAATTCATACCCATATGGAAAGTCAGCACTAGAGCTGAAAGCTTATGAAAACACCTGCATCTAAATTTTGACCTTAGACTTTTCTCCTTGTTATATTTCCCCAGGCTTAGCCAAAATCTGCAAATAAACAATCCAATCAAACTGCAGGACTTCTCCAGGAATTCACTGTGTCCATCTGTTTGTGAATCAGTCACAGGCAGAATCAAGTAAACAATAAATACATGAAGATACAAATAATAAGACTTTACTGGAGGGGGAGGCAGGGGGGAAAGCATAGCATCTCATGCCAGGAATGTGGTGTGTGTTCTAAAAACCAGCAGTATTTTTTACTTTTATTCTGAGAGAAGGAAAAAAGGCAGCAGCTCAGCAGGCTTTCTGTGATTTCTTAACAGACACTTCATCATTTATTGTTTATTCCCTTTATATTTCTTCCATAGAGTAGAATTTAGGTAACTGTTCTTTATGTTATCATAATTCCTCCTAGCTTGAATGTTTGTAATGAAAGGGGTCCCATGGAGTTTTAAAGAAGATTCTTAATTCTGTCTGAAAAGTTGTTAGCTATTACTATTAAAAGAAACATTTATGAGGAGAAACGGAAAGATTTTGAGGGGATTTTTAGGGTGAAAAGTCTAAAGGAAGAAAATCTACAATTATGTTAAATACTCGCTACAGTGAAGACATTTTTTTCTCAGTATGGGGGATGTTACAAGAAAAAGTTTAAATTGAAGCAAAGGGGGAAAATTGTTTCTCTATTTGTTCACATTATGAATTTAAGAGCAGATGGGGTATCTGAGAGAAAGCATTGCTGTTTTCTCTATGTAGCTACTTTTATCCTGCTGTTCAAGCCATTCTCAGGAAGGGGCCTTTTTCTGCAGTTCACCTACTGCCAGGTTGCTCCTTCTTCCCCACGCATGCCCAGAGATGTTCTTCATTTCTTGAGCAGTCCCAGCTATTCATGCTATTCAAAGGCAGCACAGAAGTATACACAAAATAAAATGTTTTATCACGGATGAGAACAAAGCAGCTGAAGTAGAAGGCAGTACAATTCAATATTTTGATGGTACTGAGAATGGAAGGTGCTGTTGGGAAGGGATGGTGAAAAGGAATTTTTGATGGGGGAAGGAAGTCTGGAGACTTAAGCAATGGACAGGATTAAGGAAGACAAAGGTCATTCCCTGGCTTTCAGGAAAATATTGTGGGAGGCGATTGGGAGGTTTTCTTCTCTGAGATGCTGTTAGTGGAGACATCTTCCTCTCCTTGTCCCCTCGGTCCTTCAGTATCACCTGTATAGACTTAACTTCCCTAGCAATGCAGTGACTTCCCATTCCCAGTCTAGACTTCCTTGAGGGCTCCTTCAGCCATCCTATCCTTTCAAGTGTTCTCTTTCCTCAGTTTCCTCACTTCTTCCACCTCCCATGCCTCTTAAAGAAGATTTCCTCTTCTCTGAGAAATCTTGTTTCCTGTATCACCCACCCATCCCACCACATGACTTCAGACTGGGAGGAAGTGGACCATTTCCAAATGTGAGGCTGGGACACAATCTCCAGCTTTATTATTCCAGTTCCTTTTAAGTACTTTGAAGTTTTCTACGCAATACCTACTGTCCTGCGCATCCTGATCCCAAACTCAGCTTTAGCAACAGAAGGCTCTGAATACACAATGTGAGAACTGACTGTTCCATTTAAGAAAATAAGGTCTAGAAGAAACTAGCATAAGGTATACGCTAAATTCATTCAAAATTGCACTCACAGAGCAGTCAACAAATTTGTACTATTACCTAACTGGAAAGGTGTATTGGATAGGTCTCTAAAGGGTCTAGTCTAAGTATACCTCCATGTCACAGTCATGTCTGCCTTGGAAGAGAGGATAGCAAGAGTGATTATCACCTTTGCAAGCAATCTCTTCCAAGTGAGGAGTGGTTACAAGCATTTTAAAGAATTTAAAAAATACAGAAATTATCTAAAATAAATAGCAGCTCAATAGCCTTATGTAGGAACGGTTGACTGCATGAGTATACTCAAGTACATACCCTCAGCAAGTCTGCCAATGACACCAAGCTGCGCGGAGTGGTTGATCCCACCTGGAATACTGCATCCGGCTCTGGGGCCCTCAACATAAAAAGGACATGGACCTGTTGGAGCGAGTCCAGAGGAGGGCCACAAAGATGATCAGAGGGCTGGAGCACCTCTCCTGTGAAGACAGGCTGAGGGAGTTGGGGTTGTTCAGCCTGGAGAAGAGAAGGCTCTGGGGAGACCTTAGAGCAGCCTTCCAGTACCTAAAGGGGGCCTACAGGAAAGATGGGGAGGGACTCTTTATCAGGGAGTGTAGCAACAAGACAAGGCGTAACGGTTTTAAACTGGAAGAGGGTAGATTTAGATTAGATATTAGGAAGAAATTCTTTACTGTGAGGGTGGTGAGGCACTGGAACAGGTTGCCTAGAGAAGTTCTGGATGCCCCATCCCTGGAAGTGTTCAAGGTCAGGTTGGATGGGGCTTTGAGTAACCTGGTCTAGTGGGAGGTGTCCCTGCCCATGGCAGGGGGTTGGAACTAGATAATTTTTAAGGTCCCTTCCAATGCTAACCATTCTATGATTCTATGATTTTAGGTACTATATACGAGTAAAGAAACAATAAAGTGAGCAGATTAGGTGTGAAAGACTATTTAGATTATATTTTTCTTTATACCACTGTAGATAGCATAAAAAAAATCCCCAAAGTGAAGAAAAGAAATTTAGGAAAATATTTTCTAATGCCAACTGTAGTTAGGCGCTGGAATGGGTACTTGGGGAGTGCAGAAACTCTCCGTCACTGGAGCTGTTTAGCCACTGTTTCCCTCTGTTGGCCAGAGGAAGGGCAGGATAACCTCTCAATGTCCCTTCCAGCCCTGATGTCCATCATGATATAATCACAGTACTAGCAGAAAACGTGGCTTGCTGCTACTTGTGAAATGCATCTCTATTTCAAACAGGAGCACAGATCAAGAGCAGCAGTTTTTAATTTAAATGCTAGAGTTTCAATTTCACGTTCTTATCAGAAATAGAAAGTCAAGACAGAAACCACGCAATCTGGAGAAAAATTATCTTCAGCAATCTGTAGACCATGATAATACAAATGGTTTTATTTATCTGAACAATGATATAACATCCTTAATTAAAACCACTCAAACCCTTTCAATATTTTTTTGTTTGTTTATCATAAACAAGTTTGGCCTGTTTTAAGCTAGCAGTCTCCATGAGCAAATCCCAGGCATGATTTGCCAGTCAGTGTGGTCCAGGGACCATTCCCAATGAACAGTTGTTAGGCATGAGCCATGCCAGTGGATCTCAGTGCCCAGTAAATTAAACTTGTCTGTTAGCATTCCTTGTATAAATGTCACCTATGTCTTGGCATAGCCATTGGCTTGGGTTTCAGCTGATGTCTGTAAGTATAAATATAAAAAATCAACATTGAACAAAACAAAATATACAATGTAAAAGAAGAGTTAGGTGTTGAGTTTCACTATGGCAGCAAGTACAATAATCTCCAAATAATCTGCTTCACCATTTCTCCTACTGCGGTTCAAAAGAAAATCTTCACAGTTTTGTTTATTTTTTAAATCCCATAAACCCCACTCTTATGAAGTGCTTGCACTCTCATGAGAAGATAATGAACAAGCAATCACAAGCAAACTTCCTAGATTTGCCTTCAGATTGGAATGTTTTGGCCATGTGTACATAACAGCTTTAAGGAACATTATTCAGCATCTTACTTAACAGCTATTTTTAGAAAGACACATCAACAAAGGCACCCACTGAAAGTATAAACAATAAATATGAGGAAATGCATTTCAAAACCCAGGCTCATGAAAGAAATGTCAGCCCTCATGAGATGGCTAAATATACCATAGTCTTCAGGAATACTGCCCACAGCACAGTACAGACGATGCTGGACCCAGGACTCATCTGAGGGTCGGCTGCAATAAGCCAGAGTAATTATCCACAACATACAAGAGCATCCATGAAGAAATTAGGCTGTGAAAGGTATTTTCCTCGGGGGAACAACCTATACATTGAAAGCTGCCCTCCATATAAAATCACTGTTCTACACTTCATAATACATGAAAAAGAAAAAGAAGAAAAAAAAAGAGGGTTATTTCATGACATTAAAAGTAACGAAGGGCTATTTAATGGCATTGAAAGGTAATAAATTCAAAACTGGGGAGAGGAAAAGGTCTCTCACAGTCTGTGATTAGGCACAGGAGGTGCCTCAGCAAGTCACTCAACCTGTAAGCCTATCCAGATTCAAGAGGAAAGGTGACATTCAAATAACCTTGGAAGTTCTTATTATCATACTCTATTAACAAAATATTAGTATCAAATCACCTGCCTTGAGGTTTACATACATCTCTGTCTAGTCAAGCTCAGGGTAAAACTTAATTCTGCAGAGCAAATTACCCCTTGTCTAGGTACTGCCTGGTTCTTATATTTTCTTCTGAAATGTTCATTCCTGGCCACCATCATGATGATGGGCCATACAGACGTTTCTCCAATCCAGCACATAAAAGCTTAATTTCTTCTCGTAGGAAACATAAATCCTATCACACGTAAAACAGTCAATACGTACTATTAGGAACAAGAATTTTGTGACACAGAAAGAAAATCTTCTAAGTATGCTTTATATCTGTACTTCAGATATATATAATTAATTATTCTATTAGACACAGCAGATACAAATGCTAGCTTTCACCCTGATACATTTAATATTTTTTTTCTGATTAAATAACCTGTCTGCCTATAATTAATTTTGAAATATAAGCAAACATTCAAAGCAAATAGCAGAAACCTGCACATTTCTAGGACACCCATCAACATGGGTTTTGTTGGCTATAGATAAGACTATCCGTGGAAATGTGAATATCGTATTACCCTTCCATAACTTGCCTTGATTACCATTACCAAGCTTGTTGCAAATTTTCACCATAAATGCCACTGTGTAGCTTTGGAGAAGGACAAAACGTTTTTGTGACTCCTCCTCCCACAGTGCATGAAAAACTCCCAATTCTTAACAGGAGGAAGATAAAGGATTACATGCCACTGCTACCTAGAAGTGAAATATTTATTCCAAGGATTGTATTTTTTGATGAAAATTTGTGTTTAAAGTGCTTGGAAAACAGAATGGGGGTCTGGTCTCGTGATCGTACAAATGAAAAAACAAACATGAAAATGCATCCAATCGCATCCAATGAGCGCAGTTGGAACTTGACCTAACATTCAAGGGACAAAGCCTTGCAGTTTAAATGAAAGTCTGGCAAACCAGTCTCTCTTAGGGGAACCTGAAATACTAATCAGCAAGACTAGCAATTGAACTTTGATTTCAGCTCCTCCACCTGTACCCTGATTCCTCCTGCCTTCTCATCCATCAGGCTCCCTTGTAGGTATATAAGTGATTCCAGTGTACAATGAACTACCTTGTTCCCTAAAACCCAGATTCTTGGGTTACTTTTCTTGCAGAATATCAGCATTGGTATGAATATCTTCTCTGGTCCATTCCTAGACTTTCTAATTAAAAGAATTCTTTGAGTCACACCAAATTTGAGCCTACAAGCAAGTTAGCATGTATGTAGTAAAGACAATGAGTGAAATAGGACCCTAGATGAAGGCAGAAACAAAGCCACTTGACAATATAGTTGAAGCCGTAGATGTGGGGATTTACTTTTCCAATAAGTATGTATTTTCTCTGCAAAGTCTTGGATCTAGTTTAGTCACAAGAGCTGCGATAAGCTTGCATTTCCCACTTCCTAACATTAAGTTTTGAAATGACATTGCTATTAGCCTAATTATGCCTTAATAAAACTGAAAGAGGTCGGAGAAAATTGGGTTTGATTCTCCCATCATTCCAAAAGGGCTTTCAGTGAGACCTCAGCAGATCCCAGTACTCTGTTAAGACATGTAGTAACTTCTGCAAACTGCAGAGGATCTTAAAAGAAGGTGAAATAGCATAGAATGAGAGAATGAAAAAAAGAACACTGGCCCAGCAGTGCCTGCCACAGACAGTGGAAAAACAGAGTTTTGGAGGAACTACAAACAGTATTCTGTGTTGTGGATTTTTCTCTTATCTTTTTAATCCCTCCCACCCCCCATTTTTTCCCCACACAAAACAGGACTTAGGAAAAGACAGGTCTAAATAATAGGGAAGCCTATTATTTGAGAAAATTTATCTTTTGGATAGAAAGGAAAGAACATGCAAAACCCCACCATTTATTCATACCTTTGTAAGATCAGCCCTGAGTGTATTGCCACATTTCTCCTTTTTTTTTTTTTTTTTTCTCTTTGATCTACATTACAACACAATTCCTCTAATTGAGATACAGGTCAAAATGGTTTTATATCAGAGGGGATCCTAAACCTAAATATAATTTTTAGATATTCTGTAGACATTCAGAAACATCAGAAATCATTCATTCGAACCTGATGCACAGCATTTAAATAAAAACACTCCAATAACTACTTGTGCTATCATAAAATAGGCTCAGTTTGCATACCTGAGAATACCAAAGGGCATAATCCATCAAAGGAGAATAATCCTCTGTTGTGCTATAAACACAAATCAAGGGAGTATAAAACCTATGTAATGTCACAGTTTTATATTAAAACATAAATGTTAGCACCAGGATAGATTTTGCTTTCAAGATACAGATCTGTTTTGCATTGCCCCTGGGTGAGCTCATTACATGCCAGGTCGACTCTCGTTTGGTTTGCGATGGATTTCAGCAAGCAGCTTTCTAACTGTATGAGGGTGATGATTTGTTCAGCTTTCTCTGGCATGAAATCTTTCAATAGTAGAAATTTCCCAGCTTGATAAAGACTGTAGACCTCCCCAGGAAAATTGTGTGCTTGCTCAGCCTGCGTGGCTTCCACTTGTAGCAAAATTTTCACAAAGCATAAAATCCTAGACACTGTGATGTGAATTACAATTTGGAACAGGAAAAAAGTGTATTGACCCAAATTGATTGAAGTTAGAGCCCCAAAGTGAATCTCTTCTTTAGAATTTGAATTTTAAAAAGTTGTATCTTTGTATAAGTGAAGTGTACTGTTATACTTGTATCTGTGTATCACATAGTAATGCAGATGAATGAGGAATGTGGAATATTGATATCAGCTTTGATAGATTTGGGTTATGAAGTATTAAAGCTGGCTTTCACCCTCTTTTGGGAAGATCAAAAGTGTAGCAATAGCACAAAATTATTTATTAACTATCCAAAGGATCTCTCAATGTGCTTGTGTTACAACCTGCACATCAGTTTTATCTCTTCAGATCATGATCCTCTATGTTGAAACACCAATATACAGTCTTTTCCTTCTAAAGAAAACAACCAAGATGGAAGATGAATGGTCTAATTTGCCCCAGTGAAATGTCCCTTCTGGCCTTATGCGGATGTCATCTTGGCATATAAATTCTTTTCCCACAGGTTGACATCTGAGGAGGAGGAAGGACAGAAAAAAAGATGTGAGATGAGAACTCCTCAACTTTGCCCAATGTGAAGTCAATGGGACTTTGAAAATCCTGACCAAAAGCAATGTATAATATGGTTAACAAGGAAATATGAATTATTCTACTTGAAAAACTTGGGGTTTTCTACATTTGTTATTTTTTCACCCTATGATTCTTCAGAGTAAGGGGGAAGGGCACGGACAAAAGCAAAGGTAACGGGAGATAGAAAGAAAAGGATTAGGGAAAGAGAAGGCTGTTCTTGGGTAGCCAATAGTTCTTTCAGTTGTCAAGTTTTTGATAGGGGTGTAAGGTAGGGGCCTGACGGTCTGTTCTGGTAGAGGCCAAGGAAACCAACCTGAGAGACTGAAGAGCGGACATCGTGTTGCACGCACCTGTGGGAATGCGCCCTGTGACTGAGGCTGCTCACCTCCACCGGGGGGGAGGCCATAGCCCTCCCTTTATGAGGGGGCTCTGGTAGTGGTGGGGAGAAAGATTCTGAGCACGGACTTGGAGCAAGAGGTCTGCATCTTCACCAAGGCCTACCTCAGAAACCTTCAGCATGCCAGGTAGAGCTAGCCACTCTTGGCAATGGTTGGGTGTTACAAGGGGGTGCAACAGGGGTGGCGATTACCAGTTACAGTGGATCTTCCCCTATAAATTTAACCCTCTTCCACTGCTGGAAAACTGCCATTTATGGCATCTCTGGTACCAGTAGCTGAAAGCAGGCAAGGAGCAAAAGCTGTTTAGCAGTTTTGAAAAAAGAGAAGGCTGAGAAAACAAATGCCCAGCAGGTAGGAAAACAAATCTGTATTGATACTCAATAGTCATCCGCTGAGAATGAATGCAGCATTCTAGAATTAGCAAAATAATCAAACAATGTTGAAGGGTAGCAGAGGGGCATCCAAGTGTGTGTGATTCACTTCCTACCAAATCAATCCATTTAGTTTGAATTTAAGCAATCTCCCAGTCATCGCAGTTCACAGTATTTTGGGGTTGGACTTTCTTTGGTTCTTATGTAACCTGCACATGCAATACAAAAATGCACTGTGATGTTATACCTTTGCTTTTAAGGCAAAAGTCAGAAGTTTTCATAAATTCCTATTAGATTCAAAAATTTTTTAAGGTAATACATACATAAACTGTTTTGTTCACCTTTAAATGGGGGGAGAGAAGGGATGTTGTCTGTCATTGACAGATGCATACATTTTGAAGAGGAATGGGAACATCAGGAGTTAATGGGAGATAAAGCATACACAGTGCAATGAAGGCCTGTTGCTACTTTTCAAATTAAACTCAATGGGAAACACATCAACAATTTTAATTGCCTTTAAACTCTGCTGTCCAGTGTTGCTTACCATCTCTACTAAGAGTTGTTCATATTTCTAGTCTGAAGATTTTTACACCAATTGGCTCTCGTGATTCTCTGTTAGATTAAATAAATGTCTATTATTAGAAATTTCTTCTACAAGGTAAATACTAAAACATTAATCATGTAAGCATCCAACCTGCTCTTCAATGAACTAATCAGTTTGAATTTCTTTAGTTTTTCTAGCGAATATGTCTTTTCTGGACATCAAATCATTCCTGAGGTACTTTTCCAAAGCCCATCAAACTTATGAAAAATGTAGAGAGGCTACAATCAGCCATTACTCCAGAAGCAGCTGAGTATCTTCTGCAGAGTTAAAACAATCTTTTCAATTCTAATTGACTTGTCTCTACTTCTGTGTGCAAAACTTACATTTTTCTTCTGGAATACCTCTTTGCCCTGGCAGAACATGGTCTCTACTGAACAGACTAATTTTTAGAACCACTGCTTTACCAGAGGAAGACCACAACCTCATAAAAAGGACATCCTTTCTTTATTCCGAAGAGTTCATATTGGTCTTCCTTGAAATTAGAGATGGTAGGTCCTCAGAATTTCCTTGTATTATTGCTATTATTGTGTTACACTGTTGCACTGTAAATTTTTGTTGTTTTACATTCATTTGAATATAAAATACCGGTTGTCCATAATAGAACTGCATAAACTGTATCATGCCAAGTCATATTACAGTGATATTCCATATAAAGTAATGACATAACTATTGTAGGATACTATTTATAGACAATGCCTCAATATATCAAATTATTTCACTACCAGAGAACAGGACACTTTTATTTTTACAAATAAATATAAGGTTAAACCTGTCTTTTTCAGGGAAATAAACCCTATTTTAACCTGCCCTGTGGACTACTAAGGCTTTAACACTGGAAGCTGAGTAACGGTATGAATTAACAGAAACTTTGTGATTCCTTAAGCCTTGTTCTTGAATCTCTAAACTCCCAGTATAAGCCCTGGTACAGCAGATGGATCTCAGGATTGCTATACCTGCATATTGCTTTAGCAGAAAATTTCAAAGCATGTTGGGTACAAACACAGGACATAATTTACCCAGCTGTTTTGCTATCTACATTAGTGGAGGCTGAGACGTTCATAGCACAGTAGAATAGGGTCTAGTGGATTTATGCCAACTTCATATTGCATCCTTCACATTAGGCTTACTCATGAGTAAAGTTAGGAAATTGCCTTCCCATGGAAAAGTAAAACGTTGCTTGCTCAGAAGAGCTAAAATTCTACCTGCTGGCAATTTTATTGGGATATTAGGAAACTCAAAACACACTGTTGGATAGGAGATAGTCTACCATTATGCATCTTTGCTAAGAACAGTCATGGCAAGTAGGAAATATGCCAACTGAGTCAATGCACCTGTTTTGAGGTTTATTACACTTAGCACATGGGAAAACAATAGAAAATTCATAATAAACCAAGCACAAGTTTATAATTTATTGTACTTTGCTGAAACTAAGACCAGCCAGAACTCCCTAGTCTTTTCTCACAGGCTGTGAAAGCTCAGCTCAGATGACAATGAGGAGAATAAAGGGCTGTGAAAATTCATATTAAAATGCCAAAGGCAAAGCCAAAGGAAAACATTTAGTTAATTAATTATGGCATGATAAACTTCAAAACACCCTTACAATGTTGCACTCTAATAAAGCTGATGAGTATGCTATACCTACTCTGTACAATATTCTTAGAACAGAACAATAACTTTCGAGTATGGTGTTAATTTTCTTTAAAAATAGCCTTTTTTTTTTTTCATTTGGGCTAAAGCCAAACCCGTTCTTTATAAATGAAAGATTATTTAGTTTTGCTTTCATGACCTTAGTTCACTGTCCTGTACTTTCAAAGCTGAAAGAGCTGAATCATCTAATGAATTAAGCCATAAATGTAACTGCATTTGTTTCCTCTTAACAAGTCATGGGTTCATCATTGCAATTCTACTAAAGATTCTGTAAATCAAAAATTAAACAGTCTTTTAAAAATATTTTGATTTCTAAAGCAAATTCTGAAACAAATTCGCATTTTCTGGTAAGAAAAAAACATCATTTCCATGGGTTCTAAATCTATGCTTTTCAAGAGGACATAAGAATTAAAAGATTTCAGGGAGTCCTTAGGTTAGGGAGAGCTGAGAGAGGTAAGGAAAGGTATTTGAAATTTGAGTGCTTTTATCAGTTCATCAGTTCAGCTCTAGAATGCAGACAAACAACAGCAAGCAGCTGCTCTCCAATTCATACAGTAAGTTATCCTTATTTTCAAAATAACTAAAGCTTTCAAAAGAAGGTCATCTGTCACCCAGTTTGAGATAAAATGTAAGGTTTCAAGGGAGATTATCCATGGACCAAATAACAAAAGAGGAAACTGAGGAAGGCTGGAGCAAAAAAAAAATATGGCATTGAAGAAGAACTAGGAATAGAACAGAAGGGGGAGAGGGGCAAGCTCATGCTGCGCTATGCAGAGGTAGAGGTGAGAGAAAGCAATCTTACTCAGTTTGGCAGATCCCAAATACCCCTCCTACAGAGCCCACCTAAGCTTGACACACATTTTTCCTTTGTTAGGCCAATGCTTCTATGAGACAATACCACTGAGCTGTAATCAGGGGACTCTAGGTGACAACAAATGAGCAAAGGAGCTTTATCACACCAGGGGAGAATGAAGCTTTTGTGCACCTGTGACGTGAAAATGTGGTGGTGGACTAGACATCAGAATCCAATGCACCTTGGCACACATGCTTGCTTCTCTGTGCTTCCCCTCCCTCTCCACCAGCCTTTTGTTTTGTTTTGTTTTTAAACACACACACACGCACACACGCAAATTGTGCAAAATTTAGGCCACTATTAAAGTTGTCCAGCCTATATCTAAAGCACAGTCCTCTGTTCTTCCAGTCTGAAACCCATTTTCTTTGTTTTCAGTAATGCTGAACACTTAGAGGGCTATTTACTTATGCAAGTGATGTAAGAGAGAACCTTGTTTTGTTTACGTCTTTCCTGCTATTTTTAGCCTATTGATAGTTGAAATTAACTTGATTTACTGTCCTTCGAAATACTCGCATGTACCAAAATCTCCCACATAAAAAGATATAAAATTAAAGTCTGGAAGTTCCATTGCCCTTCGCCTGTTAGTCATTCTGCACATGAATAATAACTTGTCTTTGCCCACCTTTCCAAAAACCAAGAATTGGAAAGGAACAGTGCATTTGCATCAGCTCCTTCTCGTAAAGTGTACTCTTACTGAGAAACTCCATATGGTGGAAAACAAAACAGGCACAATGAAAACCAGTGTTATGCAACATCTATTAAAAATCAGATGAGTCACCACACAGAAAGTTGCCAGGCCTGAAAGAAAGTAAAAGCCAGTTAGCCTCACTATAGCAAACTCCTGAGATCTGAAGGAATGTTTATTATTTCAGAAAGATATTTCCAGAAATGGGCTTGGCATTTGACGAATCAGCATTATAAAGACAGACCAAATTTGACTTGAATATCCTTTTGCAATACTTTTAGGGAGACAATGCATATTCAGAATCCCGTTGAAATGTTGAAACAGTAAGAACTTAAAGGAGAAATGTGTATTTAGATATTAAATATAGCATTCACTGGGAAAAGCAAGACAAACAGGATTACTGTCTTCAGGATCAGTGTTGTGCGGTATGTTAATTCTCACAGAACCAACTACCACCGAACTAAAGGACTTTTACTGCTGCAGTTATTATAAATGAGGAGTTGTTGTAAGTGAGTCGTCTTACATTGAAGCTAGGCCGCGCATCTAAAAACAGACTGAAAACACATCATTTCTCAGAAACAGCTCTGCTTTACAAGAAAGGCTCATCTCTTTCTGAAATTCAGAGCTGTTTGTCTCTGGTTTTACCTTAAGCAGCCCCAGAGGTGGAAACCTTCAGTATCCCCCTTGGGTGGTGCAAGGGGTTGTTCATCCTCTTCTCCTGGGGGCCAGGGGAGGGAAAGGAGGTAGGGCAGGAAAAAGCAAGAGGGCAAACAAACTCTTTGTGATGAGAAACACAGGGGTAAACTACAGGATGAAGGAGAGGTACCGCCTCTGGCCTTCCAAGCTCAAGAAATTATTTTAGATAGAGAGTATTGAGTTTTGGGGAACTGTTCAAATACTAATAAATTGCGCATGGCACATAAATTGCACATAACACTTACTTTTTCTGGGCTTCTCCTAAATTCCTTGGACTTTGTAGTAGGCAGCAAAGTACACACGCGTTTGACTCAGATTTTATCTACGCAGGAAAATGGACAATAATTCCAAGTGTCCACATGGAGAGCTATTCTGGAAAAGCTGTTGCGGTTCCTGTCAATTTCCCCAAGCAAATAAAATCCTTTGACTGTTAATATTGATTTTGAACAGCAGCTGGTGAGAGTGCTATCAGAACAATACCACTAAATGACAAATTAGACTTTCTTCCCCTCCCCCTTAGAAGCAAAATTAAAATGTCAAATACACATGAAAACAATGTGCATGTTATCTGTACAACTGCATTTTGCTGCATCGAGGAATACAGCCATGCCAGGAACGGTCTGGATGGCTGAAGCAGTTATATTCATGATGTCAGGATCCAGCTCTCTGTTTCTCAGATCTTGCTCACTCCTGGTTGTACAATACAAAATAAAAGGTCATCATGCCCAGTAATCCTTTTGACAAGTTGATAAAATTGAGCCTGTTATTAAAATGCCTGAAATTATAAAATATCTCTTTGAAAACACACTTACTGTAACTGGTTGTCACCCAGGACTTTGTCAGTCAGTAAACTGTAGGATTTTCATTTCTTCTGCCACTCATCATTACCCTTTGTCACCTTATTTGTTCTAGCCAATTTAATTCATTGATGTTGGTTGCAAAGGCTATAAAACTCTTATGTGATTCTTGGTGAGTCTGAGTCAGCCTCATACATGATAAGTAGACTGTAGATCGTTGGATTGTGAGATGCAAGTTACTCTGTCCTTTCAATGATGTTAGGCATGGATTCGAGAAGAAAGTTGCCAGAAGACTTAAAAAAGAAATCTAAGTATGGACTTTTTGCTCTCTGAAATGCAAGAAAGCATGCTTGTAACTTCTTTGATGTCTGTGAAAAGGAAATTAAACAGATGTGACAAAAAAGAAAAAAAAGTTAATTCGAAAGAGTATAAACTTTTCAGTTGATTGGATATCCTCTTAAGACAAGAGAAAATCAGAACTTCTATAAATGACTTACTATTATTTCAATATCTCCATTATAGCACTCACTAAACACCTGATATATCTATGGGAGACCCATTACAAGCCTAAAATTCAAAATGTTTCTTGGTATCTGAACTTCAGCCAAGGAGCATTGTTCAGTTGAAGCTTGCTAAATTTTCAAGCAGACCAAGAACTGATTTCAAGTGAGCCCTGAAGCAAATGTCTTTGCACTTGAACTCAAAGTTTCAAAGCAAAGTCATTAAAATGCTTATAGAATTGCACGATGTAGAACTGCAGCTCTCCATCCCTTAGACTGCCTTCGGGGCAGGAGTAGGAGGCAACACTGTCCCTCAACTCCCACAAACAGTGAATCCGTGGTTCATTTGTGACTGGAACCTGAGAGCTCAAGGCAAAACATCAGGAAGCAGAAATCCCTCTTTTATATAAAGTGAAAGAAAGCGTCTGTATTAACTCCCCAGTCAAATCACACAACCATGTCTTTCTGAGTCGTATTGTTAGACTCGTAGAGATAATTCTGTTAAGGCGAGATTGATGGATCACTTATTCCAGGTAACTTTATTATAAGCTACTGATTAATCAATCTTAAAAACAGACAGTAGAAGGAACTGCTAAGTATATATATTGGGATATCTTAATCTCTTATGAATAAATATTTAGACACAGAAGTAGTCAAAGGGGAAATAAGGGAGGAACATATGAAAAAGTACCTTCTGAGAAATAGGTCAAAGGCCAAACTATTTCTTAATTAAGCCTAACTCTGCTAAGACATGAGCAAGTGGTTCATTCAGCCAAAAGAAATGCCATCTGCACTATGCCAAAGCTATAATTTTTCACTCAACTTTGCAGACAATGTCTCCAAGCTAACTCGATGAGTGAAATACAGTACAGAGACAAGACAAAGCCAGAGCCACAACTGGAGTCCACCAGGTTCCGACTAGTGAACAGACAATTAAATTTGCATAGTTACAATGGTATGTACCCCAAAGGACTACACAGACCACAGCCCTGTCTCTGACAGGGGTCAGTAGCTAAGGGAAAATGCTTAAAGAGCATCTGAACAGGATAAGCACGGGGTGAAACACCCCTGAGTTATTCTCCCAGCTTCATGGAGTCATAACTTCAGATGGATTTCTCTTCTGTTTATTTGCCCATTTTTTTCTTTTCTCTCTCTTTCTGGTTTCTTCAGGCATGAAACATGTTGCAAAAAGTCTGAGAAAACACAGGACTCGCAACAAACAGTAGTTAAAGGGGCTGAAGCTGTTTACCCTGCAAGCCAAAGAGACAGGGGAATCCAGCACTCATTCAAACCAGACTTCATTTCCTTGCCTTTTAACCTCTTCTCTTCATCTCTGGGCTTTTTCTCATCTTTCTACCACTGTGTGGGGCCAGAAGCATCCCCAGCTTTGTCCAAAGTTTAAAAAAGAGCTCCATTACTTTGCATCTGGTTGGGGACCAGTCACCCGCTAAGAGTCATTCATGTTGATTACAGCATCTGGTTATTGCAAGAATGCAAATTAAGGTTTTAAGCTTGTTTAATTCTACAGAACACTGAGGGAGGATGTGCTAACAATCACAAAACATGTAAAAGAGGTGCTCCAGAGCAATAAGATGATATGGTTAGTCTCCATGTTGCATAGGAATAGAAACACTGAGTTTAATTTGCAGCATTACTAAGTGACAGGGAAAGCTCTGTAGTACAATGTCCTGGGAAGCTGTGAGGTCTGCATCACCCGGAGCCTTTAAGAGCGTATTAAATGAACATTTGTCGTAAATAACCCAGGTTATTTACCCAGGAACAGCTGATCCTGAGTTAGGACATGGGTTTGGACTAGCTGACTTCTTGCGCTCTGGAGATTTCCGTGATTCAGTGGTCTTCTGTCATGGTTGTCACAGCACTAAGCTTTGGTTTTGTTCAACACCTTTCTGAAATATGATTTAAAAAAATAACTTGCTATTATGTGGTATCACAAGGAAGCTGGAATATTTCCTCTGTGTCATCCTTCTACAGCTTCAGACTCAGCTTCTTGAATATGTAAATTGCCCTTGCTCTAAATATAACTCTGAGATGAAAAATCAAGCTATATAGTCGAAAACGAATTGCAGACTGATTTACTGCAGGGTATTTCTTCTTCCACGTATGAGGCCTGGGGCACATGTTTCTGTCTCCTTTTCTCTTGCATTCTGAACCCTGGGTCTCTGGGACAAGCCATGCATTTTCCACCAGAGGTTTTCCTTCTCTCTCATCCATTTAAAATGTTTTCAGTACCATGAATTATTTATTAATTATTCACTAAAGGAAAAGCCATTTACATTGCATTCGCAAACACAACCAGCAAAAAGTAGCAAAACCATACTGTTTAAATGGTTATTTATTCAGATAATAACTAACTTATACTGCGTGTCTCCAGTCAGGTATTCAAATAAAAACAGGCTACAATAATCACTCTTAAACCACTGGTGAAGGAATTCCTCTCTAATGATGCATAAGTTGAATGTGCTGATGGTCTTAAAAGCCTGCAATCACCTCTGCTTCGCTCATGTGTTCTGTTCTCCAGCTGGACAGAGGCCAGATATAAATCTCTTGGCTCACGTATGAAAGAGACAGCTTCCAGTCTCCCTTTCTGTAAGGCCATTATTTGTGATTTACAAATATTTGGGCAATTACTAGCATTCCATAAAACTACATGTAAGTCTCAAAAGCACCTGAAATCAGTATAGCAAAAAAGAAAATCCTGAAATTACAAAATTAATTATTTCCTCTTTTCTACTGATTAGGCTGCTGTTTGAAGAATGCCAGCCTTCTGTTGAAAAATATGCAGCACTACTACATACAATTTACACCCTGAAATTGTTTTTCTTAGACTACACAAGTGCTGAAAACCTTGCTTAACTTAATGAACAAAGTACAAATAACATTAAATATTCCATCAAAAATCAAGATAGTTCATTAACTGCAAATGAGTAGAAGAATGGACTGAACAATCAATGGCTGTTATTCACAATGAGTTTGAATGCCTGTAGCATTAAGTTAAAACATCATGGTTAGTAGCACCAAAAAAAATAAAAGGCTGTTGCAGTGCTGTAGCATCATTTCAGGTGTTCAGCAATTTGTATATCATATTGCTATCCTTAATTTTCACTGTACTGATCTCTCCAGGATGCACAACTTCTATCATCTACACTCTGAATGAAGTAAATGGCCACTGACAAAGGACTACTGAGGCACGCTATTGACAACAGAAGGGTTATTCGCTGTAGCCCGATTATTGCTTTGATTTGCCTATAGGAGCAGAAGAATTTTTGCAGTTCAGCAGTGCAAAGGCAGTAATTCCACACTATGAGCTGGCAGGAAGGGAAAGAAAAAGAGCAAACTGAAAATCATTATTATTGTGCATAGGGTCCTATGCTACAATAACTGCTTTTTTTCTCGTTGGAGATGGAGACAAGAATGGAGACAGTGCAATAAGACAGCACTGTGCTCGCTGGTACGGTGGCCAGTGTATCTCTGCAGTGACCCTTGTTCATCCCAAGAGTGGATATATGGCTATGGACCCAAATGCTGCACAGAGCGGTTTCCCTGAATATCTCTTCTGGAGCATCAAAGTCAGCTTTATTAGTAACTGCTACGCTGTACAAAACTGATACCTTGACTGGGTCTGGGATGGGAAGAGCATCCTAGACAGACGGGAGTCTGTTGCTCCAGCGTCACAAATTCTTTATTCCAGGGCTTTAATCAGAGCACTCAGTTTGGCATTACGACTCCTTGAGCCACTTCAGACAAATGTACAGTGAGGTCAGCGTATCTATGTGTTTTAAGATATAATTAGGGTGTTATTCAAATGCCTGTTTAACCTGAATTTGCATAAATAAAACCCCTACCAAAACACTTACATGAGCAATAACTGGGCTTACAAATCACCCTAAAGACACAAATATTTTTGGATCGGGCAGGAATTAATAAATATTTTGTCAAAGTACTTTTGCAGTTTCCTGGGCTACTGTGATTTAAATACAAACACAAAAGTCAGAATGAAGCCAGAGGAAATTTTGTGTTTACTTCAGCCTGTCGTATACTACCTAGAGCTACCTTTAACCGCTAAATGCTACCCACTGCAAAACACTGCTTTATTAAACAAAAACTAGCAGCATGCCACTAATGGCTACTACGTAATTAACCTAGGCACATGGCCTAGAAGGTGTGCAGCCTTGGCTAGAACAATACATTGGCAACCATCTCACCAGCTGATCCTACGAGTATACTGGTATTTACAGTCAAGTAGAAAAAAGCACACGGAGAAAGTAGTACATTCCTGCTTCCAAAATTAGAGTTGAACTGCAAAGATTGTAGCCAAAGCTAATGAACAGCCCCTTCCACCTAAAGGTTGTGCTGGTTTCAATCCATAAACCAGAGAGGTATTTTAATTTCAAATTAATCTACAGCATTACTAAAATGAAGATATGTGGATTACAAATATTGTCTACAGTTTAAAATCTCAATGTTCTCATCGTGGGGGTTTAAAATTTATTTCTTGAACACTGCTACTTTTCACTGTAAAAATAACAATTGCCAGAAATAACATATTTTAACTAAGTGGCTTGAAATAGTGGCTTCCTGTATAGGAAACTGAAGGTTAGTTATAGCAGTATAATCATTATATTCCAGTCTTCTAGGCAGTAACTAGAGCACTATCTGTCTTATATAATGGAATATTTCTGACAGCTCCAGGAGAGATAATGGTAGTACTAGTCAGATAACATCAGAGTCATTTATCCAACATTATTTCATTCATCTTCCACTCCATCACTACCAATAGAGTGAGAAAATGTCTATGCTATATAAAGATTTCTAAAACAAGAAAAGTTGCTTACTGTATCTCCATTACTTGTGCAAAAATAAATCTCCTTGATTTATCGTTCTAGCAATTTACCATGAGTGACACGTCAAACTCTTTAAGTTCCTTTTAAAATTTGGCATCTCTTCTAGGCTATAGAGGGGAAAATGCCTGGGGACTCTGAAAGTTCAAATTCTTTTTATTAACTAAAGTCATGATTTAATATGTCTGGATTGAAAGGCAAGAGTCCAGCTGAAGAGATCAAAAGATCATCTTAATGGAGAAAACAAATCTATAGCATTGAATTACATTAGCAGCAAACGTGTTTCACAACTGAATTTAGGTAGGGATTTTCTTTGTTGCCTTTTTTATGTATTTAAATGAAGCACTTTGCAAGTCTAATGGGGAAGATGGGCACTATGGGCAGCACCATTATGCTTTTCGGTGCAAAACTGCAAGGTTAGAGCTACAGAAGTGTTCCAGTATGATTTAAAAGGAATGTATTACCACTGGTGTACAATCTTTTAAATCCATGACGCTGAATATATTGGCACTACATCTCCACCATGACTGCATTCCTTTTCCAGACAGGTTTCTCCACATTTCTGTTCCTGAGAGAAGAGACATGTAGGAAAATGAAACATTTATGCTGCTAAAGATATATTTTTCTAGCTGGAACCACTGGAGAGATTTCACATATTTTGGTTCCTCATTTTAAAAATGCCCAAGTCAATTACCAGCCTGCTATAGATAGTTTTCTCATGAGCATAAAAAAAACGTGCTGCCGAGAAGTGTAATGACAGCTCTGAGACAACAATATTTAGGGCTGAATTTGTGCACTGAATTATGATTAGAGTTGCTACTACTAGCGTTCATGACACTTAACAAGCATCTACACTCTATGAATATATATCACTGAGTCTAAGCTGTGTAATGGGATGCAGACAGCAAGGTAGATGGGTCCTTCAAGCAAAAGCACGAAGGTTCCTAGAAACAAGAGGAACAACATGTAGCACATGGCTTTCCACAACTTGTCACAACTATTCCCTAGTGTTTACAAAATAGAGACTTGCTTTTGCTTTTGCTTGGCATTTGAATGTTGTCCGCAATTCAGAAGCCAAAACCTGTCTCTTTCTTTTCAGCACCTGATCTTCAACTTCAGAAACAGTTACAGAAAGGCGAAGTACTTCAGGATAGTTCTGGCTTTCCAAAGCAGCAGCTGAGCAAGAGCACTGTAAAAGTTACAAACGTAGAAGCCCATAGCATCTTCTCTGTCCCACCGCTTTGGGACTCACTCATGGCCCTGGAGTTTTTTTCCATTCTCATCAGACATTATTTGAGCAGGAGAACCCAGGGGTAAGACACTGATCAGTCCCTGTTCTTTTCAGATCAAAATTGAGTATGTTCTGATGAGGACATTGTCTGGGCCAAGTTTTCACATAGGTATATGATAACAGACCATTCACTCAGGTGTTTATCTTTAAAGCACTTTACATATACAAATGAATTTCCAGACTCTTAGGATCTAGATAAGTGATTATTTTACAGTTGGCAGAAGTGATCGAAACATTAAAACTTTGAGCCAATAGCTATTCAAATCCAGAAACTACAAATTCAAATCAGTTAGTGACTTGGAGCCTGTGCAATTCATCCCAAAAGTATGCAGTCTTTCAGTGATGATAAGTGGATGAGAGCAGAAAAATCTTTGTCCAGATAACGTGTTACTCATTCACCAATACTGTCACATGGTTGCCAACAAATCAATGCCATGAGTAACTGCAAAAAGGAAGGCAAGCTCATATACTGGCTAAATCCTAACAAGAAAAGATGCATGAGCTTGACTTAACATATCAAAACTCCAATACAGGAAAAAGGTTCATTTTCAGTACTGTCATGAAAAGGAGTGACAGGACAAAACAGGTTTTTAAACTTACTCGTGAAATAAACATATATCCAGAAAGATTCAGAAAATCAGAAAATCAGAAAAACATCCAGAAATCTGAATGTTTCTTTAGTATAAAATATATTATTGTACGTTGCTGGGAGAGCTAATGTTTGCAATGCAACTATCCCAGTGGCAGCAATAAATTTAATTAAATCAAGGGTGCTTAAAACTAATTAATTGTCAAACCCAGAGAAACTTGAAAGTACGTGCTGAGGGCTGCCAAACTCCAAATACAGGGATGCATACTACATAAAATATAAGCAAATTATGGTTTACCAGTGCAAGACCTACTGAAAGTTGGGACTGCAAAATACAACTGCTCCTAAGAGTCAGGACATACGCAAGGCCTAAGGATATAAAGTTCATCACTACTGCTGATAGAATACTTTTTAAGACTTAATTGCAATTAATAATTGTTGCCAGAGTAGTAAACATAAACTATGTAATTAGCCTGTTTCTTTCCAATTACAGTCTACTTACATAAATGCATTGTGGTTTACTCTGTGATTAAAAAGACACTAGCAAGTATTCAACAAAAGTAAACCATTATAATCCAATTTGCAATGAGGATTACTCTTTCTCGGTGTAAGGCTTAGATCTTGCATCACTTCATCAGCGTTTTTATACGTTTTACCAATGAGTAGAAGTTTACTTCCATTTCTGGACCTGAGCTGGCTGCTACAACTCCTTCACCAGCCATATGCAACATGGTACCTGTACTTTATTGTATTCCTGAGCCCTCCAAGTCTATTTCCTACAGTGTTGGACTTGGCGCCTGTATCTACCTCATTACTTACCCCACCTTGCTGAGGACCCTGGGTGCAATGCCTTTTTCCTGGAACATTCCTACCTACAGATCCAGCTTGGTCTGAGCCACTACTGGCCTTTTCTGCAGAAGTCTGTGTGCATTTTTATGCAATAATAAAGGCTTTTTAAAAAACATCATACTGCTTTTTCAGGGGGTTGGTTGGTTGGGGTTTTTTTTGAAAGACCTAAGTGTTAGAGGAAAAAGAGGTAAACAGTCTATGCACATACTGTCATTTTTGATGTTGATCTGAGTAGACCTAATTCATAGAATCATAGAATCATTTAGGTTGGAAAAGACCTTTGAGATCATTGAGTCCAACTGTAAACCTAACTCTGCCAAGTCCACCACTAAACTATGTCCCTAAACACCACATCTACACGTCTTTTAAATACCTGCAGGGATGGTGACTCAACCACTTCCCTGGGCAGCCTGTTGCAACACTTGACAACCATTTTGGTGAAGGTATTTTTCCCAGTATCTGCTTTCTTTTACTCTTCTGCTGCTTAAAGCCTCAAGAAGAGTGTTAGAATTACTAGTTAATGAGAGATGCATAGTCTCATTGGCATTTCTCTCTTATTGGTACTTAATGAGACTAGATGGGAAATAATTAGACAAAACAGCAGTGCAAAACCCAAGAGGAATAATAAAACTGTAGGCATTTCACTAGAAATCTTAGAAATCCTCTATCAATTCTGATTTAAGCTACCAAAACCAACATGCTTTATCAGAAAGAAGTCCAAATCCTTTTCTGGTTTTGTTTTTTTTTTTCTTTTCCTAGTATGTGCTCAAAAAATCAAAACTGGCAGTGCTTGTCATGTTGCAAACACAACAATTAATATAAAATTATTTAGGCATTAGCATTTGAGAAATTAATCTTACATGCTAGGTATTTCTTTTGCTTTGAGATCACGAGCGCTACTACAGATGCCTGTAAGTCCATTCATGCACAGACTCTTCTTAGGAAACTGCAACAGGAATTACACATAACCATCGAGAAAACAGATACAATGACGTGTGATCTAAGCAAAATGGTTTACTTATTCTTTTCAAGCAACCAGGCAAGGTCTGTCTGTGTTTTTCCCCAGTTTCCTAAAGCCTTTGTTCTGAAGAATATTTTAAATAATTGATAAATCCATCTGAATTTGCAGGCCGTTCATAGATGAATACAACACACAGCAAAATAAATTTAATGTATCTCCTCTTGTGAATTATTCATTCTACTTTAGAAAAATCTTTATTGAATTAAGAAAAACCAACGGTCTTTCAGTGTCTTAATTCAGATATGCATTATTGTAACAACAAAACTTTGCCCTCGGGACGTAGTCTAAACTAGGCTGGTTTAAAAAAAATAAACTAAAACCAGTATCAAACTGGCATTCCTGCTGTCATATGTGTGTATTTGGACATACAAGAATTCTGATGTCATCTTATTTGTAGTATTTCTAAAAAGCATCAGTCGGTATTCATCAAAAATGGTTAATTTATACCATCAGGTTGTGGCAGATAAAAAGCAATGTCAGAGCCTAACTGAACCAGATAAAAATATTATGAATAGCATATTCATATGGCCGCTAACAGAAGCTCTGTCTGAAATATACCATTATATGGTATATATACTCAAGGCTTGAACTATGTTGGACTTTGATTTGAACTATCTATTTCCAGCTGAACAAACACATTATTGTAAGGGCAGCCTGATTCCCAAGTTACACTGCCGCTCAGCCTCAAAGGCGGCTCAGAAGAAAAGGGTTGCAATACAGAATTTAAATGCATAACATGACCCAGCTCACTGCCTGAAATGAACACTGGAAGACGGTCCCATCCTGTGTATTATCATTATGTGACTAAGGGCAATGGAAAGCGAGATTTGGAGGGGCTTACAATGAGTATTATAGGTCTAAATAGGAAACAAAAAAGTAGATCCAGGACTTGATGTCTCCAAGTTACAATAGGTTTTAAGTTGAGGACCAGAGATGCCAGGAAAGAAGACATTGCCTTCTTCCAGAATGACTCAAAGAATTAGTTACAACTGATGGGAAACACATGCAAAAATTTCATTCACAGCATCACATTAAGTTTACATGAAACATAAGGTAAGGAGAAATGTCAAGGGAAAAGGTAAAATATTTACAGGATCTTAATAGCTTACTATTACCGAGAGAATTACTGTTACCAAGAGAAGATAAAATGCAAATGTTAGAGGTTGCAGCAGCTCAGCAGCAGCCATGAAGCTCCAAGCCCAGCTCTTGTAAAAGGGGCTGTTAATCTCAAATTGGATATCTTATTTAGCAGTCAGACAAGCACTGTGAGCCTTGAGCAAGTGGCTAACATAAAGCAGGCTTAAGACATTTAGATCAAGACTCTCCACTGGTGTAATTCAATTGGAAGAGTTGATGGAACTACAGGGATCTGCATGAGCCGAGGAACTGCCTTCTGAGGCCACGCTTTGTCATATCTTGCTCCTGATTTGCACATAACTGAGGGGAAAGCCCTATAATTCACAAATTTAAGCCTCTGAACTGAGGAGGACTGGATAAGTGTTCTTAAAGAAAAAAACTCTGAATTGCTTGTGGATTGCAAAACACAATTATGCTTCTAAGTTCCTATGTTTCAGTTACTTCTAAAGACATATCATAAATTTTCAGCTCTGGGCTGATTCATTTTTTTAAGCAGGCAGACCAGAGAGTTTTTTCTTTACTTGTTTTTTGTTTTTTAGAGAGTTAATCCAGTGATGTAGGAGCTGCTATTCAGAGAGACAGAGACCTGTTTCTGGGCTGCATATTGTGCGTAGCAGACCTACAGTATATTCCTCACCAAACACACACTGCAAAGCACTTTCTGATAATTTTTCTTCACAAGTTTTGCAACTGTGTGAACAAAACACGCAGCAAAATTGAGACAAAAGGTCAGTGATGAAAAAGTTTGGGATACCTTTATTTCCTAAGTTTGAAAAATTGCCTTCTTCCTCCAGCACCTCTTATCCAACAACAACTCTTAAAATGAGTTGCACTTGCTTCCACAAAAGCAATCATGACCCTGGTATGCTGAAGTGCAAGACAGTTCAAGATTTTACATACCAGTACTAATCCTGTAATATAATGCTGCAAAATGGATTATTGCCAGTGAAGCTGGGATGATACCCCCAAATCTCAAAATGAGCCTCAGTTTACTGTCTTGAAAAGTTCAAATTAAAGGCTGAATTCATAGGATGCACGGGTCTATGGCCCTCTTCAACAGAGAAACAGAGGCTGTCCTGACTGTATGGAAGGCAGCATTCCCTGCTGGCTCACAGCTTTTCATCCCCAGTCACTGGATGGTTATTTATTTTCACCACCAGAGATTGCTCATGAGAAATACCTGTCTGAAGTCTAGCCAAAATACAAAGAACTCTTTTATCTGTGAAAAGTGCAAGACTGTGTAAATAAAAGAATCTGGTGTCGCTGTTTTCATAAAAGAGTGAATAAGGATGATGTCATCAGCACAACACGTGAACAGAGCAGTCAGCTTCTCAGAAATGTGAAGTGACAGTCAAGATAGCTCACAAGTATTTTATACATTTATTTTTGGAATAGTATATAATCACGCTTTGCCAGTATTCTGGCTAGGAAAGCAAAGTTATTCATTAAATATATATGTTCTGCAAACAAAATAAAATTGGCAGTGATATTTTAGCTAGTTGAAGAAACACAAAAATGTCAGTTGCAAGCCCCTCTTTTTAGCTGGAGCTTGTTCTTCTGCTTTCGTAATAATGATACTTAATATTCACAAATGAACTATACCTACTGTCATACATAATGATTACATCCCTATAATACTCTTCCTGGGAGGCAGACTGATCTCAACACATCGTTTGTATCAAACAGCTAGCGGTGGCAGCCCGGTGGCCGAGGACCTCTCTAATACAGAGAGGAGCAATGGCAGAACCCAGAACTCCTCTTCCAGTCTTCAGGCAATTTCTGGAGGACCCTAGTTGGAGGCAGCTGCCAGTTGAGGTTTTTTTCTACGGTGACTTTCAGCTATGGCCTACCTCCCATTCAGTCCTACAACACTTTGCCAGGCAGGCTCACCTGCCTCTTCCCTGCTATCCACGGCTGCAAATCCCTCCAGCTGCCACTGCCCTAGTACTAGGGCTTTACAATTGAAACTGGGAAGCAACCCCATGTACAACTTGCCGTGCAAACTTGCCCAGCATCCCCATTTTAATGAACCGGGGCCGAAGCACAGCGTCCAGTCTTCAGATAACTATGTGCTCATAGACTCTGTGAGCATCCAGACTTTTAATGTAAGTGAATCCATGGGCACAGGATTTTACTGGGGGAGCTGTGTTACTTTCTCCTTGTAGATCCTTAAAAATGTCATATGCATTGAATTGTAAGCAAATGCAACCAGCTACAAAACTCAGCTACCTCTTCCCTCAGGCCTTCCCCAAAGTTACTATTCCCCATAATGCCTCCTCTGGTGTCTAAAAATCCAGAATGAAAAGAGGGAGGGTTAATCATTGCCTGAATTCATAGTAGGAAACAGTCACGGCAAGGACTATTTGGCCCAATGAACTTGCCATTCATTCCTCTGAAATGTCACTAAACTTGGGCTGAGAATCCTGTTTCTATTTTTAAGAAATGCAGCTTGTGAGTGGGAGGCAGAAGAACCAGATACAAAGAAGAAAAAGAACACATGGGGCAGCATGTTATGCTGGTAACAGAAGAACTAAACCAGTTGGATTGAGAGGTTGTCTTGGTTTAACTCCTGACTCTCAAAACCCACATTCCCGTGGGCAGTCTTCACCTTCCCACCCACACCAGTTCTGGGAGTAAATTTTTCTCCTACATTTGAAAAGGAAGCTCTTTTGATCAGAAATGGACAAGGCACTCCTTATAACCTATGAACTCTCTCAGATGGTAGCACAGACATAGGGTCCAAATGTTGCAGCTGGGTCCTTCACCACAACCACACTGAACCCCAGTCCTGCTTCAAACTGACATGATTTCCATGCACTTTTCACTAGTAGTTATTCACTCAGCATGGGTTGGGTAAGGCATAGATTAAACCAGTGGGTGTAGTTGTGCCCCCCCGCCCTAATTCTCTCAGTCTGGCACCAGTCACAGCACTGAATCTGCAGCCACGTCTATCTAACACAGTCCAGGGCACTGGTGAGGTCCCACAGCTACCAAGCCAGCTCCAGCACTGGAAGCAGTACAGCATCATTAACATGCCATTATAACCAGATTAATAAGCAAAGATCTAGACACGCTGGCCTAGACATAGACCCATAATATAGCTTTCTTGCTGCCAACACCCAAAACATTATGACTACACTGTGCAGCATTAGGCCTTGTAAGACCCTGGAGCAAGCTTAGGGCCTTTAAAGTAATGCTATGTTGCCTTGCATCACTGATAAGTTCCGCATCTGGATAACCAAAACAGTGAAACAAAACAGTTCTTTTATGATTATTGTTGGTTTTGCTGCATATTTTCTTTCATTTCAGTACTACAATTAAATTAAACCTAGTACAGCTGCATATTTGCTTCAGTTGCATAAGCAGATACACTGACACTGGTGAAAAACCAGAAGGTGCCTACCAATGCACAAACACACATGCACACATATACACAACCTTGGTAGAGTGCCAAAGTGCTCAACTGTGACTAACAGTAGCAGATCAGTCACATAAATAATAGCTAAGGCTACAACTCTGCCAGCTACCAGAAGACATGGTTCCTGTCCGTTTGTTTGGGATGGGTTAGAATAGAATAGAATAGAATAGAATAGAATAGAATAGAATAGAATAGAATAATTTCAGTTGGAAGGGACCTACAATGATCTTCTAGTCCAACTGCCTAACAAATTCAGGGCTGACTAAAAGTTAAAGCATGTTGTTCAGGGCATCGCCCATATGTCGCTTAAACACTGACAGGCTTGACCACCTCTTTAGGAAGACTGTTCCAGTGTTTGACAACTCTCTCGATAAAGAAATGCTTCCTAATGCCCAGTCTAAACCTCCTCTGGTGCAGCTTTGAACCATTCCCACGTGTCATAGAATCACAGAATCATAAAATCATTTAGGTTAGAAAAGACCCTTGGGATCATCGAGTCCAACCATCAACTCCACTCTACAAAGTTTTCCCTTACACCATGTCCCTTAACACCACATCTAAACGAGTGTCCTATCACTGGATCCCAGGGAGAAGAGATCAGCACCTCCCTCTCCACGTCCCCTCCTCAGGAAGCTGTAGAGAGCAATGAAGTCACCCCTCAGCCTCCTTTTCTCCAAAGTAGACAAGTCCAAAGGCCCTAGCCACTCCTCATAGGCCATGCCTTCCAGCCCTTCCATTGGCTTTGTTTCCCGCCTCTGGACGCATTCAAGGACCTTCATATCCCTCTTAAATTGTGGGGCCCAGAACTACACACAATACTCAAGGTGAGGCCACACCAATGCTGAACACAGCGCGATAATCACCTCTTTTGCCCGGCTGGTTATACCATGTTTGATGCACCCCAGGATGTGTTTTGCCCTCCTGACTGCCAGGGCACACCGCTGGCTCCTATTGAGCTGCTGCCGACCAGCACCCCCACATCCCTTTCTGCAGGGTTGCTCTGCAGCCATTCCTCTGCCAGTCTATACTTCTGCCTGGCATTACTCCATCCCAGGTGCAGAATCTGGCATTGGGACTTGTTAGATTTCATCCCAGCACTACAAGACCCCAGACATACACCCTGAACTCCTAGCTTCTTCCACGTATTTTCTAGAAACTCACACACATATGGCTTCTTTCGGCAGTAACCATTGGTGTGGGGTCGAGGATGCTTCACATGCAATGGGCAAGCTGGAAGAGATGGGGACGTGCCTGGGCTCTCCGAGGGGCAGAGCTGGAGGCAGCTCAATCCAACTCTGCAGAGATGGATGTTAAAGCTTCCTCTGTCATGTTTTGCTCCCTGACACCCCCTACTCCACAGATATCCTAACCAAGCTCAGCTTGCCAGGCAGCCCTCCTCCTCCTCACACCTGCCTGCTCAGGCACCATCCCAAGAACTGCTCTTGGTGGTGGGGGTGGTGGGAATTGTCAGTTTGGCAAAACAACCTTAACTATTTCTGCCCTTCATTCTTCTTTTCCTTGCTCCCTCTCTGTCTTTGCCTTCCTGATGAAAGGCAGCTGATATTACAGAAATCAGCATGGATGGCTTTACTTGCTGCCCAAAAGAGTTTAATTAACAAGAAACAGATGATTTCTGCATTGTCCAGAGGCCAAAACTATTCTGATTTGGAATCCAACAAGTCTGAAGCCTCCAGAGTTTGCCAGAAATGCTGAATGGCAAAATTAGCCTCCCCTCAAAACTCCTTTGCAGGCAGCAGTTCTGTAGATAACTGGTCAGGGAATATCTATTGTTTTCCTGGTTTAGATTTGGTTTTTGTTTTTTCCTGCACTAAAGAGGCAGAAAATAGACCTCTTCAAAAGACTCAGAACTGAACTTTGTCAGTGGTCATGAAAATATTTCCCTATGATTTTACCTGTCAAAAGCTATCCTATATGGTGCAATTATAGCTAAACTAGAAGAAGAAGGGATCCTTCCTGGTGATAGATGTCAAGGGCAAAAATGCATCTTGCAGTCTCTTAATGCGCCACAGAGAAAATGTTCAGCTGGACGGGGCAGTACACTTTTAAATGGATAGCCTGCTTGCTGCATGTTGCACACTGCACTTAACTGAAAAATAGCAGGTTTCCCTTGCTTCTGATCAGTAAAATGCTAGAATTTCATGTGGCTTAAATTGTTCTCAGTCAGGCTTAAAAACCACACAGGCAATAATCAAAGGTGAAATTTAATAGCAATGATATCATCCAGATCAGAAATTATTCATCACTAGTCCCAACTGAAGTGTAATGAAGAGACAGCATTATGCATTCATAGAATGTCTAAGCACCGTCCCACTCTTCATGCACATCCACAAAGCCAGAGATGAATCTACTATTTGCCTTTAAATAGAACTTTAAAGTATTGGTACCAGATAAAGGAACACCATTCCAAAACTGTGGTATCTAGTTGAGACAACAATCTTTTACAGAAGCTACAAGTGTATGAGCTAGGCACACTGGACATGTTTCTGTGCACAACACACGAGGACCTTAACCCAGAGATCCTTGGGCTCTGGCACTGCGCAATCAAGTAATGAGTTCCTTCTAAATCAAGCAGTATATTTTTTTTCTTTGTTTATTTCCATATCCATTGCAGCATTTGCCTTAGGCTTATATAACAAGATTATAACTAGAAATGTATTGCAGCAAAGACCTCAAAATCTCTCCCTCAGCCCACCCCGAAACTGAGACAGCTTCATCAAACATCAGGACTCTCAGTGCACAGAACACCAGGAGCAGAGAGCAATCAATCAAACACGCAGGAGCATAAGCAGTACACTGATTACCATAACTTAATCTAAGAAGACAAATGAAAACCATCTTTCTGTACTAGTCGTGCAACAATTTGTGTTTGATTGTTAGAATTGATGCAACCAAAGAGAAAAACACATTTTTATGTCCTGGCACCTCCACCTTCTGGAAGACCTTAACTTCTCCCAAGCCTGCTGAATTCTGAAGTCAAGTATTTGTTACGCTTTTTTTAGTTTGCTTCTAGTGATTTCTCACCTTTTAAAGAGATGGGTAGCCTTAAGCAGTTTGATTTGAATAAGCTTGTTAGTATAAACAATCACCAAAAAATAGATACTGCTACTAACTGCAACATCTGCTTTCATCCAGCATATATTTTTATATGTCCCTGGACTTTCTTAAGGCAGAAAAAATAACAGGCCAAGACATCAGATCTCTTTCTCTATTAAGCTGTATTGAGATGACTTCTTTCTCACAATAGCATAAAGTCACTCCAAAGGACGACGTTGCGCCTCACTAGTAATATCCAATTAGAATCTCTGGTGAATATTAAAAAAAATAACACACAATAAAAAAATTAAAAATTGTCATTCCTGGTGTCATTTCTAAAGTTCTTCATAGGTCTTTCTTGAAGACCTAAAGGCAATAGCAGCTGTGTTGAAAATGCTCTCACTTTACTAACTCAGGTCAAGGTGACTTTGATTAAGTCTTAATATGTGACTGAATTCAGTCTGCAATCGAAAAGAAGTTTAGACACAGTAAGAAGGGAAAAACATTCAGAAATAACAACGACTTTAGTCAAAATTTATTTCTTTGCTGGATTTTTCTTTTCTTATCAACCACAAAGTTGATTTTTTGGGGTTAGCCGACACAAATCAATTAATCACTATGGAATCAAGTTCTACTGAGATGCAGGCAAATGCTCCACTTCTCCAGCTCACGCTGTCTCTATGACTCTAATAAAATCAATAAAGGAGTCTGCAAGGGACGATGAATTAAGATGTGCATAGACCCCCAGGAGACCTTAGCTAGATTTTGCTACAATAACCGTGAGCATTACTTTTCTGCCTCTGCTTCATCCAGAGCTATTCTTCAGCTACAGTAAATGTGTCCACACAGAAAGTTAAGGAGGTCTAGGAAACCTACAGTAAATTCAAACTCACTCTTTCTTGGTGGAGAATTTACAGTGTAGAAAAACCACAGAATAAATTTCCATATTTTTGGTAATTTTAAGAAGCTTAACTTGAGGATCCTGGCTTCGCAATGTATAGAGAAGCTTTTATTGCTATTTATAATGGTCTCTCAAAGGACTCAAAAATCAAAAGGAAGAAAACCTACACCCACTTTTTACAGACAGAACACTCTTTAAACTGTTGAACACTACCAGTCCTATTCTGAAGGATTTTTGTTGTGTGATCACAGGAAATATTGACTAAGCAGCTTGGTTCTACAGGAGCAAATGTGCGTATAGAAACTTCAAAATATAATAAAAACCCCAGTATTATTCCTACTGGGAAAAATGATGAATTGTTTAAAAATAAATGTAAAAGTTATTTTAATTTCTCTAGGAAAAAATACTTTCCTTGTTTAAAAATAAATGTAAAAGTTATTTTAATTTCTCTAGGAAAAAATACTTTCCTGCACAGGGAAGCAAGTTCATAATTAAACAGTATGAATGATCACAGACAAGTGCCCAAGTCTGTATATTCACCCTGTCTTATTTACTAGTACAAGTGAAGCCTACATATCTATAGGATATGAGTAATACTGAGCATTACCACCGAGTAATACTGCTGTTCAAAGAAAATTAAACTATTTTTTTATATTAGAATAAATATATCATAAAATTTAATTCTTCTGATGCCTCAAAGTGTGGGCATGCATGTTTAGCCTTTGCAGAGATTACGCTAACCTCTGAACAAAGGAGATCTGAAAAAAGTCGGCTACACAGACAAAAACATAGAAAAACAGAAGCAACAGAAAGACGTCCAATTCAAGAGCAATAATTAAATAGCCTTCATTTTTATTGTTGCAGTATTTATCAGCGCCAATAAAACACTGTCATCACATTAAATTTAATTAGCTTTCCTAAATTCTAGCTGGTTTTGAGTAGAGCAGAGTTAAGAGCTTCTGCAGAGCTGAGCAGGGAGGTGTCCAGGGCAGCCAATGCAATACACTTTGCATAAAGACTGAGTTGGACCCTGATGGTCTTCATCCTTTCGATTAAACAGGCAGAGTCTGCTGATTCCTGTGTGTATGTACCTACAGAAGAGGCGTTTGGGTAGTGGGCCGTGTTTGTGGCATCGCAAAACTAGCACCACACACAGTAGCTCTGAATGTGGAAAAGTGAAGACAAAGCTTGTGGTTATCAAGCAATACAGGAAGGAAACGTGGAGGCAAAATCTATACTATACAGTGAGCAATAAATTACCTGCTGATATAAGGGAAAAACATAATATGCAGTGACTTATGAACATATTTATTAAAATCATAATGGTTCTGGTTGTTACTCCTGTTTCCACTGGAACAGGCAAAAAAAATAGTTAAAAATGAAAAAAAAAAAAGTAATATATTAGGCTACACACAGAACAGACTTCCGTTTGGAAGATAGAAAGGAGTAAAAGTTATATACAGTAGCAATGTCTATGCTTATGCATACAGACACACATACGTACATATATATACACACACACAGCAACTATGAACACAACAATTAGCACCTGCAAATCACATGAAACACATCTGTATCCCAAATTGTTCTACTCACATACAAAATTAACACAAACACTCTACCTATTCCCTCTGTACATATGTGTTCTTTTGCTGTAAGTATCAATTTATTTATTTATTTATTGATTTGCTGCAAAAAAATGTATTGCTATTTCAGGTTTTCAAGAGCAGCTTCAATCGTTCAAACAGTAATCCTCAATTGAGCCAGGCAGGTGGAAGTCTGTTGTCTAGTTTCAGCCATCTGAAATCTCCCCATTGTTTATTGTTATTTTAAAATTCTGTTAATTATGCTATTTAATATGTGAAAAATAAATTCCAATGATTTTATGCAATGCTTTCCTTAATTGTTGTGCAAATTGTTTTCTGGAGAACGTTATTAAGACATATTCCATGACAATCTGATCCTATAGATGCTAGTAATTTTCTTCCACGTGAGTAATCCCAGTAAAACCATTACAATGACGTATCTGAGTAAACACTTTCAGGTCTATGCCCTAACTTAATTCTTCCCTAGTTCAGATAATCCTCATTGAACAGATACCTTCTCTTTTCAGGTTGCATTAATGCATTAATGTTGAGACCTGAATGCACCAAAACTAGGAGGGGAGGAGGAAGCAGAAAACAAAGTGGTTTGTTTGGGTTTTTTTTTTTTGTCTGTAGTCCCACCCCCCTCAGAAGCTGAAGTATCAGGTGTTCAAACCATAGATACCCACATTAAGCAATGAGATCTTTTTCATTTCACATTCCTGAATTAATTCCAATTTAGAAATAAAATTAAGAGCATCATCTAGTATAATAGTTCTGCCTTGCTGCAACAGGACACAGAAGACCCCAGTACCCACACCAAAGCTTCGGTGAAAAAAAAATTGCCCTAATTTTGATTTGGGATGAACACTAGGCTGAGCTCCTTTCACTTTATGCTCATTCATACTACCTTTTTAATTAATTATTAGCCCCAAGATCAATTATCTGGATTGATATTACAAGGAATTTCAAACACACTTCCTGAGGCAAGTAGCATAAATCACAGACAGGAGCAAAGGCCAATGTAATATTAAAGGATACTGAATGGGCAAGCATAGGTCCTGAAATTGAGTTCATATACTTTATGAGGGACACAGTTCAGCCTGAAGCCTGCTTTTCATTTAATCTCAGAATTTCAGACCTTTGGTACAGTATTTATTTGTTTTCTTGTTTCTGGTGAGAGAGAGAATCACTAACTAAGATTAAAGATGAACAAAATATTAAAGAACAAACCGCTGAAGGGTGCAACATGGAGCACTTATTGTCTAAAGAAAAGCTGAGATTTGAGCTTATCAAACCAATTCCACAGACACTTTGCCCAGGCGCAGATTTCCCATGAAGGTCAAGGGGCTGCAACTCTCACATTGGTGAGGGAGCATGTGTCATGCCTCATGATGGCCTGGGGGAGGGAAGGAAAAGGGCAGACACAGACCCTGAACCGCTCCTGTTTCCCCCATCCACCACCACAGCAGGAGCCATTTTCTGCTACTAGGCAAGGACCTTATTTTCTTACACATGCCTATGCTTTCTGTTGAATAAGCAGATTGCTACTACCACCACACACATATTTACAGAGACTGGGAAATGGTCGTCCTCAGCTTTTAATACTGTTCAGTTTCCCAATGCTTTTTTTCTTAATTTTTTTTTTCCTTAAAACTACACAGGCAGCTTTATTAGATTTGGGAGGTCAAAGCACTTTTCATAAGGACACCAAATACCACGCAAGATTTATGTGGAGTTTTAGTAACAACAGCAGAAAGAAATTAAGGAGCCAGCCTTTGTCCAGACTGGCAACCAGCCTCTGCCCTCGCAGCCGGCAGGGACCGAGTGCGGCTTCTCCCCAGCATCCATCAGAGGACTCCAGACGACGCGCTGGGTTCCTGCTGCCCGCCACGGTTCCCAGGGGACCACCGCCGCAGCTGAGGGCTGCTGATGCATTGCCATCTCAGCCTTCTCCTGCGCAGACTGGGGCCCTGGAGATTTCCCTTTACGAAGCCGTGAGCAAGGGAATATAAGGAACGTGCATGCCCTGCGGCAGGGAAACCCTGGCTGTTTCCCGCTCTGCCTGCGGATGCAGTAGCTTTGCACCACTACCACTACAAGGCTCCCATTCTCCTTGGGAATCCAAATGTAAGTTTTCTACACCATCTCCTGGACTTCAGGTTTTTCCCTCATTTCCGGCATGTCCAGAAATAGCAGCAAAGCCCTGCAAGATTGCCACTCAAATAAGTTTTTGAATACACATCTGTAAAAGTAGTGCTCTGAAAAAACACCTAATAAGAGGTTTCCGCAAAACGCAACTCGCTTCCAACCATATGCTGATATTAGGCACTAGGGGTACCTTACTCTGGGTGCAGAGGGCAGCACAGGGAGCCCATCTCAAGTGAGGATCAAGTCAAAACCCAAGGGCAGCTTTGCAATTGCCTTGAACTGTCATCAGTGAAGTCAAAGAACTCGGCCACCAGGCTGTATGGCCACAGGTAAGCTTCTCCAGCTCTCAAGGAAGCCTGAGGGTGCAGCACAAGGCTCTGCTCTGAGATACAGAGAGGAAGGTCAGCCAAGCCCCGTGAGATCCCAAGTGCCAGCATCACTTTTGAACAATCAGATTTTGACTCCCAGGTCATTTATATGCCTTTAGAACTGTCACTCTAATTTCACATAAATGATTCATTATCCACAGTTACGTACTAACACCTGTATTAAAAAAAGGACTTTTAAACTGTCACTAGATATTTTTAATATGTCCTCGACAATTAAGGAAAAAGCTGTACTGAGTAGATTTTCTGTTTTGATATTTTTTGCTATGGTTAACATCAGAAGGATGGCATGTTTTTGATGAATTTTCTCCAAAGGACTACCTACCAGTAAGAGTCCTTCTGTGAAAGAGCTCAAATTGTGGGTGTGAATGAAAATGAAGGCTATAAGCTACCACTCATACTCTGTTATACAACATTTTCTTGACTTTAATTTACCCTATTTGCGAAGTCGCTATGTTTGGTGTCTTATACAGCCTACACTCAGTTCCTCAGGCTCAATTCAGAACATCCACTACACATAGCAATTAATGTCATTTCATTATTATTATTATGAATGGCACAAAATCTAGTTTGCAGCAGGAAGCAAAGTAATTTCAGGGAGAAAGAACAGGGATAGGAAACAGGAAGCATCATCTTACTAGTATTTTTAAAGCCAGCCAGAGTTGCTGTTTTCTGCAGTTCCAGCATACACGAACCATCCAGTGCCTGTTCTTTTTGCTCAGAAAACAACTTTTGAAGATGTTACAGACAGTATTAAAACTAGGCATTAGAAGACAGCATTAAAAACAGCTCCAGAGTAAACCCCGTCTCCTTCCTATAGAGAAGGCCAAATATTTTTGCTTAGACCTACTTCGAGGGTAGATTTTAGCTTTTACATACTTGTACAACTACCATCGAGTCACTAGGACTGCAAGCGTCCCTAGGCAGAATCTGTCCATAAGGTTTCCCTCTGTATTTCCCCTCACAGATGATGCTGAGCAGCAGAGTGGGGTGTTAATTACTGCAATCTGTTGACAGTTTATTTTAAGGAACAGTTACATCACGATTCAAGATCTTTACTTATGTTACAATCATGATTACATCAGTTGCAATTTACTACACTTGTAAAAAACACTTCATAGCCTTAGTTTATAAGTTTTTATTTGTGGTCCTAAATAACATCTACAAAAAATAGAAATAGCTTTCTCCTCAGCTTTCTCTCATATCAGTATTAACTGTGGAAAATTCAAATTTAAAAATTTCTTTATCTAGCAACCTTACTTGTTGCCAGAATGTCTGACTGTTTAAATGCCTTTAACATATTTATTCCTGAAACATTTTTATAGACAATATCTCTAACCTCCCTTATTAGAGATCCAAAATTTCTGCACATGGTGACAACAGGCATTCCTAGCTCATGTTGTGGACTAGGTTGTAGACAACTCTGAGTCACAGCATCCAGTACTTATTTTGGAAATGGAAAGAGGCTGTTGATAACTAAAAGGAGCTCTCTCCCTCTTGCTCTTTCTGCCTGTTCAGTATGTTGCTGAGCAGCACCATTTTTGGTACCATATTCTCTTGGCTGGTTTGGACTGAGTAGGATTTAGGTGCCATCTCTTTAGCTCCTACTTTCTTTGTGTATGTTTTTGGCACAAGCAATGTACTTATGACCCACTTGATTGTGAGTACTTTGCAGATCACGTTCCTAAATCCTGAAACTGTGAGAGTAGAGGGGCATGATGGCCAAGTGCTGCGGGACCTGCAAAGGCAACATGCCTGTGCAAGATGACAGAACTTTGGCTCCATGGAAGATGCTTAATGCCCAGGCAGTCACACATGGGCAAAACACAAAACGCACAGGTCCATATCACAGGAACATGAGGCCTGCCTCATCTTTTCTTGGGATTTGGTCTGTTCTTCCTCATTGTCTCTCCCATTTCTCTTTGCTCTCCAACCTTATCTGCTTCTGCTTTCTTTGCCATGTGCAATTTCAATGACAAATTGCCTCCCTAGCTTAAAGAATATGTCCCTTTTCTCACATTCTTCACGTTTCCTTCTCTGTTCTCCTTTTCCTACAGGGGATTTTCACTTCTTCAATCCCATCTTTTTTACACAAAAAAGGCTCTGTAAGCCTAGCCAACCTCCAGCAAAATCAGGCCAAGTTGTTCTATGCAAATGATCTCCAGCACAGGAATATTTGCTGTATAAGCATGACCTGGTGACGCAAAAACTGACCTCAGAAAAGCTTGCAGATCCTTGAGCAGCCTTCGCTACCTGACACCAGTGTCAGGGCAACACCCAGGGCCGGAGGAGTTGATCAGAAATCACACACCTTTACATAGATAGGATTCCTGGATTGTCATCTTTCTTCTCAGGTGTCTGGTCGATGTTGCTTCTGTTTCCCCCAAGCCAACACAAGCATGGGCTTAGAGCAGTTCCTGTCCTTTTCAAAGTCATATTAACAAAACTGTTGCCCATCAGCTCCGAAGTTATGCTTTACAGCACGATATATAATCAAGCTTTGTGACAAACCGTGATCTTTTTTCCCTCTGACTCACAAAATAAAATCAACTTTGTAAACATAAACTGTAATATTATAAAACAATCCTTTCAGCAGAGCTTTGAGACGAAGCAATGTCTTGTAGAGCTAAACCTACCAGAGAAGGAATGGCTTTCAGTGCCTGTCGAAAGCTAAAAGCTCTATTCCTCTATACAGCATTTTCCCTCTTCCTTTTGCCAAGCCCAGCTCTGTAATAACAGATTCTGCCAAGACAGGAAGGGCGTGTCAGGGTGCAAGTCCTTTGGTTAATGTTACCTCTTGTGTAAAAACACTGGTATGGAAAAAGTTACATCAAGAAAAGAAAATCCACCTCAGCCTATGTTTTAGTTGAAGGGGTATAGCTATACTGACAGGAAAGTACTCACAGACAGTCTCCCTTTGCAAAGTCAATCTGCTGAAACACATCTGAAGACACTGATAAAGCAGAAACAGGTCTGTAGCATAAGCAATGGCTTTATATTGGCAGAGTGACACTCAGAAAACCGTAATCCTACTTGGGTCACATGCACCAAACTATACAACACACAGGGAAAACATCTCTTTACTGCAAAATTTTTACTCTCTAAGGCCTTATTCACACACACACACACTAAAAATTCCCTTTAGTGAAGTCTTTGCTAACAGGGTGAACCAGTCCCAGATAATGCAGCACATACTATTAAGGGTAGCAGATTTTTGTGCTCACACCTGGGACTTCATTTTGTAAGGACTCTGCCTTGCATGAAGACAGAGCTTTCAGGCGTAGCCACCATTTGTTCAGCAACAGACTGTTTATGGTACTTGAGACGATCATGTCATTGCTGAAGAAAACTGTAAGGTGTTCTCTCCAAGGAGTTAACAGTGCTTTTGTGAACAAAACGCTGGAGACAACACAGCATCTCACTCCATCACACTGGAGATTTAGCAATCATAGGAGTGGCAAGATCAAACAGAGCATCTGATTTAATTCTCCCATTCTTCTTCCCTGTATCCCAGGTATACTGCAGCTCCTAAGACATCTGGGAGTTGTGAATCAACGCAGATAATCTCGTCCTTCTCATGTGTAGACACGTCCTCAGTAACAGAGTGGGGAATCAGTGCAAATGAATCCATTGATCCCTTTCACAATTCAGCCACAAACCAATTTAATGTAAGATTTATGTGATGTTGAGAGCAGCAGTTGTAGCCTGAGCAGTGATATAATTAGGGATGCTTTAAGTGTTCAGGGGAAAATGAAAGAGTAGTGTTTCTCTTAACAATGAGTAAAAAGGGACCGATGGAGCAATAATGCTTTTATTGTCTGCATAGTACCAGTGACCTAACTGTTTTAGCCATAAATGGTCTTTAAACTCTAGTAGTTTACAATAAAAACAATCATTACTGCGATGGGCCATGTCATCATTAGAAAGAGATGAGTTCTTTCTCTCATTAAAACTGGCCACAGACAAACATTTCACAGACATGGTATGGTATGGAATCTGTAACTTGAAAGAGATCAAAAAGTAAAGCAAAGTCAATCTAATCATACTATAAGAAGGCATGATATGAGCAAAAGAAACCTCTCTCCAAGAAACCCAGCACACACTGCCATCAGCAGGAGGTGACACTGACAAAAAGTAATGAGGCAACAGGAAACTAAATGCTGATATGTGTGTAGTGATTTATCCATGCAGGTACACTTTCGGTTGTCCTTTCATTTATCTCTGTAGAAATAAGGATAACTTCAGAGATATCCTGCACTCTTGAAAATTATTATATGAAAATACTTCCACTGTGGTAGAAAGGCACACAGCTTCTACTTCTTTCTGTTCACCCCCTTAGTAGTCCAAATCCCACATTTCCTCTGACCAGATCAGACTTGTTCAGAGCTCCAGAAATTGGGGCACAGAGATGCACATTGACCCTTAACTCTGGTCACACAGTCACCTGCCCAAAGTCAGTGTGAATGACTGGCATTCACCTTCCAAATGGATCCCAGGTATCTTCTCACTTACTGGACTTGCAATCAATTAACTGTCTTTATAAAGCATTAGAAAACATCATGTTACCCTGGCAAAATATTTCCTAGTGAACGAATGCGCTTCTGCTCAGTTATTTCTGCACAGCCCTTTCAGAAGGCTTTGTACAAACTGGAGGGGTCTAGGTAGACCGGTGATAGCAAACATTTCGTTCAGCACCTCAGATATTTTCAGCCAAATTTTACCATCAACTTTATGCTCTTCTCTACTATACTTAGGTGTCTTTAAAGATCTATTGGTCACAGCTGGTAAGAAATTGATTTTGTTAGCATTGTTTAAATCTGTTCTTTGATGCGGGACCCTTTCGTACCTTTTTGATGCCTGTGTATTTATTATATGCATGTAAAGATGGAAAAGGCAAATTAAATATTAGCCTTTCTAAGTAATCATATAAGAACATCACAGAAAGCATTGCTCCTTTTTCTGTGCAAGACAAACTTTAATTATTATTTCTTTTAACAAATAGGTAAGGCTTGACATTGCTAGGTAGCTTAGCAGCTCACAGATAGCTAAAGATTGTATTTTGGCTTGCCAGAAACATGATGAAAAAGAGGCAAGATGTTATTGAAAAACAGTCTTACCTCTCTTTAAATCATGTTGTTCTTACCCACAAGCTTCATAGAGCACAAACGTATTTGTAAACTATTCATCAGCAGTTTTATATTATACTCAACGTAGTTCAGAGTGGTTAACATCGCTGTAGTAATGTAACATTACATGTTATTGGTGATATTAAACATGAATTCTGCAAACATTCTGGAAAACAGCTTGAATGCCTTGTTGTACAAGAATACCTGATGCAAAGACCACTGCCTCGCTTACAACCATATGGCACGCTGAAACACCTTAACAAGAAGCTGAAGGTTCTTTAAAATGAAGCTTGTAATCCTGCATACAATGAAGGAAACTGCTAAGCATTTAATTCTGTCTAATGTTACAAAAAGTTTCAGCTAGATCTCTCCAAAACCATAAGTAGTTTGTTTTTATAGAGCCTTACTGGGGAAAAAAAAAAAAAAAAAAAAAAAAAAAAGCAGCCTTGGCAAAAGTTTACATATATGTAAAGTCCAGAAAATTGAAAGACAGCCTATATGTCACAAGAAGCAGCATTTCTTTTCCTTTCCTGAAGTCACTGAGTACATTTTGCCTCATTATACTCAAAAATGACACTTCCAGCAAAATGTATCAAAGGAAACACCTGAGACACTTCAACCTTGTTTTTGTATACATCTTTTATTTTCTAACCAACATTATTACTTCATTTTCAAGAAAATCTAAAAAAGAAAAAAATCATTTGAAAAATAGCATTCTCTTATCAGCAGTTTGAAAGCTCAATTCTTTTGTAGGTAGAACAAAAAAAATAAGCCTACAAGCTAAGTCTGAATAGCTTTTAGCAAGTTGTGTGCCAGATTTAGAGCCAGCAAAACTGAGATGCTTTTATAGACTCATCCTCACTTAAAGTGTACAAAGTCCATAAAAATAGAAAAATTACATCACATTCTGCTGCATCATTCCCTTGCTGTTATCTGCATTTTCATATTCACATGTCTATGAAAAATGGCATATGGGATATGAAAACATATTTGTCTATTCACCAGGAATATTGTCAGGTTAAATACACACCTCTCTCTGCCAGCATTAGTGAACTAAGTCTTATAATTAGTCATAGCAAGTAAAAAGAAATCTGGCAGAACTGTTTTTTGTCTTGATAACAACCTTCCAGTCTGCATCTATAATACAATAGTCCATCTGCTTATGGCTGAGAGAGTTTCACATTACCCTTGCCCATTTTCCAGGGTCCCTTGGTTAACATTTGAAACACTGCAACTTCCTCATCAGTCTTCGCCCAAGCCAAGGAGTTCCCACAAGAAACATATGATTAAGGGAGAGCTCTTAAAACTCCTCTCCAGAACAGCAACATCTATGCTTATTTGCCAAACAAGTATGCTGCGCTCAGGTTGGCAAATTCCAGTCTTTCTTGAAGATGAGTTAAGATTTAATGCCCAAAGTGTCCAGTGCCATGAATTATGTCTCAGTGTAGTGGGGAATCCTGTCCAGTGCCATCACCGCTTCTTCGCCACTAATATTCACGCGCAGCCCCCATTCCCCAGGGCAGCCCAAATCCTCCCTTGAGCTGGTGCCGGTGGCCCAGGGATGCAAGCCCCAATCTCGTCCGGCCCCAGCCCGGGCTGGGTGTGGGGATGAGCTGCAAAAGGGACGGAGATGCCTGCAGAAGTGGTGCAGCAGCCAGGTGCTTCCCAAAGAAGCTTTTTCTCTAGAGAGGATCCTAGCTAGCTACTTCATTTCCCCCTCGGACCCCTGGCAGCAGCAAAAGAGACTGGAGGCACTCAAATACCTTCTCATGAGGTGCGTTGGCCTTAGCAGTAACATCACAGGTTTAAAGATGTTATTGGACTTTTCCACACATATTTTTAATTTCCAGAATGCTTTAACATCTGGAAGAATAAAGTTAATATACTGAAAGAAGCTACATGTGTATAACTTGTGCAGGTCTATAATAATTTTACTATACTGTCAGCCTTGCTTATGTCTTCTAGGGTTTTTTAATAAAACACATAGCTTGGTGGTGTTTGACTGACATGCATTGCATTCATTTTTCAAAAGGTAATATTTGATCTGTATTGTCTCATACAAACAATTCTGCAAAAGTTACACAAAGTGTTTTTAAACAGTATTATTCTGCTCACAATTTCTTCCTTTTGTCAGAGACGATCACAGATTCACATATTGTACCTAAATCTCTCATTGAAAGCTGACAAAAAAAAAGAAAGTCTCATGTAACGAACTATCACTTACTTGGTGAATAATTCAAATGGCTCAGACATAAGAATATCTCCATTTATTCCTACAGTTTTACATTTTGGAAAGAAGAAACTAGAACAGAAAATAGAGTTTATCCTCCTACTAAAGCCAGTACTGACAGTAACATTGTTAATAGATTGAAATCCGAGCAGCATCCCAAACCTGACTTGGTTTTTTATTCCCTTCCTGAAGCATTACACAAAAGAATAAACTCTACCAGAACAGGCAAAATGAAGTACAGGAGGAAAAGGCAATCCTAATGCTAGGATGGGATACTCTCCACTACATGTTCTTAGTGTTTCAAATAAACCATTATTCATGCCTTCATCAGTACATCATATTTAATCTGACTTTCCTCTTGACGCTCTTCCTGCCACGTGATCTCTTCCCCAGGACTCTGAATGACTCAGCTAATGTTCCAAAAACATTGTTTTTATAGATAAAATCTCTGCTCTTCTTTCCTCTGTCTGTATGCACGATACAATTTTTCAGGGACTAGCACTATCTGAACTCTCCAGACTACAACAAACACACACAGTTTTTTCCCTTCTTTGTAATCAGGGTCCAGAGTCTCAAACCCAACTCCCATTGAAGTGGGGAGAATGGAGCACTGCCTGGGCGCTCGGTGCCATGACCCAGGATTTGTTACCTTCTGATCTTTCACATCAAAATTCTTTCCACAGTGAATTATAATTCAGCATAGTCCTTTGCTACTAAATCAACAACTGTGACTTTTGATATGTGCACCAAGAATTTCATCAAAAACTCTAATACAGTTGCCTGCAAAGCACAGACTTTTTTCTTCATGACTGAGTTATGCTTTTAGGTACATATTAACAATTATTATTATTATTAACAGTTATTAATAATTAATTACAAGTTACCTAATCTCGTTCTCATTTACATGTGCATAACTACTGTTTTAACACTTGGGTTGATTACTTTCTTTTAAATTTCTGTCAGAGGAGAACTGCGTGACAGTTGTCTTTGACAGAAGCATGTTAGAGCCATATGAGGTATGTTGTCATTTCATAAAGCTTGGAGCATTTATTGTTGACTTATTTTATGCTATATTACATGTATTTTTGTTGATTTAGTTTGAACGGTGGTGTACAGTTATCATTACATAATCTTTTCAAAACCTTTTGTTGACCTTTTAGTCAAAGATGTGCCGTCCATAGGTTTAATGCAACGGTATGTCTCATACAGTATGAGTGCTCTGTTAACGCTGCTCTCAGGGCTGATACTTTTTCAATGCTGCTGGTTGATACCAGACATCCGCATATATTTCTTCATTTTTTAATAGCACACAGCCCAGAAAAGTTTCTCACCATCACATAAAAACAGGATAAATACCTGAGTAAGTACAACAGTAGTAGGAAGCAGTCCAAAGAGTAGAAAAAAAACGTGTTACTTTAGCCGTACCTTTGCAGTTATTAGCAAAATCCTGAAGGATACAGCACAGAGTAGGTTTTTGTAATAAAGTTCAACAAAACTGTCGATGAGAAACAAAACAGAGCTATTCCAGTGACCTAAATGTATCTGAAATATCAGTAAATGCAAAGCATCTTCAAAAGCCCTCATTCTGCACTTGCTCTCTTGCTTTCCTGAAGAAATTAACTGAATTTAGCATCTGGTTTAGCTGACCCCCATGTAAATGTCCACAACACACATGACACTTGAGTCCTACTGGTGTTGCATTGCCACAGCAACACAACGCTCTGCACACGGTGTTCCCATTTCTGAGGGTATATACCAGGAACCTGAGTGAGCCACGCAGGAATTGTTTTTGTGTTGAATCATGAGACTGCTTCTCCGCCTTCTTGTGGCCCTGCGTGGGTGTGTTTTTAGCCTGCCAACACAACAAATTAAAACATTTCTGATTGCACATGCTTTTCTTCTCTCTGTTCTGGCCACCGTTATGTATAAACTGCTAACTACTTCTACTAATACAAGAGAATTCAAAGGGAAATACAAAATAAAACTTGTTGGAGCAGAAGCTCCCTGTTCTCATAGCTTAGTAGCAACAGGGTTGATCAAGAGCATCATGCAGGATGGGTGAAAACATGAAGAGGAAGATACAGATTGCAGTGACTTTGGTTTCCTTGAGGTGGTCTGGTAATTCACTGTTCCTGCTTAGACAAGAACTAAGAAGCTTCAAATGAAGTTAGGAGGGTGAGGGACCAGAACAAAGAAAGGTGGTTCTTCATAAACTACACATAATCAAACTCGGGAGCTCCTTGTCACTGGTTGTTGTAGATGCTAAGAATTTCTGTAGTTCAAGAGGAGAACCATGGCCAGGATCATGGGGAAGGAAACCTACTGAAGATTACTGACTGCATAGGGACTACCTTAAGTTTCTTACATGCATGTTGCCAGAGGCAATTTATTTAGGCCAATGGACCATATTCTGACCCACTGCAGCCATCCTTACATGCTTGTACGTGATTAGTTTTCTGGAAGAGGTGCAGCTTTTAAGGAATTTTTTTTCTTATTCTGCTTACACAGATGTAGGGTAATGGTAATCCTAACAGGCATTTTCCACTGTTTTAGCTCATGAGTCTTGGTAGTTCCTGGCTAAAGCATGGAGAATTAGAGTACCATTTTCTGGTAGGCAACAGGAATTGCATGCCTAATTTCCATGTACACTGAAATGAAAATGTACTTGTTAGTGTTTGCACATACCAACGTGCTGCCAAGTGCATCAGCAGTTGCTTGAGTCACAGCATCTGTTGAGTTTCTGAATCATGCTCTTAACCTTGAATGTAGTAAGATGTTGGAAACAGCTTCTGATCTGTGCTTTGACTATTATATATTTACATACCATAGGGACTGTGAGATATGCAACAGTCATAAATATCTCATTAAAAGAATCATGCTGTCCTTCCCATCCAAGATACTTGGACAGGGACTGGAAAGTGGCTTCGCTTGTGCAATAGGGTAGGCTGGCGCATTCACTAGGCCCCCAGTGCCAAAGTAGTGTTAAAAAACCAGAATAATCACGTTTTCCCTCCCCACACAAAAACATACCAGTATACCTTTTTGATTTATTCATGAGAAGATTTCAAACACTTAACCAATGTATCTTCTGTATCTGATGCTTTCTGTACATTGCAGTATCAGCTCTGCTAGGCAGGGCTGCTATTCAGAGGGACCTTGACGGGCTGGAGAGGTGGGCTCACAGCAACCTCAGGAAGTTCAGCAAGGGCAAATGCAACATCCTGCCCTAGGGGAGTAATAAGTCCGTGCCACAGTACGGACTGGGGATCAACTGGCTAAAGAGCAAGATGGCACAGAAGGACTTGCAGGCCTCATGGACAACAAGTTGAACATGGGTCAGCAGGGTGCTCTGGTCCAATTAGATATTAAGAGATTGTTACATCATAATATTGGTCAAATGCTGGTTCTTGTTGCCCAGAAAATCTGTGGAATCTCTGTCCTTAAAGTTATTCAAGACACAAACCAACCTGCTCTAAGCTGACCATGCTTTGAGTGGGGCAAGCTGATGTCCACACTGTTGATACCCCAAGGTGCCTTCCAACCGGAATTAAACTGTGATTCTGTTAATTCTCTCCAATGACAATATATTTTAATACCTTATAAATTATTTCCCATTTAGGACAAAACAGCTGTGCTCCCTCCTCCTACTATAACCCCACTAAATCACTACTAACAGAAAAAAAGAAAAAGTCCTCTTAAAGCAAAACTGGCTACAATTACAAACCAGGGGTATGTATTCAGACCTCTGTGTTGTTAGTCAAAGTCTGAAACAAACAGAACAGATTTACACTGCAGGTCCTTTTTGCCAAATATCCTACCTCCAGCAGCCATCAGTAGCAGATGTTCAGGGAAAAAGCAAGGAATCTGACTTGCATTTAACATTGGATCAAATGGGTGACTGGAACTCGCCCCCAGCCATCACTGGACCTCCACACAAGAATGACTCGAAGCTTAAGAAGCAACTCCAGTTCTCAGGCCAGCATATAAAAGGCATCTCAAATCTTCAGTAGCAGCTAGCGCATTAAAGTCAGTTAAAACACTGAGGAGAGGACCAGGTAACCATCTCTGAATTTCATTCTCCAGTGGGTGTATCTCAGAGGTTTGTTAAAAAAATAGGTAAAGCACAACAGCTGTTCCGCTAAACACCTTCTCTGCATCTAGCAATCAGTTCCAAGGACTTCCTGAACCAGAAGTCACATCTACATGACTGTGTTCAAAAAGCCAACTGAGATGTAATATTCAGTCTATCCTTTTTATTTACTTTTTTAGTGTGCTTACGCTTATAGCTCCTAAAAATTGCAGCATCAAAGAGTTCCACAATTCAGTTGCACGCCAGGCAAGAAAATACCTTCTTCTTGTTCCAGTGTAAGAACTCCTGGCTGATGATTTTGTCATGTGCTTTGTAGGTCTTGTACACTCTGGTGGCACAACACATACAAAGAGGCTATGGGATGTCCCTCAGCTCTGCATGTCTCTCCATGTCTCTCTATGTCTCTGCAGAACAGTACGTCTGACAGTGTCACACACACTCTTTCTTACCCAATGTCTTTCTACAGACAAGTCCGAGTTTGTGGGCTGAATCGGTATTTTACTCCACATCTGACCCAATCTAAATGAATAGGAAAGCCATGGGGAGAATGGAAAGCACGACTGTGAATATTGTTAACTGGTATCGTTGGAAAAGAGCATACCATTAAAGAATGTTGTTATCTGCAACAACAGGTGTAAAGGGAAGCCATAGGGTACTCCCTTTACACTCCAGCTGGCTGCCTGAGGCATACCAAAATTGAACATGTGAATTCCCTATGAATAAAATATATTCATAACTGTTATTTTGTTCAGAGAGTTGTCACTTGCTGTTCTATTCAGAGAAGGTAAACATTACAGTTGTGGACAAGAGCATGATCTGTAGTAAATCAATAACTGTTCAAACATGGATTAACATGGGAGGAAAGAACACAGAATGTATCTTCCTTTTTAAATATTTGACCTCTGTACTCAGAGAATTATATTCTTTAGCTCCACATAATCTTTTAAAGTATAAGTAGCACTGGGCATATGCAAAATTCTGACTACACAAAACCAAAGCAAGAGCATTAGATTTAGATATAGTCTTCTCAGGATTATAGTACACCCTCTAGCTTAATCCCTGTGCCAAAAAGGAAGACCTCTGAATTAGTGTGTCAAGATATGTAAGTAAGTCTTTAGCCCTGAGCAGAAGAACAGACACAGTTGAACCATCAACATGTTTTTAAACCTTTCTATACATCAAGGACTTTAGCCTTGTGTTATACTAATACTGCTGTACGTTTATTCAGCCACTACCCGTTATTCCTAATTTTTGCACCATCAGAGAGAAAGCAGATAAATTTTGCACACAGATCTCTGTGCTCAACTTTTTTCATCACATTGTGCTCTCTTGTTTAAATGCAAGAGGAACTATAAAATAATTCCATTTACCCATGTTCCCATTTTACAGATTCCTTCAGGAGCTGGTTCATTCAAATAAAAAATTCAAGTCTAATCCTCCCGTAATTGTGTTACATTTGAACTATTTTCAAGAGGTTTTCTTCCTTTATGTGCTATGAATAATTCCAGTGTTCAGAGACTTTGCAGCTGTTCAAGTTGCAGTTCATCTTTGAGTAGCTTTGCCAAAGTTTAGACACACACTTAGGCACATGTGTACGCACATTCACAAACTCTTGACAAGCAGAGTGGTAAAATATAGAAAATTCAATTAGTTTAAAAATCTATTCCCAGGAAAAAAAAATGCTTTGTCATGTTTGGCACGCCAAGTTAACAAATTTAGCGTTTTAAACAAATAATAAATCCAGAAGATACAAAACAAAAAAAAAATAATCATCTGAGCACTCAGAAGGTTATCTCTGCTGGACTGATTTCTATGAGATTTGAGGTCTATCAGCATCCTGCCTTATCCCTCCAAATCTAACCTGAATCAACTCTTCCCCCACTAGGAACAGAGGCCATGGAGAAATCCCATTTATATAGGCAAAGCAGCAGAATGGGAAAGGCAGAAGTAGGGATGCTTTCTAAAGAAGACTTCAACAGTTTAAAGGCCAAAAATGCAGAGAAGCCCTAGTCCCTAAGTCAAAAACTTCCGACTGGGCTTTGCTTCCTCTCTGATAGTTTACTGCAGCCCATTCCTACATTTTTCCTTTCAGTCCTATCCACAACCCTAATCTTTCCATTTTCCATTTCTGTGTCTTATTATTCTTACATGGAAATGGCTTTTCCTTTATCCTAGCATCCCAACTCCTTCCTGTCATCGGAACATAAATAATACAACCTAACAAGGAGGTACAGCCTGACTAAATTAAATTTAAAATAACACAGACTACAAACTCTGAAATCAGAAAACCTGTCCAAAAGCAAAGGTCAGCAGTGGAATTCCAATTTAACCTTTATTTCCTCTTATATTTGTCAGGAACTAAGCCTGGGTAAAGAGCGATGCCTCACAAACATCTGACTGCAGAACAAGTTCTCCCCAGCTCACAGTAGCTTAATGATTCATACGGGCAAAATATTTGGAATTATCTAATAAAAATATTAATCCATTGATATTAATGCTGTGCTATCACTGTAAAATGACCAGTTTGGGAGAAGCTGGAGTCTTTCACCAGCTTTCACCTCAGCCAATGAAATTTTTTTCTTTCTGAGCTGCAAGCTGAATCTACAATCTTGGCTTCACTGTAATTAAGGAAGAAGCTAATATCTTGTAACTGATTGCTTGCTACCATGGATTCATTTGGACCCTTGTCAATACTTACTATTCAGAAACAGACTCCAGTATTTTTAATTTTTTACTGAAATTTATATTGATGGGGAATGCTGACCAATCACTCCCATGCCATATGCAATACATATTTTTTTAAAAGCTTGCTAAAGAATAAACGGAACAAAAATATCTCAACCCTTTCTTCCATTGTTCTTCTTATTGAGTGACCTCGTTATCATGTTCCAGACAAGGAACTTCTTTTAATAAACTCTGTATGGCGTCCGGCACAAAATATTTCAAAATCTGATTGGAGCCTTTAGGTGCTCTGCAAGAGTCAATACGAAACTACGATAGTTGCCAGTAAAATAAGAAAATTATGTTCTGTGAGATTCACTCTTTGAAAGGAAATGTGTGCCCTCAACCTTCATAAAGGAGAAGTACTCAGTGTATGAATCAATCTCTAGCCAGAAGGGAAAGAAGCAGTAACTCATCAGAGAATCCTCACACTCAGGCTGAAAACTCAGGAGTTTCTGAAATGGAGACCCTAGACCCTTAAACACAGGTTGCTTTGCCTGCACAGGGCATGCAAGTCATTTAAATGCCACACTCTCCTACCACCATCTGTCACTAGGTCAGTAAAGAAGTGTCCAATGAAACTGTGCTAACAATTTCTGAATGATCCTTAGCAGATGCGTGTTTTACTTCGTGGAGGTGCTGAGGGCATAAAAATGGGCAAAATCCTGCTTCTTTTACTTTCATAAATAAGTATATAAAAAAATAGCTCTATTTTGAGACAATAGAGTTATTTACTTTCTATTGCTGCTTCGAACTAGGCAAATTGATTCTGTTCTGTGATTTTCCTTCTCCTACTACTTTATACAAGCTTACACATATTTACACTCTGTAAAATTTTTAAAAACACATAAATCATGGTTCTCTGTAGATAATACACAAGATGGGAGATTTGGTTTTGTTTTTATCTTTCAGCAGGCTACTGCTAGCTCGTTTTCATAGGTCACTGCCTTTGAATTCTGTAAGTGTTCTGCACAGTGACTTCCTTACGTCAGCTATTACAATAATACCTAGCAAAGAAACTAAGATCTGAGCTGTTAAAACAAGCCGCAAAACACAAGGTGCCTTGAAAACTAAACATATTAAATATACAGACCATAGAGGCCACTCACCCATCCGTTTGAAAAGCGCAACAACAGGGACTAGGATTATTATAGTATCATTCTGGTATGCAGTGTTATCTTCAGTTGCACTTTTCTGACCCAGATATTTTCAGTGTGGTTCTTAATGGGGAAAGCTCATGGAAACAGCCAGAAGAGGTCCTCATTCATACAGTGATGTCGCGTTAATTTTTGTCGCTTTTCCAAATTCAGATGCAGTTGTTCAGACAGACAGCTTCTCAGGAGTTCAGGAAAGAAAGGTGGAGCAAAACAGCATGACAGCACATTTCCATATCAGGAGATATTTAGGAACTTTGAAAACTCTACTGACAGGTCATGCTTGATAGGAAAAAAAGTGCAGGGATGAGTAAAATTGGCCTGCTAGGAGGAACTAGCTTAATTGGTCCTTGTTCTTGAACACTGAAGACTGCAGAGCCCTGAAGATCTTTTGTAAAGGGAGGTTTCCTCTCGTCTCCTTGCTACATTCACGTGACAGTGTTAGCAAGAGGGACAGCACGCAAAGAGAAGGCAGGAAATCCCACTCGGGAACAGCGAACACCAAGAAATGCACCTAGAGAAAAGTGTCGTTAACTCTGTGTGCAGCAACGGGCTCTGAAGTTGTTATTACTGCATGTGAGAGAGCATCAAGTCACTGCAGATAGCTGGGGCGAGGGGTGTGCGTGAAAAAATCAAATGGTATTCAAACAAGCAAACAACATAAGGAAAGGAATTATGGAAAATAGAACATATTATTTTGTCACTACCTAAACCTAGATGGTGCAAATTTTGCATGCTGAGTGTAATTACAGTCATCCCATGTTGGAAAGGGTATAGTAGGCTTTCACAACAGTAAGAAAAGGGTGATAAAATTTATGAGAGACATGGAGAAAAGAGTTTGTGTGAAGAGAGACTAAAACCATATTCACCAATTTAGAAAGCCACTGAGATTGACAAAATCCAAATATGAAGAATGGTGAAAAATGATTCCTTATTTGTATCTCCTGTTTCTAGGGGACAATTTTCATGCATCAGGTTTAACTAAATAAAAAAAAAAAGAAAAAAGAAAAAAAAAGGAAAAATCACTTATTATTAATTATTTTTTAAACACAGCGTGTGTAAATCAGATTTGGAAGATAACAGTGCCACAAGATGCCACTGAGGCCAAGCGTATAAAAGAATGCCAGAAGATTCATGGAAAATAAGTTCTTCAATGCTGTTTGACAATGATAGTTTGAAACCATTTCAAGCAGTCCCTGACAGCTGTTTGCTGGAACCTGGAGGGAACACAGTATTCAGTCCTTATCTTCAACTCCTCACCAAGCACCTTCACCAAAGCACCAGGCTAGAAAGGCCTTTGGTCTGACCCAGTCCAACAGCTTCTTGTCAACATAAGGCAACTCATTCCATATCTGTTGACAGAACAGTTTAACAGCTATAAATTTGTGAGGACCCCTCTGAATGGAGCAGCCCTGTCAGGTCCCATTACCTACAAAAGAGTAAATAAAAAGACAAAAAATAAACAGAACTTGAAATACTAGGAGAAGGGGGAACAACAGTAAAACTGTAACTTTTTTTGAAGATATTTTAGAAACTGATTTTGTTGAGCAAGATAGGAGCCTTGCAACCTTCTGCCAAATAAAATCAGTGACAAGAAAAAAAAAAAAACAACAGTGGCATTCTTCAGGGTTTTCTATGGATTTTTTAGCATCCAAACTTATTTCCACTGATGACTAGCTGATTATTCATACTGCTTATAATGTAGTAAGAGAAGGGGTTCCTTCTATTATTTGAAAGGAAGAGTACTTATCCATTCACACTGCATCAGGAGAGGGGAGGTCTGATTTCAAGCTTATTTCACAACATTCCTGGTGTTAATTAATAACATCTGAGCCCCCAAATAATGATCCATCCTGCCAGACACTTGCATCTGTTTATAAACATAACTGCTAGAATATATTCATGTACAGCACAAGCGTATACTGTCTGAATACATTGCATAGTTCAATAACAAAAGAATAGTAAAAAGATAAATAGTAAAAAAGATTAAAAGGGGGACAAAGCTGAAAAACCCCTCACTTTTAGGTGCATGAATCAAACAGATCATCAGCTGGGACAGACAAACCCTGCTAAGGGTAACCTGATATTTGTAACTGCACTGAATTTTGTATATTTCTGAATAACTAAATATTTAAAAGAGAAACATTTTTCTGGTGATCATTTTCTCAGATCTATTTTTAAAAATCCACTCTGCTTTTCTGCCTCTACTAAAAATATATTAGTTCAAAACTTACCTATTTCAGTAAGTTGGTTATCTATTTTTCAATTGCTCACCCAATTTTTGCTTCAGTATATTTAGATAGCATCATTGAAATCAGGACTTTTACCTGCTCTTTGGCTCATGTTGTGCTCCTTTCTGAATCATTCCAAGGAATTTTTCTCATCATTGAAAAAAAATTCAAGTTTCTCATCTTCCACTTCTAATTCTCTGCATAATTCTCCGCAAGGCTCTGCCTATTTCTTACTCTTGACATGAAACGAGATAGCAGACTCAGAAAAGACTTTTCTCATGAGTCACCTGCTACTCTCTTGCCAAAGTCCTGTAACGAAATTGAGGGCAATTTCCTGCAGAGCTCCCCTGACAAGTGGGCTCATTTGAAACTTGAACTGTAATGATTTCTTTCTATCAGCCGCTCAACTGCTTATTCATTTCTTTAAGTTGCTGCAAATCCTTACAAGTGTTCAAACTGGAACGTAAAGGGATTTTGTTCCTTATAAGTACACTAATGAGAACTACAAACATCTCCCCTCACGTTGGTAGGAAGACTTGGCTATAGCTGAGACCTACCATTACTTTTCTAAAATTCCCTAAAGCCATTTTTGCAGACAAAAGCAGACTCGGAACCAAGGAAAACAAAACAAAACAAAAAAAAAGAAAACAAAAAATTATATTTCTAACTAATAAACTTCTGCAAAGACTTTAATAAAATTTATGAAGCAAGTTTAAATTATAAAAGGTCTAGTAAAAAAAAATCTGATAGATGAAATCACTATTAGCTTTTTTTTAAATTAATTCCTTTACAGTCAAAAAAACCTCTAAAGCTTAAGTATATCTGAATATTAAAAATTAATTCCTGAAGGCATTTTGAGAATGGAATGACAGCATGAAGAGGGGAACAAGAAACTTATGGAGATTTCATTCACGTGGGCAAACTCAAGTTGCACATTACTTAAATGTTAGAATTCATGTTATGCCTCAGATAAATGAACAAACAAGTAATGACCATGATCTACCTTGTTCTCTACCAGAAACTTGCTCTTGTGTTATTTTTGCTCTACAGCAGGTCAGTATTTAGCTAACTGTTCACCCTGTAAGATTCAGTAAGAGAGAGATATATTCCATAGACACATTAGCTCATACATATTATATTTTAGTGACAGAGTATCTGAAAAGAAGATTGTAGTTTAGTAAAAGCTACAGACAAGGCTCAGTTTTCACCATGCCAGCAACTTTACCTGTGCAATAAAAATCAGGTACCAGTGAGGCAAGGAAGATTTGCATTCTGAAAGAACAACTTAAAAAATACTTTCATACAAGAAAGAGTCAATAAGCATTTGGATAAATTAGCTTTATAGTTCGATTTACAATTAGGAAAAAAAAGGGGAAAAAAGATCAGAACCTCACTTTCAGAGTCTGATCTCTTCCCAAAAGCCTCTGGAATTGAACTTTTAAAGGACAAAGTTTGATTTAAATCTCGGTGTGTTGTACTCTTTGTGCATTTGCTCTAGTAAAACAAAAGAAAAAGATGGGAAATTCAACTAACTGCTGTACGAAAGGTTTACTTATCATCTGCAAGAGCTTTGAAATCTCATTTTGACAAGACAGTTATTCTGTGCAAACAAACAGCATGTTGTGAAAAGAAGGAAAGCAAGGAAATGCAAAAGCTGTGTAATACCATTTCCCTATGGTACTGGATGTTTTTGCTGTCAACTTAGATTTCATCACATTTTTCTAAATCAACTGTTTACAATGAGAAACTATGCTGGTCATATGAAGACGGAAGTGCTGCACACATTGATGTGCACTCAGCTACTACAAGGATGTTTCACCCATTGGAACAAATAAGTCTCTTATTTGCTTTCAGGAAGAGCAGCTGTTTCTCATGCATATTGAGACTTACTTTGAACTCTCATAATACTACATTACAACTCTCCAAATATTTGTTTTATTCTTAATGCAAAAATAGCTACCAAAAGTATTTGAATTATGAGACACTACTATAGAAATTATGCTTAAAGAGCCTGTGTGTGAGTGGGTGTGTTATTTTAGCTAATATTATGCTTTCAGCTGGTTTTGGTATTAAAGTACTCGTTACAATCAACATACAGTTTCTTTTCAGGATATTCATTGATTAAAAAGTGTGTTCTACTGACTGCCATGGTAGAGAGGTATGGTACAAAAGAGACAGTCAGTGATCTTCTGAAGGTCACGTTTATTCTTCCGAAACAAAGATAGTTACAGTTTTCACGGTAATTTGAGAGAGGATCTGCCCAGCTCAGTCTGCACTGTGGGACAGAAGCCACATTGATATCTAGAATCACACCATCCACTTTCCATACCATCACAATAAAGATTTTTGAACAATGATAGTTTGTAGTGTATCGATTTCTTTAACATGGATCTAGCATAGGTTTAAGTCTTGACGAGATCTGCATGGGTTTTTTCCAAGAGTTACTAAAAGAAATTAGGATAAAAATTGGAAACATATATATATGGTAGGGAAAAAAAATATTCTTAAATGCTTAGACATTTGTTAAAACTTCTATTTTGAGCTCTCAGGATCACAGATTATCTTCATCCCCAAGAAAGGATTGTCTTTAAACTGTACCTCAGCTGCTATTACTCTCACTGTTCTTAAATGCCACATTAATAGAGATTCCACAGCCTTCCTCAGCAAATCTATGCCAGTGCTTGGCTGTACTTTCTAATACACAGTATCTCCTGATGTCTAAGCTCAGTCTGCCTTACTGAAGTTAGAGGCCATTACTTCTGACCTATTCCCAGTAGCCCAAGAAAGCTGCCTTTGTTGTTTGCACAGCCTTCTACATGCTTGAAGATGCTACCCCCAAGTCTGCCGCTCTCCCTATTTAACAACTTCAATTCCTTTAACCATCCCAAATTAAAAAAAAAATATTTCTAGGCCTCTGACCTGGCTCGTTACTCCTGGCTGGATTCTCCGCCACTTGTCCAGGCCTCGCCTGAAATGCATCACCCCAGCTCAAGTGACATAAAGTCTGAGTTAAAGCATTGCTAGAAGTTAAAACATTTGAGCTACGTATGACTTATTTTTATACCCTCCAGTATAACATCTATTATATTATTATATAAGTTTTTGCAATGCTATATGACATTGGGGGGAGGACATGAGTACAACATCAGAAAACCAAAACCAATGAAAACCGAAATAATTGAAATTGATGTTGACAACTTGAAGACATGGGCTGTGAAAAAAACAGGACATTTGATGGGAGGAAGTGTAACATAGCGCACTTAAACAGGGATAATCAACTGCATAAAATACAACAGAAACTGGTTCAGTAACAGCTCTGCACCATCTTCTAACACATGAAATATTGCTCTACACACAGAAAACGGCCTACTGCTATCATCTGGATAAATCAGGATGAAATAAGCTTAAACTGCAGCAAAGTCTCAGGTGAGACATGGGGAAAAATTTTAACATCAAGTGTAGTGAAACGCTGAACTTGATAGTTTGGGAAGATTAAGGAGTGGCCGTCAGCAGAGACTGTGGGGAACAGATTAGACAAACTTCTGTCAAAAAAAAATAGGTAGCAGACACTACCCCAGTTTGGGGAAGCGCGGTGGATTAAATCCAGATCCTTTCAGATCCTCCCTTGTTTCCTAACCACATTCCAGATGTTGAAGATCAGCTGTTAATTACACCCCTGCCATTTAAAGTGCTTGTATCCTCCCCTCATTACCTGCATAGTTCATATGAGTATTCCCTATTCCATTGCTCGGACCACAAATGAAAATATTGCATAGGCCCAGACCCAGGACCAACCTCAGAGAACCCTGTGAGTGCAATTCTTTCAATTTGCTTATGAACTGTTGGTAACTACTGTAACTGTGGTTTTCCCAACCAGTCACATCTCCTTTGTAGTAGATACCTCTAGGCTGTGTTTCTGGGCTGTTTTGGAGACTACCACCTGAGGCAATATCAAAAGTTTTATTAAAGACATGTTATTTATAACTGCCTCTCTTTTCTCTGTTCCATGATGTCACAGACGATAATAAAGCTGGTATGATTTGGTATGATTTATTCTTTTCAAGAGATGCTTCCTGTTCTTGATAAAACAGTCACTTACCTGTATTGTCGGGGCTCAGAAGTTAAGTTGATCGCTCAGTGATTTTTCTATGTCTTCCTTTTCCCCTCTCACTTCTTGGCTTCTCTCCTCTTTTCTCTTTAAAAAACATGATTATGGTTGTCCCTTCCCATCTTCTGGAACATCATCCACTCTCCGTGCCATCTTGAAGCAGCAGGGACAGCCCAAGCTACCTCGTTAAGTATTCCAGGGTGAGTTTCATCAGGCCCTGCCAATTCACAAGCATCTCTAACCTGTTTTTTCTGACGCTAGTTAGAGCACTTACCCATCTGTCACTGATGTTCATTGTGTTAGCCATCTGGCCACATTTATCCTGGTTAGTGGAATTGAAGCAAAAAAAGGCACTTAAACACTTCAGTTTTCCCAATATCCAACCATAATTTTGTCTCCTCATTGAGATTTGTTCAGTACTTCCTTTTCCTAGCAATGTAATTTTAGAATGGTTTTTTGTTATCTTTCTTTCTCATGTTTGTGTTAACTCTAGCAAGCCCTGGCATTTTCTGTTTTATTCCTATGTGCCGTAGTAGTATTATTCTTTCTTTTTTTTTTTTTTTTTTGGTGAGCAAAATAACCCAGTCCTTTAGTGTTAAATAGTAACCCAAAAAAATGAAGAAAAAAAAAAAGGAATTTTGGAAAGCTAGATGACCCCAAAACAACGTTTTCAGTAGAACAAATTAAATAACAGAGTCCAGGTTAACATAAAATATTTTTCAGGTCCATTTGTTTGCTTGCCAGGAAATAAATAAGTAAACAACAATCAAACAGAGAAATATCAGGCCTTCCCAGTGGAGCTTTTTTTTAAAGAACAACAATTTTTTTTGGACCATGAAACTGACTTACAAGTTGTTCATCTACCTCCAGTGCTACTCGTAACCCTCAGTCCCAAAGCCCAGAGGTTACTAGTACAGAAATCAGTTTCCTTTTCACACGTACAGTCATTCAGGAAAACAAAATTTGTATCATAGTCCATAAAAACTTGTCTCATACAACCACGTCAACTGCTGCTTGCTAAGAGTCAAAGCAAGGAGCCTTTTCTGCACATTCATTACATCAGTTAATATTTGGATTTTTTAGTCTCCAGAGACCTTATTCATCACCATAATGCAAACTAAGTCGGATAAGATGTCACTGGAAGTAAGATTTTGCAGCACTGCATCTTTGACCGTAGCCAATTTGTTAGAAACTGGTATGAGAAAGAAGAGTATTACCTCAAGAAACAATGTTAAGTCATTTTACAGGTAGGAGTTAAGGACCAATAATTCCTCAGCATTTGAAAGGAAAGAGGGCTCATATATAGACAGTAAGCAGACACAAAGGCAGCCCCCTGCCCTCACTGTGGAAAGCTAAACAGGCTAAAGGAACAATCCGAGGATCAGGAATGTTCTGAAAGTTGCTGAGTTCATAAATTTATTGGGTCCCAAAGCATTTCTTAGCTCCAATATAAAGTATTCGCTGAAGCAGATTGTGTTTCCCTTTGCATCGTAAGACTCCTGCAATCTTTGAATCATGACTGAATGCCTCTAAAACATCTGGTTTTGCTTTCCCACAAGCTACTGTTCTTGATACCAGTCATCCCCTGGACTGAAATCAATCATATACCATTTTTTTAAAGTTCATAATTCAAATGCATTTTTGATGTGAGAACATACTCAAAGCAATGTGCCCTTACCAATGAAAAAATATTTAGCAACAAATGCAGAACAGTTTCTTCTTTAGTATTAATAAAAGTTGATTCAGAGGATGTTCAGAGACACATTCGTGCCATCTTTCAGATCCGCTCATAATTTCCTTTCCAATGAATAACAATACACTTCTCTCACAGCTGCACAAGAATCCTCCTTTGGGTCATGCTTCATCTCCATCTGTTTGTCCCACCAAAAGGTTAGCAGGAAAGACCCACATTTACTTCCCCAAGTGTCAGGACCCTGACCGTAACACCCTGCCCCTCCAAACGCTGGGGATTTGGCTGCCTCAAGTTAAGGCCAGCTCTGACATGGTGGAGCTGCGTGGCCTTGCAGCAGGCTGCTGTGAAAAGAGCCCTGGAAGAGGCCTTTTGGGGCTTTCCCTTCTGTCACTCCCAACCTGCATTTAAGCTTAAGTCCTCACCTGTGGTCACTGCTTGAGCTTCATGGCAGTCTGGCCAGGTAGTGGCTGATCTGGACCACTGACTTGCCTCTGGACCTGTTGCATTACTAGGAACCTCTCTGGCGACTAGTGGACCTCTTGGGTGTGGGTGGACCTGATCACTACCTCCAGACCTGCTCTGTACTTCTAATCTGGGTAACATGTGATGGTACCATTTCTCAGGGAGGTCATGGCACTGACTCCTTGCTGTTACCCCCAGCTCCCTTTCCTCATGGAGCAGCCTGCTCCCTGACATCAAGCAAAAAGAAATCCTGAAAGGGATTTTCCCCTCTCATTGTGTGAGCTTTTTATGGCAAAACTTGTGGATTATTAAAAGAAGGTCAGAAATTCAGCTGCATTTCTGGGACACCCTGGCAAAATAGGCAGCCTTCTAGGACAACAAAACATGAGAAATATGCACACACCTCAAGAAAAAGCACTGTTGTTGTTGTGTTTGGCCTAGCTCAACAGCAGCAAGACCAGACAAGAAATTTAAATACTTGGCAGTTGTATCTCTACCTGCTGGGGGAAAAGGCCTAGTAAATAGCTGAGGAACCTCTCTCCGCAGAGAGACCAGGGCTGGGAAGCTGGATCATGGCCACACATTTCTACCAGCCACGTTTAATGGGGTCACACATACGATGCTGAAGGTTGCTGAACGATGTAGTTGCAGAAGGAACAGTCACCAGACAGAGGACCCTGATCTTCAAGCCACTTTCACTGGCTGATCTCCCTGCCACTAGACAGCTCTTCAGCTATTTCTATTTTGTCATATGTATCCACATATCTGGCCCCATATTTTTTGCTTTCTTTACAAATTCCCTGGTGAAGGGGGAAAAAATAGTATCCTTTCCACAGCTACTCCCAGCTATTTCTAAGAGACAGGCCAGGTGGGGGATGATGGACAGGCATTGCAGTGTCCTTCCCTCTGCTCCTGCTCTGTTTTTTTCCTGACTCGGTGCCTTCTCTGTACACATAAGAAAAAGAGGCAGAACAGGACCAAACTTCTTGCCACTTTTGCCTGTGTCATGGGAGGTTTTCCTCCCTTCCATAGTCATACTGAGGTCAGGGAAAAGGAAAAGTGTCTACAAAGGACTGTGATTTATTTTGCCTCTCACTTGTGTTTCTCTCTCTCTAAACAGTGACTCTCAAAAAAAGGCCAAAGACTTTCCAGGGCTGACAGTTTTTTTTCTTCCTAAAGTAACCTTAAGTCTGTAAAATAGCAACTCAGCTCACTCCTGTTAGTTCACAAATAAACATAGGGACAGATCACTAGCAAAATGACTTACGTAGAGAAAAAAAAGGGGAAAGGAAATTGTAGATTTTACCCAATAGTCAGATTATGTGTGTGCCAGTACAACAAAAAGGATGTACATCTCCCAGGCAAGGCTATTTGTGCCTCCTCCCAGATTTGTGTCTAAAACATGAGAGAACACAACAGATGTATGTTACATTGAATAAGTAACATACACATTTAAATCATATTTCTTTGTGTGGTGCAGCAGGGAAAAGTGTCCTTTTCTCACTGGTAATTAGAGGGTGCAGCAGATGGTGAGGCTTACTATACTTGGTAAGGTCCATTAAAGAAACCCAGGCTGCCAACTGATTCTTCATTAGAACATGCCTGTTAAGGTGTACCTAGGAGTCTTTCCTAGGGTTTAGGAAACATTGTCTTGTGTAGTAATATCCTGTTAAAATTATTATTCTCAGTCCTACTGAATGGTTTTCCTTCTGGCACCGGGTACATTATTCGAATTATAATACCCAGAGGCAACAACCTGTATGTATACAAGGCCAGATACAACGTCTGTCACTACATGAAAGAGCTTGTAAGTCGAGTAGAAGAAATAAATATTATCATCATTGCACATATCGAAAACAAAGGCATAGAGAGTTTAGATCTTGTTAATATAGCAAAAGAGAGTCCTAGATGAGCTGGGCCATAAACTCAGATCTCTGAAGCCAAATACAAGCAAATTTCACAACCACTAGCTATTTAGCCTTTTCAGTTTCAGCTCAAGCCACTGTATTTTGATAAATCACTTCTCAAAAACTGCCATACGCTTCCTTGAGAAGATTGTGTTTTATTTCTCTCTTTTTTTTTTTTTTTTTTTTTTAGTGTTGTATGTTTTTTCTGCTCTGGGAGATTACAAAGAGGTACACACAGAGATGTGAAATGAATGGTGGTTACTTCCCGCCATGTCCGTTGCTTGGGATAAATAAGAATTCATGTCAGGGGGTGAAAAATAATCATTTCCCTCTGTATGTGAGTCACCCAATTTACTGCACCATGTATACCTCTATCCTAGATTGAAAGAGGTTATAAATGAAGAATTTTCAATATTCCTTATGTAGCTGCCACATAAGTTCATAGTGTTTCTCAGGGGTGATGGACAGTAGAAATCAACATTAATCTTTCCCCTTTAATCTAGTCATCAGAGCACTCTGCTAATAGGTTTTTTTCTCCGTAATGGAAAAGGAAAAGCAAATCTACTCTCCCTTAAAGGGTATATGAAATATACCAGGCATAGCTACCACTCAGTGAGTTCAAGTCAGTACTCCTTCACTTTGTGCTGGAAAACTTTAGTTCAAAACTCAAGTTCCTTGCTTGTCTTTGCTTCAACTTCCTCCTCAAGTCACACATGCTCCTAGCAGTGTTGCATAATACTTCTCATAACAAATAACAGGAAAAATCATATCATAAGCCCAGAACCAGATATACTGGCACTTCCGGGCACTTTGCCAGCCACAGCACCAACCCCTGGAGCACAAGTGTTGGTGACTCCTTTTGCCACCTCCCCAGAAACAGAGCTGGTGCAGATGCATTTCTCACCTGGCCTGTGTCAACTGAGTCCACACAGAATGACAGAACCGACATTTGTGGCGCACACATTTCCTGAAAAGTGCTTGAACATGACCTTAAAAAGCCACAGAAAGATATGTGTGATTATTTCCAAGAGAACTACTGTATGTGCCTGTACGAAATGCAGTAATACATAAAAATAATGTCCTTAGTACAATAACTCCAAATGTGTCAAAGATTCAGGTGCCAAATATGTGATTAACATTTCAACTACACAAATACGTGACCTTCCAGACATATAAATGTGTTAAATTGTCACAAACCACATATTTAGTGCAACAGAATAGAACATCTTCTGATAGAAAAGGATTTCTGAGCTAATTAATGTCAAGGCCTACCTTCTGGACAGTTATGCCAAGCTTGTTATTATTTGGCAAGAAACATGCCATTGTTAGATTTTTTTGCTGCCTGAACAAGGCACGTAAGTGGTAACTCTGAAACAGAGATGGACTCATTGATGGAGAGGCCAAGGATCCTTATGCTTAAAGGAAAAGCCAGAAGCTACGGAATTAATTTCGAGACTAAAGAAATCTAAAGGTTCATAATCAACAATGGCTGAATATGTAAACACTGAATACACTTCTGTATCAGCCTTACAGCAGCTTCAACTAATATGACACTCTATGCTGTCAGATTACTCTCTGGAATAATTTGGAAAGTACTCCTTGTAAACGGAATTTCCTCACCTACCTTGCCTATAATTCAGGTTGAGTTCCTGTGTTTTCCGTATTTCTGCTGATTTCAAGACTGCTGTCTCTCCAGAGAAACTGCCAAACACCGAGGGTAAGTAATCCACAGCTGGGACCACAAAGAAACCCCAATAACCTCTTCACTCAAAAAAGCATCTCTGAAAAACAGACCAGCGCACCAAAGTAGCACATCCTGGTTCATAAAGAACTGACATCAAAAGTTACTATTTAAGGAAAAAGAAAAAACTGAGGAAAAAAATGTGTTATTTTTAGTTTGCCTCTCGGCACCAAGAAAGGATCCGTCATCTGCTTTGTGGGGACTTTCCTACACAGCAAAATGCTGCCATAAAAAGAAGCCTGGTTGCTACTTACTTTGCCAAAGTAAAGGTGGACTACAGCAGCCTTGGGGGTTAAGGTTTTGCAGACAGTGCCAGCGAGCACTGTCTGAGCAGGGCGCCCAGAGCCAGGAACCTTTTGCCTTGATGCAGCTTTTCAAGGCGCTTTATGTGACCTTAGGCAAACAGCCATCATCCCAACCATGGAGCAAGTGTGATGTGCTGGGAGACTAGGATATCCTTAAGGCATTGTCCTGGTGCCGGTGGGGATAGGCTTAATTCTCCCCTGGACAGGTATTCCATGCCATGTGAGCCATGCCCACCCTGAGCTGCCGGGGGAGGGGGCGGGAAGTCGCCGCTTGGAGAGGGCGGGGGCGTCCCGGATCCGGTCGGTGAGCGGCGGTTCCGTGATTGTGTTTGTATATTCCTCTGTCCGTGTTATTGTTGTTGTTTGCTTGTTCCCTTTTGTTCCCTTTGCTGTCCTGTTAAACTGCCTTTGTCCCAACCCAAGAGTTTTGGCTTTTTCTTCAGATTCTTCGGGAAGGCCCGAGCGAGCGGCACGTGGTTCTTTGTTGCCGTCTGAGGCCAAACCACGCCAGTCCTTAAAAACACAGGCAAAGCTACAACGCCATATGAAAATATGCCTGTATACTACCAGACAACAGTTAATGTCTGCATTTCTTTCTCTGTGTTTTAGGTTCATTGCTTTGCTTTGACTTGGCAAATTCGAAAATGATCTCTTAAATGCAAAGTGAGATACAAACTAGTAACTTTTTATATTCGGTATTCTTGGTTTTGTACACTTTACAGTAAAGTTCTAATCTAATGCTGATGTAAAATGAATAATCCAACAGAGAGGGGTCAAACATTACACGGCAGCCAGGAACTTCAGAATACTTCAAATGCTTATTTTCTAACCTCTTGTGAACTTCTTCCCTTTGACTTTGATCATACAATGTAACATTCGAGGCATTGGGGTTTGGAGGAGAAGATCTCTGGAAGGCTGAAGAATTTGAAATATAGCATACCAAACCAAAAAATCTAGAATTCAGCTGCAATGCATTTTAAGCCAAGCTGTTTAATGTAAGACTGTAAAAGTGGCTGTATTGGGTAATACCATAGGTTCATCTAACCCAAACTGCATTTTCCCACAAGTGCCATAAGAGAGAGCTCGAGGAAGGATGTAAGAGCATAATATCCGCTAAGTATTTCCAGTTTTTTCCACCCAACCATTTTTTGCTCAGAAGGGTGCTGCACTAGCTGGGGTTTCTACAATTGCAGTAATTCTCCACAGAATTCCCTTTCATGAACTTGTCCAGTCTTCCCTGGGACACATGAAACCACTAGTGCCTTCAGTGGCAAAACAGCTCTCCTGACTTCTGCAGGAAGAACAAACTCGTGGTGTTTGTCTGGATTATGGCTTCTATGACTACCAGATCACAGCTCCCAGTCAAGAAGAGGTAATGAAGAGCAGATTCTTCTCTGCCCTCTCCACACTCTTCCATGCGTCATAGATCTTTGCTACAACTCCCTTCCCCAAACTCATCCCTTTCCCAGAAGAAACCCACTTTATTGAATCACCTGTGATTTGGAAGCCATTAGAGATATTTGGTCATCCTTGTTGCCCTCCCCTAAAGTTTTTCAATTTCTGCTCTATTCTTTTTGGGAAGAGGGGCACAGTATTTAAGCCACAAGTGAGCCATGGATTTATTCTGAGTCACAATAATAATGCTCTCAGTTTTAGTCTCTACTCCTTTCCTCATATTTCCAAAAATCTGAATTGCTTTTTGACTGATACCAAGTACTGAGTTCATGTTTACATGGAAATATGAGTCATAACCCCAAGATTTCACTCCTGGGGGATGATGGGAGCTCAGAGCCCATCTTTTCATATGCAAAGTTAGGATTGTTTTTCCCGTGTGCGTGACTCCATATTTATCAATTTTGAGTTTCAGCTGCCTGTTATTAAATAAGTGTTCTGCTTTTTATGAGCTATCCATTACTGTCTTCCAGAATATTCTTCTTTACTACTGTAATTGTTTCTTTGTATTTGAAAGAGCCATAATTTGTTTTTCAATAATAATTGTTCTAGCAGTTTCCGCAATACATTATTAACATGCTTTTTAATTGAATTACAGAATAAAAAGAAACACTTTGTATTTTGAATTAGAATACTTCAATTGCTGGGAAACAGAAACATCCTTAGAGCCAAGTTTCAAAAGTTATAAAAATCGCTAATGATGTTGACTTCAAGATCATAGATAAGAAAATGCCACGAGCATTTTGTCACTGCATTTTATTTTGGAGGCTGATATGAATTTTCTGAGAGTCTCTTTAGGCCTGACTGCCTGGGAGATAAACAACATGGGAACTGATATTCCATTATCTGATGCAGAATTAACTGACATGGAATAAGCAGTTCATCAGTGTCCATAGGCATTAAATAACAATTATACTTACCTTATCAGGTTTTAGAATAAAGTTGAAAGTTGGTTGTCTTTTTGACTTGTTCCATCTCAAAAGATACAAGAAAATTTCATCACAATTAATGTTTATGTTTAGAAAAGTAGCAAATACAATTTTCTGCATCAAAATAAATCTGTGATTTTCTCTCATTTGGTTATTTAATAATAAATATTGTTCTTGGGCTATACAGACTTAAAGACACTGAGAAAATAGCTAAAGAGGATTGGCAAAATTTCAACCACCACCAAGATAATTCTTGAGCTGTTGTTTTTTGAAAGCTATATTGCTCCTTGCTTGTAAATGGGCAAACAGAATAATAACACCACAAACTAGTGTCTGATAAAGGAAAGGAAAGAGTATTTTGCTTCAAGAACCAGAGGAATCTTGCTTAGCTGTATTAAGCTATTTGGGTAAACAGGAGGAGGAGGGGACGTGTAAATAAAGCCTGCAACACTATCTTTTTCTAAAGAGCTTGATGAAAGTGCTTTAAATTAACACATAGCTGCATTCCCAGGTAGTTATGAAGGTAATTTATACCTGGCATTGTAACTCAGAATTTATACTGACATTTCATATGAAAGTTGTTTTAAGAGGAAGCAAGATCATTTTCAAAAGAGCTATTTGTTTTGCTGAATATCAAACCTCAGACAGGAATTCATTACCATCAACCGTCAGAAGAAATGCGGCCATCAGTCTTGCTGAGGTGCTGCTGTTTTCTCTAGAGTGGAAAAGCCTTTGCTTATTGCTGGAGAAGAGCCTGTTACACACTTTCAACAGGAAACCGGGCTTCAGAGTTGTTACTGGCGGGATCATACTCAGCCCTGAATAATATCTCTTTACCTGTGGTCAGGAAAGCTAGAAAGAAGCAGCTATAAGAAAATTCTCCTCCCTTAGAAGAAAGGCCAGGTATAGCCTTAAATGCCTGTGTAACCAGCTATGGGCCATCACACATCAGTTCCTGGGCTTCGAAATGAGGTTGAGGAAGCTGCGGTCCTGAGGAGTTGTTATAGTCACAGGACTGGGAATGCTCTAAGAAGTCCTCACAGGAGTATGTCTACACAGTAAGTCCTGGCAGATAGGATCTCATTGAGCCCACATCCATTATAAAAGACCATATTAATGTATACTTGGGCAGCTGAAAAGTCACGTTCCCTGGGCGTTCACTGGCTTAGCCTCAGAGCTGGACAAGCATGGCCACATGCTTCTTTCTCTTTGAACAACGGCAAGAATGGCAGGCCTCTGTCAGTGGCACACAACATAACCATTCCCACTGAAGCAGGACCCGTTATTTCTAATGCATTTGAATGTGCATTAGACCAGAGGTGGCTTGCTCTCTGCCATTTCAGCACACAAATGTCCACCCATGATCACCCAGACATGTCTGCCCCACAGGGGAGAGGACAGAGCATGGGTGCTCCTCGGGACACGTGTGATGGAGGGAGATCATCTGCTCCCCAAACCTGCAGACAGCTCATGCTTCTATATATGTCTTTGCACTAAGGTGAAGCAGGTTTTCTCAGACCAGTGACTTTCAAAAGTTTTTTATTCCTTTCTACATTTGTTGTAGACACATAACTGCCAGTTAACCATGGAGCAGACAGAGCACGATGGTAGGACAAGGTATTAGATTTGTGAATTTGCTTGACAAACTCTGTCAAAGCCGTTTAACCCTTGAAAAGAAAGAGAATTGTGTCCATGAAGTCATATTGATGAAAACAGAGCCTAATTATAAAAAACATCCTGCGAAGTCAAACACTTTCAAAGTTGTAGGCAGTTTGGCTTTATACATGGCTTCATACTGTTACCCAAAGAAGTCATTAAACAGTTTGCAGTTACATTCAACAGAGGTTTATTGAGAGGGAGAGAAAAAAGGAATTTGGGGAAATGCTCTCAAAGACACTGTCAGGGCACAGTGGGGGCCAGGGACTCAGTGGGGGCCCTGGGAGTTTCCTTGGGACGGTCACGGCACGGCCTGGCAGCCATGGCCAGTCCCACCACCCGAGCCAGGAGAAGGGCAGCTGGAGGGCACCAGGGCAGCCCCAGCCCTGGGCATCAGCCACTTCCCTGGGGATGAGGATGGGCTGAGGCCTGGTCGGGAAGTGGGCCTGACGGGTGGGCCTGGCTCAGGACGCCCATGGCTGCCCAGGGCAGGGCTGTGGGGAACTGGAGAAATGCCCTGCTGGGCAAGGCCAGAGGGTTTTTGAAGGAGAAGAGCCCCTCAGCTTCAGCCCCGTACTTGCAGTGGTACCAATCCCACCATCACTTATAAACTGTCCTGTGTGTTCAACCACTAGTGCTAACTGCTCACGCTCAGCCTGTCATTTCGGGCTGGGGGTGGTGTCATTCATTGCCACTTTCAAACCTCTCTTCTTCAGCTCTGCACTGACTCACCCCATCCCTCTCCACATCTCACTCATCCCTCCTCATGCATGGCAAGATGTTTAAAACCTGCTTCAGCCTATATGGAAACAGTTACGGAAATTTCCAGCTCATTCCTGCTCCTATTGTATACCACGCTGCAAATAATATTTGTGCTTTCCTTCATTGCCACTTTCAGCTAACTGAGCTACATGGAAGTGTAGTAGATCACCCCCAGATGCTCTACTTACTTTTAAGTAACAGAAGATGATACTTTTCCCCAGGACAAGTTTATCTGCTATCATCAGATGTGGTCATTCCCTCCCTTGTTAGGCTCTAATTTTACATCTAAACTAGCTAATGGGTTTGTGTGCATTTTAATGCAGCTTTTGGCCTCCAGTGACAACACTCAGCTGCCCCCTTGAGCCAAAAGGGCTTCAGATACTGATAACTTTTTCATAACATGTAACTTACAGAGAAATTTGTAATTGTATCATGTCCTGGCAAAAAGACAGTTTGGAACGCCCTTCTCAGTCCTTTTTTAAAAACTAGAGGCAGATGCAACCTTGCCCAGGTAGGGCCAGGCTGTGAGGCTGAGGAGCGTGGGGAGCCCATGGCCGGCTATGACTGCTGATGCACGCATGGGGCTTCATCTTCTGGCCTGCTGGGACTCACCCTGCCAAAATCCTTGTGACAGCAGGAGGACTAAAGCGGTGCTTTAACAAGAACAGGACTAGCGAAGCTGTGGCCTGCGTTGGGATCACTCACTTTGCTTCCAGCTCAGGAAAAGAGACATGTCAGCTGACCCTTAAACAAAAGCTACAAGCCCGGGAGCTTTAACCACCTATATGGCCTGCTTGCTTACAAGATTTTAGGGTCATTTCACACAATTCCTCTGTCAGCGCAGTAAATCCCACACAGAATGGCAAATGACATTTTAAATACTCCAGAGCTGTAGCAGGCAAACTTTATGTGCATTATGTTCCTTTCCTGATGAATATTTTCCCAATGATGTGTTTGCAATGTAGATATAGCTGTATTTTACCAGGACAATTGAGCCTGTATTCCCCAGACAGTGATACACTACAACAAAGAAAAGCCCGACAGACCTCTCTTCTCCCTAGGTGCACTTTATAAATGGTCCGTCACACAGAATGAGTCGCAGTCCCTTTTCAGATACGCTCATATGTTTCTTCATCTCTTCTCAAGACATGTTTTAAAGAGTTGAGGAAGGCATAAAGATGTTTGAGTCACATTATTATTCTGTGCTGTTTTGTAGCACATCGTGCGCAAGGCTCCACAAATAGAATGTAACTGGAAAGTCTGGTCTCTTTACTGGCCTCCCACAGCACTAGGGAAAATCAAAAGAAATCTTAACAGAGCTTGAAAAAAGTTCTTATTGTTGCCTTTAGAACATCCTTCTAAATTAAGAGCATTTTAATTCAATTCTAATGCTGGAAGAACAAGGTCTGCATTGTTCACATCTGGTTGTTAAAGTAAATAAGAACTCATTCTGGGGGAAGAAGATGCAGAATGACTGTCCTTCCTGTACCTTCAGCCCTTCTGCTCATCCATTACACACCTTTCAAAGTTGAGAGATACTGAGGCAAGCGAGTACCAGCAGAGGTTCTTTCACTCTCCTGGCATGACTCACTCACCAAGCCTTACCCCAGCAATGGCCCTGTAGGAAAATCACAAGTAATCAAGCTGTGAAAGACTTTATAGCGCTGCATACACATGAGGAAAGAAAGGTTTTGTAATGTTCGCTGCTATAGTTTGGGAAACACTGCACACGAATCCAGTACCTGGATCTTTAGGGTAGTGCTGAGCAGACCAGAGTCGCCACAGTCACTGCAACTATGTTGCCCCCAGGTGGGTTTGTCATGCAGACCCACTCAGACATCTCTGTACCTGGGGTCCATTACTTAAAAAAATTAAATACTGGGGGTTTTTTTTCTGTTCAACATGCCTCATTTACTCCTTTTCATTTGCCTGCATAGAGAAAAGATATTTATGAGCAGGTAGTTGAAGTTATTTGATGAAACCTACCTTGGGAGGGCAGGAAATTCTCTGTAAGATAGTAAAAATGCTATGGCTCCGTGTCCCTTACTCTGAATAACAGTCCTGGAAGAGATTGCTATAGCTTGGTGCATCCTTTGCATTTCAAGTTCCTTTTATAGAACCTTTGCAGCTAAAGGTAAAGGGATGTAAATGAAAAATAAGTAGCACACTAGAGAAGCCAAAGACTGGTTTCTGGAATTTTCCCAGGGTTCATGTGCATCTTGGTTAAGACTTCCTTTTTCTGATGGACAACATATCCAATCGCAATTACATAGAAAAAAATCCCAGGCATACACACACGGGTATTACGTCAGCCAGATTCCATTATCCTTTATCCTTCTGTCATAAGGATAGGCAATGTTTTCATCTTACTGACAGGAGGAAAGTAAGGCGGTTGCGTGACCATAACCACAACAGTCGTTTTTGTCTATTCCTTGCTCCCAGTTCATTGCCTCTCAAGATATGATTTTAGCCCTTTGGTCACGCAGCCTACTTATTCAGATTTCCTTTCCTCACTTTTTGTGCTGTCATGTGTATACGTCAGACATACATTCCTCACAAACCCAGTGCACTGTTCAATCAGGCAAGGAAAAGAAAATGCCAGAAATCTTTGGGGAGATTTTGGGGATGGGTGAAAAAAGGTCACAGGCACTGCAGAGGATCAGCAAAGAGCAGAGGATCAGCATGAAGTTTGTGCCATCAGCCTGCAATCAGATGCTTTGTCTCAGCACTCATCCATCATACGTAAAGCCTCCTAAACTAATGGCATCACTCTGAAACGGCAGGAGAATCTGTGATTCTAAATGTAACATAGCTGTGCCTTCTTTTGGTATTAAAATAATTTTTATCCTTATTTTATCTGCTTTCTCCTCCACACTGGTGCTTGTGCAAATCAACACTGAACAACAAAGAATCTATTTTTGACCCTATGAAAACAACAAAACGCTCTAACTGTTGTGGAGGCATTGTATAAAAGGTCTCCATAGCTAGAACAATTTTGCAATAAAGCTCTTCTGAGTTAAAAAGAATGAAAAGTCAATACATATTTGAATTGCAAGTTCTTCATTTCATGTGTAATTTCATATTTAAAGTGACACATATATGTGTATTTTGGTGTTATTCAAAATTTCCGAGGAAAAATAATTATTACAAATTATCAAAGCAAATATCAACTTAGTGTTTCATTTTTTAATCAACTAAGATGCATCAAATGCATTCAAAACTTTTATATAGGTATGTGGTTTTGGTTCAAAACAATTTGCTTTTTTGTTTATCTTACAGTAAACTCCTCTATGCTGAGTCACCAAACTATGTTTTGATATATAAGAAAATATATTAGTATAGAAGATTTAGTTCTGGGAGGTAGGGGAATATTACCTTCTACTTTACAAAGATATTAAGTTCTCTTGTATATCACAGTAAACTGTAAAATAAATTATTATTCTGATATTAAAAAGACTACAGACTTCTGCTCATACACACCATGTCGTACCCAATATTCAGAAGAGCCATGCACACCTGCTTAAATAACTTGAATTGCAAAGAAACTCTAGATACCCATTAATGTAGCTATGTTAATTAGTTTGCCAGGCACTAAGCAGAGCTGGTTTCATGACCATGAACTGTGGGAATGTGAAGGAAATGAAAACCAATTAACTGGTTTTCAGCAAGAACACATAGACTTGGAAACAGTTAACTATGCCATCTTCTTTTCAAGTTCTGTCATTAGGAAAAAAGGTAAAAGAGGATGATTTCCATATAGGAGGGAAGTGATAGACAGAGCTGTGCATAAAAAAGAAGCAGACTTCTTACAATTCTTAGCAAACTTTTAGAGTAAAAGATGAAGGAAACACAACAGAAACACAACAAGCGTTTGCTGATTCTGCCTTCCCCAAATGTTTGGAAGTCAAGCTGCACCTTGAAAATGTCCATTTAGGATCTTGCTTCATTTAACTTCTGTTCAATGAAAGCAATGGTTTCAGAAGTCTGACTCCCACTAAAGAAAAGTCGGAGTGTTTATAAAAAGTTAAGGCAATTAAAAATATTAACACAAGAGTAGTATTAAGAAAAAAAATCCCAGAAAAATGACAGTCCAAAAATGTAGCCATCAGCATCCAGAACGAAGCTAACTGGCCTCCAGGAAGGGGTCAGGGACAGAGAAATAAATCCCGGTGACTCACTAACATGTCCACAGAGGCTGTGCCAACAGGCTAATTTCAGCCTGGGACCCCTGAGGGGACCTGCCCAGATGAAAACGTGCAGGCTCACACAGACTGCTGGGGAAGACACAGCTTGGCCAATGCAGCCATTGCACATGGGATGAATCTGGGCCCCTCTCACTGCTAGGGGGGCAAAAAAACCAGGAAGGCCATTACCCATACTCAGTCCCGTCACTGCCTCTATTCCTCACCACTGAAGTGTCTGCATGTTTTTGGACCCAGTTATCTGAGCAAAAAAAAGGGATGCTGAGTCTCTTCCAGGCCTTTTGTTGCCAGGTCCAGACTGTCCTATCTTTTCCTCTTAAAAGCACTGGCAGAGTTCACATTTTCCCTCCCTTTCCCTCCCTCTCTCACATACTATGTCTTCCTCTGTAATGGCAATTCCCATAAAATACCAGGGATTTAGCTTCTCTATGTGAGAGAATATCTGGTCTTTCATTAGGTACATATCCCAAAATCAATTTACAAAACTAAGCATAAAAGTGTTAATTTCCCTAACAGAGGGCCATTAAAAGGTATTTTGTCAGTACCAGGATGGTAAAAAAAAGGACATATGGAGAAGATCTGTCATGAGCATATATTGCTGGGTAATAATAGTAATTTAAAATGGGAATTGCATGCTGGAAACATCACTTTTTAACTTTTAAGAGTACTAAATCACAAGCAGAGATTTCATATAATTTCTTTCATGTAATTTCTGAGGTAGATTGAAAACTGGCTGAATGGCTGAGCTCAGAGCATAGCATCAGTGGCCCATGGCAGGGGGGTTGGAACTAGATGATCTTTAAGGTCCCTTCTAAGCCAAACCATTCCATGATTCTATGATTCTATGAAAAGCTAGTTGGAGGCCAGTGAATGGCAGTGTACTCCAGGGGTCAATACTGGGCCCAGTCTTGTTCAATATCTTTGTTAATGGTCTTGATGATGGGGGAGAGTGTACCCTCAGAAGTTTTTTGATTGTACAAACCTGTGAGGAGTGACTGGTACACCAGATGGGTATGCTGCCATCCAGAGGGACCTCAACAGACTGGAAAAATGGGCTGACAGGAACCTCATGAAGTTCAATAAGGGGAAGCACAAAGTCCTGCACCTGGGGAGGAACAACCCCATGTACCAGTAAAGGCTGGGGGGCACTGGTCTGGAAAGCGTCTTGGCAGAAAAGGACCTGGGGGTCCTGATGCACACCAAATTGAACGTGAGCCAGCAATGTGCCCTTGAAGCAAAGAAGGCCAATGGTATCCTGGGATGCAATAGACGAAGTATTGCCAGCAGGTCGAGGGATATGATCCTTCCCCACTAGTCAGCACTGGTGAGGCCACACCTGGAGTACTGTGTCCAGTTCTGGGCTTTTCAGTATGAGAGAGACATGGACATACTGGACAGGATTCAACAAAGGGCCACAAAACGATTAAGTGACTGGAGCATCTCTCCTCTTTTGTGAGGAAAGGCTGAGAGAGCTGAGACTCTTCAGCCTGAAGAGAAGGCTCAGGGGAAATCTTATCAATGTACAAAAATACCTGAAGGGAGCGTGCAAAGAGAATGAAGCCAGGCGCTTTTCAGTGGTGCCCAGTGACAGGTCAAGAAGAAATGGGCAAGTGTGGAAACACAGGAGGTTCCCTCTGAACATCACTTTTTTACTGTGAGGGTGAAAGAGCACTGACACAGGTTGCCCGGGAAAGTTATGGAGTCCCCATACTTGAAGACAGTCGAAAAGTGCCTAGACCTGGTCCTGAGAAACAGGCTGTAGGTGGCCCTGCTTGAGCAGGGGAGTTGGACAAGTTGACCTCCAGAGGTTCCTTCCAACTTCAGCCATTCTCCATTTCTTCTGTCAGATATTTCTAACAAAATCAAACATTTTTTCCATCTGCTCTGTTTTTACATCAGCAGAGAAAACATATGAAACATGCAACTGGCCGTTCAAATGTATTTCTTCATTAAAAAGTTTGTCTGTGGACAGAGTATGATGTGGTGGAAGAAAAAGTCCAAGGTGTAAAAAAAAAGAATTCTCCCAATAAATTGTATTGAAATGGGAGATCGATTTGGGAGTATGTGTCTCGGAAACTACAGCAGTCAATGGAAGGTACCTATTTCATGAAGAAACAAAGCAAGAGGTATTAAAAACAATTACAATAACAAGGAGACCTTGATTCGTGTGATTAAAAATATCAAATTACTAAAAAAAAATCAAACATGCCTCTTGTAATGTCTATTAGCCCTTTGCACATCTCCACGAACACAAGATTTTGCTGGAAGACCAAACCTGCCCTTTGGTAGTGACTCATTACAATATGCTGCAAAGGTCTGCTGCAAGAATATGTTGCTATAACGTGACCTTCTTCCTGTTAAATAATGCCAAGACTGAAGTAATGTGCTTGTTTGAACTTCTAAAAGAATCAAATACAAGCACATTTTCCTAATTCTGATGTTATCTTACAAGAGAGAGAGCTCATATAACCAAGAACTTTACCGCAATAGCGCTCTGTGGTATATCGTAATACAGCCTCATTATTAGAGGATCAGGAGTAGGAACTTGTATCGAAATTTCTGACATTTAAAAATCAAATCAAATATCTGAAATGTTCTGGAAAACAAATTCTACTGTTTTCTACAAGATTATAGCTGACCCCCCACAAAATTCACAATGTTTTTGTCAGTTCTGTTCTTAAATATCATCAAATGGCACCAGCTTGCAGCTACTCTGCAAAAGCTTTAAGCCTGAAAGCCCATTTTTCTGATGCGATTTCTCTGGACTCTGTGCAGGTGTTTTCATTTATGCCATCTGAAATGAAATTTGAATTAAGACTAGTCCAAGCAACAACCTAGTTCCTGCAAATATGGCTTTTCCGACCCAATGAGTTAGCAACCCCAATGCACATGGGAAAAACAAAACAACACAAAACAAAAAAACCAAACTTGTTTGTTTGTTAGTTTTCTTTGTTTAAAAAAATAAGTAAACCTGTGAAAAATGTAATCTTTGAAATTTGCTCACTTATGTGGGATCCTGGCCACTAGAAAAGATTTAAACTTACCCAGAATGCTTTGATCTTTGGAACTGTTGAAAGACAAAACTACTAAAACTGATTTTTCCACCCTGCTTCCTGTGGCCCATGGTTTCCCCCCACCAGCACTATTTTAAGAGCAAGGCTGTCTCCAGCAAGCCAAATTTTAAACCGTCATCTCAGGTTAGCAGCAACTTACCCTACCAGCACGTCCATAGAATTAAATAGAAATTTGCATGATGTAGGTCATAATTTCTTTCACATAGGAATATCAAAACACAGCACACTGAAATTTTCTCAAGATTACCTTCAAGTAAGATTTTAAAATGAGCCCAATAAAACATTGCCCTTCTGGGACTAAACTCCATTCTGTAATAACGCTCCTGAAATCAGTTTGTTGAAGACAATACCTTACAGAAACAGATAACTTTTCTCTTTTTCAAACTACTTCATACACTCGTTTTAACTCACACATTCCCCAGCACAACACAATTTCATCTTTCTCTGGGTAGCAGACTATAGGTTTTCACATTTTGCTCCTCTGGCATCTTCTTAAACAAGCCAGCTCAGTAAGTGGTGCCAACAACCCAAGTGATGTGTTACTGCTCTGAGCACTGAAATGAGCGGGTTCGGGTAGGGAGCAGAGGGGTTGTTACAGTTGGTCTATTTTGTTTGGTTTTGCCTCCTGCTGAGCACACTCAGTGCAATATTGGTTCTGTACACTTAAGAACAGCATGCGGGAGTGCAAGAGAAATAAAATAAAAAGCCTTTTGAAATATTGGAGAATATTTCTAGCCTGCAGCAGAGGCTAGTGTCAGGCAGAGGATTTCAATGTAGTTTTTGCACTTTTCAGTCCCTTGCCACATTTCCTCCTTTAGCTGGAAAATTCACTGCCAGATTCAGTACATTTCTCTTCACTTAACATGTTGCCCAGGAACCAGACAGGACTCTACTCCATCCAGCTTTTGGCCATCACCACCTCTCTCCTCTGAGCACTTGGTCTAATCCAGAGGCAAAAGAGTATACATTGCTGGGTATATCCCGAAATCGAGTTAGTTTAAAACGCACATTTATCACTTATCCCATTCAATTTTCTTTGTATTTGCATTGACATAAGGAGTGTTCAAGCAGCTACTACACAAGCATTAAAGAGCATACTATTGCAATGACACTAGGCCAAGGCTGAGTGTTAGCAAACCATGGCTCTAGTAAATACGTGCAACATCTCCTTCATATTTGTGCTTAAATTAAAAGGTAGTAGACATAAGTAAGAGGTGAAAAAGTAGCTCAGTTATCTGACATTTAAAACCCTGTGCATGCTTTGCATGAAAGCCATTCTGCTGCCCATTTAGAGATAACTTTTTAGAGGTAGTTACTCGATACATGCTACCACATTATTCCTCCCTTAGGACCCTTCAAAACAAAAGTGTTGCTGTTCTTGTTGCCAACCTTAGGGCTTCAGGAGGTCCTGTCGCTACAGAAATGAGCTGTGGTCTGTGTGCTGGAGTGTGTGAGTGGAAGACCTGTTAATCCTTAAGAGAAAATTTCACAGTTTTACTGGCATCAACAAATGGAAAAGCAGGACACTGTTTGGTTGTCCTTTTTCAGTCTAATGCAAAATGATCAACCAGTATTTCCTCTGAGAGAGCATTGACAAGTTATTGATTTGCTTCTACTTCTAAGCTGCTTGTAGTTCTTCTAAAAAAGTGATGCATGAGAGGGTAAAGTGAATAAAAATAGCCAGAGGCAGATTCTCCTGAGCAGCAGGAAAAGAGCATAAGACAAGAAGCTTGAAATCCCCAGAAGCCAGAGAAGAGGGAGGTGTTGGGAGGATACAGAGATACAGAGAGAAGGACAGGCGGTGCAAGGACCTACGCAGCAATGAGGAGCACAGATGGAGGAGGGTGGGCAGCAAAGGCAGTCGGTCGGGTTGGGCAGGGGGGAGGATCCAAAGATGAAGAAAAGGCAAATTGGAGCAATTACTACTTGATTAAATCACAACCTGGGGAAACAGAGAGCAAAGCGTTACACCTAAATTCAGCTGGCGAAAGGTATGGAGCAATATTCTAGCCGGTCAGAGAAGATGACGCAGATGACAGATAGCAAGGTGAGGAAAAAATGACCAGAAAAGTTCTGGTTTTCCACGCCAGCAGGAGGCAGAGAGATGTAGAAGTGTTGTGGATTTGGATCATAATGGAGATTTGCAAATAATGTAGCAGTAGTTTAAGTCTGCCAGACACAGAAATATTCACCAAAGGGCACTTGCACAAGTTTGTTGAATTGTGCGTAGTCAGGCTTATTTCACCCTTAGCCGGTAAGATAGATATTTTGAACTTGGAGTCTGAATAACTGACTAAGCATTTCCAGATTTGGTCATTAAAGCAGATCATGCTTCTTAGCTTCTCAAATGCTATTACATTAAGTGGATTACTAGGGAAATAAATATGGAAACATTTCTGCAGACATAAATATCTAAAATGTGGAGATAGGCTTTTGAAAGGTTTGCAGCTTGCCTTAATTCAAACGCGCTGTGTGATGCCATTGACATCGCACATTGTAGGTAGTATAAAAATAATACTAATATGAAGGCAGTGTCAATATTATCCTCATCAAGGCAAATCCTCAAAGGCTCTAAGTTTCCCTAATCCAGATGTTATGCAGTTTCTAGTTAAAGCAGCTGATTTTTCATCTAGGTTTGTGATAGCCTGTCTTTATAGTGACAGAAGAGGGGTTTTTTACCATATGGTTGGTAAGTGTGTAACACTCATTAAATAAATACACTTTGTAATTAGTTAGTACACCTGCTGTCAATATGCACTATATCTGTGTGGCCTTTTCATAAGATTTTCTGGGTCGTATGGGCCTCAGCAACAGAACAGTCCTTGGTCATTTTAGGTAGAAGGACAAATGAGCAGTTTGTTACAGGAAAAATACATTCATGAACTCTATAGACAACCTTGGTAATCGTGCAACTTCTCCAACAAAGCACTAATAGCCCAAACCCCAACTGAGCAGAGGCAATATAAGTGAAGACAAGTAACTCCACTGGTCAGTAGCAGCAGTAGATTTGTAACTACTAATACAACCCAGTTGCTATCTAGTTATAGTCCTTGAAGCCACAGGCAATAAACTCTGCAAAAAAAATTTAAGTATGCTAATGATGGATAAATTCTAGCAGAAAGTTTGTCTGAACCAAATAAGGAAGAATGGAAAAATACTTTTTCATCATTGTTTTTTTGCTACCTTAAATATACCATCCTTGTTTATAAATGTCATTTCCAGCTTCTTCATGTGTATGTTATTTCAAACTTATTTTGTAAGCTAGACAGACAGCAGGGAAATAAAATTGCAATAAGTAAACTCACTCAGAAATTCATAATTGAAGCTTTTCAAAAACATGCCTAAAAGCAAGTTGCAGCATTTTCTCTTACTGGAAAATGATGGAAGCTTATGAAACACATAAGCTAAATTGGGGAAAGTCCATGACATTTGCTGCAGTCTTCATTTCCCCATTCATTGTGCTGTCACAGAAAGTGCTAAAGCTTCCTTCAACACAATGAGTAAGCATAAGAAGAACAAAGGATTCAGGATTAATAACCAGATAGCTTATTGTATTTTTGTGACTCGGGAGCATCTTTATGTCTAAAAAGGGGTTGTTCTATTGTTTAGTGTGGCCTGAAAGACTGGTAAGAGCGCTTTTATTGTGTAAATTTCCATATGCTGTTTAGCCCACCCTTTTCAGGAATTCATTTGCTGCTTATATTCTTTTATGTTTCAGTCGCTCATTCATATCCTATAGAATGCTATCGTTCTCTCCCCACCCTCAAAGGATTGCCTTGTATAGCTAATGCAATCAATACTTCAGTCTGAGGGGATAAACCCTATCCCAGACTTCCTATTGTTTTGTGGTTGATTTGATTTTATCTCAAACTACAGCCATATCAAGCAATATTTTGTCATCTGTTTGACAAGTCTATTGCCGGGATTTTTCTTCCTTCTTCATTGTTTGGACTGGGCTTATATTAGACCACTATTTATTTTCATTTCCTAATTAGTCTTCAGCTGACCTAGAGTCATGTTATAGATGTGATGAGAGTTATATCTATTTTTTCCTCATCCAGGCTGTAACTAATTTAAAGTGATAATGGTGGTGCCAATCAAAGACACTGTTGATAATATTTTAATAATAAATATTCATAATTAACTTAGTGCATAACCTGACTTCAGATGTAATTAAATTGGATTAACCTTTAACATATGATTCAACCTGTTTATACCGAATACTCACAATCAGTTGAGTTTCTAGTAGATAAGACAAAAACCAACAGAAGTGGAGTCCCGCTGAAATTCTAAGCTTTTGTATTAAGAATGGGGAACACGCCAATTAGGTACACAACGAAAAAAGAATTTTATTTCATTCTGAAGCCTATGCTCACATTCTAAGGAAATTAATCAGTATGCTAAATTAGTGCTGGAGGATGAGGCAGCTCTTCTGAAGCATCTTTAGAGACAATATGCTGTAGATTTTTGTTCATAAGGATACATAGTCATTCTCATTCAGTATGGCAGAGATTTTCCTAACTTGTGTGAAGAGAAAACACCACAATAAGGCTAATTTTACTTCCATCTTGTTCAGTTCATCTTGACATGCTTGTCCCTCTTCTTGTTTCCTGTTTAAACAGGAGTTTATAACAAATAGTATGCTGCAATAGTGCGAATTTACAGAATTTAGGAGACTCTTCAACCATTCAAGAGAGATACCTTCCTATTTCCTGCACTTTCTAAAATGTGTCGGGCCTAAATACTCTAGATGCTCACAAGAGATGTTTTGACTCAAGATTTTTAGAACAGATTCTTATCGTAAACAAACTGGAAAGGATAAAAGTACAGTTGAAGGAGTTCTTGTTTATATGTGTTTGATAGCCTTGTGATGCAATGACGAAAGCAAGTCTTATTTGTTTGACTTAACAAATTTTCACAGTTCTTTTTCAGATTACATTGTCAACAGTGCATCTTTATGTTGTTATTCTCTCTCTAATCTGCTCTGTTTTCCTTGAAAGCAATGAGATTTTTTTCGTGATTACTGTCCATGAGAAATGAAAAGGTTTGAAATACACTTTATTATACCGGTCTATGAAGAAGGAAAAGGATTATTTTATGTAAGGATTGGCAATATAAGAACACTCTTGATAATCAGATCTATCATGCAACTACTCTAAATCTTCTTGGTCTTTGTAGTGAAATGAGATATATATATCTATATCTCCAAATCTGTGACCAAATTTTGCATGTCAAAATATAATTTACAATAAAATTTAAAGCAAATATGTTCACTTACAGAAGTAAGAAAGACCCAGCAAGTATCACCTTTCAAAGTGATATTTCAAAGCTTAGCATTCTGAGGAGACTTACTTTATATTGAAAAATACGCTCTAATTTAAAATGGACACAGCAAAAAATGTTATTGATTGTATTTCACTTTGCAAAATATAACTAAAATAGAACAAACAATCTGAATTCTGTTTCACAGTGGTTTCAGTAAATGTAAAGAGCCACATGAGATAAATGTACCCACTAACTATACTGTTTGCTTACTGAAAGTGCAGTACTCCAGAGAGATCTTTAAGAATACAGACATCAATGTAGATCAATTTTTTTGCCCCATCCAAGGATATATCTCATTTTAAATAAACAAAGAAGCAAATATTCAGCAGTATTAAAATAAACCAATCCTTTATTTGGAAGAGGATGCAGGGGGATAACCGTTAAGAAACATTACCTGATAAAAGTGATCAAAACCATTCCTATATTGTGGTCAGATTTGGCTTATCCTTTCGGTTGAAAATTGTGCATATTTTTTTGTGGAAAAGGCATAAGAAAAGAAAAAGGGGGAGGGAGCGTTTGGAAAGGAAACGTTTGACTTCTGAAACTTCACCATGTTCCAAAGGAGTTTTGGTTTGTTGTTGCAAAATATCTGTTTTCCATTGGAATTATTAATAGAGATAGCATAATAAATAAATGAACAATTTTCTGTCAGGTCAAATAAGTCTTTCTAAAAGCAGACTCTCAAAACCACTGTCCTGGTTTGAGTGACACAGGACTAATTTCTCTTCTAATGCTTGGGAAAACTGCACTTTTAGAAGACTCTAGTGGCTGAATTTGTGAAAATGTTTACTTTATAGCCAGATAGGCTATCTGGGATTCAAGGTCTCAGTGGTTTTGAGCCTTGCGAGACCTGGGCACTTGACCCAAGCTGGCCAACAGGATTATTTCATACCATGAACTTTACATTCAATATAAATTAGAAAATTTGCTGTGTAGTGCTCTCTCTTCTTTGATGGTGGTGGTCGATAGGACTTCTTGCCCCTGTGCCAGACCCGTGAGTCCTTCCCTTCCCCCCGAAGCCGCAGTGCTCAGTGTCTGACATTTGCTGTACACTGCTGGGAGTGTGCAGCTTCCTATTGATAGAATTGGATGAGTATAATCCTTGTATATTTTATGTTGGTATTGGGATCAATACTGGTTATTTAGTATTACTAATGTTAATTATTCAGTCTTATCCTAGTAAATCTACTTATATTTCAACCGTTGTGTTTCTCTGTTTTTCCCTGATTCCCCTTCCCGGGTACGGAGGGGTCATAGGGTGATAGAATAATTGTCTAAACAACAATAAATTGTTATGGGTTTCTCAAACCATAACAACTAGCCATGTGCCTATGCATTCATATTTTGATTGCAGAACCAACCAATTTTTTGTTTCTGCAATTTTACCCACAATGGATTTCACCCACCAGAAGAATGCGTGGCAAAAGATGCAGAACTTTATCACTGCATATCCAAATATAGCTTGCCTTTAAAACCCAGGGTTTGCCTCCCTACTTATGAGAACCACTTTTATGTATGCTCGTCATCTAAGGTATTTTGAGGAACCATGGATGAAATTCAGAAATGAAATGCAGAAATTCAGCCGAGTGCCAGGACAGGTTAGCTCTGCACACGTCTGAGGGGTATTACAGCACTGCAGGGGACAGGACTGCCCAAGGGTTTTGTCTTGGTTTCCTCCTTTGACGTCTCATTCCTGGTCTCCACTACCTGCAGCTAGGGACTTTTCTGGTTCCAACATGGCATTTCCCGAGGTACAAGAAGTATGGTGCTATCAGCTTTGATATATATGGATCTCTAAGATAAAAGACCAGAGAAGAGTGGGAATTTAGTTAAAAAATCGTGCAGTTTGAGCCTGTGATAGTAAAAATCTGTGGTTAAGCATCTGAGTTTCTTAGCGCGGTGGCCAGACCCCTAACTGTAGGGGGCCTGCAGCTCCAAAGCTAGTTCAGTCGGAAGAGTAACAGAAGAGGAATCCATGTGGATACAGACTGTTGTGCATGCAGGACAGATTTGGACTCTGAATGTTAAGCTAGAATACATTATCTAATGTAAAAAAATCCATTATTGGCTGCCAAAATTGACGGGCAAGCATATAGCAATAAATGAAGAGTAAGATTGCCTGGTGAGCTAAACAAAGCTTGCATTGTTTTAAATTACAGTAATAAAAATGTCACAGGTGAGGGAGATATAATTTTTGTCCACATTTTGGAACACAATCTGTTCAATCAAAAATTAAAACGTCTGTTCTGTTGCTGCTATTTCCATCTTTGAACCACACTGCCCCTTTATAAATCAGCTCGAGCAGAGAAAAAAAAGTAGTAACATATCTTTTGACTGTGTCAAATCCTGCCATTTAGGATCTGGGTTTTTTTATATATATTTAGTACATGTGTTTGATGCTTTTGTGTGAAACTGTTTTCATTTTGTGCTGTCTAGTATAATATCTGGAGTCATGCATCACTTGTTGTTGTGAATAAAGATTTACTGGGGAAGGCTCAAATAAGGAAAGGCTGTCATGTTGCTGTGACAAATCTAATGTGTGAAGCAATCATGTTCCTGTAAAAATAAAGATCTATGTAGATATAATATCTTTATTTACAGCAATTATATTGAAAGCTATTTCAGGACAGCTGCTTTGCAAAAAGCCTTTTCCTATTCTCTCATTTCATGGGAATGGTTGTACTTTTCTTTTAAAAGAATCTTAATAATTCTCCTTAAATTTATTTTCATTTTTAACTTGGATATAAATGAATACAGACACTGAGTCATATTCAGACAGAGTATGTTCTTCTTGACTTTCTCTGCCTTATTAACAAAGAAGTCCAGGTGTTCTTGTTGTCAGGCTTGAACCACTTGTGCCAAACCAGTGGGAAACATAAGAGAAAGAACTGGCCAGTTTTTCAACTGTCTAAAGAATGCCCAAAGGTCTGGTAAGGAGTTTAGAGAGTTTATATCAGTGGGAATTGGCCAATTAACTCCTTTGGATTCTGGATTATGTTTATGAGAACAATTCATTTCCACCCTAACCAAATATGCCTGTTGCAGAACTGATCATTATTCTTTAGTGATTTACAAGAAAGCATACTGTCCTGGTTTCATCTGGTATAGAGTTAATTTTCTTTCTAGCAATTACTGTGTTTCAGATTTGGTATGAAGGAATGTCAATAATGCATATTGTTTTAGTTGTTGCTAGGCGATCCTTATACGATTCTTCCTATAGCAGCTGAGAAGGAGCATAGACAGAACAATGGAATGGCCAATGGAATATTCTGTAGTATAGATGTCATACTCAGTATATAAATAGGGGTTGGTCGGGGGGTAAGAATCCGCTGTCTCTGCTCAGGTCAGGCTGGGCAACCAATTCACTAGGCAGTCAGAGTGACTTGTGATTTGTATATTCTTTTACCATTACTATTATTGTTATTTTCCTTTTCTGTTCTATTAAACTGTCTTTATCTCAAACCGTGAGGGTTTTTTCCCGTTTGCTCTCCTTTTCTTCCTCTTCTCCCTATCCTTCTCGTGGGGTGGAAAGCAGAGTGAGCGAGTGGCTGCGTGGTCCTAGTTGCTGGCTGGGGTTAAACCATGACACATACTGATGGACACCAGTTTGAATATTCTCCTGATATAAAGGTTGCATGAGTTTTTCTTTCGGGGATGAACAGTTAATTGCATGTGAATAATTGGACGATATGTACTGAACTATAGGAATATTCGATTGCAGAGCTGAATGGGACCTTCCATTTCTGAACGCAGACATCTGAAATACACTTGTTCACGAGAGGATGCAACCACACTAAACATTAGTTGAAGTTTCTAAGGAAGCAGCTCATTTCTTTTCTGCAACATGTGAGAGATTCTTTGTCTAGGGAATATATCTAGCAAGTGAAGTGTGCCAGAAAAAAAAAGGCCTATATACTGTAATGTATGCTTTATCATCCACCAGCTCTCTCAGCCTATTTATCAACTCTTGTTTATAGAAGATTGTTTTCCCTCATAGAAGATTGTTTTTCCTCACATGAAGATGGCCTCTTTTCAAGCATTTGGCTCATCCTTGTTTCATACTTTCAGCACTTTTTTTCTGTTAAACTGCACATTTTAGCCTCCAGGTTGCACAAATTTTTGTGTGTTCAATAAACAAACTTCAAATCTAAGTTATTACTCTTAGATTACACAGTTTTGAGACCACAATGTTGCTATTGTGTCTTACCCTGGGAAATAATAGGGTTTTCGTACATTCAGTGCAGGAACAGACAACTGCGTTCACAAGAGAGCTATGCTTACAATGGCCACTTAGGCTTTCAAGCTGATGTTACTGCTCTGCTGGGTCTAAACCTTTGAAATCAAAACATATTTAGCAGTGTCCGCATCTGATTGTGTGAAATACGAAAATGAAAAAACAATCATCTGTGCTGCATTCACCCTCAGTATGACTGCAAAAATCTCAGAAGAGAATAGACAGAAAAGAAATAGAAGAGGAAAAAAATGAGGAGGAAAAAATAAAGCCTTAAATAGGCTTTACTGGCAATTAAATGTGAGGTGAGCTGTTGAGACACACAGATTCTCATGGGTGAGTGATATGCAGCTTCGCTACAGCCTGTGGCTAGAGCTGCTAATAGATGCCCAGCATACCTCTAAATCTAAAAGGCTTTGCGGTGATCCCATGAGGATTCCTCACCTCCTGTCTCAGAAATTTTCTCCATCTCATATTGCATTTTCTTTTGCTATAATGTCTATTTTAAAATCAAGCAACATTGCTTGTGTTTAAGTGGATTGATCCTCTGGGTAGCATACGTGTCATAAATCACTGAGAACCCATGGGATTATTTTGGCAACTTTGTTCAAGATAGCTGACCAAGAAACAATCGTAATAAATCAATAGATTAAGATGTACAGTAAATTTAGCCTTACAGCTTGATAGGGAGAGTGATTCTAGTAAAAGGAGTTAAGTGGCTCCATAGGACTCATGGCATTTTTTCTTGAAGACTTCAGAGAGGAAGAAAGGAGGTTTAACAAGCACTGCCTGAAAAACATGAGTGCCTGCTAAGGCTCATTCCTTTCTATTTACACCTTGTTTGCTGGGTGCTGTTTTCTTCTGCTGCAACGGAGCCAATAATCTTCATACAGACCAAATGAAGAATGCCTTAAATATTAACAGGCCACCCAGATAAAAAGCAGCAGGAGGTGGATTTACAAGACTTTCTTACAGACCTACCTACCTCCTACAACTGTGTATGAGTGACTAGTACCATTCTGTGCCTTCCTGTCAGTTGTCATTACCATCATTTTCTTTTTCATTCTTCTTCCTACACGTGGCATAACACTTAAAATACAGAACATGCACCGACTCCTCAGGACACTTTCTGACCGGTGACTTCCTTGACTGACTTGTTACTGCATATTTCTAAGCTGTGACCAACTTGATCTAAATTCACTGAATTTTAATAGAAAGTGAGAACACTTGGCAGTATGTCTTTATGTTTGGTTTTCCCAGTTGATATTGATGGAAATTGCAAAAACAGATAAAATTACCTATTTAGTGTTTCAGACTAGACAAGGAGGAGGCAAAATCTGTTATTCACATGTGAATTTACTCACTTGTCTTTGCCCTTAACTACACTTGTTGATTTCCCCCATTATATGTGTAAAGAAGTAAGTAAAAAAATATGGGATACCTAATTTTAATGAGCAGCAACTGTATATATTAAAGCCAAAGTCAGCCCATTTTTCACCGTAGTTGGATGGAACATAGTAACACCTGCAGTTTCATTTGCATTCTCATATCCATTTCTACATAAAGAGAAGGGAATGAGATTTGCCATCAAGTGTCTCACACTGGGACTGTTATGCGTTTAATATTTATGGCACTTTTAACTGCATTCTAAAAATAAGTGCAATTTTTTTTCCAAACAAAAGCAAAAGATACTTTGTATGAAAAAAAAAGAGTAATGGTAAAAGGTCTGTTTGGAACAGGTAGGGTAAATCAGCAGTTTCACTAACTTCTACATTGGTTTTGAACTAGGAAGAGTTTTTTAACTGGTTTGACTAAAGAAGTCAAGTACTTTTAAAACAGCTAACATGAGCCGCAAGGTGAATGATTCCAGGTTTAAATGTGTTCGAGTAGTCCTTCTCCACCTACTACACGCGGCCTGAGGGAAGGGGATGAAAAGCCATAAGATGGAGTACAGCAAATAAAACCAATAAAAGAAGCAGTATCTGTAGAATCGTATTACATCCATCTTTGGAGATCTGTAAAGCCCACGGACCACTGCAGCGGATGAAAAACAACATTAATCTGAGGCAGACAAAGATGCCCTCTACAAAGGGAAGCAGAATAAGTTTTGATCGACAAGTTTATACGAAAAAACATTTTCGTTTTACTGCCATGGGTGTAGTGAAGTCATCCAGCCATTGTCTTTTTCAGCTTTTATGAGATAGCTGTTCTATAAAATGTGTCATATGAAATCTTCATAAAAAACATCTCAACATTTTATTAAAAGCTCCAGATCTGGCTTCTAAAGGGAATGCAGCTTGTCCATTCACAAAAATTTCTTTCTGACAACATTTATTTTGTGTATACTCTTTGCCCTCTTACCGTTTGTTTACCAGCTCTGGATTTTTCCCTCTGTTTAACATCGTCAGCATTTTATCCACAAGCATCTGGAGAGGGAATAGAAATCTACATCAAGGTTTTTTAATCAACACTTAACCACATGCATTTCTGCTTGTTCTCCAGTAGTCATGTTTGAAAACGCCTTACTAGCAGACCCCCTGACAGATACAGCAGAGACTGGGAGGATAACAGGTAAAAGTACCTTTTAATCAAAGAATCTCAATGAAAGGTACATTGAGATGTTCAAGTGTCTGTTTTATCCTTATTTTCTTTCTCTTATCCTTTTCCCCTTTGTGGGCAAAATTCTTTCTAAATTCACCACCACTTTTTGTTCCCCTGTCATAGCATTGTTCCCATGGTATTAAGCAAGATTGATGTTAGCCAAAAAAATTCACTCGTTAACAGTTAAAAGGAGATCTGCATGGGGCCAGACTGGACTGCATCTGGCTAGCATGAGGTTGCTGTGCCATGCTCCAGAGCATCTGGCACTGGCCACTCAGAAAAAGGATGGTGGATTAGATGGATCATGGATGTAATCCACTTTGACAAGATCTATGTTCCTGTGACTCAAGGAACATAATCCAATTATTCAAAGGAGCGGGCGCACTGTATTTAAAAACACAGTCTCTTGTGTTAAGTTTCCACCTGAAGCAATATGGTAAATAGAGTATGTGTTGTATTTAAAGAATGTGTTAATGAGACATGGGTTTTCAGACCTTATTTAAAAGTTTGCATTAAACATGGATTTCTGCGTGTTTCTAATAGGATTTTTGCTAAAAGGGCAGAATGGTTAAAATATAACCCCTGCCCCCCAGACTCATATATTACAATGTTTGATGGGACACAATTTTAATGACAAGGCTACTTCAAAGAGGAAAACATAGACATAAGAATGTGCCTTTTGCATGATCCTGATATTGTTTTAAGACACTTAGCTCTCTCCACACCTAAGTCTAAAGTGCAGCACAAAGTCCTGGTTGTTAAGCCAAATGTAGAAAAAAAAAACCAAACCCTTTTTTTATGTCTTTGTAGGATTTTTTTTTTTTGCCTTTTTTTTTTCCCCCGGAAAAAAAAAAAGTATCTATTTATTAAGGTTGCAGCCTGACCTCACTCCTTAATTAATGGAGAAAAATCTTTGAACAGTGAGTGGATTCTCTCTGACCTGATAAGGCATTCAGCCTGATTAGTTTCTCATGTGGTCCAGGAACCAAGAGGAAAGTGTGTGGGTTCTCTGGTGTTTGGTGGTGTGGTGCAAACTGCATGACTGTAGTGCAAATTGCCACCTCAGACCAAGCACTGAGAATCTCTCTTACCTTTCGCCCTCAAGAAATATCCAACTAAATTATCAAATACAGATAAGGTTGGCAAACAAGTTACTGAGAGCGGGTGGGCAGGAAAAGGAAGAAGGAAAGATAACAAACAACATGAGCGCATCCACTGTTTTCCCTTAGTAAATGAAGTTAAATAGCGAAGCATCAACCACCACAGGTCATCAGATCATCAGCTAGTTTAATCCTTGCTATTTCTTTGAGCACTTTAAATCAGCTGTGAATTGGGCCCTTGGCTTTAGTATCACTGGATCCCTTTTCATCCTTTGTGAATGATTCGTGCTTTTAGAGGGATAGCATGGCAGACACTCAGAAGTATGCCTGCATACAGCTCAATTTAAATTATTTCTCTCTATTGCACACCACTGATTACACAGCTCTCTACACACCATTCAGATGGTTCTTCCGTGCTTTCCCACACACTGCTTGCTCTATTATTGCTTTTTCAGGGTTAATTCAAACAAAGGAACACCTCTTCTGCATTCAGATCCCACCTTAAAGTTCACCTTTTTCAGGAAGTTGGTAAGCTGGTAGTCAACTCATAATGCCAAGAACAAGAGATGTTTTGAGACTTTCTAAACATTTCATCAGCAAAATACGCACGATTAAATACCGTGCTATCAAAAAAGATTTTCTGACTTAAAATGATATGTCTTCCTCACTTCTGAGGTGTCCATTTTATGGTTATCACAAGTGGTTATATAACAGCACTGAGAGAAAAAGATTTACCATTATTAAAAAGGATCTATGGTAAATTCCCCTTTGCACAGGGGAAAAATGTAACTGAAACAGCAAATCAGCAACTTGTTTCTGGATATCCCATATGAGCCATTTAACTAGCCAGATATAAACCGTTTATTACTTGCAATCTGTGGGTCACAGCTCTTTTCATTGTAGTCACAGCAGTAATATCTTGCAATAAGGTGTTATACAAATTGATCTAATGAATAACAGAGAAGACATGAACCAAAGCCGAATCTCATGAACCTCATTCTCTTTTGAAACGTTCTTTTGAACCCATTTTAAGGTACTCCTACATTCCAAAGCCTAGTGTCAGCTGTCTACCTAGAGGTCAGGAATTTAACACTATGAGAACATAGTGGGGTATTTTCTTCACATTTTGGGTGTGTATTGTTGCTGCTTCCATCAGACATTGATGCAAATCACTCAAAAATATCCATAGCATTGACTGTTCACTGCCTAAGTCTTTTGGAATAATTCACGACTGCTACTGAGATAATGCAGCTAGCAGAAAGATCTGAGCTACAGCTGACTACAAGCATCTTTGGAAATCTTGCCTCATCCATAAAATCACTTAAACAAAACTAGTAATGCTACCTACAGTGGCACCACCTTGCTTTTTCCAATAATAACACGATCATTATTATAGTTCTTGTTACCCCATCTGCCTGATTTCATTCTTGTGTATGTAACAGCAATCTGGGATGTGACCATATGACTCCTCAGTGTCAGGGGAAAAAAAATAGACTCACTAGTTTGAGGATTCTGTTAAATTCTAACCTAATCTTCCTCAAAAGCATGATATTTCATGAATGGACAAGTTTCAAAAATACTGTACATTCAGGCTTTGCACTGATTTGCATCTCAAATTCATTTTCATTTTAAGATTATATTGATACCAGTTGGGTAGAAAAAGATTGTTAGCTTTGCAACACAGATGGAAAAACTTGATTTATGTGAGACAAATAAAATGTTGAGCAGTTAATTAGATCCCACTCTTTCTTCCCAGTCTCCCTTCACAATTACCAGCTTTACCTGAACAAGCTGATGTCGTACCTTCTCGATGCTCATTTTCTAAGAGGTTTGTCTTGGAAAATGATAACCCTGCTTCATCCTACATACTTCAGCCCCTATTCCTTTGTTTTTACACCTGTGTATCTAACTGGAGAACTTGTCTTCTTACAGCCTTCAGCCTCATGTTGTTCTATCCCTTACTACACAAGTCAGTTCTTGACAGACATCTTCAATCATTTTGTACTGATAATTCTCTAGATAAAACATATGACACAGGAGACACAGGAATAATTGTGAAAATTTTGAACATGGATTATATGTTCTTTAAACTTCCCATAATCCATCCCTTACTACTGCTAATATTAAATGACTTAAATTTCATGGTGATTGGTAAGAGTAATGCAGGTGTAACAGGAGACATGCTAGACAAAAATGAAGTCTCCTACATACCTGGTATGTTCATCTCCCAGGTTTCCATTAAAGATGTTGCTTGTGGGATCCCTTCTCATTAAGTTCTTGTAAGGAACCACAGATAGGAATACATGCCAACTAGGTGGTGCGTATGTGAAGCCACCAGAGGCGATAGTGCCTGTTTAATATATTGCGACCTTATATACAGTATTAAAGGGTACTCTAATCTAAAATCCTATATACAAACACAGATTTCCTGTTTTAGCATTCTGGGAAAGTCTCTAAGGGAATCCAGTCAGGAATAATCTTTGCTTTGTTTTTGCCGTAGTTTTAACCTCAGCCAGCAACTAGAACCACGCAGCCACTCACACACTGAACGCCCCACAGCCTCGCCCCGCCCAAGTAGGGTAGGGAGAAGAGGAAAAAAGGAAGGGGGGAAAAAAACCTCATGGGTTGAGATAAAGACAGTTTAATAGAACAGTAATAGAAAATAATAATAATAATAATAACAACAACAATAATAAAGTACACAAAATAAAGTGATGCAACACAAGTTGCTCCCTCCACTCAGTGATCGATTGCCCAGCCCGTCCCAAGCAGTGATCACAGATCCCAGCCCCCTGGCCAAACCCCTGAGCATGACATCCATGGTATGGAATATTTCTTCGGCCAGTTTGTCCTGTCTGTGCTCCTTCTCAGTTTCTATGGGAAGCTGAAAAAGTCCTTGACTAATATAAACATTACTTAACCACAACTAAAACAATACATGTTATCAATGTTATTCTTACACTAAATCCAAAACACAGCAGCTACTAGAAAGAAAATTAACTCTATCCCAGTTGAAACCAGGACAGTTTTAAAACCTCATGCAGTCTGCAAATCTAACTGCTAGAGGTGTTCAAGGAGACTGGTCCATTACAATTCAATACTCTTTTCTTGTCACGACCCAAGGTTGCTGCTTTGTTATTCAGCCAATATATCTTATTCCTATTGCCAAGCATTGAAGCTTCAACGCAAAGCTAACACTGTGTTTATAGTCCAGATCTAGAAGCTTAGGGCTGCTGCAGAAAACAATGAAACAGTTCCTAATGTAGTTTCCCCTTCTCTTCGGCCATGATAAATAATGGCTCTTCAGCCAATGGAATTTTAACCTTTTTTTTGGAAAAGTTGTTTTCAATGCAATATGTTTACACAAACTGAAGAGTTCAAAGCTGGAGTTTCATTCCTCACACAGATTTCTCAGAGCTCTGCAGGCAATACTTATTGCAAGAGGCAACCTCTACTACTCAGGCATATCACTGCTGTACCTCAGATGTGTAAAAAAGCAGGCTGGTAAGATGTTCATTCAACAGGGAACTCACCATTACTGAGAGAAAGACAGTAAATATGCATGCACGTGTTGGCCTTGTGAATGTGAGGTGTCCCTGTTCTTGTACAATGTGTGTTTCTCATAACAAATCCTCCTGTTCAGAGTTCTTATTCAGTCAACAACAATTCTCTCTTAGAGAGCTCCAAGAAAAACATCCGTGGAGGAAGAAAGCAAAATGGCTGAGAATTAAAATAATCATCATTAGAGATTTGTGCTACCTAGCACCAATAGCTGAGGGTGTTGCTTTGGTAAGAAGGCAAACTAGAAAGTCATTTTCCTGGGTATGAATAGAAGTATAAGAATGAAAATGCAGACTAGTGAGAGAGTTCCCAATAACTGGAGGGTGGATCACCACATCCTATGGATCACACTTTTGCTTACCCGTGCCTTTTCCTCTGACCCTTTCCTTTCCCTTTCTAAAGAGCTGAGGTAATGGGGCTGTAAGAGAAAAGGAAAGAAATAGGGTAAGTTAAAGCAGTGTGACTAAATGAACTTGGCAGCAGTCCAGAGGAGCTGATATCAGAGTGGGGAGACCTGAGGCTCTGATGGCGGCAGGCTCTGTGACTGCTAAGGTGGGTCATCTATCAGCCGAACAAGACAGTTTTAATGGATGGCTTATAATGAGTTCACGGCCAAAATTTTGTGGGTGGAACGAGGAAGTGCTTGTGGCTTTAATGCTCTGTTATGTCTTCTGTTGGACTCAGCATGAGCAGCAGAGGACTGGGGGCAGTCGCCAGCCAGGCGTGCCCTTCCCCGAGGCTGGGGTCAGACACGCTCACTTCATTGTCAGCAGATGAACATGACGAGCAGGGGGTCTCATAAATTCTTGTCTTTGGTGCAGTTCCATTATTAATGTCGGCAGTAAACATCCATTCAGGAAAAAGATTAGTCCACCATAAAGCTCTTTAGAAACCTGCTTCTATGTGCATGGCTGTCATCTGACTGATCGTGACAAGCGAGCCCTGGCTGGGCTTTCTAAATACACAAAAGGAGCATCCATAACAAGCACTACAAAGGCAAGGCGTTTCTGTCATAGAAATTTTTCAGCTCTTACAAGCACAGAGTTACTTAAGAAAATACACATTGCAATATTAGATCCATGTAGAGGCTTTTGGCACTCAATATAGCTTTATGTAGTGCTTTATAAAATATAGCAGCTGAATATACATTCATATTTTAGTGAGGATACTGCTTACACTGTATTAACCTGTTTTTCCTCTTTGAAACATAAATATTGTTGCAGCAATGGCATTTTGTTAACACTTTTATAGTAATATCTACAAAAATCAGCATGTTGAGCAACTATTGGTGGCCCAACTTTTGCATCAATAACAATTTTTATAGATAACAAGCACAAAAAGCTGCCTAAAATGCAACACATTTTGTGCACATTTCAATATCTGTGAACCTACTTGTTCTTTTTTTTCTTTATGAAGAGAGTTTATTTCACACCAAATCTCAGTCAGTAATTACAGCTTACTTGCAGCCTTCTGAAGACAGGGAGATAAACTGTTTATTATCATTTTCTCCCCACTGCAAAAGAAGGGCCATTTTACTCCTTAAACTGTTTTCCAAAAACCTTATTTGCAGCAGCAACCAGTTATTCCTATGCTATATAATTTCCATAGCAACAGTGCTTACCATGAGAAACAAAGCCCTAATTGACTGAACCGTGTACAATATCCTACAAATGTTAAAAGAAAGGAAGTAACCTGTTGCAAGTAATTTTCTAAACCTATAAATCACCCCTGAAACTCCTTTTAATTTTTCTGAGAAAGTGCGTGGTACATTGAAAGTTTCCCTGTTTTTTGCAGAAAACACAGGCAATGAGACAGCATGGTTTTTCATGCACTTTCATTTACAATGTATTTAATTTTCAAAATGGCTTGTGCAACAATGTATCTACTTATATAACCACTTTTTTAAAAACTGCTGCTTTGTAGAATCTAAGATTATTTCTTGCTAATTACTAGCTTTGAAAGAAAGCAGTGTTAATATCAATTCCTCAGAGCAAAACATCAGTCAATTTCTGAAGGCACTTGTGCAATTCCTATTATGTCTATATCAATTCAAGCAGGAAAAAAAGGAACTTCTTATATCCCCAGGCCTTCCTCTAACTTTCTCATTGGGGACCCCAACTTTAAACTCCCCAAATATAACATTAATATGTGAGCAGGACCACCACAGTGCATGCTTTGTCCAGCTAGAAAATTAGTTAACTAATTACACAGTAACTTTTTTCATTTCTGGGAATATCAGTAGTAAAGCCTTCATTTCCACTTTCTCAGTAACTTTCATGGCAATTTTTTCTCGCCTGAAGGTTCAGAGACTGCTTTTGCTCTCTATAAACGAGCAGGCTGTGCATTAGGGACTAAGGATTTAGCAGGAAGAAGTCGTTAATGTGGCCAGCTCAAAGTACAGTGCAACTGAAAATGTGATGCTGTATTATATCTTGAGCATTAAGTTGTCATTGTTTCCACTGCTGAAATCTCCAAACTGATGATTTGTTTCCACAACTGCTATCCAACTTGATGTCTTTGTGCCTTGCTTTGGTTTCCCAATGCATCATCACTACTCCATGCTGAGGTTTTTTAGCTTCACAGCGGTCTCTTCTTATTTCCTTTTTTGTGTGTGTTTTCCCTATCCCTGATATCAACCACTAACTTGCTTCCAGCTGCAATTTCAGAGGGAACAGACCAGCTGCTCCCTTCCCCATCAGTCCTCTGAGCTCCTCGATCCAGTGCCAGCAGACATAGGAAGAGTCATGATGACCTCCTTCAGATGTCATGAGTTGCTTCTCTGGCCCCTTGGTTGTAGGAACAGACTATTCCAAAGCCTTTTACAGCATTACAAGAGATATGCAGATGTGAAGAAGGAACTTCTCTCTCTCAATACATATCCACAGAGGGTGAGGGACATCTCCCCTAAGCAAACGTGACTCAGAAGGCATAAGACATAGCAAATACTGTAATTCATACTATACAGCAGTAGTAAAGGGGCAATATTCACTTGCTCTTCGGACTAGAGTTACATTCAGTTTCATGGTGAAATACAAGCAAAACAACTTTTTCCTCTTAATGACCTCCAGTGGAATCAAGCACTTGAACATAACTTGGTAAAGAGAGGGAAGAAGAGCCCCTTTTACAATCAGTCCAAAAGACTATAATAAGATTTGTGCAACATACTTCCCACACACTGAGGCTGGGATACAGAGACCTGAGGCTTAGCACCGAAGAAAGTTTTAGGCAGCCTCTCCTGGTAATTGGCAGAAAGAAACTACAACTGTTAAGTGAAAAACAAACAGAACAAAATTAAAAGGAGTCACCGCTGGTGGATTTTAAGAATGAACACAATCCTTGTCTGTGACAGTTCAGATTTTAAAACTAGTTTTAAGGGGGTTTTTTATGTTGTACCTCAGGGGCTCCCCTCCTTCATTCATGTTGAATGATTTACATTGTCTTGATTCATTTGCCACCCATCACCATCCTCACCTCTAGGGTAGGTTTTGTTCCTTAAATGATCTCTTCTGTTAAAAAAGTCAACCAAATACCCATGAAAACAATATCTTAAAATACACAATGACCCTCAATAACAGCCATTCACGTCAGCACCATTTTCTTTGCCTTTGTCTAAACTGACCGCCACAACATGTTTATTTTATGAAGGGGGACGTTTGGCTTGTGGACATCCAGTCAATGTCTACGTCAATAGCAAAATATTTTCTCCAAACTCTGACATTTGGATTTCAAATACCAAGACATTCAAAATTCAGTATTAATGTTCATGCACTTCTGTCAGGCAACCCTTTGCCTGCTGACATATCTGCCGACCTTGTGGCAGGACTACTAGAAGTACTCTGTTCTCTCCTTCTACTTCTAGAAATTACTTTGGTATTCCGGTGCATCTGGAAAAGGCAGCCTGGCTTCACCGAAGCTGTCTCACTCCCTCTCTCTATGTGTTGTTCTATGTGCTGCAAGGCCCTGGGTAACTCTTTTTTCATGATTGTGTGTGGATGGGGATGTGCTTAGATGGGGTTCTTGACCATGAGGATGTGATAGAGTGCAGAGACTGTCATGTCAAAGTGACATTCTTGATCACTGACAAGCGTGTGGAGGGACAAGGTGCTGTTAGGTTTGTAAATCACAGATCGTGGAGGCTGGCAGGGAAGAGGAGAACAAAGTGTGCAATATGCAGAGGGAGTGCACAGCTGCTGCCTGACTGGCCTCTGCAGTTCATCAGGAAAGCAGCAGGAGAAGCACAGCAGGACTACTACGCCAAGACCCTCCTGAGCAGCCCTTCCATGGAGGGCTACGTTGGAGTCAGCTCATGGTTGGAGAGAAGTTTTCAGTGTGATGAAAAGCTGAAAATTAGAAAGAAATTAGGCAAAGAGAGAAGAAGCATGAAACAACATACAGACAAAGCATTTAAAGTAATATTTGGTACATAATGCGACAGTTTTCCTCAGACTTCACTCCCTGTGAAGACCAGTAACATAGCGAAGACAGAAAAAAGATTCACGTCAAAATAATGTCAAGAGTTTTTTTTTACCAAAATCTTCTTTTCCCCTTACATACTGCACATTAAATGAGTTCCCTAAAGACCTAAGAGAAAAAGAACAAAAAGATAACTGTGGGCAAGCAAGTGGGCAGAACTATTATTGATATTTCATAAGAGCAAATGGAGACTCAAGGGTAAAGATCCTTTGTTTAGGGGTTTTCAGAAAAAGAAGAAAAAAACCCAACAGTCTGAGCCAGAACAAGATTTCTATCATTTTGTTCTACTTTGAACAATGCCACCTCACTGGTTCTGTGAAGTTCTACAGGTTTCATCTCAGGATGATGAGACATACATATCCTACATGTATGTCTAGTGTACTCATGTGTGGCACCAAAGAGCTGGTAACTGAACAGTTATAAAACCCAACCTAAAGGCTTCCAACCTGAGTAGACAAGACAAAGGATGAACAGCATGTCCTTTCCCTTGGGAAATTTCCAGAGATGAAAGTGGATGGAGGCTAGGATCCACTTCCTTAAGGGGAAGTATTTTATATGCTTGACCTCTTATTAGGCTTCTGTAAGCATTCGTTGAGCATTAGAGACAGGATGGGGACTAGATGGACCTTTGGTTTGATCTAGTACAGCTGTTCTCTTCTAGTGACATAATTCCACTTTCCATCTCTGTTTCTGAGACTGTTTCTGGATCTTTACTGTTAAGTTGTAAAAACCAACAAATTAGAAAATGCAATCCGCCCTCTCTTAATGTTTTAGTTCAGGCAACTACATTTGGAAATGTTGGCCTTAACTGTTCATATTGGTAGGCTGTTGGTTAGGATTCAGGTTGCCAGTGTATAAAAGGCAAGATCTAGCAGTTTGGTTTAGTGACCTGCTGACTCATCAGAAGCAGCATGCGGTGTGTGCCTGACAACATGCTCCTTGCTGCTTTCCAAAGTTCAGTGCACCCTTCAGCTGAATACCAAAAGTCAGCTTTGATAAATGACCTGAAGATCAGTAGTAGCTGAGTTCTTAGCAGTAGCCAGAGAGCAAGGTTCACTGCCGGGCTTGCTGAAAGCTGGGTCTGCTACCTGCGAGAGTCACTGGTTTCTCGCTTTGTAATTCACCTTTTTTCCACATTGCTGCGTGATTTAGTTGTTGGTCTCACCTGTTAATTTCTGCTGGAATTCCTTATCGCAAGCTACAGATTTCAAGCAACGAGTGACCTGAGAAGTGGTAGTGAGATAGCAGTGTTCATTGTCCTCATCCGTGTGTGCTCCCTTTGACATCAAGGAACGTTTTATCACAGATAAGAGTGGAGCAATTTGGTTCACTGCAGATGCCACTTCTGCTCTAAACAAGACCCTCCTTTTCATTCCTCACACCAACCTACATACCTCCCTGGCTGGACAAACATAAAATGCTTTTCAAAATCCCCGTTCCCAGCAGTAGCACTCCCATAGCTGTCCTGTCTCCAAGCGACTGGCAGCTCCTGCTTCATATTGCTGTTTCTCTCTGTGCTCTCAGTGAAGTGAGAGTCAGTTCTGCACAGCAAGGGCTGCTTAGATCAGAGAAGCAGCCCTGCACTAAGCAAGTCAATAAACTCCCCAGATTTTCTTTCCAGTCAAAGACCTAGGCTCTACAAGTGAGTAGTCAGCTGCTTGATGGTGCTCCACTCAAGAATACATAACATTTTTAACACATATCAAATTTCCGACATGATGAGGTCTGCAATTATTCCACTGTTTAACATTCTGCTTTCATTACCTAGGTTTTCTGTATTTTTCTGGTTTTAGTTGCTTCCAACTACACTTTTCTAACTTGATGTCTTATAAAACAACACTGTTTCAGAACAATAATAAATAGCCTCAGGTTACCACTTTCGCCCTAAGAGAAACAACTTTGAAAGCAGGTACAGAACATAAGTAACTGAGAATTCTTTTTCTTTTTTTTTTTTTAAATAAAGTTCTCTCATTGCTTTTTTTTGTTTGTTTTCCAAAGGAACTTACTGAGGATAATCTGAGTTGTAAGGCCTGGTCTGGGGGATGAAGTATTGGAGGCAAGGCTGTGCAACTATCTACTCAGTGCTGGATAAGGGCAATATTAAATAGGACTAATGAGCTTGAGTGAGTCAAATGACCTTTCCTCATTTGCTACAAACAGCTTTGTTCCTATGATTCAGTTGGTTGCTCAGTAAAGGTTGTGCAGCTCATTTGCTGTATTTTTTACACCAGAAATTAATAAATGAGGCCGCAGTGTTCTGCATCTGTTCGGTGACCCACTGGTAAGCAATTTTAGCTACCTGCCTACTATTTGAATGGAGGCTTACGCTGCTGAAGCCTTTCAGTAACATCGTAAGGAGCGATACATAAAGCCACTCAAGAGCGTCAATCACGCCTTCAAACAGCTTGTTTCACAGATAGTTGTGCATCCCCCTGCACCTTCATCTTCTCAAAAAAATGCTGTATAGCAACACACTGGTAAAGTACACAGGAACTGGCTTTCACAGAGATTTTTATTTATTTTTTTTTGCAAAATACGCCTGCAGACAGGGAGAAAAGGGACATATTAAATTTTGGGTGTATGAATTCAGTATGGCTGATCTAAGGAATCTCAAAAACATGGGAGGGATTAGGGATTTCAAACAAGTTGCTGTCCTCTGTTCTTCTCGGGATAGAGAAAATGTCCAAATTGTCATCTAATACTGTCTTTCAAAATAGACAGTTCAGCATTCATCATATGTAAATGGCATTTTTCTCTCTCTTTAAGAGAAGGAAAAGAAGATTCAGGTAACAGCTTTTTGGAAGCACGTCTCTTTTAGCCAGTTTTGCCCAGAGATCTGACCAACCTCCAGGTACAGTTCTTAAGACCCTGGCATCCTGATTATTCAATGTATCCTGCTGCTGTCATCTGGCCTATGTGTACCAGTGACCTTCCCAAGGAAAGAAATATGTATAGGGGATAGGGATGAGTGCCCACGCAGGTCTCACCCTGGCCCAAAACTGGGGTCCAGTGGTTCTGAAGCTCTCCTCTGGATAGATGCAGCTATTTTTAGAGGGCTGTGATGAAGAGAAGGGATTTGACCATGTCTGAGGAGGTTTGACAAGCTATAATTGCTTTCTAATCTCTTAACAATACATGCTTGAAATTATGCATATGTTTAAGTGATTCGCTGGATTGGGGCTAGAGTTGAAAATCAAGCAAATGGCTTGGAAGGATATCTCCGTAGATGAGGATATTAGCCTACATAAGGCTAGAACAGTCAGGCAGCAATGCCTCAAGTTCTAGGGCACATCTGTCTCTTCTGTTTCTTACTGTTTCCCATCTAAATTTTAGAACACATTTTCAGGGTCTTTTTCCCTAAATAGCTTCTCCTGTAAGTGATACCAGAAATCCATACCATGACATGCATATGCTGCAGTGATACATACCTTTTGTTTCCCTTTCTCTTGGTTACCAGTATGGGCTTTTATTTTCAGTGATGCTGTTCTCTCTTTCAGATGATGATAATGTAAATGGATATATGCCCTGAAAGGATAAATAAGGGTACTGACACATAGCAAGTGATTGACAGGAACTGTTTAAGTGCTGTCATATGGCTGGCATGTCACTTAGTGATCAAATTCTTCTCCTGCCAGTAAAAATTACATTGATGCCTCATGCGGATTTTACCCTCTCCACAGCACCATAGCTCCATTCACAGATTTACTATGCATCTCATATGTTTAAAAAGATTGGGTGAGGAAATCTCCTGTGCGTGTTCGACTTCTGCCCCATATTTGTCTCAGCTCTGCCTGCAGAATAACACACACTTCTACTGGTCCACAGGCACGTTCAGCAATTTATATGGAAACATGCAGAGAGTGGAGTCAGCTGGATACATCATAGCAATACATGAGCCCATCCAAATTTTTTATTGGTACAAGATACCCAGCGGATACCCTTTTAGAGGCACTTTTTGTCACTTAAGAGCATGACTAAGTACAGAATCCTGACATTAGTCTGCTGAAAGTAGTTAAAGAAACTTGCTTACAATATCATCATAGCTCAACCTCGTCAAGGAGGAAGCAACTGCCATTTCATCTCTCTGTTAAGACAGCTTTTAATAGCTCAGCTTAATCCTAACTGCAATTATGATTATTTTTAATTGAAGGGTTCTTTCTTGGACCAAAATACTGCATTTCTTTTCAAGGTGTCATGGTTTGGCTGGATTGGCGGATCAGAATGACAGATGCCCCCCCCCCCCCCCCCCCCAAAGAGAGGAGAGGAAAAGATAAGGAGATTTACGAGTTTAGAAAAAGAACTAAACTACTTCAATGAAAATAATAATAAATAAGAAAATAGTAAATAATAATAGAATAATAAAATAATAAAAAGTATACAATATATACAAAACCGTATCCAGCTCCCAGGATGACGATCGCATCACCAGCAGGCACAGGGAAAGTCCCAGACTGGAGTCAGTGACAGACAGGAGCAGGATTCCGGATCTGGAGTCAGGAATGCTCGGATTGGGATCAAAGGCAGACAAACAGACAGGGTCCTCCTTGGATGTCGGCCATTGAAGAAAGAGACTTGACCCTCAGCTTTTATACTGAGCTTGATGCCAATGGGGTGGAATACCCTGTTGGTCAGTTTTGGGTCCTGTCCCATCTGCTCCTCCCTGCAGGTGGGACCCCTCTGCACTTTTCCGCTTCTGACCCTCTAACGGGGCAAGCAGCAAAGTTAGCTGACCTTGGTTGTTATAGCAATAAGTATAAGCAAGAGCCTCTGTGCGTACCGTTCCTTGGTATAATCAGGTCTTATCACTCTGAGAGTGAACAGTTTCTGAACAACGTGCTGTTAATTTCAGACTTTAGTCAGTTAGAAGAGGCCCAGCTAAAAAGTAAAATTACAAAACAGAAAATTGGTTGTTTTACCTCAAACCAGGACACAAGCATATGAAGTAACCTGAGATATTTTGCCTAAAATACTCCGCACTGAAATCACTACTACAAATGCTGAATTTAAACTGTCTTCCTGATCGTGATAAGACAAGTATTTAAATACCATCAGTCCAGGTCATCCCGACCATCACTTCATTTAATATTGCCACATTCTGCACGACAGGATGCTTTCCAAGTTGAAGAAGTTGGGGCCACCCAGACAAGTTGTGCAAAGCTGCAGGCCAGTGCAGAAGAAAGGTGCCACCAACAAGCAGCTGTGACCGTTCCGCCCAAGGAGAGCATGCACACCAGCATGGGCTTGGTGTGCCAAAAACTGGGGAGTTATACCCTCTTCGCCTCCCTGAGCTCACATTATTTGTGAGAGGCATATCAGAGCTTAACAATCACCATGGGAGGGAAGGAAAGAAAGCAACTAGACAAGAGACAGAGCGGCATTTGCGGATGGCATGAAGCAGTGGAGGGTTGGTAGAGTTTGAAGATAGATAGACTGTTTCAGAGGTAGTTCCCGTTCCTAAACCATTGACACTAAGGCTGCGAGAGAGGCGGAAAGCCAGTGCCATGCAAGGCAAAAAGGCAGTGCTGTGGAAAGCAGCACCTGAAGACACTGAGGGAAGGAGGAGAGGGCAGTGGTGTGCTGGCTCCACTTTGCATATTGTGAAAAGAAGACAGCATTGATCAGCACACACGGTATCTGGAGAGCTGGGATTTGATGATATCAAAGGAAAAAAGAGTGGGGAAGTGAAAGGAGAGAAAGGCATAAGGAGTTTTAGCATTGGGCAAAGCAAGGCATCAGCATGTACACGGCCCAGAGCAGAGATAGATCGGGCAGAGGGGAGATTGCAGAACTGACATGTTATTCCTATCTATTTCTGCTCACTGTGGAAATACAATATAGTCATCAGCTAATTCTCAATCTTGTCTGCTTATTAATTTTCCATCCAATTACATGATACAAAAATTGGAATTAACAGAACATTTATGCATTACAGATTTGTTTATTCAAGGTTCCCTACAGCAAGCTGCAAAGGAATTATTCAAAAAACTTGAAGAGAAACATTGATTAAGAAATCCTTGGGAAATGAAGTCCTGACTGAAGGGAACAAAATCCACTTCAGGGAAGCTCTGAAGAGCTGGCAGTCATCAGATCCGTTAAAATCTGACTCAAATTCAATAAAGCTTTCATGAAATGAACACACCTGTTCTGGAGCAGCTGAATGCTCACAGAAAACTTTGAAAAACATTCAGTTTAGAAGGAGTTCTGCCAAATGGCCTGTATTTTATCATTCTCCCATTTTGACACATTGATATAAAAAGCAACATCTTTGCTTCTCAGAAGTTCATCTGTCTCTTCTGCTGCTGGTTACCCAGATGAAGTCATATTTCTCTGTGATGACAATTTTACTAGAACTACATTTGACGCTGTAAACAACAGGGAATTAGTCACGGAAACTGATGAACTCTTAAAAAGCAAAGTGTTTGCATTCAGATGCTCCCCTGTGATGAAACCATGACAGTAAAAGATTCAAGACGATAAGCATACAGAAGTGTATGAAGACAAACATTTTGTGACATTTTCCTGGAGGCATTCATTTTCCGTCCAGTAAGTCATACATGATTCAAAAATGGACTAGAATGTTTTGAAAATAATACATAAGAAAATATAAGGAAATATGGTCCTAAGAAAAATCAACTCATAAAAATCTGCTTTTGATCCAGTGTTTCAACATATAAAATATATGAGAAATAAATGATAGAAGAGACAGTAAAATACTATTTTTCAGGAAAACGTGCTTCATTTGCACAAAGAACAGAGAAATCCCAATCCATTCTTTCACAACATGTATGTTATGAATATTTGCCCTTAAAAGGTAGAGGAGGGGATTAAAAAGCCTGGACATTTGCTCCTTATGAAGACAACCTTTGGTTGGCAATCCAGTAGCATCTTGGCATCCCTCCCTGTCCCAGCCATTTGAGGATGCTTTCCCTCCTCACTGTGCAGGCCACCAGCCTGTTATCCATCTCTTTCCATATTATCTCAGTCCTCAGAAAGTGCAAAGTCTAGCACCTACCAAACCAGCCGGGCTGCAGCACAACCCGCTCCTCCTTACCAGAGATCCACAGGTAGCGACTGCTTCCCTGACAAACCAGCAGAGCAGCCATCTAAAGAGGGGATTTCCTCTACTTCAACCATGAGTGCAGGACTTCCCTTGACTTCTCCTTCCCCTCCCCTAGCTGACTACTGCAGACTTGCTCAGCACAGCCATCTGGTCACTGGGCCTCTCTCTCCCTGCTGGGTTGCTTTTTGACCCTTTCCCAAGGGGTGGTGTCAGGGAGTCTGCCCTGTCCAAATGTCACTCCTAATTACCTCTCTTCTCACCTAGTTCAACTTAAAGGCATTTTTTTTTTCTGAAATGCATTACCCACATGAATAAAGGTTGCATGATCAGGCCAAAGCTAGATAGAGCAAAAAGCTTTGCGCTGCATCAGGGCTACAATCCATCTGAAAAACAATAATAACCACTTCACAGAGAAATACATGCTCTTCCTCCCTACTTGTGACAGTAAATAAGCTTTACTGAAGTAAATACGTTTCAAAATTTTGATAAGTACTTTCACAGCAAGTTTTACAAATCAATCTCTTTCTCTAAAGCACTGCAGACTGTTGAGTTCATTGCCGTTGAGCTAGAAGAGTTAAGTGCGGCAGTACTACAGAGCCCCCATTCTATACTGACAACGACATTTTGACTTCAGTGCTCTCTTCATGCTGTGGACAAATACTGAGTTGTTTGCCTGTCTGTTCTGTGCTGAAAGTGCACCTGAGGTTTGCAAATACAAAGGGTCTAAACCCACTCCAAGCGAAATCTCCATTGACTTCCACAGGCGCAAGAGAAGTCTTTACAAAAAGACCTCATAAGAAGACGTAAAAAAAAAAACCTCGTTCTGAAACCTCTTCTACATTCTTGAAAGCTATCCAGTTATTCCACAATCCCAATCTGTTTAACAACAGGAGTAAGAGCTATCTCATCTTACAAAACAGCTCCTCTCTTCAATTTTTTTAAGTGCAGAGTTAAATACCAAATAGCATCTCTGATAATAAATGGCAAACTGAATCTGGATTGTGACCAGCAGGATGCACTCATTTTACAACTACAGGCCTCTTTGAAGACATTTGCTCATCTGAGCAGTCAGAAGCGGTCCATTAGAAGCTAAGCTTAGACCAGCAAATTCATGTATGTCATGAAATAGAGAGAGAGACCATTTCATCACTGCGGATGGGTGGGACCATTAGCACACTGATCGAATTATCCCATATTTGTATTCTTTATTAAATAGTATCCGACTCAGTCTGATGCAGAAGACAACTCCTCCCTTAATGAATATTCTGCAAAGCACTTCCCTCCTGCCACATGCCCTGCTGACCCAAATGAAGTTAGGGATTTCCACACTCCCCATTCAATGCAGCTACTAGGTAATACACGAGAGCCAGCCCTCTCAGCAAACAATCGTGCCTGTGATGGGGAGACACCTACCCACCCAGGGGGAACTGCAATGCTGCTTCATCCCTCTGTGTGAGAAGCCTGAGAGGCTTCAAATTTGCCACTTTATCCACTGCAAAGGACTGTGTTTATGACACCATATTAACGGGCTGTACAGGAAAGAGCGATACCTGTTCCTCTTGTAAATGTGGTATTAAACAGATTTTGCAAAGTATCTCCAGGATGACTGGTAACAGCTGGAGATCAGCTTCAATAACCCCTTTGCTCATGTTGTAGCTGGATTTTCTTTACTACTGCCTCCCCTTCCTATAGTAGAAAAATCTCACTCTGAATTGTAGTTATCCCACCATCACCACTAGCAACGAGAGCATATTTGGTCTGGTTATTCATTTCTGAAGAGCTGCTGTGGAGTAGCCATGGGAGGGAATTGTAAGCACACCGCTACCGGTTTGCCTGACCATGTTATAACAGAAATCAATTGTTCCTCTTACAGAGGAGGTCTCAGAGGACAAAATAATGCAAGATCTAAATGGCATCCTAGTTAGTTTCTCTGTCTCCAAAGCTTTGACAGCTGACAGGGAAATTGAAAATTCCACTTAAAGAAAGAAAGGACCCCCTCAGATCATCCACAGACAGTTATATTTTTTTCCCCTATCCACCTCACAGGAAGGAGGACACCACTGCAAGATTCCATAACCTTTCCAGACAGTATGGCATGCAACTCTTAAAAAACTTAAATTGTGCTGTGCCAATAGACTGTGAGCATCCATTTTTGTTACATCAAAGTCCCCTCCAGCTGTTCTTCAATTTCTGGACAGTCGGAGTTTGCAAGAAAGTGGGAGTGACAAGACACCTTGTGGAAGACGCTGGGAGGGGGTAGGGGCAGCAAGGTGGGAGGGCAGTGGAGCCTCCTGAGTAGGGAGAGAGGGTGGAACTGAGGATGCTCTCAGCTGAACTAAATCACATCAGCAACGTGTACTCATACTTGCTGCCAGCTCCACTGAGAAGATACAGACGTAACAAATAAGCCCAAATTACCTTTTATCAGGTTATGTCGCAAAGTTGAGGGAGGGTATTAGGATGATTGGAGGCTTCTGAGAGTAGAACATTGCAAATGCAGCAAGCAGAATATTTCTCTCATCTGAATCTAATGAATTCACTAATCACGTTGCTGTAATTTTCTTTCTAGCTATTGGTAGAATAAGTGGATACCTGGGGAGCCAGCACTGCCCATGGAACCGAGAACTTCTGCTGTTTATTGGTATGCGTGGGAAAGTGATTTTCCTGGATGCATTTACTTGCTGGCTTTAAATACTTGTATTTACTTGGGGACTGTAAATACTTTTATAAATGGCAAATTGTCATTACCCCATCTTCGTGATGCATCCCAGATTAAAGCTAATGCCTTTCAGGTGGGTGCTATTAAATTAGTCTACTGCAACCTGACAGGTATCCTCTAATCAAAAATGTATTGTCTTCTCTGCTTAGAGCAACTTTTGCTGCTTCTAGGCAGAAAGATAATCCCATGAGTAGTGCACCTGGTTTCAGATGTGTGGATTTGTGTGGACCAGAAACAAGCAGGAAATGGCTTGTCTCTCTTAATTATTACAACCATTTGTATTTGAGTAGGACTTGGACTAGGGGGTGAAACACAGAGTGCTTGATTAGAAGAGTCTGCTGTCTCTACAGAAAAATAGAGGGGGACGCAAATATTAACACTTTACAGATGGGTCTTGGAGGAGAAAGAATTAGTCTGCCATTAATACCATGAGAAAAATGTGGCCAAATTAGGCCAGAGTCTGTCTCTGGGACTTTCTAATCTTAACTACAAGATAAGGTCTTTGTCCTTTTCATTTTTTCTTTACATACATAAAATTTAAATTGCCAGCTTTGATGCTGCAGCAGAACAAGTGGTGTCAATTTTCTAGGCCTTTGGGGGCTAAAAAACTTCTATAGGAATGTCAACAATTATGTTCATAAAATGGCTAAATTCCCTCCAATGCCCAAATAACCGGCTCCTCGAGAACACTAGAATGCTTCAGGGCTGCTTAAACAGGATATCAGAACCACAGATATTGCACATACACTTTACTACAATGAAAACTGAATTGGCTAGAAAAATACCAGATGGCCACAGGTTAATTTTTTTTTTAATGGAGTTGTGATATTTCTTTGTATCAGAAGAGACTGAAATGTGGTTGAAGGGCACTTTCTTCACAAACTATTATCCATGTGATGGGGACCGTGAGTTTGTGCAGAATAAAGGATTCTCTGTATTTCTATTTCTATTTGCAGGTAACAATAGTTTTTTGCCTATGTATTTTAGATTTATTTACCAAATACTGCCAAAGAACAATTACGTTTTATAATATAGGGTGTTCCTTTGTCTGTGGTAAGCAAACAAATATTCTGACTTATTTTCACTGGAATCGTCTAATTTAAGCAAGTCAGATAGGAGTGTTTTAGTATTGCACGCTCTTCAGACAAAAGAAACAAGCATCTGGAGAACTGGTTTGTTGCCAGCTGGGGATTTTAAACAAGATTATCACACTTTATCTCAAGAGATGATTGAAATTATTACAGAAATGGCATTCAGAACCCGGATCAGTTGTCTAAAGAAAAAGGAGTTACAAACAGCTGAAATGGAAATGGAGGATCCATACAGGCAATATAACTGGTCTTCCATCCTTTGAAACAGACCAAACATACCACTCTAGAACAAAATTAGTAAAACCACCTCGTAAGTGCCCTTTGGTCAAACCAATTCTTCCCAAAGAGTACAAGAAAAAATAGGAATTTCACAATTCTTTGAGCAAACACCAAGTTTTTCACAGAATCCATGCACAAGTCAATCTCTGACAATAATGGAAAAAAATAATTCATATATATATATATATTTTCTTACGCACACACATTCCTACAACTCTGGACAGTCCAAGTGTGTGCATGTACATGCATAAAGCAGATTGGTAAAAAATTTTTACCTGTCAAGTGTGTGAAGGATATCAACCCATGTTCAATAGGAAGAGCTCATTTACAAGACAATACTCCCATCGATTTGTTTTTACTCAAAGTAGTTATTTCACTGAAAGTGGGTTTTTTTCATATATTTCATTATTATCTGTTCCATTACTAAGCTTTGCCTGATGTGGCCCATCAAACTTTGCCGTGTTACATCTTTGGTAACCCATGCCATTAAGCTACTTCTGCTGTAGTTTTGTTAGTGTGATTAATAATAGAGTATCTTGGAGACATCTAGGTAAAGGTAATGGTAGGTTTTGGCTCTGAATATTTTAACAAACAAATAATGCAACAGCCTTACCTTGCTGATGTGAGCTAATGAAAACTGGGAGGTCTTCTGGGAATTACTGCATTTTGCAAATTGCTAAGTGAACAAGCAAAAGAAGCCATGCTAATGTTTCATCAAATCCACCATGTTCATTTATTTTTGATGAATGTACTTTAAATTATGTGCAAACATTTCATAATAAATTAGTGGAAGCCATAAAAAAAGATGCAGGTAATCATGAAGGCAAATTAGGAGTCTTACACACATGCTCTTGCTGTAATTTCTCACCAAGAAAATGACACCAATGGAAAAGAAAAAGGCAAAGAGACCACTATTGTCATCAACATAGTAAGTAAGAAACAGCAAAATGTAAAGTGGTCATACTGTACATCAGCTTCCAAGTCACCACAACATGAAGCAAACATAGAGTCAGGCCCTTCTTGAAGGTGCACAGTGAAAGGGCAAGAGGAAACAGCCACAAGTTGCAGCAAGAAAAAATCCAGATGGACATAAGAAAAAAAAAATTGCACAATGAGCGATCAAGCGCTGGAACATGTTCCCCAGGACGGCTGCAGAATCTCTGTCACTGGCATTTGCAAGACTCACGTGGACAAGGCCGTGGTCTGAATTTGATGTTTTCCCTGGATTAACTAGGAAGTTGGGCTAGACAGCCTACAAAGAGCTCATCTAACCTAAATTATTTTGTAAGCCTATGAAAAAGTAAAATCTAAAGGTCAACAAGGGATTTTTCACCTTGGAAAATGAGACTGGGCACAATGGCATCGCTGCTGAATTATTTTCAGGTGGATTAGAAAACTGAATGATTTATGTGATCCCAAAACACTTTTACACAGAGCAAAATATCTAGTATTACAAAGAGACGTTTCTGGAATTTTCCTCTCTGTGGATGAAAAATAGGATTAATCAGTTAAAAAACAATTTTTCAGTGAATAAGTGATTCTTTCACAGAAATTGCCCGTCTCCATGAGGTGAGTCCGGCAGAAGACTGTCTGTCCCCATCTCACTGTCTGTAGTGGGAACAAAAATCCCTATTAAGGCCCAGTTCTCTGTTTTAGACAGGAATGTAAAAGGGATTACACATGAGGTGCCATAGTAATGTAAATATGAAAGTCTATACAAATTCCAGTCTTAACTGGCGATGTGCAGTCTGTTCCTGAAGATGCTCTGGCATCTGGCATCCACCAAGTATGGTGAGCACAATAAGTATATTTCAGCCATGTCTGTCTTTCTGTCATTAAAGCCTAGACAAAAGGGACATCACCTATAGACTGGTACCGCTCCTAAGGATTCCCCTGCACAAAGGGCATTCTTGGTAGCCCTGTGAACTGGCAGTGGGTTAGCTGCTACTGCAACACAAAACGTCTAGTCACCAGGGTCTTGCAGTTATTTTTTTCCAAGGATGGGGGTTAACTGCTTGAATGAAAAAGAATTATGATCGTGTTAATAAATATTTCTTAGAGTAGTCTATGGGCAACTGGTGGTTTTATAAGACACCAGAAAGTGATCTTCAAAAAAAATTGAAAACAAAGCAAAATTCCTCCACACCATTCCCAAACACGTGAGCAAGTAAAGAAAGCAATTAATATTGGAAGTAATAAATGAACAATTATAATAGCTCTTTTCAACTCAAATGAAGATGAAACATATTGCAGTAATGCTGCACGAGGTCATCGCATTTTTCCTTTCCCTAAACAGCACGGTTAGCCCTGGGATGAAAACACTGAGAAGCTTTGATTAAGGTAGTCTTCCTAAGGTATGCAGTAGGATTTCACATTGGGATTTCTGAAGTGAGATCAGTGTCTCACAGTCACTCCAGAGCAGAGATTTTGCTAACTGAGGCAACTGAGCTGCTTCTGAGCAGCATCCCAGCCCCATCCCAATTGCTGGCCTTTTCCTCCTCTGCATTTTTAGAATCTAGCACAGAGAAAAGACAAGCTGCTGATGGTATATTTGGAAATCTCTTTGACTGAAAGCATAGACTTTTCCCCTTTCTTGCTCCCAGTTCAGACGGTTGGTAACAGGGAAATAGCTATCTAATTTCTTGAAGGTCCCTCAGAAACCAGTCCAACATGAAACAAAAGTGAATAGCCCCATTATTCTAAGGGGGGCATAATTTTAAAAATACCAGGGATGCTTTTCTTAGTCAGTAATTGCAAATTCAATTTTAGTGCTCTGAATGGCAACAGGCTTCGAGGAGCAAGCGTATTGCGAGCTGGAGTTTGCCAAGTGCAAGACAATCACAAGTGCTCTTTATTTCTCTGGTCACTCAATAATATTAGACTTCGTTAAAGAGAGGAGATTGCATTGCACAAATTGAGCCCTAGAGACAGCACCCACTTACAAATAAATAGAAAAACTAACACTGCAACATACCATGTCAGAATACAGACTGCCACCAACTCCAGAAAACCCAATATTCTCATTTAATATGGTCTTTCTACCATGCTGTTTACAGGATATTGAACACGGAGACAGAAAGAGTAAAATCAGTAATCAAAGGAAGGACTGTAAAATTAGATCTCGCAATAATGCCCCTATCTTACTGCTAAAAGAATAGTATTAACTTTATTTCATTTTTGCACAGGATCGAAATTTTCACCTCAGCATCTCAGGGCTCGTTACGAGAAAGTCCACCCCATAGCAGTTGAAATGCTGCTATGAATCCCTTCTGGTATCAAGCACATCAGCACTCTCTGGTATAACTAAAATAAAAATAAACGTGCAGAGAAAGCTCATAACCCTCTGCTGCACCTGAGGTATGATGCCACCTTCGTTGCCTGCTAACGAGCCATGCTTGCCCCACCAGAGACATATAATACACTCTCTGATCTCATGTTTCTAAACATGGATGTTAATTAATATGTAAAGCCTCCAGTTACTTGGAAGCCATTTCCCCTTTTCACCTCCTTTGAATCCAAACATGCGGCTGTATTTCATGCCTTTTTATTTAAATGACAGACCTACCATTAATTTATAAAGCAATTACAGGTCCGCTGATTTCAGTGAAAGCAAAAACGTATCATGCACCTGAAATGGAGAAAAAAAATCAAAACTAAAGATGATTAACTATTCATATTTGTCTCTGCCTTTTTAATAGACACGCTCTCTCCCATGAGATCAGGGATCAACCACTACTTAGATATTTAGTCCTCAGCTTTGGCATTAAAACCTTCCACATCAAGCACTGTCTTAGTAATGTTCTTTCTGTTCTAAGGAATAAAAATAACAATGAAATGAATGATTAGACACATTATATATGGCATTATGTGATAGGAAAGAATGAGATCGTAAAAAAGATGCATTATATTTATACTACTTCCTTATGCTTATTTTTTTGTTCCAAAAATAAGATGCTTTCTTTTACATTCTGATTGTGTTTTGTGACAATCATTATTCAGGGAATGAAGCATTTTAATGACTTAAAAATTAATTTGGTGGTCTCAGCCTGGCTCCCAGTGAACACGTGTCCACATCAAAAAAAAAAAAAGCACACTAATTGGCAATCTCATTGGCATTCACATCACAGAAACCAGGAACTCCATAGATTTTAAAGCCAGAAGTGACCATTGTGATCATCTAGTCTGACAGGTCATGGGCCTTCCCTGAATTAGTTATTGCCTCAAATCTCAATAGCTGTGATAGACCTGGAGCATGTTTTTTAGAAAAACATCCAATGTCAATTTTAAAGTTTCCAGTAATGGGAAATCCACTACAATTCTTGTTTAGTTATTCTAGGGGCTGATTGTGCTCACTGTTTGAAAAATCTTATTTTCACTCTGAATTGTTGTACCATAAGCTTTAAACCTTGTTAACATCTTACACCTTTGTTTGCTAGAGTGAATTGTCGTCCTAGCAAATTATTAGTGGCGATATGAATGTCAAGACTGGAGGATGCTTTATTTTTAATACTGTGGTCTAGTCATCCAATCATCTGTCCAGGCAACTGGAAATCTGGATTCAATGCACTCCTAAATCTGAGGAATATGCAACCCACAGCTCCCATTTCCGAAGAGAACACCCGAATTGCTAGACTAACCACTGCTGGAAATTGAGACTGGGCTCAGGAGTACCACTTGCCCTTCTTTTTGAAGCTGGGTCACTAGGTCAGCCAAGAACACAGTGTTTCTGAGGGCAAAGAGAGGACACCAAGAAGCGTGGCACTTAGCCTGGTGTGCGAGGCCCTTAGTTCAGAGAGAGTACATTATATTACAACATAGACCACATACATTGTGTAATACTAAACGTAATAGCTGGATAATGAAATAACTCATAGAAGAAATTAAAATTCAGGCCACATCTTTCTGCCCCCCTTTCCCTGCAGAGTGCCATGGTTTTTTTGCTTTTAATTCTATTGTTGTATTCCTTTATCATTTCATCCCTAGTCAGAGACTTGCCACTCTAAGGGTGGAGCACAGCATGGGAAAAGCCACATTCTTGCCTGTGCCATATCTATTTTCTTGGTACTGCTTTCTGGATTTCGTCTTACAGATCTGGCAGTCCAACATATTCCATTGCCAACTATTTTTTTGTTAGGTTGTTAGTTGTTCAACGTTAGAATGTTACCAGCTAACTACTGGCACTATAGTATGGAAAAGCAAATCCATCTTTTCAGGGAGTATAATTAGAGGTAGCTAGGCATTGCATATGCAATCAACAGATTGAGTTAATAGAGATTCACCCTAATTAAAAGCTTGAAGTTTTAATGAAAATATAAAGCCTTTCTTGGGAAAGATCTTTGCTTTGATTCCACATTCAAGTCACAGTGGCAGCACGGCTCTTAAGAGACCACCAGCAGAAGTGAGGCTGTTGAACACTCCAGGAGCCCTCAAGAGGACCAAGGTAGGAAGCTTATAATAGGAAGACATAGTAGTGGGTCAAGGTCTCTCAGTGAATAAACTGTGCGTTTGTGCTCTAATTAAAGCGCTGCCCTTTCTTGCACTCTTTTTTGGTTATTAGAGTTTTATGCGTACCTGCAATATGTTGGGGTAGAAACCCTGATCTCTTTAGTACTGGTTCAGATACAGCTTAGTCTAAGCAACAGTTTAGTCTACTTGCTCAAATGAAATTTGCGAGACTATTCTTTTTTTTGGATGCATGAGCTCCTCTTCCCTACAAGTTGAAAGAGAAGAAAAAGGACATTGAACAGCTGGTTACAAACACACACGCTTCCTTAGTGTTAAGAGACTCTTTTTAATAGGTGCTTTAATTACTAAATAGCCTGGAATAAAGTTATAACCTTTTTGTTGCTGTTATGATTACCGACAACTAAAATACACAGCTCTGGCAAAGGAGCTCCCTCTCCAGAAAAGAAAGCCTCTGCCTCTGATACTACCCAACACTCCACTTAATTATGTTATCCTTCATTAGGATGGTGATGCTATTGCAACGTCTAACAAGGAGAAGATATTGCACAGTAACAGTGAGTGGCTAGGACAGCTGCTTGATCAAGGCGTTATTGAATTACACATACTGAGGATGCAGCTGGACGGTGAAAACGGATGCTTTCACTAGGTGGTGAAATTCGGCTCTGTAGTCTTTTAATACAGAGTGCATCCAAATAAAGATTAAAAGAAGAAATAAGGATCATAACAGATTAAATGCACGGAGGCATTTCTACCCTGGTATTTTTATTCAGAACAATATTATCTCTCTTATTATCTTGATGACACTTTATGACAACTTAATTGGGCCAGCTACAGATCTATCAGTTGTCCCTATTAGGTGAAATCTTCAGTACAACAGATATGAAGCGGAGCTATTCAAAACTCCTGCAAAGCCATTACAAACTCAACACAAGCCGTACAGGGGCATCTATAAACGTTAACCTTTTAGAGCCAAGTCCTTCTTTCTCTCTAACAAAAGAGCTGTAAAACAGGATTTCATAAGGAATACGTCTCTCTGGCAGCGCCTTTGCAATGTGCGCAGCAGGGGGCTGGTGAGCTGCACTGGCGGTGGACGGAGCTGGGGGTGAGGAGCTGGCAGCACCCTGTGCCTGTCCCCGTCCCTGCGGCTCCCCCAGGCTCCCGGGACAGCAGCCCCGTGCCGCTGCCAAGCCTGCTGCCAGCCCACGTCTGGCATATGGGCTGCCCCACAAAGGAGGACCCCAGGGCCCCACCGCCGCAGCGTAGCACGCGGATCATCTTTGGGGTCCAACAGCCATTTCAGAAGGGCTTTGGGGACTCTCTATTTTAATTACAAAATTAAACCTGAATGGCCAGTGAAGCCAAGGGATAATCCTGGATCAAAGCCAGGAAAGATGAACTGGAGCAGCCCCAATACAGGCAATCAACACAATCAACATTGTAATTATTTTAGAATAACATGGCTCAGTAAATAGAGGTGGATTTGAGTTCAGGGACTCATATGCTCAACCTGTAGTTAGCAGCTATGCAAAAGACCTTTTCTGTGGCACAGACCGTGCTGTCCCACTGCTGGCTCCCTTGTCCCTCGCCAGCCAAGACAGCATTTCCATATCCCAACATACTTTACTGTCAGAGAAAGCCTCAAACATCATGATCGCAGCTGGAAGAAGAGGAGTAATCCGTTCCCTGAAGTAATCAGGGAAGCCCCCGTCAAAAAGTACAGGAAGGAAGAAAGGGAGGAACGAAAGGACATTACATTTGATGAACAAATGGGAGAGGGTAAAAGAGAAATAAACTCAGTAGGAAACAGCTGAGCCTTCCTCCTGAAACACTTCTCAATGATTGGTTTAGGCCCCAGTAACTTCAATTTTAAATATTTGAAAGGAAAATATGTTAATGCTTTAGAATAATACAAGTCAGGATGAGCTGCTCCACAGGTTAAAGACGTGTTTCCCTTGCCTGCCTTACTCTTTATTCAAGAAAGACAGAAAAATTCTCTCTGCGCATTTGGTATCTTTATTCAGTTACACATTTATATATGCGTATATTTGCATATACACACACACACATACACACAAACAGAGGACCCACGATTGTCCCTCCCAAAAGCTTTTAAATAGACACTGCACAGCCTTCTGGAAGCCCCACCTGGTTGCCCAGGGAAAGACACACAGGGGGGTTTCTTTCAGTGCACTTAAGTTAAGCCTTCAGATGTGACCTCTGAATTCCATCCAGACAACAGCTCACATATACACTCCAAGGGGCAGCTAATTGAGCAAATGAAGCAACAAAGTCTAAGTCTCTAATTACAGCGGGACAGGAGAATACATGGATGTGTAAGTACGACTGCCGAAGTCTCGGTTTGAGAGACACGTGGCAATCTAGCCCAACTGCATTCTAACTACCAGAAAAATTGTGTTTCTACTTTAAGCTCAATTCCTGCTTCGTCACTGTCTTTGTCCCCATGTAGTCATTTACACCTGTGCAAAGTGAATGGAAAACACGACCAAGTGAGAATGGGAACAATTTATCATTCCTTTCTACGGCGACTGCGAAGCGGGGAGGCAGGCACTGAATTTATCAGGTTCAAAAAGAGATTGCAAATTCAAACAAATGTATTTGTACTGTTCATTTTCAAAGGAAATTAAACACAAAATTGTACCCTAATACATTAACATTCTGAATAAACCTTCAACCAGGAAATACATAATTATGGTACCCTTAGTAGCCATGGCACGGTTACATTTTGGACATATAAATAAATGCTCTGAACTCCACTGAAGTTCAATAAAGTCATGTATGCAGCAAATTGGCTTAAATGTCAAGAAAATGACGTTGTTTGAATTTACATATTTATACACATATATATTATATGTATATATTCTTCACTAAAGTTAACACAAAACATTAAATACAAAAGAATGGTGTTTGAATTACAGTTTCAGCAACATTTACAAAATTAGAGCAACAATATCAGCAAGCACTGGCTTGTACATAAATTCTCACATATTATTCCATATTAATACAACTGTTGCAGGAAGCTTTATTTTCATGCACTTTCTGTGACCACCAGGCTGACCTAAAGCTGAATTATATCCTAAAATACAGTGATACAGAGCCTGGGCTTTTAAATGATAATATAAATCATAAAAAAAAAAAAAAAACCCAGACCTTTGAAATCACATACATTATTTCATGAGAACAAAAATCACATTTACATGAACAGGTAATAATATTTCAAGTAGGGATGTTTCACATCAAGCATGCGAACCTCTGTTTAAATACATAAAAAAGTAACAGGATTTTACAAGCTGCTAAGCACATTCACGTCAGATCTACAGACTGTTTCATAAATGTTCATCATCAGGTACAGGATAACTGGAAAAGAGGCATTACAATAATAGCATAATACAACTGTTTAGTTCAAGTATTAAATGTGCTTAGATTTATTTGCAGTTTTAATTAAATTTTCACTTTCTGTGGAGCACTTTCTACACACCAGAGAACGTAAAATAACAGACCTTCTTTTTTTTTCACTGAAGATACATCATTATTTCAGAACTGAAAAGAACAGCAATAATATAACAGGATTTAAATCTGCCTTCCAGCTTTCTTGAAAAACAAAAGAAAAAGCAATAACCTCCCACAAAACACCTCTTATAGATGACAGCCAATTATTTCTACTTAATTTAAATGGCCAACTCCCAGGGAGAAGCATGTTTGGTAGAATTTCCTGTAAAAGATCTGTTCAACAGTTTTAATAATGTAAAATAAAATGTCTACTAGCATAAAATTTTCTGCATTTGTAGATTATTCTGTTAGGCAGATTTTTTAAATGTTTTTGCCTTATTCTGTCAAATATTGTTAATGAGTAATAAGAAGTTTGGGGTTTAAATAAGCAATAAGTCTGCTAAGGAAATAAGATTACTAAACAGCTCTTAAACAATGAAAATTTATCCTGGAGTTTTTGACTTCTACGTCTTTAAATAGTGTTCAAACTGAGCCAATCCTGACAAGAAAAGAGCTTTATTTCACATTTATGTTATAGAAATCATTAAACTCCAAAAAATAGTTTTCAAAATAGAGTTTCTTTCATATTAAGTACGTAGCCCACCTACTGATCTGATCAACAGTGCCAGGAAATGCATTACTGACAAACAAAGCGAGTATCCGCTCTGTCTCCGCATTGGGGGTGTCGTTCAACTCCCCTTAATTTTAGTTTCAGGAGAAGATCTGCCTGTCTGCCCAAAACTTCTAGTAGAGATAGATCATGCCAGCCGGTCCCAGGGAGATAAAACTACAAAGCCAGATGATTTGCTTTTGGAGAAGACAAGGGAGAAAGGGGGAAGGTGGCAGCCTGACATCCTAAAATTGCTGGAAGACCGAAGAGAAGTATATATAATCAGCATTTATGTTTAAGAGGATGGTAAGGCCTGTTGGGAGGAAGGGGGATGGAGAGCTGGGGAAGAAAAGGAACTTGGCTTCAATCAACCCCAGATGACTTTCTCTGAAGTTGAACCTCTAAGTCCTGGGGCTGGGGTGGCACCGTGCGGCCGTACTCCTGAGGAAAGGCTAACAGGACGAAACATACAGAGCTCTCTCCAAGACAGCTATACATTGCAATAAGTGAGAGTGGGAATGAATTATTTAGGAAGGTATCAGCAGTAGGAACAACGGTAATGGAGCAGAATTGAAGGGAAGCTACAAGGAGGCAGAGCGTGATGAATTTATTGGAAACTCCAGGCTCCATCAGACACTATTCTTCAGTGGAAATGGAGAAGGACTCATAAATTGAGCCTTAACTAGCATTTTCACATCATCTTCAAACTTTACAAATTAGCATTTTACAATTACAGTTTCAATTATAATCGAACAATTACAGTTGTTCAGCTACATTTAAAACATATGCAGGAGGAAACAACCATATATTGGCAGTTAGTATCCTCTTAATTGAAATTTCAAAAGTTTATGCATTTACAGAAAATAATCAAAACTACAAAATTCTTTCATACAAGCACAAAACACCTTGTAATCAACTGTATTCCTAAAGTATAGTGACAGTGTATAAATTAGGTGCTTTCTAGGTTACTGTAAATACAAATCTAAAGGGCAACTACTGAAGAAAAAAATTCTTATAGGATTAGTATCACAAAAGCCTACTGAACAACTCAAAGTGAAATGATTTTTCATACGCAATATAAAAAATAAGCCTTTTCTTAGCCTTGGATTTTTGGTTTGGATTGTTTAATAATTTTCTCAGCAAAAATGCAACACTAAATGAAACTAAACTGGATGAGGGGATTGAGTGCACCCTCAATAAGTTTGCAGACGACACCAAACTAGGTGGGAGTGTTGATCTGCTTGAGGGTCGGAAGGCTCTACAGAGGGACCTGGACAGGCTGGATCGATGGGCCAAGGCCAACTGTATGAGGTTTAATAAGGCCAAGTGCCGGGTCCTGCATTTTGGTCACAACAACCCCAAGCAACGCTACAGGCTTGGGGAAGAGTGGCTGGAAAGCTGCCCAGCAGAAAAGGACCTGGGGGTGCTGGTGGACGGACAGCTTAACATGAGCCAGCAGTGTGCCCAGGTGGCCAAGAAGGCCAACAGCATCCTGGCTTGTATCAGGAATAGCATGGCCAGCAGGAGTAAGGAAGTCATCGTGCCTCTGTACTTGGCACTGGTGAGGCCTCACCTCGAGTACTGTGTTCAGTTCTGGGCCCCTCTGTACAAGAGGGACATTGAAGTGCTGGAGCGTGTCCAGAGGAGAGCTACCAGGCTGGTGAGGGGTCTGGAGACCAGGTCATATGAGGAGAGGCTGAGGGAGCTGGGCATGTTTAGCTTGGAGAAGAGGAGGCTGAGGGGAGACCTCATTGCCCTCTACAACTACCTGAAAGGAGGTTGTAGAGAGGTGGGTGTTGGCCTCTTCTCCCAGGTGAATAATGACAGGACCAGAGGGAATGGTCTGAAGCTGTGGCAGGGGAGGTTTAGATTAGATATTAGGAAGAATTACTTTACTGAAAGAGTGGTCAGGCACTGGAACAGCCTGCCCAGGGAGGTGGTTGAGTCACCATCCCTAGAGGTATTTAAGAAACGTCTAGATGTGGCACTTCAGGGCATCCTCTAGTGACAGAGATTGGGGGGGGGGGGGGGGTTGTGTGTGTATGGTTGGACTGGATGATCTCAAAGGTCCTTTCCAACCATGAAGATTCTATGATTCTATGATTCTATGAGCTTAGCAGGCAGCAAAGGAAAGAAAGCTCATAAAAGGAAGAGGACAAAATTCTTTCTTTATACACATGTGAGAGAATACGTGAACATGTTTTAAAACTTCAGATTTAAAAAACTTCATGGCCTATCTGCCTATCTGGATTCTTCTACGCCCACCTACACTGCAGTGCCTGTCCATCAAATATGTGCGTGTGTGAACACACAATTTGATTTAACAAATCTTTTGTGAAGTAGGGAAGCATAATCCAGTTCTTACAGGTCTCTGAGGTGCAGAGAAATTATGTGAGATACTGAAGGTCACAAAGGTTGTATGCGGAGAAGTTAGGATATCAACCAAAATCCAGTTTTATCAACCTCAGAACTCACAGAGTGGGAACACCAAACTCATTTTAATTTAACAGCTCCAAGCATTTCATATTTTTATTGTATATAACTATCTATTTGTCCTTTACTTTTGAAGTTCCAAGGTGCTTCTGCATTGCACTTTTCATCCTCAAGTGCAGATCTTAGAGACAACTTCTTTTTTTCTTTTAATTAAAACCCAGTGTACACTTTTTACCAAATATATGAATATTTACAATGTCAATTACAATTTCAGCAGTTGAAGTGTTAAGAAATACACCAACAATTATGATAAAGTCAAAATGTCAGGGGTAAAGGTGGTACTGTGTCGCATACTTTATCTTTTCCTTTATTTTATATCTTCAGAAAGTTTTCTCATTTAGTTCTCAACTACTTAAAGACCCATCTTTAATCACACTGGTTTTGGCAGAATGCTTTATAGTGCAACCCATACTTATTTTACAGTGCCGTGTATATGACCAGGAAAACCTCAGGATTATATTCTTACTAGAGATGAAAACAATAATCATTCTTTTCCTCCTGAAACCTATAAATGGAAAATTCTAGGGCATAGCCACCATTTACACAGAGGAAATTATTCCTTTGGATTTGTGCCAATCACTAATAAGTGCTATTTCATCACAGTTTAGTGTGTTCAAGCTACATTTCTTGGGTGAAATTTAACACTTGGTAAACAGAAGGTTATATAGTCCTGTGAGTTCTTCTGGAGAGCCACCAGCCCGACACCACTTTAGTCCACACCAGGAGAAGCACGGAGCTTAGCTCCAAGAGACTATAAAAGGGGCCTGTAGAAGCAGCCTCACCTCAAGCCCGGTGATGATCTGGACCCCTTAAATACATCCTTTGTTAGAACTAACTACAAATCTTTTTTCCTGAAGATGGGGAGTGCGAGCAGCCGCAGGAGCAGGCTACACACGCCTGTGCATGAGCAGTCACGCATTACACTTTCAGAGACACTCCACCTCTTGCATCTACTCATCTTGCCCGTCCCTGGCATTTGGTCCAGACATAATGCTTAAATCACTAGGAATTGCACCTGTTTTGCTACATTACTAGAAAGAGATTGGCTTGGGATTTCAAACCCTTCCGCTCACTCCCTGTACAAACAACCTCTCACCTTAAATAGACACAGGCTACTTTGCTTCAAGCATAATTTGATGCGTGCAAAGGAGCAGGTTTAGGTCTCTTACCTTATTTCCAAACACTCATTTCTGCCCTGGGCAATTTTCAACACATGTTGCAACTTTCCTAGTCCACTGAGAACCAAAATACTGGTTAGCTTTTCCTCCGTACAGCAGAATCTGCCTGCCAGCTACAACTCTTCAGCTGCAGGTAATGGTAAGGCTTACATTTTCTCAACAAGCAGAGACATTCGCTCTGATAAGGAGCATCCTTAGGAAATCTCATTCTGTGGATATAAATGACATATGGCCTCCTGCTCTGCACGTGAATGCAGTGGAGTGGGCTGATGGGTGCATGAAGAGGACCCTGTAGAGAACAAGAACAGTGGAGAGACTAAGAAAACAAAAGAAGAAAGACAAAAGTCATTAGGGGTATAAATAAAAGTTTTCCAAGGCTTTTTAGTGCCATTCCAAGACTTTTTTCTCTAAGATTTTGACCAGTCATACAGAATACACAAAGGGTAACAAGAACCACTGAAATGTCTGAATGAGATGAGTTACCTCTGCAGTCTCAAAATTCTTCAGGACCCTCATGGATCTGAAGAAGGACTAGAAGCCAGAGGTTTGACCTTTTTTTTCCATTTATGTCATATATTATTTTATCTAATAAAAAAATATTATTTTTTCTCATACTGTTTAATGTAGGGACAATATTAAAGGCAACATAAAATTTAAAAATATTGCAATAATGAACAATCTTCCTCTTCAAACTGCCTTAATACCACGTGAAAATGAATATACATGTACTATTTTGCTTCTGTGTGCCAATTAATTGAAGACTCGTTTGTTTGCAAAAAAAATGCAAGTTTGGGCTAGAGAAATCCATGCTGTTTTTCTAGTTTCTCCAGGTGAAAAAATCATTTATTTTACCGTGTTCTCCCCATTACCTGAATATCCCTGCTTAGAAATCAGAGACATTACAGAGAGGGTTCCCAGGTTGTCACTGAACTGAGAAAGACTCCGAGCAGAGAGCTGACTGGTGTTACAATTTTGTAGTGATGGTACAGAGTAAACCAGGACTCAAGACATGCAAATACATACGTCAGAGTTCAAACAAAGAGTGAGAAGCTGACAAAGCTGCACAGATCCTTATTCTGGAGTCCTAGGTCTGGCAAAAGGAAACACTGACTTCAACAGAGGATATTTCTCCAGCAAGAACAAAACAGGATTTGTCTGTAACTTCTTAATGTGTCTTCAGCTCTTCTCCTTTTTAAGCAGAACAACAAATAAATTGCTACGCATGTTTTGGACTGTATTCCACCTAATGACATTTTCGTTACATTGTTTACATTTTATTTTTAGAGATGCTGATCACCACTGACCTGGCAGAACAGCTGCTTTGGAAAAATGAAAACAGTATATTTTCAATGAAAAGGGAATAAATTGTTCCATTTCCTCTTCCCCACCATCTAGCATCCACTTTTGTAACAAGCAATGCTGACTGTGCCCGTTCCCTCCAGCAGTTAGAGAGCCATTCAGGATGCTGGACTAGGAGTTGAAAAGGGAACTATACCTTAACGAATAGCTGTCAAGCATGTTGATTTCTGTCGTGAAGTACATTGCTTGTATACAGGGGATGCATAACACCCTCGCAGGCTGGCAAAGGGAAAGGGAATAGTTCCCCTGCTTTAAATGGTTCAACTTGTAACTGCAGAGAGGGGAGGGGAGGGGGAGTGCTGAATAATGCACTTCATTAAAAACACGTTAATATGCTTCCCTCTAAAAGGACAGGAAGGAGAGAGCCACATCCCTGCCCAACCCACACAGGGCTATATGGAATGGCTTCTAGGTATAAATCTTAGGAAAATTGTGCAATCTTGATAAGGTCAAAAATGACCCAAATTTCCTTTTTAAAATAATGCAAACCACTATCATCCTGCAAGAGGTTCTTTTTCTCGTTGCTATAAATTATTGCGATTACCACCACCGCCACTATTACAGTACCGTATTACTATTCAAAGCAGTAGTGCATTATTGTTGCTGTCTGTATTAATTTGATGAGATTCTTCTGGCCCGGGCTCTTCAGCTCAGGCTCTAGAGTTGAGCTTTCTGCCCCAATGACAACATGACACACATTGCCGGTGTTTGCTCGCAAAAGCAGTTGGCAACCCTAAGGGGGAGCCCACCAGAATGGAAATCGATAGGCGCCTCTAACGTAGAGCATGCTCTGCCTTACTGCGTCTACACCCTGGCTAGGGTGACAAGCTGGTGATGATCGTTACATCATAGTTGGTTAATTCCAACACAACTGCTGTTACATCTGTTTTGGACTGAGGTAAACACGGTACTTGACCTCAGTAACTTTGTGCAGATTCAGGGGTTTGGCTCGAAAAGACCCAGTTTTGGTCCATGACATCTGCTAAATGCTGTGGAGGAAAAAAAAAACCAGCAGTTTGCTTGTTCTCCAACTTCTCCTTATGCTCCTTCAAAACTTTTTTTACTTTTTAAAAAGGGTCTGGGAACAAGAGAGAGTTGCAGTAGTTGGAAGGGCAGGATTTAAAGAGATGTCATACATTTAGTTCTGAAAGTTGTGCATAATGTTTATACTCATAGGTTTCCATACAACTTAGAAGGTGTGAAATATAAATACCATGCATTTCCCCCATAAAGAGGAAAAATTCAAATAAATTATTCCCATGGATTTTGCCATAAAATATTCTGGAAAACTGAAAGGTTTCTTCTGCTTTTTTCATCTTTTTCTCTTTGCTTTCCACAAGAAACAAACAAAAGGAATGTATGACAAACTTGCAGGTCCCTGTTTTGCTGATATTCTTTTTTACATATTGCATAACCTCTCCATGTAGATCCAGAAACAGCCTGATTAGGGGTAAATATTTTCCCTAATTTAGAGACTTGAGGGCCTATGGATCAGCTCGTGAGAAAAAGAAAATAGTAATGATTTCCCCTACCTACTACAGAATGAAAATATTCCGTCATTTTGTTCTCCTTTTATCTTTCTGTCCTCTTCCCTACACTCTTCAAAATTCATAACCCTACAGAGGTCCTAACTATTTTGTTATGGACTTTTTAGTGTCAGTCCTTCAGTTTTCTTTTTTGTAGCTGGCAGCAACAGGTTGTAGGCCAAGCAAAGGCTGGATGACCACCCCTCAGAATTCGGACAACTCTGCTCTTCCGTTGAAGGGCTGGATTTCGGAAGCACATTAGAGTGCTCTTACATAAAAGTGCATTTTACTAGACACATAAAATGGGTCAAAATATGAATTTAAACTGACGTTTTTCTTCCCATGAAGATGACATCCTCTCATTCAAATTACATAGCATGTACTAAAAAAAACATTGGAAATTTCCACTATTTCTTTATCTTCGCTGCTTAAATCAGCACTTTAACATATCAGCATGCAGAGTGCTATACTGCTGAACTCACCCTTTTGATGGCACAAATAAAAAGTAACACTTTGCTTTACAAAACCTTACAGATATGACTTGGTCAGCTTTCTAGTATTATTTAGGACAAACAGATTGTACACAGAGCCACTAGAGGCAGTTTTTACCTTCCTCTCACGCCCTTCGCCTCTGTTCTTGACATCATACAGAGTATAGGAAGCTGTTTATAGCACAAACTGTGGTAACAAAAACCAGACACTGAGTATCTGGGATACAGTCTGCATGTGAGGACGTAAGAGCTCCAAGCTAAATTTAAGCAGAGGCACCACTGCAGTGGCGGATTAGATACTTCCTGTGCATTGCTTAGCAAGATGTCCAGTGGAATATAGGCATCCAGTGGTAAAAGAGCATGTAACTGCAAAAGTGCAAACCAACCATCAGACACTTGCAATTAAACCCAAAATAGGGAGAAAGACCCGAGGCCCAACACCCCGTCCACCACTGCAGTCTGGGTTACAAGTCAGTCAGCAGAGCTCGCTGCATTGACGCATCCACAAAACAGACACGTGCAAGTTGGAGTCTCAGACAGCTCCGTATATGCCGTAGGTACATAAATAGATACATTAAAATGTCTCATGTGGACTGTTTTTAAAGTAATTAGTCACTCCATAGAGATGTCTATGTTTTTACTAATAGGAAAATGAGTGGCCATACTATAAGTGGGTTGTATACAGGCCATATTGTACTAGTTTCCTCAACAGATCTTAAAACAACCTGGATACCTCAATTGTAACCCTTTCCTAAAAGGGAAGTGGCCTTTGATCATGAACAGGCTATAAACTACTCTGGGATCTACCAGGATGTAGTCTTTCAAAGTGTCAGAACATTAACCTAGCCAATATTCATTAAATCCCGAATACAGGTAATGTCTGGAGAAAACTCAAGGGAAAACTAATGTCTGTCAGGCAACATTCAAGCTGTGTTGACGTGCTGCCATGCAGAATTTCATAATTTTCATCCATAGAGAGCAGCTCATATGTATTTCTGTTCATTGACTCCACGAAAAGCCTATAGGCAAGTCTATGGGGTTTTTGGTCTCTCAAGCAAGTGGAGAACAAAGATTTAGATTTCCTATGAAAAGGAAGGAGAGCATTTTGTCTTACTTATGTCATACTTGCTTATGTCAACCAACACGGATGTTGTTTTTCTTTTGTAAGTACTCACTAAACGTATTTCCATTCACAAATGTGTGCAGATGAGGTATTTATGACTTTTCCTACAGAATACATTGCTAGAAATCCTCCTGGGACTTTAGCACTGCTCAGAAAGCGCAAACCAAAAGAGGTCCAGAGAACCTGACTGGAAACCCCTCTTTTCACTACCTGGCTCTTTACCGTGCCCCACTCCGTTCACTCAAAGTAGTCACATCCCTTCAGATTATGGAAAGGAAAGACTGGCAAGAAGACCAAAACGCAGGCACGCAATTTCACGTATTTTCTTGCAAATGACAGAAGGAATTTTGAGTGAAGTAATGATCATTGAAGGAGCTGTTGTATTAATTGACATTTTATTAGTTTTGACTAGTTGATATCCTTTTATCAATATCTCTGTGCTGCCCTTAATCTCTTCTCTGTGGGTTTTGAGATGTAAGTGGCTACTTTTCAAAGGAAATTGGTCTCTAAAGGAAAAATGTGGAACTTCTAAGAGCAGAAACTCATCAGTCTGATAAACAGGACGGACTGCTTGCTTCAATCATTCAGGAATGCACAACCTTCCTGCACTGCTCAGATCAAGTAGATTTGCAAGACCCAGAGAAGTCATACTCATGTCCCTAAAACTGGTGTTCACTACCACAACTCTGAAAGAAAGCACCTTGGGGGGGTGGGGGGGTGGAGGAGCTCATCGCAAAGACGCAAAACATTTTGTGGGAGTGGGTAGCTTGTGGAAAAATTCTCTGTTTGCAGTTTTCAGCACTTAGAAATTGTCAGAATATTTGTTATGGAAATTTCTGGTCTGAAGAAACTTCTTGAGATATTTGAATTCCATCAGGAAAACAAATTTGGTGTTACCAATTTAAGTCTTTTGAAAAGGTCAAGATTCAAATGAAATGTTTCAAAATTCTAAGTGAGGAGTTTTATAGAAAAGAAAATTAGTTTTTGTCTGGGACAGGGATAGTTAATTTTGGTAAACTCATTTGTTTGGGTTTTTGAACATTTGGGGTTTTGTCCCACTTCAGATCCCCAGCTCTCGTGACCAAAATGAGTGAAATTGAAACCTGTCTTCTAAGTCCAGAAAAGCTCCCCTGGCATCTGTCAAGTTAGACCAGATAGCTACTGTTTTTCACCTAAAAATAGAAAGCAGAGCTCCGAAATGTTCGCTGTGGTGTAGGCATATGTCCAAAAAAGCAAGGAGCTGCATCGATTAAAAACACTGCAAGTAGAAGTGTGCCCTTTGAGCCACCCGCGTGCAAAGCTGTTCCAGTTGGGCATTTAGACACCATGTCTGCACAAGGCAATTTATTACCATCGTTCATATTGAGACCTCACCAGCACCTTTCGATCATTGAACAAGATGGAGGCTGGGTTTATTGGTGGCCCTGTTCGCCAAATGTCTTCTCCCAGGTGACAATGTCTTCAAAAATTGCTATCACCATACAGAAGGGATTTCAGAGTCAGACCCTCCGTCAGAAATGGGGAGGCAGATAGTGGAACAAGAGCTTGAAATAAAAGCAGGTGAAAGAGAAACACTCAGAGTTTCAGCCGTTTTTAGCAAGTCTATTTATACCTCACCATATCCTTTGAAAACACAAAATTCTAGTCCTAATTTATTAATGGAATGTGCCAGCACCAAGTTATTTTTAAATTTAGAATATAAATGGCCTTCATGAACTAGAGCGAGCAGGCAGCATCTGACATGAGTCTCAGAGCTAGTGTGAAATTTACTTTTAAATTGCTGCTGCCTTTCCAAAAATTATGCACCGTGAGCATGTGGCTTCACTCGTGTTAGCTTTTTCTTTAATTAGAAAACAGAACTGCAGGAAGTGGCACATAGAACGGATCTTGCCCTTGCTTGGACGTAAATAATCCTCTCGGCTTATTTCAGCTCTTTCTTCCCAGTTAAATTCAAGTTGTCAAATGAATGTGATCCAGAAAAAAAATCAGAAATTTCCAGATATTTGTAAACGCAAAAGGCAAATATTAATTATCTTTTTTTATTTATTTATTTCCCGCCCTTTTCCTTCTTTTACAGATAACAGGAAGCGGGGTCTGAAGGAAAACTGAAACAAAGAAAATAGAGAGGATTTCTTTAGCTCCTGGGGATTTTTAATCCCAATATTAAGTGCAATGAAAAAGGGTATTCTCCTGTAAAAATGTTCCTCAAAAGAACCTTGCAGGTCTGTCTTCAGCCGGCCTAAATCATTTGCCCTTTTAGTTATACATTGTTGACTTTTTCCAACGGCTGTCCTCATCGCAGCTTTATAAGCCCATTAGAGACATGCATTTGAGTGTTGTAGGGAATGACTAGACACAGTAAATGAATTCCCATAAATAATTTATTTGATGACTTCAAAATTCTCGGCGTTCCTGTAAGAAGTGCCTGTCATGGAGGAATGCTGGTAAGAGACGGCAGCTCTCTTCCCCGGTCCCACCGCCTGACCCAGGGCCCCCTCCACAACCCACGGAGAAGCTGCTGCAATTTCTCCTGGGATTTGTTCCTCTGCTGTCTGAGTTAGCGGGAATTTTCCTTGAACAGAAGCTGAACAAGATCCAGAGCCTTCCTGATCTTCTTTGCCTTCTGAGAATAAAAGGGAAAATTGCATTGCCTTACAAGAAAATGTCCTTAAGCGTGAGTCAACTTTGGGACAAAAAGTGTAGCAGCCAAGAGTCTGGTCTCACAAGCTCCTCAAAGAAGCAGTGCTATTATAAAGAATAAAGATTTACAAGACTAAACCATGGAAGGTTTTGCAAAAGTTGACTAAATGCATTTTGTACTGAGCTTAGCTCTATCTGTATATTTTCAGAGTTTAGTAAACACAAAAGTAGTTTTGGAGTTGCTTTAGAATAGATGAAAGGACTTTATCAGTTTTCATTAGTTTTAGGTTAAAAGAACCCTGAACTTTAAATACTCGTTTATGTGGAATGTCAAAGCTCCTCTAAGATAAATCTTTGACAAGGGAAAAAGCATATATGTTTTGATACATAAAACATGCATTTGAAACATTACTGTATATGGGGACATTTAATGAGAAAGTTCTTTATATATTTGAACACACTGGGTTTCCATACAGTCTGAAACCTCTAAAAGAACAAATTCCCACTGTATTATCTTGCTTGTATTTTCCAGTCAAGCATCTGCAGGGTCCTTGATTTAGTTTTGAGGTAAGAATCTCAGATAAGTTTTTCTCATTACCTTTGTCACTGAAGTTTAAAAATAAGTTAAATTATTAATTAAGATTAAATGTAGTAGCTGCATGCTAATATGCTGGCAATTTATCTACCACTTTTAGCAGTCAGCGTGTTTAAATTATCTCACCTCAGTGCCTGATAAACAATCAATGGACTTTATTTAATAGCTTAATCTCCAGCGCTAATTGTATCCATTTAAATGAAATTATTCTGATTGTTATTCCATGTAGTGATTTGGTGATATGAGACTTCTGAAGAGATATTATTGATCTGGGGCAACCAAGCACCATCCATTACACCTGTGAAGACAGGAATTAAATATAAATAGTGGGCTATTATTTTGCGGATGTCTTTGTGGACAAATAGGGTAGCGGAAGCAGGATAATTACAAATTTGCACTAATTTGTCTTCTTGATTTATAGGTTTATGATTCCTGAAAATAAAATGGGGGCTACAAAGTAATCAAAGTGAGGCTGGCAATAGATATGACCTTGTGACTCCTTTAGCAGAAAGGACAAACAATTCATGTGCTGTCAGATTTTAAAAGGTATTTAGGCAGCTAAGAAGAACCATTTTGGCACCTGATGAGATTTACAACAGTGCCTAAAATCGGTTTTGGACAGTTAGATAGAATTTAGGCAGCAGACTAAACAAACAACAAAAAAAATCTTTCATTGTCCCAGAGTACATCTACCACGCTGAATGGAACCATACAAAAACCATTTTCAAAAATGTGCGACAAAGATAACTTTTGTGCAACATTCCTGAGGTTATGGGGATATAATAAGCAGAACTAAAAGTTTTACAGCACATATGAAGGTACAAGTGAGTTGAACAGAATCAGTGGGAGATGCATGGTATTGAAGATCCAAGAACCACCAAATAATCTGGCAAGTGAGAAGTTAATTAAAAGATGACATGGTAACAGAGAACGCGCTCCTTTCCCTGAGCCTCAGTGACTTCCATCTAGATGGAGATAGTTCAGAAGACACAAGAAGTAAGAGGGAATGCAAGGTAAGGGTTGTTCGCAGTGTCTGTGATAAAGACCTAACTGTACAGAAGAAATTCATTATGTATAGCACCCACAAGATCATACGGTCTCTGATGAGGGAGGAAAATGGAGAAAAAGAAATCACAGAAAAAGCGACCTAAGCAGGACCAACACGTGAGAAGCAGCACTAGAACCTGGGTTAGCCTATGGCAGTACGTATGATCTAATCAAATCTCACTTTGCATGAGATGCAGAGTTAATTTGACGTATCCTGTCGTTGTTGGTAATAAAATCACACCTTGATGATGTAGTGCGTCACTGCATTTGGGCTTTGGTAAGTGATTTGTGATCACTGCATTTGTGATTTGGTAAGTGACAATAGCCATTGACCCTTGCTGCAGGGACTCCCTTGCCCACCTCCTTTATAGGAACACCTGTTCACAAAGAATTCTTTAACTGGATGGTTCACAACAGTGAACTCATATCAAATACGCAATATGTTTCCACTTCGGTCCTGACCATCAGAAGGGGCCAGCCAGCCTGATTCTTAGAACTGAGCCACCATATGCTGCTCTAATCCACTATTTTTCTTCAAGCTATTCCACAAGAGAAAAAGTTGCAGTGTTCACAGGACCAGAAATATCCTCAAGAGAGACAAGGATTCTGGTGTCTCACTCTGTGTTCCCAAGCAATTTCCATAATTTGTGTTAAACAGCCACTGAACAAAACGCTTAATGGTGCTATGAGCAGGATATGAACTCATGTCCGTTCTTCTTTAGGTTGGATTTTAACTAATAGTTGCCATTTTCTCGAGACTCCCAAGGTAGGTGGCGTACAGGTGCAACCTAATTTTCTTCCCAGGTAGCCAGGGAAAAATAAAATAACAGTGAGATTTAGAACTCGCCCCTCCAAGGGAAATGCCTGTTACAGCCATGAATTGCCTTTCATGCCCAATATATCCCAACACAGGCATCCAGACTTTCCTCCAAGTATCCCATGGGCTGATGGACAGAGAATTCACCACTATAGATGCAAAGGTGCTTCCTAAGCAACAAAACAATGATCTGTGTGATGGGCGCCAGGACATGAGTCTGAAACCTGACAGGAATAAAGTGTAAGACGTCTCTGGGATCTGCCCAACGATGCCAAGACCAACAGGCTTCTCAGTGCAACCAGGCACAAAGACAATATTACCCACAGAAATATAACTTTGAAACAGAACAATGATCTCTGGGAGCATCTGGGATAGGTGGGAGTTGATAAGAGTTTTGAGAATCTAAACTTCAGACTGAGATCTTTTTGTGCACGTGCCATCATGCAGATCACCCGAGGTTTTGTTTGTATCTCCCTAACTCCACCTCCAAGGCCAGGATCATGGGTCCTGAAGACAGTGAGCCTACAGGCGCAGCTCAGGCATAACTCCAGTTTTGCATGGATATGCAAGCCTGGACATACATGGTCAGTTAACACATCAAAAGGTTGGTTGTTCAAGGGTAGTATGCAAGCTGCCTATATAGAGAGTACCTGGTTGAAAAGCAGGAGGAAGACAGAACTTGCCGTGCTTACAGACATCTGTGTGTCTTTTCTTTCGGAATCATTTAAGTGGTGGCAGAAAACTCATGAAAGTAGCTATCATGCCACATCCTTTAGGGCTTCAAGAAAATCAACCCTTTGTAAAGTTATGGCAATAGAAAGATCAGCTAAAATCTCTTTTCAGCACAAAAGAGAAAACTTGTCGGTGCAAACCCCCGTGCAACTTTCTATCTTTACAGTAATTAATCTCACATGAATTGTCTTTGACTGGTTTTAATCGCATAGTCAGGCCATCAAGTAAAACACAAACCTCTTATGAAATTCATTGGAGTTTTTAAAATCAACTGGTGAAGGAATTTGACATTAATCTACAGTTTTCCTCACAAAAATTTAGATATTCCCAGTTACAAAAGGCAACGCCTATTAATTAGGATCACTTTACTAGAAATCAGATGCCAGAGTTGCAAATCTCCGAGTATCGTAGGCAACCAATAAGCAGAGGTTCTGGTACACCACTGCAACACAGAATTAGTCCAAGAATGAAAAAAGATCATTTCAATATATTTTCTATTTAGCTTAAATATAGCATGTTTCCATTCTTGGGTGTATTTCAAACCTATTCTAAAAAGAAAAAAAAAGAAAAAAAGGGGTCTAACATGGTTTTCCCAGTTGCAAGTCTTTCCATTTTTGGCGATAAAAATGCCTGGCTAAGATCAATGAATGTTTATACAGAATCTGAAAGAGTACAAACAGAAGGCACAGTCCAATTATTCTTTTGAAGGCAAAATTCTGTTATTTGCTCTGTATCTTGAGGCACATGAAAAACTTCTGTAGAATATAATGACAAAGTAACTATTATACAGCGGCTACTCACTGCATAAAACTTGCTCTGTCTGATGCCCAGTTCTGCTTCCCATTGATGCTGATGTCATATTTTGGCACTGAATCACAAGAATCAAGATCAGCTTGATCTTGACAGTTTGCGAGGAAGTCAAGGAAACTGCAACACGCCATTTGAATAGGAGAGAACAGGGACAGTGGATGGAAAGAAACTGAAGCTTTATTTTTTAGGGCTACTTCTTGAAAATCAAATCAATTGAAAACACATTAATTTGTGATCTGTCTTATGAGTAGGTGTAGTTGTTACACAGATGCCATTCCACTAAGATAGAGAACGGGGAGCATGGGCTCAGGCGGTGATTTTTATAACATCCAGAGCAGAAAGATAAACTCTATGGCAGTGATTGCAGGAGGGCTTTGAATGAGGAGCGGTGAAACGACCCTATAGAGCTCCATCCAGTCGTTATTCTCTGAATGAAGAACTTAACGGAAAGGCAGGACACTTGGGTCATAAGGGGCAAGGAATGAGACATTTCTGGGATGTTGCTTGCTGGGGCAGGAGCAGAAAACAGCTCTGAGGCTCCAACAGTGGAGATCTGCAGTCACTTATGGAACCAAAGGTCCTTCTGCTGAAATTAAGACAGGAGAGGAATACAGAAAGTGTGCACACGAGAGGTGTATCTGCTAATAGCATTGATTGTCTATATGTGACTTCATTACAGCCACTGAACTCCTGCTGCAGAGCCTGGGGGAGAAGGATCCATCACAGAGCTCCTCACTGCACAGCTGGTACTGCACAGGCAGAAGAGCTTCCACCAAAGTTATCACCCAGAAACTTCAGCACTGACTGGAACGAGCCCATATCTGCAATTGTTCCAGCCAAACTTTGCTTTTGATAAAGAAATTAAATACTAAATACTCTTCTCCTGGGTTGAGAACTCTGCCAAGCATCAGCCTAGTGAGAACTTTTATAACAAAAATTTATTCATTTCTGGGAGCTGGAGTTTTATAATGGGTAGAATGAGTCACTCTTTACTAGTGCAGTAATACAGAGCTGCACTCTAATCACAGATTCCCATCTGGACCATTTATTTGTGAATTTATCTTAAAATATGAAGCCATTTCAGCCACAATTTGGTTTTTTTCCTGACATATTTTACTCTTGTTCCTTCCCTTTCCTTTTGCTAATAAACATATTTCCCCCCACTTTTTTTAGCCAGTCAGACAACCTCTGCATTTTTCTAAATATTCTAACATTTTCAAGCAGCAAACAAAAGACTAAGTGCATTTATGAATCATTGGAAAACACAGATATATCTTCTTTCTTTAGCCATTAGTGTTGTCTATCCTAAATTGACTTTTCATTAACAAATGAAACCTAGCATATAAGTTCATTGCTCCAAGACACTCAGAATAGCTCTAAATTAAGGAAGATCTACCACGTAGTTCCAAGAAAAATCAGGAAGAAATTGTAAATTAGAAAACAAAGTTCTGTTGTTTCTCCAGTGTGAGTTTGGTTGGTAGCTTTCAGTGAGTGATGGAACTTGTTTAGTTAGAGTCTAATAGGGACATTAACTGTATATCTGGTTATAATTTAAAAATGAATGTATAATCACAAGGGTAACATCTAAAGCTAAACTAACCCCGTGCTTACCCACTAATGATCTATTATAAAAGTAACAACAGTATTATGGCAACTCAAACACAAGTGTTAGTGTGAGCTTAGACTGCAAACAAAATGCACTTGAGCCAAAAGCTGATTATTTGTGTAGTGTTTGGGTTGGATCAGAGTAATCCAGAAAAAAAAATGAGTTCTAGCAATATCAGTACTCATGTGGTTAAAGGTGCTTTTTTGAGAGTTTTGAATGAGAACAAATACAGCAGATGGATAAACAAATTCAAATGGATGGTGGTCTATGAATTGTGAGCCTCAGCCAGAGATAATGTCAGAATTTAGCTGACATTAAGTATCTCATGCTACCAATACCACTGTCACTAACTTCACAACCAGACAAGCTACCTCTGTTGAACAGCTAAATAATTAAAGACAGCTATTAAGAAATAATTTCTCCAATTAAATAACTCAATTAGTAGGCAGTCAGCACACTAAGAAGTTATGTCGTGCAAGGAAAAAGCAGTGAATTTTACAGAAAAAGAGCTCTCCCTATTTTTCGTTGTTGAGGCAGTTTATTCCTACAGGCTCCTCAAGAGCCCCATGCACCAGTTTGAACATCTCACATTCGCAGCAGTGAATACGTTAACGTATTTCTTAATCATTTCTGCAGGAGTGAGAAGAAAGGTTTAGGAAGGAGAAGATCTGATTATTCAGTTGCATGATTGTTGGTGTTTGACCGTTGCACGAAGCTGCATAAGGGACAGTTCCCAGAACTAGAGGCAAGCAGCATCACTCCTGGAGAGTGAGCTACATCCTTGCACTGCAAGTGATGATCCAAATCCCGTTTCAAAGCAATGCACTGTGAAGGCAAGTGTACCAGAGATTGTACAGGTAGATGACTTGATAACAAGGGACTTATAGGCATGAATAAATGTGGGTGAAAAACCAACTTGCACTGGTAGCAGCAGCTAAGAGCCGAGAATTTCCTTTTACTTGCATCTCTTTGGGAATTTTCATGGCTTAACTCCAGCCAGCAAATAGGACCATGCAGCCGCTCACTCACTCTCCCCCGACTTTTCTCCCCCCAAGAGTTAAAAAAAGAAGGGGAAAGGGAGAAAAAAATCTTCTGGTTTGAGATAATAACAGGTTAATAGAAACAATAACAGAAAAGGAAAAACAACAACAATAATAATAATGACACGGGTCACTCTCACCACCTGGTGAATTAGCATCGTCCCGAGCAGTGATCGTGAACTCCCACCCTCCAGCTAACCCCCATTTATATACTGAACATGACATCTATGCTATGGAATATTTCACTGGCCATTCCATCTTTCTGTCTATTCTTCTATGGGAAGCTGAAAAAAGTCCTTGAATAGTGTAAATATCACTTAGCAACAACTAACAACAATAGGTACTATTGACATTCCTTTCATAACAATCGCTAGAAAGAAAATTAACTCTTTCCCAGCTGAAACCCAGACAGGAATTAAGGAGGTAAAAACAGTAAAAAAGACTAACGTTAGTGATCACGTGGACAAATATGATAAACAGAAAGCGTCAAGTTTGGTAGAAAAAAACTTATGCCCCACAAATCTGTAAGAAATCTTGAAAGAACTAGGTGTGCCCAAGGTGATCCCAGTGGCAGAATATTATCAGCTTATCAAAAAGCTCCGATCTGCATCCCTTTTTCTAGATATATTAAAATGTCATGGTATGAGAGGAAAGTTCTCTCATAGGTTAGCAACCAGTTAGACGTTAGGAAGGCAAAAGTTGAACTAGGAAGGCAAAAGTTGAACTAGAAAGTCAGCTTTCACCAGAGAGAAGTTACACCTAGATCCTCTGAGGATCTGTGGTGGGAACTCCTAAGGGCTCATAAATGGAAAAGATAATGAAGAGTGAAAGAATTACATTTCCAAATGAAAGAATTTTTTTCAAGATAGTCAAAAATTAACACAATGTGCAGGATGATCTCACAATATTGGGTGACTTGGCAATAAAATGGCAAATTAAATTCAGTGCCAATTAATGCAGAGTAATACACGTAGGAGAAAAAAAAAATCTGTGCGTAAAAGCAATGAGGGACTCTAAACTATCTATTACCACTTGGGGGAGGATGCTGGAGTCACTTCGGACAGTTCTCGGAAAACATTGATTTAGTGCTCAACAGGAAAATTGCATGATAGCAATTATTAGGAAGGATGGCGAGCAAAGTTAAAAGCATCGTTTTGCTGCAGTGCAAATCCATGACATATGGACGTAAGTGGACATGAACAGGTTGTAGGTGTTCCTTCTTTAAGAAGATGTAGCCAACCCAGAAAAAACACACAGAGGACAGCAAAGATAATTACGTTGCCATAGAAGGAGAAACTGAATAGACGAGGCCTGATGACAGTACAAGAGCTGACGGGTGTGTGACAAGATTGCCAGGCACTGGAGGTCAGGGAGCAGTAGTTCCTAAGGGGAAGCAAGACAGGAGCCACTGGTGACAGGGCAGGACAATGGCCCCCCCAGCAAGGGTGCAGTCCTTCAGCGCCAAAACAAGGCAAACAGAGCAGGTTCCAGGGGCAGCCTCTGTTTCAGCCCCCAGTTGCCACCAGGCACGTTCCCTCTCACAAGGGCATGTCCAAGGGCAAGCAAGAAGTCAAGTCAAGAAGGCCAGGCACACCATACACTACATACAACGTAGTTCATGCAAGGACCGAGCACCAAGGCTTGGGCTTAAACAGGGATCCTGGGCCTGTGGGTGAGGGTGGGCCAGTCATTCAGGTGGTGGCTCTTTATTTTGTCTCTTGCTACTGGCGGAGAAAAAGGACATCCAGCCATAAGGGACCTTAGCCTGGGCATCTGTGCAGCCTTGGAGCTTATTAGGGAATGGACCGGTTGTAAAGATCTTTGTAAATGAATCAGTAAAATGGAATGCACAATTTTGCATCCCAAACTTGTGTTAATGTAGTGACTAAATGATTTGTGATTCATTCCTGTCCCGCTCTATTTGAGCAAAGGATAAAAATAAGCTGCCACTATTTGGCCTTCTTTGCAAAACTAGAATCAATATTTTTAACTAAGAAAAGACTAATGAAGCTAAATGAAAAATAAAAAGACCAAAAGTTAAAAAGGAAATTCTATTAGCTCTCTTCTTTAAAAAAAAAAAAAAGTCATACAAATTTATTTTATAACTGTGAGTTAGCCATCAGTTCTGTGAAACCACAGCATTTGGAAAATGCATTCCCCTTTCTGTGCATGTTGTTGACCCAGTCGGAGGTCTTACTTACAGTGAGTTGAAAAGATGTTACATTTGAGAACAGAGCTGTTATTGTTTACAAATTTATAGACATACCTAGAGGTAATTGCAAACCATTTGAGTGACTGCCATAAGCTCTCCTGAAATGACTGGCAGCATTTCACAATAGTTACTCAAAAGGAAGTTATAATCCCAATATGAGCAGATGAACAATTATGAGAATACCAGAAGATGTTCGGAACAGAGTTTTGTCTGATTTTTTTCTAGCAGATTTCATCTGGAATGTAGCACTGGAAGGGACCTCCTGAGTTGCCGAATCCAATTTCCTATTATCACCACTAAAAAAGTCAGAAACACCACGAATTTGGCAAGAGCTTTGCGATGGTAAACTGCCAATCTCCCTGGCTTGGCTTCCAGAGGGAAAAGCATAAGCAGGTACCCAGCCATGGCTGAATTTACTGAAAATTGCTACTGAAAGGTAACAGTTTCTAAAACACTGGCAGGAAACTGGAGTTTGCAGGGTTGAACACCAGGATAGAGATTACAGAGCAGAATTACATAGGAGTCTGTCCAGGAGAGGGACGAGGATGGCTGGGTGCCCCAGGGCTTGGGAGCCAGAAGGTAAGAAGAACCTAGAGCTCCAGGACAGAGGCTTACGGGGTAAGAAACGTCTATTTGTAAACTAATCATGCTCCTCCTTAAAACAAACGAACTGGTGAAAACAGCTCTTGAAGAGCCCCAGCTGTGTAACTTCCAAATCTTGAGGGCAGTTTCTGTCAAGTCTTGTCTCCTGAGCCAGCCTCACGGACCTTGGCACTGGTTTACAGTCTCTTACCTCTTAGAGCTCAGAGCAAGACTGGGTTTAGCCCAATCTTAAATGAAGGCTGTGGTAAATTCTTAGCTAAGCATCTTTGGGGAAAAATCCAGTAAAATAGCTTAGAGAATTCTAAACCATCCGTGCAAATTTAAATCAATAGGTAGAAGTCTATAGTGAGAAGGAGTTCCTTGTGAAATGTCGCACCACAAGGACTTGTTTCGGAGCAGCAGGGCAGTGAAATGTCTCTCATGAGTGGAAGGGTTGATCGAAGATCTCCAGCTGCCAGGCGATGGGAGGGAGGGGGGCAGGGAAAGCTTCCTCCATGCAGAACCTCCCACTAGCATCTCTTTTAGTGGTGCTTGGCAGCTTGTGACAGGCTCACTAGACTCCCCAAGGCCAAGTACATGCAAGAGAAAGGTTCAAACTATGTAACAGGTTGTTGGAAGCAAAAAGGAGGTGGATTATTTTCATGCTGCCCACTGTCTTGTGTACCAAATTAGCGAGCCTGACTCAGTCAAGGCTGTGAACACTGATACATGTGAAAGCAATGGACAGGCATGCCATGGGCTCCTTCCTTTAAGGGTGGTGGTTTGAAATGCCAAGTCCTACCCCAAGGCGGGAAATAACCCCAGGCAACAATCCACACTGGGGACCAACTGAATGGAAAGCAGCTTTGCAGAAAAGAACCTAGGGGTCCTGGTGGACAACAAGGTGAACATGAGCTGGCAATGTGGCCTTGCTACAAAGAAGGCTAATGGTATCCTCAGCTGGATTAGAGAAAATATTGCCAGCACGTTGAGGGAGGTGATCCTTTCCCTCTATTCAGCACTGGTGAGGCCACATCTGGAGTACTGTGTCCAGTTCTGGGCTCTCCAAAATGAGAAAGACATGGGCTCACTGGAGAGAGTACAGTGAAGGGCTGTGAAGGAGATTAAGGGACTGGACATATGAGGAGAGACTGAGAGAGCTGAGACTGTTCAGCCTGGAGAAGAGAAGGCTTGAGGGGGATCTTATCCATGTGTATTAATATCTGATGGGCGGATAAAGAAGATGGAGCCAGGCTACTCTTGGTAGTGTCCAGTGACAGGACAAGAGGCAATGGGCACAAATTGCAATACAGGAAATTCCATTTGAACATAAGAAAATACTTTTTATTTGTGAAGGTGGTTGAACACTGGAATAGGTGACCCAGAGAGGTTCTGGAGTCTCAAAATTTGACAGGGCCTGGCCCTGAGCAACCTGCTCTCACTGGCCCTGCTTTGAGCAGGGTGGTTGGACTAGACAATCTCCAGAGGTGCCTTCCAGTCTCAGTTATTCTCTGATTCTGTAATTCTGTGTTTCTAGGATTTTTACCTTTTTATGGTAACTACCTCACAATCTAGCAATTCTTTGTGTAGAATATAGCAGTGATTTGTACAGCACTACTTGGAACAGAAGAATAACCATTTACAAGCAACCCGAGCAATTTTTAGCATGCTTCAGCACCTGTTAGAGAATGGGATTTTCCTGCCCCACAGTGAGGCAGGAAAGCACTGTAACCCCTTCTGGATAGTCATGAGGTGATGAGGATTTGTTCACAACTGGGCCTTACAATTAAAGGTTTGATTTGCAAAAATAAAACAGAACTCTTCTGGTTCTCCCCCTGTGCAGAAAATAGATGCAGGCTGCAGAAGACAGTCTCAGGACAGGAATTTGTCCAGTTAACTTGACACTTAGGAATGCACCAAGTAATTTTATGGTTATTTCAGCAAATGGGGCTCAAAAAATGCAGGCTATTAACGTGATCCGTGCCTACCTCAGAGTCCTCTCCCAATTCCCTCCTTTCCTCTGACCTTGACCACACTGTCAGAAGACATCCCTGGCTTCCTCGATGCTCTCGGTCTCTCCATGAGAGGCAGCAGCAATCCTTTCTGGTTCTCCAATGCTCCTCTTGGCTGGGTCCAGGGGGCACTTAACCCCTTGCTTTTCTTCCTGTGCAGTACAGCACAGTTCTGGGGGCAGCAAAGATGGGGAGACCACCATACCTGTGCCTTTTGTGGCCCTCGTCCCCAAAGGGGACAGCAGCATCTGCAAAGGGGAATCTCACAGGAGCATTTTGTCCTCTGACTCTGCTGCCCCACTGCTGAGGAGAAACAACAGCCTGGCCCTTTGTTGGTAGGATGTATTTTAATGGACTGTCATCCCTGCCCGATGGCCTGTCCACCTGGTGAGCCCACTAAAACTGAGGAAACACGGAGTAGTGTGGCATTTGCTGGGCAGCAATATGCTTGAATAACTTCTGAACCCACTGGTAATGCTTTCTCTGACACCTCTTGGTAGGCAAGCTCCATCCTGAAGACAGACCCAGCGATTTCATAGAATCATAGAATGATTTGGATTGGAAGGGACCTTAAAGATCATCTAGCTCCAAACCTAGCAGGAGGGACACCTCCCACTAGACCAGGTTACTCAAAGCCCCATGCAACCTGGCCTTGAACACTCCCAGGGATGGGGCATCCACAACTTCCCTGGGCAGCCTGTTCCAGGGTCTCAGCAACCTCACAGGAAAGAATTTCCTCCTAATATATAATCTAATCTACTCTCTTTCGGTTCAAGACAATTACCCCTCATCCTATCACTACACTCCCTGGTAAAGAGTCCCTCCCCATCTTTCCTGTAGGCCGCCTTCAGGTACTGGAAGGCTGCTCTAAGGTGTCCCCGGAGCCTTCTCTTCTCCAGGCTGAACAACCCCAACTTTCTGCCTGTCTTCATAGGAGAGGTGCTCCAGCCCTCTGATCGTCTTTGTGGCCCTCTTCTGGACTCACTCCAACAGGTCCGTGTCCTTCTTATGTTGGGAGCTCCAGAGCTGGACACAGTACTCGAGGTGGGGTCTCACAAGAGCAGAGTAGAGGGGCAGAATCACCTCCCTTGACCTGCTGGCCACACTTCTTTTGATGCAGACCGGGATAGGGTTGGCTTTCTGGTCTGCAAACACACATTGCCGGGTCATGTTGAGCTTGTCATCAACCAACATCCCCAACTCTTTCTCCTCAGGGCTGCTCTCAATCCATTCGCCACCCAGCCTTTATTTCTGCTTGGGATTGCTCTGACTGACATGCAGGACCTTGCACTTCGCCTGGTTGAATGTCATGAGGTTTGCAGGGACCATTTCACTACCCTGCATTGCCCCTGCCCCTCAGGGCATAAAGAGACTGACTTGGAAAGGACATCCACTGTCTCCATCCCTTAGTACAGGTTGGATCCAGAGCAGCCCCTGGGCCTCACTGCCTCAAAGCCATACTGGCACTGCAGGGAAGAGGGGAAGTTATCAAAACCTGATAAATGGCTGTCTCGAATGACTTCCTCCTTTGAGTGCAGGGCACCAGGCGGGGAGTTACTAATTGCTGGGAGGGGAGCCGAATGCCAGCAGGCGTTCAGGCAAGAGGTCGAGACTTGCTCTTGCCTCCTGTGTACAAGGTAAAGAAAAAAGGAAAAATATTATTACACTTCATAAAACTCTTCAAAAGTGAAAAAAGTGTGATCTTATTCTGACACTGCCTGTCACTTTCCTCCTCTGAACCGTCATGAGTCAAAATCTGATCTCCACGGTAAGTCAAAAGGCCATCCCAAGGTATCTGGCAGATTTAATTTGTTTGAGGATAGAGTCTTCTCAGCTGGATTTTAATTAGCAGTTGATTTTCTTCAAATGCAAATAGCAAAGGGTGTGTGTCCTGACACACAGAAAGGAGATTTGCAGCACATCTTTAGAGCTTCATTGATTTCTCTGTTTTCCTCAAGCACTGCCATATTCTCCTGTTTTCATGCGGAAATATACAGAAGCGTAAACATAAACGGAAGTATGCCTTATGAAGGAGGAAAAGGATAACAAAAAATAAAATCAGACCAAGCATTTAAGGACACTATTTTTTCTGCAATATTGCTGTGTAGAGCAATCTTGACATCACAACACAATCAATCAACTATCATTTGGCACAAATTGTCCTGTGTCTTCACTAAACAACATATTTGCTAATAGCTATGGCTAAATAATGCAAAAAAATCCCATATTGTAAATAATGTATTGATACACTGATGGGCAAAAATCGTCTAATACATTGTTAGATAACGTGTCAGCCAGCCGTAAATTGGTGGACTAATGAATACGATAGTTCATATATAATTTACTCAAAGAAATATGCCTAATTTCCCAGATTTAAATAAATAATTCAGATAGATGTATTTGTTAGCAGAGAACCATTTGTTAGCTAATAGGAATATTTTCTTAAGGCCCAAGTGGACAAGATCTTTTTACTGCATTTGAACAGAGACTCTTTAGAGAGCTTGTAGTATACCTGCCAGCTTTGTTTTTTACGGGAAAAAAATGACCACAGATTAAAAATGTACCTACATGCTTGTGTTTCCATAAATTCAAGCAAAAACAATCATCTTGGTATTTTTCCCATCAAAAAGCCTCTAATAAGTCAGCTCCGTAACAAACCCCAATGTCTGTGGATAAGTGCCTGAATTCGAACAAACTGTTACAAATCTTTATTTAAGCTCATTTGTACCTTTGCAAATAATTTCTCTATAGATATAAGCTTTTGGCAAATGCATCCAACCCGAATAGAGCAGAATATAGAGCTGTGTAAAACTAGACAGCTCAGCTGAGCAAGCTGGACATTGCAGTGGCAGCTGGAAGATCTGGCAGGACTTGGGGAGGTGCGAGGTCTTCTGAAGCTGAGGCCTCCTAAATTGTCAGGAAGGAGCATCTGACTTGGTTAACTACAGATTTGCAGGTACAAGTGATAAGACCAGGTTCGGAGCCTTTGCACTTCTGTTGCTTTCTCCTGCAGATGCTCTTTTGCTTCTCAAGGGCTTGCTCAGGAGACCCCAGACACAAAATGCAGGGGACGCATGCTGTAGTGTGGAGTCACGGGGCTGCGTCAGGGACCATCCTGAGCTTAGTGCAGAGATGCACGATGCCTTCTGCCTCCTTTGCCTAAAGATGAAGTTACCATGAAGTACACGAATCTCACCAACCCTTCTTCACCAAATCTCCAAACCTTGAAAAGAACATCCATCGTTTGTGGACAGCTATTTTACATGCTAAGAGGCTTCAGCACATAACAGAGAAGCTATCTATACATACACGTATATCTCATACAAAAGAAGAATTCCTAGCAGTGCAATATTTTACTTGCAAATAGTGCTGACAGAGCATTAGTGGCTATATGTTGCATCGTCCTTTTAAAACTGGTTGAAAATACATGGGCTCAAACCTGTTCCTGATGAAAGTAATACCAAGCTAAAAAGGTGAATCCATCCTTGTTGTTGCTTACATGTATCATATGAATTCACATCCACAATTCAGCTTCACACAAAATTTTAAAATAAGGAGAATTAGGAATTCGGAAACAGTCAAAGTTCTGGAAATCAGCATTATCTTTAAATTTAAAATAACACGTTTAAAATTAAATCTGCCCTCTTCTGTCTAAGGATTTTATTCCCTTCATACCTCAGTGCATGTTCATAGGAATAGTAAAAGTCACTTGACCATAGGTGGATTCCTTTGGGCAAATCTACTGCCGTTTCACATTACAAAGGAATAAATTTTTTAAAATTTAAATTATGCATTTTGCACTCAATCTCTTTCTCTGAATTTCTAAACGATTTTCAATAACATTGTAAAAAAGCAACCTGAAGCAATCATCTACCATGGAAAATTTCAGTGTGACTTATTAAAGTGTGGTAAGGTTATTAGTAAGTGAAATAAACTATAAATAGGCTTACAGAAGAGCAGATTAGGCGCTTTTAAAACTGAATTTCACACTGCTCACTACACTTTGCCTAAGATAAAACACATGCTACAATCCCAAAGCAGTGGTCATTGCAAATTGATGCACATTTTAACTAGAACAAGGCACTGGGTACCCATTAACTCATTTTATTTTAATTTAGCAGTAAAAGCTTTCATTATAGCCATTAGACAAGAGAGAAACCTTTGGCATTAAAGTAAGGGAGAAAGCATATATAGAAATAAAATAAAAATTTAATTTACAGCACGGGGACTGGTAAGTTTATATTAACAGAACTTAAAGACTTAGTTCTAAATAATTGAATCTGATTAATACAAATGGGAAATATATCAAAAACATTAAAAAATCTGGAGAGAATTCATTTTAGAGCTCTGTAGACGGAGTCTAAAACATGTTTTAATACATATTTTTCCAGTTATCCTTGAGGAAATAAACCCAAATTGCTTTTCCAGTTGTTTGCAGTGTATTTGTAGTGATTATAATTTTCCACACTTTCTTGTAATACTTGGTTGGCAAATAGGGCAGAGAAATGTATACGTTTGCAGGCACAATATCCCTCAATTCTGGGAATACTTCTTTTCCTGTCTTTTTGCAAATCTTAGCTTTCAAAAATACATACTTCAGAGCAAACCTGGCCACCACCTTCCATTCACTATGTACAGTGCCTATTCAGCAGAATCATTAACTTGTTACATTAGGTAATATGAATAAAGAAAAAAAATTCAGCATCCAATCCGTATTACAATGGAAAAAAATCCCTCTGATGCCTGGGATAGAGCAAGTTGTGGGGATTTTTTTAATGTGATTCTTCTCCTGGATGGTCTATACAGCTTTAACACAAACAGACTTTGGATAACAGGGCTTGGTAACGGTCTTGGGTACTACATCTGATTTGCTGTCCGCATGTTTTCTGCATGACCCTGGGAGACAGTAGAGAGACACCCCAAGAGACAGAAGTGGCTGTGCCTCTAACACCCTGCTTCTTGTCCAACCCAAATGCCGTCCCATGGGAAGTCAGGAACCGGGGCTCAGCATCCCCAGAGGCTTCACACCATCCCTGAGCTTGCCAGGCCGTCCAAAGCCTGGGAATGCCAGTGCTTACCCAAACACCAGCACTTACCCAAACACCAGCATGTACCCAAATGCCACATGATGGAGTCAAACTCTGTTTCCATCTTTCTCGCCCATGTTGGTTTTAACAAACCAAAAGCCAGCCTCAGTACAGCTCTTACCTTTCCTTTCTGTGTCCACATGGTGCTAAGTAGCGTACAGGGCTCCTGACCCATGGTGCAGGCTCCCCAGACACACGGACAATTTGTTCTGCTCATAGAAATAGCTACTATATAGAAGACGTACTGATCTCGGCTTGTCTTGCCAATTTAAGCTTTGCCTATCAAGCAGGACACACATATTGTGCAATTCTGACATGGCAGAGTCTCCTAAGAAATTCATCCTTCCATCATATCTCTCCTTGAATTTCAGCTTACAGTGTAAATATGTATAAAATGCGTATTCTAGCTCTGCAGAGATGCCTTTTTTAAAAGAGCATCAAAACCTGTCCCTGTAGCAATAACTCCATTTGCATACAAGTGGGCTGAGCTGTTCTTCAGAGGGATCGGAAGCCCGTTTTCCAAGCAATTGGGGATTTATCATGTTCCTGCTGTGGATTTCTCCATTTTGCTGTAGTCAACAAAGTCAACAGGACTCTGCGAAACGCTGAGGTCCACCCGCACAGAACAGCTTGCGAGACTGGGGCCTGGGCACAAACAATAGCAGTTTTCTTGGCAAGCTTGAACGACCTTCTTGTTGGCAGATTGAGGAAGCCCACGCTTCTCCTACTGCACTGCCGTTGATCAGTATCGGAGAAGAGCATTAATCAAACATGCAATACCATTATTTTTCCAAATTGAGGTCTCAGGTCTGTGATAAGCACTTCTCTTAACACAACATTGCACAAATATTATGCAACCACACTTCAAAACTGCTGCGTTGAGAAATTCGAATAATGATGAGTACTTTTTGGAAATATTGCTATGGTCTTGCCTCTGTCTAGGCAGGGAAGGCTGATCATGGGCCTCTTGCTGCACGAGTTAATTTGTCTTTTTATCTGCTTTTGGCTCATAGCTCACTTACAACTTCGTGAAAAATGACAGAGTGTCAACATCTTGCCATTAATGGGCCATGTGACAGACGCCCAGCGCAGCAGGCTGAAGAGAAGCATCTGAGTCCTGCAAACTCTCCTTACTGCTAGATTTACTGATGGATGGCAGAGTTCCACGGTGCTGACAAAGACGCTGCTGACCTTACTTCCAAACATGCTAGATGGTTTGCAGTTTGCAGCAGTACATCCAGGACATAAGATACAAAAAGCAAGCATGTTTTTAGGAGGAGAAGGGTTGGTTTTTACATATGGCTCAGAAGCAGTGAAATCTCTGCAGAGAAATGTTGTTTTGGCAACATTTCTGCGATCTACAGAAAGAGCAGGTCTCTTTCTAAAAAGTGAATCCATAGAAGAGTAGATAATCCTCATCTTTTTCCCCACATACCACCTGTCCTCTACTAGAAACTTTATTATTATTAACCTGTGACAATACTTAAACTGGCCAGATCATGTTAAATATTTTGAAAGAGGATGCTTTTATAAAGAGAATTTTGCCAGTGCAACAAAGCACTTACGATATTACTTGCTAACTTCTGTTTGGTTGTTAAACATTTTTTGTTTTCCTCCACACAGAACAAGCACTCGACTATTTTCAGGCTTTAAAAAGGGAACAAAAATTAAGATAGCATGTGCTTTCCTTTTCAGCCCGCATTGTCTCTGAGAGGTGAATAAATACAGTTTTCTTGCTTGTGAGGATGAGTATCAAAAAAGTAAAAGTAGGACACGCAAAATAAAAGCATCAGTGAGTCATAGCTACGTACAGGGCAAAACCAAAAGCTCATTACGACAACCTAGAGGTGTTGTTCTTGTACAGCCTAAGCTGCGTTTGCATCAGTGTTTTAGTTCAAGCCAGGAATTGCTCAAAGATCACCACTCTCCACACAGGGAACGCAGCAGCAGAGCACACAAACTAGATACCTTTGAGGTGAGGTACCCCCAGAGATGCCCTCCAGGAGGACATCTAATGCACTGCAGCCACAAATGGGCATTCAAGCCACCAGAAAAAGGTAAACCCAGCCAAAAGGAAAATCCTTGAAAAGCACGTCATGGGGACAAGTGGTCCTCAGCACCATTTCCACAAATCCACTTCCACCACTTCCATTGTTCCTTGCTGAATTCAACACAACCAATGAGTGCTGAGGAGGTCAGCAAAAAGCTTTGGGGTGTGTGAAGCTTTGGTCAGATCAGGCACAGCTTTCCCCCATTCTGCCCATCAGTGGGGTGCAGTGATGGCCCATCAGGGTTTATGGTTGTTCCAGGCAAGGAACGGAGGTGGCATCAAATCCCAAATCTCAAGACTGAGGGGCAGAGTTTGGAAACAGAGTAAATAAGCTGTGGTTTTAATATTAGCTCATACAACCATAATGTCTGTGGGGAGCCAATGAGACGCCAAAAGCTATAAGGACAAATTGAGTATTTTTGTAGCAAGAGGGATCCTGTGTGAGTACTGCAGCTGGATCGCTGACCTGAAAAGCAGACAGGCAGAGGAGTTCTTCACTTTGGGAAGAAGCCATGAGCTGCAGGAGAGAGATCTGTGAAATACTCCTGAAGACACTGGGAACACAGAAATGTGGACTTACTGCCTCATGCAGGTAGTGATGTAATACTAACGAAGGATGACTTTCTGTTCCCACAGACTTGAGCTGCAGTAAAGGGCAGTGTTGCACCTCTGCTCGAGCCCAGGGAAGACAAATTCCCATGGATGTGTCGGATGCACCATGGTGCCCACATGGCAAGTATCCAGTCAGGGACTGACTGCAAGGCTTCGCCAACCAGCAACACCAGTCGACTCTGCCACTGGGGAGCTGGTGCAGGGTCCATATGGAGCCGAGCGCTGGGGAAAGCAGGCTTCCCTCGTTAAAACTCGCATGCCTCGGAGATGCGTTCGACCTATGTATCATTTGTGATTGCCTTTACAGCTACATTATTATTGCAGTAAATAATGGTTGGATTTCTGTCCCACATAGGAGGGATTTGATCCTAGACAAGCTTGGAAATATGCCTCTCCCAATTTGGAGACAAACTTTTCTTTTTTAGCATTCCTTCTGTTTTCTATTCCTGCAGGTATTTAAATGGTAAGTACTTCTCAGAACGATAGCTAGACACAGAGAAGAAGAAATATCCATAGACTCAGCTTTGCCAGAAAATAATGATCCAAGCTTTAAAATGAAAGAGGCAGGGTGGGGAGCTAAAATATATAAAGGCTAGTGCAAATATATTCTGGATCACACATGTCCAGATGTGGTGAGTTAGGCTGGCAGCAGCCAAATGCCCACCCAACCGCTCGCTCACTGTCCCTCCTCAGCAGGACAGTGTGAAAAAATCAGATTAAAAAGCTCGTGGGTCGAGATAAAGACGGGGAGATCATTTACCTGTTACTGTCATGGGCAAAACTGACTCAGCCTTGGAAGAATTAATTTAATTTATGGCCAATTAAAACAGATTTTGCTCATGAAAAACAGAGAGAAATGCCCCCGAGGTGCTGCCGTTTTGGCTGCAGGGCCCAGCTGTGCCCCGTGGTGGGTTGGTTGGAGATGGTTGGAACGGGCCGTGTCCGGCAGTGGGGCAGCCCTGTTCTGTCCTGACAGAAACCAGCCCTGCAGCCCCCCAGCTGCAAGCACCTACACCCAACACACCATCTAAAACATCGCAGAGCGTGAAGACCCCCTTCCAACGTGTTTTAAATAGCCCAGAGATAACCAGGCAGGAGTTACAAACAGAAAAAAAGTTAGTGCCGTGGTTTTGATTCCAGAATATGCAATTATATATATCATTCCTTAATAACTGGGATCTCAATACAAATTATCACAGACATCTCTTTTATCCGTATTCAAGACTAGATCCTTTGAATATGATGTTTCCAGATAAAGCTCTATTTTCTGCAAGGATGTAATATTGTTTTTGCAGATTTCATTCTTGCGTGTTAAATCTAAGTATCTTTATATTTTCCACCTGGACGCCAGAGCATTTCCATATTTCATAACACAAGATTTAGAAGTTTCATCAAAGCAGATGCGCCTGCTCAGTGGTTGTGAGACTTCTGTTGTACAGAAAGTGTTAGGATCAAAATACTTCTGAAAAAGTCAGGAGAATCCACAAGATATTTTCATTCAGTCCAGGCAAGAAAGAACCTACTTTATGAATAAATATCCTTCAAATAACTCACTCACAGCAGGAGAAGCAAATCTAGGAAAAAAATAAAGGAAACCAGAAACTTAATAAGAAACTTATTAGCATGCCTCAGAGAAAGAAAAGACCAGTGAGGTCTGACTCAAGCAAAATCAAACTTCACATTAAACAGATTGCACCATTGATTGAGCCCAAAGTCTTGACTTTTCCTGGTAAAAGAACATGACAATAAACTGATCTCGTACATCCGTTAGATTGAGTCTTTCATGTAATGCGTCAGAAGGTGTTTTTCAGCACATCCCATTCTGACAACATTAATCAGCAAAGCCCGTATCAAGACAGAAAATTTATAGAATAGAATTGCAGGATTATTATTGAACCAGAGGCCCTGACACAGCGAGAGCCTACCTATGGGGCCTAAGTGCATGACAAGCTAGGTAAGGTGTTTTTCTGGGAGGCTGTGATTTTTTCTGGTACAAATGAAACAAAGAAAAAATTACTGGAGCCGTGGAGGACTGAACCTCAGCTAAAATTAGGGGACTTCACGCCAGAACTGGAGGCCCTCAAAATACTATTTTACTAATATGGATTGTCAAGGAATTGCTCTGTCAGTTTAAGATACATTTGCTATATTAAAATCCAATACTACTACAAATTATGCGTCAAGTAGAAACAAAAAAAAAAAGTTGGCAGGGAAATTATATAAACTTTGAGATGAGCTGAGTATATACCTCTTCACCATTATGGGACTTTTCAATGCTAAGGCTCTTCTCTGGCTTGCAGGTGTGACTTGATGAACCCTAACCAACTGATAAATCCAAACCAGCGTGAGACATCCATGGGGAACCAGTCTCTATTTCCAAAGGGCTGCAGAGGTGCAAGGGCAGTGTCACCCAGGCCCACCGCAGTGCCACCACGTGCTTTGGGCTTCCTTGTGCTGCCTGCTCCTGGGTGCAGCTGGTAGGCTGGACAAGCCAAGGGACAATTATTTATTTCATTCAACAAAATGGTCTTTGGGAGTGTGGAAGTTCTGTTCAAAATCTTAAAATTATTTAAATACAAACTCTCTGTTCAAGTATATTTAGAGGATTTCCAAGAAGATATCATGAAATGCCTTCTTGTAATATTCCTAGTGAGGTTTACTACGACATATATGTTGTGAGAGAGACAGAAATAACCAAACTTGAAAGATTGCTTTTATGTTCCCAAGCTTTTCTAATGACTGAAAACAACCTACATTTTCAAATCCGCTATCCCTTGACTTTTCTATAAACATTCAGTCAGAGATAGATATCCACCATAAAAAAATATGAACCCATCTGGCCAAAAATGAGAAAAGTTATAAGTGATTTGACACCAGGGGCTTTTCAGGGAAGGTTTTCAATTTGCCGGGGCTCCTATTACCTGGTGTTTATGTGATGCAAGATGCCCAAAATGCTATTATTGCTAAAATGCTATTGTAGCATACAAATATTAAACATGTAAGTTGTTCAGGCAAGTAATTCATAAATAGGTAGGAAAAAAAGTGAAGTCTTTCCCAGTGAACTGACATGTCCCTATACTTACTACTTTTAGGTAAATTAATGCAATAATTTGGACTACTCCTTCTACCATAGGAAATTCTAATCTAGTTTAGAGCAAGGCATCAGTCCTTGCCAGGTCAAAGATTTCAATTTACCCAAAATGAAGCCAGTTCCTGCATATTGATTGCTCTCCCTAGCTGTAAATTATCACTGATTACTTTGAGAGCAGAAGCGTTGATAGTTTCCTGCCATTCCTGACCTCACTGAAATTAAGTCTATAGTATAATTTTGTGTTTATAGCAACTAAAATATGGCTGGAGTACCTCAATGTTTCAAAGTTGTTGTTTTCTTTTTCTTTAAAGAAAACCCTACAAAAGATACCAATGTGAAATTCTTTTTTGGTCAGTGGTGTTTTATTGAAGTGAATAAATTTGTTCAAAAGTAAGTTCTGGAGGACTGATAATCCTTTAAAATACGTACATAGAATTCATGTCAGTGCTCTTAATGCGCAATGCTTAAGAATTTAGGGTTCCTCCACATGTGAGGCTTAAGCACCTTCAAGGATTTTGAAAAGATTCAGTGGTGGTAGCTTGGGATCCATACTGAAGTACAACCCCTAGCCCCTGCTTGTCCAGAGAAGCTCAGGCAGTAACACCAAATCCATGTTCTGCCTGTTCAAACTCCCTCAGATTATTTCCTTACAAACAGATTTCCACATTTCCACAAAGAAATCTCAACCACAAGATACTGGTCCCCTGTTGGGCAGTTTCTCAGAGAAGCCGAGCACCAACCTGGCACAAATCCTAACCTGTAGGGATTTCTCTAATAAAGAACTGGAGCATCTTAAGGGGGTAAAGGAGGGAGGACTGCACATTGTAGCTCGTGTTCAGTTGACTGAATGAGTACAAGCTTTCAGTTCCCAGAGCTGTCAATCTGATCTTTTTCACAGATCAGTTTTTTCTATCTTAAGAATACACATTTCCATGCTAGACCAAATTGTAGTGTCTCTTCTCAAGTAAAATGGGATCAAAAGCATCAGTATTGTCAACCAGAAATAGACTTTGTTACCCTTTTCGTTTGCTTTTAAATTGTGTATGGGAAAAATAATGTGTCCAGAAAAACAGAAATAGAGGGAAGAACAAATAGCTGAAAGCTCAAACTCCCTCTTTTGGGGTCTTCTGTCAGCAACACCAATGCTGCTAAAGTAGCTCTCGTAATCTGGCTTCTTCTGAAAAGTAGAAAGCGAACAGCACAGTCAAAATCAATATTTTACTAAAGGATCTTTTGCATGCTGGTGATACTAAGTAATTAAACACATAAAGTATTAATTTATATTTTCACAATCCTTTCTCCATTCTATAGGAAGAACTAATACTATGTGCAGACAGAATCAATCGTCACGGGGAGAATTAAGTGGCTACATATGAATGAATAACCATTGCTGTCAAATATTGATAAATGAAATAACATCTCAGAAGAAGACCTTTGCAACAAAATCACATAGAGAAATCTATGCATAACAGAGGATGATACAAAACCCACTTCATTATCACTTCTAGGGAAAATATTTTTAAAAATCTTAAAATCTGCTTTCTTAATTCTATAAACTAATAAGTGGTGCAAACATGCAAATCTGCAGCGTACCATCTGCTGTTCTCTAGATGATTATGCCATTCTCCTGAGACGTAGTGAATAATGAATTTGCGTCGTGTTGCTTTATATATTGTTTGTGAGGTCATAGCTGAGGCCTGCTTTTCTATGTAAGAAGCGAAACTATAGTCACAGCAGCAAATTCCCAGACAAGGTTTAGATTCAACAATGCCAACTAATTTGGAGCTCACTGTATACATGTGCTTCTTATAATTCTGCTGGTTGTAAAAAAGAGCAGAAGGTGTAACCAGAGTTGATCAAGGTGAGGAAAGTTCACTGGCACACTTTGAAATAAATTGAAGAAAGAGGGTCTTTTTCATTTGACTGCTTATTTATGGTGTCATTTTTAAAAGGAATTTAACTTTATAGAAATCCAGGCCTCATCTAGCCTGAAGAAGGGAGTTGCTGGGGGGAATGTGAGAAGGGGGAGCTCCATCACAAGTACCAGAGCGCTCAATCTCAGAGCTGGTGACAATAACGAAAGTCCTTCCAGGGCCTCCTGTGAGCCTAAGGACAGGAGCTGAAAGCCGAGTAACAAGGAGGGAAAAGGAGGTTTTGACAGACAACTTAAATACTCTTGGATTTTTTGCCATCAATAGCTTAATACTGCAAATTAATGTGCAGTGTTGAGAACCACAGGGTGGTTCTCAAAGTGAAATGGTGAAAATAAGGAATGTGGGGTTTTTTTCCTTCAGTAAAGGAGAAGTATTAGTAGTTTGAGGGCTTTTGCCATATCACATCTGTAGCCTTTTGAAGTGTGCTGAGCTCAAGCTGCAATCAGAAGCGGGGTCAGCTGATTTAGATGAGTAGTGCTCGGTACAGTCAATACAGCCGTGTTGGTTTATACCTCCTGGAGGTCTGGACCGTTACCTGTTTGTCATTGAAAGAGTTTTGGGTTAGCAGGTAGCAAACACTTACTAGAAAAAAATTATTGATAATAACTCCTCGGAGCAACACTCTTCCTAAAGCAGGAAGAACAGCAAGCTGCAGCAGAAAACGTTCATCTGATCAGAATAGGCATTCAACAAGACACTCCACCATCCATATCCACTTAGTCCTTAATACTGTTTTAAAGTAGAAGTATACTCTTCAAAGTATAAAAGACTGGAAATATGCAGTAGAAATTTCTTTATTAGGGAAGGATTTTTTCCTCTGTTATGTTACCTTCAAGTGGATGAAAAACTTGTGCCTGCGCCTATTAGGCGCAGCCCTTAAAGGTCTAACATTTCTTTTTCCCCAGAAAAAACAGCATTCTAATGCAGCACTTGCTTCTTAGGCATGAAGAATTCAGACTGAAACTGCAGAAATGTTAATCGTAAGACACTACTGAGGAAGAGCAACCAAAAATGTCCAATCTTGTCATCAAATTTGGAGTCAAAATCATTGTGCTCCCTCCTGGAACTCGCACCTCTAATGGGACAGTTAGGAGAAAACATGCAGGGAAAATCCTTTTATCAGTGCAGAATTAATTTTAATTAATGGAAAGATATGTTTTTCTCCAGACTGCCTTACCATCCAGAATATACATATAAAATTGCACCACCAGCGACTTTCATTTATGCTCTTACTGTCGCCGAGTTTGAGCATTTTTGTCTTTTCTCTCAAGTGAGAATTATTGCTGCAATTTTACCCAAGACGTTTAAAGGAATTAAGCTCTGCATTGCTATTAGACAGCAGCAGGATGTGAACGTCTATGTTCTCCAGGTACCTCTGAAAGTCCCATCAGTTGTTGTTGGCTGTACCATCATACTGCTGGAGACTTAGAAGAGGATATGTCTCGATGGTCACCCATTATTTAGCACAAAGGCTGAATACTGAAATATGCTTTTGTGTCTGTGTTTGTCTCAATTTGTTTTATGATATTCTTTTATAGGGCCGATATTCTGCAGCAAAGGAGAAAAAATGTCTGTAATGAGACAAAACTTTGTGAAGACGGGTAGCATCTACATTACACAGGCAGGAGCTTCCCTTGGAGACCTTCACATGAATTCCTGCCACAGACAAGACAGGAAACTTGTCACGTGCTGCAGAACTGCCTCACTGTGCACCTGGCATTTCAAAACAAGTTCAGTGCTTAGGTTCAGCAGACTGGATCCCACGCACCTCTTCTTTGGTTTAGTCGTTTTCTTCTCCTCTTGTTTTGGGCAGTGTTGCAGAGAACCCTCTTTGGGGACCAACTTTCCTAAGCTAGGCATGACTTCAGTCATGGGACCCCTCAGGCTCAGTGAAATAAAACAAACAGATGTTTCAAGTTTTGGAAGGAACGTAACAGTGGAAATAGAGAGTGATAATGCTGTCAAGATCCAGCTTAATCTAAAAATTACTAGTCAATTCTTTCTGCTACACAGTACCAGATTCATTTTTCTCTAAGTCTAGTTGCAAAATCTAATTCTTAAAGTTGTCCATTTCATTTCTTAGATCCCAAAGTGATGCATGTGAGGAAGGGGGAACCATTAGCTTTATGGCATGCCTTTATTTATTCTTTTGCCCAAAATTGACACTTTGCCTAGCACAGTGTATACGCCAGTTTAGATCACAAGGTTTAGCAGTAAGATCCTCTTTTCTCTTCTGTTCAGTGCCTAACACAATTAAGTCAATTATTTGTAGGTATTTCCTAAGTCCAAGTAATTAGGTAAAGAAAACACAGAGTTTGAAGATAGAAGCTAACCCAAACTTCATTTTGGCATTCATTCTGGTTATATTGTTGAGTTTAGAGGTCACACATTTTGGTGTTTAAACACGTTTAATGTAGGGACACCTCCAAGGAGGCTTCTGTGAAGGAAGCCCTTGGAGCACACCAGCAGCTAGTGCCAGTGCTGGCAGAGCCCGAGGGCTCTGTCCTTGTCAGTCCAACCAGGTACAAGACGTAATGTTAGTGAAAATAATTTGGCACTGGTCTATGATTACAAAAAGACCATCAAAGTTGGAAAAAACTATTATGTAGTTGGGAAACACACACATTTGTGTATGTAATCAAATGTTCAGTGGGGCTTGCAAAAGTCTCCATTTTGAGTGATGGACCCTTGATATAGCACTAATGAAAACACTTCTGTTCTATATTTCCTGTGTGTACCTTAATTTCATTTATGAAAATGAAGGCTTGATTGTGTATTTTCCTCTGCCATTTGGTAGCCTGCCATCAAAATTCTAAGTGACATGACACACAATAGATTTATGCGCCATGAAGCAGGCACAGTAGGGGCTTGGGGTATTTGTGTTTTATTTCCAGTCAAACAATACACAAGGGGCTGTCACACTAACAAGGTATATAATGATTGACTTGCTCAGCCACTCTGAGACCTTTACGCTGATACAACCGAAATCTCAATAAACAGGAAATTTATATTTGAACAGCTGCTTGTTTTGAAATGCTGTGCTTTATTTGCTTCCTTTTCTGAGCAGTACATATGGTTCATTCCTATTTAATTGAAAAAAATATTTCATTTGTTCAAGTTGAGCCATACTTATACATAGTAAAGCTCTTAAACTGAGGTTTTGCTTTGTTCTTTTCACAATTCTCTTTATTTATCACGTCATTTGGCCTTTTGATATACACAGTTTGCAGACTATCCTTAGCACTGTAACTCTGAACTCTAACGCTGCAACTCTCTTCTATTGGGGGCATCATAATACAGAAACACCAACACAGCCATCCTGTTGTGCAAAATCCATAGAATAATTTAACCATTGTGTTACTTATGGGCTCGTTAAACGTCAGACTCACAGCCTTATAATGGTGTCTGTGGTCCTTTATCTCATACAACAATCATAAGAAGATAAAGTCTTCTTTACATACATAAAAACGTCAGCAATGTCATCCCTGAAGCTTGGTTGTGTGAGTTTCGGGTGCAGAGGTGCTGCTCAGAGCCCTCTCCAAACCAGTCTAGAACAGATTCAGAGACGTGTAAGCTAGGGCTCCCCTGCTTTTACTTGCTCATCCGTAAAAATTAACATTAAGCAATTATGCACCTGAAGTAAGGCAACAATTTCATCTTTTAGCCATGAGGAGGGTTTGATCCAGGTAATTTATTTTTATCCTCAAATTCTGAGGCATAAAGTCCTGCTTTGCAAGTATTAGGTTTTGCACAGTGCAATTTTAATTCCTTAGGCAGCAGGGATAGACTTCTTGCTACTGTACCTATTACACAACAGTTCAGCTGAGTTTGGAAGGCACAAAAGTTGCCATTTGTTCCTCATCGAGTGCTTCAATCCATTTTACAGCTCGTCTCCTGGTCTGAAATGATGAGGGGCATCGGCCATGACAGTTACCATGATCTTCGCAACAGGCAGGTTATGCAACTTCAGCACACGCAGCAGGAGCTAGTGCCTCCACCATGAAAGATTTAACTCAGTCTATACACACACTCTTTGTGGTTTCATTAAATATAAAGCGTGAGTTTTAAAACTTGAAAGTCTTCCTGTCGTTTTTCTGTGCCCACGCATTTGAGCCAAACAACGGGGCTCTGTGAAAAACAATCACTCAACTACTGAGCATTTGGGAAGTGAGGAGGCACAGGGCAAAATCCTCAGCCATGATAAATCAATACTCCCTGATTTATATTAGCTGAAGTTCTGGCAGTGCAAGTCTCTGTGTAAAGCAGCCATGCTAGATGAAGTGAGGAGGCGTGTGCCACCCTTTCACCATAAAGTGAGGCCCAGCAGTCAGCTTCTCATCTCCTAAAATCCTTTTATAAGAATCAAAACAGGCTCCTGCATGAAGAGTTCAGGTTAGTTTGTCCCTGAGCAGTGATCTATCTCTTGTATCTTTTAATTTACATAAGAATACGTGGGTAATAAATCATTTCTGTCATGTGAGATGTGCAACGTTCATTGAAATTCACTGGCAGCAACTGAAGAAAACATACCTGCAACAGGCAGCTAGGCTAAACCTTGTGGGTGAGCTCTTCTGGGTGCAGATGTGTAGATCTGTATCACCCAACACTCAACTAAAAAAGTCTGGCCACTGTCTGGTTCTGTACCAATAAAAACGGGAGAGAGGGACACATGGAAAAAATTGACAAAGGTACAACTGAGCAGACATCATTTCCCCTTTTGAACCTGTGGAGCTTCAGCCCATTGATCTTTTTCCTAGCACTGGATATTTCTCTGAAAGGAGGTACTCTCAGCACAGGTAAAATTCCACTAACAGCAGGAGCTTTTTTGTATTGGGCAGCACTGACTGCCCCTGTGGGTTGTTTTATCCTTACTTAACCATTTATCTTACTGTGATGTTGCTTATATTTTGCTTTGATAACAATACGTAAGTGGGTAGTTTAAAGGCAGGGCTTAATATCTCGTTGTCTATGTTACCCAAATGACACATCCTGTGCATTTTCAGAGAGGCTGCAGGTCAACAAAATGCTTCTCCTTAAACACAATGAGCAACCTACAACTGTTGCCAAACTAGCAGAAGCCCCCTCACGTTTTGCCAGCAGGGCAACCTTCTCATCTTCTCTAACTTTTTTGCCTTTTTTCTGTTTTAACATTTCCCTGTCTTTCAGGGTGGCCAGTGGAGGGAGTCGGCAGCACATTCCCCCTTTTCCATGCTCAAACTGCCCTTTCGATGCTCCCAGTCCATAACAGACTGTAATATTCAGCGACGTTCTGCACTGGCAGCTTTGCTGCCTGAGGCACAAAATTAGGTTTGTTTTGTCTTGCAGTGGAGCATATATTTGCAATCCACGATTCACCTCAAAAGCCATAGCCAAACTAGCAACAGCAGATTTGGGAGCTGCTGGGATTAAATCAGCTGCAAAGACAAAACAAACCAGAAATGAGCTTGTTGCTGGCCAGAGGAGCAACAAGAAACAATTAGCTGTAGATTGGGATGTCCCAGGGTCTCTGTGCCTATATTGATGCCTATATCGCATGCTATATTGTGCCTATATTGCATGCTCTAGTGGCAGAGATTGTAGGTTGGTTGTTTGTGGGGTTTTTTTGGTTTTTGGTTGGGTTTTTTTTGGTGTGCGTATGGTTGCACTCGGTGATCTCAAAGGTCCTTTCCAACCATGAAGGTTCTATGATTCTATGATAGTGGTAAATAAAATCACAACCAAGTGCTTGCTCCTTTTCCTACAATTCTTTTCCCTCGAGCAAGGCATCCTCAGACAGGTACATCCCCCCTCCCGTGCTCCCACGCATCCCTTCCTCAGCCTCGGCACTGCCAGTGGGTCCCCGCACCTGGGACGTGTGGAGACCAGCTGTTGTGGGGCTGGGAGGCAGTGGTGAGCCTTTTGGGACAGCTGAGCACACGTTCCCCATGCCTCTGGGGCTGCTGTGGGGGGAACAGCTTGCTAAGCCAGAGCCCCCAGGGGTGGCCGGGCTACAGAGCGATGCTACTCAGCCTTTTCAGGCTCTGCATCCATATGCACAGGGGACAGCCATGCCGCGTTTTATAGGCACGCTGAAAGCTTTAGCCCACTGAGAGAGGCCCTTAAGTCTTCTGCATTGCTTTTTCTGTTACCTGTGCAAAAAGCCAAAGCAGAACTATTTTCTTTCGTTGTAGCATGGATAGCAGGGGATGAAAAATAGCCTGGAAGCCTGTAACACAGGTTTCTCAGCTGAATGAAGTATTTGCTCTCATCAAAACTCAGAAATACCTAGACTCAGCTTTGGATCCTCACCTTCCCTGAAACACAAATGTGCTGGTGAGTTTAACCCCTAGGTTAAAACTAGGAAAAAACCCTTGCAAGCTTCTTCCCAGAGATTTGGGGAAGGGGGAGGAACAACTTCTTTTTCTCTACTTACATTGGAGAGCTAACATGAAGGAAAATGATTCTGTGTGATTGCAATTTCTTTGGACAGATATATGAAGTCTGACTTGCCTTTCAGTTCTGAACAAATTGTTCCCTGTATCACTTTCCATTATGAATAGCTTGGGATGTTTGTTGGGTTTCTCCCTGGCTTGCAAATTAAAAAAAATAATATAAAAGTATACTTACTCGTTTAAGTCATCTTTTAATCAACACCACACAAAAATTGCTTCCCTAGATAATTTAAATAGCAGCACTGAAATTCTGATATACACCTTTAGATACTGAATTGAATCAAATGAAATCTAGTTAATGTGGAAAAATACTCCCAAAATAGGCTCTAATGACTGAGGACTTACCAGAAAAATCTTTGGAAATACAAAAATGCAACAAAGCACATTAGATTTCAAGCAACATAGTCTTAGGAGAGTCACCCAAACTCAGTTTGTTCGTATACCAAATAATGCTACACAGTCTCATCATCTTCAGGGAAGATCAGCCTTCAGGTCCTACTCTGAGTAACATCCCTGTTTGAGAAAGGTACAGCCACAAACACTCAGATCCTACTGAAGTCAACGGCACCTAAATGATATTGGCCTGTGGGTATGTGAGTCAGTGCTTTCCTGAACAGGTGTGGGTTTCATCTGGCTTTAAAAGCATCACCTGGCAGAGGGTTTAAGTGAAAGCAGCTGCTGTGAACCAAACTGCAATATCAGTTTTTAAGATGCTGTTCCTCTATATTCCTCATAAAGGCTGAAGAAATAAAGAAGTGGTGCTTTAGTCTTTGCTGGTATAAAGCCTTTGCCTTTATGTTATCTGCTAGGAGTATAAAACATACCGTTCATCCAGGTTCTCTATCGATTCACCTTCGAAAATTCTTTGTTCCGTAATTATTAATTTTTGTTGTTACTTTAATATTTGTGTCCTGTTGAACTCCAAACATCTAAATCAATACATTTTTATCTTTTGAGCAGCTGACAGAGCAGGCATGTATTGGAGCAAAGGTCATGCCACTAAAACTTGTCTCTGCATGCCAAGGTAACTGCTGGACTCTTAAATTGCTGGTACAGTCGCTAAAACATTTCTAGCCAACAAACCGATTCAGACATCTTTGAACTGTCCCTATTCAGTAATTAAGTAGTATTATTTTACATTACAAATAGGAAGTGAAGGCCAAGGGTCCCATCCAACAAGCTTTGAGGCTGGATGTCTCAGTGACTTACTCCAGCCTCCACAGAAAATCAGTGCAGAGCAGGGACTTACGCTCATATTTCCAGCAGGAGTCTAACTCCTTCACAGCAACTGCTCAGGGAAGTGAGCAGTATATTTATATTTAGTCCACGCTACTCTAAATTTACCTCACAGCCTCCTAACACTGTGAACCTACGTGTAGTTTAAGAGTCTGTCACAAAGGTTATCTGAAACCTCATTCTCTTTTTCATAGATAAAGCTCTCCTAGCAGATGCAGCTTTGACATAAAGCAGGCAAGAATTTCAGATATGCTTTCCTGAGTGTTAGCAAAAGAGGCTTGAAACTTTGCTACCAGGAGGAAGAAAGGCTTGCAATTGCTTCAGAGTTGCAAATCAGCAGCAATTACCATTGGTGGCATTGGTCTCATTGGTATTGGTGGGATGGCAAAGGTACAAAACCAAGGTGAGTCCAGACACAGACCTATCCCTTTCACTAGCAAACCTCAGAAATGGATTGCAGTGCAGTTGCAGCTGAGCTATTTTATGATGCAGTACAAGCTTTATAGGCTGGAAAAATTACAAGAAGGCTCGGGTTCTCAAAAGATGCAGGGAGTTTTAACATTTTGGCCAGACTGAGATGTCTCCAGAGGTCCAGAGCTCCAGAGAATAATGAGCTCCTGTCTTACAAATAAAAATCTCTATTTTGAAATTCACAGATGGGAGCTCCCAAAATCAAAGTCATTTTCAAATGTTGTGGTCACAATATAAATTCTTGCTCTGTTCTTTTCTTAAGCCTGAGAACTATATCTATTTTTGTGTGTGCGCATGTACAGATTTGTGTTTGAATACTCAATACTGTACGCTCTAGTCACCATATAACAAGTAATAATTGCATTGGAACTGTAAGAACAACCTATCCCTTTGTATTTTAGAAATTCTTTTTTCCCTGTAGACAGATGGCCACTTTGCTTCAGGTCATTGCTTGAGATTCCTTTTTGTACCATGAGGTTATCGATCAATATACAGGGATGGTATTGGCCATGCTAGATCACTTAGCAAGGAGGATCATGTAAAATTTCCTTCCTTCAAACCTATTCAGACAGAAGAAAAATTAAATATAAACTGAACATTTTAAGGCTCCATTAAAGGTTTGCCCAAGTTTGAGGAGAAAATTTAGGTCAACTCACCTATCCCTTAAGCACTTCTTAGAGTTCATTAAAATAAATAAAAAAAAAATTAAAAGGCAGTGCAAACTTCTAATGGTTATAACCATCACTTAGAAAGGATGAAAGCAACCTTATAAACTGATAAGTCTGTAAAATATCACATAGGGAATCTCAAACCCTCTGATTCTCCTAGCTTGTTTCCTAGAGATGGCCAGCCATAGGAAATAAATAGAAAAATGGCATTAATCTGTTGTTATATTTTACCCACAAGCCTATTTACTTAATATTTTCTTACTGCAGGAGCTGTAAAATGAAGATGTTTATGGCTTGTATGAAGCTCAATAAGGATGATGATTCATCTCTAGAACAAATGTTTGGACATAAAAAAAAAGAAGATTCAAGAAATGACGTCTGCCCTAATATAGATCCCTCCGTGAAGAGTACTGTCCCTACCTCCACCACTGACTGACTCAGCTCACCTTTTTACTGGTGAGCAACCACCAGACCACTTACTTACTCTTCTTCTAGACTTTCCTGACACGTGTAAGTATAGGTCTGTAAGGCTTCTTCACATTAGTTAATTAAATTTGCCACGGTCTGTGCTCTGGCACTGAGACCTACAGGCACGGACTAGCCCTGTCCATGCCCTTAAACTCTCCTAGCCTCCAAAAGGTCAAACTGCCTTTTGGGAATTGCTAGCTCCTGAATCACTCCATGACTGTGAGCTGTTTTCTGTGGGTCACAAGTGTGCTGTTCACGGGCTGTTGCAGCAATAGCAATACAGACGATCAGGTGCTTGGGCCCTGGAGCCTTCCCTGGCACCGCTTAATTTCCTTGCATAGATGTAGCCGTCTGCTCAGCCCAGCTTTCCCCAAGTTCATCGACTTTTCTTCTTTTGCTCTCAAAAGCAGAGGTGGTTTCCCACAGCTTCCCAATTCTCATCACCTTTGTAACAGTAAGGGCAAATCTTTCCTACATGGTAAAGAAGGACATTATATTTAGGCATGAACAAGAAGATGACTGATTAGGGGCCTGAGATAATCACTTATTTGATCTTTTAACAGCTGCAAGAGTTTTAAGGAAGGCACAGTGAGGGACTGCCAAAAGAAACAGTGTCTGACATTTTTGAGCATGGTCCAGACATGTCTCCACCACTGGGCAAGGAGAAGTAAACCCAGGAGAAGAGAGACCCAGTGCATGTCCTATGGCTGTGATGTACACATGACCACAAGAGACCAGTTTACCACCAATTAATGACTAGCCCTTGCCAGGTGACCTGCAAAAACTGGCTCTGGGTTCCCCCTTGCCTGTGTCAAGTACAAAACAAAACACAACACAACAGCTGAACACAGTCAGAAGTTAATGCCTTCTAATTCAGTGGTGGGGAGGACTAAATGCTTTCATGAGCTGTGCAAATGCAGCTTTCTAATCTACAGTAACTCCATCTTTTTGTGTTTTTGCTGACATTCCCTAAGATGAAAAGATATTAAGGATCTTTTGAGCAAGAACAACATGGAAAAGCAGAAAAAGAGGTATCACAGCTCACGGAGGTGACACTATGCTTTGAATTCTCATCTACAATCAAACCAGTTTGCACAGTTTTCTGCCCATGAAGGAAGGGCTAACAGTACTATATATGAGATTTATATCAATTGCAGTGATATAGTATTACCAAACAATCCCTCCATAAATAAGGATCACATCCAGAAGAAGTCTTAACGACTACCTATGAGAAATGTAGAGGAGTAAACATCAAAGTACGGAACTTTAATTAAACCTCTAATACAGCTAAAAGCCAGTTTTGGAAAAAAAATGGCTGGATTACAAGAACACATTAGATGACTAAGGAAATCTGTTCCAATGGAAGTGAAATCTTGTGCTTTTAATGAAAAAAAAGAAAAGCTTTTAATTGGAAAATGATAGTGACACTTGTCATACATAAAGTGTCTGGCTTAGCAAGATTTGTTGATCTCAGATACATCATCAGATCAGTAAAGATTCAGAATAAGAATGTGCTTCAGAGTTTCCCAGGATCACAGCAAAAAGTCCTAACCCGCTGAGAAATCATGTACTTCCTACTTCTAGCTAGGTATAGTTACTATATTTCACATATATATATATGTATGTATGTATATAAATATATATATAAAAATATATATATATGTATGTATGTATATATATGTGTGAGGTGCTACACATTTGTTCTTTATCTTCTACATGCAGCTCTACAAATAAGAGACACCTATTTCAATGTTGACCTTCATCAACATTACTCTGACATTCATAAAAATTCTATTCAGTTTCCTTCAGTACATACTTTCCTATTAATTCACAGTGCCTATTGATCTAGGAAACACTTCATTATTGCTTAGCCATTGACTAATGATTTAAGTTAATACATTGTTCAGTCAGCTTAATATTTTTAAGTTCTGAAACTTAAAACCTCTAGATATAAATGAGTATATCACAGGCTCTGCAATAAGGAGATGGCATTCTGTGGAGAATGTTAATGGGACCCCACAGAAAACCACTTTAATGTATTATGTATGGACAATTTGAATTTTGGAAGGAAACATAAAAACTAATGAGTAACATTAAGCTTAAACATTAAAAAGCAAGCCATTGTTATCAAGCATTATAAAGGCAACAGCATTATCAGAAGTATCAAAAGTTACAACTTTATTATGAAATAAACTCTATCCCAATTACAAGTGTTACAAATTACAAGCTTTTTCATTATTTCTAACAATTTTAGATTCCTGTCTCTCTCTTCCTCTCTTCCCAGCTTTCATAGAATCATAGAATATCTTTCCTCACCTATGTTCTATATTTTCAAATCCGTGTTGCTAGTACATCTAATTCCTTTTGCCGTAGATCAGCTTTGCTTCTCCGTTTGACTTGACAGCCTGGTTTGAAAATTCCTCTCCCTGTCTTGACAAATGGGCATCAATCATCTGTTTCCTCAGTTTACCTTGTTCCTGTGCCCAGATCACAAGCATAGATAACCCTCCTTCTGCTCTTCAGTGTCTCCTGCTCCCCCCTTTCTCTTCCTTCTCTTATCACACGCTCATGAAGTTCTCCAGACCCTGCTTCTCTCCACTCTCACTTCTTTTTTCGCTCTCTCCCATTCCAGGGTCTGTCCTCCTGACCCACAGCACATCCTCACCTCCTGTTTCCTCTGTTCCTCCTCTCCCCAGCCTGGGCAACACCCTCTGAATTCATTCCTTTCTTCTTCAGTTCTTCAGTTCTGCTGCATCCCTGGGCAAAAAAAACCACCTCTATACTTCTATACTTTAACTGAATCCCGCGTTTCCAGAGCTGGCAGCCTTTCACCACCTTTGATTCGCCTCTTCAGCTGTCTTTTCCTTTTCCTCCTTCGTTTCGCCCTTCCCAACCGTACACTTCTCCTGCTGTGCAGAATTTCACCAACTTATTTTGAGTTAAAATTGACAGGTTTTTCAAAACTCCTTCCCTTCCAAGACTTTTCTTCTTCTGCAGGACATGTAGGACATATAATCTGCAATACTGATTCTAAGCAGACAATCATCTCACTAGTTTCTCCCAAGCTTGTCTTTTAATCCAGCCGGCAATCTTTCACTCCCTCTTTATTATTTCTATTTCTCAGTTTCCTCAGGATTCTCCACCTCACAATATAAGCATCTTTTTAAAAATAAACCACCTTTGACTCCACTCTCCTCTCTACCAGCCATCCCATCTACCTTTTTTGTCTGCCAGTGTATCCTGGAGGTCTTCCAACCAAGTTCAGTCTTAAGCCCTCTTTTTTCTAACTTCTTTCCTTTGCCCTCCAGTGAAGAAGATACATTTTCACCGAAGTCCCCCATGAATCATTCTTTTTAAAAGCCAGAACTAACACCCTTTGTCACCCTCTCCAACCTGCCTGCAAGACTCTTCCTCTTGGAATGCTGCTCTCCGTGGACTTTGTTTGACTCATCTGTGTCTTGATTCTCCTCTTTTCCCTCTAACCGCACTTTCAGCGTACCTTTCAAAGGATTTTCCTCATTATTCCCTCTAGTTTTCTACAGAATCCTTCTACACCTGGGCTCTGTCTCTGTTTCCTTTCATGTTGTCTCCAGATAATTCATTTACAGATAATTATATGGATAATCAAATTCCAGATAATTTCATCTGCAAAATAAATAAATAAAGTACCTGCTCCATGTTTTAGCCGTCTGCTTAAGAGTGGCAGGATCAGAGCAGGGCTCTTCATCTTTCCCTCTGACATTTTTCCCTTTTCTCTGTTACTGTGGAAATACCACTGTCCTTCCTCTTCTCCAGCCCCTCAGGTCCATAGCCTTGGCAAAGCCTTTAGCTTAATTTCCCATTGATTCTTACTCCCTCTTTTTACATTACAGTTATAAGTTACATGCTTTTATTCTCATTCATAACCTAAAACACTCCTCCAGACTCTCACCATCTCCCATCTTGATTAACATCATCTTCTACAAATTTGTCAAATATAACATTGCCACCTATTTCCATTCATAACATTACAGTGAAGAAAACTTTCCTAGCCTTTTGCTCTGAGCATGTGATTTCACTTTTCACAGCCTTCCCCCTCTTCATTCACACCAAACATCAGCTTCTTGTCTTCATTCTTCACAGCTTGTCTCCACAGTATTTATCATCTTTCGTATACTATAAGTGACAGTAACATTTAACACCCGTTCCCACAGTACGCTTGGCAGGAACAGGCTTTCAGGGCCAAAAACAGAAGAGAGGTGAATTAACATCCCTTGCATGAAGCCGACGGGATGTGCCCAAGCGCCGACAGAGCCACTTATCCTATCTTTGCTGGTAAGGAAGGGAATTTACTCCTCTGTAGCCTGGGGAGCTAAAGAGAGCCTAATTAATGCAAGATAAAGTAGGAAGAGGCGTCTCTTCTGAATCAGCCCCTCAGCAGGTGGTAGCGCGCGGTGAAGACAGAGTCCAGGAGCCAGAGGCAAAGAGCCACTGGGCTGACATTGGCAGCATTAGTCTGTGTCCAGCTGTAAAATATCTGTCAGCCATCAGAAGTACCCCTAAAAAGCTAAAGATGGAAATGACTGGAACTCAAAGATGTGTTGGTAACAGAGAGCTCAGGTCAGGATGCTATAACAGAGTGTGCCAAATGATCTCCAGATACTCAAACAGCTCAGTACAGCTAGCAGCCAAATTTTTTTCCAAAGTCAGAGCTGAGCCAATGCCAACAACCAAAAGGGTCTTACAAAAATATTGTCTGAAGCCATTAGTATGTCGGCCTCCTAGTCTTTCTTTTGAACTGTCCTCCTAAAAATATTCACAAAAGGCAGTCACCGGGCATGGATGCATAAGGCAGCTGAATGAAAAGAGTCTCTCTGTTCATCCCGGCCCATTAGAGCTGAACTGTGCAGTGCACACAGCCTGTCCGCTCGTTCGTCCCTCTTTACACAGATCAGGGCTATTCACCTGCCTGGACTTCATCCTCCGCTGCACATTTTGGGGGACTTTAGGGTCCAGTTTTGAGAGCACCTTCCCCTCATCCTCTAGGCTCAATCTGAAACTTATACCAACAAATGACAGCATTTGAGACCTCAGCTACCTATTCTGTGGATACATGCAGATACAAAATTATGAGAGCTTAATACCGTCATTCGACCTTGAAAATTTTCTAGCGTCACTTCTGAATTGGTTTTCCGTTGGTTTGTCCATTAATTGCAAACTGTCTGGGCATTTGAGTTAAAAAAGCCTCATACACAGAAATGGGCATTTAGTCCAAACAGAGACTGAACAAACCTCAAAGGTCTGCCCTCCTTCGGTTGTGATGGTTGTGTTTTTCATTAACTTTATTTCTTTCTGGTGTGTATATTTTTGCCGTGTAGCAGAATGGACAAAAACTAGGATTGTCCTTATGGTATCCAAAGGTTTTTCAAGCAGAGGAGCCCAACCTGTTTCTGTAAGCCCTGTGCCCAATTGGAAAGTTAAATCAAGTCGCTTATAAATCCATACTGGTTAAAAAGGAGGAGGAAATAAGGAAATCTCCCTGACTGCATCTTCACAGAACGCTTAGGCCCCTCTCCGACTACAAAAGGTGCTTTTAACAGGCTTGTAGCCTGTAGCGAGAGCCCTGAGGAACCCGGGCGCAGCCTGCAGGGCTGGCCAGCTGTGCCCGTGAACAAAGCCAGGCTCCAGGCACGGTGGCTCACGCCGGGGGTGGATCAGAAAAACCCCTGCCTTCCCGTTTCTCCCTGGTGATAAGTGAAACCGCTTGCAAACAGCGGGACTTCACGCCAGCTGAATCCCCCTTCTGCGGCAATATTGCCGACGCTCCCGTTTCCTAAGGTCCTGCTGGTTTGAAACACTCTGGTTTTAGTTGTCTCTCCTCCTTCACAGGGTGACCAGGAAGGTTTATCAGCAATTTAGTGTGGAGAGAAAAGGGGCAGGGGCAGCGAGCTGCCAACGTTAGGCTATTAGACGAGAACACATCCCCCACAAGCGCAGTGCCTTCAGGAAAAAAAAAAAAATTAAAATGGAGGGCCTCCCTGCAAAGATCCTTACAGCAATTGAGTCTGAAGAAATATGCCTCCCTCAGGACTCCTCTTACAGCTGCCAGAGTTACGAGGGCCACACGCTGCCACGTTATTAATATGGTGTGTTTAATTAGCACATACATGTTGTGTTGCATTTGTCTTGAAATCGTATGAAGCTACATGCACGGAGCAAACTCCCTGCTTCAAAATGACAAAATAAACCATGTCTTCACCGGGCAGCAAGTTGTGTCAGCAACACACTGCAGAAAAAAAAAAAGGTTGAAAATGAGAGAAGAGAAAAAAATAAATGGGAAACTAAAATAAAGACATACTGAAGGAAGGGAAGGAGTTAATCAGCTTCCTCTTAGGGCACTAAAAATTGAAGGAAGATTTCAAGGCATTAACAGAGTTAGCATTTCTGGAATGTAAAATAGCATTCGTATTACACTAGCTCAATACCATGCTAGGAATCGATATTCTCTGAAATGCAGGAGAATTTAAGAAGGTTGTTGCTTTGTGTAATCATGGTCCTTTCGGTAGTGCTTCCCCATGGGATTTGCAGGCTGATAGTTTCTTATGGAGGGTTGACAACTTTTCTTCTTAACGAATATGAAGGTTCTCTCAGGTCAATGGCAAGCTAATGGGGAAAAAATAATATTTCCAGATCCCAGGGTTCATTAAAGCCTGAAATCTGTACCAAAGAGCGTTTCATAGCTTTCCTTATGTGAGGAGGTCTTGCTCAGCCAGATCAGCAGAGATGTTCCCACTAACCATCCACCCAGTAAATGGGGAGGCGCTGCAGTGTGAGGTCCTTGGCTGGCCCGTCCTTCTTGGCTTGATAGAACCTGAATTTATTTCCTTAAGGGCATGGTTCAAGGTCTGCTGATAATGCTAGCATTTCTCCGAGGAGTTTCAGCAGACAGACAAGTCATCACTGAGGGCCTGATTGTGATTGTATTTATCTGTTTATATTGGAAATTGCTTTACATTCGTTGCCTGCAATAGCATGCATGACCTCAGAGACCTTTCAAAATTAAGAACACTTTATTAATGCAAATATGAGCTCCTCGTGTGTTTTCCTTGTTTGCGCAGTTCCTAGCGGAGTGGGGGTTTTGTCTGTGACTGAGCTCCTAGTTGCTATGGCAATACAAGTAATAAATAAATAGTAAAAATAATACATTAGAATAAAATATTCTGATTTCGTAAGCATGTTCTCTAGAATAGTAATAACAGCATTTCCTACAGTTTAGTGTTTCTGAGCAAGCATCCATCCTGGGGTGCCCCAAAACACTTGTTAACGATGTCGTGCCTTACAGATGCTACAAAATGATAACGCAGCTCTACCACACGTTGCTGCAACTTTTTGGCTGGTCATGGCTTCGATTCTCTGTCGTCAGAGGTGTGCCTGGGAGAAGACAAAGCATCCTAGAGCCGGGCATGTCCAAACTGGTGAGTTTGCACATATGAAGGACAAGCGGTAACTTCATGGGCGTTTCTCTCTGTCCACAATACCATGATGTGCAACGTTTCGTTCAAACGAAAACCCTTTTACACTTCTCTGGCTGTGCAAGGCAGCCACAAAAAAAGCTATAATTTGCATTTATACTCAACTTTAAAGAATATTTTTATTTATCATATAAAGAAGAATTAAGCTCATACAGCTAAGATATGATTTTGCAACATAAAGCTGTAGATCAAGAGTCCTGTTTGAAAGTACTGCAGAATTGATGCTTCCCGAACAATCTCAAAATGACGAGATTTCTCTCTCTCTTTTTTTCAAATGTGTACTAAAATGCATTTCCATTGTAGATGGACATAAGAGTTCTAGAAATTGAAATCATGCAGACAAATAGCATGTTTTCTTCCTGTTTTGCAGGAAAAATAACAAATACTGGTGAAATCTGAAGTGTCTGCAGATTTGTTTCTTTATTGAAACAAAATTATATTTACTCCAATAAGAATGATACGTAAGTACACATAGAGATAAACAGATACGTGCAGATGTGTCTGCATTTACCTCACAGAAACTGCTGCTAGGAATATTTTTAAAATAAAGAAGCATAAACCTTCATTCTTGAACAGTCACAGATATACCTGATAATATCCAGCAACTCCACTGGTCATTGAAATGCTGAAGTATATTTTTGCCTGTTGACACGTTTCTAAAATAGGGTGAAAAATTAAATGTTAAAAATAGAAAGTATAAACATTATTGACCTGCAAACAAAAAGGAAGGTTAAATCCACAGGGTTCAGAGACAGTACAAAGACCTGATGATACTTTGCAGATACAAAAGCAGCTCATATTTCTAAAGTCAAACCCTGAAAAATGAAGTCGATAACTCTATGCATCTTCAGTGCAATATATTTAACTACATAGGACTAAGGACCAGCAGTAACACAGGCAATAGCATATGGGAATTGCAGTTGCTTACTACTGCAAGTTTTAAAACAAAGTGACTTCTGAAACAGTTATTAGCTACAGAAAGCATTTCTGAAGAATTAAAGTACAGCAGTAACAATATAATAATACATAGCTGGTTTTCAGCTATCTCCCAAATGCCTTCTATTTCTCATAGAAGGCCTCAGCAGAGAAAAATGGGAAATATTAAAAAAAAAAAAAAACAAACCACGCATAAATTTTTCCTACCTTTTTCCAAATCTTCTGGTTACAGAAGGCTTTTTCCTCCAACTCACTTCTTCATACAAGTAGTAATATGATTCTACAATCTAACAAACATCCTTTGAAAGAAGACATTACTCGGGAGAAAAGTTAACTTGCAGTTCAACCACAGCCAAAGCGACATTCTGCTCCTCTGCTCCTTCGGGGACAGCAGGTTATTAAAGATCACCCTGACTTTCTCATGGGCAAGCAAGTGGCCAAACATGCAATGGGGGGAGCACTAGGATGTTACCCCCATTTCCTCAGCTCGCACCTTAATCACTGTCTTCTGCCTGATGCTGTGTCCTGCAGGGGTAACATCCCTCCTAAACGTGCCTAGCAGATGACACCTTGAAAAGTAAGTAGGTGAGGTAACCTCTAGGTTGTGGATCCTGCCAAACAGCTGAATGTTTGGTTATGTCAGGACTTTAGGCAATCAAGGGGACGCCTGACCACAGAAAATTGGTGTATGTTACCAGGAGAAGGAGAGACACCAGTGAACTTCAAACATCTGTACTGCTGAGTGGGAGGTACATGAACACAGTGCTGTCGCAGGCACCAAGCCAAGTCTTCCTCCTGGTGGCTCCAGCCCTCAATGTCAGGTGTAGGATACACCTACCAACAACCTACAGAGCTAATTTATCATGACAAGCACAATGATCCAGGAGCAACAGCTGCCCGGCAACTTGTCCCTGCTTTCACTCAGATCAAAGAGACAAGTTGCTTGTTAACAGCAAACCTGTGTCATTTATACTTATTAAGCCTAAAATTCAAGATCTAAAATAGGATCTGCGCAGTCTGTGCAGAGTTAGAATACTCGATATGAGTGGGTGCTGCATGAGCTCTTTGTAGAGCACAACCTGAATTGTAAGGCTAAGTTTGGTTACTCTTTGTCTTTCCTGTTGAGTAGCACATACACCCCAGGGCCACTCACCCTCCCTCTGGACTTTTGGCAAAGGCATCGGGACACCCCTGCAGCAATGATCCACCGAGACGGTTTCCAGGTTTCCCTGCTGAGACCTCATTAAACTGAATAGCGTTCATGCCTGATATCATTCTACATCAATGTCCGCATTAAAGCACCACCTGCAAGTGCTCATCTGCTGCATTTGCACGTGGCTCCCAGCCCCGCGAGGCCACAGCGCGACAAGGAAGCCCCAGTGAGCTCTCCCCTCTCTTCCGCTGACCATGAAGACTGGGGGTTTGGCAAAGGGTTTTTTGAAAAGTTTTACTGCGGATGGAAGGAGAGATTTCTTTCACAGGCCGCTCCACGTGCAGACTGAAAAGGAGAGGAGAAGGCCTGGTCGCTGCGAGGCTGGTGGGGGGGTGCAAGTAGCTGTGGGGGCTGCGGAAAGAGACCTGGTTTGGAGCTCACATCATTGCTACTGTTACTCCCAGCAGAGCCAGAACTCATAATTCCCTCCTTTCTCCGCTAAAACTCTTGAGAAAATGCTCCCCAGCTCCTTAAAAAAATAATCTGCTGGCTTTCTGCTGGCTTGGAAACATAACAAAACCCCAGCACTCGACCTAACCTCAATGTATGTCACTTTTGATATGAATTCAACCTTCTTTTCCACCCAGGATTATACACTCATTACAGAAGGAAGTCCACTCTGTGGCCAACTTGGTTTTTCCCATGGTGGTTGGTACAAGGTACTCAACCAGGCAATGGATCTGTCAGCAAAAGACAATTTGATTTGTCTGCTTCCCCGTCAGAATGGACCCCAGCGCCAAAGCATGGCTCCTTGCCAGACCAAATTGTTACCTGTCGTTTTCCCTGGCCATGTCGCCTGTGGTACCAACGGACTTTGCTGGTTGGATCAAGTCCTCTTTCCTGGAGGTACCCTCTTATTCTGTAACACTATTTCCCTCTTTGAGCCACAGCACAGAGCTCCTGCTGAATTCATGGAGTCCTGCTTGCCTTTGCTCATGATCATTAGGGACTCTCCACCGTGGAACGTGCCCTGGTGGCAGTGCAAGTGGAAGCATCGCCAACGTGGAATTGTTTCTCATCATAGGGGGAAGGACACAGCCTGTTATTTTTATCTTTATAAACCCATCTGGACATCTTCAGCTCACCAGATAATTTTTTTCTGATTAAGGCAGACAGACTCTAACAAAACCCCGCTGGCTTATGTCTTTCACTGCGATGCGGAGCATCTTAATTCCAAGTGTTAGTGGTCAGAGCCAGGCAGCAGCATTTCCCTGCCCCTTTCGCATTCCTACGGCAATGAGCCTGGGCTGATTGCTCTGCATGCAGAAAGCCACCGAAAGCCAGAGGGAATTCTGTACTTGAAAGTGTTTCAGCCATGGAATGCAAGCAAGCACCAGCAGCAGCTCTCGATGAGCTTCAAAGGAGTAATGGGTGCATAGCATATCTGATGAACAAATGACATAAGACATTCTTTGGGTATTCCAAATCTTGGCAGGTATTTTAGCAGTATCTCTTTTTCCCTAGGTGGTAATGCTATCGTTTCTGTACAACTGGGTGTGTATACACATGAAAAAGCGAGCTGTTCAAAAGAAAAACAATTCAAGTTTTTGACCAAGCTGGTGAAAGTCTCACACTGGGTGAAAAATTATCTGGTTTCTTTAATGTTTCGGTGTAATCACTGCGAGTTCTTAGTCAGGTTGCTGAACCAGCTAAAGCTAATATTCAAATACACAGCTTTGTATCACAAAAGCATACTGAAACACTGCTTGATTTACTTGTAGTTAGTTGCAAAAAATTCAGTCCTAAATTTCAAACTCAGACATTGGAGCAATACAGATAGCATGACCAAGTTATCATACAATGCTTTCTCATGGTGCTTGTTCCAGAGGCATTGTTGTAGAAACAGAAGTCAGAATGCTCCTGATACATAAAAAATAGCTGCACTGGGTATAAACACAAAGTGAAATAACTTGTAAGTCATAACAAGAAATTTTAAAAAGCTCTAAATTTTAAAGAAGGCTAGAAGAATGGACAGGAAAGAATAGCTCAGATAAGATGTGGGGTTTTTAATGAGCTGTGACTTTTCCATAGCCTCCAACAACTGCCAACATGTGTCCTGCCTGGGAATATATAAGAAATGATACTTTGACTATAGATACTCAGAGTCTTCAGGGGCACTTATGCATATAACAATGTCATTTATCAAATAGCAAGAGCATATAGAGCATCAATTAAAATGGGAAATCCATTGCTAAAATAAAGTTTAAAAAAAAAAGTGGATGTAAAAAGGGAGCCACCAAATCGATGGAGGTCCACCTGGTCTGTTAACAGTCATTAAAAGGCAGCTTACTGCGTAGCAAGTCCTTAATTTACTGACGGTCAGATGCTCTTTTCGGCAAAGACAGTCCTTCTGCATGCCCTAATTTGTAAAATTTTCTTAAACTGCTGGTCACCACGAGAAAGGCTGCTGGGCTAGCCTTTGCCTGGTCCATATGGTTGCTCTTAAGCTCTTGCAATTCGAGCTGAGCAGGAAAGTAGTCAGCCCCTATTTCTCACAATTCAAAAGTGGTAGGACCCAAGTTCGTCCCCTCTGGGGGGGCAGAGACCCCTAATGTCTCTGCATGGTGGGTACACCAAAGCCTGCGGACACCCTCTGCTCCTGCCTCGCACTCCGAGGTTGTGCCTGCCTGATCCACATGCAGGTGCATGGACAAGCCATTTAAAGGCTATTTTTCCATCTGACATCTACCTATAGCAGGGGAATCTAACAAAGTCCCGCTGATTTGTGTCTTCGCTGTGATACCAAGCATCCTAATTCCAGGCAGAAGTGTTTCGCTGCGGAGTCAGAGGACACATTATACCCCTTTTATCAGTACACAACCCCAGTCATATGTATGCCCACAGGAAGAAACATTTCCCAGGCAGAGAATGACTCAGACTAGGTCAAAGCAGAGATGTAAGGAGAGTGGAGAAAAGTGAACAGTAACTGCAGTTTATAAAAGGTGGCATTTATCTTACCAGAGTGACAGCTGCTCACTGTGAAGTTACAACGAAGTATTGTGATTTGTCTGACTCTGAAGCCCACCCTTTAGGAACCACTGATCTGGAATATGAAAAGACTGCACATACTGAAAAAGTCATCTTTAATAAGACAGGGTCAGATGGTGATCAAGCTCGCTCACATTCAGTGGCATTTTCCTTCTGCTTGTGGCCCCATTGACATTAACACCATCATTATTGGTAAAATAAGGCCGAATAAAGTGCAGCTGCAGTTGCACTCCTGTTGGCTGCTGATAATTGATAATTAATAGATTCCAATAGATTTCAAAATTTTTATTTTCTCTGAAAGCCCAGCTTTACTGGACAGTAAGAACAGTTTGGGGTTCCCCTGGTAGGACTCTTATAATGACCAGGTTATCTAATTTATTTTACAACCCCAGCCCATGGTACCTACCACTGTGTTAGGGCTCAGGAGCGTGAGCTGCAACAACTATCAGGCATGAAGTTGACTCTTTGTTTATAAGATTAAACAATGACTAAGCTTAGCAAAAAGCATAAACAGTGGTGTAATAAGGCTGTCATTGCAGTATAACTAGAATGAAATGGAACTGTTATAAAACATAACTGCATTTTATTATAGCAAAGTCAACCGCAATCAGAAAACTGCTTCCTTTCAGTATAAATGTTGCACCTGTCTGCGTACAGCATGCTACACAAAGTCCCCGATTTAATCACCTCTTAGCTGTGTCATGACTCTTCCCTGATGCAAAACACAGCAATGCACCCAACCAGCTAGGAAAACCAGAAATCATAAAACAACCGTAGTCTGAAAGAGTCTGGCCAATCTTCCTTAGTTTTTGTGTATTTATTGGCCCAGGGGAAAAATAGATAAAATCTATAGAAGCTGTACAAAACCAGACTAACCATTCAATTTATATCAGAGATGGGTTGTGCCTTGTAATACCTATCTGTCAGACTGTGCTGGGGAGACATGCCACGAGAGTGGAGAGGAATACACAAGGCTCTAACCCGTGTTGCACAAGAAGAGCATCTCGGGCCTGGTGCAGAGGAGATGGGCTCGTGACCTGGCCACAGCCTGTTTATGGAAAAAGCGCGCTGGTCTTCCCTCGTTCTGGCCATGAGTTTGTTTTCAGAGGCACCTATTAGAGGGGCAACGAGCTGGATTTCACACAAATTATGGTGCCCCATAACCATCATGATTCCCTTGGTATGGCAGGAGTCATTGACACACAGAAAGTCTCAGGAAGAAAGAAAGAGGAAAAGAATGACTATGTGTGGCCAGCAGGACTAGGGAAGTGATCGTCACCCTGTACTTAGCACTAGGAGGCCCCACCTCGAGTACTGTGTCCAGTTTTGGGCCCCTCGCTGCAAGACAGACATTGAGGTGCTGGGGCGTGTCAAGAGAAGGGCAATGAAGCTGGTAAGGGGTCTGGAGCAGAGGTCTTAGGAGGAGCAGCTGAGGGAGCTGGGGTTGTTTAGCCTGGAGAAAAGGAGGCTGAGGGGAGACCTTATTGCTCTGCAACTACCTGAAAGGAGATTGTAGAGAGGTGGGTGTCAGTCTCTTCTCACAAGTAACAGGGGATAGGACAAGAAGAAATGGCCTCAAGTTGCACCAGGGGAGGTTTAGATTGAGTATGAGGGAAAAATTTCTTCACCAAAAGGGTTATCAAACATTGGAACAGGCTGCCCAGCGAAGTGGTGGAATCATCATCCCTGGAGGTATTTAAAAGCTGGGTAGATGGGTTGTTTAGGGACATAGTTCAGTGGCGGTTTTGGCAGTGTTAGGTTGATGGTTGGACTTGGTGATCTTAAAGGTCCTTTCCAACCTAGACAATTCTATGATTCTATGTACATTTTTATAGCGGGCAGGTAGCAACAGAGGTTGGGCCGGGTGGGCTGTGTTGGGCTGGCCTCGCTTGGCTTTGCTTAGTTTGTTTCCTTGCAGCTGGGGAACACCTCATTGCTCAGGTATCACTTGAACAGACCTCATGTTTTTCTTTTATGCTTTTTTAATCTTAGCTCTCCTGAAACAGAGATGTCACAAGGTAATATTTGCAAGGTCATGAGGTAACCTGATTTTAAAGCCTCAGATCAGCTCATTAAATTGAACTCGCTGATTTATCATACAAGACCAGAGTATCAAGGATACATAAAAAATCAAGTCAGAAAAGAAAAGAAAGACTCTGGGAAGAAAGTTTCTTCTTTTCTTTTTTCTTTTTTTTAATGCACTAAGAATGTTTGAGAAAAGCAGAGATGTAAAGGGAAAAACTTGGAGCCAGAAGATCCAAACTTCCCCTTGATTCTAAACTTAGCTCAGCCACTGGCCCACCGTGCAGATGACTCACTGCACTTCCTTGAACTTAAATCATTCGTCTTACAAAACTTGTTAAAGAAAGACGTCAGTGTAAATTAGATGTTGTGTCTAAGTTTAGCTATGGCCAATACATAAATATTGGAACTTTAATGCGTTATCATTTTTGTCTGATGTAGAAATATGTCTTTATACACATATGCATATATAGAGAGAGCAAGGGAGAGAAAGATTTTTTTGCGCTATTTTTACCATTTAATTTACATATATTGTTATTTTGCTGGTGACATAAGAGCTCACAACTGATTAAAAGTTTAACCATTTTCAGAGCAGCCTGATTCCCACACCGCCCAAGCACTCTTCATTCTCTCAAACTGTCAGGGAAGTTTCAATCCCATCCAAGCGGTGGGAGCTGAGAGTAAACGTTCGGCATATAACACACATGATGGCTGATTTCTTGTGACACTAATCTTCGCTCCTGAGGGAAAGGCAGTCATTTATTCATCACTCTACCACTCAAAAGTAACCATTCTTCTCACCATGGAGATAAATGTCAAAACAGAGATCAGCCATAGGCTGTCTAATCTAATCTGTCCAAAATGAATATATATTTAGATCTGTTGTCAAATCTTGAACGGTAAACCCTTTAGCCTGGGCGACTATTTTCTCAGTGTGCCCTCTCCACCTATAAATACACTTACCACATTGGATATACACTAGTAGAGGAGCAAATTAACACTGAAAAAATGGGCAGGATATGAGGCTCACCAACCTTTCAGAAACGTGTAACAAAGGCACATAATTTTCATTACGGTGTCTCTACCCTTTAACATCCATCTGAAATCAGAGGGCCCTTCACTCCCAAGTGCTTGATCCAGCAAACGGGAAAAACAAGCTCCAGCCTGGATGCTTGCTTTAAGGGATCTATGGAAGACGGTAATGGGAATTCCCTTTCTTGGAAAACTGATCATTCTCAACATTCCTCTCCTTTCTCCAGTTCACACTTACATGTTGAGGATGTCATTTGGGAGGTGTTTGTTCATGCTAAATCCTCTCCCATACAATTATACCTACGCAGTTCCTCATATCCTGGTACTGAGACGTTGGAGGACACCACAGAAGAACCAGAAGTCCACAGAAGAACCAGGAGTCCACAGAAGAACCAGAAGCGACTGCCATTTTTGTGTCCAACTTCACTACTTCTTACTGCCATAAATCTCCATGAGGTTCTTTTTGAAGTGCAACACCTGAAATTCATCTCAGAGCCTGAAGAGAAAGAGGTCTTCTCTCTGTGATCCACATGAAGAAATTATACTATTTCAGAGATCAATGCATCTATCTATCTTATCTTAGACATTTCATTATCAAAGTTGTGAAACAAACACTCTTGTATAAATGGCAAACATAGGATGCTTGTCTCCACTGCTTGTAAATTGGCATATTTCTGGTTCTTAAATACCCTTGTTCAAAACTAAATACCATTTTGAGGCTTGCATAAGCCCTATCAACAGCCAGTTAACTAATTTTTGCAAAATTCTACCTTAGCAGTTCAACCACGTTACCTCTAATGCATCAGGTACTACTTCTCTTCTCTGTGGATTCCAGGTAAGTATCTGAGCCATGGTCAGTTTTAGCAAAAAGTACTTCCAGACATCCCATGTGGGTCTAGACTGAATGGGCCCTCAGCTACACTGGGATGGGATTGCTTCTAGGAACCGAAGTGCAAAAGAAGGAAATTTGGCCAACAGCCTGCTACGAGTCATTCTGACTTGCTCTGTCACAGGATTTGCACTTAGACTGGGCCAAATCCTTTTCTGGCATAATTACACAGACCTGCACCAGAGACGGGTTGGGCCCATCTATCACAATGCACAAATGAGATTGCTGTAATGGGTCTGCTCTTTCTAAAGATGACAGGGATGGGTGCCAGGTGACAGCAGAGATGAGAAGGAAAAAATTGTGTTATAACGCAACTTAACACAAAGTAGTACAAAATAGGAAGCAAGAACAGTGGTGTCACTTCCAGGCCAGGGCCCCTGTGCATGTGAAGTAATCATCCAGAAAAGAAGATAGGTGTGGGAAATGGTTATGAACGGATCGTGATCTCCCAGCATGATGAAATGGCCAAGACAGAAAATGCGACCCTTTTTAGCAATGAGCAGCCCCTGAGGAAGAAGAGGAAAGTTACTGCTTTTTGCCACATCCTTGAGGTGGTCATTGCTGGGTACATGTCACCATTTCTAGTCTCAAGACTTCAGCAAGGATGTTAATAAGTACAAATGGTTCAGAAATAATGCCATCTGTGGAAAACCTCCCTCATGGCGAGCACTTAAAGGTCGACCTTGCTACCTCAAAGATAGGACATAGAGGAGGGGAAATCTCTGCCTAAGACTAACTACACGGAGGGGAAAATCTACAGGCATTAGAGGTTCTGCAGCAGGCTACAAATCTCTTGGACTCAAAAATGATACAAACTGAAACAAGAAACAGAGTGCTAAACTGCCACGTTTGGAACAACTTATCCAGCAAATTTGCCATTCCTGCGAGTCTTGCAATCAATACTGCTGTCATACAGAACAGCTCACTCAGAAATTAAATGCTAAATGAAGGACTCCATGAAATCCTATGCCCTGTATTACCTAAGATAGAGTAGATGATCATAAGAGTCCCCTCGGGTCTTAAAAATCTATGAGTGTAGTTAAGAGTCTAAGCATGAGGTCCTTAAAATTTTCAGGGATGTGCTTTTCCTGAAGGTTTTTCTGGAAGAAAGACTAAATGTTTTAGCCTGGAACTGGAAATTAAGCTGCAAAAGTATCTAGTAACAAGCCCCCAAAAGATAAAACTCCCTCCTGATTTTCTGTTTTCCTTGACTCTAGATGGAAATGTATACAGCCGATAGACGAGCTTTGTTTTTTGAAGAAGGCTGAAAGCCTCATGGAGGGGAGGTCACCACCCTCACAAGCAAATCTTATGAAAGGCAGATGCTGGCCACAGCTGGGTTTACACCAGGGCTCTACAGAAATTGGTTCTTTCAGGCTCTTCTGGTTCTGATGCTCTGTGACAGATGCGGTGTTGCACCATGTTTCTGAAGGCTGGAATCTGGAGCAGTCTGTCCTGCTCTGTTCAGCCTCCTTTACTAAGCGGAGTTTGTCACTTTGACTGAATGTCGGGAGGTTTTTATAATGCAGGGCTCCAAAATCATGTCTTGTCTAGTCATTCTTATTTCCTCAGCCGGCTTTCTCCATTTCTGCTGCTAGTCGCATAGCAGCATGCAGAACATCAGCAATCCCCAGAAAACTCATGTTATAGGACTCAGTATTGCACATTGTCCAAGCATATCATTTCAGATGGCAGTTTAAATCACTGGGAATAGAGCTGAGCTTCTTCGTGAAATCATATTTGATTTGGTAAAGAGGAATTTCAGCAGAGTGAGGCTAGGACCATCTCTATGTCATTTACAGCAGAATTTCCATCTTCTGTACAACTTCAACAAGTGCCAGGACTTGATGAAGGAGACCTTATTTTTCAGGCAGACCAATCCCAAGTTTTCTCCTTTATCTACCAAGGTCTTCAGCTTGGATCTCTTTCCACGTTTTCAATTGAGATGGGCTTCAATTGAATGTGGTGTGATTATATGTATGAGCACTGCACAATTACTGAATAAACCTAACAGGAATTTTTTTTGCTGTATGCTGCCTTTGGGAAACGCTGACTTGATTTTCTTTTGCTATCAGACTGAGAAACCATCGTCCTCTCCCCCTCCCCCCAATAGGTATTTGTTTGCATTATTCTCTGACCCAATCTGCATTTAATCAGGACTTTTATCTCGCTTTGCACTAATTCCTAACACATAGCACTAAGCCCACCAGCTTTCTAAGTTCTCTCAGTGTCTTCCAGTCAGTGAAATGCTGTTGTTGAAACTAGCCTGGAAGGTGAATTCGTGGCAGAGAGGATATGACCGGTCTGTTTCAAATCCTGGATTTAAGAGTTTTGAAAAATAAATTGCTAGGAAATTGTCATTTAATTCCTGTGCTTTAGTTTTTAATTGTATGCTTTTAGAAGGAAATGGAGTTCAGTTTAAACTAAATTGCTGTTACTTTCCAACATACTGGAATGAAGTCCCTGAGCTACGATAAAAATAATAAACGTAAGCAGCTATTGCTAAACTAAAGTGAAGATTAAGGGTCGGATATCCTGACCTCCGGGTTGTGCCGACAAACCACCCTGCCTGTCTGTGCTTTTTCGTTGTAGCCACCAATTACCCTGTAAAATCTGAGTAACTCTTTGTTGTGTTGTAGTATCGTTTTTTAGGACAGCCCAGTACTTTTTTAATCCAAAGAAAGATGCTGCCGTTGCCCAAACCCGGTGATGCCGGGAAGCGCATTATCACATACAGAATGTTCATTAAAAGCGGATTAGGTGAAGATCTCATCAAACATACCGATTCCGCTTAAAATAAACGGCTTCTAAGCACAGGAATTGTTAGAGGAATGGGCGATAGGCATCGACCGGTTTGGTTTGCATATTTTCAGAGAGTATTATTGAGCTGGCGTGTGTGGAACCAGGCTCTTTACTTCAGTTTTGTTTAGCTTACTGGAACAGAGCAGTAACCGTCGGTAAAAATGTTAGAGGTTATTCGATGATAAAATGTGGAGACTTAATAAAAAGATATCCCAGGCATGAAAAGTTAGAACAACGCTGCTTGAAAATGAACTAATTAAAAAAAAATAAAATTAAATGAAATGCAGCTTTCGCTGCAGGTTCTAGTGTTCTCTCCCCCAAACATTAGACGAAATTGCATTGTTTACAAAAATTTATTAATACAAACTTTACACACTTTATATAACAGTTATCAAATTCCTAGTTATAGATATCATGTGTGTAATAATACTTTGTTTAAGTTCTTTTTATATTCATTTGCACACAAAATAAGTTCTCCAAGACTAACATCTACCTAAACTATGACTGTTATCTCAGATCTGCTCAAATTTTGGTAAGGCTGTTGGCGTTTCTAAAAAAAAAAAAAAGAAAAAGAAAAAAAAAGAAAAGAAAAAATCATACAAAGGATAATAACCTAGGTGATCACTTCATAATGCTTGCGACTAGCCACTGAACTCTAACGGATAAGGTCTTAAATAAAACGTCAAGAGAGCCCTATGTCATTATACCACAGCCGACACAAACACAGCAAACTCTGCCCATTGCCGACGAACAGAAGTACGACTAAAACGCAAGCCGATGTGTTGCAGCATCGTAGGGCCACTAAAATAGCCATCCGTGTGAACTCGTGGCGATTTTACAAGGTGAAGAGAAGGCACGAAAGCTGCAAACTGCGCCCCGCGTTCCCTCCGCCCCAAGAAACCCGCAACCGGCGGCGGGACGGGCAGCGAGAGCTGCCGCCGGGGGGTGGGGGGGGAGCGGGGGGAGGCAGCCCGGGCAGGCGGTGCCGGCAGCGCCCGGCTCTGCCCGCCCCTCTCTCCTCTCCCCGGCGGCTCTGCCCGGCCGGGGAAGGAGGGTTTCTTTTTAACCCGCGATTATTTTTAATTTTTTTTTTTGGGGGGGGGGGTGGGGGGGAGGGGGTTGCTTTCCGACGTCTTGAATGCGGGGCTCGTTTAGTGTCTTTGGAAAGACTCCTCTAAGGTTTTGTGTGGTGAGCTGGAAGGAAGCAGGTACCTACGTGTGTCCTCCTTCTCCAGCTGCCCGGGCGGAGGGACGGGGCCAGCCCCCGGCCGGGGTCGCTGCTGCTTTACTGTCCCCCGGGCGGAAGGTAAGATAGGAGTCCGTACATAGAGAGATGAGGTGAAAATGGTTTATCTCGTTAGAAACCGGACCACAGGTGAACACTACAACATTCTTTTATGACAAAAGTTTGTTTTATGAAATAAATTTTACTAAGCAATAAGCCAGAATGTAGAAAAATACATTTTACCTCCAAACTCAATAAACAAGGAACAAAAACTTTCGTAGTAGTGCATAATTCTTTAGTGGTAGCTACAACAGGGGTTCCTAAACTTGTACAACAAGAGCTTGCATAAAACAGAACAAAGGAGTGAGAGAGCGTTCACAATCTTTTTTTTTTTTTTTCCCCAAAAGAACATAACCCAAAAAAGGTGACTCAGGTGGGTTAAACAGAGCTCGGAAAAGTGCGAAGAGAGGATGAGAGGCGGGAGGGTCTACAAGAAGAAGAAGAAAGAAAAAAAATAAAAAAAAAAAAAAACCAAAACAAACAATCAAAGAAAAGAGCAACTCCGACCGAAAAATGCAAAGGCGAGAACCCTGCTCATTACACATGATGAGAAGCATGGACAGCACTGGAGAGTAACACACTGTACTTTGCATCCAGGTCCAGTACCGAGCTGCCCGGGGCAGTTGGGTAGCGGATCGGAGGTGGGATCGCCTCGTCTTCCCTCGGCCCTGCGGCACCGGCTCCGGCTCCGGGGCGCGGCGGGGGCCGCCCCCGCTCACTTCCCCACTCTTCCCAAACGGGTCCTGTCTCCGCTTTCGCTTTGTTCTGCAACTCTGCCCAAACAGCCAGAAGAGCAGTGCACCGGGCTTAGTACTCACTATCCTTGCTGCTGGTTCGGGATTTGAGGGTTGGGGGGTTGCATTTGGCTTCTTTTTTTTTTTTTTTGGTTTTGTTCTGAAATTTGGTTGTTGTCGTTTTAACTATTTCTCCTTCCAATAGGCAACAGAGATGCACAATTTGGATCGAGCTGTTGTTTTCACAAGAGAATTATCCTCTAAGCTCATTGTTTGAGGAGACACTAATACAGATACAACTGGAATCAAAGAAAGCAGGAGGGAAAAAAAATAAATCGAAATCTAGAGGAAAGGGTACGTTGCCCCTTCGGAGAGGCTAAAGTGGCAAAGGAGCCTGCCTTGAGACTCACCGGGGGAAGAATCTGCTTCACCAATTTTCCCAAATCATTTTCCTCATAATCCCCTGGGAGCAGGGCATCCTTCTCTATGTACAGTAGCAAATGGTGAAAATTAATGTCCTCGACCCTGTCGCGGATAAAAATACTATCCTTTTAATTTCCATTACAAAAATAGGAGTAATATTCAAAACAATGATTGTCTTTTTTTTCTATTTATTTTATATAAAAACATAAACAGCTCAGGCGAATTCTTGTTCTTGTGCAGGTTTTATATGAAGAATTGTTCTTTAGTATTCGTAGTAGTATTTATATATATATATTTATATATTATATATAACTTAATGATTGGTCCACAAAGTAGATCTGTGCGTTTCTCTAGTGCTTTTGTACAAAAGAAAAACAATATTATTATCAAAATATTCATTTAATGGCTTTACTTCATACATAAATACATGTTTAGATAACACAGGAGCGGTGATTGTTCAGTCAGTTTGGAAATGACTTTTGTTTTTGTTTAGATTTTTTTTTGTTGTTGTTGGGTTTCTCTCTCTCTCTCTCTTTCTCTCTCTCTCTCTCTCTCTCTCTCTCAGGACTTTGTATACACAGGAGTGGCTGGTAACTCATCGCTACAAATACGCTACTCGGCGTCCTTTGTTTTTAACTCTTTGTTTATACCTTTTCCCCAGGACGGCTGCTAAGTATTTCTTGACAGCCATTTGTTTCCGGTAGCGGCTGTAGCTGTCCGTGAAGATGCCGTCTATGTGCCGCTTGGTCAGCGGTTCCGCCTCGTCCCCCAGGCCGCCGCCGGCACCGCTGCAAGCACCGAGAAGCACAAGCTGCATCAGGCGGGGCCGCTCCGCCCCTCCGCGCCTCTCCGCGCCTCTCCGCGCCGCCCCACCCCACCCAACCCCCGGCCCTGCCCAGCCCCGCGGCGGCCGCTCCCCCCCCACACCCCCCGTCGCGCAACACGTTTGCGCGGAAGATGCGCGGGGAGACAAAGGCCGCGCCGAAACCCCGCTCCCGACGCGGTGCGCGCAAGTGGCGGCGGCGGAGACAATATCTCCCCGCCATGAATTATTCATTGCGGCAGGGAAAGCTGCTCTCCCCGGGGCTTTATTAACGTGATACCTTCTGCCGAAGGGCGGCGGGTGGCACCCGGCTCGACCCTGCCCCGCCGGCGGCGGGAAGCCCCGCGGAGACCCGCCCGGCGCCTGGGGGTGCGCGGGGCTGCGGCCGAGTCCCCCCCGCTTCAGCCCAGCCCTCGGTCATCGCTTCCGACAGACTGCTCCCCCACACCCACCCGCCTAGCAGACCGGGGAGGCTGCCCAACTTCTTAATTTTAAATCACCCGCTTGCAAAAAATCATGGACACACATATATACACGCATATATACATATGTATGCCCGAGGATATTAAACCTCCGGGAATGCCTGCGCTGACAGCCGGGCTCACGCCGCTCCGGGAGCGGTCTGGGAGCCGCTGCCAGGGTCGGTTGAGGTTTGGGGAGCCGAACCCCCACTCCGGCAACAAATTCCCAGCCCCGGCCGGGGCAGCTTTGTTCCCTCCAGCCGCGGCCTTTTAAGCGCCTCCGCTCCGGCAGCACCAACGCCCACCGCGGGAAAAGAAAGAGCAGAAACCCTTACCCGACCCGTTTGGCCATCAGGGAGTGCAGATATTTCCTGGCGGATAACTGGCCCAGGAGTTTCCTGTAGGCTTTGTTGAAGATCCCATCGGCGTGCCTGGGCGGAGGGAAGAGCCCGCGGATGAGCGGCGAGGCCCGGGAGCCGGCTGCGGCGGGGTGCGGGAGCCCGGGCGGCGGCGGTGGCGACCGTCCCTCCCCGCCGGCGAGCGGAGGGCGGCATCTCCCCGCGTCCCCCGGGACCCCTCTTCCCCACCCAGACCCCTCCCCGCCGCACTTGCTCGGCTCGGCGCTGGCTGGGCATTTCTGCTCCGTTTGCGGGAGCATCGCTGAGCCCTACCCGCCGCGGGCGGCTCCCCCGCTCCCTCCCCTGCGCTGCTGGAGGTAAGGCGGCTTTTCCATTTCTTCTAGGCTTTAAACTGGGCACGGGGACCCGGGCAGCGTGGTCGTTTGTTTGGGTTCGGGATTTACATATATACATATATACGTATATATACATATTTGGTTGCTGTTAGCTTGTTGGGTTTTATTATATTTTTTTCCCCCAATCGGCTCGGCCAGACCCGTTTTGCTCCCGGCTCCAAATTCACGCCTGACACCCCGCGAGTTGCAGTCACCTCTTTTCCGGTGGGTAATACAAGGTGTACATCTCGCCGATCACGGAGGACGGATTCGCTATACCGAGGGGCTCGTGGTCATAGGCGAAGTCCGGCAGGGTGTTCCCGTCCTCGTCGTAGACTTCATCCTCCAGCCTGGCAACGAGAGTAGCGAGGGGAAGGAGTCAGCCGGGCTCGCCGGGGCCCTCCGCTCCGCTCCCCGCCGCCGGCTCCCGGCTGCCTCGGTGGCCGCCCCCCGGCGGAGCCGACCCGGGCGCCCCGGGAGCCCCGTCCGTCTGCCCCCATCCCCTCCCTGCGCCCGGCCGCTCCCCATCCCCGCCCTCCGCCTCCTCTGCGGGGCTGGACCACGGGGGAGGGAACACACCCGCCGTCAGACGTGTTCCGAGAAAAGCCTCAAAACATCCCCCCACCACCACCCCCGTGTCCCCGTCCCGGCCCCCTCCGGCCCGAGAAACAGCCCCTCTCTGCCACAGCCACGGCTGGTGCTTCCCGAGCGGAGCGCACGCAGGCACAGCCGTGCAGGCTGCCGCACACACACGCGCACACACACGCGTGTGCGTGTGCCAGGGGCTGGGCGGGAGCCAAGCCGCCTCCCCGGCGGGGACGGGGCGGTGAACGGCAGCCCCCGCCGCCGGGGCCGGGGCCGCGCCCCGCTCCTCCCCGCAGCGCCCGCCGGGCCGGGGGGGGGGGTGGGTGGGGGCTTCGCCTGGTGGTGTTTTTCGTTGAATGGTGCCTCTGCCCTTTGAGATCTCGCCAGTTTTGTGTCCGCCCCCCACCCCAGCTTCCCTCCCCCCTGCTCTCTGCCTCCCTCTTTGCAGTACGATGTAGGTCATTGTACGTTACAGGCAGCTATTTTTGTCTGTGAGCTTTAGCGGAGGTATTAATAATAGATGCCGCTAAAGTGTTTCACTCCTGCTAATTCAGGCGCTTGAATAGAGAGAGCCAGGTTGCTGCCGGCTAATGGCCCCGCAGGCCACCGAGCCGGCTACCCCGCAGCCCCTTTGCCTGGGGAGGGGAGGGAGATGCTCTCAGCCGTCCCCGACACCTCGTAGCCCCAGAAGGGACACCCTCTTCGGACAGCCCTGCGCGCCTGGCATCGAACCCCCCTCACAGCTGAGCCGCACAGCCGTGACCCCCGTAGGGCACCCCGGCATAGAGCCAAGCGCCGGTGGGGCAGGACAACAGCACCAAAACTCCCCCCAAGCCAAGCAACACCGGTGGCCCAAGCAGGCTACGAGCAGGGTGGGACCAGGCTGCCCGCGGCCGTCCCGGAACGGGTGCCCTGCGCTCCCCCCCCCGCCACGTCCCAGCATGGGAAATTGTGCCGACGCCTGTGAGGGTCACCCCACTCTCGCCCCAAACACAGAGGGGGCCAAAAGCCCCCGGCTGCCAGGTGGAAAGGGACAGCACCGGGCATCAGTCTGCGCTGGAGCCCAGGCAAGACAACTCCGAACAGACACAAACAAACAAACAACCTTGTGCCAGCCGCTCTCCCCCTTGAGAAGGGGGGTCGTATACAGACAGGTAAACAGGGGAAGAGACTGAATTCCCGTCAACTCCACTGCTGCTTACACGAGCCATGACAACCTTCGCATGCTTGTAGCCAACGGTGCCCCCACCACCACCCCCCGGTCCCCCTGCCCCGGTACGGGCAGGCGACTCTCGTCACCCTGGGGGAGCTTGCGGGCAACTGAAAGCGGCCGGTAAAGCGCCGGGACCAGTGCAGGGGAGGGGGCAGGCGAAGGGGGGGTAGCTGCTGGGAACCGACGAGATGCCCCGGGACCTTGGCCCGCTCCCACCGAGACGCAGCAGAAGCAGCCTCCCCACCCTCCGGCCCCACCGCGCCGGGATCCCGGGGAGCGGTCCCGGGGGAAGCCAGTGCTCCAGATGGAGGGGGGGCACGACGACGGGGGGACATCCCCCCCGCCTGACCCTTCCGGCGGCTCCTCTCCCAAGGCGGAGGGGGTGGGCGCACAGCTTAAGTGGAGGGGGTTTTTTGATGATTCCCCCCCCGTCCCCTTCTACTTTCCTCCCCGATAAGATTCCCCTGCCCTTAGCAAAGCCGAGGCAGCGGGGGCCTGAAGGGGTCCCGGCGGAGCCCCCAGGCGGGGAACGGACTTACCTGAGCGCCGGGTACTGAAGTCCGGCCGCAGGTGAGCAGTAGACGCTGCAGTGCATTATTATGCCATAGACCAGGAGTGCTAGGATCGCTTTGCTACACATTGCCACTCTGTGCGGGAGGGAAAGGAAAACCGCTGTCAAAAAATTAAAAAAAAAAAAAAAAGCGAAAAAAAAATCACCCCACGACCCACCAAGCCCCCGGCCGAGCCTGCGGAGGAGGGAGGGAGCGCGGCTCCCTGGGGGCAAGTGCTCTGGGCAGCTGGATGCCGGCGCGGAGAGGTGCGGAGAAGCGCGTAGCGGTGCCCGGCGCGGAGCGCTGCCGCCGCCGCCCGCCCCGTCGGTGCCCGCCCGCCCCGAGAGCGCTGCGGAAAGACCCGGCGAGCCGCTTCGTGTCCTTACCATTAAACTCTAAACACCCGGCACTAAGAGCGTTTGTCTGCGAAACTAAAAGGGCAGGTCTTTAAAAAAAAAAAAAAAAAAAAAAAAAAAAAAAAAAAAGAAGAAAAAAAGACCCCTCAAATGGGGGTAAAAATAGAGCTGTCTCCCAAGTTGCGGCCGAAAGGAGTTAAAACCCTCGTGGCATCGCCTCTCCGATGGGCAAAGGACCCGCGGGATGAAGAAGACGCAAAAGCAGCAGTTAGTTGTTTGCTGGTTTTAGGGGAATCCACTCCAAAAAGAAAAAGGGAGAGGGTGGGGGGAATTAAAGAAAAAGATAAAGGAAAAAAAGTTTGCCGGTAGCAGCACAGATGTGGAGTGGAGTCTGCAAGGGAAGGGAGAAAGAGGGATGGAGCGAGATGTCGCCGGAGAAGGGAGCGCAGGGGAAGGGGGAAGAGAGCGAGCGAGCCCGGGAGGGAGCGGAGGCGGGGAGCCGCGGGCTGGCTGCGTGCGATGTTGTCTTCCCCAGATCTCTCCCCTCACTGAGCGCCTTCAGCCTTCTCCTCTTCTTCTCTTCCTGCTCGGTGGCTCCAAACTTGACCAGCCTTCCGCAGCCTTCCGTCTGATACGCAATTAGCAACAAAATCTTTGCAAACACCCCGCTTCAGCAAGAGCCCTCTTCGTAAACATTTGCCTGCTTGTTACCTTAGAGGACGGGCAATATTGTTTGTTGCCCCCGTGGTGGTGTCCGGATTTTTATTCATGAATCAAATGCCTTTTTTTTTTTTTTTTCCCCCCAGTCACGTAATAATCGGGTATCAGAAAAGACGTCACCACCCCAATTCCTCAAGGAACACAGTTCTGTGTCGTCCTCAAAGATGAGCTTATCAGGAGTCATAAAGCTTCTCATAAACACCAACTCACGCTTCCTCCCCTCCCTCCCCCCCCCAAAAAAAAGAAAAAAAAAAGGAAAAAAAACCCAGAAGCAACTAAACCAACAACCAAACAGCAACACACAGAAAAACCCCACAACCTATCCCACAAACCTAGAAGGATGCTCGCCGCGGTCAAGTTTTACCTGCCGTGGGAAGGGACCAGGAGGCGGAGGAGGGCGATTTGTGGGGGAGGGGAGGAAGCGGGGGTCCCCGCACTTGTCGTGCATCCCCGCGGCTTTGCTCCGCGTCTCTCCGCGGGGCCAGCTCACCCGCACCGGGGTCCGGGACCGCCGCTGGGCGCGGGCCCGCGCGGAGCCGCCTGGCGCGGAGCAGCCCCGGCGCGGAACCCTCACTTCCATGGAGATTTTGGGGATAGGAATGCCTTTTTTTTTTTTTTCCTGAGCCCCCTCTTTTTCTTTTTTTTTTTTTTATCCTTTTAAAGATTGTTAATATTGTTCTCATTACGCAAGGGTCCCCCCCGGGGAAACCAGCAGCGCCGTAATCGCTCCGCGTGTGCCGCAGCCGCAGGGCGCAGGGGACGGGCCCCCCCACCCCGGGGGCGCTGGGGGTCTCCTTCTCCCTTCCCCCCCTCCCCGTCCAGCCCCTTGGCCCGACCCTCTCCCCTCCCCGCCTTGTGCAGAGACAGACGTGCGACTCGCAGCGCTGGGCAGATCGGGAGGGGAAAGGAACGCCATGGGCGCGGGGAGGGGGGGGGAAGGAAAAAGGAAAAAAAAAAAAAGTTGATTTGCCGGAGGGACTGGGAGGGAAATCCCTTCCCTGGGGAGTTCCCCGCCGCCAGGATTATTTTCCCCCAAGTGATGCGGCGAGCGCCGGGTGCGGACCACCGTCCGCTGCGATTGCCCTCGTCTGCGCGTCCCCACCTCCCTCAGCGGCCGAAAATCAGCCCTTCATTTCCGAGAATTACCAAAGAAATACAGGCTGCAGGAGCCATTACTGCACATTTTAATTATTGGGATCATAAGCAGAGAGTTCAGGAAGCAGCAATAATTTAGTTCTCCTGTTTCCTATTTGAATGGGTTTGGTGTAACACGCTCAGATGAGTTATTTGAGCCCAAATCGATTTCTCAAAAAAAACAACAACAACAAAAAACGCACCATACAATTACGTTCCTATTATGGGCATTTCAGGTTTCCGTTATTTTCCGGAGATAAAGGAAACTCAACGCGAATGAATTATTCCCGTAGAAATGACCACCGACGCGATGCCGGGGCTAAACGGGACAGGACGCAGCAGGACTCTGTCCCGGTTGTCATTCCAGTTGTCAGGCGTGTAGGACCGGGAAGGGTCCCCGGTAGAAGAAAGGGAACGGCGCGATGGGCTTCCCCCGCTGGCGCAGCGCCCGCCGCTCCCCGCGCTCCGCGGCCGCGGAGCGCGGGGAGCGGCGGGCGCTGCGCCAGCGCGGATCGTCTGTGAGCGGAGGGCGCCACCTAAAGAACAGGAAAGAAATAATAATTAAAAAAAAAAAAAAAAAACAAAAAAAAACCAAACTACTTTCAGCTACTTTTTTATTTACGCCGTCTCATTTCCTCTCCTCCCTTCCCACTCTTCCCAGCTCCTTACAGAAAATACCGGGATGCCTGAACTACCGGGCATCAGCATCACAGAGAGACAGATTTCTGTAAAAAGAAAAAAAAAAAAGACCCGAAGCTCCAGACACCACGTAAGGGGCCCGGTGCCACCCTGGTGGCACTGCACAGGCAGGAGCGATGTCAGGACGGTTTGCACAAAAAAAACAAAACCCCGCAGCTTCTAGGCTCTCGCTGAGGGTGAGTAACTCACATGATTCATGCCAATAAAAGTCTCACGGCATCTCGGTCTACTTCACTGGTGTGTGTGTGTGTGCATGCACGACGTGAATACGCGTAAGACATGATTGCGGTTTAGGCTGAATAAGTAAAGGTTTAAATCTGGTCTCCACATATAAGTAAATTTCTAGATAACTCTGTCATTTCAAGGCTGAGAGGGATTGAAGGTTTATAATACTTGCCTCTAAGGCAAACTCCTAAGGCAGCATCTGAAGAAAAGTAGGTTTTTCACTGGCAGAATTTCCTTCATCTTTCTCCTACCAGCTTAAATTAGACCTTTTAATTTACCTGACTATGCTATTTTAAATATCTATTTTATTAACTAGAGCATTATAATTCTATAGATATTTCTAGGGGAGCTTACATCCTCTGAGCCTTGTTAAGCCTGACCGGGACTGACTGCTCTGAAACCCACTGCCATAGGTTTAATTCAAGGAATGTACTTTATCATGTACCATAATGAGTATCTTTTCCACTCTTCAGAAAACCTCTTTTTTTGCATAATTATCCATATTTCTATAAAAAAATACCATGAGTAATCTATCAAACTGTCAGGAACTTTATTGGTCCATAAAGCTGGATGATATCTCGTGCGCATTTGTCAGATGTCCAGCCACTATATTCATATTTTCTCAGTATGTCACACCTTAGCTGAGTATTTTAAAAGGAACCTGGAGGATTGATGGGTCTGGAATACGTAGTTTTATCATGAAAGGGCACTTGCTTTTCTGCCAATATGGAAAAGGATTAATTCCTCTTTCTCAAAAGCAAACAATCCTGCCAACCCAGCTGTCTCTCTCTCATACACATACATACACTATGGATTTATCATCTATCTTGTTATTATCTCTCCACAGGCCTCCTTTCTTACAGGGGTGGCTTGGGGAACCCATTGCAGACCCAATGAGTACACATCTAGATCAGCTTTATGAACATAATGCCAGCCTTCATCTTTTCTTGGCTTTCCAGCCCCCTCCTCTCTAAGAGGTAGCTTCTAGGAAGGATGAACTTGGCAGAGGGGATATTAACTCCTCCGTCACTCAGGTGTAGCTGTGGTCATCTGATAATGGCTAATTAGGGATCACCTGTCATAAGAACAGGAGTTATTAAAGCTCAAACAGGGGAAGCCAGGGCTTGGTGGACATTTCAGCACTTCCAGCTGAGACATGGCACCCACGGCGGAGGCAGGAAAGCCCCACTTTCCTCCTCGAGGCTACATTGCAATTGACTCAGGGACAAAGAGCACTGAAGCGTCTCATTTGCAAAGATGGGGGTTTTTTTCTTTTATTAAATCATCCCCTCTTGTGCTTTCTTCTTTAAGTAGAAGCAGCAGCATGTTTATGAGCATTGTGGAAAACATATACATCGGTGCGCTTCCTTGCATCTGCCACAGATTGAAGAAGCAAAGCTATAATCCATCCCACACTCAGGGATCTTCTGGGCAGGAGGTACAAATTATGGAAAAAATAGAGAGCAATAACCAGGGACAGCACTGGGACTGCAACTCTCTCAAGACATGAGAGAGGCAAGCCTTGCCTGGTGGCTGGGATCCTTGCCAGCCTCTTCACAGGTGACCACTAAGCATTGGCAAAGTCTTTGTGAGGATCTTCCAGATAATTCCTTGCTTCCTTTTATCATCTTATTTATATTTCCAAGTAAACAGTTAAAAAAAAATCTTAAGTATATGCACTCTGAAGAAAAGGGCTGGGGTTTTTCTTTTTCCTTTTCTTTTCTGAAGTGATGAGGCAGGACAGTATTTCCCGGGGCAGCTGCGTGGGAGCACCAGGAGTGCAGTCATCCTGCTCTTGCCCCTGCTTAGAGCTCATGGTGGGAGACAAAGTCAGCGGGTTGCTGGTGTCTTGCGGGATTGCCCACACAGAAGCTCAGTGTTTGATCTTAAGTGGTGGGCGTGCTCCTCCCCCTTTCCAGTAAATGAAGCCGGATGACTAGAACAACACAGAGGTAAAGGAAGTTATTCCCATCCAAACACAAAGGCAAGAAAAGCATTTCTAGATGAATGAAAGACCAAACAGTGGACTTGGTTCCACAAGGAGGTACCACTACACTACGCACGTGACAGATAATTTCCTTGGAAACAATAGATACATTTAATAGAATCATAGAATGGTTAGAGTTGAAAGGGACCTTAAAGATCATGTAGCTTCAACCCCCCTGCCATGGGCAGGGACACCTCACACAAGACCAGGTTTCTCAAAGCCCCATCAACCCAGCCTTGAACACTTCCAGGGACGGGGCATCCACAACATCTCTGGGCAACCTGTTCCAGTTTCTCGCTGCCCTCAGAGTAAAGAATTTCTTCCTAATATCTAATACAAGTCTACCCTCCTTCAGTTATAATCTCCCACCTTTCATCAAAGTAAATTCGTATTCTACAAGAGAAGAAAAAAAATTTCCTTGATGTTGCCTGACCGTGGTTCTTTGATCAATCATTTATGTATGAAAAGTAGAGAAATAAATTATGAAAGGCAAACAATAATAAAAAAAATCACCTTTTGAAGGTTTAATATTCCAAAGGCCTACTCTTCACTAAAACCATCAACCTACAAAATGCCACTAAAGACTTGCTAGTCCACAGGACATAATAAAAGCCTTTACCACTGGCAGCAGGTTTAGGTCTACTCCCACTCTCACTTCCGTTTGGTCCAGTGTTCAGGGGAAGGTAAATCCTTAAGCAGATTGAATATACAAAGTTTCACGGAATGCTGCCAAGCTACAATAATTAATACTGGACAAATAATGCCCAAAATATCTTTATGTTCTAGGTTGTTTTAGATGAAGCTGTAACCTAGTGTGAACGTTGAGTACTGGTTTTGTACCCAAATGTGACAGAATTTTGGGTACACCTTTAGAAACAGTAGGACTGTTATGTGCCTGTGTCCAGAAACAAAAATCCATCTGTAGTTTTGAGGTATTGCTAATGGCACAGCTAAAGTTATTCATAGTTTAGATTTACCAGAAATAGTTGGAACAAATTAATAATGAATTAGAACATTTCTTATCATCGCAGGAGCGAGAGGGAATAAATAGAATCATCCATATTTTCTTATTACAAAACAGTGTGCAGCCTATTACCAAACACTAATTTGGTGTTGCTTGTGCTGGAAAACTGTTGAAGGGTCCCTGGCTCCTGACAGCGCGGTTTAATTCAGTCTGACGGGAGCAAGACTGCGCAGAGGCAGGCCAGGGTGGGCAGGTGAGGACCATCCCAACAGGGGTGAATCCCAGCCTGCCAGAGTCGGGCGCCGCTCAATAATTCCAATTAACCACGCTAGAGACAACAGAGATGGGTCATGCAGAGCCCAGTAAATATCAATCAGAACCACATATTGTGAGAGGAGAATAATGAAGTCTGTCTCATTAAGGAAAAGAGAAGAGACATTTGGTTGGGCACAGAAGCCTGTCCTCAGTGGCTTGTGCACCCTGCAGTGCAGTGTCTGCCTTGTGGGGCTGCAGCCCGTGCTGCCCACAGCCAAAATTGCCCCGAGCGTGGAAGCCCTTCATGCAGTTTACGTCCCCATTTTGTGCCTAGTGGCACAGGAGGGTCCCTGCTCGGCCAGATGCACAGCTCCAGAAAGACGCAGGGTGTGGGGTGAGACCGGGGAGCTGGGTTTGCTGTCCTCTGTGCCAGCAGCGGATGGGACAGCAGACACTGGGGCCACGAGCCAGGCACCGGGGCCAGGAGCCAGCACATGCTTTTTGGCTGCTGTTGTAACTGGGCTAGCAGAAAGCACCAAGACATTTGCATGACGGCTGTCCCCAGCAAGGCCGTGGGTTGGATTTCTCCATCAGCGTCCCACACCAACAGCCACCTCACCATCTGTGTGAGACCAGGGGCTATTTTAGCACCCGATTGCCTTTAACTGCCAGTTTCTCAGCTTCCCGGGCTTTGAAACATGCCATAATCAAACAGCATGAAAGGCATATCTAACTGCAGACATGACCCACTGGTGTATGTTTAAGGGCCAAAGCCTGTAATTATAAGGCAGCATCACTGTTTTTAAACATTATTTTATTCATTGAACTTCAATAAAGTACTTAGGTCTACTTAGCCTAAAAAGAAACAGGTGATTCTTAGTTGTTATATATAAAGATAGCACAAAGAATTTCCTGTGTGTGGCCTTATGGCCTGCTCCATCTCTATCCTCTAATAAAATGTATTTCTGTAACAGCTAAGGCAATTAATCACTTAAACAGAATTGGATTACAATCTCCATTACTTGAAAATCTTTAAAGTCAGGCTTGCTGTCTTTCTAAAAGATCCCAAGCTATTGAGCCAAATTCTTTGCCCTGCTTTATGCAAAGGTCAGACTGGATGTTCGTAATGGCCTCTTGTAATGTCAAAAATCGGTCTCTGACCCTTGTAATGCCACGGGAAAGACTCTCACCGATTTCAGACAGAACTGCACTAGATTTATTGACCTTTCTCATTAGGAATGAAGATTGTCTGCAGAAACTCCTAAGTGATTTCTTAACTCCAGGTACGTGTCTATTGAGCTCACTATGTAAAAACTGCTGCCTTTGGTCCTCTTTGAATTTCATAGGAGTTTACAGAGCTTAACACCACCAGAAGTTGCTTGGACATTGCAAGACTGAACCTTCTCTTTCGACCCCCAAATTTGTCTTGAATCTCCAGAGGTAACTGGATTTTTCAACAGAAACAACAAAATAATAAATTATGACACTCTGGATATGTATAAAAGCCTGAAACTTTAATACAGTATTTTTCACTGTAGTGAAATTCCGTTTCCTGGGGCTTTCTAGATACAGAGTGCAAGGACATTATTGACTTTGCATATGGGATTTCAGAAAAAGTAATTAATTGCATATAATTTGGGGTAATCCTCTGACATATTTCACTCTACAGCAAAAAGAATTTTCTTCTGAGTCTCAGCAACACTTGAGATGATTGTCCTAAAATGTATTCATTGGGTTTGTTTTAACTATCTGAAATGAACACTTTACCGTTGAATAAAGACCTTTAGTTAGCTTATCTGATTTAAAATGTGGGGGTGACAAGAGTTTGCTCTGAAACATGATAGACAATAAGTATGAGCAATGAATTATAGAAATAACATTGTCTTATTACCTAATGCTAACAATTAAAGGTGGTTTGGCTTTTGGGTGTTGGTTTTGTTTTGTTGTTTGTTTGTTTTTTTTAATTGGGACTCCACAGGGAAATACCTTTCTATGTTGTATTTACCTCTCTGGGAAAAAAAACACCATCATCAAAAAAAGACATTGTCAAGAACATTATCTATTCAAACCCCTGTTCTATGGACAGTAAATAACTCTGTTTTGAATATATCTCATGCCCTTATCTCCTCAGATCAGTTCTATCATTTCTGTCCTGAGCCAGTGATTGCTTCTTATGTACTCTTCATTTCCACATATCCTCCGTTTCTTTCCTCCCGTTCCTAATGTAGAATATTTTTATGCAATTATCCCAGAGCCTGTGCTACAAGGTAAATACTGGAATATGGGTATAAAGTTCTATTTATGAGAGGGATAAATTCAGTACTCAGATAACTAGGCTAAAACCATCACATCACAAATTTAGGAAAAAAACTTTTTTCTAAATGAAAGACAAGCTGCCTGTGGTCTGCTGATGATAGGTCTGTACTTATTCTGTGGGTTCTTCATCATTATAAAATATGCTATAATTATGTAACAACTTTAATCCAAAAGCATTACTACTAATGTCACAATGCTCTTATAAGGCATGTATTAATATCTTCCATCTACTTTACCCAGTACAGTACAAAATACAGCAAATTCAGTGACCTCCTTGGGAGCACATAGCTAAAAAACATAATAGCTCTAAAATAAATACCTGACCCCATTGATGTCAAAAGCAAAGATCCTAATGACTTTACTGAGATCAGACAATCACTTTTGGTTATCTGACTCCAATTTTTCACCAGCAGGGGAGGTTTACTACTCAGGAGTTAAATCTCCCTTGCCTTCAAACACTCAATGCCATTAATCTATAAAGTAAATATATGCTGATGAGTTCTGTCATGGATTCAGGGAAGTTTAGTATTCAGACCCTATAAAAAGTTATTTTAGTTAAAGACAGTCCTGTCCCAGTCCCCAGAATAGCAGTCGTTGTGTTATGGTCTCCACCAGTGGAAGCAGAAATCAGCATCACTTAAATGGTGAGGAAAACTATGCCTCCGAAAAAGAAAACTGAATGACATGAAACACTAGTGAATTCCTGTAGTTGTTGTTAGTTTGAAGATGATTAATAATCTTGAACTAAACTAAAAATAATTAAAACCACATTACTCATCCTCAGAGAACAAGGTAATCAAAGGAGACTTTGCAACAGAGCAAAAGCTGTCCTTCAGAAGAAATCTTTCCCCATCTTCCAGTGTTGATTAGTGAACAATACTGTTAGTCATTACACTCAATACAGTTGGTGTCCTTCCTTGATTTTCCTGGGGGAAGAAGAGGCAGTAGGGAGAGCTGAATCACGAGTTTTCCTCATATTTTTTCTTAATGAACAACAGTGTGCACTGCTATTCTGGAACACAGCACCAGGTAATGTCAGCACAGTCACTGGAGTGCGTTAGAAAGATGACAGTAGCTCCCGAGCATTGATCCACAGATTAAAAGCATGAACTTGTTATGAGTTTGTGAAGAGAAGGGTAATGCCCAATGATTCCTCCTGTTTTCAAAGCCTGCATTTGGTTTAAGAAGTGAAACCTATGGTAAATACTTTCTCAGGCTCATTCCTCCTTAATCGTATAGATACTAAAGCATGAGAGAGAAATCACCCCAGAATGCGTGTTTCATGGATATAAAATTTAGGAATGGTTAACGGGGAACAGCACTGCAAAACATCAAATCCTTGTGGTATTCTGTGCTGTGCTACATTAGTCCTAAGCCTAAATGAGCCTGCAATGAAAGGGAAGCTCATCTTGAAGAAGAAAATAGCTCTCTGCTCCAGTTAGGTGATATAAAACTGAAAGGTCAGAGAGATACTAAACTCAAATATTTTGAACTAGTACGAAATAGAGAAAAGGTGAGGGGGTTGTGGGTTTCCCTTTTCAGACATTTTTGTGGAAGGAGCGAAGTGGAGTGAAGCTGGGTACGGCTTTTTAATTCCATGGGGATCTGTGAGCAAAGCCCTTGCAGTTGCTTTAACTCATAGCTACTGCCCTACTCTCGCTGAGCACTGCATACCTGCAACTCCCAGTGACTATTACGGGTTGCTAATATCCTTAGATGGCCTGGAGTCCTGGTTAGAAATGCAGCAAGTTTTAAATATGTAAATACAATGAATGGGAGTGTTGAAAGTTTGACTTCCTTGGGACTAGGCTGTTGTTGCGGGCGGGAAAAGGGGAGAACACACCGCCACAACTGTTAGTGGCACCTGCATAGTACCAGGTGTAGGAACTGCTTATTTCACATTATCTTACATCTTCAGACTGTCTTCTAAGTGAAATGTTAAGGTAGAGGTAAAAGGAAAACTTTCTAGGGGTAAGAGCTTTGCACTACTCTCCCAAGGGAACCAGCAGAAGCTGTACCTCCAATGGAAACTCATAAACACCATTTCTACAAAACAACAAAATAACCAGTACGTTATAAGAAAAACCCTGTCTCTGACAGAAGTAGTATTGCACAGAGAACAGCAAAGTTCATATAAATGTATTTCAAAGAAGCCCTGTGACACACTCTTTAATAACCCAGCCCCAGGCTCCCTCTCTTTCTATCACATCCTCATCACTCAGTTTTGCACCGCAGCAGTACAAGATGCATCCATCCATCCTGTCCTGTCCCGTACCATCCTGTCATGTCCACCCCCAGTCAGCCATAACCTGCTAAATGTCACAGATGCATCATACACAACAGAGGTATCACAAGTATACCAAGGAGGGGTTTACTTGCAGGAGAAAAACCCAATTGTACTCCCACCATAGCGTCAGCAAGGTGTTGGTGCAGAAGACGGCTGCAGCCTCCTGTGTGTCAGAGATTTTCTCATTTTGCTGGCTGTTAGATCTGTTACAGATTAGGTCGAGAGCAGCGATATTAGAAGAGCTGAACTGGGAATATCTGCTGCTCGTTTGGGCTCTCACGCCCCCACTGCGTAAGGCCTGTTGCAGCCATGTGAGTGCTGTGGGCAAAGGGTACGCCGGCACCAGCAGGCACTGGGCCTCTGGCTAATTTAGCCAAGGGCTTGATGTTTTACTGTGTTTTCGAGGTGTCTTCTGACCCTATAAGAGAGAAAGTGGTGGCCCTCCTGTAGGGCATCTGAGTGACAACAGGAAAGGAGGATTTGTGCAGGAGTAGGCGTACGCCCAGGCTGGTCTTTATTTAAACCAGATTGAGAAACAGCAGCCCCAAAGACATCGCAGCCCTGGCTTTTGCGCACAACAATCCTTAAGAGGCCCCATAAGCAGCTCTGCAGACTCGCGGGGGGATGAGCACGCAGTGGGAGTACGCGGCCAGATGCTACTTTATGGCAGACATTTCGCAGAAGCGCAAAGCCGTCATGCCACCTTGTGGCTGGCACGGGGGGATGCCACCCCTCCTTCTGCTCCGTAGACACGCTCTTAGAATAACAGCACTTTGCTTCCTGCAAGCCACGAGGACGTCAATATACCGCTTTCGGGCGGGTGCGAGCCCTCGCCCCGAGTGTCTCCTTCAGGCACATCAAGAGGCCTGAGTCATCCTGAGGAGCACTTGGAAGAAGCAAACGGGTCTCCAAGGTGAGCGGGGGCAGGCACGAGTGCCGATCCCGCTGGCTCTGCCCGCGAGCCGCACGGAAAATCGCCTCCCGGTTTGGGTACGCAATGTTCTAAGCGAGCTCCATGGCTGGCCATGGTGAGAAAAACATTTTCTTGTTCTTTGCCGGTGCATTATGAAAACCCACTAAAAGGAGCTTTTTGCACTACAAAACCTTTTAAAAGGATTCTGTCAACACAAAAGCAACATTGACAGCAGTTGCCTTTAAAAATACTTGAGTCTTCAAACTCTGAAAGACACTTCTTAATTTTTTTAATTTTCCAGGCTTGGTCTACTCTCAGGCTTCAGAGAAATGTTTTCTCTAATTGCATGAGTAAGAAAATGTATCGTGAGATTAATTCCCATAACAATTTTTAGAACAATTTGTAAACATGTTCTTCATAAAATGGATATTCAAATACATGGATCTTTGCCTCAGTAATAATATGAAATTGCTGTAGGGAAAATTTACCAGAGGTACTAAGAGGAGTACGAGTCCCATTAGCATGTGGTGCCCATGGCTCAGGTCACGTCACCAAGTGGTCAATACTCTCTGCTGTATTTTCTTCGTCTTCTGCTTTACCCTTCGTCCATGTGTATCAGCATCCAGCACTGGATGGTAGGATGCACAAAGATGATTTTTCTAACACAGATTTTCTTCTGCTTTTGGTGATATTAAGAGGCAAGTTGCCACACAAAGAGCAACGTGCCCATCTCATATACTTCAAGTACAGCGCTAGCATTACTGTCCCTGGGAAAACATATGGATGGGCCACCACTTTCACCCCTTTCATCTCTCAGCAATTAGAGAAGTAATTTTTCTTAAAAACGGGTGCGCACTCAGAGTTCTGTCTCCTGAAACTTCTCCCTTGGCTCTCATTCTGATTATCTCATTACAGTAAAACTTGTATAAATGCTTCCTATAGAGCAATTTCAGCATAGGAATTTGCAAGTCAAAACAGGCAATTAGTTTATAAATTACCAGTCTTCCATATTTTGGAGATTACTTACAGCTCTGGCCACTGCAGTATGCAGTTAAGAAAGGAAAAACTAGAAGATCTTAGTGCTGATACTGCTGAGAAGGAATCATGTGGTACAGTCAGTTTTTGTACTGAGAGAAACTAGTATTACAGTAGAAAGAGCCCACTGTTTTGGAATAGTACCAACCACCAGCTTATTTTGTGTTCAAAATGGGGTTTTTTGTTCATTCAATAGGAAGCACCAAAGATGTTAATAGCTAAAAATTAATCACCCTGCACCAAAATACCCTGCTTCCAGGAATAATCACTCAAGTGCTAAAACCATGGGTCAGCTGTTGCTTTGCAGAGTTTTTAATGTCTAACAAGAGGGCAATCCACAGCTCACATCAATACCTTGGCAATCAGAGAGTAGCCAACCTGGCTGGACAGCTAGTAAAAATGAAATTTCAGATGTTCAGAACCAATTCAGGCTGTGGAGACTTTGGAGCTCAGGCTGACAGCCGACCCTGACACCTGCGAATAACAGTTACTTTGCAATGTGATGCAGTAACGGATCCCAGAAGGGTTTTAATATTTTGACCTTTTATCACGAACTCAGAGGCAATCATTGGAGAATATCCTTTTTTAAGACATAGTTATAAAAAATGCAAAATGCGTAATACAAAATTCAACTTAGGTTTGTTTGTTGTTTTTTTTTAGGATTAAAATAACGTCTCCAAAGAATAAGCAAAACCACCTTGTTTCACTGCAATACAAACCCTGAAGAACTATACGAGGACTGCAACATCCTAACCTGTGAAGAATATAAAGGATCCATATGGAACATTCTGCATCTGAGGAACATTAACTCTGGATCATGTGGAAACGTCTAAAATAAGGACATGACTAAGCTGGCCTCTTTAATGACTAGAAAAAGAAACAAAATGGAAAATACCCACCTTCCAGGCCTCACCCTGTGCAGTGACCTGGAAAAGAAAACCTATTGGCACCAGCAATCAAGCTTTCCCGCATTATCTTCCCGGGGGGTTGATTACACTGTCCTAAATGTGGGTGACTGCTTGAGGTCCAAAATTCTTTACACTGTAGTTATTCCTTAGAAATCCAAACATAATTAGAAAAGCAGACACATACAGTGATAGCCAGCATACAGTATGGCATATAGTTAACAACAGTTCAGAATTGCCGATCAGGAGGGGTAACAAAACAAGGATACCAGCCTGCCAGCTGTGAAGCTTATGATTTTCAAGGCAACTTTTACAAAAGGAGTTGGAAAGTAGTTCAGAAGTTAGAAAAGCACTGCAGTATCACATCTGTTTCTCCCAAACGGGCAATTTTGGCACTTATTTCCAATGCAAGAAAAAACCGCACATATTCTCAAAGTACCATTCACCAGAACTCATTCTCTTTTAATCTGTTTTTAAGAAAAAGTTCTAGTTTTATCTTGCACGCATGATTTGTTCAAAGGGTGCTTGAAAAGTAAATTTCTGAAACCAGCAAAAGCCTTTAAGTATTCTAAATAGATGATGAGTTTTTCATTCACATTTCTAACTTACATTACTCTAAAACAAATGAAGAACAGCAAATGTTCTTCCAATATTAGCTTATTGCACTGACAGAGAGTTCCTCAATGTTCCCCTCACATTTTTTATTCTTATTATGATCAAATCACAATCTACCGGCTAGTACAGGCAGTGTATTATGCCAGGCACCGTATGCACCTGTTGGAAACACTCTCATCCAAAGGCTTCACAATCTGAACAGAGAGGACAGGCATGAATGAGAAACTGTAGGCACAAGAGAGATTGCTTTCCCTGTGATTATACAGAGAAATTGGTCTCAAAGTGGGAGATCAACTCCACATCTCCAAGTCTGCTGTTCTGCCTCTTTCACCACACTACCTTGCAGTACACAACTGATTTTTTTTTTCTCTTTTATTTTTTATGGTTTGGGGTGTTTAATAGGGCTTAGTCTCACTGGCAAATTCCAGTAGAGATCACAGGGAACGTTTTCTGTTAAATCCAAGTCCAACGTTTCTGGCCAAATTTGTGCCTGCTAGCTAACCGGTGCTATTACTGGTGTGTTAACTACGGCGCTTGCAGTGTTCCCACTTGAAACAGAGGTCAAATTGTATGGACATTTTTTTTCCCTTCAACTTTGATAAACAAGCATTCCTGCTGTTTGCTCTCCTGCAGGGAATTCACATTCACCACTATCATTTCCAGTTCCTCAGCCTATCGAGTACTGTTGATGTTTTATTTCATAGCAGACAGAAGAGCATTAAGTGTTGGTTTTTTTTACCTACGAGCTTGTAAATCCTCTGAAAGGTCTTAAGGAGGAAACAGTATCAAGTTATATAAGAAAAGAACAGTAAAATTCACATGAAAGTTGCCTATATCCTTATTTTTATAACTGCAGTGGAGGTCAGCTGGTATTAAAGATGACATGTACTTACCCATATTTCACTTTATATGCTAATTGCACACACTTTTATTACAAGGTCTGGAAAAATACTCTTCTGTAACAATATGTTGAACCTTACTCTTAATCACATAACTTTAGTTGGAAACACAGGAAAGATTGGTTAATATTTATGAAGTGCTTTAAAGATGAAAGAACTGCATACTTACACATTTTATGGCATTATTATAAGCTTAAACCTGAAGTGAATGTTTCTTCTGTTGAACTGGAATCTGAACTGAGAAACTTTTTAGCAGTAGATGTCTTTCTTCAGTTCTACTGAAAGCTTCAGCCCTGAGGTGGTGAAATCACGCTGAATGACACATGGAGAGAATGCCATTCAGTAGGCAGTGATTTTCTAGTTGGAAAGACCAAGAAAGTAATTTGTGGCCTTTTACATCTTTAATGCAGGACAGAGTTTCATCATGATGAAAGAGGAGGAAGGGTTGACAGCGCAGTACAATCTCATTTAAAAGAAGATTTTTCTCTATACATTGTGCTTCGAAGATCAGCCATATATTTCCATTTGCACTTAATTTCATTACTGACAGAAGATACGGAGAGAGGGGAAGAGAAAACAGCTAACCAGCAGAATTGCAAAATTTTATGTTTAACACGAGAATTGAGCATATTGATATTTTCCTCCACAGGCTTTACGAATGAAGAGGTCCCAGTTCTCACATTTAGACCACCTGGAATCTGCTTTGGGGTTCTAAAACATTAAAAAGAAAAAATTCTTTGCTGAATCTTCTATTCATACTTCATGTCCCGAAAGCTTAGCCAAGGTGTATGAATTAAAAAGCAAAGTTCTCAGATATCAGATGCAGCAAGTGAAGTAGTTTTCTTTGTAGGCAAAGAAAGGAATGTAGCTTGGTGCTATTGGACTGTTCTTCCCTAAAGTGATCATGAATATCTCTGTTTGAGATATTTTTTCAATCCTCCACCATCTCAAATTTCAATTGCCATTCCTCCCCAACCAAAAACGTTTGCAATGAAGGCAGATGATGAAAGTCAGAAAAGCAAATAGTGAGATTGATGGTAACACTGAGAAGGAGCCACAACTGAAAGGGTAGGTGTTTTAAAGGTCAGGCTCAGGTGTTTTCCCAGAGTTGGAGTTTACACAATAGACTCATTTGCCATGTCTAATGAAAGGTTAACGTTATTGATTTCTGTATCAGAAATCAGTCAGATGTAATACAGGCTTAGACTGTCAGAGCTTCAGGTGATTCCTGTGTATGGGAACAGATTCTTTTAATGGAATCCAGGACTTATTTTGACTGTGTTTAATTTAACATTGTAAGTCACCTTTCATTCAGGACTATACGTTGTATTTTAGGAGTCTGATGTCAAACAAGAGTGCATGTGAATAGACTCTCAGAAATATCCATCTCCCACTTGGGCATCAGAAGAGGTGCCCAGATTTTCATGGACTTGGAACTGGGTGCCAGATTTATTTGAAAATCCGAACTAAAGTACTGCAAGGATGAGGTTTTAAGGTCTTGAAAATCATTATCTTTTTGCAGGTGGGTGCTGAATCCTTTCAATAATCTGTCTCTTAGTAAGTAGTTGAAAACTACTATGTTCAATGACATACAAAAGAAACAGTATGTCAGAAAAAATAAATCATAACACATTATTAGAGAAATAATTTGACACAGGCGTGTGCTGAAAGCCTCTGTGACTCTCTTAAGCATCTGAACTGTCAGAAGTAAGCATTCATTTTTTTTACTTTTTTATCTTAATTGCAAAATAAGAGCCTATAAAACATCACAGCAGTGTCAGTTAATATTGGAATGGAAGCTACATATAAAAAAAGATGTAAAGAATCACAAAAGAGAAATGCCTAAAAGGAAATCAGACGCTATTAACAAATGAATTCTGTACGTGTCTGACAAGAAAGGGCACAGATTTACTTATGTAAGTTGTGCACATACTTATGGGAAAACAGATGCTTACAAAGTTTGAGATAGAAACCCAAGTATAAAATCCTTCAGCTACCATAGTTACTTTGGTAGTTTGGATGGACCTCAGGTTAGCAATTTTGAACGTGTCAGAGTGATAAATAAAATCCTTGGAAGAATGTAAAACTGTGATAGCTTAAAAGAGAAATTCCTTGAGGAAATCTGAGAGGCAGAACAGATGTTCCACTTTTCAGTTAAAATATGCTCAGCAAACCTGTGTATCCACTGTTGTTTAATTGAAGAACTGTCCATACTCCATTTTCACAAGGTGAAGGAGACACTTGTTTACTAATGGAAGGGAGTTAACGGTTACTTCTTTCTCAATAAATATTTCATTATATGACTACAAAGAGCGACAAATGAAACCTCCTAACAAAAGCTAATAGGTCCAAAGCTTAATGGTTCTTTACAAAGCAAAGGACACATGACAGTTCTTTCCCACATTTGCTTAAAATGATTAAGCACCACCATTCCGGGAAAAAAAATCATCTTATTCTGGTAAATTACTTCTGCGACATCAGGAGAAAAATAGACTTCTTTGCAGACATATAATAGTCTCTAAAGGCAAGATATTTATTTTCAAGTAAATGTAAACAACAAGCTTGAAGTTTAGACAATTCCCAGTTCATTTCAATTAACAAAGCTAGAGATGAGAGCAAAAAATAGTAATTGCCGGCTGACAGTATACCATGTCTCACCTTGATTTGCAACTTTGGAAATTTAAGAACCAGGTTTTGAAAGAAGCTCTGCTTTTACCCAGGAGGCTGTATTCCTGTAGTCACAAGTGGCTTTCTTCATCCCCCACTTTATAAGGGAGCGAAGGACTGTGATTCATACCCACACCAGTGGGCAGGCGGAACCGTGGCTCTGCTCTCGGCAATTCTGATCCACATTTTTTAACTTCTTTTATTTCACGCCAGAAGGGAGAATTCCGTTGTTTAGTTTCACTTCTTCAGTCTCATGTAGCCAAATACTGAACCAAATAAGTTATGAGTTGACCAAACTTCACTTTGTTGGTGAAAGAAGCAAATAAGCCTCTGGGTTTGATCTGAAGATGTTCAGGAACATAAAGCTTGTCTCTTTGTCATGGCTTGTCCCAAAGATCCTGTCAAAACCTTGAAAGAAATCTCACACAACCTGAAAATTATCCAGGCAATAGAGAGAAATGTGATGGGATTTATTCCTTACTACCTGAAAAGCTCCTCATGGGACCTTAGTTTCAACAGTTTTTCACGCACAGACATGGGAAGGAGACAACACCTCAGTAGCACACAGACAATTTTGAGAGGAAGGCCTTCAGGTGTGCTTGGGATGTATGATGCCCAGCCACTTGCAACTGCTGCTCTGGTGTTTCGCATGCTGCTAAAATGTGACCCACCTCAGACAAAATATGCCTACAAATATATTTTACCAGCATAAAATTTTCCAGCTTTCCATATCTTCTGACACATAGAAAGAGTTTTTGAACAAGTGTTTCTCCAAAGTTGGATAACTCTTCACTGAAAGGGACCATGTTTCCTCTCATAAAAATTGAACTCTCTGTGTCACAAAACATAGTTAAAAAGAGTGTGTTAGTCATGGAACTCATGCCAAAGTATTGTTTCAAATTGATTAATCTCAAGAGCCTTAGAGTCTGATTCCTGTATCCACCAGCTTTTAGAGACAGAAGTGGGACTACTTGAGAAGGACGGAGAGGTGGGAAAGTTTGAAAACTCAAGCAATGCCACAGCCCTGAGGCACCACCAGCCATGTCTGTCCCCTCCCACCCCCCTTGGGTTCCCCCCACCTTGCCCAGGGCCCAGGCCCCCATGTCAGACCCCTGGGGCCATCAGCCCCTGCCCCAGCGACATCACAGCAGGGCTGGTCTCCAGCTCCACACAGCCCTGCCCTGCCCAGCCATGGGCCCCACCGAGCCAGGCCCACCTGCAGGCCCATGTCCTAGCCCGGCCTCAGCCTGTCCCTGTTCCCAGGCCCGTGTCCCCGCCCAGCCTCAGGCTGTCCCTGTTCCCAGGGAGGTGCCCGATGCCCCAGGGCTGGGTCTTCCCTGATGCCCCCCGGCTGCCCTGCTCCTGGCTGAGGCCATGGGACAGGCCATTGCTGCCAGGCCCTGCCCTGGCGGACCTCACAAGGTGCCCCCATGGTCCCTGGGGATCCCCCAGCCCCTGCGGTGCCCTGGCAGGAAGGGAAGTAATCTGTACAGATGTGGGTAGATAAATCGGGATTTCCAAAATGTGCAAACCTCATTGGATTTTCCAGCTGTTTTCCCTGAGGAAAGCTGCAATACACCCCCGAAGGGAACACTTTCGAGGGGTCCCTCTGCTGCTGCTTCAGCAGTGTGTGCTGTGGCAGCAACATGGTATCTGCCACAGCCAGAGACCCTCCGAGTCCGGTCCTGCTTCTCCCACCCTTCCAGTGCCTCCGGAGCAAGCTAATTTTGAGGGGGTTTTGGTATCTGCAAGTCTTCTTGAACAATCTGTTTGATTAAAACAAACACACAGGCACCCTGAGGCCTCAGCAGGAGTGAGAAGCAACTGTGGGGTTCAGGGAGCTTCTCTGGTCCCTACGGGTGCTTCTGGAAGGGCTGAAGCCTGCCCTGGCTGACAAGCCCTTCATGGAGCTGGTGGCACCAGGGCAGTCTCAGTGTGTCGACGTAAGGTGACCACAGAGCCTTATTTCTGGACTTGCTGACTTTCCCCAGAAGTTAGAATGTGTTCGCACATGGAGTATGGCGCAAGCTGTGAACCGCTGTTGAGTGAAACAAGAGTGCTGTTGACCGGTTGAAAGATCATCAACAATACATCACTTTGATTTTCAGCAAAGATTAGCTATCTTAGATCTGTGGAGGACTTTCTAACTGGAAACACAATGAGTCTCTGGACCAAGACACAGAGAAATGCTGAGGGACCACCTTCATTCAAGGCATGTAGGAATAATTTGACAAACATCTTTGCTGGTAGCCTACGTATACTTGATGCCTTTCACCAAAGAATTGGATAAGATGATTTATTGAGGTCCTTAACACATTAAATTTCTATGATTTATTTTTCTACTACTGCTAAGAGCAAGGTATTTTTGCACTTTAGAGCTATGAACAGTATCTTATCCATATTTCTTACACAGTATCTAACCACATGCATATTCCGCAGCATAAGCCCCAGTGGCAATTGGAAAAAAAAAAAAAAAAACAAAACCAAAAACCATATTTTGCTTTTCCCACTTCTGAAAGAAGGATTGTCTTCGATACCTTTGCATTAAAACAAAACTGTGAAGAGCAGAAAATTTTGCTGATGCTTACCTGCAAAAGAATAAAAACAAAATATAATCCAGCGTGAGAGGTTGACTTATTCTTCCATTTAAAAGAAAAATAAAAGGAAGACGAAATCATCTCTTCTGAAAGTGCTAATCCCAGTGGCATTGTAATAGCTGAAAAATATCTTCTTCAAGTTCTCTATGCAAATAATCTTTATCCACTTTTAGATAATGACATTTGGGTAGAGAAGAATAGATTTCCTGTGGGAATGCTTTTATGTCACACGTGGTATTCAGTTCCTGAAAACAGCAATTGATCTGTGGGGGTCAATTCTACTTAAACCATGTTTAACATTACCAGAAATTAGTCCCTCAACAGTCTCTTTTTCAGGCAAAATATCAATAATCATCTGGCTTCTTTTCCATACACACATAACACATATAATATTGCTGTTACTTTGCATAGTTTGCATTTAGCATTTTTCCCATTTTCAGATTCACAGTTTTGTTGGTGTTAATAGACATAACCCCATAAAATGAATTTTCACCAAGATTAGCAAAATCTATGTGTCCCAAGCCTCCAGTTTTAGCAGTACTTATACTACATTAACAATGGGTCTCTTACTGCTGTGCAGAAAACTTCTGTCCTCATGCAATAGCTGTTGACTGTGTGTTTGAAAGGAACTATCAATCAGGTGTGTTTGTAATTAAAGTGTTTAAGGAATCATCAACAGAAAATGGCAGCTGTCAAAATCTAGGCCCTCTAAGACAAAGTTTTGGTGGGAGGAATTTATTGCAGAAACACTAAACACAGACACTAATAGCAGTCTGATGAGATATGTTTGGTACTCTGCTCTGATTTTCTAGGACATTTCCTTGTACATTTCCTTGTACAGACATTGGAGGAGTCACACAAGACCTTATAGGTGCTGTAACTTTCTATATTTTCTTATGAAAAATGTTCTGCTTAGAACACTTGTACGAAAATGGATACAGCCCCACATTTGAAGTGTCTGTTTGTGATGCAGGACACTCAGATTTAAGTCCCCTGGACTGCAGGACCTAAGAGTTGTAGTGAGCAGAATTGGGGATGTAAGAGCATGAAAACTTGTATTGTCTCAGACCAGTGGTCCATCCAACCTGCTTGCCTGCTTCCAACAGCAGCTGCTAGCAGATGCTTAGGAAAGCATAGAAGAACAGGGATGCTGGTATTGATACTTTCTTCTCATCCACTTACAGCTTCTGGATGTCTGTGTCTTCAGGAATTATTGAGCTATTAAGTGTATCCTCATTCTGATGTTCTGTCCTTGTTTGACTTTTCCCTATGACAGTGTCTAATTGCATTTTGAACTGTTTTATACCTTTGACTTGCATTAGATATGTGAAACGAGTTTCACAGCTTAATTAGGAGTTGTGCCTAATCAAGTGTCTATTCTGGATTGGACTTTAAGATTTTCCCTTCCCCGCCGCCGGCCCCCTCTTATTTCAAAGGCATCTTTAGTGTGACTAGAATTTCGAAGTTCAACACTTGTCATAAACCGGAACTTCTGTGCATCTCATCCCTTTGCTGTGATACTTTGGTACACAGGGCAATACAAAATTGGCTTCTGTGGATGACAACTAAATTCTTCATCTGCACATTATTAGCATTATTGACTTGTCCCTCAAATATAACCAGAGTCCATGCTGCAGCCTGGAGACTGAGTACTGCAAAAGCTGATGCCAAACTCCCTGCAGGGGCCTGAAGACAAACATGCTCAGAACTGATTACCAAGCAGTTTTAACTTAAACTACAGTTTTGCTACTGAGGCGGGTGGGAAATAACAAAGAAGACAGATAACGTCCAAGCTTTCCACGCTGATCTTGGCTACACTCCATTCATCAGGCAAGGGATGAGATAAGCTAATTGTTTGATCAGGCTTATCATTCTCAGTTAACACTGTCTCAGCAATGCCAGTTTATAAGCAAAATTCAGTCAATAACTTTTAATGTTTACTTGTCAATATTTACAAAATATTATTTTACACAACAATTACTGCTGTAAAAAAGGGGGAGTATTGTTATTCCACTTAAATACTATACAAAATTCACCACTGATATTTATCTTACATTTATAGCTGTGTAGCACAGTAACCAAGGGACTTGATATAGATTAGCAGAGACTGCAGCAGAGTAGAAAATGGAAGTAAAATATCCTGAATCAAGAACACATCAATATTTTGTATTTTTGAACCAATGTAGCAACATAGGTGCACATATACGTTCTTGCCTAGAATGAAGGTGGTCTTGCACTGAGGTGACCAACTGCAGTGAGAGCTGGTTAATAGAGCTTGTTGGGAAAACAATGTTGGAATAGAGAATTCACTTTCATTATCATTGACACATTTGCAAAATGGCATAATTTTCTCTGTTATTTCATTCAACAAAGGAGAAAAAAGGGGAGAGAAGTTGTGAAAATTTTTCAAAATGCCATTCTGTCACTTGTGGAAACATTCTGAGGTTTGTTTTTTTTCCTTTTTTTCCTTTTCTTTTTTTTTAAGGATTGTTGATTTAATTTTATATTTTACTATAAAATCAAAAATGGCCTCATCTCAAAATGAAATATCCAGGTCAACCTGACACTAATCCTTTATGAAATATCCTTCTGCATAAAATTTGTGAAGCTACTGGTGCTGTAGCTAATGAGGGCGAGTGGCCAGTCCTTTGCGAAATGGAATTTCCATCTTCTGCAAGGCTCTATTAATAAAGTGTGACTTCATGGGGTCTGGAAGGTCATGATTTTTTTCATTGCCCTCTTTCAAGAATCGGATTTGCTCACCATGGCTAATAGCAGCTTGGGACAAATGATTACTAGACGGTCTCATTACCAGCCTGCCTGGCCTGAGACAGCTTCTACTGAATGATTTCTGTAGTCAGCTTTTGTTACCCATCTTCTAGGATTTACCTTTTGCTGCTGCTATCATTCCCAACTCACCTAGCGTGGACACTCATTATTTTTCTGCTCTCACACAAGGCTTTTAATAGCACAGCATGGTATGGTGATAAGTTTAGAATTGCACCCATCCTTTTATTACTGTTACCACGTCTTCCATTGCCCCATCACAATCCACTTATTATTCTCATTCATCTCCTCTATCTTGTCTCATAGCTGATACTCTCTTTGAGGCAAGTACTGTCATTTTCTACGTGTATCTGAACGACACCTGCCACAGTGAAAGGCCAGGCCAGCTGAGAAATGCTGTTACATAATTGTGTAATAATTGTAATTATCATCAGAGACAGATACCTATTACTAATCATAAAAATTCTAGAACAGCCTTGTCCTTCTCCTGCCCTGTGGTGTTCTTATTTCCCTTCTTTTTGCTTTCCTTTATGCTTTTTTAAATCCTTTTTTTTTTTTTCTAAACAGATACCTTTAAATAACAGGCTCCCTCAGCGGCACTCTCCCCACTGTGTTTATCTGGTACGAGCGCTGGGCAGCACCCTAATTCCACAGATAGTTGTAAGTGAGTCAGTGCCTGGCTGAACGATGTCCATCTTCACAGTGCCACAGAAAAAATACTGTGCTGAAATTAAATATGAACGCACTCTCATTTATAGAATCATAGAATTCTTAGAGTTGGAAGGGACCTTAAAGATCAACTAGTTCCAACCCCCCTGCCATGGGCAGGGACACCTCCCACTAGATCAGGTTGCTCAGAGCCCCATCCAGCCTGGCCTTAAAATCTTCCAGGGATGGGGCTTCCACCACCTCTCTGGGCAACCTGTTCCAGTGTCTCACCACCCTCATGGTGAAGAACTTCTTCCTAACGTCCAGTCTGAATCGACCCATCTCTAGTTTTAATCCATTCCCTCTAGTCCTGCCATTACCCGACATCCTAAAAAGTCCCTCACCAGCTTTCTTGTAGGCCCCCTTAAGATACTGGTAGGCCACTATAAGGTCTCCTTGGAGCCTTCTTTTCTCCAGACTGAACAACCCCAACTCTCTCAGTCTGTCTTCACAGGAGAGGTGCTCCAGCCTTCTGATCATCCTCGTGGCCCTTCTCTGGACACGCTCCAGCACGTCCATATCTTTCTTGTAGTAGGGGCTCCAGAATTGGACGCAGTACCCCAGGTGGGGTCTCACGAGAGTGGAGTAGAGGGGGAGAATCACCTCCCTTGACCTGCTGGCCACGCTTCTCCTGATGTAGCCCAGGATTTATCATGTTTTGCCTCATTTCCCATGTTCTGCGGCATCCTGCGTCATTGTTCCATGCCAGAGAGAGGCACCTGCAAGCAGGCAAGCACACTGTTAGCAAGGCCATCACCTCATCTAAGAAAGATCTGACTCAAAGCTAGCTGCAGCTGATTTCAGAGGTCCTCCCTTGGTATAAGCTGACAATGTCCCATATGCTGCCTCCATAGCCTCAAAGCTCCTTTCTGCCCCAGCGCAGCCAGTCTGCCCAGTTCAGAAAGACAGATGGATAATTTCTACTTCCCTTATTCCCTGGCAGTGAAAAGAAAACTAAATGCTTGGGAGGCAGTGGAAGTCTGATTACTTTTCTCAGCCTTCACAGAAGAAAGACTGGGCTCTGCAGGCTCTGTGATTTTGCCTTTTGACCACAAGATGTCTCCTGCAAACTGTGGAAATAGCAGGAGGCTGTCACACAGATTGGGAAAGTGGACACCAGCTCAACTCGCAGGCCTGGCTCTTAGGCTCAGTGTGTCTTACACTTGCCTAGTATGAAAACCAACCCAGGTTCATCCCACTTTTTCCAGCAACTCCAGCAACAAGAGGTCTAGAGCATGCAAAGGATTTTTAAATTTTATTTTAATTCTCATGTTTGTTTCCTATAAAAGTTATGCAAATTTCAGCCGCCATGGGGTAGTGGTAAAAAGAGAGCTTATCACAACAAGCAGCCTCCAGGAAATCATGTGAAAGAAGCTTCCCAATGCACATCCCATCTCCCACCTGAGAGAATAGCCTCCCAGTGAGCGACGGTCAGCTTTGAAAAAAGAGGGAAAATCTGCTTAAACTTCTTGGACGCACAGACTAACTGAAACAATCTGTAAGCCTTCACAGAGACAATTTATAAATACCTGTATGTGAGAGACCAAAAGACTGACTGACACAAGAAACGGCTGAGAAACGGCTGTGAAATACAATGACGTGCACAGAAACAAGAACTTCCTTGAACTGCAACATTTCCAGGATAGAAGCTTCAAGAACAGGCACGAGTTAGTTTGTGCAAACATAGCGAATATTGGGCTTTTCTTTAAGCAGACTTATTTTTAAGCTTGTCTGATATTGGTTATTGTCTTGGTCCACAGAGGAGCAGCTATGTGTGTAGCCTGCGTTCATTCTTTCCTGTCATGTCCAGTGAAGCCCTCAGCATGTAGCTGATGTTTTAGTTACTGCATTTCTTCATCTGTACTCTAATGCCGCATTAAAGAGCAGACTTGCCCTTGGACTGCTCTGTTTCTAGTGTAGGTTCTCCTTTTGAAAATGTAATTGACCATAACTTCTAGTGTAACTGCATTGTCCACTTTGAAGTTAGACAGGATGCTCGAGAATATTTGCTTCTAAAACATTCCACTAAAAAAGAATGGGGGGGAAAAACCACTGTATTTAGAAATCTATCACATTTATTTAAAAAAAAATCAACAAAAAACCCAAACATTTTATCTATTTATATTTTTTCAGCTTGAAGTTTTGGGGAATTTTAAAAGAAACTGGGCAAACCTTTAGAGATCTTCTGACAAAATATATATTTTTGTCCTCATTGATTATCTTTTACTGGAAGAAACTCGAAATGAGTTCTTAAAATTGAAAGTGGTTGTTACATTAAATGATACACTCTTTTAAGTGTGTCATTCAATTGATATTTATAATTTATAATTGCAGCTTGTAAGGCACAGAGGCATGCCAAAAAAAATTAAGCAATATTAATTGCATCATTCAGATTGACAGGAGAACTCCTGTGACTTAAGCAAGTCACAGAGAGGGAGGCAGGGAGGAAACTCTGCTCTCAGGATTACTGATGCTGTACCAGATCAACAGACCTGCACGGATTTCTGAACCAGGCTTCCCACTTGAAATTAGCATCAGGGCAGCTGTCGCGGTACTTCCAAGGCAGCAAGGTCTGCGGGGAAGGAGGCTTAAGGAATAAGCAGATGTTGGGAATGGTGGCCTGCAGTGCAACTCCCGAAGGCTGTGCTTAAAAATAGAGCCACTACAGACAGACAGGAGGCTAGATTGTTCCCCCCCCACCCCCCCCCCCCCGCTTCACAAGCACCGTAGTCTAGTATTAGCGCACCTATCCCAGCAATAGGCTTCTTCTTACTCCACATTTAAAGAAGCCAAAGGGCCCCCTCTCTTTATGCATTTATCTGCTATTTAGCTCTACAGGACAAGCACGTGTGATGCATGTAATGGAGTATTTGAAGGCAAAAGTGCCTGTTGCAGTGAGGAGGAGAAGGGTGTAACTTCACCTCGGTACTTTCCAAGTTACATTCTTTTATTAAAGGGTATGGTCTCCTCGACAGGATTTTCTCTCATTAGCAGCTCCGCTGAGGTCGCTGAGACTGCTTTACAGGCTGTACGATTACCCGTTGGTGAACATAAATCCTTACCCAAAAAAAGCAAGCAAAAAATCCTACTGGCTTTTGAATAAAGGTTTTATAAGAAATCTAAATGATACCAGGCACTGTTCTGAGGTATAAAATAATATGTGTTCATAAACTGATTTGTGGTCTTCATGTGAAATCGAATATATAACTCCAAAGTGTACTATTAAATATTATAGTATGAAAGAATTGCTCTGAGCACTTTTGTAAATTTCTATTCTTGAAATATTGATTCAACAATTTTGAAGGGCCACTAGAATTTTCTATAAATACGAAACCAGGTTAGCCACAAAATTTGTTGCGTAAGTGCATAGGCTACTGCATTCCTCTATGCAATGTACATTATGCAATTTATTATTTATGCATGATGCTTCTTGTCCATCATGAATCATTGTTAAAAGGAGATGTAACTCAGAATACTTAGAAAGATCGGCGAATGTGTTTTAATTTCAAATTAACTGTGGAAAATGTATAAATAAATCAGTAATTACTACTGTCTGAGCTCTATGATGGTAACTACAGGACTTAATTAGAATGTAATTGAGTAGTAGCCATTGTCTTTGCTAAAATTCGTAACTAGACCTTGAGCTGAAATATTATGATTTTCTGAAACCTTCCCACAGTGATGCCTCAGTTTCTCCATTTTCTTAGAGTCCATACCATATGTGTGTATACATAAGTGTGTGTATGTGTCTGTGTATTTCCTGTATGGGACCCTGAGAATGCTGGTTAATGTTTGATTTGCACAAAGACTTTCTATAAAGCGTTTGTTTTTCCTACTGGTCTTAGGCAGCATACCTGACATCTGACTAAAACCTTTGAGCATTTAAGTATTATTTATTGGTGGAGTCACAAACTACGTTCTCTCAGAACCAGCTCTAACTTTACACTCATCAAAATTGGCTTTGTCCAACCTAATTTCTTCTCTCCTTCCCCAGAAATACAATAGCTGAACTCCCATTAGGAGGGCTTTGCTTCCCTTGTCAGGGCTGATACAGAAAGCAGCAAGCACTAACCAAAATAATCTTATACCAGTCTAAGACTTCTCCTCGTCTTGGCACCTACACTTACCAGGTTCAGCAAGAAACCAAACTCTTTTGTACCAAAGTAACAAGAAATTAAGCCCTGCTGTACTTAACCTTAAATGTAACTGTAGAACTAAGCGTAAATCATTTCTTTGCTTGAAAACAGCTGCTGCGCTTAACGTGAAGTACATTGAGCGCTTTACCCCTCAGTGTCCTACTCCTTACACTTAACCATCATCCAGAAATTCCTAATTGACTCCGAATGAGTCATAAACTATTTGCCAGCACAGATCATGTTTTTCCTGTGTGTCTTGCAGAACTCAGCACAAAATGAACTCTTCAGTTCCTGTTCTCCTGAACCCAAATCCTTGATATAAACCTAATTTTATTCTATCCCAGAATAGATCAAGCTATCTAGCTTTTATTACCCTGAACTTAAATTCAGCCTATCCTTGCTTCATTCCTCGTCAAAGTCCTACAGGTCTTAGGAGATCCTAAATTTTCCTGAATTCTTCAGATCTCTGTGAATTAACCCTAACCCAAGCACATAATTTACATATATCCTACCAATCCCCTGCAACACCAGCCCAAACAGTGAGCTATTTTCTCCTACCAGGGTCAGTCCACAGCTTAACCCCATGCACCTCTTGGATCCAGCAGTCATCTGACTCTTCAGCCCTCTTAAGCCATGGGTTAGGGACAAACTCTAACCCTAGCTTTAATCAGAGCTCAGAGTTTAATCTGCAGTTGTGGCTAGCGTTCCCATCCCCTGCTACCTTTCTGGATCAGCCCTTTCCCTTTGAACCTCTAGCTGCGACTCCAACCTTCACTGCAAGGACCCACATCCTATCCTGTCCTGTCACCCTGAAATGTCCCCTACCAGCAGTAGCCCCCATTCTAGATTTAATGTTCTTGTAGGGATACTCAATATACACAGATGTTCATGCTTTCTTTTTCAAAACCCAAATCTTTATCCTAGTCATAGAATCATAGAATTGTTTAGGTTGGAAAAGACCTTTAAGATCAAATATGAGTGAGTCCAGAGGAGGGCCACGAAGATGATCAGAGGGCTGGAGCACCTCTCCTATGAAGACAGGCTGAGAGAGCTGGGGTTGTTCAGCCTGAAGAAGAGAAGGCTCTGGGGAGACATTAGAGCAGCCTTCCAGTACCTAAAGAGGGGCTACAGAAAAGGTGGAGAAGCACTCTTTATAAGGGAATGTAGGGGTAACGGTTTTAAACTGGGAGAGAATAGATTTATATTGGATATTAGGAAGAAATTCATTACTGTGGGGGTGGTAAGACACTGGAATAGGTTGCCCAGGGAAGCTGTGGATGCCCCATCCCCAGAAGTGTTCAAGGCCAGGCTGGATGGGGCTTTGAGCAATTTGGTCTAGTGGGAGGTGTCCCTACCCATGGCAGGGGGGTTGGAACTAGGTGATCTTTAAGGTCCCTTCCAACCCAAACCATTCTATGATTCTATGATCATCAAGTCCAACTGCAAACCTAACACTGCCAAGTCCACCACTAAACCATGTCCCTAAGCACCACATCTACATGTCTTTTAAAATACTCCAGGGATGGTGACTCTACCACTTCCCTGGGCAGCCTGTTGCAATGCTTGACAACCCTTTCAGTGAAGAAATTTTACCTAATGTCCAATTTAAACCTCCCCTGCTCCAACTTGAGGCCATTTCCTGTCATCCTATCACTTGTTACTGGGAGAAGAGACGGACCTCCACCTTGCTACAACCTCCTTTCGGGTAGTTGTAGAGAGCAATAAGGTCTTCCCTGAGACTCCTTTTCTCCAGACTAAACAACCCCAGTTCCCTCATCTGTTCCTCATAAGACTTGTGCTCTAGACCCTTCACCAGCAATCCTAATGTTAGGCTCAGAACTGCCCCTTTTCCATTCACCCTCGCTACCCTCAGCCATTGTCCCATTTCTGTGACAGCAAGGAATGAAGAAATCCACTAAGATCCCACAGAATCCATGGGGAGAAGGGCTGGGGTTATTGTGGGAAAGGACAATGTTTAGACATAGGGAGTTGGTGATTTTGGACCCGTGATGCAGCCACGATTACAATTAGAGCTTAAATTCACCAGCAATGCCAAGACCAATGAGTCATATTCATTCCTTGTCCCTGGAAGGTGCACGGTGGTAGGTAAGACCTTCTGCTGGGAAGGCTGAGTGACGCATGCAAGATTTGGGAAGGCTGCATCTAGCAGGGGATGATTAATATTTAAGTTTCTATTCCAGAAGACCTGAGCTGAAGAGCTGAGTTTTGATGACTGTTGAGTTTTGCAAAGCCCTATGGCGGGAACACCCAATTACCTTAACTGGAGCACGAGTGGGGATCCATGGTTAATGTTTAAGCTGGAGGGCAAGATAGGATATTTGGTAAGATTCAGATTGCCTGTAAATGAATAGCTGGGTTTCTTTATGGATTTTACAAGGCCAGAAGCCTTTTGAGGAAGAGTGCTGTTGGCACAGCGGATTTGTTTATGATGAGAAATGGAAGCCACCACTTTGTAGCTATTCTAGGACAGACATTATGGGTTCTGGGTAGAAAGGACTGAAATTTTTTGCTTCCTGCGTTTCACAAGCCCAGTACAACCTAAAGCCAACTTCTGTTTAAAGCGAGGGTTGGAAATGGTGCTACATTTGGAGTATGGGATGAGGAGCTGGGGCCAGGGAAGTGGGGTTGTATCTGATAGCGATGCTCGGGATTATAAAGCAGTGGATCAATGCTAGGTGTTCAAAAATGGCTCTTCATTATTTATTAGCCACATGGGAACTGTTTTAAGTAGTTGAATCTGTTTGTAGATCCTTGGCTTTCAGCAACGGGTTTTTTTAAATGAGACTGGACATGCTCCTTTCCCCAAGGGAGACTGGGAAATCAGCTGAAATCATGCAGAGACATGAGGCATGGCTACAGTAGCGAATTCTGGGTATGTGAGCTTGGAAGAAACTCAGATTACAGAGGACTAGGTAACATGCCAGGATTTCAGCAGGGAGGTAACCTCTGTGGCAGGCGCCCAGGGAAACAGGCAGGCTGGTTCAAGCGCGAGGCACTGCCGTGTGGGATCATAGCTGAAGCGCTCGGAGTGATATAATTAACTTGAAAGAGGGATGCAGCTGCATAAACTTCACATCTGTACTCACCCTAAAGAAGGAGCAAGCTCCCATGATTGAAGCGTGATAAAAGGAGCCCTTCTGCCATTTGGCGGCATGAAGCGATGCAGGGTGAAGTCCAAAAAGCAGCTTTCCTGTCTACAAGCGTGCTCGTAACTCTTTCTGCCCATCCACCTGTGTGTACTTGCATGCCCTGTGGAAAGATGTAACAAAATTGTAAGGTCAACAGTCATGAGAGTACTTGACCTGTTTCTTTCCCTTTGTGATAGCCCATGGAGCCCTAAGACAGCCAGAGCCGCCCCCTCCAGAGACCTGCAAGCATCGCTGCTCCTCCTGGGTCAGCTGGTGCGGTGCCAGGCTTACCGCTGTTCTGCCAGAAATACACGAAGTACAGCGTACTTTTTGTGCAAATATCCAACAGAGATATTAAAATGAGGTTCATATCCTCATCTGGGACAAAGTCCCGTATTACTGACTGCAGAAACACGTACCATCTGTGGATGGCTAAGGGCCCTTTGAAGCACAGAGCAGAAGCACAACAGAGACACAAGTAGAAATACAAATTTTAAACCCTGTGGTGATTGCTGTGGAATTTCAGAAAGCGCAGAAGCCCAGTTACAGGTAAGGCAATGTTCGTATTGGACCAAGACTCCTTAAATGCGACTTTCAGACGGGCATCCTGAATTCTGTTACCCCACCCAGAGGTGTCGATAGGTTGTATTTCTCTGCTCAGTGAGACATGCTGGCAGTGCAAGAACATGTTCAGACATAAAAATGCAAATCAACTCACCTCATTAAATTCTACATAGGGGATCAAATGCTGTGTAACAGTTAATTTTTTTCTTTTTTTTTTTTTTTTTATTAACCATTTGCAGAGAGCAAGATAAATTCTTCCAGCTTTCTAATTGACATCAGAGCAGGCTCTGGGTTAATTCTTTGCTCTGAGAAGGAATAGCAGTGCTGTGGCCCATAAAAAACAGCTGCTGCTTACATGGGAGTTTAATACATTTGAATATGTCATGTATTAAAAATATATAAATTTTTTTCAGTATAATTTCTTTAAAATTTACTCATGGAAAGTGATATTTTCACAAATATCTTGTTACTTTGGGGGCATTTTTACCCTTTTATCAGTAAGTATCTCTTATAGAGGACATGATGAATTATTTTTTTAAAAAGTATGTACCACCTTCATTTTATCTTAGTCAGAGCATCCTTGTGTTCACACTAACAGTAAAAAAAAAAAAGTTTGAGGATTTTTTGCAGGAAAATTACCTTCCTGTGAACAATTTCTCTTTTTTTTTCTTTTTTTAAGTAAGGGAAATATTGTATGAGCCTCTCTCTGTGAGCCCATATACTGCAGAGTGGGAGTTGGACATGCCAATATACTTGCTTCACCAGTTGAAGGAGTTCTTGCTTCCCCTGGCACCACTCCTCAGAGACCAGAGTATAAATGCATTCATGAATTAAAATGCATTTATTTTAAATAAAGTGCCCACAGGTGTCACAGCAAAAACCCAACATGTTGAGATTTACAAGTGTTCAAAGTTAAACCTTTAATGTGCAGCCTAACCTACTCCCTTCACAAGCACATTTGCCTTCAAGAACATGCAGTATTTCCATTAGTGCCTACAGGGAGACCAACATCTGTGTTCATGGATTTGCACATAGAGAGAATGAAGGCAAACTATTTTTCACATCCATGCTGGATACTCATATTGAATTATGGTCCTTAGACTTCGTTGTAAATGTACTGTTTCTATGCATATAGCCGTACCAACTCTGTTTCTCTTGAAGAATGTATTATGACAGGGATTCCCACAAAAGCCAAGGGCAGGAAGGTCTCCCAGGGTGCCTTTGAAAGCCTTCCCCATAGAAGTTTGTCTTCAAAGGCTGTCTGAATTCAGACATTCCAAAGTTGCAGCTTATTTTTTTGAAGTTCTCCGGGAAGCTTTGTTGCTGTGTGGCCTCAGGACACTTCTGCTATTTGTTTTTATTTAACTTGTTCAGAAAAAATAAACCAGGTGGTACCATGAAAACAAAATAATCTATTTAGTAACTTTCCACAAGAGGGTGCAGTTGCATTTTGTTAAATCCAGAGCCAACCGCAAATAAACGGATTGCAGCAACAGCTGCCTAGCTGCCTACAGAAATGACTAATAAAATAATTATAGAAAAAAAAAAACTCATCAAGAGCGGTGAAAGATGTGAAAAATTATACTGAAACACACTGAATGTATTCATAAACAGCACTATGTGTCAGGTGATGTTGACTAGAAAACCTAATACACTTTAAATACCTTTCAAACCTATGGGGGGTCCATTTTTAATTTGTTTTCTTTGAGCTAGTGAAGAGCCACAACTGCTCCAGGGGGAAGCCCTCAGCTACGAAATACACTCTTCCACTTTAATTTGAATTCACAGACATTCCCAGAAACATCATGCAGCAGGTAGAGCATTTCCCGATTTTACCAGCATAAACCTGCAATAACCCTGGGCCCATGAACAGCTCACCCTGCAGTCCCCGGGGGGTGATGAAGCTCAGAATTGTTAGTGGCCGTTTTGCATGTCGGACTAGTGAGGGTTGTTTATATTCTTGTCGGTTTTAGTATGAAAGCACCTAACAGGCCTGCCGTGGGGACTAGCATCCCATTGTGAAAACTCTACACACAAAGAACAGAAAAAGGACAGCTGCCTGCAAGAATACGGTGAAAGATCTATAACTTAGCTGACCAAACAGGCATGATGCCAACAATTGTCTTTAAATACCCGTCGAGCTCCTGATTTAGTTCATTGCTCTGCTCTTCTTGCTCGTCGGTCCCTTAAGCCCGTCACCCCATCTCACAGTGCTGTGGGACACTTTGGTCTGGCACAAGTAACTGGGCTCAAGCATGGCTGAAATCTGAGGGGTGGTGACAGACATTCAGAGCACTTGACACTGGCTGGTCTGTTGGTCACTTCTGCTCTTAAACTTGGTGAACTACCCGTTTATTATACTCAGAAAAGCATGTGATTAACTTGGGTAATGGGAAATAATAGGCTGTCTTCTACCCGCTATTGTCAAGCTGAAGCTTGCCCTGATACAGAAGAAGCCAGGACACACTTAAAGCAGAAGTTGCCCTGAAACATAGACATTGAGATGGCCATCAGTTCTAGAAGGCCAGTGACTCACAGCCTGGCAGGTTATCCTAACTACCTGTATCCTAAAAATTCAGTAAGAGTACCGCATCCCATCTCTTTCCCAAAAATACTTTGTTGTCATTATAAAAAAGGGTTTGTGCCTATTTTTTAGAACAGAATTTAGCGGTATGTTTCTAAATAACAAATAACAATGAATTTTGCTGTGTGCTTCTGAAGCTAAAAGTATGTTTCTAAACATATAAGCTTTTGCTTTGCAGACAGAGATATGTTTTTTTAAAAGCAGTATTCAGTTTTTAATAAATTCCTAATCCTAGCAAAACAGTTGTGAAATCTCAGATGTGATTTTTCACCTCAAAGGCCCAAGCCTTCCACCAGAGCTCTATCACATTTTTTTAAACAAACAAGAGGTTTTGAGTGCCTCTGTGAAACGTCGTATTTTAGATGTGTTGAAACATACTAAGTCGTGCCACATGGATTTCATCACATTATGTTTGGTGTCTATGAAATATACTTACGTTCATATAAAATTCTTATTGCTAGGTTGGAGCACTCAGAAGATTCTCTAGGGACAACATTCTCAAATACGCTTGGGTTTGGCTTGACTGCTTCCCTCTATTGCTGCTCCAGAATTTTCTGTTCATGGTTTTTAATAGAAAAGCGGTTTCTGTAATATTGACTTTTTTCCACAGGAAAAGGTTGGTTATGCCAAAACAATGTAATGTCCCTTTGGGAAAATAAAGAAGAATCCAAAATGTTTTGAACTGTCCAAGCGAATCTAAATGTTTTGCTTCAGGACGGTTTGCCATTACTCATCAGGAGTTTGTCATGGTTTAGGTCCCTGATTTTCCCCCGTCATGTGGGATTCCTGAAGGGATTACATTTTCCATCAAGAACAATAGAGCCCCTTCTAGCTGTGTTATGATGTTGCATCAAAGATGTCCCAAGCCCACATTTTAAAACCAAAATATTTTGAACTTTCCATGTTTTATTTTTCTTCCCAATTAGAAAACAAAAGCAAAAATATGGGACAATGTAGAACACACAGCCTGATTTTCAATAGGCTCTATTTCGAAGGAACAAGGAGCAGGATAACCAAATTCCTGTGCTTTGTAAAATCCCACTTTAACCAAAAGTGAAAGGAAAAACAAGCAAAAGGAAGCAGCATGTGAGCCATACTAATGTAACCTTTAATGCCATCTATTTTTCTTTAGCTAGTATTTTTCTTATTTTCTTTAGCTACATTTGTCTCCATATTATTAACTAGCGTTGCCCCATTATTATGAGAATAATAAATGTATCTTTTTATCCCATCATTTACAATTTATTCCATGAGAAACGAAATACCAGATACACAATGTTATCTGGCTTCCATAAACTGTTTAATGAAATGTAGGAAACATAAGAAAATAGTGAAATATGATGTTACTTTTTAAAAAAAAAAAATTCCAAGATTTTTATATTCCCTCCAACATTTTACAGTTCTCTGAAACAACAGGATCAATTACTTGCATGTTCAAAAAAAAAAAAAAAGGAATACTTGCCAGCTCCCTTTCTCAGAATAATTCAAAATTTGGAGAGATGTATGTTGGTAAAAACTTTCCTTTCTAAAAAAAATATAAAATAAAGTAAAATAAAATTGTTTTTTCTGTAGCTTCCAGGTCTGAATTCATGGCTTGTACTTAGTTCTCCCGAACCTTTATAGCAGCCTTTTTTTCCCTTTTGAAGAATATGAACAAAAAAGGTTCTCAGCCACTGTGCGTATCATCACCAGCTCCAGCACTCGTGGTGGGGGGCTCAGGTTAGGTTCCATTCCGCTCCTTTTCCCCCCACCCCGAGAGCCAGATGCTCAAGAAGCACCATGATAAAACAGCAGGACAAATCAGGAACCTGCAGAACAAACAGAGCAACTCGGAAGCAACCTTCCTTATTCATTCCTGTAGTTTTTTTTCTTTTTAAGCAAGAGGTGGAGAAGGGAAGGGCCGCTACCACTTGCCTACAATAGTTGTTGCATGGTGGGAGGTCCATTCCAGCTCTGCGTTCCTACCTAATTGCAAAGAAATTCTGGCTTAGCCTTTGAAGCCTTGGAACGGAGCATCTCCAGCCTCCTTGGCGAGTAGGACTTGTGGGAGGATATGCAGATAGAGTTTTTTGGAGAACTCACCTTGGATCTACTAAGCCTGTACACGCGAAGTGAGACTGTGCAGAGGCTTACTTACCGGCAGGTCAGATGTGGATGTATTATTAACACATATAGCAAAAGGCATATCCCTGACATCTGTACAGGAAACTTGCTAAATTTCAAACGACTGTGTCCAGTTTGGAACTAGAGGTGCTTCTCTACAACTCAGCTGGCAAAGTTGCTTCCATCTAACATGAGAAAGCAGCAGACTCACATTGCAAGCGCCAGAGCAGCGAGGCAAGCAATTGCCAAGTTTTAATAAACCCAGACTTCTTCCATCTCTTAATGTGTCTTTCAGATTTTAAAAACCAGGTTTTCCCCAAGTGCCTCTTCTTCAGTAGTTGTTACCTCTGCTGCCTCGTTCATGACTCTCCCATTTGCCCTGACACAGATTCTCAGGGAAGAACGGAAGACACTGCGCCAGCTTCAGGGGAGCAAAGCAGACAGCAAGAAGGAAACCAAGGGTATTTTGCTGGAGTGGGGTGGGAACTGAGAGAGATGCATGCAGAGCCAAGTAGCAGTTAAACATCAGGAAAACAGAGATATCTAGTCTTTCCTATTCCCCACCACCACTGCTCTCTTCTCATCTATGAATGAAATCACACTGGGGTTCCCTACATTCTGAAAATTCAAACTGTTCTGGCTGCAGCTGAGGTGGGATAAGAAGTCACTGGTCCCGTCCCTATGTTGCTACCTCTTTCCTCATGTCAGGGAGCACAACTGCATATACATATGTCACTCCCTATAAAGTTGCCATCAACAAACAAAATTTTATTTTTTTAGAAAACTATTAGGACACTTAAACTGACTAAGATCATGTTGGCAGAACTGCAAAACTATAGGAAAAAACCTACAGTTGTAGTTATGTCAGCAGACCTGAGGGGACTGTAATCTCCAGTTGAAGGAATGGTGATGAGAAAACGGAAGATGGGAGAAAACGGAAGATGGGAGAGAAACAACAGAGATAGAGGGCATGCTGAGAAAAAAACCATACATCTGACGGCTGTTCAGTTTTCTGAGATCTCTAAATGGTGCACAACAGCAACATCCACCTGTAATGGTGAACACCGCAACAGTGAACAACCCCATCCTGATCAAGGCTCCACTCCAAGGATTTGTCTGGCATCCCAGACCGAGGGGATGACTTTGTTCCTGGAAATATTCCCAAAGTAAAACTTGTTCACATTCATCTCTAAATTAAGAAGGAAGGCTTTCCGGTGCCCAGGGTTGTGACAGACAATTATCCTCAAAACATTAGGGCAAGAATAACAACCTGGCACAGAAAATTCGGAAGATTTGTTAAACGTTAATGCATAATAAAGGGCACTGACACAGGCCTGAGGAATTTGTCCATCTTTAGTCAGGGTGGGAGCTCAGAGGAAAGGACCATACAAAGTCTTGTGCAAGGCTGAGCACAGAATCTACCTAATGATGATGAGGAGGATAAGATGGGGAATACAGCAGAACAAAAACAACGGGGTGAACAGAGGAGAGGCTGATTAGGAAAGGCTGGTCCCGCAGGGCCACATTAAGACTCCGTATATAGTTTCTATGTCTTTGTAAAAAGAAAGTTGTTGAATTCTTTTCACTTGGCTTCGTTTTCTGAAGTAATGTATAAAAGCGCCGCAACCGCATGTGTGCTCAACAGCTAAAATTCAGAGTGCCCTGGAAAAGAGATTTTGATGCAAAATCCCCTAGCAGCACTCCCTAAATGCTGTATTAACTTGGATTTTGCAGCTAATAACATTATTAAGAATTTCTTCCCCAGTAACATCTTAGGCAGTCAGCACAAGAATAACAAAAGAAGTATAACCAACGTATATATGTATATGCAACTCTCACAAAGTCAGCAGAAATTGTTCCTTTATACTGGCTACTAAATGAGGTCACAAGTCTCTAAAAGGCTATGAGCAACTCTAGCAGCGATGTCAAAACCAAAGACAGTTCAGGTCAGCTTTACCACACGCACTTCTAAAAAGAAGTACTTTTCTCCTACTGTTCGTCCCTTTTCTTTCTGACTAAGAGTACGACCCCTTTTGTGAGGAGAAGAGCATACATTCCAAATCTCTCGGAAGAGCAGAGCAGCCCAAGTAAATGCATTACTTTTTTCTGGACATGTACGATTTCACAGGCTTCAGATTTTTCAAATATGAAATTTAAATGAAAAATAAATAATAAAAAAAGAGTGTATCTTTGCAGCTTCAACATTAAATCATGCAAGTACCAAAGATAACAGGATGTGTAGCTGCTGCCAAAGCAGGGTTGAATGTTAAGTGTTCATCATACATAGCATTGCCCTTGAAACAAAAGCAGTAGTTATTTTAAGTAACCATAAGCAATACTCATGTGCAATTCAAAGGAGATCGGATATAAAGAGATAAAGATTAGGGCACAGCAATAGGGCTTTCATTATACGGTGTAATCCAGCGTGTCTGATATAACTGGATGTGACACAAATGTAAATAGCAACAGGTTTGGAAGTATGGGGTTTTCCAAGATAAAGTCTAGCATGCTTTCAAAAGTACCTTTAAATACTTTCAAAAACAATGTTGGAATCAATGTTTTTCAAAAAGAACCCTCCACATACTTGCTAAAAGTATAATATGCGTAAGTAATTAGTCATGTTACACAAGATCAAACAGAAGTGCTATTTGAGAAAGAACGGAATATTTATTCTTGCAAAGAGATGTGCACAATGAACACAAAGATCCCGGCCACTTGGAGATGCAGAAGCATTTTAAGGCAAAAAAGGACAAAAATATTTTGAAGTTTAACATAAAGCTTCAATAGAATACTCGCTTCAGAATAGGAAACAATGACAGATCCATCACACAGTGACTTAGCACTCCATTTCCTTACTGAACTACTATATTCTTATGTAATTTGCATTATATCCAAGGAATATGTTTTACTTTTTAAAATCAATAATTTTATTAATAGCATCACTTTAAGAAATTAACATGATGAAACAAAAACTACCCACTTATTTGACTAACAGAATATTCAGATTCAAAGGAAATATCCATGTTTTGCTAAACCCCCTATTCTTAAAAATACTGATGCAAGTGCTTACAAGTAAGCATGTGACTAATACTAATTAATTCCAAGAAGAACTGCTTTCTGTAGGATGAGCAATGGGAACTTGGCCCATGAATTTTAGGAGATGCTGCTATAAAATACCATTGTTTTCTAAAGAGTAAGTGATAGTTAGGATGAGGCCTTGACTACCATAGTTACTTCTCAAAATGAAGGAATGAATTCAGGTCCAGAAAAACTTTTTCTCTCTTTTAAAAGAAAAAAACTGTTTGCAGGAGACCACGATATTTTTCTGTTTATTCCAATGTACTGGAAAACAATCCCACCAAGTGTTTTCAAGAACATCTCAATGTTTCCAAGTTACTATAATGTGTACGATAGATTAACATTTGGCATGTACTGTTAAAGCTCTTCAGAAAATCAATCTACCCATCTCCTTCAAAATCTCAGGATACGCGGCCTGTAATTCCCCAATCACAAATCACTGAACCCAGATCAATGCCTGTAATATCTTAGTCTGCCCTCCTCCATCTCTGTTCCTCCTCCTTTCGTTCTGCTCTTACACCTGCATTCCCCCTTATATCCCTAAAAATCCTTCATTTGGCATAATATGTACTTAATCCTAATTTAGTAACTTGAACCAAAAAAAAAAAAAAAATTAGGATTGTAAAAATGATCTTCTTTAGAAATTAATTCAAGTATATGATAATTTTAAAAGATAGCCTACATTTAGGAAGGTGTTCTGCCTGTACTATTTGCACAGATCTTTAAGAGTGCGTTAATGAAATTTAAAACTCAGCGCAGCTGAGGTGTTAGTAAGTGCCGAGCCTGTTAGAAGGGATATTTGGGAAACTGCATCCAGCAAATGGCAGTGATGAGCCCCTAAGGCAGCAGCATCTCACACCACATTCCAGCCACAGTAGAGCATAGGAAAGCAGCTGCTCCCTCCCCTTCCTGGACAAAGTAAAAAATATTAATTTAAATCAAGATTTGAAAGCCCGCTCAGTAATAGCCGAGCAGCAGCGTTAAGGGAGTTTTACCCAGGTAAAACCAGGCGACAGGTTGCAGGCAGAAGGTGGCAATGACGCCCCAAGTCCCCTCCTGTGCAGGATTAAACAGGACTGAACCACCAGCAGTTTGACGGTTTTAAGTCACCTGTTCAATGTTTCCTTATAAAAATGAGGAACACTCAGACTGTTAGTGACAAGTGCAAGACAATTTAAGAAGCAGCCAATTTTTCCACTGCAATGAAGGCATGTCTAGCCTCCGAGACTCCCGACTCAAACCCTCATCTATTCTTTCACGCCCATCTGGTGTGAGTCTGAGCTTGCCGTCAGTTACAGGACTGGTCATCTCGTCTTCTCCCCAACTGCTCTGCTATTTTAATCACACTGTGCTTGAAATTAAGCGTGCCGGTCTCTCCACTATCAACCAAAGTCTATCACTGGTGCAGCCCCAGCACTATCCGTGGCAGCCGACAGCACACGTACACATCGAACAGCAGGCAGAGGTCGTGATTAACGGCTCAGTCTTTCAGAAACCCACCAAATCATTCCTTATCTTGGTCTTAAGGGGAGAAAGCAATGGGAAAGGTGTGATGGACTGAAAATACCAACAAACCTTTTGGTGCCACACAGGCACAGCCAGGTGCTGGGAGAGAGGACAACTATGTAATCCTATCCATCGACCCCGGGCCCAAAACTTAGAAGTCAAATTACAGTGACAGCTGGCAAGAGCCAATATATATATATATTTATGTATGTAGAGCTTTAGCCCAACGCTGAAAAATTTCTTAAGAAAAATGAGTAACTTTGAAACATAATGAAGATGATGACATCCTTAGGCCTCACTCAGTTTTTCAGACGTCCAAGTTTTACCATTGTGCTGTAAAATTAACCATGCAGCAATGCTTGCCTGTGTATTAAAATCCCAGAACTGTTACTTGGTGATGAAACTTTGCTCTCTATTCAAGACTACCTACCATAAACCCAGATGAAGCCATGAAACCGTGGCAGACCCAGAGATCTCACCAGTCTGCAAACACTCCTCCTCAGTTAAGTAATCCATCGCCCAGGCCCATTTGTAAAACTTGCTGTTGATTTTCTAAATTAAAAATCAATTCTGTATAATGTGATTTAGGCTCCTGACAGAACAGGAACATGATAAACTCCACCGCTCTAACTGGATTACATGAGTACAATTTATGGTGAGGAGGCTCCAAATCTAAAACACTTTTGCTTTTTTTGTATGTTGTTAACTGTTTAGCATATTTATGGCCCTGTAAAAGCAAATACACGTATTTGCTGTCAGTAAATTTGCTGTAAAAGCAAACACATGTATTTGCTTTATCTTAAATTAAAAAATACAAATGGCTTCACTGTGCAGCACTGCCTGGAAGATAAACTGGACATCCTATTCAATTTTTTTAAGATTAAAAATATATTAGATTATCATTAGTGATCAATACAGTTACTGCTTTATATTCAGCCTTTGAACCAAATAAAGAGGCAAGAGTGCTATTCCAGTGCCAAATTTGACTATTAAGAGAACTGAAAACAATAAAAGTAATAATGAGAACTGCCGATTTGACCACGTAAACTTCAACAACTTTGATTCTTTAGCATTGGGTTGTTTTTCCTTCTTTTCTTCTGCTTCTCCCTGCAGTCTGCAACTCTGAAGGCTAGATGCATTTACACAACCTTTCTCCGTGAAGACCGCCTTGCCCCAAATCCAATTTTTTTTTTTTTTTTATTATCTCTTAAAATGTGACACGCTGACTTCTGGCATCGCCGTGATTGGGGAAACCCGTAACACACCGCACCGCGGAGTTACCGGTGCCTTATTTACAGGCTTGTCTTTTGTTTGCCCAGGGTTTGGGGACAGGTTTGCTCCGCGGTGCCGCCGCCGCAGCCCCTCGGTCCCCGCCGCGGTGCCCTCGCTTCACAACGATCGTTTTTCGCATCTTGCCCGACCCAAAGAAACGACGTTTTCACCCAGCCTATGCCGCGGCCCACCTGCAGATGCCTGTCTGTAGGACTTTTAAAGTTATTTTTCTTCACCTTTCCCACACCAGGCCGAAGGGCTTCGCTGCCGAAATCTTTCAGGTTCAGCTTTCCCTGCCGAGAGAGGCTTCCCGAGGCCGGCTGCCCCAACTCCCGCCCCGGTATTTACCCCGACCAGGGCCCCGCTCCCCAAGCCCGAGGAGACAAGGCCGGGGGAAGGCGGCGGCCCTCGGCCCACGCCTCACCCCCGCAAGCCGCGGGGCAGCGCAGGGCAGGGTAAGCCCCGGCTCCCTCCCCGCCGCCCCCACACCGCGGGGCCACGGGGGGAGCGGCGGCTCCGCTCGCCTCCACCATGTTGGCTCCGTGCGCGGCGGCGCGGAGGAGGAGAGGGGGAGCCGCCGCCTGCCCGGCTCCGCGGGGGCCGCCCGGCTCCTCCCCGCAGCCTCCGTCTCCGGGCGTGGGGGCCGCTGCCCCGGCCGGGAGGGGCGGCGAGCCGGGCCCGGGGCGCATGGGGCGGCCGCGGGGGCGGAGGGAAGAGCGCCGCGGAGGAGGGGCCCGCGGTGCCCGCCAGAGAGCCCGGCCGTAGGGGCGGGGAGTCTCCTCCTCCTCCCGCAGCGAGGCTCCGGCTCCCCGCACGCACCGGAGCGCCTGGCTCCCTCCTCCTCCTCCTCCTGTTCCTCGTCCCTCCTCCCTTTCCCCTCCTCCCCCCCTTCCCTCCCCGGGTCGCCGCGGCTCCGGGAGGAGCGGGGGGGGTCCCCCGCTTCCTTCCCTCCCCCCCCTCCTTCTCCCACCCGCCACGCCGAGGAGAGGCAGGTGAGGACCCGGCCGCGTCCCCGCTCCCCCCGCCCCGCGGGAGAGGCGGCCGCGATGGCGGCGGCGCCCGACGAGGCGCTAGGCCCCGGCCGCCCGCCCCCGGCCTCTCCCCGCCGGGCGGCCCCGGTGAGGGGGGGAGTTGGGGGCGTCCCTCACCCCCGGCCCCTTCCTCTACGGAAAGTTTCGCAGCAAACTTTCTTCCGGGCCCGAGCCCCCGCCCGAGGGGTCGGGCGGCGGCAGCGGGAGGGAGGGAGGGAGCCGCGGCGTCCCGCACCGCCCGGGGCTGGGCCGGGCTGGCGGCGGGGGGCGGGCGGAGGGGAAGTAAGTTTGTGAGGGGAGGCCTCCCCCCCCGACGCCCGGCTGCCTCCGCCGCCCCTTCCAGCCGGGCTGCCGTCCTCGCCGGGCCGTTCGCTCCTTCCCCGGTGGCGGCGGCGTTCAGCGCCCGGGCCGGTGCTCGGCCGGTCCCGGCTGGGCTCCCGAGCGCAGGCGGCCCCCGGTGCCGGCGGGATGTAAAAGGCTGAAATTCAGGAAATTGATTTGCGAGTCGCCCGTAGCGTGGCCTGCGTGGAAGTGTTTTCTATTAATTTTATTATTTTTTTTTCACCTCACCGTTCTGGCTTCTATCCCTGCCTCTAGCAGGGACACGACTGCTTTAAATTTCTGAGTCATTAATTTAAATGTTCAATCATCACAACTTCATGGAGCCTCCCTACGGTTAAAAAATAAGTGTACACTAATAATATAAGTGTATATATTACAGGGCCCCGCTGCTGCGGAGGCTGCCTGTAACTTTCTGCGCTGCGTGGACCCGTGCATAAAGTTGTGCATGTATCCCTCAGGCTGAGGGCTGGCGTGTCTTCTCCATTATAATCACATTTATTTCAGTATGGTCCCTTCCAGATGTTAGGTATGGGTGTGGGTATGGGCCGCTTTGCATTGGGAAAACTAGGTTATAAATATTTCCGAACCTTGTGGTTGTTAAGGTGTATTCGGGCGTACCTGCTGGATTTAACCCTACACAGAGGCTGGTCATTAATTAAAAAATAGTTGCATGGACTTACTTAAACTGGCAAAATGATCCAAAACCAAGTTTAAAATCTGGAGCATGTTGCCAAGGAAGGTGTATTGTCTTTCTCTTAATAATTCGTCGACAGCTGAATGAAATATCAGGCATATTTTGCAAGCAAAATTGACCTTTAGTCAGGGAAGCAAGATAGGAAAGTTTACCTGAGATTCATTTTCTTTCGTTTTTGGAAAGTAAGGCCTTGAAGAGGGATTTCTAGTAAAATTGCCTGGTCAGTTACACTTGCAGCATCTGTGTCAGTTTTGCCATAACTATATATTTCTGCAGACTTTGGAGATGTAAGGACTGTTCCTTTCTAAACAACACAACCTTGTACTTCCACTCGTGTTTCTGATGCATGCTGCAAATTTAGCTCTACGAGGTTCCTGCTGAACATGGGCACAGAGCAGAGATGGTGGGTGGGTTTTGCACAGCCAGGGTGTTGGGGTTGAGTTCGGGACAAGGTAGCAAATGTGATGGGAACGGAAAGAGAGCAGCCCTGGCACTGTGCTGAATTTCAAAGAAAAAGATCCAGCGATACCAGGCGTGTGAAAGGATGGCAATAGTTGGTAGCAGCGATTGCCAGTAATTATTCTGTGGGTTTTGTTAGCTTTATTTCCTCAGGAGGTGCAGCTCAAATGCAACTGCAGTGTCTGTGTGGCGTCAGTCCCTCTAATAACTCTTCTGGCCGTTAGCCGATTTCAAACAAATTTGGCAGCAGAGGTCTCCCAGGTGAGCAATTTCTACAAAATTTGTGAAGGTAAGGAAGCCAGGTAGAAGAGAGCTCTTAACCTGCACACCAGAGAGTTCAGGTCAACATTTATCTCAAACTGGAAACTGACACAGGAAATGGGGCCTCCCTGGTTCTGCTGCTCATAGAGCTACTGGTCCAGTTTTCAATAAGTTTTTAAAAATCTTGAGCCCAGTACCACTCCTTGAAATCTGAAGAATTCCATTTGGAATGAGAGTAGTGAGCCCAAGGTGGGTTTAATCTGTATTTTGTATTATAAAGAGAGATTTTTCAGGGGAATATTTATTGCCTAACAACAGTTCTTTGGCTATGAAACAAACAAACGAAATTGAAAGTATGTTTAAATTGCTGCGTTATTTGAAATCACTAGAAAAATACTTAATAAATCTTTTGTGTGCTGCGTACTGTGTAACAGAATTATTGAAAAACTGCAGTTCACAATTTAGGTTTTTTAGCAATATTCATGTAGCAGAGCAGAGAATGGCGCTTTCACACTAGAGGAATATTCTTTATTTTGAGCTTTGCATACTTCATGCAGCTCCTGAAGAATGAAATCGACACTCTCTTCGCTCCAATAAATGGTGGCCATCATGTGACAGTGATGTGAAAGTCTGCGGTGTGGCATATGTCAGTTTATGTGGTCAAAGTTTGCTTTATGAACAAATTCACTGCATCGTTTTCCTTCTCTATATGTGCTGTCTGCAGACAAAAGCTGTATATTTTCAATAGATAATTCCTTGTGTTCAAACCGTTAGTTAAAAGAAATACATTCTTTCATCTGTATTCCCTACTTGGAGCCAACTGTTTTGCCTCGTACTTTGATCACAGTTTGAGTAAGCTACCTTGATGTTAATTTAAATTTGGTGTCAGCATTAACACTGCTTTAGGAACGCATCATTATTCTGCTGTGTCACGTCAAGCAGCCTTTTTCAGATAGGACGCCTCCCGTCCACACATACACAGTCTGTGGTTTCTGTGAAGCCCTTGTGAAAGGTTTTGGGCTTCTAGTACTGGAAGTCCTCTGCTAGTCAGTGGAACAGATTGATTAGCGAGGGAGAAATGTAGTTTCTCAAACTACTGTGACAGAATGGTTTAGTTTTTTGTCCCGGAGGAGCCACCTCCAAATACAAGTAGATAGCTGATTCTCGGTATTTCATTTTTGTTCTCCTTGAGAATGTCAGTAGGATGCTGTTTTAACGTGATGGATTTTATGATGTGGCAGCCACTAATTTTTTTTTTTTTTTTTAATACAACCTGCTTTACAGTTGCCGTATGGTAACTTCTTTCAATCACTATAGTACCCAGCTGCATTCAAACCAATGGCTTAGAGATGTAGGGTTCCAGACTGTATTATCAATTGCCAGGTTTTGAAGGCAAACCTGGACAAATTCCCATGTGTATGCTGAATTTAGTAGGGAAAAAGTCATATTGAAAAGATGCTGTCAACTAACTGTAGGACAAGTTTAATTTTAGGTTTTAAGAGGTCGTTCTTACTGCCGTTTCCACCTATGGAGGTTTATCCTTCGTGGTGCTAATGCATCAAAGTAGAAACTGGCACCACAGCAAGTTATTGAAATGAGTGCGACTGCACCCTTAGGTAAAGTTAACATGAACGGCCGATTGCAGCATCAGAGATCAAGATGATAGTAACGTTAATGCTAGAAGTTAAGTAAGTAAACTGTATTACTTATGCATGAGTTTTGTTCCCTTTAGATTTAAACACATACTCTTTAAAGATGTAAAGGATAGCTGGAAATAGGGTGGGAAAATACTCTTTTCTGTTGTCGCTTTGGGTTGGCACCTGCACAGGGCACGGGGTTTCATGCAACGTCCCAAAAATCAGTGAATCAAAGTCGCGCACTGCTGAAATGAGCCCTCAAGCTGAGGGTCTCCTGTGAGGACTGCTAGGCCTGGCTTTTATCCGAGACGTGCAGCCTGTGGGACAGTGCCGTAGGGATCATTGGTAAGCAGATCCTTGGTGCGTGCTGAGTGTTGTGGCTGAGACTGGGGTTTTATTTTGATTTTTCTTGACTGTAGTGTTAGGTAATGTTGCAGAGTATGGTTGGAGAGTGCCCAGGGAATAACGACTGCTAAAACCTCAGACTGGCATCATCTGTATTTCAGCTTCTTGAGTACTTTAACCTGGCAGTATTTTATCTTTGTATTTTTGGAAGGCAAATGCTATTATAATAGTGTTATGTGAGACTCTAATAAGTACCTGTATTGACTACATCTTTATCTTAAATGTTTACGTAAATTTTGAACTCTGGTGGTGCTACTGAGTTTCAAATAATTTGTCTTTCAAATTGGTGCTTCAGGGGGATGAAAAACTTCTGTGTCTTAAGATACATCTTTCTGTGGTTTTCTTCACACCAGAAGTCTAGAGAAGTCTGGGAAAAATAAATGATTCTTCAGCAGCTTCGAGCCACCCCTTCAGTTCAGATTTTAGAATCAGCTAGACCAGGCTTACAAAAGTGAATAACTTCATTTACTTCTATTGACAGAGAAGTTGTTGAGTAAATACACCCACATAGGTAAATCTTTGTAGATCAGGGCCTTTAACTTGTTTCTGGGGCATTTTTCAGGAGCATTTTGTGGCATTAATCAGATATTTAGAGTCAGCCTTCATATTAGAAGACTGGTTTAATGGGGTTAATTTCCTTTGTTTGCAGAGGCCCAAAGCACCTTTTAATCTTGCAAAACTGAGACAGTAATAGTGTTTTATTCATGGTGTGAGTGATGGAGCATGAATGCGGTCAGGTCCCAGGTATGCTTACCAGGACTGACGATCCCATAGCAAAAGAAGGGTCAGAATGGAGCATGGTGTTCGTGTTCCGTCCCGTTCCAAATGTTTGCCCATACTTCAGGCAGACTTTCTGATGGTGCATGTAAAGTTCCGCTTCAGGAAGAAAAATACAGTACGTGGGCTAAAGGGTTTGAAATTTTCAACCGTACTTAATGCCCTCACGATTGTAAGAAAAGGCAGTGCTTGTGCGAGGTATTTAAAGAGTAATTAGAGGGTACTATGAATCTCTTGTGTATTGCAATTGTGTAGCGTTATAACTGTTTTGGCAGTCAGCCAGGAAAAGAAGACTTAAAACAAATTAATACTGAACAATCCTGTTTTAATAAGCTATTTTAAGTATGGTTAGATAACAAAATTAATATTTATGCTTAAAATGTGACAAAGGAGAAACAGATCTGAGTTGTTATGTGTGTCGTCTTGCTTTTCAAGAACGTTTTATTGGAAACTAAAATCGTGACCAACACTTGTAACCACAGAAAAATTAAAAAAAAAACCCCTCCAAAGTCCTTCTGTATACCTTGCTCTTCCTTTCCACTCTCTTCCTGTTTCTTGTTGGTTTTTACCAGCTTAGCTTATTCAACATAAATACTCTATTTTGCCAGGAACAGTATCCCGAAGTCCAGAAGCTAAAAGACTGTGCCAAGGATAGCATGGCCACAGGCTTTCCTGGTTCTTAGGGTCCCTTCCTGAGCATCCAGTATTGCCCAGCGTTTCGGAAGGTGGGAGCAGTGGTGAACCTCTGGTCTGACTCAGGGGTGTTGGGGCTAGATGGACTATTGATCTGATTTGTAACAGCTGGTCTTTCAATGGGCTTAATTTAATGAACGCATGCCTCAAAGATGAACAACACTGTTAAGGTTTTGGTCAAAGCATGCTCCACTGAAAAACTGATAGAATTAATGTCTAGAAAATCATCTCGTTTTCAAACTACGTTAATCTGAAACTAGAATTCATTTGCCAAAGTATGGGAAAGAAAATATTAATAAAGACCTGTGGTTGAGGAAGGAAATCTGAACATAAATGCAAAAGCTCTGTATTTCATTGTAAAGTGTTTAAAAAAAAATTAAAATCAGTAAGTTTAATAATACATCTTCCAAGTTATTTTTTCAGTTCTCTTGTATCTCCTTTCTTTGCCTTGATTCTGATACTGTTGTTCTGAATGTCTATAGTTTGAGATTAAAACCTTATCTTACTGATTTCCAAACAATGGTCTTCAGAAGCATCTGAACAGGCAGAATTTGTGGTGTTTCAGTTAAAAGTTTAACAAGGTTAGTCTGTAAGAAACAGAGAATTAAGTGTGACGTGTAGGTATGAAATTTATATAAAGCAGTGGTCTCCAAACATCTTAAAAATCTGCACCAAACCTAATTGCAAACTTCACATCTTCAAAATCTGCACAGACAAGGCATTTATATTCATGTGAGAACAGAGCAAGGGTGAGATGAAGTGGGAGGAAAGCTTATGGTGATAAAAGTGAGTGTTTTGTGTCCCCTCTCCTATAACTTCTTGAGCTGAAAAGAGAACGTATCAGCAGAATATTTTACTAGTTCTGGTGTTGTTGATACATAGTATTTAGTATTTGTGACTCTCATTCCTCTACTTCAACTGAAGGACTCCATGTTTTCATTAGAGGCATGAACGTATTTTGGTGCTATTGTGAAGCTGCAAACAGATGTAATAGTGCATCTTATGTGCTTGTAGGTAATTTCTCTTAACAGAAAATCTTGCTATACTTCAATGACAAGTGAACCTGAAAATATGGATTTTTATTTTTTTTCTTTTTGCTAATGTAAATATATGCGAGGCTTAGATAAGATCCATAGGGCAAAGACCATTTTCTACTCTGCGTTATGACTAGCCCAGGCGAGCAGTGTATCTGTTGTGTGAGAAGACTGTCCCATACTGTATGGAGGGGGAAGACTTGTGGTTTTCTTGTTTCGTTGGTTTTTGTCTTAAATCTTAACAGTGCTTCTCCTCTTTGATATATATGTTTATTAAGTTAAGCCTACTGAAAGAACAGGTGTCATGAATCAGACTAGAGGTCCATCTAGGCAAATATATCTCTTTTTATTTTTTTTAATTCTCCCCCCACCAATTCAGGAGAAATTCTTAATGTCTCATCTCAAGTAAAAGTTTTTGGAAGTTTAGTTAAAGGGAAAATTTCAGAATGGGTTCTTTCAGCAACAGATGGCAGTTCTGATTCTGTCTGTTTTAAATAAAAAATATTCAGTTTTTCTTCCCGTGATAATATCCTAAAATGTAAGTGTGCTCTGTAGTATTTGAGGCATGTGATATTTGGGATTTTTGCCAAAGTATGTTCTATGTTTTTGGGTTCCCCCCATAAGTTCTGAGTAGAAGATACATTAATAGAATGACAAAGTCCTGAAACCAAAGAGAGGGAGGGGTTTATTTAACTGATACCGATGTTAAATATTTGTTTAAAGGATTATTGAAGGTTATAATAGTATTGGCCAGATCAGCTCATCCGTACCTAACTGAAAAACGTGCATTGGAGGGAGAAAAAGGGTATACTAGTCTCGCCGTGGAGACCCATGTTTAATTCTGTTTTCATAGCAAAGTTAAATACTCTATTCAGGAACACTTACAGAAAAGAGCAAAATACTATTCCTTTTGAAAACAATTACCTATGAAGGAAAGATAAGGGAAAACCAGAATAATTCCTGAGCTGTTACTACTAGTCAGTTGGGGATATTTACCTGAATAAAATTCGTTTTTTCAGCAGCCGCACTTCCTCAAGCCTGAAAAGTAAGTATTGTATTAAGAATCTGTAGGGGGTAAAAAAAAGGGTTCTGGTTTGGTTTGGGGTGGTTTTTTTTGGTTTTTGTTCTTAGTTCTGTGGTTTTCAAATGAGTGAGCAAAATGCAAGTACAAAATTCTCAGCTTTAGAAGACACAAAAATTAGATGCTGACTTGTATATGGTGTTAAAGGCCCAGATGCAATAGTAATATGGATACTGTTTTTTTTTTTTTTACTTTCCAGTACCGTTCTGTACTGTATTTTAAGTACAGTTATACACTTAAAATACAATTCATAAATTATAGTGGTTGAGGTTATTTAAAGTGATAAGCTTTCAAAATAGCTTGCTGAATAATTATATATATTATGTAATTTGCTAAAGATATCAATCTCCTTTTTCATTTTAGGAAATATTTCTTAGCTTATATGCTGTAGAAACCTGTAGAACTGATTGATCCAGGCTATCATGATGTACATAAAATGAGACAAATGATAGTTTATAGATGAAAAATCATTTCCTTGGAAACGTTTGACTTATTCATGCAAAGTAGGTGTATTTAAATATGCTGGAATTAATTTGCATTGGTTATTAAATCTAGGACTCTGATTACTTACCCCCCCCCAGCTTTAGCGTAGGTCTGACGTACCATCAGAATACTATTTAAATTTGGGTGCATACATGGTGAAATCATAGCCAAGTGAATACAAAGTGACTTACGTTAACAAGCATGACACCCTGATTTTATATGGTTATTTAAAATGATTATTTGAACTTAGTTTTGTGCTTGTGTATCTTAGTTCTTTTCCCAAAGAGGCTGAGTCTTACTAGTCAGTAAAATATGTTAACTATATATTAGGTTTACGCTAATCTTGTTAGTTTTTTGCCAGGGGCATGGATTTTATGCATGTGTGTTTAATGTAATAATAAAGTGTCTTAATATCTTAATAATTATTTTAAGCTATATATATATAATTATTTAGGCAATGAAAGCCCAATTTATACACAAGACATTTTTTTCTTCCTAATTTGTGTTCAGTGACATTTAAATTGAAGTTCTGATTGAAATTCATATAAAGAACCAGCATTATATTTTAAGGTACAAGTTAATAATATGTTGCCTTTTAGATAGGGATATATGAGGCAAGAATTCTAAATGCAAACCACATTTTGTTTTAAATCTGATTGATTTATTTACAAAAGGGAATGTTAGCTTTAATTTGTTAATTTATTTTGGTCTCCAAAACCTCTAAGGTGTTAGAATGTATACCTCCCATATGTGCAAGTTTTTGTTTTCTTTGAAAATACTAATGAAAGTCTTCCTCTGTCTTTTAATGTGATCTTCCCTAAATGTTTCTCAGTTTCTAGTGTACTGATTTCTAAATAATATTAACTGGGGGGAGGGAGGTCATCTACGCTTGTAACAGCTTATGTTACTTCAGATATTTAGGCTTCCAAATTCTGATTCCAGGTGATTATGAATGAGCTCTGCCAGTTTGGTGATTTGAATTTGTTTAAAATTTTGGTGGCTAACAACATAGTTCGAATAATTTTTTTAATTTAATATAGGTTATCCTAACAGTAAATTTAGGTCTTAATATAAATTGATGTTACTGTTTAAAAAAAAATAAAATTCTTTCTCCACTTTAAATATTGAAAAAATGCCATCAGAAGGGTAACTTTCCATTATAACATGGCGTGTGGTCAGTTAGCATATGACTTAACTTGGCTGTGCAGGTCTGTTGTATTTTGGTTTTGCTGTTATACAAACACTTAGAAGTATACATTGTTTATTGCATTATATGGAGTATAGTACAGCCAGGTAACCGGGTAATTTAGGTGGCCGAATCAAATCATGTTCAGGCCAACAGAGTAACCTGCCAAAAACTTTTGAGTCAGGGAACTGATCTCAGTGTAAGATGTTCTTGAGGAAACCCTAATAGCATTGACAGAGAATTGAAAAGTTTGGAAGTGTTACCACTGCGTGATTTCTACAGTTTGTAAACCATACCATTAAACTGTTGCTTCTCTTAAGGTATTTCCTAGACTTAAGGGATTGTTGCTTTTCCCCCCTCAGTTCCTCTGAAACTGAACAGATGAGGCAGATGCGTTAGATAGTATGGTGTTACAGTCAGAGTACTGGAATGGGATTATTTTCTCTTTTTAAAAACGTTGCCATGTACAACAACTTTTCACATGCTTTAAACTGAAATGGAAATTAGACTTTTCCATTTTTTTTAATCGTTTGTTTCATCAAATCAATTGCACATGTTTTGTTGTTTGGGGGTGGGTTTTTTTAGCTAATTAGGAAGTGGAAAATCAGAACTTATTTTTATTCACAGATATTTTAGCGTTTCTGTTCTAGGACCTGATCCTTTTTCACACTGAAGTCAAGTGCAAAATTCCCCTTGACTTCAGGGAGAGCTGGATTAGCTTTATACAAAAGGACCAAATTGTCCTCTGGGATAAGTAAAGGCAATTCTATTGAAGTCGACTTCATCGGAGTATAAAATGAAGACAAAGAAGTGTTGCCTGCCTTTACAGGCAATGAAATTGGACCCGTTAGTTCTAACAGCTAGGTTAATTTAGCAGTTGAATCAAAGAAGTTTTCCTTTTTCCAATTAGATAGTGCAGTTATACCAGTTCACTGCATCAAGCAATGAATATGTTACTTATTTTTGAATAGAAATATTTTACAGAAGCTAGAATCTGTTTATGAACTCTTTTGTCTATGTGGCATAGGAATTATCATGAGAAAACTCATACGCTTTCTAAACTGTTAGCAAATGTTCAAGCAGTTTATCCTTAAGTAGCTGAAAGGGATCCACGTACCGTTTAAATTTAATAGGTTTTATGTGACAAGTTGTGTGGGGCTTGGGGGGCTTTGTTTGCGTTTTCAGCATGAGGCTGGTGTCCCAAGTGGCTTTCTGTAGTCTTGCCGAACTGGGAAGAGGGTGATTCATTTACACCAAAAGTTGGACTGGAAGTTATCCCTTGTGTTTGCCAGTGGTATCCAGAGTAATCCCACTGATTTCCACAGTTGGCAGTAGCACCTTTGGCACCTTTTTTTGTGCTTTACACATCGTATCTGTGTTGTGTACAGAAACGATGAAGGAAATAGTATTTGAAAAATGACCTCAAGTACAGTGATTACTTATGTAATTCTCTATACTACTTGTGAAATGCATCATTTGTCACTCTTGCTTATCAAATTTTTCTTTTCGTGCTTCTGATATCTGTTGGGATCATGAATTAATTCAATAGTCTCTGTGATTATTTTGACCTAAGCACTGTGTGGCTTTCTTGTACTTGCCCTTTGAAGTTTCACAAAGGGAAAGGGGGCTGGAACATTGTAATCTCCTTAGAATAATTTGAGAATGAGTATTTAAACGCTGCTCCATGTTCCTTTATTAACATTTCACGTGTGAAATGAAATTCCCCCCCTGGGAAGAATGCAGATCCACACAGCGTTTGGCCTTTTAGCATATGTAGCTCTGCAAAAAAAACATCCACAAATGACGGCTGCTGTAATATTTAGCTGATGCTAAGGGGTTAAGTAGCAAACTGAAATCCTCTGACACACTTGAGGTGCTAAATTTACAAAACAAGACACAGGAACTGTTTTAAGATTAGTCATAGTTAGGAAGCTTATTGAACCACCAGCATCTTCCCGGAAACATCCTGTACTTCTGTTGTCTTCAGCTAGCTTCATCTATTCACCGTCTTAACTGCTTTTTGGTTTTTAGAAATTCTTGCAGCAACTTCTTTGTGACTAAGGCGCATTGTCAATCAGTCCTGTCCTCCCCATGCCAGCCAACTGTCCCCTTAATGCAGCAATTCACTTAGATGAATAGTGCTCATACTTTAAGGAGACAATTGCCTACCAGAGAGAGTGCCAACTTGATTTAACTTCGCACAAGTGTGAAAGAGTTTTTAAATGGATACTGTCAACTAACCTTGGCCCAGGGCTTCAGCTGCCTGGAAATTGTTATAATCTGATTGGGAGTATGTCCAAATTTGTTTAAAATATTTTAGACAACCGCTTGGCTGCAGAGAGCATTAGTACCCCAGAAACTGTTGTCAGACGATCGTCCTTGGTCTGTTGGAACTACAGCGGACGTGTCCTGGCCAAATGTAGAACACGGCTTTTAAAATGGCCTCCTTTTTTGGCAGTACATCGCTAAATCGGTGAAAGAATACGGGATTCGTGTTGTAATCTGCTCTTCCCGTTCAGTTTAATGCCACAGCGCATGTTTGAAACACTTGTTTGGATGTATAATACAGTGTAAAACCACAACCGTAGCCTGCTATTTCTGTAAGACTTTCAGAGCTGAGCTACCATTTAGTGAAACTAGCCACTGGATTATCTGCTACCTGGGGGTGTTTAGAACTGGACAGAATTTAGGAAAACTGTATCGCTGCTTTCTTGGCCAGAATTTCTTGATGCATTTTTAGTGGAAGTCAAAAGGATGCTTATCTTCTAGGTACACCGTCACTTGAATGCAGAGGGTTTGGTGCTATGCATTCTTTCTTCCCCAATATGTGTAAGCACGGGCCTTTTTTTAGCATAGTTTGGGGTCTGATATGTCTTCACTGCACTTCTGAAAGGAAGAGGAAAAGGTGAAAAAAATCTAATGTTGGAGAAGATGCTCCCTGAAATTCCTGATGCCTCTCTTTCACAGAGGCCAGGAAATCTGAGAAAATGAGCTACTTCTGACAAGAGCCTGATAAAATATGTGAATTAAACTAGATGTGTAGAAAGGATGCTATTAACAAAATGCCCAGTTTAAAGGAGAGAAAAATCCTTACAGGTGAGATGCCTGGTAAATTTGTATTTTCCCAACAGTAAGTAGTGAGTATATTTGGGGGCGGGGAGGCAGGTGTTTTCCTTGCTTTTCTGAGATCATTAGGCTGTTACAGCTGCAACAACATTGCTACTAGTTTAGATACATTTGTGGAGGAAAAAAAAGAAGCATTGTTATTTCAGTGCCTGGCTGGAATAGTTTGTTAAGCAGCACTGTGAGATTGTTAGTTGTTTTGAGGACATCCCAATTAGTAGATATGCAACTATTAATGAGTAAGTGTATTGTATAAATCAGAAAAAAAAACCTTAGATTGGAAAATATTGTTCTAGGAGCTAGAATAACTTCCAAATATGAAGGTTATTGGGAGTTGTTAGAATAGCACAGATTTATGAAGGGGAAATGGCGCTTAACCCACCTTCTGAGATGAGATGGCTGGCTGGGTGGATGAGAGCCGAGCAGTGGATGTTGTTTATGTTGACTTTAGTAAGGCTTTCAGCATGGTCTCCCATAGCATCCTTAGACAAACGGATGAAGTACACTCCAGGTGAGTGAACAGTGAGAGTGACTGGAAACTAGCTGAACTGCTGGGCTCAAAGGGTCATCATCAGTGGCACAAAGCCCACCTGGAGGCCAGTCACTAGTGGTGTACCCCAGGACTCAATGTTGGGTCCAGTTCTGCTTCACACCTTCGTTACTGACCTGGGTGGTCACACAGAGGTGCACCCTCAGCAAGTCTGCAGAGGATACAAAACTGTGAGGAGTGGTTGATAGACCAGGGGGTTGTGCTGAGGGTCCTCAACAGACTGGAGGAATTGGCTATGGGAACCTCTTGAAGTTCAATAAAGGGAAATGCCAAATCCTGCTCCTGGGGAGGAACAACCCCAGGATCCAGTATAAGGTAGGTTCCAACCAACTGGAAAGCAGCTTTGTAGAAAAGTACCTGGGAGTCCTGGTGGGAAAGATGTACGTGAGCCAGCAATGTGCACTTGTGGCAAAGGCGGCCAGAGGTGTCCTGGATGCATTAGGAAGAGTTACCAACAGGTTGAGGAGGTGATCCTTTCCCCCTACTCAGCACTGGTGAGGCCACACCTGGAGTGCCGTGTCTGCTTCTGGGCTCCCCAGCACAGGATAGTCATGGACATACTGGAAAGAGTCCAACAAAGGTCCGCTAAGTTGACTAAGGCCCTGGAGAATCTCTCCTTTGAGGAAAGCCTGAGAGAGCTGTGACTGCTCAGCCTGGAGAAGAGAAGGCTCAGGGGGATCTCGTGTGTAAATACCTGATGGGGTAGAATGAAGGGGACAGAACCAAGCTTCTCTCGGTAGAGTCCACTGACAGGACAAGAGGCAAAGGGCACAAATTATAATAGAGGAAATTCCATTCAAACATAAGAAAAAAATGTGGGTTTTTTTTAATTGTAAGGGTGGTAGAACACTAGAACGGGTGGTCCAAAAACGTTGTGGAGTCTCTGTCCTTGGCAATAACTCAAAACCCAGCTGGACACAGGCCTGAGCTACTTGCTGTCGTTGGCATGGCCTTGAACAGTGGGGTTGGAGTAGGCATCCTCCAGAAGTGCTTTCCATCTTCAGCCATTCTGTGATTTTCATAAAAGGAGTTAAGAGGGCCACAACAGTAAGTGCGGTAGTTGAAATGAAACAAAACAAAACACAGGTGTTAAAAGGCAGAATATTTTTGTCAGTTTGTTTCAGCAGCCAAATTTTGTTTCTGCCAGCTTTCTTATGACAGCTTGGGGAGAAGGGATATAACTCTTTGCAACTGCATTGTTCTCCTGGGTTTCCTTGCTTTCTGATATTAATATCAAGTCTGTGTATGGCTTTATTGTCTGCTGAGTCCTCTTCCCCCTCCCACGGCAGCCGTGGTGAGGATACTGATAACTTCTCTGCTGCCTGGAAGACTGAGTAGTACTAGAGGCTTTGAAGTCAAGGAAATGTTTTCATCTTGTATTTGGAAAGGTGTTTTTTCAACATCTGTGGTAAGGTTTTTTTTCTTTTCTTTATAATGCTGTAAAAACTTAGGATGTGAACACTACGTGTGCTCCAACAGTTTCTTTACCAATGGTGATAAGATGTTGGTTTTGTTTTTCTCCCTACGTTTCACTAAACATACTGAATTGATGAATCCACGCTGTTGTTCTGTTGGTGTTAGAACTACAAACTTCTGTTCGACTAATACAAAATATAGAGGTGAAGAAAGAGCTGAAACAGTTGCGTATGGATTTAAACACACTGTTATGTTTAACATCTTGCCAGTAGAAATATAGTTACAGTGAAACCTAGCCTTTGAGCTTGCATCACAGAAAGGCCCCTGGTGAGTTTTGGAAGACAGGACTCCTTAGTTTTTAGCTGTTTGTCTTTGGACTTGTGAGTAAAAATAAGACAGTCAGTGCTATGCTGAAGAAAAATCGAGTGAACTTGAACTTGAAATATAGAGGGCATTTAGAAACCTTGTGAAACAAAACTGCAACTTCACACGATTGGTGAGGATAAAAATATTGGTGTATATTGAAAATTGCCTTGGTTTAGTCTTTGTCTCAAGTTGCCTGGCTGCTGGTTGTAATTTCCACAGAAGTTCTCAGTTCCAGTCTTCTAGCAAGATGTTAAAAGTTATACTTCCCTTTGAACAATATCTCATTTGCAGTTGAATAACTGTGTTTTCAGAAGCTCATTTGTGTTTTCTGGTAATTAGGACAGCTATTAAATAGTTGAATGGCTACTATGCACAGGAGCATATATTTATGGAACTGTAGTTTACAGACTGGAAAGATAAGAGGGTTCTTTTTATAAAACTAAATGTAGTATTACTATTTGTAGTATTACTGTTACAGTTAATCTTTATTGTTTACTGATCTTCCCAAAGATACTGCTTAAACCTAACGAAAAAAATAACATTTGCATCTCTTTAGAGAGTTTTGCTTTTGCACTTAGAAGTAGTACAGCTTTTCAAATGGCAAGCAAGCAAGGATCACTGTGCTGTAGGCAGTAAGCAACAAATACAACATCTAATTAAGAGATAAATTAATTTATGTATGATCTGTAATGTCTTAATCTGGATATGACACTGACTTTTTTTTTTTTTTAAAAAAAGAAGGCTTCAGGAGAGATCTGGGGAGCAACAGATCAGTAAGCCTGACATCTGTACTAAGTAAATCTGTTGAAATAATAGCGAAGGTAACATGGATAAACATGATGTATTGGCTGGGGAAGAATGAAGAGCCTGCTATGAAGGGATGTCATGTTTTTCAAACTCACTGGAGGTTTTTTGAAGGCAAGTGCATGAATAAGTAAGATCTGACAGAAATAGTTTACGTGGATGTCCAGCAGGCATTTGACAAGGGTCCCACCAAAGAATTTTGAAGAATGTAAGCAGGCATAGGATAGGGGGGAAAGGACTTAGTGTGGTTAAATTAATGACTAACATCTAAGAAAGGGAGAGCTGGAGTAAATAGGGTAGAGAGGGGTCCCGTGTAACAATTCTCCAGAAGAGTGTTCAAGCTCATAAAGGATGCAGAACATAAGTGAGCTCGCAGTCTTTACTGATGCGTAGCAGATGCAAAGGCAAACCCCAACATTGCACAAGGACTTGACAGTGCTCAGCAACTGGACATTAAAATGGCAGATGAAATTTCCTGTAAATAGCTTCATGTGGTGTATTTGGAGGTAAGAAGGAGCGAGCTTACCTTCGCATCTAGAAAGACGAGCTCAAAGCTGACTGTTGCCACTGGAAATGGTTAGGAAATAAATAAAGAATAATGATTCGTACTGTTTAAAAAAAAAATAAATTTATAAAAATGTATTATCTTATGTAGTTCTGCTCTGCTCACACCTGTCCCTGTCATCATCTCAAAAAGAATGTAGTTGAAATTTTAAGGAAGACTAAATCTGAAACAAATGTGAAACAATTTCTGTAAAAGGAATAGCATGAATTCATTAGGGTAGAAATGGCGACCGAAAAGTGGTGTGACAGAATCCTGTGAAGTGTTCAGTAGCCAACGGGATATAAATAGGAAGTGTTTATTCACTGTCTTTTTTTTTTCACGCACGCACATTAAGAGGTATCTAATGAAACCAGCAGCTGATGAATTGAAAACAGACAAAAGGAGGTGGTTCTCAACAGAACATGTAATTAAGCTATAGAATTTCTTGCCTCAGGAATTTAAGGAGGCTAAACATTACATCAGTGCAGAGGGAAACTGCCATTTCATGGAAGAACCATAGAATCATCAAATGCAAATACCTATTCTTGTTCAGGAAATCCTGCTCCTGCAAACTGTTGGGGGCTCAGGGAGTATTCTGGGGGAAGCATTACTATATATTTATTGTGTTCTTACACGCTTCACTCAGTATCTATTATTGGCTGTTGTTAGTGAGAGGGTATTTGAATGGTCTTGGACCTTTGGGTCTTGCTCAGTACAACTATTCCTTTATTGTAAAACCTGCCCCCCCCCTTTTTTTTTAATTTCTCTTGTTTTCCAGAATTGTTTCTAGCAGTAGCACTCAAAGTTTGGCACAAATTGTGGCACTAACCTATTTAGGGGGTGTTTTAGGGCCACTGGCTACATATTCTTTGTGTGACCTTGCGCATGCCACCAAAATATACAATCTCCATGAAGCAAGGGTCGTGTTCAGGGCAGGGTTAGGACTGTGGGTATATGTCAGTTCGTGGCTTAATTTCCTGTGATTTTGTCCTTTTTCGGTCATGTAACGGGTGCACTTCCAATTGCATCTCTCTTGTGTGCTCCTTGCACAATAGAGGCACTTTAGGGAAAGAGGTGTTCTAAGGAAGAGAAGTTTTTTAGTGGGTAGTGATCAAACAAATGCATGTTCAGGGCTGTCTGTAGACTGGTTATTTCTGCTCTCCTTTCAGACTCCTTTGCGGTGATTTTTGTGTCGCCCTTCCCTCTTCCAGATGTGCTAAACGCCCATATCTCTCTGTTGTATGTGACCAGCTTATCAATAAGAGTATATTTCTTTCTGTCTGTAGTGACTATTGAAATAACCAAGGGACCTCTCTTCTTGTAAATGGAGAAGTAATATTAAGAGGGCATACTTTGTGCTGGCTGGAAATACTGCATTTGAGAAGATTTGAAACAAGAGGCTGCTATTTAATATAGATGCCCTGTTCCTTTTGTTAAAGTGTCAACTGTGCAAATTGCAGATGATTTTTACTCTTTGGTTCAATCTTAATTGATTATTGTGATTCAGTAGCATACTTTACTGTGTCAACAATTTTGAATCCCAAGTCCTCGTTTTCTGTGGAAACATTCTTAAAGTTTAGTCTGACTTTAGGCAGTTAGTAGACTTTCTAATATATTTTCATTTTTTTTGAAAGATATGCTTATTTTTCCACAAACAGACCTCTAACTATTGTGCAAGGGGAAAAATAGTAGTGACTGCTAATGTTTACTTAAAACTTAAGCTAATTAAGAGTAGCGCTGCTTCTCACCTTCTTGAAAGAAAACTTTTCTAGCCTAATTCTTTGATTCTTTGATTCATTAACAGAAGGCAACCGTTCGGCATACTACGCAATGTAAATGTGAGCATTAGCTACCAGGAGACAGGTTGGTGAATGCAGGCTTTGGCTGCCTGTATCTGTAGGCTGCCTTTATAGTCAGTGGAGAGAAATAAGCACTTTCACTGCATGATTCATCTCACCCTCAGATAGATGTCTAAATTTGGAAGATGAATTCCACCTGAAGTCCATTACTGAATATAAATGTCATTAGTTTGAACTAGGGAATTATTTAAAAGGACACTAGCTTGACTGGCACGGCAACTGAGTAGAAGTCTTCTGTTTTCTACCATGAACTAGTTTTCAGAGATTTAAAATCAGCACGCTGCAGCTTGTTTCGTATTTTGTGTTATTTGAAGCTGCTCTGCTTTTATGGTAGATTTGATACTTAACAAATAGGATATATTCCCATTGCCTAATTTCTAAGCATCTAGCTCTGTGAAGGTATCTGAGTAGTCTTGTTGCCAACTGGTTTGACTTTTTTTTTGGGGGGGTGGGGTGGGGTGGGGGTTGTGAGGGGGTTCGTGGGGAAGTAGCATAATTAAAGGAGCAGGGCATATAACAATTTTCTTTCTGCTCTAATCTTTGTTAAATGTTATCGATGAAAAAAAAAAAAAAAATTTTTAGGCATCCTTAAAATCATTGCTCTTCTAGAGTAGCCTGTGTCTCTCCAGTGGCTGTGCAGGCAGCCTTTGTAAGGTGATCCAGAATTCAAATTTTCAGGACCAAAAGGTACGCAGTGCAGATGCCTTCCTTAATTTTTATTTCTGTTTGTCTGTAGCCAACACTTGGAATGGCTGATACCCTTTTTAAGTAAGGTTCATGCTGTGCCATGCTCACTCACTCTGCCGTGCTTGAAAACTCTCTATTTCCCGCCCCTTCTTTTTTACTGTGATTCCTGTTGGCGGCAATCTCCTAGTCTTTTCTCTTTCTTTCCTTTTGCAAACGCTGCTCTCTATGTCGTAATTTTTGTCATTTTTATCCTCTTGATCACACTGATCAACTCTTACCATCAGACTCTATCCTTACACCTTAATCAAAAATAGATTGCTATTGTACCACTTGTATTTTTCTGTCCTGTTAATTATACTTATGTTTAGTTGTATGTGAAAGGCTCATGGAGCTCTGTCAAGTTTGTTGGGGGTTGGTTTGGGTTTTTTTTACATTAAAGTGAGTATTTTTTTTATTTCCTACCTCAGCCTGAACATTCCAGAAAGTAGTTTAGGATTAGAAAATAACTTGCACCAACACTTCATGTTATGTATATCAGAGAAACCTCTATCCTTCAAACATTTTCCTCCACCAGGTACAACCACAGAGGCAAGAGGAGTTCCTCACTAGGAGCTTAGGGGAAATCACTGGTTGGAAACTTGGAACTGAAGGGTTATTGGAGTTCCTAACTGGGAGAACTGGATGCTGTACAGATATCGTGGGCTCCCTACTTGTACCGACAAGGATGTAAAACATTTCTTGGCTCTCTAACAAAAATAGCAAAAGTCATAAGTCGCAGCTGTGACACCCTACGGGAAGGTACGAGGACAGATGAAGCACATCGCCAGCCTTTCCTTAACATTGGCTGAGCATTTGTCAAATAGAAATTGCCAGGCACTCCTAGAATAAAATGCCTTCCCTGCAAGAGGGGACGTGAAAAACCCAGTAGTCTCTACCAGTTGGGAATGGCTGGATAATTCTCCCCATCCCTAGTCTGGCAATTTAATGCTAGGCGTTGTATGAGCAGGAAATGCAAACCTGTTGGTTTGTGTGATAAGGAGCAATTGCTGAGCGCTCTGCTTGATATCAAGTAGGACTTTGCTTGGGGACAATGTCTCTTCTTCATGTTGAGTTACAACCAGTATTTGGTAGAAATATGAGGTGCTACCTACTCCTTCCCTATAGACTGATCCAATGAAGTTACTCCCTTCTGGTTTTCCCTTTCGTCTTATTGTGTGTTTGGGGTTTAGTGCTGTATTGTGCAGCTCTTGCCTGTCTTTAGACCAGTCATCAGTGAACTGTGCCACTCCTCAGGTGGCTGAACGTACAGGTATTTACTTCTTCTAATTATGCTCGGTCTCAGAGTTATCACCCTTAGCATTATTCTTTGTGAAAAGCAGTGGATTCTGGCAGTGAACAGTCCACAAATTGCTGCAAACAGCAGAACCTGTTTTTCAGCCGATTCATTTCATGTTTAGTCCAGAAGACAGTGTTTAAAAATGTGCAAAATTGATTCTTAAAGCTCACCTGTGGGATGATAGTATTGCATTGCTTCCTGCTTGAAAGATGACATTTAGAAGCATTAAGTTTATAAAACTGGTGAGGACTTAAGGAGTTTTTGAAGCTTAGAAGATTTGAGGTTTAGCAAAGAAATCCCATTTCTGCTGGACAGGGAATGCCTCTAACTTTTTCTCAGATACAGCTTCCTTTTTAACCTTATGAGAAATGAGAAATACATGTTTTTACATATTTGTAAACGATTAGTTTATATCAGTTTAAGAAGAACCAGAACACTGAAATGAGGAAGGAGACCACATAAAGGGACTTGAAATACCTCACCCTCCAGGAGAGACATCTTCCCTTTTTCATTTTATGGGAACGTGATAAAATAGAATTATTTAAAATGTTTGTATTGTTTTAATTTGTTTTCAAAAAATACTTGGTTTTAGGGAAATTTTCAGTTGGAGCTTGTCAAATCTGCAGCAAGATACGTATTTTGTCTCTTTTCAGCATGCTGTTTATTTTTGAAGATAAGTTTTGTCATTGTAATGTTTCTATTTTAGGCACGTTAACTCTTCTTAAATACTGTTAATTTGTTGTTTCCTTCATTACTACTCATAGCTTAAATCCTTCTGACCTATGACCAAAATTTAAGTAACGTGGAGTTTACTGAGGAATAAGTTGTTTGACGTGCACGCTTCTGCTGAATCCCTAACATCTTCCACCCTTTAGGTGGAAGATTAAAGGTTTCTACCTTTAACACTTAATTAAAATGGAAATTGTCCTTCCTTCTGGCAATACTTTTGGAGTCAAAAGAGTATTGCTAAAAGCTCTGCTTACTGGTTAGGAAAAAGAAAATTTTCTACTACACAGTAGTTATTTAGCCTGAAGAGAACCTTTAAGTATACATTGTGTACTCCTGAAAACAAGTGATTGACAGAGTGATTGAGAACATGAAATGGCCAAGGCATTTTACTTACCTATTTAGAAGAGAGTTTCCTGAAACTGTCCTTTAAAAACTGAAGGATGTCTTTGTGCTGTGTGTATACCCTATTGTAGGTTAACAGTATTTACCTACATGAAATTTGTCAAAACCATTTTCTCTTGCCGTGTTCTTTGTTCTTTGATTACTAATATTCTGTTTCTTTTTTAAAGAGAATGTGTAGCACTCTAGTTGTCACTCTAGCATCTCTTCACTCTTCCCTTCACACCTTTCTCTCATCTATTCCTGTTTTAAATTCGATCCTGTACAGTGGCTAACTTACCAAAGTTATCGGTTGTGTTCACTTTGCACATCTTCAGAGGGTAGTGACTGGTAATGTGTTTTACGTGCTGCTGGCTAGTTCACGCTTGGATTGTGTTGCCTGAATGGTAGGGAGTAATCTGAGCTGGAAAATGCTAAATTAGAGGGAAGGCCCATTGCCATATTAGGAAAACCTTTTAAAAAGAGGAACAGAACACTGACGTAATCTTTAACGTATCCTTAGAAGATGTCTGAGGGCTTCTACATTTTTTTTGAGCTGGATTTTGATAAACCTCCCCATCACAGGAAATGCTGAGATGGTTTCCCTTTGTTTCACTCTATCAAATAAGAACACCCTCAGGAAAAGTTTCTTTGACATCTTTTTCAGAAATGCTTTTATGAACTGTGTTTAAAATCCTTTCAACAGTTTTAAGTGGTAGAGTCAAAATCATAAGAAGATGAGTGTAAAGGAAAACCATCAAGGAATGGTAAGTGAACAGTGTGGTTTTCTATTACATGCCATTATTGCAGGCTTGGAACACCTTGTACATGTCACTCTAATTGCTAGTCTGGAGCTGGAAAGAGTTGATTTTTTTTTTTGATTCCTTAGCAAATGAAACAACATGAACGTGAGGGAAAGTAACACCTTGTTTTTGAAAGGAAAGAATTGAGTTAGGTTTTTTGTTCGGTTGTTTTCTGTTGGTTTGGTGGTTTTTTTTGTTGGTAGCAGGCTCACAAAATTGCTAGCGAAATGCCCACATTGGAACAAAACTTTTCTGGTGAGGACAGAGGATACACCTACTTTGCAGGAGCCAACCCTGACCTAGGACAAGTGACTGTAGCCTACAAATAAGCCATTTTTGCCTCCCAAGATAAGAGGGAAGTGGATGCTTCCTTTTTGCGGTGTGCTTGCTGAGGTGCAGCAGAAATGTCTTTCTCCTGCAGAAATAGATGAACTTGGAAGGTAGAACTGCCATGTGGCTGAGCTCCATGCATGTTGCAAACCATAGTGCCAGGTGCTTGTAGGCTAGACGATGAGCAGAACAATGGAGTATTGGAGATAAGTGTAAGAAACCCTGGGTAGAGTAACTGTGAGACTCCACTCTTACCATGTCCTATTGTCTCCATTTTCATATGAGTGATAGATTTCTTCACATTTGTCTCACAGCTCCATGATTGGAGTAATCCAGATTAATTGAGAGTCTGTACCAGTTTAATACAGCTAAATACAATAGCACGCTTCTTGCAAGAAGGATCTTGTTTATGCTTTCAGGATACAGAAATTTCTGTTCTAGAGCAGTACTGAAAAAAAACTGAGAATCATAAGGGACAGTGGCTGCTGCCAAAATAAATAGTAGAGTCTCAGATGGGCCCGTGTGAACCTCATGAAATTCAGCAAGGTCAACTGCAAGGTCCTGCACGTGGGTCAAGGCAATCCCCAACATCAATACAGACTAGGGAATGAATGTATGGAGAGCATACATTCTTGTGAGACTCCATGCAATTCTGGGGCCCTCAACACAAGACAGACATCGACCTGTTGGAGTGGGTCCAGAGAAGGGACACAAAAATGGTCAGAAGGCTGGAACACCTCTCATGAAGAGAGAGTTGGAGTTGTTCAGCCTGGAGAAGAGAAGGCTCCATGGAGACCTTATTGCAGCCTTTCAATATATAAGAAAGATGGAGAGAGGCCTTTTACAAGGGCCTGTAGTGACAGAATAAAGGGTAGCAGTTTTAAACTGAAAGAGGGTAGGTTTAGATTGGATATAAGGAAGAAATTTTTTACTATGAGGGTGGCAAGACCCTGGGACAGGTTGCCCAGAGAAGTTGTGGATGCCCCATCCCTGGAAGTGTTCAAGGTTGGGTTGGATGGGGCTTTGAGCAGCCTGGTCTAGTGGAAGGTGTCCCTGCCCATGGCAGGGGGGTTGGACTAAGTGATCTCTGAAGGTCCCTTCCAAACCAAACCATTCTGTGATGCTATGGAAGAAGAAATATTCCTTACCTGGAATACCATGTGTGTTCCTGGTGATCCCTGTTAAAGGGAAGCACTGAAAAAAACCTGAGGGAACTTGGAGAAAATGAGGTGGTTGGAGTGACCAGAAAGCCATTTGCTAGACTGGAGTCTAGTGGGACTGCATCAGTCTTGCCAGGGGGAAGGTTGAATGGAGCCGTCATCTACACACTCAACACAGGGAATAGAAATGGTGCTCCAAGGCAAATGTAACAAGCTTGCTGTCTGGATGTTGGCATTAAATTCAGATGGGATGTGAGGCATGTACTTTTAGTGCTTATTGTGTTTAAAATTTAGGTCTTGTCCAGTGTGGGTGGACTCTCCATAACAGGTCACTTTGAAATTAAATTAATTTGATCATGTGCGTACCTTCAAAAACACAAAAAAAGAGAAATTAATTCAGGGCAGCCCTATGGCCTTTGTTGTGCAAGATGCCTGACAAGCTAATTAACGTAATTTCTCCTGGTCTTCTTGCCTCTGAAGGGTGTCATATCTGTCAGTATAGCAAGCAATATAACAGTAGTAATGATAGCTATTAGGGTAGTAATTCTTGTTTAGTTAAACATCATCCAGCTCTTCTCTTTTAATAAGGGTATTATTTAGCAGACGTCATCCTACACCTTGTTTGTTTAATTTTGAATTTCTCTACAACTTAATTGTACTTTTCACTTGTGTTTTATGTACAGAGGAAAACACAAGCTATTGAATCATCAAGGACAGTGTACATATATGGTTGTAATTGTTTATACATACTTTTACTTTTTGTTTTAGTCAAAAGGTTGATGTTTTCCAGCTGGCTTCTTGAAATTCCTGTTGTTCAGCAAAGAGCTAATTGCTGAAGGAGGTCTGGATATGTGGCCCTTGAATAAATGAGTAGCAACATTTTATCAGTAATTGGATTTAAATACTTTAATTACCGATTTTTGTTAACATGCTAATCATGTCAAGTATATTCGGATAAAATAGCTTGAGAATAAAGGGGCATTTACTTTCAATTTAGGGTGACATTTGGCAAACAGTAGCTGGGAAAATTCATTTCTACAAAGCAGGTATGTGCAAACGTAAAGTAACAGTTTGTCAAACACACACCAAATTAATTAAGTCTAAGTTCCATGGGATTCCCTAACAGCGTTCCTGCCCTATAGTTGGGGTGGGTCTAACAGTCATTTATTCTAGAGTCTTTTTTTAATTCATATTTTAAGTTGCTGTAACTGTTCCTTTATTTATATTTATAAACTGACTAACAGAGACCAAATGACTTTGCAACTGGATTCTTACTGATATTGAATTCCTCTATCATCTTAAAATGTAATTGCTACTTCAGCCATATGCCCAGTTGAGAAAATGAAAAATACTATAGATTCATATGAATTTCACTATCTCTGAATTTCCGGGAGCTTGCAAATTTTGTAGTCCCTTTTTTCAAATGTAGTTTGTAGTTGTTGAACTTTGAAATAAATGACCTCTTAAATTTTCAGAGAATTTTTCAGAACAAAAGTGCTGCAAATTGTTCTTCTACCGTGTAAGTTTTACTTTACTTTTTCTGCAAAGCAGATGTCCCATAGGAAAGCCGTTTGCATGTTTCCTGCTGTGAGATCCAGAAGACAGAACATCGGTTTACCTCAGTAAACGGTATTGAAGAGTTGCTTTTTAAATAACTTTTGGAAGCATCCTTTTCATAAATAATATACTTAAATAGAAAATCGAACGTATAAAAATGTTCTGCGATACCAGGCATACCTTTTGTTGTTTTCCAGATAGGATTCAATGAAAACAAAACCTTTATGTTTATAAATTAGTTCCTAAATCCTGTCTGAAATAGGCTAGATAGCTTTGACAAGGTATGACATGCATTTTACTGTAATCTGAAATAATCTTTTGGCCAGACTTCTTGAATATATCAGGCTTGTAATTATTTACAAATTAATAAAAATCGCTATTACACTGAAAAACCTGAATTGTCCTTTTCTGCTTGCGTTTATTTATAGACTGTGTACTTAAACGTTCAAGACAGTGGAGCAGCAGTAATGCTGTCTAGACAATATATTGGTTGTTTTGTCTGTGGTATCATCTATTGTCAGAGAAAATGTCTTTGGTAAAGGCTTGAAATTGTATGGCTAGACATTGTAACTCTAAATTTTAAAAGGGTCTCGTGTATATGTATATTTCAGCACATAAAATTGCTTTTGCAATTCTGATATTTTAGTTAATTTCTCCCTTTTGATCTTGACTGCTGGAGTAAAGAAAATTAATCCGTCGGTGTTGTGTACCCATTTTGCATCCTCTGCCTTAGGTTTGTTGGCAGTTTTTTTGTTGGATGTAGCAGAAAGCAGAAATTATTTTTCACTCTTTCTGAATGTGAACAATGTGCTTGAAAATTTAGAATAGATCCCGAAAACACACTTTCTTAAAATAAAAGTTCTACTTAGCTATTGGTACGTTTTTAAAATGAACTTTAAACATTTAAATTTGCCAAATATTTTCTCTGCTGTGCTCTGGAGGTTAGAAGGAGCTCCCTCTGGCTGTCAGTCAGGTACCCCCAGCTAGGCTCTGTGCCTACTGCAGGTGGGCTTGGGATATTGTGAATTTTTTTGTTTGTTTTGGTGGGGTGTTTTTCGACACCCCTTCTTTTTTGTGTGCTTTCTGTTGCCTTGCACACAGGGTAGGCCGCTTCCAGCTTTGAAGTGGGGATTGCTCAAGTGAGCAACTGGAAGACAAGGAGGTTGATGATGGACATGTGCTTCTTCAGATGCCTGAACAGCTTTGACAAGAAAGCCTTGCCCAGGTGTAGCAGACTAAAAGTCAGGCTTGCTACAGTTCGCACTTGGAAGATCTCAGTCCAGGTCTTGGCTGTGACACTCACCTCCTGCAGGTTTTCAGAAGCCTTGTCTAAAACAGAAAGTTATGATGTTTAAATCTATATCGTTATAGTACTAACTATTTTTGTTTTCTTGCATATGGTTATTCTGACTTCAACCAGGCAGCATGAAACAATTCAAGTAAAGATATACCAGAATGCAAATCCTGTGCAGATGTTGCATCAACATAACTACATTAGTTTAAATTCATAAGCTAGGTCACGCCTGTAGAAATTTTCTCATATAGCTGAGTCCTTAGTCTCCATCTGACTGTGAGCTTTCTGAGCTACAGATAGTTGGAGGTTAGAGAAATCTCAGGCATCTGCTGCTGGTCACTCTTCCTAAAGAGAGAAAACTTTATTCGTTGTCAGAGTCCGAGCCCAGGCCCATGGTGAAGGAGGAGCTCCTGGTTAGAGGCAAAGGCTGCTATTGAAGACAAGATACTGAACTAGATCATCTTTGATTAGAAGTGTCTTTAAAATTAGAGTATGCTTGCTGTCTTCCACCCCTAGTCTGTCTTTCCTGAACGCTTACTAGTCTGATTGGAAAAGCCACCTTTTCTTGCTATGCTTGCGTACCACATCCGGTCAAAGGAAAACCCACACTATCTCAGATAGCGTAGGCGAAACCCTGATTATAAATAAACACAATTTTATGAGTGTGTATTTTGCAGAGCCAGGCACATGTCATCCATGACATGATCATTGTCTCCAACGTGTTTCTGCAGCCTTTGCCTGTCTTTAAAATGAAAGACAGTCTCTACAGATTCAGCTGTCCAAATTCACAATAAGTGGGAGGAGATCCTACATGTTTGGTCCAGCTAAAAGGAACGCGTGACTGAGAGGGAAAACTGAATGCTCACGTCTCCCCTGACTTTGGCTCACTGATAACCTGTAATTCCACTTTATTTGTTAGAACTTGTTGTTGCAGTAGTTAATTTTTCCTTCAACTTTGTAACCTGGCATCCAATGGGACCTTGCAGTCAGATGGTAGGGCCTGGTATGGATTGGGACAAGGGTTGTACTGTCTGCTTCTTACCTGTTAGTTCCAACTTGGATGATAGGTGTTTCTTCAGGAGAGAAGCTTTTGTTTGGGACGATTCAAATTGGAGAACTGGAAATCCTCAGTCTCCTTTATGGATACGCTGTCCTAAGTCTGATACATCTGAGCAAGTCCCCCATGTCTAAAACCGTTCAAATCTCAGAGGAAGCACGCTTCCATCAAACTCAATGACCTTCATTCCAAAAAAAGAAGTCAAAAAATTATGAAAGGATGTAAAGGATTGAAGGACCTTATTCTTTTTTATGCAATTTTTGCTTATCCTAACTTTCCATGTAGTGTTTTGAAATCTGTTATTCCTTCAGAGCACAGTTGTCATGATATTGTCAGCCAGGCAAGTAGCTCCTCCAGCAGAAAGATCAGACTCAATCATTAATTTAATGGAAATTTAAAATTCTGCTTCCTGTAAATAAATAAATAATAAAATAAATTAGCTAGAACAGAAATATGTACTATTTCCAACAGCTTTTAACTCTGAAATGCAAAATGTCCAACTAGAAAAGCAATTTTGTACTCATTGTTTTTTCTCTCTTTATACAGAGTCCTCTGTTCTACGCTGGGTTTGCTAGCTGTAGCTTTATTAGTAAACAATCTGGGGTTTGTTCTGCTTCTATGAAATCAAAAGCATTGCCACAGCAGCCCCAGAATTTTCCTTGAATATGTTTGTATAGTCATGATAAAAGCAGGATTTGGTCTGTAGAAACATTAGGATCAAAAATTTCGGATTGCATTAGTCAGTGATAAAGAGGATATTTCTTTACTTTTAAATATATTTTTAGTTTATGGGCAACTTAAGATCTAATAATGCTACTTTATAGTTATTTTTCTGGGTAGAACTGCACGAAGACATGTGGGAAACGTTGAAGTTCTAGTAACCTAAATCCTTGCTTCAGTGTCTTTTTTCTTTTTTTTTTTTTTTAATGCTTCTTCCTTTATCTTCACTTTTTCCTCCTTATTAGATCATTAATTACAAGGTCATGTCAGTTGCACTTTAAATGCATAATGATACAGACACTCCAAGGTCTCTTTACACTAATGTTATTGTTAATTATAAAACTGAATCCAGTAGAACATCATTCTTTGAAATGCCATGGGTTGATCACGGTAAAATAAGCAAACTTCGCAGTTTATGGCAGCTCATAAAAGACAAATTCTATCACGTGATTAAAAATGCATAATTTTTAAAAAATTGTGTATACTCTGCAAAGAACACAGGGCAATTCCTTCGTTTATTTTCCTTTACAAACATGTCAGGTTGCTTTGTAGACAAGAAATCCTACCCATATTTTCATACCGAAGCAGTGACCTGTTAAAGATGGACGGAGTCAGTTGGACGTGATAGTGTTAGCCAGAGGGGTCGTTAGGTTCTTTTCTGGTTATCTCTCTTTCTTTCTATCTGTGTCACTTCTAATAAATGAGTTTTCAATACCACCAGCTGAAAACAGCTGTTTGGCGCATGCTCTGCATTGTTTGCCTATCATACGAAAAGCCAGTATCAGTCGTGCGTCTCCGGTGACAGATGGAGTCAGCTCTGCACTTGTTCGAGCAAATAGTCGGCAGTCAGCTAATGGATCCATTAGCGAACTTTCCACAGAATGTCCTGTCTTCACCATTGCATGAAATTTTAATAACTTTAAATCATGCCTTAAGTTGAAAGTTAAGAGGACCTTTTTATAAGACATTTGTTTCATGTTTGAGAAGTGAAGATGCTTCTTTTCTTGGTAAAAACAGTTTATTTTTTGCTAACACTGAGAAGTGAAGGTAGAGTAGCAGTGGAAATCCTTCTATGTTTTTTTCATCTTTTTATTAGCAATTTATGAACTTCAAGTGAAATTTTTCATGTTATGTAGCATGGCGGGTTGGTTTTTAGTTGTTGGCGTTTTTTTTATTTTTAGGCAGGAGGATATTTGCAGTCTTGCTTTATCCTTCTGGAAAGAGATTTGACTTGCTTGTTCTTTTAACTTGACTCTTCATAGCGAAAAATGACTTATGTGCTCTTTTTGGCTGTGTGGCTGTATGAACAATTTCAGTGTTCAAAAGTAATGGAAAAAATAAATTTTGCAACCTCCAACCTCCCCTTCCCCTTAGTTATTTTTCTTTTGCCCTACCTCTTGCATTTATTTCTTGTATGGTTTTAGTACCCGGTTTAGCCAGAGGCTGAAAAGAGAACAACTCCTTAGAGCGTCTTTCCCTTTGCAGAATGTCAGAACGGCCATGTGCGGCTGTCATTCCTGGCCTTACATCATGATGAAGTCTCCAGAAGGCGTCTGGGGACACGCTATATTGTAACAGAAATGGAAGATTTTTCTTGGTTTTGTTTTTGTTTTTTTTTTTCTCTAGTGAATGTGTTTTGTTATCAAATCCACTATGGCAAGTGAAACAAATGTGAGGCTTTCCCAGCTTTTGGTCTTCAGAGTTTCAGAGGCTAACATCTAGCCCTCAAAATCTTGATGACAACGGGTAGAGTATGGAGGGAGAATGAATGTGGTGTGTAGAGGCATTTGCAGACTGCTTTTCTCTGAGGCAGCTAACTGTACCAGATTGTCAGTTTATCCACCTAAATTAAAATCACCTCTTTCAAAGGAAGCTCTAGCATCTTCCTTCACACCAGTAGGACACCTTTCTTGAAGCATTCCTGAGAACCTTGTGTCCCAGGGAACCAATGAGTAGATAACTCCTGTAACTATCAACTGGGAAGAGCAAAGACACATTGGATGAACAAGTGACACCCACTCTCCAGGCTGGATGGATGAGGCTGCAGACACCCTGAGGGGAACCGCTTGTCAGTATCCTAGAATATGACGGCTCTTGAGGAAATAATCATTTTTCTTGGTCTGGTAGGTCATCTTTCTGAAAGGAAAGCAGGACAAAAAAACCATGAAGGCTTTACTGGCCACACTTTTCAATTGTTGTTGAACAAAGCTTTTCTTGTGATCCAGCACTCTGCTATAAAACAGAGTTGTGAAGATAAGAGGGCAGCACTGACTTTCTTGAAGCTCTCTTGTTTGGCAGAGGGGTTATTAAGGGCCCTCTGTCATTGTCTGAGGTGTTTGTTGAGTATTGAATGATAATGAACTTTTGCCCTTTGTATCACTTCTCCAAAAAGCCCAAGTCAAAGTAGATGTCACTAAAATCTCATTTGATGACTACTTCCTGGAGTACTCTGATTCTTCTATTGATTTTTGTGGGCATCCTGCTGACCTTCACCTGTCCTTCCAGTAATCATTTTAGCTTCTGTTTCTTCTTGAAAACATTCAAACATAGGATTGCTTTCATCTAGAAAGCAGAACAAGATATCTGTGCTTTTAGTCCATGCCTTTCTGAACATGGGACCTCCAGGGAGCTGACTCCTAACCCACCCACCCACCAAACACGTGGGCACGCTGATCAGAACCAACAGGAGAGTATTTGTTTCAAAGAAATAACAAGCAGCTGAAGTTACTCAAGTAGTTTGCTTCAGACACCAGTCTGGTCTAAAATAATGATTTAGCTAATGGGAATGGATTAGTGGCTTGTGAATAACATACCTTGGGCCAGCATTTCTTTGAATAGATGGACTTCTACAGAGCAAACACGAACTTTTTATCTGTATCTATTTTTAAAAAGAGTTCAGTGCTTCAGACAGAGAGCCATGAATTTTATGACAGAAATGTATTCCTTAATATTTTGTTGCCAGTCAGACAAAGGGTGATAAAAATAGTTGTAGGTTATTTCTGTTACATACATTTTTAATAACAAATAGAGTACCAGCATAATCAAATCCAACATTACATACCAGCTGCTTAGGGATTTTTTTCTTTATCCAGTAATTTATTACAAGACTAACAGTAATAAGTTGTCGGGTTTTTTCCCCCACATAGTATGGGCAATCATTTTTCCTTTCCCTGCTACTCACTCTTGGCTTATGTTACCTTCTCTCCCCTCATTCCTCTAATTCCTCCTTATAAATGCATACACAATGTTCTATAGTAAGATCCACCTATGTTTTTGACTTTTAAAAGCTAAGGAATTTGCGTCCTTAATTTTGGTTTGTGGGTATGCAGTTATAAAAGTCGAGATTTTAAATTTTTAACTGCTTATTTCTGGATATCCTTCTCTTTGAAGTGCTGATTGAATCTCTGTTAATCTCTTTAACCCCTGAAAGAAGATTACCTTAACAGTGAAGTGGCTGGGGAGGGGAGAAGCAAGGGAGAGGCTGACTCTCTTTCCCTAGAATGAATTCAGGTCTTCAATAAGGGCTTTTCTTTGCAGCACTCAAGTATACCAATGGTACCTTTTTGTTGCTAACCTCAGCTTAATGAGTGAGCGGGTGCGGGTGGTAGCAGTTATAATTGCAGTACGGGGTAGCCTTGTCGTTTGCCACTTGGTCAAATCAGCAGTGGTAAATTGTTTTGAACACTTAAGCATACAAATGTTCATACATTTCCCTTTTAATCTACTTTATTAACGTAAGTAGTGTGTTTGGTGTGATGTTTAACAACAGGGAATCACTACTGTTAGCAAATACATTTTTGTGGATGCGATGGGGCTTGTGTTCAGTGCCAGCAGAAAACTTTGATCGCGGTTTTTTAAAGAGAATCAAAGAAATAGGCCTCAAAGTAAGGCAAGAATTCACACTAGGCAGACACATGGCCAAAAAATTGGTTCAAATTACAGTGTCTGTTTGCAGTGGTAGAGAAATTAAAATGATGTGATTGGGTGCTTGGTTGACTCGTATTGTGACTTAATAACTGGCTTTTCTACTGTAGGTTGTAAGGCTTCTTTTGTAAGGTATTTAGACACATTATGTTCTCATGCATGTATTTGAGTCTTGGTTTATTAACATTTCTGCACAATAACGAGTTGGCAAGAATAGTATCAAAAGTAAAAACAAAATAATGGATAAGATGTGCTTTTGTGATGATTCATTATTCTGTGTAAAGCTCTCAGACAAGATTTGTAAATATGCCGTTATTTGACTTTGTTGCTTGTTTCTGCACCAGTAATTGTCTTACATTACAGCATTAGGGGCTGAATTGACAGGGTGAATATTCTTAATTTTATGAGCAGTGAATTTTGTAGAGTGTTTCACTGGCTATGGACCTTCTTCTTTCTAGGAGCTCTGATTCACGGTTCTTGAGGAAATTACAGTGTCTTTAATATTGTAATGGGTAGTTATACAGAGGGAATTAGTTTCTCTCAGTGTGACTATATTAAGTATTTGTTGAGTAAGATTTACTTTGTTCCATATTTTTGTGTCTAATAGTTAACAAGGCAGGTAATAGGGAATTTAAAAGGAAAAAAATAGTTAGACACACGATGGGAAACAGTTTCCCTAATTGTTAGTTAGACTCCATGACAGTTATTGTAGTTATCAAAAGACATATTTTTAATGCTTTCAGACTGTTGCTGTTTACTTTTTTTAATTGATTCATTAGAGAATGTGGAGCAGTTGATTTCCTACTTTTGTGGAGGTTTCTCCTTTTGAAGTTAAAGCAGATTTTTAACTTATTTTTTCCCAAGAATATAGGAGTTTTCATGCCAGACTAGTGCTGCATCGAATAGAGACTCCTGTTTTCTTCCTGATTTGTTTCCCAGCTGGGGTTAGCCAGAAAATGCCTGCTACCTGATAAATGGCAGGTGGTGACTTCTTAAAACTCAGTAATTTTAATTGTTGGCGACATGTCTCCTCTCTGATTGCCTCCATCAGCAGGTAATAGGTGTCTGCCTAGTAAACAGCTCTGGCACATTCTGCCTGTAGTGGGATCTGGTGGCAGGCAATCTTGGGCCATCAGGGCTACAAATGGTCACCTGTCTGGGCACAGTTCAGTTTCTAAACTTACACAGAAGTTGTGATTACTCTTCTAAATTTTTTTTTCTAATTCTAGTTAGACTGTAGAGCCCCGTCCTCTGGACAGGAATATCCCAGGTTTGTTTGAAAGTTGTATTTTGGGGGGCTGGCAGTGGATGAAAACTTCTCCACATCCTTAAAGATATTAGTTGTAATACCACCAGCAGGTCAGGAGCTTATCACACAGGTGCTTAAAAAAGAAAGCAGGAATGTCCCACTCGTTTTCTTCATATAATTGCTTTGGATTTGCTTCTTGTAATTGGCTTGGGATTTGTCACCTCTGTTTCCCCTTCCTCCCTTCTACAGAAGAGAAGTCTTCAGTCTTTTCCTCATCTGTTGCCTGACTCCCTTTTTTTTTGTTGGTTTTTTTCCCCCTTTTTCTTTTTTTATCATTTACGGTCCACCAAGCAACTGGGATGAAGAATAATCCAAATGTGCAGTTCATATGCGTGTTGTAAGGGAAAAGTTATTATGTCCTCTCTAGTCTAGGAATGACTTAAATTTTATTCCAGAACACTTTTTCATCAGGCTTTGTAAACTGCACGTAGGAGAAATTCCTGGGGGTTGTTTTGGTTTTTTTAACCAGTAATAAATCAGCATTTTCAGTAAATTTTCGGGAGTCTTCTGTATTAACTATCAAAAGATGCAAAATAGAGATGAACTTATTCTTTCCTCTCATTCTCACAGGAGCAACCATGGGGTGCATTAAAAGCAAAGAAGATAAAGGTCCATCCATGAAATACAGACCTGATAATACTCCGGAACCTGTTATTTCCCACGTCAGCCATTATGGATCAGACTCCAGCCAAGCAACACAGTCACCGTCAATAAAGGGATCAGCAGTTAATTTTAATAGTCATTCCATGACTCCTTTTGGAGGGCCCTCAGGAATGACACCTTTTGGAGGAGCATCATCTTCATTTTCAGCTGTGCCAAGTCCATATCCTAGTACTTTAACAGGTGAGTGTTACATAAGAAGATGTGTTGTTATTATTGTTAATTGATAGTCATATTAAAAAAATACTATGACCCCTTGCCACACAGAAATAAATTACAAATTTAAAATAGGGTTTTATGATTTTCAATATCTTTACTGCTCAGATAATAATTCAGGCCATATTCACTAGTGACTGGGGGTTGGGTGTTTTGCCTTTTGTGTTTTTTACTTTGGGGCGGTGTTAGGATCACAGCACAGAGAAATTTTAAGATTTATTAAAGGCAGTAATGGAAATGCTTGTTAAAATTGTGTTAGCAGGTATAAGCTGCTGGAGGGATGCACGGGTGATAATGGCTTTAAACTTTTGGAGGGAGGTGCAAAATGAAAAACACTTCAAGTTCATGCAATTGATATTTTAAACTGATTTTCAGACTTATTTGATTAGCTGTAAGTTACTTATATTAATGTAACATTGAAAGTGTTCATTTATAAAGCTAAACAGGACTATGCAGTATAGTTTACTATATGAACAAGATGTGTGAAACAAAAGAGCAGAATTCTCATTGTTAAGGAGAAAATGTTGAAAATGTAAGAACAGAATTTATAAGCAGAGACCTTCTTGGCTGAGATATAAAGCCTCCGAAGATACAGCGTTTTAAAGTGATATGCATGTTTGATGTTATAAACACAGCTTTATATCAAAATCTTACACTTTCATTACAAAAAACATTTATTTTGTGCACATGGCTAATCTCATAGAATCATAGAATGGTTAGAGTTGGAAGGGACCTTAAAGATCATCTAGTTCCAACCCCCCTAGTTTTGCTGGATATTTTTGAGAGGCAGCTGTACTTAATTCTTTTTTTGAGAGAGAGGAAAGAATAATTTATTCTAGAAGCTTTGCACGGACACTTCACAAAACAAGGTAAATCATTCCTTATTAGTCTATTTCTAGTTTTCCCACAAACCTCTAATGTTAGCACAATTACAGTGCTCACGTTTGCTTCGTTACAGTGGCATTTAAAATCTTTGAAACACAAGAAACTTGAGATCCCTAAAAACTCACTGTGGCCTTGACATTAAGCAATTCGGGAAACCAAATATGAATTGTCATGTAGTGATCACCTCGTATTCCCTTTTTGGGAATTCATTAAAAACCAAATAATTAAAATGAGCATCTGTCCCGTCTCAAAATTTTTGAGACAGCTCTGAATCCTCGGTTTGGATGAACAGATGCAGAAATGAAGTAAGGGCAGCATAACTTTTTATTCGTTAGCTCCATGGAGGAAAGTTTATCGTGCTTCAACTCATCCAAGAACCTCTGTGTGTTTCTTCTTACTAAATCTGGTTCTTTGTTCATGTGGGAATCTCCAGCAGTGTTTGCGGGCACTCCTGGGTATTGCCAGACATCAAGGATGTAGCCCACACCCAGGTACCACGAATCCCTTGCTGCAGAGACCAGGAGGGATGTTCTCTTGCTTGTCCCTGTTCCTGCTGGTAGTTAAGCATGTTATATCTTGGACCAGAATCAACAGGAGAGATTTTTCATGAAATTTCTCATCAGTGTGAATTCAGTTATCGTCAGGCAGGCTGATTTGGGTGAATGCCCCCATCGTTTTGCAATCAGGTAAAATGATTCTGCATGTGTAATTATTCCTCCTCGTTTTGTAAAACCAGCCCATTCACAAACAAACACATTTTTAAAAAAATATTTAAAAAATGCACCAGTAGTTTTTTGGTACATTCAGTACCGATTTTCAGATCAACCAAAATTGGGTGGTTTTGTGAAGGAATAAGATGACAAGCTTCACCTGGCTGTAAGCTTTCTGTATTTGTGACAAATAAAACACTGGATTGCATTCTGTGGCCCTTTGTTTTGTAAGGGAGGAGAATAGATGGGCTTGTCAAACAGGACCTGGTGTCAGTAGTGCTTATCCAGTCCATCAGTGACGTCTGACAAGAGGATGATATGGTTGTCATCATGGTCTGTAGTGCAGCTGAAAAGAGTTGAGCTATCTTTTATGTAGAGCAGAAAAGGAGAAGAAATTAGAGTTAGTCACGCTGCTCCTGTATTACGCGTTCTCAGTCATCAGATACTTTGAATTCTTAGAATATTACTGAAAATTGAAACAGAAGAATGGGCCGCTGTTCTTGCCTTCCATGAAGCCATGTAAGCACTAGTGCTCTGTAATCCTCATGCTGAGCAAGAAAGTAAAGTCTTCTCTCCAAAACCAATCCAAGATTAGAGGATGTAAATACTGACCTAATGAAAGGATAACCTTTAAGGGAAATGTTATCACCACAAATAGCTTGAACAGCTAAACCAGATCACCTTCACAAAGAAAACAGCTGCAAAGGACTTCAAAAATCATTTTAGTGGTATCTGTTTAAAACATTCTGGGCTGATGCTGTTCTCCTGAAGTATTTTATTGTTCTTTGCTATGAGATAAATAACACTTGTTAGTGAGAATAAAAAGAGGGTTTATGGTAGCTGAAGTGTTGAAATCAAAACTTTCCAAGGATTATATATTAGCTTTTCCAGTTCTTTCTTTACAAATAATTAAGAGTACACAAATATTCACAATTACTGATAATTCTTTTATTGCATGGTTTACATTTGAGTCTGTTACTTTCACTAGTGCTACGCTGCCTAGAGGAGTTCATCTCTTGCTTGTTCCCATGTTAGTATCTTTCTAGATGTTGTACAGTTTGTTTTGAAGTTCTTGGAATCTCACGGTTTCTTTATATGCAGTGAAAAACTTTTGTAATATTGTGACTTGATTTTGTATTGATTTTCTTCATCTGCTGAAGAATTCTTTGGGGGATGGTTTATTTCTGTAACATTTGGTTTCTGTTTGTGTGAATATGGTTTGTATCCCCACAATTTTCTTGCTCAGTGTAGCAGTTTGTGTCATCAAAGTAATGCAGGCAAAATTGGTAGAAATATGTTGATTTTTAACTTAGATTAGGAACTGTTAACTCCTAGGGAATTTTCTAATTCATTTTCAGTTCATAAATCACACTTCAAAAAAAACCCCTCCATTACTCTAACCTCCTATGGGGACTTTTTGTTCTGTTTTTCCTAGAGGAACTGTAAATTCATTTCCAGCTGCAGCCTGCTGAGATAGTGTAATCACAGGAAGACTCTAAATCAAATGAAAATATTTAAGTGATTAGGAGCTCTTACATCAGAAAGTGTACATTGTAAAAGAATATTAGATATAGACAGTACCCATCGCATTATGTGTTTGTTCTTTCTGATCACTGTCATGTTAATTGTAACATCTAAAATTAATTGCAACATGTTTCTGTTGGTGGTCTTCTATGTATATCCTGGTACATATATATGCCTGCTGGAGATCTAATATTATAGTTTTAAAAATAAGTTATTGCTTGGACTATCATTGGGCTTTCTAAATGTCCATTAGACTGTGAAATAGCATTTCTAGAGCTTAAAAGGTCTTTCTGAATTGCCCATCTGCAATTTTCTGTTTTCACTTTCTTCTAGTTATGGCACAATAGTCCTTTATTTTTGCTCGTAGCTTGTACATCTCACATAGCCTGTCCCTCTTTCTCTTTTAGCCCAGCTGTATAGATTAATTCTTTTAAGTATAGAAAACGTTTTCCTTACGTAAGTATAGGAACCTCCCAACCATCTATCTCTCACACCTGTATCCTGTTTGTGGGACATGGTCAGCAACGTGCCCTGTAGCAGGAGTGGGATGGGGAGACAAATTCCTTAGGGTTGATGGAGTGCAGCTGCTTGTCCTGTGAAATATCTCAGTCCTTGTTCCCTCGAGTAATGCACTGATGGATCATCCTCAGCAAGGGTCTGCTTCACTGAGGGGTAGACTTGATGGAGTTAAAAATCATTAGTCCTAAGCTGTCTTTGTCCCCAACAGAACACTTTTATTTCTGTTTCAATTCCTTGAGTAGGTCTTGATGAGTAACCCCAGAAACCTGTGAACACACCAGTTATTTATAGCTAAGTTCAACAGGAAACTACTTCACTAAAAATTAGTGGCTGATGGTTCACCGTTGTTGTGGTGTAGGAGCTTCTAGAATTGCATTTTTTAAACAAGAAGCTAGCTTAATAAAGAAGCTAGCTTTTTTTTTTTTTGCTGCTGATGTGTTGTGCAGGTTTCTGTATATAATTGCTATAATTATTAATATACTTTCAGTGATGTATCTGGCTGCCTTTTGTGGTGTCTGTGGAAGCGTATTTTTAGCATGTCTCTTTATAGGCTTTCCTCTGTCTTAAGAAATGAGCTGATTATTGATCCAGCTTCCAAAATGAGATGCAACCCAGAGTGTTTAGTTGCTTCCAAATCAAAATTGATGAGTTATTTCATGGACAAGTCCTTAAATCAAGTATTGCAGCATTACTGCTATATCATGTTGTTTTTTGTTTTGTTTCCTAAGGTGGTGTTACTGTATTTGTGGCCTTATATGATTATGAAGCTAGAACTACAGATGACCTTTCATTTAAGAAAGGTGAACGGTTCCAGATAATAAATAACACGTAAGTGTTCTCATTCACAGACTTCACTTCATTGTTGTTGGGAATAAGCAGATCCTTAACTCTTCTTGAAATCTGCGTGTCCTATCTCAGTGACGAGTAGATATGTTGGGGCTTTTTTATTTCTTGAATGAGAGTTCAGCAAGCATGGGGTTAAAATATTGATACTGGCAAGACAGTAATTTTCAGGCTGAGGTCACGTTTGGGTGCAGGTGTCGGGCTGGAGTGACTGGAGTGGCCCTAAGCCTTCTCCCTCTCAGCTGGTTGGGTGGCATCCTCCCACTCCCTGCTGCAGCGAGGTGCAGCTACCCGCTTTGGGGCAGCAGAGGTGGAGACACAGGTTGTCCCACCCCATCCCAGGCTCTATGCCTTGCAGGTTCTCTCTGGTGGGTTTCCATATCTGATGGGGAGGTGGGTGCAGCCAGCGTCGCTGCACCACGAATGCCAGAGGCAAGCGCCCTGGCTGTATATGCAGGAACTTCTGGCCGCGGAAGCGTGTCTAGCTGGCCTCCGCAGTAAATCCATCCTCGGATGTTCTAGTTTAATTGCAGCGGCCTTACAGTATTATGGCCTGATTTCTAGAAGTCTAGTGGAGAGGAAATTATTTGTTCACCTTGGAGATTTCTTTACACGCAGCTTTTGGCCGTGTTAATAGTTCTAATTCATACATGTAGCAGTTTTCATTCATCCAGTTGTCTAATTTTATTAGCTGACTGTCAGTGTACAGGCAGAATGATCCAGGAGGGGCAGATGAAGACTAGAGAACTGGGAAGTTTGTTTACACATCTCTTCCATAAAATGTTTTGTTGCAAGTTTGTGTTTTGAATATATGGATAAATTCCTTTTACATTAAAAAACCCACACACACACAAAAAAAAACCCACAAAACAAAACCAAAATGTTTTAAAATAAAAAATTCCACTGAAAGGCACTCATGTTTCTTACAATGAAAAGAAAAGTATATTTAGGTACAGCACAAACTATTTTAGATGCCTTCATAATTAAAACAACATGTTACCTAAATTTAACCTACCTTTTGTGTGTGAGGATGTTGTAACTGCTGGAGAATGATGTGTTGTTTAAATGTGGAAGAGATAACTGGTGTTGCGTTGCAGGGAAGGAGACTGGTGGGAAGCAAGGTCCATTGCTACAGGAAAAACAGGCTACATCCCCAGCAATTACGTAGCTCCTGCAGACTCCATTCAAGCAGAAGAGTAAGACATCGTATCCTGTCAATCTGTTCTTAGTATCCATTCTACACTTCGTGCCCTGTGGTGATGCTGTTCCTTTAATTCAGTATATGTACTATTTAAGGGTAAAGTAGGATAATACTACTAATTAAGGGATAGCAGTGCTACTTGGGTGAAGTCAAAGGTATAATTATAAGTAAGCGTGGGGTGGACACTCATGAAAATGTTTTATGCCTGCTTGCTATATGTAGGGCTAAAGGAAAAAGGATGGGAGAATGTAGTAATGAAGACAAGAATTGGGGGATGTGGATTGCATTTCATATAAAAAAGAAATGGATGTTTTTTAGTTACAAGAGTTCACACATCATCAACTCTAGGTTTTTATCCTTATTTTGCCAAACGCTAGCTCAAGATCAGCTATAGCCTTGGCAGCACCTGATCTTACATTCTAAAAAAAAAATTTGTGTGGATAGTTATTGCTAATCTATTAACCTGTAACAACTGTTTTGGTGACAAAATTGTTAGGCACACTAAGGACTGCTATGAATTGGGAAAACTGTATTGCTTTGGGTACCAGTACTTCCTACATTTATTTACAAACAAAGATCCCAGAGCACTTACAGAATCACATGAAGTTATTGTGGGAACTGTGAGTTGGGGTTCAGTTTCAGGTTATAATTGTTCCAAGGGATTGATTGTATTTGTTGTACTAGAAATACAAAGCTCCGCAACTCTTGCTTCAATACACAAGCATGTTACTGCCAATGAGCAATTCCCTGATACACGATCTGTTCACTTCTGTGTTTGCTGCTGCCCTTCTGGGAAACGTGCCTGATTTCCAAGATGTTTCCTGAATCTCGAGCTGAGACTTTAGCATGTTGCTGCTGCTCTCACCTGGCTCTTTACTATTAAAAAGGGATTGCATCAGAGACACACTGTTATTTTATGCCCTTGAGTTTCGGCTGCTTTTAAAATTATTGACTTCAGATGTTTTGAAAAAAAAGTTGAGGGCTTTTTTTTTTTTTAAAAAAAAAACAAAAACAAAAACAAAAAAACCAAACCTATACAATAAAAGCACATTGTCATTACAGCTGCAGTGGTGGTAAAATAGAAATGATAGCACTTTGCAAACTAAGAGTGCAGTGTTTCTGCAAAGAAAGTATTGCTCCTAAAGACTGGCAAAACAAAAGGAGGGGAGTTTTGTCATAGGTTTATGTGATAACTAGAGGTAAGAGTGAGGGGTAATAGGTGAGGAAGCTTTTTTAAAATTACTATTTTAAAGAACCTAGTGCCAATTTTATTAAATATTGCCACAGCATTTGGAATAGAGTTCATTTGCTTTAGAGTTCATTTGTTAGCCCTGAGCTTTGATAGCGTTTATAGATTTTTGTGTTGTGATTGCAGTTGGAGTTACAAATGCGAAAGCAATACACGGCCCCGGGTTGCTAGGATTTTCTTTATAGTGGGCTTATAAATACCTGAAGGCATTTATATCACAAACTGCTTGTGGCGGGATCCATATTATGCGTGTGCATTTTGAATGGTACCATAATATAAATGTTTAATGCTCATAAAAAGAACAAGTAAACCCTATTATTACTTTATAGGTAATGAAATAAAATAGTACTTTACCATACAGTTTGTAAATCGTTGTAGTAGTCTGGGGAAGAGGCATTTTCATGTGAAGTAATTAACTTGGGTTCAAGTGTGCTTCAATAAGATTTTAAGTTACATCCAAATTATCTCAAGTGTATGTGCTTTCATATCCAATTCTAACTTTGCATGTCTACTTACGTAGTCAAACTGCAAATACAATTAAAAGTAAGAATAAGTTTCAAATTCCCAAGTGATTGCACAGGCCATTCTGTTCAGAGGCCAAGAAAATTATCCCTCCTTACCTACGTTTTTCCCCTACAAAATGTTTCACCCACAAAACCATTGTTTTCCAGCAGTTTCCAATACTTTTTCTTTTCTTCTCCCAACAATCATGAAGCCAGGTTTGCTTGATGTTGTGATGATCCCAAATGAAAATGCTTGAAATCTACACTTTGCATCACTTTGTGACTTCTGAGCCACACAATCAAAATAAAATATAGGTAGAAAAAAGTGTTACTCCAAAGTCTGGGAATTCACTGGGAGATGGACCTTAAAATTATCGCTGGCTCAGAACAGAGCTTTGTGAAGGCTGTTCGTCAGGACGAGCACTCTTCGGGAGCATAGAAGAATTCCTTTTGTGAAAGAACTTAAGGAATGAAAAAAAAACAACACAGGTGTTTCAAAATGTCTGCATGTTTTTGGTATCAGAATGATGCAACAAAGATGGAGTGTTACTCAGAGACAAGTGATACCCACTACAGGGCTGTTGGTAATTGATCCGCAGGAAAAAGTGCTCCCTCTACTGAGGTACAGAAGGGTGGGAGGTAACAGAAGTTGTAACAGGGGAGGTTCCAGCTGGGTATAAGAAGAAACCTCTTTATTGTGAGGACAGCCAGGCAACCAGGCAAGAGCACAGGTTGCCCAGGCTGGCTGTACAGGGTCCATCCTTCAAGGTTTTCAAGACTGGAGTGGACACAACGCCCTGAGCAGCCAGGTCTGGTCTCACAGCTGACCCCGATTGCAGCAGGAGGCTGCACTAGAGACTTCCCAAGCGCCCCTTACAACCTGAATGAACTTGTGATCTGGTGATATTTGTGCACATCCGTTTTGCATTAAATATTGGGGTTTTTAACATGTAGCCAAAACTTCTTAGAGAAGGTAGTTGCAGCTGCTGCAGTGTTTTGCGTGTGCTACTAACAGTGTTTCATTGTCATCTGATGCAGCTTGACCTGTGAACTTCTTAACCGGAAGGAAGGTGTTACATTCGATGATGAGTCCTGTTGATGTCCATTATTAAACCATCATAAAAACATAGTATTTGCAGATAGAGGCCTCTTTACATGTATTTTGCAAACAGTGGAAATGAGAGTCGTATAGCAATAGGTCATCTTAATCCTTTGATTATATGGATGTCATTACTTTTGTTGATCTGTAACGGCTTTGGGATACTAGTCGTTCAGTCAATGCGTGAGATTTCTAAATCTTGTATTTACATAATTACCAAAACATAGGAGCTCTTACTTACACATGTTTCCTTTAACACTTTCTAGGTGGTATTTTGGTAAGATGGGCAGGAAGGATGCAGAAAGGCTACTGTTAAATCCTGGGAACCAGCGTGGTATTTTCTTAGTAAGAGAGAGTGAAACCACTAAAGGTGTGTATATTTATGTATAGCTCTTCTCTCTCCCACTTCCTCACCCCCAAGGTGGACATAATGACCATTTTTACGTCTATCACATTATACATATGGATGTGCACACATGTATGTGTATAATGACAGTTAGGGAGATATGTTAAATATGTTTTTAAGTTTTTGGTGAAGAACCAAGTATGACTTGTTTCCTAGGTGCTTACTCCCTTTCCATACGTGACTGGGATGAGGTCAGAGGTGATAATGTGAAACACTACAAAATCAGAAAACTTGACAATGGTGGATACTATATCACAACCAGAGCACAATTTGAATCTCTACAGAAGTTGGTGAAACACTACAGAGGTAAGACCAAGTTCTAGAGTCCCAATGCTACCTTCTGTCTATCACTAGGAAGAAAAACTGCGTATGCAGCTTATTTCTAATATTCAAAATTATAAAACTTCTTTTGTATTTCAACAAACAGTGAATAGACTTGTTCTTTTTATCAACATCATGATGTTACTTTTGTTCCAGTGATACCCCTGCTTAATGACAAAGCTTATTTTTTCCATTTTGCAGAACATGCTGATGGGCTGTGTCATAAGCTAACAACTGTGTGTCCCACTGTGAAACCACAAACACAGGGACTAGCAAAAGATGCCTGGGAAATTCCTAGAGAATCTTTAAGGCTGGAAGTTAAGTTGGGCCAAGGATGTTTTGGTGAAGTATGGATGGGTAAGAGCTTAATGCGACACCTTTCAGTTGTTCGTGTGAAGGTTTTAATAGTATTTTAAGTAAATCAGTATTGGGATCTGAAAAGATAACCTGATAAAGAATTGAAAAAGTACCAACTACCATCAGTCATGTAAGGGTGAAGATAATATTCAATATATTTTAAATTTATACTGTTAGCTTAACAAAACATGCAAAAAGCAAACAGTTTCAGGAGAAAACCTCTTTGGTACGCTAGGGGAGAATGAAATCTAATTTGTTTTTCTAGGAACATGGAATGGAACCACAAAAGTAGCGATCAAGACACTAAAACCTGGTACAATGATGCCAGAAGCTTTCCTGCAGGAGGCTCAGATCATGAAGAAATTACGACACGACAAGCTTGTTCCACTCTATGCTGTTGTTTCTGAGGAACCAATCTACATCGTCACTGAATTCATGACAAAAGGTGTGTGCAGAATAGTTTGAAGATACTACATTTAAAAGATTATTTAAGATCCCAGCAACAAATTAAATGTTTAATTAATGTTAGGTTTAAGCTGACTGGAGTATAAATGACAATTTTGATTAAATTAAAATGAGCTATGCTTGACCTACTTGAAGCAGTTCTAATTTAGATCGTGGGTGGAGGCATGATTTTTTTGCACATCTGTGTCACCCTTGCTAATCTTTCAAGTACAAGATTGGGGTTTTTTTCCTCATTTTTAGTGTGTACTGCCTGTTACATTTAAATTGGATGATATAGCTGCGAATCTTATTATGAGAATATGCCCACCTGTAGACAGATCGTACTCACGACAACAGAATCAGTTGGGTTTAGGGTGGTTTTTTTAGTTTTTATTTTCCAGCAGTGAAATAGTAAATTTTTAAAAGGTTGAGGATTTTTTTTTTTCCACGCTGCCTCCATTACCTCCTTGTTTTCAGTCTTTCATCCTTCTTCCTTTGCTGAATATCATTTCTCCCTCCCCCTACTGCTGAAACAGAGATTTAGAGATTTAAGCTGAATGTAGAAATAGACATCATAAGCATATTAGTGTTAAGAAGCAGCAGATTTTCAAGTCAATTATTCCAGTTTTATAAAACGCAGACTTCTGTTCACCTCACAGAGAAATTTTGCTATCCTGGTAAAAAATAGGAACGATGTTAAAGTCCAAGAGAGTGGCTTCTTGTGTTCAGTAGTCTGCCACAAATATGTAGGGTTTTTTTTTTCCTGGTTAGATGGGGTTTTTAAGCGTTGTATAAGTTTTAAAAGGTAGAAAGGAACAGAAAATATTAAAGTTCCATCTGTGGTGGTGGTGTTGTTCTTAAATAACACCAGACAATCTCTCTGTCAGATCTTAAAGCTGCCATGCAAAATCAGTTTTCAGTGTTCAGAAATCGGGTTTTGGCGAGACAATCAGGATTAAAAAAACGCTTTACAGCTTTCTGCGTAAAAAAAAAAAAAAAAAAAAGATTAAAATCAGAACTGGGATGTTACCTGGCAAAAGCAGAAGTAAAGAAATGGAAAAGTAGTCGTATGTTTGTCTTAAGTTATGGATACAAAATGCCATTGGAAGTCTCTGTTTGCATTTGAAAAACTTCTCACATTTTACCAAAACAACATAAAACCTCATTGGTAATTCATGCTTGAAAGTCATTAGAACAAGGTTCTCTTGCTTTTCTTTTTTTTTTTTTTTTTTTTTTCCTTTTCCCCCTCCTTTTACAAGGAAAAGAGCTGCGTAAGAATTGCACAGTACCCAAAATATTATTTCCAAAATGGACAGGTTGCTAGAGGTCAGTGTGAAATCTTTGCTCATCTTCGGTCCTTTGAGCTCATGAACCAAGATGGTGAAAAGTCTGTGCAAACACAGATAACAAACAGAAGGAGCAGTGTGGGTCTGGCATGCCACGCTTTTACTTTCAATGCAAAAATACAGTAAGCGACTAAAAACACATTGGAGGTATCTAATTCACAGCTACAGCCATGAATCCACTGCAAGATCCGCAGATCAGTGGGTTTTTTTCCCCCCACCATTGGCACACTTGTAATTCTGTCATCGTAATTTTGACTGCGATGAGACTGGTTAGTTATCGGTCTTCACCAGTTTCTTAAAGAAGAGATCATGTTCCTGTACCCTTGTGGCGTAGTAACACCTGTAGGGAAAGCTGTTATGCCAGAAACAAAGTTTTACTACTTGTGTAAAGATTGCTGTCTTAGGAGGAGCGCAGGTCCTCGGAACTGATTTCAAATACTACTCACGTTGTAATGTTCTGGACACAATTGCATTATATAAATGGGAAAAGATAATATATTGTAAAGAATGGAAGATACTTTTGGTTTCCTCTGTAAGGAAGAAAAAGCAACAAAATAAAAACAAAAAGTTCAGAATAATTTCTCTAGTATATAATTGGAGCTGGCAGAAAAAGTAATGGATAGGAGATTTTTTTTTTTTGCTCTTTAATTATAAATCTCACAGTGGAAAAATGTCCAGCTAGGAAGGGCATTAATACCAGGAATACTGGGAGAAATCCAGATGTATTACCATATAATCATCAAGCGGCAGTCTGTTTTATCAGTGTTCGGTTGTCTGAATTACTGAAATGGATTCCAAGACCTTGGGATAAAACTTGCCCTAATTATTTATCAGGACAGAGACAACTACAGGTACAGTCATTGAGTCGTGTATTCTGGTAAATGATGGATTTTCAAATATGTATTTTGGGTGATTAATATGTAAATCATCACGTCTAGGAAAAAAAAATCTCATTTTTATTTTCAGGTGAAGTTAATATTTTGGGGTTTTCCTTTTTAATACCCAAAATGTGTCATCTTTTACAGGCAGCTTGCTAGACTTCCTTAAAGAAGGAGAAGGGAAATACTTAAAACTCCCACAGCTTGTCGACATGGCTGCTCAGGTACATGGTATAAACCAACAAATCTGTATTTTGTGCTTAGAGGAGAGATCTAAAACTGTATCGGATATCAACCAAACATGAATATTGAACTCTTTGGCTATTGTGGGCTGTTCTGTATTGCATCTTCTGTTGTAGGTTTGTAATTTGTCAAAAAGAAACAGTGTAGTTCCCAATCAGCAGATACTGAATAGCCAGACACACTCTAATCGGTGCTGTCACAAGCTCTTGCTATGCTATACCCCCATATACTCCTATACAGTGAGAATGGAGCTAAAATAAAGGGGTACAGCTTAATGCTTGGGAGAGACGTGTATAGTAATGAAAAATAATCTTTAATAAAACTTTATTTTCAAGATTGCTGATGGCATGGCTTACATTGAAAGAATGAACTACATCCACAGGGATCTCCGGGCAGCTAACATTCTCGTAGGAGACAATCTTGTGTGTAAAATAGCAGACTTTGGTTTAGCAAGGTTAATAGAGGACAATGAGTACACTGCAAGACAAGGTAAGACTGATTTATTTACTGAGTAAATAAGACCTTACTTAAAACTATTACATTTAGCAGAATGTGTCTGTGTGTGTCTGCATTAATAAAGATTATGCGTAAGTGTGCTTTCACAGCTGTGTTCACGTGTCCCCCTCGCCTAAGTGTAATTTTAGTAAACTTCTTAAATGTTCAAAATTATCTGTCAGTTTGCTTATGTTTTCAAAAAATGTTTTTAGTTATTTTTTGGGGGGAAAACTTGGTACAGTTTGAAGAGAGCTGAGATTCCAGAGGGGTTGCTCGTCGGATTCTGAAAATCATCCCACTTTTTGACAGATATTTAATTAAGAATCCCAGATGTCTTAAGTGCTTACAGAAATTGTAGCCAGTAGTTGCTGCCCTAGTTTGAAACTGCTTTCCAGTTTGAAATATTCAAATACTAAACCACCTCGAATTTTGTCAACAAAGCAAAACATAAGAAAAATTTGAGTGCAGTATTCTTTTTAAAATACTTCAAAGTGTAAGCAAATTATGCATAAACAAGGGAGAACTGAGTATCTGTATTTCCAATGTTTGCAGGAGCTAAATTTCCAATTAAATGGACCGCTCCTGAAGCAGCATTGTACGGTCGGTTTACAATCAAGTCCGATGTGTGGTCATTTGGAATTTTACTGACAGAGCTGGTAACAAAGGGGAGAGTGCCATATCCAGGTAAGAGGAAAATGTAATAGATCTTTCTTTTCTTTGTGGTGTTGTGTTCTTCGGAAGTTACCTTTTGTACTTATTTGCCTTCGTTCAGAGCCCACAGTTGACAAGCAGAGACAAAAACTTAGTTTTGTTTCACTGGTTCCTTTGTTGACAAAGCTACTTTGTTTTAATTACAGATTAACTATTATATGTAGCACTTGTAAATGTGACTGATAGTTCATTTCAGAATAGTGGATATCCTTGTGTTTTCTTATCTGTCTGTTCCTGAAATTTCTGCTTTTGACATTTTCCCAGGCTACAGTGAGCATCAGTAGAGTGAACCTGCTAGACCAGTTTTTGAAACTAAACATATGCAACATTTTGTCAGATATTTTGCCGTGACTGGAATTTCTAAGGCAGGTCTGTTAGGTATAAAATGCCTTTTCTTGGCCTGACTTCAAATGGAGTGGTCCTCGAATGGAACCGAAGGCAGGCAGAAAGTATTTGTGCTCAAGTCTCTTTTTTGAAAGGACAGGTCCAAGGCAGTGGGGAAGTATACAAATGGAAGAAAGACCAGGTATTGAGGAATTAACGGTGTAAGGAAATAATTTTCAGAAAATGTATTTAATGCAAAATGTAAAAAACTCATTCATTATGAAGTGTGTTCATTAAAGGTTCTGCTATGGTAGATTCACGTGCACTGTGTCTGGAGAGACACTTGAAAAACTTTGGGAAACTGTTCTTTGCATAACGTTATTCAGAGCTAACGTGCTTTCCTTTCAGGGATGGTGAATCGGGAAGTTCTGGAACAAGTGGAACGTGGATATAGAATGCCTTGCCCGCAAGGCTGCCCAGAGTCTCTCCATGAGTTAATGAAACTGTGTTGGAAGAAGGACCCTGATGAGAGACCAACATTTGAATATATACAGTCTTTCTTGGAGGACTACTTTACTGCTACAGAACCACAGTACCAGCCCGGAGACAATTTATAAGCCAACAGTCTATATAACATGCACAAATCTGCCAAATGTAAAAGACTTGCAAAGAATTCCTGACGTCTAAAAGGAATCAAAGGAAAGAAAATCTTCGCTACTTTGCATGCTCTTAATGGCAAACTGGAATTTCATAATGCAGTTGCACAAAACCACTTTTCAAGTGTTATAATCTAATTTACCAATGACATGTTTTTCTTTTTTTTCCTCTTTCCCAACTTATTTTCAGGGTCCAAAGGAAGCTTACTGAAAATTCCGGGGTAGAAAAATGTGTGTTGGTGTGAATAATAGCAGAAAACCCAATGTTTCAAATCCTTTATTTTCCCAACATTTGATAATCATGCTGCATTCCCCCCTACTACAGAGGGAATTGTCTGGAATTAGTGATCTTGGGGTAAGACATTTTTAAAGCAGAAGAACTTTGTGGGACCAAGCAATTCTATTCCAGTTCTGTAAAACTCCCTGTGTTCAAAATTACTTGTGTGCCCCCATCCCCACCCCCCTACCCCCAAAAGAAAAAAAAAAAAAAGATGGTACAACTATAACAACTATATTTGATGCATAGCCTTGATCTCTAAGCTTCCTCTTGCACGGACTTAATTAGGATAGGCAGGTTAAAAGAGAAATTGGAACAGTGAATGAGAAACTTGATCTAAATGGTAGACCTCAATAGTGAAATTAGAGGGCATAATGCACTGTGTTAATACTTGTATTAATGTAACTGGAAAGTAGCATGAGATATTTTTCTTTTTTTCTTTCTGCATAGCTAATTAAGAATAATGAAGGTAACTAGAAAATTGAGGTAATATTTTATAAAATTGTGTTGATAAAGTATGATGATATTTGAACTTGAAGCTATGTAATACAATCAGGGGGGGAAAGCCTTTAATCTTTTAATTAATGCTCCAATCCAACAGCGAGCTTTTGTATGGGAAGACTACCTGAACAAAGCTCACCAGGAAAGCAAGACTGAAGCTGGTAAACGGACGCTCTATAGTCCTTTTGCAGAGACAGGTTTGGTACTGTCGTATGTGGCTTATGTGTGTTAACAAGGGTGGGTGCCACCAATGCTAGCTGTCACTAGTTCAGGGATTTGATTGCACTTTTGCTTTTCTTGACTATTAAGACACACTCACACGCAGTTGCTCTTCCCGTTTCTGCCCTTCCTACAGAATTATTTAACTAAAAATGAACAAAAGAAAATGTGAAAGTTTGAAAACTAAAAAGGGTAAAATATATTTAATATTGTCCGAACGTAGTGACATTGAAATTTGCTGGCATTCAGCCCAGCTGACACTACATCGAGATTTATTTTCTTTGGCTACTGACATATCAAGCAATAACATCATGTCTTTTACTCAACAGTTTGCATGAGGTTCTTGAATTTCTGATCAAGCTTATGTACTTCAATTTTGAAACACTAAACTCTTACTTCACTACCAGGTTGGAATTCATATTATCGTTGTAAAGCTAGCCAACAAATGAATTTCAGAAAAGCTGGTAATATAGTTCTGGTACTAAACTTCACATTCTTCATGGGTTTACACTACATCGAATCCAGCTACCAAACAGATCTTTGTAAGAACAGTGCCATCATTTTTTGTTTTCCCTCATCCTCGCTCATCACCTATACATCTGTGGTTATCAAATTTTAAAAGGGCTTTACGTAAGAAAAACAAAAATAAAACAAAAAAAAAACACATACAAAAAATAATCAAAAAAACCCAAAAACTACAATGGCATTTTAATTTTTCTAAATATTTTAAAATTAATAACACAATCATATGAGTTTATGTATTAATAGTTATAACAAAAAATGCCAAAACTGACACTGGCATTGTTTGGATTTTTAATTACTGAATGGAACAGTTCATTGTAATAACACTTGTATAGTAAAGGAATAAAACACTAACTTAACGAACGTGTTCATTGTAAATGGTTGTGTATTATAAGACTTCTCCAAAAGAGTTTGTATGTTTATGAAAATTTATTTGTTTCACCTGAAGACCTTGATGTGGTTCTTACCCTAACAGAGTTTAAAATTCACATTCACACTTTTTATATAAATAGTAATAAGTTTAATTATGTAACTAAGTATTTTTATAAAGTATGGCATTGTTGAACTGTTTTGCAGAATTGGTTCAAAATAAATTTCTCCTTGATTGCATCTGCTTATTTGAGGGGGGGAGGGGGAACGGGGAAAGGCGGGAGGGGGACAAAAGCAGAGTAGCCTTCACACTGAGGAGAAAAGGAGGGTAATAAAACCTTCCTGAGTTTTGGGTGTATTTTTATCCTCTGTAAAGTATTTTAATGTACTTTCATACAAGACGCTGAGTTCATGGTGCGTTATTGCCGTGAAAAGGGAGTGATTTTCTTGAGCAGTTCAGAAGTCTTTGTCAGGAATAGGCTAGAACAGTTCTGTCTAGACTTAAAACTAACCCCTGTGATGGACGGACAGACAGGCAGACTTGGGATTCTTGTGAGGGCAAGTCCAGCATCGACTCGGCTGTGGCCATCACGGCCACGCTGTAGGGCAAACACGTTTCCTCTCTTTTCCTTTATCGGGTATTAGCAGCCACTGTTGACTTCTGTGCAGTTTTTCAGGGAATTTTATACAGTTGTTCTTGCGATAGCTGTTGTTTTATCTCAACTTCATTGAATGTTTCCTGTCTCAACGACCAGTACAACTCAAACCGCAAGTCCTGACCTGTATATACAGTGCCGCTGTAGATCAAGGAGCCGGCACTGTTTGAGTTTCAGTAATAACTAATACAGCACTAAAAACCATACTTACAGAACCTACAAATTGCAAAGTTTACTGTATTTTTAGTATTTCCTGTTATGTAATTAATGTTTTGCTATTTTTAATTACAACAGTCATGTAATTTCTGGTAATCTGTATTCTCCTCGTCCATCAGAACCTTGCGGTACCCGTTCTGCGTGCTAGGCCTGCAGATTGGTTCTGTCATGCGTTGTTTCAAGCTGTAGCATTTTAAGAATATCTTCACACTATTTTTGAGTAAACTTTCAAACATAAAAATGTGTGCAATCCTACTATTTAGATAAAATGCATCCCTATTTTGGCATAAAGCATTATGAAAAGAACCTTATGTGTTCTTATCCTTGCAGCCACTGAATTGTCATTTCACTAGGGTTGGGAGTAGCTCTTACCACTGAAAAGTAGCCTTGGAAAGGTTTTTTTGGGGTTGGGTTTTTTTTTCCTTTAAAAAAAAAAAAAGTCTCCTAGAGTTGCTGATGGGTAGAAACAAGCCGGAATGCTGTCTTACACGTAGTCATCTACAATACTGCTTGTTCTAAAACACATTATCCACAGCTGGAATGAGTATAAATGAATATAAAACAACTAAACTTCATGAGCCCCCACCTTTGTTATTTATTTTGATCTATTCGATCCAATAAACTTCTCAGTTTCTTTACGTTTTCTGTGAAGATGCCGTAGGTGTTTGTATTTGTGCCAACTTTCCCCCAACAGGCAGGACTTAGAGCTACGCGGTCATGTTGGGTTTAAACCACAGGTAAGCAGTACGTTGCAAACAGGAGATTCAGATTCCCACACCTTGCTAAGGAATTTAAGACTCAATTTGAATAACTGATTTGGGCGCCGTCAGCAGGTCTGGGTGGATAACTGCTGAAGTCCAGAATCGTGATTCATCCACTAGCTATTGTCTTGTGCAGTAGGTACTCGGACTCTCTTTGTGCGGGTGCCTTCACAGCATCACACCTTGCCCCTGCCTCAGCCTGATCCTAATGCAGGAGCAGGACTGCCATGGACCTTCCAGGCACCAGAGGAGGCTGGAGACCCCCATGACGTGCATCTCTGGCAGATGCCTTTTCAAGACAGGGTTGGAAGAGACAGTAGGTAGGAATGGGATGGTTGCATCTATTTTTGATGTAACAGCCTCGAGTGTAAAACCTGGACTCTGTTGAAGAATCTGGGATAGCTAGTGGATCTTACACAGGTGGTCGGGATGTTGTTGAGAGTGGGGAGCAGAACCCACTGGGGGACTTCAGCCACAGTCTTAAGCATTTACTTAAGGACTGGGTTCTTTTTCTTCTCTACACTTTTTCCTACTGACCCTTAACAGGGAGAGTGTTAGCTGGAGAAACATCAACAGCTTCCCTGCGTTGTTGGTGGAGAAACATCAACAGCTCCCCTACCTTAGCGCAGGGGAGGGAAAGGGGGAGAGTGAGATGGAAGGACGGAGGTCAGCAGCTGAGGTACTAAGTTCTGTGCTGCTTCACAGGGCAGAGGGAAGCAGGTTGAGGGGTGCGGCATAGCAGGTGTCATCCGTTCTCCTCTCTGTCCTCTTTTGAAAAGGAGGTAGAAACACAGGGGAAACGAGGAGAACCTGTTCCCTTGTGTGGAAATGGAGCCAGGCTAATGAATGCCAAGTGCTGCTTCTGCTCGCCATGGTGGTTCTGGTCAGTTCACCCTGACCAGTTCCTAGCAGAGCCCCTTCATATTAGCTGGGGAGTCACAATACAAAAAGAGCATCATTCTGCTGTCATTTGTAAGAATGAACCTTGATCAGCTCCTAGGGAAAAAAAAATGAAATGATACAGAGAGCCTAACCAGAGAGATAGTGGTCCTCGGATCCCAAATTGGCAGGGATGCTTGCCTCCGGAGCTCAGCCCCAGAGTGATGGCATTTCAGACACTCTGGCAAGTAGCTTAGCATGTCTTTCCTAGTGGATGTATGTGGATGCGGGATTTTGCATTAGGTTTCCCTCCTTTCCATATGGGTGCGGCGTGCCTGGGAACTTAACAGAGCTTAGGCATTACCCATGGGACCCATGTTCTTTACTGGTCCTACTCTTCAAACTTCTTTTCCCTGTCAGTTCTGCATGCAAACATGCTTCTTGTAGGTAGCGTGTTGGTGTTTTGTTTGGGTTTTTTTATGTTCTCTTTTAATTTAAAGGCATTTTTTTTAGTCAAATTGTAATAACCACTGTTGCTGGGGGATTAAAGTATTCATAGCACTGTGTGCTTTTACAGAACATTGTCCATCTCTTAGTATTTCATTTACTTCAAGCGAGTAGAAGCACGCGTTGGCCATCATGTTGCTTTTGATTTGTTGCTTTTAAAGGAGAGAGGACAGTTACCTAATTAAACTCAGTAGGGTCTGAGGAACAGACTGGAAATTTAAAAGGGAAACCTGAATACAAGCACTCTTGATGATGAATCAGTCATGTATCGACACCGAAGCTGACTGCTGTGAAAGCATTCCTTTTTTTATCGAAAAGCTACTCCCACTAGGAGCACTTCACTCCTCTCCTTTGTGTCCTGCTGCTAGGTTATTGAGTCTCTAGCTGAGTCTACTGGTAAGTACATATTGGGAAATGGGTAGATCTGTGCATCTTACATTTTGCCCTGAAAATCCATCCCGTGCGTGCTAACAACTCACTTTTTCCCTGAACCTCAACAGGTGCCAGCTGCTGCATTCGCCATTCATTCAATACCTCCACATTTATTCACATTTGGGGCAGCCTTGCAGGGGCTCCGTGGCTGATGATCCTTCTCTCGGCTTCAGTGTTTGGAAGCACCAGGATTGCATTTGCTGGGTAAGGAAGCATTTCTCCTCTTTCAAAAACAAAAAAGGATAAATCTCAGTTCAGCTTGACTCCTATGATAAAAGTGCCGCAAATAAGGAGAACATGTAATCATTTGGCTGCTTCATTATGAAAACAGTGAGGATGGCTCCCTGCTTCCCCCGCGTCTGTGCAGTATGCCACTCATGGAGATGCTCAAGGTGGGTTGTTGAACAGGGAATGACCATGCTAGTTTGCAGCCCCTCTTCATTCCTGGCAAGGAGGCCAGGAATGGTTCTGTCCTCCTGAAGAGTTCCCGAGAAAAGGCAAGAGTGTTGGCTCACGTTTCTGAGAGTGGAAGCTGGTGACTAGATGACTTACATCCCTTACATCCCTCTACCCGCCGCCTTCTCTCAGTTCTAGCCCAGATGCTCGCTCTTCACCACAGCTGGCCATTATTATTTCTCCATCATGTGGCTGTGCAGTAATCACATGAACACATATGAGAATTCATAGAATTAAACATTAGAAGCCTTTAGCAGCTTTATGTACCTTTTTTTTTTTTACTTTTTTAAATGGAAGGTGCCTGGCAAATTGAGCACCCTTGTTATAGCAAGGTCAGATCCGTACCACGTCCACTGGAGCTTTGATTTCGTTCTGTATTACCCTCTTCACTTCTGGAATGGCTCCCTCTTTCAAATTGGCTTATGACTAGCAGAAACGTATACTCTTTTCTTTGTGCTAAAAGACTGCAAGTGCAATAGAAATAGTTTCTGTATTTACATTTTAATTTAGTGTTATTTGTTAAGGTGACTGCATCAAAAGGTGTGCATTTAATCTTGCTGCCTTTGTCAAAGGACTACCATTTGCAAGGGGAGATTTTTTTTCCATATGAAACATAAGTTCAATCAGTAGCTTTGGTGGGTTTAAGGTTATAATAAGTAGATTACTAATAGGCTAAATATAATCTCTGGCGCCACTGTCATTAGAATGGCCCCAGCCTTTTCAGATTGCTGCTAAGTGTTCTGAAGAGCAAGTGGGTGTGTGCTTAGCAATAGATATGTCCCCCGAGTTCAATTGATCATTAAAGTGAGAAGGAATGACCCTCTCTGCAGCTTGGGGGATGACAAATGGCATTCAGGAAGATAGTGGGATACACGTTGACATTGACAGGCCAGCCTGCCTTGTGCTCTTGATTTATCGACAAAATAGCACAACTCGCATTTGTTCTTTGCCCCAAGACAGACCCTGTTATGCCAGGCAATAGGCGGAAATCTACTGATAGGCAGCATCTCTCTTCGGGGTTTCCAAGGCATTGGCCATCTTACCCAACAACCCTTTTTACCTAATATATAGCATTTCTCACTCTCAAATACTTCACAAACGAGATCAGCTTCATTAAGTCTGGATGGCAAACTAAGGCAAGGGAAGGAAAGGTATTTTGACTCATCCAGGACCAAGTTGAAGACTGTGATCAAGCAGCAGACAGGATCCAGTTTGGTCTACTGGGAATTTCCTTTCAGATGGGCAGCTTTTACGTCGCCTACCAACCTTGATTCCTGGTATTGAGCTTGGAGAGGTGATTTCCTAAGAAAAGCCTGCAGGAATTTCCCATTATCCCCCACAATGGACACCTGAGCTACTCCAAAAAAAATGGAAAAACTTGGATAAAGCTTGAGGGCCCCGCAGAGCAGTTTGGCTGCCACAAAGCCAGTGAATCAATCATTAGTGCAGGCAGCGTGGAGCTTGTGGTGGAAAACCCTGCCAGCCCCTGGCATACTCAGCCTGGGGCTGGCCCAGGTGGCCCTGGGGTGCAGCTAGCCACCACACAGACAGCCCATGCGTGGGTAAGCACTTGACCTCGGCCTCCAAGGTCTGTAGGGCATGGTGGTGATCATCAGCGGCGTCTGCTTCCCCAGCTTGCTGGGCTGACACATCTCAGACACTGTGGTACACGTGGCCAGGCAGGCAGGAGGCTTTTGTTGGGCAAAGCAGTTTGTTACGACAGGACGCGGCTGCGATGGTGTTCTACGAGCAGCGCCCTGGGAGCACATGTGCAAGTTTCTCTGCAGTTCTCATTGCTCCCTTCTTGATCCACATGTAACTTCCACACGTAACTGTTTTGCAGCAGTGCTTTAGAAGGGCTTTCTAGTGCTTTTGAAGGGCTTTCTAGTACCCTTTCAGCCAGTCAGTGCCCTAGACCACAGAATGAGCAATTCCTTCTTCGCCACTCAAGTCTGGTGTTTCACAGACACTGCTGAATATGTCAAGACCCTCTAAGCAATCAGCTGAACACCCACAAAACCTGTGACTTGATGATATCATGCTTTTTCCTCCTTCAATCTACCTTTAAAATTGTTTCTTACAGAAACATCTACTTTTTTTTAAAAAATCACTTAGCAATCTGGCAAGAACATACTCAGTTATTTTAAGCTTCTTTAAGGATAAACCATTATCTTTAGTCAGCCTAAGATTGGAGTCTGTGTATCACCTGGTCTGCTATCATATAAAATGCTGAACACCCTTCTGTCATCGTGAGTGAAAAGTACTTGGTATAACCTGCCTAGATACATAAATGACCTCAGCCATTGTAGTACATGATTCATCACATCCAAGGAAAGTGGGATGGGATGTTCTTCTTCCCACACTGCAGGTAGGAACAGCAGAGGAACTGGGACACAGGCAAGTAAAGCATCTTGCCCACAATCACACAAAAAGATTCCTACAAAACTGAGGTTCAGACACTGGTTTCTCAGATCTCAAGCAAATACCCTGAACGGGGGAGACCTCACAGGATGAACACACAGTCTCATATGTCTTATGAGACTCTCTTTATTCCATGCTCCTAAAGAAAATGATGGTTGGCACGAGGCTTCATGCTGTGTCTGTCCTTTCTCTGACACTCTGCAGTTTGCCAGACATGATTTGCGTGTGGTTTACCCAAAGAAAAACCCTTGCTGGGAATATATGTTGACGTTGAGTAGTGGTATGCGGGACTGGAAAAAAAACAAGAGTTCAGTCTCAGCCCTGAGTCTTGGGAACTTGAAACAGCTGGACCACAACTGCCATTATCTCACTGCCAGAAACAGAATGCCTTATGAGGAAATGGGAACTTGAACATGACTGCAATTACCAAAACAAGTCTGTTAGATGCAGCAGTTGCTTGAAAGGGATGGTATATAAAGGCGCTCTCATTTATAGAAACACTGTTTTCCTCAGAGGAGATGGGATCTGATGGCCTCTATTTCTTTCACAGTGTTCTGTGCTGTCAGTCTAGGGTGGCCATTTTCCTCCTCTGTGGAGTCGGAGGTGATACAGGGGCAACTCTTCATCTTGAAAGCCCTTTGTAACTATTAATTTTTTTGAGGAAGGGGTCAGCATCTGGAAACAGGCAAGTGTAAGACGAAACATGGCCATGCAACTAAATTGACAGTGGCCACTCAGATCTGGGTGCAAAGTGAATGGTTCCATGCTGATACTTCAAATTCATAGACTGTCAGAAAAGGTTACTTCTCAAAGTATCAGCTGAGGGAAGGGCCCAAAGTCATTCTGTTACAGGCATTTGGCTGTAATGAGGCAGTAAATTCTGCTATGCTTTGCGGTCATAGGTGCTGTCAAGGCTTTCTTTAGTCAAGTAGTCGATAGAGACATGGGAGAAATTGTTGAGAACTTCGGAGGCTTCTACAGAGCACTCAGCAGCGACAGGCAATTCTGCTGGGTAAGACACATTGGGGGTGCTGTTGTGAAAAGGACAGTAACAAACATAAGTTGTGCACTTTCACAAAATATTTCCATTTTTAATCTTGGAAATTGGGAATATATCTGGCGCTAAGGCAACCCAGGGTGAAAGTGACTATTCAGAGGTTTTTCAGGTGGGTATTTGCTACAAGTCTTACATTTCAGCTTCTACTTCTTTTGTAACTTTTAACCAATATAAATTCCTCCTTTTTTCCAGTATCAGTGGCTTTTCCCCTTGCTGTGTTATCAACAGCGCTGTCTTTTAATCTCTGGCGAACAAAGTATCATTTAACAGAAACTGAGACACTGGTGAGCATCAAACCACTGTGGGTGACACTGGTGGATGTACATTTGTTTGCTCAACAGGTTGGACCAGAGAAGGGTGCTCTGCACTTGGCCATAGCCGCTGTCCTGGATGCTCTGTGGACCAAGTGAGAGGGAAAGGTAATGTTCATGGCAACTCAATATAGGAATGCTCATTAATTCAGAGAGATTCCCTGCTTCTGGTTGCCCTCATTTGCACATCTGGTCTTGATTTTGCAGTAATTTATACACGTTTAGCTTTAAAATGTCAAATAAAGTACAGGCATCGCTGAGTTCTTGGTGACTCTGCCCATGCTTAATTTTTGCAGGATGGAAAATTGTAGCAACTGCACAGTGCTTAGTGGTGGAATTGGTCAGAATGTTTCAGAGTCGTTTTGTTGGAGCTCTGGCATTTCTGAAAGAAAAGGTTTTTGCCTAGGCCTGCTTGTCAGATGTTTCTCCATATGCCCTTCTCTTGGTTGCATCTTTCTTACTTGGAGATTCTATTCTGAGATTTTAATCCTTTAGCCACTTCCCTACTGAATATGCTGTTGGTGTGGGAGCCACATCTTGTATACTTAACATGTTACCGGATATTAAAAATAACCTATTTAGTCAGTGAAGTGAGCCACCATAAAAGTGGCCTGGTCAGAAGGGGAAATTACTGAACACAAGATATTGTCTATTCAAAAATACTGACAGAGAAAGGGCTGCCAGCCTGGAACTGCGAGCCTGGGGACTAGCCCTGTGAATCCTAAAAAAACATCCGTGAAAAGTGCATCTGGCCTCGTTGAAGTGCAGCCAGGGTACCTAGAAACCAGAAACATCCACAGATACCACTGATAAGTGCAAAACAAGGGACTGTAACAGCAATTTATCTCCTGAGAAGGTGGAAAACAGTCTGAAAAACAAAATTGCTCTGAAGGAACAAAAAACAACACCATCTATTGGCTGCTACAGATGAAAAATGGAAACTAACAGCATCTATTGGCTGCTCAATGTCCTGCTCCCTCTAATCTCTCTGTGATGTAAAAAAGATTAAACTTTTATCAAAAATGGAGCCTCTCTCTTTCTGAGAACTTCCCAGTTGAATCCCACATGAATTTTCTATGAGTTCTTGGGCTCGCCCCAGCGATGCCTAGCTGAAACTAGAGTCTGTGATGAGGACCATTTTGGAAGTGGGACTCTGCCTGCTGTCTTATTGGCTTGGTCTGTCCTCCCCTCTTCTGGGGATGGTTGGTCCCCCTCTGGGATCTGTTTGTTTCCCCCCTTTTGGCATGGTTTGGCCCCTTCTGAACTCTGTCTAATTCACTTCATATTGATATTATATATATTCATGTAAGTAATATATCATAAATATATCTGCTGTTATATTGTTGATAAGTTTGCTTCACTAACGATAAACTGTGGTAATCTGTAATAGTATATATCTACTTGGCTGCTGCTGTTATTGGTCGTACTACAATACTAATTGATGCTACTATTGATTGATACAATACTATTGATTGATACTATATTATTGATTGCTGATAGCAATTTGTAACAGCTTGATATATATTCATTCACATTCATGTTATTAATCATAGGTATGTTTGCTAGTGGCGGTTTTTCTGGTAGTATACTTGCTTGTGGTGATTTTTGTGGTATTTGTGGTAATCTGTGCTAGAAAAATTTAGAGGATAAAGCTTCCGTGTCCTTACGTATTACAGAATCCTACAAACCCGCAATCGTGATCTCTCCACACTTGTAGGTCAGGTAATCCTTTAGGTTGTGACAGTCAGAAACTGGCCTTGTGCTCTGTTAGCTTAACACCCTTGGTGTGGTGGAGTCCTAGTCCAGCACCAGCCCTTCAGACCCCTGCAGGAGAACAAATAATACCTGGTACAGTGTTGCTGTGGCTGTATCCCGACAGGCACAGCTGGACGTACTTGCTGCTTGCAGACCTGCTGTTTTAAGAGGACAGAAACAGCAAAAAGCTGTAGGTAGCACTGACTGGAGTTGCCACTGTGCACGCTCAAGTACCACGTGGCTTGGGACATGCAACTCCACTGCCCTGACTGTAGAGTTTACAAGGAAGAGTGGGCTTGAGTCCCACCAGCTCAGGGCCCTGCCAGCATCCACTTTTTTCTTCACGTGTCATTGCTTGTGAAAGCCATCAGCAACCTTCAGCTTGCCAAAGTCCAAGAGCATAATACAGCCCAAAAAAGAGGCTCATCAAAAAATTCACGAAGAGACATCTTATACGTTGAAAGGGTAGTTTGTGTGGTGATGATTTCCAGCAAGGGAGGGGGCCGGAGGGAAGGTCACCGTTTCAGATAGCTGGCATGAGGCCCTTTTTTTTTCTAATAACCACCCCACCAATATTGCTTCCATAATGAAACCACGTTAAGAAGGATGCTCAGTCCTTAATGATTTTCAGGGGAAAGTGTCAAATATTCCTGCTTGGGGTTGAGAACCACATTGCTTTAGTGTCAGTAATTACTTTTGTGTGACAAATGTAAACATACTTGCACTTCATGAAACTTCCTCATAAAGAAAAAAAGCATCTGTGTGTTTTCTCTTTTATGGTATCCATGTGGTTCCAGTTATTTAATTTCTTTTTTGTTTTCTAGTTTATGTGGAAGTTACTAGTCGACACGGTAAGGAAATCTTGTTATATTTCCAGTATAAAGGCAACTGGGCCCTATTGGTTTTAACTGTATTAGAAGAGCTCATGTTTTAGTTGGTGTCAAAATGAAAATGATCTTAACAGCTCATTTTGGACAGAAGCTGTTTCTCTGGGGGTGGGTGCTACTTTCTGCTCAGAGGTGTGCTTCCCTCCCAACATGCCCTCTTCATGTGTCTGCCCTTGTGTACACCAGGGAAGCTCTACAGCGCGTCTTGTCCGGCTATAGCGTCATAGCTGGCAGCGGGAACTGATGTCTACTGCGAATAGGAAGCTGTGTACTTACAAGATTGTGCTTTAATCTGTAGGTCTTTGTTTAAGATTTGGCAGAGGAGCTGCTTTTCTTCAAGTTTAGATAATTGAGGGATTGATTTACTTTTTTTTTTTTTAATTGCTGGGGGCTTTATTTCCCCCGAAATAACTCCTTACTGAAAACTAAACTAACTACCAAAAACTAAAAAACTAAAATTGAACTGCATATGCTGCCATTGTCTGCTAGCAAATTCTTGGGCCTTGTGTGTTGATCTGTTTACTCAAGTGAGCAGTCATTTTGGGGGAATTCTGTTCAGTTTTAAGATCTAAAAGAGCCTGTTCTAAAAGAACTTGTTTTTTTCCCCCTGAGAGCAGAAGGTGTGACAACAGGAGTGCTCCTCTGATTTAATTTGACAGCTGAAAAGTGTGACTTGGCTTTCCTGTTTAATTTTTTACTCTTGCTTGGATAGACCTTAAAAAGAAGCTGAAAAGGGCTTATTATTAACTACTCATAGCCATGAAATTAGGCACACACTTATATGTTTGTCAGTGCAACAGAGGCTGACGAGGTGGCTGGGGGGGAAAGGTTTAGGATATCTGCTGTCTCAATTCCCTGCATGCTTCAGAGAAATAGGGGAAAGATTGCCAGCCATTCCTCAAGTGGCTAGCTTTACTTAACTTTTTTTTTATCATACTGTTTTATTATGTTATGCTTTTTTTATTTTATATGTCATCCTTCAATCAGGTTGCCAAACAATTGCTATTCTGCATGGATTTCAGATATATTACTGATGTGCTAACAGATGGAGGAGCTTGTGGTAAGCCATCTTTCCTTCAAAGCTGGACTTTGCTACCCTCCATCTTCCTAATCCTTCAGTTGTCTCACCAGTTTTGGTGGGAGTAGCTCACTCAGGAACACACCACCAGCCTGTGAGACCAAGACTGGTTGGAAGGACAACCTTAATGATGAAATCCGGACAGTGAGGAGAAGTTGTTGTTTAGTGTAATTTGATATTTATGCTTGTTCCCCTCCAGAAATACTCCAGAACGGCCTGCTTGGGAAAAAGGAAAGGGGTGAACTCAAACAGATCTGTACTCTGCATCTCTTAGAGAATGGGAAGGGGACTGTGTGAGATGAAGCTTGTTGTTTGCTAGCATCTTCTCACATTTTCCAGGAGGGCAAAGTCAGACTTTCGGTTTGTGCTACCTTGGTGACTTTTTGCCCTATAACTCTTTGTGTTGGGTTAGCAAGGAGATGGTGCTGTTCTCTGCTTGTTCCAAGGATTTATCTGGTTCGCAGTTCTCTTGCAATGAAATAGCTAGGGAGAAGAGGGAAGGGCTTATGCACCAAAATTGGGCTATTGGATTTGAAAAAAAGAAGTCAAAACACCTCCAACCCTTCAGTTTCCCCAAAGAACATTCTTTGATGCACTATTTAACAAAATAATCCTCTGTTGACTAAAACACAGAACAGCAAATGTTGAAGCATGGATATCTGACTTATACAAGATCCTGTGCCTGGCTGGGCTACTCACATCAGCAGTTAAAACAAGTTTGAATGTTCCATTTTATAATAGTAAGATTTTAAATGGTATGTGAAGTGGGGAAATGCTGACAGATTATGATCAATTCTCACTGCTTGCTCCTAAACACTTGGAAGTTTTGCTGGACTGAGTAAAAATGTAACATTGCAGATCCATTTTGGGAGGTAAAAAGCAGGCCCAATGCCATTTAAGTGATTTTCCTAGAAATCTGTCTATGATCAAGGATATACCTAAGGAATATGAGTATTAAGAACAAGGTATTAAGGCAGAAACAGAAGTCTCTCTATGTTGGTATATTGTGCACAACAGCAAATTTGCATGGGTGCAGCTGTGTTGGTTTAAGCAAGGAGCTTATGCACATAGGGATACTCAGGAGAGTGGTAATGCATTAACCAAAAGTGTGGTCATTAAGCGTGTTAATGAAAACACATAAAATCTGTGCTTGGGTAGCTATGTTCAGAAGCGCAGCGCCCTTAACCTGCAGTAACTTCATAAATGAGAGATGGGCATGTCTCCTTCATAGACAACATGAGCCTCAAAAGTCTGATAATTGCTGGTTTCTTCTAGTTCTTCTGGTTGCCTTGGCTTTGAGGGATACTCTGAAACTGTCAGCGGCAGAGGGCCCTTAGCTTCCTTCGTAAAGCAGCGTCCTTATTGCCAGAAAGAGTTGCATGTGCTTGGCTTTCTGTGAAAGCTTTTGACAGTTTATTGGTGTCAGATTTAGTTAATACAGCTGGGATTTATCTTCTGGGAAATAAACGCCCTGGTATATCTAGTGTTGCTGAGTCATGGGATGTTCATACCTGGCTTAGAAAAACTTACCATACGTTACAGCTAGCTGAGTCGAGGAGTTTGGTTCAGTTGGATGTTATTCACATACCTGGTCTCATTTTCTAGTGGTTTTCTACTACCTCCTAGGAAGAAATAAAAAGCTTATTCTTATTCTGAAAATGTGTAAATTAATATTATTCTAGATGCAGTGTGGTAGAGTTATTTGGAGGATTCTTTTAGTTATATGATTTAGTGTTAGGTAGTCCTGTAAGGAGCAGGGAGTTGAACTCGATGATCCTTATGGGTTCCTTCCAACCTGAGATATTCTGTGTATGATTGGTGTAACTTTGCTTGCAGTTACGCACCTAGGCCTTGAGAAAAGGCTGGACAACGTATAGTAAACACTTGTATTCAGGGTTATTCTTCTGTGTTTTGTGCTTTGAACCGATGGACTTAGACCGAGTCTAACTCTTCGAGGCGTATGATATGGGCAGCGATGTCTTCGCTTCTCTATCTCTATCAGACACTTCCCCTTCTACTACTGCATAATGGTGCATTGCAGGAAAACAGTAACGGTATGGCAAAGCTGAGGGCTGATCACAAATGAAGATAAATGTGTTTCCATTGATTTATGAAAAAAAGATTGCTGTTTTATTTTCAGAGTAGGATGAAGCATACTCACAAGGGAAGAGAAGTAATAAGAAAGTTCTTTCTGTAAGACAGTGATGCTGAAATTGTAAATTCTAGTTTATGGATTCCAGTTTACTGCTGCATTAATCATTCAGAAGTGACCTATATCTTGTTCCAAATATGCATCTATGTTCAAAGTAAAGGTGGGTGCAGATCTGCAGGATGATATTTGCAGACGCAGATTTGTACGAAAAATGATCGGCGCAGACAAAATAACGGTGATTATCACTTTTTGCTACTATACTATGTTATTTTCTATTTAAAAACATTGGATAAAGTATCTCTCATTATATACAGTTCTTGACAAATATTTTTTTCTTCCTTCTTCAAATCCTGAATAATGATGGCAACAAATGTTGATATATATCAACAAAGAGCAGTATGGGGCATGACCAAAGAATTTTATCCTGTATTTCCGTGCCAGAACTTCCATTCAAGTCTGCGGGAGAACCCCACTTCCACGATTGTCTTCTAGGAGATTTAAAGTGCCTTAAGGGAGGCACTTCGGAGGAAGTTAATATTTTTTCACCAATGTCTGGCCAAAAATAAATTGGAAAATAAGTTTTTCAAACTAAAATATTTGAATGAAAAGGAATACTTAAGTGGAAGTCACACATTTTGATTTGGAAATGTTACTCTGTTGACTGCTGTGGGCTGGATTCTTTGCTCCATGTGTTCCCTGACACACCACAGCTGCCAACCTATTCTGGTTGCTGCAGTGCAGCACAGAGCTTTCGTGGGATGCCATATATCACGAAATGCCGAACCAGGAACTCCGTGAATACAGAACCTGAAGAGCCTGCAGAGGAACTGTGGTGTAATTTTCAGATGTTTCATTTTTTGTAGGGAGAAAAATTCTCCCTTGTGTGGGAAAGAAGTGCTGTTTGAGAAATTCATCTTATTTAAACTACTGCATTTTCCTGTCAGAAGCTTTTCTGCTGAAAACTTCAGGCAGCCATGTCCATGTTTTAGGGGGCTTCACTCTAGTATATGCTGCCAAGATACTCATTCCCACAGAAGACTCTATTCTACTTCCTACAGCTCCTGATCTGCTTGGTTCAAACCTAGTCTGGATATTGCTACAGTCATTGCAACTCAGCGTAAGTGGGGCCAAAAGCACAATACAGACAGAATGGCAATTCCAGCTTTTCATTTCCTTTCTATTTCCTGAATTTCTACCACTTCATACCAATTTTGCAGTTCTTTTTATGAGAGTTTGACAGAAAAAAAGTCAGTAGAATCCTTCAGTGTATTTGATTCTTATTCTCCTTATCCCCAGATGCTGGATGCAAACCAACAATGGGAAATAAAGGAAGCAATAGAGTGGGTCACTAAACCAGCTGAGTTTAAACCCTTGTGGATTAAGGAGCCAGCTTTTCCAGATGAGGGTATGCACATCCAGAGGGGACATGCAACCATTTCAAAGGTTGGAGAGTTAATTTTTTTATTTCAATAATAATACACTGACTCCAGTCAGTACTGTAGTGTGATGTTGATACTGTTCCTTCACATATTCAGAATTCAGGTTGAACTAGTTATTCAGGTGCCATTAAATGTATTTGCTACAGGACCTTGATACACATCCTGCACCTGTATTCCCTTAAGTTTAAAGAAATTGATTCTAAAACAAAATAAGTAAAAGGACTGTAATGCCTGCACGAGGAAGGCAGCCAACATTTAGTATGAAATGTGAATGGACTTTTTTTTAAAATGTGTGGTTTCCAGTGAAATTGGAAGGTCGGTTCAGAATTTGTGCTCCCAACATGCTATACTTAGCAGACTGTTAAAACCCCAGATGTACCATATGTGCATTTCTTTACTGCTCCACACACCCTGCTCTGTAATTCTTTACATTGCTTGTGCAGCAGAGAAAGCAGGAAAAAAAAATCAATAAAAAGTTTTATAACATGTGTTACATTTTCTATAAAATGAGTAGAAAACAGTATGCTGAATCAACTCTTCTTCCACCCTTTATGCTACCGAGTAACTCCACTGGGAATTAAAAACCAGAAGCAAGTCTTGAATGTTTGCTATTTCCTTGCAGGCCTTAGAACTGCTAGGAATTGGTGTGGCAACCAGAGAACATGTGAGTGTATGTATAAGTGCTTTGGGCTTTTTCCTAATTACTACTTGTTTAATGCAACTACTGCATAACCTTTGGAGCACGTGCCAAAACTCCTTTGCATTTCTCACTAAAGTTAAATACTACAGCTGAAAATTACTTGGTGTCTATTTCAGCTAGTCCCTACCAAGGTTGCCTCCCTTCGCCTTGTCTCCCTGTTTCACTCTTCCCACACACGATTTCTGTGAACAATGTGGAAATATCTGATTTTTTTTTTATTGTTATTGTGAGAGTAACGGCTAAAATTTCGTATTTTCACATCAGTGAGAAGTAGGAAAGAATGCACCCGTGATCCTGATTTTCCATATGAAAGGTAGAGAAGCAAGGTACAAAGACTAAGTCCGTGCTGCGCTGTGGAGCACACTGCAGCTCCTTGAGACAACTTGGATAACATCTGTGCAGAACAGTGTAGTGTGGACAATGTGGTCTGTTGGGAGCTGCAGGGCTGCTGAAGCTGATATCCCCAGTAGCCCAAGGATAATTACCACAGCTCCCATTTTGCTCTGTGGGTTTTGGTGCTTAAGCGAGTGTTTTGCTCAGCACAGCAGTGCAGGTCTAGACATGACCTTGCAGGGGCTATATGAAGGAGTAGTTTTTAGAGTCAAGAAGCTCCTGGCTCCTCTTCTTGCATCAACTCTATTTGTGCTGCACTAACTCAACTGATTCTATGATTTTATAAAGACCAAAATCCCAGAAAATCATGCTGTTTTATCCAGCTGTAGTTCACCCTCTTGGTGGCACCAGGGGCAATGTCAGGGGTGCAGGGAGGGCTGAGAAGCCAGGATCTGATGGCATGGCTGGCAGGGCAGGTCTGGGGTGGCAGCCAGGGTCAACTGAGAAGGTTGCCAGACGAGGTCATGGTAAGGAGACAGCTCTGAGACCACCATCTGGCCCAGTGACAGGGAACAGGGTCAGACACAGCTCAGTGGCTGCAGCCTGTCCACAGTGATGAAGTTGGACCCAGGTCGAGCTGGGCTGTCAGCCCGTGGTTCAGGGTCCGGATCAGTGAGGGCCATGGCTTGGCACAGCTGCAGTGCGATGGGAGACAGTCACGACTAGGGGTAGCTCAGGCAGGGACTGGGGGCCATGACCTGAGCCGAGATGGGTGCCAAGGGCAGGTACTGGGGGAAGAACCTGCGATGTGGCTGGACAGACCCAGCAAGGCCAATCCTGCCCTCCATGCCCTGATGGCAGCCACCCCCCCAGAGGCATGCGTGCTCCCGAACAACAGAGATCTGGGCTCAGATGGGACTTGCTGAAGAGCGATTTAATTGCTGTGGGGTGTGAGGGGCGTTTCAGGGGACATAGAGCCAGTGCGGAGCCAGAGAAAAGGGAAAGGGGCATGGTGGGATGGACTGGAGCCAGGTCGGGGGCTCAGGCAGACCCTGGGTAGCCCCAGAGGCTCGGCAGGCCTATGGGGGGCAAAGGGCCCAGAAAGCCAATCGCGTCCTGGGCTGCATCCAAAGAAGTGTTGCTGGCCAGTTGAGGGATGTGATTCTGTCCCTCTACTCCGCTCTCGTGAGACCCCACCTGGAGTACTGCATCCATCTTCAGAGTCTTCAGCATAAGAAGGAGATGGACCTGTTGGAATGGGTCCAGAGGAGGGACACGAAGGCTCCAGGGGGCTGGAGCACCTATGCTATGAGGACAGCTGAGACAGCTGGGGCTGTTCAGCCTGGAGAAGAGAAGGCTCTGGGGAGACATTAGAACAGCCTTCCAGTACCTAAAGGGGGCCTACAGGAAAGATGGGGAGGCACTCTTTTATCAGGGAATGTAGCAATAGGACGAGGGGTAACGGTTTTAAACTGAAAGAGGGGAGATTTAAATTAGATATCAGGAAGAAATATTTCACTCTGAGGGTGGTGAGACACTGGAACGGGTTGCCCAGAGAAGTTGTGGATGCTCCATCCCTGGAAGTGTTCAAGGCCAGGCTGGATGGGGCTTTGAGCAGCCTGGTCTAGTAGGAGGTGTCCCTGCCCATGGCAGGGGGGTTGGAACTAGATCTTTAAGGTCCCTTCCAACCCAAACCATTCTATGATTCTCAGATGGTCCCTGAAGAGCCCCGAAGCCCCCCTGTGAGGGGTTCACTCAGAAGCTTGGGCTCAGGCAGGGGCCAGTGCTGTGGGAGGGTCAGAGCCCAGAGCCAAGCCGGGTTTGTAGGGCAAAGCCCAGTGCAGCCATGGGCCTGGCTCCACAGTGCTGGCTCAGGGCTCGGGACAGCCTGAGAGAACTGGCAGGGTGCCCCAGGGGCCACCTGCTCCCAAGGGTGCCCAATCCGCCATGGGGGCAGCAGGGCAGAGGCCTCCCAGCCCGGCCCAGCCCACCTCCAGTCAGAAGCAGGGTCGGCGGGGGGAAGTGGGGTAGCCCCAGCCCCAGGACACCTCCCTGGGGACAAGGATGGGGACGGGCTGAGGCCAGGCCAGAGACAGCCCAGGGTGTGTCTGGACAGGGCCATGGCAGAGCAGGGCCACGGTCATGAGGCCAGGCCAGGGTGTTGGTCCATGGCCATACATGTCCACAGCTGTACCGCAGCTGGAGGCAGGTACACCTGCAATACAGCCCAGGCAGAAACTCAGGCCCATGGGCCCCAGGTGAGACGGGTCAGGGTGAGGCCTGTCAGTGCACCCAGTGCCCTGTTGGGGCTTAGGAGGAATTTGGCCGGTATATATACAGCTACTTTATAAGGTTGAAACCTTCCCTTTCCCTCAAGGAATCTCGTTGCTGCATTAGTAGTAAGCCACTGCCATCAGCTGTATTGAAATTCTTTTCACATGAAATATTTTTAATGAGTCCAAAGACCAGCACTAATTCCCGGATATATCATAAACAGCGAGGTGTCAATAGACAGGCTGGTACCTTTTAGAATACCAGTCTCCAAACTAAAGTAAATTGTTCTTTATTGCACCCATCTTTTTGCCAAATCTTGATACCAAATCTATAGAGCCAAATAATGTGAATTAAGAAATTCCTCGTTCTCTGCAGCAACTGGAGACAACAGTGACTGCATTAGCATAGTTTCTCTGCTGCCAGTTTCTCATGCCAAGCCCTGCTATCAACATATTTCCCTGTGCTTCTCACTCTCAGCTGTTGTCTACCAGTAGATAGGACACTTAATTTGGGGAGGGGAGTGTTTTATAACAAATATCTATTAGGATGGGTTTGAATTAGCCATTAGTATAGCCTTGCTTTACCAAGTAAAGCCTAGGCCTGAATACTGGCTTTACTTGGTGGTTTGTATAACCTTTTTCTTCTTTTCACCCTAATACCTGAGAACCACATAAACATTTAATGTATTTATCCACGTAATTCCCCTGTGAATAAGGGGAGTACTATTATCTGTACTACAAACATGGGAAATTAATGTGAGGCCTGAACTGACTGAACAACTTAGCCAAGCTCCAGACAGGAAATCTGTAGCACAGCTAGAAATTGAATCCTGACTCTTACCCAAGTGTATCATCTTGTCTACAAGGCCACCTCTCATCTGGCTCGACTGGTCTCCAGAAGAAGGAATGATTTCCTACAGCACAATCACTGCTATATTCTCTTTAGCTGTCTCAAAATGGGAATATCTGCTCATTCACATAGGCAAGCACATCCCATAGCTGTGCAGACCTGAGCATGCTGAAGTGGGGCTAAAACAGTTCAGTCTCCTGTGTATCCCAAGTCCCTGCCTGGGGACACGGTTGCGTGATTGGAGGCAGGTGAGTTGGCTCCTGAAGGAGCCTAAATCTTAAAAAGATTTTGAGGCAGTCTGTGAGGCAATTATCTGGCAGAGCTGCCCCATCAGTCCGTGTGAGCATTACATGATGGTTTCACTATGAACTCAGCCATCTTTGCATAGGTTAAGCCCCTGTCCTTGTCCTGGAATGGAAGAGACACGTTTACTCGGCATTTTCGCTTTGCTTTCACTTACGTGGTTCAACATCCAGTTAAGGGGCAGTTAATTTCCAAACTCATTCCAGTACAACTATGCCCTTTGGCATACAGTGATTTTTTTTTTTCAGTGTACCTCAGTTCATTGTGCCGTGTTGTCCTGGTTTGAGGTGCTCTTAACATTACAAGTATAAGATGATTGTTTTTAATATTGGCAACATCTTTGAACTTCATCCAAATTCTCATGTGATCTCTCATTTAAATGGAGTAATTAAAATAATTTGGGTTTATTGAGACACACAGGAGGGACACTGTACAAATGTTTTTTATATGAGTTGCCAGCAGCTTTTGTAATATGTTAATCTGGGAGACTTCAGGTCTTAACTTTTTTTTTCCCCTTACACTGCCACAACCGAGTGATATTTAAACAGTTTCTGCAAGCTAAGGCCTTGAGTTATCTCCAAATTGGCAGCAGCAGGCTGGGAAGTGTGAATGAAAACTTGTCTGTGCTGCTGATGGCCAAAAAGTTTCAGAGTAAGGCTCTGCAAAATGCAGCAGCAATGAGAAAATCTTTCTGCCCCCACCCTTCAAGCTAGTCTGATTAGTTTCTTCAGCTGTCATGCTTGGGATTTCTGAGCATAAGCTTGCGTGCGCTGCTGTAATTTTGTTTCATGTCATGCTGTAGGTCTGCACCAGAGGGCTTTCGATGTCTCGGTATTGGACACTGTCTGTCTCTAGTCTGGACTTGGGGATCTCTGTGAATTAGTCCAGCACTTGATAATATTTCATTATATCCCAGTATCTGAAAGCCTTGAAAGCAAGTTAATTATGTAAAATACTGCAGCAGCATATTTTTTCTTAAAAAAGATGTTGCAACGTGGTGGTCACAGGATGCATTTGTCTTGTTACCCTACAAGCCCACCTACCTGCGGGCTACAAAGGGAAGTTAGAAGTGTGGATTAAACTTCAAGCAGGTGAAAGTGAACAGTTTGCGGTTTTGATAAAGGTACTCAAAACCTGGGCTGTATTTCATATTCAGACACTTCACAGATGCCAGCCACTATGGTGGCAAATTCACCAAATTACACTAATTAACAGATTATTGATTTTGATGGCTCACCAGGTAGATGTTTGTCTCAAAATTCTGAAACTGTTCCTTCTTTTCTGACCCCTCATCTATCATGACCAGATAATTAATATTCTTTCTGGTATTGCAGTAAGGCCAATTTTGCAACGTATCACACAACACGTCAGAAATAATGTAAGTTATGAAAGCTTGTCTAAGAAGGCAGAACACAGAGGGAGCCGGTATTTGAGCAAAGTAGTAAGAAATTTCTTTACCATCTCCAAGATGATTGAATTGCCCTGGGAAAGTGGAGAAATGACAAAAGGATGCACCTGGGGGTGGAATGACAGAAGAGAGGAAACTCTTCAAGGCCAAATTATAAGGCAGAATGAGTGTAGCAGTCATCAGGGCAAATGGCAAGGACTCAGAAATGCTATGGATATGCAGAACTGGTAAGGAACTGACTCCTAATGCCACCTGTACAGGTCTTTAAGTCATCAGTTGGGGAGTGCGTGGGACAGGGAGCTGCTGGGACAGTTTATTCATCAGGAAGTAAGTCCAAGAACGCCCCCTTCTCTCAGCAGGCCTGTGGGTTCCCGTCATAGCTTCCCAAAAGGATCTAACAATGTCCCGTGTTTTGTCTAAAATACTGCTCTGAATATAGCCTGCAGTCATACTAGTCATCTTTGCAGCAGTTAAGTCTTCATATTCTGCAAAGCAAAATTCCTTGACTACCTCCTGTTTAAGTCTATATACTCAAATTCTTTGAATGTTCATATTTTTTGATTGAAATAATAGTCTTATACCTATTAATTTAAAATGTGTGTTTTCACTTTTAATCACATTGAAGTCTGTTGTCTGAAGTCTGCTTTTTAGAGATTTCTGAACTTTTGAGAATCATAAACCTTCTTGGACTTCAAGTTACAAGCTTAATTTCAGCAACTGCTACTGGTAGTAAATTGTACTGATAAAAGTGAACAGTGACGTTGTAGTTAACTCCTGTACTAAAAAGCAGTAGCTCTTCCAGACCTATACGTATTGGTCTGTTTAAGGATGCTATGTATGCCCATACCCCTGTGTGAGAATACACTATTTGTGATGTTTCATAAAGGTAATACTCAAAAGGGATTTTTAAATTTTCCTTCTGATTGGACTAACTCCTCTTGAATTTATGAAGTGACTCCCATTCTAAATTCTTCTCTTGGCTAGGTATTCCTGTCCTGGCTAACTTCGCCAAGACTGCCAATTCCCACTAGTCAGGCCCTGAGGCCAACATCTCGTTTCACATCCTCTCTGGCTACACTTGCTAAACTGCCCTGCAGATTCCACCTCATCTGACGTGTTGCATAAAGTGTTTTCCAGCAAAAGGAACTTAACTTGCTAAATGTAGGCAGAACTGTTAAGTGAATTTGCAACTTAAACTGTTTTCTTATATGAGGACTGTAAATACACTCAAGAACTTTCCATTTATAAAAGTATGGACATAGTAAGAAGTTGCTGACATCCTAAAGCTGGGAGGTATCATTAATGTAGATAACACCTGGAATATCTGACCTAGATTACTTTAAAATATAAGACTACTAGAGCTGAGATGAAATTTACTGGAAGGAGCATGTGATGTGGTGCTCAGGTCTAGTCACAAGAATACTACTATCTGTGAGTTCAGTAATTTGAAAGAAGACTCAAGTGTGTTTAACTACAGGCTGGCTATGGAGTGTTCATTTAATGCAGCCTCAGAAAAAGACAGGTTTGATTCTTCCATATATCATGTTTCTCGTATGATCTCAGCTGAACTAGCATGTACATTCTGATCATCTCTGTGCAAGAACAATGGACTAGAGTAGATACTGAGGAGAACCTTTCTAATAAGCACAAGCCTATTTACATTTGATGTACTTACAAAAGGTAATGACATCTTCTTTCTGCAATTTTGTTACGTTGGTCTAAATGTCAGGAAAAAAGAAGAACAATTTAAGCTTAAAAAGTCCTAGTTGTTGGAAATTAGAAAACAATTCATCCTATCACTACTACTATCTCTAACTTTTACTGCTCCATGCTGCAAAATTAGTCCATATGTCTGTGGGATCTGGTCTTAAATGATGACAGACAGATCGTTACTAATACTACCTGGTAACCTCTATTTAACTACAGCTCTCTCTGATTTGTATCAATTTGTTATTCGTGTAGGGTTGGGGAATAAAATGCTGATACAGAGATTTATGCAGAGATTGCACTTCAGACAAAGCTCCATTAATAACTTTTGTCTTCTTGACGGTTCATAAATCAAGACCATGGGAAGACTGAGTTTGTTTTTCCTTGCTAGATCTCACCCTTCGAGATCCTGAAGTAAAATAGAATTTACCTTTGCTTTCCAACATTTATTTACTACTAACTATAAGCAAACGTACTAAAATTAAATATGCATCATCCCTTCCAAAATACTTTTTTAAAAAGCTTTATTAAACATATACTCTTTAGAACATATTTAAAGCCTTCTACAACCTTCAAGGAATCCTCTATCGTACATAAAAGTTCTTATTTTCAGTACTAAATAGAGCATGTAAGCAAGTGCTACTCGCACACAGTAACCGAATGGTAACAGAAGTGGCCACTGGTAACCGAAACAACATGTAGAAAACTATCTCAGTAACGACTTAAAACTGGGTTAGCATCTGCACAGTACAGCAGGAATAAATTATCATCTGTTCTGTACGACTAGAGTTTATTTCTGAAGGCAGTACTGGTCTACTAGTATCTGTTTCTTTTTCAGTAACAAAGTATGTACCTTTTGAAGTATATAAAAACCTGGTAACTTTAAGGACAGAAAAAGCTAAGTAGCTTAGGCACATTTCCACATTAATAGAAGCTGGTTTATACCATTAAACAGCCATCTCCATTTTAATAGGTGGATGAGGATTATAATCTTCAATCTGAAAATCTTCTGCCTTAAAGTCACAGATGTCTTCAACCTTACGAAGAATTCTGAGTTTGGGGAAAGGTCTTGGCTCCCTCTGAAGCTGAAATAAAAGCAAGCTTATTGTATAAAGCTAATACTTGAGGGCAGAGATTTTGTGTTATAAATTAGATTTCATTAATATCAGTTCCGATTAAACTATGTAGATTTTCCCTCCTCCATTTATACTACCAAAAAAAAAAAAAAGAAAATTATAATCCGGTTAGCTGGAATCTAGTTTAGTGTTTTGATAGGGAGCAGGCCGTGGATTCCCTGATCATCAAAATGCACTGCAAGCATTTTCAATTTGCAGAGCAATTCCAGTGGTTACAAATTAGATTCCTTCCAGAGGAAACTAAATTGGAAATTCTGACCCAGATAAGCATCAAATGTGCTGCAGTTTCTCACAGGACATTTGGGTCCAAACCAGTAACTGTATGGCTTTGAACCATATGAATGGTAAGGACACCCAGTCCGAGCTAAGTCTAAGGAAATAAAATTCTGATTTGCTCCTATTGCAACAAGTTACTTTCTGAAGAAAATATAGCCTTATCTAGCCAAACAGTAATACTGATTAACTCTGTGAACTGATAAGTTATCCTTCTGTGATATAATACAAAGACATTTTATTTTGTATTTATCTGTACTAGGTGGAATTGTTTTCTAATGTTTTGGAATGATGAAATCAAAAGTAGCAGTACAGATTCTGGATCTCTAACTTGGTTCTAGAATAGTACACTGATGTCCATTTCAGTCATGTTTGTATTGTATTTCTGTTTGCTACCTGAGTTGAACACAGGTTAAGGTACTACAATTATTAGGATAGAAATAAGAAGAAAAGCCACACAAATTAATATTTGCAAAAGGATATTTATGATACCAAGATAACTTACTATTGGATAAGCACTGTGGAAGACAAAAGGAAACAAGAATACAAAGTACTTACTTGAACTTTCAGAGGTTCCACATGATTCAGATATATGTGAGCATCTCCTAATGTGTGTATGAACTCTCCAGGCTGAAGAGAAAGGAGAATACATGTGGTTTTCAGATAGTCAGGTTTCAAGAAAACAAAACATTACAACGCTTACAGTACTGACTCTTTAACATCTTACATCTAGTGCGGAATTGCAGCTTCTGTACTAGATTGGATTATCAAGGCATCCTTGCAAGCTTTGAAGGACATTGTCTTCCCAGACTAATACATAATAAATGAGAAATATAATGAAATTTCCACTAGCTTACCAAAAAAGTTATCTTTGAAATCCTGCTAGGATAATAGCTTTGGTAAATGAATGGAGCACTACTCATCTGCTCATCAGGATGGAAACAGATGGGGAAGTGACATCCAGCTTTTCCACTGCACTTCTAATAAGCTGGACTTGCCAAAGTTGGTTTCAGACTAGTTGCCTTAGCCACTACTAAACAATGTAGTTTGTGGCAGTGGAGGTGTCAGTCACAGGCTGAACCCCAAAGCACTTACAAACCCATCCAGATGGGTTTTGCAATCTTGCAAGTTCTGTGACTTGGCCGCCCCCGAGAAATCTAATTTAACTTAGGTAAATTTTATCAGATATTTTTCTGGCCTCTGACTACTCAAGCCTCGGATATATTATGCTAAAAACCACCAAAGCTGTGAGAGGAAGTGGATGAAAGGCAACAGCTGCTTTACGGACATAACATTAAACTTTTTCTAGTACCTTGACCTAATTTCTTATGTATGCCTGCAATTGCTGTGCAGGCTGATTCTTCCCTATTTCCCTATTTTAAGTTCCCCTTCATGCTGCTGGTAGCACGAAGATCAGGCCCAAATGGCCTTGCTAGTATAATTTTTACATGCAGGTGTTTCCACAAGATTGTAGTGCATTTAAATTACACTGCCAAATTACAAAATACAGCTCTGGAGTCAGGGTAGTAGCTATTCGAGCACATACTACCACTCCACATAATCATCTACAGTAGGAGATGAAAAAAAAACCCGGCTGAAATCAGAGCTGGAAGTTAGGTGGGCAGAATATCCAAACTGGATCCTTGACAGCAACCGCTGAGCTACTGTTTGCTTCCAATAAAAAACACATGCTGCAAAATGTAATCACTTGTATGTTATTATCCTATAAGTACAAGTGCTCAGTTCAGATTTCCAAGGAGCAAACTAGTGGAACAGGTCAGTTTTGACATGTTCAGTTACAAAGACATGGAGGATCTTCTCTCTGTCTGACCTGAATTTAAGAATTCTTACATTGCTGATCCTAACCGCCCATACAGACCAGAGACAATTCACATTAAATTCACAGGGCCCTTTCTTACACATATTTCAGCAAGATTTTGAACAGCATGTTCATTCCAGTTTTTCTTGGACATGACATGAAGAGTCTTATCTTTTAGTCCTCACTTCTCAGACAAGATTAAGTAAAATGATTAAATAGCATACCTTTAGCCCTGTGACATGGGCAATCATGTATGTGAGCAGTGAATAGCTGGCAATATTGAAAGGCACTCCTAGTCCCATATCTCCAGACCTCTGATAGAGTTGGCAAGACAATTCACCATTTAGAACATAGAATTGGCAAAGGGCATGGCATGGAGGCAAAGCCATCTGAGAAATATCTAGGAATTGCAGTACAGGAAGGAGGGGGAAAAAAAAAATATTGTAACAGCATTACTGTGTTATAAATGTAGAAGATGCAAAACCTGAACAAGCACTTAATGAGATACAGTAGAGCGCAAAAATCCAACTACACTATCATTCTGTTGTTTTTTCTCTTGTTTAAAAGCACCTGCTGCCTAAGCAATTAAGTCTGGGTCATGACAAGCTGTCTCCTGGGCTGTATGACCAGAAAAGTCATAAACAGATACTCCACAGAACAGATTTATGCCATAATGCTGCACAGCAGTTTAGTTTTACTCACCTTGGCGAGACAGTTGATTTCCCTAAAGGAAGACATTAAGAGTAAAATTAAGAATGTACCCCAAAGCGACCTCCAACTGCTTCATCTTACTCTGTTCCCATTGCAACATGCCTTTAGTGCTTGCTGAGATATAAAAGCAATGATCAATAAAAAAACAATAATCAAAAAACAAAAGATCTTTTGAATATTTATCTACACTTGAAAGTGCAGATAGTGCAATTACAGTGCAATTAAGGAAAACTTTAACCAGGCATCTCCTCGTATCCGAGAATGTTTAACCTTAAAAATAACAGCAACAGCATATGGCAACCCCTCTCAGAGACATGAGTGGAAGATGCTGGGTGATTTTTTGTGTGCACAGACCTGCTGATGCTGAAGTTACACATTCTCTGGCACTAGCTCTGACTTAGAAGTAGCCCTACAGAGTGAATGGATATCTAGACGACTGATGTTCAAGGAGATGATTACGACACAAATAATATTTTTGTTCTCTAGCTTTAAGGTTTTTGTGAACTTTACAATTTTTTATATGGCTAAAAAACAGACACACTGCTTTCGTACACTCTTTTTTGGTTTGGTTTTTTTTAGCTTTTTAAAAATGAGAATTGCTGTCTGTATGTCAAAGACAGTGGTAGCCAGCTATATCCCTTACTTTAACCTGGAGAGAAAAACTTTGAAGTAAAGGTTCAAAAATTCTGAGGTCTGAACATGAGAACGAATTGGAAAGAGAATGAAGCTTATAACGCCTGGTCATTTTCACCACATTCCTGGTAATCTTATAAAGAATAAGCAAGGATATCCAATGGAACTGACTCTTGACACAGGATTAGAACATAGTTTAGCATACAGCAAGATAATATCCAACTGCATTCACTTAAAAGTCTGCTGTCCAATACCTTTGGGATTCCAAGCACACATAATGATTCTTCTGTCATCTGGATTGGTTTTGATCATTTCAATCACTTTTTGCAACTGATCAACTCCTTGGTTGGAGTAATCTGAAGAAAGATATCAAACAAGATCTAAGCCAGACAGATTCAAGTCATGATATTTTTTTAAAGCCCAGCCCAAATCCCACTGAAAAGTGATACCCAAGTGACAACTTCTGATGATTTTATTGTAACTCAGAAAGTGATTAAACTTATCAGTTGGCACCCTGCAAATGCAGGTTATTCTTGATCTTCCTTAGGATGCTCTAAGGCACGTGAAATTCTCACAATGGTATTTTTCTGCATCCCTCCATCTCTTTATGTGCTTTGAGTACCTTTAGCACCTATTGAAATAGGACCATTTAGAACACTTTATTCCAAGCCTCAACAACTAGACCATTTTTAAGACCAAATAAGAAGTCTGCATAAACACTACATCCCAGGAAACAAAAGCCGCAATACAAAAAAATTAATCGCACAAAGCATGTTATTTTGTTATTCATGATGGCTTGTTACCTAAACAGGACAAAAGCTGTACTGGAACAGGCAAGATATGAGTCTATGATTCTATGATATTACCACTTAGTCATTCATGGTATTTAAAATAATTTGCTCGTTGTGTTTCCAGATTAAGATGCTTTTCTAGATGTTAAACTTGCATACTACAGTGCTCCTTCTAAAAAAAAAAAAAAAAGAAAAAAATAGAATTATGCCCAGATCAGTAACATGGGGTGCCAGCATTCTTTGCATGCTCAAAAGGAGAAAGTTTTTGACAGATGAATAAAAGCATCCATCTAGCACTCACAAGGTCATGTATTAAAACTAAATTTCCATAGCATTTAGTGCCAGAAGGGAACTTTAATCATTTATAGCACAGGATATTACACTTCACCCAACGACGCTCACAGGCTGATTTTTAGGCTCAATACCACTTACATAAGAAATTCACTGGAATTAACTGAACATTAGAATGGATTCCAGAATAAAAGAATCATTAGTTGTTATTCATTGCTCTGAATCATGCCAGTGAATCAGCATGGCTGGTAACTAATTTTTTTCTAATAACTCTTATTGCCAAACAATACCAAATTATGGTTATAGGGAGACCCAAGCTGGCAAACAAGGTAGTAATACATAATTAGCATCTCAGGGAATTCTTCTGCCAGCAATACTGTGCCAGAAGCCTTTTCAAGTGATTATGTTAGTTCCTGAAGCTAATTGCCTATCCATTAGTAATGCATTTTAAGGAAATCTATTAGTAATGAGACCTATGGGAATTTATCTTGTTCTTTTTTTCCAAGCTATGTTATGCCTCAGACATTTTAAGTTCAGGAATGCTGAAACATTTTAGTAAGTTCTGAGACATGTCAGTTCACAATCTGCATCATTTGTGTTAGCACAAAACTGTATTCTGCCAGCAGTCAACATGCCAATACCAAGTCTAAAATCTGTAACTAATGTGAACTTTGAGACTGTATTGACAAAAAATCCAAGAAGAAAAGTCATAATTAACTATGTTGTTATTCTGAGTTAAAAAACACCCCAACCAGATAGGGACAACCATTTATAACTTTTTTCTTATGGCAGTCCTCTAAACGTTTTGTACATCCTCTCCTTCAGTGACTTAGAAAAGAGCCATCAAGACACTTCAGAGCACATCTAATGAACCCATTCAACTGAAAATAATACCAACAGGTACTGAATCACACCATAGCTTCATAGGTTCGTCCTACTTTGTTCCAGCTGCAGACTGGATAAAACCTTTCTCTTCCACTGTCTCCAATGAATGTAGTGCAACAATGTCAGGTTTTGCCAGCACAATTGTATCATGGAAATTAGGACCCTGCATTGGTATTCTGGTAAGTGAGGTGTCACAGTCATCTCACGAAGCAATCAAGATTGTATTTGCCTCTGATTACCTGTGTGCATATCTTTGTATTCCGCTCCAAAGTGCCTCCACTGGAAACCATAAACTGGTCCCAAATCCCCCTCCTCTCTGGTGCTGAAACCCTGCTTATCCAGGAACTCACGTGATCCATTAGCATCCCAAATCTTCACACCCTTTGCAGAGAGCTCTTTGGCATTTGTAGAACCCTACAAAACACAGACAGTAAGGACTCTACATCCTAATCCCAACACAGAGGACAAGATTTGAAACAGCTATATTAAGCTTTGCTAGTCTACAGTATTTCTCCACTTGTAAAGGATGAACACTCTGATTAATGTACTGGATGAGGTTCTTGCACATGGACACAATAAAACTTACAAGCAACATACTAGAATGAAGTATGAAGTGCCATGCTGCTGTTACTTATCTCAGGATTCTTCTAACTTTGTGAATGGACAAACAGTACAGTCTCAAGGTCAACTGTGGTACATTATTTCATTACACATTTGTGGAGAACAAGACTGTACTTTACAGACAGATAAAAGTAGGCAAAGAAAAAATTTACAGCCCAGGCATTGTCTTTGCCAAGCCACCTATAATGAGGTTAAGGTCTTAAAAATCCTTTTGTTAAAATGACAAAAATGACAAAATGACCCAGAGAAATCTCAATGAGTTCTGCAACATGTCCAGATCAGCACAATCAAAAATCCAACACAGAAAGTGTTGTGTTTTGAGGAGTGTCTAGTCTTTTATACTTGAATAAAGATACTGTAAAAAAATGAATGTGTATTTGAGTGCTGCTATCTAGCAAATGGTTAGGTAGACTTTCCTATACCTGCATAATATCACAACATATAAAGGAACACTTATATCTTAATGTGTTATCTACAGTTGAATTTTAATACTTTAACTACAGCTATTATCTCCATTAGATCTCAGGTTTTTGCTACTAAAAAGCCTAGTGTTTACGTCAGCCTAATCTCACCTGTGGTTCTGCACTGCTTGTTTCTGTTCAAATCAATAAAAGCTACCTCAATATTAAAAAGCAGACCATTAAATTGCCTATAATCTACTTCATATTATGATTTCTTATTCAAACACAAATAAAAGAAACTGTACTAGGCTTTATAACTGTAGGGTACAGGGAAATTGTCAAAAGGCCTCACTATTTCAGACTATTTCCCTTAAAAAGAAACAGAAAAACTCTTCTGACTGGTAACAATGCAATAGTCTCCACTAAAATGCACAGAATGTCGTGAAGAATTGAAGAATGCCTTCAACTTGTAGTCAAAATATTCGATGGTTACACTTCTTCTGTTCTGTCGTACGAACAGAAGCATCTGCAGTTACCCAAAATGTCTTAATCCATTCCACACTAGTTCGTTCTGTTGATACCCCTCTCAGGCACAGAGACATCCAAACACTGAACCTTGATGAACCACAGCAGCTCCTCCAGCACTCCTTTCCAGAACACCCTCTTTGTTGTTAGCAGCGGAAACTGATCTGAAAAAAGTTTCAGAGTGTCAGAGGTGACGAGCGATTTGTCAGGGTGACCTCCATACAGGCAGTAATACCACCACCTATCTGCCATTCAGAGGTTTGGATATGAAGTAAAGAAGCTGGTAAAGGATGTGTAGTTCTCATATTCAGATCAAGGAAGACAAGAACCTGACTTTTTTTTTCCTGGGCAGAGGGGTAAGATGAATTATCTGTGGGGACTTCGACAACTCCCCCATGAAGACACCAAGGTGTAGCATACAGATGTATGTATAGGCATTTCCAATGGAAAGTGCAGGCTTGAGATAAAATTTTTGGCAAATCTATTTCACAAACCATCCTTCCTACTATGCTTGAACGATAGGAAGGACCAGGACAGGCTATCTCAAGATCTTTCCCGTTTATTCACCAGGGGACAGCGATGGGGCCGGGCCAGGCCTGGCCGCCGGGCCGAGGGAGAGCACGGGTCCCAGCTGCCGCAGGCTGGCGGGCAGGGAGAGGGCGACGGAGTTGCCGGTACAGACCTAAAGGCCTCTACAGCCCCCCGCAGCACCTACGAGCCCCGGCATTGAGCGGGGAGAGGCCTCCCTCTCAGCAGGCGGGAACGGGGCACCGCCGGGGAAGAAGATGGCGTCCCCGTCCCCGTCCCCGTCCCCGTCCCCATCCCCTCCCCCGGCGCAGGGCCGCGACCGCTGGAGCCCCGGCGGGCAGGGGCAGGGGGCCGCGGCGGTGCCGACCTCTCAGGCTGTACCGCGCCTGCATGCCGAAGACGGAGATGGTGCCGGTGCCGGTGCGATCCTCCTTTCGGTGGCCGTGTTGCAGGATGTGCCGGACCTGCCGCAGGTACTGCGGCTCGCCGGCCTCAGGGCCGCCGGGCTCCAGGGCGCTCGGCAGCTCCCCCTCAGCAGGCATGGTAGCCGAGAGGCGCCCGGGGCGGCTCCCTGCGGGCCGGGGTGGGCTGCAGCTGCCCGCCTGTCCCCTTCCCGCCGGCGCCCTTCCTCCGAGCCCGACAAAGGCCGGCCTTTCCCGCCAAACGGCGCCGGGGAACGGGCGGAGCGGGGCCCCACCGCCTCCTCCCTCCCCTTCCCTTTCCCTCCCCGCCCAGACACAGCCTTCTCCTGGCGGGGGGCGCCTGAGCGCTGCCGCCTCCCGCCTCCGTCGCAGGGCCGGAGAGGACCTGGAGCGGTTCAAGCGGGGCGCAAGAAGCCCCCCCGGCCGCCCTCAGGCGGTGTCCGGTGTCCGTTCCTCTGCCGCCCTTGTGGGCTTCCTCGCCTCCGGCTGGAAATCCTCTACAGCCGCCATCTCTGGCCCCGCGCGGGGCTGGTCCCCCTGACAGGGATGTCCCGGGCACCCAGCCCAAGTCTGTGTGCCAAACCACAACGGCTTTTCCTCGTTCTGCACCCAGCGTGGTGTCCTCTGAAAATTTTCTAGGTGTACTCTCTCTCTTAGTCAAAACAAACTGATATTAGGAAGAAATTCTTTACTGTGAGGGTGGTGAGGCACTGGAACAGGTTGCCCAGGGAAGCTGCGGATGCCCCATCCCTGGAAGTGTTCAAGGCCAGGCTGGATGGGGCTTTGAGCAGCCTGGTCTAGTGGGAGGTGTCCCTGCCCATGGCAGGGGGGTTGGAACTAGATGATCCTTAATGTGCCTTCCAACCCAAACCGTTCTATGATTCTATGGTATGATGATCTTAAAAGTCAAGGAGTCTGTATAAGCCACTTATCTCTTAGATAAAGCCCAACTTTCTGACAAGCGGTGTACTTACAGGAGTTACGACTGCTAATCCCTCATGATTAGGAGCTTCTAAGGCATGTGTCATGGAGGTTGAATGCAACTAGAAGACTGTGCACTAGAAAATGCTACTTCTCCTTACAGCAGGCAGGAAAACATATCCTTCCCACTAATTGAAACAATGAAATGGCCTTTTTCTGGTATAAATGTGTATACTTACTTGCATGTATAGAAGTAAAGGAAAAGGCATGGTATAATTAGGGTATAGTTATTTTTCTGTACTCGTACCTAATCTAGATAGTTTTGTACACTTTGAAATGAATACAATTTATTTAGCAGAGACACAGTTGGAAATGGTGAATATAACAGCGTGTAAAAAATGCATAGAAATACCAGGCATAGCAAATGAAACCAATCCACCTAGAGCTCTGCTTCTAACTAAGAGATATATCCGTTCTTAACCTTTATTGTAACTTGCAAATACCCTTGCAAGCTAATGTGTATAATTTAGGAAAAAACAAACATCTTTTCTGATAGAGGTTTCCCTGTTAATTATGACTCCAGAGGCGAACTACAAGTAAGAAATGCCAAAGGCAGAAGAGTTACGCATTACTGCATATTCAGAAAAGTCATTTAATGTACAAGATAAACATCAAAAGCAACTAGAAGAAGAAATGGAACATTTTCATTGGAAAATAATATGCTACATGCATATGGAAATCTGGTTGATTCAGACTTAGCTGAATGTGCAACATCTGTAGGGACCAATCTTGAAAAGGCTTAAGAATGTGCTGGAATTTAAATATGCAAATAGGAATTATTTGTATGCTTACAGCTGATTATTTCCTTAAATCTTTGCACAACCAGGGCCATAGCTGGTTATCAAAGATTACCTAATTTACAACATAAATAAGATCTTTTTAAAATAAATGAATATTAAAATAGATTTGAATTTGGTTTTGAATTAAAAGATTTCTACAGTCGTCGGTTGCTAGCTCATATGTCACAGTATTTACTAAGCAAAATTTTATTTATATGCAACTATTTTAATCATAGTCATTTAACAATTAGCTGTATGTTGAGCTTAGGGGTTTTTCACCTAAAGAATATTGGATTACTGGATTTCAGGAAGAAAGATTTCACACATCTTCTTTCCTAGGAGAAAAAAAAAAAAGGTGATTAAACATTTTGGTTTTGGACTGAGAAAAAGATGTTAGAAAAATAAGTGTATGGGGAATGTATCAGTGCCCTGCTGTGGAAACATACGCAACATAAAAACCAGACGGAAACAGATTTTTTTTTTTTTCTCTTTTTCCCTTCTTGTAGATGTTTCCAAGTTTTAACTCTTTGCTTTCATCACTCTTTCATGTACCCTGAATCTTGTGGAAACTGAAAGTAAAATGGTATCGTCAATTGGAAATCAATGCCACTCAGTTTTCTTGGGTATGAAATGGCTACACAATATACGTTGCACAGAAGAATCAGACTAAGATTCAGGCTAAAAATCATAATCAGACTAAGTAAATTAATCTTGTCACATTAGGCCTTGAAGATCAGTCTTACATGATCTGAAATAGTATATATCATCAGTAACTGCATAGAAATTACAGAGAATTTTGAAGGAAAACTGTAGAGAAACTGTGATGAACATTTTATTTTATATGTTTATAAATACTCTTTTAAAAGTTTCTTTTTTAAATATAATATACACATAATTTCACAGCAGCATGATGCCACCTGAAACTACCCCATCTTTCCTGGAGATTCCCTGTGGGGTTAGAGAATACAAAGTGCTCTTTTCCCCCGCCTCTCTGCCTGGTTCTTCTCTCTCCATCTGGAAATCTCTTAAGCATGGAGAGAGGCCTCTGTGAGCCCTTTCTGCAAAAATGGTTACAATTCCATGAGAAGGATCTTTTTGTGCACATTTCTGCGAGTAAACTGCAGACACTGTTAACACTTAGTCTAAGCAGAGCACTGCTAATGGGAAAATGTTATGGTAAGACACCTCTTTCAAGTCCTGGTGCTGATTCTAACTTTGCAGTCCTACATCATAAAAAATAACAAAGAGCATGCTCTTAAACACCGCCTAAAATAAAAAACATAATAAATAGTGGTAATTCCAGTTCATTCGTGATTAATGAACACAAAGACGTGGTTTCCGATGCCAAGGCTCTGCACTGTGGTTGTGAGGCAATTCTTTTCTGAAGGAACATTTATCATCACATTACCTCATCCCAGATGTTACTTAAAGATTGAGGGTTTCACAGTTAAATAAGTCAAGTCTTTTAATATCATCATGTCTGTGTTTTGCAGGCTAGAACATTGAGCATTTGTTTTTGTTTTCCATAATGCTTGTGTTTGTCTCTCAATCAATGTGTCATTTCTGAGGAGACGGTCTCAAATATACCGTGACTGAATCCTGTGCCAACTCAAGTTTATTGCGATGTAAACACTTCTTATAAAGACTCGCGTTCTCTGTGAAAGGAGAAAGAATGAACTTACCACTTAAAAATTCTGCTTATATAGTTGCAGTGCTTTCCCAGCTATGTATTCAATGAATTCAGCACTCTTTGTGTCTAAGTTGGGAGGAACTTTAATGGTAAAAGTAGGTGAAGTCAGAATATTCACGTCTACCACGGTTTCATTTTTACCAGAAGGATCCCCGGGTACCACCTAGAAGAGAACAAATCAATACTTTAGACACTATGAACTACTGGATACTTTCAGTTTTGTTTATACCTGCTGCGCCTACTGTCTTTAAAAGGGGAAAATTAAAGAGAGGAATATTTCAGACTTTTCTACTTTCTTTAAATTACTTTCTTCTGAGGAGACAGTGGGTGTCTGAATTTATGCCAAAGCTTATTGTAGGCGGTGGGAAAAGCTGACGTGGCACTGCAAGACCATATTAAAGAACTGCAGGTTAATATTTATACCATGTATACATCTATAAAGACTTTCTGATCTCCTAATGAAAACCTGTGTGTGAGTTGTCCCACTAATTTCAAAGTTTTGAGACAAAGGTTGTGTGATTGAAATTATTCCTTCCTATGTGTTTTTCCAAGCCAGACTTAGTTCTATAGCTTTATTTTTCTAGAGCAGATAGCTCAGACTCAGTTGGGAAAGTGTGCTTAACTATTGCCTGTCCCCTTGTTCCTGATTTTGTGATTTTTGGTGGATTGCACAATCATTTCATATAAAGTTTTGTAGTAATAGTAGTACGTTGGATTTCTGAGTTGGGAGGGGGAATAAGATTTCTCCCTTGCCCAGGAAAATGGATTGAATTTACCTTGGTTATACTCTTGTGTGCCACATACAGTTAATTGTGATGTATTTATTGGAGTATTGACAGATGCTGTTAAAGATATGCAGCTTCCACTGCAATAACCTGCATAATATTTGCCTTCTTTGAGTTTTGGGACATACAGGTACAAACATAGACATATAGCTAGATATTCAGTGCTCCAATAAGGATTTGACTGGTACAGTGAAATTTATCTGGGAAGGTAATCTGAGGTCAGTCAAAGCTGCTAGTGTCAATTTGCTCCTATCAGACAGTGGTTCAGGTTAGCCTGTGAGCCATCCATCAGGCTAAAAGGATTTAGAGGAAAAGAGTTTCTAATCTCTGGAGTTTCGAGGGATTATCGAGCATACATAAATTCAAGATGAGTAGGAATTTTGTGTTGTAAAACCCCAAACATTACATGTGTACAAACATCCACAATCCCCAAGAGCATAAGTATGAGCAAAGCGTAGGTCAAAGACAGCACTGTGCAATAGTTCCCTTTGGAAGATAACCCTTACCTTAACTATATTGAAAATATTTTCTGGTCCGATGGTCATATTGGATAACTCAGACACCCACCCAAATCTTTCTTTCATTTTGTTCAACAAGTACGAAGTGTCTTCTGTATGACGCTGAACCACCTGGAGAATCTGCTCATACTGCTCCCCCGAGAGATTAACCAGTTTAAAGGCTTCATCAAACTTGATGTGCAGTTCAGGAACGTTGGGGCAATCTGTTAGAAAAGACAGCCAGCATGAAACTTCTAGGAAAGTAGTATGTCTTGTGCTTCATCTTTTCTATCTGAAGTATAGAAAACTGTAAAAAAGTCTAGCAAGGGGGCATGTTTTGGGTTGGTGTTTAAATAATGCTTAAAAAAAAAGAAGTAATTCTTGCTGGCCTATACTGATAGATTTAGTGTAGGCTTATAATGGCTAAATGGATTAATTATCCCATTTGCTGTATTATAATGACTTACCAAGTACTTTAAGGTTTATATAATATTTCATGGCAATAGATTTTCTGTTATGCTAAATAAGAGCTGGTAAATTTTACATATAGGAACTTCACAATCCCCTTACACGGTATCTTTTAATTGCTCATATTCCATTATCAGTCCTTCCAAGTATTTAGGTTATTAGAAGAAAGCCTGTAATGTATGTTAGTGTTCCTGCTGAGTGTTAAGGCCTAATATTTATCTAACAATAGATAGACATTAGTATCTGACTAGTATCATCTACCATGAATTCAGAACTGGAGATTGCTGGTTTTTTCTTTACTAAAATGCAGATTTTAAACAAGAATATTATATTAAACCTATACAAAAATTACTGTGGAAAAATTCAATTTATTCCCTGTCAAATAGGACTGTCAAGGGACCCTTTCAGGCTGATAGTACAGTAACCACAGATAGAAATTGTTATCTGTAATAGACAGTTGTAGACAAAAAGACATTTTTAGTGAGATGGAAGTGGTCTGATATTCTTTTCAAAATGTATCATCGGATCATTAATATTTGCCACATTGGAGATATTCTGAAGACATTTGGGTTTAAGCATATTCTGTGGCTTTTAAGACTTAAATAATTCTGGAAATGGATGTGCTATGTGCGGTGGGAGTCCTGAGAGCAGTTCTAGGTGATGCAGTCTCAATTTTTTCCAGGTGCCAATGGGGAGTGCATCTCCTTACATACTGACAAGCAGTCCCCTTTTTGTCCGTCATGTCAGCCCTGTTTGCTGACATGGTTCGACAAAGAGTAATTGCAGGCTGTTCAGCTCTTGTTTTCCTTGTGAGGAGCGGAATGCTACCTGACGTTACATCTGGATGTCTGCAGGAGAAGCGAGTGTCAGGAGTTGGAGCTTCTCCTCACTTTCTGCTTGGCACTTCTGAACCCAGGCAGGATTACTACCTGGCCTCTTGCTTCGCTGCAGGATGGCAACTCCAACAGAATATATAGGTATTTTGTTATGGAGTGCAGAAAGTCTCTTTGGACCTCCAGCGGTATGTTAACAACTGAGTTATACTGACACTCTGTGGAGACAGTGGGGAAAGGTAATTGAAATCATCTGGAATGAGGAATAGCATTTGTATCGGTAGTTACTGAGAAGAAACTCAGTGACTCAATGTTAATTCCAAAAATATGGAAACAGCACAGTGGAAAATGACAGCCTCAAAATCTGCAAACCAGTTATCAATGCATTACAGGAAAAAAATCAGAAAATAGCTATTTACCATGCAAAAGATTGTCTTGACATTTCTGACATCTCTCATGAAACTGTGGGCATCCAGAGGAGTTCTCCCGAAGCTCCCTGCACAGAAGCCTATGGCGCCCTGATCCAATCTTTGAGAACATGCCACTTCTGTCGGGATCTAGAATGAAGTCACCATAATTTTAGACGGCCATTAAGCTTAGGGTCTTGATAAATAGACGTTTGTTACCTACTCTGTGTGCTAGAATATAATTTCTTGCCTTAATCCAAAATATCTGGCATAAACCCCTTCTGCCCCTTCCCCCCCAAAAAAAGAAAAAAAAAAGGAATAAAACATTAAAAAGTAGAAGTCAGAAGATACAAATCATGTTTTCTTTCAAGGAATTCATGCCACAAAAGTATATTCCCTTATAAAGGCATAGTAGTGTATTCCCCACTAATAGCCAAACAATTGCTATTATTACACATTATTTCTAAAACATGCAAGTTCTGATAAGATCTTTTTGACCCTTAGAAGTCCAGATGTTTCATCATCATGTACAGCTAGATGAGAGCACAGTACCAAAGCTTATTTCTGAGGTAACATGAGCCAAGATACAGGAAAAATTAAAAAAAGCGGTTGTAGAATCACTTAAGTTTATATTTCCTGATGACCATATAGTGGTTGTGTCCCCTACCACTCAGACTTATGGCATGTCCTTACTGTGATCTCCTTATAGATAGGCACCAGCACGTATTTGAATGATGCTTGTTTTTCTGTTTGCATTTGTAAGATACGAAGGATAAGGCTTATTTGTATTCCAAAAGGTGATTGAGGGTTGTCTCCTCTATTGAGAGTTATCATCACCTGAAACCAAGTTATGCCCAGGATTTTTCTGGTCCCTAGAAAACCTGATGGCTGGCCTGGGTTTGATTGGCACGCTGCATTGCAGTGGAAGCCTAGAGCAGGGCTGGCACCTGTCTGCCTGAGCTTAGTGTCTTTTGACAAGGGCAGGGATATGCCTTGACGTGTCACAGAATTACTCTAATGTTTTAGAATTGGTGACGTGTCAATATGACATGATACATATCATATCCTGACAAATGCTGGGATCAGACCTGTCAGTCAGCCTTATGGAAACCCGCGTCCGTCATGAATTCAAGTGCTCCCGAGGAACTCTTGCAAATGCTTTGAGAATTGCTGTGAAAATCAGGCTGTGTAGGACCCTTAAGTCCCCCTGTGACATTTCTTTGAGATTTCTAGGTGATTTGTACCTTTTAATTTACCTGATAAAGTTATCCTTGACCCATGCCTGTTTAACCAAGAAAGCCTCCAGAGCTTCCATACCGTATCTCACACCAACATACCTCAAACTGAATCCCTACCATAGTTTAGCAATCCCGAGGGATTTGATATTATTGACAATGCAGTTGTCATTAGATAATTTTCATTATCTAACACTTACCTTTGGTTTGTTCTGGCACATCTCTTCTACTATTTCTGTATTCGTCAAATACTTCAGTAATCACCTCACTGACACCTTCAAACACTGTCCTGCTGAAATCAAAAATTGTCTGTAAGAAGCCAGGTATACCCCAGCCTTTCTGTGAGCCGTCATTTCTGGTGGTGTCCTCAGGTAAAGCTGGCATGCTGGGGGACTCATTCAAGTTCAGATCAGACATGAAATACGCCTGAAAAGACTGGTCAAATTCTTTTTGCATCTGCTTAAAAAAAATGAAACTTCTGTCAAATATTGAGCCCATGTCTGATAATAGTTGGCTAAATAGATTTTCCATTTTTACTAGCTGGGTATCCTCTTTCTCAGGCTTTTCATTAAACTGGATGTCTTTTCCTTGATCCTCATGAAAAGTAAAAATGAGTGGAGGTATTTTCCTCAAAAAATCTTCAACCTGTGTATAAAAAAGAGCTAGATCAGCTGCTTGACAGGTAAACAGTTTTTCATCTCTCAGGAAAGTAAGCTCTATTTTTTCTCTTTCAAATATCCATAGAAACAATGCCCTCTTAATAACTGCAAGCACAGCATATTCTCCAAAGTAATTTAAGACACTAGACTCTAAAGAGTGAAAGTACATTCAGTCTAAATCATTAGCTCCAAATCAGATCTGGAGTAAAAGGGTTGCCAGTTGCCCTTTAATCTGTGGAGGCTCAAAGTTAGTATCGGCGTTTGGGTTTCTTCCAACAAACAATTTGGACTTTATCTTGGAAACATTTCTGTGGTACTTATGTGCAGTGGAGGGAACAGAAGGCAATTGTTCTTGCTGTGATCTGCAAACACCCTACCCTCTCTCACCAGTGGCCAAGTCCTCGCATGCTTCTGCAAACTGAAGCCCATTAAAATCAATGAAGCAGTGGCCCTGAGTCTGTGGTTTGATGATGGAAGAGACTGGGTGTCCACTCTGCTTTGTGGAGTTCCCAGACCCTGGGTCTCAGCCACTGGCTCCCTGCTCAGTGCTTTAACATGCTACCTTCGCCTGAGCAGATGCAATGTTTTGTGGAGTTGCGCTTCATGGCATTAGAAAACTAGTGTGGGTTAAGAAACACCCTGCCGAGTACATACACCTACACATACATATACCTTTCAAAAAAAAAAATCAAATCAGTGGCTTGATCTGACCGCTAGTGCAGCTCAGAAGATTGTGAAACAGCACTGCAGGAACAGCCTTAGTCAGTATTGCCCCTGCTGCCTGTGTGTCATCAGCCACAGCTATCGTCTTTGTCCTCTTTTTTGAAAGAGATTTAGGTCACAACAGATTTCTTACTTTGAATGCTTCAAAGAAACCATATAGCTCCCTGAGGAAGTTACCAAGAGGGTCAATGACAGTGACAGTGCAGCATGTAACTTTTACTGCATTAATTTCAATCTGACATCCACAGACTCTTGAAATTCCAAGGGAAACATTTAAGGTATCCATGAGAGGTATCTAAAAAGCCCAAAGTATCACCAGTAGTCTTAAATTTAATATCTTCCACATTTTTGCCTGAATAATTTTAAGAATATGCATAAATGTTAAACACCTTTGCTCTAAAGCTTGTCACTTCTGAAACACACCACATTTAATTTTTAAGTTATCATATATTTCAGTGCCGGGGGATGTGAAAGTTAAGTAATCTGGGTAAAATTTCAAGAGCAGTAATTGCAAAGTTTCAGTTGTTAAGTTGCACTTAAAGCATATGTCCAAATAAAAAATGGGATTACAATTTTGTTAAGTCTTGTAATAATAACATGCCAGCCAGGAAAGTTTCTGGTAGAATTAGGGGAATCTCCTTTGCTGACAGTTTCCTTTATTAAAAAACAGTTAAGCCTTTTAAAGTGGTTTTGTTACTTAAAGAGTAGATTTAAAATAAAATAAATATAGGAAAGAATGATGTTGTATTAGTAGGTGATTTTTTCTGATGGAATTTTGCTAAGTATATCTACAGTTTTTATTCTGCCGATTTTCAGATGGACCATAAAGAATCTATGTTTTATTTTTCACAAACAGTTATTAAGCATCTTAATGCAAGTCCTACCGTGAGAGACAATGCTGTATATCTGGAGTGACTCTGTTGGAGTCAGGGGAATAATCAGTGTCAATGGAGTCATGCCAGGGTGCAACTGAACTCATTTTGGCTCAATCTTCAATGAATATAATTGCATGTAATCTCTGCCGTATGATTTCATATTTCCAGACACTCCAAATCAAATTAATTTTAGTAACCTGAAATAACTGGCAGATCTGGGTGTTGAGAAAATAAGATGTGCTCTCTCTAAAACTGTTAGGTGAATTCAAGATTATTTCACAGTTAGAAAATTTCTTCTTACCTTTCTTCTAAATGTTGATAAACCATGTTTGCAAGTTGTGTAATATCTCATGCAGGTACTTTCTAAACAAGATTCACATTCATCCCATAAATTTTTCAAGGATGCTTGACATTGTCTTTCTTCTTCTTCTAATCTTTCCTTTACTTCGTCCATAAGTCGCAAGGCTTGCTGAGTAAGAAAAAAGATTCAGTTGAGGGCAATTTTCGGATTAATATTCTAAATACTTATCCCAGTGTTCATCACCCATTTCGGCGATTTATAGTTCCATTTTTTGCTAATCCCTAACCATTAGGGTAGGTTGTCTTCTCAGCTGGAGTCACAAATAGAGGGAACTGAAAAATGAAAAACAGAGGGCAAAGCCTACAAAACCAAACGGATCTCTACAGTCTACCTGGATCTTTGAGGTTATGAAAAAAGCCCACACATCTTTCTGTGCAAGAAGCATTCAACCTCTCACAAGGTTATGTGCTCAACTCATGTAATTTTTTCTCCATATCATATCTGCACTATTCATCTATTCCACAAATAGCCCTTTTTTGTTGCTCTGCTGTATTCTTTAAGGGACTGATATTCCATGAGGCTAGGTCCTTGCCATACATAAGCTCTTCCTCTAATGCAGAAACATGTAAAAGTATAGCATTTCCTCTGTTTGGGATTATACTAATCCAAAGACTGTAGTTAGGGGGTTTCTTCCCGCTCTTGGAGAAGTGTGAGGCACTCCTTCCATACTGAAGGGAAACAAGATGCATTTTACAATGCTGCTTCTATTTACTGGATCATTCTTCATCAGGTAGAGCACAGAGCTGAGCAGATCAGAAGTGGCATTTTAGAACAGACTTGGCAAGGGAAAGACAGAAGAGTTTTTCATATTGAAGCAACTTGCACATCGTGAATTTCTTTCCGCAAGTACAAGATATTTTAATAGCTTAGGTTTCCAAACGATGTTCCAAGTTGTTCCTAAGTATGACAGAAACCTTTTAATTGGTCAGTCTCATTACATTCTGGCATCTTTTCAATAGGGAAGAGGGTCACAGAAAAGAAAACTTCTGTCAGAATGTGCTTGGTAGAGACAGTAACTGTGGTCTTCATTGTCTATGTTAAATTATTTTCTGATCTTTCTCATACATTTATTCAGTGTTTTATGAACTCTCGCTATGGATGTAAGTCCTGTGTAAATTAAATCATCCAGTAAAAGCTAACAACAGCGTAGATCATGGGAGCGTACTGGTGTTCCTGAAGATGTTAGAAAGCTATCAGGTACTTTTTAGCTTGCTAATACAAATAGTTTAAACTATCTACCAGATGTTGGGCCAAGAGGGGATTTTCCTTCAACTTCTTTGAGAGTAATAGTTAGGATCTTTGGATTTTTTAAAATATAAAGTAATCTCAATTTCTCAGGATCATTTGAGCACGTGGCTCTGAGCCTAGGCATTGCACTAGGACACTGGAAATTCCCCAGATCCCCTGTACTTTCTCCAGAGCACATTATCAGTTGTGGCTTTGATATTTTTCTGAAGGTCTGAAGTTTGCAAAGCAAGCTGGGAAACATCTTGTGGCCTGTGGTGTATAAAGACATGCAGGGCAGATCTGCTGGACCTTCCCCACAAAACACCTTTATAAAATTGCTTGCAGTTGCCTTGGTGTGAATTCAGTGAAGCAGAGGATTTCTAGAAATAAGCAGTAAGTGCAATAGTTTATTCAACACATTGCTGTTGCAGCAGCTCTAGCTTCTGGATGTTAGAAAGCTCAGGCTCTCCCTCCAAAGCAAAGTCTACATACAGCATTTAATGTCTCCTTTTACTGCAGAACAACCATATCTCCACATGATGGTCACCATCAGCTTGACTGTGCCTAGGCTGCCACTGGTTGCCTCCCAGCTGCAGAATGAAATGAGAGAGCTCAAATCTCAAGGAAAGTTGTGTCAGACACCATGTTTTCCCTTGCAGCCAGGATGGGCTGAGTGAAGGTAACTTGCTAACTAGTGGTAACTCAGCTGTATTTTGTCTAGTGCTCACTCTTCCAGTTTCATTTTAGAAATAACTTAGACATTCAGCCACAGGGAAAAATTAACAGCATGCCACTAGTTAGAAAGCTGTATTTCTGAGGAAAGACAGAAACTCTTCACCTCTAGCTTTCAAAAGAGCCGCACAATCTGGAAGAGGCGTCAGTGAGGCAGGCGGTGCTCTTGTTCAGTGCTTTATTCCAGCACAGTCTGAAAGCTTCCCTCAGGGCTGAAGCCTCAGTCTGACAGGGTCCTGCCAGCAGGCGAGCTCTTTCTTAAGAAACTGGCAAATATAAACTAATTTTTTAACTTCTTCTGAAATGTGAACATCCAGGTTCCTGACAGGCTGATGTAGGATGTCTGTTGTCCTAACTCCTGCTTCCAGGAGACAGGCAGTGAGATGCCATGAAAGTTTTCTTCTGGGGCAGAAGCAGATTTCCTATCAATCCTATGGCCATGTAAAGAGATGTATGCTGCTCAGAGTGTACATACAACGTGGTTTACATTCTTCCCAGAAAAGGGGAGACACCAAGGGATCCCATCTGGGTTGCCTATTGGCCTAAGCACAATGGCGGGCTGTACTACTTCCAGGAGGTAGGATAAATCCATGTACAACCCCCCTCATCTTTGATTAAAAATAGCCACATCTTAACAAAAATACAAACAAAAAAATCCAGATGCACTTAAGTTACCTGTTTTTCTTCACTGCTCTTCTTCAAGGTTTTCATCAGATCTACGTGCTTATCTTCATTTTTTTGCATCATAATTTTCATCTGCTTAATACCAATCAAAGCTTTCTTTACCTCTTCATCTACATACTTCTCTCCAACTTCAGATAATACTAAAAAAAGCCAAATTATACAGTGACTTAATCAGATTTTAACACTATCACAAATTGTCATGCACTGATGATGAGGGAGAATGAAACAGTTCTATGTTTCTCTACAGTTGCAGAGCCAAATCTTGAGATAGTGAATGCTGAATAACACAGAGCCAAGACAGCTTCCATCAGATAAGAATCTGTCCCAGAACCTTTGCCAGCGATCAGCTGTGTGTAATTCAAGCTATATACTCAGCTGTCCCACTGCTGATCACTGAATCCCAGAACAGTTAAGGCTGGAAGGCACCTCTGGAGATCATTGAGCCCAACCCTCCTGTTCAAAGGACAGTCAACTAGACCAGGTTGCTCAGGACCTCATCCTGGGTTTTGGATATCTCCAAGGATTACTCATCAGTTTTCTAATCATATAACCTATATATTTATCTTTGATCTGAAAGCAGCCTGTGACAGCTTCCCTTTACATTTTGAAAATGTAGATTACAGGTGCCTTCAATCTACTTTCTTAAAAATACAGTCTCCAGGCTTACTATGAAATAATGACTATAGATGGTTACCCAACCCAATGGCCTAAGTTGGCCCAGACGTTGCACCTTGAAGCTCTGCATGATTGCCTATCCTTTATCTGTATTTGTTCCCTTTGCAGAAATACCCTGAATATCACCGGAGCTATACAAAACAAGAAAAGAACACATCACCCTGAGACTGACAAAAGCACGTCAGTCATTTCTCCCTTTATATCTTCCTTCCCCTCCCCTAACTTTTTGTTTGTTACAGAAATATTATTAACAAAGACTGAAGCAAAGGAACGTGTCACGGCAGATCCTCTTGGGATTCCTATCCCCAAATTAAAATCATGCTTAAATGTGAGCATATGCAGAATAGCTACTTTTTCCTAAAGTAAATAATTTTATTTCAATTATTTGTAATAACCATCTTTTCCAAAGTTTATTTAGACAAACAAAATAATTTAAAATCTGTTGAATTGAATTTGGGGTTCAGTTTGTATTCTAATGATCTATGAGGGACCAAATAACCTATAAAAATGCTGTAAACACTTTTTTTGTAAAGGGATGCTTAACTGTTAATCCTTTTATTGTCTTATCCCAGTTGTTCTTATCTCCCTATTGTGTGTGCGTGGATGCATGTAGTCAGCTATAGGATGGTTTCAAAGCTCCACACATGAAAGCAGATCTTCTTGACACCAGTGAGTATGGAAGTCAAAATGCACCAGGAGATTGGAGACTTGGGCCCAGGGGCTTCCAGCAGACCCCTGGTAAGAAAAGCATACATACGCTTCAGGTTTTCCCGGGGATTCATTTCCTCCTGCCTTGTCGGTGCGCACTGATGTCCGTTCAGCCATAGCACGTATATTATAAACAACCAAGAGGACTTCATGTTCTTTCTGTTAAAGGAGCAGGTTGGTGCAGTTAAATGTAAGCATCTTCATGATGCTCAAATGCCTAGGTGTAATGTTTACTAAGTATTATACAAGTTCCCATTAATTTTGACTTTAAGTATAGTTTCTGAGATCTGTAACATGCACCTAAATGCTACTGTTAGTGAAAACACATGAGTAAGAAGCTTGACCTCATTTGTAATTTTCTATTCAGACTAACTACATGAATTCCACTGAGTTTGCACAGTGGTGTAACAGAATCAGGACATATATATATAAAACTGAAAGCTTATGCAGGTCAGTCTGTCCCTTTTCTACCTTGTGAAACACACTAATTACTCATTTCACACTGTGTTTTTAGTTCATATTATAAATGCATCCATGCTAAACATAATTGCCAAATTTAAACAGGGAAATTTCTAGAATGTTGTTCCCTTCCTTGTCTCCAAACATGCATCCTTTCATTGTCCTTCAGGATAACACTTAATACAGCAGACACCATAATAGGTATACCCAGAAGCTGGCAATTAGATCAATTTTGTAAACAAACACATCAGCAATTGAAAGAAATTCCTACCAAATAAGAGAAAGAAATGCCATTTGCTTTATTTCCCTCCCAAGAGCAGTTAGAGGAGAAAGGTTTATTTTTTAGAAACCATGCAACTACACTTTATAGTTCTCATCTGATTAAGTGAACACAATATTTAAGTGCCGCCCTGTTAGCCAGCATAGCCTTCTTGGAGATGCGGTTATCAGCTGCAAGTGCATGTGTAAATTAAGAGCCTGGATTTATTTATAGCCTGGATTTACTTCTATAGTTATTTGCATATTGTACCTTTACATTTATAGCAAAAGACTAATTAACTTTGCAAAGAAATACAAACCCATTACCAAAGAAAAGTAAAAAAAAACCCAAACATATTTACCATTAATACTGAAACACCTCCTCTGCAAAATTGCTCCCCGCGTCAGGAAGGGGTCGGGCTGTGTTCTGATCTAATTTCTGGGAGTGACAGGGATTTTGCCATGTTCTACTTATCTGATGAGAAGGTACTTAATCCTATTAACGGGGCGTTTTGTCATTAGGCTGGAGGATTTTGCATGTATGGGACTTCGTGCTCATCTCTGTGGGCAAAACCACTAGGGGGAGCTTTGGGCAGAACTGGATCATTTAATGCAATTTGGATCTGCTGTTTTTCTGTAGTCGGTAGCCTTTTGTCTTAACTAGCTCTACCATCGTCTTGCTTTTTACCTTAGGAGCCATCTGCAGCTTACGTTCTTAATGAAATTGTTACAATTAGTTTGGCTAAAAATAGCTTCCAACATTTAATCTCTTCTGTGTAGTTTTAGTTTGCTATAAAAAACACTGGATTACGTAATGGCCTTCTTCATATACCTTCTGAAGATACAGAAATCGAAAAAAAATCAGTAATCCAGATGCAGGCTGGCATATGAGTAGAGTCTGAAATGAGATAAGCAAATTTTGGCATTTTGTACATCGTTATACTTGCTAATGTTTTGGGGGTTTGGCCTCTTAAATGATTTTCTTCAGTTAATCCATGTGTGCGAAATATGTCTGGGATCTGACCTGCATGAAGTTTTAGATACTTTGAAATGAGATATTTAAATACTAGCAGATGCTTGATATAAAATATGGACAAGTATTGTTAGCAAATCATATCCCACATTGTGATGTTCAGCAATAATACTCCCTTGAAGTCAAAGAGGAGAAGGGGAAAGTAGATGCCTATAGCTCTTGGTCTGTAACAGCAGTTTTAAAACATCCCATTCTTTTTTTGTTTACCTCGTAGTTCATAACAGCCAACCGATGGTTGATGGTTAAGATCTAGCATGGTTAATGCTGCTTAGGCAAGAGATTTGAGGGTTTTATTTTTAAACATGTTCTCAGGAAGAGCGGAGAACCTGTTAGCTCTAATGGGAACTGCAAGTCTTCAATTTGCATTAAAAATGAAGATGGCTCCACTCTTATTTTCTGAAAATGATGCATGGGAGGGGAATGTGCATTTTGCTTTAATACATACGAACTGCTGGCTCACTGAAATGCTGCTAAGTCCTAGACTCATCACTACACAAAACCTTTCAAGTTCTCCTTTGTGGCAATACCAAGCAGGCACCCTTGCAGACCTTGCAGTCCCCTGGCCAGACTGGCAACCCCTGGGGCTTGGGCTGAAGTAAAAGGGGCAGTCTCTCTCTCTGGGCCTCATGCTTGGCTCAGGACAGAGAGTGAATGGAAAATACATTTGCACAAAGGAAGACAATCTATTACAGACACTTGTGAAATGCATGTTATTACCCTAAATGTGTAATGAATCCTAACAAAGACTTTAATCTTTCACTGCAAGGGTTTGCCCCCTCATTTTTGGCATTTATCTTTGCCAATATTCATTTACTAGCAAAAGTTACTGCTGGCCTTTCTGGACCTGACTCAATATAGAGAAGGCTTTACTCAATCCAGAGCAAAAAGGGCAGTTTCAACACGTCACCCACAGTTCACAGGAATTTGCAAGAAAGCAGGCGGCCTCAGCCCTGCAGGGAGGGAGAGCAGCACTCCTGCCCCAGGGTGGAGATGCTGGCGGCGGCCTCTGGCAGATCCCACTCCTTATTTTCACCCGTCTTCTGAAGGTCTCTGTGGACATCTCTGGTAAAAAACACTCTTGCACCTTGCAAAGCCAGTCCTTAAGGGAAATCCGTAGTAAAGGTAATGCCGAGACATGGAGTCCTGGTGGGTGTCAGGCTCCTTTTCTCAATTCAGTTGGTTTTGAGCATTGCAAAGCGTGTTGCATTGTCTTAGATATTATTCGTCACACTTTATTATAACCACTGTGTAACCACATGGAAATAGACATTGCTATATATATCTATCTCTTTTTACAAAAATACAAAATCCTGGTTCTTTGCTCTCGTGTTATTTCATATATATCTAATGGCTGAAAGAGGAGGTCTAAGGAACCTGAGGACAAAATTGTCTAGAGCTACTGTGCCTGGTAAAGTTAATTTTGGGCTTAAATTTGACCTTTGAAGTGCACTTAAGAACCCAACACTCTGTTCCTGAAAGGCAGTTACTAGTCATACTCACTCTGGAAATCTTTTCCTCCCTCAGTTCTGTTTTGAATTTAATTAAACAAAAATCTCACCAATTATACCTTCAGGTTTCATATAAAATATCCACTCCCTTTTAACATTCCAAATCTGATTTACAGTGATGCGGTTTGTGGAGATGTCCAATTTTTATCTCAGCTGCCATTTTGAGCAGTTTCCTCTTAATATTTTGTTTTCCTCTGAGTTTGAATACTTTGATCAGCTATAGTACGCCATGTCATGACATTGTGCTGACATGTTCATTTTTTCACAGTCTAATACAAGTAGACAATTCAATGCCCACTGATGCTGTTGCAAATTACAAGCTGCTCTTGTAATATTGAATCATACTGGGGACAGTCTTGAAGAAGCTCTTCTGAGAAAATTGTAGGAAGCGTCTTCTCTGCATCCCAACTGTTATTCTAGTACTGCTATATTTTAATTGAAATTAAAATGTATATATTGGAAAAAAAATAAGGAAATAGCTTGAAGAGGGGTTTCAGTAAAAATAGACTTTTTGCAACATAGTGATAAATTGAAATGTAAGTAATAGTAACGACACAGAGGGACATTGAGCTTGAACCTAGCTGAACTTGAGTGATGAGAGTTGTAGCTGCTTTGTGGAGTTTTCTTCTGTCCTATTGGATGACCTCCGCAAATGTATAACATTTTTCCACAATGTACTCTGACTTCTCCCTTTTTGTTGATCCATTCCACCTGGCAGGATTACGCATCAAGAAATATGTTGAAATGGAATTTCCTGTGTTATACATCAGCTATAGGATTTTGTTCCAGCTATATATTTACACAATTATTTGCTGTTTGGAAGAGTTGTTTCCTAATATGTATTTTCACATCTCTTTCTGAGCTAGGCCAGTCATACAATGATCCGGTTGAAAATACCTGTGCATATTTATAGAGTCTATGAGTCACGCAAAGTGCTACATATTGACATTAAATCTCTTGATACTTTTATGAAATAGTCCCCAGTTCTACAAAATCTTAATTAGCTTTATTTGTAAGCACACCATTAGTTCCACGGCTTTCAATTGAAATTAAATCCTAGTGGGGGTTTATGGTGTAATTACATGGCTAATCTAAAGCATGCACAAAGCTTTGCTAACAGTTAGTATGGGTTTTAAAGCTATAGAATTGAACTTTTGTTCTGTGAACTGTTTTTTGGTTTGTTTTTAATCCTTTCTCCTTCAGGAGCCCCTGAGTAGTTTCTGCTTTCTCCTGTATTTCAAAGGCTCTTGGAGCCCTCCTTCAGTTTGTATGCAGTCTGTCTTTGAGCTCTACCTGAGTAGCCAAAGTTAGGAACCAAGGCTCCTTCTTTATCCCAGAGAGAGAGGCAAGCTCCTGAGACGCTCTCAGTCGTGCTGGAAGGCCTCAGACTAAGGAGCTGAGGCTGCTCTAAGTTAGATGCCTAGAGTTAGTCTAAGCTACACATCTTGCAGAAATACCAGCTCAGGCCCCAGAAGCAGCCCAGCTGTGTTAGCATGACAGTATCCCGGAGTTCATGAGCCCTGCAGCTCAGAGTCAGGCTGACACAATTACCCTGTCTGGAGGAGGCTCAGGCAGTGCCAGGGCAGGACTCCACACTGTGCTCAGCACAAACATGAAACCAGCTGAAGGCACAAAACCAGCCTGCATAATTTAGAGCATCACACTAAGATTTAACATGGCTTTATTTGGAACTGTATTGGGTTTGTCTGGACAGGGTTTGGTAGTGGGGGCCTAGAGAGGTGGCTTCTGCGAGAAGCTGTGAGAAGCTGCTAGGAGCTTCCTCTGTGTCCAATAGACCAAATGCCAGCCGGCTCCAAGATGGACCCACTGCTGGCCAAGGCTGAGCCCATCAGCAACAGTGGTAGTGCCTTTGCGATAATATATTTAAGAATGGGAGGGAAAAAAATCAACTGGGCAACTGCAGCTAGAGGGAGGAGTGAGAGTATGTGAGTGAAACGACTCTGTGGACACCAAGGTCAGAGAAGAAGGAGAGGGAGGAGGTGCTCCAGTGAGCAGAGGTTATTCTGCAGCCCATGGTGAAGACCATGGTGAGGCAGGCTGTCCCCCTGCAGCCCATGGAGGTTAACAGTGGAGCAGAGATCCACCTGCAGCTTGTGGAGGACCCCATGCCAGAGGAGGCGGTTGCCCAAAGAAGGCTGTGACCCCATGGGAAGCCCATGCTGGAGCAGGTGCCTGGCAGGACCTGTGGACCCATGGAGAGAGGAGCCCATGCTGAAGCAGGTTTGCTGGCAGGACTTGTGACACCATGTGGGACCCACGCTGGAGCAGTCTGTCCCTGAAGGACTACACCCCATGGAAGGGACCCATGCTAGAGCAATTTGTGAAGAACTGCAGCCTGTGGGATGGACTCATGTTGGAGAATTTTGTGGAAGAGTGTGAGGAGTCCTCTCCCTGAGGAGGAAGGAGCAGCAGAGACAATGTGAGATGAACTGACCGCAACCAGTGTTCCCCATCCCCCTGCACCACTGTCAGGGAGGAAGCAGAGAAATCGGGAGTGAAGTGAAGCCCATGAAGAAGGGAGGGGTGGGGGAAAGGTGGTTTAAGACTTAATTTTTATTTCTCATCATCCTTCTGTGATTTGATTTGTAATAAATTAAATTCATTTTCCCCAAGTCCAGTTTGTTTTGCCCATGACAGTAATTGGTGTGTGATCTCTCCCTGTCCTTATCTCGACCCACAAGCCTTTCATGATATTTTGTCTCCCCTGTGTAGCTGAGGAGGGTATAGTGATAGTGATGAGTGATAGAGTGGCTTTGGTGGGCACCTGGCCTTCAGCCAGGGTCAACCTACCACAGCAACTATTAAGCTACAGCTTTTGAGGTCAACCATCTTCACAAGGTGAAGAGTGCTTTAAAATGTATGAGTGCTTTTCTGATTTCTTTTTTCTTTTGTATCCATGGACACTCGGGATGACTATTAGGTTTGTAAAAAATCATCCACTTCACTGCTGAATTTTTTTTTCTGAACCTTCCAGGGCTTTAACACAAAGTTCTAAATACCAGTCCCAGCAGTAATGTGACAGCTGTTGTTCACAGGAGCATGCAAAGTTTCTTTGCACCTTATCCAGAGACATTGCAGAAGGGACCTATTGTGCCTATAAGTGAGACTGAGCACCATATTTGGGAAGGCAAATCTATAATGTAAAGCAATTTAATTAATTTTAAGGAACAGAGAATTAAAACCTTAAAGCTGAATGTAAGACAATACGAAGCTGAAGCCTAAAAATTATGCAGTTGTCTTCAGAATGCTTGGGATATCAGCTAACTATTGAACTTGGAGTAGCACTATTACTGATGTTGTGTTATCAGCAGGAGATATCAAAGTCAGTGCAAGGATAACAAAATCAGTTAGGAACAATTTATTATAAAGCTATGAAGCAAACCTGCATGGTACAGTTACACAAACAGATTTCAGGAAGCATTTAATATTAAAATGCTGAAGTTTTGAACCAGATGTTTTGCAAGGATTTAGTTTCAAGCTTCCCTAGGAACATTAAAACAAAAAAGTTTTATTGCATGCAGACATGTAATATATCAGCTTTCAGCCTGCAACTGAAAGGAACGGGGTTCCTTGTGTGTTTTCATCTGGTTTGCTTAAGCATATCTTCGGCATTCAGCTCTGTATCAGCTAGTTAAAAGAGTGCCTGCTTATTGGAAACAACTCCGGAGTTTAATGAAATTAAGATGACTGAATTATCAGTCTGTGAGGTGCTGAACAACTCTTGAAGATGCTGCTAACTGCCTTAATCTGTTGCTTTCTTGAAACGTAACTGCAGGCATTTAGGATGGGGCCTTGAAAATATTCAGTGAAGAAACTGGAAATTGCTTTGGTGGAGAATAATCCTCTGGCTGGTAACTTGGCCTCTTGCTTCTGCTGCATTTAAAGTGGAACCTGCTCCAGTGCCCGCAGGACAGCAAGCCCAAAGAGGGATGTCTGAAGATAAGGCGTCCTCAATATAGCCAATAACAGGACACATGCAGTCCCCTTGCTTGCAGTAGCATGGAAGTGGAGGAAGTAAAGCTGGAATGCTGCCAGACGCCGACTTTTTCTTCATTTCAAATATTAGGGACAATTTCTAAGAAGAGCCTTACTGAAATTAGAATTAATGACTTCATGCTTCTAAGAGTTCTTGCTTAATTGCTGTCGCACATGTTTTTACAGCTGTCCTTTTATATAACTAGTACACTGCCCCATGCATCTGCTTCAGTACTCAAAGCTTTTAAAGCGCTGTGAAAAAACAACATTAGTTATGGAGACCTGATGAATGGGAAGAGAATAAAAAAGAAAAACTGAGTTCAGAGCAAATGAGAATTAGAAATGAGACAAAAAAGGCAGAAAAGGGAAATGAAGGTGAGAGAGAAAAGACCACAAAGTACCAAAATGTCAGGGGTGACACCGATGAGAACAGTCTCTCCAATTGGAAGTATATGAAGTAAAATACACTTCCATATCCTCTACCAACAGCTTACTAGTTCTTGCAAACAACAAAAATGTAGGAAGTCCATGAAGATGCACATGTGGCAGAACAGGACAACTGTATAACCCTTGGCGTCCTTTCTCGTTCTTCCTGTTTCTTTCTGCTCTGGTATGAAACTGTTCTGGCAAAGACTGGGGGATTTGCCCACACTTCGAGTTGCTTAACAGATTTGCAGGCACTGTGAAATACTAAGCACTAAGAAAAGAATTACGGGACTTATCAGTCCAGCTTTGAGTGTGCACAGTGTGTGCACCTCAGCTAGTGAACGATCTAGGTTTTCTTTGTAGCCAAGAAAGAGCTCTAGGCTAAGCTGCAATTTAACTGACCTACTCTAGACCTTAACCTCAGAGTTAGATGAGCTGCACTTTGGAAGACCCATGTTTTCTCCCCTGACTAGAAAGTGAACACAGCAGACTAACCTAAAGGTAAACCTCTAAACTGGGACAAATGAATCTCATGGTATAACATGCAGTTTCAGCATGACCTGGCTTGTTCGTGTTTGCCAGCAGTATCCTGAGCTGCATTAAGAAGAGGATTGCCATCAGGTCAAGTGAGGTGATCCTTCCTTTCTACTCAGCACTGGTGAGGACACACCTGGTGTGCTGGGTCCGGTTCTGGGCTCCCCAGTAAAAGAGATGTGGACACATAGGAGAAAATCCAGTGCAGGGCTATAAAGATGATTAAGAGACTGGAACATCTTTCATATGAGGAGAGGCCAAAAGATCTGGGACTCTTTAGCCTGGAGAAGGCTCAGGGAGATCTTATCAATGCGTATATATACCTGATGAGAGGGAATGAATGCGAGGTAGCCAGGCTCTTTTCAGTGGTGCGCAGTGACAGGAGAAGAGGCAATGGGCATAAAATGAAACACATGAGATTCCATTTGAACACAAGAAAACATTTTTTTACTGTGAGGATGGTCAGAAGCTGGAGCAGTTTTCCCAGAGAGGTTGTGGGGTCTCCATCTGTGGAGGTATTCAAAGCCTGACTAGACATGGTCCCGGGCAACCAGCTATAGGTGGCCCTGCTTGAGCAGGGGGGTTTGACTAGATGACCTTAAGAGGTCTTTGCCAACCACAACAGTTCTGTGATTTCCGTGTTTATTCAGCTCTGCAGCCTCCAGTTCGTAAAAGACATGGATGTGGTAGAGCAGGTCCAGAGGAGGGGAACAGAAATGTTCAGGGAGCTGGAACACGTCTCCATGAGGAAAGGCTGAAAGAGTTGGGGTTGTTCAGCCCAGAGAAGAGAAGGCTCTGGAGAGACCTTATTTTGGCCTTTCAATACTTAAAGGGGGCTTTAAGGAAGATGAGGAGAGATTTTTTACCATGGCCCGTAGTGATAGGACAAGGGTTAACAGTTTTAAACTGAAAGAGGGTAGATTTAGACCGGATATAAGGAAGAATTTTTTTACGATGAGGGTAGTGAGACACTGGAACAGATTGCCCAGAGAAGCTGTGGGTGCCCCATCCCTGGAAGTGTTCAAGGCCAGGCTGGATGGGGCTTTGAGGAACCTGATCTGGTGGAAGATGTCCCTGCCCATGGCACAGGGATTGGACTAGGTGATCTCTGGAGGTCCCTTCCAACCCAAACCATTCGATGATTCTATGATGTGTGTGATACAGGCCTGCTAAATATGGACACGTGCAATGTCTATCGTACATGGAAGTTGACAGGTTCTGAGTATTCACACTTAAAGCACAACCAAGTTAGAAATTATTTCAAGCTGTAGAAAATCCTGTCTGCCATTTCCTAGACAATCTGCAGTCAGCTGAGATGGCAGCTACCACATCTAAATCATCATCTTTCTGAAAACTTGAATCAAAGTGCTAAACTCATAAAAGATGAAAGCAAACTCCTACAGAGCACAATATAGCACTGTAATTTACTTAGGGTTAGACTAACACTTCAGACTCATGTTTGATTTTCACTTAGTTTTTGGGTTAGCTACATTATAATTAGTGTCCAGCAACCAGTATCATACATCCTACTTCCTGGGCAGTGGCTTGTATGGATTCCTGATGCTGATGTGTTTATGTTGTTGCTGCAGACAAAGGATATAAAAACAATCTTGGAAGATAGGCTCATCGTGGTTATTTAGTATAATGGAGAAAATGCTGTCTCCAGATCAAGAAGTCCATGAACTTCTACCTGCTGGAAGGATATTCGGGTAGGCTCTTATTTATGCATTTACCTGGAAGGTATTTGTTTTCTCATAAAAATTCTAAAGTGAGATATTTCACTGTTTTTCAGTGGTACAGCATTTTTTTATGGCTTTGCTTGTCTGACTCAGCAATTGCATCAAAATGTTATTCCAGAAGTTGCTGGAGTGGTGACCTCTTGGCTCATAGAGGGTCTCATTACGGTCGAGCCCTGCCTTCCCTGAGCTCTGGAAAACTAAGCTGCCTCCTATGCAAATCAAGACTATTTTGCACCTCTACATTGAGATTTTTGTAAAATTTGAAGATGTTAAAATATTCACCTCAACTCCAACTGGAAATTAGGCAGAAAAATATAACCATTTGCTCATCCAAGTTGAATTTTATTTATTTCTTTAAGAATTGGATCTCTGTTATGTACAATATAGTTTGTATATGCAAATTACTAATAGGCAATTTAATGAAAAAATATTTTACTCTGTAATATTGACAAAAATCTGGAGTATTAGGGTAGTTCTGTGTGTTAAGGAGTAGTCTCACTGTGTATTCCGAGCACCTTACAGAGGGGTGCGGCTCCGCATCTGGTCAACAGACAAGTACAGAAACCTTCAGAAAATAATTGAAACCATGAGTTAGGCAATACTTAACTTCCTAACTTGGCTGATCTGAAACGGCCACTTTGCATTGTTTGGAGCCAGAGCCCGTGGTCACATATATGTAGGACACAAGAATGCTCAGTGATTAATACTAAAAATTCAGAAATAATGCAGATTCATTTGAAACACCTTAAGTGCTAGAAAGCTTTCAATGGTCTGTAGTACATATGTAAATATGTTGCAAACATTATTCAAAAGTATTTTGCTATTGGCACTGGGATACAATACCATATTATGTATTTTCATACCTGGCTTCAGGAAGAAATAAGCTTTCATTTCAGCGTTTTGCCCTTGCGTCTCTCATATTACGTCTCATATCCCAAGAGCAGATTATTGAAGGCCTGTTCCTCTGTTCAGGGCTTATATGTTTAACTGCACACATGCACACATTTATATATTAACACAGTAGACAACAGGTCAGATCCTTGGCTGATGTAAATAAGCATAGCTCCCTCATCTCTACAGACAGCTCTGATTCATACCAGCTGAAGACCAGTACATTTTCCCTAGGTCTGGATTCAGTAAACCACACACACACAGAGTGCAAAGCAGCCTATTGTTTGAAGGAAACCTTTCTTGTTTAGGGCACTGCTGAACAAATAAACTAGGCAGCAGAGGGAATTAGCAGGAATGAAGAGCATTAGTTCCTCAGAGAAAATAACATCAAAAAAGCCCTTGGTATCCATCAGTCAGAATTCCTTCAGCACTAGACAAAAGCTGCAATGGAAATTGCTGTGTTGTAACCTACGTGATCCCATGCTGAACTATTTACTTGAAATGCTGCGCTTCCAACACATTGTACAGATCAAGTATCACGAGCAAGGAATGAGAGTAAATGAGAAATTAAAAAGAACTTAAATACTATTCAAGCAAAGCACTTAACCACGCATTTAACTTTTAACCTGAGAATAGTCCCATTGAAGTCAATGGGATTACTTACGTACTTAAAGTAAATCATGCGATTAAATGGTCCTCTGGATCAGGATTTTAAAAATCTGAGTGGCTATTACTTAAAAATGGATACAGTACAACAGGGGAAGGGAAAGAGAAAAATCTGTTTTCCATCCTCTGTTTCAAGTGTGCTGACAAAGGCTTGATAAGATCTAGCACCGGGAAGTTAGAGTTGGAAAAATCCAGCCTTGAAATAAGACATTTCCTCATAGCTGTGAGGAAAATATTGAGACAGCTTATGAGAAGGAAGTGGATTTACCCCCACATAGAATTCTTATAATGACATTAAATATATTAAAAGAGGATTGATCCAGATTCTGGGAGTAAACTCAATGCCTTAAAAAAAATCAGGCAGTTCCTGGAGAGACCCTTCCACCAGTTTATTGCAGTATACTGGTCCATGTCCAAACTCCAGTTCAAGAGATTCCTAAACCAGATTCCTAAACCACTAATTATGAGACAGATGATTTTATATTGCTCTGCTTTTTCTATTTCTTGTGAGCATCTGCTACGTTTGGAATTAGTACTGTGCTAGACATATTTTTGATTTAACCTCATACAACCGTATTTCTTTTTGATACTGTATTATATGTACAGATACATCATGAGAGGATTAGGCTGACTGGTATTTGCAGTCTTTTCTGGCCCTAAAGTATGTCAGTCTGACTTCTGCTTGCCACCTTTGTTCATGAGTTTGATGGGAAACAGCATTGATTACATTTTCTTCAGCAGTCCGACAATCCTCAGTTTCCTTCAGGATATGGAAAGGAAGTGGGTACTGTGCTGCACAGTCGGCTGTGTCGCAGTGGCTGGCCATGGAGCTGGCGTCACCCGGGGACATCTCACCCAAAGAGGTCCTAGCAGGCAGGATGCCACACGGTGAGGGAAGGGACCTCTGTTTCTCCTCTTCATGGCACACACTTTCTAATCTCCTAAGGAAAAAAAGTTATTTCAGTACTGGCATATCTGGATAAAACTTGATTATCCTGTGATTAACTAGAGATCCGACCAGATGATCTCATTCACTTTTTTTTCTGGCTCCAAACACTATAAACTCTTGTCCTGGGCTACAGCCCATCAAAGGCCATCTGACTCTCTGGAAATACTCCTATTGACTTTACTCTGCATGAACAAGACTTCAACTCCATCTACAGCCTCTGTCCGAGTCAACGGGAGTTCCCAAAAGAATGCAGCTCGGCTTGCAGTAAATATATATACCTAAAAGACCACAAGCAGAGCTATTCAGAAAGGGCTAGTAATAGCATCTTCACAGAAATTAAATGTGTGAATGCTCTATTAGCTAAAGATATCTTCAGGAGGTATTATTCTCAGCTTTCTGTATGAAAGGTCTGTTGAAGTTAAAAGCTTTTAAAGTTACTTATAGGAGAGAAGTATAGCACGGGCTATAGGGCCCTGCAGGATTCAGCCACTGGAGAAAAGCAGTTTCACCACAGTTTGTCCATTTCCCAAAACAAAACTGAGATCAGCCCACATAATTTACATGAGTATTGGCTGGGTTTTAAATGAGAAAAGACTCATGCTCTGGGCCAGAAGCGCAGCTGGTATAACCCGAAGGATCTAGTTCATAGCAGTAATATTTTTCTGCAGTTTTAAGCCAGAGTTCCTGCAAGTTTCAGTATGACAGCTCTTAGCTTTAGACTCAAGACATAACAGAGTGCTGGGAGCAATTAACTGTGCACTTTTACCCAAAATATCTCAGTTTAAGACGCCTATGTATTTCACGGCAGAGAGATGATTCCAGTTTAAATGTTATGCTTTTTGCTAAATAGTAAGTTGGGATTTTTCTGTTCTTTTTCATGCAATGATATAGAATCAGTGAGAAATAGATGCATATTTGCATATAAAGTAAGTAAGTCATTATTGTCGTAAGAGAGGTGTTTATATAGCATTTATGTGTCTGCATTTAAATAATGCTATTTAAATAATAAGGTATTTAGGAATGTTAGTTCAGGAATGAGGAATATTTCACTTTTTACAAGTTGCAACAACACAAACATCTTGAAAACTTCGCTACGTTATTGTCTTTATGCGTAGTCACAAGAAGGGAGATTTGCATATGATGGTTTTGTGTCTTTGTGGATGGATTTGTTGTCTGCACTTTCCATCCTTAGAATATAAAAACTCAGGACTTTATGAGGCAAAGGTAGCTTGAGATATAACTTTGGTCTACTTGGCAATTCAAAATTCCCACAGACGAGACCAAAAATTTTAAAGCATATAAGGATTAGGGTCAGTTTTCCCAGTGTGGGTATATTAAATTAGGGAGGTAGCTGGTTAGCCAGGGATGATAACAAAGGCCCTGATTTTCAGGTGTGCTAACCACCTCAAATTTCTTTTCCAGAGTCTAAGTCTCCTTGGCTACATCTATTCTGCCACACCAAAATTTGGAGTTTAAGTTGCTGAACTGTGTCTCAAAGCGCTGGTTTCTACACTGTCTGAAGGAAAGGGCCAGTTTCTCCCTTGTTCCTGGGCTTTTCTAGCTGTCAGCCTATTAACTTGCTTGGGACATCAGCCAGAGCTTGAAGATTCACATAAGCAGCATGGACGATCTGATATTCAGATGCAAGCACAAGTCTGACCCCAGAGTTAACAAGTACTGATGGATCCAGGATTGCCTTCTGGAGCTGCCAGCCTTCTCCCTAGCAGAAGTTGAAGGTGCGTCCCCTCAAATCTCGTGAATGGTTGGGGCCCCATGTAGAGCATAAATGAGAGCCCAAGGTCTCGGTCAGCCTCATGCACTGGTGAGCAAAGGAGACCACGCTGATGGCCATCGGGTGTGCTTGAGCGAGCAGGCAGTAGAAAACGTGAAGCGCTAAGTACGTACATGTGAGTGTAAAATGCAGTAGCTGGTCAGGCAGCAGGGCTGTGTGTGTTTGAGAGTGATGACTGACCTGGAAAATTTACTTGTGGCTAAGATAATAACGTGTTTTCGTAAGACAGGGTTGGTTTTTTTTCCCTGATTGTTTGTGAGTTGTGCTTTGTTTGCGTTTGTTTTCAATTATTTTATTTGTAATTATTGCATTTTCCTGAAAAATTATAACTTGGGCACATATAATTGGAAACCATATTTCATCTATGTCAGAAGCATGAACTCAAGACCATTAGAAGTGATGTGTTTGCTTTTTAATAAGAAATTAACTTCCACGGGAAATTATCTTGTAAAAAAAATCCAACAAAGGCTACTTTTGCTATATGATATATTTTAGAAATGTCTTAGCAGTCTCCAAACTGCAAAAACTATGCCAGCCATTTCAAAACACTCTGGGGAAAGGCAGCTGAATCTCACTTTTAATTGTGACATGATAGGCATAGTTTCATGCATTTGGGGGAATGTAAAATATTTCTATTATTGTTTCTTCCCTTTCTCCTGTTCCCCGCCTCCTCCATCTCTCCTTTCTCCCTCACTACTCAAAGCAACATTTGGGACGGGAGAGCCACATATCAGGAATACACATAAAAAGCTTTCACACAGAGTTTCACCAAAAATACATATTGATTAAAGGCCGGGGGAACAGACTTTTTCAAGAAAAGGCTTGAAAGGAGAAATTGAGCATTTAATACAGCTGTGTGGAGAGAAATGCTGGAACACCGCCATGGGGGTTGGCAGCTGAAGAGGGAGCATAAGGGTGTGGGGTATCACAAAGGGATCAAAGTAGCAAAAAATTATCTTAAATATAAGGGGAAATAGCCTGGCACTGTTAGACTGGAATAGAATCCAACGGGAAAATTTGGTGTCTGAAGATAGAGACTGGACAAAGGACTGGAAATGCTTCCTGGGCAAGAACTGTGCACTGACAGGGAGATGGATGTGTGTCTTTCAGCTCAAATACCATGAGCAGAGACACAGGATTAGTCATGAGCTACTAACTTCCACATGGTGATCCCAGGAGGCTGCAGCCCTGACACTGCCTGTTATAAATCTCCTGTGAAGAAGCAAGGTGCCCAAGAAAGATGTTTAGCACACAGACAAAGAGATGGGAGACCCGACTTCCATGTATCTCAATACCACATCCTTCCTGGTTGTCTTATTTGTTCGGGGGCTGAGTTTCCTCTGGAGATACTTGACTCCAGGGAGGGATATCAATTATGTAGATCACAGCTGTTTCTCAAACCAGATGTTAGAAACTGCCTCCAGCAAGCTTCTCCCAGGAGCTGAGTCGCCTGTGGTCAGCTGCGCAGACAGCTCCTCCTCTGCCCTCCTCCCCATCCCACCAGACCTGAAAGCCAGTCCCTGTGCTCCTCGGTGACACCCCACCAGACTGGTTGTTATTACAAGTCAGGACTGATAAGCCTCAGTCTGACAGTTCGGAACTGTGGTTGAAAGAGAATTAGATCATTATGGAACTATGTGTCTCTTCGGATTGATAAGCAATGTTTTCATTGCAGATGAGGATGCTCGGGCAATATGTAAGCTATCAATCAGAGCTGTGTTTCATTGCAGTTTCTGTAGTATCCAGGCTGTGCTCTGTTTCCAGACTGACATTAGATAGCAGTGTGCATCAACCAACAATCTCCACTGCCCACCCAACCCTGACATGACTGCACAACTTACACAGCTTACACAAGGGGACTGGCACCTAGGATATGTGCGTAGATGCAAGCTAAAACGCACCCAGGGAAGCATGGCGTGATGTATCAGGTTGTGAATACTTGCCACAAAGACTTCCACTAATGGGGTGATGAGCCCAAGGGAGATGAGGAACAGCTGTAGAAGCTGCACAGGAACTCATCTCAGTTTGAGTTTAAGAGCCGTAGCTCCAGGGGGAACTGTCGTTCTTCTGGCCACTGTTCTGCATTACCAAATAAAAGGGCTCCTGTCTTCTCCTGCCTCAGTGACATTCCTCCATTAAGGACTTAATTGTCTCCTTAGCTGTCACTGTCTGAGGGAGGAGGATATAGCAGAGGAAAGGTCTTAGGAAACCAAGTGGAAAACAAATATCTGGCCAGTACATTTAATTCAGTAGATAAAAGGGGTTTGAATTCTTAAATGCCTTGTGTGCATCTGACCTGGATTCACATTTAGAGTTTAGGTTTTGTTTCTTCAAGTTCAAGCAACATTTAATTAAGATTTACTATACAGAGTTGCAACTTATAGTTTCCTGATAGTAGTGCAGATCCTTCCACTAAATGACATCTTTAAGAGTGAATAACACTAATTCTTTTACCTATTAAATGCATAAATAATGCTCGCTCCCTAACAACGGAATTTGGTGCTGGCTTGCCTCCTGTTACTACGTGGGTTGGGTGTTTTCACTACATCTGAGGAAACAAACCAGACAGGGGTCACTTATTCTGCAAAGTATACTTTAAAATATTTGTTTGGCACCTCTGAACTATTAATTTCCTTTCACTGCCATTACAGAAAAATACGGTTTCGTACGTAATGAACATCAGTGAGAAGCTTTCTATTCTTGCTTAAACAGAAGTAAACTTGAAGGCCTTGTCAAAACAAGTAGGTTAAGCTTGACTAATCAGCTGAACTCATTCTATTAATAGCCAAGGTGGCATCATTATTCCATTAAGCTTTGTCTGTAATATTGGGGGCAGGTAGAGAAGAGGTTAACCCAGATGAACCTTTCCAAAATTAAAATAGAATAATTGTCTTTTTTTCTATATTTCTTCAGTCTGGGAAGGAGTATTCTGCCTGGATGAACAAAACAGAACACATGAAATTGAGACTTTTTCAGAAAATTTTGTTATTTTGTATTCTGCAAACAGTTGCTTTGTTATGGCTTGGTTGAGTTTGAAGTGATGCTGCCATTCTCATGGAATACGATCATATCTGTAGTCAAACTATGTGCATTGTTCACCCTCTATAAAGTACTTCTCAGGCAAATTATGTCTCAGCTGGGACATTAAATGCAATCTGATGCAATTAAGGTAATCAGGAAACAAAGATGCACTTTTGATTTCTGTCAGTCTCATGGTAGAAAGGTATAAAATTGAAAGAGAGGTAAAATCAGGTTTTATATTTTTAGATTAAGTACATGCAAATTTATCAGCTCCATCCAAACTATGATTGATTACCTGGAAGCTCACATTTGGGTGCTATTCACCATTTCCTTCATCCATAACATGAATCACTTAATCCAACAGTGCCTTGTGTAAAGAAGCTAAGTCAGTGCAAGGGCATCCATTGACAGCATTTGGGTTTAGTTGGGTTTTTTTTGTGACAGATTCCTCTTTAGCTCTAACTGATAAGTGTTGTCTATGGCTCCAAGAGGGAGTTGAGCTTTAGATATTGCTGTGCATATTTTCTCTAAGTGATCATCAGCACCGCTGAAAAACCTGGGCACTTACTCATGAAAAATCTTCCGCAGCAGCAGTTTCTCCTTCTCATCTCTCCTAGGAAAGTGTTTCCATCTCTGAATCTTTAGCCCAACAAACAAAAATGCAACAAAATCTTTACCTAAGAGAAAAGGCCTGAGACTGATGTTTAGGCATTGCTTTTAGCCACCAGCTGAGGCAACAAACTGCAACAGAGAGCTGCTATCTATATACTGCTGAAACCATACAGATAAGCAACTAGGATAAGCATCCCAAGGTCCCAAGCATCTGGGGTTTAGGTAAGAGCTGTGTAAGCCACCCCGAGTGCAGGGGCATAAGAGAAAACCCTGTGGTTTAGCCTACGTGCCTCCAAAATATTAACGCTATCACTGAAACATTTTCTCATGTTAGTAATGTGCAAGCATCAAATGGACAAATGATCCCCATCTCTCTATCAACTGTCATAATGTTGTGGAGCTTTAGGGCGCTCAGATTTCACTGTTTCAATGAAAACATTTAATAATCTTTGTCACAGTCCTTTGTTGCCATTTCATGGCATCTATGCTTTCCCTTTAGTAGCATAATCATTTATTGCAATGGCTTCTTGCAGATGTAAATTTCCATTACTTGAGACCTTGAGGAGATCACATAATTTATGGGAACATTGCTGAGAAAAAAACAGACTACAATTCCCCATCTGTCTGAAACATTTCTGTTAAAAGAGCGGTATGTGTAAAGGGAGAGTGGATTAATAAAGAGAGATGCTATCACATAAGTAAGTTGTAGGGGCTCCCTACTTTTCTTACAGGTCATTGTGTTAGCAAAGGATTTACCACTATTGAAACCACATCTAACCTCTGTTCTTGCTACACATGACAAGTATTGTAGGGTCTAAGTCAGGCTTCAGTTCTCACATATGGAAACAGACTTAGGAATTTTTGGTCATTGAAGAAGTGTACATACTCACATTTAATTCAGAAGGGAACAGCTACCAAAGAAATCATAATAAAAAGTCATGCCCTGGGACACATAGCAGCATGAGAAAATAGTAGTTGTTTTAATTGTCATATTGTGTCCAAACTCCACTTTCAGTTTTCTTGAAGAACAGAAGTAGTTTTAGAAATGAAATATATGTACTTCATTTTGCAACATGTTCAGAGGTACGAACATGTTCAGATTAAGTACTCTCTTAGATGTTTTCGGTATTCAGGCATAAAAAAAAATATTTCAATTTTTAAAGTGTCATGCTTTTATACCCATAATTGCTGATAGCTACTGTCTTTATTCTCTCTTTCCTTTAGATTTGATATGGGGAAGTTCTCTTTCCATTCCCTTCAGCTAAAGGAAGAGCTTCCTTCCTGTTCTAGCTTCAGAGCTAATAGATGATATTTCTTTTTTTGTTCAGAGAAATTAGTTAAAACATTTTGACAGAAACTTCCTCAACAAAATGCTTTTACTTCTGCCCAAAGGCCACGAGCAACCAGTGTGAGCTTATCTTCAATACCTGGAGAACCTTCACGTGTATAACCCCATCAGAAGGATACTCTTGTGGCAATACAGTGAATGTAAGTTAAGACTGGGATAGTCGTATAAAGCGCTCACTTATCCTTCATGCATCCTGGCTTGTAACTGTTGCCAGAGCAGGGAGCAGTTTACAGAATAAAACCTTATAGTCTATTTATTTCAACATTGGTCAATATTAAAGAGAAATGTATATCAACAGTCTTCCAAGTGGGAGCAGACAGCCAGTTGCATTCACTCTCTTATGTGCACTTAAAGCAGTTGCTCTTTGCACAAAAAAACCCTTCATGTAAACTTAACTTTTGTTTGTAATGTTTGCTTGCAATTAAATAGCATTTGCTGCTAAACTTAAGCCTTGATGTTTGGACTTACTGCAAAAACAGAAAAGGGATTTTTCATGTCGTGGAGAAAACAGAAAAAATATATTTTGTCAACAACTCACAACATTTATCCATATCATATGAAAAGTCCACTTCAATGTGGACATTTGCCAGAAATACCAAGTCTATGTCCTTAGCACACCATTTTTCTATTTCTTACTTTTCAACTGGGTCCTCTAAGGTCTTGCTCTTCCATTTCTTATTCTTTGTGTTCCAAGTAGCCGAGAAGCTGATGGTAAAATGAAAGAGATTTACTGACAGACAGCTCCCATTTTGCGATTATACAAAAACCCTATTTGCATATGCAACCGGAGGCAATTGTATTAGGAATCCAGTTATGTGGCTGTGTTTGCCAACGCAGATTTTGCAAGATATCCTCATAGCCTCCCCAGTCAAAAGTTTTCCTCAAATGTTCTCTCTAAATCATCTTGCCGTTTCGCTGGCAGATGATTCACTCCTTCACTGAGAGCTGCAGCTAATCCCTCCGAGCCAAAGGAAGCTGTGCAAAGACAGCACTGTCCAGGGAGGGAGACTCTCCTGCTGAAATCCTGGGGCTGGGAGGAGTGGTTGTGAGATCTCCTACCTTTTATAGCCCTTATAAAATGCTTTGAGTCAAGCTGGCAGCATGGTATTTAATGGTATTGGGCTGCAGTGGCGTATTACCCACTGGGTGAGACACCGTGCTGTGCTCTCACCCGTAGAGCAGCAGTCTGTCTTCACAAGGGATGAGGAGTTTCGACCAAATGCCATTACACAGGTAAACATAGCATCCTTGTCTAGCTCTTCTGGTTTCTTTCATTGAACGAGATGTTTTCTTCACTGTCCTGTCCCTAAATGCTTTCGCGTTGATGCTAGCACGCTGCAATGGCTGCATATTGCTGATATGATCACAGTAAGGTAGGTATTGTCTATTCCACTAAAGCACTTGGTATACATTGTATTTTGTTGCATTTCATTTTTGTTTAATCGTACACCAGCAAAACACCAAGCACAACAAATCTGAGTAAGGACTAGAGGAATTTAGCCTACTGATGAGTGCCTATTAAAAGTAAATGCCTCTTCCTATCATCTGGTAACGTACCAAGCCTGAACTGGAGAAGAACAGAGGCATTCACTGTATTGTCTAATTTCTTGTTTGCTCTTCAGGTAACCCAGAGTATTTGCAGAGCCCTGGCCTGCTTTGCTTTTTCTGGCATGTTGGCCATAATACAGCAATAACTGCTTAGCATACCCAACATGTACTTAATTTTACCTTCTTCCAGGTTAGTCAGGACAGGAAACCTTAGACTGCCTAACGTGCCAGAAATAAAGGTATTTTTGCTGATTGTCACATTTTCCATAACTCCAAGTATAAGGCCACCTGCTTCACTGCTTTCTTCATCACATTTTCTAAATGTGCTTTCTTTCTATCTGTTTGGATCATGGAGGTAATACATTTTGGCTGAAAACTTCTGAGCTGCTTTTCCAAAAAGCAAGATCTGCTTTTCCATTTTTTCAGTGTATATTTCAGGGTGTATGTATGCTCTCTTTAACGAGAGCAACATTGCAGGGAAGTCATAAGGGAGTTTAATCCTCTGTAACCAGTTGTACAAAAGGAAGTATTTAGTGATGGGAAGTACCTATTCTCCAGGCTCCAGGCTTGGATTTCAATATATTGAGCAAAGAATATTATTGCTCCACTGTCTGGGGAATCTCCTCCTGGAGATTTCTGTGAAAATCATCTGAAACCGCAGGGTTGCACAAAAGTAGCCCTGCTATAAAAAGGCTGGTGTTTGCAGAGGGGTGGCTCACTTGCTGACCGATAACCCACTTTCTTAGGGGAAATAGCTCTCCTGCCCACTAAAGGATCCTTGAAAAATCAGAGGTGGTCAGTTCAGTCCTTGGATGGCTTGGGTGGTATTTCCACTGAGGAAAGCAAAGGCAGTCCCACACACAAGCTGTGGGGAGAAAACTTGGCTTGCAGAGTACATCCCGTAGGAGCACCTGATCCCAAGCAGCAGCCTCCCAGAGAAGGCTGTTGCTCTTCAGTTCGGTCACAAACTAAATGGTGTTATTTCTGGATAACTTTGCTTCCTTTTTTTTTTTTTCAGTCACTTTCTGAGAATTTAGTGGGATTTTACTAGTTCCTTGTTATCCACCAAGCATACATCAAAACTGCTTGATATCTATTAGCTTTTTGTTCTGTACATGTGGACGGAAGCGAGCAAGATGGCTTTGCTGCTGTCCCAAGCAGTCCTTGCAAAAACAGCCGCTATGATGTCAAAAGAAACATTAAATCTCTGGCATAACAAAAGAGAATCAAAGTGACTTACAAAAAATGTTAAAGCGGTGTTATTTTCCCAACACACACACACTCAACAGTATTGTAGAAAATTCCTTAAGCAACAGAAATGGAAAGAGAAACAAAGTTTAACATTTCAGTGTCTTACTCAGCAAAGTTTTATGAGGAAAATAGATCAGCTGAAATCGTACACTTTGTTAGTTTTTCCATATTCTTTATTCAAATAAAGATATGTGAGCTACATATGTTCCTGTTTAATTTGAAGATTTTATTCTAAATGCCTTTGATGTACATTAACTTGATATTTTCATTTGTTAGTTATTGAAAAGAGTGACACACAGGCATAATGTTGAATGTGCTGTAAGTCAGTGCAGTATTTAGTTTGTAGAGATTTAATCAGAAAAGCAAGATCTGTAGAGGGAGGAAATATCTTTTATTAGCCTAGCTGCCATAGTTGGGAAAAAAGGACACAAATCTAAAAGCTTTGCCCATTTTTCCAATTAAGTCTAATAGTCTAATAGAAAATAGTACCTTTCTTGTATCCCTAAACCACAAAAGCTACAGCAACAACAGTTAGATGATAGAAAAGATTAATCATTTGTGCAGACATGGCCACAAAGCTATGTAACCTCATTGTCTGCATCTTCCCCTCTGCCCAGATTATGAACTATGGTTATTGCACTCACAGCTAATGATTTTGTTAGAAGAGGAGAGGCCGTAGTTGAAGCGTTTCACGAGGGAAATGAGCTTAGGCAGGTAAGACGAGCCTGTCTCAGCCTCATGCAGCCGGCGGGAGGATGGTGCGTGTGGGACAGCTGCAGTATAGCACAGCACATGCAACCATTTCAGACCCTGAGCACTCACAACAAACCAAAAATAAATCCCATCTCTGTGATCCTTGTTTTAAGTATTGCTCAGGCTGATGAAAAGATGCAGGATTTGGTTTGAGTGACAAGTTTAACCTCCTGTTAGGGCAAAGGTTTGAAATTCCTTTACCTAATGAGTAATTGTATCATGCCACCCCTGCTGAGCTGCTAATAGCAAATGAGAGACATTTGGGGACAGAAGGAAACTAGGAGTCCTTTCTAATTAAGTGTGCCCCTCTCTGAGTCTCTAGATAAATTCCACAATACTTTTTAGCCCATACTTGCATACCACACCTTTTTCTTCCTTTGCTGTTTTTCCTGCATGCTCTATCCACTGCTCTGCAGGCAGAGAATTCCACTTGAATTCCTTTTGTGTCTGGTCATTCCATAGATTAAATCAGAGCCCCTTGGTTTATTATTAGGAATGCAATCATCTCTGGTATTGACATGTCTCTGGACCCTTCCTATTTCTATTTCCACCCTTAAGGTTCCTTCGAGTCTTTTATTTTATGAAGTCAAAAGCCCTATTAATCTTCTTAAACTATGATCTGTGAATTTTTGCATCATCTGGTTTATCTCCAGCACTTTTTATATGCCAAGAAATACACAGAATGTCGTGAAGCGCGCTCAGTTCTGCTCTCGATGTGTCGCCACTTCTCTCAGACTTCAGCTGGATGTGTGCAAGGTTGCGCTGAGCCCAGGAGCCCTGCAATGGTTAAGATGCTCTGCAAGGGCTGGAACTGGCTTATCACAGACTTGCACCCCAAAATCTTTGTGCCTCTTGGTGAATCGTCCCATTTCTTCTTTGTGTCCTCATCAACATGCGGTTCTGCCCCATGCCTTTAGTTTCTCTGATGTCCCCCATGTATCGCGCCATTGCAATGCGGATGACCCCCTCCAGTGTCCTTCAGTGCCCCTAAATCTTCTGGACACCACAAGCTGTGGCTGCTGGGGAAGCGCGTGCATGCCAGCCGGCCAGCTAACGTGCACGTGGGGACAGGTCGGGTGGCCACTGTCAGACTGAACAATGGCCGAGCTCTGTCTGCATTCCCTTGAGGAACAGATGCTCCTCTGGCTCTTGTTTCTCCACATGGACAAATGGTTCAATCAAACGTTTGGGAACCGAACAACTTTGAGCCCTGTGCCCTTCTGCTGAATCTGACTGAAACTGGTGAATTGCATTGCAAAGTTCTTAAGAGAAGTGTGATAGAAGACACACAGATCGTAGTACAAACAGCCTGCAAATATCACGTAGGAATCATTTTCTTGGGAAATAAGGCTAAAAATCTAATAGCCTGGGTGGAGAATGACATCAGGGAAGCTGGATTTGGCTTCCTGATTGTGAGGCTCAGCCTGTGCCTTGCCATAAATAACGTTGCTGACAGGCAGTTTTAAATTGCACAACAAATGGACCAGGGCAGGACTACTCGATGGAGCAGAGCAAAACACATGCCCTCCTCTTTCCTGCGTTTCTGCTTGTTGCTGCCAGATGCCTCCTCCTCCCCCTTCCCTTACACAGCCAAGTGTAAAGAAGAGTATCTGCACTAGCAGGCTTCTCCTGGCCTGAAGGGAAAATATGTCCTGATGGTCATTGTACCCCCCAGGTCCCCTCATGCAAAATATAGCCAACTTGTAGGAGTGGATCTTGGGCAGGTTGAGATACCTTCTCATCTACAGCCAACTCTGGTGCTGGTCTGTGTCTGGTTCTTGTGTGTGGTTTAGTTCTGGTGCATGTAAAATTTCACGTGCTCCCGGTGGTGTAAATCCCTATGGTAGACAATGGCTACTTGCAAATTTTTAAAGGCCAGATACAAAAGTTGTGAGGGCACAAACTAAATAAACGGGCAAGACAAGCAAAGAGTATGCTTGTGAAGGAAATTTCATAGTGTATGGGCCCTTTGCAGCAATTTTAACAGAAACTAGCAATTTTCTAGGGTCTTTGTTATATTCCATCTTCCTGGCACCTCCTCCACGATGTGAAATGGAGGTGGTTTGGCACTGGAATTTTGTCACTCTTCAGATATTCTAATTATCTGCCCTAACAGGAGCCTGGTTTCCTAGTTCACTGTTTCATTTTCCTCTCTTGAGACTATTTCTGGCATCTGTTTCCACATCATTATGTGAACACTGAGTGCAAAAATGTCTTTAATGTTTTAGCAAGACTCTACCTAGCTTGTCAAGTAAATGCAAATCTGTAAATTTGTAAGAAAACCTACTGTCTTTTTCACTGACCCTTTGTACCATTAGGATGAGCTTGAAAAGTGCCTTGTAACACGTATGAAAAACTTCTGATTTCCTCTCCCTTTTTTACCTCCTGACCTGGCACACCTAATGTGAAGCATCGCTGGCTTCATTTATCTGCTCTCATCCATTTAGAGCCCAGTCTTCACTGATGGTAATGGGTGTAGGGAGAGAGGGAAGGTGGCACCTCACAGAATTCATCTCTAAGAGGTAAAAAAGAAATACTAAAGAGATCTTGAAGTCAGATTTTAAGTCTCAGGCAAATTTTGAAAAGAGCAAGTTAAACACATTGGGATATTGTAAACAGACTTCAGGGATTTCAAGGACTATTTCTAAGCTGAGTAAGAGTGGCAACTCTCAATATTGCTTATATTTGCAGCCTCTCATACAATGAATACAGACTCCTTATTCTGCAGAGAAAATCGAAGAATGGTGGTATGGATAGACAGACAACGTAATAGTTATTTAAAACATTTTCTTTGATGACCTTCCCCTTCAAAACTTGCATCATTGTAAGATTATCTACAGCCCACATGGACCTGCAGAGCTCATACAGACATTTCATTTAGCTGTTTTGTGCAAACATATAGTGCCAAGCAGAGGCACTGAGGCCTTTGCAAGGCTGCCACGAAAAAGAGAGGCCAGGGACAGTCCCAAAGAGGAGGCAGGAGGAGCAGGGCTGGTGTGGGGAACAGGGGGGATAGCAGAGAGGCTGCTCCTGTGCAGCCAGCGGCGGGCAGGGGTCTAGCCATCGCGGCCTGGGAGAGCTGCCCCCACCAAAACTGCCTCCTCGGAAGCTGTAGCAGAAGCAGGAGTGAGTCTGTTTGTCCAGAACTGTGCTCCAGGCAAAGGAGGTGTCCAGGTCACCGTCATTTTGCCATGCGGATGCTCCGCCACAGCAGCTCTCTGCTTTGCCACCTGCTGCCTTCCCTGGGACAGGCAAAGAGCCGCTCCATGTCTGCTTTGCCCTCACTCTGTCAGGTTACCCAAAACCAAAACCCAGCCCTTCGATGCATGCATAAAAGATGTCCAAACATCCATTTCTGAACTCCCGAGTGGGCTTTGTAGTTTCTTTACTGTCCCTGCCCGGCTTTAAAAGTATGTGCTAAGCTACGCTCTGTCCACAAAGAGAAACATGCCAACTTAGTAAAGTAGATAATTAAGATTTTATTGAAAACATACATCAGCAAGAATGTCTACTTAAAAACTGCCTTCCCACATGTAAGCACAGGCTCTACCTTTTGCTTTCAGCTCAGGGACGGGCGAACCACGCAGAAAGGATTTACAAGGAATGCTCATTAAGAACCAGCAGTTTCAAAGAAGAGTCTGAACTGCAGCATGCAGAAATGCTAATGGTGTCATGAAGCAGAGCAGAGTTGCAAAGAGACTAACTGCCTTTTCGTCTTTGGAAGTTTCACTCCTGGCAGCTGCTACTAGCCGATTCCCCGTTCTGCCCTGCCCGAGAGGTGTGTATGTGATAGGTACCAAATATGGCATAGTAAAAGGAAAAAAATAAAAAGGAAAATACTTTGATCTTAATGAGAAAATGTCTATCTCACAAGGTTTAAAATGGAGAAATTGCTCTGTGCTTTTTCCTCACAAAATATAAACCCTTGAAAATGTAGATATGTGTAAAACGGGCCCCAAAAAAACTCTTTAAAGAACAAATTAGTTAGTTCTGTGGCATGTCACCAGGCTGTGGAATTTATGAAAACCACATTCCTTGGATTCTAAAACACTGGCCATCCCGCTGCTCTTTCAAATAATGTTGATTTTGCTGACTAGTCTCTCTGAGAGCCAGCACAGTTGTCTAATTGTAAGTAAATAATCTCGGAACAAATCCGTGTTTGACATACTGTCATACTAACATTTACTGTTTTGCAAAAGGGATTTACTTCAAGGATATTGAAAAATTCCATTGGTGTTTAAGAGGAGTAGCAATTGTGACCCTCTATAAATTAAAATGCTTGACCCTGCTATATGATATAGATGATCCAAAGTATTTCACATGTTCAGATCAGTAGAGGCAGAAACAAAACCTCCTTATGAAGGTGTGGTATTATGTTCACACAAACATCCGCAAGGGCTATGAAGGTTTACAAGGGTTAGCTATTTAAAGCTGAGACTCTTCAGCTCACGTGTAGCCCCGAAAGCTTCTTTGGGAATGTATAAGGTTGATTATAAAGGTCTACCCTCGCAGATCATATTGCCATGAAAGGACATGTGGGCCACATTCAGAGCCGCTAATATAGCACTTAAGGAGGACATTGGTGCCACTGTGATGTCAAAGTTCAAGAGCTTCATGAGCCCTTCGGACCACCTACAACCTGAGGCTGCTAAATCCTAGCATCCTGTGTATTCAAGGGAAGAAAGGGTTATGAAACCTAGGGTAAAATCCTGGAGTAGACACCCTGAGCATGGCCCATCACTGGTCTTCTGAGATCCCTGCAGGGCAGGCTGGGATCATACAGGGACTCAAGGTCCAGCAGCCCCACTGCTCCTGAATGTAATGCCATAGTAGTGGTGGCACCTAAGACAAGTGCCTGTAGCAAAGAGTTTGCTTAGCTGAGATGACACAATGCTCTTTCTAGGCCAATATAAGCCAGGACCTTGCAATCTGGCATACAGAAACACAGAATGGTAGGAGTTGGAAGGGACCTCTGGAGATCATCTAGTCCAACCCCCCTGCCAGAGCAGGGTCACCTGGAGCAGGTTGCACAGGAACGCATCCAGGCGGGTTTTGAATGTCTCCAGAGATGGAGACTCCACCACCCTCTGGGCAGCCTGTGCCAGTGCTCTGCCACCCTCCAAGTAAAGAAGTTCCTCCTCATGTTTAGGTGGAACTTCCTATGTTCAAGTTTGTGCCCGTTACCTCTTGTCCTGTTGCTGGGCACCACTGAAAAGAACCTGGCCCCATTCTTCTGACACCCACCCTTTAAGTATTTATAAGCGTTGATAAGATTCCCCCTCAGTCGTCTTTTTTGCAGACTGAAAAGACCCAAATCCAAGCTCTGAAGAGCCCATGATGCTGTTGAATGAGGACACCACAGTAGCAACATAAGCACAGCAGTCTGCATGGCCCATGGTGCCTGGGACCCCTAACCCTGCAAACCTCTGACCCTTGAGAGGATCTACAGACATGCAGGACAAGGCAGATGACGTGGTGTATCTCAATTGCAGGCTCACTTCCGGAGATTACAAATCTATACACACAAATTGAATACTGTGGCCAGTAGTAGGAAGGGTGCTGGACTGGGGATTGAGGGTATCTATCTGAATTCCCACCTCTCACTCTTTGAATGAATGTAAGAAGCTGCTTTGTGTGTTGGTTTTTCCCATCACCAGCATGATGACACAGATCCATACCTCCTTTTGGGAAACTGACGTTTAGGATGTCATCATCATAGTTGCTGTTTTCTTTTCCATGGCCACTGCTTACCGTAGCTCTTGTTTAACATAGCCATGGAAAGAATGCATCCTGCACAGCCACGGTAATATCACGGTCACTGTTTGACCTGCTTGAAAAGGGGTGCAGAGCTCACACAAGTTCCAGTGATGCAAAATTCAAACCTGTGAGCAGAGTTATCCCAGCTCCGTTAAACCAGTGCACCTTAGTTAGGCACAGAGCAAATTCTGAGTGCGATGCAAAATTCCCAAATTTGTGTGCTTTGGCTTCTTAGATGTAGGCTGACGTTTGGGGTTTTTTAAGAAGAAAGCTTGCCAGTTTCTCTCAGCCTTAGTCCCACTGCTGAATCCAATGTACCTCAAACCATTAAGTGTAAGAAGGCAAAAAGGTAACAGAACTTTGCTACTGACTTCAGACCAAGAACAATTTAGGATATAAGTTTTCATGTCATATTTTTACATGGGTGAATACTTTTTTTCTTTTTACTGTGCATTTACTGTACATGTCACAGCTTTTGCCTGTGACATGTTTTAGTTCTAACCCCTTTAATATTCCCATTATAAAGAAGCAGCAAAGATGGCTTATTGTGAACAAATTTAGTAGAAATATTCATAAGAAATAACAAAAATGTTCTGTGACTAATGAAAGCATTTGAATTAGCTATCCAGATGTCTAATCAGTCCGGCTAATAACAAGTTTGCATTTGTCTGAAAACTCAAACTATTGAAGTACAGTCAGTGTGATGGAGGTGTGTGAAGTTTTGTTTAAATTCTTGGCTCCTGCAGGGAAAAACTGTCTCTTTGGATTTGTGTACATCTGTTTCTATCTGAAACTAAAATCCAAAGAAACAGGAGCTGGAACAGTTTTTGGTGTTGATTCAAATGGCGCCTGAAAAATCAGGTCAGTTCTCCCTGGATCAGTACCAATTTCACTATTTCCAGTCAAAAAAAGTTATGATGCGTGTTGTTAAAATGTTCTTGAATGGGACTGCATAAAAAAGTGCAGCGTCAAGCCCATTCTTTTGGACTTGCGTGCTACCCATGGAGAGATCGCACATAAATGCTGCTAACAAATTTGCCCTTTGCGACCTCATGCTGTGAAGTTACCACAATAATTAAAAGAGTTCCTATATCAAATAACAAAGCCCTTTTTTTGACTGTGGAATGTGTAATGTTTGTAGATTTTCCTCTCCAGTAAGCTGTCAACATTTTCAAAGGAAAACAGGAAGACGTCTAGTGGGGAGATCACAAGGTAGGGAGTCAGGAGGTCTAGGTTTATTCCTGGCCCTGTCACCATCACAGTACGTGATGCACGGCTCCTCTGTGCTTCATTTTCATCATCTGCCACCCAACAGCGCCGTTCCTTATGGACTTTGTCTGGGCTGTGCTCTGGGTGCTGGGGGCCATTGGGAAAGCACCGGTTGCAGGAGGTGTTCACAGTCATCCAGAGGTGCCGAGCACATCTAGCAGTGTGAATTTTCAGCAAACATCGACTGCCTCTGAAAAAAAAAAAAAGGTCCAGTTTTTTGCCTCTCTGAAAAGTTCAGCTGCTTTGCAGGGAATATTAACCACTTTCCCATGAATGCATGTACTGGCCACGAAGGTGCCATTATAATAGTTGTCATTTAATCCAATGTTTCTCTTAAGCAATAAATTTTCAGCAACAATCCAATAATATTTCCATGGGATCCCAAATGGCTTCTTTTTTTTTTTTTTTCTTTTCTTTTTTGAGGCTGAATTAACAGTTACGTAATATAAGGAGATTTTTTTTTTTCCTTGTGCTTCATAAATGATTTTTTGTTAGGCACAGTGGAAAAAGAACACCATATAACAATTCAAAATGAAGCCATCTGTCTTTGTGTCCATCTAACAATGTTAACAAATATCCCACATCTAAAAGAAATATGAAGCACTATTTCTGTGCTGTGTTCATTTACTTTACTTTGAAGGACCATAGCACATACATACATATTTTAAGTGAGGCACATATTGCTTCATTTTTTCCGCAGCGTTTCATTGCTTCTTTGCCTGTGTCTCAGCAATCTTGCCCTCCATTGTGGTGAGCCTTAAAAAATAAGATGCACAAATTCTCCCAGCCGTGACCTTACCAGGTCAACTACTTCACATGAGGGGAAAGTGGAAGGGAACTGCAGTTATCACCAGGATGCAGCTATGCTATAAGTTCATGCCCTTAATTTACTTCCAAGTAACTTGTTGGCTTGTCCCATACCCTGATGGGTTTATGCTTGCAGCATGCGAGTACATTGGATGATGCAAGATAAATATGCTCCCATATGAAAAATGTCTCTCTGTTGGCATTTTGATATTGCTTGTGGGAAGAAGAAGAAAAGAGCAGAAGGGATTTCAAGCTTAAATTCATGCTACTGGGAAAGTCTTACAATTAGTCTACACCCAGTGTTCCTTAATGTGTGGTCTCCAAGACATCAGAAGGGAGACTGTGAAACAATTGCGAAAAAATTAAAAAAACACCCGCACGCACACACATTCCCACAGATGCAAACAAGGAAGCAGGCAAAAGGGGAGAAAATAAAACTAATCAATGGGTTTATGAAGCCTAGCCTTGGTATTTGGTTGTAGTGAAAACTATTTTGGCAACACTGTGCAAGGTGATCCTCGGACTTCTTTTTTTCCCCCAACCCTTTAGGTGGTACTTCAGTAAGGAGAACTGATAAACACTAGCAAACACCTTTAGTGAAGACAGAGCTTTCGCCAATAAATGGAGCTTTGTGTTCACACAGTAAAAGGACTTCACAGAACAACATCACAGAGTTTGTGGAGATAAATCTGTTCGTTGGGGAGTGCTTATTTTTATGCTCCTTTCTGATAAGACATAGGCCAACAGAACTTCAGTGGCCTTCCACCACAAGAAGGTAGGCCACCTTTGATGAAATAGCTGTGCTAGGAAGTGAAGATGGGCATCTCTGTAGCTGCAACTGTACTTTGGTTTGGAGGGAATTACATCCCTCTTGGATACCTCCTGGTATATAATGCAGCAAACTGCCCCTTGCGTGAGCACAGAGGACGGGCAATGTCCAAGGGCTTGTGCTGCTTGTGTGGCTCCTCCACCCCTCTGCTCCCACCTCTGAAGGAAACTGCAGGTGACAGACGGTAGGAAATACAAAAGAGCTTCTACAGGGCAGCTGTCTCACTCTCTGCACCTCTTCAGGCCCAGGACTGACACAGCTGAGCGAGCAGAAGTCCGGAGGACAGCCAAGCTTTAAGTCAAATAAATAAATAAATTAACGAAACGTTTATATTTCCAACACCTAATTTACATATAGCACCCACTTACAGAAACACTTCTGAAAAGTATCATTTGAGCCGCTCGAAGGATGAGAACAGTTTGGCATATACATCAGCAATCGCAATTTGTTGTCCCTGTTTATAAAAAAAGAAGAAAGAGTCCAAGGAGCCTCTTGCCTTCAAAGACGGGGGCCGGGGGCAGGCACCGGCAGCGGTGGGACTCCCACAGATGTGAATGGGCTGTGTACCAGGCTACAGGCTCTTGTTCTGGGGATCCCGATGTTTGCATGCACGCACACTCGTGCTTAGCTGATGCAACTCTGCTGTTACTATCAACAGCTTTGCTTCTTCTTTTTCATGACCATCTGCGATTTTGACTCATTCATTCCAAAACCGCGCAGCTAACTCTGCCCAGCTATCTAAAATTAAAGACCTTAGCTGATCTTAGCTGGCTTTTCCTTTTCTATTTTTTTTTTCCCCTTACTGTGGTTTCATTAAATTCTGCCCTCCCTTCTGCTCTCGTGACTGAGAGGAGCTCCTGCAGGTGTCCTAACACAGGGGAGAAGAGCCCAAAATTCCTGTACGGTGCCATCTCTATGTAGGCTAACATGCCTGAGAGACCATTGAAATCTTCTGTGTCTCTGCCTGAGACTTTCTCTTCTCCTCAGCTGTGGTGACACAAGTGTTTTCTTTGCCATTAGCTCACCATGTGGGAATCGGTGGCTTAACATGCATAGCAGTGCAGCAAAAGTTTAGAATACGCTACAAAGCTTAACGACAAAAATATGTGTAGAATCAAATAAATCAAAATCTTACTTTTGGACTGGTTTTTGTGGGCGGAAGGTCGTTCTTGCATTTCATTTTAAAGCCTTCATTCATTCCTGCAATAGAAAGCTATCTGTTTTGTTTCTAATTTGGTCAACTTCACACAGTTCTTCACATGCAACAGTCTGTAAAAGGCAAAAACTACACTAACCATTAGACAATAGATTTAAGATATCTCATTAATATCTTGTTCCTTTATCTGAGATATTTTTTAAAATATATGATGTTTACAGTTTGACAGAAAGTAATGTCTTTTACTCATTTTACAGGGCTTAGCACCAGGGGGCCCCATCAAATGGGTGTCTCTTAATCACACAGCCAAGCAGTTAAGCTGAAAAAGATGATTCTTTTTAACATAAACGTACAAAAATATGTCTTGCCAAGGCCTCCCAGTATGATGTAATACAAAAAATATATATAAACATAGGAATTATTCAGTGAAGTTTTGCAACCTTGACAAACTATCCATCATAAGATGGATCTTTTTAGTGAGAGGGAAAGTTAATCTTCGCATGAGAACAGAGCCATTTTCAAAGTAAAATAAGTGAAAAGGGGGCTGTATTTGTTCACAAGTAGCTCAGATTTGTATAGACCTTGAAAAAGCTGCAAACAAAGCAAGCCTGCTGAATTTTGCATCAACATGTGGAGAACTGCAGTAGAAACATTAGGGCTGGTACGAATGGAGCGGGAATGGGAAGGTCAGGGTGGGCTACCACCCGAAGCAGCAGCAGGGGAAGGTTTATGAGCGCAACAGCTGCCAATGGTGGCTGGATTAGCAGCCCATGAAAGACCCCACCTGATCTGTGTGCGGCTTCCCAGGACACCCAGACTGGGAGACACAGAGGTGGGACAGTCTGGAGTAACTAATGACTCTCAGCTCCTCAATGGTAGGAAAGAGGCACATACAAAACCAGATCATTGTCACCAACCTAAGAAGAAACCAGGAGATGTGAGGAGGACTTTCATAAGTGGCATCCCTTGTCCTGCCTGCCAGGGAGTCCTCACCAGACCACCTGGGTACTCACATCTGGATGCCTGAATGCATTGATTTGGGTGTATACCTCTGCTGGTGCTGGTCAGCATCAGAATATGGGCACAACTGTGTGAGTATGAATTAAATTTGTTCAGTTTTTCAAATAAAATCACCTTCTCCTCTATACAGCTTTGCCTTTATCTTTGCTAGATTGTCGCTAGTGTTGCAGCATTATTTCCTACACATGTGTGGGAATTCTGGTTTTCAAACAATGGGGCGCCTTGTTATGAATCAGCGATGACTCTGCCGCCTGCTTCCAATGAGCACGGGCAGGTTCCAGCACAATTTGCCTCTAATACGGATACAAAGAGGAGTTACGCATCCAAACCCATCATATGTTTGCTTAACTGTGTTGGATTTGTACAGCTTTCCTTTCTGCCAATAAAATACAAAAAAAAGGTAATCCTCTCAACATGCAGTGAAATCCTGGCTCCGCTGAAACGAGTGGCAGATATCCCATTGACTTCAGAAGGGCCAAGATTTCAGTGACGGCTTCTGGTCTTCCAAGCTGTTGAATGTGGAAGTTTAAAGCGAAGGATGTCCGTAAAGATGCCACCTTAGCAGGCTTTCTAGGGCTAGCACCATCAGAAAGAGCAAAAGTAGTAAAACTGCTCTAAAAAGAGCATCTTCAAGGAGCAGTTGAAGTTCAAGCAGCTACCTAATAGCTTTTAAAGAACTAAACAATACTCGCTCAAGTAAATAGGATCTTTTCCATTGACTTTAATGGCAGCTGAGTCCACCTCTCAGGAAACAAGCAGCAATATCTACATCCATGTCTGCATATGTCCTTGAAATCTGTTCATTTCCTTCACACACAGGTTTTAATAAACTGCCATCCTGTCTTAGAATAGTACCTAAAATGCTGGCTGACTTTTCCACCAAAATATTTGCTAATGAAACAGTGCTCTTTTAATCAAAATTGAAACATTTTAAAATATTTTTTAAAAAAGAAATTTAAAACATTTTAAAAAATGAACTCTGCCCCCAAATGCTTTCACAGCACAAACGCTGACTATTTCAAGAAAACAAACTGCATCATACATTATGAAACTTCGTTTTGGCATTCTGAAATTATGTTCCTATTTGTCTTGTATTCGTTTTTAAATAATTTCTATAACTTATGGCATGTTATACACTACTGCAGATGGCACATGACAACATAGCATAATGTCGTACTGACTAACATCATAGCTGAACTATTTTATTCCCTTACTGGGTGGTACTATCTTTTAAAATCATGACTGTGTGCTGCTGTCTGAGACTGAATGAAACCTCTTTCCTTGATCACGGTGTCTCCTGGGTTTTTTTGCAAAGAACTGGTATGTTACTCCCGTCCAAGTATTTCCTGTTTGTATTGGACCTGAACAGTCTGATAAACTGTTTCAACTCAACAGAAACCGGGGACAGTTACATCAAGAAGATAAAATGCTTTAATGGGTAGTAAACAGAAGCTGAACTTCATGATATTTTTCAAACAATAGAATAAAATATAGTCTCATTGAAGTCATAAACTGATTTAAAAATACTAAAACCGGTATAAAGTAATATCAATATAAAAATGTAAAAGCACAAAATAAGAAATACAGCAAACGTTTAAAAAATTTAAACCAAAATTTCAAACTCCAAAAGAAAACTTGCCATTTCCTAAATAGATAGTCTTTCTTTAATTTCTGTACCATAGGATGTAGGGAAAAAAGATTTCAAACATAATTTCTCTTTTGATTAAGAATAAAACATTTTCAATGGCAAAATTTCCTGAACACATAAATTCCATGCTTTGATCAGGACTGGTATTTACACAAACAAGTTAGAAGAAAACTTCTCTTTCCAAAATGCACCACATGGATATAATACAGCATGAGTCCAAGCATTTAATCAAAACTGTTTAAATTCAGAGTAGTATTAATAAACCATGAAGGAATTCAGTCATTGTTCCAATATCAATTCATATATCATCACTATGTACAGTGTAAGATTATATATAGGTTTCTTAATAGCCAAAAATGCTGCCCATCAGCATAATCGGGAAGCACAAGTCAAAGTAAAGCCGTGTAATTATATACGAACTATTTCAGTTCACTCTTGCCAAGAAAAACATTAACAAAAGTATTGGCTGCATGACCAATTAATTCCTGCAGAAGGATTAGCGCATCGGACCATGAACGAGGCTCTTCACCTGTGATCTCCCAGCTCCCCAGCCCCACGTTGGCTGCACATCTGTCCAGGCTTGGGTGTAAATGAGATCAGACATCGGTTGTTGACAGTTTATAGGACAGTTAAAGATGTTCAGTTACCAGAAAACCCACAATCACAGATTATCAGCAGCAGGAGGAGGAGAGAGTAGCTCTGAAGTCATTCAGCTGATTCTGTATCACCAGGATCTACAACCAAGTGAATACACCTGAGTATATCAGTCGTAAGGGTGTTTTGCATGACTAGCATAAAGTTGCCATAGAACTAGTAAGAACAGAGACTTTAATGTATAATTTAAAATGTCACAAAATTATCCACTCAATAGGGTTCACCTGGACACATACAGGTTATGAACTTTCAGCTTTCATGTTCGTTCTTTGCAGTTATTGGTTGCAGTCTTGTTTTCACAAGGCTTTTCAGATTCAGAGTCACCTTATAAACGCTTCAACACTTACAAATACTTAAAGGGTGGGTGTCAGAAGAATGGGGCCAGGCTCTTTTTAGTGGTGCCTGGCGACAGGACAAGAGGTAATGGGCACAAACTTGAACATAGGAAGTTCCACCTAAACATGAGGAGGAACTTCTTTACTTGGAGGGTGGCAGAGCACTGGAACAGGCTGCCCAGAGAGGTGGTGGAGTCTCCATCTCTGGGGACATTCAAAACCCACCTGGATGCGTTCCTGTGTGACCTGCTCTAGGTGACCCTGCACTGGCAGGGGGGTTGGACTAGATGATCTCCAGAGGTCCCTTCCAACCCCGACCATTCTGTGGTTCTATGATTCTGTGTTTTGGTAAGAGCAACCCATTACGAGAACTGCCACCACCTTGAAAAAAGCTTCCAGTGGTATAAAATGCTGCAGCCTACTTGGTTAGCACAGTGAATGACACCCCAATGCTGTATTCTTCACATTTTAGCCCCACCACATAAGAAATCCATTTCAAGATTTCTTGTCTGGTGATCAGATGCCCACATAGCTACGTCAGTGGATGAATTCATCTCCTGCATTTATCACCTCCTACAGCAGTTGTGTTTCTGGGGTGACTACCAAAGTCAGCAAAGAAGCTCCAAAGTGCAGAAAATGGAGGCCCCACAGAAGCAGTCTTCTTCTAGTTCAATGGAAATGCTGGGTCATGGCCATGCCACGTTACACAGGACTATGTATTGTACCTGGTATCAGCGCAGAGAGGATTTTCAGATTTTATGGATTTAAGGTTGAACTGGGACTGGAATCCATTCTGAGAAGACGTAACAAGAGTTACAGGCTCCCTATTTTTCCAAACAACTTATGCAAAACTCGTGCTTGTGAGTTACCTTAGCTCCAACAGTTCCTCACAGGCAACTAGTACGCCCAGCAAATGAATTGCCATCAGTGGAAACTGGGCTGTTACTGACTTCACTAGGATCAAGATGATATTAGTGCTCTGCTGTCTTTCTAAATGCATAACTCTCCTCACCTCAAACACTGTAACACCATTTATTTTGAATAAAAGAAAAATGGGGCTTTACTGTAATTATTTCCTTTTTTTTAAAGCTTGGAGCTACGATGTTAAGGAAGTGAATACATGGCAAGCCCAGATAAGCACCCAACTGTACAGCTAAAAAGACTGGCATTGGGGTCCCATTGTTAGTTGGGACATTTGTCAAGTACCATCCTCCAAATGCTTATACATGTTTAGAGCCTGGCTGTCCGTCAGTTCATCCCGGTTGTCACTTCTTCAGGAAGATGTCGAACACTTTTTCTGCAATTGGAGGTTGCACTTCCACCTCCCTTTCCTTCACCCCAAGGCTGCGAAAAGGTCCGAGGCATCATGAAGGATTACCCAAAAGCAGTTAGTCAGAAGGAACTCGCTCCCTGCAGGAGAGGGAAATGAGAGGTGGCTGCAGTTATGGCCAAGACTCCATTAGCTGACTGTATTTGCTGGCAGCAGCTCGGTTCCTCTCAGGCAAGGTAATGTTTGTTCCTGAGGCCAGCAAATACAGCCAGTTCTCACCCTCATCCCGGGAGGCACCAAGCTGCTGCTGAATCAGGGTTACACAAAGACGAATGGGTCCAATGGGAAGGGGCAGGAGACAGCTCACACTCATAAAATGAGAATCACAGAGTTAAAGTATTACTGAAACGACAAAAGCCATCTGCACTTTGGAAGGTCCTTCTATCAGCAGAGCCTGGGAAGCCTCCTTTCCCCCCAGTAATTCCTCTTCTATATCATCCAAACCTCAAATTCCTCTCTGGAAGTGAATGTGGATGGGGCTACATTTCCCTGTGATTGTTGCCGAATGACTCAAAACTTTTCCCTCCCTTTTCCTGTGAGACCAAGGGGCTACATCAGCCACCAGCAAAATTTTGCATTCTGTGTTTTAGTTCTGTGAAAGAAGTAGCCAAGAGGACATGAAAATGGCTCACAAGTTTCAGCTTGCTTTAATTGCAAACACAAATACTATCAATATGTAAAATACAATACAATAACATAAAGTTAAGCTCTTTGGCTGGGTTGAGGGAGGCTTGCAGGGGTAAACAAAAACTGTACAGCTCCGTAGCAGATTTATTCACATGTCCTAACTTTACTGCAATGTGTACTATTGCTTCTATGAGGCAGCAAACTGCCTTGAAGCACCGTTGCTGTATTGCCACAAACACCCCACACCTAATGTACATTAATCTGGGCCTATCTCCAGCAGGTTCTTCTTAGGACTTGTCTGGTAAGGTCAAGGGAGAGAGGACTACTGTCAGCAGCACCCTGTAGTCTCCAAGCTGGACCCACTGCTGACTGTAGCCATGCCAGCAGATGCAAGGCTGAGCAATGACATCTTTGCCTTGGTCTTCACCAACAAGGTCTCTCAGGCCTGTGGCTAGCAGCAATGGTCAGGGAGAAGGGAAACTCAAAAAAGGGGTAAAAGAATTGAGTCAGTGGTTTCTTGGGAAACTTTGATGTATACAAGTCCATGGAACTAGACAGGGTTTGTCTAAGGGTCTCAAAAGAGATAGTTTATATCATTGTATTATGTTGTTGCAAATCATCTTTGTTATCTCTGCAAGGTCATGGAGATCGGGGGAGGTTGCCAATGCCTGGGGAAAGACAACTGTCGCACCCATCTTCAAAAAGGGCAAAAAGGACAATCTGGGAAACTACAGGCCAATAAGCCTCATTTTGGTCCCTGGGAAAATCTTTGAGCAAGTCTCACTGGCTTCAGGGCAGATGAAGGAGAAGGTGTTAAGTGGGAACCAAGGGTAAATCATGCCAGACCAGCCTCGGTGCCTTGTGATGAAATGGCTGGACCTGAGGATGAGGGGGCAGCAATGAATGTCACTTACATCACTTTTAGGAATGCTTTTGATGCAATCTCCCAACAGAAATGTTTTGAAATTCAAGAACAAACTACAGTTTTCTGCTCCTGGGATGGGCTGACCTACTGCAATGGGACAGGCTGGTTACTGAGTGCCTGGGGAGCAGCTCTGCAGGAACGGCTGTGGGGGCTGTGGAGGACAGTGAGATGAACAGGATCCAGGAGTGCACCTTGGCAGCTTGGCAGGTGATAGCAGCTTCCTACGGGGAGGTTAGGGAGAACTTGGAGCAGGGCTCTTCACAATGGGTGGGAGGACGAGAGACAACAGGCATGAGTTGAAACAAGAGAGGTTCAGACAGGATATAAGGAGAAACTTTTTCAGCCTGAGTACATCCAGGCAGGGGCACCAGTTGCCCAGGGAGGTTGTGCAGTCTCCATCCTTGGAGGTTTTCAAGACCCAACTGGACAAAGCACTGAGCAACCTGGTCTGCTCTCATAGCCGACCCTACTTGGAACAGGAGGGTAGACCAGAGACCTCCTGAGGTTCCCTCCAACATAAATGACTCTGTGTTATAATTTTTCTATCCAAGTGATTTTTGTTCTCTGATACTTCTGCATATATTTGGGTATTTGTTTCTTTGCAAGTACTTTGACAACATCCATTTAACGAATAGAAAAATGTAACTTTATTACCCAGGGAAGTATCTCAAGGGGAAAAAAAGAACATTATGAGCAGACCAGCTGCCTGTTACTAATTTTGGAGCATGCTTTTAAAAGTCTAATGCAATACAAAACTAGTAAACCTCCTAAACTCAGAAAATTAAATGGCAACAGAAGAGCTAAACCCCTCCACTTAAACCTATAAACAGCCCCCAGGAACAGTGGTCAGGTGGCGCCTCTGGTGCCTTCTCTTGTTTTCCTTCCCCTGGGCAATGTTTCTTGCTTGCATTGCGTAAGACACTTGGGCTGAACACAGTGTCTGCTGCTGCTCCGTGCTTCACGCTCCTCCCTGCTCTTGCGGTTCTCCATTGACCAAGAAACCTGAGATCTCCAGATCATAAGGGAAAAGTTTGAAGGAACAGGTGTTCATATACTTGGTCTGCAGCTCATGCTGATTTTGGCACGTTTTGGCCAAAAATTGCTCTGTCGACAAGCTTACCTGGTCTTTTTCTGTGAAGGAAGCAGTATTACCAATGACAGCATGAAAACTCTGCACTTTAAAGTTTTATTTTATAAATGTGTAGCAGAATCATTCCCTCTCCGTCCCAACTGTCCCTGCAGTAACAAGAGAGACAGTGAGTAATATGGAGCTTTGCTCTTGGTCTCCGTGCTTTTGCCTCTCTGGGAGGCGGAGCGCTGGCGGCCTCGCTGGGCTGTGTCAGCAGCAGCAGATGTCTTGTTGCCAGAGCATAAGGCAATTTTTTCAATCCCAATACTCCGCTGTAGCACCTGCATTGAAATGGGCTAGTAACAGCTTTTGTTTGCTGAGCTTTAAACTGAAATGCCTGGAGTATCCTTCACACAAGACTGTGCAAGCCAGCTGCGTGCTGAGCAGTCATCTTCCAAGTAGGGAAAAGGATGGTCTACATTCTGCCTTGGAAGGTCTGAGTGGCTAATGCTGAGCTTGGAAGCACCAGCTGAAGGCTGTAACTCGTTGCTCAGGAAGGCTTGTAGGTATTTTTACGTAGATCTCAGAGAGATATGGATGCACATATCTCATTTCTCATAAATTTCTCAAGTAGAGAAAACTGAATTTTCTATTGGGAAAGAAACATTTGTAGGGCTTTTAGAAGACCCGACAGCCTGGAGTGACCAAAGAAAGGTCAAAATCAGCTTGTTCCCTTGTGTCCTCTCCATAGACATCTCCAATCACATTTTGGATTATATCTTCCCTTTACAGGGTTGCATGATAGATGGAAGATTAAAATCACTGGCCACCATGGTCATTCTTTCTTCATTCCTCAACTGGTTTTGGCCTTTCAGTAAAATTACCCAATACTTTCCATTATAAGGACCTTATAGCTTTGCCAAAGTTCAGTCATTCTAGCTGTAATTTCTCCTGCTGGCTGGATGCCTCTGGCTGATTTTGTTTGGACTTCTTTTGATAATTTTTTTGGAAAATTTTCAGACATTTCCAAGAAAGAACCTAGGCGGAAATGTGTATATTGTTGTCTATGTCAAAAACTTGTAGACATTTTCTTTTTAAAACTCTCGTTTCCCAGGCATTGAAGCACAGTCCTGAAATATGGTGGGTAAATGATCTTTGCGCCTGGAATGGCCTTTTCTCTTTCCCAGTGGAAATCCACACAGTGTAGAAGCAAGATGTCAACGACAGATTTGTGTAGTGAAGAAAACTTTAAGTCTTTAAGAGTCCTGCCTCACTTGCTGTAAAGGCCAGAGAAAAGGCAAAAAAGAAATTTTTATTTTCAAAGCTGGTGGCTTCAGTACTAGAGAAGAAGACTCTGACTCTGCCAGGCAGTGGCTAGGTGGCGTGAGAAACTGCACCGGGTCTGGTTGAGGTGGAGTTCTTTTTCTTCACAGCAGCCCGTTCTTTTTCTTCACAGAAGCAGCACTAAAACACAGTGCTGTGTTTTAGATTTGTGACCAAAACGGTGTTGATAGATAACACACCGATGCTTTTGCTACTGCTGAGCAGTGCTTGCACAGCATCAAGGCCTTCTCTGTTTCTCACCCTGCTGCCCTAGTGAGTAGGATGTGAGTAGGCAAGAGGTTAGGAGGGGACAGCTGACCCAAACTGACCAGAGAGATATTCCACACCATATAACATCATACTCAGCAATAAAACAGGGACGTTTTTTTCCAAAGTGGCTGCTGCTTGGAGACTGGCTGGGCATCGGTCTTCTGGTGGGAGGTGATGAGTGATTGCCTTTGCAATCCATTGGGATTTTTTTTCTTTTAGTTTTTCTCCCCGTTCACTTATTAAACTGCCTTCATCTCGACCCACAAGTTTTTCTCACTTTTGCCCTTCCAATTACCTCCCCCGTCCGTCTGGGGGACAGTGAGTGAGCAACCGGGTGGGGGCTGAGCTGCCACGGGTTGGCCTCAACCCACCCCAGCAACTCACCAACATCCAGCTCGTCCCAGTTTGTCACTACCCATGTTTTTTTCCACAGTCCTGATAGGAACCCAATGGTATCATTTGCAGAAGGGCTGAGTACTCATCACTGCCATGGAAGCCAATGGGATCTAACCTTCAAGCGTGGAAAATACTGTGCGTGACCGCAGCTGGATCGCCGGGTTTGTGCTATCAGCAGCACACCGAATGTCCCGACCTCTCAATCATCCGCATGCGGGATTTGGCTCAGAGTATGCCAGCATTGCCCTTTCCAGGTTTCATACACATGGAAATCGGGGAGAGGAAGGGCAGAGGCAGCATCATGGGTAGCTGAGTCTTGTGGGGCTGCGATGAGGACTTTTAGCTGGGTTTGCGAAGTGGAAAGTGGAAGGTGCCCTTGCGTATATAGTGTAAACATCAACTGTAACACTGAGAAATCATAGCACTTCAAGCGATTCACTTCTTATGAGACGATAACTTTTAACTTCAATCTTACTGTGGCTCAGTCCTATAAAATGGAGGTAATAATATTCCTTATCGCTTGCAAACTGTAATTAACATTTGTGAAATATATAAAGGCTACCCTGATGACAGGCATAGAGGAAATCAATAATTTTATCTTCAGCACAGAGTGTGCATGTTGCAGTGAATGAGACCTAGAGGAACAATGAAGAGAAGATAAAATATTGAATGGGTGCTCACTAAATGGGTTCGGTCCCTTCTCTGTTCTGAATATAAATGGAGTTACTGGAGAAAAATGAATACATTTTATAAACTAACTACATAGTATAAACTAACATTCATATTAATACTTTTTATCAGTAGGAATAACTATGTCTCATCAATAATTCCAAACATACCCAGGTAAGTTAAGGTCCCATGGGAAATCTTTGTCCTGGCATTTCCTAGCTTGTGAGTGCTCGATTTCACCACCTCGGTAATGTTCTTTGACAACAATTATTTGTGTGTGGTATTTATGAAGTCTGACAAAATGCAAAAGACGTGGGATCTCTCCAAAGATTTCATTAATATTTCCAGTGAATATCTAATGCCCTGTAATCTACCTGAAAGAAGACAGAAATACTGCATCAGAAGCAGCTGTTGATAATATGATCTCAGAAGCAACACAAAGGGACTATTATCACTACCTACCTTTTGGTTCACTTGTTCCTTTTGAAGTCTGTTTACTCTGAAAAGCAGAACCAATGTAAACCTGGTAAAGATGACTAAAAATACTTATTAGAGTGGCTATCTTTTATTGTCATTATGCCCCAACAAGCAAAACTTCAAAGGTTCAACATTCTCCATGGACAGTAATTTACATAAATTACAGATGTGTTCCATATAGTTAGCAAAATACTTTACAATTGCAATCATGATGTTCCCTGATTTTCAAAGTTTTTTTCTGTACTTTTTGGGTCAAACTCAGAGCTGAAGGTTGTAATTTAATATTCCCCTGGACCTACTTACACCCACTTGTTGAAGCGTCAGGGAGTCCTGGTGGGTGTAACTCCCAGGCTGAAGAGCCAAAATACATTGCAATAATGTTAACTTAATGTAGGGAGGATTCACTGTCTTTTTATTTGCTTTTCTTGCTGTGCTCGTCTCCTGTGGCCAAGCAGTATATAAGCCATACTCACTTAGCCTCTGTGTGACTCTTAGGTCTGCACTGCAAAAGAAGAAGTCAGGAAGACTAGATGACCTTTAAAGGTCCCTTCCAACCCAACAAATTCTATGATTCTATGATATATGATGCGTTTGGACTTGCCATGTTGCCGTAACTAGCAAATCTGGAGAGCTGATGCATCTGAACCAAGCTGTGTTGGTGTCTGCAAGTAGATTACACCAGCTTCCACTCCCTCTAGTGCCAGATGGCCTTATGGAGACACCTCTGTGCATCATCTTACCTCTGGGAGAAGCTGCACAGCTAGACAGGAGTGTGCAGAACATGCCCGGCTGTCCCCGAACCCCAGATGAAATGCGTGGCATGTAACAACAGCAGAAGGATGCTCCTCCGGGCTCTCAGAGCCCAACTTTGGGTTCCTGCTTGCTGGCTGCCCCTGAAGATAACTGGAAACTGAACATCACTGGCATTTGGACAGTCTCAAAACATGGCAAGATCTTCACCTTCCCCCATCAACATGAACCAAACCCTGGCCAGTATTGTTTTGACATACTCCAGCCAAAGAGACAACCCGGTTAGACCTCAGGCAATAGGAAACTATTTCTGAGGAAACCAGAATTATTTTACTGGGTGTGTTGAAAGAAACACACACTATGAACAAACAAAATGTTACTACTAATGTATAAAAATCTACTTCTGCAAGCATCCTAATAAAATTTGTCACTAATTATTTGGTCTTGGTTTTGCTGTCTTCAACATTTAAGCACTCTAGCAGTAATGGAATTACTTTTCATAATGTGAAATTTTGGAGTACAAAAGTCAATGTTTTATTGGTTTAAATATTCAGCAGACACAACAGCTACAATTGTTTTAGGCAATTTTGACAAAACACTGTGCAAGGAAATTGGTCTATAAATTGCCAGAATAAAATTTCCCAAACTTTCTGAACCAGAAATAATCACTCTTCATTCAAAATAGGAATAAAACCCGTAATGATGTGCTTCATCAAATATCAAAAATATGAAACAGTGGTCCTTAAATATCACCTGCAGGTAACTGTAATAGCTGCACTTTTAATTGCATACTGGCATTTTGCTTTTCTTTAAATTTAGTTAGGACAATGTGACTGTCCAGTCTATTCTAGAGCTGTCTTGTGTTTTCCTTCCAAGAAATCCAGTTTCTAAAAGAAAAAGGTGGCAGCAATTGAAAGACAAGAGAACTGGCGCATGGGCCTTTGCATGATCAACATCCAAACCATATCTAGAACGAGTCTGTATCTCTGAATAACTCTGGCATACTGAAAAGACAGCCAGGTGTTTTGAGGCTTTCAGAATCTCCTTCAGTTTCTCAGTTGATCACAAAACAGGAAAGGAAAACGAAAAACCCACCTCACTTGTCAGAGACAAGTCTAGCTAACTAAATACTTTCACATTATGCTGCTAATTACCCCGATTAAGAAAAGGCTCATCTGTGGATTTAACAAAATTATTAGCAAATAACTTCACCATTTGTTCAGGATCATTTACAAACTCATTACCCAGATCCAAGGATAATGTCTTCACTCTGGGCACATGTCCAAAATGGTCATTAACAACAATATGAAATTGTTGTGGAGGAAAAGATTTATCATTAAAATATGTTATAATACTCAACTCTTACTTTTCAAATGCACATTTTGTATTGAACCCAAATGGTGGTTACTTCAGACAAATGATCCTCCACATACGTTTCCCGTGTCAGAAGCAGTTCTCGTCAACGATGCATGCAATTCTTTTTCAGAATTTTAAATTTCATTATTGTCCTTTGTACTGCATGTTGTCTCAGGCAATGAGGAGGGTGCCAATCAAAAGAGAACGCCACGTGTACCTCCACGTGCGTGGACCAAGGCTTCCCGCGTCTCCAAGGCTTGCCAAATAGCCAAAGAGCTTGTGGTTGGAGAAGAGAGGAGCCATGCTGAAAAAAGCAATTGTAGGTTAGGCTGTGGGAAAGAGCCAGGTGAGGGTAATGGTCCGTTGTGAAGTGGAATCAAAGTGAACAGGAACTGAGCACATTACCTCTGGTTTTAGATCACTTCAGCAAAGTCTGCACAATTTATTCTGAAGCGCATACAGGGAGATTAAATTTCCATCTTTTTCTTTTGGATTACCGCTGGCTTTGAACATGTTTTGCAGAGTAAAAGTGAGTGCGAACCATTATAAATGAACTTCCTTGATATTCAAGAGAAGATGGTAGCAAGGAAAAAATGAACAACACACACGTCATTGGCAAGTGCTTAAAGTCACACTATAGCGCATCAACTGCAAAGCGCACACTTGGGTACCTTATTTCAGCATGTGATGAATAAATTGTAATAGCTCCATATAAACAAGCCATATTAAGCCAATATGTAAACATTTCTAAACAAGCATGATTTGTTTAGATCCTCTAGACCTTCTCTGAGTCTGAATCTGGCTGCAATGTGGGATCACTTTGTGACAGGCAGCCCGTTGCGGTAGGAAGCTGTTGTTATATTATTATTATTGGATGAAAAAACAGGCCTCACAATTTATGTCCTGAACGAGAGTAACAAAAAAGTCTGTAAAACGAATATTTCTGTAAAATTAGATTTCCCTAGAACGCAGTCTAAAGTTTCCTAAAAGTAAAAGAATATGAAAATATGCTTGAAACTTTTTCTAAGAAGATCAGTGGTTTTAACCAGAGAGGCAGTGTAATTGTGTTTGGCAAATTTCACCGTAGCTTTAAATGAAACTTGAAAAATGTAGAGTGTATAAAAAGTTCAAGCTTGTGAAGGCCCAGGACCGGACAATGCTAGTTACAAACTGCACCCTCTATTGTGTACTGTATTGCACCCTAAATATGTACATATTCTGTGGTTTACCTAGCTAGTAGGAATATCTCTTGATCCCCATGTGGTAAGAAATGGACATGAAGTTTCAGGTCTGGGAGGTCCAACTTCATGGCGAGCTTGTACCTAAGCAGAAATAAGAGGGGGAGTCTGAAAGTAGCACCTGATTTGGTTGTCCAGGGTCAGCACCTGTCTGAAACCCAGGCAGCGGAGGGAGGCTGGAGAGTGGCTGCTCTTGTTACCCAAAATCAAGTGTGCTGTGTTATCTGCACAGTAGCCATGGATGAAATTTGGGAGAACTGAGCTCAGTTTCTTTTCAGGCCACAGGTTGTGCCTCTGGGTGATTCCCAGCATCCTTGTGCCTGCGTGTCCTTGTGGGCAGAGCTAACAGGGCATAGGAAGAGAAAGGGAGAGATGCTCAAACCACAGGACAACCACACCATCTAACTCTGAGGAGCCCCAGTAAAGTGATCTAGTTCCACCCAGAATAAGAAACAGTTCAAACCTTGGGATCTGTGATGCCACTTCCAACAAAATATTCCAGGCAGGGTGGCTGGAAGAAGTGCCACGGGGACTGCTGTGTCTCTGTCAGCATTGTCCATGGCAGCACTGTCCCCCTGTACCTTCACCGTAGCCTGCCCCAGGAGACACCGGCAGCCGTACAAAAGGCTGCACCCCACAACGCACCTCCTGCAGGTAGGATGGGGTGTTGGAAACCGGGCTAAACATAAGGCAGGTCTCCTCCAGATGTAGTGGCTCAGACCATCACTTTCAGAGTGCTCATCCAACACGAGCTGGAAATTTGGGGAGCTGTTCATAGAGGCAACTGAAACACAGAGCGCTAAATCCGTTTACGGATGGAAAGGGACATGCTCTCACTGATTTTAAAAGCCAGTAATTCTAAACTATGCCTCTCAGTGGTTGGGGTGGGGGTTTGGGGGATCTAGAATTCTCCTGTTTAATCAAACTGGTTTTGATAAAGAGAGTATATGCTCGGTAACATCAATGACCCACTGATATTCAGCTCATGAAGTATGCTTGCTCAATAACCCCATCTCCATGAACCATCAACAATCTGCCTTCCCCTTCATTAATCCCAGGGTTGATACTGGTGGTGATAGTGTCTAACAGCTATACCTCCCTCTGGGGGACAGCGATGGGTCACTGGGAAGAAAAAAGGAACACTTACTTCAGAAACCAAAACATAAAATGCTTGTTTATCGAGGAAAGGTTTGACACATGAAGCAGTTCACCAGTTTCCTGAATTTCTTTACTAACACTAAATTTTTAAAGTAGTATTAGTAGAAGCTCATCAGCTGTTTAAATATATAACGTATTTATAAGAAATCCAATGTGGAATACAATTTACGCTATTAAAAGATAATACAGAAGCTCACTTTAGAAATATGAAGTGTTCCACTATGTCCACAAATTAATAAATATTTTAAAGTCACGAGAATGGAGCGAGATCTCAGGCCTAATGAATCAATAACCCTGTATGAATTCAAAATTACATTAATTAAATTAATTAATTACATTTCTTTCAATTAGTAAGGAACATGTTTTCCGCAGACACAGAAGTTCATTCATAAGTCTGCGATTTTTGGTTGCCATCCTTCAGTTCACTAAGGTTGCTGTCTGAAGAATTAGAACAGTGTTATCAATTACTGCTTTTGAGGAATTTTCTGAATTCCTGCACAGTCTGGCTCCTTGCACATTCCCTGATGACACAGGTTTAATGAAATGTTCTTCTTTTGTCTTCTTTTTTAAAGTGTTCCTTCTGCACTGTGTTTTCAAATAGAAGTACTTTTCCTTTGCAGAAATGGAGCTTCGTTATTGATTTCATCCAGTGCATGAGAATTAATGGAAAGATTCTTTCTTGGAAACATACTCATGGGCTTTGGGTCGGAGTTTTGATAGTTTTTAGTTTGGGAAACTGAATTATATTGATTCTTCAAAGCAAAAATTGTAAGTTACCTTGGGATCCAAAATAAATCACACAACGGAGAAAGCAATAAGCAAGAGCCGTTGTCCTAATCCATCCCAACACTACAGGACATCTGTAATTACCTGATGACTGTATTCAGATTTAAGTGTTTTACTCATGACTTGTATCAAAAATAGATATTCCAGTCAACTACCAGAGCGTAAACTAAAAGCTGAGTCAAGTCTCTTTGATATCTGAGCCCTGCTTTAAAGCAGCAATGGCTACTGCAGCTGGTATTCATGTATTTTTGGCAATCCCAAACTGAAGGTATTGCCTCCGAGTCAGCGAAACGCACTCAAGCAGACGTCAACTCAAGTCATCAGACCAACGGAGAGAATTCAGATTTCTAAATCTGTTCTTTAATTTTTGCTCTACAGGGGTTACTTTTTGTGGATTTAATCCTCCGTCCCTTGCTCAGGTGAAATCGTACCCGATAAGTTTTCGATGCTTTTTGACCTGGTGTTAAACTAATGCTGTAACACTGTACTATGACCTTTCTGGTACGCTATGGTCCTTACAGGAGCCACAGGCCCCCTGAAAAGACCATGTCATAGAAACATTGCTTTGGGGATCCCCACAGTCAAAAGACTGCAATACCTCTAATTGCAAATGCAAAATTGTGCATCTCCTCTCTGTGATGGGAAAGACTCTCTGGTGCCTCCACTACTTTGTCCGTTCCCAGAACACACCAGTGCACCAGTTCTGCTTCCTCAGCACTGACGTTAATAGTCGAAGCTGTATCATAGACACTTATCACCATCTTCACTAGCATAAAAATGGGTAGGTTTGCAGAAAATTAAAGCACGCCTTTCATGAAAACGGGAGCCTGGAAACAATCCATTATTCCTGGCAACATCCAGAACTAGAGAAATAAAAGACGACTGGCCTGTATATCCCTAATCCCACAAATATTTACACACATTCTTGTGTGCGTGCACTGCGCACAATCCCATTGAATCTGACGGGACCACTCACGGCGCTTCGTTTGGTGCCAGGGTGAACTTTGCACGTCCCGCAGCCTCTTCCCAACCGGTGTACGTGCACCCACAGCTCCGGGATCTCTCGTCTGGCGTGAGGCACGCTGCCGTGGCCAGCCCGGGCCGTGCGACCCTCACGAAGAGGACGGCTTTAGCCAAAAACCCCTGGGTGGGGAGGGCAGGGAGAGGGCCGTTCTCCCTGTCCGCGGCATCATGTCCGACCCAAGCTCCCCGGTCACCGGTGGGTGCCCTGCGACCCCCGCCCTGGGCTGCTCCCCACGGCCAGACCCTGCTGGCCACCCCCCCCCCCCCGCGCACCCCGGTAACCCCACGGGACGCGTCGGGGCGACCTGCGCGTCCTCCAGCCCCAGCCGTCGGCGGGACCCCGAGCCCTCCCCCGCCGCCCGGCCCCGGCCGCGGCCCCTTCCCCGGGGCGGAGGGAGGGAGGCGGGGCCGGGCCGCGGCTCGGCGGGGCCGGGCCGGGCCGCTCGGGGCTGGCGGCGAGAGCGCGGTGCCGCCGGCGGACTAGGACCGACGGCGAGCGGCGGCCGGGGCAGGGGCAGCGGCAGGGGCAGCGGCAGCGGCAGCGGCCGGGGCTGCGCAGCGGCGGGGGCGCGCCCGGCCCCCGGCATGGCCCGGCAGTAGGCAGGGAGCGCCGCCCGCTCGCCCGCCCGCCGCTCCCGGCGGCAGCCCCCGCCGCGCCCCGTCCCGTCCCGTCCCGTCCCGTCCCGTCCTATGTGACCCGCCCCGGCGCCAAGATGAAAGGTAGGGACGGGAGCGGGGAGCCCGCTGCGCCGCCCGCACACGTGTGCCGCCGGGAACCGGGCAGGATCGGCAGGGTGCGGGCAGGATCGCGGGAAGAGGGTGCAGGCAGGGAGCAGACGGCGGGCAGGGTGCAGGCAAGGATGTGTAGAGTACGGGCAGGGTGCAGGCAGGGAGCAGACGGCGGGTAGGGTGCAGGCAGGGATCTGTAGGGTGCGGGCAGGGTGCAGGCAGGATGTGTAGAGTGCGGGCAGGGTGCAGGCAGGGAGCAAACAGCGGGCAGGACAGAGTGCAGGCAGGGAGCAGCATGAGGACAGGATCTGTAGGGTGCAGGCAGAGTACAGGCAGGGTGCAGGCAGGGAGCAGATGGCGGGCAGGACAGGGTGCAGGCAGAGTACAGGCAGGGTGCAGGCAGGGAGCAGACGGCGGGCAGGACAGGGTGCAGGCAGGGCACCGTGCGGTCAGGCTGCAGCAAGGGGAGGTTTTGGGCAGGGTGCGGGCAGGGCAGCGTGCGGGCAGGGTGCAGGCAGGGCAAGCCGGGTGCAGGCAGAACACCGGCAGGGCGGGGCGGGGGGGGGAGCGGCGGGAGAGGCAGAGCGCGGGTCCGGGACTCACCGCGACCCCGGGGCTCTGCGCCGCCGCTTCGGTTTGGCTTGTGTTGGTCGGTGCCGGACCGGGGGAGGGAGCGGGGTGTCCCCGGCAGTGCGTGTGGCCCATCACTTGTGCGCTCCCCGGCACGTTTTCTCTCGGCACCCAACTTTTGTCTACACACACACACCCCGACTCCCGAGAAGAGGGCTTTTTTTTTTTTATTTCTCCCTAACTTGTTTATTTTTTGCCAGCGTTTTGCGATGTTCTTGGTGTTGCTTCTAAACATCTGGCAGTGATTAGGTGCCAGTAGAGGCTTAACTGGCTTGTGAAATGTATTTGGCATATTTCTCCTCAACATCCACCGACTGGAAAATATTTGGTCGTTGCTTTGCATCTGCTAAAGCTGAAACTTTGTTTCTTTTCCTTTTTCTCTCTTTTTTCCCCACCCTCCCTCTCTTTTTGTTTTAAATGGGTGAGTCGTGCCACTTAACACCGGTTGACCCAGTCCTACAAAGTTGTGACAGAGGTATTAGATAATACACTTTTAAAATCAAATAAAAAAGCAGATTGCCAAATTGCTACACTATAACCTAGTAAAGATGTATTGGGGGGGCTGCAAGAAAGCCTTCTGTTTATGAAAATTGATAGCCTTACAGCAAAAGGCAGAGACTTTACATGCTGGGGAATAGTTACAATGAAGACATCAAAGGGCATTATGAAAAGTTTAGGAAGTAGTTGTGAGTTTGTGAGAGTTGAACCTAGTTTTTCTTTGGAGGCAAAAATAAACTTAAAGGGTGGGAAGGAAAAAACCATATACACACAAGAAAATTGCTTTTGGGCACCAGTGTGCCTGTGCTTGGATTGCAGAGTTTGATTCCAGATGCCAGGAGGCCAGTAAACATGATGATAGTTACACTTAGTTTCCAGAGTCTAGGACACCAAATGATGTGATTATTTATTCACTTGCCAGAGTAGCTGCCTGAAGGGAGGAGAAGCTTTTTGGGGGGGTTTGTTTTTGCAAGCCCACACACACTATTTAAGATACTTTTGGCACTGTGACATGGTGTCTCTACAGGGCCATGCAACATATTAAAAATAATGTATTTACAATGTTCTTTATTTATAGGCTGCTCGTGCCAAAAGCTTTGTCATCAGCTTGTCATTATCAGCAGAAGTGTAATGGCAGGAACAAACTGAAACAATGGAAATCCAGTAATATAAAGCCGTGCCTGTTATCATGAAAGCATTACGCTCTATTTTTGTTGGGGCTGAGGCTGCGCTGGTTTTGGGGGGAGGTGGGACGCAAAGGACTGAGGACAGCAATAACATTTTTGGGCAGCCGCATAATGTGATGCCTGACAGTAGGAACCAGATTTTGAACCCACTGAAGCCAGTGTGCGTTTTGTGTAGTTTTAAGTGGGTATAGGACGTGGCCAGGTATACTGTGACTTGTATCTCCTTGCGTTCTGCCTCCATCGCTCTTCTTTGCAAAGCGTAGAAGTGGCATTTGGAGAGAAGATGTTACTCCCGCTGGGAGCACATGTTGGTGCCCCACACTTGAACAAGAGGGAGATGCTTCACTCTGGTTGCTAGTCCTTACCCTTCCCTTTCCCTCAGAGCAATCACAGCCATCCTATTTCTTTCCCCCGCAGAGTTACAGAAATCGGTAATAAAACATGCAAAGAAGAACCCTTAAATGACTGTGCTGTAAGCAAGTGAAGAGACTTTAAACAAATCATCATGTCAAGTGCCATTCCCAGTGTTATGGAAGTTAGACAGCCAAACCAAACCTTGACTCCATTTTCCTTTTCTGGGTACAGACTTGGTTTTTCATATTTTCTCTTTAAACTTGATGGTGGTGATAATTGTAGGACTTTAGAACTCAGTGTAGCTGCACATTTTTCTCAATAACAACAAAATGATCTGTTGATTGCAGCTGTCTCTGTATCTACCATCTCTGGAGAGTGGAGGAATATCTAAATAGTTACATCACTAAATATCTGTAAGGAATAAATTATAGTTTCCATTTCTGGTATTCGTAATGTGTTATGTTTTAAATCAGTAAAACAAATTGAAGTTTATGTTTAATATGCTGGCAGTTTTATTTCCAGGAAACTACACTGAGCTCACAAACTTTGTGATATTTTTTAGTAATAATTCATGTGATTTATAAAGGGTCTTGACTGCTTTAGGGTCAGATGTATCTTTATCAAATGATACTTCTAAGTTGTAGTTATTTATTGGGGTATGAAACAGTCTTTGTTGCCCAGGAAACAAGTGAAAACAGCTTCCTCATAGTCAACCACCACCACATGTTCAAAAACATTGTCCCTAATTTAAGACAGGGACAAGCGTTGTTAAAACTGAGAATTTCTTTCTATATATCTGCAATATCTTTTGTAATTATTATTTTAAACTGTATCTGTAATCACTACTGTCATGGCGGTTCTGGTGATACATATTTTTGTCTGAAATGTGGATATTGTTTGGATAATGACTTAATACTAATGCCCAAAATCAGGCAATGGCAAAGTCAAGGTGGTCATTTTGGAACTGTTGCTCCAGGATGACAGAGGAGCTCTTAATTACGATACCCAAGGTAGTTCAGCTGCTTCTTTACACTGCTTCTCCTCCTCCTCCTCCTTCCTTTCTGCTGTCGCAGGCACCTCGCTGTGTACCGCTTGTATAGCGCTGGTGCTGGAGGAGACGTCTGGTGCCTTGTGCTTGAGAGCTGGAATGTGACCAAACAGTGTCCTGTGCAGTTCCTCTCATTTAATAAAGAAGATGCGCAGAGTGAAGTCGTGGGACGGGTTCGTTCGTGGTTGTGCTCCACTGAAATCAGTGAAACCGGCACGGCCACGGGAATGGTCTAGTTTGTAGGCCCAGCTTTCTTAGCGTGGACCAGTTTGCCTCAAAGGCAGCTCTATGTGCTTCGTGCACAGAGTTTTCAGTACATTGAGCTTTCACGGGACATGCCAGTTCCGTTTACTTCAAGGTCGCCTTAAACAGTGCGCACTTAAACAGACAATTAGTGACGTATCACACAGATCGCTGATTTCATCCCTTCTCTGCTTTAACTTGGAGCCTGGATGTAATCAGCAGGTAAAGCCTGCATTTGCAAAAGCTGAGTGTGCATTGCAAACTCAGTTGCTCTTTCTTGGCTGCATTGAAAAGTCTTAAAATAAATAATCTATTTATATGATGTCTAACTTCTTGACAGATTTCGTCTTTCTCTCTGTTTTGATGCCACCGCTATTTTTAAAGAATAAAGGAGTAAACGATCTAATTTTCTAATACTGGAGAAATGCGTATCGCGCTCTCTAGTCTTCATGTGCACAAAATCAAACAGATGAAAGTCATCTGCAAATAGGTCTTCCCTGGATAGAAACTTCAAACTGCAAATTTCAAACAAATCCAGTCCAGAGCATTTTGCAGAAGCCCGAAAGCATCTGAAAACCAAGGATTAGACGTGGAGTGACCCAGTAACCTTTACGTAGTCCAGTTATAACAGAGCTTATATGAATACAGTGACATAAACATGAAACATATGCAGGAGCTCTGAGTGGTGTGTGTTGGACATGTCACAGGACCCCACCGCAGAAGTTCAAAGGCATGAGCACTTACAATAAATGTGTGATACAACGCAGAACAAATCCCCAGCAATGCTACTATACAGTCGGCATGTATCCTGAATCGGTTGGTAGCACAGAGGATTTTAAACAGATGGATGAGAAAGACGATCATGCGTGCATGTGTCAAAGGATATTCTTATTAACGATACAGAGGAAAGCAGAGTGTTAGAAGCTGTGAAAATACACGAGAAATCTAGTATTGCACAGATACAAATATTACTGTACAACTGCAATGGATATTGGGAAGAATTAGCGTATAAGCTATTTATGACAGGAGTATTTTGTGTAAGAAGTTGTGATTGTTCGTCTTTGCTTTCAATATTCTACTTTTCCCAGCCACATAGGACTAAGAATAGCACCAGCGAGCCTACCCCTGTGAAGAAGGGAGTTGTTTAAAAATCTCTTGCGGCTCTTTCTTCTCCTACTTTGGATAACATAAATTTATTCTAGACTGGGTTTTCTGCAGCTGAGAGCTGAACAGAGCCCTTTTTTGTCGCAACCACTGAACGGTTTGCCTAGATACTCACTCAAAGACCATTGTGCCCAGGGCTTCAAACACCTTTGCCTGCTAGGATAAGGAGGGAAAGGTAATCTTGCAGAGAGAGAGCGCGAGCTGATCAGGCCTTGCAGGCAGAGCAAAATCAGAGTAAAATAAAGAGAGAGCTGGAAGAAATGTCAAGGATGAAAGCAGTTCAGTGCTGCGAAGGATGCGTGCCCAGTTATCTTCAGCTTCACAAAACGTTCCTTTTCCTGAGGTTCTGTGTGTCAGAACAGAGATTCCCGCTTTCCAGCCCTCCCCCTTGGAAAGCAAAATAAAGACGCTTTTTACCAGACACTGAAAGTGAACCCGATCCTCCTAATAATGTGAGCGTGGTCTCTACGAGTGAGGGAGCGATCTAAGATGAATTGTCTTTGCAGCTTGACTGTTTCCACCAAAACTGCAGTCCCTTTTGGTGCATAAATTTGAGGTGAAGACTGGGACGTCGCTGGGGAACAAAGTGAATGAGTTATGGGAGGTAATAGAGACGTGCGTCGTTAGGAATGTGTATGCCATTTTAATGTTGTTGTTAATTGCCTCCTCTAACATACAGACAGGGAGGCACGATTTTTCAGTGCACTAATGAGAACAGATCTGTTTGCTCTTAAATCATTACACTGAAATACGATATGATTTAAACTTTTAACTTCTAAGGTCGACCCTCCGCACCATGCAGCTGGTCCTGACCCCAGTACTGCAGCAATGCTCTGTGGCACTTAGGTTTTGTTCAAGAAACACCCCCGTTTACTGGCTTCATTTTGTGCCTAAAAAGCAAAACTAGAGCAATCGTTCTTATACCTCTGAATTTCTTAATCTCGTGTCTTTTTTTTTTTTTGCATTCTTAATGTGGGCTCGCCCATCTTTCGGGCATAGCAGTGGGGGAGTAGATCAAGACCAGAATATTAGAATGCACCCCTTTGTCATGATTCTTTGGTTTGTTTCTTTTATGGATGTGTTAGGTGACGAGAGACACAATCCAAGTCTTAGGTTATGCGTCAAGAAAGGATCTCTGGTCTTGTGATACTGAAAGCAGATAAATTCCCAGATCAGCAGCCTGAAGGACAGAGGTGGGGAAAAGCCTCAGTCTCGTTGCCAGAATCTAGGCTCAAACGACATTCCAAAGGATGCTTTGGGATGCAGGGAGGTGGGCTGTCTTCTAGGACTGCCTCAGCTGAACCTCTGCCATGGCTCCACTGAAGACCAGGTACTCTGCAACCGCAGAATCTGTGTAATCCCCGTCCGAAGGAGTTTACTGCGTGACGACTCGGACAAAGGAGAGGGTGGAAAATATGGCCACAACACACACACAGCCAACAGCAGTGACATTGTGAGCATGACGTGTTGGCTTGGGACCTCGTCAATAGGGAAGGGTTTTAAGCGTGGGGTAGGTTTTTTTGAGGGAGAGCCTATCAAAATAGAAGCAGAGAGAAAGACTGGAATATGAAAAGGGGCTATAAGGAAAAAGTAGTGGAGAAAGGCAGGAGGAGAGAGAGGACAAGTGGAACGAAGCATCTGTGGAGAGAGAGAGGAACAAGCAGCCCATTAGCACAAGCAGGAGACTGTCCAGAATAAAAAGCTATGAAAACCAGTGGAAACCAATTAGACTGATGAAGTCATCAGCATCTGAAGGCTGCAGCTGCTTGCTGTGCTTCTGCTGGCTCAGTTTCACCTCTAGGTCAGCACTTTGAATGTACACCCGGTTAATGGTGACCAGAAATGCATATAAATCTGGTGACTGCTCAAAAAGCTTTTGAAATGCGATATGAGAAAGATATTGGTGTTCACTGTTCTCATCTGTCTGAATGGTTGTTAATATTACAGAAACCTCACAAGTAGACAAGTTTTGCCTTTCTGTGAGAGGGCTGAGATGGAGCGAGCAGGCAGAAGTAGCTTTTTGACACTGCAAGCGGTCCCTCGGGAAGGAGATGCACTTGTTACACAGTTCTGAGCAGGGTAAAGCAGCATCCATGCTGTTTTATGGGTTAAAGAGAGGAATATCATAATTTTCAACTAATGGGCATAGCTTCTTTCCAAAATGGTATGAAAAAAATCTGTTCTTGATGATATTAAAATGAATTTTACAGAGTTGCACTGGGATATAACTATATAGTTCCCATTAAGTCAGTGGGAAAGGCAGGGCCCTAACTATGAGAGAGGGATTTATTTTAAAGGAAACTCTTACACTGGATGTCATTGTTGCTACAAATTAGTCTTACAGTCCTGAGTTCCCAGCGTGGTATTTAGGGGTAAGTTCTAATGTACTGTAAATTGAGTTTTCAGGGAGATTATAAAGGAACTTCTAAAATCTGAGCTGAAACTTGGCTTGACAATTTTCAGCACAGATGCCTCATTCTTTGCTGAAATAGATTTCCCCAGATTTTGAAATGCAGTGTAGAATATTGGTGTCTTTTCTTAATTCAAGACTTCAAACAAAGACTTTAAACCCTTGTTGACTGCACACGGAAGTTCTGGAGATGATTGGATACCACGCTTCTGCAGCCACCATACAACCCAACATCTCTAATGGTTCTGAGGTCTAGTTTGCTTCATTGGTTAACTATGTTTAGATGGCTGAGCGGGGTGCCCTGCTAAAAGGTGACAGCTGGACGTGTACATTAGCCGCCTTCTGTAACACCTTCCGTATGCCAACAATGACACCCCCAAAAGGAAGGGGAGAAAAATGGAAACAATTTCCCTAAAATCACCTTGCACCAAAGGCTCCTCAGAGCTGGTGCTGTTCCAGCCAAGGGACCGAGCGGTGCAGTGCTTGTAGGCCCTGTATAGTCCCGGGGCAGATTTGGCATCCTTCTTGGCTCCAGGCCAGCTTTTTCTTACTTGACCTCTGAGTGACTCATAAGTGGTCCATGATTAATTTATTTAAGATTTAAGAACAAGAACTAGAAATTACACAGTTCTACTCCACAGATTTTTGCTTTGCCTCTAGCAAATTAATCAAATGAGAGTCTAATTTGTTTTAGATTAAATGAATTCCCTCTGTTCGCTGTGTTAATCCCCAGCTGAACTGCCTTTTTATAATTTCCACTCCCTTGAAGCATTGTACTGGAACTTATTTAACTCTACAACTGTGTATTTATTAGAGGTGTTGCAGCAATAATTTATAACTGGAGGGCAAGCAGAATTTGGCATTGGTACTTGGTGGGGTGTGGGCATTGCCAAAATATCTCAAAGCCTTTTTTTTTTTTTTTTTTTTTGGACCAGAGCTCTTGCTTTGTACTGACTCTCTAAAATATTTGAGGTACTGCTGCTCCGCTACAGCTAGCCACTCATTTTTAGTGGTCTGCTGTAAGCTCCATGTGACAATCTGTTGTAGCCTCCAAGGAGACTGTTGTAAACCTGATGAAATAGGAGATCTCCGGTGGTCCTTCCCCTACACGGTTAAATACAATTGGTTGCTCACATGTGTTTCTGTTCTGCCCAAAGTTCACCTTTTTTATGGACCTTCCTTCTGCCAGAGCTCAGTAGAAGCCAGTGGAATAAGAGATCACATTTTAACTAGCTTTTCATGTTTCTTCCTCTTAGTCTTAGATTCCCTCTCTTTCAGCTCACAGCTGAGAGCTCAGCAGACCAGTTTATAACTAAATTATGGCTGGTCTTTCCAGCACTAAAGAGTTAATTCTTCTGGCTGGGACATAACAACGGGTTCTGCTTTATTGTCTGCTTCAAGGAGAAGTATGCCATTCATATTTTTCAACCAGGAAAATAAGCCTTGCCTATATATAAATGCATATGTATGTAACAGAAATATTGCATTCATTCCAGTCCTCTTTGTAACTGAGAAGGGTTGGATTTAAACTAAACTAAAGTAAAATATTTCTAACTTACGGCTTTCACGACGTCAAATAAAACCCTCTTGCACCAGTTGCAGCCCGACTTAACTGTATGGGCACCGCTGATGTAAAAATGCAAAATTTCCTTTTGTTGTATCAGCCACCAGTGCTCAAAATTCATGAATTTCTTCCACTCTGATTTCTGATACTGCCTTTAAAAGCATAAGGCACAAAAACGTGCTGGAGGTTTCCTTACTATTTGTTTTCCTACTTGGTGTGTATTTTCTTAACCTCTGTAATTCATCACAGATCACATTTTCATAGTTTTCTCTAGAAAAGCTGTTCCCTTTTCAATGAAAACTTTGGTTTTCTTGTATTTCTCTGATTCAAAGATACCATGAAGTTTTAAGATTTTTGCAAAACTTGTGACAAAACTTTCATATTTTCAGCACTGGAACAGAGAGCTGAGGTCTGAGTTTCTGCCACCTCCGGTGAGCGCAATACTGCCCAAAAGGCCTGGGAGGAGCAGCCTGGGGCACACGGCTTTGCCTCAGGACTTAAACATACAGGGTTGTTTGTCAGACTCATTTTTAATATTTCAAGCACAGATTTCTTTTGAAGTAGGACTTTCAACCCGTCCTAGTCTCTTTTTTCCAAGGGATGCAGTGCTGTTCATTTCTGAACATTTAGTCTAACTTTGTTTTATTCATTCATTCTTCCCATCTTTATTTTCCTCAAACTTGTTACATTACAATTAATGTTGTAAAATATTGTATTTGCGCATGATTTGAGCATAGGACCTAGTGGCAGTTGTGACTGAAAGACGGCTGAGCTTAGTCTGTTAAATAATTTTAATAGAATTCTAAAATACATCACTGCCTGTTGCTAGATCAGCTCACCGGTATTAAAAAAGGTTTTATCTGACGTTTTAGATTTTAATGAGCAGGGAGCCAGGTCACCTGTTGACAAAACTGTCCTTGCCCATCTCCACTTCTTTGTTTCAAATGCCACAAGCGCTCTTCAAAATTAGATTAATGAATAATTAGAAAATATTAAAAGCTTGAAAAAAATGATCATCCCTAGCAAGCACAGCACACAGCGTTGCAAATATGTGTGTGTGTATATATATATATAAAGTATATAAATGCATATATAAATATATATAACATATATATAATATATGGATATAAAACATATATGTATGTTGCAAATATAAAAAAATCCAGAGAAACAAAAATATGCTTACAAATGCGTGGCCAGAGGGCAATGCCTTTGGGCTAAGCGTGAAACACCAAACGACTAGGCAAGAGGCTGGCAGCCTGGGAGGAAGGTCTTGGAGATGTGGCGTAGGATGAAGCCGCAGCATTAAAACACATCCTGGCTGCATACATCAGATATGGATCGGATAAGCCAGGTTACGCTCCGGAGAAACAAAGGAGGCGATTGTGTTACGTCCCCGATAGCAGGAAAGGGCAGGAAGCTAAGGGCTCTGGAGCTGATATCTTTTTTGTGTGCAGCCTTTATCTTTTGTGCAAGAGGGGAAGATTTTTTTCCTGAGTCGTTCACTGCTGGGATGAGAAGTTTGGTTGTCGACTGTTTATGGTTCATTATTTGTCATGTTTTGTCAGGTGACCTTGTCATTAGATAACACTTGGTACAATTGTGAGGGTTTGTTGGGTTTGTTTTTTTTAAAGGATTCTTTCTGCCTTCAAAACCAGGATGTGTTTGTTTTGCCTAAGGAGTGTCCACTGGTTCATCCATTTCTTAAATGCACCTCTGAATTGGGGTCTAGCTTAAGATATGGACAGCAATGCCTCTGGAACTGAGCAAAATACGTGTTACCTGGTGAAGAATATGAGTTTTGAGCTGTTTTGTCAAAACTACTGTCTGAGTAAAGGATGGTGTTCTGCAAAACGATGCATTTCACAGACTCCTTTGCTGCTTCAGGCAACGTCTCCCTCAGACTTCAGTGTGTGGCACCTTGAAGGTCAGTCGGAAGAAGGCGCAGGTCACATATGTTGCTGGATGTACACTCAAATGATTTAGACTTTGTTGAGCCTGGATGAGAACTGTATCTTTACTTCACCTTTGAATTCATCCCCCCAAGGCTCTCGTGTGGCCTGAGTTAGCTGCGGCACCAGTTAGCCCGGTTTCATGATGCAGAGCAGCCTGTTCATGTGCAGTAAGTCTGTGGACAGCAAAGGTCTTAACCAAGCACAGACCTCTCATTCCATCACGCCTGTTTTTCTGCTTTAAGCCTGCTTTTCCACCGCTGCTTATCAAATGTTCCTTTCTGGTGAATCCCTTGACTGGCCTTTGAGCTTCTGTTTCCTTCTCCCCTCGTGTCGGGGAAGGGTCTGGATGGAGAGGTTGCACATGAGTGAGCTTCCTCAGCATCCCCTGCTGGAAGGGTGGCACAAGGTGGCCAGGAGCTGCTGAAGCTCCCCAGGGTGCTGAGTCTCCCTCCCCACCACTGCGATGATACCCCAGGAGTAGCCGGGTTTCAGAAAGCGGGGACTGCTGTCAGTCCTCGGCAGCATTTTTTGCAGCGTGGAGGCACTTGTGCTCGTAAACGCGGCAAGGTGATGTGGTTCCCCAGCGCAGTGGTGGGCTCAAACCACCAGCCACGACTTGGGAACCCATGTCCTATGTCCTGTTTAAAGAGAGCCCCACAGAGGCTTCACCACCGCGTGAAACAGCGCTTGAGGGAGGGGGAATGGCCCTCCTCTGTTTCCCCCCCAAGGAAATAGGGAAGTGGGAGGCGAGCAGCCTGGGCTGCGCTGCCCTCCCCGGCAGTGGGTCGCCTGGTGCAGAGTCTGGTGCTGGTGGTAAGGCAGGGCTCTTGCCTTCCCAACTCAGCAGAAAGAGGGGTTGTGTTGGTAGAAGGAGGCTGAACACAGGAACGCAAACATAACCTTTTTTTTTTTTTTTTTAAGAAGTTGTGGGTGTATTCTTCTGCTGATGCCAGCCTTTTCCTTTGCTGCTGGAAGGAAGTGGGGAGAAATTAAGCTTCCGACAAAATAAAAATGTGATTATTAGCATTTTACTGCTTGCTAGCTGGTGAAGATGAGAACAAAAGGGCTTAAATGTTTTTTATTTTTCTCATCTGTTTGAGTTTTTTAGTTCTGTTTCCCATTTTTTATCGGATCTTTCCTCTGTAGGCCAAGCTAGTGCCCGTGGGAGGTGGCTGATGGACAGACAGCCATCGCCCCTGACTCCTCTTTCGTTACTCGGCATAGCCATGTGTAGCACTTTGTGCAAACGGCCCGGCTGGTGCATGTGTAACCTGAGCCCGACAGCCTCCATGGTGCAGGCAGCAGGCTGGAGTGAGTGCCGTGGTCCGGGTGAGCCTGCCCACATGGCTTGCTGGTGACAATTGTGGCCATCATCATGAGGAGGGACATGTCTGCTCTGTTCTATACATAGGTGGCCACGCAGGCCTCAGGATTGCTGCCAGGTGATAAACCATTTGTAGTCTGGATTTCTGCTGGAGATACTGGCTGGGGGAAAGGCTCCGATCCGCCTTTTCTACCCAGGGACAGAGGTGGGATGTAAGCAGTGGAGGGGAAGATCAGCAACATGCCTTACAAATTGATTAAACTTCCAAGTACATTAATTTATGAAAGTGCACCTGTAAAGACTTCTTTCCATCTTTTTCCAGTGGTAGTAGTTATAATTTGTTGCTGTGTCTTTCTTTCTTTCTCCAGACGATTTTGCAGAGGAGGAGGAGGTGCAGTCCTTTGGCTACAAGAGGTTTGGTAAGTGGCAGCAGGCCTTTCAGCTTGCTATTGCGTAGTGCCTAGGGTAAGTGAGACACTTGCTATGGAAACCTCCCTTGCTGGCAGCGTCAAAAATGCACAGGTACAGTCCCATTATCCACTTCATTCTAATATCTGCCCAGAGGAAAGTGTGATTTTTAGGCTTGGTTTATTTTCGTGGCAAACATAATGCTTCAGAAGTGGTTTGTTCCATTATTTGGTCATTAGTGTCATGAAAATGAAGCTGACACCTGAGCAGAAATGAATGTGCTGGCTGTAGAAAAGGGTCCATGCCGCTTGCATGTCCTCTGCCCAGCTGGGCTTTCCTTCAGCCCACAGACTGATGTGCAGCGAGGTTTGTAGGCGTTCCCGAGAGTGGTGGCATGGGACCTCCTGCAGGCTCATGGGAGTTGTATTGGCGGCTGAGCCAGGACATACGCTGTGCACTCCTCTCAAAAAAGAAGTAAAAGTATACGGTAGGAATGCACTCTGATGTCAAAATCAATGAGAACACTTGGTCACTTTCTTTCCTTTTTCCCACTTTCTTTCCTTTTTTCGATGTTTGTTCACTGAAAATGGCCTTCTCATGTGAAGAAGGCGGTGCCACGCATCTCTGCGCAGGGGTCAGCAGCCTTCATGGCTCCTCTTTTCAAGGCTCTTGTGCTCTCTTCTTCTCAGGGAAACATTTCAGTCTCTGCAGCCAACAGCTTTTCCTGGGGCATGCTGACTCCTGTCCCTCTGGCCACGGGGAGGTGACACAGTGGCCTCTGAGCTCTCCCAGTGCCAACTCTGTCTTGGAGCAACCAAACGAGCTCATCACCCAAGCTGCTAGCTGCCTTTGCAACTGCAAGCCATCAGGATAAAGGTTCACCTTGTTTTTTCTCTTCTGGGAAAGTGGCTTCAAGAAGAGTCACTTTCAACAACCCCACTTGGCAAACAGATAGGAAAAGCAGACTGAAAATCAGAAATAAGTCAACAATTCCCTCCGTCCCAAAAGGAGCAGGGGGAGGCAGCGTAAGGAGATGCGGTATTTGGGAGGTGGGGATCACATTCGCATGACCTCTCCTACCCCTTGAACTACTCCACTGCTCCCTGCTGTTGAGCTTTATTTTGGATAGATCAGCCAACCACAGAGCCAGCATCTGTGGCTTGGAGAGTCCTGCCATAAGGCTGCACATAGGGTTTTTTCCTCCCCCCTTTTTTTTTTCCTCTGGATTAGGCCCTGGAATAGCAAAAAAAGAAAAAAAAATCTTGAGAAACGGCAAGAAATGTTAACTGTTCATTTCTGTCACCTCCAGCTGAGTAAAAAATATTAGGATTCATTTAACACCTATAACAATAGCTTCCTTCTGTGTTGCCCACTACCTAGCTATCCCTGGTCAGCATGCTCTTGCAGTGAACTGTGAAAGGTTTTAGCAAGGAGCGGATACCTAATAGGAAAGTACTATCCTTCCTATCCCAATAGTAAGTGCACTGTTGTGACATGATGGGATTTTTGCGTGTTAACCTGTGAGTTATTTCTGCCCTTAGAAACGCAAGGTTTAGCTGAGCATTTCCAGAAATGCTTGTGCTCTTGCGCTTGGCGGGCAGCGGGGAGGGAGGAGAGGGCCAGCAGTCTGGCAGTGGCAGGAGGAGGAGATTTCACCGCAGAAGGAGGAGACAGGGTAGTTCCACCCTTAGGAAACCACCATAACCCACTTCTCCTTCATGAAAACAACATTGGTGTGGTCAGGGAGGTGTCCCAGATGTCTGCAGTCCAGAAGAAGAGCTTCAACTATAGGGGGGAGTGGGGTCATGAAGCCATAGCATTGGCACTGGTAAGAGTTGTGTAATTCAGTGGTGTCATGATCCAAGAAGCCTTCTTTGTCCATGCTATTTTTGAGCCCAAACTTCCTCCCATACCCCCTTCCCCATCTTTCCCATCATCATGGGGCAGCACAGGGAGGAGCTAGGCTGGTTTCCATACCTCCCTGTGCCAGCACGCGTGCTGTTTGCCTGCAAGTGCTCACGCTTTTGTGGCTCCTGAAGGGGTTATTTCCCCTCCCTCAGAAAACCCGACTCGGTGCGTTCCCATTTCTACAGTCCTCGCTGCATTTCCAGGCAGCCTTTGAGCAACCTCTGAAGGGAGTGGGAGACACGTGCCTTCAGCAGCACTGGCTGCTTCACCTGGCACCAGGCTCCTCCATTCAGGAAGGTGACATGCACATCTTTTAACTAAAACTCCAAATTCACTGGCCAGCTGGGTTGGCATTTCCAGCGAAGGACCAGAGGTTGCTCTTGGGCCCAAAATGCAGCCGAGTAGCTCAGGCTCCTTCCTGACCAGTAGGAAGTGTTATGCCTGCTGTCCCAACTGGTTGTCCCTCTTTGCTCTGTATCCTCGCTGGTAAGAGAAGGCAGTATGGGGAAAGTCCAAGGCAAGAACCAAGTTTTATTATATAAACCCATGATAAAAGGTCATTTTGAAAGGAGCCTGGTCCTGTCTGCTGGGCAGCGCTGTAGAAATCAGTGCTGTTGGTGTACAGCCTGCTGGAGTGGGCAACGATAACAGCCGCAGTGGGGTTTTTTTGTTTCAGGAGCCATAGCGTAAGAGCAGTTGTGTAATATATTGTGACCAGAGTAGTCCCTGGATGCCCCGTTGACATGAGACGTGGTGGGAGGACCGTGACTCAGATGCCTTTGAGTCCATCGTTTGGAAGTGTGAGGCCTTGTTTGGAGCAAAACGTGCTCCAAGGGGGAGATGGCTAAAGCACGACTGGTTTGTAAAAAACATGGCTTGCGGTGAGTCACTGCTGGCAGCTGGGAACGTGTGTTGGTCAGCACTTGGCAAGCAAAGCCTTGACCAAACTGCTTTCCTAGAGTTCAGCTGAAGAGTTTATTATTAGCTGCCTTGTTGCTGGAGCCTGTAGTTTGGTTCAAGGAAGGAAGAGATCTGCGGAGGGAAGGAAGGAGGCAATCTCCAACAATTCTTGTTTTGGGGAAGAAGCTTTTGAAAAGAGGACTGAATATACGCAGTCCTGCACTGCTTCCCCTTTCTCTGAATCTTTCAGTCCCTCATCCTGGGCTAAGCTAATTTCAGAGAATTTATCATGCTTCTTTATTTTTTAGGCAGCAGAACACTAACGGGTCGTATTAAATAACAATGAATACAGATGCAGACAACTCCAAGATGCTAGGAACATACACACCAGCATTTTTTCCCTTGTGAGCTTGGGACAAATTTGCTGCAGGGAGTCAGGGAGGTGGAGGAAGGCACTCTTTCCAGCTGACTGATGCTGTCTAATTCTTCTCAATGGATGCTACAGATGTGCAGGGACAGTGCCAGAAGTGCGATGCTCAGCTGCAATGCCTCCAGATTGCTGCAGTGAGAGAGCACGTGAGGAAGTGTGTTTCTTATCACCGTTACTTCATAATCAGTCACTGGTCAGGCTGCTTTGGAGTTATCTGCTCCAGATAACAAGCTATTCCTCTCCACTGCTTTTCCTCTACCAGATTGCCACTGATGTTAACTCTTTCGTCATTCAGTGTCATTGGTTTGCACCACCCCAGGCACACCCCACTTTGGGAAAGAATGAATGAGGAAAGGGCAAAACTTGCTCTCCAATATTACACACTTTTGGGATGCTAAATCTTGTGCTTGAGAGCTCAGACTAGTTGCTAGGTGGTAGATATCAGGATGAGATCTCTTTACGGCAGAGTTTTGACTACTTCCTATGAGATTCAGGCTCCAGGCATAGCCACAAGCAAGGGAATTGAAGGGAAAGAATGGACTCGGAGGTGGTAGATCTGATCTTCCTAACTTGTGGCATTCCCAGGTAATAGATGTGGAGATCGCTGTGAATTTTGTTTCTTTATGTTAATGCTTTAGAACTTAAAACCTGCACTTTACTACATTAAATAGAGTATTTAATGTAGAAATTTCAATGTGAAGTTATTCATTGCATGGTTTGAAGCTACAGTACAATACGGAACAGCTGAAAGCAAAGGGGGTGGTCTTTGAACTTTTGCGAAGCACATTTGTAATGTTTTAGAAAACAGCCTTCGAAGAAATGAGCCGAAAGCCCTGCTGATGAAGAGAAACCTCCCAAGGAGTCAAAAGATATGGCCAGTACTCTGTAGATAAGTAGAAGACTAAACAGCTTGTGTAAGATAATTACCCTTTGCCCTTGGGCAACGCAGCCAGAATTGGAGTCTGTAAGCCTATCCTCCATAGTAGGACCCATCTCGGTCACCCCTGTACTCTAGATCATGAGTCAGGGTCCTCCCCACCTTCACCTTCCCGCTCCCCTGCCACAGGACTGAGACATCAGTAGGGGACCAACCCTTGTGTCACCGCGTATCTGGCACTGGTCCCCTCCGGTCTTCCCCACACCCTGTAAGTCAACAGCTGACAGGAAAGGAGGGATAAAAATTACTTACTCTCAAGTAAGGCAGGTACTTTTTTAGGTACCCAGAAATGACTGGGTCAGGATCTCCCTTCTGTGCGGTTACGGCAATCTAGCTCCTGAGCATCATTCCAGGCATTAGAATTACATCTAGGAATTTCTGGACTTACATCTAGGAATTTCTGGACCAGAAATGGATGAATTATCCTGCCATGCGGTAATAAAATATGCTAGGCGAGGAGAAAAAAAAAAAAACTGGTTTAAAAATGTATTTGGAAAATATGATTTTTTTTCCCTGATGTGTGGCTTGGGAGCAGCTGAACTAGGTCCATTTAATAACTGTTTTCTCATTATATATTGTTTATAGTATTTTATGCAGTGAGAAGCTATATGTTATTTCTCCACCTTTGATAGCGTACAACTGGGGAGTTTTAGGAGTGTAACAGTTGATAAAAGCCTTCTGAATGGTTTACAATGAAAAAAGAAAACTTAGAGATAGAAAGCTTTGTTAGAAAAGGGTTTAAAAAATACAGATTTTTCTACCTATAAATAACAGTTCAAACATGATCATGGTAAGCAAAACTTATGTCTTGGGATTTTGTGATAGTTCAGGAATAGCATTTATTCATTAACACTGCACAGACAGAATTATTTTAGTCCTTATCTCTGGATAAATCCAGGCCATTGTTCACGTCTATAATAACAAGCACAAAAACCATGTCTGGCATCAGTCTGGTGGTGTGCTATATCCACACAAATCTTAAGCCCCTAACAAAAAAATAAAAAAATCTAAGCTTTAGGAATTTGTCAACTTTTCTTTATGGTTTGTAAACGACCAGTGAGGGATTTCAGGTGTCACAAGCCAGATCCCTCCCTGGGAATTCTTTCACATGTATGCCTGCAGCATGCAATCATATGGCTTAATAAAAAGTCACAGGGTCGCCGGTACTCACAAAGCCAGAGGAAAGTCGGGCACGTTGCTTCCAGTTCACTGATCTGGCCGTATTTATCAGATGAGGATTTTGTCTGTGTGCATCCTTGGGGGTAGTTAAATCCACACTGAATGGCAGTGCCTGTGTGGCTGTTAATTTTAGGCCAAGAAATTTCATTTGGAGCAACCCTTTTAAATGCCATGGCCAGTAAGGTGGAAAGGGGCTGAGCCTACCCTCTCCTGGGGTAAGCTCACAGCCCCCGGGGGTCCTGGGTTTCTGTTGGGACTTCAGTCCCAGGTGTCAGGGCCTGTGTGTGGAGGGACCACCTGTCTAAGGGTTCCCCTTCCCTTCCCTTCCCTTCCCTTCCCTTCCCTTCCCTTCCCTTCCCTTCCCTTCTTTCCTCAGAGTACTGGGGCAGTTGGCAGGTAATTGAAGTCTCAATAAATAAGTAAACAAATGCTGACGTGTGTGCGGTATTGCCATTGCAGAGGAATGTCAAGGTGCTCACCAGCCGTCCAGATGCCTGCATGCCACCAGGGTGTCCCTCCTCTGGCAGTAGCTTCTGTCTCTCGCGATGTAAAAGGCATGGGTGACAAGTGGATTAGTGCTGATATATCCAAACCACGAATTTAAAACCGCCAATCTTCCTGAAGACGGAAAATAGTTGGTGCACCCTGATAAATCCATCAGTGGCAGGCAGTATTAGTGAGATCCAGAAGTTACCAGATCTGCGTGTCCTGTGCTAACTTATTCAGGAGCTGTAAGAGCCATTCAGGTCTATGGGTTTGGAGCTGCCGCTCTCCAACCTGCCCTGCTGTGCCTGGCTAAAGGCACTTCTCCTTCTAATCCAAACCCATAAAGAGGCCTCTTACCAGTGCCGTGGGGACTAAAGTCATTCCAGCTGTGTGCTCTTATGTAGGCAATCTATTTTCTCTTAGTTATGGGTTTTTCCTAGCTAGTACAATTAAAATTCTTGACATGTTTCTTCATATATTGCATTTGCATGCTTGGAGCAATACCTGTTTGATCAATCTCTGTCTTTTACAAAGGTGTGGTGAAAGGTGGTGGGGTCACCATTATGTGTGAATTTTACTCTCTATTCTTCATTAGAGCTATAAAATAGGTGTGTGGGCTTAACAGCATGTTGTATTTACGAATGGAATGAAAAACATTGGCTACACTGTAAGCAACACCTGGGGATTTTGTATTTATTTCCATGTAAAGTTAAAGTAGCTGGACAAATAATGATGTTTGGTAACATCAGCTTGCTGCCAAAACACCTAGGCTACATTATGGGCTGTTCACAACAAAATTACCTGTGAAAATAATGTCTTGGAAGGAAACTAAGCATTGTATTTTCAGCACTTGGTACCATTATGTTTCCATGCAAAGGAGTAACATGGAAAAACTGTGGGAGAAATGAAAATTTCAGATAAGAAGCCATCACAAGAAGGAATTAAAAATAGTTGGAGATGCCTGTTAGTGTACTCTCCCACTGCTGCTGTGGGATTGTAGCGCACACCAGCATTAGTCCTGGGCTCCTCTTCAGCTTTATTCAAAATACAAGTCTGCATCTGTACCCAGCTGCGGCTATATTCTGCTCTTAACAGCATGCTATTAACTACAAGGTTGCAAGTGCTCAAATGTGTCTAATTGATCCTTGGATTTTCTGTACCTACTTCAGAGTCATTCCCCATCAGAAAGTTGCCATGCTGTGCTTACAGCTGGCAACACAGTTTTGAAAGAGGCACACTGGTGTCTCATGAGAAAAGAGGTACTATTTTCCCTTGAGAGTATGTTGTTAGGTATATATCTAACAACGCTCGAAAGTAAAACACATACCCATCGGGTGCTGCTTACATTGCTATCCTAGATTCCTTTTATTTCTTCAGAATTTCCTCAAAACATCCTGGAGCTCTAAGACCGATACTAAGTGACGTGGCAGAGGTGACATCCCCGCACCTGATTCTGCAGGGCACTGAGCCCTTTGCAAGCGCTGCTCAGCATCCCATTGAGTCAGACCCCTGAACGTGCAGTCTGCATCAAGCGGTGCTGCTGCCGTTACTTCGACAGCAATTTGTGCAAGGGCATGTAGCAATAGGACAAGGGGCAATGGTTTTAAACTAGAGCAGGGTAGGTTTAGATTAGACATTAGGAAGAAGTTCTTTACAATGAGGGTGGTGAGACACTGGAACAGGTTGCCCAGAGAGGTGGTGGAGGCCCCATCCCTGGAGACATTCAAGGCCAGGCTTGACAAGGCTCTGAGCAACCTGATCTAGTTAAAGATGTCCCTGCTTACTGCAGGGTGGTTGGACTAGATGACCTTTAAAGGTCCCTTCCAACCCAACACATTCTATGACTCTATGATTCTATGAACCTATGAACAACAAGTATGCTAACAGTGAAGAGCTGCATGTTTTAATTAGCAGCTACCATGACACATAGTTGGTACAAGATAGCTTGGCAGACAGCTTGGTAGACAGACGCACTGCCTCATACAATAAGCCCCTAGCTGTCAGCTTTGAAAGCCTTTCCTCCTTTGGCCACCTTGCTCAGAAGCCCCTGCCAGTCATTCCTGGCATCCCAGGGAAGGGGAAAGATCAGATTAAATTGTTACTATGGCATTTTGTCCACTGAACTCTCAGAAGCATTATAACAAAAAGTGCCACGATGTTTTGACGTAAGGTGTCATGTAATATTCTATCAAGCTTCCGTGCCTCTGCGTGGCTTGGTGCCTGGTTTCCCACACTCCCAAGGGAGGTGTGAGACTTCATCAGCTTGGCTTGGACCCGAATCTGGACCTGAAACCAGACCCAGACCCATCTGTCTCTGCTGTCCCCCACCATCACACTCAGCAGCCCTGAGCCCGGGCCAGTGCCCTGGGACAGGTGACACCACAAATGCAGTACATCATGCAGTACATCACATTGTTTTACTTGGCAATTTTCTTGATGGTTTTCAGAGAGAAAATTTTACATCTGAAGATTGACTTCTGTGAGAAATCTGAATGTATGGCGTAGGGTGGGAGCCATTCCACCTACTTTTAGGGAGCCTAGACACCAACCTCTTCAAAGACACCCATCCTTAAAATGGCAGTAGCAAGGAGAGGCTAAAGCTGCATGGAGGGACTTCCATGCTGAGCCAGAGCTTTGCGTTCCTGATCATTTTGAGTTACTACATAGAGATCTTCAACTCCAGATGTCTGTATTGTGTCCAATATAAATGCTAGGGAAAGCATAGAAATGCCTAAAGAAGCCTGTGAGAGAGAATAATGGGGACAGCACAAATAAAGAATCTGTAAGTATTTTAGGCTGGTTTTGCCTGTTGCAGACACTAAGAAGGAACAGTATGTTGCTTTGCTAAGTCAAAACCAATTCAAACTCCACTGTGCTGCAGTGCAACAGATTAGCCAAAGGAAAGCTGGAAAAAAATTTTATCCAGTCTCGATTAACCTTCTGCATATGGGTAAACCTAAGCAAAGCAGCCAAGAGCCAAGAAATTTCCGTTTGTCCTGTTTCAGCTTGGGTTAAGTGAGTGGGCTGAGATTCTGGAAAGCAGAGAGGGGTCAGGAGGGAGGCGTGAGCGGGAAGGAGTTTTGCTTGGTGCCCGGAGACGGCACGGACAAGTGTTGCGCAATGGGTGCGTGGAAAGGTTTGTGTCCTGCAGATACTCTTCAGCTCAGTCAGGAATGCATCTGGAAAACCCAGCCAGCCAGAGGGAGAGATCGATGCCTTAAATAAAAAAAACGTGAATGTGCTTTTTCATGGTTCAGCTTGTGACTGTTAATGGAGGCAGCTGGAGGTTTTATAAGAGATGGAGTACAAGACACAGGGATCCACTTCGCTTCAGCCCAGTAAGGCTCGTAAGGAGATTTCGTGTTAAAAGTCTTGTGCAGACATTCAAGCCTAGTGTAACAGGACTTCGTAGCATCTTTTCTGACAGCCATTTCATAATGCTATGAAGATGCAGGGCAGATTGGTGTTTTTTCAAGGATGTCTGGGCACTCGGGTCTGCTTAACAGTGTTCTGCTGCATATGTTTCAAAACCTGAAATTTTAAAAGTTTGGAAAATGCTTATTGATTTGTTTTACATAACATGTTGCTGTGTGCTTGTTACCAAGGTCTTGTCCAGGAACATGGAAAATTCTACCAAGTTTTATATTTTGAATTAGCCCAGGAATGACCATGGATGCTTTTACTTGCCAGGCTTGTTAAGGTCAATGCTACATTCATTGTGTTCAATGGCAGAAAAAATACTGGCTTTTATATTTTGCTAAGAGATTAAGGTATGATTTCAGACCATCTGTGTATGTAGTGACAACTGGCAACTGAAAGGTTCCTTACATACATTTCTGCTTTATCATAATGTCCTCATAATGGAGGACAATGTGGTTACAAAACAATAATAATACATAGAGCCAAGGGATATTTTCCTTCCTTCCTCCCTTCTCCCTAGAAATTAATTGCGTCATGTGGAAATAGGGCATATAATGCCCCATGTAACTGATTATTTCATTTTAAATCTGACCTGTAAGACTCCAGTTTGGGGTGGAAGAGCTCTTGTCCTTAATTAACATTTTGAACAGTCTGAAGCCAGAATAACCCGAACACGCAGTGTAAAAATTTCAACATAGCATCTGTGCACAGCTAAATTCACTTGTCCCCAAAAGTTATTGCATGTCACTGTGTGTGTACACAGATGTTTATATTTAAACGTATGTGCTCGGTTTCATACGAATGCATCCAAATTGGATTTCGGTCAGTGTGTTGCACTACTTAACAGCACAACCTCAAATATACAAAAACCAGACCCGTGGACATCTAGGTTGCATGTAGGATCCATCTGGAAATTTGTGCTCCAAATGCGTTCCTGGGCGTATTGTTCCCCAGGTCTGGAAAGCCAAAATTCTGAGAGGTGGTTCTTGTCCTCACCTTGTTCCAAGTCCCCCATCACAAGTCCTCTTGCTATCCTAAACAGTGACGCTTTCCTAAAACAGGCCAACTAATCATTGCTCCATAACTATTTGTCTCCTTAGGAAAACAGGTTTCTGCTTGATTAATGATAGTACGTGTTTGACCTCTTTTACAAATTTGTAAATATGACCGTATGCATTTTTCAGTGTTAGGCAAGATTTCTTTACTAAGTGCCTTGCAGAAAGCAGCAGAGGCGAGGACTGGAGAATACACAGCGTGGCTTGGTTTTAAGGGGAAACAATCAAACCAACATCTCCTTCTTCTGCTCATTGCAGAGGAGCTGAAAAAGCTTTCCCAAATATTGAAGACTTTAAAACTGGTGCCTTTTCTGAAATAGTCAAGGTTAGCTAAAAGTAAGAGAAGACTTTGACATGTCAAAGTAATGAGTTTGGGGTGTGTGAGGGGCTGAACTGATTGAAATACTGCTGAAAAAGGAGGAGGAATATACATATCTGTTGTCTTTCTCTTGGGTCACCAAACAAAACCAAAGTAAAGACCATTTTTCAGAGATCTGTAATTCAACCTTCTCAGCTCCATCCCTCCTGGTCACAGATCAGACACATCCTTTCCGCAGGATCCGGAAGAGTGCATGAAGCCACATGAATGGAAAATCCCTCTGCTTTGTGTAGCGTTCACAGTTCAAGTTTTGGTTCATCGAGGTGCAGAAAACAATGTGCTTTGTGGAGATGGCGGTCTGTGGTGCCATAAGGGAACCCCATGTTCTGCTTTTTCTTTTCAAGCAGTAGCAGGAGCAAAGCAGAGGTGGCTCCTGTCCTTTTTCTGTTTAGCTGGAAGTCTGTCCCTTATCCCCTCCATTCCCTCTGCCCATACAGGTTAGGTCTGGAGTAGTCCATCAGCAGCTAAAAAGCATGTGTCAGGCTCAGTAGTGAGCCCACCAAGAGGACGCAGCAGGGAAATGTGGTAGCTGCAGGAAATGCCTGCCATTGTCAGAGGCCGATTGGCACCCCATAAACCCCGTAAACTTCACAGCTCGCCTCTTGTTTCAGCAAACCTAGACTCCGGGCCAGGAACGGATGAAGGGGGGATGGCATGAGTTTTAATGCCCAGCGTGTTGCCCCTGTGCGTGCTGATGGGAGGGCGTCAGCTGGGGCTCACCTTTGCAGCAACAGCCACATCTGCTCCTCTGCTGCAGCTCTGCATCCCCTCTCCTGAGAAACTCATATTCTTGTCAAGCTGCTTTGTGAAATACAGCACGGTGGGGCTGGTTTTTTTCTGTCTTCTGCGCAAGAGGTTACTGTGGCTAGTTCTGTGCTTTAATACAGAGAAATGGAGCTGTATCCTCCACAACAAGCCCTTTTTTATTACACGTGGTCTGAATAGCAACTGAGCCTCTAGTCATGCCTCCAATGGAAAGAAGACCCCTTATGAAAGCCTTTCGTTTACTGCAGGGAATGAATTTTCACGTGCATGAAACCAGATTACCAAAAAAACCCTCATAAAATAACCGAAAGAGCTACCAAGAATATGTATGTGCCCAGTGGGTGTTCAAGGTGGCCTAGAAGAGATTAAGTGGAAGCGTGGCCTAGAAGAGATTAAAAGGAAGCAGAAGAGCTGACTGTGAAATTTAAAAGGCATCTTACGTCAAAGGAATACTTATGTCACTATAGTTCTCTTCATTTTGAGCTGGCTGATTGTGCTGATAGGGCACTATAATAATTTTAAAACAATATTTAGAAAGAAAAATAAATAATCTCTAATGTCTTTTCAGTTGTTCTTCTGGGAAGACTTGTGGTGACTTAAAAGAAAATACTCAGTGAAGCAGTGAATGGGAGACATTTCCAGGGTGGGTGTGTTTTGAGGTTTGTTTGGGTTTTTATAATCCTTGACTCCTATGTCTTTTTTTTTTTTTTAATACTTTTCATATGCTTTCAGTACAGTGGCCACTGGATTAAGAAACTCCTCCAAATTCCACCAGTTACAGGAGCTTTGCAGGGTGATGTGTTATAGGACTATCACCACCTTTCCAGACATGCCCTTAGGACAGCTCTGCTGGAAGGAAGCCGGGATCCCACTCCAGTCCTGCAGCCTTCACTTGGGCAAATTCACAGCAAAGATTTTTTTGGCAGGTGCTTGTCTCCCCTTTTGTGATCGGATTTGCGTATGAAATGGATTCATAACCTCTAAGCGACTGTGTTTCACTTTTTGAGATTGCTGTTTCTAGAGCTCTCAGCAGGGACCGAGGATAGTGCTGTGCTTATTATGGTCGTGTGAGGAATGTCCTCTTTTCCCCAAACACCTTCAGTTTGGAGATTGCATAGCTTGCTCTCCCTCTCCCCCATGCTGAGCAACACCCCTTCACATCACAGGTGGGACTTCTTGTTCCTAAAACATTCTGCTGCAAAGTCAAAAACCAACACCTAGAGGCAAATCAGCACTTGGGGGAATTGGTGATGTGTTTGCACAACTCCCCTCGAACTATTTTAAAAAATATACTCCCAGTCCTGCAGACCTGATCTATTTTATGAAAGACTACCTGTCCCCTGTCCGATGGATACGTTTCATTAACTCGGCTGCCAAAATCAAGCATTTGAGGGCACTGAAGTCGAGTCAGTAAAGCTGAATGAGATCAGCTGGGCTTTTCCTCCTGCCCCGTGCTGGAAGCACAGTGCCGAGAGCAGCAAAAAATGGAGAGCCAGGCTAGAAGGCGACGGAGATGCCCTGCGGCTGCAGGGAGGCTCGGGGCCCCAGCAGCAGCGTGGCAAAACCACGCAGAGCCAGCAGGGAACAACGGGGAGAAGGTCGTCCCAGAGCTCAGCCAAGGGACTCCGTCCCGAGAGTTTGGCTACTTTTACTTGGACGCCGTTCAGCAGGGTTCATATTTCCGAGCCCATTCATAGAAAGCGATGTAAAACCCTTCGGATGGCTCCGACCGGCGCCTGTTGGGGCCTTTCCTCTGCTGCCTTGAATTGCGTTTATTTTAGGTACTGGGCTTGACCTCATCAGCACAGAGCATGCAGAGGGGGATGCATTTGAGGACAGGGTTAAAACCATCTGTAGCCGGGAAGCCGGCAATGTCCTGGGAGAGGGTGTTAAACCCAGGGAGTGCTGATCTGTTTCCTGCCTTTGTTATGATTTCTGCCCTGTAACCCAATCTCGCCCGAGAACCAGCCCCAGCCCGGCCCAGCTGTGTCAGCAGGGCACGGACTGATGCTGCCGCCGCCACTCACGCCGGCACGGCCAGCCTCCGAAATCCCAGAGCATTTAGCAATTTGCAGGTTAAACCGTGCCAGGTCTGCCCCCAGAACTGGTGGGCGCCTGCTGCCTTTGCCCGCAGGCTCGGGAAAGCGGAGGGGAAAGGAGGATAGTGGACAGTGGAGGGGATGCTTGCCCGTCAGCTGCGTTGTGTGCTGGTCTAAAAGGGATATAGAGGGCTATAAACATAACTCATGGTTTTTTTATATGGGTCCCCACACAGCCCTTTAGGAAAATCCCATAGAAAATGAGTATGGCATTTAAGACTGGGTGGGGACTCTTTTTTTCCGTGTTCACCTCCAAGGCTTTTAGAAGGCTTCATGTTCTTAAAGGAAAAAGAGCATTATCCGTGTGCTTTTGCACATTTTTAGCACAGTGCGGTCCGTGTAGTCTCGCAAACGTGAATGAATAAAATGGCACGCGGTGTGGCGAGAGCAGGGAGAGCTGTGCCATGGCCAGACAGTGCTTGCGCTCAGCGCTGCCCCGTGGTGTTTCACCTCCCACCCTCAGAGACACCCAGGACCTACATGTACATCAGTTACCTGCCTCTGAGAAGGGCCGCCATCACCCTGAACCCTATCAGCTGTTCAATAGTCGAGGTAACCCAGCGCCCAGGCTTGCTTCCCTTCCCAGGAGGGAGGTGTTCAAGGCCAGGCTGGATGGGGCTTTGAGCAACCTGGTCTAGTGGGAGGTGTCCCTGCCCATGGCAGGAGGTTGGAACTAGATGATCTTTAAGGTCCCTTCCAACCCAAACCATTCTATGAGGAGCGCTGCGAGGAAAAGCCCAGCTGCTGCCAGAATAAAGTCCGATGAATTGATCTGGGGAGAAGGATGGGGTGGAGGTGGATGGCACGGTCCCCCGCGCTCTGTGGGTCTGGGTCCGCTGGCGGAGATGCTGCGCTGTGCCCGGGAGCCCTCCAATGCAGGAGGGTAGCGCTGGGTGACAGACAGCAAGAAAAGCTCATCTTCTCATTTTGTTTGTTTTCTCCTCTTTCTTGCAAGACTGATGTGAGCTGGCCCTGCCATCTGATCCGCTTTTTGATCTTTTTCTAGCATGGCCTGTGTGTTTTGTAAAGTGTTTTGCTGCCAGAGCTGACCACTACTAAGAGAAAGAAAAAGCAGTCGGCAAACCTCCCCGTTTAAAAATACTCCGGTTTAAAGCTTTGCAGATTACATTGCTTGTTTTTCAACCAGCTTATAAGGACATTGCCAGCAGATTTCCAGTAAACTAGACATTTAAGTCAAAGCGGCTTCTCTGAAATATTTGAACAGTGGTGTGGGAAAGGTTTCGGTGGGGTGGAGGGGAGGACAACCTGTAATTTATCTGCAGCTCTGCCTGGTGCAGATGAGATACCCACAGCAGACCATCGTTCTCTTCAGGTTATGTTTTGTTATGAGGATTTGGGATTTTCCATGCTGAGTTCCCAGGCCTTAAAATACTGACTATGCATTTCATCTGTAGTGCAGTAGGCAATGAAATGTTTTTTTCTGGGATTTCTTGCTTCGGGCTCTTTTTGAAATTCATGGGAGCTGACTGTAATATCATTTTCTCATAATAATTTTAAATGGGTTTTAGAAATATGAGGAGAGACGAGAATTTTCCAACTATTTCTCACAAATGACATTCCTAGGTCACAGACAAATCTGCTGTAAATAGGTACAACTCCGCTGATTAAAGCAGTGTTGTCCCTGCCGGTGTTGAAGTGTGAAATGGCTTGACTAGGTTTGTGTCATCCCACCCCACTGTTGGAAGGCAGGGAGTTAAATGATACTTGTGCAGCCAGCTGAAAGGCCTAAATAATCACAGTAAGACCCATCATTTATTTTCATTGTATTTCGTGAATTAGAGCCCGGCTCTCGGTGAACAGGACTAGTTTCCTCTAATTGCACGTGCCGTGCTGTCCATTAACACTTGCCACAGGAGCTCAGGGTGCCCCCTGCAGAAACTAAGGCATCGAAGTATGTTTTAAGATCCTAAATACCTTTGTGGATCTGTACCTGGACATTTTAATTTTGCACCTTTGTATTTTGTTCTACATATTGTAAAAATGAGGATAGTTTACATTAGTACAATATTATATCTAATAAGTCACATAGCGTCCTCTGTCCCCATGCCTTAGTTCAAGAACATGATATAAATGCATAGACAAGAGTTTGCTAAGACCTGAACACCATCAAAGTATTATTGCATCTCACTGTGAATGTTTTAAAGTTTTACGATAAAAAAGTTAGTCCTGTCATGGAGTTTTGCATCAGGTCAATACGGGTTTTATAAAAATAAATAATGTTTTGTTTAAAATCCAGTACTGGATCTTACCACTGATCAATAGCATTAAGAGAGTCTGTTTCCCTTTACTTACCTAATAATTTGGTATTTACTGCAAGCTGATCATCATTGACCATCTCAAATGATGGACGTTCCTACATTCTCATGCTTGTATTATTAATTTTTAATGAATAAAAGAGATGTTGAATGTGGCCTTAGATGACTGGGTGAAGGTGGGCTAACAGATAAACTTGGGTTTGTATTTTATGCTTCAGACAATATCCATCTTCATCTCTATTTGGTAATATGTATTATCCCACTTTGTATGTTTCCTTTACTGGGGAAAAAGTTAAAAGAAACCAGCCGGATAACTCAGAGTTTGCCACCTTGCAGCTCTGTTCTCTGAAAATCTTAACTTTTTGCTGTGTGTCGAGGAACCAGGTTAGTTACTTCTTGTTATGCCCCAACTGACTTGCAAATATATCCCAAAGAAGAAATAGCAAGGAGACCAGGCTTATCTTACTTCCTCTATTTTGCTCAAAAGAAGCATCAATATTCACTCAGCTCCCTTGAGGCAGCCCTCTGTCCTCATCTTGATTTTAGAAAAATGTGTGTTGCTGCTTTGATGCGAGCGGCCCGCCAGCCCATGTGCACGTAGATGAGCTGCTGCGGCCGCATCCATGCTCCCATCCGAGCGGCAGCACCCCACCGGCCCTGCGAGGCTGGGCTGCTGGCACCTCCCCGGGGGTTTCGCTCGTGGGATTCCTTGGAGCGCTGCCCAAAATACAGAGGGCAAAAAACAGAGAGCTGAGCAAAACGGGAAGGCTTAAGCCTTGCTTTTAACACGAAATGCGGCCGTGAGTGTCACCAGCCTGCGTGAAGGGTGAGCTCATGCCCGTTCCCTCGACAGCATTTCCATTGCAAGCGGAGGGAGCGCGCTGCGAGGAGACAGGGCACCTGCTTTGTCCCCTCTGCTGCTCGTTGCAGGATCACCATGCTCTGGGCTAATCAGAACCGACAGCAATTAAGAGTAATTGAGGTAGCCTTTCTAGCTCAGTGATTTCCCTGTAGCTTTTAATAAGGAGAAATCAGAAGGAAAAACAAATGCTGTTGTTTGCTAAGCTCTCACGAGCTGTTTCTGATTGTCTCGGGATTCAACAACTCATTAGATGAAGAATTGGCTGCGCTTGCTTTGAGTAACACCAGTTTTCTGCATGTCTGTGTGATGAGATTTTTGTTTACATTCTTTAAACATGTGGAATGTTAATTTTTCAGGGTTTTTTTTTTTCTTGTCTTGGTACAGGGTTCTTGGGTTATTTTGAGCCCGAGCTTGTTTTCCTCTATTATGTAAAAGAAGTGAAGATAATAGGAAGCATGATGTGCTTTCCTCTCATGATACTGCAATTAAAGGAACTGCGAAGGCAGGACTGGCCAAAACAGGATCCTTGTCACAGACTTCTGGTCACAATAAATCACTGGCTTTGGATAACATATTAACAATGTGATTTTGTTTGTTTGTTTGTTTTGTAATATTGTCTGTGTTTAGCATAATGAGGACAAATAAATACCAAACGAGTTGCAAAGGTGCAACATGTTCGTGGTGGTGGCAGCCCTGGCTGAGCAGCTGCCTCACCTGCAGCCCATGCTGGGCGGTCTCCACTGGGACCACGTCTGACATACCAAACCCGTGAGCAGTGTCCGGCGGCTGCCAATGAAAAGAAAAAGTGTCTAGAGAAATTTTTCTCTTTTATGCCCCAGTCCCAAAATGTGGATATTTTGTTTTCTCCTTGTTTGTTTTGGCCTAAATTCAGGACCCCAGAGCAAGAATTGCAAATGGTTGGTGAGAGGGGACAAAGAAGGATCCACTTCAACTGCTCATCCTGCTGCCTACACAGCAGAGAGCTCCTCATGCCCTCTGGTCTGAGGATGCCCTTGCCACACCATACCTGTGGGCAGATCTTCATATTCATGCATACCCATGAATTGGGGTCTTCAATAGCCTCTATTCATAAAGCGCAACGAAAATGGTGAATCCTCTGCCAAGTTCTCCTCTTAAACACCAAACATTTTTTACAATCAAGCCATTCTAGCATAACTTGGGGTCAGTGATGAGCTGTGGTAGAGCGTAGTGTAACAAAGGGGAAAATTGTTGGGAAAATTGTACCAGTAAATGCATAAGCTTTTCAGATACAAGAAGGAGGCCGCTGCTGATAAATTCTTCTATTTTACCACAGTTTCTCCTGGCATTTTTCACTTTTTTGACATCAAGTTTTCACAAATAAAGGCCTATAGGCTGGCGTTTTCATCAGACACCCATCGGGCAACTCAGGGATTGTTTTAGAGGGTCCGTATGCTCTCGGTCTATCTGTAAACAAAATACGTATGTATTTAGCACATCTTCTAGAGAAAACAAATAGAATCTTATAGATAGATAGAATCTTATAGATATGGATCTTACCAGGCATGGAGGTGAGGCTGACTGGTTGGTAGTTCCCAGGGTCCTCCTTATTACCTTTTTTAAAAATGGGTGAGATATTCCTTTTTTCCAGTCACTGAGGACTTTGCCTGTCTGCCATGACTTTTCAAATATAATGGGGAGTTGCTTGGCAGCTACATCAGCCATTTCCCTCAGGACCCTGGGATGCATCTCATCAGGTCCCAGGCACTTGTGTGTGTTCAGATTCATCAGGTGGTCTCAAACCTGATCTTCTTTTATGATGGGACAGACTTTATTCCCCCAGTCTCTGCCTTGAGGTTTAGGGACTTGAGAGACATGGGAAGAGTAATTATCATTGAAAACTGAGGCAAAATAATTGTTGAGTACCTCGACCTTCTCCATGTTGTTTGTCACTAGTTCTTCTGTCTTAGTTATCCAGGGAGGGCACATTTTCTTTCACACTTCTTTCATGTCAACCCACAATGTTGGCTTCACTCTGTGGGTGACGCTCCCCTTGTCCAGCTCAGTGCAAGAGTTGCCAAAGCAGACCAAAGTCTCCATCTTGGGCAGCATCCTTTCGTTGAGTGCCACTGATGGCAAGTGACCAAATGCAATAAGGTGTAAGATACTTTGCATCAGCGAAACATGAAATAACCTGCCCCTTCTTTGGGCTGCTATGATTTAGATACTGGCCTTAATGCAAAAGGATGAAGATCTAGAGTTTCACACTGGTTGTTGCAAGTAGGTGCTTCACCTGTAGACTTCTTTTTTCTCTATGTCATCACTTTTAGCAGTAAATTCAGGAACTTAATGAAAGACTGTGTGGAAAAGGTATTTTTTCAGTCTATTTTCACCATGATTAATGGCCCATATATTTGTGATGTGGAAGATTGTAAGCACCAGATGCTTCTATCATTTAGATCTCATTTTGGGTATAACATACCGCAAATATGATTGCATTGCACAGGGATGAATTTAATCTTAAATTCCAAGTATATTAGTTTGTTTTTACAGGGAAATACCTCTGTTCAAAGAGAATGCAACACTGACATATTGCTCTAATATTAGACCTTGTCAAAAATTTTTGACTGTTTTGTCCCAGAGAAAACTCTGGTATTTTAACTTTTTGTTTTGTTCCCCAGAATAAAGACAACATATGATTTGCCTCCCACTTCCCCCACCAACAAGGGGCAATTATAGAAAGGATTGTCTTGGAAAAGCCTGGACTGCTTTAATTTGAGGTCTTGAGTTGATGTGCAATTTCGGAATTCCTGAATGACTGAGCTATTCCACTTTATTCTGGTTTGATTTTAAATTTTGTCTTTTTGATTCATGGGAAAAACAGATTAGATAAATTATGTCTGAATTCTCACCAGGAGGCTGAGCTCCCCAGGCAGATATGCATGGGGTACCACAGTGATTTATTTAGAAATAGCGTCCAGTTGTTTCCTCTTTTTGTTACCTTGTAACAAACACATTTTAATTGAGTAATATGATTTTTCAGTTTTACAGAATGTTTTGATGCTTGTTCATTATAATTACTTTGTCCAGCATCTAAACATTATCCACAGCTTATTTTAGCTTTCCTGAAAGAAAAATCTGAGAATGTTTGTAAAGTTAAATCTTTCAAATCGACCTGCTTTATTCCATAGACATAATGTTCTAGTAAAAACTTCCACTCGGTTTAATTTTAAAAAAAAATATGTCAAATTCTTCACAATGGTTTAATCATCAGCACCCTGCTCTAAAAAAATATTACAGACTGTCCCTCCATTTATAGAAACTATGTATTTCATATGTGCAGAAAAGCTGAAAAGTGACTAAAATGTTTCATGCTTGCAGTAAACAACTGTTCCCTTTCCAGTGTCGAGAAGGTGGGCTGTTGCTGGTACTGGTGGTGCTTATTTCAGTAGCATCTGCTGCTGACCCAAATTCATGCTAAGAACCATACAGGTGCCAAAGAGCTTATGGTCTCAGTAGTTGAGATAAGCAAAGAGTGGGTAATAACCTGCAAGCCAAGGGAAGGAGGTGACAGCAGCAATTTGCACCTCCATTCTGCAGGCTTCTAGGCTTGAGATCTAAACAGCGTAAGAAATAAAAGACAGTAGAGTTCAGTGAAAGTTGAGGTAGCATTTTAGGAGCATCCTTGATTCCAGGAGAGCCTCCCCACTGAATGACTGAGTCCTCAAGCCTTTATGAGCAATAAATAAATTAGTTCTGCTATTAGCTGTCATATAAAAGTATATTTTCATCAATATTGCTTTCCACAAAAATTACTGTGAACGGGCAATTGCTCCTAGGCCTATTTGCAAACAGCTAGTAAACACGAGGTCGAAGTATTATCCAAGCAGATTCATAAAGGCTTTTTTCACTTGTTTGGTTTGTTTCATGTACCACATCTAGGTCTGTTGGTACAGGCCAAGGAGGGTCTTTGTGTGTTGATCATATTCATCTAATTTAAACTTCATAATCTGGAACCAACACAGGGACATTTTACTAAGAGGTTTCTGGTGACTTTTTTTTTTTTTTTCAGTTTTAGTATCAGAATACAATGCGAGTTTATTATGCGCAATCAAAAAATCACCAAGAGAGTATGTAGTAGTGCTAAAATTGTAGTTTCTAGATGCATCCAAAATATGCCCTGGAGAATAAAAAGCTTTCCAAAAACTTGAAGAGCCGGGGAGGGGGACGGAGGATGGGGAGGGATGTACCATTCCCATTTCTGCTGATCAGTTCAGCAACGGTTTAGCGTCAAGAGATGTGGTTGTGGCTACAAAACTGCTCAGCTTCCCACACGGATCAGGGCTGTATTTGCCCCGAGCGTCGCATGCTGCAAGAGAACTTGTTGACAGACTCCTTGTTGCAGCAGCAGCGGCGCAGAAGGTATTACAGCTAATTCAGCGTGTCTCTGGCAGGGGTTAGGCAAGTCTGAGGCTTCTGCGGTATCGCTGTGCTTCCACATCAGTGTTTGTGAGAGCTAACTCCGCCCTTTATAAGCAAATATAAACAAACCAGTTCAGGTTGTACAAATTCCAGGGGTGGTACCAGTGCTCGCAGCTGTGGCAAAGCAGGAGCGTAACCTGTCCAGAACAGAGGGACAGTGTTTTTCCTGAAAGGCTCTAAAGGCAGAGAAGATGGAACCTGCTGAAAACACATTTTTACTCTGATGAAAAAACAACCATCAAGTTACTGCATTTTCTGATATTTAATTTATTCTGTTCGTTATCTGAAATGATGGCACGGGCCACTTTTTATTACAGTTTATCACTGTTCACATCAAAGAACTGACTTTCATGTGGTTATACCATTTTCAGCAGAAATAAACAAACTGAATTTTATCATGAATGAATAGAGCAGCAAGTATGATCGGACTCTCAGGCAGTTTTTCCTGACAGAAATCCGTGATATTCAATTATACCTTTGTTCTGCGACTGTGGAGACAGGCAAGGTGCCTGCTGAACCTGATGCAAGTCTTCCCTTGGATTATTCAGGCAGCTGAGTCCATCAGCTCTGCCTGGTTTTTTGTCTGAATTAGGTTAAATGGGATGTAGGCGGGTAGAGTAAAGCAAGCTGGACAGTGAACTGCAGCGTTATGGCTGAGGTGTTGTGCACCCCAGCTCCCAAAACGTGTAATGTGAACAGGATGAGTATTTTGCTTTTTCTGGTGAAGTCTGGAAGGAGTCTGGCTGACCTGCTCTGTTCCTCTCCAAAAGCTTTTGGACGACTCAGAGGAGCTAGGGAACGGCCAGTGGGGGTCAGGAATTAAATTGCAAGGAAAGTTTTTAGAGTCGTTTTAGGGTGGGCTCACTGCTGAGGGCTAATGAAGTGTAGCTGTCCTTGGCTAATCACGGGGTAGTAAAGGAGGGGCTGATTCACCCTTGGGTAACTTGGGGGGATGGAGCTCTTCAGGGAACAAGAGCTACCCTGGGTTGATGAGGCTGCTTGAGCCTTTGCACCCTGGTTTCCACCAGCAAACGTGCTGCGGGCTTGTGCCAGCGGGTAAGAAACCTCCCTACCCAGCATGAGCACTCACAGCTCGCTCTGGCCTCGGGGCTTGCTCCTCTCCCTCCCTTCCATCTCCTCCCCAAACCTCAACAGGCTTTTTCATGGAAACCCAGTTTCCAGGCTCCTGTGACCAGCAGAGTGTGTCTCGAGTGACCCTGTTCCTGGGGTGGCTCCCTCTCTTTTGGACGGTAATACTGAGTTGTTTAGCCCATGGGCCAATTCTGTGCAAATTAAACCCTTGTTGCCTCCCCATGTGAAGGGGGGGGTGGTTTGGCATGTGTCCTTTTCTGTTTAGAGCACTTTCGGGGTGGTCATAACACTTCTGAGACTTGCACAGTGTGTGTCCCAGGCAGCATTCAGCACATGGGCCTCTTCCTCAGTTTGCCGTATCCAGCTCTGGACAACGTGCCGACAGGGTGGGTGGCAAATTGACCACCTCCTGCCCACCCCCTCCCCATGCCTGCAGTTGGTGGTGGGGGTCCTGGAGCTGCGCTTCTGGGTCTGCCCCTGTGTTCGACCTCTAACCCTGTCAAACTGGGGAATTTTCACTTGATCCATCTCACCGATGTAACTTGTCCAGCGTCAGGCACCTATTCATGACTTTTATCATGGCTAACTAAACTAGGGAGGTATTGATGAGAGAGAATTTTGTGTCCTGGATCCTCCATTAATTATTACTTAAGGATGACTGTGAGCTGCAGGCTTTCTCCACTTCTCCCCAGTTTTCACAAGGGTATCTCCATGAAGAGATTAAATAGTCTTCCTCAGGATGTGGGAAACGGGGTGAAGGAAAGGAAACAGTCTTTTGGAAGTAGGATAAAGCAGCCTGGAGAGATATGTTAACCTGGGCACTGAAAAAACTCTGGATTCTTGAAAATGTTTTGCAGGGGCCATCCCAAAGCCCATGTAGCTTCAGTAATCCATGATCTCTTCCAGCTGTTAGCATGAGCACCACAGCATAATAATCACCTCCGTGTGCATTACTCATTCTCCATTTTATGGTTTGTCTCTGTACTTATTAGATCATTGACAGAGGGAACAAGCCATCCGTTGAAGGAGACCTGGATGTAATTATGCATAGTTCAACTGGATCCTATTAGTGTTAAACAACAAAAGATGTTACACGTAATCCGAGTTAGTAAGCTACCCAGAGGAGTACAGCAGAGTCAGGAGGACAAGGACTGATGCTCAGCAGAGAGTGCTGCTTGTGGAGATGCAGTCCTGATGACATATTAGCCATGGTGCATGTTACCATGGGTCATTAATTTTGGCTTAACGTTTGTTCCAGGTATGAGAGAGAAACACTGAGATTATACAGGAGTTGACTAACGACAAATAAAACCTGACCTGGCACAGGAGAACAGGAGGCTTTTGTAGTCTATCATGAGCACATGCCCAAAATATGAGAAGACATAAAATATTTCAGCCTTGCGCCTCTGCGATATCACGGGAATGGGTGTGAAGGTCCTGGGGAATCCTCTGGACCTGTGTAACAAAACAGTAGGAGCCAGCCAGGCCGCTATCAGCAGACCCCAACAGGGACTCCTCATCGTGCAGGTGGCTAGCACTGCACTCAGAAGTCTGCCTGTCTAACTACGGTGCAGTGCAGGGACGCACAAACACATGTTAAATTATAACCAACAGCATCCAGGATAGTGCTGCTCGCGTTCTGCAGTAGTGTCCAAGGCAGGCTGGTTAATCCCCAACCCTGCCGAGCACCAAGCCCGTTTTCTGGCTGACTTGCATCCAGTGTGTGGTTTGCACCCCGGCTCAGATTGCTAATAAATTCAGTCCACTGAGGTGCTCTTATAAAGGATCAGTTTTACGCTCTGGCTAGATGCAAGTCTTGCCAGTGTAACTGTGCTCAAGCACTTAATTTTGCACAGATTTCCTCTTAGCACTTGGAGACCTATAAATGTGGAAGTTGAAAGGTTAGAGGAGAAAATCCCTTAAAAGTGAAGCACTTGATTTGACGCTTAATGTTCTCGATATCAGTGCAATACTGTAGGCCAACTGTAGCAGTTTTATTCCACCGTAAAAATGATAAAAAGGATACAATTTTCAGTCAATTGTGCAAGCTTTCGTTGTTAGTATGGTTGTTAAACGAAGCTTTCTGATTTTAATAAGCAAGAAACAAAATAGCTGTGGAGTTTAGCTTGTACCCCACATGTTCCAACACAGTGAAACAATATAGGAGTTAGGGCCAAGAGGCACAAGTACTGAATGCGTTGATGATGAAAATAATACTAGTAGAATTAGAGAAACATCCTGATTATTATTATTTTTGTTATTATTGTTTCATCACGGGCCATTATCGTACAATTTTTCTTTCAGAACCAGATTTCAAAATTGATTAAGGGATTTTCTTTACCCAGCCATACTTCAGAAAATGCCATTCTCACAGCATATACTTACAGAAGAAGATACTTGGTTACATCTTGCGCATCCATTTGATTTATCAAAGGCATCTGAAGCCAAAGAAAATTTTTGCTAGCCGCTCCTGTTTTTATTAGAAAAAGAGAAATCACTCTGTCTTCAGCACAAATCTTTTGATTTCTCATGTGTCGTGTCATTGATAAATTGCATATTCATCAACAAGGTGAGGAGAGATGAAGAGTTTTTATGAAAATCTTTTCCTCAAAACCAGCAGGAATTCACTGGTTGTCTCAGAGGGATCATTGATCTCTTCAACAAGGGGAATACGTGTCGTCATCCTTTTGGTACCGGCGGGCAGACTGAAACCGAGGCAAGGAATTCGCTTGCAGTCATGGCACATTAGTGTTCCTGAGGAACCTGTGGAGCAATTGGCAATTCATTTGAGCTCTGATATGGGGCAGGAGGACAACCAGGACATCCTGTTGGTCTTCTAGCTCTAGTGGGAATGCCTGAGTTGTGTTGGGAATTTCAGTTAATGTCCACCTGAAAAGGTGAGGAGCAGAACACATACTTTACAGCGTTCGTGTGGTTCTCCACCTCTGAGAACCACAGAGATCAGGAGAGAGAGCTGGAGACAAAGCAAGGCTGGTGGAGTGCATCTAGTTAACTTTACCCAAATATATCTGAGATCCATGATGGATGGATCCATTTATTTCCAGCATGGAAATAAAACACAAAACACATTGAACAAGTAATTTGTAACCCAAGAGATAAGTGCCAGAAGTTTTGGGATGCTTACTAAAAGTTTAGTGTTACTGTGGGAAGTTCTTAAATTGCAGCAATGGTGTGAATGGCACTGTTAGAGAAATTTGTAGATATTTCTAAAGCTTGTAAAATCCTTGGATGAAAAGCAGCATAGCAGTGCAAATTATCTTTCAAAATGTAGTTACAAGAAATAACAGAAGTACCTATATGTCCAGCTTGTGCTGTGACTAAGAAACTTCACAGGTCTTTCCAGTGTATGGTCCTTAGTAAGACTCCCCAAAAGGTCCTAGGCCCCGGAGCAGAGTTTCTTGGTTGTACTTTAATTATATCATGCAGAACAATGTATTTTAATTAAATATGTAACAGCTTCTCTGGAATACATCCTTTAGGAATTCTTCCTTCTTCACCATATTGTATTTAATCCACAACTTCGGCCGTATGTCTCAGCTAATGGCACATTCAGAAGGAGCAGATGCCAGTTGTACCAGTGATAGAGATGAGTTGCATCCCAACAAAACCTGTAGGAATCCAAGCTCCACTGTGTTTCAGGAAGGAAAAATCAGAGCTCAATTGTAGATCAAATTTGACTTTGTAATCTTGGTTTTCATGTGCTTTCACATGTCGGAGAAATCTATAGTTTGGAAAAAGTTAAAATCTTAAAATGCTAATTGTTCTAGAGAGGTGTCTGCCATTCAAAATAAGGGACATTATTTTGTTGCTTCCAAATAAAAACCTAATTTATTTGTCAATGTACCAACTTCTCCAATCATCTCTTGTAGCTGTGTCTATCTGAGGTGAAGGAAATTTTCAACTGCAGGAAGTAAGTGTAGCCCAGTTTGGTTTTTGTTTTTTGTTTTTTTTTTAATGAAACTGCAGAACAACTACACATTCTGTACCAACTCAAAAAGTCTGTGAAGAAACCCCCTGAGAGGGGTTTGCTGTTGTTTTCAGAAAATCCATAATGCTATTTTCAGATAAGAAGTTACGCTGTCGGAAATAAACAGAAACCTCCCGAGCCCTGTGTTGGAAAGATATGATCCAGATTGTAGGCCAGTCTGTTAGAAGACAATTTGATCTACCATGTAGGCCCACAGACTTTGTCCAGTAGCTGTGTGTTACTTCGCTTGTGAGTTGAGACAACTGGTGGTTCACGAACAGCTGCTGTTTCGTTTCCAAGCCACGTTGTAGCAGGCAAGTGTGTGTTTGTGTGGACTGAGTTAGGAGCAGCCTTCAGCTGGTATTAGTACCTGCTGACAGGCAGAAAATTACATTTGCAAATGTTTTATCAACAATATCTGATGCAGAACCTTTTGTAATGGTAACAGTAATGTATCGTCTTGTTTACTGCACTGCTGAGATTTGGTACATTGCTCTCCCCCCCTAATCATCGCACGATGCAGGGATTTGGAGAGGCTGATGAGTTCACCTGGGTGAGGAAGGCTTTTTCGAGCCATGCACTTACTGCAGCTATTGGTGAGGCAGAATTAACGTCTTGTAACCCACCTCCCATATTGCTAATTTGTGCTGTTCTCCAGCCCCTTCCTGGGATCGCTGGAGCTGCATATCCATAGGATGGGAGGAGTCTAACGCATGGTCTCCAGATCAGTGGAGCAACACCCCAAGCAGGTATATACAGGATCTAGGATAGAAAAGCAGTCACTTGAGGCAGCAAGGAAGGTGCAACTCTTCTGCTGCTGGTTGCTGAGAGAATAAAGAGTAAAATCTGTCTTTAGACTGGCAAGGATGAGATCCAAGCTCTTTGTCTCACCCTTGACAAGGGTAGTCCCCCTGTTTGTTAGTGTTCATGACTCTCCTTAACCTTGGAGAAGGGAAGAGAAACTTTGGAGGAGTGTTTCCTCTGATGAAACGCGTACTTGCTGAGCTGGCTGAGCAACATTTGTTGGTTGTTGAGCTCAAGATACATCTTAGGACTTCATGAACTGTTGAAAAAAATCCCTTACTGACACTTAGCCGAGGTGGCCATAGAAAAGCAGCATGGCTTGAAGGGCTGTCGTAATTCCTAAAATTGTTTTAAACACCCTGAGCTACTGTGGGAGAAGTAACTCTTGAAACAATGCGGGTCCTTCATGGCCGTGTAACCTGGGGAGTCTGTGCTGCAAGATGCTTTGGAGGCTGCACTTCTGCTGGAGAGGACCCTCCGGTCTGCCAAGGCCTGGCGCTGCCGTTAGCTAAACGGGAATGTCGCTGCCTGTGATGCCAACAGCCAGCCGAAGGGCTCTGTTTTCCTCTTTGAACTGAGGACCCCATAGCAGAATTTCTTGGTTACACAATAAAATAATAAAAACGCTAGTTTAAATTTCGAATTAGTGAAGGACTATTTTTGGCTTTCTCAGAGACAGCATCTGTAAATAATCAGGCAGAAGCCTTTCCATAAAACAACACAGAAAAACCTCAAAGAGCATTTAGATTCTGCAACATTTAAACAAGATTTTTAACCCATGGGGAAGCCAAAATCAACACAATGCTTCCTGCACATAAAAGCATGGAATTTCTTAGCAGTGTGGGGGCAATAAATGACTATCACATTTCCCTCCTTTCTAAAAACTAAATATTTTTCAATGGAAATAGTAATATTAATGGAAAAAGAAAAGAGGACCGTGAGTTATGTAAGAATTGATTTAAGCCCTGAACCCCCATACATTGCAGACTGGAGGCTAATTAAAGAAAAACTTAAGCTGTTCCGTTTTGCTCTAATTGTCCTCCAAGCTCAAGAGATCAAATACGCTAGATGAGATCCTTCTTGTAATCATCCACATTCATGACCCAGGTTTCAAGTTCATTCCCGCTGCTCTCAGCCAGGTCCATCCATAATGCAAACAAAAGAGGCGAATGATATACTCTTGATTATGTCCTCTACAAAGACAGGAGAACACGATGACTAACAGTTATACATATATATGCTCCTAGCAACCTCTGACCACAGTGTTTGCCCACAGTGTCTATGAAATCAGAAATTGATCCATAACCAAGTACATATGGATGGGATATTTGCTAAGGAAAAATGTAAGCATTGCCCAGTGTAAAAAAATTAATACTTTATTCAAGGTGCTGTTACCTTGGTTTCTTGGCTCTTGCAGGACGAGTGCTGTTGACTTAAGGGGCTGCCGAATCAGGCTCTTGTGCATTTGCATGGAAAATTGTTTATGAACAACTGGCAACATTTCTGGTCATTACGTGCAACTGACTGAAACCCATAGATTTCCAAGCTGTGGACGAATAAACCAGTAAATAGCAAATCTGAGGGGGGATGACCCGTGCAGGCAAACAGAACTGAGAAATGTTACAGTTTAATACGGCTCCGTGAGCAAGCTGTGTGGTTTCATGAACCACCCCTGGCTTGTGAACCGCTGCTAGAGAAGGGCTGAATTAAGCATTTATTTCATCTGTGTGAAACTCTGTGTAAAGAAGCAAAAATCACAGTCTTGCAATTCCTGTTTACCAGTCTGGTTAGTTTTTAGTTGTTATTTAGAGTGACTAATTATCTATTTTCCCACAAAGGATGGATTTTTGTCTTTTCCCAGATGAGGCACGGTTATGAAAAGTTTCATAGTAAAGGAGTCAAGATAATGGCATGCCAAACTGTGCCTAAATCTGTTTTTCTCTGCTAAATGATTTACTCATTTTGATATTCTGAGAGATGCCAAAGCAATTTCCCCCCCAAAAAATTAGTGTTTGCTTCATTGGCAGCTTTCAGAGAAAACAAAATGTTGTGGTTCAGACATAGGAAAAGATTTTCACAGAGATACTGAGCTTACCAAAGTGCATCCATTGTGATGGTTTCCCAGAACCCTCAGTAATGGGTCAGCCAGTGTTGGTGGGACCTGGGAGCCTGGCACAGTTGTAGCTCTTGGCTGAACCGTGTCTTCTGGCCACCTCCTGCTTTCTGGCTGCCCCAGGCAGGTAGCGCTGGAGCACAGGCACGTAGAGCTGTGCCCCATCCCAAACCCTGTGTGGTCTCTCTCCAGCTCAGCGCTGACATTTCCAAAGGGACAAAGGACATCTAAGCTGGTTTGCACCTTTGAAAATCCTGAAAATATCACCACATGAAAATGCTTTGACGAAAGTAAAACATAAATAGAGACTCCATCTTCTGGGGCTGGAAGGGTTTTGCTCTGTCCCACAGTAAGAATTTCTTTCTTTTTTGTTTAACTGTCAGGCTTGGGAGCACCACAGATTGGCACGCTTTGGTCATGGCACCATGTGAAAACCAAAAGTTTGTGCTGTAATTACCTTCTCAGTGTAGCTTCCTTTTCAGACCAATGTAAGCTGCCATCAGAAGAACAAAAAGCTGGCATGGGGTTTGTCACCACGAGACTGGCAGACCCGCAGGGATGAAAGGTTGTGTCACCCCCTATGTGTTTTCAGCACATTAGTTTACTTGTTAAAGTGACTCATGGCTTTTAACATTTTTCTTGGAACTATAGCACTTATGATTTAAGAAAGATACACTGTAAGATTCTCTTAAGAAAGATACCCTTAAGAAAGATTCCCCTGTAAGCAGGAAGGATGCTGATCAGAGGAACTCACACAGGAGATAACTGTCAAAGTAGGGCAATCCTGCAAGTATTCTTCAAAGTAAAGAAAGTGTCACTTTGCTGCAATGTGGTTGTTATAAAGGTTTGTTAACTCGGTTAACACATGTATCTGCAATATATAATGTTTCAGGTAGTGTAAGCTGGTGATGATAGATTTTTAGTACTTAAATTGAAGACATAAAAATCAGGCATATTTCCCTAAGTTAACTGACCGTACCTGTCTTATGCTGCTGCATTTTCATGCAGGTACTCCAACTTTTCATATTAAATGAAGCGCCCATGCAAGTCACAACTCCTCATGGTACTTTTCGTGAGTACAGAAAATCAAGGTAGGAACAGGGTTGATGTAGTTTCGTAGATCAAAAAACAATGAACAAGATCATGCTGTTCAAGTGTTATGAAACATTTTCCATCATCTTAATTCAATAGGTAATGAGCACAGCATGATCAACACGGAAGTAATAGTATACAATATGGTTTTGCAATTTTTGTTCATATCTTACCCATTCACTCTCTTCATACCATGTGGGTAGCAAACAGATGTATTACATTACACTACATTAAATCCTGTGGAGGCAATAGTCTTAAGTGCTGCGTCAAATATTTATAATGTGGAATTATTTTAGGACAGGAGCCAAGCGCAATATGGCATCCTTCATAGTGTCTCTCTTGTTTTTGTAAGAAGTGGAAGCTCAGCTACTGCCTTACAGTTATGCTTCTTCTCTAACCTTCAACATCCCTTTTCATTTGTCACCATCTGAATATGGTTTAATTATTATCATATATTAGTGTCTCTTTTGCTTTCTTTATTAGCTTTCTCACTTAAGCTGGGAAGGGCCAAGTTTCCAAGAGCTCCTTTCCAGCTCTACCACTCGTCTGGGTGGGCAAGACCCCGCTCTCTCGTGCCCACGAGGCGCAGCACGCCTGCAGGGCACATACGTACTGACTCTGTGTGCTCCAGCAAGCCCACGGCTATGGACCAGGTGCTGGGAGCAGCCGGCTTGTAAGTCAACAGTGCGTGCTGGGTGCGAGGTGATGCCGTAGCCGTGGCCATGACGGGCGCCCCAGGACTCAGCTTATTGGTGCTTCTGGCCCACGGGTGAGGGTGCAGCACTCGGGGACAAGGGGAGATGTGTCAGGGAAAATAAGCTTGGCACATTGTGCCAGCCGTTTTACACTTTAGGCATTGCAGGGAGGTTATGCTTCTCAAGACTATATTCTCTTCGGTGCACAAGACACTAGTAATTTCAATTGCAAGAGGAATTTCCACCCTTAAATCTGCTTTACCTGCATAACGCTGTGTTTCTAGACAATGTCTTGCTTTTCTTTTCCTTTGCAAAAATGAAGACCCTAACCATAGCAGCCTGTCCTGAAAACTAAAGTATCTGCAGCTATTTTCTCTTTAGAAAATTGACACGTTAAAGGAGTTTGTTGTTCATTTGCGGCCACGTGTCTTCTATTTATGAGTCTGTTTAAATGCCAAACTTTTGCATGCTTCTTTTACTTCCTTTGACTTCCAAGCTTATCCAAATCACTTTTTTTATGGAATTAATTTACAGGTCAAGTTAGTCATTAGAAATTCTTCACTCGGAAATATTGGCAAGATTTTTACTCTTTATTCAGAAATATTTCTCTCTGAGCGTGTTACTCAATCAAATGTATGACTGACTTCATAACTGAATTGTTCAATTCTTTTGATTGTTTTAATGATTTACCCACACATGCAGGGTACCAGCTTCACAGTTTGACATTCAACAGGAGAACGTCCTTTTGTTTGTAGATGATTTTCTGAAGACTTAGAATGTTGTTATTTTCATGCAGATTAAAGTTTTGGAGCATCATCCTTGTCTACAGTAATTCATAGGGTTTAAGTTTGGTTGAGGCTGGAGTCTGTTGCAGTGTCCCTGTTCGTGGAGCCAGCTAGATGCTGACCAACACCCTCCAACACACTCTTCACATAGGGCCTACAAGCAACTCACTGACTGCTCTTGTGGGGGCAAGTTCAGCCTGCCTTATTCATGCCCATTTTTCTTTGTTGTAAAGATGCAGCCTTGAACAACATAAGTGTGCTTTGTCTTCCTCTTACCACCTCCTTGTGGTTGCGCGTTTCAATATTTAACATGTTGGCAGATGCATGGGAGCTTGTGGGTCAGAACTTCCAGAATAAGAGCGTTGCTTTTCATAGCCTACTGCCCTGAGCCTCTTGGAGAGATTGATCCTTCCCTGTGTGTGTGGCTAATGTAGCATGGAGGATACCCAGACATCTCCACAGGGTTGTAGTGAACAACGTCAGTCTCACACGTGGACACATAAACAGGACTGTTGGCTATCACTGTATCACTTGAAGTGAGACTTTACATTGATCAGCATTGGTATGGCTGTAGCTGAAATACAAGGAAAGGTGAGAGGAGAGGAGAGGAGATGGAAAGAGTGCAGACCTGAGTGGTGAGATATGGCTGTATTTTGTATGACAAATCTGTGTCCTCTGCCAGCTGTTTTCTGAGCTGGGCCAGTCCTTACCTCTGCAGAAGAGGGTCTGCATTCATTTCAGTGCTATCACTTTACTGGAAATTTTTGGAGAATGTATTCAGCTGCATCTTGGTATTTCATTGATATTTGCTTGCCTTAAAGCTGATTTCAAAACTAAAAAATTTCCAAACTAAAACCAACAGCTTCTCTATTCTAATGGCTATTGCAGTATGAAGGGGGGCAGCTATGAGCAGTGTGCAGCAGGGAAAACGAGGACAGCCTCCAAGTTTCTCTGTAAAGGCCCTCTTTCAATACTTCCAATCCCAAATCCTAATGTGAAAGTGCCATAATTCTTATCATGGTATCTTGACAACCTTAATCCTTTCTGCTGGCACAGGCTGTAACTCACTCTTCAGACCCTGTCTCCTGTTTGAAAATGGCTTCAAGGAAAATGGAAACTACTATCTGTTGTTACTTTAAAAAGGCAATTGAAACATAAATATCTTGGCACAGAAGTCCAAGTCAATCTATTTTTTAGTTTCTCAAATTCAGTGCGGCATTTTCTCATTCCATAAGAAAGGAACACTCTCTGAGGTTTCCAGCTTCTCTGTGTGGGCTTATGAGCCAGTGAAATGGAGGGGTGGTTTCTACCAAACTTGGCTCAGGTCTTGTGTAGCGGCTCGGGTCTTGTGTAGCAGCTCATAAACACCGTGATTTGCATAACCTCTCCAGCATCTGAGGGAGATAGACTGTCAGTCAACACTTCTGGCATGCCAGGGTCATTCTTAACACATTTGATCTGAAAGGGCACCCACCAACAGGGTGAACTTCATCTCCTTCCACTGATGTGACCCACATACCATCTGAGATGGGGAATGATGTTTTCAATCAAGTCAAAATGAAGATGACTACAAGTTGAGACCATTCAGTCTCTGAGCCTTTTATCGATCAAACTGCATGTGTGATATTCTTGAAACTAAATTTGCAGGTCTCATTGAGACATAAAATACCCAGACTGTCAGTCTGGTTTTCATTTGCACTCCTTCCAGCTCTGCTGTAATTGAGAGCAGGCCTCATACGGTCTATCTATAGCTTCCATATACCTCTTTTAGGCCTGTTTGCTTCCTGGTTTCATACAGCATTAGAACAGCAATGAGAAACAACTTAGGAAAAAAAATAGAAACTGTACAGAATATGTTTTGCTTTGGCAGACCAGACGATCCTGAAGAGATTTTGCATTTTTAATTCATGCTTGCTTTCAAAGTTGCAAGGTGATGCTTTTTGCTTCTTTGAGTTCAGCAGGATTTAGTTGTTGTGGCACTTTTAAAGTCACAGAAGGTTTGCATCTGCAGCTGTAGATGATACAGTGCTTTCAAGAGGCTGTGCCTGCATGACTTGCTCTGAGCCCCAGTAGAAGCCAATGGAAGGACATTGTCCATTCCAAGCCAAGGTCCTGGCTCCTGCGCTGGTATTCCTTGGCTGTACCAAGAAAAATGGGTGAGGTACAAGAGGGCAATGTGAAAAATTTAAATTAAACTATTTAAAAAAAAAATTAATGATGCAAATGACTTTGTGAAAATTGTCACATCTGGGTCTGAATCCTTTCTTAAGCCACATGGCATTTCTTGGGGCACTTAAGAGACAATTAACTGGAACTCCTGCTTTCATGCTGAGCATGTTGTTAAGTGCTATCCCTCTCCTTTCCCAGCAGGCTTGAAGGAGGGAATTCTTTTAGTCAGGCCTTCTGAGGGTTTATCCACTGCCCAAATCAATGCCTGCTATGGCAAACAGATCAGCTTCATTCTTTACATATTTCCTCACCATTTGCCTGTCGTTGTTCATTAAGGTTTTTTTCTAGTTCACTTTAGACATAATGAGTTGTTGGATGCTCTGGTATATCCTGGTATATCCCTGAAGTCCATTTAGTGTCTAGTATTTTTCCAAAGTTTTTATTTTCAGAAGCATTCAGATTCTGCCTCTGTCTTTGATAGATTTCCATCTTTCACATCCACATATGATGACAGAAGTAATATCTGAGTTGGAGATTTGTAGTTTGGTCTTTTAGCAATAGATGTTTGCTGACCATGTATTGTTTCAAGTGGTAAATGCAGCTGTTTTCCTGCCAATTTGTGGCCTCATCTCCTTTTCTCCACCTCCAGGGGAACAATATGCTGTTTCCAAGGTATGGAAATGATTTAATTTCTGGTACTCATTTCCAAGTAATATTTGTACTAAGATGTCGGCAAGGTTCTCATTAGATATTTTTTTAATAACAAAATGTCAATACTTTGTTTTCGTGATGCTAAATGCTACTTAGATACTTACATGTTGGCTGGGCTGTCACTGAGAAGGGCAGGACTATCAGCAAAACTGAGCTTATGTTGGTAAACTTTGTGATAACTGTATTATAGACCGCCACACTTTCTTCCCCTAGGAGTGAAGTGCAAGTCAACTAATGGAGATGGATATGGGGATATTGCTCTGGAAAGTCCCAAGGTGCTGGGCTTGGGAAGACCAGGGAGGGTATGCACCCTCAGGGGAGTGCCCCACGCTCCCACGCAAGTTTGCCATGGTTTTATTGGGGAAACACTGTTACCCCAGAACATTTAGTATGATTAATAGCAAACATTGGATCGGATGTAAGGAGAAGAATGTGCTTATAAAATTAAAGCCAGATCCAAGTTTGGATCAGTCTATGATAATGCCTGCCTTTTGCAGACCTGATTGCATTAATCAATTTAAAAAGAGACTGAAACGCCATGGTGATGAACATCATTCGGAGAGAGACTGTTAAAGTAGAAGGGAGCTCAAATGCACATCCTTTCTCTTCTTCATTTCAAAGAATTTATTTTGAATAAGACCCAAATGACAAAATCAGATTAGTTTTCTAGTGTTTTTTGTCAATTGATTTTACCTCTTTTTGACAGCTGCATCCCTGCGCAAATGTAAAATCTGAGCTCCCCACTGAGCCCTGAGTTTGGAATAATTCAAACCTCATCTGAAACTCTTTTTCCAAGCTTCAGTACTGCCATTCTTTGTATATATATGAAGTTCAAGCCATTTTGTTACATGAAAGTGATTGAAAGAAAATTTTTCTTAACTGAAGACTGGTTGAATAATGTTTAATGTATTTAATTCCAAACAATCGGTTCCATGTGTGATTATAAAACTCTTTGCTTTGCAAAAAAGTGGGCATCTCTTTATTACAGTTTTATAATGCAAATACATCTTTCTCTCTCTTAAGTCTTGAAGACTATATGCAGCTAGCAGGAGTACTAAAAAAGGTTCATGTATACAATGTGCGTGTGGTTTTGTGTACATATACAGAAAACACACACGAGTGTTACACATATCTATGTTAAATAGTATCCTATAGAGTTCTAGGTACGTTGTTTGCCACAATTATGTTGTTTAAGGTGATGGTAGGTTTCCAATCATATTCCGCGTATGTCACACTGAGAAACAATGAGAGCTTTCCAAAATAGTTTAGATGCCATGTAATTATTTTAGCAGCTGTGGTTTCAGTTACCTTTAATTAGTTCCCCCTGCAGCTCTAAATAAAGAGAGGCTTCTGTTAGATGCAGTTATTTTCTTCTGCAGATGGCATGGTAAAGTGTGGCAACTCATAAAAGGAGGCTACTGAACACTACACGGCAAACTTGGGGCTCTAAAGAATTGTGATTATTAATTAAGGATAGTTCCTACATGGATTATTCGTGATTTCCGGTCACCATGGTTTTCTGTCAGAATGATCAGCTCTAGATTTTATGCCAGCTGGCATTCTTAAAACAGTTAGCTTAGATGCTTACAAGCTGGTGAGATAACCCTCCACCACAGAAGCAAATGGTGTTTTGACATGGCCCTTCATTTTCCCTAAAGCATTTTCTTGGTTGAGTGACCCTGGCAATCCTAGAGAGCATGGCTCAATCTCTAAGAGCATGTGTTAAGCAGACGAAAAAGTCTTTCTCTTTCTCTTATGAATAGGACAAATTCTCAGACCCCATTCGGGCCAATACGGTTTTAAAACATTTCAGATGGGAACTGTAGGGCTGCATTCTGTTTCTTTGGGGCTCTATGTGCCTACCTGCATCCACAGGAGCAAACACAGGCACTACTTCTTTCCAATAAAGATGTCATGTCATCATTTCTCATAGAATCCTTTAGGTATTTCAAGTCTATCAACTTGGTGACTCTTCAGTCGTATAAACAGTAGCCACATGAAGCAAAATACGGACTCACAACAACACAACTTGAGTTTTAAGGGTTAACTTTTTAATTTTTGTTTTTAAAAGGTAAAAGTAAATATACATAAATAAATGTCTGACTTGTATTGTTCCTGATTGACAAGGAAGGCTGGTATCAGAGTCATGTCTTTATTCCCTGAGAGTGAGCTTCAGCCCAGAAGGCGCTGTGAGATGTAGCGCAGCAGGTCTCAGTGGGCAGGAGAGCTCTGTTGGCTTCACCCTGCAATTTCTGGGTTGTTTAATTAATTAACGAATTGTTTCTGTTGCAACCACAAATGTTTCAGTTTGCGCTGTTACCCAAGGTCAGAGCTCGCCTGACCTCCCTGGCAGAGGAAGAGAAGAGTAAGGAAATGGGGAAAAAAGAGAGTAAGTAAATCACTTCAAGGAAGCCTTGTTTCCCTTACCCCCAAACCCAGCAGAGCAGAAAAGGCTGAATTGAAAGGGAAAAGGGCTAAGACTGAGGTTGATTAAGAGAGGTCCAGCCTGAAGACAAGGCAAAGAATGAAACAAGTAAGACAGAGAAAAATAAACTACATTAAGAGTGAGCTCGGATGAGAGAGTCGGCCACCGGCCAGGAGGGAGCAGCTGCGGCAGGAAGGCTCGGATCCCATTGAAAGAGAAAAGGGGCCATCTCTCTGCTGGAATGAAAGGGAAACAAAAAAATAATTCACCTTTAGAGGCACAGAAATGGGATTCGAGGCTAGGGGAAAGGCAGAGAGCAATGAGAATTTGTGAATGAGACGAGTTATTTTTTTCCAAAGAGCAAGGCAATGGCTGTTAAAATCCTCCCAGAGAGCTGCGTGATGGTGCAGATAAATCAGACCGGCCAGAGCGGGTAAGCCACTCCGAGCAGCTTCATGTTGCGTTAGGACCCTTGAATGAATGCTGAGCATCAAGCAAATTTCCTCATTTTTACCAGGGGAGATGAGACAGATGACATACCATATTGATGACATCATGCCTCGCTCCAGATGTGAACAAAGAGGGACGAAAAGTGTAAGATGGATGTTTCACCACAAGCCAGAGTAATCCTCAGTGCTGAGGGGGACCATGAGGTTGCAAATCTCAACACACTGAGGTTCAACAAAATAAAGGACAAAAAGAGGCAAAGCAAAACCCTGGGCGATTCTGAGTGAAAATTAAAGGTTCAGGCAACAAAAAAGGGGTGTCTTGAATTAAATATTTGTGCCTTATAGAAAATACACCGTGCACGATAAGTGAATGTCACCAGTGTCACAACAAAAATTTATACTGCATTGTGTAAATCTGGTAATTTTGGCATAGGCTGGAGGAGAAGAAAGAGTGTGGAGACAGCATTTCACCTGAAAGTGTCCACAAGGAGGTTAGCTAGAAAACTCCTGTGGTTTGGATGTGGCAGAGCACTTAGCTGCTGTTAAAAGGAAGAAGGCTGTTGATGTCCTACTTCAAGAACTGTTTCAGTCCCATGGTACCAGAACTGTAGGTTTTAGGGCCCTGCGCTGGAAGGCAAGGAAAATTTTCAAGTGCACGTATCTAATGAACGTAGAAGCAAAATATCTTCTTTAAAAGTCTGCTGGACTGCAGCTCCTAACTATCACAGAGCTCTTCAAACTCCCCCTTCCTGAACTTTCCCATTGATTAGCAAGGCACCAGCAATCCAGGATGTTCCTGGAATGCACAGATGACAACTTCCTCCTCCAAATGGTAGAGGAACCAACAAGAAAAGGTGCTATGCTGGACCTCGTTCTCACCAACAGGGAAGGGCTGGTGACCAACGTGAGGCTCCAGGTTAACCTTGGCTACAGTGACCATGAAGCGATAGAGTTTAAGATCCTCGGGGCAGCTAGAAGGATGTATTCCAAGCTTACGACCCTGGACTTTAGGCATGCAGACTTTGATCGCTTCAGGGAGCTGCTGGCCAAAGTGCCGTGGGACAAAGCCCTAGAGGGAAGGGGGGCCCAGGACAGATGGACAGTATTCAAGGATCACCTTCTCCGTGTCCAGGAGCAAACTATACTGACAAAGAGGAAGGCAGGAAAGAATGCTAGGAGACCTGCCTGGATGAACAGGGAGCTCCTGGACACACTGTCACACAAAAAGAATCTTTACAAGGAGTGGAAGAAAGGACAGCTAGAATGGGAGGCATACAAGGAAGCTGTCCGAGAAGCAAGAGACCTGGTGAGAAAAGCTAAAGCTCAGTTAGAATTAAATCTAGCCAAGGAGATCAAGGGAAACGGCAAAAATTTCTACAGGTATATTAATGGTAAGAAGAAGACTAGGGAAGGTGTGGCCCCCCTCAGAAAGCAAACGGGAGAACTGGTGACAAGTGATATGGAGAAGGCTAAGGTTCTCAACGACTTCTTTTCCTCAGTCTTCACTGGCAAGGGCTCCAGCCACACTCCTGGAGTAACAGAAGACAATGGCAGGGGTTGGAAAGAACTGAAGATCAGGTTCATGACCATCTGATAAACCTGAAAGTGAACAAGTCCATGGGACCCGATGGGATACACCCACAGGTACTGAAGGAACTGGCGGATGAGGTTGCTAAACCGCTCTCTATTATATTCCAAAAGTCATGGCAGTCTGGTGAAGTCCCCACTGACTGGAAAACAGGAAACATAATCCCCATTTTCAAAAAGGGAAAGAAGGATGAACCAGGGAACCACAGGCCTGTCAGTCTCACCTCCGTGCCTAGTAAGATTATGGAGCAGATCCTCCTGGAGGCACTGCTGAGGCAGAAGAATAACGAAGAGGTGACTGGGTACAATCAACACGGCTTCACCAAGGGCAAATCGTCCCTGCCAAACGTGGTGGCCTTCTATGAGAAGGTCATATCATCAATAGACAAGGGGAGAGCAACTGACGTCATTTACCTGGACCTGAGCAAAGCCTTTGACACTGTCCCACATGACATCCTGGTCTCCAAGCTGATAAAATATGGCTTTGATGGACAGACAATTCAGTGGATAAAGAACTGGCTTGACGACCACACCCAAAGAGTGGCTGTCAATGGGTCCATGTCCAAGTGGAGGCCAATGACAAGTGGAGTCCCTCAAGGATCAGTACTGGGACCGGTCTTGTTTAACATCTTCATCAGTGACATGGACAGTGGCATGGAGTGCACCCTCAGCAAATTTGCCAATGACACCAAGCTGTGTGGGGCGGCTGACATGCTGGAGGGAAGGGATGCCATCCAGAGGGACCTTGACAGGCTGGAGAGGTGGGCCCATGCCAACCTCATGAAGTTCAACAAGACCAAGTGCAGGGTCCTCCATCTGGGTCGGGGCAATCCCAAGCACCGATACAGGCTGGGCAGTGACTGGCTTGAGAGCAGCCCTGAAGAAAAGGACTTGGGGGTACTGGTAGACGAGAGGCTCAACATGAGCCGTCAGTGTGCACTAGCAGCCCAGAAAGCCAATCATATCCTGGGCTGCATCAAGAAAAGTGCGTCCAGCAGGTCGAGGGAGGTGATTCTCCCCCTCTACTCCAGTCTCATGAGACCCCACCTGGAGTGGGGTCCAGTTCTGGAGCCCCGACTACAAGAGAGATATGGATGTGCTGGAACATGTCCAGAGAAGGGCCATGAGGATGATCAGAGGACTTAGAGCACCTCTCCTGTGAAGACAGACTGAGAGAATTGGAGTTGTTCAGTCTGGAGAAAAGAAGGCTCCAAGGAGACCTTATAGTGGCCTACCAGTACCTTAAGGGGGCCTACAAGAAAGCTGGTGAGGGACTTTTTAGGATGTCGAGTAATGGTAAGACTAGAGGGAATGGATTAAAACTAGAGATGGGTCGATTCAGACTGGACGTTAGGAAGAAGTTCTTCACCATGAGGGTGGTGAGGCACTGGAACAGGTTGCCCAGAGAGGTGGTGGAAGTCCCATCCCTGGAAGTTTTTAAGGACAGGCTGGATGGGGCTCTGAGCAACCTGATCTAGTGGGAGATGGCCCTGCCCATGGCAGGGCGTTGGAACTAGTTGATCTTTAAGGTCCCTTCCAACTTTGACAATTCTATGATTCTATGATTATTGCTAAATAAGATGCCAGACGTTTGCTTCTTCAGGTGAGCCATACTATCTCCAACCAGCTTATGAGAAGGTTGAGACTCTTGCATGATCTATCAGTAAGATTGACAAATCCTGGGGAAAAAAAAGGACAATTATGGAATATATATACTAAAGTATGGGAAATACAGCATACAAACTCATCTCAGGATATCTCCAGAAAGGCCACTTGATTCTGGGAAAGAATAGAAGTAATACAGCCGTAAATTCTTCAGTGATGCAAATACTAATTGGGGACATAACCAGGAGAGTGGTGCCACCTCCTTTTCTTTTTCATGATCTCAGAACTTTTTATACATTTTTTTTCACAATGGTAGAAGTTAATTCATAGTGGACTTCTTTGAATATCTTGGTAGTGTTGCCTTCGTCTTTGAATAGGTGATTTATCTTTTGTGCCTGATGCTACAAGAGCTCACAGCTGTACCAGAAATAGCTGTTTCTCAGCACCGCATAAATTGTCCCAGATTTATACTGACCAACTATGCAAAGACATTCTGGAGTTTTGCAATATTATAATGCCTGTTACAGCCCTCCTATAAACTATAAACATTAGCTTAAAGAATGGTTGCCATTTTTGCTATTTGAATCTTTTGCAACATTGTCCCAAATGTTCCCGAGTACTGTTGTAAACAAACAAACAAACAAAGCCACAGGAATGGCTACAACTAGGCAGTATAAACAGGCTGCATCCCAAGCAAAGTGAGGGCTAGCTAAATTCAAACAGTTATGGTTGCATTCTTATGCAAAAGAGGTTGGTTTGTAGTCTCAAAGACCCTATATCCCTGCTTAGAATCATAGAATCATTCAGGTTGGAAAAGACCCTTGGGATCATCGAGTCCAACCATCAACCCCACTCTACAAAGTTCTCCCCTATACCATATCCCCCAACACCACATCTAAATGAATCTTAAACACATTCAGGGATGGTGACTCCACCACCTCCCTGGGCAGCCTATTCCAGTGTCTGACCACTCTTTCTGTGAAGAATTTTTTCCTAATGTCCAGTCTAAACCTACCCTGTTGCATCTTGAACCCATTCCCTCTTGTTCTATCGCTAATTACCTGTGAGAAGAGACCAGCACCAACCTCTCAACAAGTAGTTGTAGAGAGTGATGAGGTCTCCCCTCAGCCTCCTCTTCCTCAAACTAAACAGTCCCAGCTCCTTCAGTCGCTCCTCATAAGATTTATTCTCCAGGCCCTTCACCAGCTTCGTTGCCCTCCTCTGCACTCGCTCCAGCACCTCGATATCTCTCTCGTATTGAGGTGCCCAAAACTGGACACAATACTCAAGGTGTGGCCTCACCAGTGCTGAGTACAGGGGGACAATCACCTCCCTACTTCTGCTGGTCACACTATTTCTAATACAAGCCAGGATGCCATTGGCTTTCTTGGCCCCCTGGGCACACTGCTGGCTCATGTTCAGCCGCTTGTCAATTAGAACCCCCAGGTCCATTTCTGCCAGGCAGCTCTTCCAGCCACACTTCCCCAAGCCTGTAGTGCTGCATGGGGTTGTTGTGGCCCAAGTGCAGGACCCGGCACTTGGCCTTGTTGAGGCTCATACCATTAGCGTTGGCCCATCGATCCAATCTATCCAAGTCTCTCTGTAGAGCCTCCCTGTCCTCATGCAGATCAACACTCCCGCTTAACTGGGTGTCATCTGCGAACTTACTGATGATACACTATGTCCTTATCAAGGTCATCAATAGAGATGTTAAACAGAAATGGTCCCAACACTGAGCCCTGCAGAACACCACTTGTGACCGGCCACCAGCTGGATTTAACTCCATTGACCACCACTCTTTGGGACCGCCCATCCAGCCAGTGCTTGATCCAGCAGCTCGTACGCTCATCCAGGCCATAAGCAGCCAGCTTTTCCATGAGAATTCTATGGGGAACAGTGTCAAATGCTTTTCAAAAGTCTAGGTAGACAATATCCACAGCCTTTCCCTCGTCCAAAAATCAGGTCATCTTGTCACAGAAGGAGATCAGGTTCATCAGGCAGGATCTGCCTTTCATAAACCCATGCTGACTAGGCCTGATCCCCTGGTTGTCCATTATATGGCTTGTAATGGCACTCAAGATGATCTGCTCCATGACCTTCCCTGGTACCAAGGTCAGACTGACAGGTCTATAGTTTCCCGGATCCTCCTTTCTGCCTTTTTTGTAGATGGGCGCTACATTTGCTACCCTCCAGTCCATTGGGACCTCCCCAGTTAGCCATGACTTCAGGTAGATGACAGAAAGTGGCTTGGCGAGCATGTCTGCCAACTCTTTCAGCACTCCTGGATGTAACCCATCTGGTCCCATAGACTTGTGTGCATCCAAGCGGTGTAGCAGGTCACTGATCACTTCCTCTTTAATTGTGATGACCTCATTCAGCTTCCCCTCCCTGTCTCCTAGCTCACGAGGCTGGGTGACCAGGGAACAGCTAGTTCCACTGCTAAAGACTGAGGCAAAGTAGGCATTGAGCACCTCAACCTTTTCCTCATCCTCTGTGACTATGTTTCCCTCTGCATCCAGTAAGGGAGGGAGATTTTCCCTAATCCTCCTTTTGTTGTTAATGAATTTATAGAAACATTTTTTATTATCCTTAACAGCTGTAGCTAGGTCGAGCTCTAGCTGTGCTTTGGCTCTCCTAATTTTCTCCCTGCATAGCTTCACTACATCTTTATAGTCTTCATGAGAGACCTGCCCCCTCTTCCAGAGGTCATAGACTCTCCTTTTGTTCTTGAGATTCAGCCAAAGGTCCCTATTTAGCCAGGCCGGTCTCCTTCCCCGCCTACTTGTTTTTCGGCACATGGGGACAGCCTCCTCCTGTGCCTTTAAGACTTCTCTCTTGAAGTATGTCAGCCTTCCTGGGCTCCTATATCCTTCAGGGCAGCCTCCCAAGGGATTTTGTCAAGCAGTCTTCTGAACAGGTCAAAGTTTGCCCTCCAGAAGTCTAAGGTGACAGTTTTACTAACCCCTCTCCTTGTTTCTCCAAGAATCGAAAACTCAATCATCTCACGATCACTGTGCCCTAGACGGCCTCCAACCTTTACTTCCCCCACAAGTTCTTCCCTCTTCACAAGAAGGAGGTCCAGGAGGGCACCTTCCCTGGTCAGCTCACTTACCAGCTGTGTGAGGAAGTTATCCTCCACACATTCCGGGAACCTCCTGGATTGTTCCTTCTCTGCTGTGTTGTATTCCCAGCAGATACCTGGGAGGTTAAAGTCCCCCACAAGAACAACGGCAAGTGACTGCAAGATTTCTCCCAACTGCTTATAGAAAGCTTTATCCACCTCACTGCTTAGTTATGACAGGCTTTCCATTGTAGTGTTTACTGTGAGGAGCTGCAGTTAGATGAACTGGAGATTAGAGTACAGCCCTGAGGAGATGGATGTCCTCAGCTTTGGCTCTTCAGTGTCCAGCACAACACCTCCCAGATAACCATCATCTGCTACAGACCTTCCACCTTTTAAGGTGGTAACTTGATGCAATCACACCCGCATCCCTGCTCAGCCTGGTGCCTTCTCTGAGGTGTATCCTGATTTCCCAAGGTGAGCAATGCACATACATCCCGAGTTATGGATCACCAGCTCCTGCTCAGTCCGACCATGCACAACACAGAGCAGAGCAGAGTGGAGGTGGCATTGGCTTGCATTTCATGCTCGTGTGGCAGGGACCGGCAAGAAGAAGCGTGAAGGCAGAGGGACACTGTAGGAGCCTGACAATGAGATCTGTGCAGAGGGAGACATCGGGATGATGCTGGAATAAAGAAGCAGGAAAGGACAGGGGTGTAGAGGAGAGGGAAGAAGCAGTGAGGTCTAGCTCTAAAAGGCTTGGGAATACACTATACCCAAAAGTGAGATGCTGCCTAAGCTTTATGTGGATCAAGCCCTTGGTTTTCCAACCTAAGCGAGCTGGCGCAAAGACGCCAGCTTCCCCGCATCTCAGCTAGTCTAGATTAATGCGACTTTGAACATGAGAAATGCAAATCTGTGCAGTGTGTTGAAAGAGTTGTGACACGTCGCCTGTGGTGAGCAATTCCTAGCAAGTGGGAAGCCACAGTGTGTGGCAGCTGTTGCCTCTGAGTGATCTTCAGTGGTAGCTCCAAGCTTGAGTGCATTGCAGTCATTACATCTTGAAGAAAAATTAAACAGAAGTGGAAAGCTTTGGCTAACTGTGGCAGGACCTGGGCCTGAGGAAAAGGTTGTAAAGCCTTCAGTGAAGCAAATACTATGTGGGGACATAACCAGGAGGGTGGTGTCACTTCAAAATCATGAGCTTCTTGCGTGAGAGGAGAATGAGAGTCTTCAACAGCAGCAGAAACAACCCCTTCCAGTGCATCACTGTCTTTCCCTCTTGTACGTCAGTAATGTACACCTCTGGCATTCCATCCCAGGTCAAGCCAAGCTTCAACAAGAAGAATCAGTCCAGTCCAAGTCCCTGTGCACGCCAGAAACTGAAGAAGAAAACTGTTCTGCGCTGCTTTAATGAAGGCAAACTTGAAATACACTTTTCACCTCTGAGTAACGTAGCAGCCCCCCAGCATTTACCGAACTGGACCGGTGGCACTAGAACGGGCAAAATAAATTGCATACACATTTTTCATTTCTCATTTGATTTCTTCAAAGTCTGCTCTGTCAAACCACTGTGGAATGTTAACTAAACTTTTAATATCTATTTACATGGCTGAACAGATACTTTGTATATACTTATTGCCTCTAGACTTTTTTTCCAGTGTCACATTGTGATGCAGTTGAAGCATTTTTTTAATCCAACCCCAAATTTCCATGGTCTTCTCAAGATAAAGCCAGAAACTTTAACTACAGTCAAATATTATACTAGTTTGGTAACAGGAACATGAGAATTGAGGCATAGTTAAGATAGACTTAGCTTTGGTTTTGACCTATCCGTACCCAAGTGTTTCTCTCTAAGCTTCTCCAGTTCTCTATATTATGTTATTAAAGAACATAACACTTGTGAGTGGCTATATAAACATCCCCCCCACAGTGTGAAACGAGGCGGCGTGCAGAACGTGTGGTTGAAGTTGTCAGCTACATATACTTCTCCACATGAAGAAATGGAAATCTCAGTGACATTCAGCTGTTTTCAATCTGCTGAAGTATTTTGGTTTGGGGTTTTTTTTTATCCTTTTTGGGTTTTAGTTAAATTAAAAAGATGACAGACACCTTATAACTTCTCTGTAGAATTTATAGTAGATGTCTCTGTCTGTAATTAGTACATCACACAGATGTGCTGCAGTAAGTAGGTTCAGATGAGCTTTCACATGCGTACTGTAAGACTTGGAGTCTAGCTTTGTGGGTCCCTTCTCTGTACGTCCCCTCACAGAGACATTCTGAGATATGTCAGAATACAGTCTGAGACAGTCTGAGAGCTGCAAGACTCCCATCCGATGCTGTTACCTTTTCAAAATATTCTTTAGCAAAACAAGACAAGGAGGCAGTCTTGGGATTCTTGGTGTTTCTTGAAGTCTCTCAGAGGCTTTGAAAGAACTTTTTAATTTGTTGAAACACTTTCAGGTGGAAAAAAAAAAAGCTAGAGATGGATCAGCGATTAAAGCATTCATTGGAAAGCAAAAAACACAGGGCTCTGTTTTGACTCAAAATCATGAAAAATTAAATGTAGGGCTAGCCCTGCACAGCTTTTGAAAAAGGTTAAGAAGAATAATATGAGGAGATTTCCCCTCTTTGCTCAAGGAGAAACTAATATCCTTAGCCTTTTGCTCCAGAATGGCAAAGGTCTGGATTTGATACTGGGAATTTTCTCTTTGGTATAGTAAGGAGCAGTTGCAGACTGGATACTGGCTGTGAGATCAGACCTTCAAATGGCTTTCCTGAACATCAAAAATACTGAGCAAAGCTGCTGTCTCAGCGCAATTATCACATGGCCTGAGCTGGATCTGAGGCTCTGAACGTCAGTGGAAGCTTAGTCCTGGATCAAACGTCATGTCCCACAAAAAGTAGGCTTACTTTGGGCATCCTGTAGCGATGTAGTTGTTTATCCTTGTGCTAAGAGGAATACAAGGCTTGTCTTGTCATCTAAGCAGAAAGGCCCTGGCGGACTTTGTGTGCACAGTGTTCTGTGAGAAGGAGACTTTGGTCTCAGGAGAACATATCATCCTTCCACATTACTAATCAATCACAGCATTTTTCATTTTTAGATGTGAAGGCATTTGCCCAAGACCACTGGCATCTCTTCCTGGCCCCTTATTGCTTTTCATGACACATTACACTTGTAAAATGGCGCAGCTTTGAAGTTGTCTATGCAGGAAAGTGAAAGTCTTTTTATTCTCCTGAATAAGAGTAACCACGTGAGGACTTAACTTGCTTTAACTCACATGCAACGTGCTTCATATGTCTAATTGATTTATCTTAGCTTTCCCACACGTCCTCACACAGGCATGCCTCAATGCAGCTTGAAAGGAGGGAGTGCAGCCTTATGGCTGAAAAGCTGATGGTAAGTAATTAAACCTAGCAGCAGCGAGAACCCCTGAGACAAAATCTTTGGCAGTTTTCTACACCATGTAGTGAGCGTGGGTCACCAAGGGCCTGTAAATAGCATCATAATGACTGGTTCCTCAGCAGGGATAAACATGTGCTTTGAGTTTTCTAAATGATTCAGAGGCGTGCTGTGAGATAACTACTGATAACAAGCAGATGTGAAGTTTGCTTTTCAAGACAGGGAGGCTGAGGGGGAAATTCAAGTAGATTTTGGCTTATGGTCCGCTCAGAAAGCCTGATTTTTGAAGATCATTAAAGCTTCCTTTTTTTGCAGGGGAGGAACTCAGTTGTCTTTGATGAAGGTAATGCTGTTTCAAACCAGTTCTTGTGAGGGCTAGTGAGATACTGTAGGGAAAACTTTCTGTGAGTTTGAACCTGAAGACAAAAGCGGAACATTATTTTGCAAGATTAGGAATATTGTGTCACTTTAAAATTCATTTTACGCTATGCCAGTGTCTTTCCAAAAGCTTTCTCAAAACTTGCATGCATGTAAGTCCTTTTTTATTTAAAGGCTGCCTAAGTGTTGAAGGATGCGTTTCATCACACCAGGCAGCAGGACACAAAACAGGGATGCTGAGCTCGTGTGCCCATACTGGTGCAGCAGTGCTGCTCAGCGGCATAGCTGCAGTAATGCCGTGGTGCTGTGAGTCCAGGGACAGGGTCAGTGTTAAACTGGGGCTCTCAGCACTGTGTTTCATGTTAGCAAGATAGATACGCCAGCAGTCCTGTAGGGTGATTCCTTTGTGAGGTCTCAAAGGTCTCCCAAGTCAAAGGCTCTTACCAACAGGTCAGTCGTTCTTTCTCAGGGAGGTTTGGGGTTTCGCTAATACTGTGGAGTAAAATAATTTATTTAAAAAGCCAAAGAATATGTCAATATTTTTCTCAATTAAATGAGTTATGAGCAAACTGAAAAGTGAGGTGAAGGCTGTTGAAGGAGAGAGTGACCCGTTTAGGAAGAAAAGTAACTGCAGACATTACTTATCCACAGTGGCTCCTCTGAAACATGCTGGAACAGTTGTGGGGATAGATTTTTTTAAAACGCAATTTTTCTTTATGTTGTTTAAGAGTTGCCTTTTAGGTGGCTTACCCTGATGCCTCACAATACTTTAAAAAAACCTTTTCTCTAAAACAGCAAGGGAGAGGAAAAGTTTCTCCCTGCACTTTTTAGAGGCGCTGGAGGGAGAGAGGAGTGAAAAGACATCACCAAACCATATTGGAGCTCATCGGTTGCCATCCAGAGGGACCTTGACAGGCTTGAGAGGTGGGCGAACCTCGGGAACCTCCTGAGGTTCAACAAGGCCAAGTGCAAGGTCTTGCACGTGGGTTGGAGCAATCTCAAGCACAAATGCAGGTTAGACAGGGAATGGATTGAGAGCAGCCCTGAGGAGAAGGGCTTGGGGGTGTTGGTTGATGAGAAGCTCAACATGAGCCAGCAACGTGCACTTGCACCCCAAAAAGCCAGCCACATACTGGGCTGCATCAAATGAAGCGTGGCCAGGAGGTTGATGGAGGTGATTTTGCCCTTCTGCTCCACTCTGGTGAGACCCCACCTGGAGTGCTGCGTCCAGCTTTGGAACCCCCAACATAAGAAGGCCATGGACCTGTTGGAACAGGTCTAGCGGAGGGCCATGAAGATGATCAAAGGGCTGGAGCACCTACGCTATGAGGACAGGCTGGGAGAGTTGGGGTTGTTCAGCCTGGAGAAGAGAAGGTGCTGGGGAGACCTTATAGCAGCCTTCCAGTACTTAAAGGGTGCCTACAAGAAAGATGGGGAGAGACTCTATCAGGGAGCGTAACTGATAGGACAAGGGGTAATGGTTTTAAACTGGAAGAGGGTAGATTTAGATTAGATATTATGAATTCTTTACTGTGAAGGTGGTGGGACACTGGAAGAGGTTGCCCAGGGAAGTTGTGGATGCCCCATCCCTGGAAGTGTTCAAGGCCAGGCTGAACGGGGCTTTGAGTAACCTGGTCTAGTGGGGTTGTAACTAGATGATCTTTAAGGTCCCTTCCAACTCTAACCATTCTATGACTGTATGATTCTATGTGTCTGGTGCCACTTCAGTTTTGCTTTGTCCCAGATTGCCTAATAGAAATGCATGGGTTCCTCCCAAGCAATGCCTGCCAGTCTGTACTGTGACATTTACTCCCTATTTGAGGGCTGAACCTCCAAGTTCCCTGGTGATTCATGCTGCCTACATGGGAATTCTCACCTGGTTTGAGGGTGGAAGAAGCCAGCTAGGTCTTCAGGCTGGGACACTCCAGCACAGTGGGTCTCTGGTGACACTTGAGCCCTCTGCGCCCAGCCAGTCTGAACATGACCAGCTTGACCCACCTGGCTTTGCAAACACTAGTTACAACTTGAGGGCAGTTACCACGTGCAAGAGAGAGGTAGCCAGGGTGACGACTGATGCAACGGGAAAACTGAGTTCAGATAAAAAGCGCTTCAAATGTACAAAGGGAACAAGCATGATATATTATTAATATTTTCCCTTCTGATCTCCCTCAACCCAAAGACGAAGCCAGCATGGCTCAGGCAGCTTCTGTGCCCTCAGGGAGTCCTTTGCACAGGCATCCATGTGGTATCTATGTGTTCACTTTTTGCAGTTGAGTCCGTTTCCTATAAGCACAGCAGCTGATTACTAGCTGTAGCGAGGTACCCTCTTCAGCCTCTCCATCTAGACAGTGACTCATTTTTATAATCCTATAGTTTGGTGCAATTAACTGTTTCAAAGAGCTTAGAGTGGTTTAAAAATGCATAGGCTCATAATTTTACAACTAGAGGGGACCATTATGATCGTGCAACCTGACCGTTTGCATAATACAAGACAGAGTAATTGCTGAATGATGGTCATAAATTTTTTTCTGGAGCTAAGGCCTATCTTTTAAAAAGACATCCAGTCTTAATTTTAAAACTTCATGTGACAGAGAGAATCCATTAAATGTCTTTTCCACCGTTTCCCACTGTTAATCATCTTCTCTGATAAAAGTCATCAGCTTGTGTCTACTAGGGATATGTTTAACTTCACTGTCCACTACATTGGCTCTTATCATGACTTTGTTTACTAGATAGCCCTGTATGATCAGAAAGGGTTTCATTTACGAACAAAACATGAATAAGTCAGCTTAGCCTTGTCTTTGATAAACTCAGTAAAATGAGGTGCCTCTCGTCTTAAGGCAGGTTTTTGTCATCCTTTCGTCTGTGCTGCCCGAGCCATTGCTGCATTTCAGTTTTTCGGTGAGTAGATGCAAAAATGGCATATACTATTCCGGTAGCGTCACCAGACACAGTTATATCACGTCTCTGATCTTGCTTATACACCCAGCCATTGCATTTACTCTCTCTTCAGTTACAGGAATTCCTGTTGTTGGGCTCCGGCGGTTACCCACACTGCCTTCATCGCTTGCTGAAACACAGTCACTTGTCCCTCCTATGGGATCGGGCCCTTGCTTTGTATATTTAGTTGGCAATATTCAAATAAAAAAAAAAAAGACAATATTGGCCAAGTGAAGTCACTTGCCTCACAAAAAATTGAGCTGCTTTGCAGTCTGACTCATCTGTACTTTCCAAAGTTTGTGTCCTCTGGTGGGGTTTTCAGCCATGACCCACAGATTGTGGTGAGCCCTGCTAAGTACCCACCGCAGTCGCCAAATATTTTATGCTGTACAGACATATTCTCCATATCCTCACGTATCTTGTTGGAGATTACATTGCCATTTGAAAGGATGTGGTGTTGAATACGGGTTTCACGTCAGGCTGTTTCTGGCTCGGCGCCTCTTTGATGTGTCCTCTTTCAACAGCCAGGTGGGCTTGAGGTCAGTACAAAAGCCGCTCTGACAACTGCAGCCTTCAGATAACAAGTTTGTCAGCTCGGTGGAAACTGTCTTTTGATATACCGTCAACATCTGTTTCTGCTGCGGCCTCCTTACATGACATGATGCGATTTGGGGAAAGCAGATATTCCTCTGAGCCTCTGTTGAAGTGGGGTTGCCATGGAAATGTGTGGATTACTGTGTCTCCTGCTCTTTCAGGGAACAGGTTGGGGGGATGTTGGAGGGTTGGTTTTTTTTAACAAAGTTTGTTCTGTAGTGTTTCGGAAGCCCTCCTTGTCAGATTCCAGGCAGAGTAGCTATAATACTATATTCACCAAGTCATTTATAATATACTTTAGGTTGCACCATTCAAACTGTAACATATTCAGTAGAGTCCCTGCCCAGAATTGCTTCCTAATTAAGGACAGGGATATATGTGGCATGAGGAAACCCAGAAGGCAACCAGGTGGCAGCCACATGTGCAATGCAGCCACTGAATCTTGAGGGCACTGGGGACTTCTGCAGAGGACTAGGGGAGGGAGGAGAATGGCATGGACCAGGGCTGGGGCTCCGTGCACAAGGACTAGGTGCTGCTCCACTCACGGGAGACAGAACTTCCAGGTGCATGTTAGAAGTTTTGCAAGTGAAAGGAGGGGGGAAAAGGCCAAAGTGTGAGAAGAGAGACATGAGGAGTGGGAGGATGGCTAGGAACAGACCTCTCTGGAGCAACCAGCAGGCCCATGTGTGTGTGTTGCGGAGATGGGGAAGGGAGACCTAGCAGAGGGATGCAGGAAATACGATGGAGTCAGATGGGGAAAGGGTGGGGGTAGCAGCTGCCTCGCAGCTCTTGTGGAGGAGGTCACAAAGAAATGCAAGGAATCCAGTGGCAAGGGGATTTTACTCATTGAGTCGAGAGGTGGCCAACCTAGGGTCTAAATTCTAGGAGAAAGAAGGTGAGGAAAGCTCATTGTAGAAACTTTTAAAGAGAGAACCCGTAAGATTTAATGACAGCTTCATCCTGAGTTAAAAATCTGAGATTTATTCATAAACCATCAAGGAATGAACCACTGATGCTCCCTTTTGAAACAACATGGAAAATTAACATGTTGTTGAAAACACCTACAGGAAGGGTTTCTGGTGGCTTTAATCTCACGTTGCACAAGGCTTTAGCTATCGCAGGGAGTGCTGGAATTGCTGAGCAGGTGAGAAACATCCTGCACAGGCAGGCGGGATACCAGCAGAAGTGGTGTGTAATATCTAGCTGTATATACGTTCATACAGGGGAAATTAGCTGTGTGATAGGTACTGTCAGTACAGTGTCAGAGACCTGCAGAGCTCTCAGGATGTTTATGAGGGGGAAAACAGGAACGTGTGAGGAAGACTGAAGATAACTGAATAGTGAGTTACTGCAACACATGTGAGTCGCTCAATTTTTACCTCATCTGGCTAAAATTCAAAGTGTGGTTTCAGAGGGCTGATTTATCCCAGCCTGGTTCCTGTGTCTCTGGTATCTACCGAATTGGCTAGCTAAATTAGAAGAGAGGCCTGAGAGTAGCAGGGAAGCTGGGTCAGGGTGGAGGCATGTGAGCTGGGATCACATTATTCTTGAAACTTTAACCTTCATAAGAACGCACTTGGCTAAACGGTATGCTGTTCATTACGAGGTGTTCTGAATGCGGATCACTTGCTAAAGCTGTTAAGTGCGCCTCTAGAGTTTTCTCACATCCAATGTGCATCAAGGAGGAGGATAGTTTAGGTACAGGAGGCGTTACAACCGTGCATGGTGATCTTGCAGAGAGACTCTGCTTTGCATTAATTTCTCCTAATGATACTACTCCCTACAGGCCAGACTTTATATTGCATGGTTTCAGAGTCCCCGAGGGCGTTCCTGGAAGCACTGCCTTGACAGGGAACCGGGAAGGGCTGCGTAAAGATTTGGTCCTGGGAAGATATAAGCTGATTTTGAACATAATTTTTGTTCTGAATCCATGACCCCTTTTTTGAAGTCCTTTTGGATATCCCACAAAATACCTTAAAACAACAAAGCCAGAGCTTTTGGACGTGACTTCTGCAGTTTATTTCAACAAGTAATATCTTAAACGCTTCAGGTGCTGTTCTGTTTTCACTTGTACCAATTTAGATCTAGTGTTACTACCCTGGAGTTATCCTGATTTGCACTGATGTAGCAGTTGAGAATTTGGTTCAGAAGAAAGATTTGCTCAGGAAGGCAGCAAATAGCATGGAAAACCTGCGATTATGACTTTGCTCGGTGTATCTCAGCAGTACAGGACCAGGTATTTCCAACTACTACCTGCTAGGAGTCAATTTTTGTTCCTGTGCTATTTAAGGTGGACAGCATGACTGGCAGTCTGTATTTAAAGGTCAAAGGTGTAAATACAGAAAAAGATAGTAAAAAAATCTCCAACAAATGTAACAGAATACTGTAGATCTGGTGAATGTGGAATATTTTAGGGTCGAAAATTAGGTTATGCTAAAAATCTAAATTTGAGGCAGAATTTTTGTGACTAAAGTAAAGAATATTCTGTTGGAAAAATGGCAACATTATAGAAAAAAAAATTCTGTTTTCTCTTCTGTGGTTGCTGAATCATAGAATTTTTTTCTCAGTGTTTTTATCAAACATGTAGGTTTCTTTTTCTAGAGCTTTTGTTTCACTCTCTCTGCTCCGTCAAAATCAGAAACTCCAGGCACTTTTTGATTGACAAAAATAAGTAAGGAAGTGGGATTAGTCCAAAGTCTTCAAAACAGGGACCTTGGCTATGAAGGCACTTGCTAAATAGTAATAACAGACCAAACTTCAAAAGAGCCGAACCACCACCAACTTCAGTTAGCCTCCTACTCATGTATTTAATGTTAAAGTAGTTCTTCGATGAATGGTCCCAATTTCAATAAGAGCTGCCAGGTAATTTTGAAATGTAGGCTGTTTATTTAGTAACTTCCCTGAACCTGGAAGTGCTTTACATTCTTGTGGCACGAGAGCATCTCTCTTTCATATTCCACGTAGAGCCGGACGGTATACCAATCTTGAAGAAATGCTTGCTCTGCTGACCAGCATGTCTGAGGCAGAGGAAGATACATTTGAAAAACTGCAGGGAGGACAGAACTAGAAAAACCCACTAATTTCCAATTTCTCCTCATTTTTACCAGCAGTGGAGTTTTGTGCTAGGTATCCTGAAACTCTGTATTATAAAACATCTTTAAATAATCTGTTCACTTGAAAGCCATAATACATTAATTGTGTCATCAAACAATTGCAGATTTAGGGACAAACTCTGCCGATTTCTGTGTGCCTACTGGTGCAAATGAATTGGCACATCTGCATGGCCATATGAACACCAGACTTGATTTATGTGGTGAATTTGCACTAGAGAAAATTATCTTAATTCATGGTAATAATCTTCTAGAGCTGAGTTTCAGTCTGTAATAGCTGCTAAGAAAATTCAATCTGTTTAAATAAATGTACATTCACCAAAGAAAGTCTTGATCAAACAAAGTAAAAACATAAATTTTAGAACCAGTGTCTTTGGTAGTTGTCCCGCATAACCGAAGGATGGGCTGTCCTCTTTTTTTTGAAAAAGAGCTGAAAAGCAGGGAATGGACAACAATCAGCACACCAAATTTTGGTCTGAGTTTTATCTGTTTGATGGCATTAACTCCATGAGGCTCCACTGGAGCTGGTACAAAGATAATTTGGCCTCGCTACTGTAAGAAAGTAAAATAAGTTAAATCTGCAACTTATCTTGAAGGTGGAGTGAGCCAGTGGGAATCGTAACACTGAGCCTTAATGAAAATCCAAGGCAACGTTTCTCACTTTGTAAGATTTCCAGGTACTATTCAGATGAGTTAAGAAGACACTGGGCCTCAGTCTGTCTTTTCGCAGCACATTAAGCATCCTTGTTGAAATGTAACACTGTTAATTTAAGAGGCACCCTCAGTACTACAGTGGCATTTTATCTGTTAATAGGTGTCAGGCTGGATAATATACTATGTCTGGGCGCTCAGCCTTCCACATTTTGCTGCCTACTAGATGAAAAAGGTGGAAAAAAACCCAGTAGTAGACCTACAGGCTGCAGAAAAACTCAGCGTGAGTGTGAACGTCCCTCGAGCGTGTCGCCCTGAAGCGGAGGTGGCCACATAGTCTCTGTGGCGCCGGTCCCCCTTCGATGACGAAGTCACTGCCGTGCTGCAGATTCCCAAAGGCGTCTTCGCCCCTTCTCCCGGCACGGCAGAGCCATGGCTGGGAGCAGAGCGCAGCAGCCCCCGGCTGTGACTAACGTGGTGAATGATTCAGGTTGCAGCTCACAGGGAGGCAGGTTTCTTGGCTGTAAAAGACCGATGTGTTGATTACCCGTTATGCCATGAAAAGCTGACAAAAAAAAAAATCATTTTTGTCTCTGTTCTCTTGCAAGTTGCCGGAACCATCCCAACAGATGCAGATAAAGGAAAGTTTGTAAGAAAACAGGTTTTAATGCTTAAGCCTTCATGCACAGTCGTCCGGTACTTCTAGCAGTCTTCCAGCATTTGATTTACTATATCATTCATTATACTTCTTTGGTTGTAATCAAATCATCCTGAAATGCAGCATTTCATTTTACTGCCATAAGTAAGGGGTGCAAATACAACAGAAAATACGCTCAGAATAGGGACTGTAGGAACCGGTTGGATCTCAGTAGTTTTCTGTGAATAAAAAGTGAGCTCTGTCTTAAAAAATATTTTATTAAATAGCTTCTACAAGCCTGTCAAAGTTGTCCTAGACAATGTTCCTAGAGAATGTTCCTGTTTCACATCCTAGTTCTAAATCTTTTAGTAGTCACTGGCACTGTTATCAAATATTCATTGATTTGTGGAATCGTGATATGTGAGATTTAGTGCTATTATCTCTTCCCAATCTGTATTAATTGACTGAAACTGAAATTGTTCTTCCCTCGTACTTTTCCATATGCTTTGTCTACGCTTCAAGGAAAAAGTTGAACTTGGACAAAACCAGTTTACCTCCAGAATTTGGTGAGCAGCTCTGAAGAAGGTCCTGCAAACCTTCTTTAGGACTTTGCTTCAGTCAAACAATGACTTTGGTTTTGGCTGAAGCATATCTTTTAAATGAGGAGTCAGGCTTGATCTAAAGACATTAAAATACAGTATGTTTATTTAAAGGAAAAAAAAAAAAGAAGGGCCAAGATGAAAAATGTGTTCTTTCACCCCTAGGTAAGAGACATATAATTGCCTTGGTTGTTGTCTCTCCAGATGGGTACCCAAATGACAGGAGACCCTGGCTGAGGATGGCCAGGTCACACACTGGAGATAGTGCCCGCTCTCATGGAAAGCAACAGAGCAGTTTCTCAGCAGCAGTGTTTAGCAAACAGGACTGAAGAGAAGTCACCAAAGCTCTTTAGCATTTTCTGGCAGTATTACAGAGCCATGATTCAACATAATGGACTGTCCCTGAGCAGTTTCTCCCATTGTATTAATAGAAACAAGCTTTTAATTAGCCTTCAGCCTTTAATCCTGTTGATTCACTCTGTTTTGTTTCTCAAACAGACTTACTACATGCTTTATAAGAAAAAAAAAACAATCTCTGGTGTTCCAGCGTGCAGAGCTACACTGACCCTTATCATCTGCTGTCCCCATCCAGTGCCATAAAACATCTGGGAGCATTATCTGCTTGCTCCCCGTCTTAATCCTGGGCTCAGCTGGATCCGAAAGGCACGTCCCCCTCAGGGCAGTAAGATCCCTTGTCATCACCATTAATTTCCCCTAAAGACATATATTTTCTGTGCAGCAGGCCAGCGCAGAGACACACCTATTTCCATTTGTAGGGATTAGAGCCAGAACACTTAACTACTCTGACCTCTTGTGTATGATAGGCCGTACAATTATATCCAGTTACTCCTGTACGAAGTCCAATGACATTGTTTTTGGCTAAAACATATCTTTTAAATGAGGAGTCAGGCTTGATCTAAAGACATTAACATACAGGGAATCCCCTGTGATGGTAATTTGTTCCAGTTGTAATCACCCCCACTGCTTGAATTTTTGCTTCATTTCCAAGAGGCATCGTTCTACCTCCAACTTGTAGCCAGGGGCATATGTTACTCCTTCTGCCTCTTCATAGAAGTGCCCTTCAGTGCCAGTGCTCCGTTAAAACACCTAGGATCTGCAGCCAAGTCTTCTGGTTTTTCTTTTTTTTTTCATGTTTTCTTCCAAGTAAGAAAAGCACTTTGTTCAATTTAAGCCTCGCACTGTCAGCCCCAGTCCCCTGGTAAGACTCGTAGTGGGGGAAAAGCCTTGCAGCCTGCCCCCTATGGACATGAGGATCATCAGCTCAACAGCAGCTCCCTCCCGTATGTCCCACCTTGCAGCTAGTGGCCCTTGAAGCTCCTGACGCCACCAGGAGCTGCCCTTGGTCACCAGCCACAGGAAACCTTTATTCTTGGCCTTTGCCTGGCCCTGAGCTGCTGAGCTTGTCCAAAGTTGTCCAGGTTCCTGGTGCTGTCTCCAGCATGAGAAGGCTGGAGAGCCACACCAGTGGGTTGCAGTTTCCGGGTCCCTGTATTGAGCTGGGTACCCATCAATGCTGTGATGCCCAAGACTTCTCCAACTGCCATCTCATTGCACCAAGATGGGAAGCTGGATCTGCCCTTTTTGCCCTAACATCTGCTCTTTCGTAGCTTTCTTGTCATCTCACCCCTGTTATCCTTTTTGGAGCCGCTGCTCTCCAGGCACAGCACACAGGGTTTATGCTTTTTGTTCCCACCATACCCTTAGCTACATTGACATTCACTTTCTGTAACCGGTCCCAGCTTATCCTGTGATTCAGCTTGCTTGAATGGCTGCCCTGTACTCAACATTAGTTGTGCATTAAGTTTTGTGTTCCTTTGGAAACCTTACAAAGTTTGTGTCCATGGCTGAGAGAGGCCAAAGAAGGATCTCCCACAAAGCTGGATGCCATTTTCAGACAGTACAAAATATTATGGAGCAGCTAAGCAGTTTAGTAACTAATGAAATAATGATTAAAAATGAAGTGCTCTTCTGTCCTCTGGCTTCTGTCCATGTACAGCAAAATTTTGACCTGAGTTTGCTCATGCACCTTGGCAGAACGCTTAGAGGAAATTTCCGTAAGTGCTTTTAACTTTTCTTTAACAAAGCTCTCGACAAAACACGGAGTGGAAGAGAGAAGAACCTGCATAACAAATTATGCTACCTGTACAATTTCTACAGGAGTGTAATGCCTCACTGGGCATATCCTGCCTCATCTTTTGATGAAGAGCTAGCAGGACATTTATCAAGCGGTTTAATCTGGTTTAGGGTTGCATTAGCATCGTGTGCACAACTGCGCAACAAGATCTTCTAAAATTGCACAGACATTGATCTTTCCAGTAAAAATTAGCATTCATGTAATAGGATATGAAGGAGCTGAATCCATTCATTCACCTTAAAAACATTTTTGAAATTTTTTCGTTTTGCAGCACTAAAGAAAATCTTATCTAAGCTATTTAAATAGAGTAATGCATCATTCAAATGAGCAAACAGGATGCCACTTTTCTTGTGGATCAGGCCAGAAGTACAGAACAAGAAGAGTATGGAAAGTAGTGAAAACCATTAGTCTCTTACAGGAAAAGGCTACATCTTATGTGTCCAACCATTTCTTCCTTGGAGAGCTTGAGTAGGATTCAGTCAGAGTACCAGGAGGTGATGTATGAAGTATGCTTAGCAAACAAAATACATCTTTCATTAAAAAAGAAGGTTCTCCTCATGCTTAAAGCTCTGCTTTTCATCGTCCTGTTTGTAGTGTGTGCCTTTAGCTATAGTTTATGGTTTTTCAACATTTCCAGCTCTGCTTTTCAGGAGTGTATAGTTCAGCCATGGAAAAAGTCATCCTGGGCTGAAATTTGGCATACAGGGAACCAGCCAAGAAATAAATGTTCTAAGTCAAAGAAAACTGCTGAGAAACAGACATTTTTAGAAAATACTTTCACTCTTCATACATGAAAATTACCTTTAAGCCTATTATTTATAATTTTTAAAGCAGTACAGGGAAGTCAGTGCCTGTGGACTCCGAGGACACAAGGAAGAGTTATTTTGAAGTTTATTGGCTTTTCCTTAAATAGGTAATAGTGCTATGTGTTAATTTTTGTAATCCAAAGTTTCCACTGAGCTGCCGCTTTGGCTGCTTCACCTGCTCTTCTGTTCTATGCTTTTAGCTTAACATGGAATAAAAGACGTTTTCCAGCTCCCTGGTTGAGTGATATACCTGCACTGATATAAATTGCAGGTAACGCTGTGGAAGCCAGGGAGGTTACACTTGTGTAACTGAAATTGTGGTAAGTAACAAGAGTGTTTAGTGCAGTTTAGTGCTGAAAACATTTGACACTTGCATTGAGCAAATAAATTATAGTGGCTCCACACTTAGGTTGAAAGACTGCGGGTCAAGGGTGTGATGTTCTCCTCTGCTGGAGTTCAAAAGAGCAGCTGCAGAGTATGACATAAATAACAGCAGATATTGACTTCTTTGAGAGTGAAAAAGCAAGAGGTATTGACCCTGAAGTTAAATATTGACCCCAGATTTGCTTCAGTCATTTTTATTTTTATTTTTTTTGCTTCAAGGAGCAATAAATCTTGGTATTTGGCAAAAATTAAGAATTGAAAAACAAATTCAGGCTTGACACAAGTGTGTGCAAGTCTATTAACTTCCTAAGCATTTTCTACCTTTCACAATAATTACAGAACGGGACCGTTTTTCTCGTCTTTTCAGGGCCATGTCATATCAAAATAGGGAAACTCGATTATTGCAAATATTACTTGAAGACTTCAACATTCTTCAAAAAGTAAAAGATAGGATAAATTTACAAGTCTAAAAGAATATTGGAAACCAATCGAAAAGTTATAAGGCAGATATTTAGGTTTGCAGTCTGAAAGTCTTTGGCATTACCTTCAGGAGGAATAGTTTTTCAAAATTCGAAAATTTACACATCTCTTCTGTCTGAGTTCACTCAGTTCCCTTCATTCTTTCCTGAACTGTTGCCCTCCAAAGAAGTAAACATTATTTTCAGTTACCTTGGAATTGCTTTCACTGAAACACAAGTTATGATTTGTTGTTGGTTTTTTTTATTATATAGGATTGTACCTTTCTCAAGAATTTTTAATATTATATTTACCCATAAATTAAGGAAAAAAAACCCACAGGTCTCCCTTACAACTTCTAGTCTAAAATAAAATTTTCCAAAATCCCACTTGTAGCTATAGATTTGTGTTACGCCTTCTTAATTAAAATGTCCTTTAGTACGTGGAATTTTCTCTTCATTAAAGCACGTAAAGTTTATAGTGAAAACTTCTAATTTTTTTATTTAGTCTTCTGGATAAGAAAAGCATTTCGTTCTCCTGATAAGACTTGTAACAATGAGCCTGAAATGCCTGGTAAGTCTCGAGTCCACCATCTGCAGATGTGGAATCAGAGGAGCCCCTGGCCTCATGGCAGCCCCCTCCCCTTCGTCCTGCTCGGGAGCCAGAGACCCTAAAACTCCCCAGCTCCATTAAAAAATATTTTGCAAATGCTTAGCTTTCCTTTATTTCCTAAGCTATCAAGCAAAGGATTCTAGACATTCTTTTTAGCAAAACCAGCAAAAGGTATGTGTTTCAAGAAGATTATTATTATTGCAGATAATATTATTACTATTATTATGGTTACTGTAGCAACACGTTTAATGCTTTGTTAGGGGGTGGGTGGTGTAATAAATTTCCCATGATATAAAAAAATTGCAGGTTGTTATAAGGCATAGGTACACCCTGCAGGTTTAGTCGGTTAATGCTTTTAATGGATTTATCAACTTTGGTATTTCCGTGATTGCAGTAGTTTTCACCTACTTAACACGCTGACTGTATTGACATTAGGAGGGCAGCGGGTAGGTGCCATGTAAGTAGGTAGTATGTTTGCTGTACTCCTGGCTAGTTGTTTATCTTGTCTGTGACTACAGGGCTTTGCATGCCCTTCTGCATTGTTTTTTCCTCACCCATAACAAACAGATTTAATTCAGCAGTTTCCAGTGTTTGTCAAGACAGTGTAAATTTGGCTATTGCTTCATTAGGAGGGAAAATGTGAATCGCATTCATCAGCCACGCTTCCATCTCTGTGAAAGAAACTTCTTTTAGTAATTTATGGAATAAAAAATTCCTCTCGAGATACAGGTGAATAGTAAGCAGGGCAAAATCACAAAAATTGTGATGTTATTTGGTGGAAAAAATCCATTCGTCAGGACTGTTTTCTCCTTACATTGTACGGCCATTGCACAGTGGCACAACTGTGTGAAAAATGTTCTGAATACCTGAGGAATTCATCCCAAGTCTGCTTTTTATCCAGGAAATTGGACGCGAGTGAGGTGTGTATGAGCCAGGGCATGGGGAGAGCTCAGGAGACTGAGATACTGCAGGACACAGAGAAGACAGGAGAGAAAGCAAAGGGGAGAGCAGAATGAGAAAACTGAAAGCTGGTAGCTTTGCTGGGTCACACGCCTAGAAATCCAGCTTCAGAGGGGAAAGCATCTGTTTTGAAAAGATTATATTCAGGAAAAGGAGGCAGAGACTGAGGTGGGTTGGGGGAGGTTAGTTAGGTTGGAGGATGGGAACAGGATTTATTGTCTCAGCCATCAAGCCTGCAATATTTCTTAAGAAAAAGCCCTACCTTTAGAAAGGGGTTTTGGAAGGGCAGCGAGGTGAAAAGTAAATCCTAGCCCTGCCAGCCCCTCTCCTTTGGAGGTGATTTAATGCCATGTTCTCGATTCGGCCGAGGGGAGTAAGGCAGCACACTTGCAGAGGAGCAGTGTTTATACCTGGACATAATTTCCCTCCTGTGGTTGAGCATGTAGCCTCAGGAGATTAGGAGTAAATTTACAGCCTGTGGATTTGTGACCGTGAGCTTCGTTCGATGCAGTGCCTGTGGGAAGCCTTTCTTCTCTGTTGGGTGATGGTGTCTCAGCCAGGCAGTCTTGATACCATCATGGACAAGGCTAGCCAGAAGTGGCAATTTGCACTCACAGCCATAATTAAATAAATTAGTATAACGGGCTTCCAAAGACATACTCTGTTTTCTGCACTCACTTTCTTCTGTGAGGCCATACTGTGTTGGTCCTCGTGGCCCTCTTGAGTGGGTGTAAGTCCATTCACATGGTCATGTTCCAAATAAGATGCCTGTTGTTATGTATCCAGCACTAATAGAAACATCTTCAGTTCTTCTTTTATGTGCACAAAAGTCTTTTCAATTCCAAATAAGGTCTTCAGATATACTTTTCAGTTGGGAAAGAGGCGATTTTTATATTAGAATGCTTCTTAATGAAGGCAACAGAAGCCTTGCCACTAAGTCTGGCGAAGGGTGGATAAAGGTCTATATATTAATTTGAGCCATCAAATCTTGATTAACTTTTTCAGTTCTGTTAATGTCAGCTTTTCATCACAGCATTATGACTGGAACATGTAACAAAGCCTATATAGAGAGATACATCTGCATTTTAATACTAAGAAATCAGAGTCTTTGTAACTTTCTCAGACTTTTGGTTTTCTACATGAGCTTGGGCATACTTGTTTATAGCCTGCAAGCAATTACTTTTTCCTGCAGAAAACATCATCAAAAGCAGCTTTGTATTTTTCCTTAACAGAAAAAGAGAAATACAGCTTTTATGTCATCAAATACGGTTGAAACTTTACTTTGTTCCACTGCACCAGGTGGTGGAGGAGAGAAAAAAAACTGATAAATGAATGAGAAGGGCACCCAGCCTGCTTCTGACTACCTGGTTAAAATTCGTTTAGATTCATACGAGTTACAAGAGTTTAAAAGCACACTGCGCAGAGACACGTGGGGCTTTATAATGCCCTTAAACGAACGACCTGCTTCGACGGCATTAGACGTGCACATGTGCACGTACGTACCCGCACGGAAACTTCCATGGAACAAATGGTCTCCAAGTATTCCTGTTTGACTTGTGCAGGCACATCAAAAAGTTTAATTTCTGTAGATAGCTGGAATAGCATTTGTGGCAGCATTGGTGAATACAGAAATGTTGCCTCGTGCAAGGCTGGAGTCTTCATTTGGTGAGGGTGAGCTATTCTTTGGTCTGTAAACCAGTGATCCAATGTTTTTAGCACTGTCCTTAGCATAATGTTAAAAGTTCCGGAATAAGTTAGTAAAACCAAGGGTGAAAGCTTCCCGTGAAGAGAATGGCTTTTCCACCTGTGCTCGTGGAGTTCACCATGTCCACGGTGAGTGGCTCTGCAGAACAGGTGTCACTGCTGGCAGTGTCGGCACCTACCACGCGCTCAGCCCCAGACAAGATCGTGTTGCCCTCTTAAAGAAACATATCTCAAAAGCCACAAGGCACAGATTTATTATTTCTTCTACCTACCGGTTGATGTAACACTGTTACTAGGGTCACTAACACCTACATCTGTGTTGTAAAAATAGAGAAATAGGGGAAACAGACACTGTAAGTGTGTTACCTTTTTTTTCAGTTGAATGTAATTTCAATTACGGCAAAAACACGTGTACGTTAATCATCAAATTATACCATCTTAATTAGGAGCTATGTTTCATTAAGAAGCTTGTTTATTTAGAAGTGGAGGGCCCAGACTTAGACAGAAATGGCATTATTTTGCCATCTGGCTAAATGCCGTAACACTGAAGGACAGATCCCTTCTGTGACTTTGCTAATGCTTTGTTCACTCTCGTTTTAATTAATTCATTGGATGGAATATCCTCAGGTTGCCTTAGGAGGCTGTTGTACAAACCAAAGATCTGGCTTTGATCTCCCTATAGATCCGGCTGTGTATCATCTTGCGAGTCAGTCTAAATTGTTCTCTATTAGGATACAGTTTGAGAGAGGCTCTTTGCTGTGATGTACTGTGGCTGTCTTGCCTGTCACTGAACAGGTCTTTAATTCATATGTGATTTTTATTTTCTTTTAACTGTTCTCGTTTTTCTCTCATCTTTGGAACAGCCTAATTAGACTTTTGGGTTTGGTTCAAAAGACGTGCACTGAGAGATCCCTTGCTTGATTTTCAGTAACTGAGGACAGACGCATCTCTCTCGTTCCAGATAGTTATTTAAAAGCACCAGCACTTGCTGGGTTTTGTTCTGGTCTGAGTTAAGCTCTAGACGTGTATTTAAATCTAATAGTCTATGGGATGTTGGACCCTCTGGTGGTGTGATATTCTTACCGCATTGCTATGGCTGGACCTTAAACTGTTGCAAATCTATGATCTTTTTTCTTAAAATTTACCACTCCGGTCCTTCAGTTCTGCTCATAATATTTGCCTAACATACAGTTCAGATACTCAGCAGTCTCTGCTTAGCCTGTGTTGTGGTTGGGCTTTTTGTATCCTTTCAATTAAGATATTTAGTGTTTAATCACAGTAGGCCATTGTTTGGTAATACTATATAATTAAATGGTGATGGTTGTTGAAGTGTGTAATTAGGATTTCTGACAATTCATTGTGAATCTCTGGTCTACTGTGAAGAAGAACAAAGCCAGAGAGAAAATGCTGGCTGGGTTATATAAATAAGTGAGAGATGATGGTCAGGCTGAAAATGAGGGTTCTCCCTTCCTTTAATGAAAGGGTTTGTGTACATTACATAGAATAAAGTATTTTTTAGGCTGAAAGCTTTCCAGAGATAATAGTGTTGGTCCTCTGAGGCTCTTTATTGTGTCAGATGTGGGATTTGGATTTACGGGAAGCGGCCGCTGCCTCCGACAGACTCAGTCTGGTGGAGGAGAATTTGCCTGGCCTCTCCTGCTTCAGGCTGCAATGTGAAGGGTTTTTCCAAGGTTTCCCAGAGAAGAAAAACACCCATTTCCACTGAAATACCCTGGGCTCTTGCGAAAAAGTGCCCACCTCACATCTGCCTCCAGCTTCAGGGGACAAGGGACATAGTAAGCCCCGCTGGTCCCAGCCCCAGAATTGCCCCCCTCAGTGGTGACAGCATGTCTTTAGGGACAGGATTATGAAAAATCCTGTAAATGATGAATTCATCTATTGTCTTCTGACCTTCAGACTTAAGAAACAACTCCTCCTCGCTTTTCTGGTTTTCAACAGGCTAGGAGTATGCTGTTCTCCTAAAATGCAAGCTGAAAGTCTCTCACCATGATACAGCTGCAAGAAGGGGGCACCAGGGTAGAAAAGAAGTCCCATGGTGGGATGCTTAGGATAAAATCACAGGCACGGGCACCGCTGGCCCCAACAGGAGTCACACAGCTCTTTTGAGGCATAAATTCTCAGAGCAGGCTTTCGAGGTGTGGTTTTGCCTCTCCAGAGATTATTCCTACAGGCCGTCAGCTATGTAACAGGGTGATCGGGTTACGCAGGCCACCCTTAGAAACCTGTGAGGATGGAGTGGTTTGGGGTTGGTCCATTTATTTATTAATTTATGAAGAAAGAGGCTCTGTGTCTTGCAGTGTTTACTGGAAATACAGAGTGGCTGTTTCAGCCACTGTCTTTCTGCCATGTTTCATGATTTTCCACCTGGCGTAGGAAAACTGGCACGAGTTAGATGAGTACATACCCACCGCTTGGATTTCAAGTTCCGCTGCCTTAATCGCTTCCTAGTAAATAGCTAGAAACCTTTTCAAAACAAGCATAGCTTGCATTTATCCATATTTGATGACAAAACCAGAAGCAAATCTAGTAAATTCCAGAACAAATGACAGCATTTTTGTGCTAAATGTTTTTTCCAAGGGCATTGTAAAAATCTGAGAATGAAGTTAAGCAGGCTGTTGCAATCCACCTGCCCACAAGCCAGCACTGCACCACCTGGGTGAGGAGGACCATTGCCATTGCGGAGACAGGGCTTGCAAAGGCTGTGGACGTGGGAGGAAGGCTGGCACTCCTGTGCCCCCCAGGGCCAACCAGAGAGGAAATCATGGCAAAAGCCAGCGGTGCGGGGAGACAGGGAATGGGGGTTGCGGTCAGTTCATCACACATTTCTCTGCCGCTCCTTCCTCTTCAGGGGGAGGACTCCTCACACTTCACCTGCTCCAGCATGGGGTCCCTCCCACAGGAGACAGTTCTCCACGAACTTCTCCAACGTGAGTACTTCCCACGGGCTGCAGTTCTTCACTAACTGCTCCAGTGTGGGTCCCTTCCACGGGGTGCAGTCCATCAGGGACACACTGCTCCAGTGTGGGTCCCCCATGGGACCACAAGTTCTGCCAGCAAACCTGTTCCAGCATGGGCTTCTCTTTCCACATGTCTGTAGGTCCTGCCAGGATATTGCTCCAGTGTGGGCTTCCCACAGGGTCACAGCCTCCTTCGGGCATCCGCCTGCTCTGGCGTGGGGTCCTCCATGGGCATATGAGTGGCATAGGTGGATATCTGCTCCACTATTAACCTCCATGGGCTGCAGCGGAATCTCTGCTCTGGCACCTGGAGGACCTCCTCTCCCTCCTTCTTCTCTGACCTTGGTGTCTACAGAGTTGTTTGTCTCACATATTCTCACTCCTCTCTCCAGCTGCAGTTGCCCATTTTTTTTTCCTCTTCTTAAATAAGTTCTCAGAGGTGCTACCACCGTCGCTGATGGACTCAGCCTTGTCCAGCAGCAGGTCCATCTTGGAGCCGGCTGGCATTGGGTCTGTTGCACGCAGAGGAAGGTTCTAGCAGCTTCTCATAGAAAGCCACCCCTGTAGCGCCCCCACTACCAAAACCTGCCCATGCAAACCCAGTACATGTATGATAAAGGGCCTTGATTTGCCTGGTCGATAGCTCTTCCCAACCAAGCCCTGGGGATGGATGTGCACTCGCGAGGGAGCTGTGGTGTGAGGAATGGCTCACTTTGAATGAAGGCAGCAGCGTGGCTCTCCCAAACCAGGCGCTTCACAACTGCAACCTAAGGGCTCAGCGCTCCCCTGCAGACCGCTCGTGCAATAACCATGACGTTTGCTCTTTTAGCCACACTTACTCTCCCCAAGAGGGGTTGTCCAGCAGCATTTAAGTCGCAGAGCGGGAGAGGGGCTGGGGCACTGTGCAGTGGCTAGAGGGGCGGCTGCTGGGGGAAGCCCCAGTGCATACTCTGCTTCCCATGGCTGCAGCCTCCTGCTAGATGTGCATCCCGTAACTTGGGGACGGGCATGGACCTTTAGACATTAGCTAGGAAAAAATTTAGGGCATCTGTTCATACCTAGCTCAACTTATAGCCTTTACAGTGTAAGAACATAACTCTAAACTGAAAGAAGGAGATTTATCTCAAAATAATAATTAAAAAAAGCATAAACCAGTCTCAGTTCTTGCCATTTATAACCATTATAAAGAACAATTGTTTTCCGAGGTAGGTTAGTCATAGGGAGACTTTAATTCATCAGTTTTGCTGACTGCAACAAAACCATTCATGGAGGATCACTGGAATTGTTTTCCTGAAGGACAGGTTAATAACCTGTAACACCACACAGAAGACAAGACAAAAATCTCACTTTTAATTTTGTGGCTGGATGGATCCAGTAATCTCAAAGCTGTACAAGGTTTATTGTTGGCAAAGAGGCGTCTGCTTTTGATTTGAGTGTGCTACTGTAATATGCTGGTTTTGTGTCAGTACAAAAGCTTCTTTGTAAAAAACATACACACATATATTTTTCTGTATATCTGAACGTAAATATGTGTGTGTGTGTGTGTGTATGTTCACGCTTATATACCTGAATTTTAGAATCCTCTCTGTCCTAAGAGACAGACTTACTTTCCTAATGGCTAGTCATGCATGCTAGTAAAATACTACCATTTTACACTTGGGTGCCTGAATTTAAGCACTTATGGGTTTTTCAAGGCATTTAGTTGTTTAAAACCTAGAGATGGGTTCCTCATGGGATCATCTACTTTTGCAGCCACTGGGAGCTTGTTGCAGTTCTGCATGCAGAAGTACCTCTCAGTATTTGATTCCTACCTACCTGTTGAATCATAGAAACGTAGAATCATAGAATGGTTTGGGTTGGAGGGGACCTTAAAGGTCATCTAGTTCCAACCTGTCTGCCATCGGCAGGGATACCTTCCCATGGCAGGGGGGTTGGAACAAGATGTACATAATTTGCGTTAAATATAACTATAAGATCTACTGCTCATCAGTTTTGAAAACATTAGTTTTGAGAAATCTGTCATTTGAAGGCTGCAAACTAGGCTTGCAGTCTTCCTTCCAAAGTTCAAGGGGTGTTATCTCTTTTCAGTGAATCACACTGGGGAAAACTGTATGTAGTTTCATTTCCTGCACTACATTTCTTCAATTATCTTATCAGTACATTTTTTTGTCAGGGTTACAAAGGGAGCCTTGCATCTTTGTCAAAACTGATCCACTAGCAGAAATATTATGAGGCCACCTAAGAACCTGCAGCAAGAGCCAAGAAAAAGACACAGAGGCAAATACTTCTAAAAGAATTAATCAGCAAAAAAATGAGTGTGCATATAATGTTTGAGTGTTCAAAGATGTGCTCCTGAAGCCTAATATGGTTGAGGAGTCAGGCATTTTGTAAGGTGGTTACTCCACGTCAAAGAGCAAAGATGCTTAGTCTCTCATGAAAAAAACACGGAAAAACAACAACAACAAAACAACCAAAAAAAACCCCAGTTTCTCCTCCAGCAAAACCTCTGCTTATCTGGAGCCCAAAAGGAATCTGCAGATGTATACCCCCTGCTTGAGAACAAAGTCTTCAGTCACTGGAATGCAATGCTATAAAAACAAATACTACAAAGCCTGGTAACAGAGGGATGTCTCACTTGCATATTTTTTTGTGACCATCTTGGTTTGCAGCGAAGGGGCTCCCCAAAGCATGTGAGCCAGCAGGATCCCTTTGTACTAGGTCGCTGTCTGTTTGGCCAGATGTCTTCCCAACAGTGAGATAGAAAAACCAGAGCTCTTATTAAAATAAGTCGGGGAAAGGAATGGAAAAAAGCATGTGTCCAGTGAAATGAGGCACATTGTGTCCCATCTGATCTTTATTAAAGGTTGCTCAAATCAGCAGTGAGAAATGCACATCATGCGGAAGTGACCCTGGCTCCCTGGGTTTGCAAGTGAGTGACAAATGTCTGGGAGCAGACCAACATTGAAAACACGTGTACAGGACACGGAGAGGAGTGTGCTGCACTACGAGCAACAATAACAAACGGACAAGAGCTGACTTCAGCCCAGAACCCCCTTTTGCCGGTTTTACATATGTTCTGTCAGTGGCATGGGTGGCTGGGGTCTTTCCCTGTACCTTTACTATACAGCTTTCTAGACGAGAGGTTGCACATTGCATGGTAGGACACTGCGTTTTGTGTAAGCCAGGGAAGCAAACAGTCAAGTGGGTAAAACTGGGGGAAGTTTTGTCAAACTAAAGCCCAAGCATGGGCTCCTTCAAGTCCTGACTCTCAGGTTTTTGATAAACCTGTATAGTTTTATGCCAACCTGCTGGGTTTTGTGTAATCGCAGCATTTGAAATGGTGTCCCATCTGTTGTTGCTTAATTTTTTTGGCTGTCACATCTTTTCAGAGCAACCCTTCAATAAAATTCAGTGTTCTCACAGCACAGACTAAATGCAGCTCCTGTATCAGAATGATTTTATTTGGGCTTGGTCCTTAAACAGGGCAGTGGGGAAAAGCAAGAGGGCAAGCTGAAGCCAGGCTCTGTGCTTCGGGAGGTTGTGGAGCCCTGATTACACTGTAATTCATGCCTATACAGAGAAGGTTGCATTCCTGGCTTTTACCTTTCCTCATAGCCTGGATTATTTAACCGCACAGAAAGACCTCAGAGTGCATCTTCCAAATCTTTTCTTCAAGGAACCTCTTTAGTAATCTTTAGTAATATGTATATATTTAGTAAGCTAGAAAGTCAGTTGTAGAGTTAAGAGCTATGTATTTGCAATAAAGAGTAAACTTAATAGCTCTGATTTTACTGTGTCCATCTCTAGGCAAAGGAAAACAAAGGAGCCTGTTAGAGCTCCCTGGGTTTTGACTCCAGCCCTGGACCTGGGGCACATAGATGAGGGTAGTGGGGGTTCGATATCAGTTTCAAGCTGACAGGCAGAAAGTGCCAGCAGGCAATGCAACACACCGTTTCAGCCCAGCTTAGTTAATGGAATTGCTCCTGCCTGTACGATCGCTGTAGTACACTGTGTTTATGTTATTGATACCAACAGCACTGGACTCTTAAAGGATGGAAAGGTCTGGCTTTTGTTGGGGTGCTGTTCTGATGTCAGTTTGAAATATGCTGAAAGTAAAAGTTCCAAAAAGCCAAAGTGCTGTTTTATTGAACCAGCGATAGAGAGGACTGAGGCAAGTGAAACAAGATCCTTATGAAGCACTGGAACATACATGATGTTAGATGCTGAACTGCAGTACATCCAGTGACATCAGCGACGTTCCAGCTCATTACACTACACAGGAAGCCGGAGTATGGTGACAGAAAGCAGGCCATATCATAAAATGAGTAATCTTAATATGAGACTGTAATCAAGTGAAACTTATTCTATGTGCGGTTGCTGTCAAAGGTTTTGTTTTAATTTCTGCCTTTCTCTGTGCTTTGTACCTCTGCAGTCTATCAGTCTTCCCAGTTATGGATCTGGCCCGGCTTCCGTTAACGTTAAAATGGGGAGAATCAAGCTTTCTGTTATCTGTGTGTTTAGAAGGTGAATGTGATGTGCTTTGTGCCCCCGAAATGTGGGGGATGTTCAGAGACTTACAGGATTGGAATCTGAATTTTAAACCCTTGGGCAGAGGAACCTTGCATTCAGCACACCAGGGCTCAAAGAGCCCATGACTACCAGCTAGCAGCAGCAAAATGGTGCTCCAGACACCTCGATTTCCAACTGTGAAATAATTTCAGTCTCTGAATACCCACTACAAACCCTTAGAAAACTGCACTTTCCCTCTCCAGCTTTTTCAGCAAGCAGAGCTTCCCCTCCAGCAAACTCCTGGAGACTGTCGACAAAACTAAGAAAACCAGCCCACAAATTGGGATCCATACATAACAATAGCAAATAATAATAGCAAACTTGGCTATTGAATTACGGACTCTTCACCATTTCTTTTACAGTGCAGGAGTTATTGGCCTTACAAATCCAAGTCACCCAATAAATGGGCTGTGGAACTGCTCGTCTCTGTGCCAGCCCCTTTCCTGCCCACCTGCACCGGCAGGAGAGATGCCTTTCCCCTCTGGAGTTTCTGTTCTTGGGTTTATGCTTACAAGTTTTGTCTTATTTTTCCCTCACATTTCTGTTCCTGAAAAAAGAACCAGTGGTTCCTAACTGATATTATGCCTAAACTCCAACGAACACAAATCTATGACATCACGTTCATCACATGGCAACGGAATGTGACATCATAGCTGAAAGTTTAGAACAAACATGAGATGACATAATGTGGAAAGTGGGCTGACCTATGAGAGATGTATTTCTGTCTTAGCCACGGCTAGTATATATGCAGAGAGAATTGAGGAAAATGCCTTGTCAAATTAACTTTGTATAAATCCTCTTCCTGAATCACTCCAGTATTGTAATCCCTCCTTCAAGTACCCTGGGCTTAAGGAAGTCACTGGAAAACGTGGTTCCTTGAAAGAGAAATACAGTTGACTTAACTTGATATGTCGGTCACCCGTCCTCCGTGAACCCATGGGAAGTGGCCCGTGCTTTTCTCTTAAAAAAATGAAAAATAAAAAAAAAAACCACTCTGCAGAAGGTTGTAAGTGGGGAAAAGTAAAATCAGCCGTGGGTTAGGCCTCGGGGGAAATATAAGTTACTCATAAAAAGCTACGGAGCAAGTTTTGATTAGTTAAGTAATCTGGTACATAGAATTTATTAGAGCTTAAAGCTTTCCTGTGGGAATCCCCTAATAGTACACAAATAGAGTAAAATGTCAAAGAAATGCATTTTCTGACAGACACAGAAAGCTACATTAATCCTGGCCTGCTTAACACACATCAGAAGGAGGGATAAATCCCACCCATTCGCTCCAGCACAGTGGTCCAGTTTGCATGTTTTTACACGTTTGTGTTACTGATGAATTTCTTGGTAACTTAATCAACACTTCCAACACTCTTGAGCTGTTCCTGAGAAGCACGTAGAGAAAAAAGGAATATTGATTTCCTAACAGACTCAAAGATATCGAACCATTCTGCAAATAGCTCAAATATAAAACAGTAATGGCCTGTTTTCTCTCATCAACTTGAGGCCCTTTTTCTTAAACTTGTCCACAAGGAGAAATTCACCGGCATTTTTCTGTTGATGTAGGCGTACCAGTAGCTTTACCAGTATAGCACCCCTTTCTTTTCTGTGGAAATAGTATTGTCCAAACCCACAAAAAATAAGAAAAAAATCTCTCTCATTATGGAAAGAAAGCGTTCACATGGTAACCATTTGTGGTAATGGTTGCAAACCAGGGCCAGTACTCCTACCAGGTTTTCACAATGCTATTTTATTTCTGTAGTGTCCTTCTGCCAGAGCTTTTACTGTTTCCTATTGCCCCTGTAGGGAGACTGGATGCTAAGAGCAATCTGCTGTGGCGTGATGCCTGACAAAAAGGATGCTAATAAACATTTGACTTCCAAAGCTCACCATAGTCTTGTTAGCACAATCGGAAAATAGTCCTGCCTCTCAGGAAAGCCACAGGTTTTCCAGTGAAGCAGAACCTACTTCTCTTCCACATGCTAAAATCCCAAAGTGATTGTATCACTAAACTGATACCTCAACCACCGTGGAGGCTATCTTGGCAGAATAGGCAGATATCTGTTTACGTAAATAATTTTTTCTCTAGAAAATGGAGGAGAGGAAATGGGGAGATAAAACCAGAAGTGTGTTCTTTGGTGTTGTTTAAAAATTCTTAAAATCTTCTTTTGCAGGTATTCAGGAGGGGACGCAATGTACCAAATGTAAAAATAACTGGGCACTGAAGTTTTCCATCATCTTATTATATATTTTATGTGCCCTGTTAACAATCACAGTAGCCATTCTGGGATACAAAGGTATGTATGCATCAAGCCCAACATTTCATTTCAGCCAAGCATCCAAGCGTATTTCCACTTATTAGATAGACAGGCAATTTATCACATGTCACCTTAAATATCAATACCTTGTCAATGTTGGCTTTTTGTACACAAATAACAACAAACTACAGCCTTAGATTTTTCACTTTCAAACAATTATGAAGTTTTGAAACTAGATTAGGCATTTGAAAGAAAAGAAAAAAGTTAGGACAAAATGATCGTTCTTCCACCATGAAGAAGTACTAACTGGAAGACTAAAAGCTCTGCAACATGTGCTATACCTTGATTTCACGGAGCTTTTTTACATATATCACACTTCTCCCGAATAAATGTCCTTCTTAATGGGAGAGTCAGGAATAGTCTTACTAATGTAATATTTATCGCAGGAACAAAGCGTAGGATCAGTATTACTTTGAAATATCTGGAAGAAAGATGGGACCAGGAGGTGCCAATGTATTGAGTTATCTACAATTATTTTGATGAACAAAGACGCTTAGATGCTTTTTACAGTAATTTCAAAGATTATGGTAGTTGGGCAACCCAGTAATGGAGAAAATTTCATTTGTGCAAGTCATCGGTAGGGCCCATTGGAAAGCACAGCTTAAAATTCCCATACGTCTTGATCACTAATTACCTGTAGCCACTTAGGCATTCTTATGAATATTTTGATGTAAATGTCTGCTTGTTGTGCAGTCACAGCTATAATAAGTTAAATAAGTAAGACATGAGTTTCTGGTAAGAAAAAGAAAGTCAGTAATGCCATTGTGAGCAGCATGTTGCAGAGAAAACCAAGCTAGCTTTAAACTAGCTGCTTGAGTATGGCTCTGAGAGTAGCTTCAGAACCCCTCCAAGAAGCTGGGTAAATATTCATGTGATTAGCATGCAGTGCGTCCTGTGCCGCCAACAGCTGCACTCGTAGCAGAGCTGACATCACCTCTGGTCCTTTGCCAGCAAAAGAAAAGGAAATTGTAGAAATAGAAAGGGATAAATACTTATTTAAGAGGATTTGGTACAGTTTTGAGTGGGAAGAAAATTAAAACTACTTGGTTTAGATGGAAGATTTAGCCAGGGAGAGGAGAGAATGTGAAGGACAGATAGAAACACATAGGTATTCCTTTTTCATGGTAAAGCAGACGGAATGTGGCAAATTAAAATCAAATGTAAAGAAAAGTAGTACATATATAACCGGTCATACATTCTCCTGAAGAATGTGTAACTGGTCTCTGGAAGTCAGATTCTGAGAGAAAATAAAAAGACTTTATGGGATTCAAAAACTTGCTCTTGATCTATGAAGATAAGATAATTTGGTTATATGGACTAGGGGAGGACAAACTTAGGCCTTTTGGAGGTATAAATCTGCAGAAATCTGCTTGCAGAAGATGAGAATAGGATCCTTCTGGGCTATAACCCAGCCACTAAACACCTGGGATTTAGCAGAATTTTCGTCAAGAGAGTTTTATACCAGGCCATTAGTTGTGGGGCTCACCAGAAGACTCAGACCTCACTTGGCATCAGAAACAGCATATCAAGTTGGAGGGACCATTGCTGTATATCTTGCTTTGGCGAACGTTTGTTCATGTGTGTGTAGGAAGTAATAGCAATAAGGAAACTGTCCAAAAGATCTCTTTGGGAGAGGGAATTTCTCCTCCTCATTTCAATCCACAGTTTTCAAGCTGCTTTCTCTATAGGGACCTCTAGCACTGTGTTTTCTCCAGGCTTTGCTCTCATCTTGAGGGCCCTTCTTTACTACTCTGATTTCTAAATCTCCTTCTTCTACTGAGTAGCCATTGGTGCCTGACCAGGGACTAGTCTTTCTGTCATAGCAATACCAAGCCACATCTATCCAAGGCAAGGACAAAAGAATTTCCTCTCTCACCCAAAAATGGGAAGAAGATTATAGGAAGGTGGATAATGCACATCTTGCTCACAGACCTTAAGACATTTTGGTGACCACGGCTCACCAACTTGGTGACTGCTCCACTTGAATGCCAAGGAAATGGCATATGGTGGAGAAAAGCCCTGTTTAGTCCAGGGTATCCCTTTTGTAATGCCAAGCAGCAAATGGTCTTATGTCAGGCATTACTTTCACCCTCTTTACCTTCAGCTCTGCAGCACCTAAGCGCTAATTTGCAGGGAAAACATGAGTTAGACAAAACCCCAGCTGGTGGTACATATTCAAAGGAATTACTGCAATATTTTTGATGATTGGGAAGGAATTAGGCCTTAAAGGAAGAACAAAACTCAAAATAAAATTTTATAGAACTCTCGAACTCTCCTCTCTGCATCAGACTTTGGCTTGTCTTTTTTATTGCAATATTACGCTGAAAGAAGGAATTCTGCTGGCATCAGGGATTCTTTCAGTCTCGCAGCTAAGTTTCCATTAAATTTGCCTCCCACACTTATGTTTATAAAGCCCAAAACTACTTTTAAAACTTTCATTTCCTACGTGGTATTTAGATATCCTTTGTGATTTAAAACGTTAAAACTACTAATCAGTGGATTAAATATGGCAGGCAAAAAAATAACTCAATGGGAGGCAAAGTCAACATAGAACAAACCTCCAAACTGATGGTAAAAATTACATAGTAGGTTGGAGAAACCTGAAACCAAAACATGAATTAAACATCAAGGTCATGAAGGAGTAACAAGCCGAGTTTACTATTAGTTTGCTTTGAGAAGACATACTAAATTATGGTTAAAAAATGTTTAAAAAGCAATCTGTAATTTTTTACGCCTATTTTCTTAAATTAAATGCAAAATACAAAGTTATAATTTTTCTGGCACCAGCCAGTGACGGATAAGCCTATTGAAGGTGAATGATCTTCCTGTGACTCATTGCAGTGAGGGAGGCTAGCATGCGCTCAGCTTGAATTTCTGGTAGTTCTCATTCTCTGGTCAGTCCTTGTTTTTAAGTTTTTTGACTAATGCCTACCATGACTTTCATCTACTTCTATTATCTGTCTCCCAGACAGAGTTTGCCTGCCATTACCTAGGGCCAACACATCCCGGTGAGACGGTACATTTTGTCCCTGCTTCTGAAACAGTAACTCGCTTGCAGACAGTCCTCATTGTTCCGGTCAGCAACTACTTGAAATTTTTACTTCTTTTGGAGGGTCTTTACCACATTTTCCACAGTGACCTTGTCAGAAAGTGAGATGATAATGTAGAGAGATCTGACCAAACTGAGAATTAAGGTGAAGCTATCCAAGAGCAAGTTTAAGGCATAGACAGACTTTGCATTTTTGAGAGCAGCAGACTGTTGGGAGCAGCAGACTGGCCTTCATAAGGGATGTTACGGCTGGTCTGCCTCTTTTGCCTTTACCTGTTTCTGGAGAAGATGGGAAGAAGCTCTTCAAGTAAACCCCAGAAGTTGACTTCCAATCCTGAGCGTGCTCCACATGCTCCCCTACTACTGAAGGCTCCATCCAGAGATGGTGGTGGGAGCTACTGCCAGGGAAGGAGAGGCATTCACAATAATAGGACATCCATCCATATGACCCCTTTGGACAGCAAGAGCAACAAAACCTACTTTGGCCACAGCTCTCTACTCGTTCTCCCCAGAGTTCATCTTTTCCACTTGCAGGGCGGTAGCAAGAAAGAAAATAAGCTACAACTTGCTTGGGGAAGGAGTTTGGGCATGAGATCAAGTCCCTCAGGTCCACCATTTGTTTGACCATGGAGGCTAAGATCCTGCCCCTGTACGTAGCAAGTATATGCATTGATTTGTCTATGGGGTGACAAAATTCAGCTTAGCCTGCATCACGGGGAATCCTTGAGCTAACCCTGCAGAGGGTTAATGTTTGCAGAGACCTTTACTGTTTCTGCTGCTGGAGCTGGCTGGTTTGAACTTGGCTCTGGCCTCTCTCCTCTACACTTCACACGACAGGACTGACTTGCCCTCTGAGGGGAAACAGAATTAAAATACAGGAAATGGTTTGCCTGATATAGCTAATTCTGTACTTCTCATCAGTTAATCTGGGTAAGTCATCGCCAGTTTAGTGTCAAATAGACAAAAATCAATACCTTCTGTATTTGAAAGCAGCCTTCTCTTTCCAGCCTCTCTAACCCAGCACCTTCCAGCTAAGTGTCACGTCAGCCCTCTTGATCCAGGGCTGCTGTCTGGCATCCAATTACACACTACAATTAGAAGCTATTACTTTCTGTAGGAGACAAGCTGCTGGGGACTGAAAGACCTTTTAACAGTGCTTATTAATGATCTCTCAGACACAGTCCAGGCGTGGTCTTCCCCACATATCAGGGCCAATTGTCAATAAGGCTTCGGATTAAAGTGTGTAGATTCTAATTGTCAGTAAGGCTTCTGATTAAAGTCCTGCTTCGGCAAATTTTTGGTGTGTTCCACACAAAGAACGCCCACAGCTACAGACCAGCTTTGGTACTTCTAGTGCGGGGCGGTGTTTTTCTTAATTTTCAGCAATGAAAATACCGTACACTGTTGTATCTTTAATTCCATTCAATCTCATCTAACTGCCAGTACAGGCTACTATAAATTGGTAGCATTTCTACGATTTTCATTTGCTTTGGACTCTTCAGGGGAATATTTTAACCCAAGATTCCAGTGTTAGATTTCATTCAACCATGAAAACATTCTTGTTGTTATAGGACAGCATAAAATCTCAGTTTTTGAAACTTCAGATCTGAAGTAGAAACTGGCATTCATTTGAACAGCAAAAGGAAGAAACTACATTTTCCTTTCACTATTGATAATATATATTCATTTGCCAACTCCAAGTGTGTTGCATAACTGGAGAAAACAGGTGAATATTATGCTAAATCTGAATTAACGAGACCCACAGGTGATGTCACATTCTTAGTCAAGGCACAGGTCCAGCAGAAACACTTGGAGTAGGCCTGCTTTTTAAATCTGGATGCTTTCACGAGGTTCTGTCTAAGTGCCCAGAGTAAACCATGTCCTTCACAATGACTATCCAGAAACAAAGCAGAACACCACAGACTGAACAAGGAGCTGCCTAGAACTAGCCAGGAGGGAAAGCCAGGTATGGTCCCCACGCTTACTGCACGTGATGCATAGGTGTATGCATGCATCAATGGAGTGTGAGAAGCAGCTGAAAGACCTTTGCTGATCTGGGCTCCACCCTGGAAGACAGTTGGGCAGGACAAACAGAGAGTCAACTCTGGCTTCATTTAGGAAGAACAGGATACAGCATTTGACAAATAACTTTAATGGGCAGAAGAACCAGTGAAACATTAGTGCTACATTGTGGGATGAAATGCTTCCTAAAGCAGAAAGCATTGAGCAATGGTCCCTCTGAAAAATCAAAGCCATTACCGTAGTCTAGATCTGGTGTTTAGCAAGCCATGTGCCATCGTCCCAAATGCAGAAAGCCGCACTCTGACACCATCTTTACATACACAGTAGTGTCTGCTTTACTGGCTTGTTAACAGTATGGAAAGGAGATGGAAGGGAATTCACCAAAGGGTGTCTGGTCTCTCTGAAAACCTTGATACTTCTTCTCTGTTATAACTCCACTTACCTGAGTGCAGTTGCACCAGAGAGAATCTTGGCCTGCTGTTTCTCCAGTTGGCTTTGGGGAAGCAATGAAAGCCTGCTGTGTAACTGTGGTACCCAGAGTCAGAAAAAGAAGGGCAAAAGTTAATTAAGAAGGAGCACTTGGTGGACTACACTTTAAAGCTCTGGGATTCTTGTGGTTTCTCATGAGCAGCAAAAGGTCCTCTAAATTTCCACTTCTTGTAAAAACCCCAATCTTTACACAGCAACAACTTCTATGAGGCTATTTCCTAGCTGCAGATTATCTCATGGACAGAAAGAGTTAGCAGTACCCCATACCCCACACAGGTTTACAGAATTGGCTTCACTATCTCACGACTTGGGAAACACCTTATTTCTTCTATTTGAAACAGGGAGACTGGCACAGTAACTCCTGTAGCCTCTCCCAGGGTTGGTGCAGATCCATTCTGCTCCCAGTGCAGCAAAAGGGCTAAATAATCTGCCGATGAGAAGAAATTTCTGCCCTGTGTGTGGTTTGAATGCAGAAGCGCATAGACTAGGTTTGGCGTGGAAGCTGAAGGGTGCCTCTAACCTTGCAAGCATTTCACATTTTTGTCACTGTAAGCCACTCCAGGCTCTTTATTTGTTACTCTGCTTTTTCCATTCCCATATCAATTCCATCAAATAATCAGATTGTCTCAGTGACAAGAAAATGACTCGGACATTACAAAATAAAGAGCATGTCAGCCATAAATCTGCACTTGCTGAATGACCGTCCTTTCAATCTTAATGAGGCAGAATGGTTTCAAGACCATTTTGGATGATCTGTATCATTATCAATGTTTAAAAGTTGAACCCCAAAACATTTAGTAATTGCATCTTCAGACTGCTATCACAAACCAAAGTTTGTTAGCCAGGTGGTAATTTTTAATGATTAAAAGGCATAGGAAAAAAAATGTTCTTTTGAAGGAGAAATGGCTCATAGGAAAATAAAAGGAAGTTTTCTCTCATACATGTGAACCTTTAGCAACCAGTCTGCCTTTGCCACACAGCACTGTGGTTGGAGCATGGAAATACTGTCAAAAGAAAAGGACTTGGTTCATGAGGAAAACCCACAAAGAGGGATTTCCTCATTCAGGAGAGATATTGCTCATGAGCACTGGGCAACTGGAAAAATGGTGGGTCCCACCAGCAGATAGGAGCTCATCCTTCCAACATTTCACAGAGCAATAGCAGAGTGTAGTGGCAAGCCAGGCAATTCTAAGGTAGTTTCTTTTTTCTTTCGTTTGATAGTAGTGGTGGTTTTTTGGTTTGCTTTATTGTTTACTAGACTTTTTTCATAATTTCACTTTTTTTCTTTCCATAACATACTGTTCTCTTTCCCCTAGTTGTAGAAAAAATGGACAATGTGACAGGTGGCCTGGAAACATCCCACAGAAGATATACAGAAAAGCTCACAGAGGTGGAGAGTGGTCTGAAGAAATTAGGTAATCAACAGACAAGCAAAGGCCTTTTGTATTATGGCTTTGGGGTGTTCTTCTGGCAGATAGTGGCAGGAAATTTGCCTGAAAAATCTCTGGCTATGACAAGATACGGCACTTCTATTCCAATTTCTCAAGTACTTGGGAAAGCACTTAAAATAGTTAAGATCAGCTCTACTTAGGACAGCATTTTAAGCGTACTTCAGTGTTTACAGTTCCCACTGAAGTCACTCTGAAATCATTTATACTAAAATAAACAGACACTTAAAGGTTGTCCTCAGGAGAGAGTCTTCTCAGTGGTAGAGATGTAAAACATAGCAGAAGTGGTTCCACAGCACAAGAGATTCTACATAAAATGAAAATCTGTCACCCAGTCATCTTGATGCTGGTTTAGCAATTAAGATTCAAACCTGAAGGCCATTTTAAGGGGCGCACAAATAATCAGCTGTTGAAAACTCCTATGTCTGAGGCAAGCTGATTACTTCCATAAAATGTTTCTTAATCATCTCAGGGAATACAGGACACAAGGTTGTTGTGAGTTCAGGTCTCCTAAGTGCTATCACAGTTCTCAATTTGCAGGAAGATGGAAAAAGATCATGGATAAGGATTCTACTCACTAAGTGTACATTTCTACTTTTTTTCCTTGTCTGGAAAGGAAGCAGAGTTGTTTATTATAAATTTCTATATACGTAGACTTATAATTTATATAATTAGTTTTTATATAAATATTAATACGCACATACATGCATGTGCTTCTTGAAATAAGTTTTGTTTAGCTTCATAAACCGTATATTGAGACGTGTATTTCTAGGAGAAATTACTTGCTTGCAGCCTGATCATAAATTTTTACAACTTATTCCCCTCAAAAAATAGCTGGATTCTGAAGTATTTTCACGCTGCTTTTAGTTCAAAGACTGGGAGTAATTCAGTGGCATGTACTTTTAGTGATACATACACAGAAGTAAATGTTACACCTTAAAGCATATGCAACCTTTTGGGTTATATTGGGTTATTATATTATGCTGATCAAATTTTCACAACTCGGAGCACCTTTGATTCATTCACGCCCACACCTTTTTACACGCTGCCGGATGGATGGCCAGGGAGATGCTCAGGACCATCCGTTCCCATTTAAGTGGAGGAATTGCCATGGAGGAGGTAAAAAATGTTACGAGGCAATGTGTGTGGGAGGCATAAAGGTAAGCGAACTGCTGTAAGGCCAGAAGGGTAACAGCATGTGGTGAATGAAAGACAGGCCTTCAGGGATTAGCTGTATGTGGACCTGGCAGTTGTCAGAGCTGTGTGAGGAACACAGTATAATCATCTGAGCTATAACAAAGAGGTAAACACAGAGTCAGAGCTGAGAAGATCCTGGAGTCAGACAAGTGGCAGGGAACTGTGCTCCGGAAGATGTCCATTTGCGAAAGACTCCATAAACACTTCAGACTGAAGTCTCACAAGCCACCATTTGGTGTTCACCTTTGTGACTCATTCAGATACCCCAGAAGAAGGCTCCATACACAGCTGTATTCACTGTAGTTTATGAAAATCCTTCTGCCCTCTCTTGGAGTCATCTTAAATGACGGACTTCAGACCGCATAATTCATAAGTATAGCTATACTTAGATGAGGACAAAAATATATGGACTGTGTGTAGGAGAGGGAAGTAATTGAGGTCAAGAAAGGGAATCTTCCCTGAGAGTGAGTGTTGACTGCTTATTTCCTTGATTTCTATGTCCTGGCTGATGAGCTGTACAGCCTCAAAAGCTTAATCATACCCAGGCAAGCTTCCAGAAGTATACTGTAGGGCAGTGTAAGCAAGAGCGGAGATGTTCCTCTAAGATTAAAGGTTTTGCCTTCCTGAAACTCAGAACATGAGGAAACAATAATAGCAAAATAAATGTCATTAAAAGCAATAGTAGTATGTTAGAGAGAAACACAGAAATACATCATATCCTGTCATATCTGGAGTAGCCTGCTGGCAAAGCTTTTCTCTCTAACCCAGATTGTTTTAAAATAGGTATTAGAAATTTTTTAAATCTCAACCCAAGAATTTAAAAAATTAAACGATACGTACTAAATCACAGTGAAGATATTCCACCTGCCAGGAAAAGGAGAAAGAAAATATGAACAGCTAAAATTTACCTCTGAGCTTTCAGCAATAGCCAGTTGTAACTTCAAAACATAAACTTACGGATAACTCTGTAATATTCTGAATTCTGCTTACCATTCAGTTTTCAGTAAGAATACAAGCACTACTTGACTGAGTATATTCATCAATTTCTACCAGTAGCTCTTCCTGTATGTGACAACAGAATCACCATTTTGTCCTCCTCAGCAAGACACAAGGTCTTCATCTCTTTGATTTTTTGTCTCTCTTGTGGCAGAACTTTCCTTAGTGGTTTCTCTTTTCTGGAATAGATAGCATAGAAGTTCTGTTGACAGAACATTTTGACAATCTGACTGTATTAAAATGGACTGTTCTTTTTTATACTGTGTTTTAAAATACTCATCCTAAAGTCTTTCAAATTTCTTTCTGTACAACAGATGACCAAGCTGGACAAAAAGCCATGAATACTAACACTGAACTGTCTAGCTTCAGATCTGACATACTTGCTCTTCGTCAGCAGCTTCATGACATTGCAGAGAAAACTACCAGAAACAAAGATACACTGGAGAAGCTGCAAGAGTCTGGAAATGTATTAGATGATAGACAGAGCCAAATGAGAAGTGCCTTGGACAGTAACTCTTTCATGATCATCAGTGTCAATAAGACTCTTCAGGCATATACTGGCTATATCAACAATCTTCAGCAAGACACAAGTAATATTCAAACAAACTTGCAAAACCAAGTGCATTCTCATAATGTGGTCATCATGAACCTGAACAACTTAAACCTGACACAAATACAGCAAAGAAATCTTATCAGTGTCCTGCAGAAGTCAATGGAAGATACAAGCTTAGCTATTCTAAGAATCAAGAATGACTTTCAAAATCTACAGCAGGTTGTCCTTCAAGCCCGGAAGGACACTGACTGGCTTAAGGAGAAAGTACAAAATTTGCAGACTTTGGCCGCCAACAACTCAGCATTGGCAAAAGCTAACAATGATACACTTGAAGACATGAACAATCAGCTCAGCTCCTTCAGTGGGCAAATGGAGAATATCACCACAATTGCCCAAGCCAATGAACAAAATCTAAAGGATCTCCAAGAACAGCATAAAGAATATGAAAACAGAACTTCTGCCAAATTCAACCAGCTAGAAGAGAGGTTTCAGGTCTTCGAAACTGATATAGTCAATATCATTAGCAACATCAGCTACACTGCTCATCATCTACGGACACTCACTAGCAATCTCAATGAGGTCAGGACAACTTGCACAGACACCTTAAGTAAACATTCAGATGAGCTGATTTTTATGAACAGCACACTAGCCAATATTCGCTTAGATTCTGCATCTCTCAAGATGCAACAGGATTTGATGAGGTCAAGGTTAGATGTTGAAGTTGCCAATTTGTCAGTAATCATGGAAGAAATGAAGCTGGTAGATTCCAAACACGGCCAGCTCATCAAGAACTTCACTATCCTACAAGGTATGCAGCTTCTCTAGTGATGCCCATAATGGTCTACACTGAATGCCTGCTTGCATTACTTCTTTAGTTCTGTGGAAGTTAGTTAGCGCATGCTGGTACAGAGTTTTCCATTATCTAATCCTAAACTTTGGAAATGTAAATGTAGCTTGGATATTCCTTACTAATTTTCCTGTGCCTTCTCTACCTACCTAGAATGGGGATGCTATGAAAGAAGGTTCTGACTTAGCAAAATTTTATTCTGAGTGACTGACTGGATCTGCTTTTGATTTAGTTTCTAAAATAAGCTAGTGAAGGTGTGGAACCTCAAGAAACCAGTCCCTGCTAAGGAGGAAATGTCTAAAAAATATACGTTGGCCTATTCCCAGAAAGGTCCACCCTTACTGAAAAACAAGTTGCTATTTCACTTTAAGCCAGTTGTTAGTCTGCCAGAAAACATCCTACTTTGCTTAGTTTTTAATCCTGGGATATTTTATTTTCTCCAGAAATAAATAGCATCGAGTTTAGGAGGTCTCTCCCAGCCAAGTATTATCCCAGATGAAAAGAACGCTCATATTTCCAACCTGATGTGAACCAGTCAGGCCTAAAACTCCAGTCACAAATATAAATCCGTTGCTCCAAATAAACTGAGGCTGATATAGAGCCAAGATTACGTGTCAGTAACCTTAACTTTTCTCATTGCAGACAGGCCTAAGTGACTCCAGGTTAGGAATTTATCTCTGGAGGAGTTTAAATGATGTAGGATGGGGGGGGGGGGCGGGGGGAGGGGGCGGTATTGGCAAGGCATTTGCTCATCCGTGATCAGAATCCAAAATTATATTGTTGTTTATTGTTGTCACAATATTTCCATTTCCTATTGTGGGTATTGCTCTCTTTCCTGTTATAACTGGCCAATTAGCAAATAGTACTTCTGGTCTTTTCCACAGTTGGCCTATTGCTCGCTATCCATCATTTTGTCTCATTTTGACAACCCATTATTGACAGAGCAGCAAACAGGGTCATTGCAGGAGAAGGAGTCCTGTAGTCTAAGAGTGGAGTGATGGGGCTAGAAGGAAAAGGGAGCATAGCAGAGTGAGGGAACAAGAGCATCAATGAGCAGGACCGTGTGCATCAACAGCACGGAGTGTGTCTTGCAGGGACGGGCACCTTGGCTGGTCACCTGGAACATGGGGTCACCATCCAGTTCACAGGACAAGGTGCCTCAGATTATTTTCTTCTGTATCTTGTATTTCACGGAGACTGAGGAAAGAGCAATGGTATATAGTGCCTGAGAAGCAGGCATACTTTTACAAGCACTGCTCAAAGTAGCTCAAAGCAGCACCATTTTCACAGTGCTGAACAGCCAGTGTTGCTGGTCGAGATATATTAAACAAAGACCCAATGTGGGCCTTTTGTTTTGTTTTCTGTCCATATCCCCACTTTTCATGTTTACATTGTTTCAGGCCCTCCTGGTCCAAGGGGACCTAAAGGTGACAGAGGCCCTCAAGGTCCTCTTGGCCCTGCTGGCCTGAAAGGACAAAAAGGAGAGAAAGGAGAGCCCGGACCACCAGGACCTGCAGGTGAAAAGGGCCCACCTGGTCCAGCTGGGCCACCAGGAGAAAAAGGAGGGAAAGGTTCAAGAGGATCGCCTGGCTCCAAAGGTCAGAGAGGTTCTCCTGGCAAGACGGGTCTTCCTGGACCAAGCGGAGACCCAGGGCCACCAGGTCCACAAGGCAAAGATGGTCCACCTGGGCCACAAGGCCCACCAGGATTTCAAGGCCTGCAAGGAACTGTGGGAGAGCCAGGGGTACCAGGACCTCGAGGACTACCTGGGCTACCTGGAGTCCCTGGGCTGCCTGGTCCAAAGGGCCCACCTGGCCCGCCAGGGCCACCAGGTCCAGGGATGCCAATGGCACTACAAAGTGAACCTACGTCAGTGCCCGAGGCTAATGGTAAGCTGTCAACACACCACGTCCATCTTCTACTGAGAAACAAATATATGTAGCAGAGGGTGCTCACCGCTTAGTTACTGGTTCAAATAACCTCTGCTACCTTAGACTAAGTCTCTGCGATTTATCACAAAGAGCCCCGTTAAATGAAGCCATACCTGTTGGTCTTCCTTCTGATGACCTGAAACTCATTTAAGTTAATGTTTACGGCTAAAGAAAAAGCAGCAGTGGTAGGAGTAATAAATAATCCCCTTGACCACGCAGTTTAGCCTTGATTTCACAGAATCAGGACCCTAATGAATAAATCCCCAAACTGTATGTAAGTATTTTAGGTGGCAGCATGCTGTAGATGAGTATGGGATACTCTACTATTTAGTGGCCCTCTGCAGAAAGTTATGGCTGACCCATTGCATTATCAGTAACTGGTTTAACACAAAAAATTCACATCGCAGGTTGTTCTCCTCATTGGAAGAACTATACAGAAAAGTGCTACTACTTTTCAATTGAAAGAGAAATTTTTGAAGAGGCAAAGTTATTCTGTGAAGAGAAGGCATCACGCTTGGTTATCATAAACAACAAAGAGGAGCAGGTAATTACCTTCTCCTTCTGTTTTTCAAGGAGAGAGTTTGCAGTTATTTAACATGTGGAAGCCACAAGGCAAGTGGGACGCTGAGAGCATCATGAATTCATATAGTGAAGCAGACACAGTGATTGACTCCAGTTAGCGTTTTGTCCACCCTCTGCCTGCTCAGCAGCTTCTGCATGTGCAGAAGGGCAGTGTGAGCAGAGCTGGTGCTGACCCTAATGGTGCTGGGCACAGAGCAGCCAGGAAGGCTGGCAAGAATTGTAGGAGTTTTGAACCTTTAAAGATGGAGTCCGTTATGCCTTGCATATTATCCAAAATGTGGTTTTTGCAGTGGTGAATATAATTTAATTTTAAATTTCCTGATTCCATACATGCAGTCTGAGACTACTGTGACTCAAAGCCATTTTTAATCTAGCTATACTTTTAATAATGTTCAACAAAATTATTTGGTGGCTACATAGCAATGGGAATGTCAAGATACAACTCTTTGAGTTTTTCAGTTTGTATCTATAAGATGTTGGCTGTGACTTTATGTCAGCCTGATTTTCATGCCCAGCTCTCTACCTCACATGCAAACGCTGGTGGATTCTAAGGTGGGCAAGGGCTCACAAGGCCAAGTCCCGACACATATCTTCAGCTTAGAAAAATTTCTCTGGCCCTTCCTATTCTGATAACCAAGATCCTCATGAAACCACAGTGGGTTATTGACTCCAAAGACAATTGTGTGTGTTTGTTATGGACTAAGATCTTTCTTCCACAGCAATGGATAAAAAGGCAGATTTTTGGGAAAGGCAGCTTCTGGATCGGACTAACGGATTCAGAGAAGGAAAATGAATGGAGATGGCTGGATGGATCCTTACCAGTTTACACGTACGTAAATAAAAAACAATGCTGTTTATTTTCTGCAGATGCTATCACTCTTGCTGACACTTCTACAAGCAGCATCTAGAAATTATCCGATAGATCCAGAGGGTTGTAGATGCCAACGAAATAATTCGTTACTGAGGGTGCTGCTGAACTGGTTTTTTTCTCTCTCTCTTCTCCACGCACAAGGCTTTCTTTCCTTGCCAGGAAGAAAACTGAATGTTGAATGAAAGAATCACAGAACTACATAGCGCAGTGTTTCTTGCCAAAACATTTGCTCCTGACTTTTATTACAAAGTTGAGATAGAAAGCACAGACAGTTTTGCTGTCTTGGTTTGAATTTTCCTTATTTGCATTACAACTGGCTATAAATAGAGTGCTCGTTCTGATAAAAAATGACCAGCCTTTAGATAAAGCCCAAATCCAAATGGAAAGCATTAAGCATAAGGAAAATGCATGAAACGAGGGTGTCTAAGCTCTGGCCAGCTGAGAACTGAACTGGCAGCTCTCCAGGAATCCTAGGGCTACACCTAATTTGTCCTAAATGGAACAGATTGCAACCACCCAAATTTTTAATACTGAGGAGTGGACTAAAGAGTTTATAGAGCTGAGCATGCTGTGCTCCAGAAAAACAGGCTACAGTCAGTCAGATGTTACAAAATGATTAGCTGTGATCTCATTGGTGTTCATTTTGATGAGAAACATGGAAAAACTCAGATGTATTTCCAAGGAGCCGTCATATTTTTCCCTTTTTCTCCCTCCCCGTTTTCATCTTCCTTTCTCTTTATGGCAGCACTGTGGCTGATTCCCACTTCAGCCACTGCTTTCCACTTCACCGTGATTTTAGGTGCCCTGTTGTAACCTCAGAGCTGTCAGTTACTGATTTTCAAAGTATTTTCTTACATCTGGAAAGCTGTGAGTCTTCCCAGGTGCCTGGTCAAACGGTCTGTGTCAGGCAGGCATGTTTTCAGCTGAGCACGGACCGTATCAGCCAGCAATCACAAGCTCCCTTCAACAACCTGTTTCTTCAGGAAAACGGAGCTTTCAGGTCCCGAGGTTGGAAGCGTTTCTTGCTTGTTAAACAAAAACAGGACGAGGAAACACTTGCTGCAAGCTTTTTACATGCTGCATTAGGTTTCCCCATCAAAGCTAACGATCTCAAAAAATACGTGTGTATATATACTTTATACATTCCTTGTAAGTCCAAAAGTTCACTTCCCATCCAAATATGGGTCCGTAAAACAGATAAATCTTAGCTGTGCCTCCCGCAGGCCCGCCTCGGTGCGGTTGGAGGGCTGAGCGCCTTTGCAGTGAGCGGTGGCAGGGTGCTGCCATCCTGGGCAGCACTGGAGAGCCTGCCGGCTCTTCTCAGTCCCATCTGCCAGCAGGAACGCGGTGTGCAGGCTTCACAGGATTGGAGCAATGCACATGGAGCACTCCCACTGTATGTGCATGTACATTCAGAAACTAAAATAAAAGTTCATCGGTCTAATTTTAGGTCTCTGAGTTTTGGCAGCCCGAGGCCGAATAGATTCCCTTCGCTGTAATACATCTGTTTTCCATTTTCAGCAAGAGTCATGTATTGTTTGTTTCAACGTGTATTTCCCGTTCAGAACAGATCTCATGATGTTTTCGTTAATTTCTTGCGGTGAAAAGCTGTCATGTGTGCTGCGTTGTGCAATCATATCTCTTGCTTTTTGGTTGAAAGAAACTGGAAAACCGGGCAACCTGATAACTGGAGCCATGGGCACGGGCCAGGGGAAGATTGCGCCGGGTTAATCTATGCTGGGCTCTGGAATGACTTTTACTGTGAAGATGTTAACAATTTCATTTGTGAAAAAGACATGGACAAAGGTAAGCAAGGCGCTTGGTTTGATTATTTCACCCTACCCCTAGGAGGCCGAATTCAAGTAAATTTTCCACAGCTATAGGGGAAAAGATCCAGGCATAAGGCTAGATGCTATGGCAGTGCCTTGTTCAGGAACAAGGGGAATCACACCGGGGGCACTTCTACTCTGATCGAGCCCAACGTGGGCTTTTCTAATACTCTGCACGATGCAGATGCTGGATTTATTGCAATAAATCTTGTGCTTTTGTGTTCTTTCACCACAAGAAAAGAGCAGCCTTCAAGCTAGTTGTAGGCATAGCATGCTCTGCGTCTTGACCGTCTCCTGTAGACTTCAAAAGCGCCTAAGATTTCAAGCATGATTTGGCACGTGTGCTCCAGACCCTGGCCACACTGGAAGCTGTTTTTATAGGCTCAATGGTCATGCAGGGGGGAAAGCTGGCCTTAAGATGGCTCAGGGACCAGCCTTTGAAAACCCAAAGGACTCTGTTTTGAGAGTTTGTGCAACAGGAGGTACTTGGTGACCGCTAAGGAGATCTTAAAATCCCCACCGCTGCCAGATGTCCTGTAGGGCTGAGAAGCTGGGTCCACAGGCCATAAGCAATTCATCTGTTGCAGATGGCACGGAGGACTCATAAACTGCCAATGTGGCCACGCAGTCACCCAGGTGATTGCCACGGGCCGTTTCTTTCTGGTTATACAGGCATTTCTGCAATGGCAGGGGGCAGGTCGTTCCCATGGCCGCTTAGAGCCCGGCCCCACCATCACAGAGCTAGGTGGTATTTGTGTTCATGGTGGGGCTCTGCCCAAAACATTCTCTCCTCCATACAACCTGTTCAAACGTTGCTTTGCCTGGGGTGCCTGGCTGCTCCAGTTGCAAACACGTCAGCTGAATTTCAGGGAAGGCAGATGGAAATGTCAGCTAGAGCCAAAATCACATCCCATCCATAAAAACTGCCCCCCTAAATCAAAACAAAACAAAGTGCTGAATAAGCTTTGTGTGTGCGTAACTCTGGGTGTCCAGAGTAAAGGACTGTGTGTAACTAACAATGTAATTTGCCCTCTTTTTCCTACATACGTTTGTTGTTTTAGGAAAACTTCACGGTTTACAAATATTTATCCTCCAGGACTTACAGGATCTGAATATGAGTCCACTTAAATTTTTAACATACCTTGATCTCTGTAAGTTTTCTTTTTGGAAATGCATTTAATCTTCACAGGTTTTTAACATGATTTTTTTTTTCTCTTTGTTTTTCTTTTTTTCCTCTCATACTGTAGGGCAAATATTTGGAGTGTAATAGGCTGTGACTGTACAGATACCTACATATTATGGAAATTTACCTGAAGAAGAAGAAAATCCTGGGAGAGAGCAACATTGCCTACCAAAATTGGGGGGAAAAAACCAACCAACCAAACAAACAACAAACAAAAACCAACAAAAGCAAGCACTGAAAACTGGTTTAAATGCATAAAGGAATTCAGCAGCAACTGTTCTCCAGCATCCTGCAATTATTCAAGGCCTTTCAACCCACAACATGAGGAAATACCGTTGGACTAACTCTGTTATAGATTTTCTTCCCAACCAGTAACCACATACATAAGTAACTTTTGTCTTCTGAGAAAAGACATTCTGTCAATCTGAGTAAGACTGTTGGTCACTTATATAGAAAAACATATAAAGCAACTGTGTAAACAGTATGTTTCATTTTCTAAAATCCCAAATGTAGGAAAATTATACAGATACACGAATATATAGATTTTATATAAATATATATATATAGTCCAACTCTTATCAATAATATGGAATATACTTTTAAGAGCTTTTAAAACTTTGTATTTTTGTACAAAATATTTGCTTTTTACAATTGTTCTCTTTTTTACTGACTTTTTTTACAAATATAGTGCACAGGGGCCAAAGAAAACAATAAAGGTACTAATAATTCATTAAGGTTTGCTGTCAGGCCTAGCTCAGCTATAGAGAAATATTTTTCCAGTTAGAAATATTTGTACTTTCCCAGATGATTTGTTCTGGTTAAATAACTTTTAAAGCAGATTTTAGATAGTGTTTTCCTTATTATGTGCAGTCTAGTCTGCATGTGTAACAATTAAGTTGACTAAGGACTAGATACTCATTATAGCTCTGATCACAGCCAGTGTTCCACCAGGGTACTATGCAAAGACCATGTTAATAAAAGCTTTTCCTTTTCCTTTTCCTTCCTTCCTTCCTTCCTTCCTGCCTTCCTTCCTGCCTTCCTGCCTTCCTGCCTTCCTGCCTTTCTTCCTGCCCTCTTTCCTGCCTGCCTTCCTTCTACTCATGAGTGCCACAGGAATAAATCTCCACATTTTTAGAATGACTCTGAAATGTTTTCATGCCTTCTCCCTTCTTGTGAGGAATTCTACCCCAGTAGGAGCTACCCACATTGCAAGTCAAGCCCAGATGAAGGATTTTATGAAAACAGAAACGAAGGAGCTGCACACACTGAAATATGTTTCTTTTTAAGAGAGATTTCAAAATTTGGTGAGAAAAACATGCCACACTCGGAAAAGTCGAATCAATTTGCACTTCTCCAAAGTGCTCTGTAAATTGATCTCTCTGTTTTCTTGGACCAGTACTTCTCTCCCAAACAAACTAGAAAATAAAATATGCTGCAAAACAGAAAGCAGTGTGGCTAGGAAGATGATATCATCACCCAGACAGTTTCCTCCACGGTCCCATGAGCCGTTGTCTAGGCAGCAGTGCTGCTTATCAGGAATTAAAAAATTAGCAACCAGTTGAAGTTCATTAGCAGAAGCCCTGGTTTCGGTTCCCAGTTTTTATACTCTTTCCATGGCCACACTCTATACCACGAAGAAGAGTTGTTTTTCCATTGCCTCCTGACCTGCCATTTACCTTGGCTGAACGCAGATAAGTTTGTTGAAATACTCCAGCTCTGTTGGAAAGAGACAAGATCTTGTACTTCAGATTTTCAAATATTGCTCCTAAGACCAACCAGTTAAAGCCTGCTGCTTTCCTGCATCCCACACCCCCTCCACTGTTCCTTTTTTGGGGGGATGGCTTTTAATTTTAACTATAATTTTCTTAAAGAAAATACACAAAATGTTACGTTTGGGAATCTGTCCCGTGGTCCATATTAGATATGAGACAGGAACAACATGAAAATTGCATATGTTTAGTTAAAAGTGGAAGGTCTGTGTATTACAGCTGCAGAAACCATGTGTTGCCATCTTGGAGGCAGGGCTTTCCTTCAGGCAGTCTGGATTTCCAGAGACTTTCTTTTGCCTTTTTCATCAGGTTTTGAATACAACATGATTCTGCCGTACACCCTGTCATGCTGTACCTAGGACTTGTGTGTAGATACACGCTGTAGTGTTTACATATATATTTACAGTGTCTGTGGAGATAATGTTAAAGTGCTATTTTTGGATAACGAGGTACAAAACTATGACTTTGCATGCCCAGAGAGCCTCACAAACCCTGGTGAGTGGAGCTTTGCAGAGCCACGCTGTGTTAGAAGCACTGCTGCCTTTGTTTGGAATGCTGGCTTATTTAGGTGAAATAAGCCCATTCTGAGCGTCTGCCATGTTCAATGAACTTCTTCTTGCTGATGTGACAGAATTCTGTCAACAAAAAAAGTTAATGAGAAACCTCTGTGTAATCCCCAGCTGTACGGTTTCCTTGCCACGATTTAATTCCTCTCTGCCTTCAGCGATAGCAGTGATAGTACCTATCGAGGTGAGATGATCCAAGAGTTATCTAGTGTCCTCCAGTCCCTCTAAAGAGATTTTCCACTCAGTGGTGATCAACGGCTATAGCTGCACTTATGCCTGCATAAGGTTACAGAAATGGCTGTTTATCAGTGATTGAAAATGAGCAAACGAGCACAGCAGCTATGTTAAACTACAGGCAGTTGGGTGGCCTTAGCATGGAAATAACCATTAAACCAGGAGAGTTTAAGGATGCAACATGTTTATGAAATGGAGCACCTCTCCTATGAAGACAGGCCAAGAGAGTTGGGGTTGTTCAACCTGGAGAAGAGAAGGCTCCAGGGAGACCTTATAGCAGCCTTCTTATAAGAAAGATGGGGATGGACTCTTTATCGGGGAGTGGAGCAGTAGGACAAGGGGTAATGGTTTTAAACTGAAAGAGGGTAGATTTAGATTAGATATTAGGAAGAAATTTTTCACTATGAGGGTGGTGAGGCACTGGAACAGGTTGCCCAGAGAAGTTGTGGATGCCCCATCCCTGGCAGTGTTCAAAACCTGGTTGGATGGGGCTTTGAGCAACCTGGTCTAGTGGGAGGTGTCCCTGCCCATGGCAGGGGGGTTGGAACTGGATGATCTTTAAGGTCCCTTCCAACTCTAACCATTCTATGATTCCGTGATTCTATGAAATACTCATTTCAAAGTGAATATCAATGCTGGTTTGTAATTATCTATAATAATGCTCTAGTTATCCACCAAAACGTGCCTGCGCTCAAGCTATCTGTTCACAGGTTTGAGGCAAAGAGTGTAGCTGCTCGGCAAAACTGGCTGGAGAGGGACGCTGCAGTTGCACGCCTGGCGTGTTCAGTCATCCTTAAAATCTGGCCTGAGCAGCCAGGCGAGCTGAGACAGGCCATCCTTCTGACCCAGTATTCCTGGAAGAGGGAAACAGAGGTGTCAAATGGCAACAACGATTGAAATCACTGGGAGGATTGGGAGAGTGTTAAGACAGCTCAGGAACCTGTCAGAGAAAGGAGATTGGCAGGGATGCAAGCAGGACACCAGAAAGGGCCAAGAAATTATCATGAAAGTCAGAGCTGCCACACGGGGTCTGGAAAACATCCCCGTTTAATCTGCTTTCTGTATGGTTTGAGCGATAACACAGGTTGCATGGAAAGTCTTAAGTGATAGGAAATTATTTTGTCCCAGCTTGAGTTTTGGCTTTCCTTCTTATGCACAAATAGTGTAACTTGGCATACTCAGCACACATTTCCATCGCCCTTTTTCTTGTTTTACATCAAATTAAATGCAAGTTCAGATACCCTGGCAAGCACTGGGACTGCTGCAGGAAAGGAAGGGAAAGGCAGAGGGGGTGCAAAGTCATTGTGATTTACATCCAGTGCTGGATTTCTTAATGTCATTTATGACTTTTTTCATTAATTTATTTGGAAACACCTTCAGCTGATTAGAGCGTATAAATCTCAAGCTCTCATCCCCTTTGATGTCTATAAATAATACCTGCAAATGTTCCAATAAAGGAAGCACTACGTGGAGACATGGAAGTGGATGTTGTTTACTCTGTGCATGCTTGTGTAACCAAGAGAGATGTGGAGATCAGAGAGATGTGGAGCCAGAGGCATTCGTTGGTATTAAAAATCAAACTGATGAAAATTATTTTCATTAAAGCCTTTCTTCTCACTTACACCGTCCTACTTCTACGTGTGACTGTAGCTATTTTATCCTTTCATTGCAGTTTCAGCATATTGTTCTTGCAGCACCTCGGTGCTAGAAACTTGGTTTTAAAGGTCTGAGCTGAACAAGACCCTTAAGAAGGTCTTAAGAAGCAAGAATTCCCTCTTGCAGTTCCCTGTCGTAGCAGAAGCACACAAAGCATCTCAGATGGGCCCCCAGGTGAAATGTCTTGACGTGAGTAGAGCGGGATCAGTCCCTAGCTTAGCCATTATTGCATCAAGCTTAAATCGGCTGTTTATAATGGCTAATCTGATCTTGCTGTTTCTCTCTCGCTCAGATGGCTGACCTCCTCTTTTAATTTTCTGTTCCTGGCAAGTAGCTCCTCTGTTTTTAGCAAGTAGCAGGAACTGGTCTCTGATCCCTGGCAAGGCGAGGAGCTGGTCAGAGGGCGGCCGCTGGCTGTCGAAGGAAAACACTCCGCCACGAGCAGGGAAAAGGCAGCCGAGTCGGTTCACGTGTGAGAAAACAAAACCGCTTTTCCCCAATGCAGCTTCCTTGCTTAAAAGCACAGCAGCTCACGCAGATGTAGCATCCAAAGGGAACAAAATGTCTCCAACCCCAGCCTCCAGACTTGCTTTGCTTTTTTCCCCCATCACTTCTGCGGGTGTCTCTGTGCACCCCGGAGATGTTTGCTCCTCTGTGAATGCCCCAGAGCGGGCTCTGCACTGGTGAGGGACCGTCAGTGGGACAGCCACCCATGGCTGTCCCCAGCTGGGACACCCCATTTCGCCCGGTGAAGGAGGCAGCTGTAGGGCTCCCGGTGCTTGCCCATGCTCACTCGGAGCCAGTTTGGGTATCTATAGATGGGAATGCATGGTGCCTTATGGACAAAACCCTTGTTCCCCAGAAACCAGGCCTTCCTAAAACCAGAGCCTATTTGTTCATTCACCATCTCCACCTCACTTTTTCCATCCTGTTTAGTGAGAAAAGAAAAAAAAAGAAAAAAGAAAAAAAAAAACTTGGCTAGAAAAAATTTTTAAAGTTCTCATGTGTTTTCTTTCTTAGGGTGGAATACGTTTGTTTTTTCTTTCCATCTGGCTCCAAGATGAAAAAAACATTCTTTGATTTCTTTTTCAAAATAAACTCTCAGTGTAACGCTCCAAAACTTGTGTCGAGATTTTTTTTTTTAATACCAGAACAATAAAAGCAAATCACTAGGCAAATAGACAAATAATGCCCTTTTAAGAGAAAATCTTGCATGCCATGAGGATTTTCTTACCCAAAGGGCTTCCCAGAGTATTGCCAGCCCCATTTTGTGACTGGAGGAAAAAGGAGATTTTCAAGAATATGATTCATTTTAATGTCTCAGGTGTGAGAATTTTTGTTTTCATATGCTGGTGGGTTTTAGAGGTGATTTTTTCCAATGAAACCAACATTACTGTAGAGCAAATTAGTTTTCATATACCTCAGTGAAAGGAGTGGACTTTTCAATGCTAGATTAAACAGAATGGTGTCTCTCCCACGTCATCGTGCGTACAGGAGGTGGCCATTGCTGCTGCTGCTGCTGCTGTTTAGGAGAGCTCAGTGTGATCACAGCAGAGCAACATCAGCCCAGTTGAGAGCAGTGTCTTGGGTGGGTAAGAGTTAACAAACGACACTAAATTACCAAGAGACCCTTTATCAGAGGGAAGAAGGTTAAAGGACTGCTGAGACTATTGACTCCTCTGCAGCCCAACTTCAATAAATCTTCCAAAAAAACGGACCAAGTTCTACTTTGAAAATAATTAGGGGTTTCTTTGCCCTTTTAATCATTTTGGCTGCTCTTCAAAAGCTTTATTAGGGACATCCTTTTAATAAGCAGCGTGAATGCAGTTATATCCAGCTTAGACACATTTGTTCTTGTTCCAGTGCCATCCTTTAGCTTAAAAAGCATCTCTCCTGGGACCATCAAGCAATTGTAGTGGTCAGTGCGGAGCCATTCATCTCAAGACGCAGTAAGGGATGGTTGGGAACAAACACATCCCTCTGACCAGCCGGGGAGCCCTGACAACAGAGCCTGGCTCGGGTCCCACTGTCCAGCCCTGCAAGGGATTATCTGAGGACACGCCGGGCTTCTGACTGAATGGTGGAAGTTTCCATACTCTTTCCTTGTTAGTACTGCTGGAGGACAGGGGGCAACAAAATGGGTATAGAGGGTGGTTTCCTGCTGAATCAGAGCAGGTTACAAGTCCTTGACTTTTTATAAGGTAGTGTCACGTTTTATAAGGTATTTGAAATATAAATCTCAGTTTAAGCACGCTTATTCTGGTTTTACACCAGAGCAGAATCTAAGCGCAGGTCAGACCTAGGCCCTTGATCTTCAAGAGATTAAAATCTCCGATTCACAGATTAGCATGTGACTTCTACTTTTTCTGATCTATCTGTCCTGCCAAGGCACAAATCCACAGCTCAGGCATTGGTGTGGTTCCAGGCTCCGAGAATTGCTTCCAAAACTCCCTGCATTCGCCATCATGCTCCTGCCAGCCTTGCCAGAGGTCCTGCTGGTGGAAGCTGCAAGTCTGCAATGTGACTTTGGAAGAAGTTTGTTCGGGAATCCCTCTCATTCACAAGTCTGGGCATATTGCAAAGATGACATTTCCTTAATTCCAGCTCTATTACCCACACTCATGTAAAACAGATGAAGAATTATTTTTCTGAATGGTAACAATGTATTTTTGTCCATTTTTTTTTTATTGTCAAAATAAAAGCCTGGAGGTGGAAATCAGACAAAATATCCCTTGGCATTGCAGTATCCCACTGTAGCAGACAAATAATGTTCCTGGATTAATGCCTGTGAGAACAGCATGAACTGCTATTTGAACAGCAGACAGCTTAGTGCTACTTGCTTGTGGAAGCCAACCAAACTGCAGGTACAGCCTTGTCGCTGGTCCGTCTTCTGATGGACAGGGGCAACCCTGCATGCCTGCAGTTCCAAAGAAACTGTGGGAGATAAAAGAGAAAAAAGGTAAAGAGAGAAGAGTTGAGGACAGAAAGGGAACAGAGAAAAAGAGAAAGGGTCAGAAAGGGAGGAGGAGAGAAATAGATGGAGAATGACTGAGGAGGATAATGAACCCTGATGTTCTCATCGTGGTTTCTAGTAAGATCAACCACAGAGGAGCTCTCTTCTCAGAAACCATATAATAGGGCACTGTTGTGGTTCTCGTAATTCCCATTCTCGGTTGTGAAAAGAATACGTCCTTGCCTTGCGAGAGAAGCATCTCATTCAGTTGGTGCCTGAAGTCGTGTACTACTTTCCCATCACAAACAAAAATTCCTGGTGGCTCCAGGTCTCCAGGGAACTGGGTTGGGGCTTTTGTTTTGGTGGTTGGTTGTTTTTTCCTACATGTCCTTTTCCTCCTACACAAGTTTTGAAACACGGAATATTTTCTAGTTTTCCAGCTGTATTAGAAGCACAGAACTCGACTTTGGAAGAAAGATTAAGCAAGAATATACAGCAGGTCTCCAAGCAACAAAACAATGTCTGCAGTGGGAAATAGGTCCACAGCAGTATTTGGACTCATAACTCCTATTTCCGTACTAAACTCGCATTGGTATCTCCATTTGAACAGGTGTACTTTATGAACAGTCAAACATCCATCTTAAATAATCATAATAAACAGCAGCAGAAATGTGCACATGTTGAAAAAGAGGAATTAAAAAAGGAGGTAGTTTGGTTTTAAAAAAACAGATAGACAATTGTTGAATTTGAACAAAGAGAGTTCAATTTCAAATACCCCAGTGCTTTTCTTGGGTAGGGATTTTAAAGGTGGCATTTTAAAATGTGACCACCAGCTTTCCCCAATTTTTAACTTTAGGGGCAAAACCTGGAGCCTCCAAGGGACTCTCAACTGTCACCAGCTAGTGGTTTCAGGCAAAAAACTCATTTCAAAGTCAGATCAGATCTTTGCATACTATTTTATCCAGATTAGCCATGTTAGGCATGCGAAGGTGGTCAAAAGTCCTGGTCAGGGCTCTTCACTAGCTGAAATAATCTCTCTCCTTCTGTGTGTTTTGCAATGTTAGATTTGCAATGTTAGATAAGGAAGAAAACATTTTAAACATAAGTTTCACTTGAGTATCACTGGGAGCACTTTATTTATTTAGCAGACATCACCACGAGGTCTCCCAGTCTGCGTCTATCTCCTGGCATTTTACATATGAGAAAAGGCTAAAAATAAAATAAACCAAGAAAAAACACAGGCAGAACAGCTGTTGTTCTACCCAGACAAAGCTCTGAATGAAAGCCATTATGATGGCGCAGACTCTGCAATTGAAAATCCATTTACATTTTCAAGTCTGATTCCAACTGTAAATCTTAGGTTATATATATGACAGATTAAAAGACTCTGGCCCCACTACACTTCTCCCTGGCAAGAGAAAAACCATCTGCACAGCATCATTCGTGGTTGCTTCAACTCTGTAGGTACACATTTTTAAATGACATGGTGGTATATTTTTTCATTTCCCTTTCCCTTCATTTTCGCATGCAGCAAAATCACGTGCACGGCACTTCCCCCAACTCTGTGGTAGTTGGCACTCTGGCGAAGGAGACTGATGTCTGTTTTGATTTGCTCTTTCCCCTCAATTTGAGGGGCTACTGCGCTATTTCCTTTGTAATCACACTAGCCAGGCTAAAAACCCTGTACAAATCTATGGCTGTGAAACCAGGTGAAAAAGCCAGGAATACTGCTTTTTTTCCAAGCACAGAGAGAGAGTGAAAAAGAGCGCACACCACGTAACAGGCTGCGCAAACCCATCTGGAGCTGACTCCCACAGCACTCTGGCTACGCTCTGGGCCCCGTGCTCCTCGTGCCATGGGTAAGGGATGAGGGATGACAGTCATTCCACATGGAGAGCCAAGAACAAGCTTCCCAGAGCCCAGACAAGCCTTGTTTTGACAGTTTAACTGCCAGCTGAGAAGTGCATGTCTCTTGCACCACAGCTGTTCGCAGGGAGCTTCCCCACCATGGCTGATGCTGCAGCCAGAGGTGTTTCCATGCCCAGAGACCCCAGAGAGCGCTGGGTCACCTATTTCCCAATGCACATGCAGCACCGTGCAAGGTTCAGTCCTAATTGTTGAACATATTAAAAGGAAGATGAAGAAACCAGGTGAAGGATCTTAAGTTCTGCTGAAAAAAACCCCCACCCTAGAAGGGATCAATTCTTTGATCAGTTCTACGTGAAAAGTACAACTTAAGGAAAATATATTATTTGTTGTTATTTATTGTTGGCGTGATAAGGGCTGTACAGGCACTGGAAAGGAGCACACACCATGTGCTTCTCCTCCACATGAGGTAACACATCCAAGGGGTCACAAAGTGGCCTGCGGGCAAAGTCACCTGTGGAAGGGCAGAATCAGACCCATTGCCTCTGTTCAAAAGAGATCGCTGCCTGAGAAAACAGACCCAGAGAGCAAGGGATTTACTCAGGCACTTACTCACGGGCGCTTAGTGCTCGGGGCCATCTTCTCCCAATGTCAAGGGTATGGTCTGAGGCTGTGGCATGTATGCCACCCTTGCATGAACATCTCAGCTACCCCACAGCAGCCAGTACCTGTGGTTAGGTGACATCAGGGAGTGCTCACCAAAAACACTACTAATGCCACACAGCACCACAGAAAACCTTGGCCTGGTTTAGTTTGGTTTATATAATAATAAAGAGTATAATGGCGTAAATGGATTAAATTATAGAGCATGAAGAGTAGGCACTTGAAAAAATATTAATTAAAACATCAGTTAAAGGATTTTCAAGTTGGCTTGTGATCCTGCAATTAATATAGCAGGCCAAATTATGTCATTTACATGCCAAGCAGAGAGGGAAGAAAAAAACTTATATAGAGAAGAGCGTTGCAATAAGTGTAACACTTAACTTCAGCTCTTGAATTTAATGGAGAAGCAGTTGTTTTTAGTATTGCTTATACTGTGTTTGTGAGTGACTCTGAGTGTCACCATGCAGCGGTACAGGAAAAATGACAGTGGTAAAACGTGCTCCAGACTCTTAAAAGGTGCTATGGGGTGAGCAGGGAAAGCCCCTTTCTTCCTTTGGGGAAGAGTTAAAAAGGGGGGATTTAGAATTATATTAATTTCACAGCAAATTGAGAGACCGGGTTACCCTTGTAAGTAGAAGGATGTATGTGGAAGGCACCCAGATTTACACCCAACAGACTGACTCCTAGGCCGTCGTTTGTTGATGAACCAACCTAGCATCAAGGACTGGGCTTCTTGAACAGGCAAGAGTCACGTTCAACAAGCTAAAGGCACGGTGTCATTTAAGGCCATCACTAGAGCTAATTCAGAGTCAGCTAGCTGAAAGCAGTAGAGCCACTCTGAGGTTTGCATTGCCCTTTGTAGGGCTGACAGCCCTGGCTGCCACAGGAAACTTGCCAAGAATATTGGCTTCTTTTGTCCTGCTCATTGACATTTACTAGTGCAGCACAACCTTGCATTAAAACATATGCTTTAATGAAACAAAGTGTTGGTTTTAAAATAGACGGTACAACGCTTGATAGGGAATTACTGAATGCCATTGCGGTTTAGGCAACAGAAGCTAGAGATATCAGAATGTTTTTCACCTTTCAGGAAATCAGGTGAAATTTGCCTCTTATTTGAAAAACTCTATAGCCTGGCAACAGAAGATTTACCCAGAAGGTGTCCATCCCTCTACTTCACAGATTCTCTGCAAACACACTCAGTCTCTACGGTCCTTTCTCCATGGGAGTCAACCAGATAGAGTCCCACCTTGTATTGATGTCACACAAGATTTCCACGTGCAGCAGTCTATCACAAAACCTGTTAATTTTTCTTCCCAGCTCATAAGATTAATTTTTTTACTAAATTAAACAGTAATTTTCTATAATAATTAAAGACTGAGCCTGGCAGAGCTGTAGGAGATATGGGTACTACCATCAATTTTCTGGATGACATTTGGCAAAGATTTGAAGGCCCAGCATGGTAAATCACTTACATTTGTGCATGGCTTTAAACAGATCACTGGTCCCATTGATCAACGTCTAAATGACTCTTCACCCCAGTTTCTCTCACTATTCACTACAGATACTGATGAAATTTGCCAACCAAAGAAAGGTTTTGCGAGTATTACCGGAGAAACACTTCCAAAATACTTTGAGAAAATTGGCTGGAAGATGGACTAGAAATAAAAACACCCAGAAAATTCCACTAGTTCACCAGATATTTGTAATCAACTAACTCAAACTACCCTTTGCCTCTTTTACCAAGCAGACACCAGCTGACCAAACCAATTACAGCCTCTCCCTAAATAAGGCAATGAATAAAGAGACTATCCTGAGTGGGTAGACAGAAGTTATGGGGCTAGATTTAGGAGAAGGACTCTTTAAGATAGACCTTACCCCTCCTTTTGGAAAAGCAGCACAAATATTATGCTATCTAAGGAGAAAACTTGAGAAAACCATGAACTTCCATTATTACTATGTATACTGTAGAACAAAGTGCCTCTGCCTGTGAAAACAGGGGCACAGGAACAGAGAGATATGGCAACATCAGCTAGCTGCAAACAGCATCGCTGCCGCTCCAGGAAGGATGATCTCCTCACCAGCTCCTCTTGAGTTCCCCTGTGCCAAATGCTCCCTGCTTAAAAAGATGGGATAAGATTTGTGCGTACCACTTGCTCTGCTTCATGTGGCCTTTCTTGCAACACCTCTTTCCCTGATTTACACTTTACTCACATGAAGAAGACAGATGTTTTAAAACACTTTTAGATCCAGAGCTGCAGCAAGAGGGTGGCCCCACTGGCTGTAGCTGAAACAGAAATTACTCTTCCAGTGGTGGATTTTAAAGAAAGACCCCCTGTGACCACATTTAGTCTATCGACAGCCTAACAGATAGCTGAATAATCTTAGGAACCTTCAGGTGAATACTTTGATTCATTATTACTGTTCCCTTGGGTACCCCAGAGAAGTAATTTGCATGCAAAATTTAAGTAGGTATGTTATATATAACAAGAAAAAATGTGATTGATAGAAAGCTGTAGTCAGATTATTTTTTTTTTATTTTGTCATTTGGGTATTTTATCCTCAGATTAGAAACCACACTGTTATCTGAGCATCCCTGCTGCTGTGAAGCACAGGGGTACCTCAAATTACTAATCCCACTTTAAAGAAATAAGGAGGAAACATATTTTTCACTTTTTTTCAGTGGAATGACTTTGTGTGTTTGGCAGCTCTTTGCATGTGTTTCTCCATGTAATAATGAGTTCACCATTTTCTTCTCCTACCTGCTCCAAAGCAAGAGAAAACCAACTTGAAATCAAGGAGAAAATGTGCCATAAAGTCATTTAAATTGGCAGTTAGAGTCAAGGGCAAGTAAAGAAAGTGAAACTACTTCCAGCACATCCCCCTCCCAACTTGTTCTTCCCCCAGGAGCCAGAGAAACTCTTTCATGTGGTAGTGAATGCCCTCCTTTGGCTGCTTACCCAGCTCCCAGGTCCAGCAAAGCACAGGAACTTGTCTAGGAATGTTTCTTTGGAGCTACCTGCATGCTTCAGATGGCACTTAAACGTTTGCTGGTTTGCTCCAGATTCTTAGTTGCAGGCTTTAAATTTTCGTCATCCTCAACCTATTTCTGAGCAAATCAAAAACCTTAGCAGACGGTATTATTAACAGTGACCTACTGAAAACTTGTTCCTGAATTGCTTTTATGAATCTGTTGCTATCACAGCCCTGAGCACAAGCTCAAATGACTGGTTTAAAATCCAAACCCATAGATCAGTGTCTCAGAGCTTCTTATGCTGCCATACACACACTCTCATTTTAATTATGTGATTGTGAAATTCCTCAACAATAACAAGTCCAGTGGCCAGTAGCTATGCCAAAATATTAAAATAGTTAGAGAATTTAAGTCTCATTATGAAGGAAAATAAGAAGCCAATACCAAATGTTGTGAGGAAACAAATTGTGAATAATACGATTGTGAATAAACAAAAAATCCAGACTTGTCAGAGAGCCTGGGGAACCAACTAACCAAGGAGAGGAATCACAGTGACACTTCAGGTACTACAGTGTTAGACATATCTCTTGTTACATGCAGTTTGCCATCAGCTTTCATGAGAAGTTCTCTGTCTCAAGACCATGACCACATCCCAGAAAAAGTGAGTAGGCTGAGCAGATATTTCTTTAGTTTTTTAAGAAGCACCTGAAGCAAGCAGCCATCTGGAAAAGCAGTAGATCTGAAATTATCTTGAGCAAGTCACTTTAGCCGTTATTCCTAGGCTGCAGCCTGAAGGAAGAAGGGTGTGTGCAATGAATGAAATCATCCTGCCAGTACGCTGGTCTGCTCCACTTGCCAGTTAGGAACATTGCATGAGAGAAATTGGGGAGATCATGAACTTTATCATTCAGATCCATCCCACCTAATTTATGGTGCCTAACTGAGTGCCTAAGAGCGAAGCCTACTTGCCCTAGGCTCTCTGTAAAGAGAACACACCACCACAGCATCACTCATGCCACCTCAAACCTGACTCACCCTTGGTTTTATCAGAGGAGGTGCTCAGGAAGGCTGTGCTCTTGGCGTGGGCTCCACAGATTACCTGGATCTGGGCCTTACTGAAGGAACAGAGCTAGCTATGAGATATACAAGTGAATACAAACAAGAAGGTCTTTTACCCCTCACCTCCTCTCCTCTCATTGTGACTGAGACTGCCATCCCCATATCTTTTGTAGGAGTGATGCTCAAGAGCCTAGTTTCAAGGCTTTTCATCTAGGAGGGACCCCAGTGGAAAACATCCTGTTTGCCACTCTCCCCAGTGATGACTAGGGAGATCTTTTGAGCGGTCTCAGAGCCAGAGAGAGCTCTGCTATCAACCAAAGCCATTTTGCCATTGTGGGTATTAGTGTTCCCTTCAGTCCTTTGTCATCACTTAGCTTGTTTAACCTGCTGGGAGACTTGGAAAGACTTTTCTTCCATAACAGAGTCCCAGCAACCTGCTCGCCATATGTCATGGTCATACGGAGTATGAGGAACCCTCAGAAAGGAGTTGGGTTGCATCACTATAGTGGGTTGCACCATGGCAATTACACTTGATCTTCTGGGTCTGGTCTGTCTTCTCACACCCAGAGAAACAGCTTGCCTTGGCAAAGCTAAGAAAAGAATGTGTGGATGCACGTGCATGTGAGAGTGAGAACAAACAGCTTCAGGTTTGCTACTCTTTGCTGTCTTAAAGGACTGTGGGTCTCTCCATGAGCTTTTTCCAGTACTGTATGACATGTGAGGCTGCCTGGAAAAAGGCGACTTCTACTAGCAGCGAGCACTCAGAGATAACCGACAAAAATGTAAACACTGCGCAGATTCCAAGCCTGTTCAGCCGTTTTGATTGAAAAAGCTATACTTCCAGACGCTTTTCCATACTTCTGTAGGTGAACTGTGCTTTAGTAGTTAGATAGAGAGTTGCATTAAGGCAATATTCAGAACAAGAAATCCTCTGGGGCATTTATTTCATGGGGAGGCATATTGACGTAGCAGGGATTTTAAAGTGATTGGATTCTCTAAAGCAATAAGAGTGACTAATTTCCCTTTCAATGAATCCACATATGCTCAGCTTTCATGTTTTGAAAGGCAGCCAAAGCGACATTCTTTCAGGCTTTAAGTTGATATAAATAAAGTATAACAGAGAGCCCTGATAGCAAAGTTTATCAATGACACATGCCTTAGTTAGACTTTACACATGGACACGGCTGGATTTTCCACTTTGTCTTCAGCTGACTCTTAAAGAATGTCATCAGTTGCCATAAGCTGGCAGTTTCCAGCCACAATCTGTCTGAGAGGGTGACACAAGACCCCCACGCACAGACCATCTAAAATGACATTTGGAGAGCAACAGGCTGAGGTGAAACACAGGTCCACAAAGTGCAAGGTACTTTACAAACCTCCATTTGGGCATGGTGACCTCACAGATTTTACAATATAAAGAAGAAGATAAAGTAGAAAGGGACAGACTAATGAAGTGAGCCAGGAGATGTGACACACAAAGTTAGCTAATTCCCCTTCTGCCCCTCCCCGTGGGGCTTATTTGTATGCCTTAACAAAATCACTAGCTGTAGACCTTACTTATTTTAACATATTTTCCTGAATTCCACTACAGTTTTTCAAATCATGTTTTTCCATTGTTTCTTTTCTTCACTCTTTGCTGGGGAAAATCAACAGATGAGAGCAGCACGTAGTGATGATGCAGCACCTAGCTAGAGGATCCCTTCTCCTAAACTGTGTCCTGTGCTGAAGCACAGGAGAGAAGCAGCAGCTGACGGAGCAACAATTTCTGATCTAAAGACTTTGCACAGTTAGTTTGCCTTGGTTTGGGGAGATTTTTGGATGAATTCCTGCTACACAGCCTCAGCAGGGCTTTTCCAGGCTGTATTTCTGTAGCTTGAACTACAGGAGTTGATTCCTTGTTTTCCTCTTGCCTATGCGTGTGACAGTGAGAGGTTATTTGGACTGGTCTAAACGCCGGTTAGGTATCATTTCCTCATTAACCAAGCCCACCACACAGAGCTATTTGGCAGCCAAAGGATAAACATTTGCAGCATCGTGGATTTCTTCCATTTCAGGGCAAAGCAGGCTAAATGTCTGCTCTCTCCCTGCCCTTAGCTTCTTTATTCCTCCAAGGGTTCCTTCTCTCCCTCTCCATTGAGGCCAAGCTCATCCTCCAGGTCTTCATGGCTCTGACTCTGACTCCGACTCTGCCTCCTTCTTACATCTTACTCACTCCCACTCTCTTCGCCACTGTCTTTCTGGGATTCTCACTTTCCTGTCTTCTTCCATTCCACCCCAAGCCTGGACCGCTGAGCAGCTTTGTTCTCTCACTTCAAATTCAAAAAGCTCATTTGCAAAAGCTTGCCATCGGCATTAGCCGCCCACCTCTGCCACTGGCTTTTGTATTATTTTTTTATGTCTGTGTTTGAACTAAACTTCAAGTTCTTTGGGGCCGAGCTGTATTTTACCTGAATATTGACAAGGAAGGTCAAAAGGAGGATGACAAGGAAGAAGGAATGCGCTTCAGCAGTGCAATCTACAGGAACCGAATCTGCAAAAATGGTAGCATAATCCCAGAACAACAGCATACTTCAGAATTCATACCAATGGCAGATGTAAAAGTAAAGAAGTAACCCCAGGCACTCATGGTACAGAAACATAGGTATGTGGTCCAGAAAATGCCTTCCTGCATTCTTTAACAACTAAGCCTGACATTATAAAGCACTTGTGAATAAAATTAAAGGGTTTCCATATCAGAGTATGCTCAAAATGAGAGGTATGTTGCAAGGAAATTCTAGCTAAAAAATGCCCAACTAATCCATGTTCTCTGCTGAACTCACAGTAGTGTTAGTAGGTTATAATCCAAAAAATATTACTGACTGCGGGAAGGAGCTGTTGATAGCATGATTATTGCGAATAGCAGCCACATGTGTGACACTTTGCTTTTGAAAAAAGTCAGATTTCTGTAGTATTAGTGGCATAGAGATATGAATTTTAGTAAGTTATTTTGGTAACAAAAATGACACATGTTCTCTGCATTGGGATAAAACAAACAATATATGGTAACCACTTTCACAAACTGCTACTCAAGGCACCCAGATCTTGATGATAAATTAGCCAAATACAAAAGAGACATTTAAAGGTAACAAATAATACTATCTGAAAACATTTAATGGATATTTATTTCTGTGGAATATTAGTATTTGCATAAAAAAGTTGTGTACATTTATAATTATGATGACAACAATAAAACATAGAATCACTGCAAAGTTTTAGGCATAGGCCAAAAAATAGTCCTTTTTCCTAACTCACAACATAGAATCAATGACGAAAAAGGGAGTCATTCAGCTCCTGGGCTTCTGGGCCATTGCAGGTATCTAGCTGCAGAACGTTGCCTGATCATCATCTCCTGTTAGAACAGAATAGTTTGTGTGGCTCAATGTAGGTGGAGACAATGGATTTTAGTTTGGGCAGAATCGGCCCATAAGTGTCCTTAGCATGCCGCAAGAGCATACTCCATGCTCTCAGATTCCACCAACTCCCATTTTTATTCTACTCTAGGGTCAAAACCCTGGTCTTGGTCATTAAAGTCACTAGTGGGTGAGACCCATTGCCATTTGTGACCGTATTTCCATCTATATGCAGAGTGGCAGTATTCTAGGACAACTGTGCTATTTCGGTTTTCCTGAGGGGCTACTTTTTGTGCTAATCCAGTTTCTCCTTCATCAGTCCACACATTATTAATTGTACCTCACAAACTAGTTTAACAAACTAAGGTGGCTGGCAGGATGCCACCTAAAAATTAAGTACCAAAGGTAGCACAGCTTGTGTTCATAATTGTTTAAAAGATGAAAATATCTTGTGCAACTTCCCATGACCAGTTTGGAAATAACAGCTAAGCTACTTAAACTCTGCTAATAAGGCAATTTATCCACCTTTCATGCCAGTCATTCTACACTAAATGTTGTGCAACCTTGTCCAGGGAGGAAAAGGGTTGAAAAGAAGAGCTTTTGAGCACAAGGGAGGGAAATGAAGGAGGGAGAACAAAGCACCAAGCACTAGTGCCATCAGAGATGGGAGGCTTCAGAGGCTCCAAGTATACCGTTCTGTAGGAATGACCACAGAAGTTAAAATCAAAAATCAATTTGGTCTTGGAAGAGGATTTTATTTGGAAAGATAGCATCTGGTTTAGGTGAAGTTTTTTGTAATTCAAACTACACAACCTATTGACATAAGGTAATATGATCTCTGTTCTATCAGCTGCCCTCTGATAGAATGTTCTGAGATACCATTTTTGTTAATTGCTTTCATCCATCTGGGCTTTCAGATGGTGAAAAACTGATTTTGCTTACAATAGTTTTAAAGAAAGTAATGTTAACTCATTTGGTCCCCCCTTAGCTTCCCACCTAGCACATAGTAGAAGCCTAACTGATGCTGTACTTTTCTAACATATTGCTAGCTAATTTAGGACACTGACTCCTCTTCACGTCAAGAACAGTTGTGGCATTTTAATTTATTACTGCCTTACAGATATGCAGCACTACTCCTCTGACTGAGTTTCTGATCCTCAAAGCAGAGAGCAATTTTTGTCTGCCAGTCCAGTGCATAGTTTGGCACCTCTTCTTAAATAGTTGATGAAGATGGCTTTAAGCAAAGTAGTCGGATTTTGCACTGTGGCAACACCAAGTGGCAAGCAGAAGTGACATGCTGCTGACATTGCTGTGGGAATAGTAATCTCTGCCAGGGGTGCAGCACAGCAATTGCTGGGGTGCTGACGCCTTCAGTCACTGCAGCCAGCTTGCTAGACTCGTTTGTCGATATCCCAACACGAGCACTAACAGCTCAGCGTTGATCCTTCCTCTGCATGAAATCTATGGGAAAGTAACCAACACTGTTCTAAACAGAGAAAAAAATCAGTATCAAACAAGAGGTAGCTATAAAATGCTACTAAATCACAGTGGCAACATTGTTCTTCCTCTTTATCTGCTCCTACCCCAGGAAAAAAAAGTCTTTGTCTATGCTGTACTCACTAACATTTACATTGTACTGCTTTTCAGCATGTGCTTAATCTCTGGCAGTGCTACTAGCATGGCAGTGTTACTCTCTGTTCATGTACAACATCAGTCCTGGCTTAAGGAATATTTGTATTCTAAAAAAGGCTCCATTTATGTTGGCATTATCTCCTCAGCACACTTGTAATTGGCTTTCTACTGTCTTTGTAAAAGTTTAAAACCTTTTTTTTTTTTCCTATTCAGAGAGCTCTTCTCTGTTTTTCTTTCATACAGCAAGAGGTGGGGGCTAGAATAATCTCAAATGATTTATTTAGAATGGGCCTTTATTCAACTGATAATATGGTTTAATTTATCAAAATAAGAGATGAGAAATAGTGAGAAAGCCTTGCAAAAAAAACCAAGCATGCTTTCTTCCAAGCCTGAATGGCTAATATTCATTCTGTCTCATAGTATATGTAGGTGACTCATTCAAAATGATAAATCACGTTGATCCTATTTTCAATGTTAGGAAGCCCCTTTCCCTGTGATTTGAAATGAGCTGGCATGGCTCTGACATATCCCGCATTTTTTAGGCGGTGTCAGACAATGGTTTCATGTACAGATGAAGTGATAGGCCCCGGGGCTGGCGGCATGTCCCCAGCTCCCCATTAGCGGAGCAGCCTCAAGCGCAGCCCAAACTGTCCCTCATCCTGTGCCTTCATTTTCTAGGAAAACACTCCCCTCTCCCGGTACAAAACCTAACTACAGCCACACCACACAGAAAAACACTCCCATCTATCCTTTCATACGTTATTTTAAATATTTACTTTTAATAATAACAATAAATTTAATTTAAATATTATTTGCCTCTTATTTAATATTATTTGCCTCTTCCAATAAGAGCAAGATATTGGATGTTTGAGCATTTTCCCACCTACGCAACAGGAGCTGGGCAGTACCTGAGCCTTTTGGCCAGACACCAAACAACGGGCTTCAGAGACCTGGGCAACCGCGTTGGGGCTTGGCTTTCTCTCAGTTTTCTGAATTAAAACACAGGTGGAAGCCATGGCAGTCCTTTACCTTACACAAACAAATTAAAAAAGGAAAACTTAGCAATGGCAGGCATTTTCTAATGCTCCCAATAATTACAGTCAGACCCTCCCCTTGCAAGCAACTTTGCTGATTCAACAGTCTTCTGCTGCCTCCTACACCTATCCTCCAGAATGCACATTTCACCCCACACTGCCTTGGCCCAGGCTGCTCTGCCACTGGGAAGGATCCTGGGAGCAATGGAGAGATGCGGAGCCTGCAGAGACCCTGAGCAGGCGTGGGTGAGCTAACCTCCTGATCCAACCACCTCAACCCAAAGCATACCCATGATCCCCTCTGCCAGCAAGGTGGTAAGGGCTCGTCCCAGCCTGCTGGTGGAGAAAAGCGGGAGCTTCCAGCCCACAAAACTGGATACAGGAAAGGCCTTTAGGTCCAGAAGAGGACTTCTTAGCCTGTTAATAGAAATCAAAGCATATACTGGAGCAGTGCATGCCATAACTCGAGACACCCCAGCTGAGCATGTCCCCTCCAGCGATCCAGAGACAACAGCAGAAGACAACTGCTGAAATACTCATGCGAAGAGCCAGAGATGGGCAGAAGGGCTGCCGGCACATGCCATGCTTCAGACGGCACAACTGACCAAAAGCCTGAGGTTACAGTACTGGAAAAGAGGAAGATCCACAACATGGAGGGCTTCAGTGCTGAGCTGAATTCCTTGCACTCTTCTAGTGATTTAAAAGATAAATGACTACTTCAAGAAGGAAAGTTAAGAGGAGAAAAAACCCAATTGTTTGGTTAGGTATCTGCAGTGCAAACCAATTCAGCAACTTAAGAGAGTTATGAAAATGGCCAATATTTCTTTTTTCTGAGACAAAATATGACTACTTGTAACTCAAGTGAAAGCAATGTTCTTGCTTATAAACCAGCCATTTGTAAGTCATCTGAAAACAATGTTCCTGTACAAAAACTAGCCAATTATAACTCAGAAGCCCAGAAGGAAAGCTCCCACTCCACTGGGAGTTTCCTCAGTACTGTTAGGCTAGCATGGTGTTACTGTCTTCAGCGTGGTACCATACCTGGGTGGGGAAATATATTGGTTATGGTACTCTGGCCTCTGCAAGTTGTTCATGCACTGGTGAGGATGGCAAGGTCAACAGAAATAAGAAACGCCTCCTCCAGCCTTCTCAGGAGACCATCATAGCTGTGTGACAAAGACGGATGACCACTGTGTTTACCATGAAATTTAGCTAAGAAAAAGCTATGGGATGAGATCATTTGTATTTGAATCAGGGCAGGCTCAGCCTCTCCTGACAGCAAAAGCAGGAAGGGACACAGGAAAATGAAAATATCTTCCATGCTATTCAGCAAAACAATTTTCTGTGCATATTTTTACTACGTGTTTTGCATAGTGTCAGCCCTGTGCTGTCTTTATATGCTGGTATCATACAAAAAAGGAAAAAAACATGCCACCTGGGGTAGGATTCATCTCACCTAACCTTAGCTGTCTAAATCAGATGATTGTAGTGAATGCAGAGAAACAGGCATTGGCAGGGTCATATTCCTCCTGTGCCTTACCCCAGATGCTTTAAGCTGAAATAACTCATGTCTGAGATGAGTCTAAGCCTCCCTCTCCCCAGGAAGTACAAAGGACAAGCTCAGCACAGACACCTACGGGGCACAGAGGTGAATTTGTTATGCAATTCAGATCTCTAGTACCAATTTAGATGTGGAAGGGCATCCCACCTGGTCTCCAGCTGCTGCTTCAGAAGGATGCAGGTCTCATGGCTCCCACTCTCATCTGTTGGCTCTGTATCTGGCCTCCAGTATCCTGAGATGTTTAACATGGACAAATCACGACAAACTTTTGTTCTATTATATACTAGGGGTAGGGGGTAGAGGAGAGATTCCAAATAAATGGGACAATGCTTTCCTTATTTAAGATTATTAGGGGTCTTGTGGCTTGACTTTGAATGTTTCCAGGAATGGGGCATCTACCACCTCTCTGGGCAACCTGTTCCAGTGTTTCACCACCCGCAATGTAAAAAATTTCTTCCTTATATCTAATCTAACTCTTTTAGTTTAAGACCATTACCCATTGTCCTCTCACTACAGGCCCTACTAAAAAGCCTCTCTCCATCTATCTTATAAGCCCCTTTAAGTACTGCAAGGCTGCAATAAGGCCTCCCCGGAGCCTTCTCTTTTCCAGGCTGAACAAGCCCAACTCCCTCAGCCTGTCTTCATAGGAGAGGTGGTCCAGCCCACTGATCATCTTCATGGCCCTCCTCTGGGTTCACTTCAAGAGGTCCATGTCTTTCCTGTGCTGAGGGCCCCAGAGTTGGATGCAGCTCTCCAGGTGGGGTCTCACCAGAGTGGAGTAGAGGGGCAGAATCACCTCCCTTGACCCGCTGGCCACGCTTCTTTTGATGTAGTCCAGGGTGCAGTTGTCTTTCTGGACTGTGAGTGCACATTGCCGGCTCATGTCCAGCTTTTCATCCACCAGTACCCCAAGTCCTTCTCTGCAGGGACGCTCTCAGTCCCATCATCTCTCAGTCTGTATTATTAGTGGATATGATGCTCCATACTTTCTTATAGCAATTACATATTTTTTGATAGAGCTACAGTAAACTCTTCAGATAGAAGTAATATGGGACCTCAGAGGGGCCTCATAACAATTCCCATAAGCTCAGAGTCTGTGTCCAAGGCAGTTGCCTCTAGTGAAACAGGACCTCTAGTGAAAAGGAACAGCACTTCTCCCTTTCCTGCTAAGAAACCAGTGGTTCAGCTGCTTGGGGAATTGCAACCCAAAGCAACTAGAAATGGACAGTCAAAGGGTGCTGAGAAAGAATACTGCATGCATTGAGGGATCTTCCCCTCAAAGAGCCTCCAGAGTTTCTGGCAGAAGAGCGCTCCTTGCCCAGTAAATTGGGACTGGCAGGTCTCTACACACAAGGGGAAGAAGCCTATCTTCATCAAAGAACGTAGCTTTGTCTTTTGAGGATCAAATTCCATGCTGCAACACAGACTTGTTGTGTTGAGGAATTCAGATTTAAGGACAGCCACACACCCAGGAACCTGGTGACGGTCTAAACAGACTGAGATTGGTTTGTTTAGTGCTGGTCAGACATCTTGAGAGACATTTATCACCAGGATGGGCTGGCGGGCTCAGCTAAGCAGCTGGTGATTGCTTAAGGAGTTCCAGCACTGCTAAGAGAAAAGGTGGGGTGGGTGGGGGTTTTTGGGTGGTTTTGGGTGTTTTTTTCCAGAAGGAAAGGAAGGTGAGTCAAATGCTTCTGCTTTGAGAGCAGAAAGGAAAGCAGGATCAAGAAGCAGTGGGAGAAAACACTATCTCCAGTCAGTTTTGAGGTGCCCTTGAGAGTCCTAGGAGAAAGGTTGACAGGCATTATATTTGTGAGGGTTTTATGGAGGGACACGACAGACCAAGGGTTCCCAACTCACAGCTGCACTCCTGGACACGGGAATGGGAGACAAGGCATCCCAAGCATGGAAACAGACTGTCAACAGCCAAAGCTGGTAACCACCAGTATTTAGGCTAGCTAGAAAATGTCATCTTTAAAGGAGCTGAGCGACAGGGAAAGTGGGGGTCTTTGCAGGGCTATTTCAGACATTTACCAGTGAATCACCGATTAAACTCCCTTTAACAGCGACTCGGAAGGAGGTATCCGTAGGATATTGTTCAACCTGTGAATTGTTAGCGTCGAGGCGGTTTTAACTCATTATTTTTCCTTCAGTGGTGTTTTGGAAGATGGCGGTGGACTGTGTCTCTGAGGCGGCTGTCACAAGAAACCACCCCCGCACCTGCCACTCCCCCACTATCAAGTCGTTAAAAATTACTTTACCCTTGTAAAGTTATTTCCACTTTGACAACATCCGACGGCCAACCGCTACAAACCACCCCCGCCTTCCCCACAGCGCTGGCGCCCTCCGAAGGCCGCCACCGCGCGTGCGCCCCGCCGCAGGCGGGAGGCGAAAGTGAGGCTCCGGCCCGCGCTGGGGGTGGGGCGTTTCCAGGAAGTACGTAGCGCCGTTCCGTGGAGTACGGTGTCATCGGTGCGCGCCGGTCGGTTGTAACGATGTCGCCGCCGCTCTTCAGCCTGCCTGAGGCCCGGCTCCGCTTCACGGTGAGATGGACGGGGACCGGGGGGAAGGTGGGTGGGTCGGTCTCCTCTCCCTCGGGGCCGCTCGGAGCGGGGCCAAGCGGGAGGGAGGCTGCCTCAGCGCGACGTCCGCCCCCCTTCCGCCTGAACCGCTGGGCCGGGCCGCCCCTGGACCCGCAACCTCCCGCTGAGGGGGGGGGCGGGCTCCCCTTTAACGAGCGTTCAGGGCGGCTGAGATAAAGTGGTTTAAGTTGGGGGACAGGGCTTTGTACCGGCTCAGCCTGGCCCGCCAAAGGGAGGGCCTGATGTTTAGCTTTAACAAAAATTAACGTAAAATTAAAGTAAACTAAATTCTCGCTTAACCGCCGCAGCAAAACGTCGGCAGGTTATTGCGCATATCTCTTTTGCGCCTCTGTCAAATGGTGCTTTTCTGTTGCCAGAGCAGGGGAGGATGGATGTGTACCCTGGTCTCCGGGCCCTGCCGTTTGAGGCCCTGTTTGTCAGGCAAGGGGATGGGGTTTGCACAGAAGTGGTCAAGGCATAGGCATCTGCTCCATTAGATTGGTTTTGTTACAGGATTCAGTAATTTTTAGGCCACGTCATTAGCAGGAGTCATGTCCCAAACCACCATCACCTGCCTGTGAGGCAGGTGAAGTTGTGTGCCTGGGGCTTGAGACGATTGTGGTTGCAGCATCAGTCACAACAGTGTATTCCTCTGTGTGTTACTTAAATACTGTTTTTATCACACTGTTAGCCCAGGTTTGAAGTGTGTTGCTCTACTAGCGCACGTGCCTAATTTGCTAGGCACTTATTTGCACTGCCTGTTAGAAAGTTCTTTTGGTAAACTTACTGATGGTGTGTGGCAAACAAATTCCTTAGTATTTCTGTCCACTGTTGGGTAGAGGGAGGAGGAGATTCTGGTTTTGTAACTTTTCTTTTTTTACGTTTTGATAGACGTCTACCAGAGATGCTCTGATTAACAAAAGTATCAAGCCATTGTTGAACGCATTCAACCAGATTCCTGGGAGGTAAGCAGGCACTGCTTGATCTTTACTGAAAGTTATCTGAATAAACACCTTTTAATCTTATCCCTAGTAGTTTTTACTGCCTGATGTAGAATGTTTGCATTTGCAGTGAAAATGAAAAGAAGTGTACCTTGGATCAAGCTTTTCGAGTTATTGTAGAAGAAGAAATAGTAAGTCCTTTAAGCTGCTGTGGTTTATCTCTTGATAAAGCTCAAATTTCTATTTGCAAGTTAATATATTAATTTCATAGCAATTTTTGTGTAAGGAAATACTGTTTATTAAAAACCTGCGTTATGTAAAAGTTAGCTAATTAAACTTGAATATAGATGATTAAAAGAGATTGGTAGGTAGGACAGAATGGCAGTATTTTACAGATACCACACTACAGCAAAAGGTGTTGTCAGCCTTTTTCAGCAGTTCTTTGTAATGCTTATGAATGTGTACTATGTCTTAACATTGTTGTTCATAAATGTGCATTATTCTACAACTATAATTTAAGAGTGGGGTGGAGTGGTTTATTTGTTACTAGCATGTAACAAAGCTGCCTGTCAGCTGAAAATAATGATGAAATGAATCAAATAATGTTTTTGTTGATATTACTAGAAAGAAAGCTGAATGTGGGATATTCATTTTCAGAGGTAAATGACACTCCCTATGCAGTAGGTATTGTAGGGTCGGTCAAGAAACATTGCTCGCTCAGTAACAATTTTATGTAGTTTACTGACAGGTCTGATTGAATAAGACTGTTTGAAGTTTGGGAAGTTGAATGCCAATATTTGTTTTAAATATATCTTCTTGAAAACAAGATGTTTAGTTTTGTTAGGTATATTTAGGTCAGAATACATAAGTTTAACATTGTTTTGTTTGTTTAGATAAATAAAGCTCCATGTGAAAATCTCCTGGCAATTATTTCCCTTGCTATTAGTGGAGTCACAGAAGGTGAGCATCTTTCTCTCAAATCTGTCGGGAGTTCTAGGGACCATTTAGGGGAATTTTAAAATCTTTTTTTTTTTCTGTATGTCATCTACAGCAGTTAGCTTTGATATTGTCTGGTCCTTACGCTTGTGGTTATTATATCTGTTTCACAAGAGGAATGAAGTATAATATAATTAAATTCGTGCTTATGTGTGACATTTGTGTTTGAATTTTTATTATTTTTTTAAATGGAGGAAAATGCGTGGTTTTGGTTGCAAAATAATTAGCATTTTCTATCTTTGTCCACCACTGTAAAATCTTTGGAAGTCTCCTGTTGTAATTTCAGAGATGAGACCACTGAGGCAGAGTTGTAGGTTTCACTGGCAGAACCAGAAATAACTGTTCCTGAATATCTGTTCTCGTCTCCCAGTACCGACCTGTTAGTACATGGCTGTTTTTTAGATACTTGAATCTGTTTCTATTATATACATCTGAAACTGTCTTTTGTGTCAGAAATCAGTATGCTCATCTGTTCCGAAGAGGCTTTAGTGCCTCTTCCCTTTGTATATTTCTTCACATTGCACATCAAATATTTGTTTTCGTAAGTATAGCTCAACTACATATGTGTTTTATGAACTGTAGAGTAACAAGACCTGTGACTATGAGGAATGCAGACATTACCAAACTACATAGCGTGGGTAGGCAGAGTTGGAGCACGGCTTTAGTAGTGCTTTTCTTAAGGAAAAGACTGTCAGACTTCATGGGTGTGTGTAGTGTAACTAACTGTGGGTTTAGAAGTCTTAAAGAGTTTACTTGCAGGCCGCAAAGAGGTGCGACATTGTTTCAGACTTGGAGGGTTTTAGAACGGTTATTCTTTATTATTTGTTTTACGTTAGTACGAAGTTTTTTGTAAAGCTCATCTGCATACATGTACATGTAGAAATAGCTTTAATGGAAGTTCATGCTTTAGGCCAAGCTTTTAGTTAGGCTTTGTAGGAACCCAGGGGAACTTCTTTCTCTTCTTTTTGGCATAATGTCCCTCAATTGCCATGCATCTTTATTACATTTTAGTTCATATTTGATGAATAAAATATCCCCTGTTCTTAGGTATCTGCACTGCATCAACCCCTTTTGTGCTTCTGGGGGATGTTCTGGATTGCCTGCCTTTGGATCAGTGTGACAAAATTTTTACTTTTGTGGAGAAAAATGTTGCTACATGGAAATCGGTAGGTATTTTTCTAAAATGTGATGTTGTTGTCCCAAAGTTTCTGTCTGCCTGAACCATTTCTTACAAACAGATTTTAACTCTTTGTTTCTGTTAAAATAGTAGCATTGAGCATGAGGCTCAATAGTGTCTGGGCAGCAGAGGTCAGAAAATGAATAATAAAACAAATCAATTTTGATTGATGTTCTATTTCTGACTCCTTTTTCGACAGTATTTGTTGCATTTAGAAACCAGAAACTTAAATTCCAACGCACAGTTGGTATGAGTAGTTTCTCTCTTGACTTACTATTCAGCCTCTTCCTCAGAGCTGCGGGAGATTCCTCCATCTCCGATTTGCAGGGAAAGAAGTCTTCTTGGTCAGTTCCTTAATGAACTTTCCATTACAGGACTATAGCAATGGTGAATACATTGCCCTAAAATGGTTTTCCCTTTGAGGAGCAATCGGTGTTTCAAGGCCTGCATGGATGTTTTATGGTCTTGCTGTGCCATGGTGCTGTAGCAGGAGACGAGCTGCTGTGACAGGCTGCTAAGGTTCTTGTGCTGCAGGCACTGTTAATTAAAGAGTGAATTAAGAGTCTCGGGCATAAGTCGTAAGGCGCCTGCATTTCATTCCAAGATCATAATAGACCTTGGATCTCGGTATCCTTGGTTTGCTCTTTCGTAATGCTGCTGGGACTACAAGCGTTAGCAACTCTGTAGGTAACACCTGAAAAGCATTCCAGTTTCTCTGTGTTTTCCTAAGCGGGACTACTTCCCATAGGCATTCATTCAGGCTGTTCTGTTTCAGGTAACATTATGCCCCCTGTTTTTTTCACAAACTGTTATTTATTGTTAATTCAAGTACCTATCAATTTCTTTCTCCTGCTGCCAAATTACTACTACTGTGAATACTCTATATCTTTTGTGTATTGCTCTTTGCGTTTGTGTATAAATAATGCATAGAATAATAAAGGCAATGAGTGTAAAAAAAATTAGTGTGTTCAAGGGAAAAAAGGTGGATGTGGCTTTTGCAGTTCATGGTCACATGCAGTTTTTCTGTATGGAGGCTGGATTTAAATGTTGTGTTTTATGCTTTCTTGGAATTTGCGGGACTACTTGTTTTATTTTGCCTTTTTGTGAAACCTGCCTCTTATTTAAGGGAAAACTCAAATTTAGAGTTAACAGTAGTTAACTCATACTTGCTTGTGGCTGGTGATTGATTTGAAATTCTGCTCAAGAAGGTTTTGTGTTCTTTTAATGATTTAAATACCTTTACTCTGTTTCAGAATACATTTTACTCTGCAGGGAAAAATTACTTGCTACGAATGTGCAATGGTGAGTTGTAGTTTTTCGGGGGGGTGGCGGGGAATTAAAGAACACCCTCTCTCAGCAAATGAGTTTAATAATTTGATTTACATTCAGTGTGTTCAATAAGTAATAAAGTTAAAAGGCAGACCGCTCATCTGAGCAGATATTCGTGAGTCTTGCTGATTAATGTAAAAGTCATTCTGACCTGAGGGAAATCTCCTCATCAGTGGAGGTCATTATAGCAGAACATCTTAGAAATACTTATTCTTCAGCAATGACAAGGCCCATATCAGAGGCTGTATTTGAGTAGGGTTTGATTTGAATTTATTTTTTATTGCCGTTGAAGGTGTTAGGAGAATCGGTAGAATGCGTGTGGAAAAAATATGACTGATCTGAGGAAGTTACTAGCATTTAAATTTACAAATCTTAGTTTCCTTTCATTAGCTGTGTAGGTCATGTAATTGGCAAGTCTTAAATTCTAGTACATGAGAAATTGAAAGAGGGATTAATACTAATATTCTTTGCTGTTTACATTATTTAGACCTCCTAAGAAGGTTATCTAAGTCACAAAACACAGTCTTCTGTGGAAGAATTCAGCTGTTCTTGGCTAGGTTATTTCCGCTTTCAGAAAAGTCAGGTGAGATTTTTTTTTTTTTTTGCATTTTATTACACAACATCTAACAAAGACTAAATATGCTGAATCTTTTAAGTTTCTGATGGTTGCCGATCAAATTCGGCTGGAGAAAATAACTTTGGACTTGTATCTCAGTTCTTCTCTCTACCCCCGATATTGTAAGTGACTTTCATGTGTTGTGATTTTCAAACACAAGTTTTGAATGCTGTTTCTGAGAATTTAATATCAGCATCTCATAAACAACTGAATGAACAGACTTATGAACTTCACCTCATCTAAGGCTGACCCTTTGTTTTTTACAGGACTTAACTTGCAGAGTCAGTTTAACCTGGAAAATGTCACTGTTTTCAATACCAATGAACATGAGAGCACTCTAGGACAGAAGGTGAAAATTCTTATGTCGTTTTTCTTTCAATCTGCAGGAAATATGTAAGACTGCGCAGAGATGCACTACTATGCATAATGTTCAGAACTGTATGTTCACAGTTTGATCGCCCCTCTTCAGATCAAGCTGCTGATTCTGGAAATAGGCATGTTACCTGGTACATTAAACTGTGTGGACTTTGAGGAGGGGAAAAAAGTTGATTTGATTGTGAAGGATAAGCACTGTCACGTACTGTACTAAGTTTTCCTCACAATGTGTGGAGGATAGAGCTGTCACTTCAGCTTTTTTTCAAGAGAAGTCAGGCTACCATTGCAAAGTGTAGTAAGGTGTTAAGACAGGAGTTTGTTGCACGCTTTACTGGAATAATACTTCAGAGATCTTTTGAGTTACCATCTTAAGCTTTCTGATCTAATGTGTAATAGAATGTTTAAAATAAAGAACATCATGAAAACTATGCAAATTATACTGGCATTTGTGTAAGTTTTTAATTATTTTTTCCTATTAGCACACTGAGGAGAGAGAAGAAGGAATGGACGTAGAAGAAGGTGAAATGGGAGATGATGAAGCACCAACAAGTTGGTGAGCTTACAGCGATTCTGAAAGTTGAAATGAAATTTTACAAAGTGAAAGAGCTGTTTGGGAAATACCCTAAATGCTGTACTCAGAATCCTACTTATCTCCTGTTCTTTCAAGATTAGATACAACCTTAGCAGTGTCTTAATCTGTTTAAGTGGAGGTGCCTGGCAAAGGGAAGAAATCTACAGATTATTTGAAAAAGTTGCATACCCTGTCTGAGAACCACTGTTATTCTTTCACAATTTTCCCAATTACCTTGACAAAACTTCTGCTGGTAAGATGTTTTCAGGGATTCTAAGTACATGCTGTATATGCTTTTAGGAGAAAAAGCTGTGCTCCTTCATTCCCCAGATAGTGAAAAACTCCTGAGATACCTTTCTCTTACTATTTGCTTTTGTGGTGAGAAAGTAACAATAGACTGGATGGAAAACTCTTTTAGGGACAAATTCTGAATTACAGATTTATTGTAAGGGATTTTCTATTGACTCATTATTTCACTTACAAAATGAATGTTATTTACTGAGATTGCACATTCCTGAGAGGACTGGAATTTAATATATCACTGTCGACACTGGTTTTTTTCATATGTATTTTTTTTTCCTCAGTTCCATTCCAATAGATTATAACCTGTACAGAAAATTCTGGTCACTTCAAGATTACTTTAGAAATCCTGTGCAGTGCTATGAGAAGGTCTCATGGAAAACTTTTCTTAAGGTAATCTGAGTTCATGCTTTCAACTATTCAGCCGCAGTAAAAAGTGGCAGTTTACACAAGTAGAAGAGTGACTGCATAAACATAGAACAGTTCAGCTGCTAATGCCATTTGTCATCTGCAAAAAGCAGAGCTTGTGGGATTTAGGTTTTCCCCCCCCCAACAAGAAAAATAGTTCTACCCAATCCTAGTTCTTGCTTCTGAATAGTTATATTGATCCCAGTGGGATCCTGAAGATAAGTGTCTAATGAGACAATTCTCTTTATAGAAGCAATGACTTGAATGTCCCCTTTGGCCAACTGTTTCAATTTTGCTTAGGATGAATGTTGAGGATGATTAACTGCTAAGCTACTGTTTATTCACAATTTGCCACTCACTGTTTATTTACTAGCAGGAAGATTGTTTCTTTTCAATCTTCATTCTCTGTGCTCCGGTAATAAGAGGTAACACCTGCTCAGACATTCTAATATAAATCTAGTTAATGAGGTCTATATTCTCAGCTTTCAAAAAAAAAAAAAACCACCAAAAAAACCCCCATGTATGGTTCAGAGAAACTGAACAAGGCCAAGCTTAAGTCTTTCAGATGAAACTTCTGAGTTTTTCTTCATTGCAGCTTTAAGGCTTTGAATTGATTCTTTTTTTTTTTTTTAAAGCAGCACTGCAAATTGAACTGTCACTTTGAATATAGCACCATCATCACCTGTTCTTTCATAACGTCTAAACAACGAAGCATTTGTGCATTGTTCACAACCCATAACATTGTTTTTCTTAGCATGTTTTAAATACTCCAAATGATTAGATGTTCTGAAACGATAAGTAACGCTTTCACCATCATTTGTGGTATTCAGAGAAGCCCTACGTATTTGTGGTAAATTGGTCATGTTTCAACCGGCTGATAGCAAGTTTACAAATGATTTTACTTGCTTGGCAGTAAGTCTAGTGTAGTTCTTCAGTTACAAAGTTTTTGTATCATTTTCATGTGGTAAATAACTCTGTTTTATAGTACTCAGAAGAAGTTTTGGCTGTTTTCAAAAGTTACAAATTGGATGACACTCAGGCTTCCCGAAAAAAGTTGGAAGAACTAAAAACAGGAGGAGAACATGTATATTTTGCAAAGTTCCTAACTAGTGAAAAGGTATGTGCTTTCTTTTCTCAGAATCACTGAGTAGTTGAGGTTGGAAGGAACCTATGTCCCGTTTAACCCCCTTGATCAAGGCTCTCAGAGCAGCTTGATCAGCGCTATGTCTGGTTGGGTTTTGAACATCTCCACAGGTAGAGATTCCACAGCTTCTCTGGGTACCCTGTTCCACTGTGTGGATTCCCTCTGTTAGTTCATGATTCAGGGACTTCTATTTCTGGAATAAGAGTCTGCAGTAAAGCTGACTCTTATTTATTGTGTTTGATGTGTATTGTTACATTTAGAAAGGGAAGTTAAAAGAGAGTAAATATTTAAAGGTCTGTTGCTTTTTTTATTGCCTTTAGAATTACATTTTCAAAACGTGGCTGATGATATGTTAGTTATATTTTCTGCCTCATAAAATTGCTTCTAAAAAGATCTTCAGAGGTTTTAATGCTGTTAATATTAACTCAAAAATACAACACTATTGAATTTAATCCTAAAATTATTGTCTTCATTTTGGAATAATACATAACTTTAACTTTTAAATGCATGCATTAGTAGATGATAGAAAGGAAGTCTCAATGCAGCATGTTCTCTCTTTCTGAGATAGAAGAGTAGGTAAATTCCTCTTAAGCCTTTAATCTGTGTATTGACAACTTTAAAATACAATCTAGAAGATATAGAATTGGTTCCTTAATTTACACCCAATAGTCAAAGGTCTCTTTCTTTAAAGAATCTTCAAATGTTTCCTTTGTGTGATCTATCATGCTGTAGCACATAGGATAGAAACCAAGTAGTATATCACTGTGAGAGTGAACCCTTCTGTGGTAACCAAACCCTTATGCTCTAGCTAGTAGTTCATAGGAAAAGGGAGCAAACTGTCCTTCGGTTACTGAAAAAATTGAATTTTTTTTTTCCAAATTCTTGTTTGCTTCAAAGTGAATGTTGTAAAATCTAGGACTATGAAACTAGTTAAACAAAAATAAACAGTGTCGTCTTAGATTTTTACGGGCAGTTTGTCATGCTTTTAAAAAACGGATTTAATTAGAAATTTTGATAACAGTCTTTCCTAAATGACATCTTTCCTAGGTGACAGTTTATCAGTCTTAGTAGCTTATGGAGCACTGTCCTGATAAGTGATACCAAATAGAGATTCTGTAATGACTTATCTTGCTTTATGAACAGTCCCCGTCTAGTTTATCTGAAACCATTTGTTGGATTTTTTTAACTTATGCATGTTTAGTGTCTTTAAATGTTTAATTCTTTTTTTGTTTGTGTTTTTTTTTTGTTTGTTTAGCTGATGGATTTACAGCTGAGTGACAGTAACTTTCGCCGGCACATCTTGTTGCAGTACCTAATACTATTTCAGTATCTAAAGGGACAGGTCAAATTTAAAAGGTAATGTGGAAATACCTTGTCTTTTGGGGGTGGGGAGCTAAGAACTTGGAGATAAAACAAAAAATTTTACAAGAGTTTATGTCTGCTTGTTCTATAAGGTTCTCGTGGTACTTGCAGAGCCTTGCATTGGTAAATATATGATGTGGCTGAAGTTATTTTACAGCAGGAAAGGGGAGGTCTCATTCTTGCCTTTCTCTGCTCTTCTCTGTGTGATTCTCTGCCCGCCCTTGCAGTTGCTCCAGTATTCATTAAACTTACTCAAATTTGTGCAGTTTACTAAACCAGCAAAAAACCTATCTGCTCACCTCTGCAGAATTAGTGTTCTGCTAAATTGGTGAGTTGAGTGGAGTCTCAGAGAAGTAGAGGCCACTAAAGCTTGTTTAAGGTGAGTGCCAGCCATGCGAGGGAGGGAGTCTGTCTCTCTGGCAGCAGCAAGTTGTTAGACCAATGCAAGCGACTTGTAGGTGGCATTGTTTTGAATGTATGTTGACTCTGTGATGTGTCATTAGTTGCTGATTTGTTTTTTCCTGGTGTGCTACAGAATTCTGTCTAAAATAGCAAGAAATAACAGCGGTGATTATTGCTTTTATAAAACTAATGTGACAGAACAAATCTTTTCCTACTCTGTACTCTAATTTTATGCTGAAAAAACCCCTGCCTCAGTTCATTTCTTGTGCCCTTGACCACATGCGCACATAATGATTAACATTTAAGGCAGCTATCTTTCATCTGCAATATACTACTTTTTATAAACTGATCTCAAAGAACTTTGCAAACTAGATTAGGATCGTTACCCTCATTCTATAGATTATTTACTAAGGCAATGTGGTGGCAGAGAAGGAATAGCATTCATGTCTTCTGAATTGCAGTTCAGTCCCGTAGAGGTCATAGTCAGTCATTCCAATGACAATTCATTAAAGCGTTCATTAAAAGCACTACTCACTTATCATTTGTTGAGGGTGGTATGACATATAAATGGTGTAGTATAACACCTGGTGCAGTAGTAAAATAATGCTAATTATTCCCTTCCTTAAAGAAGAGCTCTTTTATATCCTATTAACTAAGAGAAGCTAGTTCTAGAAGTCTTTCTCATGTTACTGACTTAGCCGTGTCATGTTTATATTTGCTATTTAAGGTACCTAGTGCTTCATAAAAAGTTGGTTTGTGTTATATTGCTTTTGAACACTGTAAATGGAATGTTAATGGTTATGCTTCAAATGGATTCTTGAACCAGTGAAAAACAAAAATTTAAAACACATTAAAAATAAGATGAGAATCTAAAAGTTCTGGTTTCTTCTTGGCAATGAAGTGAGCCATGTTATATTTATTTCTACATTCTTCCCTTTTCACTTCAACTTACTGATTTCATTATAATTCTATATGTACCAAACAACTTTTTTAATGACTTCAGGTTATGCTATATATAGTTCGTGTTTTCAGATATTCAGGATCTGTGTTCTGTGTTTAGCTGGTAGACAAATTGTTTCTTTTACTGTGGTTTGTCTGCAGTAGTGCTTTAGCTGGAGTTAGGAAAGGGGTTTTTGAAGTCATTTCATTGTCCCCGCTTGTGCTTTGGGCCCAACATCAAGACGTGATCTTGAAGCACACAAATGGGCTTCCTGTTGGACGAAGCTAAACCTGAAAGTCTATTCCGCAAGCACATCTAATTAACTCCACAGACTTGTAAGTGGCCAGTCTGTGGGACCGGAGCAGAGCACATTTATAGTACTTTCATCAGATCCCCTCTAACACCCCTCAAAAAGTATGTAGTGTAAATGATGTGTCCACAGCAATATTTTGATGTGTAGGAAACTCTTCAAATTTATTAAAAAAAAAAAAAAGTGAGCTGAGTTAATGACACTTTCTTTGTTGGTTTTTTGTTTTCTTCAATTCCAGTTCAAACTATGTTCTAACAGATGAACAATCTCTTTGGATTGAAGATACTACAAAAGCAGTTTACCAGGTTGGTACAGTAGATCCTTCTCTAAAAATTACATGTAAAAAATGTTAATTGTGTAATATTGTATCAGCCACCTTTGAAGCAGTAACCATCATTTTCTTTGGGTTTTTTGTACATATTCTACTACAAATGTTATGCAAAAAGTTAACTTCTTTTTCTTCCTCCCACAGCTTCTTTCAGAAAATCCTCCAGACGGAGAAAGATTCTCGAAAATGGTAGAGGTAAGTGCCTGTCTGAACAAAGTCTATATAGAGCGTAAAAAATCACTATCGGTTTAAACTAGTTTTTGGAACACAGATGTAAACTAGTTTTTGGAACACATCTGAGAGAACTTTTATCTCATCTCAGTAAAAAAGGTCTTATGTCTTTTTATTTTTGTAGTCACATTTTTCCCATGTTTTCATTAATGTGCTTTTCTTCCTTCTCCTTGGGAGAAATCGAAATGTACGTATGTGTGCATGTGCACGTACAGGAGACATTAGTTATTGAAAAAATCAATAAATAATAATATATCTTATTATTATATTATTAATATAAAGTTAATTATAATAGTATATCATATAATAAACACTATAATAAGAAAAATCTAAAAGCCTTTGCAGAAAGGAGTGCTGTGCCCAAAGACATAGGGATAAGATGCTAGTGGAATTAAAAAAGAAGTCTTCTTGCTTTCTTTTTTTCTTTTACTTTGCCTGCACCTACTTTCTTGTTTAGAGAAAGAGAAATAAAGCCTTTCCTGCAATTATTGAAGAGAGGAGATACACTATTTTTGAATAAACTAAATCAACTACTACTAATAATAAACTAAACCAACTAATAAAATAAAGCTAATAATTTGGATAAACTAAACCAATCAGTAAGATTATACCGATGACATGGAGTAACAAAGTTTTCCCTTTAATTGTAACAACTCAATTGAAAACTTTGGGGTCAACTCTGAAGATGATTATGACCTAATAATGTGCAATATTATGTTTCTCCAGCATATATTAAATACTGAAGAAAACTGGAACTCATGGAAAAATGAGGGCTGCCCAAGCTTTGTGAAAGAAAGGTAACTATTATGTTACTTATGTTACAGCTTGCTGCTGCTTGTTCGAAATGATGGTTCAACTTCAGAATGCGTACTCATGGTGTATGTGAACATTAATGATTCACACAACTTTGAGGTTTGTGTAGCTGGGTGTCCCTTCTGTGTGTGCAGAAGGCTGCTGGATTTCTGCCAAAAGTATTAACGCTTCAGTATGTCAGTGAAGAGGTGGTTATGAATGTGCGGGGTCTCAGGAGAGCATTCCTTGCTGTCTCGTGGCAATGTTTTGTTCCCTTAATACTAAGGATCTAGTGAGTGTGGAGACTGGAGCAAGCTGTCTCCCCTCATAGAATCATAGGGTTGGAAGGGACCTCTGGAGATCATCTAGTCCACCCCCCCTGCTGGAGCAGGGTCACCTAGAGCAGGTTGCACAGGAACGCATCCAGGCGGGTTTTGAATGTCTCCAGAGACGGAGACTCCACCACCTCTCTGGGCAGCCTGTTCCAGTGCTCTGCCACCCTCAAAGTAAACAAGTTCCTCCTCATGTTTAGGTGGGGCTTCCTATGCTCAAGTTTGTGCCCATAATCCTCCTCCCTTAGCAGACTCTAGGTAGAAGAAGTTAGTGCCTGACTTTCCCATATACTGTTTTGGATTTCCTCTAATGAAGCCTTTGGCGTTATGGCTTTGGTGGGGCAGTGTACCTGGAGTTTAGTGGAACAGTTTGCCTCTTATGCACTTCATTTATTAGGTTTGCCACTTGGTAGTGATCACTTACCTGAAAGGAAATTAGGATTAGGTGGCTTTCACCATTGAAAGGTTTCCTTTGTAATTAGTTACTAACTAGTGGCAAAGCTTGAATTTGGACTCCATATGTCTACATGACTGTCTTGCGTTGATGACCAAATATTCCTCTTCCATCCTTCTTCATTCTACACACAGACTGTAGCCTCTTCGTGGTGAGGAGCATCTGGGTCATCATCTCCTTACAGGTTTCCTTTTATGGGGAGATCAGGTGGAGCTACCTTGTCATGACTTCAGCTGTTTGCAAAAAAGGGAGGGGGGCTGTGAGAAGAGAGAAATGACTATTGGGGGGGGGTAGGAAAGTAAAATTATGAAACTTGACTTTTATAAATGTTCTGTCTCCTCCTTTAGATCTCAGCCAGAGTTTCAGCTTGGGTAGGTCTTACCCTGACCTCAGTGGTCTGGGATCGCCATTCTCTGATCCCATGAAATCAGGTGCACCTGGGGAAAGGGAACTTGGAATCATAGAGCAGATGATCCCAGCAGCAGGGTAGATAATATGTGCTGCTGGCACCAGTGTGATTTGCTTCTTTTTCTATATTGGGACTCTGATAGACCTTTAAATTGTGACTGAGCTAATTCTGGTGTCTGGCAAATCCCTTTCCTTATCTTTACCTTCTCTCTCCTCTTCCTTCCTTCCCCCCCTTGCCTCCTTTCGCTCCTAGAATCCCAGTCCTTCTCAATACTTTCATTATGATTTAGCTTGACACTATCTGAAGCAAAATGGCTTGATTTTGTTCTCTAAATATTACTGGTTTGATACTAAAGAGTATCTTTTTTTTTTCTTTAGACCTCCTGATTCTAAGCCAATGAGGCCTGTGAGAAAGAGGCCAGCTCCAGAGGACTTCTTAGGAAAAGGACCAAACAAAAAAATCCTTATGGGGAAGTATGTTGGATTTTTTTTCATTACAGGGTTGGCTAGTTGTTTTGGGTATTTTTGCAGGGCTTTTTGCCACTGGCCGTTTTTCTACTCAGTAATGTTCAAACTTCCCCACTTTGAAACTGCAGGAAAGAACAGCCCAGGGGCTATGTCATTCTTTCAAAACGTGCAGTAGGCTTCCCTTCCTTATAGTCATCCCTTGTAGATCTCTTTTAAATAGTTGGTAAGTTACAGGCAGAAAATCGGTGGCTTGTACTTGTTGGATCAGTCTTTATACTTTTGTCCTCTTTTTTTTTTTTTTTGCTTAAAATGTATCTGTGCCATGGGTTTTAAAATAACACCCACTAGTATTTTATGCCTGGGGCAAAGAATTCTTCTTGATATGTCGTCTCTAATAAAAGTGCCATGTTTCGTATGATACTAAATGCTGCATTTTTGCACTCCCTTCTTTAGGATAAACGGTAGTCTTTTCATTGTAACGGTTCACCTAACCTAGATGTGGAAACTTTGACCTTGTCTGCAGCTTCAAGACCTTGCACTGAGTATTTAGTAAAATGTCCCTTCTGAAAAAGAAAGTGATAAACTGTTTCATTTATCAAAACAAAATCGCCTGACCTTAGCTAGTTTGGAAAGTGAGAGTTTATTACTGTTTCTGACTACAGATCAGCAAGAGATTATAATAGAAATTTAATACATATTTTTCCTAATTTGCAACGTCAGGTAAGATTTGTCACTTCTGGTAGTTCCTAATGTGTACGTATCAAAAGGTTTATATGGTATGCTTTATTATAAATGCGCTGGGGTGAGAATTTTTGTAGCATTGTTTTCTGTGTCTGTCTTTGGTAAATGGTGGAATGTGGAATAACAGAATGATGAATGTGGAGTCTGATACGTGTTTATGCTTCTCTTCTCAGTGAGGAATTGACCCGCCTTTGGAATTTATGTCCTGATAACATGGAAGCTTGTAAATCTGAGAGCAGGTAGGGTAAAAAATGGTACATCATTGTCTAAAGCTAACTTTCAGCACTCTAATTACACACAAAATTATTAGAAAATTGCCATAAGGAAAGTATGTAATATGTTCTTATGCAGTATGCCGTTTCACTGTGTGTCTTGGGAGAGAGGTCGGTTGTATGAATCCGTCGTGAAATCTCCTTATTTTTCTTTACTAGTGTTTATGCTGTCAGTCATTTTCATTGCTTAGGCAAATAAAATCCAAGCTAGAAACCAGATGGAAACTCCAATTTTGTAGACCATAATTGTATAATTAATTACCGTACATAATAAAGGAAGATTGCCGAGTCTGGCTGTAATGAAGTTAGCATGTTGTTTGGCTATGATTTCAACCAGGCATGTGCTTTGAACAATACTAGATAAGAGGAAATTGGCTAGCAGGCATTGTTTCACTGCATACCGGATCTACTAGTGCTGCTGATGTAGAAAAATACAATTATTGGCTATCCCTTCTGTTTGCACAATTGTAGGAAATACTGAAAATGTGCTTTGCTATGTAACTTTCTATTTGTTAAAAATAGTGTAATCCCTTTTTATGCAGACGTGTTACATAGTATGAAAATTTGGAAAAGGAATGGGACAGTTCCCAAAGAGAACTTTGCTAGTAGTGACTGTAAGGGCTGGGTGCCAGGGAGAAGTGCTAGCTGGGCAAGTGTCCTGAGTGGAGGAATTGCCTTTCCGGGGGTTGAGAGCTCTGTGGAGGAAGTGCCCTCCTTTCTTATGAGGCCGGGATGTGTAGCAAGCCCTCTGGCAGGATACTTGCCTTTACTAGGCCATGGGCTAAAGGTGGAGTTGTGTTTGGAACCAAAGCTTTTGATTCCCTGTGCATGATTGTATTGTGCTGCAACTTCTTTAAATAAAAAAAACTGAAACTAAACAAATGGAGATAAACCAAGAAAATGCATGCTGTGGTAAAGAGGAAAGAGAAGATCCCAGGAGATCTGGATTCGGTTCCAAGTTTTATTATAGACTTTGTGACTGAATGTTGTCGCGTGACTAACTTTTTGCTTTGGTTCCTCATGTCTTCATTCAAATGGCATAATACTTCCTTCCCTGTCATCTTTTTGGATAGCTGTTCTGGGATAATATAGCAGGATTCAAATCAGAGGGGTTTTCAAGATGTTGGCTTTGGTTCCGGTAGTCAGTGATAATACTACACTTATACCTGCATGGGGCACAGCTTTCCTGAGCAAAATGTTTTTCAAAACAAAGTGAATTTATAGACCAGTGTGCCTCCCCTCCTGCCCCAGCTGAATACTAGGTTCCCTTGTAGAAGCAGATGTCTCTGTCAAACATTAGGTAGGAGAAATACAGATCATATGAGCTTGCTTTGCACCACTGATAACCTTGTCTCACAGTAACCTATGGCTCTTAAGTAATCTGTGTTTCTTGCCTGTAGTCTTCAAGCAGCAAACCGGCCTCATCATTGTGAATGTTGTTTCTGTTATTTTTTCACGTCATGGTTCCTTATGTACTGGTTTGAGTACCTTTCAGAAGCAACCCCTAGCTGTTCTAAGAGCAGAAACATCAGTCACCTTTTTAATATGTCCCCTATGAACCATAAATATTGTCTTTTAAATCACAGAAGAGTGGAGGTTGAAGGATACCTCTAGAGATCACCTAGTCCATCCCCGTGCTCAAAGCAGGGTCAACTGGAGCAAGTTGCCTGGGACCTTCTCCACTCAGGTTTTGAATGTCTCTCCAGAGTGGAAGTTCCACAGCCTTCCTGGCTAACCTGTTCCGGTGTTTGATCACCCTCACAGAAAAGTTGGGGGCTTTTTTCTGATGCTTAAGTGGAATTTCCTGTATTTCAATAACTTGTGCCAGCTGCTGCTCGTACTTTCAGTGAGTAGCATTGAGTCTGACTCCTTCTTCCTTACTGCCTCCATCAAGTGTTTACTGCCCCTGAGCCCTCTCTTCTCCAGGGTAAACAGTCCTAGCTCCCTCCACCTCTCCTTGGATGTCAGATGTTCCTGTCCATGTGCAGCTTTTTGCATAGACCCATGTCTCTTGTGCGGGGGAGACCACAACTGGACCCAGCACTCAAGATGTGTCTTGCCAGTGCTGAGTAGAAGTGGGGAAGGATCATCTCCCTTGACCTGTTGGCAACCTTCTTCCTAATGCAGCCCAGGATGATAATGGCTTTCTTTGCCTGAAGGGTGCACTGCTGGCTCACGTTCGTGGTATTGCTCACCAAGACCTTTTCTGCAAAGCTGCTTTCCAGCCGGTCAGTCCCCAGCCTGTACTGGTGCCTGGGGTTGTTCCTCCCTAGGGGCAGGACATTTCCCTTTGCTGAACTTCATGAGGTTCCTGTCAGACAGTTCCTCTGGTCTGTCGAGGTCCCTCTGAATGGAAGCACAGCCCTCTGTTCTTCCACTCCTCCCAGTTTTACATTGTCTGCAAACTTGCTGAGGATGCGCTCTGTCCCATCATCAGTAGGTCAATAATGAAGGTGCGAAATAGTACTGGCCCTAATAGGGAGCCTTGGCATATGCTAGTGGCAGGCTTCCAGCTGGACTTCATGCCACCGATCACATCTCTTTGAGCCCAGGAGTTCAGTTGCTTTTCAGTCCATTTCAAATAAATCAGTTTCTCCTGAGGCCTGTAGACTTTGGACTTGAATGTACTTTAACTGCAGTACCTTCAGCAGAAGGTGCAGGGATCACCATGGGGGGGAGGGGTGAAATGAACAGTTTGAGCCACTAAGATGGGATCATTAAGTACAACATTAAGTTGCCTAATATTTTTTTTTTCCCCCCCTTCTAAAATTAGTGGTTGTGAATGATTGAAATTGGGGAGTAATAGTAGTCTAGCTTTCTCTGGTAGCAGATGAAACTGAAGTGGGGTGGGGTAAAGAGGCCATGTTTTACTTGTCCTGTCAAGTTGCACAAAACTAACAACTGTTACAGACTCTTCAGAGCTTGCGAGCTGTGCGAGCGGCAGCATGTTTCTGACACAACCAGTCAGTTGGCGCAGGTATTCTTATGAAAGTCTCATTTCCTTATTGCCAGATTTCTTGTCTTATGTCCCATAGTCCTTTTCCGCCGGATGCTGTTGACAGTTGTTCATGTCACCTTTTTGGTATGGCAGGTTTACATATGTGCAATAGGCAGTGCCAGCAGCTGCTGGTACCCCTCAGTGGGTACGCGGTAACTGATTTCACAGCAGCGTGTATCAAACGGATTCTTTGCTTATTTGCAATTGTTACATTTGGGTAGGTTGGGCTTGGGGTGTTTTTCCTTCAGTGGATAAGCTTGAGATGTGTATAAAGGAACTGAAAACCAGCTATTTATTGTAGAGTAGATTGTGAGGAGTATTAAGCTCCTTATTTTATTTTTTAGGGAATATATGCCAACGTTGGAGGAGTTTTTTGAAGAAGCTATTGAACAAGCAGACCCTGAAAACATGGTTGAAAATAAGTATAAGTATGTCAATCTTTGTGTTTCACTTTATTTTGGATCTCTTTCATGTTTGGATTGTTAAAGAAAACAGACTGTTGTTTGCATTACTAATATCTGTGCAGGACTCCAGTAATGTACAAAAAAACTCATAAGTTTGGACAGAATTACGTTAATTAGTAAATGTCTGAGATCTTTTTCTGTGCTTTTAGAGATGCCAGGCTGTTACCAACCAAACTTGTATTTTATTATAGGGCTGTGAACAATTCTAATTATGGCTGGAGAGCGTTGAGACTTCTAGCACGCAGAAGTCCCCACTTCTTCCAGCCAACAAACCAACAATTCAAGAGTTTACCTGAATATCTAGAAAACATGGTAATCAAATTAGCCAAGGAGCTGCCTGTAAGTAATATTATTGTATAATAATAAATTCTGAATTCATTTGACTTCCTGCTTGTCTCTCTGCGGTCCATTTGGGGAGGGAGGGAGTGAAAAAAGAAAAAGGAAAAAGAAAAAGTTGTACACTACAGTAAAAATTGCAAATAAAATTGGTCTAATCCATGAAGATCCCAGTAACGCTAAATTGAATAACATTCACTAACCAAGTGAGTGCTGAGCTCTGCCTGTATTCTGTGAAGAAGCAGCTGTGGCAGTCCTGTGGGTAGGCAGGAATAGGTTTGTACCCAGCTTCTTGAGTTCCGTGGTGCGTGCAGACCACTTCTATTGAAGGTGTAGGCTGGTGTCGCGGCTCAGGAATATCAGTAGCTGTGGCTGCTGGCATGGCAGTAAAAGGGGCAGGGTGTGCAGCTGGAGATACTGTGCTAAGTGTTAGCAGAGCTTTACAGCAAGATTTTACCAGAGCTCTTCTGTCGGCTGCCTGACTTCTAAAATATGTAAAGAAAAATAGTCTTTGGAGCTGTAAATTTAAGGCGCTAACCCTTTGCATGTTCAACAGGACAAATTTGAGGCCAGAGAGGGGTTTTTCAGATCACTTTATACACGATGATAAGAGAGACTGGGAGTTGGGGAAGGGAGCGTTTTCTAAACCTTCGAGTTAGCACACAACACAGCAATTCCTTGTGGATATGAACCCGTGCTTCCATATTTGGGACCTTCCTTGTCTGTAATGTGAAGCCACTGAGGTGTAAAGGTTGGGTTGTAATATATAGCTGCTTTTGTTTGTTCAGCCATCAAAGTTAAATAGAAGCTAATAGCAATTCTAGAAAAAATACTGGGAGGGGGAAAGCTGTTTAATTATATTAAGGTATCACTTTATGCAATATTCCTGGTGGTACGCCTGTCAGGTACCAAAAGTTACAGCAAGAAACAAATACGTAGATGAGGGCTGTGATTGAAACGTAGGAAGAGAGGAAGCCTTTTGTTCATCTTGGCTGATCAATAGCTAAATCAGAGTGAAAGTTTGTTGTTTGCGTATTTGTTGGCCACCTTTAAGAAGTTTGAAAGTACAGAAAAATTTGAGGAACTCACGAGTAAGGAATAAAATTAGTGAAAAAGAATAATAACTTTAAAAAATGTTCATCAGTAGTGGTCTCAGAGAGAGTTGGTTGGTTTTTAGTGTTTTTAAAGGAAGTAATAAAGCTAGGTCTGTAATGCTTAGTTGTAGTTACTATGAAAAGGAGAGAATCCTGTGAAGTCAGTGGGTACTTCCATTAGGATTTTTAGTTAATACCGTGTTTCGTTGGAACACTTGTCACTGGTGGTTTGGATACAGGAGACTGAGGGGGGAGGTTAGTTCTCATATGGGATCATGTCAGGTTTTCCATTCTGACACACATTCCAGAGACCATCACAGAGCTGTAAAATTTCTCTTTAAACACAAAATTCATCCAGTGATGTTTAGTTCTCTCATTGTAGCCTCCTTCTGAAGAAATAAAAACAGGCGAAGATGAAGATGAGGAAGATAATGATGCTTTATTAAAGGAGAACAATGAAAGTAAGGTTTGCATGTTCTCAGTTTTTTTTTTAGTTTCTTGATGTGTATTGTAGAAGCGGTGTTTTAACACAGCTTCTGCTGAGGGTCACCAGTCCTGGTTACCCCAGTGCTTCTGACCTGAACCCGCCTTCGTACCAAAAAGTGCGGCCCTTTCAGGACACAGGGCGCTGGTAGCAGCCTCTCAGTCTTGTGGCCTGCAGTGCTGACAGCGTCCAACTTGTTGAAGTTGGTTTAGTGCTTTCATTAGGAGCCTCTTCCACCTTTGCTGCTCCATGGTCTGTGTTTACAGTGTTAGTAGGTGTTTAGAGCTAAAATGCCAGCATTGCTGTGTAAAAACCTACCCGAGGTTCCTCACCCCGCTTGCCTGTTCTTCCTGACCCTTAATTGCCTCCCTGTAGCCCTTGTTGGGGCAGGTAGTTGTGGGACTTTCAGAAGTGGATATAGTCCAGCTCTGGGATCTTTACTCCCTCGTCATTTAAAATATCTTAAAAGACAAAAGCAGCTCTGTGAGAAGAGCAACCTTCCTGACAAACCTCATCTCTTGTTCATTCCTCTCCATGAACCAGTCCTTACATTTTTGTCTCTTGCCTGTAACCCTGATGCTTTATGCTCCTACGTGTCCTTCCCTGTCTCCTGTGTCTGTGTTTCTGCCTTCTCCCATCCTGGTTCATGCCTTCATCTCGCAGCACTGTCTCCCTCGCCTGTTGTATGTCTGTGTGCCAGCTCCTGGATCTAGCACAGGCAGATGGGGTGTGCAGGGCATGGAAGTCACACACCAGACACCCCTGGCAATTTTGTTGAAAGATTTTTCTGTTAGAGGCCCACAGGTGGCTTCCCACTGTGAATCTCATCTCTTGTGTTGCCTTTTTCCATCCAGCACCTGCCCTTTTCCACAGTCTCCTTGCCGATCGCGGGGAAGTTCTCTCCTCTTCAGCTTAATGCTGTTTCACGGTGGTGAATTTACATCTTTCTTTAAATCTTGTCTTGAAGCAAAGGTGGGGGGAGCCGTGGTCCGCTACGCACCGTTGTGCTTAGAAATAAGGGAGGTGCTCTGAGTGCTTTTGTTTTGTTGCTCCCGATGTCCTATTCTTTCCCCTTGATGTAGTGAGTTTAGTTCAGACAAACGAGCGTGACTGGTAAGCGCTGGGGAGAGCTGAAGCTTCCACTCTGTGCCAACTGGCTCTTCAAGTGGCATGAAGGCGAGATATTTATTAAAAATGAAGAACATGATTAACTTCTATGCCAAAGTAATTCGGTCTTTAGGGTTTTTTCTTTAAAAGTGTGAAATAAACATAGGTGGTAAGCCAGATTGTGGACCATCAGAAGCTATAAATGTGCAAACCCACCTGTGTAATCACTGCAGCACTTGGCTTCTCGGCAGAACACAGTGTTCTGTGGGGTTTTTATCTTGATGCCAGAATGACAGAAAATTCCTTAAAGTACTGACTACATATTAAAGTTACAGTCCTATTCACACTCCTGCTGCTCATAGGGACATGAGGCTTTAATAATTCAATAAAAGGGAAGCAAATTGTTTTTTACTTGGGTTAACTCTGAGTAAAGTGGCTAAAATAAATCCAAAAGACAATTAAATGTTAAAGATCACTCTGTATTTTAATATTACAGTTGACTCATATTGAAGTCTGCCTGTCAAAATCCTTGTTTTCATCTGGAGGAGGCAGTTCTGGTGTACCAAAGGCTTTAGCAATTCTCTCCCAATCAAAGAAGAGATAACATAAAACCCAAGATTTTCTTTATCATGGGCAATAAGGGACATGGCTCTTGAAGCCCAGGTAATAGACCTGTAAAAATCCATCTGTAGGTGGATAGTAGGTTTTAACAACTAAAGGAAAGGTGTAAGTCAGTCTGGTAGTAAATAAAGGGGCGGTTTAAAATGGGGCAGGTGAGGGAAGATTTACTTGCAGTACCTGGGGACATTCCCTCTGGCTCACTGCTCTTTTTTTTTTTTTTTGCTTTTTTTTTTCCCCAGGTCCAGAGGTACAACGGGACAAAGCCATGACGGGCGAACAAATCGAGTCATTTGCTAACAGGCTTGGGGAGCAATGGAAGGCCTTGGCCCCTTACTTGGAAATGAAGGATTCTGACATCCGGCAGATCGAGTCGGACAGCGAGGACATGAAGATGAGAGCGAAGCAGCTGCTGGTGGCCTGGCAGGATCAGGAGGGTGCACACGCAACCCCCGAGAATCTGATTACCGCCCTGAACAAAGCCGGGCTGAGCGACCTTGCGGAAAGCCTGACCAATGACACGGAAAGCAGCAGCTAACGCGAGTCAGAGGCCAGCTCCTCCTTTGGTTTTGGTGGCTGTAGTCGTCTTCGTTGTTGTTAATTGTGACTGTCTGTTGTTGTTGTTGATAGGTCGCAGGTTTTTGATAGGTATTTTATGTTCAATAAATGATAAAATTTTGTAATAATATTGCTCAGTTTTCCAGATTTCTGGAGAAAAGAATTACTCATCCCAATCCAGAAACAGGGAGCTTCATCTTGGATGGTGGGAATGTAAAAGGGAGTCTGGAGGGTGAAGGCAGCTCTGCGCAGGCTGCAGCAGGAAGGTTTGGCAGCGGCAGAGCTCGGGTCATTCTCACTGGACAGAGCAGTTGATCGTCTCCGCAACTGCCCGATCGTCTCCGCAACTGCCCGCTGCGTCTCTGGTTTCTCAGGGCACAGGGAGGTGTGAAGGACTTACTTACAAGGCAGTGGGGAGAGCTATAGCCCATCAAAACGTACCTGTTTGTTTGTTTGCAAGTGATTCAGCTTTGAGAAAATACTAGTGTTGCGATGGAGCTCCAGGTTGTCAAATTCACTGTCGGTGAAGAACTGCTGCAGTCAGCCTGCTCTCCTGAAGAACTGGTTCTCTCCAGGCAGCGCCAGTCAATAACCGGGGCCAGGGGAAGGGGGGGGTGTTATGCTCATTTTTATTAGTAATTATTAACATTAGTCTCTGTAGGCTATGCAGGAACTCGCCAAGTCATGATAAACAAGGTAATTTTTATTGTCCCAGTTCACTGTGAATTGGTTTTATTTTAGGGATATCGCTCTCTGTAGATGGGCACAAGGTGTTGTGAGGCACTTTTGTGGCAATGGTGCAACTGCAGCTTGTTTTGTGGCCATTTCTTGTAGAACTTGTGTCATTCAGTGAAATCTCTAGTTGCTGAGTGTTTGGAAAACTAGATACCCCAGAATTCTTCTCTGCAGAGTATGGTTTCAGTTATTAAATCAATCATACCTGTGGATTTTCATGGTGGTTTGCTACCAGCTCAGAGGCCGGCTCTGTTGATGAGAGCTTTGGATTTAATGTTATGAGCAACTTCATTATTGAGTCGGTAGGGGCTGATCTATGGGCAAGTTTTTGGAAATATTACGGCCCAAGTCTTGCCTCCTGCTGCAGGTACAAGGGGGTAGAAGGTGTGAACTACGAGGATTGCAGCTGATGAAGGGATGAGCGCACTGTGAAGTGAGGGGGTGGGGGGAGGACCCACAGCTCTTGCCCCCAGCCTGCCTGCCACCTTGAGGCTGGGAGAGCTGGGGCTGAGGAAGGCCCCAAGGAAGGTGACTGAAGGAAGCCACCTCCAGTGAGTTATAGTCTTGATGCTTCAGCCATGAACCATCACTTCAGCACTCGTGTTGAAGGCGTGGGGCTTGGCCACTGAGCTGTCCCCCCAGTTTAGCTTTGATCCCTTTCTCTGACCTGGCAGGAGCAGAGCCCTGTGTCATTTTGTGCATGGAGGAGTGCAGGCTTACTATTTTTTTTCTGCATCATGTGACAAGTATGACCTCATCAAAATGTGACAGCACTTCAAAGTAGACCCACCTGGGAGCAATCCCGACTGTGAGGATGCCTGTCACTGATTCAAGCCCCCAGGCCTACATAAAGGGTTTGACAGACCTGGAATAATCTCCGCTAAAAATGGAGGCTTGTAGACCCCAGCGGCAAGTGCTGCTTCTACAGGGTTTTCAGCATCCTGTGTGTTAGTTACTGAGTGTATCTTGTCCCACGGAGACAACTTGTAGCGCAGTTGCCAGATGTGATAAATGCACACATCTCAAAATTAGGAAAAAGCAAGAGCAGCAGAAAAACGGGGCAGAACGCTTTACGGGAAGGGAAAATAGTTAACTTTTTTTGAGCCTTTAAGCATCATGCAACTCTTTTAAAATATGCCCTTAGGCCTTTGGGGTGCTCCCCAGGGAAGCTGTGTGGTGAAGGCAGCAGCGCAATGACCAGCAACGCGAGCTGTAAGGCAGAGAAACCACCTGGGGAGGCCATAGCTGAAGCCCGTGTCCCCAAGGGAGGGTGAAAGAGGGGTCCCTTCTGAGCGAGGCACACACAGTTAAACTCACCACACAGCCACTGTTAATGAAGACACAACTGAAGGTATTTCATATGAAGGTGGACGGGTATAGATACAGCACATCATTAAAAATCAGGTCCTCCACACAGAGGCTGTTCTGTTGATGGCCTACTGCTTTTCTGGCTGTAGCCAACACTGAAATACTTTTTACGGCAGCCTCCCACTAGCACACAGCTACTGTATTCCTGTGGGAAGGAACAGAAGTTACTGTAAGTAAGCAAAGCCCAGTTTTGCAGCCACCATGAGAGACTTATCTATTGAGTAAAGAATAGAAGGACAGGAGAGAAATACCTACAGCTTAAAAAAAAAAAAAGTGGCTTTATTACATGACTGCTTTGAGACATTCATCAGTGGTGGCCCAAGAAGCGAAACCAGAGACATACTAAACTACACTAGCGAGACATGAACTTTTTTTTTAATGGAGACACATCATTGATCACAATTTATTTTAAAATCATGAGATGCCAGCAACAGAACAGATTGAGTCAGCAGGTCAGGCTGGACAAATACTTGGTTGATTGTAGCCGTGGTTGGTGGCTGTGGGCAGCAGCACTGAGTTACGCAACAAGGCAACAGTTTCTCTTCCGCCTTCCTGACAAAGCTGCCAGGTAAGGCAAAGGATGGACAGCTACTGAACGGTGGTATAAACCATGCAAGAGTAACAAGTGTGAGAATAGGTGTGTAATAAATACTTGATGACATTAGAGAGGGAGAGTGGGGCTGGGGGGAGAGGCTCATTTAAAAAAAATCTTCTGCAAGACATTAAAGCTATTTTAAGTATTGTCACCACTGCAGTGGGCAGTCCAGTCCAGTAGCGACTAATTGGTACATGGATCCATTTTAAAACAATATCCCTCTTCACGTGAAAAGGTCTGAACAAATTATTTCTCCGCTTGCTAAAGCTCTGGGGTTAAAGAAGTGATCAGTAATCAACATTTATTTCACACCTAGGCAGAATGACTAAAACTGAAGACTACTGTTCAGCTTCATCTTCAATTACTTCAATTCTGCGTGGCCCGTAGAGTAGAACATAAGCTATATGCCAGTCTCCACCCCCAGATAACCTCAAAATATCTTCAGGTGTAACAATGCTGACTTTGTCATCATCAAACTTAATCCACTCATCTGAAAGAAAAACAAGAGGATTATTTGTAATTTAGGTAAGTAAAAATCTAAGTGTGCTTAACAGCCCCTTAACTGAAAGAAGCTGTGAAGGATGGGTAACAGTGCTACAATTTATTTTTTTTTTTACCTTGTTTCCTTTTAACCCAAGATACATAATGGCCAGAGGAACTTGATCTGCCTTGATGTGTTAGCACTGCCTGCAGGTCATAATAGCCGCAATTATTAGAACCAATATCTGAAGAAAGAGGGGGAAAAGAGAGTTACGTAAGTCTTATGTGAACAGTTTTAGCATTTTTAACAGCACGTAGACCAAAGATGCGTTAGCCCCGACGGCAGCACTGTAGCTGTGTAACACCCCATTTACAGCATGGTTCTAAGTCACTACGAACTAAAAGCAGGGGCTTTCAGCCAGGATAGCCCCTCAGGGAACTGGGAATGTTGTCCACTTTCAGGACATAACTATGTATCCTGGATGTAATGCAAATGCAGTAAGATGAAAGCATTAAAACGATGATGCGTGGTCAGTAAAGCTTCTGGACAGGTTCAGCCAATACTTCCTTCAAGTGCCAGCTGCAGTCTGCGTTCAGGGCAAGCCATGAAACAGCCGGGGCTGCTGCGCTGAGCATGGGCTGCACAGCGACGCTGCCGAGAATACTCAGGTACAGCAGATCAACTACTCTGCAGTTAGTTCAATTACACTATTCAACTTTGCAATGAAAAAAAAAAAAAAAAAAAAAGGCTAATTCCAAATGTACCGAGAAGGGTGTTACAGTCCCCAACGTGTCTTTACTGCATTTCACAGCATTCCCGACGATCCTCTTTTCACTGTCCTCTCAAGCTAGTCAACGCACCCTACCACTTTCTCACGTAATGCATCACACACAAGCCTCAGGAAGCACCCAATGATGACAATTTGGGTAAACAGAACCTCCAAAATACCTTCTGCACAGTGTCCTCAACAGAAGGATGAATGCTTAGGACATTCAAGCTCTAAGCCCCTCAAAATTAGCAACACTAGCATCACCACAGCAGTTTTAAAAGTCCGATTTAAGTTTTTGTTTTGATTTCAATGACAAGGAAGCCTACATTGCACATCACATGCAAATGTCTTTCAATGTGCATGTCTTTAGTATCATCCACTTGTCAGATGGATGACAATTATGCCTTTGACTGTCTCAACAGCATTTTGACTTGCCTAATCTTTCGATTTCTTAAATTTCTGTCAGTTTCTGAAGATTAACTTTCAACGGCATTAAAAATAACCAGGGTTCTCAAAATATTCCTGCCACCAAGTCCACTTAAACATGAGTAAATAGAAAGTTACTTTAAAATAGATTTACTTCCCTGTACTCACCATCAGGAAAAGAAAATGGTTCATATTTAACTTCTTTCTGTGCACCATCACTTTTACTGGACTAAAGAAGAGAATATGCTGAATTAATGTGGAATGGTTTTGAGAAAGCTTTAGCACAATCCTATCAAATACCAACTGTCCATCAATTTAAAGACATTTCTAAGCCTAAACTTTTTTTGTTGAACTTGAAACAAGTTACATTACCGTATTTCTAGCTGGACATCCAAAAGCCTTATCTAAACAAGACCGCTTTTTAAGGCAAATACATAACCATTTTAGCACATAGTGCCTAGACTGTTTACCCACCAGATTTACAGGTTTGGAGCAAGAAAACAATTCTGCAGTTAAAGATTTTATTCCTTGTTAGAGACTTGCTAGCAGCGGAAGTGGCAACAAGAAAATACCAGAGACAGGCTCTAAGCACCAATACATCATTTTAAAATACCACTCTTTCCTTGCTCCTAACCGCATAAAAAGAGATGCGACCCATATTCAACTGTTTAAATGAAACTGCTAGGAGTTAGGCCAGGAAAAGAGCAGCAAACTTTAAAAAAATTGGCCAAAACACTAGAGTTTTAGCTTATTTATTTTTTTGTCTTTGTTAAAGAAAGGCAAGTCAGTTTTAGAGTACGTAGACAGGGTAGGAGATGAAATCATTTACCAAGTTTTTAGAGTACAGTCTTTTAGCTCACTAGTATGTATATTCTGAATTGTATCAGTCAGACACGTAATACTCCCTTGTACAACCCTTTCCAGTGGTGAGCAGAAAATAGCTACCTCTACTCCACCGAACAGTGACCTGCCAGCAAGTAATAATGTTTGAAGAGAATCATTTTGTGTCATTCACAGAAAACCTTTAGGCATAATACCAGTAAGCAGAAACACTACATTTTAATACATTTTGAAATAAAAATCTAAGCAACACCTTTGTCTACAGCATTTAACATTTCTCATACCAAAGCAGATAGTGTATTTTCATTAACATACACAAAGTTTGAATCCTAAATAAGAAAACAATACTTTTAAGGAAGTCAAGTCTTTTCTAGTCCTTACTGGTATCCCAATTTCACATGTATGACTTATTTAATCCAAACATCCTTTAAGACTTACATTCTTTGGCTGTTGATTTACTTTTTTGTCTTCTAGATCTTTGAATTTTGATCGATAAGAAACCATTTTTTCCTGAAGGTCTGGAGTACATAGCTCATAGACATCCAACATAAGAGGAAATTTAACATCCTAGGAAGTAAAAAGCATAAAGATTATTAGCATAATGTGGTACTCCACATTACAACATTCTCCCACGGGAAGACAACACCAAGTCCAATTAAATGCAACTCTCATCGCATTTATCACAGCCTGATCTACGGAAATGTTGCTGACAGTACTTACCTAAAGGGCCACAATACTTTCACAGAAGAATGTCTGATTCAGTATAAACAAACCACCACAAATTAGTACATTCAGTATAAATATTTAGATTCTTTATTATCAGCTGTCATACTTTTATACTGTGGAAATACCTATGCAGGCCTAAGAAAAAAAAAATGCATGTGGAACAACTGTATGCTTACAAAAATGTCAATTTGTGTTATCCAAACAATATTCTAAAATAGTTAACGTGTGCCTTCAATCTTTATTCCTTTGCTTGTCTTGTAAGGATCAGGCATCATCTACCACGATGCTCCCTGGGCAGCCTAAGAGGTCTGCCAGCCAAGGCCAACAGAAAGCAAAACCGGAACATTGCGCTGTTTGCAGCTGGTTCCTGCATTTGTCAATCAGAAAGCCAGACAATTAAAATAACTAATACAGGAAGCGTTTGTTAGCATTAACATCTCTCATCAACTTTAGAACACTGTCCAGTGACGGAAAGCATGGCCCTCTCCTTAACTGAACATTCTCCTCTGAACCACTGGCAAAGAGAGACCCAAAAGCATCCTAACAGTACTGGAGTAAATTCACTCCTGTCCCTTATCTCCTCGCCCCATCTATTTTGGTAGTATAGTTTGCCACACATCATCACAACTGGGAACAAAGCTGTGTACGTAAGCAAAGAAATTGCACTGTTAATATTTTTAAATGCAATTTAAAAGCAAACAATTTAGTAAACAGCCTTCAAGTATTAGTTGTCACCTATAATAAAAACTCACTGAAAAGCATAAAGAGGAATTAAACATCAATATGCAGAAAACTTACCTTAAGAACTTTGGCATTCACAGATTCTTTCTCTTTGTAAAAAAATCTGACCATCTGAATAGTCAGGTACGCTGGCAAGCGACTAATTTTAGACTATAAAAAAAAAATTTAGAAAAAGCTATTACTTTAGATATTCACAGATGTTTTATACCTTAAACACGGCTCATCCTTAATTACAGGCTATTCTGGGAATGTATTTGTACACAAACACATAGGAGTATAGTAATGCCTCCTTTGAAGCTCTGTATAGTACTGCACTCAAAGAAATAATTTTCAACTGGTCTTAAATTTCTTGGAATTGACAACAGTTAAAAGAATCACAAAGAGAGCAACAAAAGTACTACTCACAGATTTGATATAGAGTGCATTTCTCTGCAGCGTTGGGGAGAGTTTGGTGATTTCCTCTTGAAGACGCTGTTGAAAAAAAAAAAGGTAATTAACACATACATTCATCAGTACAGATAAACAAGCCACAAAACTGAATCTTATTCTGCCAGTCTGTTCTGTTGCTATCAGCCACATGCAATTCCGAAAAGACCATCCCCATTCCTTTTCTCAGCTCCAGGCTCATTCCTGAGCCCTGACAATACAAAGTGAGTAAAACTTGCAACTGGATTTGGTTACGAATGTGTCATGCCATGCTTGGAACACAACTAAGGAAAATCTGAAGTTTCTTGTGACAGGAATATTTGCACATTTCTCAACTCTCAGTCCAAAGCAGAGCGCTGCATGTAAGGAGACAGGTGGTGATACTCTGCTTCCAGGACCTTTCCAAATTTGGAAAGACTGGCCTGGTTGTTAGTGCTGTGACTCTCTTACTAGAGGCAATCCGGCGTAAGAATTCTAGAAGACCTTTTTTGACCTGAAAAGCGAGGTTTCTTTTCTCATAATCTTTCTAATTTGTGAGCATTAACTATTTTATCTTACTTTTCCTTCTAGATTATGTCAAAAAAGAAAAAGCAGACACAAAGGTTATCTGAGAACCATGCAACTTGGTCCAGTCCTGTACAAATCAGATCACTGCTCCCATCCCTGCTCTTATACAAATACTCTGCAAGAGCAGTTACTACAAAAGTTTTGTAGTAGCTCCTCTCCTTGCTCCTTCAGATTCTCCAAAAAACCCTGAAAACTTAGAAATATATAAATAAAAAGCACAGACTACTTTAAGAAATTCTATTTAAATAAACAGTTTAAAGATGATGTTGTGTCACGAAAAATAACACCCCCTTCAAAATCTGCAGAATTAAATTTAAGTTTAATTGTTCTATCACCTGTTGGGGTTTTTTTTCTTAGAAACTAAAATGCCACCCTATTTTAAAATCGACTTTTTGGGGAACCATTTCCAGCATGCTTAAATCATGATACTGCTCAGTTTGAAGGGAAAGGCAGCTGAATTGGCTTGCACTTGGTTACCTGCACGGGGAAGACCACATCAGGGTCAACAAAACACTCTGCTGAAGTCTGCTTTACATTAATGTACAATTCATTTTCACTGCCATCTTCCCATTGAACAGCAAAAAAAAAAAAAAAAAAAAAAATCTTGGAACTTTATAAAACTTGGACAGTAGATGTCAATTCCAAGTCATAGATTAAAAACACAGGTCATTTAGAATTTCAATTAAATAAAAGTTGCAATTGCTTACCAATTTTAGTCCTGTAAACAGATATTTCACTTCTTGATTGATAAAGCAGCTAAGCTGAAGCAGATTCTCCTTTCCTTTAGTTACTTCCTCTTCTTCAGCTTCTGTACATTTCATGCTTCACAAAATTAAGGAAAACGATCATGCACCAAGAGCTGAACTACGACTCTAGTGAAAACAACATGCTGAACAGCATGGCAATTTAAGATAATCCTGTGCTTGTACATCAATAGTACTTTTACTTTTCGCAGCATAAAAAAGAAGATCTGAAACAGCCCTTCCTTCTAACCAATCTGTTCCTTCGTGTCTGATGACAAGCGGTAGCTGAGGCACACAGCATACCAAAAAAAGCAAAATCGCCATTTAAGCTTGTGAGGCCTGCTTTATTCTTTCTTCTCCCCCCACCCCCAACCCCCAGGACACAGACCATGCTAACTGGCTGCCAAGAGCAAGTTATGAAGCCCTCCTGCAACATTATGCTCCATTGTTGTTTACAATTAATAAAGTTCTACTCCTGCTGCTGGCCAGACTTCCCATTTCTTTCACCATGCACAGCCTCGTTTCCCTGCGTTGTATCTGTCCCCTTCACTGAAAATGAGTCAATTTCTTCAGCATTTTCTACATATTCTTACAATCATTCTGTCCAACCTCTACTTTTTCATACTTTTACCCCAATACTTTTCTTTCATCCGCTTCCTTCCAACTAGGTATTTTTCTGTCTGCATCTATTCTACAAATGCTGCCATAATCACACTTGGAAGGCTTGCAACACAACTTTTCTATCAAGCATCTTCCTCCTGCCATCATTCCTCTTAGCTAGCTACTCATTCTGCTCCTCCCAACTATTTCAGGGATAACAAGCATCACAATACAGGGAGAGAGATGCCTGACTCTTACCTTAAAAAAGACCTTTGACTCTAATTACGACCAAGCTATGAGATACAGTACCTCATCTAAGGGGATGTTTCCTTATTTCAGATGAGCAAAATGCACAGTATAGTTCTTTTTAAAAGTAGTGGTCAGTTTCATGACAGTCAGGATTTCAAGGTGAAGTGAGAAAAGAGTAACACTTGGCGTAAGATGTGTGCCCCATGCGGTTATATGCTTTTTGTTCTTGCTATAAAAAAAAGCTACTAGGAAGTTGTCAACTGAATTAGTTTCTTACTCATCTACCAGCGTGCATCTAATTTATTTTATAAAAAACCAAACCAAATCAATCAAGTGATCTTTTGTGCACATTTAGTATGTGAAGTATATCAACAACACTCTCTTACAAGCCAAAAAAAGGCTATTTAGGACGATAATTACTTTTATTTGGATAAAATATATCACCATCCATGAAGTAGATAACTAGCAATCTTGCCTGGGGATCTGCTTTATTCTTTCTGGTATTTAAATTCAGGGGGAGGAAATCTGGTATTTAAATTCAGTGGTTTTTTTCCTGTAAGTTTCCACTACCATTCTTCTTCCCCACATCATCCCCTCTCTCAAAGCATATCCAGTCTTAACTTTATAACTTCTGTGTACTCCTGCAATACATCATTCCCTCTTTTCCCCAACACACACCTTTATTTTCTATATTATTCTGAACAATGCTTTTCATCCTCCCTGCACTCAACACCTAAGTGTGAAATTATTATCATTCTTTATGTCTTGCCTTAGTCTTTAGGATACGCTGTTTCAAATTCAATACTGAAGAACTGATCAATTAAACTCTTCTTTTTAGAAGATGCTGCTGTTGCTCCAGAGTCTGTCTGTAAAAGAAATTCTCTTATGATGCAACTTTAAATAGCATGTAATGACAGTCAAAAATAACCCATTTATTTAAATTCTTTAAAGCCTATTCCTTCACCTTTCTATAGGTGCATTTTCTTATAGTCAGTCAATTTCCTGACACAGAATAAAAGTATAAAAGTTTCAAACCAAATGCATTTATAGCATGCTGTTAAAGCCACCTCAAAGCATATTAGCAAGCAAGATTTCAATCAGAAAGTCACACCTCCCTGCCCCTCAACTTAAACCTGTCTTTAAAATTCTATCAGATTTTTGCCACGGCCAAGACTCTCCAGAGGAGTTTACAAAGAAGAGAGTTGGTCTGGTAAAGTCTACTTAAAGTTTTTCCCAGCAGGTCAATTAAGCTAGTTGTCTGTTTGAAACAGCATTCTTGTAGCCAAGTAGCAGACTTTTTTCAGAAAAGAAGCTCTTCTGTGCTAAATTCACAGGCTATCGGGGCCAGCTGCTGCATACTCATAGTCACTGCCACCCTGCTCCAACACATGCCTTACAAAGCCCAAAGGGAAAGCATTCCAACAGTAGACTCCACAGCACAGCTGACATGACATAGGCAGTAGCATTATGCTGATGGGACACATCAGAAAGCAATTTCACTTACTGGACTATAGACACATGTTAAAGAACTCACAACACATACAATCCTTACCAAAAAAATATGTGAATCACAATAATATAAATCCTAACTCTGGTTAGAGTAAGACTACAATTACCTCCATAACTGTATCACCTTCTATGCCTTCCAGCTTCTGCTGTAGGACTCTCATCATCTGCACCCAGCACTCATTGGCATCCTAGGAAGGGAACAGAACGTTAAATCTGACTAGCAGCATTAAAACTTAGCAATATTAAACCCTTCAATCTGTACACTATACAACCAAACGTAAGGATTGCTTAGCTAAGAGTTTCTCCCTATTCCACCATACCTTTTCAGAGCTAATACTTGATATTATATCCAACTTTTCTACATGATACAAAAGCAAACACTTTACTGGGATACATTATTTTCACAGGAGAAGGGAAGTTTTAAAATATTCTTGTTCTCAACTTCCAACACGCTACAGAGTTTTCAAACAAAAAGCTAATCATCAGTCTTTACCTGTTGAAGGTACTGGCCTTGATCGCCTTTCTCTGCAAACTGTGGGAAGGCCATATGTAAAAACTGCAGGAGAATGATAGGTGGGATACTGGAGGAAGTTTTATCCATGGAATCAAACAAGTCTCTAAGAGCTTGAAGAAAAAGTAAGTGAATGCTTTGAGAAGTGGAAAAACAATTCAAACATGGCAGGAAGTTTAAAAAGAATAATGAAACAGCAGCAACATTTAAAGACAGATCATTTAACAGTGTCCAATTTGATCTTTCCAGTGCAGGACTGAATTTTCCAGGTGGTATAACAGGTGCACCTAAGATCACATTTGTGAACATGACTTTGCAAGCGTAAAGATGACAATTCTGAGAGTTTGGCACAGTGTGGCACATAGTGCCTTGTCTTTCCTGGCTGATAACAGAAGGAAAAAAAAACCAAACAAACAAACAAATTTTTGAGCAGTTAAGATTTCATTTGAAATACATCTGAGGAGCAATATTTTCACAAGAGGACTACACCTAGAGAAACCAAAAAGCATTCGCAATCTATCCTCTAGAGGAGCTTAAGTTTCACCAACTACTGGGAAAAAAACTTTCATTTTTCCCAACTAAAATATCTAGAAAATACTCATGCTTAATTTAAGACCCAGGAAAACAAGTAAGTGTTTGCATACGTGCAGACAGTTCATAACTATGTGCAATTCGATGAATGCTACTGATTGCATGACAATACACATGGCTTTCTTTTTTGCTCTAGACACACTACTATATATGTCTTATCTGCCCAGGTTACTGCATTTTAAATGCACAAATCACTTCAGAGATACCTGTTAATCCTCACAACAACCCTGTGAGGTAGGCAACAGTCTGCATGGTCGCTAATTTACAAGTGGAGAGACTAACAAATGATACTCTTGAACAAGTGAATATAGGCAATATTACAAGGAACCAAGGTCAGTTGCTCCCTCTCTTTTAAGAAATATCTCCACTGACCTTGGTAAGAGGGACAACTGATATGACACAGCAATTAAAAAAAATGCCATAAGTGTCATGCAGGAGTTCTTGACCAGCTCAGCACCAAAGAATTAACTATGAATTACTTAAACTATTACGATTCCTAAAAAGCAGAGCTGTCACCTTAAAAAGAAAACAAGGGACACAAAGTAAAGGCAGTGAAAAGGGGAGGGGCAGGCATGGTTGTATAGAGTAACCATTGAACTTACCACCCCAAAATTCGATCAGCAGGCATACCCACAAACTGGACCTTTCCTTCCTTATATTGTTTTGTTTTTCCTTAAATGGACTGGTAGAAATCCCAGTGTCCTGGCCCAGCATCTTAGTGGGGCAATGAAATAGAGTAAAAAAAGAAAAAGTGGACAAGTAGTACCCTTGTTCAAGTGTAAGGGGTCTAACTAGAATTCTAGTTAGAACTTGGAGATACGGGGCCATCGTGAGCTCTCACATCGTGAGCACCCAGATCACCACAACAAAGACTAACTTTCCTTCTGAAGACACTACTTTCTATTTCAGTTATGAAATCTGGATCCTTAGGGTAAAGGCTAAGACCACTGATACAGCACCAGCTACCACCTTAACAATAGTGCTTAGCCATCACCTTAAAAAAATAACATAACATATATTCTAGGAGTATGGAATTAGCCTACCATTAAGTGAAACAAAGAATTGTGCACTAAAATATTTCTACACAAAATGATGAAATCAACAGATGGATGGAGTCTGCTTTAGGAAGTTCCAATTACTTTATGCCTACATGCAAAACAGTTAAGAGATACAAATGATTTCTATCTAAGCCTAAAGCACAACTGAATATATTTTTCCTAGCGTGCAATTAGGTAATATGCAGAGATGTATGCTTTGCAGCCACGGTCAGAATAGCCTTTAAAGATATTAATGACAGAGCAAAATGAATCATCCAGTGCTAGCCGATCTGAAATTCCTAAGGCATATGCACTAAAGAAAAATATGCAGTGCTCTAACTGCAATCTTCATCTGCAGTTAGCAGGAAATCACACACTAGCCTAAAACCCTGAGTTCTACTCTAAACACCAACCTGCAGTAATGTATTGAGCAGAGGCCATTTCTCCTGAAGCTCTTAAGGCACCACCATACCTAAAAGAGAAGAAAAATAATTTGTATGCAATTAAACACAATCAAGAAGAGCAGTCAGGTTTTTTTTAAAATCACAAAGCAGGCAGGAGCTAAATTTATTTAAGTGTATCAAAAGAAATCAATCACCAAAACAGAAGTAACTGAAGGTAAGATTTACTCATCCTCATCTCAAAGTCTCAGCTATTTCGCAAGTGCTGCATGGAAGCAGAGGAAAACTGGAATCCTTGAGACAATAAATAAATGCAGACTGAGAAGTCTGGATACATCACTGCTGCTTACCTAATCCACTTGCCTCAAAGACTCAACCTATTTTTAAAGAAACTGAGAAAAAGTTTGAATACTAGCTACCCCATTTATGAAACATTTGGCATAGCTTCACATTTGCCACACATGGAAAAAACGACCTTCAAGGATAGATGGCAGATAAAATGCACAGAGACAGAGGGCAGGCTTGCTTCCTCTCTCCACAGCAGAAGCAAAACCACGAGAGGTGAGACATTTTTCTTGAGAAGGTATTTCCTACACAGAAAAAGTACAGGAGTCCACTCGTATTACTAGAACTTACCATTCTTTGAATGATTTCTTAACTTACTAGCTGCCCGAGGAACAGATGGCCTCCTCAAAACATATAAGCATTCAAGCAAAAGGAAGGTCTCATGCGTTCTTTAGCCTCAGACTGAACTTTAAGAATTCTGCCCACTGCTAGATGACGAGCGGGAAACTTTCCCCCGTCATGCTACAAAACAGGGCGTACCCTTGCAGAGATCAATGGAGCGGCTGGTGAGAAATGAAGCATAATAGTAAGCTTTCCCATTTGAGTCCTTTCACCTCTTTCCCACTGCCCTTCAATGCTGTCATCAAGCAGGGAAGACCAAATAAAGGCTGAGTCTCCAGGGGAAAACAGAGCGGCTGCCTGTGAATCTGACTTCCCACAGACAATAAGGCCACATCTTGTATTGCTGTTTTATAGGGTACATTTTGACATTTGGTATGTTAAATTTGTCAAATACTCTGATTCAGTGCAGTAACTCTGAGTCCTTTACATGGAAATAAATGGCCTTTCCTAAAATGATAACACTGAAAACCAAGAAAAAGCTTTAAAACAGAGTTTCTGTACTTCACAAATAGTTCTCAGTGCTAAATAATTCAAGTTCACCTCCCAGTAGAATGAAGAAAAATTTATAAGTACTTAAATACTGCGTGTTTACAGTAATCTAGAATATCCAGTTGGGTACCAAGGTTATCAAGAAAGTAGTGTATTTTAAAGGAATTAACTAAACCCTAAGATGGCAACGCTCTACCTAATCCTCACATTTTTAAAATACTGATGGTTTTCTCATTTTAACTTATCTGGAGGACAAATTCAGGCTCACATTGCCATATATTCCTTTTTCCTTCTGATCTTCAGAATTTTCAAGTTTCTCATAGATTCCTCACCAAAAAACCCAGCCATTTTCACATTTCAGTCCAGAATAACACACACACACACACACACAAAAACTGAACAAAAACAGCAAATAAAAAAAAACCCAGAAAATTTATTCTACAATCAGAACAAATGAAACAAATTCCATAAGGGCATGTCTTCTGTTCCCTATGCATCCAAAAGGCAGTAACTCCAGGTTATTCCAGTTTGCCACCACAGAAACACCCATGGTCCTATCTCAGAGCTTCCTGCTGTACCTCCCAGTACCAAATGTCAATTACGTCAGAATTTCATAGCTGAAAACACATTGTGCAATAAAGCCACTGAAAAAAAAATATTCCTCAAAGGAACATGACTCCCGTGCAATTCTTTTTTACAGAACAAGACCGTACAAACTAACACCAGAAAACAGGGTTAGGAGTTCAGAAGCTTGTTTAAGCTTTTTAAACATGTCTTGATAGGAACTATTTTTTTAGCTAGGCAAAACACATTCTCTCCACTAAAAGCCAGTTCCAACAAATACATAGTCTTAAGTTCTTTAAAAAATACAGACTAACATAGCCATAGGATAAACTTTAATCGATCGTTATGTTACCCTTGAATGGATTTAAAGAGTAACAGATTGTTATGATAATCCATACCAGTATTAAGACGACTGTTCCACAAAATATCTATTTCATAAGCTAAAGAAAACATTTTAGTCATGGTATTTTTGTACTGAATCTTACCTTTTAAGGGCCTCTTTCACTTCTGGCACTGAGCGGATACACTGAACCGTAGCATTCATGTAGCAAGTGTTGCCAAGGTTTGTCAATCCACATGGTAATTCCATCTACCAAAAAATTTACAAGGGTTCTTGAAGGTCTGAGAGAGATGTGCAACTATTTTTGTATAAACGCTATAAATTGGACATCAACATCTAAGAAAAGGAATGATCAAAGTGCATAAAACCTGGAATATTCCATCAAACTGTATGACGTTTTCAAGATACATTTTCTGATTATATTAATCATTTCACTATTCAGTGCTCTTAGGATTCAGGAATGCTTGGCATTTTTTTTCTGTGCATGTTTAGTTTAATGAACATATTCTTCAAGCAGGCAGTCATTCAGAAAGTTCAATTATAATCTCATTCAAGCTTTGACCTTAAAATTCTATTTCCATGAAGTTTCCACATGAATACATTTGTACAAAACACTGATGTTTTAATTAAAATCAGTTTTCGGTAAAACTATGAATATGATGAAGTTCATCATTAGAAACAAATCATTATTTAAACTCCACTCCGGAATTCTGCAACACATCATTAATTTGATCCTTTCAGACAACTTGTGAATTTCTAAAGTTTTGACAAATGTGAAGGCCAACTAATAATTAAACTAACCAGCTTCAGAAACAAGTATAAATCACAATAGAATGTTTCTTTTTTTTTTTTTTTTTTTAATCCTGCATATTTGAGTAGTTGTCAGGGAAAAGCACGTAGTTTAATGAAACTGAAGTAGTACTGCATACCAATGCCACTTAATTATTTTAGGAAAAGAGAATTCATTTAGCTGTGCATTCCATTTTTAATGACTACATGCAGTACAGACAACTGAATTTTGATGTATAACAAAATTTCAATCAGAGAAATGCAATGTGACCAACTTTTTCAAAATGTTATCTGATGCTGAATCATCTCCTTGTTTGCCTCTCAGTTATCTCAAAGTCTGTGTATAGGGTTAGTCTCAAAAATACATAAATATCCTTCACCTGCTGTTGTCATGGAAACCATTAAATACTGAAGCACAAAACCAGTCCTGAACTACAGTTCCGTTTCGATATGGACATGCATAAAAGTATTACCATTCTGCATGCGCAGTTGACAACAGTCATGCAACTGTTTTAAGTATGACGAAGAGCTCCTAGTTCAAATGAGTGATGAGAAAATTAAGCCTTTCAAATTGTAAAAAAAGGAAACAACTCAAAGAGAATTTACTTCATTAAAAAAAAAAAATTGATTAATTATGCTCTTCCAGACTTTACTCCCATCAGGGAAAACATATAATCTATTCCACTAATGTCAAACTTATTTTCACTTTTCAGAAAGAAAAGTTTACCTAATGCTACTAACAAGGACAAACAAAACTCCAAACACACCCCACCCCAAACAAACCCTAGTTTCCACTCATAGATACGAAGAAGGCAGGAATCGATTTTGCACATCTAAGAGCCCTTAATTCATGCAAAGTTCAGGACACTAATACAGCAAAGGCAATATAACTTTGTCTTTAAAAACATCATCAGTGCTATTTTTTAGAAAATTTACTAAGCTGCCTGCTTAAAGAAAAAATAGCACTATTTATATAACTTATAAATTAAATTCCAGACTTCTCATCACAGCCACCAATTGGGTCATCAACATAAATTTGCGTTTCTTTGAGAAGCTGTAAGTGCTAAACAGACATTACAGTTTCAATATCCACTTTCAAGCAACTGCAAGGATTTAGAAACTTGCAGTTATTCAAAGGTTTACAAGAAAACAAAGTTTCAAATATGCTTACAGCTGAAGCCAACTGCTCCTCTGTCATGTCTTCTACAAAGACGGGTCGAGCAATTGGCTCTTCTGGAAGTGCATCTGCGGAACCCATCATTAATAAGGTCATCCCCTTGAAACACAGTAAAAAATAGTAATAAATATTTAAGGGCAGTTATTTCCACTTAAAAAAATAAAATAAAATCATTAAGCTCTTGACATATTTCAGCTATTTCCCCAAAAATAAACAGTCTTTCTCTTAGTTTACAGAACTAATACTGCACTGTTGTTTCTTATGGGTATACCTCAACTTTCTCATTATCTAAAAGGCACCTATTGAGAGCAATTCCACAGCATTATCCATGCTAGACGTTTCCACTGAGCCTGGTGAGCTTGCCAGCAGCTGACAATGCAAGATTCCAATCGTGACTAAATTTAACATTCATGGAATATCCCAATGGGAAGTGTTCAGAAAAGCTCCCTGCCTGAGGGATCACTAGGGATCAAGTATCTTCAACACTTCAGTGCAAATATTCCTCTTTCCCTTAAGCCCTAGAAAATACCTTGGAACCAAGGATAACTGAACAGATACATTCTGATTTGAAAGAAGATGCAACGTTTGAGCTTCTCAATCAACAGTCTCAAGTTCTCAAATGCAGGCTACTCTGAACAACAACAAAAACATCCCTCATCTTTACCCTAGAATCTGGGGAAACACTTCAGACACATGTGGGTAATAATGAGGACCACAGCTCTGAGTTCAGAATTGTTTTCTTCCACCTGAAGAGCAAGCGGGAAAGGGAAGTGGCAAGTTTGGTCTGGCAAGTTCTGAGGACATTAAACTAATTGAAAAGTGAAAAATAACCAAAATGACCCCATAAGTTTAGGCATGAGGACTCACATTCAAGGGGGAGGAAAAAAGCAATCAAGTTACCATGCGTGCTGGACTAGCCTAAGGAAAAGGAGTTTTTCAGCATTCAACGGCAGTACATCTACACAATAAGATCTATCAAAGGGGGAGAAAATGGCTATTTGGGGCCTTGAAAAATACAGCGCTAAGGAAAAGGATGGACAACGGAACGGAAAGAAACTGCTTTGACAGTGTAATTAAGTCTCTAGAACTTGTATATAGCATTATTGAAACTAATAAAGGCAGCTATTAGCCTAACAGTACACAGAAAATGACTAGAATATTACATACTGTGGTTTTTGCCGAACAACTTTGCTACAATAGCTGCAGCTATAGGCTACTAGTAGATGCTTACAAAATAATTACAAGTGTAAGAGTAATGCTACCTAATTCAATCCTGTACCAAACAGATGTTACAAGACACCTACAGAAATGAAAATGACCAAAAAAAAAAACCAAACCCAACAAAAATCTTTGGGATTCCCCATTACAATATTATATAGGTAAGAAACAGAAATAGATTCACTTTTTGTTTTCTTTTGGAACTAGTCAAAGGTATGAATAAGCTGCCCAGATGCCATACCCAAAGGTATGGTAAGCTGCCCAGAGAGGTGGTGGAGTCTCCGTCTCTGGAGACATTCAAGACCCGCCTGGACCCGTTCCTGTGCAACCTGCTCTAGGTGACCCTGCTCTGGCAGGGGGGTTGGACTAGGTGATCTCCAGAGGTCCCTTCCAACCCCTACCATTCCGTGATTCTATGAACAACCATTACTAATGGCTTTGTCTTTAAACAGCAGCTATTTAGTATAGAAGAACAAATTTCATCAGCTCAATAAGAAAGGAAATAGGCAGAGCTGTAACTTCAGCATTTGTAATGCAACACTCTTCCATGCTGGGGATGTACAAGCATAACGGACTGCAGGCAGTGCCCAGGTTCACAAGCTCTTTCTAAATAACTTATTTTGCTTATTATTATAGTCACAGATAGACAACACAGAAGGACAACTGGTCTGACTCGGAACATTTCTTGTAAGAAAGAAATATATGTCCCCAAGTACTTCAGGAAGATAGTATAATTTCCCTACTGATGCCAAAAAGAGTTTTTTACAAATCAATGGTGAGAACTTTGTAAAAATGCTTAGGTATGATAACTATAAAAATCAGACCTTCATGAAAAATAATTTTAAGAATGAGCTAACTATCCAAACAGCAACAGCAAGAACTTTCAATGTTTCTTTAAATGACAAAATAAAAATCAAACTAGTAAAATTTGATTATTCCTCAGAACTTACATTCTTTATTTTTAGGTTCCCCCAGTCATCATCCTGTATTTGGAATGAAATAAAAGACAGGTTAATTATCTTGCGGCAAAAGGCAAGCAAGTATTTTCATTAATATTAATCACATATTTCTAAATATACAATTGTGTTTCATCCAAGATTCCACAATATTAACTATTTACACATCATCAAGTCTTGTCTAACTAAAATAAAAAGCAGTCAAGTCATCTCTTCAATAAGGTTCTTCATCTGTTGCTCAGCACTGCTTAGATGTAAACAACTTCTTGTAGGAAAGTCACCTATATCGCATTACATTGATAAGCCTCCAGGAAAAGAGTGCCAGAGAAACTTTTCTTGAACAAGCTAAAAAGCAAAAAATTGCATTCAGATTCTGAACATTTAAAAAAGAACAGGGGAAAAAAAAACAACAAAGCAGAGTAGTGCTTGGTATAAAATAGTGAAGAAGTGTTCTAGAACAGCAGTGAACCTCCCAACCATTTAGCAACAAACTTTTGACAGTATTTTCTAGTAGTAGGCAATGAACCAAACAGAATTATTTCTGGAAAGTGTAGTCAGTTTAATACATACAACGAAAGATCTTCTGGAGGAAGACTTGGAAATATAGTCATTGCTCATTAGGTTATAATTTAATAAAGTTTGAAATAATACAAGAAAACATGTATTTCTACCTTCAGAGTTCCTCCTTTAACCATAACCTTCTGTCTAGCTGGCTGAACTCCAGTCAGTGCAAACAACTGGGCTTTGAAGACCATTGGAGGTTCATCAGTGTTAAGTTCCACACCATCGAATTTCTCTTTTCCCCATTTCACGTTAACTGCAAATAAAATGTTTTGAAACTAGATTATTTCCTAATATACAAAAATGTAATTACCAAGGTTAACCCAGTATTTCAAATTGCAGACTTTATACCATCTCAAAACATTCAGTTTTTAACTCTAAAACTTGTCAATAATCAAGCTAAAGGACACCTTTTCTACAAGGTATCTTGGCCACCAGAACACACTATTTCCAAGTCTAAAAACATTCTATAAAACAATTTTAAGTAACATATATACTGAGAAACTCTGCAAGCAATGAGAGTGCATAACAGCATCAGAAATTCTTTGAGCAAATCTTCACAAAAGCAGCTCGAAAGCAACTCTCCCAATCTCTTGGCACTGTTCATTGCAAACAAGTTTCTGAGGGAAGTTCAGACGTGCGATTCCAGTTGAGTTTTTCACAGCATTTCCTTCTCCTTCAGTGCCAAACAATACCACGTTCTTTAAAAGCAAAGCAACCGTTTTGACAGCCATAGTTTTGGCTACCAGTATCATTCACACGGAGCTACATGAGGAGGTAGGTGTGCGTCAAGACACGACCCATAAAATAGCACACCTCCTGGTTCCTTTCAGTAGAAGGTGAACCTCACAGTGCCGTTTACACCACCATCACTGCTACCCTCCTGAGTTTTGACAGTGTTCACACAAACAGCATACCTATGTGCACATACGGACAAGAGCCCAGCACAGGTTGCAGCTGCAGAAACCCTGACCCCAGTAAAGGTGCAGGACTGGAATTGAGAAGGGAAGTGAAATTTGGTCATGCAAAGTGTAACTCTTTGACGCTGGAAATGGGACCATCAGCAGAAACATTAGGCAGAACAAAACAAAGGCACATTAACTTCACTTTGGTAAAGCTAGTACTAACCAAGAGCAGACAAAGATGTCTGGAATAAACAGTGTGTTTCTAAAGAACGATCACTTGTCTTTGATCACTTCCAATCGTTATCACAGGTAAACAAGGCTACTTTAGCAAGCTACAGTTTTACTGAAAATCTGCAAAATATAGCACACAGTAATATCCTACGTGCACAGCAAGTGGCTGAAATATACTTTAAGAAAGCTGTATCCTTCCTTCTACCTGTGCTTCAGTTTTAAGTAAATATACTATGGCAACTCTAGGGTTTTTTCAACATAAAATTCTTAAAAGTAGTGATTTAAAAAAACCTTACAAGAAGGTTCAGATTTCAGATGCATGCAGTGCTTGTGATGTGTAATAAGGAAGAATAACCAAAACTTAGTCCAAATTAGCCAACAAAGCAACTCAAACGGCTGTCTTTTCAGTATTTCTAGCAGAAAGGACCTTCTGATTTGTCCAACCTTCTGATTTTTTTTAAAGACACATTTATTATTTTGCATATTTAAGACCTACCAAGCACAAGTCTTTTCCCATTTTCTGGGAAGACAATCCACTCATTCGCTGAACATATCAGCTGCAGTCTTTTAAGTCTTGCATTTTTGAACAGTCATGCATCCACTGCTAAATATGCGGAAGAGTTAGCAATTATTAATCTTTAGTGTCACCGGTTTTGACAACTCAGCACTCAAGAGGAGGAAACTGAAGAGTATGAGCGTCTTCTCTTCAGACATCGCAACCAAAATTTCACCAAAAGTTTCCAAAATAAAAGGGAAAATTGTTAATTTGAGAACGGAAACTAAGAAAAAGGAAGGGCAAATTCCCCCCACTGAACAGAAAGCACAGCTTATAGAGATGTGCTAGAGTTCAGGAAAAGTCCCGTTATACTGACATCGATATTCCAGCTTGCCAACCACAATTAAAACAGTGGAGAAACAGGGACACAACTGGGTACTGAGGCCTCCTACAATCTGTTCCTCATATACTAAAAAGCCCCAAGAGGCCAGACTTGCAAAACATAAACAAGCCATTAACTGGTCCTAGAAGTGTCAGTGGAGGTTTTGCTCTTGCAGACTTAACTAGAAATTTTCCTTCACAGCAAGGAGGGCAAGTGGAATGCGATGCAATTTAAGAAAATTTTAACTGCTCTGGTTTTAACTAGGAAATAATGGATTTACGAAAGCCGAGGCAGATGCACCTAAATACATTTGGAGGTGCGGATGCAGAATTACGGCTCACTTAACAGACGGCAGCACTTACCTTAGCACAAAACAAAAATAAGCCAAGAAAGGGCAATACCGAGGCACGATCGCACGCGATACGCGAATGACACCCGTTGGCACGGCCGAGCCCTGCCGAAAGGGCCCTCCCGGCCACCAACAGCGCTCGCCCCTCGCCCCAGCCGGGCCAGGCCAACACTTCCTCCTCAGCCGGCCAGGCCGCCTCCCGGGCCGGGCCGCGCCGCATGTCCCGGGGAGCTCCCGGTGCCGCCCTCGGCCGGGCCCGGCGGCGCGGCGGACACGTGTGGGGGCCGGCAGGGCTGCCGGAGGAGCCTCCCGCTGCCCCTCGGGAGGCACCGCCCGCCTCCCTCTTCCCCGGCGGCGCGAAGGGGCCGCCGAGGGGGGATCGTCGCTGAGGCAACGACCCCCGCCCCCGCAGGCGCTGCCCCCTCCCAGCCCCACGCTGCGGCCGGGCCGGGCACGGGCGGCGGGGCCGGCTCACCTGAGAAGAGCGGCATGGCGGAGCGGGGGCGCGGCGGCACACCGTGTCCCGAGAGGGCGCGGTGGCGGCGGGGAGGAGTGGAAAGACGGCGGGGAAGCGGCGCTAGCGGGGAGGGAACGGGCGGGCGATGGCGGCGGCGGCGGCGATGGTGGCGCGTCCCTCCCTCCCTCGGGGTCTCATTCAAACCGGCCCCTCAGGATGACGCTGCAAGCGGGGCCCGCTCGCCGGAAGCGGGGCAGGCTGCGCGCGCAGCGCCGGAAGGGCGGGGCGGCGGCCGCCGCCGGTGCACGGGAGGGGGGCGCTCGCGCGGCGCGGCTGTTAACGGCCGGTCGGCAGAGTAACGGCCGGCTCTGAGGTAGGGCAGGGCGCCCGGCTGCAGGAGGGAGGCGCTGCCTCTCGGACCGGAGAAGAGGGACGGCTGCGGCCGTAGGGTGCCCACGGACAACGGTAGTTTGTCGGAGCTTGGAAAGAGCCTGGTCCCCTCCGCGGGCGGAAACCGCCGTAGGTGCAAGGGGCAGGGAATAGCAGTGTGGGGGGCGGCGTGGTGGAGGGCTGAGGTGGGCTTGTGGGCGGTGTGGTGTGCCACGGGGCTGTGGCTGCACGAAGATGAGGGGGTAAAGGAAAAAGAAAAGGCTGTTGTAGATGAAATACGTTTGGGTTATAGGAAAATGTAGGGTAAGAGATAAAATTGTCAACAGAACTTTCTTAAGGGGAGAGGGGATGACTAATCTACCAGCAATTACACTTTTTAAGACTCTGTGATAGATAACAGATAAGGAGTGCTGAAAAACGGCTGTAATAGCGATGTCCGAGAGCCTTCAGGACAATAAAAGCAGTTTTAAAGATACCAACAGCAGTAGGCATGGAGACATGAGTCACAACTGCTTCTGCAGAAGCTCTTGGTATTAGGTTATGATTAAAGAAACTAAAGCAGTGCTTAAATATATAAAAAGGAAGAGAATGCCAGAAAGAAACATCCCTTCCTCAGACCCCTCCTAGCTACCACCTGTAGAAACCCAACACTCCTACCTTTACCAGCCCCCCTGCCAGCTGCAGCTGTAAGAGCTCCTGCCACTGTTTCGTTGTCTGCTTTTGCACTTCTGTCCCTGCTTTTGCGGTAGAAGTGATACCCAAAGAAGTAGGATATTTCCTTGATAAATGTGCTGCTCACCAAATGTGATATTTAATTCCAAACAGTCAAAGAAGGATATAAAAAATAGCCATAAAATAATCCAGGGCTTGAAAGTAAGGAAGGCTGACATATTTCAGTCTTTTCAGTTTGATTTTATTGTCCAGTATAGGCCCCTAGAATGAAAAGGAAGTTTTGGGGAACAAGGATTACATTTCACAGAAACACTACAATGGGTAGTATGCTGGAATTAAGCTGGATCTTGAATTGAGATGCAGTTTCCAATTACTAAGACGATGTAAGCCATGTTAAGTTCACCAGCAAGGGTGATGAATCTTCTGTTACTTTGACTTGCTTAAAGGAGTTTTCTGGAAAAGCTTTAATTCTAGGGTGAGGTCCTGCAGACCAGCTATTCAAGTGAGCGCAGATCCCGGCTGTCCGCCCATGAATCTTAAGTGCAGGGTATTTTCTGTCTAGCCATTTGTTCTTAATATCGACAGTGACCTGTATTGAAGCCATTTATCTATGGCTCCTAAATGAAAATTGAACGCTCTGCAATCTGAAGCTGCACTGAATACATTCTCCCCTTTAGAGTAATCCTTCGAAGACAGGGTCTAGGGTTATCACAGACTGTTCACTTCCAGGGTTTGGCAAAGGCACTAGAGGGTGCTGTGCCGAAAGAGAAGAATCAGGGTTTGTGTCTGCAGAAAAATTCTTCCGGACCTCCAGATGAAGAACCACAACCTTGCTCTTCTTTCCTCTGCGTATGCATAGGCCTCTCTCTGCCGTAACAGCTTTGGGCCTTTTTCCTTTAGGAGAGGATCAATAGACAGATGCTGGTTTCCTTGAATCTTACACACGCTGATATGAGGAGTACAGAGACAAAGAGTGTAACCTGATGTGTAAATATGAAGTACAGATCACCCTGACTACATTAAAATTGTGAAAGATTGGTTGAACATTATTAAATGCGTCTTTTTTTCTTAGTGCAGGCAAGTCCTGAGGGAACCCTGGGCTGGGTTGCAGGGACATAGGGACAGCAGAACTGCCTGCCCCAGCTGTGTCTCTGTGGCCTTTTGCTGGGCCACCTGAGCAGGGCTGCTTCCCATCCTGAGCTGGCCAGGTGCAAGCCAGCTTGGATCCAAAAGCTGTGGCTATGTCGTTAGCACAATACTGTGTGCAGGCCAACAGGCCCAGCAGGATTTATTAATGGCTCAGAGCAAGTCCAGATCTGTTTACAAAAGGCTTTTACTCTATGAAATCTCCTGTGGCTCTGTTCTGAGGAGCACAAGTTGTAGGTGTACCCTCAGACGGTACAAGCAGGTGCTGCAACACAATGAAAGGCGTGGGGAAGTGAGGCAAGCCCCTTTGCAAGGCATGCTTGAGGCACCTCTGTGATGCCTTCAATAGAACAAAGGTAGCAGTCTTCTCAGGAATTAAAATACTGCATTTACGTTTCTTTAAAGGGGAAGATTAATTATACAATATATTGACAGGTGCATTTATTAACGTACATTTTATTTTCTACGGGGAACATAATTTTCTTTGGAACCTTCCTATGTATTTTCAGGCTTTAAATGTTTTAATGAGTGTGTATTCACAGCACAGGTAGGATATAATCACATTATTAACTCCTGTCTTCCAGATAATTGGCATGCATATTGAACTCAAAGTAATCCTAGTTTTAAGTGCTTTAGGACTGGTTTTTCCAGTGTCCTGATACATTACAATGCTTTACATGTTTAAAGAAAAGTTCTTTTTCATGATAAAGGTAAGCATTCCACTTTCCTGCACTGCAAACTTCGACTGTCTCCAAATGAGCACCCAGAAAATGAGGAACAGAAACAAGATCCTTGAAGAAAACTCTGGCGTGTAGGACTTCCCCTGGCACCGTGCAGGGCTGAGCAAGGCCCAAAGGGAGATCACCGTGGCTGTCCTAAGCAGTGGCGGCTCCTAGAGCTGATTTAGGGGCCCGGGGCATGGCATGGCCCAGGCACTCCCAGCCTGGAAGTCACTGCTACGTTTCATCCCTGTCTCACAGCAATGACAAAATGGAGTGTTGATAAGGTGCGACTCCTAATAAGGTGAAAATGTAATGGCAGGGTAAATAAAAACCTAGCAATCCAGGAGATATTTAAACTAACATACACGCTATCCCCCATTTCAGTGATACTTGTTCCATTTCAGCCATTTTCAAACTTTGTACACTCTGGGTGACTATGAACGTACACCTTGGGGGGAAAAGAACAAAACTCTATTTGCTTCTTTCATGTTGGTAACTAGTACATAAAAACATTCCCAGTGGAGTTTCACCAGCTCAGAGGGAAGCTGAGCACCTGCTGCCCCCACTTTCACAGGAACTGCAGTATGCCTGACTTGCTGCTGGCTACAGTCTCAGTGGATGCTGCTAAATCCGCCTGTGGGAGAGGCAGAATCCTGTTCTTATTACCCAGGCTGTTTTGCTACAGTTAGCTACTCTTACCATTTTTTTTTCCTGTTTCATTCGGCCATAATAGGGAGGCTTGAAGAGGAGATGGAAAAGAGCAGATTTTGGCATTCTAACAATGTTAATTAACTTTCAACCTAATACAGTAATAAAAAAATGGAAAAAAGTGGAGGCAAATCAATAAAAACTGATCACATAAGAGCGCAGACATCCCGATTTCTCAAACTGTCTAAAACTACAGCTTCACTGACCTGAATGAAGCCAGGTTGATTTATGCTAGCTTTTCCTAGTTTACGTATTCACATCTCTCGATGATTCTCTGGCACTGTATTAGATGAGTGTAGGCAAAATATTCCTGTAAAAGTAATCATTAGTGACAAGGGTAAAAGCTAAGCAAAATAAAAAGGCAAGAGCCAGAAAAAGTGGAGCTGTAGCAAACATAGCAGTACACTGATGTTTTTTTCTGGACAATAAAACTGATGCTTGTTAAAGATTCAATAACGATTATTTTTTCCCCTGAAATATCTGTTTGCATGGTTGAGATCATAGCTATTACTTTTCCTAACAGTAGAAACCTTTGGCTGAATGTTATGCAAAGTACAGCTATTCCTGTAGATAAGCACCTTGCTTACAGTAAACAAGTGCCAACATCAGTATACCAGAAGACACAAACTGTAATTTGCATGTCTAGACTTTATTATTACAGCATTTTAGTTGCAACTGATCCCAGACATATAACTCAACGTAATTTTACACTTCATTATGCCTGCTGCTCTTTTCCCAAGCAGAATCAGCATTTAAAAAGAATTGCAGAATTTCAGCATTGCTAAAACGCCATGGAAATGATAGTGTGTGCCAATCTGTAGAGCAAACCCGTTTTTTCCACAATCCTTCCCTCTTCCCACTAGTCATTATCTATTCATAACAGATTTTATGCTATTTTTCAGATTCATAAAATACAGAACTACAAGATATGACTTTTTGTATTAAGAAATTATCCAAGCAAGAGCTTTTGAGCCTGTAGACATAGTCAGTTACACGTAAAGGAAAGCAGAAAAGCAACCCAAAACCTAATCTAGGTCTGGAGAATGACCTGACCATAGGCCTTTTCTATTACTCTAAATTTCCTATAATAATGTACATATTTAAGTAAGATATATTTAATGATATTACTGTATTATTTCCCCTTGGCGTGTGCGATAGGAGATTAAAGCAAGTCATAATTATCCCTTGTATTGCTTTGCAAGCTAACAGTCAATGTGACTGGCGATCTGGAAGGTAGTCTGTAGTGTGCTCCAGCCACAGCTTTGAAAACTGCTGACATTTCTGATACAGCAAGCTCAACATAGAGGAACGTTCTGAAATTACCACATCACCTACTTCTATTTATCCATACTTCCCAGCTCTGTGACCTTCTAAGGACATAAAATCGTTCACATGTAATTTGTCCTTACTTACTCCATTGTCCTGCAGGCCGTGGAGGATTACCCAGGGAGATTTATGGACACCTGACTTCATGGTGTGCACACGCTGTTCCAAAATAAACCAAACCCCAAAACCACCACCAATAAAAACCACCCCAGTGCTTTTTGTCTTTTGAACAGGATTCCCTCCCCCCAAATAAGCGGGGCTCCAAACCTGCATCGTGAAAGATTAAGCCATCACAAGTCAAGCTCAGGGTGGTGACTGAAAAATACATATGAATTAGGCTACTACAGCAGGCCATGAGAATAAGGGAATGAAAAACATTTATTTAATATTGTATTTACTTATTCATGTAGAATAGTAAAAAAAAAAATGTTTGAGAGTCCCCTAGGCCTTACATTGCAAATGCACCTTTTACTAGAAACTGTTGCAATGTCTGAATGCTTAGAAAGATCTATAAGCTGCCATGCCATCAGGAGAAAACACCATGCCAGTCATTTTCAAAAGGGTCTTTCCATAAATTACTTTATTTCTCATTAAATGAGCACAGAGTCATTACCATATTAATAACAGATATGTTTATTATTACATATCCATCAGTGCGGCTTTCAATACCACTTGAAACATGCAAATCGTCCTAAGGACGAATCAGTTTTCCAGTGCTTCTTAATTTAATACACAACTGCAAAGCCATTATAAATTACTGAGGAGGTATTTGGTTAAGAAATAAAATAAAATAAAACCATACTGCCCATACCATGAACGTATTCCTGCTACAAAGCAAGAGTCTGACAGCATTTACTGAAATTCCTGAATTACCCCGAGCTTTTGTGTTATATGCTTTTTTTTTTTGCATTGCCTACACATCTCTTGGCTTATAAAACAGAATCAGTCTTTCTTTGTAAGAGGAATTCTCATTCAAAGATTGTACTTAATTTAGAAAATGCATCTAGCATCTACAATACTTCAACCAATTAAAATTCAGTAAAAACCACTGATATGCAAGTTTTTTAGAGGTTTCCTTTGTTTAGTTTTAGATTTCTACATTTATTGACATGGCAATAATACAATTATCTCAAATTAAGGCACTAAAAGGCAACGTAAAACCCAGTAAAAGTGTTCTAAGAATAATTTACATTTCAAACAGTGCATATATTTCTTAAATGTTTGTTAACTTAATGTATGTTATCACTTAAAATTGTAAGGCAATACACTATACAGTTACAGAAATGATGTACCCCAAAATATGCTTCCAAACTTGGTGGTTCTTTTTACTGTTAGTTTCTAATGCCTCTATAGTAAAATAATTCAGTATGGCTTGGCAAAAATGCATAGATTAAAGGCAATTACTTGTTTTCCCCCCTTTACAAACCTGCTGAATCAGTATTTTGTAAAGCATAATGCAAAATATTTAACACTTTGATCCATTCCATAGTGGGTGGTTAGCATTAAGGCTGTTAAGAACTCTGCAGTGAAGGCACTGAAGTTCAAGTGATAAGGCTTCATTTTTAAGCTAGTTCTGCAGTCTTCAAGAGCACAACTTTGAGTCTTGAAAGCAATTGCAGTCCTTCTCATTGAGAAACCTTCCTCCTCTCTCTGTTCCATATGCTCATCTTGACATAAATATCCCCTTCACAGGGTAAACAGTCCTTTTCTTTCACTGATACGAAGAAAGTTGGCTGCATTTCATCGTGATTGACAGGCTTTTTTTAAAAATCCAAAAAGGCAGCACCTTTTTTTTTTTATACACCTAGCTAAGCTTTATTTGCTTTAACTTGCATTACATAGTAATAATTAATCTAATCTACCTTTAGGCAAACCCGCAATTAAACACCCTCAGCGTGCTTTTGTGCCAAAGCAAGGAGGAGACAGTAATAGCAATCTTAACCCTGAAGCCTGTGATAGTTATGTTGAAAGGAACAACAGCCCATCTGCACTGCTCTGTGTGGTTAAAAAAAGCCCTGTTTCTCAGACCGCATCCCATGAGATTCCATTTAGCGCTGTACGTGTGGTTAGCTGGAACAAAGAAGAAAACAGACAATTAATAACAAATAGAAAAATTAGCTTCATAACACTAGTGCCCATTTGCCAAGCACTTCAGTGAAGAAAATATTTTACGTTAACAAAATATTTTTTCCATTGACATGGTACAATATTGAGATCATACCTAAACAATCATCCACAAACTGTTCTTAATTTCTAACAACATTACATGAACACACAGATCAGACAGATGATAATATTACTGCAGCTTTACAAGTAAATGAGTAAGAGTAAACAATCATGGGTGTATTCATGGCAAATGCAAGGTGACCCTTTCACTTGCGGGACAAGAAAAGGCTCTCTGTAGGCCTAAGAGCACGCACATGCAGTTGCCAGAGCTCATCTGATGCGCGGGAGGCTTGTTTTGTTTGTTTTTGAACATGCATTAATTTGATCAGGTGCCCAAGTCCAAATATATTAAAACAAAACACTGTCAACTGTGCTGATACAATGTGTATAAATTAGCACACTATAAACTATGAAGTGCAATTTCAGATCTAGAAGCAGTACTGCAAACGCTAGCAAGTTCATCATGAAGTTCTGATTCATATTTACTAGTGATAAATTATTAAAATGAGGAAAAGAACTTAAGATGAACTTATATGTGAAGCTCCTTTTAATGGGTCTGATACACCTCTCCATGAAGTCAATGAAGTGCTGCCAACCAACCGCAAAGAAAGGTGGATTTAAGACTAAAATGCCTTAAAGCATGTGCTAACATCTGTATCCATTTGAGAAAATAGTTAATGCCTGCTTACATGGTAGGACTCCATCACCGAGATCAAGTTCTGCTATACTGTCTGACAAGAGAACAATTTTCAGATACTTAGTAAAAGCTATACACATATATCCCATAAAAATCATCACTGCTTCTCTTACTCCCACATCTAGGTAAACAGGTCAGGATGAGAACTGCAGGGTGCAGTGTCTTGAGTTCAGAGAGGCTGATCTATCAACTCGCTGCCTCCTGAAAGGAAAAGAGCTCGCTGTTCCTCCACTTCTTCACCTTCCTGACCCCAGGGGAGCACTCTCCTACCTACCTGTCCTCAGCTTTGGCAATCACCGCCCTTCTCAGTGGGCTGATTCCCCTCACTAGGCTCAGCAAAATAAGTCTACATTTTTTTGACAGTGAGGAAACTGAATTGTGGATCTTCATGGAAGGGTCCAAATTGGATCATTTCAAGCACTTACCCAGGATCCAATGACAGAAGAGCAGGGAAAAAAGACAGAGAGAAAATCCTCCCCCTTAAGTAGCAACAGGCTGTCACATTAGCTCAGCTACTATGCAATGACCAGCTAAGTGTTCAATATATAAGATCGTTGTAAATTTATTTAATAATCTGAATTTAAACATCTTGTACATCAGAAGCGAATTTTTCCTAAAATAAATCCAATGCCTCATTTTTCTAAACATACAGGATGGAATATGTAGTTATATCAGGGCACAGGTTGGCCATCACACTATATGACAGCAGTGATTGTCCAGTTCATAGACACAATTAACATCACATTTGTCTAAGAAAGTCACAAAAACATCCACAGTAGCACAGCTGGAAAGAGAAGTTCCTATCTGACCTTTTTCTGATGCTTATTTGCTCAGTGTAACTCTGAATCTTTTCATTGTTTGCTTGCATTGCTCTGCAGGTGCCACTCAAGCCCCACTACATTCCAGTCAAGCCAGTGACATCTGTCTGATGAGGATGTAGCGTGCCACAAAAGCCACCCAAGCAGCTCCTCGTGCATCAGCAAGGTGCGGGGGCTCCCCACCTGCCTCCTGCACACACCTCCGTGCAGCACGACGGGCTGACATCACACACATACCCAGCACTCTTGCTGGTCAAGTACTGTGCCCCTCTAAATTGCTTATGCTCAATATGCTTCTTCCACCATACCCAGTGCCTACAATACGCAGCGTTAAAATGGAGTTTGCTGTAAATTAATTATAGGTTCTAAGAAGCTATGTCAATATGAAACATCATTAAGAAGCAAGATTTCTAAGGTCAAATATCAATTATGTCATCAAACTCACTGACGGATTTGGGCTCAGTCTAGAAAAGTAATATAAATGTTTGATTCACATCACACTCTGTTAGGAAAATTCAAGAAGTTAAAGATACCATGCGGGTATTAACTTCTTAATTGACAGAAAAGCTTAAGAGCTTTATTTCTTCCCAAGAAGCTGGAAGATCCCATTGGGTCATGGAGAAAAGTGTGAACAGAGGTTGTACGCTAGAGCAGATGGAGAAAATGTCAGGCTGCAGTATTCTGAAAAGCTGATTCCACCTGATACTTTTAAGTGCAAGCCAACCATCTTCACCCTTCCTCCTTCCATTTTTGAGACAGATCTGGTGCTTTCTGGACTCTTCTATGAACCACTGCAACTCCTAACCCAACAGAAAACCACATGCTTTTCTTTTGTGGGGTTAGGGTTGCGGGTTTTTTGTTGTTCTGCTTTAGGTTTTTTGGCTTTTCTTTAGTGAAAACATTGCTGGAAAATAGATCAGTTTACTGTGGTAATCTGTGAAGCATGAGCTGACACAAGATAAAAGCGCAGGAACGTGCAGCTCTCCTCCTTCTGGTGCTGGTGAGATATTAGGCTCACTGTATCTCTAGGATCTTAAGAAAGAGCTTTAAAGATGGTGTTTCTTGTTTTTTAACAAAGTTCCCACTCACTACTTGCTTATTTCTATGATTCTCTAACACTCTCATGTGACAAATGCCAATAAGATTAATAACAGAAATTGATCTCCCCAAACAGACCCATTCCTTTAAGAGCTACTGTAAAGATTCAAATATGTTCCAAATCTGTTCATTCTGTAAGAGATTAGCTACAAACTTGTTCTTGCTAAAGGCAACCCTAAACCGGCATTTCTACTAAGACAGAGTGAAAAAGAATCAATGAACTGATTTAAGAAAATGGATCTGCTCCCATAAAAGCGCATGGATGAAAACTTCTATGCTTTTCCAATTAGCTCTAAAACGTCTGGAAAAAAAGTTAAGATCTTGAAATGAAAAACCTGAGAGATCGCATAGTCATGCTGAAAAAAAGAAATCTATCGAAAAGCTAACCGCTATGAGATATCTGAATACCAGAGCTGTTCTGCCTATAGTAGGTTTTTAATCTTCCCCCCCCCCCTTTTTTTTTAATTCTGTGTGTGCACATGCAAATTCCCCCTTCACACTCTAGCATGAGATTTACAGTTACTGCAGTGTAGCTCATCTGAAGAGCAGAAAACAGACCTTAAAAAAAATCTGGTTATTACAGCTTCCAGAGGACCTCACAAGGACAAATGGAAAGGAAAGCATACTCAGAGCACAATTCAAACAGTCTTTTGGAAAAGCAAGCCTACAACTCTGAATATCTAAACATGAAATAAAGGAGTATGCCCTATCTTTACAAAGTCAACTCCTCATAGGGTAAGGTTTGGCAGGGAGGAAGGAAGAACCTGTATACTCAATAACAGAGGATAATTTCTAAAACATCCAATCAGGACTATGATCTTCCAAGTGTTGCTTTAGATTATTCCAATTAATACAGCTTAAAGATGGATGTAAATGGTGTATTAAAATAATTCTTTCCAAACCAATTGGCTCATTGGGTTGTTTTGGGGGGAGTTGGTTATTTTGGTTTTGTGGTTTGTTTTTTTTTACTGTCCAAGAATGCTACCTCATTCAAAAGATTCTCAGTTACTTTGACACCTTTTTCTGTAAGCAATGAATGTTGACTAGCATTATTTCAGTGTCACATTTTAAAAACTCTTTTAAAACTGTATTAATGAATTTTACATTTTCAGTTCTGTTGGTTTTTTCCAGAATTTATGGTAGGATGGACATTCAGTATCAAAATCATTCCACCTAATTCTTTTAATTAGCAGATAATGTGCTTTTTCTTTCAGTCTTAGGTAGTCCAAGACTCACTGAAAAATTTTACTACTCTGTAAAAGTGTTCTTTAACCAGTTCTAAGTACTTCTATTATAGTTATCTGCCTATTTAAAAGGTCTGCCTTTAGTAACTAGTTTCTAGAATCCTGATTATTGTTCAAATAAATGTATCACGATATATAAAAGCACTTCATATTTTTCTGAACCACAGAACAGTACTTCTTCAATAGTCCTGTTGTAAATGAAGATGATGTTAAACAACAGCTATTAATTATGCATACTTTAAAATCGGCGGGTGTAATTTATATCAAAAAGTCTTAAAAGATCTGGCTAAAGCCTATGGAGGGGTCTAACATTTTTCAGTAGATCTTGGAAAATTGAGGACTGAAGGAAAAATAAGTTTGGAAATGCTGCGAAGCTTTATAAAAGCTTTTGGATCTTGGATGATCACTTCTGCTTTAGCGTTAATTATGGGGACAAGAAAATTAGCACCCTTTTATCTTCCAGATTTTTTCCCTACTCTTCTCTGCAGGAAGATGTTTCACGATATGCCCAGTGTCTCTTTACATGCAAAAGTTTGCTTTTATTGCATTTTATGCAAGGAATGTTTGCAGGACATTTATTTCGGTACCACTGCCAATTTAGGTAGACTCTCCCTACTCAGACGCTACTTTCCACTTCATACTGTAAACCCAATCGGTTATTTTGGGGGAAAAGGAACGCATATACTGTAAGAGGAAGCTAATGCAGGTTAAAAATCAGCTTACAGTAACCTAGCATTAAAAAAGCATATTTTACATCTGGCCCTGGTTAATGCAGGGGTCACAAACAGCTTACGAAAACAACTGCTGGGATAGGAGAAGACAGGGAATATCAAGCAGGGAGAAAGAATGGAATTAATACTTAATCTGCCTCACACCAAAAGAAGTGGCATAACAACAGACTGAGCATCTGTAAGTTTCTCATTACACGCCCCATGTGCAGAAGACTTCTAGCTTATGCAAGCTCGATGAGTCAATCCATGACTGACTATGCAGATCATCCTTGCAGGTAAATGCCACTGCTGCTGTATCTACTGAGTCTTGCCTTTAAACAGGAAAAAAATGCAACCAGCTCCCTCACATGCATTGGCAGGCCAGGCACTGCCATCTCTACGCTGCCTTGCCAAATCCAAAGAACTGATCTATTTACCACAATAGCTGGAGAATTCTGTTTGTTCCTTCCTTCAGGATTTGAGAAAAGATTGAGATCAGCAGTTCAACGGTCATAAATGTGGAATTATTTCACATTAAGTAAGACTTATAAACAGACTTTTTTTTAGTTAAAAAGTTCCACAGCTTTTGTAGTTTCTCACCTAGTTTTTCCAGAAGTATTTTTAACAACTTTTCGGAATGACTGATTTGCTGACGATCTTGTAGACATAGTTCTAGGAGAAGCACGAACAAAAGTAGATGGTGGTGTTTTCGGGATCTTCTTTACTAAATGAGTCACCCACTTCTTCTGTTCATCTTGACAGGATGCCAATAATAACATATCTCTTGCTGAAGTTACATCGTAACTCACTATAAGTAAAAGGAGGAAGATGATTCAGTGAAAGCTAGGACTTGTTATCAAAACCAGAACTGACATCCCAGGTGTGCCACTGGAAAGAAGGATCAATGGCACCTATATATTGGAATTGTTTACATATTTTTGGAAGAGTAGAACACCTTTAAACTAAAGTGCTTTTACTTGCCTTTGATAGTTTAGCAGGTTCAGCTACATATGCAGAGAACACAGAATGCAAAAAAACCACAAGGATACCTTTGCATGGTGCAATTAATTCCTCTTTTTTATCCAGGTGGTCTCTATGGCACTTCACATGGCATCTTCGACATTCTAGGGCAGCAGGGGGTTTAAAGACATGCCAAAGAGGTTTGGCACAGGCCTCGCAGTTGGCTGGAAAGTGGTATAACGTTGGAATAAATTCATGGCCTTTGTGATTTAGAAAATTTGTCTTCTCTGCCGGCTGTACTGGTTCTACCTCCAAGTCCTTCCTGCATTCCCCCTCATTAGCATACAGAATCTGAAAAAGAATACTGCTGTGTTATTGTTGAAGTACTAAGTATTTTTATATCCTTTCCAAAGAAGCTACCAAACTTTTTCAAGAGAGTTAAATAGAAATGAGAATACACTTCTTTTTACCTGGAATATTTTAGGAATTTCTTCGGTTTCAGCTCTATATACATCTCCTTGAGTTACAGGCCGGACATGGAACAGCTTACTACATTAGAAGAAACATGAATCAGGAAATGCTAAAAGGCGATGTATGTTTTTTAAAAAGTTATTAAAGTGCTTTGAAGTTCTTATAAATCTTGTTTATGCAAGCAATATGATATACTTTGAGGCTGCAATATGATTTTAGGAATTAATTCATAAACCACATAGATTTTGTCTACCCAAGTAAGACCAAAACATTTCATAGCATGGAAGGAGGATTACTTTACAATGGGTTCAAGATCCATCACAGCAAATTTACCGGTGAAAAAAGCTTTCCAATTCTTCCTCAGAACATTGGGAAGTCTAACTGATTATTGCTAATGGAAGTAATCATATGAAGTATAGTACTACTCACTAATTTTTTTACTAAATCATGTTATCAGTTGATAAACAATCAATGCCAGAACATCACAAAAGCAATCTGGGGCACCAGCTGTTGAAAATGCTATTAAAATTGGAACAAACATCATCTTCTATTGGGTCAAGACTGTAAGTCCATCTATCCCAACATCCTGTTTTCAACAGTTGCCGTAACAGATGTTTATGAAAAGAGAATAAGGAACAGCTCAAAGAGAAAATAACTCTTTTCCTGGTTACGAGCAATTGGCAGCTTAAGCACTTCCTGAGTTTGAGATTCCTTCCAGACCACTGTATTTGTTAGTCACTCGCAGACTATTCATGAATTTTAAAACCTTTTTTCAATTACTGCTCTACAAGGTCCCATAATGTCGATCAGCTGTTCAAACATCACACTCAGTCATGTATCAGCAATGGGCTTCAGTGATATTTGACACAATTTTCCTTGTGTATAACCAATGTAAAGGGATCACAATTAATTTATTTTGTCACTCTAAAGAGAAACCATCTGGAAAAGTTAGAAATGCTTTGGGCTTGATCAACACTGATCCATGCTCAGACAGCAAGAAAAACGTATGAAACAAAGGGACAAGACCTAAAAGAAGGCAGCCAGTTCCCTATCTATCCCACAACTATCATGCCCTGCTTTAGAAAGCAGCTGTTAAAGCAACTGGGAAAACCAGTCATTACAGTGAATCATAAAAAAAAGATAGCATAATATGTAGGTTCCACTGTCTCTGACCCCTCTCTGTCGTAACGAGACAGAGAAGGGTCAGAGACATTTCTGTAAATGCAGAGCAGTGACTACAGACAGTGCCACACTATTGCGTATTTAACTTTTTCTCTAACTTTTAGCAATAGTAGGACAAAGAAAAAGTAGTATCTTCCGTTAACAGCACCCTGAAATACAGATAAACAGACATTTTCCAACTAGTATGGGAAATTAAAAATTATTTATGGAATCTTGATTTTAGATTTGTTATGTATTATCTCACACACAATGCTCTTTTGCCACTTTGTATCCAAAACCAACAGTAACTTTACTTACTCTATATCTAGTACCATGGATGGATTAGACTGGTCCTTGTCCTTTTCATCATTGTAGAACAGTATCTTTTTACTGCTCACCACAACATACTGGGGAAAGGAAGGGTAAAACCAAGTTAAAATTGCATTGTAAAAAAGCAAGGTTTATCCTACTGTACTCCCATATGCACATAAAAAGCCTGAGTAAATTAAATTTTTTAAACTAATATCAGGAGATATTTAAATCATCATGTAGGCAGCTATACTACTGACAGCCTGTGCAATGCTACGAGCTGCAGTGACTGTGTATTGTCACTGGAGCACCCTAAAATGCTTCTGATGGCTCTGCAAGTCTATCTGCACACAAACTCACAAACTTCAGTTGCTACTGGTGTGTTACTAAGAAAATTACTGTATCACTGAGAAACTCCTGGAGTGCAGAATCTTTCTTACTTACTGATAAAGTTGTTTGCAACTTCTCTAGTTCTAGAGACCTGCAGGTTTCACTGGTACTTCACACTGAACTACTGGTAGGCTCAAAGAGATTCTCACAGCTCCAGCTATTTCCTACGCTTTCAATTTAATGGACTGGTAAAATAAAGAGTCAAAATGAATCAGTAGAAACAGAGGTCTGATGTACATTCCAAATCTAGGAATACACTGAGACAGTAAGGGAAAGGTCTGCAGAGGAGGAGAAAAGAAATGGCCATTCTTTTCCTACACGTCACTTTAAAAGTCAAACCACACAGTTTTTTCCAGAGTGGTAAAGATGTTAAAGAACAGAAACTTTTGGTAATGTGCTGATTAGTTTCTTTAAGTGTTTTAAAAGTTCTTGCTCAAAATCTGCAGATTAATATATTATACCTATCCCATGCCACTGAAAAAGTGTAATACTCCAGAATGCATAGGATTCTGGGGAATAAGCAAGAGCTACTGTGAAGGCACCGTGAGTTTTAGAGCTGGAGTGGACTGCAGGCCCCATTTCCAAGAGAATTCCCAAATACTGGCTATGACTGCAGTGTCCGCCTGCCCGTCCCAAGGATGTTGTCCCTCAACCTAAAGTACACAGATGCTCTTCCAGTGCTGTTCACAATCACATAGAATTAAAAGATTTGTTCATATGACAGGAAAAACAAAGCGAGCTGCTCAGAAAAAAAGTTTTGTGACCCACAGGTCAGTTAAGATCAAACACCTCTAACCTAAGCACTTCCCAGTGAGCTCAAGCCTGCAGAGAATTCACTGCCTGTTGCTCTTCACTGGCAGCCGCCAGTCCAATGTCTTTGCCAAAACTGCCCATAATCATAAGCTCAACGACAGCTGTGGTAGATCCCTCCCCTGCAGTTTCAAATGTTTTAGAAACAATGTATTAAAACATATGAGGTACTAAAGTGGATTAAAAAGAGGTAGACTGACTGACTGCTCTGTCCATATTGAGCTCCAGATTCAGGTATAATATGACCTAGAAGCAGGGGAAAGGACAGAAAAGCAAGAAAGTGAGAGAGTGAATATACGAACAGTTCATCTTGAATTCCAGTTACGGGTAGGTAACTGAATGGGTTTCTGCATCATGCAGGTACTGAAAATTTAAGTAAATGGTGTTTACTCCTCCTATAAGAGGAGGTTGAACCTCCTCATTACACAGGACTTCATCTTTGATGTGGAAACCTGAATATGAAAGTTAACTTAGCAAGTGTATAGAATAGTGTTCTAAAAACATGTTGCACAAGCTGTGTGCTATAGTAGTACATCTCAATTACTGAAATGTACCTAAAAAGCCACAAAGGGTATTTTCTCCCCTAACTAAAAGGACTTTCAACCCCTCAGTCAGGATTCTTTAATAGAAAGCCTGATCAACTTGAATAGGTACTAAGTTGTAATGGTGTGAGCCTCTTGTGATATTCCCCACTGAAGAAAAAGAGTCTGTGCTTGAATTCCTTTGATCTACTTCAACAGAAAGCTAATGCCTTCTTTGTCTTTGAAGTATGCACCTCTGCCTTTCACAAAAGCAAGGCCTTAAGATGACAACTATAACAAATGCAAATTCTGACTGCAATGGAATTCAGTTATCACACTGTATATAAGCTTTGGTGAAAGAACAATTTAACCTCATAAAAGACAAGTTACCCACAACAGCTTCAATATTCTGTTGTGAACATACAAAGAAAAAAATCTTCTGACAGTAGTTCTGTTCTACAGCAGTTTTTGAAGGATATTTTTATCATCTCCACTTGAGATGAAATAAAGTTCCAGACAAAAATATGGCTAACCCATTTTAGTGTTATCTTGAGGTATAACTCAACTGGTTCTTCTAAAATGAGTCTTCCACACTCACCCCTTTCTAACTTAAGCTAAATAACTTGGAGGGCATGGGGCAAAAACATTAGCGCTACTGACATTTGAGTCAGAAATGCAGCAGCTCAAGTTGTAACAACTCAGGCATCAATCCAATTGCACTGCTAATGCAATTTTGCTTTCCCTTTAATTTACATTAATCTGGGCACACCTATATTTGAGATTGCATACCTCCCACCAACCCCAAAACTGAAAGCGCAGAGAATTTGGAACAGAAGCACCTGACGAGGCTGACTACAAGCCAGCTTGTTCCAGATGCACTACAGTTCAGCCAACAGAATACACACATAAGTCAACACGGCCCCTCGCTACTGTGTCTCACTGGTTTGAACCTCAGCTAGTTTAATGAATCTTGTCAACATGACTCATTTTATGATAGAGGTATCCATCTGTAGCTCAAATTCCTTGAAAGTGCAAGAACTATTATTCAAACTAGGAAAGTATGAATGGAGTAGCTGCCTAAAATATCTTGAAGGAACTAAGTATGCCTATAATGGGCATGCCTAAAGAAGCTCAGATACGGTCTTTCACTGGAGAAGCTGCGTTTATCATAAGTTTAAAATTTTAATCATCAGAGGATGCAAGAATAATCTCCATTTCTAGAAGACAACTAGCAAACGCTGCTGGAGGTATTCTGACATGAAAATGATGCAGTATTTTAGATAATTCAGAGCAGAATAAATCTACATGACTTGTGCCTAGGCACAGTCGCTTCCGTTCGTGGACACTGCCAAAAGTCTGAGAGCAACCTGGAGAAGCTATCAAACAGAACAAGTTAGGGAACAGATTTGCAAATAGGTGTGTTTCGTAAGACACCTGAAGAACATGTAAACATTATTGGCGTTTGACTCAAATATAGCACACCAAGAACATTCTTGACTTTGCCCTGTGATTTCCTGCAGTTCTGCTTCGTCTCCCTATTAGCAAATAGAACAGAAACCAATTGAAAAGCATTTGAAGTTCCTGTAGAAAACCCCAGGTTCCAAAGCACGGTAAGCAAGCATTTTCAATGTCACTTGTGCACATTGCCTCTCATCAGAGGGTCTCAGAGAATACTCTAAGCAGCCATTAGTTGAAATAGGGCAGAGCTTTACACTCGCCCTCTGCAAGCTAGAAGAGGTGGCGGTTTTAACTTACAGAGACATCACCAAGAAGGTCTGATATCGATGTAAAAATGGTCTGGAACTTCGATTGTATAAAGGAGGTCATGTTAACCAACTGAAAAGTGGAGTATTTCAAAGGAATTCAGCAGCTAAAAGCCCAATACAAACACTTCAGTGCTTCTTTGACAGGAATTAAATCCTTCTTTAAATTTTTTTAGGAACCACATCGAACACTTGTAGAATGTGAATGTAAACAGGAGGATCTGAGAAGGATCTTTCAGCAGGCATCAGAAAGTTATGTTGAATGTGTCATAAATAAACTGAATAATTTCCAATACTGGTCTTTGAATATAAGTAAGGAAGATGCAGGGAAATAAACTATTTCGTACAAATTACTTGCAAAATTTACAAAATTCTAGTGACCATGTTCACTTTTGCAATTTGTTATACTAAATGATGTTCAAAGAGGGGAACTGGAAAGCCAGAAAATACAATCAGAAACTGATTGTAAGCTTCTAGGTATCTCAATTTGAGCATCTGAAGTTTCAAAGAACCAGATCGTAACCTCCACAGAGGCAAAACAGTACTGCTTTGTTTAGAGTGGGAATTCCAGCACAGAGGTCCAGTTTCTGAGACTAAACCAGTACTTCTCAAGAGAGACTGACCATTTTAAAAATAAGGGAGACAGAAGTGTCCTGGTAAATTATGTGTGGCAAGTTATAGTGTGATGCACTCTTCCATGGCATTCAGAACATGTGTGCTATTCCCTACTCTCTGCTGTCAAGTTGCAGAAAGAGTTACTTTTTCAGTAACAGGATTATAAGGAGAAATGGGATTTTTTAATGGTTCCAGGATGCCCACTGTAAAGCATTTTCTCACCCATCATAAATTTGCACAATGTTATTACTGCAGATTTCATACTGGACTTTAATTGTCTTATTGTTGTTTTTTTTCTCTTCAATAAAGTAATGTATACACACTAAATTACTCTAATTATTTTGTTTGTTTCTTAAATAGGAACCGTAAAACCAATTCACCGTATGCCTGAAAAACTTTCCAAGGCAGTTGAGGAAAAAAAAAGTAATCTATTTGGTACCTGTTTTTTCCAGCCATGCCGCTTTATATTTCCTTTGTTTGGTACTGAAAGCCAACCTTCAAGTCTTGATTCTGGTTTAAAAAAAATGAATATTAAATAATTTTATGTATTTATAATAATAAAGCAGAACAGCACAAAAGCAAACTATTACTAGAAAGGAAGATGTACTACATGCAGTAATAAGCAATTACCTATTTAGCAAAGCAGAATAAAAAGCACAGCTAAATAAAATGAAGATATAAGCATTTACTTCATGCTTCATCACAAGCTAACACTTGATGATACAGTTACTGCAAAATAAAGTGAAGCTGTTTTCCTTGATGCCAACATCTAACACTGTATGTAAACAGTTTGCAAAGAGCCAGGCAGGAAAGATTTTGCTTTGAAAATGTGTTACAGCTTAAACAGAGGATGATTAAGAGATTTTCAATATAAACGTAATTTAACATTCACAGGGGCTTTATGAAAATACTCAGCAGGAAGATGCAGCAAGTAAAACAAACCAGATCCACATTTTCCAAGGGAAACAAAAAATGGAGAGCGCACAAGAGCAAGCAAAGCTACAGGGGTGTCCCATTACTCACAGAAGATAAGCATAGGAGATAAATAAATAAGGAATGCAGGAAGAATCGACTAGATATAAAGAATAAGAGACAAGCATTTTATTCAAAATGTCAGTGGACAATTTTCCAGAGAGTAGTGTAATAACGTATTTTCCTACCATGAAACTACTGAAGTAATTTAACAATGATACAAAGAAGCATCACAAAAAAATTAGCATTCTGCCTGATGTGAATAATAGATTTAAAAAACCTCTCCAGCTAACCGATATTGGGTTTTGAGAGATATTTTTTAAATTATGAAGCCAGGTAATAGCAATGAGAAACTATTGTGATTTCATTAATCTGAAATGACATGGTAAAAAGTCTCACAATTTTGTAAATGTGAGAATGAAAGAATCAAAATTTTACTCCATAATTATAAATTTATTTTACCATTGAGAAAAATTTTGTAAATTTTTTTTTAAATTACCATAAAAATGTGATTTGTAAAAGAAGTGTCAGAGTACAGAATTATAGCCAATAGCTAATGTATGCATTCTTTACAATAAACTTATCCAGCAGCCCTGAAAACTTCAAAAACATTAAGTTAAAATTTGCTGAAACATTCTCCACAATTATTTATGTAAGAATGAGCTACTGCTCCCTTTTATCCTTCAGGGATAACTCTCTGTGAGGTGTAGCCCAGCACGCTCTGAAAATACATCCAAATATATAAAACATATTGTCCATTGTTATGTAAAATTACAATGAGACTGACAGCCTAGCCTTCTACAAAACATTAAAATTAGGCACAGAAGGAAACCCTTCCCACATTAGCCTTACAGTGTACAGTATTTAGAAGAGGACTGCATTTAAAAATATAGAATCATTTCCTAACATTTCTCCACACAGAATTAACTTCAAAATATTGGGAGACCACTGAACTATTGAAATTCTAATTGGAATAAAAGCCATAGTAACAGAACTCATTCTAGTAAGAAACCTTCCTGGAAAAATGATGGCAATTTATATTTCCCTGCCTCTCTCCTATCTGTATAAGAATTGCAGGGGGTGGGGGTTGCCCCTCCAGGCCCCTCCCCAATTCTTGATATTCAGTCACTTTGGAGAAGCAAATATATTTCCTTCATGTCTGCAGGCATCACAGATAATGGTTATTCTGTTTTGAATACTTTGAATAATTTTTACATCAAGAGAAGATTCTTCCATTTTTAGAAATTTTAGGAATATCCTAAAACTCAAGTCCTCCAGTGCAAAATAAAGTGATTCACTGCTAATAAACAACATAGTATGGACAACTGCGATTCAAAAGGAGTAAGTATGCATCTGTGGAAATTGCGGCATATGGAAATCTGGAAAGATCTGATAATGATAAATTTTAAAAGATGCAGCAGGTACTATGCTGCTTATAGGGACAGTCTGAGAAGGAGTTTTTCTAAGTTCACTTCTATTTCAGCACGTTCTGAAAGAAATTTCAAAGGAAGTAGAAAGTGGATGAGCTATTACAAATGAATCAGTTGACATTCTTTTCTGTCTACTACAAATCTATTTTAGTGAGCAAATTCTATTTGCATGAGAGATGATTTCTGAACTGTGAATAATGTCTTGCAGTTGAAAATAACAGTTTCTGAATGTACTCCTTTTCAACAAACCTACCATTCGTCTGGAACCAAATGTACTCTTGCAAGGGTAGACGATCCCTTTCATTCCAACCTTGCCACAAAGGTTTGTCTCAAGTAATATTTATAGTATATTTTAATTTCCCTTGACAGAGTTAGTTAGCACAACTGCAAACGCTCAACTGGCTATTTCACAAAGATTTGATCCAGAAGAATAATATTTATGAGTGTTCTGATTAAGTAATTAAGAAAATATGGGCTATCTAGACTACGAAAAACAATCTTCCATTCCTGTCTTTAAAAATAGGCTCAAAACTATTCCCTGACAACTTCCCTGTATTTTGGAAAGAATCCCAGAATTGATACTTCGTATTTGCAATCCAGAAAATCCAAGATGGGCCTCAAAAATATCTGATGGCTAGCTGGACCTGAATAGAGTATGAAGAAAGAATTCCATGAAGGCTACAGATCTTATAATTATCTCTGAATATATATTAAAATGTAGATTTGCATTCTAAACATCTTCACGGTTAGTATTCATATTGCCAGGATTCGTTGTGATTCAGTATGATAAATGTGAGTTCTAACAGTAAGTCTTCAGTAAAAATCACACAAGACAACCATGACTGTACTGATTTATGAGACTTTTTGTTGTTTTGGAGTTAAGTAATACAGGCGCCTTCATGAGCAGTAGAGCATCTCTTTCCAATGTTCAAAAATTCCTACTCCTCAGACCCTTCCATAGTAACCAAAAACCTGGAGACACCACCTTGCTAATTCTTTCCAGTCTACCCTTCTCATTTGATTCTTTCCTTCCTCAGACTGTCTTACTATAATTTCACATTGATCTCACCAAGGATTGCTGGCTGCATCTTGCTTTGAGGTTTATTCATGTGACGGCTACTTGCAAGTATTTCAGAAAGTTGTATCTGTGTCCCGTATTCCAAAACAACTAATAGCTTAAATGGTCCACGTTTATTATTCCATCCTATCTTTGTGTAAAACATGATTTATAACGCACACTGTAAAACATTATGTGCTGCAGTTAAACCTGTACGACAGCTCAGTTGCTTAAATTACCTTGCCAATGAAATGAAAAGAATTAATTCACAACAGGTTAAGTGCCCTCTAACAATTAAGTTCCTGATTATATTTTGTCTTGACAAAGAAGAATTCTGTTTACAATCATATAAGTATTAAGACTTCCAAAGTCCAGCCAGGAGAAAGAGGCATTCCAAAGGCATCATTAAAAAGCAAATAGTTCAGCTGTTTCACCAAGGACTTTATTAACATTGGAGACATGAGCTGACCCATATGCTGCTATCTGAATTAATAATCAGGAGCGAGAGTTACAAAAAATGCCTAGAACTGAACACATGGAAAACCTTCCTCCAAGTCACGATCTTTCCCGTCTGGTGAAGCAAAAGACTGAGAATAGCCTGCATTGTCTAAATAAGCCAATCCCTACCTTGGGAGCAGCATAAGTTGCCCTGAGAGCTACTAGAACTTGAGGGGGTATTTAGCTCAATGACAAGACAGAAACCTACAAGTAAGATGGAGCTCTAAGGTGCGTTACCACGTGATTTCTCTATATCTACCTCCAAATATGCAGAATTTTTTCTTGATTTTTTTTTCTGAGTATTAGGAATTCACTTTAGCATTACCTTGGGTTTATTCAAAGAGTGCAAAGCCTTCCGACGTCAACATTTTACAAGATGCTCTTCCTGCAAATTATGAATTCTACTCTTGTAGCCTCTCTGGTGGCTGGTAACCTAAGCTCCCTGATTAGGCAAGACGCTACACCCCACAGCCTGAACCTCTCTGCCATGCAAGAGGACAGCGGAAAATGCCTGAGAGCCAGAGGTCTCTCTGGAATTCCACCAACATTACTATCACACCATTTCATACCAAGTTTTTTCTCAATTAAACCAGAGAGTGTCCATCGCCAGAATTGAGACCGTGGAATCATTCTTTTATACTTGTTTACATTATTTCATGTTTTCATTTTTTCCCTGGTGATGTTTTTACTGTGACAGGAAACCGAATAAATCACACTATGATTACTTATTTAGTAGTTCTGCCATTTATTTGCCTTAAATATTTTTAAGGAATGTCTTTGCCTTAAGAACAGATGCATCAGATAAAGAATCCTATTGACTCCTCATCAGATCCACCTCTTAAACAAGATGCTATTCAAGGTGCTCTGAAGGAATGTCTATGTTTGGGCTACAGAAGTGATGACAGTTGAAGACAAACAACTTCATATAGAACTAAATGGTAGCAAATGAACTGCTGTGGCATGGCACCTTCTGTTTTGAAGACTAATTACTTGGTTTGCAGAAAACTAACTATGCGCTGGATAATTTCCTCTTCTGTGGCATGGGGTATTTCTGCTTTGAAGACTGACTTTTTTCTCTTCCTCCTTATAAGGCTAGTGCACTCCTCTGCCCTCTACTTGGCTCTTTCACAGATCTGTGAAATCTGACTATACTAGTGTCACCTAATCTCTTTTAATTACCTAAATTGCTTCTTATTCAGATCTTGATCAACTCAGAGCCTCACTCAAAAAAAAAAAAGTCAGCGCGTAGGGACATGATCTAAATCTAGAGAAGTCCTAATAATATGTACTAGAAGTCCTACCTGTATGACACAGTAACACCAGTAGCACAACTGCAGTAAAAATCAGAGGCACATGTAGAGAAAAGGGCAAAAAAGAAGACAAGAGAAATAAAAGGCTAGTAACAAAGAAATAGTTAGAGGGGTCATGAGTATAGAAGACAAAGTAGAAGACCACAAGACCTTCCAGTAACTGTGATGTTCTAATTAACAATGGAAAAGTTACAGCTGACTTGAAAAGATCTTGCACATACCAAAATTTCTGCCCCAAAATTGTGGTGGCAGGTCATACGGGCAGAAGCCTGACTACACATGTCTCCAGAGGTAAAACTGAAAACAACGTACCTTAATGAGGCAGGCAAAGAAAGAACTTACTCCTACAGTCTTTCCAAGATCTAAGAGACACCAGGGTCATATTTACATACTATTGCCCTTAAGAACAAGACAGGGAAGGTGCCTATGCCCAGATGGAGGCATTGAGTGTTTTCGGTGTAATAGACAACAGCCATTATGCTGGAAATGGCTGAGAAGGAAAGTGAGGAAGTTCAAAACTACCCTTTTACACAGAATAAATCTAGTCTGTTTTCTTGTAGAAAAATTTAAGCTCTCAATTTACAGGTGTTCAGAATTTTTCAATAAAAATTATGAACTACAGTGTTCTTCATTTAGGAAACACTATCAAACATAAGGCTTGATTCCAAATAGTAATTTGAGGGGGGAAAAACACACTTTAGTAAGTAAAGCCTTTCTTTTTTACCTCAATTAAATGGAATACACTGAGAATTCGCATCTAAGAGAAAAACTCCTGAGAAGTACTGACAGTTCAGAAATACCTGAGGGAGTTCCTAGCAGGCGACAGCTAAGAAAAAAAAAAAACGTTCCTTCACCAATCTAATAGCTCTAAGAATTTCCAATACTGAGTTCCAATGGAAGTTTGGCCCAGAAGATGTTTTCAAAACAAGTAAAATAGGCATCTACTTTACAAGATGGCAATTGCTTGAGTGTTTTACAGATCAAACTCCAGAATGCAAAAGGTTTCTTGGACAGAATGGAAGTTGTACAGAAAAGACTATCATTATCCAAATGAAAATCTATTCTAGAACAGAATTCACTTTAATATTAACCACAAATTAAAATCTACAAATATACTAAGAGAAGACAGGACACAAAAATAGACACAGAAAGGAACAACTACAGAAAAACATATACTAAATCTAGTAACCTACCTGAAATTTCAATCACTTTAAGACCCCTGGAAAAACTCTAGAATGTGGCAATCTGAGCAGCATGAAGTGCATTAACAGGAAAAGAGACACCTAAAATGATTCTATTTGCTTTTATCTGATTACACTGAGGTCTTAAAATACACAAAACAGTATTCTATTTTCGTATATTTTAATATATTTTTCTATAATAAAAATCAGTCCATAAATCCATAAGACAAGCATTTATTAAGAATTTAATGATGAATTATAAAAATTACTATACAAAAAAATAAACCTATCTCCAACATATGGAAATTGTTAAGCACAGCTTACTATCACTAAAAGTTTTTTTCCTCTATCTAGAGATCCAGAGTGAATGATGTGAAAGTACTGACTGATTACACTTTTCAAACTATGGGGAAGGAGGGAATCACTAACCAGTGTAACAGCGGGTCTCAAAATACAGTGCCTGGAATTGACACTACATGGAAATGGCTAACTACACTGTATTATTTGTTCCTCTATTAATCTGCTAAATCAGAGTACCATACAACCATAAATGCATTATGGAAATTCCTACAACTATTTTTCACATTGGTAATTATTGCCACTTGTCACAAAGGTGCTACGTAACTGTGAGTAAGAACAGACAAGTTTGAGGCAATTTTGCATTCAAGATATAAAATACAATCATGATGTTGTGGAAGTGCTGGCCCTGTATTCTATTCACTGGACACTGCACATTGTATTCACTATATTCAAACAGCAGCAGATGTAAAGATACTCTTTGCACAAAAGTAGCTAAAAATCATGCTAATGCCAAGCCATACAGTGGCAGGAGTGACGTGAGAAGAAATTAAGACTTAAATATAAACAGCTAAGCTATGAAATAAAAAGCAAAAAAACCCCACAAAGTGCAGATGTGATATAGAAAGAGACAGTGAGATTTTAAAAGTAACTTGTTTGAAACAATACCTTCCAAAACGATATGTACGCACAAAATCAAGTAGTTGAAATATGCTCTTCTCTTACCTGAAAGATTTCCATCCGTTTCATCCGTAGGGAGACTAGCAACACTCGTAGAATCCATTCCTTGCTGGAGGTCCAAAATTTTCCTTCGTAGTTGTTCTATGTCACTCTCTTTACTATCCAGCTGCATTTGGAGTTCATTCCTGTACGTAGATTCTTCTGCTAATTGCTGTATTTATATACACATGTGTAGTTACTGTGACACCAAAAATATGGCAGCAAAGTATTCTGAAAACAAAACTCATTACTATTTTTTTAATATCGCTAGAGATTTTTGATAGCATTAGCATAAATTATTATAGTAGAAGTGTTTGTTCAGACTTGGAAAAAAGTTAAATATCAAAGATCCAGCAATGCATTCAGGTACAAAATAGTCTGATTAATCTATTAAATTACCATTTGTTTTGAAAAGGAGACATCTACGAGTGAAATAAACTGCATAAATAGTATGCTACACAGTATTCATTTTTTTAGTCTTCATAATATATCAGTAACTTCCACAGTTAAGAATTTAGAAAGGCAAAATGAATGAGAACAAACACAGCTGCACACTTGTCAAGTTGTCTGCCTCACTAAAATTCTGTAGTCTAGAACACCGGAAACAGAACTTGTTATTTTTTCAAGTAGACTAGAAGCTACGCATTTTTCCTGCAGAGAGAATTCCACAATGTGACAAAAAAATTAAGATTATTTTACCGCTTGCATTTCATTGAGCTCCTTTTGGTATTTCACTACCATCTGATTGAATTTCTCTTTTTCTTGATTAAGCTCTAATTGGAGCTTTCGGTTTTCTTTCTCTTTCTTCCTCAAATCTTGCATATTAGCTTTCTTTCTGTCTATTTTAAATTCTTTCCGATTCATTATCTCAGCCAGCTTGTTGACAGCCTGTTAAGAAAAAGGAAAACCAGTAAGAGAAAGAATATATGCAAGCATGTTTCATACAAAACTTCTAAGTTCCTCTACTTATAGGATTCGATCAAAAGAAATCTTCACCAACATAAATGGCCCCTACTCATGACAGAAGTAATACTGAAAAGCTCACAGAATCAAAACTTATTCTTTCAACTGTAAATATCAACAATGCATATTATACATCATGGATAATATAAATTTAAAGGAACTAAGAGTTAGTTGCACAAAAAACAATAAACTGAAAATATATCCGATATGCAAAGAAATTATTGTTATTAAATTGCATAAAAGGTTATACCTGTGTCTTCAGAGTTCTTTCAGTGCTAATGCTCTTCTCATAATGCATTCTAATATTATTGATTTCCTCCTCTTTTTTCACTTTGTATTCTGTTAAAATAATATTCAACTTTGAGACAGTTCAGGACAAGGTAAATATTTCTAAGCTTAATCACTTCTACAGTTGCATAATTTGTGTTTTTTTTCTTCATTTTCCTGTTGTGTCACTTAATGTGCAAAATACAGTTTGCAACGATAAAGATTACTGGTTTAATGCTACTGTAATGATAGAAAATTACCAGAAGGATATATCAGAAAGGCACTAAGATTAAATACTAAAGCCAACATACGTATTTTTGCTTCCTGGTGATGATTAAGTTTGTTGCCCCACTTGCTTCGTGTTTGCACTACCAAAAGCGTTTCTGCAGTACCAAAACTTATTAAGTCAGTACCCACACAGAATAAGATTGATATGACTGGACTCACATTCAATAAAGGGGAAAAAAGCTTTCTTTAAACAAGGAATGACCCTCACCTCTCTCTCACACCAGTTACTCAATTATACCAATCTTTCTATCACACTTCCAGTCTGCTGATTTGTTCCCAAAGTTTCTAGAGTATGCATTTCACTGACAAGGATTTCTCCACCAAAACTACGAACAGTTAAAGACTAATTTTCAAGTACTTAAAAGTAACAAACTCCATAAACTAAAAAAAATACTGAAAACTGCTTACTCACCCAATGCCTGCTATTACAGAAATGCAGAACTAAGGGAAAATATTTTTGTATTCTTTCCTGCCTACACAGTGTTTGCAACAACACTGGCAACATAACCATTAAGGCCTTTACTCTCATAGCCAACAGATATTAAAGCATGCATTCTGATTTTATAATGCTTGCTCAAATGCAAAACCATGGGAGAAAACTGACAATAAAGTAACTCCCCGTATAGTCAGAACGCATGTAAATAGAACGCCTATCCACTGGTAAGTGTGAGATCACAACTCAGATTCTGAATCTAAAGTGAGATCTTAAGGCAGCTGAAATATTGATACTGCTTTATTGTAAATACTGGAGATAGAAACAAAAACTTTAATAAATGCATTGTGTGCAATATGAAATGAAGAAAATACATTTCCTTAACTTTCACGTGCACAAGGGCATGGCTGGCAGAAGGGGGTTGGACAGACAATATATGGATGAGCTGTACTGGAGAGGCATCAAGTGTGTGCCTGCAGAAACTTAGTGCTAACTTGTTTTAAAAAGTCAGGAGGGGACTATAAGCAGAAACTCACTTTTTCCTACCTGCTGCAGCTGAGATTTTAATCGTTTTCAATAATAAAGGCAGTGCACGGAAATGGAAGCAATACAGTAGAAAGAGTGGCAATTTACATGGAAGATATATTGTCAAGATTAAAACAATGACTTCTATTATTTTTCATCAAGACCAAAGTAATAGGGAAGATAAAAAGCAGCATCTCCCATATCCCATTTCCATTTTGCCACATATGCTTCAAATTCAATTATGCTTCATAACAGATGAATTGAAACTCCAAATATGACATACCTTCCTCCTGTTTCTTAATTTTTTCACTGATCTCTGAATTTTCCTTTGTTATTAAATCAACATCTTTGGTTAATGTGGTATTAGTTTCCTCCAGCTAAATGAAAACAAACACATTTTAAAATAAAGAACATAAATTCTAAAAATATTTATAATACTATTGTTTTAAATACCCTTAAACCTGTAACAGCCATTTACTTGGAAGGCCTTCCTCAGATTATATACGAAAAAAATCTGCTCACCTTTCAAACCTGAATTTTTTAAAAAAATGGTACTTTTCTTCTAAGCTGTCTTGATTTACCAGAAGGCTGAAAATACACCTGTCCCAGCAGGAATTCTTTTTTTTTTTTTAATGACCTTTGCAGAACTGACAATACTGGGGTATATAATTAAAAAATTAACTTAAGCAAAATTAGATTGTCAGTTATTGAATGTGGCAATTTTCAATCAATATGCGGTAATTTGGAAAAAGTAGTACTAGAGGCCTGATCCCCCGATTCCAGAGGAGAAAGCAGCTGATAGATGACACAACTCCACCATTCAAGGCTAGAGTAGATTTGTGGCATCTGCTACTAAAAAATTGTTACGTATCATGAAAAACAGGTATAAATCAGCACAGAAATAAAACTAAATTTGGTCTAAGTCAAAGCATACATAGGTAAATATGTACATGGGTTTACAAAAAAAAAAGGGGGGGGCGGGCAGGGAGAAAAACCGTTACACTTTGAATATGCAAGCTGCCAGAAGAGAGAGTCGGGATCACTTTGCTAACCACTTAACAAATACACATTAAAACCCAGACACAATTGCATTCCTGAAAAAAAGGTTTTGTTTGAAGCCTATTGAAATGATTGCGTATCAAGCTGTCTGACAAAATTATCAGAATATTTGAAACCGAAAAACATACTGGCAAGAAAGTATTTTTTCAATACCACAGACAGTCTTATAAATGATTATTAAGAAATGGTGGCATTCTGGAGATTTCAAGCTTATAAAAGAAAACACATGCAACAAACAATAATTCTGTTATCTTTACACAGAGATGTAATATCCACTAACATAATGGATATTTCATCTGGTAGTGCTAATGGAAAACTTTGAGCAATTGACCCAAATTCAGTTATGCCTAGAGTTTTACACCCCCTGGATTCTTAAGAAAATCTGCACAGCTGATGCTAAATGGAAAAAACAATAATGATAAAATAACTATGCTATACATGGCTTGCTATTTGAAACTCTTCAGTTAAGACATTCATCAACCTGACACTAATATTCAAGAGCTACTCTATAAAGTATCTTCAAAAATTAGTTTGAAGTTTGTGTTGGGTTTGGGGTTTTTTTTAATAGTTTACCAGAGGGAAGAAACTCAAGACTTCCAAGTTGTTTGTTTTTTTTTAAAAGGCTACGTAACTTTGCACTAAGAGTTTCTAATACACAGCTTCATAAATTTACAAGATTTTAAAAATACATTTGGCAATGACCAGAAGTAATTACAAAAGGCTTAATAACTGAATTATACACATTTGCTAGATCTTCAATCTGGCTTCACCTCAGATTCATTGAGCCTACGTTTCTTTGGGAGTTCACATGATTGGATTTAAATGTTTAAGGTTCCAACTGAGTCCAAAACTCAGATACTTAAATAATTGTCACTTATGACCACAGAAAGACTTTATAAATTAAAATGAAAATATATAGGAAGATATATATAGGCATTAATTACAGTGGAATAATTTACCCTTCTTATGATGCTGTCCTTATCAGTCATTTCTTGCCTGTGTCTTGATGCTGCTTTTTTGCTTTCCTGACTCAGTTCAAAATACTGTTCTTCAAGGAGTGCTCGTGCCAACCGTTCTGACTCAGCTTTGGTTTCAGCTAAATCCAACTGGGTAGTGAGCGTTTCTCTGTAAAAAGGACATTAAGATTTTGTTCTCCCATGCAAAACATTCCAAATTTTCAGGAAGACTAACAAACCCAAATTATACCATTCAGCTAACTGTTATTATCTTAGTTTCTTAAGAAAAACAAGATTTACAAAATCACACCCTGTACTATTCTATCTTTTGATGGTCCACAAAAGCTACAGCTGCAAGCTTACTATAATGCAATTAAAATTTCAATCATCCATGAAACATCAGCCCTTAGGAAACCAGGTGTCAAATTCTCCTGCCTTTGAGGAATAAAAAATAAAGTTAAATTGCATGTATGGTATGGTCCATCAAAAGATACTTGATCCTACCAGTATTAGCCATTTTTTTACACAAGATAAATGCTCACGAAGATGCGTGCTCCGGACTGTTTGAACAATAAGGAAAATTGCATCGTTTCTGAAAACATACAGTGGTTCTATGCCTATGCAAGGTTTTGCAGGAAGGCCTGCAAATTCTATGCTGCTTGAGAGGCAGGGGACAGTAACTTGGGTGCAGTATCTCATTAATGTATACACAACTTCTAATCAGTTCAGCATACAAGCCAAGCTTTCTTCTCTTGCTTGGAGTACAGGCAGAGCTCCTATACATATGCGTGCAAACAAGCCCACATAAAGCATGGTGGCCAGTCTAGCACCCATGAGTCAGATGGACCCATGTCAGTGGGCAGTGATGTGACACAGCCCACATCATGCGGAGCTAGAAGTGGCAATACATTACTGCAGTATGGGCTCATGACAGATGCCCTTCCTGCACTGCAAAATAAAAAGAGATTTATGGAGTGAAATGGCTATGGAGTCCACTCATTTGACAGATCTGAGGTAGATATGGGTCTCTACTGTTAAAAGGTAACTGGTTGAAATATATCAGAGTTTGTCACAATTCCCACAGTTGTATAGAGGTGAAAAACGTTTATAACGAACACAAGATTGTGGAGAACAGCGAGGGTATAGAATAAAAGGAATCTATAAAAAGAAGTAAGAAAAGAGAAAAAGAAAAAAACTCGCAAGAAGACTAAAGGAAGTCACTCCTCCCCTCCCCTCTTTTTCTTTTTAAGTTGGATACTACTCCTGAACAACTTTGCATAGACAGGTGTTTTCCTCCTGTATCATATTTATTAGCCCAACATCTTTTCTTTTTCCCTTTCTTAGCCCACCAAAATGCATTGCGAACACTGTACGTAACCTTCTCCCTTTAGATTGTTTTGCAATGCTGATGCTCAAGTAGAACAAGAGAGAAACTCTGCTTCATGCATAAGGCTATAGTCTCCTTCTTCAGAATAAGTACGTATTAAATAAATTAATACATTGGAAAAACAAGCTTAAAAAACTTCTTTCCTTACTTGCTAACTTAGAAAATAGTACATCACTATTAATGGTTGTTGGATTATCTAGTTTTGCTGTGATCATCTGTATACTACACTTAGAATTCAAAGTATTTTGATTATCTTTTTCTCAAATTATTTAACTGGCTATAGAAATATACTAAGTAATTATCAGGATAATTAAATCAAATAAAAAAAGTTGTTACACAGGCAAGATCATTACCACAAATTGTAATGTTTTTTCAAAATTTTGCATCTTCATAAATTCTCAGAAGTCATCATTCTTCTTCCAGACATTACAAATAGAGTCCAAAGCAAATATGAATAACAATATTTGGCTTTGTGAGTCAGAATAGGTAACATCCTATGTATTTGCCATCTTACACTTTCGAGACCTTTTTCTGAAGGAAATAAGCATTTTAAATCTGATTCAAAATATTCATGAGTGAGACCATATTATACGGAAAAACTTATGTCTATTTGAGAAACACAATGGGCATACTTTTCATTTTGCAATTCCTGCATTTTTCTTTGAGTTTCTTTATTCTTTTCATCGATTTCCTCTTTCAGTTCCTTAACCTGAGTTTTGTAAAGTGTCTGTAAAAGAAAGCATAAAAAAAGAATCATTATTCAAATTCCACAGTGAAATTCTTCATTGTTTTGGTACTGGTTGGTTTGAATCTGTCAAATCCCACCATGTGCCAGAACTGTCTTTAATGGAATTTCCGCCTTCCTGCCTGTCTGAGATGCTCCTTTTCACTTTCCCTTGTGCAGGGAACTGATGTGACCAGGTTAGTTTTCTGTTTGCTAGTCTGGTTTCCTACATAGTTGTACGAACACACCTGCTGACAAAAGAGAAGGAAGGCACTAGGACACAGCTGAGCAGGTCTCTTGGAGACAACAGGACAAAACTGCATCCTCTTGTAGCATCACTGTCTCAAAACGTTAGTCAAACAAGCCTAATACCGTCCTGTGCTTCCACCTGTTGTATTCTCTTTGTATCCGTGTATCTTTTTTCTTAGAGGGTAAGATTTTGTGTACAGACTGACTTCGTCTTAAAACTGATTCAACAGATTTACGTGATTTACATAAATGACTTCTGCTCTTAATTACTATGTTGTTATTAACACCACCAGAGTAATTCTGAAAGTTGAAATTTGATCTTCTACAGTAATGTACTTTTGCTAACTATTCAAACTAAATTACAAATGTCTCATTCAAACTCCATGCTAGCAAAAAAAGAGAAAACCGAGAATGAAACACAATACTCTGGATCTTCTTATTAGCAATATGTTATGGAGAAATGTACGAAAAAAATCTGTAACACATAATGAAATTACAATCATATGTAGTTTAGTAAACATTAAATTTTTTTATTGCTCCTTCAAGGAAGAACCAAATTTAAAAAATACTTCCCGAAGTGAAATGAAATTGTCCATATTCACAAATGTATTTGAACTTCAGGCATTATAGAGCATCTCGTGCCATTGTTTCTTTTCACAGAAATGAAACAGATCAAACTAAATCTATGAAATACACATTTTGGCTACCCGGAGTACTGAATAAGGCTCTTCAGGGACTTAGGTGCAGAGGAGGAATACGTGCAGAATGCTGCTGGATCTATGGTTCTTAAATATACTTACGGTAGATCAATAGCATGGAATATATTCCAGTAAGTATGGAGACTTTGAACTATCTACAATAAAGTTTGCAGTTATGTCAGAAAAATATCTCTTTTCCAACCTCAAGATGGGTACTACTCTGATGAATAACTCAGGTAAGAGTCACTCAATGTAATATATACGATTTGACAAACAACTACAAAGCAACATATTAGATAGACTATCTAATGTTCTCTAATTTTTGTTCACTGTTTGCATTTCAAGCAGGGTTTTGTGAATTGCTGATTTATGACAGGTTGTTGTTTACATTTTTTAAATTTTAATATGTCAAACTATTAGCTGTTCAATGTCAAAATGTAGCACTCAATTCTTTGCAAGACTTACCGAAAAATACTGCTCAGCTTCAAGCTGATCCTGAAGCTCACGCATTTGACCTTCATTTCCTCTGTATTGTCTTAAAGGAATAAAAAAGGAAAACATGTAAAAAGTCAGCTACTAACAAATGAGAAAGATAGATTATTTCTAACCAGAACAGCATCCTAGAAAGATCTTACAGTTGCACACGTATTATTTCACAAAGACCAACAGTTTGCTGTATGCTAAAATTCTGATTTAGTTACATTCTTTGTTCTATCCTGATGATCGTTTCAGTATGTAATTTAGGAGACAGGAAGTACTCTAAATGGAGAAATGTTAAGTCAGATGAAGATATGACAGAAGTCTAATTAATGAAAAATGTCTTCAATGTTAAGAAAAAGAATCAGCGAGTTAAGGAGGGAAAAAAGCTATCGACTCCCATGTAGTAATACTAAAAACCCCATACAATTTAATAAGTAGTATCACAGTCAATCTGTAAAAAAGTCACTCAAATAAAAGTGGCATTTATGCCTTGACATAGAATGATGAGCCAAGTTCTGCATCATAGCTCGTAACAAAAATATTCCAACACTGAAGGCTACATACAGAAATCATAACATGCAGCTAAAAATATTCTTTTAGTTTCGGAAAAAATGCCTGTGCACTAGACAACTTTTTTCACTAATAGGAACAGGCAAAACAGCACATGTATAATTAAGCAACTTTTTCCATTTTACTTCAGATTTTTACTTACTTAGCAAGTTGAGCCAACTCAAATTCCAGTAATCTCTTTGCTTCCAACAACGTATTGATTTCCTGTTTCAGCTGCTTCTCAGAACCCTTCAAGTTATCTGCTTCAAAAGCTTGCGCCTTTAATTCATTCTGTGCCATTATTCGCTTATTTGTCTCTTGCTCTAACTTAAGCGTTAGATTCTTTACCTAAATGAGAAATATTTCAATTAGGAGCATTTGCTGAATAACCAATCGCATGTGGTTCAAAGTGTTTCCTATATAGATTATTTTATGTCAAACACCATCGCCTAGATGCTACACATTGTTCAATGTGTAAAAATATTCCTACATCTCCAAACACTTCAGTGCAATAATCTTACAGAAAGCTGTTGCCCTTACAGAAGGTACTGATATGACACTGCATGATGATAAAGCTTCCCCGTACTTAGTTTATTTCAAAGTCCCAAATTTGTTTTATCTTATCTTAAAGGCAACAATGGAAGAAACCTAAATTGTCTGCCAAAAGGTCCTGCAAACTTCTCTGTGGATTTCAGATCTTAAAAACTTCTCACCCTACAAAAAACTGCTGCCTACCAGCTATATAAAAACTAATACTAATTTACACAAGTCGTAATCCCTAAGAAAGGTGTTATAAGCTTCATTCCCAGTGTCCTGTAAAAAAAAATTAAGGATTCTTAGTACCTAATTTTCACACTCAATATTCTAATTGTTTTTCTGGATAATGCAAACTCGTAACTGCAAACCAATCAGACTACATAGTCAAATTCACAAGCAAGTTTTTCCTTTAAAAAAAAATAGGAAACGCAAAAAATTACATTATATTAAATTAAGGGCTCAAATACGTAAGGCATCCAAGAGCTAAGAAACAAGCAGGTATTAGCTAATACCATTTAGGCCAACAACTGTATTCAATTTACTGAGAAATGTATTATACAAGGAGCTTAGCGTTAAGTTAATTTAATTTTCTGTTTCTCAATGCAACTATAATTTTTTATTTATAAAGAAAATTGTTAGTGATGAACATTTTACTTACTTCATCTTCCAGTCTTTCCTTTTGCTCACGAAGGTGTTCCAGTTTCTGCTGAGACTGCTTCAGGTCAAAGTCCAGCATGGAACACTGTTTTTCAGCTTGAACTATTCGATTTTCTGCCTTTTCTCTTGCTGCCCTTTCTTCCTTTATTTTTTTTTCCATTTCTAAATAAGATTAGGGAGAGAAAAACAAGAAAAATTAATACGTAGCATCTGCAAGAATGCTTTTGTAAACACAGTCTTAAACATCCTAGTATTTTTCAGATCATTTTGTCCAGCTATTTAAGTTCTTCTGCTGTTAGATGGACTGATTACGGAGTAAAAACTTCCTGGCATTATTACAAGAAACACTAAAAAAGAAATATAATTCTAATTTGCATTCAAAGCACTGGAATATTATGATGACAACTGAAAGATAAATAGTGAAAGAAATAAAAAATGCAGATTCTTGAAGTAATTATTATGAAATAAAGGCAAAGTTTCCTTTCCATGAACGGATAGTAGAGCGAAAGTAAAGAAATGCTACCATTTGCACTAGCTTTCTGAAAAGTTACAAGCTACATATGCTGATACTGATGATACTCACACAGAAAACCTGATGTATTCAATTAAGATATCAAGACACATCTTTGATTCATGGATATGTACCCACAAAAGAAGCTTCACCACTTCAGACAAGCCTAACGCAACGCCCGATATGTTTAAATGCAGTTACACAGGAATGAACGCACCAAAACATCTGTCTTGATAATGCTTTCTTTCAATTTTATTTAGCATTAGCCAGAATTTCAAGTTTAATAGCATTTTAGAAGCCAAGGAAGGCTTTGAATTGCAAACGCAGTAAGATATTCAAAACCTTAAGAAACAATGCAATTTTTATGGTACAAGTACCATGTTAGAGAAAATAATTTAAAGTGTGTATTTTTCATTATGTATGTTTTAAGATTTTGATTTGCATTTTCTTTATACAAGGGATTAAACACTTGTATAAGCGTACATTATAAGGTGTTGTGTTTTTAGATGTCATAAATACCTTTTATTATGTATTTACTTGAAACTTGCAAGAAATACGTACCACACATTGCAACTGATCTTGCCTCCTCTATTGACTGATGTTTGTCAGTTAACCGAGCTTTAGTCACTTTGTGTTCATTTACTTCCTGTTCTAACCGGTCTTGTAATGATTTGAGCTTGTAGTTTAAATCTATCTCTAAATTATTCTTTTCCTAAAGATAAGAAAAAAAAAAGTTACCAGATTTCTATAATAATTCCATAACATCTGAGAGAATCACACTTCCTTTCTTCCCTGTTTCAGTGCTAACTTTTTGTTATGAAGAAATTAACAATGTTAATTTCCACGCCTATTAAAGAATGGTAACACACAAAAACTGCTGAGTGCTCTGGAGAAAATGTCATTAACTTTTTTCAGTAGTCTATAAATTCGTAAGACAATAGAAAGTTCTCTATTTGAATAATTAGTAGTCACCTAAATTGGAAACATACAACTAACCCTCAAATAACACTAGAGCACAGAGGAATCCGAAATACTGCTACCTGGATGCAATTATGTTATTGCATTATTGGGATTGCCAGCCATTAACAGTAACTCAGGAAACAAGCACTGGAGATGAGGTTTGAGACGGGGACTTGCCTTTGGATCGCCGCTTCATACAGCACCAAATGAGAACGGGAACTGCTTACACACTCCCTCATAGGTAGCCGTATCTCTCTGGTTTATTTGGATAACCACACAGCACAGCAAGTCTCTATCTGACCTCAGAACATGGAGCTAACTATGTAGCCTATACAGAAAAAGGGTGTGAGATTCCCTTTTACTCCTCTTTAGTTGTTTTTCTACCTTGGGGCGGGGATCAGAGATGTTCAGGGAACATGCTGCTACCATTCCTTAGGAAGGAAGGAAGGAAAAAATTGAAATGGTTGAGCTCCGAAGTTGATCAAAAGGTCTGGCACTGATCCAGCCAAATCAAAATCCAGTAACAGCAGAAATTTAAATTTCAGGCTTTTAAAAAGTTCAATTCATAGATTTTCAGGAGGCAAGCGTCTGAAGCGATAGTTAGGCAGGCAGAACAAAAATTACTGGCTACTGGCAGAAGGGCTGGATCCTTGAAACAGTGATAGTGAATGACAAACATGAATTTTATGCCCAAAGCTACAAGTAAGAACTACCTGAGGACTTGTGAGACTTATCATCCTGATGAGATTGTAAATTAGCACTATTTAGTTAATCATTTTAACGCAAGACTTGATTTAGAGCAACACAGACTTAGCAATATCAATAAATACTATTTGAAGATACAGTCAAATGCTGACAACATTAGCCTCAACATCATTTTACCATACCTTTTCGGAATGATTAAGCATATCCTGTACTTGTTTTCTTTCTGCTTCCACTCTTTCGAGAGTGTTTTTAATGTTTTTTACTTCTTCTTGTAAAGTTGTAATCCGAACTGCCACGAGAAATGAAATATCATTCAATATTAGTAACTCAACTTAGATCAATAGGCTTTTAAACCTTTATTGATTTCTGGACCCCTAAAATATTTACACCTTACAATTTTTCAGATATGCAAAGGCTGTAGGTTGTAAAAGGAAACAGATCTTTTTAGTCACTCTTTATGCACCCCATTAGTAACAATTCTCAAAAATAAACACATGCAAAACTTGGTACCTGCCTTCTGTCACTTCCAATATCTAATATGCAAAATTTCTTCCATTAATCCAAGTTCTGCTGTGCTACGCAACAAGCATAGTATTTTATACTTTTGTTTATTTTATAGTATTTATACTTTTAAGTACTGAGAAGCTGCAATAAGGTCTCCCCCAAAGTCTTAGTAGTAGTAGTAGTAGTAGCAGTAGAAGTAGTAGTAGTGTGTGTATGTGTCTGTATATGCGCATGCCCAAGTAGTAGTAGTGTATATATATATATATATAAGCTGAAGTAGTAGTATATATTTCTACACTGAAGAATTTGCATTAGCTCCTTTAAAATAAAAAGATCCTTTTCCTGCAGGCTGCTGAGTTGGACGTGGTCAAAATCACATTTTGAATTGCACAGAATAGTCTTCTGGTACCATTTGTACCTCCTGCTTGCAATTAACAACAGACTGGATCAAACTACACACAGTCATTTCAGAGGAAGTTTGCAATCATTCAACCGAAATTGATTTACTATATTTGAAGGACAGTAAACAGGCAACTTGATTCTTGATAGATCTTTCTTGTTGCCAGCAAAGTTTACCTTAAAAAACAAAACCGCCCACAAAGTCTTCAACAAAAGATTGTGCCTCATGGAAAATAATTTTCAATACTGCAGACAGATGGTTTAAAATGACGAGTTAAGAGGCAGGATCCATTAGCATAAGCACAGCCATGAATTAATGTATCTGAATAGTTTCTAATATGAAAAATCAGAATTACAAATGGTAGAAAGTTCCATGCATACAGAAAAAAGAGATTCCACATCTGCGTCTCTTACTATGCTCTCCATCTTGTTTATAAAGTAATGTAGAAGCATCATAAAAGAAAACAAATGCAATTTAACAACGAAATAGCTTTCTCCACAGGAGAAACGTAAACTTGGCTACTGCACCAAGGCAGTAAGACAGTGTTGTGTCTTCCCTAGCACTGTATCAGCTTTTCAAATTTTTGTACCACTGGACTCAGACTTTTAGTCAGGGCAGTCCCACAGACTTACTCTCCCTCCCAAGAGCCCCTCAGACATGATCAGGAAGCAAGATCCAACCTTCAGAAATCATTCTACTAAGTCACACGTGATTTGCAGGTTGGCTTTCCTCCCTTTATGTAACTGTACTTTATTCAATAAAGTACGGATATCACAACTTTTTTGGTAAAGTATAAATATAGAAGAATTACCCTGTAGTTCTCCAATCATTTCAGATCCATGACTTCTGTCCCTGCGTTCCGACTCCAAAGCTGCTTGCAGTTGGTAATAATCTTTCTCCACCTGCAGTTTTGTGCTTTCTAGAACTCTGCACCTTTCCTGCAGTTCTCTATTGAGTGATTCTACCTGACTTAATGACTTGCTCATTTCTGTGTTACCCTTTCTCAGTCTTGCTGCTGTATCCGATTCTGTCCTCAGCAAATCATTTGCTTCTTCTAGCTGTTAAAATAAAACAGACAAGATTCTCAAATATTAAAATTATTGGGACCAAGTTCTTTATATCTGAATGCTCAATACTGCCTTCTCAAAACTAAGAAATAATGAAGACAATAAACAGAAGCAACATACTTGTTTTTGCAATTGTGTTATCTTCTCATTTGAAATTTGTGAATGCTGGCTGATTTTTTTCAAGTCTTCCATCTGATCTTTTAGCGTGGACACTAAAGAGAAATTACGCCATTAATACATCAGATTAAAAAAATCTTTAGGGTTTTTGGGTTTGGCATTGTTTTGTACGCAAACACACTCAAATAAATTCTTGGCATATAGTAGGTCTTTTGTTGAATTTCTGCTTCTTATATACATTTTTAGGTCAAATTCTGTGCTTGCAGAACAACAATGAACACTGCAAAGAACAGAATAAGACAAAAATATTGTGTGTTCTTATTAAAACTCAAATAAAAATAAATTTTGTGTCTATTATTTTAAAAAATCCCCTTACAGTTGCATAGCACTTAAGATGCTAAGGCAGTAAATTTTTCCCCAGAATACATCATACACCTCATTAGTGTCAATGTTTGGACAACGTGGCATACCTTCATTTTCCACATTCCGTCTTTTTTCATTCTCTTGCTCAATTTTTCTTTGGTAGTCATTTATCTTATGTTGCAATACCATCTTTTCCTTCTCAATCTGCGACACTGTTGTTTCCAAGTTCTTTCTTTGATTTCCCTACAATTAAAAGCATTGGTATTTTCCATTTACATTTTAAGGAATGATCCCTAAATCAGTATCTCTGCAACTAATTAATCAAGGAAACTGATGCATCATTCCCAATGAATGAGTTTTCTAGCTTCCTTGAAACAATTTTCAGAAAAGATAGCTTTTTTAACTTCTACATGACAAATTTATGAAATTACTAGAAAAGTTATCGTTAACATGATTATATGTAAGTAACTACTAAAATTATTATTATGAGACAATATAAGGACTCAATAGAAAATCATCTGTATGTTAATTTTTAGAGTAACTGATTTTGATAAACTCCACAGAAATTGCAATGAGCAAGACTAAGCAAAACATTTAGCAGAGGAGACAGAATTCAGCATGACTTGCAGAAAGAAAAAGGTTTTGAAAATGTGTACAAATAAAAATGTGTCTCCCAATGCTCCATATTGAAATGTGATGGTTTGACCTCAAATTTAAAATCAGAACAATTTTTTTAGTCACAGAAGTATCTTCAATCATGAAAGTACTATCCACATTCTTTACTCAACTAAGGCTTCAGTGAGGAAAAAAATTACCTCTTCATCCAGTTCTTTCATTATCTTGTCTAGCTTTATGTTTGAAGATCTAGAAATAAAACAAAATCATTTAAGGAATATTTGAGAAGGATACATTATAGATAGTGTTTTTCTAGTGAAATAATTTGGCACTGTTATTAAAGTGAACATTTATATTTTGGCTAATGCTATTTTATAATAAACACTTGAAATTGAAGAAAACAATCAATCACTGGAAATAATCTGTAAAATAATTTATTATTTATCAAATTTGCTGCAGATTAGATATGCAAAAATTTAGGTGCCACATTTTCTCCCTTAATCTGCAAATGTAAAAACAGTGTATGTACACAACAGGTTATCATTAAAATTAGAACACCCTGGTGAACTGCTAAAAATTCCTCTAGTTGTGAACATTCCAAATACGTAAAAGGGTTCATTAATTCAAGAACAGACAGCTCCCTGCTATGGATAAAGATATTTGAATAATATTATTTGAAAGTCTCTCTGTTGAAGCAATGTATTAGAACCTAGTACTACAGAGGGCGTGAGGTTGAGTGCACAGTAAAACCTCAGTCAACTAGCAATAACATTGACACATCCATTGCATTTTTGTAGCTAGCTATCCCTCTTCAAAGAGATAATAAAAAGGACCCGGACAATGTTACCTGGCAGGTACAATAAGGAGCAGTTACAGCAATATATCCTACCTACTAACTCTGCAGTAAACAGTACGGTGTATCAGAAGACACACTCTTGTGCTCTGATCACTTCAGTAGTACTGCAGGAAGACAGATACTGAATAACTTTCAAGCAATGTACGTCCTGCTTCTGGAAAGCAATCAGATCATGTGAACAGTGAAGTTGTGTTTAAGTAACCGATAGTGTCACATAGTCTAAATTCCCACCGAACCATTCTGGCTACCAGTTCCCATATAAATAGCTTGTACAGCTACACGCTATGGTCCTCAAGCCTAAATTCTTCCTATATACTATAACTAGTGTTGCCTCCTGGCTTTATTTAGGCCTTCAGAAAAAGACTTCAAAAGGAGAAGCTAAATGAAGGGGAATTTAGTTTGCATGAATCTGAGTAAAAATTTCTGATTATCAGAAAAAAAGAAAGCCAACTGTTTGTTCGTAAGTGTAGATGCAAGAAATAAACAAGTTCTCACACAGCTACTTCTTCAACATGGTAGAAACTAGACTTTAGAAAGCAAAAAGTTGTTCTTATCTATCAGTCACAGGGAAAAAAAAGGAATGTGGTTTTCCAACAAGTACCATGTATTTAGAAACTAGACAATTAATTTTAATAATGCAATATATGCCATATATACAGTATTTTACAGTCTTTTAAAAATCAGCATTATCATTGTGTACCTCGGTCCAGTAAGACATCTGAATTCAGATATCAGTTAAACATTCAAGGGTTCAGAAAGAGTATGGGTTACATAGCTGCCAATTAAAACAAAACACTTTCTTCATTCTATTGTCAAGAAAACCATTCAAATACTGTTTTAGAATGACTTAAACCTGTGCCTGGAACTCCCCTGGAGAACTACAGTATCATTCCTAATGTTGTTCCGGTGATCCCTAAAGCAGTAATACAGAACTGAACTGTTAGATGTGTTTAAATTATGTAAACAATTAAAGTTCAAAGTCTCACCTGCACTTTTGCTCCATTTCATCTTTCAACTGCATTTCATTATGTAGTTGTTCTTCCAAATCATAGATCATCTTCTGCATATTTTCCAGCTTTAAATATATTTGTACATGAAAGAACATGCATTAAATTTAAAAACTTTTAAAAAGTATTTCAGAATACTCACTGCTGCTTATGTTGTATCACAGCTTACTCACTTCCATCTAAACACTAGATTGTCACCTTATTAAAATATGATCCCCCCCCAAAAAATTCTTAAAAAGTTAATTACAGGAAACAACTTTAATATTACACAGTTTTATCATTTGCACGCACATAAAATTTTAGGGTTCTGAATAGTTCTGTCGAAATTCACTGGGCTAAGCTAAGTCAAATCCTCCTTGTTTTAAGTATCTTCAGAATCAGACTAAAGATATTACTACAAACATATAAGAATTTTAATTAGTCTCAAAAATTTATTTTTCCCGCATGAACCACCACATGTATTTTGCAAGGCATCTTCAAGCTCTCAACAAGTTCAGGTAGCAGAACCAGGCCTGTCAGTTATTAGCAATGGGGGGAAATGCTCTTAACATCTATTTCCTCAGAGATAATTTTTATAGCTAGCACTATACTAAGGTTTGAAAACAGTAACAAGTTTCAGATGTTAATATGGAAGATTACTCTACAGCACGTAAATTTTGCCAGCAAGATGAATTCAGAAATTCATTCTTTTCACATAGTCTTAAAATAACTACCTTCCGCTGAATCTCTGGACACAATAATCCCGCTCCAACATCAGCAAAATCTTCAATTAACAACAAGATGGTATCAACTTTGGGGAAGCTCATTAAGTCAAGCCCGGGCTGATTCACTCTTTTAAACCTTTTCGCTGATCTTGTCAGAATTTCAGCCTTATTTAGCTTTCCCACATTTCCCTCAACACTCTTTTACCTGCATAGAGAATTACAGTCCTAACCTACACTGTCTTCAAAGCAACATACTCAAGTGGTTCTGACCGTTTGCTTTCTTGCTCCTTGTCCTAACTTTAAAACCTCTGACAATTGCCCGACTCCTTTTGCACAATCATCCCAGAAAGAGGAGCAACTGGAGAGAAATTAGAACTCCTCAGTAAGATTATGAAGAGGAGTTTGGAGACATATTGTAGCATGCTTTATCCATATTAAATGAGAAAGTTACAGCTGAGATTATTTTTGCCTACTTCCAGGCAGGCGTTTTTCTTACTTCCTACTTTCAATCTGTTCTCATTCCCATTGTAATATGAAATAAAGCATGGAGCACTCAGGTGCTTTCAAAAATTGGAGATCCTTTCTTAGTTCCTCCTTTTTCTTTCTTCCACATTCTTAAGCTGCTCTGAAGTTCTCAGAGGAACAACACAGACATGGTGACTGGGGACTAACCAGAAACTATGTATTTTATATGTTCACCACTCTATTCTATATATTTACCACTACCTATCACAAAGCCTTGAGAAACCAAGGAAACACTGGAATAGACTTCTCAGAACTTACAGAACAGCTCTGGAAAACCAACTACTGGTGTGACATACAACATAACACCATGTTGTATGATGAGACAACAGTGTAGTCAAAAACCACAGTGAGGGCCTCTAAATCTAAACTTTGAGGAAAAAGGAAGAAGGACCAGTACACAAAACATTTATCTCCGTGGTATGAGCCACTGAGAAACAATGCAAGAAGCAAGACTATTTAAATGCTAGCTCTCACTTTAATAAAAAGGGACCAAAACTAATGCACAAAAATAAAGGATAAAGAAGTTTCAACATAATTGCTCTTCCATTTCTTGGTTACTTATTTTATAGCCCTTCCAGACAGGCTGCAGAGAGGAACTAAATGGGATGGACAAGGAACAGGTCCAAAAAGACATCTGGCAACTGAGGCATTTCTGTACTGACTCCTACTAGTTTGGACCTCTATTGCCTCCTCTTGCGTCTTTCTGTCTCTGGATGCTTCTATAGTGCTGTATCCCAAGGGGCCTACGTAAGCCTGCCGAGCAGTCTAATTACATTAGTACGACACAATAGGCTTCCAGAGAAGTTTTGCACAATCTAGTATCAATAGACTAAATAATATCTTAAGAAAATCCTGAGTTACAATTAACTCAGTATAAAAGCATTCCTTTATGTTTTAGTTTGTTCTCAGTTTCCATTTTGAGTAGGAGGCGGGGGAGGAAAGGAATATGGAAAAGCCTGTCTACAGCAGAGAAGCCAAGAAAAATCCCTCTGGAACTGCCATACTTTTTTTTTTTTTAATTAATCACCATGGTATAGTGCATCTGGTTCTACACCCTGAACAATGAAGAAAACCAAAGACGCAATGCAAAAGAATCTGTCAATCTCCTCTTTCTTAATATCAGGACTGTTTACAGGTGGTCATGATAGCACTAAACCAAAGGAAATAAACAGATCTTCAAAGACGTTTGAAATTCAGTTAAAGGACACTGAATTCCATTTTTGCCCAACTTCATGGCCTAATTCTGTGATATTTTACACACTTGAAAAACACAATTAATATCTTGAAAATTTCTGGCGCTCAGTCCCTCCCAGAAGACACTCAGTACTATGCCAAAATGCAGACAGCCCAGGTAACATCTTGTGTTACTAATTAATTTGCTAACCATGTGTCAACATTACCATTTTCATTGCAGCATGTAACGAAAGAAAAACATCTGAGAAAGAACTGTGGGGTAAAAATACCTTGTAGTAAAGACTTAACATTTATTTAAACCTCTCTATTTCACTCATATCCTTCCAGAGCTTCACCTCCATAAACTGTTAAAATCACAAGACATACAGATACATCTGACAATACAGGCAGGACTCTGAGGGTTCTTTAACTACATGCAGGTGCCTGTATCCCACCAATTATGCCAAGTCCATTCAGTAACTCTCTTCAAAGTCAACCAAAGGCCAGCACACAACTTTAAGTATCTGCTAATATTTGAAAGTCTGTCTCTGTTTTTAATTTTACCATATCAACAGGCAAACGCTTACGAGGAAAACAAAATTTATGGAACACATCAACATACGTGAAGAAATCAAGACACGTCAATGCTCAATAAATTCAGTTAGCCCAATAAATTACATAATCAGCTCCCCTGCCCTTTACAAATTTTCTCTGAGTAATACCGTATATCATTAAAACCTTCACATTGCAAGTTTAAGGGAAAAGGCAACATGCATTAATCTACTTTAAATGGAAAACAGAACAAAACACTAAGTAAATCACAGTCAATAACAAGATTCTTTTAGAATTAATTATCAATTTTTTGACAGTGTTTTCTTCTTCGAAGAATGTAATTTGTAAAATATCAAACCATTCTGAGGTAATAGCTTTATTTACACCAGAACTTACACACAGAATGCAAACAGGCCTTGTTTCCAACACCTCAGCATACCTTCCTGGAAACCTGACTGTCAAGAAGCTTAGGAAGAAGCAGAATACCCAAGCTTGGTACATTATCTGCCACCTCCCACTTGGCTCACAGGAAGTCCGGCTCCAGTGTTAAACTGGTGGGCTGCTGGAAAGCCCAAGCTTCCCATCACACTCACGTGCAGACTCCAAGACTGCCACAAAGCCAGCGTACACCTGGGATTGATAAGGCATTTCCATATTTCTAAAGCTAAAAACTGTGAATCCAATTCCACAAAGAGTATGCCGTTTCAGCTATTTTAACCCAATTCAGAAAAAACAATGTTATATAAAGAACTGAAATTCTGCTTTGCCAATAATTTTAACAGGCAGGCCATACTAAACAATTAGAATTTCTGTATTGATTTCCCATATTCCAAGCACTAAAATATTTTGAGACATTTAGAACTCTAACAGCTTATTCCCATATTAGCAATAGATTCTGTCCTAGGACCCAACAAAGCTGAAAATCAGTGAGACATACCACACTTTTATCCACACTGGAGCCTGTTCTGTTATCATTGGAATTTTCTGCAGAGACAGCTAAATACCTGTAACAACATTTAAAAAGTTTTAATTCAAGAGTTGTTTAAAAGCAAGGTTATGAAAAAAACAGAATACAATCATCCTAAAACATAACCCCCAGAATTTTTTCTACAAAATGTGAATAATCAAATAGTAACATAATCAGATTTTTTCATTTCTGTATTTATTATACTTTAAGATTTAAGCACATTTAATTGAAAAACTCACACAATTTATTGTAAAGGTTAAAGTAGAAAGCTGCAGTAGAAGACCTCCAGAAAAAAGGATTTCTGCCAAATACTAATACAACCACTTTTCTTTTTTTAATAACCATTAAAAAAATCCTTGCTTTCCATGGTTACAACACTCTCATTGGCTTCCATCCCATAAATATTTACTCAGGCACTTATGCAGCAAGTAACAGCAATGAGGCGAAATCTGCAGAGATTGTGTAACTTCCAACAAAGTTACTAAGGGTTCCTCAAACAAAAAGTTTGCCCTGAAGCCAGTGTCCTTATTTTACGTAAGCGTTTTCTAAAAATACCACAAATTTCTATTTATCGGGATTCTGAAAAGTCAGGTAAATAAATACATATTACTATCTTCAAATTCCTTTAGTATTTGATGTGATATTCTTGGCCTAATAACTGATCTAGAGAGACGTAAAACGTCTCTAACTGCATCAGATTATGTGAGGAATAACTTTCCAACACATGAACTGAGGAAGACAGACACATCCTCCTTTTCGTTTCACATGCACATTTTCACGTATACAAAAACCTCTCTAAAAGATCAAGGAGGGTAAAATCAAAAATACCTCCAAAGCCTTGGTCAAATTAAACATCAAGACTGCTTTCAGAAAAACAAATGACACAGAGGAAACGGAACAGTTCTGTACAGAAAGGGACCTGCTGTCTTGAGTACAAGAAGCCACCATATTTCGTACACCAGGGCTGCTGAGAAGTGAGAATGTGATATTTAAGCAGCCACAGCACCAGCTCCATCAGAATCCAGAAGAGAACACACGGGCCAGATAGGGCTGCAAAGTGTTCTCAGATAGTATTCCTAAATCTGTGTTACAAGTGAAGTTCAATAATACACAAACATATTTTCTAGTTTACAATCAATGCAATTACATCTGTAGAAAGTATTCTATACTAAAAGATGGTAGTACATCCATTAAAGACAGAAGTCACATAATTTTCCTACATTTCCATTTATTTAAGCTCTCCAGCATATATGAGTAAGATGAAACTGAAGGGAGAGATAAATGTGCAACTTTTTTCTAAATATGCATTTTTTTTTAACGTTTGAACTATTTTCAATTGAAAAAGGGAATAAACATTAGGATTACAGGTTTCATAAGTATGAATGGTTACTTCCAACTTTTCAAGACTACCACAACAGCAAAACATTATGGGACAAAATTCAACGATAGGTCAGCACTTTAGTTCTAGTAAGCCTACAAAGTTATAATAGTATTTAGTAGCAGAGTTCTTCAACAACAGCAAAACACATCCTGATGCTGTCCCCCAAGAAGGAAGCGGGGGAGAGAAGAAATTATGTTATTATCAAGCTTCTGTATGCTACTTCACCTTCTTGATGATATATTCCAAAATCGTCCTCCAAGGCAAAAATTAAGACCTTTTCAAATTATAGACTAAGATCAGAACAGCAGATGAAATTCCTGAGCTGCTGAACTCACACAAACCATATGCAAAGCTTGTAAGTCCTTCCACACCTTACTATGCAGAAAGCAAAAACAAATCCAGCTCTTTGCAAAGATGGAAAGAATTTTACCACAGGCTTGGAAAAGTGGTTCCTCTTCTATCCAAGGACAAAAACCAGATTTATTTCCTTTAAGTCTTTCCTATCCAGAAATGCTATTAAAACTAATAGTTTCTATCTGACATGGCCCACTAGAAGTTTTAACCTATTTTAAGCCTGACTGACACCCACCACAATTAAAAGCAGCTTTCAAAGTAAGAAAAAGTTATCAAGATATTTGAACGTAGATATAGCTATCCATAGTGCCTACGATATTAAGGACTGTTAAAAGTATTTATTAATATAATTTTAACTAAATTTAAATTTAAAGTCTTCTAAGCAACAGTGAAAGCTATAAAGCACCACAAGCTTACTGTGCAGTGCACGAATACTTTGTGGGAAAAAAAGGAAAATTACGAAGCAGGTAACAGGCAAGTAGAAAATATTTTAGTTCTAGTAAGCCAAGGTTTAATTTATCACATGCTAAAACACTGATGTAAAGTATGGAATCTTCATATACAGCTCAGGAACAGTAATTCGCAATAAAACAAAGTGACATTTGTATCCCAAATTTGTGACTCTACACTCTGCAGGCAGCTCTGCTTAGTAGTGGCAACGGTGGATTTTTCTTGCTTAGCTTCTGCAGCACCACTACACAATATTGTCAAAGCAGAATAAGACATTCACAAATTCAGTGTGATACTCACATCAGACTGACGACTAGCAGTACTGGTTACCATTATCAAAGTGTCAAAAGAGTACAATTTATTAGTATTCTGAATCATAAGAATCTGAAAAGGCTTGTATCAAAATAGTGACTGGTAAGAGTCAGAAACAGTGTTGACAAAATAACACACCATTAGCTTGCCTTCTGCATACGTACCGACGGTTGCTGTAGTACGTAAATCCTACAAAAGGAAGTTGGTTGCCCACAAATGCTTTTGGTATGGGAAATGTTTCTTCTTCTCCTTTGTCTTCTTCCAGATCATCAAAATTACTAGTGTCAATGTCACTACTTAAGTCAGGCACAACAGGTGCCACAGCTAGGAAAAAAGCAGAACAGTATGATAATGATCATTGTATTTCTCAAGTGACACAATCAAGAATTTTTGGGGGGAATGTCTCCTTGGTGTCTAAGAAATCTCTTTCCTTGGAACAGAGGAAATAAAGCTTTAAATTCCATGAAAAAGAAATATGGCAGTCCTTTTGCTAACGTATTACGTAAGACAGATCACTGTCTCTAAGAAAAACATTATACTTACTGTCTCTGAGAGTTTCCCAAGCCCATTGATCATTTTTGAAGAAAAGGTGCCGCTTAATTTCTTCTACGCCATTTCGTCCTAGCCTCACTTCCCTGTTAAAGAGTGTTTTTGTTAAGCATGGAAGATTACATAAATTATTCTGAAGGAAAGACTCATTCTAATGCATAATCTAACAACAAAGGCAAAAAATTACCTCTCAAACTAAAGTAAGAAATAGACACATCTCAAAGTTTTCATATGAAGATATCTAAAGCAGCACAGCAGCTACATTTCAGAACTCAGCCTGGTTTTAAGTCTGGCCCTAAGAAGTCCTGCTGCTACTGTTTCCACCCTCACAGACTAGCTAGGCAGCTAGGTTCCACTTTTTCTAGTAGTTCATTGTGTTGTTTGAATCCCATGCAGCCCAGCAAATGCAGCAGCCCCCCTCCTTCATAGCACCAGTTCTCAAGCAAAGGTTATGCTTACATTAATAAGTAGTGTGGGGACAAGAAGAGTGTACTCACAAAGTGAAGCAGACCTAACACCCACATTTCAGATGGGTTTCCTTTGGGTTGACTCTACCCTGATCCTGAATGCCTATTAAGAGCTGGGAGTGCATTAGTGGCACTCCTGAAATGCAGCTTTTGCTTTAGCTTCATCTAAAAGGAACCCTTTTTGCATGCCCCTCAACACCCTGCAACACAGACAAAGCTAACAGTAGCTGTTACTATGGAGTAACACTTCATATTCAAACAAAATGCACAGGGTAGATGTATCCATCTGCTGCTACTGCAGCACTTCCCCAGTATATGATACTACCATAAAGGAGCAGTAGCAACCATTGGAGACTCCTCTCCCAAATTCACTACTGTTAAGCAGTTTAGAAACCCACAAAAACCAAATATATATATATATGTGTGTGTGTGTGCGCTCTTTCAACATGAGAAGAAATTCTCTTAACGAAGGCTTACTTTCATTTTGAGTAAAGTTTAAATCTTACCTATCAGTTAAAAAGGCACAAATAAGGTTTTTTGCCTCTTTAGAAATCTCATTGTCATCAGGGAAAGTAAGGGAGTTCTTATGGTTCATAATCTTACTGTAAGTTCCAACCAAAGAATCTGCATAAAAAGGTGTATCACCTGAAAACGCAGCAATGCAAAAATTAAAAAGCATATCAAAGGTATTGTAGATTTTATTTATAATATTCAAACTACATATGCAATAATGTAAGCAACTAAGTGAACAGGACAAATGTTTGAGAACTGTGCCAGAATATTTCTAAAACATATTCTGTAAATACCACGGTCAGTAAACCACAGCTTATGTCAGAAGAGTAATAAATTAAATACAACCGTGATTTTGACATAGAGTCTAGTTAATTTGTGCAGTCAATTCTGATTATCCTACTACTTACCTACAAGCATCTCATACAAAAAGACTCCAACTGACCACCAGTCACATTCTCGCCCATAGTAACCATCACCACCCTGGGACTTCAATACTTCAGGAGAGATATAGTCTGGTGTCCCCACAGCTGTATCACATCGTACCATACCTTCCTACAAAGGGAAGGAAAACAGCCAGGCCCAAATATAAGATCCAAAATTGCAAACCATTTCTAAGAGCTTATTGCAGCCTAAGCAACATTAACAGATCAACATCAACTTTCATCAACAAATACTCTTTTTTGAATGGGTATTTTAACAGTTTTTAATTCTAAGCTACTAAATCTAGAATAAAGCACCAGATTTGTCAAGCACAGTGTAAGCTACTTTAAAAACTTCAGTTAACATCCAAGAAATAATCAGAATTGGATCTAGGCCCTGTAAACACTGCATAGCCTCTCCTACTCATGCTAGTATAAATGTGTCATATACTGACAGGATGTATCGCAAACAGGGAAAGCTCCTCTGATAGCATAAATGGGTAAACATCAGAGATTTTGCTAACAGGATCAGTTAGAGTGCAACTTTTTCACCTCCAACCCAATATACTCAATGCCATGAAGACTAGATGTAGACAGGGCCTTGAAACTCTAAGTAAACAGACTTCGAAACAGGTAACAGGTGAGGAGAACATTTGACATTCCTCATGCCCCTGAGAAAGGGCTGGGAGGACAGAGATCAGTCACACTGGAGCTCGTATCTAGAATGCTGAAGCTGCAACCACGTGCCCCCTTCCAGTGCCATTCAGGCATTTCTGAAATAATCCTATCATATTGCTAGAAATCGATCAGTAGAAAAACTTGCATAAAAATATATAACTAAGTAAATATAACAAATATAAATCCAGTGTTGCATATGCAGCAAATCCAGAATGCACCTAAATTAAGCTCCTATGCTGAGCAGTTTCTCTCCAACAGACTAACCTTTCTCTTTCAAGACTAGAAAAACTCAAGACTAGGCTCAAGACTACTCAGCTAGCTTTGTTTAGAACAGCACAAAATGCAAAGTGTTACTGATGCAAGTTTACTTCTGTAATGCTAATATATAGCAAAGTTTCATAGTATTTTTTCTTTTATTTTTTTTGCACTTACAGCTTAAATGCTAGGATAATATTTTTCTACATTTCAAAATTCTTCACTGTTAAGAACACAATCAGTCAAGGAAAAATGCAGTTTAAGTCAAAACAAAGCCAAATTTTGTGTCAGCTATTCCACTGAAGTGGACTGTTTGTGATTTGAAGCAACTCCTTGAATTTGTACACATAATCTGCACTTGGTTTTCACTGATGTCTTTTATTTATGGCAAAGTAGCTAAATACAGTGATTTGTTCAAAGCTCTTGGAACATGTCGAGAACACAATGTACATATTACACAGGCTCTATTAAGCACCACGTATTTCAGATTGTTTTCCTCATATATATGTCCAGACTGACAAAAACCAAGCAGAGTTTTGTGTAGGGAACGGAACAACAGTGCTTCGCAGTACATTAAATACTGTTGTAAATATATATATTTAGTGACCTCAGGATATATTTTAAAAAATAAATAATTCTAAGACATTCTTTAACCTGTTTTCTTCAGATTTGCCCTTTTGCTATACAGCACATGGCTAATAAGTACAATTGGGATTCAGCAGCTTGTACATCAGTTTTGATTCTTTCACTACTGACAAACTACATAAAAATTATCTCACTTATTTGCATAGACTTTTGATAACCAAAGGCTGAAAGAAATAATCCAGAGGAAATAGAGACAATCAAAGGTTTGACTTCAGGAAGTTTCTCTAGCAAACGGTACAGAAGTTGGTATAGTCCCTACTTCACGAACCATTCTGCATTCTACATTGCCATTGAATAAGATGCATAAAGAACAGTAATGGAAACAGACTGGAACTTTCAAACTCTTCTCATCTAGCTAAAAAGTTTTCAGTTATTTTCTTTTCACTTTTAGGTATGTTTTCCTTTCACAAACAGAAAAACGAAATTAAAAACATACATTTACCTTATTCATCTTCATACAAGTACCAAAATCTGCTAGTTTTAAGTGACCAGCTTTATCTAGCAGCATATTATCAGGCTTCACATCTCTGAAACGAGAAAAGTTTTCATGAAGTAACTGATGAAGTTCAGCACTTCCAATTTTATTAAATATACTGAAGCAAAATAATTTTAAGAAACAATTATGAAGAAAGTGTAATGTGAATTTCAGGAGAAAGTATATTTCTGGGACCTCAAAGGAGATCTGTGGCCATAACTGTGAAATGAAGTGCAGTGGAAATGTATCTGTATACTCACAGAATAATTTTGGTTGGGAAGCATTTTTGTAAGACCCCTGGTTCAACTGACTGATCGAAGTACAGCTAACAAAGTCAGATTCAACTTCTAAGTTATATTAGGATCCTCAGGGTCAAAACCAATCAAGTTTGGAATTTTTTTCAAGGATGGAGATGCCACAACCTCTCTAGGATTCTCTTCCACTATTTGGCCACTCTCCTAGTAAAAAAATATTTCCCAATGAATAGCTAGATATTCCCTTGCTGCAATTTGTGTCATCCATTGCCTTTCATCTTTTCGGTATGCAACTTCAAGTCTGGCTCCATCTTTTCTATAAAGTCCCGCTGGGCAGCTGATGACTGAAGCTTTCTATCTCACCTAAACACTGTTCAGGTTGGGAATGAAAACGTAGTGCTGACCCTGGTATCAACCCTCTGATGAATTGCTGCTAGCTGACTGTTGGCTTGACATGGTACTACCGAGCACAAACCCTTTTGTTCTACCTATTCAAACCGTGTCTTTCCAATCTGGCTACGTGAAAAACCTTGCTAAAGTCAAGACAAACAGCACACACTACTCTCCCCTCATCAGTGAAGCCCATCATCTCAGCACAGAAGGTAACTGGGTTGGTAAGGCATACTTTACCCTTGGTAAATCCATGCAGGCTTGGAAATCATCCATGTGCTTGGAAAGTTTCCTAAGAATTTATTCCATAAGATTCCCAAAGACTGCACTTCGGCTGATCAGCCTGAAGTTTCCCTGATCCTTCCCTCCTTGCCCTTCTCGGGGCAAGATGGGTATGCCATTTGCTTCTTTCCAGTCATCAGGAATCTCCCAATTGCCACAACACGTCAAAAGTGACAGAGAGCAGTATCACAAGGATACTGGTCAACTCCCTCACGACCCTTGGTACATCCCACCTGGTGCCTTGGATGTGTGTGTGCATAACTGTGACTCAGCTTGATCTTCCCCTGCCACAGCAATGCTTCAATCTCCCAAGCTCTGCCACTAGGCAAAGGGACCTGAGAGATCTGAAAGCAGACCTTATCAACAAAGGCTGAGGCAAAGGCAGCGGCTTCAGCTGTTTCCATGTCCTCTGTCACTAGGTCCCTGATCCATTAAGCAGTGGGCCCACATTTTCACCTGTTTCCTTCCATTCCTCTGATTTGAACAGACTAACTCCAGTAGAAAACAAATTCCAAAAAATCTGCTGGTGTCAAAATAATCTAATTTTTCAGGAAAAAAACTTTGCTGTGCTGCTGGCAAATTCTACTGCCTGGTTTCTAAAGCTTGCAATACGCATGTACAGATGGTTCGTTCAGATAGACAATTTATCCAATAGGCTACATAATTAATGATGCTACGTTGATATATACGATGCTACATATGATACATAGCTACATAATTAATGATGCTCTAGATCCTACTCAAACAATAGATTTTTCGCTTTGCTGTACACCTCAGTTTTCCATCTCACCCCTTACAAGGAAATATGTGGCTGGGAGATTTTCCTCACATTGTTCACAGATTCTTGTTTAATGGGTCACTGATGCCAGCCGAGGCTTCAAATGCGGAGCACAGAATAATTCCTAACAGTGGATACTACCACTATCAAATTCCCAAAACAGATTTTTCTAATCAAAAGAACCATTTTGGGGCCAACATGTTTACACCACTCTAGTTCTTGTATCTCTTGATAAAGTGGGACAATTTTATTACTCCTCAAACTGAGGAATATCAGCCTGCTGAAAACCTTTACTGTGTTATCACCTTAGACTTCTAGCTTCTGATGGCAAGAACCTTTGAAGTTATAAGATGGAATAATTATGAAATAATAATGAAGAAATAACACAACAAATTTTAAAACTGTCTAAACAATTGCTAAAGTCATTCTGGCAGCATCAGGAATAAAACAACACTATGTAACAACACTTTTTTCTTTCACCTGTGTATAAAACCCATTGAGTGAATTGCATCTAATGCAAGTACAACTTCAGCAGTATAAAATCTTGCCCATTTCTCCGGAACATCGTAGTTGCTCATTAAATTCACAAGGTCCCCACCAGGCATGTATTCCATCACCATGTAAAGGTAACGGTCATCTTGGAATGCATAAAATAACTGTAAAAAGCAAATAAACAAAAAACAAGTCACTGAATGTTTAATCTTTTGCTTGTTGAAAATCAAAGGAATTTCTGCACAAACTGATTTGCAGAGTATCAGAATTGCTACAACTACTGCAGAAACTTTGCATCATCCAGCAGACCTCCTAAAAAAGAATTACTCTCTGAGATAAGTTTCAAACAGATCTTCCGTCCCTTCATATTACAATGGAAGGAGTAGAGTCCTGGTTACAAATTAAGATTAGAGACTTCGGTGCAATAAATTTTGAGATAATTTCAAAGAACGCTCATTGCATAAAAGGACAAAACGCTTCCTTCTTAACTGGGACACTAGTTGACAAATATGTAAACACAAAGCTACTGTATTGCAAACATCTGCCCAATCCTCTTTGTGTTATCACTAAATATTTATTATTCTATTTTCAGTGTATTTATTGTTTAGAAAGTGAACCTACATTTTAAACAAATAAGTAAATGTTTTTCCCTTGCAGCTGCCAATGCTCTGTTCAACATGAGTAATGCAAGTAGATATGTTTCCTAACTTAAAACTATTTGAAAATCATAGAAGTACTATTCTGGACAATCACTCCCAGACAGATCTGTCAGACTGGGTAATGTAGTTACCTATTTAATCTAGGTAAACCTTGAATGATATTGTTTAATTCTAACCTAACAGAAGAATTTACATGCTTGAGGGTAAGAACAGTTCAAATGAACAAGTTAACATGTGCACACACAATGCCTGATGATTGCTTCAGGCGTGCTCCTTATAAACTTCAAAGGCAGCAACGCCTCCCAGAAAATTGTCAGTGATAACACTGAAATGAGGAAAAAATAACCAGAGCAGGCATAATTTGCAGTCAAACATACACACAAAAATTAGAATATACAGAAGCTATGTCTTAAGGATATCTTTCTGGTACGCTAGATACCTCAAAGAATTACTACAGAGCAGGCTCACCAATATATATTTGGCAAAGAGTTTCAAAAATAAACAGCAGAGCTTATCTTGCAAATGTTATGACAAAATACCATTTTGAAGCAAGTGCACTATCTGCTATCCTAATGTTAATAATATATTTCCTTAACAGACCAGAAAGTGACTTTGGAAAACGAAAAATGAAAACACGTAATTCCAAGTCATGCAGTCTTGTAACGAAACTGTTCTAAAATGATAATATTTTAACAAGAATATCACTATACCTGAACAACCCAGGGACTGTTAGCAAAAGCCATAATATCCCTTTCTTCCCAGAAGAATGCAGAATCTGATCTTTTTATCATCTCAAATTTGCTCAGTAGCTTCATAGCATACACTCTCCTTGAGGATTTATGCCTTACCTATGAAGAAAAATGTGACATACCAAACACAGTAGTTTACCACATTAACGTGTGAAGAACACCACTGAATATATTACTTCTCTTGCTTCTCTACTTAACAAGTTCTATCAGACTCTTCACATTTTTATAAAGAATTATATACTGTAGGTCTCCAGAATAATTACATTCCATTATCTGACAACATATGCATGGCTTTTAAAATACTTGCTAGAACTATTCAATATAGAAGTCCATAGGCATAACAGCTGCTTTGTAATTTGTAGGCATGTGTCTTTAAAAGGACAAATATTGGCACCTGTTGAATATTAAGTTAAAACTGCAGGCATTTTACAGTTTCTCCAACCAGTTTTCAATTCAATAAAGTAGGATGAACAAGCCTGGTTGGCTAATCAATCACAAACAACACACAACATCTCTCATCTGTAAGAACTATGTCCACAAAAATCCGGTGTAGTCCCTGAAGTGGCAGAAATTCTTCTAGTCCTGAAGATTTGTGCAGGTGACCACATATACAGTGGCAACAGCTAATTTTCTTGATTATGAGGAATACACATTCCATTTTATTTCAATAGAGAAGCATGACTGATGCAAAACAAGTACTTGTGCACTTTGAGAGTACTGAAATATAAGATTCTCAAAAACATTTCCATGGGATAAAAAAAAATAAAATTTCACTGAGCTAAAGGTTTTAATATTTTAAGAGTGCACCTTCTGAACACTGTATTCAGAAATAGAAACACAAGCAAATACTACAGAATACATTTAGCCGTAAAATAAGAAATGTAACTTACCAACTGAACCTCCCCAAACGCCCCTCTACCGATCACCTTCACCACTTCATAATCTTCAGCTTTCATGCGCAGATCTCTCATTTTATTTACTGTGTCTTTATCTACATAAAAGAAAAATTCACATTTCATATATAATCAATTTAATTAAACCCATTCATCTCGTTTCAATTTTTCATAGTTAATAGAAGATGTGCTGCTTGTAGGGGAGACCTCCTTTTGAACCTACCTTCCTATTGGAAACCTCTCTGCAGAATGCATGACTTCATTCTCAGTACCATAGTAACCAAAACCTGACATAAACATAATGCAATGACTCTACTGTACAATCCAATTACCGGCGATCTTAATTTGGGAATTTCTTTTAAAATAATTACCTGCAAAAAAAAAGCTATGCAAATATTTCATAACCATCACGAACTTGCTTGTAAGCTAATCAGTATAAAAAGATTATTTCTGGATAAATATGGAACATATTTCAGAAAGTATCATAAAGTACATATATGAGACACTGAAGAAACTTTAAAAAATAAGCTTCCACTTTTCTGCACTTTTTTTATTTCTAATACTCAAAAAAGTATATTTTAATTCGAAACATGCAGTGGGAATCATTGCAATTATTTATATAAACCTGTCATTCTATAAACTACAATAATTTACAAACTCCCAGTGGGCAGATATTCTAATTCCAAATTTGGTCAAAGATTAAAACAGTCTATTTTAATCCATGTGGGTCAACACTGGCATGAGATTACATGGAAAAGCTTCATGCTTCAGTATTTCTAAAAGCAAAGAACTTCTACTAAAACAGATATGCTTTTAATAAAATAAATTATGCAATGATATTTTATTTTCAAAAATAATATTCTAGGCCTAAAAACCAAGTTTAGAAAGAAGTAAGGACAGAGGAAGACAAAGGAGAAAAAATGTCATTTTTTAAGTTCATATTTTCAAAAAATTATTAGACAGACAACAGAAAATTACCATTAGTTTTCTAGCTACACTGGCCATTATCGACAACAAAAGCAGCATATGTACAATTAAAATTCCGTAAGATTTTATTACTGCAACAGGAATAAACATAGCTTTGTTTGAATAAACACTCTGTGGCATTACTGTTTAATGTAAAGCCATCCCTTTACAATGCAGCATACCATTAGATGATTTTAATAAATTATATTAAAATTGTACGTTCTTACAAAATATTTCACAGAAGGATCAAAATATTCAATAATTTTAAAAAATAATATATTGCCTTATTTGCCCTGCTGCAAACTGACCTATAGTGGAGGATGAGTAAGACTGCTGCAACTAAAATGCAGCAATTCTCATGACAACAATTTTCTAGTTATTGTTAACTTACTGCATAGTAATCTCACAACAGGGGCTCCACCGCTTCTGAATGAAAAATCTTGACGTTGGTGCAAAAGAAAGCTAGGCACACTGTGATTGCTTTAAATGGTTTTCAATCACAAGACTTGCCTATGGTATGGCCAAAACAGAATTAAGGAAAATACATCTGAAGATCAAACTAAACTAAAGATTTTTAAATAATGTAAACCGGGCTTGTGAGCAGTTGCGAACTGCAATTTACTGCTTGAGAGACAAACTAATGCTCAATCGTCTTCAGGCAATACGTTACAGTAACAACTGTGTTGGAAATTTGACGTCTGTATGCTAAGATCTGTTAAACAAGGTTTATCAGGCTGCAACATATTCAAATGGGCAGTTCTTTACCTCCCACTAAAAGTGGAGGACCCAGCCAGCTTATGCTATATGAACAAATGGGGTATCTCCCAAGGCAAAAGACCTCATTCACCAACTTGCCCTGAAGTTTGATTATAAGCTTAGATGCTGTCTTGAAATAAACTAAGTCCCTGCCGCAAAGCAGGGCTCTTTATTCTTTTAATTCTATATGGTAGAAAATTAATAAGGTTCTACACACTTGCAAATATAACCCTCCCAACCTTAGGCAGTAGAAGCAGATTTTGGAAGCTCAACAAATACACAATGTAAACCAGAAAAAACAATAAGGACTGCCTCATAGGGCAATCAGCCTACAAAATAAAGGAAGCAAACTCCCATTTTATTTGCAACCTAGAAATTTATTTTAAAGTTCTAGAATAATGGTGCAAATTGTTTGGACACCTAATACTGCAAAAAGATATTTTGAAAAGTTTTCTATTAGAACTAAAATAAACATTAAAATGTTCCTATATATCTATTATTTTTTCAAATAGAAATTCAAAACAAACTAGACTTCACAGTTCCCTCTAAGGCTACTACTCGCACATCCACAGCTTGCTTTCGTATTTCATCAAACCCAGAAAGATTAGCGCTCTAAAGGCAGTCTGAAGTGAAATAATACAGTCTGTTCTCCACCTTCATACTACTTCAGGTCCCATCTTACTCAGTATATAATTTATACCTACAAGGTATTCATTATCAGAGTGTAAATGCAAGTTTTCTTTCTTTTCCTTCACTCAGCCCCAATTGCAAAAGTGAAGCTCTCTGAGAATCACTGATGATTTCACTATTCCTAAAAATTACATTCAAATTATCTGTTGCAATGAGTATTTCCTTTGCCTAACACAACTTCTCTTTTCTCTAAGGGTTTCACCACACCTTCTCTGTAAACAACTGAGTATACAAAATGTGCATGTAACACAGTGTACGATATCAAATATAGTTCAAACTGTGAAAAGTTAAACAGAACATTTGAACTTAGGCCTTTCAGCAACCAGCTTACGCGCAAGTGAGCCAACAACTAGATCTAGTGGACTCATATATTCCCACAAATGGGGAATAATATAAAATAAAACCCACAAATTTACTATCATTGCATACAGTTGCACCAAGCAAACTATTTGAAAACACTTTGGAAACAAATAAAAACATACATTTCCATGAAGAAAAGACAAAAATTATTTCAGTCAGATTACTTTATATTTGCCATAAAAGCCATTTATTACAACGTTTGATACGCTTAAGCCTGAAAAAAAAATAAAATAATAACATTAGTTTAATTTCAAGGCTTGCCTGTTCAGTCCACAGGCAGAAGCAAGTCTCAAATCAGCAAATGTCTCTGCCATGATTTCCAGAATTTGTCAGTTTGGCAGCCTTTAGAAAAGACTTATCTCTTAAATGTCTTTTTGGGTTGGTTTTGTTGGGGTTTTTGTTGTTTTGTTTGGTTTTTTTTAGTTATGAAAATTATGGAACTATGACTTCTATAAAAAAGAAAAAATCAACTTTACTCATTTAAAACGTTATTACAGAGTAGAATGCGCAGGAAATCTGGTTGTGGAAAAATACAGAGATGAATTCTGCAGACACATCATCTGCTTGCACAAGTATAGCAGCTATGCTGTGTGAGAATTTCATGGGATAATGAAAAGAGACCTTTTATACTAAAACAAAGTCTACAAAAAACATGCTCTAGTCTGACAGTGAACAGATTTTTAATATGATTTCCTGATACTGTGTACATGTTATATCATTTCACTTATGATACAATTTACAATTGCTTATAATGTAGTAGTACAAGGAATTAAAAAGCAAGTTATGGGAATCTAGAGGGTTGCCAAGAACAAAGATCACAGGCCTTTCTCTTAAAACGCTTTGTGCCAGTGAAAACAATGCCATTTACAACAGCAACAAACTTGGACAGTCAGTTGCTGGGGATTAGATTTGTATAGGTAGCTGTCAGTTCTCACTGGGAAATAACTAAATAACTAATTGGACTCTTAAAACAACTTGCATCCAAAAACTTAATATACCTCAAATCCCGACTTGCCTTTCAAAAATTTAGAAACGCTTTTATTATTTATTTTTCCTGGTATTTATAGTCTTTTGTTATTTAGTAACAGAAACATTAAATACTTACACCTGTTTAAGAAGTTATCAATGTTTTTGTTTTTTCTTAAAGCAGGAAAATCCAAGTCATATACCAAAGCATCTAACCCATCCTGAAAAGAAAAAAAAAAAGCAAGCAAAATTAAGTGTTTGGAAAAATAATTACACATGCTGCTAATTGAAGAAACAAGATAAAAACAGTTGTCCCTACCAATTATCTACACAAATGAAACCATTCACATTTATTTAATGATTCCGTTAGCAGTTATACGAAACAGCTGTAATTTCTCCACTCCCATTGGACTCTTCAAAACTTAATTTCCATCTATCCTAAAACAAATATACTTCCACAAATTATTAGTTACCTTAATTAGTTCCACATTTACATGAAAACATTACTTTTTCCAAACATGAAAAGAACAAATAGCAGTTCTAACGAAGTTCAATGATGTTAAAAAGTCACATGTATCACACAGTACGCACTTCAACATTAAGTGGCAACTGGCAAATAGGATAATGATGGTAATTTAATTCCAAGAGTCAACCCCCCATTTTATTCATTGAATTCAAAGGCAATTTTCATGAACAAGATATTGTCTTTATATATTCTAACTTAAACCTAGGAACAAACAGCCAAAAGCCCATCTTGCGTTACTACCACGGAATACATCCCTATGAACAAAACCAAAACAAAAACCACCAAAAAAGCAACAGAAAAACACAACAACAATGGAGAAGAAGATAGTTTTAAGGTTTTCTTAAGCGCCATAAACTTCCTGACTTAAAATTTAAGTCTAAATTTTACAACAGGTATACCTGATTCTTCAGTGGATTGCATCTTCCCAAAGAAAAACTAAACCAGATATTTTGGTTGAAAACCACAGATATGGTATCTAATGAAAAATGATCAAGTATTCTAGGGAATTATATCATGAAGAATCAACTAGCACTCGGGAGTCTCCTTTCTCAACTAGGTAATGTTTAAGTGACAACTGCAAAAATACAGAGTAAGGCCATAAAGTACAAATTGATGGATGTTAACAAAGCATGCCAGGGCAGCACTGCTATTTTCTTGTCCAATTCGTACCTACATGTCTATGCCATCTCTTATTGACCTGTTGGGAATGAGATATTAGACCAGAGATATATTTGTTCTAATCAGTTCAGATCTGATTAGAACCTATTTTGACTGTTTTCAGGTTTAATAAAATTATGCAATACAGGATTGAAAGCTGATCCATCAGTCTTTGACCGCTACATCCATCAAGTAACTATGCCTGAAGAAAAGCTAAAGTATAAGCTTTTTAAAAAAAGCTTACTTTCCAGGAACACGTATTAGAGAACACACTTAATCTAGACTAAAAAAATTAATCTTTAATCCCTCTCTTCAAATTTGAACCTATTTTCCCCCCTCAGTCTATAGGAGATTTTAAGCTATAAAAAAATCAAATGCCATCAAAATTGCAATTATATACAGGCTTGCAGTCCTCACTTTTGAAGTATGAGAGACAGAAATTATCTACTTCAGATATAATGAGAATAAGCAGTAAAATCATGCTAGAATTTGAAAACAGGGCTAAGGAAGAAAAACTACAAGGACATTCAGAATTACTTTAAGGCAGGATGTTATTAAATTTGTTAATTTCATAAAAACATTCCTGTTTTGTTACCTCTCCATACGGTAGCTTAGTTTGAACAAAGAAATGTTATCATGAAAATTATAAGAATCAAGAAAAGTATAACAATATTTTCACAGCACTTAAATAAAGTCAGGTTTTGCATCTTGAGTGTATTAAAGGATCACCTTTTTGGACTTACACTGATGATGAAAAAGGAAAGCAAATGGCAATGAAAAAACTTTGAATGGATCAGTAATATAAATAAGGGAGTAAGAGGCTAACAACAATTTGGACTCAAGACAGATGTATAAATAAAGCTATGCAGGGTAAGTGCAACTGAGCGAGAAATACTTTGTAAACTACTAAAAGACACCTTTCCAAAGATATACAGTAAATATCCAGGAAATCAGTTAAAGAATTTCAATTCTTTGGTACATTCAACAGAGAAACCATGATAACTACTTGTACAGCAGCACAAAGTGCACTGGTAGCTCTATGCATGGAGCCCCAAGCTGTGAGAAGCAGTAGGCAAAGAACATCTACCAGGTCACATCCAGGGATTTTTACAAGCAGATGAGTGATGGTGATGAATTGCCAAAGCTGGGAGTCCACTCTGCCCTTAAGCCTTCAAATCTGTTGAGTCAATCAATTTGTCCAGGGTCACAGCTAACACAGAAAACTCTTCCACATATCACATAGAAGCACGAAATCCTCAAAATCCTGTTTTGCTCTGGGGCAGCGCCACTACCTGCTTCATTTCAGGGTTTGCTTCAGAAGCCAAAATTCAGTCTTTTTCTTTAGAGGAGGGAAGATTTTTAAACATTGAATACAACAGCATGGGATAAATGGGAATATTTTCAAATTTTGAACTTCAATCTTACTTTTCTAAGATACTTTTTCTTTCAAAATATTAAAATATAAGCCTCTGTAGAAAAATGCAAGAAGTACAGAAAAGTGTCACAATTTCATTGGTCTGTCAGGTATGTTGGGTATTTTTTTGTTTCTTTTTAAAAGCTCTAAAATAACTATGAAAAATAGAATACAAATTCTACTTTTTATATATTATATACTATACTTATTTATATTATATAATTATACATTTAACATCAAATATTTTAAGAGGCAAAAGTAAATTTCAATACTGTTTCACTCGGAATTCACCATGAAAACACTGCCTTTCAGATCTTATATATGAACTCTTTCAAGTAAAACACAAAAAACCCTTTGAAATACAGATTCAAACTATTGATCTCACATTGAATTCAAATCACACTTCAAAATCATGCAATCAACATCTACAGAAGCTGCATGGGAACAGTTGTGTATGTTAAAGGCTCTTCAATAATCAGCTCCCCTTTGCTACAATATCCAGAGAAGAAGCCATCCTGGTTCAAAACTTTGATTTTTAAAAAAAATGTAGGGGTGAGGTGCCTATAATAATTAAGAGACTTGTAAATCCTTAACTCTCAAAATCATTAATTTCTTCAACTGAAGTATGTTTCTGAAGAAAAAATATCATGGTATTATCTCAATGGTGGACTGCAAATACAAGACTAAACTGGTAAACAAACGGGGAGGAGGAGCACACAAACTCAACAGTGAGAAGTCAATGTCGGTTGAAAGCAGTGCAGGTCACGGAGATGGAAATATACTGCAGAGTTTTAACAATAACGTTTAGGAGAAAAAGGGTAAAGGCCAAATGAAAGGAGACACGATCATTATTGTTGACGGCTGCAGACATAACGCATCCCTCAGCATTTTTGTTTCCATCTTGCTCAATCTTTCAATATGCCATCTGACTTTATTCCTAACACAGCAAGGAAGGACCATCTTCCTTTCGAGACCTATAGTAGCCATATCTCCTCCTCTAAAATAGGAAACCATATATCCAATAGTTTAATATGCTTTATTAAAACAAGAAGGTCTCATTCTTATGATGGCTTTTTTCCCCACTTGGATGGGTTCAATATATTTCAGCATGTATCTTCTTTAAATACAGCACATCCTGTACTTCTAAGAAACACATATTGTACCTTAGAGGTATTTTCAGCTAACGCTAAGTTCTACCTTATTCTGTGATTACAGAGCAATTTTCTTGTTTAGCTTTGTGGTCTACACAGCCTTTTTCCTTTTATGTTAATAGTTAAATTGGATTACTAAAATAAAATTTATAAAAGCAAACATATGACTTCCATTTACATCTTACATAGTAACAGTGTTTCAGAGGTGATTAAAAAAGAACAGGGGAAAAAAAACTCCTTTCTAGTGTCCTTCCCTCAAACAGTTTCACGACCTGCTATAGTCTTTTCTATATCACATTTGTCTAATAACAACAGTTGTATCAACAGTTTCATCAACTCTTTAAAATACCTAATTTTATCCTGAAATTAAAAAGAGGCATACTAGGAAGCCATTACAATGTGCAGAGAGTTCTTCCACACAAAACCAACATTTCCATGTATTCTGTTGGTTTGGTTTCATTTATTACTACACCACACTTAGAAGTTACAAAAGAATAGATGTATGGAGTGAAATCAAAGGTCAGTGTGGATTCATACAATGCCTCCAGAAATGACGATAAGGGTGTCTGGGAAAGAGGATACAAACAAGTCAAGCATATAGCAGTACTTCTCTGGTGTATTTGTGAGCCAGACATGCCACTGTCATAGTTAACAGATCTAGCCAGAATTTTCTTCAGTGATTTTGTCTAAATATTTTCTGTACCTGTTTTTATCTCTTGCATTTACAGCATCATATAGATATGAATTCCACCGCCTAACAGGCTGCATGAAAGTGTACCTCATTTTGAGCTTGCCATTCTTCATTCACAAAAGAAACAATAACTCTTTACCCACCTGCCCCAAGACACAGCTTTACATACTTCCATCATTTCTCCCTTGGTCATCTCTCTTCCAATTATCTTGTACGACAGCTATTCCAATTCCTACCACCACCAGAGCTTTTTTATTTCTACTGTGTACTTTTTTAATCAGGGGGAAACTGTAAATAGTATTTAAGTTGTGAGCACACCATAAATATATAATGCAGTACAATGTTTCCTGTTCTGCTCTTCATTAAGTTATTAACTGAAAAATCTGGTTAATTCTTATAGTCACTCTATACGAAATTGATTCTTTCACAAAACTAGGTACTATAAATCAAAGCTACTTCAACATTCAACAACACAAGTATGTAAAAACGAGAGGCTTTACTCCCATGCACTCACTCAACATTCATCAATGCCGAATTTCACCTACAACTTTTCATCACCCAGGCACCAAAGAATATTAATTTCTTCTGTAATTTACTATAGCTTCAATTTTTACTACTCTGAATCATTATTCACCATTTTAGATCCCTTACGACTGTGAAATAGCCTAGACTTGCTTGACTCCATTACTGATCTCTGTTTTGAATAAACTGATCACCAGCTCTCACTTCATTCATTCATCCATCCATCCATCCGCAAAACAAGCCTAGCCCAAAGCAGTTTATTTCTGACAAAAAGCTTAAATGAAAAACCTCATCAAAAGCTTTCTGTTATCCTCATACTCAGCAATTACTTCAAGGAACTCCACTAGGTTTGCAAAGCGTAACTTCCTTCCACAATACATGCATTACCTCTTCCCCGTCATAACACCTGTGGACTCACTTGTTCTGCTATTGGGCTTGCGAGTTCCTGCCTTATCCACAAGATTTCTTTTTTCTTCAATAGAAAAAAATAATAAAAAAGCTATATATTTACCATCTGCCTTACTACTATTGTCAAAACAGTTCTAAGCACTAATGTAGATAAACACTAAGGTTATACACACACTTAGGTGCCTTAATAAGACACAGTCAGGTACAAAAAAAGAGGGATAAATATCAAGCAGTCTTATCATCTCAGCAATCTTACTGTGTCATTTTGTCCAAAAAAACATTTCTAGTACCACTTCAGCTTGAGAGAGATCCTCCAGCATGAGCATTGTAAAGAAGGATTCCAGTACGGAAACTCCTCTAAGTTTGTTTATGAAGAAATGTGCAGAAAGATTTCTGCAACAGCCATTTCCTTTTACTTTCCCTTCAGTTTTTCTAAAAATACAAAATGCAGTAACATGAAAGTTATCATTAACACACACATTAACGACGCAATCTATTAGCATTGAATTTCTCAGGCTGTTATGCTAACTTCTTTTCATTAGATTCCTCTAATATGTACTGGTTTTCTTCAGTTTGGCTTAAGCCCATATTAATTGGATTTTTGCCCACATTTTGGTCTATACCCATTTCCAAAGTTTTAATGCGTTAACCTGATAGTCCTACAATGACAACAGTGGACCGCCCTACTCTGTAAATACATTCCTTAATCTCAAAAATCACTGCAATTATGTAATGCTGGTTTTATTCAGATGTTCGAATTAATGCAATTTTATAGCAAAATTTACTGTTAGGATATTTCAAAATATACTCCATCAAGCAACTTCCATTCAGCAAAATACTATCTCAGGATTCATAAGTGATATAAAGTAAAAAATAACAGTATTATAATCTGCAGTATCAGGATACAGTTATAGCATCTTTATATTTCGAATTTTTTACTTCATACACATTTCGTTATGACATAGTATCATCTAGTGGAAGCATATGATAAAGAAAAATGTATTAAAAATTCAGCTGAAACTTTGTTATTGAGACACTTATTTATTTTACTATTTTTCTAGCATTCAAAGAACTAAAAAAAAACTTAATGGGTATTATCAGCATCAAAATTTGCATTCCTTGGACCAACTGGCAGTTACCCAAGTTTAAAGTCTTTGCTACTTTTCCTTTTTTGGAGAGACCAAAGTAAATCTTAAGATCTACAACTCTAACTATCCATATTTTAGTTCCTTGTATTGCAGCCATTTTCCTAATTATTTCTATAGTACTAAAACTTCCCTCCGTACTTTAAATCAAAAAACCTGACTGGTCTTGATTTTCATGTGTTCATCATAATTTGTCATAATACCTTGTCATAAGTCATCTTGGTGGTCAACTACTGAAACAGAGAGCCTACTTAAGTACATAAGTACGGAAGTATATAAGTGAGAAGCTATTTTTTGTACCCTATTTTCAAACACGCATGAAAAATAGTACCTAAAATCCATCATTAAAAAAAATAAATTAGAAGTTTCTTTGGATTGTTTGAATTATCAGATCTTTGAATTCTAAGAAGGACCTGGAGAGTCTGGAAAAACTGGCAGAGAAGAATCTCCTGAAGTTTAACAAAAGGAAATGCCAGGTCCTGCACCTGGGGAGGAACTGCCCCAGGCATCAGTACATGCTGGGGGCTGACCAGCTGGAAAGCAGCTCTGCCAGGGACCTTTGGTCCTAGTACACAACAAAGTGACCGAGAGCCAGCAACCTGCCCTCACAGCAAAGGCAGCCCACACCATCCTGGGGAAGAGAGATGATTCTTCTCTACTCAGCACTGGTGAGGCCACACCTGCAGTGCTGTGTCCAGTTCTGGGCTGCCCAGTACAGAACAGGCAAGGACATAGTGAAGCAAGTCCAGCAAAGTGCCATAAAGATGATTAAGGGACTGGAGCATCTCTCATACTATGAGGCTGAGGGAGCTGGGACTCTTCAGCCTGGAGAAGAGAAGGCTCGAGAGGGGAATCTTACCCATGTATGAAATGGGAGGGAAAGAAGAAGATGGAGCCAGACTCTTCCCAATGGTGTCTACTGACAGGACAAGAGACAACAGGCACAAATTAAAAAACATGAGATTCCATCTGAACACAAGAAAACACTTTTTTTGGCTGTGAAGGTGGTCAAATACAGGTTGCCCAGAGAGGTTGCGGAGTCTCCATCTGGGGAGATATTCTAAACCTGACTGAACGTGGTCCTGGGCAACCTGCTCTAGCTGACTCTACTTGACCAAAGGTGTTGGACTAGATGATCTTAAGAGGTTCTCTCCAATCTAAACAATTCCTCTTTGTCTGCAAAACCAAGCTATGCTTTTGGTTTGCATAAAGGTAATTCCTGCAGTGAATTATCCTATCAAAAATACCCTTCAACTCCCTACCAGTTGGGGGAGTGATAAACAAGAAAATCTCATTACAAGGCTTCGCTTTGCATGATTCACGTTTTTCGGCCCTCCAAGTAAGTCCACAGCAGCCATTACTCCTTTGTGACAAGAACAGACTTCTGATGCTACTGACTGAATCGAGAGAAAACCTCAGTCCCCTCTTCGATACCTACTATTTTAGGAAATACCCTACTGTAACTTCATTGGTAAGGAAAACACACACATGGGACTTTCCTCTGATGCCCACTGTTAATACTTTTTTTTTTTTCCTCCATTTATTAAATGAGCAAGTGTAAGTTTACCTGAGAAACAAGTGTGGCCAGCAGATCAGGAGAGGTGATTGTCTCCCTCTACTCTGCTCTCGTGAGAGCCCACCTGGAGTACTGTGTCCAGCTCTGAAGCCCACAGCACAAGAAGGACATGGACCTGTCGGAGCGGGTCCAGAGGAGGGCCACGAGGATGATCAGAGGGCTGGAGCACCTCTCCTATGAGGACAGGCTGAGAGAGGTGGGGTTGTTCAGCCTGGAGAAGAGAAAGCTCCAGGGAGACCTTAGAGCAGCCTTCCAGTACCTGAAGGGGGCCTACAAGAAAGCTGGGGAGGGGCTGTTTGCAAGGGCATGTAGTGGTAGGACGAGGGGCCATGGTTTTAAACTAGAGCAGGGGAGGTTTAGATTAGACATTAGGAAGAAGTTCTTTACAACGAGGGTGGTGAGACACTGGAACAGGTTGCCCCAAGAGGTGGTGGAGGCCCCATCCCTGGAGACATTCAAGGCCAGGCTTGATGAGGCTCTGAGCAATCTGATCTAGTTAAAGATGTCCCTGCTTACTGCAGCGGGGTTGGACTAGATGACCTTTAAAGGTCCCTCCCTTCCAACCCAACACATTCTATGATTCTATGTAGTACTAAATAGATCTGTACAACTCACTGGGTTCAGGTAAGAACGCTGTTTGAAAGCCAACTTCCAGGCCAAAGCCAACAGTGCTACATTTATCTATCTCTAATCAAGTACACAAAAGATCCCTCTACCTAAAGTTAATCACATTCGTTTATTTTGCTGTCCAGAGAACTGAAAACTGCAATTTAGTACTTCATCTTTAAAGTGGACAAGTCAATGTAGACAGAGTTAAGACACTTCAAGAATTTTCACTACATTGTTAGACTAGGCAAAGTATACAAACTGACATATAAGCCTGAGTAAAAGGCAACTGATTCATTGCTCTTTCTCATTGCCAGCATGATACAATTCTACAGAACTCGTTACTTCTTAGTATCTTGCAATACTCATCAAGAGCTTTTCCAAATTTACGTTAAATACATAGCCTTTCACAAAGAAAATTTTTTTAACTCAGTAAAGAGCTAAGAATTTAACTCCGTAAAAATTTAAAATCTCAATAAGTAGATCTTGAAATCTCAAGGCAGGATTATTGAAAGCAATACAGCTTACTGCTTTTCTTTCAGCCTTTTTAAAAAGTTACTCCATGTGTAATTAGCAAACTTCACCCATATCATGTTCTGTGTAGTTATATACATAAGTATATGCACTTGTGTTCTGTTAAAACATCAACTGTTCAACATTTTTACTGACAAATTACTAGAGTATACACTTCCTGCACGCCTCAGTAAATTATAAACTCACATATGTCTCAATATATATTGATTCACACACATATACGTATCAAAATACACACTGTCACTAACACCAGAGCCCACAGACCTCTCAATATTGGTAACATCCATATTAGCACCGAAGAAAGCCTCAGGTGCAAATCTATGGACAGGTATACGTACAAGTAGTAATGCCCTTTCACAGGCAAGTAGGTTTTTTGGCATTGCTGGTTTTCCACTGTAGTAATGTATCTTACCACCTGAAACATATCCTAAAATGCAGTGCTAATCTGTGAAAACAACTTATATACAGTAAGCATGCAAGAGTACTGTCAGTATCCAGTATACATATAATTCAGAGAACCTAAAAGCCTCAGGCTTCCACTAAAACTGAGGGTAAGTTATAGTTCCTTCACACCAGCGACTCACTCCGTCCACTGACTAGGTGCAGGAACCTTGGATCCATAGATCTGTTCTGAATGACACATATTCAAGGCACTATTTTATGCCGAAAGTATGGAAAGTTCACAGTGTCTAAAGATGCATTCCAGACAACATATTTCAGTGGGGTTTTTCTTCCCCTTCAAACTCAAACACTGTATTTCAACACTGATTTCACTACACTACGATATTTTATTGTGGTTAATAGTCTTTACAGCCAAACTTCAATTTATTGCATTAGTGTTCTATTATTTCAATTTAGCATCAGAATTAATTCCATTTAATATTACATCTCTAAGAACAACTATCAGATGAGAGAGAAATGTCTTCAAGGAAGATGAAGAATATAGACCAAAATATCACCACGACTATATTTCAGTAAAATTTATGCAGAAACAGGTACAATAGATATTGTTTGAAAATAGTTCAGGAAGATGTGTAACAGCAACAAAAGCTGATTGATATTAAGTCAAATTATGTTATTTAATTTTGCAGCAACTAGATACCTGGATACTTGCAGCTTATTTTCCTTAAAAAAGGTTCACTTGCGCGGGTTGATATGCTTTGTGGGCAAGTTTTACAAACTACAATCTTCTATACCAAATGCGGCACATTCTGCCATTAACAGAATTCCTTACATAAAAAGACTAAAACAGTTGTATAACTATCTGGAGGGCTACATAAATTCTTGATATTGTGATGTGTAGAAAATACGAAAATAGATGGCATACTTTAGGTTTAAATGATTTATCAAGCCATATTTGTCTCACAGTAGGATTAAATAAAGCATACGTACAGCTTCTTAAAATTGCCCTTTTCAATAAAACCGCATTTAAATGTGTTGAACGCAAGTACACTTAAAGCATATATATTTAAATAGTGTTAAGAGGGAATACTGGTAGTTAAAGAACTGATGTTTATCACCATGGAAGCAGCATTCCACAGTGAAGTTAGCACTTGGCATCAAAGTGTCTCATGGGTCTCGAGTTCCCAGCTACTGTAACAACTGCATCTAGAGATGAGCAGCCAACCTGACATACAGCAGGGTAACACTATCTACAGAAATACCTGGTGGGGGAAAAAATTACCACATCCTTTTGAGTTCTCAAAGTTCTCATATTCACCAAAACAATAAGCCAAGCCCTGCTCCCCCACCTAAAATGTAAAGTAACTACTTAAAATAAATAAATAAATAAAGACAAATCTCACTTGTAAATTGCATCAGTAAAAGTCCTTTGAGGCCCCCACAGCTTTCTTGGTTATCCTGGGAAGATAGATTCTCCCACAGGCAGCACACAGTAACCTACTGCTTCTGGTTTAGAAATCCTAATATCTTAATTTTAAACACACACACTTAAAATTACCAATTTAGATCAATGGGAGTCTACACTCTAAGGAACACTTACTAGAAAGCAAAAGATGTATAAAAATTAACACTATGGATGCTAATGCTGGTATATAACTTCCCTTCAATAAAATGGTACAGAAGACAGACAGATCAGAGATATGAAAAAAGATAAACTGTCTTCAGTCACAGCTCAAAAGTCTTAGACTTCGTTGGGCAGCGGCCTGCAAGGAATCAGGCAAAGACTTCAATGAAAGGAAAACAACTGCACAACTCCATTGAAAAATAGTGGTATTTAGCAAAGGAAACAGAACCCGCTCCACATCTGTTGCTTGGGAAATTGCTGTCTGCCCCTCAGATTTTTTTCCAGGCAGGTATCCATGAAGCCAGACTTCAGGAAATAAGCATTAGTCAGTTGGACAAGATCAGAATTAGCAAGATACCAACATGTTCATAAGAAGAAACATGACACATTATTGCAGACAACATACGTAAAAATGCATTAGCTCTTGTAAAAGCTGTTTAATATGCAAAGCAACTTTACTTTTACCATAATGTGTTAAGCTAAGAGATCTAGAGTAAGTTCTCCCATCAACAGCTTAAATTGCTGCCTCTAGCTGCCCCATTATATCTTTGTCTGAAAAGTGTTCTCTCTGCTATGAAAAAAAAAAAAAAAAAGCCAAAAAACATTACCAGCAAACTTTGCAATATAATAAGTCAGTGGAATGGTAATTAATTTTTCTATAAAGCGAGAATACCTCATCAGCCAGGTGACCTGCTGTCACCTGACCTGGACTATGTTTGCCACAAACAAAACCGTGTGTTAACTACAGATATAAACAATAAGCTATAAAACAATAAAAACGTAAGTTCTACCTTTAGCTTGACAACTCAATCTCTGGCGATTATATTAGTTCAATAACTATGCTTTAGAAAAGACTCTCCGAAAAGCTGTATCAAAGAAAAAAACACACTCTGTTACTAGTAATGCCATCTAGCCTACCAAAAAGAACACAGCGACTGGAGAGAGAGGCTCAACAAACTGAAAGACAAAAAAGTACTTAATTTTTTAAACAGAAGGCAGACAATTGATTTAATAACTTTCCAAGAAAGAGTGAGAACATCATAATTTTTCCAGCAGTCTGGAAACACTGCACAAAATCTCCTTTATCCCCCCATCAAAAGGGAAAATCTTCCCTAAAACTCTAGAATAAGTCAAAACACTTTTTCAATTAGAGGTGAATAGCCATGACAGAAGTCCAAAAATGAAGGTTATGAAAGAATTATACTAAAACCCCTTTGTAGAAACTGAGTTAGTAATTTGTAAAGCTATATACCTTTCTTTAGTGTTACACGCAACCTACAGTCTGAAAACAAAAATATGGGAAGTTGAGCACAATTCAAGCGCAGTATCAACTCTGAGAAGCTTCTCTGATTGCGCAAACTCCTGTCAGAGCTCTAGCTACATTTCTGCAATAAACATTCCATCACAAGCAATCACACGTCAAACAGATATTTGAAATATGCAACTAAACAAGAACTTAACAGTGCTTAAGAATTTGTGCATCATTATACAGTTTCATAATGCAAACCCTAGCAAAGCCCATGTATTGATTAAAAGAAAAACTTCACTTTCAATAAAACAGAAGTATACATAAAATCAATGTTTTTTCTATATTTAGTCTTTTTGACATTATTAATATATCCACTATATCCACAAGAATTATTTTAAAGTAATGCGTTTTTTTTAAAATGTAATAAAAATTCTATGAGAATTATTTTAAATATAGACAAATTACTTGAACTGTCAGGTACTAAGACACTTTAGAATTGACAAGATTTTGTTACTAACAGGAACAAAACAGCAAGTGTTTCAGGGATCTGAACTGCTAATACAGAACAAAGCACTTCTGCTAACAAAATGTTTCCAGATTCCAATACATTACATTTATAAATTGACCTAAAACAACATGCTTTTTTACCCACTACCTTTAAGCAATCAAAAAACAGGTGTGAGAGACATGCTCTCTTTTTCAAAGTCTACTTGAAGAAAAAAATAGTACCATGTACAGACAATGCCATTAGTAGCACATTTTTTAACTTATACTGGGTGCTTACGTGTATTTTCAAGCCACTGTTAGTGACCAATTTCAGGTCAAGAAATACTTCAACATCATTTAAAACAGTCTCTTCTAAGCAGGCTTTTTACCCTATCTGACATGATAGTCAGTCATGACTAAAATCTTGAATGCTTTGGACTGCACGTAAAAAAAAGAGAGGTAACTACAAAATCAAAAACCTACAAGAAAACATGGTTCCATATTCAAGTACTGAAATGAGAGAACAGAACCAAAACTGTCCATAGAAACTTAGGGTGGCTTTTTCCAGTCGCAAATTTCTCACATGATAATCAACAAGGATTTTATCATACATAAGACTGCAACAATACAAGTCAGTTTACCTGGGATTTTCAAATACAGTACTTTAAGACTAGAAGAAGAAAGGAAGTATTATGAATTCATTAGTAGGATCCAACACTTTTAATTTCTAAAAGGCCCAGAGATGATGTGATTTAGTAGGTTTGCAAGTTCATTTAGGGCCATGCAAATAAGTTTTTCTATGTTCCTTTCAAGCCTTGAGACTCAAGCTTGAGGAAAACTAAAGCCATTAACTTCATATACCAAAAAACAAAGTATGTCCCAGCGTTTCCAATACAGTTACTCAAACACGAGACACAGACAGCAGAACTTCGTAAAACAGTGATATTCTACTTTTAGAACACTGGGTATTTTCATCAACCCTGGTACTGTAGGATGAAAAATACTAAAATGCTAAGAAATAGCTGAAAAATATCTCTTCCACCACATCTTCCAGCTATGTTGATATGAACGAGTAAGTCAGCTTTTCCCTAATACTGTTCTCCCCGCATAACACTTACAGAGCTTGGGAAAAACACTCCCCCCATCCGAAGAGGATGCAGTAGATTGATATATATGTCCTCCAAAGGCACGATTTTTTTTCGATTTAGAAGAGGGGAGAAAACAAATCTTAGCCCAAGAGAAAAGAGAGCCAGGGCTGTCTGGACCATTGCCACTGCCATGGAATCTTGTCAAAGTCTCTCCTGCCTGTCCTTACAAGGGAGCAAGGCTGAGCTTGGGCTGATTAACTTAATCTCCACAGGAGACGAGGGCAAGCAATATGTTTGTCACACCGTAAAAAACTGTCATTAAACAAATAAGAGCACACTAACATTACATTTTCTGTTCCTTCATCCCACAGACCATTTTGAGTAGCTGTCACTTAGTTTCTCATAAAACAGAGAGCAAAACTGATGAAAATATGTTTCCTAAAAACTAAAACAAAAGATAATAAAGTCTATGTTTGACTTGCATCCAACTTCTATATGGTGGTTTTTTTCCACAGTATTTGTTTTATGAAAACATTTTTCCAGCATCCAATTTAAAAAAAAAAAAAAGCACTACTTTCTTGGAAATCTACATGAACTAAGGGACACACGGCAATACCTGGGGGGTGTGTGTGTGTGTATATATATATATATATAAAAAAGAGGGTGTGTGTGTATGTGTGTGTGTGTGTATATATATATATATGTATAAAAACAGTGGCTCAAAAACCATGTCCAGTCAGATCAGGTAGTATCTCCTTCTACCCACCCATATAAACTCTATGTTTGTAGAACACCTAGTAAAGCAGGTTCCCAATTTCTAAATACTACAAAATATCAACAAGTGATATTCCAGAACATATGTAAAAGCAGTAGTATCGTCTCAAGAATTCAGAGTTAAACTTCTGTCAGACCTCCTGCACTTTACTTTCCAGAAGTCCCTGCTGGACCACAGAGCTAATTTCTGAAGAACTGCATAAATACATGCATGTAAACAGTCATCATGGAAAGAGATTCTTGTTACCAACCATGGTCATTTCATAACTCAACATACTTACCCAGCCTCAGAGACTTAAGAGGAAATTAGGAAAACAGTTACGTCTTTCGTGGTATTCAAACAAAACACACTCTCATTGAAGTAAATTCTATTATAGAAGTTAACTAGACTCTGAATTACAGATAAGCAATTCAATTTAGAAAAGGAAAAAAACCAACCACTTGGCAATAGGAAAGGTGTAACAGCAGAACGTGTGTGTGTGTATACATTCTGTATACATACATTTACACATGCCAAACAGCCAACCCTTAAAAATAATAATAAAAAAAACGACCCATCACTTTCATTTTGATTCACATTTTAGAAATTGTTTGCTTGGCAGGAGAAATAAGAAGGACTAAACACTACAACAGAGACACACACTCTTTTACACTTGAAAAATTACAAGTAGTTCACAACACAAAGCTTTACTCTTAAGACAAAGTCTTCAGACAAAACAAGCAATGCAGCATTTCATCTAATAGTATCATGTAAAACACACTCAAAAATCCCCTTACTTACTTCAGTGAAGATATCACATTGTATGACTTAGAGCAAATAAAAAAGAACTGAATTTCTTCTCTTTTTTGAATCACTGTAGATCAACTTTAAGAACACATCACATTCAAATATTTAGCAATTTCTTTCTTGCTCCTTCCAATTTGGATTTAAGGGACAAGCATCTAAACTGATCCTTTCTTAATAATTTTGTCCCTTTCTCTACCTGTCATAGAATTGCCTAGGTTGGAAGGGACTTCTCAGATCATCTAGTCCAACCATCGACCTAACTCTGACAAAAGCCATCACTGAACGATATGCGCTGCACTCTAAGCGCTATGTCTACCCGAGTTTTAAAAACCTCCAGGGATGGTGTCTCAACCTCTTCCCTGGGCAGCCTGTTCCAATGCTTAATAACCCTTTCAGTGTAAAAATTTTTCCTAATATCCAGTCTAAACCTCCCCTGGTGCAACTTGAGGCCTTTTCCCCTTGTTCTACATGACAAATCTCAACTCTTATATAATATTACCTCATTGAAAAACCTCTTAATCCATTTATTCTCTGTAAGATAAAATGACACTTAGTCCAGTATAAAAGATTTATTTAAAAGCCAATTTTTATAAATGAGAATGCAGGTTGAAAGATTACTGTATCACTTACAATATCATTCTTTTTTGTACATATTGCTGTAAGGAAACAAGAACACAGCAAAAGATTAACTTTGAGTCAAACCAAACCCCTCTATGCATAGACAGGTTTTTCCTTCTGAAAACCAATATGAAAGTTCATGGCTGTCCAGAAGACAAGAGCAAGAAAATTCAGAAAAAGAGCTGAGTGGAATAGTTCTAAATTCTCACGTGCTGTTTATACATAAAAGTTACTCTTAACAACCAAAGATCCGAAAATCCTACAACCTGACTCCCTCTGGTTCCAAACACTGTTCCACATCATATCAAAAACATATTTTGATTTTTAATTACCGAAGTGACAAAGCCATCAATAAGTATGGCAGAGCCAGCAGTAAGATCTTAAGAGTGGCAAAGCAAATAATAAGATATTACAGCTTACATTCCTTATCCTATCCTCAGAATAAATTTGCTCCTTTTGGTAAAAAGGGAAAGGCATGCCTTTAAACTTTAAGTATCTTAAAAGGTAAGTGTGGCTTACATCTTCAGTTCTGTCAGGAGTCGACTACCAACACACTGTATTCTGAACTAGTACAGACACAAAGAGAAAGCTGATGGTAAAAGCATGACTAAAAGATACCCTGAATTAACCTCTTTTCCTTGCCACACCACAGTAACAGTGCTTGAATTTGCCCATTTGGCAGAGCAGATGTTGCAGCAGCTACTTTCTTCAAAAGTGAATGGAGGATGCCAACAGCCTTACATAACTGCAACCAAGAAATGACCAAAAGCACTAGCTGGGATTTGTTCTTTGCACTGATTTTTTTTGATGCATTTTTATTTCACCTAATACATCTCCTGCTATTAATCATGATAGTCCTCCCCTCACCCCAAAAAACCCAAAACATAAAAGGAAGGTAAATTTTAAAAGGCATATATGTAAGTACTACAGCTACTGCATGTAGCGTAAGGGCAGTAGCTGTATTAGACACTGATTTACAAAATGGAGACAAGATGCTGTGGCCTCACTCTTGATGGACGCTGACCTGGGGATTGTTGCTATAGATCACCCTAACACCTGTCTGATTATAGAAGTGAAATTCTAAAAAGAATCTCCGTCACTTCTAAGTTTTATTAGAGAATAATAATATGGTGAGAAAAAAATACACTTGAAATTAGAGCATGGTCTGGGTGTTTTGTTTTTTTTTTATTCTTACAGGTCCATCAGAAAGATACCAGATTCTACCACTTACTTCAGTTACCTTTTGAAAGTATATTGATATGCGTACTTGAAGTCATGATTTTATGCCCAAATAAACTGCGTATCTTCATGCACTAAATCTTAAATTTTGCTTGGCTACAGTTGACTGTGTACAGTAACAATCTTTCATAATCCCAATTATCTGTATTACTGCCATACTCATGAAAAAGAATTACATCCCATTTACCGAAAACTTTATCCTATGCTAATTCTTAATTTGAGAGTTATATACTAATTGAGCAACTTCTCACCTGGAGCCATTATGAGACAAAAGCGACTGAGTGTGTAAGAGCTCCTACTAGCTCCCGATCATTTTGCAAGTTTCTCTTAGCTTAGCAGAGACCTTTCCCCAACTTAAATGGATAATTTGAACTTGCTGGTTTAAAACTTGGGAATATTTTTTTCCTTCCTTCCAGATAGAGTTCATTTTCACTTGAAAGGTATGAAATGTCACAAAGAGAAAAAAATAACTCTATAGGAGCTGCTTTTCCTATTTTTTTTCCTTTTTAAATTCAGATACCATTGCAATTTACAGTTGCCATTTAGGATGAAAAATATTTAAAAAAATACCTAACAGCAGTTTATCTTTTTGTCCATTTAGAAATCAGATTTGTTGTGTATGCATTCTGTGGTTGAATTTCCTCCATCTCTTCACACCACTAGATTTAAAGATTTTTTCCTTTTTCTTTTTTTATTATTCTAACTGGATCTGGTGTTACAAGACGAATAACACGAACATTGGGCTGCTCAGCATAGATATCATATCCTGTATAGTGTCGCCTCAGAAAATCGGACCTTGACAGCTACAGCTGAGAAAGCAATTTGTACATGTAGTATATGTAATTACTTAACTAGCACTGCTGCAAACAGTGTTGCACTGATTCAAGGACTTCACTGATGCTTTGAAACAAGAACTAGGAAAAGACAAGAGGAAAACCAATCAGTGAAACACTTGTACAGGTATTTTCTCAAAAGCTTGAGAATCACAGAACCATAGAAATGCCCAGATTGGAAGGGACCTCAAAAGGTCATCTGGTCTAACCTTTCATGGGAAAGGGAGCCTAGATGAGATCATCTGGCACCCTGTCCGGTTGCATCTTGAAAATTTGCAATGATGGGGACTCTACCACGTCCCTGGGGAGGTTGTTACAGATTGTTCTCACTGTAAAAAATTCTTTTCTTATATAGATAGGAAACCTCTCCCAGTGCAGCTTGTACTCATTGCCCCTTGTCTTCTCCATGTGACTCCTTGTGAAAAGATAGCCTCTATCCTCTTTGTAGCTGCCCTTTAAGTATTGGAATACTGTGATGAGATCCCCTCAAGCTTTCTCCTCTCCTGGGAGACTCCTTCAGTCTTCCCTTAAGAGGCAGGTTCTCCAGTCCTTTGATGACCTTTGCAACCCTCCTTTAGACTCACTCCAGCCTGCCTGCGTCTTTCTTGAATTGTGGGAACCAGAACTAGACACAGCACTCCAGGTGCGGCCTGACCAGCACTGAGTAGAATGATTGCATCTCCATTTCTGCTAGTAATGTCCCTGGGGATGCAGCCCAGAATCCAGTTTGCCTTTGTTGCTGCAGCAGTGTTCTGCTGACTCATGTTTAGCTTGTTGTCCACCAGGACCCCCAGGTCAACAGGGCTGCTACCCAGCCACACAGACCAGGGCCTGTACTGGGCTCTCTGGTTATGGCATCCCAGGTGCAAGACTTTGTGCTTGTCTTTGTTCAACCTCATACTGTTCTTACTTGCCCACTGTTCCAGCCTGTACAGGTCTCTCTGTAAGATGGCTCTCCCTTCTAATGCGTCCACCTCACCACCCAGGTTAGCGTAAGCAGCAAACTTCGTGAGGGTGCTTTCAATCCCATCATCTTCTTTATGAAGATGTTGAAAAGCATGAGGCCCAGTATCCATCCCTGGAAGACCCCACTTGTGACAGGCTGCCAACCAAGAGATCTTTTGAGATATTTTTAAAATAGTATATTTGATGTCTCACCAAAATTAACTCTAATTCAACTACATATTAGCAAACTTTATGCAGAGAATTCCTTGTGCCATTTCGGTGTCATCACACAGGATATAGAAATATTCTCATCATAGTTCCCTTTAACAAAATCTAGAGTAGGAAACTGTAATTTCACAGTACTGAAAAGAAAAACTCTGATCAATGAAGTATTCTAAGCTTATCAATGAAGCTTAGAATACTTCAACTGAATTTGCAGGGTTTTTCATTTTAAAGGAAAATGCCTGTCAGGACACTGTATTTTTCATCATATATGTGATGGTACATAAAGTACCATCAATGTACTAAACACAAATGTTTTCTTTCTAGCCAACCCATTCATTCAATGATGATCTCAAGTGATTAATGAAGCTTTTCACAGAAAAGCTTTCCTGGAAACTTGCAAAGCACGTCTTCAGAAATAAATAGTTGCATGTGAATTCTTTAAGGTAGAAAAACACTACCTACTCAATATGTACAGCTAACAAGACGGAGAATTATTTCAGAGAACTAGTGGACTTTACTTATTATAACTCTTAAACTACTTAGGTCAATGGGAACATTTCAGTGATATTTCCCCCTTTCCTTAACATTGCATCTTCATTGGTATGTTATAAACAGACTCACACCTTCCAATTTAAGTTTAAAAAGTCTTCTTGTGGAGGATTTTTTGGTCATCAATATTTGTCATGTGCGCTTGAAGCTTGATGTCTGTTTTTCAAATACACCATGGTACTACCAGTGAAATCTCCGTACCTCTTACAAAGAGTACAAACAGTAGCTTGCCTCCACATCATCAAACCCACAAATCGGCAGGGGAGGGCGGGGAAGTACTTCCTTATTTTAGATACAGGAAACAGAAATTCAAAACAGTCTCATAAAAAGCCTGAAGAAATCAGGAAACCCTGACTGAAGTCACCACAGGCCAAACAAACAATTCCAATGCCAAAATCATCTTTAATTATAATCTTTCTAATTTCTCTGCCTGTTTTCCAAACCTCATATTTGGGTTTTATGGACAGGCAAGACTTCCTTCTATACAAAGAGCATTTTTTTGGTTCTTGTACCCTACCACCACCCCGTAAGTGAAATCTGCTTTGTGTTCTGGGTTAGGAATATTCAAGAGTATGAAACGACATCACAGGCTGATACTGCACTGATGGTCCCTACTTGTTGGTATTTCATTTACTAAGTAGTAGGAGAAAAGAGGATATCATGGCATACCAACTTTGATTTCAACTTCTCTGTCTTTGATTGGTACTCAAGATTTGAGTTGGTATTCAAAAGATTTGACTGGTACTCAAACATGAAAAAGTACTTAAATGGAATGACTGAATTTCCACAATCTCAAAGGCAAATGGGTGAATAGTTATTTTTTAAAACTGTTAAGAATTACGTAACTTATGGTAGGCATACATCCACTGCACAAGTTTAAGGATTAACTCAAGAGCCTGTGAATAGACAGGATTGGCATTACTGACAATTATTTCTTTTATCATCTGCCCAATTAGTTGATCATCCTCTTTGTATCAGAACTTGATTACTTCTTTACTTTTTCTGCAGTAAAAGTGAAACAGAAATTAGCTGATCTGAACAGTGAAGAACATGAGATCTTGATAACAGGTCCCTCTTCTGTGTTAAAAAATTAAGTGATTCTTGTGTTTTGCAAAGCTGAGGACACAGGTATCTTGTCCAATTTAAGCATGAGCTCTTTTGGTTAACACTGCTTCCACTTTCTTCCAGATGAAGAAAGCAGGCTTAACTAATAAACCAGCTCATTTCTGTACCTCTAGGATGGATAAACTGCACTTCATTATATCTGAAAACCATTTGTTTATCCCAATGCAATTACAAGGCAGGCAAGATCTACAGAAGATTGTCTAATCTTAAGTATGAGCTTTAGCTCAAAGTTGCAAGTTACTTGTCAAAAAAAAGAAGGTTGTGCTTTCTTCCACTGTTAGAAAGGTTGATTCCAACTCCTCTAAGAAAATAAATATATTTCATGTAAACATCAGATTACTTCTGAAAGTAATTCTTCAAAAACTCATAGCCATATTTCATTTTTTTCACTTTTGCTAACCCATCCCTTCACAAGACAAATTTTTCAAATTAAATGTAAAGACTGATAACTCCTCTTGCAGAAGAAAGCTTACTAGCTCATCAACTTGTTTATGAAATACACCTTTGTTGGGTACTATTATTTGCTCCTACAAAATGTGAGTAATGCAACCCCACTGGAAGGTAAGTTTGCTGATGTTGAAACATACAAGATAGACAGAAAGTGAAAGATGTCCTGCTTTGGTACAGTTAGTCAACCTTGCCCAAGACTGCTTGATTTGAAGGAAAATCTTCATCTGCCTATTCTGGTTGAATCTTAAATTAAGTTTCTACTCCCAGGGCATCAGAAGAAGCTTCTCAACCTGCAAATACATGGTTTTAATCAATACTATCTTTTATTCCTGACCACGTCTATGAGTTTGTCAAACTGCAATGAAAAAGGGTATATAAAAAAAATTCCTTTTTTCTTTCCCCTAGAATTCCTGGTTCTCAGACCCTTCTTTTCCATGAACTTATAAAGAACTGTGATAGAAGCTATTCTTTGTATGAAGGTGAAGTTGATCTGACTCCCTTCTTTGCCAGAAGCTCAAAGAGGAGGTTGTCATGACCAAACGAAAAGAGGTAAGGTGAAGAACAATGCAGCCATCCTGACTCTTCCCTGATGCTAGCCAGAATCAATTGTACAGAAGGCAGAAAGTTACATATGAGTCATTTACTGTTGCAGTCCCAGAACCGAAGTAGCTGCAGCAGCACCAGCATCATAACACTCCAATTTTTCCTCTAAATGGCGTCTTTGATTACATCTCAAATCCAAAGTACTGATGAAAATATTGTTATGTATACACTACATTAAGAAGGACAAAAGTTTTGTTATGAGAGCCTGAAGGCATTTTAGGACAGAAAAGAAACAATAGGAGAAAACTTCAAAGACTCCTTTGACCTTACATTCATCAAGAATTAAGAGCCCTTTAGTCCTTTCCTTACTCCAATCCAATCTGCCAAGTGGAATCAATGAACAGCTCTGAGTGTGCAAGTTACTTGATACAAGACATTCTTTGTGTTACAACTCTATTCTTTAGATAAATAACCCAGAGTTCTCTGGAATATGGTCTTCCCTACAAGAGTCTTCACAGCTTATGTCAGAACCACAATGTGACTAGTTCTGAAGATTTCTCCAACCATCTGATTTTACAAGCCAAAAGCATCTCTAAACACTTTAAGGTCATGCTACACACAGAAACTGTATGCACAAGACAGTTTGTGGGGTATGGGAAAGGCTGAAAATAGCCACAAGCTTGTTAGTAAAAGACAGAAGACAAAAACTCTTCCAGGAAGCTTACTAATCTATTCTCTACAGAGAGCCTAGCTTCTTAATGACATCTCCAATTCCAGTGTACTGGAAAAAAAAAATTAAACCCACAACCAAAAAAACAACCCAACAAAATACACAATCACATCAATAGTTCAGCTTTCACTCTTTAGGCCCTTAATGGGCATTTTGTTATTTCTGTCACCATCTTTACTCTGCTTGTGTTGGCAACAATAGCCCCTGTTTCAAAAGCCATGACAATCATCGTCAGTACTAGCAGAGCAAAAACTTAAAGTCCTAATAAGTCTACCATTTGGCTGGCACCATTTTTGGCCTTGTATTCCTACAAAAGAGAATATATAGCGTGTAATAGCAGGTTTGAATGGTCCCAAGACCCCAACAAAGTATATCATTGGTCTGTTTGCAATTGTTTAATTGCCAATGAACTTCATAGTAACTGGAGTTTAAGGAGAACAGCAGCTCACAGAAGATACATTAGAGCAATAAACAAACTGCTAGGTAGATTGGAGTGGCAGAAGAACCTTTCCTCTTCGCAAAGGGAGAGTAAAGTCTCTCAGTTTAATACTGACAGGATTTTTTGCGTGCCTACAATCAAAACTACTTTCTAAGAAGAGATTAGTGTAACAATACATTGGTATAATAAGATTTCATAACAAAGGCAGCCTCATGAGGAAACTCTTATGATTCCAACTCTAACACTGACAGCAGTGCATAATATCAAGACAAAGTTGCGAGGCACCAGTATTACCTCTATTTTCAACTACAGCTTCTTATCCTGCCTGGTATTATTCTGCGGAACATGGCATCTGTGAAAAGGCATGGGGCAAGTATAACCAGCACAAACCCCCTGTCCTATCTTCAGTCTCGCTCCTCCCTGAAGGATCTTCCCCATCCACTTTACTCTATGATCTCCTGGCTGGAGAGTTTCCTCCCCTCCTAAGCACCTTAACACAGACTCACTCCACACTTGTACTCAAAGGTGCTCCTAAGAACTCAATGGTGGAATTAACATGCTGGACTCTGTCATCTATACTCCAGGAAGAACAAGACCAGGCTGGATGGAGCTTTGAGCAACCCGGAGGTGAGAGGTGACCCTGCCCATGGCAGGGAGGGGGAGAGAGGTGGAACAAGGTGATCTTTAAGGTCCCTTCCAACCTAAGCCATTCTATGATTCCAAGACAGTGCTTGCTGTACTGACACCTTGCACTTCAGCTTCTACCACAAGCAGTCTCACCTCCTGCTTCACCTAACTTCGAAGGACAGGTTCCTGCCCCAAAAGTCTTTCACATTCCCATGCCAATAAGAAAGTCCTACCCAGGGTCCCTCACTGCCTGTTGGAAGAATGATGTACTCACACAGATATAAGAAAAAGGTTCAGAATCCTGAAAAACTGAAGTGGCACTCCTGGCTTAGTAAAGTGGACATCAGAGCAGTGTTTCCTCCAGCAAAATAAATATACACCTAATCTGTTTCAACTGCAGTCACAAATTAAGTTTAATGAGCTTACCAATTCACAGCAACTGTTCCCTCACGTACAAACCCTTATGCTTAAAATCTCCAAATCCACAATTGCCTCCATGCAGAGTTCTTCTGGGCTTCCGTAGCAGATGCCTTTCAGAAAAAGATTTGGGCTACAAAGAGGTTTACTGACCAAGTTAAGACCAAAATACTTGGAGAACTCTGCAAATAAATTCAAAATGAGTTTAGTTTTGGTGTACATGTACTGCTGAGAAGTGGAAAATTACAGGTTACCCGGAGAGGCCATGGAGTTTAGTGCCTTCAAGATACTCAAAAGCCATCCTAGTCAACCTGCTCTAGGTGGCCCTGCCAGAGCAAGAGGGTTAGACAAGATGACCTGAAGAGGTCCCTTCCAGTCACAATCATTCTGTGATTCTGTGAAAATACTACTTTCACTGTGCACATGGTATTAAATATTGTGACTTCCAAATCATCTTCTAAAGTAATTGACCTAGAGAGAAGAAACGACTTTTTGAGTTTTCTTTAGAAGCTTTTGATCAAAATATGGACATAAAATAAAGAATCTGCTTTTGCCTTAAAATCTCCATTTCCTTGGAATAGTAAGTGTAGCATCACCTATCAGTGGCAGTAGGAGGTGAACGCCCTGACCATTCCTCCTTCATGTTTTCCCATTTGAAATAACCATTCCAGCTATAATACAAGTCCTACTAACCATCTTCTGAAAAACATAACTTCCCCAACCACAAAGAAGGGAAAAATTTCCTAGCGGAAATCTCCAGATGTCAAGAGAAGCTTCTGGCCTCTTCTTCTTTGGAAAGTACATTCCAGATGACATACTTAATTTTATGTAGTCAGGGCTTTTTTTTTCCAGTCATTATTTATTTGCTAAAAAAGAAGCCCCAGCCTCCATAGAAACAGTATTTTCACAGCAGTCAGTGACTACACTGGAAAGCAGACATCTTGTATTAATGCTTTTTTTGTGTAGATATCTAACATCAATAGCCTTTATCAGGAAGTATCAGTTTTTCTCTGAATATATTCATACCTTATAATTTAATACATCTGAGTACAATGCAGCACTATCTGAATACTGTGCAGCTTGAAGAAAAAAAAGATAGACTAATTAATATTTGCATAAATATTAGAATTTGGGGATTTGTTAGCTATATTTTTTTAAGTTAATATTATGACTCATGAAGATTTGTAGGAAAAAACAAGTTCTACCACAATTCCACTTGTGTTTCCAGATCGATTACAAGTTCTGTAGCCTAGACACACACAAGCTAGCAACTCATTTAGGTTGTGTCAGCCTACAGTCCAAAATAAAGCCTTAGTTTGTGTAGTGTTTTCTACAGAGATTTCCGAGCATGAGGTCTTTGCATCATCTGAGACCACGCAACTGAAAAGAAAAAAAAACAAAACCCACCCAACCAAAAAAACTCTCACACTTTTCTCAATTCTGTAAGAGAAATAGAAAAATGAATGTATATAAGAAATTTAAGATGGAAAGCTGAAAAAATACAAGGGATTATGGCTGACAGATACAAGCGCTTTAGGAAAGACAGGCACGGTAGGAGGGGAGGAGGTGTTGCCCTCTACATCAGTGACCAGCTAGAATCGATGGAGCTCCACATGGGGAAGCACAAGGAGCTCATTGAGAGTGCACGGGTTAAGATTAAAGGGAAGACAGAGGAAAGTGATGTTACAGTAGGGGTCTGCTACAGGCCACCTGACCAGCAGAGCCAAGCAGATGAGGCCCTCCATAGGCAGACAGAAGTGGCTTTGCATTCACAGGCCCTGGTCCTCATGGGGGATTTCAACCACCCTGACATCTGCTGGAGGGACAACACAGCAAGGCATAATCCAAGATGCTCCTGGAATGCATAGATGACAACTTCCTCCTCCAAATGGTAGAGGAACCAACAAGAAAAGGTGCTATGCTGGATCTCGTTCTCACCAACAGGGAAGGGCTGGTGACCAACGTGAGGCTCCGGGATAACCTTGGCTACAGTGACCACGAAGAGATAGAGTTTAAGATCCTCGGGGCAACTAGAAGGATGTATTCCAAGCTTACGACCCTGGACTTTAGGCATGCAGACTTTGATCGCTTCAGGGAGCTGCTGGCCAAAGTGCCGTGGGACAAAGCCCTAGAGGGAAGGGGGGCCCAGGACAGATGGACAGTATTCAAGGATCACCTTCTCCGTGTCCAGGAGCAAACTATACTGACAAAGAGGAAGGCAGGAAAGAATGCTAGGAGACCTGCCTGGATGAACAGGGAGCTCCTGGACACACTGTCACACAAAAAGAATCTTTACAAGGAGTGGAAGAAAGGACAGCTAGAATGGGAGGCATACAAGGAAGCTGTCCGAGAAGCAAGAGACCTGGTGAGAAAAGCTAAAGCTCAGTTAGAATTAAATCTAGCCAAGGAGATCAAGGGAAACGGCAAAAATTTCTACAGGTATATTAATGGTAAGAAGATGACTAGAGAGGGTGTGGGCCCCCTCAGAAAGGAAACAGGGGAGCTGCTGAAAAGAGATATGGAGAAGGCCAAGGTTCTCGACGATTTCTTTTCCTCAGTCTTCACTGGCAAGGGCTCCAGCCACACTCCTGGAGTAACAGAAGACAATGGCAGGGGTTGGAAAGAACTGCCCATCGTAAGTGAAGATCAGGTTCATGACCATCTGACAAATCTGAAAGTGAACAAGTCCATGGGACCCGATGGGATACACCCACAGGTACTGAAGGAACTGGCGGATGAGGTTGCTAAACCGCTCTCTATTATATTCCAAAAGTCATGGCAGTCTGGTGAAGTCCCCACTGACTGGAAAACAGGAAACATAATCCCCATTTTTAAAAAGGGAAAGAAGGATGAACCAGGGAACCACAGGCCTGTCAGTCTCACCTCCTTGCCTAGTAAGATTACGGACCAGATCCTCCTGGAGGCACTGCTGAGGCAGAAGAATAACGAAGAGGTGACTGGGTACAATCAACACGGCTTCACCAAGGGCAAATTGGGCCTGCCAAACGTGGTGGCCTTCTATGAGAAGGTCACATCATCAATAGACAAGGGGAGAGCAACTGACGTCATTTACCTGGACCTGAGCAAAGCCTTTGACACTGTCCCACATGACATCCTGGTCTCCAAGCTGATAAAATATGGCTTTGATGGACAGACAATTCAGCGGATAAAGAACTGGCTTGACAGCCACACCCAAAGAGTGGCTGTCAATGGGTCCATGTCCAAGTGGAGGCCAATGACAAGTGGAGTCCCTCAAGGACCAGTACTGGGACCGGTCTTGTTTAACATCTTCATCAGTGACATGGACAGTGGCATAGAGTGCACCCTCAGCAAATTTGCCAATGACACCAAGCTGTGTGGGGCGGCTGACATGCTGGAGGGAAGGGATGCCATCCAGAGGGACCTTGACAGGCTGGAGAGGTGGGCCCAAGCCAACCTCATGAAGTTCAACAAGACCAAGTGCAGGGTCCTCCATCTGGGTCAGGGCAATCCCAAGCACTGATATAGGCTGGGCAGTGACTGGCTTGAGAGCAGCCCTGAAGAAAAGGACTTGGGGATGCTGGTAGACGAGAGGCTCAACATGAGCTGTCAGTGTGCACTAGCAGTCCAGAAAGCCAATCGTATCCTGGGCTGCATCAAGAAAAGTGCGTCCAGCAGGTCGAGGGAGGTGATTCTCCCCCTCTACTCCACTCTCGTGAGACCCCACCCGGGGTACTGCGTCCAATTCTGGAGCCCCGACTACAAGAAAGATATGGACGTGCTGGAATGCATCAAGAGAAGGGCCAGGAGGATGATCAGAGGGCTGGAGCACCTCTCCTGTGAAGACAGACTGAGAGAGTTGGGATTGTTCAGTCTGGAGAAAAGAAGGCTCCGAGGAGACCTTATAGTGGCCTACCAGTATCTTAAGGGGGCCTACAAGAAAGCTGGTGAGGGACTTTTTAGGATGTCGGGTAATGGTAGGACTAGACGGAATGGACTAAAACTAGAGATGGGACGATTCAGACTGGAGGTCAGGAAGAAGTTCTTCACCATGAGGGTGGTGAGACACTGGAACAGGTTGCCCGGAGAGGTGGTGGAAGCCCCATCCCCAGAAGACTTTAAGGCCAGGCTGGATGGGGCTCTGAGCAACCTGATCTAGTGGGAGGTGTCCCTGCCCATGGCAGGGGGGTTGGAACTAGATGATCTTTAAGGTCCCTTCCAACCCTAACAATTCTGTGATTCTATAAAGAAATCAGCAGTTGGATTTAAATTAGGACCTATTAATAAAGAGATCTTACATGCTGTCCCCATGACAGTTTGCATTGTATAAATATTGACAGGGAGTGGCAATCTTTCAGTTAGTTAAAGCCAATCCTTTACAAGATTCTGAGTATCAGAATAGACTTTGACCTGTGCTCCAGTTAGAAGCTGGTACGGAGCCTGTGCCGGTTCTTCTCTAGCAACATGGGTAACTAACCAGACCAAGTAACTGCTGCTTGTCCAGACAGTCGCTAGAGTGCTCTAACTAAACGTGCACCATAGCGTGTTATACTCTGCTGATGTTGTTTTGGATATCCATCAATATTGAAAAGCACAAGAAGAAAGCTGACTTGAGATTACACTAGAGGAGATCCAATTGTCTCAGCAAAGCAAAACACTACAGGACAAGAGCTTCAAAACCCTTTTCTTCTTCACAAAGATCAAGTTTCAGCTCTTGTTCAACTGTCATTGATTCAGGTGTTTATTTCGGCAGAGTACAGAGAAAGCTAAAAGATGGTATTATTTGCATTTGTCTTAAATGAGCTATAACTGGGTGTTGTCTGCATAGTGCTTACAGTTTTACCAATATTGTCTAGTCACTCCTGTGGCTTTATTGCTGCTTGAATGACTGAACAAATTAAGGCAAGGACAGAAACCATTCACTAATTTTGTTCTCAAAGAAGGAAGTTCAGTTTTTCAGTATCTCCATTTGGAACTGCAATTTCTTGATGACAAAGGAGTTTCAATAAATAGCACCAAGCAACATCCACAAAATTAGAAGTTTTTAATTACATGTTTTGGGACCTCTCAAATTCAGGATAAACATCCTGTATCAAGACAAACATCTCAGTATTCCTTGGTAAGAGACCTAAAAAAGCTTTTTATTTTTATGTAGTACTAAAGTATGTCCTAGGGAATTCTGCTAACAGCAACTGTGAGGCTACCAATATCATCTGCTCACAGTGCTTCTAAATATTTATTAAGTACTCAATGAGTGGCTCCTGAAGCTATCATTGTCCTCAAAGATTTACAGGCCAACAGGTTGATTTTCACTTTGTCTAACAAACAAATTCCAGGTGTTTCCCTCTTCCTTCCCACCACCCCCAAAAAACAAAAACACTCCACAGTTGCCAGGGAAAAGGATATTGTTTACAAATATTTTTACTTGATAAGAGCATTTATAATCTACTAGAGGGTTTTGGGTTCTTTTATCCCTTTTGTTGAAACGTGTCTTAACATCAATTTTCTAGTATCACTCTTGATTAAAACTTTTCACAGGAAAAAATAATTACGTTCCTACAGTCTCTAGTTTTATGAGCAGGAGAATTGGCTAAGATAACTGTTATTCCTGTATAAAATCTAGCATACACTGTGAATCAAACAATAACATTTTGACAGCCTTATCATCTCTACTGTTAACTCTCTAGAGGCATACATAATATTAAAAAAGTCTTCTAAGAGGTACAACCTGAAATAAGAAGCCGCCAAGTTACTGCATTTCCAAAGCCAACTTACAGTTCCATTTTACCTTTGATTAACATACCAGGTTACATACTTTATCATTAATTTCACATCAACCTATATATTTCATAATTCTTAGGGATAAGCACGCAATATTGACCTGCAATTATAATCAGTTTTGCATATAAAGCTTGGATATGGTAACTTGAAGAGACAACTATATTTCTAAGTCAGGGAGAAGTCTTATTTTAGATAGAATCTTACAGAATCATTTGGGTTGGAAGGGCCCTTTGAAGATCATCTAGTTCCAACTCCCACAGCCATGGGCAAGGACATCTTTCACTAGATAGGTTGCTCAAAGCCCTGTCCAATCTGGCCTTGAATACTTCCAGTAATGAGGCACCCACAATCTCTCTAAGCAACTTCTTTCAGTGCCTTATCATCCTAATAGTAAAAAAAAAATTCCTTCTTATGTCCAATCTAAATCAGCCCTCTTCCACTTTAAAACCGTTGACCCTTGTCTTATCACTACAGGCCCTGGTAAAAAGCCTCTTCTCTGTCAGAAAAGAGAAATATTCAGGTATTTTCCTCAGAACATCCCCAAGTCCTTCTCTGCAGAGCTGCAGTCAATCCATTCAACACCCAGTTGTGATACTTGTGATTGCCCCAACCCAAGTGCAGGACCTTGCGTTTGAATCTAAAGAATGGCAGAAACACGTCCAAGGAGATTTAGTCAATCGAGACATTTCCCCTTATTTTGAACTACCTCCAGACAACTTACAGCATTCTGAAGTTAACACTCCGCAAATGTTCAAACTCTGCTTTTTCTGTGCATGAACTTCATTAGCAAACAAATAAGCTTCTCAGATACCAAGTTCCTCCGTCATTTTATCACTCAGATTTTAAGAGCACAGTTAACGTGGTTTCAGTGATGGTGATTTTCAACAGTTATTTTGATATATAAGAACTTCTGAAGTAAAGGTACTTTGAGTTAGAGTCTTTACTTTTTTATTTTTTAACCAAATCCCTGACCATAAGGTCTTCAGAAGTGTTTTCTAACAAGTTAAGCAGATGGAAAAAAATGTCTAGCAACAATAGAGATTTAGAACACCAAATCCCAAAGATGATGTGATCTTCTCAACTCTTCCTATAAAAGACAGATGAACATGAATTCATCCGGCTAAATACGAAATAGATAATAGACATAGGAAAAACAGGTCAATCAAGCTCTGTACTTGTGTAATTTTGGTGCAACAAAAATGGAAACCCCTTGAGACTAGATAAACCAAGTTTGTCATACACAGTGTTTACTGTTGTCAGTTAATTTGAAGTCAAACTGTTGAACAAGTGAAACATTTGACATCTTTGAAGATTAAGACCATCAAAAGTCTCAAGTTTTAAAAATCAACTACTCAAGTAATTGACTAAGTACTTTAATTACTGAGTTACTCAAGTGTCTACATAAAACATGAAAAGACTCTTTGTGAGTTATTATCAGAGCAGAGAGCACCAAAAAGCCTTTTCATGAAAATGTACTAGTTATTTTTGAATAACAAGCACAGGCAGCTTCAGGTCAAGACGTCCCTCATCCATTCACCTGTTACACCCCTCCATCGCCACCCTCCAAAAACTGGACACCCATAAACACTGGGGATTTAGTAAGGAACATAGATAATTAAGAAATCTTTCTATTCCAAAACTGCTGTAAAAGTATGCTCATTGAATACTACTTTCCACTGCTTAATATCATTAATGAGACACTAAGTTCAAGTTAATAGCTAGTTACATACATGGCCTTTGGCTCTACTTATCACACCTATGGTATTCACCAGTATCTGATCATTGCATATCCTAGAGCGTGACTACTTATCTAATGCAGCCTTCACAGTCTTATTAGATCTTTTTAGGATGTAGCATTCCTAATACCTGATATTTTTAGAAAAAAGCAGTGCGCTATGCCTGGCACATGCTTTACACAGAACTTAGGCTTTGGCCTCCTCACGGCTCATCAAAAAAGACAGCCTATCTATGATTTCCCAGCCTAGTACTAAGTCAAGTGCATGGAAGCCCCAAAGAAACCAACAAGTTTAGTTACAGACAGTTGAAACAGTCCATTTTCTTACTGTTTTTATTAGAGTTGCATAAGAGAAAACAGGAAAAATAAACACATCTCTCTCCTGCCCCTCAGCTTTCTGAATCTCCTTCCTGCAGCATGTAAATTGAAGTTATATAGTCCTCAGTGTTTCTTTTCCACCTGCTATGGTGTCAGCACTCTTCTCCCAGAACTTCCTGAAATGGTAACACACCTTCCTTTGTATCAGCCTCCCCCCTTCCCATCTTCTTTCCTTACTGTTCTCATACTACTTCATATATAAATTTAGAATCTTTCTAGCATACAGAACCTAGCTTATGATGTTTACAAAACCCAAAATGGTTACAAAACTGACTGAAAGGTTACTCCATGCGTGCCTCTTAGTCTACAGTGGCTACAGACTGATGGGAAAGAAGAGTAAGAACAGGAACAAAATTAAGTAAAGCTAAGGAGGATAAAACCATCCTAAACAAAGCCAAGGGCACTGCTGCAACTTTTCTTCACACAGCAAAAAAACTGTGTTTCTTGAATCTAAAGGAACTCCAGTATTTTTAAGCCTACGTGTATAGGATATCAGATGCTGAATTTAAAGTGGCTGTGCATCAGTTACTCATATATCACCACTCCGACACACAAAGTTAGCTAACACCTTTGCTCAGGAAAAGTGAAAGCAATTATAAATTATATCAATTCACAACTTTAACCAGAGGGGAAAAGGTTTTTAGATTTAAAAGGCTTTATTTATTTTTCTGTATGTAGACTGATCATAAAAACGTTTTTATTTTCTTTTTAAGTGTACCAGGCCTAGAGCCTGACAAGTCTTCCTCTTTAACCAGGGTCTGCGGGGAGGGGCATTCATCTTAGAAGATATTTTTAAGTGCGGATCAACTACACCTAAGCATTTCTTCCTTAAAAACATATCCACGTAGATTACAATGGATTTGATACATAAATAGTACCCAAAACGATGCTTGTAGTGTGAATCATCACATGAAGAACTAAATATTTAAACTCTTTAGAAAGTGTTAGGATACATACATTCTATACAAAAGAACCCAAGAACCAACTCAGGATGAGAGAGACGAAACAAAGTAAAAGTCCAGCCAGTAGAGAGACTGATATAGTGACCAAACACATAGGAAGTCAACCTACCAGCCCACTTCTTCAGAAGCAGCACTTTCTTTTTAACTGGTATTTGTTTACAAGAACAGTTTACAAGGCTAGCTTAAAAACAAAAAGAAAAACAAAACAAAAAACAACCAAAAAACATAATTCTGATTACTATACCATAAGAAGCTGCCTTTAAAAGAATAAGCAAAGGTGTGCCCAAAAATCTCAGAAGATTTGTAAGAAACTGTCACTTTGCATCCAGATCTTAAGAATGTCCTTAAACGCATGTTCTGAAACTTTACACCAGCATGACAGGAAGCATCCCAACAAGTTCATTCCTAAACTGACTACAGCTTAGCTCCAAATCACAACTCGCCCCTGAAACAGGACAAATCCTTAAACTGACTAAAAGGTGAAGTAATACAGTTAAAGAACTGCATGTTCGATACCTGCAACCTCCTTACTATCACTGTAGGAAGATCCCCATAGTACGGCCAGCATTAAAGTACATACTAGCAAATTGAGTCACGGTTAACGTAAAACTCTGGACACTTAGTTGAATCTATACTCTTGACATATATCAACAGAAGTTGCGTGTAAAAATGTCAGGTCTGACAGTAGTCTTATCAAAATTAACACAGTATATCCTAAGCATCAGAGCTCTTCTCATCAGACGTGGTTCTAAGATGACAGATTTGTAAACTGGATCAAAAGAAAAAAGTTAACTGGAAGATGCAGTGCTATTTTCCCTTGTGGCAGCAATATCCACAAGGCTCTGTCAACACTTCAGAAGCTCACAAATCAGTAATAAGCTAAACAGACTACACAGTATCATGAACTTGTAGAGATTCTTTCATTAGAGTCTTTCCACCTCTCCACCACCTTACTCTCAAGCAAGCTTTCTGCTAAGAGCCATGCAGCAGAAGATGAAGAATGACTATCTCCACCCCCACACCTCCCTTCCCCCCCGAAACCCAAATGTCAGAGCTCGTATTAGGAACAAATTCAATTTACTTGTTCTCCTCTCTGACAACAGAAAAGCCAGGAAAAAAAATGCACTAAAGAACTTTTATCCCTTGCCACAAAGAAAAGGAATTCTCTATTTCAGCGTAGAAGCACAAATTACAATTTGCTATTATTTATGGGCATCTCTAGGCATATCAAAGTACCCAGCTACATCCCAAACAAATTGGCTGGATTTGGCACACGCTTTGTTGAGGTACTTTCTATAATCAAAACTAAAATATCACCCACTTTTGTCAAGCAGCTACCAAATGATGTTGGTTTTATGTCAGGAAGTGTTACGGTTTGCTTTCTTACGATGCAATTATAGCACTGACAGCACTGGTTCATACCACTGAACCATCAGGTATGATCAAGCAGGGAAACAATACGCAAGCAGCCCTCTATCCCAGGCCTAGCACACCGATTGGTTTAAAATGCATTTAAACCCCTGCCATGACTACTTCCCCACCTGTAAGGGCATATTAATTTACACGTCATTAGTTCGCATCTGCAAATGTCTACACTAAACAGGCTGAAGTCAGTGGTGCGGTGCTTAACCACAACATAAGAGGACCTCACTTTTTAAAAAAAAAAAAAAAAGTTGTTGAAGAGGGAAATGGTATATCAAAGCTATTTACAGTCTCCTGCTCACACACAGGACTGGCACTCAGGAATTACTCCTTTGTACAAAGTGTCCAACGCCCCTTATGACAGCCGGTGAAGAAAAGAAAGGTGCATGAAGCGAGAGAGATGACAAGTCTGAGGCAGGACGGGGCGGGCGCCTCCTTGGCACGAGAGACGTTCTCTCTGCACAGAGACATTCACGCACCCTCAGCTCAACGCCGAGTAAACACAACATTACTGCGGAGTTTAAGGAGGGTGGTGACTCAGCCGGGAGTCAGAGATTCGGTCCCACAGGGTAAGAAATTCGGGGAGACAGGGCCGGGGGCCCATGGGCGCTCCCTACTCACCAGCAAACAGTCCACGTTCACTTCGGATTTGGGGTCCTTTAAAGTCACGTCGATTTTTTCAAACCGAGACTCAAAACTTTCTCCCGTCGACATGTTTCCGGAGCTAAAAAGTTTCCCTTATTCCAGAGCAAAATAAGGTTTTAAAAAAAAAAATAATGAAAACGTTAAAAACAGGAACAGGCGAGCACAAAAGAGAAACCACACAGCCTTCACCAGGCTGAGGAGCGCTTCCTGCAAAATCCCTTCAATCACAGAAGTCTCTTCTGAGGCAAGTCCCCCACGCTGCCCCGCCAAGGGGAGAGAAAAACCGAAGGAGAGTCCACGGCGGGGGGGGGACGAGGCTGCTTCTCCCCCCTCCTCCAGGCACGCACGCACTTTCCTGGGCTGCTCACAACTCCGCGGCAGCAGGTTTCCTCTCCCTCCCTCCTCTACTCGGGCCCCAGCGTCTCAGCAACCTCATTTTCCCAGCCGGGGAAGCCGCCCTGGGAGCCAGCGTAGCGGTTCCTCCTCCTCCTCGCCCTGCAGGAGCTGCAGCCCGTCGGTCAGTGCCAGGTTCCGAAGGGCAGCTTTCTTTCCGGAAAACCAGAAGAAAAAGTAACAACGGAAAATAAAAAAAATTAAAAAAAAAAAGAAAAAAAAAAAGCCTGCGGGGACACCAACAAGGCAAAAATGAGAGAAAGGGGGGAAAAAAAAACCGTAGGAAAATCCTCTCGGCGGCCTGTCTCAGCGCTGTGGGATTGGTCCTTCCATGGGCACGGAGCGAGGGAGCCCGGGGCGGGCCGGGGGGAGAGGCTGCCCCTCTCCTCGGCTGTGCCCTGCCTGGGGCGGGCGGGGAGCGCAGGGCTGCCAGCTGCGCGCACAGGCCGCCCCGGCCCCCGCTGCGAGCTGCCCCCCGCGGGCAGGGGAGGAGGCACTTCAACGGCGGGGCGACGGCAACAGCATCTTTCTTCCTCTCCTCCTCTTCCTCGCTGGGCGGCCACCGGCGGCTCCTCGCTGCCTCCCGCCGCTGCCAACGCCGGCTCCGCGCTCCCCTCACCACACACACATACACACCCCGCTCCTCCGCCTCACGTAGGGGGACGGCAGCCCGGACCAACTTCAGGACCGAACCCGAGGTTGCGGCGTGAGAAGGAGGAGGGAAGGAAGGCGGCTTAAGGGGAGGGGAGAGCCTCAGGTCCGGCCGCGGCGACTGTGAAGAAACCTGCGAAAGACACCAACATGTCCGCCTTCCTGTTTGAACAGCCGGGGTGGGGGGGAGGCGGTTGGGAGGGTAGGCGCAGGGCGCATGCGCGGAGGGAACGGGAACGGCTCTGCCACGGGCGGGGGGGGAAGTAGGCAAGGAGGAATGCGCGCGCGCCGCCGCCGCCGTTGCTCTCTCGCCCGCCGCTCAACGGTCGGAGGGGGCGCGCGCGTGTCGCGTGCCCGCGGGCCCCGGGCAGGAAAGAGCGGGAGGAGCGGCGGCGGCAGGACGGCGGGCGGTGGCTCCCGTTGCGGCGGGGGAGGGGCGCGGGTTTGACAGCCCCGCGGCGGCGGCAGCAGCGCTGGGGAGGGAAGGCGGAGGCGTGCGCGGAGCGACGGGCGGCGGGGAAAGCGGCCGTTCCAGTCAAGAGGTCGGGCGGCGGGCCGCGGGAGGACGCCGCCCGCCGTACGTCGGCCCCGGTTCCCTGAAGGCACCTCAGAGCCGCCTGCGTCTTCCTCTGAGGGGAACCGAGCGGACGGGCTCCCCGTCACCGCGCGGGGCCGGCTTCGCCGTCAGGAGGGCGAGCGTTGCGCAGCGCGGGCCTCCGGTCGCTGCTGGGAGGGGACAGGGGGCTGCGAGAGTCACCCCGCTCAGGATGCCGGGGGAGATTCTGCGGTCTCCATCCTTGGAGAGCTTCAAAAGCCGGCTGGACGCGGCCCCAGGCAGCCGGCTGCCCTGCTGGAACAGGGGGGCTGGAGAAGCTGGCTTCCAGAGGTCCCTTCCAAACGCCGCCGCTGCGATCCTGTGTGGCCGGGGAAGGAGAGGCCAACTTCCCCAACAGCAGAAGTCCAGAGCGTTTCAGTGTGTGTCCTGAGAAGAGCCACGTACAAGGTAGCACACTCAACTTGGAAAGAATGAAGAGAGATACAGCATTAAACATGCAACTCGTACAGTGTGTCTTGGTGTTTCCACTTCAAATCTTATTCTCAGGCTCCAGCAGGGACTGTTCCTTCAAATAAGGAAACTCCAGTAAGGTAGTGGTTTCAAATAACATGGGACAGAGGCCACCGTACTGGTTCAGTTCTTTGACTTGACTGCAGTTCCGGAACTGGCATTTTTACAAAGATGACTAAAAATTATGTAGGGAATGTGAAGTCATTAATCTCTGGTCCCTAAACAGTTGCCAGTAGCAAATCTGAATTGCTAGCACTATGAGTTATTTTCAAAGTCATGGTTAAGAAACAAATGATCTATAGCCAAGTGCTACGACATTTGAGGTATTCGATCATGGATGTACACTACTTGGTGTCTAGCTTTATTCCGAGAAAAAAAATGACATTGCACATTTTGCTTTTTCTCGTCCGCAGCTGCCTGCATCTTTGTTTTTGTTTTCTAATGAGAAGTATGTACGGTTAAAGCAAAAATACATGCTACAACAACGTTACACTCATGTTTACTTTCACTCGTTTTGCGCTGGCTATTACCACAGCCCTTTGATTCGGAGGGTTTGGTCGCTCTTGGAAATGCAGATGTTCCATTTCAACAACCACAGTCCAAAGAGAACATCTCGTGTACTCCGCAAGCTACAGGGTGTAGGCTCAGGATCATTTCGTATGCGATGCAGCAAGTAATTCTTAAAATACAGAGAGAATGTTTCTTACAGTCCTCATATTAAGATGAAAATCATCATTTGAGCTGCAGAACCTAACTGGCAGTGCTCTTAGGGACCCGGTGTAGGCATTAAAACATATACAGGGATGATGCCAGGGCTCAGCAGGGTGATTGTAAGCGTCTCGCTGTAAAGCATGCAAAATTCATGAGGCCTGTAACAGAGTAAGGAAGAGGAAGCCTGAAGTGACACGGTCCTGAGCCATGCTCCAGATGCTGCTTACATGTTTTATCCAATGTCTGTGGGAAAACGTATAGGTACTCTCAGAATTGCAAAACTTCTTCTACCCTCTGCAGGCCTCCCTGCAACAAAGCTGCATGGGTTTTACTCTCACTTGCCCTTTGCATCTTTGTATTGCTTTTTTAACAGCGGCCCAGCTTCAACACAGTAAGCGGAGAGAAGAACCATCCCATTTGCTTGGCAACTTGGAGAATTCCCAGAGACAGGAGAGCTGGGCATCGGACAGGCCCAGACTCACGCATTTATTTGCTAGTGAAGGTTCTTGTCACTAGAAAAGTACACCCGAGTACCTCTACCGGTGTTTGTGGTGAGGGCAGCTGCTGTGTTTGTGTTCGGTTGTGTGCAAACACCGTGTGTTTCAAATGCATCTGTCAGATCAGGATTTTCTCATGACTATGGTGGAGTAAAAGTGCTGGTCTGTCTGTCTCGAATAGAATAGAATTTGTGTGGGAGGTACTTCACCCAGCTGTCTAGGAAACTCTGAGCACTGCTTTGAAAACGTAAAAAGTGCTCTTTGCCTACAAAGAGCAAAAAGGAAAATAAATTCTAATTTTAAAAGCAGGTATGGGCTAAGTGTCTGGTGTGATAGAGTGCTCACGTTGTAACGTGAGAGTGTAACGTAATTGTTTCTAATCCAGTGAATGCTCATTCACTTGCTTGGATCTTGAAGCCCATTTTCGTGAACCTCTGTCAGAGTATTTGTATCTATATGATTAGGAACTTGCATATTTCTAGCATTGGCCACTTAGACATCAGATGAAGTTCCATCATACGTAACCAATCATAATGCATTGAACACAATGTTTTCGTTTCTTTTTTCTTCCTGATAACAAATAAACTAAAAATAGGTAACTACTACTTCCTGCATTTGTTGTGTCACATATTTTGGAATTGAGCTAGCTTTTGTTGAGTGAAATGGAAATTACTTAGCATATGTATGACCTGATAACATTGAGCTGATCAAGCATGCAAGCCTGAAAGGTAATTTTTTCTGTCTTCAAAAGAATGTAGTCTCTAATTCTTGAAAGTGTCTCTATTTAAGCTCATGTCCATGCTTAGTAAACAAGCAAACTGATAATCCTTAATAAAACAGGAATCATAGTCCTCATATCCATGCTGTCGTGCCTATTTTGTAAGATATTTAAATGCTCTTGCTTTTAGTGTGATACAAATATGACAAACTGACACTGACTTAAGAGCTGGCTGTTTGGCAGAGATTGAAATTTCCTATTAACAGAAAGTCAGTAAACTATAGAATTACTACATTGCCTTCCTCTAAAATGTTATACCATACTTATAAAAACTACATGTGATAGCGTTTATCGTGTAAATAGCATTCTTGTACATTAGAGTGCATTATAAGAGGTTTCTGTAGTGCCCATTTCAGGAAGTAAGCAAACGGCAAGAACAGCAGAGTTAACGCTTGGCAAGTGTTAGCAGGGCCCCCTCGGAGCAGGTACTATTACCCTCATCCTCTTGCGAAAAAGCTAGGAAAAACTAAGTGAAAGAGCTTGTAATAAAGTCAAAGGCCATCTAGATTTTCTAGGTCACTGAGTGTGCACCTCTAAAAGGCATACACTCTCGGAATGAGAGAACAGGCTAGGATGTGGGACTTTCTGATGTAACTACTGACTTCAGAAGAGTTACACAAGGCAGAAATGAGACTATATCCTCTTCACCATATTAGGCCAAGTTAGTGATGCATGATCTACCTTCACATTCAAGTTCCTATTTAGTCAATGTGAAACCTACAGCAGTTAAATCACATTACGTTAAGCCTGCCTTTGGTCCAACAGCCTCCCTCCTTGTTTGCCTCAGCTCTAGTCCTCCGGACAGTTAATAGCGCAGGCCAGTATTGCTCAGAGCTCTGAGATGAAGACTGTGGCCAACAAATCCAGCCCTTGGGCAAAACATTTTACCACTGCTCAAGTTCATCTGTGCAACAGAATGGCCTTTCGCAGGAGCTCCCTACCTCAGGCAAGGAACGGTGGCTGCTCGTGCAGACATACCTGAACTGGCTTTTGGCAATGATGAAGTCACACCAACGTTGATCTCGGTGGGCTTGCAAAATCTGAACAAGAAAGGCTGGGTGAGGTGGTGGACGCCGGTGGCTGTAAGTAGCTGATTTGAAGCTGGGGTCGCGGTGTCAGCTGCAGTGCAGCCCCCTCGCCTCCCCAGGGGGCTGAGCTGCCCACTGAAAAAACTCCTCAAGGAATCGCAGGCTGTGAGCTCGAGGTGCAAGGTGCTCCCAGCAGCGAACGCCTTAAAATGCTCTACCAATAGGAGAGAGAAAGCAACAAAACGCAACAGATATTCATCCTATCACTGAGAAAAGGCATCTTGGTTCTTCCAGGATGAGGCAAAACAGAGGAACTAGAACAGAAATAGGATAGAACAGAAATGACCTAGGCAATAAAAATTGCTAGGAAGAGAAGACAAATTTGGATATAATAGATCAAAAGAGAATTTTGCATGGATAGACTCAACAAAAGTAGCATCTTTCAAACGTCTGTAGATGCTGAAACAGTGCAATATGTATGCACACATATATAAATATGTATATTTTTCCTGCATGTCACTAGCTTTAATAAAGATATGAGGCTCCCGGCACGTGACCTTGCATATTCCAGTGTATCCCAGCTTCTTGACAAAGGGCAGTTGCCATTTCCTCTTACAGCGCAGCGCATTTTCAGACACTGCAGTACTTTTTTTTTGCATCCAGCACTTGAACCCCTGGGAGCAACTGCTCCCACTGCCTGCGCGTGGTGGGCGATGAATAAGAAATGGGGCACCCGGATCTTTGTGTCATTGTCTCGAATGAGCTAGAAATAGGCGAAATGGTCACCTTTTGGAACTTTTGCAATGGCCTGGTTTGATGGAGAGGGTCGGGTCTGAAAACAAACTGTTGCGAGGGAGGAAGTAAACTGGATGGGACTGTCTGCTCCAGTGCAAACACAGATGCGTTTGCTGCCAGCAGAGAAGGGCATAGTTGTATAAACAGCGCAGCATAGGCACTCCCAAAGTAACTTTTGCTGTATCTGGAAAGGAGGGGAGCTGCAAGGGCAGAGATAGATAGCAATCCACAGGATAAATATCTGGTCACCATATGGCTCAGGCCAATTTCAAATATGATTGCATACACAGCGCAGGCTCCCTTTGCTTTTATGCTTTAAAAGTGCAGAAAAAAAGCCTGTGACCAATGTATGGCAAAAGCTCACAAAGTGATTTGAAAGCAAATCAAAACAAAATTCCACTGGAATGCTGAAAGCTTCATACCTCAGCAAGGACAATTTCCGTGGCAAATACTATTTTCCCACTGAAGCCACTTGGTGGGTACAGAAAACGTTAAGATGCCAGAAATTCTTCTTTTACCCTGGGAAAAAGCTTTTTATTTTCACTATCCCAGAGCTTAAAAATGGCCTGAGTACTTCTTGCTTGAAATCTTCAAAAACCCAAACAAACTCAACTCCAAGTCAAAGAAAAGCCATGGAAAAAATTAGCCTGAAAAAAAATAAAGGTTTCAGAAAGCTAGGAGTATATTAAAGCAGGAGATAAAAATTAATCTCTTGATGGTATCATCTATCAGGATATAAAACATATTATTTGTGTCTTTTTATTTCCATCATAAGTGGAGTGATTACCATCATTATAGACTTTGACTCTTTGCAGATTAAGGCATCATAAATCTGATTTTCTGCTCTGCTATTAATTTGTTAGCTATGAATCACCTACAGCAGTAAGAATTTTTCTTCTTATTTCTCCAGTTCTTAGCCCTAAGCGCTCTCTCCCAGAACAAATTTCTCCCACCCCACCTTACTCCTACTTCTCCCACATACACATATCACATTTCCTGTGGTTGGATTAGTTTTCCAGTCCTTGCTCAAATAGTCATTCTTCTGAAGACAAAAGTTAAAAGTAAACTGGAGAGAGTTTAAAAGTAAACTAGCTTTGATTGTCCTGGCTTTGGTTTTATGTAGTTGTCCTAAATATCTACACTCCCTGTAAATGCTTTGCTCTGCTGAAGACTGTCAAATCCATAAAACGCCGTGGTTTTATCTTGGGACTGGTAAATATTTAACAGTTTCAGGCTTTAACAGATAATTAACTTCTAATGACACATTTCATAACGTTGCTATATAAATAAATATATGGAATAGACGGAGCAGGCTTCATATGATCCTTCTCTGGGCAGAATGGCAGAAGTTGCAGTTCTTGACACAGCGTAAATTTTTGCAACACAAGTTATAGGCAATTCTTTTATATCATGAAGTTTCATGGGATTCTATATAGTTTGTGTCTTAAATACAAGGCACTCAAGTGGCACTAGATATGCAGTTTTTAAAAACCCACGTTTCATATGTCTATCTTCCAGATATTAAAAATTATTTTAAAATGCTTAGTCACCAGCAACAAATTCAAATTCATTGAAGCTGCAGGAATTATAAATGAGTCAACTAAGTAATTTTTCATGGCTTTTAATAACTAAACCACAGATGCAGAATTACCGATTTTGTTCACACTCAGGTTATTTTCAAATTCTTCTGTTAAGAAGTTGTTAATGTTTGTAGAGCTCTACTACTCTTAGAGCACACCTGTAAGCTTTAAGAGAGTCTAATTTTAGAGGACAGAGAGGATTTGATTTTTTCTTATAATTCTGTTTTCGTTTGGCCATAACAACCCAAAACCCACAAATGGAAGGTTTATAGGTGTGATCACAGACAGAAAACTATGTGTATGAAAGTGTGAGCAAGTGCCTTCTCAGGTTTAGAATCAAAGGGTTAATCTCTTTCTTCTTCTCTCCCTCCCCTTCTCAAAGATAAAAGACACTAAACTTCCGACTTCTTGTTGCAAAATGCCATGCGGGTCTGTTGAGTAATTCAACTCTTAATACTTGGAAGGTGGAAATTTTATATGAGTTTTACCCCATTATTATGCGATCACTTCGAGTCGGCAGTACTGCCTTGAACTGGTTCAAAATGGAGAAGTGGGCCCATAGACTCCGAATTCGATGAGAGCAAAAATAACGTGACAAAGGGACAAACTGAAGGCCAGGAACATGCCTCTTGCCAAGATCCATTTCAAAAGTGTGTGAGACGCAAAGTAATACCTTCTCGATGGAGAGTTTTTAGGCGGAGTAAAAAAAAAAAAAAGAGGCAACTCAGCCTACTTGTCCACAGAGTCAAATATAGCCCATCCACTGGGACTGGAGAACAGCAGGATCATCCCAAGCTGCCTCTGAGCAAGCCCTGGTGCCAGGCACAGGTCTGGAGACCTTCCAGCGTAGCTGACAGTGTAAGAAACTCTTTCTCCATCACTGAGCAGTTATATGAGCTTGGTTTTGTGTGTCTTACATTTCATCAGTAATGTCTTCTCCTTTCTGGAGTGACTGTGACAGAGAGAATTTTTTTTAAAGGGCAGAACTATATTTAAAATACTCTGTCCAAACCTTGTGCGGCAATCTCCTGAAAATTCGCGTTTGCCCTTTTCTTCACAGTAGATTTGTAATGACGCTCCTAACGTATCACAGTGTGCCGTAAGAATAGACGAAGCTGCTCTGTGAAGCACTGGATTAAAAAAAGTGCAAGGTGATTGATTCATTCATGGCTCATGGCTGTACTAATTGCTTCTGAACGATGCTCTAGCACCTTTACCATGGAAACAAGTGGTGGCATGGCAAGCAGAGCTGTCCCTCAAGAGTCTCATAACATGAAAACATATCTGTGAAAATGCAGTGTTTGCAAAGAGCTACGTTATTACACCTCTGCAATCACTTGCTCCTCTTTGTGTGCCAAACTTGGGTGAAACTATGGAATAAGAACAATTCAGAACGAGAGTAAGTGCTTTTAAACAAATTATTGAAACTACCAGTACTATGTCCAAATTATTACAGAATTTGGGTTTGTTCTCCTGAAAATGTCTTTTGTTTACCTAATTTTACGTAGTTCCCAGCACTCCTTTGCGATGGCCATGCCATCATTTTATACCCCTATGAAGGTAGCAACATCATAGTGCCTGCAGTGTAAAATGCCCGCAGCAATGCAGACCACATCCGCACCGCGCTGGCAGACATGATGGTGTAATCCAGCTGGCTGAAGTCACAGCGGTTGCATCCTCTTACCCCAAACCTGAGTTGCCTGCTAGCCCCAGGTCATAAGACCAGAAGTTTATCCCTTTGCCTGCAAATGAGCCTGCAGAAAAGGGACACACAACTCCAGACTTAACCCAAGCTAGTTTCTAACCAGCTAGCTGAGGTACTCACAGCAGCAAAATTGGCCTCCACTAACCATCATGTTACTTGCCCGGGCCACGAAGTGTTGCCGCAGCTTCGTGCAGCTGTTCATCAGCCGGCTGGATTACACCATCACATCTGCCGAGCGTGGCGCGGACATGGTCTGAATTGCTGTGGGCATTTTATGGCACAGGCAGCATAATGTTGCCACTTTCGTGTGTGTATAAAAAGATGGCACGGCCACTGCAGAGGCGTGCTGGGAACTACTAGAGATTGGATAAGCATGAGACTTCTTTTTCACCGAAACAAACCCGGACTCTGTAATTGTTTGGATATGGTACTTGTAGTTTCAGTAATTTGAATATAGGAATTGCAAATAGAAATCCATCCAATTATAAAAATTCATGCAATTATAACAGTCAGTGGTCACTGATGTTATCTGCACTATGGGTAAATATGGAAAGAATGTCTTGTGGCCAATATTTCTACTATTTGATGACCACATGATTATTTTTGGTTAGCTGTTACTATTTCCTTCTTGAGTCATTCCTAAAAGGCACTGAAACATCACCGTCTTATCACTCAGACAGCAAACGCCTTTAAATCAGTTTTGCAAACCCACGTCCAGAGCACTTCCTACCAGGAGGGTGTGTGCCCTGCGTCTTGTCAATTTGAAACCCCCCCGCTTCGGTTGACGTGAGCCATGTGATCCAGTGTTTCATTCGGGCTGGTTGAGACTGGACCGAGTTCGAGGGGGAGCTCACTGCAATGCGCTGGAGGTAACACCACACCACGGGAAAATGAGGAAAGAAACGTCGGTCGTGTGCAGTGGGGGAGATGATCGGCTATTCACCGCCGTTCTTCTCAGCTGGGTGGAGGTCTTAATCCCCCCCATCTCACCCCCGGCAGCCGGCAGATCATTTCACAGCGCTCACCTTCATAGCATCTGTGTGAACATGGTAGGGTGCCTTGTATTTCTGAGCACACGCTTCGTTAACTGTCTCTGTCACGTCCTGATCAGGCTGTTGCAAAACCCCGTACGCAGACTTCCCAAAGTGAGTCATGTCTGCCAGCGTGGATGTCTCCAAGCCGCATCTCTCTCTGCCCAGAGGTGCGGAGCTGTGCAGGGAGCATGGGAGAAGACCAGCCTGGCACAGCACAACAGTGTATTTATTAAAGAGGATGCCTTAATGGAACAGAGAGGGGCTAGCAGGTTGTCGATTAGCTTCCAGATAAAATTTAATGGGTTCATTGTGACCCTTAAAGCCCTATGTGCCAGCCTGGCTGCCACAGGGGCTGGCCCCCTGTGAAATACGTCGCCCTTGGCATCTGCAGAGAATTTGAAGCTGTGCTCTGGAAGGGTCATCCCCCAGAGGGACTTGGGGTGTTGGAACATGATCTGCTCTGCACCGCCAGGTCCCCAACCTTTCTTCGCTTGTGGCATAGTCTGATTTGTCTGGTTTTAGACCCCGCTGTCTGCAAGACTTTTCCTGTACTTCGAATCCTACACTGGGAGAAGGAGCTGCATTACTCATACATAGTTTCAAAACTGTGGGTAAACTGGATGGTTTCTTGCTCCCATAGACGTATGACTTCATCCTCTCTGTCTTCCCAACTTCATGCACTAGCAGGGCTAGATTTATAAGATGATCCTCTTTGCTTCAGAGGCAGATCCACGCTGCCTTATCACCAGCTGAACAAGAATTCCTTCCTTATCACCTGTTAAGTGGAGGGATCAGTGTGTGTTGAAGTGGAGTAGCTAGGTGGTATCTCTTGGTTTCTACCTGTCGGTAATTAACTGCATTGTTTCAATAACTTGCCTTTTCTTAATACGTTACTTCATTTTTTGTTATTTAAACAAGAACAAAATCGGTCCGTATGACAAAATTCAAACCCTCTAAAGCACAGTAGGCTAATACAATAATGTCTCGATATTGAACAAGTGAAAAATATTTTCCACTCCATGACTCCTGAGCCTTCCATGGCACAGGTAACTCGGCAATTTACTCAGGTTATTCATGAGGAAGTTGTGATTAGCAGTGTGCTACTAACGGCTCAGACCCTCTGGTTTGTTGCTATTGTCCATAAAGGATAAAAAAAATCTTAGGCAGCACAGTCCATTTCAAGCCCTACAATTTCCACTCCCTAAATTACTAGGGCCAAATCTATATTCAGAAATTGTTCCATCTTACTCCTTGTGCTTCCTCACTCTGTTTCCTAGTATCTCTTTCCAAGCCTGTATTGGACAATTACCTTACATGCAGAAAATAACATCTGTAAGACTTATTTTGAATTTTTAAATATTTATCCTTCTGTCATTGCTCAAAAAAAAACAAATTACAAAGCTACGTACAAACTGATATCGAGAAATGGAAATGCAAATTTACAGATCTTTCACACTCAACAGCTGTTTCTAGTACTCTGCCTTTGTCCTTAGGATTTAATTAAATCTCTCACAGAAAACAGAATTTTCTAGTACTTGACCTTTGTTTTCAGAGCCCCAAAACACAAAAGGCGTTTAGAATCAATGACAATGCACAAAACACAACGCACTCCACTTAGGCTCAGGGCAACACAATGCTCGTCCTTTATATGGAGAGACCCTGGGTTAAAAAGGATTAAAATTAAGCCACAGTATTCTTTTCTAGGTTGTCTCCTGAAGAATCGCAACCCCTGCTTCAAGCTGATTATACGTTATGCAGTCCACCAGCACATGATGCCCAGCGCTAACTGCTCAAGTAGTCTCTTTTTCTCACTACATAAACTATACCACCCTCCACTCTTTATTTGTCTTCACTGGCTTCCTTCCTGTCTCTTAACTCCTCGCTTCAAGCTCCTCATCCTCTGCTTAAAGACCAAACATAATCTCCCTGCTCCCATTTCTGCTCCCGCTTCCCCTTCCTCCCAGCGCAGCCGCCCACAGCCTGCTTTGCTCTGGCAGCCTCTCTGCTTTTGTTTCCCAGCTGCTCTCTCCTGCATCCTTTTAGCTTCCCTTTACACCACTTACATCCCTTTCCTACACGACTTTTCACAGAGATACTTCACACTCTTTTCTTTGTTTTCTCAAACCAACTTCTTGCTGGTTTGTTTTTTTTTTATTCTTCTTTACTTTGGCGTTAATGGCAGAGATTAGGTGGATTTGTGATGAACAGTCACTGAAGAAAAAGTGAGTAAAATTTTAATTCTTGCAAAACTCATTGAAACACATCTGAAAATTAACACTCTCAGCTAAAATGAAAACTGATGGAAATCCAATTAAAGGAAAGCATGATGTTCAGTGGCCTTGAACTGTGAAGAGGAAGATCACTGAATGAGAAGCTGCAGAGAATAATTTTGCTTCTGGTCATGTTAACAAGGGACAGTAAACCATACATTAGATATATTCCCCAAATTAGGAGCAGTTTCAAGTCTGAAACTCTTCTTAGCCCTTGCGGGGAGGCCCATAGTAGAAGCAAGGTGTGCTCTTCCTATCGCACCAGCCACACAGGCCCGTAACATTTCCTCCTGTTACTCTCTTAGTCATTTACCATCCCACGAGCCACAAGGAAGCCCAGTCACAGCTTCTTTCCCACCCAGCAGCAAGCTGCAAGCTACAAGCTACACCTCTCCCTGCTATCCATGCGGCTGGGGAAAGCTCGTCTGCTTCCCCGAGCGAAAAAGTGTCTTTCTTCTGTCTTCTACAGCAGGGTTGCTTGGCACAGCTCGTAGCACCAGGCTTTTAGCTTAACTAGAACCTGGGCGTTTGTTTTTTTTTTTTTTTTTTTAATTTGCTGTGGGAGTGGAAGAAGCAACAAATAGAAGATAATATAGTTGAGGGAAATACTTGAAATAATTTAAATTATATTCTAACTGGTGTTTTCATCACCAAGCATCCTGCAGAAGAATCGTCAGGTTTGCTCTGGCTTTTTCAGAACCCCTGTAATATTGCTCATGATTTACACTGCCGAGGGGCCTCCTACACTTGTGGCTTCTGGGATCCCTGGTTCTGGTCCAAATCACATATTTTGAAGCCTTCTGTAGGAAAAGCAGGTGTCCATAATTTATGAAAGTGAGGAAGACTGGGGGAGATGCACTCCACAGACAGGGTGGCACTGGTCCCATTTCCATCTTCCTTGTTGGTTAAACTGGAAAAGACTTTTTTTTTTTCAGAACAGATTATGCTTGTAGGTCATTTACACAAATTCCTATAATCTCTGCATTAAATCTAAGGACTCGCTGTGGCCTTATGTACATATGTAGAGAGAGAGTATAATCCACCTCTGCCTCTGCTGGGGCCTCTCCAGCAGCTCGGCTGGCAGGAGCTACTGCGAGGATGTGTGAATCACTAAGGTGTTCCCAATTTCTGCAGGCTGTTTTACCAGCTGCCAGGCAAGTTGCAGTGCTACAACCCGCTGCCTCCGGGACTCTTTCTTGCTCGTGGCCCTCTGCCGGGCTCTGCACAAGCAGGGGCGTGATTCCGCAGACGGATGAAGGAGGGAAAGGCAGATGTTCTCCCGAAGGAAAAAAAAAAAAAAAAAGCGTGAACTCAAGACACATCCTGTACCATGACTGCACATGCCTACAGAAAATGCTCCACGTCACTCTGCTGCAGAAGCTGCCTCTCCAGGCCTTGCTTTTCCTTTGATTTTCCTATGACCAGAAACTGCAAATAACAAATTGGGAATCAAAACCTGTACCCGCCCCTGAAGGCCTCTGCATTCAACAGAAACCAGTAGAAGGCTGTTTTTCTCCAGCATTTTTACGGTAATCTATTAAGCTATTTCCAGATTGCTTGAACCAAGAATAGCCAGAGAATGTCAAGTCCTCCAGTACATGGCAGTACCCTTCATTTCTCTGTGAGATACATTTCCAGGCAAGTATACAGGCCTCGACAACTACAACAAATGTTCAGATCAATAAATGCTATGTCCAAGAGGTAGATAATTTCCCCCCTGCTGTGTTCAGGAACAGGCAATATTCTACAACCCAGCTCCTCTGCTTCTTCCCATCACATACGCCAGTCACCCTTGTTTTCATTATTCTGTCTTCGACCAGAGTTTTGACCTCTGATTGACTTTGAAGTTTACATACGAGGAAAAACAGTCAGGCAGCTGCTAAAACAAGCCAGGAGAGATCAAACGGTTCCGAAAGAATTAAAAACAAACAACTTTTATCTTTTTCTTTTGTGTTTACCAATACATTAACAGATCCAGATAGATGGAGAGATACACAAATGCACATACATATATTTAAATGATAACATAAAAAAATTACATTGAAAGAATATTGTTTAGATTAGCGCAGCTGAACATTGAAGGACAAGGAAATTAGGAAAATTAGGAAATACCAGATTAAGATTGCTATGCTAATTTATTTCTGCCACTGGGTGTGATTATCCTGTGTTGTACAGAATGAGGCATGCATCCTGTGGGAAAGTCTAAAATATGACTGTGTCATGGAAGGGTTTGTAAGAAAACATATGCGTATGGGGAGGGACAAAAAAAGATTGCCCAGAGAGTCTTAAATCTGCTGTTTTCTAATGTATCAGGAACTGACACTGTAGCTTAAATGACACTATTTAGTGACTGGGGCATAGGGAATCGGATGTCCTAACTTGTTTTTTAGGGAGAAAAAATCTAGAGGAGGACAGCCCCCTGCAACATGTACAGAGAAACACAGATCCTTGCCATTTATTCAGTTACAGAAGCAGTCATTGCAGGCATTTGTTTCATCAGCTTTGGAGCAGAGGTATGATGTCAAGCGTAAATAGGAGTTATTTGGTCCAGATCCTGGAGCTGGAAGACTGATTAGTAGAAATCAGGTTTTGTTTCCTCTACCTTACTAAATCTTCCTAACCCTTTTCTCTGTTAAATCCAGTCCAGAAATTCCATTCTACTTTTGCTTAGGAGAACATTTTCTCCTAATGCTTCATCGCCTATTACTATTTTAGTGTCAGTGAGAACTCGGGTCTTTAAAACGGTGATGTTGTCCAATTACTAGGTTGGCAGACTGCCTTGACCTTTGTTGGAGAAACCAAGAAGAGAAAAGCAGTGGTAGTTCCCAACAGTTGCCATTTCAATGAATCTCAAGCAGAAATTCATGGAAGACATGAAAAATTTTGTCTCTGAGATGAATGACTTTGACTCTCAAAGGCCTCCTGAAAACAATAAAGATGTTAAACTTCCCAAAAGATGTAAAACTTCCCAAATACCTAAAATATTATTACTACAGATATCATAAAAGTGTGAATAATAATCTAAACCAGAATGTTTTTATTGAAAATAAAGCTCTACTTGCTTTGTTAGAAGTTTTCCTTTTTTTTGATTTAATAAGATTACCCTGGCCTGTGTAATCTGAACTCTGAACTGCTCTGTAACTTGTGACAGAGGCAAACCTGTCCGTGCTCTCTCTTGCCTCTTGATATTGCTTATACAGTTAAGATAATTTCCACAGTCAGCTAATTCAAATATGCTTTCTTGAATGCTTAACTAGTGCTAAACTATAGGCCGCAAATCCTACCAAGTGACAACTCTCTGCGTGTCATTTTGCCTCTCTGACATAGATAAGACATTGTCTCTCACATAGGCCATAATAAACTATAAAAAGGGCCAGTTTGGATAGATGGAACTACATTTTCCTGTGGTTTTTTTTTTTAATGCTGAATTTCACAGATTGTTAAAATAGGCTTTGTAGAGCAGAGTTTATACAGAAACAGTGTATCTTTTCAGTATTAGCTTCACAGCTGAAGCATTTTGTGTACAGCTATCTTCTCCATCTATCCCTTGGGCATAAAGGCAGTGAAAGAATCCTAAAGAAGCGAAGGAAATTGCGTTGGTCAAGATCAAATTGCAAGCATACGTAATTTGATGTACTAATGACTGTCCACCAGATATCGCTGCAGGAGACTCGCCAAGATGCTAATTGTCCCAAGGACTGGAGTTTTTTTGCTTAACAAACATCTCAGCTTCATTGTGGAATGAAAGTTATCACAGCTGCAGAGACTGCTTGTCTTAATTGAATGTGCAATAGTGAGTGGCGTTGCGAGAAAACCTGATCTTAAACGAAAATCTGTGCTTGCAAACAGTAGCTATTGGTAGGGCTGCTGCAGAGATGGGACGTGTAACTCCATAGCTTCAGTATGTGGAGTCAGCACAAGGCTCCAAGGTTAACTTCGTGGCTTGAAATTAACTCAAACTCTAGAGGAGCATGTAATTTTGTATAGCTCTTTCCATTTTTGAAAGTGTCAGGTTGTATCCTAGAGACAGTCTGACGTAGCACAGTGAAGTCCTCCGTGAGTAACAACTCAAAGCTGTATTTCACGGTCTTTGCATGGAAGTCTGCAAGTTGCAAACCTTGCATCTTGCAAGTTTGTCACCGCTCATCTCCAGACATAAGAGCCAACAAATGGAGAGGCTACTTTGTCTACTGTTTTCTGAAGCAAAGAGGTCAGTCAACAGTCCATTAAAAAGACTTATGGTGAATAAAATATTCCTAAACACAGAAGACTCTTCTAATCTGACTTCTGCTGAGCAAGCCTGCTATTCACCACCCCAGTGCTGAGCAGCGTACATTATGAGAAGAAATATTTCTCCATATAGGACAGAAAATTTTCTCAGTTTGACAGCCAGGATTTCATCGCAGATATTAGGAAAACTCTGACCACACTAATTGCTATCTGCATAGATCTGCTGCTCATGGAGGGAACAATAGCCTCATACCAGCCAAGTAATTGTACAGTTGGTGAATGATACGGCCTTTCTCTCTGATATTTCTCCTTTCCACCAGACTGAGAAGAATCCTCCTAAACATATGTTAAAACATCTGATTTGTTGTAGTTGTTACTGTGGAAACTGTACACGTGGGCTTGGATACTGCTTTTGCCTGAAGAAGGTTAGACTGCAGAGGGAATACTCGGAATTACCCAACAGCTATCACAGATATGCTGGATTACTGAAGCATATAGGTGATCAGCATTTCACATGGGCACCAGTAAAAAGTCAAGTCCTTTTCCTGTGATAATCTTAATTTCCTAACAATATTCTTCTGAAATAAAATTTGGTAGCTAATGTTCATCCACAGCCTGTATCCACGATTGTTTCAGTTTCCTCTCTGTATAAAACCACACAGAAAAAAATGATCCAGGATGAGACACGCGAATTACTTTCTTTGCTGAAAATACTGTTATCTTTGCTATGATATTCCTAGACAGAGTTCTTGGAAACAAATGTAAGATCAAATAACAATAAATAACGATGAGAAAAAATGAAGACATCAAAACAGAAGAGTTACTGAACTGCAGTGGTTAAAAGCTGAATCTTCATCAGGAATGCATCTAGATGCCTAAAAATAGTGTGCACTCAAAGCTCTGTACACCTGTATCAATGATGAGAAGTTACAGTCATGTCGTGGCCACTCCATAATTGCTATTGCTTCCTGAAATCCTTGTATATCTCCAAAGGATGCTGTCCAGCGATCTCAGTCGATCAAACTGTTAAGCATTTTCCTCCAAAGCAAGAGAACTTGGCAGCAGTCTGGAGCTCAACCTGGCGGAGGCTGGACAAGTTGTGAGGTGGGGAGAGCAGCTGCTGATCCTGTTTTTGTTTCGACTGCTGCTTGCAAGGAGGTTATTTATCCTGCTACACTTTGCAGGGTGCTCCAACTTGCCATAAGGCTTTTCTTTCTTTCTGCAGCATTCAAAAGGGGCAGGACTGTAAATTGTCTTCTCTGATTACTTTGAATCATGTTAGCCTGCTGTATTTTGTGTAAGCATACCCCATAGCGACCAAGGAGCTCGGGGTGGCTTTATCAGGCAGGCGACGTTGCTGCTCCTGCCCTTCCCCAGGTGAACGCACGCTTCTGCCTGCAGCACCCCTGGGGGAGCAAGTACCAGGGAGCAGCTTTACCGCCAGCATCAGGGCAGCTCTCAGGGCTCCCCTGCGGCGGGGAAGGAAAACTCTGCTCACCTGCCCTCTGGAGGATGCACAGCCAGCAGAAAGGGTGATCTACACAGTGGGGAGACCATTCCTCTAAGAGAAAAAACTCCTTGGACACTTGGAAACATGTTGTTTCTAACTGCCAGGGAAATACTGACATTTATCTTTGGTACCGGTGCCAAGTGACATTTTGCCTTGCTCGTGCTGAGAAACGTTCTGGCTTGGAGAGAGAAGAAAAAGCAAGCAGGTAGTCCACAAAGCTCCTTTGCTGCCTTTTATTTTGCCCACCTCTGAGCTGCTGCCTTTCTCCTGACTCTGCAGCAATTCATGTGGGAGGGGGAAGAGGCGACTGCGGCAGCAAAGCACGGCAATGCACAACAGAAACTGGAAACAATAACCTGCATATTGGGGCATGGTGATCAACAACTCTGCCGGGAGCTGGGGATAATAGCCAGGGCACAGTAACCCACACTAACAGCTGGGGAAACTACTTAATGTGCTTCCAGGTTTGCTGGCCTGTCCTCTGCTCACACCTTCCCAGGGAAAGGTGTGGAGCTGCTGCTTGCCGTCAACCCTGCCATGCACCTCGAAAGAGTTTCTCTGTGCACTGAATACTTGCCTCTGGGAGGTGAAGAATTTTGGTTTGCATAAATAGTTCATATTTTATTATTATAACTTACCCAATCATAAATTGCATTCATTATTTATTTTATTATTGTAAGGTGATATGCAGTTCATGTAAATATATTGGATTCTCTAACTCCAATTTGGACTGCTGGCTTTGCTTTCCTAGGGAGGAAGAACCCTCATTTTGGGAAAGTATATATCCACCCTCAAAGCAATCACCAAAGGCTTGAGACCCAAATGCTGTCTGCCTGCACTGTACAAAGTGGGGAAAAGGCCACTGATGATTATTCCCTTGGGCTGAACTGAGGATGAGCAACAAAAGGGGTGAATTTGTCTGCTCTCCCATCCTGGTCTCCTCTTTGGCCTCTCTCTTACAGAAGATGTTGTCTTGGGTCAGTTTCTATGTAGACAAGCTTTTTCTGAAGGGAGCTTAGCCTGGGACGCTGGGGTAGCTGAGAACAACTGCTGAGCAAGAACATTCACCACTTTAGTTTGAGCAAAATACTGTTTACCCCTTTCTCACGCATTTGCCTCTCCCATTTCCCTGTTTCTCACTGGAGGCGATGGCTGCCTGAGGCATGGGAGTACCAGCAGATCCCGCAGCTGCTATGGCTGTCAGACTGGGAAGGGCACACTGAGCTCCACAGAGCGGTCACCGCACGCCCAGGATGCTTGGAAATCTGCTTTCTTTGCTACACGGTCCTGTTACTATGGCCAAAGTACCCCTACCCAAAGCCCCTTATGCACAGGGAGATGCCACTGCGTAGTCTGACTTTCTTCATACACATATCCCAGACTGATGAGGGCACTCTCATTTGCTTCCAGTTGCTGCTGCACAGCATGCTTATGCATAGCTGAAGCTGATCCTCTTCTTACCACCACCACGTCACTGCTTTGAGATATGAGCAGGGGACCCCTATGGATACCTTCAGAGGGAGATCTCTAAAAGTCATTTCTGGTCCTAGCTATGCAAGAGCCAGCACAAGTTTCCTTCATTCATGGGAAAGAAGAGAAGAAAGAGGCTCAACAACTAGACCTGTAGCTGCCTGTGGTCAGAGAGCCTCAGGGGCTCAACTGTTGGCACTTGGACTTGCCTTTCTCTGGGGGTCTGGCCCCCTCCTGCTTGCCCACAGCCCTTTTTCGGTCTTGCTTGACTTCTTTGAAGGGGAGACAGAGAGGCTTGGGTCAACTACTCCTGCTTACATTGGGTGAATTGGCTTGGGCTCTGGTTCATCAGGACTGGTTTCTGCATATCTGCAAGGTTCTTTACTCATCACAGCCACCACCACCCATGCTGAAACCCCAGGTCCTCACAGTGGACCATGAGAGAAACTACAGCTTGCCACCAACCAGTCCAGATTCCTCAGCGAGACACCTGATGCCAGCGAGAGCAGGAGAACTCAGGAAGGGGAGCCTAGCTAAGCAGCCCTGGGCACAGCACGCACGTGTGAAGGTAACTCTGACCTGCATGCACAAAGGATCCCAGCTCCCCATGCTTGTGGTTTTGAGTCCTTCCAGTTTTAAATCTGACCAAAAAGATTTCCTGGACCTGACTATGCCAGCTTTGTAGCGTATACACAGTAGATCCAACCCACCTCGCATTGGAGCTGTTGTGCACTGGCAACTGCTGTCAGGGCCTTCCTTTCCAATTGGGAGCCAGATGCTTTTTTCCATGGACTTGTGCCTTAACATGGAATTGGAGCCAATGTGCTAAGGGTTGTTTCTGCTGCAAGAAATTTGTGGTGGATCCACTTTTTCCCTGACTTAGTTACAACTCTGTTTCCTCACATGCAGCAGAAGCCAAACAGTAGGAGGCAATTCCTTCTCTTGTCCCCACCAGCTCCTGCCACCCAGAGTTCATCTGAAGACGCTCTTCGTTTCAGTTTTCCTCAGAGCCACATTCCCTGGTTTCCTCCCAGACCACAGGATTGAGTATTCCCTTATTGCTTCATTTCTCAGATTCTTCCATCTTTTCTGCTTTTCTTTCATATATTTCCAATATGCACTAAACACTGGCCATAGTAGCTTCTTCTCTCACATGTCTTGTATGTCTGCTCTGCTACTGCTCTGCTATAGGCATTGACTTGCTCCTGGTTTTGGGATGGAGATTGCTACTCTTTGTATAGTCTAGCTACATGGAGATCCCTTTTCATGGAACTATCTTAAATGAGGGATGGCAGTTAGTCAAATATATAACTGTTTAAAGTATAAAATACCCAAGTTCTTTAAAGAAGTCCACTCCTAACTGTCCCAGACTGCTCACTCAAAGTTACAAGAAACTTTTTACTTTGATCCCCCTGTTCCATTTCATGTATAGGGATGACAATCCTTCACTCCACTGGTATAGTAAAGAGATAAAGAAATATATGTGTATGTGAAACTCTCAGATATTATAATAGTGAGAAGCATAGAAAAGCCTAGGAAGAAGGTAATATTTTGTCCTTTGAAAATGAGGCTTAGATCAGGGGAAAACCTGATGCAGAAAAACTCAGTCCTACCACAACCTTTTCTTTCTTTTCCTGCCAGACCTTCAGCCCACCTCCCGATATTGTGGGACATGAGGGAACAACTTGGGTAGGAGCGATTGCATCGCCTCCACCCGATTACAGCAGCAGAGATCCCCTATTCACCAGGGAGAATCTACTGTGGGAATCTCCAGTCGGTTTAAGTTCACGCTTTGCTTATGCGTGCATAAGCAGAGCAAACTTGGCAGGCTGAACAGTCTGTCCCTTAGGAATATTGACAGATGAATGTAAACTCAATTACCTTGCTTTTTCATTCCAGTTGGGTTACTTGCACTGTGTACTAAGTGCATCAGCACCTGGAGTCACTTTGAACAACAGGAGAAAGCATTTTCCGGTGTCAGAAGTAGAATTTTGTACAGTATTTATAACTTGCAAAAAGTCAGGGGTTTGGCTGTGCTTTGTTTCCCACCATCCTGAAACAAACAAACAAACCAAAACCTATGTAAAAGATTCATCATCTCCAAGGGTTAGGAGTTTTTTTGGGGGGTATAGCTAAATGGCTGATAGCCATTTTGCCTATGAGCCTGTAAAACTGAAAGATGTAAACCCAGCTCCTGAATTTTCCTTACCATTCTCACCACCACCATCATCTTCACTATCCATTAACCAGGCTCATTACTGAAAGCTGAAAACACAAAAGAAGTAAACATTAGTTAATGAGGTTTGCATCTGGGGGTGGTAAACAAAGCTGCTCTCCATGCCTGTGAGCTCTTGAAGGGAAACTCGCCGCTGTAGGAAAGCAAATCTCAGCACAGAAAGGACAGGTCTGCCTAAGGTAGGGTGCGTAAGCAAAGAATGGGAAGAATGTTTTCATTTTTCTGATTTCATAATTTGACAGGGGATGATGAGGAACAAAATCTTTCCTAAATTTGTCCCTCCAATTAGAAAATACATATTTGCCTTATCTCTGTTTTCATTGTAGCTAGAAGCAGAAATTGATGCTAATCTTATTCCTTACTCCTCTGTAGCTTGGGACATTTCAAATCCATATTTTTCATCCTGGTGTTTTGTCTCAAACAGAGAGAATCGAGACTTTGTCTTGGACTTAAAGAATCAAGACTTTGTCTGAAATGCAATAATATGGCGCATACTAAACAAAACAAGTCTTTGTGTACCATTGTTATCAAAACATTATAGCACCAGGAAATAGCTAGACACGGACTTTCCTTTGCTAGTTAACTGCTACTATAGATCTGTTAAAGTTCAACTCATTTTACTTTTAAATCCTATCGCCATAGCTGAATGCTTTGACAAAGAAAGAAACAGCCCGTAAAACGGTTCTTTACAAAATAGCAATGCACATATTAAATGAGCATGTTTTCACCTTACCGTTTCCTTCATTCAATCCACAACACTTCTCTGAATGTGACTTTCACTCCTGCGCCCAGGCGTGACCTCCCTCCTGCCTGCCTGGTGGAGCATCACCAGCGAGGAGGAAGGACCCCCCAGGCAAACTGGCCCCTTGGGGAGCTGGGCGTCAGGGCCAGGGTCAGTCCCAGTCTTGAAGATGCTGCTGTGAGTTGCTCAGTGGAAGAAACATGCTGCATGGTTTAATTTCCATGGCAGAGTCTGCTCGCTCTTTCGGTGCTTTCTCCTGCGCAGGGCTATGGTCTGAAAGAAAAGCAAGCTCTACAAAAGCAGAGCTCCCTAGGAATACATACATTCAGGGATGGATTTTCTTCTTCTCCTCTTCTGGTGCTCAAATCAGGGTGAGGATTAACTCCACTGAAGACAATGGAGCCAAACCAACACAAGTCAAAGGAGAATCAGACGGTAGCTCTAAGAAACATCTATTCCCATTACTTCCCAGACTTTTATTGCTGCAAATATATAAATCTTTGTATTAACCAACTTCAAAGATCATAAAGCCTTAATTGTGTACGCAGCCTACCAGTAACGCAGTGTGCTGCTGATGCATAAAACACACATAGATAGTACACAAATACACTCTGCCTGGGCTTAAATTTAGCTTCAACCACACAAAAGATATCTTTATAACTAAGAATGATGGGAAGAAAGATCTCATTCCAGACCAGATGAACAACTCATTTTTTCACTGATCCTGGATTTGGCTGACCTGACTTAAATGTGACCTAAGACATTTCTTAGTGCTTTGGAAATTGCATCAACATACTTGGGTTGGAGATGCCACAGTCAGAAAAAAAAATGGGGATTCTATTTTTAAAATTCTGCTGTTCCTTTTTAAAATAGATCAGTGAAGCATAACTTTTCCTATAGCTGTAATTTTTCAGGGTAAGCAAACTCCAGTAATTTCAAAGGCAGTGGGAACAAGGGGTCACTTGGGGCCAGCCAGAAAAAATTAACTCTCTGTTCTTTTCCAGTAAAAGCTTTCATCATGTTATTGTTGTTGAAAAGAGTCAGCTTATAAATGAAAAGGTAAGCTTTTCCTTGCAAGAAAGAGCAAAATGAAAAAAGTATGTAGCAGTAGTGGTCTCAGAGGTGTACAAGAATATTAGTGAGAGAAGAGAAACACCATCAGAAATTCAGCTATGCATTTGCTCAGTACCTATCACTACTGCAGCACTAGATTTTGCTACGTGACGATGTCACTAGATAGCTGGTGTCAACAGGAGACTGCCAGGAGCTACGAACACCTTTCAGCAGCAGGAGGCTATGAGCCACGCAGTGTATGAGCTTTTCCTGACATTACCATCGGTGCTGAGAACTCCAAGGCCTTTCTCTAATAACATACAGCTGAAATTCCCGCCCCCCCTACAGATTTAGGGGGAAAAAAGCCACGTTCTAGCAGCACGACACCCTTGAATACTTAATGCGAGTAGAACAAATCTTTGTTTCATGATTGTTTTGTATCAGACAGCTAAATACGCTTCATATAACAAATGTTTTATGAGCTAGTGTGTTGGGTGATTTTTAGATCATACATTTTATACTAATGTCCAAATAACCCCAAAACATTGAAAACCCAAGCATAAGTAGGTAGGCTGTCCTTGCCATTAGGATGTGTTTAGCTGAAGGAAGGACTCCCGGCCTGAATTCACGCCTTTAAGCATTGGCCATCCCACAGGTAAAGTTCCTTGGAGTAAAACTCTGCCCTTGCTTGACCTGTCAGCTGTAGCTCGGGTCTGCAGATTTCAACAGGGACTCAATTCACATTTATCTAAAAGTTATTGACCATCCTCCTGGCAAGTCATAGGGTAGATTCATTTTTTTCAATACTTTTTGAGTATGGGAATGGCATTAAAAAAACGCAAACAAATCCCAAGCGGTTTCCAACTGCGTGAAGCAATGATAGTTTGGAACTGGAAAGGCTGGCCCTCTGTAGTTTGAGAGCCAGACTGGGGAAGGTGGGATAGACATTCAGGCTTTGAAAACACCAGCTATCTTCTGTTTGTTTGTATCTACGTTTACGTTGGGATAAACAGCTCTCAGCAGAAGAAAATGCAATTCATTTACGTATTTCAGCCAAAGGACAGCAATTACAACAATAAGGCACTCCTTTCCCTACCTTCAAAGCATTTGCTAGTACCAACAGTGGACCTGAGACCAAGTCCTGAGCCTTAAATGTCTTCCATCTAAGCTAACTTGACACTTCAGAGATCTGCTATTTGGATTAGACACTGTGAAACGTTACAAACATTTTGCAATTAGAGCACTTTTGTCCCATTGATTCCAGAATAGAAGTTACTTTGGTACACTGCAATGACGTTGCAAAGTCCTTGAGAAATGAGTTACTTCATGCGTAATTGCAGAGTGCGATCAGTGGACAGACTGGACACTAATAAAACTTTAGTCTCGGGCCATCTAAATGGTTCAGCAGTGCCCTCTGAAACGTCCATGGTTCCTTAGTTGTCAGGAAATGTGTTACCATGCTAAATCACACAAATGTTTAATGATATTTTAACTTACACAGCACTGGGCATGCATTGTTTCTAAGAAAAAAACTCAGATGTAAGGATTTGAAGTTAAAAAACCTTGGTGGTCTGGAAGTGTATACCAGGAAGGAATACCCTGTAGCTACAACTGACAGTAGCTCTTCATGTAGGCATTGACAAAACCAAAGGGAGCCTTCTCCAGTGTTCCTGAGGTTTCCATGAGTTGATCGGAACATGTAGAACCCTTTGAGCAAAAATCTCTTTTACTTTATAAACAAATGTCTGCAGTATATAAACTATTATAAAGAATAATTTGCAAAGGCTCAGTCAAATATAAATCTATTACGTGGTATAAAAATGCTACAGATAACTTCTAAAAAAGAACAGTGCATTTGATTTATGCAGTGCTGTTTGATTAATGCAGTAATATGTTTTGATCCTCACTAGGGTCTAAAGTGCATAAAGAGCAGTTTTTCACCTTTCCATCTCAGAATAGATAATACAGTTTACAGCAGTGACAGTCAGTGTAGAGAATTAAGAGATAAGACAGTTAATAGCATTTAATTCTGCTTTTGCCTCTTTGGCAGAACTACAGCAAGTAATTCCACTGGGTTTGATTCAGTTTTTCTGACAGTGATACTCGAGCACTTCTGTAAAATACCATAAAATCTATGGTTGAAAAGTGCAATACAAAGGTTAATTGTTCGTTTTGTGCCTGTTACAGGAAAAGCTCTCCTGCTAAAGGAAAAAAAAAATAGTTCCTTCATCCTCTTTTATTCCTCTAATTTTTCAAGTATTTCTAAATTTTCATTTTTGGATTTTGTTTCTAAAAAAGCATCTTAAATATTGGGTCATAATTACAGTTGTGAATGACTCTAATTGGTGTGATCGAGTAGTTCAATGCAGGCTGTTTGTCGTGTTCAAAGACTGCAGCTAGATCTTACATGAAACGCTTCCCTGAAAATCTAGTCACCTCAGGCAATGGCTATTTTCAGTTCTATAAGCAAATAGCACCAGACCACCAGTCAGATGAGAAATATGCAAAGAAAAAAACTGCCAATACTTTAAGGAGCTGTAGGTTGGGGACACAGTAAATTTGGCTTTAGGACTCCTAGTATCAGATCAGAAGTTTGCAGTCACATACTGTAAAACAGTTTGGTAAAAAACCATAAATCATTATTTTAGCTGAATTCTGTTTGAAATAATGTTAGTTTTGTGCAGGTGGATCTTGGGCTTGCTCCAATACTGTCATAAAAAGTTTCATCAGCCAGTTCTTGACTTCTTGTAATTTTTTCATCTCCAGGTACTGTTGCTGGTCACTGGTCTCCTTTAAATGGAGATTCAAGTCAGAACCTCTTTAATTTCTGTATTGCAGCCGTCCCCAGCTGCCTACCTCACTTTGCCTCAGATGTCTTGCAGGCTATGATTTCAACCTCTTCTTTTGCATCCACTTTGCCTCCATCCTCATATGCTGAAGATGGTGAAGCAATGTGAGATGATCACAGAGACAGAGCCGGGTTCCTATCAGTAAAGAGGCATGGTACGGGTCATGTGCACCCTTCGTATTTCCCTAGCCCTGCCTGCCAAAATCCAGCCTGGACCCAGCTGAGGAGCTGGACACACGTTGGCAGCGTACATCCTGATGGAGTTTACAATGCCATTTCCATGCGGATATCACAGGGTGGACACCAAAGAGATTGGAGCAATGTAGGGGCAAAGCTTTGAAGTGTGATTACAAGAAGTCTAGTGACAGGAATGGACAGCCTGATGCAGTAGTGCGCTGCTGGTTCCTGAGGAGACCGGCTTATCCAAAGTGGGTTCATTAGTGACTTGAGGGCAAACTTTCCTTTGTTTGAGCCTAAATGATCAGAAAAAAAAAGGGGGATTGAGGGTGGTGAGTGGGCTGTCCTGGAAGATGCAGCCATAGGGGAGAAAGGTAGATAGGCAGTGCCTTCTCTGTCCTTGGATGTTGCTTACAGGAGGACTACAAGATAAAAAAATAAAAAAAAATCTGCCTCTGGCCCAAGTAAGGAAGCCTGTTTAAGAGCTCTTTTCTGCTTGCATTATTTTTTTGTTTGTTTGTTTGTTTTACTTCTTTTATGGGGTGCTCTGGTTTTCTGGGCCCATTGCCAGGGGTTGTGTGCTTTGCCAAGTGGCAGCCGCGCGTTCTTGGGCAGGCAACATCCTGGTTCCACCCTATCCTGAACAGGGTGTGCTCGCACACCCGCATGTACCGTCAAGCAGACTTTATTTCAGTCAGATGTTTGGTGATGAGAAGTTAAGCTAAACCTGCATTTCTCCCGTGAACTGACCTTAAATTAGTGTACTGACAGCTATAAAAATGAGCTGTAGCTTGACATAGCGATGCTGTACCATTTGGAGAGATCTGAGGAGAAGTGATGCTCCCCCAGACGTGCACAGGCCCTTTCCATGGTCAGGTTCACAACATCTCCTCAGGCAGCCTGTGCTGTTGCTATATTGTGGCATACTTTGACTAGAATGACAAGGGACTCCAACCGATTACAAATGATGTGGATCACTGCCACATTCTCCAGCGGGGCAGAGATTTCACCTGTGGACCTGACCTGGGTTGAGCGACACAAGACTAACTTCTCTTCTAACACTTGGGAAGACTGCACTGTCGAAAGACTAGTGTCTGAATTCATGAAAATATTTGCTTTATAGCCAGCTAGGCTATGTGGGATTCAAGGCCTTGGTGTTTGAGCCTTGCCAGGTGCAGGGACGAGGAGGAGCAAGGCCTGGGTACTTGACCCAAGCTGACCAACAGGATTATTTCGTACCATGAACATTGCATTCAACATAGATTAGAAAGTTTGCTGCGTAGTTTCACTCTCCCTTGATAGCGTCGGTCTAGAGAACTTCTTGCCCCAGTGCTGGACCCCTGAGCCCTTCCCTTCCTCCTGAAGACGCAGCACTCACAGTGTCCGACATTTGTTGTCTACTGCTGGGAGTGCACTGCTTCCTGCTGATAGAATTGGCTGAGTATAATCCTTCTATATCTTATATTACTATTGGTTAGTACTATTGTTAATTATTTAGTTTTATCCTATTAAATCTATTTATATTTCAACCCTTGTGTTTCCTTGGTTTTTTTTTTCCTTGTTTCCTGGTTCCCCTTCCCAAGTGGGGAGGGGTCACTGGGTGATAGAATAATCATCTAAATGACAATAAAATGACAATATATCTCAAACCATAACATGTCCACAGACATTTACTGTCACTAGGGCTGGCCCGGACAGGGAAGGAAAAAAAAAAAATAGCGATGCAAGGGTCTAAACAGAAAGGAAAAGGATTACTTAGCTGTGTAGTAGAGAAAATAACTGCTTAAATTTTAGGCAGGGGCCGCTAGGGGGCACTGCGGCTGCGCTCCCCAGGGCCGGTGTTATCAGCAGAGCTGTTACTCCTTCGGTGTTTTTGTTTTGTTTCCTTACTTTATGAAGCATTGACGATTGTGTGGAGCTGTGAAAATCTGTTAAAAACAAAACCAAAAACATGACATCATATTTTAAAAAAATAAAAATCATGTCTTACTTCCACGATCAGGTCATTCACTTCCACACACAAGCAGCGCCAAGGGCGTCATCCTCCCAAAGGTGCAGAGGAAAGGTTTCGTGGGAGGATGACGCCCTTGGCACTGCAAATCCCCAGTGACCCTGTCCCTTTCCCCTAGGACCCCAAGCAGCGGGGGTACTGCTGGGGGATCCCCCCCTGGCTCCCAAGAGCCTCCCCTTGGAGCATTGTAGGAACATTTTAATACGTCTCCCGCACTAAGGCTGTGCTGATCAGATACGAATCTCTCTCGGGAAGGTAAATAAAGATTTCTGCTGAAAGGAGAGAACAACGAGTAGCACACAGGAGAAGGGCAGCCAGGAGAAGGCCGCTGTCATGGAGAACCACAGAAGTGCAAGGATGCTGCAGAGATGAAGAGCAGCAGAAATATGGATAATAACCGTTTCAGAAGAATGCAGCTCTAAAATCATAGGAACAAAGTGATTTTAATAATCTATAAGCTGCTATATAGGAATGGTAGGAATGTCATCAGTGATACAGGCAGGTGAGAAGCTTCAACCAACATAACTTGCTCTTATTAAGAAATACTTCAAGGGAATTTATCAAGACTCTCATTTTTGACTCAAGGTTGCCTGGGATTTTTGCCTATGCACAGTATAAATTGTAAGATGGACAAAGGCTGGCAGTGGACTTTAGGAATTTCAACAAATACCCCAGTTTTGCATTTGGAGAAAAGCAAGTGGTGTCACTGCTGTGCAGGAAACACTAGGTGCCTCAAAAGACTCTAAACAACAGCTGTGATACCAGACATCTTAAAATCAGAAAATGTGTACCATCAGCACCCCAAAACTTTCAAAGAGCTGATAGACAAATGCTTTGAGTCACTAAAACTCACTTTCAGAAGAACTGGAAGTCCAGGGATCTCCAGGGGGTGGGAACGAAGTTCACGCTGGAACAGTGTTTTGAAAGACCGACAGAATAACCCGGGCAATTCAGGTTGTGAACTTCTGTCCAGCCCATAGCCTGACATTGCCTGGATTCTTCTGGCTATGGGCCCGATGGAAGTCCATAGCCTGAAATACATGCTGCCCAAAAAGACTGTGTTAATAAATACCAAAATAAAAGGAAGTAGATTATTTATGCCCACTGACACGGATTTACAGAAAGTAGATTTTGCTGAGATAATCTGGTATCTTTTTCAGAAGAGTAAGAGCTTCATTTGTAAAGACAGTTATGAACACAGCTATAAAGCATGAGGCTTTAGTTTTGCACAGTTCTTTAGTCATGAAGTTACTGCAAATTAATATACCAGATCGTTCAAAATCCAGTGGTTGACTCAATTTTCAGTCTGAATGCTAGACAACAAATCATTTGTTCAGGAGGGGTGTTAACTAGTGGAGCTCCACCTGGATTGTCTCCTGGCCATTTTCCATTTTGATCTGTGGTACAGAAGAAAACAAACTCATCATATTGCAACAGACAGACATGAAGACCAGAGGAACAGAAATGAAAATAGGTCACTGATGTAATCAGCTGGTAAACAGAAAGCAAGCATATAATATATTACTTTATCACAGATAAACATGAAGCTATATATCTAAGAACAGAGAATGAAGGCCACAGTATTAAGATGAGAAACTATACTTTGGAGCGATGGCTCTGGAAGACTCAGAAAAGAGAGGCACAGCAGCTGAATAGAAAGGGGTAATGTAATCTTCAGATGTACAAGCAGGGGTCTTCAGTCAGGCTAATGAAGTTACAGTATTTTGGGATTTGGCACTAATCTTGCCACTATGCTGAAATGTTTGGTCTAGTTTTCCCAGGCTTGGGTCAGGGAAGATGTTGCCACGGTACGGGGGGGAGAGGTTGGTGTCATTTTGCTGTGTTAGACACAGAGCACATGAGAAGGAGCTCCTAATGCTCCAGGGACTTCACTTACAGACAAGAAAATGGCATAACATAGTGACCAGAATGATAAAATTTGTGAAAGCAGAGCTTTTCATATCTGAAAGACTGATTTCTGACAGTTATCAGAGATTACTTTCCTGGAACTGAAACCATTCAATGTAATTGAATCTTTCTCATAGATGGAAGTAAGTACCTTTGAGGTCACGGTTTGCACGCTTCTCCCCTGTGACTGGGGACAAAATTATGTCCCCTAGCATAGTTATCTTAAACACGGAAAACCTTATACATTTCTGAGGATAAATGCGAGACCATTTCTTTTGCTAGACTTTTCAAAATACCAGACCAAATGACTTGATAGATCTTCCCCCATTCAGGAGACAGAATTTATTTCATCCCTCTGGCACCACCTTGGAAAGGACGTCCAGAAAGAAAGGGTTTAGCATGTACACGAGTTGTGCAACCAGCTCTCAATGCAGGTTATATTACCTTCCATTAATTCAGACCTCTTGCTGAGTTTGCTACAGGGGCTCAATTCAAGCATCTTGGAAACAAAATCTGGCAAGAACAAGAATTCATGCTTTTTCCAAGGGTTTCTTCAGCCTCAAGCACCCCTCTCTCCACCTTCGTATTTTGTTGTTGGACTGCTTTCCTGTAGAGCAGCTAATGTCAAAGCGTGCAGGTGTCCCTGCATGTGGGTTTATGTGAGTGCAAGCTATCCGCTTCTTAACACCTCACCACTGTATTATTCTTTTCATGTTAGCTACCGCAGCATAGCCTACGTTACTGGGAAGTTAAAAGTACCTAAAAATGTCCATTCTTTTTTACTGAGCTGGTACACAGTTGCTTACTGTTGATAGAAAAAAGGGACCCCTGGAGAGCACATGCTTAAGCCCCCTGCTCAGAACAGGGCCGAGTTAGCATGTTGCTGCTCAGGCTCTTTTCCAGTCAAGTTGTAAATATGCCGAAGGATGGAGATTCCTCAGTCCCTCTGGGCAACCAGTGCTTGAAAGGCTTTTTTTTCCTGAATGCCATGGTGGAATTTCCCTTCTTGTTCCCCGATAGGCAAGTGTCAACTGATGTTTACAGGAGGAGGCAGTCTGCTCGATGGCAATGCAATGAAGGACAAACTTCTTTGCAGGGAGGTGGCATTTACATTCTTTAGCGTGCTCTTGGTCTAACTGGTTGCTCAGCAACTCGTCTCCAGTGAAACCAGATAAGATTTGAGTAGCAACATTGTTCTCCCAGTCAGCGGGCAGTTAAACAACCAGGTAGTTGACCAAAGTGTTTGATGAAGTCAAAGTAGACTCTGTTTTGACCAGTAGTTTAATGATCCTTGTGTTTACCTGTCTCCATTTCATGCCCATCTTCTCATGCCAATTTTAGTAACTTCTGGTTCCCTCTCTAGTAGCAACTCTTGAAGGATTTTATAAACCACTCCTAATATCTGTCTGCTTTCAACTCTGACTCACTGATAGCACTGGACTCCTTCCTCAAGTCTCACGAGTGATGTACTTTCCCTGCTACCCTCAATTTCATTTAGAAACGAATAGCTCAGTCTTGTGATTTTCAAGTTTGCTTTTGCATAATGTTCAAGTTTCTGACGCTGATGATCATGGCAGATGTAGAGAGGACCCAAGCACCATAGTACAGACGTTTCATAACACTAAAATTCCCACCGCAGCTCGGCCACCATCTGTAAGACACCACACAGCACATTGGTTACTTTAGGAAAAGTGTTACTCTCACGCAGTCCCTTGAAGAGGTTCCTGCTGAGCCAGGCAGTAGTACGCCTTATTTTAATTTTGGGGTGCCAAAACCCAAGAGGAATCTTCTGACTTTCAACTACAAAATGTTACATAAAAGTGAATTTGCCTATAAGGAAAATCATTCCTCAAGGGCTAAGAGGAAATAAAACAAGAAAAAAAGCAAGCAAAGGAGGGCAAAGATACCACACATGCAGGATTACTACTGCTCTGGAAGCAGAAGTCCTGTTTATGTGGTCTAATACTTTATTTCAAGTTCATAGATTGCTAAGTGTCATGAGCAAATGTATTAAGAAACTTACGTGGCTTTTTATTACTTCAGAGGAACAAAAAGGCTTGCAAACAAACAAGAAAACCCAGAGGGATTTGTTTTGCATAACCTGGACCTACCCTTTCTCTGGAGCTGCTAGGACATGGACCATTGCATACAATAAACACATAATAATGGAAATTAATAGAGATTAACTATTTTTAAGTTAAAAATAACCAACAGCGTTAATGAGTCTAGTTTTTGTACCCCTCAGGATTTTCTTCCCCTTTTTGTCTGACTGGACAGCAGCTGGTTTTGGAACTGTTTCTAACCAGCAGTGCAAGCAGGCAGGTTTCCTTCCCTCCTGACAGCAATCACAATCCTGTCAGTTTAGCTGGCAGTAGGTACTGAGAAACCTGTACAAAAAAATCAACATGTAAGTAAAACATGACCTCAAACCTCATACTGCAGTCATGAGGATCCAACCCTGTCTGAGCTGGGACAGGGGGCTATATATTGGCAGTTGTGGGTTCCAAGGTGAAGCGATGCAGGGGGCTAGTCCAGCAGCAGCCTTCCCTACTGACCAACCCAAGTTCAAATCCCACCCCAGATTACTTTCAAAACGCAAGTAGGGACCCTCCACTGAATTTCTTTCATTGATGCCACCAGGAGACACGCAGAAATGCAAAAGCTGTACAGCAAGTTGTTAGCAAACGGAACTCACTGCACATTTGGTAGCACCACGTGCTTGAGAGATGGTAATATAGTGAAAGACAGATGCTAATCTTGACAAAACAACCAACTTCCCTGACCCCCAGATGAATGTAATTTAGGATTAAACCCAGTAGCTTTACAAGACATTAACCCAATGAATCTCCCAGGAAAGTTACAGACAGTAAAAGAAGAGGGGTAGTTACACAGAAGTATTTATAATTAATACATTACAACTCGTATTCCAATTTTCTTGCAAGGATGTTTGTAGGCATATGGATACTGCAGCATTTAACTTGTTGGGTGCGCTTTTTTTTCCTTTATTTTGAGAAACAAGAGAAACAGCTGAGAGACAAGTAGCTAAAATATTTTCTGTCTGCACACCTGGGGAGTGCAGGTTAAGACAGCTCAACGTCAAGACCCTAGAAGCTGCCCAGGAGAGGTGTGGCAGCTCTTTGGCATGTTTCTGAAGCTCTGTGGGAAACCTTTGCTGTGGAAAAGCCAGCTTTCAGGTCACACCCCACAGCACACACCTACCTTTCTTTCTATGCTTTGAGAGAACTGAGCCAAGTCATCTCTGCATTCGCATACATCCATAAATTCTTTTGGAGAAGATGGGGAATTTATAAATATGGGAGTAGACAGCTCTGTAGGCTCAGAGATTCGCCTCTGCAAGACTAAGAGAGAAATCTGCTGTTGACAGCACTTGAGCCCATTGAGATATAGTGAATGCTGAACTAACTTCACTTAGCAGCTAAGCTTTTCATTAGGATAAAGTCTGGTCTACCATGATGTGTGTACCTGGTAGGAAAACTGGGAGGGGAGTGACTGTTAGTTCTGGCAGCTACAGAAGCCTGGGGAATTTACTGTAAGCTGCTTTAAGTAGGATTTTTTTCTGTGCAAAGGGAACAGCGACAAAACCAAGAATGGTTAGGACTTGTGCAGTCTTATCCACCTCACCTCAAAAATATTTTCCACCTGTAAAAACTCTAAAAGCTCAAACATATCTATGGCTTTCTGGCAAAAGAAAGCCACAAACCAAGATGGAAGTTTGATACCCTAGACAGATAAACCTCCATAGATTCTAGGTAGTGAAAAACGTAAAGCAATTTTTAAAACACTAAAAATGCCTTGCACTACAAACATTACGCTAAAGTCATGGGTACTGTGGGCCATGAGAATTGTGAGAGATCTGTTTTTCACCTTTAAAATGCAAATTTCCATGGCTTGACTCCAGTATGGATTCAGGGCCACTTTTTCTGCTATTGTTAACATTCTTGTTAGTTCATGAGCAGCACTTCTTATGAAAAGCAAATAACTATTTAATAAAAGGCATCAAAAATAAAGTAGCAAGTGAACTCACTGCCACTCCTCAGCTATTTATTCATTCAGAATAAATATTCCAATGTCAGCCAGCACTGACATATTGGCTGATGAGATTCACTGCTCTTAGTGATAACAGCTACAGGAAACATTGTAAATTTGGAATTTAAAAAACCTTTACCATTGAGCTTCACTCATCAAACCATGTCAGTGCCATAAAAAACCCAACCACTTTTGTAAACTCTAAATTTAATTGCTTATATGAAATTGCCATTTGTCCTTTTCCTTTCGTCCTAACAAGCCAGGGGACCTACAATGCCTGCGAGTGGTTCTGTTGTGCATGTCAAATGGGGAACAGTGGAGGGAATTTTTTTTATATTCCTGTGGTAAGTGATTGGGTGATCACAAGGAGAGGGACTGCATTCACCCAGAATTGGTGGTGTATAGGTGTGCAGTCTAACCTAGGTCTCTACGCGCCTTCAAAAGTCAATGAGGACAATGAGGGCAGAGGGGCTGCCTTTTGAAGGTATTCATTTAAGGATGGGATGAAACTGCCTGCTGGAGCTGCCAAGTTATTTTTGCTGCCTATAAATAAATAAAGTTAGATTAGAGCTCAAATTTTAGACAGCTTAAAGTTAGGCAAGACTACCTCCTCTGTAAGTAAGCCCTATTTAAAAGGATTATTTCACTCTAGGCTATAAAACAGTTTGATTAGATTATATGTTTGGCAATGGAGACATGTCATTTAGGGGTAATGGATCGAAGTTTCAGTGGTGTCTCTGAGGAAGCAACCCAGGGGATGCTGAAAGAGACGGAGTATAGCTGAGCATTTTATGGTATTGTCAGTACTATGCATACTTTTCCACTTTGTTGAGGTTGTATTTCATATGGTCTTGCACTTTGAAAACATTTAAACAGAAGGTAGTATTCATTTTTTATTACACATAATTACCTAAGTAGCCATGGCAAATTTTTTTTTTATAATATCTCCTGATGAACAAAAGACTAACCCATATCTAGATATCCCTGGGAAAAAAAAAAGAGCCCTCAGATCTACAGACCTCATGAGTGTCCTGCCCACACTTTTAAAGACATATGGAAATTCTTTATAATCAAGTTTAAGTGAACAAATCCAACCACAATCAGAAAAATCTTCTTGAATCCTTTAAAGTAATCAGTTACCATGCTTTTAATTTTCCTTTTAAAAATGATGGAGTATTGATAACATTTTGTTGTATAGTAAAAAATCGGAAAATGTCTTCCCATTGAAAGAGGTCAAAATGTATTATGCTAATTCCATGGCGTATAAAAACCAGGCTAAATCATAAAACCCAAATTCACACCGTATGATTCATTTTAATCAGCCACACTCTAAAGTAATATACAGATTAGTTACTAAAAAGGATTCCACAGAAAGATTAAGGAATTTTGAAAATTAATTATGAAATAAAAATTTATACAAGGAAAAAAAACCCATAAAAATTATGTAGAGACTCAGCTTTGACAAAACTTACAGAGTTTCCCTTAACACAGAACTTATATTTTCACAGCAGCTCTGACAGTACTAGAAAGGGGTAGTCCTTTTGCACTGCCTTATCTAAAACAAAATTGAATTTCACAAATTATTTAGAAAATTATAAAGAGAAACACTGTTACAGATTTTCTCATGCAGCACAGTTATACAGATGCCAAAAGTTCTTCCTGTTCAAAGAATACCTTTTAGGCAGGGTGATGCATTTTTTCTTTTGCTGGTACAGAGCCTGCTGTTAAAGGCATGCTTCTTAGCAAAAGGAATAGCATCCTACAGTGTCTTGCATGACAGATGCGGTGTAGTTGCCAACCTGTAAAAAAGAGCTGACTTTGCAACCAAGTATTTTATAGAAAGTTTTAGAAAAACCTGAGAATCTGGTTATAGTTTCTACAGTGAGGTCGAGTGAGATTCTAGCGATTAGCTCCACAACTTTTATACAACCATCTATTTCTTTTTGTGAAATGATTATCTCGTAACACTGGTCATTCTGAAAAATCCAATCAAAATCAAGAAGGAATAGAAAGTATATGTGTGCTACTGACTACGTGCTACTGTTGAACTTCCTGGAAAGCCCGCTGACTAGTTGCTCAATTTCTGTGGAGTGAGTAAAGGAAAGATAAAACAAGTATGTTCTTATTAGTTGTAAGAAACACTCTGTCTCTTTCATCTTACTCTTTCATCTTACTAATTATTTTTTGTAGGAGGTGTGATAAATATTAATGCTAAAAACACTGATGCCAAAGTATGTATTTTAAGAACATTTCAGTAAAAGAAAAGATAAGGAAAGCTTAGATATGATGACATTGGAATTACAACAGTGTCTGTGCGTCAATCTGAAATCAGTTCCTAGCTCCACCCTCTGCCCCACGCAGACTGTCTGCATTAAAAACATGTAATTTTACATACTTCAGCTCCTCATCTCCAGCACTGTTTCCTGTTTCATCCATTTAGAATAGATTTTTTTTTAGGGAATAGCCCTTAAGTATTTGGATAGTACTCATTTCTTAGGTGCCTTGAAGTTAAATAGACCCAAAACAACTTTACAGTATTACAATTAGGGAAAGAATAATTCACATCACAATAATAAAGGGATAAAGCATAAAAGACCATTGGTGATTCATGCAGAAAGGTGAAGGTTATTTTGAAGGCTCATACCAGAATTATCCATAAGGATGATGGGATTTGCTTTAGCCCCAACAAAGGAAGTCAAAGCAATGTTTGCAATCAGCTTTTAACAACGGCAAGACCAGGTCCATGGAATTCAGGCGAAGTTTAATATCAAAGGTTTGGTAGGCTGGATCAAATAAAACATTCATACTAATGTTTATAGGATAGAAATTACTGGGTTTAATATGTATAAGTGAGTCATGAGTAACAAGAAATTAAAGCAGAGAGTTCCCTTGTGTGGCTATTTATTTATTTGTTTGTGTTTTTTGAAACATAATTTCTGAGGTTGGATACATCAAGTTATCAGTGAATATTTAAATGTAACAGGCACGACAAATATAAATACAACCTCTAGTTCAGAGAATGATCTAAGATGAACTGATGACCTTCACTTTCAGGGGAAAAAAAAGGGCGGAAATCCATTGGGAAGCTTGCCCTCATGGCTAGGAAGGGGGGAACTGTCAGTGCCTACTATCCACAGTATTTAAAACACTATATCCAAAAGGATCTTCTTCCTATTGCCTTCAAAACCAGAAAACATGAAGAAAGTGAAGAGATACCTAAAGGCAGGGCAAAATACAATCCGTTATAAAGGCTTAGGACTGAAGGACACCTATCAACTTCTGTAGTTCCACTGGGGGGCCGTGAATCTTTGCACAAACTGCAGTGTCGTGTTATGTTCTTACACAGCCCTTTATAACAGAAGATAATATAGGTGATGGTATCTTGCCTTGTGAATATGAAAATGACCAAAACCCAACCCATGAATGACAATTTTCTTCTATGTTGCATAGTCAGGGATCAGAAAATACTGCTTGCTAAACCAGGTGCTTTTTGATGCTGCCTCTTTACCTCAGTATTAATTGACCTTGCTTCCCAAAGCGAGCCTCTAATTGCTGTGTGACTGTATGTGTGCTGTCAATAATTCCTAATGATTGACTCCAATTTCTCAGTGCTTGAAGTTGCACTTTCTTGTTCCCTCAAACGTTCTTTTGTTCTCAATGCCTGTATGTTCCCCAAACTGTGTGGTCTTTCCTTTATTTCACTCCGCCAGCTGCTTTGGCATTCTGTGTCTTCTGTTTCAGATACATGAGTGGCTCTATACATTTGTGTTGTGAATATCATGTCTTCAAACCCTGAAAGACTTTTATGTACCCAAACGTTTTTGTTACAGATTTTATCCTGCCATCTGATGTGCAATATGGCCCACAGATGGTACAGATGAAACCACCCTACAAGCTGTAAATGTTGATAGCCAAAATAGAAAGTTAGAAGAAAACATATAATGAATGTTTCTTCCTTTTCAAAAAAGCAAAACAAAAATAAGTCCAAATAAGAAAAGAGTTACTGCATTTAAGCTAGCAGACTAATTCTTACTCGTTCAATAGATACCTCTAAGTAAAATGAAACCATTTGAAATGTCAAGGGAAATCTAGACTGCAATTACTGGGATCAATTTAGATATAATTAAGTAATCTTGATCATATGCTATAGCAGGTATTCTACAGGCACCCTGATATGCTTTCAAATCTCTCACAAACTTTTAACAGTAATAATAAAGTCACTATCTAAATCTGCCCAGGGTCATATGGCAACATTATCTCAAGGGACAAATACTGATATTGCTTAATTATATTTTGCAGAATATCAACAGCATAGTTGACATATGCAGCATACAAGTGGGCATATTAAAATGGCAGCCTAAACTCTTTTGCAGCTATCTAATTCCAAGTTTCCCAAAAAAAATAAGCGTACAACTTACATCAAGCAAAGTGGCAAAGCTTTAGGACTTGATCCTAAACCCTGATCTGTCTTGGCAAAGTCTCCTAAATTCTGCTTCAGCGAAATTTTTAACTATTTGTTGTAAAGGGTCATATTATCAGCAACTTTATAGATACACAGATATCAAGATAGTTAGGCTAATGGAGGCAGCATGTCTTCAGATAATCCACAGCTGAAGCCCAGCTCTAAGCAATTCAAGTGTGAGAGCAGTCCTGTCAAAGACAACTGATTTAGCTATTCACGTAAAAATTGCATAATCTCAGAATCAAAGGAGCCAATGAACAAACCAGTTGCACAGCTTTATGTGGGAGATACCTTGTTTTTAAGAACAAATGTGATGTGAGAATATACGTAAGAGAATTGTGGAGCTCAAGGCTGTAGCTGTGAGCTGAGATGTACCTAAGTACTACACAGAAGTGCCAAAGAAGTTGGTAGGAAAGCAACTTCTTTTGGTATTTCCTACCATAGAAGTTCGTAGGAAAAAAGTGCGTATCCAGAAATATAAATTCATATGGATGCATAAAAGGAAGTGATGTATATATTTTGTATATATGTGTTGCATAATCTGAGGTGGCTTGAAGATTCTTTCCTGACAAGTTTGCTATGAAGACTGCACAATGACATGTCCCAACCTTTGGTCTCTAACCTATCTACACAGATATACGGACCCATTACTACACTTTCACATCCCATTCAATGAAATGAAGTGCAAATCAGCGTGTCATAAAAAAGCAGTGCTCAAATTAAACAGAAGCAATACTGAAGCAAGTTTGCTGATGATACCAAACTGGGAGGGGTGGCCGACACTCCAGAGGGCCGTGCTGCCATCCAGCGTGACCTGGACAGGCTGGAGAGCTGGGCAGAGAAGAACCTAATGAGGTTCAACAAAAGCAAGTGTAGGGTCCTGCACCTGGGAAGGAAGAATGCCAAACACCAGTATATGTTAGGGGCGGACATGCTGGGAAGCAGCTCTGAGGAGAAGGACCTGGGGGTCCTGGTAGACAGCAAATTATCCATGAGCCAGCAGTGTGCCCTTGTCGCCAAGAAGGCCAATGGCATCCTGGGCTGCATAGGGAAGACTGTGGCCAGTAGGTCGAGGGAGGTCATTCTCCCCCTCTACTTTGCACTGGTGAGGCCACAACTGGAATACTGCGTCCAGTTTTGGGCTCCTCAGTTCAAGAGGGACAGGGAACTACTGGAGCGAGTCCAGCGTAGGGCAACCAAGATGATTATGGGACTGGAGCACCTCCCTTATGAGGAAAGGCTGAAAGAGCTGGGACTCTTTAGCCTGGAGAAGAGAAGGTTGAGGGGGGACCTGATTAATGTTTACAAGTATCTAAAGGGTGGGTTTAAGGAGGACGGAGCCAGGCTCTTTTCAATGGTTCCCAGCGACAGGACAAGGGGCAATGGGCACAAGCTAGAACATAGGAAGTTCCGTTCAAATACACGGAAAAACTTCTTTACAGTGAGGGTGACAGAGCACTGGAACAGGCTGCCCAGGGAGGTTGTGGAGTCCCCTTCTCTGGAGATTTTCAAGACCCGCCTGGATGCAGCCCTGAGGGATGTGCTTTAGGCAATCCTGCTCTAGCAGGGAGTTGGACTAGATGATCTCTAGAGGTCCCTTCCAACTCTGAAGATTCCGTGATTCCATGAAAACCTGCTTAGAAGTTATCAGAAAAAGTGGTTAATGCCTCCGTTTCTCATTTCTGGACCGAGCAGCATTACTGCAGTGCCACGCCATTGCTGTACCATCTGTACTTTCTCCTAGAGGTAGGGACATTTTTTTCCATCCCACTTTTTGACGGAAAGTCTAATTATCTCTGGTAATAAGAACACTCACTAGGATGCTGGAACTTAATCTTTTAACCAGAAAAACAATGTGAGAAAAGTACTGGACATCTTTTTCTCAATGTCACACAGCAGCAGGTTCCTGTCAAAGAAAACAAATGCTGCCACTTTTTTTTGTCATTATCACTTTTTTTTTTTGCAGCTGTTGAGGCAGAAACATAGGACACTGCATAAGATTGAGCCCAGTGGTCTTGAGAGGACAAAAAGGCTTTTTGAAAGGCTCTCAAGAAATAAGCCCTTTGAAAAGCAGAAAGTGAAAAATAGAGGAGATGCTTCATATGGTAGCTCAATCAATCAAAGGTAAAAGGAAGAAAATGCAAAATCATTTTTTCCCTCTTCAATGGATATTTACCTTCAGAGCACCCTGCTATATTTCGAGTCTCCTTCCCATGCTCCCGCTAAGTCCAACCTTCATCTTTACATGCACCAAGAATCCAAACCCCCTGCTTCCCCACGCAGACTTGGGCTCCATTTACAGCTCCAAATGTTCCATCTGTTCTGTTTCCGTCCCCTCCAACGCACTCAGATCCCCTCCTCTCCACCTGCCTTGCCTTGAGCCCTCTTCAGTTCAATCCCCAACGCAAGTTCGCGCACAATCTCCTCCTCTAGTCTGTCTGTAGCATCCTCCTAGCATCCTAAGCCCCTTCAGCTTCTACTTTCCCACTCTTGGACTAGCTCCTAAATCCAACTAACTAAACCCAAAACAAAACATGAGATGACCCCTCCAACTTTAAACTCTGCCCACAGCCCTGACTGGCCCGCACCGCAGGGCTGCCCCTGGTAGGGTGGTGGAGATGGCATCGGCATCCCAGTGCCGTCTTCTCCCTCCGCCGGCCACCCGGCCCCGACGGATTTCTGACAGGCTTTTGACGCTTCCCGGCTCCCTCCTTGTCTCCCCTCCCCGCAGGGCCTCGTCTCTTCGCCCCTTAACGGGAAGCACCCCAGCTCGCTCTCCCCTCACCGCCCCTCGGCCGCCATGTTGCAGGCCTCCGCTGCCCTCCTCCACTAACCCCCGTCCACCCCAGCGCCCCTTCCCGACCCATCACCTCAGTCCCTGTCACGACGCGGCCGCCTCCCTTTTCCCAACCCCAGCCGTCCTGGGGCCTAGCCCCGGATGGGGGGAGGCCGTTCGTCCCTCTGCCCTGCCGCCCGCCGGACACACACCCCCCCGCCCCGCCTCACCTGAACGCGGCTCCCCCGCGGCCACCGCCCGCTCCCCTCGCCCGCCGCCCCACCAACCCCCTCCGACCCCTCTCCTTCTGCGCTGTCAGAGCCGGAGGGGCGGCACCTGCGGGTCCGCCCCATTCTCCTCCCCTCGCCTCCCCTCCCCTCCTCCCGCCGGAGAGACAGAGAGACCGAGACCCGCAGGGAGACGGCGGCACTGTGGGCGCCGGGCGCGACTGCGGAGCGCAGTTGCTCGGTGTGAGGGGAGAAATTAAAAACAACAAAAAAAATTCATTTAATTTTTTTTTTTCCCCCAAAGTGAGGGAGGGGTGGAAGGAGAGCTCTTCAACTTCTCTCTCTGCCCAGCAAGGTAAGGGAGCGGCGGGGGGCTTTACTTCGCCTTCTCGCCGGTGTCCGGCGAAGGCGCGGGGGTAGCGGGTCGGGGCGGCGGCGGTCGTGCCCCGCTCGCTGGGTCGCGCTCGGTGTCAGTCACCCCGCAGGGCGCAGCACCGGCAGCGGCGGAAGGGGGGGCCGCCAGCGGCGCGGCGGGCTGCGGCCGATGTCAGTGGCGGGCTGATGGTGTCCTCCCCCGAGTGGGCTCCAGCCCTTTGTTACCGTCATTTTGGACCGGAGCGAGGAGGGAAATGACCCCGCGCCGACGGGGCATGGCGGGGGCGGGAGAACCCTGGCCGGCGGCGGCCGCGGGACCAAGGCCGCCCCGGTGTGCGGGCGGGTGAGCGGCAGCAAAGCGCCGGGGGGCGGTGGGGAGGTGGGTTCGTGGTGGGGGGGTGCAGGTGGTTCTGCCGGAGAGCGGGCGGGCGGCGAGCTCCCCCGCCCCGCGCTGCCATGCGGGCGGCCGCCGGCAGGGGGCTCGGCTGCCTCGCCCTCCGCGCCCCCGGGGAGGCTTCGTCTGAGGGGACGGGGAGAGCGCCGGTGGCGGGCGGTCTTGGGGGGCGGAGGGGGGGGGTTTAGGGAGGCTGTTCTGAACATGTACGGGCTGGTTTTGAGGAGAGGAGGACAGGGCGTCGGGTCTCCTTGCCGGGTGGGGAGGGCAGGGTGTGGGGTGTGCGTGTCCCCTGGAGACGCGGCAGCCCAAGGGGCAGTAAGGGCCGCTCCGAGGGCAGGCTGCCGTCGGCGGGCCCCCGCACGGGCGGCCCTCCCTCCAGTTGGTCCCTTCGGCCGATCGACAGGGACGCGTTTGCTGTTGGGAAGTAAAGGTAGCGGGAGGACGCGGGGGGGAAACCCGGCTTCGCTGGAGCTGTCGGCGGGTCTCCGAGGCGGCTGACAGCCGTGCGTGCAGGGGCAGCGGTTGGTACCGCCGGGTACCGGCCCGGCCGTGGCCTCCCCAGCGCTGCTCGCGGCTTCCGTGAAAGCTCCGAAAGGTGGAAATTTAGTTTAAGCCACGGGATTTCGGCCGACCGCCGAGGGTGGCCCACGGGGTGCTGTTTGTTTAGGCCCCTAAACCTGCGTCCCTGTTCCGAAATTTGAGAATTATGAATGGTCAGATGTGTTTAAAGTGCGGGGGACTTTCAAGTCACCTGGGGGAAAAATATTTCCCATGTCTGTTGCTTGTCAGTATGCTTGCTTTAATTACCCTGAAGACATGACCTTTATTTACATAATTTCCTTTGGCTTTCTTTGGATTGGTGACTCTTGCGACTTTTCCCCTGAATGATATTTTCAGTATTATTGAAACGATATTTCATATTCTTCATACTTCGTTGATACCTTGTTACAAAGAGCTTTTTAAAAGATTGAAATAAAAGGCTGCTGAAGAAGAAAGTGCTGTTTTTTATTTCCTGACTTTAGGAATAACTGAAGCATAGTTTTTTATTACAATTATTAATGTTGTTTAGACCTGAGAGTGAAGGGAGTAGGCACGTGTTTCAGATGTGGATATAGTTATATATGTGATCTCTGAGAGGACAAGTAAAAGCTTTCTGCACTCTTAAAAACTGTAATGCATGGCTAAGTTTGTTTTTTGTTAACGGATATTGCCTTAAAGAAAAACAAGGATGGGTCTTCTATTGATTGAAAAGCTTATTACATATGCACTAGTCGGATTAAAAAAAATATTCTTTGAAAATATTAAACCTTATCCTGAAGAATTTGTTTGTGAGTAGGACAAAATCACTTACGGAGCTGATGGATTAACTTTTTAAATACCTCTTTGCGAAGGAATAAGGATTGTGTGAGGATTCTCAGAGTTGTTGAGAAATGTTTATTTATTCCTTATTTTAACACTTATGGATTTCAAACATACACATACTTTTTCTCATGTATTCTCAAGTATTTCCAACAAAGTGCTCCAGAAAGTCAATGATTGTTCAGTATGTGCCTACCTGTTTAAAGGGTTGGGCTGCGAACCCTGAAGGTTTAATTATACATCTGTTAATACAGATAAAAAAATACAGTGTATGTTTCTGTTTGTTTGTTGTTGGTAGTGTTTGTACAAAACAAATTTTTCACGAAGGTGTTTAACAGAAAAAGAATTTAGTTATAAAAACCGGTATGTATGTACCCGGAATTTGTATTAAGTGGGTTTGGCTGTAGGTAATGTAACAATCAGAAATAGTGATGACTTTTTGGTAAGGCAGTTTTAAGCCCAGGATGTAATAGTAAAGGAAATAAGCAGTAATAGGCAACCTGATTACTGAGCTTTTACTGGGATAATTAAAATATGTGAAGTTTCTTAAGATCTCATGCGGACATGTCAGATGAAAGGAGGTGATCTGGCTGTGTGAAATGTTTGTCTAGAATTGAAAAAAGCACATTTGGTTCAAGGTCTTCTTAAACTCCTAACTATTGGCATTGATATTTGGCAGTTCAACAAGTCATGTCCAAAGTATTTTGCAGATACAAGGAAGAACAAAACTTGGTAGTGTAATTTAGGAAACTCTGATTAGGTGCTATGGGATATAGGGACTTAAACTATTTTTAAGGGAAATCTGGAAAGATCTCTGTACTGTGGAGCCTTTCATATTATGAACTCTGGGCTGTCCATCTAGTGTAAAACTAGAGTCAGTATAATGTCAAAAATATACTCTAGGAAATGTTATTAATGATAACTAAAAAAAAAAAAAATTGATGCATTTCTCTCTAACTTCCAGTGTTTCTAGGAAATTAAGTGGGCACAGAACTGTAAGGATTTTACTTTCAGCAGTGTAACCTTTTGTAGTATCTTTCATATTAAGCATTTTCGAGTGGTTTTTAAAAGTGCTTTTATGCTTTTTGTATGGTTCTGTACCATATGTTTTGTATTTAATTCTTTGAATGACCACTGAAGTGCAGCCAACTTTGGGTGAATGTGGCAACTGTTAACTAGCGCTTAGCAACAGTGCACAATAATCAAGACGGGAAGTGAAGAAGAATACCATGTCTAATTGAAACTACAGGGGGCATTTAGGTAGGTAGGACGTAATTAACAAAACCTGGAGCTTGGGCATGATATTAAGGCATCACATCTTTACTCTTGTAAAAAGGATTGTGGAATCATTAATGTAAAAAACACTTCAGATTTTTGGTTTTATACATCAGATGGACAGCCTCTTTGAGATGTACATGTGTTGCCTATTCTTGCATAATCATTTCTCGCACATAACGGAGAAGACACGTTTTCCTTTGCTTCTAAAACAGAATTGTGAAAGGGAAGGCTGTTTGAGGAGACTGACAAATGAAGGAGTAATAAGCCTTGACATTTTGACAATGATGTCTTTTAGAGAATTAGTCCTGTGAACTAGAGTTCATTAGATATAGTAAGTGATTAAGATGTCTCTAATATTCTGAAACAGATTACAGTGGCAGTCATAAAACAACACTAAATTTTTACAGTTAATGTGTTGTTATTTTCTCTAAGAATAATTGACTTTCCTCAAACCCTGTCCTGTCATGACATTCCTTAAAGTGTTGTGAAAAGTGTTGCTTGAAGGAATATTTGCTCAAAATACTTTTGCCTAATATAGTTTCGATTTCACTTCGTAAAAATCCCAAACCTGATAATTTTGTTTCATGCTGTATTCTGTGTGGAGATATAGTCATGGACCAATTTTATGTCCTGTATATCCCGAAATGTCTTGTTTCTAAGAACTCTGAAAATATCCTCATATAATAAGGAGAGAACTAGTAAATGAATTTTCAGTGAGTCATTACAGAGGCTCACTTGCAACTCTGAGCATGGCTAGTATAGCCCCTGTTAATGGATTCGAACTTGCAAGTAGGCAGTGAAAATGACCCAAAAATAAGGAGCCATGCTGTGAAGGTGCTTATGGTGGTGAACTGTCCAGTAGCATTAGGCTCTTGATATTTTAATAGAATAATTAATGCTCTTATAATGCAAAAGAAAAAATCCAGAATGTCTGTTGGAGGAACTTGCAGATGACAGAAGTTTGAAGCAGTGGTGATTCACAGTGGCAACAGCCAAATCTTGTACCCTGCTGTGGTTGGTTTTGACATATCAAATGGAAGTATGGAGCTCCTTATAGAAATGGTGCTAAAATTTAATTTTTTTTTTTATTTGAGTGACTCCTGAAGCCATGTCAGGTGACTTCTGTTGTCTTACTCTGTCACACGGTAATGTCACAGGTTCTGTGAAATTCTTTTGGGATGTGAGATGCCATAGAGAATTGTGTAAATGACTATTTTCATTGAAGTGTATTTAATGTAATTCTCATTGAGTTAGCATTTTAAGTTCCGTGGCACTTCAGAGGTTTAATTACAAATAAACATATACCTGATCTGAAGATCTTACAGCATGTATTGTCACATGCTTTGGTTAATTTCCATTTAAGTTTTTTTCATTGCAGTAATGTTACTGTAACTAATAAAATTTTCATAACACATAGAAGATGGGAAGAACTGTATGTTGCGACATAAAATCACCAAAAGAATAAGATGGTAGGGAGCAGTCTGAGTCAGTATGACAATATCTGATACAAACCTTAAATTAATATTCCCCAGGCAAGGTTTTAGAGAGGTTATTTTGAGGTAGTTTTTCAAACTGATGGAGCTATGAACAGCAAAACAGTGTGGGCAGACTTAAGATACTGTTACTTAAGAGATTACCAGACATCTGTCATAGTGGTTCCACGAACAAGCCTGGAGTGACTAGATTTTTATAAAATGCTGTGCAAAGATCCTCCTGTTCTCTCACTCCTATCTCCATCGTAGTCTGTAATTAGCTCTACTCAAGACCGTTGATGTGATCTGAGCAGAGCACTTTGAGGAAAGTGAAGAATTTAGTTAATGAATGTAATTGTGGTCTGAAATGCACTCTATTAATGCTGTTCTTTTTTTTTTTTTCTTTTTTAAATGGAAACTCATCTGTGCATCTCAACAAAAGTAATAGGACTTCCCTGAACGTTCAGTGGGAAGTTGTTAAGGTTAGTTAGGCGGCTGACTATTTTAAACTGGTGTATTTAGCTTGGCGAATCCAATTGAACATTTTGCTAGTACCTCTGTGTTTTTGCACTGAATTCTGCTGCATCTGCCTCCGCAGCACCAATTTCTCTGGAATTTGGAGTGTACATCACTGAAATTCCAGAGAAATCAGTAACCTTCTTTGGAAGACAGTTTAGGCTATTGTTTTTCTCTAGAACCATAGAGCATTTAAATTTGGCTTCATAAAGAGGTATTAGTGTGCTTATGAAAAGTTTTCCCTCTAATGTTCTGCATATTTGAGAGATATTAGCCTTCCCCTCCTGTTTCTTTTATAATGCCACCTCCAACTTCGAAACTTGCTTTCTTGTAGAGTCTCAGGTCTCCAGACATAAGGAGGCCTTTTCTGGGAGTTTGATAGTTAAATTATGCTTTTAATTTGGTGGGATTTTTTCTCCTGCTAATACCAGCTGTCTTTTAAAAGATAGAGATAGTTCATATACAATTATAATGCCAATGTGCATTGAGACTATGCATACTCTGAGTTGTGTGGTCCCTTCCTTGTTGTGTTATCAGTTGAGGGCAATTAGTAGAGCGTTTGGAAATTGTGTGCCTGATCTTCCACAGTCTTCCCAGTAAAGAGGAAATGACCACTTCTTAAAAACTGAAATGAGGCACAGAATCCTTGTCTTGATGAGATCTGAGCTCTTTGGAGCTTCCTCTATCGTACCCACTTCAGAGGGCTGTTGTAGCGGTAAGGAAGAGCAGTTGCCAATAGCTGAGTTCAGCTGCTTCCGATGATGAAAGGAATCTGGGCGACCACCTCTTTACACTACAGTCACTGGTCAAATAGGAACATTCACAGCAGAGTTTTATAAGCATTACTGTTGCCTACCCATGTTACTGATGTCTCGGGATGAAGAGCATATGTCGCCAAATCTTGTCTTGTTGGCCATCAGTTTGGGATTTGCTGAGAGCCAAGTGCTCCATTCCCTGTCCTGAGCCTTGTGGCCCTCCACTGCTCAGGTAGTACTTTGTTGCTATTAGTTCTCAGCTTACTATCTCCTTGGTGATAAGGTGTTGGTTGTAATGCGGTGTTTAGCGGTGTACGATTGCATCTCAGTCTTGCTATTCAGGAGATTGTGCCGTCTACTTTTACTGCTTTTGTTCCTGCCTTACTGACCATCTCCATGTGCCTTGTCTGGAAGCCACCCGAATTCTGTGTTCCTTTAGAGCCTTAGGTGGCTTTATTCTCCTGTCCTTTCATGCTTTCAGTCCATTTTGTGAACAGGGAGGTTTCATAAAGGAAGCTTAATCTTGCAGTTTCTTTAAACCACTTATACAGAATCAAATTCTTAGTCCAATGAGGTGATTTGTTTGAGAAGACTGGGAGTTAGGTCTTGATTTTTACAGCTAGAGCGCTCCTCACTGCATCAAGAAAAGGGAAACAGCTTCCTGCCAATCATGTTATGTGTGACATTAATAACATGGTGGTTTCCTAGTCTTGTAAAAAATACTTTCAAAAATTTATTTGTATAGGTGAGATGTTAAGATGCTGTTGTTACTTTTTCTAATCTTAATCTCTTGGAGGGAAATTCTTGCTGTTAGAACAATAAGAAATTAGGTGGATTAGGTAAGTGGTCAGTACCAGCTCATAGAGGAGAAAACCTAAGGCGAGAGAAAGGGCAAAGGCATCCAAGAAGACTTCAATGCCTTGGATAGAGGCACACAGAACTACCAATGGGGTATTTAAAAGCAGAAGTTCAGAGTAAAAAAAAAATAAATATGCATATCCTTACATTCCGAGCAGTTTCAGCAAATTGTGGAGTTTAGCTCTTGCCAAATATTTTTATTTTTTTTTAATAAGAGAGTCAGCTCTCAGTTTCCAAGCCCCTCGAGGAGGGGGAAGATGGCTTGCCAGCCAGATTGTTAGTTCATCTTATTCTTCCAGTCCGCACTCATGATTTTAGCAGATGTGGGAGGCAAGCTGGATTTCAAGGGCATCAAGATTTAAACATTAGCTGTCGCAAGCTTTTGTGTCAAGAGCTATGGAACCTTAACTAATGAAACAGCAGGACATCTAAACATACAGGTGTTTTCTTGTTTTGTAGCATTAACTTAGTAATACCCTTCTTACTTACTATGTGCCTGCGAGTGTTTTGGATGTTGCATGGAAAATGCATAACTAGTTGCATCCTACAGCTTAGAGGACTTCTGGAGACTTGACAAGCCAGGGAGGATAGTATGTGTGTATACGTATATATATGAAAGAGAAAAGGACATGAATTAGAAATGTTGGGGTCTAACATCATAATGGGTCATACGATTCTTTAATGATTGCTTGGCTGAGATGGTTTATGCTGGTCTGAACTCTAACATTGTGTTCCAGTTTGCCCTTACATGCATATATGACTAGACCAGGAGTTCTTAGTGTGTATTAGATGTGCCACTAGTAATGTTATTCAAAACAGTATGCTTCAGAAGCTCTTAAACAAAAGCCACCACCAAAAAACTACTTTAATTTTGAACAACAGATGTGATCTTGTCTCAGAAAAGCCTGAGAGAAAAGCAAACAAACAAAACCCCAACATTCTCCTGGTTGCTGTCAGCTATCATAATGAAGAGTGCTTGCTTGTTGACTGTCCAGCATGGTTGTTTTATTGAGAGATGTCTGCTGCCTGATGGCTGTGCGGATGGATGCTCAATTTTCATCTGCAGCACAGCTGTCTGGCTTTGTGTCAGGCCTGGCTTTGGGATGACTGCAGTTGTGATGGGGATTTGGTGTAGAAAGAGGGAGGCTGTGCTTGTGAAAGGGGTTTAAACACTCCCCTACACAGTGCAGTGTAGGTTTTCAGCTCCATTTGCTGTCACTGTAGTAAATCCATTTCTGATTATGTGCTAAGGCCAGGCAGATTAACTGCCAAGTTGAACTTGCGAAGTTGCGTGTGTGTGTTGCCAGAGTTCCTCGTGCTGAAAAAGGCAAATCTACGTAACCTGTAGGTTCAGAACAGCTGAAAATTCATCCTAAGGTTGTTGCTTTTGATGTCTGTTTAAAGGGTGAAAAAAAGGTTTGCTTTTGATCACCATGTTTAAAGGTTGCTGTCCCAGCAGCATAATAAATGAGAATTGGATCTGGGAATTACTTTCAGTAAAAGACAGTATTCTTCCAGATGCTTTTTAATTGAATTGTCCTGTGAAAATGGACTCAACTTTGAATTCAATAACGTGCAGTTCAGGATCTTAGGGCTGAAAAAGAGAGAGGAATGCAACAGATGCTGCATAGTTTTGATACTTCTGATGTCTGATGATACTGATATCTCTAAGCTTGTGTTCTCTCTTCTGATTCACTATATAAACAAGTACAGCACGAACCTCAATGTATAACCTTGACACATCACTGGATCTTTGCTTTGTAGTTCATGAGTAGTTTGTCCAAATTGCAAGTACTGCATATTGGGAAACAGATAAAGTATTTGCATCAATAAAACATTTCATTTTCTTTGAGGAGAAACTGTATTTTGTGCTTTGAATTTTTTATTTTTACGAAACGGCCTTAGTTCTTGTTTCATTGTAATCTATCTGAGAATTACCTAGAACCTCACATTTAAATTTGACAGGCTAATAAGTCAAAACTATTGATGCAGATCAGCCATGAACCAAAATACATCAGAACAGTGTTTTATTTTCACAGGATTTCCAATGTGGCCCTGCCTTGAACGTGAGGTTGGACTGGTTGACCTTCGGAGGTCCCTTCCAACCCGAATTATTCTGTGATTCTGTTGTTTGTTGTAAAGTAGGCTACTACAGAAAACGTAAGGCTCAGCAGTATTACCTATGGAACAATCCATATGGCCCAAAGGCTTTACAAACATACTCAAGGAATAGACTACTGACAGTATGAAATGTTTTGGTAACCTGCTTTCATCTTTATGGCCATTTTTCTGCTGTGTGCTAGATGTTCTTTCTGTATGTCATCAGGAATACGTGCTGATTGCATATCTAGTCACACACCTCAATGGAGAGACACTGAATTCTGTTACTGGCAGCTGTCTGCAGGTCTTGTCATGTTACTGGATGGTGACCCAGAAATGGTCTGGGGATTGAGGCATCACTGGGCATATGTTAATGGGAAGGCTGCAAAGCTTGAGTGACTCCGTAAGAGGTTGTTTGGCCTGTCCAGGATGGAAGATTGAGCATCAAAGAGTAATAATGATATCTGACGGATTGATTCTGATGCATTGTCTAAAATCAGTCTTCTAGATTAATGGTCATAATCAAACATTTTACTCTAAGGAAACTTAAAATAAGCCCAGTACTATTAATTTTAAACCTTTTCAGGGCTAAAATAAAGCATGCATAAAAAGGAGATACTTATTTATGTTATTTCAGTCAATCACTTCTACTTATTTTGTTAATTGGTCAGGTTTGGGAACTGCTGTTCCGATTACATGCCCTTGTGGATCTTTCTGATAAGTGAGTTGTATGTGTGTCCATATGTTTTATTTTTCTGGACATATTAATTCTTATCTGATGATTCAGTACGTGGGTTGCAATTTCCCTCTAGCTGCCGTATTCTAGTTGAACATACTCCGTATGTAGCAGAAAAACAGCCAAGTGTGGAAAGAAGGGGTTGGGCTTCTTATTTCTGATTATGAAGAGGAATGGAGGCTGGATGACAACAGCTTTTCCTGCTCCAAATGTTTATCTGAATAAACCGTGGGAAGTTAAGGTTTTGTAAAAAAACAGAGCAAGGGCTAAAGAAGAACTAGAAATTGGCTACTAGGGATTGGATGTTCTTTGAGAAACTCAATTTTACAAAGAAGTTGACTGTCAAGTTAACAAGGGCCAGCAAGCAGAACTGTTTTATGATTCGTAAATAACGCTTTGCCCCAGGGACAGAAAAGAAGTGTATTTGAGGCCAGTGCCTGGAAGAAGGCTGGCCTTGGGATGAATTCATTGAAACGGTTCTGTCCTTGCTGTTCCAAAGTGCAGCTCATGCTGAGAGGGACTGTTAAATTTCTCATTAAAAAATGCTTGTTGAAAATGAGGTCTATTCTGTATGTTGTCACAGTGCCTTTCTGATCTGTAATAAATCACATAAACTGTGTTTCAGCCAGTATGCGGAGATAAGAGAATACACTGGTGCATCTTCTCGTGTCTGTACTGTCATTGTGTGTGCCAGGAAAAACAGCCCCAAACTATGAATATACAGGGAGTAAATAGTTTAAGAGAAATGGCCTCTTTTGAAATGGGGTGATGTCAGCCTGGTAAGTAAACGGTTAACTGCAATGTCCCAATATAGCCATATGAAGGATAATGTTCAAATTGTAATTTTCTTTGTTTTGGAAATGAGGCTTGCAGTGATACATCTGCAGTCATTACTGGCTTACCTATCCCTGGTGTTTTGTAATTCCTTCTCTGTTTCTACAGCTAGACTTATTTTTACTCACCAGAGCTTTTAACTAATGATCACTGTTCTTTACCATTCTATTCCTCTTCCCATCCTTTCTTTGGAGGGAAGCGCTATTATGATTTTAATAAGATTTTTGTATTCAGTTGATCTTTGGGTTCCGCTTCTGCTACTACTGAATTACTTGCTATTGAGAAAACATGTTTTTGTAACTTTAGCTTCAGCTTAGTACATCTGACCAGAGCAGGTCAGAGGTAACTGAGGAACGGTCTCGTGTTCTGAACACAGCCGAATGCTATTATGTTCCATGGCAAAAAAGGCGGGGATTTGTTTGGACCATTTACAGATGGTTTGTTTTGCTGGAGAATGGCTTGGTTCAAGGTAGAGTGTCAAGTTAAACTTCATATAATAATAGAGTTAGAAGACCTAGCGTTCTAAAGTAGCAGTTTGAGAGCTAGAGAATTCAAAGAAAATCTGTTGTGATTTTTTTTTTTTTTGAGAGAGAGAGCCTGGAAAAGAGGCTCCTCAGGCCTCGCTTCAGAGGGAGATTTGAGGTAAACTTGTGTCCTTTTACATTTCGACCAAAAAATGTGCAATGCGTCTGGGAATTCTACCTTGGCCAAGGAATGTGGAATTTTCTCTGGTCACTGAGGAAAAGCACAATGGCATACTTAAGAGGGGAAAAGGAAACAACCTTTCTTTCCCCTCTTATGTGGTTCTCTCTCTCTTACCATGGCAGAGCAGTGTGAAGAACATACTTTTTTGAATGGAAGAGAAAAAGTGTCTTCTAAAACTATGCTTATGCAAAATTACAAGGTAGGTTTTTTCCCAAATGTGAATTATGTACCAGCACGTAAAGAGTATGGGGCTTCTGTTGCCATGGCATATTTCACACCATTTACACTGATGTTCAAAAGAAACAAAACTGTCACAGTCCATAATTCATTTAATATGCTATAACCAAATTACTAACATGTGCTAGAGAAAAATTGTAGGGTTTTTTGTGTCTTATTTAGCCAAGTTCTGCATGCATTAGAAAAATAGGTATATTCATTCCTGAATAATGCTGGGATTACTATGATTGTCTGATCAGAGAGACTACTTTCAGTAAAGAATTGAATTTCAGCTACAGGGGTCTCACTAAGATGTGAAGAGGCAAGGAAAAACAGCTGTAAAAATGATGACCATGAATTTACATAAATAAAAATTTGTTTTCATTTGAATGCTCAGGGTGATATTACAATGCGGACTTGGGTCCGCAGAAGATCTGGTTTTACTTCTGAATTCTGGCACTGAGAGGAGACACACGGCTTCTCTGTGCCTCTGTTTCCCTATCTCTAAAATGAGGAGGGTGGTTGTCCTGGGAGTTTAAGAACTATATTACAGTAATGATTAGCTGTTACGGTCTTCTGTGGCTGAGCCTGGAGGGTCCTTAGTTCAAGTCTCCTGTCAGGACCTTGGGCTGCTGAGCTTCAGACTTCTCTCAGTCAGCTCTAGACATTGTAGACCATACATACAAACAGTTATTAATTTGGCTTTTGTGTTCAAACCTTCTGTTTAATTTCAATTAACTTAATTTTAATTAATTGAATTTAAACGCCTCGGTCTCCGCGGTGTCCCTGCGAGATCTGGTTGCCGTGTGTGGAGAGCCGGGGCAGTGTCTCCACCAAGACGGCTTTGTGGTGAAATGGATTGGAAAGTCCAAGGCCCTTCGTCTGCGGAGCAGACGGGGCTCTGTTTACCCACCGTAGCAGCGCTAACCGGCATCTGCGTTGGTATTAAAGGAATATATTAAATACCCAGTGAAAATAGGCTAGTCTGCGATTCGCAGAAGGTCTTCAGCTGGCTAAAGCAAGCACTAGTTGAGAAGGGAGTAAATAAAGCATTTGCAGGCAACATGCTGTCACAACCTTTCCCCTCCTCCCATACCCCCTCTTTTTTTTTTTTTTTTTTTTATTTGGCCATATGTTTTAGTAGTCTAAGTGTGTGTCAGTGGTAATCCAGGCTCCACGCTTTTAAAGGATGATTACCCAGTTTGTTGCTGAAGTGAGACTTTTTCTTCCCCATTTAATTTTTGTGAGGGTCATAATTGTAAACCTTTTTTTAAAAAAAACCAGAAAATTATTGCAGATTACTCTTTGTATGACTAAATTTAACTACATCTCATTTTGCAGCCTGCCAGCCTGTTTGTATGATAGGGGGTCCAACAAACCTGTTTTGTTCTCTGGATGCTAATCTGAATTTCAGAGCCTCTGTCCTTCATCCCTCCTCATTTCCCCCCTCCCCCTGCTTTCCACAGACAGTCACATCGGGTCTCTCTCCCCACCTCCATCCCCCTTCTCTCCTTCTTTCCCTCCCTGCCCCAGCAGAACAGTAAGTGTTGATTATCTTTTCATCCCTTACACCGAATAGCTGATTCTGACTTAGGGTGGTTGATGTACTAGAGAATTAATGCTCTGAATATTCAAGTGATTTGTAAGTCTGCTGGTCTGTACGTTACATTAAAATACCATGGCTCTTTTGGGGGATTTAATTTTACATATTTTTATGGGTTGAAGCAGGTACAGGGTTTTATGATGACTTTTAAAAAAAGGTCACCTCTCTTGTAAGGGTGTGAACAGGGTCATGTCGGTTTTATATAAAACAACTGCCTGGAATTGTCCTCCTTGGGGAGTAATTTCTCAGGTCTCCGGTAAACCTTGGCCAAACATGGATGGGCTACTAACCAGCATGGAACCCCTGCCTGGAACCCACCTTCACGGTAGCTCTCATGACGTGGTTACAGTTAGCCACCTTTCCTAATAAAAGGAAAAGTGGCTAGTGGGCACGCAGAAATGCGTTGACATTGAACAGAGTAAACCCTCATACCTGTTACTTAAAAAATAAACAGACCCACAAACACACTGGCCTAGTAGATTGAAATGTATGTGTGTCAGGGAGGAGGGGAATAACACATAGGAAAAGATTTATGCCTTCCTTTGGGCTGTTGCTTGGTAACAGAAAATGCCTCTTAAGCCTATTTTTGGAGAGGGGAGGGGTGAAACTTGATTCAGTGACCATCTGTCCCGAGCTGGTTGATTTCCTGTTGAGCTCCCCTTTGTTTCTGTCAAACAATTGATTGTTACCCTTTACAAATAAGAATACTGTTGGTGACATTGCCCTGAATCAGCAGGTTGGCTTGTGGCAACCATGAAACAAACCTATTAATTTTAATTTATCTATATGGTTTTTTTAATGTTTAGTGGGTTTTGGTTCTTCTGAAGCCACTAACTGTGGTTTTGCTGGGCTTTATTTACTGGTATTGGGATTTTTGTTTTGGGGTGGTTTTTTTGTTTTTTTTTTTTCCTCTTGGTGAATGCCCATCAGTACAGTATGCAAATGTAATAGATGTAATTGAAATATTTTTTTTAAAGAGGATGTAATAACGTCCTTTTTAGTCTGAAATTGTTGGGAAAAAGCAGCTATGGTTTTGGGCACATTAAGCCTTCTGGCGGTGGGGGGGAGCAGAAGTTAATTGAAGTCACCGTTAAAGAAATCCCCACTGTTTCTGTGAAAACAAAACCCAGATTCTTAATTGCAAATTGAATATTTGCAATTGTTCTTGCTTAATTGTCAGAAAATCATTCTCTGTTTGAGTACTTCGTGATGTTTGCTTAGTAGTAGGGTGCTGGGTAGATTTGAACTCCGATTAGATTGTTTTTAAGTCATCTGCTTTATTTATATTGCAGAAGCCTATATTTTTCTTTTAGTTTTATGCATGCAGGGTACAAGGTGCATGCACATGCAAATATGGCCGTGTCCTCTGTCATTTGTTAAGCTGCCATTTATTAAGCGTTGCAATACTATTTCCGTCCCTGCCCTGAATTTCAGCATTCAGAGAAGAGGTTCATAGTTCCAGGTATCTGCTGAGAAAAAGTAAGAGGTGTGGTATGTAGAGGAGACGAGTAATACCTGCAAAAAGAGTGAGAACTCCCTCAGTGCAATGGGACGATGATAGTCACTGTTATTTGCTTCAGTCAGTGAAACTCTTCCCTGGAGTATTTCCATGATGTTGTGTTACAGAAGAGGGCGAGAAGGGAAGAGTTTCAGTACAAATGTCTTCACACCTTACAGGTCTCTGTTTATTTGAGTTTAGCCTACTTATCACTCAGTAGATGATACTTGGAGGTAATTCCCAAAAGTGACTTCACAGAGCAGAAGGTGTTAGAAAAGTTAATTTCCCTTTCTCTTCTATTTTTCCCACGTGCTCTTCAGGTTGCTTTCCACAGGTAGAAGAGCTGTAGTCTGCAGCTTTTCAGCATGGTCCTGGATGTATGTCAGATTCAGCTCTTTTTGAAGCTGGTGGCAAGGTGCCTACTGAACACTGATACAGTGGATGTTGGGTCAGGCATACTTGTGAGATTTTCTTTCTTTCTTTCTTTCTTTTTAAGGTTGCATGTGGTAATTAAAAATCTGTCATTTGGAGTCATAAGGAAAGTTCATATCAAACCATGTGAATGAGCCCATGTGACAGCACTGTGGCTTGCTGGTCAGTTTGCCGTTGCATCCTCCTCGTGGGTTGCCCGTTTCCTCACCTCGCCCTCATCCTTTCCCCCTATTCTGCTGTTGTTTGCTTGGCATACGCTGGGATCTAGCAGAGGAACTGATCCACTTGGACAAAACCTTCTATTTCCAGGTTACTTTTTAGGTGGATCGATTCCTTGATCCAGTTTACCACTGAGTAACACGCTGAGCTTGGCCAGTGCAGTGGAACGTGTCCGGGTGGAAGCAATCAGTACTGAGTAGATTTTTTTTTTCTTTTTTAATCATTAAGGGCAAGTATACAGTGAAGTGTTTTTAAACATGCATCCTCTGTCAGGTACAGAAATCCTACTTTGGGATTAACTTGGAAATTTTGTAAACTGGATTGGTGTACAGACATCACTTCTGTAGAATTAATTGAACATGCCCGTGTGCTGCTTTTTGCCCTTTTTTTTGGTAGAAAGCGATAGGTACCACCAACATGCCTTTCAAATAATTTCAGTCTATCTTGAAATTACACTGAGATTAAAAAAAAAAATTATAGAACTAGTGCCAACTATGTTGATGTTTGGGGGCCAGGGAGTTTAAACTTGGCAGTGATGGAAGTGTTCTGAACTGTTTTGAGAACTGATTCAAGTTTTGTTTTGTTTTTTTTCTTCCTGCAGAACTGAGTTTCTGCAAGGAAAAAAATAAGACCTTGGGAATTTTATTTCAGGCTTGAAAAACTCTATTCTAGATATTTGGAACACAGTTTTGTCTCTGGCATAGAAAAATTGGTGAGTGGTTGTTCTGATGCAGATTTTCACTGTTCTCTTAAAAGAGTATGACTAAGCTGTATAGCTCAAATTGTAGCAAACTGACAAAAAGCCCAGTTCTCCCAGCATCTGGTGCGAGCAGTTGCATCCACGGCCTGGGCAGATGACAGAGCAGTTAGAATACAGGCCTGCACTTATCTTCGTGCTTTTTGGGTCGGGTCATGCTGCACTTCTCCCATTAAAACAGATCTGATGTGTCCTTTGTTCCCAGGTAAAAGCAGCTACAGATCTGCTAGTCTGAAGGCGCAGCACCTGTGGCTTACCTTACATACAGGAGGGCAGTAACTCTAGAAAGGGAAGTAGGTAGAAGACTGGCATCTGCTTGCATTCACCTTCTCCTGTTGCAACGATGGAATTATTTCTGTATATCTTTGTGTCTTTTCCTGAACGCAGTCAACCGGCCTCCGAGCAATGCTATTCAATGTCAGGGTGTTCTGCGGGGGTTGTCTTTTGGCAGGGGGAGCACAGAGGTAGGGTCAGGTTCAGCTGCTTTTCGGTACTGGGTGAGTTCATGTGTGCTCCTCACATATGTCATTGTTAGAGTGCCCCTATTGCAGCTCTGACTCACCCTCCATGTACGGAGCTGATAGCGGTGCTGTCCTTAATACAAGTTTGAGAAATCTTCCTTTCCCATGATCAAAAGGCCTGTTTGTGGGAGAGAGTTTGGACGCTGTAGCAATGACTTCCTGCTGTATGAAGAATGGTGCTATTCTTTCCTCCCAAGCCCCAAACCCGTGTGCATCAAAGGTGAAAGGGCCAAGGTTCCCTTATCCTAGGAAGGTATGTATGTCCATCAGTACCACTGATAGGCTTTCCAGAGAGGAAGCAACAAAACAAAGACTTTTAGGGAGCCTTTTGTTTCTGAGAAGTGGTTTTCTGATGAAGCTTAACTTTGGAAAGAAAAGCCACATGTCCTCGATGGAGATATGTAGCCAACATAGTCCATCATAGCCCCCTTCTGTGTTAGAAGTTATCCCCCAGGTAAAGGCTTGCCTTTAGAAGAGGTCCTGGCCTTGGACATGCTGGACCATGCTTATCCTCCCGTCTTTGCTTTTACATTGACTTGGCTGCTGTCTGGGTTGCTCCGCTTAGACCACTTCTGCCAGCTTTATTTCTTTTTAATTCTCTGAAAGTGCATTGTAGGAGAACAATCGTCATGATCAGTTCTGCCCTGTAGTCTTCTGGTCATCACATGCCTCTTGGGTGATAGCTGTGAGTGGTGGGACTACTTAGTAGTTGGCAGCGGTCTCCCTAAGAGGCTGAAATTTCTGGGACTGCTTGTAACTGCTGCTTTTGTCAGTTTTTCATCTTTTACAGTGAGGGAGTGGGATCCATGGAGAAGCTTCATGGGGGTTAGATGAAATCAACTGATTTAAGTTAACTTCAGTTGCTTTTCTACTTCTTAATGGTAGAGTCATTCTGGGAGGGAATCTGCCCTCTTCCTTGCTAGAGGAACCTTTTCAAGGGCTTGCCAAGCAGTAGTAAGCAAGCTGACCCTGCTCAAGGCTACGCGAGGCCAGGTGGAAACAGTGTGTGCGACACCAGTCTCAAAGTATGAAGCAACATGTGATAGATTAGACAGAAGCTTGGAAAGAAATAGGCTTTCTGGTGATTTATGCAAACTTATAGCTGGCTTTAATAATATGATTCTGAAAATGATTCATATGCTAAAGAAATTAATTTAAATATTTTAGGAAGCTTTCTTTTTTTTTTCTTCTGAGAACTTAAGGTTTCCTCTGAAATCCTTTTCTCCTAAAATCTATTTTGTGATTGTGTTTGGTTTTCCTTGTTTCCTCAGAGAACTGAGTGACTGAAAAAAGGAGGGACTGATTGACCTAAAAATTGAACTTCTGAAGCCTAAGCTAATATCTCAAAACCTGAGATGTCCTTCCTCCTGCATATGGCTGGATAAAATGTGCTCTTTTATAACCTGCTGGCTCGTTGCTGTTGTGGATGTGCTTACCATTGTAGAGATGAGCCTGTTTCTGGACACCTGATTGCAGTCAGGAGTGGGGAATAGCAACTTCTTTCTATATATATCCACAAAATGTGTGAATGGATAATGCAAGAAGTGTTATTCCGTACATAATGACTAATTGGATTTAATTAAGATTATTTTTTTATTTAACTTGGAAGTTGCAGTTGCCTGGAGAAATACTGCTGGTTTGCCCCATGAGCAGGTGAACCAGTCTTGTAAAATGGACTTTGAGGGTGTAACTTTGGTATTTGTTAATGATGTTTAACATGATCCTGACATTCATATAGTGCAGTGTAAAAAAAGAGAGTCTGCACTATTGCATGTAAAATGGGTGTTGCCACTGTGTGGTACTGCTTTATATATGTGTGTAAATGACTGCAGAAGATTGTAAATAAACGGAGGTAGTAGCTCTTACATGTATCAATGATATCCTGAAATGGCAATTCCTATGAGTGGAACAGAAATACGTTATCAGTTGGAAGAGTGAATGTAAGGCAAGGTAAGACCAGTATCTCTGAACTCGTCTCTTTGATGCAAAGACTTTTGTCATCACATGATGAGCAAGTAGGCCACAATTTCTACTTCTTTTTTTTGTTTTCCTACTGAGCAATAATATGTTCCTTCCCCTCTCTTTTTCTCGCTCTCCAACACTACTATGCTTTATCACTGTATCTAGGATGTTGATCGGGCTTTTAGAGAAAACTTAGTTCTGATTAATAGGCAGATGTTTTGGTTGGCTGTGTTGCTGTGCATTTGTAATTTGTAGTTGACTGTAGAATTCGTGGGTGCGGAGAGTAGCTGACTTTCTCTAGCTTTCTGAACAGACCTGGTTTGTACTTGGGGGGAGGAAACTGGATGTAAAGCTGTATGTGTAAAGTTCAAGGAGCATTTAGGTGTTTCTAGGGGTTGGGTCTAACATAATCCAGATGGTTGAGTTTCTTGCTCATTTTTACAGTGCTTTTGCCTGGAGCTTTTTTTTTTTTCAGATTGTTTTCCCAAGTGACCAGATAGCAGCAAAGAGCAAGGGGATGGACCTGGAATTAAGCCGGCTAAAGCCAGCGGTTGAGAGATCTTTGTTCTGTTCTGTCTTGCCCACAAGCTTCCCAACAGACCTCGGTGGGGGTGGGGACATGGATCTCAATTCTTTATCTTCTTGATTTTCTTTTCCCCCCTCCATGAGTAAAATGGAAATATAGTGTTACTTAAATGAGCAGCTAAATTCTTCTTAGTGTTGGTGTTGAATTGACGTACCCTGTAAAGCCCATAAATAAACTCTGGGATTACGGAAATGTCCTGCGTGGGTATGTTGGCTTTTTATTTTTCTTGCAGTCCACTTGTTTAAAGTGAATTATCTTTTAAGTCCCAGGAAAGTGGCTCTTCATTTTACTCTTGGAATGTGACTTATTAGTGATATGCAGAGGGGTCAGTGGTATAAATAATGCTCGTTTCGAGGCTTGTTGGGTGCAAAGGGGGGTGTGTGTCTCACAGTGAAGAGAGCTGTTTTGTTTGGTGTGGCTAATCAGGAGTAAGGCTGGAATTGCTCATAGCTGTCATTCAGGTTTTGTTTCAAAGTCCAAGGACCTACTGGGAAAAACAAAAAGCTAATGAAAGCTGACTGTATTTCAGCCCAAACCCTGTGGAATCCAAAATGATGTCCTGACACTCCGCGTATTCTTATTCTCCGGCATTCCCATGGTTACTAAGGTAACAGGTTTTTAGGGGCTTTACATCTTCATTGTCAAGTATTTGCTACACTTATTGTTGCTGTTTGCAGATTAGGGCAATTTAAACAATGCCTTTTGAAATGGGGACCAAAAAATACAAAAAGAAATATAGTAGAAATAGATGTAATGAATCAATTACCCTCTCTTGTTTAAATTTTCAGTGCTACTTCTCAGAAGCTACACACAAAATCTCACATTGGTTTAGTGTAGGGATTTTAGGCATGGAGAAATGCCTTTTTTAAGGTGTGTTCATTACAGGACTCTTTGAATACAGATGTGAAGAGTACCACGTGTGACTTAGTGCCTTTTCGAACCAACAGAGTTGTGAAGAAACTTAAATTCATATTTGCATCAGGGTGTTGCTTCTCCTCTTATAATACATCTAAGACAGTTACCTCAATCTTGTAAACGGTGTTACTTTTGCATTAACTGCATCTGTGAAATCATACTTTAAAAATTAAGCAGCTGGGGAAAAATAGGAAAATACTTTTTCTAAAAATGTTTAACTACATGCAGAACCTTGTAGCCAAACATTCTTTATTGATGCTTCTCTGTGTCCATTTAGCTCAGGCAGAAATATGCTTGTTCACATCTTCCCTGGAAAACTGGATTGTGGAGGAGATGGCCAGGCTTGTAAGCATATCTGCAGGATGATGACTTTTTAAGTTGATTTAGTTTCTGCTACATTCTTGAAAGTTTGTGGATTGCTGTAGCAAGCATCTTCTGCATCTGTGGTAGAAGAGCTGTTTTTTAAAAACTTGGTGCAAATGTTGACTTTTGAAACTAGCGAGAGCTTTATATCACACGGATTTGTGGGTTGACTGTTAGATGAGTAAATTTAAGCTTCTTGGGTCATAGTTTTCTTTCCATAAAATATAGATAATGCCCAGATACGAGTTTAGAAGGAAAACTGTAGATCTCAAACTGTGCGTATAAAGTGCTACGGGAGGTTTTGATGCTGTATATATAAGATTACATGCTCAGATCATGACATGCAAAAGATAAGGTTGGAACTCCTATTCATGATTTCCCAGTGTTTCAGTTAAGGTACATCTTAATTTTTATTGCTATTAAACTATTAAAACTAATCATACATGTGCTTTAATTAAAAAACATAAAATTCACTCCACTCATACGCAGACACATAGTGCTATGATTGTATATTTATAACATAGTTGAAATAATTGCTACTTTTGTACAAAGGATGAAGTTTAAGTCTTTATTGTTTCATTGGTGTTTTTCACTATGGTTTCTTTTCTCCGCTCCTTTTGCCTCCTAAACGGTTTTTTGCTCTTTGCCTGCTGCAGTTTAAAGCATTTAAAGCATCAGAGTTTGTTAGCACCTTGCTGTAGAGCTGCTTATGGCTGATGTTGCTAGAAAGATAGTGTGAACAGAGTTGGAAGAGGCAGGGGAAACTCTAACGCTGTTGTTAAAGCTCTTTTTTAGATTAAAAAATATTACTTCAAACATATTAAATCATTTGCATTTCTGATCTTTCTCATTGCTAGTAACTGAGTTTGCATCTTTTCATTTAACAAACAGAGCTGCTTATTATATATTAATATATGCAACCTGTGCTCATCTTTAATTCTGTAGCTAGCAGTAGCATTTCTCACCCTGCATAAAAGCCCTTGTTTAAACTAAGTTTTGTTAAAACAAAATCTCTTTTCAAACTGTATGACCTACATGCCAGAATTTCAGAATAAGTAATCCTACAAAGTAATTTTCTAGGAACAAGCAGCATTTTTCCTGTGACTGAAACAGTGTTTTTCATTTGCTGTCTCTTCTTCCTTTATAATAAAGCTGTGTCAGAGTAATCAGCTGAAAGATTAGAGTTGCTGCGAGACTGAATGTGTGAAGCGGGTTTGGGATTGAGTTTGGATGCAGTTTGTTTTGTAGCTTTCCATGCTGCCATCTCGGACATCGTAGCTGTTTTCATGCTGGCTGCTGTGCACGGTCTGAAGCAGAATGTATGCAGCTGAGATATGCTATATAATGAGTCCTTTTTGCCTCGCAGAACTGTTTCTAGTTGAGAAGAATCCTACCAGACTGGGGAAGATACAGGTACTGTTACACTCTGTGTCATTGACATGAGTCCGTTGCTGTATGTTCTGGAGCCCTTTATTGGGCAAACCCATGTGGTGGCACTAGTGGTGGGCGAGATCCCCATGCTGCTGAAATAAATCACCACCACCATCCATGCTGTCTTCATCTAGGCAAGACTCTCACTCTGAAATTATGCCCTTAGATTACATTTTTTATAAAGGCAGGTTGTATAAAACAACATTCTTGCTGCTCACTTGTGGCTAAATATAGTTCCTCTGGAAGCACGAGCTGGAGAGGGCCTGTTCAGTGTAGCTTTTTTACAGCTTTGCAGATGTTGCTGGCGGTGGCTTGTGCTTAGCTAGGCAAGAAGTAGTTACCCATGTTTAGTGACAACCGTCACTAACCCCAATATCAGCAAGAGGTAACTTTCTTGAGGTAGATGAGACTTAGGAGGCTATTGTGCAGATACTCTTAAGTAGGGAGCAGATTACCCCAGAAAAAGGGAGGTGACAGATGGGTGGCTGACACCAGAAGGGTGAACCCGAATGCAGACAGAATTATTCCCTGCAAGAAAGGACAGAAGGTGCTTGGCGTGCACCTCTCACAAATTATCATTTTGAAATGTTTGTAGGAAAGCCTTTGATTTGATTAGGTCATTTTCTTAATAGTTCTACACTTGCGGTTGTTATATTGCCCTGGACGAAGGTGTGATTTGACATCAAAAAGTCTGTGAACATTTAGCTTTTATAATAAGCTGTTTTATATTAAGAATTAAGTCTTTCTGGTAAATATAAAAAGCTGAATGAAGGAATGCATATGTATGTATGGAAATATGTGTACTTCCGTGAGATTCCAGAAAGAATAGTCATCTTCCTTCCATCTCATTTGAAGCTATGTACAGTGCGGAAGAGAAATAAGGTATGCAACTCAAAAATATTCATGCTGTGCACCATAGAATTAGAGTAGCTTATGAAAATCTTAATCTTTGTTTTCATGATTTTTTTTTTTTTAAACTTGCTTAAACCTGTTGTCACACTTGCAGGGCTTCTTTTACTTAAATTGCCTGAAAGTTTTACAACAAGAGGGGAAAACAAATTCTTTATACCTTGCAAAGCTTTTGAGATCCAAAGCTACTAGTATTCAACATGTGGCAGTTGTAAGCTTACTAGGAGCGCTTGTAAATTCCTTAGTTGGCAGGGGGGAGGGAAGTCACCAAAGTGTTAAGATTGTGAGGACAGACTTGAATGCAGAAGGATCCACAAGAACTTTGTTTGTTTGTTTGTTTTTTTAAAACCTGAAAATTCATACTGCTGTTCTACAAACTTGGAATAATAATTGAAAATTAATGTGGCAGGAGACTGTAGTAACCCCCTGTCAGAATTTTTCCATTCTGTAATAAATACCTTCATTCCCTGCTGGAGAAGGGGTGAACGTTCGCCCATCTCCGGTGCACAGAGCCCCTCAGAGGAGACCAGAGGGAGCCTTCACTGCAGGGAGTGGGGAGGATGTCTGGGTGCCTTGTGTATGCTCTGGCATTCCAAATATAACCAAATATAATAAACCATTTGTGTGGCCCTCAAGGGATCCTTGCACTTTGCGAATGAAAACCAACCTTCTTCCTTCCCTCTTCTGCTTCCCCATCCAGAAGGCAGGAGCAAGTCTTAAGCAAAAATGGATTATTTTTTTTAACCCATTTTTTTCTTCAGTTCTATCTCTTTTGGGTTTTTTAAGCAATTTTTTTATGCTTAACAGTAGACTTCATTTACTTTTTTTTTTGTTTGTTTAACAGTAACTTTATGTTCTAATCAAACTGAATTGCAATTGCTCATCAGGCAGAGGAAATAAATGGAGAACTGCGGAACTGGAAGCACAAAACTGTAATAGAATCAGAATTAGCAGCTGTTTCTTACTGCACCTCAGTGGGTACTTCAGGCTCGTGGGCTTAGATCAACATGTCCAGGCAGATATTGTTTGTTTCACATCTGGGAAATACAAGCTTACCTGATGGTTTGTAATACCTATTAAAAAAAGAAAATGTCTAGTAACAGAGCAAAACTAATTTTCATAAAATTGGTGAGTATAGAGAACCTGTGTTTAAGCAAATAAGGGTAGGTAAACAGTGAGTGTGGCCAGTTTAAATTAGGCTGACAAAAATACTGGCTTTACTTCTGGGGGAAAAAAAAAAAACAGGACGTAGGGGAAAAGAAGCAAATTTACCAATAATATGCTTCTTGAAAATATGTAAAGAGAAGCTGAGCAGTTAAAACTCCTTATTCCTTACGCCATCTTCATGGATTTTTATTGTTGTATGTGTAACCCTGTTTGGATTTTTCTAGAGAGAAAGTTGGTAGGTGTAAGGTAGAGGGGATCCCATGGCTGAGGCTGAACTGTGAGTTTAACCAGACCTCCCTGCAGCATGTGGGCACCCTGTTTGAGGGTACCCAGCACACTTCTTTACTGCTCTCTTACCGTGCCAGCAGCATGGGAGCCGCTGGGGCAGGTAGGGTCTTCTCTTGCTGTCCCTGCTCTCTTGTTTGGCATAAGGAGCTAGGCTTAGACTAAGGGTTTTGCTTGTTATGTGTGGTTCTGCCATGTACAGAAATTAAAGAATTGTTATCTGAGATGTCACTAGTTTTTATGAAATGTATGCCACTTTACTTTCTGGACAAAACGTAGTTGCCCAGACCCAGAATCTATACATTTACTTATGCTAACTGTCAATGCAGCAGTGCTGCCTCGGGCCTTGTATGCAAATGGTCCTGAAACATGGCATGAGAAAACATCTATTTATTATGTGGAAGTTACAGTCTGAACAAAAAAAACCCAACAATAACAGAAACCCTATTTTGCTTCACATAAATTCACAGCAAATCTTTTATGCAGTCAAGTGGAAGAGCTTTCCTTTATCTAGAAACCTACGGCTCGTGTTTAAAGCATGTGTATCCTTGCCATCCTAACTAATAGAGTATTTAATTTCAGAATTGCTATGTTAGAGAAGGCAAATGTTATGTATGTAGCAGGCATCTTGTAATATATTGCAGGTACCAGATAAGCTTCAGTAATATATATTTCATTAGGGCATGACACTGACTTTGACACAAAGTATTTTGGACCGGGAAATCCTGAGGACAGAATTCTTCACTTCTTCATGCTGCCCTGTTCTGCTCCTCAACTACATCTCTCTCGCACTTTAAAATGGTGCCAGTATCTTCAGTTAAGGTTCTCATTGCCTGGTTTATAAGCAATTACACACAATAACTGGCACTTCAGCCAGTCACCTTTGGAAAAAGAATGAGAAAGGATCGTTATACTGAAAATGGGTGTTTAAATAACCAACAAATGAAAAGCTGCCTATTTCTGTTAGAGATTTTTCTTTGCTGAGCTTCAGCTTTTGATTTCATTCCATATTAGATTGATGGGTTGGGTAGTGCCCGCAAGTATTCCAGGCATGGCTCTTGAAAGACACAATTTCCATTTCTGTTTATGAAAGTTGTAATAAACCGTATACCAGCATATTTAATACAGAGTCTAAGTGTGCTGGCTGAAGAGCTTGTTCTGCTTTTCTTTCCATATAGGAATTACTTGATTAGCCCATGTGGAACATTGCCTTTCTGTCAACTTTTTAGATTCCATTTTAAATGCCTTCTGAAGACTTCTCTTTCATGATAATCTTAAGAAAGGAGACTATCTGGTGGAAACCTTTCTCTTGAAAATAAGTGTTTTGGACAAACTGAGATATGTTAATGCAATCATAAGAAACTTATACTTTCAGATGAGGCATTAAGTAAGCACATGTTCTTCCCTTCAACACACTGATCAGTGATTAGATTCTAGGAGATTCTACTGGGTGCTTTGTGTGTGTTTTTAGAAATGTATGTGTAATATTTCTGTATGTATCTGTCTAGAGCTATGTAAGTAAGGGTGCCAATCTTGACTGAATTGAGAACAGAATTTTGCAACTTTGAGGTTTGTTGGTTTTGGTTTTTTTTTTGTTAAAAACATTGCTGTTGTTTTTTTTTAAATGGAAGATGTTTGAATGCCCTTATTTTTAGATGGCAGTCAGAGTATTTATTTCTTCCATGCCTCTTTAGATCTTTCAACAGTAAGATATTATCCTTCAGGGGGGTAGAGCATATTTACCTCAGTAAAATCCAGGTGTGGTTGAGCACCAGCGAAAACAAGTTCAAATGCCAAGTCTCTTGAATTGTGTTTGATTTATTTTATGCATAGTTTGGGTGTTAAAAAAAAAAAAATAATTGAAGTTAAACTTTGAGTTGACTTAGCTGTTTGCATTCTTACGCATTGTGTGCATTTCTGTAGTTGTCTCAAAAGTCTCTTTAAAGACTGAAAGTATGGGTAAAACCAACACAATGATTTAAATGCTGGAATGTTTAGCGTGCTCCTGGTTCAAACAAGGGAATAACTTTTGTTCTTTGTGGGTAAAACCAACCTAATGCTTTAGCAGAGATATAATTTCTAGAGAAACAGCCCACTATGAAACACATATGGATTAAAAATTTGCATAATCTGAAGCTGATCTAAATTCTAGTAAATTGCTGTTTGTGAGTCTTCAAAAGAACTATTCACATGAGAAAATGCTGTTTGCCTGAGCCGTTAGGCAGCCTAGCAATTTATTCCCATTGACAAAGATGACTAATAGAGGGACAGACATTGCAGGATCAAGCTGTAAACTTCATGCCTGGCACACTGGCAGCTCTTCAAAATGTCTTTTATTGACAAACAAGTAACCTTTTGCATTGTGTCTTGCAGCCTATCTTGAACAAAGATGGAATGAAATGTAAGAATGTTCTCTGGTTTTGGTGGAGTGGTTTTCTCTAATGGGAGAGCAGAACATAGAAATGATTCAGGAACCGTTTTGAGGCTGCGGGATTTTACTCATTTTATGTTCTTAAAGCGGCCTGTGCTAAACACCATTTGCTATCAGAAACAGTGATTGAATAAACAGGGGTTTCTCCTCAATAACAATGCATAAAGAAACCATTGATAATAAACAGTACAAACCCATTCTTTTGTTTCTCATCCTCTTTACTTCCTATGAGCTGACATCATGGAATTTCCATGCACAGCCCTTGTAACGAGGCAGTGTGGGGGCTCTGATAATCTGAGGAGCAGCTTTCCTTTTCACCCCGAACACGATTGGGCAGAGGCACGGGTTGCCTGGAGCGGCTGTGCAGTCTTCCTCCTCTGAGGTTTTCAAGGCTTGACTGGGCAAAACCATGAGCAGACAGGTCTGCTCTCACGGCTGACTCCACCGTCAGTAGGAGGTTGGAATAGAGACCTTCCGATGCCCATCTCTACCTGGATTATTCTGTGATTCTAAGAATAAGCAACAGTTAAATCTGGCCTAATTAAATGCAAATCTTCCAAAAGGCAGTTTCCCATATGGGTTCAACAAAAGCAAAATCCTGTACCATTATATTTGTCTTCACTGAACCAGTTAGTGTATGTGCTCCTACTTGAGCCACTTGCACTCTCAATTTGTCTATAAAATGTATATGAGGCAGCTCCATGGTAAATTGTGCCTGGAGGGTGTTGCTTCTCTTGCAGTTCTGCAAGCAATGGTCTTGGATCTTCAGCATAGTAATGCCAAAGTGGATTAGAGAGTTGAAATGACTCAGTCTTTCATCTGTGGAACAGTATTTCTGTGGATTGTGAGTGATCTTTGTAAAGTATTAAAGTTTTAGAAAAATCCTGAAAGAATGTCTGTATTATCGACATGGCAGCTCTTAAATCTGCGTGGAGAAACTATAGGCCGTGTAGTAGATTGAAAGTAAATTATTCATTGAGTAACCTATTCTTTGACACTTAGTGCTTGAATAGAAAAGTGATTATAACATGCCTCGCTTATTCAGACTGTCCAAACTGGATGTATCTAATGATCATTAAATAGGTAATTTTTGTAATATTTGCAGTAGCCTATGAATCTTTCTCATCATTAAGTATATGGAGTGCTACAGCCTATGGTTAGATAGATATTGGTGGAATACCCTTAAGGGAGAGAATTTGCTGTTTTTCAGCTCAGTAGTACTGTAGTAGTGTGAAACAAAGGCTGAACAAGTACAAAAGATTGGTTGCGGCTAACTTTGGTTTGTAGCAAGGGATACAGTGGAAACCAGCAGGCCAAAGGGGTTGTCTTCCATCTGTGCTGAAGATGCAAAGTCATGCTATCTAAAGGAAAAGAAAGATGACATTGCCCTTTAGCCTGGGTTTAATGTAGGTCAGTTGGGTCACCAGATGACATGACTTTAATGGCCAAACTGCTTTTAACAATTGCCTTGGGCAGTGTTTAATTTCACTGATCTTTGCCAGCCTTCAGGAGAAGAGAGAGGAAAAATCCACCTTATCTTCTGGTTTTCACACGGTGTGTGCTCTGCTGCTTCTGTGATCTTTTATGGCTGGTTGGTATAGAGCAACATGTGCCGATGTGATTATCCACATACGAGAAGTCATTTACTTCCAGATTGCTCACAACCCATCAGACCAGTTTGGTTTTTTTACCTCAGTTTTTTTGCTGCTGAGGATCTCAGGGGCTGAGCAGGCAGTTAGGTTATAGTCACATCATCTTTGTAATTGCTTGTAATTTGTTCCTTCTGAAAAAGAGTTAAAACTCATTTACTTAATTCTTTACGTAGGTATACGTATATATATCTGTATTTATATTTTGATGACTTAATCCTCTTTTGTACTGACATTTCTCCAACGAAACCTATTACCTGGTACACATTTTCTAGTATGGGTTGAAGATGCTGTATACTTAACATTGGTTTGTAATAAATTTCAGGCTGGTTTCACAAAAAGGTTTGTCAGCATTCTTGGACTGTTTGACTACCATATGCAGAATTTCTAGTCAGCTTAAGTTGACCTGTGATTTATTATCACTCTTTCACATGCAGTATTTTCCTTCTGGTTGCGAAGCACTGTAACAGAATGAATCACATCCCATAATAACATAAGAAGAAGGATAGAGCTGAATTCCGATAGTCCTACTTTTCTGTCCTGGTGATGGACTGGGATAATAGTACAGGGAATACAGAATATTCTCTTTCAGAAATTCCTCAGTATATATCCTAGAATGTTCATGTGTGTGTGTCTGTTTTGTACAGATGCTCCGAATGGACTGTTGCTCAGAAACAATGTCTTGAGGTTGCAATAGGGAGTGCTATTAACATGCTAGCTTAATGGTCCGTAATGGTGGTGGTGGTGGGGGGGGGACAACAAAGAAAAGCAAATGTTGAGAGTCATTAAGGGGGGGGGGAAGACCAAAGCAAAAAAAACCCCATGGTTCTGCCATGCACATGCATCTTTAGTGTATCTACATCTTGAAGGTCATGTACAGTTTGTCTCCTTCCTCTCTTCTCTGCAATAACAGACGGTAAAATCAGAAAAAAACAGAGAGAAAGCAATAAGGGTGATCAAAGGTGTAGAACAACTACTACTATGTAAGGATCCACTAAGTTGACTAGACTTCGGCCTGAGAGTAAGACAGCTGAGGTCCATAAAATACCGTGGGGCAGAAGGTGATAGCTGTTCATGTCTTCTGTAGAAAAAGAACTGAGCAGCATCAAATGAAACTAGCAGGGGCCATGCTGAATGCAAACAAAAGGTGATAACTGCAAGCGTGAGGTTGGTTGTGGCACTCCCATCTCAGGGCTCAGGCATGCTGAAAGCCTAGGTGGTTTCTAAAGCAGCTGGATAAATTTATGGTTGCTGTTAAATGAGCCTTCAGCTGCAGATCAGTGGAGGCTGGGAGAGTATTCTGGATAATTACTACTACAGGAATGTCACGAGGTTTGTGTTCTTCTCTGTGTATCTGCTGTTGACCACGAGGGAAGGCGGCTTTTGCTCTGATATGCCATGTCTTCTTTTTAGGTTGTTCTGACCACCCCATCATTCTTTTTCGGTTGTGTGGGTCACTGGGTTGGATGAGGTGGGGTGTGAAAAGTGTTCCAGGTCTGTTCTGTGCTCACAGCCTGTTTTCTGCAGGCAGTGAGCCAGACGATAGCAGCATAATACGGTTTTCTACGCCATGTTGGTTTTTTAGGTAATAAAACTATGCATTACAAGCAATTCCAGAAGTGCCAGAACTCAAAAAGCCTAGTTTCCTAAAGATTTGGATTTCCTGGTTGATAAACCCTGGTTTAAAAATGTTACCTGTATTTAAGATGTGATTAGGATCAGTCCCTCCAATGGTTTCTTTTTGTATTGTCTTTACTAGCAGCCAAGACACAGTCAAATGTCCCGACGAACTGGCTAGGTTTCTTCATGAATATTGAGGGGGCGAAATATCTTTCAGACATCTGTACCTCTGTCTAATTTGTATGGAGTTGTGGGTTTAAAAGATGCTTGACAGAAAACATGGTAACGTGAGCCACCTTTCCCTGAGAAACTAAGCGAAAACAAATAGTACAAAATAAATACAAATAGTAAAAATAAAATAAACCAAATAATCCTTCATCTTGCCCCAAAATAGTAATAATATAGTCCAAAAAAGTACCGGGAATATTAAAAATAGATTTATTTTAATCTTTCTAAAGTTTTAAGTGTAATACAGGTTCGCTTCAATATGCATGGCTGCGCGCAGGATCAGCGGGGTATGAGTGTGACATCCAATTTTTCTTACATTATTTAGTAACTGACCCACACGCTGTGTTCTTGCTGGTTGTTAACAGCATGTGAATTATGAGGCCAGAGAGGTCTTCCTCATGACAATGGCTAATGTTTGTAGAAATGCAAAGGTCATGATCATGACTACTTTTTTGTAATGCCAACTGGTTACCAGTGACAATTACTGAACTCGACAGATCTTAAAGGGTCAGTTTATTGACTTACCTTCCCTGCTTTGTGAGTGGTGATGGAATCGCTGCAACTGTCTGACTTCTGCGCTGTGCCAGTTTAAGCAAGTGGCCTTGGATAGTTTTTCTTCATATTTCCATGAAAAACAGGAGCACCTGGTTCACTAGCTTTATTTTTCTGTGAGGTGCTACCGGATTAGCAACATTATTACCATCTTTAAAAGAGAAAAACAAATCAACTTCTTAAAGCGTGTTTTGTGCTTTTGGGATAACTTTCTTTTCCTCCTAACCTGTAGTTTAAACTTCAGTGGAACAAAAATTGGTAGTTTTGTACTTCCAGACTGTATGTGTGAATTGATAACAGTAGTGTATTTTTGACAGATAAACTTATTTTTATCTAATTCAGATAAAGGTGTCTTGAGTTAAGCCTAGGCTGTTCAAACTCTTTATTCAGCTTTGGCTGACGGTATGTGAATGTATGTTTTGGGTTTTATTTGGGCATAATGTCTCTGTAGGAAACTGCAGCTGTAGGAAGCGTGGTCATGGGTTGTAGCTTTTCTCCCCCAGCTTGAGTGTTCAAAATCGCACGTCCGTGAACTTCGCATTGATTCTGAAGCAATTCCTCCATGGTGCAGTGGTCTTGCATCTCTGTGTGTGCATGCTGGACAGGGTGGGATTTTGAAAGTCTGCACTTCAGTGTGTTTTAGCCACGCCTTACAAAGATTAAAAATTGGAAATGGAGAAGAGAAAGACATTATTTGGCTCTTTGAAAACCATGATTTCCAGTTACTGCACTGGGTGATTTCTGGAGTAATAAACTACTAGGCTAGTATTTTGAGAGAGGGAGCGCAGGTCACACACACATCAGGAAGCTGAGTCACAGCTGGAGTGGATACAGCACTAGGAAATATCTTTCTTAATAGCCTGAGAAGACAAGAGGCATTAGATGACCTAACCTTTTTCATCTGAAATTTTTGCTCTTGTGACTTCGGTTTCCTAGTTGCCGCGACTAAGTGTGGAAGCTGTCTTTTTATTTTCTTCTATATAGGAAAGTTTCATCAGTGTAGAGCTGGTTAGTTCGAGCCTGCCTGAATCTGCAGCCTTCTCATGTGGATATGGTAGGTAAACTCAATTTTTATCAGCTGTCAAAACTGTTGACTTTTTTTTACTAAAAAGATAAGCTTTGCATTGCGATGAGAATCTTAGTCTCAAAAGAGACTGGAAATTACACAGTAAATGACTTTGTGTCATGATTTAGGCCAAATTGGCCAATGACGGATGACAGATGCTCTCCAAGGAGAGGAGGAGGAGAGGGGAAGAGATTTACGAGTTCAGAAGGAACTAAACTACTGTAATGAAATATTAATAATAAAACAAAAAGGAATAATAGCAAATTTTGTATAAACTTTGTCTTAAGTTAAAAGAGTTGGTCTAAAGCCAGTTGTATCAATGCAATAGCTGAGTGTAAGCATAAAAGTTCTTGTTTGAGTCCTCTTGGGAGCTGGGGGGAGTGGTGGCAAGATGAAGGTTAAAAGTCTTACTGAGGTTAAAATTGGCAGTGAAAGAAGAGTGACTTCTAGAAACAAATGAGGGGAAATAGCAAACTTTTTTTTTAAAAAGTAACTATAGGTGAAACCAGTAATGTAATCTGCTGAGATTTGTAAGTAGTTTCTGTTGCACAATTTAGTGTTCCAGTGCTTTACCAGGCTTCAGTCGTTTGTGTGAAACTTGGGCTTGCTGAAGTTGCAGACTACTCTGTCCTCTTATTCCAATCAATGTAGTCGGCAGTTTTTGGCATCAGGCGTACAGACGGAGCAATTGCTTCGTTTGCAGAAGGGAAAATATCAGAAAAACATTGTTCTTGCTTTTTTCTTTTTTTTTTTTTAACATCCTTGTGCTCTAATAACTTTGTGCTTGGCAGGAGTAGATTTAATCTTGAGTTTGCATCTTTGCTGTCCCTTTGGAAGTCAGCCAAAGCTATCCAAGTTAAAAGCCAAAACTTCTAGTTTATTCATGCTCAGAAACTTGCTAGTGCTGCACTGCTAAAATTCAGCCTCCCCTGGGACTCTGTTATAGCCCGTGGCTGTACAGCCTTTAATTGTACCCCTGGCCCTTACAAGCTGTCTGAAGGTCAGGCACTGAAACTCAGGAGATTTGTAGGGTTGGGTTTGTGCGTGTGTGAGACTGGTTGGATTTGGGCAATGTGCAGGTGGAAGCTACTTGACTTAGATGGTAAGGAAATGGAAATAATCATGGGGGGGAGAGTAAGCAAGGAAGCTGAGGAAGATAGGGGAACTTGGAGTGAAGGCTGTAGGGAAAAAAAAAAAGTGAGAAAGAGATTAGACTGGCTGTGCAAGGGTCTGAGGGCTTGGAAACTAAAGGGGAAACACATGCTACAAGAAATCAAGATTGGCTTGATGAGGAAAAACGGTATGGGAATCAATAAGAAATGGAAGTGAAGGGGCTGTTGAAGGCAAAGCTGGGAATGACACTGAGAATATGTTGGGAAGGAGCCTGAGAGCTGCTGAAGTGAGGGGAAAAAGATGTGATGAAACCAAGTCCCTCTGACAAATTCAGATGCAAACATGGGATCTGGTTTGAAAGTAGCCTTTGGATGATGGGAGGGAGCTGCTGGTCTGGGGTAAAATTTAGGACTGGGATGATGATCCTATGGGATGACTGGGATTGGCTAGTGAAAGGGACTGAGCTGGAGTTGGACAAACCAGTTGGGAGACGGAGGCGAGAGGGTTAGATCAGAATGATACGTTTCCACAGCAGTTCATGCACTGTAATGGCTAAAATGGAATCAAAAGGTTTTTTAAATTTGTTGTTCTTCTGCTGTCAGTAAATCTTTTAAATCTGTTGCCTGACAGTGTCTAGCCTCATTGCTGGTGGTCTGCATGGAGCATCATGACCTGAGGGGAGGAACTCCAAAGACCTTTGCCACTTCCATTTGCAAAGCGGATGTGGGAGAACTAAGCATCACAGCACTCTCACTGATCTGTAGGAATAGCGGCAGTGCTGCTTGACTTCTGCTTGTCTTCATGAAAAGAAACGATCAACCAGTTGCCCCTCTTCCCTCTATCTGGGGCTTAAATATCCCCACAAGTACTCTGTGATCACTGCCGTGGCTAGGACACTGGTGGGTTTGGCTTAGTGGTTGGGTCATGCTGCTGCTGGGATAGAAGCACGTCATGGTCAGGGTCAGGAAAACCCAAGGTCAGAGACCAAAGAAGTACAAATGCATTAATTTTGAGGGTAAGGCAGGGGTGTGGATGCCAGGCTGTGATGTGGAACATGGTAAGTGCTGGCATGGCAGAAGCGCATAGTCTGGTCTGAGGCAGAGGTGGGACTCAAACTTGGCACCAGAACACAGGAGCGCTGGGAAAGGAGCCTGGTGAAGCGGGAATGGTTGGGAATGAGTCCCCGGGTGTCAGAAAATAGAATCAGGGATTAAGACTAGAAATTGCAGCATAACACAAGGTTTTGGGAAAACTGGCAAGCTCCCAAAAACCTCCTGTAAAGACATGCCTATTGCTTTCTGTTTGCATGGATGAATTCGGGGCTGATGCCTGGGTGACCAGCAGGGTGGGGGACTCCTTTCAGTCATCCATAAAAAAAGGTTGAATCAAAGCATAGTTGTATAAGTGGAGATAACTGTTAGTGTTTGGGGTTTTTTCCTAACTTATTGCAGATGCCTAGCTTTCACTCTGTAAGGGGAGTGTGCTACAAATGTGTCCGGAATCTGTGGTGGTACCCTCGTGTTGTCCTGGGTATGGCAGGTACACTGGCACAGAGGGAAAAACAACATTGTTTCACTGAAATCGCATTCTGAGCTCTGATTTAACAAAGTTCAACGAAGAAGGTCCTGATAGCACTGTTAGGAGAGTAAAATAGGTTCTCTGCGAAACAAATAAGGCCCTAAATTATTACAATTATACACTCGACTATTTCAGAAAAGGAGAATTATTAACTTTTCATTGAGGAAAACAAGAAAGTGTGTGTGAAAGCTGGATTGAAATATTAAAAAAAGTAATTGGTGAGCTTTTATCTAGGTGAAACCAATCTCACTTATGAAGGCTAACTAGCCCCTCACTTCCATGACTGTAACAACATTAATTTGATCCTGTCTACTGGCAACAGAAAGTAGCTTAATAATTAGTGTGGAATGGGCTCATCTTGTGGGTGGTGGCACATAAAATGATACCAGGTATCACCGAGGGGAAAATTCATATCTAGGCATCTTGGCTGTCATATTTTTACCACTGCTAGCACAGTCAGTGGACCAGAGTCCTGGCTGGTAGATGCACCTGTGGCTCCAGTTTAGCCACGATGGAGTGAGTGTAGGATTTTGAATCTGGATTTCCATGGGACTTTGGCTCCAGCAAGTCAAGTGACTTGCACTGTCTTGTGCAAGGTGGAGCTCAGGAAGAACTAAGCTCAAAGACTTGTATAAATCAATACGGTTTTTGAGCTGTGGCAAATTCTGTTGAAATGTTCAGCGTTAATTCGTGGTGGATGTATGGAAGGGGAGAAAGTGGGAACAGAAGTAACTCAACATTTCTTTAGACTGTCCTAAGGTATAACGTAAGTCAGAGGATTTTCCCAGTGGTTTGCACCTTCTGTGATCCAAGGTCTAGTGTGCATAATAACTTTATTTTATTCGGTTTTCTATCCCTTAAGCTTAATTACTGTAATTGGGTTTTTGTTTGCCTGTTTTCTTTAATTTTGAGACACATACGAGGTGCTTTCTCGTGAAATAAGTTGTAGGAAAGCAAGGTGTTTTGGTGTAGGGTGAGACTACCTTAAAAATGTAATCTCTCGCTGGTATGTCAGACTGAATCTGAGAAGCATTTCTATGTTAAATACAGAAAAATCAATTGAAGGAATATTTGAAAATAAAACCATTTCTTCCTTTCTTTTCTCCTGCCTTGACCCAAGTCAAGTCGGTTGGTTGCCACAGTGTAGAAAGGTTCCATTGATTGTAAAATTTACTAAAATATTCAACATTACTTAGGAGAACTGACAATCCACAAACTTCTTAAGTATGAAGACATGTAGTTGGTGAGGCTCTAATTTGTTGTCCCCTCCCCCTAGCCCCGCTTTGGTTTACTAATAAGTCTGATTCTCTTGAAAATTTTCTTCCTTCCCCACCCAACAACTGCTTTAGAGCTGACAAAAGTAAGCTGTTTCCTAACCTTATCCTCTACCTACGGAGGTCATAAAAATTGCTAATGCAAACGCTGTTGCCTTCTGTTGTGTGATTCTAATAGGAAACGGATCACTGCAATTTATGGGGTACTTACCCTTTTCGGTACATGATGAATGGCTCACTTCAAATGATGTTTCCTCATTGATTTCCTACTATTTATCACCAGAAATGACAGAGCAGGAAGAATGGCGTTTAAACATGGAGTTGATTTTGAAGATGACATCTTTTCACTACAGTGTGAATTCATGGCAATATAGTGTTTGCTGTAGTAGAGGAGCAAAAGACATGAAGTCAGTTCTTTAACTTTAAATTGCTCTTCAGATTAGGTATCTCTAAACCCACTTTTTGTTACGCTGTATTAGCTTACTCTCCCGTTCTTTGGTAGGGAGAGTGTGGGGTTTACTCTGTGTAGGGTTTTCGTCATGCTCTGCCTATTTGTTGCCATGTTCTCGAAACAAATACATGTGATGTTTATCTGTTATTTGTCACTTTGTCTATGTTGTCAAGTTTTTTGGGATATGCACATTTCATTCATGGAAAAATCTATGTGCAAGTAAATTCTGTATGATATTTAGCAAGTGACTCTGAAATAATTGTATTTCGGTGGTCGGGTCTTCTTTTGCTACATGACGGTACCTGAAGAATTAGAAAAATCTCTCTTAACTTGCTCAGTTGGGCTCAATTGACTACAAAATGGAAACTGTCCCCTTAGTTCCTGCAATGTCCATACAGTCTCTTTCTCTGTGTGCTGCTATGTGGATCACTGGACAAGACCACATATAAGCAAGGTCAATCGGGGCAGATAACAATCCTTCGAAATATAGTCATTTTTAAATTGACTAGAGTAGAAAATGGAGACACTCCCTTGCCAAGTAGGATAGCTTGTTTCAATTTAGAAAGATAGTGCAGTTTTGCTGCTTATAAGACTGGCTTAAATTTCATTGACATAAGGTCTTTGAATACTTCAAACAGTTATAGTTCTGGAATAAATAAAACTGTTTCATCTTCTTTAAATGTTGGTGTTAAAACTTGTTTGCATTCTTCATTTTCAGAGTCCAATGTTAGCTTACTTGCTAGCAAAAATAAGGCTGTGTGGGTTAGAAAAAAGCATGGAGTTTCAAAAGTCACATTGATAGCTACTATTGCAATTAGGTTTACCGCTAAATGGATATAAACTGATATTTTTTTTAAATGCACTCTGTGAAACCATTGAGGTGAAACGTACATATTCTAGAGAACTTGCAATGTTGGTTTTTTTTAACTTTCACTATGTAATAGCACATCTGTCAATCATTTTCTTGCATTATTTATCTGCTTCTTGAGATTTGTGATTATAACTTTGCTCTTTTCTCTTTCTGTTATGTGCTTACAGACTGTTAGTTTCAAACCATGTTGCAAACAATGCAAGTGAGGAATAAAGTCTGCAGACATTCAAGTCTGTGCAGTTTCCAATTCTCTCTCTTTTTCTGAAAACTGGTTTGTGTAAATCTGAACAATCTATCAGGTTGCATGCAGATAACTATAAATATTTCATATTGTCTACTTCCATTGCTAAGCATTATAGAGTTGGTCTTCAAATATCTCTAGCATAAACATGCTGGATGTTGAATGAAAAAAAGGAAATGCTGTCATACCTCTCTGCTCATCTTTGCTCTGAAATGGGCTTCATCTAAAGCACAGATTCTTTCTGAACGAAAAAGCACTTTTCTGTAAAAACATCACTTCCACCTTTCCTTTCCAAAATTAGTATTATCAAGTGTTCCATGCTTGACTTCACCTGCTTTCTCCCATCCTGCTGCAGTTACTTTCAAAAGAATTCTGAGATTTGTGTGAGACACCTCACATAAAATGACAACAAAAAAATAGTTACCAGCCTTGCAGAACACTAGATCATATGTTTAATTCATTTACTGGGGTAAAAGTTGTCCTATAAAGGATTGCCTTAATTCCCATAGTGTTCAACTGGAGTGATCGTGGTTAGCAACTAATCTACGATCCCTTTGGAAGGGGATGTTAGTTGGGTGGACGCTGAGTGCTGGGTAATTGTGTGAAGAATAGCTGCAGCTTTAGATCAGTGTAATACTGGAACTCAACAGATCGTTGAAAACATACCTTCAAAACGAGGAAATATCCAACTTGTTAGAAGGCAAGGAATAAACTACATATTTTTATCTTGGGTATGTGTAAGGATATGGGTGGAAAAAGAGAAGGAAAAAATTATAGTTGGTTTTCTCTACTGTACTTCATCTCCATGAAAAACAACCATAATTCATTTCAACATATCTGCTTTTCTTTGTAACTTAATGTTTGGTGTACATGCTTGAGTGGCAGAGAACAAAATGTACTTTTTGAAGATAAGAAATGTTCTAAATGTTCATGATGAGAACAACATGCACTGAACAAGTGCAAATCATTCAGACACCTCTTCAAGTTTCAGATGTTGAAAAGTGACTTTAAATTGGGCTGAAGTAAGAATACGAAAATACACAGATCCTTTTTTTCTAAATCCAGCTTTTAGAATTTATGTTCTTATTGTACATCAAACAGCTGTTGATGGCAAGTCACTAAGTGACTGGCCCAAATCTGAGTTTAATAGTATTTTGGGATGAACTGCTCCCACTCTTTGCTCTTCTAAACCGGCCTTGTCTCTGACAATGGTAGAAATATCTGTCTTTACAAGTCTCTAGTTTTTTGCTCTTGCTGGTGGCATGGCCTGCATTGAAAATCTCAGGTCTAGAGACCCTGACATTCTGGTGCAGCTGAACAAGAGCATCTGAATCCTGATAGTCACGGAGCTGTTCTTAAGGTTGGAAGAAGGTTGGTTTTGAATAGTGCATGTTGCCGGAAGATCTGTCAGTTGGGAAATTTCAAAACAACTGCAATTGCAATAAAACTGGGCAGACTTTTAATAAATTTGCAATTGCTACATGAGTGTTCAAACCTATTTCACTTGTATCTTTACCTCTTTATTATCTACCTCACATTGTTAATATGTGAACCTAAGAACTGATTACAAAAGATCTGATGTAGGTTTGTGGAGTATTTTAGTGACACTAGCCATTACTGTTGCAGTAACATTTCACAGAGCTTCATGGAATGTAGACCTCACTGAAGAACATCTACCTGAATTATTAAAATAATGTATGACTAAGAGTAGTGGAAAAATTCTTATGGGAGCTTTGGATATGATGGATCCTTTTCTTTATTCAAATAATTTATACTGATCATCTTAAACTATAAATCAGTAGCTTGTAGAGAACTTTAAGAAACATTTGTATTGTTTTGCTGTTTGTCTTTTAGAGGGCGGATTGAGAGGAATCATGTTTTCATCATCAGTGATCTTACTGGGCAGGGTGTTCGAGGGTTTTATGGGGCGTATTTTTGTGGGGAGAGAAATTAAATAGCTGATTTAACACAGCTGTGTTATCTCTAAATACCATTATACTCTACTATTGGTCATGGTTGAAAGTCTTATGTTACTGTAGTCTAAAACACCTTAATTTTTTTTTTTCATTGAAGCTGAATATTTGAACAGAGGTTTCTGTTGTAAATGAGAATTACTGATTGCTTTGAGTTCCAAAAAGGCAGAGATTTCATTTAATCCATGCTAGCTGTGTACCACAGAAGAGCATTCCACTGGGCTTCCTTTTGCAGGTGCCAAGTTCTGCATTGCCAGAAGGTGCGGCTGTGTCTGTCAGCAAAAAGTCAGAGGGACTGTGGTAGAGAGTGCTACCCTCCAGTTTGTTCCTTGCTACCTAGTGCTGTTAAATAAATATCAAATAAAACTGTTGCATGTACTGAGCTTTTATCTGTTTATCCTATGCCATGTATCTTCTTTCTTTGTTGTTTCCTGCTGTATCTCAAGCAAGTGTTAGTTGTTCGCTGTTTAGTAACTTCTAGTTTCCCAACAGTTTTTTGTGGAAAGTCAAAACTTCTGGCATCTAAATGAGTTGGCAAAGAAAAAAAGTTGCATAACGTGTCATGAAACTTCTTCATCACTGTCGCTCACCTCCAGGACAGAAATACACGCCGTTTCCAAAAATGCAAACTAACAAGTGCTCAGAGACATGACTTTTATTTCTGCGCATCAGAATTGTAATCATAAACTCTATAAAATTCTCAGCTTGGATAGAGTTCATAGCAGGTTCTTGTTCATCAGTGCAGCAGTGGAAGGTCACTTCCTTTGCTCTGAGAAGGCAAACAAGTTATACTGTCCTACAAAGAACTGACTGGTGAAACCCCTCAGAGGGTCAGCATAGAGAAGACATCAGCCAAAACATTCTTTTTCAGTACTCTAAGAAGTCATGCAATATTGGGCTGGAGCTTCTCTGCTGGAGTCAGCTTTCCCTTCAATGCTCTTCCAGAGACTGACGTACCACCTAGAGCTCCCGGAGGTACCACCTACACCTCCCTCTGTCTGCTACTCAGCCATCATGTGGGGAAGAAGCACTTGATCTGGTTAAAACTTGATGTGGTACTATAAATGATGACTTAGTAATTTCTGGCTTGCTTAAGGTTCTAGTTGGAGATTGTTAGTAAAGAAGGAAAACAAATTTTCTGTTGGTAGGCTTTTTTTCTTCACTGGAATTACTTTGTTGCCCTACTGCCCTTTGTTCTCCTCTTGCAGGCTTTAATATGTGAAGACTATGCCTCACTGTGTTACGTGGAGATGCTCTGTTTGGACCTGACCAGTTGTACAGCTGTTGGGGTGGCGTTCTGCTGGACCTTGTTACTTAGCTGGTCCAAGTGGTAGCGGGGCACTGCCGCAGTATCTTATTGCTGTTTTGTAGATATCTGGGGTTTTTTGCTGTGCTACAAGGCACATTGCTGTGCCTTATAGACATCTCCAGCTGGTAGTAGCTATCGTTCATTCAGCACTCTGTCATGGGGCGTAGGCACACCTCATGCCATACCTAAATGCTTCTGGTGATTAAAAATGATTGTGCTATACCTTGGATGAGCTTCTACTAAGGAAACTGAGTACCTGACTGCTGCTGAGCTGATGTAAACTGGGATCATGGGCATGAACATATTTTCTAGCAGATGCATCAGATTAGGAAATAATATTCTACTGACAGTGGAATACTTTTCTATCAGTCCCAGAGATGAACTATCCCACGTACATCCTTAGCATGGCCCTGAAATTATTCTCGTATCAAATATCATGGCATTTGTTTACAAGCCAAATGGGCCTCATCTTTGCAAAGAGATTCGTCATTTCTAGTGAAGAACACCTTGCACCCAAACTCTGCTAGCTGATGACTAAGTGCCCAAGAGGTACTTAGTGTGGAGAGGAAGCTGTTTTGTACTCACTGTTGTGACGATTATTGCCAGCAAAAAACCACCCACAGTTCTGTGCTCCATGAATTTGCTCTAAATGAGTGTGCATATCCTAACAATCTTCTGTTTGACATATACAGGGGGAAACCACCAGTAGCAAATGTACTGCCTTGTTTTAAAGTAGCAGTTTACTGTAAGGAATTTAATGTCCTGGTCCATCCTACCATCAAACAGGAAAAGCACGAACGTAGTATTTCTCAATATGTCTCTATATCCAAGCTTGACTGTTTGGGGAAAGGTTGGACTTCGAAAGACACTGACCCAAGACAGCAAGAAGCTCCTTGTCAGCTATCCAGTGCACTGTGCTGACTGAGGAGCTGCCTGCAGCTGCGGATGGGCTCTTTCTGGTTCTCAAGCTGCCACCTGCCTCCAGATATCTTTGCTCTGCGTGTGCTGGGAAGATACAGCCTAAGTTGGGCTGTGCATCAGCTGTGTGCTATGTTAACAACAGCAACAGTCTCAAAGGCACATCTTATCTTTGCACAAGTTGCTGCAGGTCCCAATGCTCTCCCATTCTACCACTGGTGGGGAACTACTCCTTTGCTTTCAGGCATATAATGAAAATTCAGCAGCTGGATGCTGAAATTGTCATGTTTGTTGCTAAACTTCACGTCTGACTGATGGACCTTTAGCTTGCTTTTTGTCTTTGCAGATAGGAAGGGGAATACAGACCTGACAAGTGAACAGCGCTAGTGGTTTTTGCATTGAAAGGCTCACTGAAAATAATTCTTTGCAGTCCCCCAGTGATCTTTAATGCTCTGGTCCGGTAATACTCTATATTGTGACAGTAAACACTTGATAAATTCTTGCCACTGGCTTGACAACAGAGAGTGGGAGTGCTCAGCTGAATAGAGAGCTTTTATGGGCAGAAAGCTCTGTGATCCCCTCTACTCTGGGGAACTCACCTTTGGCTGGCCTGGGCATTTGTAAGGTTACAGCTTACCATTTATTGATCTACTTTTTTTTTTTTTTTTTTAGTTCCCTGGCTTTGACTCATTATTCCCAGTCTTAAGAAAATGTCATGCCAACAGTGTGGGACTGCAATGCAGAAAAAAAAAAAAAGTGCCGTTATTTCTGACAGCAAACAAGGTAGCTTGGGTATGAAGGTAGGCAGCTTTTTTGATAGCCCATACTGGGGGAGAGGGGAAGAAAGGAGGAGGCAGTCTTGCATTTATTTTCATAGCCCTTAAACAAAGATCTGCATTGGGGTGCTTGTTATCAGAATTAGAGAATAGCCTTGAACTTTGTACCTTGAGGTCCCCATACTCCTTCTGTTTCCCATATCCTTGTGTTCCTCAGCTCATGCGATTGCCTAGCCTTGCTGCCTGTGTCTTGTCAACCGCAGTCTAGTCCCTCCCAGCTTAGAAAGTCCTCTTTCCTCTTGCCCATTTCCTCCTAAAGTCCTCTTTAGCAACATGCAGCAGAGACCCCCTTGCTTCTCCCACCTATGCTCCTTTTGCCTCCCAGCCAGCATCCTCTCTGCTTTTAGCCACAGGAGCTTTGCATTTGGATGGTCGGTTCACCTGTGCCAGTGTTCCCCATCTCCGCCTCATGCGTCATGTTGGCACAAGTACCAACAGTTCCTCTGTTGATTCCTGCAGCCAGCTTGGGAAACTACACGAGGAAGAGTAAAAAAACTGTAAGTGGCTGTTGCTATTGCTGCCTTAACATCTGCAAGCATAAAATGCTAGTAAAGAGACAGAGAGATCACTCTCCAGGTTGTGGCCTACAGTCGTTTTCTTACTCTTGCTCTGATATAAACAGTATTTAATTTCCCAACCAGGTTGGAGCAGTCTGTATCCCTTGACATTTCATGCAATTTATGGAAAGAACATTGTGTTCACTTTCTGAATGGCTAATTTTACTAAATTGATTTTATACATCATAAATACTGCTATATTTTCTGGTGTAACTGAACAAAACAAGACTGCTTGGAGAACTGGTCTGGGCCAGATGGCATGGACAGGTTTTTTTTTTATGGAGATGTAAGTCCTGAATGAAACAGTCAAGGTCAGAGTAGTGTAGATAAAACCAGGGGTTACTGAGCTCCTGAGAGTTGGATGAAGCTACCTTTCTTGGCAACCTCAGTAAGAGAACACACAGACTCCTGTATGCTTTTCCTTCGGTTGTTACATTGGTGAGACAGAGGTCTGTACAGACTGTGACCTGATTTATAGTTGAAATAGGTCACCAAGAACCGAGTCAGACTTGTCCTGGTTGGGAGCAGTTCCCAGAGTACCATGCCCTGGTCCTCCTGACCTGGACTGGTTTCCTCCATGACCAGCAGTTATCAAAGAATTAGAGCTTTACAAGGAGCGATTAACACAATTTCCTCTCTCTTCGTTGAGTGCAGAAAATAATTAAATGGACAGAGAATTATGTTCAAATGTTTTTCTTATCTTTTTTTGAGAAGGTGAGAGAGATGAGTGGAGAGGAACTACAAGATACATATGAATACATATAACGTGTATATAATAAAAATAAGTAACTATATATGAGAAGACAGTATTTTGCATATTAAATGCCTGTTTTTGAAAAGTGTGCAGAATATTCTTCTCTATCTCAGGATACCTATGCTGGGTTACACCAAATCAGTATCCTCAAAGATACATTACCAGAGTGGAATTTGGTTTGTAGCAGGTAGTAGCCTCCTTTTAGAAGGCATTTTGTAATGTTTTGCCCTTAAAAACTGAAATTCCTCACAATCTTCACAAGTAAATGTTACAACTTGGGGGAGGTAGGGTAGGAGGAGGAAATTTCAACTGCATTATAAGAGAAATTATTTTATTTTGATTAATTAGGAATACCTACAAGGCCCATGATTGTGAGAGAAGGAAGGGAGACCTGGGTGTATGATCCTGCACACAAGGGACAGTGAAAACGGAAGCAACCATAATTCAGTTCAGAAAGCATAGTATGTGCAAAACTTTTTGCTTTAAAATTTCTACTCTTTCAGTGTGCAGTAATGCTGACTGTCTCTACAATTTGTCTGGATTTTAAATCAGATCAGCGTAATTAGCTAACTTTACTTATTAGCTTGAGCTGACTCTAGTGCTACAATGGTTGGATTGGTTGCCATTATATTTGTTTAACTGCTGTAAAGTAAGTTTCTAACAATAGGTTCCTACACTTAAATAGCACTGTCGAGCACTGGTGCCCTATCAATCAGTCAGACCTTTCCCTCCTGCTGTCTGCTCTGATAGACAGTTCTGCTGATGTGGGGACTCTGGAAGAAGAGATCAGGAAGAAGGGATGATGGATAAAGACCATCTCCTGTCTTGGGAGGAAATCAGAAGGATCCTTTCTTTGACTATCAACAAGCTGCTTTGTCAAGGTGTCAGAAGATTAATTATGCTCATGCAAGAGGCGAGAGCAACTGTTTCCCCCCTGGTTTTGGTGTAATAGGGTGGCATTCTTCTGAACTGTGTCAGAGAATTGCAAAGAAAGAAGCTTAAGAGATTTCAGTCCCCTAACATCACTGTCCCGTAAGCGTTTGTAAAGCTCTTCGACATACATCCATGATACTGTGAAGTTCTGCCAGTAACTGATTAATCAAAGTATTTGTTTCAAGTACAGTATGGACTTGATCTCATGAAACATTTGGTGCCAACTGCTGTTAAAGTCTGTCAGCATTATATGTAGTTAGGTTATATAAAGATTAAGCTTTCAATGAAAAGAGGTGCAGAAAACCTTCCCATAGCATAATCATGAATGTCAAAACACGTAACTACTCACTAGTTTTTGAAGTTTATAAATTGGTAAAAAGGAAAACCTCTAGTAAGTATTCATGACTTATTTTTTATTGGGACTGAGCAACTCTGCTTAATTTTTTTTTAATCCGTTGTCCTTCTGTATGTTTTTGAATAAAGTCTGTGTAAAGTGTAATTAAAAAAAATGAATGATCTTACATTTTAAATTAATCATTTGGGGAATAAATAAAATGTGCTAACTGCTAACTTGAATTCTGAACAGAATAGGTTTACATAAAAAAGAAAAAGTGGTTTTTTCTTAAAAAAAAAAAGATAAAAATCAGAGACTTGAAGAGAAATACTACTTAAAATATGAGGCTGTTTTGACTGTCACTTTAAATATTAAGCAAGCCTCTTCAAAAGCTCTTTAAATCTTGCACAAACCATGTCCGTAGAAGGACTCCTTCCATTTGGCCTGATCTGTGATTTAGTCCCATGCTCAAATGAAGGAGAGCCTTTCTGGTAATCTCTTGATTTGATATAATTTTATTTTTTTTTTCTTGAAAGGGTGAAGTCTTGAGTTAATAAAAGGAAATTAGGGAGTTCAAGAGACACGTCACCTTTTTAGCTTGGTTTCTTTGGAAAGTTTTTTCTGGTTTTAATGTTTGCAATGCTAAACTATGAACCTTAGTGTATATTTTTTTTTTTGGTGCTTCTGTGCAGCCTTCCTTCAGTTTAATATCACTTTAAGATGTATTGAACTCTAATACTATATAGTTGAAATTGTAACAAAACCAAACAATTTAAACATGGATCTGCCTGACCTTCAAATGCTGCTGATAAAAGCTAATGCTGTTAAATTGCATGCCAAATTAACCCTCATTTCCAAATGCTTTGTGTGTGTGTTTCCTGTAGGATAGGCTTTGATCCTACCAAGCAACACTTCTTTTACAATCAGTTATTTTTTAATGAAGGAAAATCAATGAACCAGTTTCAATGCCTGATTCCAGCAGTAGAGAAATGAAATGTTTTCTTTTGCATCCCTGTAGCACTGTGCTTTGTCTGCTATATGGAATGCCTGACATGATACAGTGTTCGGCATAGAGGTGATAGTGATTTTCAGCTTAAAACTTTATTTTCACGTGTGTAAACCTTATCAAGGATTGCAAGTTCATGTGGGAAAGGCACAGGAAACTGGATAACGCAATAGACAAGGAATAACATCTTGAAGCAGTTTGTTTTTTCAAAGCCTTAGCACCAGTAAAGATGGGCTCTAATCTAAATACAGAGAAAAAATGTTGCTTGCCTCAAATACTTTTTTCTTGAAGCATCCAGTTTCATATTATTTTTGCAGTTGTCCATTTTGGAGCACACTTGGGTACTGTTTTATGTTTTCAATTCAGAAGTTATGTTGCAGGAGCATCGGCCTGCACAATGTATGGGTTTTTCATTTGCATATTTTGAGAAGTATGGGCTTTGTATGGGATTTAATGGGGTATAATCATGTGCCTTTCTGGACTGGTGGACCTGTGTAACTCTGGTGGTGTAAACTCCCTCTGAAATCAGACAACAGGCGTGAGCAGAAATGGCTCACGTAACAGATAGTGGCTTTTGCTTGTTCTTGTCTGCTTGAGGACCTCGAGTGTTTACATTTTAAAATGAAAGTGCATCTTTTTATCTTCTGACAAATGAACCACCATCTGCATAAATTCATTTGAGGGGGACGTTATCTTCCTGTGTGAACTTTGGTGGGAAGTGCTTGCGGGCCATAAAGCGGATCATCAGTCTCCCTGGGCTGGAGCCGAAATCTCAGCCCGTCCCCCTGACATCTCCGCTGGGATGTTGTGCTCCTGGTCCTCCCTCCCTCTCCTCTGTCACCCAGACCCCTCCCTGCGCTCGCCCACTGGCCAGGGCTGTGTCTTGTGGGCCCTTCCCTGCAGAACGTTTCTGTCCTGGTGGTGGTTTTGCTTTTTATTTGGAGCGGGAAAACTCACTGTCCAGGCTTTCGCCTCCCATCTTTGCTACGTCAAGACCATGTTTGCTGGCCTGGACACATGTAGCCTCGTGCCTGGTCTGTGTAAAAATTGTTTTCTGAGCCTCTCGCCTGGATTTTGTTACCTTTCTTCTTGCATTCCTCTGCTGGAGTTTTTTTGTCTTTATAGCATGGGACCTAAGCTCTTTATCTTCTTTTTCAAGGCCCTGAAATCCCTGAGGGTTTTTTCTCTCCGTTATCTGCCCCTTGTCTCTCCTTGTTATTGAGACGTCAGCCCCGGCACCCATTCAGCCATCGGTGCTTCGTGGGGCAGACCCATCCGACCGTGATCTAGGGCCAGGTGAGCGCCGGTGAGCCCAGTCCCAGCTCACTCACAAGGTCTCACTCGTGTGGTGCTTTCGCATCTCCTGAGGCATTTTGGCTCCATGTCTGGGAGCGTGGCTCCATGGAGCCGGGGTGGATGAGCCTTTCCTCAGCGAGAGGTGGCTGGTCGCTCTGCAGACACCAGCTCTCCTCTGGCTGGTCTTTTTTTTTTCACCCTGGCTCAGGCCTGGCCTTGCTTCTTTCAGACAGAGCCTGAAATGTCTCTGCTCTGTGGTCCCACTCTCCAGAGATGGATTTTTCTGTGTATTCCAGTGTCTGCTTCTCTAGACAGGAGGTGACTGTGTTCCCTTGTGTGCCATGTTGTCTTGTGTGGATGCTTTGGAATGGAGCCAATCTGCAGGTCGGGGTAGCATCTTTCCTAGAGTATATACTGACAGCTCCAAGGTAGTACAAAGCATTAAAAAAGTATATTGTGATTTACACACATACTTTAGTAGAAGACAGGCTGAGGTCAGCCCGGAGAAGAGAAGGCTCCAGGGAGACCTTAGAGTAGCCTTCCAGTATCTGGAGGGGGCCTACAGGAAAGCTGGGGAGGGACTTTTTACAAGGGCATGTAGTGACAGGATGAGGAGCAACGTCTTTAAACTGGAAGAGGGCAGATTTAGATTAGATATCAGGAAGAAATTTTTCACTATGGGAATGGTGAGACACTGGAACAGGTTGCCCAGAGAAGTTGTGGATGCCCCATCCCTGGAAGTGTTCAAGGCCAGGCTGGATGGGGCTTTGAGCAGCCTGGTCTGGTGGGAGGTGTCCCTGCCCATGGCAGGGGGGTTGGAACTGGATGGTCTTTTAAATTCCTTTCCAGCCCAAACCATTTGGTGATTCTATGATTTTAGAGCCTCGGGGGGGTGGGAGGTGTGAAGAGTTGGAAGTGAGCGAGTACAGTGAGAAGACTCTGGATTTTCCGAAGACTTTGTTTTGTTTGTGTGCTTGTGAGTTTTTAAAGCAGCATCCTCTTTCCACTCTAAATACAAGAATTAACGTTACTTCAGCACAGTAAAACTTGATGCACAGTTGTTCCTTTATGCAGGCCCACATCACTGTCGGCCTGCTTTGAGGGACTCTGGGTTTGCCTACAGGAACATCCAGAGGCAAGGTTTCCCACTTGTGCGTCATGTTGGGGATTTGCAGCAGCGTGAGTGGAAGCGAGGGGCGGCCTTCCCTCCGGAGCAGCAGCAGCAGCAGCAGCAGATGCGGCTCCTGGGCAAGCGGATTGATCATGGCAGTGCTGAAGTGCTGGTTGGAAGGGGTGTCTGGAGGTCTAGTCCAGCTCCTGCTCTTAACAGGACTGTTGCCAGCACTTGTGTTTAAAATCGTGTTACAGGAAGAAGAAAAAGGTAATAGGGTATGACCGAAAATATTATTGTATTATAACCAAAGGAACCTTAGGAAATGCTGATAGCAAGAGGAAAAGATGAAAGGTTTGTTATTGCCACTTTTTTGCAGCATTTCTCTGAGAATTTAAGAGAAAATGAATTCTGCTGAAGTGACCTTTTTTCACCTCTTACTGGCTTCTGAAAAGCCTGTGCTCCCTGAGCCATGCACACAAACACTTACCCAAATAATGAAAAATCCAAGTGCACATGCTCCAAGGGATAGTTAAGCATCAATAAAAAAAAAATTCTTATCACTGCTATTATGTTAGAGGGCAGTAGTTGCTAAGGCAAATTGATTTTATTTTTCCATTTTAATAACTTCAAAATGCTCTCAATCTATCCAGAAGGAAAATGTGATAACTCCTAAATAACTAACTAGAAGCTTTTTGAAGCCAGGAATATCCTTTTGCGTATGTTTTCGTGTGACTAAGGATTTTGTTGAAACTTAAAAATAATATTTAGAAAGAGATAAATCTTGCTAAGTCCTGTACTTTTCTGTAGAAATACAGGGTAATTGAAGATGCTGTTTTTTCATTTTAAAATTGTGTGTACAACAGATAAAATGTGAGCTTCAAAAGAGGCTGTTCTGGAAAGGAAGTGAACTTGAGAAAAATAGGCAACTTAACGGGAATTTTTTTTTAGCCTTCCTTTTAGCACAAAGTGTTCTTGTTACACTTGCTAACCCAGTTGTTTCACTGTTATTTTAAGGCATCTTTGATTTTTTTTTTTTTTCCTTTCTATATTCTTGGAGGAGGAGTAATATACAACACTTGCCTGATACCTGACATTAGATGAAACAGTCACATCTCTGCCTTCCTAAATGAGACTATTTCTGTATACTATGTCTTACGTTTTTTTGAAAAAGGACGACCAGTATTTTCCTGTTTTGGCAGATGAATGGCTGTGAATGGCACCTTGCAATAAAATCAGCGTTTCGGCGCTGTCCCTGTTGGGTCTTTTGTATTTATGGGGGAGGAATCCCTGGTCACTGGGTTGTTTTCTGTGCAAACGCTGTGAGAATGCTGCGACCAACAAGGCTGAGCTGACCTTACGTGCTGGCCTGTTCCCTGCCGCTGACTGTCATGTTTCAAAGGTTAAACTAACTGTGGATGAAATGTAATCAGTAGTACACTGGATCCTTTCCAGATCACACTGGAGGAGTGCAATAACCAGCATTGTTAGCTTTGGGAGAGCAAGAGACAGAGGTCATTACCTGTGTGCGTCTGAGCATGAGGAACCAAGTGCCTTTCCTGCTACCTCCCACGTATGTTTATTTAAATCTTATCAGGAATTGTTATCCTGCTGGCCCCTGCTTTGCCAAAAAGAATGACTGTTTATTCTTCACACACTGTAATTTTCATCCTTCTGTTGATTTCTCAGAGTTTCCAAGAGATCTTGAACCCTGTCCTTAGATGGGATCTGGATCAATACTTGGGGAAGCAGAAAAGGCTGGAAGAAAGAGTTGCTGCTTTTTCAGATGACAGTCAAAAATAGGCCAGGATAAACCAGACAATACTCTTAAGACAGAGACATACTGCACCAGCAGAGGAAAGATAATCTTGGTAAAGTTTCCTTCCCTCACTAGCGGGTAGCTGTGAAAAAAGCGGGTACAGTGGGAAGCTGGCGAGGGACAGAGAGCAAGCGTGGGAGGAGGAGGTGGAACAGAAGCACCGTAGTGAAGATAGCATCTCTGAGAATTGATTTCCTGTTTCTTTCCATACTCAACCACTCATTTTCTCCAACTCCATCTCTCATTTGTGCAGTACTTTCAGTCCTCTGCATACAGATCTGCAGCAGGAGTCTGCTCCCAGCATCAGATAAAAGGCTTTTTAGAAAGCACCAGAAGTCTGTAGCATATGGTGGGGAAGTACTGCTTATTGTCATGTTAGGGATTTCAAGGGTGACAGGCGGTAAAGGCGGTATTTCTTCTGCCTATTTAGCCTTTACACAACCCATCCTCTGAAACTGCCTGTACAATAAGAATAGACTTAAGTGGGGAACAAAAAATTGTCTTCCTTTTGACTTCCATGGAAAGGTTCCTACTCCATCAAAGTGCGTTGTTTTCTTTATAGGCCAGCGTATGGGTATGGCCTTGAAAACCAATACATTTAGCAGCAATGGAGACTTTGCCCTGGAAAGAAGAGGGGGGCGGATGGGAGACTTCCATTTCAGAGTGAGTCAGACTTAATAGACCTGTAGAGAGGATTAGATTATTTTAATATATGTCTCTGTGTACACTCCTGATTGTGTTATAACTAACACCTGAGAATATGAATGCCTTTTCCTAGCAAGGGTCTCTCTGTATGGGTTTTTCGGCTTATGCATTTTGTGGTAGTTTCTAAAGAAGCCCTGACAAGAACAGAGGTCTGTATCTGTTTATAGGAAGGTCAGCTCTGTCCTGAGGAGCTCAGTGTAAGTTGGTTATGATGTCGGGAGAAGATGATGCTGTTATCCTCCTTAGCCCACCTTTACCAGACTCTCTCAGGATTGTAATTGCAAGCAGAGTGAGCTCCTTATCAGTGTTTCCATCTGTTGCCCCTCTCCTGTACTTCAAGTGTAGAATGATCTTTTCCTTATTCCTCAGTCTTCATGAGATCTCCTCTACTTCAGTGTGTGTGAGAGAGAACAAGGTTTTCTCTTCCTATTTACTTTTCTTATGAAATTCTTATTTTTGAAAGGTCTTTTCTTTCCTTGACCAATATTTTTTTCTTTTTCTCCATGCCAGAGCACTGGAGATGTGGAAGAACTGAGGAAAAGCACTAGCGACTGTCTTACCCATGTGAACCCTGAGTAGTGTTCTTTCCCAGTGCTGTGTCTTTCATCTGGCACTTTGTCTAACCTTGATTTCTTTTTCATTGTTCAAATAGCAGCTTGGTTTCTCCACCAACCTTAAAGTAAAATGCTTCAATATCCACTTTCATAAATGCTCCTGGGCTTTTAGCATGACAAGCAGTGTCTGGATTGGGCATAATTTCTGCGGGAATGGTTTCTACTCCACTGGAATAACTATTCTAATGTCCGGTATCTGTGGCCCAAACTTTTGCACAAGTATATCACTTCAGGGAGCTCTGTGGGCATTGTGGAATTCTTTATTTGGAGTGCTTTTCAACAAAAGTAGTTTTAATGTGAAAGAGGATGTAGACCCAAACTGCAGTCATAGAGGATGCAGATCATCATGAGTAGTGAAGATGCCCTGATCTGTTTGTCATTTTCCTGTCAGGTCTAAAAGGAGCCCATCAATTTTCCAGTGTATGAGGGGTTCTTTATTCCAGGGACCTTCTGCTGCCTCTGCTGAGTGACTTTAGGAGCAAGAAATGAGTTTCTTCTACCTCCCAGGTGTTCGGTCAGCTGCCCAGAATGGGATCCATGGCAATGCCAGCTGAGGGAAGACTTGTGAGTCAGGTGCTTGCCTCTATGTAAAAATAACTAGAATTCCTCAAAGAGATAAAGGCTTTTAACATTAGCATTTTTACGAAGGTCTGGCCACACTGTGTCTTTTTGCACAAGCAACAGCAGTGAAGCAGCAAGTCCTGACAGAGTTTCTGTTTTGCTGGAATACCTTAGCGACGAGGGAACCCAGGTCAACACAACTTGAAAGAGCCTTGCTTGGAAAAGCCCATTGTAACTGAAATATGGGATCTGCTTGGGTTAAATATTTGAAGATTTTTTTTAATATTCTGAACTGATCAGCTTGCCCTTTTGTTTAGAGTGCTCTGACATTTTTATTAGAAAGATGCTGTGAAAAATCACTAATGGTAATATACTGTCCATGATTACCAACCAAAGACCATGTTGTTTTCTCTCTGCAGTATAAAGGCCAACTGCATTGAAGTGGATCATTTTATGTCATTACTAGCTGCATCCATCTTCATATTCAGACTCGCTGATGGCTATAAATACAAACACTTAAGTGTTTCTCTGAATGGTGATAGGCTGAAGCTCTGAACTTCAATTTATTTTTCCTTCTCCTCAGTATAAGCACTCAAGATGAGCCTGATGTATGACAGCATCTTGTGCTTCTCTTCCATGTAGATTTACATAGCACACACATGTGCACATTATAGCCACTTCCTTTTCCCTTCTGTGAATTTATGAAGCCATGTTTATGCCCGACTGCTATTTTGGATAAGAAGATATTTTTAAAAGTAGAATAACAGAATAGGAACTTCTACTCGTGTCAATCTTCTGTCCGTCCATCTTCTTTGTCTCCCAGGTCATATATACAGCAAAAATACTAGGAGCAGTGTGGATACCATGGTGATACTCGAGAACATTTTGGAACCAAGGGAAAACCTGAGGTGCTATGTCCTGATGTCATTACATTGGTACAGTTGTCCTCAGAGGATGTCCCTATTGTATAACTAGATGTCTGAATTACGTCTTTCCCCTTTCAGATATCCTTAATGGCTTTGTATTTTTGCAAAGTCACCAGGTAGCAGAAGGTGTCTGTAGAAGTTTTTATGGCAAGCCTTTCATTGAGCCTTGATAGCAGGGTCTGCGTGTCGATGCATACTGGATATTTGTATGTGGACACAGCCATAGATTGGGCTTTTATGCTGTCCCTCTTAGTCTGCTGAGCTGTTTTTCTGGGTGTGATTTCTCTGTGCTCGTCACTGAGAAGAATCAGTTAGCTGTGGACACGTATGCTTGTGAAAGACCATCTCTACTGAAGTTAACAGGTCAAGTTGCTATATGTGCGCAAAAACTGGGTAAGAAGTTTTGGTGTGTTAAAGGAAGGCTTGATTCCTCATCCTGTGTCAGGTTTCTGTACTTTGTATTGGCCATGGGAGATGTGCAAGGCACAGCTAGAAAGTGGAAAAGTTCTCTGTGTGCCACAGCGTTCCTTAGAAATTTCTTCTAGCTCATAGATACTTTCTAGCAGGGCAGTTTACTGCCTTGTGAAGAAAGAAAAAGACTGGTTTTGGCTTTGAGTATATAGAATTCTTTATTGTATAAGAGAGAATTGTGGCAAATTTTCCACTTTTAGCCCAGAAAATTTTGATTTCAAAGAATCATAGAATCCGTTGGGTTGGAAGGGACCTTTAAAGGTCATCTAGTCCAACCCTCCTGCAGTAAGCAGGGACATCTTTAACTAGATCGGACTTCTATCTCTCTAGTGTCTACATATTCTTATGGACTTCTGTGTCTCAATTTTGCAGTTTGGTCCTTGTGATTAAAGTACGCCTAGACTTGCTTCAGGATAAAAATACTTTGTTAAGCTTCTGATAAGGAATATAACGCGAGTCTTTCCTTTCCTGTGTTGAGAGTGAGACAGACATGCATGAGAGGGGACGGGGACTGGAAAGAGAAGGCAACTTTCTCATGTAATTATGTGAGAATATTTGTGGTATGTGCATTCTCTGCAGGAGACTTTTAAATACAGATAAAACTAATGAATCTTCTGTTTGTCAAGCCTAGCAAGACGTGTTAAGTCTTCTAACTGAAAACTGTACAACAGATTTAAAAGTCATAATTAGGCCTTTAAAACGTCACAAAGATTCAAAGGCAAAGAGGCCAGTTTGCCTCTTTAAGTTACACTGCGTTCAGGAATGCGTTATTTCAGGAGCCTGTCCAAGTTGCTGCCCTGTCACAGCTTCATTGCCGTGCATTCAAATGTCACTTCAAGTAGGAGCAGTTTTTATAACTACACAGTAAATTCAAGATGGCTTAATGGAAATGATTTCTTCATGTGTCAAAATGACCCCTTTGTTTCTCATTTTACTCTTTTGTTGCCTGCAGCTAATCTGCTTTTTGGGTTATCAGATCCAAGCATCTTACAATGCTGACTCTAGCAGCAGCATTCAGCTGGAATGCTGCCTTTTGTTTACTGGTTTCACCAGGCCTCCAGTGCTTTCTTTGGTCATCTGGTGGCTCCACTAATGTGATTTGCACTCCCAGGCTCTGCAGGTAGTCGTGGGCTTCTATAAGGGAATTAGAGGAAGGCCTGCCACCCTGGTTGCTAATGAATCCACAGGGTATTTCTTGTTTGTGTTTTGTTTTTTCAGCTTCCCACCCCACCCTGAAAGCAGACCAGGAACTGTTTGTGGTTTTGTGGAATTTTTCTCCCCTCTTCTCGGACTTCAGTTCCCAAAGGCGTTTTACCTGGCTGTGGCAACATTCATTTTTCTTGCAACAGAAGTACCAAATCCTGTTGAACAGAATGTGCATTTGGGCTTTTCTCAGGATTTGTAAATAAATACAGAAAAATAGATGGCCACACAAATACTCAAAAATTCTTCATTACAATAAAAAATAATATACAAAAATTGTTTGTGGTACTACTGGATGTAGTAAGGAGACACAAACCTCCGACCTCCGCCTTCCTTTATGAAAATTCTTTCTATTAAAATAACAAAAGTTGGCAAATGTATGGAAGTTGAAGTGTTTTGCTGATGAGGCTGCAGCTGGAATTGTAAAATTTTGCAAGCACACCAGAAGAAGATGCAAGTTTAGAAACACCTTCAGTACAGTCTTATAATTTTGAGCCAGTAAAGGATATAGTAAAGTAAATATTCTATTACAGTTTTTGCAAAGGCACAGAGATCTGTAGTTATATTGGAGATTTATTTTTTTTAATATTAAAAGAATATATATACTCAGAATATATGCTCAAAACATGTTGTATTCTTTTTTCTAAGAACAAGAGAAGAGATTAAGACTCAGAGGAGTTGAGTAGAATGTCAGATGCTAAATAAGATGCCATTCCTCCTTATATCCACAAACTCTTAACTTAAGTATCCTTGTGGATTTGAGTGGGGACTAATAGAGTGATTAGGGGTTTTCTCAGATTAGCCCTGCAGTTTTGTTAGGGCCGGTATTTGACTTGCACAAAAACAAGCACAATGTCAATGTTTTTAAAGCTTTCCACTAGTCTAATTAAGACTCAACCTACAGGGGCAGGATCTGCATATTTTTATCTTTTCATAAAGTAGTTTTCATCCCTTTCTGTTGTTTTAGAATGGAAGATAACAAATAACTGATAAAAGCAAAATCTGAAAAGGACTCTGGAAATAAATGGGCCCTTTCCATGCAAAAACCAGATAATACTGAATCTATTCTTATTGTTATTTACCTTGAGAGCAAGTCTATCTGTTTATCCAAGTCTGAAGAATTTAGATTGGTAAGAGTTATGCCGCTGATATGTGGTTTATAGGGTTGAGTCTTAAGAGTAGAAGAAAGCTTTAGAAAAACTGAAGTACATAGTCATGTTCCAGTGCCCTCAGTTTGTGCCATTCTGCAGTGTTGATGCTGTAGGATTTATCTGTAATGTTTGGAGAGGGCGTATGTCTCATTTATATATGCATGTGTTTATATTTTCGACACATGAACTGAATATCGGAGCGTTAATTTCTGTTCAAAGAATGTCAGTGAAGTTGTTGAGTTGGTGTTTCTACTTCAGGAAAAATCATGTAGAAATTCAGGTGCAGTTTTAATAGTGGACATATAAAGCAAGAGTGTATCGATTGAGTTTTACTAGGCTGACTGCAGCACTGAAGGTCCTTATGACCCAGAAGTTTGTGACCCATGAAATCTCCATTTTCCTTGTATCGGTAATGTATCTTGAAGTACAGAGGACTGAAAAATGCATCCTGTGTGACCGAACACGTTGATTATCTACAAATGGAAAATTATTTGGGGCTTATTGCTAAAAATGCATTTGATACCAGTAGATAAAAGGGGACAGGCTTAAATTATATTCTTAAACAAATGTTCCCTGAGCAGAAATTCACTAAGGCAACAGCTGATACTTACAGGTATCTGCTATATTTTTCTTTAAAATGGTGATTTCAGATGCTTGGCCATTTTGTTGATTGAGCTTGATCAGCTTGTATGCCAGTGAGCAGAAATCAAAATTTTGCTTTATAAATTGTACTTGTGTCTGATCAAAGGAGGTAAATGACGGTGAGGAATTGGGCAGAGTTATTTCTAAAAATGGTAAATATCCAAGGTTCCTGAAAACGAGCCTGTAACACCCCCCCCCCCCCCCACACACACACACCCCCACACACACCCCAGCAGGCAGATTTTACAGCTCTGTCCAGAGCACAGAAGGAAGATAAATCATGGCCATCCCCCTCTCATTTTTGAAATGGTTCAACCCTGGGGTTTAGCTGAAGGACTTAAGGAGTTTTTGAAGTGCAAATAGACTGGTGAAGGGTAAACCTTTTCAGAGTTTCATTTAGATGGATTTTTTTTTTTTTTCCTATGTGGATTTCTGGCACCAGCTGAGATCTGGAAGGCCACAGGATTTTTTTGTTTTTGATCAATCAAGCAAGCAGAACTTGCCATGGGGGTGTACATTCTCTGCATACATATTGATCCTATTGTGTTTAAAAGTAGTTAATTTAATCGGGGCTTTTTGAAACCTTCCCTGGTAAGACTTGCATTAATGGAGCTGTCATTTCAAGGTCATGTTTCAGTGTCAATAACTTAATGGTAGTGACAGAAGTTACTTATAAGTTTAATATCAGTATTTCAGTTATTCCATGTTAAAATTGCATTGAATGAGAACTTTACATACATGCGTGTAAAAATGTTCAGTTTCAATTGAAAAATGTTGCTGTCATTAAATGAGAGATTTTTCAAGGCAGCCTGGTGTTACTAAACACATTAACACCAACAGTTGTGTTACTATTCGCCGCTGTTTGGATCAGTACCCTTGGCCTGCCCCATTGCATAGGGGGTTTGACTCCAAGAACTTCTTTTACACCTTGTCTCTTCTAGCAAAATGGTTGTAATGTCAGAGTTCTTATTCAGGGCTCTTTCTAGTAGTTTTGACCTTTTACCTCACACTTTGTCTTGTTTAAGAGCAGCAGCATGCAGAAGACAGATTGCATATTTAACTATAAACACTTATCTCTACTGTGATAAATATTTGGAGATACAACATGTAAGGACTGTCTGTATGATAAGATGCCCGTTTGAGTGCAGAGTATAGATTTTATAAGGCAGGATACAGTTTACTACTTCATGGTCTATATCTGATGCCAGGATCCTCAAGTATTTCAGATGAAAGCATTAAATATTTTCAAGATTTTTCCTGTGAGGATGTTAACTGCAGGCTTTGTTATTTGCTTCTTTGATTTGATTGGCTTGGAAGGAGCTTCAGAAAGTTATCCTAGATATGGTGACACTCAAGGTACAATAGAGTCGGCAGCGAAAATTTGATTCAGATACCATGGCAGAATGTGCCTGTAAAACTCCCAAACTTGGTTTTCTCATTGCTTTTCTTCCTGGTAGTTGCGGCGTGCCTCGAGCCCTGCCACTTGCTGAGCGACTGGGGTTCCAGAGGGATGTGGGCTGAGAGGGCTGGGATGTGAGATGGAAAGCAGAGTCTTGCACACAACTCTTCCAATCATGTACCAGTAGTTATCTCCTGTAGAGTTTCCTATACATAAGTGCTTTCCCCAATTGAATGGGATTTTATCGAAGATTTCAATGCCAAATCGCTCAGTGGGTCAGAATGGGAGAGGAACACTAACAGGTGTGTGGGGTCCAGAGTTGGGATCCTGTTTAGGAAGGACCAGACCTGAGTGGTTGTTAATTTAATTTCCATATATTGGATGTCCAAAATTGTACTATGGGAAAATCACTTACATTAAAAAATGTTGTATTTATACCTTACTTCTGTATCTACAGTCTGGTGGTTTGATGTTTGCCGTACTATGAGAGTGCAACAGGGACCTAAAATCCTAACTCATCACAAATTAATAAATACGGCTACATACAATTAATAAATACGGCTAAAGAAGTGCATATTGTGACTTTTTCCTGATTTTACACTGAACAGAAGACATTTGGTTAATAGGCTCCCTATCTTGGTCTTTGTTTCGCAACTCTGGCTTTTATGCCATTAAATTCACATGCTGTCAGTCTCATGTACTGTAATGATGGTTATTTCCTGTAGTGTTTGAAAACTCAACATGAGATGCTATTTAAATCTTTGCTGAGAGAGAAGGGAATTCTTTGTATCTCACTGAGAAAAGGGATCCCCAGCATTTGTGGCATCACTTTTGTGAATATGTCATTGGGAGATGCTAATATGACCTTTCTTTTGTTAAGTAAGAGATTTCTAGCACCACTGGGGCATATTTCAAGTCAGCAGCTTTTGCTTCAGTCTTACTAGGCACAGAGCGCAGATCTTCGTTTAGAAACAGACATCATTCTGTAGATGGGCATGTGGGTGTTGGCTAGAAAAGCTATCATTCTACTTTACAATTTTTTCGAAATGGCGTGTGCTCAAATGTCAAAACATTGGGGGGGCTGCTACTTGGAATTACAGATTTATCAAGCAGCCACAACATTAAAGTAATCTTACTCTGGTTACAATATGCATTCGTCAAGGGCACAGGCTCCCACAATGATTCTGAATTCCTGTAGAATTTAACCGAGCAACAGCTGGTCTGTAGGATGTGTAGATTTTAACAAGGTAATGTTTGTGTTTTGGCGAAGGACTTGTGTGACATGCTGCTGAAATTGTTCCAAAGTGCCTTCTTCCTCCATTCAAGTCTGTAGGGATCCTGAGACAGTTTTTGTGTGAAATTTCTCCACACTCTCTCTGCCTCCTGATTTAATCACAGATAAATTCTACAAAATTCTTCCATGGGGTGTTAGGGAAAAAAAAAAGAAAATAAAAAGGCCATCGACACCACTAACTACAGCTACAACAGAAAGAATACTCTTTTTAGCCTTTGTGTTAGATTCCTTTTCTCTGCAATTGTTTTTCTTTTTTTCTTTTTTTTTTTTTTTTTTTCCCCACTAGGAGAGGTTTATGGTGCTGTGTCCGTCAGGATAACCCTGTCTTAGGGTTGAAGTTGTATTTCTCCCTGAGTTCCTAGAGGTGATGTTATCTTTTATTCACTCAGCAGTATGGTCATTCCTAAGAGCATCTGTCACTTTAGGCATTGTAAGATGGATGAGTCTCAAGTGAACTGCTGGTTGAAGCAAATGGTGAAAATAAGAAAGGACAAGGGGGTTGGGGTTCTTTAGAGGGGACAGACAACAAGGAAGCACTGTTAGAAATCAAAAGTAAGCCAGGCGGTAGTGGAAGAAAGAGCCAAGATGGATCACATGTTAGCAGATCCCGCAGGTCTTGGAAACGAAGATTGGTGGCTGATGAATTCTGAAGCCATCTTCTGCATCTTGACAAAAATGCCGCTGGTTTGTTTCCTACTTCGTTTGCAAATAAGGGAGGATCAGAAGGAGGTGATCTGAACGTCAAATGAAGAAATTGTATTTTTGTCACGTTGTGTTCTAAGGTTAGGACAAATTAATACTGCCAATAATCAGAAAAAAGCTTAGTGGTATTTTGTGTGTCTGAAATATTGTGTGAGAATCTGTCAGTACTGGATGGGCACATAACAGTACAAAACCAAACCAGCATATTGGCAGTTTAGCTTTTGGGGAAAAAAAGTAAACTTAAAATTTGTAGCCATTTGTATTTCAGAAGGTGCTTGATGTTTTTAAAAGAGGGAAGATTCACTACAATATCTCTGATTTAGCTGGACTAATTGAGTTAGACATTTTAACAGAAAGAAAATTATGTAAAAAAACCCCACACCCCAAATGCCAAGAAAACTCCCCCCAAGCCACGGAGAAGTAAATCCATACCCGCCCCCCTCCATCCCCCCCTGCCCCGCGAAGCTGAGTAAAGGTCTGTGTTTGCAAAAGCAGCCGGCTAAGGACAAAAGGCACTTAGAGCCCAGTGTGTGTCAAGGTTTGGGAAGGGTCCAAGGAGGATCTTGGCTTGAAAAATTATTTTGTCACACTATTGGCAATGGTCCATAAGGGGAAGCACTGGTTGAAAGGCGAAGAAATTAAGATGATTAGAAGCTTTAAAGCTTCACAAATGGTGGAGTATCTCCCTTCTCAATGGATGTAAATAATAGATGAAAGACGGAGAGTGACAACAAAGGATCAGGGCGTTTAAGAGAATGTGTGCAGCCTGAATAGAGGTCTGTGGCCTAGGGCCAAAGGTCTTAGCTTTGAGTGTAATTAGAAGAAAATACAAAAATGTCATTACTAGCAGGTGAAATGTTCAGCACGTGTCCGAAAAATAGCAATTTCGGAGCCAGGAGCTGTTGGAATTGGATTACTGACATTCTGCAATCATTGAAGTCTCTGCAGAGCCCTACAGTTGGGTCGGGCGCTGCCTGTTAACCTTGTTGGCCATCTGCGATGGATTCACTGTCAGCATGGCGGGGATGCACAGCGCAGGGTAGAAGTGGTTGTCCCTGGGAATAGAGTTGTTTAATGTCCCTCCTCAGAACACAACAATCCTACCCAAAACTTTTCCCGAGTGAGAGGTGAGGATTATAGCTGCTCTCTAAAATAGTCTGATTTTTAAAAACAGGAGGAGGGGGAGGAAGCTTAAAGCTAATATTGCTTTTTTGATTTTAAAACCTGGCTTTTGAATTCTAGGCATACAGCTGAGTTGCGTTCGCTCTGGTTTTGACAGTGGGCCCAAGGCTGTGGTCCCAGCTTTAAGCCTAAAATCCCATTTGTGAGCAACAGGGAAAAGTCCTTTAAATCTTTTGGCAAAATATTGTCCATGTCCATTGAGAAACCAAACGATCTTGTCTGCCTAAGAAAGTCTTGCCAAAGTTCAGTCAATGATAACTTAATTTAAAGCGTTTACTGATGTTAATTACTATTCTGTACAGCCCTACATATTTTAGGAGTTACTCTTCTACCCCAATTCTTTGGGCTATTTCAGATGTATTCTCTTTCATAAACTGCAATTTGTATTAGAAATGTTTTCACTTAAATACCTTTATGGGATGTCAGATAGGAGAGCAACCAGCTAATTCTGATTTCAGTTTGAATATCGATCTCCAGTTTAGCGTAAATAACCACTCACTCATGTAGTTGGTTTCTTTTTAAACCAATAGTAAAATAATTAATTCTACATTATCATCTATTTTTTATGTTTCTGTGACAGTTGATTTTCTCATACTGATGTGCTAAGTTCCTAATATTTCATACAGCAACTTCAGTGCCAAAAATGTGCAGATTCTGTGACAAACTTGTACTTTACTTCTGATAGAATGCAAAGAAGCAGCTATGCAGTTTCAACAAAGTATTCCTATAATCAAAAGAAGCTTTTTAAAGAGGTCATCCCTCTTTCCCCACCCCAGTTCAGTTTTTGCCCTAGACCAGGTTTAGATAGGCAGGTTTTGTTGGCTCATTATAAACTATATGCTGGCGCAAGTCATTCTAATTCTTTTTCTCCCTTCTTATTTTTCAGGTGTTCAGGAGTTTTAAACAACTTTGCAGCAAGGCTTCACAAACTCTTAGCTGCATCTTTTAATCATGACTGCATTTCAAATAGGTTAAAAGGAATCTGAGAAGGTACCGTACTTGCCTTTCCTAACAGACAATACATCGTATGTTTGTGTTCAGCATCTGTGCTTTCATTTCCATTGGCTGCATTTTAGGAACAGTGTGGACTGTAAATAACGATTTTATTTTTGCTCCAGGCATGTACAACATCTAAGTTCTTCAAAAATCTTGAAATCCGTTTCATCTAATTAAACAGCCTTCATCAAAGAGGGCGGATTTGTGCTTCCATTTTTTTTTTTTTTAATATATCCACAGTGAGGTCAACTTCATTATTTAACGATAGTTCTTTTGAAGCTGTAACAACTTTCTTGTGCTGTTTTACTTAGAAGCACTGCAATACCTAAGCAACTAGCTAAATATATGTTTTGTGCACTTGGAGGATGGATGTTTGTTTGTTTGCCCTCTCAAAGGGTTTAAAACAAATGGGAAGAAGAATGCAGATCTTTGTAATGATCGGGATAGATTTGCGCTTCCAACTGAGATTCTCACACGTCTTTTTTTTTTCTGACTTCTTAAGGGAGGCAGGCTTGTCTCAGTATACAATATTGGGCTTGCATAGTTTCTTGTTGCATTTAAATAGCCAGCGTACCCAGAAGGCTGAAGATCTATTCCTGCTTTATGACCTGTTGTATCCCTGGGGCAAGGGCAGCGCTGTGCAGAGCGAGGGGGTCATGGCCACAGCCCAGGTTCTGAGTGGGTGCTTGTGGGTTCCCCAAACCCGCCTGCAGGAACGTTTTGCTCGGCAACATCTGGAACGTGGTAGATGTCTGGAAGAGGGGGGGAACCTCTAGGATTTTGCTTCGCCAGGTGCTAGGAGGAAGCAACATTAGCCTTTTTGGTGTGGGGGAGGCAGATTCTGTGGCCCTGAAGTTAGGCTAAACAATTGCAGAGGTCAAAGGACAGCTGAGTGCGGTCAATGAGACACCCTGGGGTGTATTTTGTTACTTAGTAAAAGGAGCAGCATCCTAAAACCCTAAAGGATTCTCTTGAAAATCTGTGTTGTGAAAAGGTTTTATGAGTCTGATGGCAAAAAGTGCTGATTTAGCTAAGGAATGCTTGCTTTTGTCTAAATGAAAGGCTAATCCTTACCAAATGTTGGCAGCTATTATAGTGCCGTCAATGCAGGTCTGAAAGGACAGTTAGAGTAGAAGTGTACTTTGGGATCCCAAATGTTTATCATTTTAATGGTTCTGTAACTGAAAAGATTTCTGAACTTTCACCTTTGGTCTTAAAATTTATACCACGAGCAAAATATTTGAAAAAGTAAAAACCTTGACTTATAAATTAGTAGACTTTGTTCCTTAGGGAGCTGAGCCTGCCCCCTGACAAATTCGCCTTAGATTATCAGGAAACTGCCTAGTTTAAACTATAACTTCTTTTAATCTGCTAACACTTATTAATTGGTTGAAAAAAATGTGGGCCTTTTTTGGTCTTCAGCAATTTTTGCTGTTCTTGTTTCAATGCTCACACACAAAAAAAAATTAAAGAATAGGTTTTGAGTAATTAATTCCTATAATTTGTTTAGCTTTATCTTTCTTTAAAGCGACAGCTTATTAACACTTAACATTTGTCATAGAAACAGATAAGAAATCAATGTCAGAGCCAAGACCTTGTAAATAACCCGAAAGGAAATGTAATAATGGCTGTCTTCACGAGAGAGGTGGTGGGGGAAGGAGCAGGCATGTGGCAGAAAAGGTTCAGTGCTTTTTGTTTTCCTTTGTAAGGGGGGGTTGCTGCAAGATACAACCCAGGGCCTCCGACTCTTTGGCCCTACTGTCTTACACAAACACTCATTGTCGAATTAGGAAGAAAAAGACACTCGGGAGCCAGTGGTGGTGGCATTTTTATAGTGACGAACCTGGTGTTTCATCGTGGTCTTTAAAAGAACACCATAAGAAGAATGAAAAAGAATAAATTACGTAATTTTCCAGGGGAAAAAAAATGAGCAAAGAAGTTGACAAGTAACTTTTTTTTTTAAAGAAACATGCTTGCAAAATACAGCTCTCCGAAGAGCTTAATTTTTAAACTCTTTAGAAGTACTCTATATAGATGCTTAGCATTGATTTACGTCAAGGTTAAGGCACCTTTAAACAAATAAAGTTGGGAATGGATAAACCTACTAAAATACAAATCACCTATTAAACACACAAGATGTTTGTATAGCATTCAGGTTGCTACAAAACTGACACATGTCTTGAAATTCTCCTGATAACCCCTTCTAAACTCATCAGGAAATGATAGCATGTGTGTTTGAGCGGTACACAAGGGAGCGGCCAGATAGGATAGAGATGGAAGGTCAGGCCTTAACTTTGACTTTGTAGGCTTCAGCTTCATGCTTTTGCAATAAGGCAATAACAAATGAAGAAAGGATTAAGGTGATTTATTTATCAATGAGATTGGACTAGCTTTTGCCATAGGAACTCAATGAGATTTCTGTTTGAATCTGTTTTCTGCTTTATCCCTATAAGCAATGATTATAACACTTGACAGATTATATCTGCATGGAATTAAGGGCTATATAAAATAAACTGTATAATAAAACAAACTGTATAATAAAACTGCTTAGAGAAATACATAGTTGAGCTTTAATGCTTAATTTTGTTTGTAACCCTAGAATTTAATTACTCAAAGTATGTAAAATGGAAGTATATGGATTATTAAGATTTTTTCTTATCTACTGAGAAAATTGTTCTGTATCTGTAAAGTGTTTATCAGGTGTTTTTCCCAAGTTTAGCCCACAGTGAGAATTTTATACGTAGTATTTATATTCTACTGTGGCAGCAGTCACAGAAAAATATGAGCCGTAGTTTCTTGAGTGTCAGTATTTACTGGAAGTTTTATATGCATGCCTTCAATAATTCATAGAACCTGTGAATTTTCTGTGTTACTGACTCACTAAACCATAATAGCAGCTTTGGGCATCAGTCTTGCCTCTGCTAGCATGTTTATGTGGCAGGTAAGTTAAGTCCAGCCTGTAAACATCATTAAGACTTTTCCTTCTGGGAGAAAAACAACTAGAAAAGCACATCTAATGTCTCCATCAAATGATGTGTTTTCATATCATTTTTTCTTCTTCCAAGACATAAAGACACAGTTTGTCATGGTGGGTTCATGGTGGGTGAACAAATATAGGCATTACAAATAGAAAATTGTTTTCTTCTCCTATTAAGTTTCAATAGTATGCAATTTTGAGGTTTTGCATTTCTCTTTTAAGTAAAGATAAAGGTTTTCCTTTGCCAGACCTAAATGGTATTATAAAAATTATAAAAATGCCATTTGTGGACATTTATCTGACAAATACCTATTGGGATTCCTAAGTATCTAGAAAAGGTAGCTTGAATGTCAAAGCTCTTCTTTTTAGATACGTCCCTGGATGTGATGTTAATGTTCTGTTCTGTCGATTGCCCGTTTGTTGCATATTTCATCTTAACTGAAATCTGGGATGTTGCAGAAGGCCTAGTAGTGATGTGCATCTTTGATCTCAAACAGGGGTTGCCTCTGGTAATTTCAGAGATTCTGGACAGAGCTTTGTTTATTTTACAGAAGAATTCGTGGTATTCTGGGGAGGGGAGAAAGTAGAGTCAGTTTTGACACATGATGAACACATGTTGCGTAGAGGGGAAAGGAAGAACTCTACAAAGCACTCTGCACTTTGAAGTTCATTTCCACTAAAATTCAATACAAAAAGTTTTTTTGTTGTTTTTTTTTTTTTATAGGAATTCTATGAGCAATTTAGACACTGTTTCCCAGCAGCAGAGAAATTGCAAAAAAATGTCCAAATGATATTAACCTTGACATTACTTGTAGGTTTAAGCGGATTGGTATGGTTTTGACCTATGCAGGGTTTTCTTATCCATTCACACATTGCTTTTTGCATAGTAATGGCCATGAAAGCAGCTGGCTTTTGTGGGTTTTTTTGTCTCTTCATCACAGGCTAAAAGTGACTGCAGAAGGATGATGTTAGATATGCCTCTGTATCTAGAGACTGAATGGGAGCTTCAGATAAGAAGAGATTTGTTTGTTCCTTTCTAAGACATATTCTGGGTTCAGATAAGCAGAAACGTGATCATTTTGACCTATTTGAAAATGGTATTTTTGGAAGAGCTGTGCAGGAACATGCTCTGGGTAGACTTGATAAACATTTTGACACAACCTCTCTACAAAAGGAGAGGGCCTTGTTTCCACCTTTGGTGGTTCCTTTTTAGGGAGGATGGTTTCCAAGCCTCATAAAAACAAGGAGAACTCTTTTTCAGACTTCTGTTGTTTTTAGACAGGGCTCTAGGGAGGAAAATAGTGATTTGGGTTTTTTTGGAGGAGGTGAGGAACCAACAAACCCACCTAACCTTCTTCTATCCAAGTGCATTAGTGAAGGCAAGATTGATTACTTAAGACTTTCTTTATTACTCCTTGATTTAATTTTACTTTTTAATCTAGACATCTGTGTTAGGGATTTGTTTAATAATCTTCCTGGAGAGGGAAAGGAACAAGACTTGATGGTGCTTTTGGCAGGATTATGCACTTCACAGATGAAGGAGATGTGGGAAACGCCGCTTGTGAGGCTCCTGGGTGCAGGTTGTTCTCCTTTGTACAGTGTCACAGACACGCTCTGGCTGCAGAGATCGTCTCTTCTTCAAGTTGATAACACTGAAATTACTTTCAGGTTGCATATTTGAAGAACTGCCATGCTACGTTTCCAACTCTGCCAGCTTCAGGGGGGAAGACTGCTTAATGCAAAGGAAAGGTTGAAAGTCCTATTCCAGTGTTTCATTTTCAGTCTGTTACAGCTGTCACAAACCAGAACATGCACCAGATAAGATGAATACTGTGGAAAGAGAAAATACTGACTGGATGTTCCTGAAGAATTGGGTCATCTCTGGAAGATTTTAAGAGCCAGTGTAATCTGTATTACCGTTACGTCTATTACTCAGAAAGATTTTTATTTTTTTTTAATAGTCAGTGTGTGTTGTTAGAATTAAGAGTTTTCAGAACAAGTAATGTCTCTGCAAGATGAAGAGCAATTAGTTTATATTGCTTGGCAATAAAAATTTCTTTATCTTCCATATTTAGTAGCACTTTCACATGAGGAAACTTAAAAAAGAAAAGAAAAGAGCATGGGGGAAAAACACTTTTACTGCAGGTGTAGATACCTAGAATGATTTTTATTAAGGATTTTTCTGTTTAATGCTTGTACTGTACAATCTGATGTTGAGATGTGTCAGAATGGATTACACTTTAGCTTCTATTTTGTGTATCTTAGTGAATTTTTATGCTGCTTTTCTATCAAATAGTGTCATCTTGGTTAGCAGTCTTAAAAAATGTCAAGCAGTATATATGCATAAGTTCCTATATAGATGGTATCTTACACGTACAATAAATAAATAGCATAAGCTATGATGTTTTAAAAGTTAGATTTTTGCAGCCTAGGGGCCGAAGGATTTACAATAATTTACGCGCATGGTCTGTTACGCCATAGTGCGCAGTCTTATTCCATAGTCCTATTGAAGACAATAAAAAAACAGCAGGCAGGTGAAACTGTACTTACAGTATTGAGGTCTGACGACAGATCATGAGAAGTGGAGCAGAGAGGATGTGCAAGAAAAAAACGAGTAAGAATTACAAACAAGTTGAGCAAATTTGATGGTTGGAAATTACATTAATAACATTAGCTTCCTATGCTGGTCTTTGTTAGTCCCATTGTGTTGAAGAGTTGATAACAAACTTTATTGATAAGGCATTCAAAGGATGCTTGAGATTGTAGGTGAAGTGCTTAGGTTCTACGTGGCCAGACCATATACGCTTAACAGATCATCATCCCTTTCATTTTCATGAGCAGTGCAAGTTGAGATGCCGTTATTAATGCTCCTTTTTATATCATGTTATGGCTCTTTTGAAACACAGGTAACTTTCCCTTTCACTTTCTCAGGATAGAAGCAACCCCTCAGAATAAAATAAAATACATAATTCACAAAAGTAAGCCATTAGTGATTGTTTTCAGCATTAAAATTGTTGACAAATATGGACTTGTATTTCGTATTTAGAAAGATGTAACAAGACCGTTCACTGACCTTGCCAGTCATGGAAATTAAAGAAGTCCACGTATAGTTTTTTTTAAAAGTGGTGTAATATTAGACAGTGTTCCATTGAAATAAACATTAAGTCTCCATTAAAAACACAGCTTTAAATTAATTAACTGATGTATCTGAGAAGATACAGTTTACATTATAGATTATTGTAAACTACATAACTACATTTTATGTCTCTAAGTTCTGAATAGTTTGTTTTAATTAGTAATTACTAAATACAGTTGTTAGGTAATAACTTACAATAAGATCTGTGCATTACTAGCAGAATATGTATTGTCAGTGAATGACTGTACACTTATCTATATGAAAAGTATATTAAAATAACGATGTTCCAATAAAAATCTGTTAGGTTTGGGAACAGGTATCGATTTTGAATACATGATTTGGGGAACATGAATTATGGGCTCAGAAAAATGTTTCAGTAAGCAGCAAAATGCTACGTGCATTTACAGTTATTTACAGAATCACAGAATCTTCATGGTTGGAAAGGACCCTTAAGATCATCGAGTACAACCAAACCCCCTACAATCTCTGTCACTAGAGCATGCCCTGAAGTGCCACATCTAGACGTTTCTTAAACACCTCTAGGGATGGTGACTCAACCACCTCCCTGGGCAGGCTGTTCCAGTGCCTGACCACTCTTTCAGTAAAGCAATTCTTCCTAATATCTAATCTAAACCTCCCCTGTCGCAGCTTCAGACCATTCCCTCTGGTCCTGTCATTATTCACCTGGGAGAAGAGGCCAACACCCACCTCTCTACAACCTCCTTTTAGGTAGTTGTAGAGGGCAGTGAGGTCTCCCCTCAGTCTCCTCTTCTATTTAAATAACTATTTAAATAGTTATTACATTAATTACTTAGATACATTAGTTTTATCTGCTGTGTTATTAACGGTAGTAGCTGAAAGGATTCAAACGTGTAACTTGCCTGACTGTGCTAACTTGCTAAATTGTTAGGGGAATAAATCATAATTCATGTCTGCAACTAATTGCAAAATCAAAATAATACAGCAAAAATATGCCTTGATCTTAGAGCTGGGATTAAGCACCATGACTGATTTGGTTGTATTGCACTGGCATTAATAATGCGGTTAATAGTCCTATTGATTTAGGGCAGAGAACATAAATGGGGAAAGCTATGTGTGAGCACGCTTGTTTTAAGGAAGCAGGCTGAGATTTTCAAAAGTGCTCCTTATTTATTTGTGCTGCCTCTGCAATAAGCGTGTGAGCATCTGAGTGTGAGCACATAATCCTTTTTAAAAAGTGAAGTCTTTTAACATTATCAAAACATCAAAATGAAAAGCTAGGTTTAGGGTGATAAACTTCTTGTTTGTTTGTTTTCTTCACTTGAAGGTTTTTCTGTTGAAAGAAAAAAAGAAGAGAGAAAATGTACATCTTCTGTTGAAGGTGCATAGTAATGTTCCATTCCTTATGTACCTTGTGAAAGATCCCAGTAGCATAAAAGGTTTGCTGCATCTTCTACAAATTAATTTTAAAACCCCTAGAAAACCGTCACGGTAACTTATCTGCTAATTTCATACATCATTTAAAAGGGGTCTAAAAGTCTTGCAGTCAGAATAGCTTAAATCAACATAACTAACTCCTGGAAGCTTCTATATCACAAAGGATATAGGGCTATTTGTGTAAGATTCGCACTCCAATATAATCTTTTCATTCTTGGTTATATACTACTGAGCATTTCTTTTTGTATTACTAGCAACTGAATTTTTATGAACTCTTCTATATTTTATAGTCTTTGTGGTCAAATTTGTTGTCATCTGACTTCCTGTCATTGTCCACAACCCTGTATCATCAACCTTTCCATGAAACACCAGGGGATGCAATGGGAGAAGACTAAAAAAAGGACATATATACATTTGATATTATAAACACAAAATATGGTTTTTATATGGCTTCTAATTAAGCTCTTTTTTCCGCAGTAGGAAGGCAGAGGGGGAATAATTAGAAAAACGGTATATTTGCAAAAGCCTGGGGGGGAGGGGGGGGTTGTGTGAACAGATGTTTGTGCGTGAATGAGTGTAAAGGGACAGTAAAAGTGTACAAGTGCATGCAACTGGTGACAGGATATATAGTGCTTACTCGGATATGAGCATTTGCATGCGTAAGACAACCTTTGCCCATGCAAACAAGCTTTGCATTTAGAATGGTCATCAAAAGACATTCCTTGATTCCAAGTACCCCACCAAATGGTATCAGCTACAGTTTTGCTCCATTCATATTCCAGTCTCTTTATAGTACTTTTCCATGTAGTTTTCCATAGATAGGCATATATTGCTCTAAATGCTTCTAGCATAGCATCATTTATTCACAGAAACTAGTCCTCCAAAATTTTTGCATATTGTGTAGTCACTGGAGGTGAGTTCACGTAAATTAAGTAGCAAGGTCAGATGTTTTCTTTCATATGCTTGTTGCATCTGTTTACTGAGGAAATGGCATCAAATGAAACTTGGCACGTGCTTAATCCTTAAATCATCTCAGCCCTCTCTAGAGGAATGTGTTGAGCATCCCCAGTGCGCCGACTTGCACGAGTTTTCCTCTCGCTGTGCCATAAGAGTTCAGCATACCTGGAATGCAGCGTTTCTTTTCTGAGTGGGAGCCATAGCCTGGAGAAAAGTAAAGCCAGTGCAAGGTCTGTACAGTTCTTGTCACAAAGCTTCACGTGCAGAAATCTTGCAAAATGACTTCCAGCTCCGGTGTAGGGATAAGAAGAACTGACTGTTGTTGGGTTTACATAGTTCGAGTCTAACTACACAGACTTAACTCTAAAATAGTGTTTTAAAACTTCAGACTTACAAAAGATTGCATCGAAAGATTCTGGGAGTTCTATCAGAACATTTGAAAGATGAAGGAAAATGAGGGATGTTAGGCAATAAATGCAAGTGCTGAACTTGTAACTTAAAACTACTGAACTACCATTTTGTAAAACTTGACTTGAGCTTAACTTGCAGTGATTTCCGTAACATTGCACCTTGCAATATATTCTATGTTTGATTGCAGTTGTAAATTCCTCTTTATGTGTACAGCTTAGTAAATAATACTGTTAAAAAGAATGAAAGAGACATTTCAAATTTTAAGTAAAAGAGATTGATTTTCAGTTTCTGTGTCTTGGTGGTTTTCCGTTTTTGGCCTCACTGCTGGTTTATACTGTGAAGCTGAAAACTCCCAAATCACTGGATTTTTAAAAATACAATTCAGACTTAATTTTTTTGCAATATTTGGGCGTGATTTGAAGTTGACAGCTTCATGCATGTACATTCAACTTACGAACACCATCCTGAATTCAGGTGTGAATTTTACCTTTAGTATGTTTATTGTTTTGTGAACTGTGCCTGAAGACTGTGGGGATAGACTTGGGGTGGAAGGGATGGAGCAGTAAAAGCATAGCAGCCCCCATAGTAGCACCACTTGTGATTTGCTTTCTGTTTCATGCTGGGGGGAGCAGCTGCCCTGTTCCACTATTCTGCATGTAACTCTGTTGTGTATGCATTTGTCTTTTTCTGTCCAAGAGATTGCCTAAATCCCAGGTGATCTGATGCAATACTCCAAGTACAGATACTATTAATTGAGCAGTAAGAGGAAGAACTTTGTCAGGAAAAAACAGGCGTTCCTGATCTTTCTCATTCCTGTGACAGAGTAGTGGCAACATCACACTGAAAGAATAGATTCCTAACAGTATTGAATGCTAGCAACATCTTCTTCAAAATAAAATGAAAAATAAAAATGAGAGGAAACTCCACTGTAAAGAGAGTCAATACAAACTAATCATTCATTTTTCCTGAAAGAACTTGTGAACGAATTATTTATGTCACTTGCTACATAAGACTGTAAACTCTTTTACAGATGAGCTTGAATATCCCTAACCAGGACAAAAGCAGGGTGAGAATCTCAGAATCTTGAAAGGACTGTAGGGGGGGGAGAAGAAGGATATCACAAAGGTTATGAGATAAGGGATCTGTTAATGAGACTACTCTGCCTTGCACTCTTGTATTGACTTGCACATAAGTCTTTCCCCATTGACTGCTACAGTTAATGCTGGGTATATACTTTTTACTTCGAAGTCTACACTTTTAATTAGCATGTATATTTGTTATTGTCATTATTAATGGTCATCCTTTCTGTTGTATGCATGTTCATGACATATCCTAATGATGGTCTAATGGGAAAAATATACTATTCACAGAATATCAATAAGAATGATGTAGATAATAGAAAATGCCAGCTGTACCTGAAACAACCAATTCCCAAACAATTCTACAGCATAAATAGATGCCAGGTCCCTCTTTGCGTAAGATAACCCTTTGAGATACAGAAGCAGTGCTGGGCCTGGTAGTGCCTTTGTGAAGGATCTTGCTTTCTTTTCCTTTGAAGAGAAACTTTCCTGTGGGGTTAGGCCAGATCAGAAGCCAGATTATGTGTTTTGGAGAACACAATTACATCATTAGGTTAAACACAAAGTAAGCACTTGATAGAGCCGACTTAATGGAGGGTGTTTGCATCAGATTCATCATTCGCTATCAGGTAATTGTGAAATTGCTTTAAGCCATAACAACAACACTCACCCCCTCCCTCATCCTCCAGTTCAGTTCCTCTCCTTTAAAGTCTCTGGGGTCATGACCCACCTGGAGGCCAAATATGTGGTATCTGGTGTACTGAATGATCTGATTATATTTTTACTAGCAGAGCCTTCAACTAAATGTGCAGTTCTAGCTCCCAAGAGCTATTGGGTAACAATCTGCTTTCCAGAGGTTACTCTTTTTTTTTTTTTTTTTTTTTTTTTTTTCTGGTATGTGAAGGACCATAGTCACCTATTTTTCTAACTAAAAGCGGGTACTGTTTACTGTACTTACACACTGCAAGTCTGCTGGATCTAGGCTGTGAGTCTTCTTGAACATCCAGTGTCATGTTTCTGTACAGATCTTTTGAAACCTGGATGACCACATGAGACAAGATTATTTGCTTGAATTGACAAGACTTTCTTGTAAGTTCAGCTTCTGGGGTTGAAAGTGTGATCAGAATTTCCCTGGGGCCTCTGCCGCACAGTTAAGTGATGTGGTGCTAAAATCAATCATCTTTGAAATTTTGCTTTTATTACTTCCATTTCTGTCTGCTTTGATGGAAGCTCCTGGTAATTGTAGTTTTGCTTTCCATAATGAAATGCCCATATTTAATTTTTTATTAAAGCCTACGGCATTAATACTTCGTCAGTCGGGGTCAGATTAGTGGAATTTCATGATTGCCTTGTTCATGTGTCTTTGTAAGGACCCAGATTGAGATGTGAGGGCTGCGTTCCAGCTCTGTTGTAAGGCAGCTCTCAAACTCCAGCAAATCTCATAGTTAATCCTCCAGTTTAGTCAGTGATGGCCCCCTGCAAAGAGGACTTGAAGTAGGTTTAGGAAATCTGCTTTGAAGAAGCATAGCAGCAGCAGAGATGTGTTGGGTAGTAATCATGATGCCTTGGTATCTGGATCTTTGCAGAGAAGTACCTTGAGAGGGACAGAGTCTGGGAGTGCGAGTGATATGAATGTTCGGAAATTCCCCTCTTATTTCATGTTTTGCTGCAGGTTTCATTTTGAAATTACTCAATTTTAAATGTGTCTTCTACTCTCTCTATAATAAATTTTAAGGACACGAAATACAAATTGTCTGTCTGAGTAGAGTAGTAAAGTTGGTGAGGGGAAGCCTGGAGACTGGCTGTTGTCAAACTGAACTTTCTTCCTTGGCGGGCTGGGGGGGAGGAGAATGTAAAGCAGCAAATCTTACCACACACATATACTCTGCATAAAGCACATATTAACATCCTGGAGAGTCCAATCCAAAACAGAGCTCAAAAGTTTACTAAGAGAAATAGTCAACTTATGAATTGCACTGGTATCCAGTGGTGCAGGTAAAAAGAAGAGTGAGGGTTGGAATACTGTATTACAGATGTGCAAATGGCTTGACACTGGGCATCTAACCAGCTCTGTGCTGAGCTAGCTGCAGTTAGTCCGCATGTAGATACTGAAAGAATTATTTACCCCCAAATCAAACCTCCTGCCCATTAGAAACCTCTCAGTGCACCCAAGTGGGCTCCGGCGTAGTTTGGCGTAGTATGGCTGGATGCGGGGCTGCGGGTGTGAGGGTGAGCACCAACGTATCGGTGTTGACAGGAGGACAACAGGCATGTGAGATCAGAGAGGAGCTCCTCAGCCAAGTCCAGCCCCGTTTTCTCTCAGACGCTGTGTCAGATAGTCTCAACTGCACTCAACCTGGGACCGTCTTTCCCACATCCCCCCGAGCCCATTGAATCTAATGTGAAATGTGCAGAATTTTTGGGGAACACTTGTCTTAATTTTGTTCTAGAAAGCAACAGGGTTTATTTTGTTGTTTCATTTTTACCAAATGGCCTCATATAGGAATGTAGGATAAACATGTTATTATACAGATAACTTTTTTTAGTAATGAGCATTAATTTAGTTGCATTTAAATCACTGGTTTTGGTCACATTTAAAAGTAGATATGGCAGGTATATGAGCACATTTAAGGCACCGTGTGCTCCTGCTGCCGCCTCTGCTGCTGCAGTGGTGCACTCACTGGGGGCTGCCTCCCATTTACGCTGGGAGGAGGAAAACGAAGCTCTCGCTAATTGCAGCAGGCATTTAGGGGTAGAATCAAAAGCACAAACACTAAGACATTAATACCTTGACTTGGTGCTGCTTTTGAGCAGGCTGGACGAGGACGGCACAACCCGAAGCGGCCAGCAGCTCCCTGCCAGAGGGTCTCGCCAGCTCCTCTCCCCTGCGGAGGGACAGCCTCCAGCTCCCTCCCGCCCCTGCTTCTCCCCCTCCAGCTCCCTTGAACTCCAAATGAGGCCCAGCTGTCCTAATGGCCTCAGGCGGTGTTAGGAAATCAGCTGCCCAGTGCTGGCTCCCTGGCGCTGGTCTCCGGGGCTCCCAGCTTCCCTCGCCACAGCCCAGCAGGATCCCTGTCCGCCGCTCCTGGCTCTCTGCCCTCTGGTACCTCTGCCTGCCCCCCATCTTGCACAAACACATCCCCGACAAGCCTTCGTCCTGCTCTGCTTCCATGCTGCAGAGACCAGTGCTCGTACAAGTTCCTTTTCTTTACTTGGCGTTTCCAGTTACAATCTTGTTTTCTCTCGGCAAACTAGAAATCTCCTCCGGTAATATTAGCCAACCTTCTCAGGTAAATCCACAACAATCGCTATCCACAAACAAGTCTCTTTGTATAGATTCCAGGGAGGCAAATTAAATAGCCTTGGCTAGACAACATTTTTGCTGTGTGCATGCCATATTTTATTAATAGTTTCCCACCAAAATGAAAATGGTTCGCATAGGTTGTATACAACATATGGATTGTAGGAAATGTGGAGGATGAACAGACTTCAGGCAGATGATGTGCTGTGGGAACTGCAAATTTTCAGATGCTTAAAGATTGATTCATATTTATAATGCTATTTTAACTAAAGTCTTTTAATTTGAATACATTTCTGAAATCCTGCCTTAAGCACATTGTACCTGACATAAAATTCCGTAGCACAGAAATGAAATTTCATAGTATGTAATTTAAAGATACAATAGTTCGTTGTGATTTCACTGGCATTTATGGAAATACCATCACTGATCTCAGTAAAACCAAGATTTCAGTCACTTAGCTGTTTTTCATCAATTCTTTGTTCAAAGGCACCTGACAGGATTTAGCGTACTGCAAACTTAACCCTGCTTCAGCATAACTTTTTCCTCAACTCACTTCGTAGTTGTGTGTTTGCACACGCTCTCTGCCATTTCCAAATTTAATGAAAACTTACAGAGTGAAAAAGAGAATCTACTTGTCTGAAATGTTTTATTGCTGAAATACATGAATGTGTCACATTAAGAAATTGTGTTTATCTTTTATTGTTGGGGTTGGGAAATACTGTTACCCCAAAATTTATTAAAAGGGAGTCTAAGTCAAAGATGAGGAATTCTTTGCTTAAAGTTGTACGAAGTCTCTGACTGACCAGGAAACTGAGCCTCTCTCTCAGTCTGGAGGTGAATAATTAAATAAGCTTCATGCCTATGTATTCCAGTAGTATAGTAATATTTAGCTCTTAGATATTTGTCTATACCAGCAGATCTCAAATGCTGCTATAAGCAGCTGTCACCATTATTTTCCTTTTACAGGTGGCCCCGAGGACCTTGAGCAACCCAGTGATAAAGCAGGAGTGGAATTGTAGGTTTTCTAAATGCCAACTTATCTTCTTGGCCAAGGTCTCTTCCTGGTCGTAGGGCTAGGTGACATCTAGTGAAGGGAGGTACAAAGATAACACTAAAAGGTTTTGTACTTTTCTATCTATTGATTTAACTGGGGAACAGCTATCTCTGGTGAAATAAAATTCTATGAAAATGCAGTCTTGTATTCGGAATATTGGGAAGTGTTAGATTGCTGTTTCTTTGGAGCAAATGTCATATGATACAATGATCCAGCGAAGTGGAAAATTTCATGTTTCAGTGAGTCTCCCTCAGCGTATTGGTAAAACCTTCCATGGCCATCCTGCTACGAAACGTGTATGTTTGAAAGTCTGTTTCCTAGTGCTGCGGGCACAAATGTAACAGGCTGTGGGCTGTATAATGTCACCCAAGGAGAAGTGATGATCTGCGGGACTGTGCTTGAGTATTTCATGAAGTTTCTAAATTTGTTATTGATATAAACTTAAGTGTTAGTTGTCAAAGCAGATATTTAAATGATTGTTATCACTATACTAGTATAAATCATAATTTAAAATAAAACCATTTCACAGCATTTGCTGTGTATGGTTTGTATGTTACTTATTTCTCTCTTTTTTTACTTACATCTTTTGTCGTAAGAGTAAGATTAGATCATTTGAGTTAAATGGATCAGACTGCATGTAAATCATAGTATTACATTGAAGACAAGAGGTGAAGACCTAAAAAGACAGAGAACTGACCTTCCGTGTGATTTCAGTTAATATTAGCAAGAACAAAAATTCAAGTTATCGGATGTCTCTATGTGTTATTTCTCTGCAAATGATGGCATACTGACAGGTAAAATCATGTAAATATACTCTTGGACAACTAGTGATGAAGCCAAATTTGATGTTTTTAATTTTCTGTGTGATGCACCCTTCTGCAGTCTACTCTGAAAATCCAAAAAAAGACAATAATAATGATTTTATCTACCATCCATTAAATTCTACGCCAGGCAGGTTCTTGAGGCTGTTGAGAGGCCTTGTATGCAGAAGACACAAAGCAGCGTGTTGGAAATGTGCTAAAAGCTGTTATTGAAACAAGAGGATACAGTCTCCCAGACTGAGAGAGAAATGTGAACACATAATAATGCTAGTTAGAAGTGTTATTTTCATAGCATACTTTCTTACTAACTTTGTATCACTGTCATGTTGGACTTTAATAAGACGTCAGTCTTCATTTGTAAATGGTCTGCATAAGTGCTTTCCCACCCCCTTATCAGCTGTTTTCTTTATGTTTTTAGATCATGGGGAATTCATACGCAGGGCAACTAAAATCTGCCCGTTTTGAAGAAGCTCTTCATAACTCTATAGAAGCTTCTCTGAGATGTAGCAGCGTTGTCCCACGGCCAATCTTCTCACAGCTGTACCTGGACCCTGACCAGCCTCCTTTCTTGCCGGAAGGTAACCATGAAAGTATGGCACATTTCAGTTGTTTTTTCTGTGTGAGAAAAGGGTGGGATGTGTTTCATTAAAAAAACAGAAAGCCACATAGCAGTTCATTGTGTGACGTAAAATCTGAATCTTAGGTCTCATTAAGGAGAATGGCATGCTGGTTATCTTAAAAGGATATAGATGCAAGTACTGTTGAAAAGTTTATTTTATTTTTTATTCTTGCTCAGATGTGAAGCCAAAGGTAGAAGAGTTGGATAAAGAGTTAGTACATCGCTATTCACAAAATGGAAACCTGGACTTTTCTACCAGCCAGACTGTTAATGAAATGGAAGATGAAGAGGAGGATGAAGACATGTCAGATTCAAGTAGTCCACCAATCCCGTATTCACAAAAACCTGCCCCGGAAGGGTCTTGCACTACTGATGGTTGGTGTCTATTCTTTTACATGTGAGATCTTTACAACTAATTCTCAGTATAATGCATAGTCTCTAAAGTTAGAAACTCTTGAGCTAGGAAGCCTGGAAATATATTTACAGTCAAAGTCTTAAATCTGAGAAAATATGGATTAAGAGGACTTCCTGGACACAGGAACTGTGTCCAATGCTGGACTTCCCAGTTCAAGAAAGACAAGGAACTAGTGGAGGGAGTCCAGCAGAGGGCTATGAGGATGATCAGGGGACTGGTGCATCTCTCTTATGAGGAAAGGCTGAGACACCTGGGTCTGTTTAGCCTGGAGAAGAGAAGACTGAGAGGGGAATCTCATCAATGTTTATAAATATCTAAAGGGCAGCTGTCATGAGGATGGGGCCAGACCCTTTTCAGAGGTGCCCAGCAACAGGACAAGGGGCAATGGGCACAAACTGGAACACAGGAAGTTCCATCTGAACATGAGGAAAAACTTCTTTACTTTGAGGGTGACAGAGCACTGGAACAGGCTGCCCAGAGAGGTTGTGAAGTCTCCTTCTCTGGAGATACTAAAAACCTGCCTGGACACAGTCCTGTGCAGGGTGCTGTAGGTGAACCTGCTTCAGCAAGGAGGTTGGACTAGATGATCTCCAAAGGTCCCTTCCAACCCCTACCATTCTGTGATAAAATATAATGTATTATTTCAAAGCAGGGTCTAAGACTCACTGTGGCACTCAGTTTCTGAGAGCCCCTTATTTTCTTTGGTCATCACTGGTTTACTGTCCTCAAAGAAGTTACTTAAGTCAGCATCAGTATGCCTGGTTCTCTGTCTGTCCCCCAGTTCTTCCCAGAAACATTGGCAAAACTGGATTTAGTTGCTTCCATGGGCAGAAGGAAGAGTTTGGAGAGAGAAAATGGAGACTTAGTGTTCCTTGTGCTGCCAAGGGGATAAGAGGGATGGTAATGAAAGCTTGTCTATTTTGTCTTCCCCACCTGCCTGCTGGCCATTGCTAGTTTATCCTGAGCTGTGCTAATTGTTGTTCAAGACAAGTAAATTTTTGACAGTACTATTTTTGTTTGGTTTTAAATATGTTAGAGAAAGGGTCAGATCATTATGTTTACATCTCTTGGACCAACTAAAATCAATGTAGTTGGTTCCCCTAATCCTATAATTGTGCTGTTCTGAAGATTTAACTTTGTAAAGAAAGAAGATCTGTTCATCTTTATTAGATATGCTTATCTTAAAAACACCTCCCCTCCAAACCCTCGAAAACGAACAACCCTTCCCACCAGGTCCAAGACCCCTTCTTGACATTTTATTCAATATCTTCCTGAATTATGGGTTTCCTCATGTAGAGGTCATAAAAAGTTGTGATTTATAGAATGCTTTGTACCCTACTGTGTGTGGTTATATGTCATGATAGAGGTAAGCAGTAGTGACTGGTAATCCTTCAACATTTGGCGGGGGTACGGATGGTAACTGGTGGCAAATGTTTACATTTTTGCTTTTATCCCTTCTGAATGCAGCTCACATGAGCATGTTTACCCTCTGTAACAAGGTACCACTCGTTCCCTGTAACACAAAGAATAGAAAGGCTGGCTGCTATGGAAAGTGGGGGAATATTGTTGGGAGAATTCGTTATTCACACAGAAGTGTGTTTGCTGTCCTTTGGAGGCTTGTAAATTGGTAGGAGGAGAGAAGAAGAAAGTATGAAATTATGTACTTCTAGGAAGGTATTCTTAGTTGAGGACAAGTATCAATAAAGGCTGCAAAATCTGTGGAAAGCAGTAGTTCTGATCACTTCTGTTAAAGAAATGTAAAAAAAAAAACTGGGCAGGATGCAGAAGAGAACCAACAGGATGGTTAAGAGGAAGGAGTTCTATCTAACAAGGCTGTTTGCCTGCCAGGACGAAAGCTGAGATAGCATATGCTTACACCTTCAAAATACAATAAGGACAAACACTAAGGAGGGAGAAGAGCTAGTCATGCCAAGGTCCTGCGGGAGCGTAATGAATGCATAAAATGATTGTAAATGCGTTCAGGTTAAAGGTTTAGGGTTCTTTAGCTATTGGTAATGTGGTTCTGGACCAGCCTGCTGGTAGCAGGAGTAGGGCTCAAAATTTTACCTGGCTCCAAAGCCACCATTCATTCGGTTGTGAAAGAACTTTTTATATGACATCAAGAGATCTTACTCAGTCTTACTCACGCGTTTGGGTGATCCCTGGTTGTGCTTGCATGCGCAGACAAAAATGTTAGTTGTGAGGTTGTGAGTTCCCAGATAAAGGCCCGTGTCTTTGCTTGAGAGGTGACCTTTCATCCGCGTGCAGGCTGCTCCATGTTCTCCTGTGCCTTTGCTCCCTCTGCTCAGCGTTGCTTCATAAGGCTGCCCTGCCTGACGTGGCACTGCAAGGACATGCTTAGCTGTGAAGCACTCACTGCCACGCAGACCTCTGTGCTGTGGCTGCGTATTGCATGTCACAAGGTTATGCCTAGTTATGCTATAGTTTCATAGTATACGTAACTATATGCTCATGTATATATGTAATATTATTTTTAGTATGTCCTGGAAAAAGATGACCTACCAGGGTAGTTCTGTGTTTTGGTTTTTAGCTAGATGATCAGAGCACCCTAGAAGAAAGTTTCCTGTGTTACATCCGCAGAATTTTAGGCTTGTTCCTTCCTCCTTGTCAAGCTTACCATTCTGAATTTACAAAATCTGTCTCACTCTTCAATGCTGTTCTCAAGGAGCTGATTTAAGAGAAGAATATTTTTGTATCTGGAAGAGGAAAGGAGAATACTTTTTTTTTAAATACTGCTAATACTCTGTTAGGATAGTTTTACATAAGTGTTTAAAACACCCAGGTTCCCAAACATTCACGTTGCAGACGGTGTCTCAGCAAGATATTAATCTGATAGCTCATCTTTCATCTCATGAATATGCCCTTCCAGAGATGTAAGAGAGGATTGCTGCCATTGTTTACATCCCTTATCTTAGTTATTTAATTACAAAGATAAATAACATTAGGAAAATCTTAAAGGATACTGATAGACTAATTGAAGTCACTGTAATTGTTTGGATGCTTTAAGCTAAGCACGTATTTAATTGCTTATCCAAGAGCAAAATATTGGTACTACAACCTGCAGTTCATAGCTCCGCTTGCTGTAAATCCTGCCTCCCACCTCTTAGCACAGATGGGGTGAAACTTTTTTCCTTTTTCAGGTATTTGTGTTGTTTGCTGTTCCTGAATTCAGAGTTTATGCCATAACCATTGTATTATTTTCTGTGGTGCCTTGTTCTTTCAGGCAGATGGCACAGTTGTCAGTCACGTGGATGCAGAAAGTAGATCTTAATGCCTTTATTCATCACTTAACAAAAATAAGTGCCTCACAAGTGACAGTTTTTTGATGTTCCTTCTCAGAAGGCACTAATATTAAATTCCTTAACTCTTCTGTTAGCCCATTGCAAAGAGCAGCTCTATTTGCCATTGGTCCTTACTATTAGTCACAAAAGTAAAGATTTTGTAATCGAGAAGAATAATGGTATTTGGGAGATTCATTTATTTTCTGGGGCTTTTTTTTCTGCTCAGCACAAACTTTTATAACTAACTAATACCTTCCATGAAAAGAAGGTTTCAAGAAAAATACCTCTTCATTTTCATACAAGTACCTCAAATAAGCAACAAAATAATACAAGAAGCTGTTCTGAACCACTTGTTTGCTGTAGCTTTGACACAGGCTGTTTCTAATTTGTGGAGTAGCATTTTATGCAAGCTGTGGCAAACACAATAGTAGCACCTTTCTTTTGTTAGTAAATCCTCAATTTACCTGGTGCTTAAAGAAGGGCCAAGGTAGTTTCAGAGGCAATTAGGTAAGCAGGTACTTAACACCTGATCAGTTACTGTGAAGTTACAATAGCAAGTGACAGTGACCAGTAATTCATATGCAATTCTTGGAAGCTAATTCCTTATGCAAATACCCCATTTATTGCAGTACAACAAGGGGCCAGTAACCCACATTGAAACTGCTTCTTGTTACTGGTGGGGAAAGGGAAAATATATACAAATTTCATTTTTAAGAAGATTCCAGCACTTCTAGGTGTCGGCAGTTGCGAGGATACATTTTCCTTTTCAGGAAGATGAGACTGGATTAATTTAAATGAAGTGATGTTGGAGAATGCAAATGTGCTTCTCAGATGTAAAAACTAATGGGTTTTCATTCAAAGAATTGCAGATAATGTCTGTAAAAGCTATTCATTATTCTTTTTTGTGATTGCTTTTGGTATTTGCAAATCTCTAATCCGAATATAAATGCCTGTTCTTTATTTAAAACAAAGCTGAGATCCTTTGGGAAGATGATTTTTTTTAATGGAACAGCTCAGCTGTGGGCTTTTTATAATTAGACATTGATAAACAATTTTGTAAAGAGAAGCTGGTCTGTTTTAGTGGCTCATGGTTTTTTACCTTTTCATACTTAGATGTCACGCAGGTAAGTGTGACACTGAAGGGCCATTCTTTTTTCTTAGGAGTTGTATGTGTTAGTGCTGCTTGACATATAATGGAGTTTGCACCTGAATTTCTAAATGAATAGCTATGAAATGTAAATGGATTTTGCATGTTCCAAATCTTAAACATAGGCAGCACAAGTTCTGCTTGTACAGAGATGTCACGTTTTGTCTTTCCTAATGTGGAAATTGTTCTCTTACACAGATAATTAAATATCAATGCAAAAATCACGCAAAACAGGAAAAAAAAAGTTTGGCGTCTCTGTGTTGCTTGCTAACTAGAAAAAGACGATGTAGTGAGAAGCGGGTTAATCCCTCCTTCGTCTACCCTTGCTTCCAAATTAGTGTTCCTTGCGTGGAATTTTCTCATTCAGTTTAAAAAAGCAGCAGGAATTAAAAACCAGAAGGGTTGCAGCCCCAGAAGCCAGGGGAAAGACGGATAATGAAGGGCTCTTGAGTATACCATCTGCTTGTCTTTGAAGGAAAATTCAAGACTTCTACTGCGCAGAAGTAGATTTGCATTCTCTCTGTATCTCCTGGTCAAAGTGATCCCCAGCTTTACGTGACGAAACTCTGCAGCTTGTTACAAGAGAAGAGCCCCCAGAGGCTCTGTATGTGTTGCCCCCCCTCTTGCTGCTCGACTGTTAGGAAGGATCCCTTTCCCCTCCGCAGAAGGGGAGCCAGAGGAAACTACTTTTAGTGTCAGCCCTGTTACTTGTCTCGTTCCCTCAGAAAGTGAGATTTCGGCAGTTGCCTGTGAGCTCTGCTGCCTGTCTGTCAGGAAGCTGGTAGCTTTGGTATCCTAAGGTACGTAAGTATCCTAAAGGTACTGAATTCCAGCAAGATTTGTGAAGTTCAGGAGCTGGTTGGGTGGCATCGGTGTCCCAAAACTAGTGTCCCCTGGGGCAGAAAAGTAATTATAGCTCTCCTCTTACACAGCCTGAACATTACAGAGGCATTTGCTGGCCAGCCAGTCTACACATACATACCTCTGATCCGGAGGATCGCCAACCAAAGCAGAGGAGATTGTGCAAGGAGGAAGGAGGACATGGAAGGGTTCTGAGAGCACTTTGGGTAGAGTAAGAGAAGATACAGAGGGTAAATCTTAGGTATTGTTTACAGATTAGGCAGGATGCAGCATTTCTACATATCCTAAATGGTGGGAAATATTAAATATATTCAGATCAATAGTCTCTCAGGTAAGAGGCTGCTGTTGCCTGTGATAGCAGACTGAGATCCATCAGTTTGTTTCAATGGGTACTGCTAAGATGTTACTGAGTAATGCTTATAAACTTGTTGAGATGTTGTGATGGGTTTCTTAGGATTTCCCTACACCTTCTCCCCTGGGGACTTGTGCAGAATGGTGATGTGTGCAGTTCCTCGAAGTGTAGCTGAAGTTGGTTTGCCCCTGTCCTGGATGATAGCAGAGTCTTTCCTTCCGTCTCAGGTGTTGTGGACTGCTGGAGCTTTTGCTTCACCTCACTGGGACATCAAAACCCTCAAGCATCCAAAGAAGTTCTAAGTTTCTCATGTGATATTCAGCCTTCTCAATGCTGTGTGCTCTTTCTGAAAGCAAGTCTATATTGAAACATAACTGTTAACAACATTGGCAACCAAAATCCTGCTTTCTTTGGTGTCCTAGTATTGCTGTTGCTAGTAATTCATTCTAAAGCTTCTTTTTAGTCCCTGTTTGGGCTTCTGGGCGTTTCCTGAAAATTTTTAGGTAGAAACCAGGCTAAGGAGTAATTGTGTAAAAGCATAGGTTTAAATCTGTCTCGAAATGTTGCTGCACTTGCTGTGTCGTAATCCTTATCTACAGATTTCCTGTTTACCCACATTGTCAGTGGTGGGTGATTTTTCTATTTTAAATCTAGATGTAGGATGGTATTTTCTAAGCATGTCAGCTACTCAGATTTCACTGAATGCCTAAATATTTAAGGCCAGTTTTGAAAATTCGGGACATACTACCCAAATGGCATAAACATTTAAATAAGCAAATTCTATTTTGAATGTAAGGGAGTTTTGTTCCTATATTTATCTGCAACTGTTTCTTTCTAAATTACATTGAAAAAGGTCTAGATAATACTTAGCCTGGTACCTAGCTTTCCATTTGATTAGGATCAATATGTTTCTAAGGAGTACACCTTAAAAAGAGTTTAACATACTAAAATCAAATTGCATCTGATCAGAAAAGAATAAATTTTGCTTTAAATATGCAGTTTTAATGGTTTTCCTCTAAAATGTAGGGGACTTCTTATTGGGAAATTATCATTAAAATCCGTTGATTTGTAAATAAAAACTTTAGGTACTCATTTTAATTCATTGGCTGGAAGACGGTATGTGAGGGGTGAATCCAAGCTAGCTTTCAGCTCGAGTGAGCTGCTGGTGGAACTGAGCTCATTGAATTACTGAAGAAACTATTCAGCCAAGAACTGGTTCCACAGATTGTGGGTGTAGGCACAAGACTGAACCTGCATCGGGCCATGTTTTCAGCACGCAGCTGCTTGCCAGGAAGTTCGTGCTAGCTGCCTCTGTGCATTCCACTTTGCGCATGCTCTTTGTCTGGTACAGTTCTGAGATAAAAACAAAACCGTAAGTTTGCTACCACTTTTGCTGAGGTTTTAAACTATGGGTTTTAGCACAATAGGTGAGAGTGCAGACACGTATTAATAATGGTTGAGGTAGCTCTTGGTTAAGCTGCGATCACGTTGTGTTTCCAGATGCTTAGTCAGTGCCTTTCTCCAGTGGTTTGATTCCCTCCCCCCACCCCTGCTTACAATTTCTGTAGCAACTATGGACTACTTGAATATTTTTAATTAAGTGTAAGTAATATACATTAGTAGCTGAAGTCTTAACAATTATTACAGTAATTTCAAATTTATTTTGATATGTTTGTGTTTAACACTAATGTTGATTATTGTGATTATGATTGTCTTTGTTTTGAAATATTGATTCATGCAGATGCATGCATGTGTCGTCTCTGTTGTGGTATTTCTGTGGTTGGAGTGAAAGAGAGATGGTCCGTGGACAAATGTGTGATGTCATTGGACATCCTGAAATAGGGGGGATGTCTGCCAGCTGCTCCTGGGGGAGGGCTGAGGCCGGACTGTAGCACTGATCTTGCAGCTGGAGAAGTGAGAATTGGAGGGGAACACAACATAAGAGTCTGCTTCTTCATAAAATTTGGTAGTTCTTTCATTGACTTCTGCCTAAAGGAAATCAGAACGCCCAGTGTGATCGTACCCTTTCCTGTGGAGGAAGCCACATGATTGTTGCTTTCTCTTACACCTGTCATTTCCTTGCTTGAAAGTAGAATTTACTCAATAACAACAATATGAGGGAGATGTACAGAAAAGTGATATAGATCCCTGTAAGTCCAGTGTTGAAGCAGATGAGAGTCCTTGAATGTTATTGTTAATGTACTTAGTCTAACTTTGAAGTTGGCTTTGGTTTGATGAAAAGATTGGACCATCTGGACTTCCAGAGGTCCTGTAATTGCTCTACGCTGTCCCATCCAGCCTTCCGAAAATCCCCACCATGGCTGATTGGTGGGTGGCTGACAAGCTCACCCCGAGTCCTGAGCTCCCAAGGGCCCTGTTGCGGTGCCCGGCCACAGCTCTGGGCTGCCCTGCCGGGCTTTTTTGTCTGTCCCAGCCTGCCACCTGCTCACTGCAGGACATGGAACAGCAGAAGCTTGCGCCAGTTCCCAGTTTTGCCTTCTGTCACTGGCTTTAGCCCTACATTGACCGGTAGCACAAGAACCAACGTTATGTTATTTTGTGTACAACTGTGTGTTTGGGTGGGGAAAAAAACTAATTGGAGAATTGAAGTCATGCAGCCCATTGAAACTTCAAGAGACTCAATTGGAGACTTACAGAAAACATACTGGACATCTCTAAAACTAGTGAATTAATCTTTTGCTTGCTGGAATTCCTAAAATGTATAGACAAATTAAAAATTAGGTTTTTAAAATATTTTTCTTTTAGTAGTCAGTACTGAACTTCAGGCATCAATTTTTATCATTCCTTTCTATTACTTAGTGATGTTTATGTACCAGTACCAGCCTGTTGCAAGAAACAAAACCAAAATTGGTTATCTTGAAAAGACTGTAAACTAAAATTTAGCAAAGAAAAATATATTCTTTTGGATGGTTTAAGAGCTGTTTTCTGTTATAAAATCACAAACTTTCCTTCTTATTTTAAATGTGGTGTTTTTTTAAATTGAGTTTCTGAGCCATTTGATGTCTAGTCTTTAGAGACTTATGTCTATTCTCTGCCTGAATGTGTTCAGGATCTCTTTAAAATAACGATTCTCTATTGTCTCTGAAACCTTGAGCTAGTGGATCCGATGAGATGCTATCTCCCATTTTCTCTATTTCCCTTGAAAGGGATATATTTAAAAACCCCAGTTACAGCACCAAGTTATGAAGCCCAATTTGCTTTTGGAACTGATTAAAAAGAAGAAAATTAAATGAAATCTTTTGAAGATTTATCATTTGTTTTGGTTTGTGTTTTAGGTTTTTGTCAAGCAGGCAAAGATTTACGGTTAGTATCTCTGTGCATGGAGCAAATCGATATCCCAGCAGGCTTCCTGTTAGTAGGAGCCAAATCTCCCAACCTTCCTGAGCACATTCTAGTCTGCGCTGTGGACAAGCGGTTTTTGCCAGATGATCATGGAAAAAATGCACTTTTAGGTAAGAGATTTTTTTTTCTTCATACCATAATAATTCAGAACAAAAAGGTCAGTTCAAAATTATCTGAAGTCTTTTCAACTAATGATCCTCTATTAGAAGTATGCTGAGGAGAGGCTTGTTTTTATTAAATTAAACCCGTAGCTGAACCTACCTTAAAAGCCCATTTTAAAACAAGTCCCTGATTCCACAATTAACCACAATCAAAACCTGGTGATTTCTGTGTGGGCAGAAGTCAATTGCAGCCCTGGCATTCTAAATCTGAACTATCCACATACTCTCTATCTCTGCAGATGGTTACATTTTCATTTAAGAGGAAATATGCTCATGCAACTGTAGAAGACAAGCTATCTATTTTCTGTCAATTAAGGGACAAATTCTGCCCTTGGCTCCACCAGCAACATTGTTCTCAATAGGAGCTCTGAGGGCAGTTTGGGTCTCAAAATCTAATACACAGGGAAAAAAAAAACATTTACGTCATAATTGGTTACATTTATGAGCTTTAAAATGTTAATACAAGAATGCTTCTTGGTGATTGAAACAGACGTATGTGCACCTAGATTTCCGGCCTGCCTCACAACTGGTACACATTTTAACAGGCTAGTAAAAGTCATTTAATGTATCTTGTCTCCTGTAGCCTATTTTGAATTTGCTCTCTCATTTCTCCCTCCAGTCATTGTGCTGCCTAGAATATATTCAGAAAGATCTTTCAACAGGGAAGAAATTACAGTAAAACATAAATACCCTGATTTAACCACACTGCTCAAATCCTGGTCCCGACCAGCAATATTTTACATAACTATTGAAAATATCTCCTTTTTGTACTTACATGCTTTAACGTTATTTTTCCCTAAAACCCATTTAAATATGCTACTACACACTGTAAACCTTTGGACCTAAGGCAGAAAACCCACTGGCCTGAGTTAGATGGGAACTGTGGTATGGTGTGCCCTTGCTGGGTCTGGTTGGGGACGTGGGATCCCGGTGTACTCTGGCGTATACTGCCATCCTCAAAGGAGCTGCTGCCTCGCTGGGCAGGGGAAGTGTCAAGAGTTGATCAATAAGACCTCTCTGATAGAGAGACAGATGGTGTTTAGTAACGTTAAGTGTGGTGCTACTTGTCTTTGTTGGTAAGCCTTCCTCTCCCCACCCCCCAGCTTTGTATCCATCTATCATCTCTGATATCATTTGATAATGAGCCCAGTGACTCACAACTCTGCTCTGGCATTGCTGATGTTACATCTTTAAATGCCTCTAGGCCTGTGTAACTGGTATCTATGAGTAAAGAATTGACTCTGTAGCTCTGTAAGACCCTGATGGCTGTTTCTGACAACTGTGGAGATGCACCAATAGTTCCTATGGGTTGCAAGGGAGAACGGAAGGACTGATTCAGTCGCGGGAGAAACGGGATGGACAAATGTACTTGGCATCCTCAGCAACATGATGGTAAAAGATGATAATGAGGCACAGTATAGGCTAAAGACAGTGGCCTAATTAATAAGAGTTTTATGGAAAATGCATTTTGTCAGAAAGACTGGGTATCTTTTTTGTAAAACTATGAATTTGGCTGACAGGTGAGTGTAGGAACCAGTGTTCTCCGAGGTGCTTAGCATTGTGGAAGATAATGATAGTAAGGAGGATGAGAAATTGGTTTTGTTACAGATCTCGAGCTGATTAGTAAATGGAAAAAAAACCAAAATAAAGCATTTCTATTAGGTACTCATCAATCCAGCAATATTATAAATCCTTATTGATGTTCCAGAAAGAATATAAAGTATTTTTTCATTAAGGGTTGAAAGTGATTCAGACATGAGTGGAATGGCAAATAAGCCTGAGGAGTTTAATTGTTCAGCATTAGACAACAGAGGGCTTATTCAAATCAGGATTTGAAGGCAGGCCCATTTCAGAACATGCCCCGTACTTTGTTGTAGGAGATGTTAGACCACTGCCATCTGTGTGCCAACATTGCCATTAGTACAGTTGTGAATGGGGCTGGAAATAAGGGTGTGTATAATCCTGTCTGGACCCTTTTCTACAGACCTTGAATCAAAATTTCATCCCCTTCTGTGAAACCGTGTTAGAATCATTGCAGAAAAGCAGTCTTCTGCTATTATTCCTAAATATGTTACTTTCATTACAGGTTGTAGATTTTTATAAAACATTCTGCAGCACTCCTAACTTTTGCCATGAAAATCTTGACATTAAATGATTGCTTTTAAGACCTTAATAAGCTGTAAGGTTGAGCTTACCTGGCAAGTGCCTTGTTTAAGGAGTCTCAGAGAAAATTCACTAGATATTAGGGTTAATTTTAGCCATATGAAGTTGTAATGGCTACTAGAGTTTAGCCACTGTTCTGAGAGAGGGAAGCATGCAGCTTGGATTCCATGTGTTTTACTGTAGAAATGTGGAAGTAAAATAGGAAACCTCATAGAAATATCCTAGCCTGGCATCATAGCTTCCCCCCGCCAAGTGGTTGTTCCTCTCTGCGCTATGTAGAGTGGAAAATTGGTGGTAGGATTTTGGCATAAGTTAATATGACCTAGAAAGATGGAAGAGTTTCAGAAAAGCTAAGACTAAAATCTGCCTGTGTTTGCTTCCTGACACACGTGCGGTGAGCAGGCATCCACAGTAGTTATCTGGCTGGAGGCCTCCAGTCGCTCTGAATGTGATGTGCAGGTAGGTTAAAATGGCCTTATTCCTTGCAGATGGCACAAGTCTTTTAATCTGTTTGTATACCTTCTGCTTCATTCTTCCAGGATTTTCTGGGAATTGTATAGGTTGTGGAGAAAGAGGATTTCGATACTTCACAGAGTTTTCCAATCATATCAACCTGAAATTAACCACTCAGCCAAAGAAGCAGAAGCACTTAAAGTACTACCTAGTAAGAAGCTCCCAAGGTGTGCTGTCAAAGGGACCCCTTATTTGCTGGAAAGGTAATTAAGGTGCCCGTTCATTTAAGTGTTTGGGTTTTTTTTTTATATTAGTGTGATGTTGAATGTGAAACTGAAAGTTGCTGTTGAAAATATGTGCATTCAAAAGTAACTGTAGAAGATTAATTTCTTTACTGCCTGAAGGAAAAATTCCCACTGATTTCAGTGAAGTCTGGATTTTACCGAAGAGGTTTATTTAAGTCCTAATAGTAACCGTGCAATTGTAAATGGTCTTCCTCCATCTCCCTATGCTTTCAGTGTGGGCCCTAAATCTACCTTTCTTGGGCTGTGCAGCCATCTTGGTAGAAGAAATAAAGTTGCTCAGTCTGCTGATTCTTTCCTGTGCCTGAAGCAAGATGACTCACAGCCAGGGCTCCAACATTGGCCTTTCCACTGATATTCATCTTAGTGGGTGCAATTCAATCTGTCTAATGCCTGAGGACAGCTAGCATGCCATAAGATTAAGAAAGCTCAGGTCACTCATTTCAGGGAAAGAGGAGAAATCTTGCATATTCTTGCCATTTATGGTGTGTTTTACACTTGGGCTTACCCTCTACCGGAGCAGCCTGTGCAATATTCTTATGCGCTAAAGAGATGATATTTGTGACCCCAAGGCAAGGTAGCCATGGGGTCTGTTTCTGGAGGATGCAGGTTTTTGTAGCTAGAGCCATGCAAAGACTCAGGGAGAGAATGGTTTACCTACTCACTGTCTACTAAGTTGGTATATATGCAGACTGCTTGTCTTCCTCAGCTGTAGTTTCACTCAGTAAAAACAGAGTTTGATCTGGTGCATGTTACCAAAGAGGATGATATGAGGAGGGAAGATCCACAGGAGGACTGACACACATCTGAAGAGTCACATCCTCATGTGAATGGCGGCATGACACCAGAAAGAGATGGTTATCACCGAGCTGTATGAGTGATGATAGTATTGTATCAGCTAGTGGTTCAAAGGGATCCCGGCTTCAGCTGCTTTTCTCAGTTACGAGCTTTAGAGCGGATGCATTTTTCAGCAGCATTTTTCACAAAAACTATGGAAAAAATTAATTTGGTAGTCTCTCTTTGAAGTTCCAAATACAGAAAAAGGAAACCTTATTTTAATTTTGGAATCCGTTTTTGGAAACCCCTCCCTGATGCTCATGCCGTTGGGATTTGTGTGTGTCCTGGTAAATGCTGTCAGGGGTAACGCACATGAAAAACTAAAATGTCCTTCTAGTTACAAATGTAAAGATGTAGAAGAGGCAAATACTTTGGTTATGTGCTGATTACAAGTGTTTTGAGCACCGATGAAAGTTTAGAAAATCGACCAAGAATTGACCTCATGGCCATTATTTTGATAGGCTCTATCCCCATGTTGCTACCATCCATCTGGTAACCCTTCACTCTTTACTTACATTAGAGGTCTAATTAAAAGAAGAGAAATGGTCTTAAACACCCCCTTCTCTTCAAACAAAATCTGATCAGATCTCAGTTTAAAAAATGGATTAATGTGCGATTTTTAAGGTGACTTTCTCCTCCCTTAACTCAGTTTTCATCCAGACAGACACTCACAGTGCTGAGATCTCCCGGAAGATTTTGTGGAGGCATACTAAGAATTTGGGTTTCAGCACAATTTCCCCTTTTAGAGGGCAACATATGACGGTTTGTATAAAGGTTGTACCACAGAAGTCACTGAGTGTTTCCCGGGATATGCCCAATACCTTCAAATCTCTTGGAAGCTGTGAACTGAGGGCTCTTGCCGTTTTGCAGCATCTGTTCTGTATTTGCCCGGCCCTCTGAGTGGTCCCCGGGGAGGTTTTCTTAATTAGAAGACAAAGTTGACTAAACTGTGAGAGCCGTGTTTTTGTTGAATGCTGCCATTTGCCACTGTTTGTTGTACGTGCTGTATGTATGCTTTTAACATTTTGTCACCTTTCGCCGCCGTGTTGCTGAACTTTCGCTACTGGAAGGCAGGCCTTGTTAATATGTACTGTAGCTGCTTCGTTTGCAGAATGTAGAAGCAGGCAATCATCTGCTGCTAGCCTCTCTGCTAAACCAAATTCTTCGGTGTCACCGTCCACGACCCCAGAGGGTGGATCAGCTAATGGATACAAATCAGGGTTCACTCAGACAGGTAGGAGCTGAAAGTGCTATAAAGATAACCATTGGGGGTGGTAAGTTATCTCAGATATTGGTAGTTCAGGGATGCCGTAAACAACTGGGTATTTACCACAAGCCGTATATAGATTACAGCAGGGAGGATACCTTTCAAAATTTGCTTTGTGAAAGATTAAGACCCAGGTGAGGCTGAAGGTTAGCTTTAGTCCTCATAGGAAAAGCATTAAAAGATCTTTTGATTCATTTGTTTGATTCTGTGTCTCCCTGTGTTCATTTAATTTTTTGTGTATCTCAAAAAACTTGAATTACACATTTATAGGGAGGTGTTTACCTAGTATATAGACTAGGTTATTTGTCTTGAAAAGGAAAATAATCTCCTTTTGGGGTTAGGGGGGCAGCTTTTATTTATTTGCTTGCTTGCTTATTTATTTATTTCAATTTTACTTCACACAAGGGTGTGCTTAGAATAGCAATTTCCCCATACACATACAGTGGTTTTGTGTTATGTGAGGTAGCACGTGTCTCTTAACTGTTCTAGAAAGCTATTAATGACATACTTAAACAAGGAGAAAATATAAAATTCAAATGGACATTGGCTGACAAAGAAGGAACATCTTAATTTCATTTATTTATTGCAAATAGCTAGGGTGCTTTTCTTTGGGCTTTTTTTCTCATTGCTTTACTGTACCTTCATCTATGCTGTTATATGTTTTTGTGTCTGTTTGTGCTATTTCTTGAAAAACTGAAAACAGGAGAAAACTTTCTATTAATTGTTGTAATTGGTCGATATGTATGTACCAGAACACATATTTTTGTAGAGGGATATGAAATGCCCATGAAAACCCAAGATTGTTAAAATACTTCTTCCACTTACAAAGTATGTTAAAAAGGAATAACAAAAGCTGAACATATGCATTCTTATGAAATTGTAATCACAGATCAGTGTGTCCGGGGACACTTTCCCCAGGTGGTCACCCTTTGTCTCTGCTTAGGAAGCTGTATGCTTTAGGCTTTGGTGAAAATGAAATCAGAGTGTTCTTTAAACATCTGCATTTCATTGCATGATCCCTTGGCTTCCAGATCCTGGCATGAGAACTGTGCAGATGCATGAGAACCTATTTATTTGAAACAACAAGTGATCCAATATTTGCACAGCTTTGTCTTCTATTGTACCTGTCAAGTTAATAGATACACCTTTTATATACTGCTTTCTCCTTATCACTGACTGTGGCTTTCAGTCTGCTTGGTGTTTCTGTGTGTCACTGTTTGTACTCTTAGGTCACGGTTGTCAAAACCTTTTCATCTCCTTCTGCTGTTATCTTCTAGTGAAGATAATGCCACATGCATACATATGAATCCCCTGTGACCGGGAGTACGGGGGGAGGGCATGTTTTTTGCGGTGGCGTGAATTCTGACATGTGTCGCCTGTGATGGAGGTCTGACTTTTTCTTTTCTAGGCTCTGCATAGCTGTTTGTACTTTGAGTTGAATTCTCAGTTATTTTAAAACAGGAGTACTTATTAGCAAGTTGCTTTCTAAAATTGTTTTCAGTTTATTGTCAACTCATATCCATTTTTTCCTTTTAAGGTTGTGTAAATATTTCTGCTTTCCGCCCTTGTAAGTGAGTAGTTCAGTCTCCAAGTTCTAAAAGACACCTGTAGGCAGACAGTTGTGAGCACACTGAAAGTACTGCACCGAAATGGTAATTTCGTGATAAAAATTAGAGCACAAGAGAATTTTGAAATACCAAAGCTAAAGCTAGTATGGTGTGGCCATGACATTGCAGTCAGGTGTTAGGTCCCCCTTTCAAAATGGAGCGGGAAGATGCAGTTCCGTGGCAGAGAAGAGGCGACTGGCAATGCAAAAATGGCTGAAACCTTGAACAGAATCAAATATTCAGTTTTAGGCAGATACACAAGAGGGAAAACTGCAATTCAGGTGTTAAAAGGGTGTTAAGCAAGTAAAACCAGGGTTTTACAATAGGAGCATGAAGAATTTTAATAACTGGTAGTACTACAAGTTCTACTTAGGTACCAGTGTGATGTTTAAACATATACCAGCCACATCTGCATTCTCAGATAAAATTTCAAGAAAATATATTAGAACTAGAGGAAAAAAAAACAACCCAAGGCTACTGGACAGTTTACTTTGAGGAAAGGTTTAATGCTGCATATTTGCTACATCATATTTAAGTGAGAGACCAGCATTATCCTCCAAAGCCCCTGGCCTGGTGGCCTATTTTGTTTGCCATTCAGCATATTTCCTGTGAACATGGACAAGGTTTTCTGGTGGAGCAACAGCAGCAGAGGCTTCTGTATTTATTCCCCATCCCAGTTACTCTGTCTGGCAAAGCAGACTCTGCTCCCCACCCTCTCTTGCCAAACGGTGTGTGGCCTGAGGGTGAATGTATTTGGCAGATCAAGTTGGTCTTTGCCTTCTGTTTTCTTTCCCTGTCTGTTTTACTAGGACATCTGTAGGTGAACTTAGCCTACTTTGCCTACTTGTTACAAACTACTTTCTGGACAAACACTGAGTTAATATTTTTTTGCCCCAGTTATAAGAATTTGGATTTGTCAGTGTATCAGCATCTGAATGGCGGATTTTTCTTGAAGGAAATTGCAGATATTAAATGCCTGATGTTAAAGTAGGGGCTTACATGCTGAGAGGTTTGGCATCAGTTCTGATGTACGGTTTTATACTGGGCAAGTATGAGAATTTATTTGTTCTTTGGTTTGTCCATCTATAAAATAGGGCTAATATTTTTCAGCCTTGGTAAAGTGCTCTAAGGAGTTGCCGTTTTTTAATTCATGCAGAGTTTGGGCTCAGATACCCTTCATTTCTTACCCAGACTTATAAGTGGACGTACACTTTTCATAGCTTTATAGACAGTGGTGCTGTAAGGAGATTATGTATTTGATTTTTTTTTTTCTGCCCTAAGTCAAGCTCAGCTGTATCTGACACAGGTTCAATAACTTGTTCTTGAAAATCTCAGGTGGTGGACATTCCACATGGTTTTTAGGCAACTTATTCCAGTGCTCATTCCCTATGCTTGCTGGAGGCAAGTCACGCAAGCTCTTTGCCTTAGCTTTCTCATCTGTAACGTGGCATAGCTGTATTTACTTGCCTATCCCGCAGGGGTATTTTTAGGAGCAATGAGATAGCCCTTTCTGCAGTTAAAATATGTTTCGAGTGTATGTGAATACAAAATATTGTGAAAGAGATCAATTGGTATATTATGAGATTCTATAGAAATGCCCAGGAGTTTTTTACAACTCCTAAAAGATACTGATATGTGATGATTTCTTAGGAGTGTAAAAAAATTGTTTGTATTGTATGCAGAGATGAGTTTAGATAAATATGTATGACTTCGTGTGTCTATAATACAAATTACATATGCACATACATATATATTGTTTTTAATCATTATTTAATTAAACAACTTGTTTTCTCAGATTCTTCAGTGTTCAGTCCAGCAAAATCATCTTCTGCTGTTAACTTAAGTGGAACTCAAGACCCATCTCGGAACAAGAACATTGTGAAACCTCTGGCTCTGTCAGTACAACTCGTAGGAAAGGCATTTGCTGCAGGTATGGCTTTGCTTTCCAGAATAGCTGAGAGCCAAGGGAATTATCAGTTTAACAGATAAGAAATAAGGGAGTCATCTGTTTGGTGGAAAAAGGAAAGGAAAACATTCACTAGCATTCTCCAAAACTCTCGTGTTCTTGTAGTCCTCCACACAGAAATTTTCCAAGGTCGTTTCTGTCCCCAGACTGAGCCACACCTTGGCTTTCAGATTTGATGTTCTAGTAAAAGTGCATGTCATATCCCTCTTTGCACTTCCTAAGGTACCTAAGAGAGCATAAAAGTCACCTCTTGATGCGACACTGATTCTTGCCTCAGTAACTGAGAGCTGCGTGGTGTTCTGCATTTGTAACCGGTGCAGTTCCTCCAGATACATTTAGTGGAATTTAGTCTCATTTAAAGGAGTTATAATATCAGTGCTGTTTTAATTATTTATTTCTATATTGTGTGTTTAATGAATTAGAACCCTCGACCGTGGCATCTAGATCCCTCACTGGTACTCTGTTGTGATATTCTGATTGTTTATTACTTACGCTGGTTAGTCCTTTAAGCAATGAAAAAAAAAAATCACACATTTCTGGGAAGTATGCTTGAATAAGAAAAAATATAAATTTATTTGTTTTATATATGCACATGAGCATTACATTATATACACGATGTATTATATCTGCTATTTTATACAATATATATTGTTATATATACATAATATTATTATGTTTTATCTAATGAATCATTAACAGTTCTTTGTGTAAAATACCCTTTTCCCCTCCATACTTGTGTAAGAGAATTTATCATGCACTGAAATCACTTCCCACCATTTCAGCCACTTCCACCATATCTGTCCAGACCAAATCGTTGACTCAGAGTACAAATGGGGAGCTTCCAATGGACAAGTGATGTTATTCAAATTTTGCTAATTGGCAACCTGAGAATCTTGTGCCTGAATTCATTTGGATGACTGTGGCAGGAGGGTTCCATGTTACAATTTTTTTAAGCTAAATACCCACATCTCAAACTTTTTCTATTGCAGCTGATATCAACAAGCTGCTGCACCATCTCTTGCTGTTGCTCCTGGAATATGTTCCTGGGAGCTAAATCCTTGTGGAGCTGTCAGATATGGCAAGGAGCTGTTGTCTGCACTGAGCTCCATGTCTGCTCTATGCAGTTTATGCCTTTCTCTTTTTAATTTCTCCTGCAAAAAATATGTTCTGAAAATGAATAAGAAGGCACTCGGAAGTGTGAGGATAACTTCTTGTGATTCTCCGTTGTTGTAGTTGCATTACGTGACCTGGATATAGTGGGTCCCACCAGGGTTTCAGGCTTGCTGGGACTGAAGGATTGTCTTAGACAGAGGTAGCAAAATTAAATTACTGGTTTGCCTCAGTAATTGCCTCAGACCATGTATACTTCACAGCAAACTGCCCTGTCTTCCCTGCCAAGTCTCCTTTGCTAAGAATTTAGATGACAACCCTGTAGTGAATTACTGTGTACGGCATGTGGATGACGGGGGGGAAAATATACAGATACACCAAAGTGGCTTAGAAATCTTTACAGACCGAATTCGTGATGTGCATTTCTTTTAATTTTCACGTCTAAAAAAATGTGTCACAAACTTCCCAGTAGTTTTTTTTCCCGTGTAATTTTCTGTTTTATTTTGATGGTGTTTGTTTTGGATTTTTTTTCTTCCACCTATTGTCTGCACCCTGAAATCTGGAGACCCAGTTTCAAGGTTTGGATTTTGCAGCCTGTGCCCAAATTATTCTCTGCTAAGTACACTTCGTGCTTTCCCTGCAGTATGTTTCTTTCAGTCACGCATCTTGCCCTGTTCTTTTGTGTCTGCATGCGGCCGTATTATTTTGTTTGTTTTCAAGATTGTCTCAAGCCACACACTCTCTATTTTATTATACTCAGCTCCTCTTTCACTGCGTTCCACTGATGTTGCTAATGGAAACGCTAATGGAGGAAGAAATAATGTATTGAGTTCTACAGTCTCTCGCCCAGTGCCTCACTCGACATCTCCAAGCCCCGGCTGTGCAGCTGGAGACCAAGGTAAAGAAAACCTCTCTGTTCTTTTATTTTAAGCTGCACTGGCTGTTGAGCATGAAATTCGTGATTTTGTTTTCCCATCATAGCTGTTTCTGCAATACAGTCTATACTGAGCCATTGGGTTTTTGTCATGACCATTAATGTTAATGCTGTACTTTTAACATGAGTAACAACATTTTTGACATCATAGTCTGGCTTCGTGTAAATCTAGGTGTAAACCAGTGTCACTGAGTGGTGTGGTACCAGTTCAACACCAGTGTGAAATGGAAATGTGGGCTGCAGTCTAGTAATTTGGGAGGATGGCGTTTAGAATTAGCTTTTACTTTCCTTCTCAGCATCGATGTCCAGTTCTGGACCACCCAAGAAACGTCACCGGGGATGGTCTCCTGGGTCCCCAGTCCCTCCTCCTGGTTTAGCGGTACCTGTTCCTGCAATTCGGCCTTCGTCAAGGACAGGTAAAACTTGGATAATACAGAGATGTCATTTGTAAAAAAGCAATACTCAGCCAGACCAGTAGGCCTGTGCTGCTTCTCTTTAAGTTTTGCACAGAAAACACAACTGAGCTTGTTGAAGCAGTTAAGGACACCATGGGAAGTTTTTCATATGCCTCAGAAAAACACACAGGATTGTCTGATGCTTGTTGCCATAATCTAAGATGGGACAAATGGAAAGTGAAAGTGTTGGGCGAGAGAGAGGAAAGGAAGATGCTAATAATATTAACAAAAATCCAAACCTGTCTAAGTCCCTGAAACATAACTCCGTTCTCCTATAACTGTGCAGGTGTATGGATATGTGAACACACTTGAAGGACTTCCATTGCCCCTCACCTTGAATGTTGTGTCTCAATCTGGTGTGGTGTGCTACAGAAAGCATAGGCTCCATTCCTGCACAGGAAAAACGGCTTTCTGTAATTTTGGCCTAACAAAGGACGCTGATGTCCACTAGGTCATCTTTAGTGATAAGCATAAAGTATGTGAGACCCAAAGTCTGTTGTGCTTGGAAAAGCTGTAGGAGGGATATATAACACCAGGATATGAAAGAGGACTAATTATGGGTATGTGTGAACACTCATCAATATCCACATAGGTACCTCTTTATACATAACTATTAATAGAACTGTACACCGTTTAAGCACTTTTCAGTTGTGCAATTCAGCGTACTTTGTAAAGGGGAATAAACAATTACTTATTCCTATAGAGTGACAGAATAAACATAAAAAGGAAGAAACAAAGATATTTGTCAACATGCACAATGTATTTTTTAACTCTGCTTTGGAGGGCTTGGTTTTGAGATATTTTGGAATTAATTTTCAGAGATATTAATAGGAAGAAGGGTTACATGGTAGTGCAGGCCTGACTACTTGAGCAACTCAAATCAGTTGCAGCTTTTGTTGTTTTCTAGCTTCAGAGACCTGCTGAAGATACGTGATATGAGGCAGTCTTCCCCTTTTTGTTGAGTTTGTCTTCACCAATCTGCTACCTCTACTGTGTACTCCGTTTTCCATGAGTCTTTTCTAGTATTTTTTTCTATTGGATAAACAATTTCCACTACTAAAACATATGCGTTCATTCATGCTGCCTTTGATGCTTTTCTGTTAGGGCATTGTTTGAATAATCTGTTACAAACCACCAAATGAAGCCTGAGAAACTTCTGAAGCAGACCTCACACTGAAACCCGATTACAGATTACAAAATTCTTGCACTTTGTTTCTTTTTTACTTCTGAAATCTGTTCTTGCTCTTTCATGTGTAAAGCCTAATTTTTTTCCTTGTAGCAACTCTCTAAGGAGAGCTTTGAGATTTTGGCCTGTATTTCTTTTTCTTATCTACGTATATTCCAGGTCAGAAGTCAGAGCAGTCTCTTCCTTTGTATTGAGAGGCAGTATTGAGAGGTAGCCTCCATCTTAGAGGTGGCCTTTTGGCTTAGTACTTGGCTTTGTTTAAAGATGCATATTCAAACCTGTGTTTTCCTCTCTCATTCCCACCAACAATACAGCGGTCAGAAAAAGTTTTATTTTAGGAGTGGGGTTACAGGAGGATATAGGCTCTCAATTTAAATTACTTAAAACTATAGCAGGAAATGCAGAGACCTTTTGAATTTTATTACAGTTAGTGATCTGCAGTAATTTTTTTTTTATTTGTTCGTACGGCCAAATCACAGTATGAGCCTTTTGGTAATGGAAGCTTCTCTTTTCTTTATTTTATAGAGCCTCTTTTGTCAGTCCCGGTTCCTCAATCCATGTTAACTGGAATTTTACAGCCTCAACCCATCCCAGCAGGGGAGACTGTAATAGTTCCTGAAAACCTGCTGAATAACTCGGGAGTCAGACCAGTGATTCTGATAGGTAAGTCTTACACTGGGGAATCAAATGCATTTTGAACAAATGCGTGCTCCCCTAGGAGAAAGGGGGGGTGCGTGTGTTATTTCTTTTTGTTGGTTCTGGCATTCAGTACAATACAAAGTCAGTTTGCTCGTGAATAGTTTGCTGTAGTTACTCAGCATTTAAAATTGGAAGTTAGGCAATTTCTGGAGAACCTGATTTGCGAACTAGGTCACGACTAAATTTATAGAAAACCTCTGGCCAAATTGAAGTTTTGTACAAATAACATTTTTGTAAAATTCAAGAATAGAAATATTTCCATGTAATGGAAGTAGCTTTCCAGTGTAAACAACTTACAAAACAAGCAAATATTTCCTACAGCATTTATAGTCCAAATCTTGATGCCCAGGGATTTTGCATGAGAACCGTAAAATTGATTTGAACTGACTAATCAAAAGTGAACCATACTAACTTTTTATCTTTTATAGTCCTTACTTCTTGTAAGCAACTGAGATAACAGATCAGGCTTTTAAAATCCTTTAGCTGTATAAAGTATGTTGACAACCCTTAGAAAGACGTTGTTTTTACTTTAAAAGTATGACTCATAATGTGACTACCCCTTTCAACCTGAGATATTTGGGCATACTATATAATAAAAGATGGACCAGCTAGTACTGCCAAGATTTCGATGAGTGATTTTTTTGACTCTAAATCTCTTCTCAGTCCAGCATAGTAAAGATGGTTGTATAAAGTAGCTTCGGTGTTAAAAGAACATACCTATCAATACAATCCATGGAATAATTTATCATTCCTGCAGAAATGGAGAAGTTCTCCAAGTCCTTGCACAGATAATCCTAATACACACAATTCCCAGAGAATTAACAGGGCCATCTACACTAGTAAATCCATCAAGGATAGGGTTACACTTCTTCTGGTTTGTTTTGCTTAGTGTTGTTTTCTGGAAGCCTGTTCTAAAGCTCTAGCATGGTGCTCTAACGGTTTTCAGAGAAACACTTCCTTATTAAAGATGGGGGTGCCTCCAGTCATCAGCTTAAGAGCAAATTGAATGCAGCCCTTAGGCTCTCGGAGAGTTGCCAGTGAAGTCCTCAGTTAGGCTAAATGTTAGTGGCCCTCAGAAACAGTGTCCTATTAATAGCACAGAACCAGATGTACCCAAATGGATGGGTTTGGCAAAATCTGTGTGGAAGCTTCTTTAGAACGAAAACATTCTCAAGGGAAAGAGGAGTTAGCCTGTGCTCATGTGTTTTTACCTTACAGAACAGCATGTTTGGTTGTTGATATTTATTTAACCTGTTTATGAAAACAGAATGGCAATGTGGCAAAAAAGTGAAATCAATCACAGCAATACCACAGTGGTTGAATCAATACTAATGTGACTTATGCTGCTTTTATAATGTTAAGATCAATGTACTTTTGCCTCCATTGATTTTTCTTTTTTGTACACTATATTATGGAGAATCTGTATTTACAGGTCAGGGTAAGACCCAAATAGATAATATTCTCATTTGTATTTGGGTAACAGTAATTATTACCCTGCTGGTATGCAGTTATTGTTAGTTTTTTCAAATCTATGTGATCATTTGTTGTAAAATACAGCAAAGGATCACTGGCCTATCTCATTTATTTTGTAAGCAATTATAATGCCAAGTGCAGTCACTGATGCTGTAAATTTTGCAAGGTAACATTAAGGAGAAGTTTGGAAATGCGTACATTGTACGAGATTTCATGTAGTGGCATATTCTGTGAATTTCTGGGGTTTTTTTTGGTTTCTTTTATCAAAGGTTATGGCACTTTACCTTACTTCTATGGAAATGTCGGTGATATTGTTGTAAGTCCCTTGCTGGTGAATTGCTACAAGATTCCACAGCTGGAGAACAAGGATTTGGATCTCCTCGGTTTGACCAGCAGTCAGCTGCTAAGTGTAGAGAATATGATACTTCTAACTATTCAGTATCTTGTCCAACTAGGTAAGCAACTTGTCATAAGCACTTGTTTTCATTTGTGACTGTCCTTTTTTCTCCAATTTTCTGGCTATTTTTGTGCCTGGAAGAGGTAAGTGGCTCCATCTAGTGTGTGTGACTTTGCTACTTTGTTCATCAGACTGAAGAAGTGAAGTGAATTTAAAGGCTGATGCTGCTTCTGATCTCCATATGGGGATTGACCAGGTCACCTTTGTGAAAATGGATTTGCAATGCAGATAACTCATTTGCTTAGGGTATCAAACCATCAGTTATCACAGCTCTTTCTAAGGACACTTGGTCTGTTTTATTCAGTTTTGTGACAAATGCTAGCAGATGTCTGATGGTCATCATTGTTTTGGTGACAGCACCGTTTACATGAAAACCACATTTGTTATTCAGACTAAGGGAAGTTATTCAGTGAATATCTCATTCTTGTAAATGTTTTTGAAATGGACCCTTTGCAAGTTTGAGAGCAAACCAGCAAACCACATTTGCTTTCTTTTATTGAAGGTCCAGACATTTTTCCCTGCCTTAGAGTAAAATGCAGCAGAGTTAACAGCAAGGTTTTAGAAGTTAAAGAATATTGCAGGACAGTGCTGGGAAACTTCTCACAGCAGCTTCAACCTAAACTTCTATATTTGAAAAGATGCTGCTTACAGAGAAGTGTCAAGTGACTTTCGTGAAGAGCACGCTGCTTTTCCTGTACTGGGCTCCCGCTAGGCCATCTGTAATACATAATGGTATGAAATGTGCAAATGTATGCCTATGATCTGGGGAGTAAATGTACTCTATGCACGTTTAACCCATCTGTTCTTATGATTTGCTGTTCTCTGTTGCTGCAGTACTGTTACAGACAGGAAGGAGGCCATCTTCTGTGTTGTAGTACTCTCTGAATGGCCTGTTTGCTTTATTTATCATTTTCAGCCTTAGTAGTCCATTGGATGCCAGGTTAGAACTGACAAAGGGTTTATGTATTTTTTTACAGGCTGAATGTTTTTCTGTTGCCCCTCTCTCAGTGGGCTTAAATTTGTTATTTGAGGTTTTCGTCTTGGTTGGAAAATTTTAGAGTCTGCATGTTACAACCAGCTGCCTCACACAATTCTGGATTGACAGAGACAGCTTGCAAATTTCCTTTGGAGAAACAAAGACAGCTGATATGGCATTTCCAATTAAGAATAAATTACTTATTGTAACCTGTCAAGTCAGTGAACCCCCACTCCATGAGCAAATCCAACCTCAGATGGGTGCAGCAAGTCTATACATGTTGCAAACTAGAGAAGGCTCTGGAGCTGAGCTGTGTCTAGCGAGCACCGTGCTTTCAGCATAAAGAAGTTCCCTTATTAGCAAGCGTTTAGTTTGGCTTTTGTTCTTAGCTGTGCAAAGCTGAATGGTTTTCCATTTGGCCTTATCTGGAGATGGGCGCCAGCACTGGAAGATGGAAGAGCCTCATGAGGAGAAAAGTAAAAACATTCTGCAGAGCCTGCGAATCAAAACATGTGGCTGGTTTGAATATTGCTACAAACGTAAAACTGTTGGAATTGTGACAGTTGTGCTGAACTAGAGCCTTTATGCCATTTTGTAAAATCAACGCAGATGAAAGGTGATTGGGGGGCAGCCAGCTTCAAAAGTTTTTGACAAGGAGAAGAGACAAATACACGCATAAAATAACAGTTTATTCATGTGAACCTTTTTTTATCTTGAGAAAGTAGGACTAAAAAGTTGTTCTTTCTTCCAGAGTATGTTATGAAAGAGTAAGATAAAGGCAAAGATAAAAAAGCAGACACGAGAATGAAAAAGATACTGAGCCTTACCTAATATTTTCAGATCTTACTACTTGTACAAAATATGTTTGCAGATGTCTGTGATCGCAGTTCATATGGATATTATTTATGAAAATGCTCCTTTTTTGAAAGAAGATGTATCTGAGAATTTCTTTCAGTTTTCCTGTAAGATTATGACAACGTTATTCATTGTAGCACAATGCTGTTGTGTCTTCAGAAATCAGCTGAGCAAGCTCACAATGATATTACAAATCAAAGCAAACAAAATAAGTACTCTTCTGACGCTTTCGTTTTAAACCTACTATGAAGACTGTACACAGTTAAAGCTGTGATTGTGAGCCATAGCACTGCTATAAATAAATTCCACTGATTGTGATAAAGGAATAAGTAAAAAAAGATCAAGAGGTATGTTTGATTTCAGTGGGGTTTTTTATAGTCTGTCTCCTGTACTCACTCAGTTTTCATGTTTGTTATCTTTGGCAGCGTTCATAGTGAAGTATTTTCAAGCTTTGTTTTTATACCTCAAAATGCCCATATTTGCAGCATGGGTTACATTCTGTCATTTGTATTCATCTGCCTTTTACTATTACTCTACCGTTTCTATAAACACAATCTCATCCTATGCAGCGCTAAGGTTTGTGTTTTGGTTATTCAGCTGGAGTGTATTTCTGGACCCTCTGTTACCTGTCTAGAATTACAAAATCGTTCACCCTTCTCTCTTGTTGTGGTACATTTGAATCGCTTTGATTATGTTCATGCCGAGACACCCAGAGGTGTTTTGTATCTGAATGCATATTCAAACTCAAGGCAGGAACAAGCCTCTGTCTTCAGTGCAAGTGGTATTCAGACACCCAAAGAGGTTATTCCAGCAATTCCTAGGGTCTTAGATGGTTGGAGGGGTAGTTCTCTTGGGGTACACCATGAGGGATTTCTACCCAGAAGTGGGTGGTATTTGACTATGTTGTCGTAAATTGTAGGTGCTTTCAGAAGCATAACTATATTAATAAGGTTTTTCTCAGCTATGAATTTTATATGGTATTATTCTTTTTGCAGTTTCATTTTCTGAAGTCGAGAAAGATGATCCTTTGCCTACTCATTTCTGTAGAGAAGCTTCCAAATACCCCTTTAACTTTGACAGATTCCTGTATATGTGTTTATGAAACTGTTCACAATCAAAATTAGTATCTATCATTTTGTCTTTCCTGTCATCTGATCTTAGTTCCATTGTTTTTCTGGATAGTTGTTGTGGAGAAAGACTGCCATGAGCCAACCGTGGTATTAAACACTTCATTAATTTCAGAATATTTCCTTATCAGTTCCTTTCTCATAACTAACTTTATTTTTTTTAAGTTTTTGTCTTAGAAATAATCTGAATGAAATTCTGTGTGTTGTCATGCAGAAGTTTTTTTCCATTTGTACAATAATTTTTATTTTCTTGGTTTCATGGTGATCCTTGTGTCTAGAGCTTATCTCTTAAGTAACCCCCCTCAATCATCAAAAGCTTGCTTTTATTTCTTTTAATTTATAACAACTTTTTTGTTGTGGTTGGTATGTTAGAGTTTATTTCTGCAGATGATTTATCTCTTTATCAATAAAATGTCTATTTTTTCTGTTTCAAGATTCAAAGATCTAAAATACATGATGCTGTCTTAGAAGGGAAAAGAAAATGTATTTCCAAAAAAGAGAACTATAGAGAATTATGCCCATGTTTGTTAAATTAGACTCATCAGAACTTTTTGGTTTGCATCAAAAATGAAAACAGCCTTGCATTTACAAGTCTATAGTTGTCCTACCATCCTATGGTAATTGGATAGTGACACCCTCCATATGTTACTTCTCAAAAAGCCCAAATGACAACAGGCGGCAGTTTTTACAGATTTTGTACTATAGGTTATTTGCCCACTCCCTGCCCTGCTTCTCACACAACCTTTCTGTTTCCTTTTCTCCAGTGCTCCTTTCGCTTGTTTTCTTTGGCTCTGAAAGAAAACGAAAAACCAAAACACAGCATTTCACATACCTGTGGTATTTAAGTCCCCCTTTTTAATCGTAGGAAAGCAAGCTGCTGAAGCGTGAAGCTGGCTCCTTTGGCACTGACATGGGATCTGTGAAATCTAAACTATTGTTACTTTTTACTCTGTTTTCAGGAATACTTTTCATCTGTTCCCGAGTATTTTTGACAATGAGACAAATCTTACTGACCAAAATGTTAATTGAAGCTGAGTTTGGGAGCTTGATTATAAAATAGGATAGCTTATATTTCTGTTTGCCAATTCAAGTCTGCAATACAGTTTACAAAGTCTGGGGAATGTAGATCTAAAGTTGCACGTACATCTTAACATTAGAAGTTTGAAGATTTGCTAAATTAAACTAATTTAACTAAAGAAAAAGAAGAGGTTAAACATGTTTGTTTATATTCGTGCTTAGTTTACTAGTATGCATGATGAGAAAAAAGCAAAACGAAGACCACTTGACAGGCTTTGTCATACTGCATGGCTGCGATTAAACTGTGAGGATAAGCATTTAGGTTTTCTGCTGTAAAAACATGTGGAGGCTATGTGATTAATCCTTACTCCATGCAAAAAGCACGTGTTTTCCCACTCCCTTGCTTGTCCCAACAGTTTCTGAAGGTAGAAAAGCTAGGAGTAAGATGGAATTGGTTATTTAAAAAAAAAATAAAATAAAAGGAGATGGTGAGAGCCAGAGACTTCTAATATGAAAAAGCAAGAATATGTCATGTGGGTAGGCATCCCCTGAGCTGCGAGTGGGTTTTGTAAATATAAAAAGTCCAGTGAAGGAGCTTGTCAGATCAAGACAGACATGTGATTATTCCTGGTTCAATAACATTTTGATATGAAATACTGTTCTTGTGTTCATTTGTTTTCAATGTAGGTCCTGACCAGATACCCCTGAGGGAAGAATTTGAGCAGATCATGTTGAAAGCTATGCAGGAGTTCACTCTGAGAGAGCGATCCTTGCAAATGAGCGCACAGTGTATCTCTGTGTCACCAGGTCAACTCCCTTGGCTTGCTAGGTTAATCGCTAGTGTGTCCCGGGACCTCGTGCATGTGGTTGTTACCCAGAACTCGCTGGCAGAGGGCATCTCGGAGACCTTGAGGTCTCTCAATGAAATGAAACATCAGCAAAAGCTACCAGATTATGTTGTTGCCATTTGTGCATCAAAGATACGAGGAAATGAATTCTGCGTAGTAGTCCTAGGTGAGTATATTTGCAGTACACTTCAAACACCAGTGCAATTTTGCTGAATTAATTTTCTCGAGTCCCTTTTTTTTCTTTTCATTGTCCTTTGCGTTGTTACACTGCAATGTCGCAGTGTCGTTTCAGCTTTTAAATCCCTTTTTCTTCTTTTTATTCTCCTTTGTAGTACTTGGAGTACTGATGTCCATGAGGATCTAGAAAAATAGCTGTATGCTATTCATTACTATTCCTTGAGAGGCCTGAAACTTCATTGTTCGTGAAATTAGGAAATACTTGAAGTGACGCAGTTACAAAATAGCCAGTTTGTCTTTCTCTGTTTTGTGTAACAGCTGTGCTATTTCACATGGCAATACTGGATTGACCACAGTCTTCTGCAGACCACTGTAAAACAGAACGTGCTTTTTATCCTTTTTACCGAGTTGATTTTCAAATTCCACATTGGTGACTGGCTGTGATGTTTGTGTGTGCATGAGTATGTCTGGGTGGAAGTGAGTTTTGACGACTACTCTTTCCTTTGTAGGCAGATAAATCAGTAATGTCAACTGTTTACTTTTTTCACACTAGGGATAATTATTTTTTTCATATTTAACCGGAATCCTCCATTCCATCTAAGGTACAAATACTTATTTTGCATATCATTTGTCAGCCAAGTGTGGAAAACTATGGGCAACAGCTTGCAAAGAATGTGCTACGCTGATACAACTAATTCTTCCATCACTAGCAAAATAGACTTGGGACTCCTCTCCCAGTCTACTGGGTAAAGGCAGTGGAGATCCATGACTGAGGATCAGCATGCCCCACGCCTCTAGGATGAAAAGGATGTGTTGATAGTGCACTGTATTGAATATTGCTCTTGCTTTTTTCCCCCTCTTCTCCAGGTCAATATCAATCTAGGGCACTGGCAGAAAGCATGCTTACCACCAGTGAATTTCTAAAAGAGATCAGTTACGAGCTCATCACAGGGAAAGTTAGTTTCCTGGCATCGCATTTCAAAAATACATCTTTAGGTGAGTCATCCTACGAAACGGAAGTTATAGCCAAGACAGTCATTTCTTTAGGGTGGTGTGTCTCCTGTTCAACAGTTAAAGCACACACGAATACAGCTCTGCCCCTCTCCACTGAGAGGCATTCTTTCCTGCTGTCCACTCACTGCATGTAAAGGAATGTTCGTCTCCTTCACCTGTGCAGTGTGAGTTACTCATCCTGTGGCAAAACATTTTTAGTAGTGTTTATACTGCTGAATGTGATGGCGGGACACCTGTAAGTGCATGAGTCTTCTCTTGTTTGTGCTTTTAGCACAGGTTTTAGAGGTTGTTTTGTAGTGTGTGTTTCTTTGTCATCATCAGATGTCACTGCTAGCCGTAAAGGCACAGAGCTGAAATTATTCAGCTGTGGTTTCTTTTCTTGGAATTCATTCAACTGGCAAATCAGTAAATAAAAGAGAAAAATATTCTCCCTCCCTCTCTTCCGTGTATCTCCAGTCCCCTGCCCCTTCACAGATTCGACATCAGCTATGTGAGAACATGTGTGTATGTAATGTTCTACATTGTTTGTCTGAAACGGCTTCCAGATAATTTGGTGTTGATAATTCTTATCTAGGTGATGATTTGGACAAGCTGCTGGAGAAAATGCTACAGCAGCGAGGGGAAAGTGTCATTATTCCTTTTAATGGAGATGTTAGCGAGTGTGTGTCATCTCAGGAGGCAATTGCCATGGCTTCTACGCAAGAACCAGGTAATTTTTTTTATGTGCAAGACGTGAAATAAGTGAGTAGTTTGTTAACTGTCAAAAAGAGCGTGCCTCAGAAGAGTTTGAGGGCACCGCTGCAGTCAGTGTGTCAACCTTCAAATATTAATACTGCCAGCTGAATGTAGCAATACAGCAATCTCTCAGACAAAAAATTCTCAGTAGTAACCTTCAGCAACTTCTTCCCCTATGTTTTATAATTCCTAAACTAAAATACGCGATCTTCTGTTATGCACTAGGCAGAGTAGAAAAGATCTTCCTTTGTGATCTTGTCAGTGTGGACTCATCTCACACTTTTGCACCTAGAAGAGGAACTTGGGCTTAAGGCAGAGGGGAACTGTGTTCTCATTCTGATCTCCCCAGGTGTCCTCCCATTTCTTAACTTTTGATATTCCTCACTTTCCACATGTAAAGTGGTAATAATATGTACTACAGGCTTGTGCTCTGAGGCTTAAACTTTCAGGGAAAGCATTTTAAGATCTTGGACTGAAAGTGCTAGGCAAGTGTAATCTATGATTTGCTTATTTGAGATGTATCTTATTCAGCTTAATATGATGAGACACTTAGGTGCAAAATATCATCTAGAATTACCTATCAAAAAATGTTAATTATCATTTTCCCATTTTGGAATTCTTCCATTATTGAGTTTTAACCATACTTTCCTTTTCATATGACAGTAATGGTAAAAGATACACTGAGCTGTTGAGAACACTGAGATTCTTTTAGGTCTAGCATCAAAGCAAATTCACCCTCCAGTAAAGCTTTTTCACTGTGAAAGAAAGGTTTGCTCTTGATTCACATTAGTTAGCTTAAATTGATCAGCTCAGTGTTAGATCTGAAGGAAAGCACAGTGGTTTATAGTCTCCACATGGATCGGGAGACCCAATTAGGAAGGCTGACAGGTACTTTATTCTGACACCCCCAGGAGGCTTCCTCACAGGATTAATTTGAAGGGAGAATGATCTTTGGATTCTGTTATTTTTTTTTTTCTTATTATGTAATGACGTGCAGCAGTGTTTTGGTTTATTTTTTTTTTAAACCTTCACGTTTTCTCTAACAATTATTTTGAGCGAGTTTTGTCTTTAAAATATGGCTGTACAGTGGTTGAAGCTACTGAGAATTTGCCTGAATAAAAAAAAAGGAGAGGTAAGTCTCCTAGGCAGTGAGAGGGACCTTTCTCCCATAGTAGATCTACTGAAATAAAGACGAGGTGGGTTTGAAGAGGAGATAAGCACGCACACACACAGAAACACACGTGTGTCTGTATAAAACTAACATGCCAGGTTTTTTCCCCAAACACTTTCCAATTTTCATGTAAGTTGCAAGATTTGATAAAGTGGCTTACTACTTAAAAACACAATAGTTCTTGTGTATGAAATTTGCAGTAGTTTTGGATTTTTTCTTTGTTTTTTTTTTTTTTTAAAGAATTTTGTCTTAGGTAATTTTTATGATAAACAGTCCATTAATCGGAATTTAATTTGTAGTAGGAAAAACTGACATAAACAAAAACCGTAATGGCATTATAGGACTTAATTTGGTAATCTGCAAGTTGAAAATATTCAGGGCCTAGTGAAACATGGATTGTTTGGCATAGAATTTACCTACTGGAAATACTGAAATATAGGAACATGCTTTTTCTTTGAGGAAACATGAACGCTCTGGTACATGTCCATAGAGAGCAAAGCTCCAGCCCCTCAGTTCTCTGAAGCTAGTGTTATATTGACATTTATTCAGTTCAAATAAATCTGAGACTAAAATTTTGTTAGCAATCAAGAAACCTCCAAAGAAATAAATGCCCTCCCCTGCCAATGATTCGGATTTATTGCCTAGGTGAGTTGCTCATCTTCCCTTCACAGTGTATATTGCTATCAGTCAGTATATAGATGTACGGCTATCTCAGTCATGACTTAGAGTGGGGCTCAGTACTTCAGAGCAGAGATGATGTACAAATTAACTCCCAGCTGACCTGCTGTCATGTTACAGTCATTTTTGACAGAATTATCAATACAGGCTCAGTTTCCTCAGATTAATAGGCGTGCTGGCTCTCATCCCATCGTGCCCTGAGCACAGCAACCTCAGCACCCATGGCTGGTTCTCCCAGCAGGAGTGATGGAGGGAAGCTCCTGAAGGAGAACTGCAAGTTTCAGGAGAACGTTAGACCTCTGTGTGTGTATTTATATGCTTTTTATGTATGTACGCATACACATCTTTTATATATATATATGCATGGATATTATGTGTTGGTTCATTTAACAGTATGCATTTCACTGTATTGGTATTGAGGTTTCCTTGGGTTGCGCTGTTAAAAATCTCTAAAACACTTAGGGCGTTTAAAAAATGGGCAATATTGTGCTTGAGGTCATCTGATATATTATCAAAAAGTTGACATTTGTGATCTGGACCCAGCTCCTCCAGAGTGTTGAGACTTATTCTGGTGAGTGATTTTTTTTTTTTTTTTTTTTTTTTTTCCCCCTGATAATAGAGGGTAGGCTGTTTGGAGGGTCATGTTTATTGGGGGGGTGGGAAAGTAAACATGTTTCTTGTTGTGTTTTGTTTTCTTTTTCAAACAAACACACTCTAGATTTGGATGTTGATACGTTCCAAATTTACCAGCCACAGCTCACAGTTGCCAGAAAGCTCTTGTCCCAGGTTTGTGCCATAGCAGACAGTGGCAATCAGAGCCTGGATCTGGGCCACTTCAGCAAAGTAGACTTCATCGTTATAGTTCCCCGTTCAGAAGTCCTGGTGCAGCAGACCCTTCAACGGATTCGACAATCAGGTAAAAGGGAGGGAAAAGAGACTGTTAAACCAAAGTATGTGGTGTTATTAAATCGTATCTTGTATAAATGGAGAAGTATGTTGCTCCAGCATGTATTTTGTATGTCCAATATTAGCTCCATTAGTTGTTACAATTGATGAATTCTAAATATCTTCCTTTCATAAACTGGGCCCGAGCTGTACTACGTGAGCGTCAAAAGAAATTGCCATATTCATGCCGTTCTGAGGAATGTGTGACGTGGAGAAGCATTTACCTGTCAAAACAGGGAGGGGATGAGCAAATGCAACTGTTCAGATCTTTTATCCCTTTAGAGCTGTTAGTGCTATTTGTTCTAGGCACGCATTTGTGCGTATGCTCTCATATTAGCACAGACATATGTGCAGGAAGCTCTCTTACTAGGTAGATAAATGCCTGGGTAATACATACACGTTGGCACACGGTAATTGCCATACTGGTTCAGATGGTGAGGTTTCTTGTCTGGAGTTCTGTGTCTGACCATGGCTAGTACCCAATGCTTCAAGAGGAGCAAGAAAGCCTTAGCGGACATGTTATGGAATATGTCCCCCTTGAGAATGACCTCTGTTATGCACTCTATTAGTGACTGACATGTCCAGAAAAGCATAAGAGTTTCTCCGGGGAGAAAATTACTGTCAAATAGAACTAGGGACTACCTGTGTAAATGTTTGGTCCTTTTAGCTCTTAATCTCCAATTCAATCTGGGAGTAATTAGGTCCTTAGGATAGTTGTGTATTTAGGATTTTTTTTTAATCAGCTGGACATTTTTCTTCTGCCTTCAGCTTTATCTAATAATACCTTGCATTTACATTTGAAAAATATGAATACGAGCTTCTGGTGTAATGCGTCTATGAGTGGGTTTGGGTAGCTGTTGGCTTTTTTCCTCTTATTTTCTACTAAAAATAAAGCTAAACAGTTTCACACTTTGTGATTGTGCAGATATGCCCTAATATTGCTCAATATTGTGATCCATCTCTGTATTTTTTTTTTCTCTGCTTTGTGCTACTTTACTGGTCAAATGAAAAGAATAAAATAGATTACTTGAAGTACGGGTTTCTTTTTCTTTATGACATAACTTTATGGGGGTTTTGTTCCATTCCTTGTTTTTTCAGACATTGTCAGACTGCTACGCACTAAATCAGAGTTTTTCTCGTATCTGTTAACAGAATTTCACATCTGTTTGGTTTTTTTTTTTTAAACGAATGGGTTTTACTTTACTTTTTAGAATAATTTTTAAAAATCATTAAAACCCTGTCAAATAGAAAATTGACCCACACTTCACTGTAGCTTGTTGCTACTTATTTAATTCAAATGGTATTCAAAGCCATATACATTATGTCATGCCTACTTTATGAATATGACAGCAATCTATCATTATAAAGACTGCTAGATAGTAGTTGTATTGACACAAATGTTGAAGCAGGGCATGAAAAAAATGATATGATATTATATTAGCAAGAGTCAATTTTATATAAATTTATGACTTTTGCAAAGGAAAGGTCAGGATAACTTTTTCTGACTCAAGCAGGATTAATATATTAGCTAAACGTAGGCAAGTTTGGCCTAGGATCATGGAGCACAGCCAACTGAGCGCTGCTCTGGAAATTTTTGTGGAGGCCTGATTATTTTTTTTTTCCTTTTTGTTAATATGAGAAGTCTTTGAAAGGCCTTCAGGCACTTTTTGGAGGAAATCCAGAAGCCAAGAAGCACATTTCAGGCCTCATTGTGAGAGAAAAGGCATTCGGATAATCTTCTTGCTAGGGCGTATCAGTGATTTGGCTAAGTGCTGATATTGGTGGACAAATGGAAACCTGCAGTTGACACTTCATTTTTAGATGCACTGAAAGGAAGATACCTTTGTTACGTTCTTCTTTCTGACAGGTGTCCTTGTGGACTTGGGTCTAGAAGACAATGGAACGGCATATCAGAAAGCTGAGAAATACGTGGTTCGGCTAGACAATGAGATTCAAACAAAATTTGAAGTTTTCATGAGACGAGTGAAGCAGAATCCCTATACGCTGTTTGTGCTGGTTCATGACAATGCCCATGTGGATTTAACAAGGTAGTTGCTTCAATCTACCAAAGGAAAACCATCCTCTCCCAGTATCTTTTGGTTAGGTTTTTCAAAAGACTTACCATCTTTGACACCTGATGCTTTCTCTAGACCTGAGGCATTTTGTGCCTCAAAATCAAAAATCATCTTTTTGCTTGCCCGTTATATTTGTTAACTAATTCTGATTCAGTTGGAGATAGGTGAGACTAGTTTCAGATTTTTGGATCCCTAACAAGACTGTTTTTAGGGCTAAGTGCTATGGTACTGAAGTCCAGGAAAAAGGAATGAATTTTGCAGCTTTCTTTGCTCTTCTTGTCTCTTTTTCCTATTCCCCTCCTTTTTCTCTACTCAAACCCAAATCTCTCCCATGTTCACAATCCACTCATGTTTTAATTCATGTTTTTATCCTTGATGATGATGTTGTTTGTAATATAAGAAGGCTTACAGACCTTTAACTCTGCATCATTTGAAAAATGCCCTAGCTACTGTAAGAATTTAAAAAATTCTTTTTTTTTTACTGTAAGGATTTAAAAAACAGCTGTGTTGAATTTGGTTAATGTTAGTTATAAATAGAACAGCACATACACGCATGTGCAGAAACACTTCTTCACACTGATCACAACTTTACTATGGAAAAAGAAAGAAATAAGTAAAGCTAGTTATTATGCTTTTGTTCCATGAGTAAACTGAGGAGAATAATCCTAATGTGATTTAGACATGGTGCGTAAGGCTGTGAGATTTAATTTGAATTTCAGAGTTATAATAAAAAACATACTTTCCTTGAAGGACAGCTGAAAATAGATTAAAAAAAAAATTCTTCCTACCTCGTCCCCCCGTCGCATTTTTGTTACTGTCTTTGCTGTACGCTGGATTTGGAATTCCTGAATATTCTGGAGGCAAAGGTAATTCCAGGAGATGGAAATCAGAACATGAGGAGAGTTTCAGGTTCCCCAGTCTTTTAAGGAGAATGTTTCAGGCTGGAAAATCCACTGGATTTTATAAAATTGTTACTGTATCCTAACTCCACTGCTCATGGAACAGTTTCTTAGTGAGAAGGATTTCTTCAGCTTTGGCTTATTTTTGTTTTCCTCTGCCTGATGCTCTTTGAAATTGGCATACTGATTCACCTTCTCACGGTCAGCAGATTTTGTTTCTTTGTTTAGGTTTTTTTCCCCTGTTGCCTGAGTCTATCCACAGAAAACACTCAAATCGTTTTGACATCCTTCACCCTTCCAAATTGTTGTTTGAGCTGTGATTCTCAGTGCCATGGTCATTTGGAAATTTTTCTGCAGGAAGAGAGTAATCTGTTGAATCTCAGGATGTCAGTAAGGCAATTCTTTGCATTCTTATCTCTGCAGTGCCATTTCAAGTTCCCTGTCACATGGTGAGCCTAGTCATGGTCTGGCTGATAGAGTTATTAATTGCAGGGAGGTCCTTGAAGCATTCAACCTCCTTGTTCTTCAGGTCAGCTCTTTTCCTTATGCCTTGCAAACGCAGCAGTCCAGGATCAGCTCTAGCAATGAGGTACATTGGATACAATTTGACACTGTGGTAAGTGTTTAATTGTTAATTTTAACTGTGAATTTTAATGTGGACTTCACACTTAACAGAATCTAGCAGATGTGCATTAAAGAAAAATGTTAGGAGGGAGCTCTTTTTCTGCTGGAGTGTGTTCTCTCAGGCTCCAGGTGCACAACCCTGGGATGCTGATGGTAGAGGTAGCAATGACATTTAGGCCCATTTAGAACTACACATTTTTCTTTGTCCAGTCATGTAATACTTTCTACACTCTGGTTAGACAAAGCGATGTAGACATGCCATAAAGCTCTGGAGGTGGCCTTCCATTTTCAAGCAGTCTGACTTTTGGCTGTAAGTTATATGTCACGTAGCCTGTCAAGTCTGTTCATTACTTCTCTGTTACTAATAAAAGTTGTATGCTAGATTAACAAGTTATGGTGTAGTAGATGCCATCATTGTGCAGAGAAGAGGTGGGAAAGGTCTGTTGGACATTCTGCACATTAGCTTTTTTTCACCAATTCAGACAGCTGATTCTGAGGATGTTTTGGCAAAACCTGCTTTAAAAAATAGCCTTTTTTCCTATTCCTTGTTTGGTGTATTTGTATCAAGTTTGACTTTATTGTATTGAGTGGACCGTTGGTTTCTGTAAAGTGTCTTAAAGTAGTAGCTGTAAAAAAATTAGTTAAAGTCAAACAAACAGAATAGTGGAAATGAGGGAGTGAATGAATATTCAAAGCTTGCTTTTTGTTTGATTGTTAATGTAAGCCATTGTGGTCACCTTCTGTAAAATGGTTTAGACAATTTTTTGTTTCCTGAAAGTAAAAAATCAACAACTTTCAGTCTTATGATTAAAAAAACAACCCACAAAAAAAGGGGAGGCTGTATGTGATTAATTACATTCCTGGTGATTACTGGTGATGTAAATGCACTGGAGACCATGTTGTGCTTCCAACAAAATCCTCATGAAATTTGAGGCAGCAAATATTCTGCCTTTCTGATTGCTGTCTGCAGATTTATATTCCAGCAAAGAAATGATCATTTTCTGATTGCCATTACAGATGTGTAGAATCTGACAGTCAAGAAGAAGTTTGGAAATTAGTACTTCCATTTTTAGGTTCTGTTTTAAATAGAAATGAGATAACAGTTGTCAGGAGATAGAAAGCCAGAGACAGGGAGTCAGAAAATAATTAGCAGGATTCTAGAGACCCCTTACATTCACAGGTAAGAATTATATTGAAAAATTTGCAAGGACCTACACCTGTCTTTCCTAGCTGTAGACAAATAATAAGTTAAGTAAAAAAACAATTTAAATATTATTATATTCTTTGAAACAAACGAATAGCATCACTGAGGGAGAATGAATGAAAAGAAAGGACACTTTGGTTCAGAAAATACTTTCCGCTTACTTTTTAAACAAAAGAAATTAAAATTGGTTCCAGTTTCCCTTATGTTTTTGCTGTCTCTGTATGGAACAGGATGATGCAGCTAGTGAAGATAAGCTGTACTTTGGTTTGAATGAATACAGCAAATCCCTCCAATGGGGCGTCACAAGTCCCCTTTTGAGATGTGATGAAACCTTTGAAAAAATGGTCAACACACTTTTAGAAAGGTAAAGAGTAACATGGGAGCTTGGGATTCTGCTTAATTGGGATCTTAAGGATACAGATACCTTTATGAGCCCCGTCACAGGGGGATGAAGACATGGTGACCTGTGACATTGCAGACATTTTGGTATTATAAGAAACGGTACGTTTGGTTTAGTAGCAAAAATGCAGTGGGTATTTTTATGGGAGGAGGAGTAAAAAGCGTTTTAAAAATGTGGTGATTTAATGACTGGCTTATGGTATACAGAGTGAGCTACTGTACCTACTAGTTAAAGACAGACACAAAACTTTATTCAAATGGATCCCATATTGTCTATTAAATTACTCAAGAAAGAGGCCAGAGAAATTTGGAACTTTTAGTTGTTTTAGTCATTTGGAATTCTGTGGCACAAGACTAGCACTCAAGGCATAATAGTGTAGGGTTTTTTCTGTGTTATGGTGGTGAGTGAACTTGTGGGGAATGTCTAGAAATGGAGTGCTTTTTTGCTTGAGTAGGTTTTAATTTAATTTTTTTCTTAGCAATTTACTTTGAGTTCCTATCTGTTATCACCGCATATAGCTGTAATGAGAGGGAAAGAAATATTGGCTATGTAAGTTAAAAGGCAAAATGGAAGTTCAGATTTGTCTCAGAGCCAGCAATCCCCATTGGTAAGTCTGACTTTCTGGCGAGAGGGTGAGATGTGTGAAATTATTAAGTACTTCTCCCACAAGACACCTAAGGCAGTGATGGCACTCCGAGTTCGTAGAAGAAAAAAGCTTGTGGACAGTAAAGCAATTATTAGCCTGTGCGTGTGGATCGGAGATGATCTGTATCTCCATCAAGTTGAAGATCTTTAGCAGAAATTTTGGCCCATATGAAGATAACAGAAGTTTGTAATTCCTGTTAGTTTTGCGCAGGACTTGGCTCTTTATCTTCTGCATTTGTACCGTGTTAAATTCATTTACTTAAAACACAGATTTTGTGCAAAATTATTGTCCATGAAAATCAAAGGCTACAGAAAAAAAAAGGGCACTTCTTTAGCACATAGTCCTGGTTTTTGGCTAATTTTCAGGCATTGACATGATTTTGCATGTGCTAACGTAGAACTGTATCTCCTCAAAGGTACCCTCGGCTGCACAGCATGGTGATTCGCTGCTACCTTCTCATTCAGCAGTATTCCCAAGCTCTGATGGCTCTCACGACCATGGCCTCACTAAGAGATCACAGCACACCTGAAACGCTCAGCATAATGGATGACCTTATCACTTCTCCAGGAAAGGATAAGAATGGCTGTGGCCACATGCTCGTCATTAGGGTGCCGTCTGTGCAGCTGGCCATGCTGGCCAAGGAGAGGTTGCAAGAAGTAAGAGACAAGTTAGGTCTGCAGTATCGTTTTGAGATCCTCCTTGGGAATCCTGCTTCAGAGCTTACTGTTGCAAAGCACTTTGTGACACGGTTGAAGGTTAGCAGAAACTAAATATTTCTTTGTGTGCCTGTTGTAGTCATCTGACTGTCATACACCTTGTGTTCATTGCCACATGTTTATAGGTTAATTATTCTATATGAAAAGAGTGCACGTTCTGTGTTCGTCTCCATGGAAGTTTACTGTACTTTTGATGAGCATAAATGATTTAGAAACTTTGAAGAAAATTGAATTGTTACTAGTCCATGAAGTCAAACACTATGTTACCTTTCATGTTGAAGTTGAATAACAGCATGAGTCAGATAGGTTTCATCTCTGAATCTCAAAAAGCAGAGCTCAGACCTCCTTAGGCAAACTAATTCTTTCCAACAACTTATCTGTCTGTCTAGTGTATCTGTTGTCTGCTCTGTCCATCCATCTTCTGCTCTTCTGATAACTGGTAAAGTATTCTGTTTGTCATAGACTTCTTTTCTTGAACCACTGCATGCTGAAAGCCTCTTCTGCACAGCATATATGCACCAAGCTAAACCTTTGCATGGATTTCTAAGAGCATGGTTCAACTAGCCAAACCCGCTTCCTGAATTAACCTCACCACATTAAACATAGGGGAACATACCTGCCTTAGGTACCAGCCGGAACACAATACTGGTTATCTGTCCTGATCCTTGCTCTAAGTCTCACAGAGAGATTAATTTTCTATTTCTACTATGAGTTATACAGTGTATTCAAAACTGCACAGAAAAGGAATGAATTTTGTGAACCTTTCTTAAAGAGCTCGCCTGCAACCAAAAGCAGATAAAATGTCCTTTAAAGAAGCTACCACTTCTGCTTCTCAAGCCTTGTCTGCAGCAGAAGAAGGAAGAGAGGAAAGTAGTAGTTGTGAAGGAGAAAACCACATGGGAGAACGCAGCTCTGCGCTGCTGGGGTTCTTTTTGAGCTGGGCATTGATTCCAACCTTAAATCATTCTGGACTGTGAGTCATGTGAGGGCTTCTTTATGGCCCTTTGCTGTAAAGGGTTGTGGTCCCTTACAGGTTGCTGGAGCAGCCTGTGAGGCCTTTGGTGCAGATCAGGATTGAGTGTGAAGCTGTTGCAGGTGAATATCCTTGTAGCCATTGATCTGAAACAGAGAAATTTGATCATGCAGAGAACGAAAAAACTTCTACGTAATTCTTATTCTTCTCCCCCACAACATAAGATGCTTTTTTGGAGTAAACAAAGATGTAGGATTCTGGACTTGTTTCTTTCCTTGCAGGTGACTAGAAAAAAAACCCACTCAGTTATGAAACATGCATGTGAAGGGAGTGAGGAGAGGAATTCAGTGCCCCAAAGATAAGCCTGTAGTGTCTTTTTAGGTGGGTTTTCCCAGTGGTGCTCTAGAATGGTGAAGGTCTCCTATGAGCCTTGTGCTGAGCTGCTGTACGTGCTAGTCTGGTGCCTGGGATAACGTGATATCTGAAATGGTGTAAGCATACGTCCGTTATAAAATTCATCTGCCATGCTACCACTGAGTCTAGTTTATTGCAGAAAATTTTGATTTAGTCTCTGTGCTGCTTGGCTTTTCTCCTGGTGTTACATGGAGTCCTGAAGCTGGAGGTCTAGAGGAAGTGGAGAACTGATTGCTGCCTGCTTCCACTATGAGCACCCTGGCCTTTTTTTTTTTTTTTGGGGGGGGGGCTGGGCGGGTAGGGGAGAGCAATATGAGGCTACTGAGTGCTTTCCAGTGAGGCTGAGGCTCGAAATGGTGGTCCCACCAATAACTGCTGTTGGTTGCAAAGAGGATGAGACTTCATCCTGACCTTTTTCAGGGGCAGGGAGGGAAACTTTGTAGCTGTTAATGGCCACGATTGAAAAGTTTGAGTTAACTTAGCCTCTCCCTAAGGGGGTGTTAGCAGTGCGTGTGGTGCCACAGCAGGGCAGGGAAGGTGGGCAGCTGTCTCTGCAGTGCTGGTAGCTGGACTGTTCCACTCTCTGTCAGACTGGCCCTCTGGCCAGACAGACACGTCTGTCCACTCCATCAGGGAGCCAGGTTCAAGGGGGATGCCACACCCTGAGCTACAGAATGAAAGAAGAGATGGAAAATAATTTAAATAACAGGCTTGCTGTCATGGCGTACCCTTTAAGTGTAACTAGAATCAAACCGTTTGGGAGGCATTCAGAAGCGAGGAGTCCAGAGGGCTCGCAGCTCTCTGGCCCTCCTAAGTAAGATGGTCAAGAAATACACCTTCTGTATGCAAGTTTACAGCCCAAAGTGCCAGGCACTCAGGCTTCTTTTAAGTCCTTAGGCTAGCAGAAAGAATATCAGGTTTGTATTTGTCTTCCCCTGTTTCATTTTCTAGCCATGCACTTTCACGGAAACTTCCATCATTGGAGAGGCAGGATCACACAGCCAGACTAACCCTGCCGAGCCAGAAAATATCTCCCTGTTGCTGTGGCTGCTTTATTGAGCCAGTAGATGTTGTTAGGTAGTTGGAGAAATAATTTTTCTCTGTGTACATGTTATACAGAGGATGGTGAAATTGGCAGGAGAAAGAAATCGGGACTGAGGAAAGAAAATAGAGCCATAGCAGAAAAGGGGAATATTATTCCAGATAGTGCTCTTCCTAAGCTAAGAAAAAAATAATCATAGTTTTTTTTCAGTGGAAATTTTCAAAAGGTCAAATGGCACACTGAGTCACTGATCTGTTAGTGAGTCCTCCTTCAGTCCTCTTCATCTGCTGGAGAATATTACTCATAAAACATGGCCTTTCTGGACAAGAGGAAGGGTAAGGAGAGAACATGTCGAGGGTACAGGTTGAGACTAGAAGAACCAAGAGGGAATTCAAGATAGGGTTCATCTTGCAAGGTACGTTTTCTACAAAGCTTGCATAAATCTTGTTGGTCTGTCAAGAGACCTGTGTCTTGATGTCTTGCACATCTGTGCTGAGAAGAGTAATATATATATCTTATACTACTCTGCCTGGAGTATTGCATCCAGCTCTGGGGTCCCCAACATAAGAGGGACATGGACCTGTTGGAATGGGTCCAGCAGAGGGCCACGAAGATGATCAGAGGGCTGGAGCACCTCTCCTACGAGGACAGGCTGAGAGAGTTGGGGTTGTTCAGCATGGAGAAGAGAAGGCTTCAGGAAGACCTAATAGCATCCTTCCAGTACCTAAAAGGGGCCTACAGGAAAGATGAGGAGGGACTCTTTATCAGGGAGTGTAGTGGTAGGATGAGGGGTAACAGTTTTAAACTGGAAGAGGGTAGATTTCGATGAGGTATTAGGAAGAAATCCTTTACTGTCAGGGTGGTGAGGCACTTGAAGAGGTTGCCCAGAGAAGTTGTGGATGCCCCATCCCTGGAAGCGTTCAAGGCCAGGCTGGATGGGGCTTGGAGCAGCCTGGTCTAGTGGGAGGTGTCCCTGCCCATGGCAGGGGGGTTGGAACTAGGCGATCTTTAAGGTCCCTTCCAACCCAAACCATTCTATGGTTATTTTTAATGGGCAGTTTGAGTGGTTGGGCTTGCTGTCATGACTCAGCAAAGTAGATTCTGTGCCTCAGCTAGGTAAAAGTCTTCTCCAGAACTGATTTTGTCCATCATTAATAAGAAAGAAGGAAAAACTTTCCAGCTGGGTGACTTGCTGTAGCTCAAATATTTGATCATTCTGTAACCATTAGGACTTAATTTCCTTGTCTGGAGAGACTTTAATGTCTGATCATCATGGAAATGTGATGTCTCTGGGTTACATCGAAAGAGCTCCGCTGCTGATCTCCTGTGTTGACTGGTCAGTGATCTAAGAGGCTGTGTTGTCAGTTTTCCTGGTGGTACCCATAAGGTATTGACAGGAATGGCTGGATATGAATCTGCATTTTTGCATGTCAGCTTTACGGTACAATTTCAGTGTTTGTAGACGTAGAATGGCTTGTTTCCTTTCAAAGCGAGAGTCTCTGAGCCTTTCAGGTTTACCTCCTTTTAACAGTTACTGTGGGGTGCTCATGCCTGTCTTGATCAAATACTGCCTGTATCATCTGGACGTCTGGGCACCATGCAAAAGAGCAAGAAAGATATTGTTGCTCAAGATAGAGCAATGTTTTTGGGAGGCTGCAATCAACACAGAGAACCATGAATGAGCTCAGCCAGGTTCAGTAAGATCTGCTGAATGAAAGGGCCTGAAGGGTGTAAGGACATGGGACTGACACTACCAGCCTATTTGAGGATCATGGAATCCACTTGAAAGTCTTACTTTAGCTTTACATTAATTTCAAAGAACTTTATCTGTGCCAGCTTGAACTTGAAGGCATCAGTTGCATTTTTCTCTGACAGACCACACCAATACCACGCCGGGTGTATGTTTCCAGCACCAAATAACCTATGCTATGCATCCTTTTTCTGTGCATTTAATGCTTGGCTAACACTTGGCTCCAGAAAAAAATGCATGCCTATACCTAAGGTCTCCTTACTGTTGGCTGTTGGGTAAGCGAACTCTGTATACAAAGAAAAAAGCAGGATCTGAAAAAAAAAACAGGTGAAGGTTTAGAAGGTGTCATTTAAATGTGACTGGAAGTTTCTCTGTTCACAGGCTTGGAGGGGTAATGAGCAGGACGACTGGATCCCTCGTACCTATCAGGACTTGGAAGGCCTACCTTGCATTGTTATTCTAACTGGCAAGGACCCTCTAGGAGAAACTTTCCCCAGGTGATGTTGTCACTCTTGCAATATGGTTGTTCTCTTAACATGTTTAGATAAGTTGGAGGGTGGATAAGTGGTTTGATACCATCTGGCTATTTTTTTCATTAAAAAAACCCTGGTTTTTAGACTTTTTTTGGGAACAGTTTAAAATTTTTGAAAGTGTGGTTTGTGAAAAGTAATACTACTGTGCTGTGTAAGTCAATGAATGTCTGTGCAAGTACCAAGGAATATAACTTATGTGCTGAATATTTTAAAATCATTTTATATTTTCTGGCTAATAAAATTGTTCATGAAAATTTAATAAGCAATTAAAGAGAAGGAGTATTCTCCAAAGTCAGAGAAAACAAAACTTTCTATTTTCTTGGGTTGGGTTTTCTAGGTCATTGAAATACTGTGATCTTCGACTAATTGACTCAAGCTACTTAACTCGGACTGCATTAGAGCAAGAAGTAGGCCTGGCATGCTGCTACGTCTCGAAGGAGGCAATTCGAGGGCCTATTGTAGCTCTTGACCTTAGTGAGAAGGAGCATGAGAAGGCTAATGGTAGCGAGAATGACTCTGATGAGCTGTTGATAGACTTGGACAGACCCCAGAGTAATAGCAGCACTGTCACTGGAACCTCAGGTCAGTTATTCTGCTGTTGCTCTGAAAAAGAAGTCTTCATTCCTGCTTCATTGGAATTTGAATGCAAACAGTTTTGTTTAGTCAAATGTGGGTTGCTTAGCTGTATCCTGCTGCAAGCTAGGCAATAAAATGTTAGTGGCAGATTCTTTCCACAGTGAGCAATTTTCCTGCGTACAGATAAAAGGGGATGGTGTTGCAGTGGGAGGATGCCATAGCTAAGGGTCCCTTGGTCCCTTGTGAATTTCATTTTTAAACATGTATTTCACATTTGATGCTAATTTCTTTCATCTGGTGGATCCTGAAAGATTTTAAACATATTATTGGAATAAAAAAATACTCTGTAACTACAGGGGTAGCTGTGAGTGAGGACGTATATTTGCCTCCTTGCTGAGACCAACAGAATGGCTGCGTCTTGTCCTACCTCTTCAGGCATCAGTGGAGCATCATCTCCCACCAGGCCTTCCCTTACTTGCATTCCTCAGGCAATTCTGGTTCCTTCCCTTCATTTCCCTATGAGTTTGAGGTATTAAGGCAGCTGAACTGGACCTTTGCCATACACCAACTAAACCTGACTGGTATGGAGGAGGGTGCATAGCCCAGTTCGCATTAAAGTTGCAGTGAAATGAATGCTCTGTTCTCCATAGAAAAGAAGGTCAAATTGATCTACGTATACAGTGGTGTATTATACTTACATTTCAGAAGGTCATACCATCAAATTCCAAATCCCAGATGGGAAATGATAGTTAACAGAGATTGGGATCAGGACTCGGACTCTGAACCCTAGCATAAGGCCATTGCCTCTCCAGCAAGAGGGACAGGTGGATGTCAATGATTTCTTTTTAAAAGGTGAAACACTGACCTAAGCCACAGCAGCACACATTGAACACAAGTATTTGTACGTTAGGATCCCATAGATCAAATGAGTTTGTGATTTTGTTATGTTGGCCAGTATCTGTTCATTGACCGCTCTTTGTTTCCCCAGGTTCCCTGGCTGACAATGGCGTGAGCTCCTCAAGTGCTGCAGACAAGTCTCAGAAGCAAGCATCGTCGCTTAACTTTCAGACTGTGGCACACAGCTCAGTAGATGAGGGAACTTACCCCAGTTTCACAGCTGGAGAGACCCTGAAACAAGAATGCGACTCCCTGGGTAACCAGATGGCAAGCAGCACCACTTTGAAACTATCATCGCTGTCTTCTGTCTCCCAGACATTTCGGTGGCCTACCCATTCAGCCAAAGACAGCAAGGCGCTCCGTGCAGCGCTGCCACGCATCGTCATCCTGTCGAAAGCTGCCTACTGTCTCCTGAGCTCGCAGAAAAGTGGGAATTTGCCTTCCTCCTCATCCCTCCTGCCTCATGCTGACGTGTCTTGGCTGAGCTCTCTGAGGCCTCTGCTTCACAAGGACATGAACAGTGAAGAGCAGTCTCTCTACTACAGGCAGTGGACAACAGCCCGACAGCACCACGCGGACTTCAGCAATCAGGGTGAGGCGTCTGGCTCGAGGAGTTTTCACCCCAGGCGGCTGCTTTTGACAGGACCACCGCAAGTAAGAGAACAGTTCCTTCCTCTTGCCTTAATTAGCAGGATGAGAGGACCGATGGCGAGGACTGCAGATTGTATTGTAAAGGCCCCCTGCAAGGTTGCACGCGGTCATCTGTTGTGAGATCAAATTTTAAGGTTAAGTCCATGCTGGAAGTGGTAGGGAGAGGAAGGGTGATGTTGTATGTGTCATGTTTTGGCCTAAGTCAAATATGTGTGGATGGCACTGGGTGTAAAATTGCCATGACCGTATCAGTGGAGAAGCAGTTAATCACTGCCAATCTCCCTGCAATACAAAAGTCATACAGGCTGTCAGCCAGATTTTGCTCACAGATCAGTTTTTTTAATACCATTCAGCATAATGGGGAATACCACATCTTGTTACAGTTTTGGACGGAACTAAAATGGCAAAATAACGGGGGTAAGCCCAAAGGCATTTATTTGAAACGTATTAGTCTTCATGTTAGTCTGAGTTGGGATTTGGACTTTTTTCCATCTCTGGCTCAGGTGGGAAAGACTGGCTCATACTTGCAGTTCCTAAGGATTCTCTTCCGCATGCTGATCCGGTTGCTGGAAGTAGATGTGTACGATGAAGAAGAGATTAATGCCAGTAAGTATTTAATAGTCATTGTTAATGTCCATTATAAAGAGCCTCTGTTATGTATTATTCAGCAGTGACAAATTTTTAGGCTCACGGAAAGACTATAAATTATACCTACCACTTGTCCAGTCCCTTAGGGTGTAGCTAGACTTACTGTGGGTGTCTGCATATATTTAAATATAGATTAATAAAAATGTAAATTCTGTATTGGGTTTAGCTGAGAACTCTTAAATGTATTTTGGATTGGTATGTTTGGATAGCACTAAAATGAAAGTGAACGCATAACTGTAAATGGGCAACATCTGCCCATGTTATCTCTCCTCACTAGTTTTTAAGCACTGTCTGCTTTTAAGCAGACGAGACATTTAAGAACATTGTGTTTCTGGCCAAAACATCACTGTTATTTATGTTTAATTATAAATTAGATACCGATTTGCAGTAAGACTGTCTTCTCTCTGCAGTTTACAGATCTTATGCTAAGGAAAAAGGGGAGGGGGAGCCTCTTTGGATTTGCACTCATTTGTCAGATCTCACAGATCCATTAATTGCTGTGGCAGGACTTCGCCTTGAGACGCACAAACGTTTTAAAAAACTTATCCTCTTCAGAATGTTCTTTACATAACTGTGTTGGTTGTTTTAGTGAAGATAACTCTGTGGTGCATAAAACTCATGACCGTTAGACTGGCATCCTGAAAATGTAGTTGTCGTCAAACCTTTGAAAATACTAATTTGTATTTCTGCTCAGAAAGTGCTATTAATTTTTGTATTTTTTTAAAAAAGTATTTTCCTTTGATTTGGAGCTTTGGGGACTGTTGTTTTCTCATTATTTGAACTGAAGTACCCCTGAAACTTAGGATGAAATATCAAAATGTAAGAGAAGTTCTGCGTCATGTCATCTGGCCTGTTGTGATCACAGAAACGTGTCACACCCCTGCCAGGAATGTGGGGAACTCCATCAGAAGAGCAGTTTGGGTTTGTTTGGGGTTTTCAGTTGGTTGTGGCTTTTTTGCTCCCACTACTTCTGTTGGAATGCTTTTTCAGAGCCCTAGTGTTCTGATGTTGAAAATATGATTTTATTCTCCAACTCAAAGATGCGCCTGTCCCAACTATAAGCATTCTCTTTGAGACCAAAGAAAATATTAATTTAAATTAAAATATGTTTTCCTCTTCTTTGATGTTTGCTTCTGTGGTGTAGTCAGGCAGTGATCTTACCACTCTCAGCATTCGGTTGGTAGCCTGGATCTTCTTATAGGATCCTGACAAATGACAGGCTTTTTATTCTCCTTATCGGTTTAATAGCTCTTGCCTGCACATCTATTTTCAATTTATCCATCTGGTACATGGGTGACCAGAACTGAATGTGTTATTCTGCGGGATGTTTAACCAACCCAGCATGCAACGGCTCATGTATTCCCCTGTCCCCACTGAAAGCCCCATGATTGATGAAACCTGTGATTGCACTGGTCTTTTCCATTCTCCCATTTCACTGGCACTGATTTGTAGCTTGTACTTGTGGGTTCCTCTGCAACTCAGTCTTTTTCAACTGAGGTGCCCCCAGCCTGCTGCAAAAATGCTTGTTATTAGTACTTGATTGTTCGTATGACTCGTTAATGTCGCTCAGCTTCTGTTACAGTTTTTGAGGGCATTGAATTCTTTCTTGGGTGATCTTCGATTCCTTCTCCATATTGACAATGACTCTTATAGTGTGCCACCAGCAAACTTAAGCCAATTTTTTTGAGTTGGTGTTATTAGTGAAAATATTAAACAGTGTGCCCCTCTGCTGATCTTTTAACTTCACTGGTAATCTTCATCTGCCTTAAGGCTTATGATGTGTTACATGCTGCCATCTTCTGTTTACTCAACTTGTTCAATTTACAGACCATTCGCTGTCTCCATTTTCTTCAGCTGTATTAATAATTTGTCATATAGTGTCATATCAATTACTTAAGTTCAGAAGGATAAGATGCATTGCATTTCCTGTGTTCACAGAAATGGATATATCATAGCTGTGTAATGAAAGTAACACAGAATTTCTTTGGTCAAAGAAATTTTATTTAATTGCATTTTATTAAATTTTTCATTTACTTCAACATCTTTAATTTTTTCATTCACCCTCTCCAAGTTTTGAATATTACTAACGTCAAAGTAATGGACCCGGAGCTCCGTAAGATTACTGCATCTCCTTTGAACAGTGATAATATATGCCTACGCTTGCATTGGCGCATATATATATATATATACCTGTGCGTTCAGAAAACTGGCATGGAGATTATTCTTTCTCTCTGTTTTGAGTGTGTATCAAGCTTTTAGTTTTGTTTCCATCTTGGCTTATAGTAAGCCTTTTATTCCCTTGAAAATGTAATTGTGAAAGTAAAAAGAGAATTAAAAAAATATTTTAATTTATATAGTTGAGGTGCTATAGCAAAGAAAATTGTTATTTGTTTTCATGCGCTTTTCTGAGGTCTACCTCAGCTTGACATTGGCAAAGCTTATTTTATCTCACGCATGCTGACATTTAAGACAAAACTTCATTCACTGGTGAGCTGCTTCCATTCCTCGTAGGCTCTTTTCATTCTTAGTGTCCTTTTTGACAGAGTCCCTTCCTCCTGGTGTTTTTGTTTTGCTTGGTATGCTGGTATACTGGTTGGCTGGCAACTGCAATTCCAAGAAGTCCAAGTCTCACTCGTAGGCGAGTTCCTGCTTTTCTCAGGCCAGCTGACTTACAGAGCAAGCTTTCTCAGGATTTGTCTGTATGGACACACTGATAAACCTCACTTGACCAGCGGCGTATGTTAATTTGAGCGTAACACAGTGCCAGTGAGGTTAATGGCTTCTCAGCTGCTGCTGGCTCACATCCTATTGGGTCAGTCAGGGTAGGGTGAGCATATGCTTGTCTGTAGACCCAACCTTTGTTTCATCTGAATTTGCTTTTCTAAAATCAGTAACCTCGGTTACACACCTACTTTTTTGTGTTCTTCCAGCTCATTTTAAACTGAATTGACTCATATTCAAGCTGCAGTCCAAGGTTGTTTTCTTTGGACAGTGCTTTCTAATGTTCCCATTGCTTACACTTGATTTTCTACTTTAGACTTATCTCTGTTGGATCAAAGCAGAGAAGTTCCAGTTGATCCTTTCTGGCCACATCCCATTCTCTAACGGGGATGTGCCTTTCACTGCCTTTATCGTGTACCACCAACTAATAGTTCGTAAAGTTATACAGCCTCTTTCTCCTCACTTTCATCCTTCTGCCTTTGGGTACTTTTGCTTCTTGTTTACCCAATGCTCCTCATTTCCACCACAGAGAGACTCAAGACTACACCTGTATCTTCTGCACAGACAGGACCATTCATTTGAGCATTTTATGCTTAAACCAGAGTGAATTACACCTCAGCAGCTTGATGAGGAGCAAAGCAGAGAGATACCTATGAGCCTGCTTTGCCTGCGTGCAGTTTCTAAGGAATTGCCATTTCTTTGAAATGGCTTTGTGTGGATTATAATTTCAATTTTGGTAATATTTATGATGTTCAGAGATGTCTCTGTGTGTGTGTGCGCCTCTGTGTGAGTTCCTGTGCAATTGCAAATTAGCAAATATCATGTAAACACCATTCAGCGGGTATCTGATACTGCTTACCTGAAGTGCGTTGTTGCAGATCATACAGAAAACAGTGAAATTACTCAGTCCAGCAATGACCACTGGCCGGATATTGAGATCTTCAGCAAAATGTCTTTTGACCTTAATGTACATGAACCCAAGTACAGAACTATAAGTCCTGTATACACTGAACAACTGTCAAGGGTGAAACAAGGTAAGTAGAGTTTTTTAGGATTCCTTTCCTACAAAGAATCAGTTTTTATTGGTTTAATTTGATTTGATTTGTGTGTTCTTTATTGGGATCAGAGTATTCATAAAATTTCTAGTACTCATAAAATTGTTACTGGGATCATAGTATTCATAAAATTTCTGTTTTCTTTGTGCACAGAAACAAGCAAAGAAACAAAATCAGAGGAACCGAAGAAAAGGGAGACTGTGTCCATGATGTTGACTAAATATGCAGCTTACAATACGTTCCATCACTGTGAGCAGTGCCATCAGTATATGGACATTAATCCTGCCGCACAGGTTGGTGTCAAGGTCTGAGGGTAAACTGCATCCTTGATTTTATTGTGGTCTCTCCAGGCATACCGCTCTGGTCTCAAGACTCACACTTTCACCTTCCCTGAGATGGAATTGTTTAATTCTTCCATTCTCAGGGGAGATATTGAGCTACAGACCCTGGAGCGTCAGCTGCGTCTGCCGCGTTCTGCATGAGCAGTTCTCCGCTCCTGCTGCCTCTGACAAAGGGTGAATATTGCGACTAGCTGTCTCAAGCCAAAGCATTATTCGGCCTGCCCAGAGGGTTTGCAGGGGAGAGGACTGTAAAATTGAGAGATGCTTGTCTTGCTTAAATGCCAGCTGTCCACACCTGTGATGGGAGACGGGAAGGCCTACTTCTTCCTCCCTTTGTATATAACTGTGTATGCTTCTCAGCAGTAGCTTATGAGTCACTAGACAAAAATGGTCATTTTTAACAGTTTAGTTAAAAACTTTTGATCTCTAAAACAAACAGTTACACTCGCAGGAGCCTGTCAGGTAAGATTATTCCTGGTTAATAGCTCAGACGTTATTTCTTAACCAATGGTTTACTTGGAGGTTTCTTATCTCAAATCATTCTTTCCTTGCTTGCTAATCGTTTCCAACAGCTTGCTATTAATCTAACACAGAGTGGACACACTGACCTGGCAATGTACAATATCAGTTACCTCGGAGCCGCACCAGCAGGTTTGATTGAAACCTCATGCTGCACTAAGTATGTTGATGCACGCAAATTCTCCCAAAGGACATCTGTTGTTGCCTCCACTCATCTTTGGGCGTGTGGTCAAATATAATGACCAGTAATAAATATAGATATCTGCTTTTATGTGTGAGTTGTGCGTACAGAATGATGATAATTGAACTCAGAGAAATTAGACATACAAAGGGGAGTCATTGGGTAGCAGGCATTATGAAGGCAGAGAGATTCTTCAATGCTTTAATAGAACCTAAATAAAGCCCCTTTTATTTTTCATCTTTACTTAGGCCAATTATTTCAATTCTTCAGTAAAGATTATAGAAAGATGACTGCTAAGAGTACATGATTTGACCTTGTAGTAAGACAGATGCTTCTGTAGCGTGAAATCTTATCAGATACATAGGCAATTTGTATATGGTTACACAGTTCAGTGAAGCGCTGTGCAAACTTAAGCTTACCCAAATTCTTCATAGCCTTGTTAGTGGTGTGGTCTCCCTTTGTTACCTAGCTGCTTAGAAGAGTATTGCCACAGGGGAAATACCACACTAATGCAGCCGTGCTGCTGCTGAGGTGTCTGAATGGCAATGCATTCTGCTGTGGAGGGACACCCACACGCTACCCTGCTCTTTGAATCTTTTGGGAAAATCTATTTGGACAGTTTGTTACCTAGTATATGTATTTCTCACTTCTCCTTGTAAATATTGATAAATAATTTCCAGCTCAGATGGACTTCAGAAGAGTCCGGTTTGGACGAAGATCATTACTGGTACAGAAAGCTGATTGTTTTAATAGCAAGGCCAGTTACAGGCTTAAGTAATGTGGGTTATGGTAGAGGAAAATGAGAATATAACAGTTATCTTCAGTTACTGAATGAGAATGTCTTGGATGTTCTTCTCTGATGGCTTCCAGTATCGTGACTGTAAGAACAGGTTGCCTTTTACTCTTTGTGTTACCTGCTTGCAAATCTTTCTTCCACTTTTTTTGTTGCATACAGATATCTGACTCCACTCTGCATGCATTCACGTTTTCATCCTCGATGCTAGGAGAAGAGGTTCAACTGCATTTTATAATCCCGAAGTCCAAAGAGAACCATTTTGTCTTCAGCAAGCAGGGAAAACATCTAGAAAGCATGCGTCTCCCACTCGTTTCTGACAAGGTACGTGTGCTGCTCTTATCCATCTGCTGGTTATATATACTGAATGCCGTCAACTTGAGATATCTTTGCAAGTTAATGGTGGTTGGCCAAGGAGGGGGTTCTGTTTTCCTTTTTTTAGAGTCCTTTTCGTAATTCTTACCTGACTGTCCTTAGAACTGGAGTTTTTGAGGACGATCATCCCTTTTTGCATTCCTAGTTTCCAGTTCATATGTGTTGCAATGATCAATCATCTTAAAAATCCAGTATAAAGAATAAATAAATAAAAATCCATATCAGGAATAACCTGCTTCTCACCTAACTGCCAAAGTATCTCCTGTTCCAGCAGAATTTGAATGCAGTCAAGAGTCCTATCTTCACTCCATCGAGTGGACGGCATGAACATGGCCTCTTGAACCTCTACCATGCCATGGAAGGCATCAGCCACCTTCACCTGCTTGTAGTCAAGGAGTATGAAATGCCTCTCTACCGTAAATACTGGCCCAACCACATCATGCTTGTCCTGCCGGGCATGTTCAACAATGCTGGCGTTGGTAAGAAACACCATCGATGCATTGCCATGAAGATACCAAAATCCATGTTGGACAACGTGGATCAAGTTGAAGGAGACATTGCAATGGCTCCTCACATTCATGCTGTGATAATAGCAGCAATAATATCTGCGCAAAATACAATGGTGTATGAAAACTGCTGTTGGAGATGTGGAATATATGTTTGTATTGATCACTGACTCCTCAATTTAAACTCTGATGTTTTATAGGCCATATTCACTCATTTTACTCAGCCCTGTTGTGTGAATGTTCATTCTAGATGTTTTACACATGATTGTTTGGTTGCAACTTCTTTAGTTAGCTGAAGCTAAATATTAACTGCAGCTGAACACTGGAGGCTTGAACTTTGGACTTCATTTTCATGAATGCTTAGTTTTTCCTGCAAGAAGTTTTAAGTAGCTTCAGTTTTAGAACCTCAGCCCCTTCTTGGTTCAAGTTACTTTATTAATTCCCATAAAATCATGTTCCGCAGAGCCTCTTAAAAGGTGCAATCTTCTTGCTATCTGCCTTTTAGATTTACTCCTGCTGAAAAAGGGACATAATGATTTCTTTTTAAACTAAGATGTTATGAGCACTAAGTTCATAAAGGGTAATGACTGCAGATGTTCATATAACCTTTCTCTGAAAGGAGAGAGTGATAAAGTCTAATAAAGATCTTTGTGTGTCTTCTTTATGGTATGTTCTCAGGTGCTGCCAGGTTTCTTATTAAGGAACTTTCCTACCACAATCTAGAACTGGAACGAAACCGCTTGGAGGAACTGGGAGTCAAGCGCCAGTGTGTGTGGCCGTTCATCGTGGTCATGGATGACTCCTGCGTCTTGTGGAACATGCATAGTGTCCATGAAGCGTCGAGGTAAGTAACCACCCAGCACTGGGGTCCTTGAGCTGATCCAGCACAGGCAGCAGCACACTTGTGACTTAGGCTCATCTCTAGCATCTGACAGGGTATGAAAGACCGGACAACTGGAAAAGTTGGGCAGCTGGAGATGCTGGTAACATGCTCGAAATATTGCTAAGCAAAAGTAGCTTTCAGCAGTGGCTTTGGTGTAGTAACACCAGGCTGCCTGTCCAAAGGGCCTCGTAGAGGTCATTATTCACTCAATTATTATTCAGATAGCCCAGGAACCGTACACTTGGACACGAGATATGTTGTCTAAATGCAAAAAATCAGCTCTCTCACTCAGAGCAGTGGGAAGGCTGTAGATTTGTCCTGTTGACCGCCAACATCCAACCTCCTGCTGTTGAACACTTCCACATGGCTCTTACCCTTACATCTGTGTCCCACAGTCAGTACCATCAACAGTCCTCTGCTTGTGATTGTTCTTTGCCTAAAGCCACTCTTGCTTTTAGTCACTATTGAGTGATTTCTCAGTATGTTACTTCTCTGATTTGTTTTGATTCAATTTATGGTTCTCAATGAAAACAGTTTATTTTGGGAACTTTAGCTTTTTAGAAGGCATTAAGCTCTTGACAGTTGTTAATGGGATTTCTCGGTCCTCTGTATACACATATGTGTATATATATGCGGTGTATGTTATATAAAAATAATAAGCTATGTTTGTACGTTGTGTATGCTCATGTTTTGCAGCCAGTCTCTGGAGCCTGGGGGTTCCAGCAAGAATGTATCTCTGAAGAGTGTCCTTCAACACATTGAAGCCACCCCCAAAATTGTTCATTATGCAATACTGGGTGTTCAGAAATGGAACAGCAAGCTGAATGCCAGGAAAGCAAAGGCTCCGTTCTCCAGGTGCCACGTGCATGATTTTATACTGCTCAACATAGACCTGACCCAGAACGTGCAATATGATCTAAACAGGTAGGCAATATGTATATGTGTGTGTGGTAAAATAGTATGCTGTCATGATACGAATCTTGTCAACATATTTCTAAATCCTGTCAAGATACGTAGAAAGATCCTGTCTAAGGTAACGAGCACACAATCACAAAAATACAACACAGAGGGATATCTATTGCATCTGAATGAATACGGCATCAAAATAAGCTTAACGTCAGCCAAAAGAAGTGGGAGAGACAGACTGCAAGGCCAAGAGTAAGGGAGGGCTACAGAGGACTGAAAAGGCCGGGGAAAAACAAGAAACTTCAGGAGAAATAAGTAACCGCAAGACCAAAAATTTAAGTTATATCATTCACAGGAAGAGCCTGGAGCTTCCATACTGCCTCTGTAAGAGGCAGGAGCCTCTTGCATGACTAAGAATAAGAGGAATAAGAGTGTAGGTAATGGTTGAGCCATTGGTATGTCAAATGCTATGAGGAGGGATTCCTCGTATTTCCTTCAGAGTCAGCTATCCTCCCTATTGCCACTTGGCTTCGCATTAAAAACAGATGCATAAAAAACTTTCCACTGTTTCCTTCCTTTTTTCCCCTTCTCCTTGCCTGACTCCATCCTAAAGCATTTGCGATAAAGCACTGTTATCATGTTATTATAGACGGAAGCAATACCCAATTCCCCAGCCAAGTGAGTTTAGAATAAACCCTATTTCTGTTAGCCACAGACCTGGCCTTGGGGCATCTCACCGTGGTCTCCTACTGCTGTTTTCAGGGATCCTGTATATTTGAGTTGGGAATTGTAGGCTGTCAGTGCAAGCCGGGGTCTGGTGTGGCTTCCAGAGCTCTTGATTTCACATTCTCTGGATGGTTGAGTCACGAGATTGGAATCAGCCCACAGAAGTGAGCAATTACATTGTAAATAGCGCAGGATAAACATTACTTCTCAGCTGCTTTGTCTCGCCTAGCCAGATATTTGTCAAAGCCACAGTTATCTCCAGATTCCAGCTCATCAAAAAATACATCATATAGAACTGGCTTTTTCAGAAGTGGAGGCTGATCGCTGCAGAGCTTCTCTCAGTTCTAAAATGTATATTAAAAAAAGAACTAAAAAGAAGAAAAGAAAGGAAAGGGTGGGGAGGAAATGATTGAAGCCAGGACATGAGAGGGCTAGCCAGACCTGCTATGAGGAAGGAGAATGCAGGCGCACTGACAAGTGAAGACTTGTTTGGTCTTAAGGTGGGCCAGAAGTTGCTTTCCTACACTGGGAGCACATTAAAGGAATGAGTCTTCAGAGCCGGTGTAGAGAATTTGTTTAGGCATCATATCGGATGGTCTCCAAAAACCTCTGCTGAGCCCGTTCCAGTTCATTTCAGCAGCGGCTGTGTGAATGCTGGCTCACGCGCGGCAGCCACACAGCTGGTTTAGTGATCTTGTGTTTAATGTCCAGGTATTTCTGTGAAGATGTAGATTTTAATCTGCGGACAAACAGCAGCGGCCTGCTCATCTGCCGCTTCAACAACTTCAGTGTCATGAAGAAGCATATTCAGGTTGGAGGACAAAAGGACTTTGTCGTTAAGCCAAAAATCATGGTGAGTGTGGATGTACGCTCCATCATACATAAAGGGTAAAATTGGGACCTTTTTTCCCAAGAAATAACGAATTCTGTAGCTATATTTTGTGCTTATTTGACATGTGACATTCATGGCCTACTCCATGGTAGGGCTGCCACAGCAGAAATAGAAAATAATAAATATTTTGCTAATTATGAGTTACTAACCATAATCCTCATAATCTATTAGAAGATGGACCAGGTTTGGAAAGAGTTTGGTCTAGCTGTTCAGTGGTATCTCTGACGGAGGAAGAATTTGCGGACATACACTCTGATCGAAAGCAGGCGAGTTGTACTGGACCCAGTTTTAAAAATTTTAGCACAGCCACTAGTTTCCAGCGTTCACCGGTTTGTGGTGACTTTCAGTCCTTGCGCTTGCTGACAAAAAGAGACCTGAGGAAAGGCACGGAGAATTGGAACCTTCTGAAATCCACCCAGCAGATCCAAGTATTTATAAAAATGGTGTGGGGATACCGAAGATTTTATCCAGAGTATAAAAGCCTGTGCCGGCTTTAAATGGAGGTATATTTCAAAGGGTTGGTTTTAATCTCGGAATCTTACAGTTTGTGATGCTGGTGGTTTTTAAATACATGTCATACCACCCCTCTTTTAAAAACAAATAACCTCCGTATTTCAGGTTTAACTGCCTAAACCCTGGATTCGAGTGTTTGGGGAGGTCATTTGCTGAATTTTCCTTTTCTTGTGGTTGCAGTGGAGTCTGTAGTGATGGACTGGCCTATGAGAAAACTCCGTAGAAAGCGTTTCCTGGGGGTGACTCCACACAAGGAGGATGTCATTTCCCATACTGTCCAGGAGTAAGGCAGGATGAAGGGCGCTGTGACAATTTGACCTCCCTATTTTATGTCCCTTCTTCAGGCAAGCAGATTATCCACAAAAGTACTTGGCAACCACAGAACAAGTAATTCATTTATTTCAAATGAATTCGATTCATTCGACTTTCAAAATCGAGCGGGGGTTTTTGATGCTTTCCCCCAGCTTTCTCTCTCTTCCTGCCCTGTCGTGGTGATCCCTTCCCCAGCAAGAGGAACTCCTGCAGATCAGATACACTGAGTAGGTGGATTGAAAGGGGCTCCCCTTGGTTTCATTGCAGGTTTCGGACAGCCTGGCACCAATAATGCCTCTTCAGTATGTCTGCGCCCCTGACAGCGAGCATACATTGTTGGCAGCCCCGTCGCAGTTCCTCCTGGAGAAATTCCTTCAACATGCGACGTACAAACTCTTCCCGAAGGCCATTCATAACTTTAAGAACCCGGTACTGGCCATTGACTGCTACCTGAACATCGGGCTCGAGGTACAAAATATTTGCAGGGATAATGGGGACGAGTAAACGCAAATCTTTACTTCCACATCTTTCTCGTGTTGAAACCCCCTTCTTTTATGAGCCCTCAGCATCAAGGGTAGTGTTTGAAAGACTTTGGTCTCAAACAGTGAGCCTCTGCTGTTGGAGATAAAGGACTAACTCCACTGGAAGAGCTGGTGGTAAAGCGTCCTCGCTGGCTGGTGGGGGTGGAGACCAGAGTTCTGTGATGGACTGATGTGATTTGCAAAGGAGTTGGGCCGGTCTGTCTGAAATAATATTTCACGTGAAGCAAAAATCCAAAAGTGATGCCATTCTTGACGGAACTTGGTGTGCTGCGTAGCCTGTACAAAAACTATCCACAACTTTTTTTTTAGATCACTGTCCTATCATACAGCTTTTTATTATGTGTTTGATTTGTCCTTGCAACAAATATGCTGTGGCTGAGAGAGTTTCTGATACGACCCTTGTCTGGTGGCTTTGCTTCACTGAGGGACAAAGCTCATCCTTTGTAATGCAGCTCTCCTTTTAGATGCTTTGCTTTTTACGAACCTCGGTTTCTAGGGGAAATAGGTTTTTGCAAGTATGTCTTAGATGTCTGTAGGTAGGGAGATCAGAATTTTTGAACCTATCGGTCACTTTGAACTGTGTCTGAAGCAGGGTCAAAGTCCAAGAAGGGTTTTGTTCTGACAAATTTTATGGAGTTCCATGGCAAAATAGAGAAGAAACCCTTTGCTACAGAACAGCCATCATGGCACTGAAACGCAGGAGAGCCCTGGTGCTGGGAACCACTTAGTTGATGCTTGCGGTCAGCAAGAGAAGACGATGCGCCAGCACACAGGAGTTCAAGCTGCAGCAGTTTCAGCACTCGTGGAATTGCTTACTGTGTCTGGCAAGTGTCGTCTTATTAGAACAATCTAAATAATCTTAACAGTCGTTATAAGCAGGCAATTCATAGAGAAGCAGAAAATCAAACTGAATTACGGAGAGCCCTGAAGTAACGTGTTGCAGAAGTTTGTCCTGTTGTTATTTCCTGGGGGAAGTCTCAATACTGCTCTCTTGCTGGATTGTATTTTTACCAGCACCAGGTGACTCGCCAGTTATCACTAAGTTATTTTCCATTCCACTGACAGTCTTACTTAAGCATTTTCTGACACAGAAGCGCTTCCTTTCTTTTCCCCTTCTGTTTCAGGTGGCTATGTGCTACGTTAGCTCCCGCCCCCACTCAGTCAACGTCAACTGCGAAGGGGTGTTCTTCAGCGGACTTCTGCTCTATCTCTGTGACTCCTTTGTTGGCGCAGACCTTCTCAAGCGGTTCAGGTTTCTGAAAGGTAATCTCATTGCTCTGCTGGGCATCCCGCCTGCCTTCCTGCCAAGTAATAGCACGGAGGGAAAGGTAGAGGAATAGCCATCTTCCATTAAACAGCTCCATTATTTTTACAGTTAGTGCTGCCATTGTTTTCAAGAGGAATAGACGGAGTGGTTCTTTTGGGAGTGCGTAAAACTTGTGTTCCTGTTGGTAAAAAGTGCAAGTAATCAAGCCTTCGCTAAGCTTTGATAAATTCCATTTGTTAAATTATTTTAAAGTGACATCAAATGGAAATAGGTGCAGAAAAACAAGGATACGTGGTAATCAGTCAGTGACTCGTGCAGTCAGCAACTTGAGAGTTCAGAGCACAGGTGTCACTGGTGAAGACGAGAAATTCTGCTCTAGTAGTCTGTCTATAAAGGCGATAAATACTCCGTACTGTAGATTGGGGCAGCTCTTAACTGGAGGGTGATGGGGTCTACCCCCACCAGAACTTTATAAACCTCATCTCAGAATCTTTCTTCATTGTTTTATCTTAATACTAACAAATAGAAAATTGCCGTCTGTATTCAGGAATGCTAAAGAGCGCTAGAGAGCTCCAGTGCATTTGTGGTGGCCTGGCTGAGCCATTTTCCTCTCGCGCTGAGCGAGGATGGTGATGGGGAAAAAAAGAAAATAAAAAAAAAAAGTAGACTTTATTCTTTTGGCACAATTACCAGTAGTCATTTAAGGATCTTGGGTTCAAGTTAATGTTCTCTCTGCTACGGCTGATGATAGACTCATGGAATGGTTCGGGTTAGAAGGGACGTGGTAACACCAGTCGGGGAGTGACGTCCTGCGATAGAGAGCAGACCCTGCACCACCCTGCCCCTGCCTTCCCGCAGACAGACACACGCGCCCCTGGCCCAGGGGCCGGGCCCGGCCGGTTGTTGATAGACCCCTGCTAATACTCTGTTTTCCTACCCAGCAGCAGTTTTCTTTAAAATACCTTAGGAAAATGAATGAAGGAAACGCGAGTTGTTACTGTCCCTGAGAATCTAACGTGCTTTTCAATCGAAGGTGCCACCCTGTGTGTCATATGTCAAGACAGAAGCTCGTTACGGCAGACGATAGTCCGGTTGGAGTTGGAGGATGAGTGGCAATTCCGCCTTCGGGATGAGTTTCAAACTGCTAACAGTAGTGATGACAAACCACTCTATTTTCTTACCGGACGCCATATATAAGCTTTGCTAAGACATCGCTAACAAAGAAAAAAAAAAAAAAAAGAACTTTTTTTTTTTTTTTTAAGAAAAAAAAGTACAATCACTGTGGAGCAAAGTGCAACCAATATTTATCTAGACTGCTCTAAAGGATTCCCCACAATTTCTGAAGTTGGCTTTATTCCTAGGGATAAAATTGCCACGTCAGTCACGATTTAAAGGATCCTGGATTCCAGTTGTTTTCCCATCAGTCCCAACCGCCGACGCTAATCACCCAGCCGACCTAGATCTTCCGGGATCTAGGAAGAGGATGTAGTTTGAAGAAGAATCCTTTTTATATTCAGCTGAGCGAGGGGAAGAGCCTGCTCTGGGCAGCTGCTCGCTTGAATGTGTTACATGAAACGCAACCCAGCACGTGGAATTTATTGAAGATACGTGGAGGGAGAGCCCACCGTGTCTCTTCAGCTCTGTACCGCGGTACAGGAATACTCAGGGGTTTGAAACTACAATATAACGTAGATATTTGTACGAAAAGGAATAGTCTCATTCTCTGTGCAGTGTTAGTTTGAAGTTTGTAACTGTGTGTATGTGTTGAAACTGTCTTTGGCAAAATTTCCACAGGTGTTCAAAGTTTACTACTTAAACCTGAACAAACCGGCAAACGCATGGCCGGCACTGTGCGCCCAGGTTCTCCCGGCAACGTTCTTTCATCCCATTAAGGCACCTCCTCCTCGACTCCAGGGACAAAGCGAAAGGCTTCTGGCAGATGCTCTCTCCTCAGTTAGAGGCCAGAACAACTCGCCAGCAAATCACCTTCAGCTTCTCACTCCCATTAGTTCCGAAAACCTGTGGTCCGTCCTCCTGTCCGTATGGAAGCAAGTCGTGCTGTCCCTCTGATGCCTTCGTGGTGGGCCGTATGCAACTTACTCTCTGTGTCCTTTCCACTCGACTCCGGTTGGCTGCAGAGCCGAGGTTCCATCTTGTCATGTCATAACCGTCTGTGAGGCAACATCCCCAAAAAAATGTGCAGGAGGGCAGCGCTGCCCCAGCTGGAGCGGAGAGAAACAGAAGGTATTTTCCAATGGCTCCAGGGGGCAGCGGGGGGAGAAGTCCCAGGGAGCTGGGAACGCTCAGGAGAGATTGTCCAGCGGCAAAGATCATCGAATGCGTCACCTAACACTGTCAGCCCTTTACTTGTTTTGATTAACTTCTGTAAATGTTGGTTGTAGCGGTAGTCGCACGTTGTTCTTACTTACCGGCATTTTACTGATCTTTGTTAAGCTGCTCCGGGATGAACTCAGTGCAGCAGCTTTTGGTTGTCAGGGTTAAATCGTAGCGGTCCTGTTCTGCTCCTGCCGTTAGCACGTGTTACCCCTCGGAGGTTCCCATACAAAACCCCTAATCATCTTCCCGCACGTCGTCACCCCGTTATTAAAAAGAAAAATGCAGCGTCGTCTTAAAAGCGATTCAGGAATATCAGTTTACTCCCCCAAAAAGCAATGGAATTAACACGTCTTTGTACGTGACCTGCAACTCATTGGAGAAGGACCTGCCAAAGCTGCATCTTTTGGGGGTTTTTTGATGCATAGTGTTAATTAAGCAACTTTTTTTTATCTTGTGAAAAGAGATGTTTACAGATGAAAAAAACATATTCAACGGAGGCTAAAGGAAAATGGTTGGCGTGTTAACGTGGCTTAACTCTGATGCTGTAAATTTAGCAAATTTCAGCTGAGCAACCCATTTCTGTAAACTTATTTTTCATTTTCCTTCAGATACAACCTGCCTTATCTATTTTAACACTTGGAAGAAGTAGGGATATAAAAGATGCCTCTTGAAGCTCTTGATACACACCTGAATGTATTCCAGTAGTTCTGGTTCTGCCGGAAGGGCTTGAGGCCAACCCCGAGTCTTAGCGCAGTGTAGACGTTTTGGGTATTACGTGTCCAAAAATGGTTTCCTTTTTGTTTGTGTATTTGATGTTTGCACTAAATTCTTAAAATTCCAGGTGCTGAGCCTGCTCTGAGGCGTTAGCCCGCTGGGGAAGCAGCGTGGAATTGTCCTGAAGGTTGAGAACGCAGGCAGAAAGTCAGCGGTTATTTCCCTGCCTTTCCCAAACAAGAGTAAACCTGGTTCCTTAACGCTCTCCCGGGCGGAAGCGAGGCGTTTCGGCAGCGCTCAGCCAGCGCCAGCGGTACAGGCCTGTCCCCCCGGACACGTGAACTGGCCGCCCCTCAATTCCTGGGAAGGTGACCGTTACTTGACATCTAAATTAATTGCCGTTCCGTTTTGGTTTTAAGCCTCCCCGTCAAGGCCATTCTTATGAATGTATTCAAACTGGCCGGCGTTATATTTTACCTGTAGATGTTCTTGTCTATTCACAGGTTAAATTTGAATGTAAACTAAGATTTAAAGAATCATATGCAGATGCTTTTTGCTTAACTTATGTAATTGCTTTTTTGTGACTTTTGGAAGAGGGTTAAAAATGTTGCTTTCCTAGTGTAAAGTTTTCTTAACCAAAAACTTGGTGAATTTAGCTTCACTAGTCAGTCTACCTCATGTTATTGTTTATGAACTGAAACTGTCTGAAGTTGTGGCTATGGTATGTTTATAATGTGCTTTCATTAAATTGGGATATATTAAGTTACCATTCCAGACTGCCTCTCTTTGCAGGGGAGGCTCCTCCTTTCTCCCTTCAGGCATGGCAGCGCTTGCCCCTGAGACACCCGCCTCCTACTGCCCCTGCAAGTCCCGCTCGTCCGTGTCGTGGAGTTCAGGGGGGGCCACTGCCAGGATGAGAGGCCTTTCGAACTGGGCACTGGTGCTCCGGGAGAGCAGCTTTGTGTGGGGCAGAGCAGAGGGAGGGGGTACACAGCTGTAAATGCCAACTTTTAGCCCCCTGAAGTATAAGCAGTTGAAAAACGTGCTTGGAAAACACGCTTGGGTGTTGCTCAGGCAAGAACTCAAGAGAAGCAGGAGCACCTCAGCCCTTCTCGCTTTCCACGCCTACCGGAGAGGATCCCCTTCACCTTTCCTGTGACCCTGCACCACTTTCATGCCAAAGCCCTTTACATGTCGCTCACAAGCCCCTTGAAAATTACAAGTTGCAGCTTGGCAACAACAGCACCCACAGCCCAGGGCTCACCACCACGCAGCTACTTCCCTTTTAAGGTCTCTGAATAAGGTTTCAGAGGTGGAGCGAGTTCTTTGCTTTAGCTCTAGGCCAAGGTTAAGGACGGCACAATATAAACACGTGTTTCCTAACTGCACACGGGTTCCAAAATTAAACTGTAAGATGGAAAAGATTTAATTAAATTTAAACTTATATTGCGTGTTAAGCTATTAGTCAAGGCTGGAGGCATCAGGGCTGGCCATACTGTAAACCCCATAGCAGTAGGGTATCGCTCCTGAGCTATGGGGGGGGAGTGGATCCCTGGGGCGTGAGGCAAAAGCCTTGTGACAAAGGGTGTTGTGACGCCAAGCAGGGACAGATACAGCGACTCTGTTCCCCTGTTCTCCACAGACTGTCTCAAAAACACACACTGCCATTAGCCACTACGGTCGTGTTTCACACACAAAAGCATGAAATATGCTAAAGATTCATTCACACTTCGGTATCAATACCAAGTAACTTTAAAAAAAGCTATCAAGTATTTTATTTTTAATCTATCTACATTATGTACAGATCAAGAAAGGCCACAGCAGTTTTTCAACATACAAACCCTTTAAAAGAGGAGAGATTTATGAAGGAGTGACAAGTATCAAAGTGAAGTCCACTAACAAAGGTATATACTCAGCACAGAACTTGAAGGAAAAGGACGAGAGCCCCAGGCCTCGGGGTCTGTGTTCCACCTTTGACTCTACAACTGGGCTGGGGGCGGAGGGGACAGGGGCAGAACAGGTTTCTGCCGCTGGTGACACCCAGTCGGGTCCCTCACACCTGCCAGTGCACCCTGGAAGCCACCGGGCAGTCTGTGAGGGTTGTCACCCACGACAACCACACCGTAACGCTTCTTGCCTGGCTGCGGTCGAGTGTAGCCTTCATCTCTGTCAAGCAGGGAACGGGTAACGGCCAGAGCCGGCTGCCGGAGCCGGCGGCGGGCGATGGGCAGCACTGGTATATCACCGCGTTACGAACTTCAGCGCGTACTCGTCAGTGAGACTAGGAGTCTTTGCATTAGTTTACAGTCCACTATGAACAATTTTCTGCTGCATGTAAACATGACTAACTAGATAAAATACAATCAAACTTTTGTAAAAGTTAATAAAATAGCTTTCTTTTAGAAAAACAAAAGTTAGCCTATTACTGCATTGTTTACAATTTTAATAAAATAGTACAACCTTTTGGTTGTTACCAGTCCTGAGTTCACTGTAATAAAAATGGCCCTGGCTTCTGCTGAAGGTCTGCACCCGCTCGGGGCGTTCCGGCAGAAGTCTCCCAATAAAAAGGGAATTCCTTCGGGAGCAGTTAAGTCTGGTGCTGTCCGTTGAGGAAGTTGTATACCAGGAACTGGCCGGTGCCACAGTACTGCGTCGCAAAGAGTTTGCCATCGGGAGTGGGGTCAGAGAAAGCGATTTCTTCTTTACTTAAATAAGAGCCATAGATGAAGTTGCTCCTGTTTAAAAGGAGAAAAAAAAAAAAAAAATTACCCTCAAGGAATAACGCAAGAAGATTTATGTTATTAGGCCACAAACCATTAATTAAGTGTCACGGACATTCAAAAGGAAGAAGCTCTAATAGGAGGAGATGGCTGTATTTATGAGAGCTATCTCCTCCTTCCGAATGGCGAGGAGAATCGCTTGTTCTGGGAGGGTTTTTACAAAGTTTTAGTATTTTAGAAGAAACGTTCATACAGAGTAATTGCTTGCGAGCTGCATCAAGAGGTCAGAGTTTTAGAAAAAGTTTGAATTTACTCCAACTATTTCTTCATAGAAAAGAGACTGCCCGGGCTATGACTACAATCACTAGGAATGGAAACATCAGCTACAAACAAGTGCGGGTGGATCTAGAGGGGCTGAAAGGAACTGATGAAATTTTAAGTTCCTGGTGTAAAAAAACCTACATTGGACATTTGGATGAGAGCACATCTTGGATTAATTTAGAACATCTAAGAACACACCCTTAAGGCATAATTCATAAGCGATACACTTTCAGTAATAACTAACTATATGAAAAGAAAGATTCGATTTGCTTAACTTCTTAATGAAAATATTTTATGTATGTTTTATTCTTATTTGAAGAAAGAGGAGAGAATCAAGGGATACCATCGTACTTTTCCGGATGGCTATGTGCGCAAATTTAGAAAACCGATCTCAAGCTGTAAGACCTTGATCAGGGGCAGGTAACATTTATCCGTGAAAACAGAAGAACCTCCCATTAAATTTAAATTTTTTAATTCCTATAAAATAAACTTACATGTACTTGCAGAGCAAGTATGAACTTTGATGGACATAGGAATGTCTTTTAATTATTACCAGCTTTATTCCCTTCTCTTTAGTCTATTTAGGAAGATTTTTGCAAGATCCTTAAGACAGACTGACTGGGTTTTTGTGACTGCAGGTCGGCTGTGAAAGCTTGAGTGAAACAGGGCAGGCATTCTCAAGGTGGACTCAAGTTTACACCAGCTGTGACAGATATCAGACCTTTCTACAATCCAACCGAGCACCAAAGTAACACGCGGCTCTTTTGGTTGAGCCTGTTTTCTACTAAGGTAGCAATGAGCTAATGGAAGGCCAAACAAGCACCAGAGCACAGGGAGCAACTCCGGCCGTGCTTTGGGGAAGAAATTCTTCCTTTAGAAACGGTTTCTAGGAAGCTACTGAATACACAATTAAAAATCAGCCAAAAATAAAACTAAATCATCAAGTTAACACGCCTATCTGAATACAGCTTCACAGTCAAAAGCTCAGACAGAACATGATCCAATAAGAACTTTCTAGTTACTCCACCAGCCACACAACATGCATTCTGCAGAGCAGAATCGCTTTGCTGGGCTCTCCAAATACCCAAGAGGGCAAGGACTCTTGGCAGACCCAGGAGTAGCTGTGCCTCAAGCTCCAACAAGGCGCCTGGCACAAACCTGACAGTAGTGAGACCGGGGTAGTTCTTGACATCATTACTCAGAACGGGCGCTTGAACTTCTAGGAAATGTCACTGGAAGAAACCTAAGGTCTGGAGATTCAAGATGTTTAACATTTATCTGAACAGTAGTGCGGATGTTCGAGTCCTTTTATGGACCTAGTGCTTAGCGTTCAGCTGAATACACTCATCGCTACCTACTAAAGCTCCAGGAAATTGAAAATATCTCATATCTCACTGAACCTCAGTAAAGAAAAAAAAAAAAAAAGTACAGTTGGAAGCCACCAGACTATATCAAATCATTTGGTGCACTCATCTGTTCTTTGCCCTCTTTCTACCTCTAAGGAATGGATGTTCAGCCAATGATTAGGTCACGGTCCTTAACACTTGGGTAATCTCACACTTTGACCAAAGACCGTCTCATTTCCTTCACTCCCAATGACCTCAGAGGAATTACCCCAAGCTCATTGGCAGTCTGCGAGGCTGACTCATTACAACTGCACTTGGCAGAAAGACTTCGGTTCAAGACAAGCTATTTCAGAATAATGGCCCTTAGTTATTGAACCCCACATAATACCGAAATTGTCAACTGTGCTCAAATCTATGTCCCCAGTGTCACCAGCAGCTTCAAAATACAAGCCTGAGACACACAAAGCAATAAATGTCTTGGACTGAGTTTCATCTAAAACACACGTAACCAAGGAAAGAACTTTATATTACCTGAGACACTCTATCATCCGAGAAGCAATCTTCTTTCGACGCATCATGCTGAATACCCATATTCGACTAATCCCACAAATAGCAGGTTCTGGAGAAGTGGAACAGCACCACGCTTTCTGTCTTTCAAATATGACTTTTTCATTTTCTGAACTGACTTCTGGAACCTTCTCTTCTATAACTCTGTAGCCCTGCGGGTGATGTAAAAAATATTTGTCACTATAAAAGCAGCGCTAATGACTAACAAAGTAATTCTTGTGTAATTTATTTCAGTTAAACATATTTACTTGCTAAAATGCCTTACCAAAAAGACTGCGTATTTGTGTCACATTTAATTTCTCTTAACAGTTTCAAAATTGGAGCAGATGATAAAAGATTAAACCAAAAAACCCTCTAAAGCTTATCCAATTTAAAATAACAGCAACAAGTAATCCAATTCTTACTACCACCTGTATTAAAGCATTTACATCAATTTCTCTGACTTTGACTAAGATTGTTTTGCTTCTTGTCTGCTGCTCCCAAGGGACAGTAGAAAACACCACAGTTTACCAGGGAACCCACAGAATATGGGACAAAGTTCTGACATCAGTTTTCAGTACTGCAAGTGGCAGCGCGACGTCTCGTCCTGCTCTCCACGGCACAAGTTGTGCCCTCTGCTGGTCGCTGTGGAGCTGTTTGACCCCTCACTGATTCAACTGGCTCCTACACAAAACCCACTTCTCCATCCACCTTGGATTTCTGCCGGGCAGGGAGCTCAATCTGCTTGTCAACAGGCAGGAGGTGCCAAGCTACAACAGCAGAGAAAGAAAAATGCCACCCTTCGCCTGTAGACAAGCAGGTCTGAGCCAAGTATGGCACCAGACACGAGTGTCGGCTCAGCATGGAGTCTACAAAAAATGAAGAGCTACATTCCAGAATGGTCTACCACCAGAAGCCTCCTCCTTTCTGGAGAAGACATACATGGAATAGTTATTTGCTAAATGTTTAGACTTAAACTCTCAGGTAATTCTATAGTTTCAGAATGTCTGGAGAACAGAGTCACTAAGCACTGACATGGGTTGCCTTTCTCCAATTCAATCACTTACCCACTGGATATGTTCTGCAATTAAACAGCCGATAACTTTTTTGTCGTTAGAAATAAAAAGAAGAGTTTTAGTTCTAGAGTAACACATAAGCGGCGCTTGCTGAAATCCCAAGTCATTGTCTACCATTTCTCTAATTTCTTCAACCTGTCAAAAAAGGTTTAAATGCTGTTTAGGGAAACACATGTAAATATACATTTGTATAAATATATACATTTGCAAAAATGCACTAAGGTATCAAGAACACTGAAAGTTATTCCAGAAGTTAAGGATTTCCCTAAGTAACCTGCAACACATCAGTCCACATAAATGTTCCTTAAATAATACCCAGCTGGAAATAGGAAGAGTAGGGACCTCTAAGTCAGCTTCCATTAAGTCCAAACTTCAATTAGTCAAAGGCTAATAAAGAGAACGCAGATAATCAAAGTGTGGACTCTGATATTCTAGAAGTGAGCGAGATCTATGCCAAAAGCTACACTAGCTTAGCTGAAGGTTTTCTGTCTGTTACTTTTCAAGTTTTGAAAGATCTAATCCATCAAGGCTTTTGAGCAGATGACAGCAAGCGCAGTGACAAGGCAGATAGAGAATGTACGCGTTTGTTGTAAAGGAATGAGTAACTGTTGTCTCTTTCCTCAAGCCTTCTGCTCTTCCATTAGCTTTGCAAAGAGTAACTGAAACCAAAAATAAAATTTTGTTTTATATTAGTAAGTTTAGAAGAAACACATAAACTCCAGCATGAATGTAAACTAAAGCTTATTCATGAGCTGAGATTTTGCTGGGGAATCCTTGCACAACCATTGAAACAGCCTCCACCATCCCTCTGTCATCTCTGCCACTGTTTGCGCTGGGCTGGCCACTAAACCAGACAGAAATAAGGTGGCCTTTCCTATGTGGTGCATTAAACAGCATAAACTTCTTTAACACATATTGTACTTACATTAGGAAAGCAAAACTAGAATTACTGATGCTACGAATATATGAAGTTAGTACTGATCGAATGAAAATTGTGTTAAAAAATGCTTTTAAAATAACTTTTAAGAGGCACAGTATCAGTTACTCTCTAACCTTCAGGTACCAGTATTTAATGACACGCTTAATGACATGTCTAATTAGCCAATTTGAAACACTAAGTAAGCATTCTTGAAGTCAGTCATCCACAGTGGTGACATCTGTAGATTCTCTGCATAGGACAACAGAGAGCTCAATCCTAAATGACTTCATTTGCTACAGTCTTCCTTTTCTCTGCCCCATTTTTTAAGTAGCCCTGTAGCTACTTAAATAGCACATTTTAAGTTATTTTTTCTTCAGCCATTTTAGTAAAAAATGAATGTACTAAAATTAAGATAACACCACCAGAGAAACAAAACTTAATAAATACTGTAAAAAGGAAATTTGTAGTTTCTTGTCAATTCAATAACTTAAAAAAGTCTATGTTAGTCTAAAGAAAACCCACTACAGTCATGCCATCAGAAAAAACTCTCCTGGGCATCAATTCAGCCTGCAAAGGTCCCTTCCAGCCTCAACTATTCTGTGATCCTGTGATGGTGGCACTGTAAAAAAGCACCTGTTAGTCACAGCAAATCCCCAGCGAAACAGAATCAATGTCATGCTACTGAAAAAACAAATGTAATGACATATTAAGATGTATGAACACAGGCTAGCCAGCAAGACACCAGAGTACCCTGCTGCTCTAAGTCTCCACTAGTGTACCGTGCCCAGCTTTAGATAAGAGTTTCAAGAGAGACATGAGACATGGCACAAATGGAAATCATCTAGAGCAGAGTATGACAATGATCAGAGCTCTATAAAACATTATTTCGGAGTATAAACTAAAAACCAGCACATCCTGTCAATCTCTTTAAACAATCAGAGCTTGTTCAGGCACAAAAAAGCTGTTGCAAAGAGGGAAAAAAAGGATGTTTTCTACAGCTATGGCAGCATGATTAGCACTAATGAGCTTAAATTGCAGTATGGAGATTCTGTTGGACATTTAGGGAAAATTTCCTAACGTTACGGATAACAAAGCACCATAACAGAGTCTAAAGAGGTCAGCAAAACCTCCAGTGGTAGAAGTTTTAGAAAGCTGTCAGATGCATCGTAACCAGAGCTGATCCTGCTTTGGACTTTGGAATGGACTAGATGACTTTTGAGGCCACTTTCCACCTAAATCTGATTTGATCCAAAAATCTTTTAGAGAATGGTGCCACATTCATGCTGTATAATAAAATCAATACATTTCAGTTTGTTTAAATATAACAGGAAGTTTATATTACCTAAAATATCTGGCAGACATTCAACAAGTATATTAGAAAAATAAATAAATAAATAAAAATCAGTTGGTTGATGCTGTCCCCACCCCCACCTTCCACTCCTGCTCAGACCCATCCTCTCTGTGGAGAGAGCAGCAGTGCACAAGCGTGGGATGTCCAACATGTTTGTGGAAAAAGCTACAGAACCACTGCAGTTTTAAGTCCAACTTCAGCTGCTCACACGTTAATTATACAAACTTTACTATGAACATTGTCATCACTTACATGAAAGCAAGATATACAAGTCCCATCCTTTTCACCATACCTTTTTAAGTGCATACTTGGGGTCATCAGGAAGAACCATTATTATCTTTCCATCAGGATATTCAGCCAAAATTCTCTCCTTTTTCCAGCCCTAAATAAAACAAACACTTATCTAAACCATACATGAGATGTACTTTTACAAACAGAAATTGTGTATTATTGGTCTAGACACTGAGTTTATGCAGAGACTTCACACTATTTAGCAGTTGCTTTGCTAGAGAAGGAAACTTCAGCTAGCTTTTTAAAATGAGCACAACAGATATAATATGATCTTATTTATACAATAATTTATACAATAGCCTAACTATATCTAGAAACAATTTGTGAAAGTGTCTTATAATTTCCCAACTAGATTTTTTTTCCCCCAGGACTGCAGTGCAAACTGAATTTTAAAACAGAAGTAGCAAACTCAGCTCACATAACTGATTTCCAAACCTATGTAATACTCATTTTCCGAAGTCCAGTGAATGGGAAAAACCCTAAGTTTTAATAAAAGATTTCTTTTTAACATAGTTACCTCCACAAATACACACTCAGTTTTAAAGTTTGGCATGCGAAAGACCTCCAGGAGGTTCTAAGTGAACTGATTGGCATGCAGTTGCCCAAAATGTAAGGAATAGTTTGTTACTGATCATAACTGTTAAAGCCACAAGAAGGATACTAGAAAAAATTTTATAACTACCTTCTAAGAATCTAATGGGGAAGGAGGCTACGTTGTGTGTATCTGAAGTATAAACATACTCAAAAAAATAGAGGTAATTAACTCTTCTTCAGATCCACACTCGTGGTGAATAATGAGCAGTACCTGCATGGAAAAAAACAAAACAAAAAAGCCACTTAAATCTAGTAAGATGGGACTGGTAGATATTAGAACTCAAGTTGCTTTGATGGGACCTAAAAATACTGAATGCAGAAGTAAATTCAGCCACTAAAAAGGCTGATCTACAAGTCTTACTCAAAGCAACTTTAAATAAAAAAGCCTTTGAAGAAACAATATTGATGGAATAATTCTCATTGAAATCTGTACCTTCCCATAAAATAATGTTCAACTAAAGACCAAACAATGGAATTTGGCACTGAATGAATGCCATATATACTACCACAAAAAGTGACAAACTTAAGTGTTATAATAATACTCGGTCTGTATCTCATTTTAATCATGCTGATTTTACTCCCCTACCCCAAACAAGACATGATGAGAATAATTTTAGAAATTTATCTACTTGCTGGAAGCCCTGGAACTATTTAAGTGTAAGTTTAGCACCCAGCATGGCAATGGTCGCACCACAGACACCATTTTAATCCTGCCTGCTTTCCTTCTCAGTAGTAGTTGCATTAAATACCAACACAAATGAAGATCCTATTTGAATTTATACACATTATGGTCTGAAGACAAAGGGGAGTAAACAGTGTCCCAATATTCAGGTAAGCAGAGAAGAACAATTTGTGGGATTGTGACGTGCTTTTTTGAGACTGTTAGAAAAGGTGTCAAAAGATTCAGGCAAGGATTACTACTCTACAACCTCAAATGCCATCCTCTCTCAATTTTTTGTCTTTTGCTGCCTTTTGGCTACCTGTTTGCCCTGCAAAAGCTTTCTGAAGCCTAGTTTAAACCAACTGTGACCATCACCCAGAAGGTAAATGCAATGTGCTTGACAAACCTACCATTATAGCATCCAGAATGTTGCAGGCCCAAGGCAGAACACTAAACTCTAAATTTTAGGTTGCAGGCCTAACACAGAAAATTCAGCCCTAAATTTTTAGTTAAGCTATCCTGTTAACACTATAGCCAGGTATTTCCAACAAAATGAAATACGATGGAAGAAAACATTTCTGAACATCATACTACTGTTACGCTTTTAAGCAACAGTGTATTTGCAGAAGTCTAAAAATAGTTCTATAAAAATACAATAATTGACTCTCTAATACTTAGAACTCATTATTTTCATAATTGTCCAGCTGTTTATTTTCTTAAGTGATTGGTATAATTCAGGGACTGATCAGGAGGGGTAGTTTCTAAATTGAAGTATTTTGGAATTTATTCCGAAATGTGTCTTTTAGATTAAGCTTTCCAAGAAGTTTCTGCAAACCCTAAGCTCAACCAAGATTTTTAGTGAAGACATTTTAAAGTCTTATTCCTTTGTTACTGATGCAGCTTGGAGAATTTCAAAAAGAAAAACTAACATTTCACATAAGTATCTGCGTCTTTATTGTTCAGCCTTAGTAGGGAATGAACTGTGCTTCCTATAAACCACGCAAATGGAAGTAATGCACATGACTGATCACAGCTCTGTCACATTTTAACACTAAAGCTGTTATGGAAAATGGGATATATCTTCAGCTGGGACTGGTCGTATTAGATACCTACAATACACAAAATATGCTTTAGTACCAGTATCTTGCATGTGGTCTGAAGATGATCTCCCCTAACACACCTATTACCGTTTTGTTGTTTTGGGTTTTGTTTTGTTTTTAAAAAAACCAAAACCCCACTATTTAAACACCGTTAAAACAAAATACAACAGCCTGCAAGATATTTCAATCACTGAGAACTAAAGTAGGACTCCTTCACTCAGGCAGATGGCAAGAAAACCTTGCTGTAGTAAGAAACAAAAGCATTATGCCTGCAATATACCTTATAATATTCTACTGCAAAAATTGCTTTTCCCTTCCTTTTAATTTACATTACTTTAGGGCATTAAGACTTATTTACTGTTGAATCAGATGCCCAAGCATTGACATATGTTGCTTGTGATGACCAAAGTCGTCAAAAGGAAAGCTATTGTTTCCACCGGGATACATGTTCTGCAAGGCCTGGAGTAAAAGAACATGATTGTACCACTCCTCCCTGATACTGGAAGTCCATGATCAACAACAGACTACCTACAGCCAGCAGCAGCAAGGCACATACAGCCTAACCACCACAGCTGGGCAGACTGGGGCTGTACAGAGCCCCGTTGGTTTGTAATAACTGTTGCAATACCCTCCTCCCTTCCATGCTACAGCTATTTATCCTACAAGTATTTGTAAGCATTTGAGAACATAAGGCAACTCTGCAACGCACAGGTAACTCTTTTCTAATCTAACTTCTCCTCCCAAGTGAAACAAGACTGAAGATTGCTTCTGCTTGTTTATTAAGGTGCAATAGCAACAGAATTCCAAAAGAAAGAAATAATCCAAAAAAGGGCAATAGAGACAAGCAATAGCTGCCACATCACGAAATAGTGCAGACAGTAATTACCGCTACACTGTGTAGTGCATTGCTTTCACTGGATATTAAATAAGTATATAATGAATAACATAGAACATAGTTGCAAAGATGGCTCCAACATTAATAGTACATTAACTGAAATCTTCAGGGCTCAATTTCACATGAACTATGTTCTGCTTATAGTTTAAAATAATCTCTGATGTAGATTTGTCTTTAAAAGCAATAAGTTAGAAGACACAACAGGCTGCTTCCCATGCATTTCCTCATATTTTAAAATTCTTACATAAGGGAATGAAACGGGACAGCAAACCTGGTATCTGTATATGTCAGTTCTGATTTGTCTGTACTCCGTATTTCTCAAGTGAATTCAAATAAATGAAAATTGGTGGTGGTTTTTTTCTTATACCATTTTTTCCTCAAAAATATTGAGGTAGTGAGAGAAATGTGGTTAATCCTGTATAACTCTCAGTCTTTGCTAAGAAAAGCGTTTATGAAATTTTCTCCTAATAATTAAGTTTAGCATAAAATTTCGTGCACTTTGAACCTTGAAAATTTGTAGCAGAGAAATAGGTCTACTTCATTCTTCTTCCTGACTCCTTCATCAAATTACAGATATTCTGCCTCCCTGTCCTATGACCTTAACATGGAGAATGAGGTTTTGACTGTAGAACACATTAAGATCCTTGGATGTAACTATTAAATACTACCCCCTGCTAAAACTAAGATTCTCACAGAAGATAGGTTAGAACTTTATCTGCAGTATTACTAAGTTTTATATTGTACAGATGTATCACTTTTGGAATTAATGCAAATCAAGACAAGCATGAAAACTTTCTAAGATGACAAAGTTCACCATTGTCTTAGGTCCCAAAAGTCAAATGTTGCCTTTTTTTAATATCTGAAAATCATAAGAACCTCAACAGATGGGTTTGGGTGCGGTTACAGCAGAATAGATACTGAAAATTTACCAGATTGGACATTAGCTCAAATAACAGCTTTTTCTATTGTCGTCAGCTCAAGATATTCTTAACTAAGAGGGTGAGCTTGAAATAATAATACATTAACTGCATTCACATCAGGCACCTGAATCCACAGGCATTTCCTAACTTAAGTTTTTGGCTTTGCAACTTAAAAACATCATTAAAAATAATGTCTTGCTCTTAAAATTTTGCAGAAATACTAAGTTGATACTATGTGGTATCACAGAGAGGATACACAATTGACATTGTGAGGTATCACAGCTAGAGGACTTTATAAAACTGAACCACGTATCCGTCCCACAAAGTTATCCCACTGGAGTTAACACTTGATGTGTGTCATCACTTAATGCATGCACATGCTAGAATGGCATATTTTTTCTGAAGACTTTCAGATGTCTGAAACCAGAAGGACTGTGAGACAGATTCCCACATTTGTCTGCAGTAGGGGACATCTCCCACAGCAATCTATTCCTGCTCCAGTACTATCTTTGATCACCTTACCTTCCTGCTTATTCAATTTGCACGCTTCTATTAATAGCAAATAGCACCCTTCAGAAAACCCTATCACTCCTTGCCAATCTTCTGTACCCAAATTTAGAAAATGTCATTAAACTTGCCAAACCTTCTGTCTCCACACAAGGCCTACAACTTCCTTATTGTCTCTATAAGGATATCTCTAGGCATCCATGACAAAACAAGTATCCCAATACCATCTCCTTGTTAGCCTGTCGTACTTCTGGGGGCATCATGAAATTTCTAGAGACACCTAAATAAAATTTTTACTAAAAGAAACAAGATAGGCCTTTAAAAATAACCAAACAAAATTATATTTTGATTAAGAGAGTAAATAATTTATTATTTCCAGTCAAACTATCTTCTGGCTACTGAGTACTTTCAAAAAATCCACTAAGCAGCTGCATGCAGGCAGGCAAGACACTAACCGTTTTCACACTTCCCAGCAAGAAGCTCTAGCACGATAATGTACATAGGCCTTCTTTTTGTGATTCTGAGAAATGAATCATCAATAGAACTACTAGGCCCTGTAACAAGAGTTTTTCCCCCAAAAGGGAGGAAAAATGCAAAAAGTCTTCTCAAGTCAGTCTGGGACTGCATAATGTGGCATGAAGAATATGAATGACAACAGAATGAAAAATGTTTCTAAGATACCTCAGAATGGTCTCCAAATCAACAGTAATACCAAATGTATTAACTACCTAAAAAAGAATATCTGGAGAGCTAATAAAGTAACATACCAAGGTCACCAAGACTAGATGTTCCTGGACCAGAAAGTCTAACCAAGAAGTTACCAAGACTTTCTCTAGTACAATTTTTTTTTAATCCCATGATACTACTGTCCAGTTAACACTTTCTGTCAGGGAAAGGAAAGTAGTTATAGTTTCAACACAGTAACTATATACAAATATCTAGAAACTAAGCATATCACACCTCCGAGCCATCCTCCCAACAATCCCCACTAGAAACTTCCTAGTAAAACTAGGATAACTAGCAATCATTCTTCTAGTATTTCTCGATGACTAAGAATTAGCAAGTGGAGACTTAATGTACTAATTTACTGGCAAGAATGCTTATCTCTAAAATTCAAATTATCTTCTAAGAGGAGGTGAGGATGTTTCTGTCATGGAGACGTTACCACAATACAATCAACCAAGAACCACTGACTATGGGTCAAATGACTAGTGTTAGTTAAAGACTTATCTATTTAACATGGCAAAAGTTACTTATCCATGCAGAAAACAGTGTCAATCAAATTGTTACAAGAAAAAAAAAAATCAGAGGGGAATTTGAAGACTCATAAGACTCCTTCCTTCACCTCTCACTCTACAAGTTTCTGTTCTAGAATAAGCACCTAAATCATCGCTCTATAGCCATCTGTGATGTCACAAAACACAACTAGAGTCTTAAAAGATTTCAGTGATAGAACATGCATACAAGCGATAAATTTCAGCTCTTTCAACTTCCGAAATATTCAAACTTCAGTGCAGCTTCCTACCTACATGAACATAGCAGCTTTAAGTAACTATTGAACTCATTTGCCAGCTTCTGTCCCAAAGAACTAACACCATCTTCTGTAAATTATATTTACATCTTTGGAAACATTCAAGATCTGAAAGTACTTGGCGGGGGTGGTGAGGGACAACAAACAGGAATAAAATGAGGAAACGTATTACATGCTGCCATTATAGCGTATTGCATTCCATCATACTTTCTACCCAGTCTCACCCCCACAACGTAGCTAATGTGTATCACAAGAGATCTTTCAAAGTGTCTGGATTTTTCAGCAAAACTAACAAAGAACAGAACAAATACCAGAACTATTTACCAGATAGTTTCAAACACTTTAGCTATGAAGATACATCTCTATATTTGTAAACAGCGGGATAAAATTGAGCTTGAGATTTCAGAGTAGCCCAACAGTCATTTGGTACCTACATGAAATGAATTGGTGGCCTCAGTTCAGTTATCCTGGAGGTCTTATCTACTCGAGTGTAGAGTACTGAAGGTAACATGTGTGATAAAGAAAATAGACTTTGTGGATTCTGCTCTGGATTTCAGACATGTGAACAGGTATTTCCTATAATTCTTGTAATATCAGCTAGTGTGAAGTAGCTGATTTTACAATGTACTCTAAATTGTACAAAATTTTTCAAATCTGAGCTTTAATATAAGAGATATACTCAGATACAGCACATATAATGAAGTTATGCAATAATACTTTGGACTTTATGCTTAAAGATTACAATCACGCTATAAATGCGGTAAAGTTTCAATATACTATAAAGTTGTATCAGCTGGATTCCTAGGCAGTCTCACTTCAAATTACACATAATTAAGAAAAAGTAATTTGGAAGTCATCTAAGATTACACAATTAGAAAAACAGTATCTTCAGCTCTTTGTCTGACTATTAAGCCAACCATTGCAAACACCAGTTGTACTGAAACCTCTATTTAGCGCTTTCAGAACAGTTACGTTCCTTTGTTTTCCTATCACCACCCTCAACCCCCCAGGATTAGGGAATTGTAACAGAAAGAACACAATGGCAATGAAACACCACTATCCTACTAAGTATTTTTATACCTTACATATAACCTGTCTACCATGGCTCTTAAGAACATTTATTTCCCAAAGTAGATTATTTCTGGCCTACTGTGGTACTAAGCTATTAAAACACAACGTAATGTAATGCGAGTTGTAAGTAGCACACAGCAAATAGAAGATAATGCTTCTGTCTTTACAAAGATAAGGTTTTCTTACCACATATTTGACAGCACTTATGAACTGGTTATGAAATAGCAGATGTTGTGTTTCATCCTCTGGATTTGATGCAGTGTAAAGCATTCCACAAATATTACAGGAAATAGCACCGAATCTCTTCTGTCCTGCATCCTATTAAAAAAAAAAAAAAAGAAACAAAAAAAGAAAGGTATTTGTCAATTGCAAGCACAGTAAATACAGTTTAACAGAACTAACCAGACATGTCTTTTATAACTTCCCTTCTGGAAACTCAACACAGAGGCTAAAATGGAGTGAACCAGGAGAAAGAACAAGTACAGAATTTAGAATTCCATCTTTCAAAAACCCACACAGACCCAAAAGGCACAGGCATCAATCGCAGAGTAAACTCTACCTAAAATTAAAATTAGCTCCACCTCCATTAGTTCTGAATAGATGACTTATTTTATGAAATACAGAGAATTAATCCTTTGTTACCCTATTTGCAGTAAACATAAACAACTTCCACAAAGAAAATTCCCACATCCAGCCCCACACTATTTGGTTTTCCCTGCAGTTCTGCTGCTGCCTCTCTTTTGGTTGCGAGTTGCTTTGAGGTGGGCCAAAGGTGATTCATTTTCTGAATGTTCAGAAGGATATTATAAAAAACAAAAGTTACAGAAATAATCATTAAGAGCAGCAATAGGTCTGCAACAGCTGATCACTACCTTTTAGGGTTTTATGAAAACCAAATATTTCAAAGCAATCAAATAGCATTATGTTTTTTTATCCCTCTCTTCATTGATTAAAAGCCTCATTTAATATACTCTCAGGACTTAAGTCTAAACTACTAACTGGAAACAGCTAAGTATGATGTTTGACATGCTATCTTAATTGCACAGAGTTCATAAATTTCATTTTTCAGACACTGGATAGCAGCTACAAATGGAAAATCATACCATTTTGCTCATGACCCTTTAGGTTATCCTCCTACTCTATAACCAACCATTACGAAATTAAGGGCACTACTCAGTGCCTATTGCTTTGCTATTTATTCATTAAAACAGCATAATAACTTCCAAGTATGCTCAGATTAAGAAGTCAGTGCCTAATAAAGACTGAAATGTCAGGTGCAGGGAGTGCCTTTTGCAAAGAGCAAAAGAATACCAGTTAGACTGAAGTCTCTAGCCAAAAAAGCACATTTAAAGTTATAGCTTAATGCTCAAATACATTATATTTTTCTTTAACTACATTTGGAAATTGAGTTTATATAAGCAGCAATACATGTCACTTTTAATCTATTTCAACATATATCACAAATAATAGAGAAACAAAAAGTTATTTTATACTCTAAAATAGGATACTGTATAAGCAAAAGATGACTTGAGGGTGTTTTTTAAAAGGAAATTGATCTATGTGCACAGATTGAAAGTGCATAATTTGCAAGAAAACAGATCACCTGAACTTAAATGTTTTTTTCTGAGAGCTAAAAATATTCATAGTAAAAAAGCCTACTTTACAGAAGAAAGCATTTTGCAACACAGTGAAAGTGTTTACGAATCATTTCTTACTCCTTCCATCTTCGAAGATATGTTTAGGTATGTCTAAGAGCTAGATGACAGCCCAGTTCACCACACAACAACAATTTATTTCAAGCAGTTATTAGTGAAATCTAAAATGTAGGTATCAGTTTCTTTCCAAGAAGAGACTAAAGGTACAACTGTCCAGACAAACTCAGAGTTAAACTTTTCTTTAAGAGCACATATGTGGAACTCAGCGAAAAGAAAGCAGCTGAATCTGAGAAGCTATTGCTTTAACTGAACGTTAATTTATACATTCCTGCCGTATAGAGAAGAAGAAACCTGCGTACATTAATTTTCTGAAGGAAAAAGGAAAGATGAACCCTGAGGTTAGATTTGCAAACTCAGAATAAGATGAGGTTTCTAAATGTGTAAAAATTGAACGCAACACATTTTATTTTACCTGCAGACTTCCTTTAAAGCAGCACTATAGTTCAAAACAAAGTACCCATCTGGCCACCAAAACATACTGCATTTCAAGGCTTTATACATGAAAGATGAAAAAAGGCAGCAGGAAGGATGATGTATGGCAATTATCTTAAGATGAACCAATTGAACCGAATTTAGTAATTCCTATCTTGAAGATGGAGCATGTAATCCCCTATACCTAGGGTAGAAAAGTGAAGAGGAAGTCTGTTTTGCCATGCTTGGAATGTACTTCAAAAAAGTAAGACATGTAAATTAGAAAATCAGCTACATAAAGCAATTCTTTAAATACTTAGCACATATCAGTACTGCAGTAAGTCTCAAGAAACATTTTCTGTTCAAATGATCAAGAAGCTAAAGGTATTTAAGCTAAAGTGTCTATTAGTTTACTACCAAAAATCTCAAGCCAAAAAAGGCCTAGCTATGTAGGAATTCATCGAGAAATACAAGGCAAGGATATTCTCAAAGCTGTCAGGCGCCTTAGCTCATCCCATTTGCCTTATAAACACATATGCTATTTCACAAGTCTCCAGGAACGGGTAATTCCCCTGGAATAGTACTGCCATATTGTATTTTGCAGTCTGGCTTTCTTGGATATTGCTGGTATCAGTGGGTTTGGGTTTTGGTGGGGGGGATCTTTTTGTTGTTGTTGTTAAGGATTTCGCTAATATTACTATTTTTACATGATTCGGTTGTATCGATGGGCTACACACACAGGGTAATATTAAAAACCTCTTATGTGAATATCAGAAAAACCACATTGTAGTATCTAAAACAATCTTTTGAACTCTGTAGCCCTGATAAATGCTGACTATACTTTTAGCAAATACTTTACAGTATCCTCAGGGTAGTAAAGAAGATAGCCTTTCTGCGCAACTGAAGTACTACTTCAAAGCCACACCACAGACCAAAAAAAAAAAAAAAAGCAGCTTTGTAAAATCCAATGCAGACTACAACAAAAAAAAAAAATGACGTGCAAAATAAAGTCAGGAATTATGAAGAATGCATTTCTGTACTTTAACAAAACACCTACAGAATCTGACTATTTTTAACCTGATGTCGTTGCATAAGCAAGTGGAAAGGGTACGCATCAAGAGGGAAAAAATACTTCCAAACAATAATACTGCATTACGGGTTGCCAGTCCTTCCTAATGGGGACGGAGGAACAAAAAAAAAACCAAACCAAAACAAACAAACAACATCCCCCCCAAAAAAACAACCAAGAACATCTTATGCACCACATATGAGAGTAAATAATAACTTAAAACTGGGATTTTGGGCGGGGGGGGGAATTCTCAGCAAACATCAGATACTAGGGTACTGGAGAATAAACTGTCGACTTGTCACAACTAGAAGAAGTGCAAGAGTTTTGTCTCTCAGAACTTAGAGAAATGTTTTTCAGACCAATATTTAAGAAAATGTGGGTCGCAGGCAGAAAAATGTGTTACTATTTAAAACTCAATTTTCTAAGCAGTAACAATAAAGAGCAAGGATAATTTTATTTCTTTAGCAAATTCAGCATGTGTAGATGGCAATTAAGAATTCCTGACATCTCAGGCAATCAGGCAATCCTCATTAATATAAGCACAGGATATATGTGATCCACTGTTTCAAGGCTCACTGTAATTGAACATTGTGACAATGTTGCCTTAATCTCCAGAAGGGTTTCTTAATTCTGTGTTAGACAGAAAGAAAAGTCTTACCAATATCTTCTTTGAGAAGGTGCATGTCTGCTGATCCTCCATATGTGGAATAAGGAGCCCTGCAAGCAAAAAAGGCATTTGGTGCCTCTGTAGGAGATGAAAAGGGGCCCCCTTTTTTTTTTTTTTTTTTTTCCTCCTTTCTCTCTCCCTCTCTTCAGTCACAGATTAGGTCACCTCCTTCTTGATTACCTAGTGTTAGTTAGAGGAAGATTATGTTTTCCTCTAGTCTTTTCATGGAACAAAGAATAAAACCCAGCCATAGAAACAGGCAGGCTCGAAAGGAAATACAAGAGCAGGAAGAAACAACACAAAGATTTTTGGGCTCTCCACAAAAAATGAAAAGTTCAAAGAATGCTATTTCAACAAAAGATGCATTCAAGACTGAAGCTGATGGGTAGATCCCCTTGCTGACCAGGAGGATCAGAAGACATGACCCAACTCAAAACCAAGTTTCACTTAAAAATGAATACTGTGGAATTTAACAAAAAAAAAACCCACAACACCAAAAAACAACCAACAAAAAAAACCCCAAAACCAAAAAAAACCCCTCTCACCAGTACCCATCTTTCTGAAAAGTTATTTTATCCAAAAGATATAAATCAACTTGAAGCTTTCATAACTGTGATGTATCTAATTTTATTTAACATATATGAAAAATGAAAATGGAGGATCATTATCCACCATGAAATGATATCCTCACTGGTCATTAGCTAAAGCAATATGAAAAAAAAATAATTAATCAAATCTGCACACTATTTGCGATAGACAATTAATATTTTCTCAACCCATATAAAAACATTATTCAAGAATACTACAGAGTGTTCCAGTGTATACTGGTTTTGGCTGGGACAAGGTTAATTTCCTTCACAGCAGCTGCTATGGTGCTATGTTTTAGATCTGCGACCCAAACAGGGTTGATAACACAGGGATGTTTTAGCTATTGCTGAGCAGTGCTTACATGGCATCAAGGACTTTCCTGCTTCTCACACCACCCTGCCAGCAAGGAGGCTGGGGGTGCACAAGAAGTTGGGAGCGGACACAGCTGGGACAGCTGACCCCAACTGAACAGAGGGGTATCCCATACCACCTGGCATGGCAATATGCTGAGCAATAAAAGCCAGGGGAAAGAGGGAGGAAGGGGAGGACATTTGGAATTACAGCATTTGTCTTCCCAGCTGTCGCACATGATGGAGCCCTGCTTTCCTGAAGATGGCTAAACACCTGCAAGCCAATGGCCAGTAGCGAATGAATTCTTTGTTTTGCTTTGCTTGCATACACAGCTTTTGCTTTACCTATTAAACTGTCCTTATCTCAACCCACGAGTTTTCACCCCCATCCTACTTGGGTGGAGTGAGCAAGCAGCAGCACAGTGGTTAGCTGCCTGCCAGGGTTAACCCATAACACAACCTTAGTAGCCTTGGTGCCTGAACTCCTGTATCGGGTCCCCAGCTAACCTCACACAATATTCTCACCTTCAGGACAAAGGACACCAAACACAACCCACCTGAATTCGCTAGAGAGAGCTGGGTTGGTGCAGTGAAGTAGAAATGGGAAGGAGTGACAATAAGAAAGGATGGTCATTGCTGGCCCCCCTGAGAGCAGAGCTGTCCCAAAGGGTAAGGTTTGTGCAGGAAGAAAGAAAGAGTGACTGCTCTTAAGACCAAACTCCCTCCCCAGTCACTTATGCAGTAACCACTGCATTGTTTTTACTGGGATTACAGGAAAGAAAAGAGGCAGTACTTAAGTAATGTGAACTACAAAACATTGCTCAAAACCCATTCTCCAGTTCTTTGGGGAAACTGCCAACCAGACTATACCAGTTTAAGGAAGAAAACAGCAACTTTAAATGATTGTTATGCAACCTTCTACAGGCTCATAAGAAATCACTTTTACATTTATTATTTCCACTGAGGATTGTGTTTTCAGCTTAAATCAAAATATTTCTTTCATATAATACCTATTTCAGTCAAACAGGAAACTGGGTTCAAGCTTAACCAAAATATATGCAAGGAAAAATTTAAATATGATATCCAAATGTGTGAACTGAATTAGCCTGCACATCACTTCCACATATAGCACCAATTCAAACCTCAGAATCAAAACCATCTTCCATCAAGCAATCCTGATCCACCCATTTGTTGCTACTTACAAAAATAATCTACATTTAATCATTCTTGCTTGCACCCAGACATTAACTCAGATCTCTAGAAAGGCAGAAAAGTCTCTCACTATACTATCTTTTTACCACTTCAGTGACTTGTTTTTGCTGTTCATTTTTTTACATGTTCTTTCCTAAAATCGATGGGTATCATTTTCAAAAGACTAGCTTAATTTCCAAAGGAACGCATCTCCCTAGTGGCATAAAATGGAAGAAGTTTCCCTTCAAAGGTCATTATTTAGAACATTTCTTTGTAGCATTAATGCTTTTATCAATTCCTATTCTTATGGTCAAAATTGTGACCTGGATCTGGCAGGCAAGCAGAATTTTTACAAGAAGCAAACAATTGACTCTCCTTGTCTTGGATGTACAGCATATCTTATTTTATGAAAATTGAAAACATATGCTTTGCACATTTATTACTTATTTCCATTTCAGAAGTTTAAGGAACAGATTATTTCATATTCAAGTTCTCATATTTGCACATCAGATTCAAGTACTTAGAAAGTAAAGAACAATTTTAGTGCAATACTCTATAAAACTCCCAATATGGAGCTTCACGTAACCTGTCAACCTACCAACTGAACATTTAAATGCAGTGTAAGAGGGTACAGTTGACAAACACTCAGAATACACTGCTTCTCTAAACACTAAGTCATGGCTTTGGAACAAAATGTATTTTTAGCATCAATCTTAATTTCTTTCCTCCAGAAAAACAGATCATGCTCTCCTTGGTCTGAACCTAAATCTTTGCACATCACTTCGAACACCATTGCTTCCTCTCACTGTTTGTTTAAAGAAGTTTGTTGCAGCACTAGATTCCTTGCTGTTTTCAGATAAGTTCTATGCTCTGAAGAGACCTGCTTTTTAAGATGTGTGACAGCAAGCAAATCTGAAGAAAACAGAAACAACTCATCTTTTGTCTTAGGTGTACGTCTACAAATGAAGATAATTTTATGTTTGAAAGCTGCTCAGATAACTACATGATGTGTACCAAGAAAGAGAACACTGCAGGTACAGCTACTAAATATTTCTTCTACAAATGAAGTTGAATTATTTTACAGTTCTCTTACAGTCAAATAGCCTTAAAGCTTGTTAAAGATTATATTACTTAAGAAAACCAGAAAATTAATCTATTTGTTATAGCAATCATATGGGAGAAAAAGGAAGGTAAGATACATCTTTAAAGTTTTAAATATAAAAAAAATAAAGCATAACATGAAAAACAAAGACTAGTTTTACCATAACATCTCTCTAAACATAGCTCAGGAAATGAAAAGGTTAGAATACACAGACAGCATTGTAACATCACAGACTCTGAGCCTCAGATACTATAAAGGCAATTAAAAGGACAGATGTCAAACTTAAATTCAAAAGACTAGGAAAATTCAATAGCAAAAAAATATCAAAACAAAGATAGCATATCATGTGGTAAGTCAAACTAAGCCCAACTAGCTTTTTTGCTTCATTTACAAGAAGAAAAAAAAAAGGATTCTGTACATACATCAAGATGGGCTGGCAGATCTCCAAAAGAATCAGATCTCACAGTAGAGAGCCCAAAATTGCACCTTTCAGGCATTTTATTTTTTTAAAAAAACTGTAACAAAATGCAAGCTAAACATTCCTTGCTAAGAATAAAAGCATGACTACCCAACTTTGTCCAAGGTAAAGAATAATGAAACTGCTTCTCTTAATACAATGCACCAGAAACTTGAAATAAAAATTATTTTTAGCTATTAACTATAAAATTTTTTACAGGCACTATGAAATGCTAATTCAAGTGATTTGGATGTGTGTAGTAAGACTCCTCTCTGTAGAGGAGAAATTTCAACCTGAACAGCTTGTAAACCAAATGATTCTTTTCTCTGCTCTCAGAGGATCTTTACAGAAGTACATAAACACCTTTGAAAGTTTTGCAATTTAATTATAAAATGTACCTTGTTTTATTACATACATTTAATCTCCAATCTTTCGAGTATTTATATGAGCAAAGTTTGGTACTTCAGAAGTCAATTTAGCGATTTTTCCCTTCCAGATGCTAGCACAAACTATTCTAGACATAACTATGTCTCGTCTCCACAGTAAGTAATGTCAAGGACAGTATTTTACAAAATGGCTTAACAAATATTTGGGTTCGTCTATATGTTTTGACAATGCTAAAAGCAGTTTTCCCCAGGGAAAAGAATAACAGACCAATGCCTTACCTAATGCTTTCTTGGTAGAGAGCGCCACAAGCATTACCAAAAAGCCCTTTCAACACAACAAAAAGCCTACTCTGAACTCAATGAAATCAAAGTGAATTAGATTTGTATGAAGTGATGAAGCATATCAGATATTATTAAGCTGTTACTTTCACATTTAAAAATTAAATACAGTGCTCGCTTACATTTTCCAGAAATACATACAGAAAACAAGAAACTAGGTCTCTCTTATTTCCCTAGTCTTCTTCATTGATGACCCATTCTTTGTATTCTAAGTTATTTACCTAGCAGAATTTTAAAACTTTTACCATTGAATACTTAGAGAAAAAATATTACTCTCCTAATTTGGGCTGAAAACAAGAATACTACCATCACAGTCAATAAATTGCAAAGAGTCTCTTTGTATGAATACTGTAGAGGAGAGCTACACAACCTCTCTTCAACAGCTAAGCAGAAAGTTATGCATTTCTTGTCAAAGATCCTAGCATCTCTTCAGTCAAGTTCTATTACCGCATGAACAAAAATTAAGTTAGCTTTACTGAAATGAAAAGGAATATTCTCATAGTCCTTTTAATATAGCTATTTAATCTTAGCATTGATAGCAATAATCTTAATGCATTTTAACTCTGTTGGTAAAATGAGTTTTAAAGGGGCAACAGCTGAAATACTTTGTAAATGTTAGATATGGTTCACTTATCCCGTGACTAGGCATTCAAATGCCTAGATTTGTATCACTTCAGGCAAATCAAGGATATGTTTATCAATTTAGTTCTCAGAAGCTTTGATTTTAAAATATTTCAGTATGTATACAAAACAGTGTTCAGAATTCATCTGGTTCTATTTTAGTTAATATTTTAGTGTGTATAATCCATGTATTACATGAAAAAATTGCAATTTAGCTAGACCACAAGTTATATATGCAAGGGGGGTAATTTTGTAAGAAGCTTACTACAGAGTCCTCCTTCCTAATGGCCTGGATTCCTCTCCCTCTGTAGCTTCCCAGGTCCAGACTTTCATTTCTCAAGGATTACCTGATGTGTGGATTATTAAAAACCCAAAATGAAACATAACCAAAATCTCTAATCGTTTCACTATCAAGTTGTGTGATTCTACAAGATAGAAGGATGACTGTGTGCCACTCTTCCTTCTCATTTTGCATTTTCTTGTTTTAAAAGAGATACCTGCATTTGGTAGCCGATAGCAAAAAAAGGTAAGAACAAATAACCAAACTAGTATTCCTGCTGGAAGATCTTTACGTTTGTCTCAGAACAATGGACATTTGAAAGATGCAGGAATAAATCTGTCGATACTAATTTTGCACACCATCTGCCAGATGCACCTCCTCCTGTAATTCTAAAATGTTAAACTGAGATTTTGCACATAAGTAAAGACAAGTTCATTTTCCCTAAAACAACTGTATTTTTACTGAACAGCCGTTCTATTAAAAATGCAGAAATTTGTTTTAACAAGAATCACCCTTAAATGTTAAGTCTGTCTGCCGCCATTTTTTCTGTCAATACTGAATGAAAATCTAGTACAGGTTCTACTTTCAGAAATCATTTACAATGGCAATAATAGTATGTGTAAGTAATGATTTTTAGACAAGTTCATAAAAACACAGCACTGCAAATTCAAAAGTAATTTCTTCAAGAAGATATAAGCCTTACTAAAAGGGTATTTTACTTACTATGATCATCTGCTTATCGCCATCTTTTCCTGCTTCTTTTAGCTTCTGAATATGTTCCTCAGATGGTAGGAAGTTACTGCATTTTGATGCTAATGAAGGATTTGACAATGGAACGCTTGAAATATAAATATATTTCATGTTAAAAATGGGACTGCTTATACATGTCATCCTAGATACTCAAAGCCATTGTGATTAGCATAACCAACTTTAAGGAGATGAAAATCCAAGTTAATTACTGAAAACACAGTCCTATATGTTTTAATTTATAATTCAAATGGAAAAATAAGGAAATAAAAGTATTAACAAAAAAACCCTGTTTGTTACTAGCCTAATTACAAGTTTTTTTTAAATGAAAAAAAGTAAAATACTAAATTTATAATCAACTGGGGAAGGTTAGTCACAACCATTAACACAAGCATTTAACTGAGGTACTTTCAGGGCATAACTGATGGTGCCTAATGCTATGTATTTCCTATATAAAGTTTAGATTTCTAGTTTTAGGTATGATACATCAGGCTGCTAAAGAAGACCATATAAATATTCCCACAAATATAAGCAGGCAATAAGAAACAGATGTCCTAATTCTCTCAAATTCAATTCAAACTTATTCTCTTCTAATGGCTGTTAGTGAAAGGAGGGAGAAGAGGACCTGAGGAATAAATGCATGGGTATCACTGGAATCTCTCTTACTCAGTTTAAGTTTCCCCCTTGTTGTGACTGAAAGAAATACTGCAAAGTACTATAATACTTCAAAAACAAAGTTAAACTATGAGCTTAATACTATATTCAGGGGAAAAATAACATTAATTCCAGGTTTGGATAAGACTTGTGGAGATCACCAAAGCAAAACACACACAAAAATACTCGTACTTCAATTAGGTATTTACATATTTTCTGTTTCTCAGGAAACTAAAGATATTGGGCCAAACACTTAATTGTAGCAGCTGCTGTAGTACATGTAGCAGGTTAATTCAGTGACCTTTTTCAAAAATAAAAACTCTTGCCAGACATTTTTAAAACAGCATTTTTTGTGCTAAATCAAAGCTAATTTTTTTATTCCTGTCATGTGCCCTAAAATTTGCATTAGGTAGCTACTTCAAGGTTTGCCTTTTCCTGACGCAACCTTTTCTTACAAAGCCCTAAAGAGAGCTACACTGTAGATATGGACATTACTCTATGTTATGGCAACAGTACCACAGAAACAATGATGGCTTAAATCTTGGATAGCAACCAGAAAGCAGGGTAAGAAAGATCTTATACGAAAAATGTATACCCAAATAATAGTAAAGCAATATGGCCTTGTTCAGGTAATAAAGTTAATAAATTTGAGTAGATACCATAAAGATGTTTGGCAGTTGAGAACAAAAATATGAAAAATCAAAGTTTAGTAGTATTTATTGAAAAATCTAAAAATATTCATTTAGCTAGTTTTACATCTACCTTACCACCCATCTTCTGAGAAATTACATAGTAGAAGAGTTTTTCCAACATGTACAAAGGGCCTGGTTAGTCAGAATTGTTAATCTGGCCTCAGATAGAGGTACTGAAAGCGTTCTGCATCATTTCTTCTTGTCTCCATTATGAATACAGAAAACAGTATCAATATACTAACCACTATGCCAACTATGTTGTTGTTTAAGGTATCAGGTACAAAGAAATTATTGTATTTAGCTTGTAACTGGCCAAAACCAGAGACTATATCAGAATTGTTCTAAAACTATAACAGTCAACACCATCAAAGATAAAACATAAAATCTGAACTGCTAGTAGTAAGAACAAATATCATTTTCTATATGGCAGCTGACACCTTCATTTCACAGGAATAAAAAACAATCCAAATTAAATCCCCTCTTCCCCACCTAAAAAGATTTCATATATACAAGACTCCCATAACCTAAGAATTAGAAAACTCTTCCAGAAGTAAATGAAATAATTCAGTAAATTAAAATCATGTAGTAAACCCTTTCCGTACTCTCTGGTTATCATCTGATTTGAGGAAGGGACCATTAGAAACGTCTTCCCAACTCTGTTAAACTCTACTTTTTAAAATAAATGTGTAGTTTTAAATATCTTGCTTAATAGTTTTCTTAACAAAATAAAAACACCCCTTAATAACTGGGTAAAATGAAATCTATTTTTATAAAAGACAAGTCACTTATTTGAAACTGAAAGTTGAGGCTGGGAGACAATAGAACTGTTAGTCTTATAATACAACCTCTCATAACTCTATGGAAGGTTACTGTAATTTCATAATGTATGAAATACCATACCTGTTCTCAGTTTCAGAAGTTTGATTTGTAAATGAAGTTTGCGTCAACTGCTTGGGAGCCAAGCCTACAATTAATCAAAGATTACAACTTCATTATAAAGTTTTTAGTTGCAAAGGAAATTTGAGCTACACAAATAGTGATTAGTGACAATGTTATAACTTGTTCACCTCCAATTAAAAAAAAAAGATACAACCTTGAGGCAGTATTCAAGTGTTTCTATATATATACTATAAAAAATATGCAGTTTTTCTTCAACATTTCCACAGTAGTTCTGCAGAGCAGTTTGCCAGCAGTTAAACAAGGCCAGCACTGAAACTACATAGGAGTTTGAATCTGTTTATACCGACATCCATATAAATAGCTCTATGTATAGTATTGGAATCATAAGTGTATAGTATGCCCCCATCCAAGGTGTGTTTTATAACACTTAAGGAAAAGAAACAATCAAGAAGAGCAAAAGGAAGAAAAAACTTTTTTTATATTCTCTTAACAGTGCGCTCAAAATCAGGTTCAGATTAAAAAAACAAGAAAAACCTCAAACCACACCAAAACCCCCTACAAATCAAAAACCCAAAAGCAATACAATGAAATATTAAGAGGGAAGTTAATTAAGAGATATGTTAGTGATCCATCAATAGTATTTTTTAGTCAAATGTACTTAAGTCAAAATATTCACATCACACTCATCATAAGGTTTAACAAATTGCATTCACGGGCTGATAAAGGCTGGGTAATAAGAACAGGAGAGTGAATACTCAATTAATAATTTGGTCAAGATCAAGTAAAACAATTTAGGAGAAAGAAATGCAGATACTCATTCAAAGGAAGCAGTAGCCAACAGAGAATCCTCAACAGAAATTGATCCAAGAGAAGAACCCAATTGAAACACAGAAGTGTTACTACTTTATTACATGGAAAAGGAAAGGATTCGGTTGGAGTTTTTTCTGTTTGCTTGGTTGTTTTTTAAAGTTGTCACTTCACTTTTACTCAAATGAAGAATATTTAAGCATTAAAATATTCATGCACGAAGACTCACTAAACGCAGAGCTGGGTAGAAAAATAGACACCTCTCTTTCCCACAACACAGCCCAGAGAAAAAAGGACATTCGCTGCTACTAAAGCGGCAATGGGTGAGACACACAAAGAAATACGAAAACGCTGGTGAGTACTTCCAATCCCAGAAATTTAGTTCTGCATCAACTGTACCTTACTTGGTGAAGCACTCATCTGAAAGGAAGAATTATGCTTCCCATACAACTGGCCACAAGCAGAGGAAGAATTGGTAGTAAACAGTTACCTTGAGGTTCACTTTCTCCAGGTTCTTTTTTTAATTGTTTTGGTGGTTTAGGAGATGTAACATACTTTACTGGAGAACTTTCTGGACTTGATTCCAAATGTAATCGAAAGTTCTAAACAAAAGAGAAAACATTAAATAAAAAACCTGAACTATTTAATACTTCTAACATATTAACAAAATCACTGAGTTAACTAAGTATTAACATCTTGAATACAGCACCAGTTTTCTTATTCCTACGTTATTTTGAGCAAACAAAATACAAATGATTAGTTGGTCCATACTGAAGTTCGTGGGATTAATTTTGCAAAAAATCGGTTTCATTTTATATATAAGCTTGTAAAATACTTCCTATAGAGCACCTTTGTCCTTAAGATCTTAAATTTTAATAGAAGCCCATTCAGATAGAGAACGCTTTTTCCCCCCTCTCATTTCTTTTAATATACCTTTTCAGAACAGAACAGCTATACAAGATTAAGTCATCAAAAACTGTCCATATGAATCTACAAAACCTCCAGTTCCAGCAGCAAATTTTATCAAACATTTAGTTGACTACAGAACTTAGGAGGGTGAAACAGATTCATTTTGCAACTTAATATCATCCCATCTATGACAACGCACCAGTAAAGGATCTTGAATATATTTGAAAATTTTAAGTTACTGTAAAATAAAGTAATTGTTAAAACAAACTTTCTCAGCATGGCATTCTCAGAAAACAGAACAGATTTAGAATACCCTCCCACCATACACCATAATTAAAATGGCTTACCTCATCTGGTCTTGGCTCACACAAATGTTTTGTCAAATTACGCAACAAACCATTTTCTGCACCTCTCTTTGTGGGCTGTTTTATTTCTAATGTCACTTCTTTAGCTCCAGCCCTTTCAGATGAAGGATCTGATTTCTCCTGCACACAAGTTGCACTTTCATTCTCAGAGAGTCCTGTTAATGACAGCTTGCCTTGTGCCTTTGAAGGCTCTGCTTCTGTAGCTATTTGACTTGCCTCTGAAACTTCAGGGTAATCTTTTAACAAAGAAAGCTTGGGTGTATTTGCAGAATTTAAGTTACTTTGCTTCATGTTACTAGCTTTCAGTAATTTAATTTTGGTCCATTTAGAGTTTTTGTTTGAGGAGTTATTTCTACCATTCAGAGTGCATTTGACAGGCATTGCTTTTTTGCTAGGGAAAAAACGTTTGCATTGAGTACTTTGACTAGGTTCTTTCTGAGTAAGCGTTTCACTTTGTTGAAGCTGTACGTTGGCATGCTTTTCTTCTGTTTTGCTATCCTCAGCATTAGGGGAATCTTTTTTCACCTCTACTGTATCTGACTCAATCTCACCTGCAATTTCTTCACAAAGTTCAAGGATGCTTACCCTTTTGGATTTTGCATCGTTCTCTGGTTGCTCAACCACATTTGTTTCACTTACAGATGGCTGTGAATTCTTTTTTGGTTTTGTACTGTTTTTTATGTTCTGATGTATTTGTTGCTTTTCCTTAGTTACTGTCTTAGAATTTGGCTTAAGAGAATCTGTTTCCACTTTCTTTGTGTTCCTAGGTATAGGAGATACAGGACCCGTTTGGTCTTTCTTAAGTTCTGCAATACTCTCATCAGGACATAACGATGACCCTTGAATGTTGTGTTGCAAGCTGTTGGAATTATCATTTTTATTGTCTGCTTTACATTTTTTCTCTTTCAGAGAGCTGGTCACTTCTACATGTATTTCTTTATCCTCATTTGTATTGTTTGGCTTTATTTTTGTAGTTTTCTGTTCCTTTTTTTCTCCAGCAGACTTAATTACTTTTGCTGCAACACTCTGAGCATGTCTTTTTGCTTGGCTACTTTGTTTAACTTCCGAAGCTTTTTCTTCTTTAACTTCTCTGTTGCGCAGGCATCTTGCTGGTACATGTACATGCGTTAACTGCTGCAGCCTCTGTGATCTCCTCATTACTGGCTCATTTGGCGCAGTTACGCATTTTGACTTAGGAATTTCTTGCACAGATTTTTTCTGGCATACCTCCTTATTTTTTGTAGATTTAGGCTGCTGTTGAACCTTTTTGTCGGGTACTGTTTTTTTATTCGAGTTGAATCCTGATGATCTCGTAGTCATGCGTGTTCCTAGTTCAGGTTCATTGGTGTTGTCACTGAAAGATTCAAATAATTATTTTTTCATCCAGAAAGTAGAATTTGTCATAAGACACTTCTTATTCCTACTAGCCTCTGCATCTAACTTTTTTTTCCTTTTCTTTTTTAAAAACACCATATCTTACACCTTCAGTACTTTTAGAAGAATTTTCTCTAGAATCATTCTAAAAAGACTTCACTTCCACCTGGTTACTCTTAAGTGTAGTACTTACTGGTTTTTTATACATGGCAATACTGAACTAGGAACCCCAGATGAATGCTTTTTAACATCTCTGGCAGTTTTTAATTGTTGACATTTGTGGCTTTCAAATTAAGTATTGGCTTACACAGTATTAGATTTCTTCAGAACTTTTTTTGGAAGTCTTTCTGGATTTCGAGACAGTAACATAATGCCAGAGAAATTTTGTATAGCAGATATCATACTTAATGACTTAAGGCTGATCTTCCCGCTAGTACTATTTAAACATTTAGCTGTCTCTTTAACTCAAATTCATTCTGCTTAGATTGCTTCTGCACTAATTTAGTTTAGGAAGTTAACCTAGAACAATTACTTATTTTTTTGTCACTGACCTGTTTGATTTGACAGAGGTTTTGAGCACAGTTTTCTCCTGCACCGCACACTGATTAGACTTTGATTTATTTGAGACATGTTTTGTATCTGACACCTCTTTTTCCTTCTTCGCTGATGATGGTTTGCTGTTCTTGTCCAGCTTTGGACGTTTAGCAGAAGGTTCTACTAACATAGACTTCCTTTTCTGAGCTGCCATTTCTGTAAAATACAATAATTGATTCAGCTTTTGGAGCTTCTGTCAACTGTTGTTACTGTGCCAGCTAGTATAAGCATGGATTTGCCCATTTTACAAAATAAGGTAACTGATACTCGTTTTTCCTCTTAGAGACAGATCAGAAAGCAGCAAATCATCAAAGCAACCTCAAAGCGAATTACATTTATTTTACTTACAGGTTTTTACAAGAGGCAATCGATGTTTAGGCCAAAGTAACCTATCAAGGTGTGCCAAGAGCATTCCTTATGTATATGCTTACAAACAAGACCTTTCATGCCACCTATGAAAAAATAAAAAATGGTCATGTAGTAAGCGCTTCATTAACTTCCTTGTCAGACTCTGAATTTGGCATTCCCACCCTCTTCCATCCCTTCAAACAGTGCTTAGCTTTAAAGTTTCTTTGATAATCAATTAAAAAAAATAAAAGGCCTACAAATTTAATTTCCACATCCAACCATTTTTGGCATTTTGCTGTCTTAAGCATTACCCTTTTACCTTTCAAAAGAAGGCAGATATAGCACCATTTGAAAGGAAGTTTCTCAGCCTTTTGCACTTTTCCAGAAAATAGTATGCTGCTCTCTTTCACAGGTTGCAAAAAAGTGGACCTGCTGTCAATCCTGTGCCTCACAGCAACTGTGAATAAATCCATTAGACTCTACCAAGTTTTGTGGCTATAGAACTTCACAGACATCAGCAACCGCCTATAACTGTACCTACTTGTATGACTTAAGCTACAAATCAGAGACGGAAAGCCTAGAAAGGAGCATTACTTGAGACATTTGCCTTGGGCAGTTAAAGATGATCTCTTCATGAGAACTGAAATGATATTAACGATGCAGAAGTTAGTGTGCACGAGAGACTGAAAACTAGCAGAGATCCTCAGAAAACGGTCTTCACAGATTCAGTTGATCATACTTTTCACATCTATTTGTGGCTTATGAAACTTTAAAGTTATCTTATTCAAAGACACTGCTTTTGTATTATAGCAGAAGCAACAGTTGTTCAGCCAAGTTCCACTAATATCTTTTTAAAATTAAGTTTACTGGAAGATTCAGTGCTCAGAACTTCCATATCACCTTTTTAGGTCAAGAATTATCTATTACTTTTGGCCATTGCCAGACTGACAAGGAAGTATTTCTGTAACAAAATTACATTACTTTTCAAACCTTAACTAATCTGATGTTAAATTCGACAGATTTTAAAGTCAAACAGGAACTTTAAGTTACCAGTTGTATAACACAGAGCAGATACTTTCATTTCATTACAATTACAGTAAGCCTTCCAGTATTGACAAATGCATGTCTCTCTCCAACAATTCAAAAGATGCTTACATTAAGCTCCTTTTAATAATTAATTATCCAAAAGGAAAACGTAAAGAGCTGTACTTTTTCTTTCAGACTTTAAATTGTCCTTAACCCCATTTTCATTTATCCACTCTTTTATGAAGACACTTCTTATCACAAAAGATTAATAATGCTTAAATTCCAGACACCAGTGCTGTCTTCTGACTTTCTCCTTTAAAGAAGCTGCACGACCAGTGACTTGTATATGAGATAGAATTAAAGAACATATCCAGGGAAGAGATCTCTAATAGCATTTTTCATAGTGCTATTTCCATGTCTCTCTCTAAGGAGCAGGTAACAGAATTTGTATGACTTGCTTCTAACAGCTCATGAGCTCCATATCACTTTGCAAGCCTACGGGTTTCCACTAGTCAAAGATTACCTGTCAGAGCCGCAGCATAGCCACTCGCACTGAAAATAACAGCTCCAGTTGCTGAATAAGTCTTCGGTCTTATATCCTCTTACTTTGTGCTCTCAAATTTTGAGAGTCAATGGTGTGCTTTAATGACACACACTGAACACACCTAGACCTTCCTGTTTTTTTTCCGCAAGTATACAGATAACACTGTCACTCTCAGCATGGCACACTCAAGAAAGACTTTCAAGTACAAAACAGAAAATGTAATTCTTCCCTCACTGGTATTTCTTCTCAGAACACTGACAAATACACTCTCTTCCCACAAAGAGAACTAGCTCTTTAATACTCATTTCTTTCCTACTAATACTTTGCACAGCAGAGCAAGGACTTTTCCAGACATTCAAGAACTGGCAGTTTCTGCCCTGAAGAAGTCCCCTTTAGTAAAAGCCAGATTACGGAAAGGAGGGAAGACACAGAAGTACAGGAACCAACTGCACAACAATCAAAGGTTTTGGTGCAAAAAGCAGAGGAAAAAGAGAAGCACGTAACTCCCACACCCTCAAGTCCTTAAAGCAGGGGCAAGCCCTTGGTCCCTGGTGAGACCGGGCGCCCCACCTGCTTGACAGGGCGCTAGGGTCTCACACACGAGAGACTGTCACGACAGAACCCCGCAGCCCCCGCGCCTCAACGGGCAGAGACCCCACGACGGAACCCAAGAGGAAAGAGAAAAAGGGAAGGGCCTCCGAGCCTGGCCCAGTGTCATCCGCCTTAGCGCCCCGCCGTGACAGCCCGCCCGGAGCGGGGCCTGGCCGGGAGCCCCTAAACCCGGCCCGGCCCTGCTCAGGCCCAGGCGGGGGGCCGCGGAGAAGACACCCACACGCACACTGCCCACCCCCAGCTCCCACTCGTGAGGTGTATCGGCGACAGGGTATCGCCCGCTCACCCTCACCGCCATCGCCGAGGCAGCGGCGGCCGCCGGCAGGCCCGGGCGGCGGCCGGGCCGGGCCGGGCCAGGCCCGAGAAGGAAGACGCCGTCCTTTCGGTCCCGGCGCCGGGGGCAGATGGGCGCCGCTCCGCGCCGGGCTACCGGTCAGGGAGCGGGGCGGAGGGGAGCGGGGGGGGGATGGGCGAAGAGCTGAGGGAGCCGCTGGCGCACGGAGGGGGGCGGACGGACACAAACTTCCTCTCTCCCCCGGCTCCCGCCTCCGGCGCGAGGCGACCGCTTACCTCGCGCGAGTGTCAGCGACGTGCCGGCAGCGCGAGCTGCCGCCCTCCTCCTCCTCCTGCTGCTGCCCGGCTCGCCAGCTGCCGGGGGGGGGGAGGGAGGGGAGAAGGGAGGGAGGGGAACGGGGGGGGTGGAGGGGGCGGGGCGGAGGCGCGCGCAGGATGAGGCGGCGAGAGGGCGGGGCCTCCCCGTCCCCGGCGAAGCGGCACCGAGAGCCCCGACCCCGCCCACATCCGGGCACCGCCGCAGCCGCGCCCCTGCCCGCCCCGCCCGCCGCCGGGGCACGTCCGGTGCCGGTCGCGCATGCGCAGGCGGCGCCCCGCTGCCGCTTCCCACCCCGCCCCCGCACCCACGGCCTGCCTGTGTGGCGGGGGCCCGGTGTTCTGCGTCCCCTCCCGCCCGGCCTTATCCCGGCGGCTCGGGCCGCTCGTACCGGCCGGGGCCCCGGTGGGTCGTTGAGCCCCGTCCGCTGCCGTCGGGCTCCTCGCCTGGCAAAAGCGAGGGGGAAGGCAGCGGCGGGCACTGACAGGCCAGGGGTGGCGAAGGGGCTTAGTGACAGGAGGAGGGGCAACGGTTTTAAACTGGAAGAGGGTAGATTTAGATTAGATATCAGGAGGAAATTCTTTCCTGTGAGGGTGGTGAGACACTGGAACGGGTTGCCCAGGGAAGCTGCGGATGCCCCATCCCTGGAAGTGTTCAAGGCCAGGCTGGATGGGGCTTTGAGCAGCCTGGTCTAGTGGGAGGTGTCCCTGCCCATGGCAGGGGGGTTGGGACTGTGTGATCTTTAAGGTCCAACCCAAACCATTCTATGATTCTATGGTGGCCCACGGCGTGCGAGTAACACCTCACGACTGGCACAGCCACGCGCTTTGTGGTAATAGTGGTGTTCCATCAGCATTTCCTAAGTGTGTGTGGGCCTGCGCACCGCCAATATGTTTGGGAGTCCCTGTAAAGATTGGTTTTGGTGCTGTGCTGTAAGTGATATCCGCTCTCACCTTTGGAAATTTATCTAAGGGTGTATTTTGTGGTTACTGGGATCTTCCTGCTGATCGGTTTTGCTTTAGGTGCACAGACACCAGCAGGTCTCCTAAACGCAGGTGCAGTGTCGTGCCAGTGTATGTGGCTTGACTGTAAAAGCAGCAGAGACACTTGTCTGTGTCTCGGAGACTAAAGAGCCTCACTGGATGTGCCGGGGGCCTGTGCAGAGCAGTGAGTTCACTCAGTGAACTGCCTTTTTGCTTTCCCAAGTTTGGTAGTAACCCTGTGGTTACTGCCTACCTACTACACAGCTAACTGTTTTAAAAGTTGTGTTCTGCAGTGTGTTTCACAACATATTCTGTAGCATAACCATGTATTTGTGGCTTTTTTCCATTTTCTGGGATATTTCAGTCCTTACTATGCTGGGTAATGGATTTGTACCTGATCTAACTTTATGTTGTGGCTTTATTGCCTCAGGGTGTTCCTGGGTCTGAGGCTATGTTTACGTTGGCAAGTAATAAAAGAAGTTCAGAGCGAGAGAAGTGGAGCTGAGGATCTGACATCCACACCACTGCTGTGCCAGTCCGGACCAGCTTTACTCTTGTCCTGTGGATGCAGTGACCGCTAGGTTTGGAACGTGTTGGGCGTGTTGTGGCGATTTATCTGTGGGTTTGGTTTCCTTCAAAAGGAATCCGTTATGCACACTCCCAAGACCCTGCATGACAAGTGAGAGCAATCAGAAGGTTTCTTTCAAAAGTGTGCTCCTGATCCTAGCTAGAATACTAACGTAGAGTTACCTCGTGTACCTAGTGCGTTATTTATACCTAGTGCGTTCCAGCCGTATTACCAGGCTAGGGCTAACCTGAAGTACATCCTACCAGAAATGCGTATAGTATGTGTGTCAGGATCTCAGTATTAAGTAGCTTTGCTGTGCCTGTCCACTCCTATCAGTAAGTCCTACTTGCTGATACAGACACAGTCTCAGCTTATTTCACTGTAAATCTGCATAGTGATGTGTATACATCACTGCATCGGAATGACTGGAGAACAGCGTGATGAACCTTGGCGTTAGCCAACCAATAAATGGCATGAAAGCTCCTCTTTAATGCTTGATAATCTGCTGTGACTTTACAATGAACGCAGCGACACGTGGTCTCCTACAGTAACCTACAGAATACTTTCCAGATGAAGGATCCTTTAGTCACTGGGTTGCCTGTAAATTTTCCTGGAGGATGATAAAAGCATTTTGTTATGTTATCGCTGCCTTTGTAAATTTAACATAATGTTTTCCCATCCCTCTTTCTTAGGAACATGAAGCAAGTAAAGCTAGATTTTCTCATATCCTTCCATGGAGTAGTAATCTGCTATACATCAGGGAAGTAATAAAGAAACAGACATTCTTATAAAGCATTAAATTCCAAAACTTGGGAAAACTCAATTCATGGGATAGAAGAACATGGGTAAATTTCCAGTTTTCCACAGAAGGTGGCAGCATTTTGAAGCGCTGAGGTCAGTGTGAACTTGCTAGCAAATGTCACTTTGCTGAAAGAACACAAACTTTACAGAAATTTACTCTCCTCAGAAGTTGTGATAAATATGAACAGGAGTGCTCGGGCACGGGTTTGCTGTAGAACTAGGGGACCTGGGGAGGGAGGAGGAACTGCATTCACATATGTGGAGTATGTGGATAGGACAGATTTAACCTCAAAAGGAGGTTAAATGTTAATTTAGCCTTGTTTACCGCTACTGTGATACTGCTGGAGTGCAGCTAAGTGAAAAATGACTTGCTTCTAGGTTATGCCTTTTTTCACAGGAGCAATAACTCAGCTGATATAGGTGTCATCGCACTAATTGCAGAGAGCGCCCCGTTGAGCTACAGCTTCGGGAGATGCAGTGACCCCGTGTAACAGGTGACTGTCACCAAAAAGGGGAAGCCCCTCCCACTATTTTCTTTTTCTCCACTCTCAGCAGCATGCTCCAGCTCCTTATCTCATGCCACCCACCCGCTAGCACCTGAGGGACCCCTCTAGGCAAGCAAATTTAACTCACTGAGCCAGCAGAAAATTAACCCAGTGGAAAAACTGGATCATAGTCTGACAGGGCAAGAAAAGCTGAGGACCGTATGTCTGGAATCTGGGAGGATAAGAAAAGGCAGGGGAGGAGGAAGAGCAAGCCTTTCCCTCTTGGCATGAGGGAGCTGTTAACTTTGGCAGCTGCTTGTGAAACTGCAGACACAGGGCGGGCTGCATCGTTAGAGGATTCATCTCTTGGTCCCAAGCTCAGTCGCAGCAGTCCGGCTAGCACACAGACCTTGCAGCCCCATTTGACATCCTCACACGCTCCCAAACTGCCCTACTGCTTATCAGATGTCTCATATGATCGAGGAGGCGGTGACTGACAGCTAAGAAGCAGCAGCTGTTTCAATCTCTCAGCTGCAATTAACCCTGCAAGCACTCCTAGTGCATCAGAAGAATGCCTCAGGTTAGCTAAGGCCACGTGAAGCTGATTTAAACTAGTGGTTTTCTGATCACTAAATGTATAGATCCTTTAAGGAACTGGAAGAGCAGCTGAGGCAGCATGGGGCCCTGATTCCTATCCATTCAGCAGATTCAAAAGGTCCCTCTACCCTCATCCAGGAAAAAGGGAGAGGCTGAAAGAGACAGGAAAATTGGATCCCTCAGAGGAAGAGGTGTTTGCCAGTGAAGAACCACTGGCTGTTGTGGCTGCTGGTGTGTTTGGCAGATTTTTCCTTTTCTTCTGTTGGAATGAAAATTTGAAAAAAACAAAAACCAAAACAAAACCACAACATGGTTGGGATATTCTACGGCAGATTGGCTGCAGGAGTTATTTTGCTGGCTAGTAAGACGCACCGCTAGCCTGTTGTGGGGAGGGGATCCAGCATGTGGGGAGGAGATTCTCCTGGGCTTTTTTATACCTTCCTCTCTCTTCGTTGCCTTGAGCGTTATAAGGCTCTTTTTGACCAGCTGGCACCCTGGGATGAGAACTGCAGCATGTGGCTCAGGCTGAAGGGTGCCTGTGTGTGACTCGGAGAGTGAATGTTTTCTCTTTTTTTTTCACAGGTTGATGGTGCATTGAGCTGAAGTGGCCTGGGGAGAGCACAGTGTGCTTGCTCATGAGAACCACATGCAGGGCTAAAAGTCCTCTTCCTGGCAGGTCTGAGTCACTGGCATGAGCCAGGCAGCTGTAGGAGTTGGAGGTGAAAGAGGCGGTTCCCCTATGAAATTCCTGTGTGGATTGCACCTGGAACAACAGGGATTGGAGGGTGCCCTGACTGCCTGGAGTTAAAGAGCTTTACCGGGGATGTCGCTAAGAAAGGGGGCGGGGGGGGGGGCATGCAGAAAATGGGGGGCGTGGGAGTCAGAGTCATGTGTTTTGTTTTGGTGTTTTAGTTTTTGCAGGGAGGCAGGAAAAAAAACTTGGCTGGGACTTGTCCATTTTTCTTGTATGCTGAATGTGAGATTTTTTGGGTGGGATGGGGGGAGCAGGGATAGAAAAGACTGTAGATAGCTACATGTGGAGGGAAGGCAGTTGTTTTGTTTTGCAGAGATTTGGGCCCAGGCCAGACAGTGGATATATATGTATGTGAGTGGTGCATAGGGGTCCAGACAATTACAGAAAAAAGGAAGGGGAGGCTGTTGGTTGAAACATTGGGAAATGCTGAGGTAAGCAAACTGCTCCATTCTGTTGGCTTGAAGGGCAGAAACAGCTGACGACTGGATCTCAGCTGGAAACAGCAACTTGCAGTAGGGAGAAGGTAAGGAGAAGCTTCCTAAACCATATCTAGGGAGTAATTCTTTTAAATTGAGCCCTTTTCCAGTCTCTGTAATGGTCAGTCTAGTCCTCAGGGTGGTCGCACTCTGCAACAGTCAGCATGTTGATGTCTGAACCGTGATACTCGGTGCCATACTGACATGACCGTGATGACCTGCCTGGAGTCGCCAGCGCTTTACTCGCATTTTCTCAACACCAGCTCCTGTAGAGCTGTAGACTGTTCTCCATAGCCCGTTCTGCTAAGTCTTGTAAACTGTACTGTTGCACGTCCAGGTTTCTAAAAAGAGCATTCATCCTTCTTCTGTTCAATATGAAATGTAAACCGTGGGTTAGTTTCTCTGTGTTCACAGAACCATATTTTTCTATTTGAAATTTTTGTTTTTCCTAAGTCTGTTTGCCAAGAGTGGACATAATAAATTACACTGTAAAATCTTGGTCTTTATAATCCTGTAGTAAGACAGGTGAGGTCACAGATGGTTCCTGGGTGACTGAAGGCTTCACAGATAAAAAGAACAGCACTTTGCACTGACTCCAAGAGTAAATTGAGAAGAGGCGGATGTTCTGGAGCACGTGTGCAATATGTACTGTTTTGAGCAGGGGAACTGGACAAGACAATCTCTAGAGGTCCCCTCCAACTTCAGCTACTCTGTGATTCTGAACTAGGAAGAAGGTTTAAGAAGTGTCTGCAACATTTGTGATTGGGAATTTCACTTTCATTATACTCCACCTTTCCGGTAATGAGCACATTGGTAACTAATGATTTTCTCCCACCTCCAACATTTCCTATCCCTGTCGCTGTCTGGATACTCAGATCAGGTAAAAAGCCAAATCAAGGCCCCATGATTTCACATTGAATAGAGGAGTTGAATTGAATTCTGGAGTCTGTATTTTGGCTGACTGGTGAAACTCTGTACAAGGTACAAAGATAATACACAGCAAGACGTGCCATAAACTTTTTCGCTAGCTTGTGTGTCCCCTGCAAGAACTGAGGTGTCTACAGTGTATGTTTCAGAAAATCTGACTGGGAAAGCTTGAAGAAATCCATAGGAAAACTTGATTGTTGCCACTTTGCACCCTGTGCTTTGAACAATGCATTTTCCCTAATGGGGTATAAGGAAAGTACTCTATATTTGGGAAAAAATCCCAACTTTATAGACATTTGCTAGACATAGCTTTAAAGAGAAATGTCTCATATGGGTATGTATATGGGATGGGACCTAAATGAAAGAAGACAGTGCAAAGAGACAGAAATTCTGCCGTTAATTGTGTTACTTTTATTTAAACAGTAAGGTGTGCTTTTAATGTGGTTTTATTTTTATGAATACTTCATGCTGAGTTTTGAACAGTACTGTACCCAAACAGTTTTACAAATAGAATGCTCAATACGCTGTTTATTGCTCGCTATTTTTGTATGAACGTAAAAACTGGAAATGAATGTAAGAATAAATAAGGCACCCTACTAATATGCTGATTTCAGGTATTGCAGTAACATGCACAAAATTTTATTTTGCTTTTACAAGTCACTTTCCTCATTTTCCTTTATTAGAGAAAAAATAAGTTAGATTTTATTAATTGGGCAGGGGCCGATGCTGGTCTGAAAAGTCAAAACTTGAAAGCACTGTCTGATTTTTTAATTTAACCTTCCACCTTACAAAACTAGCTTTCTTACAGCATGTCCCAATTTCTTTTTCTAAAGAAAAAAAGTATTCTTGTTCTTCCTTTGCTGTTACTAGGAAACATGCCTTGCAAGAGGACTGTTCACGTACTGCTTGAGACAAAAGACCTGACTTGCTTTTTTATCCGCGTTTTCTTCTTGTACTGACCCCGCTCAAAAGATAAAAATAAAAATGCAAAGACACCTTTAGTGCCTTATCTTGTGTGGCTGGGCCCAAAGCAGTGATTTGCATGAGGTGGGTGCTCCACAGAAGCCGGTTAAAAGCCTTTTTTTAACGTTGGTATGCCCTAAATTAGGGCTTCCCAACAGTTTCAAAATACATTCTGTCCAACTGTCCTTTTTCCTCAAAGGTCCACGTTGGCTCACTCTGTTTCAGGGCCGAGAACAGCGATGCCTCGGTCAGCCTCACAAACTCATGAGCCGTGAGGGCACAAATCTGTTTGCAAAGGCTTCAGTGATTTGACAACCTATTGCTGAAGCGCTGATAAACGATCACATAAACAACCCAGAGAGACGGGGCTCCAACCCCCCCACCCGAGCTCCCTGCTTTCTTTACGCAGTTTGTTACATTCTTTTTAGAAATTATCTGAAACAATAGCAGAGACAAAGGGTTCACATAGTTACTTTTTTTTTTTTAAATTTAAAGCAGATTATATCATAATTTCCTGATGTTCTAAAGTTTATTCTTTAAAACTGAAATGTTCTTGCAGGGTAATATAAACATTAACAGATAGAATCATCGAGTTTACTGGTTATATGAAGTACGTATTACATATATGACAACATCCAGCTTTACATGAACTTTGAAATGCAAGATGTCTTTTAATTACATGTTATTACAGTACTGTTTTAAAGGAATCTTTTGGTTATATGTAAACACTATAAATTAGCTGCTTAAAAAATAATCATGTAAGACAAGTATGGCATCGACATAGTTTAAAAAACAATAACTAGCCCTAAATCTGAATACTGTCAAGGTAGAACAGCAAAAGCAGGTATCAATCTAATGCTATGGAATAACATGCTGAAATTTTGACTTATTTGAAGAACCAGTGCCTCTTTGTGTTCCCTCCTCCTTTTGTTTTCATATTTTAAGATTTTCACCATCAGTGCCCTAAGGAATGGGCCAACTTGTACTATGTGTGACAGGATAATATATGCTATTTTGAGGGTTGCCATTCTAATATTAAGAGCAATCTAAATTAAGTCTCCTAAATATGTACTGGTTTAAATTAAAATCCTGAGGAATGATAATCTCTTTACTTGATGGTTTTAGTTAAGTGCAATTTGATGTATGCAGAATGCTGTTTCATTTAAGGTCATTCTTAGTAAGGCATATTAAAAATAAATATAAAAGTGACAACGTAATATTTAGTTTCTTGCTACAAAATCTTAGGCAAAAAATATTTTTGCATGTAGTAATGGACTTTATCCATTTGCTGGCTTACAGGAGTTAAAATTTGTGCATTAAGCTTAACTGCCCTTGTCAGAACGTGCCACTGTGCTATAGTAGTGGTCCAAAGCTACATGCTAAAGATTTTGTTTCCATGCTCGAACATAGCTTGCACGAACTGCTTGAAGACTCTGTCCATGTAAGTGCACTTCCTTGGCCATATTCCTTCCAGAAAACCAATATGGCCTCCACATGAAGTCAGGACCAAAGCAACGTTGGCATTTTGTTTGGCAGTTTCTACTGGTATAGCTAAAAAAGGGGGGGAAAAAAGTTTTTTAATTCCTTATCGTTCTATGAAATGCCACTCACTGAATAATTTCTCTTAAATGTTTCTCATATTATGTATGAATAAATATGCACAACATTAACATATGCTTAAATGTACCACAGGACGTAGAACCATAGCTGTATGAAAATCCAGTTCTCTCTTCATCATTAACTCGCTTTATCTGTGTGATTTTTCTGGTTGCTGTAAACATTTCAGCAATGACGGGGCGTCATCTTTCTTTCAGCCCCAGTGATGAACAGCACCCATGTTAATGAGTACTTATGATTTGGTATAAATAGTGAAAGTGAAAGGGCAATCAAGCCTGTAGTTTTTAACCTGTGTTGCAATATTCAACTTTGGAAAAGCCAGGAACTGTGACCTTAATTGTGAATCCCCGTCTTTCTGTAGGAAACACAAAATCTTTCATGTCACGGTAAGATTTTGTCTGTAAGATACCCTACCAGGTAATATTGAAGATTATCCTGGGTTATTATCATTATTATATCTGATTTGCCATACATTTACACCTGCACATTTAGACCACACTATGCAAACACTCTTGCCCTGAGGAGCTCATAATCTAAATACGCGTGGTAAACAGAAAAGGGAAAGGGCAAAGAACTGCACAAGGACCCAGAAAGCTGCTCTGTGTCACCTAGGTTAGTGGTTCTCTCCTGAATAGTGACTGCTAGAAAATTGTTTAATTTGGAATGCGTATTATTAGATCAGATACTACAAGGATTTTCCTTCTGGTGGGTTAGTGTTCAGCTGGATCAGCTCCCTGATCTGGTTCCCCATGTTAATGCCAATGTAGGAATGGCGGCAGGCACAGTCAGATGAGGACTGTGGTGAAGTGGCCCTTGCAGTGGCGGCCTACAATTAGCTTAAAGTCGTCAGTGAACTACACCTGAGACACGTGCTGATCTTGAAATGCACAGAAAGGGAGACTTCAGTGCATCTTAATTGGAATATGCACAGATGTGTGGCTTAATCTGTGCTATCGCCTGGGCACTTCCCTTTGTGAAAGAAAATAAAAGTCAGTTAGCGCAGCCGGGCATGCGAATGGCATTCCAGTGTGATGTGGTGAGACTATGATGGGATGACACCATCATTCGAACTGGTTGATACAACAGTGGACCTTCATGAAGCTGTGGTGTTTGCACTCTTGATATAAAAATTAAGTTATTTAAGCAACTTCCTCTGGAGTTTTAAGTATGCTAAATATACTCCTGAACAAGCAGAAATCCCAATACATTTCAGTGTGCTTTATGAAGTTCCATTTTTTAGAGAATAATTTTCCCATTCATAGAAGGGGAAAAAAAAATTCATACAGATTTTTTGATTATTCAGAATTGACAGAAAAAAACAACAACAAAAGAAGACATGCTTTGTCCAAACCGAAAGGAGTAGTAGCAATTTCACTGTATTGTCTAAAAAAGGTTATGATTCCACAAGAAAATACATCTCATTTTAGGTCATACACTGCTAAAGTAAAAATGCCTTGGTACTACAACACAAATCAGTGAGTCATTTGCAGGATTTCTATTGCTGCCTCATTCATTTTAAAATATTTTTGAAGAGAGATTTTTAATCAGGTTCGCTTTTTGGGTGGTCCAGTTGTCCACACCCCTTTCTGACTGAACTTCCTTCAGAGACACCCCCCGCTCACTCCTTTTTCCAGGAGTCTGCTTTCCTTTACCCTTTTATACATTTGCTATTTCAAAGGTCATTATCCCCGAATAGTCATTATCCCTGCCTGCCACTACCTTCTTTATAGGTGAGTTCCTGACTTTCATTTTTTGTGAGACCCCACCTGGAGTACTGTGTCCAGCTCTGCAGTCCTCGGCACGAGAAGGACATGGACCTGTTGGAGTGGGTCCAGAGGAGGGCCACGAGAATGATCAGAGGGCTGGAGCACCTCTCCTGTGAGGACAGGCTGAGAGAGTTGGGGATGTTCAGCCTGGAGAAGAGAAGGCTCCGGGGAGACCTTAGAGCAGCCTTCCAGTACCTGAAGGGGGCCTACAGGAAAGATGGGGAGGGACTCTTTATCAGGGAGTGTAGTGATAGGGTGAGGGGTAACGGTTTTAAACTGAAAAAGGAGTGATTTAGATTAGATATCAGGAAGAAATTTTTTACTATGAGGGTGGTGAGTCACTGGAACAGATTGCCCAGGGAAGCTGTGGCTGCCCCATCCCTGGAAGTGTTCAAGGCCAGGCTGGATGGGGCTTTGAGCAGCCTGGTCTAGTGGGAGGTGTCCCTGCCCATGGCAGGGGGCTTGGAACTAGGTGATCTTTAAGGTCCCTTCCAACCCAAACCATTCTATGATTTGGATGCTGACATACTCATTGCTGTGTACTTCAGATGCTGATTTGCCTACGTTTTCAACAATGAGTAACAGCACAGCACCCGTCCCTTAGCTAAAGAAGGACCCCCAGACAGAGCACATCACTCAAGATCTTGAATACAGTGACTGCGGTGAAGAGATGCACAACTTAAAATAGATCAGGGCAGAAGCACCGGACCTGCAGAGTCAGGGGAGCAGTCTGTCCCTCAGAGGCCCTTACTAACAGTGCCTGGAACGACATGCTCTGTTCCACTCCACGGCCTCAGCACGGATGCTAAACCGACTGTATCCATAGAAGGGTTAGCGTCTTTTATGGATGTTGTGTTACAAGGTTCCTGCCCATAACATAAGGTACTTGATTGTGCCTTGAATGGAGCACAGACTGAGCTCCAGAGAGCAATGGGGATTCTCTCGCAAAGTACATGAGATTCTTTGCTACTCAGTGCCATTCATTTCTTTCACTCTTTTCCTCCTTTTGAAGTTGCATGCATCTAAGTAGTTTACAGATTCGAGCATTTAGTAAGTGATTTTGATTCTTTACTAGGTGTAAGAAACCATGCTTCTCACTGTCTCTGCAAGAAGTCCTTGACTTTTCCTTTGTTCACCTGGAAAACTGAAAATATGATATGCAGTACCTGGGCTTTTCAAAGCAATACTGGGGCAAGATGAAAAAGAAAAGTCAATGAAATAAAAGCCTTGACAGGGAAATAGCACAGGCTGAAAACAAGACATGCAGAAAACAATGCGTTATTTCTTGCAAACTAACACACGCATCATTTCCAGACTCCAGACTCAGCACACGCTCATCTGGAGTTTTGCCTGAGTGAATCTGCCCAGCAATCTCTGATCTGCCTCCCTTGGATTCTGTGGATGAACACATTACCGTGTACAAAGACAGTGGCTACGATTCATGTCAGCTTCTGCTGGCTGCATGGGAATTTGCCCACTTATCCGTACCAAGCCATCTGCTCCTCTTCCCTCTAGTAGCGCATGGGCCACGTTAAACAGAATCCTGAGAGTGAAGCAGGGCTCAGACTCAAGCCTTAGTCCCCCATTCCTGCTTCAGGCAATGAATCACACTTTCCACAGCCATTCTGCAGCTGTGTCTCTTGTCACCGAGGGGACTAATGTGTAGGCTCATATGGAAGGGTATGGGGAGGAGCGTGTGAGGAGAGACAGACTTGATCTCCAAGAATCAGGGATAACATGAGAACTCCATCGATCCTAATGGATTCAGAATCAGCTGCATACCGGCCTGAACAAACCTCCTTACTAGCTAAGATTGTGCAAAAACTTGATGGTCATTCACTTTGTCAGACTAGTGTCAAAGAGTAGAGAGAAATATCCCTTCTTTTTATTGGGAAGAAATTTTTCACTATGAGGGTGGTGAGACACTGGAACAGGTTGCCCAGGGAAGTTGTGGACACCCCATCCCTGGAAGTGTTCAAGGCCAGGTTGGATGGGGCTTTGAGCAACCTGGTCCAGTGGGAGGTGTCCCTGCCCATGGCAGGGGGGTTGGAACTGGATGATCTTTAAGGTCCCTTCCAACTCTAACCATTCTATAACTCTATGATTCTTGCTGAGAAAGTGGTTTGCTGGGGGTGTGGAAGGGAGATGATAGTAAATGTCTCCTCTGCTCTGCCAACCCAGCTGGGGAAGCACTTACAGGCAAAGCTCACTGTGATCTCTGCATACCTGTCATTCAGAGGTTGACAGCGTAATGGTATCTCCCAAATCAGTTTGCTGGTTGTTAATTATTCATTCCCAAACTGATTGGCAATGCTGTAGTGGGTGCCATGTGCTGCCTGCCTCCAAACAGCTACAGCAGCTCTCTCCTGGAAGCCTACCAGCACTAGGATGCTGGTTATCTTCTGTGCCAGGTAAAGGTGCCAGACACACACAGGTCTTTACAAATGTCATCTTCCCCATCCTGAAGTTCTCCATGTTCTAACTAATGTGCGTTTACAGCAGAATTCTGCCACAGATCACCGCTGTTACCACAAGCTGCAGCATTGGGCTGAATATGCAGTCATTTGCTTCCATCTGCAGGGAGGATTTTTAGTAGGTGCCAAGCTTCAACCTGCTGTCACCTCTCTGCTCTTACCTCCCCTGTGGCGAACAGGAGAGCCTGCCCCTGGCATCCTCAGTCTTGGTACAGTTGGGTCACCGTTTGTGTGACTCCTCCCCAGCTGAGTTTCTTGCTCTGCAGCCTCTCAGGAGAGAACTGAAAATGTTGCGTTGCTCTCCAGTGCCAAAATGCAAATGATACTTGGCAGTGGCGTGGTACTTTTCTCCAGGCTGTTTCTAGGGACTGTTAGCCATCCACAAATAAACCCACAATGCAACAGAGCAAATTCTGCAATGTAAAGGGCAGATGAATGGAGCACTGGATGTGATGCACTCTAGGATATAGGATGGCATGCCAGAAGATACTACTATTAATTTTAGTCCACATGTAACCTCATACTTATGTTTCTACTGACCAGAACTGCTGTTTGATCCAGCAGGCACAGACTTCTTATTTGTGATCACAGAACCGCAGTGTAAATACATATCTGCAGAATTACCTTGTTCAAAATCAATTTGTTGTATGCTCTTTGCAAAAAGTATTTTTTTTATAAAGAACAATAGAAAAACATATATGTGAAGCAGCATTGCCTTAAATAAGTCACTGCTGTCAGACTTTCTGTTGCATTTTTTGTTTGATTTCTGCTTGTTCCTTAAACTCCTACCCTAATTTTTATCCATCTGGCCATTTCTTGGCCACTTTGTCTCTCCAGACAACTTCATTCAACTGTGCTGTTTACATAATAGGATGCAAAATAACATCTAAGAGCAATTACTCCAAGTTTGGTTTCAAAAGAATAGAAAAGGTTCAGAGAGTTCAATAATAAGTATAGCTGAGCTTCAGATGTGCGTTTATTTGGCACAGTGGATCAGGAGGGAGCTGGAATGGTACCTACCTTCGAGGGCAGGCTTTCAACTTGGGCACAACAGTCACCAGTGGCAATTAGCTAAGCATTAGTATAGTGAAATTTAAGTCAGATGCCTAATATGCTGCTTAAAGCCTCTGAGGAGAAAAATGCCACTTCAGACGAAAAGTTAAATGTGACACTGATAATGAATTCTATCATTCCATCTTCTTGCTTTATTTTTCACACTTACAAAATAAAAGGGCTTGACTTGGTTATATTACATATTTCCTGAAGCAATGGCTTGTTTAAATTGGTTATGGTGAGAGAAGTGTCATGCAATGAAGAAAGCGTTTGTTGTCATTACTTGCTATTATGCAATATGAGAACTGCATTCCAGAATTAAACTACAGATATGTCAGCTGCCAAGCTCTATGAACTTTAAACAGCAACATTGAGGAAGGATGGCAAGTGAATTGTTTCTTCCTAATACTGGACTGAGATTAAAGGGCACATTTTCACAATATATTAAAAAAAAATTGCTGGGAAGTACAAAGTGTACCAAAATGTTGTCTCCGTAATGAGTTTTCTAGGCCTGTTCCCCAGCTGTTGGAAACTACATCTGTCTACAACAGAGATGGGAGGTAGCTTAAAGGCTGGTAGGTATTACTGGGAATGATGAGGCATGAAATAAGCAGTCCCCAAAGTTAATAAAAGGCTGGGGTCTGGATGCGAAGAAATTTTGTGGCTTTGAATCCTTTATACAGTTGTGAGTGGAAACTGCCTCTGGTTGCCACAGGGTTACACATCTCCACACACTTTTAAGTTAGAAGAAACAAGACAGTTGCCTGAATAAAGTCACCTTCCAGAGGAACACCACCCCTTTGTGTTTGCTAACATGAAACAGCCCACAGAAATGTCAAGAGGACTGAACTCCGGTAACTGATGGCAGCAGCCATAATTTCTAGGCTGCTAATCAGGGTGCTTTGTGTCTCCTGACAGCACAACTTTTCACATTGAGGGCGCATAGTACAAACAATAAAGGACCAAAGGGTAGACACACATAAGAGAGTCATGTGTCATGCTATTGGCTGTATATCAGCATTGTCCTGGTGGCCCTTTCTAAGGTAAACTTGTCACTACAACGACAACAGTTTACAGCCAACAGCATTAACTCTACAAACAGGGAATTTATTATGAATGTCTAACCACCCAAACGTTTTCATGGAGAAAGGCTGGTTAGATTTTAAGAGAGGAAGGACAGTCATTACAACAGACTAATATTTCTTGTTTCAGAAGTGCTGGTGCTCTACCTCACACCCCTCTACACTGCAAGACTTCTAAGGCATTCTAACAATAGGTTTGATACTTAATCTTACACAGGAGACCATCCCTATCATCCGCTGTTCACCAACAGTTGTGTTTCTTTTAAAAAACAGCTTCAAAGGAGGAGAGATCTGCTACAGCTGTACTCCAGGGGACTCAATCTTTTGTCTAGTCAAACTAAGCAATCACAGAACTGTTGAGGCTGTAAGAGACCTCTTGAGATCGTGCGGTCCAACCCTGCTGCTCAAGCAGGGTTACCTAGAGCAGGCTGCCTAGGACTGCGTCCAGTCAGGTTTTGAGTATCTCCACAGATGGAGACCCCACAACCTCTCTATGCCAGTGTTTGACAAGTCTCACAGTAAAAAGTGTTTTCTTTTGTCCAGATTGAATTTCATGGGCTCTTGAAAGCTGGAGGTTATATTCTAAAATGAAGAGACAAGGGGATGGAGTATCTGCACTAGCTTTAATTTAGCTAATAAAGGTCCTAGTCCCAGTGATAATAGGCTGGAAAAGGTTAATGAATCCTCCAGGGACAGAGGCACACTGTCTGGTTCACTGCTGTTGTTACTTGTGCTAAAGAGCTATCTTATTCTTGCACAGTTACTACTTCATTTTAGAACAGAAACCACAAACTGAGCCAGAGCTAAACATAGATCTGAAGCCATTGTTCCCTCTCAAAGATACTTAATGGCAGAAACACAGCGCAGCAGATCACCCACCTTGCAGTACTATGGGAAAGTCATCCCCAGGGTCATAAGACCCATAAAAATTTATCTTCACTATCCAGATTTTATATTTGGACACAGATTTTAGGGTCCCAGCCCAATCCATTCTGGTTTCCAGGACATTGTATGTTTGTAACAGAAAAAGCAACTGGCCAATTTCAAGGAAAAAAAAAATCCCACAGAGGCTAGTATAGACAATGGGACTAACTCTGTCTCAAAAAGTACCTGAACCACAAATGTTAAAGATGGATGCAGCATTCTAGAAGAAAACTGCTGTGTTTGACCAGATATTACTATTTTTTTTAAGCCTCTGTTTTGGCCAATGTAAGGGATAGGTAGTTTGGCTAATCCAGAGTCACCATTTTTTCCCTCATATCAGGTGGCTGTCACCTCTTTATACTCTTCATGCATAGCATGGATGCTTTTTGTTCAAGAGGAGGAGAATCAGACTGTCTTTCTCTAGTGCACTCTACTGGAGCAGCCCTTTTCTCTTCACTTCACATTTGTCTCTAACAGGTCTTCAAACTATAAATAGTAACATCAGTGTGTGCATGTTTCTGTGTGTGTTGTACACCTGCGGACAGATCAACAGCACACACACACACAGAATCTCTTCCAATTCCTTCATTCTTCTGTTGCCTGTTCTAATCTGTTTGCCTACTCACTTTGGTTTCATGACTCATTCTACAAGAATCTCACTTGACTTGTGATGGCAGAAGAAAACTTCCTTGAAATAAATTAAGTGTATAAACTTCATATTTGCAGGTGTCAGGTTTCACTGCTGAAGACTGTCCTCTCAACCAGCTATTCATTATAGTCTTTTTGCTCTACGTTAGCTTTTGTTCTCCCTTTCTGCTCCTATAACCAATACACACACCACAGGGACACACGTATCTTTTTAAGACAGTTAGCAACAGGGTTTTGATCTTCAGATCAAAAGCAAAATGTTCATAATGATCATGTGTTTGGCAGAAAATAGGAAGAAAAAGGAAAATAGAGTTTTCAGCCTATCTGTTACTAGCTGATATTGCTGCTTCATCTTCTAGTTAGATTCTTATTAATTTCAACATGCGTCCTTCTAGGAGCTCACCTTGTCTATATCTCTTCCCTTACCCTAGCTTTTGGCCGACATGATAACTTACATTTTTTCTTACTTTTAATTTTCAGGCACTGGAAGGTGGCACTGAGATCAACAGCTGAGGATTTCAAATCATCTGAAACAGAAGCAACTCAGACATTCTTTGTAGGGACTGGATTGAAAAATGGCGATAAAAAAATACTTGTTTTCACTTTCATTGAACTCTGAATGTCTACAGTCCTGACATCTGAATCTGAGTTCCTCATTATAGGGTCTCTTCATACTTGATGAATAGAAATGGGTGCTTCTGAGAGGGCAATACATCTAGTGTCTTCCTTACACTGAGATAACTCACACCCTAAATGTGCATATTTCTTTCTTTTGACTGTAAAGAGTCTACTAATGGCTAATGATTGCCACCCCATGGGCTTCTGCGTTCTGTACTAATCGAGTCTCTCCATCATCAGCTGTTTTATATGTGTCTTACGCTGTAAATAAATTGCAAGACAGATCCATCCCTGGACGTTTTGATCCTATGTACAAGTAACATTTACATACACCTCCACACATAGCTCTGAGTTCATTCTCAGACCTATGTAGTTTGTCTTAATAATTGCATATACAGATAAGTGTATTTTAAAAATCCTAAACTTACCATGACCTGGTGAGAAAACATCATCCACAGAGTTTAGACATAACACTGGAATTCCTACTGACTTCAGCTTGCGACATGGGCTAGCATCTTCATAGTAATCATCAATTGTACGGTAGCCAAACATGACTGAAGTGAACTGTTTATCAAATTCTCTAACAGTTCTAGCCTGAAGTACAGAATTCAAATAGGGAACTATGTCAGCATTTGGAAAACAGCATCCAGCTAAAGCAGAAGTAACATTTTCACATACCTTCATCACAAGATCCATATCAAATAATTTCTCCAACATTTGTCGATGCCTAAAAGGAGAGAGAGAGAAAAATCGGAGGGCTTGTTTTTTGTTATATAAACAGATGTAGAACTCCTCTGCTTTACAAATACATTTATAAAAATAACTCTCTAACAAGAACATGCTTGGTTTTAATTTTCTGTCATATTAAAAACCTCTCTGGAATCTAAAAGCAGAAGAATTGTTCATTCATATGCAGACACATCCATCAACATAGTAAACATCTGTGTAAGCCATGAGAAAGATTCCAAAGATAAGAGAACTAAATATTTGGGAATACAAAATATACCCTAATTTTATAAAGCAAAGGATGGACTAGTCCTTCCCATGCTTTTGCAGTCAATGCCAACTTAAAAGAATTAGTACATATACATATATATATACCCCAAGTCAATATGCACATGTCTAAAAAATTAAAAAATCCATTCACTTCATCCATAAATACAGAAGTACATTGGTCTTGTGCTGAGTCCCTTGAGGAGCAGAGAAATTGTCACATTGATGACAATCTGTCTTGCAAAGATCATTTTGATTTCAAAACTTGCAGAATAATATACACACAGAACAGCTATGTGAAGTATTGTTAGAGCATTAATTTTGCCAATATTATTATACCTGCTGTAGATCTCATGCTAACATCCTTCCACCTTGCTAAATAGTTCAGAAGGCAACTCACCTGCTGATAGAGGATTGTAGACAAGTAGTCAAGTAATAGTTGAAAAGAAGCCAGTTTAGTGGCTTCTCCAGAGATTCTACAGATTCAAAAACATTCCAACCCGCAGAGAAAATTGCAGCTGCCATTAAAGGAGTGTCTCTGCCAGTTTTGCCCAGGTAATTTAAAAGAAGCATGCTACAAACAGAAATGAAAAACAGAAACATATATACTATCAAATTGTTTGCTTCAGTTTAAAGCAAATATAACAATCAGCCCCTTTTTTGCCTGTTTCTCAATAGTTTCTTGTATCAGCCCTACAGTTGTGCCTAATATTTCTAAAAGGCAGTCAATGTAATCAACATATGACTCACGAAGTTTGCGTTCTCTCTCTACTGTTAGAGAGGAACTGAGTGCACTGTGTAGGATGTGGGTAGGAGTGCATTTAGAAATAAATAGAGATGTACTAGTCTTATTTATATCACTAAAAGGGAGGAAAAGGTCCAATAAATGTATCTTACTTGTGGAACAGGTATTCACAAATTGTTAGTAAGTTTTACCGTTTTACAAGCTCTTGGTCTTCCTGATCTGATAAGTCTGATCAGTGTCCCTGACAAATGCAAGCTGCCCCTGGCACGCCTGCCTCACTACGAAGCTCTTTTGAGTTGAAGGTAATGCCTTTACCTCACCTCACACATATGAGAGAACACAGCTGTTCTTTAACACAAAGTATGTAAAGAATTAAGTGTTGGATAATGAATAAAACTAGCAAAACAAAATTATGAGCCAAATAAATGGCTTAAGTCTTGCCTTTCTGACCAATTGCAACTTACAGTCTCTACTGCCGATGCATAGTTGAAAAAAGCGGAGAGTTCATTAGTACCTGACTCTTCAAATGTAGAAAAATTAAAATTGCAGGAAGAGAGTAAAAGAAAAATACTAACAGAAAGTCGTAAGTCTTATTTTACTGCCTGAGGCCTCGAAGTTTACAACCGGCATTTTAATACCAATTCTTTGACTCAAAGCATTGTATGTTCTACAACTTAATATAGCTTCCTTTAGCAGCCTTTAGCAAGGACATCATGAACCAGCCTGCCATCACAGAGACTTATCCCTGTGCACTACCTACCAGATCATAGGACAGCAGAGCAAAAGGGAAAACAGTCTTTGGTATTACCAAAGACTTGCCAGTTGGTGGGAACCAGCAGGAAAAGAACAGCAAACAGCACCTGTGAGTGGGCTCCTGCCATCAGCTCACACAGTTACACCCAGTGACAAAAGTCACCTGTGGCACTTACAGGAGTTAGGTGGCATTTGTTCCCTCTCACGCACAGAAGCGAAGGAGCTTGTGAGTCGCCAGTCTATGTGATGTAAGAACACTGAGCCATAAAATAATTAAAAAAGTTGCAGTAGTACAATAAGTCACTTCTCTAACAGAATTCACAGAATATACGTGGTAGAGAGAAGGTTTAGGAATCTTTATGTTAGAAAACAAAGTTCCTTCCAAAATAATACATACTGAAGATCAGTAAAACAAGTGGGCTTTTGTTTACATTTACACCGTTGTGAAGTGAGTGTTTATTTTTCTTCTTAACTGGGCAAATGTGTCCTATATAGATTAACTGGCTCTTCAGAAAATTTTGAAAAGAGATAGATAATAAAAACTATTGTAAGATCAAGACGAGTAGATGTTTTTCACAATATGCCTCCGGTCAGGTCTCTGCTCCTGCTTAACTTTAAACATGCGAGTGGTCCAATTAATTTTGAAACATGGAAACAGTCCCCATGTGGATCATTAGAGACTCTTCCAGTTTTCTGTACAATAAAGCATATGTTTTCTCTTTTGTGGTTCAGGACTGTAAAAACATATTTGAAGTGGAAGGTGGAACATCTTGCCTAAAATTGCCTAGTGGTGGTGGCGAAGTAAAAGCCAGGAATACAACACAAGTTCCCTGTGCCATACTAACAGACTTCACACTAACTTCAACACTATTTAGGATACCATAACTAGGTTAAGCCAAGGACAGAAATGACACTAAGGGCCGAACTGGTCTTTTGCATCAGGTGCAAAACAGCTTGCTTCTACTGCACCTTCAGCCCTGAAAACCTGGTTCTTCACCTACTACACCTCAGCCCTCTTAGTTCCAGTGTAATGGCGTATCACACATTAAGTTACCGACAAAGAACTACTGTGCTTTAAATCTTTAGCTCATCATTGAAACAAGTCTCTACAGCAGATGCTTCTTTGGCTTTCACCATTTCCAGTGAAACATGGTTTTGCAATACATCATGTTATTTCACATTTTGCATGCAAAAGAGTCTGAGCTGGGGAGAGATAGCACGCCAAGTGAGCTAAGAGCCAACCGGCTTGCTAACCTTGCGAAGAAGAGTTCTAAACTAGGTTTGTCAGGGCATGGAGTACAAAGTCTGATGAGAAGCAAAGGCCTAGCAGGCCCTGATGAAGCTCCCAAGGGACAGCATAATGGGGGAGGCTCTCACACTTTCCTGAGAAAGCAGCATGACTATGGCCCATCTCACGTGCCGGTACATGCGCGAACACACAGCATGGGAAAAAACAGGAGGAATTAGAAGTCTGTGTGTAATCACAGAACAAGTTTATTGGATCACAGAGACATGGAGGACTCACAGGCAGACAAGACTATACCGTGATGGATGAAAACAGACTCTTTGTGAAGGATTGTCCTTGAAGGCAAAAAGGAGGGTTTGCACCTTAGACAAAGATGCCATTTAAATGCACAGAACTTTTCCCTGGTGCAGGTTAGAGGCTAATTCAGAGCTAATAGGTCAAAATCAGATAGGAGGCTAACAAAGGGGATATCATGGTGGGTGTCTGCTATGGACACCTGATCAAGAGGAGGAATTAGAGAGCCCAAATCTTTAGGCAGCTAAAAGAAGCATCATAATCACCAGGCAGAGGGAACTGTAACCATCCCAGCATCAGCTGGAACAACAACACAGCAAGGAACAAGCAGATGAGATTTCTGGAGAGTACTGAGGACAATCTTTTGATACATGATCAATGACCCAAATAGCGGCAATGTTCTATGGATCTGCTACTCACATGTAAGCAAGAACCCATCAGGTATGGGAAGGTGCAGAATGGTCTTGGCCACTGAGATAATTTGATGGTGGATTTATAAGATCAAAAGTGAGTGGGGAAGGTAAGCAGCAGAATTACAACACTGGACTTGAAGAGAATTGGTTTTAATTTGGTCAGGAATCTGGTTGGCAGGATTCCCTGTGAGATGGCCCTGATGGGCAAAGTGGCCTAGGAGAACTGATCTTAAGGATAACTGAACATAAAGCACAAGTATGGTACATTCTGATGTGCAAGAAGTTGAGCAAGAGTGGCAGAAGACCACACGGAGGAACCAAAAACTCATGACTGAGCTCAAGAAGGAAGTCTCCTGAAGGTGGGAGTGGGCCGCCTGGGAGAAACAGTCATTGCCCAAGCATGCAGGATGCAGTTAGGAAAACTAAAGTTCAGCTGGAGTTGGAACTAGCAAGGGATATGCAGGACAACAAGAAAAAGGCTTCTGCAATAAGAAAGGCTTCTGTAAGTATGTTGATGCAAAGAAAGGCTCAGATCAAACATCCACTCCTTTCCCCTCATCAGTGAAGCCAGTCATCTCATCACAGAAGGCAACCAGATCGCTCAGGCATGCTTTGTCCTTGGTGAATCCAGTCACCTTCCTATCCTTCATATGCTTGGAAATGGCTTCCAGAGGATTTTTCCAAAGAATTGAGGTTAGGCTGACCAGCCATTATTCTCTCCTGGGACCACTATTCAACAGAGCAAGGAACCTAGTGACAAAAGATTTGTAAAAGGCCAAGGCTACTTGTCCTCCTTGTCTTTACTGCTGAGGTCTGTTCTCAGGCCTCCTAGGTCCCTGTGCCTAGTGGCAAAGTATCAGAGAACGAAGTATTACTTGTGACTGAGGAAGATCAAGTTAGACCCCAGTTATGCAAACTGGACATAGACGTGTCAATGGAACCAGGTGAAGTGCACCAAAGCTCCAGACGGAGGCAGCCAATGTCATTATGAGACTGTTCTCTTTGACTTTTCAAAGATTGCAGCAACTGTGGGATATTCCTGATCCCTGGAAAAAAAAAAGGCACCTATCTACAAGAATGCAAGGAGGAGGAAATACAGGCTGGTAAGGCTAAACTCAGCGCTTTGGTAATATCCTCTGGAAGCCATTTCCAAGCATGTAAAGGTAAAGAAGGTGATGGATAACAGCCAGCATGGATTTACCAAGAGCAAAGCAATACTGAGCAACCCGATTGCCTTCTGTGATGAGCTGACTGCCTTTGTTGATTAGGGAAAAGGAGTGGATGTTGCTTATTTTGACTTTAGCAAGGCTTTTGACAGTCTTCCATGGTCTCCATGTAGCCAACTTGGAGGGCCATGTTTTGAATAGGTGACCTGCAACGTGAGTCAGCCTAGACCATTAGGCTCAGAGAAGTTGTAATCAGGAACTTGAAGTCCAACTGGAGTGGTTGGACCAGATACTAGTAGCATTCCTCAGGGGTCAATACTGGGGCCAATACTGTGTAATGTCTTCATTAACTGGATGATGAAATGGAACACACCCTTAGTAAGCTTGTAGGTCAAATTGTGGGGAGTGGCTGGTGAAATGGAAGACAGGGCTGCCATTCTGAGGGACCTCAGCAGGAGAAATGGGCTGGCAGAAACCTCATGAAGTTCAACAAAGCCAAACGCAAAATCCTGCATGCAGGACAGATTAACGACTGGATAGGGAGCAGCTGAAAAAGACCTGGGCAAATAGTACGTGACTCAGCAATGCACCCTTGCAGCAATGAAGATGAATAAGGACATACTGTGCTTTGTTAGTAAGAGCAAAACAAGCAGGTCTAGGGAAATTATTATTTCCCTGTATTTGGCACTTATGAGATTGTATCTGGAGCACTGTGCCCAATTTTAGGCTTCCCAGCAAGATAAACACTGACATACTGGAGAGATTCAAGTCTTCATAATGAAGACACTGGGAAAATCCCAGCAACATGAATGGAAAAAGACTGTCCTGATTTAAAAGTCTTTCAAATTAATTATTTCTGTGATTATCAATAATTACATTGCTCGAACAAATCTGTATTTATCCCAAAGCTCCTACATGTTGTTAGTAGATTAATGTCAATATACAGGGCTATATCTGCTCACCCTCCATAAAATTTATCAGAAAGAAGGGAAGTCTCAGGAAGTTACCCCCATGTCTGCAGTGTTTCTAATGGAAGTTCTCCTCTCCTACAATTTTCCTTAAAGAGGCTGTCTGAACATTTCTCCTAGCTTCTAGCAGTGATTTTTCTAAGTAACTGTGCTATCATTGTCTGTTCTAGCTGTGCTTTCTGGAGAGAAGCCAGGACATGGCAAGTCTTAATACCACATGCTATATCAGCCCGTACTGGTTTCAACAACAATACTACTTCTTGCTTCTGAACCAGACAGAGCAAATACCCACAGCTCTTCCAGCTTAACCTACCCACACACTGCAGAACCCAAATAGATTGAAGATAAATCTTGTCATTTCCAGAGGTTGCTAAGAGACATGGTATGTTAGCTCGAGTTCCTATTTTTTATCCCTCTGTTACAAAGACAGCCTCCATAGTTTCCAAAGATTGTGTTGCCCACCTGTTTGGCTGTCAATCTGTCTGCCAGTGTTTCCTGTCTTGCTCCACCCCTCTCAACTTTTGAATGTTGGCCAATTTCAACTTTCCCTGACACAGAGCTAAAAGCCTCAAAAGATACAAAATTTCTAAAAGTCTTCTGAATGTTGACTGTTGGAGACAGACCCAAGTTGGCTGCAGTTCAGTAAGTAATGCAAGTATTGCAGAGTAATAATTTACCATCAGGCTACAACAGTCTTATTTTACGATCGTTTTAAGCAGAGACTTCTGCTCCGTAAGTCCTTACCCTCCCATAGAGACACCGGCTGCCATGAATGGAGCTGAGGGGTGCAGGCTGTGTACGTGATGAATAACGGCCTCTAAATCCTCCGTGTTAGCTGCACAGTAAGTCCTTGGTGTCTGTAAGGAGTCAAAGGGAACAACGCCACCCTAAGCTTTTGTATTATCCTTTGAGGACAAAGCGAACTGTTGAACAGTGGATCATTTATATAACAAGATAAATTTAGCATTTATCGTGAAACTGCGCTAAATGGCAAATATAAACCCAGAGCATTTCACGAGGAGGTGGAGGAGGGAGCTATACTTGTTATCATTACAAAATAAAACAGGTGACAAATATCTTCAGTATCTGCAACCTCCAGGCCACTAGACGAAATCTGAACACAGAGCAACGAGCTAAACTAGATAGAATTAGATCAGAACTAGATAGGCATTGATATTTTTAAACTACCCTGAGGAAATGGAAACATCATAAAAGCTGCAATTTACAGAAAAGGAAATTATAATGACAATTTTACCATCTTCATCCACATTCAAATGCAAACGAAAATATTAGATTTCAAATTCTGACAGTTAGCATTTGAAAAGTAGCCAATATTTAGATTCTACATACAATACAAGCAAATAAATAAAAAAATTCACCAGTGCCATTTACCTGATTTACTAAAATATTCTATTAACTAAAGAAATGAAACACATATATTATCTCTACTCTATCTAGCATCAGCATCTCTTCAAATGTTGAATTAAGACTTGGAATGACTTCCACTGGCATCACTGAGATTTGGGTAACCCCTTCCCTGCTGTTGCAGGATAAGCACAGCTTTTGAGCCCCGCCTGCACAGACAACTGCTACAGGCCACAATCTGGGGTACTGTCTGGAGCAATACAAGGGAGAGAAGTCCTTTTAGGTACATAAAAGAAGTTTTTTTCTAATGGTGTTCTCTAGATTTCATCTACAGCAAAAGAGAGCTTTTAACTATAGAGCTGCTACTAATGTGTTAGTGACCTTGACTTAACTATAGGTAGTGGCTGACCTGCAAAAATCCAGTATAAACATTAAAACTAAATATAAAAATACTTAATTATGAGTTAATTGAACTTATTTGTTGCCGGAAGCAACAGTGTATTTTAAGTTGGTTTTTTTTTAAATTGCTTTCAGTTGAACAGCCTGGATATTTGTGGGCAATTTTTACAAGTTTAATTAGATGAAACTAATTACTTAAAATACATTTAACAAGAATATTGAAATGTTGAAGTCAAAGATTAAAAAAAAGGAAAGAAAAGCTAAATCTGGATAATTAAAACAGAAGACTTTTTTCATTTCCATTTATGTTGCATTTCCAGTTCTCATCCACATGAATCACTCTTCACTGTTTTACACTCTATTAATGATAAACAGCGTGAATGTGTTTTATTTTAATTAAATTGTGAAGTTTACAAGGAAAAATAAATTATTTTTGGTAACTAGGGTCTAATGCATTCTAAGTTAAAGTGTATTTGATTAAAAGTTTATAAAACTAGAGAGATATATTGCATTTTCATTTCAGTTAATTCCTGACACTTTAATGTCTATCTACTCATTTTATGAAGATATTTTAAAACACCATCTTAGCTCACATTGTCTGTGGTCAATTTAATATTTGATTATTCCATAACAATAATTCACAGTATCTTTCTATAACAAACGATAATGGCATTTAAAAACTGATTCTTTAAATAGCTAATGTTTGTTGTAAATTTGAATCTATCTTTAAAGAGAGTAGAAAAAGAAAGACTTGCATGACTCATTTCTACTGTGGTGCTCCACTATGCTTCAAGCTCATTAACTAGGGATTTTATATTAAAATGTAGAAACCCCTTTGCAGAAAATGTGATAATTTCAGCTGGTTTGCTTCACAGTAAGATCTTATAAAGCTTAAAGATGTAAATCCGATTACAGTAAAATACACACAATGCATCCAAACAAGAGATCTTTTCTCTTAACGATTCAGAAATTCATCAATAAGGACTTTGTGTGTCACAAAACTGCTTTGTAGATCCATCTCCAAAAGTATGCAGAGAACTACTCTTAACATGGCAATATTTGCGTTGAAATGCTTTATCTGATTATGGGAAAATATTCTGAGCTTTTTAAAGTTTGAAACCAGGGGATTAAAAAATACAAAACAATACCGAGTATTATGCACATTCATTCCAGCTGCAGAACTGTCAACAAAACACATATGAAAAAACAAAGCTTATTCAGCAATATTTCACCATGCCTTGTCCCTAGCTGCAGAAAACGTTTATAGCTTCAAAACTTTGTCATTTGGGGAATTGCTAGTCATTTCTAAGCAAATATGATATGTCTGTCCCAAAGACAAATAATGTCTTTTGCAGCTGAGCTCATGTCATAATTGCTGAGAAAAACACACATTTAACCTTTATGGATATATACATGGATATATCCATATAAATCTGGTTCATTAATTCAATAACACGTAATGTGGATCAATTTTAACGGCACAACTTCTTAACCATATCAAAATCTATTTCATACTCATATTGGCAACTGGGAAAGTAATTACAATTGCTTATATTTGGATTTGTATATTAAAACAATGGGAGGAAATTGCACTGATTGAACAGAACTTCTTGGATGCAAGCATTTTACATACTGTAGTATTTTTGGAAAGAAAAGTATAAGGATTGTTCATTTTACTGTTACAGATATTAACAATTTAAATTATTTCTTAAAATGAAATATTCACAAAAATTGTGTGTTGACCAGTTGGCCTCTTTGAGTTTTAAAATTAAAGGTGAATATTGGCACACGATTGATATATAAGATTCTCTTCTCTGCATTTTCAACATATTCTGTGAGTTTCTCTCATTTAAATCCAGCCGTACAAATAGACACGAATGATCCCATACATACTGCTTATATGTGAGATGTTTATCTTAAAAGTCATCCTTACCAAAAGATCCTCACCAGCAATTCCCCGATTGTTAAAAACCACGCATCTAAAAATTGAGAAAGTGAATTCAATTATACACATTGTTCATTCAACTAAAAAAGATAACTTAAAAACACAACAAAAATGAAAATACATAAAGAAAAACGAGCCAGTTCTATGAATAAGTTCAGCATATAAATATTTACAGTCCTACAGATCCTAAAGCCTGAACTGCGTGGAAAAACCTTTAAACCAAAATGGAGTTCACTGAAGTCAGTGGGACTCTATATGAGCTCTGTGATTTGCCAGTCGAGGTCAGATTGCAGGATGAGAGCCACAGGGGTTACCTGAAGATGGTACGGGCATTTTGTTCTGCCTGCACTCTGAGCTGGACAAACACGAGCCGTAAGCTCTGCCCGTGCAGGGCTGAGCCTAAAGCAGTGCTCTGACAGAGAACACCAGGCATCTATGTATAGACATCCTCCAAAGCTACATAATTTTATTAAATAGCCAAGAGAAATGAGCCAAATCAAAATTATAATGACAGCTGCATCTACGTTTTGAGCAGGGCCCTGGGGATGGGGATTTTTTATGGTCTGGTATAGCACAACCTTCTGTTCTCTCTATGCTGGTAGGAGTCACTGAATTTTCTAGCACTATTACCTTGATTTAAGGATCTATGCTTTCTTAATAAATCTTACTTTTCTATTAATCTTCTACCGTCTCACTGTAATAATTTTGTTAAATAAAATATACGTATTTTAGATGGCTTAAAGGCATGAAAAATTACTTATTTTGGTATTTCTCAAATGTTGCTGTTTAAGAACAAAATTATAGCAGTCTGTTGAAATATGACTTAAACCTCTCCTTTTTAATGCTATACCTTCTTTTCATAGGTGATCAAATGCAGATATTTATTTCAGGAATACTTAAAAAATTAATAGTAAGAAATTGCTTATTTGAGGCTTCCCTCCTCTGATATTTTTTACCGGTAAGTTTTAAAGTGATTTTTAAAGTACTTTGAACAGTTAAAGTGCTACTTTACTTTCATAATTTAGCAAAGCAGTTATCCAAACCTCCAAACAGAAGAGATAGCCAGACATGTAGGTAAAAGCTCATATACACATATTTGAAGAACTTATTATAGTCAGTACCAGAAGGAAATCTGCAAAGCCAAAATGTGATATTTCAAATACAGATCCTGGAACAGTGACAACTTATTTTAAAGCACAGCAGCAGCAGTATGATTACATAAAGGAATCTACTCATTGACTAATCCACTTATTTTACCCAACTCTGAGCAGAAGCCTTAACAACGAAACTAAATTAAGCAGTGACAATTAACAGGTGGCAAACCTCTTCCTTAACCACCACCAGTAAGAGCAGGCTGGCTCTCCTTTCTACACTCACAAGTTTTAGGCTGCTGAATCGAGCAATTTTGGCATTCAGAAGCTGACCTCCTCCGAGCCTGCTGCCAGCAACCCATCCACACCAAGTCTTCCTGGAGCTGAATACAAACCCCTTCTCTAGAAAGTGTAAAGGTAACACAAATACTGATATTACGATTTAAGAAGCAGCCGCAGAGGCCTGTGCAGACTTATCTTGCTTTCACTGCAATCTCTGGGGCATGTCTGTAGATACCAAAACTGCCCTTCCGAATGTACAGCCATTACAACATAATTTTGTTATTATTATTATTACTAATAATACTTTCTTACATAAACTAATGTCTTTACATCTCATTTGCCTTAAGAAGGCATCTTGCGCATACACATACTTATATTTGATCTTATTAGAAGCAGCGAAATACCAGCAATGAAATACAACAGCACCTATATCCCAGCGTTTCGCTTTGATGGATCATGTGAAGAATGTAGGATTCCTTGCTCGTTCCTGTCAGGCCAGGCAATAACAGGACAGTGGGTCTTGTGCTGGCGTCCGGATAATATAAGCTGTCATTATTATCAAACCAATCCAACGAAATCTGTCCTCCATCTGCTGTTTTAATGAGCTCACTGAAAGGCACATTTCAAGACAACACTGATTAGATTGAAAAATACAGGCATGCTATTAAGAGTGCTTACAGTGTACAAATTACCAGGTATGAATTCTGCATTTTTAATTATGTTTTAATAATCAAAGTGCCACATAACTAGGTATGTTTACATGTTTACCATTCAGAAAGAGCCACGCCTCCAGCTAACATGAGTTAGCACAGTCAGTTTGCGGAGCAATTCCCCATTTACGGTGAAGGAAGAGCTGGCCTTCCATGAATTGCTGTAGCTTGTAACTAATGTAATTTTTTGCACTGCCTTGTATTTTATATAAGCTTGTGTACTGTAGCTTTCCTTCGGATCATCTGAGAATCTTTCGATAGCCCAGTGGGCAATGTGTTAAACATCTATCACATTTTTTTCTCTTATTCCAAAGAAGGGGTGTGTATAATGGAAGGCACTTTGTTATGCTTTAAACACACAGAACATGGACACACACTACTATATCTTTCACCCTGTATCTCCACAAACTTTGCTAGAATGCACTCTCAAACCATATATCTTAAGAACGCAGCAAACGTGGTAATATTCCAAGAAGCTAAGCGTGCATTAACCAATGAAAACGTTTCAGTCTTTTTTTTTTTTAGAAACATAGAGCATCTTCCCTTTTCTCTGGCAATGAAGACGTTGTACGAGAGCTGGTATAGGAACTACCAAAATTTAAGCCTACCTTGCATTTGATTTTTCATTTGAAAGTCTTGATAGCACCTACTGCAGATTTTAAAGCTCATCAGCCTTGTTGGACTCATTAGCTCAGCTTTGCCCTTTTTCAGTAATGGGAAGTAGATGCAATGCTGGTGTGTACTGCCAACACAATCTCAAATGGTGCAAAATAAGCATTGCCCCATGGAACTATGTTTCTTCCCTCACAAACCTTGAAATAGAGAGTATACAAGAAAGGCTAGAAAAAGTGGACATGGCCATACCACTGAAATGTTTCCTAGTTACTAAAACTAAGGGAAGCTGCTAAATGCTAAATCTATTCTACCATGCAAACAGAGCTGAAACAACTTGTGCTGCATCCAGGTTCCGGCGCATAAAAGTACTTCTCCTTAGGTCTTGTGCCAAATGCCTCATTTGCCAGACTAAGTCTCATTTCTGTGTGAGAGAGATCAGCTGAGGACAAACAATAAATATGAGTTTTTTTCCTTCTTAGAATTCAGGCATCAAAGAACACAACATAAACCACACAGGTAAAAGTTACTTTGAAAATGCCAGAAGTTTTATATATTTGAAACAAGGCTGAATGTGGCCATGTTATGATTATGGTAAAACTTGTTGTTTCAACAGACAGATACAGTGATTCCATGACCTTTGCAAAATGAGGGCATTCAAACACCAGAATATTTGATATACCAGATGGGTGTGCTGCCATCCAGAGGGACCTCAACAGGCTGGAGAAATGGGTTGATAGGAATTTTGTGAAGTTCAACGAGGAGAAGTGCAAAGTCCTGCACCTGGGGAGGCCAAGCCCCATGCACCAGGACAGGCTGGGGGCTGACCAGCTTGAAAGCAGTTTGGCAGAAAAGGATGTGGGGGTCCTGGTGGACACCAAGTTGAACATAAGCCAGCAATGCACCCTTGCAGGGAAGAAGACCAACAGCCTCCTGGACTGCATCAGGAGGAGCACTGACAGCAGGTTGAGGGATGGGATCCTTCTCTACTCAGCACTGATGAGGTCACACCTGGAGTGCTGTGCCCAGCTCTGAGCTCCCAGTACAAGGGAGACATTGGACATACTGGAGAGAGTCCAGCAAAGGGTCATGAAGATAATGAAGGGACTGCACTCCTATGAGGAAAGGCTGAGAGAGCTGTGACTGCTCAGCTAGAGAACAAAAGGCTGAGGGGGGTCTTATCAATGTACATAAATACCTGAAGGGAGGGTGCAAAGAAGATGGAGCTAGGCTCTTGTCAGTGGTGCCCAGTGACAGGACCAGAGGCAATGGGCACTACCTGAAACACAGGAGGTTCCCTCTGAACATCAGGAAACACTTTTTCACTGTGAGGGTCACCGAGCACTGACACAGGCTGTCCAGGGAGGTTGTGGAGTCACCATCCTTAGGGGTATTCAAAAGCCGTCTGGACACAGTCTGGGGCAACTGGCTCTAGGTGGCCCTACTTGAACAGGGAGGCTGGACAAGGTGACCTCCTTTCTGACCTCAACCATTGTGTGATCCTGTGAACATATAACCACATTAATTCCTATATTGTCACCAGTATTTCAATGCTCCAAAAGTCTCAGAGATAAAATAGGGCCATTTGGGAACCTTGGCCTTTTAAACCTACTGTATATTGAATTGAGGATAGAGATGGTTCCAAGCCTAGGATGGAGTTGTAAAGGTAAAGCATAAAGCAAAAAAATCGGCACATGCTTGAGCAATGACAGTAGCTGTGACACAGTCAGAGTAAGGTGACCTCTGGCTACCGAATCAATCACTTTCCAGAAGAAAAGCACTTACTTCCTGTACTGTACTTGGGGTCTAGCGGTGATAAAGGGACGCAGGAGTGTCTGCACCCGGCCTTCCCAGCACCAAATCGTGGGATAGTAAGTTTCTGTCACAACAGGGCAATATTCCTCGAGAAAGCGGCAGAAACGGTCGTTGCTGGCCACCAGCTGGGGTTTCTAGGGAGAGAGACTAGAGTCAGGCAATGGGCATTCATATAAAACAAACTAACAAATAAATACATAAAGAAATTAAAATTTTTTAAAATCCTTTCCCAGTAAACTGATTTCTTTCATATAATCATATAATAATATAATCATATAATCATGGTAGAGAGATAAGTAAAACAAAATGAAATGCCAAAATGTCCACTGAAAAGTGAAACCCACTAAACATTATGGATTCCTTACCTGTTTCTAATAATATTCTGTTCTAGCTCTACTTTTAGCAGCATTGTACCTTCCACTGAAGAATCAAACTCACACTCTCTCCCAGTAGGGGAGAAAGATTTTACTGAATCAATTTTCTTGCACCGCGCAGAAATGATGCCTAATCCATGTACTTTGTGCACCTGCAGTACCTATTTTAACCTGGTAGGACACTCCTCCTCCCATCTCATACTACGGTACACAACTGCATTGGTTACTCATCTCTAATAATGCTCTGCGTACACAGATTTTTCTTACAGCTTCCATTTGTATACCAATTAACGTGGAAATCCCTGCATACCAAACATCTCACGTTTTAGCAACCGCGTTTCTTAAACTTCTCTTTTACACTGACTCTCCAACCCTCAAGCGTTAATAGGAGAATAATAGATGCTTTGAAGAAAACTGTTACACATACACAGTGGCAGCAGTACAGCCTCCTGACCCTTCGTTTTTCTCCTCTGACCAAAATCAAGTACCCTCTTCTGGCTGAAGAGGAAGGCTATGTTCTCAGCGGCTCTGGGAAGGTCTGTGGCAACACGCATGTCCCCAACAGCCCTAGATCTTTTGATATGCGTCTTTTCAGTTGATTAAGCATTCAACGAGGCGCTCTCACCACGGGGCCACTTTAGATCAGAGCAGGCTCACTGTACCCAAGTCATTTGCGAACGCCTAATTTATCTGTGAAACCACGGCTGACCTGAAGGTGTACAAGAGCGTCCTAGCCCCCAAAACCACTGCGATAGGCGGCTCTGCAGGCATTTACGATGGTACCGAAGGCAGACACAAGGGCAGCAAACTATTTTATCACCTGAGGTAAACCAAAGAGGTCGCGTATTTGTTGCGGGGGAGAGGGGGTGCTCCTGACCTCCCTTGCCAAACCATCGGCTCCCAGCCAAGCTCTCCCCCCGCTACCACGGCATTTTGGGGACGGAGCCCGAGGACGGAGCTCCTTCCCCTCCCAGGCCGGGCAGGACCCCGGGGGCGACGGAGCAAACGCCTCGGGGGTTCACCGACGGTCCCGGCGAGGCGCGGGGCGGGGTGCGTGTGTGCGCTGCGCGGTCCGGCCCGGCGGCGGAGACGGGCCTGTGCTGGGGTTGGGGGGCGAGAAGGGTTTCGGCTAGGCAGGACCCTGGGGAGGCTCCTCCAGAGGAAGGACGGGGAGGGGGTGTGAGGACGGGGAGGGGGTGTGAGGACGAGGCGGACGCAGCGCCCTGCTTCCCCCCCCGCCCCGCGGCCATTTCAGCTGCCTCCCCTAAGGGGGGGTTGGTGGAGGTGACCTTTGCGGCACGGTCCCCGCCGGGACGATGTCCCGTGTCCCCCCCTCCTCCCCCATGGCGGGACACCTGCGGATCCCTCCCGCCCCGCCGCCCTCCCGCTCACCTTGGCGATGCTGCTGAGGTAGTAGCAGGCGTAGGCGACGCCGAAGCCCAGCACCAGCGACAAGCCCACGCCGGAGCCGAAGAGCCCCACGCGGACCTGGCTCTCCAGGTAGAGGGAGAGCTCCCTGGTCAGCACCTGCCAGTCCATGGCACACACCGGGCAGGGCACAGCACCCCGGCTGCCGCGGCCGAGCCCACCCCGCCGCGGAGGGAGGAGGAGGAGGAGGTGGAGCCGCGGACCGCTCCGCGCTACAGCGCCGCCGGCGGCATGCCCGCACCGCCCCGCACCGCTCCCGCCTCGGCCGCCGAGGCCTGCGGGGCCGGCTCGGAGCGGGAAGGCGGGCTGCGGGCGGGCCGACCTCCTCCTGCAAGCGGGCCGCCGGGCCGGGCCGGGCCGCGGCGGCTACAGCCTCGCCCGCAGAGGAGGAAATCGCGGCCCTGGGCGGCAGCCCGGCCGGCCGCCGGCATGGCCCGCCTCACGGCAGGTGCCTTCCCGGGGCGCCTTCGGTGTCACCTCACCCCTGCGCTTTCCCTCAGGCAGGGCGTTGTGTGGTCAGGGGGGAGAGGGACCCGTCTAAAACCGTGAGGAGCCGCTGATGCGGGTGTGCGTAAACGCAGTCGCTCCCAGACAGGCAGCGTGTCCCCTTCCCAAGAGCTGTTGGACGTGTTGGAGCGAGTCCGGACGAGGGCCACGATCAGAGGGGCTGGAGCGCCTCACCTATGAGGACAGGCTGAGGGAGTTGGGGTTGTTCAGCCTGGAGAAGAGAAGGCTCCGGGGAGACCTTGTAGCCCCTTCCAGTACCTGAAAGGGACCTACAGGAAAGATGGGGAGGGACTCTTTATCAGGGAGAGTAGCAATAGGACGAGGGGTAATGGTTTTAAACTGAGAGGAGTGATCTAGATTAGATATTAGGAAGAAATTTTTTACTATGAGGGTGCTGAGACACTGGAAGAGGTTGCCCAGAGAAGTTGTAGATGCCCCATCCCTGGAAGTGTTCAAGGCCAGGCTGGATGGGGCTTTGAGCAACTTGGTCTAGTGGGAGGTGTCCCTGCCCATGGCAGGGGATATCTTTAAGGTCCCTCCCAGCCCAAACAATTCTATGATTCCCAAGCACTATTATTTGTACAGGACACAAGTCCTGTATCATACAGGAGGAAGAGGGAACACTGGGACTTCCAGATGCAGTGTTGGTTAATCAGCAATATCTGTCTAAATATCTTATGTGAGCCTGAAATGCGCAACTGCTTTTCCACTTCTCACTGCTGCTAAAAGGCACTAGTGAGGATCAGAGAGGAGTAGATGTATTCCCTAACTCCCCGGAGAGATTCTGCCTGCTCTCTTTTCAGCTGTATGGATTGTTATTGCATGGAGGCCCTCACGTGTTTGCTAACTCAGATGCTTCCCCCTTCAGCTTCAGAAAAAGACACACAGTGTCTGTGTCTGTTCCTTGGCAAAGCCTAGGAGTGCAGCTGATAACACAAGGATCCTGGAGCTGAGCATCTGCTATTTGAGATGCACCACAGGACACACAAGTACTTTCCTTCTCCCTATTTTATGCCTCAGCTCCGTGACCTGGTGAGAGAAGACAGACTTTACTTGGTGAGACTTCTTACATTATTGGTGTTTTCTTGCTATATCTAAATTCTAAAATGTAATTGAATTGGGAACCATAACTAAAAAAAAAAATAAAAAAAAAAAGTAAGAGCAGAAAATGAGATGTGGCCTATTTCAGTTGCTTCTCCTTACTCAAACAGATCTTACCAGGGAGACTCTGACATAAAGCATAATACTGAAAGGGACTTTAGCTTTCCTTGCTGTGGAGAAAAGTGCTACCATGTCCATACTGTGTGATCAAACACTCTCCTTTGGTGCAGCAACAGTGGATTCCAGTCCTGCTTTAACAACTATCGTGAAAACCCATTGTAAATTCTAAAGACTTTGCAATAAAACGGTTGTTTCTGATTGCATTGTTAATTTGGGATTTGGAAACGTCAAGCATGTTTTACCATTCAGTCTGACAAGCAGAAATCTTCTACTTACCACCTTCTTTTCTTCTCAAGTAAAAGCAGTTTGTACAATTTTAAGAACTTTTCATTACAGAATCAGAATGATAAAAGTATGTGAAGTAATTAATTGATATTGTATTAAGAAAGGTAAACTAGTAAGAGTGTACTGCAAAGTTGTGAAGAAATTTGAAAATACCCGTTCTTCCTATCCAGTCAGCTGTCCAAAGTTTCCAGAGACACTGGGGCAGAGCTACTGCAGCCGTTGAACAGAGTGTGGGAATTGGTAAGCAGAGGCTAGGAATGATCTGGGGTTTGTTTCTTTTCCCCGCAGCTGTTACAGAAAAAGGAAACGGAATCAGTGGAAAAACTATTGTCATCAACACTGCGCTTCCTCTGCTTCTGCTTGTGGACAACAGCCATACCCAGGTCTTGGTGCTGACTTGCTGGGAATGTACATTGTACAGCCCAGATAAAAGGATTTATCATGAAGGAACACTCCAGTGTGAGCAGCTGGAGTAGATAGCTTAGTTCTGAGAACATGTGGGCTTCATCAACAACGTGAACTTAGGAACCTTCGGAGACACTAATTTGGCTGAACTGAGGACTAGACTTTAGGATGCAGAGGAAACTGCTGCTTCTCAAGAAGGAAGCAGGTTGTTGCTTGCAGCAACAAGCCGCCTCCTGCCTTCAAGTCCTATGCCCATTAAGATGAAGAGCCCTCGAACCACCCAAAAACTAAAGGAAAGAAAAATCCCAAATGGCTGAGAAAGAAGAGGACACAGCATGTGTCCATGGGGCTAGAAGGCTTATAAATGCATATACATACGCTTGACCAAAAAGCAGAAGGCATGGCCATTGATGGTTAGAGAAACCCTTCTGAGGCACACAAAACCAGCAGTTTAATGACTCAATCAACTATCTAGAGAGACTGAATGCACGAAACAAGATCCGGACACAAAGGTTGATGAGGTTGGTCTGGTCTTTGACCGCTACCCTGTGTTGATTACTCACGGGAGTATTACTTATGGGAGTCAGGGACATATGACATGTCATAGGCAAACTGAAACAAATTACACATACGGAGAAGGGCTGAGGGGGTTTTGTTACTGTGTAAGCGTGTTGCTACACTGTCAATAGCAAAAATAACTTCCTTCTGTTTTAAGCAATCCCCATCAGATCCTCCAGTTCCAGTGCTGTTTGTTTGGGTTTTTTTTTAAACTCTTTAAAAGGTTATCCTTTGGCCTACAACACATTTTGCAGAGCTAAAAAAAGAAAAAGCTGTATTCTGCTCATATTACAGCCACTTCCAAGTGATTCAGTGATTGCAAATTGTGTGTGTGGGAAGAAAACAAGGTGGTCACTATGGTGTTTTGAACTCTTACCGCATTTTTTTTTTTTCAGAGGAAGACAGTCCAGCATTCCCAGAGAGACTTGCTATTTGCACTATGCTCTCTGCTGTCTAAGTGCTTCATAAAACAATTGCACCAACCCAGCTCTAATGGATTATAGATTAGGCAGAAACGAAAGGGCACAGGATTGTTCTCCCGTATTGTCTCCCAATTTATTTTGCTTAAGTGAGAGATAATAATTTACAGAAGCAATCAGTTAGTCACGTCTTGATTTACATTTTTAACGAGGAGGCTACACTAGTGCTATTTTGCCTGTTTTGTTTTGTTTTGTTTTGTTTTGTTTTTTGTTAGGGGAGGTGGTTCTGTGATTATTTGGGGTCTGGGGGGGGGAGTGACCTTCCAGTGGACAATTGCAAACTGCAATTTCGATAGGGGCAGAGTAACTTTTAACCTCAGAGTTTTAAATTCGAGATTTTGTTTGTTTATATTCTTTTAGCATTTGTTTAACTTTAGCATTCATTTAAAAAAATGGGAAAAATATCTTTGTGTCAGCCCGACCTATCTTGGGAATATGTAAAAATCTCCAAGTCCACGTATAAAATGTCTGAAAAGTTTTCCACTCACTGTTCTTGATATTTATTATCAGCAGGGGAATGGGAGAAAAAAAAGTGCATTTGAAAAATTCAAGTCAGCGTTTCTCAAGCCTTCCTCATGCATATTATAGACTTTTTTTTCCCTAAAGTGTGAATGAAGTAAGGAATTAATGAAGTCAATGTAAATGTTCTGTGTTGGAGGCTCTTCAAATTTCAGAGGAGAAAGCCAGGCTGTTATGTTTGTACTCTTGGTGCTCATGAAAAAATCAATGATTGTGGCATCGGGAATAGCTGCTTCTGTTTGTCCCTTTCTTGAGCTTTGCTACTCTTACTATTATCTCCATATTCCCGTGCATTCATATCTTTTTCTTCCATGCTTCTTCTCTTCCCTCCCTCATGAAGTATTTCTCATCCCTTTTCAGTGGTCAAGTTGGAAGGGACAAAGGATTCACAAGGAATGTTTTGTATCATTTGATTTAACTTTCTTTAACTCTGTTTCCTTCCATTAAAATGTGTGTAGACATGGCTCTTCAGGGCATGCTCTAGTGCCCAAGATTATTGGTTTGTGGTGGGGTGTTGTGTGTGGGGTTGTGGGTGTGGAGTTTAGTTGGTGGGTGCTTTTTTTTTGTGGTTTTTTTTTTTTTTTTTTATGTCGTTGGACTCGATGATCTCAAAGGTCCCTTCCAACCACTAAGATTCTGTGATTCTGTGAGTATTTCAGTTCAGCAGGTGTAGCAGGTAACCTGACCACAAATGCAACCACGTAATCTAGTATTGTTTCACTCTCTGTTTAGGTGGTTGAAGATACCTTCAACAGCTGCTGCAATGTGAAAACTGCCCAATATTTGTCTCCCTTGGAACGACTCTTGCAGGATTTAGTCTACATGAAACCAATTCCCTGCAAACTGCTAAATACATAATCGTGGTTAGTAGAGGTTCAGACCCGTTTGACTGATCATCATGTTAAATAATGGTGATGAAACTTTGTTTTGTGTCATTTAAGATGTTCACGGAAGAGTTGAAATAAAGTTTAGAATTCTGTGATATATAGTTGAGTATAATTCTCAGACATGTGAATTAACTTAAAATTGATCATTTTGTTCAGAAACCAAAGCTGACAATCCATGGCATGCTTAAAACAGAGAATATGAGAGAGTAGAGTATAAAATAAATTGAAAGCAAGAAAATACATTGAGGACGCTTCTCTTAAATTATTTTTTTTCATTAAAAAAGTTATCAGAAGCTGCTACAGAACTTGAAGAATTTTCATAAGAGTACAGTAGAGATGGATGTTTAATCTAGGTTTAACTTCCTCCTGGCTGCCAGGAATCTTTATTGTAGCTTAACATGAAACATTTTCATTTTTATTTCCTTTATAAGCATTTCAAAGTGAATAAAGATTTGCATGTTGTCTTTCAAACACAAACCCAAAGCATTTTAGAATGCTTTAGCCCACCACGCAACAACTTCCATATACATTTGGTAAATTCCTGTTCTACTTACATCAACAGCATGGCTACAGCTGAATTCAGTGGAGTAACAAATATGTCCAATCAACCTTTTTCATTTACACAATTTCTTAGAATTTCTTTAGCATGTTAATAATGAAAAATATTTATAAGCACTAGACATAATCTTAAATGAGATGTATATTAAAAATGTTTACTTTATGCAAAGCATATAGCCTAGTTTAGCAACAGATTCATTTTGTTATTTTTGAAAATTTCTAGCTGTGTTTTTAATAAATACAGATTTCAAACAGTCTATGAGAGTGTACTAGAAATCTTACTTCTTAGAATTCAGGATTACATAATTTTGTGACTGGGACTGTTTTCTTACGACAAAACAGACAATGTTTAGATTCTGCTTGAGTTATTCAGTGTTTGTTACTACTTTAGCAGACTATTAAAATTAAACATAGGTATTAATCAGTGATTAAGTCATCTTTCAGGCATTACTTAGTGCATATTGAGCACCTTTGTAATAGAAGAAATACCTGTACTTGACTGTAAGCACATGATGAGTCCCATTGATCGTAACAAAAATTATCATGCACATAAATTAGGAACATTCTTAAAATATCTTGATGACCCGTGCAGACAATTTATTCTCCTATGAGTCTAAAAATATGACTTAGCTGGTTCTGCCTACATCTGAGAATTTCAAGTAAGTACTTCCTTTACAATCTTTACAATCAGGAAATTCAATACCATGAAGAAATTAATCCCTCCTCCCAATGCACTATCTAATTTAAAATTTTTCTATGAATCAAACATCAATATGTGGCTAAACATTTGGAAACATCAGGTACTTATACACTCTTTAACCCTCTGAGGTATGCTGAAGTAGGAGAATTTGTATAGATGTGCAAACAGGAGTATTGGTATCATACATGGTATTGTAGTGTGTATGCCCTAGATTGCTACAGAATTTTTACTTATTTTATTTTGTCTTTGAATTTTTAAAACCTCAAGCTTCACTTCACAGGTACATTGTTTTCTCTCCACTCAAAACAGTTCAGCCTAGTAAAGCTTAAAACCTTAAGTTTTAAAGGGAGAAGTTAAAAGGGCAAAGATTCCAGGATGCTCCTGCTAGGAAAAGATAATCTTCTTTATCCCAAAATGCTTTTTTCAACATGTTGAGGTTTTTAGCCAGATACAGAAAAAATTCCTTCTTTTTAGCAGATCTCCATGGGATTAGTTTTGTTTCACAGCAGAAAAATTAAGTGATGTATTTACAATCTGTTCTTTGCTCAGCAGTTTTTCCTTCCTAGAAAAGAAGTAGCAGATAGAACTCCTTTCCTTAGGGAAAGAAACAGCAGCGTGGACACTATGCGTTAATATAGGTGTTCTAATTCACAGTTTCATGGAGGATGCCAGTAGCATAGTAAAAATCAAACCCACCAAAGCAATTTGCTGTGTTGTATGACAACGTGCTCACTATCTGACATTAAAAAACATTTTAATCTGCAGAAGCTAGGAAAAAAAAATCAATGCCAATTATTCATGACATTTCTGAAAATTGAGAAAGAAACTGCATTGTGTTATGGATAATCAATCTGGTAAATAAAGCAGTGGAAATATAGTGCAACAGTTAACAGCATAGGTGTATTTTAGCATTAATGAGAGATGGGAGATGGCCACGTGATGGCAGCAAAGTCTGAGGAATTCGGGTTTTTTTCCTACGTTAAACTACGGATAAAGGGATATGACCTAAGGTTCCTAACTGGTTCTTCAGGTTCTAGAAAATATACATTACATATATTTTCACTTAAAAATACATAGCATGTTCATCAGACCAGAACTTTCTGTGGAGAGTGATTCCATGCTTTAATTAAAAAAAAAAAAAAAAATTACATTTGGGACATTTTTTTCCCAGTAAAAGAATAGTTTTCATTTCATTTGCCAATATTTCCATCTTTCTTCCTCAGTTAGTTGAGTTAGTTCCACCCAGAGGAGTAGGCATATTTTGATAAAACTAAGGCAGTTGCTTACTTTTTCCTAGTTCCTTTTCCTAATACTTTTGTCCACAGGAAAAACCCTCCATTATAACAACCCCTTTTGCGGAAAACCAGAAAATTAAAATCTAGAATGCCTTCAATTTTTAAGAGGAGGACTGAGAAAACTGCTTATTCTAATACAGAGACTTGGACTGAGGAGGCAGAATTTTTGGATTCAGATTGGTATGAATTAATAAGCTCTATGTTTGTAATTTAAAAAGAAAACTACAATCTGCTCATTATATGTAAACTAGATGCTCTTTTTTTCAACTCCTAGGAAGCTATTTTTATATATCCTTCATAGGACAAGTTCTGAGAACTCAGGATTTGTGCAAGATAGTAAACAAAACCTCAAAACTCCACGAGTTAATAATTTTCTTCCCAAGAAGTTGGGATTTTTTTTCTTCTAAGCCATATAAAAGCAGGCTTTTCACATGGGGTTCTCTCCTGCAATAGGCACAGTCCCTTTTCTGCACTGCGTCTTCCAGATCCTACATTGCAAGGTCAGCTTTGATCAAACAAGACAGTCCAGAAAAACTTCTATCAAAGTCTCTCTTCAATCCATGCAAATGCTTATACATATTATATTACATTTTGCAGAACTGAAAGGCAACCAGGTAGAGGTTAGGCAAGTGGCTCTCTGGAATGGCTTAGATGAACAGGGGCATAGGCTGGATGACCTCCAAAGGTCCTGTGAGGGTTGTCTTGAAGGTTGTCCTACCCTCTAGGAGGGTAGCAGCTGCTCTTACAAAATGCCAGTATGCTCTCCAACAATAACAAGGAGTTTAAAGGGATGTCATTAGGTTATGCACAGCGCTGAATTCTGCATAAACCAGAGGTCTTTCCTCATGGCCCCTTGCTGTATTGCTCTAATATGGCAGGAAGTAGCGAGGAAGACCATAATCACCAGCTGGAGGATGCTGAATCGTATGTAGTTTTGGGTAGCCAGAAGGGAACCTGTTCTGTAGTTCTTTTTGTGCAACCAGATTCCTGCGCTGACTGCATATTAATGAGCCTTTGCAATTACAGGCAAGCGTGCCTAAAGCACTGTGGATTCCCTTCCTCCAGACGGTGATTTCACTGCTCTGCCATGACTACTCAGGTATTCCAAGCCAGCACTGCCTCACAAGGCAGGCAGCAGTGGCTAATTACAGCAGCGCTGTTCAGGTAAATAAGGCCTTTGGCCGATGAGCTTTGGTTGCTTCTGCTGCAGCAGTTTTAGGGGTTACTGCTCTGCCAGTCTGCCCTGGCGGTCTCCTTCCATAACAGGGGTGGCAGAAAAGAACATAGGTCTCATGCCTCTCAGCTGGTGTGAAGTTTGAGGAGGCCTATGAGTGAGTATGACTTCTAGATTGTAGACCCAAAAAGCAAAGAAGTAAACCTTCTACTAACTCCAGTAGCGATGCTTTAGATGGCATTTTTCTCCACAGTTTGAAGCCTGATAGATTAAATTACCTGGAGCATGAGCACACATTGGCTCTAAGGCTGTAAAATAGCCATTCCGTGCAATCAGGGGCAAATGCAAGTTTAGATTTCATGAACTCTCAGCATTCATCAGAAGAGAACAGTCCCACCAAGGGACCAAACGCTTGTTAGAGACAACTGAAAATACCTGTGTAAAACCAACCAGCCAACGCACTAACCCCCTCTGCCTGCAAAAGGCCCTAAACCAACAAAAGGTTTTTTAGTTGGAAAGTGAATATGAGTTTTTTCCTTAAGGTATTACTGTGCCCAGCTTCCTGCTGCAAACAAAATGCTGATACATAACTGAAAATGCTGTAGCTGTCACTTTTATTGTCACAGTACACTAATTGGATTCGACATCCTCTGGAATCTCCATCTTGTTTATACCTTTGCATGTTTCGTTTATTTCTAACTTTATTTCTAACTTTCATTTATGTCTAACTTCTAATACAGCTTATTTTTAAAACTCAAAGCTCTATTTTTCCTTTTGCTACTCACATTCTGATTCTTCTATCTCCATCCTTCTTTGAGTCTTGAGGTACTTATTCAGAATTAGATTCTTTTGCTTATTATTCCAGTACTAATAGTAACTCCTCTGACTGATACCACAAAAAATATCAGGTAGGACCACTAATGTCCAATAAAACTTAAAAAAAAAATCTTTCCCCAAAGCTATACCCTTCCTCATTTTCTGTTGCATCCTTTTAAACTGCATCTGAAAGTGGTATTTACTAGTTATTTTGAAGACTAATTCAGATAAAAGGTTCAGGAGCTAAAGACCTTTTTTTTTCCTTACTGATTGGTTAAACACCAAGCAGGCACAAAGAATAAATCATATATTGTATGATTCAAAAAGCTAACACCATAAAATATTTGCAATTCTGGAAAAAACAGTGATGTAGCCTCTGACAATTTTGCAACTTACACAACTTTGTGGCCATGTAGGACTAGAGATGACAGGAGATGAGAGTTCAGAAATCAGTCGTGTAGTCACTGGCAAGTGAATGTATCAGATCAGTCTATCCACTCTTTACTGTCTACCACACCAGTAAAATGGTACGAGCTTCTGTATTTTGAGCCATGAAGAAATCCCTCTTAGCTGTTAGGGGAGGATTCAGATTCAGCCCAATAAATGCTGGCTCCCAGCTATTACCTGTATGCTTGTGTGTCTAAGCCACCTCTAAAATAATCCAGGCATCTTTAGAGATTCTGTTTTTTGCAAGTAAATCGTCTGATAGAAAAAGCTGGTGAGTTGGAGAGGCAGGGGCTACTGGGATATACAGAGCAGGAGTGGTCAGGAGAAGGATTATCAGGAGAGAAGAAGCTCCAGGATAATATCTGCCCACATGCACTGCTGCTGAACTGCAGCAGCATTCTCTGAAGGCCTATAATTCAGAATTTCTTGGAAAAATAAAACTAAGGGATGAACTCTTCTGATTCTCTCCAGGAGAACTAATTCTGATCTCAGACTTTGTTGATTTTCCTGGCACATATTCCCTGGTTGCAAAAAGCCTTTTTTTTATCCAAACCTATCAAAGAGCAATAGAAAAACGTGCTCCAGGTTATCCTTAGATATGCATGAACCTTATACTTGCCCATAACTATCAAAGCATGACAAAGTAGAATGAGACAGATGGGAACATTATGACCAAAGATAGACCCTAGCTAGATCCTTCAATAGATCGAGAACTCTCCAGATTTTCTGGGAAATTCTGCCATGTGTTATACATTTAATTTCAATTACATGTAACAAATGTAATAAGCTAGTACAAGCTGCGGGTAGCTTTTGTATGGGGAGAAGCATCTGCAAGAAAACCCAAATTGCCTGGCAATTGCATGCTTTCCTAGGGTGGTATCTGTTAGCGTTTTGAGGTTTCCACTGCAGAAGTAGAAATCAGAATTTGCTTGGGAGTGCCTATTGTCAGGACACAATTTCATATTTAAGGCAGCATTCCTTTTAGCCTTAGCGTGGCTTAGGGAGGAATGAATTATGTGAGGAATGTGGTGGTAGTCTGGTGGTTACTTGTTCATATTATTCTGCTCTGCTATACATATTGTGAGAAAACTACACAAAAGAAGTCGGGAAATGATCTCATAGACTCCTCTAGCCATATTAATAATCACAAAGGTGGAAGGAAGCACAAAAACAGTAAAAATGCCTAGGACACAAGGGTAGCTGGGATGCCTTTTATCAGCCATTTCCCTCTTGACTAAGAAACTGTATTCTTTTGTCTGGTTCAGACTTGTCTGTCCTTTACGATGGATGCTTTTAAAAAGTCATCACCGAGCATGAGGGACAAAAACAATTGGAAGACCATTTTTAAAATGAAGAATCATATTCTATATAAGATTAGCCAGGGCGCATGGAGTTAAAGGAAATCCTTGAGTGTCATGAGAGTGCAAACAAAGAGGGCAGTTTATGAGGAATTGCGTTGCAGGTATGTGCTCAAAGTCTGAGTAAGTACATCCTCCATGAGGTGGGAAGGGTGGGTGGATATACAGATTCCCCCCCCTTTGCTGACTGGTGCACCTGAATACCAGCTAAAAAAGCTCACGGGCTACAGAACTACAGCTGCACTACCTCAATAGCATGCAAGACTCATAGAATCATAGAATGGTTTGGATTGGAAGGGACCTTAAAGATGATCCAGTTCCAAGCCCCTGCTATGGGCAGGGACACCTCCCACTAGACCAGGCTGCTCAAAGCCCCATCCAGCCTGGCCTTGAACACTTCCAGGGATGGGGCATCCACAACTTCTCTGGGCAACCTCTTCCAGTGTCTCACCACCCTCATAGTAAAAAATTTCTTCCTAATATCTAATCTAAACCTACCCTCTTCCAGTTTGAAGCCCTTACCCCCTCATCCTGTCACTACATGCCCTTCTAAAAAGTCCATCTCCAGCTTTCTTGCAGGTCCCCTTCAGATACTGGAAGGCTGCTATAAGGTCTCCTCAGAGCCTTCTCTTCTCCAGCCTGTCCTCAGAGGAGAGGTGCTCCGGCCCTCCTCTGGACTTGCTCCAACAGGTCCACGTCCTTCTTATGTTGAGGGCCCCAGAGCTGGACGCTGGTGGCGTCTCACCAGAGCGTGTCCGCACACTTTGAAAAGAAAATGGCATTTCAGGGCACAGAAGTAACTGAGAAACGAGGAAAATGCAGTACAGATTTGCCTAACCGAGATCACGCAAGGCTGAGTTGATACCATTTAACTGATAATCCCTCTGTCACTAAAGGACAGGCGATACGAGCAACTTCTCCCGCACGGAGCGGGAAGAGGGCGACTTGGGCTGCCGCCAAAATCACCTCAACGCCGGGCGGGGCCGCTGCCCGCGGGGGCCCAGAGGGAACGGCCAAGGCGGGCGGCACGGGGGAGCGCCCGGGAAGCTCTGCCGGCCGGGATAAACAAACCTCTGCTCCCTTCCTCTGCTTCCTCCCATTTCCACCGGCCCGCGGCCCGTTTGGCGAAGCGGGCCGGATGGCGGCACCGGGGCCGCGCCGGTCGGTGCCCACCCCGGCTCGGCAGGGGGCGCTCGAGCGCCGCCCCGCCTCCTCCGGGCCCCGCCGCGCTGCGGCTGCGCAGAGGCACCGGGGGTGGGCGCATGCGCAGGGCGGGGAGGCGGGCGCCGCGTTCAGGGCCCGCCGCCGCCGCCGGTCTCCCTGGTGCCGCCCCAGTCGCGCCGCAGTTCCCGGATGTAGCGGCGGGCGCGCGGGGCCGGCGGTGGCTTTGCCGCTGTGGGGTGCGGGCGGGCGCCGCGGGCCGGGGCGGGGGGACGCCGCTGGGGATGGGCGCGTAAGAAGGTAGGAAGGAAGCAAGGAAGCGAGGAGGAGAGTCGGCCTCAGGCTCCCGCCCGTCGGCTCCCGCCGCCCCGGCCGCGTCCCCCGGCCCGTCGGAAGGGTCCTTCCCGCCGCTCACCGTCGCGTCAGGATTGCCCCCGTCCCCCCAGCCCCCCTCCCTCCTTCGCCGCACCGGCAGCCGCGGCCCGCGTCCTCTCCCCCCGCGCCCCCGGTAGCCGTCCCCATCGGGGTCCCCCTCCGCCGCCTGCGGGCTGCGCGGCCCCTCCTGCCGCCCCGGTGCCCGGGCCCGCGGGGCGTCGGCGGGATGAGCAGCTCGCGGAACAACCGGGTGATGGTGGAAGGAGTCGGGGCACGGGTGGTCCGGGGCCCGGACTGGAAGTGGGGGAAGCAGGACGGCGGCGAGGGCCATGTGGGGACCGTCCGTAGCTTCGAGAGCCCGGAGGAGGTGGTCGTGGTGTGGGACAACGGCACCGCCGCCAACTACCGCTGCTCCGGGGCCTACGACCTGCGCATCCTCGACAGCGCGCCCACCGGTGAGCGGCGGCCCGGGGGCGGGAGGGAAAGGGGCGAGGCCGCAGCACCCCCGGGGGTGCCCGCGGCGGGGTGAGAGTCGGGGCCCGATCCGGGGGGCGGGTTGTTCCCCGCCTCTCCCTCTCGGTTTTGTGGGATGGGGAAAGCCGGTTACCTCCCTCCCCCCCCCCCCCGGTCTCCTTCGCATGGCTGGGCGTGGGTGTCCGTCTGTGTGCGTGTATGTGTCTGCGTTAAGTTAAAATAAATATATAGTGCGTGGCCGTGGAGGGAGGAGAACTTGTCCTGGGACTTTTTAAATTGGGGTAGACAAAGCAAAAGTGATGTGCTGTAGAGAGCAGGCTCCCGGTGAGCTGAGGGCGGGGGGACACAGTGGAGGGAGGGAACCGAGAGGATGGTTTGGTTTTGTTTCTCCCACCTCCCCCCCCTTTCTTGAATTTATGTTTCAGAGCTGTTTTGTAAAATGTTGACAGTCAATTCTGAGTCAAACGTAGGGAGGACTGCAGAAAAGAGGTGTATCGCCTTTTTGCTAAAGATTACATTAGGTGGTTGAAATACTGTTTTGTCTCGTCGTCTGCACGTTGCCTTTTATCTGTATTGCCAAACTTGTAAAACAGCTGAAGTACTGGAAAAAAACCCCCTACACTCGTTCTTTCTTTTAATTACTTATTTATGCTTTAAATTCAGTCAGTTTGGACAATGGATTTAGATCGGCACTGACATTATGCGGCAGTGTTAGTGTTGCAAACACTGCAGAGAAATGTTCATTTTAGCACCTGTTTTTACAGTGAAAACTCACAAAGACAAATATATTGTTCAGCTTCATCAGAAATAATAGAGAGGTGAATTTTGGATGGGCAGGATTGTGTTAATAATGAGGCGATTGGACCGGTTTGTTGGGGTACTTAGATACACTGTTTTTGTAACATGTCTTTCATTTAGCATATGATGGAGGGGAGAGACCATCTTTGAGCCAGCTATGTGTGTGTAGTGTTACAGAAAAGAAAATTATAGCAGTGGGTTGGAGCTGACAGGCTTTTGAAGAGACAGTAGCATGGAATGCATTCTAATTAATTACGAAAATGTTGCTAGGAAAAAAATATACACCACATGTTGCATGATAAGCCTTAGAGATGGATTTAACTTTTCTATGTCTGGGTGCGTTTCTCTCCCCTGGCTTCATGGTTGGTTTTTTGTTGTTGTTTTGGAGGGTAGATGCTATTAAAATGAGCTGAAAATATTTTTGAAATGGACCTTGGAACAAGAAATTAAGAGTAGTTTTTCAAGCTGTCGATCCTTGTCTTGCACATGTTTATGCTTTGAAACTTTACCTGCATTTGATGTCCTGTAGAAACCAGTGGGACTGCTTCTGCGTAAAACTGAAGTGTATGCATAAATGTTAAATATGAGCCTTGAATGCTCATTATATTATTCTAGCCCTGCTTGATGTATTTGCAAGCTGACAGCATCCTGTGTTAATAGGATCTGGAAGCCTACACTTAATACTCAGTTTATGTCCCCGTTTTTTTTTTTCTGCTTTATTCCTTCTAATTTTCAGTTATACCTTTGTATATATACCTTTGTATTAGAATTTTAATTTCCGCTTCAGGTAGGACTGTGTATATTGCTGTGGGAGAAACTCATAAACATTGCAGTTCTCAGGCTTTGCAAAATGGTATTTCTCTTCCTGAGGTTTTTGGCCAACGCGTGCATCATTCTCGTGGAACTGCTGCATGGAGCTACCCAGGGTTGCTTTTTGCTAGAGGGAGTTACTTTTGTGGTCACGATTCCATGGAAATAGGAAGAGTAAAAATCTGTAAAGTAATACCAGCGAAAGGGCAAAGTTAATGGAATTAGGATGCTGTCAGTTTGGACTGAAATCCTGGTTTTACTACTGATTCACTCTATTCTTGGGCAAATCACTTCCCTTTTTCAGTGTTCCACCTTTTTGTAATTACTGATTTTTCTCCATCGTAGTGACTAGCCATTGTTTAGAATAAGGGACTCTGACTTTGGATGATAGTTTGATACTACTTCTAGGGGCATTTAGATAATTTTGATATAAGTAGTTACAAGAAAAGTGGGATTAGGTGGCAGGAATTTCTAACTGTAGTATTAATAATGATGCTGTTGAGCAAAGAAATATTATAAAATATGGCATGGCTTTTGGTTTGGTCATACTTAGCACAGTGTGAAATCATGTCCCTTTTAGTTTAAAATGAAAAAAAATTCTCTGTTTCATAAATTTACAGTCACAACATGGTCTTAAGTTTATAGTGAGAATAAATATAAAAATACAGCAATAGAAAGCAAAATTAAATTATCTATTGCTGGGAGTTCCTTTTATTTGGTATTCAAAACCAGACTTGATTGTAAGTTCTTGAAAGCAGTGCTTGCAGCCGGAGTTGCAGCTTTGATGAGTTTGAGGCCTGTACAGCCAGAAACAGTAATGATGCATCAGGAACCCAGTGAGTTATAGCAGTAATGTTTGAAGCTCATTCTATTTTTAAAAAACAACGCCACCACCCCCGAGTTTGATACATATATGTGCATATATCTATGTTTCATAGACTTAGTGGGGTAGTGTCTTGTATTTTAATGATTGTAGGCTATTACCAGCATTGCAAGACTATGATAATTTTTTATAAAAAGTAAATAGCCTTAGTACGAAGATTTTAGGATGATCTTTAAAATGAGTCATCAGTGATTTACATTAAGTATCCCTTGTAAGCTGTTTGCTCCAGATGTAGTCATCTGGGTAATGAATGATTTCTGGTATGTTTTGGTTTTCACTTACATCATTGGCAATCATATTTACGTTGATTGGTATTTCTTTAAGCAAGACAGAGTGATTGAGAGGAATTAGTAAACTAATAATCTGAAAAGTAAGGAGATTTCAGTTAGAAGGAAACTTCAGTTAGATCCTGTGTAGCAAGCTCCTAGGTGGAGTAAATGGTGGGATGTGATGCATTAGCAGTGCAATGTGGTTGCCTGATTGCTTGCAAATAAATTCTGGTCTTTCTGGTAAAGCAGCTTTTTGCCAGGATCTAGCTGTCTTGAGAATCCTCTTTTTCTGCTAGTGTTGTGGAGAAGAAACAGAAAGGAGTAGTTTTCTGAGTTGCTGAACAGAAGCTAAAAGTGTATAAACACAAGCTTTATATTTAGAAGGGAAGGCAGCCTTTTGTCAAAGGTGAAGGACATACAGTAGCATGTTTGTAGAGAGCGCTCCTGACTATGTTCACATAATACTTATGAATGTTACAAAAACTTTCTGGGTTTATTCTCTTTCTGAAGATTTTCTTTCTACAAAGCTTAGGCAAAAATTCAGTTGTCATCCATTTCCTCTTTAATATGGTTGGTTCAAAGTAACAATGTTATTTTCCTGCTTAAAATATATTTACCCAATTGTGTTTGAATAAGGGGAGGTGGCGGAGGGGCTGGGGTCAGGAAATAAAATCTTGATGTGGAATTATCCTGCAGCTAGAATAAGCATCTGTGCAGTGTGGAAAGCTCTCTGTGACGTATTTTGGTAATACCGGAAAACACCGGAAAGGTGTTATCTGTTGGAGATCTGAGTGGCTTTTTGTACTTGTATTAATAGTTGTCTGTCACCTGAAAAGTTGCATAAATCATCATGAAGTCATACATGTCGAACATTTTAAAAGGTACACAACCTCGAATGATTTATCCCATGTATTTGTTTATTTGTTCTTGCTTTTAGCACATCAAGTGTAATTCAAGGAAAACTGTCTTAGTTAAGGTTTTTTAAGTGGCTATTGGTACATACTTGCAGAACCCCTCACAAGTGAAAAAAAAAAATCTAGTAGCTTCATGAGCAGTGGTACTTGGGAAGCCTGTTGTGGTTGTCTTTTTGTTTTGTTTTATTTTTTTATAAACATATCCTTTGTCCTTCCTGCCCATCCCCCATGTCTCCTACACAATAATCCTCTCCCTCCTCATGTATCTTGTGATACTCTTACTAGACAGGACACACGCTTTCGCAAGTCTGGCATCTCTTGTATATAACAATTGGTTAGCTGGCTGCTGCCTGACAGGGTATTTAATAGATGAGTTATGTTTGTGGGCACGCTGATTTGAGTTTTCACACAATTTGTCGGAATCTGGGTAATCTGTAAGAATTCTTTGTTTTCAGTTTGCCTGGAGTCTGGCCATAGTGTCAGTATTATCTTGAGTGGAAGAATGGGAAGCACAAAACATTGCTATTACTTTTTAAATTGTGGTGTAAATGCATCAGTTTTCTAAGTAGCTTGTGGTATCCTGTGCATGATGGTAGTATTGTCATTATGATATGAAAAGATTTTTGCTTATTAGAGAACTGTAGAGAATGAGTCCATTGGAACCAATAAAATCTGGTTTCCGAGAAGTAATTGAAATCACTATTGACTTCTGCTGTGCTTAACAGTGAGTGGTATGGATACTCCTTGTACGTCTTATTTTACCATTAAAATGTTCTTTTATTGGACAGTTATATATTGCCACCTCTGAAAATTGTTTTTAATACAACAGAGATATCTGTAACAAATTCAAATAGCAATTTGATCAACACTGATTCTATTTCCTTTCACAGCTTTAGGAGCGAGCACGGGGTTTAAAAACTTGCAGGCGAAGGCTGTGAAATTGATGTCTAAATGACTGGTGACAGAGGAATGTTGGGCTAGGTAATCCAGGGAAGATTTGGGAATAGATGACAAAAGTGAAAATAACCGTGGCAGGGACATGTTTCCTATGTAAACTGCCTAGGGGCAGTTTCCTATGTAAACATAGGAAATTCCTATGTAAACATAGGAAACTAATATGAAATGCAAATATTACAAACATTAATGACAAGAGCAGATCAGGAATACCGGATTTTATGGTGTATTAAGGTTGGAGGGATGTGAGGAAGTGTCAGGTATTTAAAAGTAATTAGGCGTGGTGAAAGTACCCATCTCATTACCTGGTTTCTTTTGTGTTTTTTTTCAGTGCAGTGTGAAGGATGATACAAAACCTGGTTCATCTTGAAATAACCTGCTCCTAGGAATTTTTCAAGAATATTTAGAGGTTTAGTTTTTGCATTATCTCCTTTTAGAGAGCTAAAGTGCTCTTCGAGTTCACAGCTGGCCAGCTGCAGGGCTGATGTTTGAATTCTGAAGTTTTTATGGCACTTTAATGTATTCCAGTAGTTTAATTAAGGCATTCTTTCCTAATATAAACTTCGGAAAGTTTGTGTTTCTCTACCTTTCTTAAACAGCCTTCCTTTCAAGGAGTGGAAGTGGTTTACGTGGCAGATACAGGTTGCATTTGGGTCAGGAATTCAAGTTTGGCTCCAGAGCCTACGCGTGACCCAATCTTCTGGTTGTTCCTGTGTACAATGCTTCAATTTACATCATGGGTTGGTGGAAGTAAATTGAAAGATATGATCTCAATGCTGATTAGCATTCAGTCCACTGGGCTAGAGCAGAGCTAGTCTGAAACATTAGAAATAATGTCTCCTTTCCTCCCCGCAAACATGTGTAGTGCCAACATCAGGTCCTCAGTACTGAATTTTGGTGAGTAGATGGTGATCAATTAGATGGAGACTGTGGTGATGTAAGTTGTCCCCTTCAGCCCATGGTGGGCTACAATGGAGCAGATATCCATACTGCAGCTCGTGGTGGATCCCATGTTGGAGCAAGTGGACATGCCCTGAAGGAAACTGCAGTCCATGGAGAGCTCACGCTTGAGCAGTGTTTTTCTGAATGACTGCGGTCATGCTGCAGCAGGGGACCCATGCTGGAGCAGGGGAACAGTCTGAGGAGCTGTTGTGGACTGACCGTAACTCCCCATTCCACATCATCACAAAATTTCTTCACCAAAAGGGTTATGAAGCATTGCAATGGGCCACTCAGGGAAGTGGTTGAGTCACCATTCCTGCAGGTGTTTAGAAGGCATGCAGACATGGTGCTTAGGGACATGATTTAGCAGTGGACTTGGCAGTATTAGGTTAATGGTTGGACTTGATGATCTTAGGGGTTTTTCCAACCGAAATGATTCTATGATTCTATCTGCCCTGGGCAGAAGCAGAGAGATAGAGGAGTTGGGACTGAAGGAGAGAAGTTGGGTCTGGGAAGTAGGCAGAGTATAGGGGCAAGGTATTTTAGTTTTTGTCTTTCTCACCATCCTCTTCTGTTCTTGTAATTGGCAATAAGTTTAATTTTCTCCAAGTCAAGTCTGCTTTGCCTGTCGTGGTAATTGGTAAGTGATCTCACTTTTATCTCGACCTAAAAGCTTTTTCATTTTATTTTCACTCCTTGTCCTGTTGAAAAGGGGGAATGAGAAGAGTGGCTAGGTGGGCATCTGGTGGTGGCCAAGGTCAACGCATCACACTCGTGCATCTATAATATCTTAAAAAAAATTTTAAAATTATGTCAGCCTTCTTTAAAATATACTATTGATTTAAATAGTTCGTTTTGTTTTTGTTAGGAGCGTGAATAAGAGTTTAGCGATCACATTTTGTGATCCAGTAGTAGCATCTTGGTTTTGCATCTTTTTTTAGCAAATGAAGTTAAAACTCTCTCTTAGTCCACTGTCCGCAAAGGCATACAAATCTACTTCTCCCTCCAGATCTCTAGTGCAGTGGTTACACATTCTGTAACAGGATTACTTGACTGCTCCTGCCCTGTTTGTCGAGCCAGCAGTGTTGTACAGCTCCACAAAGAATGGGACTGGGAAACCAATCCAGCTGAGTATTTTTCCTCCTGGCTGTCTTTCATCCGGGGATGTTTCTTGATTCAGTTTACAGATCAACTCTGCAAAAACCTTTTGCTGGCATAATGGAAAGAACGGAGCAGCATGGTAAGGTGAGGCATGCACTGAAGTGGGTGTTGCTGCTGGAGTCATGTGTCAGGAAACAGATGAAGAAAGGCTGTATCTATCAGAGTGGTGTTTAGTGATCTGTGAGATAGAGATGTGACTGTCTCGATCAGAGAGTCCAGATACAGACATGTGCTGCTCTCTTTTTAAGTCCCAGATACTATAGTCAGTAAAATGACTTTTGAGTCAAATGTCTCTGTATTTTTTTTTCCTTGTTCCTTCCTAAGGAGATTTTTCTGAGTTTTTCCACAGCAGCTTTTGCCTCAATGGCTAGAAATGTTTAGTTTTTATATAAGATTACTGTGAGATGACCTAGTTCTGTATTACATGACTTATGATTATTCCTCTCTTTTGCCCTCTTTCCTGCTGCTTGGACCAATTGAAGAATCCTGCAGCACCTAATTCCTTGGTCCTTTTACATCCAGAATAAATGTGATCCTTGGCAAATTGTCTTTCTGAAGTTCAGGAACTGTTAAAAAATTCCAAAGATGTGTAACTTCTCTGTTTCTCTGTGGAATACCAATTTAGCAATCAATTTTTAAAAAGAAAAAACAAATATCACCCCTCGATCCCAAATGCCATAACTAGTTAGACTTTTTATGCAAGGCAATGGAACAGTAACAGGTTATCTGAGTCCTTTTAATGCACCTGCTCTTGAAGACTACCAAAAAAGTAGTAAAATGGTTCAATACAATTCATAGCAGTGAGGCAGCCACCACAAGATCATAGCTAATACTATCTTTTTGAGTGTTACAGATAATCAATAGATACCAGACATCAAAGTCTCAGTGTACGTAACAAGAAAGGTAGCTTGCTCCTTGATGTTAACTGTCCGTCCATGTTGGGAACAAGGTTGTTGATGGAGTTGTGTGTGTGGAGGAAATGTATGGGTGATTTCAAGTTCTTGTTTTGTAGAAAAATAGCATTTTTAGCTGTTGTTACCAGGCAGCAAATACTTTTTAAATGTAGAAGGTTGTAGAAGGTTAGGATTATGGTATATGAGGTGTGTTGTCTGGCAGCTGGAGTTGGCAAATAACATTGTGGGTTATAGGACTTGCCTGTGCCAGACTTTCAAAATTTCAGCACAGACTTTGTGGTCAAGGAATGGATGCTGCTTTAGTCATGAACTGCTCCAGGAGCTACAGTGATCACTTAGTATAACATCAGCAGTTTCACTGAAGGCTATCTTTGGCTGTCCTGAAGAGGTGCTCGAATGTCTGTGGTGCTATGTGCAGTCTTTGCTCCAAATCTGTTGCCTTTTCCAGCCTTAACTAAATATTTATTTCAATGTTGATGCAATTTTTAATAATGAGGGCACAAATTTTCCTAAATACGTTTATAATCAAGGTTGGAAGAGGATGGAGTGAGAAGCCTTCTCAGTTAGGAGAAACAATACGTGAGATGATTTTGCTGACGTTCAGAGGGACCTTGACAGGCTGGAGAAATGGGCCAACAGGAATCTAATGTAATTCGGCAAAGGGAAAGGCTAAGTCTTGCAACTGAGAAGGAATAACTGGTACAAACTGGGGACAACTGGCTGGAAAGCGGATTTGCAGGAAAGGACCTGGAGGTCCCAGTGGACAACCAAGTGACTGTGAGCCAGCAATGCCCTTGTGGCAATGAAGGACAGTGGTGTCCTGGGCTGAGTTAGGAGGAGTGTTGCCAGCAGGTCGAAGGAGGTGATCCTTCCCTTCCGCTCAGTGCTGGTGAGGCCAAACCTGGAGTGCTGTATCCAGTTTTGGGCTCCCCAGTGCAAGAGAGATACGGACATAACTGAGTGTGTCAAACGAAGGGCTGCAGATGCGTTTTAAGGAGCCTTAAGGCGTTTGGTATGAGGAGAGGCTGAGGGATCTGGTGGTCTTTAGCCTGGAGAAGAGAAGGCTCAGGGGGATCTTACCAGTGTATATAAATACCTCATGGGGGTTGTAAAGAGGATGGAGCCAGGCTCTCTTCAGTGGTGTAAAGTGACAAGACAAGAGGCAATGGGCACAAATTGAAATGTGGGAATTTCTACTTAAGCATAAGAAGAAACGTTTTTGATTGAACACTGTAACAGGCTGCCCAGAGGTGGTGGAGTCTGCGTTTTTGGAGGTGCTCAAAAGCTGACTGTACGTTGGCAACCAGCTCTAGTTTACCCCGCTTTAAGCGGTGGTGGTTGGACTAGACAATTTCCAGAGGTTACTTCCAACCTCAGCTATTATGTGATTCTGTGAAATGATCAGGCAAGAAGGCATTTCCTTCAGTTTTGCCTCTCCAGCTGTTGATTTTTTTCTTCAGTGCAGGTGGCTCAGCTGTTGGACACAAGTGACTAATAGATTTATAGTGAATTTGGCAGTCATTTCCAAAAGCATCCCTTCTGGAGGGGACAAAAACCATTCTTTTTCCTCACTAATTTCAGAGTGATCTGGGGGTTTTTTGGCTGTTTTTTTAAAGGGTGACTGAGTGGGAAAATTCTTTTAGTGCTCATTTTTATCTTGTGCCACAGACTGCATGCCAGTGCTTCTCTCTTCTGTTGCTCATTTTTTTTCCAAGCAGCAGCAGAATTTGATATTTTTTATATTTATCTTTTTTTAATAAACTTGCTGCGCTTCACTGTATTCAGAATGCATGGATGGAAACTGTCTGTGGCTGATAACTTTCAATCTGCTGTAGCTTGGCAAAGCTGTAGGAGTAAGTAGCATTGAGAATTCAATTTTTGTGGAAGGCTGGGCAGAACACATGCTGGTGGGTTACATCTGGTCTGTCTTTGGCACATTCTTTTAGAAAAAAACAACATAAAAAGCAGTAAAACTCTTCAAAAATGTTAACAGATTTTCATTAAGCTAATGGCATCTATCCAAGAGAGATTAATTTTTTCCTATAGAAAAAAGAATAGAGGTAAGCACTCTTGTCCAGTGTACAAAATGTGTAAGTCAAGCCAATGATTTTCAAACTGGCATGCGCAGTTGAACACAGCCTTTGTGGTATAAAGTGCCTTGATAGTCTTAATCCGGAGATAAAATTCCAGATTGCCTGTATATTTTGATAATTGCATTTCTCACCCTTTAACTTGTAGTTAAAGGACTTCTCATTTTCTTTTTTCCGATTTGTATAGATGGAAAAAACTGAACACAGCTTTCTCAGCTTTTTGTGCTGAGGAAAAGCTAGAACATTTCAGGAACAGACTGACAACTTGGAGATATGAGGCAAAGTCATTATCTTTTCCCCTCGGTCACGTCGGCTGATAGGGTATCTCTAGCAGCCTTTCTTTATTGTTAACTTTTTTTGTATGTGGTTTCAAATAATAATGTTGCACAATAGAAATCTCTGTAGTGATGTAGCAAAGTTGTTAGTCTTCTTTTTTTCTTTTCTCCCTGCAGGTATCAAGCATGATGGGACTATGTGTGATACTTGTCGACAGCAACCCATCATTGGCATCCGATGGAAATGTGCTGAATGCACAAATTATGACTTGTGCACGGTTTGCTATCATGGGGACAAACATCACTTGAGGCATCGTTTTTACAGAATTACTACACCAGGAAGTGAAAGGTAAAGCATAATTTTTTCCCCATGAAATGAAACAGGAACAGTTAATTGTGGTTAACTTCCAAACTGCAGATTTAGTTAATGAAACTTGGATTAGGTAAAATAGTGGCTTGAGGTGTAGATTCTGTTAGTGGTTCTCTGCCTCTTTGTGAGGGAGGGGTAGCTAGGACAGATCTTTGGAGCTTGGAAAACATGGAAAATTTAGAAAGAATGAAGTAGACAAAAAAGTTAGGATAAGATTATTCAGTTTCTTTCAGCCTCATTGCAGTCTTCCTAGTTATTGTGTTATATAGCAGCTTTAAAACAAAGGCAGTTATCTTTACACAATGTGTAATCACAAAATGATTTGTCAATGAATTCCTGAATGAGGAAATTTAATTAGGTTAAAAAATGGTGTAGACAGATTGAAGGGAAAAATATCATCTTTGTGGACTTTGAAAAACAGAGGGGTCTGGAGACAAAACCTCCGACTTGAACTGCTTAAACTGTTCACTGCAGAAAGCAGAGAAAAGATGCTGTCAAGGGCTGTTTTACCCTCGCCTTGGTTTTTATGTTCTTAAGCATATATTATTGTCTCCCAGTGAAGAACTCTGAACAAAATTGGCATTTAGTGTGTTCTTGCATAGTTGTTCTTGTGTTCTTGACTTGAAATAACTTGTCTTGATCCAAAGCCCCTCTCTGTCATGATTTATCTACTGATTAAGTGAGAACAGTGATATTTGCCTGTTACTAAATACTTGGAGAGCTACGGTAAAGCATTGTGTAAAGGCTACATGCTGTTGTATCACCTCTGTGTTACCTCTCCAGAATCTTCTTTCATTAAATCACCGGAAGCTTTTTTTGTTAGATGTGATACTCAGTTAAATGTGATGTGTGTAAGACAACATTTATTTCCTCTTCATGGAGAAGTAAGGTTTACAAATATGTTGTAATTCAGTAATGTACTTTTATCAGTGCATTTATAGTTAAGGGAAGTGGTTGGAACATGCAAACTCAATTTTTGTATCATGGCTTGTAGGGTCTGTGTTTATTTTTTCTAACGTTTGTCTTGAAGTTTAACTTTGGGCCAGGTCAGTGGCTTAATCAAAAAGTAACTTCTGTTTTTTTGAGATTTGTGCCAGTAGATCTAGGTACCAAGTAAATATCGTAAGCTTAGTGTCTCAGTTTTGGTGTTCTAATGCAGAACAAGACTTAGAAGTTGAATCCAAGAGCAGAAGGTGCTGGCTTAGTGTAATTAATAGAAAATAGGTAACAAAATACAAATCTGTTTTCTGTTTATTTCTTTTTTTTAAAAAAAAAAATCTCATTGCTTTTGAGAATGCTTGCTAGACTTTTTTTTTTCTTTTTCAGCTGAAGTTTCCTTTGTAGTTTTAAGTGGTCTTCTGTTCTGGTGTATAAAGCATAAATTTTAGTTTTGGAGATAGATTGTATGCAATGTATAGAATTTCAGGAAATCTTTTGCATCTTGTCACTTTCTCCCTATATTTGTTTACTCTCATTGAGCTCTGTTTTGCAGCTCTTATCTAGAAGGCAGCTCCATTTGCCAAGGAGCTGTTCCTACTGGATCAAGCTTAGCTGAGGAAAATTGGTTAAAGTTTAGTGTTTGAGGGAGGAGGAAAGGGCAAAGCAGTGCTATTGAATTTGAGGGATATCTCATAGGAAAAATAGCAAGGGGCATCTAAGGACGTTTGAATGAAGGAAAGCATTAAGCTCGGTTTTATTCTTGAGTCTGGGATATCATATGGGCAGCATACCAAAATATGCTGGTTTTTATCTCAGTTTGGTAGGTGTTGAGATCTTTCTAAAATGCTGCTATAAACAACATATCTTTGTGATTTCTATTACTCTTATGTTACTCAGATAAAAATGGCTAATATTTTCATGTGCTCTTTGCATTGGTTACAACAGTTTAACTTTTTCCTTGTCTGCCATCTGCTGGATGTTAAAAGTTTGGCAGGAGGGTGATATAGTTCCTGAAGAGGTCAGGAAACAGTCAGAATTTCAGCTAAAAAATACTTTTGTCTGGCAACATTTTCCTGGCATGAAGTAAGAAATCTGGTTGCATGCAAACTGGTGGCTTTTGGGATTATTGAAAAAGCAGGAAAATGTTTGTCTCTCTGTCTCTATTTCTAAGTTAATAGCATGAACTATTCTGTTTGGACTTATCTACTTCTGTTGGAGTCAGAGGGAAAAAAGAGGTTTGCTTTAGAAAAGTAACTTATTATGACTGGAAAAAATGGATGCTGATATATTGAGTTAGATTTGCCAGGATATACTGTAAGAATTATGTAGAAAATAAACTGAGACATGGAGGGGAAAGACTTGTAGCTCACATACTTTATAGCATGATTCTGAATAAAAATGGCAGGACAACTGTGGGACAGTAATATTGGCCTACGGTGCATCTAAGAGAAGAACAAATATATTGTTTATATGACTCTTTATGTTTCTTTAATGACTTTAATAATATGAGTACAGACCTATACGTAAGTGGTTATAAGATTATTGCTGGTAGTAGGAAGTTCAGAGAAGAAATTATCATTAGAATTAAAAACACACAATAAATCAGGTTTAGGAAGAGCTTAGGTTTTTTATCTCGTGGGCTGCTCTTCAAGTTGAGAATTGAATGGATGTGATTCATGCACCGAAATCTGCATTTGTGGGGTTGGTTTTGTTTCAAGACGATTTTTTTCCTGCCTATTCCCAAAGATTCATTTTGGGCTTTTGTTATTATCTTGACGTTTGTGGGTTCTTCTTTTAATAACTTCAGGGTATTGTTGGAGTCTCGCCGTAAATCAAAGAAAATTACAGCAAGAGGAATCTTTGCAGGTGCCAGAGTGGTGCGAGGAGTTGACTGGCAATGGGAAGATCAAGATGGTGGCAATGGGCGTAGAGGAAAGGTAAAAATAAAACTGGCTTAAATAAGAAGATGCATTTCTGCATGCTCATGTAATGACCTCCATAGCCTTTCTAATTGTAGAGTAAAAATATCATCATAGAAGTTACTGTTCTAGTTTGCTGGACACTTTTTATTCTTATTCTGTAGTGCTTAAGCATTTAGAAAGAGGAAGGGATGTGCACTATGACTAGTTCTTTTAAAATGAAATTTATATTTTTTTACAATACCAGCAGCAAAATTTTTAAAACTACTAAATTTTTGTCTTGGTTGTTCAGTTTAAGACGGGCTTGTAAAGACATTAAGATCTTGGGCATATTTCAGCATTACTAGAGAGCTGATATAAAACCAGAGCGCTCAAGAATAGCCCTTTCTGGTCATCACTGCATTCTGTAGTCTTCTTGCTTGCGGGTCAGCACACTTGTGTTTCTCTTGCTCCTGGTTTTCAGTGCTTTCACCCTAATAATTATAGGGACTTTTCCAGTTTGAATGTTAAAACTTCGCAAGTGTTGGATTATATTACCGCCTTAGGATATTATATGAGTGGTTTTGATATAGCTGTATAAAAATAATATTTGGATTTATTGAAGATTGCATGGAAAGGTATGTTGCTAATCATAACCTTTGCAAATTTTCTGTCTACAACTTACATTTACCTTGAGAACTAATGAAGGTTTGTTTTAAGTATGAACATACAGCAGGGAGTGTAAAATATACTATGACTTTTATCACCAAATATAAGATGCTCTAGAAGAAGAACTGGATCCCCTTATATCTTGGTGAACTGGTGTTTTTTGTTGCATTTATTTTTAGTACACTTAAGCAGCATTTAAAAGAATTTGAGAAGTTCTTGAGTAAGATGTTTAGCCTATTTTATATCCTACACATTTATGGAAGCTTTAGGAGTTTTGGGGATTTTATTTTGGATTTCATTGAGAGGAAATAATAGATTTAAATAACTTAAAGCAAGGGATATTCAGATGCAGTATTTACCCCTTGCTATGAATTTGGCAAGATATTCTGAAATCTCTGAAACTTTGCAAAATAAGAGTCGTATCCTGCATTATCTGCCTTATGTATTAAACTTGAATTAGTGGGATTATTTGCAAGCTGAAAATATGTATAAATGCATGTAAATGTTCTTAAGAAGGAAAAGCAGATGGTAGATAGCAGAAACAGCCTTTATATAAATACAAACAAGAATGAAGACAAGTTCTGGAAATTATTTTTTTTTTTTTTGAATAATGGAAGTGTTTTCAGAGTTTGGTGCATGGCCTCATGATTTCAGAAAGTCCTTTTCACTCTCCTTTTTTTGTACTGTTGTTAAACAGAATGGCTCTGGAAATAAAACTGTCTCCTAATACAGTGCACTGCCACCAGACTAACGCAGGTTAAACCAGACAAATTGAAGCAATTAAAATAGTTTTCATCTTAGTTAAATCCTGCTTCTAGTAAGAACATATTAAAGCATCATAAAGTAAATTTTTACAGTTCAGATTTTCTTCTTTACTTATGTAGTTAGATTACCTACCAAATATAGAAAAGAAAAATAGGCCTGCAAAGTATATATTCAGGCTGCCATCTTAGTAAGACACCTAGGGAACACTTGTATCAAACAGAACACAGCTTCAGAATAAATTTTACTAAATTTGGTAGAACTGCTGTATCCTGAATTATTCTGAAGAGATGAATAAGGTTTTAAATTCAAATTGTGCTTCTCAGTCTTTGTTCTAGAAGCAACTTTCTTATTTTTGAAACTGAATAGGTAACTGAAATCCAAGACTGGAGTGCGTCGAGTCCACATAGCGCAGCATATGTTCTTTGGGACAATGGTGCTAAAAACCTTTACAGAGTTGGCTTTGAGGGCATGGTAAGTATAAAAGAACACAAAGGGTAAAATGCATGGTGGGGGAGGGGTGGCAAGAATAACTTGTTGTGCTTTATTATCCTGCTTTTATAATATCCTTTGTCAGTTTGCGTGCTATTAGTCAGATCATTGTGAATACAGCTGTATGGATCATGCATATGTATTAGTAAGAAAATCTGATCTGGGAATTTATAAAACGTGAATAATGTAAAGTGAAGGGCTGGTTCCTGCCTGAATACAGTAAATATTTACACTGCATACAGGATTATCTTGCTGTGCTACTATTGTCCTTAAATTAAAATTCAGAAAAGAAAAAGAAGCTTAGTAATGAACTTCTTAAAGACCCTATTTCTTTAACTCCCAAACTCTTCAGTTCACTTCAAATTTTGGTGTGATTACTGTAAGATTTGCAGTTTTTAAATTACTGGCAACACTCAGAATATTCTTGAGAGCAACTTTTTTGTCAACGGAAAGGTATTGAATTAAGTTACAACCTTAATTTGCTTTAGCACTAAAATTTTCTTTTTCACTTCCTAGCTTCTACAGCTTTAGAGAGAAAATGGGTCAGACTCTAGCCTAAGTGCCTTCTGTTGCTGGGTTTTCTTATCCTAATGTGGGTCAGGGAAAGGTTACTTTGATTATCAACTGCTTATAACATCTTAATTAGCATTTTCTTTGCATGATTTTTTGTTTGCTACTGCAGAGAAAAACCATGTTAACTTAACATTGTCAGATGTGTATCAGTAATAAAATGTAAACCAATGACTAGTCTACTATTTTTGAGAGTACAATATTTTGCCTTAGAGCCTCACTTGAAATACATATTATTTTTATAATAAAAATAAATACTAAATACCACTTTTGCATTAAATACATATTCTATTGTCAGGTTTAAAAAGAGTAAACATCTTTAGTGCAGCTCAGCTTTTCTCATGCATGAGGATGCTAAGAACAAAATATAAGTCAGTATTGAATTATGTCCTTCATGGTCTCCCCCAGTCCTAAAGAAAATTGTTTATATACTGGCACAAGGGAGAGAAAGTTACATATAGCATTATGTAACATAATATTATTAAACCAATGGTTGGTATCTTCCCCCTTATATTTGATTGTGATGAGCAGAAAAGGAGCACAATTACAAAATCTAGATACAAAGAGGTACAGATCAACTGATTTTTTTATTGTGATTTCAGTTACTATGTTAAAATTTGCGCACTGCATAGTAGGAGTGCTGTGAAATCATTAAAGATTCCTTCCGGCCTGAGAAAAAAATAATTTAAGATAAGTTGTGTTCTCTTCTGAAATAATTATTCCCCTTAAAATAAAAATGTATTTATTATTTGTAAATCAGCTATATTCTGTGGTCAAACTGTTGCTGCGTAAGGAAGTGTTAATTGTTTCTAGAATGCTTGATTAACTACTGCAACTGTAAATTTGTATGCATAAGGGTGACCCTTCCCACAAGATTTGTACCAATAGAAATATTTGGTCAGTCACTTAATTAACAACAAAAAGCTGTTGATGTTTGTGAAACTACATATATGTATAAGTTTTAAGTATATCGGATAATATGTAAATAATGTATGTACATACATATATATAAAAAAGATAATGTGAGGCTTTATATGTATTGCTTACCTGATTGCAATCCATTCCTACAATAATTTTATCTGTCAGATACTCTGATCAAATGTAATTTTCACTTCAGATGAAATAGATTCTTGGATATCTGTGACAAATAGTCATTTGAATGTAAAGCTTGATTTTATAACTGATTAATTGCTTGCTAAGTGTACAATTCATTACAGTTATTTGCTGCAATTTCTGTGCTGTTATGTACAGCTGACTAATAGACTGTCAGAAAGTTCGTGTAAATGTGGGGAAAACTTGTCTTAGGACTTAGAAACTGGATAAGAATGTCCAGAGAATGTGGAATCAGCAATACTCAGAGTGTGTGCCCATATAAATACAGCTGGGAAGAGACCTCTGCTTGCAAATGAATAACACTTGACTCAGACGCAAATGAAGCTGATTAAAGAAACACAGCTTATTATTGTAAGTCGGGGTTGCTTGTTTGATAGCTGACAGGCTGCATCTGGTGTTCAAAATTAATCTATCTGGCCTGCCAGCTTTTCCTTGGGAGAGATGAGGATTGGCTAGTAGGACAGCAGGTGCTGGCTGAAAACTTGCATTTATTTGTAGTCAGATCCTTAGAGTTTTTATTTGAGTTTGCTGTTGCTGTGTTTCCATATGAAGGTGTGCATCTTGCCTTTCTTTGTGAAGCCTGGTGTTTAAATATGGGAGTTTCTGCTGCCACAAATTCCCAAACTGAAATCTGTTTTTATGATACTGTTAGATTTTGAATAATGTTTCCTACATCCATAGTAGAAATAAAGTACTGTTGGCTAATATGATTGACACTGCTTGCGTTTTCCATCTATATGTATTCAGATTCTAGAGCCAGACCGAGCTGTTAACTATATTACCTGCTTTAGAAATGTCTGAACATAGCCTTTTGTAATAAAAAGATACACCATGTGGAATTAGTTAAGGAGAAAAATGTGATTGAGCTTTTTAGACTTGTTTCCAGTTTTTATTTCTTCGTATCGCACAGCTGAGGATGTAAAGCTGGTAACTTCCAGTGGTTTTCAATAATCATTATATTCTACTACTTATTAATAGAATGATTTTGCTATAAAAACTAAAGAAAATAGTTCCGTCAGCAGGAGTGCCCTAAATCAGTTTAATTATTTAGGAATCGGTTTGGTGCTACCATACTTCTTCACTCTTGCCTTTTTTTTTTTCTGTGATTAACCTCCTCTTGTTTTTCATTATGGAGGATCTTCCTTTCATCTGTGTAGCTTATGAAAGAAGTTACTGTAGTTATCATCAGTCATTGTCTCAGTAATCTGTGAGCCATCTGGGTTTGTGTACTTTTTTCCACGAATTCTGAATAGTTCAGCACATAAGGGAAATTGAGAAGATTCCTTGCCCTTGTGTTTTTGATGTTACTTTAAACTTTCTTATCCTGATTGATACCTAATATCTGTTCATCAGCATTTATTTGGGTTACCGTTAAAGATAATCCTTGAAATTACTTTAGAGGATTTTAAGAATTTCTTATTAACACCATTATTTTTGTTTTTAATAAAAACAAAGTAAATGTCTTGGCATACTAGGCATTGCAGGTGAGTGTTATAAAATATATAGAAATATGCTTTCTGGTGCAGTTTCAGTTGTCAGATCTGTAATATAAGTCAGATCTTCAACTCTTTAGTACTTTATCTTGTCCCCAGTATGTTGAAACTGAGGGGTTTAGGAAGGAGCAACAAGAATTTTCATTATTTTGTTGTTTGTTTAGTGTCCTTCTTTTGCTTCTAGGTGCTGATCAAAACTGATTTAAAACACAGAAACATTAATTTTTGACCACCTTTACATGTGAAGCAGGTGCTTTTTATTACATTACTCACAGTGTAGCCAAAGTTGGTGGTTAATTATTTGGAATCCAGAGAGGAAGGAGATATTTCTGTGTACCTTGTGCATTTATTTGCATTTGTCAGCAGACTTTGTTTTGCTTCTTGTTTATTTAGTCTTATTTCTCTACATTTCTCCTGTAGTCTCAACCAAGCCAAGTTTGTCTTCTCTCTGTAACAGAGTTGCTTAGAAACATATTTCTGTTAAGCAGAAGTGTACTTACTGATCCTTTTCTAATTTTGTTATTTACAGTATTCCACCTGCAAAGGAAGACTTTAAAGTGATCCTCCTTTAAAAAAAAAAAGTTACACATGGAAAGTTTTTATACGTGCTTATAATTAATAGACAGTAAGGGCATTTCATTTCACTGAACATCTCGCTCGGGGTTTGCCTGAAGACTGATTTTTTTTTTTTCCTGTAAGAGGCTGTTGCTGTTGTTTTTATACTTTACACCTCTAATCGTTACTGTTTTTTATACCTTGCATGTCTTTATCATTTCAGTCACTTTCTCTACCACCTTCTACTTCCTCCTTTTATTGCTTGCACTTTTCTCAGCTTCTTGGAACTGAACATGATTTGAGTTCATTAAATTTGAAATGCAGCATTTCTTACAAAGCTTTAGCTAAAATTTAAGGATTTATCCAGCCCCTTGTTGTCTTAATCAGGTGACAAAGCAGTACGCATGGAACTTCCTCCATTTGCCCTGTAAGGGCTTATTTCCTTGACAAAAGCTGTTGTGAGTTTAAAGACTTAAAATGACCTTTGAAGGGTGTATTAATTGCACCTCAAACACCTGCAGCTGTGGCACCATTCCTGCTGGTATGTCTCTGAGAGCATTTATCTCCTGGTATTTATTGCTGATGTTAGTTGCTGTTGCAGTGCATCTCTGGATCAAGCATTCCTTTTCTTAGCAGCACACCTAGTCTTATCAAGTCTGTAGACTCCCCTCCCTGGTTTTGATGGATGGCATTCCATATTGATTGGAATATCTTAATAGTTATTCCAGTAGGCAGCTGCTCCTTCAGCATTGTTTTCCACTTCAAGGCCAGGGATGGTGGCGCTTCTACACCATCTGCCAACACTGCTGACATTGCTGTAATGTACTTTTTTTTTCATTCCCTGAAGTTTTTATGATGACGAAATTGCTGCTGTTTTTTCAATGGTATAATTGGATGGCAAGTCAAAGTAAACTGTTATGTCTTCTGTGTTTCCCGTTTGTCTCAGCAGATCGTGATCTTTATGTAACATACAGTCACATACAGCTGGAATGCAAAGAGTTTTTCAGCAAGTCAGAGGGCAGATGCTAGAAGGCCAGAGTTCTCCACTGTAGGCAAAAACCATTATTACCCACTGCTCATGTGCATCAGCTGTTACTACTGATCTCAGAAGTCGCACTGCGCAATGTTTTGTGCTTGTGGTGTTCCTTGAATTTTCATAATTTCCAGCTTAACTGGGGCTTCCATCTCTTCTCTATACATAAATTCCACAAAAATCTCTAGCTTGTTTTTCTTTTTCTTGAAAGAATCCTCATCAGGGTTCATTGGATAATTTCTCCATCAGGTTAGTGTGTAAAAGCTTATGTTCTGTTTTCATCTTTACACATTTGTCTCCACCATGTATTTTCACCCAGCCTCACAGTTGTTACTACTTTTTCTGTGCACCGTGTCACTGTGAGTCTGAAACTTGCATTTTAACATCCCTTGTGTTTTGATGCATTCGCTTTTGCAATTGTACGTCTCATCTCCAAACGATCTGGTATTTCAGTTCCTTTTCAAGACTCTGGGAGACTCATAAGACTTGTGAAAAGCCGTGTGGGGTCCTCAGACGTGCGGTACAGCAGAGCTGGCAGCAGGGATGCGCTGGCAGCCTGGTGTGGCTGGGCTTTGGGGAGTCTTTGTGCTCTCCCCTCACTACGGGGGCCTCTTGCCCCGTGGTCCCCAGGGGAGGGTGACCGGGAGCTTAACACTACCCCTGATTTTTTTTCTATTTTTTTTTTTTTTAACTTAAACTACTTGGACAGAAGAAAGCTTGGTTTCCTTTTCTGATAAATATTGTAGCTGGGTGCTAAAGTAGCATTATAGTTGCTTACTGAAGTACGACTAAGTACAGTTTCCTGTCTTAAAACTCAAGGATCTTTTTTGGGTTTGATCATGTTTTTTTAAGACGTTTGCAGGCCTTTGTCACGTTGATGTTACTTTTGTTAGTAATGTTATGTGCCAAATTGCTGAAGGAACTCTTTGCTTTACATACAATATATATGAGTTAGTTTCTTACTGCCTTAATCTCTGTCAAGTGCTCCACCTTTGTGTACGTTTTGAGTCCTCGGTTTTTTGGTGAAGGCTTATGTAAATGCTTTTCTATGATGCTTAGATCAGACTCTTGTTTTACTCCTTAGTGATCTAACGTTGACTTCACCATGTAAGTGAAATGAAGACAGATGTGAAGCTGAGGTTCAACATCAAGCTACCACTTAGTTTTACAACCAAGTATATCATTATATTCCAGAAATAAAACTATGTGTAGGGCATGGTACAGGCAGGGTAAAAAAAAAAAAAAAAAAAAAAAAAGAGAGAGCAATCGTGTAGATTTGTGTCTTTTCCTTGTAAAATTTAAGGTATCTTAACCTGCTTCCTAAAAATTTCTGCTTCAAGATAGTAATTAGCCTTTTACTGAATATTTTATTTCCTCTGCTAGCTTTTAGCCATCAGTCTGCTCTGTATGTTAACACCTGCTGTAACGCAAGCGATCTTTCACTCAGATTTTGCCTGTCTGGGAGGAGAACCGATCAGGACCCTCCCGCGCTCTATTCTTAATGCTCTGAAGGATGTGAAAACAGCTCTTGTGCGTTACAGCCCTTCTTGACTCCTGCACAGACAGCTGGTTGTTGCGTGACACGAAGAGTTTGTATTCAGTGGGTGAGACCCGCGTGCTCCGGGGCACATTAAATCTCCGTTGGTCTGGTGGAATGAATGAATGAGCTTGCCATCTGGGGTGCTCAGCACAGCCCCTTTTGTCTTCGGCTGAGTTAAAGCCAGCACCTGCCCACCGGGTGGCAGCACTCTGTCGCAGGCCTGCTGCTGCTGGGCTGAACAAAACTCCTCTCATTTCTTCTAGGATTTGAAGAGCGGCTAAATCTCATTATTTTCATCTGTTTTCATCACTTTTTCCAAATGAGGTGGTACATTATTCATAGATGAGGATATACGCTGAATTCTGTATTGTTTCTGGAGTTAGAGGTCGCTGAGGGTAGTAGTGTGTTTGTCAGTGCCTTGATGATTTGGAAGACTTGAGAGTTTTCATTTTAATCCTTTTACAGGAGCACAGTCTGACAATAAATCTTGGGTGTGCCGAAAAATAATTGTTAAAGTATTTGTGTAGTTCTGGTTGGTTATATCATAACCGCTACCTGTCCTCTGTTTCCTCCCCCATCCCATAGAATGTTCTGACCCATTTTGCAAACAGCTTCCTACCTCCTTCCCAACTAATCATGCGCACAAAATGCCCTTTGTTTAGTGAGAATTGTTCCATAAGGAGCAATGGCAGATGGTAGCCGTTTGGCTTTAAGAGTTGCACAGGGGAAAAAAACAGAGGGCAGGAGAATGATAGGAACTCTGCTGGCTTTATGAATAGGAGCTGGTTATCATACTTGAAACTTCTGTTCCTCAGATAATATGAAATAGAGTCTTTAGAACTTTAAAAAGATCATGTTTAGCTCAACGTAGTGTTCTGTGTTTTGTTTTTTTTAAGTAATATCCTTGTCTTCTGTATATTCTTAATTGGAAATTCTTAATTTTGAAGAATTTGTGTGCCAGATTTTCTTCTCCAAGCTAAACATGTATCTGTCAAAAAGGGCTGGGAAGAGGGGACGGCACTGGCAGGCATTAAATGATTGGTACAGGAAAGGCTGTGGCTTTGAGCACTGTCTGCAGATAATTCTTTTTTTCTTTCCCTCCTTGTGTTCACACACTTTTTTTAAAAGGAAAGATAACTTTATAGAACAATGCAAAGGAGCTTTGTGTTATTTTAATACATTTATTTGAGTTAAAAATGTCAACACTTTATAGCCTTTTTTTATTGGTGAAGGTTATTAAAATCTTGAGAACGTCAAGGTTGATGGATTGAAAAATATTTGAGATTATATGCATTAGTAATGAATTCATGGGGCATGGTTTTTTGTACACATAATTTTCAGTCTTTCTCAATTGAGTGTATTTAAGTTCTAGTTTCAGTGACGTTAACCTGGAGACTCAGTCAGTGAGGACTAAAGCTGTTTCAATCTCTCTCTGTAGTCTGACCTGAAATGTGTCCAAGATGCAAAAGGAGGCTCTTTCTACAGGGACCATTGTCCTGTGTTAGGTGAGTTGAAGATAAAGTAAATTTATCTTGATGTGTGTTAATTATACCTGGTCTGGATTTCTCTTTCCTTTTTAGATGTCACCTAAAAGGGCTGTCCTTAATAGTGAAATGTAAATGGTAACATTTCTATGCATGATTAATAAATTGTAACGCTTTTCTAAACGTATTTGGTATCAGTGTGCCAAGTGGATGGCAAGGGAGCTGTTAAGTGTTGATTAAGTAGTAGAGTCACATGTCTTGTGCACTATTATTTTTTAAGAGCCAAACGTAACTGTGCAGTCTTATAAGACTGTCTTAAATATTCAGAGATGGTCAATGAAGTAAGATGTATATGGCCATAAAGAGGAGTAATTCGAATGTATAACTTAACCTGTTATTTTATACTAATACTAGTATATGTTGTGAAATCTTGGTTGAGGTTTTCCATATCAGCTATTGCACTGATTTACTCATCTAGTGTCTTGGCTGGGCTGTAGATATGTGCAGAGTGTATTATAAAAATTAATAGCCAGGTGTGTTGGTTTTTGAAGTATGGGCAAGTTGGGATAAATTTTATAGGTTATTGAACACAAATTTCTTAATTATTAATGTGTATTTCCTTGGCAAAACACATGGTCATAAAACTAGACACTGCAGAAAATTCTGCTTTTCTTCTCAAGTTTCTTGTTATACTTCAATACATAAAACCTTACCTGATAGTACTGGCTTTCCTAAAGCGATGAGAACTCTATTTACTAGTCTTAATCTAATTTGTTGCACAAGTACTTGAAGTATGGCCTGCAGACACTATTCTTTTATTGACAGCACTGATGAAAAGGTGGAAACAGTAAAGGTCTGTTCTGTTTAAAAAATCAAAACGAAAAAACCCAGTTGTCGAAGAAGTCACTTAAATATTTACTGTCAAGTAGATGTATTGTTTGAAAGTAAAAAACCAAGGCACCCTGATCGTTGTATCTTGCTTCTGTACTTAAAATTAATTTTGTCATTTTATTCTGACATGAATAAAAATAGAGAAATAGTAATACTGGTTCTTTATTACATAGGTAAACTTAGGTTCTTATGCGTGCCCCTTATTCATTTTGGTTCTTGCTGTGAAAGTACAAGTCTGTTTTCTCCATGTAGCTTACTTTTAGGGTGATACCGTATTTGAATACATGAATATTAATCACTAAAGATAGTAGGAGACTATTCTTTGTTAAAATTCTTCTCTCTCCACTATATTAAGTTGCTGTTAATGGATGAGCATGAACTCATTTCGTCATTCTTACGACATTATCGTCCATCTTCTCAGTCTTACCCTTTGTTAGAACATCTGTCCCTTTTATTTGTTTTCTGAACGTAGTTCACAGATGCATTCATGCTGTGAATTTAAATGTATGTTTGCATTAAAAACTAGAAAGTTATTTTTGAAGCTTTGCAATATTTGAAGTAGAGTGTGAATAATACTCCAGCAGGGGCTTAATTACTACAGACTAGTATGCAGCTGGGGCAAAATACTGGGACTGATTTTGTTCGGTACCACATCAGTGACCTTGATGATGAGACAAAATACGCTCCCAGACAATTGCAGGTGATAGCAAGCTGGCAGAGGGGTGTGGTTGAAAGTAGAGCTTTATTCAAAAGAGCCTTGAGGAAGCGAAGAATTTGGTGAGTGGAGACCTCATGGAGTTCAACCAGGAGTGCAGTTTTGCATTCTGGTTGGAATTATCCTCTGTGCCAGGAATTCCCAGACTGGGAATTGTGAATGCCTGAGTGAGGAGCCTTACTGGGGAAGACCTGGGTGTTGCAGTGAATACCAAATTGAATGAGAGCGCAGTGTGCCATCATTGCAAATAAGGCAAATTTTGTAATGGGCTACATTAGGATGATCGTGGGCAGCAGAATCCCCCTCTTCTCAATGGTTATGGGGCTGTGTCTAGAATACTGTGTCCTGTCTGTGTCACTACCTGTCTGTCTTCTCCCCCCACACCCTCGAGTTTTGAGAAATCTGATGGTGGCCTGCTAAATTACTTAAGAGACTGAGAGGACATGATTTGCAAGGAGGGGGAGCTGGGCTTGTTTAGTCTGGCAAGAAGGAGATTAAGAGGTAATCTACTATCCACGTACAACCACTTGAAGGATGATTGAAAATGATGGCACCAAAATTTCAGTAGTGACAAAAGGCATGATAATAAATGGTAGTGACCTTAAGGTGTGACTCAGGAGGTTCAGATCAGATACTGAAGAAACTTTGTTATACCTGCAACTCCATATTGTAGCACTGGGAAAAGTTACTTAGAGTGATTGTCAACCTCAGTCCTTGTGGGCTTTCAGGACTCAGATGAATCCACAGCTGACCTCAGGTGCATGTTAGTTCAGCTTTGTGTGGGATATCAGACCAGATGACCTCCAGAGATCTTTTCTTCCAACTAATGCTTTTATAATTCTTTGCTGGTTTATATCTCTTCCTTTCTTAGACTTCCCTGTGTCATCAGGGATGTCTCTGGGGTGTTTGCTGTTTGTAAGTTTTCTATCTATTGAGTTCCATATCAGTAGCTTTTCTGAAGAATTACTCCTTAATTTTTTTATTCTTTGCAGAAGTGGCTGTTTTCCATGTTATGTGTGTTTTGTTGCAAAGGTGAAGGGTGCAGTTTGAAAATAGTGTTCAATCTATTGGTCCTTTAAACTAAGGCCAGGACAGAAAGAAGTCACTGGATGATCATAGAAGTCAAAGTCCGTTGAACATGAGCATCCGTTCATGGACGTGTTTCTTCTTCAGTAGTATCAGAGTTTCTTCTTGGCCATTTGGTCTTTTGAAGACTTTTAGTGCTGCAACTAGTGCTGCCAGCCAACAGTCTCATGTGGATTTCGGGCTCTGGAATCAATCTCTGTCCAAAGAATGTTTTTGTGTCTGGTTATCAGGCTATTTTTGTATTTCCTTATTGTTGCAATGTGAGGACCCTTTCTCCATCATTGACTCTTGCTTGGAAGAGGACCCCCCAAACTCCCTTAGAGATAGCAATATTACTAAAGGAACTCTACTCACCCAGTCTTTGCCACTGATGTTGCTGTTGAACTCGGTCTACAAGTTCTGCAGTTGTTGCTCTCTTCACTGTTCCTTGGACAGCACCAGATACCATCCTCTGCTTCTGGCAGCGAGCAGGTCCACAAGTGTCTTCTCTCATCAGTTAACACACCTTGATGTGTGTGGATGTGTACCATTTCCCTCCACCTTACGATTTTTTGATATGAGGCATCTTTTTGAAAGCAGATATCGTCCTGAGAGAAGGTTTTCTGCACAAAAAATGGCAGGGGGTTTTGGTGGTGGTGTTCTTTTGTTGGTTTTTTTTTTTTTTGGTAGTCATCTCCCCACTGACAAGGTTAAAGACTTTTATCATCGCTCATTTTCGAGATAATCTTTTGCCAGAGCTTTCTCCGCATTCAGGGACTGACCCAATTCAAAACCACTTTCTGTGGGCTTATCTTTCAAGTTACGTGTGCATAGATGGCACTCTGTGTATGACTCTCAAAATTATCAGAGTTTTTGTATATTTCCAGATGTCTAGCACCGTATAATAGCACTGTTACTATCCCAGTTAGAGGCCATAGTGAAGTGTCACAAGTATTTAGTATTTACCAGTGTCATTGTTATTTGCCTTGAAAGTTCAGCAAGAAACACACAGTCCCATAGCCAGAGATTCAGAATTCTTTTTTTACCTGTTCACTGCCTTTTAGCCCCTATAGTTTCAGAGATACTGAGAGTTATGTCTTAGAAATTAATATCTGTTCTTAACATTACTTGGAAAATTAGTGTGATCGTGTGAGTGTTCTCTTCTTATTCCATTTCAGGTGAGCAAAATGGTAATAGAAACCCTGGTGGTCTGCAAATTGGTGACCTTGTAAACATTGACCTTGATTTGGAAATTGTACAGTCTTTGCAGCATGGTCACGGAGGGTGGACTGATGGCATGTTTGAAACCTTAACGACAACTGGAACAGTTTGTGGCATTGATGAAGATCATGACATTGTAGTACAATACCCAAGTGGAAACAGGTTTGTTATACAGCCTTTATCACTGATTCTCACAAACTTCCTTTGCCTTCAGCAGTTGTGATCACTTGGTGCCAAAAACTTTCTGTTCTCCTTTTTTGTCTATTAAGATTTCCTTGAAAATTTTATATTCCTTCTGCAATGTGTAATGAGGACTTAACCTTTAAAGATGCTTTAGCAGGAAAAGGAGGTTTGTTGCCTCTCTCACTAGGCGAAAATTTGAGTCCAGAATACTGAATGACGTTCTGGACAATCTTTTTACAAAATGCGGTGTTTTAAGCAGTCATTCCTTTTTTTAATTAGAAGGCATCCCAAGGTTTCAAGGGGAATGGTGGTAGAATGCATTGTGGGTTTTCAGGAAAATGGGTTAAGAGGACAGGTGACAGACTTTATGTTGGGGATCTTGTCTAATATAGAGTGACCTTGGAATTATCTGTATTTTTTATTTTTAAATATTTTTATATTAACATTTTCTTATTAACATGTTAATGCTAACATAATATTAATACTTTGTTATTCAAAGGGATGTTAGTTTATGTAAATATGGGCCAAGAATTGGCAGTGTTGAGGAAGCTGTTGCCAAAACCACTCCCTGCAAGCAGTTTAGGTTTGAAGTTTGATGACCTGCATCCATGCTAACGGGATTCAAACCCAGCTCTACAGCTGGATCTGAGCTGATACGTCTGCATGGTTTTGTGTTGTCTTGTTCTCAAGTGTTTGGCTTATCTTTAAAAAGCAGCTAATGAATGTAATACCATTTCGGTTGTATCTGGAGACTGACCAGTTTGGCCACGAAGGATTAACAGTGCATTATTCTTATTCATTCTGGCTTTTCCTCAAGATATTGTTTATTAATATTGCAAAGTAACGCAAAACAAAGCTGTTTTCCTGGCTGACACAAGCTGAAGGGATGCAAGTGGCTCTTCTTCTGAGAGTCATGGCTGCAGAGCCAGTGAGTAGAGCTGCTTTATCTTGTGGTTTCTTCCATGACTTTCCCCTTTATGGAATTTATCTGATGCTTCTCAACTAGATCGGATAAAAAGTCAACCCCAGACCAAATGGTATGTAAAGGAGAGATCGCCGTATTGCATATTAGAAGATAACTCTGCATAAAACCAGCTAAATGCCTCTGAAACAGTAAAATTTATAGTACAAATTAGGATAGTTTGGTTAAAAATCGAGGTGTATCTAGGATAACCATTTGATTGAAGAGTATTCTTATAACTGAATGTTGCAGCTTTTGACTTAGGAGGGAGGGGGCAAAATCCCGTGTTCTTCTCTTATTGTTTCCTGACAGTCTGAGCCACTGTGAGACAGGCTGGATCTTCCCCTTTTCAAGTAGAGTCATCTCCTTTCAGGACTACTATATTGTTGTCAGCTTGCTTCCTCTCAGGCAGGATATTTCTTCATTGCCTTACAAATGTACATCTCTGAAGATTACCCTGAAAATATTCAGCTAATGAGCCACAGATAAGCGTATGGGCAAAAAATGGTTAGCAATGAATATGCCATAGTATCTAATTGCAGAAAGTTTGTAGGCATACAAGCAGAATCTTCTCCAACAGATAATTTTTAAACATGTATTTCCCTTTGCATGTTTAAAATATACTTTAAATGATTCATTGCTTAGGTGGACGTTTAATCCAGCTGTTCTCACCAAAGCCAACGTTGTCCGAAGTGGAGATGCTGCTCAAGGTGCAGAAGGAGGTACCTCTCAATTTCAAGTTGGTGACCTTGTTCAAGTATGTTATGACTTAGAGCGAATCAAGCTTCTTCAGAGAGGTCATGGAGAGTGGGCTGAAGCTATGCTTCCAGTAAGTAATTGTATATTTGGATTTGTATAATATTTCTAGTTATGATTGGTAATAATACCTGGAGGTTGTGGGAGTCAAAGGGATTTTTTTTAAATTAAAGTATATTTCATCAAACATGATATAATACTTGCTCAGATGTAGTAATCTGCTTAGCCTGGTGAAATGTAGCTAAAGGTATTAGTGACTGTATTATTAAACAACTAACTTCATAAAGTTTGTGGCTTATAACACTCAGATTTCTAAATATTTCATCTTTATTTTTATTTGCATTTGACATTTTCTTTAATGCAGACTTTAGGTAAAGTTGGTCGGGTCCAGCAGATCTATTCAGACAGTGACTTAAAGGTAGAGGTTTGTGGGACGTCTTGGACGTATAATCCAGCAGCTGTCTCAAAGGTGGCATCAGCAGGATCTGCTATAAGTAATGCATCTGGTGGTAAGTTTGAAGAATAACCAGTAATGTATGTATGGCAAGTATTTGTGTTAATTAAAAATTAATAAGTACTAGTACATAGTTTGTATACAAGGTTAATAATACTCAGACTTGGGGTTTCGCTGATTGATGTTGTGCCTTAAAGATGCAAGAAAAAGCTTGCAGTTGGTACGGAGATGTTGGTTGTTGTTATCTTGATAAGGTACAAAACCTCCAAATTTAATTTGGGGTTCTCTTTGGCCACAGTGCAGGTGTGTCTTTGGAAGCCTCCTCTAAGGGCTTTAAAATTTAAATGGTTCGAAGGGACAATAGATTGGAGTAGGGACTAAGGCATGAGGAGAGTGTCACTGGCTTTAGCAAGCAGACTCCGTGTTTAATAGGTGGTGTGGGATAGCAAGCATAACCGAGGAATCTGTTGCAAGCAGTTACTCAGGGTAATATTATTTCCTTAATATTTCTGTCTTAAAATTTAGTCAGACATTCTTTGACTAATTACAGTGGGATTTTTTTGTCTATGTAATCACATTTCAGTTCTGTTGAATCCACTCTCGTTCGTTAATAATGAGGTAGAAAGACTATCCAATGTGTTTTATGTTCTGTTGGCTGTTTCACAGACCAATTGAAGTAGAATGTTTTTCCTCTTTTTGGTCATAGCTAGTTGTTTTTTCCTCTTCACATACTTGCTTTAATGCCAAGAAATCTTTCTACATAGTTTTCTAGGCTTTTTCCTGGGGAGGCAGAGATCTGGTGAGTTTTCTGCAATAAAGATAAAGCCACTGTAGCCGTAAAACTAGCTAGAAGAGTAATATGACTTAGTGTTTCAAGTTACAGAGGACAGGATACACCCTAAGTTAAGCTAGAAGACTAAAAAGCCTGTTATATCAATATGTAAATTCATGTTTTTACCTCCTTCCCAGCCTTCTATATTTTGTGCTAGACAAGCTATTTGGGATTCAGTCAACTTTGGTTTGAAGTGCTTGATGTGACAGTCTCAACCATCTAAAGGGTATTGGAGTGCAGCACTTAGAGCTGAATAATAACTTAAGGGTGCCATTTTATGGTGTTTTATGTATTAGTATGTACATACCTTTAGAAACATGTAAAATTTAGCTGTTATTTTTCTGTTCTTGTGTGATTAGAACTGTAATCTTAATTGTCTTTTGTTTAATAATTATAGAGAGGTTATCCCAGCTACTGAAGAAGTTATTTGAAACCCAAGAATCTGGAGATCTCAATGAAGAATTGGTTAAAGCTGCTGCCAATGGAGATGTTGCTAAAGTGGAAGACCTGCTAAAGAGACCAGATGTAGATGTGAGTGTTCTGGTTTGGGAGGACCTGTTCTGGGGACTTGTAATACCAAAGGAAGTGAAGCTGTCTTATGTACTCCTTGCCAGTCAGTGATGCATCTGCGTAGAAGTAGCACCGCTGATTCTAGTGTCTCTTCTCCCATTTGTTGTCCTATGAAATGTGTTGGGGTGTGTGTGAAAATAGTGCTTTATACCCTTTTTCAGTGGACAGATTTTGTGTTCTATTGTCTGCTGTGAATTAACATACCTTCTAGCCTCTGTCTGCCAGAGTCAGGGCAGAGAACCAAACTCTCGCATTTGGTGAAGGGTCTTCAAGTTGTTTTGTTTTGAGGGGTAGAAGGAAGGACAGTAGATTTTTGGGGATTTGTTGTTGCTGTTGTGGGATTTGTTTTGGTGTTTTTGTGTGTGTTTGTTTTTTTTTAACTCACAGGGTAGATCATCTAATCTGCTGTCTGTCTGATTGCTTTTACCAACTGGTCTAATCACATAGTAGTGAAAAGTCTAAAAGAAGATGGTTAAGAATTATAGGACTTGGTTCAGGGAACATGTTTTAAAATAACAATCAGCTGTTTTTCTCATTACAGCAGTAGTAATTCTTGCAGATAAGAGACTAAACTCTATCAGTTCTGAGGACTGATTTGTAGCTCAAGATGATACAAAACATTTTTTTTTGTTCAGACTGACTCCTGTTGTTGCCATAGATTAGAAAATTAAGTTAAGTATACTGTAAAGCAGAGGACTGGTATCATTCTGAGACCTGTTCTCAAAACCTTGCCCTTACAGTACCCCAAAGATGAAAGTTTTTCATCAACTATAGTTAAGATCGTAATGTTTGAAATAATCAAGAAACAGATTTCTTTCCTTCATTATAGCTAATGCTATAGAAATGAAATAGAGGTGCCCTAGGAGATTATCTACATGTGCCAGGAAGGCAGCTGTCTAAAAATTGTTCGTTTGATACATTCATATACGTGCTGTTACTTTAAGTTTTCTAGTACACTTGCATGTGTACTGCTAAAGTGTCTCATAGGTATGTGTGTGTATCTTGCAGCTTATCTCAAAGTATCAATATGCTTCCAGGTGAATGGACAATGTGCTGGACACACAGCTATGCAAGCCGCTAGTCAGAATGGCCATGTCGACATTTTGAAGTTGCTTCTGAAACAGAATGTGGATGTAGAAGCAGAGGTAACCTAAATACTTCAAAATACGCTTTGTGCGTCCTTAAGTTTTAAACTTTGCTATGTGGAGAAATAACAATTCTATTGGAGTCACCTTCTTTTTAAATATCAGAGAGAGTGAAAAACTGCTTTTCTTACTGTGATTATGTTCCCAAATTAGCCTCCTGCTAACAGTACAATGTTAACAATTGCAAAGAGTCAATATCCAGTTCTTTAGCACCTCTAAGTGAAATATAATGCTAATGTATTAGCTATGTCAGCTATTATGTGATTGTAGTGGATGAAGCCCCTTCCTTATTTCCTCTGTTTCATTTCAACAATAGAATGCAATGAGCTAGCACCCTGCCTGTGGCATTCGGAGAAAAAGATGATGTTGGATGCTGCATCTCCAATTCAGATACTTGCCATGCTTCTTTTATATAGTGTTCAGTTAGGAGAAAGCTTTTCCATTCTTAACTAAAGCAAGTTTGAGCAGAAAGCAATGACAGTATCTTTGGATAGGAACTGCCAACTCTGCTTCCAGTTTTTCAGGGTTGGGTTGTTTTGTTTTTTAACTTCACCTGAAATGGAAGGATTTCTTTTGTTTAGGTTTTTTTAGAATTATTGTTTGTGAGAAAATTATCTATCAGCATACTGTGATATTTGTATTTTGAGATGATTTTGCCTTGTATACATACACAGAACACACTGATACTGCACTGATATTGCAGTGCAATGCTTTGCGCATTTTGTGGGGCACAAGAAGGATCTGTCAAATTTCTCTTATTAGGAAAATAAAGCCTGGTAGAATGCTTAGAAGTTAATAGTGTGCCCAGTCGTTGTTTGCATAACGGAAAAATAACTTTATATGCTTGGGCATTTAGCTTTGTATTGTATTTGGTATACTGAAGTTATAATATATTAATACGTTAATGAAGTGGTGGTGTAATCCTTGGGACTAAAACTATTTTTATATTCACAGATACACCCTTACTTTTTAAAGGTTTTCTGCTAAATGGTAAAGATGGCTTAGATTTCATGCAGTACATACTTGCTGTGGTCTGATTTCTACGAAGTAGCTTCAGTTTAGAAGCAGTGCTTTCACTGCACTACATAGCATATAGTGTTACAAACTAGACTAAGCTGCTTTTCATCTGTACTATGGGATCAAAGCTGCCGTGTTAATCAGGTGGTGAACTGATACTTCTCTGGTATAGGGAAGGGTCAGAAGCATTAGAGAGGGAAGCAGAAGCACTGCTTCCAGATAACACATCTGGTAATCAGCTAGTGGTAGAGTTGTTAAGAGTTCATGTTTGCTCAGGCTTTAGAAGTATCGTAACACTGCCATGAAAAATATTTTCAGGGATTTTATTTGAATTTTCAAGCCTTTTTCATGTAACTTTGGTTAGTTTAAGTGAAGATTATATTCATGCTTAATTATACAATTGCATTAATTATTATAATATTAATCGTATATATAATATTATTAGATTAATGATTATATGTTTCAGGCTTTAAAAAATGTCAGCTGTCTATAAATTAGTGATGTGAAGACACAGCAGAGTCATCCCATTAAGCAGAGAGCAAAATTTAGTTCTTTTACTTCACTGCTGTGGTCTGTGGCATGGAAGCAATGGATAAAAATCCTTACTTCGCCTGCTTTATAGCTAAGTTGGATATATTTACACTTACAGTCACTGCTGCGGGGTATGTACGTTTATCATGACATTTCCTGAGGATGCCCTCATATTGTCTCCTCTGTGCTTATGTCTCTGAGAGCTTAACGTAGAGTACAAGTGGCCTCTCTTTAATCAGAAAACAATTTCCTACTGGCAGAGCTCAAAAAGACTGATGTAGGTATTACATAGTAAAAATATGTAGCCTGCTAGTCTGCAGAAATTAATGGGTATCAATTACTGTATTGACAGTACTGACAGCATTATATTGTTGGTGTGTATAGAAATATGGCGCTTCTAAATATTTAGATTTGTATCTAAATATAAGTCTTGGGACAGATACTTAATCAGTTGCTAGCTTTTTCTAGGTATGTTCATGTGCTACTGTGTAAAAACTACACAGTGGGATTTAGCTTCTGAGGTTATTTGTTTTGATGCTGAGCTAAAAAGAGAGAGACACTTTCTTGGACCTCTGCTCATTCAAAGTAAGAATTCTATACACTAAGACCTTATAAAATCAGGGGTTTGTGTCTCAAAATCGGAATATGTTAAAACTGTAAAATATTTAATAAATTATATGGGGTTTCATCAGTAAGTATCTTAGTGTACTTTGCAGACTGCAAATATGAAAAGACAAATTACTGCATACTTGTGAAACAAAGTGCTCTGTAAATATCTTGATAAGTTTCACCTCGTAATGATCTTTACAACCAGATGAGAAATACACAGAAGTTCCCCTTTCTGATCCTTTCCCCTTCCAAATGGGCAAGGTTTGGCTGCTTTTGACTGTTTATATTAGATGAGACTGAGAAGGAGTCCTGCATCTTAGAAGACAATTTTGTAGCATGAGTTGATTTCAAAGGCATAACAATTTATTGGTTTCAAAAGCTATTGAAGCTGCTGTTTAGTGCCTTGACCACCTTCAAAACAATGTTCATATTTCCAAAAAGATATGTTTGATAATTAGCAGATAAGTCTGCTTCCATCAATTTTTTTAAAATGCTGTAACTAGTCTCGTTATCTTGTAATTGTGCAAATACAATTTATGCTAGGAACTATTAATTTTTTGCATTGATGTAAAATATATTAGAAATGTGTTACACATAATAGAAATTACTTTCAAAAGATATTACTGAAAGAGAAACAAATTGATAAGAGAAACAAAGCTTACCCAAGAGGGTGCACTTGAAGAAGGGTGCATCCAGTGCACCCTTGATCAGTCATGGTTTTATTTCCTTCTTACAATTTTCAGAATTTCTCTATTGTCAAAATTAAATCCTACAAATACATAGTAATATTCCACTGTGCACAAAAACTTAGTTAGAAACTAGTTTATGGAAGTTGTTATTTCATTGAAACCTCTTATATATCCTCTACTTTACTTTTAGCTTTTGCGTACTGTTGTTAATGTTGAAATCACTTGATTAATACTTGAAAACGTTTCATGTAGTACGGTCCACTGTTATGGATGTTAAAATAATCCAAACTGACAAATTTGTGACTTTCATATCTTCTCAGTCTGGATGAAACTGAAACAAACTGAATTTAATGAGAGCTTTAATGCTGTGAGTCATCATCATAGAATCAGAACTTCTAATTTCAGCATAAACCCTAATAAATATTAGCGTAATTGTATGAACAAGGCAGTTCTCTTGATTGCTATGATTTGGAATCTGTAACACTTCCTGGGTTACAGGAAGGGTTACCCTGGGTTACTGAGTGTAACATTTTTGGGGGTTTGGGAGTTGGATTTTGTTCGTGGGCTTTTGGTTTTGTGGTGGGGTGGCTGCTTTTTTTTGACAGTGGTTGTTTTGTAGTAGAAAGTCAAACGAATCCATTTGAATTTCTGATGAACACATCACACAAAGATTCAGGGCAATAGTTGTATATGGTATGGAATGTCATGTGTCATAGAATATGTATGTTTGTATACAAACAGACTCTTCATCCTCTATTGCTGTGGTTTAAGCAATTATTTTAATGAGGTATTTGAATTGTACCATGGTTGTCTAATTTTTCTTTCTCTTTAAAGAAATCAAATATGCATAATTGTTGAGCTTAAATTAATCTTGGTGTTTAAATGCAAAGGAAATGTGGAATTATACAGGCTCAAATTAACGTTTCTACTTCAGGACAAAGATGGAGACAGGGCTGTCCATCATGCAGCCTTCGGTGACGAGGGTGCTGTGATAGAGGTTTTGCACCGAGGCAGTGCAGATTTGAATGCTCGCAACAAACGCAGGCAGACTCCACTTCATATTGCTGTCAACAAAGGTCATCTGCAAGTTGTGAAGACTTTACTGGACTTTGGCTGCCATCCTAGTCTCCAGGTAAAGGAAATATTAATGTAGATTCACTATTTAGCTGCCAGATTTTATGATTTGCTGTGTGTTGGTGATAGAAGAATTACAGAAAATGGGATTGAAAGGAACAGACCTTGTGAAGTTATCTGTCCCAGCCTCTACCCCAACATGGGATCAGCTGTAATAAAAATGCTATTAAATCTATTTGTTTTCTTGACAGCTAGATAAGCACCTGATTTATTCTAGCCCGTTGATGTTAATTGGTATTTTCACAGACTGTAGTTATCTGTAATTGTTAACTTTCTCTCCAGATTAATTTCTCCTCTGTCAAATCCACAGCTGTTTTCTCCTTCTGCAAGCTACGGCTTTGCATTTTTTGGCTGATGATACTGTGGAATGCTTCGTTAAAAGAAACCTATTTTCAGAATTGACCTATCATTGGTAGAACTATTTGGCCAGATTCTCTTTTAAATGTTCAGCCTTTTATCTAAAAAGCCCTAGTGCCTAGGGCCTCAAGTACCATAATTTCACAGGGAGTTTTGGATAATAATGAATGTGGAGGAAGTGGTGACATGAGTGCAGCCTCCTGTTGAGAAGGCAGAGTAGAAACCTGCTATCAAATAAGCAGGCATCCACGTTCTGCATGAGCTGAATGCAGCTGCAGGCAGTGCATTAGGAACACAAATTAGAATGTCTAAGTTTGAAGAGGTTTGGAACAGAAAGAAAAAGTTCTAATGTCCCGGGCAAATCAAGATATGGAGTAATAACACATTTACCTCCTTGTTTTGCCATAGCAATAATCAGTGATTTTTTTGAAGCTGTGTATCCACATAACAAGCAATGAGCAAACTTGCTTGAAATTAGTGAATATAGTGATTGTTTATTTATCCGCTTCCACTTGGCTTTACAGGTATTATTGTCTTGACTTTTGCTGAGGTTAAGCTGTTAGCCAGCTAACATCCCTCCAGACCCTGTTTAGTATTTGTTGAGTAGTAGATATAATAAGGAGTCTGATGTATTGAGCCAAATGAAGGGTCGCTATATATCATATAATGACTTGTAATATATGGGTAGCCAAAGTGGACATGCCCGACTTCATAGAAGTCTGTTTGGATTGAAAAATTCAGTAGAATGGTGCTATGAAACTCCATCTGGAAAATATAATTGTCATGGAAAATAATGAACACTCAGATCCTGTGTGTGTGCTGAGGAACTCTGATGTGCAAATGTGAGCAGGTGATTGATTTGGTGGATGAGAGCACAGGGGAGTCAGACTGAGGCATGACTAGAATTTAACTGGCCAGCACTCTACTACTCAAGCCAATTCACTGTGTAAACAGAAACATATGTTAGTCTGTAAACAGGAAATTCAAGAAATATGATCAATTAAACCAAATAAAGCTGCATGAATTAGTTTTGGCAAACTGGTTCACGCTGGTTCAAGTGTTTCCATTTTCTGGCACTTTCTGTCTGGCAGTTTTTGATTCTCACTGTAAAGATTGTAAAGATTTGTTTTCATATTAGTGTATTGTTAAAATGTTCAGTTCCTGTGTTATTCAGTTTGCAGTTGAGTCAGTGTCAGTGACAAAAGAGTTCCTGACTTATATGGTGTTAGAATCTTACTGAAAGCATAAATCTAAAAAGTTTGCCTATATAACAGCAAATAAGCTTAAATGGATATGTTTTCTCACTGTTAGTCTAGGGCATTCCTTTTCAGTTCAACCATTTGGATCTTTGAATAATGTACAAAATGCTTCTAGGAATAAAAAGTATTTTTCCCTTATTTGGGATATTTGAAAAATAAAATGTCAAGCTAAAAATACAAGTTCTTTGCTAGTTCAATTATGCACTGAAATATTTTCATGTACCTTCTGTAATGTAATCTGGTATTATCCATAACAAGTTGAAAAGCTTAATGTTACATATGACATTAGCCTTTGCTTCATGGAAAATGATCTGCTTCAGTTAAAACAACAGATGTGCCGAAGTTTATTACTTAGACTGCATTTTGTTTTGATCTGCTTATGCTTTTATTTCACACTGTCTCTTTGGTATTGTCTTTACATCATTAATTGCTGGCTCAATCTTAGTGTTCATTACTCAAAACTCCCTGCCTCCTTCTGCCTGACTAGTCTCCTCTCTGTTGTTAGTTTTTGTTGCTGTTCTTCTCTTATTCCTAGATTCTAACTTGAGCATAGAGATATGGATATGAGGCATATAGAAGTTGATGTCTACGCCAGTGTCTTCAGTCCTATCAGATGCAAGGCATACTTGAGCTCTGTGTTTGAGTTCTGGTAGTCGTGTAATCATAGAATACTGGAGCCCTGGGTAGGATTACCCCCTGAAGCATTTGCAAAACCAGAGCAAGATCAGAAGCAGCTTGCTCTGAAGTCTGCAGTGTAGCAACACTTTAGGGTCTGAAGGGCTGTTTTGTGTTTGTGTAGTCAGTTTTCCTGGTGATAATTAAGCATATTTTGTTCTTTAATGTGCATGCATGCAAAAACTGATGTGAGCTGTTTCTGGTTTTAGGATTCTGAAGGTGACACTCCACTTCATGATGCAATAAGTAAAAAGCGTGATGACATCCTTGCTGTATTGTTAGAAGCTGGAGCAGATGTTACTATCACCAACAACAACGGGTTTAATGCTCTTCACCACGCTGCTCTAAGAGGAAACCCTAGGTAAAGCTTTGTTTTTAAAGATTATTTTATCATTTGTAAAAGGAAAACAGGTGCATGGGTGGGTAGAATGACGGTATTCAAAAGATCCTTAAACCTTCATGTAATTATATTTCTTAAATTTTGATGTTGCTTAGATATGCATCTTTGTAGTACTTGGGAAGCCATTATTAGAATGAAGCTACTAGTCTGCTCAGTTTAATGCTGTATTCAGGTAACTCCAAATCCCTGGGAAATTTCCTGTGGTGGCAGTAAAATTTTGCCAATAAACGTTTTCATAAGTAAGTTAAATAAGCTCTTAAGATGGACTCTTAAGGTAGAATTTGTAAAAATGTTTCCCTTCTTGAATATTAGAATTGGGAAAGGGACTTGAGTTTTTGAGGAGTACTTATTTGTGAATAATTATTAAATATATCATGCAGTTATAAGGTGATCTTAGGATTGTTGCATAAAATTGTATTTGTCAGTATAAGAAACATTTAATCTTATTTTTTTAGAAGTATGTATAGAAGGAATTTCTGATTTCAAATTTTATATAGGAGCTCATCAGAAAAAGTTAGGTTTAAGGCATAATTTGTTTTATGCTAGCTGCATACTATACATCTACATTCAATATTCAGTTAAGATAGCTTTCAAAAACTATTGCTTAGGTAGAACTTAATGGAAAACTTGCTGCATTGGTGGTTGCTTATTACGTTGTGGATAAATGGTATTCTGCAGAGCTGTCATTCTAGCAAGACTTCAATATTTTATCGTATGTTGGAGAACTCAGTATAGTTTACATGAAATAAGAAATGTGTGTGTTTACTTGTTTAACTTTACTACTAAATTCTACTTTTCAGTTAAGTTTGGTAAATAAGGCTATATATTAATATATGGTAATAAAATCTGGGTTAGTCTGTTAGAATATAGCCATCAAGACTGATAGGGAATGGAGTCACACTTCACAAAGTAAAAGTAGAGGTTGGAAGTGTTGGTAGGAACAATAAACGTGTTTACAGTTGTCTACAGTGCTCATAAAAGGTTTGTAAGAGAACGCGTCAAGGACCTAGTGAAGGGAGCTTATTTTTTGGCATTCAGAAGACAACTCTTCAAGTCTGACTTGGTAACATCTTCAATTAATGTGAATTGCTAATGGCATTATGTAAATATGAAGAAGGCGTACTGCTTCCCGTCTCCAGTTACCTAAGCAGGGTGGTTTTTTTAGTTTTTTGTTTTGTGATGCTTTCCTTAGGCTCTTGTGGTAGTTGGTTTGCAGGGTCGTGATGTCAATATGAGATGCAGGAAAGTGTATGGAAAAAAAGGCTTTTCATAGGGATGCTAAAGATTTTACTGTGGGTGAATGTTTTAGGAGTGGCAGGCTTTTTCTTTGATGGAGGGATCCAAATTGTAGTTCAGACTGGGTCAGTTTGATGGTTGGTGGAATGTGAGACATATTGCAATTTTTCAGAGTTTTTCAGAGTTTTACGAATGTTTTTATTGGAAGAATAGGAAAGTGTTTCCAGTATTAATGATTTGAACCCTGTGTAGGTTCCCCCATACAGGGGGAAACTTGCATCTAAACCAGTCAGATATCTAAAGCTGTTAGATATCTATTGTTTTGGTTGCAGTTACATTTGAGCACTTCTGAGGCATGTAAAAAGAGAGAATGTTGTCTCCATCATGGAAGTAGTATTTTCATTTGTTCACAGCATTAGATACTTTACACATCAGCCTGGGAAGAAATTAAGGACAATAAAATCAAAAGAAATCTATCTTGAATAATTTTAATTCCCACCCCAGCCCCCTAGTCAAAAAATCATTGTAATAGTTTGATTGATTGAGGAGTTAAGTTCTATTTTCTTTAAGATCTTTAGTGATAGTCATTTTTTTCATTGTTGACTCTGTAGTGTTCTACCACTGGATGGTTTCTGAATGAAACCAAAGTTTCGTATTTGCCACTTTGCTTTTCTAATCTGTTACAGAACAATGGATATTACTAATCTGTTAAATGCACTGAGCACAAGCTATTTAAAACACTCTTAAAAATAACTCCCTGAACTTCAGCTTGTAGCCGGTATGGGTCACAAGCAGTATGTAATATATTCTTCTTGAAACCTTACAAACCTTACTTAAGGACTTTCTAATCTAAGCTTTCCTATTTCACCTAGCTGGAGTTTTTGTGGCTTCAGGCTGTCATGCCTTATATGGAATACAGTGCACTAAATTCCCCTTAAGGTCAAATATTTAATTACATTATGCTATTTTATAAATGTTATTTCATAAAACTTAAACATGTATTCATATATGTATATAAGCGTGTATGCATATGTGTATATCTGTACTTAGAAAACTAAAATACTTGCTGTGTATGTAAGTATTGATGAAGTCCGCATCCATCTTCCTTGTTAACGATAATAAAACAAATGCATGTGTTAAGTGTGTGGATACCACAATGAAGTGAGCTAGATTTCTGTAGAATTTTTTACAGTTGATATCAAACAGGTATTTCGAACCAATTTCATTTTCAGTGCAAACCCTATTCTGCTTCTTGCTTGAGCTATGATCTTTGCTAACAGTAGGGAGATAGATCTCCAAGAAAAAAACCCACACAAACTATGCTGAGTAGAACACTTGAAAGTTTTTAATTTTATACGAAAATAAATATATTTTTTAAACATTTGAGTATTAGACAAGTATTGTAAGAAATACAGTGATTTATGTCAAATAGCTTAGATTTTTCTCAGCACTTTACCTTCCATGACAGTTTGGCAGCGTGTTCTGGAAGTCAAGTTATGGTATGTTTTGAAGAGCAGTTAGTGGACTATTTCTCCTCTTAATAATTTGCTTCTCTTCATACCTTGTGACTTGGTAGAGAAAGAGAACTTCTGGTTTTCATGCTAATGCATAGTATTGAAATGTAGAATGGATGTTTTTCAGTTTATGCTGTAGGCAGCTTTAAACTCATGCATGAGAGAGAGAGCTAAAAAGAAATTTTAAATAAAGCGCGGGGAAGTTAAGATTTTAATACGTGGTTTCTTGCTCATAATTTTTAACTGAGTCAGTCGTACTAAAAGTGCGTTTATTTTGGACTTCTTTCAAAGTACTGTGAACGTCAAAGCTTGGCAGACTTTGCCTGTTCAGTGTTAATGAGATTTTTCAGACAGAAAAAAGGAGAGTCAAATTTGAAAATACTGTACAGATTGCTTATTTTTGCTGTGTTATCAGCTCTTGATTATGTTTGATCTATTCGCATACCTGTGACTTCAGATTTTTTTGGGCTGAAGACATGACTGTGAAGTGTAGGCGTATTTTATATCCGTTGCCCCAGTTAGTTTTAGATTTGCATTATATCTTGTGAAGAGAGCATTATTCACACTGTAGCTAACTTCTTAAATAAAGGCTGCTTTTTGAGCTGACATGACTTTGCACATGCGTATGACCAGTTCTTCAGAGGAATAAATTCTACTGGACTTCAAATCAAAAATTAAAATACTGGGGTAGGATGCAGATTTCATATATTGCTGCCCAACAACAAGGACTATGTCATCTTTATGTTCATAAATTAGCAAGTAGGACATTGTGATTTTAAAATGGAATTATACTTTTTTTCCCCATGGTTGTCTTATTTAGTAGTTCTCTCCTTGTTTTCAGACTTGCAGACAGTTTGAATAGGTTGGCAGTGGAATTCTATAACTGTTTTTAGCAATTTATTTGACAGGTGGGGTTTCTCACCTGTACTTAGTGTTAATGAGTGTCTCAGGGACTTTTGTGCTGTATTGTCGTGGAGGTCCTCACAGAAAGTTTAAGTTGTGAGGTAATCAAAGTTGTACAATTATTTCCTAAACCAGTAAAAGTTATTTTCTGCTTTTGTATTTGCAGTTCTGACAGTAAGTGTAGATTGAAGCTTAGTTGAAGCTGAGTGCAAAAAAAGCATGCTCCTAAAACCTCTTATTAAAGAATTATGTCAGAAAATACTTTGCAATAATACTTTTGTTCAAGCTGGTTTGGAGAAAGAATATCATCTCCACAAGCAGACCTATAATTAGATGGCAGATTAGCCTGTCGCTGTTGAGGTCAGTGACAAATTTGTTATCTTTAAATAGTAAATAATATGCCCAGGATGTACAAGATAGTGAATACAGTTCCTACCCTGTGGAGTTTCCTCCCTTGTGCGATTAAAAAAAAAGGCAGGGGGAGGGGGTAGAAAGAAAAGAGGGGTAGACCTGCCCTACATTACCAATGCTGTTCACAATTGCTTCCTTTTGACCAGTTTTTTTTTTTGGTCAGTTCTGCTAAAGGGCAACAGACTTGATGAAAAATACAAGAGACAATGAATCATTGGAAAATGCGTTTATTTCACTGTTTACCTATCTTCTTTTATAAATGTTGTAAGAGATCACTTTTTGCTGCATGTGGACAGCATATTAAACACCAGTAGCTGTTTATTTACAAATAAAACCTTGAAATTTTGGAACACAGAATTTTCTATGCTCCTTGTTACCTTCCATCCTCAAGCTGCCTAGAATAATTGAACACAACTGCAGAGAGGACTGCACGATTACTCTGAGCAGACTTAATGTCCAGTTTTTCAGTTCTGAGAAATCCTGTAGTGATCAATGCATAGCTACAGCTGGTTGAAGGGGACCAAATCCATTGAAGAGGTGATTTGGTTCCATTTTACCAGCTTTAGCAAAGCATTGGAGTGTGCAGGAAGATTATAATTCAGTAACATGTTTTTAAGTAAATGAACAGTTCACAAAGAACATGTAGCTTTCTTCTGTGTTACGTGTTTTGTTTCTAGTCAGTGCAAATTTAAATTCCTTCACTAATTTGGAGACGGCAAAATTGAAAGCTGTGTACCAGAAAGGCCTGTACAGTATCTGGATTTGTTCCTTCCTCGAGTATTTCCTTGAGGCTCTTTGGATGAGTCTCAAATCAAATTATAATTACAGTTTTAACTTTTTTTTCTGTCTGCAATAATGAAATTCTAGAGTAGTGACCAGGAACCGGTCTTACAGTTTGTACTCATGTAGAGCTCCCTTGCCTCTGTATGTTAAACTTCACTGGGGAAGAAGGTTTCGGTTTCCCCCCCCGGCACCCTCCTCCCCACTCACTTTCTGGCAGGTTCCCTTTTGCAGCTGCTTTAATGGTGTAGTTGGTTAGCACAAGTATAAATGTCAAGTGCTTTCAATTCCATTACTATATCTCTGGTTAGTATTAACTTTTTAGGAATGATTATATAACATAGCAGGATAAATACTTTTTTTTTTACCTTGATCATATATGTAAAAGCATTTAGTGCTAGAAAAATACAGCTCTTAAAGAATTATCTGGGGTTGCATCTGAGTTCTTATAAATTAAGAACCTTAATACGTTTGTGCGTGCTCACGTAGCTCTTGTTCTGTGCCGAATTCTTTTTGAGCTTTGACTGCAGTGGGAAGTAGGGGGCAACCTTCATTCAAGCCATTCACTAGTAATGAGTATGTCAAGTATAGTCTACATCTGTTTGTTGCATAGTCTGATGTTGGTGAGAAGATTTATGTAAATATATTCCCAACACCATGTATCCTAATAGAAACATAGCAGGTGTGTCGCTTGGACTTAAGCATTGAAGATGGCTATAAAATTAGTTTCTATTTTTACCAGTTATACAGGAACTGTTTTACAGATACAGCTGCTCAAGTGCGCTTTTGGATGGCAATAGAGTTTCATGTACTGGCCATATCGGGACAAAAAACGGCCGTGGAAAAAAAAGCCGTGTAGCATTTGATAATGTCAGCATCTGTTATCCCTGTCACTCACACAGTTGAAATGTTTGAGTTACAACTGTGTCAGCAGATGCCCAAAGTTCAGCGTGTGCTCAGTTAAAACTGAACAGCTGATCTAAGTGATGGATGTGACATTTTAGAGTGACTGGATATGTATTCTTAGAGATATGCTAACATGAACTAGCAGGAAGCAATGTCAACGTATAATTTTAACTTCTGTATCACTCTGAACTGTCATTTTGTTTCGGAATAGCATTGCAATGTTATACAAAGGAGACACGAAAGAGCACAACATGATGAATTGTAACCAAAAACCTTTCAAAATAAATTTAAGCTGTTAAAAACTTGGTCTGGTGATATAGTGGAAGCCACATCAATTGGTGGTGGGGACAGGAACTCTTCATGAAAAGAAGTAAATGCTTAGCAATTAACCCCTGTGTAAAACTGTTGGTAATACCAAATTGCTTCTGTGATCATGATCAAGTTCAATAGCATTGCTCCATTTAAAAAAGCTACTACAACTTGATTTGTTTCCCCACTATAAGCCAGGTTTTAATTTAGATGTTAGGATACTGTAGTCTTCATGCCAAAATATCTGCTCATAAGAGAAATAGCTTTAAAACAAATATTAAGATTTTACTTAAGAAAGTGATTCTGGTAAGATAATGTTTATTCTTATATATATGTTATTCTGTGGTTTCAGGTAATAAAAATATCAGGCTATGTATAGCATTAGCTAATTGAGAATTATGTGAGTATTTAAAAATAAGATTCTCCATCTAAAACTGGTGCATTGTCTTTTTTTTTTTTTTCTCCCAAACATTTTAGTAAGCACACGGGTACAGTTAGAATCTTTAATCTGGGCCAAATGTGCCTACTTATGGACATATCCTATTTAATAACTGCTTTTAGAAGGCTGCTGTCATGAATAGGAATGGCTGGATTGATGAGCCAGGAAGTCTTTCGTCATATTTTTCCTTGTTCCTGAATTTGATGTTGACTGTCTTTACTTAGGGACAGTGTGCACTGGTATATTTTAGTTAATACTGCTTTTAGAAATTGAAACTGTTGCAGGACTATTTCTCATGTAGTTCTTAAAATTTTCTGAATGCTACAAATTCATATTTTCGTGGCCAATTTTCTTAAATTTGGATTTTAAATAGATTCAGCTTATTTGAAAATAGTATTTAAGATAACTTACCTTCTAGGTTGTAGTTGTCATTTGTGTTTTCATTTAGGAGTCTGTCAATAGCTTTAATCCGCTGACTAGCAACTGTGGCCTAGAAATCTCTGTGTTGTCGCTTTCTGTGCATAAACCTGACACTGCACTTTGTATCGAAGAGCTCAGTGAGCATAATAAGTGCTGATATGGAGAAAATTCTAACTTAAGTCTCACGTTAAATTACAGAAGTTATCATACTTGATTATTTGGGCTATCCTTTTCTTTAAATCACAGCCTTAATTTCTTAGTTGTTTATACTTGTAGTTGCAGCCTGTAGATTAAGTATTCTATGGTAGATGTAAATTTAAATATTAACATCTGAAGTACACAGAGCTGGCTGTGATTAATAGAACAATGGCTTGTTTTTAATGAGATAAGTTTTGATAGTCAGGCTTTTAAGATTAGTTTAGGATCTATTAAGTGAGGAGTGCTGGTAATGATAAATTGTGCAGCTCTGCTGCAATCTTAATTGGTGTGTTTTAAGGGTTCATTTCCAGCCTTGTTTTGAATTCTTTGTTTACCACTAATGTTCTGCTTATCAGTTGTTAACAGTTCTTCCTACCCGCTTTTATAGTCACTTAATTTAATGTTTTGTGATTTGTTACAAGCAAGTATGAGTTATTTTGGCAATACCAGCTGACCCTTAGCAAGTTAATTTGTCACATGAATGTCATTCAAACAAGAGGGAAACCTGTTTCTTCCAACAGCTGTTTAGTTTCCTCTTACTGGTTGTTCCATGCCTGCCAAAAATACATACTTCTTTACATTCCATAGCATTGTATGTTCATATGGGTACATAAAGAAGTATGTACTCTGAGCAGGTACACATAAAGTTGCTCGACTACCTTCCAGATGAACCTGCAAAGTATTTTGCTGCTTTCTCTTGCTGTCATTTGGTAAAACTCAGACTGACAGCTCTTTGGAAGAACAATGTTATGATTAACTGATGTTAGAAAATAAACTTGCTAACTGAACTTTGTGATGCAATTTACCTGCACAGTGGCTTAAAGCCGGTTATAGTTCATTGTTCTGGCATGGCAGGGACATTAGAAGTGCTTTTCCAGACTTTTGCAGCCTCTTGCTGTTCGTTCTGAGTGACCACGTTTGAGTGGAGAGCTGAATCATTGGTAGATTTGCAGCATGTTTTCTTGGAATTAGTAGTTGTATTCCACTGTAAAAACTTCAGCTTCCTCCGAGGTCTTCTAGCAGATTTCCATGCTGGTGTGCAGCTTGCATCTAGCATCCTGAAGGGAAGCATAGACTTGTCTAATATAGCAGTTATAAACTTATTTTCCTGCCCTCCCCGATCCCACTTCCATGCTTTTTGCATCCCATCTGGTATTCTGCAAACTGTTTACAGCTTTATACTTATTTATGCTGTAGTTAAGAGGGTTTTAAAAAAAAAAAAAAAAAAGTAATAACAGCACATGCCACTGGTGATCCTGCTTATCGTAAAGGTGATGACATTGAATTAAGAAAACAACCTCTAACTGCTGTGACAGGATTTGGATTGTTAGGCCGAAGGTCACATGTGAAAGCTAATACCTATTCAACAGTTCTGCAAGCAGCTTTTCTTGTTTTGTAAAATTGGCACTCACCTGCTTCAGTCAAAATCCTGTCCACACTTGAAATATTTATGACAACTAAAAAAAAACCCACCAAAAAATCCCCAAGCCCTCAAAGAGACAAACTCCAAGTTCAACCCCGTTTTTTAGACTCTGTGCACCGTGGTTTGGAAGGGTAGTTAAATATTTGATGTGCAGTGCGGGTTTGACTTCTAAGGGGCTGTCAGATATAGCTTATGGTTGCTTAATTTGCATTTCAGGAGTTGATTTGGGTTACAGTAGAGAGTAAGCTTTGTCTTTACAGCATTAGAAGGTAAATTTGAAATAAGCTTAACAATTAGTAAACGTAACAGTCGTAAGGAAAGCCGAGAGCAGAGGAAGGAAGAATTTCTGCAGCTCATGACAAAAACCTAGTGCAGCTGATAGAGAGCAAATCAGAGTGTAGCAGTAGCTAGCACAGTACTACAAGGAGAAACAGCAATGCAGCATTAGAATCACAGCAGTCACATTCTAGTTTTTAAGTAGGTTGTTTTCATGTACATCTTAGATAAAGCACCTTGAAAATTTTGCTTAGATCTACTTGAGAACTCAGCGTTGCACTACCACACTGTTTATTAGCTTTTCTTTTTAAAGTTGCTTTTTTTTTTTTTAGTTGTGCGTAGGAAGATAAGAATATATTTCACTGAAATGAACAATCAGTTACTTGCATTGCAATTTTTGAGTTTATCTTCTTTAAACAGAATTCTACCTACCAAGCAAGTTGGGTTTTTTTTGCTATGAAATTTGGACTAATGTTGTTTTCTTTCAACCTGCGCTTTACACTACAAATGCTTTGTACTTTAACACACTCAAAATTAAGCTGTTCCCAGAGTGGAGGGATTAATATAACAATAAAAAAAAAAACATTCTAGTAAATAAGTTACACATGCAGAAAGTCATAGGCATCCTTTAAACGTGCAGAATAATGCAGGTCTCTTGATGTTCTATTACCTGTAAGCTTAGTATCATGCAGCATTTGCAGTTGGAAGAGAGGTAATGACCTAGAGACACATCAGCAGCAGCCATCTCATCCTGAGTGCTCGCTCACTCTATTCGCTGAATCAGCTCTTCATTACATGGGAGGGGGAGGCAAGGGGGGGCGAATGTCGGTGCATACAGTACCTCACCACCTTAAATAGATAAAACTTAAAAAGGGAAAAAATAAAATAGAATAAAAAGCATAAAGACTGGTGCCTAATGGTCACCTGCTGCCTTTCTTGGAATGCTAAAATATGGATGATGTTGTATAGAAATTATACCTTGTGTCTGCTGGACTGAGAGTTAAAGACTCCAAGGATAGATGCTAGGAAGCCAAGGGAAGGTGAACTTAGCCCACTGTCAGATGAAAATAATCACAGGCAAAAAGAAAAATAAAAACCCAACAAAAAAACCAAAAACCAAGCCCCCAAAAGTTGGAGTCGCTTCCAAAAAAAAAAAAAAGCACAAAAAAAAAAAAAGCGCGATCGTCTCCCCCCTCCCCCGGCAAATATTGGTTTCTTCTAGTTCCTTAGATATTGCACTGCATCTTTTCTTGCTTGAGGTTATGTTTCCAGGCTTAACTGTAGGCAGGTCTGTGTTGAAGCTACTTTCCATCTTCAGAGGTCAAGTCTGCTGGCGAGGTCAGGGCTCCTGCACGCACACTACAGAAGACACTAACCGTATTTCCCACTCAGAGGGCACGAGCAAAACTGTTACGGCTTTATAGGCGGCTAAGCATTTGAAACATGCACTCCCAGGCAAACGGGCTCTCTTGTGCCTCTCTCTTCCCTGACCATATTTAGTCAACCATTGCAAAAAATAGTCTCTCAGCTGTCGATTGTCGATCCGGCCGCGGCGGGAGCCGCTATCCGGCTCTCTGCCTATTGATTGTGCAGCCTGCACTTCCACTGCGCTCAGCCATTTGTCCCCAGGTTTTTTTAGCACTGCCAAATAAAGCGCTCTCTCTCGTGTTTCCAGTTAGATTTCCCAGGTTTTCACTGAGCTTGCGCTGCTACTAGTAAACCCCGATGAGGTTGTCACTATACTTAGAAACATAAGGGGGGGGAGGAGAGAGAGAGGATAAAAAAAAAAAAAAAAAAAAGGCAGCCCTGCTAGTAGCAAGGCAAGGACTTCACGCAGATATAGAACAATAAATATCCTGCGCTGCCACGGCAGGTTGTGTAACCTGGTTTCTTGATCAGTGCAAAATGCCATGGGGAACAACATGCTGTTTAACCTGGGGTCTAAGCGGCCTTGTTTTAAGTTTTCAACTGCAAATCATACTGTTATTTTATAAATAAGAAGTTGGTTTTGGTTTGTGGCCCCACATTTCTATATTCAAATCAAGCTAGAAATTATTTGAAAAACAAATACCTTTGCTTTAATTAGTAAATTCGTATCATTCCATACAATTATGCTTAATAATTCCATAGTATTTTGTTTACAATGCTTAGCTATAAAATTGCTTTCAAAAAATAAATGCACTCGTAAATTAGGTGCTACTGTTCTTTGAAAAAACCTAAAGTGTCTTAGAAGAAATAAATAAAAAAGAAATCAAGTGAACATCTCAGTCCATTAATCAGACTTTCATATGCACAAAATTGGCCTATAACAAGACCAGTAAATACACATCCAAAATATGAAATGGGGGATTTTCATAATCATAGGGAGCGTATGCATTGTTTTCTTCAGAAAAGGATAAAGCTACTGAAATTTAGCCATTTAAATAGAACACTCAGGAACCCAAATATTTGATGACTTTCTCTATATTTTTCAAACAAAATTCTTTATGTTGCTCAGGAGCAAGAAGAGTGAAAAAGCAGAGAAAAATCTCTCAATTTAAAATTAAACTTATCAAATGAAAATGTCACCTCAGTGAATACTGGTGTAATTACTAGTTACTAATATATTAAAGTTTATTACTGTAGGGTGGGGTGTGAATTGCAAAGTCCTGAATGGACCACTATCTTGGACTTACACTTTCCTTGCTGCTTCTTTTTGTGTTGACTTTGTCCTGTGCTTGGTAGCTGCTTACCCCGTAACTTCTGTTGCAGTATAGCTTTCTGGTAAAGGTCACACTTTTTTGTTTCTCTTTCTTCAATTTCATAATCATATGCTGAAGACAAAATTGTTGTGTAAGATCTAGGCTAGTACAGAAGATGTCTTTGTGAATTCCATGTAAATTTATGTGCCTCGTTGTTTCTTAAGTTTCACATATATTGAAATCGATTTTTCCAATACCAAGAGATACTTGAAAATCTGAGAGACAAAAAGAAGGCAACAGCCTGTCTACTTAAACTTGTGCCAACTGAGCCACCAGTCAGATACGAAATATTAATCTCTAATTTCAGGATACAGCGTGCTCAGTAATACCAGTCTAGGGTATTAATCTGTTCTTTGTTACTCGTTCCTGAGGGATACTTCCTTCTTTGTTTTTCCAGCGTAACTCCCTGTGCTGCACAGCGAGTGTGGTGTGAGCCAGATCAGGGAACTGATTTGGCCTGAAGTTGTGGGCTGACGTGCACTTAAGTTCATATCGTTGCCAAAAATAGCACTGTCCTGCTCCTGTGTTACTTCTTGCACTATGTTGGTACAAATATTTCTTTGGCTTCACAGTGAGCAGGCTCAGAGTACTATTCTGTATGAGAAATAATCCAACAAAAAGGGGTGACCTTTAAGGTGCTGTGTTGGGACCACTTTTTGGTGTGGTTTTTTTTTTTTTTTTTGAGCAGAGGTGGTAGTCAGAGGACAAGAAAGGGATTAGTAAAAGGTAGTCTCACTTCTATTGTGTTGCAAAATGCATGTCAGAGTACACAGCCTTAAAAGAAAACTTTGCAATGGAAACTGTCTTTAAATCTGATCTGTTTCCTCAACTGTTTGAGGCCATACAGGAAACAGGTGAACACATTTAGCTGAGCCAGGGGTGGACATAAGCAGACAAGAGGTTGTGTGTGTGTTTTGGGGGGGAATACTTCAAGCCAGGATTGCTGTAAAATATCTTCTTTGTCACACTGAGACAGTGGAAAGCTGACCCGAGGGAGGAGAATGGTGGGAGAGTAGAGCAACTTGTAGTAGAAAGTGCACTAAATCATTACAACCCCTAGAGATATGATTCCTGATAAGTTTATGCTGACCTAAGACTTTGCTTCTGGAAAGGGCAGTCTGCCCTCCCTGCAGCTCTTAACTTCATCATCTCCTTATGCCTATTGCTTCCAGTGATCGTGAAGTTGCAGGGAAAGTTGCATTATCTCATTGATCTGTCTGAAAGCAAACTTGCCAAATCAAGAATCGGGCAGGTTGCTTCACTTGCTAGACAGTGATGTGTCTCTCTACGGAGCCAACATAAAGCAGGAATTGAAGTGCAGAGAAAAGTGGGATTGTGTCTTTCAGTAGCCATTTAAGTTAAATTTACTTATGCTGATTGTGAAGTAGCCTCTCTGTTTTATTTTTTTTATGCCTAAGTATCTCTTCTTTAGAAAAAAAACAACCCCAAAAGGTGAAACAAACAAAACCACCCCACCACCATCCCACAAAGCCCCAACCTTCGCCGCTTAAATCATTCTGCAGTCGAATTGCAGTTGGTAGCAGAGAATCTTCTCTAGTTTTTCTTTATATATATATTTTTTTAAACAGGGTGGAAGGATGCCTTTGCAGTTAAGAATGCTAAATCCGTAATCTTTTCCATATAGCAAGGTGCTAGTTTCATCTTGCTGCAAGTACTTTTTATCTTGTAGATTTTTCAAATAAGTACATTATTGTATGTGGCATTCTCAGGTAATGCTGATGAGCATCTGTAAAAATTCTATGAGTAAAATACTGCATAAGGAAAGAGATTTTATATATTGGTTGATAATTATATGTTAAAACTTTTGGTCATAACAATGATGTTGGGTTTTTTTGTATGTCTAACATTGGTAACTGGTGTTTGAAACAACTGCTCTGTGTCTGAAAATGAATTAGCGTATTGTTCAGATCTGTGATGCATTTTATGTTGCAAATATAAAACTCATGCTGTTGAGTTTTCATTCTGCTGCTATTTATAATTTTAATACATCATATATATGTTAAATTGTGGTTCCAGACTCTAAAAACCTGAATAATAAAAAAAAAAAATTATGTGGCAAGGTCAAATTAAAGGTGATTCAGCAGTATTTGCTGTTATTCTTCTACATCTCAAATTAAATGCAATACAATATAAATGAGTGTTCCTTCTACCAAATAACTTCTAACTAATAGAGCCTGGACTGTTGTTTTATGGGGATGAATTATGGTGGGCTTTATAACTCGCTGTAACCCCAACAGCTGGGCCTGTGAAAGCAACAGATACCTTGATCTCAACCCCCTGTAAACACATTTGCTTTCTCGTTACATTTTTCACTGAGCAGGTGTTTAGCTCGTATGAAAGAAGAAATAGTTTCCTCACCTCTTTCAAAGCTTTACAACTTCCTCAAAAACTTTCACTGAAGTTTTTCTTTTGTTGTCCCATCTAGAAATTTTCAAAACTTGCAAAAAGATCATCCAACTGAAAAGGGCCCAAAATTTTTATCAACTTGCTGCTAATCTGAAAATACTGCAGACCAGCAAATGCCAAAGCTTACCTGTTACAATTTTTTTTATTAGTAACAATCTTTAAATACCATAACAATGACACAATTTCAGTGTTTTCATAAGGCTTTTCAGCACTTTATCAATAATCTTTGAAGCTACTCAATTAGCTATGTAACCTGTACACTTGAATACACTGAAGATGACAGCCTGAAGAGTTTTCATGAGCTGATTTCAAGTTTTAATATATACAAGATAAAAGCAAGTGTTGTAGTCCTTAAAATGGAGCAGTACAACCTGGCTTCTTTAGTACTTTGTATGGAAAAGTGAATCAAGAATTACTGTGTAATTGGCATGTGACATTAATTCATTAATATGACTGTTCCAGTGACTACTGTTCTGAATGGTAGCCACTTAGCTAAGCTGTCAAAATTTTGACAGCAGCTCTAGAAAATCCTGCAAAATAGAACAGCTTGTAGGAAGGAAAGCTGCAGTGTGAAGGAACAGGATCTTATGCGCGGAAACAAACTACCTCGCAGCTAATGAGAAGGGGGATGCAGCCACTGAACATCTTAAAAGAATTTGCCATTTGTAGCATATTAATATCTTGCAGATTTTTAAGGTGTCATGTCCATAAAACTGTCCTTCCATCCTGTTGTCCAGTAATTTAGCACAGTCTGGAAGAGAGAGAGATGTGGTCTCTAGCTTGTGTAGCCAGAAACAACTGAGGAGTAGTTACTGTCCCTCTGATGCTTCACTATGAAAAGTAAGATAGAGATCTATTACACCTAGAAGCTGTTTGTTTGTTTTGTTGGTCCTTCTGGTAGGATCAATGCATTTTAAAAGCATCCAAAAATGTACAAAAATCTTCCTGGTATTTGACGTCAAACTAAATGGAAAAAGGTTTGAAAGAGTTCTGGTAAGGCTACACTCTTGCAAGTATTAGGATGAGTGAATTTTTTCATAGCGTACAAAGTATTAAGTCAGTTAATACAGTTCTGATGTTGCAAACTAGAGACACATTTGTATCTTAGATTTGAAAATACGTAATTTAATTACAAAATAAAGTATGTTTATCAATGCAACTAATATTTGTGTATTTTGCCACATTTCATAAAGCTTTCGTAACCTGTGTTATACTAAATTATATCATTAATTTTGGAAACCCCTGCATAAATCAGTCTCTCCAAGAATTGATGTTGGTGGCTTGTTTTTTGGTGTGGGTTTGGTTTGTTGGTTTTTTCCAAATATTCTAGTCTTTCTTCCTAGCACGTGACAAAGCTGTAGAAGGCGTTATGAATAGGAGCTGAGCAATGGTTCACAATGAGCAATGTACAATCTGTTAAGTGGTGTTGTCTTATTTTGCTGTAAGTAATTTGGACTGTGAGGAAGTGAGAAGCTTACTCCTGCCAGGAAAACAAAAAATTCAAAGAGGTTGAGAATGATTTCTTATTTATTTGCTTACCTCAAGGAAGCTGGGATTCTGATGGAGTCTGAAAAGAGTGAGATAAACCACAGGCTGCAAAATGCATTTGGTTCCTGGCCAGCTGCTGGTGTTCGTTCTGCGGAGGATGAGCCTCTAGAGCAGCCTGGTGTGGACGCTCCATGCAGCAGTTGGTCATGGGTCTCCTGTGTGAAGTGGTCCTGTGGCCTGCAGATACAGTTGCTTAGTTGTGGTTCCTTCAAACACTGAATCTGAGGAAAAAGGTGACTGTTATCCTGCAACTGCCAAGTATAATAACCATGCGTTAAGTGTGAAAGTGAGGATTTATGTTGCATACTCAGTCCAGTAGCAGGAGAACATGAGGAGACGCTTAAGAAGTCCGAGTCTGTTAGGATAGTGTCCAGGCAGTGTGTAGGAAGGAGTGCACGTTCTTACTGGTAGGGTAGTCTACCTCATGGCCTCTTAGCTGTGCTTTTCAGGAGGGGTCATTGGAGCGAGCTATCCCCAGAGTGACAACTTTTCGTTTGTGTGTTTTGTTTTTTTAACAGGAAACTCATTGGCTTACTCTAAAAGAGAGCTTAGGAGTGAATAGCAGTGTGGATGTTCAAGGTAACAGACTGGAATGAATTAGGAGCTCAGTTATTACTTTGCAGTGCAGTGAGCTTATTGTTGAGAATATTTTTAATTAAAAACTGAGAAACTTACTTTGTGAGGATATTTCTGAGGCTTATTGAGATCTCACATTTTGAGTATCGGGTGGCTAATGAAGAGCTATTTAATTCAATTGTAGCCTTGCAAGGAGGTCTGTGACTGAGTGGTTCCACTTGCATTAGTTTGTATTTACTTGGATTTTAAATGTTGAATTTTGTGAAGAAGCTCTCTTTCTCTTTTAAGTAGCATGTTGCTTCAGTGGTAGGGAAAGATTAGATGATAAAAGAGGTTTCCTGGCACAAGATTATAGCAGTTCCTGGTTTTCTTTTTATCTCTGAGGAACTGCCATAAGGGAGCTGCATGTGATGCTTATAAAGCTAAGACAATAAGGGAATTAAGTTTGGTTACTTACCTATTCCAAAAACTAAGTGGAGACACATGAGCTTGAGAAAAGTGGATTTCTGAGTGAATACAAGACTGACCAATTTGTTTGTTTTGTGTTGTGTTATTAATACCCTTAACATTGCAGTCTTTGGACTTCAGGGCTTTTAGTCTGCTTTAATACTCTAATAATTGGGTTGCTCTTCACCACCCTTGAATTTGAGGTGTAAGATAATAAATCCCCTTCCTTTGGTAGGCATCTTGGCAAGCACATACAGAAGTGGGGTGGAGTACTAGGCATTGCTGTGATACAGTGTCTCTGTACACAGCCACTATCTGTTATGAAAATACCTGTATTCCGCTAATACTTGCTTTACTGCTTAAGCATTTATTTTTGTCTGTGCCTAAGAGTCTTAGTCCAGTTTTACTCGGAAATTGAAAGTCTCAACTGTTAACAGCCAATAGCATCAGTTTATAAAGTGATGATTTTAAAGAAATCTAATGTAGTGGAACTTCCTTATTAAATAATTAAATAAAGAATGCTGTCAGGATTTTCAGTGGGAACAACTTTTGTCATTTATGCTTCAGAATTTGTGTGAATACTTTTTAAAGGTAATTTTTATTGCTAGATAACATTTCCTCTGAAAAAAATACAATTCCCACACTGTTTTGGGTATTGTATGGCTTGTTTGTGTGCTTTAATTAGAAGGAACTGAACATGAAATTATTATGTTTGGAATTGCTGGTATAGCTCTTCACCCACTTTCTCTTTGAAAAAATGCTAATGTTATTTTAGCTGCTACTACTGTGTAGTTCTGAGAATTAATTATTGTTTCACTATCATCCTGTTGTCATTCAACAAATACGTTATATGTGCGTTATGCCCTCTCTGTGTATTTATTTCAGTGCAATGCGTGTGTTGTTGTCCAAGTTACCACGACCATGGATTGTTGACGAGAAAAAAGATGATGGTTACACTGCCTTGCATCTGGCAGCTCTCAATAATCATGTGGAAGTGGCTGAACTTTTGGTGCATCAGGTAGGGCACTTTTCTCGGAAGGATTTAAATGTCACACTTCAGTTAACCATCTGATGTGAAAATAGTTGGGTTGTTGGTGCCTGCAGTCGCAATGCAGAAGTGATGGAGCAGGGAAGGACATGTGGTGAGTTCTAAAGGTCAGACTTGCCGTTGAGATCATTACAATGGCCTAATGGTGCAGAGGGACTGAAAAATTTGATACCTAGTTTGTTTCAACAGATCATCATCTGTACCTTGAATAATCAAAGTATTTAATAACTTCTCTCAAATCTGGAGACTAGGAATCATATTCAGGGTCGTATTCAGTGCCCTAATTGTCTGCCTTGCCTACAGATGAATTGCTGGGATGATAGTGTTCTAATGCTTTGAATGTCTTTCAGGGTAATGCTAACCTGGATATCCAGAACGTTAACCAGCAAACTGCTCTGCACCTTGCCGTTGAACGACAGCATACACAAATTGTTAGGGTAAGTATCTTATTTGCAATAAGCCATATGGTTAATAGTACTTGACTCAAGCTGGTAGAGGCTGACATAGGTACTTCATGAACATTTTAAAAATGATTTAACATTATGTAGCCATTGAATATTTGTATGATTAATTTTGATAAATTCAGAAACCTGCCAACTTTCACAGAAGGTGATATGAAGGCAATATAAAGGACGTTTCAGGAATGCTCAGTTTCTGTACATGTACATTATGGTTTCCCCTATGTGGCTGCCAATTCCAGCATCTGCCCTTGTTGAGTAGGGGAGAATATATTCTTCTGTTACTTGTCTGAGTCTTGTAGTCCTGTAATGGGACCTTCAGATAGCATTTTTGATGCCCTCTTGCTCATAGGTTTGCAAGTTGTAGGTAAGTGAAACATCTTTTCATGAGTTTAACTGCCTTTCAGTCTTCTGACTGTGCAATTTTCCCTGGTTTTAGCTTGGGAGAGCTTTAAGCAGTAACAGAAGCACCTTATTAGTGAAAGTAATGCTGTTTCTGTTCTTGTTTTGCTTGCGTGGTTGCTTAATGAAACTTTGTTACTGGCACAGTTTGCCCATTCTGGCCTGTGTGCACTGTCCATATGGGACCTCTGTGACTTAGTGTTTGGATTGCTAGTGTGGGCTGTTGAGGCTCCGACCAAGTACCCACTGCTGTAGATGTTCCTTGTGAGTGAATACATCAACCTGCCCTTGGCCCTCTGTGTAAATGTTTTTAGTTTATCTTTGTAGACTGAGAGTCATATTAAAACCTGTCTCTTACTCAGGCTTACAGAGAATTGTCCCCCCTATGCAGACCTATATCTGCGGTTCTGTTTGGTGTTATTTTGCCGTAAGGTTTCTCCATCTCCAAGGGCTGATGGATATGATCCCATTACAGTGAAACATGTGATATGGCCCTATATCTGGAACTGCTTGCTACCAAAAGAATGGTTTCCTAGAGTCAGTGTCACTTGCATCCTGCAAGCTATTTGGCAGCTATATTTGGTGAGCTCTTGTGCACTTCTGGAACCGACACGGTACCTGGGAATACAATACGAATGTAGCAGATGAGCAGAAGGTAGGCACGTAAAAGAACTAGTATGTGTATTGGACTGACATGCTTACATCTGAGAATGCTTAAGTGAATGACCCTGTAGAGTATCCATACTTCAGTGTTGGATTAACTTTGAGAAGTCCTAAAATAACTCATGCAGCCGTGCAAAGAACATGTTGGCTCCGTATTTCAAAATTAATTCCTATTGGGTACCTTCCAGGGCTGGGTTGTACCCTCAGGCATCTCTGGAATAGTGGTCAAAGGTAGCAGGGTTCTTTTAAAAGCCCTGCTGCAGTGACAAAGGGTAGTGGTTTGCACTTTTTTTTTAAAAAAAAAACAAACTTCTGCAAAAGCTTTGAATTTCCATGGTAGTGAAGGCTTCCATGTTGCTCTGAAAAGAGTTCTTTTATAGATTTATTCCCGCCCCCCCCCCGCCCCCGGAGAAACTCTTAAGCACTAAATAGCTAGTGGCAAACACAAGATACAAATAGGAGAAAGAAAAAATTGGGACAGAGTAAGTCCATTTAGAGAGTGTAAAAAGTTGGTGGGAGACTGTTGCTACTACTAGCTAGTTTTCTTGGTTTCACTTGTGGAAGAAAAGGTTGGGGAAAATGGTAACCTGCAGTCAATTACAGGGAAATATTTCCTTGAAAACTAAGTCCTGAATTCCTTTTAAACTATTTTCCTTTTAGCCTTTTCTGGAGCCTTGAGATTCTTTGGTTCTGAGAGGCTGAGATCCTTGCAAGCGTGCAGGCTCTGAAGTGGGAGATCCCCCTTCATGTATCCCTGTTTCTAGGCTATGCCTTTTGTCTCTGCTGCTAATCCAAATTTTGCAGAGTAGCAAAAGCTCAAAACTAAAGTTAAAACCTCAGCTGCTACCTACAGGTTTCTGAATAGCAAGAGTGGCAGGGTTTAGTTTTTAGGGGCAATTGTTATTTGTCAGCATGTGCTGATTTGTTTTAACAATGTATTTAAGAAATTTCTGGTGTATTGAATTATGGGGGGGAGGGGGGCTGTATGCAAAGGCGATGTGAACAGGAGGGCCTGTGCAGCCTTGTGCTTGCTTTCATGTCATGTGGCCTGGAAAACGTGTGTCTAAAATTAGCCCTAAAGATGAGTCTTACAGTTCGTTACTTTCCAAAGTGTTCTGAGATGGTATTTAATAGTGTCATTGGTTTTTATGTCTTCTGATGAATAAGGGTAAACCTAAGTACATGCTTAACTACTTTGCTAATGGGAGGATACTGTAAATTGAGTTGTAAAGTTTAGCATGGTGTGGAAGTGGTGATTTTTTAGGTCATTGAAACCTAACAGTAAAGAACATATATGTATCTCTAAAGTATTGCCCACTTGTTCTGTTTCTGATAAATTGCTGTAATATGTAGATTATCTTGTAAGAATTAAAGGTTTTGGACAGTAGAAAGAGTCCTGTAAAATAGCATCTCTTGTAGAGCTCCTTAAGAGCATTAGTCTCCTACTGAAATAAGCTTGATATTTGAAAGAGATAAATGCTTCAATTGAGGGCTGAGCTCCAAGTATGTGAATTGTAGCAAGACAAAAAAAAAATAACTCTTTTGAACCCGCTAAAGCATCCTAAATGATATTTTCCTGAAGCTTGTTTTTAAAAGGAATAAAGAGCTTTTTTTGAGTTTTAAATTGTGTTCTCTCTCTTTTCAGCTCTTAGTCCGTGCAGGTGCTAAGCTGGATATTCAGGATAAAGATGGGGATACTCCCCTGCATGAAGCCCTGAGACACCACACCCTGTCACAGCTCCGTCAACTCCAAGACATGCAAGATGTGGGCAAGGTAGATACTGCTTGGGAGCCATCAAAGAACACAGTAAATAAAATGCTTTTATTTATTCCTTTTTTTTGCCTGTACGTTTGTCTCTTTATTTGTCTAGTTCTGTACTGTTGAACTGGTTTTTGGCAGCATAAGTTTACGTAGATATTTTGCATTAACTGCAGCGTAGGCAGAAGTCACACTGTTATATGGGACTTTTCACATGTAGTCATTATCTTTGTTAAAGAAAAATAGGGCTATTTAGTTCAAAATGTTTCTACAAATCTATCTTCCATAGTGAACATGTATGGCTGCCAAAAGAATCCAAAGTAGCCTTTTAAGAAAGAGTAATAAACAGTAGTACAGTACAGAATAAGACTAAAATTGTTTTCAGTGATTCAGCGTCTTGCATGTCTTCATAGCTTCAGTTGTTTAGCTGCTTCTATAACCATTGGAAAATTCATTGTGTTAGAACAAGGCATTCTTACTCTTCATATTTTTATCCTTATGTATCTTTCTGACAGAGTTAATTTCAGAAATTTTGCTGTAGTAAAGAAATAGTAAAGAAACTCCAGGTAATAAAGGTCAAAATATTCTATTGAAAAATAAATGCTCAGACCCAAAAAGCTGTGCGAACCCCATGTGCAAAGATGAAGCTTATAGTTTTGCAGATAGGCAAAGGAGAAATAAAATTCTGGAGTGATTTGGACTGAGAAAAACAAACAGCGTTTTTTTCTTTAAACTTTAAAGATGCACAACATAACAGTGGGTTAGATTTGCTGAATCATTAGTTACCAGTGTCGTAATATTTTTTCTAATTTTAGGTGTGGGTGATAAGTTTTTTGCATTTCGTTCAAAATAAACCCCACCAACTTTATTAAAAAGCTTTTGTTCAAAACAAATGCTTTTCAGACTGGTTACTTAATCTCACTGAAATACACTGGAATAAGCTTTGAAAAGAGATTTAAAATATGACTGGGCTATGTGAGAAAAGGCTTGTGTCCTCTTAAGTGAGAGGAGGAAAGTGATTATGACTCGGTTGTTTCCATGATCTGAAATGGACTCTGTGAGAGGTGTGCATGTGTTGTGTGCATGTATTTAATTGTGAAACGAATGAATGGGAGATAAATACTTTTTCTCTGATTCAACATTTCATAAATAGGTTTTTCTGTTGCCCATCTTATTAGTGGCATTCACAGTGAAACCACAGTTGTTAAGATTTTTTTAACACAAGAAGTGGGTTTTTTTTTTTCTACCGCCTTTTTAAATTTTAGTTTTGGGGGATTTTATGTTTCAAAGAATTAAGTTTTTCTTCTAGTTTCGTTTGAGGTGTATTCTTGGTTAAAAAAAATCAAAAAATTGCACTTTTGATTTATTTCTATTAAAACAATAATTTAAAAAAGGATGGTGGGGAAGATGCCACAACAGACAAACAAACAGAAAAATCCCTGCATGATTGTATCTCCTAAAAATGTGATTGTATCACCTAAAAATATTCTAATGTTTTAAAAAAAAAAAAATCACAAGCAACCAGTACCTCCTATATTAGCCTAATCAAACTATTGGTCAATTTTTTGCACTTCGTTTAGCTGCAGAGAAAATTTTTGTCTAACAAATTTGGGAGGTTTAAGTGGTGTGGAGAAGATAATGTGCCTTCAGAGGCACAAGGTGAAAACTTGCTTATTTTAATTTTATATGGCAGCAGCAAGATGTGGCTGAAATGTAAAAGATGGAGTAAAGCCTGGCTAAAATATACCTGAGAACTCTTTAAGATGATCAGCAGATCAGACTATCTTGGAAATGTTGTTTTGAGGACAATAGTGAGAACAATACTTGTATCTATGTACCCTTATTTAAATAAAGGTAATGTAAAAATGCTATAAACCAAATTTTACCAGTAAACAGTTTTAATAGGAAGCCACCTTTGGCCCAAAATTGTATATCAAAAGAAGGCAGGACCTGTGCTGCTAAAATATGTGTGGGTATCACAGAATCGTAGGGTTGGAAGGGACCTCTGGAGATCATCTAGTCCAACCCCCCTGCCAGAGCAGGGTCACCTAGAGCAGGTTGCACAGGAACGGGTCCAGGTGGGTTTTGAATGTCTCCTGAGATGGAGACTCCACCACCGCTCTGGGCAGCCTGTGCCAGTGCTCTGCCACCCTCAAAGTAAAGAAGTTCCTCCTCATGTTTAGGTGGAACTTCCTATGCTCAAGTTTGTGCCCGTTACCTCTTGTCCTGTCGCTGGGCACCACTGAAAAGAGCCTGGCCCCATCCTCCTGACACCCACCCTTTAAGTATTTATAAGCATTGATAAGGTCCCCCCTCAGTTGTCTTTTTTCCAGACTGAAAAGACCCAAATCCCTCAGCCTTTCCTCATAAGAGAGGTGTTCGAGTCCCCTAATCATCTTGGTAGCCCTTTGCTGCACCCTCTCCAGCAGTTCCCTGTCCTTCTTGAACTGGGGAGCCCAGAACTGGACACAGTACTCCAGATGCAGCCTCACCAAGGCGGAGTAGAGGGGGAGGATGACCTCCCTCGACCTGCTGGCCACACTCTTCTTGATGCACCCCAGGATGCCATTGGCCTTTTTGGCCACAAGGGCACATTGCTGGCTCATGGTCATCCTGTTGTCCACCAGGACTCCCAGGTCTCTTTCAGCTGAGCTGCTCTCCAGCAGGTCAGCCCCCAACCTGTACTGGTGCATGGGGTTATTCCTCCCCAGGTGCAGCACCCTACACTTGCCCTTGTTGAATTTCATAAGGTTCTTCTCTGCCCAAATCTCCAACCTGTCTAGGTCTCTCTGTATGGCGGCACAGCCTTCCGGTGTGTCAGACACACACCCCCCCCCCCCAGCTTTGTGTCATCAGCAAACTTGCTGAGGGTGCACTCTATCCCCTCATCCAGGTCACTGATGAATATATTGAAGAGGACTGTACCCAGTACTGAACCCTGGGGAACACCACTTGTCACTGACCTCCAACTAGACTCTGTGCCCCTAATCACAACCCTCTGAGCTCTGTCTTTCAACCAGTTATCTATCCACCTTACTGTCCATTCATCTAACCCACTCTTCCTAAGCTTCCGTATGAGGATGCTGTGGGAGACCGTGTCGAACGCCTTGCTTAAGTCAAGGTAGACCACATCTACCACCCTCCCCTCATCTATCCATCCAGTCATGCCATCATAGAAGGCTATCAGATTAGTCAGACATCATTTCCCCTTGCTGAATCCATGTTGAGTACTTCTGATAGCTTTCTTTCCCTCCACATGCCTTGAGATGACACCTAGAATGAGCTGTTCCATCATCTTTCCAGGGATGGAGGTGAGGCTGACTGGCCTCTAGTTTCCCGGCTCTTCCTTTTTGCCCTTTTTGAAGACTGGAGTGACACTGGCTTTCCTCCAGTCCTCAGGCACCTCGCCTGTTCTCAAGGACCTTTCGAAGATGATGGACAGCAGCCTGGCAATGACTTCCGCCAGCTCCCTCAGCACTCTTGAGTGTATCCCATCGGGGCCCGTGGAATTGTGGGTGTCTAATTGATCTCTCACTTGATCCTCCTCAACCAAGGGGAAGTCTTCCTCTTTCCCTATTACTTTCTTCAAAGTCTGGGACTCCGGAGGGCTGGGCCAGATAAAGGTATCTGGACCTTTAAATCTATCCGAGGATGCATTCGTAATTTGTCTTGTGTAGAATTGCAAATAAAGGTGATGGATAATAGAAGATAAACAGGATTAATAATTTAGTCTGGGAAACAGTAAGGCTTTCTTTTGGTGAATACGATGACAAGTTAAACTGATGGAATCTGTATTTTTTTTTTATTGATTTTTATTAATTCCTTTAAAGATTGGGAAAATAAGTCAGATTTCCTTAGTCTATGTGATAGCAAAGCTGATGCGTAAATCTTTAGTATTTTAGAGCTCACTTTTTGCTTGGCTAAATTTTGACTGACTTTGGGCTGCTGTCCTGAAGATACCAACCTGCTGAGCACTGTAGGGTGCATCTTGGTAGTATAGTATTTCAACAAATAATGTTTGTTTTTTTTCCAGTTGAATAAACTGAAAAAGAACAAAAATTTCACTTGCAGGATTTTAGGTGTGTTTTTATATTTGATAAAGTTGGTTGGACAGCAGCTTCACTGAAATTTTACCATTTATTACTTTTTGCTTTGAACACAGCTTAAAATATGAAACAAACTTTTTACAGATATTGTGAATTTACTTCATAAGTGGAATTATATGGAATGAGTTGTTTAGCATTAATTATTTATTTTTTTTTTTAGTAGTTCCTTCTGAATGTCAGCATTAAGCTGTTGCCATAACTAAACCAATTTTTGTCAGGTTTCTTCAGCTGTTTTTTAATAGACTATTTAAAATGCATGCAGTGAACAATCTCTGTATAGTACACAAAGCCCTACACATTTTAGGTATTGATCTGAAAAATGTTTGTGTGTTCAAGTGCTATGAGCGGTGAACCCCGTTTCTTGAAATATGAAGTTTTTCATCCAGCACGTTGTGGGGAGGAGGAGAATTTTTCTGAAATACAGTCCCCACCACCTCAAAAAAAAGTCATTTCAGTTGCTTTATTACAGATGCAGTGTTCCTTGGTCTAAGGTGCTTTTTATTCTAAATGAATGTATTATTCCCCAAACCCTTAAAGTACTTCTAAGATTCAAAATTATGCCACTGCCTAAATCCTAACTTAAACTAAAGTAACTCTAATGGTAGTCAGGTTAGGTGTTTACAGTTTCAATGATAGCTCAGTAGTTATAATTACTTAGATAATATTTATACTGTTTGTGTGGATTGCACAGACTCTTCTCCCTCGCAGGTGAATTGGCTGGGGCTGGCTTGTGTTGATGCATCTCAGGGCTGCCACCTTCCAGAGGAGGCTTGCTGCAGCCTTACTAGACACATAATGTTTTTTTTTCTTTGTATGGGTTTGGTTTTGTTTTGGTTGTTTGGTTTTTTTTTTTTTCATTCTTTGTCCCTGAAATGTTGCAGACTACCAGAGAAGCGTCACGGGAGGCAATATTGCCTTGGTGTTTTTAAAGCGTATGGCACACAGAGGCATTTTAGGACTCAAGGTTTTCTTGAAGAATGTTGATGACTGTTCCTGGTGGAGGAGCCAGTCTCGGCGTAGTGTTATATCCACACCAAGTGAATCAAGCGATCTGTGTTTGATTTGTCTCTTGGAGACACAATAGCTGTTCCGTTCAGGAGCAGCTTAGAGCCCATAAGGTGTAAGTGTGGATGGTAAGAGAACTCTTGTCCCAGCAAATAAGAAAGGACTGCAGCAAATTATTTGATTGTAGGCATGCCTTCAAAAAATGTCTACTCTGCCAGCCTTGGAGCAAATCAGCTTTCAATGGGTGTCTTGCTACCTTGGATGGATTACTGGTATGGTCCAAGGTACCTGGACTGAAGCTAGATAAAATCTCTGCTTCGCTTCAGCCAACGCTGTAATTGTGGTGCAGAAAAATGGTCTGAATTTATAAAAAAAAAAAAAACCCCACGTTCTGTGATCTGATCACCATGAAACAATTTCTATAACTTCCTGGGTTTTGTGGTATGAAGTCTTTCAAGCTGTACTGTTCTTGATCATAAGGAAGAATGCGGGACTGTGAGTATCTGTGAATTCATGAGGTGACCTTCAAGAGCCTCGTAGCACTTCAGTAATACTTACTGATATAAGAACTCCTAACTAGAAAAAAAATATATAAACTGAGGTTTTAAAAAATTGCTTCCCTAGGAAACTGGGCGGCTGCATGATGGGAAGGATAATCTTGTAGTTATCAAGACAGAGTAAATACTTCTAATACATACTTCACATGCTGCAAGACATGGACACAAACCAAGCCTTTTTCTTCACAAGTCACCTCTGGGGGATGGGGGAAATAACTAGAGGGGTTTTGAAAACTGTTTTCTTCATAGTTCAGACTTCAAGATATGCAGCCTTTAGGGCTGCAGTGACAGATTTATTTCTGTACGCTGTTGTGTCTGAAATAGTACATTTAGTTCTTTAAATACAAAATGGTTGTTAATCCGGCCAAAATTACTTAATTTTTAGGGGTGATACTTGACACCCAGCTTTTGGAAGACCAGCTGCAGGGATAGATTGTACAAACTGAAAGCGATTGATTAACTTAGATCAATTAATGGGAAAGAGGTGCAAACAAAGTCCTGCCTCGGTTCTAGTGTCGAAGCCTTTATAATTCTGGAATTCAGCACTTAAAACTCCTTGAATTGGAGCTGTGCCAAAGCTGTTCCTTTGAATATATTCTAGTGTAGTTTGCTGAGGGATTCTTAATGGTCCCAGCAGTTCCATGTTATATGTGGTCTGCATTATACTTACTCATTTTATCTGATCAAGCTTTAATACAAAAAGATGTTGAAAACGGGCCCAGAATGCTTCAGAGTAGGTGAATCCTCTCCTTGCTGAGCAATGGTAGGGAGCCTTCTCTTCATTTTTCTAGCTGGCCTTGTGAATCATGCTTAATAGGTACACTAATACAGAAATACAGTAATAGTTGTAAAAGGGCAAAGGAGCATGACATGATTAGGACAGGACACGTATGTGAATGTAAATCCCTCCAGGCTGAGAAGGCAACTAAAATCAAGTCTTTCTGGGGCAGGTGCTTTATTCACTAGACTAAAAGTAAGCATGCATTCATTTCTCTGCCCAACTATATTTTCAGTCCAAGTGTGGTGGTGGTAGCGCAATTCAGTATACCTTGAGTGTATATACTCCGCAATTTCAGTACACCTTGAGTGTGTTCTGAATATACCCACTGGGACTTTACCCTTTACAGTGCTTATATAGAAGGGCAGACACTTCACAAGTGAGTATAGGTATGCAGGAGATTGAATCCTTCAATAGCTGAGCTATTCTTTGCTGAATTCAAGTTCCTTAAAGGAGAGTTGAGTATAGCTGACTCAAAATTAAGCAACCATATGATTGTTTTGATTTTAGTTCTAGAAATGCTTTCTTGGTCTTACGGATTTATGTGTATGTGCATGTGTGCGTGTCAAGTAGTTTTCCTTTAGTTTTCCTTTAGCGCTTGTCAAGACTGTTTAGAGAGTCTCTCAAGTTGCTTATGTATTTGTTTTCTTTCAGTTAATAATGGGACTTGGCACTCAGGGAGCAGAGAAGAAGAGTGCAGCATCTATTGCCTGCTTCCTGGCAGCCAACGGAGCTGACCTCAGCATTCGTAATAAGAAGGGTCAGTCTCCTCTCGATCTCTGCCCTGATCCTAGTCTCTGCAAAGCATTGGCTAAATGTCACAAAGAAAAAGTCAGGTTTGTATAGTCATAAAATACGCAGTTTCCACATCTCTGCTTTCTACAGATTAACTGATGTATTTAAAACACTGTGCCTTTATTAGCAATTGTGTTAAAACATACAAGCTTTTTCTCGACTTTCAATTAATTCTTTACTTTCTGTAGTACACTGAATGCTATTTACAAATGCATTAGTTGAAACTTGCGCAAGTCTCACGGGACTTTCATACATGTTAAATATGGGAGGAGAATGGGAAGGTGGCAACATGCAGGTGGAGTTTGGTAGAACTTCAAACCATCCCAGCAAAGAGAGGGGTGGAAGTCGCTGAAAGAATAACTAAGCATTGCGACAGGTTGCCCAGGGAGGTTGTCAAATCTCTTTCCATGCAAATTTTGAAGACTGGAGTGGACGAAGTGCAGATAACCTGGTGTGAATTCAGTGTTGACGCTGCTTTGAGCAGGTCACCTCCTGAGTACCTGTCAACCTGAATGACTGTATGATTCTGTAAAAAGAGAAGGAGGGATTATGTCTGATGTCTCAGAAGCACTTCTCTAGGAATTATGAATTCAGTGAAGTGTCACGTTATCAAGTGCATGCAGTATGAGAAGTTCCAGCGTGCTACTTGTCCTAATTGCGCTCCTGCCTTTGGTTTACGTGATTCTCATCCTTAATTCCTGTATGGAAGTCAAAAATGTACTTTCAAAATGTTATGAGGAGAGACTGTTGATGCGGCCCTGGTGTGTAAGGTGATTATTTTCTGCAGAGTTTTTTTGTTCGTGTGTCCATCTGTCTTGGCCTCATTGCTGTGGCTGTTCTTTCTCGCCACCTTTTATGGGCTTGTGCAGGCTGTAGGGATGAGCCGGTTAGGTTCAACGTGCGCTCCCTCTGCTGGGTGAGCAGCAGCATCGGACAAAGGCCCGAGGTGAATTCACTGCAGGAGTTTGGGGGTTCTTTTACAAGCCTGTCATTTGCTAAGTATTGCAAGTACATTCAAGATTCGGGTGTTAAGCTGTGCAGTTCTGAATCTACAGGGTATATCTCTATTAATAAAGTAAACTCTTAAGATGGGAGGGAAGGGTTTTGTTTTTTTACATTCAGGGGATGCTATTCTAACTTGTGTGGCCTGTTTCTGTACAATGTCTTACCTGAGCATGTGACCCTGCACTTTGGTGTCAACTGTAGTTTGGGAAAATGCAGTTTGGATCGCCTTATGATGATACACTGGTGCCTGAATACATAGGATTATAGAGATAAACAGCCAATTGGTGTGTATTTTAAATGAAAAAAATTAAAAATTCTTAAAAGTTAAGCTTGACTGCAAGGTTTCTTTGTAGTGGTCAAGTTGGTTCCCGAAGTCCGTCTATGATCAACAACGATTCTGAAACCTTAGAAGAATGTATGGTATGTTCGGACATGAAGAGAGATACTCTGTTTGGCCCATGTGGACACATCGCCACGTGTTCTCTGTGCTCACCACGGGTGAAAAAATGCCTCATCTGTAAAGAACAAGTTCAATCTAGGACAAAGGTAAAAACTTGCAAAGTTTATTGGTTCTCATTTGTTTTTAATGGAAAAGTAAAAAAAGAGGACAAGGAAAAGTGTAGTATGTTTTAAACGGTATTTTGCCTTACAGGTGTCTGACTAGATAGAACTAATTTTGCATCATAGTGATATCGCAACATTCTATATTACTCTTTCCTGTTTGCCTGCCCTCTTTCTTGTCCTCCTGCCCCTCCTTCTTTCCTCACCTCCCAATGTCTTTATTGTTCAGGTCCTCAGAGTTCCTAATAGAGTCACCTGAGGATGCTTAATTTAAATAGATTTATTCTGCTCCCCCCCCCCCGTTTTTTTTTTCCCATGTTAAGATAAATAGCTCTGTTTCCTAAAGTATAATTTTCCTGAAGTATAATCCAGTTCTGAGTTCTTTTATTCCTTAAGACTGCTTGGAAAGATGACTTGCCTGTAAACTGAGTTAGTTAATACATGCTTTTTTTTTTTGAAGTTGTTAATTACTTTAAATGTTCACCTTCTCTTTCTTGGGAATCGTTAATTTCGTTATGCTGTCTTTCTCCTTCAGAGTATCAACCAGTTGTCCTGTATTCTGTGGACGTGATCCCAGTAAGGCTCTCAGGTTTCTGAAATGGTTGCTCCCAAGTATTTTAGACTATATGGGTGCCAACCCTGTTGCTTTTCTCTTCTTTTATTCCCCAGGTTTTATCCTTCTCTTGCTTTTTGGCTGTTTAAAACCAAAAACAACCCAAAAAATTCTTATGTTCCACACACAGGTTTCCTGATCTTTAGAAAACCCAATCTATTCTTTTTATCTTTTTCCAAACAGATTTGACTAGTTCACTTCTGTGGTATTTTTTTTCTCTCTCAGAGTGAATATAGAAATTGTAAATAAGAATTTGTACTGTTTTTACTGTTCACTCCCTTATTTTTACTACTTACACTGTTCAGTATGCTGCCACGCATATTTGCAAAGGCCAGATGTTAACATAGAGTGAGCTCCTTTTCTCTAGACTTTCATTACAGCCAGTGGAAAGGTTCTGCCACTGGGTGATTCAGAGCAGCAAAGTAGGGCTGCTACTTCCACTCATCCATCTAAAGAAGGTAATCTGTGGAAATCAGCTTTCCCAGGTGAAAGCTAACCTTGGCGGACAACCTTCCTTTGATTTCTTTTGCTAAATTAGATTGAGAGTGTGGAATATCTGATCAATACTTCTCTTATACTCTTCTAATATAAAAACTTATGGTAATGTGTGCAAGGTTAAGAAATGAATGAACCTGGATGACAATTCTATGAACTGGAAGAGTTGGTCCAGGCCAATATGAATGGAGTGGTATGTGGTGTCTGTGGTCACACTATATATACAGTTCATAGCATTAAAGGGCTTGAGAAACTCTAACCCAGAATATTAAAACAAATCACTACAAAAGTCTCTTATAAGTGAATTTCATAGAATCATAGAAAGTCATCTAGTCCAACCCCCCTGCAATGAGCAGGGACATCTTCAACTAGATCAGGTTGCTCAGAGCCATGTCCAACCTGACCTTGAATGTTTCCAGGGATGGGGCATCTGCCGTCTCTCTGGGCAACCTGTGCCAGGGTTTCACCACCTTCATTGTAAGATATTTCTTCCTTATATCTAGTCCAAATCTACCGTCTTGTAGTTTAAAACCATCACAAAGGAGAAAAGAATAAAGAAAAACATATACTGTCTTAGCTGCTTCTCAGTGCCTGTTAGTGTACTGAACATATAAATATTGCCAGCAAATATCTATTCGTAGAAGTCAGTGTGATAACTCATTTAAGTTGCATTTTGAGGTGCTGAATTAGTTAAAATAACGCTAGAGGAGCTTCTTAAAGTCCATGCGCCTTGTCAAAGAAAGTGCAAAAGCCAAATTAATGTCGAGAGCAGGAGCTGAACTTTTCTCATAGGTGTGTTTATTGTTCTTTACAGATTGAAGAGTGTGTAGTATGTTCAGACAAAAAGGCAGCAGTGCTTTTCCAGCCTTGTGGTCATATGTGTGCCTGCGAGAGTAAGTAAACTTGACGGAAGTTTGGGGGTGTTTTTGACATAATTAATCAGATTGATAAAAGCTCATTAGTAATCTGACATCAGGTCTGATTTTCTTGATAGTCTGGTGTGATAGTCAGAATTTTGTCATTATTTGGTGTGCTGGTAATGAAATGTTTGAAGGACAAACTGGAGATTTTCGAAAATTCAGAAAGCAAGTGCTCTTCCGTCTGAGTTACTTAATTGTAAGTAGACTTGCTCAGATTATAGAAGCCTGCTATATATTGTTAAAACTTCTGAAGTAATTAGAATTAACTTAATTGTTTTGTGTCTTTTTTTGATATTCAGATGTGCAAAAGGTGTTTTAAAATAATATCGTAAATAAATATTTAACACGCTTCATTAATAATCTACAGATTTACACAAGGGTTGTATTTTTGCCTAAAAGACACACGGTATATCTTTGCAAAGAGCACCAGTTATGATTCACTCTGATTTATCACGTATAGCAAGAAAAAAGACATAGGAGATCTCCAGTTTTTGGTTTTGAGAATATGTGGATGAGGATGCAGTCATCGCCTTGTCACCAGACATTTGAGGGCTTTGTTGAAGGGTCATTTGCCTAGAGAAGAGCAGTCCTTGCTGCTGACAATCTTCATAAGAGGGAAGATAATCATTCCCATAAGTAACTGCTTACTTGGTCTCGCTAGAGAAGTCTGGTTTCTTCCTCTGTTCTGGCTGAGAAACCTTACATGGAATCACTGACTTCACAGTTATCCTGATCTGGCCTCTTTCACTGTCTGCAGTTGAAAGATGATGAGAGAAGTTTTTTTGATTAGTTTCCCAGGAAGAGGACAGCAAAAAGATTGATTGCTGTGGTGAAGGATTTCAGAATCTTGAAATTTGTGTAGTTTTTAGGACCCACTCCATTGATTCAGTTACCTTCAGCATTTATGAGACATAATCATTTGCCTTTTGTAGAAGAATTACAGTCTCCTTTCTAGGATTGTCTCAAAAGATAACGGATTTACTCTTTTAAGGGTAAGGAGTCACACCTGTTTGCCCCTGGAACATTAGGACAGTAAGTGACATCCTTTGTTCTAAGAGAAGAAGCAGGTAGTCAAGACATTCTTGGAGGTTCTGGTCTCAAATGTGTGAGGTTTCACTTTTTTAACTTCTGTAATTCTTGTGGAATAGACATCCATTTGGAGAAAGAGGAATCTGCTTACTTGAAATATGTTAAAAGAACATAAACAGAATAGATTTACTGTGAATCCCAAACAAGACATTGTTCATTGGTGTGATTTGCAGAAAATGATGTGAAGATGAACACAAGTAGTTATTCATACTACAAGCATCTATTATGGTACTGCTGTATAGTTACTGCGAATGAACAAGCTTATGGGTAGGAAAGAAGAAAAATGAAATAGCAGGATTTGGAGTTGATTTATTTCTCTGTACTCTCAGATTGTGCAAGCCTGATGAAGAAATGTGTACAGTGTCGGGCAGTGGTTGAGCGAAGAGTGCCTTTCATAATGTGCTGCGGAGGTAAAGGTACAGAAGATACCACTGATGATATTTGTGAGTGATTCCAAAACCATACTCTTTCACATTCCCCTACCAACTTCCTGTTCTCGTTCTTTTAAATGACCTAAATCTCTCCTCTCCTTTTTAAAGAGAATAATAAAAGCAGTATTAAGCCAGGTGTCCACTTGCTGTTTTTACTGCGTGTTCCATTGGTAGTAGCAGATGTGATGGCAACACCAGTCATTACTCTGAGGGATTGCTTCCAGCACCCAGAGTAGAAGCTGAAACATATACGACTTCTTGGCTACTTAATAATGTCCTGTGAAGCAAAAGCTGAAGGTTGTCTGTAATTGTGCAAATAAATGTTTGGGTTTTTTTCTACTTTTGGACCACTCTGACTGATAAAGGAATGGTAAATATTTTGCATCTAGGTGCAAGCAATTTTCACGACAGACTTCAGTTTTACATCTCTTGCTTTGACTAGTTTTTTAACTTCTTGTGACTTTTCTGAATAATTTCTATTAATTATTTGTATTTACTCTGTGTGTGTGTTTGTGGTATGCGGTGTTTGAATTGAATTTACATGAATTGGAATGTTAGGTCATTCTAGTCATACTGTTCCTAAATAGATAGTTTTGAACACCAAATAGAATCAGCTGTGTAGATAAAGTCTTTTCAGTGTGAAAGTATTTGACTTTAAATTTTTTTGCACATATAAAAAATACTGCAGGTACTTCACTGACAATTAAGAACTCTGAGAACATTAAGGGGCTACAGGCATTTTGAGAGTCATTATTGAGGAAATATTTGTCAAAGAAGCTTTGCCCCTAAACTCAAAGAAGTTCTTTATAAAATTGAGCTGCAGTGATGTTGTAGTGAATTTAATTCGATTATCTAATATTTTTGACTAACATTATTTCAGATAATTGCAAAACTGTGGTTAGTACACTGGAAATAATTATTCCTGTTTCATTAGAATGATGCATAATCACATATCTTTATTTTCTCTAAATTACAGCAAGTGGAAACATTCCAGTTTTGCAGAAAGACAAAGACAACACCAATGTCAATGCGGATGTACAGAAGCTGCAGCAACAGTTACAAGACATCAAGGAACAGGTAAAAGTGCTGGATAAAAATTTTATGGACCACTAAAATAATTGGAAAAAGCCAAAGTATCTTTTGTTATTTAAAACAAAATGGCATGTTGAATACTTCCGTTCTTAAATTTTAATTAAATAACCAATATTTTTTGTGTGTAATGTGGCTTGTATGTTCATGAACAATGACTGGCAGTTACCTGTTGTATGAAGGCTGTAGTTTATGTACTTTTCAAAAAAATGTGTGGTTGCAAAATTAAAACCTTTGAAAGTACTATACATGTAATATGAATATTTGGAATGTAAATTATAAAGTTTCTTTTGTAATTATGGATAGTGTCAGCAGGAGGAAATTGATACAAATTCGTTATAGATTGTATTGATTATTTATTGGGTAAGTTACATGCAATTCAGAAACCTAATGAAAACCAAAAATTAATGTTTCAGATAGCTGATAGTTACCTATTTAAATTTGTTACGTCTGTAAGTCTAGTTCCATTAGAAGTGCTTAAGTAGTTGTCTACCTGCAGAACTTCCCTGTGTTAAATTACTAAATGGTTTCCTTGCTTTTCCATCTGAACAAAGAAAAACTTTTTATTTTGCGATTTTTTTCAGCCATAAAGGACCTGGGGTATCTGACTATTGTATGAACTTACTCTCTTAAAACCCTGATAAAGTGAATTTTGGCTTCCCTACATATAACACAATTGGAAAAAACTTTTAATGGATACAGGAAACAGAGAAGTTTTCTTAGTGTATTTCTTGCCTTCTCCTCTTTACTGCAGCCAGTAATAGTTCAATGATGGCAGTGTCGCATCTGGTCCTGGTAGTTGTTGCTCTCAGCTGTTCATGTGCCTGAAAGCTAAGACTAGAGTGTTTAGATCACCAGTTTTAGGGCCCATATCTCTAAATACCTTAAATTTGAGAGCTGATATGCAGTCAAGTTTTAACCCCACTGTCATGTTTGTGGAGAGCTATTGCTGTTGTATGGAAACTTGGCCAACACTCCAGTAACAGAAATTCAACTATCCAATTCAAAACAGATTCCTGTGTTGTTTTTGTCTGTAAAAGAACATGCAGATTAAAAATTGTCAGTTGCAAAATGCATGTCTGTCTTGACAATAGCATTTGGAGTTTCTAGATATCTCTGATATCTTACATCTACTGTATAGCTTCTGTTTCACTTTTTAACATTGGATTAAAAGAATAAGGTTACTGCTTTGGCATTTAAAATGATATATGCAAAACATGCAGATGAATGCTTAAATACAAGTAATCTATTTTCTTCAGATGTATTTTTTTCTTGTTACTTTATTTTAGCAGTTTATAAAAGATTGGAGTTCTGTTTGGGTATGCTTTGGGTATGTTCATGTATAGGGACTTGAAAGGAAAACTACTGCATTTTGCAGTTTTTCTTTCTTGATTAGATGTGATCTCATTTTTTTCAGTTTTCCTAGGGTGCTCTTTTATTTGTAACAGTTTTGTCTTACCTTTGGGATTTGGTAGCCAGAAGTTTTGTAATATCAGAAAGTTATGCTGTATTAGGGAGCAGATAATAATTACTTTATACATCTCATTTTCTAGTTGTATCTTCTGTTTTTCACATTTGCGGTAGTAAGAAAGATCTAATACTGGAATGCTTTGAGAATTTAAGTGCACTCTTCAGCTTTGAAATGCCCTTTTGTCTGATAATTTATTTTAAATCAGTATAAAACTGAAGACTGTTCAACGCTTCTGACTAGAAAGAGGTGGCTCTGGTTGTTCTTTTGTGCATCTTGGCTTGAGACTCATTCATGTTTTCCTTAGCGTCTTTTCTGCTTATTCTTGTGACAGGGCAAGCTGTGTATCGTACTTATAAGTAGCAAGTTGGATTTGATTAAAATTAGTCATCTCATCTTTTAAATTTGTGCTTGAAATGATGCACAGCATTCTACTATAACTGTGTATTCTTTTGATTTGTGCTTTAACAGTTCAGTCTTCATGTTACACTGATATTTTTGTACTTAAAATTAATTTGTTCTCTTTCAGCAGGTATAATCCTATGTTTCAACTCATACCTTCAATGATAATCTAATATGTTAGTGCAGCAAGCTTTTAAAACCATTTCTGGTGCCAAGCAGAAGTGATGCTGATGTCAACAGAATCTCCCACATCTGATGACCACACCATTCTTCAGGGATTCCCTGATTGCGAACCCTTTTGACTGTAATTGCAATACCTTCACTCCATTTCATACATAATCACCCTCATCTGTCTAATGTCTTGTGTATGTTCCTTCACCATACTTACATCACTTTATTTCTCCTTAAAAATAAATTTATTTTGTCACTATGCACCTGTATATTGATGGAAAAACTATTTTTAGTAATGAGGAACACTTCATTAGCGGTTAGAAATTGATTTTAAATGCAAACCCGGTATACTTAGTTACAGTGAGCGCTTATTAAAACAATTTTAATTACCTAAAGAAATAATTCTCACATAGAGCAGGTATAGTACCTTTTTATACGATTTGTTTTCTTTCAAAAGATGTGAGTCAAATGATTCATGCAGATAAAAAAAAGTAGATTGTGGTTTCACACAGAGAATGCTCTAACAAACTAATAGTACAATAGAAACAGATATTGCTTATTTCCTGCTGCTGTGGCACAAATTGGGTATAAAGCATGCAATGAACTTTCTTCCACTATAAAAGTGCGTATAAGCTGGTTGTTAAGTAACAAATGCTCCTTGAAAGTTGGATAAAACTCAGTTTGTGGGCTTGTATCCCACTGGGAAACTGCTGAACTAATCAAGAAAGTCCTTGTCAGAATAGAATTGCATAGCCAACAGGAAGCTTGGTTGTTCCTGCCAGCTGAATTCTCCTACTGTATGAAGTAACTTAAATGTTAAAATGGTATCATATTAAGAAATTAAACACCTAATGTGTTTTAAATCCTCTGCATTTGTACTGAGCTGGAGAAATTGGGCAGTTTGCTAATACAGCATGCAGTTGCAGAAAAGATCTATAAAATGAAAATGCTAATATTGCTGTGCTTCACTGAATGAAATAATCGAAAGTAATAGTACTTAAACAGATTATTTTTTTTTTCCTATTTCTGAGTCTCTTGCTGGATATTTTCATTTTGAAATGATGGTGTGACATTTGGAGAGAAACAGACCCTTGTAACTTCAGTCATTCTGACATATGTGAGCACAAAAGCAAATAATTAAGCTAAAAATGTAGAACAAAGGCTACAAGTTTTTTCTCCAAAGATAAGATTTAGGTTACCTTTGTCAAAGGACATCGTGTCAATGCTGTCAGGTTATAGACATCTGTTGGGGACAGCTATATATTTGTTGAAAATAGCTGTTTCATTGATATTTGAAGACTGTAGGTTACTGGAGGAAGAATGCTCTAATTGCCCCATCGGGGTGTGTAGGTGATGACTTGGTGTGACTGGAAAAATAAGCAGGACTGACAAATAGTTGGACTTCTGCAAATTTTTAATTGAAGAGTGTGTTGTTATAGTACTGTGGAAATTCTGATGAAGCCGGAGCACAGGATTTTTAGGAAGAGTGAAGGAACTTTTTTTAAACATAAATTGACATCAGGTCTTGTCTGGAAGTTTTACATTCCTACTAGGCTGTTATACCGGTATCCTGGAGATTAAAATAGGTATTTGGCTGGATTCCGTGACAATTTCAACTCTGTATAACCAGACTGATGGTTAATTTTTTGGCCTTCAACTAAGTTATCTACCCTAGGAAGTACTACGCATTGATTCCGTAGAAAGTATTCTCTAAGGTTATAGTGAGTAGGGTTCCTGCTGTGGATTCTCTCTTTCAGGAGACAAACAAACTGAAGTAAAACCCCCATTGATGAGTATGGAAACGAGTCACAGGTGCAAGGTGGTGATAAAATGAATTTGCATTTGAAATATGAGCCCTGTCAGTATTTTGTATTATATATGAGATCGACATTTATAAGTGTTAGATACTAGTAGTGTGTCTCACATCTGAGGACATCTTAGATTTGATTTGTTGGACTGCAGAATGGTCTTAACAATTATCATGTTATAACATCTATTCATTTACTAACCTTTGATGAACTGTTATAAATGAAATCCTAATGTGGCTGCAGTATGTTTATGGTGAAGGAACATCCCTTACCAAAACGTCAATTTCTGCATGTGACAAAAGGTGAAGGACATTGTTCCTTCATGGCTTGGTACAAAATGAACTTTGCTGTTGAAGAACTTCAGGAGATCTTTTTTTGGGCATTGGCTGTCACTTTAATGTTCAGCAATTAAAACTGATTTTAAAAGTTTGCTGTGCTACTGTTATGACTGAAGGTCACAGATTTATTAAATTGTTAATTTGAAACTTGAAGTGCTCTTTTGGCTGAAAAATCTGGATTACTTCCATGAACAAAGGCTGGAATTGCCAGTATTGAGTCTTTATGTGTTATATTGATTATGCAGGATTTTTATTACTTCTGCATGTGTTCAGTGCTTGATGTTTAGAGGTAAGTATATGAATGGCTTGGTAGCCTGAAAAGAAATTGGTAAATCATTACCTGAGCATTGCACACATAAAGCTGTTTGTGTTGTGTTTGTTCCCTGGAAGAATAGGGAATGTTGCTGAAGAATGTCTTAATGTTTCACACTTGGGTAGTGATATTGAAAATGTGGTGTCAGCCTTCTACTGGGTAGCCTTATTTAAAGGGATCATATTTGGAAAGAAGCTACATAGTTTTTTGTGGCATGATGGCGTAGGAAAACCCCAAATATTTTAAGTCAATGTGAAGTAAAAATGTGATTTTTTTAAAAAAAGTATTTCGTTTTCACTTTAGTGCCTGGGTCATGCTATGGCAATAATCTGCTATGCTTAAGATGACATATTTGTTGTTAAATGGCAATAATTTATATATTGCATATTCGATACTGTATCACTACTGCCATTGACTATGTAACCTGTCAAAATCTTTTACAGACTATGTGTCCCGTCTGTTTGGACCGTCTGAAGAATATGATCTTTCTCTGTGGCCATGGAACGTGTCAGCTTTGTGGAGACCGAATGAGTGAATGCCCTATATGCCGCAAGGCAATTGAACGAAGGATCCTTTTGTATTAAGTAGTGGAACCAGTGTCTTTTATTAGCTTATGAAATAATAAGGACATTTTGATGATTTAAATCTCTGTAAGTTTGAAAGGCAGTCAAGGGTTCTAATGAAAACATTTCTAATACTGTAGAACAGGTTCATTACATGGTAATTGTTTAAAGACTGTGAACACATCAAAAAAGAGAACAGTATTTGAACAGTCAGCTTTTAGCATTACTCTTAAAAATATCTAAGCCTGAAGCTAATTTAAAGCAGTCTTTTTTTTCATTTTCTTTCTGTCTTCTTCCCCTTAAAATGTAAAGGGACAATCTTATTTTGGTTTTGTGCATGTTTTTTTAATGTATGTATCAAGTGTCAAGTGATGTAAGGGTTTTTTTTATATTGTCAGTTAATGTCAGATATAAATATTCAGGATTTTTGTTTTATGCTTCTCTGGAGAATGTTCACATTTCCTGTGACAGTTATGATTCACAATATTTCTGTGTTGAAATATACAATGATGCAAAATCAATACAAAGCGAATACACAGTTGTAATAACTATACTATTCCCATAAGATCAGGCTTCAAAATACAGTCTTAAGGTAATTCGAACTTCATCGTGCCCTTTGTTGCTGAGGATGGGCTGGGAAGGAAACACTAAAAAGACAAATTTAGTTTAGAAATACTACGTTCCCAAAACTGCACTTCAGTCTAACAGGTTCAAGATAACGTAAATAGTGAACTTAATTCTGCTAGCCACATAATTTTGTATGGAATTGCTTTTAACTTGACTGGAAAGGAAAACATTGGAGCAATGCGTCAGTTATCCATTTCAGATGAGTGAATTTGATCAGTTGTAGAGGAACATATATATATGTGTGTGTATATATATATGGGGCAATTTAAAAATTCTGTGTCTCTGAATTAGGAAAAAGCTAGAGATTCCTTCTCTTAAATTAGTTTTATTGTCTCCAGGAAAACAGTGTCAACAGCAAAAGAGAAGACTTAATATTACTTATTCATCTAAGTTGGGTGTTAACACCAGCAATTATCTGTGAACATCAATGGGTAATACTGCAAATGAAGGTATTGCTGACAGAGCAGTGAATTTTGTGAGCCATGCTTAGGTGAGTTGAAGTTGGGTGAAGGGAAGTGTCTCTCACTGATGTGACATGAAGAGGTGTTCCTGACCCTGAAAGTGCTGCTGTCAGGAACTGCAAACTATTAACATTTTGATAACAAGTACATCCTTCCATCTTTTTGGATGCAAGAAAGTATGCTGGTTTAAGGATCTCTTGTAGCTGAAAGGAATGTGTGCTTACTCCGAAATGATTTGACAGTTTCCTGAGAGCGTAGTTTATGTAGCCCTTTGCTATTGTGCCGACTTCATTTGGATGTGCTCTTGCAGAATAATAAAGAAATCCATACTGGAGTCACTCAGGTGCCTTACTTGCAGCTAAGATTAGTTTCTCATTTAATTCTCATTGCATATGTCAAAAATGTGGCAAAAGGGATAGTTCAGGGGAAGATCCATGTAAGGGTAAAGGCACAAAATCTCTTCAGAAAATCGATCTTGGTGTTCTGAAGCTTATGTTGATGTGCTTGAATTGTGCAAATGTTGGCAAAAGTCTCAGAAGAATGTTACTAGTAAACTGTAAAGATAGATGAACTTTTAACCAGTAAGTTTTAAACACTGAATAGAGTTTTCCAGGAAACAACTATGGTGATGTATTGTAAAAAATGTATGTAGAGTGGCTTTTAACATGGCAAAGGGATGTAATACACAGCTTTTCTGTAGCCATCTTTAATCCTGATCCAGAATTGCAAATGTTCATCATTCTTTCCAGTAATTTTTCATTGGACACAATCTCAATCTGGAGTCAATATAGTAGTCTGTTTTATTTTGTATACTAGTAGTCATCTGTTCTTAGATAATCTGTGTATCTATCTTTTTGGCCAAATGAAATGGCCCTCCCTTTCCTTGCTTCTTGGGTCCTTATTCTAGAATATCAAGACTTCAAGGAGCTTTGGAAAGTTTTTGATATAAGGCGCTTTTTTTCTCATCAGGATTTCACCTCTTAAGCTCTGAGTGCGTCTGAGTGTTGGCTGCAATTTTCCTTTGGCCGATATGCACGTTGCTAAGTCTGATTTTTTTTATTTTTTTTTTTGTGTGTAGCATGTTTGACAGTTGAACTTTCTACAGTAGGCTTCAGTTTCCTGTCAGTCTTCCTCTCAAAGTAATTTTATAATAGGGTGTGCCATTTGACAATCCATTCTGAGTTTTATCCTGTAGTACATCAGATCTGTACCTCAGTTTCCTGTGGCTCTGGTAGACATATTTTGAATATTGTGTCCTATTTATTTTTCAAGGGGACCTCTATAAACTGTTATCAGCACAAAGGCAGGGTGGATTTATTCTTGATAATGCAGTTGGCATTTTCCTAATTCTTTTTCACTGGAACTAGCCAGAATTACTTGAAATTATTTCAACTTTGCATCAGTTGAATAATTCAGCTGAGTAAGAACAGATCTAAAGCATCCTGGGTGGAAAACTGGAGTCAAATGTTAAATACTCCTTGTGTGCAGGAGACACAGGTTGTAGCGTAGATAGGCAAGTGCTCTGTTAGGTTTGTGCTTTTCAACAGAGAAGCTATAAGTTACTTTCTAATACTTACAATACTTGGATGCCATCACAGTCTTACGGAAATAGAGACGATGACAAGTATTGCTATAGGAGCAACTGTGGTCTTCTAGACTGTAGTCACACCAGATGTATGTGACTAATTTTAACTGGCCCAATGAGTCCAATCACAAACTTAAATGCAAAGTATGTCAGTGTCAGGGATTTAACTTGATGGTGCCATAAGAAACAGCTGAATTAGAGAAACTAGGCAAGCTAACCAACATGCTTAAATTATTAATATAGGCCTCTTATTGACAGGTGAAAAAGCCGTCTCTTACTGGGAAGGCTACACAGTGCTTGCCTTTCAGAAAACTTAATGACAAAAAATGTTTGCAAATCCAGTGTCACTTATAGAAACAGATACTTGGATTCACGCACTGCCTTTGGATTCTGATGTAGAGGTGAAAGAATGTTGTTGAGGAAGTTAGTGAGTTCATTCACTCAATTTAGTCTGGTATCATCCGTGCAGTGTGCACAGAGTGCAAATGTTTAATTGGATAACACTTAAATAATCAAAGGACGAAAAACAGAAGCTCAGTTGTAAGCCAGAGGGAATCATAATAAGTAGGACAGTCCTGTGTCCTTGTGCCGCTGTCTTCATCAAAAGATGAAAGTAAAAATCTCATTATTACTATCGTAACCATTATTCGGGAGCAAAGTGAAAATGAGAGAAAAATCTGTAAGGCATTTATCTCTAATATACCATAAAACCATAAAATGTAGGGTTTGAAATGTAGGTTTTTATTATGATTATCCCCCAGTATTTAATAGCATTTTTGAAATTAAACTGCATGAAATATCTCAGTTTGTTTCTTGGAACGATCAAGAAGATGCCTAATAATATGCATTGTTCAGATGTAAGGTACGCTCAGATGTTTAACTAAAACTATTTTTTCAATTTAGTAAAACACATAAATAGTCACATCAGTACATGGTGATTTAAAGTATGAAGACAACCTAAGAGGCTAACAGAGTATGCTAAATAGCTGTATCTTGTTAACTTTTGTGTAACTAAGACTTTTTTTTTCCCGAAACCTACTGTCACTTACTATACCCCAAGCTCATACGGCACTTCTCAGAATTTGGGCTATTATTACCTACTTTGCATTTGTTGAAATACTGTGCACTTGTATGTTGGGGTTTAGAGGAATCCCTTTTTGCTGAAGTGGACACTGAAAATCAGACCGGCAAGAGAATAAACAAGTCACTTTGTAAATGTGAAAGTTTGATTAGGAGGGGTCGTTCTTAACTTGGACTGGGTGAGGATATAGCAGATTTGCACAAGTACTTGTGCCTTGTTAGCATAGTCTTACAATCGGTATTTTAGCTTCTTTTAAAGACGCAAAATGGTCTTTAAAAATAGTCTGATTTAAGCCCTTATTGTGTAGATATTTTCTAGAGATGAAGTTTTATGTATGCCTAATTATTTTTAGCAGTATTAATTGCAGAATTGCAGTTTGTGTAAACACTAAATTGTTTGAAGAGGCTGCTTTGAGCTAGTGATCTAAGCTTCCTTTACAAAATTAAATGTCAGAAGCTTAATTTTACTCTTCCAGTAGCAGCTGGTGAACCGAAGAGCCTATCCTGTTCTTTGTGCTGCATGGGTCAAGTTTTCACTTAAAAAAGAAAAAAAACACAACACCCAACAGCACTACAGGCTAACTTTTAGCAGTGCTACCTCCTTTCTGTCAAAGTACTGAATTCCTCTCTAGTTGTTCTTTGTCTTTGGAAAGGGATGGGAAACACATCAGTTTTGTTTTATTTCATCAGTTTTGATGTCTGAATACATTACAAAGGTTTTTCACTGACTGTATAAATTACGTACAATAGAAGTGTGTGATTTGCCACAATGTACATTGTATATCATTCTTGCTTAAGTTGCTAGAATTTGTACTATTGTCTTTTTATGCATTTCATAACTTTTTTTGTGTTGACAAAGCAAAACTGTTATCTGCAGAAGTTTTAGTACGTGCCATTTTTATAGCTAAGCCTGTGGTAAATACAAAAGTTCTGACTCAGGGCTTTTTAACAACTTAAACACGTTCACAATATTCTTCAGCACATCTTGGAGAATATTAGAGATTTAATGACTGTACAGTGCCTTGATAGAACTATTGAATGGGCAGCCGCCATAGAGTCCTTACAGAATGCAAGTATCTTTTGAATCCAGTTGATGGGTTGATGTTAATATAATTGTAATACCCCTGCCATGGATTTATAAACTTGTATATATTTTCTGTAAAGGAAAATTTGGCAAACTTAGGTTTTGCTAAGCTTTCTGAAAGTTGTTTGATTGTTGCACCAGTCATGGGGGTCTGAAGGGCATAGCATTCAAATTTACAGAAGCAGCATTTGTGACCGAGATGGCTGATAAAATGTTCTGTGTGTGATGTTTTTAGTGTGAGGGGAGGGGTCATTGTATAAACGAACATGTAAAAATACCTGCTTTACTCTGGCCCAGTAAGTCTTTTATAGGAGAGAGAGAGAAATAATCGGCAACAAATCTGTATGTTTGCATGCCATTTCATAGTTAAAAAAATTTAAGTCTCATTTCGACCTTCTAGGAAATACTTTCTTTGTCCCGAGCTTAGTGTCTTTATGAATGCAAACTATTCGTATTAGAAAACAGGTTTTTACTGAACCACAGGAACATTTTTTGCTTTTGTTAAAATCAACTTTGTATTTTCAGTAAACTGTAGATTTTGACATGACTGTTTATTGGATAAATTTAAGGTCGTCTGTGTGAATGTAGTGGATTTCTGTATGCGGATAGCATTATATAATTGCTTTCATTAAAGCCGCTTAGCAAGGTCTAAGCTTTTTCAAAGGAAATGCTAATGTACTGTATAGTTAATAAAACTTATTATATATGCTGACTTTTTCAAAAGCTTTGATTTAAAAGTGTAATTGGAGTGAATCAATACTGATTTTTTGTGCACACATCATTGGGAAAGGGACTTGGTCGCTCATTTGACTTCCTCCTTCATAGTTGTAGATGTCACCACGGAATTAAAAAATTGTATATGTGAACAAATGCTTGGTATCTCTGTTAGTTGTTGACATATAATGTTTAAAAATGCACCAGACTTTATTTCTTGAGAAAGTTTGCAATCCAAACTTCAAAAAAATCTGGTTTGGTTTCTTTTTTTTTTTTAAAAATAACGTGTCCCTGAAGAGTGAGTTTGTAGCAACATCAGAAATGCTATGTGCCTTTGAATCTCCCAGATACTCAAATATTATTTAAGCAGCACGGTAGAAGTATGAAGGATGGATTATAGAACAACAAAAAGGTTGATTTTTAAATTTTTATCTATGGCATGTGTGCAAATTTTTCTGTGAATATGCAGTTCATAATACTGATTAGAGCTGCTGTTAAGTGTATATTGGACTCCAGGTTTACTCATAATTGAATTGCCTTTACAGATCTGGCTACATGAATGTGATCATTTAAAAATCTCCTGCCAGATACGGTAACTCCCATATTCTGAGACAACAGTTGCTGCATCATAGTTTATACTTTTACAATTCAATTTAATGGATGCATTAAAAAAATTATCTATATATGTAATGAAAGGCAACAAAACTAACAGACTTAGTGTTTTAATTTATCATAGTGTACAGGTGAAAAACGAATTCACAGAATAAAAAGTTTGTTGCTCTCTTTCTTGGTTCCTTTTCATTTTTCAAGATTTCTTCAACTTTGGTTTATATGATAGGTCTGTATGAAAACATAATATTTTCAGTATCATTTTTTTAAACTTTTTATTTGAAAATTGATGCAAGTTGTCAAAATACATTTTTAAATAGCCACTTGTTCTTTGCTTTGGGACTTAGACACAGCCCGCATACTTCTCCGTACCGGTCCATTGAAAGTCGTGGTAACGGCATTGGCATAGGCTTAAGACTTGGTCTCTGGGGGTTCAGCCCCTAATGTTGGTCACGATGGAAGCTGCTGCTGTCTTTGCTGGTGTTTGATATTGATGTTTTTAGATTTTTGAGAAGGCTGCTTCATACTATATAATGTAATTAATATAATACTTTATAATATAAATACTGTATAATTACTCTCTGTGTAATGCACTTTGCTATTCTAACTGATTCCAGTTGTATCCAACAATGCAGCCATCTGTTTGTGACAAGGATGACGAAACTGTGGAGATTTCCTTCAGATTTGACATTCAGTTAAATGCGGAGGGTGATTCTTCATCGGTGTACTTGTGCTTTATTTAGGGAAGAAAACTTAGCAGCAGTACTTGAATAAAAAGTGGTAAGCCTTCCTTTTCAGACTTGTTATTCCATAAAATGGAAAAGTAATTTTGGTTAGTCAGAACCAACATCACTGAAGATTTTGTTCTTGTGCTTTGTGCAGCCAGATTCAAGTCAACAAAGTAGCATGCATAGGAAAGTTATTACTTTGAAGAATGAAGCCTATCAGCCCTGTTCTTGGTGCTTATGAAAAGATTTTGGATGAAAGTTACTTTAGAGATTTAAATACTTTGTTGCCTTTGCAGTGATGAGGGTGGTATGTCCAGGCTATCCAGAAGATACTTTAAAAAAAAATAAAAAAATTTAGAGAGTAATGCTATGATGGATTGAAATTAATTTAAATTACATTAGAAATCAAGAACTATGCTAGCTGATAATGTAAAAGTTTTATTCTGTTACAGTGCAAAACTCTAAGTTATAGGAAATTTAGCATAAAATCTACTACTTACAGTTAGGATTTGTTCGGGCTTCCTTGACTGCCATAAAGATGGTAATGCAAAACTTAATTTCTGAAAAATTGCCTAAAATCAGGAAAATACTCCCGTGAGAATATACTGATCCCTTGCAACATTGTAACACTGTTTCACTGAATTTTCTTTAAAAATAAATCTGAGGGAGGTAAGTAGATAAATCTGAGGGAGGTAAGTAGACAAATCTGAGCGGATTTCCTCAGTGGTGCTTGTGCATCCTAAAATGTCTTAAGTATTTCTTCCACAAGGGGTCAGTAGCACCCTCCATTTGTGACACAGTTTTTTGTAATATAAGCACAAAGCAAACAAGGGATAAGGATAATGATGATTGCATTAATACGTGGGTGGACCAGACCTCACTTGTCCCCTTCTTCAAGCAGGCTAAGTATAATTAGCTTATTTGCTGACTTCAGTAAGCACCATATTCTATCCTCTGACTCTCATGTGACATGAACATTGCTACTATTGATTAGGGCAAAGTTCCAGTGGAGTGTTTACCTTTAGCTCTAGTTGAAAGTATTCATTTAGTCTAGCTTTTTTTCAAAAGCATGCAGTTGGAGCAGATAAACTGTATGAGAGAGCTTGTCCAGTGGGCAGGGGAAAAGAATTCTTGTACGAGTGTCCCACATATTCTTAATGATAACCACAGTCTCCCTAGATGGCTAGAGCTGATTAGTATTTTCCACCCTATAGTAACACAGCTTATATGAAATATGCTTTGAACCCTATCAGTCTGCTCAGTGGAAGGAATGTCCAGCTTCTCAAGGCTTCCCTGAGTATGCGAGTTACTTGGAGACAGAAGTTTGAAGTAACTCATTATCTTTCTACCAAGAGGCTGAGCAGACCAGACAGCTATTCCCTAGACAAAAATTTCCAACCCTTGTACCAAAGTCATATTTCACAAAGAGGAATCTTAAGTATGGTCAATGTCATTCACGTTGGCACAGGTTCTCACTTAGGCTTGCTGAGTTAACAAGGGGCCTTCCTTACCTTCATGTTTGCAACTCTTGCCATTCTCTTTTGCGTCTGCTACAGTTTTCGTGCTTTATGTCTTCAGTGCTTCTGTCCCTCACTGTTCAAGTCCTCCATTTCAATTCTTTCTATGTCTTGCTTTTTTGATAGCGGAACTGTCTCTCACATCTTTCTCAATGTGTCTTTGCTCCATGTAGTGCTTTCTTTGACTCATTAAGATTAGTCTCCATTACACTGAAGTTGGCACAGTGCCTTCACGTAAGGAGAGTGGGGCCCTATCCTTGAGTCTGACTCTACTCTTAATTGCATATACCGACGGGGAATTCCTGAAGTCAGTCTCAGCAAAACTTCATATTAATTTATCAGCAATGCTTATTTCTCTATATTGGCTGTATAAAAAAAGTTTGTGGCTACCACCTAGGCGGTAGTGGTAGGGTAGAGGTGCTTCTTTTTTTTGTCTAGTTACCATATGAGGAAAACCAGAATCAAGTAGATGTTTCAGGGTGAGTTGCTCGTTTGTTTTTGGTTTTTTGGTTTGTTTTTTTTTTTCCATAAGCTGCCTGAAATTTCCATTGTTACGGTATCTCAGATTCAGTTTGTGGTGAAAAGGTACTTTACAGAGAAACTCACTCTGGATGGAAGTTACTGTCTCCTGGTTGTGTTTATCTTGCCCACTGAAGTTGCCCAGAGGAAGTCCATTCTGTTCAGTGGGATTGCTTGCAAGAGCATGGGTTGTTTGCAAAGAGAAAGTTTCAGTTGTTGGGCTTCTTGCTGCCTCCATGGAGAAGTATGAAAAGTTCCGCCTCTTTGAATAAAGTAAATCTGAAGCCATGTTCCAAGTAATGCTCTTCCTACTAAGATTTCATCATCTCCGTTGTTTACATGATTGTAATGTGTTTTGTGATGTTCTGTATGAAAGCTATATAAAATCAATAGTGATTATACGGCATTTATTTCCCAGTGAGCATGTTACATGATTTGTTGGCTTTGAAACACTATGCTGTCATTCTTCCTCTCTCCTTCCTTCTTTGTGATGAGACCTGTACAATGAGACTACTTCAGATCTATGTGGACAAGGCTGCTTTTCCTAACACAGAGGGCTTAGTTAAGTTGTTTCTTCTGTAGCCTTCCAATTCAAAGCATCAAGCCCGAGGTTTTTGACTAGCACAGGACACTTAAAGCACCTAATTCATATTACTGTTGGGTTGCGCCAGGTCATTCTGATTATATTTAAGGCTGAGGGAGTCTTCATGTAACTGTTGTCCTCTGAAACTCACACCACTTCATGTGGAGGGCATGGAGTCTGGAAGCACTTCACACCTTCTTGTTGGGATAGAAAAGTGTGTTAGAATAAGGGCACTGGGAAACCTAAAAGTAAAGTGCAGTCATGGGCCTAATTCTTAGGAATTTTGTGAGGTGACAAATCAGATGGCAAATTTGACTGTGAACAGAGTGGTATCTTGAAGAGTTTTGAATTCTTCTGTTCCCTCTCCTGAGAGCTTGTATCATGGATACGCTGAGTCCTGCTGTAACCCTGCTATCTCCTTTGCCTTGCATGTCCCACCGCTGCAGATAGGTCTCTCCACACCAAATCTCCCTGGAGTAATATGTCCTAGAGTTAAACTGGAACTGTTCCACATGTGGAGAAGAAAGGTGTGGGAATTACAAGCCAGACTCTGTTGCAGAAGTTATGGATCTCGTGTTCTACCTAGCGCAACTCTCTTCCCATGACACACAAAAAGATGTAAAGGGGGAAGTGATCTTGACTTGGACTTACTGCGAACTGTCTGTGCCTGTAAACATGCAGTGGTGTAAAGAGCTACTGCAGATCAACTGGTCAGTAATTGGCTGTGTGAGGTCCTTGCCCTGCAGCAGGCAGTAGTTGGAGGCTACTTGTACTTTTACAGTGTTGCAGCCAAGTAGGGTTGAGTGGGCCAAGCCCTCCGGGCGTCTACTTACCCAGAAAGCAATGTCAGCTCAGGACAAGTAGCATGGAAATGAATTAGATATGAAAAGCATATCTTCATTAACAAGGTTGGGATACCAGACACTTAATTTCAGGCTTTATCTGCTATGCTGAATCAAGTGGTGACACCAAGATTTGGGAAGCCATTGTTGAGCACTCCAGGAAAAATTAGGTACTGGCAGATTTCATAGTTTTGCTTTTGCAGGAGTTTCTCAACTTTGAGGAGGTAGTCAAATAGTCTTAAGAAAAGAAAAAAAACGATCTAGACAGGAGGATTTAGCATGAGAAGTATCTTATTTTCTCCCCCCACCCCCACCCCCCCATGGGAACTGTGCCTAGTTTTCATTCCTTTTGCCAATTTTCATTTAGTCAAAAATGCTGCCATAATTGCTACTTGCTGTCTGGATTGGCTGAAATCAAACATAGATCCCATCTGTTCCCTGCCATCATTTCACCTCTCCCAAGAACATCCTTCCACAGGGTGTGAGGATGTGCTTGTGGGGCTATAGGAGACCTAATGTTATACTCCATAACTTTCCAGGACAAGGAAACGACTTTATTCTCTCATGTTGATTTGGTCTGGTCTCTTTTTTTTCTGTCCATCTTCAATTCTCAAATATAAGGCTGCCTTACTTTTTTCAGATGGCATGTAGTTTTGAGAGGAAATCAATGGTGGCATCGCTGCTGTGCCTGGAATTCTTGGATTTGGCCCGTCCTTTCCTACACAATTAGGCCTGATTTTTTTTTTATTGGGTACAGGTGTTTAACCACTGAGCTTGCCAGTTCGAATGCTCATAGAAATATTATTAGATGTGGCCTGGGCTGGCAGGTTTTTTTATAGGGAAGATAGGTAAGGGCTTAGAAGGTCCTAGGTTAAGCTCTTACCTGTCATGGCCAAATGGTGACTTGGGCAATGGTATGTGAGCTGCAGCGTTACACCTTTGCTTGAAGGGTAGGTATAGCTTAAGACATCTTCATGGCAGAATACCCCATCTCAACGAGAGCAGAAGTGCAGTGTATCAATGATGTTGATCATGAAGAACATAATGTTCTTCATGAGTTAGTACCTCTGGCTTTTCTTGAAGGGTAACTAGCCTTAGAGGAGGTCAGGAGTACCGCAGGGAACCTGGATGTAGACCACCGCATGGTGCTCGGTACACTTACCCCAAAACTCTAGAAAAACGTTGCTAAGCAGCTGTGTGTATCTTTGGATCAGTTGTCAGCGGATTACAAACAGGGGCATCTAAAAGGCACCAGCTTTCCATGTTCAAGTGAAAGTGTCCTTCCCCACACTTTATTAATTTATTTCCTCCTGATGGGGAAAGAGCATCTGAGGGAAGAAGGGAACATAACAAGCCTAGCTTATTTTGCTGCGAACTGTGTATACGCAGCATTGAAGACCTCTAGTTAGCTGTGAGTCTGGATGGGGGAAAAAAAAAAGAGGGAGAGGGGGGAGGAGAGAGAGGTCTTTAATGACGTGTTAGGTTATTGATGGAATTTCTAACCCAGAGGAGAACTGCCTGCCTCGGAGCTGAGGTGCCTAGCGTTACCCACAGTAACTGCTTGCTTGTGCAGACTTCATTTTTATTTTATTGTTCAGGTCAAAGACAAGCTGGTGGCTCTGTTAAGTGTGGTGGCTAGCTGGGAAGAGCAGCGTGGTTCTGCTGAGCACGGCTGCCAAAACTGGAGCAAGCCAAGGGAGAGCGGTTCTTTTGTCAGGGACAGAAATGTGGTCTGACGCAGCTTTCTTATCAAAGGGAAGGATTTTTCACTTCAGGAGGAAGTTTGGCTGGGAAAGCATTGGATAGCTTTTTTTTTTTAATATTTTTTTTTCAACTCTGTGGGAAATCCCATATAAATGTGTTTTCCATGAATATAATAGTTCTGCTTCTGACCCTCCTCTGGAGAGAACTTTTGTGGCCGTAGATGTAGGAAATATTGTGAAGTTGACTAAAATGCTTTTAATCTGAGTAAGCCAGCAAACACACCTTGCGTGCTCACAGCCAGGAGCCATTTGCTCTTGGCTCATGCCATAGAGCAGGCAAAAAGTAATTCTCTTTTTTTTCTAATTTTTTATTCCAAGTATTACTGAAGTTTCCCTTGATCTTTTCCAAGCCATCAGGTTGCAGTTAAATTAAAACCTAGCCTTGCCTTTTGGGGAACGCTGTGTGTAACAGGAGCTGTTTGTGTTCCAGCTTAAACTTGGATAATTTTGTTTAAACACTAAGAGCCTGCATGCGTTATAGGGAAATTGCTGTAATAGAGTTGAAGAAACAAGTTGTCTTCCAATTGAGACCATTAGACTGGGATTTGTTAATTTGGTTTCCATGGGTTTCCTGTGAGTCTTTACTCAAGTCACTTAGTTCTGTGTTTCCCCTCTTTCCTGTGTGTGAAATGAGGAAAAACACTGCGTGGGGGTACAAAAAGAAACCTGCTGGTGTATGCAAAGAAGCTGACAAAAGCATAAACGAGTTCCTGAGTAGCTAAATGCCTCCCCTGCCAGCCAGGCACGTGGTGGTGTGCCGGCTCAGTTTAGTGTTTTCCTGATGAAAAACTAAAACCTAAGTACTAGTTCTACTTCACAGTCTCGCCAAAGACCAAATAAGCATAAAATTAACTAATATCTTCCAGCGCCCGAGCAGTGGGAATTATTAATTAACTAGTAATTATAGACAAATGTACGTTTTATTATACGTAACAAGTGACCCTTGATCATTATTTACTTATTAAAGCTATTAATGGAAGAAAGCTGTATTGAGTGCAGGTACCGAGTTACGATATTAAGCGAGCTGACAAAATGCCAGCTTTTGGGTGGCAATGTTTTTCTGAGTTTCACGATGATCTTGTCAGTGTGCTGAAGCATTTTGGTAATGACTCTCTGAAACTCGACCCGCCACAGCCGGTGGGTGTCACTGCAAGCATTGGAGTGAGGGAAGAACAATTTTGGAAGAATAAGTTCAAGTGTAAGTTTTTTGGTTTTTGGTGGTTTTTTTTTTTTTTTTTAAAGCTAGAAATAATACAGAAAATCAGATAAATGAAATCCATGCTTACTAACTGTGCAGTTGCCAAGATGTTTCTTGGAGATGCTTAAAAGGGTTCGAAATGCTTAAAAAAATTTTTTTTAGATAAGTATCCCAGATGGCCAAGGCCAGATCCTCTGATAGAAGTCATGTCACTTCCAACTTCCATAGTAATGCTGGCCCCGAATGTCCACTTGCTTCCCAGTGCTGAATGTTGAGCACCTCAAGTATGATGTTGGGCTAAATAAAAAAAAAGCCTGCTCTGTTTTTAACTTTTCTTTCCTTAAATCCTTTAAAACCACTTATATGAAATTCTTGGTGTTTGCAGATCTAAGTGCTAAAGGTCACCCTGACTCAAAGACAGCTCGCCATCCCCAAAACCAGACTAGCTCTGAAGCAAGGCCCCCTTCCAAGCCGGTGCTGCGAGAAGATGTGCAGGTACACTCTCGGACAGCCCTCCGCTGCCCACCGCCGCACAAACCAACCCGCCGCCCAAGCTTTGAACTGTTTACACGATATACATTACCTAACGGTGCCTGCACTTTTGGAAGGGCCTCTCTTAACACAGGTCGTTGCTAAGGCCCGCGTTGTCTCTGCCCATGTTATCGTGAGGATGACAGTTTAAACAGGCCTTATCGCTGTGTATTCAATCAAGGTTTATGAGGGCTGATAAAGATGTCACCTAGTTGCTTTGTGTGTTCATAAAAACCCTATTCCCCAGTAGAACTTTGCTGTATTATGTTCTTTTTTTCTTTTCTTCGCTGATTTTTAGCCATCTCCTGAAGAGAGAGGCGTGTGTAAGAAGGGATGGCGTCAAGCTTACTTTAAGATTTCTAATATTTCTGTGGAAAAAAAAAAAAAAACAAAAAAACAAAAACAAAAACAAAAACAAAAAAAACCCAAACAAAAAAACCAAAAAAAGCCCAAAACACCCAAAATTCGTAGCTGGGTTGACACAACCCTATCTATATTTAATACCTTATGTTATCGTAATTGCTTATTTAATAATTCAGTAAACTTTCCTTTGCACATGGCAGCAAAGTGGCTTGCGTGCACACTTTGCTGTGTCGCGTCGCTGCTGAAGGTAGCTCAGGAGGGGCTTGGCGCGACTCGGTTAGGATAGTAGAGGATGTTGTAGATCGAGCTCCCGTTGCCATTTTTCCTGATAGATGGAGACTGCGTATTTGCAACACAGAAATGCAAACCCCCTTGACTTGCTGTTTTGATTGTGCGTCGAAACTGAAGAAGTGATTGCGATAAATAGGTAGGCATGTAAAATGCGTCAGTAACTTTTCAGGTTATGGTGAACAGTAGTAGAAAGCAGGCGAAGATTAAGTCTTTCTTTGTCTTGTCTTGTAAGCTCTTTCCTTTCAAAGTGGGGTTTTTTTCTCAGCCCGTGTCCTTTTCCTAGCTATAGCTTAAAATAAACACGTCGTCCTAACTGTATCTCATACCATGTCCAGTTCTGCCAATCTCTGGAAAAATCTCATTTCCACAGTAAGCAGAAGTTGCTCAGTTGCATTTTTGTTGTTTTAAGTAAAATTTGTTGTAAAACAAAACAGATATACAAAACCATAATGAAAAATGATTAGTTGCAGCTGTTTGCTGTATTATAAAAGAAGGCAACGTCAAAGGAATCTATTGGCTAAAAAGAATTGAAAATATCTAACAGACCCCATACCCTTGTTCAGGCACAAATCTACTGAGATTAAGCATGTATGTTTAGACTCTTTTGAAAAATGCGAAGAAACTGAATATATTCAATTGGTTCGTTAGATCCCCAGGTCATAGTAAATTCCTGTTATTTACGGTGCAGCATATTGGCCCTCTCTGCATCCTATAAACTTAGTGAATACCGACGGCTGCTGGCATTTCAGAAACGATTCTTTCACTTTGTTTACAATTTTGCTGCTGCTGGCAAGCATTGGACTATCAAAGGCTTTAGTGCTGTGCGTGTGCATTTCATAATAAAATGTTATTCTATGAGGATAATAACACTTACTAGAGATCAGTAATAAAATGAGAAACAGAGCCTCTCCACCATCACTTGTTAACACTTCTAATGATTGTTTGCTTATTAACGCTAATTTGTTATATGCTTCCATTTTAGCTCTATGCTGGCTGGTCTAAGCATGAGGCACTTGTGTATAGATAATACTCATGAATAGCTGTGCTGGCCTACCGAGCTCTGCAATAAAAGTTACTGTAGCATGATCTCGTCTGCTTTTCGTTAAATGTTTTATATCGGAACCAATTTTTGACCCCTGCCTTATCAATTCACTCTGTCTGTTTGCCTGTAAACAGTAGTCACGGTACTCTTCAGAATATTTGCCGGGGATGAAGCTCTTTTACCTGGTGCACTGGTGTCCAGTAATACTCTCTGGTCATCCAGTAATACAGTAGTTTTTGAAGCGGAATCACTATTTTGTGCTGATAGGATCCCTGGAATATAGCAGAGTGGAGTCCAGTGTGTCCATTAGGTCTTGCACCTTAGTGCTTCATGAACACAACACTGTGCTTTCTATGTTCCATTCCTTATTATCGCTGCAGAACATCTGTGGGCTCCAGAAGGAGATGAAGAGTCCACTTTCCTAATGTATTGTGCAGACAAATAACATTATAGGTTTTGCTGAAGAGTGTACACAGGAATGCCATCTACCTGCCCGCTTTTCTGAAGGAAACGTGTTTGGACAACTCCACCTTCTGATTTGGATATTTCTAGGAAACCTTTATTAATATTTAACATTTTCTGTAATTTTTTCTGTGATTTTTTTGTAACAATGTCTCTTCCCTTGCTTGTCTAAGCAAAACAAGCAAGAAGTGGTTCTCAATCTTTTGTTTTTCTTAAAGCAGTCAACTGTGGGCATTCTAAAACCATAATTGATTTGCCTTTTGGTATTTTTGGAGTTAAAACAGAAAGTGTCTTGATTCCAGCCAATTGCCAAGTTCAGGAAGCCTCATTCACTCAGCGTGCAATTTTGGCAGAGTGTGGAAAGGGAATCTGAAGTATGGCAACGAAGGATACCTTTGGAGTAGTTTCCGGTTTCTGTACAGAAGTCCCATCCCAGACACGTGTCCTTACACAAATTTTGCTAAATTGCCAGAATGTGGTTGCCATCCAAAAGCTTGTCCAGCTTTGAATGTATATTGATTTCTGTTTCCTCACGTAAATCCCAAAAGTTTAAGAGAGCAGAGTATTGATTAGGCTGAAAAATCTGATGATAATCCAATATAGAAAAATAAACTGACTTAAATATTAACAAGAAGAAGAGATCCCTGGTCTGTTTCTAAGCTAGCGGAACGGGAAGGCATTGTCCATGCTGAGTAATAGACTTTTTCCTTCTATTCTTTGGATCAGGCAATGTACTCAGTCGTGTTCACGCAGCTCTCATTTCAGCCGTGCCTGGTGGTCGTTCCACCTACAGTGTCAAACCTTGACCGCTGAGCTGGACGGAAACTACACTTCATTGCAGTTCTTGGCATTGGCAGTTGTCTTCACAGGGGGATCTTAGGCTGCTATCGCCATCCTTTGGAGGAGTGTCAAGAGGTAATGGAGGGTTGCAATCACTTCTCCCCTCGCATATTGAGAGGGGAACCTTGGCAAACCAGAGAGAAGAGGGGCCCTGTTATGGGAAAAGCTGTGGGTAATTGCGTGTGCCAACACCACCGCCTTCCCAGAGCATGCCGCTGCCTCGTGAAGGGAGGTGCGTACAATGCTGATAAAAGCACGGTGGTGGTGCTGGTGGTGCCGTTGCGTTGCTGCGGTGTGTTGTGTTGTAGCCATGGCACCTGGTGATAGATGAATGTGTGCGGGCTGTTGCTATGCTGAGGTGTGATTAGATATTTATTGGGAACAGCCACGCTGGTCCCGTCTAAAAGATGTCTGAGGCCTCTGCAGATCTGTTGAGAAGACTTGCTCACAAGTGTGCGACATCCGTATGTAGGTTGGTGTTTCCAGGCACTTGAAGGCTCACCGATGGCTGGCTTTGTTAGTCCAGCTCCTACAGAGAGGTTAATAGCTCCACACACCGGGAGTTTACCAGTCCTTGTACACGAGGATGTGGTAATCCATTTTCTCAGTTGAGAAAGAAGAGGAAGAAATCTTCTCCCCATCTGTCATTCTAGAGCAATTGCTTACAGTATTACACGATTTGTTCTTTCCTGCCAGCCAGAAACATTCAGGGATATACAGTGAATGTAAGTTTAGGGAATAGGCTTGTTTCTTCTTAAGGTACCTTTCACATATCTTTAAAGCAGAGCTAAAGACTGCTGATTGAAAACCATTGCTCTAGAGAGCAGAATGGCTAAATCCAATCAAAGAGATTATCCCACAGGTATTTGTGTACCTCCCTCAAATTTATGGAAATGTCAATAGCACTGATGTATTGACTAGAAAATTTCATTTTTTCTAATTAGTGAAATTACAATGTGGGCCAGCCACAAAGTTTTGTTGATGTAACCCTTATCCACCTTTCCTGCGATGTTACTGCTGCTTGTGCTAATCTAAATGTAAATTGTAAGCTCTGTGGGACAGGGTCTGTCCCTTGCATCTGAAACATCACTCTCCCTTCCTTTTGTGGTTTTCGGTTCTGTTTTTTTTATTATTAAATGTTTGCGCACGATCCTCAGAGCATAATGCCTATTGCTTGCCTTACGTACTTCTTGATGATTCCTAAATACATGTCCTTAATCAAGACCACTCGTGACCTCCCTTTTTGACCATGAATCAAGAGCATCTGCAATAAGCCAGCAGCACAGAACATATTTTAAGATCTTTACAGCGTGTCCCACCAGAGTCTCCTCATTCCCCCCATGACCAGGAAAAACGAATTGCCTGTGTGAGACGCCTGATGATCAACAAACTAGAATTGTTTGGGGAAAAGAAAAAGAAATGGGTGGGCGGAGGGAGTTACAAGAAGCCAGAGAACACCCTGCAGTTGCTTCTCCCCATCTCGCGAATGGAGGTCCTGCTCCGGCGCAGCTGTGGCGGTGGAGCCTGGGCTGGGAGAAGGCTTTTGGATGTGTAGGCTCCCAGCCATAGAGGGGTTTTACGGGTCAAAACCAATACCTGTATGTTACTGCATGTAAATAAATCATACGCCTGTAAAATACATGCTATAGTTTGCTGCTGGGTCCTGGGGGAGTAGGGAAGTAATTTAGCACAGCTGGATGCTTGTTCGTCTTCTAAACTGTTTTTATGGTTTGAAAGAATAGCTTCCTAAATCGCCGTCTTATGAAAAAGTGGGGTGTGGTGCTGCACCAGAGTGCAAATGCACTGGTGTCACTTTAATTAAAAAATCTGCTCTCCCAGTTACCTTCCAAAACATCCCCCGTTCCCTCTACTGAAGGAATTTTTACCTAATCCGAGCGAGCAGCTGTTGTCTGCCAAATGGCCAGCCTGCGCCACTGGCCGAATCCGCTGGGGCGCGGGGCGCTCCCCCTCTCCTGGGCTGTGAACGGCTCTGTGTGAATCCTCTTCCCTCAACTTGAACTCCGGTGAGGAATCCCTGTGGCGTACGGAGACTGAACTAGTCTTTGCAGCAAAAAAATACTCGTCTACCAGGTGCCCAAAGACCGTGTAAGTGTCTAACACAACCTAAGGTGAGGACCCATTGGAGATGTTGGGATGCCAAGCGCATGGTTGCGTTGGTGCTAACCCCTGTGCTTAATGGGCTAAGTAATTTCTTTACCACCACCCTCATCGGTGGAAAAAAAACAACAACCCAGGCTTTTGTGAGCCCAGTGAATGCTGTATGAATTATTTGAGGGGCTTTGAAGACTGGAAGTGTGGAATCAATGCTAGTTATGGAGATCCTTCATCTGAAGGCTTCGTTGCTGTGATGCACGTAAGGGAGCGACCTGCCACAGACCGGGTGCTGCAGCCCATGGGCTTCGAAACTACGGTGAACGGGCTATGAATATCTGTGCGTTCAGCTTGGCTATCTGAGGAAAAGTGTGAAACCAGTTCTGGTGTTTGATCTACATGGCTAGCAGCAACCAACCCAGCAGCTGCTCTCAGCTGAAAGGCTCATGAATGCCAGCCCAGCCCAACAAAATGTCATTGTGTGAGCGCTGGCAGTGCCAAAGATTTGGTTTCTCCCCGATTTCTGGTCTATAAAATGCTCTGGTAGGTTCTGGCAATGGGGAGTTAGAAGAAAATGGTGTGGCCCAGGGTACATGGAGAACGTGGGCCCTTGTCAGATATATGCCCCCTTTTAAAAATGCAAATTGATAAATAAACACTGAAACAATAGGCCTCTGCTAATCCTTTTACAAAGGGCAAATTGCTAATCTGACTCCCCAGCCAGGATGGCTGCTTTGCCTTAACAATAGCTGCATTTATACCTTATGTTTTACTTGTAAACTGACATGTAGTGAGTTGGAAAGGGTTTGGGCTCACCTGCTTGGTGGGGGAGGGCGGCTAATCCTTTCATGCCCTGCACGCTCGGGGAGCAAGTCTGCCATTTGATCACGCTGAAGCAAAAAAGGCCAACGCGGCGCTGCCAAATTTTCAGCCACGTTAGACTCGGCTGTGCTCGTGCTTTAACAATGCTGCCAGTGTCTCCGGGAAGGGCAGAGAGAAAGGTCTATTCACGTCTTCATGTCGCGAGCACCCGAGGGCCTCATCTTCAGAGGCACTGGGCACCCCCAAGAAGGGGTGCTGAGCTCGCCGATTTTCGGCGACTCCGGTTTTCCTCGCTTTGCAGGCATGTTGAGTCCTTGCTAGTGAATGTCGGCAGCGGAGCATGTGTGTGCCCGTCTTTAATGGCCTGCTCCTGGGTGACGAGGCTGTGGTGGAAAACCAGCAGGAATGGAGAAGGGTCCGAGCGCCCTTGTCCACCAGGTTGCCCTGACTCGGGGCCAGGAGCTTGAAGCAGAGGCCGGGTGGTGGGTTACCAGAAAGGTGGATCGGTGCCAAGGACTTGATTGATGGGTTGTGCGAGTCTTTGCCTTGCCTAGCATTCATGCAGATTTTATTAGTTTAGCAGAATTGCTTGTGGTTATATTGGGTAAGTCCTGGCTTGGAGTTTTGTCCTCAGCTGCTGCAGCTTCTCGTTCTTTCCTACCTGCTTTTTTTTTCCCCTTTTCTTTTAATTTAGTCTCCAGCATTACATCTGATACAAAGAGATGGAAATAAGATTTTTCTTGCTGTGTTTGGTCGTTAAGATGTCTCCAAACCCACGAGCCTGTTTGGGAATGAAGGGAACATGGACAACGCATAGCTGTAGAACCACAAACTTAAGGCAATTTGATGGAGAAGGAGGATTGAACAGATGTATCTCAGTAGGCAACAGACCTATGAGGTACTCTCTTCCATGTAACCGGCTTTATATGAGAATAGAAGAGGAAAATCGGGATGTTTTCTATTTTTTTCATCCCCAGAGGGATTATATTTGTAATCTCCCAATGTCATGGGAGATTAACCTCAACCTGTGTGTTTCCCAGGAGAAATTGCAACTGGCATCTGGGAAAGCAATTCGTGCAGGCTGTATTTAAGAGAGGCAGGAGCAGTCATGGGCCAAACGTACCAGAAAGACTGTGCAAAAGACTTGGAGGGTCCTGGTTAGACATTGCTGGTCTGAGGTCTTCTCCTCATTACCAGGAGTGTTAATGCAGCATCAGCTCTAAGTAAAGTCTAGCCAAGTAAAGGACGCTGTAGTTTTTGCATCTGTTAGCAGATTGAATTAAAGACTGTGGGCAATGGGTTATTAGAACTTAAAACCTACTGACTCATAAAGACCTACAAGTTTGATTACTTTTTAAACACAGATTTTTACCTCAGATAGATAGCTCAAATTAAGAGTGCCTGTTCCTTTTGCTTCGGTTAATGAAGGCAGAGCTGGCACATATAACACCAATAGAAGAATTACGGAAAGAAGTTGTTTTATCTTCATTTCTGTCTCACAAAACTAAGAAAAACTCACACATGAAATTATTGGTCATGACTTTTATTAGAACTTTGATTCGAACTATTGAATTAGAGAGTTCAATGTGTGGTTAATGAACAGCAAATAAGTACCTATATTTAAGAAGGCAGTGTTATGGGATTTTAATACCTACCCCCTTGTCAATCCAGCCTCAAATGCTAAAAAATATTCAGTACTGATTCTGAGAGAAAGAATTATTAAATACACGCAGGGAAGTGACCAACAGGAAAAAAAAAAGAGCAAAACCTACTCACGACAGACTAGCAGGGTTGTTTCCTTTTGTAATGTATTTATAGGTAGAAAATACACATTTTTTTCACAACTTTATTAAGCGTTTATATTTTAATTTTTATTCTCATAATGTTTGAATTATGCTGAAATTATTATTTAACATGGGTAAGGAACTGGCTAATAAGGCAACAGCAGTGACTTATGTGGGGAAAAAGAAATAATAGACTTGAGGGACTTTTCTTGGCAGAGTTTCATAAAAATAAATCTGGCGACCAAGTTGCATTAATATTTTCACCGAGTGTCAATGTAGGACTATGCTGATGACCTGGAGTTGAGAAACATTATCCATAAAGAGTGGGATTTGGATCTCCACAAGGAGAATGAAATAATCACAGTAGCAGAAGTGACGTGAAAAGTCATGCTGCAGAAGATAAGATCTCGCAGCATTTAGGGAGAAATAATGAACATTTTGACAATGAACTGAAGCCAAAGGGGTTCAGAGGACGTGAAAGCTGGGGTGCTGCAGTGAGTCACAGGAGTTTGAGTTGGATGCGGTATCGGTGCAACCCTTTCCAGGGAAGAGGGGAGCATTGTAGCCTGAGAGAGACCTCGCGTGAAATGCTGCTGTACGGCTCTGGGCAGCTGCCTTCGTAGGAAGAATTTAGAGAAAAAAAAAGAAACAGTCTGCGCTGAAAGTAGGTGCAGCAGAGGGCTAACAGAATAACCAGGAGGCTGGAAAACCTGTCTTGTGAGAGGCTAAACCAGCTTTGCTCACCCTCAGTAACTACAGAATGGGAAAGGTACAAAGAGTAAGGAGAACTGAAGGACAGTGAGTATAAGAAAAAATTAGCGTAAGTGAGTATAAGAAGTATACATTAGTATAAATTAGCATAGAGAGCCATGAACTGTAGATTTAAGAGTATAGGCTCTAGTTTTAAAAGGAAATTCCCACCATTTGAGCAGTGAGGTTCTGTGAGTCTTCCAAGATGACCACCTTAGACAACCTGATGAACGCTTGAAGTGTTTAGTACGTGGAACATCAGATTGGCAAAGGCAGCAGGCAGTGAAGCTGGCAGCAGGCGGGGCAATATTCATTGTAACACTGGCCCGTGTTTGAGGGATACTTGGCAAAGAAGGGCAGGAGCAGCCATGAGCCGAATGAACTGCGCTGGAAGGACGGAAAAGATGTGGAGGCTTTAGGTCAGATAACAATTGTCTGAGGTTTTGTCTTCTGTGCCAGGAGAGTGATATGAGACAGCTCCGAATAAATATCGTCAGGTTTTCTAGATGGTAAGTACTCACCTGGCGGTGAAGAAGAGACACTTGTGGGAAGTGATGGAGGAAGATGGCAGATTTTATTTCTATGTTGTTTCTGTATTATTTTATACACACAAACACATATACAGAAATATATAGGTTTCATGAAAAGCCTTGATATGTCTGGGCAAAGAAGGTATTCCTGCTTCAATAGGGGACTTCAGTTCCCACAAATGTTGCCTTAAATTTTGCAAATTAAAGGCAAACCACCTTGCCTTTCTTGTAGCCAGCCTTGCTTGCAGTATGCAGGGGCAGGAATGAACTCTGGCGTTGATGAGAGCAACAGCCCTTGTGCGGCCTGTTGGGAGATGTAAATCTCCGTGTGGAGTAAGGTGAGAACCAAGCACTGGCTGAGCCCATGCTGGAAGCTCTGAGACTTGCAATCTGCCTGGCTAAGTCCACCTTTGGGCTGGGAGCACAACTGTGTTGAAACCTTCGGTGAGACCCACAAGACTCTTGCTAAAAGAGCAACTGAACAAAGGTCAAACCCAGAAAGGGAGAAAAAAAAGCCCCAACAACAAGAAACTCTAAAACCTGTGGGAACAATCACGGAAGGAGAGGAAGGAAGAGTGTTTCCTGGAAAATAAAGAACTTTATTGAACTTTAAATCTAGCCCAGACACCCAGTGTCGGCCCTGTTATGTTAGAAAAGCTTAATCCAGCAAAAATGGGGAAGAAAAAGAAAAGATGTTTAAACACTGGAGGAGTGCATGATAACAATTTACCCTTGTGGCATGCTCCTTCACACCCCAACTGTGCGGCAGGCCACCGAGGGATGCTGCGTGTAGCGATCCCCGTGACCAGGCTGCTTTGTTTCTAGGTAGAGAAGAGAGGGAAAACGGGTGCAGGGAGCTGAAGCGTCTTGCTCTGGATCATCCAGGAGAGGAGGAATGTAGCTCCGGACACGCAGCTGAAGCTGGCTGACAAAACGCAGTCCTTTGGCTGCACAGGAGAACCCCCGCTCTGCAATCCTAAGCCCACGCTGCGCGGAAGTTGAAAGCAATGGCGAGAGAATTTTAATGCCATGTTAAATGTTGATTCATGTGTGGCTGGAGCCGCCGTGACCTGGAGGGCTGGTGTTTGATCCAGCTCCCAGAGTGATAAATTGATCTGTAACTCCCGCCGGTTCCCGTGCGTGGCAAAAGCCATCTGATAGAGACCAGCGGTGAAGGGTGTGACTTGGAGCCAGGAGCCACGTCCTCCTGGGTGGGTGTGCGGTGGCAGCCTGAGTCACTAATTGCCTTTGGGAATAGCACAGGAATGTTATCAGCACCTCCCCTGCCCGAATTGTTCCCCCCAGCAGACCCCAGTAGCATCGCTGGCCGCTAACCGCCCGGCGTTACGTGCCTCTCTTCGGTTTCTTCTGCTTGAGAAAGGAGCAGCCGAAGGGCTTCAGCAAAGAATTGCTCCCAATCTGGTCCACGCCAATGGTAAACAGCTTTTGCCTCTGATCACAAATGGCATCAAAAAAGACTACCCTGATAACTTTTTTTTTTTTTTTTTTACTGTTGTCGTTTGCTTTTGATCACTCAAAAAATAAGGAATATTTTTTTAGGAAATAGATGGAATTTTAAATATAGATCAGATGTTTAGGCCAGATGCTTATTGAGTCAATGAATCATTTGGAATTGAGAAATATTTGCTCTCTCCACATGTTACTGACATCAGGAGTGCTTTTGTTATGGAGCATATGGAGGAACAAGTCACTCTCTGAGCACCGGAGTGAACTGAGTCAGATTTTCATCAGCTTTCGCCGGAGTGGATTCTCTGAGCTTTGGCTGTTCCATGAGTGAACCACGCCGGTCTCTGCTGGTCTCTCTCTCTCACTTTCTACCCCCCTCTCCCCCTTGTTCTTCCCTTTCAATCAGCTGTGTGTTTTTCTCAAGCTTCTATGGAGTTAGTAACTTTGAGTTCAGTTTGCCAAATTTGGTTTGCCCGAGTTTCAGTTCCATAGGATGCTGAGCTAAATACAAAATGGTGTAAACCTTGCAGCTGATTTGTGATTGTTGATGTAAATAAGGGGGATTATCTTGAAGACTGTGAACACTGATGAGAATTGGGAGATCTGTGTCATCTCCTAACCAGCAACAGTTCTTGTGAGTAACCAATAATCACTCTCTGCCTTGTTTTCCCACACCTCTGAATCAACGGTAATATCTACAGAACCTCAGAGGTGCTGAAGTTATAGTCTACTCGTATTTATAAAATATTTACAGGTAGACAGTTGTACTTCAGATTATTATTGTCCTAGCAAGGGCTGCGGAGAAAAAGAACAGTTTTTGAAAGATTCAAATAGCACAGTCTTTACCCCAAATTAATGTTGGATATCGAGAAAGTAAAAAGATCTTAAAATAAACTGTGTGTGGCATTTAATGGGTTATCCACATAGATTCAAAATGCTGTCGTTCCTGTGAGAAGCAAATATACTGATGTGCTGCATCCTAGAGGAAATACTGCTATATATTTTTATTTCCGATGCACCCATTAATTTCTATTGATGGCCTTTGAGAGTCAGTAGAGCCACCGCTCTTTTGTGCCCCCTACTTAATTGAAACAGCTGTAAAGTTTTGCCTGAAATTTGCATTTGGGTAATCAAGAACGCAACAGCCTGAAGGACTCTGGCAATGAGGAGAGTGACAAGTGTTGCATTTATCTAGCTTGCTTATTTAGTTCCTTGATGCTGTTTGGGCAGTAGGTCACATAAGCATTTCCCCAAAGCTATCTGCCCAACAGGAAATCATGAAAGTGTTAGACATGTGCCAGCCGAAAATCCCCCTGCTGAAATGCTGCAGGGCTTTGCTATGTTTCTGCAGTAGGTGCTTTTCTCTGAGCTCATGCATGAAGAAACCTCCCGGACTGGAGCTGGACCAGAAAGGAGAAGCTAGACAATGTGGCAAAGTTGACGTTTTGAAACTATTTCCACTTATTTAAACAAATCTATTACCTGTTTGAATACCTGGAAGTACTCCAGAACTTCAACAGTTTATAATTTTCTCTTGTCTAATTCCCCTGGTTTATTTTCCCAGGCCTCGTAGCTGCTGTCTTGAAATGTTCTCACTAAGGTGACAGAGAGGTCCCTGTTTCACAGTCTGCGTCCCTGCAATAGCAGGGCTGGTATTGATGGTGTGGCCGCGTTACGCCACTCTCCTAAAAGTCTAATACTGTTCAAGATTCAGGTCTGCAGGATGGGAATGAGGGCTCCGGGCTGGTGGTGAGCAGCAGTAAGGGTCCTCACCCAGAGGAAAGTCTATAAAATCTGACTATGGCGCGTGTCTATCACCACAGGGGACTGCAAGCGCTGGGTTTCCTTCCTGGGACAGGGGAATAAGGAGCTGTTTGAGGGGTCTCGCTCCGGACTTTTAGAAAGGATAAAACCCAATGCTTTCTCAAGCAGTGGCCAGGCAGGTTATTGCTTTGGTCGCAAGGGGAAATCGCTGAGGCGTGTGCTGGTTAGAAGGATTTAAAAGCAGCTTGACATATACACACAAGAGCTCTGTGGCATAAGCAGCTGTATTCCTCTAAATGCTGCGAGGGTTGACAACTCCCCTTCCTTTGGGCTATAAACCAATTTCTTGTTGTACCTTTAATTCCCCTCCTCTCGCAATAAAAAAAAGATCCTGTTGGCCAGGTGCAACATCAGAAAGCAGTCCCTGTCAAGCGAAGGCATTGGCCAGTGTCCACGGGACTTTATTAAATAATGGAGTACCACAGCAAAATATGACAGAAGTCCAACATTTCTGACCGCAAATAAATAAAACACCAGTCTTTGACCACAGGGAAAAACTCGAGCTATTTTGCACACAAATCTCTGGCCCTTGAAGAGGCTGGGGGAAGGGAAGTTTAGTTCCTTTCATAATGTTAACCAGACCTCCTTCCTAGTCAGCACTGAGCTTGCCATTTTGTCTTTTCGGAGCATTTTTCCTGAAAGTGGGAGGTGGGAATCCGGCTGCAGGGTCAGGTTTGCAACTGAGCACGGTGGGCAACACTTTCTTTCCAGCCTTCAGCGTTTAGGGTTTCTTCTGTTTTCCCTTTTGCTCAGTTGCAGCCTGTACTTCCCATACCTTTAGGACAAAGCTCAGCATCAGAATCCTACACCCTGTCTTCTCCTACCCATCTGGATTAACAAAACAACTTTTGATATGCTTTCCTCCTCAAATCACTTTACCAGCAATGTCTCTCACATCCTCTACCAGGTGGGAATGGCCCTGCTATTTTTTGTTTTCCTGGTTTTTTGGGTTTTTTTTGTTTGTGAAGAAGGAATAAAGTGCGGCTGGGGACAAACGTTTCCAAAGAAGCTGGTGGTTTGAAGTAGCTCTTTGCTGAGATACCAGGGCAGGCATTTTGTGACAGATTGTTCAGCTGCTTAGACGGTGGGGACAGAGGTGCCTCAATGGGCTCCGGTGCAATTAAAAACCTAAAGCACCACTGACTTTCGAACATTTGAACCGAGACCATAGGAGAATGGCTGGATTATACTGTTGGAAGTCCTAATTCCCACTCTGCCCTCTACCTCCATGTCAGATTGATTTCCAGTGTTTTTTGCACCTCCGTATATTCTATAATTTGTTTTTGAGTTTACACTTTGCAGTGGCAGAGAAAGTCTCATATGGGCTTTAGAGGCACTTTCCTATTGCATTTTAGCTTGGCATTCCCCACCTCACCACGTTCCTTCATTTAGTTTCTGTGAATGAGGAGACACTTTCCTGCAGAGGAACATCTTCCCCCACAGCTTGAGCCATGCTGGAGAAAGACACCTATCATTCGATTTGGACACAGCTCCATCTGGGTGATATTGCTGGAACAATACAGATATTTTCTTTCCATTTCTGTTGATTATAGTTGGGTCCCACGGCACGGTGATATAAATCCGATCTTGTACATGCTTCTGATGTGCTTGCCTGACCCACTTTTCTTGGCCCTGCTTTCACAGTCCTTGAAGAATGACAGTCACCATTTGTCGGTATAAATGCAGACTCCGTGGATCCATGTTCCTTGATGTCCATTTGTACTCTTGCTCTTTATTTAGCTTGAAATGTCCGTAGCACTTAAAAGGTTTGAGCACTTTTGGAAAAATACAGTCGTTATCACATGCCTTTGCCCACATCAGGGGCCAAAGGAAGTTGCCTGATGCATGAGGTGTGTGGAAGGAGTTAATGGCTTGCAAAATAGATGGAGACCTTACAGCACAACTAGAAAATAGTTCCTGGCAATATCAGAGTTTGCTTTTCCTGCTTAAAACTCCATTCCCTTTCCTTTCTAAGCCACTCGGCTCTTGATCTTCTCTTCCTGACCAGTCACTGTAGAGCTCATAAAGGTTTGTAGAGGCCACACTGGAGAAGAAATCATGTTCTGTTTGAAAACCACTTTTATTTGCCTTTTCTTTTAAATGGTATGTAGAAAATTAGTCAGTCATGTGTGAGGAGAAAAGCTAACATCCCTTGTAACCAAGCAGTTGAATGCTCTATATACCTGGGCAAACAGGTTGTAGAAGCTGCAATTAACCACCTTTGACTGTATAGTAACTTCAAGTTTTCAACTTTCATGGCCACTCGTTGGTGTTTGCAGAGCATTCCTACAGCATATGGTAACCTTTAGCCCAGCACAGACCTTCAGGAATAAGTGCAAAATCTCTGTCAATCCCGTATGGGGCATATGGTTAATATTACACTATGGCTTAGCTCTTGTTTGTTTGTTTGTTTTTTTGTTTTTGCTTTAAGTACATCTGAGTCCACCAGCTCCCATTCAGTATCAGCTTTAGGGCTGCCTGAAAGACTATGTCGGTACTAAAATACAAAGCATCTCATTTGCAAGACAGTCGCACATAGGGTTCTCATTATTTCGGGCGCTGTACAAACATTTTAAAAGAAACAGTTCCTGCCCCGCGACGTGCTCACCATCTAAAGAAATGCCGCAGAAAACGGGGCAGGAGGCAGAGGCACGAAGTAATCCTGCGGTGTCTCGGGTGAGATGACACAGCCGACGACTGATGGGGCCAGGAATAGGACCCAGAAGTCCTCGCCCGTGTTGCCTCTTTCACCCACTACGTTCCCAGGGTGGGTTGTTATTTTAAATGTTTGTGAAACATCTGCATGTATAAAAGACCAAATCATAAACCAGTTGCAGTTTTCCGCCTTTCTGTTCTGTCAGAAGCATTGTTTTAGGGGCAAGGAAGAGGGACAGAAAGATCTGTTAAGCAACATCCCACGAGCAATATAAATCTCCTGAGAAAATAATGTGGCTTCTTCATCCTATCTGATTCCTGGAAGGCTTTCGTCCCTCGTAGGATGGTCTACGCTTGGTGTCCCAACATGTTCCCGAGGAGAAATGCTGTGCTGGGCAGGCGGCGGAGCCCAGCTGTGATCCTGGCAGGGCGCGAGAGGAGGGATGAAAGACAGTGGGTGTCCCAGCTGGCTTGCTAGCGTTTGGACACTGTCACTTCTTTTCCTGCAGCTTAAAGGAGGCAAGGGCAGCAGTATGGGAAGTTAAGTCCCTCTCTCATTTCCTCAGCCTTGAACAGGGTTGTTGCCATACCTGTGCCTCCTTCTTTAAATTGTTGACTTCAAGTGACGAGGGGTAACTTCATAGAAGGAGGGGTAACGGTTTTAAACTGAAAGAGGGGAGATTTAGATTAGATATCAGGAGGAAATTCTCTACTGTGAGGGTGGTGAGACACTGGAACAGGTTGCCCGGGGAAGCTGTGGATGCCCCATCCCTGGAAGTGTTCCAAGGCCAGGCTGGATGGGGCTTTGAGCAGCCTGGTCTAGTGGGAGGTGTCCCTGCCCATGGCAGGGGGGTTGGAACTACATGATCTTTAAGGTCCCTTCCAACCCGAACCATTCTATGATTCTGTGTTTTGCGTCAGTGTCTGACAGCTGGTTTTTTTGCTCTTCTGTCCCCCCTGAATAGAGCATGTAGGTGCTCAGATAGGGAGTGCTATAAACGACCCGGTCTAGGCACAGTCTTTCATCCAGGCTTATAGCACAGGACAGAACCAGGAAGGCTAGGGATGAAGTGACCACCACGTCAGGGGAGCATGAAGGGCTCCAGCTTGTGCCTCAGGAGGGAGAGAGCTCGGGTGGCCAAAGCGGTCGACGGGGTCTGCTCTACCTGTTTCCCAAGGTGCCTCCTTGTGGCAGAGGCGGCGACGGAGATGTATCTCAGTCAAAGCAGTTCGCAGCTTGCAGTACTGGAGCAGCCCCCCTTTTATCAGCAGCCAGAGCCCACAGGGATGCTGCCCAGATGGAAGAGCTCATATCCTCCTGCTGCTGCCCCAGTGCAGGGACTCAGCGACCACTGGGACAGGGGAGGTGGCAGCGGCAGATGATCGTGCTTTGAATTGCCGTCTGTCTGTTCAAACGCTATGATAGGACCTTCTGCCTGCAAGTTTCTTGGCTCCTTGTGAGCACGAGTGACCCAGTCTCCATGGCATTCCCACCAACCTGGTACGTTTTGTCCCTGCCTAACGCAAGTGGGAGCTCTGGGCAACTCAGAAAGTTAAGCCACAGGTGTTCGAAATTATGCACCCGAACAGTAAATGACCAGAATTTAAAAGATTCTTTTCAAAATCTGAATTCTAACAACTTCCCCAAAGCTACGACGAACCGGTGGGAAAGTCACCCTGCTCCACGGCTTATGGAGGCAGGTGGTTATATGCGCAGAGGAAAAGTCGATGCCCCTCGTAGATAACTTCAGCATTGAAAAATTGGTGGTCCCTGAAAATACACGTCCAAAAATGTTTCCTGCGTCATTCAGAGGTGTCAGCTCTTCAAGAGCAGATTGAAGGAAGTACTGTTGTGAGACAGACTGTAAAAATCAGACCAGCTTCTTTCCCTATTGTCCCCTCCGGTGACCATTTAAGTTAGGATAAAAGCTGAGTCCAGGTTACCTTTTCTGGGACTTTTCTCTGTGAAGGCTTTGATACGAAAGCAGGGTAAATGATGGAAAAGTATGTAATCAGAGAGATTGCTGAAGGATCTGAGGTGTGGGGAGGTGAAGGAAGACAAACTGTCAGTGACTGATTATTTTTTCTTAATTTCTAAGCCATGGGGAACACAAAAGTCTGCCTGATTGTGACCATGCACTAATTCAAAACGTTAAGACGAGCAGTTAAAAATGGGTGCCTAAATCTAAACTCCTTAAATGTATAGTTAAGCATCTAAGCCTGTGGCAGGAGACCCCTTTGCTGCAGTGGGTTTGCTGGACTTTTGTAAAAGCCCTGAGCATCTGACAGCTCCTGCTGAAGTCCAAGTTGAAATATTTTTCCGTTTCCCTAAAGTGCTGAATTATGGATTTAAGAACCCAACTCTAGGCACCGTTTTTGTCTGTGTGAAAGATCTTGTTACAAGTATAATATAATAAATTGTACTAAAAAGATTTATGGCTTTTTTTTTGCCTTTTTTTGCTAGTGAATAGATGGAAAAAATCAGATTTTTTTAATTTTTTTTTTAAATGTTTCTCAGTCAGTAGGGATTGCACTGGGAATTGTGCTAGGAGCTCTCGCCTCCCAAGCTATTCTCCAAACAAGGCTGTTTTCCTTGGGCTGGCTGAGCTGGTGGGCCCACTCGAGCATGGGCCCTTCTGGCTCTGAGCACGCACCGAGGACGCGTGGGGGACGAAGCTGGTGCTTTCTGCCAGCAGGAAGTGGTGACGAGCCGTCCCAGCCCTCCGAGATGAAGGACGTGTTTGAAATCTCCTTCCTCACGTCCTCCTCTTTTCAATTTTCAATCTTGCCCATCCAAACTGTGCCCGGAGTGCCTCAGCTCTGCCTGCAATGAATGCCATTTGAGGAAAAAAAAGACAAAACGCAGCAAAAAAGCCCCTGGCCATGGCAGATCTGTGAAATCTTAAGGCAACTTTGCTGACAGTAAATGTTCTGCAACTTCAGCGAGTGGCTCTGGTTCCTCCGGCTAGAGCGCCATGTTTCATTATTCCTAATTAACAGCAAGTCGCGGGGCAGGAGAGCAGCACAGTAGGTATGGTACCGAAGTGTTTCTTCTGCTGATGTCCCCTCCATCCCCGTCCGTGCTTTCTCCTGCCTGCCACTTTGTCCCACCTTTTGTCACCATCTGTACATGGTTAGCCAGAGAATGTTTATTATATAATTTAGTTAACTTTCGAGCTGTGAGCCTGCCCGTTTGATGTGCCCTCCTGTTAATGCAAAGCACACCATTACTAGTTAATGATCATGAACTGTCATCACAGTCACTTTGAAAAGGTGACAGTGATGAATGGAGCCGGCGGCTCCCAGGGAGGTTGATCACTGAATGGACAGTAAAGTTTATTTAAGCCCGGGCCTGATAATGGCTCTGCATATTTCAGATGGGTTGTTTCCACTCACTTCTGGGATAGCAGACATTCCCGAAATGATGCATCCCGCCGCCGCCCCCCACCCCACCCCGACATCCCACTCTCTTACGGTAAGAAAAATTCTCCCCCCATTTCTGCATCTGCTACCCCAACTGCTTCCCTGGGCGTGCTGCACTTCTCTGGCCAAAAAAAGGGGAAACCCCTGGGCAAAATTTCCTCTGAGCTTTGAAGAAAGGAAAAGCCCCTTTCGGAGCCGCTTCCCGAGAGGGTGCGCACAGCTGCTGCGCAGGCTGGGGAAGGGAATCACCCCCCGACTTAATTTACCGGGGCTTTTTTGGTAGGATTGCGGCTGCTTACCTAGCGTGAGGGCTTGTGGATGGGACTAAAGATAAAACCTGCATCTTGTCGGGTGTTCCTAAGGGGGGCCAGCAGCCAGCGGCGGCAGGCCTCGGAGCTGGGAGACAACCCGGTGCTGTCGGGTTGGGAGCCTCGAGGTCCCAAGATAAACAAATCTGCTGGTGAGAGTGACCAGCGTTAGGTCAGGCTAAGGGTCGCTCGAAGGTCAAGCTGCCCCACAGCTTGGATATTTCGGTTGTGTATTTACCTTCCCAAAACGCACGGTGCTCTGGAAGGCTCCTCACTTCGGGTTGTGAAGCCGGGATCAATCTGGTGGGTGGGGGGGACATCCCTGGGATATCTCCAGGGAAAGACCCCTGGGAGAGCAGGGTCTTGGTGGCACAAGTCAGGAGAGGGAGGGAGAGGACCTCTGAAGGGCGATAGCTCTTGCGGTAGGCAAGGTCTCTGTGCATCTGTGCGCAGGCGGAAGGTGCACGGGGTGATTTACGTTGGCTTGCCCTCTTGGTTGTCATTTTAATGTATGCCGTGTGGGAAATGCTGGTGGCAAAAAAACAGACGCGGTTTTCTCAACGGAGTTTTCTCAAGCTATTAAAACCTAGAGCCCAGGCTGCCAGATCGCACTGCTAGAGCCTCACACGTGCAGTGATCAGGTCTGGCTTAAAGACCTGGAGACTCTTGGAAATCCGAAGAAAGAGAGAAAAATCCCAAGACACTCCTCATTTTTCTCTTTCTGACTTTTGAATCTTTAGAAGATTGGGCTTTTGATCTTTAGTGTGCAGCTAGAAAAGCTAGAAATGCCCTCTTATTTTTACCAAGGTATGAAAGTAGAGATATTTGATGAAAAGACTAATTGAAGCTGTAGGGAAGCCATACGAGTGTCCACTAAGGGTTGACAACTGGCAACACTGCAGAAGCTCAGCTGCACTGACCCTCACCCCAATACACCAGGAACACTTCTTCTTGGGACTCGGGTCAGGTCATGCCGCCTACAAACAAGCCAGTACTTTCTCCAGTTATCATGATTTTAATGGATAGTATGGCAAAGATAGGTATGTGGTGGATATCCTGTGACATATATGGTGAATGTCCTGTGAATGCCTAGGTGTTCAGCTTGTTCTCCTGGTTCACCCACTCATCAGGGATGGTCCTCCTCTACCCCACGTGGCTCCCTGGGCAGATTCAGAGGAAGGTTGGCAGGGTGAGATGAAAAAGGAAGGAAGCACACATCCATTTACAGAGAACAAGTAGTCCTCAAAGCTTTAATATGGGTGCTCAGATGAGAGGAGGGAGGGAACTGAGGGACACAAAAAACTGCGCTGGGGACAGGAACAACTGTGTTGAAGCTTTGGTAGAGTCACAGCCCAGAGGGAAAGGGCTGGGGAATTTCTATGGACACACACACAAACGTCTGAAACAATTACACTGAAAGCATTTCTTGCTACATAATTTTTGATCCGTTCTCCATTGCAGTCACAGGATGATATTTCAAGGCTTTATTCTTATTAGAAGGATGAGAAGGAGCCTGTCATCCAACAGTAGCTTCTGGATGATCCGCTGGTATATAGTACTTGCATGGCATGATCAAAACCAGGAGGTGTAAGGTCTTAGCTCCACGAGAAAGTCATATCCATTTAAGTAGGTAATGATTTGTGTAAAGTTTAAACAATATCAAGCTTTGCTTTCAAAGCAAAATAAGGACACTGCCACAAGGGAGCCACATTAACCAGCCCATTTACAAACTGACAGGGCTTTTTCTGGTAGACAAGTCTATAAACCACTTTCTCGTATCTCAAATAGCAAGTTATCATGCACATTGAGGGGGTAACAATGGGCTTTTAGGAAAAATAAATCAATGGGTGGAATTAATGATCGCTTTCATTGTCAAAATCAATGTTTTAAGTGAGCCGCGGAGACGGAGGCAAATTATTCTCATGAAGTTCTGAGGTTTGGGGGTGATGCCAGGGAGCTGCCGGTGGCGGGGGGCTGTCGAGCTCGGGCGGAGCGGGTGTTCGCAGCAGTATTTCAAAGCAGAGCCACGTCCTTGGGAGAGGGATGTCCCCGTTGGCGGCACCCGGGGAAGGCGGGAGGCCATCCATCAGCGGTGGCACCGGGCTTCACTGCCCTGAGACGCCTTCCTCCGACCTTCCTGGCACAGCGATGGGGCTGAAGGAAAGTCACCCTCATCTCCCTGCTGCTTCTCTGGCCCCCGCGCACCGAAGGGAGGTGACTGTCCTTTTAAATTTGGGTTGAGACATTTTACCCCAGCGTCTGCAAACATTTAGACATAAAAACTGCTGCTGTTAACTGCCAGCCCATTGTCTGCCGGTGACAGTTTTCTCTGAAAGTCGCTTACCAGGGGGTGAATGTTGATTGAGCAAATGAACACAAAGCGGGAAGCCGCTGGCTGCGAATGGTGCTGCTGTTAGTTTAAACAACTTGAATAGAAATGCCATTATCCCGGGTGAGTCAGGGGAGCCGGGAGGAATATTCACAGAGAGCAAAATTTGCCGGCAGTGACTCGCACAGCGAGATGGATGGAGGGAGCATTTGGCCTTGATTGAGCTGTCACCCTGGGTATGCTTATTGTACCCACGCTCCTTGCCTTCCGATGTGATTTAATCTGAGGCTTCTCCCCTCCGCCCTCCCTCCCTCCCAGCCTTCCTTGCTCTGCAGTGTTGAACCTGTGCTCCCTCTTGCCGGCACAGCGTAGCCAAACCAGGTGCAGCCAAGGGATCTGCTCCAGTCTCAGCTCGTACATTCCCAGCCCTGTCTGTTCTGCCTGTTTATTTCCCCCTTTTTTCCCCTGGGACGTGCACCAGGATGGTTTATACCTTCTGCAGATGGTGTGCAGGCCAGCGTGGCCAGCTGCTCAGAGGACCTCCCTGGGTTCTAGCAAAGCTGGGGCAGAAGCTCCAGCTGAAATGTGGCTGGTGGACTTCCCTTCACTGGTGTGATAACACCCAAGAAGGCTGGGATCAAAGGGTCTCTGCTCCATGCAAAACACTTACCGAAACCCCCCCAGCTGTTGGAAGGGACGTGGGGATGGGGGAAGAGAAACCACTGCCCATGCCTCGGCTTGGCCACTATCACCATTGCTGTGTGTGTGCCGCAAATGGTCGCACAGGTAAGAGGAGTCTCCAAGATCTGACTCACAACGCCATCAGTGTTACAGATTTTGGACAAGAGCAGCTTCGCATTAGCTGTGTTTGCCACATCCTTTTCCTGAGTCCTTTTCCAACCTCTGCTGCCGTGCTCGCTGCCACGTGTGAAGCAGCACCCTTGGGCAGAGGGGTCTGTCTCCACAGGGGGTAAGGAGAGGGCTTGGAGAGGATGGCGGTGCACGGATTGGGCAAACGCTTTGGCCAACAAAGAGGAAGGAGAGCCCTGAGCATTCAAGAGGGTGGGGAGACACTCACCCAAACGAAGAAGTGGATGTTGCCCGATCAAATGGCAGTGAAATGAACATTTAAGTGAGATGAAACACCTGATAAATTAACATTTGCATTAAACGGGATCTGGTCTGATTCCCATGGCTGGGTAATTTGTGAGTGTGAGGTGTTGTGGCTGCAGATAGAGGTAAGCAGGATGCATTATTCAGATTATTTTCTCACTTGAATTTGCTCAGAAGATGGGGGATCTTCCTGCCTTGCAGCCCCCATGGGGGTAGCAGTGTTGGTGCCCAGCATCTGAGTTTCACAGGGAGCAGGATATTCAATTACAGGAGACAGACGACGGTAGCTGATGCCATTAGTGCTGTTTTCCCAAGCTGGTGTGAACTCAGTAAAACAAAGATTGTATAAAAGCGAAAGTCTTCAGTGCTTTCTATGTGGAGGGCACACCGGTTTGGCTGGCTGTGGGAGGAAGGTGACATGCCACAGCTGGTAGCTCCATCCTGGCAGTAACAGGAGCTGTCGAGCTCCTTGTGGAGGCAAGTCATATCTCATGCATAGTTAGGTCTAGCCACCAAGACCCTCAAGCTGCGTCCCGCCATGCTCTCTGCTCTGCCATGCGCGGGCCCCATACCGAAGCCATTGCATGGCCAGATTTTCGGCAAGCAGCCGGAGTGGTGGGGCAAGGGACAGGGAGACAGCAGTATCTCTGTCCCCCTCTCCGCAGGCGCTGTTGCACAGCCTTATCCTCCACGCAGAGCAGGTCTGTTCACAGAACAGGGTGAAGAGGAGAAGGTCTCCATGCTGGGAGAAGGGGCTGCACCAGGGACACCTCGTAAGCCCCCGGGGCGCATGGGGAGACTGCCATTTGTCTCGGCAGCACGGCATAGCCATGGGACACAGCCTGTTAGGCCTTCACACAAGTCTGGGTAAAATACTGCTGCTTGTTAACACCCCCCTGCCAAGTATCTGCACCAGCCCTGAGAGCGGGGGGTTGCCCATCTTCAAGGCTGCCCCTCTGCTTGCTCCAAGCCTGGTGCTCTCCACAGCACGGTCGCCATGTCCAGCTGGTGACAGGGACTCTGACCCCCTGCCTTGTGCCAGAGCAGTTAACCAGACCAAGCCCATTTCTCTATCACCAGCCTGGGCTCTCGTGGCCCTGGTGTGAGGGGTCAGGGCAGCAGAACCTGCCTGAGTGTGAGTGACGGTCTGTGTGCTTTGGCTGGTGGGTCTGGACATGGAAAGCATCAGTACAGGGCAGCTCAGGGAGCATCCATTCTGGCCTGTCACCCATGCCCGAAGGACCGAAAAAGAGGAAATTTTTCCATGCTAGCAGGTAAAGCTTCCACGTCATCAGCAATATCTATGTCAATAAATTAAACGAGGCCAGGATGTAGCTATTCTATATCACTGAGTTGTTAGTGCTGTACCTGCATGGCTTTGGCCCATGCCAGTTATCCCTCGCCCCGAGATGAGAGTGTTTCAGGTGTTTGCAGAAGCTGTGCCCACTGAGCACGTCGGTTGCAGCTGGGGTGTTTTGAGACCCACAAGAACTGGCCACACGGCTGTGACCAGCGCTGGGCTAGCAGGCTTCACGGCCAGGGGCCGGGCCTGGAGCATTTTATTTACTTACAGAGACGTAACCATCCTTTACTTCCCTGCCGCAGCGCGCGCTCGGCAGAGCTGGGTCCCCGGGGTGATCCTGCAGCAGGCAGGCAGCACGGCTTGGAAGAGAGCCCTGGCTTCAGGGAAACTTTCAGGGCTCCACACCCTTCGGTTTTACCCCGTGTTGGGTGTTACCCCCTTGCTGCTCCATCATCATCCCGGAGCAGTCCTTCTCCCTTCACAGCGCCCGCTGCATCCCCTCTGTGCCACCCACGTCCCGGGAGCTGGTGCTCAAAGCTTCCTGGGCCTGCGCTCCCCTCTCCCTCATCCCCACACTTCATCCTTCTCCTGACCGACTGTCCACACCTACTCTTGTATCACCTCTTTATGAAAACACATCCCCTGCCCTGCTTCGCTGCTCACGAGAGCCACACACAGAGCCATGTCGCCACACGCGCCAGCTGGCACGGCCGCACTGACCACTTGGGGAGGGGGACGGGCAGGGGGACGGGCAGGGGACATGGAGGTGTCACCCTCGCTGCCGTCCACACTGACACTGAGCCGGAGTAAAGTCAGCTTAATGCTGTTTTCATGGCAAGGCCTTCATTTACACCTCAGCTGGTATAAATGATGCCTGGTTTTAGCAGTCAATTTAATCCTTTTACTTCTGGTGCAAAGGAATGTGTGCTCGTCGGCAGGGACTGCCCCACACAGACCCATCCTCTGCCACCTCCTTTGCTCCTGGAGGTTAGAAGTTCAGCAGGATTCTGTGTGCAGAAGGGTTTTCAGCATCCCCATCTGTCCGGGGAAATGGTCGGTGTGCAGTGAAGCATCCTCGGGCGTAGGGATGCGAGCACGCCCGTCCCGGGCTGGGCGGGTGTAGGCTATACATAGCTCTGGACCTGCACCGGCGGACAAAGGGAGCCTGTAAAGCTGCTGGGATTTGTGGTTATCAGCGGCCGGGGCAGGAAACGTCCCACACCACAATAACCTCAACTCCACCTTATGTCAGCAAGCCCTACAAACAGAAGGACCCGGCCACGGGCTTTTGCACAGCCTGGTACTGTACACCGGAGCCGGCTCACATGGTGAACGGACGGAAAAACAACACGACTGGCCTGTTCTGATGGCAAGCAGATAAACCCTCGCTCCGCTCAGACGGGTATTGTTTCCTTCCCACCGGCCTTCTTGCTGCCACCACCGAGCACACGATAAAGCTTTGGCTTTTTATAGGGCTTCTGTTTGAGTTTGTGCTGATTTCAATGCAGTCATTCAAAATGAACATGCTCGGTGAATTGTTAATTCAAGCGCCCTGGAACACGGCAGTGAGGAAAAATGTAAAGATTATTATTAACTGGTTAATTCTGGGTGTGAATTCCCACTGCTGCTTGCACTAGAGTTAGAGTTTCTTCAGCTTTCCATGGCAGTTGACTTCAAAGTCAGGGCTGGCAAGGAAGGGAGGGAATATGAACAGATGAGAAGAGCTGTATTTTTGGTTCTTAGGCCATAATTTTCATCAAACTCTGCTGATACTGCTGTTTCCCTGCTACCTGAGGTGGCTGGGGTCGTTGCTCCAGCCTGGATTCCAGCAGAAAGGAAACCAGACGTTCACGTTGGCTCTGTCAGGTTCTACGTCCCAGCACATCCACATATGGCTAGAGACAGGAAAGACCTATGGGGCCTTTTAGACTTGGGTCCTTGTGTTGCTTGTTCCCTGAAGTACTGACGATGGGTTCAGATATTTTGCTGAATACTTGGTGCATTACGGCACCCCCCGGGATTGCCATCCTGGTCTTCCTGCCGATATCCTCTCCCCCTGCTGTGATACCCGGATGGCAGCCGGGCACCCGGGCATGCTCAGGCAGGAAGGGAAGGTGGGCAAATGCCCAGCGTGCCTGGGCAAGTGTTTGGGTTTTTAGCTGGATGGTTTAATACAACAGCCTTTGGGAGAAAACATAGCACAGGTAACTCCAACAACTGACAGCCCATTTCCTTGGATTGCAGGAGTGTGGGCGTTTGCTTCCTACACTATTTTAAGGTTGAATGCTCTTTCAGGAAAAATAAATGGATAACAAGATCTTTGCAATACAAGGCAGTATTATTAAACGCTTCTCTCCCGCATGCAGCTCATCCATAGCCCTTTCCCTCAGTATGTCTTCCATGCCCTCGTCTGTCACACTCTGGGAAACACTGGCCTCCTTTAAATATTTCCTGAGAGGCTGAAGTGACTTCTGTCGCTACCACGGTCACATCTGGCTGTGTGTACCCGCAAGTGTGTGGCTCTCTAATCTTTCAGACCCACTTTGATTTTCATCTGTCATGTGCTGCACAGGCTGTTGAGTCTTTTTTCCAGCTCAGGTAGTTCTCTGAAGCTGGTCCATGGGGTTTTTTTGTCCCGAGTTATCTGCAGCTGCTTTTTATGTTTCCTCTGTTTGTGAATTGATTTGTTTCTGCTCTGCTCCTCCTTGCCACATCCACTACGCTCACCATAATTCTGCCCACACTAAATGTCCGCCTCCTGTGAAGAGGTCAATTTTGGCTGAGTGAAATGTGCGGTGGGGACATGGGAGAATCTCCCATGTCCTTGTAAGTCATGTGTTCCTCCTCTTTTCCGAAGCCAAACACCACAATACAATTGGAAAAGACACAACAGCCTGGGCTCCGGCTGCAGTACAAAGCCTCCGCTCCGTCAACACAGTCAGCGGTGGTACTTGTCAACATCGAGTGTGCCCAAAGGTTTGGTTTGCTGCTGCTGCCGCTACTGCTCAGAGTGGAGAAACCGCCAAGACAGCTTCACTGCCCTGGGAATGGGCAAAACTCAAGCGAGAAACAGTCCCTGGCCCAAGGAACTTGCAGTTCTCTTAGACAAGACAGATGAGGAGAGGAGGCACAGAGAGATGGGGGCCAGAATGAGAAGTGATTAAATCCAGGTTCCTGCTCATGAAGGGCTGTCCAGGGCTCTAAGTTACCCACTGAATCAGACACCGACACTAAATAGATTTTTATAGCCTCTTTTGCTTGATCAGTGAATGTTTAAAACAATATTTTGGCATTCCTGCTTTTACTTTTTTCTGTGTGTTTCTGGCAAGTTTTTTGGGTTTTTTTGTTTGTTTTTTTTTTTCCTGCAACACCAACTGTATTAATAAATAGATTATTTAAGCTGATCTGATGTCTCCTGGTTGTAAGGTCTTTATTTGGACACACTGTGATACAACTAAGGGGTGGCTTTGCTCCAGCATCGTCTCCAACTCTCAGGCTGGCATATGCGGCTTCTGAAAGGTGCTGAGAGTCATTTGCCTGAGAGCCTAATAAAGTTAAACGCTGTGACAATTGCTGTGGTTGGAGCAACATCTGCTTCCTCTGAAGTATCACAAGCGTGGAACATACTAGGCCAGAAGGGACAGAATTGGGGGGGGCGGGAAACTTCTGAAATGAAAAAAAAATTTAAAAAATACTCTTCAGCAGCTACAACGTGCCAGCGGTACGTCCTGGCACCGAGGCTGGCCCGGCCACGGGCACGTGCATCCCTGCGTGCCAGGAACACCGGGCTGGCCAGCACTCGGCCCTGGGAGCCACACGTGGTCCCTGAGGACCCAGCTGCTGCCTCATGTCCTTGCCACTGTGTGAGGACCCCCCGGGGCTGGCAGGGCAGCAGGACCCCCGGCCAAGGAGCAGCTCCTCGTGCGTCGGGTCCTCCCCTGTCGTACCAACCTCATGGGCATGTGTGGCCGCACCCGAAGCATGGGGACTGTGACTGGTGACATGGAAACCTGGGATTATGTCTGTTACGGGCATATAGACGCCGATATATATGTGCGTGCAGAGTCCAGTCTCAGGTTGGATTAGCTCCATACAGTAAAGTCGGGTCCTATGGATACTTCTATATCTCTGTTGCTTTTGTTGCCCTCCACAGGAGGCAGGCAGCGACTCCTCCTGCACCTCCAATCCTTTCCCCTGCCGCAGGAAGGAACGTTTGGAAAAGTTTACAGCCTGATCCTCCTCCTCCTCGTTAAATTTAGCATGAGCTTGTAAAGCGCCATCAGGAACAGCAATTAGAGAGCTGCACGTTTTGGTTCATGGTTATCTACAAGGTCAGAGGGAAGTACAGCCTGTGTTAGTGAAGGTTCTTCACTTCTCATGCAGTTTAAACACAGAGGAGTACATTAAAAACAAGAAGAAAAACAAAATGTGTTAGTCAGTCCTGACAAACCTAAAGTCTTTCCTAACTCTCTTCCCAAAATTGTTCCTCCCATTTGCAATATTGATAAAACATAATCAGACATTTAATGGCAGTTAGCTTTGATGAAGGCCAGGAAAGTCAACGAACAACCTCACACTTTGCAGGGCTCCCAAAACACGCCTCCATCTAAGTGGGGATCTCCCCAGGAATCTCCAAGCTAATGTCATCCCACTTGACAGAGAATGATGCTAGAGGATTTTCATGCTAAGACTGTTTTACCATCCTTTGTTCTTTTTTTCCCCTTTTTCTTTTTTATTCTTTCCTTCACCCTTTCTCCTGCCACCCGTTCGGCATCACCCTCCTTTTGCTTTCAGTCCTCTCTCGTGCACTGTCCCCGCTGCTGTGCATGGGTTTTGGGCCCTCTCCCAACCTCGTTCATTGAGCCTCCTCTGTTTCCGTGACAGACCACCTTTGTCCTGACCCTGTCCAGGCTCCTTTCAGTCTCTGGGCTCTCTCTTGCCTTCACCCTGGTCTCCCTCTCCCTCACACCAGGTCCCTGCCTGTCCATGCCACTGCTGGGGGACAGCCCAGTGGGTGCTCCTTCTTCCACTGCCATTGTGGTGGCAGCACGTGTGGCAAGCATGGCAAGAACAAGCATTTTCTATAGCATGAGAAGGGGGAGAAGGATGGCACACCAGCGGCATTGCTGATCACCCCCGGTGATGGCCAACACCTCCCTCAGGCTCAGCCTGGCTTTGACTTGCCATGGGCATCTCTCCAGCCTTCGTCCCATCTCATTCCCTCTGTCTCCCTCTCCCTTTTTTTCCCTTCCCATGCCTTAGTCCACGTCATTTCCATTGCAATCGGAGTACGCTCGCTCTTTCTTTTCTTTAATGGACTCAGGCTGAAATGTGTCTGAAGGGTATTTTTAGCAGAAAGCTTGGCAGCCTGGCAGCCCCTGGGCGTTTTGCCACCTTGAGCAAAAAAATGTGCATGGGCCCGATAAGAATTACAATGGGGTGCTCGGGGGGGGGGGGCGCAAGCAGGGAGTGCCCCACCAGCTGCCTACCTTCTCCGTGGGGCCAGGGAGGGTGGTCTCAGGCCTGTCCCCAACCCGCGCTTGCCCCTCATCCCGCGGCCTGCCATGCAGGATGGCTTAATGCACCAGTCCCTGGCCTCTTGTGTATGTTTAAAAGTATAGCAGGAGGGGTTCCTGGGGAAATCATGGGAGTTAAGTGGAAGGATGCTGTCACACAGCTGTAATGGGGGGATCTTCTGGGTGCAATGGTACTGCAGGCGATGTGAACGCAACAGCTTGTCCCAAAAAGTTGCCTTGACGAGCGCAGCAACCCCGTAAAGACAGGGATGAGCGCGGCTCACAATATCACAGCCTGAGGGTGGCTCCTTTCCCTCTGCTTCGTCCCTTCAGTGGTGGTGAGGCCGGGGGTGACGTGGTGGCCCCCTCACAGGCACGGGGCGAGGGCTGGAAGCAGGCACCACTTGCCCCAGTGTCGTGGCCGGCACAGCTTGCTTGGGGCTGTTGTCCACTGATGTGTCAGGCAAAATATTTGCGAGTGGGGATGGCCTGCCATGGTGATTTCCAGCCACAATCAATACGGCGCTGTTGCAGGATTTTAGTTTGAAAAATAAATATCTCATCGGCTAATGCTTTTTTAATGTCTAAGTTCCCCCTCGCAGTTCAAGGGTCTACATCTTACTTAGAGAAACGGTGACAACGTAATTAAACATCCCACGCAATGTATGAAAAAAATGCTGCTTTTTCCAAGCAGAGAATTTTGGGGAAGGGGGAGATCATATAAGCCAATGCACTTAGTTTGTTTATCTAGCTCCTGATCACCCTAGCTACCTCTCTAGTCAAGGAAGGGACAGAAATTCCCTCAGGAAGTATTTTCAGGGGTAACACAAATGCTCTAAATGCTCTTCAAATAGGCCTATCTTTCCTATTGACACCCCAGGGGGAGTAGCTGGCTGGCCACGTCAGGGACCTGGCAGCTGTGACGACCTTTTCCAATCCACACTGCTCCAACCAGACCTGCAAGGTCTGGGCCAGGCAAGCGTGATATCCGTCTCTGGACAAATGGCTCCATCATCCTTCTGTGCAAAGTGGAATAATTTCCAAAGGAGCAGTGGCTGAAGGCAGGCAGAGAGGACATTCATTTGGCGCTGGGTTCGTAAGGGTGGCTGCTTGTCTGCGTGCATGCGAGGGGGCATCCCATGCCTGGAGCAGAGAAACGGACAGATGGATTGGAAGAGGTCTCCAAAAGCATCTGTCATCCCAAGAAATGACCAATGATACACATTCTGTGTTGTGAAAGATACTCTTACATTACTCTTAAGGACTCCTCTTACCATGAGAAAGGTTTTTCACCCTGTCCATTATAAAGAGGGGAGCAGACTTGTTCCCCTCTTCTTCTATGAGCTGGTTTATGTAGCTGAGGATTATTACTGCATCCCCATCAGTTGTCTGTTTTTTCACCTAAGCCACCCAGTTTTTTTCAGGACCCCCTGTGCAGGTCACATTTCCCAGACCTCTGCTGTCCCTGGGCTCTCTCCAAAGGGTCCACATCTTTCCTGAAATGCATTGCTGAAAACTGGCCATGCTATAACAGCAGCTGCATACTAGGACTGCACTGAACAAAAGGGTAATTTCTTTGTACGGGCAATGCTGCTCGTTATTCCTTCCAACATGACGTTTGCTGTTTTGGTTTTGGTAGGAGTGTGACTTAGTGTCTTTTCTACAGAACTACTGCTTAACCAGCCTTTTCCACTTGATATTTGTTCAGTTGATTATTCCTGCCTAATTGTAGGTCATTGCACTCTTCCCCACTGAGTTTTGTCACACTATTTCTCTAAATTGTCAAAATAAGGTCTTTTTTTTCCCTTTCCCCCCTGTTTTAAATTTAAAATTCTGATCCTCTCTCCTAAATACCTCTAGCTGCCAGGTTTGTGGTCACAGTCTGTGTTTGCTCATGCTGTGACAAATGATGCCAGGCAGAGCTGGGCACCAGCCCTGTGTCCCTCTACGTGTCTCTCCCCTTTTTAACAATAGACCACCAACAGCTGCTCCTTGGACTGGGCTATCCAACCAGTTTTGCATCGAAACTGTGTTTTTCTGTTCTGCTTCAAGATACGTGAGGCAGCTTTATGAAGCAGGTGAGACCGCACCATCCCCACCTCCAGACTGTGCTGAACAGAGAAGATGCTGCTGGCAAGACAGCTGGGAGGACACCTTGGCACAGAGGGTTTAGGGGTTTTGCAACTCAGCTTGGCCGTGCCTTAAGAAGCCAGGTATATCCCAGGTGTCTGAAGGGTGCAGTGGCACCCGGGCGGAGAAGTGGAGCCCCCGGCCTTTGTACTTCGGTGCCTGTGGGACCGTTAAGGTTTGGTTTAGGTACCCATGCCTGTTTGCTGGCTCCAGCTCCCGCAGCGCAGCTCTCCCGGTTAGGCCAAAGGGCACAAGCGCACGTCAAACTGAAATGTCTCAGTCAACCTTGTTCACCTGCTCGGAGATACTGTTCTGCATGAAAAAGGCTTTCAGTGTCCATGAACTGAAGTTTTTCTTTTGGAAAACTTCTCTGTCCAGGAAAATACTGAACACTGAGGATTTTTATCCCAACTTAACGATGAGAACAAATATGCAAATACTGGAAAGGGCTGCAGCCTGCAAGATCCCAACTCTCAAGCAGCTGCTGGATTTCAGTTGCCATTAGTGGCATGTATTAAAAGCCAGTGGGTTGCTCCACAAGCTGGGAATTTGAGTTACTGTGAAACCTGCATCTCACCTTCCCCTCACCCCTTCCCAGTATTAAAACCTTGAAGAGCTGCAGCACACAGAACAAAGGAGAAAGCAATAGGAGAGTGGCAAGGTCACACATCTGCTGCTTTCCACACTTTCTTATCTCTGACATCACGGGCCTCAAGGTCTTTCTTCTCATTAAAACAGCTGAATAATTGTGAACTGTACACAAACTGACTAAACCTGTGGCCTTCTGCCTTAGTCATAATATGGGATGTCTGGCCAGCGAAGATGTTTCTTGGCGAGGCTGGGTGAAGGGGCTGAAGAAATACGCAGCTCTGTGCAAACGTGGCGGGAGGCCTTGCCTCTGCCACCATCCTTTGGGCTGACAAGCTGCAGGATATCCAGCCAGGGGAGTGTGGTGCCATTGACATGGCTACTGAAAGCACCAGGATGTGACTCCATCCCACCCTCTGGACAGGCAGGACCAGCTCTGAATTGACTTTGTGGAGCACTGATTTGTAACGACCCCACCAGTACTGCCTCTGCTTGAGGTTTACTTTGTTAGTAATGAAGAAAAATTATAGACCAGGGAAAGGATGGGGAACTGTGGACCAGGAGGACGGTGGAAAAACAAAGGATAAGGCATGTTATGGCTGAGGATGTATTAAAAAATGAAGCAGAAATGGAGGAAAAAGCACCCTGAATCAACAAGTCCCACACAGGTTGGATTTGCTCAAGCAATGCCAGCCTAAGCTCACCTCAGACCCCTCCGGCTTTTGCATCTGGTCATGTCTCTGTCTTTTGGACAGTCGCTTCTCAGATCAGACCGTTGCACTGTGGCTGCCATACCTCAAGCAGCTGCTGCGGGGGCTTCTGAAAAGCACACCTGTGACCACCACCCCGCTAGTCCTGGTGAAATTCATTAATGGCAAATCATTTGTCATGACATAACGTAGGATGTAAAAGATCTATTTCTGGTGGTTGTACACGCCTCCCTGCTTGGTGATTAGTGTTTAGCATCTGGAAATGCAACAGTCTGGGAAAGCTAAGGGGATAGCAAGCGGATGGGGGTGGTCTGGGCTGTGAAAAATTATATGTGCACTGAAGTAAGTGGATAAAGATGCTCGTGAGGTTCCAAAGCTTTTCCTACAGGAATAGGAATGATTGCGAAAGACAAAAATTAGGAAAAATTGTGTAACAGGTGGCTACTGACAGCACTGGACAAACACAAATGTTAGTAGTTTGAGTCCTTCCTACGTTATTTGTGAAAGGCGCTGGCAGCGCAGCTCTGTGGGCCTCCCCCCTAACGCCGGCCTCACAGCTCCTCAGCCCTGGAGCGAGCCCGGCAGCTTGCCTTCGGCTGAAACACATCTACCAGCACAGCTGCCACCCTTTGCTGGCACGCTGTTCATCCTCACTGGTAAAAATATAGTTTTTAGTTCTCACATAGCTTTTTTTTTTTTTAATCTGGTTTCAACTTCCAGCTATTTATGTTGTGTCTTTCTCTACCAGGAAGAGGCTTTTGCTACATGACACGATTTCCTTCTGAATGAATGTGTAGCATCAGCAAGTCAACTCAGCCTTCTTTTAGAAAGCTGAACACTGAGAGATGCTGCCTTCGATCTGTATTTTCCTGCACGTGTTCTACTTTTTTTGGCATTTTTGGAAGTGTGGACACCCAGACCAAGAGCCAGTATCCTACTGGTGATCTCTCCACTTCCCTGCCCCTACTTGGTGGGACCTCACTACACCCTTCGCATCCTACCAGAAGCAGTAAGAACAGAGGTAGTGCTTTTTCCTGCAAGAAGAACGCACAGTTCTCTGGGTGTATTATAGTCGGGTTTTTTCAACCTTTTTTTTTCATTAAACAGTCAGTCTTGACTGCTGCTGGAAGTAGATTGCCAAAGTTTCAAGCTGATCAGGAAATAAGCTATCTAGCAAATTTTCTTCTTGTGACAGTTTCTTAGATCAACATGCTGCTTATCTGATAAAGCATTTCCCAGAGACAACTTGTGGCACATTGCCCCAGTCCCACGGTGCAGTTCCTGTATCTTTACTCAATTGCTTGAAGATGAGAGAAGATGACACTGTAAATAGTAAACAGCAAACGCTGCCGATGTGCAGGTATGGTTTAGGTATCATTCCCTAGTTTGAATAACCCCCTGGTCAAATATGTACTGAAAAATGAGCAAAAATCGGCAGAACCAAATGGTCCTCTGGAATAATGATGTACTGGTGGGAGTGCTGTGGGGCATCCTTCCAGTCAGAGGTGGACCACTGTGGCAAAACTTGTGGCTTGTCTTAGACACAGTTTATTCAGAAGAGTGTGGCCAGCAGGTCGAGGGAGGTCATCCTCCCCCTCTACTCCGCCTTGGTGAGGCCGCACCTGGAGTACTGTGTCCAGTTCTGGGCTCCCCGGTTCAAGAAGGACAGGGAACTGCTGGAGACAGTGCAGCAAAGGGCTACCGAGATGATTAGGGGACTGGAACACTTCTCTCATAAAGAAAGGCTGAGGGATTTGGGTCTCTTCAGTCTGGAAAAAAGACAACTGAGGGGGGATCTTATCAACACTTATAAATACTTAAAGGGTGGGTGTCAGGGGGATGGGGCCAGGCTCTTTTCAGTGGTGCCCAGCGACAGGACAAGAGGTAACGGGCACAAACTTGAGCATAGGAAGTTCCACCTAAACATGAGGAGGAACTTCTTTACTTTGAGGGTGGCAGAGCACTGGAACAGGCTGCCCAGAGAGGTGGTGGAGTCTCCATCTCAGGAGACATTCAAAACCCGCCTGGATGCGTTCCTGTGCAACCTGCTCTGGGTGACCCTGCTCTGGCAGGGGGTTGGACTAGATGATCTCCAGAGGTCCCTTCCAATCCTATGGTTCTATGATTCTATGACTACTAAGTCTTTTAAATGTTCCCGCTCTTGGCCTACTTCTTAAATATTAGTACCCGTGGACCAATGCCTACACACAAGGGAAAAAGAAAAGAATAAAAAATATACAAACTAGCAACAGTGACGCTTGGCATAACTGCAGGATATAATAAAGCCTGTGTGGAACAATTTTGAAATTTCTAAACACTTCGTGCAAAAATTTTCTGTTCTGATGGCACTGAATATATTGAAACAAACCATTAAGTCTTCTGTAGCTTGTGTGGATGAAGTTGAAATCTGTTATTTCAGCATTTTGCTCTAAGTAGATGTAGGTTTTATTCGACTACTGAATTGCCTTTGGCGAAGTGAAGTTTTCTGGAATTATCCCAACAAAGCCCTTCAGAATATCCATTCCGTACTTTAAAATAAGGTAGCAATTCAGGTTTAGATGTTGGTGTCAAAATGGTGCAAAATTTTACAATGGTAAAATAATCTGCAGAACAGAAATGAACATTTCTGACCATGACTAATGAGAAGAAACAATAACTCAAGTCTGTCAGAGCTGTAACACACAGAATATCCCTTAGATAAACTTATGGCTAATGCATATCTGCTGATATGGGTACAGGCACATCTCTTTTACATATGTATAGCTTCAAACCTGTGGAGGCAAAGCCACGCTGATGTACAGGTCTCTTAGTCTCCCTCTTTTCTCTCCTCCTCACATTCTTCCAAACTCAAAAGCTGGAAAAGTACAGCCAGAGCAAGCATGAGAGTGTGAGAGATGAATAACCCCAGGAGTACAAACTCACTGGTAGGTCTTTCCTGATGAGCAAGGCAGGACTCACATGAAGATTTGAAAGGTGTCCCCCATGCTCAGACCATCCAGGTTTGCCAGCATTTCCTCAGCGTCTGGCTCGAAGACCTCAGCCCAAACACATTGCCCTCCAACCCCCAAACACTTCTCCCCCACTAATAAATAATGATCAGCATTTATTACAATGTCATCTGTAATGGATTACAGCTGCTCAGGACCTGGTGAAGCAGGACTCCACAGCTTCTCGCTCCTCCTGTTAGGATCATTTGTGTTGCTGCAACACCTTGAGACCTGGGGATCTGTCGATCTCGCTGTCACACAAACACGCACAAAGGCAACATCACAACCTCTAGGACGCTTGTTACCGAAGTAGATAGCAGAGGGTAGAGGCAAATGAGCTCATGTGAAGTCCTTGTCAGGACTTGTCAGGACTTGACACCTTGTCAGATGTAGAGGTGAGCAACAGGACCTGAGTTTCCTGACTCCCACGCCAGCGCCTGGGCCATTAAGCCCAGCTTTCCCATCCTAAGTGCTTTCCCAACAAACATCTTTAATCTGCACCTACATAGTCTGGAACAACAGATGTCACTCCTGGAAGACCTTGTCTCTTGGTTGCTCTCTCCTCTGATGGTGGTGGTCATACCTTCACCTCTGGGCACCATCGAGACACTTGTAACTGGAGTCTCCTCTCAGGCAGAATTAAACACTGCTGTGCCTGCAGGTTTCACGTTCACCCTCTGCCTCAGTGTCCCTTCACCTCCTCTCTCCCCACATGGTGAGTGCACTTCCAACTTCAGCCCTTCTCCACATACTTCCTGTGAAGCAAAGCAGGAAGAAGGTTGTCCTGCTAAAGGTAACATTCATCATATAATGCACTACCGACTACCTCACCTGTGAAGTCTTAACAAGGATTTGCAGTCTGTAGCTTGCTTCTGGGGAGGCTCTTCCCCGTGTTCAGAAGCTGTAGTGATGTGGACCTGGCTGTCACCCAGGGGCTACAGGAACCTGCAGCCTGAGAAGGACTAACCTCATGCAATGGTCCATTTGCAACACTTCCTTGCATAGCATCGATGTCTAAATCGGGCACAGGGGAGAGGGGTTGTTTCATCCTAAGAGAACTCAGAGCTGAGTTGTGGAGTGGCTTTGATGGGTTATAAGAGATGTCACTGCAAACTCTGCAAAAAAGATCAAGTGTGTCTTCCAGAAATGAATTACACCTTTATTTTCTTCAAGCGTTACTGATGGCAGAGAAACCATCATGGTTAGTAGGGATTTCCACTGTCTGATGACCCTGTGTCTTATATTTGTATCTGGGAGCACCCATATAGCTCCTTGTGCCAGTCCTTCCCGCACACCTATGCCGATGCCTTTCAGATAGGGAAGCCCAGAGCACTCTTTCTGGGGGAAGAGCCAATCCTTTAATGGAGGGTGCACTTTTCAGCTGAACTGAGTATCCCAAAGACATTTTTATACCAAAAACCTAATTTACAGGGTGGTGAAATGAGAACTCAAGGCTAAGGCAATAAGAAGAACTAGGTAGAGCAGACTCATGGACTCTCAAGGCCCAAGCTGGTGTCTCAGGCTGCGAGAACATGGATTTTCTTTGCTTACATTGCCCACTCCTGCAACCAGAGTGCTGGAGAATGGAACTGCAGCTGCGAGGTATGGTTTTCATTTTCACAAGGAAGATGGAAGAGGTGAGAAGAGAGACATCCTGATTGGAAACAGGGAACACCAGGGGCCCTGATGGAGCAGGCTCAGCAGTGGGTGACTCCTGTGGGAAGATCGGGAGGACACGAGCTGGCAAACCAAATCCCTGCTAAGTCACCCTCGTGCAGGCTGAGTGAGACTAGAGTGGACCAAAACAGAGTGGGATGGAGGGAGAGGTGATGAGGGGTGCCCCAACAGGTCGTGTGGGACCTGCCTGCCTGCGTGTGCTAGGATTAACCTCCTGACACCAGGCAGCTGGAGAACCGGCGGGGGACCCTAGGGACCCTGCAGGATCCTGCGGAGACCTGTTAGCACAGCTGCATGGAGATAGGTCTTGCAAAAGAGAAGCAGCTGTGGCAGTCAGAGAGGAAAGTCTCTGCATGTGGATGAAGAGGGAAAGAAGATTATCTCTGGCTGAGTAATAGACCAGGGAAATTATTTAAACTAGGAGGACAAAGCCTGTGTGTAAAGTTACATGTCTCTGAAGACATGCAAGAGGAAAACCTTGAGGTGATGCATAGAGATGTACAGGCAACAGCATTGCTTTCTTAACAAAACCTGGGGAAACCCCTCTACCTACCCTTCTTCTTCTACTGGAACAGACTGTTTTGTTGTCAAAAGTCATCTCTCTCTAAGGCCAGGCAATCCAGGTAGCTACTGGATTCAGCGAGCGTGGTTTACTGCTGAAGAAGTAAGCCACTTTTGAAAAGCAGAGGGAGTCACCTGCAGCAGTTAAGCAAGGACCTAGAGAGCAAGACTTGGTTGGGCTAAAGAGTACAAAAGTTCCTTGTGAAGGTATAGGCTGTGAGCTAGGCATCAGCTGCATAGCTCAGTGGTGGGTCACAGGAAACTGCTTGTAAACTTCTGACCCAGCGTTTAGGCAGTGCCATGTTAAATGGTTTGTGAATTGACTCTGAGAGTCTGAATTTCAGTGTGAGTACTTGTGTGTGTTATTAAAAGAGCATTTTGAATTCTGTACCTCTCCTCCATGGAAAATTAGTTCAGGTATTCTTTCCATACGTAGCTTCAGGTGCCCATCTTTTGAGCTGTCATCCAAGTATGTGTACCCTTTACTGGAGCAGGAGCTCCATGGTTTGTTTCAGTGGATGTAGGAGAAAATACGAGTTGTGTTGGTTACAACATCAACTGTAGAGCCAAATCCTGTAAGAGATTTCTGGAATGGAAAAATGCAGAAAACCTGCTCCTTGCAGCAACTCTGGAAGGGAATGAGAAAACAGGAATGAAGAACTGGTGTAATATCCCGCCCTGAAAAATAAGAGGTAAATCAACACTGAAAGATAATTTATGGCTTAAAAATGAACCAGAAGAAAAATTTCGCAACCGGAGTGAGATTCATGCACTTTTCTCTGAAGCTGTGCTGTCTTGCCACTGTCATCCCAATATTCTGTTTCGCCCTGTAGGCTTTCTATTCTCTAATCTTTCGTTTTGTGACTCCTTGCCTCTGTGTTGGCCTTGTTCCACAAATATTTAAGGGTATGAGTTCAGTCACATTTCCAGAATTTTTCTTCAGTAAGCTGCATTTTCAGACAGCCTGTGTCATGGTTCCTGTAAACAAATGATGGTTGAGGCTAATAATGGTTTTACAGAAATAAATAAAAAAAAATCTTAATCCAGTTAAAAGCGAAGGTGTGGCCCAGTTTCTTTTTTCCAAAGTCCTTGCAGCATTCTTTTGTGCCATAAATGTTGATTCTCTACGGAGTAGCTGTGAACAAGTGCAGAAGGACACATACGGTCTCGATTCCAGGGTTCATCTACGAGCTGTGTGGACATCAGCTGGTGCCATATTTACATTCTTCCAAGGAGAACTGGACCCTAATGTGTAACTATAAATAGCCATCATTCAGTTCTTTCTTAACTGGTGCAATTTCTATTAATCATATGCTGCATTTTATACTGGTTTAAACTGGGCACGTTTGGACCATGCATACCAACCCAGTCCTTGGCTAGGCACGTTTAGAAGGGGTTATCATGTTGGACCCAGGGTGTTCTGGGCTCTCCTGGAGCCAAGAAGGTTCACGTAAGTCAGCTGCAGGATCACTGCTCTGCAGTCTCCTGGGCTGCTGGGCCTAAGTTTGTAAGTCACTACACCTGGGATGTAAAATCACTTGTGTTAAATAAGTCTGAATACGGGCTATGTGGAGGTCTTTCCACACAGGCAAATTTCTCCAGAGCAATCTATTCCTGATGAGCTCCTCAGCTTCCAGAACAGCAGATCCTTCGCCAGATTTCTGTAATCATCTGCTTTAGAGCTGACCCTGGGGTTTTCTGTGTACAGTGCCTCCTCTGCAAGAAGAAAGGCCACGGAGGAGCCTTAATTAAGCGGCTCTTTAATTAATTATTTATTTAGTCAGCGCGCACATTGATTCACATTGTATTCACTGGGCTTTGGTCAAATCCCAAGCCATTGTCTGCCTGCACATAAGTATTTATCTAAAGCTATGGGTTTAAACTGATTAACTCACGCAGGAGCAAGTGCCTATGTAGGCACTGATATTGGCTTAATACCTTACTCAGCCAACTGAAGTTGGCTCAGGTCTTGTACGGGATCCTCTTCTTTGAGAGTAAAGTGTTTGCACAGTGGCAGGACTCAGCTTTGCTGGGTTGTCCAATGGCTGAGTTAAACTGACACTGCGCTGGGGTGCACGAAATCGGTCTGTCTGGGGAAGCGGGCTGCTGGAGACCTGGAGAACCTCAACTGCATTCTTAGTCACGGAGACTGACGTTGTTCTTTCAAAGTTTCCAGCAAGATAATGCTATTTTAGATCAAGGTGAGCTAAAGCTGCCGGTCCCTTCCCCTGGTGTCACACGTCCTTGCCCTGTTCCTGAGCAAACTCATTTGCTTTGCAAAGCACTCACAGATGCCTGGAAGTGGAAAGAGGCACAAACCCCACCCCTTCTGACCCAACTCCATGCTTTCTGCCACTGGGATTGCCTTCCCACTTGGGTGGACTCGAGCTGCTTCCTGAGTAATTTAATCCTCCTCACCCAAGAGAGAGACCGGAGCAGCAGCAGAAGCGCCTGGCTTTATCAGCCGCGTTTCTTCCTTCGGCTTATCAACAAACGAACTCCCAGTTGGCTTTGTTTGACTTGTAGGGTTTATTGGATTTGTTGCTTCCCTTCTTCATTTTCATATTAAAGGTTAAGGTTGGGCTGTGATCCTGCTACTGTAGCCTCCAGCTCCCGAGCTGATACTACTGGCTCTAACTGCTCAGCCGCCTGATGTAATCACCAGGAGGTACATTGTATGTGTGGCTACAGGCACTTCATATTTTCTCTCCAGCCAGATAAAAAAAAAAAAATAAAAAAAGAAGAAGAAGAAAAAAAAAATAGTCAATTGGCACTAGGTCTGTCAATAGTGACTAATCAGGTGCTGTACAATTAATTATGAAGCGGTGTCATTTTAAAACAATTCTGAGGTGGGAAAGAACAGGCCTGGGCCCTTTACCTGCTGGCACTGTTTGTGTTGCTAAGCCAATCCAGGCTGCGTCCTCTATTTCATTTACCTTTTAAACTATTGCCCCCGCATAAGTAAACACTTTCTATAAAGTGTGTGTGCATGCATGTGTGTAAGTGGGTGGAGGGTGATCTGGGAAGCTCTCCGCCCTAGAAAAGAAATTAATGATGGAAAGGCGGGGGGGGGGAGGGGGGGGGGGGAAGCAGCATAATTTGGCAGTAATTTCTGAAGAACGGCAGAAGATAATAGCAGGTGGATGAAACAGGAATAGCTTGAAACAGTCTGGGGCTGAGCCTCAGTAATCAGAATTGCAGTTTGATACGGGGATGGAGGTAAGAGATGTCCCTGCAGCGCATACATGAGACTTTCCTGGGCGAGGAGCCCAGGCTCCCCAGCTGCCCACACTCGCTGAGGGGGCAAATCACCATCCCACCTAAGCTGGCTATCCCGGGCTCTGCTGCCGGTGGCAGCCAACATCTCCCACCTGCTTCCCAGGGAATGTGGCTGCCAAGGGTGGGATGGCACTCCTCTCCATCCTGCTGGCAAAAATGAATCGTCTCTTGCAAAGCAAAATTCATCCTTCAAGGAGGATGGCAAGGGTGCTGCTACTGCCCAGCGCCACGCTGAGGTCACTGACGGGTGAAATTGGTGTGTGTGGGGAAAAGAAACATGTCCGTGGAAATGACAAAACCTTTTTTTTAATTAGTTTAGTAGAAACAAATGGACGGTGTTACACAACTAGTGTCAGGCCAGATGAAGACTGCCACATATTGAGACCATGGTCACATCGCTGATGCCCGTGTCTGGTGCTCAGGGTGTCAGAAGAGACAGACTGGGAAGGCAGAACAGAGGATGCCGAGGGAGAGCCTCTGCTGGGACACCTCCTTGAAGATGCTGACTGCAAAAGAGATCTTCTGGAGTGGGACAAGGGGTTTAGTAGGAAAAATTAGAAATACCCTGGCAAATTGTTTAGCTTTCTAATACAAAAGGTCCAAAACACCCTTCGTTCAAAACTTCTGCCTGCAGCACTTGAAGTTCTGTTCCACAGCCAAAAAGAAAAGGTAAATTCCTGTGTGAGTGTGTAATTACTAACATTGCTTTTCGCTGGAATAAATGTAGAATTAGATGGACTATTCTGGGTAAACAATTTATTTATTGAAAATGTATTTTAGGAACAAAATGCCAAGGCACAACAAGTTCTGGTTTGAACCTTTCAAAATCAAGCATGTTGACTTTTTTCCCCAAACTTAGTTCTCTTAACTTTATTGGCTAACATATTTTAAATAAAAAAAAAATCATTAAAAATAGAGCAAACCATTCGATAAAAAAATATATGTTTTATTTAGCTAGAAGACTTCTAAAGTGTTATTCAAAGTTATTTTCACAGCTTTACATGAATCTCAGGATCGTTGCTGGCAGCATCCTCTTTTCCCCGGTCTCGAAAAAAAACACATTACATTGGCTTTGTTAACAGTGAAGCATCATTACATTGGCTTTGTTAACAGTGAAACATTTAGTACCCTCAACCTCAGTTTCTGTTAGCATTTTGATGACAGCAGCTACTGGATCCCTGCCGCAGTGTTTCCTTGCCAGAATGAAATGTGGTGGCTGGAGCTCCGTGTCAGAGGACTTTGAAATACGATGTGAGGGGGTTCAGTTCGTCGGGGCCATACAAGGTAGGGGTTGCTAGCCTGGTTTAGGTCAGGAGTCTGCTCAATCCAGTGTCCTGCTTTTAAAGCCTCGGCAATTCTTGCACTGAGAGCATGGGAAATATGTTGCCCAGAAAAAGGGTTTTTACCTGAATTGTCCCAAATCCAGGCAGTCCCTGCAGGAGGGCACCCGTGGCACCGTACAGGGTAATACGGCAAAGCAAAATTAACGGATGTAGAAGTGGAGGTTAAAACATAAACATACGCTCAGATGCTGGTGTAATGAACATAGTATAAATATTTAGATGTATTTCTACATCTAATTCTTAGCCTCATAATTCTTCTGTCAAATGGTTTACAAAAGGCAAAAACTATACTTCAGTTACAGGGATGGCTTCATAATTCTTCAGGTTAATTAAGGCATCCAAATGTGCTTTGGGTCTGTCTGCCTCCACTACGGAAATGGTACAAGCCAGTGGATAATTAAAGGCTTCTGGTGTCAGTGACGGTAACATCAGTTTATGGTTGGTGGATGGTTGTCCACAGCACATCTGTAACTGAGTGTCCGGCCTGGGAGAAAAGCGGCAGCTAAGCAAGTTGGTCACACGTCTCCTATAAACAGGTCACTGCTTGTGTCGTGTGAGCAGACATCATGCACAGGAAGAATTAATCACGGTTTGGGATCTCGTTATGTTAAGTGTACGTGAGCGCACCCTTCTCAGAGCGTTGCTGGGGGGAGGACAATGGATTCCCCTGGGCTCGGTGCTGGGACAACATAGAAATGCACCATCCCTGGGGGAGGGGGCCAGTGCCGGCACAGATGCGGAGCGGTGTCCCGTGGATGGGCTGGCATCGTGACAATGGGTGGCCAGGGGCATGGGGACAACTGTGCTGGCCATGGCATAGGAGTGAGGGGCCAGTGTGCCCCATCTTCCCTATATAGTGGCTGTGCCACACGGCTGGCATCGGCCCGGGGCAGCGTTTATTGTTCTGTTTCTTTCTCCATCTTGTGCTTTTATGAAAAAACTGCATCACTGTGCACACAAGGGAGGAGGAGGGATGGCCTGTCCCTATTTGAGGTGTCCCCTTGCAAAGGGAACGGGGTGAGCAGGCGCCCGGGTGCCACCCTGCCACCCACAGCAGAGGGGATGCCCCCGGGGGCCCAAGGCTGGGCTGCCTGTAATGGTCCCAGAGCCTCACTGGCAACTGGGATCAGCTCGGTGCCAGGCGGGGAATCCCCCTTTGCCAGGGGAATCCCTACCTGGCCACTTCACAGTGTTTTTAAGGACAGCAAGGAGCCTTATCATGTTTCTGCATCTGCCCTAGATGCTTCACATTCCAGCAATGCTCCTCCGCAAATGTGCCAAACCCTACAGCATCTCCCTAAGGAGGACTCACCGCTTGCCACCCCAGGGGCTGGCAGTCTCTGGGCACGTGCCCAAGCCAAGGGGAAGAGAATGGCCCCGCTCCCAAGGATGTCCTCGCAGAGCCGACAGCAGGTGACACAGCCCTGCCCCTCGCCCAGGTCAGCGGGACCATGCGCCGTGGTGGCAGCGGGTTCCGCGCGTGCAGGGAGGCTGGACCACACACAGCCAAAGTTCAGGCAAACAGAAGGGATAGGAGAAATGGTTTCCGACCTGGTGGCGCTGAGGCCACTTTGGCCACCTTTGGGTTTCACCTTGAACTGTAGCCAGAGTGTGGGGTGCTGCCAGTGCCTGGTGCATCTGCAGCAACAAGCTTGGAGCAGGGCATGCCTCTTGGGGAGTGCTCTGCTCCCAGAAGAGTAAATAATTAATAAACACCTCTCACAGCATCCTCCAAAGCGCCGATATCTGTCAGTCCGGAGCCAGACTCCGTTGCTCCACCATCTCGTTGCCATGTGGAGGATCAGCATGCCTCATCTTCCATCTCTCTCCCTTCTATCTCCCATGTCTGTGCTGTTTCGGGGCTTCTTTCTCTTTAAGAGGAAACTCAGCGGAAGCCTAGCTATTCAATATTGTTTCATATTATTTGGTTGTGAAACAATTTAATTTGTTTATGACTCTAAAGGTCAGATTTGACTGTTGCCCAAATTTCTAAAGAATAAAGAATGAATCAGGCTGAAGGGGACTTTGTGGCATGATAAACTGGAGAAAGAGAAGGGGGCTAGTGAGAATATTTAACTGGAACAGCAAGGCAAACTTACCTTCAGCTCAGGTTTAAAAGCCTAGTCAATCATTACACATTTTTTATTATTTACCTGGGACAAAATCCCCCGGGAAAAGAAGTAGAAAAACTCACAGGCCACATTCTTTCAAATTTTTAGTAGCTTGCTCAGCATTTTTTTTTTTTTTGATGTATCTCAGGACAATTGGAATGATATGGATTACGTTGGTGCCTGGGTAGATGAGAAATAAAGTGGAAGCACATTGTGGTCGCAGCTCCAAGCAGGGGACGTTTTCAACAGTGAAGGGCCAGCCGGGGACTTTGAGAAGGAAGGTAATTCTCACACAGTCATCAGAAGACAAAGGTTGCATTTACACCTGGCCAGAAGGTTTAATCATCTACTATTTCCAAACATTGCAGGCTCACAATCTGTTGTGTCTGAGATCATAAAACATATCACAAACTGGAGACAAGAGACCTGGGGCTTGATTGACCAGAGCTTATCTTTTCTTTTTCTTCCTTCTTATTTTTCACTCAATTTTCTACCTTTTTCTTTAAAAAAAAAAAAAAATGCTTTGGAAAGGACTTGTTTTGATCAGCAAATTCTTACCCCAGTATGGTAGGAAACATGATGCAAAACGATTCTGAAAACCAGGGATTAGTGGGCAATTTTCGTTCCTCTTTGCCTCTCTGTGTCAAGAGCACTTGGGAGACAGATCACCTAGTTGCTAAAACCTCTGCTTGTACGGAAAAGAAATTGTGGGAAAGAGACCAAAAAGAGAGGAGTATTCAACAAGGAGCAGGTTGAGACCTCTCATACATTAGTTTTCCAGGTCCTACCACAAAAATAACTAACATTCAACCACCTGAAACACTGGGTGTAGCTGGCTTTCATCTTTTTTTTGGGGGGGAGGGTTAAATTACAGTAACATGGAAAGAGAATCTGGCTGTCATGGGAGGTTTTGGGGGCAATATTAACGACATATTTGAAGTTCTGGTCTGTAATTGGTTTCCTTTCTACCTGTGAGGTTGGTGAGGATGTTTATCGAGCAAGAGCAGGGACTTCCACGGCAAAGAGGGGTTTGAGGAATACTAGTTCTGCTTCCGTCTCCCCATTGCCTCTGCAGGGTCATCGCCCTTCACTGTCTGCCCATGTCCAGGCTGCGGAGAGGAGCCGGGATTTAAAGTGGGTGGTGTTTCCCACTGATATTCCTGATGGACTATAGGAGAAAAGGTGGAAGGGCCAAGCCCTCCCCCCGGCTCCAGTCTCTGTCTCACTGGAAAGGGTTATGCCTGCGTCAGGGAGGATCCCTGGAAGAGATGATGTTGCTTTGCACCTCGTTTGGGTGTTACAGTGCTGATTCATCAAAGCACTTAGCGCTGGGAGGAGGAACTGGCCCTATTGAGGTGAAGGTTTGCCCATGCTGACTTCAAGGGGGGCTGAATTTAACCCTTTCAACTGGGGTTTGAGACCCTGGTTGGACTTAAGCACGTGCTGTTTCTGGGTTGGGACCATCCTCTCTCTATTCGGAAGGAGAAATAGACTCGGTTTATTTGCAGTATATCATCATCTACCTGATGATGCCTCTGTCCGTTTTATGACCACCAGCCCTGTAACTTATCCCCCTCAAAAAAATGGAGCGGGAGCAATAAGAGCTTCCCCAGGATAAGCTCATTAATCAGTGCAGGCTGGAGGGCCATCTGCCCCTGGCACTGCCAGGTGCCCTCAGGGTGTCCCTCGCCCGGCTGGGGCTGCCCTCCACCTGATAACAAGAGTGGCATCTTTGATGTCGTCCAGGGCAGCAGTCACACAGAATTGCATAATCAAGGTCACTGGAAAATTACACAAAACTTTGCCCACGAGTATTGGAAAAAAAGTGAAGCACTTGCAAAAAAAACCCCAAACCACCCAAACTTCAGCCCATGCCACCAACATGCCACTCTCTCTGAATGGCACCTACAGTGCTGAGCTCTCCCCATATTGTATCCTGGAAATGTTGATGAAAAAATAATATCGACATAAAGACAATTAAAAGTTTTCTCTGGTAGCCATATGAAGTCAGCTCTGTGGTTTTTCCTCTCTCTCCTTCAGCTACAGTTTCAGTTAGATAACGATGATGTGCAAATATAAGAAGTAATAGTCTCATGCTTTGCATTGCCGAGTGCTGTCCTTCGGAGGATTATAAGTCTCAGCGTGGTGAGTTTGTTTTCGCATGTCCTTAGGAGCTATTAAGTCTTTCCAAGGCTACTTTACAGATACACAAAACGGCCAAGTTGAAAATTTGTAAATAAAAATAAAGAGAAGAAGACATTTCAGAATTTATCTTCAGAAAAAGAAATTTCTTGGAGAAATTTCTGTTATTCTCATGACGTTTTTCTGTGGTAATAAGTCTGACATTGAAAAATAGAGGGGTTTTGTTGTTTTTTTTCCCTTTTGGTTTATCACCTTGCCCTGCTCCCTTCTATTTTTTTTTTCCACTTCTGTTTGTGAGAAAAAGAAAGTCATGGAGATGGCATAAAGCTGAAGAACTTGTAGCATGAAAGAAACTAGGGCTAGAAAGTGAAGCAAGAAAAAAACCCTGAAAATGTGAAACTTTTTAATTTTTCTTAGACAAAGCTGAAAAAATACTCCTAACCCCTGAACACCTTGCTGGGTGGTGGGGAGTGTGTGCGTCCAGTCCTGTTTGCCCAGCTGGACTGGCACGGGTCACGTTTCCCAGCTGTCCCCGAGCGTTACTGTCCTCTGTCCATTCAGCGGGTACATCAGGACAGGGCTTTCTGCAGCACCCACATCTTTGTATCACTTCATTGTAGAGGATGCCCCATACATAGCTGGCTTTACACCACTAAAATCTACGTGCCACAGAGGCCCAGGCGGTATTATGCAAGGCCACTTTGAAAATCTTATGCCTTTGACTCTGAATTTATGTTTCTGAGTAGCCACTTTTGTAGCCGAGTCACTTCTGGGTAATTTGAGTGCTGTTTCTGTCATGTCAAAGCTCTTCTTCTTAAAGCCTCTCCCATCTCCCTGAGGATGGTTTGAAGGCTGTCAGTATTTCTGGTCACAAAAATATAGTGACAGAACTTTTTAGCTTCTTTTTCTGTAGACCCAAGTAGATGATTAGTTTGAAATATCACCTGCCATTCTGTTGCTTCATAACTTCTAGAGTTCAGGTGTGCTAGAAACAAAGCCATCTTTCCCCCCGTGGTGGAAGGAGCTCTCTCTTTTCATTCTTCACATCATATGTGGAATAGTGGTTTGCATCTGTCTTCTTACTTTAAAAGCTTAAAAATTTGATGTACCCTTTCTCCCATTTTTATTTGTGAGGAAGCTGTTAGTAAATATCCACAGTGCTTTCCTAGCCAGTAAGTCACATGATCTAAAAGATATATTGTCCCCCTTAATCACATCCATAAGCCAGATGACTTAATTATGGTATAGGAGTTGAGATGAGGGCACTATCCATCCTCTTGAGTTTGGTTTTGCTTTTTAAATTGACATATTGGGTATAAATCCTTATGTTCAGGGAGCTGAAATTAACAGGGTTCTACTGCTTATATAATCTCTGTTGGGCACTTAGTTGTATCTTAAGATTCTTTAGAATCATAGAATGGTTTGGGTTGGAAGGGACCTTAAAGATCATCCAGTTCCAACCCCCCTGCCATGGGCAGGGACACCTCCCACTAGACCAGGCTGCTCCAAGCCCCATCCAACCTGGCCTTGAACACTTCCAGGGATGGGGCATCCACAACTTCCCTGGGCAACCTGTTCCAGTGTCTCACCACCCTCACAGTAAAGAATTTCTTCCTGGTATCCAATCTAAATCTTCAGTTTCAAGCCATTACCCCTCATCCTGTCACTACATGCCCTTGTAAAAAGTCCCTCTCCAGCTTTCTTGTAGGCCCTCTTTAGGTACTGGAAGGCTGCTATAAAGTCTCCCTGGAGCCTTCTCTTCTCCAGACTGAACAACACCAACTCTCTCACACTGTCTTCATAGGAGAGGTGCCCAAGCCCTCTGATCATCTTCATGGCCCTCCTCTGGACTTGCTCCAACAGGTCCATGTCCTTATGTTGGGGGCCCCAGAGCTGGATGCAGTACTTCAGGTGAGGTCTCACCAGAGCAGAGCAGAGGGGCAGAATCCCCACTGTTGACCTGCTGGCCACGCTTCTTTTGATGCAGCCCAGGATACGGTTGGCCTTCTGGGACTGAAGTGCACATTGCTGGCTCATATTGAGCTTCTCATCAACCAACACCCCCTCAGGACTGCTCTCAATCCATTCTCCACCCAGCCTGTATTTATGCTTGGGATTGCCCCGACTCATGTGCAGTACCTTGCACTTGGCCTTGTTGAACTTCATGAGGTTCACACAGGCCCACGTCTCAAGCCCGTCAAGGTTCCAAGTTCCCAACCTGTCAAGGTTCAAATTTCTATTGTCTAATTTCATGCTACAGTAAAAAAAAAAGCTGCTCCATCCTGGAGAGCTGCAGCCTGGGCACTTTCCCATGGCTGGCAGGCATGCAGCCAATTATTCCACTTGGTGTCATCTACCAGTGCCTCTGCCATCAAAAAAAAAAGTCACTTTCCAGTTTATTAAGGGATAAAACATCCATTACGGCTGATGAATCATGTAGGTCAATCTCTCCTAGAACTGCTGGTTCCTCACTCAAGAATTTGATGGACATTAAACTTTTGGGGTGGAAAGCAGATTGGAACAAGCACATGGAGATCTTGTTCTCCCTTTATTATCAGAGTAAGAAAAACTGCAGCAGGCCCAAGGAAGCAGCTTGTTTAGCATTTTGTTTCCTGCGTGGGCTGTTACACGTGGTTCGACTCTTGAAGGCTTTCCTCTGCCCTCCGCGGTGTGGCAGAGGTGAGGGACTCATTGCAGGGCCTGCACCACACTGCAGCCATCCCACTGGCGAGCAATAATGATGACAAGCAAAGCTGCTGGGTGAAAAAAGGCCACCAGCACCCAAACTATTTGGGGAATCACCTCGTCCCCGTGGGAAGGGATGGTTTCAGTGGTGGGTAGCTGGGAGCTATGCAGAGGCACCTGAACCTCTGCGTGCCCCTTCTGGCTGGAGGGTGCCTTTTCGGTGGAAATCCGCAGGAATCTGGCTAAACCCGCTCTTGTTCCATTGGGGCAGCCGTGGGGCTGTGGACAGGGCAGGGGTCTGGAAAGCCAATAAATTCAGGAGCTCTGCTTGCTTGGCTGCCTTGTGCAGAGATGTAGCAGTACCAGCTGGGATGTAGCCCTCTCGCACATACCTCGAGCGTTTACTGTCACCCTCAGAACATTTCCTGGATCAGCAGAGTTGCTCTCCAGCTATAATTTTTGTTGAAATATCTTGCTTTAAACCTAGAGAGCACCAACAGAGGCCTCAAATCTGTAAATCAGCTGCACTTTGGAAAACAAATCATCATGGTGGAGTTTTGCCAAGCTAATTTTCTGTGCTCATTCATTATTTGTTTTCACTTTCTGACCTGATTTAAACAGACGGTGCTCTAACTGTACCAGTTGCATCCAAGATATGAGCCTGATTTACACTTTGAAAATGCGAACTGCTCCATGGCTGCATTTCCAGGACGAAGTGCTACGAAGAGGGCAGCAACCACAGACCCTGTAGACAAGGGCTTGCAGGTTGCCTCTGCTTATAAGCTTGAGCTGGTGAGGTATCATTATTGAAAAGAAAACCATGATCTTTCCACGTGCTACAGCGAAAGTGGTGTCTTCCAGGGAGAAAACAACAAGACAGCTCCAACTGTGATTTTCCAGCGGGAAATTAGAAGAAGATTAGAAGATACAGTGGAATAAGCATCTATGGAGGTAAATGACACCTGGAAAAAAGTATAACTGAGGAGAGGCAATGTGGCATTAACATCTACAGTCTGGGTAATGGCAAGGGTAGAGAGGCAGCATCCGTGTCCTGGGAGAGGAATGGGAAGAAACCAATGGAAAATTTGGTAGTTAATTAAGTGGCTGTGTAAAACCCAGCTCAACGAAACCGGGCCTTCACCCAGGATGTCTGCAAGGGGCAGTGTGAGGTGGTGCGATTTCACCAGCACTGAAACAGCATCAGGGAGGACAGCAATGGTTTTTAGTTTTTATTATTGGGTTCAGGGATTTCTTTGGTTCTGAGGTTTCCAATGGTAAAGTGAGACGGATCTGGTAAAAAGATTACTTGATTCAAACACTTATCCTGCACACTAATAAATGTTATTAACCTTAATTATGTATTTATTGGAAGTCAACCTGTTAGAAAAAAGTTTTCTCCCTTTTTCAGCCCTCTCAACACTTTTCTTCCACCGTGACTGGGTGAGACCAGAATGTTTTAATTGCCAGAGCAGGCCAAAGCACCACCTAAAGTAATTTTGTTCTGGTTAGAAGCAAGGCAATACGAAAGTGGAATTGCTGTCATGCAGTGCAGTTTCCAACCTGTGTTTGCAATTCCTGTAAGTCTGTGTAATGAGGCAAGCTTTGAGATGAACGCCACAACCTCCTTTTTTGCTCATGTGAAAACCTTTCAGGGTTGCTGAAGATTACTACAATAATCCTATATTTGCCTGTTAAAAATACCTATAATTTCTAAGAACACACAATTATTTACATCTATCACAAAGCTTTAAAAAAACAAAGAGCTTTTCTTCAAAGGGAAAATAGGCTTCCTTATTATTATTGCAGCGTCCTTATTTCCCCGTCTTGGTGTACAAACAATATCACTACACAGGGAATAATCTTGTGTGCAGAAATACGAAATCCAGGACTGATATATGTGCATGGCTGAAAAAAGAAGCTGGGCATGTAAAATTCTCCAATTTCACATTTGTGCTGGCATAGGATTAAGGAGATTTAAAATAGATGAACAGGTTCACATAAGAACAATTGTTATAACTTCCATCAGAACGGTGTCATTGATACCCTCTTTAAAATGGTTGATGTTGCCAGAAGCAGAATGAAGAAGCCTTTGTGCAAATTCACATTGAGTCACCTGTGCTAAGACTGCGTAGGTCTGCACAAAATGCTTGGAAGAGCAGCTGCTGGAGTTGATGGGACTTCGTTTATTCCAACTTTTGTGAAATTTCAGGTACATTTCTCCAATGGTAAATAACAAGACTGGATCCCCTTGAGAAGCCCTTTTATGTAGATAGTAGTTAGTAATGGTAATCACCCCACTTGGTAATCCTGGTAATCACGTTGTCCCAGCTCGGGTATTCCTACTGGTACTGCAATTCACTGCAGCATAGTCAGAAGCATGTGTCCCATCATCTCTTTTCTATGGAGATGATCACAGTCCCTCATTCTAGGTATGTCCTTCCTTCAGGTGGATCCCTTGGGAGATTGTTATCTGCATGTCAATGCCTGCTTCCCCCTTGAAGCTGTAGTCATATTAAGCAACGTCTTCCTAGCATCTTCCTTGCTTTTAGTGTTTCCAAGAAGTCATCCTGGTGAGATATCCAGGAACCAAATGTGGTAGCAGGGGCGTTGCGAGTTCCCCAATAAGATGACCCAATAAGTAAAAACTGCATTTTACAAGAGTACAAGGACACCAGGACAGGCAGGACAGATGGCTGAACCTGCAGAACGAGTTTCAGCCATAAATGCTCTGAGCACCCTAAACGTTCAGTGGCTTTTTTTTTTTTTTTTGAAAGCTGAAATATATTTGGGAAGTACTTGTTCAAACTACAGACTGAGTCAAATATTAACAAGTGGAAACCGGGGGGGTGTGGGGGGGAAGGGCTCAAGCATGTGTGGGTTCTTGCTGTATTTGCCTAACTATAATCACTGGGGCCACACTTGCGACAGGCTAAAACTTTGCTGTGAATAGAAAGTATACCATAAGGGTTCTCAAATATGAAAGTGGGGCTGGAACAAAGAGCAGGCACCAGACAGACTTCCCTTGTTAACGATTACCGGCCTGTCAGTCTGGTGCCAGCAGTCTCAGAAATCCCGTCGGGAGCAGGCAGCAGTATCTCACCCAACGCGACCAAGCTGCTTTGAAACCCTGCCCACAGCCTCGCCGTATTCCTCGCTACCACCTCGTCGCGGGGGAATGAACTTTATCTCTCCGCTTTTAAGAGTGTTTGCTTTAAAGATGATTTACCACACTTGACAATTACCGAATTTCCTAAATTCAGCCTGAGGTATTGTTGTTGTTATGTATCTTGTGCCGTGCAAAGCAGTGCCTCGGCCGCCGAGCCGTAAAGCTCTCAGCGTGCAGAAGGTTGCTCTCGACACACGCTGAAGCTCCTCAGATGCTGCTTCCCTCTGCAGTCCAGTGGCTTGGGGTGTCGGCAGGGACACGAAACCTTCTGACTGAATGAAGGAAGAAAACAAAACTGCCACCCAGTCTTGCAGGAACATCAGCCCACCATTGAGTTAGGACTCATCTCACCGTCTTTGTCTGAAGGACATGAGCTGCAGAGCCGGTGTGGCAGGGACAAACACACAGCTGAAAATGCTCCAGAAAAGGTTTTCAGGCTTTATTTCATTTCTCTTTTTTTAATCCATATTTTGGTCCTGTTAATCAACGGGATAACATCTCCAAAGCAACACATCCACATCAGTAATGAATGTGATCCTTTTTGGTGCTAATGTGATTTTCTTTAATTATGTTATTGCTGACTCAAGCGCTACAGGAATGCTCTTCCTCCACTTGAATGTGAGGCAATACAAAGAGTTATTGTTTCACTTATATTTTGTTGGGAAAACTACCAAAACCTTTATATTAGAACATTTGACAACAGTGTCAACAACATTTCCCTGTACTGCTGCTTAATATATTTTTATTATTTGTTTTCCATATGTTGGTTCTTTTAATCTGTTCTTATTAAAGTCTTCCATGTTTCAGTAATATTGTCATTGTGTTTCTTTTGAAGGAGGCAAGTGTGTGTACTGAAAGATTAGATTATCCTGTTTGAAAAAAAAAAGAGAAAAGGGAAAAACGTCTTCAAAATTAAGTACATCAAAAGTAAAAGTAGGTGACAAATGTTAATATTTGCAAAGTGCTTCTGCTTTGATCCTGCATTTCTATTTTTTTAAGAGCTTGACAAATGTGTCCTGTGGTTTGGCTTCAAACCTCTTTGCCTAGTGCTTTATTTGACCCACAATCCATTTGATCTTCCACTTGTTTTTCCTTCTGTCCAGGAGGCCTCTGGACTCGATAAAAGACTAGTTCTTATCTTCCACTTGCTGCTGTTCAGAGGCATCATTTTTTATTTTTGGTTGGATTAGGTTATTGTGTCTGTTTGCTTAGGCAATTTCTAAAGAGATATTCATTTCGCTGTTATTGTTTGGGATGGTTCCCCTCCCATTTCCATGCTAGTAACAGCCATATCAGATCGGGATCTGTATCGGTCAATTGATTCCGGCACTAGATGTGAGGAAGATGCGGATGCTGGAGTGGCTGGCTTGGATGGCAGGCTGCCACTTTGTTTCTGCCATACGATTTCCAGGCATGTTGCATTCAATACCTGAGCTTACTATTTTTTAACATATCTGACACTTGCAGGGGCTCTGGGAAGGACTCCCCCAAGTATAAGGATCCTATTAATTGTCTTTGTTTTTTCCAAAGCTATTGAGCACTGATCCAGGTTGTCTCACCTGCAACCCAGTAGTTACAACCGGAGACTGTCAGCTGGCCATGTCTGGCTAAAATGCACGTGGTTTTACAGCCCCCAAAATACCCACCTTAGTCTGCCCCCTCTGATCCCAACCCCAGTATTGTCCATCATGTCTCTGATCTCCTGCCTTCACTACACTGCTTGCTCGATCCCAATATTGCCCAGCTTAGTAGGAGCCATCCCACTGCCCGACAGTCTGGGCAACCTGGAAGCTGCTTCTACAAATACTCATGTTGGCCAGAGAAGCCGACATTAGACTTAGTGGCCTGTTTTATAGCATCAGCTCCCCCTTTCCTCCCAGGAAACCATAAGCCACAACTGAGGGAACCAGGGCGGGGTTTAAGCTGCCATTTCAGCCAAGCAGGCCAGGAGGTGCAGCGTCCTCCATCCATCCCCCCTGCTAACCGCTCCTCCAGCTCCAGGCACCGGGGCACCTCTCTGCAGCCAGCCCTCGGCAGCCTCCTACTGTCTTTAAAGAAATGGAGAATAAACCATACACTGATGTTGAGGCATGCGCACTTATGTGTCAGTCTGGGAAGTGTCCCCCTCAATTAAATGTGCCCCCACAATTGGGTTGCCCCAGGACTTTGGGTGATGACATCAAGTTGGTGTTATTTATGCTGCTACCAGGTTTGAGGACAGTACATCTGCCAGGCCTCCCCTGTGCTCCGCATTCATGGTCTGGTGACACGTTCAGGGTACCATTTGCATTGCAGATGTGGGGCTTCTCTGCCTTGCACTCAACTTCTGTCCCCAGGAAAAGGCAGTGACACAGTGAGATTAATTCCACTGCTGTTGCAAGAGGTGTGTATGTTTTCAATAAGGGTGAATGTGAGGAAAGAAAGGGAGCTCACTTTTAGGAGCAACACTTACAGTGCCTTGCTTAACTGGAGTCATTACTCAGAATGTTACAGTAAGACGCCCTTTGCGGCTATATTTCTTGTCTTTAATGGGAGTATGACACCTGCCAGCTCTCCAACTGTTTCTCTCTCCTGCAGAACACATGCCATTGTGTGAGCGAAGAAGAGAAGGTATGCAGCAAAGCAGACCTGGGTTCAGATTTTCATAGGTACAATAGCCTATCAATTAAAAAAAAAAATTTAAAAAAACCCTAAAAAATTCTGAGAATGAGGAAAACTGTGATGATGGCACTCAGAGATGCAGAGAGTGCATAGCTAGGTAAACACTTCATCACCGTAGTGGCCTCCTCTGTGTTTGTCTATCCCTTTCCATTCACTCATTTTTAATGCAGAGCTATTTCCTTTTGCTCTTACAAGTATACGAATCCTTCTTCTGGCAGCTCTGTGTCTTCTAATACTTTACCCATAATAAGGCATTCTGCCTTTCATGAGGTGGCAGAATGCTTTTCCTCTGGTGAGAACTATTTTGTTGTTTTGTTGTTTGGTGTTTTGTTTTGTTTTGTTTTGTTTTGTTTTGTTTTTAAAAGGCACAAGGATTTTGCACCTTTCTTATTTCAAGGAATATCTGCAGCCAGATCAGCTATTACTTTCCAAAACTGTTTTCACAGGCATTTCCTGAAGACAGACTATCAGATAAAATGCTGACTTTAGCCTTTTCTTTATCCTCTGCGTAGGGTACTATTTTATTGCTCATGTTTGTTTTTGCAGTTTCTTTTTCTGGGTTTTACTGAAGGCGCTTTTGCCAGTGAATCAGGAGATTCAGTGCCAGTGGTGTGTCAAAGAGGCTGTGCATGTCTCTGCTGGATAAATCCCTGAGCTTGCTTTATGATTTATGGCCAAACTAAGTTAAACAATTAATCATAATTAAGGAATGAATAAGATTATTAAAAAAAAAGGGGCTGTATTTGCAAGGATTCCTCTGCTTGGGGGATGCTTCTGATGGACAAAGGCTGCTGTCATGTCTCTTATTCCACCTCTCAAGTCTGCAGGAGTCCAACTGGAGAGTAGAAATAACTGATGTTTGGCACTGTGGTCCTCTCCACTGGCTTGCCAGCCTCAGAACGCCAGAAATATTGTCAATCTACCTCTGAACAGGTCCAGTCAATTGTTAACTATTCAGGTGCTTCTGAGGCTGGAAGTCTGCAGCTTTTCAACAATGGTTAGCAGTAACTGAACATAAAAACATGTAGTTACTCCTTAAGTCCAGTGCTTCTTTGTGGGGAAAAAAAAAAACCAAACCAAAGCAATGAAACCCATGCAAAATGGAAGATATAGACTAATATCTAATAATACTAACTGTTTTAATAAAAATATAGTTTCTCCCCTCCCCTGTAGCCTCCTCTTATGCCCTCTCCCCGCACTGTTATCTGGATATACAAATTTCCTCACATTTCCTGGAGTGACTCAGAGAAGACCAGGCATAATATTCATGCTGGACACTGGTGTGCTCAGCAGTAATTTCTTGATTTGCATGAAGGTGGAATATGTCATTGCTAAAGGGAAGGGTGTATATGGGGTGGAGTCGGGAGTCGCAAAAAGCAACCTCTCCAAGGAGCTCACCTTTTCCTTGGATGAATGACCCAACACATTGTCTTTCTGAACTTCAAGCACACGGGAAACTTGTCATGTAGGAGATGGGAAATTCTGAACCACATCTAAGCAGCTGGGACTCAGAGGAGAGGATTCGTCCCACTTAACTGAGAGTTAGGTATTTAATTTCGCCTAACTGCCCAGGGTAATTGATGGACAGAGAGATTTAATGGAAGGGAGTGAATTAATCTAGTTTAGTCTGGACACTTACGCTAAGATGAAACAGGTCACCTTTCAGGGATACCTGTTTTCCCATAAAAAAGACAGTTAACTTGCCTAGATATGTAACTTTTGCATGGCCAAGAACCCAACCTCCAAATATTTCACATTTCTCACAGATTGCATGGCTTTAATAGATCATTTGTTCCTTAAACTGTTCTCAGTCTCTGGATGTCACAGGAGGGAGAGTGCAGAAGGCTTATGCACGTACAGTGGGTACGACTGTGCATGTGTGAGCTCTTCCACAGGGGGCAGAAATGGAGAGTAAGGAATGCAGAGAGAAGAGGAAGATCCAGCAGATCTCTGAAGAGCACTCCAGAGCGCTTGTGCTGTGCGTGCCTGCACTACTGCTGCTACTCAGCACTGGCGTTTTGTCATCTCCTCTGGCTCTTTGACCTGCTGCAACCAAACTGGCATCCCAAGAGTTCAAATTCTGTGTTATCTGCTCTGTGTCTATTGCAGTCAGGCCCTGATCCTTGTCCTGGTTTCCAAGGTCTGGTTATAATGTTGGTTGTGTAGGTAAGCTGTTTAAGTGCATGCATTGATTGACCACCTCCATGGACTAGGACAAACTATTTGCTGTCTGAGATGCATTTCTGTACCTCTGTGTGGTTATTTTCCTCCTCTGGGTCTCCTATTTCAGCCCCAGCGTGATCCTGCTCGGATCATGACTCAGAGCAAGCCTGACCCAGGAGAGGGAACGCCAACCTTGGCCATCACAGGAGACCCCCCCTGAGACTGCGTTCATGCATGCTGTCTCTTCTCGACACCGTGCAACGTGGGGAAAGTCTGTCTCTCACTTTTGCATTTGTGGAAGTGCGAGTGGCTTTTTGCCTTGGCACAAGGAGAGCCAAGAAGCTTCCAGGGAGGATGGAGTAGCAGGAAGAAAAGTACACGCAGCAGTTTGCAGAATGGAAACTTTTATAAGTTGGGGTGGTTCTATGTTGTTATAACACCTGCCAAGGGTAGGAAATAATACCTTGACCCTTCCCTAGTGCTGCTCAGACAGGTGCTGATGGATGTGACTTACACAGGGATAAGGGGGAGGCAGGAGGAGGGGCTCGTTCTTTCCAGAGAAATAAGTACGGTAAAAGGTGCAGGTGTAGCAGATCTGGAAATGCTGGGCAAGAGCAATGAAGGATAAGCATGTTAATGACAGAAAGCACATTAAGAGGAGGCAAATGAATATAGCTTAAAAAGAAGTAAGCAAGCAGAGTTTATCTATAAGCCCAAACTTGAACCAACCTGAGACTGAAGCTTGAAGTTTGAATGAGCACAGTTGTCTTGTATGAACTGAATTTCCATTTTAAGGAACGTCTGTCATTGCTGGGTCTGATCAGAATCGGCTTGCGAGGTGTAGCACCGTGAAGTGTTCAGGCAAGATTTGTAGCCTGCCTTGAAAAGGGAAATGCTGAAAATCACATGAGAACTTGTGGTGGATTGTTAGCCACATTTTGGAGGCACAAGAGATTTGGTCTTGATCCAGCAAAACAAGTAGCCGTGTCTGACTTTTAAGTGTGTGAGTGGCTTCTTTATTTTTAGAATCATAGAATGATAGAATCTTCATGGTTGGAAAGGACCTTTGAGATCATCGAGTCCAACCATATACACACACAAAAAAAAAAAGCAAAAAACCCCCAAACTCTCTACAATCTCTGTCACTAGAGCATGCCCTGAAGTGCCACATCTAGACGTTTCTTAAATACCTCTAGGGATGGTGACTTAACCACCTCCCTGGGCAGGCTGTTCCAGTGCCTGACCACTCTTTCAGTAAAGTAATTCTTCCTAATATCTAATCTAAACCTCCCCTGCCGCAACTTCAGACCACTTCCTCTGGTCCTGTCATTATTCACCTGGGAGAAGAGGCCAACACCCACCTCTCTACAACATCCTTTCAGGTAGTTGCAGAGGGTAGTGAGGTCTCCCCTCAGCCTCCTCTTCTCCAAACTAAACATGCCCAGTTCCCTCATAGGGCTTGGTCTCCAGACCCCTCACCGGCTTGGTAGCTCTCCTCTGGACACATTCCAGCACTTCAATGTCCCTTTTGTAGGACTATGTAAAGGCTCAGTGTTACAGCAAGTATTATACAGGTAGAGAGGTACCCCACAAAATCCTCTCCTCACATGACCTTATTATGTGCCCGGGTTTTTGTGAAACATCCAAACCAAGGTGAATGCCACCATCTTGTGAAGTTTGCTATCACTGCAAGCTGCCTCCTTTTTTTTTCACGATAAGATGCCACTAATGTGAATTATGCAAATAAAACTAGTCATTTTAGTTTAACATTGATCTCTCGTGAATAACTTGCTGTTGCCTTCAAACAATTAGTTGGTAACTAGCAGAGCTATCTGAACCTTATGCATTATTTGAGGCATTTATGTATTAATAATAGTCACTGACTGACCAAAGCAAATATTAAAAGGTATGGGGAAAGAGATAATCTTCTGCCTGTCCCTTCTGCTATTAAGTTTATCATTCCACTTGACGCCGAAGATAGCAGACTTGCTTTCTGTTTTTCTCCCCTGCAGATGACCAATGTAAGTGGTGCCCATCACCAGCACGGCCACCTTTTATGATCTTGCCCTTCGTGAAATCTGCCAAAGTGGTGACAGCATACAGGGCAAGAAATCTGCTCTTGTGCCTGCAGAGCGATGCTGTGGGATGTTGGGCTCCCCTGAGCCCTGGTCTTTCTTGTAGCTCCATCATCTTCACTTTTCTGCCTCCTGTCACATTTGGAGCTGAGCAGCTGAGATTACCTTCCTTTCCCCGAGTCCAAGTTATATCGCTTTCCCCTTCCAGTTGACTTTGCCTCCTCAGAACGGGCAACCCAGTTCTGCCAAAGAGCAAGTGAAGGTCCTGGGCAATCTGGGCTTTTATTCAAGGCTCCCAGAACTCCATCAGGAAAACAATCATAGTGGCCTTTAATTTGATCATTAGTGTGGTCGTAGCCACCAGAATTTGCCATAGCTCTTTCTGCTTTGTGCATGAGAGCTCTGGGAGTTTGGTATTCTGCCTTCCTTGGCTCTCCAATGGTCTTAAATGACAGAATAACATTTCAAGAAAAAACGGCGAGTTTCTTTTTTTCCCAGCATAAATGATCTTCCATTAAATATACCTGAAAAATTGCAGGAGGTCCCCTCTTTTTTAACCCATCACACCCTATAGACCCAGTGTTTTTCTTCTGAGAGCAACTGAGGAGGTTTTCTTTCTGCTTTGCTTCTCCCTTGCCTTCCCCCACATCCCCCCTTTTCCCTCTTGTATTATTACCTTAAACAATGCCTTTTTGGAAAGCGTACTCTTTCTAGAGGTGCTTTGTTAAAAAGCAAAACAAAAACACAAACCCAACATTGAATAACAAACTTCCCTCAAATCCCCACAGAAACAAATAAAATGACTTTGAAATAGGAAAGCACTGGCACACAGTGCCGCTGAGCCCAGATGTTACAACTCAGGCAAACCGCAGTTGCCCTCCAGTTGCTCTGCTGACTTATTTTTTACCTTCCATTTGATGCTCTTCCATTGAGCCCCAAGGTTTCCAGGCTGAAGTACCAACATCCACAAAGATCAGCTAATTGGCAACGAGAGACCAGAGTGTGTACAGAAGTCATATTCCCTCTGCTTTCTCCCTCTGTCTCTTGGTATCCAAGAGGTGCTAAATTGGGCCAGGGCTCCCAAGAAAGGTGGCTACAGGATAAAGGCGTACTAGAGACTATATGCTCAGAAGCGCATAGACAGAGGGAAGCTGGGAAAAAAACCACTGAACCAGAGAAAGCAGCTAGAAATGTACTAGGATTAGGTTTTTTCCCAAAGGCTGAGGTTTTTTCCCTGGGAGCTGCTGTTCCTTCTCCCTCAGCCCTCATGAGCTTTCTGGGAAGAAGAAAAGTAGGTGCCCCATCTGCACAGTGCCACATGCCCTTAGCTAACCATCAAACCTTTTGCAAGCAGAGGGTAGCTGAGCAATCTGTTTTCAGGCAGAACCCTGAAAATCCCGCTTTCTCTGCAGCTTGACTCACAGCTAATTATTTTATGGTGGGCACCAGCAAAATAACCACGCTGTGGGAAGGCACGCTCTTTGTACTACTTAGTGGTCATGAAGGACAGACAGATGGGGGTCAAGGGAAAAAGCATGTCTAGTCCTTTCTCTTTTCTTTTGAAAACCACAAATGACTCTTAATGTTACAACCTCACCATGTATTTGGAGACTATGTTTATAATCTTACCTTTGGAAGGACCTTAGGCTTAGCGGATTTATTATATCATTGTTTCTAGAGGAATTTCTGTATTTTAAACTACCCTCTGGGCCCAGGGCTATATAAAATGCTCAAACACTTTCATTGTGTTCTGGTGATTATGAGTATGTATTAATATTTTTAATGTCCTGCCACATCTGTGGTGTTGATATCACAGCACCGTTTTCTCCTGACAGGTACTCCTGGGTAAAGTAGCTCACGTGAGGATCATGCAGGACATGCAATTTGTGTGCAGGCGATTGTATATGACCTTCTCTGCATTGTCCTACCAATGACCCCTTCTGTAATCAGGCAGAAATCATGCTCCTGAAGAGTGGGAGGTATTACTGCTTCCATGCTGGCCTGTTCCTGGGCCCCCGCTGCACAGACATTGCCAACAGTAACAAATTGCTCTGAGTTATGTGCAGCGGTTTAGTGATGTGGACTAGTTATTTATTAGAGAGGGAGCTAAGACACCAGTAAAGGGCGAAAGTGGGAAGAAAAGAAAAATCCCAAATCAAATGAAATGAAGCTGCCTCATCTAGCAGGCTTCTCACAAAACTGATCTCCTGTTTCTTGCTTCTGGATCACACCTTATTTTTCTAATGGGGGACCACATGCAGAGTTTTGAAAGTAAACCCCTCACAAATAAAGAAATGTCCCCAGGGGCTGTGGATAAAGATGACAGGGTTAGACTAAACTGCATTTCCAGAGGTGGCAAATCAGTGTTTTATTTTTCCTTTAGTCATAGTTTCCTAGGTGTAAACCTGGCTTTGATATTGATTGCCTCACTCAGAGGCACCTTTCAATTTGAAGAAGTGTGATAAAAATAAGGGACCTCCTCCCATGCACTTGAAAGGAGAAGGCAGCTCCAGAAGAGCGAGGGCCTTGTCTGTTAAAAGCCAGGTCAATGGAGGCAACTGGAATATCGTTGATTGCTATAAGCAGAAAGCCAGGCCCTGTGTTTGTTTTGCCTTGAAAAAGAAATTTCTAAGTTTAATACCATGGGTCTATAATGTGGAGGCTTCAAAAATGGGAGAAGAGCTGTGTATGGTGACCCTTTAATTCTTGTATCCATTTGCAAAAAGCGATGCCATTAGATTACTGGCCTGCAAAGACAACTAAGTTTCACCCTCATTGATTCAACTCAGTTTGCCCAGAATAGGTTTCTTGCATTGTTTCTTTCTTTCTTTCCTTCCATTGCTTAGCAGTCACCCACGTTACTGCTCAGTACATTTGCCTGATGCAGAGGCCTGAAGGGCTGGAGATGCTCTGGAGAGGAAACTGCTGGCTCCTGAGGAGCAAAAGGCTTCATGAGGTCAGAATGAGATGTAGCAGCAGCGTGACCCAGACTTGTAAAGATCTGGAGCAGAAGAGTGGGTGGGAAGAGGTGTTGATGCCAACTCCAGAGCGGAAGAAGTCTATGCTGAATAAGTGCCTCTGTCTTTCCTGGGCCCCTGCCTGGGCACCAGAGCAGCTTGATTCGCTTGTGTGATGCACCGAAGAAGTCAAATGTGTTTTCCAGTGGGATCAGCAACTGTGGCGCATGTCCCTGGGAACAGGGACCCAAGGAGCTGGTGCTGAGCTCTTTGCTTAAGTCATCCTTCCAAAATCCAGTAGAACATTGGGAAAGTGGCTTCCCTCAGGCTTTCTGCACATAGAGAGAGCACCAAAGTAGACAGTCACGTTTTCAAATGGATGTTTCTGCTGGGAAAAAAGATACTACCAACCTTAATAGTGGCTAAAAGATGCTATTTGTATCTACCTAACCACTGTGGGGATTGTGTTCCCAGGACCAAAGTTTACGATAAAGAAGGAGATTGGCTTGATTCAGGTCAAATCATCTCCTCTCCAAAAAAAGCACTGTGCGAAGACCCTGGGCATCAGTGAAGCTTCCAATTAACAGCTTTGATGGGTCTGAGGGCTAGTTCCACAGGGACTTGCTGCTGAGGCAGAACAAAACTATACATTGTTCACCTGTTTGCCGCCTGTATGCAAGGCAGGGGCTGTGCATGTCTACCACAGGGACAACCACTAGCAGATCACTTACTTTTGAAATTGTTAATTCAGTTAAAAAACAAAACAAAACAAAACAACAAAGTTTTGGTTTGTTTTTTTTTTTATTATTAATTGCTTTTTTAATGATAAAATTTTAAAATACTGGATTATCTTTTTCTTTCCCCCATTCTCTTTTCTTTTGCCCCCATTATCTCTTTTGCTGGATAGTGCAATAAGTGAACTCTTTCAATTTGCTTCTTTTTGCCTCTCCATGATGTTTCAACACTTCCTCAGCTTTGGAGGTGCACTGACCAGTTAAAACAAAAATAGATGGATCTTGGTTATGTTTCACTCCCTGTAAAAGCCCAGGGAAGAGGGAAGAAAACTTTCCCAAGTGTTTCACAAGTACATCTCCCAAAAACAGTTGAAAAGAATATCTGATGAGACCTGAAAACTGGAAATAACATTGAAAGTCCAGTTCACCCCTGAAATGGCACTTCTGCTGTTTGGCCACCATGAGCAGCAATGCATAGGATGCTTCTCACCACCTTGTGAGCATATAGTGAAAATTTATGGGAAGACGCAGCATTTCCCGTCCAACTTAACGGACTTTAACACGTTTTTATAGATGTCAATAACACTGTGTCTAGATCCACCCAAAACACCAAAGCCAAATCAGTTTTGGGATGGAATAGAGGAATTTCATTTTTCTTCACTTTCACTGCTGGGATAGACAGCCTTCCTCCCTTATGAGGTAATTTAATTTTCACATTATGCTTTATGGGATATCCTTTATTTACCTAATGCTTTCCTGTCGAGTCTTTTCAGACTATGAATCTTGTATATTTTATATACACAAAGGTGACTTTTCCTTCCTTTAATGACCGTGGCTTATCAGTGCAGGCAACCGATACTGGACTCATAAATATGTCACTCTTGCGTTTGCGGCAGCCCCTTCTGCTTCGTAAGACTGTTCCTTGCTGCTCGCTCCTCCCTTTCGCTCGCTGCATCTCCGTAGTCCGCTCGTCCCCTTGATGCTGCTGAACTCACTATTGGCTGGTATAAATAAATCACTGATTTAAGCTATAGGTGAAAATCATTGTGAAAGGAGCATGCAGAGGAATGTAATACAAGGTCGGTGGAGCCAGCGCCTTCCGACTCCAATTAAATATTTCCTGTAAGCCGGTGCCAATTGTGCATCTTGTAAGAACATTTGAAAGCGGGAGCTTGAACTCTAAGGGACCCTCTCGCCTCGAAACCTGTTTCCTGTTTAACAAGATTTAACAAGTACAACCAAACATGCGCCATCAGCAACAAAAGTCATTGTAAACGGCTCCAATGTGCAAAGGTGCTGGGTTTCCTTTCGGCCCCGAACGCCTACTGACCCTGTCAGGCCATCACAGGGCGGCTGTGGTGGGATGGCACAGTGCCCTGATGCCAGAGGACTCATGTAGGCTCAGCCGTTTTTCTGAGAGAGGTGGAAGGAAAGAGGGAAAAGGCAATCCTTTCCAAAGGGATCAAAGCTTCTAGGGTGAAAGCTTCAAGGCTTGGTCTTACTTTCCCAGGAGTTTTCTACAGAGGATGTGATAACATCTACTCTGTGCTGCCTGCCTCTTCAGCCTGAAACACAGCCTTGATGCTTACGAGATACCTTGAAGACATCACTGTGGTGCCTGGGACAGGCTGTAGGCCAGGCCAAACTCCTTGCCCAGCCAGAAAAGAGGCCCAAAGCAGAGATCGGCCACTACCAGCCTTTGGATGTGCAATCAGATATGGGGAGACTGGTCATGAGATCCCCAAAGTTTAGGGAATCCACAGGATGGCCGCTTCTGGCTGCAAATGCAATGGGGACAGTGAAAACATCTCAGTGTGGCCAGGCACTGAGAACACAGTGCTGCTTCCTAGAGGGCTGTACAGTGGTAGGAGACATCCATACATGTCTATATATACACTCACACGTAAAATACACATGCATAAAAAAAAAAGTGTGTGCATATATATACCTATATATATATATATACACATCTAACTGGTACCAATTTCTGAGCCCTATGCATATAACTCATACTGGAAGCTCTTGTGGCTCATTCCCTGTACCTCTCCCTAATTCAAAAGTCCTGGGACTTGAGATGAATCCTTCAGGTGCTCCTAAGGTAGCAACAATAACAATGACTGGAGGAACAATCCCATCAGTTTACTGCAAACCTTAGTGGTATTTGTACACCAAAAAATACACATCTGACCAAAGTTTCCAAGTGCATAGCCCATGTCTTGCCACTCTTCTGCAATTAGCTATTCCTCCTGCCTGTACCATCCCTACAGTAGACAACAACCAGGTAAGGGCCTGTGAGAAAAGGGAGAACATGGGTGGAAAAGAGCAAAAGAAACGCTGTAAAGTCAACTTTAGCGAGATGGAGACAGCTCTGTTCTCAATACTGCTCACACACAGCTAAAGAGATTTCAGCCACAGACATTAAAACAAGAATAATTCTCTTTAAGGAGGTCACGAACTTGATATGTAAGATATATTAAAACAGATTTTTTCACTGTCAAGGAGGAGAAGAAACTTGGGAATTTGATACGGGCTCCTCAGCTACATGCTAAATTGGCTCTCCTTTATTTGAAATCCATCATTATGGGATATAGTTCAAGTTCGGGGAGGATAGCACTTTTCTGAGACAAGTCTCCTTGGCTTTTTCCTTGACTCCCTGGGCCATACTCAGCTGGGGGCCAAATCCGCCTCTCCGCCTGCTGCAATGCGAGTTCTGTGCCTCAAAGAAAGTCTCCTTGATGTCCTCGTCACCTGAAGCGGAGATGTGCTGGCGTCCCTGCCTTGTGCTGAGGAGCAGACGCCCCGTCAGGGCCTCTGGGATGGTCTTCCTTCCTCCACAAGCTGCCCATGACTCTTCCTCACCATGGCTCGGGCCAGTTTGTCTCTTCCCATATGCTGCATCCCAAGCTCAGCCTCTCTGGTACTGCCTGGGACCTGGCAGCCTTCTCAAAACCGGACGCATGCACCAGGAGTGAGCAAGAGCAAAGCTCAAACAAGAGTGTTCAAACAGCCGTCCCAGTCTTTATGCGAGCAGGCGCCCGAGGACCTATTCATAGCCCCCACACACGGCCAGTTGTGACAAGATGGCCGCCAGCTGCCAGGCTGCAGCAGGTTATTTATGTTGCCCTGTGTGTGCGGGCGGTGAGAGATCAGAGAGGCAGCTTCCCCGCAAGGGACGCGGCTGTGATCTGCGTCCGCGTTTGCTTAGCAGGTTTTACTGACCGAGGCTTTGCTGACAACATCTGCCCTGTGCTGCAGCATGAGGAAAGCATCTGAGGATGTTTCTGGACCTGTCTGCTGGGGAACACCAGGCTGTGCCACCCTGCCCTGGCCTAGCAGGAAAGAAGCCTGTTGGGCCACGTTTGCTCCACAACGCCCCTTCCTTCCTGGAAAGCTGAGAAGTGGGCAAGTCTGGCCCGTGTAAGCCAATGATTCAGTCTGGGGTAGAGCTGGGGTTTGGCTGAGGTGGGAAGTGCTCCCAGTTTCTCTGATCTAGATGTAGCATCACTTGTTGACACAAAAAAAAGGGGGTGTAAAGCTACTTTGGTGCCTATGTGCTGAAGACAGGCTGAGAGAGTTGGGGTTGTTCAGTCTGGAGAAGAGAAGGCTCCGGGGAGACCTTATAGCATCCTTCCAGTACCTGAAGGGGGCCTACAGGAAAGCTGGAGAGGGACTTTTTACAAGGGCATGTAGTGATAGGATGAGGGTTAATGGCTTCAAGCTGGAAGAGGGTAGATTTAAATTAGACATCAGGAAGAAATTTTTCACTGTGAGGGTGGTGAGGCACTGGAACAGGTTGCCCAGGGAAGTTGTGGATGCCCCATCCCTGGAAGTGTTCAAGGCCAGGCTGGATGGGGCTTTGAGCAGCCTGGTCTAGTGGGAAGTGTCCCTGCCCATGGCAGGGGGGTTGGAACTGGATGATTTTTAAGGTCCCATCCAACCCAAACCATTCTATGATTCTGTGATTCATCATCCTAAACTGACTCCAAAATCACATGTAAACCCAAGATATTGTACAATGCTTTACTGACTTCAGCAAAGCCACCCATTCCTGCTCTCTCATTGCAGTAAAGGAGCAGAAGTGTGACGTTCTAGGATCTTAGGATCTGTCCCAGCAAGCGAGAGTTTCAGGGCACTTCTCCCGCAGAGGAGCGCGCAGGAGGAAAGCGAGACTCCTGCTTGTGAAACAAACAGTTCAGACATGCAGCTTGGAGGAGACCCGTGCACAGTGTCCATGTGCAAACCAGTGGCACAGGGGAAGACTACACTTCATCTCCATGCATAAAAGGGTTTTGGATTACAGTAAATTTGCAAAAATGGGCCATAAAAGAAATGCTTCAGGCACCACTAAAGCACAACAGCACCTACAACCTGAAGCTGAGGTGTCTCCTTTGGCATTAAATGCTGGATACAGCCTCTGAAAGAAGCAGCTCCCAGCCTAAGGAGCCCGAAGCCTCACTAGATAATAGGCACAAGAAGGAAGGAAACTGCAACATATTTTCCTTGTACAGATGGGAAACTGAGGCCTGCTGTGACCCTGTTTTCTGAGAGTGTGACTTGGATTTATACAAGGTCTCTGGAGCACAGCTGGGCGTTAAAACTAGAAACTGTGTCTTATATCTCTGCTCAGGAGGAGGAGGGGATGAGGTGACTGTCAAACATTTCCAGACAGACGGTGGAGTGGATTAGTACAAAAGAGGATGCAGATCTTGGCCGTTCAGCTGCCAGCAGAAAGGAGGGGGAGTACGGTTTGGCAGCTGGTGGAGAAACAGGTGCAGAGAAGGTTTCCTGATAGCCATGCTGTCATCCTGCTTTGAACCCTCAGCTCCTCAGTAAATCTTCCCTCTTGGAACTCTCTCTTCAAAGTTTCATTTCCTCACGTTCCTAAAATAGTTCTTGATAAGCAACTTGTCCTGCTGGTAAAGCCCTTTTGGTTACTTTCCTAGAAATCTATTTTCATGTTTTCTCGCTGGGCTTCAGCTGCTTGCATTCCCATTCGGGAAAAAAAAAAAGAAACTATTGGTGAAAAAAAAAAATTCAGCCAGGGCTTAACACAACAAGAAGGTGAAATGTTTATGTTTAGTAGCACAGCAGGACCTTGTCTGTCAACTGACTTTCCAAGCAATACCATAAATTTATGGTGGTAGAACTTGCACTTAACCAGAGGGCCAGGGGGGAGGAAATATGAAAAGATATTCTTTTGCATGTAGAGGTTCTGTAGGAAATACAGACTTTTCACTTTCAGTGGCTTCTTGCAGGGCATTTCGTCTTCAGGATACAGGCAATAAAGGTAGAATAAGGGTGGTCAAGCTGCAGTTTTTAAGGCATAAGGAGCCCTTGTGCAAGGCAGGCGCGCGGTCCATGCTTGGTTGTCTCATTGGAGTGACACTGAAGCTCCACTGGCACAGGGCTCCTGGGCAAACCCAGGTGTTGGGGGAAGCAAACTGGCAGAGTATACTGGGACTAACGTGGCTAAATCACTCTGTAACCCAGTCCACACCCAGATCATCCCCTCCCCGTAGGAAAGCAGTCGGGAAACGCTGCTATCCCCAAATAATGAACTTCTGCCAGAACTCCTCCCTCAGTTTTCTTGATGCCGGCAGCGTTGTGTTGTCCCACAGCTCTCACCTGGAAAACATTTTGACACATAGCTGTGAAGGTTTGCCTGGGGGAAAGTTGGCCATCCTGCTTTGTAGGGCAAGAGTTTTCAGAGATTCATAACAACGTGGGAGCCCAGGACTACTACAGGAATGGGGGTGCTGGAGGGAATAAGATTTTGGGGGGGGGGGGCACTTGGCTGTTTGTGGTCTCTTTAGGTGAACTACCCACCATTCCTTGCGGCAAGTGCAGAGGTCTCTATACAAAAGGCTGCAATAAGAGAATGAGAGGTGATCTTACTGGGATGGCACCAAAAAAGGACGAAGAGTTTGCCCAAGTTTGACTTGGATGCATCATGTTAGAAGTGGGTCATCAGATGAGAGCATCCAGGGACAGACGCTCCCCTCTTAATTTGAGTGCGAAGCTCAGACAGCAGTTTAGTAACTTCTGTGGACTGAGAAACCAGATATCAGAACTGTTGGTTTCTCTTCTGAAAAAATTTTAGCTGATTTTGGGTGTCTAACAACAGATGAAATAACTAGTGACAATTCTAAGGCTGCCATTAGATATACCTGTTTTCACACGATGTGCCAGGACTGTTTTGTAGGGTGACAAAGGCAGAATGAAAAATGTCATAAAAGCTCACGACAACCCTGCTTTTAGTTCCTCAGCAGCATGGGGCAAAACTGGAAGCCTCATGTGGACAAGGGCTGCCTGGAGTCCTCGGGACAATTTATCTGGCACGTCCGTCAGCCCTGGTAGCTTTTTCTCCTGGGACCCTCTTGGCAGCCTGGAAGAGCTATTCCGGTGTTGCAACCTGCCCACAGTTGCCGTTTCTTTCAGGAACCTTTTTCCTCATTGTGTGAAGGCACTTGTCCATCTAGGGCCGGAGAAGGGCCCCTTTCCTTTGGAGAGAGAGTGGCTGGGAAGATGCTGCTGCCCCACTAACAGGCTCAGCTCTCCTGATGCTGTTTCCCTAACCATCCCAGATGGCTGTACCATCTTTTCCAGGTGACGGGCAAGGGACGCGTGTGTGCACACTTGCAGGAGGTCTGGAACACATTGGTGCCTCCAGGAAGCACGTGATGGTCTGTGCCTGGCTGTGTGGGTCTGGTGGTTTGAGGAGAAAGGGGAGGCAGTGCTCAGTCCTCTGCTCCTACTGCAGGAAGATGCAGGGCTCTTCTGAATGAAGACATAGAAAGAAGCTCACAAACTTTAACAATATTCCTTAATAAACAGGAGTGTAGCTACTCCATTAGCTAACAGCATATTTCTGTTTGGTTTTCATGTATTTCTTCCCACTCAAGTCTGACACAAACAAAAAACACTGCCCCCAGCTTAGCCCAAAGGTGACCTCTGGGCAATACAACCTCAGAAGTACCCAAACTGCACACACCCTAAACATAGACACACATTTTTCTAGAGTCAAGAAGTCTTTTGTGTGGGTTTGCAGCGACTTACAGGCATTTGGGAGGGAATCAAACAGGAACCAAGACAGTAATTCCTCTAACGTGCATCAGATCTTAACAAAATAGCCCCGTACCATGCTTCACCCTCTGCACTCAGACAACTGCCCTGCAAGAAGAAGTAATTTCTCTGGGATCAGAGAGATTCACCATCCCATAGATTGTCCTAGAAAACCACGTTCATTTGGCCTGACTACAAACTCTGGATCCAACCACCATCTCATTTGTGTTAATGGTAGTTTCTCATTGTTTCTCATTGAGTGTCATGGCAGCACAAGAAGGCTCCATCCCAGAATGCACCGAGGAGTGATACTTAAATCACTAAGAATTTAAACTTTTCAATATTGAATATTTAAACATCAACGTTGCATAATTTCCCAACTTAGTGAGGATGGGTTCCCTAGTGATGCGAGGGGCTCCTCACTGGTGCTTGAATACCATTAAGAATGTTTGTTCTCACTTGTCTTAACCCTAATAATTGCGGAAAATTGATTTTCAAATAGTGAATCAGGGAAGTCCACAGAAATTAGTCACTTTTTTATGTATATTGCTCATATTAAACATGCAGAATGAAGAAAATTTAGAGTCATCAAAGCACAATTTCCAAACAGACTTGCGTCATTAAAAAGCCATTTAGCTTCATAGTTCAAGGTTAAGTTTGTTCCCAGAAGATGAGGTAATTTAGTAAAATAATAAAGCTCCCATTAAACAAACCCCATAATAGAACTGAGCCTTAGCGGTTGCAAAGGAAGGAAACCGTAACTTCTGTCAAAGCACAGGGATGAGATTAGCGTTAAGAAAGCATTCCTCACAAAGCAGAATGATAGTATGTGGGGGGAAGGCACATCCAAATAGCTCTCATTTCCACAACGTTTCCTCTCAGATATGGGCTTTTTAATTAGCCATCGGAAAGAAAACTGAAAGTGTACTTTCTCCTTCTCAGTTTCTCCCGGACTATTAATCTCCATGCTGAAAACGGTGCCACCAGTCCATCTTATTGTTATTAGCTAGTGGAGACGTAAAAGAACTACATTCATATTCCTTATCGCAGCCCAGAGGTATTTCCTTTGTGTTACGAGGAGTATTTTGATTAGTTTTGGCTGTGTCTGCAGGGAAGACACAGTTTATATTTTCCACAGCTAAAATAATTTCTAGAAAGAAAGGTTCGTTCCAGCACTCGCCGGTATTTATTGGTGGGGTTTAATTGCTGAAAAGGGGTTTCATTGCTGAGCCACAGCCGTTCCTTTTTTAACTCCTCTTGGTTTCATGACTAATTTTGAGGCAAAACATTGATAGTGAACTGTTCCTGGAGCTGGTCACTGTTTTTCAATGAATCACGTATTTGAGGAATGTAACTCTTCTCCCCTGCAACCGCACTGTCTACCAACAGACGTGGATCATCGCTCATTTGCAGATCCAGAGAGGATTCTGTTGAGGGGGATCCTAGAGGGCTACCCAGTCCTTTTTTTTCCTATGTCTTGCCGTTCCCTGAGGTGTTTAACCTGCTCTTAAAAGCACAGGTGATGGGGATTCTCCACTCTTCTCTGGTAGACCTTTAACATCGCCTGTACCTTTGCTAAATGGGCAGCACACCACTTCTGTCTGCCAACAGAGAAGAAAACATTCCTTTTCTCTTTGCAGCAGCCTAATTTATATATTTGAAGCCCGTTACCTGAAGACCCACTTACTTTTTCCTTCATCAGACTGGGCAGCCCCCAAATACTCCATTTCATTCCAGACGATGCAGTAGGTGGGATCTTGAGCCCGCGCAGCAGTTTCGAGGTGGCTGCCAATGCCAGATGCTCTCACTCCTGCTTGTGCTCCATGCTCCCCCGGCACCAGGATGGTACGGGGCGGGGGCCACACACAAAGTTGTGCTGGGCAGGAGCCGTTCTGCCCACCCCGTTTCCTACACACAGCCCAGGGTGTGTGCACAGGCAGACTAGCGGTCACGGCGCTTTTTCTTTCCAGTAGGAAAAGCTCCCTGGCAAATCTGGTCACAGCAATTCAGGATGACGCAGCTCTGTGGTTCCCTGTGACTTCTTACCACATGGAGGGGAAGGAAAGAGCAATGTTCTCCTTCCCCTCTGCAGAAAGAGGATGATGTGGTAGCTGGGCTGACAGCCCCCAGGTAAAAGCCACGACAGCACCCAAAGTCCAAAAGACGAAGGTTTGCAACAAACATTGCTACTTACTTGTTGCTAAAACCTCACCACAGAGAGAGGGAAAAAAAAAATAAATTTATGGTGCTCCACAGGTGTACAGGTTTTGCTTGAGGGAATTGGTGGGAAACGTAACCCACTTTTGGGTATAACAGGCGTTATACACACTCACGCTTACACTTTTATTCTTGAGGCTGCTAATTCTGCATGACTAAATTAGCTGAGGAAACCAGATTTGAAAAATCAAATGCTGGCATGGTTCCCGCTGGCTCAAGGAAAAGCAGGGCTGTGTTCTGCTTTGGTTAATCTTTTGTTTCACTCTCAAACCTGAAGTGAGTAGAAGTTTTAGGAGTGCTAATTGGGGATCAGCACAAGTCCCTAAATAATTTTATGATCACTTGTATTGTTTTGCATGTGGAAATTGAAAAAAATACCACCACCCAAACAATAGCAAATGGGCCCCTGATTCATGGATTCCTGCCACCTCAGACATTTCCTACTTTGGTGGCCTATGAATATGGCTCCAGATGAAGAAGCAGGGTACACTTCACTGTGAATTTATTTTCTGGAGCTGTTATTAAGCTCTCCAGGTGCTTTTACTCTCTGCAGTTGCTGTTACCCGAAACCATAAAGATCAGGGTTTTGCCTACTGGAGTGACACGGGCTTATTATGTATAGCAGCCCCTAGGACAGCTTTGCTCTCCTTGCTGAGCCGTTGCAACATCTCACAAGCCATGGCAGTCAGAGACGAAACGTGCTGCACCTCTGGGCTGTGGAGGGAACTATTGGCACCCAGGGCTGACACCAGCACCCGGGAACTCAGACATCGGGTGCCCAAGCCACCCGCTGCTTCTCTTTGTCACTGTATATCTCCAGTCTCCATAGAGTACGCAAGAGCAACTCTCCTGATGTAGAGGTAGTTAGATAAGGTGAGCCCTTACTTATGGCAGATCTGCAGCAAGTTCCTTCCACTCTAGTAGCACGTGACTCAGAAGAGTCTTTGTCTACTGCAGAAATCTCCCTGTGCCCTACAATCCAAGGGAGCGATAAAAGAGGTATCTCAAAAACACGGCAACAGCGCACAGTCAGCAGTGCTTGAAATCAAAACAAAGTCTTCAGCGAAAAAAACGAGCTTCCCGCTCTGGAAAAATTCCTGATCCCCAGTTTCCCAAAACGCCATGGCAAAACATTATTATCTTGGCTCTTCCTATCTCTAGCATGTGTCATTGAAAAGGCCTGAATGAAGCTGCTATTTGTAGTGTGTAGCTCATGCAAAACTTGTATCAATGAAGCCACTTAATTACTCTTCTTTGGGATATTACGTAATTGGCTCTTCTGTAGTAGCTCTCCTTGTCAACACTGAGATCTCATGACTCACTGTCATGAGGGAGGCTTCTCCTTCCTGCCGGCCCGTAATGGTAATTGGCTCACTACCGAATCTCTGCTTGCTCCTGCAGATGGGAAGACACCTCCTGTCTTTGTTGCTGGCTTCAGGAATGCATCTGAAACGATTGTATTCAAATGAAGGTAGCAAGGTAAGGCCCTTTTCTCCTTTAAAAAACCCTGCAGGATGGAGGCAATGGTAGACAAACTTCCTTGTGCTATTCGGTAATATTGAATTGTTTATCAAATAACTGTTTTGGAAATGTTGCAACAGCTTGATTTGTAGACTCTATAGCCAATGCTGTATTTCTAATAGATGCTAAAGTAGTGCCAGACAATGCTGTCACCAAAAGAAGTGACTGAGCATCATCTGTTGCATCATTCATAAATTTAACCCTTACTGGAGGCTACCCCTAGCTTGAGCCGTTCTTCCATGAAACGTGATTGAGAAACCCCATTCACAAGCGTGTGGTTCCATCCATCCCTCTCAATTAGTGTAAAGCAGGCGCTTTAAGCTCTGCAAATGTAAAAAGTTTGTTCCCGGTGAGGGCTAATATGAACGAGCTCCCTTAAAATCATGAAAATTAATTGCTAAACTGACTCCATTATGAGATTCTCCTTCCAATAACACACTGCTAAAACTCAGGAGCCCACTTCAGTTCATGAAGAAAGCATTTAGATTTTAAGATATTTAACATGCTGGGGGTGGGAGAAAAAAACAGGATAGGGAATGCTTTATACAGCCTTTTTTCGGGGAGGCTTCTGTAAGTGCCTGCTGCTGGCAGCTGTTGGAATGGGACATGAGGAGAGGGACGTCTTTGATGGCTCAGTCCAGCAGTTCTCTTCTTACCACAGATTTCTCAGGTCTCCCCCATTCTCCATCCTCTACTGTCTTTCTCTTTTTACCTTCCTTCCTTCTAGCTCCAGGAGAGGCGCTTGCCTGCTTGTTAGGCACTGAGGCCATGCAACGCCTCCCGCACTTCATCTGAAGCACCACATATTGGGTTACAAGCCATCTAGTGAAAGGTGTTTTCTTCAGGTGGGCAGTCAAGCTGAAACACAGCTTCTAGAGGAGATCTGCTGCTTTGGTTTATACTGAATTTTATAACAGCTCACGGCTGCTTCCTGATGGCCGGGCAGCTTCAGTGGGCCAAAGGCAATGGTACTTTTACCTGTGATGCTGCCAGAGCAGCCTTCATCTCTCACTCTGTCAAGGTTTGCTGGTTTTGCCAGCTACCAGAGCTTATTCTGCTGCACGCCTATTAAAAAAAAAAAAAAGTCCAGGAGTTGTTTTTTTATGGGGTTGACCCAATCTGTCAGTCCATGAACCACCTTTACAAGGTGCGCATGATGCACACCCACCTCAGTGGCAGTGGAATAGAGCCCAGCAAAGCTCTGCAGGGCACAGATGAAACGTTCCCTGGCTCGCGGCGAGACGAAAGGGTGATAACAGCAGCACCCAGGGAACATTCCCCTTCCCACCTACCGCCACCACCTTCTCTCTCGCTCGAAAACACAAACAAGCCAACCCAATTTGCATTTTCATAGCTGGGAGTAAGTGATCGCTAGATTAATGAGCACTGCTATTTATATCTAAATAATCACAGTTCTAAACAACTGCTTGGAGGCATCAGCATGGAAGGTAAGATTCTGCGCTATGATTTGAAGGGAAGCGCTTGTCATCAGAAGGAGGAAAACACATCTCATCTGAACTACAAAAATACTTTACCATATTTTGAACAAACTGAGGGAAGCTGGAAGAAGAGAGGTATGCGAGCAGTGTATGCAGACTTGGCTTGCTTATCATAGTATTCTGGCTTTAACCCTATTTGTAGCGATTACTTGTGCTAAGCAGCTTCCTTTAACTGTCTTACATGATACAACCCTGCTCGGGACTTCAGTGTCGCGCTGTACTGCCCAGATCCACAGGGTACCCAGCATCATTCCTCCCAGGCCAGAGCGCGTGAAAAGTCCTTGCAAACCAGCTCTCCCCTCGCTGCTTTTGGCTGAGTTTCTGCAAAGTGAATCTCTTGGCTCAGTGCAGAGCTTGCGAGGCCACTTAAATCTCTCTGACCCCTTAATGAAGTTTTTAAAAGGGCTTCATAAATCTTCATCACTAAGAATTGCTTAAAGCTCTGCAGGGTTTCTTTAGTGGCATTAACCACTAAAACAAGTAGACAGGCTCAGGTATATTTATTGCATTCATCTTCATTATTCCACGGGTTTTCTACTCTTTCACATAAGCTACTGCAAGGAAAGGGAGTGCAGGAGTGGGAGCTCTGAGGCAGTACCGCCTGTCTGGCAGTTCGTAACCATCCACTACAACTACATCACATCAGTCCCCTTCTTGGGAATGTTTTCTGCGCAGGCAGAAACTGTATGCTCATCATTTAGCTTTCCATAGTTAAATCATCATATTGTTCCTCATTTGGGAAAGAATGTGATTTTTGCCTGTTCTCTGAAAGCATGCCTCAGGTCACAATCTGACAGCTCCAAAAAGGATTAGTTGCCTGACTGCCTTTCTAATTTTTTTCTTGGAATTTTGGCTGACTTTGGTAAGGGCTTTTTACGAGTAGCATGAGTCTTCTCTAAGATAACCGTCAACTTGATGGATATAGAAGGGTTACTAGGAAAAATACATTATTTTTTTTAAATTGTTTACATACCATATATTTTGGTCTCTAGAGTGAGTGTATAGTACTCCATATGGCTTGTTTGATGCTTCACCTCTGGGAAGTGAGGACAGAAAAGGCATGAATGAGCTTCAAGAACCAACAGGAAAATATTCCAGTGCAGGTAAAGTCACTGAAATCGCTGAGAGCTTATCCTCCCTGTGTGATGGGAAGGAGTTTAGAAATGACAGATAAACGTGAAGTAGTTGAACACATAAGGCAGTTTGTATCTCACCAGTTTAAAGAAGTGGTTCTAGGACTAATTCTGCAGTCAATGAAAGACTAAGGCTCCACAGAGCTCTTGAAGTGTTGATGGTCCTCATGATCCAACCTGTTCCAGCCAAGCTTAGGCCACCCCATTCCATCACAAAATCACACTTTTGTGAGCCAGATGATTTTCAAGCGCTCCTTTAGATCCATTGTGATGTTATTTTATTTTTAAATTTATTTGCATTACAAGAAGACCTACTAACCTCAGGGAGGACTGGAACAGTGTGTGTGGAGCGAAAGAGAAGCAATATGCTTGCACAGGCAAACAAGGTCTTCTTATTGAAAAGTTTGACACTGAAGTCTTATATCGGCCAAAAGCACTGGTCATCGGTAACAAAACCTTCTATGTCCCTAGTCTAGGTCAAGACTAGAAGGAAAAATAATGGCCAAGGAACATGATAGAGGCTCAAAACGCAGATTATGATGTGTAAGGTGAGTTACCTGAGGCACTAAAGGAGAAGTCCAAATCCACCTGAATTGGTATTTCTTCCGTTGACTTCAGTGGGTTCTGGGTGATGTCATGCTGTGATGCTGTTACACGTGAACAAGTCAGATGATTGCTTTTGATGTAGTGATCTGTAGGACGGGTTATATGATGTACTGTGTTGTCTGCTCTAGAATGCAGTGGTTAATAATGAGCTGGGGACACACTTTTACCTTGATGGGGAGGAGATTAGATATTATCTGACTTCCTGTGTGCTAAAGGTTATGCAAGTTTGCCCAAGTGCTTACATAGCTGTATCCAAAAATTCAAATTAGGTTGTAGCTTTTGAGTCCTCAAGAGACAAAAATCACAGGCAGAGGACAGAAGAAATCAGAGGGCCACCATCGCCTGAGGTCCATGCAGTGGCAGGAAGTTGGAGAGATAAGAAAGGAGATTTCAGCAAGTGACTCATGGCCTGTGCTTTAAGAAAAGATGGAAGAACCCCCAAATCCTGGCCAAAATGACCCGTCAGAAGTTCTTACTCAGTCCTGAATCACACATACAGCTTGATCCTCAGCAGTAAGCAAAACACGTAAGGCTGTGATCAGAGACCCGCAAGGGAACACAGCTGAGGTGTGTAGGTGGCCGTTGCCCTATGGCCAAGGCTTTGTCCCTGACTGTATGCCTGCTCCTAACCCTGTCCATTTAAGCCTTCCACTGACTGAATGTTAGCCATCTAAATAAATGTCTTTAAGGATATAGGCCTTGTGATTTGGCTGAGGCCTTGCCTACACTGTGTTTCTCCACGTTAAAACTCAAATGATTGCAAATCTCTCAAGTAAGTGAACGAGGTTGAGGTAGGAAAGAAACGCTGATCCAGCACTTCTGTACTAGGGATTTGCAGCAGAGATGCTGCATGGCTACGAAAACAGTCAGGAAAGGCAAAGTTTAAGTTCATACAATGAACTATCACACCATAGTCCTGCCTTTGGCAGCTAAGCTGCTGCAACCAGCTCCTGCCTCAGATGTTTGTTCCCACCTCTGGCCTGCAGTTTGTCACCTCCTCAGCTGTGCCAAACCAAGTGCGTGTAGAACAGTGCTTAAATCAGAGCACTGAAGTGATGGAAGTTAAAAATAAACCGTTCGTGGGAGGAGGAGAAGGAGAGCTATTTTTAATTGCAATTGTTTCAATGGTCTTTCTTCCAGTGTGGTCCCACAAGGAATTTCATTAACACAACTGGGAGAAGGCAGTGGATTGCTGAGCTGGCACCAGGGTGACTCCACCAGGCAGAAGAGTCCCGCTTGGCAGAGGGAGAGGATTTCTTAAACCAGGATTACACCTTCCAATATGCAGAATTATGTCTTCCCTACCTGGGTCAAACTCAGACCCACGTCTCCCAGGCTCTCTGTTTGCTATTCTGTCTCCTAGACACTCATAGCATTCATTTAAAAAGGCATTGTATGCAAGCCAGCATTATTATTAATAAAAACAAATAGAGAGACACTGAGGTTTTTTTCCTGTTTTATAAACCCTTTATAATCCTTCAAATATTAGCCTCCTCCACAATTTGCTATAGTATGGCTAGACGTCACCCATTAAAATCTATTCAACTACAAAATGCACAGTAAACTGAGAATAAAAACCATCAGAAGGGATGCAAAAAAACGGTTTTATTTAATGAAGTTTGTTACATGATTGACAAAGAAAATATTTTTACGTTCCTTAAATAGCATAAAAAGTTCAAGGAAAAACATCTGAAAAGAGTTCAAAAGGTTGCAGTGCAGCTATGATTTGGCAATTTGGAGAATAACTCAGCAACTGGCTTTTGTTTTGGTCCTGGTCATTTCTGTGCTTTGATGAGCTTTGCTGCGAGCGAGTGAGTTACGTGTGCAGGGCCTTGGTTATGTCTTACAGTTCAGACACCTCCATGATTTGCTTCTGTTTGAACACGAAACACATCCATTTGCACCCAAACGCTTCTGCTGGATTTCTCCAGAGGTGCTGCACCAGTGAAGCACATAAAGTATAGACAGTTTTCAAACTGCTGTCAAGGCTTGAAATAAGTAAATAATAACTTTTTTTTTGTGGGTGTGTGTGTTGTTAGCATTATTAAATGTTTTCTGTGATAATGACCGAAGGCACTTTTCAGCAAAATGAGGCAGTAGTTTAATTTCCAGCGCACAAAAAATGAAGTAGTACCCTGAGTCACAAATGCAGGCATCCTCCTTCGGGACTCCTGATCCCTGTGCTGGATCACACCAGTTCCTGGATGCTTGGGTGTACAGGCAGGATTTAAATTTAAATTACTAGACTCTCAGTATGTTCAGTTTGTCTTTCAATTCTCTTATAATAAATCGAGCCAAGGGCATAGCGAGTCAGTTTCGTAATTAGATGATATAATTGTCTCATGAACTCTGTACAAATTACCTCTTCTCTGTATTGTTTTTGCAGTGTATTGTTTTTCTTGAATAATATGGCACATATCCAGTTTATATTGCAGTCAATAAATTACCCTGGTTTATAGCTTGATGGCCCACAAATGAGTAACTGCCATCAACAAAAATAATTAAGTCATTACCCTTTTTAATATTGTCAGTACTCTTCATTTAGACCATTAAATTTATTTTTAATTATTAACACATTTCCTTAAAAGTATCTTTTTCCTTTTTTTTTTTTTTTACCAAGAGATAACCACAGATGAACCACTTTGCTCAGCTATTAACAAATTTGTGATTCTAAGGTTGACAGTAGAGTGTAATGATGTAAAGGAAATTGCATTTTATTGCATTTTAATTAAATAGGTCAACTTGTGCAAGGCCTTTCTCCAGCAAAACTCCCACTGGAGTTTGGTCCGTCATCGTTAGACTTTACTTCTTGAGCTTTACACAGCAGGTTTCTGCTTTCCTAATAGAGGACAGATAAAATGCTTGAATCCATTAAATGGTGTATTTTTGACGTTCAGACTGTGAGATACCGGGAAGCATCGTAATGCTGAATACCATAAAGGATACGCATGGTTATTCCTTTTAGTAAAGTGTAATTCTAGGTGTGCTGGATCGTGCTTTTACGCAAAGAGTTGGGTGGGTTCAAGGCTGCCTGTGAGCCAGTCCCAGCCTCTGAAACCCCATAGGGTGGTTGCCCATAGCTCCTTGCCAGCTTTGGGGGTATGGACCCAGGGCAGCGCTTCTTCCTTGCGTGGAGGAAGAGCACATTTGGGGGCCCTCCTGGGTCCTGCTGCCACCCCGGGGCGCAGGGGCTGGGGTCCACACCCCGTCTTCCAGGCAGCGAGGAGTTGGGTAGGTCCTTCTCCCCTTGCATTGCACCTGGGCAATGGTAGGTACCTCACCCTTGTTACCGCAACTCTGGCCTGCTGCACCGACTTGCTGACTCCAAACTTGTCTTTTTTCTGTTCACTTAAAAACAGCCACGGAGCCCTGAATTATATTGTCCCCATCAGTCCCACCCTTCCCATCCACCTAACACTTCTCTCCAATTCTACAAAAATGGCCAACGTACTCTGCTTTCACTGTCACAGCACTGGCTGTATCCACAATGCCCAGACGACGTGAAGAATTCAGCCTTAATACTCACATTTAAGATTCAGCCAAGCTCTTCTAGGGCTGGTCCTGTGCGTTTGGTCCAATTCCGTTAAAATCAGGGGGCCTCCTTTTCCAGCTGAGGTTTAATTGTTTGCTTTCCAATTCTCTGCATAGATTCATCCTAGTCAGCTCTATGCTCCTCAAGTCCAAATGCTGAGCTGCAGTTAGGATATTTCTGAACAGAATATTTGTAACTTTCTAGTAGCTACAGCTCACAACTGTTAGTTTCTCCTCTCTACGCTTATTAGAGGAAACACTCGTGGAAGATGTGTCACCTTCTGGACCTCAGAGGCACAGATGTAGTTCCAAGCAGGCATAAGCAAAATATGTTTTTGCCATTTCTTGCAAGCAGAAATGAAGTTAATTTGTTTGGAAAACTCCTGCTAAAGGAAATGTCATTCAACAACTCTGTTGAAGCTATCAAAAGCAAAACCAAACAGATTTGAAAACTTAGCACAGGTCACAGACATGGTTTGTGAGATGATTAGTAACTATTCTTACAGGTAGTAAGAACTAGAACTAGACTACAGCTTAAATTATGGTTTTAGGCTAAATTACATCCCCTTCCAGTTCCATGAGCAAAGTATCTTGGAGCATATTCATGTTAGCCCCCACATTTCCCAGTAAAAAAAGTTTAAAACTCAAAAGCCAAAGCACAGACAGGAGTTTAAGACAGGTCAGGTGGCTGTTGGTTTCTCTGGACCCTGGTGAAGAGGCAGGAAAAAAAAAGGTTTTGCTGCAGTTTCTGGTGGCTGAGCAGGGGAGGAGGTGCTAAGATCTCGGCTTCTGGTCCAGAAGGTGACAGACCTTTCCTACCACCCAAGTGTGACCCTGTTACCAAACTGAAAGAGAGAGGAAAATGCAAAACACTTTGTCTGCCCTCTCAAGATGAACCTTGTTGGTAATTTGCGTCCAAGCTGATTTTTTTCTTTAAAGGGTTAAATAATTCAGAAACAGCATGAAAAGCTTTATTTTGGATAAAAGGAAATGTTTTGACTGATATAGCTTTTTTGGAGGGAAGGAGTTTGGCTCAGTGTAGAAGATGAAACACTTGGATTTATGTAATGTTACCTAAAGCCTATGGATGGGTTGAAGGTCTGTGGGGAGTGGTACTGTGTAGGGTGTCATGTTGGGGGCATCTGGGAGAAAGCCCAGAATAGCTAGGGAAAAAGCTCTCAAGCCAGATGTTTGACCTGAAACCCTGAAAACCCTGATGAGTCTTCTTCTCCCAACACTCCTAGAGCTCTGATAATCCACCTCTGTTGGATTTAGCTGTGATGCCATGAGATACTACCACTGAAACTGCTCTTGTCTGCCTTTCTGCCTTATTTCTGCCCCCAGAAATAAGGGCAATGTAAGTTTATAGGGCTGTGCTGGCCATGGAGCTGGGATCTGCCATCTATGTCTGTGCAACGGCATGGCATCTACATCGTAAAGAGATGCTGTTAAACCAGCCAGAGCCTGACATAAAATACAGGGAGCATCTACGTTACCTTTACTGCTGTCAAGTTCGTTAGAGGGACTATGGTAGTTGCTGAGTTAGTGCTGATTGAGTTTGTTTGGAGCCAACAGCTTCCAAGCTGTGACAGCAAAAAGCTCTGTATTCGCTATCTAAATATTCATCTGGGTTTTCGGACAGGATCTGCTTAAAGCCAGCTTGGTTAGGCTGCAACCGTGACTTGAAGGGCCAACTGATAATTCTTATTGCTAACCTCGGAACTGATCCATTACCAAGGTTTATTGCCTCAACAGGTATTTCTGTGGAGGTCTGTGGAACGGGGTCTTCATGCTTTGGTCATTGTGAACGAGGACAAACTCCAGCTGAATGAGTAGCCTTAGACCACTTTAGGATCTGGATAAATGAGCAGGGACATAGAAGGAGGGCTTCATTTTAAGCACTTATTCACGTACACTTGAATCAGTGTATGATTCACTGTCAGAAAAAACAACCTACAGAAATGTCACAACAATGAAAATGCACTGCTGCAAGGCTGAAGCAAAGAAAATATACTTAAGTCTATAGCAAAGCTTTTTTTGCATTGTTTCGCAGTTGAATTTTACAGTTGTGTGTGGTTATATTATATTGTCATCAGTAAACGCTAAATGCATGATCCACATACCATCCTGGTTACTGATGGATATTAGCAGCAAATCCCTGAAGTTATCCTGTAACACTGTTGCATGGTATTATGTTCAAAGTGTATTGAAAATGCTGAGGTCCTTTTTTTTTTTTTTTTTTCCCCCTTGGAAGTAGTAGTCACTATACAGCCTGCCATCACATTGATTTGTTCTGAGGACTGGTCACTTCAGAAAAAGACTACTAACTCTGTCTGTATTATGAATACCGAAGAAAACCCCAGCAACATTGGGATTATTCCCATCTACTTTGCTATACGCTACTGTGTTACATCTTTAAATACTAAAACTGTTAAGCGCATCAAGGATGATAAATTAAGAAATTATGTATATAAAACGTATGTATGTAAAAAAAAGTACGAAATTATTAAAGCATGAAAAAAAAATCCTCATGTCTAGCAGACTACACTACTTCTTGCTCCTATTTATCCAATAGGAATTAAAATGAAGTCGTCTGACTCCTTAAAATTCAGTCATCTGTGACCTTTTAAAATAAGTCAATAGCAGTGGAATGATACATCATAGCCACCTAACTATAAGCATCTTTTGGGACAACCGACTTTTCAATTGTTCTTTTAAAAGTTTGAAAATACTGGTGTACTTTAGCAATGAATCATAAATTCAACCCGACCAGCAATAACGGCTGCACAACACCAACCTTTTCCCAGAGTAATCGAAAAGCGCGAATTATTTGCATAGCCCTCTTTGGTCCTGGAGGCTTAAACGAAATGGATAAACACTGCCGGCGACGAGACGGACGAAATGGAAATTGAGGTATTCACACGGCGAACGTATATATTTATACTTTTAACTGCAAATAGAGGGCTGTGTCCGCGAAGCCATTAACACCGGGGAGGGAACAACAAAAAGGATAAGAAAAGCAAAAAGGGAAGGGAGGCGTCTCCTCCTCAGAGGTGAATTAGCAGCATCTCTTATCTGCGCGCCGGTGGGGATGGGACCCGCCTGGCCGGGACCTGCCTCCGCGGCTCCCTCCGAGCCCTCGGTGAATCAAATGAAGGGAAAACCCGGCGTTTGCGGGATGTTGGGCGGGGGGGGGGGGGCAAAGCAAAGTAGAGAGGGGGGGCGTCGCACATTCTGCCTGTCGGTGGGGCCCCACGCACCTCGTCGGAAACCTTCCTGTCCCTCATTTCCCCGGTCTCTATCCTACCTCCCGCGGTATGCTTGCGCATACCTTCCCAGGCAGCAGCCATCCACCTACTTTTTATAGCAGCGGGGAGCAAGGCTATTAATAGGCTATCTAATTACTCCGAGCTGTTAACTCTGAAGTCTCTAATTCTGTGATGTGGTTGTTTTGATTTGGTTTTTTTCCAACGCAGTAGGACTTGCATTTACAGAACTGGTCAGACTCGCTCTGGAAGATGTTATTTTTAATGTTTTAAAATCAACTTTCATTCCAAGCAGGAACAAAACCCCCAATTTTTGACACTTCTCACGAAAGCAGCAACTGAAAACACTAGTAGTTCGGATCAAGAGAAGCGTTATGCTTAGCTAAGATTACGAATTTCGTTTTTTTCTATTTTGTTTGGCATTTGGTCTCAGACCTTTCGGTAAGGCAGGTAAAAGGCAAGAAAAACGGTTTCAAGAGAGAAGGAGAGGGGTTTGCCATGAAGCCAACAGACACGGAGCGGCTCCGCGGAGCTCAGCAGGGACACGCGTGAAACGGAGCTACTCCCGCAAGATGCCTCCAGGAGGACGGGTTCATTTTGTGTTGCGGAAAACATTTCGCTGGAAGGTTTTGACCAGCTCTGATGATTTATTTTCTTTCCTGGGTAGAGAAATAAGAAGGAAACGATGCGCGGGGGAGTTTGTCCGACGGGTTTCGGTGCAGAAAACGGTATTTTCTTAGCGGTTTGCGGTAGTGGCGACAACCGGCCCAGGGAACATTTGGTGATGGAGGGTTTTGTTTGTGCGTTGTGTTTTATGTTAAGCGAAAAAGAATTAAGTCTCTGCAACCTCTGCTGTGGGGATGGGGGCGGAGGCAGAATAGCTAATCGCAGATCGGATTTGATATTTCCTAACATCCGTGATAAGGAACGGGGGAAGGATGAGGAGAAGCCTTACTCTGAAGCGGTGGGGAGGAGAAGCGTGGCTCCACCGTGCCCCGCGTCCCTCTGTATCCAGCTCTCTCCCACAACAAGCTGTCCCAGCAAGAAGCCCGAGAAACTTTCCCCCGGGCTTTCCGTGCCCGACCCAGCAGAAGAGACCCCTGAAAGCCTTCGCCGCCACCCAGACAGGAGCTGGCAGGGACCCCGGAGGGTCCCCCACCGCCCCGGGCGCCGGCGGCTCCCACCCGCCCCGCGGCGAGGCCTCGGTGAGGCGGGGGGGCTTTCCTTCTGGCCTCACCCTGCAATTAAAAATAATATATAATATAATAGTCGTCACAGCAAGGAACACATGAAACGCAGCCCCACCGCTTCGTAGCAAGGACATTAAAGCAACCTTAGTCAAAAGCATCAGAATTAGGCCATTTTCATCACTTAAAAACACAGAGTAGCTCTTCATTTTCAAAGCCTCTGGGCATCTGTTGGAAAGAGAGACAATTTTTTTTTTTTTTTTTGAGAAAAGCAGCTAAATAGTAACCCACGGGTGCTGCGTGGGTCCCGTCTGTCTCCGGGTCACCCCGAGAGCTGGAGAGCATCGCCCTCGGCCTGCCCGCCCCGCCGGGGCTCGCCGTGCGGGTACCGCGGAGCGCCGGCTCCGGGAGTCATGTTACGCGGCAGCAGGAGCCTCTCCTCCGCGCGTTTTGTTGATTTTAATACTTTTTTTTTTTTTTTTTTAAGGCTGAAATCATTAACCAGGCGGACCTCGGAGACTGGAGGGAGGGCAAATAAAAAGAAGCTGCAGATCATTATTTTTTAAAAAAAATCCAACACAAACTCCCCACTCTTAGGCACCTATTGCATAAAAGTCTGTGCGGGCTCTCTGCTGCCTGTTGCTTGTTTGAGCGTCAGGGGTTGAAAGTCACCGTGGAAATCACCCAAAAGCACGGCGGCAGCAGGTCACCAGTGACGGGGTGGCCACTTACTGCAGGGGGGAATAACCTCCTGCCCTGCTCCCCGCTGTCGGGCACGGCTTCAACCCGGGGGAGAGCCAAGCCCCCGGGCGGGAGCGGGTAAGGCTCCCCGGAGCCGGGGCAGGGTGTCCTGCCCGGGTGGGGTTAGCTGGGAGGGAGGATGGGGGCCCCGGAGCCTGCTGTCTGCAACCAGCAAGAAAGGCTGAAGCTCAAGCCCGGCCTCTTGAGCACCCGTGAGTCCTTTTCTAGAAGTTTTGGGGAAATAAAAAAAATAAATAAAATAATCCCTCCTCATCCTTGGGAACTGGGGGCTCCCCCGCGCCATGTGACACATCTGATCGCCAGCGACGGGCACCCCACCCATGCCCCCCTCCACCCACACCTCACCCCCCCGCTCTTCTTTGCTCTGGTGTATACAGGACCCTCCTGCTTTAGGGGGTCGAGTTTCACGAAACGCTGCCCCGGCTCCCGAGGCTGTCCCGCCCAGCCGGACAGGGAGGTGATGAGCGGCGGCAAAGGCCCCTCTCCCTCGGCTGCCGCTGAAATCTCCCCTTCGCCCGGCTGGTTGCGGATTGCCCCGCCGGCTCCGGCCGCCGTGTCCTGCGGCGGGGGGGAAGCGCAGAGCCGCCCGGCCGGCACCTCCCCGCTGGGCTGGGCGCGCCTGTGCGCTGCCGATGCCCCGATCGATAAGTCCGCTTCAATGTCACAGCCGCTGGGGAATGGAAACACTCCATATCATGGGGTGGCCTTGATAAAAGTATATTTTAAGTAGCGCGGATAAGCGAACGGGAGAAGAGAGGGGGAGAGCTGCCGGCACGTCGCCTGTAATAACGGCTGCGCTTATCAGCCTGGCCTAAACTCCCCAGCAGTTTCTAAAGTACATTAAGTTACATAAACACGGGTCGGAAAAGAATACACTCCATCCTGCGATAGTCACCAAAGTGACCCCTCGTATCGCCTCGCACCGAGCCCCCACGGCCGCAGCGCCCCGGGGGCACCGGGACCCGGCCCGGCAGGCGATGCCGGACCGGAGCTTCCCCCCTCTCCCTAATGCACCCCTGGTAAGGGATCACATTTGCAGAGACCCGGGAGTGGGGCAAGGAGCAACCACACTGCGCCTGCACACGGCTTTCCCCCAACCCTTTTTTGGGAGGTTGAAGTGCCCATGAGGATATTTGCCTTAATTGGATAAAAAAACTTTTTTTTTTCTTTTCTTTTTTTTTTTTCCCCTCCCCCCGATCTGTCTCTCTGTCTTCTTCCCTCTTTGGCCACAGCGAGCAGGAGCGATGGTTACCTCGCCTGCACCACCTCCCTCCCCAGCGGTTACTTTCCACACCGAGCATCCATCCCCTTCGCCCGCCTTTTCTCTGCAAAAAAAAAATGCCTCTGCGCCCTCCCCGCAGATACTTCCTCTGGGTGCCTACCCCAACCCCGCGGCAGGAGACACCCGGCAGGCTCCCGGGGTGAAAGTTACGTCAGAAGAGTGGGATTTGGGAAGGGAGTGACGTCATGAGGAGCTAGGAACCGAAGGCTATATGATTTGAGCGGTTCGGGCGCAAACCTGCAACGACAAGGAGCGGGGAGGAAGGGGGTGATTTAGAATGGTTTCTCACGCAGGTCCCAGTTCAAGCCGAGTTTTCTTATCGGGTCTATCGGAGGAAATAAAATGAAACTTGTAGCCCGGCTATAACGTAAACAGGCTAATCAGCGGTGAAAAAACCCGAGGCGCCTGAAGTGTAAAACACAGGTCACTTTGGAGCCAGGGAAAGAGGCGCCTGCCAGGCCAGCGCGGCCGTTCTTCCTCCCAGCCATCCTCACCTCTCGGGCAGGCACCTCCCGGCCCGGGCAGGGGCTCTGCCGCCCACCCCGGGGGCACATGGGCACCCGCACTCTCCTCACAGCGAGCAAAGCCTGCCTTAGAATGCCCGTCCCTTGAAAAAAAACAGACCCAACACGGTATTTCTCGCACTATATCCACCCAGATCTCCCCTTAGACGTGTTTGCAATACCCTCGGGTTTAACTCGATAAGGAGCATTCAAAAGCCTTAAACGAAATGCGGGGTTTAAAGCCGGTAGGTCGGCGCTTTTCAGCGCAGAAATTTGCAGTGGCAGCACCCAAGCGTTGGGAAGAAGCGGCGTGGGCATTTTTCCCCGTGGCTTCCCCTGCTCTTGACGCGCTTTTGCAGGTAAAAAAAAACCACACGGGAAAATGTTTTACGTTGGAAGTTCGGGTCGGAAGGCACGCCGGTGCGCTTACAGACAACGATTCGCTGCCTTCGTTTGCAAAAGCTTGTTTTCTATTTAATATTGCACCAACTAAAATATATCTAAAAGTAAAAAGAAAAAGAAAATCACTTCAACCTGGCAGGGTGACCAAAAGAGAAATATTACTGACAATTGAGAAGAAAGAAGTATCGCCTTTAATTATACAATTTAATAGAGAAACGGTTTCTCGGGAAAGCGGCTATTTCCCGATCAAACCCCTGCCGCGCTACACTGCGAAAATTAACGAGCACAATAGAACTGCGAGGTCGCAATCAGTTCACCCACGCCGGCAGAGCGGGCGCCTCTAGCCGGAGTTTTACCGTACCCCCAGTATTCCAAATTCTTCACCTCCTCAGCACCTTGCCTGGAAAGACGGAGAGAAAAGCCGTGCCTACCCCAGGAGCGACAGCACCGCGCATCAGCAGCAGGTTTGGGCTCGGTTTCTGGCCGGAGGGCTCATGTCCGCCGGCTGCCGAGAGCCGGGCTCTGCTCTAGTCCAGCCCTTTGCCGCAGATGACTCTTTCTGTACAAACTGATGATGACAGATATCCAGCTGATAACCTCTGGTGAACGAAGTTATTTTAATTTCCAGTCACTTTCCTGCTAAGTACCATATCAGTTTGTACACAGCTGAGATAAGAGGGGATGGGGGGGGCAGGGGGTGGGGGGAGAAGAATAAGAAAGAAACGGAGGAAAAATGCCTACCGCCTGCTGCTGGGGTGGACACATCCCACAGCTCGCTTTGGCTTCACCTGACGGTTGGGGCAACTCAAGGAGGAGCCACATTTTTTCCCCTCGGATGGCTTTGATTTTAATAAGAAAAATACGGAGATTTAACACGGGGTGGTGGTGGGGGGAGGCGTTCATCTCGTTGCTTAGGGAGACAGCCAGGCACACATCCTGCGGCGAAAAAAAAAACTTATAAAAGGTGCATATTCACCCTAAAGAAGATATTATCGTGAGAGGGCGGGGGGAAGTGTGTATTATTTCTGGGTGTGAAAAAATAAAGAAAAGAAGAAAAATGTCACGGGCATCTGGGAGGGCGAGTCCCCCTCTGCTTTTTCGTGCTCCTCGAGCAGGGGGTCCTCTGCCGGCATCCCAAGGTGGCCCCCCCCTTCCCCTCTCCCCCGCCTTGCCCACCCCCCCCTCCCCCTGCGCCCGCTCCCGCCCCCGGCGCGGCCGCGCTGCGGGGCCGGCTGGCCGCGGGGACTGGCACCCCTGCGGAGCTCCCTGTTTGTTTAGGGCTCGCCGAGCCCAATCAGGGCCGGCTGCCTGCAGTTTTCCGGCAGGGCTGCGAGAGGCGCCTCCTCTCTCCTTTTTATACATCGGCCGCCGGGAGCAGCCGCCGGACTCGCCGCCGCCGCTCGCCCCCGCCGCACTGGATTTACCGCCCTCCGCGGCCCCGCGCCCCGGCCCCATGAGGGGCACCGGCAGCAGGTTTGGCCCCTTCGCTTCTCGTTTCCATCCTCCCCCACCCCCCGCCCCGATTTCCCTTTTTCTTCCCCGCTCTTCTGCTCCTGCCTCTCTGCCGCTCCGGGAGGCGAGCGGCGCGGCGGCGGCTGCGCCTGGCTGGGGGAGCCCGAGGGAGACTTTGTGGGCAAACATCCGACGCCTGGAGCCCTTATCTGCCGGAGCCTTATCTCCCAGTTATCTCGCAGGAGGGAGAGACGTATTTGGTGCCTATCTGCGAGGGGGCTCTGTGTGTGTGTGTGTCCTGTATTCCTGTGCCTATGGTTATCTGGAGAGCCCCGAGATGGGCTGAGAGCGGGGAGACTCGCCGCCCGCTTCTCTTGCTGTCACTTCTCTGCCTCCCCTTTCGCTTTCTGTCCCTTCTCCTAGGGCACCGCGGGCTCTGTGTCTGTCTGTCCGACCTCTCTCATGCTGGCAGCTCTGGGATGCGACCGGTCTCGGCGAGGGTGCCTGCGCCGCGGCTGGCTGCGAGATGGGTGCCATCCCCCAAAGGTGTGCTCGGTCTCGGGTGGGGTGGGGTGGCCAACCAGGGCTACCGGCTGGCACCGGTCCCTGCGGCAGCCACAGCCCGCCCGGCCCGGCCCTTTGCCGGGTCTCGCTCCCTGTCCCGGCGCCGCCGCGCACACGTCGTGGCCCGGCCCGTGCGCATCTCACGGCTCCCGGGTGCCTTTCCCTCCTCCTCCTCCTCCTCCTCCTCCTCCTCCTTTCCGTGACCTTGGGCTGGAAACAAGCAAACAAGCGAGGCGATGCGCGGAAAAGCTAACATCGCTCGCCGGAGAAGTAACCTTAAAGGGATCGCCTTACTAATTGTTTTCTCCGTGGAACCGAGTCAAATGACTCATTCATTGAAATAATCATAGTAACAACAGCAGCAGTAGACAAGGAAGGGGCTTTGTCACAGACCGGGAAAAATGCCCCTTTTCCCCCTTCGTCCTCCTCTCTCCCCTCTCCCTCTCGTCCACCTTCCCCCAGCCGTGCTTCATGTTCAGATCCGCAGCCCAAGATGCGGAGGGAGAGGGGAGCAGCCCGGGAGCAGCCCCGGGGGCGGCGCGGGGAGCGGGGCCAGAGCCCGCAGCCCTGTCCCCGCGGGACCGCGCTCCGCGGCCCCCGGCCCGTGTTGACCTGGGCTGCCTGATCCCATTCCGCCGGGGCGAGGGACAACAGCGTCGAGGCGACATGACTGATTAAGCGCTCAGAGGGTCCAGATAAGCCCTGATGAATCTCATTAAGGGAGGGAGACGGGCTGTCTTGTTTGCTAACTTTGTTATTATTATTTCTCTCTCCCCCCCCTCCCCCCCCGCTCTTTTGTGTCCTCCTTCCCCGCCCTACCCTGCGGACCCCCCCTCCACTCCTCCTTCTCCTCCTCCCCCTTCCCCATCCACACCCAGAGCCTAGAAGGGGACCTGGATGGCCGTGGCTGAAGGCGGCTGGTGCGCGGTGAGGCGGTGCGCTGCGGACGCCGGCGGTTCCTCCTGCCCCTTCGCGACCAGGGAGCCGGGCCCGTCTCCTCCTTCGCCTTCCTCCTCCTCCTCCTCCTCCGGCGGCTCCCAGGGCGAGCGCGGCTCCTCCAAGACTCCTCAGCCGGAGCCCGACGGCAGCCACCGGCCGGCCCCTCCGCCGCCCCTCGCCGCCGAGGGCAGGTCGCTGCTCGCCCCCTACGTGCACTTCGGGGCCCCCCACCCCTCCGGCCTGCCCAGCTGGGAGGACATCCTGCTCTTCGCGGATTTAGACCAAACCAACAAGCTGATCTGGTCCAGCCGCGGCTCCAAGCTGAGCGCCCTCGGCGCCGAGCAGCCCGAGGAGATGTACCAGACCCTGGCCATCTCGGCCGCCCAGGGCCCCACGCCTTACGACGGATCTCCGGGCGGCTTCATGCACTCCACGCCTAGCTCGCCCGTCTACGTGCCCACCACCCGCGTGGGCTCCATGCTGCCCACCCTGCCCTACCTGCAGGGCAGTGGGGCGGCCCAGCCCAGCCACCCGGGGGGCGGCCACGCCGTCTGGTCCCAGCCGGCGACGGAGAGCCCCTCGTACAGCACCGGCGGCGGCTCCCACCCCTCCGGCCGCTTCCCCTACTCCCCCAGCCCGCCCGTGGCCAACGGGGCCTCCCGGGAGCCCGGCGCCTACAGCAACAGCCTGGGCGCCAGGGACCAGTACAGCCCCCTGGCCCGGCCGCTCAACGGCTCCTACCCGGGGCCCTACACGTCCTACGTGGGGCCGCAGCTCACCCCCGCCTGGCCCACGGCGCCCTTCGAGAACTCCATGCTGCACTGCCTCCAGGGCCGGCCCGCCCCCATCCCCGTCCGGGCACCCAGCGCAGGTAGGACCCGCCGCCGGGGTGGGGGGGGGGCGTGGGCAGGGCAGGATGGGCAGGGGCTGCCCGCTGGCCGGGCGCCCGAGGGTGCCGGGGGGCGAGGAGGCGAGACGGCGGGGCTGCCCCGGGGTGCGGGGTTCGCTGGCGGGGCGGTACGGTGCCCTGCCGACGGCAGGACGGCGGCGCCGGGAAAGTGGCTTTTCTGGAGTGGAGGTGTCTCTCGTCGTTTGCGTTGAGTTGTTCGGGGGGGTGGGGGGAAACAACACACCCCAAAAAAAACAACGTTGTTTGAAGTATAGCACTCGGTGTTGCAAACCCGCCTTTCCCGAAACGAATCGCCCGGTGTAAAGCTCGCTTTTAAGTTTCCGTACATTTCTGCTTTCCCTAAATGCAATAATCTGGCCGCGAAATGGTGACAAATTCACTGCGAATTAACCTTTCTTGTAGCGTAGAGGAAAACTGCAGTGGTTCGCTTAACCCAATTTGGAATATTTCAGCTACAAACCACTTCACTGCTTCGTTAAACCAGAAAAGCAGCTAAGCAAAACCTCTGAGATGAACGAGAAACCCCTTTTATAAACTGCTGTTAAAATGTGGCACCTCCTGATGGGATTTTACTTTCACTTCCGAGGTGTCCCGTCTTTTTATTTATTTATATATTTATTTAAAATTTAGGAAATTCTCGGTACCATTAAATTAATTGTAGAAATCGAGGCTGAGCTGCGATGATTTAGAGCTAGAAAGATTAACGATTATTGCAGTCTCTTCAGCTTTAGAATACGTGTATGTATATACAAATACAGATGTATAGAGAGGGGTGTGTGTGGGTATGTGTGTGTATATGTGTATATTTATATATATATTTATGTATATTTATATATATTTATGTATATATGTGTATGTATACACACACGCGCACATACATTTGATCAGCATTTGCTTTAATCATAAACTACCCACCAGGTAGCTATATTTTATATACACTGTGATTTTCTCGTTCAGTGCAGTATTGCAGAAAATTACTTTTCATCTTTCTATAGGGGTGCACACAGCGCTCCTCCTGTCTCTCGTGATACCCGGTAGATTTAAGCATTCTAAGCCTCCCACATGTTTACTAGCATGACAGAGGGAAGAAGACTCAGTTGTAGTGGTGGTAGGAGAAGGGCAGAGCAAAGCCGAGAAGCCGCATCTTAGGGTGACACGAAAGTTGAGGTTTTTAACTCAATTTCCGAAAGTCGCAGTGTAAAACTAGATGATGGAGGAAAAAAATCCTGTTTGTTTTTGGATTTTTTTTTTTTTCGTGAGAGAGGTGGGGTTGGAGAATCTCAGGGAAGAGAGAGGAGAGGGGTGGGGAGAAAGGGCAGAGGAGAGAAGGAGAAGGGCACTGGAGGAGGCTGGGGCAGGAGTGCCGAGCCAGCCGGGGAGGGCCACGGCAGCTTCCCCTGCTCCGGGGGGTCTCTCGCCCACCCCTGAGTCTCTGGAGCCGCTCCCGCTGAGCCCCGGCACGGCTGGAAAGGCGCAGGCAGCGGAGGCAGCGCGGGCAGCCGCGGCGGCGCCTTCCTCGCGTTTCCCTGGACGGTGCCTCCGGTCCCCAGTGACGGGAACCGGAGGGGCAGGCAGGCAGGGGTTGGCCCTTTGGGGAGGGGAAGGAGGGAAGAATGGGTGCCGGGGGAGCCGCATCGCGCCGTAACGTGGGGCGAAGCAGCCCCGGAGCTCCCGGGACACGCGAGTTTTCTGCTCCCGCAGTACAAAATGCGTCAGCAAAGACGAAGCCACGCGTGCTCACGTTTGAAATAATCGTGCCAGCGGTCAGGAGCTACAAATTGCTGCCGCAGTGTATTTTTATAGCAAAACTTTAGACGGTTTGATACAGCTTTTTTAGCGTTACTCGTAGAGCTACTAAAACAATACCTAAAATTAAAATTTTAATTTTTCTTTCCTTGGAGATAAATATATTCCTCACGCACTCAGGGAAAAAAAATATTTTAAAATGCCCTAGAAATATTGTCACGGCAGAATTTCTTTCTGCAGGCACGAAGGCAGTGTTCTAAAGTAAATAGCTGAGACAAATAACTGTTTAACTTCCAGCGTCCTTGAAGCCTTAAGTATTTTCCTGATTACAGTCTTCAATGGCGCTTTGGGTGCAAAGATTAATAAATCTTAGCGATGTGCTAAGACCTACAAGCTGACAACGTAAGTTGAACTGTGCTCTCTGGACTCTGCCGTATGCCCGTTCCTGTTTAGCGCCTAATAATTTGCAAACGAAAGAAGGAGAGAAATGTATTTCGGTGGGTGCGGGCCAAAAGGCCGTTTCTTCCTCAGCTCAATGCCCGCCGTGTCATCGCAGCTCTGTCCCCAAAGCTGCCTGACATTTCCGAGCTCTCTTTCGCTTTCCAGAGCAAAGCTGCTAAGCGAAACGTAAAAGAATAACCCAATGATGAATTAAGGCAGGTAGCGGAGGGGATGGAAGGAGCAAAAAAAATCGATGCCGAAGCTGTGAGTCTGAAACAGACTTTCGCAGCCTTGACTCGAAAGCTGCTGCAGAAATCCAAACACCCCCTTGAAATTATTTCTGCACAACGTGGCACGGTGTTTGTAAAACCCGTATTTATTTTTTTTCCCCCCGAAATATGGGGAGGTTAGCCAGAACAAGAATTCGCAGGCGTGAAGGTGTTTGCTTTTATAGGTGGGTTCTCTTTATTTTTTTGCCGTGCATTTAGACCCTTTTTCCCCCCCAGTGTTCAGTAGCTATGGGAGCAGGAGGCAGAATACCGCATATTTTTCCATTTCCTCCGTTTCCTACCAACCAGCTCGAATTTGTCCAAATAGCCGTGGCGAAGTGGTCGCTCCCCGTCGCTGCCTTGGCACACCAGAGTCCCAAACGCAGTCTCTAAATGTGAAGTTTTTACTGGTTGCGACGCATTTAAAATGAGAGCCGGGGTAAAAACTCCTTGCCCAACCTCGACCCGGGGCCAATATTGGGCAAAACCACCGCTTCTTATATCCCGTCCCTGTCGTCCGGCTCCCAGGGTGGGCTCTGGAAGCGGGATATTCTGGCAGGCACTTAACTCCCCCGACCCCCTAAAAAACCAAGTGACCCCCCCCTCCTCCTCCCGTTGGGGACCACGACGGGGGTTTCACCCCTCGGGCGGACGCCGCGCCGCTCCAGCCAGATTTCCGAAGGGCCGAATCCCGACGGGAGTGCAGGGCTGTCGGGGGGTCGCCGCTCCGGCTGGCCGGTGCGCCGCAGCCCCGTCACGGGGAGAACCGCCTCCGCTCCGGTTTGTAAAGCAAAGGAGCCGGCAGCGAGTCTGGTACATTTAAAGACACTAAAAAGGGTAAAAAAAAAAAGCGAGGATTTTGCAAAACACCCCACCGCATGGCCGCGATCACTGCCGGGGAATTGCTTTTTCCGAGGGCTGAGCAGCGCCGGTTGCTCGCTCGCCCGGGGCCCGTCTCCCGGCGCGGCGGGGCCGGGGCAGCGCTCCGCGGGGCTCCGCGCCCGCCGGCCGCCCTGTCCCACCGCCTCTGCTCCTGTCCCCCTCTCCCAGAGCTGCTGGAGGACCTGTCCGAGAGCCGGGAGTGCGTCAACTGCGGCTCCATCCAGACCCCGCTGTGGAGGAGGGACGGCACTGGCAACTACCTGTGCAACGCCTGCGGGCTCTACACCAAAATGAACGGCCTCAGCCGGCCCCTCATCAAGCCCCAGAAGAGAGTGGTGAGTGGGGATGGAGGAGAGGGAGGGGGGCGAGAGGAGCTGCACCCCGAGGGACACCCAGTCAGGGCTAGCCAGGGGGAAAGCCGGGGCAAGGATGGGGGAGAGTGTTAGCCGGGTGATCCCCCTGGGTTGCAGAAGTGAAGAGGGTCTCCTGACCAGCTCTGCAGGCCAAAGGGGTCACGATGAGGGGCGACAGGGCTGGCAGCCCGCTGCGCACTGCGTCAGGCCCACTGCCGGGCCCGACGCTGGTGAAATTGCCCTCTGCACACCGGGCACAGCATGGCTTAGCTTTTTGAGTTGATGGACCCCGACGGTGAGGGGGCATCGTCAGCTTGGGAGAAATTCATGCTGCTGATGTTGGACGTTTCCAACAGAAAAAAAAATTAAAAAAAAAAAAAAATCAAGGTTGGAAAGTGTTTGTTCAGAGGGCTAGGAATTTCTCCAGACCTGCTTTGTTTGCTGAGAGCTCGATCCTTGGGAATGTAAGCAAGTTTTGTATATAATTCAAAGAAAACCAATTGTTTAAACAATGATAATAGCCTTTGTTTTGTTTTACTCCTAAGAAATGAGCGGCAATTTTTCTAAAAATATACTCCTAAAACTAGGGGGGGAAATAAATAGTACAAACCAGAACCCCTGTTTATAACTCAGGCTGGCACTGAATAGGCAAGGAGAAAATTTAACAAGCGGGAACTGCACATTATGTTTAGCAAATCTGGGTGGAGGTCAGCAGAGAGAAAGAATACGTTCTTCGGTAATGGCTGTTACCGAGCGAGCCACAATAAATCATGCCGGTATAATCCAAGCTGATGTTTGGACCCTTGTGTATGGAGACAGTGTATCAAACCCATCAGCCTTTCAAGCCCCTTTCAATCATGCCAGCTGCTTTGCTCCATGCCTGTTTTCCTAGCGTTAAAACACATCCCGTTCTTTATTTCACAACCGTTTGAATTTAATGCCCTTCTGAGGGGGGAACAAAAACCGAACACACAACAATCAGAGTCAGACAGTAAGCGCTCACGAACCAACCTCACCTCTGCTTAAAGACCTTTCTTTCAGCCAAATAATTCATTTAAATCTAAGGCAGAGGTTTACCGCTGCTGGCTGCCCATTTTTTCTAGGTGGTCGTCCACTAAATTTCATGACACAAGGTGTTATCTCATTACCAGGGATGAACGCAGTAGACGGGGTAGATCTGCCGCTTGTTTCAAGTGTCAGAGCTTGTCTGGCCATGGCACCCTGGTCCAATGCAGACTTCGAGTAGCTGATACCCAGCTCTGCCATTTTGGTGTTTCTTTTCTTTATTTTTTTTTTTTTCTGAAGGAGGGGTGGGGGTGAGGAGACTAAAACAGAGTCAAACCACAGCCCGATTTCAGTCTGACACCTCAGCGAAATAACTCCGAAATAGCTCTGCGTAACAATCCCTACAGAGTACCCTGGCCATAACTATAAATCAACCATGACTGTGTGTTCATACAGTTGGAAAAATGTAGGTGAGAAGGGAAAATGTTTTGAAAATGCTAAACATGTTTAGATTGCCCCAAAGTTTCTGATAAAATTCCTGTGGCAGAGAAGTCATTTTAGCTTCAAAATATGCCAGCCCCCCTCCCCCGTTTGTTTAGATACAGGAATGAGCAAAAGCTATTTAAATAAAATCTATGAAGATTTATACCTGTCTGCATACAAAAAAGAGAAAGATTTAACAGAGTGAAATGTCTGATGGTATTTTACTTGCAAAGAAAGAAAACAAAGCATGTGTGTTAAGACCGTTTTTTTTTAACCTGATCCAGGTAAAACTTGTATTGGATCGAGGAGTGCAATTTGGACACTGTGTGCATACGAATTTAATAACAGGGTCAAAAATTCTGTGTTCATGAGACCTGGATTTTTAAGATTAAAAAGTACATGTGTGTGTACTTCAGCCTATATTGCACTTGGCTGGCTTTTTTTTTTTTGCTGTGCAATTAATAGTGGATTACTGATTTGAAGTTACAAAATTCATATTTAATCTGGAGTTCTTTCTGAGCTGTGGTGTAAGACGACAGTTTACTGCTAAAGAAACTCAAACAGATGAAATTCAAGAAACTCGGTTATTACTCTGGAATATTCTTCATTCTCAAAACATTTTTATTGGTTTCCCAAGTGGCAGGCAGCTCTGCGGTATCAAAGGTGACTGAGTTACGTCTAACAGCCCAGCAGTAAATGATTCAAGAGGAAGGGCATTGTACCCTTAAGTTAGTAATTTCGGTTATGGGCGCTTTATAGTCAGAATAAGATTAATGCAATCCTCTAAAACTGACTTCTCCGTGTAAACTTGTTCGGCTGCCAGACGCAGAGTTAGGCACAGATTTTTTTATATTTTTTTTGACAATGCGATACTTTGAAAAAGACTAGATTTATGATGTAGCTGGAATTCTTTGCTTGTGATGAACGTAAAAGAGATCACTTGTTACAGGGACTTTTATAACCCATTCACCTTCATTTCACATGTTTATGAGGACTGCCTTCACTTATGATATACAGCCTGCAGCCATAAAGCTCTGGGTTATACGGTTATTTCTGATACAAGGTTGCTTCATCTTGGCTCCAAACTCCACAGAAGAGTGTCATAAATGGCTTGTTTGCAGTGGGGACCTTGTCGTCACCCACCAGCTTTTCTGCTGGGCGAGGGGAAGCTCTGTTCTGTAAAACACGCTCCTGAGGCACGGTGTTTTTCTTGCGCAGATAAAAATGGGCGGTGATAAAAAGATGTTTTTACAGAGATGCCACTGTTGTATGTGTTACCCTCCGGCACACAGGAAAGTTTGTTTTCCAGAGCCGTGGTGCCACAGAGGGATGGTGATTAGAGTGGCTGATTTTTCTGATGAGTCGGGAGTATCGGTGGCAGGTTCAGAGCTGCCTCTTTGCCCACCGCACAGGGGAGAGGGTGTTGGACCGGCTGGAGAGGCGGCACAGGAGTGATGTGCCCTCTCTTCAGATGGAAGGAGCTGTAATGGAGATGTTTTCTATCTTCCTGTTGGAGGAAGAGGCAGTGCCCACTGATCTGAACAGAGGTCCCCACGTCAGCGTCTCCCAAAATGTAAATTTTGCCTCTGCCGTGAATGCCCAGAGTTGCAGACCCGCAGTGCCTCTTCATGTCAGCTTTCCAGTCTCTGAAATGAGGATAATCTTGTTTTAAGTCTGTGGCATCACCGACGGATGCTATAAAAACCCCTCCTACTGTCCCCGCTGCATGTTTAAGTACTTTTTTAAACTGTGAAGGCATAAATCATTTTCTCCTGCCTGCCTGCTTACACCTGTGTTTGCCTACCCTTGCCTCTAGCCCTCGTCCCGGCGGCTGGGCTTGTCCTGTGCCAACTGCCACACCACGACCACCACCCTGTGGCGCAGGAACGCGGAGGGCGAGCCCGTCTGCAACGCTTGTGGCCTCTACATGAAGCTCCACGGGGTAAGCGGCCGCTTTGCTAGAGGGAGATTCCCCACCAGCTCTGATGTTCCTTTGGGGAAGGGGTGGTCCTCCTGCTGGTGGGCACCCAGCAGCTTCGAGGGGTGGCATTGGGCTTCCTCAAGTCGAGGCAATGTTTCTGTTGATGCTAATGGTCTTGACTCACAGTATCAATCGTGGAGTTAAAAAAGGATGAACGCATAAAAAATTGATAAAATGACTAAAAAATGCCTGGCATTAGAAAATGATTATACTGTTTTAGCCAGTTACAGTTTTGACAAGTTATGTGTTTGCCGTTGTAGGTCTTCTGACAGATTTGTATAAAGAAAACACCTCTGGATGAGTGGCAGAGGTCTTTTTGCTGCTGGGATTTAAACCAGCTCTTCACTAGGGAAAAAACCCCCCTATATCTTTAATAAGACAGCTTTTCATGGGCAGACAGCTATGCCAGCAAAACTTTAAATGTCATTTGAGCCTTTGCTAGGCAATAATAGAGGAAGAAAATAGCTCTATCCTGAACGTGATGGAGTATGTTTTGTGTGAGACTTGGAACCTGTTACGCCTCTGTGGATTAAGTTACATTCAAGCACAAATGTTTGAAGAGCGGGGGCATTAGGAGTGATTGGGACTTGGTCTAGTCATCAAGAAAAAAAGTAAATTATATCACAGGTTTAAACATTATAATGATAGTAAGCATATGCTTGAATTTTCTTTCCCCAAACTCATATTATTATTAAGTTAAAATATATTTTAAGCAAGTGTTTTCTGTATAATGATTACTGTTGTGATCACATAGAACCCAAAGCTGGTTTTTGAGCACATTTTCCCTATAAATATAAATTTGGATACTATAAAGCTGTATCATGGGCAGACTGCTTATAAGAACAAATACTAAGTTGGTTATGGCTGACGTTTCTGTCCTAAGACAATTACAGACGATGATCTGTTTTGCGTAGCTGGTCCGCAGGAAGAGAAGTATTTTTCCCCCCTCATATGCATTCTTGCTTTCCAGAATCAGCCACTGGAGATAATTCCTAACTGACTGGAACAAGGAATCGGGAATCAGATATACCCCATCCAATTTAATTTCATATGACCTACGGCCATATGACACTGTTTTCCCCTAAAAGTGTGCTATCTGTGGACTGATTGAGGTGATGGAAAAGCTGTTTAGTTTGCATCAAGAAAAAAGTCTTGCTGGTTTCTTTATTTGGCTAAAACTCTCCTTGAAGCAACCCTTTGCTCTGCCCAGATGAAATGCAAAGGTTTTTTTGGAATTTTTACTGTGACGCAGGAAAAATTGACTTGTTACACAAGCATTTTCAACATCAACATTTGATCTTGTACTGTATTTTAATTTTTGATATTAGAGTGTATACACAACTCTATGATTGGTGTGGAAATGTAATTTTTTCAGGTTCCCCGACCTCTTGCTATGAAAAAAGAAGGAATTCAGACCAGGAAGCGAAAACCTAAGAACATAAATAAGTCAAAGGCATGCTCTGGTAAATATAAAAAGATAAGACAGTTGAGCTGCAACAGTTTTTTTCCCCTGGCTGGAAAATATTTGGTTTTAATACCAGTTCCCGATCTTTCAGGTAACAGTACTACTGCGGTTCCTATGACTCCAACATCCACGTCTTCTACTAATTCAGATGACTGTCGAAAAACCGCTTCCCCCAGCACACAGACTGCAGCCTCCGGGGTAAGTTGTAAGCCGGTGTCCGTATCTGTAAGCAGGCTGATCACTGTGCAATGTTATCACAGCTTTTATCTTATCTAGCAGAACAATAATCTAAACAAACTTTCCAGTTTTGTTAGCTGATACTGGAACAAGATTTTCGGAGGATATTACATATAGCTGTAAACAGAACGACAAGCTGAAGTACTTAACAAACCTCTTAATTAAGATCTATATAATTTTTATGATTAAATTAACCACAGCTTAACTCCAGACATTTTGTTTTGAAATGTTCAGGTTCTTCCATTTCAAAGGTTTTCTTTTGGGGCAAAGACAATAAATCATGCCCAATTGTTTCTTTCAAGAAATAATCAGGCATGTACCTCTTCTTTTCTGAAACGATCTGATAAGAATTTTTAATTCAAGGCGCTGCTGCTCTCACGTTCTCCAAAAGCTGTTTAACATATATATGTATGCATTTTTACGCATAATCCCAAATGACTGGTAAACCCCGGCAAAACGTTACCCTGCTGTATGAAGGCAAACATAAAGGCTTTTGCTTTAAACTAAGATGTGCACTTAAACCCCGGACCAGACCCAACTGAAACCAGGCTGGGGTGCCCTGCCGATCGTATTCCGTAGGGGATCAGACCTCTCCTTGCAGAGGCCTCTTCAGGGGACAGATGCTCAGCATCTGGCAGCACCGAGCCCCAGAGGAGCCCCAGAGGAGCCCCAGAGGAGTGCTGATCATCCCCTGCTTTAGTTTTGATCCTTATTTTACATCATGTACTCAAACCATCTCAAACTTCCTTTCTTCACTTAGTTAGCATGTGTGATAACAAATACTACTGCTAAAGTTGTGAAGCTTAATGTAGATTAATTTCTAGCCCCTTGGCTATACATATCCATATCCACACTCACTCCTCGGGCCTTCTGTATCCTTTAATCTGCCACATCATTTCTTTGAAAAGCTTTCCTAATGTGGCTTTCTCTACTCCTTTATTAATAAAAAGAAGACATTGTTTATAATAACTATTTTTCAATATGTCTCGGCGTTCCCACATTCAAATTCCTTACAATAGTTTAATTCCTGACGTACAAAGTTTCATTGTACAAAAGGAGGAAAAAAAAAACATTTTTAGCAAATGTGATTGTTCAGGACTGACAGGGCCACCCAGTTTCAGAGGCACTGGGTTTTGGGTTCGGATGCTGCCAGACAAGGATATTGCTAAAAGGGCTTGTCTTTGACATGAGAAAACCCTGTCAGTCCAATAAAACAAACAGATCACGTCAAAAAAAGGGAAACACTAACCAAAAAGTGAACTGTTGCTGGGTTTCAGGCTCCCTCCAGTGAACTACTATGCGCTACTTTAGGCTGTCCCCCTAATATTTTCCAAGGGAAAAATGCGGCCAAATTTTCCTTAAGTTCCCCATTACATTGCCTTAAGCAGCGCTACCGATCCTGAGGAATGTCATGAGATTTATATGATGGACAGCATTAGAAGCAGAGGCCCAGCTGAGGCCGAGACAGCAGTGTAGGCCGCAGGCAGCGGCCTCCTCCGGGGGCCTCCTCCCCCCTCCTCCGGGGAAGGAGAGGCCATATAGACGAGACCCCCTTTCCCCTACGCTGTTGCCTTCTTGGCTGCCTGAAGCCTGCCTTCCTCTCCCTAGGAGAGCATATCAAACCTCTTATTAATAATCTTTGCGTTATAATTTTAAAAGTTCCATTTGTAATATAATTTTGCCAGGTGGAGTTGTGTGGGTACCAGAGGAGCGGAAGGTGGGGGCACGATTTGTCAGCCAAAAGGCTAGTTGAGAGCTGTTACCTACTAAGGGCAACTCCCAAGGACCCTGAGGCTGCTCTTAATTACATGTCGGCATCCCTCAGTGCCAGGATTTCAGCTCTCCCTGATTTTTCTTTAGTAGATCAGGCTGGGAGAGGACACGTGCATGAGGACTGGGGAAATCTATCCCCTTATATCCAGCAAGCAGCATGGTAACATCTGCACAGCCTTTTCCCCACCATGATTCGATCAGATGTGCGCTGCATATGCACTTGCAAACTACCCCTCGTGAAAAATTTCAATGAAAGGAAGCGATGGAAGGAGGCTGTGAAACGTGCTGAAGTGTGGAGGTTGCAGCAGCGGCCAGGTGTATGGGTGTCCCCCTGACTCCCCCATACCCTACACGAACGGCTAGTGATCTCCCACCCCTGCACCCCAGCCCCAAATGTACGTAAATGAGGACGGGATTTGCAGGGGAGTTGTTGTCAGGACATGTCGTGGGTATGGCCGCATCCTTCCCGTGGGCTCCTGCTTTTGCCCGAGCATCAGCAGCTCAGTGGAGTGAGGACCAGGGAGACTGGAGGCTGAAAGCAGAAAGCAGTGGCTGCTAAGATTTGCTCCTGTTGCCCCAGACGTCATTTGGGAACTGGGTCGCCAGCTTACCAAGGAAGCGAAATCATTGCTTGTGGGCCTAAATCCCATGGGAGGGGCTGAGTGCTCATAAGGGCCATTGAAGTTATCGGGAATGAAGGGATGTTAGTATTTTAGAGCAAGGCAGCCTGTAATCTGGTCACATGCCGAAGCAAAGATACTCTACTAGACTTCTATTTTCCATGATTTCTTTTTTTCATTTGAATTGACACATCGATAGCCTGAAGGTTTCTATTTATTCTTAGAACATGCAATGGCTTTACACAAGGAGAATAAATTTATCCTCCAGGCTGTGTCAGGAGGGAGAAAACCCTCAGATGGATGAATCCAGGCTCTGTAATCTTTGGTCACTTTAACAAGAACGGAGTTGATTCCTGCCAGTGGCGCTGGTGACACTGCTGAAACATGGGCACCTGCTGGAAGAGCGAACCTGGCTCATTTCCTGCGTGTTACACAACCAGCATGGCAACTTGTTTTTTGTTTTGCTCTGTTTTTACTTCTCCAGCCCTTATTCTGTGAAGAGGGGAAAAATGCCAAATTGACATTAGGCAGAGAAATCTGATGACGTTTTAGAAACTGTTGTCTGAAATTCACAGCAATGTTGTTGCTAAATGAAACAGAGAAAATGAATTCCTCTACTGGTACAAAAGCAATTTATTATGCCTTTTATGGGAGGCTGCCAAAAGACTTCCCAGCTATGTAGAAATCTAATGGAAATGAAATTCAGCAGAATTCATTTGTGTCAGTAATATTCACTTTTTGCCCTACCTTTCTTTATCTCTTTTAAAGTAAAATAAAGATGGGAGGGCAGAAAAAGCAAAGGGCAGCAATTACTCTTGGAAATGTCTTTGAGACTATCCATTTCATGAAGGCAATCTTATATGATGCCAATTTTGAGACAAATTAGCGAGAACCTTAAATGTTGATTTTATGTTCTAGCTGAAGTTTAAACATTTAAAAGATATGATTAATGAATTGCTGTGGGTGCAAAGTTGATTTCAAACATCCCAAAATGCAGAAGTGTTTGGATCGGAGATATTTCGCTGTCCCATTGTAAAGAGGCTATTTGCCAAATTCACATCTGGATCTAGGATTTAGGCCTATTTCTGTTTTCCTAAGCAGTATAAGTACTGGGTGTCCTGTGTTACTCATATGGAGAAGGTCCAGCTGCATGATATATGAAGTTGCCTTACATCCCCATAAAAAGCAGATTTGAAGGTTTCAGACAGCCTGCATCTGCATCTATACCTGCTCTCCCTTTGATGCTGCTGAAACTGTACAGAGAAAAGCTACGTGGAATAATTTGCTAAACGAAGGGCACGGTCTGTAGTGCACACCCATCCATTTCCATGCCGGGGCTCCAACTAGTGTGATTACCAGAAGGACTTTATTCCCTTATTAGGATAAAAGGCAGTATGAAAACTGCTGTAAAATCTGCTTTTTATGGCAGGACATGGTGGCTCCATGAGCCAGGGCTGATGTCAGTAAAGGCTCGGCAGCACCAGGGCAGCTCTTCTTTCAGAAGAACTTTGCCTCCAGTTTGGAGCTTTCTCAGAAGGACAGTAATCACACACCATAGAAAAACTTAGGACAGTTGTCTTCCAGGTAAAACTAGCGCTTGCTTCCCTTGGAGATTTAATATGAGAAGCGGTTCAGGCCCGTCTCTTCAGTGTTGCAGGCTGCAAAGTGGAAGACCTGACTGGAATGGCCTCAGCAGGTGGTGAGCTAGCAGGAATTGCAGTTCTAACTGTCCCCAAAACGTGAATCAACCTGGACTGAATTCACTGAATAGCTTCCTCTGCATTTGCTTTGTTTTGTTTTCAGAAGAGGTTTCACGAGATGGTTAGAGGTGTTTTTCGTTGCTCCTTTTTAGGTGCTCCTATTTAAGTTTTGCTGCTTTTTATGTTGTAAAGTTGAAAGACTGAGGCTCCTCCAGACTATCTGATGATAAGATTTCCATCGGTACAGAATAATTCTGTAGCCGTCAGGACAGAGTTTCTATGAGAAGGGGAGAAAGGCTCACCAGCACAGTTGGTAGGACTTTCACCTGGAAAATGGGAACACAGTGCCTCAGTCCTGGTATGAGTAAATATTTATCTAAACCAGGTGGAAAAAGATCAACAGGAGGCATGAGAAACATGGCAACCTAAAATACCAAATAGTCCGGTAGTCAGGGCATTATGTTGGAAGATCTGATGTTTCAGCTTAAATCCTCTCTTGGTCTCCTACCTCTTCTGAGTTAGTCCTCACTCCTGGACAAAACAGGATACTGCTTCTTCTCTCCACTCAGCTTCATAAATTCAGTCATTCATTTACTTTGTTCCATGTACGTGTATCCAAAAGAAAGCATTTAATTCTATATCAAACAGAACAAGGCAATCCAACTTTTTTGTGTCAGCAAGAAAAAACAAGGAAAAAGGGTATTTTTGGTTCTATCCACAACTTCTATATGCATATGGACACATACATTTTGCTTGGTTTTGTTTTATTGCCAAAGCAATAAAGCCAATTACTCATACAGCCCTCGACAGCAGAGGGGTCATCAGCTTTCCCAAGCAACACTGGAAGTTGCCTCCCTTAGGAAATTAATGAAGTATTAACCACAGATTTATGTCATTATAATACAAAGGAGAGGTTAGAAGATACGTAAACTTATACATCTGCAATATAAACAAAAGAATCAATTTGACTAGCAAGAAATGACAACTTTACGTAGAAAGAGGGTCACTAAATCAGGAAAAAAAAAAAAAGAAAGTGCTCTTGATGGGGATGGCAGTTATTGCAGGGGGGCTGAGGCTGGGAAATTAAGGACTTCACTGCAATTTACCACAACACGTTACATGCAAAGTAAGTTTTTGCAAGTGTGTTTTGGCTGACTAGGGTTATCATTTAAGTGTAGCAAAACTAAACTATGCTAACCGAAGAGGAAGAGAGTGTTGGCTGAGAACTCAGCTTGCTACAGACCTAGTGGGATGTCCAGAATTCGTGGAGCATTTTGAACCTGCGAAGTGGTTGGAGCAAAGGTCTATCTGATAGAGCAAAGGTCTACATCAAGGCCGCTCGCCACCCCCTCCAGCTGTTAGCACAACTCCTTACCCGGAGCTTTTGCCTCTTGGCTGCGGAGGTGTGTGGGGAAGCTGGGGGGGGTGGTGTGTCCATCCCCTCTTCCCTCTCTCCGTGGTGGACAGATGGAGCAGGAAAGAATGGGTGGAAGAAAGCAGGAGTCCTGCAGCCAGAGATACCAGTGCTGTTCCCCAAGCGTCCCCCAGCCTGGCCAACAGCACAGGCTGACCAGCCTGGTTTCGATCTGTGCCAGCTTTAGTGGGGGTGAATTTGGCTCCAGGGTGCTGACGGCAGGTTTGGGTACAATTTAGGTGTCTAAGTCCCTCTGCAGCTCTGGTTGAGGTCTCCTTGTGAGCATGGTGAGCAGGTTCTCTATGAAAGGACCACCTCCAATCCAGACAGCCTGCCTGGGAGCTGCCCCCTGACCAGCTCCTGCCGGTTTGGGTAAAAAGAAGAGCCTTTGCAGATACAAACACAACCTTCCTCTGTTTCTTTGGGAGGCAAGCTCTTCCCAATAGTCTTCATCATTTTTTCCTCAGGAAGCTGAGCTTCACAATTGATTATCTATCCTGTTATCAGATTTCAGCAATAAAAATGAATCCATTACCTTTTTATTGATAGAGCCAGCCAGGGTGAATTAGAAGAGCTCATTGACTTCAGCAGCACTGTTCAACTTATTTATTCCAGCTGACAAACGTCCTGTAATAACTAAGCGTAGCTTCTGTCATCTTTCATCCCTTAAAGCTGGAGAAGTAAGAGCAGAGGTAGGCAGGCTCAGGAGCAGGGCTGTGATTCAGCTGCAGCCTTTTCATGAGCTAAAATTTGTTTTCCATCTCTCACTTTGGGAGCTGCCCGAGCTGCCTGAATTTGTCATGACATTACCGGGGTGGGGTTTCCAGGCCTGGCGGTCCTGCCCAGGTCCTGCCCGCCCTGGCTTAATAGAGCCAGGATCCGGCCTTGGTCAGGCAGGGACGGGCAGTCTTCAAACAGGACGTGCCTCCACGTCCTCCCTTCTGGGGTGCCCGAGGGAGGGGTAGCTGATAACCCCACATGGAAACTGCAGGTCCCCACGCCCCACCTTTGTAGGTAGGGCTGAATCAGGAAAAGGGTGAATTACACTTTCCGAGCCCAGAAAAAACAGGTAGTGATAAGATATTTGCCTACCGGAACAACAGCGGCAAATATGGGCAAACGGGAACCTTTCAAAACAGCTAGTATTTTTAGCTCAGGTTGAGCAAACACTGCTCAACCCTAATATAAACCGTTCTTCCACGGTGGGGAGTCTCAAGCTGTTAAAATGATGTCTTTTGTGCTAACAGGAGTCTATTTATGTATTAGAAGTAAAAAAAGCCTTTTGGAAAAACTAGTCTGATGCAAGACCAAAACCGGACCCAAAGGTTAGCGTGAAACCTGCCTCACTGAATTTTCCAAGCATAGTCACAGGGAAAGAGGATACGGAGGTTCGTTGTCACTGATTGGCAATTGTGTATTTGAGAGGGCTATAAAATGTATTTCTTAGGATTAGAGCTATTTTTCCTGTTTTTTGGGGGCAAGCAGTTGTTTCTTCCATTTCTGGGTAGTCACTGATGGAGCAGGGTCCTGGTTGATGACTGGGTGGAAGAATAGCAGCAATCGACCATTTTAATAAAAGCTAAAGAAAATACTGGAGTCCGGGTTACTTCAGATGAAAGTGACCACTGATAATGAGCATCTCTTTCAGAAAGTGAGGTTTTCCCTGGGTTAACCACGGCAACAAGAACCCTGCACAGCACCATTTGGAAATTACCTTTGGATAAATGAAGCCTTGCTTTTCCTATGTCAGGACTGCTAGCTTGGCATGGCTCCAGGAGAGCCAAGAGCTCTACTCTTGTAAAATGATTAAATACGTATACTTTTCACTTAAACAGCAGGCAGGAAGCTTCTGCAGTCACAGTTGTGGATAGTCGTCTTTTTTTTTTTTTTTTTTTCTTTTAAAGAATCTCATCCGAAGACTATCCATTAACAAGTAAATTAAGGTTTTAAAGTTGACATATCCAAGAGTTAATTTTGCATGAAGTCAGCTCTTAAACATTTCCTTTATCAGGTGAAAATGTTGCCCCTTCTCTGTCTGGCACTGCAAATTTTTCCTCTTTGGCGGATCTGCTCAGCCTCATGGAAAAAATGATTGTTTCTTTGTCTTTGTAACTCTCCATTTCTCTGTTAAAATAAATGGACTGGTTCCAGTGCAGTTCAGAGGTTCATCTTCGTGCCTACCAGGGCTCCCCTGTGTGTTGTCTTGTGCGTGTAGATGGTGGAACAAAAAGGCTCCTGCTTCAAAGGCATACTGTTTCTCCACTTGAGATGAAAGGAGCATCTCCTTTAGTGGCCAGTCTTACATGGGTGAAGTGGTTGTGGCTAGCGTTTTCAAGGGTGAGGAATGATTTTAGGCATTTCAAGGTCTGTGGGAGCCAAATAAGGGTCTGTGGGAGTCACATAAGGCTGATTTCCAGGAGGTGCTCTGCACCCGCTGCTGGAGAACTGGAATGTATCGGGCTTCTCCAACCCAATAGGTGGGTGGGAAGCAAAACTATATACAAAGCAAAACTATAGATGCCACCACTCCCGGGTCACATTTTTGGTGTTGGCATCTGTGTCCCTTCAGTAGGGGGCAGTGGGACACATGCACATTACCTTCTTCATCATGGTTTGATTTCCAGATTTTTCTGCATGTCCTTGTGCTTTCTTTCCCACCTTGCTGTGAAAATAACTGCGTGCTGTTCTCCAAATGCGGTTGTCACCCGTGCCAGACCTCGCCAGCGCAGTAAAGTCACTGTTTCACAAAGGGGAGAATGAGCGGGCTGACCCTGAGAGATTTTTTCAGTTTCATGATTTTAAGGCACGGGGTGAGCAGAGGGCAAACCCCAAGCCCGCTGTGCTCCGACCTGCACTTGGGTGCGTGCAAAGCCCACCCACTCAATTAAATCTCTTTTTCCTTTCCCCCCACCTCCAGGCGAGCTCGTCAGTGATGTCTGGCCCAGGAGAGAGCACCAGTCCTGAAAGCAGCAACCTTAAGTATTCAGGTCAAGACGGGCTGTACACAGGAGTCAGCCTGACCTCTACAGCCGAAGTGACGGCATCCGTGAGACAGGATCCCTGGTGTGCCCTGGCTCTGGCGTGACCTGGCATGAGGGAAGCTGGATCCCGGCGCTGCGCAGCAGCCCCAAGACGTTCGCGCACGGTTTCTTCTGCGGAGCAGTCATGGTGGCAGTGAGAGTGCTGGCAAAGACCACTCCTCTGAAATTGTTTCTGTGCCTTGGTGGCAGAGGTGATTTTCAGCCTCCGAAAGAGGCTCTGCCGAAGCATCCAGTTCCTCATCTATGCAAGAAAAATATAGAGAAAGCAAATATCCACTGGGGATATAGCTAATGCAGCCTTACACTCTCAAAAAAAAAAAAAAAAGAAAAAAAAAAAAAGAAGAGATAAACCTAGACCTATTGATAGATTCCAGAAATACGTCCTTGACTTACCCAGCAGCACTGCCTTTCTGATTGTATAGTTATTTTCACTCTCTCATTGCCTCCTCCCCCAAGAAATTGGTGGAACTCGTCAGTGTTGGGGAGGGAGTACCAAAGGCTTTAATTACTAGAGGTAGCGAGATACTTTGTAACGAGCATCAGAAGTGCATACTGCTTGAGTCGACGCCAGTCTCTCACACCGAACATTTGATGTCTTCGCCCCGTCAGTTGTCTCCTCCTGCGCCCTCTGTCTCCAGTGTGCCTTGCTCTGCTCTTCAGAGACCAGCTATGCCCCTGGAAGAAATCACAACATTTGGTACAAGTCTCACAAGGTCCAGCTTGTTAAGGAGATTTTGGGTTGGTCGTTTTTTTTTGGGTTTAAAATATTTACTCACTTTGCAAGACTGCGATATAACTTTTAAAGTACACTGTGACTGAGGTTTATGAAAGTTCGTATTTTCTGGCTGAACTGTATAGAGTCAGTCAAAATTTGTAAACAGGGTAGCAATCAGATATTTTTCTTCCATATATACAATAATTTTTTTAAAGAAGTGCAATTTGCGTTGCAGCAATCAGTGTTAAATCATTTGCATAAGATTTAACAATGGTTTTTATACGAATGAATGAATGTAAACATTTTAACTTAATGGTACGTAAATAATTTAAAAGAAAAACTTAACTAGGCATCCTTAGGCTTTTTAGCGCAACAAAACCCCATCCACTTTCTGTATTTCTAGTTGTTAAAGCAAGAGTTTCAAAGAACAAGCCTTCTCTCAGGAAAATTGCCCTAGCCGTTCGCTTGGAAGTGTTGTACAAAAATACAAATGCATCCCCAGGCTTTTTTGGCCATTGAATAAGTATGTGCTGGAAAGAAACAAATCGCAATGAAATTTTACTACCTAACTGATACATATGTAAATACTCCATAAGATATTCAGGCATCTTGAAAATGTAGGATGCAATCTGTATAGTGTGACTGACGCATAGTTAGGTTGGTTTCCATTGGTTTTTAAGTGGGATGTCATTTGGAAAGTTGTTTCATCAGAGCTTTACAAATAAAAGGGTATCATTTTGGGATATTTTTTTTTTCCTGTACACTGTGCCTTCTCCTTTGTCTCCAACGCAATTGTTAAGCTACATTAAAAGCTATAGAAATGTACCTGATACGGGCAGCGTGTCTGATGGCTGCAAGGAAGGTCTCCAGCTGAAGTGCCTGCTGTGGCTAAGCTGCTAAGTCTGCATTGTGTGTGGCTTTTCTGCAGCTCCCCTCACTATGCCTTCTGATGATACGTTAAACTAGGGCCTCCACCTACCAACACAAGCCCCTCACGGGCACGTGGGAGGTTTTTCTGATGAAAGTCTGGGGAACTGATCCCGTGCCTTGTGAGGACTGTCGTGGTTTTGCTTGGCCTTCACACCATGGCTAAAGGGTCTCACCCTGGTCCCCTGTGTGTGCAAATATCTGCCTGTCACGCACTGCAGATGTAACTGCATAAGACCAACTGGGTGGCAGAGCCATTGTGTGGCTGCTGACATCCTCCGGTGGCCAAAGGTGAAGGGCAGCAAAAACTGAAGGTTCTGCAACAGAAAAGAGAAGACGTCGAATTTTAGCTACTCAGGGGAATGAAAAACCTTTCACTGGCTCTAAGGAGTGGTCCTCTGCATTGCTTGGCTGACCGGAGCAAGACAACGCCGCACGTGATTTCCAGCTATGTCGGTATTACTACTGGACCGGGAAGCTGGGATGCCCAATCTCCATACCCAGAGATCAGAGGAGTGGCTGCGAGACATGTCTTCACCTTTTTCACCCAGAATTTCATTTGGGGTGAATTGGGATAGCTCCTTGGCCTCCAGTGAGGCTGTGCTGATTTGCACCAGCTGAGAACCTGGTTTTCCAACCCAGGCAGTCAAGGTCACCTTCTTGCCCTGGGGTTGTCATGAGGACCACGGGATGAATGCTGCAGCACAGCCCTCAGAGGGGAACAGCTTCTAGCAAAAAGGGGTCAGGTCAAGCATCACCTGGGGTTTGGGCTTCTCAGGAGTGGGGACGTGCTCACCTTTCCTGGTGGGGCCATGACGCCAGCCTTGGTGCTGGGCCACAACACGTCCTTGCTCCCCAGGGTTTGATGCGGCGGGGTACCCCAGCCCTTCTAGCCTTGGGGCCAAGTGGGCTTGGGTCTCATGATTTACAAAAATAAATCCCTGTCTAAGTGGAGTGAGTCATGCAGAGAAGCACTGTGTTTAAAAAGCAAAAGGTGTGCAGAAGAGTGTGAATATCTTTCCTTTTGAAGCATTAGTTGGCTAACATGCCCTTTTCAGTGATATTCCAGTGTTGACACTTAGATGGCTAAAAAAGCTGTTGCTAACTGGTGTTGAAGAGTCTTCAGCCTTAGCTGGGGTCAGCATTCTTTTTTTTTCCTTTTTTTTGGCCAGGGGCGAAGTTTAGTGTGTTACTTCTGAAAAGCCTAGTGCAAAACTCACTGCCAGGTATGTCAGAGCCGTGTTGCTCAGAGCTGTCACAAAATAGGAGGTTTAGACCAGTGTGTCCCAGTTTGGGGCTGCTGACCCAGCAGAAAAAGTCAGACAGCTGCTGATGCTCTTGCCAGCAGCTTGGGGAAGGCACAACATAAGAGAGCTCCCAGGAGGCCCTGGTCCCTTCTCAGCACCAACCTAACCCAGGGTCTGGCTTAGGGTGGTTCCTGCAGATAAGAAGTCTAGCAGGGGACATAAAAGGATGCCCTATGTGAAAAGACTCCTCTTGGATCTGAGGCTGAAAATGCTTTTTTAGGTGATATCAGGAAAAAAAAAAAGGAAAAAAAGAAAAAAATATTTCATAGGGAAGCTGTTTCCCGTTATTTCTTATCAGCAAAAACATCAAGAATGAAATACTTTGCCCCCTTGGACCAGAAGCAGGGCTAAATCAGGTTTTTATCCCTCTGCAAGAGGCAGAGGGGATGCAATACCATGTTGCCTTAGTATATAGATGCTGAGGAGCTCAAAGCCAGGTTCTGTGTTATGATTTTACATAGAAAAAGATAGTAAGAACAGTATCTCCCTACTCACCAAAACTGCTTTCCAAGTGTACCGATTGCTGGAGTGGCTACTGCCTGACAAAATAAAGATATCCCTTTTTTAAATTTTTTTTTTTTTTTTTAATTTTGCCTTTTAGTCCTGATGAGCCGGCACAGCTCTGGGTGTATGAGCTGGACTTTGCTCTGGCTCATACATCATCAGTAGCACTGATACTGATGGACGGCCTGGCCAGATGCTTTCCTTACTTATCCCTGTTTCTTTTCAGTGACAGCCCCTGGGATGGGCTGAGAAAGAACAAAGAAAGAGTTACACCATGGAACTCAGTTACTACTGAGGCTGAACGAGCCAGACTGACCCCAGTGAGGCTCTCTAGTTCCAGAATGAAGCTTTAGAACTGACATTTGGGGGAAAAAAAACCCCATATGGTTACTTGTCACTTTAACACCTTTTATTTGGAAACAGCCAAAATTAAATAGCCAATCATAGAATCATAGAACCATAGGGTTGGAAGGGACCTCTGGAGATCGTCTAGTCCAAGCCCCCTGCCAGAGCAGGGTCACCTCGAGCAGGTTGCACAGGAACGGGTCCAGGTGGGTTTTGAATGTCCCCAGAGATGGAGACTCCACCACCTCTCTGGGCAGCCTGTGCCAGTGCTCTGCCACCCTCAAAGTAAAGAAGTTCCTTCTCACGTTTAGGTGGAACTTCCCATGCTCAAGTTTGTGCCCGTTACCTCTTGTCCTGTCGCTGGGCACCACTGAAAAGAGCCTGGCCCCATCCTCCTGACACCCACCCTTTAAGTATTTATAAGCGTTGATAAGGTCCCCCCTCAGCCATCTTTTTCAGGCTCCCCCACCAAGCAATAATTTTCATATTCAAAAGTTCATATTTGTTTGGGTGGCCCGTCAAGAGCAGACTGCTCCTGGCCATGCGTGTCACCCTGTGCTCCAGCCTTCCCTAGGTCCCAGTTTTATTTTTAGTAGTGTTCTCATCACTCTCACCCATAATTGTATTTTTTCTCTTCACGGTGCTTGAAATAAGTTGAGATCCCTACTGTGGTCCAGAGTGGTATTTTTCAGCATTGGCATTGAGGGCATATACTGGTGTGGGACAAGTGCTGTGGAGGTACATGAGGGTGCCACAGCTGCTAGACTTGGGTTCTTCATCTGGGTAAAAGCGAGAGAACCAACCTTGGACAGGTTGCCCAAAGGGAGTAAGAGGCATCTGCCTGTTTCCAGAACTGCAGGTGGGCTTCATTACATGTGGATGATCAGAGGGCAAGGACCTGGGTGTGAAATGAGGAGCCAAAGTAGCTGATTTGTTTTGATTTTCTTGCTGCAAAGCTAGACAGAGTCATGTGCCAGCCCTGTAACATTTGCCACATAGAACTTGGGTAATTTACTGTCTGTTCCTGCATAAAAATAATATCACTTCTGCTTCTTTCCAAGAGAAGAAGGGATTTAGAAGTTACACCGTGTCCCTGTTACCACGAGCTCTAGCTGAGCGCAGGCTGCAGAAACCCAAAATGGACTTCAGCTCTTCCTGTGTGTTCACAGCTCCAGATCTTCCTTATCCAGCTGTCCTGAACTTCATTCCTTACAGATCCTCCAGTTCCTAAATCTGTATACACTGGACATTCCATAGTTGTGTCAAACACACTAAATTCAGTATTAAAATATAGGGCAAGGGTTGTTGCAGTGGGCTGGGGAAGAAAACTGAGGGCTTGAGGAGCAGTTTCAAGTGGCCTCTGCTCCATATGTTGCAAAAGGCTTGAGGTCTTCGTTACATGTTTGCAACGTGTTTTGGAATCACTTAAAGATATTTCATGAAAGTTGGTATAAAATATAGGAGAGGGGAGTAGGATTTAGGTGCCCAGGTGGACATACAGTCAAAAAAGAATTGTCAGAGCTACATAGTAATCAAATGTATTTCTTGGAACAAATAATCAGGAAAATACTGAATAGGAGTGAAGAGGTAATTTTACTTTAGGATGCTGCGTCCAGACCTGGCATCCACATTTGAAAAGGATGTTGAAAAATTGGCAAGGGTAGGGAGAAGAACCGCAGAAATGACTTAAGGACTGGGGAAAACATCTGGCCTTGACAAATTTAAAGACCACAGTGCGCTTAGAGTATCCAAAGGAAGAGTAAAAGGTGACTAGTATAGTGAGTCCCCTCATGGGGAGAAAACCGTAGGTGTTAACGGGCCTTTAACCTTGCAGAGAAAGACATAACAAGATTAGTGGCCAGAAGGTGAAGATGGATTCATTCAAATGAGAAATTAGCCTCAGCCAAAACAATGAACATAACTAGCAATGGGAGCAACGGCAAGGGAAGAAGACGAGTGCTCAATCTCTTGATGCCTTCGCAACAAAGCTGGCTGGAAGACCAGCTTTAGCCGACCAAAAGTGACTGGGCACAGGACTGAGCGGGTTACATCTGCTGCATCGTGATTTATAGGCCAGATTAGTTTCCATTTGGCCTGAAACTGTATTACTTTTTGGGATGGGACCCAATGCTGAGGTCTTGAATTTTTGTCGTTATTAAAAACCCCATGGCACTCTTCCTGAGAGCCGTGGTAAACACTGTGGTGTCTTGACCCACTTTCAGCATAAGTAATTATTTTTTGCCTACCTAAAATGTCCTACTTCCTCTCCAAAACTGTCCGGCATCTTTATTGTTTCCTGTTGAATACATCCTGAGTTCCACAGAAGAAAAGGCCGTGTTTCAAAGTTGAACAAACAAAACTTGAAAATCTGTCACCTCTTACGGCATAGCACACAGGCAGGGGCTGCTAAGCAGCTTCTTGGAGAAGCAGGAAGGAAACCTTCTCTGAAGACCACAGTCTGTAAGCCTTCAGTCTGTGACCTTTTGATGCTGTAAAGACCACAGCCTGAACAATGAAAAGAGGCGTGCGGACCATCTTGCAAATGTGGCAATTTTAAAAAAGTGAGGGCAATAGTAGGTTTCTGTAGTGCACCGAAGCCCAACTGTGATCCAAATCCTACTTGCTTTGCTCATGAGAACAAACGACATTTAAAAAAAAAATAATGCTGCTTTTTGTGCCTTGCTTACAGAGAACCCGGTCTTGTGGCATGAGAGGCAGAGGGAGGGGATGTGCCTTGTCTATTTGGCTGGTCAGTTCTCTGATCCCTTTGCACTACAGTGGACCCCAAAGGCAGGTCCTGGTGAGCGTTCACTCTCTGGAGGGGTTCTACATAAGCTTGGCAGATGTGACTCCCTGCCTGCTGCACCAGGGGCAGGAGTGGTTTTGCTGTCAGGAGAGGGCGTGCATATTTGGCCAGGGGCCTGGGGAGAGGAGAGGGAAGGAGGCCTTGCGGAGGGGAGATCTGTTGTTCTTCAGCTTCAGCGATAGGGCCACAGCAGCATCATGAGGAGCTGCTTGTGGGCAGCCCCTGCTCGCTGTCACTCAAGGTCCCTGAGGATTAAGAAGTTGAAACGGGCTTTTGCCAAGCCTGCAAGGACCTCTGGCAGGCTGGGGGTCCCCATCTTCTATGTGTGTGTGTGTGCACGTACATGCCATCATTTTCTTAAAATTAGATCTTCTACTCTTCTGTCCTTCTACCATAACCCACATTTGCCTATAGTTGTTCTGTTTTACCTAAATTGAAGTTTGTTCAGAAAAGAAGCTCTGAGATGATGGGACATCTCCAGATCAGGGACAGAGGTGAGGAGCATCGCCTGTGAGGTCTGTGCAGACCCACCTGCCCTGGCACTGCGTACGTTGGAATAGGGGCACCTCTTGGAATTTCCATGGCTTGGACGACAAATGAGACATACCCTTTGTTCTTCACAGGATAAATTAAATATGTCACAAGTTTCATTTAATTTTATTTTGTTTTAAGCTATTAGGAACATTTCATCCTGGAACAGGCTCCCAAAGACAGCAATACTCCCTGTCTTATAACATGATGATGTCCTGTAGTTTTCAGTAACTTTAACTTGACTTCTTTTTTTCAGATCAAGGTAAGGACCTGGAGACTGGAAAATACCATTACTATTTTATCTAATGGATAAAAAAAAAAAAGTTGCTTAAAAGTTTGACCGACAAAATGTGTATTCTTCATTGCAAGCACCAAGTGATTCCTTCAAGGCCTTTAAAAGCACCATGGCCACACTTAGAACAGACGTGGAGAAATTGTACTCTGTACAATTTCGTGTCTCTCAGGAAATTAAAAAAGGCAGCTTCTCCAAGTGTATTGTTAGGATTAACTGTGCATTAGGCAGAAGGAAGCCAGTGGTGTCTTTAAAGTTAGAGGTCCCACTTTATTACCCAGTCTTATGCTTTGCTCAGAGTGGTGATAAAATTCCTGGGACTAAATGAAAGCTTTGTATAAGCAGGAAATTCAGGAAAAACAGCTTGTCTTTCTAATTCTCCATGATCAGTTTTCAGCAAAAGTAAGAAACTTCAAGCACAGATCCCAGCAGTTTTGGGCTTTGTAAACAAGTCACCGATATCTTAACATTTCCCTGTGTCTGAGTTCATCAGGGAAGGCAAGGACAGCCGTGTGCTGTACCCCTTCTCCACTGTAAACCAGTCCTGATCCCGCTGCCTTTAATGGTGCGTACAGTTTTCCTTTGTGCAAGTAGCTAGGGGTGTGAGCTGGACCCCTTGCTTCAGGATTGTGCAACAGGGTCAAACCTGTCACACTGCAAAACCCTTTCTTATCTAAAGCAAAGGATTAGCACTTCTGAAATGAGACACATATCAAAAACTCAGAGAAAAGCTGAAAGAAACTTATATTTCGCACCTCTTATGAACCGAGGCACTATGATATTGATGTACGCTCTGCCTTCCCTGTTCCAGGCAACCTAAAAGGTGGTCAGGATGCTTCGCTCGTGATTCAACGTACTCCATGGATGGGGAAAACCTATGGGAGTGAAATGTTAACTCTGAGGTTTCAGCCATACATGGTTCTGAGAAATCTTAACCTGACATCTCTGCCACTGCAGATTTACACTGAGATCTTCCACATCTCTCCCAGCCCCAGGCCTACTCTTGCTTCCCTTGCAGTCGGGAGCGAAACTCCTCGCAGCTCAGTGGCAGAGGTGAACTCTGATTTATAAGGACCTTTTAAAGAGATGAGCCCAGCCCTAAATTATGTCCGGCTAAAGCAGGCAAGCACACAGGAAGCAGCAAGCTGTCTGGTTTGGTGTAAAAGCTATGTTAGTTACAAAGGCAAGGAGTATGTGTTTGACACCTTTGTAATTTAATGAGATTACCTAAGGCAGCCACCTAGATCAAGCCGCAGCCATTGGGAGGAGCCTTGTAAAAGGCAGAGGAATTCAGGACAGGCTTCAGCTAGCATTCCCAGACAGTTTAAGCGGGGCAGTCTGTGGTTCAGGGGCTTGCCAGGTGCCAGAGCTATCGTCAAAAGCCCAGGCTAGCACCTGTACCTGGGGAAGGGCACGTCAACCCCTTGCCGTTGGGGCATCAGGCATCAGCTCCCACCTCCACCAGCTAATTGAGATGCTGCTGAGATGAGCCACCTGAGATGCTGCTGAGAGAACTGGCATTCTGGGGCCAGAAATTCTGTCTTGAGCAAAAATGGCCTGTTTAAAGGAGAATAAATATTCCCAGTGATTAAAAAAATGAGTGTGTGCTACGTACTCAGTGTGGGCGGGAGGGAAGCAAGGTAGTAACTGTCAGATGGAGCTCTGCTAATAAAAGGCAGTGCAACAGAAGGTGGTTGGAATATACCTTTTTAGGGAGAAAATTTAAGATTAAGGACAGTTGCAGCACAGCAGAAAAGCAGGATGAACCAGAAGCTGTGTGATCAGAAGATCAAGTCTTTTCAGCAAAGGTTTTTGAAGAGCTTCCATTTGTTATTCTCATTTAATGAGTTGGAAGTATCTGTTTTTCCAAAAAAAATTAATTTTCATCACAACCAGGCTCCTTTGATAGGAATACAAACAATTTGCAGAACCTCTTTGGTTGAAAAAGTGCTCTAGAATTTTTGGTTATATCTTGCATTGCACATTTTCCAGTGTCAAACTTCTTAGTGGAGCTAAGGGAAACTTATAATTCGCCCAACTTCTTTTTGCAGTAATTTTGGCATGGTCTGCACTTGCCCTGCTTACATCAAGGAATACTTGTAGGCGCTCACAGACAGTGTGGTTGCATGTTGTCCTGAAGACAGATGCCCCCAGGAGAGAGTCCCCCAGAAGGGCAGAACCTGGCCCATAAAGTCTATATGAGTTTAGAGATGTGTAGAGAAAAAAGATCCCAGATTAAATGGATCTTTTAGGTAAAATCACTCTGAGCAGGGAGGGGACTTTGCTATGGAAGCAGACAAGGTAAAAGCATTGGTGAGAGAGAGTAGTGACTACCTGACCTCTCTTAATCACCTGACCTCAGTAGCCACGCTGTCTTCAGCCTCATCAGCAGGTGAGTGGGGGAAAGGGGAAGCTGCCGACGCTGTGTTTCTGGAGGATGCAGGATGGCATCAGCTGCAGGATGGCACCCCATATGTGAACGCCAAGGCTGTGTCTCAGCCAGCAGGGTTGGACAGAGCGGGTGCCGAGAAGGCCTCCCTGGCCCTACAGAGAAGGGAGCTTTATTTTCCAACTACAGATATGATTAGATTCACCCCTCTGTTCTGTGTGTGCTATTGTGCTTCTATGAACTAAATATGTAGCCAGGAGACAGGATGGCATCCTTCTATTAATAAATACAGAACAGGTAATTGAAAGAATGAATGTGAGAGTTGCATTGTTTCAAAAGTTGAGCAGTGGCCCTGAGGCACGCAGTATGCTTTTAATAAGCATTATTATTTAAAGCAAGTAATAGTGAAAAGGCTCCTTGAGTTCCCTGATAGCACATTCATTAGCTAATCAACAGAGCTATTATTTTCTTTGAAGTATGCCCTACTCTGCGGTACTAAAGTGCACATGCTGATTTACTGGTAAGGGTAATTAAAGGGCATGTCATAAACACCACTGACGTCATGGAATATTGTTCTTTAACCGTCTTTCCAGTTAACTCTTCCACGTGGAAAAACAGATATTTTGCAGCTGACCCTCACCTGGTGTCAAGTGTTCTCCATCTCCCAGCAGTTTTGTGAATGCACAGCCATGGAAGATGTACTCTTGCATTTATGGCTTCCCACGGCCGCGAAGTATATGTGTTTCAAAGTCTTTCAAGGCTTTGCAAAAGCCTCCCTGCAGCACAGAAGCTTTTTCACAGAATGGTCTCGTGCACATGAGTTTCAAAGGAGAGCCTACACCTATGTAACATACGTTACCTGGAGCTAAAGCCCTGCTTGGGGTGGTGGACTCTTCAGGAAATAGCAGCTTTCCACCATGCTTCCCTTGTGCTTACACCTTCCCTGAAGGTGGAAATACAGCCCCTGGCTGGGCAACATAGATGGTATATACCTTTCAGGTTTTAAATGGAGATCTACTGTATGTATAAGAGGAAGGCCAGGTAGATCGGAAGAACTGTAGCTAAACTATGCATTTCAAGCATACTATCTCTATGTAGCTCTACATATGGGCTGCAAAATTTGGAGAAACTTCAGCACTGAAGTCTGAAAATTGGGGGGTGCTTTGCATCCAGCAGAGCTGCAGGCTTGGAAATGCCGCAGTGGAATGTGGGTGCATAAGCGAGCAAGGGAACATAACCCCAGGTGGTTCCTTCTCCTTGCTTGCTTTCCCTCCTTCCTTCTTCCTCTCCTTCCCTCTTTTTCTCCTTCTCTGTCTCTGTTTCATCCTGTGCATTTTGTTTTATTTCTTCCCAGCTACAGGGCTGCCTCCCGTATATTTCTGGACAATTGAGGCATTGGAAAAAATCTTTAAATCCACAGCACTGAATAAAACCACTTCCTGATTTTTTTTCCCACCCCACTTATTAGGTTCCTCAATATAAGGAAGTAGTAGCCTCTCTCTACTGAAGTTCAGGTAGTGGTATCATTCCAGATAACAGCAATAAGTAGGTCATAAAAATAGAATGAATAATCATTTTTCACTCACACAAATGAAAGAATAAAAAAGATACATACCAGTAGGAAGTAAAATGCAAAACACTTCATTTCAGAATATGGCAAAATATTTTTAACTATGTATTTTGAAGGTATAGATTCCTGTTTATCTCAAATATGCCTGTTTCTGATGCAGATGACTGGCTTCATTTGTAATTTAAATGCTTTTCCATTTCTATCCAAGCTGGAAAATGTTCTGTCCTCCCTCCACTGCTGAGATATACGGTGGGACTTATTATCCCCATTTTGTGTATCAACAGGGATGAGAAAGCCTCTATAGTTTTCCTGAAATCTCACATAAGAGATTCTTCTCCATAGAGAATACATTTACTGAGTATCTTCCAGGTCCCAGGCAATGTCCCAGCTGGTGGCCTCTGGTGGTATCTCACCAGCACCAGTACATGGGCAATGGTGTGTGACAGCTCATGCTGGTGACTTCTTGGCATGGTTTTGGTTGGGATCACGTAGCACTTTCCCAGCTGCTGCCCATGGCTAGGGAATAGCAGCTGGGCCAGGGACTGCTCCTGGTTTGGATTGCTGCCCCTCTGCTTTGTAGAGAGAGAGCGCAGCTGGAGGGACACTACTCCTCCTTTGACTGTTTTATTTCCCAGCGTAGATACAACCACTTGGTATGTATTCATGGTGTGTGTCCGTCTGTTTGCATGGAAGTGACATATTTCAAGATTGGTTGGTGAAGAAAGATGAGGAAACATGGTATGAAAAGTGGATGAGTCTTATGTGACCCTGAGCCAAGTCCTGCCTTAAGACTGGGGATATTTTTTCATGAAGGCACGTGATTGTCTGCCCATGCAGTGTCAGCACAAAGCAGAGATAGGCCCCAACACGTGACTCTTTAGTGACTAGTTTGAATGGAAATGTGTGATTTCTGAACAGATTTATTGTGCAAGCAAAAATGTATTTGCTAAAGATCACAGCAGCGTGTTTGCTCTGAATGCTGAGCCTGGGGAATAAAGACTGCCCTGTGTGACTTTTCATAACACGGTGAAATAAGGTTTGTGGTGTCAAATACCTGTTTTAACTTTGTTATCCCTGACCCATGGTCTGCAGCACAGGGACTAGGCAATGGAAGCAGAGCAGAGCCAGGGATGCAGAGACCTCTCTATGGCTCAGACTCCAGCTCCTGTATCCCTTGTGGATGTGGACAATAGACCTACATACCACTCATACGGCCTCAAGGCCTGTGTCAGGTGTGGACAAACAACCTACATGCTCACTGCTCCCCGACCTTGCCAAAATGCTTCTCTGCACCATGTGTAGGGGGACACCAAGGAGCTCCGTGGCCCACTGGAGGCCTGGAGTCCTTCTCCAGAGTGTCCTCAAGGCTCCTTTCTGCCACCTCCCTCTCAGGGTAGCAGAGACCTATGAGCCTCTGCTAATGAGAACCAGGACTCAGCCTTGGACCTCAAATTAGTCATTATCGCTTCAGATAGCCGATATTATTACCTTTTATGCTAGAGGTATCTTATGCTGTATAATTACTTAGATGGAGACTTTTGCAGAAGTTTGGACTAGGATTCTGCTACTGTGAGGGTTATCCCTGAAATGCAGCAGTTGAGGAGCTGGGTCCCTTTCCCTTCAGAGCTGTATTGCAAAGTGGGTTCATGAACATTTCCACTGAGGATAACTTGTAGGCCGCATAGTCTAGCGGGCAACCAACCATCTTGGTCTGGGAGCACACATGTTCTGGGAGCGTGAACCATGTGAGTGGGTGGGCGGGCGTCTCAGGCTATTTGATGAGGGAAAGTGAATGCAGAATGTCATTTGGGGAATTTTCACAAGCCAAAATCCACCCTGTTTCTTTTGTCTGTTTTTCATTTTTAAAGCACTCAAGTGACTCATCTGCAATGTGTACACTTCAACTTGGTTTGGAACTGTGGTTCAGATGCACTTGCAGACAAAAATTAAAAAATATGATCTTATAGGTGTGCTCAGGGTTGGTTGATAAAAATAATTCTTTTGCTGGTGTGTTGAACCCAGTTACAGGTCCCATCGCCCAATTTCCCTGGCAGAAACACTCCCGAAACTTTCTTGGGCTGATACTCCGCCGCACTGTTTGGAAAGAGGAACTCAGCCAACTGCTAAGTTATCTTGGAGTTGTCCTTGTACAAGGGAAAATGGGTCTTGATTTGGTCTGGCAGTCTGCTAATATCTGCTGCCATGGCATTTTTTGCCAGTCTTCATGACGCCAGCGAATGGAGGAATGCTGCAGCACACGTATTTACGGGGGTTTGTTTAGTGTAAGGGTGTCTGTAGGAGGAGTAGTTTCCTGAAAGGAACAACCAGAGCGGCTGACCTTGCACTGATTCTGCTGACAGTTCCTGCTTGAAATAAGGTTGCCCTGGTCTGGTGCAACATCACTCACCTCCAGCAAGGGAGTTTCAAACTGTTAGAAGACACGTAAGAGCTATAGAAGGAGTAACACGTCCACAGGGATCCCTCTGTACCCAACATGGGATCTGAGCACGTGCAAGCTCTGAAGGAACTCAGATCCAGACTGAAGGTTGCACTGGGTTTATAAAAGAAGTCTCTCAACTCTGCATATCTTCAGGCATTAGATTTCAAATCTAGTTCCAGATCCCAGGTCAAATTAAAAGCAAACAAAGGGGAAATATCCTGAAATAGGAATCAAAATTACCTTCTGCAAGGCTAGCAGGAACAGCATCTCCATAGCTGCTACTTAAAAGCATGAAAATGGAAAAGCATTGCTGAAAACTGATTTAAGGGGCCGGGCTGATTCAGGTGCAAGGCAGGAGATTGAATGATTTGCCTCTTTGCCCTCCTCATGCTTTATGCCTTGGAAACCTACCTACGTCTCTGCCTGTTAATGAACATCTGCTTTTGATTGTCACAAACCCATATATTTCAGTAAAATAAACATACCTGATCTCCACTTGGGAAACAGCCTATTGTTTCTGCTGTGCCAGGTTCAAGCATTGCTTTTAAATCAGAGATGGATATTTTTTTTCTCACTTGCCTACTGGTTACCTTTAAGTGCTAAATGACCCCAGCAGGAATTATGCTTCTGTGTTTGGACTAGCTGCAGGACATGGGCTGAAATGTTGCCTTTTCTTTCATGTCTGATGTGTCCTGTGTTGAAGGACTATCTCCTGGCTATATCGGCTGTTGGTGTTAGAGAATAAATATATCTTTCCTGTCTCTAGCTAATTCTCTGTTGGTCCAGCTGGACGCTGGACTAAACACAGATGACAATGCTAGAGCTAAAAAGCATGGCCTTACCAAGTCCTGCTCTTCTCACCTAGTAACACTAAACTACTGTTTATACTAGCTATAAGGTGTTACCATTGTGGCTGTCTATCTGTCTGTGAGACTTCATGCCTGACAAAGGCTCCAGAAACCTGCACAATAACCAAATAAGAAAAAAAAATAAATGTGCAGAGTCACCATGAAAGCTCAACAGAGCAGGAGCTCCTGGTTTCCCAGAGCAGAAAGACCTTCACATATCATGATATGGTGTTTACTGCTTGATGACCTATTGATCTTGTCATACAGTAGGAAAATAACTGTTTCTACATGACTATTGGACTGTATGATCGCAACCATTTCTGGCATGATTATGGTCTTGCTTTATAACACTGCTGAGAGAGCAGCTGAGATTCCTCACCTTCACCTTTTCAGTCTCAGTTTCAGCTAGTCTTCATAACTAGTTGTTGTGAAATAATGGAGGTGCGAGTGACTTTCTGCTCAAGAAAGCACAAGGTTCAAGAGTTAACCCCCCCTTTTTTTTTCTTTTTAATTTTTTTTTATTATGCCCTACCTGGATGGCAAAAAAAACCATTCAGCAGTCTAATTGTCTGTAGGGAACACATTTGTGCAAATGTACTGGTTCAGACCAAGGATCCTTCTAGCCCATTACTCTGTCTGTAAAACTGGCTATGAAAAACTGGCTACATGCTTGGGGAGCGTGAGAACAGAGCAAGTATGTATAATATTTTCCTTAAATTCCCTCCCACTCTCTGACCATTTTCAGCTCAGAACCTTTTGGACTTTCCTAGCCACTGCAGTTTATTTACGTAGTAGCTTGCAGTGGATTTCTTGTCCAAGGCTTGTCCTGTTCCCCCTTGAGTCCATGTAAACCGTGTACATCCACAGGGTCTTTTGACAAGGAATTGCACAGGTCTAGCACTTGCTGCAAGGAGAACCGCCTCCTTTGGCTTGTCATAAACCTATGACTCCTATAAACCTATGACTCCTATTACCTTCATTTGATGGTCCCTAGGTCATCTTTTGAAGATACTGTGGACAGCAGATCCCTGTCAAGCCATTTCTGATGTACTACCGCCTCTAATATATCAAAAACCAGGTGCCCCAACAGCATACCGTCCACATCATGTTGACACTACTTATAGGTATTTGAGAGTAGTATGGTTGCCTTTATGCAGTGTTATTTAATCCTCCAGAGAGGTACACACAAAGACCATCTTGAGATCAGGAGAGTCAGTTGATAGAAAATGGAGAGAAGTGGTTTTCTCCAGAAGGAAGCCTGTGCTGCAGAACTGGTATGTTCATGCATGGGAGGTCTCTCAGGGACATCCAGAAGCATCAGGCCAAGAGCACATGCAAAATCACTGTCCCACACACTGAGCTTGCCTGAAGGCACTGGACTTGCTGCCGAGGAGAGCAGTTGACCAAGGGCAAGCCATACCTGGTGTGGGAGAAGTTCAAACTCTGCCTGGACAAAATGCCAGCTGAGAGAAATCCTGGTAGCTCTGGTTAGGTAGAATTTTGTGTGTGGAGGCGGTCTCCAACCTCTCTGTTGTGTCCCATGCTTGTAGGTCTCCTTCTTGGCTTACCAGTCACCAGTCAGTCCTTTAGGACATTTCCTGCTTTACTAAAATTAATGCCAAGGCTGCCTCCAGACAAACACCTCTGATTTCCCAGATACTGAAGAGTTTTTCACCAACATCCCAAATCTAGGCCAATCTAAAACCAAATCTGTGCTCAGACCAGTGTTCTTCCACCCCTGCCCCCTGGTTTCCTCTAGAAGGTGTTCCAGGCTCTTGGATAAAGGGTAGGCATGCCTCAGGCATCTGCCTCAGGCACCTGCCTCACCAGCTGCCTGACCCGGAGGACTAGCACAAATACAAATATAGTCAGCATATAGAAATGGTGTAACTGTTTGACTGCAGGTATCACTATGGATCAGCCAGGCACTTGCTGGAAAGGTGGCTGCTGGCCAAACCTTTCTCCCCGGTGGGAATGCCACTAGCACATGGCTGATGGTGAGGAAGGCTGGAAGGTCTGTGGGGATTTGGTGCATGCACTGCAGACCAGGGTTGAGTTTGTTTAGGGTCCTGATGACATATGGAGACACATATGGCCTGGGGTAGGGTCAAAACACCTTGACACAAGAAAGCAAGTGGCAAGAAAGGAAAAAATGAACAGACAGTACTTTTATTCAGGCTTGATCTGGGATCAGGATGAAAATGTGCATCATTCCTTTTCTTTTCCCCTTCTCAAGCATCCACCACTTTGCATCACTTATGATTCATGTGGCATGTGGAGTCGGCAGTGGGGGGACACTCTGCTGTTACTTGCTATCACAGCAACTGAGAATAATTCATGGGATGATTCAATGAACTAATATTCCCTCATGGTTGTCATTTGAGCAGCATAAGGTAAAGGCTAGAACAGCAGCGCTTACCTTCCCCTACCCCCAAAGGCAAACGAACCATTAACGCTGCAGTAAAGCAGCAGAGCAAAGGTGTGTTTGCTGCACAAGGTTGGTCTCATAAAACTGAACTTTGCCCAAGACTGAACAAAATGGTAAGAAAGACACAGTCGACAATTAAAGGCATGCTTTTTATAAGGACAAGTTATTTATGACCTTCGTCTGACATTTTATAAAGTTTTAATTTTGTTACACAACATCCATTCCTTTCATGCTTTGGCAGGAGAGATGTCAGGGCATTAGGACAGATACAATAACCACATTTTTTATACTTACTTGTTACTGAGCTACCTTCTCCCCTTTAAAATGTTTTATGGTTAAGTTGCTCTATTTGCATAATTACTGCCACATCACCAGTCAATCAATTTTATGTGTTTCTCTCCCAAATCAATCTAAAATACGATACGTATATAAAAACATCACCCATGATCATACATACTTCACATTTGTTATTGCTTCAGGTCAAAGAGATATGATAAAATTACCCACTGTTATTTACCACCCCCCCCAGCTTCTTTCATTCACAATTCCAAATACTTTATATCACACAGTAGTATTGTTTATCAGCAATTTTATTTTTCTCTGACTGAGAGACAAAAGAAAATAAGTAATAGAGCAAGTCAAACCGAAGTAACTACCACAGGCAACTATGAGAATTGCTCATTTTTACAAGTGCGTGGAATCACAAACAACTGCCTAGATTGATAGGCTTGTCTCACAGACATCTGCAGGAAAGACAAAAATGCTCCTGCTTTATGGGTAAATTCCAGACTTGGAAGTATGTGGTTTCAATGGAACCTGGATTCCAATGACAGGAGAGACTTGGTGATTCTATTTCACATCTTGGTGAAATAGTAAAAAAACCCCAAACTCAAGTTAGATGACATGACTGACACAAGTGTCATCATAAGCCAAGATGAACAAAGTCTTTTCTAGAATTTGCATATCAGTAAAGAAGCATGACACTAGTCGTCACTGTTACAAGTTACACTGGCTGGATCTTGCTGCCAGTCCATGTGATAGGGAGAAAAATCAGAGATACTACAATCATTGATAATAAGAGGTACACCTTGATGGCAGGAGTTAGCTCCCAGGTACAAATTATCATAGAATTAAAAATCTGATGATGTTCTTCAAAATTTTTTGCTGATCCATCCAAAGCACACCACAATGGACTCAGCTTTTCATCCCTTCTTAATGCAGGCTTACTGAGTGTAAAGATCACTTTTGAACATCTGAAGGAGAAATGAAAAACTAGCTTGCTTCCTGCATAAAGTAAAATATGAGTAAGTATATTCTCACCTTGAAAAGATCCCAAACAGAGCCAAAAAAGACATAATATCTCATTTCTGCTGACAAATGAATTTATCTTGTTCTCCTTGGTGTCCAAACTGTCAGTGCTATATTTTTTGTGTTTAGATTCAAACTCCTATGGATCAGATTGTAGCAGTTTGAAGTGAATGCCAAAATTCCCACTGATTTTCACCAGCCAGGAATTTATGTCTGCTTTAATAAAGGGCTTTCTTGCTGCCCTTGTCTGGGTGGTGCAGCCCTCTGTTTCCTTGTGCTCTTCTTTAACTCGTTGCTGATTTCAAGCTCTGTCATTTGCATCCTGCTAGAAAATAATCCAGTATCCTTTAAATTGGAAAACTCATGAAGGATCTGGAAGGTGAGCTGGTTGCTCTCTGTGGTTTGAAAGTAGGTTCTTTATCACCGATGAAATTATTATAGGCAAATAGCTATTTCTTTCAAACAGCTTTCACGGCAACTGTTGACAGTTTCCACCAGAAAAGCCAAGCCTCACCATTTTACAAATAATGGGTTCAGTCTTATCCTGACGTGGACAATACTATCAACAAGATTCTGTCTTCAGTTCAATAAAAAAGGCTTAATAAAACAGTCTTTGTAAAAAAACATACAATGACAAAAGCAGCATGCATGCTAACACAAGGTAGATCACTTGACGAACTTGTATTTGGCTGGAGATTTGGGGTAGATGAGGAATGTTGCTGTAGCATGCATTTGTTTTCCCTCCTGTATGAGATGAAGATGTGGTGGGAATGCTGATTCTCAAACATCATTGTTCTGAAGCTTGAGGTGACAGGAGCATGTCTATTAATGAAAGCCAGATAAAGCTCCATTCCAGTTGCTTCTTTCTTTCCACTTGGAGAAAATATGGATTATTAATTTTTCAGTTGTGGGGTTTGTGCTGTGTTCTGAATGCATATAACCTGCATGTTCCTCTGAATGTGAAGCTGAAAAGGGAAGCAATGGGTCAATATGCCCCACGGAGGCATCAGCACCTTGCTGACCCTCCAGGTGACCAACCTGCTATCCTACACAGGCAGGGCAACAGCTCAGTTCTCTTGCCAGGCTGAAACGGGGGGGCTGAAATGACAGTCCTGTGACCGAAAGACGGAGAGATGCCGGGCTGTGATGTTCTACCAGGGCAGTACTAGCACAGGTTGCGCAGAGACATTACAGGGTCTCCCACCTTGGAGGTATCAAAAGGTGTCTGGGCATGGTCCTGGGCAGACTGCTCTACAGGTGTCCCTGATTGAGCAGAGACCTTGGACCAGGTGACCTCCAAAGATCTCTTCCAACCTCAGCCACTCTGTGATTCTACAAGTACTTAGTCCAAGCGACCACTACCTTCACAACCACACGTGTTTTTCCTCTTCTCCAAGTGGCATTTTCCTACCATGTACCAATTTTGCAAACATTACTGGTGGTTTTACAGGCCTTCCTGGGTTGTGGCAGTGTGCTCACTTGGTTGTTCCTGAAGGGCTGGGCTATCATATGCATAGCTATACACATATAACAATGGTCAAACGTAGCAAATGTGTAATGCAAAGACTAATCTCTCTTGCAGCTCATTTCCAAGCGTAACGCAAGTGACTCTTCTCTGTTGAGCCAGATTCTCGTAGGCTCCAGGGTGCTTTCTTGGACTTCTCCTTCTGGAGGGCTAAGCAAGAAATCGCACTAACAGGCTGTAACTCTGTACTTCCCAGGGTTGTGGGCAGGGTCTCCTCAGGAGAGAAGCCTTGATTCAGGAATTCACTTCCCCCTTCGTGTGAGAGAGCCCGAGTTTGTTGACTTTCCCAACACGTTGCCCAGGCTATCTATTTACTCAGGCTTTTTCTAAGTGGGTGGGTTTTACGTGGAGGATCTTCGACATTTCCTTGTGCTTTCATTTCTTTGAGAGATACCCATTTAAATGCTTACCACTTTCCAGACTTAACTACTTGTCCCTTATGCCTCCTAAAGAAACGTGGTAGATGTACAAAGCTGCAATAATAATAATAATAATAATAATAATAATAATAAAAAAAATAGTAATTACCCTGCTTCCCACGCAAGCCTCTCTACCATTTCTTTGGTAATCAAGGGAGGAAACCAGACTTCCTCCTTCCTGGTAATGCCAGACGTTGCTGGCCCGGTCCTTGGCAGTGCCGGTGCAGGAAGCATCCCTCATCCTCAAACACTCACATCCTTATGGTCTGAGGAGAGGCTGGCAGATGAGTGCAGCAGGGCCAGCCTTACCAACAGGAACAATCTATCTGTCTCCTGTGGAGCGCTTTGGAGATCAAAAAGGATGTGCTGTTATTAGCTGTGCTCCCCACCGGCTGCAGCAGGCCAATGTGGGCCAAGGCAGGACTGATCCTCCTGCCTTGGGAGGCAGAGGAGGGAGGAAGGATGAAGGGAGAGGGAGATTTTTGGGCTGGGTTGATAGCAGAATAAAATATTTTTCAAGCTGTAAATCTGTTAGATAAACTAATCTCAGATATTATGAGATTCCAGATGAAATGCTGTAATATGCCAAGCTTCTCATTTTTATTTCCAAATGTTGAGTTAATTTGGATCCAAAGTGAGCCAAATTTCGCCTTAGTGTAAGCAGGTGCAACTCCACTGGCTTGAACAGAGTTACACCCACTTGCAACAGGGCTGGATTTGTCCTGAAGTGATTTAAATAGGGCAGAGCAGAGCACAGATGTTTCCAGTGTTTCATCTTTGAACCATGAGCTACATGAATAACAAAAAAAAAGTATTCTCAGTCTCTCTCACACCGAACTGCGGCCTGGTGGAAGGCTCTGTTTAAGCACAAGACCTTACCATCTGTCCCTTTTTTGTTCATTTGCTGCCACTTTTACCCACTTTATTTTCTTCTTCCTCTTTTTAATCCTTTAACTAGTCTGGTATATTTTTTGGGAAAGACATGCCGCAAGAGTGAATGTGAGTTTTATTGATGAACTCACCTGAGCTAGATGTTATCTCATTTCCTTCAGATTTCAGTGTAATTAGATACTGAAATAACACTTAGGTTGTCATTTTCACTGCAATTTTTGTGGGCACTGTGTTTTACGTATTCTCTGTATTATTTAAAATATAAGACAAACTTATATATACGCTTCCCATCAAAACCAGCGATTGTTGCTTCCCTCCTCATTTAATAGTAAGGCTGAACACAGAAGCAAGGTTACGTGTAGAGGATAATAAATGATACATTGGCCTGGCAACACTACTTGCTTTTAAGACAAATGACAGGTATATAACCGTAGATAAAGTGACTGTATGGATACAACTATTGTCTTGGGTGGTTTTTTTGGGAGGAGAGCATCTTTTTGGATAATTAAGTTAATTTTGAAGGTTCTCCCTCTGTCTCCTGCTTGGGTTTTTCCTGTCACAACACCAAATGAAGCAACCACCCCACTGCCTCCAGAGGTCTGCTGAAGCCTCGGCTGAACTTGTCATGCCATTTTCCCCAGCCTGAACGGTTTGTCCCCGTGGCTCAAGTCAGAGGCAGGATGGCAGGACAGGAGGATGGCAGGACAGCAGGATGGCAGGACAGCAGACACTGCTTGAGAGGTGCAGGAGGGTCTCAGCTCCTGAGCTGTTCTCACAGATCTGGCAGCGGCGCTGTGAGAGCTCGGGTCACATCTGGAGATTGGTATCACCTGGCTTTTATTCTCCAACCCGGATATTCACAGCTCACAACCACTGACTCTTCCTCCACAGCCCCCTCGGTGTGTGCAGGACGGCCGTGTGTTATCCGCTTCCTTCCTTCATCACCCCCTGCCACGGCACGGCCGAGAGAGCCCCACAGCCCAGCAAGGAAGGAAGCCACTAACCCACCGCCCTCTGCCTTCGTGGGAAACACTCTCTGAGCCTTAAATCTCTTCTTCGGTGCATGGTGGGGGAGTAGAAAAAAAAAGTGCATGTATTAGGTTGTCTACTCATGCCTGGTAACCACGGTGCTTTTCTGACCGGAGGGCCAGCTATGATTTGCATGAGTCACTGTTTTTCCCATTTCAGCAGGTCTGTGAGCAGCCCCAGGAATGCTCAGCATCGCAGCCAGGGTGTCAGCGGGTCCCTGCCTGCCCTCCATGGACGGACCCCGGGACAAATGCCTGTGCAGTCCGACACCAGGGCAATTACCCAGGGCAGGTCTTCGGCCAGTCGCTGGCCTGGGACTTGGTCTGACACTGATGAAACTGTAGCTGGGCCTGAGCAAAGGCTCTGAGTTTACCCATGGGAAATGGAAGGATGCACTTGTCCCATGGGAATGAAGGAGTGTGCAAGCCGAGACACTTTCTTTGCTCTGCAGTCTCCTGAGGTCCAGCTGATCCAGGCACCGCATCCCAATGAGGCTGGCTGCTCCGCTCCTTCCCACTCCTCCAGACAGCGCGGCTGTCTAACGGCCTGACTGGGTGAACTTCAGACATTTTCAGGGCTTTCAAAGGATACTCACTGTTAAGGAGTGAACCCTTAACATCTAGGAAAATATGAACTTTCATAAAGATGCATACAAGACTATCTTCTGGGTCTTCCCAAATGACAAGACACTCTTTTCACACTGTGACTCCAGTAATTTACTCTCCTTGAATTTCAAGCCATTTAGGCAGGCTTGCTCCTGTGTCCCTGAACTGACAACAGGCTCTTTAGCAACAATAGCAGCTTTGGCTGCAGAAAGTACTTTAGGTTCAGGCCTGGAGGATGTTAAGCCTCATCTTGCACTTCCCCTTCAGCCATCCCTTTTGTTACTCGGGTTAATATTCTTGGCTAGAGCAGCTTGTGCTGAAGGAAGAGGAACAAAACATTCTGTCTTTTAAGCGATCAGCCTTACAGTTGTTTTTTTTTTCTTGAACTGCAAAATTTTTACCTAGTCTGCATTCAGCATAGGACCTTGCAGGATTTGTATCCTGGGCACAAACGAATTGATGCCCGCTTGGACTTCAGTAATACAAATCTGTGCATATGCCATAACAAATCAGTGGTCAAAATGAAGCAAGGTGGGAAATAAAAAGGATATTTGTACAATTTCTAGCTTTTCTTCCTGTAAGTTCAATACATTTGAATTAATAAAAATTTACAAGGGGATGAACAATTCAGAATATGATATTGATTCGCTGCCAGGCTCCCTGGGACGAGTTTCCTTTAGAGGCATTCAGATTTTTTGCTGAGCTCTACCTGGAGTCCTCAACCTCTGTCTTTGAAGGAAAATGAAGGTGATAGCAACTCCTTCCCCTTTGGAATACTAAAATGGATTTGACTGGGGATGGTCCAGACTCCATTACAGGCACCTCACTTTCTTCTGTGGCACTCTTTCAAATAATTCACAGTCTCGAACACTAAAGAAGCTTGATGATACTATGACTGACTTAACTTTAGATGAGACAGCCAGTTCATCTGAAAGCAATTGCTCCAACTAGCTGTGATGCAGGCTGCTGCATGACACTGCAGACTGGGCGTTTCCTTGGGTGTTTTCATTTTTCATGTTTTTTTTCAGAGGCAGTGGAAACTCAGACCTGGACAGGATGCTGGTGTGGAGAAGCATATGATAGCTGCAACCCTGCTGCACAGCATCCCTGTTCAAGCAACAGCAAGGCTTACTGCTCCATTTATTTTTCAGCCTAATAAAGCCCAGTAATTCCCAACTTTCATTGATTTAGAATAATTTAAATGTTTATAATAAATAATATAATTTATTATCATGCTATAGTTGCCTTTTATATTAATTCTTCTAGGACCCTCAGTGAAATAAGCTATTGTTCCGTCAAATCTTCATTCCTACCTACAGCTCCATGCTTCAGTGGCTGTGCTTTGGGCAGGAGGCTGAGCCAGGCAGCCTCCTGGGCTCCCTTCCAGCCTGGATGGCTCTGTGAGTCTAAGACGTGACTCTCTTGCAATGTACGTAGGCATTAGACACTATGCAGGGCTTTCCTGACACCTGAGTGGGATTACAAAATACGTCCTTGTCTCTGTGGCACAGCTATCAATATTTTTGAAGTCTGTCAAGCTAGGTATCCCCTTCAAAACGCAATCCCATCACCTGACTTGGCTCATGTGGAGAAATACTGCCATTAACATATTATAAATGTTTCATGCTTTTACTGCAGTGACTTCTGTCTCTGTAACGTTCAGGCAAAACCCTGCCAGCCCTGACGTTAACACATATTTGTTCTTGTTTCCATTTCTCATGTCAGTAATGCTTTATTCCTTGGGAGACATGCAGGCTTTGGGGTCCCTGCAGTTCTTATTCAGTAGATAGTGCCTAGTCACTGGGAAGGGGCTCCTGGCATGGGCAGGCAGGGTAAGGACGCACAGAGTATCTCCAGAATACCCAACAGTCAGTTTTAATACCCACCCCAACGCACACATGTTGCCTTCTCCTTCACCCAGAGCATGCTTTAAAGGCAGAGCAATGCTGTCCATCTCCTGTGAACACGTGTGAAGCCTGTGGTTGGATTTGCTTCCCCTTAAACTCAGCCAAAAAGAGCAACTTTCACTTTGCAACTGCTCTTCAGGTGATGGGCACAGGTAGAGTGAGGAACACCTCCCTAGCAAGTGCTTGGTGATGCCTCTGGGACGTGTGCTAACAGAGCAAAGAATTCCCATTTCCTGCAAGAATAAGGCAAATTCTGCTTTTAAAAATAACAAAGTCTATTATATACATGCACAGATACTTGATTTATTGGTAAATTCAAATATATGTAAATCAGTAGTACACAGACAACCAATTCTGATACTCAAATAGGGTTGCTACAAGTGAAAGTGGGATTCAATCTCATATTTTCATAGATCTAATCTGTCCCGTTCATCTTGTTCCTTCAAAATACCCAATTATATCTGACTTAATACAATTGGAAGGTGTTTATTACCATCATTAGTGGCTTGGGTTGAAATTGGCCGTGAAATCGTGTGCACGTTAACTTGCAGAGAACTGAGCAGGCCAGAAACCCTGGGAATAGATTTTCTAAATGGCTGATGAGCTCTCATACTGGGTACAGAGCCACTGTCACACGTGGCTGGCGTGTGCTCTGGAAAGGAAAGACGCAAGAGAAACAGTCAGTCCTCTTTCCCAAGCCCTTCCTTGTGGCTCTGACCTGGGTTGGACCATCTCCCACCTTCTGCCGAGCATGGGGAGACTGAAGGTGTTGAAGAGGGATGAATTTTTGTTGCGTAAGGCTGGGCTATTAATTCTGCAAGTGAGAAGGTAAATACAAAAGACAGGCTAAATGGAATCGCTATTTCCATTTAAAGTATAGATTTATCAAAGAAAACTATAAGGAATAGGAGAACATGAAAAGATCTCATTTTCTCATGTGTTTCAAGACAGCTAACGAGGCTGAGCCATCTGGGAGATCTTGAAAAGAGCATTATTCCACAGTCTCACTCAGCTGTAAGGTACCGTATACATTCTTTATCAATTGCTAAAGTTCCCAAGTGTAGTTTTATTGTTGGCTGTGCCTTCTTCCTTCATAATTTATCCATAAGCAGCATTTGGTTCTTCCGGCAAAGCTCCAGCAAGTGCTTGCAACAGGGAAGTTTCCCATCATGATGCCACAAACAGCAAATTGTGAGAGGACTAAAGATGTGCTCAGATAGACCCAGGTATAGACAGCTGCAGGGGTAGATATAGATGCATTTTTCAAATAATCACCACAACAGGGAAAGCAAGCCACTTAGCAATGAGTAATTACCAAGAGTTCCTTCAAATGTTGCCTATGGGGAGAAAAACTAGGCGTTTTGCTGCAAGAGCTGTTTTCTAGAACATTTTCCTGCTTATCTATACTAATTCTGCCTGCAGCATCTCAAGACTCAGTCCATACCCATGCCATGTCCATTCCTATTTATCCCATCTCTCAGCTAACCATCTTTTGGAAGAAAAAGAGTCCTTTCGCATACTCACAAAGATGCTGTGAGGACAAATATATTAAAGATCAGGAGGCGGTGTGGATACTGCAGTTACTGGATCATACAAATCCCTGAGGAATAGAACTAGGACATTTTTATACTTTCATGGATTTTTTAAAAAAATGCTTTTCTTTTTCAAAAAAAAAAGCTCAGTGAGCAGGAGGTAGAGTTTTCTACAGTGTCACATTTCTGTTTCACATTATTGGTAGTTTGGAAGTGTCATTAAATAATGTTGTAGAAAGTTAATTATTTTTAGTCAAGCAATGTAACATGGCAATAAAATTTTCAACAAGAGACCTGTTTGAAAGGTCGATGACCTCATATAAATTGCTAAGCGTCAATAAATATCTTTCAACACAGGTGGAACAATATTTGCATGGTTATGGACAGAGCTGTACGGACAGAGTTTCACTTGCTCAAGACCATTAACAATCTCATGCTTATAGCTGAACAATAAATGTGGTCAATGCAACCCATAAAACTATGCCCTCTCGCACTGGATTTTTTCAGAAACAGCATTGCCAGTTTTGAAAATTGAAGGTCACCGTGAAAGCAGAAAGGTTTTCTTGTAAAGAAAAAACTGGCAAATTTCTTAGTAAAGTTTGATTTTCTTTTGATTTCACTGAAACATAATTCCTGATTCATTGAGCTTTGCACTTTCCCAATTAGAAACAACGCTGTAACAAGCATCTTCTTCAGCATCTTGGACACCCGGAAGTAAGTTATTACATGATTACTTATTAAACTTGGAACACAGAGGAAATTTCTGATTTCAGTTTTCTCGTGTACCTATATAATCTCTGGGATAGAATTTACTTTTCTGTAAGACGCATCTATACCTGCTACTTACTGTGCCACTAACAGAAATGTGAGATTAAAGGTATCAAGTGCTCTTTCGCAAGGACTTTTCAGCTTCATACAGTGTTTGGATGCACACGTGCTAGGTGATCAACGTGCCGGGTCTGTATGAATGGAGGAGAGTATATGCTGAATTATCTCACTGGTATTCTGCGTGCAATTTCAAAGCTAAACAATGCGTGTCTTTTACATATGATTCATCTCCTAGGAATTCATGCCTTCATAGCACCTTTTCTAAAACAGGAAATAAATACATGTTGCTAAGCTACTTTCATGCTTTGAAAAATCCCACTGCCATTTCCATTGTCCAGTTTGTGTTCTGAGGGCTGTGCTCCATCACAGGGACTTTTTTTCCTCCCACAATGAATACCTGCTCTTTTTACCTCTGGCTTACTTTCTGGTGAAGGTAGAGAGTCACACGGATTCCCTGCATGTTTTGCCTCTTACACCTGTGCCAAAAGTGTTCTGGCCTCACATTGTGCCACCTGGCTGGGAAGCGCACAGAAGATGCAGATGAAAATTCTCCAAGCACAGACGGAAATCCTCCAGGCTGCAAGGCACCAAGCCAGCGCTGGTGACCTTATACTCCTTGCTGGAGCACTCCCTCAAGATCATGTCGCTGTCTGGGCTGGGACACTTGATGCTCCAGCCAGCGCCAGCGCTTTTTCCTAGCAGCTGAAGTAATCTGCATCTCAAGGATCCACTCCCCCATCTTTCCGTCTTCAACTTGGCTGCACATAAACTTAGTAGCTGTATTTAGGTTAACTAGGTTAGGAGTCATAAACAGGAATGGCTAATGTGATCGTACAAGCTTCCCTCCAAGATCCTGGTCAATATTGTAATTCTGACCTTTAATGCACTCTCCCAGCAATTCCAGTACTGGGCGTCTCTTAAGCAAATATTGCTAATCACTTCAACAGGTTGCTGACTTTTATGAATTGAATTGCATAGCAAATAGCTGTGACAGTGTGTACAACATTGCCAGACAAGAAAACAACATCATTATGTAGGGAAGAATGTGCCCCATCCCAAGAAAAGAGCAAAAAAGTTTTACGCTACTTCTTTTACAAGAAGGGTGTTAACTTGGTGCTGGTGGGCTTGGGTTTTTTTGTTGGGTTCTTGTTGGATTTTTTGCACGTAGCTGGTGCTGAAATGATGGGTCAGACACCTGGAGAGCTGGATTCTGGCTCTCCATTCTCCAAGATAGGCGCTCAATGCTGAATAATGTGTGATAGTGCAGTTGAGCAAAGGCAGATAAGAGGCAAATCCTGTAAGATACTCAGCTACCTCAGCAGCGGCAGAGAGATGAAACTCTACACTGAACAAATCAAATGTACACTGAGACAGTGGCTTTCTCCCAGTACCTACCGGGGTTTCAGATATCTCTGTGCTCCTGACAGCTCCCTTCACTTCTGCCCTTGCCTCACAGGCACAGAGATGCCCGGGAAAAGGCCAGAAGCTGCCGGCGTGCCATGCTGGGCACCCAAAAGGCTCCTGCCCACACCACCGAGCCTCCATGCCCTAGACAGGCTTCAACAGCTAGGCTAATCCCCCCATTAAAGAAAACATCTTATTTCATCAATTCTGCCATTGGCAATCTTCTCCCATTTCCATTTTTCACCTCTTGTCCCAATTAATTTCTATGACTTCAATCTTGTCACACATGAAATACATTTGGTCACATCTTTCTTGCAATATGGAGACTGGATTTTCCTTATAGTAATTTCTTTTTCTGAAAGCTTTGACATAACTTGCCAGTCAGGCCAGCTAAGCTGTAGAGTGCTTTCTACTGTATGTTAAAAGAGCATCCAGAGCAGTTGGAATACTCTGGAAATCATTTCCCTGCAATTTTCAGCAATCTAATACAAATTCTTGGTAAAATGATACATTAGTCACATATTACACAACATGTCTTTCTCTAATAACTTACAGCTCGTTTTAGCTGTACTAAAAATAGTGGTTAAGGCCCTCATTAATTATAAGGATGTTGGATAGTAAATTGCTACAGAAAGCTTTCATGCCAGGAACTGCAGCTCCCTTGTTTGTATTTGATGTCTGTATTATGAGACAAATAATGTTTCCTCTTCCAAAACCACAGGCCCTGGCCCAGAAGATCTGGCAAAACTTTCCTGAAAAAAACAGGGGACTGACTACAGAGACACACAGGCTTTGGGGGGGATCTCTGATACCTGGAGTTCATGAAGTTCTTCTCCATCCAGCTGCCCTGAGCTGGCACAAAAGTACTGCAGAGAAAGACTGGGAGATCTGGAAGATCACCCTGTCTGTTTGAAAAGGGGTTACCTCCACAGCAGATTTTCTCTTTTCATAATTTAAATGATGGAGGGGAGGATAGGAAAGTTGTAGCAGGCTCAAAATGAAACTGAGAACCATCTGGGCTTTTTCTACCTCCTACAACTGGAAACGGAGAGTCTGCTGCCCAAAGGCTTCTTGAGCATATGTGTGCCACCCCATGGTCTTCCAATTTTCCCTGGAGCAGCAGCGATGCAGCCTTGCAGCACAACACCAGCGATGGCAGAAAAGGCTGCAGCAAGCTCCAGGGCTTGCCCTGGGTTTTGTGTCACCAGCTCCAGCGAGGTTGCGCAGCTGGACGTCTGGGGTTGCTTGTGGCACTTGCAAGCAAGATCTTGATTAACACTGGAGAGAGCGCGACTCTGCAGGGAATCCCATTGATTTCAGGAGGCTATTTTCAGCGTGTGGGACCAAAGGTCATTAAAATTGGCAGCACTGCACTGAGGTTAAACGAGCAATGTCCCTTCAGAAGAATTTTGCTTGGAAATCTATTTGCATCCAGTGGGAACAGAGGCAAGTGGGAAAGAGATGGTATTAGTCTACAGAAAAATGACCTGTGTGAAAAAAGTGAATAGGGAACGACTATCACATTTCTAAAATGAAAGTTACATTTCCACAGCAGCCTAAGCTGACCTAAGATAGGCCTTGGCCATCCTCTCTTCTCCCACTAGGTTGGAAATCAGGTCAAGTAAATAGTATCCTGATGGTCTAGCTCCACGAAGCAGCTTAACGTGGAGCTGGATGAACACCTCCTGGGCTTGTGTGCGGCCAAGGCCAGGGCCAGGCAGAAGGGCAGGATGCCCCAGCCCTGGTGCCTCCCCCTTTAACTCTGGTGGGACCTGCCCACCCTTCCACAGCAGGCAGAAAAACTCTTGTCAGCCAGCAGTGCAAACCCCTGGTCAAACAAATCTGGTGCAAAGCCCAGCATCAAACAAACAAAAGGAGATCCTTTTCTCCTGCAGAAATGCATAATGAAATGCTGGCACTGTTCCCCCCAGTACATAACGGAGGGATGAGGCCTACACAGGTCTAGGGAGGGGTTAGAGATATTAAGGGAGGACACATCCACCAGCCAACTTCTGAAACCTGAGAAGTTGTGCTGGGGAAGGAGAGTTTCATACAAGGTCCAGTCTTCTCTGCATACCACCTCGCAGTCCCTTTGGTGACAGGCCGGGGGACTGCTGGTAGGACAGCACAGGTGCTGCTGTGCCCCTCCATGTGCTGTGCTCATTGGCACTTTCTCCTTTGTCACTCTGATGGCTCAGGCCAGGAAAGCACGCACAGAAATTCACTGTAGCAGAAGGATGACTCCCTTTTCTGTAGTTTTCTCCTCTGTAATTCAGCTTCATCCTATATCTTATGACATAGGGGTCTTTGGGTAAGTGTAGACTTTCACTGCGGGAATCATACAGTATAAAAAAAATCATCTTACCTAACACCATTACAGTACAATTTCCTTGCTAAAATACAATGGTGTAAGCTGGTGTAATATGGCACTCGGTGATTTATTGTGATTGAGGGCCAGGTCCAGAAAACTCTCAGTCACTGCATTCTTCTTTCTCTCACATTTGATGGATTTTTCTGAATATTTTCAGGTTTCATTTTGTGTTTGATTTTGTCACCTAAGTATAGTGGTGATGATTGTTACAAAAGGCAGAATTTATTTCCTTTGAGATGGCCAGTAAAATCCAGATTGTTCCCGGGAAACCTCTTTTTGTCTTCAAAACCCAGAGGCTCCAATTATGTTAGTATAATATGTTAAAATGGGCTAATCACTTGAAAAACAGGATCTCAGACACTTGCTTTATTAGAAGTAGTCAGAGGGCACAGGTCTATCACAACATGTAGTTCAACAATGGCAATAACACTCCACAGCCCACATCACCTAAACCAGTTAGTTAATGTGAGCTTGCCAATGTCTGATAGTGCATTGGAGGAACGGGATCCATCCACGGGACATCCAGAGTAGCCACATTAGTTTTGAACAGTCCCATCCCTAACCTCTTTTAAATGCCAGGAGTCAGCTAAAAGTTGAGTGTTGTGAAGTTTTCTGTCAGCAAGCGCAAAGCTGAGCGCCTCCTGCTCCTTGCCCGGGCGTGGGGAACATTCCCAGACTCACTCCAGTGGCAATGACTGCGAGTAGAGCAGCACTGAGGAGAACTCCTCAAAAACACCCACTCAAGGGCCACGTCAGCTCCTTGGTCTCCTGCTGCTCCTGCGCTCCCACTACGGCAGCGACCAGAGAGCATTGCGAAACCGTTGCTGCATGTAGGCAAGGGATCTGCCAGAAGCTGTCAGGTTTGGATGTCACGCTCCAGACAGGCAGGGAACAGTAGCCTAGAAGGATTGCTAGGTCATGTCTTCCTGCACGCCCTTCAGCGTCACGCTCTGTTAGGTGGATGCTACCTGGGTTAAAAGCAGGGAGTATGTGATTAAGGAGCTTTCAGGCTTCTTGAAGAACACCTCCCAGAGGAAACTAAGTGCTTCTGAGGGCTAGCAGACAGGTGTTTGCTTTCTCTTTTCTGCAGCCTGGTACCAGGGTGCTGGCTAGCACACGAGAAGCTATTTTTCTTATTTGTTCTTCCAAGCTTGACCAGATTAGTCTTCCCATCCAACATGCTGAAAGAAAGTAATTTGTTCTTGGGGTCAGCCTTTTATTCATCCCTAAACTGTTAACCCAGACCATACTGCGTTTGTATCCTGACCTGTCTGAGAGCCCTGTCTGGGCTGGTAACAAGCACACAAGGAAGAGGCCTAGACATTGCAAATGATGTCGCCAGAACTTCTCCATGATTAGAGCTATTTTCATGCTTTTTATGCTTTCTGGCACTGGACCTGTCACAGGACCAACTGGCCCCCTTCCTGGTTCAGCCTTGGACACAAGTTGCCTACAACTTCTAAACACAGGAAACAAATAAGCTGTAATCTGGGAAAGGAATATAAGGGTTCCCTCTTCCACCAAGGAAAGATGTCTGTAGACCTCCTTGGTGAAAATGCCCCTTTTGGTATGGCCCTACCCACTTTTTTGTGTAGGAACAAGCCCATTTTCTCTCCAGATGAGCAGAGCAGGGAGGGTACCAAAGAGGCAAGCCACCAGAAGAATGCAGAGTGGTCCCTGAAGAGCTGTGGCCTGGAAAGTAGGCAGAAGATCTCTTGTAGCATTGTTTGTTCTGTATGGCTTCTGGATTTCCTTTCGCTTGTGGAGGCTTTCCATTTAGCACAACTGGCAAGGAGCAGCAGGGGCCATACCAGTTAGCCGACCCTGAAATAAAAAGCTCCATACAACCTATTTATGTTGACTGCTTTAGCTGACAGAAATAATGAACTGCGTTTTATTTATACCCTTGTCATAAGATGACCACTGCCTCTTCCCAGGCGGCAAGTTATAAAAGAGTCATTCACTAATTCGTTGGCATTGAGGGTAGCAAAGTAAGTCAGTTCTAAGTTGATGATGCTAAGCTATCATGGAAATAAGATAAAACTGTATTATGGCCAAGACACTGCCAAGTCATGTTATTATGCCCAAGTGACAGATCCAAAATGAACATAGAATCATAAAATCATAGAATCATGGAATCATTTTGGTTGCAAGAGACCTTTAAGATCACCAAGTCCAACTGTTAACCTAGGACTGCCAAGTTACCACGAAACCATGTCCCTCAGCACTACATCTACACGTTTTAAATACCTCCAGGGATGGCGACTCAAACACTTCCCTGGGCAGCCTGTTCCAACGCTTGACAACCCTTTCAGTGAAGAAATTTTTCCTAATATCCAATATAAACCTCCCCTGGTGCAACTTGAGGCCATAACATAATGGGACCTCAACCTTTTAAGACCCAAATTGTGAGGTGGAAAACACATATCCTAGAGACCCATAAGTGAAAATCTGCAGGCACCCAGCCTCAGCAGGTCCCTGCGAGGGTTGCGGAACTGTATCACCGACCTTAATTCAGATATCTAAAGGCCCTGGGTGGAGGGGAGGTGGTGAATTAGGGTTTAGACCCACTTTGTGCGAGTGCTTTCTGCTCACAGGCAGTTTCCAGCTCATCAGGGAGATATTTTTTGCCTGTCCTTTGGAAGTACCTATCCCTCTTCCCTTGTGACGTTTAGCCTTCATCCTTAAAGCTCCATTCTGGGTTCTACCACTACTACCCATTACATGTACTTAACTTGTGGGCGCCTAGTCTTTCCTGGATGTATCCTAGGGTTTATTAATTACATTGAGTGAACAGTATCCCACAAAAACATGTTTTTAAATAACTTGGCCTGTTTTGTATCTCTTCTTTACTGAGTTTTTGCAAATGATCCCCTGGCAGGCAAAATGACACATTGTAAGCATATATTGCAGATTATTCACACCACAATTCACACGCTATTCCAATGGGCCCTAGAGGGGAAAAAAAATCCACTAGAGTGGGATGCTGGGAAACTGTCCTTTATTCACTGTTAACTTCAGTGAGGGTGAGGCAGTCCAAGAGGCTGGAGAAAAGTCTTGTGACATGTCCATAACATTCCCCGCTGCTCGCTGGAAAAAAATCTGCATTTAGAAGGAGTAAGGGATTCCTGACTGATGGAAGAACATGACTCTGCTCTCTGCTGAACTCTTAGCATTGTGACTGGTCTGCGTTTGAGAGTCAAAAATAACTCTGTTTCAGAAGTGCTCCAAGACATGACATTTCTTACTGCCACCTTATGCTACATCAGAAACCATAGATTGCCTTTCTCCCTCTCTTCGTTCTCTCCAATCCTGATTTCCCTGAGAAACCAAGGCATATATACTATTTCCATTTACCCCATCTATCAGACTATTATCAGTTAAAACCATTTAAAGCCATTAATGCTTCTGCTTTTACCATAACAAACAGCTTACTTTGTGAGCCCATTCATGAAAACGAAATTAATTTTAGGGGCTAATAGTGACAGACACAGTGCATGTTATTTTTACTGAAGGAAAGATGTCTAATTCTAGGCTTACTGGTGGTGCTTACGTCCAAGCCATGCCTGGGCCACAGCCACTGGATGCTGGTGAGGTTCCCCTGATGCCATGCCAGTTTTTCCCCAAGGGAAATTTGTCCCTCTCTTTAGGTACGAGCATCTGCCTAACATGCTATTTATAACATATTTATTTCACAGAATCTCATTTAGAGCTGTAATTGCATTCAGAAATGCAATGAATGGAATTAATATATTTCTGAAAATACTTTAAATGCTTTGGGAGTGATAAAAATGCAAATAAAGAGATCCTTGAGTACATTAATGAAATTAGGTCAGCATAAACAAGATCAGATAGAAATTCACTGGTTTCGGTGGCATTATTTCTAACTTTGATAGTGATACTGATGTAAGCAAGAACAGAATCAGGTCCTCGGTGTTTTCCAAAGTTTGGAAGGACATCACGCATAAAACTTAATGCTTTTCAGACTTTGTAGTTGCGTACACTCGTCTGAGTTCTTCTTTTATAATGGCCAAGCCATTAAAAGGAGACCTTTTCTACCCCTCTAGCATGTAGCAGCATTAATAAATCAAGTGATTTCTTGCGGGCCAAAGTAAGTTCGCCTGAAAAAAAGTTTGTATAATATGCAGGTTATGTAGTTGTGATCTTCTTTACCCTAATAATATGCATCTTTATACTGCATATGTAATAGTTGTTTAAAGAAAACATCAAATCAATATTCTTTTAGAAGGCAACTTTTTGGTTTAAAAGATGTAGCAATAGCCATGCATGTAATATAGTTTAACAATCTTAAATATTCCAGACAGGAAAAGTTTTTTGTCAAAGTCTCTGACAGTTTAAACTTTAAAGCTTCAGCAAAACTTTTAAACTTTTAAACTTTGAACCTGTTTGAACTTCATTTGATTTATGAATTATTAAATGTACCACTGAAATTCACCGTCTTTATTTTCATCTAGTAAAGATTTTTTGTTTAAAAGCTACAGATGAAGAGTGGGAACTAAGGAAATGCAGCCTGAGGAGATTATAGCCCTGTTTTATCAGAACAGCATTCCTCTCAGCTGTATAAAACAAAACCCCAGTAAAATATTTAGAAGTGGGAGAGATAAAGGACTAAAACTGGTATATACAAAGGGTGGGGAAAATGAATGCTAAACTGGAAAGCCGGATTAGGCAAGATTCTGAAATTTAGATACCTCTAAATTAATTATTTAACTCTTCCTTCGTGTCGTGCTCTGTTTTTCTATGTCAGGATTAAGAGAAGGGCAGCACCAGGTTAACAGTGTCTTTAACATGAAGTCGAGGGCAGCGGGAAGGAGGAAGGCATTACTTTAGCAAGTCGCTCTGGAGGAAACAAATCTCTGGAAAGGGAAATGCCCTGAATGGCTCCCAGAGTCCCGCGCCAGAGTGCCGGCTGTAATTTATGTCCTGGTTGACAGGGAACCTACTTAAATCACGGCACTGAAACCATATAGGTATAAAACGGAGAAGGTGAGTGGTCGGTGCCTCTGCCGCAGCAGCATTCACACGCTGCTTATCACAGATCTCGCGTCTTGTCCTAGCGCAGTCTGGGCACCGCACAAGGATCTTTCCAAAAGCCTTTTGGAAAGTCTCCCCTGGAAGAGGCACCCAGGGAGCGTGGCGGCAGTCTGTGCACAGGCGGCGGGTATTTATAGCCTGTGTCTGAATGAGCCTGTACAGATGCAGTTTATCTGGGAGTGTTAGATACTGTCTGCATATTGATGATCCCTTGCTAGCAGGATAAAAGGAGAAATAAATAGAAGACAAACCCGTCTGTTTTGGTATTTAGTGAACCACAAAAGTCTGCTTTGCTGGGCTGCTTGGGGGTATCCTTGGCAGAGCTAGCTGACTTCCCCAAGGAAGACACCCATCTCCCTGCCAGGAGCAGAGCGGGGCTGGATAACTGCAGAGGGAGAGGGCAGGACGACAGCATGGGCTCTCCCGCTCTCTCCTGCAGGGCTACGGAGCAGCCACTGGGAGACACGGGTTGCTCCAGCCCTCCTGTACGTCTTCCAGCAACTGTTGTCACAGGGCAATCACCTTAATAAGGCCAAAGATAAAAGGGATAAAGCACATAGGGAAACTGAATGAAACTGAATGAAACTGAAGCTGCGTGAACGCTGAAATACCAAAACTTGGCAAACATGTAATGTCAACAACCTAAGTTACAACCGAGCTTCTGAACGCGCAGCAAAAGGAATAGAAGACAAAGGTAACAATGAGGAAAAATTGGGGAAGAGGGAGGGCAGAAACAAGGTATTCCTCAACCTGCGAGCGCAGCCTTTACTATAATCCACGCAGCATCCAGCATCAGGTTACCCACAGAGAACAAGGTCTCACATGGCAGAGAAACTAGATATGTGAGTATTTTACTCTAATAAGGAGCTTTTTGTCTGCCTGTTTCCTTATATCTTGTTCAGGATGATGTCGTCTTACATGAGAAAAGACGTAGTGATTTCACCTGCTTCCAGGTGGAGCAGAAAATCAAGACTATTCACCAGTGAGGTGAACAACACCATGCAGGACACCACAGACGAGTAGATGCCCTGCAGCGTGCCTAAGGACAGGAGAATCAGGAGCCTTGGGAACTGATTTAAATCACAGCACTTCAATTTATCTGATGTTGAGTGGGTTTTACTGAGGGGCTGCCTTCAAAATAGGCCTACTCGACATTTTTTTACGCTGGAGTGTATTTGCTTAGAAATCTGAAAAACTGGAAGGCTTATGGATAAGGGGAACTGTAGAGAGGTGCACAGCCCAGCTACGGGATACTGAATCACAGGCAGAAGTCTGGACACCAGCCACTGCGTTAGTTCTGCGAGAGCATTCATGAGCATAATGGTTACAATTGCAGAACTGGGTATTCGGCACAAATTTGCCTACGTTTCCTGAGCAGAAAAGTAATAGCACCGTTCTTTTGCAGCACAAGATGAGTTTGCTCTTTTGTCGCAAGCTGTGGTCTAGAGGGTTTTCCTTAGCAAATGTGTGGAGGAGCACTAGCTCGAGTAAATTAGGGAAAGCAGCAGACAGCCTACTGGGTAAAGCTACCACGGTCACATCCCCTACACGGTTGAAACGCAGCACCCGTGACTCGGCGGTGTTTCAGAACTGTGTTTCAGACCCTGTGCGGTACCAGCCTTCAGCAACCCTGCTCTAAACACATAACAGCTGGAGACAGCTTCTTGATTCAGGAGAAAATAAAATCATTCAACCTTATCCTGAAAACTAGGTGAATTGGGCAGTACTTATTTCCCTCAATAGCTATTTTCACAGCCACGTGCATGTGGCCGCGCAAGAGGACTGACTGGATAGGCCATGGCAAGTCTCCGCAGCTGTTTGTTCCATGGCATTTCACTTGTGCTGTCTCTAGGGATGCACTGACACAATAGTAACTCAAGACAGAGAGTGGGTTTAAAATCTGTGTTTTCTATAGAAGCCGAGAGAGAAAAAACACATTTAAATAAGGCCTGGCCCCAAAGCTCAGGAGACTGGCAACCATCTCAGCTCTCCGTGTGGAAAAGCAGCTACCTCCCACCCACACAGCCAATGCTCTTACAAAGCATCCTGCGAGCAGGCTCAGATAAAAGGGGCTTTCTGGATGAAATCGTCCCAGGTTTGTGTATAAACACATTCCCCTCTGATCCCCAACTGCTCTGGGATCAATTTCTCTACCAGCAGTGCCATTCAGAAGGTGGGCCGGTGAATGGCGATGGGAGACTGAGCTGCTTGGAACAGCCATGCCACCTTCGTCGTGTGAGGGTTCAGCAGCTCTGCAGCAGAGGAACTACTACACACAGTTTTACCCATAGTGTTATTTTAAAAATAAACCAATTGTCGCTTTGGCTTCCCTGCAGCCTTTCTGTTTTGTGCACAGTCTGAAATTTCCATTGGTGCCCTGACCCAGCCAGGGCCTTTGAATCAGCTCCGTAGGAAATAGGTCAGTCCAGAGCAACCTGGTCTGTTGCTAAAAGCAAGCCTGTACTTCAGGAAACAACCGGACTGGAAAAAAAAAAAGAAAGAAAGGAAAAAAAAAAAAAAGGCTTCGCTCTAGGCTTTTCTGTGAAATCTGTGGCGAAACTCAAGGAAATTGTGTACATCGCAGGCATTTTAAAAGAAATATTTAACAGTGGAATTTGTGACTCATGGAAATGCATTTTAATAGTTCCTCCCCAGCACAAAGACGGAGGAAAACAGGCAGTCAGGGCAGGTAGAGTGTGAACTCGGCCACTTCAGCTCCTAACACCCTTGAGCAGCAGCAGAAACACGGCTAGCAGGGATTAGACAACACCGCAACAACTCGTAACTAGCAAGGCCAAAAGACTCTGAAAATTTGACTCATAAAAGACTTTTTTTTTTTTTTTTTTTTTTTTAAAGCGCTGAGACCTTTCACCTTCTGTTTCCTTTGCCTTTTATAAACGTGTATCGGTCTTCTAGGGACCCCTTCCAGCGCTCCTCGCCCCCCCGGGAGGGCCGCCAGGCTGTGCCTCCAGCGGAGGTGCTCTGGAGTGAAGGGATGGGAAAGCAAAGGGAGACCGGTGGCACCCAGCGCTCCCGCTCCCCGGGGTGCGCCGGCAGTGCCCCCCACCCAAATGTGGCCCTCAAAAGGGAGTCGGGGGGGGGGGCGCACGCCGGGAGGGGCTGCGGGGGCCCGGCGCCGGAGGCGGGAGGGAGGAGGCGAGGGGGGAAGGGGGCAGTCTCTCCTCCCGCAAATTTTGGCCGGGCGGCCTTCCCCCCCACCCCCTCAGCTCTCATCCCGCGAAGCATTTGAAATATTTCCACCCTGAAGTGGACCAGTTTCTCCCGCCACTTGTAGTGCTTGGCAAACAGCGGCGGCAGCGCCGGGTCGGCACATCCCGTCCCGTCCCGTCCCGGGCGGGCGGGTAGGGGGGGGGTGGAGAAGGTGGGTGCCAGCCCCCAACCACCCCCCCCGGCCCCGGCGTGTCTCCCCCCCGCTCCCCTCTATCCCGAAGTGCGGCGTGGGCGTGCGCCTCCCCCAAGTGTGTGTTTTGGATGAGGCAGCGCATCAGCTGCCTGGTATCAGCGCTGCGGCTCCGGCGGGGCGGGATGGAGCCTGAGCAGAGCCAGGCTCGGGAGGGTCAAGTACAGGTTGCTGCGCAGGAAAGAGCCGGGGGAGGGGAGCCTGGGTCACTCCTCTCTCCCCTGTCTCTCCCTTTCTCTTTTTTCTTTTTTTTTTTTCCACCCCTTTTTTTTTTTCCTCGCCCCCCCCCCCCCCCCCCCGCCCTTCTCCCAGAGAAGGGGATGTTGGGACTATTCCATCAGTGTGGTATGTCTGTGTAAACATCATTAGCTCCTATGAGCTGACACGCTGGAGATTTTCATTTCTTCTTACAAATCGCTCCCTTCCACAATAAAAATACCACGCATATTAGGCTGGATATGTTCGGAGGGAAGATGGAGATGTTTATTCTCGCTGCCTTTGATCTCTCGCAAAGCAAAAAAACAGCCTTGGCGGAAGAATACCACCGAAGACAGGAGAGGGCGAGGGTCTCCCCGAGGGCGGCTGGGCACGCCTGCTGGCCGCGGCGCGAGTGGTGGCCTCGCCGTGGGCACCATGCGATGAGCCAGAGGTGCGAGGTGGCATCTGCCCTGGGGCACCGTCCCACAGTCCTGCCAGGCCAGCCGAGAGGCCCTGGCCATCAGCAGCGCCCTTCAGAGGAGCCCAGGTGATGCAAGTGAGGAAAGGCTGTTTGTTAAAAATCTCATTTCCAGAGCACATTTGGGAAAAATAGCTATAATTTTATTTTTTTATTTTTTTTTTAATTTCCAGTCTCTGGGATGTCTGGCTGCCAGTGGGGTTACTCCACGCAGGGAGCTGTGCACGTGCTTGGCTTGGCCGGGCTCCGCGGAGCAGAGCAGAGCAGAGCCGAGCCCCGCAGAGCCCAGCAGAGCCCGGCAGAGTCGAGCCAAGTGTGCTATCTCCCTTGATCCGCTCCTTATCTCCGGGAGCAGTCGTGACAAGCAGGGAGCTCCGGCACAGAAACTTCCCTCATCCACTTCCCCCTTCTGTCTGTTTGGCCTGGCAGCAAGACAGCACTTTAGTAACCAATAGATGTCCTCACCCTTCTCCCAAAGCCCTCTTCGTTTTGGTTACACTGATGCCTTAGTAGGTATAACTTGATTCCCTCTCTTCAGTCATTTTTGGGTGGGGGGAGGAAGCTTGGTGGGGTATTCTCAGTGTAGTGACAATAAAACCCGTGAAGTCTCTGCAACTGGTTTCAGCATTACAGGTTTGGAGGTACTCCTTTTTTTACACAAAACATAAAAAATTGATAAGGGCAAAGGAGTCGGAGAGAGGCAGGTCTTTCAAAACAAGACTCTCCCTTGTGCTGTGCTTTCTCCAGCTCGTGCTGTGCCCCGCTCACCAGGAGAAGGCAGCAATCTCCGCATGGCTTGCAGGAGCCCTCGCAAACCTTTGTGGTGAGACTTCAGCCAATTTTGATAAGCCCTACATCCCAAAGGCAGTTTTGGTCCAGGGACCCACCCAGATCCCAGGCTTTCTCTTTTTGCTTTCAGTAACGTTTGATTTTGTCTCTTTCAAGTGGTGTCTGTGAACCAAGTTACACGAACAACCCGAGCCCGTGTAATTAAGGCCGTTCACAGAAGCCAAGCGTGCGGACGCTGGTCCAGAACCTTTTGTTTCCAGCTGTCCCTGCTTGCGTGAGCAGGCAGCCCGGCCGCAGGGCCGCTGTGCTGAGAGGTGCCGGTTCAGCCGCTAACACAAAGCTGGCAAACACCAAGTGTCAGCCTCTTCCCCTCCGCAAGGCTGATCCCCTTCCAAGTGGACGCATGGCGTCATGCTGCAGTGCAAACCCATTAGTCAGCCTGCATTGGGTAATCTCTCCCTTTTTGTCCTTCGGCGTTTGCTTTTTGTACCTCAAACCTCCTTTCCATAAATCTCCAGGACGAGGGTGTGGGCAGAAACCCCCTCGCTCCCCGGCCAGTTCCCCCAGTTCATCAGCTTAGTAGCCCGGTAGGGTTGTGTCAGAGCATTCAGCTCCTTCCTCCCCCTCGCTCTTACCGCGCTTAATCACCGAGGGCTCAATCAGGGAGCTTTGTTCATCTGCAATACTGTCTTTTCCCAGGCAAACCAAAGTCATTTGTACCAAGAGCAAGTCCAGAGGGTTTTTTAACAGGTCTCCACACATATACGGTTGTGTGAAGTGGAAAATCCATGGCTGCGAGATAGCAGGCTATCACTGCGAAGGAGTTTCGCTTTCGACTCTACCTGTGTATCTGGAGGTATTTCATGGCCTACAAGCTCTCCATTTTAGAGAGACAGCTGGGTAACTAAGGACAGCATTTTGCTTAATAGGTGTCAAAAGTCAGAGGTCAAACGGAGTTATCGTTTTTCTAGTGTCTGAGAATCTAGCCCTCATTCTTTGAATACATTTATATGCCATGTGATTGCAGTCGAAGGAATGATAGGCCTGGAGCCCAAGTCATGACTAAATAGCGAAGGAGTTAGGAATCCACATTTCTCAGCTAGAGGTGGAAAACTGGAGCCTTTAAATCATCATGGAAAAAAAATGAAGAAAAAAATTCATCAATTAGGGAGAAAAATGAAATTATGAATCCAAAGCTCTTTGTTGAAATCACATTATTCCTTTTATCCAAATAAGTGAAAATGGAGATTTCAAAATGTAGTTCTCTAACTGCAGGGGATGACGTGCCCGTTTCCAAGTTTGGAACATCTGTTCTCATGGGGCCAAACTTATGATTCCTGTGGTGTAAGATTTTCCCAAAGGATAAGCGTAGTAATTCCAGCATCGCTAATATATGAATTATGCAGATAATGCTGAAATTACTAGATTGTATGATTTTAAAATATCTGGTTTGTAAGACCGGATGATTTCCTTCCCTACTAGGGCATGCAGAAGTGACTTTACTAACCCGGGTGCTGCACATCCCATGTTGGTGTCAGACCGTTCAGCCCACTGAGTGATCCCGCAGGCTCAACGCTCTTGCAGCAATGATAAAACGTCAGTTTTTCAGTGCTGGGCATCCGTGAATGACATCGTCCAGAAACAATGTGCCCTCCTTTTTATCACCGGAGCTGCCTGAGTACCCAAAAATTATCTTGAGTAAATAAAAAGGGGGGTTACCTGTGTTCACCTTTTTTTTTTTTTGGCTTCTGCATTTATTCTGTGTTAATAGTTTAACAAATAGTTAATTAGTAGAAGTCCATACTGAAACAGTACATTTTTTAAGATCGTATTGATGGAAAGACAATTTTTAATTCACGTATGCTGGTAATCACATAAAAATACGGCAATGATATTTAGTTTTTCGTAACCTGGGCTCAGTGAAATGAGCTGTAAATCTTTAGCCAGAACAAATGAGATCTGATCTCGGATCTGCAGTAGAATCACAAATAAGCAACTGTTTGTTAACATTTGTACAGGCCAAAGTTTCTTAAAATCATAGAGAAAATAATTTCGAATAAAAGCTCTTGAAAAAATCTCGTAACTTGTTTGCCGACAGCTCACAAACAGAATAAGCCAGGCCCTCTAGATAAATTATTTGCAGTGAATTTTTTGCTCGGATCTAGTTCTCCTCCTCCTCCTCAAGCAGTATTTTTAAAGTGAACAGTCACGGATTACTTGGATTTTCAGCTCCAGAGATTTGGAAGAAGAAGTGGTCACAAAAACGAGTGCTTTTTCGCTCCCTTCATTTTGTCCATTAATGTGAATTCCAATGTAACATGAACGTGCCTGCTCTAAATTGTGATTGAACAGGGCTCATCAGGCAGATCATCTATCGCTTCTGTCCCTAAATTAGGAACGACTGGCTGTTTCTCCTGAAAGGGTCACCAGCGTGAACTCTTTGAGCAGTAGAAAGTCTTGTGGGCACACTTATTGTGCTGCCCACAAAGCAAGCTGTAAAGAACTAAGGCGGCTTTTCCCAAGGCTAGCTACCGGCACATAGCGTAAGGAATACAAAAATTATGGAACATTCAAAAACTAAAATGGAACATTTTAAATGTGATTTTTCAAAATTACGTGAATATGTCAAATATGAAATACAATAAATTTTTCTATGGCTATATGAAAAATTACAAACTCTCATTTAGAGAGTTTGTCTTCCAGTGGCGCATTTTGTTACACCAATGTCAACTGCAGAGGGGCTGTAGTACCATTTTTCATTTGTGCTCTCTGAAAACCTTTGATAATTGCAAAATCACCGGCTCTCTTGAGGCTTGCTGCATGTATATTTTATTTTTGTGTTTCCTGATTATAGTTATATAAACTGTTTAGTTTCAGGATGTTTCTCCATGGCACTAAGTTATTCAAAACAACTCCTGGTCTCAAACTGCTCATCACAGTGTTGTGAGTATTTTATAGTGACCCAACGAAAAGCCCAGTTTTGCCCAGTCCCACTGGCCTCACTAAGCTTTGGTAAAAGGAACTGCTGAACATCCCCACCGTTGCCAGCTGTGCCTACGCTGAGATCCCACCTCCCTCTTCTTCCTTTGCATTGCTTCAAGTGGGGGCTGTCCGTACGCAGCCCCAGTCCCACAAGCATGTGTGCTGTAGCTTGGAAAGCCAAATCATCCGCTGTTTATCAGCTTGCTTGGCATGGCAAGAGCAGTGAGAGCATTCATTTACAGACAGAAAACCTCTGCCTTTCCCCTGCCCCTGGCTGCTCTAACATCACTACAAGAAAGACTTTGAGGTGCTGGAGCGTGTCCAGAGAAGGGCAATGAAGCTGGTGAGGGGTCTGGAGAACAAGTCTTATGAGGAGCGGCTGAGGGAGCTGGGGTTGTTTAGCCTGGAGAAAAGGAGGCTGAGGGGAGACCTAATCGCTCTCTACAACTACCCGAAAAGAGGCTGTAGAGAGGTGGGGGTCGGTCTCTTCTCCCAAGTAACAGGCGATAGGACAACGGGAAATAGCCTCAAGTTGCACCAAGGGAGATTTAGATTGGATATTAGGAAAAATTTTTACGCTGAAAGGGTTATTAAGCATTGGAACAGGCTGCCCAGGGAAGGGGTTGAGGCACCATCCCTGCCTAGAGATATGGTTTAGTGATGGTTTTTGTCAGTGTTAGATCGATGGTTGGACTAGGTGATCTGAAAGGTCCCTTCCAATGTAGGCAATTCTATGATTCTATCACATTCCCTCAGGATGCCCAAAACTTTGTGTCTCCTTGTGTGTTTGCCACAGCCTGACAGACAGATGTGGGTGATCCCACAGCCGTGGAGTCTGCAGAGGGAGCCCAGGACAGCACCGAGCTCAGCCCCACGGCAGCATCACCGATGTATAGGTGCCATGGGAGGTACAGATGCCACTAAGAAAAAAGGACTGAAGACCTTCCTTACTCAGCAGCTGTTCTTGAGGAGCAGTCAGAAGTGGTTAGGAAATGTGTGCTTTGAAGGCTCCAAGATGCAATTCCTTCCTAACAGGGAAGGGGACAAAACAATTCAAACTATGTATAGAATTTAAGGTCAGTAGAAACCACATAGCAAGGCATTGCTAGGCTATGTAATATATAATGTCATCAGCTGCAATCAGCACCTGTGATAATGGCTTTTTATATGACTGAAATAGCATCATTGCATTGTGTTTACCCAGCAGGTATCAAATGCAAACCTTAGGAATATAATGTGACATATTTCATTTATAAGTAAAATACCCCCGAATAATATGGAGAGAAAAATCGCCCTTTTCCGTATCTGCCTACCAACATCTCAGAGCAGCATCTGAGACTAAGTATGTTCTGCTTTAGGCAGGAGGAAATAGTGCAGCATCTGTAATACCACTGTGTGCTTTGGAGATATGGATGAGAGACTTTCTTCGTGTTTACCTGCAGATGCAGAGCCAGCCTGAGTGAGTGCTCAGCTGTAAGAGGGAAAGCTCTCTGTTGCAAGCAGATCCGTTGAAATGACGGCCACGTATTCCATGCTCAGGAGCTTTCTGCAGAGAGCACATCCCACTGATGGAAGTGTTTTCCTCAAAGACAGACCTGCTTACTTGCTCCTACTTTCAAAAGATGCTGAGAAGCATGCTCAGGCATTGGCTTCTGTTGAGTTTTTGGTGAATTGCTGAATTCACCACTTTGGTGCAATTGCTATCTACAGTTTTCTTCCTACCATTTATGCTTCATCTTGTCCCTGAATAACTCTCTGCTCTGGTGTCAGGCTCATCAGGCTCAGAATGGAAACATAAGGTGGTATTGTCATTGTTGGTGCTGGCAAAATTTGGAGGTGGCAAACAGGTTACTTCTCTTTCCATTAGCATCAGCTGCCGGAGCAGTCATTATTTGGTGAACTCATTATTTGAGCTGTCTGAAGTCAGTCCTTTGGGCCCAGGTCTGGGTCTTCTACTTTGAAACACCTGGCAAGACCTAATCAGTGGTGCAGCAGTTGTTAGACACCCCAGATTTCCCCATTATATGGTGATAACTGGTACTTTTTTGGGCAGGCAGCTCTCCAGCACCTGGAAAAAGAGCTGCTGGGTGCTTCCCTCGGCGTGCAGGCGATTCATGTGCCTGCAGCAGCCCCAGACAGCACTGCCCCAGGTGCCACTCCGATCTGAAAGACAGCCCTGTGTGGAGAGGTGTGACTTCAGATGGTGGTGAATTACTCACTGAAGCTGCTCCTCCCCTCCCAGGTGTTGTAGCCAGTGAGAGGAGCATCGCTTGGTGGTCACCCTTCCTCTCCTAAACGTGTCACACTCCTTTTTCTTTTCCATGTAAAATTACTTCCCTCAGATCTAAAGCTGGTTTAACATTTTAACTAGCTAAAGGGTTTTCACTCTGTGATGGAAACCCATACGCCAGCCACACTCAGAGGTGATGTCTCCTCCCATCGAACTTCCCTGACACGGCAGGTTGTCCGGGCAGCAGAACAAACCTACAGCCCCGGGAGGAAGGAAAACACCCCAGAATTGTTTCTGGGGCTGTTTCCTACCAAACTGAAAGCTCGTCTCGCTACTTCGCGGCTAGCTCTTAAGTCGCCGACTTCCTCGCACATATGGCAAGCTGGCAAAAGTGATGTCTGATGGAAGCACGGCACACCGCTGCTTCCCTGCCTGATGTGCCAGAACTGACAGGTTTAGACTTAAACTCAGTTTTCACTCATTTTCAGTGGCTTCTGGTACTTTTAATGACTATTTGTTTGATTTGAACTCATCATTCCCTGGATTTTCTTTCAGAGAAACACGAGAATTACTCTTTTAGGGGGGACAGGATAGGTGCTGTTACAAACTGCACTCGAGGACAGTGCATCTCAGTCACTTTTTCTCCCTCCTGCATCAGCTTCTCAATGTGCTCTCAAAGATGGCAACTTAATGCTTGTTAAAATATTATTTCCTGGATGGTTCCAAATGTTGCTTCCCAGGGGAAGAAATACTAAAATAAATGGAAAACGCTTCTTTAAAAAAACAAACAACCCTTTCAGGCAAACAAACACTAAAATCTGCCACATTCGATCACTAAGACAATGGCAAAGTAAATAAAACAAAAGCATATGCTTAATTTTAAGCAAAGAAGTAGCCCTGTAGAAGGGCTGTAAAGTGTAAAACAACAAGGCATCTCAGATCGCAGTAGTGAAGTCTGGGTCTAAGTGGATTCTTCACAAGGGGTATGACTTGTTTGGTTTACAGCAGAGACCAGGAAATTGTCCTCCATCATTAAGTTTTTCTAAATTCTCCCAAACAATTTTATTGCGAGTACAATACAACCTTGAAAGCAGTCCTGGAAGATATCCGAATGTCCAGTTCTCAAAACAAGATTTCAACATGCGTCACGTCCCTCCTTGGATTATTTTGGCCAAGGGTGACAGGATCAACCAGAATTCCAGGTTACAGTTCATTAGTCCATGACAGCTAGATTATCTCTGTCTGCAAGTGGGGCAGTTCTGACCATACGCATTAGGATCATTTAAACATTTCCTAGGATATTTATCTTGATGCAATTTTTAGTGCCTCTGAGCAAGAATAGAAGCAATTAGACCTGAGCTGTAGGTACAATCAGCTAGCCAAGAAGCTGACAATTTATAAATGATAAATTCTGCCTCAAATGCGAAATTTCAGATGTGCAAGAGAAGATCCTTTCAAGTCAGGATCCTCAGAAATGCGCCTTCAGATAGAGCTGGGCTATTTCATACTATTTGTCTTGGTTTTGTGCTAGGCTGGGGAATCAGAAAAAAAAGTGCTTTAAAATCATCCTGAGTTAGTGAAACAAATTATCAAGAGCACGGGTGATTAGTCACTGTGACGCTTTACTCTGGGAAATGGTGAATGCTCCAAATGCTTGATGTCATCAGATCAAGGCTGGACATCTTTCAGGAAGATTGTGTGTCAGACGAGAGAAGTTATTGAGCTCCGCTTGTGATTATTTGTACATCCGAAGTGGAAATGGCTGACAAGGAACCTGAAAACGTGATGAAAATCTGTGAAAGCAGGTTAGTGGGTTCCTTATTTCGTCTCTCAGTGTAATAGAACGATTCTGGGCTCAGAAATGAATTGAGTGTTGCCTGAAGAGCGGCTGAGTCAGTCCAGCTATCAACTCCCTCTCTCAGTGCTGCATTGGCTCCGTAGTGCTGACAGCAGTAAAAAACTTGTTTATTGATTGTCAATGAAGTGTGGCTTGAATATGCAGCCTTCAAACAGTTAGAAGAGGAAAGATGATTTTACATCACCATCAGTCTGGCTATCGCCACGCGTAGCTGCACTGAGCAGATCCAATTATCTCTTCTGTTGTTGTTAAAGTTTGGGGTTTTTTTAAGGAAAATTACTCCCATCTTAGAAGAATTAAATATCATCCTGGAAATGAAAATGTTGACTCAGATAAGGAAAAGGACTGCTGGAAACATCACAGAAAATAAATTTTGCCTTTTATTTAACTCTTTCCTCCACGTTCCCATGGGAAATATGCAAAAGGTGAGAAGCAAAAATGTGCACAAAATGCAGAAACTGAAAAAAGCAAAAAGAGAAAAAAGAAGTGATGTGTGTCATTGAAAAATACCCTGAAATGTTGGAAGAAACAAATGTTTTACTTCCCAGTCTCCTCAGGCGCTATTCTGCAAAAACAATACAAAAACATTTCAGCCTGTTCTAGTGATGACTTTGTAGGACTGGCCCCCATGCAGAAAGCCAAAGCAATGTCTGTGGCTCAGATAAGACAAAACCAGTCCTATTTTGAAGGCAGCCTTTTGTAAAGGATGAATTCCACTGTTTAAATAGATGCAGGCAGCCCTATCTAAGATGAGGTGGACATTATAGTGCTGTCTTAGCAGGAATTCTATGGCTGAAGATGCTTTTCCCTGTTTTTGGGTGCTTGTCAGGGGTCTGATTTGGGGCCCGTTGTGCTAGGTATAGGGCAAACCAGACCTACTTTGCTTGTAGGCTTTTAGTGGCCCTTACACTTAAGAAGTGGAAAAGTTTTATATATGTGGAAAGTATGGAAGAAGGACATTTGTCTTTTGTGTCCTTTTCTGTAAGAGCCGGGCAGTCAGTATTCAATGACAGAATAAAAAGCCACAGAGTTAGACAATAGGTGACACATGGATTTTGTTTTTGTTGCTGTAACTCCAAAACTGTATTTCAGAAGTTTCTGAATTCTCCCAGACTTGGTGGTTCATGCTGACAAATGTGCCTGGCACATGGTAAGTGATGTGATTTAGAGTCACACCTCTGTTACCAGTTCTCTAAGCACATCAACAACCGAAGACGAACTCATTTCTTCATGTCCCATGTGCAGCCATTTGAACCAGAATGTGCTTTGCACTCCCACTGGTGTATGGTAGGACTTACACCAACGTTGTACTTGCTTTGTAGTGATGGAAATGGCCAGGCAAAGTGCAGAATGATAAATAACTGGATCCTTGTAGGACAAGTTCAGGCTACATGAGCAGGACAGAACCTAGGGCTCTGCCCCACTGAAAGAAGTGGCACAGGCTTTTGTGGCCCAAAGCAGAGGAGCTGCACGGTCTGTCTGGCTTAGAATCATAGAATCATAGAATCATAGAATTGCTGAGGTTGGAAGGGACCTTTAAGATCATCAAGTCCAACCACTAACCTACCCTGACAAAAGCCACTTCTAAACCATGTCCCTAAGTGCCCCATCTACCCTTTTTTTAAACACCTCCAGGGATGGTGAATCCACCACCTCCCTGGGCAGCCTATTCCAATGTTTAATAACCCTTTCAGTGAAAAAATGTTTCCTAATATCCAATCTAAACCTCCCCTGACGTAACTTGAACCCGTTTCCTCTTGTCCTGTCACTTGACACCAGGGAGAAGAGGTCAGCCCCCATCTCTCTACAACCTCCTTTCAGGTAGTTGTAGAGGGTGATAAGGTCTCCCCTCAGCCTCCTCTTCTCCAAGCTAAACAACCCCAGCTCCCTCAGTCGTTCTTCATAAGGTTTGTCCTCCAGACCCCTCACCAGCTCTGTAGCTCTTCTCTGGACACGCTCCAACACCTCAATGTCCCTCTTGTAGCGAGGGGCCCAAAACTGAATGCAGTACTCAGAGTACTCAGAACCTCTGCTTCAGGCAGAGGAACTCACCATATGCACTAGAAGCATTCAGAGCAATACACAACTATCACAGCAAGCCAAATTTCCGGCGCTGCATGGCACCTATGTCCACTCCAGGGGAGATTTAATGTATCTGTTGATTTTCAGAAGATCTTAGTCTAGTCCTTTTTTCGCTGCTTTTTAGCACATTGCGAAAGCCCACAGGACTGCCCGTGCTTCTCAAATTGTGTGTTTTCTCCATGGTCTTTGCAAATTCTGCCAGCACCTCTGCCCCGAAGAGCATTACCTGTTAGGTGGGTGTCTGAAGACAGCTGCAGGGTTTGTCTCATCTTCCATTTATTGCCTCAGATGATTCTACATGTTCAAAAAGGCATTTGTGGATGAACTGGACTTTCACAGACCATGTTCATTCATGGGGCTTTTGAGACTTTTTATGCCTGCATGGAGTCAGAAAACACAAAATCTGGGGTCCAATCATCCTTCCATGGATGGAAAATAACATTTTAGATCTCAAGTGGAAGCTAATACTATAACGAAGCTTGCAGAACCAAGCTAACATAAAGCCCATGTGTGTATTCTGCTATGGCAGCATTCTTTGCACAGCATTCATGACTTCAACTGTATTTTAAAGCAAGATGGGAATTAATTAACTACCTCAGGTTCTCATCCCCGTCCTTGGAAATGTGTGTGCAGTTCCCAAGACACTCAGTGGATGTTGCACGAGAGCTGCACAACGGAGCCCCTTCTCAGAGGCTTGTACGGAGCAAGGCCAGGGTGTAACTTGCTGTTTAGCACTCTCCTAAATCCATTTTTCTCTTTTCATTTTTTTTAGTATTTCTCCTCCCACACCTTTGCCCTCTTTGCTTTCTGAACTCTCACAGATATTTAAACATTGGCTTTGGTACCGCAACTGGGCCCTGATCTTATGCGAAAAAGAAGGGAAACCTTCTGAAGGAATAACCTAAGTGTAACACCAGATAAATTAAAAGTGCTCTCTGCTGTCATTCAGCAAAGCCATGTGCAGACAGAGAACTTTCACAGCTATTAAAAAAAATCTGCTATTCAGTGCAAACTTGCCATCTGGCTCCTAGTGCTGGATTCCACTACAGTGTGCTTCTTGAGATTACACTCATCTGCCAGCCTCCCCCTCTCCTCCCAAGGCACTTAGGAAGACTCTTCTGGGAATAGAAAGTGAATTATTTTATCCCAATCACCATGCAGCTAACTATACATGGTAATTAAACAAAGAGACATTCTCCTTCTGCCATTGGAGGCAAAGGTTTTCTTGCTGGTCGTAAATAATGAGCGCTCTTCAGGAAGATGAAAAGATATTTACTGAATAAACTGGTATATTTTTATCACGCTGATGGCCAGGCAAAGATAATCAAGTATTAAAATAGAAATCAAGGGGATAATATTCAAAGCTGAGTCTTCTTATGCCATCTTTAATGGATGCAGTTGTTCTGGATGATCACAGGCATCTTTGAGCACGGAAGAGAGGTGGAACGTTTATCTCTGATTTAAACAGCCGTGAAGCCAGTAGAGTCCACCACGAATGAATGCGGTTTGCTGTGAGACCTCACCTCCTACGGACAAGCGGGTAACTTTATTAATCCCAGTGGCCTCAGTAAATAGTGTCTTCCATATAAATGTTTGCAGGATGAGGCCCTAATAGCTGGCAAGGTGGGGAGCTTTTCTGTGCAGTTCCCATTGTGTGTCTGGGAAATATTAACATTCAGGCAGAGGAAAGCGCTCTTGCTTGTACCAAGCACCGCTGACTTCAGCTGTGGGAGACCTGCAAAATGCAAACCTCCCCAAGGGCACCCACTCACTTGGCAGCTGCCCTCTCCTGCCCGCAGTCCCAGATGACTCACGCTCTCCTCACGCCCTCTCTGCTGCTGGCCCCGATACTCCCTCCAGGCTCCCGCCAGTTTGCTGAGCTAGAAATTCCCAACAGCACACCACGGTTCACGCAGCTCTGACCCCAAATCTGAAACTCAAGCTCTTCTTTTCTTCTGACCTAAAAGTTTAGCTCCCCGATGACTCAAATGCACCCAGTCTTTTTTTGGCGTGCATTTCAAAAGCTTTGATAATTTTCATTCACCTGCAACTCCTGGCTCCATGTCAGGACTGCCAGCTCTAAATGACAAAAAATATCATCAGGCATACGCTCCCGACTGTCCCACTCTGCAGTCATGACGCCTACTTGAAGAATATAATGAGCTTTTCATTTAGTGTTTTGGTTTTGGAGCCTTAGAATGGACTGAAGTTATGCTTCCAGGTCCTTAGAAAAACAAACAAACCCCAAACCAAAGAAATCAGAGATTCTGAAAAATTCTCAGGACTCCTGGAGCTTAGCATTCAGTTAACCATTCGGTTAACAGGAAATTTGAAATTCCTCCTTGGTTCAACTGCTTCCCTTTCAAACTTAAAACTACATCATGATTCAGGCTCCCATCTTCACCCTGAAATGTGATGACTTGCTTTGCTGGGGGCCTTCCAAAGTTTTCTGGATGTAACATTTCTTATGCGTCACTCCTAATGCAGTTATTCCCTACTGAGTCCTGAACTCATTCTTGGGTTCCCAATTGGCCCTGCTTCTTGCTCCTGAGACCGAATTTATCTTATCTCACATATAGAGGTCTCTACTGGCTCCTGCTCATTGGATTTTTTTCCTCAAGAGCTGACACTCCCCCATGGTTTTGTACTCTGCTTCTCAGTCTGCCAAGTAATATATAGCATGTTATTCATAACTGCATAAATGTGTTTTGATAGACCAGTTCATTCAATATCCTTGGTCGTACTAATGTTACAGACCTGGTAGTTTGTCAGGCAAACCATCTTCCATTTGCCAAGACTTTAATGTCTAATGTTTAAAAATGCATTAGGAGAACTAAATATCCTCATATCTTATTGAAACTCCTCCCTATCTGGAGGATACAGAGTTGTATGGCTTCACGGCAGCAATAATTTTTGTTCCTGACAAAATAAACTGCCAGAACATGTCCATTGTGTTAGCTTGGTGTGTTTCTAAGCTCATTCTCAACAGCAGATTCAACCACACTCAGCACTCTGTGTCTTCAGATTATGCTAAGAAACCACCAACTTCCAAAGTCTGCAACAGAGAGAGCCCAGGTCTGCTTGATGTGTTAGGGCTGGACTTACCCCTTTCTCAAACAGCCTAGCTCCACCAGGCTTTGCAGCCTAATCCTCCAGCCCATGGCTGACCCCGACGGCTGCGAAGCCTCACAAAAATGCAGTGACGTGGAGTAGACCCCGGCTACAGACAGCAAACAAGAATGAAAAGCAAGTGGGTATCATAAGCTCTGGCTCCTGCTGAAGTCTACCTTCACCACTTCTACAGCTGGCACCTTTCAGCGTCCCTTAGCTGGCTGTCAGCATTGCTCTTTTGGTGATACCCGTGCCTACATGACTATGTTGGGGTAGAGCAGAAACTTAGAGCAGAAACTAGTGTGCTGATAGACCAAACTTGGCTCTAGTCTGGTGCCCTATGATTCACTCCCACCCTATTGTTGCCTATTAATAATATGCTTTTTCCAAGACACAGAAAATGAATTACTCATAGATAAGACACTGAAAATAAAATCTTGTCAACACTGTATATTTAGAAAGTGACTAAAGTGAAATCCAGGTCAATCCTCCATTCAGTATAGAGTTAACACCTGAAAGGATTTGCTTGCTGCAGGGGACAGTACCCAGAAGTACTCACCACCTTTTCCTCGTGCCATACACTGCCTAACTGGACGCACAGCTGCAACTTCATATGTAATTCCACAATGTGGAGAACAAAGCGGACAGGTGAGATAATGGAGAAGTCATTTGCAACATCTTTGATGTTTTCATTGTGCCCATTAGCAGTGAGCTTCCTGCAGTAAGATGGGAGTTTCAGAAGTTTACTGACGCCTTCCTGGTCCTCTGCTCACCTCGCTTCCTTCGTCCAATGGTTTCAGGCTCCTCCTCTCCTCTGAGAGTCCAGAAGGGGAAGCAGGACTTCTGCATCTTCAGCACCAGATGCCCACTAAACTAATGATTTTCCCCAAAGTGCGTATAAGTGTTGCCTTTTAAATGCAGCACATAAGGGACTGTTTTAGTGATGTCTCATGAGTTTTACTTCAGAGTTTTCAAGACTGAAAATGATGGGTTAAAAATTAATGGATGTGAGAAAACAAAGTATGCATATGCCCCAGAAATCAGCTCCTGGCACTTACTCTCGCAGAAATCAGAAATGACCAGTCTCCATCTCCCATCATTCTCACTGCATCATCTCTGGTTCTCCAGTCTATGAAAGGTCCTGCTTTATGCATTCAGAAGTTCAGTAGCATGATGCTTCTAAGTCCCACAGAGTCTTTTGGACATCAGATTATGGACCCTCAGTGTGGTTTCAGCTGCTAACAACTTGCAATTTTCCACTAGGTAGTCAACACTTACGAGGTTTTTCTTAACAGAACTTAAATCGGTTTAAGATGTTCTTTCCCATCTTTCCTCACCTTGCAGTACTAGTGGGTGCTGAAGCCCTGAGTCATCTTCAGTTAATCTGTACATGGCATGTCCACCATTTGCCCCTACAAACCCCACAGGAAATGGGTGCATCCTGACATGGAATCCACCTCACCAGCTTTTCCAGGATGATGCACCAATGCTTTGATTACTGGATGTTAAAATTTGCTGTTTGAAGGATCTGGTGGCATGGTCAGGTACTTCTGTGAGGGGAAGAAATGCTACTCACAGAATTATTGACAAAGACAGCTTTTCAGAGGGGTCTGGAATTCATATCAGGATCTTTGCCAGGCATCACGACTCTATTTTCATCTCCCCCAAGGTGGAAAATGATCCAAATTTACCTGTCCTCTACTAACTTTTGAAACATGCTGAGCTGCATCCAGGATAAAACTGAATTCCTGAAAAGGCTCGGATCTGCATAAAGTTTATGCATCAGGACAAAGGACATGTGAGCAGCAGTAGTGGTCATACTGGTAGATTTTTCTGGGCTGACTGTGCATTCAGATTGTGGTGGAGATGTGAAAATATCAACTGCCCCTCTAGATTGCAGCTGGGCACATATCTCAAGTCAAGATAGTAAAACATTAATGCCATTGAACAAGACATTTGTAGGACTTCAATGAAAATTCCTTTCCATGTTTTTTGCCTCTCCTGGGCCAGAAAGATGAACTCAGAGTAAGGAAGGCAAGGAAAGGCAAGGAGGGTGATTAGGGAATAGAGAACACTTGTGGGAAGACTTAAAGAGCTTACTTAGCCCAGCAGCAGAAAGTCTGAGGGGAGAGATGTTTATATATAAATGCATGAGGTAAGCACCATGAAAGGGGAAAATCTTTTTAGAATAAAGGGAAACACTGGCACAAAAACATATGGGTTTCAAGTAAGCAGGAATAACTTCAAGCTGGAAAGTAAAGGACTTGTAGCACTCAAGGGACTGAGGTTCTGAAGAAGATATTAAGGCATTTGAGCACTTTGAAGATGGAGTGTGAACAGGTCGTGACATACCCGCTTACCTTGCCCCAGAGGACTTCACTTCCCCACCCTAGAAGTCAATTTGCATGTGTACTGCTAAGATGTCCCTCCAACTGCAGCATCCTTGCAGCAGTCTTAACAATGCTCAGTTTTACAAACACAGACCTCTAATACGCATAAGATTGTTTATGAGACAGGTAGCCTAAACCCTTGGTGCTCTCCAATGGGTCTGTTTCCTGTCCCTTGTGAACAAAGTGACAGCTGCACCTTGTCCAAGGCCTGTTTCAGTGTTATTTCTTCTTTTGCAAATGATGCCTCAGTGCAGTTTATTTAGTCTTATCTCTGTTGTCTCTGCCTTCATCTCTCTTTGCGCTGCAAGCCTTTGCAAAGCCATCTCTGCCTACTGACTCACTGCGCAGCCATCATCTAGCATTGCCTCTCATCACAAGGTGCTTTAGGCACAAAAGGCATAGAAGACCAATAACTAGAGTCCCTCCTGAATGGTGGGGGTTATTTTTCCCTTCCTTACTTCAGTTTCATCTGTCAGACCATTTATGGGAGTTTCCAGACTGATGCTGTCAAATGTTGGAATAGAAAGTACGTGCAGACAGGGCTCTTGTCTCAGCACCACGTCCAGTTGAGGAAGGCCTTGCCTCTCCTTTCCTTTCTCTTCACAGGATTATGTAGTAAATTTTGGGTTGTTGAGTAGCTGGAGGTAATCTAATTCCAACTTCTTGCTCAGATCTTGAGTATCTCAGACTAGGCCAACATGATAGGGTTGACTTCAGAGTCATTGTTAAGGTGTCAGATGTGCCGCACAACTGCTCGAATCTCAGCTGAACCTCCAGGTATGAACTTAGTCCTGCCTCTCCTCACTTCCCAGCCTGCCCATCCCTCTTGGTGTATGGTAAACTTTGCACACAGAAAGCCCACCAGCAGCAACCAACAGCTCTCTGCTCCTGACTTCTGGCCCTTCAGCATCCCATTTCTTCCCTTCAGCATGTGTGATGGTGACTGATCACGACCTCACTAAACCTTAATATCCTGAATGGCTTGCAGATTAACCAATACAGCCTGCTGTCACCTGGAACTGTTCCCTAAATCTTGTTCTAAATGTGGCACTGATCACTCTGTTGGTTCAGCCCTAGGTATAAGTCCTCCTGGCACATCCCACATCATTAAAACCCAATGTTAATAGGCATTTTTCAAGCATCTCTTCAGGAACTATCAAGGTAGGTGGTGATCTACTCAGCAAACAGCATTGCATCAATACCATTGCAGAGCTTCCCTATTTACATGATGAGAGATTGACGGTGTTTTGACATTATGGATTGTCATCATGACAGCAACTAAAAATGACAGCTTGGTTTATCTCCCAAACAATTTACAAACATTAATTTCAGAATCATACAAGAATGATGTGCTGTGTTTACCAGAAAATGTGAAGAATCCTTCTAAGATCAACATGCTGAGAGTAATAGATTTCTTCGGAAACAACTGCAGAGTGTAATAAGAAGAGTGTTTCTGACAGAAATGCAGCCCCTGGCAGTTGTGTCCATAGAAAGCAATGGAGCAAGGCTGGGAATCTATTTATTTACAAGTGAAGCGTCTTTCCAGTAACAGTGGGAACACTGCAGCTTAAAAATAAAAAATACACACAGAGACACCTTACTGGAATGTATTTTAATTTAACTGGAACTAGACTGGGAATTCATTCCTGCCGTCTCTTTGATGCGGCAATAGGCAAATGAAAGAATGTTCACAGTTTATGCATTCATCTCTGGGAGAGGCAACCCTGAATTCCTTGTGAAAAAAGTCTATTTTTGCAGTGGGAAATCCTTTTTCTCCAAACTACTATTAAATTTTCTTTGCCTGGATTTTCTGCCCATTTTATGCACCCAAAGGTCTAACACACACAGAGACAGAGGGACTTGCACCTACCCATGGCCATTTATATGCATGTGCAATATCAGCTCCAGCTGCCAGTCCGGGTGCTTTGGGAGGAAGGGAGATGCAAACCTAGTGCTTGTGAACTGACAGGGAATGGACAGCCAGGACAATCACAAGCAGCAAGTCATGCTAGGCACACTCACTTTTTTGTAAATGGATATAAGCTGCTCCTGTGACAGTATTATTATTGGAGTCCTTGCTTGGGAAGTTAAGACCTAGAGCTGCAAAGGTACTGAGACACCTACCTGCCTTTTCTGTACCTATGGGCAATACCTTGGTGCCCCGACAGACTCTCTCTTGCATCCCAGCTGCTGCCAAACCCTGCAGATGTCCGGATCCTTTAGATGCATTGATGTCCCTTGCCTTGCTCCATTTCAAGTGCCACAAAGGCACCTTCATGCAAAAGCCATCCTACAAAAAACTCTAGGAAATTGCTGGTGATTTTTGTGCATCCATTCACACCAGCCATCCTCACCCCGCCAGTTCTGGTTCACAGGGTGAAAAACAGGGATGTCCTATGCAAGCAGCTGACCAGGCTTAGTCTGCAGGAGGATTTCTGCCTTGGGAGTTCAACACAGAGCAGCTGGCCATCTCTGACCAAATAAACCACATCACACACTCAAGTTGCTTCTTGCTTCATTTCACTCTTTGTTTAGGTCCACACTCAAGTCTGTTCTGAAAACTCTTTGTTGCATGCATGTGTGCTCCCTTTTATTCCACAGGGACACTGGGCACTGATTCATGACTCAAGGCTAAACAGGAGAGACACTGTAGTGCCCATGAATCTGCACCAGTTCCCTTTGTTTTCATGTCATCTAACACACCTTGGTTTTCACACCCAATGTGACGCTTTAAATTGGTGGTGATCAACTTTTCCATATCCAGTGGTGGGGGAGAGCTGAGATCCTCCATGGTTACCTGCCGAGACCTCCATCCCATGAACAGTACACTAGCCTGACCACGTGCTATAGACCCAACATATAGTGGAAGCATTGACCTTATCCCGCACACTTAGTAGGGCACAGGCATCTCCTTCTTGCCTGCAGCCCAAGTTGCTGCCTGGATCTGAGGAGCACCCAAGGAAAGAAAGGTGGCAAGAACAAGCTGGTCCTGTCTTTCCCAAAATCTCCTGGGGGCTGAGTGAGGAGCAGGTGTGTGTTAACAGTCCACGTTCACATAGGAAGCCTTTATTATCATGCCCAGGTATGACTGATACTTACCTGGAGGGATGTCTGGTAAGATGGTGTTGTGGTCCCTTCACAGCAATGACCCAAATACCCTGCCTTACAGTAGCCCGCCTGAACACCTCGGGCAGCATGCACAAGAACCATTTTTAACACTGCCTTTGCCCTCAGCTGTCAGTGCTACTTCAAATTACCCAGAGAACCTAGAATCACAGAATCATAGAATTGTTAGAGTTGGAAAGGACCTTAAAGATCATCTCGTTCCAAACCTCCTGCCATGGGCAGGGACATCTCCCACTAGATCAGGTTGCTCAGAGCCCCATCCAGCCTGGCCTTAAAATCTTCCAGGGATGGGGCTTCCAGCACCTCTCTGGGCAACCTGTTCCAGTATCTCACCACCCTCATGGTGAAGAATGAACCTGACTTAGGCAGATCTTGTACAAGGGACAGAAAATAGGGTAATTTCAAATCTTACGACACAGAACCAATTTGAACCTAACTGTGTCTTCTGGTAGAGTCAAGGAGACACTTTGATCAATGTCTTTTCCATGCGACCCTCTCCCTCCATCCCAGGCTGTTAGTTTCTTTGTCTGAAAAGGTTCAAATAGAGTGAGGGATTTTCAAGTTTCTGCTCAGTGGACTCTCAGTGACCTCCAGCTGCTCTCTGCTGTTTTGGTGAGAGGTCAGTGGTTATAAGGTACTAATTGATCCTTCTGAACCACAGTCCAACACCTTACTTCCACAGGGGAGCACTCAGGCTTGTGATACTGCCCAGGGGAGAGAGCGGGAGGGGAGGGCTGTTAAAAACCTGCAATTTCATCAAAGGTAGAACAGAAAAAAAGGAGTAACAGAACTGCTCTAGTGTTCCTTCTTCAAGTTCTCGCTGACACCAATAAATTATTAACCTCAATGATTGCAGTAATATTTAAAAGAGTGCACTAAAGCAGTAAAGATGGGCTAGTTGATGAAGTCCCGTTTCCTCATTGCACACCCCCTCCTTTCTCCCCCGTGCCAGCCCTGCTTCGCCGAGGGCTCAGCTCCTTGGTGGAACCCTTTGGTGTGCACACGCGGGAAGGGAGGTCAGGCTTGTTTTGGCAGTTCCAGCGGCATTTATCCCAGATAGCAGCTGAATTTTATCAGTTGGTTTAGCCTTTGGTCTGCGAGAGACAAACTATTATTTCACTCCTCTTTAAAAAAAAACCAACACAATACTCGAGCCGCCGTTAAGGAAAAACGGGCGGCGGGTGGGGAGGGAGGGACAGAGGGATGGGTGGAGGGAGGGATGGATGCAGGGAGGAGGAGGAGGAGGCCGGGCAGGAGCGGTGCCGGGCGATGCCGCCGCAGGCGGCGCTGAGCCCTGCGGCGAGCGCCCCCGTGTGCCGGCCGCACCGCGCCGCACCGCGCCCCGCGGGACCCCGCCACGCGTGGGCGCCCACCCCACGGCCCTCGGCTCTTTTGGGTGGCCCGGGTCCACCCCCCTTCCCCCCGGCCGTCCCCCCCGAAGGGGCAAGCCCGAGCCGGGAGCCGCTGGACAGGTGTTCCCACGGGAGGAGCAGGGTATCGGCGGCTCCCTGCCTCCATCGATCTGTGTCTGGGCAGAGAAAATAAAATTAAGTAATGGAGAAATGCAAAATAAAGCATTAATAAAGATGGCCCTCTCTTTAGGGCTAAGGAATAAACCAAAAGAATATCTCGCTCGGCTTACGAACTCCTAACTAACTAACTAGGAGAGATGGGGAGGGACTCTTTATGAGGGAGTGTAGCGATAGGATAGGGGTAGTGGTTTTAAACTGGAAAAGGATAGCTTTAGATTAGATATTAGGAAGAAATTCTTTACCGTAAGGGTGGTGAGACACTTGAAGAGGTTGCCCAGGGAAGTTGTGGATGCCCCATCCCTGGAAGTGTTCAAGGCCAGGCTGGATGGGGCTTTGAGCAGCCTGGTCTAGTGGGAGATGTCCCTGCCCGTGGCAGGGGGGTTGGAACTAGATGATCTTTAAGGTCCCTTCCAACCCAAACGATTCTATGATTCCTCTCCTGGTGCTGTGAAAGGTAGCTACTCGATAAGGGTGGGCTTAATAGTTTAATCTAGTTAGAGTAAAATTCGATTTCATTCACCCCTCAGCCCCAGTCTTCTCAGTGCAGGTGGCTTTGTTTGCAGAATAAGAATACAGGTCGTGGTTATTTTCCTAGGTTCGTTTGAATTTGTTCACCTTGAACAAGGTTTCTTCCATCTGAGTGTAGACGCCCCAGCAGATCCGTCCAGCAGAAAAAGGTATGAATTTTTGTTCTTATTAGCAACTTTCTAACTAAAATCACAGCAAGGCAAACACAAACCCAACGTATGAAATATAAATAACAAACAATGCCCAGATTAGAAACTTTCTGGAGATTACATTAGACCCTGGAACAGGGCCCCTGACTCTTGTCAAAGAAGTGTTATCTTGAGATTGTCAATGCATGCTTCAGGGTAAGAGCAACTTTGTCCCCAGAGACCCACGGGAACATAACAAGTGACATCAGTCATATTTTGGAGACTGCAGAGCCTAGTGTCGCTAAATGTCAACTAAATCTCTGTACATGGCTCTCTTCAAAGAGTCATTCCTGAAGTGCTGAAAGGTGAGGGGGGCTAACTAAGCCAATTAAAGAAACATTTACTAAGTAGGGGAAGGACACAATGATCTACAGACCAGGTATATACCAATCTATTTTCTTTGCCTTTAGTCTCCATCAAGGCCGAAGTGGGTGGGAAAAAATGCCTCTCTACCAGAGGTAGGACATTAGCTGACGAAAGGCAGGAGGCTTATGCTGCAGCAATGGACGTTTCTTTTTCCCCTAGAGCTGATGTTCTGTCTGTTCCACCTCGGCATTCCTCACAAAGCCAGAGACAACACGCCAGTCTGCCCAAACACAAAAATAAAACGCCAGACAGGCTTCTTTGGGAAAAGCGAAGTTACATGTGAGAGAGGAATTGCATCTGAATTTACAGGAATGCTAGCAGTCATGCCATCAGGTCCATTCCTGATCCTACTCACTTTATTGTAAATAAAGAGCAGTCCCAGGGACACGCCAAGCTACAGCAGCTCCTTATTAGGCCCTTTATTCATAAGTCTGAGTTCTTCAGAAATAATTAAGTGGAGAGACATTTTATGGTATTGAAAACAAACCTTTGTATTTTCTTGGTGAAACCAGTGTTTTTCCTTTCACAGAAGCTGACTCATGTAAAAAGTATCCACAAAGGAATCATGCAAATATACTTAGGGATAGAAATAGACTGGGCTTTGTCAATCGGTCCCCTGTCAGTTACAGACAGGACAAAATTCAGCTTTGGTGTAAGTCGATGGCATAGTTTTGAGTACCATGGAGGGATGGAGACAGAGGTGTTCTTGAAGGTCCAGCTGAAGCAGTTGAAGAAACAAGCCATTAGCTGCTGCCCCCGCACTGTAGGTTACAGCAAGGTCCCATCACGCAAATGGAAACCACAACCGGGCAAAGCCACCAGCTTGGCGGCGCCTTCTGCAGCAGCTCAAAGTGACTTCGCTGACTTTGCGCTGGAGCTGATTAGCTCACCAAGTCCGTTCACTTGGCTCAGCTGAGGACACGGTAACCTCCCACCCAAAGGCACCCGCAAAGAGGAGATAGGCAGTAACATCTAAAATTAGGAAAGCCCCTCTCTGAAAAGATCATGAGTCTGAGCTTTAAGGGAAGAATTTGCACACGACATCCTTATCTGGGACCTGAGTTCAAGGCTGCTCGTATCTTGGGTGTTGGTTCAGTTCATTATGGAGATAAGTCCAAGCTGTGAAGTTTGAATCTGGACCAAATTTCTCCATGGTTTGAAAGTGTTTGGCTCTGTCATTTTGGAAAGGGTCCGTCGCTGCTACTAGGTCTGTTAACCTGAACAGCAGATATCGATATAATAAAAAGATAAATGAACATTATGAAGTCACCGTAACTGCATCAGGCTGAACCCCCAATACTTTCCAGAGTCCCTAATTTATAAAGAAAGAAGAAACAGTAAAGCATAAACAATAACTGAAACATATCCAACATTTCAATCATCACAGTATACGTATTACGTAGCCGCTATAAATACGTTCTGCTAGTGCAGGAAGTTTGGAGCAAGTACAAGAGCAAAGGCAATTAGCTATACTTCTTGCAATTACAAGACATTTGACAAAACATTATTTGATATTTGGAAGTATATAATTGCAAACAGAAGATATCTATCAAAACTGTTTGTTTAGTGTAATGAATGTGGCAGCAAAAGCATGTTCTGTATATAGATATATATATCTCTATATATCTGTGGCAACACCACTGCACATCGTTGAGGTATCAAGTACAGATTATACAACTTCAGGTGACCCAAGATAGGAAAACGGTAAGAGACAGCAGAAGGGGTGAGACAGAAAGCAGGAAATATGGAGAGAGGGGGAAGCCAGTGGCAGCCCTTTTTAGTCAGCACCCGCTGTGAAAATAAAAGATGGGTCTGACGCTTGGAGTCATCATTTCAAAGGGCCCTTCATGCTCAGGTCTGTCCACAGCAATGTGGATATTCTCTGGGGGCATTAATAGAAAATTTGGCTTCTTGTGATAAACACCTGAGAAGTTTGGCCTCAAGCCTAAAAATGTTAAGCAAGGGGGAAAAAAATTATAAATGCAGAGCATGTTCCTGAGCCTACTGAATTCCATGAAAGACTTCATCAGCATCATCTGGCTTTTGTTCAGGCTTAGAGTCATTATTACAATTACTGACAAGAATGTAATACCACAAAGCAAGGTTTTGCAGGGGAACAAGTGCAGCTAATCTTTTCGCTGCATCTCAGCCCCGATTCTTCTTCTAGGGATAACTTTGTTATACAGTCATCTTGTTTCCCTTGGTTGACAAAAAGAAATCAGCTATTGGGTATACTCCATAATACACTCTTTATCATGTTCATTTTACACATACACTGACATCATCCAAACTAGGTAGGCAAGTGTTTGGCTTCATTTTAAGAAATGCTAAAGTGTTAAAACGCAGCTGAAACTGAAAGTATCCAGACTGGCTATTTTTTGACAGTTTAACAGCGGGTAAAAACATGAACATGAATTGTAGTGAAATCGTTAGCAAAATGGAAATCGTAGAGTCTGGAGAGGAATAAGGTAGCAAACCCAACTAATCTCCATTACTACATGCTTCCCAGGACATTTGAGCATCTCACGGGCTTTAAACTATTTATCCTCTCAACATGCCGAGGAGGTAGGTGAATAGGAGGCGTGCATTTTCCAGGTGGCAGGCTCTGACTAGGATGTTTGTCGTTAGGAAGTAGTTGAACCCTGGCCTCCAAAGCTCCCAAGCAAGGCTCTTGTCCCAGACTGGGCTGCCCTTTGGGAAGAGGCGGCACATGGGCTCTGCAGTGTGGGTCCTGGAAGAAGCGATGGCTGCATCTCACTGCTTGTTTTTACTTTATGTTAAAGCCAAGGGAGAAGGAGCTTACAGGGTAGGACACAACCGAGGCCAGGAGGGCAAGAATTATGGAAAAAGGGCTATTGAAAACCTTAGAGAAAACTGAGCACAAGTATATAACATTTTCCTTTCTGTTTTCCCCACCTGCATTTGAAGCAGGGCTGGGTGTTTCAGTCCTCTACGTGCAGAGCTCTCCCCATGCTGCGCTTTCCTCTGCAGTGATTTACAGGCTGCTCCCCTCTACTTCATTCTCCTGCTCGGAGAGATTGCCGGTCCTGTCAGCATTATCCTCTCTGACACTTTGCTCTGGAAATATTTCAGGATCAGACATGCTTTCCTTGCTTTCGCTGCCTATATTTCTGGAAGGGCCATCAACCAGACAATGTTTTGCACCCGAGTCTGATGGCAGTGCCAGAACAGGGATGAGTTAGCAGCCACTTAGTCTGCAGAGTCTAGTACCAGCCTCACTCTACAAACAGTAGCAAACCTGAAAATCCAGGGAAACAGGAAGCCTCTTGAAGTGCAAACCTTTCCCTTATTCAGACCTTCTGGCTGTAGTTGCTGATGGAAAGGAATTTGCAGTGGGAATTGCAGATCAACCTAAATCTCCAACTAAATATAGTCCTGCAGTGGTGGGGGGAAGGAGGGGAAATATAGCAGGGATGCGGAGAGCCAGGACTACTCTTTTGACACACAAAACCTATGTTGAGAGTAGTTAGGCATAATTAATTAATGATTGGGTTTTCAATAGCAAGGTTTATATCTTTAAACTCTATCTAAGTAGAGCAAAGTTGAAACAAGGGAGATTCTGTGTTCAAAAGACGTGTTACAAAGCTGCGCGTGTTACAAAAAGAAAACACATGTAAGTACCAAATATTACTCACTGGACAAAAATAAAGCGAATGAGTCATGATATTAAACAACTCTATAAACAAAAGTTGCAAAATGCCTGGGAAGACTTAACTAATTCAATTGCTAGTCATTATGTTCCAGTCAATGTGGTCTTCCTCTAGCAGGCTTGAAAAACTAATGGGATGCCAATGGGAGGCTAGTGTGGACTGCAGAGGAAGAGCACGTAATATAAGGGCTAAATGTGTGCAATAATGTCATCTCTTCCCCACAGAACATGAAACATCTGAATGGTGTATTTTCAGTTCTCTCATTCCCTGCCAGCAAACTTGCTTTGCAAGGAGACGTAGACGAAATCATGGGTTTCCTGCAGATCTCAGGCAGGAACAGGCTCCAGGAAAGACTGAAGGAGACGGGATTTTCATCTTAGCTTGTGTCAAAAGGATCACGAACGTAAATACAGTTTCATTTCAGAAAGATAACAGAGTACCACCTGAAATTATTTTGCAAAAGTGTGATTTATGGCTGATGTCCATCTGGACAGGGCCCAGTTCTGTCTTAACCTCTACATCATTTGTACCTACTTCCACTCTCAGTGCAGGGTTTGGAGAGTTCTATGAGGGTAGTGAAGGCCCTGATCAAGCCTGAGCCTGGGATTGGCACAGTTTCATGTTCAGAAGACCTCCAGACTGTCTCTCATAGGATATCTTCATATTCTCCACTCTGGTGTGACCTCACTGCCCCTCCAAAACCCCAGTGTCCTCTTGGGTTGTGGTAGATTCATTCTGGGAGATGTTTTAGGGGAGCTGCTGGGAAGAGGTCCAAGGTTCAAAGGGTTTCTGAAGGCAGACTGTGCTAAAAGCTACTTTCATCTCTACCATTTCTGTGCCCATTTAGAAAAAGCAAAGCTTCCTCAGGGGCCACATTGGGTCCAGGGGACTTGGAAGGTGAATTTTAAAGGTTTGAGCTAGTAGGCCTTTGTCAAACCTAGAACGAGCCCAAATTATGCATTGCTTCACCCTTCTAGCTTGCCATCTGCACATCACGCAAATGTAAACCATAACACCGGTAAGATATGTGGTGGGAATTGCACTGGAATTGAGACCGACAAAATTTCAAGTGCCAGAAACTACAGGTCTGAAGTTCCACCTAATGTAAGTAATTTTGCTGGCAATGTGATGCACAGCATCTACTACTGTAGACTGGTTAATGTGAGGCCCAGCTTGACACAGTGGTATGAAATATAGCAAAGGTGACAAAGTTATCTCTGCTCTTGTTTATTGCCTGAATTCAGTTCCAGTGTTTATAAGACAAAGAACAGTATTCCAATAGCAGAAAAAAAAAAAAAAGAGATTTAATTCGGTAGTGAATATGAATAATACTTGAAAAGACAAATAGTGTTTGGTTTAGTTAATATATTGCTCATTAGTGAACCACAATACAGACATTTTTTAAAAGTCTGCAATCACCATGACAACCTGATAACATTTAGTCACATCATTTCCGAATATGATTATCCTCCTGAAAAACTTTTCTTTTTTATGAAAACAGACGGCAGATTTCAAGTCTGTGGTCTGTTCTTAAGATAACCTGTTTGTTCTCTCTTTGAAAAGCACTGCAATACAGTGGGAAAATGCAAAGAGAAGTGAAAGAAAGATATAAGCAGAAGAGGGGGACATATTAAAATTGAAATCCCAAGTTCAAGGAAAATCTTGCTGTCCTATACTGTAAAACCCATACAGAGGGGGTGATTTGCTCATATAATTTAGACTGTAGGTTTTACTTCTAATAGGATCTTCATCGCGGTGCTGTGATCCCAGGGTGGGGGTAGGGGTTCAGCAACAATCAGATGGATGTCACTGCAGGACCAGAAGGAGATGGAGATCAAGACCTTTGAGGACACTCATCCTTGCAGTCCTTCAGCAGCACAGCAGGGAAACCAGCCGCTAGTGTGAACCTGCGGGAGGCTCCTGGGCCAGCCTGCTGGCAAGGCTGTCTGACCTCCGTACTGGCTTGTCCCTGAAGCTCTGAAAGGCTCGGAATGCCTTGGGACAGTGGGCAACAGATCACGTCAGGGGGATGGAAAATGTGTTGTTGTGCTAGCAAGAGTGTGGAGGACGCCTGCTTTTTCTCCCATGTGCTGTAGCTGGTCCAGGCGATGGTCACACTGGTACACACGGCACAGTGGCTGTGGTTGCTAACGTAACAGAGGCAGGTCAGCCCCCAGTAATTCCCTCCTGGGATGGAGAGAGGTCACGTTTCCCTGTTTTCCTGAGGACATTACCTTCTTCATTTTCTGAAGCAAACTACTTTAAGAGTACAGTAGCCTACGTCCGCTCGCAGCTAACATAGCTAAGTGACGTGGCTTGATAAATAGGTTGAATTTATCGGTAACCTCTGCTGTCTTACACTGATTTACTATCATCATCTCAGGCACTGCCAAATTATTATTTTATTGGGAAGGAAAATAGAGGTACCACAAAGTGACACTTATTCCTAAGAAGAATTTGGCAGGCAGCCGTGATAAGAAGGACTCAGTGGCCTGAGTCTGATCCTCCCAGTGGGACCGCTGCAGTGTGAGGATTCCCTTACTAGGATACAGCGGGAGCGGAGCCTGCAGCCCCCCTTGGCTGGCGTCCGTGGCATCTCATTAGGTTAACACATTTTGGATGAAATGTTTGCAAACTCCAAATGTGTGCAAACTTGCAATCGCCTGCATAATTAATTGTGATTTCCTGACAGAAATTGTTGCAATTAGATGGTTAAGCACTTGTGCTTCTGGTCCAGGCAAAACGACTGCCGGCAAAGTCACTAGTCAGGAATTTGCACAAAGCCAAGGAGAGAGTGTGCAAGGGCTGTCAAAATAAATTTGGTCTAGGAGCCTGAATTGATTGAATTAATATTCAGGGGGGAAATAATGCATTTTTATTGTCCAGATGAATATAGATAAAGGACCCAAACCCACGGCTTGAATTCAGAATGCTTTGGATTTAGGGATTTGACTTGATTTATGAGGACATGGGGCTAGTCACCTTGAATATATTTGGTGCTGAAGTTCTGCACCATTGTTTCTGACTTCTCCTGGGCTGCACAGGGCAAAAATCACCCCCAGACCTTGTTTTCATGGGAACCCAGGGTGTGATTTCCCCCCCCTGAAGGCAATTGGTACCAGAGCAGGGCTGAGCAGCCACTCCAAACAGCTACCCTGTGTCATGCCTGCCCTGGTTCCTGGTTTGAAACAAGAATGTGTGGGACGGGGAGACTTCATAAGGACTATTAATAACGGAGGTGATATGTAAGACTTTCCCCATTATTATCCTGACTGCAAAACAGCCAAGAGCTGGAACATGAAAAGGAAAACAGGCAAACGGTCTTGAGCAAGACAGCGTTGCCAGGGGTCAGACTGAGGGGGCCTCCGGGAAGCCCAGCCTGAAAAGCACAGCCATCTAACAGGCTTGGTGGGTGCTCTGCAGGTGCGTCATGGGTGCTGGCAATTGCCCCTGGACCGATCATTGCTGGCATAGCAAAGCACAGCACACCATGCCTCAGAGCCATTTAGCAGGCTGCCAGGGCACCAGCTTTCTATGTCAGGAAGAAGACACCTGCAAATAACCTCTTACTGCTGTCTCTGCTCCGGGGAGAGAGCATGGCTCTGCTCAGATGGCTGTTGTCCAAACATGGGAGCACTTGCGACACAGCATCGGGTCACGGGGAGCATTTGCAGAGCCCTGGCCTTGGCATGACCAGGGGAGATACCAGGAAAGGCTGTAGGCATCCAGGTGTTGGGGACTTTGCTGTGACCCCAGTCATTCTCAGTGGGATTGTGCTGCAATACGAGCACAATTTAACCCAAATAGTTTTTGGTGTTTGCTAGAGAAGATGGCGGAGGGCAAGCAGCAAACAATGTGGTGTTTCCACATTGGCTTCCATCGGGGGCTCTGGCAGGCTGCTGAAGTGATTTTCGTCCCCAGCACTGCACCGGGATGGTATTTGGGAGTGTGTGATCTGAGGCAATGCAGCTTTGCGCCAGGCACCAGCCTCTGACCTCTCAAAGAGATGCTCAGCTCCACTTGGCCCTCTGCACGGTGGGAGTGGGAAAAAGGGCCGAGGTTTCTTATCTCTTATTTCATCATTTTATTGCAATATTGTGGCTGATTAAGTACTTGAGAATGACTCTTCATGCAATTTTGGTTTTGCAAGGTCCTTAGGGACCGGTCCTTGTAGCCTGTGTTGCTCCATTTCAGAATGAGTAAAGGAGGCTATGTTCAACTACCCTCCAGGAATTACAATTATGAAAACCCCGTCAAATTATTCAAAACGCCCCTTCATATGCTCTTAATGCCACCATGCTAACCTGCTTTTGTTTTTACATGATAAAAATCTTTGCTCCTGAACTAAGGACAAAAATCTAGCCCAAAACTACAATTTTCATAGGAGTTATAAACTCAAGACAAGTGGCTCTAATGGAAACAAAAACAAATCTGTAATGGTAGCAGGTGCAAAATGAAGCAGTACATTAAAAATAGCCTGGCTGCATTCTCCAGTGGCATGAGTTCTACGTGCATATCACTCCAAAATAATCCATTTATCCTTTCTCCCCATGGTTACGAGGAGCCAGCTCCATGCTGTGTATCAAGGGGCTCTGCAGGCTGGGCTGTGAGAACTGAAGCAAAACCGCAGCCTGCCAGCCGGGCGCTCCCCCTCTGCCTTCCCTTTAACATCAAAACCTTTCCCCTGGCTTCTCCCTGCTGCAGGTGGGGGAAGGACTTCGAGAAGCCGATGCGTCTCTTCAGCCCCTGATGAGTGCTGACTTTATTTCCAAGAGTACAAGGTGAAGTTAATTTGCGTTTTGCTGAGGATGAATTTGGCTGCGGAACTCTTTCAGTTGCAGGTTTTAGTGATCGTGAGCCACCCTGGAGTTTTGAGAGCTGAGCAGCTTCCTATGAAAAAAGTGTATTTCTCCTTTAAATTGCCAGCATTTTGCGAGGAGAACCCAGCTTTCACAGACTCTACCCAGCCTTTCTGCAACTTCTGTCTGCCATTTCTTCTCCAGGCCCAAACCTTCACTTCATCCTAGGCTTTCTTTCTTTCTTTTCCTTAGAACTCCTTTTTGGTGTCATCTGGTGACCTCACAGGGTATTTTTTCAGAATTCCTTTCCATGTTTGCATTTGCCAGTCCCATACTCAGGCCAGATGACTCAAAAGCGATGATGGACATAAATGCTGCCAAGCTGCTAAAATCATGGAGCACAGTCCTGGAGCCTCTGGATCCATCCTGTGGGCAGTCACCCAGCCTCATCCAAGTGAGGCTTTCGTTTGCCCTGTTCTTCACTGAGGGCTCCTCTGAGTCTTGGTTGACTGCAAAGGTATTAATTTTGCCAACAAGTGGAAACATCCGAATAAAAAATCTTCAGACAAACTGCAAACTTGTAAATAATTCATTCTCATGCTAGTCATTAGGTAATGGGAAAGAGCTAAAAGACACTATTTTAATATTGTTAATATGAACAGCCTTTGTAGGTTGAGTTGTTGATCACCTATATTTATGCCATTTCCCCTTGGGTCAGTTCTCATCCCAACCTGTTGATCTCAGCAGGCAAGGGTGTTAGACCAAAGAGAAGACCTGGAGCAGACCAACGGAACCAAAGTCCCAGTCATTTCCATGGGGGCAAGGTTTGTCTGTAGACTTCAGCCTTTTAAGAAGCCAACTTGTGTCTCTGCTGCTCAGTACAAGGTCTGTCAAGCCATGGATCCAGAGGATGTCAATGAAGTTTGTCTGCTGGCGGTTGGACATTATTTTATCTAGATAAAAGTTTCACAGGGTGTTTCCCAGCAGCTTCTGAGCTGCAGTTGGTGAGCCCGGAGATAGGAGGCCCTTACTGCAGTTGGTTTATATCACCCATCATAAATCAACTCTTCTAGCGTAAATCAGCTTGTCGCAGCTTAGTGCCGTCTTATAGGCAGACCTGGGTGACTTGCTGTCACAAAGACTCGCCTGTGAAAATGCGGATGCCCTGGCTGTGGGGCTGGGGGGGACAACCTGCTCCTGGCCCTGCCCCAGTCCCAGGGGTGCACTCAGCAGAGCTCAGCTCTGGCAACCCCCGGTGGGCTCCCTCTCTCTTCCAGGGACTAGCCGTCCCAGGCTGGCTGATGTCCAGGCCAGTGTGAGCAAGTCACTTGTGGAGCTGCACACTTTCACATGCTGTGGTTTACCCACAAGCAGCAAACATAGCTAATTTGCCTAAAATAACAACTGCCTTTCAAAGCATGGGCTTCACAAGCTGTTTGGAAGAGGAGGTTTGACTCCATGACTGAACATTGGATTTTTACCCCTGTTTTAAGCTGGAAGATGAGTCGGTGAGGGGAGTAATTTTTTTTTTTTTTTTTTTTGCTTCTAGGAGGGCACATGCCAAGCCCCACGGGACAGCCAGTTTGACTCTCCAGCAATTGACTCTCTCCTACGTGGGGCTGTTCTTCTCTGACGGCTGGACTTTTTCTGGTGAGCCCAGTATTTATAATGCCCTACTACGGTGAGGAGAAAAGGCTTTGCCTGCCCACCCGCTCAGGTCAGCTGGCCTCACCTGCAACGCGTCCACTTCAAGTGTTCAGAGACTCCACTGAACCTAAATCAAGAATTTAATTCGTAGCACCAATCTCAGCCATCAGCATTTGCAGCCTTCTGGATGCACCAGCAAAGCAGCTGGAGATACTGGCTGGCACTTGGTTAGCCAGGCTTTATTGACAGACGCTTAACATAATGTAGCCCTTCCCCATGGCTGAAGATTTCTGTAAGCTTGGAGGCCTTGCTCATATTCCAAATCCATGCTCTGTTTATATTTTCTTTGTCCTGAGCAAAAATTGGCCCCATTGTGTGGGAGCAACACTGGAAAAGAAAAACAAGAAACATCCACTGAGAGAAAATGGATATTGTGGGAGCTGAGGAAATGCACATACTTTGCTGATTCCATTTTCTGATGATGTCAGAGTCAAAGAATATCTCTTAAAAAAAAAACCCTCAGCAACTTGGAATCAAAAGCTCTGTTCATCACAGTCTCTTGTTAAAAGAAGAAATGTAAACAATCTCCCTTGCCACCCACCCCGCCCCCAACCTCCAAGAAATTAAATCTGGCTCCATTTGGATGGACCCTCAGATGGAATCGAGGGTACGTCTCCAGGGAGGGAGGCGTTAATGTACCGGGGGAGGGATGGAGGGGGTTGGGGGGGACAGGAAAATTTGATTGTGCTATGTGAAATGCAGGGATTCAAGCTGCTGCTTTTCATGGAGGCTGAAGAAGGGCGGCCTGACACTTTACAGATTGGGTGTAATATACAGGAAATTTGTCCTTTCTGCCAGAGCAGTCTAGGGATAGGGCTACCCCCCGCCCCCCGCCCCAGCCACTTTGCTTGGCTGGTAAAAGCTCAGGAGAAAAGGGTTAAATAAATGTTTGTGATATGATAAGGTGCTTGTTTATTCAAGGGATGACAGATTATTGGCTCCCAAGGCAGGGTTGAAAAATAGTACAAAGGAGCTGGCGTTCCCTTCACTGATGTGATTTCCTCCTAAGGTTTTGCTCTTTGGTAGGAACAATATGCGCTGGGAATTAAGAGGGATGACTTTATTTCAGACTGGAACAGACAGACTAAGAGCTGCTTTCTGGAGTCGCTGACTCTGTTTTTGTTTTTGTGGGTTGTTTCTTTTTTTTTTTTTCCTTTTTTCCAGCTTTTTTTTCCTTTCTGCTGAGCTTCATCTCCCAAACTCTTTGGAAATGGGGTTATCTCCTGCCTGGGAGGAACACCCAGCATGGCAAGCTGACTAGAACACTTCAGATTAGGGCTTTGACCCTTTTACTTTGTACATAATTTTCTATTTTATCACCACGTCTTTAAAGCTAGCTCCTGCTTCCCTGCCCTTGGATAAAAGCTCAGGTCCTAGCTGAGCGTTGCACATAAGTCAATAAAAGCCGGGCATTATAGCAGAGCTGATGGCTGCCAGAGGACTACACGCACTTCTTGCAGACCAAATACTCCTCTTGCAAAAATGCCAGTGAAATCCAGAGCAGCTCTCTTTGATTTGAGTGCAGCGGGCAGACACTGAGCCGCAGTGACCGTTCCCCAGGGAGTGATGCTGCTGCAGGACCATGGGGCCACGGCATGATGCCTCCAACGTGGCCAACCCTGAGGAGCTGAGCTTTGAGCTGATCCTGGCCACAGCTTGTAAGTAAAGATAGAAAAAGTGCCACTTCATGCCAGTTTCAGATGTCCTAAAATTGCCTTTCATTGCCCCTCCAGCGTAAGCTGGAGCGAGCTCCCCCCTCCACCATGAAATCCATCATGCTGAGGGGCTGGGGAGGACCTTGGGGAGGAGGGGACTGCACAGGGTTGGGGTGCCCCTTTCTAACTGGGGAGCCGCTCGTGGCCGACGGTGACAGCAGAAATGCCCAGACCCACTGTGAAAGCATCCATGCACCACAGGGAGGTGGGGATTCAGGTGATGGCAAGTGTTTCCCATCACTTATGTCACCCTAAAAATGACTTGCTGGCCAGATGCCTGCAGCCCCAGGATGACGTTCCATCAGTGCCGCCGGCCAGGGGAGCTCTGCACATTGAAACTTCACATTATTAGGACAAATACACGTTGTCCGGTCACAACACAGCAAAAGGCGAGGGGAGGATTTCTCGGCGGCAGCAGGAAGATGTGGGTGACAGCTCGGCGGAGGGGACGGCAGCGGAGGTGTGGCTCTGCCGACATCAGCGCCCAGGCTGTCACCCGGAGGTGCAGCCGCGATGTCCAAGCTGCACCAAGCTGGTCAAGTCAGTGCGCTTTGTATACCACGGGAGAGCATGCTAGCGGTCGCTCATTGGGAAAATCAGGCAGCAGTTCCCATGATCCTGGAGTAATTGACAGTTAAGCCACACATTTGTTTTCAATGCTTGGATCTGGCACTGGATTCCTTTTTAAATGAAAACTATGCCAAACATCTTTTATAATTTTTTTTTTTTTTCCTCAAACAAATATGCGAGCAATCCAGCAGTGGAATGCCAGAAAGGGGTAAATAAAAAGAAAAAAAAAAAAAAACAAACCAAAAAACCACCACCACACACATACATACACACAACAAATTTTATTTAAAGGCTCAAAAGAGGCCAAGTGGTTTTAAACACTGGTAGTTCTGGGTTTTTGAACTCTGCTCCAGTGTGTGTGTGTGTGCATGTGCAGGGGAAGGCAGAGTAAATACGTACGTGTCAGGGGTACACACAGAAAGACTTCCACGCTATTCCTTTCAGGTACTGCAGTGCCTTACAAATAAATACACATACATAAAAAGGAAAGGAAAAAAAAAAAAAAAGAAAAAAGAGTCTGAATCAAAGCTTAAGACCAGAATTTGGCTCTTGGAAGGAAAACTCTGACTCATTTTGTGGGTAAACCCAGGAGCAAGCTATGGGAACTAGCAGATCCACGTGTCTCTTCAGCGCTGCAGTGGCGTGGGCCCAAGCGGCAAAGACACTGCTCCTAAAATCCTTGGAGCTGTATGCATTCATGGCAAACAAAGATCAAGCAGAAACGGGGTGCAGGCTGTGCTAGAAGGTGGATTAATGTTCAAAGGCTGAGTCAAAGGAGAGAGGAGATAAGGCGAACGGCGTCATACCAAAGACAGCTATTAAATGCAGTGGTAATCTGCTGAGCCACAGCCAAACAGAGCCTTTTCACATGGTTGGACGTGAAGAACTCAGGGACAGATGGGGGGGTGGCGGGTGGGGGATGGATGGGTGAAGGTCCGTCTGAAGGCTTGCTCCTCAGCATTTCCAGGCACACGAAGTTCCTTTCCCCTCTATTCCAGCTGGTCCTTCTAGACCCACCGCTGCAGTACCTGAGCCTTCTGCCTTGCAGGAGACTTAGCTGAACGCTGGCGTTGGTAAGCGTGTGCCAGTCCCTGGCCCCTCATGTATGGAGTGGGGGCCCCTCCCCAGCCCAAAACCCCAGAGAAAAGGGGTCTGTAAGCCTTTTCTCCCTTACAGATCCTCACTGCAACCTCTGATAACTTAACTTTCCTGTTCGTAACAGCATTTCACTGTGAATGCTTAAATAATATGTACTGGCTTACTTTGAATATTAAGATATTTCTTCCTAATTAATATTCAGGTATTAATATCATAAGAGAAACACCTTGTCAAGTTTCTGCTACAATATTGAATTAGCCTCTGTTTGGAACTTGTTTCTTCGTGCATCCTTGCTAGTTTTTATGATCCCGTTACATCTGCCTGACTGGAATTTTAACACACTTTCAGCCTCTCATTGTCTCTATGCCTTCTCCTGTACTGCCACAACGTTTATTAGGACTGGGAGGCCAGATCATCCTAAAGCCACGTCCTGTGCTTACTCCCACATCAACAAAAAGGCATCAATGTCATTTTAGCTCTACAGGAGTTATGCAGCTATTAACAAAAGCCCTTTGAGATGCCCCTTGCCCCCCGCTCCCAATGCCCGTGATGTTTCATGGGTGGTTTACTCTCCGACGGGCTGTGGGTCAGGTGCTTAGGAAGGAACAGTGCCTACGTATCCCAGAGAGTTGTGTTTGGTGGTTTAGAGCAGTTGTTTCTATGTTCTTTTTGAGAGTTGTCCCTGGTGCTCTGAACTTGAGTGGAGGTAACGCTTCCCCAGCTGGGGTGCAGCCCTGTCCCAGTCAGTGGAGTGAAGTCAGTTCACACGAGGGGCTGAACTGGATTGAACAAACATTGTAAAATATCCAGCTCTGCAATGTGTCAGTAATCTCTGCCAACAGAAATACTCTTACACATGTCCTTCAGTCCTTCAGCTGCCATTTACGCTGATCCACAAAAAAAGAAAGGGGGGGCAAATTTTATTGCATGCACACATGCCTGCCCGTACCTATATGAACAAACTATCCCAACCACAGCTCAGGATGCAAACAATTTCTCCTGTACAGGGAGAAAAATAGAGCATCAATGGGATTGCTTATTTTTAGTTCCAGCTTTTGTTTTCAGGATGCTCTTTCAATTTGTGGGTCAGGTTAAGTCAAATATTTCCATGCAGTGTTTCGCAGAGGAGGAGAACAGACACCCCTCTGGCTGCTGAGCTATTTCTCTTCCTGGACATGAAGTTGGTCTTCAACCAAGCCTGGGTAACAGGTTAACGGAAAGTCAAGGGAAGGTCTTGTAGGATGCAATATTTCTTCTCTAAGAGACTATGTGGAACCAGAGGAGAAGGAGGTTACGTCCTGAGGCTGCGTCTTTGCACAGGCCTCAACATCCATCAGGGAGACCATTGACCGAGGCTGAACATCAGCCTTCTCAGCATTGCTATCCAGCATTTGTGTGGGATCTGAAACCATAGGCTGTCTTGCCAGGTTTGCACAGGTTACAAAAAGAGACAGACTGCAAACCCTGACACCCAGGCATGTCCAGGGCCACTGTGCTATTATGTGACATGGGACCAGGAATTAAAGGAGGTCTTGTCCCAGCCCGTCACCACAACTCATCTCCATCCCTCATCCCCACAGGCCAATTATTCCAGACCCAAACACATTTTCACCACCATCCTGCACCAAAACCATGCCACTGAGTGTGGCATGTGCTCTGTCTGCCCCTGCCCACTGTGGCACACAGCAAGTGCTTTCTTTCTTGACCGCGATCACTGTGATGGCCAACAGGACTTCTTCCTTCCCCCTACCCCCACCCCAAGGAATCACATTCTGAAAGCAATGATAATTTGTTTGCCGATGCAGTTCCGCAATGATAGGGACCACAACCAGCAAGACTTTGATTAAGGCCTTTTGAAGATGAGACAAAGGCTGCTGTTTACCACATCTCCCTGTCACCTCCAGCCGTACGACTGCCTGGCACTCTGGGGTGATGCACACCCTCCGCTTCCCCGGCACAGCTCCATCCCATCAGAGGTGTCATTTTGCCCAGCACAGGGGTAATTCCTTCACTTGCATGGAAGCAATCGATCACATACGCAGCCTACTTCTCACACAGTGGCACTAGGCTGGCCAGGAGCCCCCCCAGGCCCCCTCCCTGCCGGTATCCGGCACCATACTGCAGGACAACTGATGATGCCATAGCAGCCCCAACTTCTGGAATTTCCTGGCTTTTCTTAATCTTAACATCTCATTAGCGTTTATTTGCAGATGCATATCCTTGTTCTCTTCTCACACAGGCTGCTGTAAATCACCGCTGCCTCTGCTGCAATCAGTGCAGTTGCCTCAGAAAGGAAAGCCAGTTCCCAGAGGCAGGGGGACTGCTGCCAACCTCTACCAGAAGCAGTGTCTTCTTCACCACGGACTGAGTGTCCCAAGCTAATTGCGCCATCTCTGGAGTCCAAAGCGAAACCCGACTCCTCATCCAAACTTTCCTTTCATCATCTTCACCAAACCAAACTCACAGACCTTTGGGGACTTGCCCATTGCTAGGTCCTACCTGGAAGAAGGGCCATCTTGTTACCTTTTTTTGGAGCAATGGATCCAGCCAGCTTCTTGATAAACGGAAGAGGTTTTTGGCAAACAGGCTTTGAATAAGCAAATGCTTTATCTGAACGCATAAAGCATTCATTAATATCATATGCACTAGAAAGGCATCTAGCTTTATTTTTAGCTCAGTAGGAAATACTGAGGTTAGTGTTGTTATTCAGAGGTTGAAGATCAAGTAGCAAAATGGTTAAAGTGTAAACAAGACTGGAGAGAGATGAAAGAGGGAGCATCTGTCTTCTCCTCATTTGTTCTTGGTGATCACTTATAGTCTATATTTTTGTGATGGTGATAAAGCTGCATTTTAAATAGAAATGAATGGTGAATTGGTCTCCAGTTATTGTTAGAGTACAATGTTGTTCACACATAGCATACAGTGTCAATCATCGCACCAAAAGTAGATTATCCAAATGATGGGAAAATCTCTTCCTTTGGAAAAAAAGTACTGTTTTTATAGGATTTAATCTCCTCTTCAGCAGGAGGCTCAAATACCCAACAGTGGAGCAGAGACACAGAGGCAGAGGAGATCTGATAGATCACTGCCTTGAACTGCGGGTGGTCTGCGTTGCCCGGCTCTGCATTCAAACTTTCCAAAAGATCAAGTTTTCCAACAGATCCAAAAGACCAAAGCATGAGCCTGTTGGCCAACCTGCCTCCTGTCCCCGACTCTACTGCTCAGGCTTCGCAGGACTTTGCCAACCCATCCCCTCAAGTCACTCTTAGAGAGTGGCCTGGGCACCTGGTGACCAACTCACCACCTCCCCGCTGTCCCTCCCTGCGGTGGGGCCAGAGCTGTCCCCCAACACACAGAGATGTGTCAGACGTCACCATCTCCAGCATTTGCTCTGGGATGCATACTCTCACACTGCAGCCAAAGCCTCGCTGCTGAAAAATTAAGCTCCAGAAGAGACATTTCTCCTCCGCAGAGCTCTGCCCTCCCACCTCTCCTCTCCTTTGGCCTTCCTCAATGCATTGCAGTCCCACCCCGAGGCAGAAAACCCTCCGACACCACTTCACTTTTGTGGTGGGTGACCGAAGCACTCCCACAGAGAGGAGTGACCATAGTGAAGTGGTCGCTCGCCCTTGCTGTCCCTGCACTCCTGAGAGAAGGATGGACGGGATGTTTCACCGCAGGGCACCACGGAGCCGTGGGAACCCGGCCCAAACCTGCAGCCACCATGAAATAACACACCGGGGAGAAAAAGTCCAGCTTGGGACAGCCTGGCACCCAAGCATCCCCAGCGGCCATCCCGTCTGTCCCCAAAGCCAGTGTGCACCATATGGCCGCCTGGCGCGGCTGTCCCCGGCCGCTGCGCCCAGCCCGGCTGGGCAGAAGAGGATATTTGACTCTCATGCTCCTTGGAGAACATTCCTCAGATAAAACTGGGTTCATAACTCATCAAAATATACTAAATTACAGAAAAGCTGTAAAAAAATGAAACCTATAAACAGTATGCAGATACAAGATACACTGAAAGACATAATCGTAAATCAATATACACCTCATAAGAAATCTTGCTATACTTAATGTGTACAAAATATGAAGCAAATAATTACATATCAGTGTATATTTCTACAGGCTGTTTTGGTTTGGGTTTTTTTTCTCTCAGGCTGAGATGAAAGCTAGCATTACAGATTTATTCTAGTGGAAATGCTGATGTTTGTGTGAAGTGAACTCTTTCTTTGTTTATGTAACCCTGGGTTTTCAGCTACTTTATCAAATAACTACCTCTTCGTATTTGCTGGCTGGCAGAGAACCTTAGCTTTGTTCCACAGCTCTAGTTACGGTCAGGATGATATGACAGGCACGTGTTTAAGGGGATTTTAAAGCAGTTAAAATGCCCTGGGAGGGTTTCTGTCCCTAAAGATGGCAAATTTTGTGGTGTTGTTCTGTGGGATAAATGTCCCCGCAAAGGAGGAAGGGGGAAGGTGGTGGTTAAAGACTCTCATTTGTACAATGCTTTCTCTGTGGAAAGACAATGCCCTTAATAATATGCTTTAATTTTTGGTCAGCCCTGAAGTGGTCAGGCAGTTGGGCTAGATGGTGGTTGTAGGTCCCTTCCAACTGAACTATTCTATTTTATTCGCCTTCTTATCCCTGCCTTGTGGTGTAGTGCGACATGACCTCCTGAAGCAGAAGAGCTTTTGCTTTCGTACCTTTAGAGTGGCTGAGGAGGAGGCTCTGCTTTTCATTGCTACCATATCTCTTAGGCACTAGAAAGGAGGACCCATGAGCACAAGCAAACCATCTGCGTTGCTGAAGGTGATCTGAAACTCTGTCCATCCTCCTGAGCTTACCCCCAGCACAGGTTGTCCTGTCACGCCGTTCACAACCCTACTGGATTCAGCCCAATGTGGACCCAGAATTAATGATGGGAGGATGAGTGCAGTGGGCCAAACCAACAGAAGAGATCTTCTGAGCGCAGTAGGCATTTCGGGTTCATGCTGCCTACCTACCTAACACACTTGTCCTTTCAAGTCTTACAGAATTAGAGCCTAATTCTCCCATGCAACAAGTACAATTCCTGCAGAACTGTGCAGCCCATTTTAAACAAGGGATTAGCAAGCAGTATCAGGGCAATCTTACACCATTTTTATCAACGTTTATGTAAAACCACCTTTCATGTGTATATATATCTAATTGCTACTTTTCTCATCACCCCACTCATTAAAAAGTACTTCTTTCTGTCTCTGGTTAGCATAATTTTCCCATTTTCTTTTCCCCCTCTAAAACAAGAGGCTGCCTTTCTAATGGGTTACTTACTGAAGAAAATATGAAATATTTTTTCCACACCTTGACAAAAGTTGTCCAAAATGAAACAGTGGCAGGGTCATGTACATCCAGATATGTCATGGCTGTAAGGGTAGTAGGGAGAGAAGGCCTGTCTGTAAGCAGGGGGTATGATTCATTTGGATAACAATAGAGTCCACTGCCCTTTTCTACCAAATGTTTTTAGTTTGCCTCAAATAAGTCATTGTCTAACTTGTATAAATCTTTCCTTCGCTTCTTGAATTATTGTTGGATATTTGGGAAAAATATTTTTTGGGGTTTATATAAGGGGGGAAAAAAAATGCTGATTGCGATCACTTCCAAATAACACTTAACTCCTTGACACAAGGTCAGCAGGAGGGTTTGTGCGTGCGTGCGTGTGTGTGTGTGTGTGTGTGTGTGTGTGTGTTTTCTTTCTAATCTGCGAGCTGTTCCCTGAGAGACACATTGAGAACTGGGGCTTGTCTGCTGACATGTTTTACACAGCTGATCCATTAGGATCCTGCTCTTCCTAGCCTCCCTGGCACCGCTTTGATCAGCGACATGTTTAAAAAAAAAAAAAAAAAAGAAAAAAGAAAAAAAAAGTAAAAGGCACTTCTCTGATCAGGAATCCCTCCCCTCCACTAAATCATCCCGGGCACTTTAAAGCTATAGGAACCACTGAGGGACCCCTCAGCTCTGCGAGGCTTCACGACAGCTCTACGCTAAAACATCCAGACGTGAGACAGGAACGTCTTTTGCCCAGTGGCCTCTTCTGCCCAGCTCTGGGGTTAACCTCTTCCCTGCCCGGCGGGGAGCCCCCGCCAGCCTCCTCTGCCATGTCAGCCTTCCTGATGGGACGTGTCCGGAGGGGCTCGGAGCGCATCACGTACCCCGGGCACAAAGGGCAAATGCCAGCACAGCCTCACCTCACCTCCCTGCCTCCTTGCAAAAATTTGCCTTGCCTGGAAAATTCAGCTGCTGCAGGATCCTGACTCTGCCTTCCTCTTGAGGAGGGAGGTTTAACTTTATTTTTGCAGAGCGCCTTTCCAAAGGTCAGTCAGAAAAGCATATGGCGTGTCTCTGTGGGAGGGCACAGAGAGCGAAAAAGGAGATGAGGGTACATCATGAACAGGGATGGGTGCAGATGTGTGTGCTTAGACTGCCGTCAGCGCCCAGGCCAGATATGTATGAAAATGAGATTGTAGAGACAAGCTCACAGTGTATCTCAGCCAGCCTAAGAGGTGACAGGAGGCAGCAGGGGCACAGAGGTTTTGAATCGGGTGTGGATGGTACAAAGGTGGTGAGGGATGCTCTGTCTGTGGGGGAGCATCCTCTGACAATGCACAGGGTAGACACAGCCAGGCTGTGGCTTGTCCATACCATAACTCCTTACAGCATATGCACACACAACCAGACGAGGCCTCACCAAGGTGTGAATGAACCCCCATGGGTTCATCCCAGCAGCCAACGCTGGGACTTCCCAGGTCCAGCTGAGCATGGCTGCTTGCACTGGGACGGCTGCTCCCATCACACTGGTGGTCAGGGACTGCTGACAGACGTCACTGCTTTACGTTTTGGCAAATCCTGTATGATAGAGCACATTTCTTTAGCTGTTTGAGACCACTTCGGTATATTAAAAACCCGACATCTTTAGTGCTTGCTGAAGGCACACATACAGGAGCCCAGCGTAAGAGCAAGCCCAAGAGGAAAGGGGCGACAGTTGCACAGAGGCCCAGGGGTCCCCAGCAGTGAGCAAGGAGGTGAGGGGAGCCGGGTACGCTGCAGCTGCTGTGACAATCCAGAGCAGCTTCCCCATCCCTTCTCTTTTAATGTCCCTGAGCCTGGTGGGGTCTTCATCTTGGTCACTTGCTGGGCAGTTACCACCAATGACCCAGAACAGCCCATCTCCTGGCAGGGAGGAAGAAACAATGAACAAAATGGCCATCAGTGCCTTCCAAGCCAAAAAGGAAAGTCTTTGTTGCACTTGTTTCTTGCCACATTGACACCTCACTGGGAGGAAGAGCCAAAGAACCCGGGATAATATGGTGGTTTGAACACTAAATAAGTACTCTGTGGTGTTCATTAGCAGCAGGTATAGTGTCATGGTGGTACTAGCGCATGGTGGTACTGATTGCTCCCCTGGGTTCAGGTCTTCAAAGTCACTGCAGTTTGCAGTAGATGGAGTACATACCAGACATTGCAGAGATCCGGATGAGTTGTCCACTGCTCAAGGAAATCCCCTAAACCACAGCTCTAGCAGCTTCCCTTCTCCTCACCCATCTCACCCCCCACACATTAATTCCTTGCCTTTTTTGAGCATTTTTCACTGACTTGAGTGATGAGAGGGACTTTTTGCCCTGAATGTCCAGCGTGCCCTTTTTATTTGGTTTACAGAACAAATAGGGATAACATGATGGAGGATCTGCTCTTGACAGCTTTCTTGAGACTGATATTTTGGCTGTGCAGAAGTTGAGGAATCACTGAAACGCACTTTCTTTTCCCATACCCCTGGTGCTGGCTCACACGTAGCTCTGTGATTGCCACATGCACCAACTCTGCAAAACTTCCCAGTCCAGCAGCTTCTCTTTAAGGCACATTTGAGAGCACACACAATTCCACCTTTGGCACGAGGCATTTGCAAGAATTTAAAGGTACTGTCATCTAGCTTGGTTCAAGGAGGCTTTTTCATGTCAGATTGTGGTAGTAAGATGCCCTCAGTTGTTCACATTTCACCTCAAAGTCCCTGCAGCTTGGAGGGCACCACTAATCTGGGTCCCCACCACCCCAGTGTTCGTCCTGCAGATCCTCTCTGACATTGCACCACGTGCTTTGTTCGGCAGGCCAGGCTTAGAGGGGAATTAAAAAAAAGCTCAAATACCCAGAGTCTCAGTTCATTTCTGCTTCAGTTCAGACGGCGGCTGGAGGAGGATCTCTTCAGCTCTAGGTTTTCCTCACAGTATAAATCCCCATGACTGGATCCCATAAAACAGTCTCATAAGCTCCCTAAGAATTTGTCGGGATGCCAGGTCCAGCTTGCCTAGCCCTCGCAAAACCGGGTAGCTGAAAGCAGCAGGGTGAAAAGAAGACAAACACCTTAGTAAAAGCAAACATTAAAAAAAAAAAGGCCACATTAAAACAACATCTATTTTTTTCAGGCTGTTTGCAGATAAATGACCTCCGTTCTTCTAATTAAAGAAAATGTGCAATTAGCTTAATCAGATCTGTGGGAAGAAAAGCAGTCACTGAGTCTCAAAAGGCAGGTTCTGAGAAACTGCAGCCAACTTTTCCTGGGGCCGACTGGAGACACTACATCAGAAACAGCATGAGCCCTGCCAAAGCCTTCTTCCTGTGAAAAATGATGTTTCAATTTAGGCTCCTGTATATTGTATTCGTTAATCTCCCTCTCACTTGCTTACTCACTTGTTCTCTCTTGCTCTTTGGCACCGTAAGTAAAGGCATGAAGAAGTATTGCCCTGTACTGATACGGGCATTGCACCCTAATTTCTGAATGAAATAAAGTCAAGTTTATAATTTCAGTTCCCCGTCAGCCTCCATGTTCTTTGTACCTTGTGAACAAAATATGGGCTATTTCACGACGCCACCCAAGCGTTCGGAGACTAGAAAATAGGACTTTCCTTCAGGAAAAGAAAGTGCAGCGGGAAAAGGTCTCGAAACCTTTAGCAACTGGGAGGGTGAAGGTCCTGAGAGGCTATTGGAAATCCTGGGGAGGAAGCCGAGCACAGAGATCAGTCCCTCCTTTCTATAGACAAAGTGGGAAATTGTGCAAACTACAGGACCAGTTCCCTTAACCCTTTACTGGGGTGTGTTTGTTAGTAACCTCCTCTCGCTTATTCCACGGGCACTCAAAGAGTAGAAATCGGGGAAGGAAGAAACACACGCCACGTTAAAAAAAGTAGCTGTTTTGAAGTATTAGCTATTCAAATAGTTTTAAAATCCAAGTCTTCTTCCTAAAAGCAGGGAAAATCCTTTTTAGTCAGGCAGAGTAAAGAGCCAGCCCTACGACGATCTTGCAAACCCACAAATTGGGCTGCAACTGAGCAAATGGAGACAGAACCAATTATCAGAACAAATAACCCTTATTCTGTCCATTCCCTACCCTGCATTTCCTAAGGGCATTTTCAAGCATGTTGTGAGCCATCTCTGCAGCCAAGCGGGGGTTTGGCTTTTCTCTGGATATTGCTCCTGAGAAGCGAGAGAGGGATACAAAGTCCTTCCTCGTTTGCCCCTCTTTGGGATCAGGGTTTGCACTCCCAGTGCAAGAGATAAGGACCATGTCACAAGTGACTATGGCTTGATGCTCTTCTTCTACCAGGACAGTCATTCCTTGATGCCTGGCCAGTAACCACCACTTACTCAGCAAGCGCCTGCTCCTGTTCGTCCCCACCTGCATGTTAGCTTGTTGCTAATATGTCTCGTAAGACTTGGGCGGATATTTCATAGAATCATAGAATCATTTAGGTTGGAAAAGACCCTTGGGATCATCAAGTCCAACCAACCATCAACCCCACTCTACAAAGTTCTCCCCTACACCATATCCTCCAACACCACATCTAAACGAGTCTTAAGCACATTCAGGGATGGTGACTCCACCACCTCCCTGGGCAGCCTATTCCAGTGTCTGACCACTCTTTCTGTGAAGAATTTTTTCCTAATGTCCAGTCTAAACCTACCCTGCTGCAGCTTGAAGCCATTCCCTCTTGTTCTATCGCTAATTACCTCAGAGAAGAGACCGCACCAACCTCTCTACAATGTCCTTTCAAGTAGTTGTAGAGAGTGATGAGGTCTCCCCTCAGCCTCCTCTTCCTCAAACTAAACAGTCCCAGCTGACCTTTTCTGTCGCCATAGGTGACAACGGCTTGGTTTGCCCATTTTGAACATCCCTCTTCTATCTCATGGGAATGACCTCAATTCTTCGGTGAGTGACTGGGTTTTGTGGAGAGCACAGCTCCACCTCTACACCTGTATCTGCAGGTACAAGTACAAATTGGAGATGTTGTGCTAATTCATCTAGTTGAGGAAGAGTCTCCACGCCTCCATGAGCTGGCAAAAATCTGGTTGCTCACACGCAGGCAGGAAGTACCTACAAAACCAGGGTTTTTTTTCTGATTATGGGGGCATCTTTTTTTTCTAAACCTTTTTGCCCCCACGATTTTCAGTCTTTCATATTGACATTTACTAGAAAGCACTTTGATTTCGAAAAGTCCATGTGATCTTTTTTCTTTACTTGTTACAGATTATTATTTTTTAACAAGTAAATGGTTGGTTTTTCAGCTTTGGCCTGGTTTTTTTTGTTTGTTTATTTGTTTTTTTAAAATTCTACACCTAGAGAAAAGTTAGATATGTAGTTCCAAAAAGTAGAGGTTTCCATACTGTTGCCTGTGCTTTCTTGTTGACTCCTAATTTTTTTCTACCACTGGATAAGGGGAAAAAGTCAGGGTTAAAAATAAAGATGGGGCCCTAAAATATCTCCAAACCAACAATAGGAAACGGATGTGTTTATTTTTTGGTTGGTTTCCAAAAATCCGAAGGAGGTAATACTTTATGTTAAAAATATTTATTAGCTCGAGTAATGAGCACATTCAGATAAAGAGCCCGTTGCCCAAAGTGTGAGGAAACAAATAAGCTAAACCTTGTCAAATTTTACGTCATGTAATGAATGTTTGGGTGCAAAACCAAAACCTCTTGACCAGTCGGGAGGGAATAATGTGCAAGTCGGTGCCACACAGCCCCATGTGTGCTGTTTTTTGGGAAAAGCATTGCCATGCCTCAGGATGGATTCACCTTTGCTGTCACCCCTGGGCTCCTTTGAGGGAGTTATGGGCTACAAACTGGGGGCCTCAGACGACCCTCACTGCTGATTTCTATCAGCCCCCAGCCTGCGCGGTGGGTCAAGAGAGCAGGGTTTGCGCCTGCGTCCGTGGGTCCCGGCGGACCCCCGGGGATTTGCCTGGTGCGGCAGGGGCCGGCGGGCTCCCTGCCAGCAGCTCCGGAATGGCGAGAGCTGGAGGCTGGCCTGAGTCTCTGAAAAACCCCATCAGTAACATTTCTGACAAGATAAATTGCATTTTAAATGTGGAGATGACCTTGGTGATCAGAAATAAATCAGCGGGATAATCAAAATTGATGGGTAAGTCAAATCTAGAAAATTTATATACTGGAGCCCTATAGAATAGCTTGGAAATCCCCATAAGTCGGGTCCTGGCTGAAATTTTGGTCCCTTTGCTGTAGTAATTTAAACTTTTCTATTTACTTTGGCACTCCTCTGTTCAGTGACTTGGCCTGATCGAAATGCTTTGATATGTCCAGCAAGAATAAAAAATATAAAAGTTGAAGGGTAGTATCTTGGTTTAGGACAACTGTGAACATGAAATTTAATCCTGGGCTTTGCAAAAGGGACTCTCTAGAACATATTGGGGGGGGGTGGGGGAAGCAATTAATACTGCATTTAAAAAAAAAGAACAGTCCTTCCTTTTCACTTTGCTTCTCAACGTCCCATAATTTGGGCCAAACCAAACAGTGCTTACGCCACTACTGATGTTACAAGTTCATGTACCGCTGCTGATGTTACGTACATTAACACAGCAGTCACTGGAAAGGAAAGGCAAGTGTAATTTATCCAGAACACGGACAAAAGGAGAGTACAGAATGAAGCCGGTCCTCCCATCGCTTTATTTTATTCCCTGCTGTTAATTGCTTTCTTGATACACCCTTGCTTTTGTCCTTTTGACATGTAGGCTACCATCATGCTCCACAGCTACCAGAGACGAAATTGCTCCAAGGCCCATTATCCCTTAAACAATCTTGAATCTACAGGCGCTGCTCTGACACTCTTCTAAAACCTATTTACTGGCTTCAGCGTAGCTATTCCTGCTTCATATCAGTGCAAGGAAAGTAGAGTCAGGCCAACTCTCTGATCTACTAGAGCCTGACATGTGGCTTACACTGCTTTTATATCGATCAAGAATTTGGCCTGGACATCTCCACATTCTCAGTTTGACCCAATGTTTTAAAAAAATACTTCCAAATCTGCGCCTCTCTTTTCTGCCTTTCCTCATCCTTTCCAAACTCTACTGCATACACTTCATGTCTGCAAACTCAACCTGGACCTCTTACAGGACATTTATTGCTTTCTATTATACTTCATACTTGAGTTTACACATATCTACTTTCTTAAAAACAATTTGGAGAGAAGCATCACTTTTTTTGTAGGGCTGGTAAAGATTTTTCCACTGCTCTGAAGTAAAGCTGATTTTTAGCTAACAGGAAAAGATGTTTGTCATGAAGTGTGTCAGGGAACAGTTTCTGTTTTCCACTGGCAAGACACAAATGCCCGAGAACTGCGTATTGAGACTTCAGTCCCTGCAGTTGTCACTTCAGTGCCTAATGTTCCTCTTTTCTTCCAGGGGTCTGTTCAATGCTTGAGTGGTATCTTCAATGATATAACCCAGAGATGTTCTCTCTTCAAAAGCACTGGCTGTCCCTTTACTACCCAAGAATCTGAGCAAGGAGTTTGACATGGCATGACATGACAACTCCTTCAGAAGTCCTCTGATGGAGTTTCCATCTCAGTCTTCTTGACTGGGGCAATACATTTAAGCATTTCATAATCATCATGGGACACAGTAGTTATTTTCTGACCGGTCTACTTGCAAATTTTTAAAGCCCTTAAATATATAAAGGTTACAGTGCTTAACTTGGGCAGCTAACTAACAAACAATACCACCAGTACTAACCAGTTTATAGAGAAGATAAACAGCCAGGCAAAGAGGTGAAGGACTAGGAGAAGGATATAAAAAGAATTACAAATTATATTTTTGGTATGTGTATTGAAGATTATTGAAGATCAAATCCAAGGAGTCATGTAGGTGCTAGATATGGTGCATGAAAGGAAAGTAACTAAGTTCACTGACAAGTGTTGAAGATGAAAGACGCTTAACAAAGGAGCTGGGAGACAGCTCAGAATGAGTAAGAGAGGTGTAGAGGCACATCAGGCACATCTTTGCTTCCACACCATTAATTGCTTCGATTCCCTGGTTTTCTAATATGGAAGACCCCATGCAACAAGTCGTGCTGGTGGGGAAGGACACCACTAGGCCATATAAGCATGCCACATCCAGGTCTGAGCCATCTAACCGTCCCTCTCTGAGCATGGGGAAAGACCCTTTGGATGGCACTTTGGGCAGGACATATCAGGCACAACCTCAGCAGAAGATCTCTCTCAGGGATCATGGAACAGGAAAAAGGCCATGCCACATCTGCTGCTGCTGAAGGAGGTACAGGCTTTTGGGGAGTGCGATGGGAAAGCCAGATGTACAAGACTTCAGTCACCCACTGTGGAGGACTTGCTTATTATGAGCAAAGGGATCTTCTCACAATGAGACCAGATATTGGTTCAGCCATTGGACATGCAAGGATTTGGAATCATTTCAGTCTGCTGTTTCCAGAAGCAACTGCTGCCTCCAAAAAACTCACGAAAGGACTCTCTGCTTAGGATTTATCCATTTGTGGTCTAATCTTTTAAAATCATCAAGTGTAACATTTCACCATCTTCTTACTGCTTTCTTTCTCTCTTATTACCCTTCACCATAATGTGAACTACATTCTGATCTCATGTCATAGTTTTCTGCACTGAAAAAATATGAAAGCATTTTTGGGTTGCTGTTTTTTTCTTCCAGATACTTACGACTGTTTTAGGAGGGGGAAAAAAAAAAAAGTAATTTGATGGCTCAGGACTTCAAGCAACCCCCTTCCCCACAGCAATACCCACAACTATAAATGCAGCTTATTTGGAAATAGAGTATACAGCAATGCACACATACTAAGCAGTTCAAATTCTGGTCATGCTCAGACAGCAGTTACTGCCATAATTTTCTGGCTTTGCATTAACTCATTGAGCAGGAGCCTTGGCTTGGTCACAGCATTTTTTCTTGTCTGAGAGATGACCTGGTTAATAAAGGGCAAACACTGGAGCTCCTCTGTTCTTTCCTCTTCCCTATCACACATGCGCATACACATATTAACATGCTTATATGTATGTGTTATATATAGATACATAGATATATCTCTATAACAAACATATATCTAGAACACTCACAGGTATATAGGCACACAAATGCATCCTCCTACTCTTTTCCAGCGCCAATGCGTGTGAAGACTTGAAGGGGCAGTCTGCTTCTCTGCTATAGTCTTACATGCTTTCATTTCCAATAATCCAGCAGATGCCCCTAGATCATATGGAGGGGAAATTGTTACGCCAGCTGCTTCTGGACAGACAAAATAGACTCTTGTGGCTATAATGTAATGTTTTCCTTGGAATATATGTTGTGCCATAGGAATAGGTGGCATTCCAGGCTCTTGAAATAACATACTTTTTCTTGGAGCCGAGGTGAAGTATTATCTATCAAAAACCTAAAAATGACCATCAGCAAGGAAATTAGGCACACACAAATGAAAACAGTCAGAAACCTGGCTCTTATCCAGGTGACAACTGATTTCTGCTTCTTTTAGGAGTTACGCACAGACAGTGGCACTGTCAGTTCACACGTGATAAAACAACCCCCGGCCTAAGTGGCTTTCCAAACTATGGTGGGTCTTCAGGGTTCAGCTGTTGGGTTGGAAGGATATTGGTCCGGCACTGGTGCAAGAGGCTGCACTCGTAGCAAACCTCCTGTCCCCGCGTGGGAAACACCAGGGGTCCCAGAGAGGGGGGTGAGGTACCGGCCGTACCTGCTCCCACAGAACAATAGAGTTGACCAGGCTATTAGGGCCAGGCCATGACAGCAGTGCTGTGTATATGGCTGGTGCCTCCCGGGGACACTCAGGCAGAATCTTCGCTGTTGCGTTACACTAGTTCAAAGAAAAAAGGCAAATGATTTAAGCACTGTTCCAGGTGCGCCATGCAAGAGTGCCTCCTACACAAAATTTGGGCTGAAAATAGATGAACCTGGGGACATGATTTTCCGAGGCTTGAGTAATAAAGTTAAGGAACAGTCTAAAACTGTTCATGCCATCACTGAAAATCACGGAAATCAGAGCCTGGTCATCACCTCATGTAGTAGTTTATATATTGCTGCAAAAAGGGGGAAAACTGATGTAAAACACCTGAGTCTTGTAAAATGATTGCACAAGCTGTGAGGCAACTGAGGGGTGGTATCTGTTGGTGCTGCTGAAGGTGGAGCTGTAAAAGCAGTTTGAGGATGCAGAGACATGATTTAAAATACAAAAAATCAGAGGAGCTCTGACTGTCCCAGCTTTCGAGGGGTGGCAAGAGGGCCTCCCGGTTCCTGCCCACTGCTGCTCTGGGAGTCCGTGTTCGGTAGGACACAGATTGTCATCCTAAAAGGAAGAAAGCAAATCCATCCAGAGGACTGGAGCGTCCCTGCATAAGAAGGCGAGGAAAGCTTGGAACAGGAAAGACTTGTTTGCTAATGACAGTTCTGAGAATTTTAAAAAAATGAAGTGGAAAAAAAAACCCACCCTCCATGAAACATTGATTACATGCCAGTTCACATAGCTCTCCTTGGCTACTATGTATAATTATTATTTCTTTTAAAGACTAATAGATTCTATTCTTGACAAGCACAAAGCCAGGAGGTGGGATCTTATCCAGTATTTTCATTTTTTAGCCCACAAGAGGCAATGATTGTATCAGACTATTATTTGTCTGCCCAAATCACATTCACTGTGTGAACCTCTGTAGAGGACTTCCATTCTCGGGAAAAACTGTTCTGTCAGACAGAGTGCAGAAGAAACACTCCCTCTTATCCTGGTTAAGTCAGTTCAGTTAGGACAGAATCTCTTTTCCTAGCCTAAGTTTCCAGTGCCAACTTTCAACTTTGCATTTACAGTTTTCACCTGAAAACCTCTACACACAGAGCAGATTGGATCTGGGATATGTGAAAAAGCTGAGTGCTCGAACAGCTGAGTCACATGTATGAAGTGGTGAAAATGGTAAGGTCAACCTCAAAAGAAGAACTGATGGAGCGGAAATGTGGTTGAGCCCATCTGATTTCCTGTCACCACACGGGAAACGTGGCTTTCACTGAATGGCTTTTTGAGCAACCAAAAGTCAACTCATATGCAAAGAGCTTTGAAACTCTTAATATGGAGGTGTTTTAAGAAATATGTGGGAGATCTGCTGGACAGATTGGGTTCAAAGCTTCCGTCCCAGTCATCCTGTAAAGCCCTAGGGACTTCCAGCCCAGTAAAAGAAGCCCACAGAGATCTTCATGTTCTCAACTTGTCTTTTGGATGACATTAAAGCAGAGGCAGTCCCAGAAGGCCAGGCACTATCCTTAGCCTTGCGCTTATCTGTCTGTGCACATTTTCTCCAGCACTTAGCGTTACCAGATCCTGACTCATAAGACTGGCGTTGCTTTTTTATGAAGCTACCAAAGGGTCCTGGCGCTAGCATGTGTGTGAGTGACCTGATAAGGGTATGACAGCGTGTGGGAGGCCAGAGGCGGGTAATGCCACTGGTATGTTGAGTGGGGAATTAGTTGTGTGTGTGGAATGACCTCTTCTTCCGTAAAACATCACCAAGACAGAGACCAAGGAGAAAAAGCAGGAGCGACAGTGCAAGCCCACCCTACCAAAACTTTCCATCCTCATGAATGGAGCCATTCACTGGATTCTGCTTCCCGTTTTGTTTCTGTATCCTTTTAATCTTAACACAGAGAACTTCCTCTCAGGGAATAACTTCTGCCGTAGCGTTGCCCCGGTGATGTCAGTGGAGTTACACCAAGGCTGAGGTTGATCCCCATTTCTCATTGCCAGCAGGTTTTTCTACCTTGGGTAGCACAACTCTGAGAGGCGTTTGCACTGTTTTGGTCTCAGCCTGTTTCCTCGGAGAGCACTGCCTTGCAGAAAAGATTAAAAAATAAGGGAAAGAAACCATGAAAATGGTGCAGTTGTTTCTGCACAGAAGAGTTTAAAATGGAACCACATTTTATGGAATTTTTCACACACATCCTCCCCCTCCCTTAAATTTCAATGTTCCCTTTTCTTCTCTTCTCCTTGTTTTTGACATATTGCCATTGAGTGAAATGAAATGAGAAATAGCCAGGGGCTTTCTCTGACATTTTCTTCCCCACCCCATCCAACTGTCCACCCAGACTCTTCTCAGTTTTAATTTTTAATTTTTTTAATAGTATGGAATGGCAAAAGGGAACAGTCGGCTGTGTGTACTCATTTGCTGTAACCCACCCATTCTGCTGTTCCTTGCCACCTTTATCATTCCTTCAGCATTTTTTTGGACCATCTGAATCTGAAAAAAAAAAATCCTTGCCTGCAGATTCACTCCAGATTGACAGGGAGGGAAAAATCTGGCCCAAACATCTGAGATCAAGAGCTTTATGGCCTAGTCCTGCCTAATTTTAAGGGATTTTATATAGCAGAATTGGAAAGAACCAAGAGACACTTAGAGCACATGTTCTGAAATACCAAGAATAACAAAGCAAAGGCTTAATGAGTTCCAATGTGTATGTCTGCTGTGAGTAATGATGCTTAATCCTGCTACAAAATAATTCCTTTATATGTTCTTCTGTTTTTTAAAAAATGCATCATTGCTGCACTGGGGTCATAAAAATTACGAATATGTTTTCCCATGGCATGAAGCCATAGCATACTGTAAAGCATTGTGCTGGGCCATTATACACAGCCTGTAATCAGAAACAAATGTATTAAGTGAGATGATGTGATGCTACATGAGAAAAGTGAAAATAGAGCAGGGAAGTGTGATAGACAGTGACTTGGACCACAGCATCATCTCTGAACACCCCCTTTCTCTTCAGAAATCAGAGATTATGCCAGAAGAAGTTGTGTTTCTAGATCCTGGTCTAGAGTCAAACTTCTTGGAGGAGGGAGGAAATAAAACTTGTCTGAGAGACGGGGTAGGCAAAAAGAAAATACTGAATTTCCTATTCAGAAAGGGAAATACTACTATGCTGGTGAGGATGGTTGTCTGTGGTGGGTATTAGCACAGGCTTGGTAGTCATCTCCGAAATGCAAAGGAGCCCATCCCTCCACCGCTCCAACTTACAAGCTTGTTTCAGGGATGTAAATGTTGTCCATGACATGGTGAGAACTCTCGTTGAAGAAAGGGCTCTTGTTTCTTTGGATTTGTTTCTAAGACTTTACACCAGTACTGCTATTATCAGCTTAAAAACTAAACTTGACTCAGATTAGGAGAAATGGAGCAACTCATTTGTCTATTTGCCAGTGTTTATTTCCTAAAAAAAGATGCTGTTTGTGACAGCTGCTTTCATTTCCAGGAGTACACCATGACTCTTCAACATCAAAGCTGGATTTTAATTTATTAACTTAACTTTGCAGCACAAGAGCAAAAGGTCAAGTAAAATGAGACTCCTTTAGAAAAATGATAATCGCTATTAAGAAGCACATGGGCCTTTTGAATGCCCTGACACTTTATTTCCAAGCCCCTTAGAAGGGACTTTAGAAACTGTTAAAGCTCAGCCACTTTTGCCCTTTGAGAGATGTGCAGACTGGGCCATAACTGCAGCGTGCAGGTGAGAGCAGCCTTCACCCCAGCAGCAAAGCAAGTTATCCTCCTATTTCCCAGCTGTTACGGCAGTAGGCCCTAAAATCAAAGCAATGCCCAGAACGACCCACCTTCCAGCCACTGACATTTTCCTCTGATGGCTGCTCACGAGCAAACACACAAGTTTTTTTTGTCCGATTCATGCAAAAGCTGTATCAGCCATCAAACTCCTGCAAGCCACCATAAGTAGTTGTGAGTTAGTGGTTGAGGCACCATCCTGGAGGTTTTTAAAAGACGGGTAGACATAGTGCTTAGAGATGTAGTTTAGTTTTTGTCAGAGTTAGGTGGATGGTTGGACTAGATGATCTGAAAGGTCCTTTCCAACCTAGGAAATTCTATGATTCTAAGTAAAAAGCAGAGGGTGGGACCATCAAAACTTAATCATGAGGGAAGTAGTTCATAAGTTATCTAGAAAGCAGATTGCTTGGACAATAGTGCTTTCTGCTCTCCTTTTTCCTTAAAACTGCCTGGATTTACCATCTGAGTAGGGCACAATAAAGAGTACCAAAGGACCTGGATAAATAAATCCTACCTAATTATTGACAATTATCTTAAGAATTGCCTCAGCAGTGATCTTAGAAATGGTTAGGATCCACCTAAATCTGCAAGACAAGCAGTCATTTCTTCTGTGCCTTCTACAGAAAACAACTGTCTGCTCAGCAATAGAGGAATTGCTTAATTTTTTTCCCCTGGAATTTAGAAATAAGTGATACAAACAGGAGAATTACATTTTAGGCATTATAAAGCCAGTCATTTTCTTCCTAGTGTCTTGGGTCTTGGAAGAAAAATTAGTTATCTTTGCAATGAAAGAAAAGTTACTTAATATTTGATATTTTTGGACTGTGCAATACAAACGTGTGTTTATGAACCACATCAATGAGCCAGGTGTCTTTCTTGTAAATCCTTGTGTAGCAGCATTTGCTTTTCTATCCCTGTTTCTCCCTTATGAAACAGTATGGCTACTTAAAATCATAAAAGAAAATCTGAATGACACTCTTTGCTGAGTCCAGTTAACTTCCCCTTTGCATGAACAAATCCACTTAGAGGATGAACCCCCATGCATCTAAAGCTGTTGAGACGCCCAAACACAGAAGGTAAACCACATGCATTGCATTTGTTTGCTTTAGTAAAATGATTGATTTATTGGTCACAAATTCCTCAAAAGCATTTGTTTTTTATCCCCTGGGTTCTTATCAGAGAGCTCCCAACATCAGTCAAAATCACAGCTGTCATTCACTACAGCGCAGTGCAACTCCAAGGCTTTCCCAGTGCCCCCAGTTAACAGGGAGCCTTCCCCTACCCCCCCAAGCATGTCCCCTACCAGGGCACAGATATCCCCTCGTCCTGCAGTTGTTTGCTTCCTAGAATAGCTAGGTTTGAGGACGAGAGCCTTCCTAATGGAGCTCGAGTGCATTTGTGGCACAATAGGTCATTTCTGGCTCACTTGCTTTCTTTTCAGCTCATGGGACAAAAAGGGACATGCTTACACCATTTGCTTACATTGGTAGGTAAAGAAAACCTTAAATGTCGCATGAGTCACTTGCACTCAATTAATTTCTGCTTGTGTTATTTATTCACATTTAAGATATGACTTTTATTCTATATGTGACCTTCAGCAATGGAGCTGATAACAAGAACATTACTTTGGAAAAGTCAAAGGTTGAACATTAACCAGAAAAATAGTTCTAAGACAAACATTTTGAATGTTTTTTTCCTTCATATTTGGAAGTAACTTGTCACTTCCCCTCTCACCACCCTCTCTCCCTCCCTCCCTCCCTCCCTCCATATTGCTGTTGTGCTGCTGTTCCTGACACTTGGTAGACGCAGTAAGCACTTGTACCACCACATGATGGAGTCTTCTCCAACTACTAGAATCAGATGGATCTTTGAGCTGGGTGCAAGCTTTTGCCTGATTAGCTTTTTGTTAACAATTTCTGGGCTTTCTCACCTCCCAGGAAGGCCGCCTGAGAGAAGAGCCCCCATCGCCATGCTCTGAGACAAGGGCTCAGCTCTGTGCTCCCTCTTTTACTCCTTGTTGCATATGATGAGTGGAGAAAGAGAAAAAAATATGTGAACTGGGGAAGAGGGTGAAGGATCGCCTGAGCTTCAAAATCACTGTATGAGTTTGAAGCGCTGATTTTGGCAGATGTCTTTTTCCATCATGACCCAGAATCTTCACTCAGGTATAATCACTGTCCCCAAGAATTGGAAATTTATTCTACAGTGTGAGTCAACTAGGGCCAGCAGTAGGGTGTTGTGCAGCTTTGGTCATTAAAAAGTCTTCATATCAGTTAGGAAAGGATTGAGAAATGAAAAATAGCCTCTGCCTTCAAAGGTGAGTGCCTATTTTACCTGCGTATCAATTTGTCTTTTTTATGTGCAGACATGCTTGTTGAGCTCCAACTCTGCTCTGAAATCACTTCAGCTTTTGTTTTAAGGCAGTCTCCAACCCCAGTCACAACAACATCAATCCTTAAAAAAAATTTGTAAAACAATGATGTTACTTCTGCTTCCACCCATTTTTGGAAGCCCAGAACATGGGATGTATATATTTTATTCAGTAAAACAGCCTAATTGCCTGTTGTTTGGTTAATTTGAGCAGCAAAAATAAACCACCAAAAGTAAAGATGAATGAAACAGCTAAGATAAAACCAAAGCCAAACAAACATCGACAACAACAAACTAAGTGGCTGGAAAAGAGTAACTCCTGCTCTGGGAGTCATTCTGGGTGGTCGAGGCTCCGTCTCAGCCCACAGCAGGACGGGGGTCCCAGGGCGCAGGGCTGCTGGACTGGAGAAGGGCGGAGGCGACCACCTTTCCTGCTGCCTCCCCTCTGCCCTTCCTGCACGACTTGGCGTCGTTCAATCTGCCCTTCCCAGCGCAAACATTGCTCTACTGGCAATATTTTGATCTACCCAGAAAAAAAACAAAACAAAACAAAACAACAAACCAAACAAGCAGCAAAAACTGTAAGAAACCCACAGACACTCCCAGCATCTTTACTGAGCTTTACTACCACGGATTGAAAAAATCCTGCTACTTCTCCGTATATCTCGCTCTCTGTTCAGTCTCTCAAGACTTGTAGACTAAGTGATGTCTCCTACCAAAGAATGACACCAGGTTAGCCTATGCTGTGTGAATAGGGATTTCCTTTCATCAGTTCTTATTTTGCCATATTTCAGTATTTTATTAAATGTCCTCTTGCCCTTTGCCATGGAACAAGGTGAATAGAAACCTCCTGGTCTTCTTGTTTGGGACAATTTATTCTCTCATACGATTTCCTCGTGTCTCCCCTTATTTTTGTCTCCCACAAGGTAATCTGTGCTTGGATAACAGACTGCTCCACTGGTGTTGCTGATGCAGCCAGTGCCAGACAGTACCAGAAGCCTTCCATCATAATTTCCTTGCAGAAAATTTGCAGCCAGGGTCACAGACCCATAAGGCAGGCTTGGCTTAAGGCAACTGGGGCCTGACCCTACCACAGTGTGCCTTCTCCCAGCCCTCCCAGCCCGGACCGCACTTTCCCCCTCTCTCATCCCCCTCACTCAGCTCCCCATGGAGCCCTCCTTCCCCAGACAGATGATCCCATCCTTTCGCCTCCCTGGGATGGACTTCTTCATTTTTCCTTAGCCAGCTCCCCTGGACAGACTCTTGGTTTCTCACTGACTTGTTGTGCTGTTGAGGTTTCTTGGCCTGGGTCCCAGGGTTCCTGCCTTAATCCATCCCTTCAAAGAGATTTGGATAAATCTGGATAAGCTTCCAAGCCTTTGGATGCTTATTCAAAGCACGAGGCTGAGGGAAAGGGGGAGCATCCTTGAAGGAAGCCAGAGGCCATCTATGTACAGTCAAAAAAACTTTTTTTTTTCCCTTCTAAATCAGAGATGCCTCCCCAAATCCCTCAGCACCTGTGTGTCAAAATCTGCATTTACACTAGTAAAAAGGCAAACCCTGGCCTGTGCATCCTGAAGCAACATGCCTGACATTTAGATGTACAGATGGGCCAGCATCTCATCAGGCTGTGTGTTGCAGAATTAAAAACTGGGATTCCTTCTTTCAGGAGAGCTTGGGTATGTTTACATACCACTGGCTATTTTCGGGGTGACTCACTACAGAAGTCCCATTTGAAACCAAGAAAGATCATAGTTTTGAAATTAAATTCCCTGAAGAGGTGTGAACACAGCAACAGATCACAAAAAAATGTGAGGCTGGATTCTCCAGCCCGTGGGAGTCCTGCTGGGTGGCAGCCGGGGTGGGGGGGTCTTCTGCTGCGGCCAGTTGCTGACTCTGGGAACATGGGCAGGGTGAAGCAGCTGTAGGAGCTGGGACCAGAAGGAAACCTCTTCTGTACCATCCGCCTTCCTCCTCGCTTCTGACGTTACAGATGGACTGAGAAAGTGCCATCTGGAGCTATTTCTGCACGTGTTTTGGGTGGTTCTGGTCCTGGCTTGAAGTCGCTGGCACCTGCCATGAAACTAGGCATTATCACAGCATTTCAGCTGCACCCAAATTAGGAGCAGATTTCAGCCCCTCTGGAACACAAACCAGCATTTGCTTGAATCACAGTTACTCCAGTCCTTCCCATTAGCCCCTCAGCATTCAAGATACATTCATTCATAGTTTAGTTTCCTGCTACAAACATGTTTGCTTTGGGAAAACTGATCTTTATTTTCCATACAAATGAAGCCCAGTTGTGTCCTGTCCACCAAAAGAACAATTTGGCTTTAAGCAGCTTTAAGAAAACCACTATCTGATGTCAGTAAATCTCTGTCTATGCTACAACTGCTTTAAGTCAGGAAGCAGTGGGTGTGCTCAAAACAACACATAAAGATAAAGATTTCCAGTGCCAGGAACGTGAATGTATTTTGGAAGAAAACACGGGGGGCATTCTGTGCGGGAAGAGATGAAAACATGCGTCAGCCTGCGGAGCCTGCCAGTGCCACAACACACACGTGCCGGCTGTCTGGGGTAGCCACATCTTCAGATGGAGAGATGGAGGCACTGGAGGGTCCTGTCCTTGGCACAGGCGCAGGGCGAAGGGCTGCTGGGCTGCTGCTATTATTCATTTCTTTGTCTTGCAGCAGAGCGAGATGCATTCCTCTGTCCTGTAGGAGCTGAAGGAACGCACCAGAAGACATGCCAGCCCCATCTCTTTTGCAGCCATGGATGCTGAACAGTTTCTTGGGGCAGGAGAGGATTTGGCCATCGGGCCATGTTGCACTCCTGGACTCCCATGGGGACCTACCCTCGTCCTTTCCTGAGCAGAACGGGTGTTGCCACAACCAAACCCTTACACGTTGGTCACTCTTTGACCCTACAACAACCAGAAAGCCCTCAAGGAAAAGGGCATCTATCAGTCCTGTGGGCTAACTGTGTGTCCCTAGAAAAGCCATTATAACATGTGATGCTGGAATAATTCCACCAAGGCCAAGGATATTTCTATCCCTTCCCCAGCATGTGTAAGTTACATGGGAAGAGAAGTCACTACTCTCTGTTAAATGTGTACCTGCTTACCAACCTAATTCTTTGTCTTGTTGCTGGTTTTCCTCTTTCTTACAATGCAGAACAAAAAAAAAAATTGGAAGTATATATCCACTTTGTTACTGGAGTGCTTCTTCTCCAAGACATACCATCTTTCGGGTCCCAGGGCATTGCACTTACACGACAGGGAATCAGTTCGCTGACCAGTTTCCTACTTAAAAGGCAGAACCTTTTTTAAGCCATGAAGACACACAGTAAGTTACCAGTTGGTATTTTGACCCAAAATGGTAGGCACATCACCTACATCTTTTACTACTTCTTTCATCCCAGAGTGTCCCAAAGCTAGTCATACAGTAAAGTGCTAGCAATCGGAGTTCCACTGTCCATATATTTTGTCTGCCATTAGCCTTCCTCAGACAACTTTTATTCTCTAACTCTCTTCACAGTTTTTTTTGGGAGGGAAGAAGGCAGCATAGAGAGGGCTGAGGCTCTCCTATCACCCCTTGCCAGAAGGGAAAAGGCAATGGCAGAGGGCCACAACGAAGGGTATTGCCTTAGCTTGGGGAGTCTGTGTCCCACACTGTGTCATTGGGAGGCTGCGCGGTGTTAGCAGGGCTGGGGTGCCAGAGTGGGAGAGGCAGCACCTTCTCCTGCGCTGGGGAAATGGATGTCCCACCAATGTTCCTGGGTTGCCCCTTAGGACGCAGCCTTACAGATGGGAAAGCCATGATCATGCGCAGTCTCTGCCTTCTATTTTTTAATAAAATCTAATTTTCAGAATAACCAATATTTGTGTGACCTTTGTACATACTTATTGCCTCTAATATAAGTTATAAAGGCTTTGGGCAAGAGCCCTCTGTGCTTGCCCTCTCCTACTCCATATCCAGACACATCTGTGAAGGCAACTGCATAAAACCATCATGGATTCAGACAGGTCTAGTCCCAGACCACCACGCTGTGCCCAGCATCTCCAGGGGAAAACTGGCAATCCAAAAGGCCCTTCTGGGCACAGCACCTGCTCTCTGGCCTCCATAAAGTTACCCATTCCTTGCTGAACTGCAATCACCTTTCCAAAGCCAGAGAAAATAACCTATGCATTTAGGGACACTTACGCAACCTAAACAACCCAGCATAATTCCAGCGAGCACAGCCACGGTAATGGTCTGCTGCCAGGTATTCAGACAGAGTATATAACAAAGGCAAGAGAGCAGAGCTCATGAAAGTAAGGGCAAGCAGTATGTTAAGACACAGAAGTTAGCCTGAGTAAGTCTGGCTTTTCCCTAAGAGGGAGAGCAAAGTGCTGTCCCCCGGAGCCTTCTAACACTGAAGCTTACAATAATAATGAAATCTCCATGGGCCCAAATGTGCCTCCCACACACATCTCGGGTAGGAGCTTACCACACAAGGAGTCCTGCTGAAATTAATGGGCTGTGTGTGGATTACAAGACGCTATTTGGAATAACTGAGGATGACCTCGCAGACATTTTCCCATTGTTGTTCCCACTGCCCGTTCAGTATACCTGGCTTTAAGCTTAACTGCGCCTCTCCATGAAGGAAATGAAACATGGGGAGGGAGACAGAGAGAGGGAAACGTATTTATGTCGGGAAGCATGGTGTCATGGCTGAAGTATAAGCCTGGAAGACTTGGTCTCCAGCCTTGGCTCTCCCACTGACTCCTTCTGTTATCTGGATGCAGTTTCCCATCTCAGCTCCATCCATCTGCCAACCGGAGCCTGTGCATCAGGCGTCCCATGCAACTTCATGTCACAACATGCACAGCCCCGGCGATGCGGGGCTGGAGAGGATCCCCCAGGATCCCACCGCCCACCCATCGATCTGTGCGGGTACAGTCCCGAAGAGGGGTGATGTGGCTGTAGCCACGAAGGAGGCAATGGCGGTGCCTGCGTCATGGGCCTTTTCCTGTTTGCTTTATTCCCGGGGGTTATTTCTGGGCTGGAGGGAGGCTGCAGCGTGATGTCAGTGTGTAAACAGGGAGGTGAGCGTCGTCAGGGCTCAGGGGGTGGAGGTGAAGGCATGTCTGGCTCCCCGGAGTGGGGAGCAGGAAAAAAAATCAGTGCAGATAAAGCAACATAAGGGAAATGGCAGTGGAGCCATGGAGGAGGCGGCGGGGGGAGAGGGGGGAAAAAGGCTGCCGTCCCCATGCAAATCGTTTGGGAAAACAGTACACCGCCCTCCGTTAATTCCCCTGATTAAAACCGCATTAGTTTGTAGGTGTCGGGGACAGGCAGCTGTTTTCAAGGAAGCCTTGGCTCCACCAGGTCCTTCCTCGCCGGGCAGCGGCGGCTCTATCTGGAGGTGCATGTCAGCGAGGCGCGGAGCCTGCCGACGCTTGTCCTCCTCCTGACAGGCCCTGGCCAATGTCCTGCTGCTGAGGGTCGTGGTAATTTACGTCCCTTCTGTGTACATTAACTTATCTGCAGCGGAGCTGGCAGGGCTCTTTCAGCCAGGCTGTCTCCTCCGCAGGCTGGGAGACTTTTCCTGCCTGTGGGACCCAGAGCGGGGACCGGCTGCGCGCCCCTGCCAAGTTCCTGCGCCGGACCAACAACAACAAGCAGCGCCGCGGAGCCGGTGGCCGCTCGCCCAGCCCCGCCGGCATCGCCATCGCCCCCGCGGACCCCATGGACCCCACGTCCCTGTGGCACCGCGTGCCCTGGGGAGGGGGGAGCCAGGCGGCCGCTGGAAACCAGGCGCTTGATTGTAAGCCCCCCACCCCAACTCTCCTCCCCGGTTTTATTCTGCTGTTTCGGCAACAGCTCAAATGGTTATTTATTATTTGCAGCTCCCCCGGGGCTCTTTTCCCATCCCTCCTCCCCTGCCTCCTGTGGAAGGAAGCAGCCTTCTCAGGCAGGAGGCAGATACTTCCCTCTGGGCTGCAAATTTTGGTGGCCTGGCTGGGGTGACTATCCTTACGTGTTAACTTGCAGAGATGTTAACATACAGATATGCTGTTATCAACAGCAAATTCACTCTTTGCCTGAAGAGACAAGTATCCACCAGTGGTGACAGGCAGGTGTGCAGGCACCACCTGAGTCTTTCTCGGAGCAACACTTTTTCCCATAACTCAGGGTATTCCCCTCTCATCCACATGATGAATTTCTCTATCATCCCAACACGCACAACTGAACATATTTAATCTTCCAGTAGCTCTAAGGAGGTTTCCCTGATTTTGAAATTTTGGGGGGCCGTTGCATTCAGGCTCACTGTTTCTGTGATAATCCCCTTGTGAATCACTGAGTCCTTATTGGAAATCAGAAAGGATGAAGCAAACTCTGTCCACTATAATCCTTTTTAAATTTACTATCACACTCTACTTGTCTTCGACTAGGTTAGGCAAGGTTGCCCATTACCATTATGAAGCCCACAAAAATATTGAAAGCAGAAAGCAGCAGTGGCAAAGACCATGTGGTCCAGCAGCCTGAACCCACGCCAGTTCACCCAGACAGAGTTGATCTGCCAACCTAATTGCTATTAGAAAAGAGGGGAAAAAAGAGTTGATACTTGTAACAATATCAGAAAATGTGCCTCCTTACACAGTCTTTCAAGATTTCCTGGATGACACCCATCAGATGTCTTGCTTTGGCACCTGCAGAGAGCCGCTGTTATACCAGGTTGTATCAGAAAACCGCCTACAAACTCCGAAACTGTCACAAGAATGCAAACAACCACAAATTACCTTTCATCTTCACAAGGATTGAAAACTGTGTCTTCTTAGTAGCTATTGGCTTGATATCCCCCGGATACTTTACACCTACATCTCAGCCTACTAATGCCTGGTGTAGCTAGTAGGTACGACACTAACTGTGAGGCTAATTAATTATGGGTAATTTTGTTATGCTCACAGACCTCTTAGTGAGAATTAAGATACTCAAAATTTAAAAGAAAAAGGATCTGGGTTTTGGTTATAGGCTGTATATACCTGCTCTTGTTCTCCCCAGAAGCTGCAGGTCACCCTTTACCAACTTGAAGCTGTGACAAGATGAACAACCCCAAATCAAGGCACAGGACCCACAGCGGTAACTGTGAAATACAAGACCTGTATTTCCTGCTGAACAGTCAAATTCCATGGAGTGAAGACTGGGGAGAGAGGCCAGCAGGCACCTGCTCCCAGCATGGCGCAGGAGCTTGCAAGTTCGCATCGGACTCTGTGTTTCCACCTTTGCCACATTAATGGGTCTTTCATTGAAGACTCCATGCCTTCCACTGGGCTTGACAAAAGATGCAGATAGGAGTAGGGTACCTGGGAAATTTATGTCCCTTGGCAAGACAGGAGAGCAGCAGCAAAGCTGTCTGCTCTAGCCGCAGCCAGCTGCCTGCAGCAGCAGTTCTGGGACACCTCGAGTGCCCCTCTCCACAGAGAACTCGCACAGGCTGTTTCTGTAGCCAGCATGAGCAGATTGAGCAATGCGGTGCTGTCACGTTGCGTGGTACCTTGCAGATAAGATGAGTGACTGCATCTATTTGCACGTGGGAAAGGAAAATGTCTTCCTGGTCTATTCTTGCAAGTTTAGTTCTTGGTGGTCTAAGCTGCCTGCCAATGGAGCTTATGGGCTGTGTAGCAAGGGATATTGCAGCATCTCTGGATGTTAATAGAAAATTTAGAAGACGCGTCCACACATCTTTCCCTGGTGCTCAGGGCCAATCTGTTGGCCTCAGGACATCCCACCGGTGAGCTCTCATCCTTATAGCCACACCTGGGCCCCCACAGTGGCTTCCAGCTAACAGGATGGCAGCAGATTTCCTGTGTAAGAGGAACGTGGTGATTTCATTTCAGAGCTAATGTCTATGTCTGTCTGCAGGTGAGGGAAGTCGTTATGCAACAAGGAATCTCAGGGACATATTTTCAAACTCTTTTGCATGCTCTGGAAATACCAATTTCATTTTAAAGGAGACTCCACCCTTGTTGGGAGACACCAACAAGGTGTCTGGTGGCCTAGCTGGTGGCTAAGATCCACTGACTTTTTAGGTATCCTGCTGCCCAGGAGGATCTGTGGCCTAACGTTAGGTGCCTACAACATCTGTATGAGGTGTGTAGAGAGTTAAGCACCTCAGTTGTTTGAAAAAATGCCCAGGAAAAGACTTTGACTTAAGCTCTACATGTTAAGGACCTAGAGATTTTAGGGCATAGTTGGAGGGAAGATCCTACATCCATCTGAAAGATGAGAGCCATTTCCTGAAGACAGCCCATTTTTAGAAAGCATGCTGGCAGTGAAAACAGCCAGAGAGCCATTTTTGCAGCCTTCACTATGGATATTTAGTCATTTTTAGGTTGAGTATTTCTTGTATCAAGCACTGGACCCTGGTTTTGCTCCTTCAGGCCAGCTCCATAACCACTGGGCAGGCACCCCCTTTTTCTCCTCACCTCTATACTGTGAAAGTACTTATACAAATAAAAATTATCAAAATATTTCATTAAATATCAAATGAAAGTTTCTCGTGTTTCCATTTCTCCAGCTACTGTCTTTTCTCTCCTGGAAATATTTTTCTTCCACCTCCTACGATGATTTGGTCTCAGTCTTGCTGGAGTGAACAAGAAGTTGCATAGACAGGGAAGAATTCATTTGGATATTCCCAGAAAAGCTGCATTACCGCTCAGCTTTGGTAATAAATACCATAAGTACAGATGAATAAATTAGGATGGAATCCATCCATCTCTGATATTCCTAGGTATAAGCGTGAAGAAATCTGAATTAGAAAACTATGTGACTTGCATAGCCCTGCATCCCTAACTGATGGTTCTTCCTCACAAAGGTGTGCCTTTAAGTGCTGTATTTTCATTTGCAGTGTATGGTAGCACCTGTCCCAAGCACTCAGCTTTCAGACAGGTACCTGCACAGGAGAACAAGCACTCTTCAAGGACATCCCTCATCATTTTATCCTGTAACCTCACGGAATTCCCATAGGAAAAAAAAAGGCTGGATTGTAACAGGAAGACTTCCATTTTCCAGAACTACTTCATGTTTAATGAAGATCCTAAGGCTTGATGCAATATTTGTGAAGTTCGCTCTGCTGCAGACGGCACTGTTTGCCCCATTTTGACTTAAAACTAACTAACCTCTTACAAATTCAGGCTTTGATTATAGGGTCTCATTTTTAAATACAGCTCAGTCAACACACGGAGGTGAAACCTCCCCAGGCTTTTCTGAATTTTGTTCTAAAGGTGATAACACAAGAGACTGGGATTTTCTGTGGAAAAGCTGACAGCTTTTTTCCATGTGAAGGACTCTCATTGTCCTCATTGTCTCATTGTCAGTGTTTTCTGCTGAGGACAACACAAACACTTGAGTCATGAAGCACATCCCTTCCTTCAAGCACTTCCAAGTCATCATTTGCTTGTGTATGTTACTGTGTTTAAATCCAGCTTTATGAGTTTTACAGATGGGAAGGAACAGGGGGTGGAGGGCGATGGACACCCAGAGCCAGAACAGAAATAGAAGGAAATGATCAGCTTGGAGCCCAAGCAGACACGGATACATGTTTTTCTCTGGAAACCACTTGAATGCATCGAAGAACACATTTAATCGCATGCAACTGATTTTGAGCAGGCATCACTTGGGTGCTCCTCTCCTGAAATTCCATAAAAGATTTCAAAATAGCTTTTTGTTTTCTCACTGAACGTCACTCAGTCCTTCTGCCAATCTTTCTTAAGCCAAAAATCACTGCCAAGTCATAGGCACAACGTTATGCATCGGACATAACTTTACAAACACTTGATGCAAATAACTGTCATTAAGAAAGAGCAGCAGCAAAGAGCTAACCACCTTGCCTGTTTTACATGGCTGTTTCCATGTATTTAAGTTTTACAATGAGCTTTAGAAGAATAGCAAGTAGGGTCAGTGGCATTGTTAAAATATAGAAATGTATGTGTCTAGATATCTGTACGTTCAAGACAGAGCAAGTCTAAACGTTACTGAAAATTTACAGTGACACTATCTGTTCTTCCAGTTAAAGGAAAACTCCGGTTAGACCCTGTTTTTAGTTCTTACAGCCGTGCCTCCCAGAATCATGTATTTATATGACAATCTCAATTTTTCCATCCTGTGTTTGCAATGGGAATCTTGAAAATCATGTGCTTGTGGGCCACTACGTCAGGATGCAGGGGAGCAGACCCATTCCAACGATACTTAAAAATCTCCTGGTCTTTAAAAGAATGTCACAATTTGAGGTTAGAAATATCACCATGAAAGTTCATCTCCTTATGAAGGCAGCTGCAAGGGAATACACTGAGCAACCCACACATTCCCTTCCCATCCTGTCTATGATGCTGGGAGTCATGAATATCCCTTGATCAAGTCACACACAGGATGAGATACTACAAGACTGATTCTCACCCTTTGATTCCTTGTTTTCTTTTTGTTATAAAAGAGCCTTATCTTTGCCAACCAAGAGCAGCAGTTCTTCCACTGGCACACACGCAGCAGAGATCTCCGGCTCTGACAGGGGCTCGTCAGCTTTCCCCACCTGTCAATCTTACCCAGATGTATTTGCATAGACCTGTTGATTTTGCGCACAGTACCAGCTGAAATTCGAAACTTTCCAAAAATCATACAAAGAAAAGAACATTTCTGTCTGAAGTACTTTTATGGCAAGTTTCACAAACCCTTCCAATCGCATTTGTAGTCGAAACACTGGCAGCTGGCTTTTTGTTGTTTTCTTTTCTCTCTCTCTTTCTTCTGGTGACATTGCCAAGCTGTGTTCTAATCTGGTGGGCATTGGGGAAACGAAATAAAAAAATAATTGCAGGGCTTCTGGTAAACTTGAATTTCTCTGAGGCAAGGACTTGTGTTGTGAAGCAGTCAGAAATCCAAGAGCTCTCTCCCAGTGCGTGCACTTTGCCATCGAGGGGGCTATGTCATTTCTTTGAAGCAGGCTCTATTTTGATGGGCAAAACACCAGAGGATGACGTAAACTTCTAAGGATGATTACTTGGGTCCTGTGTCCGGCTTATTCTCAAAAAACAAAAATGCCTTGAAAATCTTTAGAGCTGCTGCTCTTTTGTCTGTCAGCAATGAAAACAAGGGAGATGTTACTGGTCGCAGAGCAACTGAATCAAAGGACAGGCATTGTGCCACATGATGTTTTCTTGTCCTCTCTTTTTTTTTTCTGGAGAAGTCTTCAGATAGAAGTGCCAGCTTGGTGGACACTACGCAAGTCCTACACGACGTAGTGTGCAGTTTGTCTTGGTCTGACACTGAGAGTTCAGTGCAGTTCCCAAGGTATCGGTGGTCCTCATGGCTGTCACCCACATGGAGCTGGCTCGCCAGGCTTCTGGCTCAGCTTGGTGGCTGCTAATGCACATTCAGGAATGTCAGTGACGCTACATGCTTTCTCCCAGCATCACGGGCAGCTGTATCCATGCAGGCACAGGAGCTGGTAAGGGTCCCCAGTAACCCTCTGCACAAGCCCTGTTGCAGGGCTCTGAGGATTTTGACAGTAACATAATGAAGCTGTTGGTGTTCTTGCCATTTACATAGTGACAAAAAGAAGAAAGAGAAATTAAAAATGTGTCTGAGAATCATCATGTGTCATAAACCTCTAATCTTAATCTCTGTCTTTTCACCCAGTAAATCCTCAATTCTTCATAATACCCTCCTACACCCGCCCACCATTCCCGTTCCCAGAACAAAACCCCCAGATTCCCAGCAGTCTTGTGGCAAAGTACCAAAATCAAACTAATAATATGAGAATTTTTCCACTTTCCTCAAATTATTCACAATGTGACAATTGCCGTATAAGACAAAACAAAGTCATACTTGTGCTAAAATTCTTGGGTTATGGTTTATTTATCCTATTTGATTCTGTGCGCACTCCAAAATTACATTTGTCACAGGAGCATCTGAGCTTCTTGCAGTGATGCATTAAGAAATGTCTTTCTCTTCCAGCAGCAGAAAGTGTGCAGGGCAAGGTAATCTAGAATTAGACACAACCTCAGATGCAATACAGAAAGTCTCACTGGTACCCGCTGTGGAGAGCAGCGAGATCAGCTATTGGAGACATCATTTCATTTCCTGACACTGGTCAAGGCCTGAAAAGTCCCTGCTTTATGTGCAGACAGTTTTCCCTTTCTTACCAAGGTTCCTGTTAGAGTAGAGGACCTTTGACCACAGCTTTCATCCCAGATCTTAAATGGAAGCTTTTTAGATTCCCCACACAGGCCAGAAGAACATGGAGATAATTAACAAGACCATAGACTTGATTCAAATCCTGATGGGAGGCCATTCAAAGGAGTAGAGGACAAATAAGACAAATCCGGAATAGCCTCAGCCATTGAGAGAAGACAGGACCGCTTTCTGCACACGTTGATTCTCTGAAGGCTTTCTACATACTGCACTGCTGTAGCCTGGCCAGGAAATGGCACAGGAATGAATAACTGGAGCCAGACCACTGGCTGTCGGAGTGGGAGAAAATATCTTGACCAGCTCCGGATAGAAGTGGGCATTATTCTTGCTACACCTCTTCAATAACCCTAAATCCAAGATTAAAAAAGAAAGTGAAAAATATGGCACATGACTGAGGATAACTATAAGGAACATCACACGCTTAGAGAGAAAATGAGAAATGTTAAGGCGTAGCACAGCTTCCAAGGGACATAAAATAATAATGAGACATTCTTCTGCAAGTATATTGATCCAATCTGGTTTGGTTTTTTTATTTCAGTCTTCACTAGAAGAATCAACTGTGACCAAATGTCGAATGCGGTTATAACTGCTGGCAAAAAACTCATTGGTCAAAAGTCTTTAGTACACCATTAATCAGGGGTAAAGTAGAAAATGGCAGATTGTTACCTACTATGCAGTTAAATATTGTCAAATGGGTTTCACATGATGAAATTCAACAAATTTGGAGTCAATCTCAGTGATCTGAAAACTCCTGATAGATGGAAGAAGTTACAGAGTACCAGAAAAGAGCAAATATAGCACTTTTTTTATAAGGAGAAGTCCATGAACCATAGCCTGTCATCTTGATTTTATTATTCCAACAAAATACTGTAGCCAGACCATCAGATGACAATCAAACTACTTGGGAGATAACAGCTGCAGAGGAAAATGGCTTTGTCAAACAAACACTAGCTCTGTTAAACCCAACTTAATTTTCCTCTCTAGCAGGATTTGTGGGTTGATGTCACATATCTGGATGCGAGCAAGGCTTTTGACACTCTCTTGTGTGACAGTTTCCTAAAAGGAAATTATAAGAAAGCACGAGCTAGTCAAAACTATTGGAAGGCAGGTGCTCAGCCACTTGGAAAACTCTACTCAGAAAGTAGCTGGAAATAGGTCATTGCCAGACTAGAAAGTTTCTTTGACTGGAGTTCCACAGGGGTCCGTCTTGGATCAACATTTTTATTAAAAACTTGAAAAATGTCAGAAGGGATTTCTCACTTCTTGGAAGAGGCTGGAAACATTTTGGGAGGCTAGATTAGAATTCAAAAGATCTTTACACATTGAAGAAATAGTATTAAAAATAATATTATCAGTAAGGACTAGAGTAAAGCACTGTAGCTAGAAAGACATTCTCAGCTGTCAAAATGCAAGTGGGGGGAAGAACTGAATGGGCAACTGTTCTTCCAAAAAGTGAACTAGAGAATGTGGGAGACCACACATTGAGGGTGAGTCAATTTTATGATACTAATGCAAAAAAAAAAAAAAATCAATTTTCTAAATTATGAGGATTTTTAAAAGGGAACATTTTATCTAAGACTCAAAGAAATCTTTCCATTCTGCTCAGCACCTAGAAGGCATCTGTCAAAGAACTGTGTCCATATTGAACAGACATTTCAGAAAAGACTTGGACTAACTGAGGAAAGTCAAGAATAACCAGAGGTTTAGACAACATGACTTATAGTCAAAGAATGAAAAAAACGAGGTTGTTTGGTCCAGAGGGGAGATGTGATACTACTTTTCAAATACATAAAATGCAGCTGCAAGGAAAAGAGTAAAAAAGAAAGCTCTTTTTGTCTATTGCGGATAGAACAAGAAAATGTGAGCTGAAATTGCAGTGTGGGATATTTCTTTCAAATATAAAATGAAAATTTTCTAATGGCAAGTGCAGTTAAATGCTGGCACAGATTGCTAAAACTACTGTGGACTTCTGATGGTCAAGAATAATTTGGGTGTTCCTCTCTTGCAGGCAAATTACAAAATTGATACCTTTTAGTTCAGTGGTCCCTACCGTTCTGCAAACAGCGAGGAACACAAGAGCACCCTTAATCCATGGGCGCGACCGACCAACTCTAGTGCATGCCTCCCACCAAGGGGAGCACATCTGATGCCAACTCTTAAAAAATCCTTTCTTTTGTCAGTGTCTTCTGGGTTATCACCAGCTTTACCTTTCAGCAGCTAGTCTTAATCTATGCATTGCTCTCATCCAGATAAAGTCATCTCGGTCACATTAGCCAAGCAGCAGGACTGTACAGCAAGACAGTTGATCAGAACTATCTGCCAAGAGTGCACATCATCAGACTGGCAAGATGATGTTGAACAGCAGAGGAGAGAGAATTGATCCTTGAGGGACTTGATAAATGCAAGGTCCAACAGCAGAAACATAGCTTTCTGCCTCTAGTAGTCGCTGGCATCCCTCCAAGAGGGACCTGGCCATTTAGTACATTACCCTGGCCCCCTGTTAACACTCTTAAGTGAAATAGGAGTATCTTCAAGTCAAGAGTGTAAAATGTTGAAGAAAGATCCAGAAGGATGAAAACAGATGGCTGTTTTCTATCTATTGACAAGGAGAGATCGTCCATCAATGCCACTAAAGTGGCTTCAGTTCTGTGTCCTGGCCTCAATCCAAATTGCGCCGTCTCTCATGATAATTAATATCCCTGCTACATATAAATGCACAGGCCGTATTCCATCTTCCCATCAGATACTGGCCTGAGCAAAAGGACATCTGTTCTGATCTACAGTATGGCTACAGTCAATATATATGCTATACTTCTTTCTCCCCATCGGATGGCACATGCGGCAAGATGTGCTAACACAGCTTAATTCAGAAGCAACGTTTCTCACAGTTCTAGAATGAAACTGAAATACCCTGTTGGAAATAGAGATGAATAAAATTATCCAATAAGTGAATGCCAAGGCTGAAATCTTTGTAAGCACTCTTAGGTAATTCCTTAAAAAAAGAGAGATCCATTATGGCCTAACCTGCACTTTGTCACCAGTGTTGTTCCACTGTCAAGGTAAAGAACTGAGGAATGTCCGCAGACTTGTTATGACATTAATCATATTAAACAAGGCATGTGAACAACAACGGCAATTAAACTGTAGCAATCAAAGACATAGGAAGCATTTACATTTTGGAAGACCATAAAGTGGTATGTTTTACTTAGAAATCACAAAGGTTGTGTCAATCTGTAAGACAGGAACTATATACACATCCTTCCTAAAAAGTAGCCCTATCTCAGGCAGAATTTGCCTGCATCACCAACAAAGAGTCAGAGAGTTCACAAGGTACTAAAAACTTGACCCTGGTACACAGTGGTATACCCTCTCCAGACTAACAAAGTATAAACAGTTCAAAAATATCTCCTAGCATCCACTTCTCCTATGGCTACCAGAAAAATCCCCACCAAATAGCCAAGCTAAATAATTTTTAGACTCGCTGTACAGAACTATAATGCCTCCCAAACTGCTATTTCACCACTGGGAATACTGATGGGTTGACATGAATCACTGACTGTAAACACATCTGCTCTGAGGAAATAGGCTTTTTTTCCCCTCAAAGGGTTTCATATTTCTACATGAGGAGTCTGAACGGTGAAGTCAAGATTCCTGCCCTAATCTGAGGTTGCTTAGGAGCTCCAGAGAGCTCAGGTTTGTACTTAGGGCAAATCAGAAAATGATACTATGCCACCCCACCTAGATCCCGATCACAACCAAATGCTCCCAGACTTCTCAAGTATTCAGTCCTTGGCTCCAACATAAGAACATTTTGAATATAAACCTTCACTGACTGTATACAGCAAAATCATTGTCAAAATACTGGACCTCTAGCTTCCGGTCATAAAGGTGATCACCAAGTATGACTGAAAAATGCTTTGCATATTCTACTTTGCAACACGGTTTCCAGGGATAACACTATGAGAACCAGCTTGTTCATGTACTGCTTTGGGCAACAAGTGAGATCCTTACAAACAGGGCATGGGCAGTGAATCATCTGCATGCCACGGCATGCATCTGTGCAAGCCACTACTCAAACAGGAAGATTCATTAACTGGCATTTGTCTGATCTAGGAAGATGCTGCCCGTTGGTGGGGGATTTGGAAAATTCAGGAGCCGGGTGTGCTACAAGTTCATCTGCAGTGACCTCCTGTCACCACAGCTGTGTTCTTTTCTTTAATATTCTAAATAATTCTGAATGCACAGAGCAATTATTAGCAATATTCCAAAGACGATATCTTCCTTGGCTTTCCAATGCTTAAAAAGCATACAAAGCTGTAGGTACTGGAGTGGTAACTACAGCTGCTTTTGAGCTGCAGGTCAGACAGACCTGCTCAGCGGAGTCACTGCTCTCTGGCTCCCCAGCTTCAAGGACACTACTAACAATCTTTCTTCTCTGAGGTTAAGCTGGCCTACTGCCACTGTAAACACAAAATCTCACTTACATGGTTGAAAGATTAAATATCTGATTAAAATTTCTGGCCGCTAATTTGTTGAACTTGGCCATAGGGGTAAATTTGGATGGCATGATATTCAATTCTACGTGCTCAGGAGTAGGGGGAGAAAAGGAGAAGGGGGATGTCGTATTTCATGAAAGAGCAAGGAAGTCACATTTCAGCTGAAAATCAAGATGGAGGATATGATTCAGCCATTACCGAAACAAGAGGCTAACTGAGTTTGGGCAGGCTGTTCTCCTTGGAGCAGCCTCTGCAGGAGTGGGGCTCCATGCAACCAAACAGGGTGTGAAGTCGCGGCAGCCACCTAATGTGCCCTTTTGAGATGCAGCACCCGCTTCCAGCAACATGGCTGTAAAACCTTGCCAGAGGTAGAGTTTAAGGACAGTCTGCAGCTGAGGCTGAATTCAGCAAGGGATGTCAGTGGCTTGGATCAGGATCTTCTCAGTCACCATTAATAACTTAAACTGCTGCCTAGGCCCGGGTTCATCACACTTAGGAAATCTCACAGGGGTTTCTGGGGACAGACATATCAGCCTCCCTACCCCATTTCTCCAGGATTTGTCCTTAGTAAAGAGACCTGAGCAGCCCCTTCCCTTGGGCACAGTCCTTGAAGGGGCTGGGGTGTGCTCAGCCGGCACCGCGTGCTCATAAACTTCAAACAAGTTCTACAGGTTATAATAAAATGCAAAGGGTGGGTTTGATTTTTTTACTTTACAGGGTCCAAGCAACTCTGAACAATTTTACTTTTTTTTTCAGAGACGGCAAGCAGCTCCTTCCTAACTGCACATCTGCCCTTTGCCAAATTTCATAATTTGCTTGCTGCAAGCTATGTTAAAGCTCTGCAAAAGAAAAATGATTGGAATTTTTTTATAATGGGAAACGTTAGGCAACTTTAATATAGGAACTTTGGGGTCTTCTATATTAACTCTTTATTGTTGTGCCTTAATTTGACACTATGGTTTCAGCCTTGAGCCTCATACTATTTCCTTGGAGCTGTTGTTATAGGACTGGAGTCTCAAGCAAGCATATTTCCCAACAGATGTTACAATTCACATAGTAAGTACCAGAAAAAATCACAATCTCCTTATAGCAAGAACTGCAAGGCCCCCATCACTTCTGCAGACAAAATTCCCTGAAGTGGGTATGTTTAGAATACTACAGATTATATAAAAGCCATGGGTTTGTCCTGACGGTACTGGTCTGTTTTACCTACACACCTGTGAAGACCTAGTAGGGGATATGACCCCCCAAGTGTGACTTTTCAGCATTATTTTTAGCCTGTTTTCAACAGTCATGTTCTTTTTGGACTCTCTTTTCACTGCAGCCTTTGTAGAGACTTAATGCTGCAACAATTACTCGTACCAACCACATCGCCTCTTTTTTTTTCTGCACAGCCATGATAGAGCTATGTTTCCCCAAATGTCTGCAAATCCCCGGCATATATTTTATCTCTTCAAATTCAGTACAGTGAGGATAGATCCTGAACAATCTAAACTCAGGCTGGGCAATGACCAATTTGTCTTAATTGGTCAGTGAAAGCTCATGGCATTGCTTCTGTTCCCAGCATCAGGTTTCATTCAGCAAAGTCAATGAGACACATCCACGTACTTAAAGTTTTTGAATTGGGGTCTGGTTGTTCTTCAGCGCAAATATTGACGTTTCTCCCCAAACTGGCTTTCCATAGCACATTTGTGCCAATAAATGTCACTGCTCAAATGAGTAGTAAATACACAAAGGTGCAAATACAGCCAAAGCAAATTAATTCAAGAAGATACCCCCGGGCAACGTTTTCCTCTGCCACCAAATGGCTGCAGGCAGTGGCTGGGAGGGAGTCCACTATGCAAGTTAAATGGCAAGAAAATTTTGAAGAGCTGAGGAGCCCTGGGGAGCCCTTCACAGCCTCCCTGCCTCTGGCAAGACATGAGACTTGGCCTTCAGAGGTTCTAGCACCCAGAAAAACTCAAATAACAGGGAGGCTATGGGGTACACCTGCAGAGGCAACTAGTATGCCCTTGACATTTGCCACCCACAGATAAATTGCTCCTGCAAACAGGAGGGTCTTGCTTATGGGTGCACGGTAGGTAGGTAGAGGCCACCTAGACATCCTCGTTTATGCAGTTGGGCCACCAACAGAAAACCAGGGGCAAATCCCAACAGACAACTACGCGGAGCTGAGCTTCTACTGCTACTGCTGCAAAAAACTGATTAGCAAAGTATGGCCCATGAACCCCTTGTAGCCTGTAAATGCTTTTGCAGTGGTAACCCAACCGGTAGTTTCCATTGTGGACATCCTACTAAACTAAAGGTAGTTTCCAATGTGGACATCCTACTAAACTAAAAGGCACAGTTTTCCTATGGAGGCCCCAGCTGAGCATCCGACTACTTAGGTGAATATTCATCAGCAAATCTTGGAGGCTGACACTCAGAAAAGGCTTTATTTTAATTTTTCATTGGCTCGCATTCTTTCGTAATAGTGTCATGTCCTGTTATATTTATCCCAGCAGTTGCCATACCCCAGCATGGCTGGACAAGCCTGGTCTTCTTTCTGTCCCAGAGATGAAAAAGACGTCGGACTTTGCCGCTCAGAGCTCTCTGTGCAGGCAGGGGGAAACCTGCAGTGCAGAGGGAAAGCAGAGAAGCAGACTCAGCACCACACTTCTGAGCAAAATATGCAACTTGATAGTCTGGAAATGTCATTGGCTGGAAGGCGTCCGTTTACCTTTAAGAGTATTTAAAGTATGTTAACTACAGACCAAAAGAATACATTGTAAACACAACATAATAACTCTCTAATAGAGGAGAGAGGTTTTTTATTTACCTACCAGAGACATTTGATTATCAAGCAAAATTGCCTTGTGAAAAGAAAAGCACTCCATCACCTCGCAGCCTTGAGTGCCAGCATACCACATATAACTTTAATGTGGTCGGTATCTGTTTAGAGGTCACTTAAAAGGTAACTATTTCAAAAAATGCATTCATATAAACATAAGTTTTAGTGCCTTTTGTGTGAAATGCAAAAGTCGAGTCTTGAATGCCTGCACTCGCGAAAGATCATGTAATATTTTTAGCAAGATTAAAGGGGTTAATCCTGGTCAAATTCCACTTTGAATACTTACACTCTGCCTACTTTAATTCTCCTGAAATTTCAGCTGTACATTGCGTTCTCCTTGGCTTTTGCCCTAACGTGTCAGTGTTACCTAGATATGACCGCATTTCAGTAGCACGTTCGATGGCGGGGCTCTCCACCCCAGCCCTCCCCGCGCCACATGGCTCTGCAACGCTCCTTTTCCCTCTTCTGACACAACTACTGGGTCCTCGTGGACCATTTCACGGGGACCTGTGACAAGTCCTTGAAAAAAATGGGCTTAGCCAGGCCTGACACGCACCGAGGGAGGACATTTTCTGCCTTTATTTTGTTCGTCATTAAGATACCCAGGAAAGAAATGTGCTACATAAGTAGGAAGGACCATTGCTATTAATACCAACAAGTAATAGTTATATCTAATGCCTTCCTCTTCACTTAACATTTTTGGTGATAAAAGGATTCTAATTAAAAATATAAACAGGTCTTTCACTTTTTGTTTTATACTTATCTTCCACATGTGCTTGTAATAATCTGCCTTCTTGCCAACACCATCTTGTAAATGAGATCCATATCTCAAGGGTTTATCCTGGTTAAATAAACTGAATTCAATAAAACCCATCTTCAGATATTCCACATGTGAGAGTTATTACTACACTAACATGCTACTGTTGCTTCTGTTACCTAGTGTTACAGATGCATTAACTTCTCCCCTTTGCTTGAGTTATGCTCCACTGTATATCTAAGATAAGAAAATGGAGTGCCTGGAGTCTGTTCAGTGTTATCGTATAACAAACAGTGACTTTTTTATTGAAGGAGCTCCACGAGCGATGCACGTTTTATTGAAACTAATTCAGAGGGAAAAAAAAATATTTAAAGATAAATGTTGAACTAAAACCCAAGCAAGCCACGATGTTATTTGCCCCCTTTCCCTTCCCTTCTCTTTGCCCCCAGCTGGTGAGCCTTGTGATAGTGTTGCACAGGGCTGGAAAACATTTCTTTGCAGTCAGAGCTCAAAGGTTACGGTGGAGTCTCAGCTGCACCCAGGAAAGTTGGCATCAGCGTTTCCTGCCCCCTGAAATTCATTCATTTATCAGCCTCCTTGCTTTGAGTACCTCTGCGGTGCCTGCAAGCTGGATTGTGCTCAGCCCAAACCTCAGAGCAAAACAAACAATTGTATTTGAGCTCCATGGGGTTTCTTTTTTTTTTTTCTTTTTTTTTTTTCTGGATGACTCTTTCCAGCCGTCTAGCTTGAACTTCCTGCCTTGTTACTGCAAAACGATCTGATCCACTGTGAGACACTGAGCCCTCCGTGTGTTTTCCTGACAGCATTTCGTTCTCAAAAGCACCCTCAGGCCATCCACTTATCCAAGCAAAGCTAGATACCCAGTAAAAATTCACTGCATTTCCTCCAGAATCCCCCCGTTGTTGTTCAGAAAAGAGTGCAGTGGACATCTGAGTCCTCTTCCAAAATTAGGGTGCAGATCCCTCTTAGTGCGGGATCCCAGAAGAAGAGCACAAGGGAAAGATCAGTTGTGACCACTTTTCCTGGGTTGCTATGGCCAAGACTCCCTTCATCTCCATTTCGCTTTTCTTTTGTCTCTTTTTCCTGTTGCCTTCCCAGCAAGGAATCTGCTGCGTTGCATCACAACCGTCAGATGGAAATCTTCAGTTCAGTTTGCAGGGACACGGACAGACTAAAGGCCCGACCCTGAGATACACAGTTGTTTTGATTGGCAGCGAGATTTTGATGTCCAGAACAACTCCGGATGATGAATTAGAAATACAGAACCAGGACTCTCTCGAGATGGCCACAAGGCAACTCTTGGCCCGTCAAAAAAATAATTAGAACGGCATTGCAAATAGCAAGGCTTCTTTTGCAACATTTATAGCAAGTGGAGGCCTCTCAGGGAAGATTTCCAGGAGCAGAGCCAAATTCAGAACTAAAAGCCAACGAAAGGAAGATTTACACCTCCCTTGAGAAGATAGCCAATAAGATTTCAAGGTGGATTTTGAGACTTTGGCTGCTGAACTACATTTCTCAGATTTTTCTCTTTGATTTTAATGAGGTGAACTAATGCTTTTGTTTACTTAAATGAATAATAATAATAACAGAAACAAATACCAAAGAAGCATCTTTTCGGAGCATCAAGGCCTGATTTCAGGGTTTCATCTCCAACCACCCTCTCCCATTGGTTTTTATTTGCAAAAGCACATCCTGGTGATCGGGTCAGGGACAGTCTGTGCTAGGCACTGTTTAAACCACATAGCAGAAAGTCTTTGCCCCAGGGAGTTTGCAATGTCTGGTTTGGGTAGGGGAATAAAAACCAAAAAAAAAAAAAAGAAAGGAGAGAAACTAGAACTAGCGCAACATTAAAGTCCAGTGTGCTGCTATAAACCATACCTGAGACCCAGATAGACATATTGTGTAGAAACACAACTGCTGCCATGCTCTCCTGCTTTAGTTCCCTTAGAGGGTTTTTCATCCCATGAGCTGCTTCTTGCCTTTTTCTCCAGGAGTACTGTCTCCTCCTTGTCCTTTCTGCGCCCCCAGCCACCTTTTCTTTGCTCGTTGGCTTGGGGTGCCCCAACTGCACCTTATTTCATTCACTGGTCACATGAGGAAGTGGAAGACTCAGTGAATGAGTGAATAAGTCTGTTAATCAGGCAATCACCTTTTTTTCCTTATAGGATTCATCCTTAAGTAAATACTAAATCCAATGTCAGGAAGGAAAGGTTTCACACATCCGAAATTAAAAAAAAAAGACATGGCAATGTCTTTGTGCTTGAGACTTTATCTATTAAACATGAAATTACCTCAGGCCTGTGTTTTTTGCATTTGTAACCCTGGTAAATAAATATGAAACAATCGGAAAATGTTAACTAGTGGTTGTGTAAACAGCAAAGGCTTCCTACATATAGGCCATAATATGTTTTTGGAAGAGGTTCAGTAGGCGCTTTGTGAGCAATACTGCTTTGAAGCATTGTATCAAGCCATATCTTTCTGGCAAAGCTTAGAAGTTTGTAAGTGGAAATCTCACGCTGGGAATTTTCATCCAGGCTCAACAGCCTGTTGCTAGAGGAGGAGCTGAGACTTGGGAGACATCCCTAAACCGTGCCACTGCTGTCCTCTGAGATGCTACCCCCGCTTTCATGACGACAGGGTTTCAGACCAGTGGCTGGGTCTGGGAAACAAAATTATCTGAAGACAGTGTACTAAAAAACACCAATTTTCTTTGAAGCAATTACTTGCTATATTGGTTGGGCGCTAGGTCTCAAGCTGGGAGGGGCAATGATCAGTCTGCCTCTGTTCCCCCGTGCCCTGTCACCCAGGACTGCCTAGACTCTGGCTCCAGCCCTCCCTTGGTGGTTTTCTTTCCAAGCTGAAAAACCTTGCTCACACACTCACTGCACATGTGGGAGCCTCTTCCATCCCTTTAGTCACCTTCGCTGCCCCTCCTGGGACCTGCGCCTCTTCTGCTACAGAGATGGAGACCTGCACACTATTCCAGGCGCAAGGAAACCATGGGTCTGTACAGTGGTGGCACTGTGATAGTCACTGTTTCATTCTGTAGGTTTTTCTTAACATTCCCTAACATCTGATTTGCTTTTTTGATTGCTACTGGGCACAGGACTGACTTTTTCACGCAACTGTTATAGCCCCAAGATCTTATTCACAAGTGATAGCAACCTGGTCCTTAGCATTTTGCATTTAATTTCCAGATAATTTCCTCCCATGTGCGTCGCCTTATGTTTATTTACATGGAATTTCACCTGCCGTTTTACCATCTGGTCACTCAGTCTTGCAAAACCCTCTGCAATTATTCACAGCCAGCCATCATCTTACTATCCTGAATAATCTAATAACCTCCCCAATGTTATCTCACGATTAAGCCCCTTTCCAGATCCCATATAAATATTTTGATCAAGGGTTTTAGCACAGACCCTCTGGAACTCCACTGATGACAATCCACTGTGAAAATAGACCGTGTTTTCTACTTTCTGCTTCCCATCTTCTAAGCAATTATTTATGCATACAAGGATCTTCTATCCCATGGTTTTTCAGTTTCTCGAGGAGTGGCTTTTGTGGTCTTGTGGAAAGGCTTCTAAGAATTGAATAGCCAGAATCAATGGAATATCCCTGTGTATTGGTTGACTCCTTCAGAGAAATAGGAATTAATAAATAAGATTTTAATAGAATTTTAATGCTAAACCTCCCTTTACAAACATCATGTTGACTTTTCCACAGTACAGCATATTTATTGATGTTTATTAATTATGTTCCTCATTATTGCTTCTACTGCTTTGTCCCAGCGTAGACATCAGGATTACTAGCCTGTAGTTCCCCCAAAATTCCCTTGAACAAAGGTCTTTTTTGATTAACACAATAAAAAATTGGTGTTAGTTTGCCAACTACCGGTCTTCAGTTACTGCGCTAGTTTCAAGTGTGAGTTTAAATATCACAGTTCAGTTATTTTATCCTTGGATTACTCTACAGCCATTGGGTAAATACCATCTGGTCTTGTTGACTTGGCATTGTTCATTGTGCATATGGAGCCCATAACCTCTTCCACCAACATGTCACTTAGGGACACGTCCTCTCATGAGTCCCTCATAAACTAAGATCTCATTGTGGGAACCTCCCCAGACATTTTCACACCTTCTTTTTCAGATGAATTCCTGCATTCCTGATCTTAAACAATAATTACACTTGTGCAACACTTTTCGCAACAAAAGGTCCTAAGTTTTGTTTAAAAATTTGCACAGTAATAAATTCCATTGTGGATGAAAAGCAAGAAAGTGTGTGAAAATAATTTCCAAATTCATCCACCTACCGAAAGAGCTGCTGCTACAGTGAATCTAGATAGCAAAAAATTTGGTACGTGTAGGGATTTTATCTCGTATATATGTCATAGACCAAATACTGTCTGTACTATGTGCAGACTGTGGGATCAGTCAGCCTAGTGCACAAGGTTTTCAAAGCTGACAAAATCATCGTGATTTAAAGGCTAGTTTATGTTTTACTTACATACTTTTATTTGCTCAAGTTACACCCCTCCATGGATCAGGACTGTGACAACAACTAAGCTGATACCATTCCATTAAAATGTCAAGAAAACCCCTCCCTCAAAGGGAAAAAAAAAAAAAAGGGGAAAAAAGAAAAAGAAAAAAGAAGTGGTTGTCAGCTTTCCCAAATAAGTGTAGAAATGATCTGGTTCGGAGCAGTAAAGAAGGCAGTGTCAGAGAGCTTGTGGTCACTTATGCAGGAGTTTCTGAATTGCTCATGATAAGACAGCGTGCTAAGAGTGTGAATCATGAAAAAGATCTAACACAGTTTCTAAGAACAAAGCTCTTGAAATGTTCTTCATTGTTAAAACACAAGAAATCACAGAAAACAACAAGATGGCTGCTAAGGAAGCAACAAATTTGTACCAAAATGCTACCTGTGCTCAATTAAGGAGGCAAATTGATTGTGAACAGTTTATTTTTTTGAGGAATATTTTGTACTGAGAGATTCATGAGTATTTGTGTACATATTCTAAGACTTGTGCACAAAGAAATGGTGAAAATTAAATGATGTGATTTCCCAAGATTTACTCAGAGCTAAAATCACATATCTTGGTAGGACAAAAGCTTCTGTGTGTTGCCAACACCAAATGCTGCCAATCGTATCACTTTTTTCAAATAATATAGAAGTTAAAGCTTTGATAAAAAGAACAAATTTTACTTTGTGACAAATGACTCCTCTGCCACTGTAATATCAAAATTTTCAACTAGCTGTTACTCGCTAAACAGATGAGAGGGGGATAATCGGTCGTCTGCTGCACTGTTTTCCATGGGGCACCGAGACTGCATTAAAATATTCCATACAAACAAAAAACGTGCAATAATCACACAGGTCCTTGGCTCCATATCGCTGTTTGCACTGATAATGCTTATGATAACTCTGCGAGATACCTCTCTGACTGTAAGGTAATGAAGAAAGAAAGCAATTATCAACTTCTAGGGAACTGGTTGAGCTTAGGTACTGCATAATACAGTAATGTATCGTTCAGATAAGTCAGCATTTGGTCTGGAAAATTGTGAAACACAATATTTCAACACTTCTCCTCTCCTGCCAAGGGGGCTTCAGAATCACAGAACACAGTTTATTTTGAACATATGGAAAAGATGAGGAATGTCCTCCCAGAGATAACCATCTCTATAACCTGCAGTTGAAAGGATCTTCAGACCTTCTCCAGCTATTAGACATTACTTCTATATATTAGGTGAGCAATTCCCACTTGTGCTTTTTTATGTTTGGCGGGAATGGAGAGACATTTAAGTGACTGAATACTTCTTCACCGTCTCCTGCAAAACACACTTAATGTTTTTGTGACAAGCTTGGAACTGGAACAATTTTATTGTGGACAAGCTAAAGTTTATGACATAAAACTAAAGGGTAAGTTACCACAATCGATGGCAAATTACTTCTTCATAAATATAACTCTTACCTGGTATCATAGCAAAGGAGGAAGAATGGGAAAGAATTTCATTCATGGTAGTGCTTCAGCTCTAAAATGCCTGACTTTACACTCCAGCTTCACTAAAATTCCTCTAAATTGGTTTAGACTTGATTCAGACTTGATTCTTTGGAATAATGCTGATTTTTCAGGAAACTGCAGGCATTAATAAAGGGGCAACACTTAACAAGAGTCTGGATACAGATTATTTTTAGGAGAAATACTTTGTATTGAGGCATTCACGAGTACATGTGTACATAATCTAAGAGTTGTGCATAAAGAAATGGTGCAATGTTCTATTTTCATTTACTACTTCTCTCAGTTTCTTAAGACTTACACAATTTATTATGCTCATTCCCACCTCAAATGCAGCAGTGGCAAGATTTTTTTTTCTCTGTTAACAGACTAGGAGAGAGCGCAGAAGCCTGTTCGTGTGCTTTTAGCCTGAACTTCAAGTTAAAACTAATTACAGTTGTATACATAAAGAATTTTTAAAATGTATCTAATTTTTAACTAATAACTAAGATAGATGTAGATGTTTAAAAATATGTAACAGTATTTTAAATAACATATTGCAGCTTTATGATAATCACATTGAATCATTGGTGCGGTGAACTACCTGGTGCTATTTGCCTCAGCTTCAGATACAGATAGAGCTACCTGGTATTCTGTGGGTATTGTAAAAACCAACCTGCAAAGGTGAATAAAGGCAGATTTTCCACCCGGAGGTCAATGACGCTGTAACCTGAATGCTAGCAACACCCAAATGAGGTGTCACAAAACTTGGCTGGTGACATTTGTGTGACCGGGTGCCAGAAACATACCTGGCACCAAGGTGCTCTGCAAAGTGTCCCCAGGGGCAATGCCCAAGCAGCACAACAGTGCTGATGTCTTCCCAGGGAAAGGTCCTGGTTAGACGGATCAGGTATGAGGAGCAGAGCATACAGCCACAAAGCACTCGTGGAATCGCAGAATCACAGACTCGCAGAATCACAGACTCACAGACTCACAGAATGGTAGGGGTTGGAAGGGACCTCTGTAGATCATCTAGTCCAACCCTCCTGCCAGAGCAGGGTCACCCAGAGCAGGTTGCACAGGAACACATCCAGGCGGGTTTTGAATGTCTCCAGGGTTGGAGACTCTCCACCACCTCTCTGGGCAGCCTGTTCCAGTGCTCTGCCACCCTCAAAGTAAAGAAGTTCCTCCTCATGTTTCGGTGGAACTTCCCGTGCTCAAGTTTGTGCCCATTACCTCTTGTCCTGTCGCTGGGCACCACTGAAAAGAGCCAGACCCCATCCTCCTGACACCCACCCATTAAGTATTTATAAGTATTGATAAGATCCCCCCTCAGTTGTCTTTTTTCCAGACTAAAAAGACCCAAGACCCTCAGCCTTTCTTCAGTCAGTGAAGCTGAGCAAGATGTGGCTCTCTGTGCTCCATCGTGCCCACTCTTAGTGTCTGTAAGATACGGTCCTTGGCAGTGCATTGCCCAATGCCACAGTATTTCAGTTTCTTTTTGTTCACAAAGAGCTACAGACCCCTACAGTGCTGTATAAATAATATGCATTTTAACTTGCCAAGGACAAATCAAGTGTTTTAATTTCGCACTCTAACTTAAGATAAGAAAATAAACATGAGCTGCTGGGGAGTTCAGTAAACTTGCTCATGAACTGGAGGGGTGGAGTGGAGGAGGGGCAACAGCACGTGAAAAACTTCCATTCAGTGGGAACTGGACAGAAAAGCAAATAAAAAGTTGAAAAGCGTATGAAAAAGTCTAGGAAACAATACTGAAAATATCCGGGTATCCCTGTACAAACCAGGAATACATCCTGACGTTTAAAATTGTATTTCCTATTCCTAATCCAGAAAGTTTATAGACTCCAACTATCAAAATACAATAATACTGATTCAAATGAAAGAAGAAAATTTCCCTGCATTTCACTCCATCTTCAGGTTCCCCTATTAATTGTTTACGTGAAGCCTGGTGCCGAGGAGAAATCTGGTTGATGACGCTGTGGTAGCGGTAGGTTTTTAGGAGGAACTGTAGATTTATATGCTCTGACAGGGACTGTGATGCAACAGCTCTGGCTGGGTCACAACATATTAGAAAGACATTTATTGCATTGGCAACATTTTCTTTTTGGCAATTCACAAGCACTTTAGAACTCTTCAAGAGAAACAACTTTTTCTTTTCGATCTTGATTCTTCTCAATATTTCAAGGACACAGGGACTCATCTGGGGAGCTCTTCAGCAACCGTACCTTTAACACCCACTTCTCTGGCCCATCGCACCACAGATTGCATCTCCACACGTGAGCAAGCCAGATCTGAGGAAGCAGGATACTTAGAATCACAGAATCACAAAATGATGTTGGTAGGGACCTTCAGAGATCATCTAGTCCAACTCCTCTGCCATGGGCAGGGACATCTTTCACTAGATCAGGTTGCTCAGAGGCCTGTCCAGTCTGACTTTGAACACATCCAGTGATGGGGCATCCAGAACTTCTCTGGACAACCTCTTCCAGTGTCTCACCAGCCTCATTGAAAAAAATGTCTTCCTTATCTCCAATCTAAACCGACCATCTTTCAGTTTTAAAATCGCCCCTTGTCCTGTCACTATAGGCCCTGGTAAAAAGTGTTTCTCTAGCTTTCTTATAAGCCTCTTTAAGTACTGAATGGTCACAATAAGGTCTCCCTGGAGCCTTCTCCAGGCTGGACAACACCAACTCTCTCAGCCCATCCTCACAGGAGAGGTGCTCCATCCCTCTGATTATTTTTGTGTCCCTCCTCTGGACCTGCTCCAACAGGTCCATGTCTTTCCTGTGCTGAGGACTCCAGAGCTGGACACAGTACTTCAGGTGGGGTCTCACCAGAGCAGAGCAGAGAGGCAGAATCACCTCCCTTGACCTGCTGGCCACACTTCTTTTGATGCAGCCCAGGTTGCGGTTGGCCTTCTGGGCTGCAAGCGCACATTGCCAGTTCATGTACAGTTTTTTATCCACCGGTACCCCCAAGTCCTTCACTACAGGGCTGCTCTCAAATCAATATTTTAATCAATCGATCAATCAATCAATTGATCTTTTAATCAATGAATGATTCAAAGCTGATACCTAAATCTGTGTTTCTCAGAACTAAGTGTGAGATACCCAATTGTGGCACTATTGCTAGCGTAAGTGTCATTCCAGTTTTGCTTAACTAACAGCCTCAAAGCAAAGACGCATCCCTCATTTTTCATTCATACAGATCAGAAGTAATTCCATGTAATTCAGTGGACCCTGGGGACCAGGACGTCAGTGGAGCAGGAGGATCAGCCCTGTTGACTTCCATCATGTCACTTCTGAGATACATTGCTGAGAGGTAGCTCTGAGGGCTTTCAGAGGTAGATCTGGTGTCCTGACATCTAGTACAGATAACATTTGATTGAACAACAAGCCTGTTTCACTGTGAGCAGGCCAAAAATGACGGATGGTTTGCATTGCATCACTTCAGGACCGTTGTGCTCATCAAATTGAGCAGGCATGCAGAGCCTCCATTTTCTTGTGCAGTTCAGGAACATGATGGCGTGACCAAAAGACCGAGACTTCTAGCAGTGACGTCAGAAAGTGATGATCTGTTAACTAATAAATTCTAGGGGAAGCTAAGAGCATGAGGATGTAAATTCCTCTGGAAGTGCCTTTTCATGACACTGCAGTATTGTCTGATCCCGTCTGTGGGTCCCTGCAGTAGTAGTGCTCCTCAGGAAGCAGGAACGATCTTTAAAAGCATCTTCTGAACATTCCTGTTATATAGGGTCCAGAAGAATACTGGGGCATGAACTTTTAGGCTTTGTTTTCTTGAAGTATCCATTCTGAGAAAAGCAGCGGTTTTATTCATCGGGGCTGTATTTGATCGCATTATTGTGTCAAGTTTCATTAGCTCTGATTCCAGGGGATGATGCATAACACAGTAAGTTTTTACAACTGGAGTAGATTGGCTTGCAATTTGGGAAACAGATGCTCTAAAATATTTTCTCTAACCACACAAAAAAGGGCAAAAGTGGAAAGGAGTTCATCGTCTGTCTTGCTTTTCAGATTTTTTATGTATTTGTTAGCAATCTCCAGACAAATGAAAGTAAGTGTCTAAATGAAGCATAAATGTCTCATTACAAAAAGAAGCAATTGCAGGGCTACCTGCCTTGGCCATTAAGTAGAAATCACATCTAATAAATGGAGAAAGCATTTTTCTCCCCCTCTATGAAGTGACAGAACAGAAATTGTTCCCCAGTTTTTTGTAGAACGTCACACACCCATTCTCCCTAACACTGATCCTAGTTTTCACATTGCATTTGTCTAGTACAAGCCCTCACCTGAGAGTCTCGCAGAAGCTGACTGATTTAAATAATCTTGAAGACAGCCATAAGAGGTAACTATAGACTACATAGCACAGCGGCACCCTTGTCCTAAATGAACTTTGTCCCCCCATTTAAAATCCTTGGTGACACCACAGGGCAGCTAAAGACAAGAACCTATGGCTAACATAACGAAGCAAAGCTGTGGGAGATAAACATACATGGCACAATTTGCTGCTTGGCAAGTTTCTCAGGACCAGACTGGTTTTGCCTGAGGTCAGGACCTCTGATTTCAGGCTCATACGAAAGGTAGCACCAGAGTACCACAGTCCCTCCTAACGACGTGCCTATCCAGTTATTTATCCATCACTGACTCAGAAGAAAGTAAAAACCACCTCCTAAGTAATCAACCCCACATCCTGAAGGACGTAAGTGTATAAATCCTCTGAGGTTTCCCAGGAGCCTTTTTTGTTCACTTTTCAGATGGGAGAAGGAGATGTCCCTACCTGAGGAATGGTGTGTCTGGTCTTGGTGGCGGGTGACCTGCAGGCAAGGGGATGAAGACCAGCAGGAGCATGAGGACTTGGATCCATCCTGCGACCGCATCTGCAGGGTATGACAGGTTCTGCCATGCGTCCAGCCTGGGCAGCAAACCCCATTGCCTCAGTGGGAGCCCAGCAGTGGTTAGGAGAGGCAGGTGGAGCAGCTGAAACCTCCTGGCCTATGGATGGGACTGCAGATGCTCAAAGGAGAATGCAAAGTTTCTCTACAGTTTAGTAAGTCCTGAGGTATCAGAGCTGAAGGCAGCTGGCATGCTCCTAAGTTGAGGTATTTAACCATGGAAGGGGTGAGACCCCAGCATGACCCTGAAAGGAGGTTCGAGGAGAGACAGTTTGCTACTGTGATGGCATCTTCTTCTCGGGTGGATTGCCTTCCTTGTCCTTCCTCCCCGCTTCCTGCCTCTCCAGTCATCTCATCACTATTAGGATATCTGGTGGCCAGAAAACACCAAACACCTTTCCAACCACCTTGAAAAATAGATGTCTTTTTTTTTTTTTTGTAGATGAAAAGGTGAGGTGTCACTGTCACATTCATGTCAAACCACTTCTCCCACTAAGTGAAACCATAGTAAATGGGAGTTTCATATAATTAACATGTCTTCATTTTTATCTTTCTGAATACAGCTGCTTTTTTTTAGGTTTATAACTTATTATCTAATGGAAAAAAGTTCATTGACTAAAGAAACATGCTCTGAACAATTTCGAGCCCGTACAGCAGTAAGAATTAAAGACTTTACATAAATGAAAACAAGTTCAGTTTTGTAGGGAAGAGAAGAAAACTTGAAATTATCTCTCTAAAAACTTGAGCTACACATTAGACAAAGACCACTTGTTGTATGGTCCGTAAATTGTTTTTGGAGGATCTTTTATCTCCCAAGAGTCTCTACAGTTTCTGTAGTCAGAATCAAGTGCTATTTTAAGAAATAACTGACTATGAGGCAACTGTAGAATTGATGTAGTTCCCTGTTCAGTACACAAATACAGTTTATTAAATTCTCAAAATATAAGCTTAATTTATTTTCCTGTGGGCCTTTTAGATGGTACCATAATGATTACTATATTTTTTTATTTTATTTATTTAGAGAGGACTACTTCCTAAGACCAAAACCCCCTCCTACCATTACTGCTGCTGTACCAATTCTCTGTGTGCTTTACAGATGAGAGGATGAACCAGTTATGGGATAAACACTCAGGCAGCATGAAGGGGACAGGAGGATACCCAAGATATGTCGCTGTTTTGGTATTGTCTGTACATTTTGTCACAGTTTCTCCCACTGCAGAGCAATACCTACCCTCACTGGCCAGCAGAGACATTGCTTGGGAGGGTTAGAGATGGGTTAGAAGGTTAGAGACTACATAAGCAGTTCCCTCTCTCTTGGGGATGCTACTCTGACAGCTCTCCCTCCTGTTTCACTCTCACTGCCAGCGGCATTTCCATGAGAAAACGCTAGTTCAGCCGACTGCATTGGCCGACTGCATCAATTCCACCAAAACCACGGATGGAACCCGCGGTGGGCGGCCGGCCCCACCGGCACACAGCCCGCCTGCCTCCCTGCGGTCCCAGCGCCAGGCCAGCTCCTTGGCCGCACGGTGTTTTTGAACTTCAGTTTCTCTGAAAACCTTTGAAGATTTTCTGAGCTAAAATTGAAAAAGTTCTGCACCATGTGGAAATAGGAAATTTTCAACAGGACAAAGGATTCTCTTTCCCTTGCACTTCTCTTTTTAGCTGCTGCATTTGGGGTATTTAATTATTTAGAAGACCAAGAGCTGAACTGGACAACAAGTATCAGGATGCCTACCTACTTGGCAAACAACAGGAATTTCAACGTTGTCACAGCAATAAAACCAGTGATAATTCTCTAAATCACCAATCGACTGTTCTGTGAAAACCACTGTACCATAGATACACGACAAGATGCACAACAAGCTGTGTAGTAAAAAAGGCACGATGATAATTCTAAGAGAAATTAATCTATTCAGGTTTATTGTTTTGAGAATGTTTCATCCATCCTCTGGTTTGTAGATGATTCCTCTGTGAATCTGTTTCCAAATTAGACTCACTAAATTGAAAATTGAGTTCCTTCCCCACTTACACTCTGTGGATTGTTTTATTTCTCTTAATCCCTTTGGCTGTTACGTTGCAGTCTGAAATAGCATCTCCCAACTGCCTCACTGAGACTAACTGAATTTATTATATAATCTCATCTCCCGTTCCAAAAAATTCAAGATCAATCTCAAAGAGCAGTCCTCTGAACTTGGCAGACACTCGTGTGGGAAAGTCTTTAAACAAAAACAAATTTGTTTATGTACTGGGAGAAGGAGCTCTGAAAGAAGATAACATGCGCCGTGAGCCAACAGTGCCCTCAGCAGCAGAGCTGGGGTGGCTCTCACAGCCCTGGTGTTGGTGTAGAGCTGCAGCCCCTCCAGCAGCTCCCCCCCCAGAGCCCTCCGTCCCCCCCAGCTCCCGTTGGCCAAAACCACCAGTGGGGTGGTTCTTGCATTGGGGAAGATGCTGACTGAGCACGAAGCAGGCAGCTGAGAACACCCGGACCGTGAAATGCTTTCACACGAAGCCACTTCGAATTTGTGGACTTTGGGGACATTTATTTCAGACCTTTTTTTTTTCTTCTTTTTTTTTTTCCAAATTGATTTAAGTACGTAGCACCACTGACTTCCCATGAGAGTTAACCACAAACCTCAGGAAATTTTTTCACTTGTAATCTGGTCCCAGTTCTGACAGGCTACACAGTCAATTTTTTTGGATGGAAAAAAAGCCTACACCTACTCAGGGGGCCGGCACAAGACCAATCCCTCAGTCGATTCCCACGTAAGCAGTGTTCAAGGACATTCAAAGTGTCTCTGGATGATCCACTATACTCAATTAGTTACTCCTAGGGATTTAGATTACAGGTATTTTCCCAAATATACGCATTGTTACCTATTTTGGAGAGAAGATTAAAGAAGTATGCCCTTGCTCTAAGAGCGGAGTCAGCAAGCTTTGCTTCAGAGGCTGAGCTGAAGCTGTGTGGGAAGCTAGCAACGGGCGTGAAGGACAGGGACGATGCGTTTGTGCATCGGTGGCATGGCTGAGAAAAGATGACCGTGTCCTGTGCTAGCAGGTCAACCTTTCATACAGACACCACCATCACTGGGTACCCGCTGCTGAGTTGCAGCACAGACCACCAATACACGAACCATGCACACACCTCGTCAGGGAGGTAAAGAGTAGGGTTGCTCCAGGTGGTTTTGCTTGCTTGGATCCGGGGAGCAGTGTAAGTAGGCAGCAAGGCATTTGCTAGCCACTAGCCATGTAAGGGTTGCTTTTGCTTCTTGCCTGCAGGTGTCAAAAAGCACTGCACTTCCAGGGTTGCGTAGCTATCTTAGGTACACACATGCCACAGCAGTCATTGCTGTGATTGCATGGCAGAGATGTCCTCTGTCCGACTGGTTGTGTTTCCTAGCTGACCATTAGAGGCATAATTTCTGAATTATGCGATGATGAGAGCTTAGCATGAGTAAAAATTCTAAGAATCTAAACCAAAATGGTTAAATCAGTCAAAATTTTTATCTCAGGGGGCCATAGCTGAACATTTTCCAACAAGACATCTTCTTTGATTAAATTTTTCTCTAATCTTGGTCTTCAGTTGTGAGAGATGCTGATCTCCTCGAAGTGCTGTGCCACCTTGAAGCACGGGTTTGCCTGACTAAAGACCTCCATGTGGCTGGCCCTTTGAGACTGTGTCACTTGATGAGCCCATGTACATTTTGGTGAGAAAACATACAACTTTAATGCGAGCAAAATACAGGTGCCCCCTAAATCTAGCTATCCATTAGCACAGAGGTCCCCAAGCTTTGGAAGGAATCTAATCCAACTGCAAAGACAGTTCCCTAAATCTGAATCCATCAGAGACAAAAGTGGAGCTGATGAGCAGAGGAAGGTACGAATGAAGGGCAAGCTCCACTACTATCTCCTTGCTTGGAAGAAAGCAGTGTCCAAGAAACTTCTTTTATCTGTTCTCCAGACAACCTTAACTAAGATCAGGCGCTCTGAACATGACACAGAGGAATGACACAGTGAGGTTGCCTTGACAGAAGCTTTCAAAATATCCATGAGTTTTCCAAGTCTCTCACCATCACTAGTCACACAGATACTCTCCAGATTGCCCTTGCATGAATGCTCCAGAGCCATAATCTCACAAGAAGCCAACAGATGCATGTGCTAGGGTCTGTTGGACAGCATCACCTGAGGGTGGTGCTTCTGCAAGGAAGGAGATAGCTTAATTAATGAATGAATAAGGCTGCTGCGTGAGACTGCTAGAGAAGAAAAGCCCAGTGACACGTTGTGTAGTCAGTTGACCAACATTCAGAACTTGGACTGTCACACGGAAACTAAGGGAGTGGGTGGAAATCACAGCGCACCTTGAAGTCATTGCTCAGGCTATGTGTTCTGTGGGGAGCTGAGCCAGGGGATGTGGCAGGATGGAGCCCTTACCCCACCGTGCTGCCTTCCACCACGAAGCATGTTTGGTTTGTGCTCCAAGAACAATAAAGTAGGGCCTAGTTCCTGCTAAATACCAGTGCTTACCTTCCCTTGGGTACTAAACCCCCTGACCTGTGGGTTTTGGTGCGGTCGCCCTCTTCGTACACTTTATGGCTATGGGTCCAGCATGGCTGGGGCCATGTGCAGCACCAAGTATAGAAGGGAAAAAAAAAGAGTTCCTTTCCTGCGGAGTGAGGGGAAACCCAGCAGAGGGATTACGAGAGCATGAGTCACCGTGTGCCTTCTGCATGACTCTGGGGACAGGGCGGCCTCTTGTTCCGGGGCTGGGGCAAAGTCACAGCTTCGCCTGTTATTATTGTTAGTCACAACCCTAGCTATACAAAGTCCAGCTGAAACCACACTTACAAATGCCTCAACCTGAAATGTAAAATAAACACTGGGAAAATAGCTGCTACTTACTTTCTCTAAATATACCCTGGGGCCAGATCTGCTTCCACTGAAGTCCAGTTTTGCAATCAGCGGCAGGAGAAGTGAGATCCAGCCCTTTATTTGGAAAGATGTTAATAATCAAATTGCAGTTTTAATTTGTCACCAAGGCAGGGGTGTGATAAGACATTTTGGTTGCTGCTATAAGTAGCTCTGAGGATTGTCAGGGGTTGTTGTAGGTGCTAAAGACTTTGTGACATCCTGGCACGGTGAGGAAGGGACTCTGCGACTCTGGCATATGTCCTCGCTACGGGGAGGTGAAGAAATCCCTCTGGTCCCCCTCCGAACATCGAGGAGGGGCATAGCTGGGCCTGAGAAGCTGCAAAAGGAGTGGGCACAGAAAAACAGGAAGGCTGGAAGCTATGGATCAGCTCCATATCAGTGATCTTATCAATATTGTCAGTGACTCATCTACGGCTTTTCCGCCTCTGACGTTTTCCCCTTCCTTCATTAGCATATAAAGATGGAGAATTTAAGCAGAAAAGGTGGAAAAGTGCTAAGTTAAAGCAGTTAGATAAACATTTTTAGCTTTAGCAAACTTGGGTCAAATCCTCCCGCACTCATGGACTTCCCCAGTGTCGTGGACTTCATGGTGGTATATGCTGGATTGTGCTGGCAGAATGGATGACGCTTGCACTAACTAGATGGTCATTTTGCGAAAACTATGTATGTGTGACAAGCACACTTCAAATGCACCATGTCATCCACTGTGCATCTAGCTTAGTTTTAATTTCTGTCATGCCACAGGTAAAGCAACACTAGCATTTTGAGTTTCTACTGGGCCTCACCTGGGGAGGAGGGTCGTTCTCCTGAACAGAAGAAAAGAGGGAGAAAGGCACTGTTAAATTTCAAGGTTTCAAATCAATAGGTGCTTGAAAAAAACTCTGGGAGGCATCCAGAGCTGGAAACATAGAGTCACTCCCAACAACACAGTTTAGACACAGCCTGTATATCTTTTAGCACGTTGCATATATTGAAAGTGAAGACTGGTCAACTTTGTGATTGACTCCAGATAGAGTCAAGTAAAGTTTAGCCAGACTTATTAGCTCTAATTCAGCCCTGGCTTTGCCAGATACAACCTGCCATTTGCACAATCTCTTAGGTATTTCTGCACTCTGCTCCAAGAGGGTGTATTAGCTTATGTGCAACCCAAGGTATGTTTGCAACACTGCAACCACAGGGATAAATTTTGCTGGAGCCGGGGCACACTTAGATGTTGCCACACAGAGTTCGCCGAAGCTTTGGACTCAATCCTGGAACACTGTGCTTGAGCGCATGAGTACAGATGGACCGCCTGCACGGTGCCAGCAAAGTGTCAGGGCCTCTACGGCACAGTTAATCCAGAACCTGGATAAACTGCTCGTGGATAATTGAGAGTTTATTGTACACCCATCTAGCACCTCTCTTTTATGGGAGGATAAACACTTCTCCATAAAAGTACTTGCAAACTTGAATCCTACCATTACAAACAGTCACATTTTATATACATTTCCTTGTTGTTTGTTTGGGGTTTTTTTTAGATTGTGACATGAATCATGCCTTTTACTGTATTCTACAGTACAAACTCCAAACACTGCAGGAGCAGAAGCATTTAACCAGAAAAGCTGAGTTTGCAATGCAGGGCTGGTCACACCCAGGCAAGTACACGGAGGGATATAAATCACAGGTCTTCAAAATCTAATCAAGAGAAAGCAACTCCAGTTAATTGGAGGCTTAATTTTCTGCCCTTGGGCACTGTCGTCCCCATCTCACATTTATTTAGCTGTCAGATGCTCCTGTTATGACCTGGACAGTTGTTTGTGATGATTTAGAGTACTGTGACTGTCCACTGAGAGACGATGTACCATATATAAAAATGTAACATTAACAGCCTCAGAGGTAAAGGCTCTCCTCCTTTTTTCCATCCAATGTCTTTGAACTAAATTCAGTGTTGGAATTATTCCAGAATATCAGCTTTGAAAAATAAAGCACACAAACAGTTTGAAACCTTCAGTACCCGTCCGTAGAGCCGATGGAGTCCGAGCCTGCAGCCCCTGGGTTTCTGCGGTCCAACCTTTCCAGAGTTGATGACCTTTACTCCTTAGCTTGCACCTACAGCACCTGGGATTTCTAAACACTGTCCATACAAAAGTGGTCTGAAAAGGACCACACCACCTACTTTCCCAGTTTAGAAAATACAAAGGGATTCAGCCTAATATGGCTGGGTGACCAAACCTCTCGCAAGACAAGGCACTAGGTCACAGCGACACAGTCGAAGCCCCTCTTGCCCTCTGTCTTGCAGCTGTGGGACTCCACTAATTTCTGTAAGGACCAAGAATTTCCAGCTGCAATGATGACATCGCACGGGTGACTTCTTTGACGAGCGTTTTATGATATCCTTTTGTAGTCAGTAACAACGTGACTGAGGATTATTTGCCCATAGCTAAAGTACACACCCCTTATGGCTGAAAAAAGACACTAGGGATCCTGGCTAATGGGTTGAACTGGGAACAAAGCACCAGTTACAGGAACATGTCGTGAAAACAAAGTGAAAGGTAAAGTAAAATTTCAGTAAAGTTGTGAAGACATCTGTGGTTTTATCCCTTGGTATAGCTGTGAAAGGGGGCTAAAAATGGAAAGGGAGGGAGCAAGAGATGGTCTTAAGCCGTCAACAGCATTTAAGTGGTTATCCTCATACTTAGCAAATTTTCTGCCCTTTTTTTTTTTTTCTGTAAAGATTTGCTTACATACCCATTTCTTCTTGCAGCGAGGACAAGGCAAGGGGAGAAGACATAAGCCAACTCTCCTGGACTACAAATTGTTACGAAAAGTTGAGAAACAGATCGACAGTGGTGACAGCCGAGGGCATGCCACCACCTGTTCACAGCAAGATGGTGGTTTTAATTCCTTCTGTTTTACTCTCGCCACTGTTCCCATCCCCATAGAAAAAAAAAATAATAAAATGAATGCCTTTGTTATTTACAGTCTGCACTGAGGGCAGTCATCAAGGTTGATTGTGGGTTTATGGTTGCCAGCCAGCCTCCCTGCTCCAGCAGGTGCCAGGCACCCTGAATTACTCCCATCACGCCCTGCTCGGTGGGGCAGTGAGTAAGCGGATGAATTCTGCTTATTTCGTCTGGGAGGCAACTGCCTCCCCCTCTCCACAAGGAACATCCCACGTGTAATAAAGGTTTATAGTCAACCAGAGCAAGACTTCAAACTCATTCCTTCCAGATTCATTCATGACGAGGGTGGGGATCCTAGACTGCTCAGCAATGTTTAACTCAACAAATACTAAAATCTCCAGAGCAATGGCCCTTTATCAACCCCTGCTTTCTTTAGATATGGAATCAAAGAGCTAGCAAGCATGTCCTGTCAGCTTATGGTTACCAGAACTGAAACTGGATGATAGGTATTTAGTAAAACTCAAGCTAGGAAATAAATGCTATGTGTTTAAAGGAATTACCCTGGCCACCTAACAAACTTAGGATACTAAGGGGCAGGCTTATCACAACGAAGTCCAAGTACTGCTTTATGATCTATAAAAAGAGCTGGAGCCTAAAAGACATAGGAAGTGCTTGCCAGGAGTAGTATGTTGAGTTTTGGGTGTTACACTTAAAGAAAAATGTGGAGCAACTCCAGAGAGGGAGGAACAAGAATGGTCAGAGATCCTGAAAACGTGGATCAGCAAAGGAAAGCTGTGTGAACTGAGAGGGAAAAAGAAGATCTGGGAGGAGAGAAAAAAAGGGCAACAATCTTCAAATATATACATAAAAAAGAAGCTGCAAAGAGGGAGGGAATATTACATTACTTTATTATATACAAGTAATGGGCTTAAACTGTCACCAAGAAGATCAAAACAGACATGAGGTAGCATAGTGACAATGAGAACAGACTGCTGGGAGAGCCTGTAAGGTCTCTCCTTGGCATTGCCAAGTCATTGGCAGTCTCTCAAGTTAGGCAACAAGTAGCAAACTCCACAAGTCTGCAAAAGGGAAGCAGTGTACCATCAGCCAAGCTTTCAGGTTGACAACCTTGGTTTTCAATGAAAATAAAATAGCACACACTAGAGCTACTGCAAGATCCTGGAGGAAGGAATGGCATAGAGAGCGGCAAAGCAACAGCAGCAGATTCTCTCAACTGGTCCCACCTTAACACAGAAAGCAAGGCAGCCTTTACCCAAAAAGTTGATTGTAATTAGTTGTATACCATATAGTACTTCAGTTATGAGAATAACCTCACACGTCCCACCCCACAACGTGAGGAGTCATGCAGGGACATGTTAAGGAGAGTGGATTTTTAACACAACAAACTCAAGCATAGGTATCTTGCAGATCTGAAGCATTGAGCCATAGTAGGAGCCATTATTGCCTATAATTGGCTATGGGTAAAAAGAAATATTTTATTTCTTCAAACCAAACAGCAAATAAGACTATCTTTTTGCATCTGAGCAAGATCAAGGACTCCATTGCAGAGGACCATTTCCCACGTCCTCCAAAGAGCACTTGCATCCCTTAATGTCAGTGCAAATAATCAAACAAACCTTTGCAGTATCCTAGATCACACAACTGGCATCTGCATTTAGATTAATTTCTTCAAGTGTGACTTTGGAGCTCACAAGCGGCAGCGGAACAGGTTAGAGAGAAGTGAAATGTCAGAAGGTCTGGATGGAAAAGGGCCATACAGAACTGAAACAAAAGTTTTCATAAACATTTTCAGAATTTCCCACTTCTGACTACTCCCAGAAATACTATAGAGCAAGAAGTGGCATGGGTCCCTCTGGTATGTTCTCTCCAGGATTTTGTAAGCTGGAAAGTCCCACTAGGCAAACAAGAATTCAATTAACCCCCATTAAAGGAAACTGGCGGCTGGGGGTGGATTGTCTTCCACTGTTTTGTATGTTTCTACTGGAAAACTGATTCACAGCTTCTGAAAATAAATTTACAGGGGAATTGTTGACAATCTTGTTTTTGTAGCCCAGAAATAACTGTCCTCAGTGTTTTGTCTTTCCTGAAGTTGACCTTTTTTTTCTCCTAAAAGACTTTCGTATATTTGATATAAAAAAATCATGAATCATGAATCATGAATAACATCATGGTTTGGGCTAGCATACTTCAAGGCCCCAGCACATTTTCCATCTCAATGCTGATTAATGATACACATGAGACATAACTGAAAAACACCGATTTAATTTTGCTAATAATTCTGAAGTTCTGAAATTTGGGCTTCTGTCATGGAATACAAAGAGGGCCATGAAGATGTGCCAAGAGGCAGCCACCCCGAAACTGCCAAGAGTCAAGGGAACTGTACTGGGATATGAGAGACACACGTTTCAAAAACCTCTAAAAAGCAGGTTTCTTGAGGTCTTGAACCTGCTTCTGTCCACCCCTAGGAGAGAGCTCTGAGGAAGACTTGAGCTGTACTCTTGACGAAAAAGTTCTTGAAACGGGCACATGTCTGCAAAATACTTTGGGCTATCTGAATCAAGGCTTTTTTTTTTTTTTTCAGTGGGGAAGAGTGTCATTAGAAAAGGAACTTCGTTCCAGTGGGAATTTCTTTGCTACAAAAAGACAAGCAAACCAAATTGTCTGGAGAATTCATGAAATGGGAAAATATCACTCTACACCTATTGGAAAACCATCAAAGCGATTCCCTTAACATAAATAGGACTTGCATCCAGCTCTCCTTCGTGTTCATGAAGGGCCACATAGGAAGGGGTCAGGCAGGAAGGAAAACTTTGCTGACAGATTTGGGGAGCTTTGTACCAGGAGCAGTAGGATGTGATATCAAGTCTCTAAAAGACAAACGTGCCCAATGCCATATGTGCTTACAAGATGAAACACTGTCTTAGGTACTTTCTCATTTATATGCTTTCAATTGCTTTTAACTTTACGGAGTGTTTTAAAATCACAGTTTACAACTAAGGGAAAGAAAAAAAAAAGTTAATTCCTTTGGAAATCAGCAGCCATGCAAGAAGGATAAAGTATTGCCTGCCCCACCTTGCATTGCTCCGTACCTGGCTCTGGGAAGAGCCTGGCTCATTCCAAAGGGAAGAGTCAGCAAGCGCAGAGTTACCCAGCGGAGTTATCCAGGCTGAGCCTGGGAGAGCAGCACTGCCCGGCATGGACCTCTAAAGCAAGAACTGCTGCTGTGTTGGTTTTGTTTTTTTCCAAGACAGCCCCAGAGTTTGTTAATTTTCATTTGCAGAGCATCGGGAAACCATTTCTGCCAAACTAATCAGCAGCTATCACCCGATGTTGAGGGATACCTCTAGACTCCTTTGGACTTGGCACCCTCCAGACTGGTTTGTCAGGTCCCATAAATTTAAAAGAAATTTTCAAAAAAAAAAAAGGGGGAAATAAAATAATGCCCTGCTGAACTTTTCTGTTTTGCTGTTCTTGTAACATATATGAAACAGATCTGACAGGAGAGTTTCCTTCAGCTCATATCTCAGCAGTAAGTAGGGGTATGAGCTTTTTTCTTTCTTTTTTTTCAATCTTTACTAAAAATAACTCCTTTAAGACTGTGGAAGGAGATTTCCAGCCGTGTAAGTTCAGATGTGCCTGCGTTCATTCAGAAGGTTGATCTGGATTTAATATGCACAGCCCTGTCAATACCGTGTTAAGCCCTCTGGCACCAGAGGGTCCAGGCAGTCTCTCTGTATTGTATCCCAACCCCAAGCATCAAGAGGGACGTAATCCATCACATCAGCTCTTGAACCAAAACTGCTGCAATTATATGCTCTCAAAATGAGCCCATTAACCTATCAAAAAGCATTTGAGAAGGGGTGTAATGTTGTCAGTTATTGTTCATGGGGGAGGAATGAAGATAATTCTTATCTTGCAAATAGATTCATGCAAAACCAATCGCCGTTTGTGTTGCTCTAATTGATTTAGCCCATTTTCTATTCTATGAAAATTCCAGGGTAGGGTGTTCACACACACACACACATACACAAAGGGTAATGGCATTTCCCAAGAGTTGATTAGAGGGAGAGCCTGTGCCTGGCCCACCACAGGAGCACAGAATCGAGTCAGCCTCAAAGAGCAGAGCACATTCCCAAGGAGGACAAGAAACACCAAAAGAGATGGAAGAAGTGGCAAAGGCAGTGACAAAGGCTGTCCGTTATAAACAGCAACGGCTATGGTAATATTAGTATTCACATCTCACTTAGGTGCTTCCACGCATCAACAGCTGGTTATAGGTACCTTGAGCTAAACAGCAAATTCGGTTTCCACTAAGCGAGGCTGGAGACTCCAACAGCCTCCAATAACCTAGTCATCCTCTTCACAAAAGGATGACTCCCTGGCATTTAAAGCAGCTCTTGTTTGGGCAATAATTGCTACGAGTAAGACTAGTGGATTGCTAAGTTTCACTGAAACAAAGGGCTCCAGATCAGATAAAGCTGGTTACAAAAAGTTCAGAAACTTTCCTGCGCTGTTTATAAAGTGGGAAGTACGTCCTGTGAGCCCCTGGTTTGGTGGAGATTTGGAAGAAGAGATAACTGCAATGGTGACAGTCTTTATGTTCCCTGAGCACTCAAGACAGGGAGCGTCCATATAACTTAAATCCCCAACGTGATGAGATAGGGAGCCTTACGAGAAAAGCCGTCCTTAATCAGGGACAACAGTCCTCCTAAATTAGCCACCCAAATGAAGTCCCTGCAGTTAAGCAATGTGCATACTTGTCATCTGCGCCTTCCCAGGTAAGCCAGGTCTCTCTCGTGTTTTGCCTGGGTCTGGGATGATCAGAGCACTGATGGGCCTGGGCCACCCTTGCCCAGGAGGCTGAGGAGAAGAGCTGTCCTGCACAAAGTCAAGGGATGGCACAGCCATTTCCATGTTCCCTAGACAGCAGAGAGACCCTAGGAAACCTCTGCCTCTTGCCAACACCATCCTCAGCTGCACCCAGGCCCCCATCAGCTCTGTGTCCCCCAGAAAAGCTGAGTTCCACTGGGTCATTTTGGACAACCCAGAGGAGCACCTTGGAAATACAGATGACACATTCAAGTCTCTCTGGCAGTCTCTCCATTGGCACACCATACTGTGTAACCGCTTCCCAGGTGACAACCCAGCCTCTGCCATGACCTGAAGAGAATGCCTACCTGAAGAGAGCCTACAATCTCAAAAATAAAGTCCCGTCCCTTCTTGTGACTCCCCCCAAACCAAATCTCCTGGTGACACATTTTTTTTTCATTGCTGAAAATGCTCCTCACTGGATTCATTCTGTTCTGATGACTTACACGCTTCAGAGAGGATGCTGCTCCAAAAATAATAGGACACATTCCTCCTCTAATATTTGCAGTCTTGCAAGCCATTCCCTCAGTTTAAACAGTGGAGCAGTGAAAATGTGTTTATCTTGTACTTTCCCCCAAAGCAGCTTGGACTGACCACTGCTGGAGGCTTCCTGGGCTGCTGGAGGGCAGAATAGACCTACCGGGGCAAGACTTCTTTCCATCCCTCTATCACTACATCCTTCCATGCTGCAGCCATGGAGGACTGCATTTTGCTCTTTTTTTTTTTTTTTAATTCTAGCAAAAAAAAATTTAATAATTTCCTTCCCTAAGATACTTCCATTTGCTGTGGAAAAGGGCTAGAAATACACACATTTGGAAAACGAAAGCTGGGAATCTCTTTAAATTCATAGTTCCCTCAGATGAGTGGGGCCTGTGGCTGCAGACTGCACGGAGCCTAAAGGCCAGCTCTGTACAAAAGGGCAGAGGCAGTTCCTGTACGCGCTCCATAACAGCGTGACACATCGCAGGGCTTTTGGACAAAGGGACATATTTTTTATGTGAAATTGTTCCTTAGCTGTATATTTCTTTGTCCTCTGCCCATGGGAATAATGATATCAGGCCAAGAATGAAAGACTCCTTTAAATTTCTCCACGCAAATAGGTTTGCTGTTAGTATTTCTTCCTGACTAGAGAGGCTGACAGGTTAAGGCAATACTAAAACCTTCATGGTAATGAAGAAGGGTACCTGAAATCCAAATGTTTTTAAACACACACAAATACACACTGTATTGAGAGCCACCTTTTCCAAAACGGGGGGGAGGGGGAGGGCATTTGCAGGTAAAATATACTTCAGTAATTCCTCCCTGTCCTATAAACTGAATTGATAAGATTTAAGCTAACATTTCATCTTGACATTACTAATACATGTGTGCAAGCATTCAGTTTACACTTTCAATGCGGTCTGTCAGATTAGATCTGTATACCTGCTACCAAATAACAAGGGAACTATTGATTTTTCGTTATTTTCAAGTATTTGTTTTCTTCAGTTGAGCACATTCTATTTATTTTGGCACAGGTGATAGAGAAACCAAGGCAAGAGACTTAACCTCTTTTCAGAAAGATTTAAGACCTGACAGGCATCAGAGCTTTGTCAAACTGTTCGTTCCCATGGTGGTCTGTAACAGAGTATTGTCCTGCTTATTATTTTATTCACTGTTCAGTCCCTTAATTTTTTACCTAAATCTGCAGAGCAGAGTACACGCAGAGGTTGAGGTTGTGCGCAGGGTATGCAGAGACAGTTTTCTTCCACAAAGACTTGCAAAGTACGCAAAATGTGTGTATTTTGTAACCCTGCAGCTCAGTTTTGGGGCACAGTTAGGTACCCACTGGGCATCCTCCATCCCAAATGTCATCCTGCTTTAGACTGCAAATGCACCTACAGTAAAGTGCAGAAGCAACTTATAAAATTGTTTATACTCAGTAGGAGTTTACCTATGCCGGTTGCCAGGTGGATTTTAAAAAAAAAAAAAAAAAGATCCCAAACCTGTTAACCTGTTTGTTGTTTTCTGATAAAAATCGCAATTTGACAATTAAATATTCTCCCAGCAGCAAGTACCGGCAGGCGATGCGGTTGTTTTCCAGCCGGACGGGAGCAGGCAGGCTCTGTCCGTGCCAGGCTGTTTGGGGTTTGCAGTGCCCAGGGACCGTGGGGACCACCCGAAGCACTAGGGTGGCCTGGTGCCCTGTGTCCTGCTGCACCTAACAATTTAATAGCGATATTGCCTATGGATATGCCTTTAGACACTACTGGTGACCACGTGAGTATTGTGTATTGTATAGACAGAATTAAGTGTAAACTGTGAAGACTATACACACACATACATATATATTTGCAGTCTTAAATGTGCTGGCCGTTTCCTCCCTCCTCGGTGCGTACGTGCAGTGATGTGCTCCTATACTGGCACCTAGTGGGGAGTGCACGGGAGATGGGCAAATGAAGAGGGCAGGCTGCTCGGGGACACACACACGCCCACCCCAAGAAATACCTCGGCCACTTTTATTTAGGTTGTTTTTTTCCCCCCCGATTCTTTGAAAGCCCTTCCAATTTAGTGCAGTTCGAGCAGGCTTCGTGCTTGCTGCTGCTCTCGCAGCCGGCCCCCTCTGTCAGGCAGGAGCTCTCACCATGGCTCACCTCCTTCTTGCTGGAAAGCCTTGGCCGCCCCAAGCCCTCTGCTCCTTGCCCGTGCATCCATCCTCTGGGTCTCACACTCTGTACGAGCTGGCATCCCTACCTGTCATCCCCTCCTCCCGCATTTTCCTGTTGGAACCCCCTGCAGCAACCCATCCGCGTTTCCTCCTCCGGGTCCCCCTGCCTTGACCCGGGCCTGACAGGTCTCTCAGGAAAGCAGGCGACCACTGGTGTTGCTTCCTGCCTTGTAGCTCGTGCTCCCGCTTTGGCCTCGGAGGAAAGGGCTGCCTCTTACCCGGCGAAGGACTTCCTCCACCAATTCCCATTGCCCGCAGGAATCTCATGTCCCACAATTGTCCCATTTTAGCTGAAACAGCAAAAGGCTCAACCTACCACTTCTCCCAAGGTCCACTCTGTGTCATTACAGCATTTGAAAGGAAATGCTGAAAAGACGTGACATTCTTGCCAAAAATCATTTATCTTCTTCTTACCATCTATACAAAAAAAGGACAACTCTCCCGAGGAGCCTCCAAAGTTGGTTTCAAATTCTGCAATCCAAGTTAGACCTCCTGGGCAGCCCAGTGACACCAGTATAATCTTACTGATTACAGTTAGATAAATTACTGCTCCAGTTCTTCTCTCTTCTTGTAGTGCCACAGAGCCCTGGCTTATATCACAGCAGTTAAGGCTACTGCAAGGCAGTATTTTCAGTACCAACCTGGGCAAGCTCAGCTGCTTCCAGCACGGAACTGGACAATGGGTGGTTGAGGGGAATTGTCAGTCCTACAGGAGAACTTCCATTACCAGACAGCCTGATGATGTGCCTCCTGTGCATGGCGTTGCATACTGCAATTTTGCTTCTAAATTTGACGAGGGATAGCAGAAACACCTGCCAGACCCCTAGCGTTATTTCTTGCCCCACCTAAACTTCCTCAACTTCTCTCACTCAAACCACGTTTAGCGAGAGGGTGCGGTCTTTCCTTTGGTTGACCCATTCGTTTTCTATCATGGATGAAGGCTTTGCTTCCATCTTGAAGGAAACTTATTGTTGGTGACGTTGTTAAATAGCTCTCCGTACTGTATGGCCTGTAACCGTGATTTACAACCTGTTTCTAGCTGTGCCATGATTCAGCCGACTTTTCTATTGAGCAGTTGATGTGAACGCTAAACCTATTCAAGGCTAGCAGCATTTCTGCGATTCATTCAACTTGAGGAAATACTGGAAATTTATTAGGATGTTTTTACAGTCCCGGAAATTGCTATGGGACTCTGTCACTAACAAAAGAACAGAAATGTCTCACAATTTTATTGCACTTTTTCATAGGCATTAGGTAATGTAGGCCTTTGTCATTTATGCAGTTTTTAAGACAAATTCTCTCCTTGGCTGAGACTCTGTGAGACTTCCAGGTCTTGCAATTTTATCACAAGCTTCCCTGATATTTGGCACTTTCCTTAAAGCTCCAGCTCTTGGAATCACTTGATTTGGCTACCTAAGGACCTCAGCTTTATAAAGATACCAAAAAATCACTTTGTCCCTTGTGATTGCGAAAAGCAGCAACAAAACATTAGCCATAAAGTTGCTCACAGGCCAGACGGCAAAGGAAAGATAGATCTTTTGTTTAAGTTTCAGGATGTTTTTACACCACTGACTTTGGCTTACAGTTTCGGAATCTCTGAGTGCTGTTGGGGACGGTTATCTGGAAGAAAGGGGAGGGGGACAAGAAGCCATTTACAGCTCTTTGTCCCTCTGTTTGCAATAGCCTCGAGCCACCTTAGCTGAAGTCAGGCCATGGTCAGCAAGTCTGGCCTAATTTTTTCCCTTCAGACTCAGTCCTCACCAGCCCATGGAGGGAGATGTCAGCTGTTACTCTGCCCTCACTGCAACACATAAGACAGGACTCCTCTCCCCAGATGGTTGCCAGAGAAGCTGTAGCCAAGTGACAAGTCTTGGGATTAAGGTAAAATTTTTTTTCATAGTTTGGAAAAGAAGAGACTGAATGATCTACGCAGATGGCTTCACCCAAGCCACAGAGAGTACTGTGTCCCCAGGGCGGTACCTGGAACTCACCACAGGGGCTTTCGCCCTTATCTCTGCTTCTGCCCCGACAGCACTGTACTGGGTGTTAGTCACACTGGCGCCAAAGACCCTCTGGCTTCTGACATCCAAGGACAGATGTAGGGAGCCATGAGCAGTGGCCATGCTGCAGGAGACAAGACACAGCAGGAGGGCTCATGCTTTGCCCTCACTGAAGCCCCAGGTCTACTCCACTAAATGTCCCAGTGAGGAGAATATCCTTGTATTTAGCTGGCAAAGGAGGAGGGGATCCCTTCACTGCCTTTCCCTTCCTACATCCACCAGGAGCTGGTCCACACCAGAGCATTCCTGCCAAGGCCACACACCAGGTAGGCAGGCTGTGCTGTCCCTGCACACGTATAGAACAGAAGAGGCTGCTTCAGTTGGAAGGGACCTACAACAGCCATCGAGTACAACTGCCCGACCAATTAAGGGCTGCCCAAGCTAAAACATGTTATTGAGGGCATTGCCTCTTAAACACTGCCAGGCTTATGGCGAGCGCAGCGTCCCACCCCACCTCACCACAACTTTCCTCTCCGTGCAGTGGGGTTCATTTAAGCGCTGCAGGCAGCTAGAGAGGAGAACGCGAAGCAGCCACAGCAAGGAATTGCATCATGTATAACACTGAGTCAACCAAGTGCCCAGGAGAAAGGTGCAAACCACCTGTCAGTTCTGGGAAGGGCATCCTTTCTGGTGACTGGTCTCTTTCCAAAATACTAATAGCAGTGTTACAAGTGCCAGTAGTGCTTTTGTTAAAGCAAAAAATTATTCTAGAGCACTGCATAGTAGGACGCAGCCTTGGCCCAAAGCACTTGCTGTAATTTAATGCAAGATATAACAAATTGGTGTTACACGCAAAGGGAGGGAGCAGCAGAGATAAGAGGATCACACTTTGGCTGGTTATGTCTTGAGCTTCGTGTCTGTGAATCCTTCAGGCTGGGATTTTCAAATGGCCTTCGGTAGTTGGACTTACAAAAGGATGGACTAAAAAGAAAAGGTATTACCCTGCTTTTCCCTTAGCATTTGTATAATATCCATAACTTTCTGAACCCTTTACTCACATCCGTGAGTGCTCACTCCAACTGTGAGTCATGTTATGTCCTGCAAAAAGAAGCCTGCTTGTTTTTAAGATGTGTGGTTTAGTTTCAAAATAGCATAAAATCTTCTGAGTTGCTGATAGAGAGAGACCACGGTCAAACAAAAAGACTGATGGATTGGAGCTCAAAGAAAAAACTGGCCTTTAGGGATACCAAACATATTTGTTCACACAGCGTTCAGTTATGAAGACTTTATTATGTACCAATTTAAGTTTATACTTACCAAATGTTCTTGAGTCAGCAACACAAGTGGGACTGCCTTGTTCCAGTAGATCTTTTTTCCGCCCTTATGATGGATTTTTTTAAATAAAGACTCATCAATAACCATGACAGGGTTCCCTCAGTGGACAGACATCCCAGCATGCCATAAAGTTGTCTCTCCCGAGAAGCATTTCCACAGGCTTGAGGGAAATCATAAACTACTTTGGAGGAATGGGATTCAAAAAGCTCTCCCAGCCAGCTGCATCGCTGCTTGTGAGCAGGTCCTGAAGCACAGCTAACGATGCAAGAACCCATCAAGGAAAGGCAGCAGCAGAGCACCTTGCCCAGTTGTGAACAGGTGAGAGAGGGAGGGAGGAAGGAATCAGAAGATAAAGGGGAAGAGCGGAGAAGTTAAAACTCCTCATGTTCTCCAAACACTGGCTTTGGGAGTACACCCTGTGTACATATATTGCTTACAATATAACAATACTTGTGTCCAAAGCTTAATGAGGCAGTCACCAAATAATATGAAGGCAATTTCAAAAAAAAAAAAAAAGAACCAACCTGCAGCCCTGAAGAGCCTTTGCTGGGGAGCTGCACCAGTTAAGGGCGGTTAACATCTCTTACCAATCAATACTGCCATGCTGCGTTAGTGATTACAGCCCACCATCAGCAGTGGCACGTACCAAAGTTTGGCCAAGGGCTTCACAAGGGGGTACAACACAAGAACTGATGTAGACTGGGGCAACCACAACTTTTAAGACTGACCAGTCTGCTTCTCTGATTTTGGAAGTAGAGAGGGTTTGGTTATATATACATATACATATATATGTATGTATGTATACATAGATACGTACAAATAGCCCAGAATTGTTTTGTGGCTGGGAAGAGGATTGCGCTCACGCCAATGAGCACTCAGCCAAGAGGAGTCCGGCAGAGACAAGTCTCAAAAGAAGAGAGGAGCTGTGCCTCTGTACAGACTAAAATTACGGTGGAAATGGGCAGCCCTGAACCGCGACGCCTGACTCGTCACGTACAACGGCCTTTTTAGATGGAGAACGATGCTTGTGGCAGTTCAGCTGCAGCTGCCTGTACGCTTTGCGCCTTGGGGCTCCCCACTGTTCCCTTTGGGTGAGTGTCCATGCTCCCCTCCCTCCACAGCTGATCGCTCCTCTCACATGAGCAGCATCAGCTCACTGATAAGGTAATCAAACCAAATGGCTTGTATTAGGAGGCAGCTTAGCCATCTTTTTTAAAGAAAGCCACTGAGTTAGGCACATTACTAGCATGCAAACAAACAGCCTGCTCTTCAAGACCTACTAAGCCCCACTTGTATGTCCTGTATATATCCAGCATATACGAATATACATGTATACATCCCATGTATATCCTGTTTAATTTCAGGGGAGCTGTAGGTTGCTCCTCACTTTTGCAAATCAGGTCCTTGAGTACCTAAGAATATATTTTGGAAACTAACTTCAGGCTTTTTTGGTTTTTTTTTTTGTTGTTGTTTTAATCTTGGCCATAAATTCTATCACTTATGAGTCAAAGCCCCATCTGCTCTAAATTTGCACTTGATTTCATGCACAAATAGGGTTCACACATGTAAGTCCTGTCATTTGTGTGCTCCCAGAGGCAGTGCATAAATTACCTATGCACAAAACAAGAGGTCGGTCAGCTTTACCTCCTGCGCTGCCGAGTAAGTGCACATCAAAGGGCATATTGTGTTCCTGGAATGAGAATGAGGAGTCCTGGCATGGGTGACCCCCTCTACTCAGAAATTCTGCTTTTCTTGGGCACAAAAAACCCCTAACAACTTTAAAAAAAAAAGTCTGCCAGAATTAATCAGCCAGTGGAAGGTTCAGAAGGAGTCAGGGTTTGGGTCAGCACTAACAACTAACACAGAAGATTTCACAAAGCTGTTTGAAACCTGGGTTTGATCTTAGAATAGGCAGCGGTGGGTCTTCCTTAGAAATTATGCCCAATTTAGAACACGGCTGTGAGGAATGGCATTAAATATGACATTAAAATACCTTTATATGAGCAGTGCAAATGGAGATAAGACACATTCAAAAGAAGTTAGATGGAGAATATCAAACTCTGTGGAAATCACAGGGTTAACTGGATCAGCCAACGTGATGTTAGATACAGAGTGCTCCTGCAAAAGTGCTAACTGCAAAAGTGTGTTCGGCAATGTGGTGTTTCGCATGACTCCTTTGGTCCCTCTTCTAGGTGAATTTTCGGTGGAAAGCAAGTACTTCAAAAAAGTGGGCGTCTCACTTTGACTGCTTTATACTCCAAGTCGTAATCTGTACAAAAAGCAGGATCTTAGTGAGAAGCGAGGGAGGAAAGACACTGGCTCTGAGTGGATCTTTCCCAGATAAATAAATTAAAAACATAGTAACACACAATGACTACCACAGCTTGTAAATTAAGGGAGTAACTGGTGCATAGTGAGGCACTGATGTATAGCCTGGAGGAGGAACAACTTCATCTGAACTACAAACAATTCATTTTAAAAAAAAATACTTTGAAGAAAAAAATTGTCTCCAGACCAGCTTGTGAATAAAGTATACCGAAAGGCAACCCTGATAGTCCATTAGCAGCACAAAAATGGAACTGTCCCCCAGGTTTGGCATAAAAATTAATTCCTTTTTCTTAAAGTTATAGCTACTTTGACATCTCAAGTTAACCGCTCTAGTGCTGCTTGGACAAGCATGGCTTGGGACGGCACACTGCTCTGCAGCAAAAAATGCAGTGCCCTGCATAGGTATCCAAAATTGCTGCAAAGGCAGCTCAGGTCGGTGCCTGCTCTCAGCCCTGCAGCACAGGCGGAGGCCCAGCAGCCCACACCACGCTTCTGCTGCCAGAACTGAGCATTCCTGGCCATCAGCTAGCATCTCCATGGGGTAGATCTCTAAACTGAGACATCTCAGCTTTGTCAGAGCCACCTGGTAGTCTCTGAGCAGTGATACCCTGTGAGGTGCACATGCGCCGGGAGGTCCTGTCATCTGGCCACTTGGACCATGGGAAGAGGGAAAGAATTTTCTTTCTCTCAGTTTTGTCTGTCTCTCTGTGTCTGATGCCAAAGCTGAAGCCATCACCATTAAGCCAACCTAGTAGGAACCCTCCAGCAACCCCATGGAAATGTAAGTCATGGCTTCAGTGAACAACGGCTCACACTTAGAAAGTGTGCAGGCAACAGAGCTACATCTCCACCAGAATAAAGGGTCCAACATCTCTTCCTCCAAACTGCCCACAGCACTTTGGGTTAAAGCAACAGTGAGATTCCCAGAGTGGTCACGGGAAGCTAGGCACAGCCCTGAAGGCCTCCAAGAAGACCTCAGTTTCTGGATGTCTTTTCTGGAAGTAATTTTTTATCTCCCTACTTCACAGATGTTCCTTTCTTCCAAAATCCTGGGGTTTTCTTTTCTTTTTTTTTTTCCCCTTCTTCACAAGGATAACAAGCAGTCCCATTTGCAGTTTCCTGTTACATTTTATATTTGTTACTTCTAAGAGATAGGGATAAACTGTACTTCAAGTCTTACTCAAGATCTGGACAAAGTTTCAACTGCTTTCAAAAAGCAAGTTTTGGCCTAAACCTACTTCACATTAAGAGTCAGACTGGTGATTATTTAACCTTAACTCTCTTGTTTCCTTTTGGATGGGCAAGAATTTGCGAGAGCTACTTTAACATCCAAGCGGGTACGGGCGTGGAAGCCCATAGAGACAAACAGATTTTACAGGAGCAAGCTCTAAGAGTGTGTGTCCAGGCAGGTTTGTGAGATGGCCAAGAGATGCACACATGTACATACAAGCGCAGGATGCAGCTAGGTAGTAGAGCCACAACCTCTCAGTCTCACACTCCGAAATAAAAATCAGAGTGTAATAGGCATAACTTGGCCAGACATCTTCTGGGGCTCAATGAAGTTCTTTTGACAAAGAATGCTTCAGTAAAGACATGCCTTAAGACTTTTCTTTTCTCTGCATCTTCAGTTGAAATACTGACAGCAATTTTTTTTTTTAATCACTTCTCTGACTTTATAATATACTGTTAACTTGCACTGTCTCTGTGCTGGGAGCTCCATGTACAAAACTGATTGACTCCTCAATCATTAAGAAAACATGCAGTACCAGCATTAGCTTGTAACTTTTCAAATCTTGGCACAGCTTGCATTCAACCTCTCAGCTTCCACTCAACTTTCTTGTCTTGTTTTTAAGTTTGTTTCTTTTAAGCACAACTAAAGGAATCCACGCTCCCTCCTCCCCTCCTCAAAACCAGACTTTTGCATCAATCAGTCTCACTGGCACCTTCACCACCAGGCTTCATACATTTCTGTGCTGTGATTGCAGACAAGTTTTTTAAAACAAAAACTTAAAAAAATCTAAATTTAACAGCATCTGAAGGTTAAATACTGTGCAAAGCGAGAGAAGACAGTGACAGGAAAGCACTCAATCACTGTATAGTTTCTCATCCCAATGAAAGCATCCTTTGAGAGTCTGCCTAGGTGTTGTCTAGCTTATATGATACAGTGCAGTGCCCATCAGCACTTCTGTTTGGAAGCTCGCTTCTTAGAAATCACCAACAGGCTCATTACTCATAAATCAGAAGGCGACTTTCAACCAGGCCTGGGAATCTGGAGACGCTGCATGAAGAGGGAGTTCTGTCTGCTCTGCGGGTTTCAGACCGAGGAGGGGGGTTGGCTTGGCTTCCTATCCTTGTGCATTCAATCAAGTGAATTGCACAACCATGCTGCTTTACTCTATTTAATGTAATGTTTCCTGAAATGTCATTTGCGAGTAGTACAACTTATGGTTGTTGAGGGGGTCCACCATCTAATAATGTAAAACAAGATATCTAAGGGAGAATGGAAGACAGGGAGGTGTTCTTTCCATTGGACACATTCAAAAGTGCCTATGTATTCAAAATGTATGTTTTGTCCCCACAACACCAGGTGTCAGGTAGCTCCTTGCATCCAGATGGGTCCCCACTGATTTTAGGAGTGTATTCCATGTAAAATATTTTGCAAAACTTGACCTTAGAATTTGCAGCTAGGTGTTATTCTTTATTAATATTTAAATAAGTCTCACCTAAACTGAGACACACCCAAGATAAGAAAACCTGGAGAGAGATGTCTTGTCCTCAGAGGCTCTGGAGATGCCTCATCCTGTCTCCTTTGGCAGGACACAGATTGAACAAAATAGATTGCTGGGGGTCCATCTTTCGATATGATCAGGAATTTCTGCAGATGGAGAAAACATCATTAGTAAATCCCCTCACAGGATCAGGACTTAAGACTCTAAAGTTGTCTTTCCAAAGAAAGATATCTTGGAAATATATGTGTAGAGACAAAAGATAGGGTCTTGAAGCTGATCAGTCCCCAAGTCAATTTAATGTGTGGCCTCTATATTTCAGTCATACAAGAGGTCCCAAAAACCTGCTGAGGCCAGTGGGTGCACTTTAGAGCAAGGCATTCACCCGAGGACCCAAAGGTAAGAACCTTTCTTGTCCTTCCCTTATCTGCTGTGGAAGACAGGGTCAATTTAATGCTAGTGTAAACAGACGTATGTAGTTGAGGAGCATCAGTCATTTAAAACATCATATAACTGACTCCCACCTGGGAGGATTTTTATATGAAATGCACTAGTGATGTCTCCAACATCTCTTACTATGGAAATGCTGAATAATCAGAAAGTAGTAAATTGGGTAATAGCATATTCCAGAGGGAAAAAAAAAAGGCAGTATTATTCATCCAAATCCATTAACTGTGTTAAGAAAGGAGAAGGTGATCCATTCCAACTCTTCTCTACTTCAGTACAAAGCAGCTGTTTTTTAATCATCAGGGATGCTTGTGTCATTGAAATAGAGACTGCTAGCTGGATTACCATAAAAACCTGCCAATTAATTAACTGAGCTTCATATAGCCAAAAATAATAGCACTTAAAAGCAGCTTGTCCTATCTCTATTGAGAACGGACATCTGTCTGCTCTGGTAACTATGAAGAACTAGAACCTCAAGGACAAAGAATGTGATATATTGACTGATATCTGTGCATTTTGGAAGGTTCACTGGCTGTTCTTTATATTCTTCACATGTCGAATTTCTCTGCCTTTTAGTCTGCACTTCTATAAGACCCTCACCAAGATTTTGATTCAATAAGCTGCATTATTAGGGCCACCTCCAGCTACAGTTACTGTCAGCAAACAGCAGTTGAGGCAAGAGTAACATAAAAAACACTATAATAAAATCATGGAAATTACTACTAGTCAGTCAAAATGGAAAATAATCAGATCCATGACATTTTTCTGGGTGTTCAAGTCATCTCCCAGAGATCCAAAATCATCTCTTAGCAAAGTGTGTATCAACAGCCTATTTCATGTTATCTTTAACACAGAAAGTATAGAAGAGGTACCTTCTGGCCAGCTCAGCTCTTTCTAATTATCACCCAGCCGTATAATTGTTCAGTAGATAGTGTGAATGTGCGTACTTCTTCCTACCTTTTGCCATCATCATAGTATCACCACCATAGCTTACAAAACCTGTAAGCATGAACAAGATAATCTGTGTATTGTACGCATGATTGATAACGCAAAACAGTATTCTCAGAAGAGGACAAAGGTGAAGCTGGGTATTTTACTGCTCAACAGCTGGACCTCTAGAGTCATTTTAAGTTTATGTGGCCAGTAATCTACCATGTTTCAAAGCCGCCTACTGTTCTTCCAGGAAAGCAGGGGTATTAGTAACTATTTATCTGTAAATTCCACGGAACTAGGACTACAGCTTCTTTTATATTTGTTTATTTAAAACTAAATGCTTTGACTCTGACTCAGTTTCTGAGAATTAATAATGATGTTACAGACAAAAGTCAAATATTATTTTAGTTGACAGCATTTCTAGAAGTCTAAAAAGAGGCTGTGCTGGTTTTGGTTGTGATAGAGTTAACTTTCTTCGTAGTAGCTAGCATGTGGATTTGTGCTGAAAACAGTGTTGATAATGCAGAGATGTTTTCGTTATTGCTGAGCGACGCTTACACATCCTTAAGGCCTTTCTGCTTCTCATACCACCCCACCAGCAAGTAGTCTGGGGGTGCACAAGAATTTGGGAGGAGACACAGCTGGGACAGCTGGCCCCAACTGACCTGAGGGATATTCCATACCATATGGTGTCATGCTCAGTATATAAAGCTGGGGGAAAAGAAGGCAGGGGAGATGTTCAGAGTTACGGCGCTTGTCTTCCCACATAACTGTTACACGTGATGGAGCCCTGCTTTCCTGGAGATGGCTGAACTTCTGCCTGCTCATGGGAAGTAGTGAATGAATTCCTCGTTTTGCTTTGTTTGTGTGCGCAGCTTTTGTTTTACCTATTAAACTGCCTTTATCTCAACCCATGAGTTTTCTCGCATTTAGTCTTCCGATTCTCTCCCCCATCCCACCGGGGGAGAGTGAGCGAGCGGCTGCATGATGCTTAGTTGACAGCTGGGGTTAAACCACGACAGAGGCAAAGATTTGTTTTGTTCCTTGGGTACCTTCTCTGTGTATCAGTCTCTCTTGGTAGGCCTTTATTTACTGTCTCATGTGACTTGTTTGGTACTGAAACTGCCTCTGAATCCATACCCAGGGGATTCATGTGTACAAGAGACATTCGAAAAATGAAGTCAAAGATTTTTGCCCCATTACTGTTGCTGAGAGTTCTCAGAGACATTACCTGGATCAAAAAGAGGTCTGCACTGGATTTTTTAATGTTTTAGTGGCAAAAGGTTAAACCGTTTGGATGCCTGATGAAGGGAGTGATTGCTGTCCAGGTTGGCTGGTTTGTCTGAACAAGACCTGTCTTCAATGTGTTAATGAAAGACAATGTCAGAGTAAAACGGAGTAAATTTTGCTTAGTCAGTGCTTTCCTGACCAGGATGTGCTTTATAGCAAACTAGAGTGTACGCTGCCTTCAGCTTGCTTTAAAAGCATAGTCCTGGTCAAGTCTGGGCTGGAGATTTCTTGAATCATAGTGTGTTGTTTGGAGCTAAGTGATGTTTTGCTTCAATTTCAGCCATTTGATTAATAGAGTGTGTTTATACCCCTTTCCTCTTGTTTGTTGGATGAAAACAGATCTGCCGAACAATATGGGAAAATGGTTTCATCAGGGACTGAGTAATACTATAGAAACTAAAATGTGTGTATGAGACAGACCGTGTGAGTGAGAGAAAACGCTCTCTTCTATTTCCTGTCAAGCTGATGGTGAGATTGGAGGAGACCCAGTTCCTCCAGGGAGTTTATTTAAACTGTGGTTCAAAAGTTACTCTGAAAAGACAGAGGGACCTCTGACGGCACTCAGCTGCTTTATTGACTGCTACAACAAATTTGCTTGTGGTTTGAACCCCCAGACCAAAGGGTAGCTTGAATGGAGAAGCTGAGCTTGAGGTGATGCTAGAACTTGGGGAAGGATTTGGGATGAAGGGAGCTGCAGTTGACACGAAGTTCTGTGCTGCCCTGGGGTTAAGCTTGCAGTGTCAGAAAGCATTTTGCAGTATGGACACAGTGGAACTGAGTCTCTCAGTCTGGGGAGAGGTTTGCAGGTATTGTCCTTCACGTTGGACTTCACACAGAACTTGAGGAGGGACAGAAGTACAGTTCTACCCCTAGCAGGTGCAAGAGGAAGCTTAGCTGCAAGTTTCTGGATTGTCCTTCTGCTGCAAGTGATGAAGGTTTTTTTATTGGATCTCCAGCACCGTGAGGACAAAAGGCTACATCTTTACTAGCCAGTAAAGCAGGCCCACAGCTGTTGTCTGGCCCAGGCTTTCAGTCAAAGTGTCTTTTCTCCTTACACTCACACCCCATTCAGGGAAAGTGTGGCCTTTCCCACGTGTCCTCCAATGGGAATGGTCTTGGCCCACATCCCTGAATGAGGCCTCCATGTTGTCTGCACAACCATCATGGCCAAAACCGCACAGGGACTATGGTACCAGCTGAACACTGCAGGCAGGGATGTGCCAGTGCCGCACTTCTGCCTGGGCTCTGTTAAGTTTACTAAAACATAGGTGTAACCTAACAGACACCGCTCAGGGTGACTGATGTACTAGATGCATGAGAAAAGTGGCCCAAAATAAGCAGTTTAGCCTCATTTCCAAGAGAAGTTCACATGCTCTGTACATAGCCTGTAAACCTTCCATGTAAATCTTGAATAAGTTGACCAGCAAGGTTAGAGATGACTAATACCTTCAGTTCCCAGAAGTTTCATGGCAAGGAGAGCAAGCAGGGGCAATGCAAACAGCCAAATTAGACACTGTGGTCTCTGCCTTGTTAGAAGCCAAAGGATCTGCTCAGTAAAAACACTTTACACCTGTGCTACCGTTTCAGCTCAAACCCAGGCCTTCAACCAACCAGTGCAATCATCCCAGGATGAAACTGAAGACAAACTATGCTTGCTTAATCCAAGTTCTTGTGCAAATACGTTATTTGTCTCTGATGTGCACTTCTACTCAACCTTCAGTTCACAGCAAGACAACACAAAACCTCTCTGCTGTTGTGGGAGTGGAGACCTCTGAGGTGGTGAGCATCTGAAGGACTGTGATATAGAAGAGCTTGAGGTGCTTTTTTTTCCAGCTACAGGTTTCCCAATGAATTATTACGGTAACAGCCTCACAGATGGGCAGGATTAAGTTTACAGACAGGGGACATGGAAAAGTGTCCCAAAGTGGTATTTGCAGTGGTATTTGCAGATCAATTTCTATTGTGAAATGGATTTTTTCTGAAAACAGTTCGGAGTAAAGAAACCAAGCACAGGAAGGACTATACTGTAGCCATTTCTTTCCTTTGGACTTTAGAAGCTTGTGACTCTGCATGAAGGGCAGCAACAAACTGGATGTTCCCTGCTTTTGGTTTTAGATGGGGTTGTACTAGCTATTGCAGATGGTTGTTAAAGCTTAGGATAGTATTAAGTACGCAATGTATTTAAAGTTGCCATTAAAAATTTCAAGGTACCTACTGCAACTTCTTTTCATGGTGCTTAGGGATGTCCTGTCCTCACAGCCTGAGCACCCCAGTGATTTTGCCCCTGGTCCTTAAAAGCACTTTGGAGTTAGCAGTGAGATGAGGAAAATCCATGCATCAGGGATGCTGAGATGAGTAACAGACAATTGCATTTTGTGCGACATGGATGGGAGAGAGATCCTTTCTGAGTATGGAGTTACGAATGGGTTGGGAGAGAAAACCTTGAAGGTCATGGTCCTGCAGTGTTATGTTTTGGGGGGCCCAATTTAGGAGGTGGGAAAGGACCGAAGGACAATGGGCAAGTCCAGCAGGTTACCCAGGATCGTCTGACACAGGAGGTCAGGCTGAGGAGGAGGCAGACACCCAGCTGAAGAAAGGTTTTAACATGCCCAAATTCAGTGTTTTTTGAAAGCACCAAGGGAAAGAAAGTTTCTAAGGAAAATACTTGAGCTGTGGTACCTGAGGGGGATTTGCGTAAGTCTGAATAAGTTTGTATAAAGCTGAATTCCCCTGTTTGTCCTGAGCAAACGCTGACAGCGGGTGGAAAACTGTGCTAGCAAGGGCTAGCGGGAATCCAGGAAACAGCTCCGTGTCCTTGAGATGGCACTTGGGGATCTCAGAGCAGTGGAAAGTTTATTTTTGTTCACCAGGCCAGACTATTTTTGGGTAGCAAGGTTTGTATACTATACACGTGTGTTATTGGCGTGCAAGGCAGTACAACCTGTATTGCCAATTTCTGTTCTTCTGGTGGGATGGACAAAGAACGGGGGAAAGAGGTTCTTACACGTATAGGTATTTATTAGCATTTGACAACTATTTCATTGAGTTGTGGCAACCAGCAAAGTCAGCTGATGAAACACTAATGAAAACAGAGTTGAATAATTTGAAGCTATTTCTTCCCGTGTGACGCCAGGGCATTGCGGGACATTTTGTGGCATCATTTTTGAAAGAAAGCCACAGCATTAATTATCTAGAAAAATATTTGGCATCTGCTCAGCAGGGACATATGGGAAACTCAATATAATAAGCTGAGAGTGGGTAACATAGTCTCCCTGCTCCAGGCACAGTTTAAGTCCAATAAGTAAAGGAGAGCAACTTGTGTTTAGCACTACTGGGAACTGAGGTTATTCCTTGATGAGCAGCAGTACAGTGACATTTCTGGATTCACCCAGGATGAGTAAAGGGATTTCAAACCCTTCACTAATTCCTCTCTTGTTGTCTTCATCCTTTCTGTGGCGTTTTTATAATCTTTCAGTGATCCCTTACATACAGGCTCATTCGGATCATTATTTCACCAAGTATTTTTAATCAGGGAGAGAGGAGGGTGGGATAAGAGGAACTAGAAGCATGTTGTCCTTCCGAGCACAGACTGCAAAACATTAGCCTCCATTTTCACCAACTGACAAGAGGAAATACCAGGGAAAAGCAGCTAAAGGTCACAGAATGGCACATTTTTCGTGTAGTTTACCAGAAGTATGTGAAAACAGCTGGAGAGAGAATGGATAAATTATGTTTTAACTTTGGATTGAGCTCAGAATTTTGAACAAAAAAATCTACCTACCCTATTTATAGCTAGCTCTGTCACAATATTGTATGCTATTGCAAATTTATTAGCTGGCAATGGTTTTTAATATATCAGTGTGCAAGGCATCCTTGTAATAAAGAAGTTATAATGAGACACAAAAATGAGACTCAGTTTTTTCTCTTGAGTTCCTTGTCCTTTTTTCCTTGGGACTCTTTATCTCCTGTCCTATTAGGAAATGTCTACATTTATACACCCATATGCTGAGAGAACGAAATACCAACGTGCCAATGGAAAGTTTTTGTTCACATGGACAATGTTACAGTGCTGGCAGCCTCTGCAGAAGATAGGGCCATATTTTTTGACATACAATTGCTCAGCCACCACCAGAACATGAAACAATAAAGAATTTTCACATATTATGTACGGCAAAGCAGCTTTTAGCCAGACACGGACTTAATCACATGAAAATTTAGCTTAGAAGCAGTTTTGCATTCATTCACGTGCCAGTAATACTTGAGAGAAAATGAAAAGTTACTAAGAAGCATTTTAATAGTAAAAGCAATGCATTTGGAATAAAAAGAACTTGGAAATTTACACCCATGCAAATCTGGGTATTCCCTTTTGTGACTATGAATTTCCATTAATATTAAAAGATTTAATAAACATAAACATATGCAGAAAGAAATCACCTTGCTCTTCAATGCAAATATTTGAAGAATGCAAGGCCATGAACAGGCTCATCAGTGAGTTTAACTCCCTTAATTTGAGCTATTTTGCGAAGCCTTACAGCTGCTATTATGAGAATGGGCTCAAAAAAGTGCTCATATTTGAATCCAAAGTCAAATTTCGTTTCATTTTCACATCTATGTATTGCAGTTGCACTTCATTTCTAATAATACGGCCTTCTTTTTTCTCCACTTCTGAATACTATGAAAAATGAGTGTTAAATTTGAACATGCTGCTAGCAAACAAGGGGTACAGACTGTCAGCTAAAATTCATGGTTCAAAAGCCATGCTTTCTTTTGTAGTTTTTGTATCCCTTCTACCAACCTAACTTACATACTTAATTGACATTGACTGTATGTAGAGTTTCACTATCGAATATAGACTATTCATTGTTGGCAAACTACTTATTGAGCAGGCAGCTTCATGAAGAAGTTCAACAAATAATTTCAAATGATGGAAAAAAATTACTCCACCTTTTCACGTAAATCTCTTAGTAGGGAGATATCAATCTTAACAAATGAGTTTTCTCAAATTATTTGCTCAGATACATAGGGGAGATTTCAGATTATTAAAACTGAGTACTATGCTTCCCACTTCAGGTTTCTTATTGCCTTTTTCTGCTTTGATTATCAAGATGACAGAGCTCTCAACCACAAAATATAGAGTGGCTGATGGAGCCCAACAGGACACAGTTGTCTTGTACAAGATGTAAAAGACACCAAGCTTCTCACAGCAGGATCTTGACTTCAGTTCCCAGTCGCTTCAGGAAAAAGGAACTGACTCCAATTCATCAAAGAAATATCAGTATGTTTATTTTATTTCATTTTTTACAGGCTGGCAATTCAACAGAATTTCTCCTGTATATAGAATTGGATCCATTTAACTAGAAATTTATTGCATGCATCAAAGAAAGGCAAGTAACTGAAAGTGCATTAAATTTCAAAGTCATGATTACATGCACTAAGCTCAGATCTTCACCAGCGCAGCTCCACTGATGACAATAGTTGCTTCAGTTTTACAGCCGCCTGGGATCAGAACCAGACCTGGGCTGGTTTAATGCTGCAGCGTGTCATACTGTCCTTAAGTGAGTAACCCTGGGCAAGAGGCGAGTTAGACAGCTAAGGGGGGCCAGGTCAGCTCCTTGGGAAGGTGGGGACGATGAGTGTCTTCAAACGCAATGGTGAAAGGGTTAATGTTTCCCTGCCCGTGTACCATCAACAATTTTATTAAGTTGTTTTCATTCCTTTTTTTTTGGTTTTCATTCCCTTCTAATGCTGTTGTTCATTTTCAGATTCCATTTTTAATATTTTTAATTCAGTTTTAATAACCTCCACAGGAATTTAAAAACAATCTACTCTTTAAAACTTAATTGTAGTGTTTGTTATTCCATAAAAATACATTTTACATTTTCAGATCCAATTTTGTGAAGTAATTGAATAATAAATGAATAATGAGAACAAGACCCTTATTAACTTTTTAGTCATTAAACTGACTTAACATTTTAGAAAGAACAATAACTTTTCCAATAACATTCCAGAATAGTGATTATAATTATAATGCATGAAAACAAATGTATAAAATGATGCTGTCTTTCTTGGATGGTAGGATGGAAATTTGTAATTATTTACATTTTCTCCGAGCAGCATAAATTGCCAGTGTTTTTCTCCAAGAAGGGACTGTGCCCCCTCCCACTGTAAAGAACACAAACAATCATCTAAGCATTAATAAGGACAATCACTCAGCAGTGCTGCCAGTTGCTCCCCCCCACACTGAACCTCCTTCTCCTGACCAAGCAGATCAGGCATCAGTCAGTACTCTGGGTGCCTACTCTGGGTTCAGCCCGGGACACAGCTGGTAAATCCAAATCTCCCACCCATTTCCATGTCTGGGAGAAGGCCCCATAAAAGCTCAGGAGATGCCACCAGCTCATCTGTCAGCAGTGCATCAGCAGCATCCCCATACCAAGTGCAAAAGGCAGCCTTTCCCCAGTTTCCCTGGTGCCAGCCCAGGGCAAGAGGACGATGCTGGAAGTGCTGTTGGGAACCTGCCTTCTCCACCACTCTCCTTCCAATGAAGATCGCGCGTGCAGGTGCTTGGCCTCAGCTGGGGTGAGAGACGTGGCACGGTGCGGCTCCTGGTGCCCAGGGGAGTCCAGCCAGCTGATACTGTGGGACACCTGCGCTCTGTCCCAAACATAGATGTAAGCAGAATGATTCCACACCCTTATGACCTCCCACACCAATTAATACATCTTATCATGATGGGTCCGGTCCTGGCTGGGGCCAGGAGAGCCGCATCTGGTGCAGACCAGAGCAGCCCTGCTCGGGAGTGGCTGACGCCACTTCATGTTCCCACAGAATTATCCACAGGTGGGACCTGGGAACATACTGGTGTGTGATGAATTTTGGCCTTTAATATTGTCCAAAGCACCACTTTGGCACCTCACACCGCTTTACAACTTATTCAAGCCTGTCAGTCCATCATCCCGATCACCTCATGCTCTCTCCTTACATTCAAAAAACCCAGGTGAAACCTGGACGGTGAGAGGCTTCAGCAGCGCAGTGGAGCCCCCCAATTATTTGTAATGCTTTACAACAAAACATAAGTGGGCGCTCTGACGAAGTGTTGACTAAACTTTTCCTGTCGCCTAATCAGCTGGAAATCTATCAGCGCAAAATATCTTCTGGCTGAGTAAGAGCTATTTTTCAGCCCCCTCAAGCAGCCCTAGAGGACTGGGCTTCAGCCTGGTTTCTCATCCCAGTTCTCATCCCTCACGCTGCCAACACAGCTCAAGGAGGAGGCTTTAAATGTGTGCTAACCCCTAATCACGCCAGCAGTCACAGAGGCACTTTGACTATGACTTTGAAGTCACAGAGGACTTCATTTTAAACACTTCTCTCCCACAGTTCTAAAATAGCCACTGATACAATAAACCATGAATGACCACAGGGTTTCTCAAGCAGCACGGCGTACACTGGTTGTGTCTCAGGCAACACAAACTTTGGGGGAGAAGTTTGATTTCAACAGGAGAAAGAGCACAGGACTGACTGCATGGAGCAGGGCTTTGGTTTTTTAACATCAGGAAAATGCAATTTATCTTTTTTTTTTAAAGAAAAAAAAATCAGTTGCCCACAGGCTTTTCTATTCATGCTTAGGTGTAGTAGGTCGAAAACCAAGAGACAAAAAAGGACAGGTGACAACAATCTCGGCCCAGGACTATTGTGTTCGGCCCAGCTCTGCTGCCCCAGCCACAACACTTGGAGGAAGTGCCACACAAACAGAGGAAGCAGGATTCAGGCTGAGAAGGATTTAGTAACCGCATTACTACGCTCTCGGCGCTGATGCCTGCAAAAGATAAAACCTGGGAAAAGACCTCGGGTTCCTACTCTTTATTGTTGCTGCCTGGGATTTAACTTGTATGTCTGAACTATGTACATATTTCACTGATTTAGGTGGGGCGCCATGAACATATTTATACGGGCCGAGACAGTGACAGGGCTGCTGATGTTTACAGTAACAGGTTAGAGAGACTTTGCCAAAGCATTCTTCGTTTTTAAAATGATCGGTCCGACCCAGCCCCCTTCCCCCTCTCCATTGTTATTTTGTCTGCTGGATTTACGGAAGAAGGAAATGGTAAATTACAAGAAAAAAATAGCATTTATCTTGCCAGGACGTGTTGCTTTGAACTTGGATGATATTAACATATCAATCAGATTCAGTGATATGTTACACAAGGCTGTCCCTGGTTTATGGTTCACCGAAGCTGGGAGTTGAACGGCTGGCTTTGTCTGCGTGGTGAGCAGGGAGCTTAACTCCACGAGTTTAAATCCTTCGCGTGGACACAGAGCACCGACACTGAGCGCAGGGTGCCATTTATTTTATCTGAGTTACCTTGACCCAAAATAAAGTCCAGTTTACAATGTAGTTCGGACTGAAAGCTTGCCCAGATGAAGCTATTTCAATACAGTGACGAGGGCTGAAAATCCTTGAAGGAGGAAAGCATAGAACAGGGAATATAAAGACAAACTACAAACACTCTGTTTAGAGTAGTCTTGTAAGAGGAAATATTTTTGGATGACATTTCCAGTTCCCAATCAAAGCTTGGCCAATTAGATGGAAAATTAATTTAGAAAGGAAACATTAATTAGATTTTGATACAGATGCTAATTCCAAACTTCATGAGGCTTCAAAGATTTGCCTGCTCCACTCTGCTATTTCCTGATTATGGAGTATTCATTATTTTACAATAACTCTTCAGGCTGGGGACAGTTTAATTTAACTACATTGCTTCCTTTGGGGACAACTAGGAACTTGTTACTGAAGTGTTAAATGGCAGTACTGAACTGGATAGTGATTTGAACTGGACTGAACTGGATTTACCATACAAGAAGCCCACAATGCACCAACCTACTGGCTATAAGGAAACAAAAAAGAAGAGAGAGAGAGTAAATCGAGTAATTCCCACAGGTAGTAGCTTGGAAAGAAGTCTTACCCTTTTCCTTCTTGACTCTTTTAGGAAATAACACAGAAACCGAAATGAAAAAATGTATAAAAATAATATTTAATCTCACTTGCTTCTGCTTTCAAAATGACACTTTTCCTCCCACGTGTAAGCCAACAGTGAAAAACCAACTAGCTAAATAACTAATATAATAACCAAATAAATAATTTAATAAACAATAGCAATGCCCCAACAGTAAATTAATCCTCAGGGCTTTAAACAAATATAGACAATTTAACTCAAAAGTGTAATTTTTTTTTTCTCAAGGAATTGTAAACGGACAGCTATAGTGAAATCTTGATGTAATCACAACCATAGCATCTACTATAAATAAGTTGCACGTATTATTGTTTGGAAAATCAAATCAGTCCTTGGAAAAGTACTTTTACTTACTATTTTTAAACATAGTGAAACTCTACAGTTAATCATCAGACAGACCTCACAAACACATTTTTAATACTCAGACTTACTATCCACATTTTACGCAATTACATTTTATACTGGTGGGGTATTACAAACTAATAGAAAGGGAGCTACCGTTAAAAAACAAAGATGCTGTAAGTTCAAAGCCCAGGATCACAGCGCAGTAATAATTCTCTGGAAGTGAAGAGAGAGGAAAACCCCAAACATTCTGATTTAAGAAAACAAGTAGCTACAAAAAATGAAGTCCAGTTTCCTGTGGCTTTGTGTCTTGTGGTTGAACTACCCTGTGTCTAATAAGATGCAAACACTGATTTAAACTTTTCCTGTGGTTGAGGCATCTATCAGCTCCTTTTCTCTCCCATGCGGATTTTCCAATGTCCAGTAATAATGTTTTGCTCATACTGAAGTCTTTCCCTCAGCAGAAAAATAAGTCAGGCCCCTCAGCTCTGCTTGGCTACTAATTTTCACTACACACAGAATAAATTAATTTCAAGTTTCCTTCATCAAATAGACTGAAATTAGTCAGCAAATTAAAAAGTTCAGGCACACAGGCAGCATGAGGTTAATATGCATTTCTGGATGAAAGCAGGTTAAAAATGCAAGTATCTTGGGTGCACTTGCTTTTGTCTCAGACCAAGTTTTCCCTCCCTAAAGACCAAGTTTTCCCTCATATGCCAATTTGCATATGAGATGCGTGTAGATAAGGTGTGTGTTCTTTTTATAAGAAAAACTGTAGTAGTAGTGGAGGAAAGGAATCCAGCACAGGCAGGTCAATAGAGGACAGTAAAAGATGTGTGAAACTGCTACGTAGTGCAGGTAATTCTGGTAACGAGGTTAAGCAGACATTTTTTATAAGATATGCTGATGCGCTTTACTGGCAGCAGGAATACAATGCTCTGAGAGGAGCAGAGGCATAGTGGGTTGATGGCTTATGCACAATATGAAAAGCTTTTGTTTTCCCTAAATGAAGACTGAGGCCTATCTCTGAGCCAGGCATCATTACACCAAGTTTCTAGCCTCCTATCCACTGAATATCCTGGGATAACCAACATCAGCAAACATAAGGGCTCGAACAAATAAATCTTAATTCCACACTCTTCAGGGGCTCTCTCGTGCTTTATGGAAAACAAGGTTTCTAGAGCAATGCCAAAAAGGATAAAGGAGGACAGATCCTCTGCTTCTGCCTTTCCTTATGTCTATATTCTAGTAGACAGTCATCACTCCTGCATATCTGTCATGGAAAAAAATTTCTCCTTGCTCAGCCTTTGCCTGAAATGTAGTAACATCCACTATTGAGAAGAGCATGCAAAGAAGACAAACAAACAGCTGTATTTGCTCCTAAAAATGCTTTAATAAAACATCTCTACAGCAGGGGTAAAGGCTGTTCAGCCAAACCTTGCCAGCAGCTCCTCTGCTATTGCAGGGCAGCAGTGGCACTGCCCCTCCTGCTCTCCTCTGCCAGATCACCCCAAGGGTGAATATGAATTTACTGTTGAGTGTGAATGAGGCCTCAAAGACCTTCCAGACAAGACAAAGCAACATCAGGGTCTTATTTGCCTACTCAAGCAATAATTTAGTGGATACTTTAAAAATTAAAGTCATCTGATGAATATAAAGATGTACTTCATCTGGTGAGACAAACTTTTACAATGGGGAAGGATTAGCAAACCTGTAAGAATATCTCTTTGCCACAAGAGTTTCCACAATTAACTGAGTCTAACAGATTTTGGCTATGTTCCCCAGAAAAAGCACTAGACGTCATGCATATTGCAACTATGGTTTACCTCAGCCAGTAAAACCAATTATCCTTCACATACCTCTCTTAATTTTTTCCTAGGGAGACCATTTCTTCTTGAACTGTTGGCTCATGGTATCTGGCTGGGAGCTAGGGATATATTTGAAAGTCCTTAAGATGAATCCTTAAGTCAGAATTATCTTACACAGGGATGCAGAAGTAGCCCAGCAGAAACAAAAAGCTCCCGTTATCAGTTCAACTCCATGGACAACACTTTTCCATGCAGCTTTCTTTGAGAAGAAGGAATCAAATGAGTTACGGAAAGTCTGCCACGACAAGTTTGAAACACAGGGTCCCAAAGCCAAACTCTTTTCCTGAGTATGAGAAGCATTTGCATTTAGGCATGCAAATCCTCTCCCCAGGGAATCTCAGGTGGCACTTGGGTCTCCATTCAGGAATCTCTAAAGACACCCGTTAGGGCATTTGATCCTGTCTGAGGTAACCACGTCTTCTGGTATCTCCAATAGGGAACACCAAATAGGATCTTTTAAACCTACTTAAACCTCCTTGGCCCCACTGGCCCAGAAAGGTCATGAATAAAAATTAAACCTTTCACATAGTTCCCATTGAGGTTTTGAAACCAGTTGTTGGAAATGAGCACCTGAAGGGCTCTGGTCTTCATGTGCTCTCTGCAAAGAACCAGCAAGTACCAGTGACAACCTCCATAGGCTTTGATGGTTCTCATCTGACTGGAAGCCCCTATCTTTTCTCCCCTGCTTGATCCACCTGGACTACCCAGGCCATGAGAGGAATCAGTCAGCACAAATTTTCCATGTAATTTGCCTGAGATTTTAATTACCAGCCAAATCAAACAGCAGAGGGTTCAGGCAACACACTTGGGAATTCACCACCTGCCTGGCTCAAAAAGCATAAGCGAAACCACATTGTTTTATGCATCTCAAAAAGAGAAGGAAGATGAAAAACAGTAAGCACTTGATTGCTTTTGCTTCTAGCATATATTAAGTTTTCTTGTAGCTGGATTTTAACAGAACTACTATAGCAAACTGCAACCTTTCAGTGGCTCAAACTGTAGCTTTGTGTCCATCCTCTGCATTTTCCCAGGGATGAGACTGACAGAAACTTGATTTGTTCCGAGAATACAGCCCATCCTATACAGTTAAGGACCCTGTGGGAAAAAAATAACGTAAATGTCATGGACACAGAAGGAAGAGACAAATTAATGTAACACAGACAACTTATTTATGATATTTTGTTACTTTGTAGTGCTTGACTTGCAACCTAATAATGTAGTTTTTACATATAATTCCGTTAAAGAAAAAAAATGAGGGAAAGAGTGCTGGAAAACTTCATGAGTAGTCATCAGGTCCCAAAAACTTCGATCCACAGCACAGCCTACAATTGCCTTAAACTGCTTGAGCATTTGGTGACACAGTAGAAGACTATTGTCCATGCCCAGCCACAGGAGAGAGATGAGACAGACCTTTACTGAGTACATTTCAAAGCTATTTGTTAGACAGCAAATGAAAGATGAAAGTTGGGAAAGCACAGTTCAATCACAGAAGAAAAATGTATTTTCTTTTTGGAAAACTCTGCTGTTCTTGTTCTCCCTGGCTTCTCTCTCCATCCCCACATCTGTTCCCACTTACTCTGCCCCCATTTTCTCACTGGGAAGCATCAGACAATCTTTACTGCAGGCACAAGTATCCGTTCCAAGTGTTTTCGAGGGAACACATTCTTAGTCATGCTAGTGCTCTACTGGGTGTCCTTGCCTTACATGCAAGTCCGGCTCCACATGTGTCCCAGGCCTCGACACAGCAAAATACTTAAGCGGAGACCTCACTGTATAGAAGTTCTTAAACCCCCAAATCTCTCACATGCATTTAGTTTTGAGAACTCATTCCACTGAAGCTAGCAGAAATGCAATGTTTGACACAACCTTCTCCTAAACTGGGGCCTGAGACCATCATACGGCACTTACCTTTGACATCAACAGTCAAAAAATGTGTATTAACTATAGCAAAAATAGAACCTTTAAAAAAAAAATAAAAAACATAGTGACAAGAAAGACTGTTATTTTCCCCATCTTTTTTCAAGGTGAGCTAATTGGGAATTTTTTTCCTCATTTTGCTATACGCTCAAAATTCAGAGCAAGACATTAGTCAAGCTGGCTTGTGAGAATCCAGCTGGGTCTTTGTGTATCCTTTGAACCAGGGAGAACCAGTGAGCTCCTGGGGCACTCATGTTGCACAGAAAAATCTCTTCCTCACTCCTTCACTGACCTTAACCCCCCCGGGAAGACTCCTTGCCCTCAGCCCTCTAGGTGGCTCAGATGTCCTTTATAGCCAAAGCACACCACAACCACTCTGATGGAGGGGGAAAAAAACACCCCAAAACATGACAATGCCTGTATTTGCCTATTGCTTGTGGGTAAATGATTGTGATCCATGGGAGGAAGAGAGAACTGGCATGGATGGGGGAAAAACATCATAAGACCAACAGGTTGCGACGCAAAATAATGACTTAATATGCAATGCCTGTAAGCATTTGTTGTATTAATTGCAATTAACCTGTTTCAACTACTAGGAAGACTTTCATTCTGTTAGCAATGGCAAGTGTTCAGTGTGCAATGAAGCAGCTAAATGTAGAAAATCATCGCTCAGAAAACCATAGCTCTGCAAGAGAATAGCTCGTCTTTTTCAGGAGAAAAGGAGCTGACATAACAGGACAGGACATTTCCCACTCAGAAAACATGCATGCTCAGGCAAGCTGGAGGAGTGTGTTAAGCAAGCAGCTGTGGAGAGATGAGTAAGTCCCATCCACTCAGAGATAAAACTTTTTTATTTTTTTTTAACATAGGATAGCCTAATGTGGAAACTGCCAGTCCTTGTCCTCTCACTACTTCTTTGATGTTCATTTGCTTTAAAATTTTTCCCCTGTGATGAACAACAGAGATTGCCAGTAAGTATTTGCAAGCTCAGCAGCAAAGATGAAGGAACTGAGCATTTGTTGCTCAAAATGAATGCTTGAAAATGACTGTCTACAGTCATTCCCTTCTATTTGCTTCACTATTATGGGATAAAAGGAAGCAAACAAAGTACAATAGCAATAGCTATAATAATAACTCACTAATGTTTGCAAAACTTCTATTGGAGGTTTGTAAGTGTGCAAAGTATCACTCTGAAACGGATACTGAAGACGACATATTTATTTTCTCCCGGCCAACACCTTTTTCCTTATACTTTTTACTTGAAAGCAATTATTTTTCACAGTAAATTTTAACGCTGTCAAAATTACCATGAGAACAGCCAAAACTGCACCTAAACCAGTCCCCTGTCCGTGAGAGCAGGATGCTTCGAGAGGAGCGCAGGAACAATCAGAATATTACATGACGGTAATATTTCCTCCAGACACACTCCCCATCTCAAGCCAATGCAAATGCTGAGCATGATGAACATAGGCAGCATCACCTGCTCCCTTCAGAAATCAGCCATCCTGGGGGCCCTCCGTGAGTGAGATATTACTTGCCCAAAGTAGGAAGGTGAGTGGCGGCACTAGATGGCACTGGAAGCCCTGCGGTTTAGGCATTTTTATAGTTATTTTGTGCTTTAAGCGCCATCTGGTGGTGTTACCGACTTTTTCTTGAAAAGCCTGGTTACGTGACTGTCACTAGCAACCACATTTTTATCACGTTTTTCAGTAAGTATAGACAACTAGATACCAAAATACAACGCCATCAAGTTTTTCTAAACTAAATAGTATCTACCCTCCTTTCTCATTATACTTTTGTAAAGGAGTTCAATATGCAGTGTATTTACCAATTCAATGTACCAAAACGATTTAATTGGAGAAAGTTTGGCTCAGAGAAAGGCATGCATGTGCTGCCAAATGGAATCCTGCTGCTGGATGTAAGAGCATTTCTCTGTCATTTCCTCCATAGCTCTTCAAGCTTCTCCTTCTTCCTGCCTCCTCCTGAAAACTCAATCGAATAGGTAGGACAAACCAGAGAGACTGCCATGGGAGGCAAGAACACAAAGAAGACAAAGTGAACAAAATCAGGCATCCATATAGTCTTCCAATCTCCCTCTCCCCCTCCCTAAAAAGGACTGGTCCTTTGCAATATTCCCCAGAGTCAGGAAAATACATAATCATCCTTCAAGATGCTGCACAAGAACGCCAACCACTATTATTTGTGTATGTAAAATTCTGGATTCAGCTTTGCCATTTCCTGGACAGCATCCATTGCTGGATTGAAGGCAATGTGTAACAGGTATACACTGAGCTCCCCAAAAGCAGGCATCTGTTTCACATTTTGTAAGACTTTTGCACTAGCGTAAAGGCTGGGGGTGTTTCACGTCTGTCTTGCTCGCATTGAGGCTGACAGACAACATTCCCTTTCACTTCTTTAGGAGCATACGATAGATTTTGTCTTTCGCTTCTGACCTTGTAAACCGATGCTGAAACAAGAAATTGCCAAAGTGGTGTGACAAGGAGGAGCAGCTCTGGCCCTGGGAGCTGGTGGGTAACTGGTGCTGGCGTAGCAGACAGATAAACCACTCCGGATCCTGGCTACAGACTGGTCCACCTTGAAAAGCAGAAAGGCTAACTTGTTCTGCCTGGGATTACAGGCAGTGGCACACAAAAAGCCAAAACTCAGACTACCCTTGTGTAACTTGCCAACAAACCCATCACCTGGGGGCAAGGATGGAGGGGGGTGGCAGGTATACACCAGGACACAGGGTGGGCAGTTCTGCAAACTGCCAGACCAAGTAGGTTAGCCAGGGGAATTCAGAAAGGAGTGCGAAACAGTTGACCTACCTAAAAATGAATCCTCTCGCACATATAATGAAGATAGAATTTGCATTAGAAATCCATACAGCTGTTTGGAAAGGGGAACGTTGCCCTCAGGGACAAATCCACTCCCTAACACCCAGCCTTAGCGTCTCCCTCATGCCTGGCCAAGATCCTCCCCCTCATGAGGAAGAATCCTCCCCCCGAGGCGCCTAAGCAACAGTGGAGCAATCCTGAGGAGGCTGCTTTATTAAATTAAATGTCCTCGTGGGAGGATGCAATTCAGGGGTTTTTTCCTTTTTTTTTTTCTTTTTTTTTTTTTTCCAAATGAAGCTCCCTTCTCAGAGAATAGGAAGGACTGTTGCTTTTGTGTGGCAGAATTCATATTGAACTTCGTCTCTTTGTTCTTTTTTTAAAGTCCAGCATGCATAAAAAGTAACAGATTTCCAAAATCAGGTTGTCTCTTCCTTTCAGATCTGATTACTCACTCCAACTTTTTAGGATACTCATTAGGATAGTGTAACATGGATCCATGTTTTAAGCAGGACTCCCCAGTGAAAACAATGAGTGTCCTGCCTAAATTAATACCACAACATGTCCCTTAGAAAATAAATAAAAGATAAATCAAGCCAAGTCAGTTTCATTTAGGCCAAATGTGGGAGTTTTGCCTTGAAGTAAAAACACAGGAATTTGGTCTTGTTCTGTTCTAAAAGAAATAAATTTAAGAAATATATCCTAAATAATCAAGACAGGCAAATGTTTTTATATAAGTAAGCAGGACTATACCCCTGAAATACAGATGAGGATTCTTCGCAGCTTTAATATCATGTTTTCTATACAAAATCCTCAGCAGAAATTCTCAAATCCGATATTCTTCTTTACTTTTTACAGTCAGCATTTTTTTTACTTTAGTCAGTGTAAGCCCCTTAACAACAGACTCCTTTTGCCTGTACTGTTTTTTGTATGCTGATGATAGCACAACAAATATAAAACATCTTTGTAGAAGCCCCTTAGAAGGTCCGTATTTTTGTAGGCTAAGTGCTTTACTTGGTGGCTCTGCCAATTACTTTAATATTGTTTCTTGGGGGCCTACAAGAAAGCTGGAGAAGGACTTTTTACAAGGGCATAGGATGAGAGGTAATGGCTTCAAACTGTAAGAGGGTAGATTTAGATTACATATCAGGAAGAAATTTTTCACTCTGAGGGTGGCGAGGCAACGGCACAGGTTGCCCAGAGAAGTTGTTGAGGCCCCATCCCTGGAAGCGTTCAAGGTCAGGTCAGATGGGGCCTTTAGCAACCTGGTCTACTGGGAAGTGTCCCTGTCCATGGCAGGAGGTTTGGAACTAGATGATCTTTAAGGTCCCTTCCAACCTAAACCATTCTATGATTCTCTGATTGTTCTGTTTACTGACCAGCTGCAAATGGTATAGTACATTTATGGTCTGAAAAATTACTCTAAAAATAGTAAGATGGGTCTTGGTGTTTATGATCACTTAGTAACTTAATAACAAATATTCTTCATTTAAGCTTCTTTAAAAGCTGTTTTTCTAACCTCCTGTAGTACAAATGCAGGATAGGATATAAAAGCCAGGCTATATTATCACAGTATTTTACTGGTGACACCATAAACAAACAAAAGCAGAGCATTACATCATAATGCCTCTATGTGGCTTCAATAATGGGACTTTGCACTATAGTCTGCATGGGTATGGACACCAGCATGGTTATTTCTAGACTGCATTTCAAGTTTGGGTCCCAGCACATGCTTAAGCTCAAATTCCTTTGATGTCCAAATAATTTGAATACTAACACCCAAAATACAGAAGCTTCAAACAAGCAGGTATTTGGAGCCACACTATTCCTTAGCCCAGATTCAAGCATTTGCCAACCCATAGGCTATGTTCTCATGTCAAATTATTTGCTCTTATCCCGACTGCAGCAAAATTACATGGTTAATACAATGCAGTGAAGTCAGGCTAGGAGCCATCCAGAAATGCTGGTGTCTGCAGCAAGACACAGTAGGACATGTAGGCTGCTGAACTGTACTTTAGGGCCAGAACTGCAGAGACACAAGATGAGAAAGTACCTTTAGTTTCAGGCAGTTTTCTGGCTTATGCTCCACCAAGTAAGGGAGATGCAGCCTATCTGGCCCAGAGTTTCCTGGTTCTTCTTAGAGCAAATGCAATCTCTGCCTCTGTCTTAGGTTACACCTAGAATAAATATACTTCAGTCAGAAAACTGACGAGGAAATGTTCCTGATTGTGGCACTAGGAGCAGATTCTTTAAATAAGTTCCATTTTTACCCAACGGCTAATTCCACCTCCCCATTCTGAGATCATACTTTTTACAAGATAGAAAAGAGAGTCAGGATCTCAGAAGGGTTTTCCAGCCTGCTTTTGTTCATTATTTCTTTGCAGCTCTTGAAGATGCTAAGCAAAATGACAACACTTGTTCTGAGAGAAAGTACATCTACAACAGATAGTGTAAACTCCTCTTCCTACCAATCAGTACTCCCTACCCGTGTTGTACCATCTTGCACTTATATTGTTCAGACATTTCATTGTTACCAAGGGTTTGCAGTTGTTTTCCTCTAATTATCTTCAAGGCTTTCTGTACAGAACAACTTCATATAGAGCAACTTCACGATCCACCCTGTCGGGAGAGGTGTACCGGTAATATTGGCACTGCATGATAGATGGGAAAAATGAATGGAAAGGTTAGAGGTTAGACCTCACCTACTCATACTCTATAGAGCTCTTATTCATGTAGGTTAGGCCACTGATGCAGACTGGGGTTTAAATGACTTGCTAAGATGAAAATTAATATAAGAAATGTAAAAAGAATTACAAAGTTCTTCACTCCCCAGCTTTGCTGAGACTCACAACCTCTTTCTCATGCCCTCCTCCGAACATAAAGGGCACCATAACTTTCTTTGGCATGCCAAAATTCTCATCTGTATGAGACTCCAGTGACTTGCCTCAGTGGCCTTTTAGGGCATAAATACCTTTTCTTAAAAGAAGAAAAAGGTCAGATTCATTAAAGACTTCACAACTCTACTCATGACTACCAGGCTGTTGCAATGTAATGACTCCAGGAGATAGGTCTACAGTCCTAGTGTTAAGGAATGCAATTTGAGCCTTTGCCGGCACAGACATGTCACTGATGCTACTAAAACAAAACTTGAGCTAAAATTTGTTTCAAGTCTTTACTTGCTTGCAATGGAAAGTTTGCTGGCAGCTGTTGTCATCATTAGCCTTGTGGCAATGTTTTTTTCTGAAGTGTCTTGTGTCTTATTGAAGCTTAAAGCTTGTTAAGTTGGGAGGGGACTTTGGGTGATCTGCCAACAGCAGACAATAAAGTGTTCTTTTCTCCTGTTGTAACAGAGTCGTAAGTTTTGGTTTATGGATAATGGCAGCTACACACAGTAAATTAAAACACACACAAAAAAGAGGAAAACATAAGGGCTTTTCTCTAAGTAGTCCATTTAGCCCATTACAGGCTCCCCTAGGGTTTTAAATGCAATTGTAAAAACACCCTAATTTTTCACCATTAACTATTTGATTTTCCTAGTAGGCTAAGAGTGGGCATTTTTATAGCAACATCCCTTTCCAGGGATACCAGCTGTATAAGCTTTGAGCTGGATTCCTACCACCCCACTTTTCTGTGGCTCCCCAGACTAGCAGGGAAAGCTGTGATGTAGAGAACATCCCCTCCTCCCTGCCTGGCTCTCTTGGAAGGAGCTGAAATTCATCACCTGCTTGCACACTGTATTCCGTTTTTTCCTACTCGCTATGGATTGCTGGGATAGATGGTGGTCTAGCTATTAAATAAGCGTCAGATACATCATCTTTATCCTGTAAACTGACAGACAGCTGTATCTCAAAGCATGCCAGGAAGGTCAGAAATGAACCACTGAAGCAAACTGTGCAGCCCAAAGCAGACTCAAGTACACTGGCCCCATGCAATGAATCCTGCACATGTGGCTTGGTGAGCTCTGTCAGGGCAACGGGACCCACCACAGGACAACTGGTAATTCATTGGCATAAAACACCAGAACCACTTAAGTCCACCAACTTCAGTACAGAGGTCCTCTAATGTGTCCTGCAAGCAGATTGGGAGGTACTATATCACCCTACAGAGTCACACAGCAGCCTCAGACTGTTAGGTTTAAGTTTACGTTCATTATCATACAACAGGTCCAATGAAGGTTAATCAGATTAAGATAATTAAAAAGCAACCAGGCACCTTCAGCAGAAAGAAAAAGACGAGAAGTCCAAGCAAGGAGTAGCATGTTTTGCCCTTTGATTGTGGTTTTCCTTGTTTGCTCGAGCTGCCAGAGCCCTTGAAGTTACATGGAGAAAGCACAGCCAGGAACTGGCATTGTTTTAGCAGCACGAGGAAATTAAACTGTAAAAGAAATCTGTAAGTTTTGTGCGATTTAACACAGAGTTCTGTGGGTAGGTCCTGGGATGGAGATGTATATTAAATGGGGGATTCAGTTCCTTACAGTCACTCCAGCTCCTCAGGGCAACCTTGGGCCTGCCACTTCTCTCTGTCTTTTCTCCTCCTCCCTGTAACAGCCATAATGATGATACACCAGTGCCTTACCCTTTTCTGCCTCATCTCCTGGAACGGGAACTCCTCCGGCGGTGAGTTGCTGGCAGCTGCATGTATGTGCACAGCCCAGCACCGCAGGGCTGCCGGCGCAGCTCATCATGGCTCAAACAGCAGCAAGAAGGCGCACGGCACTTCTGTGTCACTGTGCGAGCAAACGCACAGCAAGGTTCACTGCCCCTGCCATGGTGCATGTAGAAAGACAGCAGGCAATAACCACTTTCTGCACGCTTAACAGTTTAAAGGAGATAATTGCCATACATAACTTAAACCCTATGGGTAATTCAGGAAAGTGGAATTAATTAACTATCTTGGCACGTGGCCTTGATTCCACTGCTAGCATGTATTATAAAACATATAAACATCATGGAAGTGTTGTTCTATTTGTCATGCTGTGTAACAGATCAGGGAAAGCACTACAGAATAGGAAGCCAACATCTTCCCTCACGCACGCTCTGCCTTAAGCAATCAGCTCCTCCAGTAGGGATCTGAGGCAACGGCATTTCTGCTTTTAGCTATCTTCCAGTTACAGGGGGACAAGAAGCACAGAAATAAAATTCCACTTGTTGTGCATCTGCCTTTCCTAAGCAGACAGCGCAAGTAACTCGCTCAATTTAACCCTGGAATCTCAGACACAGCCAGAAGCCAGCTCAGCCTCCCCGAGGTCACCCACCTGGTAGTCTTTTGCCAGGTTCTTGGCACTTGCACCTTTTCTTAGCTTTCTTTCATGATGCTTGTATGTCTTTTGATCTTGCTGCATGATTAAACCAGATGACCTAACAAAAGAAAAATAAGAAAAGAAACAGAAAAGACAATTTAGCATTTGGGACAACAATCTTACTGTAGGCTTGTAGTCTGACCTTGCAGAAGCAAACTCCTCAGGCTACCAAAAGAGTCCTTCCACCTGTTATGACACAAACGTTTACATAAAAATGGGCAGGTTTATGTCCCTTTTTTCTCCTAGCATCAAGATTTTTTGAAAAGTATTTCACATATCAATTTGTACTTAGGTATTTAGATGTCTAACCTCCTTGATGGAAGTGCAGAGGACCCAGCTGAGCTGAGTGATCCCTCAAAATAAAGGTAAGGTAAAGTTGCTCAAAATTAGGCAACTGCCATGTTCTCAGGGGCAAAACTTCATAAAAAGACCAGCTTAAATGGCTGTCCCAAGATAGATATTGTGTCCTTTTGCTTTTGAAGTGTCTCTAAAGCTCAGGTTGCTTTCCTCTGGTGCTAGAGCTCTGCAAGCAGCAGTAGTATATGGATTTCAAACATCAGTCACTGCTGAAAGACAATGAACAAAGGGCCATGCAAAAGAGAGGAAAGAACTCGGAGCCAAATTCTCTCGGGTCACATACCAGGTGAGATGACACTAGTTCAGGCTGTTCACTTGTCCGAACGAGGCCCTACTGCCATCTGCCCACATATTTCTGTCTTTCCGGTGTTGTTGTCACAGCAAGTCCTTCATTCTTTTGACAAAAAGCCACCTGAACTATTGTATGTGTATTGATTTGGTTGATTTGCTGCCTGTGTAACTCAGAGCATCATTAATCTGATACAGAGAGCACTGCTTGAAAGGCTTGACTAAGTACAATATCAAGTGTCACCCTGGGCTTTAAAGTACAAAAAGTACAGATAGCACAAACAAAAGGGCCATATTCACCCTGGTTTAACCCTTCCAACCTCCGTAACAATTGCCATAAGGTGATTATTCTGGAGTTGAATCAGAGGAAAATCTGAACCAGAACAGAAACAAGAAAAGCTGCTTGGATAAAGATGTTTTCCTGATTTCTTAGGCATGCTGCTTGATTGATACTACTGAAAACACTGATGACTGGAAACATTCATGTTACAGTCTTTCAGATGTTGGAATTGTCTGGTCTGAGGATTGCAATATGCTTAGTAAAGGTGCTAATCACTTCCTCCACACAAGCAAGATTAATTTCTCTTCAGAAAATCAATATGTAGGTTGCCTCTGACCAGTACTGGTGAACTGCTTCATAAGCAGTTGGGTAACAGTATAAATGCCCCGAGAGTGAGTATATTTAGAGTAAGTAGCAGCAGGCATTTACTTTCAGGAGAAGAAAACTTTGAAACTCAAATACAAATTGTCTGTGTTCTTGTCCAAATTCCTTCCCCCTTCCTGCACCCTGATTCATACTGAAGTTGCTGTGTCAGCTGTCATCACTGCTGTTTCCATGCCCTCCTTCCTATTCACACCCTGAATGTCACCACTGGTGTCAGCTGCTGCTTTCTCCAGCCCTGGCCTCAACTCTTGTCAACAACTACAGCACACGGTGCTGCCGTGCAAGCTGCAGCTCATCAGCCAAGTGCTTTGGAGTGTGCTCTGCGATCCTTCGTGGGATTTTCAGCACTGTCTCTGCGCCCTCTATTCCTACAACACACACATATGCATCCAGAAGTAGAGGTGGACTATTTCGTTAGACCAGCTACAAAAGAGAGGATGCCAAGCCTCCAAGCAGCAGTGCAATAGGGCTGTCATAAGCCTGAAGCAAAAAAAAAAAAAAAAAAAAAAAAAAAAAAAAAGTAGCACCCTGTCCAGCTTTCCTGCCCTTAATCACTCCTGATATCCCTCATCCGCAGGGGCCTTTATGTCATGCCTATGGCAGACAGAAACTCCCACAGTTTCACTGAAGCTAAATATTACTTAAATTCTCAGTTATTCCGGTGTCCCTTAACAGAAACCTTGCAAGGCAATTCAATGCGGTAACTTTTGTCTCACCAATAAACTTCTTTTTATGTTAAAAAGGGTATTTTGATCTAAATGACAGAGGCTGGGCCGGATTCTGCCTAGTTTTTAAGCCAACAAGGTGGTGGGGAGCCAGGGCACACTTGAGCTTTCACTTTCTTTCACTGCCCAATAATGGGACAAACATAGTCTACAAACTTCAAAAAAGGAGAGAGGGGAAAACCAAAGGGACAGTTTTCAGTTTTTAAAACAATTCCAGTACCAGTTGAAATCAACCCAATTGTGCCATGAAATTCACTGAGATCAGAACGTCTTTTTCGCTGTGATTCCTCTGGCCTAGCATTGCAAAATGCAAAAAAGAAAAAAAAAAGATTTTCTGAAGAAAATCCACCTGGTATTGCTGGTTACCCAGCTAGAGTACCTATGACAAAAACCCCACTTCCCTCTGTCGCTGAATTATTGTTTCTCACTGATGTTAAGAAAACAACCTGGAGATTAGCCATTGATAAATGGTTTATATTTCCTCAAAGGTAAGTTTCCCATTTTACGCTGCAATTCAGACAATCGAGTCTATGTCAGATTGTCAGTAACGCGTGACAATAGTTTCCTGTAACAAATAGGCCATGTTCCAGTACGCACATTCCACTTGCATTAATCCTTGTACTGCTTTGTGTTTAAAATATAAGAAGCAGGCACGATTGGAAAAACAACAAAGATATCATCTAAGCAGTAAGTATATAAGTGTGCAGAATTCTTAGAAACCAGCATTGCTGATACTGGGCTGTCCCAGGGTCTTCTCGGCATGTAGGAAAGATTGGATCTTGGCACCCTAAAAAAGAGAATAAAGTAACTCACATGTGCTGACAAAACTCGAGAGCTGAGGATTTAACCCCTCCTGCCTGCAGTGAAGAAAATGGAAGTAGCACATTGCTTCTGCAAGGAGATCTAACCTCTTCCTCCCCCCTGCTCTCACCCCAAAATAGGCAACATACATCTATTTCGTTGGCCTTTTACTGAGGAGCAGCTCGGTACATGGCTGCACAGGGGAAGCAGCAATTTTCTGCGTGGACAACAAGCACTCCCTGTTCCCTCCAGCACAGACATTTAGGCTGCAGGACCCTTGCCAGCCCAGTTTATAAAACAGGGGAACCTATTGCATCCCTTGGTTCTCTGTGCCCCCACGGAATAGGCAGTTCTTTGAAGAATCCTAAAACACAGAACCTAAAGAGCAACAAATCAATGAAAGGAGAAAGCACAACTTGACAAATTCTTCTCTCACCTACACTGAGATCATCCATTTCAGGATAGAAAATAATTTTATGCACTTCGTTAGTCCAATATTTTCACCTTAATATATAATGAGGAAGTCTGCTTAAATGGTAGCAGAGCCTAGATCAATACCTCAGATGTGGTTTAACACCTCATGCTTTTGTTTCGGTACCTTTTAAAGCATAACTCAAATATGAGTCCCTGATATTTGTTCTTAGAACTAATCATATTCCTCTATTTGCTTGAATATGAGCCAGGAATGAACTACAGACATGAGCGTCAGAAAAAAATATGCAACCGGAGGTACATATACACTGTTTGTTCACTATTCCATACATATTTTAAATTGCCTGGAGTGGGGGAAGGTGTTCTCTCAGATTTTCATTTAGCTCACACATCTTCACTTACTGAATTCAAAAGGGATTTGTTAGACAGTACTCTTTGCTGCCTTTCAGTTTCTTATTTGCTGCCATTTTAGAGAGCATACTGTCTGGTCCTGACTGTGTATGAGTCAGCCCAGTTATAAGAAGGTAGGTGGAGAGTCTGTATTTGGGCCAGCTAAGGAGAGTGATGGTTACCTGGTTAGTTTTGGCTAGAAATATGTTGTCAGGTGTGTTTTTTTCCTTATAAATGTGGTTTTGTTAATTCTAGAAGGTGCAGCAGAGTTATTTTTCTCAGTGTTGGGCCAAACAAAGAATGGCTTCACCAGCGTGTTCTGATTTTGCATTTATAGGTGCTTATATAAGAAGAAAACCACATTGTTGATTTGCAAATAGAAACCCTCAAGGCCTCCACACTGTACAAGTAGATCCATTTGTATAACTCTAGATCAAATTCCAATTATTTTACTTTCCAAAAAGCATCTGTTAAAATATGATTTATTTCCTAAAGAAGAAAATACTGGGAGAACTTCCACAAGGGATAGTAGGACAGTCCCTTTTAGATATCTGAATTACATAGCACCCAATTCATTTACACACTTTATCTGTACAAGCATCAGTTTTAGAGGACATGCTCCAGGTCAGGCTTGCTAACGTGGCCAGCAGGAGTAGGGAAGTGATTGTGCCTCTGTACTTGGCACTGGTGAGGCCTCACCTCGAGAGCTGTGTTCAGTTCTGGGCCCCTCTGCACAAGAGGGACATTGAAGTGCTGGAGCGTGTCCAGCTGGAGAGCTGGAGAGCTACCAGGCTGGTGAGGGGTCTGGAGACCAGGTCATATGAGGAGAGGCTGAGGGAGGTGGGCATGTTTAGCTTGGAGAAGAGGAGGCTGAGGGGAGACCTCATTGCCCTCTACAACTACCTGAAAGGAGGTTGTAGAGAGGTGGGTGTTGGCCTCTTCTCCCAGGTGAATAATGACAGGACCAGAGGAAGTGGTCTGAAGTTGCGGCAGGGGAGGTTTAGATTAGATATTAGGAAGAATTACTTTACTGAAAGAGTGATCAGGCACTGGAACAGCCTGCCCAGGGAGGTGGTTGAGTCACCATCCCTAGAGGTGTTTAAGAAACATCTAGATGTGGCACTTCAGGGCATGCTCTAGTGACAGAGATTGTAGGGGGTTTTTTTGTGTGTGTATGGTTGGACTGGATGATCTCGTCCTTTCCAACCATGAAGATTCTATGATTCTATGATTTCTGCCCCCTTTGGGGAGCCATGGAAGAATACAAATGAATCCCACACATGGGATATGAGGAAGTTTCAATAGATTAACTTAGGTCTCATCAATACATGGTAACCACTGCCAAGTGGACTAAGGAATGACATCAGAGCTCACTAGTTAGTCCACTTTGAAAGTATGATATACTTATGCTTATTACAAGCGTTAGTTCAGAAGGGACTAGGGCAAAGTAGCTAGAGCACTGTAATTTCACACCTTAGCTTACTTCTTTCTAACCTTCCTATGTCAGACACACCAATGAAAGGTGAGATTTTAAACTGACTGCACTGAGCAAACCCAAAAAGTTGTCTGGTCACTGAAGTTCACATTCAAACTAGACATCCTGGCTTACTTTAGCTGATTATTGGAAATCAATATAAGTGGTTGCAGATGAATTTGGTCTAGCATAACTGAATGATTTAAAAAGCCCTTCTATGCTGAAATCATAGAATCATAGAATGGTTCAAGTTGGAAGGGACCTTAAAGATCACCTAATTCCAATCCCCCTGCCATGGGCAGGGACACCTCCCACTAGACCAGGTTACTCAAAGCCCCATACAACGTGGCTTTGGACACTTCAAGGAATGGGGCATCCACAACTTCCCTGGGCAACCTGTTCCAGTGTCTCAACACCATCACAGTAAAGAATTTCATACTAATATCTAATCTAGATCTACCCTCTTTCAGTTTAAAACCATTAGCCCTCATCCTATCGCTACACTCCCTGATAAAGAGTCCCTCCCCATCTCTCCTGCAGGTCCCCTTTAGGTACTGGAAGGCTGCTATAAGGTCTCCCTGGATCCTTCTCTTCTCCAGGTGGAGCAACACCAACTCTTTCAGCCTGTCTTCACAGGAGATGTACTCCAGCCCCCTGATCATCTTCCTAGAAATCCTGTAGTATCTGTTTTCTCAGACCGCATGACTCGGCTGGATTCTGGTCTTGTCTTGGGTGGAGGCTCAGATAAAGGCAGCCTGAGCCATCAGTCATGACACAACTGCCTTCTGTCAGGAGCTTATGGAAGCACCAGAAAAAATACATTTTCCTTAAGGCAAATTCCCACTTCCCTCAGAATTTTCAGAAGCTCGTAAGTACTTATGGAAACAACAATACATACATTGTGTCTGTATTGTACTTTCTTTTTTGATCACTAGAGTATTGAAAACACTGTGGTGTTATGCACAGCACAGTAACCACAGTGCAAAAAGAAATTTGACTGGCATCACGTAACGAAAAATCACTTCAAAGTTTAAATCTTTCCTGTACAGGTGAAGAGTTTATGTTTTAGCTATATAGCTTTCCTGAGGGAGGAAAATAAATCTAACACAAAAGACATTGTTAAATCACAATTATCTTTTCTCTGTTTGTTTTTTCAGTTGATCCCGTCTCTTCAGTGATAAACAGGCTGGGAATGAGGAAAATGTATTGTGTCATTTCGAGAATTAGTCCAGTAATGAGCTTACATTGTAGCTGTAAGTCCATTATACAGTTTCCTTATGAAATTAAGGCCTGAACAGCATTCATTATCACTCTTCAGTGATAAACAAGCTGGGAATGAGGAAAATGTATTGTGTCATTTCGAGAATTAGTCCAGTAATGAGCTTACATTGTAGCTGTAAGTCCATTATACAGTTTCCTTATGAAATTAAGGCCTGAACAGCATTCATATCGTATTAAATAAGGTTTTGGTTACTGTGCATGTGCTAATTTCATAAAAGTTTCATCCCTTTCATATATTGAAAACGTCAGATATGCTACCACTGATGGGTTTGTTTTAAAATGAAACATAGGTTTTGTTTAAAAAATAATCCTGTGGGCCCATCACTTTTGCCTCCCCTGCCAAGCTTTGCCAGTACTTCAGCTACCCTAATACAGTGTTTGTGGAATGTGCTGTTATATTAATTTAATAATTTTGGTTTAAAAGTTCCTTTTGATAAAGTACAGAATTTTTTAAGAAGATTATTTCACTGATGCTCTCCACCAAGAAAAACAACAAACACTTTCATTGGCACAACTGTGAGACAACGGCAAACTTGGCTTCTAGGTAAATCAAGAAGGGGTGCGACAGCCTCTTCGCCATTCATGAGAGTCAGGGCTCCAGCTGTGTGTCTCAGAGGAGGGTGGTCAGAAGCTCTGCAGAGAGCTGTGCTGGGCACTACCACACCTTCTCCCATCTCCCGCTGCTCTTCCCCTGCCTCTGCCAGAAGCTACCTCCTCCTAGGATGCTCAGAAGGTAGCTGATCTATATTTTACACAGGATAAGGAAGAAATATTGGATGAGGCATAAAAACAAGCCCCTCTGTTCATCCCATTTCAATAATGCTGCCATAGTAGTGTGAACTTTTTTCTTTTAAAGTCCTGATAGAGCTGGCAACAGGTTAGGCAATGAAGATTTGACTCTGTTGAAGTTGCTGAATATAAACAACCAACCATAGATGACAGAAGCTGAAGAAATGAGAGAGGAAGAGAAGGAGATCAGACAATACAAGTACGACCAATTCATCTCCCCGATAGTTACTTGAATTTTAACAGAAATTAATTTAGTTCAGTGTGATTGAGCCAAGACATAAATAACTGCTCAGACATTTAAGTGGGGACAGTGAATACCTGTTAAGGGGTCACGAAATGGAATTTAATATAAGAAACAATGACAAATAAGACCCAAAAAAAAGGCTTTCAAAAGTTAGCAGTCTTTTTCTCTTCATACAAAGAGCAAATAACAGGAATATGAGAAAAGAACCAGTTTCTTTTTTATTATGGAGATCCATAAGAAACACAGAACATTGTTAAGGAATCAGACATAAGAGCTATATAAACAACAGTTTCCATGGGTTTTCTATAGGTTACTCGATTGTTCTGGGAGTGACTGCTTTTGAAACAACAGCAGTTAACTTCAGATTCAGCATCCCTTCTCATAGCACCTTGTAATTTCAATATGTTGTAGCTTGCAAAGTGGATTAAAAAGCTATTTTGGAGATAGACTGATGAAGCAAGACTGGTCTTATTTCTATGTACTCAAGATACACATTTGTAGCCCTTGACATATTACTGTCATTTAACCTTAGAAGCGCTGTCACTAAGGAAGGGTAAGACCTTAATATGATGAAGTGTGTTTCATTAAAAATGTTCTTATGATTCCTCTTTTCTGACATGCAAGACAGTACCTCAGCCCGTTTCAAGACAAAAGGACATATTTGACACATAGTGTTACTTGACGGGCAAGAGGCATGATGGAAAAACCCTACAATGTAGCTGGGGAATCTGCCAGTTAATGGGTTTAACTAAGCACAAGGCATTACTAAACAGTATGCTTTCCTGCTTATTGCAATGGGATGCTGCTAGACCTCTCCCATAGAATCAAATTCACCAGAGGTAGATGGTCACTGGATTACAGCCCGCTAGCAATCTGCTGGATGATGTGCTGAACTGATACGGGTATACTAACAGTTCAAGTCACAGGCTGAAGGTCAAAGCTGGAGGCTTGATGGGTCTGTGTCTTGATTTGCTGCTTTTATCATGCAAGGCCTGGAAGGGTTTCTCAGGTTACAATAAAGCATGGTCCTGCATTCTGTATACTGACCAGCACCCCAGGGGAAACTCAAGTTTATCTTTTCCCCTTGCTTCAAAAAGCAAGTAGCTCCCTCAACAGCACAAGCCAGACACAGATACTGGAACGGTAATTTTTTCAAAATATTGTTTGATTATTTTATCACACAAGAAAGGTAGCATAAGAGGATTAAAAATCTGGCTTCAGTAAAGTCATTAGCAAAGCTCCTTCTAACTTCCAAAGTCCAGAATTTTACCTGAAAGATATTAATTGCAAAAGTCTGCTTTTCTTTTGGTAAGTTGGAACCTACATTTACTTCCATCTAGTATTTTCCCAATACTCTCCTGCTCTTGCTGTTTCTAAATACAAGAATCATGACAAACCAACAAAGCTTTAAGTATTGGAAGAGAAAATGCTGCGACAAAAAACTGCTGAATGAAGTAACAGAATGTAAAAGTGGTTGGGTTTCTCTTGGTGTTCTGAATTCTGAAGAGGCTTAATAACAAAGTGGTACTTTAAGTTTCTAACAAAAGATGTTTTCTCACTAATATTAAGTTTCAAACCAAAAATATATTTTCTTACTAATACTCAAAGCACCAGAAAGCAACAAATACATACTCTTTTGTTTTAAAAAAATAGACCTAGTGAATAATCTTGGGAAATTTTAGTGAGTCCTTCTTCAGTATTGATTTAAACTATCATTACATTTAGCAACATGAAACACAAAGAGAAATCTAATATGCTAAGGACATTTCAGCAAGCCTCCTGCAATAGAAAACTGTAGCTCCTTACTAAAACTATCTGATATATTAGTAAAACAGCAGATAAATTAGTAGCAGATAATTAACTTGGCTTTTCCAAGGTCTTTGACAAAGGACTGCAGAAGAGGCTGTACGTACAAGCTAAATCGTCATGAGGTGGGAAAGCAGTTCTCATGTTTAAAGAAACTGAAGATGTAGAAGACAAAATGGAGAAATAAAATATCTAATGTCAGCATGTAAAAATATAACTGTGAGGTCCCTGATATCTCATGCTTCCATGTCTTCATATAGGAATCCTGTTGCTTAATACAGTATCATCTGAAAAATAAGACAAATAACAGAAAAATATTTATTATTCAGACCCCCAAACAATTACAGCAATGCCACTTCTGGTTCGTGCTTTATAAGTCTCTTTATAGCAAATACACACTCTTCTGTAAAGATTAATGTCCACAAAAAAGGCAAAGTATTCCTAAATGTCAGTAAGAGGATAAGCTGCAATGCTTCATAATAATAATTCAAATCTGGTCAAATATAGACAATAGACAAGAAGAAAACCCAATGACAAGGGATATTGTTAGTTTAGTCTGTGGCAGTCTTTTCTGAAGTAAGTAATAACCAATCACTCTCTATATAAAAAGAGTGCTGGAAAGGACTATTCATAGGGAGGACTTCCTTGAATTAGACAAAAATGGAGGCTCCAGCCATTCCTGCAATATCATTTCAGAGTAACTCTTCCAGTGTAATGGTCTGAGGTACTTGTGCAACTTTGTATTTTCTTTCTTTCCGTCCTTCTCTCCAAAAGCAGAAGGGAATGTTGGAATTTCCTAGGAATTAATTCTTCTCTTACATTTCCTTACAACATTCCTGTAGCATTACATCCCAATACAAGACCTCTCTACACCCAAAAGTTCACAAAACTGATTTCCCTTCTTGAATTACTGAACTGGACCAACTGTTAAAGACAGTCTTGAGAATTGTGGAGAAAGAGGTAGACTGAAGAATTCAGCGCTTTTCCCTCTCAGAGAAAAATAGCCAAGCTTTTATATCAGGCTTACTCTTGTAGTGAAAATAGTGATAGTTCTCATAATTTTTTTTGATATCTTGCCAGTGCCAAGCCCTGCTGTCTCAGGTGAGGTAAATGAAAAATTGTCGTCATCAGCAAATTAGTTGCAACAAATTATAAACCTGTTCTTGATCAGAAAAACATCAAAAAATGCATTCTTTGGCTCACTTTGAGGCATTTTTCTCTAGCTAGCCTCTAGGTCAGAAACAAACTGTTGCTACCTCTCCAAGGTAGGACTTGGCCTATTTTTCAATATGCCCTTTATGAACCAATAGTCTCCCTGTCCTTACACTGCTACAGAACCAGTCAAGAGGAGAGAGATATTACCTAATGCTGATAGGGGTGTGGGGGCATGTGTGTTATCTGAATTTGTTTGTGAAAGTACTGAGCAGCTTTTGATAGCTACGGGGAGGTATGTTGTAAACTCTCTGTAATGAATACTTGTAGACATGAATGTTTGTGCATACCTTCACTATATGAACAAGTTGAAGCCTGCACCATTTAGATTGTCTTACTTTTCAGAATTGCACCTCTCTGAGCCTCTTCTCCTGAAGAAGATTTTATGTGATCATTGTATAAATTGGAAGAGTTCACAGATGAGCATTATGTGACTCTTCTTGAGCTGGACATGACAACTTATAATTTATTCTCAATTGGAAAAGCATTTAATAATAGGTTTGATTTGAAAGAGCATTCATCTGTAAGATCTCTTTATTGCAAATTCTATTTGAAATAAGAGAGAATTCAGTACTTCAGGTAATTATACTGCCTTCTTTAGGAGGAAAAGCAATGTCTCTCACAGAGAACTCCGAGCAAGTCTGATACTACAATATTTATTTCTGTGTATATGTATTTTTAGAACCGCTATGAGTTACAAGGCTGAGAACAACAGTCAAGTGATGCTTATCCAAGGATGTGTTGGTACATACAATGGGGTTTTTGTTCTATACCTTTGCTTTTTAACTTATGAAAAAATTAATTCCTGTAACTTGTGGAAGTGAATATAAAAGCCCAATTTAAGGTCTCAACCCTGACAGCAACCCTATATGAGAAGTCCCTACTGATGAGAAGCCCCTACTGAATCTGTAAGGTGTGTACATGGTTTTGGTTTGGGGGAGCAAGAGGTTGGAGAGGAGAAAAGGTTTTCAAACTCTTCTTTAAGCTACCAAGTCAAAGGAAGAGATAACAGAAATCCATTTTATCCCTATACTCTTCAGACTCCAGTAAACAGTTAAATGGCAAGCCCAATGTCTTTTAAAGGTCCACCATCAGATTCACTACAAGGATCCAGGCTCAATCTGTAGAAAAGGTTATCAAGAAAGCTGGCATTGATTCTATCTATTTAAAAATGGTCAAAATGTTCTTTCCTCAGCCCTGGTGTTTCCATGATGAGCTCAGGATGGAGGACATAAAATTTCAGAATTTTATGAAATTCTGAATTTTTTCAAATTCAGTACTTTTTATGAAACCAGCTGACATAGCTGGAAAGAGTAGACCAGCTCTGAAGAACACCAGCCCTCCTTAAGTCTATTATGCAAGCAGAACCTTTTCCACATTGTATAGTCTAACAGCTATTTTGGGTGGTAATTTACCTGTGTTAATCAGTTACACAGTTTATCCAATTATGTGACACTCATAAAAACAAATTGTAGGCATTGTTTCCAGCCACAGTACATTCACATTGGACAGGGATTTACAGTTCAAGATGTAGTGCCTGTGGAAAGGGCTTTAGGGTCTTTAAAAACTTCAGTTTTATATGGCACCAAGACTGTGGCACATCCAGGACCAAATGTCTCCATCGCATTTGGCACTAATGCTCAATTATTCAATATAGCCTACTGAATCACCAAAACCACTTCCTGCAGTGGACTTTTTATAAATCTCTTATCCAAGTACTGACCAAGCCCAGCCCTGCTTAACCGTATGAAATCATAGCCTAAGGTGGTGTGACTGCAAGCACAAACAGCATACATCTGTCATTTCAGCTCAGTTAGTAATCCAGTTGCCTTCTTCAGAATTAAGCCTTCCTTTCAAGGCTGTCATAAGATGTAGTCTTACAAGGGTTACTTTCCTGTAGTAAAATAATCTGAGTAGAGTATATTCAAATATGAGCATTTTTTCTTTTAGGTATTCTGGTCAATAATGAGAAAACTGCCCATGTTGCACAACACTGGTTGAATTTAATGGTAACTTCCTGTTGTGGCCACTATTTGTCTAGGAACTATTATTAAAATGGGTAAGTAAGAAAAGAAGATCCAAAAAAGGATAAATGATACCACTGTGGGATCATTTTATGAAAAAACACAGGTTTCTACAGTTACTCAGAGCCTTTGACAACATTCAATAGAAACAATTTTTTCAAGCCTGAGTGTTTAAATTTAGGTGCCTAAATAAAAAATAAAGGAACTTGCCTAAGCATAGGTTTAGCAGACTGATTGTATGTACCCGTGATCACAGTTCCAGAAGCATTAAACTTCTATGACTCCTATTGGTTTTAGTCAACATCTCTGACAATCACAGGAGGAGATCTGAAAATTATGGTCTATATTTGTATTTAAAAAAAAAAATAGTAAGTTTACACAGATGCAGGCTTTTGTTGGGGCATATCCTGATCTCTGCCTACAGCTTGAATAACTATGCTATATGCAGGACTGATGTCTAAGTATTCTTGCCCCCCAGCCATGAACAAGAAGCAGCGCAGCTGCTCCTGCAGCCCATGTGCAATTGTAACAGGGCAGCTGCTGTATCCTTTGGGGAAGGAGGGTGCTGCCTCCCAAGTAGTTCCTCATGGTTATGGAAGCAGGCTCCATACACTCCATGTTCTCTGACCTGTTTCACCTTGAAATATCCTGTGCAGTAATTCAGGGTGAGTTTGCACTGACCTCGGGCTCCACCGAAATAATGAGGTGGATATTACATGTGCAAGCTCCCAGTGTCCTCTCTCCCACATGTAACAAAACTATGCTGAATCCTATACATACAGTATGTATTCTTAAACACTTAAAGCAGGACTGGAAATAAATCTGAATTAGAGCATAATTTGGGGCTTTTTTTAGCTGGTCACACTAAAGATTTGGTGTTATTTGATTATAATAAGTCTGTACAGTTAGTGTTATAAAAAAAAGGTATTTTCTTTCCTGTTTCTCTTTGTACTTATGCTGGGCAAGACCTCTAGCCCAGTGCATCTGCATATAAAATGAAAGAAAATTTATAACAATAAGATCTTGCTACACTTAACAAGGATGTATCACACCCCCACCCCTCAGTAAATTATTTTGCTGGAGGCTACATCATTTTCTCTGAGTAGTATGTTGGGAGTTGACAGAGGCGTGAATAATTCACCGTGTATGAAGCCTCCCGGAGCAGAGCTGAGCTGCAGCATGTTGGGCCAGCCTTTGATGCAGACTGGTTGGGCAGGTTCCTGGGCGCCCCGGGAACCGGTCTGACGGGCCTGTTATGCCAACAAATTCTGGTATGATTCCATGCTCTCCAGAATGCAGAAACCTGCCCAGCCAGTTAAATGAAAGGCATATTAGGTTATCCATTGCACATTGTATATATCTTAGGTGCAGCAGATCTCCTCTCGGCATTCTCTAGTGTGGTCCACAGTGGCTTCCTCATCTTTCTTACACTTGAGGTTTATAGCTGGAGGGGAAGTCAATAGTAAATATTTATCACCCCGATCAAGAACAGAACTTTTCACAATTCAGAAGGGTGAGTTTTGAAAGTCTTTCTTTAAAATTAATTTAAGATAACCTTAAGCAAAAATTTCTCTTATGCTTGAAGTGGTATAATGGCTATCTCCTTAATGTGTCTGAGTACTGACAGTCTCTACGGTGCTTGTTGACAGAATTTTTCTGAGTGCAGCTTTTTGACCCTTCTGTGTGCAGCTCAACATCATCTGCTCTGTCTGCAAGAGTGTTTGCTGGAGAGACAGTTCAATGAACTAAACATGGGAGTGAGAGGTAGAAACTCCACTGCCAATGACTTAGTATTTTGAGCAGGTCACTTAAGTATTGCCTATTGGTCTTCTCTTTTATACAGTGTTTTTATAATTCCTGTCTCATAACAGCACTGTTGTGACAAGGCATATGCCATTACAGTAAGATGTGTGGTTACTAATTCTTGCCAGACTAACTTTTCTAATTGTTCAATTTTATGGATTGAGTTGATTAAACCTAGATTTACATATTCAGAATTGGCTTCACGGTAAGATAAGAAACATACTTGTCATTCTTACTGCTTTCTTTTTATATACTTATTCGAAATGTACCTGTTTAGAACGAGTAACGGTGGTGGCAATGTTAATAAAAAGCAGTCCTAATCTTAAAGGGTAGGCAGACCTGAAAGTTGTACCTGTATCTGCAACTGAATCCATTCACAGGTTCTGTGTCAAATAAGAAAAATTAAACAGTGTGAAAACAAACCTGTGGAATCTGGTAACTGATTAACTACTGGAGCACAGAAGTACTTGCTGAGCTGAATAGAAAGGAATGAAGACAGGTTTTGTCATGCCTGTTAGGACAAAATAACTCTTTAACTTAAGTAAATGTGAATCTTCTTGCCATCTGTGTAACTACATTTTTGAAAACCCTCACATAGCTACTTCCATCTCCCTGGAAATCTTAATTTAGTCTGTCTTTAAGTGAAACAATTACCGTTCTCTTTCATGATGTAAAAATCAGAGTCCCCAGTGGACATAAACCACTAGATAGAAAAATATCTGTACAGGATTATGTAAGACTATAGGGCAGTCACACAACAGGAAGCTTCAATTATGGAGCTGTTTAATGCCAGCTATTTCCAGGTTGATGCAAAAATTAACATTACTATTCTTTTGTAGAGTGCAAATAAAAAGGCCTCCCGAGCAGCTTAAAAACTCAGGGAATAGCAGACTGAAATGACCTTCTCATTAGAGGCATTGTTATCTGCGTGTAAAAATTTTTCTTCAAAGCGTGGGAAAATGGAAAAGAACATAGGGAAAGTTTTGTACTCTCACAGAAGCTAAAAATATTCATCAGGAAAAAACGTTTATAATTTTTATCATCTCTCTTGACTTTGCTATCAAATACAGAAGGAAAACTTGCTAAGGAATAAACCACTTTCAAAAGAAAAAATATAGCTGGCTGAACTGTATGGTTTGCACAGGGACCCTCTGTAGAGCCTATAAAATGCTACATGAGAGCTTTGATTTCTAAAGCCACAGGATTTTAACACAGCACATTTTTTAAATTCAAACCAAATAAATCACTTTTTCAACATACTCCTTGCCATCCTCTCTCTCTCCAGTTTATGTGTGGTTTTATTTGGGTTTTCCTCAGCTGCTTTTTTTTAGGGGGCAGGAGGGGCAGGGGCCATTGTTTGGGGACTTTTTTTCTCGAAAGGTAAGTAAAATATTCTTTCCCATACATTGTTTCTCTTTTGCTTGTTCTCCTCTCCTGAACTCTTGTCATTCACTACAGGAAAAGGTAGGTAGCATGATTTTGTACACAGACCTGTAAACTTTTACTTCAGCTGCCCGAGCCTGAAACAGCCTTCCAATGCTGAGATAAATATGCAATAAACTACTCAGAATATTCATGTTAACCTAGAAACATCAGTAGGAGCAAAACATTTCCGCAAGCAGTTAACACAAATGGGTGCTGCTGCTTAGAGTCGGAGGACCAGGAAGACTGCACTGGGGTCGTGCAACAGCATCCCTAAGGTTGCTTTTTTTTTTCCTCCATCAAAGCTCTCTAAAAGACCTGAGAGTTTCAGTTGAATAAATCCTGTCTGTTTCTGACTATAGATGAGGAGCAGTGAAAGCACTTCAAAGAAGAGGGTTTCTTAAAGTGAACAATGTTACTGGCATCAGGGAATTTGATCTTGGCTCAATCTCAAAAGTGGCTATGCAAGCAGCTTGAGAAGAATCAAATTCAGCTAGTGGGGGTGATGGAGTGGCTCCTCCCTATTTTTCCAGAGAAAGCAACTACCTGTGCCAGACAGTACTGGTGTGCTCTGTGCGCTCTCCCAGCTGTAAGAAATCATACCATTCAGAGGACTGCCAGTTCCTACACTCCCAGTTCAAATCCTGTTTAGGTAGCAGCTGAACTGTGCCACATGTTCTTATTCTCTGCATCTGAAGTTGGGCTCCTTTTATGTCCTTATGGCAACTGCAACATAAAGTTCATTAAATGAACTAGAGTTAAGCAATACATCTATTACACAGATCTGCAAGTCAAGGAGGTTGTGAGCACACTGGCCATGTACGTATATGTGCGATCTATTATATCTCAAGACAATAAATAAGGACTTCACTATGTTATGTATAGATATATATGTGTATATATATATTTATATACACAGGAAAAGATATATTTACCACTGTATTTAAAGCAATTAAAATATTTAAATTGGAGTGTAATTCAAAGTTGGTTTTAATCTTTACATCTAAATTTAAGGTAACAGAAGCAAAAAATGTAAGCTTTCTCCTAACCTCTTTTAACCCTATTCTGTATGCATATGCTAGGTGACCTTCTGCTACCTGAATGGTTAGAAACACTGATGCAGCCTCTGTGCTACTCCCCAAAAAGGGCTGGGGTGGGAATTAAAGGCTATTTTTTATTTTATCTGTGCTGCAACATTGCAGTACTCTTACAAGAGAAATTGAGTCACTAGTTGATTTGCTGGTAAACAGTCCAGTCATCAAGAAGGAAGGCATTACCACTAAAGTGTAATTGAAAATCAACAGCTTCACATACTATTACTAAGATTAAACATTTCAGACCAGCCAGGTCTAAAATGGGCTAGGATTAAATTAGATTCCCTTTTTGCAGAGTTGCTCACGGATAAGTATTCTGTCACCTAGTTTAATGTGCCATATTAAGGGTTATTTTGAAATCTGAACATGAGCCGTGACACCACAGAAAGTTTCGTATCTGTTCAAGTGCAACAATGGTGAAGTATTTTTCCCACAGTTTTATTGTCTAGGTGTGTGTGTTTACTCTTATGGGATGAATGAGATGCAGTTCCAGTTAGACTAGTCAGCTTAACGCATCCAATATAAGTAAATGTGGAACATCAGACTCTTCAGTAGCTTTCTAGTACATTTAATGAGCCAGGGATCTATGCAGTAATTAGTGGCCAAGTATGTGATTATACTGAATACATGAAATCAAATAAATCTGGAAGGGAGATAAAGTTCAACTGTTGGTCTTAATCCGTTATCACTTACTGTTGAGTAGATAACACTGTAGAAGTCAATGGATTTATATTGCTGTAAAGTTCAAAGTGAGAGAATAGGAGAATAAACTGCTCACACAATTTATTGGGAAATAAAATGGATGACAACATCATTATTTTCCAGAGTACTTCCAATAAATAGAAAGAAAGGTCCAGTTTACAGTAAAATACCTGAACAATCAGCGAGAGGGCTATTTTATTGCTACTTATCAGATCTGTGTATATATTTAAGACATCTGTTTCTCTTAACTCCAAGGAAATTGTTACTTTCCAACATCAAAAATTTCTAGATTATATAAGTTTCAAAAGTAGAATAAAAAGCTGCCAACAATTACTTAAAAAGATTGGAGTATCTACTCCAACCTATTATAGCCGTTTTCTTCCATAAGATGTAGCTCATTTTAGTTCTACCATATGCGTACTGATATGATAATGGATCAAGCTTATGATTTAAGTAATCTGCTCCTGAGTTACTGAACATTGGATTAGTTTTATTTTAGTTGAAACACAAGTGGTTATACAATGGTGAGGAATGTGCAGAAAAGTTATCTACAAGATTTTTCACAATACTTCAAAATTCAAGGTACACATTTGATGGGAAACCAAGAGTATTTTCAACAAAGCTGAACAACAGATTTAAAGCCTGCTTAGTCATGAGTCATCTTGTACTCCTGTCTGACAGTATTTCAAAATACTTCAGAAATGTTGAAATAGTATTTCAGATTCAGTTTTATTTACGCTGTAGCTCCATATTTATGATACTTTCTGAAGATCTGAGTAACATAACAAGGATAAGAGGGAGCTGTTACTAACAGTTATTAGAATACCTGAACATCTATCTTTTTTCATACCGCTATTAATAATCTAGAAAGCATGTGGTTTGCAGCACTGGCCCTTGCAAACTTATCACCGTTGTGTCCTCTAATAATGCCACTAAGCTGTCTCTGCAAGCGTTCCTATGCATACCAAAATGGTCCAGCGGAATCATGTCAATGCAGAACGCTGAAAAGCTGTGTTTTGTTTCTCTTTCATTACTAAAGAGAACTACAAACTAAAAATCAAGCGGCTTGTCTCATGGCAGACAGCAGGGTTGGTCCCAATGAATGAAAGAACATTTATCTGCAATTTGGGCAAAAAATTTCCGTTGGTAAAAATCTCAAAAGTGACACAGAAGTTCAGCTACCTTATGCTGTATTAACTATATGAGCCTAGACGTTTTCATACTCACACAAAACATTAAAATACGCTCTAGGCTGTTCTACCGTACGCTAAAATACAAACCCATGGAATCTGTTAAGATCAAGGCGGGGAGGGGATGGAGGGAAGCACTGCAAATACATCTTAACTTCTGTGTGTAAACTCAGCTGTCAGCAGACCACAAATCCTGTGGAAAAGGTAGATTTGGCAGCATAGCCCGAATGCTAGCAAGGCCACAGGAGTTTCAAAGACCCTCTACATCTAAACCAGCAAGACTTTCTTTCAGGTAGGCTCCCCCTCTATGGGCAGCATTTACGTTAATGCACCCTCTTGCACACACCTTGGCTCTTCCATAATGCTTTGCGGCTGCCATGCTTAACCGTGTCACCCAAGGCCAGATTCGCCCATCCCCTCGGCTTTCCTCTGGCTGCTCTCTTTGGAAATCCCAAATGCCAGGCCAGACACACGGCAGAGGACAGGGCTAGGACAACGCCTGACGGAGGCGATGAGGGTTTGAAATGGCGTGGCCCTTGTCACCTGAACGCCGGGCGGAGGAAACCGCCTCAACGGCCGGGTCAGGAGGGCAGCCCCTCACCGCCCCGCTCTCGCGAGAGCCGACAGCAAGCCTCGCGAGAACTACCCGGGCCCCACCTCTCTCCGCAGGGACGGCGCGCGCGGCCGGGGCTTTCCCTTTTCCCGCCGTTTCGCGCGGAGCGGCCGGCAGCCAACCAGGTAACGGCGCGCGCTCGCCTCACCACCGCCGCCGCCGCCGCCTGGGTAACGGCCCCGCCCGCGCGGGGACGGGCCCCGCCGCAGCTCCGCGCCGGCAGCAGGGCCGCCCCCCTCTGTCACCGGCCACACGCGTCCCGTCGCAAACGCTGTCCGTCCGTCCGCCGGGAGTCCCCCGGGGAGGGGGCGGGACGGGAGAGCGATCCGTGTTTGCCCGTTCTCTCGCGTTTCGGATGGTGCGGCCGGTCTTGCTGGGGAGAAGGGGCGGGTGGGAGATGGCCGACCCCTCCTTTGTCGCCCGGGCTGCTGGGCGTGACAGAAGGCTGTCGGGAAGCTGGAGCGGCTGAGGCGGGGGTGGTCGCTCCCCGCCCGGGCATCTCAGGCGATGGCGACGGCGGGATTTCTCAGAGCAGCCCGGCGTGTGTTACGAGTGAGTTTTCTGTATGGTGTTTGGGGAAAGGGAAAGTGAAAGAAAGAAAAAAAAATTAAAAAATCACCGCTGGGAGGTACAGGAGAGCCGAGTTTGTAGGAGCAGCTGGTGCTCAGGTTTTTTGATGTTAGTCAGGGGCTCAGGAAACACAGAGAGGCAACGTGTTCCTGTCAGCGAAATATAAATACAGATAAGCAGTTTCAGTGGTTTATCGGTGGCAGCTGCCAGTGCTGATGGAGGAGTGTGTAGGAAGGCATTCGGCTGTGAAGCTGCGTGAAGTCTTACCGTGCCGGCGGGAGTTGGTGGTTGTAAGAAGAGGAAAATAGAAATGTTTAGGTTGTTCTGTGAAAGGGTCAGTCGGGAGGAGAGGAGCAAAGCCCCGTCCCTGCCTCCATACAGCAGCAGGGCACTGGGGAGAGGGGCTGGCATTGTGCTTCCAGGCTGCTCCTCAGGCAGCTTCCAGTTGTCTCCCTACCTGCAAGTATCTGTACATCCAGCTCTGGCAGTTTTTTTCCCTAAGGACTGGAAAATCCTTTTTTAGGACTGGAGACTTAAGCTAAGAAATTGACATCACTGAGCGTCTTTTTACACCTGTGCAACTGCCCAGACCTGTCAAAGGCACTACTTGAACAGTTGTTGGGGGGCCTCTATTTGAAGGCAGATTGAACACCTGTAGAAAGCAATGTATCATTTTGGGATCTTGAAGCAGATGAAGCTTGGGAAAACCCATTGCTCTTTCTTTCCCCTGTTTGTATTCAGTTGAGGTGCTAATAATTTGCAGAAACTCTGAGCAAGTTTTGTGCATTTTTTTCTTACAGTCATCCTGGGGAGGAGGAGAACCAAAACAAAACCACAGGGGCAGCCTTTACTAATTCTACAGTTAGATGCCCTTTTCTTTAAAATGATTCATCTGACATACTCAACTCTAAGGCAGTAAGGGAGGGCAAGTTTGTTGATTTCAGTGCCCTAGTGCTTGACAGAGAAAAAGATGGTTTCTGAGATATCTGTTGCTGAAGGTAGAAAAGCAAGAGTTTAAAAGACATTCCTAATGTCACTAGGCAATCAGTTCCACAAAGAAGCATTGTAAGATGGCTTAATGTGACTGCACACAAAGTGGAGCATTTCAGCTGCAAAGATGCAACAGATTACTGTTCAACTTCCGCTGAAGAATTGTAGGCATTGCTAATTCGAAAAGGTAATTTTATTTTCTATTAAGGACTTCTCTTAATATCAGAACATTTGCTAACTTGAAACCAGGTACTGAAATGGGCACTGAGTTTTCTATGGACAGAGCATGTTAAAGCAAATATGGAGCTACCTAATGGTTACTGAGGGTTCTGTCAGCTCCATTACTGTAGCGTTTAAGTATCCTTATGCTATAGAAAACATAAAGTTCAAGTGTTCCTGTGTTGTTGAGAATAACGCTTTGTTCCATTTATTCCATTATTTTTATTCCATTTTAAAGAAAGCCAGACTGAAAGAAAAGCGACTTGCTTAAAACTGTGCACAGAGATATGAGAAAGGAGACCGGAACCAAGGCCTCCAGGCCCTACACTAGGTCACTGACCACTGGACTGAACATTTTATCATGTTCAGTCCAGGGGACCTGCTAAACCAGTAGCTACATTCAGATATTCTAAGTTGCTTGAAGGCTCTCAAGATAGGAAATGCAGCTTCTTGACTGATTGTAGACCTCGTGTTGTCTGAACTACAACTATAATTTGTCCCTCCAAAATTTGAAAGCAAATTCCTCCTTTTATTTAGGCAAATTGTGGTTTGTTTGCGTAGGCTGCTGCTTTAGGAACAGTACAAAATATGGTGATATTTTTTTTCATATTGTAATTTATATTACAGGGTAATAGAGATAGCTATGTCCACCTGGTAATGACACAGTCCCTGTTCAAAAGTGTTTGTTTAAAATTGACAACATAAAAATGGGGAGAACTTAGAATGTCCAGTTTCACGTACAGGGAACTGGAGGACAGAGAGTGATTATGTGAGTGTTTCAATATTGGATACCCAGTGCCAGTAGAATTGAGTCTTACCTTGGCTCAGACCCAGATCTGAGTACCATACTTCCCCTGTAGTTTACCCGAGGGCATCATCTGTGCTAAGAAACCCTTCAAAACAAATAAGAATTATGGGTAAGATTGTTCTGCGTTGTGTAGGCAGTCTGGCTTTTAAGACAGAGCTGTCTGACTTTGATAGTTCTCCTCAAATACTAATGTTTTGGGTTATAAATTTCGAGATTGCTCTCTTATTTCCTTTTCATCAGGGAGTGGGAGTCATTTCAATGTTGAATCACCATGACTTCAAGGGGGTATGAGCTTTTCTTTGCAGAAGGATGTCACTTGAATCTATGTTTATACACAAATACATCTCTGATAAAGCTTTTGCTGACAGCCAGATCTTGGAAGCATGGGTTACTTCTGGGAAAATGGGAATTCTGTTTAACTGCAGCTTTACATAGGAAAAAAATAGACTGCTAAGCATCTTAATCTAATTTTAAGTTGATAGCTGTTTAAGGCAGGGGGAAATCTGTCAGTTTATAATTATATGTAGCAAAATACTTAGCATCTTCCGCTTTCAGGGTGAATGTCAGTATGTAAATACAACTCAACAAGGACAGCCAGTAACCTTTGTATTTTACCCATGGCTGCAAGTTATACTCTGATAAATGCAAACTTAAGTGTTGTCGATCTGTCATTACAGGCATACACCTGTCTTCAGAAACAGCTTCATAACTATGTAATTTAAAACTTAAGGTGTGAGAGTGAGCCAGTTCTGCAAATAAGTCAAGTTGGGAGCAGAAAAAAGCAAGATGAATGCATCTGGAGGAAGCTGTGGGAGCCCTAGTTCTGCAGAACCTACAGGAGATTTCTTCAAGGAATTGTGGTCCAAACTGAAAGAATGTCATGATAAAGAAGTACAAGGTAAATTGCTAAAGTTTGTGTCAGCAGAAAGCTGTCTGTTACCACAGAAAAACTTTGAACCAGAGTACCACTCCATCTGCACTGAACTAAATAGATTTTTAATGTCTTATGCAGATAGTTGGACTGGATGATTACAAATGATCCTTACAGGTTGACCTCCTAAGCCTGGTTTAACAGGATTAGATTTAAACTATCAAGTATAAATTATTTGCTAGGTCAGTGAAGAAAAAGTAACACAATGTTACATGGGATCTGTGTGCTTAGGGAATATTGAGATGTAGACATTCAAGGGAATTTTTTGCTTTTTTCTTTTGAATTTGGGTTTAGTTACTTCAGATACATTAAAATGGTTTGCATTGTTTATTTCCCCTAACTTGTGCAAAATACCACTGCAGATTAATATGACTGAAGTGAAAAGTATTTCTTCAGTTTTTAGTGTTCTAATTTTTATCAAGAAAATTTACAGTAAGTTGCTTATTCTTACATTGTATTTTGTGACCTGTGATATCAGTTTTACTATGGATTGACTGTTAGTGTAAGCTCATTCTTCAGTAGTACAGGAAATTAATAACATTCAAAGTAAAGATGAATTATTGCACCTCATATTCTTACTATAATATTGTTTTGCAAGTAGTATTCATAAAATATTTTGCAAAAAATACTTCATAAGAAGTTAAGATTTTGTTCTGCTAATCTTAAATCACACTATCCATTCTTTTGGGTGGAATTAGAACAGTATTTGACTGAATCTTCTAATAGGCATATCCTTATGCATGAAATAGTATTTATATTAGGCTGGAATAAAAGCAGGTGAGTATTTATGACTTAAGAGCTTTAGTCATGCAAGTGGATCTTTGTAGCCAGACCATTCCAGTGGCCTTGGTCATTTCCACCAGCCTCAAAATAGTTCCAGGTCCAGTTATATCATCACTTCTTAATTTCAAGAACAGTGGAGGATTGTTTTATAATCTCTAGATGTTTCATACCTCCCACTGAAAGTCTTGACTCAACAATTTACAGCACTGCACCTTGACGCTTTGTGTTAGTAATTTTTTAAAAAATCAACCAAACAAAAAAACTTCTATCAATTTGGCAACTGAAAGGAAAGATGTACCAGATATTAGCATTTTGTTACATTAAAATAAAGTATGTATAACCATATGAAATACAATTTTATATTGTGTCCCAAAACACACACAAAAAATCTTAATTGTTTTTTATGAGTTCTTTTTTTTTCAATGGTTCTTTTCAGAGTGGGTGTGATGTCAACTGCAGATAAATGCGGAAGTACTGACAGAATGGGATCTGGCAATCTGTGGCATGTCTGAACAACAAAAACTGAACAAACAAAAAACTCTAATGTAGAGGGTAATGTTAAGTGACCCTTTCTCTAGTTTCTTGGGATGTGCAGCACGTGATTCTGAAGTTTTGGTTTTCTTTATGCAAGTGAAGATACTCTTTAGAATGCATGCTGGGTGTGGCCAGATAATTTTGCCACTAGGCAGTCTTTTTCATGCCTAGCCCTTTGTCAGTATGTCCCACACCGTGTTAGGTAAAATTAGGTCTTCTGTGATAACATCAAAGACATGCCTGAAGGATAGTTAATTTTTTCAAAAGGTGGGGATCCTCTTATAGAAAATGGTACTGGAAGATATTTTAGAAACATCAAACACAGGCTTGCCTGGACTTTGCTTGTTGCTGAAGTCTATAAATAAGAATTAAAATTGACTCATGAGTTTCCAATCTAAATGTCAGCAAAAAGTTATTTTAAAGATGGTGGAAGGCTGATTAAGGGAAAGTTAGTTGGAGAAAAAGATTTTTACATGTATAGTGCACGAGGTACTGAACACTGTAATGGTGGAATTCTTATTTATTTATTTATTTTTCTTATTTATTATTACAAATCTATGAAAAGTATGATTTTTGACACGAGCTTGAAATGGTCAGGCATATTATACAAGTTATAATATTTCTATATCTAGAGAATATACATGAGAGAATACTTCAAACTCATAGTTTGAAATTAATTTTATTGAATTTTTATATTGCTGTATTGTAAAAGGTGTGTTTTTCCACCGTGTTAGCTAAACAAACACAGCTTCCTATTCTTCTAAATTGATTGCTTGCAAAAAATTCCCAAATTTGGCCCTCTTCAGACAAAATAGCTATCATTTTCTCTCAAATTCATTATTTAACGACCCAGTTTCCAGAGACATTGGGCATGGTCAATGTCAGTTGACTTCTCATGGAATTCAGAAGTGCTCAGCAACTCAGAATAATGGTCATTAAAACTATACTTACTTTTATTTCCTACCTGTAGAATGTGTGGGATACTTGCACAGTGCTCACAAATTAGAAAGGAATTTAGTAATACTGTTCATAAAGTGAGTAATTTCTGCAGGTATTAATACTTGCAGCTAGCTCAAAATAATTATATGGATGCTTGCTGCATCTGGGTCTTATCAACATGGTTGCAGAGGATGAATTCAGATCTAAACTCTATACTAAAAAGAAACATATTTTGGCATAGAAATGTGAGGAGAGTTTTGTGTAGAAGTAGCCTAGTTTTTTTTCAATTATTCCTTACCTCTGAAAAGCAGAAGATATCAATTGGAAAAAAAACTGTAGTCATAGATGCAGAGAAAATTATGAGGAAAGCAGTCTCCTTGATAGATGGCTGGAAGCTCCTCAAAAGTAAATAATTATAGAAAGCAGAGCTTGAAGGGATCCTAGGAGGTCATCTAGTCCATCTCTATACCCTTAAGGTAGGATTATGTCGGTGTCATTGCTGACAGAAGCTTGTCCAACCTGTTCCAGGAAAACTTTAGCGATAAAGATTCTGCAGTCTTCCCAGGCACTGTCAGTTTTAAGAAAGTGCATTTAATGCATTTGAAAATTCCTCAGAACAGAAATTGTCATAGCCATTAATTGAAATATTACAGATACGTAGTCTAATCAGGTTGCAAGTTTCATAAAAGACTATTGTGCATTTAGCTAATCTGCCTAATAATAGTTTCAAGAAAGTCCCCATCACTTTAACAGGGACAGCGTGTCATTTACTAAAGTACTTAAGAGCTTTAGGTAATGTAGATTTGTACAGTCTACAGCTTGTCTATTCCATAGAAGTGTTGTGTGAAAAATAAAATTGAATCAGGAGTGTTAAATAAGGAAATCTGAAAAAGCAAAGCTCTTTAAATGAGCATGCTTAAAACCTCCCCATGCTCGGTAAAAGCAAAAGGCAGAGATTACACCCGATGTAGAAATTCAATGCTCTTGTATAAATGTAACAAACTATTTTCCTGCCTTCTCATTGCAGTCATTTGAATTAAGAAAAAACGCAGCCTTTAAGTAACTAGTTTGGTTCCTCCTGAATTCAGGTGAGAGGGGAGATAGTGTTACCTGTAGCACAGTACTGGGCCTTTTGAGCGCTGCCTCTTCAATTTGTGGCTCAGGTTGCCAATGTTAGAATCCTAAATACTTGCTGAACAGACTACCTGTTCATACAGGAGATGCATTGTTGTGCAGCTTCATTCCTTCCGATGGGTGTGGAGCAGCATTAAAGCACACTTTATAGGGGTTCTAATTGCAGATGCCTAATTGACTTGATGAATAGCAACTACTTAAAAAAAATAAACCCTCTTTCTGTGCTGATCTGCGTGATAGAACATAACATCTCACAGGTGTTGAAGACTTAGAGATAAAAGAAATCCTGCTATATTTCCTAAGAACTTGGGTTTTTAAGTAGTCTCTGTGCATTTTTATCTCGTTGTCTCACTTCCATCTTGGTAGTCTGTGGCATGGTTTCGCTGAGGCTCTGGCTGGCCTGACTGTTACCTTATAAGTGGCCTGAAGAGTGAACCTTCTCAAGCAAGTAGTTTTCCTCTTTGAGCTGTTCGCAGTTGAGTGTGGCAGGGGAGAGAGGAAAAAAGAAGTCTATTAACTGCCTTGACCTACATTTTCTGGAGTAAGGTGTAGTATTGGGTATTTGACAATTCAAAGTTGTCAGAAGTGTTCTGGTTTCATAAGTTTATCCTGTTATCCTAAATGACTAAGGCTTTTGCAAGAAAACTCACAAGACACCTTGTATTCAGACTGAAGTTGCTCACAACTTTTAATAGTTTGGAGAAAATATGGCGTTAAGAAAAAAGATGTGATGTTACTTTCTGATGTCATACAAAAATCAGTACTGGATTTGTATTTAAGAAAATATTATACCGCTGGAGTCTGATTTCTGACCATTTATTTGGTGTAGGAACGGCCAGCTTGTGTGTGGGTAGTGTCACGTAAATTTCCATGGCACTGCATCCCGCTTGTTAAACTGTGCCCCACTTAAAGCACCTTTATCTGCCTGCCCCTGTGCACATACACACCCCAAAAACCTCGCAAGCTGATTGACTGGACTGCTGGCTAGCCCCTAGGCTGCCAGCTGGCCACTCCTGCCAAGAGCATCAGTTGTATTTGCAAACCTTTTTACGTGTGCACAGAAGAGACGTTTAGGAGCGTGTGGGCCTGACTGGGAGAAGGGTGACATGAAATACTGTTCCTCGGTTCACCTTAAGGTGTTCCAAAGAAGCTTTGGCTGAGAGGGTCTGGTAGCATGCCTCCAATAAAGTATGCTGCTCTTCTGTGCTTTAAAGCTTTGAACTATGTATTTTTAATGTTTCCTTTAGGCGTATACATTGCAATACACTTTTCAGTTCAGTGGTTGGATGCTACATTTCAAGTGTAGTATTACCCATTTATGTGTACACAGTATTTTATGCTACTTACGTAGGCATAGTCAATGAAAATATCTTGACAGTGCTTGGTATTCATGTGTGGTTTTCTACAAAGGTGTTTTTATACCTGTTTAAGTGGGAACCTGCATGTTTATTTAGGAAGTTCCTATTTCCTAGAGATCATAATAGCTATATTTGTTTCCAAGATCTTGTAGAAAATACTCAAGACGTCCAGAAAGAACCATTTTCTTTCCAAATTAGTGACACTTTTTCTCTCTTCTGCGGATGTCATTGGCACAAGGAGAGTTAGTTTATTGTTTTAGTCATTTGTTTGAATCAGAATTCTATAACATGTGTTTTCTTCTTTCTACTTTCAGGCTTACAGCTGAAAATATCTAAGTTGAAAAAGGAAAGATGCTTGTAAGTATTCATCCTAATGGTCTAATTTATTAAAGGAGAGTCTGAGTACCGTTAACGAGCTGCGATTCTTGTAAGATCAGTTGAGGTTTCATGGATTCTTCCTTCAGACGTGTACAAAACTCTGCTCGCTTTAATAATTCAGCTGAAGTCATCTAAAGATATACATAGATCTCTTTATAGGCTGTGTAGCCAGAACAGTAGGTTTGCCTTGCTTGAACAAATAACTTGTAAGGTTTTCTTATCTACGGTATTTCTAGGATGCCTATCAGTATGTTGACATTTCTAATACAAAAGATAATTAGGGAGACATTTTAAAATTGAGGTCAAATCTGTAAAAGAGAAGTAAGTAACAAGACAACAAGCCAAACTGCCTTTAGTATCAGGTGGTGTGCCTTAATTCAGCTTTCAGCTATTCAGTAAAGATTCTGATAATAACTTCATTAATTTTCACTCAGTTCTTATATTTTCAAGACATATGTTAGATCTTTTGCAGTCGTTATTTGCTATTAATTTTTAGTTCCGCTCATAGAAGCAATACGGGGGCAAAATCTGAATTACAAGATTTACATGTGCAGTAGAATCACAATATGTATTTACAGCATAAATCAGCTTTTATTTGCCTTCTGACTAAAACCATATTTAATTAAATGATGAGAGATATTCTAATGTGATTAATATTAATGTAATTAAACCTGAAGTAAAAATTTAAATAATGTTACTATTACATATGACCTGTATTATGAGTTGCACTTTATAAAGTTCTGTGTATGAGGAATAAAAATAAATTACTTGATTTTTTTCACTTTGGAAAACAATATAATTATATTAGATACATTAAAGACACTAAATTTTTCTTAAAATTAGAAAAAATACTCCATATTTGCATTTCCAGTGTTGCCATCTGAAGTCAAAGATATACAATCTTAGGTTTAAAGTGTAGCCGCAGTGCTCTCAAGCATAGTCTGTGCTTTTTCAGAATTAACATTTCTATCATCATCTAGTCAGTCTTCTTCCTCATTCATTCCTGTTAGGTTTTTTAGTTATCTCTTTTTTTGAATTGTATAAGCAGGAAATAATGCTCCTAGAGTCTAGAAAAATGAGGTCATCGCATGCTTTTTTATACAATAGTAACTCAAGCAATTCTCAAGCATTTTTGACAATTATTGTCTAAACTCCCTGCTGTGCCTGTATTTCTGGGTGTGAGGGAAACAAAGGTGTTCTTTCCGTAGAAGTCAATTTTCTCTAGTGCAATCCATCTTTCCTTTTCCTGTAACATGAAGTATGTAAATGCATCTTATAACGATACTGGCTTTTCCAGTATAAAATGATTGTACAACAGTACATACTTAACTTGCTGTCGTCTTTTATTATAATTGTTCTTCTGTAATTATAACTGTCTCACTTCCAGGAAAATTGTTCCTATTTCTTTTCACTAGGCTTTTGGAAGAAATTGCCTTCAGTTATGTTATGCCTGTGTTGCTCTCTTCCCTAGATGTCTTTTTGGATTGTGTTTATCATTTGTAGTGCTCAAACCTGAGCTTTTGTTTTTCTTATTTCAGTTAAATATCCTCTGTCCTCCTGGCATTTTATAATCCACAGTAGCACTTTGAGCCTGTGCAATGTTGCATTTACTAACGCTTCAGCTGCATTCATAACAGATCTCATCTGTGAAAGCTATAGATAATTGCCTATGGTTTTGACTTTTGTCTGCACGGTGTCATTCTAATGCCTGTGAGCAGGTGCAATTCACCAAACCTACAGCAGGGTTTACAATCCCAAGAGTACCTGTGTGGCTAACTCCCTGTTTCCCCACATATGCACCTGCTCCTCGGGATCAAGGATTGTGAGCTTTTGAATGGCATCTTGTTCAATCTCCATCACTAGTAGAACACAGTGTATGCTATTTGCAGCTGCTGTTTAATGGTGCATAAGAGTTCACAAACTATTTTAAAAAAAAAAAAAAAAAAAGTGGCAATAGAGTCCAGTTGCTTATTTGGTCTGTTGGTGAATTTTTAGTCAATTGGCAATATGAATTCATATGAACTTTATCAAGATCGGGTGTTCAGGGTGTCATGGAATGTTGTCAGATCTTTCATTAAAATCCAAACAGCATATGCATTGCTTACATTTTAAAGATAAGCTTTATGAAAATTAAGACTGATATTGCAGTATCACAAGGAATATATTTATGTTAGTAGATGAAATTGTATTAAGTTATTAGATGACTTTCAGTTAGCAAATATTTGGTGTTATGCTTTATACTCAAAGGCTACACTTACTTTCCTGGAAAAAAAAATCAATTAAACATCTTGTTATTTCTTATGTATAATTCATAAATGAAGTAGTTATTTCATTTTTTTATCTAAAAGCGTGAAATTATCTCTTGCTGTTATTGTTAACTTAACCTGGAGTGTTATGAGTTGCTTCCATGTTCTGAAAACTTAAATTGATCAGTTAATTTTCTAGATGATAAATATTAGCAGTGATGTGACTGGACACATACCGAATGGTTTAATTATTTTTTGTTGGAATCTTTCTACAATTACCACATTGTAGATACAATACTCTTACATAGGAGGTCTTGTTCTCCTTGGTGCATCTGAATACCTGAGGTTTAGTATTTCAGACTTGGTAATCATCTGACAATGAGTGCCTTATTTTGTATCCCACTTCACCATTGGAGCTAATGACTTGTAAATGCTAGGTCAGAGATCGTTCATTATGCACAGTGCCTTCATAGCCAAAAACGTCTGTCATGTTTATCAAGTGCATTGGAATTATTGAGGGGAAAAAAAAAAAAGCCTAGTTCTTTCTGTTATTTTACTGTCTTAACATGACATTTTACAGGGTTTAGGTGTAAGGCATGGAGTATTAGTGTATGGGGTTTTTTCTTTTTTTTTTTAAGAATTACATAATGCCCTAGAATGACTTAAAGATAACTTGAGAAAAAATTTTAAAATTTGGTATTGTAGGCCTCCTGTGAGTTGCTTAAACTGAAATAAATGAGATTTTTTTTTTAATGCCATAAACGTCAGAAAAATACGGACTGCTTTTGTCAAACTTCAAATTTTGCCATGGCCTGACTGTACTTAGCTAATGAACTGAGGTAACAGAACTTTAACACTTTGCCATCCCCAAGTAAAAGTACAAGTTTTAAATAGTCCCTCATGCTGTTTGCATGTAGCTGTTTTATATGTTGTATATGCATCTGAAAAGGCTAATATTGGTCTGGATGGTAGTACAGAAAAATAAAATACCTGTTCTTAAATTTCAGAATTAATTTCTTGTATTACTCTTAATACCAGCAATATGAAAATGTGTTTGACTAATGTGTCTTAAAGGGAGAGGGCCAATTTAAAAGTATGTCTCTGTAAAAGAATTGTATCAACAAGTTAGTAAATACGTTTTCAATTTCCTATTGTGTGTGTGCTTAGCAGCCAATGTCATGGCTTCCTCAAATAATCCATCTCGGGGCCACTGAAAGCAAACACCCACTTTTATGGGATACAGAAAGGATTCCACGGTAAAAAGAAGTGCTGGTAATGAATTCTCATGAGTTAGTCATTGTCATTTTATATAGATACAGCTGCTTAGGTTTTACCAAATGTTAATTTCCTTGTAGAAAAAAATTGTGTGCTTGTTGCTCATATGTTGTTTGCATCTTGAAACAGTATTGTGATCTGATAATAAAAGCGAAGGGGAGCTAAAACTGGGAAGTAATGTTACCACTTTTCCTTAGCTCTTTTGAGGAGGAAATGTTCTGTGTTAATTGAATAGTCCTGGCTTTTAGGAAGGTATGTGCCCCAAGATCTTCTATTTCTGAGGTATTGGGGAAGAGAGTTCTCTTCCCCGTATTTGTATTATGGGAATCCATGTTCTGTAGCCTCTGAGAATTACTTCTTAAGGAACTAAACCTCTAATGGATCTAAAGACTTGTCAGAGCCTTTTTACAAAGCCAATGTGGTTTGCCACACTGCAAGAAGCATTCGCTGCTAAGATAAGACCAAAATGACCTGATCATGAAAGCTCCCAGTTAGCTTTCCAACAGCTCAGCAGTTTCCTGGAATTGTTGCTTGAATGCTATTAGCTTTTATGCCCTGACTGTCATCAACTCTAATTTTTGTCCTGAGCAAAAATCAGATTTATCAACAGAAGCTCATCTATAATATGGATTAGAAACTAGCTGCTCCTTTCGTAACTCAGACATTTCTAAATTACCAAAAAACACTTGCTTCATTTATCTTCAACTTAATGTTTGTGCTGATGATAATCATATTTCCCAAGAACATGAAAGAAACATGCCAGAGAGAATTATCTGTTGAAAAACTAATAGCTGTGATGTAAAGCTAGAACTAACTTTTTCTCTGTTTGATTTTAGGGATGCAGAGAGGCTTGAAGAGTTTTACACCAAGAACCAGCAGCTCAGAGAACAGCAAAAAGCACTTCATGACACTATCAAGGTTTTAGAAGACAGGTGAAGTTGTGTCTTTTAGCATTTGGGTTTGTTGTGTTTTGCTCTTACAGAGTAGCTCTGGATACTTTGTTGGTGTTTTTTTGTCAACAAGTCCTTTTCCAGTACAATCCAAATAGTGTGTTTTAAAGAAAAGTGTAGAATTTAGAATCTTGTGATTGAATTAAATTTTTGTTGTTTTCTTATTTTCGAAGTGCTTAGCTTGCTTAGTTCAGTTAAGGTAAATAGAAGTTAAATTGATCAGCTTGGGAGGCAGACAGCCATTTTAAAGCACATTCTTTTCCATCCATTTTTGTAGAGGTAAGGTTGCTATCAGTTGAGATGCAATACTAGTATAAAACCCAAGGGCAAACTATGTAATACACTTTAAAACTCATGAAATAACTCACTAGGAAATCTTTCAGATTTGGGGAGATCTTTTTTACCAGTTGTCTGTTTTACCTAAATTTAATCACAGATTCTGTCTTTTGCCTTCTTTTGGACTTAGACATTATGATCACCTTTTGACCCATCCTGCGTTTCCCTTATTTGTTCCTGTGTAATCCTCTTAATTTAATAATCCTGTATAGCAAAACAAAACCAATAGACATGAAATTACAGTGCATTTTTTTCATCTTTTAAAAACTATACCTGTTTTAGAAAGTGTATGTTAAATTTACCGCTAATAGTCTCTCAGAAGTTTTCTGGGAATAGGAGATCATTACATAGTAAATTATTTTCCCACATTCCTGTGCTAACTCAAATTGTAGAGCTATGATACTCAAGTTTTGCATTCAACTCTGTTCCTCTATGAAAGGCGTTAGGGAGAAACTTGTAACCGTGCAGGTAATAAACTTTCACACCACATAGGTAGAGAGACATCTGCAGAGTGGATTAGAAAAATCCCTTAGCAGATGAAGTTCTCACATTGCAGAAAACAAACAGGCTATTTAAAGTGTTTAATACAAGGAGATGATAATACTGTGTTTATTACACTGTTAGTCAGATATGCTAGTATGAAGAGATGTTCCAGTATTTTACTCTCTTCCTAATTCCACAATTTTAAAATAACCAAGATGGCTTTTGCTTCCGATATTCAACTGTGTAATTGGAAAGTTAGGTGTTTTGTTTTGGGGCTTTTATTTAATGCTTCATGTGCTAGCAGCAGCAATGCAGAACTCTTAACCAATTGGTCTCTTATTTAGCAGGCAAACTAGAGTGTGGTTTTCTACTTTGGTAATACTGTTAGCTTTTAATTGTATACCAGAAGTTAACACACTTCAATTATCACCTGTAAAATGAACACACATTTTATTGGATGAATGAATGTGTCAAGTAAAATGGACTGATCATAAGTCCTCTTCTGATAGCAGATATGCTTTAATCAGTTGATCTAAAACGATAGAGACAGTGGAGGTGATGCTTCACATGGACTTTCAGATCCACTTCTAAGTATTGGTGTCTAGATAAAGGATTTCACATTTGCTTGGTATTTGTTACAGAGCAAACTTAGTATTTGTCCTTTTTATTATATTACTTTGCTTCATTACAGTGATAATAGGAAGGACTTCATCCTTCTTGGATGAAGTAGTAAATGTGTTTACTGAAATTATTTGCTTATTTGTATTTGCTTGAATGAACTTTACTTAAAATTAATGGCAATTTATATCTGACAGTACTCTTAGTAGGACACCTCACAAAGGCTTTCAGTGGCAAGGCATAGCATGCTCCACTTAAATAAAGTAATGCATGTTGCTTTAGAAGTATCCAGTACCTACAGTCATTTATGCAAATGTTAGTACATGTAGTATTGGATTGTTCATAAATCTCAAGATATTGCTGTGTCAATATATAAAACTGCAGTACTCAGTGGTGTTGTGCATAGTTGCCAGAAATTTTCTCATTCTCATTATTCAAAAGGCCAGTTAAGTGTGGATATCTGCTTCATGTTTAGCAATATTTTCTTAACGGAGAGGCTTTTTTCTCTGAATTTCATTGTAGATTAAGAGCAGGATTATGTGATCGCTGTGCTGTAACCGAAGAACATATGAGAAAGAAGCAGCAAGAGTTTGAAAATATCCGGCAGCAGAATCTTAAACTTATCACTGAGCTTAGTGAGTTTTATCTATAGAGTCTGAAGACAAAACATACTATTTTGTAAACTAATTCCTCTTGAATTCCTGTAACTTGATATAATTTATTGTATGGTGTGTTTAGTAAGCCCAATTTCAGTCGCGGGATACTTAATTCTAAGGTCTGAAAAGACGTAACATACCAGTTACTAGTCATTTCACTCACCTTAGATTGAAGTGTTGATACTGACATGGAAAATCTTACAGTGTAAAGTAGCTACTGTAGATAAAATGTGGCTGCTTCTGTTTATTCCTACAGCTAAAGCTGTAGAGTGACTGATTGCCAGTTTTCCAAAGGAAACCATGACTTCAAAAGTCAACTGGTGGTGATCACAAAGTAGCAAGTTCAAACAGAAGTTCCCTGACTCCAGCTTGTGTCCTGTAGTTGGTCTTGGAGTTTGACTGCAGTAACCCATAACCTTCACATAACCCTCTGAAGCCACAAAAGAATTGCTTCATGCCAGGCAGCTTGTAGCCAGCTCATTTTGAACTCAGGAAGTTGTACATATGGGACAGGAAAAAATAAACTGGTCTAGGTGACATGAAGGCAGGACACAACAAAGGTCTTCATAAAGACTGGAAAGATTGGTTGTATGAAGTGCTAAAAAATACAGAACAGGATTTTGAATTGTAATGATATCTTCACCATTATTTAATTATTTTGTGTCATTTAGTTGTTTTGCTTGATTAAGAAAAAGCAGATGTTCAGTGAGATTTTAAATATGGGAAATGCTGGTCACAAAAAGCTACAAAAAGTAGCTTTTGAGTGCTTAAATTATAGAAATATTAGATTCTGTACTAATATAAAATACATCTTTTTTCAAGGACTTTTAATATTTGACATTTATATAAATATATTATGAATTCTTGAGTTTAATGATTAACAACAAACAGGGTACAACCAATCTTTAAATAAATCTCTGAGCCTTAAAAATCAAGGTGGGACCTATTGGGTACAAATCTTCTTGAACACTATCTGACACAAACACTGTCCCTGGGTTTGGGTTGAGACCTATATGACAACTTATGTATTTCCTGCAAGCAGCAAAAAAGTTCAGTCAAGAATAATGCAAAGGTAAAATATACAATGACGAAAATAAGAATAAGATAATAAAAATTGAAGTGAGCAGAAAAGTTGGGAGCTATCACTACATCAGTTTGAGACAGCATGGAAAAAAGGCTGAAGATGACGCAATAAGCTTGTGTGAAGTATGGGCAGAATGAATTTGAAATTAAAAGTAAATAAAAAATTTCTGACAAAATATTTAACTGATTTTTAAGAAATTGGTTTTTTTTTCTGTTCTCTCCAATTAGCCAGTCGCTTCGGTGGCTAAAACCAAATTCTAATTACTTTACACTTCATAGGCTGTCTTCAGCCTAAAGAAGCAATGTTGTCCTTGCAGCTGCGTGAGCAACTCATTCATCTTTACAACAGAATCTCACTTGTATGTACACGGACAAAAGTAGTTAATGGTTGTGTGGGCCTAATATTATGATCCAGTAATTGTGACACCTTTGCCTTTTCTAACACATCATTTACAACTTCTTTAAAGACTAGCTTGAAAATTCATTTTGGTAAGCCATAGAAGGTGTATGATATTACGTTTTAGAATTTGTTGTTTCCTTAAAGGACCTGACAAAATTACATATGATATGATGTTAACATGTGTGCGTTGATTTTCTCGCTTTTTTTTTTTCTATAAATTGCAGTGAATGAAAAAAACAACTTACAGGATGAAAATAAAAAGATAACTGAACAGTTCCAGCAATTACAGAAGGAGTTGGAGTAAGTTTTGAGTTTTTTTGGATATTCTATACACACCCACACACGCACACCCACACACACCTTCCCCACACCCCCCCCACTCCTATTCCTCAGTAGTAATGCCTGGGAATATAAATATCAGCTTTTAAGTCTTTAAAACCTGAGTTTCCTCTTTTATAATAGATTGTGAAAAGATAGTCTACAGCCACTATAACAACATAAAACTAGCATCTTTGTATTGTACAGAATTTTTGCCTTTTTTTAAACTGTGTACATCTTTCTTTTTTAAAACTGAAAGATAAATTTGTCATAGAAATTCTGTTTAACTTCATGATTGTTCACGATTATTCTGGTCACAACACCACATAGCAAGGCCTTACATTTCATTCTTTTATTCGTCTGTTGACTCTTTACCAATTCTTTCCTCCTAGGTTAAGACTTTAGAAAAGTATTTTCTCAGCTAGTCAAAAAGTCCCAGGATCTTGTAGTATTTTTTTTTAAATAAACTTATCATAATTTTACAATTTTAAAAAGGAAAAAAAAAAACATAGTAAATTTCGAAAGAAAACCATAAAAATAATGAGCTACAAATTAACTGTGAAATTGTAATTTGATATGGTAGCAAGAAAGTGCCATATAATGTTGTGGTTAATATGCAAATTTGGTGCACTGTGCAAGGCAGAGGTAGCATTCCTTTCTTGTGTAGTTATGGTCTGACATCATCTGAAACTTATTTCAATTTTCCCTGTCTGTGGACAAGTTGCATATGTGCATGGTGGGAATGGTACAGGATGTGTGAACTTGATACGTAAGGCTTTTTCTGTATGTAATTTTTTTTCCTGTCTTTGTCAGAAAGTAACTTTGGTAGAGGAGTAAAACAACTTAGAATTCCGTTCAAAATGACCGTGGTCCTGTTCCTTTGTATTTCTTGGTTTGTCTCCCATCATTGGCATCTTAATCATCCTTTCTTTCTCTGTATGCATTTCATCTTCTTGGATTAATATATTTCATGACCCTAGGAGTACTCCTTTTTAGTACCAAGTAGGAACAAATTTCTATATGCTTCCCACTGTAGAATGACTTCTCAGCAATGGTTCTCCTATGCAGCTTGACAGCAGTTAGGGAGATAACATTAAAAAAACTGACACCAAACGATTCATCCAGATGTTTTAGTTTGCTCCCAGTCTTGTAATTTAGCTTCCAGTAAAAAATATCTGGCCACTGTAGGAAAGTTGAGAACGAACAATGTAACACTAAGTTACTTGCTTCACATCTTAGGTGGTCATTTAAATGAGTGCAGAGTTGAGTGGATAACCAGGAATTAACAAGGATGGTCCTGCTGTTTCTGATATAGCATTTCGTCATTTTGGTTAAACTATCGTGATGTTACTTTATTTAGAATGAACGATTTAGATCAATATGATGTCATCATGTAGGTGCAAGGTAACATTGTTTCTGGTGCATGACATGAAATTGGATTTTTGCAGTCTTCTGTATTTGTTATCAAGGTTTAATATTTTATGGAAAAAATCTAAGAATCCTTTATAAAGGTGAAATCAGTGAAATTTTAGAACTGTATTATCTGGTCCTTTATCAGATTAGAATTTCATTAGCCATGGATGGAAACAGCAAGGAAATTTCTACAAAAATCTCTTCTGGGGTCTCAGATAAATGTTTCCATGGTTCAGAAATTATTTATTGCGTATTTATGGTATGTAGTATGTATGGCGCCTTCTTCATTTGATAGTTTTTTGTGGTGGTATGTAGGAACTAACCTCTTGGTTTGCATGGAAGTAAGGTACAGAAAAGTATATTTATGGCAGGCTAATTTGTCATAGAAGGCCATGTGTGCCAGTAAATTTAAAGAGTAGTCTAAGACCTAACTTAAATTTGCAAAGTAACTGGATGAATATATTGTTTTACTGTTTGTTTTGATTTGTTTCTTAAGATATTGTTAGTAGATGATATAGTTTTCCAGTTATCCTGCTTTCTTTGTAAATGTGCTAGAAAAGGGGAATTACAAAATCACACAGTAAGATTCATCAAGACTTCAGAGCATCAATGCATCAACGTTTGTCGTTAAGTGTTCAAAGTTGGTCATGGTAAAAAGCCTAACTGCAAGAATGCTTGTTTTCTCAAGCCAGGCAGCTTCCTCCAGTTCTCCATCATGTTATTTACTTATTTTATATTAGATCTTGTGGTTCACTTCAATGCAAGCAGAAATATATCCACATTTCCTCTTTTTCCCTTAGATCAAAACCTTACATCCTTCTCTTTGTAGTTAGGAAATGATCTTTTGGCCCATGTTTTCTCTTGAGAGTCATAAGGAAAAGTGCTACTGCAAAAAGATGACCAAGCAGGCCGAGTTAGATTTCCTTCTGTTTTACGGCCTCTTCCATTTCTCTCTACCACCACCATACGACAGGTAGCAGTGCCCTTATTAAGTACTAAACAAACTATATTTAAGTTAAAGGAACTGTAATTAACACTTTTTTGTTGTTATTTCCTTGCTATGTCTAGATAGAGTTTTTGGAGAGAAAAGACATAGCTATTTGTTACACTAATTTTTATACAGTGACTCAGCAACATGCTGTTAGAGCTGACTAAGAGAGACAATAAACTTCATGCTCATTACTTGTTTTACGTGGTTTACGTTGCTTTTTACACTCCTCTCTGAAGGCCTTCGTGACATGAATAAGAGGTATCATCCAATGGTTTGGAGAGGGACTGTTTTTAATATAGTGCAGTTCATTACCATTTAAAATTGCCCAAAAGCTTTTATTTTGTTTTTAAGACGGTATTCTTGGGGTACGTAGGGACTTCCATAGAGGGAGAGAGACACTAATCCGTCCATTTCGGCATTCTTTCATTCAAGTAGCACATGCTTCAGAGGACAAGCTAGAAACTCCACAGTCCCTATTTTTTTCCAGAGAGAAAGTCTTCCATAGTGCAGTAGTTAAATGTTGACTTCAAATGTGAAGAGCTAGGGTTGTATGCCATTCTTAGGCTTGAAGGAGCAAGAGTGAATTTGTTGTTGGATGTGTCTGAAAACTGGGTTTTAATATTACTTTTTTGCACTGTGATGTTATTGAGATGGCTGTATCTTCTAAATTGTTGCTTTCTTGAACCGCATGATTGTCCTGCTTGTTGAAATGAAAGCACTTCATCTTGCTGACTTGGGGTTTTGTTTGACCACCTAATTTGGTCTTCAGGGAGCGAAAGCAACAAGAAGTAGAGTTAGAAGGAGGAGTCATTCCAGATTCTCCAGTTCTGGCTTCTTCGTTTTCTGTGGTTAATCGTATGAGAAGAAAAAAAGAGAACAGGCATATCCGATACACAGAACATACACACCCAGATGTGGAACTCGCAGAAAGCAACAATGGTAAGAGTAATGTATTATTTTTTTTTTATTATTAATTTTAAAACATCTTTTTAAGGGCTAAAGAAGAAGATTATATATAAATTTGATTGCAAGTGGTGAAAACGAAAAAAAAATGTGTTTTTTCTGGCTTGGCTTTTTTAGACTTACGCTATAATGCATGAGTTGGGGGCAAAATGTATTCAGCAGTAACTGTTATATCAGCGATATGCTGAAAGCTTGTCTCAACCTCCTACTTTTCTTCATCCACATACTCATGAAAATATAACAGTTTTCCAACCCATATCTTTTATGTAACTCCAAACTAATTAAAAAAAATCTGCTAGGGTTTGACTTGTGCATACGGCCACGTCACCACCTAGTGGAGAGTGAAATAAATGTTTTGCCGCATTCAGCAATTATTCTGCAATTAAAGTAATACTGAAACTGGTAAATATGTAATTCTAGCAGCTACATGATCTTTTTTTTTGTGTTAGTGATACACACTGTTTTCATTTGTTTTGTGTCTAAGTCCAGAAATATTGTGAACATTTAATTTCCAAACTTCATTCTGTAATGTCATAGAAATAGCTCTAATGTATTTTAACTGTAAGAAATATTTGGGCTTGTATGTTAATTATACACAGCTTGGGACTTCGGGCTTGTGTTTTAATGATACACAGGAAATACGATAAACAATCGTGCTCTTAATGTGTTAGCTTATCTTGTGGAATAAAAATAATATCTTTAAATAATTTATGATTATATCTAAATATAACTTTTGACTAAAAGCTTCTTTCCAAGAATAAAAATAGCACAACTGTGGGGTGAGGAAGGTGCGTTGGTTATGCACGCCCTTTATTTTGCGTATGCAATTTTAGTGCTGCGAGTAGTTTCTCCTTTCTAAACATACCTACTTCACTCCATTTTCTGAATAAAAAATTGAGCTACTAAATTAAACCAAAGTTAAATATGTAGGAAAAGGTGTAAATACTTGTCGCAGTTAGCAGCTATGAAAAGCTGTTGGTGTCCAGATAGAAAGGACTACATGGCACAAAGTTGGTCATGATTAAAATCTCAGGGTTTTCACCTTTTCATTGCCTTAGCTGATGCAGAAAATTATTCCTTTGGATGGTTTACTCTTAAGTAGTTTTGTTGCCAAATTAACAGGTCAAATATAGATTGAATACATACTTTTTATGTGGTTAGTATAGAAAGTGATGTAATTATGTGTCAGTATTGTTTTGTGGATGAGTGGCTAGGCTCATATTTGTGAGAGAAAGGATTGATATGAAATATTTGTGACTAATTGTCATTGTGGTGCCTCAGAATAAAAATCAGATGGGCTTAGGTTGCTGGATCTACTGACATACCAAAATTCACATTCAAGTGCTTTTAAGATCAGGATCATTGTCTGTATGTAAACAAAAACATCACAACAGGATACCTAATCTCACTGAAATTTTTTCTACATTTTCTCCTAGAGTTTGGAAAAATTCCAATGTATTCCACACAAATGAACAGTCACCACGAAGAAGAGATACTAGTGGCGGATACCTGTGATTCACAACTGTCCCCTGTACCAAGTAAGTGTATTAATAGGTTTAGTTCTAATTCCATTCAAAATAAGGCAAAAATGTTGTAAATTGAGGGTTCTTCAACAACTGAGAGTTCATCTCTTTAAACACAGGAGCCAGAAAAACGGTGTTATGTTGACTCGCAGAATTGCTGCTGAAATGCCCATAGATACATGATCTAGTGGCATAGCATCAGGGCTTACAGTCAAGAAATAAAAAGAAGTTCAGTACAGCTCTTACTGCAGATATCTTATATTTTAGGCAACTTATCCAGTTGTCTTACGTCTGATTTTCCAACTGTACAGGAGGTAGAATATTCTGAGGATTGCATTTGTCTGACATAAGTATGTAACATTTAGAAGTGCTTCTGTTAATTATTCCCTTTTTTGCAATTGTGAATTGGTACAAGTCTTTTAGTCTTGTGTCCTTCTCCATAAACAGTTCTTTGACAAGAACTTTCTGTGTCCGTGACCTTTTTCTGTGAAGTATTTAACTATAAATGAGTACAAGAATCAGCATTTTGGAATTACTTGTGCAGGTTGGAGTTGTAGTGGTTGTAGTTCCTGTACTTTTCCATCATGTTACCTTGCCCCAGTTTAATAACTGAGTAGTGTTAAACCCCTGAAAGAAGGGGAACTCATCTATTTGTTTTCCTAATAAAAACAGGAAAAATAATTCCTACATGACAGTTGTAAATACGCAACACAGGCATTTTACTATAAACATACATTATCACTGTTCTACGTGCTTTTCTCAGACTATTCATGCACTGGACTGGGAGTTTGCAAACAACTTTTACATTGACTTGTTTTTGTATTTTAATTTTGGGGAGCTGTACTCAAGTTGGAAGCATATTTGTCTGTGATGATGCAGCAGTTTCCTCTCATGGAAAACTCTTCTTTTTTTTCCCCCTTCTCCACTTATGACTTCCAGATACTATTTTTATTTGACACAGGTCGAACTATTTCCATAATTACCGATTTTAATTTGTGATATTTTTAGTTCTGTGTTTGTACCATCTGTGTGAGTGGAGTAAGATATTATAATGTCTGTGTAATTTATTGTGAGCTTTTTTCTACTCATAAAGATAAACCAAGGATGGGAGGCTATCCTGTTCCAAAGCCATCTTTTAACTTGGCTGCAGTTGTGGCAGAAACAATTGGACTTTCTGTTCAAGACGAATCTGTAAGTAGTATTCCCAGATTTCTTACATTATGAGCTTTTTATGCCAGCTATTTACAAAAACACTATGTTTCTCTTTTGCATTAAAATTCTGCAAAAGTATTCTGAGTTCCAATAAGCTCACTTTGATTTGCTTTTGCTTACTCATTGCAGAATTGCTCTAGCAAGACGAGATATAACTGTGCTGACCTGTCCAGGCGTGGGGGAGGAGGGTTGGGTTCCTGCTGTGTATACAACTTCTAAGTTTGACTAAAACAGTGGACTAAATCCTTGGGTTTGCCCAACTCCCTTTGTGCAGTAATCGAGTCTAAGGTACTAAAAAAAATGATTTGGTGATGAGACTGTTAGGTGACTCAGGTGAGATTATTTGATGCTTTGGTAACTACGGTGGAAAAGACAGTATGCAGATTCTTTTCTTTTTTTTAATGTACATTGGAATGATGAATTTTTTTTCATTTACATAAGATTTCTTTAAAGTTGTTGGTCAAAATTTCATCTCTCTCATAGTTTTTATTATTCTTCAGAGTTTTGTATGGTTCAATTTGAATGGGTCTTCAAAGTATTTATGTGCAAACCTGGCGTATTTCTGATTTTTAATTCTAGTAGCTTCTCACACTTCCTTTCTTTGTTTTCCTTCACTACTTGCAAGGAGTCCCAGAGTGTACTGAGTCCTCCCTGCACTAATACTGTTATGAGCCAGGCCCCAGAGAGCGTGCAGTCTGAAAACTCAAGAAAACATCCAGCTTCTGAATCAAGAAATGATGACAACAATTTAAGGTGTGTTTCCATTTGGTTATAATAATGTTGTTTTAAATGGGCTTATATGAAGTTCTGGTTTTAGCAGAATTTAAAACCTTACAGCAGCTTGTACTTTAAAGGTACAGACATGGAAATAAATGTTTTCATATTATACGGCTTCTTTCAAGTAAATAACATTAGAAGCAAAGGAACTGATAGAATACAGAACTGTGGACTTCTACTTCATTCTCAAACTTGTTATCTCTTGAGGCCTGTAAACCTGAGGGCAAGTGACCTGGAGCTAGGGTAGGAAAATGATTATGAAACTTTCTGCTGCCTAAATGTCATACCAGTTGACTGTTGCCCTTCCCACTATTCTCAGGATGTTGTGATCTAAACTGAATATTTTTTTTAGCCCCTATTTGTCATCTTAAATGTATATTTTATTGATGACAAGTAAAAAACAGAGTACCTGAAAGAAGCTTGCACGCTTTTCCTTCAGTTGCAGGAGCTTTGTGAATCTGTTATCGTATCTTATAAAAGATCTATACAAGAACCTAGATAAACTGCTATCACAACCTTTCTCACTTTCTTCCGTTTCAGTGCATTGAAAGGTAGGGAGTCCTTTGGTAGAAGAGATTCCTAAGTAGGCCTAATTCTGTCCTTGGTTCTCAGTTGAATGTGGGACAGAACTTCACACTATACTAAAATGAAGGACAAGGTTTGTGTTTTGTTTGCCTTTTGCAGCTCAAAGTGCAACAGTACTTACTCCTATACCAAAAATTTCCCTTTTCTTTTTCCTTCTGTTTTCAGTTAATGCTAGCAGCTCTGACAGCTTTGAAGTAGATCACTGATAGGAAACTTACAATTTTTGTATATCCCTTTTCTCCTCCCAGCTCCCTGTCTACTCCAGAAAAATATCTGATCTCTCATTGTATTCAGTCTTTCAGATCCATCTCAGAATACTCCACCACATGTTGACTGGGATTCTCAGGTAGCCTCTCCTGTTTTTGGAGCTTCTAGCAATATGAAGAACAACTCAAGTACAAGTCATACCTCTTGTATCTTAGATTCAGGATTGAAGCCTCATCTCAAAACCAACCTCTTCAACAATCCTTCCAGTTCCAGGTCTCATAAAAGTAGATCAAAATCTGAAGATGTTGCTTTTGTTGCACCACTGAATCTTGGAACTGAAATCAACTCAGTTATCAGCCAGGCCTCTATGAATAGGCAAATGGTTGTGAAAAAGAATACTAATGAGGCTGTAACCTGTGTTGGAAACACTTGTGCAGCTAAAAATGAGGTGATCAAGAGCGATTTCCTTCTCGTACACCAGAGACAGCTGGAAGGCAGGTGTGCTAAGAGAAAGAAAGCTGAAGATGACCATGCAATAAGCTGTGAAAAAACATCCTTCAACAAAGAGAACTCTATGCCCTTTCAGTCAGACATTCAGCATATTAATGGGGACCATACAGTTGATAAGCCCTTGGATCTGTCTGATCGCTTCTCTGGAGTTCGTTGTCAAGAGAAAAAACAAGGAAGTGAGGAGACCTGTAAAAATAGACTGAAACAGGTGACTCTGCATGACGTTTTTTCACAGCTAGGGAAGCCCATTCCTGAAGGTTCATCATCCATTCAAAAACCCAATAATGAGAGCTGTTTGTTTGGCAGAGATTTACAAGAGGAATCGTATGTACAAGAGGCAATGCTGGGAAAAACATTCCCAGATAAGAAAAGCCAGATCCAAATGAAAGAAGAAGTTCCTCCCTTCAAAATTGTACCACAGCCAAGTTCTGCAGAAACAGAGCAACTTTTTGATGATGTGAAGGTATGCTTTTCTGACTTCTTTTTTTTTTTCTTCTCCTTTGAAATATAATATAGATTTGGGAAATAGTAAAATTGCAATATGTTATTAGGTTGCCAGTGGCCATGTACCAAATAGAAAGAAAACAAGGACAGGACATGGAGAGTCTGAACCAGCATCTGTGCTTCAACCAAATCCTTGTAGACTATCAAAAAATAAAGCACTGCAAAATGAGCAAGGTAATTTGATGAAGATGTTCCTTTTATTGTCCCCTGCTCCTCCAGCCTGTGCTATGGTTGAATAGAATTTTGTGTATCTTATTTTCTCCCACTGTAATCACTTTCTCTGTTCTGCTTCTAACTTAGTCTCATCCCATTCAGGACTTCTGCAGATCACCCCCCACACTTTCAAATTGTGTCTTCCTGGCATTCTTTTGCCACTATATAGTAAATACATCATTGTCATTCAGCTGTAAATTCAACAGGCTAGCAATATTGTTCTTTCTTGTTGATTTAGCATTGTTGTTTAATGCAACATATGAATAACAGATACTGAAATAAAATCTCAGGAACTTTGAGTTTAAACTGTATCAAATGCTTGAAAACTGCACTTAAGTGTAAGGATAAGTCACCTTCTTAACTTTTCATGATTCCTGATGATCTGTTAAAGAAATTTGTATCTTTAATGATACTGAACAGATGCTGCTAAATACTCATCTTGTTGTATCTTCCTTCTTGTTAAGTGGTCCCAGTCTGAAAACTTAGATTTTGAACTGGGATTGTAGAGTCACTGCTTCTGAACTCCTTAGCTGAGCTGTTACACTGCATACTCTATTTAGAAATACTTGCATTTTGAATTTAAAAGAAATGTGTCAGCAGTTGATGTGGCCATGTAGCTTACAATCTAAACCTCTACTTCAAAGATAAATCAAGAGCCATCACTGGAACAATGACCAGACATTTTCGTACTGTTTGTATTCTAAAACTTGACTTTGGTATTCTTATCAATCTTATATCTTCTGTCTGGTGTTAATACTACTGGGTTTACAAAGTACAGAGATTCTACCTGCAAGAGTATTTTATGCATGACATACCTCATACAAGCATAAAGGAGTGGTGTGCTCCCTGAATATGACAAAAAACTTACAGATCTATTTCTTACTCTTCAGACAAAATACAATTTACAAGAAATGTGCATGTTTATTGTTTGAGAAGAAGCAATCCCTAAACCCAAAAATGAATTGATAAAAGGAAAGCTGACATAATTTAGACACTATAGAATGCTGTTGGCAGAATTGGATTCTGATTATTTGTCTTTTTTCTCATATTCTCTGCATCCAGACATGAAAGATAAAGCTTTAGAAAACCTCCAGTGGAGCATAGACCCAGGAGCTGACCTTTCACAGTACAAAATGGACGTTACTGTGATTGATACAAAGGTAAATTTGTGTAACAAGTCTGCGTGTTCTGTGATATCGAAAAAAGCCTACAAAAGTAGAATCATGAACTTTATTCTGGGCAGACCAAATTCAGTTTTTAACAAAAATCTAAGCTCATCTCATTTGATGTTTGTTTGCACTCCTGAAAAGATAATTTATACATAGTACACTACAGTTATCTTAAAATATTTCCACTGTCTAGTTGTATGTGATAAACTCAGCCAGGTGGCTCAGTATGAAACTGATGCATTTGGGGGTGATTTTGGTTTTCTTTTAAGACAAAAAAGTAGTTCAGATCTCATAGTTTTTTCCTGTAAAAATGTTCACTGTGATATCTCTTTATGTTAACTAATAGAAAATGTGCAGATAATGGCTATTATCTTTCTTTGAGTCCTGAAGTCTATTTGTTTTGTCTCATTTAAAGTGTCTCTTAAAAGGTATTAATTTGACCAGTTTTTAATTTCTGTATGTTTCATGGTTACTTTTTATCTTCGTAGAATTTAAATGAAAACTTTTAAGATATTTCTGGCCCATCAAGTAATGTAACCCACCAGATAAATGCTTTATGCATTAATTTCAAAACATGTTACTCTCTTACATAGATTTTACATCTTTATCATACAGACATCACTGCAGAAAAAACATCACAAAGTATCCAAAAAGATGGCAGTAACTGTTGTGAAAGTGTTTCAGATATACAGCAATGACACTGACTATACAATTGCTTCTGAGTGCAATTGTCATGTTTGCTTTTTCTTACTTAGGGTGGTTCTCAGTCAAGAGTCGGAGGGGAAGCTGTTGATATGGATTATACATATGTCAGTCAAAGTGTGCTATCAAAAATTAAAAGCCAAGAGCAAAACCAGGAAAGCAATCCAAGTAAGGCTTTTCTTTTTTTTTCCCCCTCAGGAGAAAAGAGTGAAGGGCATTTTTTCCTCTGTATGAATAGATAGTAGAAAATTGTTTGCAGTAAAACAGCATTGATGTATTTTTGTATGTTACAAAGTTTAGTCTGTTTCCTGGTAGAATCCGTGGTTGTTGTTGAGCTTTTTTTTGACTTAGATGAAGAAAACGATAGGATTTGTGCTGAGATAGAGCTAAATAACCATATAATAATTCTCATCTCACCTGCCCACAATCATTCTTAAAACAAAGCACTTTGAAAGCTTTGAAACTGCTATGTAATCGTATCAGACTTTCTATAGGAAGACTAATTTAATTTTTAATGGCATATAAATAGAACTAGTATACTTAAAATAAATCCAAACGTATTTATATCACATTTAATTTATGGTATGTGGTGAATCATGGCTGCAGGGCAGTGACTTTTAATTGTGTGTGTAATTTTTTTAAGCTGTTGCAACTTGATTGCTTTTCTGTAATTTATCTCCTACACAGAGACGGTATTTCTTTCTGCTTGGATAACTTCATAATTTACAAGAACAAAAACTTCATGTGTCCAGTGTTAAGGTTAAAGTTATATCTAAATGATTTTGTAATTAATCAAATGTTAGAAATTGAATCGAGGTATCTTTATGAAAAATAGATGAGTGTTGTCCGTATTTAAAAGATTGACAGAGAAGTTGCGGAAAGAATAATTGTGTTGCTGGAGTTAAGCAGTGCTGGAGCAGGAAGTAGATGTTAGTTCTTTTGATACACATTCAATTAAAATATGCTTTCTTGACTTAAATTGTTGAGAGACTGATTTGTGTGTTCATTATGCTTTTTATAATAGGAGGAGAAAACAAAAAGAATGATACCTTAACAGAAATGTTTGATCGGACAACCCATGAAGAATATGAATCCTGCCTACCAGAAGATAGTCCTCCTGAACGTGATGAAAAAGAAATTCTTCATGATGAAGAGCAGGATAAGGGAGTAACAGCAGCAAGCAAGAAACTAAAGAGTGGGATATAATTTGTTTTGTCTTTATTAGTCTGGTTGAACTACAAAAGTCGAATTGAAATCGGGCTCTGTTCTCTAGGAGCAAATATTCCAAATAAACCATGAGTTCGTTTTTCATAAATTCATGGGAAAACTTATTCATTGTAAGGACATAACATAAACCAATATGAAAATATTTTTGTAGTTCATTTGTATAGCCATGACACAAATATGGGGTGTGTAATGGAAGTTGGCATAGGAACTGTATAGCAGAGTGACTCTTACAGAAAACACCAGTTTTTTGCTCCAGATTACTTGCTTCCTTTCTTCACCCTATCCTAGGTTCTATCAAAGGCTTCACACTATTTTGTATTTAAGCAACCTTTCCTTTGCTATTCTGTTTATCTTCTTCAATCATCTCGCTGCTGTTTTCCTTCTACTCCAGTAATGCTTTTTGATCACTGGTTCAATCAATTCTATATTATCTTTAGTATTTTGAATCTGTTGTCTCAGACTGAATGTACAGGGCATTTTTGTATTTCTTAATAGCTGGCTGATAATTTCACAGACGTTTCTCCAGGCAGTCTGTTAACCTTATATGACATGTAATTTTTTGCTTTACATGTATATTTACAGAACATGAGGATAAACAAGATAAAACCAAGCAGAAAGCTTTTGTGGAGCCATATTTCAAAAGTGATGAAAGGTAATTTAGTTTGTTCTGTATAGGCATTTTAAGGCTCTTTATATCCTCCCGATAGGGAACTTGTTCTTCCATAAAATATACGTTTGTGTGTAACGTACTAGCAGATAAAGATGCACAGGTAAAAGATCTAGTGAATTACGTAAAAGCCTTAGATAAAAGCTGGGTAGGGGAAAAGAACCAAACACATTGAGATGCCTGTCTGTCACATTTACTGAAGAGAAGGGATTGCCTCTTCAGCTTTCTGTAATTTTTTTTGGAATGCTGTATTTTGTAATCCATGTTGTTTTTTACAGGCACGTGGTCATGCATGAGTTCATGAGCCAAAAGCCTATGAGTTGCTTGTACAAATAAAACCTTTCCTTCTCTGGCATTTTTGCCCCTTCCTCTAGGCAATAAATGAGTAATGTTTAACTGTGCCTCTTAGTGCTTCCTCTATTGCCTTTCTGTATAATCAACATTGGTAGTCTGAATCTTCATTTCATAACGATATCAACCCCTTCAGTTAAATAGTTGTTAGCTTATTTTTTACCCCAGCATATGTTTTCTTTGTAGAGGAAAACTTGTTTAGTGTTCTGTGAGCAGATGAGTTGAATCTGTTAGTTCTTGTACAGAACCCCAACATACGTTCCTTTTGCAGAAAACAATGCAAGCACAACTGTGCCGCAGGCAAAATAAGTATTCTACAGAAGATCTATATTTGAGTCATTTTGATCTAGTAATTACTTTCACACTATGAAAAGCCATAATGAGGAGATGCACATCTCTGGTTATGTGAAAGATCATATTACATTTAAAAAATCCTGAAATGTAGTATAATTGGGTTTTGTAGGCATTTTCTGGTATTTCTTCTTTTCTTGAGACTCTCCTTCATTGTGTTCTAAAGACTGAAAATTTCTAGACATGTAGGAGAAATGAATGTGCTATCGTGTGAAAACATTTTTGTTTTTCAGAAAGAATACTGTGTTAGATTTTCCTCATATTGAGGTTATTCGAAAAAAAGAAGAAAGAAGAAAATTGCCTGGCCATACTTGTAAGGAATGTGAAATAGTAAGTAGTGCTTTAAAATTTGGTCAGTTTTCCATTCTTCTAGCTCTGCTAGTGTCTAAGTGCTAAAGTGCTGTTGAAATTATGAATCTGGTTGCATCACCATCAGTACCTATAGCAGCAGATAAGTAAATGTTTACCAAAGCTGTTTTACCAAGGTCTGGGTTGGTTGGTTTGCTTTTAACTGTAGTAACTGCACATAACTTAGAAAGTATTAACTTCTTGTGTGTATCAGTTTGAGGATAGATTTTTTTTTTTTAATGAAAAATACATTAGCTAGTCAAAGAATGATTACAAGTTTCTAAACTTAGCTCAAAAGCTCTACTGACATTTACAGCTACTGGAATAAGTAAGTTCTATGTCTTGGTGTACCTATATATAGATATATCTCAATTTGGGTTTTTTTTTCCTTGTTTTATGGCATGTCTGTGTCTTCAGATAATTGCACCAGCATAGGTGCGAATGCATATATATATGTGCAAATGCATGCAAAAATGTTTACATTAGCAGATTAAAAAATATGAAATTTTAGAACATACTTTTTTCCTCCTTTTCAAATTACTAAACTGCTTTCAGATACTTGGTATGGAGATAATGTATTGAATTAATTACATGTGTAATAAGGACATACTTCATTTGGTCATTAATAGACTTCCAGGCTGGAGTTAATTAGGTGATGATCTTATACATTATGACTTGCCAGAAGTGTGGATTAATGACTGAATAATGAGGGATTCTCTGGAATCTTTTCACTTAATTTCCACACCTATATAGAACCAATATTTTTCATAGATTCCCCTGCTATTCACTCTGTAGTTGTCACATTTACTTAGCTGAAGAAATTTATTAGAGTATATTTTTCATAAAAAACAAAGTCCTGAAAAAACAGCTTTGGTAAAACTCATTAAATACAAATAATTAAGTTTTACAGTCAACTATAAATACCATTTTCAAAAATAAGTTTGATTTAAAGAATTTGAAAGAAAACAAGATGTTGAGGAAAAAAAAAGAGAAGAAAAAAACCCAAACAACAAAACCCCAAGCTTTCAGTCTATTTCTTGGCCAAGAGACATGTGTTAAATGTTTTCATTTCCTGTCTCTGTAAGTTACAGATCTTCTCCTCTCAGCAAATCCAGTTCTTGTTACTTTCTGGCAAATTAGAGTGGTAACTGCTGTTTGGAAACATTTACAGCTCCAATTTTAAAATAGTAGGTTTCTACATTAAACTTCAGAAGAGTTTGTGTTTTTCTTGTTTTTTGGCATTTTTTTTTAAGTCTACATCATTCAAGGTGAACGTCTTGGAATGTGTGGAATGCCTGGCAGTGTCATTGCACCATAATAAAATTAGCTTTGAATTAAATGCCTATGGAAAAAGGGAGTATTGGACAAAGCATAAATGATGCTTTAAAAAAGTCTTGACTTACTTATCAGTCATAAGGGCTTGAAAAGTCTCCAAAGTCTGAGGAAATACTTAAGGAGGGGGTAGAAATCAGTAAATTGTTTCTGGCCATGTGCTGCATGCAGTATGAGAGTAGGGAAAATTATCTGTCATTTTGAGAAGATGTGAGAGGTTTAATTTCTGCACATGCGTTAGCAGACTGATGTCAAAGTCCTTTATAAGTCCTTATCTTAAAACTTTGTGGAGGCATCTCATTCACTTTACAGTGTAGAGCATTTGATAAGAGGTTTTGGTTTGGTTTGTTATGACTTTGCGATGCGATCAAAGAAAGATTGTATGCAGGAGTTAATGTTTGTTAGTGTGGTTACTAAGCCTTGCCACACTTTAGATAAGGAGAATCAGTCAGATGGCTTTATATATGTTTAGATTACAGAAATTATTCTGTAAGTAACTTAGCGCTAAACTAACGAGAGGAATATTTTAAAGGTTTGTTCTCTTTTTGAGACTGCAAATTGTAGAGTTCTGTAAACAATTCTTTTACAGTGAAGATACTGCAGGATGAGATTTTGCATATCTTTTCGCACGTGGAAAAGCCTAGCTTGAATGTTTTGTGTGAGTTGAAAATCCTGTGGATAGCGAGATCAATCTAGAAAACAGCTGAGAGTTCTTTTTGCTGTTTAGCAGACATATGTTTAACTTTCTCATTCTTTGTCAACGCTGATAGATTTCTAAACAAGCCAAACTAGCAAAAAGTTACTAATTTCTTTTCAATACATACTTAGCTTGATTATTGATAGGTCTCTCTATTTTCTGTTCCTAGAGAGCTGTCCTGCATTTTTCATTGTTTGATCCATAAATATTCCTCACCAATCATAAACATTTTCATTCCAAAAATAAATTCAGCACTGCAAACTTTCAGTAGACTGACTTCTAAAATTCCAGGCTATTTAAAGGACAAACATAAGGTGCACTGCTGATTATCTGTAAATAAGACTCAGCTATTAATCTATTTGATTTACACAAATACTGTAGAATTCTTATAATTAATTTTGTTGATTTAACACCATGTCACTTCTTAAATTTTATCAGCGAAAATTGATGCATACTAGATGATAATTACCTGTTTCTTTTCTTTCATTAGTCTCTAGACCTTTAACTGAGTGACACAGACATTTTTCTAGCGGGGTCTTTGAAGTCTAGCTGCATGAGTGACCCTACGCTATCTGACTCAGTCCCCAACCTACCGATATCCACTTAAGCTCTGGTCTTGGCGTAGGCCTTTTCCTGTTTAAGGGAACATTGTATGAGACAGTGGCAAACATTTTTAAACTGTGTTCGAATTCAGTGATTGAAAGGGGTTTTGCTATCAAGAGTGTGGGAGTATCCTGGGCTTATACATGGTACGTTTTGAAGAACTTTTCACTAGGGGCTTATAACCATTCCTGAATGTTATCTTTGGAACTGGCAGTTTATTCTATCCTGTGTACCAGGACTCTGTAGTAGACAGACCAGTAATCTGAAATTTCAGGTACAACCTGCTAACAACCTGGATCTCTGTTCTTGACCAGGAGACTCACGTGTTGCTAGGTCAGATTCCTGTACAAATAAGGGCTTTGAGAGCAGAACATGTTCTGGTGTCACACTTTGTACAATGGCAAGAAGTCTGAATTGATTTGGGGGTGGAGAAAATATACTTCAGTTTCAGGCACAGTTGTGTTTTTCACAGTCTACAGAATCACAAAATGAAACAAGCCTACTTTTCCTAGTTCATGAAGTTTTGTCGTTGACATTTTCAGAGCTGTGATTACTCTTTTCTATACAATCATCAATATTTAATTTTCATGGGTTTTTTTGGAGGAGGATTTTTATGCCCATTTTATACTTTGTCTGCCATCTACTAGGAGAAAAAAGTTATTAGTGTACTTCATGATTCCAAATACATAGGTTTTCTGAAATCCTACCAGTAGATGGAGACAGGAAGTAATCTCTATTGACAGTGGTATTCTGTTCCTTTCCTTATTTTGCCCAGTCTAGATCACTTTCCAGCTGATTGAATGAGGTTTTATACTTTAGTTTACCTTTTTGAATTATAACGCTGTAACTTCAGTGGAATTGTTCTACCGCTTTTATGAGGGTCAGGTTTCTTGTGCAATCCAGCTGGTGACTGTTGGCTTGCCACTTGAATCAAACAGTGTGTTTGTTTTGAAAATATTTTGGTACTCCATGATATCTAAGTGCCAGATTGGTATTTTTAGGAGATGCCAACTAGAATCACAAACTAAAGTGGTAGAAAACTACTTGAAAAATACTATCTTTCTATGATGCTACTCAGGGGAACACCCAGCAAAAAAGTTTGGAGAGTATATAGTTGTTGCAGCCCCCAGTACAGCTGACAGGGATGAAAGAGTAGCTAGCCAATTTACTATATACTCTAGAGAATGCCCAGCTGGCAGGTATTTTCTGGAGTCCCAGTATCAGTCAGCTAATTAAACTATCTCTTTATTTACTCCTAATTTGAGGGTGTAAGAAGAATCTAAGTATCGTTTTTGCAGAGGAACAACTTGGCCAGTCTGCAATAATGTAGCTAGAGAATGACTAACAACACAAAGGCTGATTAAGAGACGTGCAAGAATACTCATCCCTTAGACAAAGGAGAAACCAGTCTATGCTGGATCGGTAGTTTAATGGGAGCATGAATGTTTAACTGAGACCAGCTACTGTGGGCAATAATACCAAAAAAGGGAGGAAATAAACAGGTGAAGTAAGGGGTTTAGGAGGGGTGGTGATGGGGAGAAGTAAACAGAGGCGGGACAAATGGAAGTAGTTTTAGGTGAATCGGGTAGGCTGTAAACCCTGGAGTACCTAGCAAGTGGGGAAACAGGGGAGGGAAATTTTGGCTGGGGACAGGAAATAAAAAGAAGTTATTTTGGGACCTCAGGTGTGCCTACCTGCTAGGACACTTGTTCTTGCAAGAATGTCTAAATAAAATGTGCTTCGTATCGATCACTGCCTGAGCCGTTGTTATTGGATAAGGAGCATTTCTAACAAGGGTAATAAAGTAGGAAGTATTTTGACTTAAGTTTGCTGTTACTACTGTAAATTTAGACACTGGAAATAATTCTGCAGCATGGATTTTTTTTTTGGTGCGTTTTCACTTTTCTATTTCATTTGTAAAAGTGAGCTGAAACTTAGTATGTTAGAAAATTCCCATCAATTTCAACACCTGGGCTACTTAGCTTTGCAAAATCAGTCAGTAAAACAACATAAGTAATTGTACGCATGCCTAAACCTTGTACCTATGGTATGTTAAAAGATATAAAACTAAGAAACTCGCCACCATACTGTTATACTTAATCTGTAAATTCAGTGAGCTTTTAGGATAATGGCCAAGTGTTTGTCATTTGGATAACAAATCTCTACTCTTGTCTATCCCCACGATTATTTTTAGATAACTGTTAATAAACAGCGATTGACAATATCATTGTGTAAAGCAGTTGCTCTATATGTATGAATTTGTTAACTTAGAATTCTGCTTTCTCCCCTAACACTCAGTATTATGCAGACATTCCAGAAGAAGAGAGAGAAAAGAAACTAGCTGCCTGTTCAAGACACAGATTTCGTTACATTCCTCCAAATACTCCAGAAAATTTCTGGGAGGTTGGATTTCCTTCCACTCAAACTTGTGTGGAAAGAGGTTTGTGCAAAAAAGGCTTACAAAGCATTTTTAAAGCTGTTTGTTTTGGTGTTTTTTTTCTAGAATGGTTCCCTGAAATTATCTCTAGTTCATAAAGCAGCGTTTCTCACCCAGTCTTGTTGAGGTCTGATTACTTATCAGCAGCCATTATTTGGAATATAAGGAAATGTTCTTAGAGCCTAGATAGAGAAGGCAAACAAAATTGGGATCTTCGTACAACTTAAAACCCTGTGTGTCTTTGAACCAAAGCAAGACTTGGGTCAGCATTTTCAAAGGCAAAGGCTGAGAGATTGTACTTACTGAGGAGAGACAGGCAGCACTGTTGATGTCCTTTGCATCTTTAGAGCTCCAGAATACCACGATATTGGAAATGTGGAAGGTAGGGTGTAATTAAATAGTTTTTAATATGCATACCCTGCTTGTTAGTGACACAAAAGCTGTTTTGGTTTCGTTTGTTTTTCTTTTTATTCCTCTTCACACAGAGGATTGTTCTTTCCTAAATAATTCTTCTAACTCCCAGAGCTTGGTATAAAAATGAGTTTTTACTAATAATGTTAAAACATGATGAGTTTGTAGTGTACTGTATGTACATTTCTTCAGAAGTAGTGAAGCTCTGAGGTTAGGAGCCCTGTATGAACTCTCTTTGAGTTACTTATGTCTTTATTTGTGCATATGTTGTTAGCTGTGAAGCATTAATCTTCACTTTTTTTTTTAATCTGTTCTCCTAACAGTTTCTGGTCAGGCATAGGAAAATGTAGCCGGATGTATATGTGTTCTTGTGTGATAGTGTTGCAGTATCATCCTTAATCTTCCAGAACAGGGAACCTTGATTTCTAGGGAATAACATAACTTTTGTACTGCCAATTATAATGCCTAACCAAGATATACTGAGTCGAGTTCATTTAAATTTAAAGCTGTATTTCCAAGAAATATGTATATTTCAAACATGGTGTTCAGAACTTTAAGCCTCCCCCTGTTGTGGGGGACAAGCGTCAAATTTGCTTTTGAAGCCCTATTCAAGTTCCCCCTTCTTAAATATCCACTGCAAAGGCTTAAACTGGTCATAGGATTTGCAGGCTGTTAAGCTTCCTTGGGCTTGGTTAGGCTTCAAGAAAATAGTTCTTTTTTTTTTTTTTTAATCAATTTGTTTCTGGTATAACATAAGGGAAAGTGAATCCCTCAGTCCAGCTAGCCAGTGAGTAGTCTCTTTCCTCTCTTGTGTATCCACTTAGACAGGACTTGTCTGAGGCTAATCCATTCCTCCTTTACCTTAAGTAATGATAGAGGTTGTCTGTTATTACCCATTTGGAATCTGTTTGCAACCTGGTTAAAATTAGCTTCTTGGCTATCTCCTTGTTCTGCTAGAGTAAGAGCTGTTCAGTTGTTAATGGTCCTCGACCTCTCAGAGGCAGACTTTAGATCAGCCCTTTCTTGGTAAAAAGCCGTATTATACAAGAGTGCAGCAAGAAAACCAAATCACCAGAGAGAGTTCCCATGATGAGCAATTGCAGCTGTCACTCAGAAGTACTAGGGTATTTTCTACTTCTTATTGGTGTCTTGAACCAGTTGTGGTCTGTGTTGTTTTTTATAAATTCTGAGTTGCATAGACAACATTTTCCAACTATGAAGTGGGACTCTGCTACTCTCACTTCAGTGGATGTTAGTGCTGATAAACAGTAATCGTTTGACAAAAGCCAGGTGCTGTAACTGATTTGCATAAAATGTCTGCTTACTGTCAGTGTTAGCTAAGTTGAGCATGTTACAGAAATTTTCTATACTCCTCTCTTGTCGGAGAGCTTTCAAGGTGCGTTTTGATCCACAGGTTCATGTTTGGCTTTTTCCAAATGGAGAAGTCTTTAATAAATAAGAATACCCTCAAAACAGAGGGACGTACTGTTTAGACACACGAAGTACACATGCCTGAAGTTTCCTGTGTATGACTAGGAGTTAAATTTATTTTTTTAAAAAGTGATTTTTATTAGTCAACTGGATTTGTAGTATTTGCATACTTTGTTACTCTTACGTAAAATCTTCTGTAGGAAAGACAGTGAAAAGTGCAATTTTGTTTTGAATAGATGACATTCTCTTCTTCAGTATAATCTATCTGCATTGCATTACTATACTGTCATCTACTAGAAGACAGCCGAGTGTTTTCATTAATGATATTGTACCGTGGGATCTCTAACTTTTTGTCAAGTGACAACCAGTTGCCATAAAAGGAAAAAAATGGACAAGTTATTTTTTGAGGGAAAACAAAAAATGAAACTAAAGTTATGCGTGTTTTTATATTGTATTTCTTACCTCAGATTTGTTAATCTTCTTTTAAGGATATATTAAAGAGGATCTTGCTCCCTGTCAACGTCCAAAAAGAAGGCAGCCTTATGCTGTAATGTTTTCTCCAAAAGGCAAAGAGCAGAAGACATAAAGGATGGGGAAATAAGGCACACCACCTTGAAGAGTATCTTTCCTGTTCTTAGATATTTATAGTTAATATAAACTTGAAATAAAGAACTGTGTTTTCCACAATGATAGGTAAATCATTTCATTAAATATGTAAATTTTATAAAATTCATTTGAAAATCTGATGTACCAGGAAACAAAACTATTTAATGTATGTTTGTTTCATATTGTGTTAATACATTTTGTATTAATTTTTGCACCTGTCAGACAATGAGTGACACTTTTTTTTTCTTTGAAGTCAACAGCTAAAATTCCAGCAAATCCTGTCTAACTTTGCCTCAGTGAGTAACTGCTTTGAAGTCACTGAAATCAATTGTTCTTGCAAGGTCTAAATGCCTGTCAATGGGAACAGAAATGCAGATTTTGTAGGGTGCTTTTATTTTGCACTGGATTTTTTTTATATAGCCTTTCTCTTTTGGCAATAATGGTTGTATCTACTTGTAATAAAGCTGTATTAAATATGAAAGGTATCTACTACTAATAGTTCGGAGGTATAAAAACTGTGTAGTCTAAATGCCTGTGTTAAATTTTTCTGTTAAATGTATAGCACCACGTTTTCCTCAGTGTTTAAATTAGAATATGCAAAATTTTTTTTCTTAATTTGGATCTGTTTGTATAGCTATGTCTCATTGATAAGCAGATAAGGATTGTTACTTCTAAATTTTGATGACAGCTGTGCACAGAGTTCTCCTAGGTCATGACCATCGCTGTCCACTAGGTTATGAAGGATTCTCCAGGGGTACTTTAAATTAGTTTTTTTTTTTATAGCAGAGGATACAATTTCATACTTGCATTTGGAGAGTAAAAGCATACAGTATCACAGAGGCAGGGTGATGCTTTTACTTAGGTAGGCAGGCCAAAGATCACTGTAGGATACTTAAGAATAAAATAGCATTCTAGGATAGAATAAAATCTTCAAATAGCATACAATCAGAGTTAGGCTCAACCAGTGAGAATTCTCTTTAAAAAGAGATGATAAAGCAAGCAACGATTTAAATGCCTCAAACCAAAATGAAAGAATAGAAAGTAGAGATGCTTTTATTTTATATGTATATTTACAAAAAAATCTGTACTTTCTGTTGTTGTATTTTATATACGTGTGTGCGTATATATAGTGTGTGTGCATGTGTAAAGATAGGTATTTAAAAACGTGGTGGATAGGACCATTTAATTCCAGGTGTAGTGTTACAGGAGCGGCAGTAGGTTCTGCTGGTACAGAGGCTGGTTAAATTATTCACCGTGTGAGTAGAACTAGAATATAGAACAGAAGGAGGGAATTTGCAAAGCGGAAGGTAAGATTCCAGTTGAAAAGGAGATACAGAGGAAGGGGTGTGATAGATCCCAATAAAGTCATGAAGTGTGGAAATGGTAAGTAGGAGGTGTTGCTCACGAAGGGACATCAGGCAGCAGGTTTAGTTACAAGCAGAAAGGAGCATCTTCCTACATAACCCAGTTGAACCTTGGATTATGCTATGGAACTGCTGCAGAATGTTACGGATACAAAAAGTTTGGGCAGGTTAAAAGGAATGTAAGGTGGACAGAAGTCATCAAGGATGTGTTAAAGATACTACCACTGCCCTTGAAGTTTTTGAAGTCTACATTACAGGAAGCTGGGAGAGTGTCCTAGGGGAAGTATCTGTGTTTCAGTAGTTGTCCCTCAGTCTGGCCATACTTCATGTTTCATACTGCCAAAAGTCCACAGTATATTTACTAGACAGTCTTACTACCTGAGATGATACCATTTTTCCCTTCAAAAGGTGATGTACCTCACCTTTTGGTCTGCCTCTGCCAACTTAGGGATAGCTTAAGTGTTGTGTCACTAAATATATGACGTGTATCCTGTGTCCACAGATCTACAGTTGTAAATGTGCCATTATTTAGACTCTGCCGTTTGATACTAACTTCTGCTTACTTCAGAGTGCATTAGTGTTTCAACTGAAAAATACAAGAGACAATTTGCAGAGATTTTTGGTACAAAAGACTGAACAATGTACAATTGAATATTTTAGCAATACATGCTTTTTTTGAAAGGTGGTTAGTGTCTGTGAGGACAGTACTGCTCCACTAGAGGACAGTAAGGAACTGCTTTTATATGTAAAACAACATAAGAACTACCCTTTTTTCCTCTTTAGTTAGCTGATTTTTTAAGTCTTCAGTTGCCTTTAAAAATTTAGATCTCTTGCCCAGCTGTTCTAATCCCAGGAGAAAATATTTCACTATTGAGAACTAAATTTCATCTTGACAAGTAAGAGATCAATTAAAAAAAAAAAATAAATATAAACAAGAATAGAAACAGAACAGCCAAGAAAGTCTGAGGAAGAGAAATTCCTAAAGAAATAACAAGGCTAAGCAACTTTTGTGTAACAAAAAAAAATGATGGAAATTATGAATTTCAGAAATTCAGTTACAGATTTCTATTTGCAGCAATTCCTAATTGCAATTTCTAATTATGGCGTACCTATATTTTTATCAAACTCTTGCAATAATGTATTTTTTTCCCGGAGAAAATGGAAGGAGAACGAGAGACAGTCAAACCCAGCAACGAAAGTCTGCAAAAAAAATAACCTGAAAGACTGTTACATTCAGTGTTGGCGTTGGCCATCTTTGTACTGACATGTACAACGCATGGCAGCACGCTGCGATTGCGGCCAGCTGTGCTGGCAGGGGAGGGGTCTCTGTTCTTTGAGCTGTTTTTCTCCACATCTGTAAGCCGTGAAGAAGAAAAGGAATTTCAGATAAAAGCCGTAAGCGCCAGTGAGTTAGTGTCTTTGGAGGAGATTAGGAGGAAACTAAAATCAATGTTTATGAGCCAAGTATTTGTATACTTTCTTACTATGAAGCCACTACTTGCAAGTTGAGAGTGGGGGGGGAAATTTCTTCAAGTGTGTTCAGGTGTGAGCATCCAACTGGGAATCTTTCAATAGCGGTGCCTGTTGGGTCGTACCTCCACCATCTGGCGCTCCTGCCAGGACAGTCACAGCTATCTTCTAGTTTCCTTTCCCTGGCTGTGGCAGTGTCTTGGGACTCAGATGTGTCTGCATGCTCCCTCTTCTCATTTTATGAAATAAGGGGAAACGGGGTAATTAACGTTGGGATTTGTGCATCTTTTAATGAATATGTAGATATATGATGCTACCACATTAGCCACGACTAGGAGAATTTGACAGCTTCATGTTCGCATGGCAGCCTGTTTATAAGATTCTGTCATAGTAGCAACCCCCAAAGAGAGTAATATCTACAAGCCCATCCATTTGACATCATCAAAAACGACCCCACCGGAGAGGGTGGAAGTGGTTTCTGAAAGTCAGCTTTTCCTAACTCGCATCCAAGGTAACGCTCAGGAGTTCCAGCAGAGCTTCCTCTGGAGTACCGGGCCACAGAGTCACTCACAGTGATCCCTAGCATATATTCAAGTTTGTGATGTGAAGACACGGGCATGGGACCAGTGACAGTACAGCCTTCAAGTCAGTGGCTTAATGTCATTCCCAAAAACATAAAGATGGCGAGTTGATGGCTTTAGCACATCCAGAGCGCTATCTGTCCAACCCGCAAACAGATCTCGGCCTGAAAAGCAAGCCTTTGATCATAAACCGTTTCTTGGGCTGCTTGGAGCACGGAAGTCAGACAGACTGTTGTTAAAACGTTCACAGGCAGCTGCGTTCCCTGCGCTGCCTGCAAGGCCAGCTTGGTCATTAGTTGCTTTTAATTAGTTGTGCTTTTGAACTTTGCCTTTCTCACGCAGAAAGGATGAATGGCTTGTCCCTAATGAAGCAGGAGGAAGATGATGTCTGCCTGCTGATTAATGGAAACTCCTGTCAAAAAAAAAAAACAAACCAAAAAAAAAAACAACACAAGAGAACACAATTATAGGCAGGGGAAGAGCAGAGGAAGAAGAGGAGGGAGAGGAAGAGAGTGGTGAGGTGCTAGTTGTTGATACATTATGGGGTATATCAGTGGACTCTTTAGACATAACCAACATGAAAATCAGCCTGGCCTTGTTGACCCTGATCCTCAAAGAAAGGGCTTTGCTGTATTTAAATTTAGTTGTGGAAAATTTGGAAGAAAGAAGTAACGATACCTTCGCTTGTGTGTGTTAGTGCAGAAAGACTGCTCGGTCCGAACACATTCACTCTTTGCTTTGTTCCTGCACAGAGTAAGCATAAAATTTCGAGGAGCATTCTGTGTATACAGGTATGAACAGCTACCAGGGGAGGGAGCAAGACAGCGCAGAAATAAGCCCAAAGTTTGACTCAATAGAAGATGGACCAAGCTTGCTTCATGCCCACGTAGAACAGTTTTACTGGATAAAAACTGAAATGGAAAGCGTTTTCCTCAGAATTCCTCTTGCTTCTTTAGTCCATGCTTTGCATGCAGTCTTGGAGGACAATTGGCATTCCTGTCTGCCAGCACATGGACAAATGATGTGCTGTAGACGATATAAACAATGTTGTCATCCGTGAATTATTTTACAGGTTGCAAAGTGGTGGGTCAGCACAGGTTGGGTTGCTGTGTCTTAGAACAAGGACGTGCTATAAAAATACACAATGAGTTTTGACCATCAAGTTTCAAATCATGAGCGGTGCAAATACAGATAAATCTCTTCGCCCCTTGATGGTCACGTTAATATGAGATTTTTTCCTGGATTACAGTTGTGTCTTCTGTCTCCCACTCTTTTTAATCTGCTTCACCTCTTTAGAATGCTTTAAGGATACACGTGGGGCTAGTTAGATATTTGGCATCCCGGGCGCTGCACTTGAGGTGCAGGCACCATCACAGCAGAGCCACATGGCTCCCAGGTGCCTGGGAGTGGGTGTTGCGTCAGGTTCATTGGGAAGAGAGGCACTGGGAGTCTCCAGTCACGGACAGTGGCGTCTGTCTCCCACACTTGGCAGCGGTGGGAGATAACGCTGCCCAGCAGGAACGTCGGTGGAGAAGGACGTTTGAAGACTGCTTGCCCTTAGGTGGTTTTTGTCTGCATTCCAGCTGCAGCCACAAACAAGGCCAGTCAGTCTCATTCATAGCCAAGGCTCCTTTTTAGCAACTTGTTAGGAAAATTAGTTGGAGCTTAAGGTCACCACAGGAGAAAGGTTTTTCATTACAGGCGGGAAAGCTGATTTAAGCTAAAAGCATGTATTTATTGTGAAGGCATCCTCAAACTAGAATATGTTACTGGATCAGAATACTAACATTTAGTACGTGCTTTCTACACCAGTAAGTGGCTACACTTGGAACTAGCCAATGCACGAGCAAAATTTTAAATACAATGTGGTGACGTGTGAGCTATTCAGACAAGAAAAGTGAGGGAAAATATCCCCAGAAATAATGGTAGGAAGAGTCCCATGTCTACCTCTATTCCATACATTTGTTCTCCAAAGATACCACTTGCGTGTGGTGATGACACATATTAATACATTTCAACTACTGTACCAGATTAAATATAATTTTAATGACCATTTGGAAATACAGAAAATCTCCTTTTTTTTTTTTTCTTTTTTTATTTCTGATTAGTTTGCATAGAACATCCTTGATGTTCTTACCTAGGACTTTAAACTGCGGAGTAGAGATCAGTTGGGTCTTTGCTGTTTTGAATTAATTCATTTTTACTTACTTAATACCTTACCTGACGGTGTTTCTATTTAGCCAGCAGTTTCACGTGAAGAAGGCTTTAAAACAACCCTGTCGTGGTAGAAAAGACAAGACCTTTATATGCCCGTACTCCAGAGACAGTAGAACTAGACTGGAGACTGTGCTGTGGATCAGCCACACCTGAAACGAGCGGCAGAGGAGACAAAATTCAGTCATCAGCTCAAATCCATGTGGCGATAAAAGCCACCCAATTCCCTCACAGTCAAAACTGCCAACTAGATGAATCTTTTTAGAACACTTTTAAATAAAGTGAGAATAAAATAAGGCTAGATAAGAAAGAAACGAGGATTTGGGGGCCTTTGGGCATCTGTTACGTGTGCATTACTCGTGCCCTTGGGTAAATCAGTTGTGGGAAAAGATAAAGAGATTAAATACAGTCTTTGAAATGACATTCCTAATGACTCACCATTTCGGAGAGCTTGGGAATTTAAGCTGCAATTGAAAAGAAACATAAAATGAAAAAAGAATGCTAACATGATCTTGGATAATGTGTATCAGATAATGAGTTGATATTCTTCTAACGTTGAACAGATGTCCTAGAATTCTGAGGCAATTATTTTAATTCTGATTTTCTTTTACTTAAGCCAGTTTGCAAAAATACAGGTACTCTATCACACAAGTATAAGCATGAATATAATTAGAACCAAGACACTGATACTTGCAAATCAGAAAAGCTGATTTCCTATTTCTACTCCATGGAAACAGCCAGTGTCTCAAATCGTAGTAGCATTCCACTTTGGAACAAAAAGCCAACATTTTTGACAAAATTAGATCTAAAAGAATCGGGTTTAGACTTCTTGAAGTATTTCACTCTGTCCTAATGCAATTCAGTTTATATCATTACTGTCAAATTAATAGAAGCAGGCAAGAAACTCAAACTCATCATGACAACCCTCTCTGAAAGCACTGTGCTCTTTTATATGCATTTCTTAAGTGTTTTGCTTGCTGGGTATCAACTGAATACTTTTCAGTTTGCTAGCCTGCCAAATACACTCTACTAATTGCTAATGAATTGTTAAATGCATGGCAAATCATTCAGGCAAACCGATGGGACTTTAGAAGTTTAGTCCTAATAATTTGACACCTAAGTGAGGAAGAAGGGAAATATAAAAAGTTATAAAGAATATGTTTTTAGCCATGCTTCCCTCTGCTTCTCTCTTGGTCTATAATAGATAAGCACATCAAATCATTGGAAATATGACTCTGTTCTTCTCTTTCGAGTTAAGTGTTCAAGACGGAGAGGGGTGTCAAAAAGCCCTTCTTATTCCTCAGCCTCTGAGTATTGACACAGAGTATTTTCTTAGTGACTCCTGAAAGCTTTTTTGCATTCCTGAGGAAGGAATTGCGTATATGTCTCATCTGCTCCATCTTCTGCCTTAATTAATGGAGAGCATCGAGCTGAGAGAGAGGGAGAGTCTTGGGTTAGTGGGGCACTTAGTTAACGCTCTTCTCCAAGCTAAGAACGAGCAAAGGAGGCTTTTGTGAAAATTTTGTCAAGACGTTAGATGGCCAAACAGTTCTAACATAGCATTATGGAAATAAAGACTTTGTAAGTCATTAAATGTGATCAATACTTTTTTGAAAAGACAGGTGTGTGCTGTGGAGACTGGTGGTCTTCAGGCTGTGCCAGCTGTTTAAAGTTACTGCATATATGATTTCCTCACAGAAAGGGGTTCCTTTGTAATGGATCTCGTGGGCTTTCTCAGTAGAAAACTTCTGCACAATCTGTTTATCCTGGGACTGAAATGGGAAGGACATGAGAATATGAACACTAAGACTTAAGGCATTCATTACCAAGAGACTACAAATTATTATTCCAAATGGGTATGTAAACTTGACATGCCCTACTCTGGGGACTCTTACCCGTGTCCCCATAACCCGTGGTAGCTCTTTTTACACCAGGCAAAGAAACCCCCAGGCTGTGGTAAGCACCGAGTCATTCTCCTAGAGGGAACTGCCTTCAATGTACACTTACAAGACTCACAGGAGTCTCCCAAAAACAAACACTTCTTCTTTCTGCCACTCTGATTTGCCACCTCGAGGTAGCACCCTGCTTTAATCTGCTCAACTCATCCAAGTCCTAGATGTAGGTACCTTTTCAGGAGGAAAACTGATGCTTGCCTGTCAAAGGCCATCATCTGCATTCCTTGTGGTAAAATATTTTCCTCGGCAATTTCATCTCTCTCTCACAATTCTGGATTCAGGCCTTTGGTTCAGGCTAACTTGAAATGTTTTCCAAAGGGGATCTTGTTTCAAGGGCAAGAGACTCAAGATGCTCTGGAACCCAATGGAGTTCAGCAGTCAGAAAGTGAGGTGCTCTAATTCACATCCCGTTGCAAAGAGCTTGGCTGTAGGTTGGGGCACCGGCAGAGGACAACGCACGTGGAGGGAGTTTTGCGTGAAAATACCCTGTTTCCCCAGGGTTTGAGAAGCATGTTAACATAAAGAGGGCCAAGACCCTTTTCATAAGGATGGCCAAGATCTTGGCCTGTTCTACAGCCACTTAAAAATCACCAGTCTGTATGAACCCCCTACTCTGGTGGCTTTCCGTAAGCCATCATACAATGGCTGTCGAATCAAATATTTAAAATTGATACTTACTGTGTCTTAGTCACCTCTTTTTCTTTATTTTTTTACCACTCAGGCAGAGGGAACTGCATCTTATTATATATGTATTTATGCTATATACTAATCAAGAATAAATCCTGCAAGTGGAAAAATGTCGAGAACAGAGCGTAGAAAAATAAAATAATGTGATTATGTCTGTGGTTGCTGTCCCTGCAGACCTCATGAACAATATCTGCTGCTCTGCACATCTCTCATTCTCTCAAAAGGTACAAAAAACCCTACAACGTACAAGACTCGATGTTCCTTGGCCATGGCTCATGCCAAAGGGGAGAATTTTCCAGGGAGGATTTCCGAACTGCCCACTCACTAACGTATTCAATTTTTTAAAGCTTTGGGATAATAGAGACTCATTTATTGCTCACAAGTGGCCTGCATGTAACTTTATATCAAGGAGGTCTGATGAACTTTCAACACATGAAAATCCACGGTTTTCTTGGCCTACTGACAGTGCTTCTGAGATCTTTCTCTTTTTGCTACTTACGTGTGTGCATTTGCGCATTTCGGTTCTGTTTTCAGACCTTTCCACTTTCCCATTTTCACTGCTGCGATGCTTTTTGAGCGTCGTGATTTCACAGTTGTTGCATTTCTAAAGCCCCAGCCCTTTCAATTTATAAGTATATATGTATAAATTTCTGCTTTTATTTAGGCAAAGCTTTCAAAATAACCTGGCAGGCCGTGAAGTTTTCCATACGTTTATGTTGTTATGTGACAAAAGGCTCACACACACACACCCCGACACACAGAGGAGAGCAGAGGCACAACAGCAGGTGGGAAGACCCCAATAACCTCACTGGGGACACATATCCCTCCCCGTCCCTTGCGGGGCTGTCCCAGGGGAGCCTCAGCCCCACAGGCTGGGGGTGACATCCATCAGGGTGACACAATGGGAGAGGCTCTCCCGCGCACCTCACAAACTGCGGGCGGGAGAGGGAGGCGTATTATGGGACACAGGGGAACAGCATCTTGGGATTGCACAAATTTATAGGATGTTATGGGGAGGAACCAAAAGCAGCAAAAGGGAGGGATCATGGTGGTTTGGGAAATAACGAATGTGGGAAAATAAGGGGATAAAAGAGGCCAGCGCACACCAACAGCGGCTGGTCAGTACGCTTGTCTGTCCATGCCCTCCATCTCATCGCTGCCGTCCATCCTGTCTTCTCATTAAACTCCATTTCTAACTATTTCCCTGGGTAGGGGCGTTCCTGCTCTTGCTGGCAGGCAAGTGGGACAAGTGGCCTGGGAGCCAGTTATCAAAGCGGAGATAAGCCCAGGCCTGCCTGTGAGACCGCTGGAGGAGTTGGCTACTGGCAGGGCCAGGGGTTCCAGCCAATGGTGGGGGACACTGTGGGGTCTGGGGTCCACTCCAAGACCCCTCCGCCGGTTGGGGTGTGTGTCTGTGCAAAGGGAGATGGGAGCATCCAGGGCCAGCCACTGGGTAGGCTGGGTGACCATGACTGGTTACTGGAGGGGTCCATGGGGTGTGTGTGTGTTTTACAAGGGCATGTAGTGACAGGACGAGGGGTAATGGCCTCAAACTGAAAGAGGATTGATTTACATTGGATATCAGGAAGAAATTCTTTACTGTGAGGGTGGTGAGACACTGGAACAGGTTGCCCAGGGAAGCTGCGGATGCCCCATCCCTGGAAGTGTTCAAGGCCAGGCTGGATGGGGCTTTGAGCAGCCTGGTCTAGTGGGAGGTGTCCCTGCCCATGGCAGGGGATTGGAACTAGGTGATCTTTAATGTCCCTTCCAACCCAAACCATTCTATGATTCTGTGTGTACAGGTTTTGTGTGTGTGCCTGTTGGGAATTCGGGGGCAGACTGGCTACAGGCTATCCTCGCCTGTTGGGCTGCTGGATCCAAGAAATAAAGCTTCATGAACCTCAAAACAGAGTCCCCATGTCCAGGGCTCTGCTCTGCCGAAGGCAGTGGGGATGAGTAAGTGACCTAAAGTCTGATATTAAATGCGTTTTAGACTATGGGGGTTTCTAAATGAAGGATTTCCCTTAAACAGGGAAGGCGTACGGACACACGGGGTCCACCCGGTCTCTGTGGGTGGCTGCTCAGACATCTGTACAGGGGGAAGTTCTGCCTGCTGCGCTGGCACCTCTAACTCAGCCCCTGTGCAAAAATATGAGAAAGAACCCACGGAGGGAGAAACTTTGAGCCGCAAGTAGTGCAGAGGCTGTGGCTTCTCCCATCGGATTTCACTAGTGCAGGGCCATGCCTCCAGGGTGCCCGCGCCTGTGGGTTTTGTTCTCTAATGCTGCGAGGGATTACACAGCTTCGAGCACAAGATGATCAGCTACGTGAACTGAGGCTGCAGGTCCCTCCCACTATCCAGTTACTAGGAATTTTCCAGTAAGCGAGACCCCGTAAGGAGGTGTCAGTGATAAAAGCCAACCTAGAGAAGAACCCTCTCAGCGCCAGCGCTGAGCACACTAATAAATCATTTAGCCCAGCGCCTTCTAAATAACAGCCCCAAAGCAGCAATATTTACATAAGTTTCTCCAGCTCGGGCACAGATGGTCTCCTACCGCTTATGCTGCGAGAGCGCTCTCAGCGTGAGCAAGAAGTGCCTGGAATGGGGGAACAGCTCAGGTTATTCCCAGGGACAGTTTGCGTGCTTAGCTTGGGGTACCGAACAGCGCAAAATAAAGCAGGGAGTATTTCCTATGAACCTGGGAATTCTGACCTGTTCCTAAACAAGCATCTTGTTTTCCTCTGAGCATCAAAACCATAAACAAGCACAGGAAAAAACCTTCTTGCCAAAGCAGAGCGACAGAAAGCTTTCGAACCCTTTAAAATTCCCGAGGACCTTTAAAATTCCCTTTAAAATTCCTGAGGCATGGCATCAAGCGGAAACGTCGCCTCAGCGCACGCCAGGATGACTGGCTTGGGTTGGCTGCAACGCTGCTGGGAACAACTGGTCCACTGTCCGACTGAGCAGAGACGGCAAGCTTCACAGGTGATGCCCGTGCCCTCCCACCAGGAAAACAAAAGCCACAGTGGAAGCAGGTCACCCATATTCACTCGTCTGCCTTTTTGGTCCCAAGTGAGCCGGGTTCACTTTGCAAGCATTGCTAAGTGTGAATAGCTGGTCTACGCTTTCCCTTTCTCCAGTGAAGTAGCATTTTTAAGCACCCTTTTTTAAGCCACGCGTTGGTATGAGGCAGTCCTGTCACACAAGATGCACGCACGCCTGGGGCTCCGGCACAGCCCTCTGCTGAAGGCTTCAGTTGCAGCCCTGGGTTGGAAAAAAGGGCGAGAAAAATAAAAAATCCTTCCTGGTTCCTAATGCAGAGGGCTTCTTTGGAGGTGTCCTTGGGGAAAAGCTTGGGTTTACCTTGGTGGTATTTGCAAGCTGGGCAGGCAACATCATTGAGCCTCCTGTTTTACTCTGTACCATGTTTTCCCACTTGCTTCTGTCCAAGTTGTGCTCCTGCAGGTGCTTAGATATGCAGAAAACTCACTCAGCGTCCTGCCTGAGGGATGGGGACATCCTCATCTGCATCACACCATACATCAGCCACCCACGTGCAGGTGTGACCATTGCTACCGCAAAGCAGGAACATGCTCTGCCTCAGAGAGCTGTACCAGCAGCAGTGTGGAGCACACCTCAACGTGACAGTTCCTCAGCAGGGACCACTTTGCAGAGACCACTTTTCAGCCCCCACTGATATTTTCAGCTCCCAGACAGATGCGAGTTAGGATTTAATTCCACCCAACAGCCTCACGATAGGGAAAAGATTAAATCTTGGAGGAGCATACTAATTTAAAAGTCATAACACAAGGATAATGCACCAGCTCCATGGAGTTCAGTACAGAAACATTCCCAGCCCCAAACGATACTGCCAGGTGCCCATACCACCATGTGACTTTCCTTGCAAGTCTTGTGTCCCATTCTGCAGCATGTCACACAGCTTGGCCTGGTCCCCTCTCCCTGCCTTGTGCCTCTGTCCCCACTCTTCTCTTTAAAGCCAGAGCATTTCTACTTTGCATGGTCTCTCTTCTCTGGGAGTGGGGAAAGCAAAAAGACGCATGGTCCCCTGTCTCTCCCCTTGCTAAGACTTGCAGTTCCCTCTCCTCAGGTAAGTTCCTTGACACAGCAGAGCCACCAGGAACATGGGGCCAGTGAGTCTCAGGAGACAGGGGAGGGCAGGGAGTGCTGTACAGAGGCAGACGGGCACATGTGGCTTCCAGGGAGACCAAAGTAGGAGAAAGCACATGAAACCCCTTCTATGCTGCAGCCTCCTCCATCGGGTAAAGTGCAGTGCCCAGCAGGATTAGATTAGTGGGGAAACTAGCGTTAAGAAAGCAGGCACCCCTGTTGCCTAAGAAGCCTTAAAGAAGAGAGGAGACATGAAGGAGCAGCCATTTTTGGTAGTGGTGCAAAAAAATGTACCACTTTGGTAGCGGTGAGCGGGCTCAGAGAGGCATGTAATAAGGATGGCTTAACCCTCAGCCTAAAGGAGGCTGAGCTGGGATTTCAAACTCAATGCTCTAGGAGAAGGAAGACTGATCCCACATCTCAACAGTTCCATGCTCTGTAGAAAAGAAACTCCAAAGTAACTGAAACAGATGGGTGAAGGCAGATGTGCATAGTGTCATCATGCTGAGCTGCAAAACTCTCTGACCGTGCACGTCTTAAGGAAAAGAGCAAGGATGTCTCCAGCCTCCACCGAATATTCAGTCTGCTCACTCAGCAGTTAGACGTTTCTGGAGCAGGGATTTCCAAAGCATGGACCAGGGAAATGAACACCAAAACATGCTGGTCAAAGTGAGCGGTCAATACAGTGACCCAAATGCAAAATAGTCTGGCATGATCTGTTCCACATCAGCGCACCAAGCATTCATGTGTGCTGCATGGACAGTCCTCCTCACTGAGGGCCAGATCCTGATGAAACTCCCCTTTCCCCCATACTGGGATTTTAAAACTGAAAGAAAGCTTCAAGGCTTGGTCCATGTGTCTAAAAGATAGCCATGGAAAGAGCAGCACATCAGCTTGGGGCAGAGGTCCTCTGAACCACAGCTGTGAGTTAAAGAAAGAGTGTAGAAAAAGACATGGGTAAAGTATCGCAAGCTGTCCTTCCCGCGGCACAGCATCCCGGCCTCCAGCAGTTCAGAGATTTCCTGCACCTGAGGTGACATACAGCTTAGTCACACCCTCCATAGAGCAGGGAGGCTTGTTCCCATCTGAAATAAGCAGACATCCCAGTTGAAACAGCAATGAGCAAAACGTCTCTGTGGGAGCGTCCTGCCACACTGCCAAAGTGTCACAGCTCGGAGCCTACTTGCTCATGGCAGGCAAAATCCAGATTTTGGGTGGTATCAAGTCTCTCCTAGGTCTTTCTTTAAGTCCTATCTCCCTCACACAGATCAGCGTGCACAGGAACAGGCTGTACGCCCAGCAGCAACTTGAAGCCAAGGAGAAGCAGCAGGCCAGCAGAAGTTGACGGTGTCCACGTTGACTTGTGACCCACCTGGAGGTCCCAGTATGATCTCAGGAGGTGCAATGGGGTCCAGCAATAGAGAAGAGACGTGCTTTCTCCCTGCAAACTACACTGCCAGCGCTACACTTGGGGCACTGCTGCCTTCCGCTGGCCAAGCTAATGTTAAAAGCATAGACTGTCTCCATGAAAAATCCTCACGGAAAGCGATCTTCTGCCATTTGTGGAGGAGGAGGATGCAATCCCCAGGGAAGCTCTGCTGGCAGCTGAAGTCTGTGCACCAGCCTTTACTGGCCGGGTTAGGCCAGTCAGGGGAGGAAGAGGGCTTCCTACAGCACTTCATCCCCTCAGTTCGGCGTATGCATGGCTTCAGCACAGCCTTGGATCTGTGAAGACTAAGATTTGGTTTTAATCAGGTCTTTAAAAGAATCTAACAAAAAATGTGAGCATATTGGTTTGAGGTATGAATACCTAATGGAGCAAATACCAACCAAAACTGAAAGCTGCTGTAAGTACCCACCATGTAACAGAAATTTTGATTCATCATCACAGTACTTTTTAAGGCAGGGCACTATCTGCATGTATATCATAAGAATATTTTTTAAAAAGGTATTAATCCTAGAACAACTTGATTTGCTTTAGTAACACATTCTGGAAGTCAACTTTCTATTTATTTATCGACACCCAAAATGAAAATATTATGTCTATTTTCATGTGGCAGGCTTCAAAAACAGAAAGCAGTCACAGGAAAAGCATTTGTGATGGAGAGTTACTGTCTGCTCACTGGGACTGCTCAGGCTGTGAGCAGAGAAAGAAAGGGGAAGGCAGGGCTATATATATATATTTGTATGTATGTATGTATGCATTGACAGATCGTGTGTATGTATTTATTTTTTTATATATATATATGTTTATATATAGAAGTAAGAATCATAATCTCAGCAGAAAACAATATGAATATTTTTACTTAACATGAGAAGAAATACTACTGTTTCTTAGGCTAGAAGGGAACAATGTGTGCTCCACCAATGCACACGTCCTGCCGGGAGTTGGAGACCTGGACCTCCAGTTTTAATGAGGGCATGAGTGAAAGACAAATAAATCCAGGCCCTGGCTCCCACCACCGTAGCTCCTAGCCCACATCCCCAGGATGTGGTGGGTGTCTGGGCATGGAGAGGTGTGCGCAGGGGCCCAGGCGCTCCCCTGGCTTTCCCATGGGAAACCTACTGGGGGGCTATGGGCTCTATAGGAGCCTTATACGCTGTGCTCTGCATCTATGAAAAGCAATTATAAGGTCAATTGTAACACTTCTTCTTGCCCTGTAATAATGAGCATCTGTAAGAGAGGGCATCTCATTCAAACTCCTTCACTCTGCTCCTCTTTGCATTTCTCCAGCTTCGGCTGAGCCAGCCCTGGACAAACACAGGTCCTGACCCCCTCCCCTCTCTGTCTGCCCCAGGGTCTCAGCGCCTCTGTAAAAAAAGGTGTCATAGAATCATAGAATGGTTTAGGTTGGAAGGGACCTTTAGATGATCTTTAGATGATCTTTAGATCATCTAGTTCCAAGCCCCCTGCCATGGGCAGGGACACCTCCCACTAGACCAGGCTGCTCAAAGCCCCATCCAGCCTGGCCTTGAACACTTCCAGGGACGGGGCATCCACAACTTCCCTGGGCAACCTGTTCCAGTGTCTCCCCACCCCCACAGTAAAGAATTTCTTCCTAATATCTGATCTAAATCTACATGCTTCCAGTTTGAAGCCATTACCCCTCATCCTATCGCTACATGCCCTTGTAAAAAGTCCCTCCCCATCTTTCCTGTAGGCCCCCTTCAGGTACTGTAAGGCTGTCCTAAGGTCTCCCCGGAGCCTTCTCTTCTCCAGGCTGAACAATCCCAACTCTCTCAGCCTGTCTCCACAGAAGAGGTGCTCCAGCCCTCTGTTCATCTTTGTGGCCCTCTTCTGGATTCGCCCCAACAGGTCCATGTCCTTCTCGTGCTGAGGACTCCAGAGCTGGACGCAGTACTCCAGGTGGGGTCTCACAAGAGCAGAGTAGAGGGGGAGAATCACTTCCCTCAACCTGCTGGCCACACTTGTTTTGATGCAGCCCAGGTTGCGGTTGGCCTTCTGGGCTGCAAGCGCACATTGCTGAATCATGTTGAGCTTCTCATCCACCAACACCCCGTAGCCCTTCTCCTCAGGGCTGCTCTCAACCCACTTTCTGCCCAGCCTGTATTTGTGCTTGGGATTGCCACAACTCAGGTGCAGGACCTTGCATTTGGCCTGGTTGAACTTCATGAGGTTGGCATGGGCCCACCTCTCAAGCCTGTCCAGGTCCCTCTGGATGGCTTCCTTTCTCTCCAGCATGTTGACCATGGCACACAGCTTGGTGTCGTTGTCAAACTTGCTGAGGGTGCACGCAATCCTACGATTGAGTCACCTTGCATAGCAAAAAATCGGCATCTAAAAACATCAGCTGGTGCTTTTATAAATGAAAAGGGAGGTCCATCGGATAAAACCCATCGGAGACCCAGCGGATGCTCAGTGCCTGCGCGTGTGCACGCACACCACGCCGCCCGCCCGGGCGGACGAGCAGCGGGCAGTGAGGCAGACCTCACGTGCAGCGATGCCGGCCGACTTGTGGAGAACAAATCCCTCCACCAACTCTTCCAGAAAAAAAAAAAGCAAAAAAAAAAAAAAGCCTTGAACAAACCAGCCCCAGGCCATTTCAGCCAGCGACAAAGCTAACAAGCAAATCAAACAGAGAAATGTCCCAGCAGACCTCAACTGGCTGAACAAACAAACGGAGAAACTCAGGTTCCAAAGAGCAGGGGAACTGGGTTATGAAACAAGATTTTTGATACAAAAGGAAGCTTACAGCTATCTCTGGTGATTAGACACGGAAGAGAAAGGTCGCTCTGGGTGTCAGACCACACTTCACACACATGGAGGTTATTCAATCAATATTTGTCCTGCAATCACATGCGGCGGAAAAATTTGCAAGAGAATGGTCAGCAGAATTTAATGCTCGTATTCATTCATATTGTGCTCTTGGATGGACATGTGTTTTTAAATCTAGTGCAACCTAAGCTTCAGAATCCAGCAGGTTTTTAACCAAAAATCTTGGAATGAAGCACTATTTGTATACGCCTTTCAATTACATCTTCAGCAGGATGGGGACCCCTCACCTATCATTTTAGAAAGGGATCTGTGGTAGGAGGGAGATTACTTAAAGTTCTGGACTTAATGGGAAAAATAAATTAGTTAAGGCTCCAGGAAGACACCTTTGTCCACAGAAAATCCCCCCCTAAAGCAGAAGGGAGGGATTTATTCCTGCCCTTGCAGTGTTCCCCGATCACGCCATTGCGCCGGCATTAGAGGTTTTATTTAGGGTCACGGCAGTAACAGCAGGAAGATACAATCTTCTGATCAACACACAGCTGTTACCCCCCGCCTTTGTGAAAATGACGATCTCAGGTTGAGGATATTTTTGCCTTGAATCATCATATTTTTTTAATCTCCCCGTGAGTTCACCACAACAGATTGTTTGCTTATGTTCATAAGGTCGTGACTCAGTTTCCCCCCCCCCACTAGCAAGAGTTAAAGGAAATACGACCATAGGGGCCCTAACCATGGACTTTAGAATTTGGCTGCAAATAACGATGACTAAAACACAAACAAAACAAAATAAAAACAGAGAAACGCCAACCCTCTTGCTTAGTGACTTCATGACAAAATATGCGCAGGGCACAGCACAACAGCCAGTTCACTTCAGGTTGCGATATAGCTGATGGGTGGCATTCAGGTAACTATCATCAGAGGAGTCCTTAAAATAGTTGTTTTTGTGTGACTAAAGTGAGGTATTAGCGCGCTCTCAGATTGCGTAGGGGGTAATTTCAGCTGCACAGGGGAAAGCCTGGGAGAGGAGAGCCCCACTCAACTGCACAGAGATTTACAGAAAGAAGGCATACACAGAGGCAGGGTGGCTGCTTCGAGGCAGAAGCTTGTGGGGGGAAGTTTATTTTAATAGCCTAGCTGGAAATTCACTGGAAAAACAGCTCCATCAGCTCTGGTCATGAAGAGTGAGGCCAGAGATTATGTTCCTCTGGCAGTCTGTCCTGCCGAAGCACCCATGCTCCAGCACAAGACAGAGCATTGCCATGCCCTGCGTCAGATGTGCTTTATTCCTCGTGCGGCTAATGTGAAAGAAAAATGCCTCTGAGTCGGTCACGCTGTGTTAAAGATCGCTTTGATGGACTTCAAACAGCTGGCTGAAATCTTCCGCCGTGCACGCAGGGCGGCCCTGCTTCCCAAGGAGATGCTGCAGGAGGGCAGAGGGATGAGCAGGGAGCACCGCCTGGGTCAGGGGCATGTCCATGTCCAAGGGAAAGGCTCTTTGTCCACGTGGCGGGTGGAAAACCAGCAAACCCCACGCCGAGGGGGTTTGCCATGGCGCCATCGTGGCGCATTTACGGGAAAAAAGCAGTCCTGCTTCTCTTGCAAACCATTTCTTTTCAACCTGCAATACCTCCTCCCCTCTAAAACCACCCACCCTCAGGGCCACGCCGACCCACCCCGCTGTTGTTTGGGGGGAAGAAGCTCCCTATTCAAAGCAGGGCACCCTGGCATGAAACAGGGCTTATCTTGCGAAGGATGAAGAACAGGGCTGGCACGTTTCACGCGGGGAGCTGCTCTTTCTAGGTTTCACCCACACAAGGCTATTGCATTCACGTTTCATAACACTTGCAAGGGAATACTCAAAGCGGGGAGAGAAACGAAAGCTCCTCCCTGAACGTGATCTGCCCCTTTCAGAGCTTTGGCCCTGGGTCTGTTTGGCCCCGAGCGCTGCAGCATCCTGCCTCACCGTGCGCTCTCCTCTGGCTCTGAACTGGGGCAAAACTGCGCAGATTCGGGCACAATTAAAATGAGGTTTCATGGGAGTCGCTCTTAATGCTCTGTAATGTATTTCCTTAAATAGCCACATATTTGGCCTAAAATTACTTGGCTTGACACCCTTTAAAAATACCCACTTTGGAAACACTTGCATGCTGAATTTGAGCATTTGAAGTTGTGGGACAAATGACACTATCCACTTTTGTCATCCGCTTGCCTTTATGGGCATCGTCCTCCTGCTTCTCTCTGCAGTCCAGGTGTGCTTCGTACAGAGCAATAAAAGCAACATATCCCTCACCTATCTTGTTCTGGTTGGCAAGCAAGTACTAAAGGCTCAAGACTAGCAGATGGCTAATCAAACAAATTCACGTCTTAATCGAGCCTACAAAGGATTAACACACCCATGTTTTCACCGTGTGGTTCTCCTGTGAGCTATAAGGGTTATTCTAAAGGCAGAAACTGCAAACAGTTGTTTCCAAGGGCACAGAAAGCTTTGTGACATGTTATCAGATATTATATTTGGTCCACTGAAATGCTGATTAGGTGTCAGTCAGTTTAAAATTCCTATACCTTCCTAAGAACAAAAATCAGGAGAGATGACAACATGCCATTGCTGTTCAGAGCAGCACGAAATTTAAACCAGTAAATCTCCTGAGGTAAGAAAGAGGAATTTCAACACTAATTGAAGTTCTGTAATTTTTAAAGCTTTCTCCATAGGCTGTTCCTCTTCACTTCTTTTTCTCACAAACATGCTTTCTCCCCCCAAAAATAAACAGGTGAAACTGTACAGGGAGGTGGGACCTTGTGGCCCCTTGTGAGCTGCTAAGGTGGCCCGTAACACCACTACTGCATAAACCAGCGCAGGCAGCAGATTTCCAAAATGTGCTTCAAGTTTCTCAACATCAAGTATCAATCCTACCATACCACCATCAAGACCTTTTCTTGGAGGTTTTTACCGGTGCCTTAAATCTAAAGGTGTCTTAGGCGCCTTTAGGATTTCTTCTTAGGGCCATCTCACCGTCATCTGCCCTAAGGATGACAGGGGAAATGGCACACACAGATGGTCCCTGTGCCTTTAGCTTGTGGATGTCTCATCCTGGCCACCCTCTGCACCTCAAGCAAGGTGCAAGGGGAATTGTACTGATGTTAGATCATCAGTAAGGGAAGCCACCAGAGACAAGATATAGATGAACCAGCACTGAGAACAGACCTAGTGAAGACATTTGAGCAGTGGTTACAGGAAGGATAAGACCAGGACTGGAAGATACAACTGACATCCCTGTTTCATTTCTTCCCACTAGAAAACTGGTATTTCTGGACTCATAGCACCGGATGGGACATGATGGGACCACACTTGCGGTTTTGTCTACATCTGTGCCCTTGATGTACAGCACGTTTGACTCCATTTGACTGCGTATTTCCCCCAACTTAGCATCTTACCTTGAAATTCGAGTCCCAGCCTCCCCGTAACTTCCAGTCTGTTCATTCGTCAACTGCTGGCAAAGAACTGCAGGTTAAGTTCTGCCTCCTTCATATCACTTACGGGCATAGCGGTTGCTGACAATTTTAACAGCTTGGAGTTAAAAATAAAGCACAGATTCATTTGATCGGTTCAGGGAATGAACACCCAGAATATTGATTGAAAGAAGCATTCAGCTAGCTGCAGCAATTGCTCTGGTCTCCAACCGACTGGTCAAATCAACGCTTTTCTTCCCCAGAATCCCTACTTTTCAAGGCGTATTCGAGAGAGCTTTGAAGTTTCAGGGTTTTCTTCTGTAAGCATTGCTCCTGCTGCAAGTCAGTGTTAAGGCAACATAAAACTCTTACAACATGCAACACAGGACCCTGTTTTTCAGAGGAGATATACATTTGAGGCAAACGTTAATATAAAGCCAGATTTTAATATGCTCCCTTACAAAGAAAAGTGCTTTAATCCAGCAGTGGTCCCATTAAAGTCGGATTACTCCTGTAGTACGGTGCTTTTCAAAAGGGGCATGATTAGGGTGCAGCTCTGGGAAGCAACACCATGGTTGCAAGGAAGGTGCGAACAAGCTTTTACTACTGATCTACTAGTTAGTCCTAATGATGGTTTGAATGTGGCTGATTGCATCTTGCCTCATTGGCAGAGTAGAAAAGAACTCTTCCAATTAGTTTTGAAAATGAGTGAATTTAATCAGACTATTGCCAAATACTTGGTATTTACAGAATATTTAGTTTTGTGCTAAACCCCAAGTTTTTAGCCAGGATTCACCTACTCTCGCTATAGAAGCCTCTGGCTTTGAGGCAGCTTGTTCCCATAGGAACACAGTCACGCTGGCATCATGGAGATGGCTAAAACATTTCCAAAAACAGCCAGCAGAATAATTCTACTGCGTATTTCTTCTACTGCTCTAGTTTGAGCGTAGGTATTATGTCCTATTATATCTAGTTGGAATTACATCCCTGCAGGGCAAAGTGAAATATATACACACACACACACGCACACACACACAGATGTACGCACACACACTCAGACAGAGAGAGAGTGCCAAAATCTTGTTAATTCCCTTTGGTGTTTGAACTATTTCCTTTTTTTTTTTTTTCTCCCGAGGGGCTGGTGTAAAACCCAGCCACCTCCAAAGACATTGCAGTAAATTAGAACTAAACCATTCATTTTTACTTTGGAAGAAGGAATTATCAGTGTGTCAAACTTCCCAACAGAGAGACATGCAGATGCAGCAAATATGTACCAAATGCCACGCTAGGGGAGCCATAGACTCCTGATACATTGCCATTTCTTTCCGTTTGCTTTCTGGCCCCTAACTAAGTTTTATTTTGTAATAAATTTTAGGATGGATCTGACAGATGCTTTCCAGCTTCTTATTTCTTCATAGCTTAATGGATTTATCTTGTCCTTAGGGGTCAAGGAGACTTGAATTTTAGTCTTTTGATTTGAATGCCATCTCTCTTCCCTTAGTTTCTTCTACACTTGAAGGCTTCCTTTATTTAAACAGCCTCATTGATCTCGACATGAAGATTATTACACCAAGGTGCTATTCAGTTTGAGCAGAGACAGCAGAAGACTTTGGATCTGTCTTTACCAGAGGATGGCCTTTCCATTTATGTCATTTCCATTTGCTGCTTACAAAAATTTCTTCAGAGGAGAAATATATCCTGTTTAGACCAATTTTTAGCAGCTTTAATTTCTATCGGATTACGTGAGACGTGTGTGGCAAGTTATGGTTATTTGGGGTAGGGCTGAGCTGCTGGTTCCCCCCCCCAACAATGGCAGAAAGCCAGCCAGCCAGCCAGCCAGCCATCCCTCCACCCATCCGTCCGTCCATCCATCCATCCATCCATCCATCCATCCATCCATCCATCCATCCATCCCCTGCCCTTTAGGCAGCCAGCGCGGAGCTGGGGCACCCCTGGCCATTCCTCTGCCAGTGAATTCACTGTTCCTTGAGCGGGCGGCTGGACTCCCTCCCCTCCCACATGAAGGCAAGCAGGCAGACTTGGGAAGTGCAGGCAGCAGCCCCACCTTAGCACCACAGCGGTGGCCCAGGGCTGCAGTGAAAGACCTTGGGAGGGCTGTGGTGGGAAGCCCATGACCTGATCCAGCTCACGATGAGACCCCCCCCGGCAAGCTGGGCACATGCCAGCATTGGAGGTGTACAGCCTTTGGCAGCTCAGAGGGTTTTGGGGAGAGGAGCTGCCCACCATCCTCCTCCCACACAGTTCGCAGCTGAGGCTGAACCCATATATCCCCCCGCCCCAAGGTCGCCGCCGTTTCATCTTCCTTCTCTGCAGCTCAGTCACTTGTGCCAGTTTTTCGGGCTGCCCAGGGACAGAGGCAGAGCTGACCTGGCTGGCTGTTATTTTGCTGGAAATTTGCCGGTGGCAAATATTTACCCAGGAGTGTTGCTCGGAGGATCCAGGCAGGGCACACGCCCCATCCAGGGAACAAGGAGGAGTGGCTGCAGACCCCCTGGACCCTCATGCAGGTGTCCCGAGGTGACAGGACACAAGGGTGCAGGCGCAGGTTTTATTTCTTCTCTCTGGCTGCCTGCTTTCCACACTGGCCTGTGGTGAGCACTACCCGCTGAGGATCTCCTGAAGTTCAAAGGGCTCTAAAATCTTCCCTGAAATTTTGGAGTGAACCGAGCACATTGCTCACGGGATATCACATTGCATGCAGACCAAAAAATGCCATTGAGCTGAACACAAAACCCCAGCTCCTGCTGCCAAAAAGTTTTCCGTTTGCCTTCTTCATTCCCCTTGGAGTCACACTCCCTGAATTTAATATTTTCAAGAGGAGGAAAAAAAAAAATAAATTCCTTTGAACTTTTTTTTTCTTTTTCTTGGATATTAAACATTTCCAGCCGAGCTGAACTCGTAGGAGCGCCTCTGAAGTGAAACACTCCACCAGCGCGTCCCTTTGGGAACTTCAGATGCTATTTATTTAATATTTTTACTCATTGAAGACTGTGTCTGAGAAGGTGTCAACAGCGTTTTCACTCTCACCCAGCTCCTCGGGTCTGACTGTCCTGTGAACTGGAGTATTTTCCTACCCTAGGCAGCCAGCAAACTGAAGGACTTGATCGCATGAATGTTTCAGAAACCTGCAGCCTGTTTTAAAATTATCCCGAGGCCATTAAAAATTAACAGACACCATGATGAAGGTGGATGTTCTTCCCGGCTTCCCTCTGAAATCTTAATGTCCAGTGAGTCTGTACTTGATTCCAAATTCTCTCAAAATGGTAAAGAATGGGACAAATCACAGCTGTCACTTAATGAAAACCTTAAAAAAGCTCTTTTTAGCAACCAGTCATTCTGTTCTACTGTAGTGAGAAGTTGCTTTTTATTTACGCTGCTGCTTAAGGAGATTTCCAGGCAGACAGGACATTTGCCCGTTCCTTGTTTCAATAAGGACTACTCCATTTTGATCCTCATGCCTATGTTAACTTATTATGATACTGCAAAAAGAAAATAATTCTGATTTCACAGAAGAAAACATCAGCAAGACAAGGTCAAACACAGACAGGGGTTGTTTTCTGTACAAGTCCCCACAGTTTTTGTTTTTCAAGGGAGGGAGGAGCTTTGTGGCCCTGTTCCCATTTAATCACTCCAGTAGGAGCCAGCAGCGAACGGCCACATTCCAGTTGCAGTTGTGACATGGCCACCTTCCTTGTTTTGTCTAGTTGTCCCGCAAACTCACTGAGGCATGGGAGAGCATTTTAGCAGCACCCAGAAAAACAGAGCTCCCGTTTTAGCGTGGGTCTCTAAGGGATCCAATAGCACAGACAGCGAACAAACGACAACAGCAATAAAAAAACCAACAAAACCAACTCAAAGCCAGCTGAAGTTGAACGAGGAACTTTAAAAATTCAAGCGTGCCAAAAAAAAAATAGTAAGGAGGAATTCAGGTTGGGTGTGCAAGCCCTCAGGCCCCCCCCATCGTGTGTACGTGTTTGCACCAGATAGCTGGGGACTGCATGTGCTCAGCCCGTTCCGCAAACACGTAAGGCTGAGGTTTGCTCCGTGAAGATCTATCCTCCCTGGCAGTTTTAGCTGCTAGGTAGGAATAAGTCCCCAGCTAGCATATGCGAACTATGATTCAAAGGCTTAAAATTGGACAGAGGTGGGTGGATTCTGACAGAAAGGGCACCCCCTCCTCCTTCCCTGGCCCCACCGCAGAGACAGAAGCCCACCTCCTGAATTCTTGTCTCGGTACAGGGATGCCGGGGTATTTCAAAGGGAAGGTCACAAGAATTTCTACTGTGGGTGAAGCAATGTGTTTTTCTTGGTCTTGCTCTTAGAGCTGGCATAACCATTTTGACCAAAGTTTTCCAAGAAATGTTTGGCCTGAGTTTGATCTAGCATGGATCTAGCAACGGAAAATGTTAGGTATTCTTAATAAACGGCTGTTGCCACCAGCCCCACCTAAAGGAACTGTAAGTTGGAGTAATGATACCGATTCCAGTTTTGATCACTTAACTGGACTGCCCTAATTTCTCAAAGAGACAAATGACTATCAAAGTGGCCCTACTGCCCACGTGGGTGCTACTAGCCTGCTGAAGAGCCGAGGAACCTTTCAAGGCAAACACAAACACCACGCACGCCGCACCTCTGACATCTAAAATAACTGGCAGGTTGGGTGCCCTGACCACCCACACCTCAGCTGATCCGCAGAGACACCGTTTCACCTTTGCTGAGGGCATCTGCTTCTGCACGTCCTGCCCCGCAGTCACCCACACCGCTCCAGCAACGATGCTCGGCGGTCACAAGTCTCTCTCACTTCCCCACTGCCATATACGAACTTGATTTTACATTAACTGGCTGATGTTGGCACCTACCCTGGAACGATGTAAGCAAACAAAGTTAGGTTCTTCATGAAGAGGCAAGTGCGGGCTCACGCACATTTAAGGAACGATGCTCTTCGAACAAGGTGACACTCACGTTAGTGTCAAGTTTTTTACGTTTCAATTAGCAAAGGCGGCCCTCAACAAGTAAAACACTCAGGATCCTGAAAAATCACCAACGGGAAGCAGAACTACTTAGCATTTCTGAGAATCAGGCTAAATTTACAACAGACTGAAGGTTAGGGCCTGGCACCAAAACAGGCCTTGCTATCCAGATGCAGTATTAGTCTTTTGTAAAGAATTTGTACTGTCTTTATCCAATTTCCATTCTTAACTATGGCTCTCAGTGAAATGTGCTCAAAATCCCTCTAAGTTTTTTTCCTGCCAGACAGTCCTTCTAAGCAGAAGGATTATTAAATTCATATTCCAAGCCTTTTTCCAATGTTACGACTGCTTTCCTCTTTTGAAGTGCAACTCTCTTCTGAAAAGGGACTCTGGGAATGAAAGAAAAAAAGCATTTATAAAGATTGCACATTTCTTGTTTCTCCAAAGTCTTGCACAGCAAGAGTGCTCGCAAGCTAGGGGGAATCTGCCCGACTGTTGGGATCTGATAGCGATGTCCATGACCACCAGTAATAACAATCTCTGTTCTCAACTACGGGAGCGGAGAAGCTCCAGAGCACATCTTTGCTGAGCTTTGCACGACAGCATCACCTGACTCATCCTGACAGTCAGAAAACAAGCCTGTCAAAATTACAAGAGACAATTGCACTTACTTTTTCTTCCCCTAGCTGCCTCGGTCCTGCAGCTCTAACAAGCATCAGTGGCAACAAGAAACTCGGTTTTGTCACTAAAGCAGACGAACACTGGGCTGAGGCCACTCAAGAACTGGCCTGGTGACTCACACTGGTGACTCAGGACCGGTTATTCCTGCAGTTAACCCTCAGTATAATACAAATCTTGCCTCTAACTCAAATTCCAGGTGGGGAAGATATTTTTAAGCTTGACTTGGCAAGCCGCTCAGGAGCCCAGCTTTTAGCTCTGTGGCCCTTCAGAACAGCTGTTCACGTCCTGCTGTCTGCACGCTTGCATTGCAGGAGGACTTCCCTCACACTGGTTAAAGTAAACCCAAGGCAACATGAGGCTTCCACACTTGGATCAACTTTCCTCTGAAGGCAGGTATGCGGAGGCACCATTTCTCCAATCTCACTTCTTGATCTGGACAGGCTGGAGAGTTGGGCAGAGAGGAACTTTATGAAATTCAACAAGGGCAAGTGTAGGGTGCTGCACCTGGGGAGGAATAACCCCATGCACCAGTACAGGTTGGGGGCTGACCTGCTGGAGAGCAGCTCAGCTGAAAGAGACCTGGGAGTCCTGGTGGACAACAGGATGACCATGAGCCAGCAATGTGCCCTTGTGGCCAAAAAGGCCAATGGCATCCTGGGGTGCATCAAGAAGAGTGTAGCCAGCAGGTCGAGGGAGGTCATCCTCCCCCTCTACTCTGCCTTGGTGAGGCTGCATCTGGAGTACTGTGTCCAGTTCTGGGCTCCCCAGTTCAAGAAGGACAGGGAACTGTTGGAGAGGGTGCAGCAAAGGGCTACCAAGATGATTAGGGGACTGGAACACCTCTCTTATGAGGAAAGGCTGAGGGACTTAGGTCTCTTCAGTCTGGAAGAAAGACGGCTGAGGGGGGATCTTATCAACACTTATAAATACTTAAAGGGTGGGTGTCAGGAGGATGGGGCCAGGCTCTTTTCAGTGGTGCCCAGTGACAGGACAAGAGGTAGTGGACACAAACTTGAACATAGGAATTTCCACCTAAACATGAGGAGGAACTTCTTTACTTGGAGGGTGGCAGAGCACTGGAACAGGCTTCCCAGAGCGGTGGTGGAGTCTCCATCTCTGGAGACATTCAAAACCCACCTGGACGCGTTCCTGTGCAACCTGCTCTGGGTGACCCTGCTCTGGCAGGGGGGTTGGACTAGATGATCTCCAGAGGTCCCTTCCAACCTCTACCATTCTGTGAGTCTGTGATTCTCAGAGCAGTAAATTGCTGAGCTTTCATTTTTTGTCCAAACTCCCTCCACCTTCTTCAGCCAGCCTCTCCCCTCACCTGTGTTAATGCCCCTCCCCACCCCCCCAAATTCTATGTTGTCTCCAAACACCCACAACTGATGAATCTCTCTTCCAGCTCTTGGTGCACTGGGTGAAAAAGCCACCATGCTCTACCACTCCTATTACCACTTGTCATCCAACCGCTTACATAAGGCTGTGACCTCTGAAAGAAAAACATTTGCTTGCACTTGGGTAGAGCTGGTTGGTTGGAAGAGAACTCGGAGAGGGAAATGATTGAAAAAACAGTCACAGAAGCGAGCTTCCAGAATATGTCTTTTTTGGTTTTCCTTTCAACTTTGCTATTTCCTCTAGTCAACCACTGCTTCCCCATCAAAGAAAAAAAAGTTTCAACTGGCAAAGTCAATTTGTTTAACATTTTCACATATCCTCCAGCAGACAGGACTACTATAGCACATGTAATCGTCTATAGTTTTGCTAAGTACAGATCAAAAGGACATAAGTAACTGGAAAAAGCCATTAGGTTGTGCACATTCATTTAAATTTGCTACTAAACGTATAAATAGATCCAGAGAACCTGGTATTTCTAACGTGCCAATTATCTCTGTACTGCGGTACCCCACTCGCTATCAAAAATAGCTTCACTTCAGACTGAAAAAGTCATGCTTTTCTTCTTGTCTGTGGCTTTCTCAAACAGGTTTATTCTCACGTGCAGTGGAAGGGATGTTTTAACCCACCTTCAACATGAGTTTTGGAAAAGGCAGTCTGTGCACACACAGTAGCCTCAGAGGCGGCTGTGCACAGTAGATCATGGGCATCAGTTTAGGTCCACTGAGGTAGTTCAGATGGTGAGCGCAGGCATGGACTTTGCAAAGGTTGTGCTGGGTGACAAGGTGAGCTCAGCTGAATGAGCCCTGCCAGGAAAGACTCCTTGTTGTGTTTTTTTGATAGAAGGAGGTTCAATAAGCTCAACCATTCACATGAGCGTTCCCGATCTCAGAGACAGTGTTGTAAAAGTCAGGTGCCAAAATGCATCTGGACACAAGTATGGACAATGGCAGGGGGGAAACGCTTTCCTCTGGGACAGCTGTGGAGGAGCTCTAGAGCAGAGGTCATGGCTCCATTAAAAATAATGCTTACCATAGAGAGTGATTTATCACATCACAAGAGTAATTTTGTGAAAGGAATGCACAATTCTGCACTCATAAAAATTGTCCCAGGTTAGACCAACCTCTGGAACCCCACCTGGTGTTTTGGTGGTGGTTCTCTTTCCCAGACCTATCCCTCGTGAGAAGCTGGATTTGGAAAATACTCTCCAGGACTCAGTTGCCATAGCAAGCTTTTGAGCTCCAGAGAAAAATACACGCTGTGGCTGCTTCCCCTCAGAAATGCAAGAGGAAAAAAAATAAAAATCCCAGTGTATATGTTAGTTACTCTGCTGTAACGTGGGAGGATGGAGTTTCATGACCTAGCTACCATTTAGTAGTAGTCTGTGGACCAGGGCTCAGCATTCAGGGAACATGGTGACCATCAGGCTACAGAACTGACACTTCCCTGTGGCCCAGGAGCCCTCCTCGAAACAGCCCTGAATTCTTTTAAAAGCTGTACTGTCTCAAAAGGAGCACGGAGTTGCCCATGGGAGCCGAGTGCATCGTTGCCCCAACATCAGACAGCCCGCTGGTTCCCATTGAAGAGACAGAGCTGACGGTCAGAAATGGTCGTTGCCTGCCCCATCAATGGAAGGTGGCAGCCCTGCAATTCCTCAGACCTCCTCCCTGAAACAGAAGTTTGAAGGACACTTTGCAACCACAGGGGTACAGAGCATCCTCCCAGCAGGTGGGAGATGCCAGACGGGCTCGTCTCTGGGGAGGTGAGTCTACCACTTAGGCCGATCCACTTCCCATCCAAATGATCCATCCCGGACGTGACACAGGGACAGAAACAGCAGTGCCCTCTCTTAGGAAAGACAAGCATCAGCTTAAACTTCAAGAGAGCAGTCTGAAATGAGAAAGCCCATCTCAAAATAGCACTCACCTCTCTAAGAAGGTGGGATCTGGGAAATATCCCTTTCATCCATCATTTCCCCTTACCTCACTCAGCGCTTCCTGCTCAGGATGCATCACTCTTATGGGAGCCCCCCCCAGGGACTTGGCCCCTGAAAGTTCGAGTTTTGCGGCACTCAGTGTCAGTAAAGGCCAAATTTTCAGAAATCAATCCAAGTCACAGAGCTCGATTCTAAAGTCACTGAATGCTCAAAAGGTCAATTTTGAGAGGAACGTAAACCTGGGTCCATAGCTTCCTCCAACAATAGAATTAGGCTGCCCCTCTCTGACCCAACAATCTTGGTTTTTTTTATCAGATTAGCAAACTTTTGATAAAATCGTAGGGGGCACTACAATATTTGTTACGGTTTGGCATGACTGTAAATCATCCACCAACTATAACTGGAATATAATACTAGTCATTGTAATGCTTTATGAAGAAGGCGCACGTCGCTATCTCGCAACAACCATATGTTCTGCTGTTTGTATGTATCTGTTATCCAACCCTTACATAAGCTGTTGATGAAATTATCATCGCAGGACAAGAACACTTGTAGCACGGTTGAGTTGATCGAAATAAAGTAATGAAGAAACGAAGGAGCTTTATACTGAGGTGGGACTGGCCGTGGGCCCTCCCCAGCTGCAGCTGCAGGAGGAGGGAGCCTGACTGAGCTGTAGCCAGCTGCACAACAGCCATCCCTTCGGAAAAAAGACAGGGAATGCACAAATTCTGGGGCTTGGGCTACGTACGAGAGGGCAAACTAAATACCTGCACTTTCTCTGGTGCAGGGGAAAGGGGGGTTTTGGGGAGGTGGTCGAGGGAAAGGCTGGGGAGGGAGTTGCTTTAGCAGTTCAGGGAACTCGTGAGATGTTAAACACACACACGAAAAGCATCGGGGCAGCCCCCGGGCCGCTTGCCACGGCGTAGCCCGGTGCGGCTCCAGCAGCCGCGGTGACGGTGGGGGGGGGGGGGGGGGGGGGGGACGGGGACAAGCGGGCAGCCCCACGAGGGTCCGGCGCTGCCGGTGCCAGGCTCCGAGGGCCATGTGGCGTGTACTACGGGCGCAGACTCCACCTTTCGCCCGCCCCCACGCATCCAGGAAGGGAAAAAGAGGAGGAGGAGGAGGAGGAGGAGGAGGGAAAGGGGTGAAAGGGGAAAAAAAAAAAAGAGAGAGCGAGAGGTTGAAAGGAGGGAGCTCGCCGAGACCCACCCTTCTCCCTCCTCCTCCTCCTCCTCCGGGCTGCTGGCCGGGCTTTTGTTTTCCTCCAGCTCCCCGTTTCCCACACGTGATTGCCGTGTTATTGCACAGGGCGCTCGGCGGCGCGGCTGCACCTATAAATACGGAGCGGGCGGGCGGCGGGGGCCCGGGGCAGCCGGGCGAAGAGAAGCCCCCCGCCACCCCCATGCACCCCGGTGGACCGACGGCACCCATGCCCCGCCGCCCGCCCGCCTAAGGGGGAGGCAGCCACAGGCAGCGCCCGGCCAGCGGGGAGGGGAGGGGGGAGCCGGCTGACAATGGCGGCGGCCGCCACCGCCGCCAGCCCCGGCAGTCCCGCCGCCGCCGGGCCCCTGCCGCCGCCGGAGCCCTGCCCCAGGAAGGGGCCGCAGTCGCCGCCGCCGGGGCCGCCGCAGCCGCCGCCGGCGCGCAGCGACCCCCGCCGCAGGCAGGCCGCGCTCTCCTTCCTCACCAGCATCTCCCTCGACGGGCGGCCCCCGCCGCCGGGCAACGACGGCCCCGCCGCCAGGCCCCGCCAGGCCCCGCCGCCTCCGCCGCCGCCGCGGCTGGGCAGCCCCCCGGCGGCGCCCGCCGAACCCCCCCGGGCCCCGGAGGAGGAGGAAGAGGAGGAGGAGGAGGACGCCTTCGCCGCGGTGCAGGTGCCGGCCGCCGCCTTCCTGGGCGCCGCGGCGGCGGGCAGCCGCGGCCGCCTCAACTCCTTCACGGCGGGGGTGCTGCCGGCGCCCTTCGGCCGCGCCAGCCCCCAGGGCCCCGCCGGCGGCAGCGGGGAGCTGGGGCAGCCCGGCCCCGCCGCCGCCTTCGAGCTGCAGCGGTCCCGGTAAGCCGCGGCGCGGGGATGATGATGATGATGATGATGGATGCGCGGGATGAGGGATGCGCGGGATGGGGCGGGCGGGCGGTGGGCTCGCCCCCCGGCAAGGGCGGGCACGGCAACCGTGGGGAGGCGGGGGGCAGCCGTGGGGAGCCGCGTTAGCCGCCGGGTGGGAGCGCCGGTGGTGCCGAGCCTCCCTCCCTCCCTCCCTCCGCGGGGCCGGGGCGGTCGGCGGCCGCCCGACCCAGGGGGAGCAGCGGCACGGCGGGGGTGTGGGATCCGCTCCGGTGCCCGTCGTTCTCGCCCCGAGTGGCTGAAAGTTTGGCTCCCTGCTCAGCAGTGCAGGCGTGCGGCTGCTGCGCCCTCACTGCCGCTGTCACCCCCTTTCTCATGGCTGGTGGCCGCTTCAGCCCGCCTTGCTGCCCTTCTTCTAGCCAGCGCTCAGCCAACTAATTCCTCTGGAGCCCACAAAGGGGAAGGAAATCTTTCCATCGATGCCCACGGATTACGGTCTATGCGTATGGTGCAAGCAGCGTCTCGCTACCTCCCTAAATAAGCTCTTTATCTACCAGCACTTCGTGCTCCTCTGGGTTGTTCGTTGCCGCCGGGTACTCTTTTGCCTTTTAACAAGCTCATCTCAAAAGAGTAACCTCACCTGCTTGAAAAGCGGAGACTTTTGGCTAAGAAGGCACAACCATGTCAAAATGTGCAAATGCGTGTGGATTAATTGCTCCACGGGTACAAAATTGTATTCCTTCACCTCTTCAACAACATATTCGGCTATCAAAGGCTGGGGGGGGCGGGGGGGAAGAGCCAGGGAAGAAGCCGGAGGAAATGACTGCGCTCCCCGAGCCCACATCAGTCGCCACTCCCACATTCCCCATTTGCCACACTCCCTTCTTGTTTCTCCCTTGGACAAATAGGTAGACTTTGAGTCACATGCTATTGCAAGGGTTTATAAGGGTAATTGAGCATAGATTGCTGTAGAAAAATCCCCTTCAAAACCAACCAGCTTGGAGAAATTGGAGGTATTCCAGGAGAAAGTTGTCTTAGCTGCGTGCCCCGCTGTCGGTTGTTTTCTTTTCTTCCATCTGGATTGTATTGGTGGCTTTTTTTGAGCCCCTTTTCAGGTGCTGTGCTAGGGAGCCCCACCTTCCCAGGTAAAATGCCTGCTGGTGGGTTACCACCCATCTTCTCCCAGTCATGTGTCTCTCAAAACATTTCCTGCAGTGACAGCTCGCTAATTGCGCCATGGATCACTGGCACAGCAACATGACACACACACCCTTGCGCGTTTTCCTCTGTGGCATGGTTCCGCACACTGCTGTCCGTGGCCTTGTGAGTTAGGAGTGACCTACAGACCATGACTTGGGAATTGCTTTTCTACTCTTGAACGTTTTACTCGTTGGTGATAACGCGCTTGGCAGTACCCTCTTAGTGTTCTAGAGACTTGACTTTCCAGTTAGTGAGTTTACTATTCCTGCAGGATTCCTATGTCATCTTTCTGGATTCCCAAGGATCCTTCTTGGTTTTCCTTGCTTGCACACTTTGATCCTGCTCTCAGTTCTGGGAAGGATGCTCAGATCTCGCCTGTATCATTTCTTCCCTCTGCCCATCATTGTTTCGCCTTGCCCCTGTTTGTCACTCTTACTTTTTCCTTCCACAACTGATTTTTTTTTTTTTCTTACATGAGAGCAGTGTGGAGTTTAAGAGGGAAAGGTAATTACTGTGTTATGTTAAGAACCTAAAAATCCAGCGTTGTGCAAGTTTGGCTGTGCTGCTAGTGTGCAAACGGGCTGAATGGATAGCCCAAGTCCATGGCAAGGGAAATCACCTCAAAAAACCTTCTCTGGGTGCTCCTCCAGTCCTGTAATGGTCCTTCTTTGTGCCGTATGTTTTCTTGTGGTGGAAGATGTAAGGGAAGTGCTGGTCTTCTCATGCTCTTTTGTTTTCTTGAGAGCTAGATTCAGCTGTGGCAGGGACCTAGCATAACTCCAGTGACAAGTGTGCGGCTCTCCATCGTAGCACATGCTTACGGCTGGTGCTCCGCTGGTGCTGGTGCAGGAGAGCTCTGGGTTCTGCCCCCAGCTTTGCTGACTGCTGTCACGCTGCACATGTGCAGCCCGGGGCAGAGTTTGGCCTGCCTTCAACAGATCTGTTTCTGTTCTGGAAAAAGCTCTGTATTTCTAAACATCTGGAATGGACAGCTGCAGACCACGAAGGTTGTATCGAGGGTTTCCTCCTCCATCTCAATGAAAAGACATGGTAGGGGCTCCGATTGCTGGGTTCGCTCTTCACTAAGAGCAGAAGATAAATTGCAGGCGCGCGCAGGGCTGGCACCAGCCCAGGGACGGAGGGTTGGGGCAGACCTTCTGCTGCTCCCTTCCTCTCGAAGGAGCCAAATGCCCAGCACACGGCCTGCCCTCCTCGGAGCGACGGGGTGGGAGTCGCAGCAACTGCCCAGAGACAGGCATCAGCTCACCTGAAGGAGGGTGGGGAGGAGCACAGAGGAAAATCAGAGAGTTGGTGGTGGTTGGTTTGGTTTTTTTTTTGTAGCTCGTGTATGCATGTGCTTTCTCTCGTCCCACCCTTCCGCTCGCCTTGCAGCGGGCTTCAAATTGGGTTTGATGCGCCGTTTGACAGACTAGTCCTCTGTGCTGAGACACGTAAGTTATGTTGTAACGTGAAACCATTTTCTATTACAGTATCAGGCAAGACTGGCTGCCTCATGTTTTTGTTTTTATTTAGTTTTCAGAAACCATTGTGAACATACAATCAGAGTTTCCTGGCGTTTTTGTTTGTGTTAGCAGTTTGGATAATTGTGTAGTAGTTTATATTTAACAAGGTTATCATTAATGTGGTTTGAGTTTGTGCTCTTTGTGTATTCACGAGAAACAAGCAATATAAAAAAAGAACGTGGAGCTTCTAGCTGTTCAGAGGCTAGTATGTAATTACATGTAAATGGAAAAAACCCGCTTGTCCAGAAGTCGGCTTGTTGATGCCAAAGGCTCCTGTCTAGCGCAGAAGGAGTTTGTTTTAGTTTTGCGGTGAATGGGTGGCTGAGGACATGAGGCTGCTGGAAACTAGGGCCGGGTTCTGCCAGGTTTTCCTTCATGTCGAATTATAATTCATTTTACTAGCTTCATCTTAAATAAGCGAGGAGCTCTGTGGAACAAGATTTCAGCAACACGGCTTTAAAATCATTTCAGGTCCTGTAGATTAGATGATGGTCCCAGGTACTTGGTTTTGTGTATACCTAGAATTCTTGTTCTTGTAGTTTTCTTTGGGAAAAATACTGCTGTTTCCATGTGGGAAGTTTCCTTTTCTACATAAGGCCTTTTCCAGTGGGCCGGGTGGTTAGAAACAAGCGCATTCTTTTTTGTGTTGTTGGTTTTGTGGTGGTTTTTTTTTGCTAAGGAAGCAAATCAGTGATTGGATTTGGAGTTTAAACATCGCTTACAGTTGTATTTGGCTGTGTCAGGCTTGAGGCAGATGGGCAGGAGAATTCCTTCTGGGAGCAGCTGGTGCTGGGAAGGAAGCAGAGAGGAGTATCTGCTGAATAATCGCGGCGGGGGGGGAGGTCCACTGGAAAGGCCATTGAAGTTATTGTGGTCCAAATAGATTTATCTTCAGAATTTATTGACCTACAGAACAAATCTCATTTCCTGAGTAATTCTAAAATTAATTTATGATTAGTAAAGCTTGTGAAGATTCAGTTTGTTTCTCCCCATTAGAAAATACAGAACCATGTATGGCCTCGCTATTCGTCATCTGGAGAGATGCAGTGAAGTGGGATGCTGGAATGGTTGACTTGCCTGGCTTTTGTAGGGCTTGCGAAGTGCGATGGGTTGTTAGTACTGGAGGAAGCCTCCAGGATGTTGCTGAGGAGCTGAATCCCACCGTTTAGTTTCATGGTGGAGGGCTGCGAGGTCAGACCCTGGTCCTCCATGGCCTTGGGTGGGCAGGCAGTGCAGGCTCAGCCCACCACAGAAGATGCCTCCAAACACGCTGGAGACAAAAGAAGAGTCTCTCAGAAACAAGTGTTTTACAGGCAGAGTCCTGAAAGAGGTGCAAAACAAAGAGCTGGGGGCACTGTCCACCCTGCAGGGTCATCCCAGCATCAGGAGCGGCCTTGTGAGCCACTGGAAGCACATCAGGCCTTTTGTGTGTGGTGGAGCCTTTGCTATTCACTGAACCTAAAGCCTTTCAGGCAGCCGGAGTTTCAGAATGATGTATACAAGAATAGCGTGAAAACACCAATTTAATGGTCTGAGAAGTGAATGGGAAGTACACACGCTGAACTAAGTCTTTTCATAGGTATGTGACCTTGTATACCACTTATGGTTGCTCTCTCTACAGAAGGGGATGCTTATTGACTTCACCTGTCACTTCAGGAGGCTAAAATGGCATTCCTGTGCTCCCCTGAAGAGGTGATGTTCAACAGCAGGGGTAAGACTCAGGTAATAAGGGCAGTTTCACTAATTGCACCAGCGTCCTGCTGCATCTCTTGGGGCAGGTCCTCATGGCCCATCTTCAGTGCTGCAGGCCCTGCCTAAGTCTTTGACACTGGTCCCAAGGGCTGGCCCCCCAAGAAAGGGCCTGAAGTCCCCATGCACACAGCTTTCAGGCTCCTCCAGAAGTCCCGTGAAGGACACTGAGTGTACCCATGGCCTTTAGCATGAGGACACTGAGAGGCTGGGTGCTCACGGTCACTTTGAGCTGTGCAGGAGCAGTCACTGACTGCCAGTAGGCTTTCTCAGCTGTGCATGGTCCAAGCACGGCCAGCCCCACATCACACTGGCTGTCATCCATCACTGTTGGTCTCTGCCAGCTTTGTTGCTTGTTCAGGGCACAGACTTGCGCCTCCCTCTGTTGCTTCTGTTGAAACTTGTGGAACTGTGGTCATCTTCGAGATGTTAGTTGAAGTTGAGCGGTGGTTCAGAAGTCACTGCAATGCGACGATGCACAGACAGATGGGCAGCATAGATGCATCAGCCTTGTTCCTTTAATACACAAAACTTTTAAGAATAAATCCCACAGAAGTTTGCTCTGCCATATTTTGGGCTCTTACTATACTACTTAGCAAGCATCTCTTGCAGTTATCTGCAAGGTTAATATTCATCAGACAAGGAAAAAACCCCTTTGCTGTCAGTTCTGAAGATGAGCTGGGACAGAATGTAGCTTTCATGACTATGAGGGAATTAATGAGACAGCTTCACAGAAGGACAGACGCTGAGAGGGAGCTGCCTCTGCCGAAACCTTGGGACTCGGCAGGTTTCGAAGTGAGACAGCCTTAGAGCCGAACGGGTGAGAGGGCCCTGCCTGGGTGGGTTCTCATTAATGCCTGTGAGAAAACCTGAGCTGGTAACATGTGAGGAGTCATGTTTGTGTTGGCTGCCTTCACTGGCCACCATTCAAAGCTTTGCAGGTCCAGCTCCACCTCGGGAAGTCCCATGGTCACACCGTGCAGGTGCCTAGCCGGTATGCGGTGACCCCTCCTTAGCTGTCAGGAGGTCGGAGGAGCGAGACGTTTCAGCAAGTTTGCTTATGTGGTCAGTGCATTTCTATTACTCGATCTTTCTTTTCACCCTTTTCTTTACCAACAAAGCTCCTGTGCAGGCAGCCAGACTGGCCCTTTTCCTTAGGAGCCTGCTACACAGTACAATACTGCAAGCAGCTTGAAATGATGAAGATCGGTAGCAACCATGTGAGTTACCAGCCCTCCAGACCATCACAAAAACATAGTTTGATGGTAGATAGATAGGATAATGACAGATCATCATTTGATGACAGCTTTTAGATAGGAAATATGCTTTAATGTGTAGTTATTATGACTTTGAGAACTCTGCTGGTGGAGGATATGGCTTAGCTTGGAATAGTTCAAAACAGCTAAAACACAAATATGAGATTCTCAGGTGTGCTCTCTGGAAGGAAAAAACCCAACCCTCTAGTAATTCTGTGGCTCCCTCGTTTCAAAGAAGCGAATACCAGGTGGGTTGTCCAGAGGCTCTGTAGAGTGTCAAGTGTGATTGGAGGTAAAGGCAAGAAGCAGAACCAAATCCCTATTTTTTTTTTTTTTTTTTTTTTCAAATTCCACCCCCTCCCCCCCAATTTCAGCTGTTCATAGTCTCTCAGGCAAGATCTCCACTACACAAACATAAAGGCTCATCTTCATAATTTAACCTGAAAATGCTGAAGTTTGGGTTTGTATCTTGGGACCTCTGTACATTAAAACTTCGGTAAACACCAAATTATCCCACAATAAACATGGGAAATCAGATTCTACTTGAGCCAGGCAAATATCCACAAAATTCACCTCTGGATATGCACTAATACCTCCGAGGATGTAATCAGTCCTTTCTGACAAATACTGTCTTCTACACCCAGAATTGCTATTGATGGCTGTGGGGCTGCCACCAGATACCAGGCTCAGCAACGCGGTGGGTGCAGCGAGGCACAGAGATGGCTCTTTTCGTTACCCAACTGAGAAACCCCTTGCTGCTTTGCTGCAAGAAGTATTATTCCTAGAAAATGGAAATGACATAATTTGGCATATGGAGAGCATCTCTCTGCCGGCCTGCAGTTTGCAAATAACGCACTTGAGAAATTTACGGAATGGTATTTGATTTCATAAGAAGGGCTTAGCACAAGTTTTATTTGCTGCAAGGGTAAGGTAAAGAGCTTGGCAAATCAGTTAGGAGAAGAAATTTCACTGGTGGTTGGAGAAAACCCGATGTGTCAGTGGGAAACTTTTAGGACTCTCAGGGTTTGCTTTTCAGGCTGCAATATGCAGATTTAGAGGAGTACGTATTTAAGGAATTGTGAGGTTCCTTTACAAGGGCTACCGTGTTATGTTTGTAGCAACTGCTTTCCTGTCATGAATGCTAAATGTATTTTCTGTTCTTGTGATGTATTTCAAAGTCAACACTGCTCTTAGCAGCTACATTTCAGAGTTTTTGCCTAAGGAAGGTTTTCCATTGTGGAAAATTTAGAAGTGAATGAGAAGTGAAGCAAAGGCTACCTTCATTTCTAGAAGAAGTATTTTTTTTTTAAAAGAGCCTTTCACCCTATATGTGAGTATGAAGGACAAGCACATGTTCTTAGCAAGCAGTTGTTACAGATTAGGCAACTGTGTGAAATTGAAGTTTGGGGAAAAAAAGATTCACTCACCACAACTGAAATGTGTTTACCCCTGCTTGTCTTGGATGGCAGAGGAAGGTATGTCCTTTCTGACCCAGGATCCTGCAAAGCTTGAACTGTACATTAACAGATGTATAAAATTACTCAGTTAAATCGAGCACCACTGTATAAAGTTATGCTAGTAAGTAAATCTTAGCAGTAGCAGGGATTTTACTATATAGTATTGGTGTGATTAAAAAATAGAAAGCTAGATAACTTATAATAATTTTTCAGACAACAATGGACTGCATTTTGGTGCTTCTACAGATAAGCATATTACAAAGGTAAATATGATTTAAGTTTTCAAATCTACATGCTGTCAAAGCAAATCAGACATAGGCACATCAGTTTATAGGTAAAGGCATTCAAAAGAAGCATAAATTTTCCTGCAAAGAAAAAAAAAATCCCCTGATTTTGTGTAACAGGAAAAATCTGTAAGGTGACTTTATGCTGACTTCTTTCTGCACTGGAGACTGAGCTGCAGCTGGAACTGAGCCGCATGGAACGAACAGGGATGAAGCTCTTCAGCTTGCTCATCCCTTTCTCTGGGCTTCACGTAGGACGTTGAACACCAAGAAATCAGTAGTGCCAGTTGGTTTGCAGACTCCTTGCAGGTCACTGGTTTGGGGTTTTTTTCAGCTATCTGCGTGCCATCTGCTGTGGGTGGCCTCGCCCATGGCCGTACAGGGCATATCTGCACATATTTTTTGTGTAGACACAAGGGACAGAGAAGTAATAGTGGGATGCAGTGGTGGTGCCAGTGCAGCCTCAGCAGGTACCAACCACTAGGCGCTGTTGCTGTCCTTGGCGTGGAGCTTGTGCCTTCTGCAGCGTGGGAAGGCTGGTGAGGGGTCTCTCTCTGTCCTCTCCCCTCCGTGGGGCATCGTTTCCTTTCCCATTTCAGGATGGAGAAAGACCCACTGCAGGTACAGGGTCGCCAACTCACAGTAAGGAAAGTGGATGGGGAAACGTGTGGCAGGCTCCGGCATTCACAGCATCGTTGTTTCTGGTGGGTCTGCCATGGGGGCAAGTGCTGAGAGAGGTCCCAGCCCTCCAACACAGTGGGATCACACGGAGATTCATATCCCAGAAGGGAAGAGGAGGAGGTGAGACACCCCAAGCTAGGCTGTCTCCCTGTCCAACAGGAGGTGTACGTGCTGGCACAGTGGCATGGATTTTAATTTCATCGCGATGAAAGGATCAGATGCTATTACCATTGGTTTTTACAGAGATAACTCACAGCCCTGGAGCAGCCTGGTCGGCTGGGGCGGCTAGCAGAGGAGCAGATTATAACCCCATGGTGGTAGTGTGCCCTTTGAAGGGTGCAAGCAGCACGGCTCCACCAGCCTACTTCAGAGGGAGATCTGCTGGATTTTAGTTTCCTGGTGCTGGAGGAGGGGAGAGCAGAGCCTCACTGCTGCAAAGACCTAGGATGCCTTCGTCACTCAGGGAGGACCATTGTGTCAGCTGAAGGGATGTCTGGTTTCATCCAATACCCCCAGCACACGTAGGGTTGGAGAAAGGGGAACCAGGAGATGAATGTCACCTAAGGCCCTTTGCCTTCAAGCCTGCTTGGATCACATACATAACATTCGTGTGTACACAAATATGGTCCATACCTACAGTTCGAGAAGCTCTCGTTACTCCTTGTTCACGCTGGCACGGGCTAGGAACCTGCGCTCCCCACACTGCTGTACTCAGCCTGTCTGAAGGATGTGACATAAAGCAGAAGCTAGATGTCAGCTATGGTCTGAAATGTGTCTTGAAAACATTTTTGGTTTTTTTAACTCACCAACTTTGTTCCTTGTGTTTTGTCTGTCATACCCCTCTACAAACAAACCCTTTATTTTCCTGTTGCTTCTGCACTTGAATTAGTACCTACAGATCCAGCAGAAAAGGGGATTAATTTCCTCCTCTTTTGGTCGAGGTTGCAATCAGCTACACCCAGGCAAATGTGCGGTGACAGAAAGATTGCCCACGTGTCCGTGGGGTGCGGTGGACTTGCACAGCAGGGACTGAAGTCCTTGTTAGGTGACAGGGAGCTACATGAAAATGAAGACTCCCATTTTGATACCTTGGATGTGGGCAGAGTTGAGCAGGCTTGGTAAGTTAGGAGCAAACTTTGTAGTTCTGCAGATTTACTTAAGTGAATGATATCGTTTCCGACTGTAAAATACGGAGTGTTTTTTGGGTAATAGGAAGAGAGGAAAACCAGCTTTCAGATGCTGTTTCAGATGCAAAGTATGGTTTAATCGGTTGGGTAGGTGAGTCGCACAGGTGCTGCAGAGGGTATGTGAAAAGGCATGGAAAGCTCACTGTCTGCTATTAGTAGTCTTGGAAGCGTGGTCTTTAAATCACAAAGGCGTCATTACGTTTTCTAGCATGGAGTTCACATAACCTCCCGTCTTTAACCCATTGTGTATCTTAGGAACCCTTTTAATTTTATGAGGCTGTTTTCTTTAATTAAAGCAAAACTGTGTTTGATTTTTAATTGGTGGTGTTTACTGTTTCGTAGGATGCCATCTTATAGCATAACCTAATCTAGAAGAAGTGGCAGCTGAGAGGTGCTTGCTTAAAAAGGCAGAATTATTTACAGCAGAACACAAAGTGCCACTGTCAAGTACCTCCATCATGACCTTTGAGATTTATTTGTAAAATCTGTATTTTTCCCCGTGCATGACTCGCCTCAAGATAAAATGCTTTTCTGTTTTAGAAGCCACTCCAGGTACTGCAGAACTCACGAGCAGCCTCATAGATAGCAAGTGTCTGCACACATTTGTTTTAAGGAACAGACTTTGTTGTCCAAGGTTTTTTGCTTCTGTTTGTTTTAAAGAGATTATTATAAATATTGGTTTCTTGTTTGTCCATTAGTTTCCTTATTGATGTGAGGCTGTTCAAGTCAATGAGAGAGCTAGGGTGTAACAGGGAGCAGAGTTTGAGCAAATGCAAATCGTATGAATTTGCCAGAAACCCTTAAAAAGGCACTTCCCAGACGGTAGTTTCTGTTGCTGTCCTCGTGCAGGTTGAATGGGTGATGTGAACAGAAATGTGTATTTTCTTGCAGTGAGTTTGTGAGCTCGCAAGCTTCCTTCTCCTGGAAGGATGTAACCTTGCAGCAGGAGCGAGGATTTTTTTTTTTTTTTTTTTTTTTGTGGTACCGATGCTGTGCTCAGGGCTGTAGAAAATGCCGTTGCTCCTCCATATCCCTTAGGAGCTGAGCCCCAAGCCCACGAGCTGCTCTGTGCAGGAGGGCACCGCACAAGGCTGTGGGTTGTAACTGGGATTCGCTCCCCTGGGGAGGATGGGGTGGGAGCGAAGAGGCTGGAGCCAAAAAGCCCTCCTGAGCCACTCTGTGCTTGCAGAGGTCGAGGCATCCGAAAACGAACGGCCTCTGAATTAATTGCAGGGTTGCTCAGGTACAAATGAGAACAGGATGAGGCCTGTCTTTTCTATTTTAGGCACGGAGGTAATATTTCCAACCTGTCAAGCAATTGCATATCTCGAATATCTTACTGGATGAATGAATGTGATATTGATGGTTTAGTGTGGCACAGTCTTTCATGTAACTGGCAGTTGTCTTGCAATTGTTGCAGTTCTCACTTTTGTGCGATCTCCAGGAATATTTCAACGTGGCTTTGTCTGAGGTTTTTGTGTGTGTGTGCCATTTACGTATGTTAAAGGAAACGCAGCTTTTGAGAGGCTCTTGACCCTCACATCCACTTTCCCAAGATGTGGGGTTCTGGTAATGAAGACTCGACTTCACTTCTCCAGTGTTTGTTATGAATTAGATGTCTGTCTTGTGTTATTCCAGCTAAAGAAAACAGAGCAGTCAAGCAATTCAAGCTGGGTTTTTTGAAGGAGCCTCTGAACCATGAATTTTGAGGAACTCTCTGAGCTCCTTTGAAAATCTCACTTTGAAAAGACAGCGTGTGCTTTTCCTGTGTGTGTTTTCACAAATTTTGCTTACCACACTGTCCAGACATGCTCCCATTTGTATACTTGTCCTCCCTGGCATTTTTGGGGGAGCGGTTGGCGTTGTTGCAGACTGTAGTAGGGGTTCTGCCTTTATTGAAGTCAGCAGCACAACTCTGATTTAATCAGCGGGTCAGAGAGCTTGCTGTGTGCTGACACATTAATGGAAGTGGACAAAAATTCTCATTATAAAATGTGAAAAGTGGCTTTGGGGGCCACAACACTACTAATCCTTTGCATCTTAGCCCATGGACGGAAGTGGGCCATAAGAAGCAGAAAATTGAGGTGCAGGTGGTGCTTTTCTAACACAATGGGACTGTAGTTTTCTGATTGCTCTTCAAGCTGTTGTTTCCACAAGCTCCAAACGAGAGCAAAATTGGCATAAAAAGACATCTCAAAGGCTTGGTCAGCTCCTCACGTGATGTGCCTGTGCCATTCTGTGGGGCGACAGTCAGTCCCACCAGGCTGCACTCTTGTTTTGTACAAGCTGTTTAAACATCCAGCGCTCTGAAGCAAAGCGAAACAAGAGCCACTGACACTACAAATCATTTAAACCTGGAGCCTTTGCGAGGGAATTGGGCCTTCTCCATCCAGAAGGGCCATGTCTGTGTCAACAAGCAGCATGGCCCAGCAGGAGCAGGTCGGTAGAGCCAGGAGCTTGGTGCTGAGGACCAGATGTCCACGCTACGGACATACAGACCAGGTCTATCCCAGACCTGTGGACCGGACACCCAGCAGTAGTTGGAGGACAAGTGCTGTGTTCCTGCAGTGTGTCACCTGGCTTCCCAACATCAGAGGGAGCATGTCATAAGCAGGCATGGTTGGGAGACTCGCATCAGAAGTGTGCTTCTGAGCCAAAGTCAAACAGGGTGGAGGTAGAGATGGAGTCTCAGTTCCCTGTTTGAGGACAAAGGGATTCATATTGAGCTAATTTAAACTTCTCACACCCTTTCTTCGCCTGGGTTAATACACTTTTTGTTTGACCCTGTGAATTCAGATGCTTTTCCCCTGGTCATTTCCATTGGAAATTATTGACTTCCCTCTTTTCACTGGGGGTTTTAAACAGATTTTATAGGGAAAACTTTTTTTTTTTGCTTGTTGAATCAGCGCACTGGGCATCTGTTTTCTTTTTACTGGTCAGTTGTGGTCTTTCTAAATCTTTGTTTCGTAATGTGGTAAATTCTGTGAAAATGGATTTTTTTTTCTTTTTTTTTTTTATTACGGTTATTCACATTAACAGACATCTTTCCCGTCTGTTTAGTGGAAAAGGTGAAACAGGAAACCCAAAATTTCAAAATTCTGTATCACATGTTGGTGGCAGTTTGTGAGCTTGATTAACAGAGAGGTCTAATGACATACCCAGCACGGTTTTACCCTTGCCCCATGCTGTTTTTAGACACGAACATGCAGCGTCTGAGGAAGTAGTGGTTTCTGTTTGTGAGGTCTGGGGAGGAGGGTTCGGTTGTTTAATTGAAAGAAAGAAAGAAAAAACCCAACACTTCTATACAAAGTTTAGCTAATTTCACTTTTAGTGGAAGTAATAAGGCAAAATTTCGCCTGTGACTTCTATGTAAGTAGCTACCAAAAGAGCCTTTGTGTTGGGTCCCACCCGAGATTTGCAAGGGGGAACCACGCCAGGGTTTCGCACAGAGGTGGTGGGTTGAGCTCCTCCTCCGGCCCCACAGCTCCTCACATCCACCTCTGTGCTTCTCCCCTTGCCCAGCCAGCTGCAGGCAGCGTTTGGCAAGTCCATCTATGCACCTATCTGCCCCGACCCATCCAAGCACAAGGCCATTTCCCTCTCCCCTCTGCATTAGACAGACTCATTACTGTTCAAGTCTGAGGAGGCAAAGGATGACAGAAGCAAAACAATGCAGGTTTTGTATAATTTGGCTTTTTTTTGCTGTTGCGGGGGCCATGCGCCTTGTATAGTGGCATTTAATGTCAAACTTTCTCCTCTGCAGAGACCTGCGGGGAGGAGGGAAGATGCTGCGGGTGCTCGGGCGGTCAGAGAGACAGCAGCAGAAGTGTGGTTTTGGGTTTTTTGCTGTATGGATTCTCTGTAAGGTACTACTGCTTCTAGGGGAAAAATAAAGGCATATAAATCTCCCGTTTTCCAAATACCAGTTAGCAGATCCTGCCCGAGAGAGGAAATCTTCCCAGTTCTCCTTGTAGCTCTGTCACAAGTAACTGCCTGCCGCTGTTAGCGCTTGCATCTCCCATTTGACTTGTTGAACACGTACAGATGGTTTCCCGCTGACGGGATTGAGGATTCGAGCAAGTTTGAGCATCGGCTGCAAAAAACCCTTGGTGCGTTCCCTACCCCATGGCTTCCTTACACCTTCTTGCTCCAGAAGGCTTTGCCGGGACACACGGATTCCTTGGCCATCCCTTCTCTTGGTGACACTGTTCTTGCAGCCTGTTGGAGCATGGGGGGTGGCTGGAGCCATCACTGTGAAGGCTTTAGATGTGCTTCACTTCAAACAATAGCTGTATGTCCACATTATATTTGTCTTTATTAGTACAAGCAAGGATGTTTATTCTGTATTAATAGCTGTATTTATTCTTTGTGAGGTGCAGGGATAAGTTTTTCCAGTTGCTAAAACACAGGGTTTTTTCCAGTCTGCAGCGATTCTATTCCCAAATTTGCTTTTCAGTTTTGGTTTTTTTTTTCCTTAAAAACCTTCAAAGCATGGTATGCTTGTTGTGGTTAGGTGCAAAATTAGTTCAGATATAAAAAAAACCCCAAAAACAAGGGAAGGAATTGGGAAGGGGAAATACTCAGTCCTAGGCCCTCTTTCTCTGTACCCCTTCTGGCTAATGTAAATACAGAGACATTTTAATATGCAAGGAAGTTCAAAAGGATGCTAAACAGTTTGTCTTCATGCATTGTAGTATTGTCGTCAGGATACTATTTCCTGGGTATTGTCATTTGGATACTGTTTTCTGTGTACTACGAACATACCCAGATGCTACTTTTATATATCATTTAAAATCTTTAAGTTACCAAAAATATGCTACAGAAGTGTATGCTTCCTGAGCTCCTACTTAAAGCCAAAAGAAAGAGATGTGTATTTACAGATAATAAAATGTATTGTTTTGGGGAGGAATATTGTTTCTTTAACTGCCTGTCTGATATCTTCCTTGGAAAATTAAGTGGTTTTAGTAGCAGCTTTGTGGTCTATACCCTGTTTGCTTAATATCTGTCATAAAATGATGTAACTGCTACTGGCACAGGTAAAACTTGAGCTTGCGTTCACCTCCCTGGTAGGGTATTGTAAACGGGAAGCTGTTGTGTATACATAATCCCATTAGGCAATATTGTTGTTCAAAATCCTCTTTTTTTTCTCTTTCCCCTCTCACAACAAAGCTCCTAGGTCTGCGGTGAAGTGTTTTGTGACACATTTTTGAATGGGCCTTTTGCCCTGCTTTCAGTTCTTTAATGCAAGAAGCTTTACCAGGAAACAAGAATCTCTTTCTTCTCTGTCCGTGTTTATTCAGCTTGGGGCTGTGATGCTGAATATGCAGACAGACACACAAGTCAGATGATCTAAGATGTGTGATATATTTATAAGGTTAGACTTCTCACATGAAAATTTAAAATCTGTATCAGAGTTGTTACATCTGCATTTCTTGCCTTCTAAATATGTCTTAATTACTGTTTTAAAACATAGGTTTTTGTGTGTTTTCACACCCCCCAAGGCTGCTCTAAAGTAAATATTCTCTTGCGTTGTATTTAATCGCATCTTTTGAGAGAGCCGATTAGTTTGAATCGAGTATTTCTAAATTAGCTTTTGTCATTGGAAAAGGGCTGTATAAAAATAGAGGCTGATCCCGCAAACACTTGGGGACACATTCAGGCTTGCTCTCCCAGGTAACTTGGCCGCCTTCGGCTTGTAAATTCATTGCCTAACACAGTCAAAATGAGCAGTTTTGTAGTTTCATTTTAGCACGAGCCCCATCATCCGAGGCTTCCGCAGAAGTGCATCATTAGTCATGCAGTTAGGACCTTTGTTTAGAGTATTGACCTGCATGAGGTTTTGCAGGACTGGATCAAATTATCGGTATTAGTGACTTTTTTTCCAGTTATTAGTCTGATATATTTTAAAATCTTGGAGAGAATGAGCTTTCAGTGGTCATCTTTGAGATGTTTCTGTAAATTAATGCATGTATTTAGTTCTTGTAATGTTAAAAGCTGAATGTAACTTAGAGCAACCTGGGAGAGTACTGGGCACTGAGGCTTTTTTCAAGGCATTTCACCCTTTATATTCTCCGTTACATGCTTAGTCTTTAAAGGAGATGTGATGAGCTGCTGTCAGAATTTTTTCCAGCTGGTTTTCTCTTTTTTGTTGTGTATCTGATGTTGCTTATAGAGCAAGGACTTCTTTGGCTGGAGGCACCTTTAGGTGATTTGGGGCGATTAAAGGGATTACTGGCCCCAGAGCCGAGGCTGGCCAAAGCAAATGGGCTCACAAGTCCAACATTTTATTCCACAACCCAAAGTATCACCTTAAACTGAATTAGCTGCTGATTTAAGCTAACACACAGGTCTGGCTCTGCTCTTTTACAACCCCACATTTAGGTTTTTCGGCTTTCAGAAATACATAGCTTTTTAGATTGAATGGAGTGGGAGAGCCATATCCACTGCATCTGTTTTCAGAGACTCCAATTTCTTTTCTTTTCTTCCTGCATATGCAAGTGCCTTCAGCAGAACTCAGTGATCATGTTTGAAAGGTAGCATATGCATGCACGTCACACTCCTGGCTTGGGGAAACGGAGGAGCAAATAACAGATAGTGAGACACAGCTTAGCGGTTCTTAAGTTTTTTAGTAGCTGTTTTCAAGATTTTTAGCATGTTTTTTTCACGAGGGTTGGAAGCACTAGCAACATTTCTAAATCACATGATCTGATAAAGGATCCCATGTCTCCTCTCCATCTTTGTTGCAGAGGAACTTACTCCAATATCGCCAACTTCAAAGTTTTGCAATGCATGATAGAGACTTTTTAAAGTTCCTGGACTACTGGCATGAGGTGGAGATGCTCAGCCTAATCTCCTTGTATTCTGTCTTTTTGACAAAGTTACTAACTTTCAAGATCAAAAAAAAGCTTTAAAAAAATGCAGCCTTAAAGACTTACATACCAGAAGGCAAAAATAAGACTCTTTAAGGATTCACAGAAATTCATAAATTTTTAATTTGTTTTAGCTTTGTATTTGTTGTTTAAACAGATAATACAGAGTCACAGGTCTCTCGTGCCTTCTGCTTTCGGAGAATCAGTAATGCGTACTGGAGGCACCATGTGCACATGTGGAGTCCTTGCATATCTTTTTTCAGGGAGATAGGGCTCCCTTAAAAATGCCAAATACCACCATGGAAGCAGTAACAACCATCCCCATCACGACGTTGCTTTTAGGGTCTGCCTTGGAACTGCAGGTCATGGAAAGATGCAACTTCTGAGGCAGATGTGGGTACAGCGCAGATGGCACCTCGGTACCCAGGTGTCCCCCGGGAGTAGGACCGTCTGGTGAATTTCCTCTGCGTTGACATCTCCCATAACAGGAGCCACGGTAAGGTAGATGTGGAAGTGGAAAACCACCTGAAAGGCCGTGATGACCAGCAATGTGGTTCCTGAGTTTACAGGCGGAGGTGTAGAGAAATTCAAGGGGGAACCATGCATCCTTCTGATGGCTGAAGTTTGTTCTCACATCCTCACCCCTCCAGTGGTATTTGTGGGAAGGGTCCCCTTTGTCCTCTTCTCCCAGAAATTTGTGATACTGAACTCAGTCAGGAGGGATTAAAAACTTTAGGGATTTTATTTTTTTTTATTATTAGGGTTTTTTTTTTCTGCAAGGTGATTGCCTCTAGTTTCGAAAATGCCTTTGGCCTGTGGACGTGACCTGGTGGCACCCTTGCCTGTCTCAACAAAACCGGCTGCTCTGGGGCGTTCCAAATCCCTGGCAGGTTGTTAACCTGTCACGAGACGGGGTGTCATCTCCTGCTGGACTGAGATGTTCAAACCCAGCTCGGAGCTTTTCCAAAATTACCTGTTTTGCACAAATAGGGGTTTCGTAATGATGTTTTATGGTCACACTGAGGGCGGTGCCTGCAAGTAGCTCATCGCCGGCTCTTGCCGAAACTAGTCCCAACAGCAGCCACTCTCTTGGGTTACGCTGGCTTTGGGGCCGGCTGCTGCCCGTAATCCTGTCTTTGGGGTATGAAGCCAGCCATGAAATGTCTAATTAAAATACCTGGGTCCAGATGACTTAATGATTTTTGACAATAACAGAATTACTGGCAATAATAAAGGTTCCTTGAAAAACAAGACGTGGCACTGTGAAATTGTCGCAGCGCATAACGTTGGGATGGGACACAGCTGCCCTTTGTATTTGTGACCCTTATTTTTAAGAATTTCTCTCCAGTTGTTGTAGTCTGTCAATTGAAATAACATCACGTCTCCTTCTGAATATTCATGAAATTGGGCAATGCCACGGCCAGCTCCCCAGTCCCTGTGGAACTGGACGGGTTCAGTGGCTGTAGGAGCTCAGGAGGTTGGTATTACTGAGTTTCCTTTCAGTTTGTCGAGGTGTTTTTTTTTATGTATGTATGGTCTGTCAAATCATTTCCCTCTGCAGTCAGAGGTTAGAATGAGCATCTTCCAGAGATCAAGATAAATATTTTCAAAATGAAAGGCCTGGTTCTGTGAAAAGCTTAGTGGGCATTTAGTTACGCTCCGGTGTATTTCACTGGGCATCAAATGGGAATTAAAAATAAGAAACGCTGGGAGTGAAGGTCATCACTGTGCAGGACTCTGCAGCCCAGGGGAAGCTGCTCCTCCGGTGCTCCAGCTTCCCTGTAAACCTGGCAGGGATGGGGTGGGATATTTGCAAGAGTGAAGGAGGGTACGGCTTTTTTGTCTTTCCAGGGCAGAGGAAAAGAAAGTATCTCCTGTTTTTAGTGTATGTGTAAAGGGGAGAGCAAAGCTTTCAGAGGAAGTGCAAGGTTGGGAAGGGAAAGCAGCCGTTGCCTTCTTCCTCCCGCTTTCCTCTTCACTTCCCCGTCCCGCCCCCGTTGCTGGGAGGATCTCCAAAATGCTACGGAGATTTGGGCTCAAGACTTTGTAGTGAGATGCGAATCAGGAGACCGGTTGGACTCCCGGTTGGTTAGGACTTCATGTAATTCTTCTGACGTTGGGGTTAATTACAGAGCTCGAGGCGGCGTTCCCCAGGCCTGCCCTGGCAAGGCAGCCTGTTTGGGGTGTCAGCCTTTGTGTTGCCCCGGGAAACTGCAATTTCGTTGACATAAAAAAGCATCTCTTGACTGTTCTCATTTCAGAATAGGACAGATAAGTTGGCATTCACCATTTCAGAGAGTCGGTGCTCTGAGTTGCTCAGAAAATTGCCATCCTTTAGCATGAAAAGTTGTGGTTTTTGGGGTGTGTGAAGCGATGCGCAGGCTGTCTGCCTGCAAATGAAACCAAGCAGGTTGTTCAAATGCCCGTTAGGTTGGTCTCCTCACTCTTTTTTTCTAATGCTTGCGGCAAATAACCAGGAGAACTAAATTCGAAGCGACTCCTCATGAGAGAGGTAGGACAGCTCAGGAAATACGTGGTAATACGGGATGAATATGTTGTTTTAGTGATGCCTTGGTACAGCATCACACTGTGGCCAGAGGGGCAGGAGGAGAGACACCTCACTGCCTTTAAATGTTTGGACCACTTTGAAAAATACTTCGAAATTAATTTTTTTTCCCTTTTCTGTCCTCCACTGGCTTTCCTAACAGCAGTGGCAGAATACCTCCTGCTCCTCCTGTGGTTACAGCCTGGAAGTAGCTGCTGAGAGAGCTTCTAGAGAATAAAATTGAGGGGTAACAGGGGACAGAGAACAGCATGACCATAATGCCTAACACAGCTTCTTTAATAGAAGAGATTTCTTTTGCTCTGTGCTTGTGTTAGTGGGTCACAAGCCTACAAGCAAAAAAAACCAGGGTAAGTGAATATTAATGAAATCTGTCATTAATTATCACCAGAACAGCCTCTGGGAGAATTGGGTTGCATTTTCAGTGGATTTAAATATAACTTTGGTTATGCAATCCTGTTAAACATTGTTGCAGTATCTCACTGAGAGAGTTCATTATATTTGCTATATAAAGATTACGACTTTGGGGAGGGGGGATTAAGGTTTTAGCGGTGGTTGCCATCTTTCTTGTGGTCACAACAGCGAACTGTTAAATGTGGAGAAGGGGGGAAGCTGTGGGTAAGCCAGATTTTCCGTCTGCCTGGAAACACAACCTTTAATACTGTTAAGCCAACCCAGAGGAAACTCTGTGAGCTTTTTTTTTTGGGGAAGCAAAATTCTTCAGAAAGGGGACATGTTCAAACAGTGGGAAATGTTTTTTTCAGAGTGTGAGTCTTTAAAATCATACATAGAGGTATTATAGAGATTTTTTTATATATATATATGTGTGTGTATATATATAATAAGAAAAAATAATTTCAAGGTGAAGCATTGGCTTCAGGCAAATCAAAATGTTTTGATTTTGCTGAGAATAGTGGCTAAATAGAGAATAGTGGTTTTTTGTAATTGAGTCAAAACCCTGCACCCAATGACTAGCAGTGCCTCTGTCCCCCAGTGTCATAGTCTGTGTTGCTGATTGCTGGAGCTGGTGGGCATTTTCAGCCTGAAAATTTTGCCCTTAGAGCCGTGTCGTGCATTCGTTTTTCTGCTACGAACCCAAGCATGTCCCTTTGGCCTGCTCGTTTCTGTGAGCAAAAGCCTGAGCTCGATGTAAGGGAAGTCAGGTCTGCCTTTGCTCGCAGCGTTGGTGCACCGGGGTATGGCAGAGGGGGTCGACGTTCAGATGCTGTTCTGCAACGTATTTTATTCACACCAAGCAGTGCTGGCTTCAACAAGTCATTTGCTGACCTCAGTTAAAGCAGTGTCTGCAGACTGATAGCTCTAATTGGGCACAAGGCACCTGGTGTATCTGTGATTAAAAAATAAGAAATGTCATGACTAGTTATTGTACAACTGGCTCGAAACCACTGTATAATGATGGTACATTTGCCATCAGATTAGGTCATGAAGCAGCTTTACTGCAGCTTTGAAAATTAGGATCAAAAATAGTCCTCTGATTAAAACTTGAGCTTTTTGAAAGCTCTTCAGAGAAGAAAGATGTGCAAATGCAGATGTATGGGAGAAATTAAGCATTCTGGATGTGCACCGTTCTTGAATTTCAAGAGAATAATTGACTGAACCACAGTGCTAGCTCATTTCTCACAGCCACCCTGTCTTAATAAAATTAAATGAAACATCAGAATGATCTGGGAATAAGTTGCCTAAAATGCAATCCATAGTGGGTCAATGTATTCACGCAGTGAATATAGTAGTTTCTGTGGATGTGCGGTTGTTCTGCATGTACCAGTGTCAGCCTGCAATAGCAGTCATCTCGGGTTAGATTTATGAAGTTTAAAAAAATAATTTCATAGACTTTCATAGACATTTATCAGCAGTAAAATAATTTCTCTCTGAAACAACATTTCCTTTCTGATATCATCGGTAATTGGTCTCCTCCTCCACCACCCTTTGCTGCAGCAACGTGATTCCATCAACCACGGGGAATCCTATGAGTCCCTTGTGTCCTGCCAGACAGTTCTTTAAACACCAGGAGAAAAAAAAAAGAATGTTGGAACCGATAAAGAAAAATGATTAGGTTCTCATTTTGCTGCCGTTGTATTGCTTTCTTTCCTTTGCATCAAGCAGAAAAGCATCAACTGTGCTGGAGTTGTGCTGTCGGATACCTAACGGCTGAATCTGGTTAGTATTGGTCACAGGGCTATTTGGCCTCTGTATCTGTCAAGATTGAAGGAGTGCAGCCTAAACCTGATCCCTGTGGCTGTTTTTGGTGCCCGCTAACTGGCTGAGTTTAAGGTGAGACCTGTAGCTGTGATGGAGAAAGGCTTGGGGGCAGGAGGGAGCTACAGCAGCAGCCGAGAGGGATGCAGGAACAGCAAGTCTGTTGCTGTGCTTTGAGGATTGTTTTGGGCTGATCCTGTTGAGGGCAGCAGGTCTTTTCCTCCCTCACAAAACCCAATAAAAGCTGATCACTAATCGGCCGTTTTTCACTTGTGTGCTTGTTAGCGGGATCGATTCCCGTACTTGGCCAACTGCAGGAGACCTGCTGCTGGCATGATGCAAGAGGTGGGTAGATGGCTGAAGCAACAAGGTGCCTTTTGGTCACAGCATAAACTTATTAGCATAAACGAGGCTGGTTTAAACCAATTATGAAACTGTAGTTTGCAGGAGGTCTATGCGGGGGCTGACCTTTACTTCATTTAATCTTATTTTGGTGTCAGGATGTTCCGTTGGCCTCTGAAGGTTAAGTTGTTCATGACGATGGTTTCTTTGGATATCAAGCCTCCAGCTGTGGACTTTCTGCGTGTAAGGTGTCAGAGTTTGATAAGTCTTAACAGTGTTAACTTGTTAAAACCTCACACCCATCTTAGGCAGAATTCAGTACAGTGTGGGCTGGCATCTGTTTAACTGATGTGTGTTTGCACCTGGCCTGAGCCCATTTTTGTATATTAAAAGTGGTGCCATGTTGAAGTAGGTGTTGCCTGTTGTCTGTGACATGGAGGTGATTTATGGTACTGATAAAGGGTCATGATCACGGTGAATCCGGTTGCCGCCTGCTCCCTCTGCAGCAGCTCCATTAGCCTGGACACCTGCAAGGCACTTGCTCTGTCTGGGAGAGGAGTGAGGAGCAGAGGATTACGGGAGAACATAAAATCAACTAAAGAGACAAACAAGCAGTGTCAAATACGCTGTACCCCAAGCTCAAATACGACATACCCCAAGCTCAGGGGTGAGCATGAGCCTCCTGCCTGTTCAGAAAATTGCCATGGCCTCGGCTGGAAAGCAACAGAACGCTCCTGGCGATGAACACGGTCCCGGCCAGCCGGGGCAATCACATTCCCTTGCCTGTTTATCTGTGTTCCCAAGCTGAAAGGCTGGTAGGAAGTGCTTCCTGATCAGCATGATAAATGGAATTTTGCATGATAATTATGTTTACAGCAGGACAGATGTACTAATAACACATCCCCTAAAGACTTCAAATGAGCAATAAAAGAACCAAATCTCATCTGAAAATGCTGGCAGGAGTAGTATTAATTGTGTAGGTTACAGCTGATAATGGTCTTGTTTCCTTTGAATGAGGCAGTCAGCTATTAATGGGTTGTGCTCCCTCATACCGAAACAGCAGACTGCGCAAAATTTGTCAGTCTGGATAATATAGTTACGTATTAGCAATGCATCCTAATGGACGTACTCCAGTGGCTAGGGAAGGGAAGTGTTACAGTTAATTTCTAATGCTGTTTCATCTTTTATATCAAAATACTTGCTTGTGTGCCTTCAGGAAGAGAACTTATTTTTCTTATCTACAAATTGTTTGATGTAAGACAATGCCTGCGGTAAAAAAACAAGCTCTCTTTGTGGTTATTGAGGATTGAAATGGAGAATGACTAATTAGCTGTCTTGTTCCACTTATCTCTTCCACACTAGTGATATGAATGAAAATCTTACCCCTGTTTTTATGTGTATAAAAGATCCCACTGTTCTGCAAATCTGTTACAGAGAATGCATAAGTGTGCAAGTGCATAGAGATATACATATATGTGATATAGGCGTGACCTGAAAACCTGTTAGAATAAGCTATTAAGCCTAATTTTTAAAATTTTAATTTTTAAAATAGCAATAAAATGAAATCCAAACCGGTGATCATACTAGGTATCGTGCCGGGTTTACAGTTAAATAAGGATCTTGTAGGTAACTAACCAAATGTAAAACCCTGCTGGTCCAAATTGAATTACTTTTTGTGATATCCTAATTCATTTGCATTCCCAAAGCGTGTCTCGTTTCATCTGCCGTAAGTTGAGCTGCAGATAGTCTCCCAGAGGAGCACACTTCTACCAGTCCTAACCCACATCCTTGCTCTGGCTGATTAATCTGTAAATCCTTCAAATTTTCTCTCCCGTGCTGTTACATCAAAGCATCCCCGAGTAAAACATGTGAGCAGAATCTGGAAATGCGTTCCCTTAGCATGAGAAGGACTCTGTGTGTGTTTCATTAGGCAGTACTTTGGGGTGTTTTTATGGGGAAACAAGCAGTTGACTTTCTAAAGAGGGCAAGACGTGTTCATCAGTTAGCAAAAGAGAGCTCATGGCCTGGAAAAACTGCCTGGAGATACTCCATCAAAAATTGTCCTTGGTTCCTTGTAACCTTTCATCAACTTAATTCATTGCTAACAAGCTCCAAGTTCATTGCAATTCATTGCAGAGCTTTAAAATTGCCACGGAGTCAGATGACAAAGTGCCTTGTTTTACGTTATCAAGAAAAATCCCCTCATTGATGGAGGACTAGGCAGTAGTGCAACTCTGAAAAAAGTCTTGGGCCCCTTGTCTCTAAAGGGTGTCGGTGGAAGTGCAGCGATTTTGAGAAGAGGAAGGAAAGGGGAGAGCAGAAAAACAGAAAGTCTTTGTTAGCTTGCATCCGCATAGGTTTTATCCTTATGCCTGCTGCCCCTAGGGAAATGGTAATGTGATTGATTTGTTCCAGGCAGATAGGCAAAGCCTTAAATATCAAATATATCCATTTCTGCTTTGGCTTAGTGGTTTTTTTCTTCCTAAAACTGTCTAAGAAGTGCATGTATGTAAACAAAATGAAACACCAACAAGAAAAACCACCAAATAAATAAGGGTCTCAGCTAAAGAAGAGCTAAATAATTTTTTTTGCATCTATAGTCATGCCATTTGCCATCCAAAGGCCTGTTACTCTGCGTAAGGTTGTAGTTAGCATAGCTGCACTTGTAACCACAACACTACCCCTGACAGACCCTGGAAATCATTCAGACTAGGTCAGGGTACGACACCTCAGCTTTGGGAGGACCGGCCACTGCATCGGCTCAGGTTCCCGTTTTTCAGGTCTGGTGCCATGATTTGCTCCTGTGCTTCCCAAACGTTTGGAGACAGCCACGTTGAGCAGCCAGTTTTGACTGCTGAGAAGATTTGGAAATGTTGAGTGGTGTCTTACACCCTTCTGAATGCTTCGTTAGGAAAGCTTATGGCAATCCCTTTTCACAAGGGAGAGGTCCATCAACAAATGCGGGACTGTGGAAGCCATCCCTGCCTCTTCTGAGCCTTGGAAGCGGAGGAGGGAGATCTGCTACTACAATTCCCCTCATGAGAATTTACTGTCATTTTTATACTTTTTGCTTGCACCTCCTATGTGTATAGGCCCCTCATCTGAAGTAATGTACAGGGTATATAAACTCACCACAGGCAGTGATGAGTGGACCACAGTTAACGTTTGTGTTAACAATTTGTTTGTGATGGGAAGAGCTGGGTAACTCGGATCCTCCAGACTTCCCATAAGGTTAGGGCATGAACCCGTTCTCAGTTAATCATCTCTACCAGAAGATGGGTTGCAACTGTATTATTAACGATTGCTTTATCTATTTGTTTTCTTACACGCACTGTAGATTAGATCGGGTCAAGGGCTCAAGAGACATTTGAAGTGGGTTACTGGGACATTAGGGGTAGATCAGCCAAACCCTTCCCTTTATTGCATAAAATGAATGCAACACATCTTTTGGGTGTGCTGGGGAGAGACTGAACGTCTCGGGAATTACCACTGGAATTACTTGGCACAGCAATCAGTGCGCTTTAAGAGGGCTGCCTGCCCTTGCATCTACCTGAGCTGATGCCTCTGGTTCCTCTGGCACAGCGTGGTTGTGCATGGGGAGTGAATACAGCACTGACATGGGTGAACCAAGGCAGGGGAGCTCGCCAAGTACCTAAATGTGAAATTTGGGTCTTGTGCCACCTTCTAATAATCCTGGTCTTAAAGCAGCCCTCTAAAATTGCACTTTGTTGTCCAGATTTGTCACTATGAGATGCTTTTGATTGCTCTGATAATATAAAATATCAGTGGAGCAGAGTGCTCTGGCAGCTTTCCTCACTTTTGGTGTGCTGATGAATCTGCTTTTAGAATAAAATAAAATACTTCCGTTGGAAAGGACCTGCAACAATTATCTAGTCCAACTGCCTGGCCACTTCAGGGCTGACCAAAAGTTAGAGCATTTATTAATTCATTGGACTTTTTTTTTTTTCTCCCCCCAAACTGGTTGAAAACTGATATCTCAGTATTGGGTATTTTCTGGCCAACCAACTAGTTGGGACACATAAAAAATCAGTCCGCTAATAATTAGGTAATTTACTAGGTAGGAGACTGCTCAGATTACCAGAATAAGCGTTATTTCTGTACATCTGATAACACAGCACTTCGACTGTATGTAGGGAATTTAAGATTATAAAAGGCCATAAATTTGGGACCCTGTCAGGTCTTCACATCCAGCTCTTTCTGGGGTGGTAGTGCAGCGCGTGTTCTTGGTGTCCTTGGAAGAGGCTGCTTGTGGTAGAGAGTAGGGGGAGATGCTTTCTGAGCCTCCAGCCTCTGCTGGTTATGGAGTGTGCTCTCTGGGAAGTATTGATCCTGGGAAAGGCAGTTCCCGTGGATGTAGGCTGCAGTTGCCAAGTCAATGAAAAGTTCATTAGGGTGACAGCGAGGTGCTCCCTGTTGTGAAAACAAGCAGGGAGGCTTCTTGGCAAGCTTCTCTAAATATTGGATGCTACTGTACCACTGTACAGTGGGCAAATGGTACAGCTACACAATCCGCTCTTACCAGTATTATGAGGATCCCCATAATACTTGCTCACTAGGAGTAGGAACAAGTTGAGGGTTCCCCGCAGAGATCCGACCTCTTAAATGTCACCCTCTAAACCATGTATGTATGTGTAAACTTTGTATGCGTACCTGTGGTAAGCTGTTTGGGTCATAGCTGGTCTTTCACTCTGTGGATCATACAAACTAAATGTTCTGAATGGAGTAAACTGGTTTCTGAAAACATCGATATTTTTAATAGAGATCTGTACTAGGCGAGAGGAATCCCAGGCTGGGAATGTGCCAATTACAGTATGCCATGCTGAGCAAGCGACCTCAACAGGGAGAGAAGGAAATGATCTAATCCTCTGCTACCACCTATCAACCCAGCGCCCGGTCACACTGGTAGGGATGGAGGGAAAGCGGAGGTAGTTTTCTTTTCCCAGAGCAATTACGCTGGTTGGTTCCAGGATCTATCCCTAGCGAGAACAGCAGGGAAGAACCGAGCTCTCTCTTCCCCAGGCCCAGAAGCTTGCAGGCATGTTGGAGCGGTTCTGCTGGACAGCAAGGATCTTCCTTTACACTAATAATGGATCTCGTTGTACTGTTTTTGAAACACGTCTTCATTATTGCAAATACGTTTTTAAGTAAAGCGTAAGCAAATGCAGTATTTCAAGCAAAAATGTCTTTTTGTACTCAAACGTCTTTGGCATTAAAGCTGACTGTGCATGAACTAACAGGCAAGACGCCATTAATCCCTGTAATATTTAAAGTTATGTAGTAATATTTATAATTATGGTACTGGCTTGTCTTGCGTTATCACAGCTATCACAAATATCCAAGAGTATACACAGTATTGGATATCTAAGCCATCCAATATTTGACTTCTCTGAACAACAGGTATTGGCTTGGGCCTTAGCAATGCATGGCCAGGGAAAGGAGGGCATTGGCTTCTGGGTATGTAATAGGATGGTGGGAAAAGTGCCTGAACCTGAGGGAATTCATAGTAAATGTGCCCAGAACTAAATCCAAAGTATGCACCAGTAAACACTCTGATCGCCACCACCTATGCCAGCGTTCTTATCTCATGCATGAAATGCTTCATGCTAGCTTTCACTTGTTTGGTTTGGTCTTTATGTCCCGCTGACATAGGTGACTTTCATTTTTCCACCAGAAGAACTTTATCCAGGCAATTCACAGTGTCTAGGATGCATATTTTATTTTTTTTTTAGCAATGAGATTTATTAATGCCTGTTTAGCTCTCCTCTAAGTCTAACATTAAGATGGGGCATTGCAGAATAAGTTTTCCCAGATAGCACGTCTGCATCTGGAGGCAAGACAGGGATATGAGGTAGTGCTGTAGGTAACCTAAGAAATACTGCAAAAGAAATGAAGGAAAACAAACAGGAAAAGGCAGCAGTTTTAATTGCATAGTTATGTATGCAGGCTAGAATTAAAGCCTTTTTTTTTTTCAGATAACTTAGTAGTACATGTATGTTTTTCCATGCGTTATGGTATATACTACATATAGCATTGACTTGCAAATGAGTGTCTTAGTTAATTCCAAAACTTTGGCTGCTCTGAAATACAATATTATGGGATTTGATACTTCAAAAACTGAGTTTGCAGTGTGGCTTACTCAAGTAGTATGCTCAGTTTAAGTGTTGATTCTTCATTTCTTTTCTTAAGAATAGGTATCCTTAGGACGTAACCTTTAAGGAGCAATGTTGCTTGTGGACAGACCTAAATATTCATTGCTTTACAATGTAGAGTTTGTCAGGCAGAAACAATTGACGAAGAATTGGTTAGACTGATGTTGATCAGACAAAAGCTATTATGGTGTGGGTTTTACTGTAGAAAAAAGACATAGAGAATTTGTATGTTCTTTACAGTGCTATAGTATCTGCTTTGGCAAGCATCCTTGTTTTCGTAACGACAGATGATTAATCTTGTTTCCTTCTTTGCTAGTTTTGAGTATCTTTAGTTAAGCTGGTGCCCATTGATGTCTTACCATGATAACGTGTGTTAGGTTATGAGGTAATGGCTGTTCTGAAAAAATATAGCTGTGGCAGTGTTCAGACATATTCAAAATAAATCACTGTGCACAAGCCTTCTGAAAGCTATCACGTTGCTGCCGAGTCAGTAAAGTGAAGACAGTGAATCTGTAAATCATTGGTTACAGATAAGAGAGGATGTAGATTTTAGGCGCTTCAGGATCTGCGAGAGCTCTGCTGTCTATAAATGAGTCTTACTGAATTGCAGCTGTAGCTCCTCATGGCGGCTTGGGTAGAGCCAGCAGTAGGAGGACTGGGTGCAGAGGCAGCTGCCTGCAGAGGGAAGATGGTAGGTTTCAAACAAGATCTGTCTTTGGTGAATTGGGAATCCACCTGGGGAGGGTGAAAATGAAGGGGCCCCTAGAATCGAGAACACGTGGTGATTGCTCTTCCATTCTCCCTAGACTCAACCTTCTTTTCCTTCACTAGAGATTTCATATCAGTGCCTAGTGATGAATGCATTTCCTCCCAGAATGATGCCTTCTAGCAAGACTAATAATTAATACATCAAGTTGAATTGTGCAAGACGCTAAAAAAAAACCCCAAAACCACTTCTACCATACCTTCTGTTTTTCTGCACACATGTATATACACATTCACACTATACAAATGCTTTGTCAGTAAACAGCTTGCTTCTCAGCAGTTCTAGCGTTAAGTCCCCTGTCTCTTCGCAGTGCTGGTACTCCTGATTTTATATTTGATATAACCAAACCCAGGTGATCCCTCTGGGACATCGGGACAATGCCATGCTAGAATTTTATGGGCCATTTGAAGCAACATGTATGTAAAGCTACATAATAATTTGTGAACAGAACGTTATGTTGCATTGCCGCACCATGAACGGTCAGCAGGATACTTCAGTATTGTCATGTTGATTTCCTTCATTCTTTCTTTCTTCTTTCTTTTTGTACTCTTTATTTGACATGAGTATGGTTTGCGCACACGCACACACACGCACACACACACAAAATCCTACCTCTGGGATGGTAACGTATTTATTTTTTATGCTGAGATGTTACGTGCAGACAGGTCAGCAGGCAGCAGTTTGAGTGCCGTGTATTTCAGAACTTCTGTCTTGGGTGTATCGTGGGAGGATGAGGCTTGGAGAAGGATTTGGATGGCAATAGGAGATACTCAGTGCAGGGGGACATCTGGTTTGGGAGGAATATGGCATGGAGGCAAGTTCATGTCATAGCTTTCCCCTTTTCCCCTTCTTTTCTGCCCATCTTCCTGCTTAAGCTGAAAAGTTGATGGAGGCCGAGGAGGCATTTGGCATGGCAGCATCCTCCTAATGATCGCTAGCCTAAGGTTTGAAGGTCTCTCTCTCCTTGCAGTACGTATCCCAAGAGGAGCAGGTTGTTGGGGGTCCTGCGAGCTCAGGATTTCTGAGAAGGGAGACTTTCCCCCACAGCCCTCTGCAGAAGACTGTGGTCTCGAACCGTGTTTGTATCCTGCCTGCGTGTAGGTGACAGCTAAATGGAGGCCTCTTGCTATATTCTGTGTGTGTTTGGGCTGGGCCGCTGAATTAACAAAATAACCCATTTTTAGTCTGCGCCAGATGCTTTTAACTCCCGTTGTGGACAGCCTGGCCAATACACTTAGAAGTCCTAAATGGAGTTTGGTGTTCTTTGCAGACAACGGCTCTGCTGTGTAATTGTGATAGCACACAATTGAATACTGCTTTATATCAATTTGGGTAGCTCCTGGAAACTCTGTTTCCCTTAATAATTTTTAATAGTCTCAGGGTTTGTTTTTCCTGTGTTTTTCTTCCTGTGGTATTGGCAAAAGATAGGAAGAAAATGAGCTGGGACATAGGAATGCCTGTAAAAATTTCAGAGGGGAGGCGAGAGGTGACTCATTAGCAGGTCTTTCATCTGGGTTCGTGCTGGGTCATGGCGTCAGGGGTCAGGAAGTGAATGGGAATTCGTACACAGCTGATGTCTTGTATAATATTTCAGACGACTGTATTAATTGACAGCAGCTTAGCCTGGGAGCTTGGGCAGAGGTATTCAGCAGGCAGGCTGACAGGGAATCAGAGAGAAAATATAAATAGATAATGTATATATTATATATTACAAATATATACATACACACTTATATGTATTTATTTGTAATATATAATATATACATTTACTTTTAATCTTTCTGTTTCCATTCTAGCACTTAGAAGCCTGATCTTAGATCTTGTTGAATACTCTCCTTGTTTCCCTTGTACTGTTCAAGCCATTTTGGTGGTGGAGGGAACAATATGAAGCACAGTGAAAAAACAGCCCTAGGGTTGCTCTTCCCGTAGAGGTCGGATCAAGGCGATGCTCTGCCTGGTTTGACCTATGGGAGCTGCTTGTCTGGAGCATGTTTTGGTAACTCCCCAGGGAGTGTTTGCAAAGGACTAGGTTGGCTTTTGGGCAGCAGTAGGTTGGCTTTTGGGCAAGAGCTCCTCTTTGCATCCAGACCTGGCACCTTTCAGAAGGGTGGATGGATGGCAGAGGTAAACACTCCACTTACAGCTCCAGGCAGGCCCTGGGATATCCTTACAGGTATCCCTGTACATTACGCAGGGATCCCTGAATGAGATTTCAGATCTCATTCCCCATTGCTGCAAGTTTTATAATGGCTTTCCTTCCATTCCCCTTGTGTACATGTCTAGGGTAGTCTTACTGCGCATAGGATACATCTTTTGTGAAGAAGGCACAGTGAAAATAAGGAATTCAACATTTTCATAGAATCATATAATGTGTTGGGTTGGAAAGGACCTTTAAAGGTCATCTAGTCCAACCCCCCTGCAGTAAGCACTTTTCCAAGTGCCAGGCAATTTGGTGCTTTTCTGATGCTTCTAAGCCCCACGGTATTAGAAACACAGTTGTGACTAGAAGGTGATAGCCCTGATGTTTCTGCCCCGTGGCTCTTCACAGAATCACAGAATCGTAAGGGTTGGAAGGGACCTTCGGAGATCATCTAGTCCAACCCCCCTGCCAGAGCAGGGTCACCTAGAGCAGATTGGACAGGAATGCAGCCAGGTGGGTTTTGAATATCTCCAGAGAATGATATGTTCTTGTTCATGCACATTCATTTTTCCTGGCCACCTGAAGGGAGAAGGTGACCCAGCGGGCATGCAGACTACCAACAGTCTTTAGCTGCTGAAACGTCTTTGCTCGCCCAAGTTCTCCCATCAGTGTTAATCCAGTCGGCAGATGTTCAGATGGTTAGCACTCGTGAGTCCTATCATCACTGCATCTCTGAAGGGTTTAGTTGTCCCAGGCAATGTGAAGCTTGTCCTGAGGGATGCTTTTCCTTCTGGGAGCCAGTGGCACCTGCGCTACTGGCTTCAGCATTGTAGGTTTGTAGTCTTAACAGAAGCAGGGGGGATCTACACCCACAACTTTCACAAAAATTAGGCGTATTAAAAATGCAGCTTTTTCTTCCTGGTTTTGTAGCTGTGCTAGAAAGTAATTACACATGGATTTATTTTTCCTTATCTCTTGGATTATCATCGTCTTCCTTCCTTCCTTCCTGGATGAATTTATCCAGTGTTCTGATTGCAGCTCTGTTTTTTTAATCGCCTCCTGTCTATAGGGCTTAAGATTTTGTATGTTTAACATAATTGAGCTGAGTATCCTGCAGCAATTGACAGTGAAGATAACTTTCCACTGATTGATGGGTTGGTTACAGTGAATCTTTTTGCAGTTGACTTAACTTCGGTTATTTGCTGTTTTGGTTACAGGCTGCTTTATTTTATTTGTCTGCTTGCATTTTATTTCATTTTTGCAGCTGAACCACATATTAACGTGACTTTGGAGAGGAGAAATGGAAACAACATTTTATGTTTTAAGAAACTTCCACAGAGATTCAGACAGCTGGTCAAAGATAAATCCAGAATGCAAACAGGGTCATGAATGTCTTAAAGAATGGCCATTTAAAATACCACAGCATCAAATATCTCTTTAGCCTCTTTCTTTGGACAGGGTTTGGAATTTGATTGTAGGGTGTTGGTTATTTCTGGGCTCATGTAACAATTGCACAGAGAACAGGGAGGAAACAGGAAAAAAGAATTTTAGGTAGGTGTTTAAGGGAAAGTGGTATCTCATGATTTTAAAACAAACAAAAAATCCATAAGTTGCATGAGACTGTGTCCTGCAGGGGCTGATCATTAGAACTAGGAGGTCATCATCTTTCCAGAGCTAAACTGCTTTCTTCTGTGTCCATGGGTGTGTGGGGAGAGAGGGGTGAGTCTGGCATACTTAGGATGTGGTAGTTAAACTAGGAGTAATTCTTTTAAGGCTTTCCGTGAAGTAGGAGAAATTAACATTTTTACTGAAATATCTTTAATTTTGTTATTAAGGGCAATTGTATTTTAGTGTGTGAGCTGGCTGACATTTACTCTGCACAAGTTTTAAAGCATTTTATATTGAAAATGTGTCGGCCTAAAGACTTATCCCAAAGCCTGAATCCTGTATGAGTCAGACAGTGCTATTTTGTTTTAGTCTGAGTATAGGTACTCTTTGTTAACAATAGAAGGATTTTCCCCTAATTATTACTGAAACAGGACATTTTTTAATATGAAATAGGTATCAACACAGCTTTACACCAGAATGATGGTGATGTGTGATATAAAACAGTTTGGGTTATTTCAGTGCAAGTGTCTTCAACCAGCCGCTATAGCACATTAATCAATTTTTGAAAAATAGGCCTTTTAGAAGTTGTATAGACAAGCCCTGACTGCTTGCCTGCAGAAAGAAAGATGATAAATTAGTTTAAATATTAAACACCAGTTGAGGTGATTAATTTTTAATGAAGACAATGAAAAACTGGTTTTGCTTGTATTCCCTGGAACACCCTTTCAAAAGCTTTGCTTTTCCAAAATTGTTTTTTTTCCTATGTGTGTGGCACAGGATGTGACTTGGTTCACAGCGGGTGGGTTCATTAGTTGCCATTTCTGGTATAATATCCAGCTGTGGAAAGCTTATAAATATTGGTATTTAGGTCATCTTAATTAGGCCTCGAAATAAAGATTTAAGATAAAGTGGAATAATTGCACATACTTCATTGCGGCTGAGCTTCTTCAGTGAAGAGAAGGTGCGATTCCCGGGCAGCTTGAACTGATTTCAGCAGAGTTGTTGCAAATCCACCTCACCGGTGCTCCTGTGATTGTGCAGGGAGCTGAACCAGTTAAACCCAATGATTTTGGGGAGAGGTGAAAGATGTGGCAGTTCTCAGCGGGGTCGGGTGCTGGAGTCTGGGTGTCCTCGCTCTCACTGCTGCTGATGCCAGCACAGAGGGAGGGATTGGGCTGGGCAGCCCCCATTTATATCACTGGAGGCTTCTGAGTGACCCGTGCTTCTTCATTGCTGGTGATTTAGGGGAGGGGTTTCGTCTGCTTGCTTCCTTCCTTGATGAATTTATCCAGAGTCACGCTTATATTCGCACCAGTTGAGAGGGAGCTCAGGTATCAGTGCACCTCTCCCAAGCTTGGGTGAGCAAAGAGCTTCCCCCCCTGCTTCTTTGTGAAGACTCACTTGCTGTGTTAGGTTCCCAAAACAGTGCAAAATCACTGCCAGCAAAAATCAGTGTGAAATCTTTTGTGCCAAGAGGGGTGGCAGCGATTCCCATCCAGCCTGCGTTGCATTCGAGGTTAGCAAGAAAAAACCAGGAGGCAGCATCCCTGGCGCTGGGTTTAAGAAGCTGCGACCAGCAAGGGGATGCCAGAGGAATTTGAACAGTCTGCTGGCAACTGGATGGCCAGTGTTTAAAGCTGCCCTGGAGCTGATGAAGTGTACATGCGTGTAGTTCTGCCAGCCAATGCATCTGCCTTAATAACAGATGGAAACGTAGGACGTGCAATCTTCAGACCCATCTCTGCCAAGCCATTGGCAATGAGGTGTAGGGTGGTGGGTAACTTCAGCCAAGGAGAGGCTTGGGGGAGGTTGCGGTGGTGGCTCAAATGTGCATTGAGTGTTGTACAAGCACCTTACGGCATCTAACAGGCATCTAGGGGAAATCCTGTGTTACTAGTTTGATAAATTTAATACGAAGAAGGTGTCAAGATTGTACTGTTGTTTTGCTCTCTTGGACTAACAACACGCGAAATATGCTTTTGGTGTTGTAACACCACAAGATGGGAGGGTACCATCATTTAAGTGTGTTATTAAGCTAATGACACATAAAGAGGTATTAAAAAGCAGCAGCTGTCATCTGCTATATCGGTGGTGCTTGTAGTTGAAACTTCCAACTTTTGCTTATGGACCAACGTAACTCAAAATGGAGGGGGAGCTCCTCCTGATCTGGATTTCTCCCTCTGAGAACATGTCTGTGTCCTCTGACTGTGGATGGAGCTGAGGGAGCGCCCATGGGCGCAGAAGGCAGATATTTGGTCTCTTCTTCCTTGGCCGCGCCAGCAAGTTCAGCACACCCTAAAACGCAGACTTCTTTATTTTTTCTTAGCGTTTTAAAGGTGTATCCTATCTCGTACCAGATCTTCTTAAATTCTAGTTTAGACAAAGCCTGAGGGGATTTAGGTTTACATATTTTCCTAAGAGGATTACGCTTCTCACTTAGTTGCTCTATAAATTGTTTGAGGTTTTTTTTATGATTTTCTAACTACACGAAAAGCCGCGTACGTATTCAAACTGTCCTGAAATGTGTTGTCTGGGGGTTAGCGATAGAAATCTGGTGTTTGGACTAGTAGTGAACTGAATCACTGAACCTCAGGATTGTTTTGAACTGAAAAACATTTTGGTAATCAGATTTGCAGCGCGGCTGCAGGAACAGTTGTAGCAGCACAACTGGAGGGGCTAGCAAATTGCAAGAAGGATTAGAAACTGCTTACGCTGGCATCAGAGGAAACAATTTATTGTGAAAATACAGCCCAGGAATAAATTAATGAGCACCCTTCCAAGCGCGGGGGGGTGCTCATAACATACCGAGATTCTGTAAACTCTTTACTTGCAGATCAAGGGGGTAAGGCGGCTCAGTGGGAAGGATATTAAGGTAATTGGGGAAAAAATAGTGGTAGTCTATGCGGACTTTTATCATTTAAGTTCAGACCATAGACGTCAGCAACAGCCCCAAGGAGCAATGGGTGCTGACATTCCCCGGGCTAGCCGCGTGCTGTGGCACAGCACCTTCGCTCAACTGGCTGTCGCAGCTGCTAAACACCCACCGACGGGGTCGTTCTGATGATTGCCAGCTTAGTTTTTCATTATGTGCCTGTGGGTGGGCTGTATCTTTCTTATATACTTATCTTTTGTATTTACAGTGCTTTTTGGAGGGCTGGGTGCAGCTCCTGGTTTTGTGCTGCCATTGGGGTGTTTGGAGGTTGTGCAGCAGCAGCTGCTGCGAAAACCAAGCCCGTGCTGGGGGTTCTTCCCTGCTCACTAGGACAATCAGAAAACTTGAAATGCTAAAGTTTCCTTACTTTATTTCACTGAAGGTGGAGGAGGGATCCGACTCAACCGTAGAAAACAGGTTTAAAACAGGAGTAAACTCATCTGGGCTGAGCTCCCTTTTAAACTGCTGGTTTGTACCTGGGGCTGCTGTCTCCGTCATCCTTCATCTCTCTTCAGTCACTCCTCAGAGGACTGATGAGATGGACATCACTGAGAAACGAGTGGCATTTATTTGATGAAAAGGGCAAGGGGCAGAGAGAAGTGTCCCCTGCAGCAGTGTGAAAGACGGGCAGTCTCTGTAGATCTACGTCTGCATTATTTTAGCAAAGAACTCTACTTGTAGCATCGCAAGCGCCACCACAGCAGATGTGGGGCTGGTGTTAGGTGAGTGTTAAACCCTTGAAGGAAGGAAAACCTGAAAGCACAAACCAAGGAGGAGCTGTTGGGAAGTTTCAGCTTGTGCTTTGCTATAGAATCTTGTACCGAGTATGCTTTGCTTCTGGTTGGGATCAAATTGACTTAGTAAAATAAGCAGAACAGGACAAAATGGAGTAATATCCAAAGTTACAGCTCAGTTAGTGAAAGGCACTTCGTGAGCTTTACTAAATAACATCTCTGAGGACTTTCTTGTGCCTTCTAACCCCCGGTGATCTTTTGTGTTCTGTTTTCTCTGCAGACGTCGTCTGATCTCTCAGCGATCTTCTCTGGAGACTCTGGAGGACATCGAGGAAAATGCCCCACTGCGGAGGTCATTTTATTTACTCTCTCTCTGGTTACTTGTCTGTACGGCATGTGCACGGACAGACTTGCTGTCCCTGCGCCTGTTGGAAAGTAGCTGGGTGTTCACCTTAAGATGTTCTTCACAGTGGGTAGAGTGAAACCTCACGCACCACTGCAAGGTGGTAGGTGACATGAACTACACGTTCCCTGGCTTTAGGTTCTTAAATAAAAAAGTCAGTATTTAAATAAAATCTCAGGAAATAAAAAGTCAGATTTGATTAATAGAGCAGTTTAGTTGTCACTAACAGGAATGACTAGCCTCTGACATAGTACCTTTATAAAGTAAGTACATCTGGCTTAAAGAAGTAAGCGTTTGAAGGCTAGTATTTGTAGTATTCTCATTTTTTATGGATTTTCATAATTTATTCTCTCAGCACAAGCAGTCTTATTTTGGTAACCAGTGTTACTGTCTTTCTGCGTTGGCTGGTAGGTTTGTGACTGCTACCTCACTAATAAATCTGCCCCCATCCTTTTTATATTGTCAGCTTCAGTGTGGTTTTATTTCTGCGTCCAGGAGACCACAGCTTCTCTGGGGACCGCGGTAATTAGTCACTAGGCAATCCTCTGGGGTGATGGAAAATGGAGCAACTGCTTAACAGTTCAGAAAGGAGCTTCTCGGTAATCTGACCGGTGTGCGGTATGCTTCCAGGTCAGCTGTTCAGCAAGGCAGCAGCTTAATTTTGGGCGTCTCTTTATCTTGGGACCTATAATTCAGCTGGTTTATATTGATATTTAGCCTATAGCCTTGTTTATCCACGTGCAGATCGGCTGTCTCTCCCCACCTCGAAGCAAAGACTTAATAGCAGAGGCTGTACCAACTGGCCTATTACCAAGGCTTGATTATTTTTACCAAGCTTATTCTTGAACGCTTACTGGCAGGTTATGAGGCGTTCTTATAAATGATTCAAACGTATAATTGGCAAAAGATATAAACAAAGTATAGTTTGCGAGGCAGTATTTTTACTTGCTGATTTGCACAGTTATTGGTAGAACCTCTCTCTTGGTGGTATTTTCCCGTGAAGAAGCTAACAAGGCTAATTGCAACCACGGGGTGAGAGAATCTCGAGGATTTTACAAACAGGAGTAGGCAGAAATGGCAAAGTGATGGGGTTCCCCCCTGCTCCGCGGTGTGCCCCTGCAGGGTGGTGGCATTTGGGTACAGGCAGTCTCTGGTGGCTTGGGACCAGTGGTCTGTGGTTTCAGTCCAAAAAGAAGGACCTCTTGGGTTTGGGAAGCTGCTGAACTCTGCCTATGGATAAGAAAGGATGGGGAAAATAAGTTATGGAGGCTCAGCACAGAGGGACTGTGCTGATCCTGTGTGCGCCGGCAGAGGATGCTTATCCCTTAGAGCTCCCACAGAGGATGCAGCATCTGTGGTCCAGCAGCCCTGGCCACGCAGCGAGCGCAGGGGTTCTCTGCGGTGCCTGCGCGCCGTGCCTTGCAGGAGAACAGCACTGAGATGAAACAGAGAAAGCTTTCACAGGGGTTGTGGTTTCAGCTGATTAAAAAGAGCAAGGCTGGAAGGGCGGGGATGTTGCTGTTTGTCTCATCTCTCCTCCCTCTGGCAATTTCTTTCTCTAACCGCAATTTAAAAAGTGCGTTCAGATATAAAATAGATTTAAGAATTAATGTTTTGAAGAATGATTTAATTTTTTTTTTCCTGAGGTAATTTATTTTATTTTCGGTTGTTTTGTATGCTGTCGGGAACATGAAAAGTAATATTTAGAGTTGAAAGCAAGTAGGAATTATCCTTGCAAATGAGAGATTTTAAATCTTTCTAAAATTAAAACAAAAAAGAACTTTCCCCAATAGCTCCTTTTCAATAGCTGAGGAGGATATAAAAGTGTGGGTGTTGGTGTGAGGGGGGAAATCACATATTTACCAGGTTTTGTTTTAGTTTAATGTTTTTTTTTTTTCCTCTGAAAGCTTGGGCTAAGCTGTCACGGTAGATTACAGGAAGTTTTATTTTGCTGAGATTTTTTTATGATGTGTTTTTTTGCATGAAGGGAGGGGTGGTGGTGCCTTTTCTTCTTATTATTTTAAATATTTTTTTTTATTTGAGCTGTCGCATTTCCAGACTTATTGTCTTTATTGTTCTTGCTGATTCCTAACACAGGGTGACTTGAATCATTTGTCTTGTCTTTCCTTCCTGCCTTTGTGTAGACTTCTTGGCCATACAGCAGGGAACTGAGTACTTTTATTTTTTTTTTTCTCCCCCCACCCCGCAACTGATTTATTTTTCAGATGTCGGACACTCTCAGGATCACCCAGACCAAAGAACTTTAAGAAGGTTCATTTTATCAAGAACATGCGGCAACACGATACCAGAAACGGCAGGTACTGTGCATCCAAAGGCTGCTTCTGCAAAGGCAATCCGTGGGGCGTGAGGGAAGGGGCAGGGTCAGCATCACCATGCAAGAACACAGCATGCCATTGCCACTTACCACATACATAGTCATGGCCTTTAAAATAGTCTGTGAAGGTGCGGGCTGCACTGCACGCTCCTTCCTCGAGTGAAGTACGAGTCAATGGAAGTGCTAGCCCGTAGATTTTTAAGACCTGAGTCTGAGTCTCCTTAATACAAATAACCTGCGTAAAAGGGAAATCCGTGGTGCTGTCGGAGTAAACTAGGCATAATCGGGTTGCGTTTTCGTCGAGGGTAGTGCCAGGCGCTAAGTGTGAGAGGGGCAGATGGCAGAACCTGCCTGGAAACAAGTTTAGCAACGTCTGAATGCGATTTCAACGTCTGTTAGTGGGCACAAAGTGCTGGTTGGTAAAGGCGCAGCTGGGGGTGGCTGTGGCAAGGTGAGGAGTGGGATGCTTGTTTTCAGGGCAGAGGCAGGCAGAGGGGCTCTCGGCGGTGTGTGAGGGGCGCACACCCCGAGCTGGGATGCACACTGCCCAGAGGGCAGCCACAGGCACCGATGGCACCTGTACAGCAGAGGTCGGATGGGCCTTCCCTTACTGCAAAGGCACGGTGCTGTCGTCGTGTTCCCATCAGCAGAATAGGTTCTTCATTGCAGTATCATCCAGCTCAGAAGTGAAACTAGCTCCTGCCTGCTTATGAAAAAGACACCTGCCCTCTCTGGGTTTTTTTCCCAAGACAATTTCCCCATGATGTTATTTCCAAACCTGAATAGGTTTGAAATAGGACTACCTGAACAGGTTGCATATAGACTAAACCGTCCCACTGAGAGTTGACCCTTGCCCATGCCTGTTCTCATACAACTGCCGTGGGTGAGAACCACGTGTGTCCCTGTGGACCGATTTGTGCACGTATCCTGTGGTTTCCATCAACCATGGGACCAGATCAATAGAATTTCTGACATTGCATTGAACCACAGGTTTTATGAATTGAATTCTGGTAGGTGTTACTTGGCTCAAGCAAAATTTTCCTGGCATTAATCTCACACGTACAATTAAATGCAGTGAAAGGTAGTAATCAACATAAATATTGCAGAAGGTGGCTCTGAGAGACAACGGCTTTTTAGAAACAGCTTTTGTAGCAAACAGCTGCATGCAGAACTGTTGACTTGCCTATTGTCTGACTAGCAGCTGATTATTGTCTTTACAACAAATACATGTGGAATCAAGCGCTGAAAAGCAGCCCTCTAATTTTAGTCTGTTTTGTGCATAAATAGATGTATGCTCTGGGAATTTCTTACAGCAAAAAATACTTATTCATAAGGTATTATGCAAATTCCACAGAGTAATTTCTGAGATCTGTGCATAAAATACATGCATAAACTTGATAGTAACATTACCTGTGAAAAAGGAAATAAATATTTGATTTGTAAACTCTTTTGTTCTTCAAAGAAGTATTTGTAGGATATATGCAGCATTTTATCTTAATTCATAGATCAGTCATTACATCTGATAATATAACTGAATATTTTTCTCGCTAAGAAAACAGTGAGTAAGCTTCTGCTATTCAACTGGCTTCTTATCTTTATCAGCAGACATGGTTTTCCAGAATATTTCCATTATCATAATAGAGATCTCTTTATCTAGAATACAGAGACAATAAGAATAAGATACAGAGTTTTGGAAATGCTTTTCATCCTATGGACAAAGAGCCACAGCGATATTAGCTAAAAATAAAATGCAAAGTCAACAGTTCGTGTCACCCCTAAGGCTGGCTAAGTCTAGCAGTAAGTAATCTGAGCACATACCCTGGTTTTTCAAGGGGTCTGGGTGTTTTTGCAGTCACTGAAGTGAATAGGCATTCTGGATTAAAAGGACCTCGGGAAAGTCAGGTGGATCTGCTTTATGTGCTCATCCTAAAATAATAGTGTTTCTGAGTACCTTAAGACCTTTAAAGCAGGTGTCCTCCCTGGTTCCCTGTGACATGGAGGAGCACGGGTATTGCAATGCATAGAAAACCTTCCTGGGGCTCCTTTCTGTGCCCAGGACCTCATCCCATGTGGCTCATGCCGGGTTGTGCAGGACACAGGCACTGAGCCAGGCTGGAGTCGGGCTCCCTGAGCTCTCTCCAAAACCCCTGACCCTTCTGTCACAGAACGTCAGCCTTCTGCTTAACTTGAGGAACCCATCTTTGAAAACATCTACAGAGAATGTGTTTTTGAGTGGTGAATTAATAGCTGGGCTTTAAATAGGTAATTTCAGCTTTCGGTAATTGTTTCAGTGGTGTGTGACTGTGAGCGTCACAGCAAAGAAAACTGCGGTGTGGATGATAGCTCGGGGCTCCTTTCTCTGGTACCCGCCTTTATTTGTGGCTCTCAACTTGTGAAGTGAGGTGTCCTTGTCCTGCGGCACTGCGAGCCCTTCCCCTCTCAGCCCCGGGGGTGGCACACGCTGAGCAGCAATGCTCTGAGTCCAGCCTTTGGCCGTCCAGTGGCAAGGCAGGACCGGCTGTGGTTAAAGTAAGAGTTCAGCTATCTCAGCCCAGAGAAAAAACAGACCGCAGCTTATCAGCCAGTCCTTGTAAAGCTTCCTGTCGATGGTTCTGTGCACTGGTTAAACCGGTTTCTTCGGATTTGTAGGACGTGGCTTATTAAAGGAGCTGGAAAATTAAGTTTCCTAGGCTTTATTATCCAAGCAGGCTTGTAAAACAGCACAAAACAAATTTTCCCGTTAAAAGACAAAGACAAGTCAACCCTAACATAAAATTAGCACAGGGTGCCACCAGCATGTGGTTTCACCCACTTTACTCAGCAGGTTTATTGGTTCCATAAACCGTGAAGCATAAGATTTCCTATCTGGCAGAAACAGGCCACCAAAACAGCAACCTGAGCCAGCTGAACAAACAATTCGTGGTGAGAATGGGACAGGAACGTTTCTAGAGTCAACCTATATAGCAGATAGAAAAGCAGTGAAACAATGCTGCTCTGCTACCCCCATGCCATTGCTTTCTCAATTTTTTTAGCAGTATACAGATCTAAGGCAAGGCCAAACACCACCCATAGGCTGTGAAAGGTCTCTTTTGCTGCCCTTTTAATTGTGGAAACGCACACACGCACTCCAAGAGGCTGACTATTCGCAGCGTCCTCCCAGTTCATAATTACCCTCGACCACCTTCCAATAGCCTCAGCTTGAACCTGGGAGACTCCAGAATGATGGGTGCTACCCAGACAGCATCCGTGGTTTTGTCTGTTCACCTTTGCGTGCAGGACAGCACAGCCCTGGTAGTCAAACATCACCAGTCAGGTAGGAGAAAAGAGGCTACAGTATTCCGCGTGTATATGGGACATGTGATGTATATCATATTCCCTGACCGCAGCCTTTTTTGGTGCAACACAATCAAACCTAGACAGACACTAAAGAAAACAAACATTCTTCTTCTTCAAGTCAAGCGAATTACTGATTCTGTTGAGAGCCACGTGCTCAGTAAGTTTTTGTAGTTTCATAGCATACACCTCGTTAAAGAAATTGGAAGATTAGCTTTTACAGTCTCAGACAGTTGCGCATTGTCAGAGCTCTCTTGCCAAATAATGGTTGCTCTGAACCATAGTAATTAGTACAACTTCTTGGTGAAATGTGAGAATTAGAGAGTGAAAACCTTTTCATGAAGTAATTTTAAACATGTCTAGGTGGCACAATGGCAATCAGGGCACGTAAACCCACTCTGACTCAAGCTGCTTCTGATGTTGGAAATAGCTCATTCAGAGCTGCGCAGGATCATAGACGCCCTTTGTTGAAGAGTTGAAATCCAGGGAAATCCTTTTCTCCCATAAACAGCAATTCAATTTTCTTGAAGAGCAATGGGCTTCCACCACACCTTCTTCTCCAAAGCATACTTTGTGAGAGGTATCTGGACTTTCTGCTCCAGCAAACCATTGCAGGCCCTCAGAATTTTTTTGTTTTCCATGCATATCGTCAGACCTCTAAAATAAATGACATTTTATCCCTCCATGATGACCTTCTGACCGCTGCCCTCCCTGCTTCTCTTTCATTCCTAAGCTCCTAAGGCTGTTTTGCACCAGCCCCCTCCAGCAGCTCTGCAGATGAGGTTTTGTGGCATCCTGGCAGTGGAGGCCGTGGCTCCTGTCCTGCTCTGCGTGGGAGATCTTTATGTAAAGAGGGTCCCCTGGTTTATGGAAGGAGAGGCAATACTTGGGTCCCAAGGGAAAGAAATCTGAAAAAAAACCCTAGAGACTGGGCTGGTGCTTTTTATTTCCTTTCTGGTCTGATTTTCTTCTGATACACACAGCAAGATTTCTGTGGTAACTTCCCACTGTTGTCTTGGCTTGTGAACATGGAAGCACCAGTTTGTTTTTCTTTCAATATTAAGAATTGGGGTGGTTTTTTAGGGAGGTGTAGGGCGTTGGTAAAAGAGCTGTGTTTCCAGAAGCAACCAGAGGGAGTGGGGGGCATGCGCTTAGTGGGTACCATGGTTCTCCGAATTCAAAGATGCTTTCTGATGTCAGCCTCGAAATCTGTGCCAAGTTTCATACATCAGCAAACAAGGCTTCCAGTGAACAAGCAAGCTGTTGTGAGTAGCAACCATTCAGCAATAAGCAGTGGCAAGCACAAAATTAATCATATGCCAGGTTTTTTTGCTTGCGGATTGCCTTTCTTACATGTGAAAAATGATTCCCCCGTGCTCTGTAACGTACTGCTGCACTATGAGACCATCTTCTAGGATCTGAGATACTTACCGTAGGCAAAGGGTGCTATAGCATTCAGACAAACAATGAGATCATACTTTATCTGCTGCAGGAGAACTTCCTAATGCTGTGTGCATGTTTATTATTAGAAGCCCTCCTTTATTAAAGGTTAAATACTACTTTGCTTTTAAAATGCTTTTAAGGAAGAAAAAAAGGATTGCTGTAACAGAATGATCCAGGAGAACGAAAATTGATCATTCTGCATTTTTCCAAGCATTGCATGCAGGAGCTCTCTTGGGGATCTAAACCTTTTCCAAGAATGATGACTAAGCTTAAGTCCCTTAAGGAAATAGTATTTTAAAAACAGTGTAACTGGTACGAGATTTATAGGTGCATATGGTGTTTTTTTGGACAGTAAAGAGCAAAACAGCTTGCTAGGGTTTGTTGTCCAACTTTGACCAGCGTAGGACAAAAGATGAGAAATTCAGGTGGATCTGTGGCAAGCAATGTCAGAAAAATCAATGTTGGAGAGCACACCAAGGAAGTACAATAGCCCTGAGAACCAACCTAGCAGTAGGTCCTAGCATTTGGACCACGGCTGGAGATTTTTAAAAAGGTAAAAGATCAGTAAATTCTAACACTAATCAGATTAGAAGATGGCACAAATTGCCATCACCATGTCTTAGAGGAATTTGAAGGGATGCAGCCTGTTGGCCAACTTTAGAGGGAAGAAGGGTTTTCGTAGTGTACATTGTACATTTGTACAATTGTCGGTGTCCTGAAGGTAATAAGGAAAGAGGGTATATTTATAAACAGTTATTTATTGGCATTTGATCTTGATCAAGCTTCTTTTGGCTTCTTGCCAATCTGCATCTCCCAAAACTATAATAACGTAGGTGTTGGCAGTCCATGCAGTTTTATGGAAAGTGGGTCTTGACCTCAAGGTGGTTTTGATGTTGCTTAATGCTATGTCAGAGCTTGATGGCTAAAGGTAATAGTGTGGCTGTATAACAGATGGGTTGCTCTAAAGTATTTGGTTTAATGCCACACAGTGACTTTGCAGATGATGCAGAGATTTGGAGACTGGTTAAAAATAAAAGGCTCTTGCTGTAAGAGTGGCCTGGATTCTGAGATAAGCTCTGTGCAGGCAGATAATGTGTGCTTTCATGTAGCCAAATTTTGAGCTTCCTGCCTGTAAGGAATGAAGGCAAGCCATGCTTACAGGAGGGATTCATCCGCGACAATTAGTGACTGAGATAGACATGTCACTGGAGGAGAAGGAGTGAGGAGCTGTGGGGTCAGTCACACCAGAGCGTCAACGCAACATCATAACCAAGAGGGCTGATGTGATTTCTGAGCACAGAGGATGGCGGGTCATCAGGGCTAGACACTGATCTTAAAGGTAAAACTTAAAGATGTGACGTGTATATCTGCCACCTGTGCAAGTCCCGAGGACAGTGATTCTGCCCAGAGACCAAGAAGGGTGATGGGGAAAAACTGGAGAAGACTCAAGGAGGAACCTGGAAAGCAGTGAAAGGACCTGAAAGCTTATGATAATAGCAAACTTTGACTTCATCCATGAATCAGGCTATTTCAGGAACAGAAAGCTGAAAATGAAAGGAGTCCTTTGGTTTAGCAGAGAAAGGTCACGCTGGAAATTCTTGTCCGATAAATGCAGACTCCAGGTCAGCCACAGAGTTGTGGTGTGCTTCACAGGTGGTTGCTGGTGTCTGTCACCTGGTTTGCTGCTGGATTTGTCTGTTTAGTTTCAGCCATAGTGGTGAGTTGCCAGGGTGGCTCCTTCCCTCTCTGGGTGGACTCCTTTCACTAGGACTCCTTTCTCTAGAAAAACATCTATCCTGGATTCCAAGTAACGTATTCAAGATAGTCTTCCTAGAAAGTCTGTAGAGGGGATGGGACTGCACTACTCATTTGCTGTGTAATGTATGGCACAGGCTTCAGCACTTCTGTAAAGACTCAGTAGCGCGATACCCTACCTGTGAGATAAAAAAGAGGAGGGAAAAATCATCCGTGATGGAAGTTTTATGATTACGAATTCCTCAACGGTAACATCTCTTGCTTTGCTTATTGTGGTGGGATTTTTAAATTTTAGTCTTTGATTTCTTTTATTTTCTTTTATATTTTAGAATAGTGCTTATCAGCAGCAGAAGATCCTTCTGTAGCATATTTTCAGTGCTGCCATATCGAGACTGTACCCAAGTCGGGTATGTATATTTATACATGTACTACATAGTCTTTCTGGACCTGCATGTAGACCTGATAACGCACAACAGCATGATGGAGGCTAATGCTTTTACATATCTGCTCTGAGAAGAGATAAATGCACTTAGATATATTTGCCTTGTGGAACATTACCAGGTTAAAACTACAGCTCTCAGTCCCCAGCTTATTTATATGTGTTGTGGTATCTTTGATTATTAAACTGGAGAAGACCACCCCCCTGAAATCAATGTTCTTGAAAAATGCTCTGTTTTTATTGTTTCTTCTGACTTCACTCATCTTTGACAAAACAAGTACTTTAGACAGGACAACTTTTATTTCATAAGCAGTGTTAGCTTTCTCATTCTCCCACGCGAACACGGTGCTACTGTATCTAGATTTCCAGAACTATAGAGAAATATTTGGATTTAAACATAATACCTTTTCATTGTATGTTTATCCATTAGTCAGATCATTCAGTCAGTGAAAACAGATTATTTTGGCCATCATACCATACAGGTTCTTAGCTGATGTAAGCAATGTCCGTGGAGCTGCCTTGCGTCTCGTGACATGCTGAGACACTAGAGCCCTGATAGAAAAGTTTATTCAGATTGAAGCAGTTTGCCAAAGACTGAGAACGCTTCTTGCTCTTCCACCAAAACTGCAGAAGTGGAAGAAACTGGATTTGGCTAGGAGATGTTGGCTGGCGCGCTCTGGGCACAGCTTGCTGGGTGCCTTCAGAGGTGCAGTGCAAGGGTGGGAAGGGCAGGGCTGATCAGCAGAAGGAGCAAAGGGTGGCCACTGTGGCCACTCACTAGAGAGCTGAGAGTTGCCTGTAGTTGGGGTCAGCTCAGCACCTGCAGGGCACAAAATCTGTGGGAAATATTCAGCTGATACACTGAGGTGGGTTTGAAAGACCCAGAAATCGTCCAGAGTCAACTTTATCCAGTGCATAAAGGATGAATTTGGCTCCTGTTTTTCAGCCATCTCTTTCATTCTGGAGAATGATTTGCCACAAACCGCTTGTGCATCAGGAATTCAAAACAAAAGGAGATTATTTTTAATGCACAAAGGAAAGGAGGCACCTTTGTAGGAGAGCTGACTTGCTCTCCTGTCTCTTACAGTAATTTTTTTCCCTTAATTAAACTGGGATGACACATCAGGCAAATTCTTGACAGACTGGCAGCTTTGTTCGTTCTTCTTGGGTACACTGTCATTCATTCATGGTCATTCACTGTGGAAATTGCCTCTTTATTGAAAATTGAATGTATTTTGAAATAGTGATGACTGGTTATACCTTCTAAATTACAGCAGTAATGAGCCCAGCTGCAAACCTAAATATTATTTCAGCATGTAATGTCTTGTACCATGCTTGCGCAGCAAGAAGAGCATGGGATGAGAAGGTAGCAAGTGCCAGTACAAAACAATCCAGCCCTGTTCCTTCCGCTAAAGAGCTGAGATTTTAAAAAAATGCCCTCTGTCTTTCTTCCAGAGCATCAGAGGAAGAGACAAACAATTCAGTGGCACCTCCTTCCAGGAACAGCTGGTGCAAAGAACAGATGAGGCAGTATAGCATAAACTGTAGGCACTCTGTTCAGGCTGCACAGTGCTTGCTTACTTCGTTGCACATTTTGGATGTGTGGTGGGAGCGGGGAGAGACACTGGTGCTCTCTTGAAGTACTGTAGTGACAGCATCCTTTAGCTTTGCTATCTCTGAATCTCTGGATTGCTGATGTTTGTCCCTGGGCAAGATGTCCTACCTGATTTATGTTCTGCAAACATTGCTGAATAGCTTAGGAAAAGAAAGGAATCATTGCAGGGAACCTTGGGTGCATCTGCCATGAGACTGGAGTAAACCCTGGCAGGAGTGGGGTGAACATGGATGCAGGGGGCACTATTCCATGTGAGAGGAGCACGTGGTGGAGCTGCTGCTGCTTCTCCACCTCTGCTCCGGCTCGCGGGCGCTGTGGCCAGTGAGGACACAGCTGTGTTTTGGGGAGGCTGCCAGGCCTCAGTATGTTGTGGGCAGCACAGAAGAGCTCTACTGTATCGATGCTGGCAGCTAAACTGTGCTAACGGAGCCACTTAAAAAAAAATCTGAAAGGCAGTTCCTGCAGATGCAGCTAGGTTCTGCATACTTGGTCAGGGTGGATGGGGCAGCATCGCCCCTTACCAATGGCGTGCAAGCAGTGTACTCTAGGCTGTGGCCCTTGGTTGCCCACCTTCCATACCGAGGTCAGCTACAACAGCAAGAACCCTCCTCAAGCCCCCAAACTGTGTTTTCAAGTGGTTGTACAAATAGAAACGGAGGTGTAGGGGGTGTGGGGAGGAGTGCCATGGAAGTACATGAGAGGGTGAAGTTTGAGCTGTCCCCTGGAATATGTTTCCCAAATCCCCCGTTCCCAGCAGCTGCCAGCTCACCAGAGTGCAGCTGGCAGCAGGCTTTTGGAGGGAAGGGTACTCCAGAGCGGTGCAGAGGCTGCCGGGGATGATGGTAGGTTTTGCTGCCTGCAGTTTCAGAAGGCCGATCTGGTGGTACTTGCTAGGGCTGAGAAGGAAGGACACCATGTGCTGGGAAGATTACTTTCTCTAGTTTTCTCTATTACACTGAAGAGAAGCAAAAACTACAAAGCAGAGTGTGACATGATGGGGAGAAAAAAGTCGTGAAAAGAAGTAATCACTAGAATTTTCTGTCCTCAAAATTTTGTCCATTCCTTGTATTTGATGGAAACCTAATGCTTTAGCTTATAGTGCTTTTGTGCAAGGGAAGAGGGGAGAATTAAAACTAAATTGACAAAGGTTTTGACGTGTGTTTTCTCCTCTTGGAGTCACTCAGAGGCAGGTACTTTTGTGGGTCTGGACCATAAATTCTCTTCTCTGGGTCTGGCTACATTAAGGTTGCCGGCATCTTTGCTGGTGGCGTGAAGATAGGCACGGCTTCACCTGTTTCCATGGCCAAGAGTAGGGTAATGGGCAGGACTGGAGCTTGCTTTTCTTCCCCCATCTAGACCAGCGGAGCATCTGTGAGAGCAGACATAGCCAGGTGAAAGCCATGTAAGGATGGCTATACCGCAAGTCAGGAGCTGAAAGGCACGCTGAGCACCTCTCCTGCTGGCTTCCCTTGGCCCCCAGCATCCTACGATGCCACAGCCCAAAGTCATCAGACCCCATTCAGGGTTTAGTGGTGGCCAAGGGCAGTGATGAGAGGGTTGCCCTGTCCTGAGAGCACTGTAACAGTGTTATTGCCTCTGTTATTAAATTAACAGACACACACGCAAACTCTCGTCATCATTGCAGGCTGATCTGCAGATCTGCAGCACCAACATCATCCAGCAACACTGATAATGTTGTGAAGTACAAAGTCATTGGGTGATACCAAGGTTAGAGGTGAGACAATTCAAGTGCTAGTGCTGGTACTAGAGGATCGGTTGTGCGGTTGTTACTCCTTTTTTCAATGTATTGGAAATCTTCATGGCTAAAGGGTATTCATGATCTGAATTTTTCTGCTGAACAAAATCTTGCTCACCTGTGAAACATGCATGCTGTTACCACATAGAGATTTTGCAGTAAGGTTTACAAACAAAACACATACATGAGGAGATGCAGCAGTGACTACTGAACCTTTTTTACCGTTGTGGAGAGATACCTGTGCTTTATAAAAATTGTTTCTCTCTCCTTTCTCACCACTCACTGATGTTATACTATGGATCACATTGACACCCCAGTATTCTTCAATAATACCTACAAATTTGAAGCATCATATGTAATGTTATGCTAATACTATTCTTCAAGTTCCTGTTCCTCTTTCTTATTTAAATATAATACTCCAAGAGATGGAAGAGCTACTTTGTGAAGGATATCGAGACTGGATTTCTCGCTCAGCATCCACTTTGTATCTTTCTTGCAGGAGATGAGAATCAATCCCCATCTATCTCTGCAGATGGGCAGAAAACGGGAGGTAGTGACGGTGGTGAGAGGTGTGCCTGGTGCAGCCCCTGAGCTGCTGTGGCGCACACCTCCTTTGTCAAAGGTTGTCACAGTGGAAGCTCGCGGCAAGTGGAGTTGGGCCTTGGTGCCGTTCCTCTTCCAGGACAGGAGATGCCTCGAATCACTAGCAAATAGCTGCCCCATCACACACACACTCAGCACGTGCAGGTACACATGCACGCTGCGCTGCTCAGAGAGCCTCAGAGGGGATTCGTGTCATGACAGACCGAAGAGTGGAGGAGACGTTTGCAGATGGATTAGACAAGACTTGAAGGAATTAACTCCATTTGGAGGTGGGCTCCAGACAGTTTGAGATGGATTGGATTTCAGCCCCTTGAGACAGGAGCTGGGGATCAGACACAGCAGATTTAGCCATTAGGCAGGTCATGCTCCGGGTGCTAGGGTCACTGCGCATGTCCCCAGAGAGGAACTGTTATGGCCAGGCTCTCCCTTGCAGTCAGCAGAGGGAACGTGCCGGCAGGTTTCTCCCACCCAGCTCCCCAGCACGGTCAGTGCAAGGACGCTCTGTGTGACCCCACCTGGGATAGAGAAGGACCAGGTTCAGCTCTGCCTCCAGGTACCTACCCTGGAAAAGGCAGATTTCCTGGGCAGGGGAAGAAGGGAACCCATTCTGCATTGCTGACCTGCTCTTGGAGCTTCCCTGCGCACCACTTCTTCTTCAACTTCCAAGGGGACAGTGCAACACTGACAATACTCATGGATGTTGTCGGAGTCACTCCATGTGGTTTGCAGGACATGGTGGCCTGCAGAAAGGCTCTAAGTATGCTTGCAGCCATCTGAGAGCAATCCAGTTCTCGTTGGTATTTTAAGGTGCCAAAGCATTTTCAAAATAGGCGATGGCAATGTATGTATGCCTGTCACTGTTAGAGGTGTCATAAAGGAGGAGGAGGAGGAAGAGGAAGGTACCATATTGTCTTTCCCTCCAGCAAAGTGCAGTCAGCTGGGTTTATAGTTGTGTTGTGTTTTGTTTTTTTTTACTTCAGCATGCATCATTATGATTCATAATTTAAAAACATGTTTTTGAAAAGGGACTTTTTAGGCTTGTTTTTGTTAATGGCAAAAACACTCACAGATTGAAGTCATACCTATTCTGATGATAACTTTATTTTGTGATGTTGTAAGAACCTTTTAAGAGCTCCCAAGTTCCTGCGAAGTCCTGCCCAGAAGACAAATCTAGAGGACACGGGTGAGGAGGAGAGCTGGCGGTGTCGCGTGGATGTAGCACTGCGACACAGCTGGTCTTACATTCGACTCTCAGCCGCTGGGCTGGCAGTGACCGACTGCCACTGGGGCTGGAGGTGATCAGCTACGGGACAGGAAACCCAGAGCATCAGATAGTGCATGGCCTTATAAAACCGGCCGATTCACCTCGTCTTTTATTCTTCATGGCATTGAATTCATTAAGTGCTTAGAAACTTACCTGCAGCAGGCAGGGCTGCTGCATATTGCTGTCTTGACAAGAATATAGGTATTCATCTGACTAAACTTGCCTCCAGTTAAGGGAAATAATGCAATATGGATAATCAAATGGATTGAAGCCCAGGAAACGGACCGTTCTTCTGAAATAAAGCAGGAAGTCGTTAGATAAAATGAATTTGCGTCCTTCTCAGAAAAGCTACAAACCAGCTTCATCCGGTTTCTAAAGATAAATCACTGCTGAATTTAACTTTGAATTTAACTAAATGCTCAATGTTCAGTGATGCTGAGAGCAAGAGGTTTCCAATACAATACCATCACCCCAAATAATATGTAGCCACAACGATCGATGAGTCCATAGAGCAGGCGTTACGAAGGGCCTTCGTTACCGAAACTCTGAAATCTTTGTTCGTCTTCGGTGTTTAAACTTGGTAAGAAAGTCGTTTTCAAAATGAGGCAAAAAGAAGCATTTAGGTGAGGTTGTCTTGCACACCGCACCCCCGCTGTCAGTTATTTGGCAGGTCGAGTAACGAGCATTGCAGTGAGTGTGGAAAACGGGAATATTTGCAGAAATGAGAGCATCTAAATTGGCATAAGGATAGTAGCAGTAAGCACGCAGCAAAGCAGGGTACTCTGTTACATCCCTCGGGTTTGTCACCAGCTTCCTCGCTATTCTTTCCCAACAGATTTTTGTGCACAAGGCAGTTTTGATTAAGTCATCAATCTCGAGTGCTTTTCCTGAGCACTTATCATTCTGTAGGCCTGGGGAATAATAACTATCTGGTTTTAGTCGATAATAGGGAAACTGAAGTATTCCTGCTTTTCTTTACCATTGCCCATTTTCCCTGCTTCTCTCAAATTGAACAGAAAACCAAAAGCAAGCGCGTATTAGCTTTACAGAAAGACACATAAATCTGGGGGCTTTTTTTCCCCACAACAGGACGTTTCAAAACTAAGCATCTCATGTGTGAAATTTCTAGAGCCACCGTTGCTCATTTTTGTGAGTTGCCCTGTTCCCTTAGATTGAAATTAAGTAATGAATCTCCAAAAGCTAATAGGTTTAAATTTTGAACGTTTATTTGGTGTTGGGCAAAACATCAGGACAAGAGCTGACGTGCTCACACCTAAATATGTTTGGAGAGAAAAAAAGGATACTGGCCCATTAGAGTCATCTTTCCAGGAGTTTTTCCACCTTCTCTCCCTGCAAATTGCCTCTGGAGTTGTTGTTCTAGCAACACTAATGGCAATTAGGATCTGAAAGCTCACAATCAATTAAAGCAAGCAGTCTCAGGCAGCGGGAGATCTGCTGGTGGACTGGCTGGCAGCACGTCTTTTCCAAAGTTGTCATTGTTCTTGTCCCTATAAACAGAGACGACGAGTAGAAATTATTTACAGTGATGGATAAGAACAGTATCTTTTCTTGATGCCTCATGAGCCGCCTTTGCTTTTAGAATAAATTTTAACAGTCAGGAATCGCTAAGCGTAAAATATAGACACAAAAGGCTTACATCTCTAAATAACAATTATCAGATTCCTTTTTGCAATAAGCAGAAGGCTTTTTCATGTATCTAGAAATCTATTTAATATTTAATGGACTCCTAAATTATTCACAGGTTAAAGTGTTCAACTGTTGCTGTCATTTAAAGAGCAAGTGCCCAGCAGGAGTCTTGCATGGGGCTTTGTAGATCACGTCAAAGCGTAACATTTGATTCATTAAAGAAATGTTACATCTTCCAGAGGTAATAACATCCAATTTATATTCTGTTAATCCTGGCCTGACTAATAAAAGATAGGGTGAGATTTCCTGTTTTGATTCTTATCTACCTGCTCAGTAAAACTTTTCACTGTCCCACAACAAATTTAGGATCCCAAGTCACCTGGTACTGTTCCAAGAAAATCTGTCAACTCTTTTTAAGTGGAAAAACTGTCGATTTTTTTTTTTCTGCAGTGTTGGATAACTAAAACAATATGCTTAGTTTTGTGTGTAGTTTGTAACACTGCTCAGCTTTGTGGAAATGGCATGCACAAATAGAATATCTAGAGCTTGACATTAGTGTAAATCAGGGTAACTTACCAAACTTCGTCAAAAACTGGGATCTGGTTTTTTGCCTCCTAAAGAAATATTGTCCCTGATCTTCACATTTCCTCAAGCTTTCCCTGCTCAAATAAAGTAAAGGTAGTAAGATTAAGCTCACGTGATTTATTTTTGCTTTTCGCTGTCTGCTCAAATCCCTTGAAAACTTTTTGAAAAAGCACTTTTGGAAAATAAAACAGGAAAATCAAAAATGAGGAAGAGGAGGAAGGAAGTTTTCTTCACTTAAAAGCCTCTTTGGCGAGGACCATGTTTCCTCCTCTGCATTTTGTAAGCACCTTTACTATGGGACATTGGTTTGTGCAGTTCCTCGGTCCCATTGGTAATCTAAATAACTTAAACACAGCGAAGGCTTGATTTATTTCTTTTTATATAAAGTGCCTGTCCTCCATATGCTTCTGCCTGGTGTAGCCCATTGACCGTCGTGCCACAAGAGGACGTGTGTCCTGAAGAACTTGGTGGCAGTGGTTGGTAGCACTGGTGCGGTGGCTGTACCCAGACAACCATCCTGACTGTTCCCCAGGCATGATTTGTTTGCGGAGGGCAAAGCGCAGGCATCCCCCAGGTCTTTCCTAATTGCACTTGGGATTTTAGGGGTGTGGGGAGGAAGAAGCTGTGCTGGGGCTCTCCCAGCAGCAAGGTGGCAGCCCTTGGGCTTGCTGGGGCATTTGTGAACTTATTTGTCTGTAATAGGAGGGAGGGAGGGAAAAATGAAGGATTGTCCTACAAAGACATGACTAGCTTGATGTTGGTTTTAGTAAGAAGAAACTCAAGAAGGATAAGGTAGAGTCACTTAGGGGCTCTAATTTCCTATTAAGTGTTCACTGAGATCTTTTACCAGTGAGAGGAGGATGTGCGTAAGCTAGGATGAGCCTTTCCATTTATACATTAATAAGAAACTGCACGTTGTTTAGTTCAGATTATTTCCCTCTAGAGAGGAAGTTTAGTTCTCTGTTTTGTGAACACATTTCTCTCCAAACAGTAATATTTTATTACTCTCTTTTACAACACAAGCAATCGTGTACTACCTAGAAACACAGAGCATATGTAGAGGAGCAGGAGGCCCTAAGTAACCCTTGCTACTCAGGATGAGGGGTAGTAACTGCGGTGTTTTTCACAGGGTCCTGACGGTAGAGCAGTCTTTAGAAAGATCAGGAAGATGGGGAAAATGGAGACATCAGTGCCCATCGATCTTCAGCTCATGTCCAGGGATCATTCCTGTGTGTGCTCACGCTTGCCAGCTGACTCCGATCCCTGCATCCAGAGCACTGATTTCTTCTCAGTCCCCAGAGCTGCTCTTGTTTTTAAAAGCTGGTGTGCTGACTGTTCAAAGAGTGCCAGATTTTCATTTTATGAATTACAGAGTTGTCTATCCTTGTCTGTTAATTGCATGGAGAAATTTCTCCATGGCTTGTTTTCAAAGTCATCATGGCATTATTCCTTCCTCTGTGTCTGCAAGGTTTTGAGTGGAAGGGAACTAAACTGCTCTTATATTATTTCAGGTAATTCAGATTTTTGTTCTCATTTTTGGGGTTGGGGGCTTCCTGAAATTGTTTGCTTGTTTCTTAGATAAGACCTGCTGAAATGGTTACTATTTGGCATTTATCTCTATGAGAAATAGTTCCTTTAAGCACGTTGTGCACAAGAGCAGAGAGGCTAATCCCATGCTTCTGACAGAGGGTTATTTTTACATAATTATTTGTCCAGCCCCTCAGTAACACGATATCAGGAAACAAGAATAACGATGTGACACTGTGCTAAATGAACCCCAGTCAAGAAACTAAGAGGGCTTTGTTGGGATTAGAAACTTGATACAGTCTTTTCCTTTGTCACAGAAGTATGTTTTCCAGCAGATAGACGTGTTGGATTTTTCCAGCAGTAGGGCACATGATTTATTGGGGACTTGCTGATTGCCATGTTTCAGAGAAGTAACATGAGTGACAGGTTGGAAAGGGAAGACGAGGAAACAGGGTGTGCAGAGACAAAGTCCAGCCCTGCAGTCGGGTGAAGAGCCTGCAGGGCTTCCCCCTGCCTCAGTGTCAGTGTCTCTCCCACACAGATGTTTAAGAACGTACTTGGACCTCAGTGGAAATAATTTTCAACTAGGAAAATATTGTGAGATAAGTGCTCCGGAGTTGTATACAGCTGTTATTTGCGGCGCATAAATTTGCTCTTTTTTTTCTTTTATTTTCACTCATATTTTGATTGTGAGGCTAAAGCATGGGATACAGCCTGCTTCTCTCGGGCATCTCATTTACCTCCAAGTGTAAGATGGCAAACAGGTCAGTCCTCCTAAAGTAGATCCCCGAATTTCCATCCCAAGGCAATGGACAGCTGGGTTTCTCCTGCTCACGTCCAGCAGGAGGGTCGCTGGGCTTTGGACACTCTCCTGCACTTGGAGGAGCAGGAATCCCTCCTGAATTCAGCAGTTTCTGTCCGACGGCGTAGGGGGACGTGCGTATGTTCTGTAGGAGCATTCGTCTGCTGGATACATGGCACTTAAGTGCTCAAGCTACATTGTTGGATCTCACCTGAAGTGTATATGACTTCCAGTTCCTTCCCACTGCCAGGTTCTGTCAGAGGCACCCCATGACGGGGAACCTTGCTCTACACCATAGGTGGGGTATGAGGTGCAACCTGCATTTTAATGTATTTTAGACAACACAAGTGCTGCCCGTAGAAGAAGTTCTCTGATCTGTGCTGTGCATTGGCATGTTTGGATTAATGCTGCTATACCTTATTTCAGCATTGGGTGGTGGAAGGTAAACCAGGTATGTATATTAAGAGCTGTTTCTGCTCTGGTTTCTGTTCCCCAGGGATATGAAGCTGGAAGGTGGACGCCAGTGCCATTCTACCGGAGTGTGTCTCAAAGAGATAATTGGTCTTGAAGGTGTGGAGCTCGGAGCGGATGGGAAGGTGGGGATGCTTCAGTTACTACTACGTTAGATTTTTGTAATAAGGGGAAAAAAATGTGTAACTAGTAACAAGCACAGATAGAAAAATAAATTAAAACGTGCACTGTAACACTATAGTTAAAGCACAGTATGTGCAAACTGGAATTCAGACCAAGCTGTCAATGCAAACAACTCTGTTTCCTTGAAGAAATTTGCCTGCGGCAACATCTGAGTCTGTAAAGAATTGCTGAATCGCGCAGCCTTCCCCTGGCTCTAACAGGAGGTATCACTGCAGAGTATATTGTCAGAGGCCTGAAAATAATTTCTGTTGAGAGTTGTAAGCTGTAATTCTGCTTGCTCTCAATTTTATTTAATAAAATATTTTTTTCTTAACGGTATATTTTCCAAAGAGCAGGAAGACAGAAGTACAAATCTGATGAGTATTTCAAAATCCAGGAGTGTATTCACTTGAATAGAATAAGCAATTACGAATCTGTAGGGAAAGTGATCCGTTTTAAACAAGTATATAGAGGAGAGACAATTTTAATCATAAACTAAAACATTTTTTTCTGAAAGCTTGATTTACTTTTTACAGTTCAGTTTACCCAGTCTGCCGCCATTTATGGATTGAAAGGCGTTAGGTCAATGCTGCTACACATGGTGCGCTCACCTAACCAGGTGTCAGGCCAGACCACAGGCTGTAAATTCCTGAAGACAATCTGTCTGCTTATAAATAAATGAAAGCTCACATGATTTATTTGATACCTGTTCTGACCTCCTCCTAGTAAACCAGTCTGGAGTCTGAGACTCTTTAGACTCTTTTTTTTTTTCTTCAATATAATGTTATTTTTGGAAAATAAACCTGCGAGAAGCAAGGCCAAGGATGAAAGTGGAGAATTGGTACGCTCTAAAAATAATTTTGTCACAAGTTGTTCATTCACACTCAGTCCGTGTTAGGAGGTAGTAAATGATCTCCCACAACCATTGCTGTAAACTGGTAGCTCACTTACAACACCAGTAAGACTCTGCCAGACAAAATCCTAAAGGACAAAAATACCGGAAAAAGTGCTCAAGTTTAGCAACGTTCAAGTGATTTGCCTCTGGCTGCTCTGTGCTGAGGGACCCGTAGGGATGATGCTGTTTCAGTAAAGAAGCACCTGAAACCTGCTACAGAGAAGGCCCACTGAAAAAAAAAAAAAACCAACCCGACCAAATTTACATATTTTTAAATCTGACCCTTGAGTAGGATTTTGTAAATCCAGCATATTAGAGCTTGCGTTTGTGGGTTTGTTTTGTTGAAGAATTAATGCCTTTGCAGAAGTTTTTTTTTCGCATGGATAAAGTGACTGCAGTGAAGCAAATGTGGGTGACTGGTGTTTATTCATCTGTGCCTAACTATTAAATCCAGAAAATCCTCCGCTAATTTGGCTTCTCTTGCTTACAATCAGGATGCGCCAAAGGCATCCCGCTGCGGCTGAGCTGGGCTGATAGTAACTGTCTGTCCGTTCTGACTTTCTTTTTAGACGGTTTCTTATACACAGTTCCTATTTCCCACCAACGCTCTGGGAACTCGGAGGAACACAATAGACTCCACCTCATCCTTCTCCCAATTTCGCAATGCAAGCCATCGTAGCCTTTCTTTGGCAAGAGCTAACAGCACCCAGGGGAGCATTGATGCAGGTAACTTCTCAAGAAGCTTGTTCTAATATCCTTGGGTACCCTGGCGATAGGTAGTTATTGTGAAGGATGGACGGATGTCATGTTTTAGTCCCCCTTTTTGCTTAAATTAAGCAAAATACAGTCTCATGTCATGGGTGAAACAGCTCATTCCATGTTTATTTAGCATAGCTGGCTTGCGGATGATGGGAAGTTAAGTAAACAAGGCTGCTGGTCCTCTCCCCTGCCCCTGATGGCACTCGGCGTGCCTCCTCCTGTCACCAGCATTGTTTGTTCCTCCTGCATCAGGCTCATCGTTACCTTCCTTTGCTATGGAAAATTTACAGTGGCAACACAGTAGTCATACGCTGAAGGTGTAAATCATCCTTGTGACCTTTATTCAGCTGGAAAGGGCTGTGTTTACAAAACCAGGCACAAAACATAAGCCAAAGCACTATATGCTTAAGATAGTTTGGCATGTTTAATGAAACAAATCAAAACATCCACATAAACAGATGAAAACTTGTTGCCGGGAATAAAAGTCATTGTGGCGCTTCATATAATTTTACAGTTCTGTAAGCCCTATATTCCCATTTACCAGGTAATTCATAAGCTGTAGGTCCTCTGTGTCTTTGCAAATTTTATTAGTATTGAAATACTTAGAGTTTTCAAGATTTAGAAAAATCTTTCGACTCTTTCAAAAACCTTGCATGAAGATTGTTTTGTGCGTTGTCTGTGAACTCATTTGCCACTTCTGTTAAGTCCAGAGATTTCTTGATGTAATGAATTCTTTTCTTAAATTTACCATTGTTTTGTAGGTAGTGACCTTGGAGACTTTGTTGAATACGACCCAAATCTTTTAGATGATCCCCAATGGCCGTGTGGAAAACATAAGCGGGTTTTAATATTTCCTTCATATATGGTAAGTGATACGCAAAATTAGGTGTAGCACAGATAAGTTTCGGTAACAGTATTTTGAAGGTTGAGGTTACATTTGGCCATATTTTAGAAAGATTATTTTTTTTTTAAATCTACTAATAACAGCTGTTTGGAAAGCTTTGTTCTACGTGACAGTTACTTACTGGGACCTGTAAAAACAAACTCGTGGAGGTATTAAAAAAGTAAACACGTTTATTACCGCTGTATTTCATAAACGCTTTAGATGAAAGGCTTGTTGGAACAATGCACTCATTCTCTCGCATTCAGAGGAAAATTTATACTTCCTCTAATTGGCATGTATTACAAAATAGGAGGATGCCCATTAGGGTTTTTCCGAAGTCATGAAGCTGCATTGTGTTTTGATGCTTATCATTCACTCCTTAGAACAGCTCTTCGGTGTCTAGTAGAGCCTTTGTTTCCCAGGTATTTATTTCACCATGGGATAGTCCTTCCTTTAATTGCAGCAATTATGAGGAGAGCCAGTGTATTTTTCACTATATCCAAGCCCGTAACAATCCAGACGCATAACTCTTCCTTGATCTGTGCTCTAACTCCGTGTTTTCTCTGCTGAGAGACTCCTGTAGCCTTTTCTCAGTTGCACCAAGTCTGTAGCCTGGTGTGCTATTTTGGCAGGACTCCTGCAAGATGCAGTGCTGTCGTATGTGTGTGAGCACCTATCTGTCTGAATTACACATCCAAAGTAGTAGTAGGCAGCAGGAAAAAGCTGCTTTTTTTTTTTTTTTTTTTGAAGTGGTGTCCTAGTACTCTTACCTATATAGAAATAGGATAGGATTTGAAACCCTGAGGTCTAAAGTGTCGTCCATGCCCTCACTTAACTTGGAACAGAGGTATGATTTAATAAACTACGAACGTGTGTAAATACACCGTCTTTGTAGGTTCTTTTCTGCCCCTTACGCTGGTCTTTATTTCATAACAGGGCTCTTGGGTGCTCCTTCTTCAAAAGAAATGGATTTTACATGTTCCATGTAGACTGAAGCTTAACTCCTTGCTGGCAAGAGTGTTCTGCCTGTTGCACAGAAAGGCTTAATCGAGCTCTGCGTTTGTGCTAAATTTTCAAGTGGGAAGTCCAGTATGTCCTCTGCTTACTTTCAGCCAGTTTTACTTTTAGGGTTGGCAAGTTATTTTTTGGCTGCCAACCCACAAAGTGTCAACCCCTCACGGCAGCTACAACTGGGTGGGAAAAATATTCGTTAGGTTTTGATACGGTTACTGTCACGGATGGGGAACTGTCATCCCTCAAACGGAAAGACGTTGTTAACTGGCGTCCAAAGTGAACATAGCTTTCGCAGCTGCCAATGTGCGCCAGGCCATCTGAGTCCTCTGGGATCACCTGAGGTCTTTGATCCCTTTTCGACTTGGTGTTGAGATGGATGTGGTCAGAAGAGCCAAACTAGGTCAGGGGAGGTCTCCACCCACAGGGACCGGGTGTTCGATGCCCTTCTTTTCCACGTGCTGGTCAACCACAGCATTTTGAGGTGCTTTTATTGCAGTAAGGAGCTGGCTGGGGATTTCCACTGTCACAGAGGTATGATTAGATGCTTTAAAAGTGAAAAATGGACTTCAAGGGCAATTGTTAAAATCAATGTCATTATTTGTCTAGAATATATCTGCGCTGGCTGGGGTCTCCCTGCTTTTTCATTTTCTCTAGGAGTTAATTACTGTTGTGTCTGGAAAAATGCCTTATTTCACATTTTGGGGGTTATTTTTTGCCTGAATTTGCCTTCCAGCCATCACTTCTTCAGCACTGCCCAAGGGTCTGCAGCACTTGCGTCTCCCGCTGTGAAGGCAGCACTAACCTAAGAAAAGGCTGAAGGACATAAAGTGCCGTGTTTCTTTTCTTGGTGGGAATAACCGGCACGTGCCAAGAGCTCTCTTGTCCGAGGTCCGAGGGTTTTGCCGGCCCCCGGTCGAGGCGGCATAGCTGTGATGCCACGCGGGAGCTGCACAGCTTTGCAAGAAACCCAAGAGAGTGGGTGGCTGTTCTTCAGGGCTCGGCCGAGAGATTTCACAAGGGGCTGGTGTTTCCTTCAGGGAGGAAAGATAGTGTCAGAGTGTCCCGGGAACTTGCAGGTTAAATAGGATTTTGCAACACGGGCTGCGGGTAGGGAGGGCTTGTGTGTCGAGCTGGTGAAAATAGGGCCATATTGTCTCCGTAGGAGACTTTACTCGCATCCATATTAGACTTTCCAGACTCAGCTGGCGTTCCCCCTCCCTGCAGTTCGCATCAGCGTGAACAGGAGCATAATAGGCTGTAATTTCGAGTCATTTTCTTCCCCAAATATAAAAAAATCGGCGTATGCTGCAATTAAAGCAAATTGCAGTCTGAGGCCAGCGAGAAACCTGCGTTGTTTTTTTTTTTTCCTGACCGTGCACAGCCATCGCGGTATCGACAGACCTCCGCCAAGTGACCGTGGAGCTGTAGAGCTGCTGCACGCAGATTGAAACCAGTCTCTGGTCCTGAGCGGAATATAGCAGTAATTAAATGCCTCTCGCAAGTGCCGGAGCAGCTGAGAGCCGCTCTGATGTCAGCGCCCAACATTGAGCTGTGTGCGGAGCGCTGCAGCTTGTAATTAAAGTTTTGTTACTTGGCCAGCATTTAGCATTAATGCTTGGCAGCTGCGAGCTTGTAGATATTTCCCCCCACCTCCCCTCATCCCCCCCAGCCCCTTACGGATGTCAGAGCAATTAATGTGGGGAAGGTGTGCGGGAGGAAGGGGAACACATGGCGGTGCGGATGAGCGAGGCTGAGTGCTGGGCTGCGGCGCTGGCTGCGGAACAGGGCTACGCGCGCCCGTATTACTCCTGGGAGCCCAGCTCGTGCTTCGCAGGCCAGGATTTCTCCGATGGTGAAACTCCGTCTGTGTGAGTGCTGCATCAGTAAACACTGCAGGCTTTATCCTGAGGCATGAGGCAGGAAAAACATGTGGTCCTGCTCGGATTTTCCTCTGAAATACGTGCAGTCAGCACTCCAGCCTACGCGACATGTCGTTCCCTCTGTTTTTGCGGAGCCTGAGTTTATCATCACTGACATCGATTTTAACAGTCTTGTAACTTTACCGGGCTGAATTAGTCCTGACCTGCAGAGGATTTTTAGCTGCAAGTCCTCAGCTGTTTTCAAGGAGTAGCTGAGCTTCCTCCTCGAAGATAGCTGTGGGGAAGGAGAAGTGCTTTCGGTTTGGTCTTTCTTTACGTCCACGTTCCTAGCTTGAAAGGGTATGCACGTCCCTGTCACATTTCTAAAAGTAATACCCACAAACAGCCTGTCAGGGGGTGATTCTGAAAAAGCAGCTTCAATACTTTCCCAACACAAACTCTACAGCTTCTGTTAATTGTGTTAGTCGTATCTAAATTCTGGTCTACCCTGGAGAAATTATTTTTGTTTTATGGTGGCTTCGTAGGAGAGTCTACAATCTCTACCGCAATATAAACAGTAAGAGGTAGAAGAATTTCGTGCTTGGGGGTGGGGGGGAGGAGGGAAACATCATGTCACGGTTAACAGATGTCTTCCTGGCTGATACCGCTAAACCAGGAATTCTTGCAGATTCTTAAATCTCTCTAGAATGGGAACCTTTATCTACCAGACAGAGCAGTAATTTCTGTGGTGACCAGGGTACATCCAAACTCGTCGGTGCCTCCCTGGCCTCCCTGCGTTCTTGCCACAGCAGAAACAAACTCCTTCCCTGCAGAAGGAGAAAACTCACCCCACACCGGGCATGCGGCTGGCCCCCGCTGTCCTGCTTTTGTTGGTAACACACAAACACAGGAGCATCTTCAGCGCACTGCCAGAACGTGCAGCAAAAGAAGAAAAGCCCATATTGGCAGCGTCTTGACTTTGAGTGACCCTTCTGTAACAACATCCCTGCCATACTCCATCTATCCGCGCCCAAGGGATGCGCTTGGCAATTGGTTTGGGTACTTAACGACGATTTCAGGGTATTGGTTTAATTATGTCCAAATAAATTGGCATCTCCGCGCCGCTCATAAAAAAAGCGCGTCGCAAAAGCCCGCAGTGCTCTTACAGCGGGGCTGGCCGTCAGCCCGCGTTTGCCAGGTACTGCTGCACTGGTGTCTAGCGCTGCCAGGCTGCGTTATTAAATATTAGTCCGCCGATGGGATTTTAAAATTAGAACTGCTTGCTGCCCTGGCCGTTCAGTCTAACAAAAAGCCCTGCAGGATGATGTAGCGCCTTCGGTCTCTCGCTCCCTGGTTCTGTCTTTCACAAGGAGCGTCAAGGTCAGGAGTACTCCCCTGCAGCCAGCGTCCTTCGGTGCCGTCACCCTCTGCTTCGAGGCGCTTCCGTAGCTGTAAATTAAGCATCTCCAGACTGTTTTTTAATCAGCTTCTGACCTTGTTCCCAAAAGTCTCAGGGAGGAGAGGATCACAGGGGTGGTATATATATTCCTATTTAAGCCCTGTGCTCTATGCATTTGATGCTGTATTTGGCTGAGACTCCAATAAACAACTGTTTTGTAACAATGACACGCTGCATTAATTGAGAATGATTTCAGTGTGTTAACCGTATAAAATAAACTGGCGTCCTTCCATGTACTTCAATTCCAAGAGGCAGTTTTGAGATTATTTGCTTTGTGAAATTTGAAATCTTTCAGCTTAAGACCCTTGAACGTTAGTAACTTTCTAACAACAGAAACATCTTCTTTTAGTCTTCCTTTTCCTTTTTTGTTGTTGTTTGGGTTATTTTCCTTATTTAATTATAGATAAGGAATCACTCCCATTTTCCATCATCAGTTTAAGCCTCTGCTCTATCAGGATTTCCCATATGCATCTTCAGCCGTAAGTGTATGAATTGGGTTACTGACAGTTAATAGCTACATAGCTGGTGACCTACGGTATGCGTTAAGGTAGCCAAGCAGTGCAGTCATTGAGTTCTTTTCAGTTCTTCTGCGGTTGAGAACTTACCGTCAGCCTGCCAAAATTCTGTTAAAGGTATCAGTCTTCTCTCTGCTGTCTGTGAAGTAGATTTATCAGGGGTACACAGTAGTGACAGCTGAAGAGAGCCTATATATATATCTTTCATGTTATTCACCTATTTTATTCTGATTTTATCCTTCTTAAGCGGGAGATAGAGGCATCCAAGGCTAGATCATCTTTTATTGGTAGCGTGCCAAAGTAGGATTTATTTTCAACAATATTTCATCTTGCCCGTCTTTCCAGCCATTTCAGGCATCCTCCCTCCTCCCGTATTTGTGAAACTATATATACAGCTTTCCTATCAGAAAGCAGCTGCTTGAAAACGCGTGTGAATAACACACAAGGCAACCTCCAAGTTCAAAACTGCCAGCCATGCAAAAAGTGTGCAGAGTACAGATTTCGGCCGAAGCATTTATCCTGTTGTCCAGGCATGTGTCAGCGACCATATATCAAGGCTTTCATTCGTCTTGCGCAACTTCCATCGCCAAACTAAAATATACATACACAGCTTTGTATACAGAGAACGTGAACAGGGCTCACGAAGGAGCATTGCTGAAGGCTGAAGTGAAATGTGTTTTGTGCAAATAAGCTGTGAGAAACAAGACAGACGTTTCTGGATGACAGAAGTTACAAACATTCGCGATTAGAGTATGAGAGAGACAGTTTGGTAGTTCCCAGTGCCCTGCTCGTGTGTCTGACAGCTCTGGGAGTGCAGAGAGCCTGCCTGCTAGGGAATGGCATTATGTATGAGAAAGCAGGTTTGGAAAGAAAAAAGCTGTGCTCCTTTTAGCGAAATATTTGCAAACCCTTCATAAAATTTGGGGCATCGGTATTGAACGGTGCGCCTACATGGGCAATACCAGAGTTGTTCCAGGCAGACAAAAATCCACACTGTTTACAGATAGCTGGCTGAATATGAGCCAGCAGTGTGCCCAGGTGGCCAAGAAGGCCAATAGCATCCTGGTGTGTATCTGAAATAGTGTGGACAGCAGGAGTAGGGAAGTGATCGTCCCCCTGTACTGGGCACTGGTGAGGCTGCACCTTGAGTATTGTGTTCAGTTTTGGGCCCCTCAGTACAAAAAAGACATTGAGATTCTGGAGCGTGTCCAGAGAGGGGCAATGAAGCTGGTGAGGGGTCTGGAGCGCAGGTCTTAGGAGGAGCAGCTGAGGGAGCTGGGGTTGTTTATCCTGGAGAAAGGGAGGCTGAGGGGAGACCTTATCGCTCTCTACAACTACCTGAAAGGAGGCTGTAGCGAGGTGGGGGTCGGTCTCTTCTCACAAGTAAGAGGGGATAGGACAAGAGGAAACGGCCTCAAGTTGCGCCAGCGGAGGTTTAGATTGGACGTCAGGAAAAATTTCTTCATTGAAAGGGTTTTCAAGCATTGGAACAGGCTGCCCAGGGAGGTGTTTGAGTCACCATCCCTGGAGGTGATGTGTAGATGCATGGGACCATGCACAGGACATGTTTTAGTGGTGGACTTGGCAATGTTAGGTTGATGGTTGGACTTGATGATCTTAAAGGTCTTTTCCAGGAAAAACAATTCTATGATTCTATGTCTTCTCCTCAATGTGGCAGCTTTGTTTGGGACTTGCAGACAGCTCAAGCGCAATGAAATGGCCTAAAACAGAGAAGAGAAGCGTACACGCTGAGCAGAGAGCAGGCAGCGAAAGATGACGTTAGGTCTGGGCCCTCATGCATCAGATCCCAGCTGGTCCGTGGGGGTCACTGGGCCACCCCAGAGGTTTCCTCCACTCTATCCCTCGTGGGCAGGAGCAGCAGCGGGGGGTGTCTGCTCAGTGCCAAGCCGTTCGTGGGGTACAGGAGGTACCCCAGGCAGGACTGGGATTTCTCTGTAGCTTCGTGGGTGCTGCGCCCCAGCCACAGGGTGAGAGCAAGAGGGGATCCTGGTCAGAAACAGTTAGAAGGGGGTAACTGATCTGATCGCTCAACAGACACTAATTTAGCATTGCTTTTAAATTACCTATCAACGGATGTTCCTTTTCTTTTTTTTTTTTGCTGCCCCTGTGGTGGGCAGGGTCCCACATGGACACATTTCTGTAGGCACCAGCTGGGCAAACAGCATCCCACTGCTCACACAAAGTTGGGCTTCTGCAGCAGCGACAAAAAAAAAAAAAAAAAGAGAAGGGGAAAAAAATAAAGTTGCCCAGTTCCTTTCTTTGAGAATAAGGGCAGTTAGCTGAGCTCTCCGGCATGGCACTGACAAGATGAGACAGCTGCCTTAGAGCCAGTGTGTTCAAACATGCTGCCGTTATCCTGTTACATGAATCAAAACCAGCACACACCAGCTTTCATCTGGATTTCATTATTGTGATTTATATCATAGAGACTGTTGTCTTGCAGGAAGCAGCGGTATACGGAGTTGGGGGTGGGGGGGAGATTCTTATCATCAGGACAAAATTGACAAATCTCTCTGTTTAAAAATAGCCGTACCTCCTTACCATTTTCAGTTTTAAGCAGCCTGCTTATTCTCAAACCTTTTGAGTGCTTTGCTTTAAATAATTTTTTTTTTTTTTTAAAAAGAGCTTTTCTCCTTCTAAAGAGAATTTAGCTGAATTCTGGCAAGTCTCCCGCGGGCTGGAGGAGTCCCAGGTAAAACAGAGGGTGCCTGTGGAGCAGCCGTGGGGAAAGGTGCACCCCAGGAGGGGGCTGCTGCTGCGTGGCAGAGCCTGGGGCTCGCTCCCCCTCTGCACAGTCGCCCCCCGAGCTGGGGTCACGCCAGCACCTACTTGTTAGAGATGAAAGCAACTGGAACTTGCTGTCCAGCATAATTCCTGGGGAGCTGAGGCCGGAGGATGGCCGGGCCCTCCCGCCGCTGCCGTGTGCCCTTTCTGCTGATGAGTGGTCTCTGTCGGGTGGGAGATGTTCGTGCGTGATTGCATCCTCCTCTGGGTGAGTGAAGACGATTACCTGGAGAGAGTCAAATGGCAGGCCTGCCGGAAAAAAACCGTGATCACTTTGAGGGAGATAATTAAGATAAAACTAAGCAGCTCCGTGGTGATGGATAGCAAACAACAGGCAGTTAGGTTCGCAGCGAAGCATGAAATAAGGTGTCGTGTAGGTTCACACAGTAGAACTGAGCTCACTCTTTCTAGGATTGCCTAAGACAACCAAAAAAATGCTGTTAGTGACTAAAATAATCTTTGGATTTAATAGCGGGTAACCTTTATGTGCTCAGTGTCTCTTGACTCTGTAAGTAAGAGCAGCATGGACTGGTGCTTCTGTACTTTGAGTAGCAGATGGCGCTGGTCTGAATTATGTCATGTGGCTTGTTTCAATAGTCCTCTTATAACAGTAATAAGAGGAACCCTCTTAATTACACATAGAACTCCCCGTGTATCTGTATGTTAGAAGCACCCAGCTTGCTGATAATCCTCTGGCAAAAAAACCAAGGAGCAGGCAGGCAGCGACATCCCAGGGAAAGAAAGGAGAGGAGTGATTGGTAAGATCTTCATTCCTCTGCTTCGGAGGGCTGAGCCCTGCCAGGTGAGAAGCAGCACAGGAGAAGCTGTCTGTGGTGAAGAGCCACGGCCGCACGGGTGCGTGCGTACATCCTTCCAACCTCAGCACAATTAAAACCAGGCAGACCCACACATTCAGTTGAAGCCTTTTCCCTCCAAGAAACCTTCCCAAGGTTTCTTCTCCCTGTCTTTTCCTCTCTTCCTTTTATTCAGGGGTGATAGTGCATTGCCTGCTTCAGTGTCAAGACAGAGTATGAATTTTTAACCTTGATGGCAGTGCAGTGTCTCGAGCTCATCCATACGCATGCAGGGCAGCAGGGGTGGCTGAAGAGGGCTGATGTGGCTTTCTATGCTAGGACTGAGTTTCCTTAATAAATTATCCCCTTTACTGAGTAAAGTTTGGACTGGTGCCTAACACGTAACTGTGTTGGAGGGGGCTCACAAGCATTTAGGAAAATGGGCAGGCAACTGTTCTGCGTGACGTTCCCAGCAGAGTTACCTGCCAGGACATAGAGGGGAACAGTTTATCGGGACAGATAAAGCTTCTCACACTGCGAATCAGATAGCAGAATGGCCCACATTTTAAAATGAGTGTATGACTGTAACAACACCCTGTGGCAAGTTGTTGTTATATTCCTATTACAGTAGTTTACCTCAAATACTGCTGTGTGCTATTCAGGGAAACATATGCTCTGTTTTCTTTTAAATTCCTATAATTATCCATTATTTCAGTACCATATCTCCTAAATAAAGTGCAGGAAAAGTTAGGTGTGCGTTACTTCCCTTCATGCTCATTTTGGCTCCAGACTAGAACATGATCGGGTAACAAGAGTTGTCCGATTGCTCTCTAGAGCCATTACACTCTCTCCTCCCCAAGCCCTTCCATATACTGTTTTAATTATTCAAAAAAAATTGCAAGCATATGCAGTCGGTCTTTTTGGGCTGATTTGCATTCCCCTGAGGATATAATACAGCCAGGCTCCATTTTCCATAAAGGCATAACATGCGGCAGGTGTTTTGCCTGTCTCTTTCAACATCTTGTTGTTTAGCATTAACAGCCCTTTGCCATAGCATAGGTTAATCAGAAACAGAAATTAGGAGGGAAAAATGCTTTTGCTGGAAGGAGAATGCACTGCGCTGCAGACTGCTGCTCTCCCACCGCCCGTGCTTGAAGCTGGCCGGGAGCTGCTTGCCTGGGGACCAGGTTGTCCCTTGGCTTGCCCAGGCTGGGGCTCTTTTCTGCTTCTGCCCGAGAGGCCGAACAGCCAAAGTCAGGAAAGGAATTGGCGCATCCCCAAAATGAAGGTTGGTTTGTTGTTCTGCTGATAGATTTTTGGCCAGGTGAGTGGTGACAAAGGATTTGGGTAAAATGCTTCCTGCATGGAGACTGAAGGAACCAGAGAAGTGCTGCACGCCCCTCGGTGCGAGTGCTGGCATTGCAGGAGTGGCCGGGAGGACCCTCTGCTACTTGAGGAAATCCTTTAGGTTGTGGCAAAAGGGAATAGCAAGCTCAGTGTAAAGGAGGTAGACTGTACACTTTGAACGTTGTCCTAACTCGATATTTTTGTCCACTTACTGCCTAACTTCTGACAGCATTACTATCTTGCACTCTACTGAATGACCAGCCATGCAGGTTAATTACCTGTATTTTCAGAAACGTATGCTATGGCAGTCAAGAATTTGTACCAGCAGTTCCTTTGAGGAATCGATTTGAGAGAAACTCACAATGTGTCTCAGAACCGCATGGAGATACGCACACGAAATCTGGGCATCAAATCAGTTCCTGTGATGATTCTTTTTTTTTGTTTAACAAGATTTCTCAGCTAGGTTTTATCCGCCCACATTTAGCTTAAACTTACTTTTAGCGATACTTGGAGGATCCTAATAAGGTCTGCGTTGTTCAGGGCATGTGCTGAACAGTCGTCTCGGATTTCAGGTGACTTGCTCTGACAGAGCAGTCACAGACAAATTGTTGCCTTAATTCAGACTGAATTTTCCCCTCTCCTGAAAGCGTTGGGATTGACTGGCATTTGTTTGGTATTCCTTGCTTTTGGAAATTGAGTGATCTTGTTTGTTACAAACTAAAAGAGCAATTCTCGCTTGACCGTGTGTTACAGACCACAGTCATAGACTACGTGAAGCCATCAGATCTCAAGAAGGACATGAACGAGACCTTTAAGGAGAAGTTCCCTCACATCAAGTTAACGCTCAGTAAAATAAGAAGGTACGTTGCGAAGTGTGGTAAGGCTGCAACGTGATGCAGCTGTCTCCTGTGTCAGCACAACTGCTGCTGCACGCGAGGGGAAGGACAGCACTGATTGATCTTCCAGGAGCAGTGACCGGCAGAGGTGCAGAATAAGTCAGACCATTGCTTTGATTAGTGGGCTGAGTAAACAAGATAGGGGAATGTACAAACACACACCACTCAGGTGTCAAATGTGGCATCTAATGGGATGAGGATGCGAGCTGGGCATGCGCTATGCGAAAATAGCCAGAAAAATAACACAACAGAGTCTCTAAGCTCATGGCACTTAGCTTAAAAAGAGACTGAGAAAAGAAAAATGCTGACTTCTGTGCCTTGTCCAGAGAGAGTGGCCAGAAGGGAAACAAGTGGGCAGCTTCACAGCAAAGTTGTAGTATTTCACCACTCCTTACAGTGTGGCAGGCTAGACATATTGCTTCACTGAAGTACTGATCATTTCATTTGACTGAACTGGCCGGAAGGATACCGAGTCGCGTTGCTCCGTAACCAGACAATACTGCAGTATGTGGAAAGACTGTCAGTTTGGATTTGGCCAACCATAACCGGCAGCAGAGCTGCACATAGAGCACAAGCAATCAAGCTGGTGTTACTAAATAAAGTGTATGCACCTTAAGACCTCTGATGAAATATTGTTACTAAAAATGTCAACGCTTTTCAGTTGCTTTTATAGTTTGATGCAACTATCTGTTGGGGGCAGTGAGGGGGAAGGGTGAGGTCAAAATGTGCCATGAAATGTCCCCAAAACAGAGCAATTAACATAATGTAATTAACGTAAATTACATTTTCTTTTTGCCCTCCATTTGACTAAGCGGGAATCTCTGAAAGGATGGCTCTTAGGGTGAAATGAGAAATGCTTGAAAACGCAGTTCACAGCATACTTGTCTGGTCTCTTTACTCAGCTTGAAGAGAGAAATGCGCAAGCTTGCTCAAGAAGAATGTGGTTTTGAAGAGCCTACAGTGGCCATGGCCTTTGTCTACTTTGAGAAGCTCGCTCTCAAGGGGAAGCTGAACAAGCAGAATAGAAAGCTTTGTGCTGGAGCCTGTGTTCTTTTAGCAGCCAAAATTGGCAGTGACCTCAGAAAACATGAAGTCAAGCATCTTATAGATGTACGTATCCATAGGTTTCCAGTGTTCCTTCTACATGAAGTGCCAGCACGTGGTCTATGCAAGCCTGCTTGTCAGTAGTCACCCTCTCGTCTAGGTTTCCAGCTGTACAGCCAGCTAAATGCCTTTTTTTTTTTGTTATACATTTATGTGGAAGTAGTAGTACTCAATGTCAAGCTCGCTTGATGTGATTGAAGACCCTGGTGTCAGATACTGTGAGGTTTGAGAGGTATCTGACCACCATTCTCTCAATACAAGTCAAAAATTAAACCTCAGGAAATTCATTTTGCTTTTAATTATGTTTTCAAGAGTCACTAAAGACTCTCCTTTGAGAGCTAATTGCAGATACTAATTTCAGAGGGAGTCTAGTAGACTACAGAGTTTGTACTTCTTTCATCAAGTTCAGCTTTTGGTCAAGAAAACCTGAAGAAGTGTTCCCATTAGAACACCTCAGCCCAGCTGTTTTGGTTTTTTTTTGTAGAGTAGAGTGTTTGGGTTTCCACCTACTCCTTATGAAAGAGTTAACAGAAAGGGGTGTTATTCCGTAGTCCATTTGCAAGCACCAAGATACCAATCTGGTTTAACAGCTGCAGAAAGTTAGGGCAGGTAACTGGGTACTTTGGTTACAACCAGCTCACTTAGTTCAAGAGACATGGAAATTTGGTTGGGGGGCAGAACTGCGGAATCATGCCCTTCTGCCACAGCCACAGAGCTGGGTGGACAGTCAGTTTGTTAGAAGGCCCTCCAAATAACCAGGAAAAAAATCAGCCTGGTGGGAGTTGGAAAATCTGGCCTCCCATGCTATTCTGAAACATCGGTCCATCCTTAAGACCTACTGAATTTTTTAGTAGACCCAGTTAGCCGAGGAGTGGACGGGGAGATCATAAGAGGATGGGGGGAGAATATCCCTGAACAGCTGGTTGCCTACTTGTAGCGTCCAAATCCAGTGACAACAGCAGAGCAGATGGGAGGGTTAGTACATTACAGCAGAAAGCAAACTATGAAACCCATCTCATCCCCCTTGAGGACAGGAGTTTCTATTACTCACTATTCTTATGGTTGTTGGAGATTACACCTTCTGCCTCTGAGGTATTAAGATCAAACGTATCTAATTGTAGCAGAAATAATTTCCCCAATAGGGTGTTGTAACACAGTCTAATGCTGAGAGGAAAATTAGCGATTTCAAGCAGCGCAGGAAGTTTGTGCGGAGTTACGAGCCGCATGTGTCCCATTACACCAGCGACTTTGGTGTTTGCTTGAAGCCAGGATTTTCCTCTTCCTGCAGTGGTAATCTCTGTGATCGTTAGAAGATGTATCTGCTGGAGCTGGAATGAGCGACATGACAAACATGTCAGAAATAGCCTGGCTGGCTGAGCTGGCTGAGTTCACCTTCACAGCAAGGAATGGGTACATCCAGTTCATGCTGCTCTTCTTCTCTAAACCTAGAGAGACCCAAGCCAGTCCAGCAGGGCAGAGGTTTAAGGACAGCAGCACGCGTGTTTTGAATAATGTCATCTGTAAGAAAGCACTAGAAAATCAAACCCTCATTCACAAAGACTTTATTTATTTATTTATTTATTTATTTATTTATTTATTTACCCGCCCCCTCGGCTGTCGTTGCAGAAACTGGAAGAGAAGTTCCGGCTGAACAGGCGTGAGCTGATCGCCTTCGAGTTCCCAGTGCTGGTGGCCTTGGAGTTTGCTCTCCACCTTCCCGAGCACGAAGTGATGCCGCACTACAGACGCTTGGTGCAGAACTCCTAGCACTGGCTGCCCTGCGGGGAAGGGGCTCCCGACTGTTCCCACTTCGCTCTCGTGAGCCGCAGTTACTACTGGAAATGCAAAATCAGACTCCTAACACTTCACTCTCTCTCTCTCTCCCCAAAACAGTTTTTCCGGCAACGTATAGGAAACACCGCATCGACGTAAAGACTCTCAGCTTTGACAAATTTACCTATCGTTACTTTCTCAAAGCAGGTGAGGACCGAGCTGTTGGTAAATGGTTAACGTGCTGAAACTGGGTGGCGACTGACCCTACCTGTGGGGACTACAGCTATAAAAGTAGGCAAAAATTTGAAGGGCAGCCTCGTGACCACCCCTCCCTCCATCACACAAACCCTGGAAGCCCACGCGAGTGCATTCTCATAGCGCTTTTTCTACAGACCTGCTGCAACTTCCGAGAGGACTTCTTACCGTGAAAAAGCTTTTAAAGAGGATATCTTCACTGTGTCAAAAACAAAACAAAAAAAAAGAATGTGCCAATCTATTTTTGTATCAGCAATTGAAAGTGCACTTTTTTCCTGTGGGGTGTTTGTGTGTGTAGCCGTGTGTGTGTGCGTGTGCGACACCGAACTGATCTCAGTGCAGGTGGTTGGCTTAGCTGTTTCCGAGCGTATCAGTTACCGATGGCGAAGATCAAGGTGACCTTACGTGTTTACTTCTTGACAAACATAACTACTGGAAAAGTGGTAAACGGGATCATTTTTGGACACTTGGTTTGTTTTTTTTTTTATTCTCTGATCTTTCCAACATTGTACTTTTGAAAGGATTACACTACTACTACTACTACTACTACTACGAGAGAAGGATCAGCAACTGACCTTGAGTTTTCAGTCATGTTTGTGATAAAGATGAAAGCATTCGTATGAGATTTCCATGTCATGTTTTTTAAAAATATCTTGTGTTAAGCCACATGCATATTTTTAACCTTCGCACTTTTCCCACTGTGGAGATGGTTAGACTTGCACTCTGTAGTGTTGTATTTCTGTGCTCTATGTTAGAGTGCGTAATAAGCACATTGATTGTGCTGTATCTTAAAACAGTGTTTTATTAAAAAAAAAAACAAAAACAAAAAAAGAGTAGGGCTCAGCAGTGTAACAGGTGTCTTAAGGCTCCAACGGCAGGGGCATCAGCTATCGTTAAAGTTTTTTGGTCTTTAACTAGAATTGACTGTGCAAAACCTAAAATCAGTGCCCACTGAAGTTAAAGGTCCAGTTCCTTCAGACATTTCAGTACTGGAGTTTTACAGTAAAACTTCTCGCAGCTTCCCTGGTTCTGACTGGACACCCAGAAAGCCAGAGGGTTTCGACCCAAGCTCCCTGATGCTCCATGCACACTACGCTAGCGCCATGCTTACGGACGTCGTCCAGTTGTTGAGATTACACCCCTGTCCAATCTTCTCCTGTGCTGGCTCACTTAACAAGCCTTGCCCTCGACAGGCCCCACACGGATCCAGCAAACTCAAATACTCACAGTTACGGTATTTACTTAAAAAAAAAATAATTAAAATCTCAAGCATGAGATTTTAGCTGAAGCCTTACCTTTCTTAAGTTTGGGAGTGCTTGCTCAGAGCATGGAAAGGGCTTGCGAGCAGAACGTAGAGAAGTGGGACATACCAGAGGATGTAAACACACTAACGCTTATTTTCTTTCGCTCTTACTTTAATCAGTTTTATTATTTCCTTCAGTTAGGCCAGGAAACATCCAGTTTCTTTACCAGCTTCGACTCCTTTAAATTCTAGTATGAAAAACGCCTGCGTATGATTGCTCTGTAGGATCTGGAAAGGTTACACGTGTCAGGACAAAGGGGAACTTGTTTGATGCTGTTGCGCTCCCTCCATTTTAAGAGGGAGGGCGACTGTGCTAGCTTACAGTTGTTATTATTAATACTTATCTAATTACTGATTAGATACATTCCAACGGGATTGGGGAGGAGGGGGTAAAGAGAAAAGCGTGCACTTACCTCCCCGGTGCAACACTCCGTGTCTCTGCAACCCACATGTCACCCGTCCGGCTGCGGGGCGAGGGGAGGGGGGGCCCTCGCCGGCGCTTCTGCTCCCTCCTCCTCCTCCTCCTCCCAGCCCCCACGAAGCCAAGGAACAGAGGAGCCAAGAGCCTGGAGCGCACCTAAGCCTAAGGCTGCCCTCCCGGTTTATTTAACCCCAAACGGCAGCGTGGTGTTGACCTACAAGCCAAAACGGTCTGCAGGTCTGCCAGGTGGGCTTCCATCCTCGGCTGCATCCCTTCCCACCGAAATCTTGTATATACGTTCAAGATTTGCTTCTGATTGCAGAGATCTGTTTCTAATAGCGACCACTCAAGGCTAAGCAGAAGCTTTACCTTTCCGTAAAGGCTTCTACCTTTTGCTTTCGAGTCTGATTTTTTGGGGGTTTTTTTTAGTTTTTTTTAAAGTTGCTTTATAGTATTGCAGGGAAAAAGCAAATTGTGATTGCAAGATGCAGACTAAAGAATGACAGTCTTACAGTAGTCTTTACAGACGCTATTGAATCACGCTGTCACATCTTTTGTCTTCTGTGCTGCTACCCAACCCTGATCTACAGTTTACACAGATTTCTGGGATGAAATCTGATCGCTGGAGACTTTCTGCTTTTCGTTGTTGTTCTCATCATTGTTTTGGGGACGGGAAAGGGTTCCGGGCTGATGTTCAGTTACAGTTTGAATGTGGAATAAACACTTAAGATGGTGATGATGTTGCACTGTTCACTTAGGAACGTATATAAAGCCATATGATGCTAGATCTCAGAGCACAAAGCTTGGTCAGTACAATTATGGTTAGGACAACGGGCAGGATTTGCCCCCCTTTTTCTCCCCAGCCCTGGGAAAATTCAGGCTGAAGTGGTAGAGGAAAATCTGTACCAAACAAAAAAACCATGTTGATTGTTTGCCTTTGTCTTACATGGTAATGAGTGTTGATTTACAAATGATTTTAGCTTCAACTTTGAATAGTTTGGGAAAATAATCCATTCCATATCACTTGTTCTGTTTTGAAATGATATACCGTACACTCTACCATGCAGAGTTTATTCCTTTTCTAAAAAAATAAATAAAAGTTAAAAAAAATTTTGAAAAACCCAGACTCTTTTCCACCAGTGACAGTATGTAAAAATATTCCGTTCTCTCATCTGTTTGTGTCAAACGGTTTTGGTTTTGTCGTCCTCTGGGACATAAAGCTGCTTATTAAGAAGCCAGTGGTGGGATTGCCCGAGAGCCCTCACCATCTCCCAGCATTCATCTCCTTGCAGAGCCCTTGCTTCCAGGATCTTTCCTCCAGCCCAGATCTTTATCTTCTTTTTCCCAGACCATTATTTTGTGTTTGTTTGGTGTTTTTTAAAGCCCTTCACCATCTCCTCCTGGAGCTGCCAGGCCCTGGTTCTCCCAGTCCAAGCCGTCGGTGTGAAGGATGAGGCACTAGCGGGCACCTCAGCATTGCTCTGGAGAATTTGGGGTACGCCACTTTGGTTTAATCCAGGTTGGAGTAAAACTTACAACTGGCCCCCAGACCAGCTGTAGATCACAAGCAGCCGCTTCCACGTGGGAGGCTGAAAGTTCACTTTGGGACATGGATGCACGCACGCACCCAATTATCCACCACCTAGTGACATTCAAGCTGTTTTTTTCCACCTATGACCCCCCACCCCTAAATCCAACACCTATCTAGGTGGTCTCACCAAACAACAGCCATTTATTGTGCATTTTCATTCCACATTACTAAAGTTACGCGAAAGGTTTGGCTCCCTACCTCCATCCACCACCGTCTGGGTTCTCCAGAGACCTGCGGCTGTAGATCATATTTGCGGCTTACGCAAACAGCTGGATTTACACAGACCCCAGAACATACACATGCACAGAAATAGGCTTTGCTAATCATTTTCTAGAACTACTCACTGGCTTCTTTGGGATAGTCTGCGATATCTTTAAGTGATACAACTTCAGCTAATTGCTCCAGCCTCCTAAAATACGGAGCCCACAGCATTAAGCCTTCCCTGGGAGCAGTGAGGAGTAGTTTGTGAGGAGATGGTAACACCTTCCCACGATGCTAAAGGATTTTGGCACCAGGCCCCACATTAAACATTTAAAAAAAAAAAAAAGGTAAAAGTAGTTTAGGGAGGTGAGAGACTGAGCCATCGCAGCAACAATGCCAACATCTCAAGCTGAGACTGAAATCTGTCCCAGGTTGAACCTTTGGGAAGGGAGGGAAGGAGTGTGGGAGGCAGATTGCAGCTTAATTTGTTCGTCTTCCATTTTAAACTTTGTAGTGAAGAGTGGGGGGGGAGGGGGGGAAGAGGAAAAGGAAAACTTCAGGTGCATCCCTTCAAAGGAAGTTGCAGACAAGCAAAAAGGCCTTTCTGAAATCCTGAACCTTGTTCCTTCCCACCAACTTCAGCGTGAGCCCAAACAGCCAGAGACTCCCTGCCACAGCCTGGTCGGGATGAGCTCGGAGGAGGGATTTCAAGTCTCTATAAACAAAAAAGAAAAAAAAAAACAACCCTTGCCCAGAACCCCAACAGCAAATTCCAGGACCGACAGTGAGAGGAGAAGCAATGGTTATCGTGTGCTGCTGGGAAAGAGCAGGAACTGTGATCCTGGAAAAGGGCCTGTATGCCTTCGAAGCAAGGCGGGAGGGACCAAGAAGTTGCTGAAGTTGCTGCTGACTTGAACAGCAAACGCTTCCTTCCCTTAGCGAGAGCTAAATACTGGCTACCATCATAGGTTCATTTGCCCTTTCTAGGCATTCTTCTAGCCTGTCACCCCTTTCCATAATGTTGCTGAGCATCATCTCAAACCAGCTAGGATTCTTGCCTCGGCTACGCCGCTTAGACAGATTCTCCAGGACTTAATTCCTCAAACCAGCAGAAGTTTCTCAGTTTGCCATCAGATTTCACTGGTGACTAATTTATAACATTTTGAACTCGTGTCAGCATTGCATCTAACTTGAAACTGAAATCTTTTCCCTGTGGGAACTCTGGGACGGGGGATCCTCAGCAGCAGTGGATATTTTTAGCAGCATTTAGTTAGACAAGACACTAAAAGGAGAAAGGAGAGGCATGAAAATAATCCTTTTCCAAGAGCTTCCAAGCGCAGTGAAGCGTTGCCTTGGCTAACGTCAGTGGGTATGTCCATCGAGGAAGGAGCTGTGTAAGCCAGGTTTTCAGAACCACTGACACGAGGCCTAAACTTCCCTATTTTTTTTTTATTGGTGGTTTTATTTTTAATTCATCAGCACCCAGAGCTAGCCTTTATATTTGGCTCTCTTTTCCTTCCCAGCACATACAGACACAAGGGGCAAGTTTCCCTCTTCTCCGTTGCTTCCCTCCACCAACAGCTGGAGGGTTTTTACTTCAAGCGTTGACTGGGAGACCAAAAGGATGAAGAGGCAGAAGGGTTTTTTTACAAACCAGTATTAAATCCCCTGCGTTCACTAACAGAGACTGGTTTACCAGGAATGGATTCTGTTCATTGATTTAGAAGAGAGAATATTGGGATTTTTTCTTTCAGTTTTGAGACTAAGCTTTAGACAATCTTTTCTTCAGCACCTGTAGAGGCTGGAGCCTTACAGCAAGGAAAGGTTTGGAGACATCTGGACCACCTCAAGCCACCTGCTTCTCCTCTTTGCCACACCAATAATTTACGTTGCCCGCATGGCTGCGCTGTGCTGTGTTTTTACAAAGGACACAGGCATCGTGTCGCAGCACGAGAATGGCAGTGGCAGCAGCCACTTTCAGTCACTCACACAAGAAGACAAAAGGGTCCCCATACTGGTCCCTGAATTTCTGCCCCATCCGTTCGCCCATCAGGAACCCCTGGGAGTGCACAGGTCTCAGCTCTTTCTCCTTCTCTCACACTCAGCCAGCCATCACACACACAGAAATTAAGATAGAAAAGCAGGTAAGATGGCAAACCTCAACATATTTATAGAAAAAGTAAAAAAAAGAAAAGCAAGTTTAGCAAATGGTAAGCACAAGAGGCGCATTACGTGCCGGTCTGCTCTCCCCTCGCAAGGAGCTCAGGTGGCTGTCCCCGCCTGGTAAAGCCACACACTCGTGATGGCCTCCTCCACCCTTCCACGTTTTGATATTGCCTTGACTAAGCAGCCGCTCTGGATGGGGAGGGGAGGTAACGCACCGGGAATAGACTCAGAAGAATTGCAGAGCTGAACGGCCCGACACGCTGCACGAGGGAGGGGGGAACCGTTCACGAAGTTGTAAATATGCCGAAAGCAATGGGAATCTGTGATTTCCGGTGGTATTTTCTGATGGCAACCGAAGCAGCCCAACTGTATTTCTTTTTTTTTGTTAAAAAAGATAAAAACCTAATGTAGAAACAGAGTAGCTGTAAAAGTTTAAAAAGATGGATAAAAGGCTTTTATTTCTAAGCTGCTGTCATCCCACTCAGGGCAAAAATGCCTGAATTGTTACCATCTGAGCTGGATTAATGGTCTAGATCATGCTATTTTCCATGTCCCTCCCACTTGCTGGCAGCTGGATGTCCCTGCGGAATGATGCACGTATGAACACCCCTAACCAGAGGCCTGAACCCCAGACACCTTCCTCGTGTCCTCCCGCTTCTGTGGGTGGGAGCACAGCCTGCGAGGCAACCGGCTCCTGTTGATTAAACTGCTATGTGCAGTCCTTTTTAATTGGGAAAGTTATTAGCTCTGTCTTCAGCACAGGGCAGGAGCACACAGTGGGCCAGGTACATTGGCTACCTCTTGGTTGCATGTTGTGGTAAGAGCTGGCTGTGCACCCACCCACCACCCACTCGGCTTTCCTTGGAAAGGAAACCTACAGCGCCGGCAAGAAGGGATGCAAGGAGCCAACACCACATTTGTCCACGTGAGCATCCCTAGAGGAAAAGGGGAGACCTCGGGCATGTTAAAGACATACCCACCTAAAGAAAGAATTGAAGCAATGACTACACGCTCATCTTCAACTCTTAAGAAAAAGATCTCTGGAGACATTCAAAACCTGCCTGGACGCATTCCTGTGCAACCTGCTCTGGGTGACCCTGCTCTGGCAGGGGGGTTGGACTAGATGATCTCCAGAGCTCCCTTCCAACCCCTACCATTCTGTGATTCTGTGATCTCTCTTCTGCCACCACCTGTGGGAGGACTAAAAGGATGCTGAACAGCATGGCTGAAACACAATCATTAGCAACCTTCTTTCGGCCTTCAAGGCCAAAAGTGAGATGTTCAAGGAGCACTAGGTCTGTGCTCTGACCTCCCATGATGCAACCCATGAACTAACTGCACTGTAGCTCTTCATGGAGCACAAGCATTTTAATGAAACATCTAAGCATGGATTTAGACATTTCAGAGGGACAAAGTCCAACACATTTCCAAACATCACTAGGTTGTTCCAACCCCAGTCTCTTCTAGTTGTAAGCACTTTCTCTAGACAAAACTAGATCAGCTCAAGCTTATAAGCAATTCCAGGGCATTTAACTATCTTTCAAAAGCACTCTGAGCACTCCCAAAAGCTCAATATTTAATGCCTTCTTCCAGAGCGACATCCTCCCAGCTATCTTGTAACATCCTCCAGTGAGCAGCAGAGACTGGACGCTAGTCAGTATCTCGGGTATTTCCATGGGGCAAAGATTACAACACACAGGCAGCCAACACCAGAACTGCAAAGTGCTCATCTCCCGTGACAGCCCGAGAGGTTCATTAATGTTTTCTGAATCCAAGACTCCACAAGCTGCCATCTGCCCTCCAGGGTGCCCTGTATCTCATTTTGTGTCTGTGCAGATTGGAGTTGAATTAAGACAACGACCTACACAGAAGAAAAAAAAAAATACTTTTTTTTGTCCGGTACCCAGTCATAGAATCATAGAATTGCCTAGGTTGGAAGGGACCTTTCAGATCACCTAGTCCAACCATCGACCTAACACTGACAAAAACCAGCACTAAACCATATCTCTAGGCACTGTGTCTACCCATCTTTTAAATACCTCCAGGGATGGTGCCTCAACCCCTTCCCCAGGCAGCCTGTTCCAATGATTAATAACCCTCTCAGTGTAAAAATTTTTCCTAATATCCAGTCTGAACCTCCCTTGGTGCAACTTGAGGCCATTTCCTCTTGTCCTATTGCCTGTTACTTGGGAGAAGAGACCGACCCCCACCTCTCTACAGCCTCCTTTCAGGTAGTTGTCGAGAGCGATAAGGTCTTTCATTTCCTCTAACCTGAGAAATACCAGGCTGAGTTAGACCTCTCCCAGTCAGTGGAAGACACAAGGCATTCCATTCAGATGCGCTCTCTAAGGAACATTTCAGGTATCACAGTTTACATTATGGATCACATAGATGGATTAAGAACTGTGAGATCCTGTTTCCTCTTTTATTCCTCGTTAGGTGCTTTTCGCTTAACTGCTGCTGTTCAGGTGTTTTGCTGTTGAAGGGTTTTTTTTTGCTTTTGGTTCACCTTTTATTATTTCAATAAAGGCAAAGATGAGCCGAAAGAAGCTGGTGCGGGACTGGGAGTTGGGTCTGGCTGACTCTTTCACACGGCGCATCCGGAGCTGCAGACTCCACCCTCCGTCCGATTTATTTTAAAAGCCTGCTGTGTCCATTAATGGAAAATTGGACTCTGTTCAGGCTGTGATAGTGTCCATGGACAGGAAAATGGAAAATTTCAGATTAAAGCTGCAGGAGATCAGGAAGAAAAATATCTGGTGAATTTAATTGATGGTGGCAGCACAATTATTATGGACAAATATTAAAGAAATGCCAGTCTGTGACCCAAAGCAGTTCGTTAGTTAGAAACATAAAGGAGAGCAGCATGAAAGTCTTCAAGGCCACAGGGCTGAGAAATTGAAATATTCCTCACCAGGAGGAAGTTCAGACACTTGGCAAAATTGATCTTTTGAATGTATAGGAGAGGACATCTATTACTGTGACATTAAATTTGCCAACCATCCAAGTTATTGTCTCCTTAATTTCTTAGAGGTCTGAGACATATCTGATGACACTTGGGCCTCCCCTGCTCACTTTTGTACTCATCACTAGGTTTGAGAAAGTGCTGGGAGTCTCAGGGACATCATTCTGTAGTTTCCTTAAAATAAGCAGCTGAGTAGAGGGAAGAAGTCATGGTAGAAGCCTTCACTGAAGACCTGAACAGACATTGGAGAAGCACATCAGGGCACATGGAGACCCATCTACACCTGGGTTGCTGCTGTCTACAGAGCAGAAGCCAGTAAATCAGTGAATGGCCTTTTCCAAGTGCAACTGAGCTTAGATTCTAGCAATGGCATTCCTATGGGGAAAAAATTATAAATAAAAAGCTGTAAAAACAAGCAGAATTGCTGCTCTTAAACATACTGATTGATTTAATAACAATATTGTTCTCAGATGCTTTTTTTTTTTGCAGTTAACAGTGCAGCAATGAAGTAAAAGAAAAACTTATTTTTAGCATAACTGTAACTATAGTTATGTATATACAACTACTATAGAATGTAGGAGGAGATGAAATCAGTATGATGACATGGAAACTTAATGGATTCTACATCAAAAAAACCCTTCCAAAATGCCAAAACCTTAAAGAATGCTCCAGCTGAAATTTCATGCCATGGGCTTGCTTTATTGTTTGTTTTTAAACTATCACATGGAAAATGATGATATAATTCTATAGCAGGAATATATTTTTGGAGTGGTCAAAAATATTTCAGAATACTTTGTACCTTCCTATTAAGGCAAGATAGCTGAATCTCCAGCCCATGGAAGAATTTGTCAGGAAGTGAGCTCATGGAGTCTCTCAGAGAGACCAACGTGAAAGACATCAGCTCTTTAAGAGTATGGTCACTTCTCTCCTTTCCCTAAAAAACATAAACACTTGCAAAACCCTTCCAGTCTTTACCTTTGGATGAAATGATTGAGTGAACCAGGAGCTGGTGCAACATAATATTCCATTATTTTTCTCCTAGCTCAAGTCATAGAACCATAGAATGGTTCGGGTTGGAAGGGATCTGAAAGATCATCCAGTTCCAAGCCCCCTGCCATGGGCAGGGACACCTCCCACTAGACCAAGTTGCTCAAAGCCCCATCCAGCCTGGCCTTGAACACTTCCAGGGATGGGGCGTCCACAACTTCCCTGGGCAACCTGTTCCAGTGCCTCACCACCCTCACAGTAAAGAATTTCTTCCTGATATCTAACCTAAATCTCCCCTCTTTCAGTTTAAAATCGTTACCCCTTGTCCTATTGCTACACTCCCTGACAAAGAGTCCCTCCCCTTCTTTCCTGTAGAAAACATGGGAGTCACAGCCTAAGACATTCCCATCAGCACAACCATCTGTTCAAGGGAGCTGTATCTAGCCTGAAGCCCATACAAAGTGAATAGAGTATCACGATTTATTGATAAGCAGATTTAATTTGCATCAGGTTAAAAGAAGGTGTGGTTTATTAACCCATAGTGCAGAACACGGTAACAGACCCAAGTTTCTGCTAGAAAACTAGCCTAGAAAACTTTTCCCGTGAGCTGCCGAAGCCCCAGATGCTGGCAGCCGGAGCTTATACCATCATCTCGGCTGTTTTCCACTGCATTTACTCCTTTAAAACTGACTTTCCGTGGTTTCAAAGAGGAGTTTGAACCAGAATGATGCCCTTGGGTCACATTTTCAGAAACAAGAAGAGTAAAAAACACGAGACAGATTTGGAAGGGAAAGGGGAAGTTATTTTCTAGCTTTTACAACAATTTCTTCAGCAGGAGGTTACGGGTTCCTCTGTCAAAATTTTCAGTGGCGCTGCCTTCACAATTCAGCATTTGCTCCGGTGAACTACACTGCTTTTCTCCAAAGATTTCTGAATGACAAAGGGTTTGTTTTATGGGTTTGTTTGTTTGTTTTAAACCAAAAGAAAACAATATAGTTGAGGTTTTTTTCCATCTGAGAGGCTGCGGTAAGCAACTTACCCGCACAACACGGCTATTCACAACAGGAGCCATTCAATTCTTTGCTCAGCAATTTTAATATTCCGCTTTGAGTACAGCTGAGCCACATGAAATTCTGTTGTGTAAGGCTCGCCTTGAAAGTAGAGATTTATTTCCTTTGGTTACAGCTCATGAAGTCTTGAGGCTACAACCATCTGTGTTAATCTCCACACAGTCTGTTCTTATTCATCATCAATAATAAGCCCAAGGAGCACCCATGCTGAAGACAGTATGAGCAGACAAGTATAATAAAGAAATAAAAGCTGCCTCGCTGAAATTTTTAGCTTCTGTGTCGATCCTACATCCTAATTCTCCGAATATAACTGGAGACATTAAATGAGAGAAAACAATTAACTTCGCCACTGAAAGAAAGTTCAGCTCCATTTTCTGAGCCGCCATCGCTGGAGTGATTTGCAGATCTCCGTCTTTGGCCATGGGACAGCCAGAAGCAGGACGGCGAAGAGAAGAACTTGGATGCTGTTTTCTTCTGCCTGCTAAAATGTATTGTGTCTCTTACGCTACAGCTTTTGGGGGGTTCTCCACTAACTGCTGAAGTTTGCTACACAAGCAGACCGGGTCATTCCACTGCTGGCAAGTGAGATCCAGGGCTGTGCCTGCAGAGCCACACACAACTTTACCTCTGGCTTCATCTCCAGTGGCACCGAAATGATGTTTGCACTCCTGTCATTCAGCTTACATGAAGAAACTGGCTGTAAGGCTGATCACCCTGAGAGCTGCTGAGCACCCCTGGGCAACGTGGTGAGGGTCTCAATTAAAAATTTCTTCTGACTGCTCTAATGTGAATGAACTTCACTTGTGAACTTGTGAACCTGTGCAGGTAACTGGCACGGAGGCACAGGGAGCCCTCCCCCTGAGAAGGCAAAGAACAGACTGATTTCCAGTGAGGGAGAGGTGACTCCTTGAGAGAAGTTCTCCGTGCCTTGTTTGAAGCCAGAGCTCGTCTCTCAGTGTTCCAGAAGGTGTCTGACAGATAAACAGCAAAAATCCTTTTTGGTTTCCATCTCCAGCCAGGGCTAGAGGGGACGATTAGCCAGACTGGCTTAGCCTCCGCAGCTTTTAAAGGAAGGTCTGAGAAATATTTGCCTTGTGGTGTTTCCCACCCCAGTCAACCAATGCTTTCTGCTCATGCGATGTGACTGCTAATTGCAGCAGCGTAGTTCTGACAGTGGGCATTCGCAAATCTCCAAAGCATTTCAGCTCAACAACTTCATGCCGGAACCATTAGTCCTCTTAGCAGAAACTTTAACCCTTTTGTTACTCTGTCTGGCGTTAGTGATACTCCTGTGCTTAGGCATGGCAAATGGCGCTCACAGCTCTCCAGCTTTCCTTCCCATCTTTGTTGCCTAATGGTTTAAGGAGCGTAACTCCAAACTAGCGGTTTCTCAATCCGAATATCCATTTCCTCCCAACAGCATCAACCCTTCCCCTTATCAGTTTCCAAGGGGTTGTGCTGGAGGCCTGTTCTATTCAGCCAGCTTGCCGCAGGCAGGCGTTGTTCTTACAAGGTACAGGAAGGCAGCTGGGCACCGGCAACGCCAGCATAAACAAACTTGTTGGTGCACCAGCTTTCCTCATCGGCAAGGGGTGCACAAATCAGAAGTTCCAAGTGTAAACATGGATCAAACTCCTGCAGGAAAATGGGCCTTTCATCTGCTTCCCAAGGTGCGCTGACCCTCAGGTACTTGAACCAAGTCTTAGGGTAGAGCCACCACCTCTTCACCAGCCTCATCTGTAGAAGTGCAAGTTTGCCTCCCTCTTGAGATGACGTTTGTAGGGACTCATGAAAGGTACGGGACCGCTGATGGCCCACGGCAGGAAGAAAAGCTCAAGCATTCTCAGCTCCTGACGTTACGCAGCGTCTCCTACAGTCTGGTCTGCAAGTGCACTTACAGGGTTTCACCCATTGCCAGGCAGGAGCGTTCAGGGAGGCTCGCACCCATTTTACTATATTCTTCTATATACAGGCTTCTCTATCCAGGCAACAAGCTGGCAACTGAACAAGTTCTGAGCCGTATGTTTTCAAATCTTAATGACAAAGTATACTAAGCATGCTCGCAGTCTGGTTTTCAAAGAGATTTTATGTACCATCAAATCAAGAACTTAACACACCAAGTGGCTACCTCTATGTATTCTGGAAGCCAAGACACTTTTTAATAAGTAGAAGAACACTGATTGCTTCCCATCCCAGAGAGTAAGGAGGAGGTACATTCCCCACCTCGGTGATGAAGAAGAGAGAGCACAATTTTTTTAACCACATTCTTTCAAAAAATGGTCAATTTCCTAGCAGAAATCAAGGCTCACACAATGTCACTGTCAAAGCATAGTTAAAAAAGGGTTAAGCTTCTCAAACCAGGCAATTAATATGGAAATGGTTACACAACCTTCATGGGCTCCTCTAATTCCTTTTTGTGACTAAACAGACATGTATTTGTAATAGAACCTAATAATAAAAAAAACCCCAAACCCTATGAATAAGCAACACATTTTTTCAGAAGCAAATCTCTTCCCATTTTACCTCTTGGTACAAAAGTAATTTGGCCTCAATTTTTTTCAGTCCTGCCCCCAATCTCCTTCTCCTCACCCAACGCCTTCTTTTCAAACAAAATGAGCCTGTCCCTGTGTCTATTGTCTGGAACTGGATTAAAGTTTCACACTGAGCCTGTTGCCTGGTTCACAGCAGCAGATGATCTGTTTGAAAGCTGTTCCTTCAGCTTCTGCTCTGGGCAAGACAAACTCACTACGGAGTTTTTCTTCAACCCACCATCTCCTTTAGCTTAGAGGTAAAACAAAGCTGGAAGAAACCTTTCCTCAGCACTCAGCACAGCTCCCAGCAACTAACTTTTCCACAATACTTAATAAAAGCATCTTTTTCAAAACACGTCCTATGTTGACATCGCCTTTCTTGAATTCTTTGGATCTTGTTTGAGGATGAGAAACAAGAACATGAATATGTATACTCTCATCCACCAACTCCGACATAGGTGTTAAAAAGAGTAATAGTAAATCAGAATTCTATCCCTTAGCGCGCGTTTTAATAGGTCCATTGCTTTTCATAGAATCATAGAATCATAGAACCATAGGGTTGGAAGGGCCCTCTGTAGATCATCTAGTCCAACCCCCCTGCCAGAGCAGGGTCACCCAGAGCAGGTTGCACAGGAACGCATCCAGGCGGGTTTTGAATGTCTCCAGGGTTGGAGACTCTCCACCACCTCTCTGGGCAGCCTGTTCCAGTGCTCTGCCACCCTCAAAGTAAAGAAGTTCCTCCTCATGTTTAGATGGAACTTCCCATGCTCAAGTTTGTGCCCGTTACCTCTTGTCCTGTCCCTGGGCACCACTGAAAAGAGCCTGGCCCCATCCTCCTGACACCCACCCATTAAGTATTTATAAGTGTTGATAAGATCCCCCCTCAGCCGTCTTTTTTCCAGACTGAAGAGACCCAAATCCCTCAGTCTTTCTTCATAAGAGAGATGTTCCAGTTCCCTAATCATCTTGGTAGCCCTTTGCTGCACCCTCTCCAGCAGTTCCCTGTCCTTCTTGAACCGGGGAGCCCAGAACTGGACACAGTAAATTTTAAAAAAATAATAATAATAAAAAAAAGCTTTTCCTATCGCTTTTTGCTAAGATCATTTGCTCTCCGAATTTTCAGCTTCGGTATTAAACTGGTACTGAAGGATTGGCATAGGTTCTCTTCCAACACAAAGCCACCAACAGCCACACGGCAATAACCAACAACAGAATCACTTCAGTGGTAAGCATCAGGCTCATTTAATTCCTTTAATAACATTTTCTGCTGAAAGCTAAGTCACAGCCGCCAGATCCAGATTATTTTGAATCGGCATCACGGCTGCCTGCATTTTAGTAACCCACTTGTAGTCAACATCCATCAGTTTTATACAATTTCAGCCGTCTTTCCGTGGCACTTGGCTTTAAGTAGAGCTCTTTATCATGCAGGCCAGCCACACGCGTGAGTCACGTCTCTGCAGCAGATAATACAAGCCTTGCCTCAAACCAATTACTTCAGCAAGAAAGAAATAAAAAAGACAGACATTTGGAAAATAGAAGTGTAAGCAAAATAAGATCAAGAATGTGTTACAGGATTCAGGAAAACCACTCTCAGAGTGGTTTGATCAAAACCAGTAGATGTGAAAACAGGGTGATGGGACAGTGTCTGGGGACCTGCTGTCCCTCAGAAAGACCAGCACACTCCAAATTCTCTCTCTAGTCCCACATGCTGATGGCCCAAGAATTGGGGAACCTTCAGACAGTGAGTTCCTTAAATGATGGATACTGATAAAACCAGAGGTTCTTCCACCAGCTGAGCTAGAGACCATTGCTTCACATTCACGTGTTAATTAGTGTCTTTCCCTCTTCAAACTGCAAAGGAACTCCTCCTTCCTCAGAGCCGTGTGTTTGTCACTCTGTATCTTTGACCAACTGGAAAAAAGGTCAATTAGACATGAATAAATATAAATAAATAAATCCTTTGCATATTTGCTCTCTAAATTACTGAACATAACTGTTCACTAGTCTTGCAAGAGCCATCTTAAGCTTGACCTTCTGAGGCTTCCTGCTTCAAAGACCATTATAACAACGCTGAAGGGTGTTTTTTACCATGCAGTATCCCTCCTTCCCAGGCAGGACTGAATTAAAGATCAGGACGCCGCTTCCCCAAGAAATCACGAGGTTTGCTCTGCCCCATCGCCTCCAGTCACCGGCCTCCGCAATCGCCCAGCACGTGCCTGTCCTCCCCACCTTTCCCCTCTGCTGTGAGGGCCTCCCTGCCTGGGGCTGTTTGCTGCCGGGACCAGGGAGCCCAAACGGCGCCTCTCTGTGTCTCTTCTCCCCTGGGTGCCGCTGGTGGGAATGCACCCCTTCCCAAGAGCAGCGTGGGACAGGAGCCGGGGTCTTCCATACGTGCCCTTCCATGGCTCACCTGTAGATCCGTATCACACGCCTGCTCTGAACTGCCAGCTGAGATGTCATCTTAGGGCTGCAGCTCACCATTTCCAGGTGGACATCCCCACCCCGGCACTCACGCCTCCACAAAGGCACCGCTTGTTCCAACAGCCAGAAGGCCTCCAAAGGGCTCTCTCTCCACAACCTCTTCCCTCCTCCAGCAGGGCCGACCCTCCGACGGCTCGCTGCTGGCAGTGCTTGAGCAGCCCTTTGCTCACAGGCACTGCCACACTGGACCCTGGCTCTGCTGTCACCTCTGCCACGGCCTGAAGAAGAAGGAAGCCAACCCATGCCTTTAGCACCTTGAGACAACACCGAATATGCGAAAGATGGATTTTGAAGGCCCTGGAGCTCCACTTCCACCCAACTTCGAGTCTTCAGCACCACTGATGAGCCTTGTGCTGGTCCACGGGAGTCATCCTCAACTGAAGCAGGTCAAGTCGGTTCAGAGGGAGCCTTTTCTTCCCAGCCGTGTTCGACAGAGGAGCCCAGTTTCCCTGTTAACTCTGCTTCCTTGATTTGCTGATGTGGCAATCAATTTAAACCTGCAGTATTTTACTTAAATCTAGCAGAGTCTTAGAAATGCAAGAACATCGCGCTAAGGCACAAAAATGAAAGCAGAAGCAAACAGCTGAGCATTGCATGAAGTTAGATAAAATATATATACAGGCACAAAGTTATATAAAAAGGTAGTGGACTTACTATGCAGGGAAGTACTAATTCAGCAACTGCCGAGACTGAATTCCCCCAGACAATGTAATGCCTGTTGCAGCCCAACAACCTTCCCACAGCTGCCCCAAATATGCCCTCTGCAACCGAAGTGCTACAGCAACTCCGGCTGCTGATTTGGCCACTGGCTTTCTCCTGAGACCACCGGCAAGAAAGCAAATGGGTGCTGTGGGTTTTGGTATATTGCTATGAACAGCACAGACAACAGAGAGGAAAGGAAAAAAAAAACCGAACCAGACTGCAGCCTACCCTTGAAAGTTATGCAAGCAGTGAGGTACACGATGAGCTTTTCCCACAGCAAAGGTTCCAGCTACGATTGCAAAACCTCAGCTATCACACAGGGACTCTTTCATGAGGTCTCCCAGGGTCACCAGCCACTTCAAAATCAGCAGAAAGCTGGCACAGCAAGGATCCTGCCATCTTGCCACGACTAGCTGGCAGAGCCAGTTGCCCGGGGAAAGCCAGCATGCTGCAGCCATCACGCCCAGCATTGTCTGAATTCACAGACGGGAGGGCCACGACAGTCCATGGCCGGCTTGTGCCTTGGCTCATTGGGCATGAGCATGGGCTCAACGCCCCATGCCATGTGGCTCATGTTGGTTGCAGGACTACGGCTCGTGTTCAAGCACATGTTTCTTTCATGCTTGTCCCTCTCCCTTTCTTCCCAAGCCTGAGTTTTTACCACCTGGCAAGAAAACAGCTCACTCCAAACTCAAGCCAGAGCACATCCCAACATACATGGACAACATGCCAGTACAAACAGACCCTCTGCGATTAATTGAGATAAGCTTAGGTACAATACAGGCCAGAGTACTTCTCTGAATGCTCTTTTTTTTCAACTACAGCATTTTTTTCTGAAAGTCAACTGATCTTTACCCAAAACTCTCCAGCCATAGAAATTGACTGCAGTCCTTTGTAAAATTTACCTTCTTGTTAAACAATGGTGTTTTATTTGAAGTTAAAATGTAGCTATATTTTAAAACCCAGCTAGTAGAATTTGTTAGATTGAAGCAGATATGCCTCCGCTAACTGTAGCCTTCTAAAAGCCATGTGTCTTGTCTAGACTAGTCACCTAGTTTCCATCTACAAAGAGACGAACACTTCCAGAGGGTCTTTCAGCCATATTAGCACAGCAATCTACTCAAGAAGAATCATCTCTCTGAGGGCACCCCTCTCCTTCCGTTGACTATGAAGGAAACTTTGTCAACTTAGATTAAGGGACTACACTTTAGATATCTACTGTCATGTGAGACAAGTCCCTCTCCGCATTGAAGGTTTGTTACCAAGCTCCTTTTACCACGTAGATCTTCCCCACAATATTATCAACTCATCATTTAATATTACTTTCACAAAGATTACTTTCCCAGGCACTAATACATCAAGACTAATTTCTAACAGCCATTAAGCAACGAGAAATGAAATTATTTTAAGAACTCTTCAGATGAATTGCCTTACACTCTTTACGACATTCATTCAAGGTTCATAATCTTTGTTGCCTCTTGCAGTAATTTAAGAGACAAACCACTGCTGGGAACAGTATGTGTCCCTCTACCCCCTCCAGCTGCCAAAAATTTGCAGAGTTCAACAGAAATCTCAGAGAATGGGAGAGGAAAAAAACACACAAAGAGCAATCACTACAGATACTGAGATTTATTGCTGATTTCCCCATTCTGCAAAGCTGTCAACCCACCACAGTTCCAGAAGGGAATTATCTCCAGAAGGCCCATGGCCTCGGTCACCGTGCCAGTTCAGTCGACATGACTACAGACCTGCGTGCAGCAGCTTGCTGCTCACTGAACAGTTGGAGACAAAAATCCATCCTTCCTGATCCTGAATTCGTGGCAGGATCTGGGCTCTCCCATTGTTTGGCGCAACCTGCTGTCAGCTTCCAACAAAAGAACTGGGGGCATCCAGTGGGGAATGCTGCTTTTCCTGAGTTCAGTTCCCTGTGCAAGAAGCTGCTACTGAGAGGTTCTCACACAGAGCCACCAGCGTGAGACAGTGCAGTTTTTCCTTTACCACATCAATCAGAAATAGTTTGTCTTGTGCTTTGAGGCAAAGGCTCCGAACCACCCTGCCAACTATGCTGCGCTCTTACTAGCACTATTAATAGCATAGTTTTTCTTTCTCAATAGAAAAACAATAGGTCTCTTTCCTTGTGTTTGGTTGCACTTCTTCATTTCTGCTGCTGCATTTTATTCATGATAGGGTCTGTAGGCTGCAAGTCAGCTCTTTTCCAGCTGGTGAGATCTGGTTCCTCTTTATGTGCCTGTCCTTTCAGTGTAAACAAGCAAAGCTTCTCCAACTCCACCGATCACAAGGCTGCAAACAAAGTATACCACAAATTTAGCATCAGGCAAGTCCCTCCACTTGATACAATGCCAAACAGCACAACACTAGGAGAAAGGTATTATTTTGTCTAAACACATTTCAACCTAGAGACAGTAACCCAGGTGATTTTTTCATTTGTCTTGCTGAGAAAAGGCTGAAACCAGAAATGTCTTATTTAACTGATCTTATCAGAAACTACCTTTCCTATATTTTAGGGCTGGTGGTATTCACGTGGAAATACACAGACAGAAATCTAGATAAACGAAGGTTGCACTTAGTTACAAGAATAGCTGCACACCCATACACCAGCAAGAATAGGAAAGGAAGGCAAGAGAGTCTGAACCTCCTAAGGTTAATGATTCCCCTTTGCAATTTCTGTTTGTGTTCTGTCACAAAAACTTGCCACTTGACAAAGTCAGGAGGAGATGTAAAGCCTAGGTTTTGGGGACTGAGGAAATCAGTAAAAATGATTTTGCTCTGAGGAAATCCCACTGGCGTAGTGAGGCCGGTAGAAATTCCTGTATTTGCTCCTCTTTGTGAGGAACCTGGTGAAAGCACCTGCCCCAGCCGCAATGGCACACGTGCCCAAGCGCTTCCTTCCTGCGCTGCTCACAGCACAGTGGTGGCACTAACGCTTCTCTCCAAGTCTCGGGCTAGAAGCTGAGTTCCAAATCAGGATGAACGGTTTTACAAACAAAACCATTCACTGAAAGAAGCTATCAACCCACTCAAGCCGTGTAATAGTTAATAATCGCCAAATCTCCTCTGCTATCTATCATAGCTGACTGCAAAATGGTAGGACACCAACTCATCTCCTCTTTTATAACAGTGCAAAGCTAAGTGTACTGACCTTTCATCTTAGCCTCATAGCTTAGTTAGCTTATGAAACAGAAAAGCTCCTTAATGAACTTTATAAACAAAACAAACTTCTGTTAAGTTCATTTGTAAGAGGGCTTTTTTTTTCCTTGGGGAAAGAAAAAAAAAGGCATGTAAAGCTGAAGGCTCTCTGGTCTTTAATAGCATTACAATCGTTTAAATCTTAGCTTTGGTGAGCTGTTTTAAAAATCACATAATTGCCCTTCTTCCCGAGAGGAACAAACATTGTATAACAACAGGACAATATCTTACAATTACCCAGGAAACAGCCCTGGAAAGTAGGTGCTACAGACAGTCTGTGGACAGTCTACTGTGGAGACAAAATACCTTTGGGTGTGGAATTACCAACATGGAGCAAAGGGCTGCGAGGGCTACAAGCCTTTCAGAAAGGTCTAAACCATGTGATTCTGTTCCACTGTAATCACTAACAACCTCCAAGCACTTATCTCTGGAGAGGGTTAACCCTCCTGTCTTGTCTGGATTTCAGCTCCAGTTATAAACATACCCTCTGCATTAATTCCTTCAGAAGCTAAGGTTGGATAATGTATTCTTCCTCTTTACCCTAAGGAAAAAAACCGCACTGAATATAGGAAGAACTAATTCTAACAGAGTCTTAGAAATTACTCAGGTTTTGGTTTTTTTTTTTTCATTCTATAGATGCGTTGTTTTCTACAACATTTTAAATGGAGACTTTCAAAAAGAAACCTCTCTCTGCTGTAGCATTCTAAAAATTAGACTGGCAATTCAGTACAAGAATTAGCAAACTGTACAGCCCTGTTCTGTAAAAAGGTGCCTGTGTCTATAAACTGTTCTTTAATATCTTACGCCCTACATCAGTGAAAAATAATTCCTTTCTGAAGGATTTGAAATCTCAGGTACCCGTGTGCCCATGCAATCTATACTCACCACATTACTAGGCCCATAGAAACCATCATTATAACTTCAAGATGAAGCAGAGCAAAAAACATGGCTAAATGCCAACCCCTGATTTACCTTCAATTTACCATCTGGCAAATCCTCTGACTTCTGTTTATTGTGGGGTGACAGCTAACTGCATTTGCCCATCACTCAGAAATTAACATATGATATTGTCCATGACAACACTGGAGCAACATTAAAAAACTCCGTGATTAATGATCTCACGAGTGCTTTGCAGCTGCTATCATCTAACAAACTATTTCCAGAGCTTTGCTGATAGCCAAGGCACTGCTGGTGCACAAGCAATAACAGAACTCGGATAAATAAATAAATAAATACAATTGTTATATTTTTGTGTTATGATAAATGAAGCTAACAGTGGCCCTAGGGCTAAAGCAAAGTTTCTTTTAAAGATACCGATGTGCTCATCGTTCATATTACTTTCAGTGCATACAGGACACGTAGTATGTGTGCAACTATATGGGCCCATGTGCTCACATTAACAAAGGTACACATGAATTTTTAGTAGACATGTCAGTGAATACATACATATTATAAAAGCCTACCTCTAGCACGCACATGATAGACCTGCACAAACACATGTAAAACATGGTGAGGAATGGCAAGTTAATGGTCTAGACTAGGAGTGGTTTAGGTGCATTGATATTAGTTCAGCCTCTTACACACATAGGCCACATGAATGTATTCCAAGAGCTAAAAAAAATAAATTACACGTTACTTATTTTAGTATTTGAGATTACAAATGCCTAACATACATATGGGGATGCATATTCACACATATGTATATGGGGCCAGTTTAAACTGAGATTCTCCTTCCTGTAACTTCTTTATCACACCTGAAAAAAGAATATGCTAATTCCATTCAGTGCAGAGCTGAATCTTTAAGATGGCAGTCAAACTGTGGGGGGGAAAAAGGAAACTTAAAGCTTTTCAAAAGCAAGCAGATTTTTATTTCCAACAACAAATCTATCTTCACAGACACATGCCTAACCCCGCATTTAGTCATTATTTGCTTGGCTGAAGCATTTAGGAGCATCAGCCATGGGCTGGGATTTCCTTTCCCTGGGTGCTGTACAAACGCAGACCGAAAACATTGTCTTTGACCAAATAAGTTTGCACCCCAATCCTTTATATTTCTACCTAAAAAGTTCAGGTTAGGCAACTCGTAATGTGTGTCTACACATTACAAAATCCAGTTGCAGCTTTGGAAAAAGTTTATTATCATTATTTTTCTACTGTTTTCATTTTATGCATTCATAGTACACACCATGTTAGGGAAACGTGAATGCACTCTGTTGGTTAAAAAGACGCTGTCACCAAACCATGACTCCTGTGTTTTATTTCCAATTCCGCCACTAATTTATAGTGTGACTTTGAATGGGTCATTTATTTGCCTATTGCATCCATTTGTCTAGCTGTAAAACATGCTGAGTGAATTGTGGTGAGGCTTAATGTCCAAAATGTCCATGTTCTCCCACAGAGGCAGAAAACACTCTTCTACTTGTATTACTGTACTGCATCCATCATTGCACACCTGGTTCTCCTTACATGCAAAATATTACTGGCACTAACAGAACTTGACATGTAGAAAGTATTTCCACATGAAGCACTGTGTGGAAATTCGTTTTTACTGTTAAGAAAAAAGCGCATGTAGGCACTTACCAAGAAATTGTTAGTACATTGGCAGTCATGACAAAGAAGAACGGTGATAAGCTAGCAGTGATAACCTGTTAAATTGAAAGGAAAAAAAAAACCACTTTGTGAACTTGCGATATAACAAATGAAAACTGAAATACTTTTCCTGAAATTCAATTTCTGCATGTGCAGTCACATTTTTTTTTCTTTTTCTTTGTTTTGTTAACCATTAGATGCACTACCTAAATTAGGTAGTCAATGGACAGGAGAAACCCAATGAGTCTATGCTACACAGTGAGACATTGCTAAATGTGGATCTTCCACTCCAGCCCAACCTCCCTCCCCTGTGCAAGTACAGAGACTAAATACAGACACCTTTTTCCCTCTCTGGACAGTGGAAGGCAGGCCAGAAACAGCAGAAAAAGACCCAACAGACCGGGACACAAGACCTGTGCAGGCAGCTTGGAGCAAGAACCTGATTGTGGGGTATTCCTGGGAAAGCACATGCAAAATACACTGCTCATTAGGCTGGGAAACCAATGGAGAAAATAGTACAATGGTCATGCATCGCAGTTGAATTTTAACTCTTACAGAAGCTGGAACACAGCAGAGGCAGGGCAGGGAACCAGAGCAGAGGGTCCCTTATCACACATCCCAGCTGGCCTGGCCTGGAAACCTGCTAGCTTTTATTTGCCGACAGCAGACTGGGGAGACCAGTCGGGTCCCAGGCTTGAAAAGCCTTATATTTCTGAGGAGAATGAGAGCTTGAAATGTGTTTGTGGGTGTAGAAAAGCCAAAAAAAAAAAAGAAGGATTAATGTGTGGTGTAAACAAAAACAATACAACTTCAGTAGGTTAATATTACAAATCTCTCATTACACCAAGGTGTCCTGGGCAGAGAAGCTGGGGGCAAATGGCTTTATATTTTCACGGTACTGATCCCAGAAACAGCTAGATCCCGACATACAATGGTTTGTAACGGATCCCTGCCCCAACAGCTACGGAGCTACCACATCTGCAGCCTGCGCGCAGTTTTTGTCATTTTGTTGCCAGATGGATAATGTAAAATGGAAAGAGTTCAGAGAACAGTGACAGAGTCATTAGATGGAGGGATTGATTTTCAGTCAACAGTTAGGATAAGCAATGCCTGTGGGAAAGGAAGACTTGGTAGTGATTTACAAATACTTGGGAAACACAAGCACTGAGGAATGAAAGCACAAAATTGCCCAAGGAAAAAGATGAAATTAAGAAACAAAACATTTAAACAATTATCAGCTAAGATTTCCTAATAGTTGTTTGTCTGGTTGACTCCCAGGGGAGACAGCAGAAACTTCATTCCATGATCTATTACGTGTTAAAACACTACTACACGTGCGGTAGGGAAGCAAATGCCGTTTTAGAGTAGACTCTGTGCACCAGACCTTGTGCTAAGTCTGTTAATCAATACCCACTACATTTGTTACGGCTGCATGGTAAAAGGCAGGGTTCTGAATCTGCCTGGAGCGTAATCGGTGCAGGATCACAAGCAGCAGAGATGAGATGGTTGTACATCACTTCTCCAGCTCCACTCCAAGAGGTAGCCGGAGAGGGGATGATAGATGATCTCTAGAGGTCCCTTCCATTCTGTATCCCTAATCTAAAGCTGGCAGTGAGACCACACAATGGCAGTGAGCACCACAGCAGTGATGCTCGACAGGGACTGTATAGTGAGTGCCTCCTCTGGACTATTTGGGGATGTTCTCTACTTCAGGGAGATACAGGCATGCAGAAGATGTCTTTTTTTTTCCCTAGACATTACCATAAATCACACCCTGACTGTTCTCTATTTGCCTATAGCATAGGCACCTTGCAGCAGGAATGAGGCAGGAGAATGGACTTGATCCATGAAGGATACCATGAGACTGCAGATCCACTCCATTCCTGCACAGTAATCAAATCACTGGTATCCATACAACCACAGACATACAGAACCACAGAATCACAGAAAGACAGGGGTTGGAAGGGACCTCTGGAGATCATCTAGTCCAACCCCCCTGCCAGAGCAGGGTCACCCAGAGCAGGCGGCACAGGAACGCATCCAGGCAGGTTTTGAACGTCTCCAGAGTTGGAGACTCCACCACCTCTCTGGGCAGCCTGTTCCAGTGCTCTGCCACCCTCAAAGTAAAGAAGTTCCTCCTCATGTTGAGATGGAACTTCCTATGCTCAAGTTTGTGCCCACTACCTCTTGTCCTGTCACTGGGCACCACTGAAAAGAGCCTGGCCCCATCCTCCTGACACCCACCCTTTAAGTATTTATAAGCATATACCTCTTGACACGAACTATTCATTCGACTTAAGTTATTTGCACACTGCCTACAACAGTGGCGTATAACATGGGCAATACTCTAAAGCCCAAAGCTAACATAAAAAATGAGCTCCCAGCCCAGGGGAAAATCAAAGATACATAATAGCTCTGCCCCTAGAGCCTTGTCTGTATACATACAAGCAAACATATGACTAAACAGATGCACCCAAAAGAGACTGACAGAGGAGAAGGACAAGTCACAAACTGAGAGTTATTCTTCAAAACTGAAGAAGATGATATTGCAACTGTCTACATTCAGGTCACACGTTCAGGTCTCATAGTCATTTGCTGCCAGAGGGAGCTGACACCTACTCCAAGCAGCGGAAGTTAATCATTCAGCAGCTGAATCTTTCATGCACTTTACCTAAATGCAGCTCCTGGGCTGGATATCCGTCAGTTCAAATGCAGCTCTCTGAAATACATCCATATCTTGTTCTAGCAGACTGGATTCTCCCCTTACACACCTTGCAGCAGCTGCACTGACCTACAAGGAACTATTTCTGATTCACATCAGCATGAATGATTGCAGAATTAACTGCACTGAGCTTATTTTAGGCTAATACTAGTTTTACATAAAAATATACTATATTCATTACCAAGCATGTTAAACAGGAACTACTGAAGGATGGTAGCTGTGGTATCTACAGACCATTCTTTTCTTTAAGCTGTTCTCCTGAAAGAAACTGAAGTGCTGTATTTGAGAAGTGACACAAGTTAAAGTTGTGTCACCCAGTCCCTTGTACAGTCCTGTTTATTAGAAACTTGAGAAGAGGCCAACAGCAGAGAAAAAGGCATTTAAGAACCCTCCAAAAACAAGCCTTATCAAAAACAATACACCATTCTACTGCCATCATCCCAAACCTCTGCAAAAATGCAGGCCGTAGCCTTTTGGACTATTACAGCGGAACACTGCTGTATTTTTGAAAAAATTATGTAAGAGTCTGTCAGTGCCAAACAGAAACAAAATGTGGGTTGGAAGAGCACATGAAGTAAGCGTGTGTAAGGAAAAAAAACGCAAAACAAAACAAAAGGAAAACACATTGCTAAAATGTCCACCTTTGATTGTTTATCTAAAAGAGGAACACATTCAAAAATGAAAAAAACAAGTTTTCAGCGAAGCTAACCATATAATTTGTTCCAAGGGAAGAATCTAAAGTCTAGGGACATAGTTCAGAAGGTAATTTTCCTTCAAGTATATTTCAGCATTTAAAAACCCACCTACACTGATGTTCTGAATGTCCTTTAAAAAAACAAAACCACAATGCACTAAATGCAGTAATCTCTCTTTCTTCTCTTTAAAGGTCACAGTTGTCCTCCTAGGCATTCAGATGCCTTACGAAAAAGAATGAGCTTGCAAGACAAAATAAAGCAATTAAAAGGGCAATCTAAAGTAAATTATTTCCAAATACATTTCGGTGCTGAATCTTTAAAACTAGGAGGTGGAAAAGAAAGTTTTAATTAGCTATAACTAGTGTATTTTGAACAAAGGTCCCCAAGATTCTGACACATGATCACTAATTCCACCGAAAGATGGAGACTGGATGGTTGAACCCCAACAATTTTAGAAACGGGAATAGCTCCATGGACTCTGCCTACTTACTTGCTTAAAGGAACCGTGACTAGGCAGTACTGCAAAAGCTATTTTAAAAAACATTCATACCGTGAACATTTCTACAGAATTCTGACACAGCTTTCAGTGATTAGGAAAAAAATCCAAGTGTAGCATCGTTTAACAAAACATTTCCATGTGAGCTGAAATCATTCCTGAGAAATTATTTCAAATGCTTCCATGCACACACAAAAAAAAATGGGGGGGAAAAAAGATTGTTTCTTAAAATAATCACTCTAAATTTAATGTGTCACTCCATTTTACTGTGGAAACAAGACCCATTTAAAGGAATACTTTATTAACACCTATTTGCCTTGATGTCAACTATTTCTATAGTTCCAGTCACTGAGTTATTTACAAGTACTTTTATAAATAAACAAAAATCTTGGCATTTCAGACTGTGTTTGTTATCTCAATCAAAAACAGTGCTAGCTCTTCACAATATGTATCAGCATTCAAGGAAATAAGTGTATCCTTGAGATGGATACTTACCTGGGATGAGGTCTGTGCATAAGAGGAGAGACAGCTGACCTCCTCCACTTATGCCCACAAGGACACAACTTGCAGAAATTCATCAGCCTGGCCCAACTTGCCCTCGATGAAATGGCTTGTGTGGTATTGCAGATGATAGCCTGTGAGAGCTAGGACTGCAGATCCCATCGGGAAGGAGAAGAAAGAAGATTAAAGCAGCATCACCTCAAGCACAGGGAGAATGCTGCAGGATTGCTGGAACAAAGATTGGGCCTGAATAGTCAGACAATGAAACAGAACAAATGGGACTTCTTTACACAGCTACTCTAGTAGAGGGAATGAACGAGAACCAGGAAAGAAAACAGAGGACAACCCAGCCCCAGTGCCTGGATTGTGCCACAGAGAAGGGTCTTAAAACAGCAGCCCTTTTACAAGTTTGTACCAGAAGTGGGGTTGGACCCACCTAGAAAGCGTGGGACAGCAGAGAAATACAGACTCATTCGTCAGCTTACAACCTGGTCCCTAAAGAGGGAAACAGAGCTTGTGAGATCCCTGTTCCAGTTTCTAAATAGGAGTAACGTATTTCAAGAAGATTTAGTGATAGGAAAGACTTGCTCTTTGTAAACACTGCAAGACAAAGAGCTGAGGCTGAACTCATTGTACCTAATGACCACGGACATGTGAAAGCTCCAGGGTTTGTGCATCAGAGAAAACATGGCCATCAAAGATAACTCATCAGAAGTTGGTAAATCATCAACTATGGTGAAGTTTTAAGGAAGGATCATGAGGAATCACTTAGGAGGAAAAAGGTCTGTGTCTCTTTAGTGGTGAAATACCTGTCTGAAAGGCTGAGCTTGGGGTAGGGCTCCAGAGTATTAATCCACAAGAAGTGGGACAGTCAGAGGCTTCCCAGATTCGGTTCGCCACAAAAAAAAAGGGTGAAAATCTCAGGCATTTCCATTATTCTGGGAACCAAAGACAGGCCCGGATGCCATGCAGCATCCTGCACACTGCTTACATCGTCATTTACATTTAACAAGCTGCTCTGAAGGACAACACAGTGTCCAACTTCAGGATCCAAAGAGAAGAAGGGAGTCGATTCCACGGGTCCAGAGTTTGCTCATTATCAGGCTGAATTACCAGCAACAAGATCAACGATGACATCATTGAAATGCTTGGTAGCAGACTAAGATTCATAAAGCAGAAATATCCTAATGTGCGGAAGAACAAAACAGTAGGAACAAATCCAGCACGTAAAATCATCCTTGCACAGGCAAAAAGGAGGAATAGGAAAGAATGTGCTCTCATGCATCTGCATTTGTAAATCTGCTTTAGTGATTCACAAGTGGAGGGAGGCACCATTACCACTAGTTTTAAAGAGTTCCCAAGGACCTTAGGTAGACAGACTGTTACACAACTCATGACATGAATGATCCCCTCCTTTCTCCTAATCACATTATGGTCAGACAAGAAAAAATGCTCAGAAGAGAAGGCAAAATTTGTTTCATAAAAGTTGTTTTTAAAAAATCAGACAAAAAATAGAAATTAATTTAGAATTAGAAATTAGTTTTATAGATAATGAAGTAAAAAATAAAGACTGGAGAATTCTTTGCTGGAGGACCTTAAGAACAGGCAAGATCACTGCTGAGCCTGCTTCCCTATTAGATCTATTTCTTGACCACATAACATCAGAAAATTCTAGTAAGTCTGACATGTGGCGTGAAGACGGGAGATGGCAGTAGCATTCCTAAGGGTTCCCGGTCCTTGACAAAGCAGAAACTTGGATCCTGGGAGATACAGAAATGTGGGACTCTGCATTCTTTGCAGCCTTGCCTTCTCCCCTGACCAGCTGTGGTTTTGCCGTAGCCTCTGCTGTGCCAGTTCTCGATCACTTCAAACCAGCCAGCACTGGCTGGATAAATGTGTCATTCTTGACCAAGCTATCACTGGTCCCTTCCACCTCTGACTTTGCAATTACTTTAGAGAAACATTTTCAAGCTGCAAGAGCCAGCTGTATATTTTAAGTATCAAGCATTTCTGAGGTGTTCAGGAACATGTTGTTTATACAGCCAAGAACAAGGATGAGGACATTTTCAAAATTTAGATTCCAGTTTAATCTTCCTATCTGGAATGGAAAGATATGGGGGATTTAGTCCAGACATGACCATGATTTGTTAATATTACAATTATACTTGTACATACCATATAAAAAGTATGTTTCCTCCGATTCACTGTTAAACTGCTAGAAAGTTAAATGTCATAGTTCTTGCTGTAAGTGAACACAGAATACTTTACAAAAGTTTTCCTTCGTTTGTGTACACAGAGCCAATCCTTGTAAACTCACTTCCCCAAACTGCCGAAACCTCTGTCCTTACAAAAACGCGTATTTTTTCCAAAGACAGTGTTTTGAAATGGCTCATCAAGTTCACTCACTGTGCAAAATAAATCATTCTATTTATCATCAGGTCATCTTCTCAAAACATCAGGAAAAAGCTTCTGATATACATAACCTTTGTTTTCATTCTGCTGGTGGAATTAAAGCAATGTCAAGCTTTTTATAGACATAATATTTGTTTTGTCCCTCTTCTGCATGTTTTAACCAGCTGCTAAGATAATAATCAAAAATCGTCAGGGAAATGGATCACTGTTGGTGCCACCAAAAGCTGAAATCCAGTACTACCAAAAAGGCAAAAATTACATCAGGCAAACATCAGCAACAACATACACTCTTCTGTTTCTTGAGGGAGAGCCACTGAAATACCTTCCCAAATTTCAGAGTTACATCTCGTTTGTATGTACATCTATTTGACAGTAAGTGTATGTACATGCGTGCACACAAATATAAAATGCTATGTCAGGTATAGAGATCTAGCAAAAATGAAACAAAAAAGCTTAAGAACAGGTTAAAAGGAACAGTTAATATTTTAATGCCATCTTCTGTGTTCATTAATTCACATGAATTTGCTGAGCTGTTAACACTCTCCCTCCTTGTTTACATACGCTTTTCATCTCAGTTGGACTACAAGCCATTTCCATCTAGCTTTCCTCTGCTTTGCTGCATCCAAAGTTAAGGCAACCAAACACTGCCAGATGGGCAACTTCTCTGCACCTTCGCAAGAATACTTTGATTCAGAGAGATCCAGCAGCTACTGAAACAGATGAACAAGGCATTGACTGGGACAGCCAAATACACAGAAGAACACCGAGGGATCTGGATCGCCCCTGTCTAAACCTTGACTGAAGTGGTGCAGCGTGTACTGACAAGCCTTTTTGAAATAACCCAGACTTGAGATCTTCCTACAGCAGGTGCTGACTGTGAAGTTTCACAAAGTCAGCAATGAGCAAGGAGAAGCACCAATGACCACCAGTACGCACACCAATTGTGGAAGGCTGGTACAGGCACTGGAAACCTGCCACAAGTGGGCAGCAAAAATCCCAGCTGAAGATGGCAAACATGGTACACCATCCTTCCTCGCAAGAAAGAGGACTTCGAACTAAAGTCAAGTACAACCGGACTGCTTGTGAATAGGGCAGGAGAAAATGCCCTACTCGAGAAAACATGGAAAAAAATGAATATACTGCTTTCTTTCCACGGTCATCAGTCAAAATAAAGCACCATTAACAGCTGCAGACACTGTGTACAGAAGATATTCCCAGTCCTGCACAGTACCTGAATTAATAGTGCATGCAGAACCAGACCAAAATCAAACAAGCATTAACTGTTTAATTTCAGGTCAGCTTTGGGGATGATCTATCACAGAAATAAAAACTTCCCTGGAAGCTTACAAACATATTGCCTATTGCAATGAAAAGGCTTTCCATGCAATCTGGATCATTTCTAGAAGTTTGAAGGCTCATTTAAACCAACTTTAAAGCGTCAAAGCCAATCTCTGGTTAAAAGAGGTAGAGCAAATGGGGGCAAAAATCCTCCAACTAACCCTCCTGTAGAGCCTCCTTCCCCTAGATATTGATTCAGACGTATTAATCAATACATTAAAAGGACCTGTGAGAGTTTTCAACTTTGTTCTGAGGGTCTGTTGTTACCAATTAAAAGGAAATGCAAAACATACTGCTTAACCTAACAGCTCCAGGTGATAACACAGGCCCCTGAAGGAGCAGACAGAGAAGGATTTTAAGCAGAGACACAGCTTTTTCCGAAGAAAAATAATGAAGCTTTAGGCTTAAACCAACAAAATAATGGCTACTCCCAATGGAAACAGCAATGCTGTGATCCTGCCTGAAAAGCTGAGCAGCCCAAACAAGGGAAAGAAACAATCCAAAGTGAAATACATTGGAGAAAGGGGTAAAGCAAAACAGGGTTTGCTCTCAATTCCGCTCATCAGTTTAAAGCTAACTTGAGCATGTCCACTGCCATCACCCTCACAGCCTGACCAAAGTGCAGACGTGCCCTAAGGGTTTTTGTTTCCTGACAGACTTAACTGGAGACTGTCAGGCTATGAATTCAGTAGACAGCGCAATGAGTTTGTGCTTTACAGCATACTTAGGTGCGCACTGCTCTCAGGTGGACTCTGCTCAGCTCTCCTGAAGGAAGAAAACCCTTTAATCCTCCCCGACACACACCCTTGATCAAGAGGTGCATGGGCCTGGGCAGCGTTGATGCTTAAACAGTAAGTGATGCTGGCACCATGGCAACAGTGGCACCATGGCAACGGTGACAGTCAGTAACTTCATGACCCACACAGCTTTGATCCAGCCACACAGAAGTTTTTACCAGCTGTTGTAAAATTCTTTGAGATCCTTTATTTCTATTTGCCTAAATGCCTGCACAGATCTCCAGCTTCGCTAAAGCACATTTTTCTTGAAGGAGGTTTGGGTCACTTTCTTCTGCCCTTCCCTTATGTTTTATTTCTCTTTACTTTTTTGACGATTATTAAAACAATAATGGTAAATTCCAGGGGGTTCTTTAAGAACACATTTAGTTCTGTGTATTGTGACTCAATAGCAGCCAGTGCTTAAACTTGCCCTGACAGTCAAATGGCTAATGATAACGGTAAAACTTAGTTCTAGTTCAAATGAATCTATCTGGTTTTCATAGCAATTAACTTCTGAGCCAGCTTAAAATCAGCTACTCGCTGGATTTAAAACATAAAACATACTTAAAAAGAGGGGGAGGGTAGACCAAATGACACACACAGTCAACAATCTGCCCTCTAAAATGTTTTCAGAACAGAAGCAGTATAAATGTTTACCTCTAGCAAAATCATCAGGTTTTTTAAATTTTTTGGTTTTGTTTTTGTTTTTTTACCTTAACAATAACCCAAACTATAATCTCTGCATCACAGAGGAGTATTTCTATGTATCAGCTTTTCAGTTGCTATAAGAAAGCAGACTTCTTAATTATCCCTAGTATGCTTTTAAAGGGCAGACAATCCTCTGCATTTCTATGCCTGGATAGTAATATACAGTTCCAGTATTTAGAGAGTTAGGTATCCATCCTCTACTTTCTATTGCATTTAGGAAGATTCTTCTCAGTGCTGTTGTTTGTACATTCTTTTTGTTTCCAGGATGTGATGACCAATGCAACCAAGACACTGATCCTGCAAGTGCAAGATTGAAGCAATAGGTGGTTGTATCAGCTTCCTTGAAGTCATTCAGCACCCTGTTTTATCAGATTAATACATTGTCAAGGACTGATGTATAATCCTTTCAGATTAATGTGCTACAGTAACTATCTTTTAATACTGAGCATCATGTGAATGCCAAAAAGAACTGCTGAATTGTTGTCTAACTTCATTATTCTCTTATTCCTCATAAGACAAAGGGGTGACCAAACTATTGTTCTTGCACCGTATGCGTCTCATTAGCAGTTTGGCTGCAGGAGAAAACGAGCCATTAGGGGATACTGAAGCTGCGGTTACTAGGTCATTCTGGAACCAGCTGTATGCCCAGCCCTGTCCTACAATGCAGAAAGGGTTCAAAAAAGCCCTTCTGGCTCCTGCCTCTGAAACACTTCTAGAGAACCGTCTGCCTTCACCTCTTTAGGGTACACGGTACCTGTCTCACGGCTCTCAGCCATACAAAGATTTAATGTATAGCTACTGGGTAGTCTTTCTGATTCTTGGCAATACCTTAATTTCCTTGGTTCTGCACTGTCTGTTTCTTTCTTTTAAGCCTTACAAGAACCACCTCAGAGAAAGACACAGCAATTCTTCTATGTTGCAGAGACACCTTACAATAGTTAAGTACAGAAAGTAAAGAAGGATATGTGGGTTACTGAGCGTAATTAATAGAATTCATGTAAGAAAATCATGGTCATATTTACAACGATCAGACATGAACAAGACAAGATCTTTCCTTTCAGAAAGGTCTACATCTATCAATGTAAACACATATATCTACATATGCATTCATATATATAAACACATACTGTATATAGCATAGAAATATATAAACATACATCATTGATGAGATAGGACTGACCTATTACAAGCACATCATAACTCATTTTGCTTTCCTACAAAAAGTGAAAGATATTCTGAGACTTTTAAAGAAAATCACAACTCTTTGCCCCTTGTAAAATACTAGGTTGGCTTGAAAATTACACTAGCTATTTCTTTTTGAACATCAGGTAGCCACTCCACCCTGCCTTCACTCAAACACAAACATCAGATTTTCTGTCGTAATAAAGAGAAAGCAAAAACATGAAGCATTTGCCCTCCACTACTGGAGATAACGGACAAAACATACGTTTCCCCTTCTTATGACGAATGAGAGGTAAAGTGCTACCAATCTTCAGCCTATAAAGTGTAGAGTGGTTACAGTACAGAGCTCAATTTTAACAGTGCCTCTGTTCATATTTAAATATTTCTCTTAAACGTGGCCACTGAAAATGTAATCCAGATACCGTAATTACTCTCAGTGTTCCAGTTCCGTTTTAAGGACGCAAAGGGAAAACCCTGCACAATTCATGTACATTCTCCCTGAAGCATGCTTTGCTGATATGGAAACACTATCAATCATGATTCAAACAGGTGTGCATACATGCACCACACTCATAGCATCTGTTCAGGTCAGTTCTGCAAATGAGAGGCACAATCCAGGCAGCTAAAGCTTTGTCAAGCAAGAACAGCAAAAGTCATTTAATGAGGGATACGAGAAGGCTTCTTTAGGCCAAATAACTTTGACTTTATTTGACTCTGGCAAAAAGTGCGTTGTCCATTCTTGCTGTTACAAGATTGACTGTTGATGCACATATAACTGAACAAAAGCTGAATTATATTTGTATTTCCAGGTTATACCAAATGCCCCCTGTTCCCTGTAAATGCTTCATGCATTATAATGCTTAATTGTACTTTTCCTCTGTCATTTCAGCCTGTTGAGGAGTCTCTTTTCCTGATGTGCTGCCCCAATACTGCAAAGGCCTTAAGCTGCTCCTGCCATTTAGTCTCTCCCCTGGAACCTCTGAGCTCAGAAGCTGACAGGGCAATGTGAGTCATCATCTTGTTCTTATTTTATGAATTGTTAAATATTCGTGTAATGGAGTTAAGTATTGGAACAGCAACAACAGCAGTGTTCAACCTATTATGATCATGGGCACCAGTCACTGAAACCTTTTGAGCAGATGTGAACCTGTAAAAAATCTACACCTCTCTATGCTTTTACTCAGTCAGTTCTCTCAGTATTATCTTCTGTTTGATGCCCTGAATTTTACTGGTCAGTAATATGGTATACTGTGTTAAAGAATTATTTTTTCTATTTGATTTGAAAAGCATTGCTTTTCAATTTGGGGAGCAGCCAGCTGTTTTAACACTCTGCTGCTGTAAAATACCACAATAAAATGCACTTCGTCTTATGTTACGTTCAGCAAGAGCTAGCCTTTTGGCATTCCAAGTTATTCTTCACCTCATCTAGCCCTTGTGAGATCATGAAATAGAGATTACCATAAAGAGACACAGAAGGCTGATAACCCGGACAGGATGATGATGCTTTTCATTGTCACACTTAAGCGGTGAATTTAACAGGCAAACTGACAGTTTGCTACATATATCTGGCACAAAAGGAGCTGGCTCCTTGGGAAGGACTGAGCTCAGCATCTGCCTATGTCTATCTTCCTCCAGAGGGCTAGATGCCAGTGGGTGGGCCAGCAGCCAGGTCAGGCAGGGACCGATACTATAACTGCCTTGCAGTATCAGGACCTCTGACGAAAGGTGGGAGAGGAGGCAATTCCAAACTCCACACGGTGGACCATGACCTCCCACAGCAGTGGCTCCGTGCTGGCTCAGCTGGCATCAAGGAGGAAAAAAAAGCTGGTTCCAGCAGGCAGAGTGTAAAGTTCCTGGCAGTTGGGGTCCATGAAGAAAAGGAAAATTGACTTGAGTTTCCTGGAGGCAGAATACACTGGCACTGTGGTGGAAGACAATATTTTTAAGCATAGACCGCTTAGTGGCTGTGATAATTCTGGAGCATTTAGCTACTTTATGTGCACCATTTCATAATTCTCAAAGTCCAAATTAACCAGGCTGATATTTTTAGCCCCTGTCAGTTTTTTCTCTCTCAAAGTGCAAGAGAATATGGTTCAAGGGACCATGACTTCTGGAAGAGAACTTCAACAGTGAGGAGAGTAAGGCAAAAAAAATGGGGCCAAAGGCAGATATGTTATGGGCTACATCAATGTGTTTCCATGCAACACAAGAACTGAATGTCTTTTCCAAAGTCAGCTGGACACTCAGTCCAAAGCCATGTGCTTGGCTGTTGCCCTATACCAGATAATACCTTCACAAAGCAGACCAGAAGACTGACAGAAGAAAATATCCCTTGAGCAACCTGGGAAGCCAACAGCGAACTTTTCCACATAGACATCAGTTAGGCGAACACCTACCCAGCTGTGCATTCCGACGCCACTTCCACAACTGGCTCAAATGACCCAGATGGGGACTGGCCCATTGTGCCAAGACTGATCATATCTGAAGTACCTTACTGTAGAGGGGGGTGCTGGGTAGGGTGCTTCACGCATTCTCAGCGACTGCTCTTTCCATGCTAGATTGCCCGAAGGTCTCAGGCTGAACGCTGCAGGCTGAGGCCATTGTCAGTTCAAGACCTGTGTGGTTTTGTGCTTCTTCAAACCTCTTCTTGCCCACAGTATATCTGCTACAAAAGAACAGATCCTATGCATGCTGCTTTACTTATACATTGAAAGCACAAATGCTGCTGAAAGCATTCAAGGATATTGTCAGAACCAATGAGGACAACTAGCTTAAGGGCAATATTTTAGTGAAAAGTAACATAATGTATTTTTCAACTGTTAAAATCTATAGAAACACCGGAAGTGCTTATATTCCTTGTCAACATTATCAGATGTAAAACATTTTTCTGTCATGACTAACTCAGAACTCAGATATCACTAGTATCAAAAATAGCATAGGAAACTTCGGGATGCGTAATTGAGTATTTTTTAAAAATCCATTAGCAGAAATAGCAAGTTTCCATCGATCTCTCTCCCGCATGACACTTACAGTTTTGGTATTTCTGTGCATGTATAAAGTCCATTTCCTATTGTATTTCCCATCTCACAACTCCTTTGGGAAAACCTAATTCATAAACAAATAATTCCCAGACCAGATAGCTAAATCTCCCTGCTGACCCCTTTCTGTACAACCCAACAATAACAACAGAGACACAGTCTCTGCATTGCCATTCTCTGGTGTGTTTATGCTGTTTTAGTAATGATGTAATGGAAAGAAATCAACATGCTATTATTATTATTATGCTAAGGACTGCAAGGAAGAATTGGTATTCTTTAAGGTTTTATTTTTCCATTCAAAAACAAAAGCCTTTCCAGGGCTTTCTAACCATTCACTGTCACAAAAGGTCAAAATATTCCATCAGAAACCTTAAGAAACGTGATACATGAAAAAATGTTTTTTAAAACATCAACACAGCTAATCCACTTTGAGCAACGCCTTTTATGAGCAATGTCACAAAGTTACACGCTTAGCCCTGTGGGCTCCAGCGGTCCATGTGTGTCCCATGCATGGGAAGACAGTGACAGAAGTGACTATAGCCTTTGGCCTCCCATTCCGTCAGAAAGGGTGGGGAAGACTCTGCAAGAAGACCCATTCCCCTCTGCCCCCTTAGGACAACCATCCATAACAACATGCATGGAGAGAGCTGGACTCTTCCTCTCCATGCTAGCCGTGGATATGATGAGAACAGCTCACTGTCATCTCCCAAAATTGTTTGAAGGCTATGCGATTTCCCTGAGCACCACACACTTCAGGGACGGGACATAAGCCATTCAGTCTGCCTCCCCCAGAGCCCTATGGTTGTTTGCTGACTTTTATCGAAAGTCAAAATCTAATCCTTAAACAGGTGTACAGATGGGATTGAGAAATAAATGCACTTAAGACTTTGCAAAGATTGGTTCTAAGTTGGGAAGGGAGAGGAAGAGAAAGACAGGGAGCCCCATTTCAGACAGCAGCAGCTCACTAACATGGGCAGTTTCTGAAGAAAGCAACCTGGAGTGCGACACCAAGTGCCTATCAGAGAGGTCAATGATCAGGCTCAAGATTTGTGAGGCAGTCATGGGTGACGTGGAAGTTTTTAAGAATCAAAAAAGCAGATAACAATCCTCAAAAGAACAGGGAAGCAGCAAGGGAGGAGAATGTGGCTACATTTGCTCATTTTTGGAAGCCTAGCATTAGCTAACTTTGAAACCTTCCATGTTCGTATGTTATATAGCGCATGGTTCTCCCATATAATTTTGGCATTTACATCAGCACATTAGCAACGGAAACGATTTCCAGAACAGTCCTCATTCTTTTGTTTTCTCTCTGTCACACTTATGATTCATCTCCCAGCCTGAGCTCTACAAATGTAAGTAACTCTGGGAGACCAAATAAAAACATGGAAGACTGCATATCTGTTATGCAGAGGAACCAATGAAGCTGCATCCTCTGCAATTCAACATTCTGTTAGATTTGACACAATCTACTTTTAAATTGTCATTTTCTACTGTCAAGTATATAGAGACGGTTTGTCAAAGTACCTTCCAAAGACACAATCCAAGCCAGCAGTTCTGCAGTTAGCTTTACGTTCAAGAGAATGACAATATCAAATGTAAGTGATGCGCATCATGATGGATAAAAAGAAACAAACTGATTCAGAGCATCTCTTAGGGTTCAATCTATCAATTAATGTCTGCTGAGACTGGATTTATTATATCGAGCACAGATGAAAATTGCGCTGCGATACTACCCCCAAGTTGCAACACAACTTTATGTACTTATTTGTTTGACCATGTTCTGCCCAAACGCTGTGTAGCTGCCATTTTCAGTGGATACAACGCCTCTTAATGTACATATGAAAATTTTCCATTACCTGGAGATTCAAAACCTCCAACAAGTCTCAGCTATTCTTACGAGACAGCTTCCTTAAATTGCATTAGTGCTCCTGGGAGCCTGTGACACTTTGCTTAGTGGTCATGTAGCACACAAAGGAGCTGTTATGGAGACTGATGTCTTCCCAACAATTATATGGTGTAATTAGTGTTGGACGCTACAACGTAACTATCAAGCTGTCGCCATGGAAACTACCCGAAAACCTATACTTTTAAGGTTTCAGCAACTGGACTTTTTTATAGACCCTTAAAATGCAGTTAAGAGCACACTGATTGCCTTATCTGCTTGTTAAGCTCAACAAAGAAACACATTTTCTTTTCCAAGGTATTTGCTTGGTCCCCGTAGTGACTCACAGGAATCAAATAGATGTGTCAAGAATAAATATACATATTTCATACAGTGAGGACCAACCACAAATCAATAAGGATTTTCACCATTTTTAATTATTTTTATGCATATGTGCATGCGAATCCACGTGCATAAGAGTACACAAGGTGCATAGATGGAAGAAGCTGACTTCTACTTTTATGAACTCCTTCTTGGCATACTTGAAAGCTTCAGGATCATGGAATCTCCCTCTCTTAGAGATGCACTTCAAACCACACTGGTGCCATGGAGAGAACATACCAGCAGAGTCTGGCCCGGTCCAGCACACAATTCTCCCTCTCTCCCAGGGCTTTGGCTTGCAGCTGCACAGTTTTTCCAGGTTGGGCAGATCTTGAGACAGCCTTGCAAGCAGTGCAGGATCTTTGCCGAATGAAAATGCACCGCGTTTATGGAACTCTAGTGGGAGTTTATGACATTTTTGCATAAAGCTTTATGAAGTCCAAGCCAAGAAAGCAATGTGATTTTCAGCCAAGAATCTCACTGTCGCTTTTGCCTGAGCACTGCAGCATGCAAAGAAGAGACTAGTTCAGTCTACAATATAACCAAGTGGGCAAGTGCCGGAAAACCAGAAACATTCTTGTTCTAGTTATGATATACATACAAATTTTTTAAACAGATTTTTTAATCCAGAACTCTCTCCCATTAGGGCAGAGATGAACAAGGAGAGCTATTTGCTTCAGAAGGTGCCAGTGGCAGGACTCTCTTTAAGTGGCACCTATTTCTGCCAGTAAACAGCCCTCAGCAGAAGCAAGGAACTGACATTCTGGACCAGAATATTTTATAGCACTTGCATGCTAAGCAGCAGTGAGAGAGGAATTAAGAGTTATACAAATAGAAGCACATGCTTTAGCAAAGGCTTTAAGACTGCAAAAATGTGGAAAAAACATGAATTTATTTTATTTCTCCTGGTTAGTTTGCCCCTGGAATTAAAGCAGATCAAATTCTCACGTGAAACACTATCTGTGAAGAGAGGTGCAGTGAGCATAACCAGGCTAGGAGCCCCAGAAGACTTGCAGTTGTGGCCTTTCCATTTTATGAGAAGGAGGAAAAAGAGAATTTCTGCTTTAATAAAAAACTTCAGTACTTTTCCAGTCTTTAAGAGGGATATCATCCATTTTGTCGCACTGACATGAAGATGGATCTAGTCTATCCATTCTCTTCACGACACCATGGGGACCAAAGCAGCAGATACACAGACACAAAATATAAAACCAAAGACTACAGGAGGCATTCTGAATAGTTGTTATATATTTTGGGTGAGGATTAAAACTGCTGGGGTATAAGTACAGTGGGCTACAGTTAGGTAAATAAGACCTACGGGTAAGATACTCTTTCAGACGTCCCTGCAAAAAGTACTTTCACAACGTCTGGCAGCCAGCATTAAACATAGGGTGACCTCGGGCAAACCCTTCTGAAGTTAACAAACAAGGAACCAAAGCAGCTGTCAGGTGATGCTTTTCTGTATCAGGGAGCCTTCAATGCTATTCAGATATCCTAGAGACTACATAATGGCGCATGGGATGGCCACATAGAAAAGAGCCGCATGCTCCTGACCAGATTAATCTAAATTTTCTTCGAATCAATAAATAAGAAAACCATCATAAAACTCAATGCAACTTGATTTCAGTTATCCAACTTCATTTCTTCAGAGGGGGGAGGAAGAAACAGAGAATCCCAAATCCACTTTCCACTGACCTTCCCATTTATTCTTCCTCTTTATTACAAGCTGCCTCAATAGGTTCCTGTCAGAAACAAGCTGAATTCCCTACTACAAGTTTATTGGGATAACACTAAACATGACACAGGAGTATGAATTCATGAGTAACCAGTATCTTGCTGAAGACATGTTCTGAAATACCATTTTCCCCTTCTATTCATGATTTGAATTATTTCTGCTGCTTAGCTTTTAGAGACAATACCAGGTTTCATCACCAGATATAGATTGGCAGCCTTAATCTAAACAAACTCACTGACAGCACTGTTAGAGTTCATTAGCGTTCTCACCAGATGCTTCTGTCTGTATATATGAGCATCTCCAGTTTTTCTTTCCAGTACATGACCCGTGATACTAGCACAGCTTTCAAATTAAAACAAGAAATCTCAGTATAGCTTCAAATCCTTGCTCTTCTGGGGATCAAATCTGTGCAAGGCTATGAAAAAGCATTGCATATTTCTTAGGCTTCTTAAAAGCATTTTTAGTTGTTTTACAGATCACTTTAGCAATTTTTTGGCATTTCTCACAAATCTACACAGATATGACTAACACACACACCATTTGTTTTCACAGCAAAAGTGCAGAGAGCATTTGTCACTATAAATATCACACAGGGCTATATATACAGATGAAACCTGTGCTTCGTCTGTCTCAGCACAAAGCGACGCTTTGACACGAAAGCTGTCAGAAATCATTACAGGGAAGAATTTAAAAACCTCATACAATGATTAAGTCGCCATAGCCAAAGTAAGTATCATAAAAACAAGTTATAACACAGCGCCAGTTTTTAAGTGAATGAAAAATTAGAGGCCAGGGAGGCCAAATATGTGGGCTTCACAAAGAATGTCTCTTTGAATCTGCAAAGCAGGCCCGATCAGATCTCACGGTTAGTTTATTGGTCTATCGGCACTTAACAAGAAATGAAGTGGTGGCAACAATCTCAGCCCCAGCTCATCAGTCACATAGGTACAAAGCATCCAAACGGAAAACAGATTTTCTGATTCTCTGCACCTCCCTAGAGGCCGGCGCTGCTGTCTGAGGACTACAGCATTCTCCTTTCTTGGCTCATTTGCAAGATAAACATACTCTGGCCTCAAATGCTGCTCCTTTCCAACTGCTGGTGAAAACTCCAGTCAGTCTGAGAGATTAAGAGGATGATCTAGGGCACTACTCCATCCAAGAAAAATGCTCATGTGGGAACGCAAAGCCGCTGTTGTTTTTTTTCCACTGTATCTCATTCTGCAAGTCCAGATTCAAACAGTTTCTATCTTTATTCTTTATCCACATTAACTTCCTTCCTTTTTTTTTTTTTTTTAAAGGGAGTCACACATTTGGATTTAAACAGATTTTTACAGTACTTAGTTAAATAGTGCTTTTCTGCATCTCTGATGACTTGAGATGCGATCGAGACAGTTCTCATACCAGGAAATATTGGGCTGGATCGGTAGGGATCAGTATGCAGCTTTAACGCTTCCAAACACCTGCAGGAAGCAGCATTAGTGATCAGATAGATAACACTCTTCTTAATTACCCCATATGTGAATTTATGGTTCCTAAATTTATAGCTACAAGATACCTTGTGAAATATTTGTAAGAGCTGGTAGATCAGCCCCTACCCTTGTAGGCAAGCTCCAGTTCACGTCCTTGCTTTCTTCCTATCCGTGTCTGTCTCTGCAGTCTCTTTTGATCCCTATTCTAAAACTGATGTATAATGTTTCCAAATTTTGCAAGCATTCACTGACTTTTAACCCCAAATCAGCTGCATTTTACCACTTGGAGCAGCAGTTCCTCCATGCTTCTCATGCTGCCTCAGATGGGTATTACAGAGCCCTAAAAGCATTCTTATATTAAAACACCAGTGAAAGAAATTAGGGAAGCTGCTAGTTTTGATAAAATTATTAGTGCTACAGACGGATCTCATGTCCTTATATACTTATTGCCCTCTTTGAACTCAAGAAAAGACATATAATTTGAGCACTGGATTAGAAGCTACAACAGGAAAAGGACTAATTTGCTCTGTTACAAAAACCTTCCTAAGCAAGTTAGTTAAAACATGCATATTAACAAACACAGACTTTTAAGGCTGAGGAATGGATTAAATTATCATAGTTACACAGGGACAAATCTTTAGTTGCTACAAAGGCACATAATTTCATTGACAACAGTGGCTAGAATAAACTTTGTCTAATTTATGTGTAGAGTTGGCCAAAACCCCACAAATCTAGAAATTCTTGAACTTCAGGAAAGCTTTGATCCGGTCCAGACTTTGTGGCTCTGATCCACTTCAGCTGGGAAGGACCCAAATCCGCTTAAAATATATTTCACAACACATCTTTGCCTGCATTTTTTTCAGATAGGTCATACATACCACATGTAGAACCATTTCTCCTTATTCGCAATACCTACTAGCAGAGCCAGCTATTCCCATCTCCAACCCAGAATGTTAAAAAAGAAGGAAAAAAAAGGGATGCAAGAGCAAGCTTTAGATCAGTTGACTTGCTACCAAGGAGCAGGAAGAAAGCTAAGGTACTGAAATCTGCACAGTCAGAATGTTTGGAAGAAATTCAAACTGGTGAGAAACTCTACGTGACTTGTACAGTGTGGAACAGCTTGCAAAGCACAAAACAAGCCATATCACTCTCTTCTTGTTATCCCCACAAAAACCAAAGACTCATTTGACTACAGTTTCTAAACAAGCATGTTATGCAAGTTTACCTTTTTTTTTTTTAAGGTAACAGCTTCATTCACTGTAGTAGGAAAGCTGTGATCACAAACCACATAGAAAGGTTGTGGTTTTCAGATGACCTAGTTGAGTGTGATGAAACAAAGTAAAATCTAACCAGGGTAAAAAAAGAGTCTGACACGCTCTTCTGACTGCATTTACCACTGATAATTTAACAAATGAGCTGTTAGTAATTTAAATCAAGTACAGCCAGATCCTAGATCTCCAGATTGTAGGATAATTCCATTAGAAATGGACCTCGGGAGGTCAGACTAGGTTGTTTAGCGCTTTGTCCAGTTGAGTCTTGAAAACCTTGGAAGACAGAGACTGCACAGCCCCCCTGGGCAACCTGTGCCCCTGCCTGACTTGCCCTCAGAGTGAAAAAGTTTTTCCTTATACCCAATCTGAACCTCTTATTTCATCTTACGCTTGTTATCTTTCACACACACACCCCATCCCTCCCCATGCACCAGTGTGAAGAGGCTGGATCTGTCTTGAGAATTTCTCCATAGCTACTGGGTGGCTGCTGTTTGTTAGGTGCTCCCAAAGCTGTCGCTCTTACAGGCTGAAGAAGCCTGGTCCAGCAGCCGTTCCTCACAAGGCAAGTGCTCCAGCCCCCCGACTTTCTTGGCAGCCCTCTGCTGAACTCACTCCATTTTATCCAATGTCTTCCTTGTATTGAGGTGCCTAAAACAAGGCTCCCTATTCCAGCTGAGGTCCACCAAGTGCTGAGTAGAGGGGCATGATCACTTCCACGAATTTACCGCCTGTGCTACTGTTAGTACAACCCAGGATACTTTTGGCCTTCCTACCTGCCAGGGCACACTGCTGGCTCATGTTCAGCTTGCCGTCTACCAATATCCTCAGATCCTTTTTATGCAGAGCTGCTTCTAAGCCATCCAGTCCCCCCTGTATTATTGTGAGGGGCTCTTCCTTCCCACCTGCAGGGCATCACATCTCTCCTTGCTGAATTTTCTAAGATTTCTATCAGCCCATTCCTGCAGCCTGTCCAGGTCCCTCTGGAAGGCAACCCTGTCCTTTAGCGTTATGTGAGTGCGCTCCATCACCTCTGATTCTTCAATAAGGATGTTAAACAGGGTGGGTCCCAGGACAGACCCCTGTGCTACTCCAGTTGCCCCAAGCCTCCAGTTAGAGTAGGAATCACTAACCTCTACCTTCTGAGCTTGATCATCCCACCATTTTTCTACCCATCTAATTGTCTGCCCATCTAGACTGTAATAGTCTAATTTGGGTTTAAGAACACTGTTGGAGATACTGTCAAAAGCCTTGTTAATGTCAAGGCAAATGACATCCACCACTCTCCCCTGCAGATAGCAGTGGGAGTTCTGGTACTGAACCTCAGGGAGCTAGTTTTAACTCTTGGCTCTGGGAAGACACACTGGAAACAATGTCTGGTGCACAGACTCTCAGAAGGAGTATTCTCCAAAACACCTTTGGAAAGTATAGATTTGTATTACTGGGATTTAGCAGGCCAAATTCTTAGCTGCAATAATCAGCCCAGCTCCAATAAACTCAGTCTATATACGGTAATTATTAATCTCTGCTAACAATCCTGGCATATTATACACCTGGTATTTGTTGCCTCAACTCTACATGCAGGTTGCACAGACAGGCCCTAGAAGCATCAGTTAGGGAAACCAGAGAGATGCAGAAATTCCTCAGTTCTCCTGGGACAGTCCTGTGTTCCTGTGACAGTATTTCTCTTACCTTTGCAAGGAAACTCCATGCTGCATATTGCCCTGAGGTTGTGCTGCTTTTTAGCTTCACTGTGTGCAACATCAGAAAGAACCCCAACAGTCCACTGCAAGGGATGGGGAAAGTTTGTTAATAAAGTCTCTTAATTTCAACTAAGCAATCTCTTACAGGCATCTTGGTTTTCCTAATGGCAGAACTGAACAGTCACCCTTCAAGCAGCGTTAATCCCATTTGGAGAAAGCAAGCTGTGGACAAAGAGCCTACATTATGTCCAGTACATCTTGGGTTTTGTTCAGTCAGTGACTAGAGTCTGAGTAAGACTTACTTACTCTTATGCCTGGTCTCTAATGCACTTGCATAATTGGAAAAGTAGAGATTATTGGAAACATGAGGTGAAATATTAACTTCAGGCATTGAAATGGCTCCAACTAAAGGCAATGCTAATTTCAACAGGAGCCACACATGTTTGGCAACTAACTCACTTCAACCTCCACAGAGCCTTGAACTGAAAAAATAACCACTGGAAAGTTTCTGCCTGAAGCTTTCAAGCTGTTTAAACTTCACGAAGCCTAAATTCCAATTAGGAAGTCAAATACATCTCTACTGTATAACAAATAGACAGATGACTCAGTAGTGCTGGGAACAGAATACTCCAAAGCTCTCCGCTGACAATTAAGTGAATTTTGATTCTCAAGTCATATAGGACAGTAGTCCCCAGTGCTCCTGTAGCCAAGACTACTCATAAGGAAACTCTGTTCCCCATCTCACTGGACCTCAAAGAGCTTATAAGATTTGGTTCTGGATTTTGTTGCACTTGTGACATAATTACAACCAACTGGTTGTGAACCAGTGAAATAGTGTAAACCAGCAACCAGGGAATAGAAAAGGACTTCAAAATATATAAGGCAAAAAATTACTGTGTGGATGGTTGAGAAGCATGAGAGATTACGAAGTATTGTGGGAAGCTGCGTGGGAAAGGAGACAGGACCAACACAGCACGCAGGCGGTGAGGCAAAAAGTGCCTCGGTGTTCAAAGAAGGTATGCTCTTCTGGATACTGATGCAACGCAGTTGGTGCCCTCTCTGCAATAGCAGGAAGCATGGAAGATTGTGGCTCCCCAGGTCAGGAGTTCCATGCTGGGCTCCAGCACCTCAGCTAAGTGCTGTTCCCTGCTCAGTACATGTGGCAAAGTTGCATCTCAGCCACATGTCAGTACAGGTTGTTTTGACACACCGAACAGTAGGGTAAGATAACTGCCCAGGAGGGTTTCTTACACCGAGCCATAACACGAGAGCCCCAAAGGACTATTTGCTGTGCCTGGAGCCAAGAAAGCAGATGCTGCTTTGATGATAAAAGATAGGCCCAAGCTCAGCTCCCCGTTGCAGAGGATGAAGCGCTGAACAGTAGAGCATTCCGCTCTCAGAAATCAGTGAGTTCATGAAGCAGCATTGCCCAAACTTTTGAAAGTCCAGCAGCTGGCTTAAGTTTGTTCCACATCTTCTGCCTTGCTGCGAAGGGCTTTTAATCAAAGTGATTTGAAGCTGTTTAGTATAATTCAGAGACAAAAACTGAAACAGCTAATTATAATACCTGAAATATCGATGTCACAACTAACACCGATTTATTTCACTAAATAAATGGAGCACTTTGCACCTTACTACCAATGCTTCAGACATTCTGCACAGGTGGTAGATTTAGCTGCATCAATTACCCTTACTTTACATTGTATAGGTTTTCCAAATCCTTCATGTCTACAAAGACACTAGATCACAAGATGTAGGAGAGCAACCGAGATGCTTGTTTCTCCATCTAAACTATTCCTTTCCACTTGCTGTAGTGTACAGTGCTATCTACTATACATGTACCGAAGCTGGGGCAATGGAAACAGAAGTGGGAGGCTACGACAGTGGTAAAATTCGAATGAAGTGAAAGAGAAGAATATCTGGGCTACACAGATATCCACTAGTGCCTGCAGATAGACCTCACCTTCAAGAAGAAATAGATTGCACCTACCTACCGTGAAACAACTTATTCATTAATACCTAATTGCAAGTTACTTGTAGTGTGGATAGTCTACCCTTGAAAAAAGCCACTTTTGTACCAAAAAGCTATATACATAGGGAAATAATTTAACAATCATTTTTAATATCCCCTTTTAATGGAAATTATGGATACAATTAAGAAAATCCATAACAATCAGGAAATATTTTTGCCATCAGTTAGCATGAAAACATTTTTTACCCTCTAAAATGAAAATACTTCCATTTGGCAAAAGACTGGAGGAGAAAGACAGGAATAAAATTTTTTGAGATAATTAAGACCTATAGAAAACATACTTACATTGTCCTGTGAGCATTACAGTATTGGGCAGTGAACTTTTGCTACTCAAAATAAAGGAATGCTTGTTAAAGCTTTTCCCTTTTACCCAAAAAAAGCATTCTGCCAAATAACAGGATGTACAGGCAAATAAATCCATGTACATCCATATACTGCTGAAGACTAATACTTTGTAATCACTGCAAACAGCAAGTTTTACAAGGGCTAATCCGACTTGAGAAGCATTTGAGAGATGCTATTTATCAAAGCTTTGCTACATTAGGTAAAAATTATTTTACTGGTGACTGGGAACTCTCCTGATCAGAACACACTCACTCAAATAAACACATGCACTTCCAGTGTATTTGAATCTCAGGCCTTCAAATGCATATCCACAGATACGTATTCTGTGCAGTTTTGCTGGCTTATGGCAGCAGAAACTAGTATAACTAAGGTTCTGCATGGTCCAAAATTTTTAACTGAGAGTCAAGGTTGGAAGTCAACGGGATCTCTTATTTTGAAAACATTCACATGTCCTATTATAGAGAGGTTACCTGGCGCAGCAGCTGCTATGAAACCTGTAGAAGTACAGAAATGGAAAGTCCAAGGCACTGAAGAGATCACCTGAGGGACAAAGCAATATACTCAGTGGAACACAGGGAAAGAAAATTACCCACTGTTACAAGCAGGGGAACAGCAATTATATGAACATTACTAGTTTAACATCCCTTTGAGCCTTTACAGCTGGCTGACTTTTCATTTATGACGCTTTCCACATTTTTAGTGTGTTTAATGATTTCTCTCTGACCTTGCTTCTAGCCAGTTCCTGCCTTTCATTGAAAAAGGGATACGCAAGAGTATTCTTTGCTAGTATACAGAAGATCCTGCTTAAGCAACAGTTGCCAGTGGATAGACATGCACGTATCCACTTCTTTTATTACAGAGCTCGTGATAGTTCCTACTGAAGCAACAGGAAACACAGACATATGTTGGCTGCTTCCCCCTCTGGCATTTGAACTCTGTCACACAGAGCAAGTTGACAGGTTTAACAAAGTTCTCCCAAATCCAAGCAGAGCTCTCGAGTACTTGCATTTCCAGGAACCTGGGCCCTGGTTGTTCTTGGTAGCAACAATTCCCAGGAGTTCTCTGGCCTTCAGGCTCTACAGATTTGGAGGAAGCTCCATCTTTCACTTTTTGAAATGCAGGACTATTTTGCTTAACATGTCTCTCTATCCTGGTAGGGGAATGCTATATAGACAATATGCACCACCAGGCAAAAGGGGGAATTTATGTTTATTTAAATGCTTCTTCCTTTCTTCTTGTGACTGAGCAAATGTCTAGTGAAAGCAACAGACGATCATTTTTATCCTTCTAACTATTTAAACACCAGTGTGATAGGAATATTAACCACCATCAAATATTAAATTTCTCTATTTTTAGCCTTTGAATTTTTGCTACTTCAAATCCTGCCATCATCTCAAGTGATGGGATACATCTTATGAAAGTAACAAAATGAAATCTCTGCATAGCATTGAGGGCAATGCAGAGAATGAAACAGTTCTATATGGATCGCTGGGACACTGCTCTGAAGGGGATATTCTCCTAGGAAATCCTTATTCTTTACTATGCACCACCTCAAAAGCCGTTCTCTGTTGTCTGTCCTATGCTGCTTCTTTGCAAAGGGCAGGTAAGAAAGGTATTAGTAAATATCATGCAAATTACACAGTGTTATATACCCTCCTCTCTTCTTCCTACATGATATCATATTATTGGTCATATTCCTGTTGAATTCCAGGGCTAAAATCCTACAGGGTTTGGCCTCTAAAAACACGCATGGAAAGGAAAGGCAATATGGAAACCTAAAAAAGGAACAACTCAATCCACTTTACCTGCTGGATGGGATGCAGAGGCCAACAGCACCACACTAAAATATAAAAAAAAAGATTAATTGTATACTACAGAATTTATGACATGGCCTGAACATTATAAATTGACAGCTTTGTCTTTGTTTTTTCATGATTAAACTTATTCCAGTTAAGTAGAATAACTGAGACATAACTATCAATTTAAAAAAAAAAAAAAAGTTGGTTGGGAAGGAATCTCCAGGGTCACCTCATACAAGCTCTTACCTGAAGCAGGACTATCACCAATATTTGAACATGTCCTCTGTGGGTCTGTCTCAAAAAGCCGGGTCCCAAAAACCTCCCAGCATGGAGATTCCACACCTCTCAGAGTAACTTGTCCCACGGCCACCCTACCCTCCAAGTGAAGATTTTCCTGATGTCCTGTCTTTAAACCACCAAAGCTGCAATTTACGGTCGTTGTTCAGCATTATACCATCTGCCGCTCCTTAGAAGAGTTTGGCTCTGTCACCTCTGCAACTCCCTTTCAAGAAGGTGTAGGCAGTTGTTAGGCTGCACCTTGGTCTCCATTTTGCCAATCTCAACAAGATTAGCTCCTTCAAACTCTCCAATGTCTGTAGCCCTCTGCTAGATCTTCAGATTCTCAGTATCTTCCTTGAACTGAAAGGCCCAAAACTGCATAAATATTCCAGCTGCTGCCTCAGCAATGCTCATAATAACTTCTCTCAATCTGACACCCACAATCCTTCTAATGTAGCCCAATACATGGTTTGCCTTAATTTGCCATGAGCACGCACTACTGCCCCATATAGATCTCAGAATTCACTCTTACCCCCAAGTCCTTTTCAACAGACCCGGTGTTGAGCCGGCCGGTGACACCACTGAGACAGAATTTATAGAGAACTGTACTTGTCTCTAGACTTGAGTGTCTCTCTGCCCGAGGACTAATTTAAGCTGTGTGCGTACCATTGTCTGCTTTATAGGGATGTGCATATATTGCATATAAGAGTCAAAATATAGCGTCTTATGCACGTGATTGTGCATGCACTGCACACTCATGCCCAAATTGTGAATCAGAGAAAGGACAAATGCTGCAGTTAAACAAGTTCAAAAAAAATGCATGAAAATAAAACCAAGTACCAGCCCGAATGATGCATGCTTTTCAGAAAGATACAAGGTGAATAAGAAAATCAGCTATGACCAGTTTTTTCCCTGAAGCATCACTTAAGATTTCTGAGGTCCTACAAAGGCTTCTTCCTCTGAGTTTGCGGTATAGCCTGTACAGTATACCTTTTTCAGTGCTATTGAGTCTTCTGGTAAATTTCTGATTTTTTTCCAAATTTTTTCATTTCATGTTGTTTCCAAAGGTTAGAAGGCTACAGAAACATACTCTGGGGCACTGTAAGATGGGAGAAGCATGCATATCTCCAAGGCAGAGCTACAGCTTCCTCCAATTACCAACAACGTATGTCCATGACAAACACAAAGGACAAGACGGAGAAGGAGAAAAGAGCATCTGGAGAAGTTGCTTCTTGATAAGCAGCAAGCGCTGCACTTACACAAGTTAAAAAGACATTCATTAATGTTATGAATGCTAAAGGTAGGCTATTTTCCCTGGCTAATTACCAGCAATTCTTACAGTTCCCAGCGGAGGAATGGAAGCCTACACAATGAAAAGTTATGGTAGAGAAAGAACACACAAGGTTATGGCTAGAAAACTGAACACGCTGTACATGAGCTACCTCCAGTACCTGTAGCAGTACAGCGTCATCAGCGTGGTGCTTATATCAGGCCAACTCCCATTTCCAGGGTTAACACAGCTATCGTGTCCAAGCCTGCTTGCTCTCAGCTGGTCCCAGTTCTCCACGTCAGCCACCAGGCTACTGTACTCGGTGGCCTGCCTGCAGCATGCTTTGGTGAATCCCAGTGTCATTCGCTGGTATTCACTGGTATGTGGAGACACCGGTAGTGAAAGGAACTGCAAAGAGCATGGAAATCCTGTGGACAGGGAAGCCTCGGGGGGAAGCTTATCACTGAAATCAGCCGTGGAAGACAACGGGCTGAAGAAGGATCCATGAGTGACAGGCAGTTGGGTATTTTAGGCTTAACATTTTATACAATGCCTTTGAAAGGCATCAGCTGGTACAGTATGTTCACATTGTCAATATTTATACATGTTTTTTAAAGATGGGGTTGTCACAAAGATATTAAACAAGGCAAAGCAGATCACTTACGGTAGGCAATTCCCCCCCACACCCCTCCTCCACACACACGCGTGCTCTCCCCACATGGGACGCCAAGAGGAATTGACAATAAACAGGCCCAATTCCTCAGTTTCCTGGTAAAGAGAGAAAAGGAAGTGAAGGCCTATTGCTTTTGACTGAATAACAGAGAAAACAGGAGACTGGCAGGGCAAGTGAAACTGTATCAACAGTGATGAGAATTATGACTAAGCCATGTTCCTCCACTTTTGATTTTGCATTATTAATTTTTAAACAAAAAAACAGTGAGATTGGGAAATGCTCAGAAAGAAACTTCCTTCTGCAACCAAGAGGAATTGATAACCCTACCAGACATCCCAGGCCTCAATCCAAAGAAAACACAGAAGGAAAACAAAACCTTGTTTGTGAAGTGTGAGGCAGGTTAAGGCACATGGGTTAGATGGCATTAAAGCTGTACCATAACTCTGCTCTGAACAGAACATCAGTAGAAAAGACACGGTGATGCTATAAAACCAGATTAGGGATTCAGGGGTTTCCAGCAGGACAGCCTGGACATCAGGCTACAGCAAAAACAAAATCCCTGTGCCGGTTTTCTGTGCTCCTCTCTTTTTCTCCTGTACTCAATACTGAGAGCTGGGTCGCCCGTGGTCTTCTTTCTGGCTAAAAAGAGTTTTTTTCAGCAAGAACAGCAATTTATGCCTGCAAAGCTGCCCTACTGTGGAAAATCTACTGCAGCTTTTTTAATTCACAGAAGTGACAGATTAGCAGCTCTTCCTGAAGCTGGATGTAGCTGCATAGACTAGAGCCTTTACCTCACACCTTTGTCAGTGCCATTCATTCACCGTTTGAAACTCTCCCACTACAAGTCTTTGTTTTCTCCTCACCAGTGACTGCTAGGCTATCTGGCATGCCTTTGTGAATGAATATCAGACCGTGACAGATATTGGGATGTGCTGAAACTTTCTTCCAGGCTCTCCACAAGAAGTAACATATGTCTACCTGCCTCAACACAGGAGAAAACCCAAGATGAGCCGTGACCCATTATGTGTAAGACACATTATGTATTATCCCTCAACATGCCGGCTAGACACTACTACCACCACCCCCCTTGCCAGCTAGCTGTGGGGGGAGAAATCTGGCTCCCTCCTTGATGAAAAGTGGGGGACTGGAAAGGAATAAAAAAAAATGTAAGATTACTGGAAAAACCACCATGAAATAGAACACTAACGCCAAAGTCAGAGTGCAGGGAAACACAAGACTGCAGTAAAAAAGGGCGGTGGGAAAAAGACTGAAGGACTAGAGGGACGTTCTTGGAAGTACATTTCCCCTCTTCTCTTCCTCCCCCTCCCTGCCCCACATGCTTAAACACAAGGGAGATGGATGAACAGGATGGGGTTGGGCACTGAGAAGCAACATCACCCCTCCCTGCTCTGCATAGCACGGCTCTGCTTTCCCTCCTACACTTGTTCCTGCTCTGGCTCCTTTTTTAAAAGCCATTGAATAATCATGCTGTAAGTGATGAAGTGAGAAGAACACCACACTTTCAACATCAGCAAATATTTCTTCAGACCTGTTTGGTGTTGGAAAGTTCCTGTTCATGTACATTTGCTTAAGACGTTCTTCCCTCCCAAACTGTTCCAGATTTTAAAACAAGAAACAGTGCATGGCATGTAGGGACAGCATATGTTAGGAGACTTTGCTAATTTCAGTTGCATCTCTGGAAGTGTCCAACAGAGCCAATACAGTTAATGTTTCTTTATAATATAAATATATATTTTTTTAATCTAACATATTGGTACATTCTAACATCCAGTAGCTTGGGGCAGAACTTTTAATCTGTTTTAATCTGTTTTAAACTTTTAATCTCTATCCAGGCAGTCTCTATACTCAGTACAACTGTGCTTTCATACCAAACAGAAACACTTTGAACAGCCTCTGTTGTAACAAACCTACATATTTTCCTGTATTTTCCTATATATTAGGAAAAATTTCTTCACCAAAAACTTATCAAGCACCGGAACAGGCTGCCCAGGGAAGTGGTTGACTTACCACCCCAGGAGGTATTTAAAAAACATGTAAACATGGTACTTAGGGACATGGTTCAGTGGTGGACTTGGCAGTGTTAGGTTTACGGTCAGACTCGATGATCTTAAGGGTCTTTTCCACCCTAATTGATTCTATGATTCTAAACACTATCTAGCTGTGCCCACATAGCTGCTTTCTTTTCCCTGCACAGCCGCATGCCAGCTGTCTGATCTAGGTTAATAATAAGAAGCTATAAAGGCCTATTGATAATAGTGCTAAGAGGAGAAAGTTGCACTCATACCACACTAGCGAGTTCCTTCATAAAGCATAGAATCATGCTTGTAGAGACAAGACCACCGGTACATGTTATACTGTCCTGCTCTGGAGGTGGAAATGGGATCCTGTCACGGCTGACACAGTCCTCAAGAAGCCCAGAGTAGAGGAAGCAGCATATACTTTAATGCCTGCCAAATCACAAACTTTAGTGCTGGGCACTCTCTGACAGAGATAAGCACAGGTTTACAGTAATTCTGACCCAGAACTGCCTGTGAGGAGCTAAGAGTCCATTCAGAGAATGTGCAGAGTAAAATGCCCTCTACTCAGTGCAATTTTAGAATACTTTTGATGGTTTTCTACAGGAATTAAGCTTGTGCAATAAAGCTGTGTGTACATATACATACATAGCTATACATAGCTCTCAAACACGCTGACCCGCTTCATCCAAATTCGGGAAGTGGCAGTCATCTCCAAGATAACTACATGCACAGTGTTCTCACAAAGAGACAGACCTCACCAGCGCCTTCTGCAGCAGAAAGATTTCAGCCCCATTAGGCACTGGAGGACTTCCATGGCAGTGGCACGTCATGGAGGTCACAAGCAAGGAGAGAGCTTCTGCCAAATTTCACAACCTTTCAAACATCATGCACTATTATGACAAAACAAAAATCAGATGTCACTTATCCCATTGCCTATGGCACTGTTTGTTTTCCCTAAACAAGATGAGGTCCAAATGCTATGGACTGCAAGCTTCTCTAACACATAAAACATACATATGTAGATAAATATACATACATACATATATAGATAAACAGACATATAGATATCCACAGACCCAAGCCAACAAATAAGCATGCAGGCTTCTACCTCCTCTAAGCCACCTGTTTTCCAGCAATTGCTTTGCACCATCATCTCACAAGCTACGCTGACCTTTAAGCCCCTTAATGGTGAAAATCCTCACAAGCTTTGATAACACATTTTCGCTTTTAAGCAGATGCTAAAATAGCCATCTTCCAATTTGCACAATTCCATTGTTGTTTTGTTGGGTTTTTTTAAGAAAAAAGAACAGTTTTAAAATATATACCACTGTACCTCACAGTTTCTTAGCGAGAGTTTCTTCCTTTCAAAAGCCTATAAATCAATAATCATACTTTCCATGTAATGTGGAACTCCTGCTCTCTGCTGGACACAGCTTCACAGACTTCAAAGGGTATCATCAACTAATGCAGAAGGAAGCCAGCCCTGACTTTTCAATCAAAGCTGCAAAATTAAGACCTTCAGCCAAAATCTGAATTTAAAGGCTCAGGCCCAGATGCAGATTTCAACTAAAATGACAACTGAGAGTCATAGCGAGGCAGGTGCCAAATGAAAAATCAATTGATTTTACTGCTTGTTACTCCCTTCAACACAGACAAATAGCTACAGCTTAAGACTTCATGGGTTATTTCTGCACAGAGCAGCACATTTGCAAGTTCCACAACTAATTCAAAACACTTTCAATAAACACAACTACCTTCTTTGAGTAAAACTGATTTGCTTTGCACTTCACAGTAGATGGAAAACAGCAACTGACTTAAACAAGAGCCTACTTCAAGCAAACTGATATTCAGATATTGTCAACGCATGGGACTCTGGTGAGCAGACACTACAATCATACAAACGCAAAACCAGAGGCCTGCATTACTTATTTATGGAAATAGGAGATTTGATTGAACTAAGATAGAAGGAGATACACAGTATCACCATATTGATGATGCTCACAAGATAAATGGGAATCTGTGCTACAGTGGCGTCCCCGATGTGTTCCTACCAAGGATCTTTAACGTGGTCAGACAAGAGTACACATCCATCTAATCAAATGGAGAAGCACAACTTCATTTTTGTTATGCTTATTCCTAACTTCTGCTCTCTCTTTCATTCCTTTTAACCATCCTTTCTTAGAACTTTGTATTCGTACTCCGTAGTGTTCCCATACAACATTAGGTACCATTCCAAGAAAAGAGGTCAACATATACAAGATGTGATTATGGATGGAGGAGAATCTAGTAAAGTCTCTATATGACTTCAAATAAAGCCTCACAAAAATCTAGTGGAAGCCATGCACACCGAATGTTCTCACTTTCTTTGAGGAAAGGATTGACTTTTTTTTTTTTTTTTTTAAATAAAAAAATGCAGGGGAGCCTGATCAGTGACTTAGGCTCTTTCACTAACTACAAAATAACAAGCCACTTTTATATCTCCAAATCAGACAGACAATTGAAAGTTTGAATTACTCAATCCCACTAACAGCACTCTGAACAATCAGTTACTGCTCATGTTCTTTGCACACTGTACTTTTGTAATCACTACCTCCCCTTCTGGCAATTTTGTACAATTTTTATTTTCTGAAGTGGGGTATTGCCAAGGAGTTACTCTGTAAATATTATTTCTGGAAATGATAGATCACTTGTGCACATGGTGATTAAAAAATTCATAATTAACACCTCGTTACCTCCCCAGATGTATATTGGCACGTCCATCTATAGCCAGAGCCAAAAAAATTCAGCTGCTAAGCAATTCAGATTAGCACTGTTCTTTCAGTGAACGTCCTGCTAAAGAAATATACATTTAAGTAGTGGTAGCTATAAACTTCCTAAACAAGCCACGGTTGAAAATGAAAACATATACCACATAAAACCAGCTACGGTGTATCAAAGGCTTATTTATTTTACCTGAATACATAGTTGATGTACTGTTGCTCCAGATCACTGGGAGAGGAGGGAAAGAAAAAAAGGTGTTCTTTTAGTAATGGAGTTAATTTGGTATAACAGATCAGTGTATTAAGTAGTGTTATAACACTGTAATATTACATTATATTAATATTATATAATATAGGACACAATGTTATAACTAGGTAACACTAACATTCTATTACAATTATATACTTTATAACCATAATCTATTAATATTATAATATTATCAATATATTAACCAGCATACTAATTTACACATCATTTGCACATTATTTCTGTTGTTACTATGTCAGCGGGAGCCTCATTTAAAGTGATAATAAAGTGAGACTGACTAAAACCCTTTAAACCGAGATGGAAAAAGGTTTTGAAGTAAATAAGCTTATGCATATTCTACACAGGCATGTATATATAATTAAATACATAATATGCAGTGGCAACATATCCATCTCCATCCATACAGACAACTGCAGATTATAGACACTGCGAACACGTCATGCCACCTGCTTTCAAAACAACTATTGTCTGGCTGAAGTTCTAAAATGCACATGGGATTAGTGCAAGGTTTCAAGGTTTTTAAGGTCCTCAGCCATTCCAGTCCTATGGCAAGTCACCAGCTGCTAAACACTTAGGAGACTGTGTCGCAAAAGGAGATACTGATAGATTCAAACCATGCAGCTTTCAAGGCTCACACAAACTAACATTTCCTCTTAATACCTGTGCCATTAATTAGGGGTTCTTCTTCCAGGACTGAGTCATCATCCTTTCATAACACACTATTTAAAACTACTTCAGTGTTCGAGTTCACAGTATAACTACCAATAACTCCATGCAGTTGTTATCAACAGTAAATAAGGCTCCTCTTGCAAGAGAAGCCATTAATGATTAAACAAGTGGCCCCGCTCACACTGATAATGCAGAGCTCCCTACAGTTTACCTGACTGCTACACAGACGTGTCTCTAACCCTCTTTGATAGCAATCTCTTTCTTTTTAAAAGAGTATGAAAACATACCTTAAAGAGCTAGGTTTCCATAACTTGTGAAATACTTTGTAAGCCCCTGTAATTGAAATGACATGTGTAATCGCCATAACATGCAATCATTCTGACAAACAACAGCTTGTTTGGCTGTGCTACCGGCAGACGCAGAACCCCTCTGAATTACAGTTTAGCAACACAGCACAAAGGATGCCTACACCATGAATAAAATGAACCTTTCGCTTCAAATTAATGCTTTTCAAAGTGGTGTCATCTCAGAGTACTATCAAGCTATGTGTTTCTGCTAGTCCTTCTGAAGAAGAGACAATGCCAAGCTCACCGCAACTACAAAGGAGTGTGTGTGTGTGTGTACATGCGTGTGTAAATACATACAGAAAAGTGTCGCAGAATGGGTTCTTCAGTCCACCCCATTTTTTGAGTAACTTCTATGATGTGTTCATCTATGTAGACCCCTACAGCTGTTGGCTCCGAGCCATCTTTCCTGTTTAGAATTCTCTCAGCTGTAGGGTCTCCAGGTTCTTTACGTTCTTGACCTGCCCACCTCTTGGTTAGCTCTCATTTCTATTCTCGGAAAAGCTTTAAGCACTGAAGGAATGAAAAATACAGCTTCAGGCTCTGTTGTTTCAGACCCTTTCTTCAAGGCTTTGTTGTTTGGGTTTTTTTGATTCACAAAGAAAACCAGAACATTAAAAGCAAATCCAGGAGAACACTATGTAATAGATGTCCTCAATTCTGCCTCCATTAGACAAGCTGAAGGGTAGAACACATGTCCTTTCTTTAATGCTCTGTCTTGATTAACTGTGCGATAAGTTAGTTCATCTGTTTGCTCTTCCTCGTAGCATCTTTATTCTGTGTCAGTTGATAGCAAATCTTATTACACAAAAAGACCGCAACAGTCATATCAACAACTTCCTCTCAAAAACAAGAGAAATGGAAAGAAGCTATATTCTGAGCATAAACATTATGTTGGCAATTCCTACACGTTTCGAGCACACAGAAGAGGCTCCTAAAGACTCTCTAAGCAGTTTTCCACCTCCGTGGCAAAGCACTGCTTTACAAATAAGACCTCTTGGCTTTGAGAAAGCAGTAACATCAGTTACAGCAAACAAGTATTTGAAGTGAAAAATCCTTAGCTTTTTGTTTTATCTAAATGAGCATATGTTTACCATATAACATTTCGTAATGGAAAAAAAAATATACTATTTCTTATTTGTATGTTAACAACATTTTAGAATGGGATCTCTAGATCTCCCTAGACACAAATACATATAAACACATTACCTCTGCCCTGAAACTTTTACAGTATGAATAGACAAAATAAAGAAGGAATCATCCCTAATTTGCAGTCAAGACTTAACATATGAATGAGTCACGCACTAAGTCTATAGGACAGCTAAGAAATAAATACAAGTCCCTTATTATCCAGCCTAATGCACCAAAAGACACAAATCTCCTAGTTAAAAATTACTACTCTTCTTTTCTTCAGGTTTTCTGGGTCTGACTGTTTCTAACTTTTCAAGGAAGATTTATGATCTATCCAAATCATTGTTTAGTTTGAAAAAGACAAAAGAAAACCTGACAGGTTATGCAACTCATTGTTAATTTTTTTTTTCTTTTAAATGCATACGATTGCATAAAAACCCGCAACATTTCAACATCCTTCCTTTGGGAGCATATTCCATGATATTTTAGAATACTTTTGTCAGTTTTTTAAGTAAAATCACTGTGTGCAATAAAACTCCAACTACAAGTTATTGCTTGTTTTTTTCATGTTTCTTCTCCCCTCAGAAAGAAGTGTCTCTTAGTAGGCAACCATCAAAAACTCCCAGAAAAGCTTAGTGCTGATTAAAACTGTATGTGCATTTTCTCATCCACTGTTAACAGACTGCAATACCCAGTTTATTCTGTTGTTTTCAATGTAGAAGCTGGAAGAGGAATGCACTTTCTTATATTTACTGAGCTGCTTCATTCTTTCCAAGTGTTTCTTACATCAAGAATGTTAAATATCTGTAATTTCATAACAAAGCTGATTTCTCCACCATATTTGCTCTTCCCAATTATTTTTTTCCAAAAGAAAATTACTTACCAACACAGATCAAGTGAATTACAGCCCATAAATAACCATTTGGATCAAACTGCAATAAAGCACATTTACATAAATAAAAGCACATTCATGTAAACATAGGTACTGTTATTTCCTTGCAGTTAGCTTCACAAAGCAAGTAGAGTGAGTGGGAGCTATGCTACAAAGAAAGAGAAGATGACTAAAGAAGACTAGGAAGACTAAAGTTTTTCCTGTCCTGCTTAGAGACCTGGCATATGCCAGTTTCCCAGGCTCTCGGCTAGTCTTGGCGAGAATAGCTCTGTTTCTTTCAGATATACACACCATTTGAAACAATCTGAGCATATGGATGCCAGTCTGTTTAGTCTTGTATTGACAGTCAGGGAGGGCAAGAGGATCAGAGGAACATCACTAGGGTTTTTGTCTTGTCTCCTTTCCCCTCTCAGCCACTGCAGCAGCTAAGCAGTCTCTCTCCCCAAGGCTCCAATTAACCAGAGAGTATCCAAGAGAGTGCTTTAAACAAACACCTGTCTTTTGGCAAGGTAGGCTCTCTTCACAATCAATGCGCAAAAATAAGCATTTTTGAGAGGAATTCACCTGGAATATTTTAGATGTCTGCTTTCCAGGGAGATCAATCATACACCAGAAGTTCCAGCTGGGCACCACGGACTATGAAGGGAGCTAGCGCAAGTGCTAGCTGTAGCTTCTGATGGCTACATTTGCTCAGATGCACCCGGTCAAGTTCCCAGATTCATCTCCCCTGACTTCAGATGTTAACTAAGGTATCTAAAACAAGGAAGCAGCCTTCCTAAGTCTCCAAAAGAGAAAAGCACCTTCAAAGAAACAGATCTTTGCTGGACTGAGCACTCTCTGGAGGTACCTCATTTCTTTCTCCAGTAGCTACAGAAAGCGTGTAGAGGGATTACAAAGCTAATTCAGGAACCTCCTGAAAGTATGTGCAATTAACACAAACCTAAGTGATTTGCCCTAAGCCCTATGAGAAGTTAAACAGTGGTTTCCTCAGCCATCACCTTCACCGAAGCGTTGCCCGTCCACATTGCGCAGAGGTTTTACCACAATGCAAACACATTAAAACCAGCAAGACTACAACATAGCAATAGGCACCATTTTACAATTCCTTCGCAGGAATCCCACCCTAGCTTACAAGTAAAAGCTGCATCCCTCATATAGGTAACAAGATGTCAAACATCAAGGTCTAACTAAAACTGCTTTACAAAGCAGAGCTCACCTGTGCGTCACATAAAGGAAGGCACACGGCTGCTACCAGGAGGAACAGCACACTGTGGAGAAGAGAAGAAAATACAAGCAAGACCAAAAGCTTGTAACCTGGATTTGTACTCTCAGTGAAGTATACGCAATTCCACTCAATTTCACACTGACATTTCATTTGTTTAATTTTTATTCCATATTTAAGAAGTCATTTCTGCCACCAAAATTAAGCTTAACATCATGCATCCTTCATAACTCTTACACAGCAAAGTTGTACGAGAAGAGAAGTAGCACAAAACATCTCAGCAGTGGTGAAAACAAGCTTTTTGATAGGGAATATTATTCTTCACTTGCCACGTGGCTTCCCTAGGCTGCTTCAGAAAGCCAAAATCAACCAGTTTCTGGATGTGAATGCCTCCCAAAAAGTTCCTTCATTAAAGTGAATGGCCTATTACAACAATTCCGGCAGAGAGGAGACCATTAAAAGTTATGGTGTAACTCCAGAGCACAGAGCAAAAGTGTGAGTCAGTGGTATTACAGCAGAAATGGCTTAAGGACAGCACAAGTCATACCCTAGTCGACTGATTAGAACTAAATAAATTTTTAACCTGTGGCTAAATCAGTATTTATACAGGCTACACTGAATACACTGATGTGTAATTTCTGTGGATTGTTGCTATTAATAATAACAAACATTTGCTTTTGCAGCTTATTTTCCTGCTCTCTAAGGGCATAGGAAAAGACAGAATAAAGATGATAAAAAAGCTGGTATCCCTGACAATAATTCAGTGGTGAATACAAGGCCACAGTAAGTCAGATGATAATGGAAACAACAGGAAGAAATAAGGAAGATGGTGCCTATAAATACACTAAATAATAACCCAACATTATCCACTCTAAGTACAGCTACAAGATTACAGAATGTGGAGAACAGCAAATATGTGTTCTTCAAGGAGATGGGGGGAAAAATAAAACTTTTAACTCGTGACTGGCTGACTTCTGTTTGTCCCTTTCTGTCTGCTTTTTGAAGCCTCAACAACTCGGGCCAATGAGGGTTGGTGGGTTGTGCAGTTTAATAGGAATGATTCTAGCAGAACTGGATATCACTCACCTCTTCTTTCTTAGGAAAGGCATTTTTAGCTATTTTCTATCACATTAATTATCTTTCTCTTACCATTTAAGATTACCCACTGGAACTTCAAACCTGATTTCTGTCTCCTTTCCAAAAAACATACTTACAAGCACTGTTTTGTTGTTCAGGAAGACTGGCCTTCTAGCTTTTTTTATTTTTACAAGGAGAAAAATGTATCTATTTAGGCAATCGTTAAAAAAAACCCCAACATTTAAAAAATATTTAATTACTCCTGTGTTGCAATTCAGGCTCACCGCCCACGGGAATGTGCCTTACATTCTTCATTGTTTTGGTGTGCCATTATCTGAAGCAAATACAGAAGCTGGAGCCAAAACAAGTCCCAATCTGAATCTGAGCAGTTTGAAAAGCTTACCTACAGACTTTCAGATGAGAGGTCTGCTGTGAAAAAGAAAGTATGATTAAAAGAATTAAAATTTAAAAATAAAAATGGTGAAATAGTTCTTTCTCCTTCCAAAAACAGGAAAGTGATGACAGCTGGTCTTACTGCACCAAACACATTAAAAATCCAGTAAGCAACATTCAACAGCCCATTATGTTTGAGCTCTGCTTAGCAAATTTAATTTGTAAAAAAGAATTAGGACTACAGATTAGCCTATTTCAACTTGATTTATATTTTCACATTACTTACCAGCAGTTAAATCTAAAACCACACATGAACTTTATACCTGGTCCTCAAACTTAACTTGAACTATACCAAAACTATGTATTGTATGTACTCAAATATTGAGTATTCTTAACTAATGAGGTACTACCCCAGCCAAATCAGTCTTGGCCTAAACTCATAAGAGTTTCCCAATCCTTTAGTCCAAAATAACTCTCCAGAAGCTTCCCAGCAAGACCCGTGTTTGCATTATCCGTGTCCATAGTGCTTTCGTCCTCCAAGAGAGGAGACACAAACATGTGAGCTAGAAGGAAAATACAAAACACTTCGACAGGGACACTAATCAGAGGACAATGTCACAGGGACATGCCATGGTACGCACTGCTGTGTTGTCCCTTAATCATAACTGTAGTGACCTCTTCAGTTTGTTAGGAGTGGCAAACATGGGCCGTTTATTTGTCTTCTATATACACAACAGAGGTAATGAATGGAAGATCCCTTCCACAGCTAGCCAGAGGCCACCATAGAAACGACTCTGTGATGAATGATTTCCCACTGTTACCTCCCACAGGAGCTCTCTGGTCAATTAGAAAAGCATTTCATGGCCTAAAAAGAAAGATCCCCAATGCAGTTTGTGAGAAACAAACCCAGGTCTTACTAAAGGGAACAGGAATTACTCTCCTGACTTCAGTAGGTCTTGGGAGAGATTCTCAAGCATTCAAAACAAATCCAAGAATGCACTGTTTTTCCTGCATTTCATGTGGCGATGTAATCCATCTATAATCATACAAAACATCAAATACTAATATATTATACTGTTTAGGTCTAAGGACCCAGTCCTCCTCCCTCTCAGCTCAAACGATGAGATTCTTATGTGGGACATGAGAGAGAGGCAATATTAATTTTCAAAAGGAAAAAGCAAGCAGGACCAAGCCGGTCTTAAAAATGCAGATCAAACTGTCAATACACATTTGCAGTGTTTCGTCAACTAAAGGGGAAAAGAAAACATCAATATAGGTACTTGTCAACAGCAAAGCTCTCTCCAGGTCTCATTAATGACTAGCTATCACAGAGAGATGAGAAAAGCACATGGCACTAATGCCTGTATTAAAAGAAATTAGGTGTCTTTTTATAGAGCGATTATATCACAGGAGGTACATCGCATGGATCAATTATTAGACGGATTACCTCTTTCTGCACAAACTTCTGGAACCCACAGGTTATAACTTCTGCCGCGTTGTGCACAGTGAGGAACACCGGGATTGGCTGCCATTGGGAGAGAACAAAAATGCCCAAATCAACCCACAACAGTCACACACATAGAAAGGGGTACTCCTCTTAGGGACAGCTGTACCACATGTTTGTAGTATTGGGGTTTGTTCTGTTTTTTAAACTGTAAACCCACGCCATATCTCCTAAAAGGGATTTAGACCTATTCCAATCGCTATTACATGGCACGGGCCATCTTTAAATGCAGACCCTGCTCGCTGCTTCTCCCACTTTCAAGTGCTCAGTCGATTTGTTTGTACACAACTACCTCAGTAAGATTTGGTCCAGGTTTATGTCTCTAGCTTTGCCTCTCTGTTCAAGTATCTGCAGCTCCACAGTAAACAGTTCTCATTAGTTTTCCCATCTCTGTCTACTGGTACTAAGAATAAAGTGTGACTCCTAGCAACAGAATTATGGGCAAGATGATTTTAGGTGATTGCGTTCAGTTACTGCTAGGAAGAGCTGCCCAAAATTAGGGTAGAAATGTAATAGTTCATACACAAGTGATGTTGAAATTATACCCACTGAGGTATCTGGACACCATCCCAACATGAAATCATTAAGAAACAAATGATAACAATAATGAATCAAACTCATTGCCGCAGGCAAACCCAACCAGAATTAGTGGTTCATAATACTTCCTCCAAATCAGATCCATGGTCTCTCCAACAGCTGAAACAGAAGCAATTCTCTGCTCCAATTAAGATAATCTAAAGACTAAGGCAATGTTAGGAAGCAGTATTTCCCCACTTGTGTATAGTATTTAAATCACACAAGTAGAGATTGAGTTAATTTCTCAGTGATGTCCATGCCTTTTAAGTATCAGGTGATATAAGCAGCAAATATCTCTCAAATTTGACTTTGTATTCAGAACTCTGTATTTTATGGATTTTTCTTTTCATTCCCATAAAGCTAGATAAACATCGCTAATTAAACATTTTAAGTCATAATGATAACTAGGGTAGATTCATAAACATAACAGTGACACCATGGTAACTTTTAACACCTCTAAATTAGCAAGGAATGAAAAACACACAAACACAGCTGGCATGAAGTTGTCAGCCTCAGCTTCACCAATTTTGAAAACCAATTCTCAACCTTGTTGCTGGACAACTGAGAACAAAAAAACAGAAGTATCTAACACAAGCATCCTGAGTCTGACACAGTAATAGGAAATACAAGGAATAACCATACACAAGGAAAGTTGACAGCAGAATTCACATTCTTGCTTTTGGGAAGCCAATTTATTGGGTTTTTCTTTCCTCCCCCCCCTGTTTTTGGCTCTTCCAAATATGTTTTGGAGCCAACAATGGCTCCAGTTTGCCTAGCCCAGTTAACCTTCTCCATATGTCTGCTGTCTTTGATGTGAGTATTTCTTAAATTTGTGAGTGGGCCTAATGCTTATGAAAAGAAAGGTTTACTGGTTGGGCAGGCAGGGTGAATAGACTCTGTACAAACCTCCCCTCGCAGCTCTGCATACTTCTGTTAATGCACCACAGTCCAGAGCTAAGCAGCCCTCCTCCAGTTCCAGCCCTGAACTCCTGGGCAGGGGGGAGTGACAGCACCTCTAGGGAGAGGCACAAACAGAGATTAAGATTGTAGCCCTGCCAGTGCACAGGAGTGTTTGAAAATGGGTCTCCTTGGCTTTGATCAAAAAAGTGCATGTAATTTCTGCTTTAGGAATAAACCCACTCCATTCAAATGCGCTGCTGAGGTGAGCCAATTCAGGTATGAGTTTGGGATAGTCCATTTTCCCTCTCACTGTGTCATAAAATTGTTGCATGCCAAGTTATTTTAAGTAAAGCTTCTATGAAGGACTGAATTTAGCCACAGAATTAGGCTTCTAAATCCCCATCCAAGTACAACAAAAAGCCATTCAGAAATGGGAGATGCTTCTTAAGAAAGGTTTGGGATACAAATCAAAACCATTCACAGCCCCCCTGCCACTCCAGTGCATCTCACTCTTGAATGACCAGAGCCGGGACAGGAGGGAAACAAGGTAATTTACGTGATGACTAGGAAGTAAGAAGAAATAGCAACGAGGATGTGACTCATACCTCCTCCACCTTCCAGGTGAGCAGACAGAAAAGATGATGCTGACAAGGCTTTATTGCTATTTCCAGACAGGGCTCTCCTTGGGGATCTTTGCTCAGTTTACACCAGGGAAGCCCAATGGAACTTGCTTTGACAAGGAACCAAGAGGAAATAAATGCAATCACCCCGAGACAGAGCTAATCTGGAGGCATGGGGCTTCAGAGCACATGCCTGTGCTTTACAAAGATCACTTGGGCGCGAGATGAGGCCCCCAGCCTTGTGGTGAGGACAGAGACCTCCTGTCCTTTTCTGCCCTACCTCTCCACCAGGACATTCAAGGGATCACTACAAGCAGAATCTTGTCAAAAAATCCCTTTTGAGTCTTCTTGGGGTTTAGGAGCTGGCAGGAGCAAGCTGGCTTTGGAGTTAGATAAAGATGCATTGACAGAATGCAGAAGGGAACTAGTGCAGAATCTGGCCTTGCAGACTGCATAACAGCAGTAAAACATTGCTATTTTTAAAAAATTCATGTTATTGCCTTCCTTTTTTTTTGTTAAGAAAGACTATATCATTTAAGTAAAAAGCATTCAACTTTAATGAAAGCAGATTTGAGATCCTCTAAATAGGTTATTGTGATTCAAATGGATCACAAAACTGATTAATCTAACCCTTCCCATAATCTCTTTCCAACTTTCAATTTATTTTTTTCAAATCCTGCACAGCATCAAAAGCCTCTCACTGAAATGGTCTTCAGCCTTTTCCTGGAAGGATTTCACACAGATCCCACAGCCCCGTTCCCCCTTTTGCAAAGTTACAGCTAGTAACTTCTTCAGCTTCTTCCCTACTTGCACAATTCAGACCACTGAGGATCTGTTCGGCAAAATACCGAGTACTCTGGAGAGATGCTGAGTGCTTTGCACTGTCATAGAAGTGCTTTTTGATGCTGCTCTGCAGTTTGTAGGTTTGGATTGCTGCTCTAGCACCATCAACAATGTATGTATTATCTGAACCCCTCCTCCCTTCTTTCTCCCCGACGCAGGAACAGCGTTAAGCACCTTGTATGAAGAGAATGTTCTTTGCTCGTAGAGGTAATAAAGAACTGACTTCTACTTGTGTGTTTCTTACCAATCTAGACAGTGCCCTAGAGCCAGCATAAATAATGCCAACAAACAGTACCGAAGCAGGAAGCCATGACAGGATTTCAGACCTGTGAAAACAATTAAAATCCCATTACTTCACCACATTCTGTTTACATACAATCCACAACAATTGCTTGCAAGGAATATAATAATAACGTATATATGTACGTATTTTCAAAGGTGTGCATATTAAATTCATTGTCCGATTGTTCAATAAAGGAGTCTGAGACAGAAATTAATGACTTCATCTAATCCCAGATAGAAGCTATCTCCAGATACATTTTCTTTCTTTTACTCTTTCCCTGGCTCCTCTCCCTGCAAAAGTGTTTGTTTCATGGCAATTACTCCTATTGCTTTTAAGGGAGAGAAATTTCAACTAATTTCCTTGATGCGTTGTAAAAGGAAGAAAAACTGACAAATGAAGGCATAAAATGGTGTACTTGCACCGACAGCACACATTTTCACTATGTACAAATACACTTGCCCACCCACACATTCATTTCTCAGCCAGATTTACAAAGAGATTCTTCCTAAAGATCAGATTGTCTCTGTGGGAGCCTGTCTCTTGAGATTTCCTAATGATACTCCTTTGACTAAGCCAAACTCCTAGAGGCAGTTTGACAACTAATGGAGGAATGAAGTCATCACAGATTGAGCTGATATTTTTTTTAGCCATGGTTATTGCAGTAGGGTTAGGTTTCAGTTCTGAGAAGGGGCTTCAGAATTTGCACTTTTCCTTTTTTGATCTTGGTACTTAAGGGGAAAAGGGATCAGGTAGCTGGTAAATTTCAGAGAGAATAATGTAAGATTTTCAGCAAGGGAGGAAAAGACCTAAAGTGATCTAAAGGCCTGATCCAAATGCTTCTCAGGACTGAAGACACTGCTGCCTCCATTCACTCTTCCCAAGCTTTGAACTGAAGTCAAGAAAATGTTAGTGAATAATGCTGGTTCTCAAAAGGAAACCAAATTGCTTGTAGTTCCTTATTTTGGATTACACTACCCACTAGCATGTAAGAATCAAAACATAATTATAGCTACCGCTACACTACCATACTTCATGGATCACAAGAAAATAGACCACTAAACATTGACATCAGAACAGTCTGAATGAAGATAAAACATGCCTGAAGATTCATGTAAACACAGACAAGGAAAAAAACCTAAACATCATGTTCCCTTTTTTTTTTTTAATACATAATTTTCTAAAATACTTGACCAAAACCCCAGGGTAACGAAAACAGAGTAATCATTAGATCCTTTCACTGGCATAAATATTTGCTCTGGTTTTGGGAGTATTCACTATCATTTTGTATAAAAACACTGTTCTTTTTAAGGTTATTGACTTCAACCGGAATTTCACCAAGACCAGAATCTAAAACTGTCATACCTCATTACCATCGAGTTCACATCAGACAAGAACAAAAATACCCCCACCCTATTGGAACTGCAACAAATAGAAGAAAGGGGGAGGGAAGAAAAGAAAGGAGGGCTGGGAAGATGAAAGGAAGACACAATGAAAACTGAATGTTCATTTAGAACATAACACTCTTTCATGTTCCCCACCACTAAATTCCAGGAATCCCAAATATATCTTCATGTCCACAGCAATACTGTGAAGTGCAATGGAAAAGGGCTTCAGATGCTTTTTCCATGATGTAAGGGTAAAATTTTATGCTGCCAAGTGGGAATTTCAGGACTGAAAAAGAATGCATGGATGTTTGATGTAACGTGTCAGCACCAACAATCTGTCTTGTATGTAAACCAATTAGTAGCTTCTTATGTTGTCAATACAGTGATGTACACGCAGAACAGGAAAGCTCAGTGGTGAGCTTGCGGTTGTAGGGTTAATTCCAAAGCCCACTAAAGTCAGTGGGTAGCTTCCCCTAAACCACACTTAGAAGCTTTGGCTTAAGCAAGGCTCTGAGCTGCTGCTTAGCTGTGGGGAAAATTCAGCCCTACAAGAAATGCCAACCCGAACACATAGGATTTCTGAGCCTACAAGGGTTAGGCAGGTGCTGGGTGGCAGATCACAGTGCTGGAAGCATTATGCAGATGCTACACATATTCCTGTGCGCTCCACAGAGCCCTCGCCTTGGCTACAAGTTTTGCAGACAGACACCATTCACCCTTTAGAAGCAACAATGATGGTGACAAAGTCCCTTACAGCTGGGAGTACTGGGGCGGGGGGGGAGAAGCAGATGAAAAGCAGGACATTCCCAAAACCTAAGAGAAATTACTCTAAGTAATATGTTTTTATTTGGTCTTTATTGTGAAGCTAGCGTTCCTGACTTAAGACAAAGGGTGATGATCTCTATGCAATAAAATAATTCCGCCGAGCCACTTTGGGATAACCTGAACTGTCTCAGAAAGCATATGAGATCAGTCCACATGACAGAAATACCGAGACTTTGTGGAACTAAACAAACAAATAGGTAGCAGTTTATTATTTGAAGCGTGACAAGACTGGGGACTGGATATGGTTTTCTTAAGTATCCTACACATGCACTAAAAAAATAAAAACCAGGTAGATTCAGAGACCTATATACTGTAAGACAAGGGGGAAATGACCTCACCTTTGGAGGGGGAAGGAGCTTAAGAGGAAGTGGTAGAAGCTTTGAGACATTATGTTTGGTTTTGGGTGAATTTTGGGGGGTTTTGGGGTTTTTTGGGGTTTTTTTGGGTTTTGCTTGTTTGTTTGTTTTGTTTGTTGTTGTTTGGTTGGGTTTTTTATATACAGGAGATATATGCTACAGGTCCAGTCAGGCAAAACATTAAAGCATGTGCATAATTCTTCTGAAGAAAGACAGAATTAAACTCACGCTGAAGTAGTTGGCTGAAGTATAGCCAAAACATTTCAATTAATTCTGGTAATTTCATTGGGTCTATTCTAGAACAGGCATTCTGCTGTATTAGCTAAACTAATGAAGAGGTTTCTCCTCAACAGGTATTTTAATCACTTTTCCTATAGTGTGCTGACATCTAGTGGCCTCAACTCTCCATCGTCAAAACACGAACCAAGTTTTCACCAAAACTTTTCTTCGATAAAAACAACCTCTTCAACAGTAGAAAATGTTTTTTGTCCAGTATTTTCTTTAATGTCTTCCAAGTTTTGAAAAAATGAAAATACCTTTTCCAAGCTGGAAAAAAGATTCAATTTCTTTAATTTCACAATTTAAAGCAAAAGTAACCATCTAGTCACAAAAAGTTGAACTAAAAAGGACTGACGGCTGTATTCCTTTGTCCTTTAGACTGTTCTGTGAAGGAAAAATGTGCATAAGCAATATACATTTTATAATAATATATGGATCAGTAACTGCCACTAAAGCAAGGTTCGGACCTTAGTCCTGCCTCTACCTCTATCACTGACAGCTTTTACACCAATATCCCTGTTTTGCCTATGCTGCAGATAAAAGATAGGAAGTTAAATTCTATTTCCATTCACAACTTCACTTAAGTTTCAGTGGTGATGTAGTCACTTGCATAGACATGAAAACAGAATTTAGATAGTTCTTCTGACATACACGCAGGATTTCATTCCAAATTAGGAGATTCAGTTTTGCAAGCCAGCTGTTTGAAATCCAGTCAGAAAATTCATCAGTTGTCACTTGCTAATACAGAATGACTGAAAAAAAGGTACATTAGAAAGGAACTCTGGCAATCATCTAGTCCAATCTCCCCCAGCTTCAGAGTCAAGTCACATTACTCAGGTCATCGTTCAGTAAAGTTCTGAATATCTCCAGAGATGGAGATTCGCCGGTTGCTGTGGACACACGTCTTCTAAATCATAACATCTTGCAAAATAAAAAAAGATATGGCACATTCCATACCACAGAATGGATCCACCTAAGCAGAGTACAGTATGCTGGATAACTCTACTGAGTCGCCATCATGCTCAGTTCAAGCAGATGATTTTTGTCTACACAGGACCTTTTAATTTGGAGTTGGATTATTATATCAATCCTGTACTGCAATGGCTGCTTTTGCTGAGGGGGGTGAGTGATTCCCATTTATGGGACACACTTAAGAGAAAAAGGCAGATCACATTTGTGGGCTTCGCTGCACTGAGGTTTTGGGAAAGCACGTGTCAATGATCTTAACTAACATTACTAAGGTTTTTCTTATAATACTATAAAATAATCCAGGGAAGAGATGTGAACAGATGGGTTTTAATTTAAGGATAAGTTATCCTTATAGTTTTCACTAATGGCTATGCTTTTTTGATTGTCTTACCAAGGTTGAATTGAATCCACTTCATATTAGTAACCAGTTGAAGTGTGTGTCATTGAACATTCATTAGCCTAAACCACAAGATCTGCCCTACAACTGTGAAGCAGAACAAATACACAGACATACACACTGACTTCTATTTTAGCAAGTTAGTAACTTCCACAACCAACAATGTTGTAACCCAGCTACAGAAAGTAAGTATTCAGCAGATACTGAAAAACCCACAGTACCTTGAACACAAGTTTATCTCCACCCAGCCCAGCTTCCAGGAGACGTGAAGCAGAAGTCCACCCACTAATGTCTGCCACCTAAAATAGAAACAAAACAGCACCTCTGAATTGTTTGTCCTTTTTAACCATGTGGACCATGACCTTAGAATCCACAGAATTTCTCACAGCTTACCCATGACTCTAGTTATCTACTGTTTCTCCAGGTTACCAAGGATGCCACTATTCCCCTTTGAATATAGCATTTTTGTGAGTCTTCATTTCCTCCAAATTTTCTAATACTCTAGTTCTTCCAGCTCCTGTTTCAAATGTTTTGTAAATTACCGTCTACTACAATTACCTTAGTCATGTTACTTAATCCCCATTGTATTATCTCTTCCCACACAAGGTTTACAATAATAATAGAGATGTTACAGCTGTGATGATCTGAAGACGCAAGTGAGGCAAGGTTTGTGACAAGGGGTGAATATCTTTTCATACATAAACTGTTATTTTTAGAACAAATAAACGTGATTTCTGGATTTAAAAACTCACTTCAGCTGAAGTAATAAGCCCTCAGGATGATGTGTGTAGTCCTAGTTGTTTCAGACATTAGCTCTATGACTTCCCGTGGTTATTCATGCTGGGCTTAGATTACAAACTCCCTCGAATTCAGACTCCTTTACCCCCCCCGCCCTTCCCACATCTTGTGTAGCAAGCACCAAGTTAACTGCCATCAACAATAACATCATTATGCTGCATGAGCCTCTGATTCAGAGCCTCTAGAGAAAACATCTTTACAGCCAGATAACCTCGCATATAAAGCACAATACTGCGGTTTTCTCATTGAAAAGGTATATAACAATTACATATATTCTGCATTGACTTATCTATCTAATGACTTACCCTACTATAAAGGTCTTCCTTAGTCTATTATGGAAATAGTATGCGAGACCATAGAAATGCTTGCAGATAACTTAAAATTAGTAGTGATGCACACTGATTTTTTTAAGATTTAAAATAAGTTACTAGCTTCCTTCTTCCTTAAGCTAGTGGTTTTCAGAGACGTGTTTGGATGAAAATCCTTGAACATCTAGCAGAATTCAGAGAGAGAAACTGTACTACAGTGTTAAATCACATTAACATCTGTAATAGGTATAGAGGTGATTTTATTTATTATTCCCATTCATTGCAATGCATTTAAGCAGTTATTTAAAATCTCTCACACATACACAAATAAACAAATATTCACTTTATGTAGTATTAAATACAGTTGGACAGTGTCAGAAAAGAGCAAGTTCACTGTCTACATGGGTATGATGAATACTCAATGCCACTATCACAGCTCATTTCACTTTTTTTAAGTGAGGAGCGTATGAGAGATTAAAAGCCAGGTATCCATGATGTTTGCTGCAGGCTTGACCGTGCTCTGTTCCAAGCCAGTGATGAATTGCCATCAACTTTATTGTGAAGAATTTCCTCTTGTCTCAGGTTTTAAGGACAGAAGTTGAAGTTAGTTAACAGTTCCCAACAAATGATAACAGCACCAACTGAGAATAACACTCTCTTCCTCCTTTGCTCATCCATCATAGCTCTAAAGGAAAGTGCATCTGAACCACTTCGGAATTTTCAAGAAAAGGTCACCTTTAAAAGACAGAACTTACGGAAAAATATTAAGATGCCGAGATGCATTTCCAAATCATAGAAAAAGGAAATAACTGTGATAACACAGATACCATAAGGCAGTTGCTTGACACTGAGATATGCTTTTTTACTATTGATTTACCACACTTTTATTTTACATACATTACCCAAAACCCTTTCCCCATATGATAAAATTCTTGTCCAAGAGACAATCTGTGTGTGTGTGTGAGTCAGAACCGAAGAAAGCATTTGTTGCATATTTAATAGAGCTGAGTACACTCAAAGAAAATAGAGATTCCCAAGGCAATTAGTTGATTGCAGGCCTGGGGCTGCACAGCATGGCTTATATTTTTGTCTGATGTGCAGCAGTAAAGCAGTTAAAGATATCCAGTGTCTGCAGACTTTACTATTCTCTCAAAAGAACAAATGGGGGAAATCTTGACTTTAAGAGGCCAGATTTTCACTAAATGTCTCACAAATTATTAACAGCACTGATGGTATATATGGCTATTTGACAAAACATTGTTTCTCATTACAATCATTAAGATATTATAGTGACTTGTGATGCAGAGTTACAACAATGGCTAAGCATGAAAATAAGCAACATGGTATGCCTAAACATGGGTTTAAGGTTGGTTTTCATTAGCATAGCAAAAGAATACACCACAACTGCACATTATCCATGAGTGCCATTTCCAAAGAAGACAGACTGTACTATAATTGCTACTTTTCTATGATGAAGCATAAGACTTTCAGGAAAATGAGAAATGATGGAGTCTGTATATCTTAATTACATCATCATCATGATGTTTAAAAATTAACCAAGACACATTAATGAATGCTTTACTAAGGCTTCATGAAGTATGTTCTCTAGACAGCAAAAGCCAGTAATGACAAGAGGTACTAAAGTTAGCTTCAGCATGGAACTGCAAGACATTTACTGATTTAAGTAATTTTTCAAACAGTTGTATTCTTAAAACAGTACTTACCCTTGAAAAAGGGTAGGGTAGGTAAATTTCAGGACAGACAGGACATACTGGAAAACAAATACCAAATTAATGGACATCAAACACCTACAGCATTCCAACATTAACAAGCAATCGTGAGAGAAACAAAACACAAAAAGTTTCTACCAAAGTAAAGAAAAATAAAAAGACAAAAAAAAGTTTTCAGTAATTTCTCTTCCCAAGTCAGAACTGATGGATGCTGCCCCAGTCACTGTGGAAGGTAGCAGACACTAAAGTACATGAGGTGTGGAGTGGACACACTGAACAAGGGAGAGAAGGCTACCTTCTCAATTGCTCTTTCACTTTCTGAGCACACTCCATGCATCACACTGAATGGGAAAAGGATTAACAGGAACTAAAAGACATAAGCACTTGTCAATTAAAATCATATCATATCACAGAGGCAATCTTTAGCAGAGTCAAGACCAATAATCTCAACCTAATTGTCTCCTGATGATTAATTCGTCTTACAGACCTAACATTCTGTTCACACACTGTTTTGGGTAAAATATTAAGCAGTCTGTAAAGCCTTTTGTAGGTTTAATACATGGGAGATAAAAGGAAAGCCTCTGTGTCGTTGCTTTAGTATGCTTTGTCAGGGTCTGCGTGTATGGATGCTCGTGTCTTTTCACACTATATACGTATATAAGCAAATATGAGCCAGAAATACATATGCTTTTTTTGATGTGTATATCAGGATCTAACAACGTCCCCTAATGAGGCATATAAATACTATTTCTGCAAAGGAGAAGAATGACTGAAGCTTCCTCAGAGGCAAGGAAAGGTACCTGCCATTCCTTCCAAGTTGTCAATGGCAAAAGGAGAAACTGAAAGCTTTCACGAGAGAGGAAACTGTGCTGAGCACATTGCAAGGTCCAGATTTAGGTGTGGGGGGGTGTTGCTAAGAAGCATCAATACACAGAGACAAAAAGAAGCTGGCATCATGACAAAGCATGTTGATTCACAAAGGGTCGTGTCATACATACATTTGTCTGAACCACCACATGGGTTTTAAATCAGGACAATATACCTGCAGGTGTCCATACCCCCAACTTGCGTTTACATACCACCTGCAACAACTAAAAGGTCTATACTCTGGTTATTTATACACTAAAAACTACATTCAGGTTTGCAAATGGAGGCCCTATGTCAAAGTCCTTCCAACTTCCTCTCCAGTATAGTTAAGCACTTTTTCCAATACTTGACGCAATCTGGCAGCTCTCCTAGCCCCTTTCTGTTTAACTAATCACTGCTCCCAGCAGCCTGTCAAATAAAGTGTATTATCTCTCCCTACAAACTTTGCTTCACATCTCGACTTCAGTCTACTTCTGAGCATTCTTAACGGCAACTGTACCTTGGAGCCAGTGGCCAATGCTAGAAGAGATTCCATTTTCACCTCCAAAATGCTGCTTTACTCTTACTCTCCCTCTGGAAATCCCTACTGCCCTAGTTGCTTCAAAAACATCTTTTCTTTCAGAGATCTGCACCAGAAACACAGACACACTCTCTAATAAATAGGACACCGAGTAGTTACTCTAGTTCCTCCTCGAGGGTGAACAAGCTACTTCAAACTGTGTTTAAACTATACAATTTTATTCACAACATAGACATTTTCAGCCTACTTATCCTTCTGCATAGATATTTCAGCATTATCAACAGGCAATTAAGCTGCACAGTGGAAAACAGACTTCTCGTCCTTAATTTGCCGGTTAATCAAACTGCCAAAGGGTCTGTGGAAGATAATATTTGTTTCACCAGTGCTTTGAATATTTCAGATTTTTCCCTTGGATACTTGGTAATATTGCTCCAGTTCACAGATCTTTTGGAAATGTCTGTGCGTTCAGTGGTTGCTAGATACTCAATAATCAAATACATTCAGCATCTCTGATGCTTTCAAAGTGGCGTAATTTCTGGCTCTACAACTAACATTTTATTCGTTTGAATAATAATGATGTCACCCCTTTAATGTCTTAAATATGCCATTATTGAAACACACACGTCATGGGAAGGCGAAGACATGGCACACTGAGAGACGCCAGACCGGCGGGAGAAGACAGCGATCTCCTCAGTGAGGAGGGCACAGGGGGACGGGCACCGGCGTGATTTTGGGCTGAAATACTTGCGTTTTTTTTCCACTGGTGGGGTAGCCCGGGAGGGGCTGACCCGCCGGCTATCCCTGAGCAGGCCAGGGCAAGGGGAGGCCACCGTCCCTCCTCCTCCTCCTCCTGCTGGGTGCCTGCACGCACCTCGCCCCCTCAGGCGCGTCTCCCCCCCGGCTCCTGCTACGGCGGATCAACCGCCCAACGCCCCCCCCCCCCCCCCCCCCCCCGCCTCTCCCACTGCGGGGCTGGGGTGGCCCCGCGGCCGCCCTCACCTTGTTGGTGAAGCAGGAGGCCAGGTAGAAGAGGCAGAAGGCGAGGCCGCCCGCCGGCCTCTTCAGATACATCTGTCACCGCCGCCTCCCGCCTGCGCGGGCCCGGCCGGCCGCCGCCATGGCAGCGAGACGTGGCGCCGCGGCCGCGCCAATGGGCACCGGGCCCCGCCGCCGGGCGCCGCCTCCTTAAAGGGCCGTGACAGGGCCGTCACCGGGGGGCGACAAGCCGGGAATGGAGCCGGCAACGTGGGCTCGCAGCCCAGAAAGGCAACCGCGTCCTGGGCCGCATCAGAAGAAGCGTGGCCAGCGGGTCGAGGGAGGTGATTCTGCCCCTCTGCTCCGGTCTGGTGAGACCCCACCTGAGTGCTGCATCCAGCTGTGGAGCCCTCAGCACAGGAAGGACATGGACCTGTTGGAGCGGGTCCAGAGGAGGGACACAAAAATGATCAGAGGGCTGGAGCCCCGCTCGTATGAGGAAAGGCTGAGAGAGTTGGGGTTGTTCAGCCTGGAGAAGAGAAGGCTCCAGGGAGACCTTAGAGCAGCCTTCCAGTACCTGAAGGGGGCCTACAGGAAAGATGGGGACAGACTTTTTAGCAGGGCCTGTTGCGACAGGACAAGGGGTAATGGCTTTAAACTAAAAGAGGGTAGATTCAGACTAGATAGGAGGAAGAAATTTTTTACACTGAGGGTGGTGGAACACTGGAACAGGTTGCCCAGGGCGGTGGCAGATGCCCCATCGCTGGAAACATTCAAGGTCAGGTTGGACAGGGCTCTGAGCAACCTGATCTAGTTGAAGATGTCCCTGCTCACTGCAGGGGATTTTGGACTAGATGACCTTTAAAGGTCCCTTCCAACCCAAACCATTCTATGATTCTGTGATTCTGTGATTCATCAGTGATGTGTAAACTATAAATATCCCAGGGAGGTAGAAAAGCAGTGAAAGACGTGCCCCACCTAGTCACGATTACCGGGCATTCTTTTATTATGGCCTAGGTAAGCCTTGTTCTTCCCAGATCTGGTATTAGCAAGGCCCTACCTCTGCAATTCTCACCTTGACTTTGCTTGGGTAATGCAAAGTACAGGGCTGTCTCTGCACACAAACACCCTGTTTTTAGAGGACAGAGCAAAACAGCATAAATAAGGAACTGAATGTGGCCTAAACTGGCGGGAGAGGGGGGCACTAACTGGTAGACCAGAGGCCAAATCCAGCCCACAGTATGAGCCTGTCTAACCTGCTACATTTATCCTCAAAAGACAAAGTCAGCAGACAGAGTGCAACAGCTGAATGGTCTCCACAGCACCAAGACAAATTCAAGCATCCTATCTGGTTTGTAAGGAGGTGGCCCAAAACAGACATTGAATTTCCAGTGCTGAAAGGTTTGGTCCATCCAGGCCTACAGAGACCTCTGACATGCCACAATAACGGACGTGATGGAAATGGCAGGGTAGGTGATAACAGCATTACCATTTTGCAGACCATGTGTTAAAAAGCTCTGAAAATCTGTATGCATGTCAAATATGTCCTTTGCAGACAAAAGTATACTTTACATTACACCACAAATTCAGCATGTAAAGCTTTGAAATAGTGTAAGAAAAAATTTACCAAAGAGCAATGTAAGCATGTAATACGAATACTTTTTACTTTTTACTTTAGTGCAGTATCATTTTCATGCAAAACATTACAGTGATAGATCTCTGTGTTTCTTGCAGTATTTCTCAGTAAAGTGGAAGACTCAGGCAAAGATGATATATCCTCCTACAGCAAAATGCAGAAGCAAATTTGAATTCTTATAAGTTACTTACAGTGAGGGATTAAGAATGAAGATATACATTTCTGACAGTGTTGTTTATCATGAATAACTTGAATTACATATTAAGTAACTGCTATGCAGCTTTGGAATTATTTTGAGTTATATGAAGGGAAGTTTGCTCTATCTATATTTTTAACTATTTTTATTAGGAGATGTGAATGTGTGGCAAATTATTTTGTTTACATGTAATTTTATAGAACATTTCTTCTTAATATAATTCAGTTCAAAGCTTGATCCATTCATATAAGAGGTCGTGGGGTCAAGGCCCAACCAGGTAATATTTAAGAGACTAATACAAAAGACTTATTTCTGAAAATTAAAAACGGAATAAAAAGACATAGGAATATTAAGTCATTGTTAATGTCTTTTTGAATCAAAAACTACCAAAACCAGTTTTCTTAGTTAGTGCTTCTACAGTTGTGCTAAAGTAATGGTTTTCTTGGGGCAGCAGGACATTGCTTTGACATTCTGCTCGTTTATAAAACTGATAAATTTAGCCAAAGAAGATTGAAGCAGGCATGGCAGCAATCTTCATGCCCCAAAAAGTGTCTGTAAAGGGAAAGAAATAATCTCTTTCTGCGAGGGCTAAAGATAAGAACCACACTGGTACCGCATCACCAGATTCGGCTACCCTAATGACTCCGTGGCACAGGCCTGTGTTGTGCCTGTGCTACGTTGTGCACAACACAGGTTGTGTGTTAGGACCTGGGTCCCCACCCTCCTCCAAACATCTGCCCTTTAGCTGGGGACTTTCTGCAGTTATGAATGCTGGAACAGATTGTCTTGGGAGATTGTAATGTCTTACGTCATTGCAGGTTGTTAAGGACAAATTACATGAAATTTGGCTGACAAAGCTGATTCTTTCATGCCTGAGAGTCGATGAAAGCTGCTTTTGCTGGGCCTACCTTGGCAGCGTGGGCTTTGCTAGATGTGTAACTGTTATGGTTTGAGGAACCCACAACAATTTATTGTCGTTTAGACAATTATTCTATCATCTGATGACCCCCTCCCCATCCAGGAAGGGGAATCAGGAAAAATAAAGGAAACCTGGGGGTTGAAATATAAACAGATTTAATAGAATAAGACTAAATAATTAACATTAATAATACTAAAGAACCAATATGGATACTGATACCAACATAAAATATACAAGGATTATACTCATCCAGTTCTATCAGTAGGAAGCTCTGCACTCCCAGCAGTGGACAGCAAATGTCACTGTGAGCGCTGTGGCTGCAGGGGGAAGGGAAGGGCTCAGGGGTCCGGCACCAGGGCAAGAAGTTCTCAGGATTGCAGCCATCAATGGAGAGAAAGCACTATACAGCAAACTTTCTAGTTTATATTGAATGTGACATTCATGGTATGAAATAATCCTGTTGGCCAGCTTGGGTCAAGTGCCCGAGTCTTGCTCTTCCTCATCACTGCACCTGTCAAGGCTCAAAACCACTGAGACCTTGAAACCCACATACCATAGCTGGCTATGAAGTAAATACTTTCACAAATTTCTACACCAGAGTCTTCTAAAAGTGCAGTTTTCCCAAGCATTAGATGGCAACCACCTGAGGAGGTTTCTAGGCTTCCTTCCTGTTGGGAAACTTGCTTGAGCAGATGTTAGATAACGACTGTATTGTAGCAAAACACCATCCAGTTGCCCCTGTCCTGGAAAAAGGGCATTTTAATCACAATACTATTTTCCAGATAAACATTACATGTAAAATTGAGGTGTAACAGGTGTCAGATTGCTGTCTAAAGAACAAAGTTAAAAGTTTATCAAGAAGTTTTCGTTGGGATATGGTTGAGGCATCAAGACGTATACCTAACCTTGAATAGGATGTGGAATGAAACAGTGTGTCTTATGTATTCTTTTGCAGTTACCAACTTAGACATAAGATAGCAAAAAATATAACTTCTGGACCAAATTCAAGCCAAGAGTGTATCCCAAACTAACCTTGGATAACTGTAATGCTAAAATACACACTCCTTTGTGAATAATGAGCATGTTAATCAGGTAGCCTCCCTAAATGTTTTAAACATGAGCTTAGATCTGTGTAGAATCATAGAATCGTCAAGGTTGGAAGGGACCTTTAAGATCATTCAGTCCAATCGTTAACCTAGCACTGCCAAGTCCACCACTAAAACACGTCCATAAGCACCACATCTGCGTATCTTTTAAACACCTCCAGGGATGGTGACTCAAACACTTCCCTGGGAAGCCTGTTCCAATGCTTGACAACCCTTTCAATGAAGAAAATTTTCCTAATATCCAACCTAAACCTCCCCTGGTGCAACTTGAGGCCGTTTCCTCTTGTCCTACGGCCTGTTACTTGGGAGAAGAGACCGACCCCCACCTCTCTACAGCCTCCTTTCAGGTAGCTGTAGAGAGCGATAAGATCTCCCCTGAACCTCCTTTTTCTCCAGGCTAAACAACCCCAGCTCCCTCAGCCGCTCCTCATAAGACTTTGTTCTCCAGACCCCTCACCAGCTTCATTGCCCTTCTCTGGACATGCTCCAGGACCTCAATGTCTTTTTTGTACTGAGGGGCCCAAAACTGTACATAGTACTTGAGGTGGGGCCTCACCAGTGACGAGTACAGGGGGACGATCATTTCCCTGGCCTTGCTGGCCACACTATTCCTGATACAAGCCAGAATGCTATTGGCCTTCTTGGCCACCTGGGCACACTGCTGGCTCATATTCAGCCGGCTGTCGACCAACACCCCCAGGTCCTTTCCTGCTGGCCAGCCCTCCAGCCACTCTTCCCCAAGCCTGTAGCGCTGCATGGGGTTGTTGTGACCCAAGTGCAGGACCCGGCACTTGGCCTTGTTGAACCTCATACCATTGGCCTCGGCCCATATGTATAGTTAGGAGTATAGCATGTGTAGTTAATGAATGAATCATTACTGACCCATCAGCTATATTTTGTCATCAATATCGGGCGGTTTGAAAGGTGAGGTGTGCTACCTGTTGTTAAATGCCCGGGACCTGATTCCACAGAACTGAAATAAAAATACGTATTTCGACTCCGTGTGTTGATTGGCTCCCGCACACGGGGTGAAGAACCCTCATTTAGGGACAAGATGATCACATACGAAGTATTTAATTTTGTATTTACAGTGAGTTATGGGATGGGGATCAAATTCATTTGTTCACTTATGGGGTGGGTTACTCCTCCTCCCCGCCCCCTGCCTTCTCTTGGTTACGTCCTTAGATAAAAGCAAACGTCACCTATCCGACGTCATCCTCTTTGGTTTGCTATCAACACCGCTCCGCGGGCGGGCTGCCATCGCCCTCCCACCAGGCGCTAGCCATTAGCCATGGCGGCGGCTGCGCCTCCTCCCCCAGCGACGCTTCATCCTCCGCCCTACTGACATCACCGGAAAAGGCGGGCGATTCCCCCGGCCGCTAGCCAATGGGGGAGCCTGCCGGCAGGTGACGGTGAGAGAGGGGACGACGGAGGGAGAACCCGGAAGACTCGGCATTCGGAGCGTCGCTGCCCTGAGGGAGAGTCCCCCGTCGCCGCCGCTGTCGCCGCTATCGCCCGCCCTTACATGCGCAGATGGACCCTGTAGGAGTTGCCGCCGCCCCCCCCGAGGCCGGGCCGGGCCCCGCCTGGCGGAGCAAGGTGAGGGCGGGCTGGGCGAGGGGCGTTGGGCCCAGCCGCCGCCGTTAAGGCCCGGCCCGGCGGGCCCGCCGCACCGGGCCGGGCCTTAACGGCGGCGGCTTGGCCTTGCTGCCCTTCTTCCCTCCTTCTGAGGCGGGGGGGCCGGGGGGTGGATGCTGAGGCCGTCGAGCGGTGCCAGCAAAACCAGGGTCACGGTTATTTGGCGAACCGAGCGCTTTTGGCTCTGCTGCCAAGAGCTGGAACGGGGCATTGGCATGGTTCCCAGCTCCCGGAGGTTATCTTCGTGGTAGAGAGAGCTGCTGTTGGAGCCTGATAAATGAGTGGCTTTGCTCCACGCTCTGTTTGTTGGTGAGCAAGGAGTTGGATCTCAGTGAGTTTGGTTATTGGGAGAGTGGGTCACGACTTGGTTGGGATTCATCGTTCCCCAACCTCCGCCCCCCCAGCCAAAGTTGTGTGCCTGCTTCTGCATTTTTGAAGTGGTATTTATGATGGCTGTCCTCTCGGGGCTCTAGAAACCGGGGAGGAAGCTGTGCCTAAGCCATTAATATTGTGTTATTCCAAGAGAAGTTTTACATGGTCTCTGTGTACACTTGTAAGCAAACTTTCTGGGAAGGCTTTGTCTCTGTCTTCAGGAGGTACTGACAAACTGACTCTTCCCCCCTCCCATTAGTAAGTAACCATCAACATCCTTTCAATCACAGTTCTCCCTACTGAGTTTATGGAACTGCTCCTTGAGGTATCTTCTGTGCTTTAGTTCATCATACTTCTCTAAGTATCCATAGAAGACAAGCTCTTATAAGATTACATGAGCTTATTTTAGAGATAGTGATTGCTAATTATCCTGATTATTATGTTGCCACTGCATTTCTCGTTGACATGAATAAAATGCTTATTTACAGTGTCCGTGGGGAGCCCCTAATACAACATCAATATCATGTTCCCTTGCTGATGTAATGAGTGAACAGCTGGCAAAAGAGCTGCAATTGGAAGAAGAAAATGCTGCTTTTCCTGAAGTTGTTGCGTAAGTTTAAATCCTGGATTAGTGACCTTCGTAGTTGTGAAGCCATCTTTTATCTCTTTTGCATTTTCTTACTGTGCGCTTAAGGTGTAGTGGTGTAGGAAGTGCTTTGCCTATTGCCTCTTAACTTTTGCTTCTTCAGGTCTTTTTCCATGAAGATGGCTTCCCCAGTTAAAACTCTTCCTTAGACTTTCTTCTCAGTCACCTTTCCCTCTTTCTTGATATTTTCTTCACATTGTTTTGGGTGCTTAAGCCAGTCTGTAAGCTGTGTTTTGAGAAGCGTTGTCAGAATTTTTTTTTTTCTTTCCTTTTGGAAACTGTTACTAACAATGTTATTTCTAGAACTGTCAGGTGTATCACCTGTATCCTCCTAATACCTGGGAGCTCTAAACGTAGGCCAAGAGCTTACTAGTGCTAAGCTCATACGAACTTTGCCTGTGGTCTTTCCTGTGAAGCAGAGCAAAGCAATGCTGTTTTGTTGGTTTCTGGGGTTTTAAAATGGTTTTTATTTATTTATAAATATGTATATACACACACATACACCTGTATATCTTCTTTTCACTTTCATGAAGGGCATCTTAAAAATAGAGCCTAATGCTTCTTGCAGAATGGTAAACAAGTAAAAGTTTTAATAATGTTTGCATTGTAAAGGAGTAGAAAAGAGAAATTAAGTCATGCTCTATTAATATTTAGTGTTGTCTTGGAGGTGGGGGGCAGACAGTTGAGATCCACTAGTTTCTATGCAGGTGTACGTGAGTTTTTTGTACAGAGTGATGAAATGGTATAAATCTGTTTCAATTACTGTGTTTAATTTTTTACATTTCTGTTTTCATTTTACCTAGTGTTGCTGAAGGACCGTTTATTACAGGAGAAAATGTTGACACTTCTAGTGACCTAATGCTAGCTCAGATGCTGCAGATGGAATTTGACAGGGAGTACGATGCACAGCTTCGGCGTGAAGAGAAGAAGATCAATGGAGATAGCAAAGGTACACTCAGAAGAAATATGGAGATATTCTTGGCGCTCTGCTTAAGTTGACAGAGCTGTGAGGAAGTAGGAAATCCCTGATAATCACAGACCTGCTTATTTGTTTTGTTTCTCAAGTCTCTATATCCTTTGAAAATTATCGGAAGGTGCATCCCTATGACAGTGACAGCTCAGAGGATGAGGTTGATTGGCAAGATACCCGTCATGATCCTTATAGAGCAGGTATGTGGCAGTTTTAAACAATGCAATTTCTTAAGTTAATAGACCTAAGAACGTGACATAGTTAAATCAGGTTTTTTGAATGTCAGGAGACATACCAGTTGTATGCAAAATCAGGTCACCTAAACGGGAGGTGTTATGCAGGAAGTTGGGTGGGTAACTTCAGGCTTCTGTCTGCCAGTATGTTGGCTTTGGTGGCTGAATCTAGTAAAATAACTATTGTACATGGAAAGTATTGTGGGATATGCATATCTGTCATCTACATTTGGTTAGGGGCATCTGCACATAATATTGAATATCCCTGTCTTTAACACACCAAAGTGTGTCTGACACCCCAGAGAAGTAAGTCATAACACAGCAAAAGAAGCTGTCATGTTTAGGGTAAGATCATACAATGAAAATATTTTATTCTGTTTAATAAATAAAATTATGTTAGTCTTGTGGGCATTGTGGAGTCTTTATAAGCATTAGTTATGTCTGCGTAGGTGTAAAGTTAGATTTATTTTTCTCACTACTGGCAGATAAACCTACTACAACACCAAGAAAGGGCTTTATAGGAAAAGGAAAAGATATTACTACTAAACATGATGAAGTGGTATGTGGAAGAAAGAACACTGCTCGCATGGAAAATGTAAGTGAAAACTTACTTATAAAACTGGAATGCTGTAATTCAACCAAAGAACTAATGCTTGTCCATCTGTGCAATGCAGTGTCTGGATTAGTTATTCAAATTGGTAGTCTGAGTTGTGCAGGTTTCTTGTTTAATAATAGCTTGTTAAAGATCATGATTCAAGAATTTACATAGAACTGTTTTGGCAGAACAAAACTATCAGCAAGTTTCATACACAGGCAAATAAAACACCAAGGCTGTTTTTGAAAAGCACAGCTGTCGTGTAACCTACTTCTTTTTTTTTTTTAACTAATTTTGGCTGTTGATCCAAGTAACTCATTTTCAGTCAGTTTTTTGACTTACAGCTTTTCCGTCTGTTTATCCATAGTAGATACCTTCTGTTTTCTTTAATATAGCTGGTACAACTTCTGCAAATAAGGAAATGCTGCAAGTGTTATTTTGACAGGATGTTAGGTAATTTCATATCAATTTGGGCAGAACTTTGAGTTCTGAGTTTAGAGCAATATGTTTTTTAACATAGTGACAACATTATGCAAAGTGGGTTTCACATAGGTCATAATCTACCCTAGGTTTTTTGCAAATCAGAAAAATTCCTGCTTGTGCCAACTCTTGGTGTCTGCTAGTAACAATGCTTAAACTTCAGTTATTTCTACTTGCAGTTTGCACCTGAATTCCAAGTTGGGGATGGAATCGGGATGGACTTAAAGCTGTCAAATCAAGTCTTCAATGCCTTAAAGCAACACGCGTACTCTGAGGAACGTCGAAGTGCAAGGCTCCATGAAAAGAAGGAGCACTCCACTGCTGTATGTTTTTAATAAAATCTCTCTGTATACTTTTTATCTTGTGTAACAGCTGAACACTGTTTTGGTAATGCCTTGAAACATTCTGTTTTTAGTAAAACAGTTAAGCAATATTGTGTTAACATTGCTGAAGGAGATGGTATCAGCCAGCTCCTACTAGAAAAAAGCCTGTCTTTATTTGAGCTGCATTACTGTGAGAGCCATATCAAAATAAGAGCAAGCAGCTTCCATTTTTTTCCTCTTTGTCTTTCTAAACTTGTCTCTTAATCAGCTACAATGAATAAACTGCCTAGAAATTATTTATAGAAACCATCCAGAGGACTAATCCTCTGCAGTTGAACCATGTGGCTCCAAATATCTGTTGTCTGATCAAGTTTCAGGAAGATAATGTGACCAAGTAAAATCTGACTTAATAATTTAGGAAGTCAGTTCATGTGTTTTATGGGTGAGTTTAGAGCAGGAAAATCCTGGTAAATCTGGTAAATCTTGCTGTGGACTTCTTCAGCTTTGTGTGTTTTGCTTTATTGTTACTGATATAAAAGGAGCATAATATTTGGGACATTGTGATTTACGGTTTGTAAAGACTTCTTGAAAACACTATAGAAAGTGCTCTCGGGACACAGTCTGTACTTTATGTGTAATTGATAAAATACTGTGTATGCTATGCAGCTGACAAAGTACCTGAGAGTATTAAATCTTAGTATGACAGTGCTGGAGCAGTTTTGTTTTGATTCATGTGTTTGTTTGGTTTGTGTTGCATTTTTTTTTTCTCTCTACCAGTTGAGAGAATGCTCTTAATACATTATTCTTTCCACCTAGCTGAATGAATACTTGTGGTATATAAATACTCTAAGCTCACTGTAAAGCAAAGAATTATTTTAATGATTCATTTCTTGCCTGTAGGAGAAAGCAGTGGATCCTAAAACGCGTTTACTTCTGTACAAGATGGTCAATTCTGGAATGCTGGAGACCATTACAGGCTGTATCAGCACAGGAAAAGAATCTGTTGTTTTTCATGCGTATGGAGGAAAGTAAGTATATTGTTTGTTACCGACAGTAGCTTTAAGTACCAGAGATTGTTTAAATATTTTTGTGGTTTCTGCTTTTTAAAACCATCTGCACTTTTTTAATTCCCAAGACTTAAAGTTTGTGTTCATACACATGGAGATAATAATAAAATCTGAAAACCAGATGGTACCAATTGTAAAGTAACAAAAAAATCCCCAGTTTCCTCCTTGGAGAGCATTTAATGAACGGGGGGAAATCCACTATAGCTTTCTGTGGAAAAACGTATACTCCTTTTATAAAAAAAGTCTTGAGATTCGGAGGAACTCTTTCCACTGACCTGCCGCGGACTACAGAGCTGTCATGATGAGCTTAGGCTACCTGAAGATTGTCTCTCCATATGGATTGCTATATTATCAGCTCCATCTGTGCAGTTCGGTGGAGGTGCTGTTTATTACTTTTGGTTTACCTTGAGAATAGTGTTGGGATGCTGTTTACTTTGCAAGTCGTGCAAGAGTCCAGTTTTAAAGACTACTGCGCTGTGGAATGACTGTAGTACATTAGTAGTGATTGTAGTGCACTGAAACACCACTAGCTTAAAGTGAGGTAAGAAAGAACTAATAAAGCCCAAATACAGGTAGCCCATTTAGAGATGTCAAGAGAGAGGTAATTTGGGGGTGGGGAGAAAAGATGCTTTTGTTTGTTTTTTTTAATTTACCTTTGCTTGAATGATGTTCAGGAGTGTTCTTTTGCTTAGTATTACTCAGTAGGCAATATCTTTGTGGTGCTTAACAAAACATTGTGATACTACCGTTATTGTTCTACTGCAAGACTTTTCTCACTTGTAATTTCTTGAAGCAAGTACATCCATTAATAGGGCTCTTATTAGCTATGATATTTAAGTAAAATAGTAACAAATTGGGACATGGAACCTATTCGGTAAGCAACATACAATCAAAATGCTAAAACCTGAACTTTCATATATAAGCTTAATCATAGAACTCTTATAAATTTAACTTGAATTGGCTTCCAAATTTGATAGAAAATCAGATCTTTTCCTCCCTTATATTAAAAATTGCTATCTCTTGCAATGTTAACCCCTCCCCAACTAAAACCATGCATTTGCTTGTAAAAATGTGAATAGTTAACTTTGTTATATATTTGACTTTTTCCACGAGAAGTGCAACTGAAGATAAAGTTATACCTCCAGAATGTGCCATCAAAGTGTTTAAAACAACTCTTAATGAATTCAAGAACCGTGACAAATATATTAAGGATGACTACAGATTTAAAGACCGCTTCAGTAAATTGAATCCACGAAAGATTATTCGTATGTGGGCTGAGAAGGAAATGCATAACTTAACAAGGTAAAGGGAAAAAAAAAGGGTAGTTGCCAAATGTCTCTCGGTTTCTTATTCTTCTGTTTAAGAAAGATACACTGTGTCTGGGTAGAAGTTTAGATTTGATTTTTTTAGGCTAAATAATATATAACCTGGCACAGGTTGAGTAAGCATCTGGTTTCGTACAGTTTAATGAATTGTCAGCATCTTCAGGGATTTGGCAGCCGAATTTACAAGCCCATAAAGTTAACAGGGTCTACCTGTAAAAGTAATTGGTTTTCAGTGAGTGTTTTCAGACCTAATTATGACTTTAAGATCTGAATTTTCCTATGTGAAATATGTATTTTCATTCAGTTTTCAATTTAGTCTATTTCAAAGACTTTTTGACTCTAGATCAAGTTTCTCGCACAGCTCTCTAAGACTGGAAATGAGCAAGCAGGAACTGGAGCTGCAGGGTTTTGGGGGTTTTATTTTGTTTTTCTTAATCAGTATCTGTTTTCTGATCCACAGAATGCAAAATGCAGGAATTCCTTGTCCTCAAGTGGTTATCCTTAAGAAACACGTCTTGGTTATGTCTTTCATTGGCCAGGACCAAGTCCCAGCTCCTAAACTAAAGGATGTAACGCTTAGTAGTGAAGATATGAAAAAGGCCTACTATCAGGTTCTTAATGTAAGACAATGTTGATTTCCCCTCTAATTCTGGGTTGTGTTTTCTTTTAGGGGAATAACTTAAAGGAGAAATCAGCATTTATTTACTTTTCAGGGTGCTTGCATCACTTTCAAGATACAGAGTCCAAAGGCTTATTTTGCTGCTGTTTAATGTGTGACTTAAAATAAATAAGAAATTATGCACTAAAAAAAATTAATAAATTTAGTCTGAGTAGAAAATGTGCTGAAACTTGGTGACAAACAGATACTTGGCAGCAGAGGAATTATGAGCAAGTAGTCCTCTTTTTAGAGAAGCAGTATGTGGTTTAGGAAGTTCTCTGAAGTCTTTCTGGGCTTACCAAACAACTTAATTTACGATGCTTAAGCACTCTCCAATGATAAACCCCTCTCCACCCCCCTTTTTAATAAATCTAGAAATCGGAGAATGAATTAGAAGATTGCATGGTGGATACTTTACTTCCGTATTATCAGCTGTAATTGGTTCAAACATGTACCTGCTAACTGTCCACTTGCTATTAGCTTCCTGTAGACATTAAAAAAAACCAACCAACCAACCCAGCAGCTTGATAATATGAATGGTCTGGGCCTGAAATTTTGAGACCAGTAGAGCAACACAACCATGTTTTAAGTGAATATGCATACCAGTTAGGATTCAGTACCTAAAACTGTGAGACTTCTTTCCTGTGTGATAGGAATGACAGGTATATTTAGAGAACGTGTTTACAGATAGTCTCGTGCACTTGGACTGGTTGGCAGAGCTGACATGAGTTTACCAGACTGATTCTTCTGACTTGCCAAAGCTAAGCTCAGTAATAAAAGCTTAGCTTGATGGCAGTTTACCAAAACTGCAATTCCCTGTGTGAAACTTGGTTGACGACTTGGAAAAAATGATGTAAATTGGGTGGGTGACTGGGGAGAGCTTTTTTTGGTGTTATAGTCGTGAAAACGGTATTTATTTGAAGTACAGCATACTTCATTCATTAATTTGGTTCCTTGCAGATGATGCAACAGTTGTATAAGGAGTGCAACCTGGTGCATGCAGATCTGAGTGAATACAACATGCTTTGGCATGATGGGAAGGTGAGCTGCTTATTCATGTGGGGAGAAAAGGTTTCATCTGATGTGAAATGTTAATGCAAAGTGAATTGCTATCTCCCTGTGGATACAGGTCTGGCTTATTGATGTCAGTCAGTCTGTGGAGCCAACCCATCCTCATGGACTTGAATTTTTGTTCAGAGACTGTAGGAATGTGTCACAGGTAGGTCCTCTTCATCTGACAATCCTCTGTTATGCTGAATGTTTTCCAAGATAAAAATAAATTCAGAAGTAACTAAAAATCAACGAATACAACTCTGTTTTTAAAAAAAAAAAAAAAAAGATCACCACCACCTACATATAAGATTACTCTTGTATATTGTCCGTACTGATGGTGTTCTTCTCTGAAAGGGAAAAAAGTCTTGAAGAATAAAATGGTACCGCTAGAACTTAAAACTTCTTTCAGTTATTTTCATTGGTAGGTCAACAAAAGCAAAAATGTCATTTTGACTAAATATTGTAATTGTAACTTGGGGAAGGAAAAGGAGTGTTTTGTTTTGTGTAGAAAAGTGTTTAATGTGTGCTTTTTTTTATTGACTAGTTCTTCCAGAAAGGAGGTGTGGCAGAAGCACTTAATGAGCGTGAACTCTTCAATGCTGTCTCAGGTTTTAATATTACAGCTGACAATGAAGTAGACTTCCAAGAAGAGGTACAGCTTCATCTGTGTCTAACATTTGAATTTGTTAGCTAGGAGCTATTCTATTACCTTAATTTTCTAACTTTAGTTTGTATGACTAGTGTGTGAGTGCAATTTCAGCAATCATTCTGCATCTTTTTTTCTTTTCTTTATGCTCGATAATTTCAACATAGTAAAAATGTTTTCTGAAACTCAGATTGACAGACCTCTCCACCACTTTTCCTGATCTCCCTGCTTTCAAGTATAAAAGGCTTCATGTTGCATATGATTGCTTCTTTCAGTGTTAAGGAAAATATAGTTATCTGTTTTAGTTTAAAAGCTAGCTTTGTTTTCTTTGCTTACATGTATTAAAGGTTGTGCAGAGGAAGGAAGGCTGGGTTAAAAATAATAATTGTTCTACTGCTTATTTATAATTTTTTAGATTTTAACTTAACTTGAATTTAAAGTTTAGTCTAGCGTTACCAATTTTCAAGCCTAAAATAATGCTAATAGAAATATGGACTAGGATTCTTCGATCACCTTTGGTTTTTAATTTTCAAATTTTAGCTGTAACTCCTCAAAGTGTGCATCCTGATACCAGACATTTATAAAAATAAGTTGTCAAATGTCCCATATTTCCCATATTCACTAATTAAAGTAAGGTCTACATGTCAGTTCTAATCAATTCCTAATGACAGCGTAGGCTTATGTTAGCCCAGCATGTAGTAGGTGGGAGCTTGAAATTAGTTAACTCCTGGGACAGCTGCTCAGAGGGAGAGGCATAAAGGGAACACAGTGTCACTGTTCCAAGATCCTTCTGTATCAGTGAAGCAAAAACTAATTCCCTCACTGGCTGTGTTGTTAGTATTGGTGTGGGGGGTCAGTTTTGTTGTTGGTTTACATCATCTTTCTTGCTTAGAAGTTTTATGGGAAAGACTTATGTTGCTGTTTACATCTAGGTGAATTTGAGCAGCCCATCCCTAAACTTCAGATTTTGACTTTAGTCACTGGTAACTAAACCTGTCTCCTCTGGAGTACAATAGGAAGTAATCCAAATATAACAATCTGAAGATAATAAGCTACCTTAGTTGTTACGTTGATTGCACAAAACATTTAAGTATAACTGTCTTCAGCGTATACCATTAAAAGCAATTGCAGTGGATTTGTAATTGTAATATTACTTGGAATTTCTCCAATGCTGATGGATTTGCTGAGTTACAGTAGAGGTGTTCAGAGTTGGAGAAAGGGGTGCTTTTGTACTTCGGGGAATACGGCTGGAGTCATAAGAATCATCCAGTCCTCCTGGCAACTCATGCATTTCAGTTATATAGCATGAAACTACAAAGGAGTGCTACTCCTTTTACTAATTTTCTGAGAACAGAGGTTTCAAACTATATTTCCAAAGTATATTGCCCCATACATGTGACTGAATCATTGAAATAGAAATGATCGGTCATCTGAAGTTACCTTTTAACACTGTTCAGAAACATTCTGGTGTAGTCATGGTTTTATGATTTCAGCATGGATTTATTTTTGGCTTTCTAGATTGAAGCTTTGGAGAAGATGAATGAAGATCACGTGCAGAATCATGGAAAGAAACTCTCAATGTTTTCAAGCGATGGAGACCCACCTATATATGATGAATAGCACTGAGTGCATAGCTGCTAACGAAATGAAACACAAACGTACTGCTTCTGACTATGTTGGTGCAGTGGTAAATGTCAGCTACCAATGTCAAGGGAGAGTGGTTGACTGGGAATACCAAAATGGAAAACACAGTGAGCATACGGTGATGCCTCGGTGGTTTTATTTTTTAACTTAGCCCACACTTCAGGCTGGCACTGTGAGAATGGACTGTCACTACCTCTTCAGATAGTCTGGCAACTTCACCAATTGCCCAGTTACGTTAGACTAATGTAGCTGAGGTGGTCATATTTTGCATGATTCAGAGCTTATTTGTTTTAGTTTTTTAAAAAAATTATTTAAAAATCATTTAGATCATCTAAAGTATTTAGTGGGAAAGCAAACAAGGGGAATCCCTCTCTTTTTCCTATTGCTGCTTGAAAAACTAATTAAAAATTGTATGTGGACGTGATGTCAGCAAACCTTTAATCCTTCTCCACCAAGGGCAAAATGGAAAGCCAAACTATGTGCTGCCATAACATGAAAATGTTAATTTAACAAACCAATGTCTTTATACATGCAAAAGTCTGGACCTTTTCGTTTGAAGTACACAGAATGTGGCTCTACCTCTGTAAATACAATTGGGTTTTACATGAGAAACAGATTTGAATCCAACCAGCAGAGGCCGTCTTTGGTGATGGGCCAGGAACATCTGAGAGCTGCATCCAAGTTGTGTAACAAAGAGTAAGTTCAGTTAGTTTCACTTTTAATACATAAATTGTTCCAAGAACTCAGTGGAAAAAAAAATCTCTATAATAATCCTGTCTCTAACTGGAAATTCTGGGTAAAACATCAAACATTCTTACTGACCCCAAAGATGCTTATAGACTATGAAAGCTAAATATTGGTCATCATTATTTTTCAATGAGCCTTTTTGCATACAAGTGCAAAAAGAATACTCAAATTGGTCTTTTTCTCATGCTTTTATTCTTAATCTCAGTCTCTTTATTTTAGCAAGTTCTAAAAATCTAGGCATGTTTCTCTCCAAAACAACACATTTAAAAATGAACTGATGTATTGGGATGGTTCAGAATTAAGAAATTCTGATCAACTTCTTTTTAATGGATTGCTGTTTCTGATGCTGCTCTTTATCAAGCAGAATATAGTGTTGCTACACATGACATTCTCACAGTGTGCTGTGAAAGTGCTTTTTTTTATTTTTTTTTTTTTGTTGTTGTTGGAAAACTGGTGGTAAAGTAAAAACTCGAGATCTTGTTGTGGTGCTTTTGCGTGGTTCTTCGCATCATACAAGCCTTCATTGATCCTCAGTGCTGCACTAAAGCAGTGCTACGGTAGGACTACGCTAATTCATTAAAACAATAGAAAAATTACAATTTTGGTGGGTACTACATAAACAGTAAACAACCTCAATGTTTTTGCCAGTTTCATCCCAGTACTTGGATCCTCTTCCCTTTTCTAAATTAGACAGTTGTCTTGCATTTACCCCTTACTTTTGAAATAAAGGAACTTAGGTATTTGGGAGACTTAAGTCTATTCCTAATTGCTCAGTGAAATAGTTCCCCAATAATGATATTGGGGAAAGAACAGAGGTACTGAGAGGGAGGCGCTATGGTTACCTAACCCCTTCAGGAAGACTGAAAGCTACATTGTCAAATACAACTGAATCTTCCTCAAAGCATTCAGAGAAGGCTTTTAAAATAAAAGCATAGTCCTGTTCTAGGCTTATTAGAAGTTTCAGTACTCATTTCTTAGAGAAAAAATTAAGGCAGTTGCTAACGCCTTACAAGGTGCTCGTCTAGGAAAGATGTTGATTGTTGTGGATATTTGCATCAAGTGAGGGGAAGAGAGAGCAGAAAAAAGGGGAAGTGAGGGGAGGGTGTTTTTTGAGCTGTCATTGGAAACAGAGTTACCTGCTTGTATCGTGCTTGAATGGAGGCCTCAGTTACTGTCATTTTTAATACCTTTCTAAAAATATATCTAGCACAGATTAAAAAAAACCCACAAACAAGGAAATGAAGCGGTGGTCATCAAGTCCGTGATTTAAAGCTACTAGCCCCAGTTATATTGGCTGAACATCTTTTTCTTTACAGCAGTGAAATTGGTTCAGGAATTTGCTTTGAGATTTTTGACGTCTGGGCGTGTTGTCAAGTAGTTGAAAATAAGAAGTTGCTAAAATAAGCATTTTTCTGGATTCCTTTGAAATAAAAGGTTCTAGGATTATTATTAAGCAAACAGAATCTTAGAAGTAAATCTAGACCTTTCATTGTTAAGCCACTAACTTTCCTGACATTATGGCTATTCTAATGGCTGTTTCTAAAACTATCACAATAGTTTCAAGTTGTGTTATGTACTTGTCTGCTGATTCCCCCCCTTGGTTTCCACTATCTTAATATTCCTATTGCAATTGTAGAAAAGTGCTTGCTCTCCTGTAGGGAAGTAGAAGGTTTCTTAAGTTTTGACCTAGGATTAACCAAACTTTTGGCTAACGTGCAATAAATTTTTTATTTTGTAAAAAAAGATAAACTTTAAGGTAGTTTAAACGCTCTGGAAATACTTGTGCGCCCTCTCTAGTCAACGTGGAATTGCTTGATGAGGCAGGAGGGTTCTGCAGAACGAATAAACTTGCTGTCATTCCTAGCCGTGACTTCAGTTTCTCGAGTCTGATGTGAAATTGCCACAATCGGACTAAGGGGGTCACAAGTCAGCGAGCAGCTGTTTGCATGATACCGTGTTAATATCCCGTGCTTAAATTCGTATTTCTCCTGTACTAAGTTGCGCCACTCCCATCTAATCTGGAAACTTTTAAATTGGTGTGATCTCAGTTTTTTGGTTTTTTGTTTTTTTTTTTTCTTTCCTCCCCCTCTGTTTTTTATTTCTCTTACTACACCAATAAGCAAATATGTAATTGATGTTCTCACACCATTTCTAAATTATACTGTAGGTTTTGCAACTGGGGAACTAAGGTGCATCAAGCAGAAAAACCCACTGCTGGTTTATTGTCCAAACTAAAATACAAACAAGCGTAAATGCTGAGAAACAATCTGGACTTTAACTTCGATAATGCTTTATTAATATTGTTCCTGAAATAGGGACTGTTTTCAGAGGATAATTTCCCTTTCTCATCTATTTTACACCTAGCCACTGAAGAGCAGTTTCATGCCCAAAACCAGTATAAATCGCGACAATGCAGCAAAGCGTGGGCAAATACTGAAGCACTTGGTTCCTTCTTCCTCCCACCTAAAAGTTTTGGTTTTTTGTTTTTTTTTTTTTGAAAAAGCTCTATAAAAGGTTGGGCGAAGTGTTTTTACCTGCTGCGCGACACGTGCCGGCTCTGGCCGTTCCCACCTGTGCGTCCTGCGCCTTTAAGGCGGGCCGGTCCCGCGTCACGTGTGAGGGGAGTGTAAACAGGAAGCGCCCGGCCGGCCGGGAGGGGGAGTTCGTTGAAGGGACCGTTTTTGCGGCGGGTGACTTCGCGAGCCGCCGCCGCCATGAGCCGCGAGCCGCCGCCGCCAGGGGAGGAAGAGGCGCCGGGAGGAGGAGGAGAAGAAGAAGGAGGAGAAGAAGAAGGGAGAGCGGGAGCTGGGGATGGCGGCTGCTACCTGGCGCTGTGCGCGCGGCCCGTGCACTTCGAGAAGGCCAACCCCGTCAACTGCGTCTTCTTCGACGAGGCCAACAAGCAGGTGGGGGTGGCGGCGAGGGGCCCTCCTCGCGGGGGCGGCGGGGAGATGCGTTCCCCCCGGCTCCTTGCCACCCCGTCCGTCCTGACAGGCCGCCGGGCGGTGTCTGTCGGATGGTCGCCTCAGGAGCTGGGCCCGCTTGCCGGCTGCGGGAGGGAGAGCCGCCGCCTTGCGTCGGTGCCCAGCTCCCAGCCTGCCGCGGCGGGCAGATGGAGCGGCCGGCGGGTGCTGGGCACCCCCACCGTGCCTCACACGGGTGGGGTGGTGGCGGCTTCGGGCCTGTTACCTCAGCCTGCCCCGCCGGCTCCCCGAGAAGAGGGGTCTGGAGGCTCTCACGCCCGTCTTTGGTCTCCTCCCCATCCCCTTCTGTGGAACCGCTGCGGTGCGAGGTCTCGCTGCTGGGTGGCTGGCTCGGAACCTGTCATCTTGCTAGAGGCGGTAGAAATCTGTTTTTTCAAACGTACCAACGTAAATTTATTAGGTTGAATTTCACCTGCCTTTACTCTCACTGCCCGAAGGTCCTTCTGGGATTCTTCAGAGTCAGCACTTTTTCCTTTCTGTTCCAGACCTCCCAACATTACTGGCAAACTTTGTCACTTCACTGCTAACTGCATTTCTCTGATTTCCCCCCCCCCCCGCCTTTTCAATTGGTAAAGTTCAGTATATTCGTAAAAATTAATTTGTAGCTTTACTTGTGGCTCGGACCTGACTTGACACTTTGCTTTTAATTTCTTGACTTTGGTTCTTTTAAGCGTGTTTTCCTTAATATCCTTATGAGCTTCTGAGTATTCAGTTCAGTATAGCTAAAAGTTCCACAGTCTGTCGTGAGACTTATATAGATATGGATACAGTCTGCTGTCTAATTCCTGTAACTGTTCTGTGACCTCAGCATTCACAGAATTGAAACGTTCAAGCTTTCTTCTCCATATAAATGGCATGGTTTGCCGTGTGTGGTGTGGACATGATCGGTGGCATGTTTGGAGAGGGAGGAGCATTTCTGGGATGTGCTTCTTGCAGTTACACTCTGCTCAGAATTATTGGTGTCCTTTCTAAGTCATAATCCTTTACTCACATTTTGAGGGCCAATTGAAATAAGATTACAGGCCTGTTGTGAGACACTATATCATAGCGTGGATGTGATATAACTGCACAGAAACTGGTTGTTAAGAGCTCACTTGAAAGAAACTTGTTTTCAACTGTAAATTTAATTCTCTGTGTTTTCTTGCTATTCTAAAATTGTTTAATTTCCAGAGTGTCTCCAAATCATTTATAACCAGCATTTCAATGACAGTTTCCCATGTGAATGGCCTTCCGAGAGATCTTTCCTTGCTATCTTTTGATCTCACAAAGATTAAGAGAGTATTGTCTTCGTTTTCTATTACATCAATATTAAAAGTAGTTAAACTAATTATTTGTCATTATAGTAAGGCTTGCTTGCAGTTTATCGTCTTGACACCTGTATTCCTGCATGAGCATACTACACCAGTAGCATGGCTAGTTTCACAAACAATATATCTGTTATTCTGAGACCTGATCTGTTTGTCTAGTGCTTCTGCACATAAAACAAGTACAAATAAGGCATCTGCCTGATTTTCTTTTTCTAAGCCAGTTAAAGTTTTTAACGGCATGACTTTTTTTAATGTTCTCTTATTCCAGCTCAATAAGTGGTATAGCTGTAGCAGGTTTTATACGTATATATGTGCAGTTGTGCTAAAGGAATTCTTTAAGTTCTTAGTTCAAGTTGGCTGAAGCTTCTCAGGTACATGCAAAACAGCAGATTACTATTAAACTATTCCTATCTAATAACATGTTCTGACAAGATCAAGAGTCTGGGTCATTGTGTTGTATCTCTTCGTGATCCCCAAGGGTTTTTTTTGTTTTAAACAATGCCCTGATGTCTCAGATACTTCTACTAGTACCTGGCTTAGGAAAATATGAATATTAAAAAAAAAAAAAGAGAGAGAAAACCTTACACAGAGTTTTACTGTTTTAACTTGCTCAGTAGTTCAGCATATGCCTACAAGACTGTTACAGTACCACTGGAAACCTGTACAGTACCATTGGAACTCCAGAGGAAAGAATTAATTATTTACTGAATCTCAGTGTGAACTGGCAGATCTGTGTAAGAACAAAAATTGCGTCTAGTAAAAAAAATTAAAAGTATGGCTTATAGAAAAGGCAGCATGTTAAGTTTATGATTTTGAATAAGCTACAAATGTTTTTCAAAACTTTTTTTATAGGTTTTTGCTGTTCGATCTGGTGGAGCTACAGGAGTTGTTGTTAAAGGTTTAGAGGACAGAAATCCCATTTCCTTCAGGTAAGGCACCTTCATCTTTATTGTCTTGGGGTAGAATTCTGCATACTTAAAATTATGTGGTATTTAGCCGTGATCTACTGTAGTTCAGGCATAAGACTTAGAAATAGTTATGATCATCTTTTAATTTTGTTCTTATGTATAATCTTGCAATTAAGATGGTATGCTTTGACCTCATGAATTTATAGTTTTCTGGGGGGCAAAAAAAGGTATTAGTCTGTGGCTTTTTTTTTTTTTTTTTTAATTAAAGCATTTTATAAGGAATATGTGGAATCATAGAATGGTTTGGGTTGGAGGGCACCTTTAAAGTTCATCTAGTCCAAAATCCCCTGCAGTGACCAGGGACATCTTCAACTAGATCAGGTTGCTCAGAGCCATGTCCAGCCTGACCTTGAATGTTTCCAGGGATGAGGCATCTGCCACTTCTCTGGGCAACCTGAGCCAGGGTTTCACCACCTTCATTGTAAAAAAAAAAAAAAAAAAAATTCTTCCTTCTATCTAGTCTGAATCTACCCTCTTTTAGTTTAAAGCCATTGCCCCTTGTCCTATCACAACAGGCCCTGCTAAAAAGTCTGTCCCCATCTTTCCTGTAGGCCCCCTTCAGGTACTGGAAGGCTGCTCTAAGGTCTCCCCGAAGCCTTCTCTTCTCCATGCTGAACAATCCCAGCTCTCTCAGCCTGTCCTCATAGGAGAGATGTTCCATCCCTCTAGTCATTTTTGTGTCCCTCCTCTGGACTTGCTCCAGTAGGTCTATGTCTTTCTCTTGCTGAGGGCTCCAGAGCTCTCCAGGTGAGGTCTCATAAGAGTGGAGACTGGTCCCAATACAGACTGCTGAGGGATGCCACAGATCACTGATCTCCATTTGGACGTTGAGCTGTCGATCACTACCCTCTGTATGTAACCATCCAACCAATTCCTTATCTACCAAACAGTCTACCCACCAAATCCATATTTCCCCAGTTTAGAGAGAAAGGGGTTGTGGGGGCACCATGTCAAAAGCCTTACAGAAGTCTAGATAGACAACATCTGTATTTCTTACCTTGTCCACTGATGTAGTCACTCCATCATAGAAGGCCACTAGGTCGGTCAGGCAGGACTTGCCCTTGGTGAAGCCATGCTGGCTGTTTTGAATCACCTCCCTGTCCTTCATGTGCCTTAGCTTATTAGCATAGCTTCTAGGAATATATATATCTTTATGTATAATATGTATTCTATAAGCAACTGTGAGAAGTGTCACAATAGCTAGCCCTTGTTCTCTTGGGGGACTTCAACTTACTAGATGTCTGCTGGAAATGCAATACAGCAGGGAGGAAACAGTCTAGGAAGTTCCTGGAGTGTGTGGAAGATAACTTCCTGACACAGCTGGTGAGGGAGCCATCTAGGGAAGGCACCCCGCTGGACCTGTTGTTTGTGAACAGAGAGGGACGGGTGGGTAATGTGATGGTTGGAGGCTGTCTTGGGCATAGCAGTCACAAAATGATACGAGTTTTCAGTTCTCAGAGAAGTAAGGAGGGGAGTCAGCAGAACTGCTACCTTGGACTTCTGGAGGGCAGACTTTGGCCTGTTTAGGAGACTGGTTGAGAGAGTCCCTTGGGAGGCAGTCCTGAAGGGCAAGGTAGTTCAGGAAGGCCGGACATTTTTTAGGAAGGAAATCTTAAAGGCGCAGGACCAGCCTGTCCCCGTAAGCCGAAAGACGAGCCAGCAGGAAAGAACACCGGCCTGGCTAAACAGCGAGCTTTGGCTGAAACTCGAGTTTGTGACCTTTTGAAGAAGGGGCAGGCAAATCAGGAAGGCTATAAAGATGTGGTGAGGTTATGCAGGGAGGAAACTAGAAGGGCCAAAGCCCAACTAGAAATTAATCTGGCTACTGCCATAAAAGACAATAAAAAATGTTTCTGTAAATACATTAGCAACAAAAGGAGGGCTAAGGAGAATCTCCATCCTTTATTGAATGCGAGAGGAAATGTGGTGACAAAGGATGAGGAAAAGGCCGAGGTACTTAATGCCTTCTTTGCCTCGGTCTTTAATATTAAGGCCAGTTGTTCTCAGGGTACCCAGCCCCCTGAGCTGGAAGACAGGGAGCAAAATGAAGCTCTCATAACCCAAGGGGAAATTCTTAGAGACCTGCTATACCACTCTGACACGCACAAGTCTATGGTGTAGGATAGGATCCACCCAACACTACTGAGGGAGCTGGCGGTAGTGCTCACCAAGCCACTTTCCATCATTTATCAGCTGTTATGGAAAACGGGAGAGGTCACACTTGACTGGAAGTTAGTAAATGTGGCGCCCATCTACAAGAACGGCTGGAAGAAGCATCTGGGGAACTACAGGCCTGTCAGTCTGACCTTGGTGCCAGGGAAGGTTATGGAGCAGATCGTTTTGGGTGCCATCACGTGGAATGTACAGGACAACCAGGTGATCAGGCACAGTCAGCATGGGTTTATGAATGGCAGGTCCTGCTTGACTAACCTGATCTCCTTCTATGACAAGGTGACCTGCCTAGTGGATGAGGGAAAGGCTATGGATGTTGTCTGCCTAGACTTTAATAAAGTCTTTGATGCCATTTCCTACAGCATTCTCCTGGAGAAACTGGCAGCTTATGGCTTGGATGGGCGTACTGTTCGCTAAGGGGAAAAACTGTCTGGATGGCCGGGCCCAAAGAGTGGTGGTGAATGGAGTTAAATCCAGTTGGTGTCCAGTCACAAGTGGTGTTCCCCAGGGCTCGGTATTAAGACCAGTTCTCTTTAATATCTTTATCAATGATCTGGATGAGGATATCAAGTGCACCCTCAGTATGTTTGCAGATGATGCCAAGTTGGGTGGGAGTGTTGATCTGTTTGAAGGTAGGAAGGCTTTACAGAGGGATCTGGACATGCTGGATTGATGGTCTGAGGTCAATGGTATGAGGTTCAACAAGGCCAAGTGCCGGGTCCTGCACTTGGGTCACAACAACCCCATGCAGCGCTACAGGCTTGGGGAAGAGTGGCTGGAGAGCTGCCTGGCAGAAAAGGACCTGGGGGTGTTGGTTGACAGCCGGCTGAATATGAGCCAGCAGTGTGCCCAGGTGGCCAGTAGCATCCTGGCCTGTATCAGGAATAGTGTGGACAGCAGTGATCATCCCCCTGTACTCAGCACTGGTGAAGCCACACCTTGAACGGTGTTCAGTTTTGGGCCCCTCAGTACAAAAAAGACATTGAGGTCCTGGAGCGTGTCCAGAGAAGGGCAACGAAGCTGGTGAAGGGTCTGGAGAACAAGTCTTATGAGGAGCGGCTGAGGGAGCTGGGGTTGTTTATCCTGGAGAAAAGGAGGCTGAGGGGAGACCTTATCGCTCTCTACAACTACCTGAAAGGAGGTTGTAGAGAGGTGGGGGTCAGTCTCTTTTCCCGAGTAAGAGGGAATAGGACAAGAGGAAATGGCCTCAAGTTGCACCAGGGGAGGTTTAGATCGGATGTTAGCAAAAATTTCTTCATTGAAAGGGTTGTCAAGCATTGGAACAGGCTGCCCAGGGAAGTGTTTGAGTTGCCATCCCTGGAGGTGTTTAAAAGATACGCAGATGTGGTGCTTATGGACGTGTTTTAGTGGTGGACTTGGCAGTGCTAGGTTAACGATTGGACTTGATGATATTAAATGTCTAACTGAAGCGATTCTGTGATTCTGTATGTGAGAGAGTGTGGGGATTCAAACTTGTGATTGCTACAGCAGCAGTGACTTATTCTAGGATGCAGTTTAGCAAGTTAAACAAAATGAAATAAACATAAATTAGTAGAGAACCATAATTTCTGAATTTCATGCCTGTGATTCAAACAGTGTTTCCTACATGTAGATTTCTTGCATTCTGTTTCTTGTTTAGTCTAAATTAGCTTCTTCTATGGCTTCCATTTCTTGTGGAAATATTTTTTTCAGAATCAGAGAACGGTACTTTCAATGAAACTACTTTGTCTTTAAAAAATTATTTTATATATGCCTCTGTTAAGAGTGATGGCTTTTTGAATTCTGCTGTCTGTATGTAAGAAGTATTCTTTTACTTGAAGTTTGCTTTGATCCATCTATGGATGAACCAGTTTGTAGTCAAGTTGTGTTTACTGTGACCTGTCAGGTATTGCCTGTCCTGAAAGTTGCTATTTTCATTTGACTTTTTTATTTGACTACCTTTGTCACAAATCCTGAGGGAGCTGAAAATACACAGTGAACTTCAGGAGGTTCCACAATTTTCCTGCTTGACTATCTATCTAGTGCTCTGTTTTTCTGGAGTTAATAACGCATACTGGAAGTAGAACTACCTTATTCATGCCAGTTGTACTGATGCTTCTTTGTTAAGAATACAGTTTTGTTGTTTTGGGTTTTTTTTAAATGGTATGAAAACAGCCTCACTCTCCCTTTAACATCAGAAATTCTTCTAGAGGATGTGTCCTAATGGGGAAGCGAGTCAGCTTGTGTCAAGTAGCAGTAGTTGTGGTAAAGGAGCTGACTGCAGGATGTTGTTGGGTGTCACAGAACTCCAGACTCACTGGGGCATAACTGAGAATGCAGGTTTGGATACTCCCACTGTCTTCCAATTCCACATCATAGGCCAACAGAGCTGAATATTTGGAGTAACTTCATGTGCTAATTTGTCTGACCTTAGCCATGTTTCTCTAACAGATGTGTTCTGGACGTCTGAAGAGTGAACTGCCATTATCTTCCAGTCTGAATTTTGAATCCTGTACTTGTTAGGCAACATTCATAAGTTGTATTCAGAAGCATTTGCATTACACTTTTTTTTTCTTATTTAATTGTCTTTTTGAGGGTATATTACAGAGTTCTGTAAGAAACTTTTAGATATTTCCATAACTTCTTTTTCTTTCTGTATAGGATGGAAGACAAAGGAGAAGTGAAGTGCATCAAGTTTTCCTTAGGCAACAAGATACTGGCTGTGCAGAGAACTTTGAAGAGTGTGGTAAGAAACCTACACCCTGCAGATAGGAATTGTATCTGGAAATCTTCTACTTACAGTACCAGAGTAGAAGCCCCTGAGACAAATGTTCAAGAGGTCTGGTGGCTAACAACAGCTGTAGTGAAAATTTCTCTATCATCCTGAGAGGCTGAACAGGCAACGTGGTTGTCCTGCTAGTGTCATCATTTAAGAAAAAGTGTGGGGGGAGCCAACTTCTATAAAGAATTCCCTGGCAGGGGTGAAGTGGAATATAGTAAGTCAGCTTTTCTTCTTTATATCTCATCCAAAATAATTTGATAAACTAATATCTCTTCTCTTGTATCTAGATATTTATCTTGTCTGTTCTTCATAATTGCTAATACACTTCATGGGCGTTTTTGCAGGATTTTTTGAATTTTATTCCAGATAGTCCTCAGCTAGAATATACGCAGGAATGTAAGGTAAGTTAAATCTCCCAAGCTTATATGCTTAAGTGAAACTCTAATGTTAGCTGATGCTGGTGGCCTCTACTCTACAAGAGAACTAATTGAGATACCTTCCAAAACACTAACATGAAGTAAATAAGGTATGTAGTCACTACTGCCTGCCTGAATTGAGGTAAATGAGCAGGTGTTAACAATACCATAAAGAACTTCCTGGTCCAGTCACCTTAATCCTTTCCTAGAAAGGACTGGAAATGCTGTTGAGGCAACAAATGTCAGGGTTTGGGAAGCACAAGAGACAAAGTGCTGATCATACAGAAGCAGTAGATGGTAATTATGCTAATGTCAGATATGTTAATGTGGATGTTTTACCCTAATTTCACTGATGAGTGATAGTTAGCTATTACTAGTTTGCATACTATGTTTGGTATTTTTAAACAACCCTTCTAATTATTTTTTAATTATTATTTTACCAGGAAAAAAGTACCATTGTCATTATTTGGTACTTTCCAACTTTTTAACTAAGATAAATTAAATTTTGGGGTAATAGAATGCTGAAGTAAATTTTTAAACATCTGATTTGTGTGGATCTCTTTATTCCTGTAGACTTTAAAGCTGAAGCACTTTTCTGCTTTATTATTTAGGATTATGTATTTGAGTAAACCATTCTAGCAAACCACCTATGATAGTGTTCTGAGTGAAGTCATGGCAAATACTTCCACGTAGTTCTCAATTCCTGTCAGCAGAAGAACCTGCTTTTCATGTCAGGAATTGGTTGAATTGGCAGTATGATTTGAACTAGAACAACTTGGTTGTATTTAGGGCAAAAAGAAAATTTGACTGTGTAATAAACTTGTAAATCTTACATTCTACCAAAAATTCAGGTCGTACAGTAGTTGTGTTCGTACATAGTTTTGGAAGTCTTTACAGAAGTAGCTGATGTGTGCTGGGTGTCTAGTTGGCAAAAAGTATTAACTCCAGTGACTGGATAACTAAATTGCCTTTGGTTTTGAGTTCTTCATTTAGTAATATTAGCTTATCTGAATAGTTAATTTTTCCAAGTAAAAAAGTGTTTGTTTGCTTGTTTGTTAAAAGACAAAGAATGCCAATATTCTAGGATTCTGCTGGACAAGTTCTACAGAAATCGTGTTCATCACAGATCAAGGAATTGAATTCTATCAGGTAATACAAATAACTCCTGTAGGATAGAGGTTTGAAAATGTAAATTTGTGTCTGTATCTTTGAATTCCTTTCTTTTAGTTCTGTGAGAAAGCACTGCTCAAAAAAGAAATTCTGCTGTTTGGTTTGCAGACTATGAGTATTTTTCTTTGAGGGGAATACTTTTTGGGGCAGGGGGAACTTAACACTAACAGGTTATTTAGCACAGCTAACAAAGGCTCTGTATAAAGGAGGACTGAATTAATGCTTAGAGAACTCTAGATTAATGCTCTTGGCTTTTATATAAATGAGTATCTAAATCTAATGTGAAATACTACTTCGTGCAAAAAGAAAATAATCAGCATTTGGGAAGATATGTGCATGCTTAAAATGCAGCACAGAACAAATAATTGACTAAGACAGTGATATCTTTCTGCAAATTGGCAGCTTCCTCCTATGTTGATCTCATTGTCTGAGTTCTTCTGTGTTTAGGTATAATTACCTTTGCATATGTTTTTGGAGAAATCTAATGAATAAATAGCCCTCTGTGACATCCATCACAAGGAATATTATAAACTTTCTCTGAAGTTGTGCACTTCCCAATAGTTCCAGTCCTGGAGCTAAGAGACGGTGTTTCACATAATTACTAGTACTAGTAATTGGTACTAAGCTAGTACTAAAGAAAGTAACTGAAAAAGCAGCATTATTTCCTGCTGATTCAGGGAGAAAAAAATATTTGGCACCTAAAAGGATTATGAATGTCAACCCTGCAGGTAAAAGGACCAAATGAAGTGTGTTTTTTGAAGAGAAGTTATTTAAGCCCTTAAAATAAAGAGAATCAATTTATATACTGTCTTAGTTCTTAAAGACTAAGGAAGCTGGGGAATGAAAGCAGCAAAGATATTGTAATAACTTCTTAATAAAACTTCACTAGTTATGTCAATGTTTTCTCCATTATGGACAGAACTTATACCTAGACTTGGATGAGGGGAAGAGCCAGCACCTTTCAGCTCATTAGAATTTGATGAGTATTTGATGTGCATTTCCTTAGCTACAGTAAATTGGGGCCTAAGCTGTAATTGTCAGGTTTCTGATTTTTTTTTTTTTTTAAATTCTAGCACTTAACACTTAAATGCTTCTCACTTAACGTTTCTAGCTACTGTGTAGTACCACCTATGCTTTTGGAATCCTGATGGTAATATAATACTAATATCCTGTGTTTCCAGGTATTACCAGAGAAACGAAGTTTAAAACTTCTGAAGAATCAGAGTATTAATGTCAACTGGTACATGTATTGTCCAGAGAGCTCTGTTATTCTTCTGTCAACTACTGTCCTTGGCAACGTCCTGCAGCCATTCTATTTCAAGGTAAAGGAATATGTTCCAAACTTTTCATTTTTGTGTGCTTCCGTTTTTTTTCTTTTTAAGCTGCTTTTCCTGGATTTCTTCCAAGAGGCACATGTGTTCGCATCCTTATATGACAATAAGCAAAGGGCAAAGCAAAAATCTGTAAGGTAGTTCTTAGGTGATGGCTTAAAATTAACTAATTTGCTCTTTATTATGTCCTCTTTGGAAAGAGGTGTATCCTGCTAATGTTAGACAGTCGACCTTGAGAAAGGGGGGGGGTGTGTGTAAAAAATCAGTGACCCAATATTTGACAACAATCTTTCAAGAATTTTTTTTTCACTTAAGTAAGTGTAGGTAGTATTTAATTTTACTATGGGCATTTGCACTCTGTAGCACAGTAATAAAGAAAAATTAAGGGCCTTTCACTTGTAATTATAACTACAACCTTCCAAAGGTGAGTGGATGAATTTGAAAAATAAATAAAAAAGGTAGTGCTTAAGAAACAACTATTGTCCCAAGCATGAGAGAGTTTTGTTTACAGTATTTATTTCTTTTAGTGTTCTTCCCTGCGGACAACACTTAAGGTTAATGGGAAAATATTTTTCCTTTGAGCTTGGAAAAAGTGTGTAGCAAAAACTAGAACCTGTTTTAAGTTAATCATGCAGTAAGACGATTTAAAAAATGAGAAAAAGAACTGAAGAGTTCATTTTGCTTCTTTCAAAGGATTAGGAGGATTTCTCTGATAGTCTAAGGGAAGAGATTAAAAAGAAGCTTATTCAAATGGGTTTCCTGGTTTGATCTGGTGTAGGATCTGTACTGGATCCTGACATTACATTCTCTTAGGTGGCTAGGCAGAACTTACTAGCCTCTCACAGCTTTCTTTTTAAGGACTTAGGTCATGCTTCCCCCTCCTTAACATTTTGTGTCAAGTTGTAGCTTGAAGCTAAATATTTTTTATTTTGTCTTCAGAAGGTAATCTTTAAAGATTTCCTGAGAAAGGTACTGTACTAAAATAGTCTTTGAAAATAGAGCTCTAGCAAAGGATATATTTCTGTCATGTTCACACTTCACGGAATCACGGAATCACGGAATCTTCAGAGTTGGAAGGGACCTCTAGAGATCATCTAGTCCAACTCCCCTGCTAGAGCAGGGTTGCCTAAAGCACATCCCTCAGGGCTGCATCCAGGCGGGTCTTGAAAATCTCCAGAGAAGGGGACTCCACCACCTGCCTGGGCAGCCTGTTCCAGTGCTCTGTCACCCTCACTGTAAAGAAGTTTTTCCGTGTATTTGAACGGAACTTCCTATGTTCTAGCTTGTGCCCATTGCCCCTTGTCCTGTCGCTGGGAACCATTGAAAAGAGCCTGGCTCCGTCCTCCTTAAACCCACCCTTTAGATACTTGTAAACATTAATCAGGTCCCCCCTCAACCTTCTCTTCTCCAGGCTAAAGAGTCCCAGCTCTTTCAGCCTTTCCTCATAAGGGAGGTGCTCCAGTCCCACAATCATCTTGGTTGCCCTTCGCTGGACTCGCTCCAGTAGTTCCCTGTCCCTCTTGAACTGGGGAGCCCAGAACTGGACACAGTACTCCAGTTGTGGCCTCACCAGTGCAGAGTAGAGGGGGAGAATGACCTCCCTCGACCTACTGGCCACAGTCTTCCCTATGCAGCCCAGGATGCCATTGGCCTTCTTGGCGACAAGGGCACACTGCTGGCTCATGGACACTTCACACTCAGGAATGAGTTAATGAGAATGGGAAGTGAATTTCAGTAGAAGCTTTGGAAACTCTGAAAACTTGCTTAAATATAAATTAGTTAGGAAAAGAGGAAGAGGAGAGAGGAAACCGTGGGCAGGAGCAGGAGTATGCTCTCATCATAAGGCAGATTCTGGAGTTAGCAGGAACAAAAGGAGACAGTGACTGGTAGGAGGTACTGATATTTTCCCCTTCCCAGTATTTAAAAGTCGGAGCGTGTGACTTGCTGGAAGAGAGAAAAGGTTAAGAGAACTGCTGTTTGAGATCTCCAGACCAATTGTAAATGGGATCTGCATACGAATTTGTATTAATTAAAATTGAAACGTTTTGCTAGCTGAAGCTAATGTTATAAAATCAACATGATAAAGCTGCAAAAATTATAGTACCAGAAGTATTTTATATATTTTTTTAAATATATATATATTTATATCTCACCAGAAGTGTTTAGGAACACAGTAGGGGGGGAATAAAAAGTGTCAAACCTTTTTCCTTTTTGGCTATCACCATTCTTCACCTCATGGGGGTGCTATTGGTGCAGCGTTTGATTAAAGGTTACTTATGACCTTTCCGTTTCAAGTCTTTAACAATGGATTTCTTTGGGGTTTTTTTCTGTTTAACAGAGTGGAACAATGTCAAAACTATCAAAATTTGAAATCGAGTTACCTGCAGCACCCAAGTCCTCCAAGCTCAGCCTTTCTGAAAGAGATATTGCTATGGCTACAATGTATGTATCTAACTAATCAAGCCTTTCCTGGGAAAGTATGATAGTTTGGGGATGCTGAGAAAAGACAACGTTAACGTGGTTGCACTTGTTTTAGCAGTGCTACTGCTTTAAAGTGCTTCAGTTACTGCCTTGAAAAAAGCATCTAAACAACTCTCTTGGGGCAAGGCAGGAAGGGGAAGCAACTGCAAAGTCTTGCATGAAATTACTCTTGATTGGTACAGAAATGTTGAGAATTCTTCACTTTTTGAACTGATGTGTTGGTGGAGTTGTTCTTAGATGCCTAACTTGCATGAATATAGGCTGTGCATTGTGATTTATCAAGTGCTGTTTTAGTCTTTTAATTAATTGATTGCTTAATTTAGGTAATCTCACATCTGTTCTTCTAGGGTAAAATGCATGGCTTTAACAGACTGGTAGACCTCTTATTTGAAAGTAATGCTTTAATCCTGTTGTCTCATTAGATATGGGCAGCTTTATGTTCTCTATTTGAGGCATCACTCAAGGACTTCCAATAGTACAGGAGCAGAGGTAGTCCTCTATCACTTACCAAGGTAAGAGCAGAATGAAGAACGTTAGTGGCAATTAACATGTGTGTAAGAGACATCTGCTTTTCTAGTTTCAACAGGCTTATTGACCAGCTCTTCTCATCCCTGTTTCTGTAGAGAGGGCTCCTGTAAGAAGACGCACATTTTAAAGCTGAACAGAACTGGAAAGTTTGCACTGAATGTTGTGGATAACTTGGTGGTAGTACATCATCAGGATACTGAGGTGCAATTTATTTATATTATGTCGTGCCTTTTAAAAGTTATGGGCAGATTTTAATAATGATGCCTATTAGCTCTGGCAAATATTTTTGCATGTGCTTAGCTTTTCCAAAAGCCAGAGTGTGCAAACACAAAACCATAAGGGTATGAGAGATTCAAAATTATCCTTTCACCTTGTTGTGCTAACATTTAATCAGGGCTGTTGTTAATACCTGTTTTTCATACTTTTTTTTTTTTCTTCTTGTTAGTTTCCTATGATACTTTGCTGCTGCACTGTATAGGCTTTTAAGGCATTATACAAAGAGGCAGAGTTAAATTGTGTACTAAATTATGAATCCTGGGGACTTCTCATATTGCATACATTTGAATGATACCTGTGAACATAAATGATCTTATGTGTATGGTAGCGTAGGTAAAACTTGCTTGTCTGTAGTCTCAGTAGCAAGGCTTGATCGGTGGTAAAGCTAAAGTGGTACTTTGCTCTTAACTTGTGGAAAGGCTTTAGCTGCTTGTGTTATCTTCTCTCGAGCAGCTTCAAGAACTGGAGCATGTTATCTCATTAGGATGATTAGATGATCTTTCAGTTATAATTCATGTTAATTCTACACACTAGCATTTAACCCAGAGCACTTACTCTCCAGCATTTTGGTCAAGCTATAAACATGACTATATAAACACACAAAACAAAACCAGACTGAATAGAGTAGATATCAATAATTGAAGTCATGTTTCATTAGCACTGAAAGCAAAGCTAATTTCCACTGTTGTCCATAGTGGGTAGAAGCATTAGTGACCTGAGTTGACAGAACTATGAGGATATCATAGGAAGATGCAGAATTTTCCTCACAGTTTCTAGCATCCATAATTAAGCAGTGAATTTGACATAAGACTCTTATAAGGGGGTGTATAAGACAGACTGAGAGGGACTTTTTACCAGGCGCTGTAGCAACAGTTCAAAGGGCAGTGGTTTTAAACTGAAAGAGGGTACATTTAGATTGCATATAAGAGAAATTTTTTTACAGTGAGGGTGGTGAGACCCTGGAACAGGTTGCCCAGAGAAGTTGTGGATGCCCCATCAGTGGAAGTGTTCAAGGTCAGGTTGGACGGGGCTTTGAGCAACCTGGTCTAGTGAAAGATGTCCCTGCCCCCAGCACATCCCTTCCAACCCAAATCATTCTATGATTCTAACGGAGAACACAAGATGGAAATGTGAAAAGCAGCCTGAGTACATGTAAATGGGTGGTAAATTACATTTCATGAATACTAACGTCCTCTTCTCAATTGCAGACTTCTGTTATATTTGACATCAAGCTAAAAGCAGAATTTGATGGGTCTACTACCATCCATCAATTTGTACTTCCACCTCGATCAATACAACCCTACCAGATACCTGTAGCAGGTAGAACTACTCTATAATAAATATCCTATCACTGTTACCAAGATTATCTAAATGTACAAGAGTGTTTCAGTTTTTAGGATGCTAGTTACTAACACTGTTATTATACATACTTAGGAGAGGTGAGGGAGGAAAGAAGGTAAGAAGGAATTGAGCATAAAATTGTGTTCCAAACTTGTGCCTACTAGAGAAAAGTAAGAGTTACTGTTTAAGGTACATATTTCCCATAGTCCTTTGCTTTTACACTCCAAAGTTGTGGTTATCGTTATTTTTCTGGCTGCAGCTATAAAAGCTTATGTGTGTATGCAAAAGCACTTCATGTTTTTCTGGCTTAAGTGATGACTATTTAACTTTGTAAGTAAGATACATAAAGAGGTGAAAGACAATCCAAGCTTAGAATTAAGTTTCAGACCAGTTTAGAAGCACCGCTAAGATCAGTGTTAGGACTTCAACAAAAGTTGTCGTTTTGGATTATCTTTCTGTTCTCCTGTCCTAGAAGTGTAGCAGATAATTACCCTCAAGCTGGAAGTAGCTAGAAATAGCCTGAGCATATGGTGAAGCAGCATCGGTCTCTTTATAGAAGAGAAAGATGCTTCTATAGGAATGATTGCTCCTTAAAACCTCTTTAACATCTGAATTTTGAGGTCACTAATAGCAAGTACAACTGATGAATCTGAAGGTGGAGGTTTGTATTAAACAAAGGTTAGGATCAGAAACCAGTCTTGCTTTTTAAGAAACTGAAGTGATCACACATAAATACAGAAAATGGAGTCTATGTATTTAGAATTGTAGTCTTAGAGATGGAATATTTCTGCGTGCATGATTGTTTTGGTTTTTCAGCCAAGTGAAATCATGCTTTGAAGAATCTGTTTGCCTTCTCACAGTGTCAGATTTTCTTTGATCTGGCTACACAAAGGGCATATCTTTTTTGCCTGTGTCATGTTACAATCCATACTTGCCTTTTCAGTGTAAGATTGTAGTTTGTATCTTGTTGGTGTAGGAGAGCTGCCAGAGTACTACTATTCTTCACCTTATTTTAATTTTTCTGCAGGTCCAGCCTCTGTGACGAGTCAGTCTCCTGTTCCATGTAAACTCTGTATCCTTTAAATACTGTAAAAGTGCAAAGAGTATTACTAAAGCCTCATTCTATGTACAAAGCATGGAAGAAGCTTGCATTTGTTACATCGACCCATTAAGTCCAGCTTTAGCAGATTATATGTACTTACTTCAAGAGAAAATAGTATGCTTTGTAAGAGACTGTAATGCTTTCATGGTTGTAAATATGGAAATCTGTCAATCTGTAGAAGTCACAATACCACACTTTGTGGTCATTTGAGAGCATGGATGAACTACTGAATAGTACACCATGAAATTGAAGATAAAATTCCAAGAATGTGGTTCAAGACCTTACAAGAAGGGATGATAGTAAATGAAAGTATGTTAATGGGATCTGCTTCAGTACAGTAGCATGAACTTAGTAGCAACAGTTTAGAATCAGTGTTAATATGGATGTTAGAACTTTAACATTTAGATTCTTCATCTTGGATTGTCTTTCAACCTGATATTATCATCAGTGCAAGTGAAGGTAAGTGCTGAGCTGTTTGACTCTACTATATGTGGGGTCAAAGGGGGCTAGTTTATACCTTCAGTGCACAAAGCAACTTAAAGTGACTAAGCAGATGTACGTACTAAGATGACTACTCTTGGTAGTGATAACTGAGGATGACCGTATCTTTACTACAACGTTTCAGGGGTAATGCTGCTCTAAAATATAATGTAATCTATACTCAAACAATTGATGTGTTCTCATTTAAGGTGGAAAAGTGGGATGTCTAGGCTATACTATATAAGGCAATTCACTTTTTATTTTACTCCTTCAAATCAAGGTTACCTCTGGAGTCTTCAAGTGAAACTTGAACCTGTAGTTAACCTCTTGCTAGATAAAGGAAAACTAATGGATTTCCTTCTCCAAAGGAAAGAATGCAAAATGGTTATTCTGTCTGTGTGCTCTCAAAGTAAGTTCATGTGCTTTGTCTGTATCTTGAAAGTACAATACTGCTTATTTATAAATGCTCACACAAGTCAACTGGACTGTTCTTAAACTTGAGACCACTTCTGAAGCTAGCTTAGTCCCGTGAAATGTCATTTGCCTAGACTACCCTCAGGAATGACTTAACAACATGAAAGAATCCAGCTCCCCCCATGTAGTTAAAATACGTCTGACATAACTGAAAGTGCTTCTTTGAAGTTTAGAGATAACCTTTAAAAAAAAAAGGCAACATTAAGCCCCTGGTTATTCCTCCTCACAGTTCTTTTTTCTTCTTATCTTTTCAGTGCTCAGTGAGCCAGAAAGGGGATCACTATCTGTGATTGCAACTGTTTTTGACAAACTGAATCATGAATATAAGAAGTACTTGGAAGCTGAGCAAAGCTATACTCTGGTAAACCACCTTAGCTACAGCAGCTTAAAAAGACAGGATGATGCTGTTTGCATTTCAGGTTGCATCATGATGAAGGCAGAATACTTGCTCTCTTCTGCCTAAGAAATTCAGGCCTACCCCAAGGTCCTGGCTGTCTCAGGCTCACAGCAGAAGGTCTACTGGGCAAGCTGCTCTAAGACCCCCACTTAACACTGTTGTGGCAGATGCTGCATGGCTCATTCTCCAGCATGACAAGTAACATAACCCAGTGCTTGAAAGCAGAAAGAGGGCAGAAGCTCAAAAAGCAACTTGGAATCCATAACTATCAAGAGAGTTTCCAAACCACTGATTTTATGGCACACATTACTACTGCACACTATATGCAGCCCTGATGCATCTGTTAAAATACCCAGTTCAAGCACTAACTCACATATTACAGCCAAATATGAAAAACCCTTCTAAAGCTGAGTGCCTGTATCATCATAGTAAGTTTGATTCATCTCCTGACTTTGAGGCATATAGTAGCATCTATATTTATTTAACTTCATATAAATATATAACTATAAAAGCAGTTTTAAATTTAATACTAAAGCTCACACTGAACAGAATACATCTAGTATATAATATGACCACAAATGTTAATTTGCTCAGTAACAAAACACATTTATAATTATGTTCCCAGTGGAAAACAGTCTCTGTACAGATGAGACTGACTAGAACTGTACCACAACGCTACAGTTCTCTTTTTAAAAGGCTTTCTTCTTGTAGGTGGTAGAAGCAGGCCTGAGTAGAAGTAATCCACTCTTGAAACGTCCGGTCCGCACTCAAGCAGTTATTGACCAGTCTGACATGTACACACATGTTTTATCTGTATTTACAGAGAAGAAGGTAAGTTAATTTTAAGTGCTAGTTTGGCAGCAGTCTCAGAGCAGCAAACTTGACTGCTTGAAGGAGCCTGCCCATTCTTACAGGGTTGCCATTAACTTTTTTGTCATCCAGGAGGCACCTCATAAGTTCACTATAGCGGTCTTGATGGAATACATTCGCTCTCTCAACCAGTTCCAGATTGCAGTTCAGGTGAAGTACTTGCATGCCAAGTATATTACCTCATTCCATGAAATTACATGGAGTTTCAGACCAGCCTTGGTCATGTGTTTAAGTCCTCTACAATACTACCTTCTAGTTTGTAAAAACTGGTACTGAGACGTACCTTTGATGTTTTTCCTGCATTCACAGCACTACTTGTATGAGCTGGTCATCAAAACCCTTGTTCAACACAACTTGTTCTACATGCTCCATCAGTTTCTGCAGTACCATGTGCTCAGTGATTCAAAGCCTTTGGTATGTAAGACAAGTCGCTTCAATAAGCAAGCGATGGAGGTGGGAAGTCTTCAGAATTTTAAAGTTATTTTTACTTTTGCCCTAGGCTTGTCTGTTACTGTCCCTGGAAAGCATTTACCCTCCCGCACATCAGCTCTCTCTGGACATGTTAAAAGTAAGCATTTCAGACTATAGTAACTCCATGTCACACGAGTTAGACTTGTCAAACAGCTTACCTGACCAAGGTTGAAGTGACTAGCTAGCATCTCAGTCATTTGTTAGAAGCATAGTCTTACAGCTGTGATTGACTTCACAGAGACTTTCCACAGCAAATGATGAAATAGTGGAAGTTCTGTTGTCCAAACACCAAGTTTTGGCTGCCTTGAGATTCATCAGGGGTATTGGAGGACATGACAGCATTTCGGCCCGCAAATTCCTTGACGCAGCAAAACAAGCAGAAGATGATATGCTTTTCTATACTATATTCAGATTCTTTGAACAAAGAAATCAGCGGTTACGAGGAAACCCTAGTTTCACACCAGGTAAGCAATAAGGAGTTAGACCAAGATACCCAGCTGTGCAAACAGAACTAAGACTTGTTTTGCTTCCACTCCAGCTAAGTCTATATTACAAGCTAAAACTCTCAGTTCATTCTAGCCTGTATTTTAGACTTACCTTTAGTCATAGTTCCAAAGTTAACTTGCCTTGCTCCTTTGTATACTGCACCCATGAGTAAACAGACTGAACCAAACAGGAACTTGCCCATTAAGGTAACCTGTTTGGCTTGCAGTTGCTTGCACTGCTTATTTTAGTAAAGCCATTGTCTCCAATTAGTGCTTTCTCCTGAAGCCAGGAACTGGGTCAAGAAACCTTTGAGTTCAGTTGCCTGTTTCCACAGATTTTAAAGATTCAAGGCCTGTTCTATACTACACTTACTCTCACTTTAAAAACCATGCTGAACTGCTTGCTCTAGCAACATGTTCTTATCACCAAATAGTCTACAGGCAGAGAATATCACTCCAAGATCTTACATCTTGACAGTGAAGAACTCTCATGGATACAAATCTGCTGGTTAGATAGAGGAACTAGATCAGACGTCTGCTTCACCACAAGAATACTTGTCACAGGACTGACGATACCTCACTATCCCATTGCTTTAAAATCATTAAACTCTTTTACTCAAAGGCATTAAAGATAAGAATTAATATTTAATTGGGGTTAAGTGAAACTACACAACCTTGCTTCTCAGTTTCCAAGTTTTAAAGTTAACATGAACTTTTATTTTGCCCCCCCTTAGGTGAGCACTGTGAAGAACACGTCACCTTCTTCAAACAAGTTTTTGGAGAACAAGCTCTCATGAAGCCCACAACATTCTGAAAGACACTTCCACTGAAATGTATAAACTTAATTTATTGCATTTAAGTAGATTTTTGAACTACAAAATGGCTATTTTATAATAAAGTATATACAAGACATTTTGGCAAATAGTACTAAAAATATTACAACTTGTGATGGCTTCCCCCTAAAAATAGAGACAAAAGTTGCATTGACCTGCATTTAAAATAAGTGTCAGTGGTTTAGCAGTCCATTCTCATACCCATGTCACCTCAGTTTCATTGACAAAAAAACAAAACACTATTCAACTCATGATACAGCTGGTTTAGGTTTCTAGAAGAAAAAGATGCAACCTCTTGAAAACAGAAGTGTTCTAGTAATCCTGTTAACACACCTAGTTTTAGTAATACTGTTACATGAGCCACACAGAGCATTTCCTGAGTTTAAAGCTACGTCCAAAGCTGCAGCTGATATCTTCTAGTTGAACCTGTGCAGGAGTCAAGTCAGTGGTGGTTACAGTGTGATAGTCATAGAATGTTGCTGCGCTTCAGTTCTTAAGAGCTGGGCCTAAGCCACAGTTCATGGAGTCCACTGAACACTGTTAAAAACTAGAAGTAGAGGAGTCTCTCCCGTTCTGTACCTCTGGTCCTCTCTTGTGCAGCACGAGTTTTAGCTTTATTTACCGATGGCCCTGCGTGAGAGAAAAAACACAGTTATTCAAAAGTCTCAACATTACAGCAGATCATTCAGTCATAGAGAAGCACGATCTTAGTTGCCTAGGTCCAGCTTAACATTGACGAGACTTCAGAAACATGCTTCTGGCTCAGCTGTTAATAGCTGAATTCAGCAGTAGGGGAATCACCATCAGTCTTAACCCTCGTAAGTAAAAAGCAGACTTTAACTGAGCCTAAGAACTACACCACAGGCATCAATTTCCAGATTCGAGAGGACAGCGTTTGGATCATCCTTACTGCAAAAAAATGCAGTAACACTGTCCCCCAACAGATTTAATGCTTTCACCCACCATCCTCTCCCCAAGTTTAGAGACATTAATCATGCTGAGCCACACAGGCCTAGGCAGCCCCCTCCATGAAGAGCAGCACAGTGCAACCACACAGGGCAGGCCACAGTTGCTTCAGCTCAGCATGCCCACAACGGTGAGCTTGCACTGCCACCAGTCAATCCTTGCTTTCCAACAGACCAGCTAATTGAATGACAGAGGCACATTCAGGTACTGTTTTTTATCCTTGCAACCCTTCCTATTTAATGGAGAGAAAGTGTCCACAGACAAGACAGCTAACTATTTTTGTTTGAAGTGCATTTTAGAGCAGACCATCACATCTTACCTATGTAACTAAGCAGTACCGGAAGAAATATTAGTCCATGTGTTGCTCCCAGCAGAACCATAGCTAGATACATCCTGAAGTAGAATATCTTGAAGATTTGAGATTTGGAAAAAGCCAGTACTACAATTCCTCCAAATTTGGTCAGTGTGATACCACTGAAAACCTGTCAATAAAAAAGTGGGTTTAAGTGATAAGTAGGGCTTTATGTAACTCATTTGCTTCAAGTATTTAACATTTGCTAAAATTCTTATGTAATTTGAGGCTCTTATAAAAAGGTATACTGCATATCTTAGGTTAGTCCTTAGAACCAAAATCCAAGACCTACTCAGGAGAAGAGTTCCAACTTCTTGGTCACACTAGAACCTGACACCACAGGCCACACTCACCATGATTAAAAATCCACTCTAATCTCACAGCCACCTAGTTTTATTTTTACTTCAGGCAGACACAGATGAAAGCTGTTACTGAAGTAGCTCACATTCCAGTGAAGTTCCTTACCTGGGTCCAGGACATGTATCACCAGAACTGCGTATTCCAACCCCATCCAGCTTGCTTATCTTAGTCTAAATGACACTACAGTACTGCCTAAATGCTGAGCCCTACTTGTATTCCCAAAGTTTCAATTGCATCCCATATTCAGAACAACCTTTCCTACACACCTCTGAGTATTTGGAAAAAAGAAGCACTTAAACTTTAATGGGACAATTCAAGGTTAATCCAAAGTACTAGTTCAGCAGAGGCTTTTAGCTCTGTTCTCTACTATTAGGTAGTAGTAACATCAGACTAAAAACTGATCACCCCTATTACTATAGAAGCCTAGGTTGACCTCTAAGAGTTTTAATCAAGTATTCAAAAAAAATGGCAAGGCTGTCCTTATGGCTCAAGGAAATTGGCATAGTCTGTGAAGTTGTAAGTTGGCTACTCATTCCACCCCCCCATACAGACAGGACTTACTGAACTGCCCATGTGAGACAGAGCTTCTTCTGCACGCTCTACTCTGCTGCCCTTAGTACTAATAGTGAACGCTCTTGTCACATGACTGCAGAATTCCACAGCAATACCACAACTCTAGAGAGAGAAAAAGAAACACACAGAAAAATACCATTACCATCAAAGCAAAATACTGCTTTGATGGTAAAGTGTCTAGTCAGAGCTCTAGACAGGCTAGAAGTTCTAGCATTGTGTTCGGTTCCCAGGGCTAAAGCATCCCTGGAAATTAGAAGCTCAGCATGACTTGGTTACTAGAGACTGTTGCAGGCACTGTGCGGCATTTTAACACCAGACATGACTAATGGACAATTAATCTGATTAAATAGGAATCAGAATATTAGATTGTTTTGGATGACAAAAGTTTCTTCATGTTAAAGAAAGCTGGCTTCAGTACAATGCATGTAGTGAACACTGAACACTAAAATCAGTTTAAGGATATTAGCTGCAATAACATTGCTTTAGAGTAACACTGAATATATGTGCTTACCTGATACCATAAAGATTCAGTTGGGGTTAACGCTTCAGTTTAATCTTAAAACCAAGCTGTTTAAATAGTCATTTATAACACTGACTGAACAGTTGGCAAATCTTATAACTAGGCACATGTTCATGCAAGTCTACCTGCTAGATAAGCCTAACTGGGGCAGCCACTTACTCTCTCACAACTTTCTCAGATCTGCAATAAATCTCTAGAGAGCAAGGTAAGGCAGAGCTCTAGCGCTCAGCTATTAGTTACTAAGTTCTGGAGTGTTTCACCAAGGCACTCTCTGCTCAAGCGGTTTCATCCATTTATGCAGGAACAACACTGGTGCCAGCACATCACAGATCTACTTCATAGAACATAAGTACAGCAGAAGCCTTAGCACTAACCTATGTGTCCTTACCTTGGGCCTGAACATCCTCCGTTGATGTGCAACAGCACCTGGCCTATACCGTAGCAATACAACTGTTGCTGCAGAAGAGTGTACCAGCACCAGATGCAATACAGCAATTGAACTGTAAGCTGTATCTTATCAGTTCTAGCACTACTTGTCAGACCTATTTTCTACACACCATCTAGACATATTAAGATAGTTCCACTACTGTTCAAATGCCTGTCAAAGTTTAGTAGAAAATACTATTTGGCATCATGAATATACACGTAAGACATGCAGAACTGTTCAAGACTTGGAAACAGCAGCAGAGGGATGGCTTGTTAACTTACCATGACAAGATTTACTAATGAAACCGCATTCAAGCTGATGCCCCAGAGCCACATCACTCCGAACATGTTGATGATTATCATAGCAATAGTTATTGAAACTACAACAGCAGCCCATACTTCAAACCCAAGCAGCACAGTTGTCACCAAAAATATTGATCCCAAGGAGATACAGAGGTTAAAGATAGCATCGTGCACAATTGTCAAGTATTGTTCGTAGAAGACATAAAACACACTGCGGAAAGAAGAGAAGTTGCAGTTACCCATCTTCCTTGTTATATACTAATATTAGATTAGCTTCTGTGCTAAGGATAAAGTAGTTCCTTCCTCATAGAAGTCAGCAACAGGACCTGGATTCCCACCATCAGTGGAATGACTCCTATGGAACACTGGCTGTTGTATGACAATTCTCCACTAACACTTCAAATAAAGGTTGTATTTGGAGGTCAGGGCAATTCCCACTCTTCAATATAAGCAGCTGCAGTAATTGCCAGAAGGCTGTGGTATCTGCAGGAACTATCACAGAGGGTCTGAACTGATTCATCATGCAGTGAGACCATAAGGATGGCCAGGATTCTTTGCAGCAGAGATTAGTATTTCTGCTGTACAGATACCAATTCCAACTCAACTTCATTGCGGTACTCTTATACAGAGTCTTTAGTTAATCATACAAGGATTAGACACGTAGTACTTGACATCACTGCTGCCTTTGCTTTAAGTTTAAATAACTTAAGTTTGAAGTCAATACCTTCACATTACAGCTTGCAATGACCCAAGCTGACATATCTGCTTCAGTTAGAACTATTAAACCCTGCTATGAAAGCCAGGAAGTGCCCAAGCTGAAGCCAGAGCTACCTTTGTAGTGAAGGACAGGTTTCTTGAGTTAAGTTGTGGTTTTGTAGTTTTACTAGACATTCCAGAGTCCCTGTATTACCTCCTGTTAGACAAAACTCAAGTCTCTAACATCTTATTAACCAGCACCTTTTCTCAGTTCCTCAAGTTGAATATTTGTCACTAAGGCAAGAAAGATCTAAGCATACCTGTAAGGAAACACCCGGTAGTTCTTCTCTTTGATGCCCATGGTTTCAGTAATGTTATCTGCTATAATCCGAGCTTTCTTCATAGCATCAATAAAATCAGATGATGTTTTCAGTACAGTATGGTAAGTCATAAAATAGGTAGCTCCAACATCAGATTTGTTGTTTATAAAGTTGACAGCAGAGTTATATGCAGCATGTCCTCTATATAAACATAGTAATGTTTTAGATGTCAGTGTGCACCACTCAAAGTTATTAGCTTTTATAACTTATAATCTTGTTTCTAACAGTTTCCCAAAACTGACAAAAGCTTCAGAGCACAATACATTTCAAGATTACACTGGATATACTAGAACAGACTGACTATAGAAATTGTTCCTCTTTGTACAGAGGAAAGTTGCTGTTCCACTTAGTTGACGATGGATTTTTTTTCCAGTTTTGTTTCAGAAAATACTATAGAACAGGTGAGATGTCAATGTTTGTATGCCTTTTAGAAGGACATTAGATATCAGACCTTGTAGACATAAGTCACACTTCCACAGCAAGTATCTTTTACACACTGGTCTAAAAACAAGATATACAGAATATGGCTCTTACCCTTTGCCACATTTAGGATTAGGGTTATCCGATAGGAACATTGGCAAAAATGTCATGAAGTCTTTGCCCTGTGGCCTCTGCTTGCCTTCTTGAGTCAGTGGTCGACAACGAGTGCAGGATGGATCAGTGACTGAAGAAATACAGGAAGAAGGTCAGCTACAAGTTCAAGTATTCTTTGTTGTAACACTAATAACTTCTGACTTGCAATACAATTCCATAAGCTATCTACATTAGGCCCAATAAGAATTATATTAAACTGAAGGATCCAAACAAAAACAGAGCACTAAAGTTTGTGCACACTAGTGAAACTAGCGGAAGGATCAAAAATTTTATAGCAAGTTTTTTTTTTTTAATATTCTAGCATTGGCTGTCTAGGTAGGCTGTCTTCAGCCTCCAGCATTCCAGTAGAATATTGAAGTTCTCTCAGGCAGCAGTTCAAACAAATTAAGAGGGCAACTCAAGAGGTGCCTGCTCACAGTAAGAGCTATTCGCCTGACTCATACCATGATAAAATGTTTTGGCTGTGAAACTTATAAACCAAGCTAATCCCCTAGCAACAAGATGGATGCTAATACCTGAAGCATTGCAAAACTGTCCAGTGGTATTGTAGACTCTGCAACAGGATGACTGTGGCTTCACCCAGTCAAAGTAGTCATCAATCCAGGATGATGGGGCATAGCCTATCCTTGTGCTAATAAAACAACGTAACATATCCATCATCAGTAATGTGTCATTCCACAACACATCCCTTGGTCTCTCCAGTGCTGACTTACACCATGTCAACTCATTCTGGTCCAAGCTACTGAGCTCTTCATATAGTCCTACCTGTGCCCCAGTACCCCATCGAGGAGCCAGTCTTGCTTGTAACACCGCAGCTAGCAAACAGCAAGCAGGAGCTTCTTCCCTGCATTCAAGTTCCACTGCCAAGCTCATCTTTCCATTCCCCTGTCCACTCCATGCCCCATCTTATTCCAGATATTGTTTCCTCAGTTTTCAAGCAAGGCTCCTCCTTCAGTTAGGCTGAAGTAAAACCACTCAACTACAGTGGAAAGCATCAGGAAGAGACTTTCTTCAGATGTTTACTACTGAACTCCAGATATAATTCTTGCTTAGGCTTGCTAGGCTACACAAGTTTAGAAGCTGAGCACGCAAGTCTTTTCTAGGAGAGCTTAACCATACTGAGATATTTTCGTGAGTTTTTCTTCCCAGATGCCTTGAAGGATCAAGCCCCTTTTCCAAACCCAAGAAAATCAATATATCCCACCAGTCCAGACAGGTTTTATCCTCATTCTAGGAGATTCCCACAGCTTTTTCCCTTCCCCTCCCACCCCCAACACAATATAAAGCCAGTACTAGAGTGTCAGCTGTACCATCAACAGCTAAGCCTGAACTAAATTAAAAGGACATACCCGTCAGCTACATCTCTTCCATGTGATTATGCAGAGAAAAGCATGAAAGACTTACTAGCTACCAATTTCTGCAGCATTGAAGACTTGCTGGACAAGTGAATCATTATTACATCCCATTCCACCACACACCATGTTCTGCCCTTCCAAAGAGGTGTAGTTGTGCCCTTCCTCTAGGACAAAGTAGACAGGAGGACCTGCATGCAGGTACTTGCTGAGCTGGATGAAGTAATCCATTACATAGGAGTCCTTAAAGGCAAAGTTTTGAGTTACTATTACATAACATTGAGGTAGCACAACAAGGTATCAAGGTTTCAATTCAGCCACAAATTGCTGAAGAGCGACACACTCTTAAGACTTACATCTGGCATTGAGAGAGACTGATCCAGTCCGATCTCTACATTGTGCATAACTGCTGTACTGAATGACAAGAGACCCACAAACACTGCTATCTGAAAAAAAAAAAAAAAAACAAAAACAACCACCAAAGTCATGGAAGTGAGGACTGGGCAGAAACAACAAACAATAGAAGTAACTTACTAAGTTAATAGGAACCACGCAAAGAGGCTCTAGTTTAAATATGCTACCCAGGCTTAGTACAAACCTAAAGCCTACTTACACAAAGCTCCCTTTGGAGTCATAAGGGAAAATTTATACTTAGAAGGCAGCAGTGAAAGATATGCCAAACACCTTGGGTAAATACGCACAGTAGCCTCAAACCAAATCACAGATTCAGCAACAACAGTCTAGATTAATGCAGCATGGGAGCCAACGTGTGATGATTTCTGACATACACCTAAAGCGATTTGATTGTCAGTAATGCAACTCTTAAATCTGGGCTTCGGACAATCCAAGGTCAAGCCTCTATTTACTAGAAATACTCTTGCAGTTACAAAAGTATTCCAATACTAATGCTGAAAGCAAAAATACCAGAAGCTTCATTTGTTTCACTGTGGTGAAGATTTTTCTTCAGTATTTAGACCTTCAGGCTCACTATACTTTTGCTCAAGTTTAGATGACTGCTTACTTTAGACAGAGTATACATACTACTATTGGTCTCATCCAGTCCTTAAGCAGATACGGAGAATACAGATTTTTGAAGAACAGAAACAAGATACTCTCCGAACGCTGTACTCCACTCATTTCTTCATTGCTTTTGATGCAACACAGAATATCCAGTCTATTCCTCTGAAAATGGATTAAATGCAGATTTAGTATGGTTCTGCAGAAGATGCCATCCCTATTACACTGCAGTTACACATGCATTTACACTCACCTCTTGACGCTTAATATCCAAGCCCAGGAGACTTACAAAGCAAGTGACTTGAAGAATAAAGTCTATGAGCACAGCCATTCCAGCAAAAAGGGAGAATGTGCGAACCGCTGGCATCGTAGACAGTGTCCCTGAAGGAAGTGACCCAGTTTGTTAAGCAAGCTCCCTTCTCTTCAAAACGCACGAGCATTTTCTAGACAGATACCCAATTTAAGTGCTAGCCTTGTAGCATGACAAAGAGTATCTCTCTTCAGAGTAAAGAAAACAGCTGATATAAGCCTGGCTATGACTGATGTCTTTGACCTGTTTGACAGCATTAAGGCTGTGCAAAGCCACAAGATTCAAGACATTTCTTAATTCCAAAGTTACCAGTCTTGTGCAGGCTGCGTAAGAGGGTAGTTAAGGAGTGCTGTCAAGCAAGACCTTGCTTCAATATTAAGCCACTCAATGCCAGTTGAGCCAATGGCAAATTACACTCTGAGCAAATAAGTTCATTATGAAAGAAGGCCAATTTATACTTTAAGGGTAACAACATAAGATATGCCTCCAACACATACTTGTTCTTCACACATAAGAGTGAACCTCAAACAATCTGTCATAGGGGCATTTTTCCAAGTAGCGGGAAGATGACTGAATGCAATACAGGAGTTAGTACACCCTGACACTGGATACTTACTAAGGTCAAATTTAGTCTTGTTAGTCACGACAAATCAGTAAAAAAGCCCAGCCTTTCAAGCTGAAGAGTTACATCTTTTTAACCATGCCAGTTTATATTTTAGTTTTGCATTTATTCTTGCAACATGCAGATATGATAAGGCCCTTATCTTCAAATATTAAAAAGTCTTACCAAGAAAAAATGCCACAGTCTCCGAAAGAGATGAGAGAAACATACTGGGTGCCACATCTCCCAAGACTCTGCCAATCTGTTTATCCAGAGTTTCACCCTGGAGGCGCTCATCTCTCTGTTTTAAGGTAATAATTTATTATAATTAGGAATCGTGCACTTTAAAAAGTGCTTTCACATATAGCTTAAAGAAGCCACCGAATTTTAAGAATTTAAACCTATCTTTTAGCATTTTCACTGCCTTAACATGAGTTAGATAAAAAAGCAGAGATTCTCTAATACAAGAGCAACATGAGCATCCCCTGTTGCCTTGCTTAAAACGTAACTTAAAATACAGTAATAAGTTCAGTGCTTCAGACAAAACCACACACTTGCCAGAGGCAGTGCCAGTTTCAGTGGGTTATTGAACCTGTCAAATTAAAGAGACGATTACCAACTAAAACTTAATGTCAGAAGTCCATAGTCTGAAGCATGTAGTTTATTCCATGATTACTGCTCACAATACACTAAGATTACAAGTGATCAAAATACTGAAGTTCTACAACTACCAGAGAAGGATGTTCAAAGTATTATTCACTAGTATGCGGACTAGAAACTATGTTAAATGAGCCTGATATCAGCCAGCGGTAAGAAAAAGCAGCTGTTTATTTTTTTTGTGGGGGATCAGTGTACATATAATCTTGTCTGTCTTCAAGGTCACTACATATCTTGTGAGAGAGTCCAGAGCTGCTCAGACTGGGCTGAATACTGGAATGCAGAAAACCTTCTGCTTCAAGTTAACAGCCTTCAAAGATAACAGGCACATTTAGGAGAGTCTGTATGAAAGAATACATACCTGAAGTGTCTGGACTATAATGAAAATGTTGTCCACCCCAATAGCCAGCACCAAGAAGGGAATTACTTCTATCACAATTAGTGTCAGTGGGATTCCAAAGTAGCTGAAAATGCCTATAGAACATGCTACCGAGCTCAGTACAATCAGGATTCCTGCAATGCCCAGGGAGATCTTTGAATCCACCTAAAAAAAAGTTGTAATGACTGTCAACCAAACCAGCATCACCACCCAGGACAGCTTATAGCAAAGGTAAAAAAACACCCTTACATTTAGCAAAGCTAGTAGAAAGCTTACTTTTCCAGTTCTTTTGAAGATCCAGATATTGAAAAAAAACCAACTTAAGTCTACAAGTCTTAAAGCTTAAGTTAACGGCACGTTAAGTGAAAATAGACTTAGTTGAGGCTATGAAGCACACAAATTCTCAAGTACGACAAGAAGGACAATGCTTGTCCTAGCTCCTGCTAGGATGAGGGCTCAATGCTTTAAGACAAGATTGAATGTAAGCAGTCTGCAAAAAATACTTCAGTCACTTAAAGCTAAGAAAAACTAGTCAGCAACCTGTAGCAATGAGAACTATACACATACCAGCAGTCTTCTACAGCTCTGGATATGTCCCAAAGCCATGGAGATGTATACAAACATTACAATATAGCTTATCAACACAGTGCCAATATCACTGTCGCTTTCACGATTGATTTCGTCTTCAATACTCCGTTCCGCAGAAAATGATATAGTTAAGTTTGAATTGTTGTAGTTCTTCAAAAAGTTAATAAACCTAAAAGAAAAAAAAAGATCCCATCACACTTTAAAGGATAAAACATCTTGTATTAGCAATACTTGGAAGTCAACTGAAGGTAAATTTAAATCATCTGTGTGGTACAAGAGTGCAATGTGGCCAAGCAGTAGTTTCAGGGACATTCCTCATTTTTAAAAGCAGGATGCTGACTACGCATACCTAGAACTCTACTCCAAGCACTAGAAATACACTGTGCTGAAATACCTTCCATGTTCTCTCCAGAGTTTGAGGACAGCAAGATATCTTGCATAAGCATAAACTATTTCAAAGCACAAGTGCAGTTTTCCCTCAAAGTTAAGCCTCAAAGTGCACACATGAAATATGACTGCAGCTTGCTTACAGTACTCGAACAATTTATTAGCCCTTATTTCAGTTCCCCTAACTGAAGGGAGGTGCTTGTGACACAAGTAGACACTAGTTATACTTGTACTTAGTCTCAGACTTTCTAGTAGTTTTTATCTGAACTGTTAGCCAGAGCAGTTGGCCTGTGTAAGCCAACGTCAGCTCTTCAATATGGTGAAGGGACTGAAAGCTTTAGATCCTCATCTTGAAGGCTTTTGTAAAAATTACAGTTTAAGAGTTACATGTAAATGCTAGACCTTTCCACTGGTGGTAATGGTCCAGTGGATTGGACAGTCTACTTGTGTAATTCTAGCCAAAGTGAAATATATAAAATCCTTTCCAAAGTTACTTATCAGCAAGTGCTACTGGACTAGATGGCCACGAAGAAGACTAGGACCTATCTCCTCAAAGCAAGTGAACTATGTCAGACAAAGTGAAAGTCTTATGACCAGCATAGTCTACCATTAACAAGTTTTGCTGCTTCTCAAAACATCCCTGCAGTTACACTGAGAAACTGTCAGTGCAGCACAGGTGTTTTTCATGTATCTACATTCAAAGGTTGCTCTAAGTAACATATGCATTTCAAAACACAGGAATCCTACTTACTCTTTTTCCCATGCCAAGGCTTTCATTAGCTTTCTTGAGTCATTGTAGTAGTTGTTGACAGGAAGAGTAATAACAAGAGCTGTAGCATTATTATAGTTATCATCTATAAAGTAGGAAAAAAATTATTAACATTCCAGTATAGACAGGTACAATTAAGTTTAAAATTAGCATTGTCCAAAGCAAACCCATCCCCACAACTCCATAAAATGCATTCTGTTTAAGAACACTGAGTCCTCAAAAAAACCTACTGAAATAGTAGACACTACTGAAATAAGAATGGAAGTTGATAAGCATTCCAGATTGCATTCAAAAGTAAACATTCGTTATTTAACACCTTTGTGGCACCCCAACATTAAACTGTTGCACAGTTAGACAACAAGCTACTATATAACCAGTGCTTATGACTTTCCATTTAGTGAGATAACAGGATGTGGTTTCTTAAACACAGTGCTTTTTGCATACTTCGGTTTTACTCAAAGCGAGTATAAAAATCTACAGTTTAATCAAGTGCTTGCATTCAAAGCCAGTACAAAAATCTACAGTTTAATCAAGTGCTTGCCTTCAAAGCCTGTTTTAGTACATTTATGTTTGTTGTATCTATCAAATTATGTTTAATGTGATAAATTGCTTCAACAAAATTCTGTCATCAGAATTATGAAATGGTTTCCCTTGTCAACATTTTAATCTACTCTTAACTGCTTTGTCAGATCAGTAACAAAACTTAATTCTAACTCAAAAGCAAAACATATACATATCCCAACATGTCAACTTGAGATACTTCATATCTTTACCTAGTGTCCAAAAACTAAAGATCCTTTAGCAGGCCTTAAGTAGACTGAACACGTGCATACTTCTCAGTAAGACAAGTATGTTCCAGTAACAGACTACTCTGGAAGCATCAAATACAAGCAGTCTACCTCCAATCTCAGCACTGATCTACTGAAGTCTTTAAAATACCCTTACTTACTAAAAAAGTTTAACAAAACTCCAGTTTCTCTGAAATGCATTTAAATGTGTTGAATGAGAATGCACCTTTGGTGCCTAAGGCAGTACACAAGTACATACTTTCAAGACTCAAACCGCAACACTGTTTTGCCACCTACCATCATATCCTCCCAACACCAGCCATGGAAATACAGGTCCACCAAACGTTCCTAAGCAGGGATCATGAAGCAAGCTTGTGTCATTCAGTGATGCTGGAGCCCTGAAGAGATCACCAGCAATTATTGTTAGCTTCTGCTTGACAACTAAGGGACAGCACCACCGGACAGAAAAGTAAAGCTGTTATGTTATAACTGACTATCAAGAGAGAAATGAGATAAGACTGCCAGCCAGACATTGCCCTTGTGCTATGTTTGCTTTGAATTTAAATACAGTTTTAAAGGTGTCTTTCTTATACCTTCCAAGACAAGGAGTGGCTTCTACCCAACTGAACTATAAACTGAAGTGAAAGCTTAGAAACTGTCTTCTGTTTCAGAATTCTCAGAAGCATCTGAAACATGGTTAAGGTAAACGGAACCAGTGTCTGCACCAAACCATGCTTAACCTGAAAACTGATTAAGATGCAACTCCTGCTGTTCTGCAATTCCACAGCAATCTGCGGTTCCACACAGTATTGAGACTATAAAAAGGAGTAAGAAAAGGTTCAAGGGGGCAGCCAGAACTAGCTAGTTTTGTTTGCCAGCAAGACAAAGACCTAGCTGGCCTAGAGAAACATGTAATCATACTGCTTACCGAACACAGTATAAGAAGTGAGTGTGGTAGTCAGCATAGACAAAGAACTCATCCCCAATAGTGTGATCTAGTACAGAATGACTGTTCTGAAAGTAGTTCAGTACACTTAGTATAGTGCAGTTGTTGTTGTAGGGAGCAAGAGGAGCCAGGCAGATGTCTTTCAGCATTACAGTCTCATTGTCAAAAGAGGCGGTTACGTTGACAATAGCATCCTGCAAATCCAGAACCTTGAAAAAAACATAAATAAATCATAGTTTAAGAGCAGCACAAGAAAGCATTTCCCTTACAAGACACAACTTAAGTGCATGCTATATTCCCGTAAATTTCCAACAGCAGTGGCACATATGAATAGAAGCACATGACTAAATCTCATTATTTCTGTCTTCACACTAAGAATACTTAACTGGGACTTATCTTGCAAGTTTACCTCTAATAGAAGAGGTCAAAAGTTTTCAGCAAAAAGCTTTTATAGTAAGACTAGTATTTTTAATATGTGAATATCTAGCAATTGTTTTGATGGACACATGGCATTACAGATGGAAGCCAACTCCATATGGTTATACCTGTTAGGTATGTTTAGGTCTTTCCTCTTGGGAAGTCCCAATTACCTGATGGAGAATGTCTTTCCTAAGTGGAGGCCCAAAAGGTACATCTGCTCCGGATGGATAGGGTGAATAGGTGTCTGGATGACTGTTTGGCGCTTGAATAATAAGTTGTTCAGTACGAAAGAAAGGCCCAAAGTGTGTGTCAAAGTACTCCTTCTCCTTACGAGCTTGGCTGCTTGGGGCTGACCAGAGATCTACAGGGTTTGTAGTTGCTTTAATGTACACGAAGCCTGAGCAGCACATTGCAATGAAGACCACGGAGAAAAGGATAACAGGACGTGGATTTCTGACACAGAAAGCTCCCCATGATGTGAATGTCATCCTTAGGCCATTCTCAAACCTTTCACCAAGCCTTTCACCACAGGTAACTTTTCCTGTAACAGCAAGAAGTAAACAGTAAGTGTTTGAGAAGTCAGTTAAGCAGCATTCTCCTGAAGTCCATTAGGAAAGATTAAATTTTATTCTAGCTGTGTTTGTAGTAAGCACCAGAAACAACGTCTACACTGACAAGTCAGACCCAGGGACACAATCCCTGATTGAGATCAAGGGGGCAGAAACCAGCTTGTACCTAACACTGCCCCTTCTAATGCAAAATTATCGTTGACAGCAGTGGGCACAGCAAATACAGGCAGGAAGCAGCTAAAAGATACATAAGCATTATAATGAGCTACCTCAGCTGCTACACAAATTAAACTACAGTTCTTTCAGAGCATGCTTTGAATGGATATGTGGATGGCTCAGTAAGTGATCAAATTGATTTTAGCATCATGTTGCCACCTTCATCCCCAGCTACAAAGCACTTCAGAACTTCCTATTAGCATAGATAGGCCCCATAGACTGCGCAACCAGGGCTTTCAGCATCCAGCAGAATATGGTTAAGTACTGCTCTAAGAGAAGAGAGATACCAGCCAAAAAAACTGAAATAAAGCCCTGTAAAAATGGATTACGTGGCCTAACAAAGCTAAAATTCCAGAGCCCATCCACAGGAAGGAGATGCACTTAAGCTGAGTTTCTAATAAATCTATTACTCTTAGCCAAGACATACCATTGTCACGATGGGAATTCACAGAAAAGGCTACATTGCTGTCAATTGGTGTGTACTCTGAGACAAAGTGCCGCCTCCTGCAAGACAAAAAGATATGTTACCCTGCTCCCCTAAAAAGATATCTTTTGGGGTTTGTTCAGTAAGAATACAGTCCAATGCTAGCAATAAATTTGATATCCCCCTACACCTATCCACTCAAGAACAGCAATCTCCAGCTTTATGATTCTTTGGAACAACTTAGAGTCTTGTTGGCTGTCTTAATAAACTTTTCCAGCTTGGATCAAGCAAACATTCTTTACACATATTTAGAAGATCAGTAGCATTAAGAGCCCAGAGAAACTCTTTAAATTGGTCATAACTTAAGTAATAAACATTTGCAAGAGATTTCTATATTAGAAATACTTTACTTCACTAGTCAAACTGCTTAAGTTACACCTACTTAGCCTGAAGAAAGGGTGAAGCCAGAATAAGGAATGTAAGGTACTTTGTTCCTGTCCTGAAGACAAGGAAGTTACAGCACAGAACACTTATGACAGACTTATATTGCTTATACTCATTTCTGATACCTGGAGCAGAAGATAAATTCAGTAGCCTCCTCATGGTAATCTAATCAGACCTCCAATTATGGCAGGATGTTTTGGGCTATGAACCAGACAGATCAAACAACCTCACCAGTTCGTGTAGTTTACTATAAACATTGCCCAGCAAAATAAGGCTGCTGAGCACATTGTAAGTTTGTTGTACCCACTACCCTTTTGAACACAGATTTAATTCTTATTATACAGCAATTTCAGATTCCTGGTCATAATTGAACAATATTAAAGTTGCACTGAAAGGTACCACCATGCTTAAGGATATTAGATAGTGGAAGCCTCTGGAAAATGTTATTAAGAATTACTAATAGGTTTCCACTGCTCCAGATTGCTAGCACACCCACACCAAAGCATTTACAGCTACTTCTGCACTTTACTAGTGAGTATCACATAGCACTGGCTGCCCCTTGCTTTACAAAATGCTATAATTACTAGAAGCTCAGCCTCTGTTTATTTTTTTCAAAATCAGAGACTAAGGAAAAGTATTCATGATTTAATTTGCAATAGGGCAGTGATTGTTTTGTTAGAAGTATTAGTCTGCAGAAAAGCTATGTTACAATTCCACATTGCTGCCAATACTAGATCTTGCTCTCTCCCACTGATGCTGAATTGAGTTCCTACAATCCCACCATCTTTAAGTCAAACTTTTACTGATTCTTTCCCCCTCAGCCACATCTCCTAACGTAAGTATGGTGTGTTATCCATGCAGCAGTGTTTAACAACAGAAGTAACGGAGACTTTGACGAAACACTGCCTGCAGTAAACAGGACTCTCCATCACTGGAATTTTCCAGCGCATTCCAGTTACAACTTAAGGAACAAGTGATTTGAGGAAGAGAACAGGACTGCATTTTTACTTAGTCATATGGGTTCTCCAAGATACTAGTTTGTTAGTGTACTGACCTAGTCTTAAGCATTGTAAGACGCCACAGCTTCCAGAGAAGACTGACATTTGAACATGAAGGTAGTTCATTGGTCCTGGAAGACAGTGCTCTGGTATCTTTATATATACCATCCAGGAACAGACACAGCTAAACTGAGACTTTACTCTTTACCACAGAGGCTTAATGTCAATCAGATGAAGCAGATATATGCATTTCCCCAGACTTTTGTGTACTTTCAAGTCCTTGCTTATGAAAGTTGTAGATTTGCATATTTGATCCTGTAGCTACAGACAATATTAGAGTTGCGCATCAACTAAACCAACTTCTGCACTCAACTTTGTACCATACGGTTTTAAGTGTTAGAACACTCCCTGTAAGTATAAGCATCTGCCCAGAATATGACTTTTGGCTGTGTGAAAGAGTAGAGACATAAGCATTCTGCCCTGGGAAAACAAGTTTTCACAGAAAAGACAACTGACTTTCAGAGCTGAGCATTTTTGAATGCTTTACCTGTAACACCAGACTCCAAAAACTAGTGCAAAAAATATGAGTAGAAATCCCATGTAGGAGATCCACATGATGACATACACAGCATCCAAACCAAACAAAAGCCAAGGAGCAGGTGATGGTGGGGGTTGAGGTTTTGGACCACAAACAATTGAACAGTCCTGACAGCTGCATGGTCCTGTCGAATCATCCATAGACTCATTACAGCCTTTGGTAGCATTGTTCATAGGATTCATTCCATGGACAGGAACATCTATGACAAATCACAAGTTGCAGAGCCAGTTTACTACTGGTAAAAATTCAGGACCTCACAACACAAGCTTTCCATTTAAATGGGTTTACCCTTTCTATGGAAGCCCCTAGCCTCTATGGAGTAACTTTGCTTGGTCTTACAGCTGAAGAAGCCACTGCCTTTTCTACAGCAGGTAACAACTACTTATAGTTGTCTACTAACTAAATGACTGGTCATGTTTCAGAACACTTCAGTCTGTAAAACTAATAAGCACATACTTCTGTCATCCCAGCAATGATGTGTCACCCCCCTCATCTGTTCAGATTGTGAAACATGTAACAATTTCCTTACAAAGAAATCCTCAAGGATCAGAGTACTGCCAAGGAATATAAGGTAACCAGTTGCCTAAGCTCAGTCCATCCCTTAAGGAGTTTTAGATATCTATATAGCAAGAAGCTGCATACAAAGCAAGTGCAAAGTATGACTTCCAAGCAGAAATCCAAAGAGATCATCAGTTTATCCTACCTTGCTTTGAAAGCCTCTGGATGCAGACATTCCTTGCTAGGCAGCTGTTTAACAGCTCAGTATACTAGCTATAGTACACAGCCTTCGACAGAGGCTTCAGAGGCAAGAACTACACAGTTTCTTACCTGAAAAGATAGGAATAATGCTGAAAGGAGTTTGTCCATTGTCTTTACTAAACATGTACTCAATCCAGTTGGTCGCATTGCAGTCCTTGACATCCTTCCCACACAGCAGCCCCAGCGCTTTAACATTACTTGATGGAGCCTCCACATCTTTACAGGCATTATACATTGCTAGGGAGAGTCCATGAAGACAGAAGAGTCATTAAATCAATGTTATTATTTGAGTAAGCATTCCAAGTATTTCCAATAATTAAAGACTCACCAAGTTCAAAGAACGTGCTTATAGCTTTCAAGAAGAAACACTAAGATAGTGAAATAATGCTTTCAGTTGTATTTACAGTATTCAAGGTTGCAATGCTTTGTTACAGCTATCTTATTCTGCATAGGCCACCTTTATTCGCATTATGCAAAAACTACTTTACTGTTTGAGAGGGAAAAATACTTAATATAAAGCTCCTTTCAGGGAAAGTTATGACAAATATTTAAGGTACTTGTGACCTGTAGGCCACATATGACTTTCAAGTGTCTCAATTTGATTAACGGTTGCCACACAAAGTGTACAAAGATTGAATTAATGCTTCAAGCTTGCTATATAACCAAAATACAACCCAAATTTGTTTGTTCTTCAAAAAAACTTTGGATTTGGCAAAGGACTAGAACAGTCCATTTCAAGAGAAGCAAGTGCCTCTTAGAAAGCCACTCTAGTGCACCGTGTACAAACTTTACTACCACACTTGCCAGACAGTTTCAATATTGGGTAGGTTTTAGACATTCAGTATTTGGTAACAACTTAATTTTTCTGAAGTTCAAGTCAGAGGTATCAACTATTAACCACTTGTATAGATGTCCAGTCTCAGCTGAGTCTTCAAAAACACTTGTTAGTAACGGTGTCGGTGCAACATCTCCCACCCAGGCAGAAGTTAGTATTCCAGCAGTTTCCAGGGGGACCTATGGTACCTATTCGATGCCTCAAACTTCAAAAGACAGTCAGAGAGATGTTTCCAGCTCCCAATTCTTCCTGCAAAAGCATTAGTCTTGTTACCTTGACAAAATCCCAGGCAAATTAACACACTGTTCACTCACCATTTGAAAAGCGTTCTCCAATAAAGTACTGCAGCTCTGTAATGCTACTTTTGTTCTCTTTTAAAACTGGATCAGAATACGGTATGGTGCTTGTAACATTCAAAAAGTCAGACTGATAGGGACTGCAAGTCAGTTCACAGAAAAGGTTTATCAAGTTGTAAAAACACGACGGACATCTGGAATAGGAAAGTCAACAACAATCAGATTAAGAGGTAAAGATGCAAGGCATATTTTATCTGACCTACACAGCAAGCATAAACATTCTGCTCAGAGTTACAGAACAAAATATTTAAATTCTGCAAGTTTTCAATTAGCAATACAACATTAGTTGGTGCTTAAAATTGCTTAATATTCATCAGTAGCATCAACATAATTCACTAGCAAAATTGCCTACCTCAAATAGCAGATACAAACAGTTTTACCAGAATTTGAAGGAAAACTTAACTGCTGTCAGCAGGAAGACTTCTGTTAGAACAAGATGACTGAACTATATGTCACTCTCTTCTGAAGGCTTCATTACAAATTACAGTAGCTTGAGACAAATAAAGGTAACGTTTATTCTACCAACTAACTCAGTCTAGACCACAAGTATTGTTTCATGAAATTACAGCCTCCTGATATGGATGAGGAAGTCTCCGAGAGCTTGCTTCAATAAGCTTTTAAATAAGACTAACACCTTTTCTACAGTCTACTTGAACAGCAGAGTCTTAATGTGCTTTCCTATTACGTTACAAAGCTCTAGTTGTTTTGCCATTCATTAGCATACCTGGAGAGAAACTGCAGAGGCAGCTGCAAGTTGTTTTTCAAAGTCTGAAGCTGATGAACATCACAGCAAGTGCTAACATTGCCGAAGAATAAACCTGGACAGAGTTCCTTAAATAAACACAGTATTGAGATCAGGGGGGAGGAAGGAAAAGCATGTTTAAGACTTCAGAACTCATATCATAGGTTCTGCTTCAGCATATTTCAGAAGACAGTGGCTGTTGATGTGGGAGATGCATAGAAAAAAAAATAATCAGTCTAGCCAATAAGATTCTTTAGAGAATGGGAAGAAGAATCACTTCTTTTATTCAAGGCATCACTTCCTTTTAAAAAGCTCCTTCAGATGATCTTTAGTCACCAGGGTCTATATATAGAATGATAACAGTATTCAAGAGTCTACTAGTAAAAGGACAACACATGTTTATCCAAGTTGAAAGTATTCCTGCAGCTTATCCTCTACTATACCTTCTGTATAGTATCAGATCCTAAAGTCTCAGAAAGCAAGACACTAACCACAAAATCATCAATTACCTGGATGAGCTATTTCATGATCAGTTTACAGAAGAGACAAATGCATTTAATACAAGTATAACTGATAGTAACATACAAGAACTGTACATTAAGTCTTCAGAAACAGTACAACACAGTACGTAGCTCTGCTACATATTTAAGTCACTCCTGCCACCAGACAACCATTGTTTAACTCTATAGCTATTTCACACTTTAAAGCTTTGAACTATCATCTGCAAGAAGGCCAGTCTGGCAATATCATCCTATATGGTGCATCAAATTCACAAACTCTATTTGTTGTTTTGTTCACTTTGACAGCTAAAGCCCAGATATGGAAATAAGGCCTCACACCAGGCACAGTTAAGGAGAACTTTGTGCAAATTTGCTCCACTTGAATGAGTGTCAGTTACTGCCTTCCTATTTAAGGAAGATATCAGGAATGATCAGTTGATGGAAAACATAGTTTAGTCTTGACCTTTAGAAATCAGAAGTGCATAACTGCAGAATGTATCACGGTTTGGAATAGTCCAAAAAAAGTCTGACTAAAGAGTGGTTAAACCAGTGAGGGAAATATGCAGGAAAGTGAACCAATCTTATATTTAAGGTTATGTTTGTGAAAGCCTGTAATCACATCTGTCGGAGACGGGGCTACAAGCTATACCTCAAACATCAGAGATAGTCTGTTCACTTTCTCATTGAGAAAGCTTAAGATCATAGTGCAGGTCCCACAGAACTCAGGACAGATTTCTAAAGTGTAGGAGAATTATATTTTAGCAGCAGACTTCCAAAAGAAGCTCACCTGCATTAAGTCATAGCCATCCTCTGGCAGTGGTAGTGGTGGTCCATCATATGCACAGTTGTATCTCTTGTCTCCAGAAGCAACTCCACATTCCCCATACCAGACACACAATTGTGGAAGTACCTAACCAACACGAGATAATTGATTAACTGAAAGGAAGAGGTGCCAAATTCCTCAGCTATTGTAGAGTTTATGTGCTACCATTCCAAAAGTCATTTACAATCCAGATAACTTCCTGCTAATTTAAACATCAGCACATACTGCATAAAACTCCCATTAACAAAAGCACGTGTTTTTGACACACTGCACATCACCACTGATCTCCAGTTCAGTTCCCCACCCTTCCTTGCCTAGTCTAGAAACAGGAAGTGCACTGACTATAGTTAAGGCCAAGTATAAGTGTTACTTAAGAAAAATCTAAATACTTGAAAAGCATCTCCAAATATAAGGCAGTGTACAAAACAATTTGTTCATGCAAGACAAAGCATATGATTAGTGGGTTAAACTGTCACTTTAGAGCACATGAGTCAGTGTACATGGAAAGAAGTGTATTGCTTATATGCAATATTTCAGTTCCTCCTGCCACTTTTTAATCCTTCTTGCAAACTCAGTCACCTACAGTGGCAGACTGAGGAAGTGGCAGCATAAACAGGATTCTGAAGAACATCACAGCTCTGCACTCGCCACAGAATACCATGTATTGTCAATATCAAAGGATTCTCTCCATCACCACTTTCGGGCCTAAGCATGCAACATTCAAATAGACTTACAGTGCTAAGTAAAAAGAAAAAAGCTTCAAGTCTCATTTTAAAGAGGTTTTGACTTAAGGGACTATTGAAAAATTCAGAAATCAGTTCTTTATTACATGCATAAAATAAAGAAAGGAAATTGAAAGAGGACAATGGCACTTTGCCAGCCTTGTACTTTTGTTCAGTGATATTGACACCGAGACATCTGAAGCACTAAAACAGAATATTTATTCTGAAAATTAAGACTTGCAATAGCAAAAGTTATTTTCAGCAAAAGCTTTAAGACAGCTCCAAGGCTTTCCCATGCACCTGGGCTGCAAGTGCAAAGCAGACTGCATAAACATTTTGTACACTTCTACCAGCTCTGATCAGAAGTTTGCATGGTACATTTTGAGAGATAACTGACCTATTTTCATCTCCTGAACAGCCTTGACCTAGCATTTTTAGGAACACCATATGCTTACACTGCAAGGACAGACTGCTGTGCTTTGTGCTTGACCATGAACAATATTGTTTACTGACCAGAGAGGCCCCTGAAAGGCTGTATTCATACTACCCAACAGCTATCCAGAATTACAATGCCTCCGCAACATCCATTTTTGTGCTGAACAACACTGACAGTACTTCTCAAAGTATTATCAGTAATTGGTTTGGTTTTTTTTTTTTTTAAATCAGGGACAATAATCATCACCAATGTATGTGACCCTGTTAAAATTGTTTTTCCTTTAACTTAACTTAGGCAACATAGCCCAATTCAAAGTTACTCACTATAAGCCAGGTCCAAAAGTCACTGTAAATACCACTTACCTAGTTCACTAAGTATCACCATACTCTTACATCCAAGTTGGAAAGCATCCCTTAAGATTGCACATGTGAACATTGGATGTTTATCACCAGCATAAGCCAGAAAGTTAAAATCCTATAACTTGGAGACTGTTTACAGAAACTACATTGTAAATTTGTTCAATGCAACAAATTGATCTGAGAAGTCGATGCTTCTTTGGTGCAAATTTATAAGTCAGTATCTTCACCTCTGCTTTCTCACACCTGTATACCCCAGTTTTAATAGCAAACAATCTACTAGTGAGGAAAGAAGATGGTTTAGTGTTTGTATGTACCAGCATTAGAAGTGAATTAATCATCTCTTCATGAAGAGGCACAGATACATTGCTATTCTTGCAAAAGGGCAAAGAATTTTAAGCTGCTTACTACAGCCCATGAGAACAGGATTAGGTATTCCTTCAGTATCAGGCTGGCTTCCATGTTTAGTCTAGAACGGTTTGTAATCATACTTTCTATGAATGCTTTCTAAGAAAACATTTCCTATGCTTCATTGAGTCTTGCTATCTAACACTTCTTAATTTTTAAACCCCCACAAAATTATCAACCTACTATTTTCAGAAAGACACAGTTTCTTCCAGAGTGGAAAGTGTGGTAAAACTAGTAGTGCAGTTACTAGTTATGAAAAATCCCACCACTTACCAGGGTACTTCTCACATAGAAAATCTTAAAGTAAATTTCAGTTACATCAGGCTGACTGATAGTTCTATTGTTTTAAAAATGCTATCTGTATTTCAAGGTAACACTTCCTTGCTTATAACTACACAAATACAAAATAAAATACAGGCTGTATTATGTCTATAAATTTACCTACAAGGCTTTTTGACATTGTTTTTGAGACAGAAAATAAAGCAACTTACTTGCACATGACACTTGGTCATGCACCAAAAATTATTCAGCTAAACACAAAAGAAAAAGCAAGATGAGGTGTTTCAGACTAGTGTTAGTTTACACTTGTAATTTGAATAAAGAATTTAGAAACATATTGCTTAAGTTCCACATCAATAAAAGCTACAATGGAAAAACCAACATGTTTATTACTCAAACTTTCAGCCTGTTTAGAAGAGCTGAACCAATCAATTACTTTTAACTACTGAAAGAGCACTTAGACCTACAACTGAGAGTTTGAATACTCTATTTCAATATTAACACCAAGAATCCGATTTCAGAGGCAATCTAAGATTAAATATTTATGCCATGACTTAGCAGGATCTCACTAATAGTCTGAATTTGTTTCCTGAATCAGTAAGCTTTGGTGATCCTTGATTCACAATGATTGAACCTTTGTTCAACCCCTGTAAATCAAGGATCACCAAATCACTTGAAGTCAGTGGCCTAAAGTCACCAACACAGCTCTCAGACATTAACAAGTCAGTAGCATGCTCATCGCAGAGTCAGCCACAAAATATGTGAGAGGGCTTGTGTCCTAGGGTTCAGACAGTACTCAGGGATACTACTAGTAACTAAGTAACTACTCTATAACCACTGATAAGATCTAGGTTGAAGTTCTTCCCCCTAGTTCTTCTCTAGTAAAAGCTAGAGTAAGTTGCAAAAAAAGACAAGTACTTTGCTCTTTCCATTCTTTCAGAAGAACATTCCTACACTAGTAGGAAGAGATAGGGATGAGTCAGTGTGGTTGTAAATAAGTCACAGTTAACAAAGCTACTGCTTGCAGAGTCAGACTTTCAAGTCACTTAAGATTTGGGCAAACAATCATCTTTCTTAAATGGGTGAAAGCCCTCCAAGTCCCAAAATTAACAGAGAAATGCTGTATTGAACCCAACTGCCTTCTAAACAAGGTGAGATACTCCATAAGACTAACACAGGGTTGGGCTTTGGTTTTGTTTTTTGTTTGTTTTGTTGTTTTTGTTGATTGTTGGGGCTTTTTTAAATCACATTGCTAAGTGTTCTGTATTTTAAAATGGGACTTTCCCAAGTGCTTTACAAAGCAATAGCAACATAACCTTAGATTAAGGCTGTTCCCTCCTGCCCCCAGCACAGCATAGAAACCACCTAGCAGTATACAAACATTAGCCTTCAGTATGTCCCCCGAGTTCAGAAGAGTGTATTCTGACTTCTCGTAGACATGTTCTATTTGAAGAGAAATCTCACCTCAGGTCAGAGCTCCAGGAACCCTAATAAAGAACTTGCACACAAGCAAGTATGGACATTTCATGACTATTTGCATTCTACAAAGGTTCTGTTACAGTTCTCTGGTTCCCAGGCATTATTGTTTATTTGCAATAAAATTAATGTTCCAACAGATCATAAACACATTTACTTCAGCTGAAGTTCCTTCAACTGCATGTTGAAACAGATCAATAACCTTCAATGCTTCCAGCAACATTAGCCATCACCAACAATGAATATGTAGCTGTTAAGCAAAGAACAATGATGATATTGTACACAGAAACAGCAACTATTTGTAGTCTTGCAAATACCAGATGACAAGTGAACATTGTTTGGCTCTCCAAATTAAGATTACTAATGTATGGAAAAGGCAATAGCATCAGACACAGCTGTTTCCCCTTCCTTCATCTAGGATGGTACATCTGGGATCTTGCAGGGCAAGAAGAAAGATTCCAGGAAACAGCATACTCTTCCCCCTGCCTCCACCTTAATATCTAGTCCACATCACACTGAACAGCTGATATTGCCCACTAGGTCAAGAAACTGAGTTCTAGGGAAAAACAATACCATTTTACCCCTAATAAATGGCAAGACTGGTTTATGGAAATAGGTCGAGTTTGCAGATCTGCCCCAGAAGTTGCACATAACCTCACTGCCCTCCCTATGAGAGGGGGAGGTCCAAGGACTAAAGGAAACTTTACAGGCTTAATTCCTAGTCTTACTTTGTCTCTTTCAGTAACTTGTTCAGAGACAGCCAAATTCAGAGACAACCTTTGTCTGCCAAGCTCCTCTTGCTTCTTTGCTCATAGGTAAGGGACTGTTCCCTTTCAGACAGAAAAATCATTAGCTACTCCTGATCAGGCAAAGCAAGCCCTGGTTCTGGAGCTATCCAAGCACACTTCACAAGTCACAGGGAAGCCTGGGTCAAGTAGGAGGAGAAAGTTGCAATAATGATAATAGCCATCAGTATCTGTGGGAACAAGCTGGTGTTAGCTGACAATGATTAATTGGGAAAATACACACTTACTGCACACATGATCAGAAACCACAGGGCCCCAAACTAGCAGCTGTCTGCAACTAAGGCCATCTGCACCAAAATACCTCTGACACCCTGCAGGGGAATAGCAATAATGCTGCAAAACACTTAGATTGTTTTGTCTACTATCCAGCAAAATACTATTCAGTTCTACCAACCATTCCCTTCAGTCACCTCTCCCCTTCTAAGAAGGCATCCTCACTTTCCACCCAGAAAGACTATGAACAAGTCACTCCTGATTTTCCAGGAAGTAACTTAAGTAAAGTGGTTCCTGTCTTTTTCTGAAGCCATATTGTCATCCCTGCCAAGCAAGTTGCTCCACACAGGCTTTTCAGAACTTCATGCCCAAGGTCAGGTAACATTGCATTGCAGGCCACTTGGCAAGTCTGAAACAGAGCAGCATCCCAGCTGCTACTAGGAAACCTGTGTCTAACCTTGCTTAGCCACTAATTTGACAGCCTGTGCTTTAGTATAATTATATAAGGATAAACTGAAACAGCTGCCATTAAGCACACAAGATGCCACCCAGTACATTGGGATGCTCATAAAAGAACAAGAACAATTTCAAGACTTCATCCTCCTCTAAGTTCACATTCAGAAACGGAACTAAAGGAGCCAAGATTTTCAATGTAGTTCTCAGGTTGTATTAATGGGTAGTTCACTATCAACTAGTAACAGGTTAGCTGGCAAAAGTCATGTATCTTGCACTGTTCAGAGTGAAAGATGCATCCTATACAGGCTGAACACTTCAAGTTCATTGTGAAATTGTATGTAACGGAAGGATTGCAAACTGAAATGCCACTCTAGTCCACCGAATTCTTTAAAAAGAAGAAACATGACACTTTGGTTTATACACACTACAACCAAAAGCACGAGAACGTCACACAAGTATACTTGAGAGAGAGAACAGGTTCACCTTCACAATGCTTCTCTTCTGCAACCATCTAACACTATATAAGCTCAGTTTAACTGAAGGACCAGCTTCTCTTTGAAAGATATCCAGGTCCCCTTTGTGGAGTGTTAGGCTATAAGTAAGAATTAATGGCAAAAAAATTGAATTTTGCCTTCTTACAAAACTGAAGCCTGTACGGTTAAAGTCATTTCACAGCGTTTACTTTTTATGGACCACAAAGCCACATCCTCTGCAAGGATCCCCTAAATCTTAGGGGAACTTGTTTCAAGCTCCTCTAGCCCAGTATCCTTATGTCACCTAAAGGAAAACATCTTGTCATTTTCTTACCAGCCTAGGACACACCTCATTGCTACACAATTGTACCTCCCTCCAAGAACATTACATAAAGGAGTATTGATAAGGTGTGAAGTCCATTACCTACCCACCTGGAGATCATGAGTCATTACTAAACAATCAGCTTCTCCAGTGGTAACAGAAGAATAAATTCCTAGTGTTCTTTAGAGATTGTTTAAAGAGGACAGGATAACCTCAGCACACACACAGAATGACAAACTTGTGAGTTTAAAAAGGATTAAGCATAAAACTGGACCTAGAATGTGTGTTTCCAAATGGGTTAGAGAGGAGGAAAAAAAAAACAAAAACAAAACCAAAACACAAGCCACAAAGGTTTACAACACACTCCCTGTTCCACCGGAGGAACGTAGAGTATCTCACACTTATCTTGGACTACAGTATAAGCAAAAGGTGACTGAGAAAAGAGGAGTGAAGGTTTTGCACTATTTTTTTTTTACTAAAGTATAAGTCCAACTTACTCTAGTCCTTAATTTTATGGAAACACATAGTCTTAGTATTGGCACATCGACAAACAGCAGATCTTGCTACACACAGCCTATTACTCCCAGAAAGCTGTCACCTAGCACAAGAAACGCTCGGAGCAAACCGAACCAGACCGTGAGGACACATGCAAGCCTCCGCACGAGCATGTGACTGGATGGCTACTCACATGCCCAGGCCATTGCATAACCAGGGCACGCCACAGGAACGCGGCACCCCGGCCAGCCGCCGTGCGCCGTAATAGCAGGGGACAGGCACTGGGCACAAGCTGAAGTTTGCTAAAGCCCGAGCACGCCCGCTGTGGCGCCTCAGGTGCTGGCAGGCGGGCCTGCTGTGTCACCGCGCTGTCCCGCCCGGCACCCGCTCACGGAGCGGGGGAGAAGGGAAGGGAGAGCCGCACCGGGGACGAGGAGGGGACGGACAGCCCGGTACCACCCTTCAGCTGCGTGCCGCCCCGAGCCCACCGGCTTAACCCGGGACAGCCGCCTCCCTCAGCCCGCTTCCCCGCCCGGGAGACCCTCCGGCTTCAGGCACCCACCGCAGCTCCCCCCCTCCCCACGAAGCAACACCCGGGGGTGGGGGATGCCGTCGCTCCCTCTCCTCCGACAGTGCCAGAAAGCCCGGCCTCCCCCGGGAGGGACTCACCCGCACAGGCGACAGAAGCAGAAGGAAGAGCACAAGCAGGCCGAGGCCGCCCCGCCCGAGGCTGCCTTGCGGGCTCCCCATGGCGGCGCGGTCAGAGGCGCGGGGGGCCGGCGGGGCTCTCGGCCGCAACACCGAGAGGCGGTGAAGATGAGCCGGGAGGAGGAGGGGGCGGAGGCAGAGGAGAAGGAGGCGGGCGGCCCCGGCCGCGCACGTCCGGAAGGGCCGCTCTCTCCAGGCCCGGCGGTGCTGCCGGCCCCGCCACGGCCGGGCCCTTGGAGAAGCGGCGGGGCGGGAGCAGCGGGGGGAGCCGCGCCCACGCACCGCCCCCAACCGCCAACCGCAGCCAACCGCCAACCGCCGCCGGGCGCCACCTCCCACCGGCGGCGGGCGGGGCCGCGCCTCACGCCACGGGCGGGACGCCCCTCAGGGGGCGGTGGCGGCGGGAGCCGCAGCCGCAGCAGGGGGTTGCCCGGCCGGGGGCGCGGGGGTTCGGCCCGGTGTCAGAGTGAAGCTGTGCCTCTCCCGGTCAGCGGTTGGGTGCGGGCGCGGGAGTGTTGATCCCGTAGTTTAAAAATGCCGAAGTCGCGTTAAAAATCCCGGTTTTGGCGAAAGCGGCTTAATTTTGCTTCGGAGTTACTAATTCATGACTTCCAAGCGTTGGTCTCACAGTGCCGTGTGGCTGCCCTAAATATGAGGGCCCAGCACCGGCCGCCGGCTAGAAAATGGCTGTCCCGGGCCTTTGGGTGCCGGTGGATGCAGCTGGCACCCGGGTGGCCTGTCCGGTGTTGCAATCAGCAGGTTTGGGACGCTGTTTGCACTCTGCCCATCTGTTTGTTTGGGACCTGTTTTCTTGTTTGGGATCTGCTTGTTTGTTTGGGACCAGTTCGTTTGGGACTGGCTTGGGATGTGTCTGGCAGGAGGCACACTGAAACCCGGGGTGCGAGGCATTCCCACTGAAAGCCAGGGTGCGAGGCATTCCCACGCGGCCGCTCTGTGATTTCACTACCACTTTATTGCCTTCGTGGCCAGGAACGTTGTGCCGCCAGAATAAAATATGTAATTTAGCTGATATTGCCATCTGCTGACAAAGATGCAGACTAGTCGAGATGTCATAGCTTTACGGGCTAAAGTGTTGGCCCGGGACCTCTGGAGGGTCAGGCAGTCCAACTTTCCGATCCAGTCAGATAAGGTGGCACGGGGAATTGTCTGGTTGTGCTTTGAATGGATTTCACAGGCTCTTTGGACAAACTGTTCCACTCTTTGACCACATTTACAGTAACATGTTTTTTTTCCTGTATCTAAATTTTCCCATGTTCCAGCTTGAGTCCGCCGCCTCTTGTGCTGTCAGTGTGCCTGCCTGAGAAGAGCGTGGCTCCCCCTTCTCTGCATCCTCCCATTTGTTAGCTGCCAACAGCAGTAAGGTGTCCCCAGAGCCAGCTTTCTGCTAAACAAACACATCTCTCATGCTTCAGCAGACCCAGCTGTCGTGGTGGCAGTAAACTGGACTTGTGCCAGTATGTCAGTGTCTTTTTTTTTTATTATTTTATTTATTCTGGGGAGCCCAAACCTGGGCACAGTACTCCAGATGCGGTCTTACAAGTCTCAAAGACAGAGGAATAACCTTAACGCTTGACCTACTGTCTACCCCCTTGCTGATACAGCCCGCTGACTCATACTCAGCATCTCGCCCAGCCCAAACACCCTGTTCTTGTCTGCAAAATTGCTTCCATCCAGTCACTTCCCACCTTGTACTTTTCCGTGGAGCTATCCCATCCCAGGCATTTGGCAAGTGCTAAACAAAGCTAGAGTAGCTGAAGTTATATTGGGTTTTAATTTTTGAGGTCATAAATAAATAAAGTTATTCAGCACTATACAGTGTGATGCTAAAAGCAGGGGACCAAATTGCCACATTTTCTAGGCATTCTACATAAGCAGAGGATGCAGTGGGCATAGCTTGCATAGCTACAAGTTAAAAAAATGCAAGAACCTTGTTTCAGGGCTTGTGGAAAAGGTGAAGGATAGCAAAACTGACTAAACAGAAATGGCTTTTGCTTTCTGAATGAATTACATGGAGAAGTGATTTAGGAATCACAGGTGAGAGAGAACCAATTTATCATGTTGCAAAACAAGCAAAAGGGAATCTATTGCAGCGACAACTTCCACCATAAACTAATTAAGTCCATAACATCACACTTGTCTACCACGTACAGTATAAACAGAGAGATGAGGTAGTGTTTTAATATTTATCTAAATCTCTGATGGATGTCTGTTTGAGATGGCTGTCTAAATTCATGCTGTTACTCCAGCATGCTGCTGGAATTGCACGCTGCAGTCCCTCAGAGAGTGCTGCCTTTTTTGCACTCACAAGCTGAAGTGATATAGGGGTGCAGACTGACCAACAAACACTAATCAGACTAAGCCTATCTTTGGTGATAGAATCTTTTGAAATTTTGCATAAATGGCAGATGCGGAAACCCAAACGTGTATCTGTTTTTATGTCACCTCTGTACACCGGCAGCCAGCAGACCAGAGCAGGATATTATTCCTTCAGTCCTTCTGCAGCCTTCATTCTTCATCGTGGCTGCGTGACATATTTGGGGGGTGAGGATGCTGAGCTATCCCTAGCAGCTCCCGGGCATTTAAGGGTAGTTGCATGAGTGTTATCAATTATAAAGTTGGCACCGTTGACTGTGTCATCTTAAAGTTACCTCTTTCCTTCCGGGCAGGGAAAAAAGTAGCCCTGAATAGTTAATCCAGATCAATGCTGCCAGCAGCTCATTGCCTTGTCTGTTGTACACATGGCCCAAAAGAGACCATCCCCACTCCCAGCTGCTCTCGTTGAAGGATATTTATCAAGTTATGTCTTACAAGGTTCCCTTTTAAACCCAGGATTATGCATACCTGTTAGGGACTGCCTGCTTGGAAGGCTAATGGGGAATACTTATTCTGGTTCTCGGCAGCATATACAAAACTAAATTTTGCTGCCTGGAAGAGGAGGCTAGTGTTAATTCACAGTGTAAGGTGTCACTTGATGCCTACATCATATCAAAGAAGTCCTTTAATCGTTCATTAGGATCAAATAAGCTCTTTCCCTCACTGGATACCCTGAATGGTGTAAAGGTGCCTGCCGGGAAGCTCGTGTAAAATATCTGCCTGCTTTGTTCTGTTCTGCGTCTGACGGAAAGCCCTGAGCGTTGCTTTCAGAGGTGTGGGCCTCACTCTGTTTCCATCGCTTTGCTCAATGCAGAAATGAAACCTGTGTTGCAGCTTTCACTAGAAACTCAAGCGCCTAGTGCCTTGCAATTTCTAGATGGCAATCTGTCTGAAGAATTACTTGCCGTACAAATGGAAACACAGTACGTGATGGCTTTGCAGCAAAATCAATTAAAATGTCCATCGCTGTTTATTCTCTATAATTTATTATGAGCCTTTATTATTTCTATTGCGATAGCACCCAGAGGCACTTGCAAGAAGTGGGAGCTACGTTAAGCAACACCCTGCACAAGCACATGGGAAAGCGGGATATTTTGCTTGGACATCTTGCAATCTGTGTGAAGACAAGCTGCAACAGCTGGGTGTGGAGTTTCTCCCAGTTTCTCACGCCTCCCTTTTTTTGGTAGAGCCAGCTCAAACCACTATAGCTTGTTCCAAGCCTGTTTTTCCAGCTAAACCAGAATAATACATGTACTAAACAAAGATGGTGTTTCCTATTTGGTGTTGTAAGCAAATCATGTTCTTTTCATCAGCTGTCATTTGTCAGCCTTCCTTACCCATGGCAGCCTGCTCTCCTTTTAATTATACCTGCCTCAATTCACCTGTTACTTTGGTCAGATGCTCTTGGCTTCAGACTTCCCATGTGGGATCAAATCAGACTGAGGGAGCTGACAGCAATCTGCCTGATGCTGCCAGTGTTCGCTTAAAATACGTGTAGTATGTCAGGTGATGCTTAATCAAGTCTTTTTATCTTTTCATCTTTGTATCTGCCCTACTGTATTTTGATGGCTGCTCTACTAACCTGTGCCAATGTGTCCCTTTCTAACCTTAGAAAGTCCTATAGTTACCCTTTAAGATCCCATCCTTTCTGCATTTATCATTGAAGTCATTGAAACTTGTTCATTTTTATTACAATTAGGCGAAGTTATTTATTGCCTAGTAGCAAAAAGCTTGGCACTTGAATTCAAACCATTCAAAGTTTGTTCAATTTTTGCGACAAACTTCCTGTATGATCTGGGCAGGTCCCAACCTCTCCAGTGCAATTTCCTCTTCTGTAAAGTGGTGCCAATGGTATGGTAACATGTGGTCTAAGAACTCCAAAAGCAGGTGTCAGCCAGTGAGCTACAGGAAAATACTGTAGAAATGCAGCCTATTATTGCAGCGGAGTCTGGAGACATGCTGCGCTTGTTGCTGTGAGCAAATAGGTGCGGTGTGTACTTAATGCCAGATACTGTGCATAAGCACTTATTTGATAACAAATTCAAGATTTGACCTATTAATGGCTGCGTATGGCTCCTGGTTTGCATTAACATTGGTTTACTGAGTCCCTGTGAGCACCATGCTGCCACTTGCTGTGTTACTCAGGATTTGCTGTTGAAGTGGAGAATATGGGCAGAATTGTCAGAGGGGAGTCCCTGAGGGCAATGCCCAAATCAGGCTCGGCAGGAGGAGCGGGAGACAGGTTTATGAGCCACAATTCATGTGAGGAACAGGCTGTTTATGGCTGGACCAGAAGACATTTTGTCAAATTTGATAACAGTTTGTCCCAGTGGGTAGGGTCCTATGCAGTAGCGTGGCCAAGGGAGCGCCTGCAGAGACCGTTCTCGGAGTCTTCAGAAAGTGGAATAGTTCTTCTGCCTCTTCATGCAACGTAATCGGGACAAGCAGACCACAAGGTTCTGGTATCCCTTTTCCAAGGTGATTATAGGAACCTATACCCATATGCTGGATACAAAGTCTGTATGCATACATGCATGTGTGTATACCATGCAAGAACACATCTGTGCAGTATATATAAAATTGCAGTCTGCTTCAGGTCTGTGTTGTAGGTTAGTGTCATGCTCCATCTGTGCATCCAAGCCAGCAAAACATTTGCCACAGCAAAAATCCCTTGTTCCTTCCTGACTTAGCTGTGTTCCCCACCGGCGCATCCCAGATTACCCTGCTGATCCCTGCTCCCTGGCAGGACGCAGCACTACACAGCCCTTGTGCCAGCTCTGAACGAACTGACTCAACGCTAAAACCAGAACATTAAAGCATTAGTCCAGTTAAAATGCCTTGTCAACATTGTGAGAGCGAAATGGATTATTTAGAGACATCTTAGGTATGTGTCTCATATTTCATTTTGCCATGTGGCTACAGCTACAGTTGCTAGGCGTATGGTCTAGTTATTGATCTCATGAGAGTTAGCATCTCTTTAAATCAGTGAGGAGATAAACCAAAAATTGTATTGATTCATATATTTTAAGATCAAGGAGACTATTATGATCACATAATGTTCGTTCCTGCATATCACATAATTTCATCCAGTAATTCCTGAATCAAAACCAAAATGTTTCAGGTGAAACATACCTTTCAGAATGAAAAGTAACTGTTTTGTTCTGTTTTTTTTTTCTTTTACTCAAATGATGAAGGAATCATCTCAGCAATTTTTTTTTCAATAGATAATTATCCTCACTTTTGAAAATCCACAGCTTAAAGTTCGAATTTTTCTAGTTTCAGCCTCTTGACACTGTTTTGTTATGCTTTCATGTGCAAAATTAAGGAGCCTTCCATTACCAGAAATCATCCTTTGTACTGATTTAGGCCATGAATAAGTCACAGCACTTTCTGTTGATATTCTCTGAATAGATGGAGGTGCTTTACTGAGTTGTGGCTGTAGGAATTTTTTATGATGATTTAAAATGTAGCTCACTACAATAGGAAAATGTAGGAATGAGGCAAAAAAGCCTGGGATGTCAAACACAAGGTCAAAACCATGGTTTTCAGTGTAGACTCTTTTCCTCTCTTATAATGTTCATAATCCACTGCATACCATAATAAGCATGTCAGGAGGGTATAGACTTCTTTTTAAGGTAGGTCAGATCAGTGTAAGGACCAGTTTTACATTTAGGAATAGTAAAAGAACAACCAAGACATGTTTGACTAACTGAATAAAAGCAAAGTCTTATTCCTTTGGTTCCTAAATTGCTTTTTATAATCTTCCCTTCAGATCTGATCTAATGGATGTTAATGTCAAGAGGAGTCTGTCAGTGATGTCTGGATCTTTGAAACAAACCTTGTTATGTCAAGCTAAATTAAGTTTTCCTGTTTCTCAAGCCAGGGCATTGGCTTTATTTGTTTTGTGAATGCTATCTCATCTGAAAAGACCTGGAAAATAATAAAAGTCTAATCAATCAAGTGGAATAGAACAAAGTGGTCTTTACATAAATAGGAAATTAATTCTGATATTCTACAAAGAGAAAGAGTAGAATACAGAAGCAAGGAAAGAAATACTGAAGCACACAGACAAGATAATCCCAGTAGTATATTAATTTTTATTGAAATGATGGTATGGAAAAATGTGTTCTGGCAAAGCAACATTCCTGTTGCAGACTATTAGTCTTACACGGAGTTATATAAATTTATATAGGTTTTATCAAATGCCTAAAAGGGCGGGTCAAACCAAACTGTGGAATTCAGAAAAGTATGAAACTATTGTGACATTTCCAAGGACCAAATGCAGAGCTGCTGTGAGAAGGCACAACTCCATTTAGTCCCGTGTGTGCAGTACAATATTCTGTTGCTGGAAAAAAGAGCCTCGTGTATAAACTTTGTTTGGACTCATAGCAAACGTTAACATTTTAACGCTGCTGACTCAAGGGTTCCAGACAAAGGCAGTATTTTGTGTCTGTTCAGTGTTCATATTAAGCGAAGCACAAATGGGCTGGGCTTTGTGCTACCTCATTTTCTGTACAATTCTGAAATTTCTGAGACAACACGAGATTTGGTTTACTTATGGATTTCCCAATGGTCACCATGACTGGCTGAATAAAGAGTGTGAATTATTCTTGCAATTAGGCTCTGACTCTGAGGCAAATAACCATCATTGTTAAAGTGCATTAAATATGACCTGCAGGTGTTTGATCTGGTGCTCTTATCCTCTCAGCTCTTCTAAACTAAACAAAGGTGAGTGGATCAATCGTGAGATGGTTTTGCTCCAAGGGAAGAACAGCATGTGCAAGTCAGGAGGTACAACATTGCCTCTTGTATCATTACTGAACAGATGTCCCTGCACACTGCACGGCAGTGATCATCTTAAATGAATTGCTCCATGTAATTGGGACATCTGAGGCTACAACCGCTATCATGTCACTGATGGGATGCCGCTTCTCTCTCTGCCCTGCAGGCCTTTCCTTAAGCCATGCCCATCTTACACTGGCTTGATACTAGTGAAATAAAAGAAAGATGTCGTATACTTTTTCTTGACTCATTAGTGTAGCCTGTTCTCGGTTGCACATCCTTTGTACTCACTTGCAGCTGATGGGAAGTCACCAGGCTGCAGCACCTCCATAAATCCCAGGTGGAGACAACAGCAAGCTGGGCCCCTGGATATGAATGTGCAGAGGCAAAGCTAAAAGCAGTGTACTAGTGCAGCTATTTTTTTGGGGGGTGTAAGATGGATATATATATATATGGCATTCTTGGGGGACAAGAATCCCCAAAACTCAACCCAAAAAGCAATTTGGCCTGTTATCCTGTCCCAGTTCTATTTCATGTCATTGTATGGTACCTACCTTCATCCTGCCGTCTATGAAATGGATTTGGTGCCCCTTAATTTCTAGTCTAAATTTACCCATGTCTGTTGACATGAACTGATGAACAGCTGCTGCATGAAATCATCTATTGTCCTGCCTCCCCCAGCAATGCATTTTGGAACTTACAAAGGTAATAGCATCCACAGAGCACTTTGAAAGCCTTGCACAAAAGGCACAACAACTATGCAAAGAACTACTGTCAATATTAGTGAATCACTTCAGCCAGGAAGGGAAAGCAGGTTTCCCTTTTAGAACAACAAACAAACCACAGCAGTATTTACTGAGCACTTTAAAGATAACAGTAGCTACATAAATACTAAGAATTATTAAGGTTTCTTTGTGAAAAGGTTAATTGCATGGTGAGAAACAGTATTGCAACTTCAGAGCCCATCTACAGGCAGAATAAGCACCGTTTGTTTACAGGGAACGAAAAACTAAAACCAGCTCTCTCTCCGAAGGCTCCGAGATGAAACATGCTCCTAACAGGAAGGCTTCCATGCCTAAATGTCCTGTGTTGGCTGAAGTGTCTTTGCTGAAGCTAGGTTCAACCCTGCCTGAACAGGGCAGAGAAAGACATCACTGCCCGTTCTCCACCATGGAGCTGCGCACACAGAGCCTGTGTGCTCTATCAGCCAGCCCTAATGAGAGCGAGGAGGGAGCTACAAGCCTCTTCCTTCAACCTGTCCTAGCCCCACATTTCAGATTTTGTTTAGAAATAAGAAAAGCCAGTTATAGCCCAATATCGCTCAAAAAAAGAGGACCTGGTAACTGCATCCTCTCAGAAGGTGGTCAGCAGATCTTCTGTACAGGATGCAGCATCCCAGGTGTTCTTTGCTTGTTGCACGAGAGCCCGGGCTGTGGTGGCCAGGAACGGAGGCAGCTGGACACACGACTTGGAAAGTCCTACTCTAAATGGTGGTGGGCAGACATGCGTCTTCCCATGGGCAGGCATAGTTCAAGAAGAAGCTCTTTGCTGAGTAGCTGCCCACTTTGGGGTGAGACCACTCTCACAAGAAAATACACCTGGCAGAAAGGAGAGGCCACCTGCAGATACTGGACACCTGCATGTTGTCTCAGCTTGCTTACTTCAGCTGTCACGGGACCACTGTCGACTTGCTCTGTCCTTTCTCCTATGCTCTGCTATCAGGAAAAAAATAGGAGACCCTCACCACTGCTGGTGAAGGTCCACATTTTTTAGGAAGACTGCTTGATCACTACAGCCTGTCTGATTTCAAGAGTATTTATTGCTCACCCAGCATGACTACTGAAGACCTTCTAATGATTATCCCCTTCCTTTACAACTGTGAAAGGGCTTTTCATCTTAAGAGTGTGGCTGTTCCCAGCTGTTGACCTGAAGAAACTTTAGGGAGAAAGATCAATATTGAGGCCAGGCTGCCTAGAGTCCCTTTAGCGTTCTCCAATACAATATGTTAATCTTCAACCCACTGGGGGCTCCAGATAAACCTGTCCTCTCCAGTGCTGCTTGTTAAAGAAGTTAGAGTCCAGTCCCATGCAATGCTATGCAACTTAAGTTCCCAGTAAGGCTCTTGAGATTTCTGCATGCTCAGTATTTTTTAGTCTTTTGCAGAACTTAACCCTGGATACAATCATCCTCAAAGCATCTTGCATAATTCTTTGGTTCTGTACCAGTTTGTCTGCAAGTTTCTATTAGGCACAACATTATTTTCATTTAAAAATACAGCAGCATGAATTACCTAAACAAATATTTTCCTGGTGTCTTCTTATATTGTTGGCAAACTTAAAGCTTTCCTTTCTAATGCTGAATAGAAAATGAATAACAATTCCGGCTCGCAAGCAAAGGTATGCCCACTTCTGTTCTCTTCACCAGAACCCTGACATCTTACCTAACTTACTCATAAAAAGAATAACCTAACAATTTGGTAACATATATGTCTAATTTGCACTACGTAAACTACATTCATTTGTGCTAGCTTGCTAAAAGATATTTTTTTAACTCACTGAAGCAAAAGTGCAACAATTCAGTTGAATTCTGGGCAGACATTTTTTAAGCAGGGAACATTTTGTTTCCTTACAATCTTCTCTGTCCTCAACTTTTTATGCAATTTTACAGTAATTCATCAAAGTTTGAAGGCAAGTGAAGTGCCTGGATTTATGTACTGAATTAACGCTATACCTCAACTCGCTATAAAATAATTTCTAAAGTCTTTGTGGCTAGCAGGACTTAATATATAGTGTTTATACAGCAAAAATGACTGGGTTTTAATGGGGTGTCTTCCAGCAACATGGCTAAAGCATAGCTCTTCACAAATCATCTACAATCTGCACTGCCCTCCCCACATAGGCACTAGTAGCGTGTCTAAGCATCTCAACCACAACAAAGGTCAAAACTGCTGCTGAGCATTCCTTTTCCATGCCTGCATTAATTAGTGGACCTGTTTGAGTGTGCCTATGTGTAACCCTCTTGCCAGCTGTTGAAACATCTGGACATGTGCCCTTCTCCCTTAACTCCCATCACAGACCTGGGGAACGGGTGCATTGCATAGTAGCTGTGGGTACGAAACCATAGTGTCACATATATGCGTGTGCAGGACATACGTGTATCACTTGTATAGCATCTGTGCCGTTGCGCCCGGCAGCTAAATTTCTCATGAACTTGTGCCAGTGAATGACATGCCCTGCTTGGTTTGCTCAGTAACCGGTCCTCCCCTACCCACAAAAATGCACATACGTAGGCTGTAGGGTTGGGGATGGATCCCCATAGCACTGCATACACATCACAAAATGCTCTGCTGTGTTTCTGCTGCTGGATGGATTGTCGGATGAAGATGCTACAACTGAGGAGGACATATCCTTGCTTATTGTTTGGTCGGTAGCTTTTGGCATAATTTGTAATGCTCTGGATCATTTTTATGGAGCTTCATGTAGCAGAAAAAATGTTACCAAAGCCCTGGGCTGGCAGGAGATGTTGGGATGTTGCAGGTGGGATCTCACCTCTAGCCCCATGCGGCACTTGAAGGTAGAGAGGAATGGTCTGAGCTAGCTCTGCCAGCAAAGGGAGAGCAGCAGCACCATGGAGCTGCTCCAGGACTGACTGCATCCAAACAGCTAGATCTGAGCATCGTTTTGGCACGAGGGCTGGCTGCTCCGAGGCACCCGTTACAGCTCTGCGGCCATGCCAGTATGGGAACGCGTGTCTGAAACGGCGGGAGCACTTGCTTGTGTGGGGATGCGTACGCTGCAGGCACAGAGGAGCAAACACTGGTGCTGGGACCGGTGGGATCCTGGAGTGCAGGCAGGGCTGCAGTGCAAACGCAGCTCCCAGGCCAAATCCTGCTCTCGTCACAGTCCTTCTGCGCTCAGCAATGCCAGGCAGAGGCCCCAGCCCATGGCGATCCCGTGTCAAGGGCCTCATGCGTTCAGGGAGCGTGTACCGGAGAGGCTAATCAGTTCTGCAGACTGTTCCAACAAGCCCTTCTCGGGCAACCTAGGGTTACTGTCATGCTACTGTGGTCAGGGCACATCTCTGTCAAACCCGCATTTACTGCAGGGCTGCATTAGCTTTTCCTTTGCTTTTCCTTCGTGCGGAGGAGTCGGAGAATGCGTTCATTTTTTGTTAGTTCTGACGGCAGTTCGTTTGCCTGGAACAAAAAACCTTCAGGTTAGCAAAAATGAATGAGTGTTTCCAAACTATGGCTTAAAAGCATTATGCTCTACAGAAGATGGTACTAGGCATTATAATGACATGCTTATTCGAGTGTTGTCTCCACCACTGTTGGAAATATCTGAAGAAGTCACCTTTCCACACAGTGTGCAAATCTCACTTAAGTCTTCAAAATAATCCTAGCATGGAATTTGAGCGGCCAGCTCATTTTGTGCTGATTTCCAAGCTGAATGGTATCCCTTGGGATCCCCTCCCTATGCTACTGCCACACAATTAAAAGAGAACATAGCTGCTGATTTTTTGGGGGATATGAGGCAGGTCTTTAAGTACCAAAATCCATAAAAGTCCAAGGAAAGACTTTAATTGCTATGAAATAGTCAGTGCTTTTCTGTAGGATTGATAATAGAACGTCAGTTTGGTGTTCTGTATTTACTGTATACAATTGCAGGGCCTGTTGTGATAGGAGAAGGGGTAGTGTCTTTAAACTAAAAGAGGGAAGATTTAGACTAGATATAAGGAAGGAATTTTTTACACTGAGGGTGGTGAAACAGTGGAACAGGTTGCCCAGGGCGGTGGTAGATGCCTCATCCCTGGAAACATTCAAGGTCAGGCTGGACAGGGCTCTGAGCAACCTGATCTAGTTGAAGATGTCCCTGCTCATTGCAGCTGGTGTTTGGACTAGATGACCTGTAAAGGTCCCTTCCAACCCAAACTATTCCATGAGTCTTTGATTCTATGAATTTTGGTAACATAAAGTATTTATAATGAAGCTACTTGTGCAAATCTGTACTTCTGTCCTGTATAATGTGCTCTCTCGTGCCAAATTGCACGTTGTTTAAGAAAAAGAAAAATAATCGGTAGGAGAGGTTACAGCCACATACTTTTTTATACTGCACACCCTTCTGCTGCAAATGACCATGAGTAGCAGAAAAATCTTGCACATTATTTGGATGATAGCATCAAAACAAAATGCCTATTAACACAAACTACAGTATGTGAGGCATTAACTCTGCTGCCATCAAGTGGAATGATACAGAAATAACAGGCACAGATTTTATAGTACATGACAAACATTTTGAAGGGACATGGTAGATTACTTGTATTACAAACTTTCATTCGCCCAACCATAAACCAGAGGCAAATACCAGACCACCCATTCAGAGCTTAACAAACCCAGCGAGATATCAACTACAAGCAGCAAATAGTTCATAAACAGCTCTGCAGAAGACATTTTCATGGAAATTATCAAACATGTAATGTTAAAACACTTTACAGAATGAAAACAAGACAAGTTTTCTGCAGAAAAGTTGCTGCCGTGAAATTAATATGAAACTATTTCAATAAACTAACAGATTTATAGTAAGATATGGAAAAGAGGCGTGGGATATTTTTTGCATTAGCAATGTGCTGAATCCTAACGAAGTTTTCTTACCCAAAGCACACAGATATATATTTCTCTTGCTACTGAAATATCTTTCTTGCATATTTCTCACAAGACATGAATATAACTTACAACTTATCAAAAGCAGTAACAGACTAATGTTTCCCTAAAATGCAACCTAGCTAGCCCATGACTAGCTATAGTTAATTTAAGCTGTGCTGCGTGGTTTGGTTATTCTCAGATTGATGTAACTTCACAACTACCAGCACCACCCGTGGTACTGCCTAGCACCCTGATAGATGCTTATATACAGAAACAAATGGACTGAACGGTGGTGCTTCAGGAGAGGATCGAGAGGCAACCACGGACCAACAGAGAAACGTGGACTGTCACCACCCACGGGGCACGCACGGCTCCACTGCTTGGTGCTCCCCACCTGCTCTTCACCAAGGACAGCATGGCAGGACATACCTTGTTCCTCAAGCATGGGTCCGCTCCAGCTTCGAGGAGCAGCGCCACTGTCCTCGCGTTGCCACTCAGGACAGCCGCGTGGAGAGCAGAGGTCCCATTCTAGAAAATACCAATGGAAACGTTTGTACTGTGCGTGGGAAGAAATCAAAAGGCAGTGAAACACAAATGTTTGCAAAGAACAAGCCTATGAACAAGAAAGAAATAACATGGAAGAGGGTGGGTCATCAAAGGTATGGGTCTGATTTAGACAGAGCGCTGGCAGGCTAGTGGGCTATGAAGGAGGTGATTTTAAATGCTTTAATAAAAATGGGAGTCAAGTTCACTTTACCACAGCAGTATTTCCTTTTAAAAAGTGTCCTTGTCATTAGATTAGAGGTGAAAGGAACATAGCACTCGCTTCTGCCTGGCAAAAATCAGCCATTAGCAAGTGAAACAGAAGCAGAAGAAGTAACGGAAACCATCTGTGCATTTTATCTTCTTTCTCTCATGATTAATGGTCTCAATGTCAAACAGCTGAATGATGATTTTTTTTATGGCTGGCTTTTCGTTTGTGGCTGCAAACTGACAGTTCAAATAAGCGTGGAAGCTATTTCATACTTGTAATTAACAACAAAGTTAATGTGACCTGGATTTTCAAGTACATCAATATTGCCAATTAGTTGCACGCACAGAGGCTATCAAAGTATGTGATTTAGAGGCACAAAATTAGATAAGCTATTAAACAGCAGTTTCCAAATATCTGTTATTTTTCAAGTCGTTTTTTGAATTCAGAGGAAAACAAAATGAAGTAGAGAATCTGGTCACAACAGGTCTCTTAGGATAATATTTTGCTGACTAAATGCAATAGAAGGCAGGGGATAATGCTACAAACTGCACCGTCGAGAGCAATCCATTTATAGTAGAAATAAAATCAGATGACAAAAAGCGGGAGAATTCTATCCATGACACAATGTGCTTCCTCATTCCAAAAATCAAAGTCACAATTTAATTTGAAAAGATTCATTTGTGTTTAGCGTTAGAGGCTAAATAAGATAAGATAATTTCATTTTTCTCTTGACTTTTTTGGGTTTAAGCTCCATATCGTCTTCCACTGGCAAGCCATAAACATAAGGTCTTTCATCAGACCCTTTGCCTTCTTGAGTTTCTGCCTAAAAATCTATGTGTTTCACTACTAACCTTCAGCAGGCCAAGCGTGGGAGAGAATTTCAGCAACTCTTCAATCACATTGTTGTACCCTTTAATGGCAGCCTTCAGTAAAGCAGTCGTACCGTCCTGTAAAGAGAGAGGAAGGTCAGTTCAGTTGTCACCAATGATGCTTTACCTGCATTCCCCTCGTCTGGAGGGAAACGCCATCTCTCCTCGACATCTCTGAGAGGAGGGTCTCTTCCGCTCATCATCTTTGAGGAGGCACCCCCACATGTGCTGCTGGTTTTAGGACAGCTGGAGGATTGTCTTCTGGCAGGTGAAAACTTCAGTGTAAAATGAATTCATGACACCATATATCGTCTGTGTCTCTCATTTGTATGGACATTTCCATTCCCTTATTCTAGAAGGTCCCTCCAGGAAGCTGTCCCAGACACAATGGGAAAAAGGGAGCCCACAGTGGGAATTTACAACCTGGCAAACAAGACAGCTTCTGGGGACGCCGGGCCTCCATTCAGACAGCCTTGCAGCCTCAAAAAAAGCTCAGAGGCGTTAAGCCGCAGACGGAGTGCAGGAAGAAGTGCTACTCACGTCCCGTGCGGCGTCTCGCTCAGCTCCCCGGAGCAGCATTACTCGCACCACTTCGCTATGACCCATCTGCGATGCAATCCACAAGGGAGCCGTCCCATCCTGCAAACAAAATCAGACTGCTAAAGGTTTCACTTCGAGATTCTGTGCTCCCTGGTATTTTACTGCCCAAGTCTGCCTACTGGACTGGATGTACTTAAACTTCTCAATTAAATCCTGCATCACAGATAGACATATGCAGAGTCGCTCCCAAAGGCACATGGGAGCTTGGTTAGAACCATTCCGGTTATGGAGTAGAGCCACCCTTAGCTGCTTTCTCTTGCATAGATGGCCTGAAACGTGCTTTGCTGTGCTAACAGTTAAAGCCCTCTTTGGCTTACCAGTCGTGCCTAAAATACATCGGGAAGTTTGAAATGTAAAGGCCAAAGGTATCATGTGTGCTTTGAACTCTAGGTGACGTGACAGAAGATACAGGTAAATCTCAGCACGCGTGGACAGATTCCGCACCTGGGTCTCTCCACATACAGAGTGGATGTTGTTTAGAGAAGCTGAGGAGCAATGCAAGATGATCCCCAACTTCCAATGTTAAGTTACGTTATCCACCCTCAGGGAATCTGGTAAAAACATCTTGCCTTACAGTGATGGTAAGCATTTCACAAATTTTATCATCAAGAACTCAGCTAGAAAACAAGGCAATTATCAAGGAATTCAGCATGAAACAATCTGATTTGGTAAAAATTCTCCTATCCAATCATAATTTGAGCAGAAAACCTCAGAAAATAAAATGCACTATAATTCAGTATAATCTAAACTATAATTTCCATCCCAAAGGCAAAGGTGAATTGAAGCACTAGAAGTATTTCTCGCCGCAATGAGAATTTAGTTTTGTGTCTTTTCCTCCTTTTGCTTCTAAATGGCCTGATTCTCCAGACTACAGGAGGACTCCAGCGGTCATGTGGTGCCAAACTGATTCTCGTGGGCCTTTCACAAAAGGCTTTGCCTGTATGGGCTTTAACGTAAAAGTGAGCCCTTACATAGCAGGGTGTCTGCTTCGCCTTAAGTGCTTGCCAGTTCCCCTCGCCACCCTCAGCAGCCTGAAGACTTGGCAGGAAAAAAGAAGACAAAATATACTGGGGCTTCCAAAAGAGCCTTAATGAGAAGTTTCAGAAGAAAACAACTTTTTACTTTAAATAAGATGTTTCCACCTTGATCAAAGAAGCAATCTCTCTGCTCCGTGCCAACTGAAGATTCATATGACTTGCTCATGCAATCCAAACACCTATTGTTGAACCAGTTCTCTGCTTTCTATGGGCTAGTGACTTAATCCTTTGGAAGAAACAGAAAAGTTATTTCTTCCTTTGATATAATATTCTGGGCTTCCCTTTTTTCTGATTCTGAGAAAGAGCACATACACATCGTGAAATCTTCAGTCTTCTCAAATGGTGAGGAACAAGAGCTTTACTCACTCTTGTACTATTTCTCTATAAATTAACTCATTGACATTAGTGACTGACCTCATTCAGTGACTGAACTCATATATCCTGTTAATACAATGAGTGTTCTTTGTGATTCAAAAATAACAAAGGCTGTCTCGTATACAGCCTATGTAATCTTAGCGTGATGGCAAAAACTGTTCCTCTCCAATTTCTAGTGTTTTCCCTACCAGTAAGCTGACACTTCTTTTTTTTTTTTTTTTTCTAATCTCCCCCCACCAGAGGGCTCTAGAAAATAGCAATAGGGGCACTGAAAAAGTCTATAAAACTTGGAAAATACCTGAGAGCAACCTACACAATTTAATCTGCATGAAGTATCAATGCTATACAAATCCACGCTTCTATTTACACAAGAAATGCAAGCACTATCACCACACAGGGAATACAGCAGCTTTCTTTTTTTCACAGTGAAGTTTGTAAGAACAACTCTTATTTTCAGGTATAAATGCAAAGGAGCAGAAAGAAATACAAGTGTTGGGTAACACCGCTGTTACCGTTAACTGTCCTTAATAGTATTGCTGTTAGACTCAGTATCTCAGTTACAGGCTAGAGGCAAAAATACATGGTGAGAAAGTGCGATTGCCCTGGAGGACTTAGCCTGAAGAGAAGAAAGGTGATGAAGTTGATGGTGGGCTCACATTGACTATTATCAACTTCTCTCTCTCAAGCAAACAGCATCTAACATGCAGGTTTATGCAAACCCATATAATATTTATATGGAGTAGATGAGATTTCTGTCCATTTTCTTGTTGGTGTATGGTGCAAAAGAGATATTACATCATACTAACGGGCCACATAAGAATTCCCATGTTAACAGATATTAAAGCTTGGAGGTGTGGCAGGATGAGTGAGAAAAGGAATGGATGCAGTTCAAAAGCTACTTTCCTTTCCTTGTCTCAGCAGACTGGAGACCATTAGATTCCTAGAACAATATTAAATACACCATGTTTTTAAGCTGTGCTTATTTCCGTATTTGATTACAAATATATACAGTATATTTGATTACAAGTACATACAGGCTACCTCTCGTTTTAGCCAGCAGTTGCAATCATACTCTGACTGAAATTTCTGGTGCTCTTTCTCTTACCCATTAACTAATGACTTTGCTTTGCAGCTTTGAATCTCAGTGTTTGCTGGTGGCTTGGAGTTTTAGAAAGGGACAGATTAGGGTGGGAGGTGAAATACCCCTTGAATTCCCAGTAAGGACTTCCAGGGAGAGAGAGCGCCTGCTCTCAGGCTACTCGGTGTCATCTTCGCTGTTCTGCCCATCAGTCCACTCACACCACTACACCAGCTGAATTCTTGCTAATAACTAATTGCTTGCTTGTCTGAAGTCTACACTCTATATAGCTTTACTGGCGTACATGTACGTGTAATTGCATATCATGTGTTAAGAAAAAAACATTAATTTTCAACGTATTTTGAATCTGCTTAGCCAGTCAGACTAAAGCCTGCTGGGACACAGGCTGCCAAAACAGACTGTAAAATTCATTGGCAAATAATCTTCTCTTTTTGTTCTTGAGTTGGAGAAGAAAAGAAACACCTCCCACACCAGGCTTCAGACACTGCCCCCAGCTCTGTCTAGACAAAAAGATGACAAAAGAATTCCTGCCCAGCTCAGAAATATCAGAAAGAAAAGAAGGCGGCTAAAATCCAAGAGAAATGTCATTGCCAGGGAAGAAACTCGCCAGGAATCTTCACTATTCGGTCTTGCGAGAGCTGAGCTGGAAGGCCTGCCCACGGACAGGCAGCACCATCCGAGATGCTCTACAGTGTTAGGAGCATCCCCGTGGGACTGGGAGATGGGGCATGAGACCAAAGGGGAACTGGTATCCACTACAGCAGCAGGAAGAGACATATGAGGCACACGCTCAGCCTCATGAATTAAGCACCCAAATTCACAAGGTAGAGAGGAAAACCTAGACACCATGAGAAAGAAGCATGAACTCACACCCGGCACTCTGCAGCTCTGTATTCAATATTACATTGCTTAGAAAAGTTTCCTATGGCAGTGAGCAACATGTACTTTGTGACTGACAGTTGGAGTCATCTGACATCGCAACTGCCCCATCTAGAGCTACATTCCTCATGACTAACATGCCACCTTCGAACAAAGTACAAATTTGTTTGTTAGTAAGAAAGAGACTGAAGTCCATCCAACCATTACTTTACTAATTAAACAGTAAAAATGTTCCATTTGTTAAGGAAATGTTTCAGATTACAGTGGGCCCAAATACAAATGCCACGGATTTATCCAGGCATAATCTTAGCAGGGATCGGAGGTACCCTGAAGCAAAGCCTGTCCTGCCGGAGATGAGACAGAGCCAGGAGGAACATTCACACAGAGTCAAGTCTTTGCCTCAACTAAGATTTAAAAATGCCTCACGAAACATTGTGTTGTAGAAATTGGATTAGAGAGCTAAAAAAATATTGTCAGAAAGAATTAGCTGGGGCATTATAATTACGGTTAGCAGAATGCAGCTTTTATGGCAAGATGGTGGAGCTAAATCTAAGGCTCCTCAACTTTATTTTGGCCCACTCAAAAGGCATTAATGCATACCTTGGTCTATCCTTCTACACTGATCTTTTAGTCTGCCTTAACTAACAGCTTTTAACAACATTTCTTAATCTTGACCTTGAGACACAGCATGGACGTAGCCTTGGAGCAACTAAAGAATCAGTCCATGCAGTAGCTGCCAGCACAGCTCTGGTGCTGGGGAGGTGGAGGAAGAGGCAGCAGGGAAATTACTTTAGTTTCAGCACATAAAATGCTAATCCAGTTTCCTTACACTACAGGAGTAGCAGGGAGGCTATGCAGACCTACAGATGCAGCAGCAGAAGTCATATAGATCAATCTCTGCTGCCGGGCTATGACTTGTCAGGCTTTTTGGCGTAGATGAAAGGAAATACTACGTCACATGCTACGTTGTCACATGCTACGTTGTCCACTGTTATTAGAGTTTTCACATTCATTTGCTCCTGCCTGCTGACTTTTTTAACTTGCTGCAGTCAGTGATCACAGCCACCTGGCAGCCATACATGACTGATTGCAAGGACGAGACCTTATCCCATCAATTTACGTGAAAACCCAGGACAGATACCGTGCCTGCAGGGTTTCAGCAGACCACAGGGGAGGCTCTCTCAAAGCAGGGATCTCAAAGATTCCTGGGAAGCCCTGTCTCTAAGCAGGCATTTCTAAGGGCCGGGAGTAAAGCTAGCTTCACAACTCCCATATCTGGCTACTCAAAGCAGCATCTAAATGTGCTGTTTAAGCCCTGATCTGAGAACCAAGAAAGAGCTATGCAATAAAGAAATCCTTTTTAGGAAACCAAGAGAGCTTTTATATATATCTGTGTGCATCACTTATTCTTATGTATCCCTCAGTTAGTTTAACACCTAGGAAATCTCTCTAACCCAGTGTTAATTTTTCGTAACTGTAAAATCTAGTAATTAGACCCCAGCTCTTCCTTGAAGTGTCGAGCTTACCTGCCGTGGCTGGTTAACCTTTGCTCCTGAAGAAAGCAGCAGTCGGATGACATCCAGATAGCCTCCTTGTGCTGCCAGGAAAATTGCAGAAGCTCCATCCTAAGAACAAACGCATGCAGCTTACACCGTGTTGAGATTATGCCACTTTTTTCCATACAAAACCAAACCAAACCGAATCAAGTTCTTCTTAAGCCATTATGCAGTGTAAGAGCATCTATGTAGCCAAGCTCAAGAAATAATTACCAAAATCCAAAGTCTAGTTCATGACAAACTATGCTAACATTTTTCATTCAGTATGCACAAGTACTGCTTCCCACCATATACCAAACTGAGCATTAAATCCCAGGTCTGGAATACTAAGTTCAAAGCATTGAACCACATAACAGGAAACCCATTCCTATACAGCAAATTATATTTATTTAGATTCATTTAGCTTTTGTATGTTCATGCAGAAGCGTTCTGCTATGTGGAAACACACGGTGAAAACATGTTCAAGTACTTTGCAGAACTGGAGGCCCCAGCACTGAAGTCTGCCCTTTAGGCTGAAGGAATAAGTACAGTGCCATACTACTGCACCACCCCACCAACAACCGTGGCACTACTCTGGCACATCTCGCAGAAAAGACTTGACCTGTAATAGAGTCATGTAAAGTAGTCCATGCAAGACAGAGTGTCTCATAGCCCTAGCAGAAACCAGCATTTTCCTGCAAAAAGCTTGTGAAAGAAATAAACAAATATGTGATTTTTTTTTTTCCTCAACGTGTCTTTCCTGTGCAGATGTTTTTCAGTGTTTGGCTTTATAGAAGCTTTTCCTTAGGAAAAGAATTTAGAAGTCATATTTCATTAATTTTTATTTGATGAAAAATTTTCAAACAGCATCAGAATCCAGCCAGACAGCTGGAAGTGGAAATCTGCACTGAGGGTGGGAAAGGTGTTTACCCATCCTACATCCACAGCACTCAGCACAGGACATGCTAGGGCAAGTTCTCCTAGGAGGTAAAAGTCTTTTAGTTTAAATAGAGACATGAATGAACCCCCCCACTACATCCCAGATGTACAAGTACACATCTAACCAATTTATGCATATGCTTATCACAAAATACAGTGCATTTTAGTTGAAGCCTGTTGTTGACCTTGGTGGCATATCACTATGTTGGGATGGAATGCTGTTGTCTGCAAAGAGATAACTGGTTAGCTACTCCTCTTCCCGCAAAACTCAGCACCGGCCTAGTGAAGCATGAGCTGAATATAGTGCCCCAGGGACCTGAATTTAAAATGTTTGACCTTGATTTCAAGACAAGTGTCCTGGTAAACAAGAGAGGTGTCTGCTGGCACTACAAAATGCACACCTCTGGGCCCTCTGAGGGCCGGTTTTCTTTGGTTGCTCTGCGAGTACATGAAATAGGGCAATGGTATCAGCTCCTCTGCGGGCTTCCTCCAGAGACAGGTATAGTGAGAACACTTCCATTTAGAAAGTAAACAAGGTTGTGTAATAGTAAAAGAGCTCTTTATTGTAACATCAATCAAGACAGAGAATCTTGGTTTCCCTGTCATCCAACAATTTTAAAAATTAACTATTAGTTTTTTGTACTTGATTTGAATTGATGCTATAATGAGAAAACTGTTTTAAGGCTATAAAGTATTTCTGCAAGAAATACTGTTTAGTCAGGGTGTTCTCTTTTCTTCTCCTCTTTCCCTCGTGGGAGTCAATTTAAGATTAAAACACCTTTTGTTGGTTTCGGGAGGACTACCTAAATGCACGCTTGAAATCCCTCTCATTTGGCTGCCAGCCGGTTACCCCTTTGCAAACGCCGCTTGGCAGTGTCCCACAAAAGGAGCCAGTCTAATGCTCTTTTTCAAGAGGTTGTGTTCTTATTTTATTAAGCAGCTATTTCTGACTGGTTTGGCCCAATGGCTGTGAGCAATAAAAATACACTTCTAAATCCAATTGCAAATATTGCTCATTCCCAGGAGAGACAAGAAGGAAGTGATTTTACTGCCTTCACTTGTAGGTATGTGCCTGCAGGTGTGGCAGCATGGCTATTTTTAAACCCAGTGGTAACCCCTGGGATTACCGTGCAGAGGCGTGAATCACTGCCCTCAGATTAGAAAGGCAATGGCTATTTGCGCAGCAGGGAGGGTGGGACGCCCTTCTTTATAAATGCGGAGTGAGGGAGCCCCTGTGTGACCCATGCACAGCCCCCTAAGCAGGCTGGTGGCTTCTGTAGTCACCAGCCCTTGGTTCCCACCCACGCTTACAGGAGCTGAGTGTGACAGCATCCTGCAGATCCAAACCCCATGGAAATGGCTGAAAAAAAACAATCGCATATCCCTGGGGGACAACTTCCTTTTTGTCAGTCTTGTGTGCCCTGGGGTAGGAAAGAGTGATGGGAATTGGAGGGAAAACCTGCCAGTTATTTCTGTTGAATTCTGAAAAGCTCAACTTATTTGTGTCTCTGTTGAAGTAAATTAAATCCAGTGCTTCACTGTCTCGATCCAGCTTTCTGAAAAGTCAATTCAGTTTAGTCATTTTAACCATTCTTTGCCCAAAGCGCTGACAAGGTAGAGATGCGCAAATACCAGATGACATCATTTTAACTGATATTTTTAAAAAGACAACACAACTTTTACTACTCTTTCTGGCAGAAAACTAACGAACTGATTCTCTAGTACATCAGTGGCTTTATAGCTGTTCACCTGTCTGTCTGCAACGCGAATCATGGTAGAACGTGATTTCATTACCTTCTTCAAAGGTAATGGATAGCACAAATCTGATCCAGGTTTGGTACATATCCTTCATGCAGGTAAAAGACCAAAAGGCAGCCAAATCATCTTTTCTGCTTTTGTGTTACTTCTTCCAGGATCATGAAGAGCAGACAGGTAACAAAATTCACATCTTAGAAGAGTAGAGTACTATAAAACCACAACGTTTGGCAAATACTTCTGTGTGCTGGAGCCAAAGTATCTGCTGTTGTCCAACCAACAGCACATTTGTTCCACCACCAGTGCTGTCAATATAATCTACGTCAAATAACTCACATAAAGTTGATCGTGAATGTTGGCGCCGTGCTTTAACAGAGTGTCCACTACTTTTGCATGCCCGTACTGACAAGCAGCTAGAAGAGCAGTACCTCCATCCTGTGAAAAAGCAAAGAATGGGTACAGTCAGGTGAGAGGGCAGGTGCTGGACTGAACATCGCCATAAAACATAAGCAAATTTTAAGGCTCTTCAGACTTTGGCTCACAGCAGTTCTGTAGTGAATAGCTACTGAATCTTTCATAATTTTAGTAGAGTCTTGCCCCACAAATCTTTAAACTTGGATCTGTCACTATAAACATTTTCTCCTGTGACATTTTTAGCGAGGGACAGGAACGAAGAAAATTCTGCTTTTTGTTCCTCATCTTCTGCCTTCCCACTAGAAGCTTTGTTCACTTCACAACTCCAAGCTCCTCCAAGTCTCTTCCCTTTACAACCAAATCCACCACCCCTGCGAAGTCCTTACACCTACCGAAGGACAGCACACCTTTCCCCTGCCCTAAAGCGTACTGATCATTTACTCTTCTTTGGCCAGAACCTCATGCCCTATCACGTCTTGCCTCTCACCTGTTGATTGTTGGCCTGAAGTAGAGCAGGGAGGATGCATTTTAAAGCATGCTAGCGAACTGCGGAAGCGTGCATCAGACCAAAACCAAGACCACCAGTACTTCTGCTGAAGAAGTGATCCCTGGAGGTAGTAGCAATCCCAGGTGGTTATAGTGACTGCATATCACCACTAAAGGGAGACCTAGACACATGCATCAAGTCCTGCGTGTGGAGACACTCCCTTGGAAGCTGTCTGAGAAAGTAAAAACCTCTGTGTCACTGGCAATCGACTCCACACCAGCTGAAACAACTAAGATAGCAAATGCGGGTCTTGCCAGCTTGGTAAATGCACTGTGCCTCACTCAAAAATTACCGTTATTTCTGACACGGACACAGAGAGGAAGTTTTTATCTTCTCTCTGGGACGGCACCATGCCATCGTGCAAGGATGAGACATACCCCAAGTCACCCACACCAGAGGTCTTCTCTCTCCTTCCCTGCCTTCTCCCAGTCTCAAGCCCCTCCTCCACAAGATAAGCTATCTAAAGTATTTCAGATAAATGGTTTCTAGAACTGTTATTAATGCGGGCAGAAGATTGTGTTTTCCCTCAGCCTTGTCCTCTGAAACAGCTCCAAAGTTTTGTCTGAAATTTTCCACAGGCAGATATCCACAGGAGAAGTTACAGCTCGAATAGCCAAATGGATGTTTTACAATGGGAAGTGCCAATCAAATTTATTAATCTGTGGTGCTATTTCATGCCTATAATAACCTCATGAAAACTCAAGCTCTGACATGACCGAACTAACCCACAGGGACTGTCTATAACTACTCTCAAAACCTCATATTGACTCTTCCTCCCTACGACACTGAAAAGCAAACAAGGTTTGAGTGTCTGCAAAGTCACAGATGTGGAGCTGTTACGTGACAATCTAAGAATTGCATATTAATTCTGGATTATTTGAGTAAATATATTCTGTAATCAGGTCAGTGGAATTAAGTTACTCTATAGCTACAATGAGTCATTAGACTTTCCTGTCAAATTAAGCTACCCAAATGTAATAGGAACTGCTGTAACAAAACACAAAAGCAACCACAATGCTTCCAAGATTAAAAAATACCTTATACACACTTAAAAGACAATGGCAAAAGCTAATAGCTGCGTGAAACCTATTTCCTGTCTCCAACCAGCTGAAAGCCATTTGCTCGATTACTGAGTTATCAGATCAAAGGGCTACAAACAAAAAACAGAGACATTTTTAAAGACTCTTTCCCCGAAGGAAATGGGGAGAGAAAAATTAGTGAAACTGTGCTATCCAGATTGGAGTTACTCTGTGGAGAGACAGCGAAGGATGAGTTTTAGGAAGCTTAAAACTATTGAGGTTCCCTGTATGGTGGGTAATAGACGTACTCAGCTGTATATGAGAATAGTTTATTGCTTTATGGTCTGTTTTTTGTTTTCTAAAATTCTCGTGTTCTTAACAAACTCTGGCTATTTTAAGAAGATTGTTTGGCTATTAACATAAGTTCTGGAGGGAACCAAATGACAGGTCCCAGATCAAAGTCAGGGCCTCAAAGCTACCTGCAGTTAGCACAGTGGAACTGATGCTCAACGTTTGGAGTACAACTGCGTGATCCCACCTTGGGAGATGTCACAGCTTGAGTTTAAGAAGGGAGACACTTCTCATGGGTTATCTCCAAGTGTCTCAAAATGGGGATCCTGATCAAGTGTTTGGTTGAATCCAACGAACAAGTTTAGACAGATATGTTTTTGGAATGAATAGCACATTTCCAAAATACGTGATTTAAATCTTTCAGACTAGAGTGACCAAGTTTCCTAGATCACCCTGGTCCAAGTCTAGGGGTCAGAAAAAAAAACATTTGGTGTTCCCCAGTTCCAGCTGCCCACCCTAAATCAAATATTTACTGGGCCAGAGAGAACTGGAGATTTGGACCCTGATCAGGAAGACAACTGGGCTCTAAGACCTGCTCTACTGTGTCTCCTATGAAGTTGAATATATTCAAAAGAAGACACTGAGATTCATTTGAATGCTCTGATGGAGACAGGTCTTGCTGTAAGAAAAGGGGAGTTGGGACCAGAAATCTTTTTAACTGAAAAGGCCATGCGGTAAGACAGCACTCAATTAAACTGAGGAATTGTCAAACAGTGTGAAGGTCCATGGTTTCTTAGGAAGAGAAAAACTCAGCCATTGAGCTTCCATTTTGCTTTCTCTTACACTTTCTTCCCTTTTTGCCAGCCCAAGAGCCTTTCCTCCAGCATGCTTTCGCTGGAGCCCCCAGTGTTTTACAGGCCATTGAGAAGGCAGGTGAGTTATTAAAAAAAAAAATAAAGAAAAAAGTAAATGACAGAGTTTTAAAATCCCTTTCAGCCATGTGATTCCCTCTTTCCTTTTTGGCGTCAGGTGAGATGAGTGAAAAGTTGAAGCAGCATCTTTGGTACTGGCAAACCTCTTGGAAACTCTGAGGAGGGCAGCAAGTGGGAGCAGGGACGCGTGAGCAACCACAGAGGCCCTTCCAGGGCCATGGCAGTACAGCCCAGAGAGGCACGCTGCCTTGGGTTGATTTCTTGCTCATATCCTGTTTTCCTGACATAATGTAGCTCCTATTAATCCTTGAATGCAAACCCTTCCAGATCAGATAGGAGCCAGTTCTCTCAGCTACCTCTACAATTCTTCCTCTGAAACCATTTTTCTTACCCCTCCGCAGTCTGTCCTCCCTACTGGCGGTACATACAGTAGCTCCAATCTCCCATGGAAGCACTTGGATCAGCAGCATCCAATAAGACGACGCTATCTGGTGTAGACTTCCCTGTCTATTCACCTACCTGTTCCTGCACCTCTGCCATCATGACCAGAAAGTAGCTTAGAATTATATGGTGTTTTATGATCTCTGAAATAATGCTACAAGGTAGAAGTGATCTTCCGCAGTCACTACTTGCTGAAAAATAGCCTGTGACACACGGTTTGACCTGCAGTATTGCTCAGAAAACATGCCCCCATGAAAAGCCTTTTAAGAACCCATATGCTTATAACATGTCTCAGAGTAAGAAAAGAGAACATGTTTCAATTTATGATGCATGCTTCTAGGGATGTCAGACAATGCAGAATAATATTATTGAATAATATGTATTTTATAGTATATATATAAAATAACCTTCAATAGTACTATTTGTTCTCTTTACAACAGCAGAAATTATTGCTAATTACTTCATTACTCTGTTTTGGAACATGTTTGCTTTGCTTGCTGCAGAGAATATCAACTCTAATGATACCAGGTGTGACAAGAATTGAATGCCTATATTAACATAGTTCTCCATCACTCACATCTATGAGTAACAAATGTACACTCACATATATGAGTAACAAATGCAGTAATTACAATTTACAGAGAGGGACATGAAAAAGAACATGTTGGGCTTTGCATTTCCTTGCTTTAAAGTCTCTGTTTCCTAGGATACATTCAATTTGGTTTTTTTATTTCAATCCCACGTCTTCATTTATACTAGAAAGTTCTTTGTAAATTGATTAATTTTGCAGTGCCCTTTAAAAAAAGCCAGGATCAGCCATATCTTTTCCAGTGCCGCCATCGTTTCTGGGGCTTGGGAGGGATGGAGGAGCCTGTTATCTTAGTCGCCTGCTAACGGAACGATGGTTTGATGGAAAAATTCCAAGCTATAGAAGCTATATTATTAAATGAGAGAATGGAGCAGATACAAAAACACACTGGAAGGCCAATGGAAGATGCATACTGTCAATGCAGTGTGCTCTCAATGGTGCCTTCTGCTCAGGTACACACTGCTGCACAAAGTACAAGGTGGTTTCCCATCCAGACTCAGTCTAAAAGTGGGTTACCAAAGCCCAGTCTCAAAGCTGTAAGCATTTGGATCCCTGCACCAGACTCAGGCTCCGCCGTCTGGGCTTTTGGCTATTCCAAGAAGATTTGGAAAAAGGATCCACCTGAACAAAGAAATAGAAGCTCCGAGATGCATTTCATCTTCTTGTCACAGATGAGTAAATGGGAATTTAGGGAGGACTGCGGCTGATATATTCTTACATATCCTATGGTGGATGCAGAGACATCCCAATGTAGACAAAATTTCGGTCTATGCAAGTGAAGGACATACACACCTAAAAATGGATTCTACCTAACATTTACAAAAAGACCCTCTGTTCTTGTATTAGAGGATGACTTAAGGAAAGACTGATATCGCTATCAAGGGACTGATCTTTGATCAACTTATGCCATTAAGTCTAGACAGTAAAAGCTAGTAACCAGCTAGTCTAGACAGTAAAAGCTAGTAACAAGCTAATATTTTCACAATATGTTGCATTACCCATATTAGTCAGAAAACATTCAAGTGAGGAATTCCTTTTATCATCTTCCTGCTGCCATGTCATGTGAGCAGGAAAAACCAGCCTTGATTTTCAGAATGTATCAGCATGCAAAAATAGACCCATCATCTTACTTTATTCTTAAATTCAGTGGAGGCACCAAATTCAAAGAGAAACTTCACTACATCATTGTGGCCTTGCTGTGCAGCAAAGAACAGGGAAGTTGCACCTGACTGTAAGGAAACAAAATGGATTAAAAAAACCCCAAACACGTAACATACTTGACTGAAGTATATACATTTCAAATTGAAAAGTATTGAGCACAATCAGTTGGATATCAGCTGAAAAGACATGGTGATTTTGAGGACTCCAGAGGACACCAGGTATCTTAGGTCAGTTTTCTTCCCATTGCACTGAGAAATCTGTCCAGCATCACACATTTGAGTCAATTCTGAGTTTCACAAGGGGCTTCTTCACAGAGTTTCTAATATAGACCTCGGATTTGCTCACTTCTACCTAGTCACCAGATAGGGAAAGCAATCCCAGAGTGAGGAAAGAACAGTCTTGCACAACAGAGGAACAGCCAATTTGAAACCAGCTCCTATTCCACCTGCCGCTACAACCCGAGACAAATAGGAGCATGGAATGGATTTGGATCATTGTGTGGAAAGACCAGGGAGGCAGTTATTTGGTAAAGCAGAGCTCCACCTGCCGCGACTCTCCACCGACAAAATGGGACTGCTCTTGGTATAAGTCACCCTTGTCTCTTGCAGCAGTAGCTCCCCATCCAGCCAAGCAGCCTTCAAGCAACTATCACCAGCCCTGCAACTCCTGCTTTCCCTTAACCTCACTGAAGAACCGAACCCCCATATTTTACACTAGTTGTATAAAATACTGTCATTAACATGTGAGTAAATCAGGACCAAAAAATGAAGATGTAAGATTTCAGTGAGTGGACAGAAAGAAAGAGGAAGAGAAGGAAAGAGGAAGAGATGGAAGGGAGAAAGGTAGAGAAAGAGAGAAAAAGAGGGAAAGGGAAAGAGAGGGAGGGAGAAAGGAAGGAAGGAAGGAAGGAAGGAAGGAAGGAAGGAAGGAAGGAAGGAAGGAAGGAAGGAAGGAAGGAAGGAAGGAAGGAAGGAAGGAAGGAAGGAAGGAAGGAAGGAAGGAAAAGACAAGCAGGCTTTCCTGACTTGGGCCTCTCTCATCCCATGTAGAAGGTGCAGGAAAGGGGAGCTGCACATGAAATTCACTCCAGTGCCCAAAGCCTTTACCGTGGCACATGACCCCTTGAGACCATTGGAGAGCCCCCTCCTCCAGATGCATTTATGGGCCTCTCACTTCCCCAAGCTTCACAACAACTTCAGAAATACAAGGGCACTGATTTGAGTACGTGGATTTCGTTTCAGAACACTGCTGTTGGTCTTTAGGGCTTAAACGACATCTATTTTGCTTCCTCTCTGCAACAGAGTGATTTTGGAAGATTTCGGTGTTTCTCTTTTTGTTGGCTTGCTGAATCAGTATGGCCTGAGCGATGCTCAAGAGCAGCTCCATAAAACTGTTCTCAACTTTTCCTTTTGTTGCTGCTTTTCAAGCAATGTTTACCTAAGGGAAGGGACATGTTAAATACATGTTTTGCTGGAACAGGACCCCAGTGAAAGACACTGACAATCATGGTTAGAGCAAGTTTAGGCCAGTAAGTGCAACAACACTTATATCATTGAATACGGCATTAACTGACTCAGTAACTTGCAGATGTCAGCATGAGATTAATGCTCTAGTTCCAGGTAACCAAGGAAAGTGAGAAACATTGGCTTGTATTGTTAAAGCAACGAGCACGCTGCTGTCCTGCACTGCCTGCCATCATCCCATGTTACTGCATGCCCTCCCTAAATTGTTTTTCTCTTAGGACCAGTAAAACTGTTGTTGTCCCAGAACAATTCTGCTCTCTGTGTACAGCGCACAGACCAAAGGGGCTGCAGGTACCCCTTACAACCACTTGCGTGGAGTACGAGGGGAAGGCACTTTCCCAAAACTAGCTGCTGACGTCCCTTCCACAAGCAAGCGTGTCATGGTGTGAGAGGTGCCTTGAATGCAAAGCAGAGACGTAGGGATGGGTATGGGTGATTAAGCTCTGTGATTGTTAGAGATGAGTTGGCTCAGACTAAGAGGCAGAAGCTCCAAATCATACAGAGTCAAAGTAATCCCCGGGCTAGCAACAGCATCCACTCTATTTTAATGACCAGAGTTTAAAAATCAAAAGGTAAAGGACTTGTCCTTATCAGTTATCTCATCCAGAAAGCTGTAAACTACTGTGCCAATAAGTAAAATTGCAGATGCATTTATGGTGTAATCCTGGAGGGGTTACATCTCAGATGTAACTGACCCTCACCAACCAGACGTGCTGGAAATGTTTGATGAATTATTTATAAATGTATCCCCGGCATCTCATTTTCCATTATGAACTCCAGACACCTTATTCCTTGATGTTCTCAGTAGAACAGGCCCTGTTTATACATGCAAGCGACAAATAAGCAGTTGGCAAGAAGCAACAGACAACACTTTTATTATTTCTAATAAACCAACAGTCACTTAATCAATCCCTGTTTGAACGCAGAACTTCTCCTACCTCTCTCTGCAGATTGATATCTGCTCCTTGCAACACCAATTCCCGCACGCAATCTATGTGTCCGTAGTAAGATGCTACCATCAGAGCTGTTGTGCCAAGCTGGGAGTAAGGAAAAACAAGTCAGTACCTTTAACAGACACCTCCAGCTGTCTGGAAGAGACAGCACCTCTTCTGAAAGCTGAAGGAAGATTATGATCATTGCAAAACCTGCTACCAGGTTTAAAATTTACTATCAAGAATACTTTGGAAATAAGCAATTAGCAGGTGTTAAAGCAAAAACATTACAGACTTGCCTGCAGTGTTAGGGCCTGACCATTCAAAACCATGCAACATTTGTGTGCAATGACTTCTCCTTGTTGTCCCAAAATAAGTGCAACAAGAAAATAGCAACAATATTTTTGATTTATGCACAGCATTTTATCGGAGAACCTCAAAGATCTTAATAACCTTAGGCAACCTTAGACTCAGGAGCCGAGTGACTTAGCTGAGTCACTTAATTGTGAGTCATAGTCAGGAGTAAGGTCCGGGTGATTTAATTCCCTCTCCAAACAATGACAGCAAACTCACCCTGTGACTCTTCACATTACATGAGAGAACTTTCCATACCAGAGCTGTGTTTTCGGGTTCTCTCAGTACCCCACAAGGTCACCGCTCCAGTGGCCCAAATAAGATTTAGGTTATATTTATGTGGTATACGGACAATATACATGAACCACATGCATAAGGATAAAATTCATCCTTCTAAAACATTCGCACACACTACTTTAATCTAAAGCAGGAATGTGTGACTTTACAAAAAAGTCGCATGCAGCCTTAATCATAGAAAAATGTTTTAGTCTAGAAAATGTGCATGCCTGATATAATTAATAAGTCAGGGTATTTTACAACATATTGTAAAAATTCTTGATCAAGGTTAGCCTTATTTTGAGGAAAAATGAGCATTAGCGGACCTTATTCTTTACACTGATCTGTATCCTGCTTACTTCATGCCCTCATCTGAACACCCTTCCCTCCCTGTCAGACACTCACACCATCAGGTCCAGAAGTACTGCAGGACAAATAGTTGCCCAGAGGGCAAAAATGATATGAAAATTAAAAGTTACGTTAAAGTCAGTGGGCTTGGAAAATCTCTTGCACTTTGAAGGTATTCAAAGTGAGAGGAGCTGCAGCAGGTTCATGTTTCGGGCTGGAAGTGGCACTAATCCTGTACCACACAGGCATGACTCTCGGTAAATCAGTCCCAGCACCAAAGAAACCTGGGAACTTCTCAGCCTTGGTTTTCCCCTGCTCTTTGCCATAGCTTAGTACAATCAAGTATCTCTACATATGTTGTAGGCAGAATAGCAAGACTTGCCCACCATCTGCATTTTCAACCCATTTCTAATCTCAAAACTTATTTCAACCCATGCCAATTACAGTAAGGAAATCCCCCTGAAATCTTTCTGTCACGTGTCTGGGCTCCTCTTTGCTTGGAAATTGTACCGTGCCTTCATGTTGGTGCCAAGTCCAGGAGATACTGGGGCTGGGGGGAGGAAGAAGTCAGGAGGCCAGCAGTTCTTCTGACGGCACCGCCGGCTGTAGGACGCTGTGTGCCACACAGGGTGGGAACGGCTGCACATCAAATGCAAACTTTTACATTGTCTAAATGAAAACTGTGGTCCAGGGTTGGGTTTTTTTTTTTTGAAAACTAATTATGAGGAGCTCTGCTAGCTGACAGAATCATTGCTGCTTGGGCTCGGTTGAGTCGACTCTTCACTGTGATCTATCACTACAATGACATTTCCTTGCAAAGAGAAGCCCGAGGTGCTAGGATCTGTGTTTTTAATGTCAGCGCCACAAATAACTGTGTAAGACACATTTTTGAGCGCTGGCAAATTCCTAACCCCTTGCCACTGATGTAAATCATCACCCTTATTTTATCTTGAGTTTCAAACTTGCTTCCTGACAAGGGAAGGTTTTAAATCATCCCTAAGTGCCATAAGACTCTCAAATGACTCGTGTTAGATCCCTGCCGCGCCCTGGGTGCAGGGGGCTATGGGAAGCGATGTAAAATCAGTGCCGTGGCTGTAGGGGCACTGTGCGCATACGCTGTCTTTGCAGTCCACATCTACTCGCCCACTGTTGAGCAGCAGCTGGAGGAGAGCCAGGTTTCCTTTTCTTGCAGCCCAAAACGCAGCATTGGCGAGTGGTGTTTCTTTCTGGTGGAAAAAAAAAGAAAAAAAAAAGAAAGAAAAAGGAAAAAAGAAAGAAAAAGGAAAAAAAAAGAAAAAAGAAAAAAGGGAAAAAAAGAAGAAAAAAGAAGAAAAAAGAAAAAAAAAGACAAAAGCAGAAATAAGACACTTTGGAAGATGCAAAGATGCATTGGACTAACACACACATGCAAATTCTGCATTCAAGCCAGGCAACTTTCAGCCTAGTGTGCTGTTCTGTCAAAACCAGAGCATGGAAGGAAAAGCTAATTTAATTTCTTTGTGCAATTAAAGACATCAGTCTCCCTGTGCTACCTCGTGTTGTTTCAGGTCCTCCCTGTGTCCATGGCAGCCTATGACTCTTAGCTTGCTCTGTAATGAGAGACAACGGTGCTAGTCCAGATCCACAGGGAAACGTCACACAAAACAACGTGCCAACTGGTACCTGTATTGTCTGCTTCTGTGGTGGGGCTGGGCACAGTCAGAGAGGCTGAATCATCCTGCTGGCATGTCCTGCTACAGGACATCTTCCTGGGTTTCAGGTTAGCTCTCTGGCATCGCCTTCTTTTCTGCACATAAAGTCCCAATACAGGAAAAATATTGTTCATGCACCTCCCATACTGTTTGGTCTGCCTCCTCCCTCAATTAACACCCTGTAACTGTGGGCACATGAGATATCTCCTGGGTGATGCTAGGAAAAAAAAAAAAAGAAAAGGCTAAAATCTTACTGTCTATAGGCTTATAGATCCATTTACTAAGTATGCAAGGCGATACATAAGGCAAAATTAGGAAACTCTGAAATCTAGATAACACAGGCCACTGTTAAACAAATTGGTAGTAATATAATACTCTTTTGAGGCTTTCTTAGTCCTAGAAACAAGGACCACGGTGTGACTTCTCCTGCGTAGGAGCAAATTATCGCTGCCCCAGCATAGGAGGAGGACAGCAGAACGGGTAAGCGCTGTGACGGGTGAAGTGTGGAGGGGAAACACCACTGTGATGGCAACGCTACGTATCCTAGAGCAGGCTCACGCCGCTGGTTTTTTAATAAGGCCCAAAACCACCAACAGTTCAGTAAAACATTGTTTCACTGATGGTCATCTTAGACCGAAACAGCGTCAAAATTACCCGGGGGGCCTTGCTTTCCCGTGAATCCTGCCTTCAGGGCAACTCCAAGAGAGTGCAGAGTGGATGGAAAAGTCAATCATTCTGCTTCAGAAGATCTGATACGCACTTCTCCGTCTCTAAATGTCAATGGGCGCGTGTAATGTGGTAGAGAATCAGGATTGAATGGTTTTATGGTTGATATTTAAAATGCACATATAGAGCAGAGTTTAAATTGCTTCTTTCACTGACACGCAGGTAATAAACCTCCCAGAAACCAGCAGACACAAGACCAATCCTGTGTGAATCTATCCCAGATCCGTCGCCCTGAGCACTTTCCATGGGTTGCATTTTTAATATTCATAGGTTGGAAAATTGGCAGCTGTTTGAGTCGAGAGGAGTTTCAACCATTCAATAAATTATAAGACACTTCCTATAAACTGATAGTGATATTTCTTGTACCAGCACACACAGGGGCAGGAGTCTGGAACATTTAGCAAGCACATTAGTCTAATTTTTGATCTTCCTTTTACAGCTAATACATTTCTCCCGGTGAATCTGTAGATAATGTCGATCAAAGTAGAGCTGGCAGTTTATACCCTCCTTGCTGGCAATGCAGTAGCGTCTTCCTATCTTTACCCTTACAACCACTCAAAATGTTATGTAAAAGCAAACAATTGACCTAAACATTCAGTAGCCCATGATGCCCTTTTTGCTCTGATTTATTAGGCAGATATTTATTTACTTATAGAGCTGGTATGTAGGAATATTGTCTGATTGCCTTTATTATTATGATATTCAGTGGAAAGCTACTGCAAAAGAATGATATTTGGACCTCACAGAATGGGAAATCAAATTCCTTACCTTTTATTTTCTTGCTCTATTCCTTAAAGTTTTAGAAAGCTTTGGGGTATGGCAATATATCCGTATATATATGGCAATATATCCATATATTCAAGATTTATTTCCCCCAGCCCAGTTTTCACTACGAGGGCACAGTAGCAATGTGACTGCATTTTATGGTGCCTACCGTACGACAACGCCTTTATCGATCAGGTAGGCAGGATCCAGAATCAATACTCAGGAACTCTTTACTTGCTTTCATCAGTTTACATGAGGAGAGAAGAGAACTAAGTTGCCAGCGTTACCCTCATCTGCAAGTAAAAGTCCAAAGTCTTTAGCCTTATGAGTCATAAATTCCTACCTCTTTTTTTTTCCCCCTGTAATTCCTACACTAGCTCTCCAGAAAAGTTGTCCTCGTATTTTGGATCAGACCCAAGGAATGGAAGAATTCTCCAGTGCTCCAGGACACAAAATGAGGTTTTTCCCAGTGGTGTTTTTTGACCCAGTTAGGAATGACTGCTGTCAATACTCGCGCCTCCCCTTGTGCCCCCACCTTGCTGGGGATTCCTTGTATAAGAGCAGACAGAACAGTCACACCATCAACCATGGAGTGGTTAGATAAAAAAAAGCAAACACAAATCTGAGCTATTTTACCTGCTAAAATGAATGGAAATTTGCAAAATCATTCAGATGATCTGGGCACCCTACAAGGACAGCCTCAAGGACTACCATCTGGCAATTTCTCTTCTGCTTTCAAACCAAGGATTTATACACCTGTGCTCTTCATTTTCATGTGGTATCAGCAATAGTGACATCACTAGCAGGCAAAATGTAAAATGCTGCTTCGGGATTAATAATCTGATTAATTGAACGATTTTTGGGCAATAAATGGGTTTTAAACTGCAGGATATGACATAAACCTTGACCGTTGCTGTTCAGTTATGAATTCAATTCTGTCTCATCTGATAATTCTTAGGGAGAGGTAATGTGGAATTTCAAGAGCTTACCTGGATGCAATTTTCATGTAATTCTTATTACAAAGCTAGTCTGGTTCTAAAAACTCCTTAAAGCAAACAACTGACCCTCAGCATTGACAGTCTGGGAACAGAATGTAATAAACACTTGAAAATGTGATTAGCTAATAGCTTTGGTGAAAATTACATGTTTCATTATGCCACTTGCTGCAGCATCAGCAACTTTTGGGATACAATTTCCTCCACTTAATCAAGATCTCTAAAGCATTATTTCAAACTCTGGCTGTGCTATTCATTTCGGTTGTTTATATGCTTTTACAAGAGCCCGAAGATGAAAAGCTGGCATTATATTCACGCTGTATTGGCATCAAGCAAAAATGCTTATTCAAAAATGGCCTAGAGGAAAATATATGTTATACATCTGACAAGACCACTTCTGTGCAGGAATATGGAAAAAATTAAATGCGATAATGTATCTGTATGTGTCATCTTAGGAATATTAAGGGGAAAACTATCATTTAAATGCTGCGATGAGCAGCTCCTGCTCCCTGCCCTACCTTTGACTTGGTGTTTGCAGAGAAGAGGCAACTCACAGTGGGGTAACAGCTGAGGAGGAAAAGTGCAGTTCTTGAACTGTGATCTTGAAGATGAAAGAAAAGAGGCAATAGGCAAAGAGAAAAAAAAAAAAAAAAGACAGGAGAAAGAGAACACCAGCCCAGCAGCTTGTGCCTTGTACTGTCAAAAACCAAGAAAATTCCCTTTTCTTTCTCGGTTTCCAAACCAGTCCTAATGGAAAGCAGGAACTGAGTAAAATGTTTTAAGAAGAAGAACTGGAAATCAGGATCAAGCATGATGCATTGAAAAATGTTAGTAGGACTTAGGAGGAAAGAGAGAGGACTTTATTAGATACCAATACATCCTACGTAGAATCATAGAATGGTTTAGGTTGGAAGGGGCCTTAAAGATCATCTTAGTTCCAACCCCCCTGCCATGGGCAGGGACATCAAGGATCCTGATAAAGAAGAAACAAGATACAAATGTAAGTTTAGACAGGCAAAAGCTGGTATAAGAAGAGAGGATATTCACGTGTACATACAGTGAGAAAGAAAGAGAAATGCTACCTCATGGATAAGTAGGCTGATATGATGGGAAACACGAGCAGAGAGCAGCAAACAGAGACAGCAGGAATCCAAAGTAAGTACAGAGTCTTCTGAGAGGAAGAGAAAATGCCAAGTAAAACGACACAGAAAAGAGAGAGAAAGCAGAGGGAGGCAGGGGCTGCAATTCTCCAGAGGGAGAGGGAGCAGGCAGTGAGCTACCTTGAACGGGAGTACTCGTGGGAAGAGCAAGTGAGAAATAGCGCACAGAAAAGGAGCGGAGAGGGATGGAACAGAAAAGAAGACCTGAAGGACAAGGTGAAAAACCAAGGAGGCCAAAAATGCAGAAGGCGGCAAGAAGAAGGGGCAAAGGTACTCTGCTCCCTGCCACACCAGGGCTTTAACTGCAGGTGGAAACCACCTGCTGCACCACCACCATCCAACCGACCCGGTGCCACCGCAGCACCAGCACCCCCTGGGGCGGGGGGAACGCCTTGACAGGAGTGAGAGGCAAGTACGGGGAATAATCCATCAGATAAAGCAATGCAACACGAGCAACATGGCAAAGGACTGGCACAGAGCTGGTGATCAATAAGAGGAGGGCAAGCACACCATCCAGAAAGTGCACAGCTAAGATGCACATCTAGCATAAATATTATCTGTTAGCATCAGCAAATTGCTACTTGCTTCCGTCTTTGGCAATTGACTTTATTAATCCTGTTCTCAGACTAAAAAAAATATTTTAGGTGGTCTTTTGAAAATTACTGCTCTTGCATAGTTTTAGATGGAGGAAGGACAAAAAGTGACAGGAATCATGGACAGAAAAGGGAAGGAACCAGCCTGGCTTCAGCGGCCACCACAGCCTGAAAAGAAAAGCAGGGATGGATGCTGCCTCCGAACTAATCACATCACGAGCAGCACTAGCAGAGATGGTCGGAAAAGTGGAGAGGAGGCTCCTGACTGCACCAAATCCCACAGCGCGGAGCCCGGCCACCCTAAAAAGCTTCATGGAGGCTCGCGGTTTATGTAACGCCAACCACGCAGCCTTCTGGGGATGTCGGCTGCGGGAGAAGCATCCTCTCCATCAGCTGCCACCGCGGCACTCCCGGGGCACCCCGTAGCCCGGGAAAGGCGCTGCTGTTTTCTTTCCTTCCCCCCTAAACCACCCCCGTATTTCCATTAAGAAAAAACATATAAATAAAATAAATCAATCCCCAAATCCAAGAATATGACGGAGCATTTCGCGGGATGCCGGCAGGGCGAGCACCAAACGGGCATTTCCACCACCCACCCCCCCCCCCCCGCCCCCCTCTCCCCGGCGCCCGGGCTCACCTTGAACGACATCCTGCACATCGCAGCGCTCCGCCTCCGCGCCGCTCCGCGCCGAACCGCGCCGATCCGCGCCCCGGGGCTGCGCGGGGCCGGGGCGGGGCGCGGGGCCGGCGCCTCCCTCCCCCGTGGCTTTATGCTCATGAGTTTCTGGCTATTATTGCCCTTTAAAGGCTTGTAGGGCGAGAAGGGGAGGGGGAGGGAGGGATTGCTTATTTTTTTAATTAATAACACTTTATTAAATTATTCTTGCTATTATTCTTGCTATTATTCTTGTTATTGTTATTATTCTTGCTATTCTTCTTCTTATTATTATTATTATTGTTATTATTGTTGTTTATCATTATTATTATCATTATTATTGTTGTTGTTATTATTGTTATTAATCATTGGGCACGGCTGCCCCGCAGCCACCCACATCCCCCAGCTCCAGCAGTAGCATCCCTACAGTGAAGCAAGACCCCACGGGGGGAGCCACATCGCTCGGGATGGTGGTCCCGACCTATAGATCAGACCTCTGCTGCTCAAAAATAGCACTGAAGCGATCTGAAAGCCAGGCACCCCCACCCCAGCCCAGGTGTCCTCATGGAGATAATGCCACCTCCACGGCACTTCTTTTGCGTTTCACTGCCTTTTCCCTTCATATCCAGGAAAAAAAATGTCAAAAGGTGTCGTCGTGAGTACACCCATGCTGCAGCCCCACAAGCACGTGGGGGTGAGCATCCCTCATCTTGCACGTATCCATCTATCACCAACACTATCTCCCATGGGTGATGCCCTCTCTTTAGGAAGACAGTAAGTTCTTAAGGGCTTAATTTTAAGCCTTTAAAAATGAGCAGCCATAAAGCCACTGCATGTCCTGTTTTGCCTGGCTGCCGCAGATTTCATTCAAAGTCTGCGTGATATAAAGTAGGCAAAACAGGGCATGCTCTGGTGAGAGATTCCTGAATTTCTTTGCTATTGTTGGTTTAAGCCGAGCCCTTAGGGATTTTCTTCTTTTGATGTGCACACATAAATCCCGTTCACGAGAAAATTACGCGTGTGCATTGAGAGAAAATACTTGCACTGAGATCCAAATAGTTTATTCTACAAATCTGCAAGTGGAAGATTTTCTGCAGATTTTTTTCCCGAGGCAATATTCATCTGTGCATACAGTAAAACAAACTGTAGGCAAGCAGATGAAAGCTGCTAATAGCAGAAGCTCATCTCAGAATGTACGGCCTGGTGTGAACCTCGCCATAATTACTGAGAAGATCATACGAACATGAATGATCATTCCAATTTTTTCTTAAACTTAAATATCCTGAATAAACTCAGTAGATTGCATAGTTAAGAGTCATCCTTGCTCTGATCCAGTTGCACAGTGATGCTTGCCCACTGATAGAGGAAAATATTACTAATCTGTACACACTCCCTGCCTCACCCCTGGCAAATCCCTGTATTTTTTCAATCTTTTATGAATAACATGCCAACCTGTTCACATTCATCAGCCAAAATGTCAAATTTTCTGACAAAGAAAAAACAAAGAATTCCCTGGACGAACAACAAAAAAAGAGACTAACGAAGTACAGGGTTTTTTTTGGTTTGTACTTATGTTAGGTGTCAAGGGACAAATTTTGAAGTGCCTTTCTTAATTTGCCCACAAAATCTGAAACTGCACCTATTTTCAATTTTACATGGTCTCCTGTGATTTTGCTGTTTTTGTATTCAGGTGCAATAGTTTGTCGGAACTGGTGAATACAGAAATGCATATATAAGGTGTGTCCTTTTTTGGCGACCCTTTGAAGGTTTATCCTGGAAAGCATTTAGAAGCTATCTTTTTTTGATGTATATCTCCGTCAGTTGTTACACTCAAAATCCTGTTTATGGGCAAGCTTGTGTCCCACCTCTTATCATCCCGTGCCCACGCTCAGGTACCCTGCGACGCTTCTCAGTCACACCAGGTCTGCATTTGTCTACACCATGTCGTTATTTTAGAGTCATAAAGCCACAGTGGTAGCACACAAAGGTAAACAAAAGTCGCACGATTACTCGCAGACACTTGGTCAATTAGAAAAGCTGCTGTTGCAGATAAGCCATGTAAAACCAGGTTGAGGGGGAGGTCAAGAAAAGTTTAAAACGAGCAAGTCTGACAAGCTCAGTCCTGAGGCCTTGCAAACTCAGTGCCTGCTACTGGCAGTGGGAATACGGTATTTTAGGGCTCCGTGGTTACACATCTCCCCCATTCTTGATTCTTGGCAGGATACTTTAGATTGCGAGATGTTTGAACTGGTTGGGATTTGTTACCTGGTTGGCACGATTCACCTGCAGGGCAGCAGGCTGCATTCCCACCACCTCGTATTTCATCACCGTGATTATTTCAAATATCCTTAGTCATGTTGTTTTGTACAAATCTGAAGGCTATCTAAAATGAATGGCTGGAACAAATGAAACTATTGCCTTTAAAAGCTGATCCAACCATTCTGTCTAAGTCACAGACAAGCCTCACTTAAGGCAGAACAGTTCAGGCACAGTTACATATGGAGAATTAAAAGAAGCGGCACAAATTCTGGGTTAGCCAAAACATTCATTTGGAGATCTTCAAGTTTTTATGCAAACGCATGCATTCATTTCTATTTGCTTTAAAAAATAGGGGTCAACGAGCAAATACACATTTGGAAATGTCAGTGAAGAGCGATATAAGCTTGCTTGCTGTGTCTGTAAATGGACAAATGTCTTTCAGCAAAGTACGATGGTCAGTGTACGATTTGTAACTTCACTGAGCTCTAACAGGGAATTCTGCCCCCATCTCGAGAACCTATGGCCAAATTTGGCTGCCATCTTCTAGACTCCAGAGCCCTTTACTGCGGGGCTGTTTCTGCGGTAACTTTTCTCATTCCCCACATGGCTGTATGTCCATAGTATGGATGCATTTGCTTCCAATATCACCTGTATAAAGACCACCGATGGGAGCCTGTGACATTTATTCCCTGACTGTAACTTATTTTTTCTAAAATTTTACAGAAGGTGGAGATCTTACTAGAATGTTGTTGATTTCAGCTGTATCTGCATTGTCTGCTTTCCTGGGTCACTTTCTTCCATAAACATTTAAGTATTTAAATATTCAAAAAATGTAAACAGGTTTGTATTCTTTTCCAGAAACAAACTACTTTATCCAGAGATTAAAAAGAAAAGGTAATTTAAAACGTAAATTGGAGCAATCTTCAGCAGTTTCAGTTAAAAAATTTGAAGCCTAATTTTACCCAGACAACAATAGTAATATCCCTGGCTTCTGTGAAGAACAAATTGTATTTCTATTTTACTGAAGGTATAAATCCTCTTTACGACTCTAGTTCTCTCTGCGTAATTTCAAAATCCTGGATTATTGCCTCTTAGAGGACTGTTGTGTGTTTCTGCCTGTGACCTCCTGTGTGGACTTGGAGAAGCCTTTTGTGCCAAAGTCTCCAAAAATGGCCTCTCACTTTGGCTTGCTTACATTCTCTTGCTTTGTAACTCAAAACGCAGACACCCAGGACAAAGCCTACTTTTGAGAGCATCAACCTAAGGTTTTTGCACGTCAGTTTTTGTCAGCAAGATTCGCTATCAGCACGTAATAAGACAGCAGCTCTAAAACTTCTTTCTCTTTCCCTGATCTTTGGACTCTCTATGTTTCTAAAATCACCCTTGTTGTTGGCTCAAGCCTGCCCTGCGCTGGGGAATGAACTGAGTTGGCCAGCTTGGACACCACCAGCAGTTCTGCTGGGCCAGCACGGACGCCTGAGTAGACCAACAAATCCAACTGCTGGGTTAGCTAAATCAGTTCGTGCTGATCTCTCTAGGGATGCCTATATTAATGTTCCAGTCTGGCTATCTAAAATGAATGGCTGGAACAACTGAAACTATTGCCTTTAAAAGCTGATCCAAAGCAAATCTCCCGGTTGTCTCCCTGTGCTGTGCTGTTCTCACTGTGGAGGAATCTTGTGCTATGCAAACTGGACCAATTTTTGAACTAAACTTGAAGAATTTCTCCAGGAGCAGACTTAGCGCACCGCAGCTGCAAATGGTTGTTCATGTCCTGGGACTGAACCACAGCCAGTTTGAATGAAAAAAACCCACACAAACCCAACATGAAATGGGTACAATGTAGAATTCTGGTCCTCAGCACCAACTGTTTGCTCTTCAGATCCACTCTTGCTAGTCTGTACTACTTGCAAATGCAGACAGCCTGAGTTGTCCACAGTAGCTTGCTACTGCTACCATAAGTAGCGTAGATATCTCTACACTAAAATGCAGTCTTTGGTGTAGGAAAAAATACCTTACAATAAGATGGCTGTTTACAGCCATGTTGGCCCACTCTCCTGCCTGAAAAGTAGCCAAAGCCTTGTGCCGCTGATCCTTCCCCTTACCCTGTGTGTGTTCTTTCATCCAGTGAGAATTTGGGAAGTCTCATTATTTGCTCAGGACTTATAGATGTCCTGCAGTACCTACAAATGGGACACAAACCATTTGGAAATCCTAAGCCTGCCCACTGTGATTTACTGTAGACCTCATGTATGTGTGCTCCATCAATCCTCTACACGGACACAGCAAAGTCCACCTTTTCAGTGTGCACTATGCATAGGCAAATTACAGAATCACAGAATGGTTAGAGTTGGAAGGGACCTTAAAGACCATCTAGTTCCAACCCCCCTGCCCTGGGCAGGGACATCTCCCACTAGACCAGGTTGCTCAAAGCCCCATCCAAATTCATGGTACAGAGCATGCACAATAAACGTGATGCTTTCCAAGCATGCTGTATCTGCTAAGCACAGCTCGTGTCACCAGCTCGTACCTGTGCAACAAGAGCGATACACCCTGGAGTGCCTGGGCATGCCCATCCTCTGCCTGGGAGTATTCATCATTCCTAAACCAGCACGCTCTACCACCTGGGAGCATTCTTCTGCCCAAAGGGAATCCTCAGCTGCCTCTCGGTTGCAGTTTTCAATGCCCTTTGGCTCCTTCACAAGCACTTAGGGTGCTTCCTTCTTTAAATGAGAATAGCGCTGCTCATCTCGTGTGAAAGACTTGAACAACCACAGATAAAACCAGCTTCGTGTCCCAAATGGATTATTGCTTAGGTAATTAGCTAACTTTTGTTTGCAAAATGCTGGGACATTATAAGGTGAATGTTAATTTGAGTGCAATATATTATTGCTATTCCAACTGTCTTTCAATATATTTTTAGACAACTACTCTTAAAATAGTGACAGATATGAGACGGGTTTCTAAATTACTTCAAGGAACTGATATTTTTCTTCCAGCATTCACTTTTGTGTGCAAGGAGCCTTAAATCATAAAACCACCATTACGCATCCATCAGCGTGTCCCTGTGAAAATGCACAGGCGCACACACACACATACTGGGTGCCTCACAGTCCTGTTACTGAGGTGGTACGTAATCCCCTGACTTCATCTATTTATGAAGAAAAAAGATGCTGTTCATTTCAAGCCAAAATGTTATTCTTGCTAGCACTCGATGGACAAAGACTTCAAGAACATAACTTCAGGAAGATCTCATACTTGAGATACTGAAATCGGAAAGTCCTACCATACAATGACAAAAAAGGACAGAAATCATAAATGTCCTGCAAATAAATTTTCTTACAACTATGCACTGTTAGTTAATTTAAATTTTTCTTGTTCAAGAAAAATGTATTTGAATCATCAGCAATAACTTTGACAAAGCAGTCTACAAATCAAAGCATTTTCCATCTGGCCTATTATTTACATTAATCTTTCCCTTGCTAAACTGTAGCATAACCAGCTACATGGGTTGTTGCTGGTTTCTACAATATTTACAGAAAGACAGGCCTATTTTACTAAAACTAGTGTATAAAGACTGTACTTCGAGTTGCTCTTTATTTCGGGAGATACTCTTAGGAATGAATAGTGATAATAAGAGAAATAATAAAAATTACTTTAGAAACAAATCCTGCAGACTTCTCGGGAAAACTGTACCAAATATTTATGTATCCCATAAACCTTTGAAAAAATAGAACAGAGAATTTACAAAACCGGACCTGAAAAAGGAAAAGTTTATCTAATAATAGAAATAGTTTACCCAACATGTTCATAACTGTATGCATTCATCCTTCTAGGGAGCTGTTACCTTGAATCTTTCTTTTCACTGCATGGTCCTTTTGCTGAGGCCTCCTATGATACTAAATTTCACATCAAATTTGCTGGTATAAGTTGGTGTAAGGACACTGAGCTGCGAGAGACCACACGAGTGTTACTACCTTCCTTCCCGTGGGCCTTCAAACTGATGCCGGGTCTTGTGACCTCGGAATCAGAGAGAAGTTAGCCTTGTACTTGAGTAAGATGTACAGAACAATGTCCACAGATTGTCATTTTAGTGTTTCAAGAAATTTGCTCTTTTGTTTCCTCTTTTCCATTTGTTCCCAGCAAATTAATGCTTTTAGCCACAGAGATTAAGTGACACGTCAGGAAAGTCATCGAAAGGACTACAATGGCCATCTAAGACCGATTTCCAGTCCAGTATAAACACCAGCATAGCATCTTCACTTAAGTGCAAATGTCTTTCAGCTTTCAAACAGCTGAACTTAAACACCTGTATGTTCGCATCTGTACAGGTACATCATGCTTTAAAATTTTCTATCCTTCCCCTTCCAGTCTTGGAATTTTGCTCTCCTGAAGCTTTATTGCTTTAAGGCAGCGTGTACAGATTGTGACTGTATGTTTTCTTTGTCTATCATTTCCTTTTCCTTTCCCTGCTTATCCTCTGCATATGTTGATTTTTATGACTCAGTCTGAAGTTAGCTGTTTACCTGTTTTCCATCTGCTCAGCCAGGGAGAAGCCGGTGAGCCTCCCTTCAGGTACATCCCACGCATGGCACTTAACTACAGACTGGTACTGCTGCAGACAATGAAAACTGCTGTCTGGGTCCACGGAGAATCTAAACTTGGTGGGCGGTGAAGCTCTCAAAATATACAGGCATATTCAGACAAAATCACATTGCGGTCATTTTCCCCAGGCATTGCTTGTATGTTATAGTATATAACTCCACTGTAGGAGGTGATGTGGGACTGAGAACATACGTATTGCTTGAGTGTGAGAACAACGCATGATGTATCCCATATGCTACGATGGGTAGGGAAAACAACAGATTATCTAGGGTTTGCTATTTTTTTTCCACAGAACAGAATTGACTACTATTCTTGTAAGTGGAAGTTTTGCGTATGTTCGCTAACAAATACAGAAAAAACCCTCAATATAAGAAACTGGGCCAAATTCTAGTTATCCGCCTAAGCCTAGGTAAACAGACTTGTTACAGGGGGACACACCTCATCAGCGCTGCACAAAACCCACAAAACTACTCTATATTTAGCACAGAAGTGTAAGATTCTCGCCGTCTTGTTCACGTGAGACATTCTGAATGGCAGAACCATATGGGTTTGGGTATTTCTTCTCTGTCCCAAAGGCCCTGCTTGAGGACAACAGAAGCCGTGGCAGGGCACAACGATGAAGGTCCAGACACTCTGAGATGGCTCCCTAGGAGTTTACCTGACTCAGTAAAACTCACCTGGTGGGTTGGTTTTATCCTCCCTTGGAGAGTGGAAGCCCTCAAAGGAAGGGGTTGAGGACCTTGGGCTGAGGGTAAGGGTGACGGGACATAAGCAAGTTTGATAGGAGTCATCTCTATACACGCGGGACGGAAACTCCTTATGTAAACAAAATTTATTTGAGTTACTGGCTACAGCTCAGTCCGTTCAATTTCTCTGTCTTCTTATGCTCTGCTGGTCAAAAAATCAGTCAACTAAGTGAAAAGAAAGAACTTGGGTAAGAAACGGAGGGTACAATTGTATGATAAAATTCCCAAACGACAAATAATGTTGCAGCAGTGCTGAGAAGCTAGAACTATCATATCTCCTAATGAAGCATCCAATAATTAACACGGGTGAAACTAATTGTTATTTTAAAAAAATAGAAATTTGTAAGAGTTATAGCTCTTATAAATATAAATCTCTCTTCTATAGAGAATTTTGATAGTGTATTATATCTGTGTTATGGAAATCTATAATTGTGCTTAAGAAAAACACAGCAAAGGTATTCTCTATTGCATTTTCTGCACTTTCACAAGGGATTTGTTCTAAATTTGCTGTCTTTTCCAAGTTCCAAAAAGAAAAATAGGTAAATCTTAATGTTCTTGAACCGCATCTGTTTGAATTCTTGGTTACATTTGTCGCCTGATCCCCAGCTGGAATAAACCGATGTAACACTGGAGTCCCCTCAATTTATGCTGCTGAAGGTGTGGCTTCCTACCACGTTTAAACATAAGGGTCTATTTAAAACTTAAGAACTTGATGAGGCTGTGGTCAGGCTGGAGCTGAGGTTCAAGTAAACCTGAGGCAACGTCTAAGTACCTAAAAATACAAAACCCTTGCTGGAAACAGATCCCAGGAAAAGCACTGCCTTATTGATAGAGATCAGATCATAGAAAATTCTTGCAGAGAAAACTATGAAATTTAGATTCCAATCTAACCTAACCAATGGTTTGAAAGTCTGTTAAGAAGAGCAATTTACGAAGAAGTGGTTTCCCTGAGGAGCTGCTCAGCGTATTGCAGCAGGGGGGCTGTGCATAGATGTTTTCCTCAATTACGGTGGCAAAAGCAGCAATAATAGCACTGATGTCAGGAAATAAAAAAATACAATGTGAAAAATATGAGAAAAGATATTTCATTTTTCCCCATACGTTTGACTGACAAGTCATCAGGTACTGACCAAAAGGAGCACATGCTTCTGCACAAAGAATCAGGCATTATATGACCGACACTCGTTTTCTTATTTTTGAACTTTAAGTCCCTGAGCAACTCTACAAAAAAGTACAGAAAGCTAAGAATAAAAAAGAAATCCATTAAGAAGCAAAACAATAAAGTGGATGGTTTTCACTGTTGTCCATTAGGAAGTTTCTTCAGGTAAAAAAAAAAAAAAAAAAAAAGAAGAAATATCAGGATCTGTAGTCAACATAGTGGAGAATGGTCAAGTGTAGTTTACTTAGACTTGACATCTGTCAAGTAGCAAAGTCTACTGCTTGCAGACAGGAAGAAACAAGGAAAGCAAACCTTATAAAAGCTGAAGGAAAAAGGAGGAAAGGACTCTTACTTTACTGGGAGGAAGAAAGGGCAGGTAGTTAGAGAAGACTCTTTTCTGCAGAGGCCCACTGTCTTATAAATGCTGATTCCTGAGACCTGCCAGCTAATAAATTCTTATCTGTGTTTCCAGAACCTGTAATTACAACAAAAGATGACAAGAGGGGAAGATAAAGGATCATACAATAAATTATTGATACTGACCTTTTTTACAGGATGAAGTTCTACGTTAGATAGGATGGGCTGAAGCTCAATGAAGTCAGTAAGTGGTTTCCTGTGGGTTTCTGCTGGCTTCGAAGAGATTTAAAAAAAAGAGATACAAAGTTTATAAATTTGGAGAGTTGCATTAAAAAAAATAAAATTTCTCACTCCTCTATTCTCCTTACTCTACCCTTCCTTCCTGTGGCCCTAAAGCCCTGCAGGAGCCAGGCTAGACTTGAACACGCACGCGATCATACTGCAGCCTGCACAATGCTGTCGGAACAGGAGGACCAACCTGCTGGACAATTTCCATCTGTCAGTGACAGGCCACCCTGTCATCTCCACATCTACACCCACGGTCACGCTCCTGTCTCCTTCCTCACACATACGATTCACCCCGGCTTTGCATAGATCCAGGGTCTCTGCATAAAATTTGTGGTCACTTAGACTTTTTATAGGAATCAAGATGTTGAGTACTCGTTTTGGGAATGCTGCTAAAAACATTTTTCTTCAAACTGCTTTAAGTCAAAGCCAAAGTTGTCATAAGGTTTTTCCTAAAATCCTCTCTAGGTATCTCTAGAGATTTTTCAAGAAAACTTAAAAGGTGGCATTTTAGTCTCCATTTCTAGAAAACACACTGAATAAAGAAAGCTTGTTTGGCACAAGTGTTTAACAACAGGACAGAAAAATCACCCAGAAGGCCAACAAAATCTTTTTACATCTAGCTATACATTAAGCAAAATGCATATAATTTTATGAGGGAGGGAACAGGAGGCTTTCTTCTTCTCTTTTTCTACCTGATATGCTAATTTTCTGAGTGTTTGCAAAGTCTCATCCCTGTTTTTAACTTTTAGGAAACCAGATCCAAGACCATGTCATTATTTTACTGAAGTATTAGGTTCTTGCTCACGTAAGCTGTGTTTTCTCATGTGATGCTTCCCAATAAATTCACCGATACTCCCTGTTTGAGAAAGGACGGCTCTTGTGAGCAAGGGCTGCCTTTTGTGCTGTGCAACCTACCAGACAACTCACAAGAATCTTCTCCTCAAAGTGAGATTTTAAAGGATCTCCTGAAGGATTCCTTACCTGAACTATCTGTAAAACTGTGCCAGAAAAATGTGTTAGGTATTACTCTACACAAGTGCAGTCAAAGAAAATTCAGAGCGGATTCTAGTAGACACAGGATTTAGCTCTCCATCTCAAGTTCTTACTTTAGACGCTTATTTTCTATGCTTCCACAGTACATTCTGTGATTTTTTTGAAGGTTCATCAAATGTATTTCAATCACCTGATTTATGTTCTGCTTAATCTTATTCTAGGCTTGTGCTTTTCAGAAAACCTTTCCCAAGTGTTTATTGTGGAGACCAGGGACAGAAGTGCAGAAGAAGAGTTCAAACCTCAAAAAGCAGAAGTGCTGCGTACACATGCACAGGCCGGGCTCTGTGCAAGAAGCGTGTTCAAACTAACTAAAGGGTATTTCTTTTGCAGGTATGTGAATTTGGAGCACTCATAGCAAAAGATGCCTTGTCATTAAAATCAGCAATCCCACCACTGGAGTCCAATCTGTAGAAATGCACAGGGTTATTGGAGTAAAATAATTTCCGCAAGTGTTGTGCAAGACAAGAAGTTTCTTTTTGGTTGGGGAGGAGAAAATCTTCCACAGCTTGTTGGGTATATATAGAAGCAACATCTGTCAGAGACTGCAAACTGAATGCCCAGCCTGGAGATAATCTGACTATTCAGGAAGAGATTGTGATGATTTTGTAATCTTCATAATTGTAATCTTCATTGTTTCCTCTTAGTATTGTACTTTATAATGCATTTCTCTTAAAGTACCCAAATGTTTCTTCTCTACCAGGCACATGCTCTGCTCAGCTTTTATTCAATTTTATTTAATTCCTCTAACAACAAAGAGGACAAGGATGCTCAGCAAGTTAATGGATGGCAGGCCCTTGTAAGAGCTTGCTTACTCTGGCCTTAAAGGCCACTTGCATCAGATACTTCCAGATCTCCACTTGTAAAAACTGATATACTCCGAGTGTTTTAGGATTTAACAGGTTTTCAAGAAATATGTTGAAGAGACCAGTGGATATCTTACCTGATAAGGGGCATTTTCTTTAATGGAATGTTTGAAGATGGTGTTGCTTGTTTGTATTCAAACCTCTCATAGTTTTTATGAAGTACAAACTATTGTAGGAAGTGACATGATGGACGCATGCAATAAGGTATTTTCCTTGCACAATGTCACGGCGGGAAAAGGAGAATATTTTTAAGTTGCTCTAGAAATTGAAAGCATTTACGGGTAGAAAAGCCAAATCTGATATATTTGAATTGGCAGCAGGCTACACTCATGAAAGCCAGCTTTTACTATGGAGGACACAGAAATTGTCTCCTACAGATATGCCTCTATGGTGTGCTAAAGCCCTAGTGGCACAAAAACAAGGGTGGTGATATTTTCTTGCAGACAAAATCAATAGCTTGCGGCTGGTGCTTCTTGAAACAGTATACCAGGGATCTCCCTTGCTAGTGCTGTGTGGCATTTAGCAAAGCCCTCATGAAGTTGTGAAATACTTTGCTACTCACATGAATCACTATTAAAATATTAGAGGTATGTGTATCTAGCCATATCTTTGTGCCTGAATCAGGCAAATTTTGTTAAGAGAACTGAGCGCTGGATGTGTGGGTGCGTGTGGGGTTGAAAATGTGAATGAGTATGAAACTTAAGATAGCAATACCATTAAGCAGTGCAATGCCTGATACAGACGACACGGTCCTTAGGCCTCCCCCTCCCTCCCCAACCTCTCCCCACCGCCAGCTTCTGTGTTATCCAAAGCCTGTGCCAAATACCTTAAAAAAGACAGGAGATTCATTGTCTGCCCTGGATGAGCTCGAACACCTACTTCACAAGGAGCTGAGAGCACGAGCTGTGCATTGCAGTGGGGTGGCCTGGGCTGCACGGTTTCAAGCGGCTTCAGAGCACTGAAAATAGCAAAAGGAGTTGTGATTTCTGCAGCACAACTGTGGAGGGTGCCTTCCCAAGGACCTGCAGAGCAACCAGGTCTAGTGGGAGGTGTCCCTGCCCATGGCAGGAGGGTTGGAACTAGATGATCTTTAAGGTCCCTTCTGACCTAAAGCATTCTATCATTCTATGATTCTATACCTTGTGTGGAGATAGCCCTGAGTGAGGAAAAAGCTGGGAAACCTTGATTTTCCTGCCTGTATGTGACATGACAGGTCACAGCTTTCGAGGATGGATGCTCTGAGATTTCTTCACGGTCCGTTAAAAACATTAACCCGCACGCTACGCAAGGGGGGAGGATCAGACAGCTCCAGCTGAGCCGGGGGGTGGCCGTGTGTATGTGTGTCACCTCTCGGCACGCCCGCGGACCTGGGCGTCAGGGCACACACCTGGGGCAACCCCCACCGGCCCGGAGACCCTTCCCCATCCCCATCCCCATCCCTATCCCCATCCCCGTCCCGCTCCGCCCGCCGCCCCGCACCGGGGCTGCCTCTCGCCTCGCCCCGCCCCAGCTGGCGCAGGGCGAGCAGGGAGGTGCGGGCAGGACGCGGGCAGCCCCCCTGCCGCCCCCTTGCCTCTTGCCACCGCCCCCCCCAGCCCGGCCCGCCCGCCCACCGCAGCTATAGGGCCGCCCCGGCGGGGGGGGCGGCGAGGGTAGAGCCCGGCGCAGGATGGCGGCGGCGCCGGGCTCCCCGCTCCTCTGGGCGCTTCTCCCGCCTCTCCTCACCCTCTGCCCGGCGCAGCCCCCCGGCTCCCGGGGGATGGGGCTCAGCCTCCACCCGCCCTACTTCAACCTGGCCGCGGCAGCCAGCATCTCGGCCACGGCCACCTGCGGGGAGGCGGTGGCGAGCGGCGGCGGCGGGCGGCCGGAGCTGTACTGCAAGCTGGTGGGGGGGCCGGCCGCCGCCCCCTTGGGCCGCGCCATCCAGGTAACCGGGGCGCCCTGTGGGGTCGCAGAGGGGTCGGGCGGCGCCGGGACCCCCTTCCCCTGGCAGCCCGCTCCCCGTCCCGCGCCGTCTCCCGGCGCTGCGGAGCGGCGGGGTGGTGTGTGTCTGTGTGTGTGTCTTTTTGGGGCGTCCTGGCCCCTCCGGGGGTGCTGGCGTTACCCTGGGGTGCGTGGTCTCATTACATTGAGGGGTCTCTCCTGGCTGGGCTGCGTGTACCGCAGCGCGTGGACCAGCGGGACCCCACGCAGGGAAGCGCTGGGAGAAGTGGAGGTGGGCAGCGGGGCTTCTGCCCACAGGTGTCTCGGCACCCTCTGGAGGGGGTCCCCTGACACGGGGAGCAGCTGTCCTCCCCCCCTACTCCGTCCCCGGTCACCCCCTTCCACCTCCGTCCCCGCCGTCCCCAGTCGCTCCCGGTGCCCACGGTGCTGCGGCCGCTGCCGGGGATGCGAGACCCGCTGGTGCCGCCGGGCGCCGGGAGGTGGCTTTGGGAGTGGTACCCACCCCGTGGTTTTGTGGCCTCGGCGCTTGGCCCCGTGGTCCGCGGAGAGCAGCCTGATGCTTCTGGGAGTAAAGCAAGTGAGCTTGAGGGGGGTGGATGGGGTCGTACTGTGCTGGTAACCTCCTCACTGGAGAGCGGGCAGCTTTCCAGGGGCGGTGGGACAAGAGGTCTGGTTTTAGTTGTGTGGCTTTGTGGCATTTTACAAGCGCTGAATGTGAGGGTTATCGTCTGTGCCTTGCATGGCTTGTGGGGGGAAACCAGAGATTCCTTGAGGCCCTGACAGGGAGCATAAGCACACAGGGCAGTGAGGAGGATGATGTTCTCTCCTAGCATAGCATGAGGTTATTACACACATTTTGTGCCAGTCACAAGAAATACAACAATAAACGGTAAGGCTCCTGGCAAAGGGTTAATGGAAATGTATTTTTCCTTTGGTGGAAACTTGTATGAACATGTCTGTTAGAGAATAAGGAAGGAGTAACAGATGCACCGAACTCTATGATGTCCTGTGATGGATGTTCAGTATCGGTTTGATCAGAACTTTGTTTGAGGGGGGACTTTCCTAAAGCCTCAGACCTTCCAAACTTATTTTATTTGTATTCTGGCTTGGTGGGAGGAGAAGAGAGCCAGAATGAAACTGCAATTTGAAAGGGATTTCGAAAGCTTTAAGGTCCACTTTCTGACTCCAGGCAATAGAGAAAGAATGCGAGTCAATTTTTAGCATCTTGGAAGAAGGGTTGGTGTTTTGAAGTCTTATGAGGTGTTTGTGTGTTTGAATAGTGAAATAACTCTTAATATCTGGTTTCATAATAGGTTGCAATGGCTAAGAGAATTTTTCTTCTCATTTTTTTGATGGGGACAGATGCTTGAGAGAGGGGGAGAGGACTAAGAGGGTGCAGCGTATACACTCTGTTGTGTGTCAGAAGGGAGCATGCACCATCACGCAGCCTGCCCTCACAGTTCATTGAGCAGCCACGAGCCAGCAGTGTGCTTTGCCCTGAACTTCTCTCTGCCTTACCTGCCTCACCATGGAACCTCAGTTTACCTTACATCTGTGTTGTGCCTTCTGTCACAAAAAGCTCAAAGTGCTTTGGAGATTACAGGCTGAGTAATACACAGTTTTACTAATAGGAAAACCGGATCACGGGTGTAACATGCTTAAACTAAGGTTACAAAAACAGGTTGTCATGATCAGGAAACTGCTTGGTCCTCCGTTTCTAATGTAGCTCTGAAGTTTAGGCATCCATCCCTCCATACTGGACGCAACACCCATGTTTAAAGTTGCCTGAAACCATCAAGCCACCAGGTGAATAGCAAGACCAATAATCTCTCAGCAACATGCTATAGCCTGCTGCTGCAGTGAAATCTCATGCTAACATGCCTTGGAATATAGGAAATCACAGTATAACAAAAATCAGCCAAGGCAAACATCAGATAAACACATCAAGCAAGTGGAACGAAGCCTGTTGTGTGATGCACATTGTCACTGATGGGTTTTGTAATTGTTCCCTTTATATACTAACACTGGAAATGAGGGTTTGCTGCGCGTAGGAAGAGGTTAGAAATGGGGGAGTTCCTCTTGTTAAATGTTTGCCTTACAGGTCCTAGGTTAGAGGGCAGTTATGGTTCACGCCTGATGCAAGTTCCCAGAAGGACTACTGCTAGCTCAGCCCTGGCACAAGGAAGCATGCTGTGCCTCTTACGGCGTTTGTGTAAGCACGGATACAGCAGCATCTCTCTCCAGTTTTAACAAAGCCCCATTGAGATACATAACATGAATGCTTCTGTGGTTTACCAGTAGCTGTTGTGGTTCAAGAAGGGTTGGAAAGTCTTTCAAAAGGCCAGGGAAATCCAGCCACGGAGAGCGCGATAACAGCACAATGTACGTATTATCAAGCCACTCCACCTCGCAAGTTCAGAGACACTGTAAATGAGAGAATCGCTTCTTTCATGGAGAACTTACAGAAGCTGAGCTTACATAGAAGGATTTTAAATCAGCGTAAGCATTCACGTGTTGTTTCTTAAGATTCTGAGGGAAGGTCATGTGGCTTTTACATAAAGTGATAGGTGTAATAGCCACCGTGTCAGGTCAGTTCAAGTTAAAGCAGCGCCGTATGCTTGAGTCACTCACTTCTGGGGTCTCTGCAAGGCTGGATTGCAGCTGTTCCTCTATGAGAATAGGGAAATTGGAACGAAGGTGTGAAGGGTCCCTTCCAACTCTAACCATTCTATGATTCTATGGCCTTCGTTCAGACAAAGGGAGCAGGCAGCTCTGTTGGCAGTGCTATCCCAAGCACTGAAAATAAGGCGAAGAGAAGAGTAACCCCAGCTTCATTTCCTCTGCTCTTCCATTGGCCTCTCTTGTTCAGCTTGTCATTTGGTGATGTGTCTTTTAATGAAGCCTGTAGGACTCAGGAAATCCAGAAAGAGCATCTGGAGATCATTTAAATCCCTTTGGAGAGCTGATCGATGGGGTGGACGGTCCCTTCATGGGCAGCTCAACCGAGGCTTGTAAGGCAGCACTGGACATACACTGTGGAAAGCAGTATGTTTCCTTTAGTTAGCACATTGGCAAGCGGGACAATGACTTAATAAGAACAGTGTTGAGTGAAGAGATGCACTGCGGTGTAATATATTTCAGCGACTGATGGATAAATGGCATGCCTGGCTTTGTCTGCCAGTCTGTTCGCAGTGGTGTGCGGGTGTGAATTAAAGTTTAACTGCATACCTGTCCTGCCCTGGCACTGGGTGCAGAACTGCTAGGCATGAAATAGCGAACAAATCCTTCGTTGTTGTTGCTTTCTATAGCTTACAGGCAAGACATTTTCATCCCTGGGTGTCTCTCTGCTCCACGCTGGCGTATTTCAGCAAACTCCCTCATGCAGTTCCAGTTTCCCCCTTCACTTGGGGGAGCCAGGGGAAAGGAGGGTACCAAGGTCACCAGCAAATGCACACCTGCCTGCCTGGTGAACGGCAGCCAAAATCGAACAAAGTCTTGAGGCCCAGACTCCTGGAATGGAGACAAGTCCTGTGGCAGACAGGCTGAGCGCGGCGTGCCTGAGACACTGCCAGTGGGAAGCAGGGAACGCTGTTCTGTCCAATAATTTATTTTCTTTCTTTCTTTTTTTTTTTTTTTTGTTTTGCTGCCTTGTTGGCAGGGTTGCTGGAATGTACTTTAAATAACTGAAACTCCAGCTGTTGCAATGAAATTCTTTGAATTACGTGCCCCAAAAGAAGAAAAGATGGTATCTTGAGTTCAGATCAAGTGCTCTGGTATACTGAAATCACATAGGTGTGTACAAATGTAACGCTTGCATTTCATACTCCTCATTGTTTTCTATTCATTCAGCTTTTCTTCGAGGCTGGTTCCAGTTCAGAGATGAAACTGCTGTAGCGGCAACTGTTTCCTGTGTATTTCCAGCCTGATCATTGTGAACGTGTATTTAGATCTAACGACAATGTTTCATGCACGTTGTAAAACTATTTAGCGAAGCTTGTACTGTTGTAATGTGTATGTCAGAACTCCAAGTATGCATTTGTCAGGAAAAATCTTAACCGGGAAGATGCTCTGATGTGGTGGTAACTGTAGTCGTCGGGGCACAGATTGATTTCTCAGTGTATTGATTTTGCAGATAGTGACACGATGTTCTTTGTCATCACTGCGGAAACTGGCAACGTTGTCTGTAGCCAGCATGGGCTGATGTGGTGTCTGCTCCAGCAAACTGTCACTAAATCCAGCCGTGTCCTGGCATATTGTAGTTTGTATGAAAAATCAGCCAAATCACCTTCTCTAAAAGAGCTGGAGGAGAATCGTGTTATAACATGACCCCAGACGTAGTTAGCCATCCTGTGTACGTGAGGATTTAGTAAGTCTCAACAACTCTTTGAATTCTCGAGAGTTAACCCTCAGCCAGGTCGATACCTGCAGTGATGAATCAGAACAGCTAAGAGTAGCCATGTCTTCTGTAAACAACATCATATTCTGGGCTTTCTGGAAGAGAAGGATGAGGATGGAACCATTACTAGATGCAGATCATAGACTCATAGCATCTTCATGGTTGGAAAGGACCTTTGAGATCATCGAGTCCAACCATACACACACAAAAAAAACCCCTACAATCTCTGTCACTAGAGCATGCCCTGAAGTGCCACATCTAGATGTTTCTTAAATACCTTTAGGGATGGTGACTCAACCACCTCCCTGGGCAGGCTGTTCCAGTGCCTGACCACTCTTTCAGTAAAGTAATTCTTCCTAATATCTAATCTAAACCTCCCCTGCCGCAACTTCAGACCACTTCCTCTGGTCCTGTCATTATTCACCTGGGAGAAGAGGCTGAAATTATTACTACTGATGCAGAAATACTCAGTGGAGTGGAGTACAAGTCTGTGTCTTGTATTTGAAAGACACAAGATGGTGTATTTGTATCACATGAGAATGATGTAGTAGTTTCCAATCCATTAGTAACTATGGCAGATGTTAAACAAATTCTGCTAGAGATAAACATCTTAAAATCACCAAGCTTGCAAGACTGTACCCAGCAAGAATGTGAGAGCCCTAATGTTATTCCTCTATTAAAAGTGGACAAGTATGATGGCTCCAGTTACTTTACAGTCTGACAGCAGCGACGAACAAAATAATGGCAGTTATATGGGATTCTGTTAATAATTAAAAGGTAGGAATACACTTCGTGCCAGGCAACATGGGTTGTGGAAACAACAAAAGATTTGTCACATCTTTTTGATGAAAATAGGCTTAGTTGATAAAGAGAATGGTGCACGTATTACCTTATTTAAAACATGGGTCCAACACAGTGTCAGGACCTCACCGGCTGAATGGATTAAGCAACTGTCTGACTGAAGTAACCATTAAGTGCTGCCATTCAATGAAAATGTCATTTTTCTTTTGGGGTTCTACAAAGATCTGTGTCTGGCACAAGACACTAAAAAGATCCCTTAAATAACTAATTACAGTGCTTCAGCACTGATCTTAGTAGACTATAAAACGAAGATTCTTGAAGATAAAAATACTGCTGGTGGGGCAAGCCAAGATGCCAAATTAAAAACCAAGTATGTTTCCTGAAGTTTTTTCATCGTTATTGTACAGAAGAATACAAAGAGCTTTAGAGACTATCAAAGACAGATTATCAGGGCATCTACGGAGTGTGGCTTTAATTGTGGCTTTAATTGTGGACTGGAAATTGGGCGGTAACTTCTGCAAATGAAGATACAATGGTATTCTTTAAAGGGAAGCTTAAAAGGAACAGTCCATAGGATCCATTGCATTTTCCATGAGTATGTATCGTTGAGAAGTCTCTGATTCAGAATGTGTTATAATGGCATGAAAAAAATGAAAGCAGTATTATAAAATTGTAACACCAAACTTATAGGCAAGTAACAGAGTATTTTTTATGGATTTATTAATACCAGGCTATGTACATATGTGGATAATTCACGGTCTTTTAGGAGAATTGAGGATAATTTGTGTGTTGGTCTTAATCCAGTTTTCAGAATCTTTGTGTCATTAATGTCCTGCAGATGTAATATAGGTAACTTCACCAAAGTATCAATAAATTAATTAATAAAGAAAGACTTATTGTAGTTTCCTTAAAGATATTTCTGAATGTTTAGTTTGCAACATAGAATTTAGTGTGTTTCAGGGTATAAATGTGTAATTTAATCGCCAGGGGCATCCCTTATACATTAAAAATTACACTATATAAACAAAATTCAACCCCATCTTTAGTCAACACTCTAGTTCAGAGTCTCAGTTAACAACAGCATGTGTCTGCAGTGCATAAGGCTTCAACTGAGACCATCTTTTTCATTTATTGTGTTTCAGGGACAGTTTTGTGATTATTGCAATGCTGCTGATCCCAGTAAAGCTCACCCAATCACCAATGCCATTGATGGCACGGAGCGCTGGTGGCAAAGTCCTCCTCTTTCCATGGGCTTGAAGTACAACGAAGTCAATGTTACTTTAGATCTGGGACAGGTAAGTGGATGAGCCATTGGGTGAGGTTTGATCATTTCTTGCATTTATATATGAGCTTTGCAATTGGGAGGATTTCACCATCCAGCACCATACCTTTTTTTGTCTGGCTTATGTTCTGTATTTTTTTTACCAAGTTAACTTTTATGAAAGTGATTATCTTCCTCAGGAATTTTAATAATGTTTTTTTCCACCAGCATCACAGAGATTGAATGACTTTTTGTTTTCTTGCACAGGTACTGTAACTTGCTAACTTGAGGTTACGAGGCATATTGGTCAGTTGCAACTGGGGCTCTGCCTTCCATTTCATATTCCCCTTTTCCATGGGCCCACAGAGAGAGATATTTCGTGCTCTCTTACCATATGCACATTCTGAGAATAATGTTTGGAGTCTGCTTTTGCCTCGGGGCTCCTTCTGGTTTCTCTGTCATCCAGCAAGATCTTCAAGATAGGCAGTTTCTTAGAACAGAAAAATAATGATAACATGGTCTAAAAGGGAAGGGACAGCAAAACCAGTGTAATATGAATTAGTAATATGACAGTAACATGAACACCTGTATTTCCTCTGCAGGCGATAGGCAAGTAGCTAACAGTAAAGCCTCTCTATCTGTATTTTAAGTTACAGGGATGGATTCTCAGCTGCCATAATTGGGCACTGATCCAGTGAAGTTAGTTACGCTCTGCAAGTTCACACCAGCTGAAAATATATGGCTAACAATCCACGTTGGAGACTGCAAAATACAGATATGCATATATATTTTGGACAGTAGTAACTGTTTATTGACTGATTATATAGGACAGGATTTTTTTAATAGTCTTCCAGTTTAGTTAACAGCAAGAGGAGAAATAACTAAGGAAAAAAGTTTCTCTGTGAGACTTCGCTGCCATCGTGTTGGGGATCCAGGTGCAAACTATTTTACCTTTTCTGTTACATGGCATTTTAATGCTCCTGTCCTTCACATGACCAGAATGGTTCTCATTTTGAGGGTATCTTAATTCAGTGGTTTTGGATCCAGTATGCCAGCAGTGCGGAAATGCTAGACAACTTAAAATGGAGAATATCAATAGCTAAAGTAAACTACTGTGATTTTTGAATTTGCATGTCTATTACTTAAATTAATAACATGCCTGTTTTCTGTTGCGTTTCTCTACTGTACCATGAAAAAAGGGAGAGCTATGTAGAAGCTGATGAATTTTTAGGCCACAGCATCCACATTAGCCTAGCACACAGTGGTCGGACCTGCCTCTGAGTTGTGTTGCTCTTTCTGTTACACTTCACACGTGAGGGGTGTTGCATCCCCTGGTGGCTTGCTTTCCTGTGAAGGGAGTTGCTCAGTCATTCTTTCCCAGCAAACTGTAGGGAAGGGTGTCTTTCAGGCTGGGCATACAGAGCAGGGGCCCTGAATGCAGAGCAGGGTGTTGGGAATAGTCATGGGAAGGTAGTCGCCTCCCAGTTAAAGCAGACCTTACCTTCTGAGCTGCTTGCATCCGCTGTGGTCTCTGCAAGAGGCAGGATTAGGTTGCAGGCTGTAATTTGTCGTGTGGTGTAGTCCAGCATATTTGTGGCCAACGCTTGTGCATCATCATCATCTACTTCCGTAGCACATTGCTCCATCCAAAACTTCCATTCCCACTGTGCATTTGTTAGCTTCCTTGGAGGACCTACTGGCAGACACCTTATCTTCTATGTGTTGAGTAAACTTTTGAGAAACCTCCTTCCTTTAGAGGAAGGATGTGAACTGCGTGCCCTCTTCTTATGGGACTCCTTGGAGACCAACCTCTATATGCTAAAATTCTGGTAGTTACTAAAGGATTTTTCAGCGGGAGGCTGTTTGTTTCTCTTTACTCTGGTACCGCTTGGAAAGGTGACCCTGAACTGGCCTGACTTGGAAACCAGGGAAACCCAAGACAAAGGTCAGAATGACTTCAGGTCTTGTGATCAGGAAGGGATAATTTTAGTCGGTGGATGGATGAGGGTTTAGTAGGATTCATGTGATCTTTTTTATTTTTTTTTTCTTCACTTCACGGCCATTATCTCATATCTGCGTTCAGTCAGTTAAACCTTAATCTCAGGATTTGTTTGAACTTGAGATTCACTTTTGACATTTTGCCTAGTATTCTCACCCCCAAAATTCTTATGCTAGTGCACAATACTAATAACGAAGAAGAAAATTAAATGCCGTGACAGAGTAAGTCTACTTAACCAAACAGGTAAACACTGGGACCGCAATTCACCTTACCTTATTTCAGGGTCCTAAAAATTAAGAGCTTAGTGTATGTGAGTCATGCAGGCTTTCTCAGTAGTTGAGAGAGACGGAAATTTTCGGAGTGCAATTCCCCCTCAAGTGAGCTGAAATTAATGTTTTAGTTTTTAAGGGAAAAAAGTGTTCTTAAAGTAAGATGTGTGCCTAAATACTTGCAAAACCACAGGCTTTAATAATGAAAAGATAGGGATGTGGTTTTCCTCACTGAGTGGTTGCTCTGTTCTTTATTTTGACACGAGGCACCTTTTTCTGCAAACAAAGTATGGAAAGGTTTTTGCGTGTGCAGAACGTGACAAAGAGTAAGGTACATACGCGTGCAGGGCCGCAATGGCTGAGCTGTAAGTTGGTCGTAAAATATTCACAATCAGAGGAAGCAGAACTTAGCACAATGTCAAAAGCTTTTAATTTGCTGCATTCCTGCCATTATATCTTTAAGACTGAGAGCAGAGTCCCAGTGGAGGCTTTTGCCATGGTCTGACGGCAATATTTGGTTGAATAATTGCACCATGGTAGAAGTTTGAGCGCTCACTACTGTGGAGTTGGAACAGAACACCCACCTGCTGCTGTTTCTGTTGCACAAGGGCTGGGGGTAATTTTGAAAGTCAAAATCCCTTCGGGATCTTAAATCTTTCTGCTAGTAAAATGCTCTTTTTGCTGCACTTTGTAATATGAGAAAAAGCAAAAACCTTAAAGCAAAAGCCCTGCTTTACTTCCCTTTCTGACTTTCTGTACTACAGTTACATTTCTAATCAATCACGGTCCTTCTGAATAATAATTATAATGTTGATCCCTGAGGCAGTCTCTGCATCTTGTTACCATACCTGCTTATACGGTGGCTATTCCTGACTTGTTTAAAATATTTGGATCAAATGAAATCTCATTTATTCCTTTAATCGGTCCTGATTTTCCCAATGTAAGTTTTCAACGTATTTTAAACTTCTGAATCCAGCATGTCTGACTGAAGTTCATTGCCCTTCCCCTGACTCTTTGGATTGCCTAATTTTAGCAGGTGTGCCCTCATCCTTGGCTTTCTTAGTGCTCGGCAGGTATTACAGTAATAGTCCCCCAGGTATTTTTCTGAACTCTGTCTTCAGAAGTAGAAGATGAAGGTTCGGGATAACATGATCACATGTGGTGAAAAATAAATGTTACACTTCAAAAAGTCCAGTCCACAAATTTTATTGTGGCTTTTAGTTATGTGTCATTTCTTCACCGTACTTTTGTGGCAATAATACAGTGTTGAAAGACTCAGGCTTGTGCACTATTATGTTGAGTAGTTTTTGTGTAGTGATATTATTAGTCGCTGTTGTAAATTAAAGGCACACAGTGGAATGTAATGTCCAAATTAGTACTTTTATTAGGGAGGGAGGGAAACTCAACCATAAATTTAAGATAAGTGGTATGGCCTGTGGAGGACTCTCTACTTTTATGTTATCTGCCAATGAAGACATGTAAACATTTTGTGAAAGAGCCTCGCAGTTTGGCAAGTCTTCCGAGTTGCTTTTATATGGTAGGTATTTCTCATGGGTTTAATTTTTATGTTTGATAGCAATCATTTATGTCCATAGCTTTACAAACAATATTTGTTGTTGGAAATATTAATCAGCTCTGGCTAATTATTGTGATTAAAACCCGTTGTTGTTAACTTACGAAAGATTGACATAATTTCTTATACTGTGACTGAAGTTAACAGTTAATTTAACTGTCATTCTGTAAAATGTAGTGTCCTGTAGGCCTTTCTTCTGTAGGGAGAAACTGTCAAGGTGGTGGGAGATTTATCATAAGCTGAATTGAACTGGGCTTCCAAAAATAGTCATTGCATTCATTGTGCTTGACTGTTGAAGACTTTATATTACCGCTGATCCTGAAATTAGACCGAGCTCTGGTGTGGAACTGTGTGACCTCTATAATAACACTGAGAAGTCGTACAAATTGAGGCACGAGAACCCCTGCATAAAGCTTCTGCCGTCCTAGAGAGCTGCCCCAGTGAGACAAAGCCTTTCCCCTGGAAGCCCTGCAGAGCTCTGCCTCCACAGCACCACTGACCCCTGCTCTGCTGGTTTACGTCACGCTGGGGAGAAAGGTGGCTTTTAGGTCTGGGGTAGGTACAATATTGTCCCTGCAATATCAAAAAATGGGGATGCTATTGTCACAGAGAATCCTGCATTACTTCGTGTTAGAGAGCTATGGTTCTGAGTTTTTCAGTTCGTGCAGGAAGCCGATTTGGGATCCTGCCACAAAAGACTATGCTTTGAAGTTAGTTGGTTTGGGCTCATAGCACAGTAAGGTGAATCTACTTGTGAACTCTAGATTAACACAACTTCAGCTGGTCAAGTAGCAGCTGTCTGATAAAAGTTTCTGAAGGTTGTATCAGGTAATGGAAGCTCCATTTATTCCTCAGTCAAGCTACAGGCAGCTCATTCTGACCTGAGCTGCCAGCCCTCATCAGGGAAATACCCTAACTAAATCCTTTCTTGCTCATATGCTATCCTTTAAGATCTAGTCAATGTGTTGTGTTTTCATAAAGCTTTAATTAAAGACCTTTTGAATGGCCCAGTAATTTTTTTCTTATGTTTGCAGTAATAGATCTGTGTCATTGGCTTTAAAATGTGATTTGGTATTAATTTGGTATTATTCTCAAACCATAGAGAAAAAACTTTTCAAGTCTTCCTCTCCTTGACTTTCCTGACACTGTCTTCTTCCAGTTCTTCACCATCCCTTTAGGAAGGTTTCTGTTCCCACTCTGATCTGACTTTCCTCGATGCCTGTACTTCCGCTTCTCCCACCTCCCTTCCTATGCCCATTCCTACACGCTACTTCCATTTTGTGATGCGCTGTCCTAAATACCTCACTTTCAACTCAATATAGTAAAAGTAGAACCTCTGCTGATAGCCTCCAGCCCTCCACACTTCCCTGTGTTTCCTTCCAGCACTGACAGTATTACTGTGTTCCTTTTACTTTGGACTGCAGCCCTCATAAGGGGATGTTTATCTCCTGGACAAGTGAAGTCTGAATCGTTCAAATCCTTTCCCATATGAATAGCTTCACTGTTCTGTGAAGAAACAGGCCATATATAAGAAATAATTATGAACATTGAGTTGGTCTTTGTCCAAATCCCAATGGAAAAGTGGCTGCATGAGAAATTTCAGGATAATAACTGACAATCATTGATGTATTTGCCTGCAGCCTTGGCAAAAAGACCAAGGACTGATTGAACCTGGACAATGGACTACCCTTTCATTTCTGGAAGCGTTCCTTCCTTCCAGAATAGTGCCTGTGGAGCATGGAGAGCTTCTCCATTCTGGCCCTGCCCATTGACTGTGAGAGAGAAAAGACTTAGCATCTCCAGACGTGTTCGTGGGGCATATGCACAGGCACTGACTTAAGTAACTAAATATGCTTTATGTGACTAGTTAAATGAAAAAGTGATATGAATACAACATGGACAGCGCTAACTGAACCGTGTTGGAAGTCCTGCACTTATTCCTGGCTTCTGCACCCAAGACTGTGAAGCTGGTGTGCAAGGAGTGACTTCGGCTACAATGAGGGCCTCTCCAGTCACTGTCACTGTTTACACACGGTTAGCATTGCTGTATATATGTGTATGCAGTTGAACTGGATGGAACACATTCAGTGGATCTAATGCTTCTTGGATATTACCCACACGGGATTTTCTCTGCACCTCTGCTATAGCTACTTTTCCAGATACCCAAAAGAGTAGCTGGCAACTGCCAGAAGGGCTGGGTCAACTCTCTCTAGTTGGCCTTTTTTAATATTACAGTTTCATCTGCAAAATATGTTGTTGGGGATTACCAAATACTGACTGTCAGGAGTGTTTTATTAAGTGTCTGGACTTGCAAAGGTGCCTCATTTCCTACTGAGAGGTTAATGAAGAAAGGGGGCGCTGACCTCTTTGCAATCACAAAGAAACCACAAGAAATCAAAGTACACGGGATTTTTATTTCTTTAAATAGGTTGTTGTTTTTATGTCTTGATCTTTGAGAAAAATCAATGCTCAAGACCTTAAGGCTTCATTACATTAATAAACTAATGGACATGCACACACCGACCGTGTGAAATCAGTGGCACTAAGGTGTGTTCTGGAGCGGGTGCTAAGCACAGCCCCCACTTCCTTAGATCCCACTCCTGCATTGGTCTGTGTCTGAGCAGTTTAGTTTAGGTAATGAACAATCAGCAGATTTCTGCCTCTTTCTCACTTTCTTTATTAAAGTATCCAGCAATTAGAGAAAGGTTGCATGTCTGCTAATGTAGGGCATCTTTCGCAGAGGTCCTTCAGTGCAGGGACCTCACTATCTTCTGCGTAATCTGCAACGTCAGCCCCAGTGACTTTATTCGAGGTAATGCCTGAAGCCTAGAAGAACAGTCATATTATGTCCAGGGAAGTTTTGGTGGTGTAGATATAGCTGCTAATACAGTCTGAGGAAATGCTGTCGTGCTGGAAACAGCTGTTCTCCGTACTTATACAATTCAGATTACATGAAGAGAGATTGTTGTTGATATCTCTTTGAAGACATCTCAAGGTACGTAGAATGCCTCAGATAGATGATCTACCTGGCTCTAGTTGTGTTCTTGTTATTACCGCACTCCAGGAATTTTTATTCTTCGTGAGCCAAAAAGGCAGGACAATCCTTTGCTACACGTGGAGCACACAGGTGCGCATTTGTTCAGAACATAGTTTTTTTTTCTTTTGTACTACTTTATGTCCAGCATTTAACTAACAAGTCATTCCAGTATTTTAATATTCTGTACTGAGTCTATGGTGGTAGGAATGGAGGCAAATATACTATACTTTTGTATATGCACATCTTTCTTCCATTTGCGTATGTATTTCAGGATTCAAACAAATCTTGGAAATTCCTCTATTTAAAGAGTTGTTTAAACTTTTAAAGACAAAATAGAGAAAAGATTTTTAATGACTATTTTTGTAATTTTTAGAATTCTCATGAGAATGCAATGGGTTGTAGGAAGTTTTCTCTCTGTTGGGTTAAAATAAGTAGTATGCATGCTTTTAGAGATCATAATATTTTATCATCAGCAATAATGGTACAGTGTGATTCTCATTCAATTTAAATGAGCTCTTTTAAGACAGTCTTAAATTCAACTGTAAGGCTTTCTATAGAATTGTTTCTGTCTTTATAATGTAATATTGGTAATTCCTAACATTGAATTATAATTTCCGTTCTTGGATGAGCAAGACATTTTGATCATTCTACTGGGTGATTTTTTAAAATTCTGTCTGTGTTTCTATAAATCTCCGAGGCCACCGCCTCCAAGAACATTTCAAATCTGAACAAACTTGAGTGAACAGGAAAAGGTCACATCAATATGGAACTGGTTAAATTCCAGCTGTTGACAATCCATCATGTTTGACCCGTGCTGCTAGATTACAGCAGGATATGGTGTTGGGACATTTACAGGAATACATCCTCTTTCGAGCATGCATTTCCAGAGTGGATGGTTTCCATTACTGGAAACAAAATACTGTTTCTACTTTTAAACTCAATTCCTATTCATATAGGAAAACTGTCAGAATTTTGATTAAACTGTATTTCAGATTTTGGGGGAATTTTTTTTTTTTTTACTATTATATAATTGCACCGAAAGAGCAGTTATTTTTAATGCTTATTTACATTTTTAACACTCCTTTTGAAAAATGGTTGTTTCTTTTAAAGAAAGAAAATTTACTTTAAAGCAAGCAAATAAACATTTTTTCAGAAGTGAAGAAACTCACTTCCTTTTTTTCCCAAAACTGAACGACTGAAGACAAGCACTGCTTTGAGTTTATTATGCCATTATTTCAGGGTAGATCTTATTTCTGTCTGTGCAATGGGATCAAGATTTAAATTACTGAAATGCCAGTTTAGAATATGTGATTGAAATTGTTTTTAATGGTTGCTTTTCTATGTCTTTTGTCAGCAAGGTTACTCCTCTATCTTTAGCTAGGATTTATTTGCTAAGCCAAGGAATATTTTTCTTCCGTTGTTGCTTCATCAGATCAGGAGAGAGACCATTTATGAACTTGGTCAGTATTCAACTGTAGTGGCAATTCAGACTTTCAGGTGCTATTCTTCATCCTTGATCCAGATCAGGACCAAATCGTTGGCACATGTATGAAGCCATAAGCAGGACAGATGATAGGGTTGGTGGCTAAGTTTTGGTGATACGTTGTCGTGAAATAACCAACTCTAATTTTTATCAAGACCTATCCCCTTCCTCTTTCCAAATGTGACTGTACAAACCCAAGCAGTATTTCAGACTATGAGATGGAAGGTGAACTGCACGCGAATTGAAGGTCTTCCTATGAGGGAGTTGGGATTGTTCAGTCTGGAGAAAAGGAGGCTCTGAGGAGACCTTATTGTGGCCTACCAGTATCTTAAGGGGGCCTACAAGAAAGCTGGTGAGGGACTTTTTAGGATGTCGGGTAATGGTAGGGCTAGAGGGAATGGATTAAAACTAGAGATGGGTAGATTCAGATTGGACGTTAGGAAGAAGTTCTTCACCATGAGGGTGGTGAGACACTGGAACAGGTTGCCCAGAGAGGTGGTGGAAGCCCCATCCCTAGAAGTTTTTAAGGCCAGGCTGGATGGGGCTCTGAGCAACCTGATCTAGTGGGAGGTGTCCCTGCCCATGGCAGCGGGGTTGGAACTAGATGATCTTTAAGGTCCCTTCCAACCCTGACAATTCTATGATTCTATGATATATGCAACAGTAGGTTGAAGTTGCCATACATTTTTTCTTCCATTTTGTGGTTTGCATGGAAGTTTGCAAAATGAGGCGCTGGGAGGCAGTTCTTGCAATGGCAGACTTGGTAGAGGAGCCTGCTGCGTGATTCCTGATATAGTACACATATTGGACAGTACTTCAACTTCACATGTAATGAGTAGTCATAGGCTTAAGCTAATTCCACAGCTGCATATCGAATGTGGCATACAGGCGTTTGACAGGTGCCACATGCTGATTCAGCTGTTTTACTGGTGTGTGCCTTCATTTTGGCCACTTTATCCTTTAGATGCTTATGAAAGCAGATGCTTATAGCCCATATACTGATGTATAAGTGAGCATGTCTCATATTTCTTCAGCAGAGTGGAAGCACTGTGGAAATGGAATTCACTGCTACTATTTTGCTCACACTTATGAGAAGGTATGATCTGTTACGAGCGATGAGATGAGACTGGCTGTGGCAGCACTTTGAGCAGGATCTGAGTAAAAGAATATAATAACTGTATGACAAGCTGAAGCAGATGTCATCTGCTTTCTTGGAGAGTAGGTAGAAGGTCATTGTTGTAATGATTCCACAACGTGACTACAAGCCATGGGGTCCTGGAGAAGGCAGGGACCTTTTCCGTATACTTCTTTCATTTCCTCTTGTGCTTTCTAAACCATTTGTCTGGGTTAAATCTGTATTGATGAACACACAGAGTATTATCCACATATTTTAACATGCACGTAAGGATGGGACTCCCAAAGACCTTAAAATATAGCGGAAGCAAGAATTTTAATGGATAGGCAGTTGCTTGCCCAGTGCAAAACTGGTTTGAACAGGGCAATGCCCCTTGAGAGATTCAGCTGGCCAAAAGAAAGCACATGAAGCATTTTTTTTTCTTTTTCTTTTTAATTTCAGAGCTATTATGCTTTCCTGGGAGGATACCAGTCTTGGTGCTCAATGACCATACTGGATGACATGTAGCATCCGTATGGCCAATATCCCTACTCTGAAACTTGCCAGTCAAGCAGTGGAAGTTACTTAGGCAAAGAGTATCAGAAACTCACTAAAAGCAAATCTTGCCACAGTCCCCAAAATATTCACTTATTTGTGACAATCGGTGTAGAGGCTGTCCATCGGTAAGTTAAGGGCATCACGCCACCTGTGCAGTCGCTGTGCATAGTTCTGGGGTCTGTCATGGTTCTGTCAACAGAATGGCTGCCACTTACTTTGCTCAATATTGCTGTCTAGGAAGTAATTTTCCATATGTAGATACTGTCTGGTACCCAGTTCAGTATCACAGAAGGTGAAGTTGGTGCTTGTCAGGCTGTGTTAAGTAGGCAGGCTAAATTCCAACACTAACATGAAAGGTGGTGGGTTTTTTTCCCGCAGTTATCTCTCCACTGACCTAGGTCAGCAACATTCAGCAAATCAACAGTTTCTGAAATAGGTTTCAAGGTACGACACCTGCTGCAGCGATGCCTTGGTGTGTGTGTAGAACAGGCAGTTTCCCTGGATAGTTGTTGTACATGCTGCATTAAATGAATGCACAGCAAAAAAGCTTCAGTTTTTTCTTCCGCCATGTGAGGTATTACCATGAGAACATGCTCCATGAAGTCCCTGAATTCCTCCCATTTCCCCAAGTGAAGGTTTTACTTTCTCCCGTGAATGCTTTTGATGTTCAGAAGCTGATGTCTGAAACAGATGTGTGAAGATTGAGGCTGCACGTCGCCATGTGACTGCAATGTGTGTGTCGCCACGGGGTCGGCATGCGCAGTACTGGTTAGGGACAAATATGGGACAAATAGGGACAGATGCTGTTGCCAGTTTGTGGTTGGGAGCTTTTATGCGCTTGGGGCTTGGAGTCTAATAACCTGTGCAGAGTACTAGCTTCAGGGTTGTGACATGTGTGGTGACCGAGCAAAGATAAACTGCATGGGTGTACTTGATGTGAGGGCTCTGGCAGCAGTTACTTGACAGACCGCTGACTGTAACTCCCTGCCTCCCCCAATGAAGTAAGAATCTCCTGCAAGCAGATGATTCGGAATTGAGGTTGTTGAGTGGGAAATGCTGGTGCAGCTTCACTTGAATATTGACTGTACCTCAGTATCGGATCACTTTTATTGACAGCTCATATCCATGTTGTGGTTGTTTAAATTCTAAATGACCCTCGGAATCAATCTATCTTCAGCCTTTTGTGTAGAGGTAATTTTACTGATGTTCTGATTTTTTTGACTGTGGGCTATCTCAAGAAGCTTACAGTAAGATCTCCTTTCTTGTCAAATCCATTTTTGCTCTAGTGTTTGGGAGCTTTCTGTCTCTGGTCTATTGCTGTGCTACACAATGACCACCTAAAGAAGCCAGATGTGACTCTTGGCTTTGGGAACCTTGAGCTGATGAGGCTCTTTGAGCTGTTTCAGACAATGAATGAGCTGCCAGTCATAAGAATCTCTCCTGTGTTATTTGATACTCACAAAACTCTGGGGTGGCTTGCTTCTATTACTTGGAAAAACTGTCAAGTGGCAAAATTATCTAGAAATATTCTTAAAGTGAGGGAACAGGTGGCTTAGATTACTATCAAATGCAACCAAAGGAGGCCCGGTGTAAAGGATGTGTGCAATTTCTCTTACGTCATTGTGATTTTTCCTGACTACAAGCACAATTACACGATTGGAATGCAACGCAGATGTACCAAGATGCTGCAAAAGTGTCTTAGTTCGATGATGTGTTGAGATGCTAACTTTTCAAGATTAAGTATTATACCCTTAACACACCCAAGCAATCAGCCATGTACAAAACAGACCTGTTCCAAAATGTAAGTGGTGGCATTTAACACAGTCCTATGGCAGCTTTCTTAATGTGTTGGAGCACGTTGCCAGGTGAGGTAGCAGCTGAGAATCTGGCCTATTATTTTAATGGGAGTGAAACTGCAGAGGATAACCTTCTCACTGTACACTAAAGAAAAGGTGTTTGTTTATTGGCATTAGTGTTAGTATTGTGGTACTGAGTTCAAAAAGCTCATGATATAATCTATATTCTGTTACCAGCTCTTCCATGTTGCCTATATCCTTATCAAGTTTGCAAATTCTCCTCGTCCAGATCTCTGGATCTTAGAAAGATCAGTGGACTTTGGAAGAACTTACACCCCCTGGCAATATTTTGCTCGTGAGTATCAATCCTTGTGTTACTGCTCTTTTGTGGACAGGTTTCTTTAATCATTCGCCCAGTAGCAGGAAAATCAGACCATGGGGCTCACTGAAGATTTCAGCTGCAGTGAAGACCGTGAACGTCAAATACATTTCTCTTGTCTTAGTTAGCCACAATAAATTAGTGACGAGACCGTAATTAAAAATGAGCCTGATATTTTGAAAGTGTAGCTCAGTACATCAACAGTTTTCGGTCTGTTGGGAATTTTTGTTTGGTTTTGTTTGTCTTGGTTTTTTGGTACATCAGAACTAAAGTGTCCATCATGGGACCATGGTGTTCCTTGCAAAAACCAAAGTGAAATACAAATGCAAAGTCTTGTAGTGTATATATAGCTCTTTTTGTGATGATATGAGAAATATTGTGCCATATCTTGTAAGGCACTGCTGAACTGCTTAGGACGAGAAATTATTTTTTTTAGGAATTTCCATTTTTCTGTGCTGAGCAAAGCAATCACCGTTATTCAATTACAGGGGAGAATTTACCTGAAAGCACAGGGGATACTTCTTCGTTAATTCAAATTAGAACAAGAGCGTTTATTTTCACGTATAAAAATAACTTTGTTTTCACTTGACTAGACTCCAAAGCAGATTGCTTGGAGCGGTTCGGAAAGGAAGCTAATCTTCCCCTGAGGAGGGACAGCGATGTCCTTTGCACCACGGAGTACTCTCGCATTCTGCCTCTTGAAAACGGAGAGGTAAGTGCTTTTCGAAGAGTAATGTGTGTGGCACTGAAAGCAAACAGCATCGGTTTCGGAAGTTTGCTGTTCCAATAAAACCTAGAGCTGGAAGTAATTTTTCAGCTATGACTGCTTGAATCTACATTAATAAGCCCATAACCAAGCACTTAAATACTGGTGAGATTTTTTGGAAGGTGAGCTGGGTCCTCCTAACTTTCACTGGCACCTGTGGGGGTAGGGGCTGCTCAGAGCCACTTCTGTTGATTTTTATTATGATTTAGATGCCTCACTTTAGCCACATGCTAAAGAAGATGTTGACCGCATTTTCTGAATAGTTCCAATGCATGTAGCAGAACTTACTGCCTCAGAATTGCTCATGGGAGTAAAGGCTGTAGAAACAGGTATTTACCATTCAAGAATAAGTGAAAAATATATAAAATGCTACATGTTTATAATATAATACATGCGTTTGGAAAAGTGTTGCTCTGATTTTAGCCATTGTTCCTCATTAGGCAGAACTGTGGCTTGTGTTATTTGAGTGAGTGTTAAAACTCCTGGCTGTGCTGATGGCTCCTGCTGACATTCTCCTTTTACGCCTGGTGTGGTTAGAATCCAGATCTGAACTCCTCCAGAGTTTTGAGCATATGGATCTGGGGTTGTACTTTCATATTAAACTAGAATTTGTTTATTAACATATCTGCAAAATTTCCCTGATAAAATATTGTAGAGAATAATTTCCATAGAAGAACACTGCTGGTGCCATCCCCTGTTACGTGCTGTGTGACTTTTCCTAAAGGAATTGTGCTGCAATCAGAACTGTCCCCATTTCCTTGTTAGATACTTTGGAGTATAGGAGCCGTTTGAAAATAGAAATCTGTTAGCTGGTCAGTTATAAATAAATGAAATTCTCTTACTTGGTTGTGTATGTGCACATCGGATTGTTAATTTAACAGAGATTTGAGATTGCTAGGCTGCTGGCATCTGTTTCTTTAAAAAATAAAAATGTACCGGAGCCCTTGTTTTGAAAGTCAGATAAACCTCCTTTCATGTGAGGGGATTTTCTAAAGCAACACTGTGTACTTTCTTCCAAAAGACCATTAATATGCTCCCAGGCACTGGACCTGGTAACAATAATATTTTCCAGGAACGTTTGTGCCTTAACCCAAAAATAAATGTGCTTTGGGAAAGAGCCAAAACCTGATGGTTTTTACTCAGGCAAAACTCCCATTGACACTATCAACCGTTAACGTAACTATTTGCAACTATTCCTAGTATTTTTTCCTGTTAAGACGTGTACTTTTTGTGTGTTGTACCCACTGTTTTCAAAACGGATAGAGGCACTTTCTTGTTTTTCAATGTGCCGCATAGGTAATGAGAATTCAGGGGGGTCCAAGACTAACACTATTTTCCCCAGTGTCCTGGCCTCAGTATGAAATGTGTAGTTGCTACTGCAAATATGCTCAGAAACATTAGCAAGTTTTTGGATTCTTTTATTAATTTTGCTGTATGCTGCTACTGACACTTGCAGTTGATATGTTTTAACAAAAATGCGCTTACTTCTTTGTTAGATTGTAGTATCTTTGGTAAATGGCCGCCCAGGAGCAAAAAACTTCACTTATTCCCCTAGTCTTCGAGAATTCACAAAAGCAACAAACATCCGCCTTCATTTTCTTAGAACTAATACGCTGCTTGGACACTTGATATCGAAAGCTCAACGAGACCCCACTGTAACCCGTAGAGTAAGTACTGTTTTCACCGAGATATACTCAACAATTGTATTTAGCATGTTAGAGATCAAAAAATGATCTGAATGTTATAAGTTTGCAACACCCCAACAATCTAAATTTATTGTGACCCACCTTTAAATCCTCGTATTTTCTCCAGGTTTGTTTGAGACAAAAAGGTAACTGGGTCAGCACAGATTTATGGAGGAGAAGTAATAATTAATGATTTTGTAACAGACTGTCTTCTTTCCCTGTTTGTGAATATGGAAGGAAGTTGGGTGCATCAAGGGAGCTATAAGGAGCCAAAGCACAAGTCTTCTAAACTGTCTTACACAGAGCTGAGGAACTAAATAACTTCAGCTTTATTTGACACTACTTTCCCTTATTGATTCATAGAAAGATTTTCAGGAAACAGTACCTGAGTTTCTGAAGGAGCAGGAATTGAAGGACGTGCTCAAAAGTTACTATCTTTCCACGAATTGTTTGAGATAGATACCTAGGTGTTTTCAGTGGATTTCGGGCTGTCCAAGAGCTGGAAAGCTGAAGTCCCACTCCCATTCAGTGGGGAGATGTGAGGAAATGCAGCTCCCTCAAGGGAACACTGCATAGAAATTCATATACTTAGAGAGATTGCAAACTTCATATTCTATTGTTATTTTTAACCTTTCAATTTAAAATGAAGATTCGGTAACAATTGGAGGAAACCCTGGGGTGAGGCACTGCACAAATGTGTGTGAGGGTTTCTGCACTGAAAAATATAAAACTATTCCAGTTACTTGATAGCACTCCCGTTAAGTACTTTTATTGTCTTAAGTAAATTTTAAGATGTTGCTTACAGGCAGATGTAAACGCAATATTTAGTTTACTTGGCAAGCAGCACAGCTTTAGCGTAAGAAACTTCTGATGTTATCATAGCCATGGGATGTAAAACAGATGAATAAAATATCGAGTGTTTTATTAAATTGTTAAAAGAGAGCACAAGTTTTCATTGCAGGGACCTTCCAAGTCTAGAAAAGAGTTAATATTATTAAGGAAAATCTTTGTGTTAAACTTATTATAGAAACAGATGAAAACCAGACCAGTTCTGTTCTCCTGTCCAAGTAACTGCCTGGCTTCCCCGGTTAATGGTTTGAGTTCATGACATGTTGAATGATATAGAGTATGTTTTGTGTCTAAAGCGTGGCAGTTCGACCTATTAATTGTGTTGGCCTATTACTAATTTGACTTATTACTAACTAGTGACAGTACAATTACTGTTAGTAGTAAAGTGTAGCTCTGCAAAGCTGTATGAAACTATAGACTGGGTTGTCAAGACTCTTATACCAAAAAACACTACCAAATATGTTGGCAAATCACAGTGATCATTTCTAGCTGTGCTGAAAATACTGAAAGTTTTACTTGGAAGTTTTTACTAGAAAGTTTTACTTACAGTATGAAAATGGTATGCACAATTAGAAATGAATGTGTATATTTCAATAGAGGTGGTTCAGAAGGCAAAAAGTATTTCCTAGTCTGTATATCCCACCTACTGTTCCTCACTTGCCTAGAGCAAAGAGAGCTAGTTGGAAAAGCCCTCTGCCTTGGGGAAGCATCTTGTCTGTGCCCAGCCAGCTCCCCCTACATAAAAGCAGAGAGTGTATATCAACCAAAATGAATCACAGAATCACACAATGGTTGAGGCTGGAAGTGATCTCTGGAGGTCATCTGCTCCAACCCTTCCTGCTCAAGCAGGGCCGCCTAGAGCCAGTTGGCCAGGACCGTGTCCAGTCAGCTTTTGAGTATTTCCAAGGATGGAGACTCCACAACCTCTCTGGGCAATGTGTGCCAGTGCTCGGTCACCCTCACAGTGAAAAAGAGTTTCCTGGTGTTCAGAGGGAACCTCTTGTGTTTCAGTTTGTGCCCACTGTCACTGGTTGTGTTGCTGGGCACCACTGACAAGAGCCTGGCTCTGTCTTCCTCGTGCGCTCTCTTCAGGTATTTACATACATTCCTAAGTTCCCTGCTGAGCCCTTTCTTCTCCAGGTTGAGCAGTCCCAGCTCTCTCAGCCTTTCCTCATAGGAGAGATGCTCCAGTCCCTCATCATCTTCGGTGCCCTTCGTTGGACTCTCTCCAGCATGTCCATTTCTCTGTTGTACTGGGGAGCTCAGAACTGGACACAGCACTCCAGATGTGGCCTCACCAGTGCTGAGCAAAGGGAAAGGATCACCACTGAGAGAGGCTATATACACCACTTACCGGGGCTGTATTGTGAATAGAGTGACCACAGGAGGCATAGCTGTGTAATGCTCTGACCCTTTTTCTCTTCATCCTCCAGTGGCTTTAAATCTGCCCCGTTAACTTTTTCTGGGGGTACATAGAGACCAAGATTTACAACCAGCTCTCTGATCTGCCTGGTGCTCTAAGGAGACAAGGAAATAATTTCTGAGCTACAAAAATGTATGCAGAAGTTGCTATTGATCTGTATGCAGTAATGATATTTTCACTGAGTTGAACCAATTACATTTTTATCTTCTATTGCCTGATACCTGCAAGGCATGAGGATGAGATATAAAGTGTTTCAACTTCAGATCACAATTTCAAATCCAGCTTGAGTCATGAGTGATTTTGACCAAGCTGGTGGTTTCAGTCTGTTTCAATCTCATGTTTAGTGATCGTGTCTGACTGAATGGGGAAACCGCATTGCCCGCACCAGCGTGTCTGCTTTGTTGACCAGACCAAAGTCTCACAAATTAATGCTTTGACAGTACATTACATCTCCATCCTCAAGCTGGCTTTGAACAGGCTTTGGGCTTGGGTACTGGTAGCTGTGTAGCTGCTGGGGAACGGAGAGCTACAGCAATATCCATTTGGTGTCAGCTGCAGAAGCCTGTTGCTATCAGGCACCCCATGGGTATTGACTTTGGTTTGCTGGTACTTGTACTGAGACATAGACGTCAACAGAGGTTTAACCGTCGGCTGCCTGACTTTCGCCTTTTGTAAGGGCATGGCTTTACAATTCTGATAAGATTTAACAATCTGATGTTGATATTTCTGACATAATACAAGTAAGGAAAGATCTATATGTACTTCTTGTGCTTATTCCCTAGTATTACTACAGTATAAAGGACATCAGTATTGGTGGTCGATGTGTTTGCCATGGCCATGCTGAAGTGTGTAATGCAAAGAGCGCTGAAAACCAATACCAGTAAGTAAACTGAGCATAGCATTAACTTAATATGAGAAAAACAAATATGAATGTTATCAAATGACCTTTTTTATTATAGAAGGATATAGTCTTACAGGGATTTTTCATTATATTAAAAAACCTAGAATCTGCTAATGATTGTCAGGAAAACATATCAAGAGCTATTGTATGTGAAATACAATAATAAAAATTCTTCACTTAGATTTTTCTTATTAATTGAAATGAGAGTTTGGCAGATTGAAGCATTTTTTAGAAGTCCTTAGTCCTTTCTGGAAAACATAGGTTGATGTTGCCTTCCAATAGCAGGAATTAGAAAGCCAATTCGAGAACAAAGTTAGTGAACTTCCTGGAAATACTGAACATTATAACTGAGCTCAGCCAAGATCCAATGGCTTTCGGTCATTACTAGAAAAAAATAAAACCAGAAACTGAATGAACTGTTCCCTTTCCCTGTGAAGTTTACATTCTCCATCTTGATTTTACAAGGAATTAGACCAGGCTCCTCATCTCATCTTCTGTTGGGAAATAACTGAATAATCAGGCTATCTAAAACATATTTTAAAAGCTTGGTTTAAACCATGCTCTTACCCATAATGGTATTGAAACAAATTTTTATCAGGACAATGCAATGTTTTCAGTTGTGTTTTAATAAAGAGTAAGTGGGCGGGTGGGTGCCTCTTTTCCAGATGTCTATGCTGGAGAAATTTAAGTACAGAAGGTGTGAAATCTGGAAGATGTGAAATTTACAGGAATAAGATGGTTATATTCGAAAACTACTTTGCCCCTTGGTTATTATACTACACAGATAAAAGATGAACATTGGAAAAGACCTCTCCAGTCTCAAGTCTCTTTGTTCATCCTGGGATTCACTTACTATGCATGATAATAAGACCTAGCCCATAATGAGACCCTGCCCTTTAAGTAGACTACTCAGCTAAATCAAAATAAATATGAACTACATTTCTTGATGAATAGTGTGCACTATTTTAAAAATAGCAAGATGAAGTTATGATCTTGGTTTATTAAAAACACCGATAAAATTATTGTAAACAAAACATAATGAAAAAATGATGAAGGCGTGCATATAAAGGTGATAAATATTTTGATTTACTATAGGTCAACAAGCTTGAGCCTTGGAATGAAGCTAAAATAGCATACATCCTAAACTGTTATATATCATCTTGGTTTAATATTCTAGAATAAAGTTTCATAATCCAGTCTGTTGAATCCAATTATAAATGTTCTCTGTAAGTAATTTATGCTAATAAACTCATAATCCCATGATTAAAATAATCAATCAGGAAGAGTTTCAGGAAAGTTCCAAAATGTTCTAGTATTACTGTTTGACCTCTTTACATGTAAGCTTATGTCCTGTCCTTTTCAGGCTATGCCTAAGTCTTGGACTGCAATAAAATTAAGAAAAAAGAATTTAAATCCAGCTTCAGTAGAATAAGAGGCTTTCATTTCTGTAGGTTTCAGTGTGAATGTCAGCATAACACCTGTGGGGAAACCTGTGATCGCTGCTGCCCTGGATATAATCAGAAACAGTGGCAACCTGCAACAGCTGGGAGCACAAATCCATGTGAACGTGAGTAGCCTAGAAGATGCTAGGTTAAAAGGGACATTGACAAGTGGGTGGGAATTAGCCATAGCACACGTGTTTGTGAAGCATAACTAGCACACACACCTTTTTTCTTCACTGAGAAAATTCTTTCCATACAGTAAGAAGCAACAGATGATGCAGTGAATATTATTTATGTTCTTCTCTCTTATTAAACAATGAAAATTGTCATTTGTGTGAGAATATTACATGAGAAAAGTGGAAGCCTTCTTGTAGTAGATTGAGACAGCATCTCTCCCTGGTCAAACTGTCTGCTGACAGATTGTGGATCCCCACTAGCACAGCAGAGACTATGGGCGTCTTGTACAACTCCAAAATTTGCCTCCCTGTCATCCAGCCTTTTAGTGTTCAGATTGTAGAGAGGTTGCTCAAGGCTGCCACTGCTTACAGGCACTTGAGCTGCCCTGCGTTCTCCTGCTGATGGTCCCCCCTCCCTGACTGTACATAAGTGGGCACAAAGGCATTCCTGGTGGGGAGTCCTGCCAGTTCCACACTTGCACCTCATCCCACGCTTGTTTGGAGTGCGTTAGCCCCACAGACTGCGTAGTCAAGCTGGAGAAGCCCATTGACTTTTCTCCCACCTCCCCTGTGTTTCATTCTTTTGTTAAAGAAAACAACCACACAGACAAGACCCCCTTTTGGTGGAGAGGTACGTACTGTCACATGGGGGTGTTTTGCATCCTTCCGGCCAGAAACCAGTGAGTGTGGCCCAGGCAGGGTTCCCATCTCTGTGCACATCCTATTCTGAGCAAATGTGTTGGCACCCTGGAGTTTCCTTTGTGTTTGGCCTAATTTATTTTCCTCGCCTGCTATTCCTGAGTGTAGCATAGCCAGTGGGTACAAACCGTTAACAGGGGAACCATCTTTGAAAGCCAAAGAGATTTACCTATATAATTAGTTTGAGGAATAAAGAGATGGCTTGTTTAATCAAAACTGCAGTACTAAGACTGAACGTTGGGTCGGGGGGAAGAAGATTAAAGTGTTTGATAGGAGATAGGCATGTTGGGACACAATTTTTGGACAATATTTGAAACCTCATTTAAATTCCCCTCTTTGAAAGGAAAACATATTCTGCCAGGACAGAGGTAGACAAAGAGCATAAATAATGTCATGCTTTTTTAAAGAATGACTTTATAGAAGATCATCTACAAGATTCCGAGCCAAAACAACTTTGTCTCTAACTACCTCTGAAAAAAATACCCTTTTTAGTATGGATTGCTCCTAGCAGTTTGAGGTGATTTGTTGAGAGCATTTGCCAGGTGCAGACCTCTTTTCCTGGCAGCAAGTAGTGAAGGAATTAAAGCAACCTCGTCAAGCTTCCCAGAAGCCTGAGGTCTCTGGAGAGAAACTGACTGAAAGAGGTTGGTGGGAGCTTGTAGGGATAAGCCTAACCTTTTGCTATGAGTTTCCCAGTAGCGTGTGGGTCAGCAAATGGCCCAAAGTGGTAAGAAGATGCTTGGTGAGGTACAATGGGTTTCTACTCCCCCGTGAGAGAAAATGCTATTAGTATAATCAGAGCAAATAATTTCCCATTGCTATTAGAAGACATACTTGTGAGCTGTAGCTTGCAGACCGTCTGGCCCTAGAGGCAAGGAGCTTTTATTTACTTTGTAAATTTTTAAATTTTTTTTTGCATGTTCTCTTCTTTCCTTTTCTGACTTAGTATCTTGAACCAGCATCTCATTTGTGCAATGTTTTATTTTCTGGAAGAATTATATAAATAAAATCCTCAAAGACCTTCACAGGCTATCACAACCTGGCCAGGGAACCCTGTCTCGGCCTGTCTGGTTCCTGTCAGCAGACCGTAAGGGAACTTGATGGTAGGCCGCCACCTCAGCTGTGTTGTTGGTAGTTTCTAGGAAGAGGCTTCCTGGTCCAAAGCTCTTCAGATCTAAAGACACAGCAGAAATATCAAGACACAGTCTTGTCTGTATGATCATGCAATAAGACATGGAGAATCAGTTGTCTCTGAGTTGTGCTCCCAGTTGTGCCAGCTACTTGGAATAGAGTTTGGAAGGATTACTCATCGTGAAGAAAGTAAGTCCAGGGCCTTTAACTTCTGTTTTGAGGTGCTTTCAGGAACTCATTACCTTCCAGAGTATCTTATCCCCTGGTCCAGATGAAGGGAGAATTTCCCTAAACATGAAGTCATAGCTTTATAAAGTCTAAATTTCAGGAATTTCCTGGGAAGGCTTCCCTTAATTGCTGGAAAATCTGTAATGAAAAGCTCACCTAGCACCCAGATGCTGAGGGAACCCCTTTTTGTTTCCTGCATTCCTTCAAAAAATTCCTGTTGTTCCGCTCCAGCAAGGAAAGAAGATCAGATCAGGAAAAAAAGGACATAAGATAAGTTTATGGCAAAACCATGGTCCTACTTTTTGATTTATGCTGTTTGCTTGCTACTATGGTTGGTTCCTACTCAGATTTATATTATAGTTCTGGAAGATGTCAGTGGAGGCAGTCAGAGCTTTACATGATCAACAGGAAGAGATTTATTTTAACTTAGATGGAAAGATTACGAGATACGCATAACTGATCTCTAGGAAATTAGATAAATTATTTTCTGGGTAAATCCATCACCCTTTACTCAAACTTTATTCGCAGTAACTATTCAAAGTGTGGAGTTATTTTTTTCAGGTTAATTCTCTTCTGCAAGCAAGGCACAAACATTGGGCTGATTCTGGGATTTATGTTGCTAGGCCTTTTTGCTAAAGGTAAAACAGCAAAGGCTTTTCAGGATTTAGGTCTCCCACCTTGATGTAAGGAGATCAGTGAAGCCAGCTGGTGGGTGTACAAGGCCACAAGGGGGTATATCGGTGGATGTATCTCAGATATTATCAATATGTGAACTTCCTAGACGGAGGCATGTGTGAGGCTTTTGTGCCTGCAAGCAAAACCCTGCAGGTATCTCTCTCTCAGTCTCTTCTGATCACTGCATTATTAACATCTGTTAGATGGAGTTAAAAGTATAGCAGAATATGTATGTAGATTTTTTTCTACATGGATTCAGAGCCACTGTGGGTTTGGCTGTTACCTTTCTTTGGCTTAACAGAAGGGGAAAATAAAGGAAAAGGGCTAACCACACACCACCCAAAGTAAAGCTTATCACAGCTGAGACTGTAAACAACCATAAACCGGGGAAATGAGTTATCTCAGTCACCTAATTCTATCCTTTTCTAGATAATAATAATACATTATTATTATTGTTGTTAGTATTGTTCTCCATACCATATTTCTTCAAACCGTACTTCTTTTTGAATCCACAATTCTCAGGATTGTGATTCTCTAGAATGAACTTCTAGAATTCTCTAGAATTCTCTAGAATGAACCTCTACTTAAAACATCCATTCAGAAGACAGCAGCTGAGTAAAGGTACAGCTAAATTTGTTGGTATATCTGTACCTATGGCTGAGTATGAGAGTTCCTTGGTGTAGGTCTTTTTATTTTGATGTGTATATCTTATCTATAATTGTTTGTTTTAAATAAAGATTTAGTGTACACAGCTTCAGCCCAGATGTATTTTTAGACATGGAAAAATACAAAAAACATTTGGACATGTTCTTGGTAATTTTTAAAAACTGCTGAGACCATTATTCTGGAGCTTCCTAGTTCTGCAATTTGTGCATAAATATATTGTTTTGAGATAGTACAACTGTTGCCTCCTCTGATAAGCCTAACAGTTCCATGTTTTCCTCACAGCTAGATGATCTTATCATGCTTCTCGTATGAAAATCCAGTTTTTGATAGGTAAATACATGTATTTGAGCATACTTCAACATACCTGACTGTATGTGTACATAAAAAATTCTGAGCTTCTTTTTCACCTCTGCTACATTACTGAATTCCAGCATGATAAAGCAAGCTGATTTGGAATATTACTTTTTCAGCCTGCAATTGCCATGGACATGCCACTGATTGCTACTACGATGCTGATGTTGATCAGCGTCAAGAAAGCTTGAACATCCATGGGCGTTACGAAGGCGGAGGAGTCTGCATTAACTGCCAGGTAAAAAGGTCCTTTTGGTCAGTTTAAAGAAATGACATTTGAAGAAGGGCTACTGAAGTGGGACTGTATCCACACCAATAGTTTGGAGGCTGAGCAGTCTAGATAGCTCCATTTCTCTGGTGGTGTTACTTGTACTCAAAGCAGGGAAAAAGGTATCTGAAAATAATTTACATTGTACAACATTGCTTGTATAAAAGACATACATAAATTGTTATTTATGCTCGGTCCTGTGTGATGCAGCCACACAATGTAACAATTAAATCAACTGCAAAAAATTCCCTTTCCTGTTATTACAAACTGACATTTCCCTGCTTAGCAGAAGGAAGTAAAATTAACCAAATAAAATTCGAGCTCAGGCCAGCTGGTTCCTTACTGCAGCAAAACACAGAGGGCTTTCCCTCATCAGCAGGAGTAAAGGAGGGCATAGGCTTTAACAAGAAAGAAGCTTGTAGGTGTTGAAAAAAGCACAGAATCGTAGAAGGGACCTCTGGAAGTCATCTAGACTGATGCTCCACTCAAACCAAGGCTGGATGCGAAGTTACATCAGGTTGCACCGAGAAACGTCCAGTTGAGTTCTGAAAATTTCTGAGGATGGAGATTGCACAGACTCTGGGTCATCTTTTACGGCACTTCATCACTGTCATAGTAAAGAGATTTTTGTTACTGTTCAGTAGGAATTTCCCCAATTGCAACTTGTGACTGTTGGCTTTTCTCCTTTTACTGTGCATGTCTGAGAAGAGTTGGCTCTGTCTTCTGTGTAAACCCCTCTTAGGCAGTGGAAAACTGCTATTAGATACCCTTACCCACCTTGAACATCTCTTCTCCAAGCCGACCAAAGCCATTCCCTCAGTTTCTCCTTACATGCCACGTGCTCCAGCCCCTTAACCGTCTTAGAGGCTTGGTTGGATTCAGTCAACAAATGTAAACTTGGAGGTCAGAGACTTTACACTGTATCTGTCATTAATGAATAATACATTCTTGGAAAGATAAAGAATGTCTCTCATCCTGAGTAACTTTTGTTCTGCTCTGGCTAATCAGGAAAGATCATACAAGGCTCTGATCAACTTGATCTAGTCTTGGACTTATCTCCGCTTTGAGCGGGATTGAACAAAGAAAGGACAAAATTATTCTAAATGTATGAGTCCTGGTTATATGACTGATATTAATTGTTTGTAATCTGATTTTGGCAAGTTATGGTGGATTAAATGAGTTTACCATAAATCTAATTATAGCTTTTTTCTTTTTTTTTTTTTTCATGGACAAAACACATGGATTTTAATATACTTTTTCTGTTTGTGTCAGGGAAAAAAGTATTAGGAATGGATGCCTGAAGTGACAGAATTGAAATGTTGCATACAAAGATAGATTCCGTTTCTTTAGAGTCTGATAATGAGGGAGCTCTGGAAATCACATAGTCTAACCCTCTGCTCAGAGCAGGTCTAATTAGATCAGGTTGCTCAGGGACTTGTTCAGTCGAACCTTGAACACCTCCGAGGATGGCGATGCCACAACCACTCATGGCAACCTGTTTCAGTGTTTGACCATCTTCATGATAATTTTTTTTTTTTTTCTAATATCTAATTGGAATTTTCCACGTTCCAATCTGTGCCTGTTGCCTATCATCCTGTTGCCGCGCACCTCTGAGAAGAGTCTGGCTCCATCCCCTTTGTATCCTCTGATCAGGTGGTTGTAGATAGCAGTAAGTTGTCCCGTCTCTTCTTCATGATGAAGAGACCCAGCTGTCCCTCACCGTCTTGGTGGCTCTGACAGCATCAGTCATCTTAGCACAGAGAGCAGTGAGGCTGATCAGGCATACTTTGCCCTAAATAAATTTATGTTGAATGCATCCAGTCGCCTTCCTGCCCTTCATATGTTTAGAAATGGCTTCTAAGATGATTCACTGGATCTCCTTCCTCACTGAGCAATGGGCCCATACTCCCATTAGCTTTTCTTTTGCTGCTGATATACTCCTAGAAACCTTTCTTTTTGCACTTCACCTCCCTTGCTAGTTTTAACTCCAGCTAAGTTTTGGCTTTCCTAACTCCACTCCTACATGTGCGGGCAATGTCTTTGTATTGCCACCAAGTAGGCTGTTCCTGGTTCGGCCTTCCGTGTACTCTCCTTTTGAGTTTGAGATCAATCAGGAGCTCTGTACTTATCTGTGTATGGCCTTCTGCCATACTTACTCGACTTTCTGCACATCTGCATAATCAACTAGCTCTCCTGGTCCACTTTCCCCTCCAGGGCAGCTTCACACAGAACCTTGCCAAGCAGATACTTGAACAAGCCAAAATCTGCTTTTCTGAAGCCCAGGACTGTAATCCTGCTATTTGTCTTGCTTACTTGTTTCAGGATCTTAAAATCCACAGTCTCAGGGTCACTAGCCAAAGCTGCCCTCAACCTTCACATGTTCTTCCTTGTTAGAGGGTGTCAGTTTGAACTGAGCATCTCCTCTAACTGGTTCATAAACCTCTACCTCCAGAAATTCTTTGGTACATTTGAAATAACTTCTGGATTATTTGTGTCCAGCTGCGTTGTCTTTCGGCAGATATCGAGGTGGTTAAAGTCATCCACAAGTACCAAGGCTTTCTCTAGCTGCCTGAAGAAGGCGTCATCTGCCTTCTTGTTCAGGTGGTTTGTAACAGACACCTACTACAATATCAGCGGTGCTGCTCTGTCCTCTTACCCACAAGCCCTGCACAGGTTCATCGCCTGCCCCAGCCCCATGGAGAAGCCCCGGCACGCTCTGCAGCCCCAGACCTGGACAGTGGCATCCATCTCCAGGAGCTCTGTCTGGGGTGAGACCTCTGATGTGCCACAGGCGTTAGCACCAGTAGTCTCCAAAGAATGTGCCGTGTGATGTGTTAAGACCATCACTGCACAATCTCCAAGTAGCCCTACACATTTTTGAGATGCTGGGCTCCTCTGTGGTCCTGCCATGCTAAGTGCTGCAATGGACCACTGCGTCTCCATCTGCTGTATGACGTGAACATCGCACTCCCTGATCTAGCACCAGCCTTTCCCAGCAGTAGCTCAGATGTGAAGGTGCTAGAGGAGGCTCCTGTCAAGAGTTGGAAGCAGAACCCAAAACTACTGTGCAAACTGAGAGCGCCAATGGCGAGCAGCAGCCCCAGCAGTGTCCTGGGTGCCCTGCTCATGAACCACCCCACCAGTCCCTCTGTTAAATGCTGGGTCCCTGCTCAGCCCTGAATTGCAACGCTCCCTAAGGAGGAACTAAACAGTGAGCGGGAGCTGGAGGCTCCTGCTTTGATTGCTCCAAGGCAAAGCTTTTCTCCCATCTCCAGTTCCCCATTCACAAGACCCACCAGAACACCTCATCATTGTGATTTACTCAACTGGTGAATGTCGCCCCCACCAGAGGGGTGCTTTGCTGCACGAGTTGAAATACATTCAGGACTCTATTCACAGGAGTTTTATGTATTTTTCCTGCAGTTCAAGTTACTTACAGATTTTTTTCAGTGTGCCTAAACCACATGTTTATAGAGAAGTATGCTTTTCTGATGGAAGATCTGTTTCGTGATGACCTGACTGATCAGGTTTTGGTTTATTTTGATGTTGCTGATGTTGCTGTTATATAGGGTATTAAAAAAAGTAATGTATAGTATGAAGAAAAATTAACGATGCAGTTGCCTGAACAATGTATACGTTATGATAAGAAAGTAGTATAAAAAGAGATAAATATCATGTGATAGTTAAAACAGAAATTTTTTTCCTAGATTTACTTCTTTTTGGTTAAAATAGCTCTTTTTTATCATGCTTTAAAGATAAAATTCAGCTGCTTTATGGAGAATACAGTGATTCAGAAATCTGTAGAGAACAGGTGGTTAAAGAACAGCAAATGATGAATGCAATCTTTATTGCAGTCATATTCCCTTCTTTTCCTGTGCTGATCCTTTTTCAGTTGTACATAGAAACAGTGTAAAGGATGTTATTGTTTCTTAATTCTTCCAAGTTCCCCTTTTTTCTCATATTCTTCTTGTGTTCTATTTTGTATAGCATAACACAGCTGGTATTAACTGTGAGAAGTGTGCAAAAGGTTACTATCGTCCTTATGGTATCCCAGTGAGAGCTCCTGATGGCTGTATACGTGAGTCCTTTTCTATTAAGTATCTTCTCATGGTAGTGGCTTGGGGTTTTTTTGCTATAATGAGGTCATGGGATGCATCTTTTGGGGAAGAAAAATCAAAGAGTGGCCAAAAGATGTTGGAGAACAATTGCAAATGTCTTTCTGTTTTGCTTTAGACCCTTTTAGACCCTTTCTTCTCAACTTATGTGTCATAGGAGCCTAAACTTTCAGTCCATCAGTAGGATAATAGGAGGAAGTACGTCAAAAAAGGCTGCTGAGGAGACAGGATCATGTAAGCCAGGGGTGCTGCTACACACCCCACAGTGAGGTGCCATAGAATCATAGAATTGCCTAGATTGGAAGGGACCTTCCAGATCATCTCGTCCGACCATCAACCTAACTCTGACAAAAACCATCACTAAAGCATATCGCTAAGTACTACGTCTATTCGTCTTTTAAATATCTCCAGGGATGATGATTCCACCACTTCCCTGGGCAGCCTGTTCCAAGACCTCTAGGAAGCCACTCTCATCTCCTACCCTCATGACCTTGCTTCTCTTAGCTCTCTGATGTATATATGAGGTATCCCTTGGCTCTTGATCACTTGAAAATTTTATTCTATAGCTCAAGAGGTCACGAGGATCTCTACTCCTACTTTATGCAGTGCTGAACCTAACATCTAATAAATAATGCAATAGGATAATTACTAATATAACATTTTAAAAAGAACTGAGTATAGGTAAGAGCTGAATTACAAACAGCCTGAAGGAGCGTTGTGACAGGCAGGCAGAAGCTACGGTTTGTTGTATTTGGGTATTGAAATGAATGGGAAGTCAACAGAGCCGTGGGGTGCTGCCAGAATGTTGCACGTGGTGTGTAAGGGAAGGTGGATGGAGCATGGTGCTTACTCTAGGTCATGGAGAGAGATGAACAGAAGCCAAGGAAAAGACAGCTGCTACAGTGCTGTGGAGTAACACGCAGCTCTCTGAATTAAAAAAAAAAATTAAATGCTCTAAGAAAATAATATAAGTCTTACCTCTAAGGGACAGCATAAATATTAATTGGAGATGCAGAATACTTGGAAAATATGGAATTGTATGCAAATGTTAATTCTTTAAATAATGAGTCACTCACAACTTCAAATGAAACACTATTCTAATGCCATTGTGCTCTGCTGTAAAAGGCAAATTAATTCTTTTCCGAAAAGCTGCTAATTGTTGATATTTACTTAGTCTGCAGCTGTAACTCGGAGCATGCAGAGGGCTGTGAGGAAGGGTCTGGCCGCTGCTTCTGCAAGCGGAATTTCCAGGGAGAAAACTGCGAACACTGTGCTGATGGATTCTATGATTATCCATTTTGTGTCCGTAAGTATAAAAATAGCAATGCCTCTTTTCCAGTATTTTAAAAGTGCATTAAAGAATTAGCCGTTTTTATGACGCTTGACTTGGTTAAAACATCTGGCATTTCAGCTTCGCATGTTCACACGTTCTGATAAATCAATTGTCGTAATACTGAAGAGAGTCTGGTTTATTTTACAAAACTATGGCTACTTGACAATCAAAGAGATTGTGCTGCATTCTCACAATTCTGAGTTCATTTAAAACATCTTCATCAAGGCTACAGCCTGGCTCTCGGTAAGTCATGAACTCCAGTCCTAAAGCTCTGCAGAAATTGTCTAAACATGTCTCAGGCTCTGTAGGTATAAAGATGCCTTGGACTGGGAAGTGGAACACAACTTTAGTGAGGGAGAGGGGAGACAATGGTTATGTGCTCTCCTTGACATCCCCTAGGACTTGGAACTTGTATACCTGATAAACAAAGCGTGTGGGCTGTCAGTGGATTAAAAAATAATTAAAAATGATTCTAAAATAGCACCTGGGTAATGCTGGAAAGATCCTCCTGGCAGAGCAGAAGACTCTTAGCCGTGCTCTCTTATTTTTGCTGGACTGTGGGTAGATGCAGATATGTGGGCGAAGGAGTATGTTCCAGTTTGTTTCAGATTTTTGAAGAAGTGGTTGAAGGAAAAGTGTTTGTAAATCCAGAGAAAATAAACATATTAGAAAAAATTACCTGGCACAAATGCTGAGTGCTTCACATTATTGAAAATGGTAACAGAATGCTATCTAATGCTATTGATTAATTGGAAATTAGGTTTTTACATTAAAATAAAGAGATTAAAATTAGGTGTTGGGAATTCAGCAACTTAAATGCTTTTCCCATAAACAGATTAAATATAAAATAACAGAGAAAAAAAATAACATGAGGATTGTGTTTGCTGCATAAAAGCTTGTGATTCCATGATCAGATTCTAAAAACGCATCCCTGCGAGAGGTTGTGCCCTCAGGAGAAGTGTTTCTGACAGCTGATAAAATAGGTTTTGTCCTGGGGCAAGGTGTGAGGTCTGACTAAAACAGAGGTACCATGATAAAAATGGAAAAAGAGGGAAATCAATACAAAACAAAGGAAAAAAAGGCTGTAAACAAATTGCATGGTTTTTGTATTCAATGGCTGGAATAGAATAAATCCTCTCTGTACAGTGGAGTCTAGATTATCACATCTCATTTATCTTCTTGTTTGTAATCCAACATTTTTAAGTAAGTTCAGCTCAGGTGGGCCTTGATCTAAGTCACACTGATGTTTGTAGCACGTCAACTTTGGGTTCCATCTTACTGGAGGAAAGTTTGTTGGGTTGTCTTTCCCATTCCTAAACTGGAGGATTCTCAAATAAAAAGCTCCCAAGATGTAATGTACATGTCATGGATTCTGGCCGTTCAGGTAGCGAGTGGTGATGGCACATGGCAGGAGATGGACCTTCAGCTGGAAGCAGGGAATGTGAAATAAATATGGAGCTCCCTGGGTAGCTCTCATAACACCGTCTAGCATGGGAAAGCTTTCTGTATGAAAGGGTGGGGAGCAGGGGAGCAACCTGGTAGCATTTCCAAATGGTGTCTGGCCTTTCCTGCTTGTTCTTTTGAGAAGGGGTGTTTGTACCTGAATTGGAGAACAAAACTAAAATGTTTCTTTTCCTGTTCCTAACTGAAAGGAAACTGAGCTGAAGTTGGTCACTTGCTAGAGTCATGTCAATATCGCGGTCCCTGTGTTGACAGGAGATGACTTCATGGTTTGTCGTGGTTTTTAGTGAAATAACTGTGTCTGTTTCAAATACGCTTCGTTGTTTCTTTTGTTTTAAAGGTATGCCTGTACATCCTTTTACTTCTCCAAATCCAAGAGATGAAATGGCTGGTGACATAATTGGCAAGTTATTGGTGGTTCTTCTCCCCAAACCCCCCTGCCCCCATTTCACTGTTTCTCCCTGTGTCTGTTTTTCACTGTTTTGGTGGTGCCTGCTCTTTCATGGAGATTTATGTAGTAATTTTGCCACCGTTGGTATTTATCTTTTGGAGAGCCTTTGTTCTTGCCAGAAGTTCATCATATTGTCATGTTCGTATTGAACAGTTTAGTAGGCTAGTTTCAGAAAGAGTTATGGATCGAAATAAGTTTGACCACCCTCCGGCAAACATCTGCAGAAGAGGGTGACCATCTTGTCTGGTGCTCTTATGAACAGATCCATCAAGACTTTCTGACATGTACAACTTGTCAGCTGCTTTGCGCTGTAAATCTCTTTGCGCTAACTGGCCTCTGCTTCTCGACTGTCCTCTTGCACCTGGCAAATTGTACATCGCCCTCGGCAGTGAAGGACTTTGATTTCGAAGAGAGCTACATATTTCTTGTTTAGCCCACTGCAAGGCTGCCTGAAATCCATACAATGATTCCCTCAGTGGCCTTATGTTTTATAGTATATATTATCATACTGCAGAAGGGAGGCATCATCACAACTAGTGCTTAATCACATACATATATGTAATGCACTTTGAGATTAATAGCTTTAAAAAAACTCAAAACCTTCTTCATATCCTATAATCAACATTCTTCCCCTTTATTTCTATCAGCTTTAATAGAACTGGAGTTTATGTTGGCAAATGAAAAAGTGTTTTCTTCTGTGAATGTAACAGGCATTTAGATGTAAGCAGACAGTACAAATCCATATATGTATTTACAAACAAATCCATATATGTATTTAAAAGTCCCAATTGTTTTCTTGAAAATGTCTGCAGTTGCCATTACAGCCCACAAAGCCTCAGTCTCCTGTATCATTTATCTCCTTTGTACAGCATCCAAAATAATCGCGCTGGTGGGCGTCTGGGTATGCTGTGTTGCATATCCCCTTCCCTTCCATATTTTTAAAAGGAAGAAGAAAGAAAACTCCAAAGATAAAATGAAAAATTATAAACAGAGGAAAACAGATCTTGAGCTGTTTACATTTTCAATGAGTAGCATCTGACTCTGAAGGCATACGAAAGGCAACTGCCTCTAAGTGGAAGCTTCTGTGTCTGTAGAAGTTTTAAATTTGTGCTGGCAGACTAAGCGCGATTGAATTTTATTTTTTTTAAAATGATATTTGTGTGTAAGCGTCATGCGAATAGTTTTTTCGGTTCAAGAGTAATAAATGCTAAGCACTGCTCTGTTTTTCTCTGCAAAAGTATGAGGAGCTGCGTGATTTTATGCACTAACTTTGTTCCTTTCTTTCTTTTCCTTTCCTCCTGTAACTAGACGGTGGCTGCAAACCAGGGTATTTTGGCCCCCAGTGTCTGCGTAAGTGCCATAGTTTCTTTGATGCCTGGAGCCTGCGCTCCGGTGTAAATGCCAGCGTTTGGCTTCCAAGTGAAATAGGAACTTTAAGGCCATAACACCGCAAATGTTTTCTTTACAAATGTGCTCTTCAGCGTGCCAGTGCCACGGCGCAGGAGTGCTGGGCGGTGACTGCGATGGAAACACCGGACAGTGCAGATGTCGAACTGGATTTCAGGGGTTTTCCTGTGACACCTGTGCAGCTGGGTATTTTCACTACCCCTTCTGCCAGGGTGAGACAAACACTCCCTTTCGGCAAGCGTATCCAAAATACAGACCCAAGTTTTATACTGAAGGATGAAGTTTGTTTGTCACTGAAATGTGTTCATATGGGGCTCTCCCAAAACTCACAGAAGTCAAAGAAGAAAAAAAAATGTGATGAGGAGAGATTTCTATCTAAAAATGCCCTTATTTCCTTGGTTGCTGCCTACTGTGTGATGCAGCTGTCAGACTCCAGCTTGGGGTTGGATTTAGTAACGTTGATGAAACTTAGAATACCTTTGGGAACATTTCTGTTACTTATCCTTGTTGGTTTTTTTAAAAAAAAATGTGTTTAATTTGAGTTTGCAACCTCACTTTTATGGACCAAGCTGCCCTTTCTAATCAATACTAGAAAACTGACTGTTTTTAAACTTCATTAACCGTACTGTCTTTTTAGGCATTTTATTAACCCCTCCAACCCGAGATCGTAAATCAAAACCATAAATTGTTTCATTTTAGTCTTAAAAAAGGATGGAACTACTTTCAGTAGTTGGCATACCACTTGGCATCGATAAATCCCACTCTGAGTGGGGACAAGCTGCGTGTAGTGCTGCAACCCTGGTACTGAACCCAGTAGTTACTTTGAGCCAGATTCTTTTACTCTTTCTCCCTCTATGCTGATTTATTGCGGATGTGGGCAATGAATAAAAGCTATTATGAATCAAAATAACTCTGATGGGAAGATTTTGGTCCTGTTGAGCACCAGGGAGTTGCTCTTTTTTTAAGTTAAAGACAGATAAAAGAATAGAGCCTGTGCAGAGGCTGCCTCTGAAATGTCTTTTGTGGTTTGCAGTGTGCGAATGTAATTTGGCGGGTACCCAGCCCCAAGTCTGCGATTTTCTCGGGAGGTGTCTTTGTCGCTCCGGCGTAGCTGGACGTCAGTGTGACAGCTGCCAGCCTGGCCACCACTCGTTCCCTGCCTGTCAAGGTAAGGCTGCCGATCACGTGCACAGCATCGAAGAGGCCCCCAAAGAGGCAGACTGGAGGGCTTTTCGGGTAGTGTTTCTGCAGTGGCAGAAGCAATGTTCACAGCAGTAAATGGGCAAGGGACTCTTGCTCTCTGCAGTGAAATCCTCGTACGTTCTCATTCTCCAAGCACTAATTCCAGGCGTGTTTCCATAGTAGGGAAGAATTATATAGTCTGTTTTCTCACAGGCATTTTTTTTTGGCACGGTCAGATGGTTTGATACAGCCTCAGTCAGCACAGCTGTCTTGCTAATAACCAAAGGACCTGAAAGCTGTTTTCACATGGAGACCTGCAGCACCAGAGTATGCTTGATTGCTAAGGAACTGGTGTAGCAGAGCTGTGAAGCATGAATCTACTTCAGCAGAGGGTCTTCGTTTGGTACCTTGTGAAATGTGTGTTCTGTAAATCTCAAAATGGGAAGCTCCCATTTTGCCCTTCACAGGGATTTCTCACTCGTTTTAAGTTCACACGATGGGCACAGAGCCAACCTCTGTTCATGTAATCATGAAACATGAATGATGTCCATCGGGTTTCACCAGTGTACCTGCCACCAAGGACTAGCCTGCCTTTTACAAGAGAGGAAAACTGATCAACGCTGATGAAGTGTAACCGTGAATATCATTATGGTTTTGTGTGTGTATGAGGAATCCATCAAGTCCTACCTGGCCCCTAGGTTTCGTCTGCCTTTGCAATGAGTGAAGGAGAGACCCTTAACCCTGACTGAATTTTACAGTGAGAAAGAATATAGGATATTGATGAATTCTGGTATGTACTGTCCTATACAGCTTAACAAGATTTATGTAGAACGTTACGATTCACTTTCTTCTCTCTCATTATTTTTGGTTGTTTGCAATAGCAGTCCTCTTCCTTTTGGGCTTACGTACTTGTTTATGTCCTATAAATAGACAGCAGAATCCTTTATGCCCTTGCAAAGTTATATTATGTTGTGTTACCAAACACAATGGGTGGAATAGAGAAATACCACATGACTGTGTTTTATGGTCTGGAGTAGATTAACATTTTTTAATGAAAAACATAAAATCAGGATTCTGCGTTGGTACACGCTGTTCAGTGGTTTCAAAAAACTCTAACCATTTTATTTTTCTTCGAACTGAATCAGGTAGCAATCTTAAAGCAAATCAAGCCCATACTGAGTAAGTTTGAACTTTTAACACCAAAAACTGAAAAGAGACATAAAAGCTTAGAAGAGCATGCAAAAACAAGTTGTAAAAGACGGATAAAAATAGTTGAAAACCCCGTCAGTGGGATTACTCAGAACTGCTGCAGTTCACAGCTTGTTCTGATAAAATAAGCTGCCATGGGTTTAACCTCGAACTAATGCAGCATACTGCAAACTGTGGTGGAAAGTGAGCAGCCCAGCCTGCTACTCCTGTTTGGAGCTGTCATCTTCAGAAAGGACGTAGATCTACAACTTTTTGGCTGCTGCAGGTAGAACTGATCTCTCTGGTCTTGCCTTGTTGAACTCAACAGAAGCTCTATTCGATAGGATTGATATCAAAATAAAGCCTTTAAACAAGTCAGTGTTATTAAAATGAGAAGAGAATGTAATATAATGTTTAGCTGGGGCTGGAGTCTAGTGTAAGTGATGTTTTTGGAAGTTTCAGTATTTGTATTTCACTTATACTGACTTCCTACCAAGCCCTGCGCCTTTCCAGGCATCTTTGAAGTAAACACAGCAAAGTCAGATGTCCTTGGCTGCAGCAGAAAGAGGAACTGAAAGGGGGAACCAGGAACACGAACCTGGAACAGAAATACAGTGTTTGTTTTATATTTCTGTCAGTCAGCCATTTCTGTCAGTCATAAAATGCAAGTGATTAACTGCAACACTTTGGCTTGTACCTGGGGCAGCTGGGATTCCCTGGTGGGCTCCCATTCATGTACCCTGTGTAACATCCAGCATTGTTTCAGTAAAATGGCACATCTTATCTGTGATAGAGCTGTTAGCCTAAAATAGTGGTAACTCCAAAAGAAGTTTGTTGGTATAGTCTGACCATAGTTTTTGTTATAGTCTGACAGCGTGCCTTGTGTATTACATGCAGATTCCTGCAATGCACCGCATGCCAGCTTGTAGGATTGAAGATGTCAGCAGTTTTTACCTTGTGCATCATTTATTTGTGCATCGTGAACTTTTGCTTCTGGATCATTACTCATAAGCTTCTTGTTAGCCCTTAGACCTAGGCTAGCTTTGTGGATGCTCTTCCTCGGAGGTTATTTTTTAAAGATTTAAAGTTAAGTACTTCTGTCATGTGACGTTCTTTCCATTGTAAGATGGATTTCTGTCCCTTACGCATGTATTTTGCAAGGCATCGAACTAAATCTCTAAAGTGCACATTATAGAATTGCAGTAAGAACCTGATTATCAATGGTTGAGGAGGCAATTACAGTATAAGCATCTATTTCAGGACATTTATTGTTGGTGGCAAAATTATGGTTAGTCTGGTTTCCTGATGATTGCTTTACATTCAAAGGTAACTTTTTTGGCAAATTCTGGTTCAAATAACTGCTGGTTTAGACATGAATCTGTCAGGATAGTGATTTTTTTGGTTTTTTTTCTCGGTGCAGAATGTAACTGTGATGCTGTTGGCTCAGTGGAGAACACATGTGGTCCTCGGGGTCAGTGTCTGTGCCATAGTAACTACGCTGGACATAGATGTGACCAGTGCGCTCCGGGTTATTACAGCTATCCCAACTGTTTGCGTGAGTAAAAGCCTTTCTTCCTTTTCCTGGAGTTAGCTGTGTCACTATGATAGTTTTGTTCCATCCAAAGCTGGCAGCAACACCACTGAAGATCCAGCCAGTGGCCAGGTGTCCTGGCAGGCACTCACTCTGGTAGCCCTCCCTGGCACATCGTCACTGATCCTGTGCTGGTGGGATTAATGTGACCACGGCAGTGTTTGGCCTTGGCACAGTTGTATCTCTCTTTTAAAATACATAATCTAAAGTTTAGGCTGGGCAGTGGGTATGTACCTTTATGAGTTCTGGCTCAACTTAAAGAAAATAATCTGTGTTTCAACTGGTTTGGGATTCTAATATTTGACACACTGTCCTGTAAATTTTTAAGTGCGTGCATTGGCATGTGCTATTGACCTGTGCCAACATTGCACCCTAAATCCTAGTCTAGAACGGCTTGACTCTGCAGATCTTCCATCTTATCAACAATTTTTCCTGCCCATGTTGGATCAGTTGATCGGGCCCAGAATGTGTGTATAGGTTTTTCACATCAAGCAGAGGGAAGCCTGCAGGCGCTCTCATTAAAATCAGCAAGCTACTTGATCATCGTGAACAAGACTGCTCTTTCCTAGAAATCAAAAGATTATTAGTGCTAAAGAAGGAATGTATCCTCAGAATACTGCTATTACTAATCACGACAGCCAAAGCAAAAAAAAATCTTACAGGTTTGTTCTCTCTCTTTAGGAGACTGGCTACTACTTTAGTAAGATAATTGTCATTAGCCATTTCACCCTGAGACTCTATCTGGGCAAAAATTAGTCCCCTGGGCTGTAGCAGCATTGTTCTTTTTAGTGGCATTATTCTTATTTGTCCTGTGTGTGTAAATCGTTGCACAGCTGAGACCTTATGTGGGAATCTGAAACAATAAGACTGTTGCATGGTCATATTTCAAAGCTTCTGGCCTCCTCTGCCCTCAGATCTAAAGGTGTAATGGGCATACCATTTTATAGTCTATATTTCACCATCATATTTTTAAGTGCAGGTCTAATTACAGAATTTGCACTGTGCTTTCTGTGCCATTAGAAGATCAAGAAAGTGGAAAGCCAAAACAAAGCCTGCTCTGAGGATGGGACAAAAAGGTTGAGGAAGAGGGATTTATTGCGGTTCCAGATAATCCTACTTGTTTCTGTCAAGACCAAAGAAATGTCAAGACAGCAAAGGTCACCTCAAACTCATAGGTTCCAAGTAGGGGTGAGAAACCTGTGAGTTATAGGAGCTATTTATTGGAAAGAAAAATGAAGAACACTCTAGACAAATAGTATTCAAAACCTCTACAGTATTAAAGTTTTGGAAAGTTGTTGCTTGATCCCTACAGAGTGAACCCTCCCAGCCCCTGTCTGTGTTTGTTGTTACGTAGCTTGTCGGTGCTCTCCTGACGGTTCCCGGCACGGCACCTGTGAGCCCGTGTCGGGGCAGTGCCAGTGTCAAACGGGCGTCACGGGGCGACGGTGCGACAGATGCCTTTCTGCAGCCGACAGTTTCCCCTACTGCGAAGGTAACACTTCCGAGGGAAAACCCTCCGTGCTCATTGGGGTTGCCCCCGTTTTTATTGCAGGGTTCTCCAGGGCAGTCTGCTGCCTGCGAAGTTTTATAGAAACCCCCTGAAGCGTAGGGAGGGAGGGATGTGCCAGGAGCACATATTAGATGAGCTTATTTGTCATTCTGTAGGTTATTTCGCGAAGTGAACTATAACATTAAAACCTTTTTGAAATGGTGGCACAGGAACTTTAAGAAAACGTCTCTCAGTTCTCTAGGTTAGTGCTATATTTTTTCCAGGTGACTTACATTGCATACCAAACCAAATAGTCTAATCCAGGCTAAATACACATTTGAAAAATCATTATTAAAGGCTTCTGCTGGTCTTGAAGTTTAAAGTGTTTGAGTTCCTACAAGGTGACCATATTAAAAAGCCCTTTCAACCTCACACCTGCTACATTGTACTTCTGCACTACTACATTCCACAGCTCTTTTTTCAAAAGATCTTTCAATGTGTTTGTTTTTTAATTTCATAAAGGTGTCAACAGTGAATGCGACCCTTTGGGTAGCGTTGATTCTCATTCTGTAAGTATTCTACCATCATAGCTAACAATACCTGTTAATAATTCATGTGCCCTTGCTGAACACATTCCCTTCATTGCTCAAGCCCTGAAGCCTGCTCTTAGACTGTGAAAGAATTGCACGAGTTTATTTGCAGAGTAAGAGTGGAAATGAACTTTGTGTTTTGTTCTTTGATCATACCAGTGCGGTTACCTGTTAAGTATTCTTTTAAAAATCTTTTATATATGGAATATGTATACTGTTATGTCATCTTGGTATGCTAGAACACGAATATATACGTGCAGATGTGCTTATGTACCTATGCATGTCTGGTTCTGGGTTGCAACTGGCTATTTCAGCATCAAATTGTTCTTGAAAAAATTATTACCTCTTTGTAACTGTTGCTATTCCACTATTATTGTTATTAATACACTGATGGTTATTATTAGTAGCATATTACCAGAAATCACAGTCATTGCTAAATGTGTAGCAAAGAAGACCTAGAGGATAAGTCTGACAGATGAAAGAAGTATCTACGTAGGCTCATGTATACAATTATGTGTGTCTTCCACCAATAAAGGAAGGAGTAAATATGAAAATCAATGTTTTTTTTAAAGGTAATTTCGTTTTTAAACTTTTTGCAAAATGGTTAGTACTTTAGAGCAGTTCTAATAAGGCTATAAAAGAACTGGAAAGTACATTTGTTGGGACATTTAGAATAAATTAGATAAGGAAAAAGTACGCAGGGTGGAACAATCCCGTGCTGATAGTATGAGACAGAAAAACGTAAGAAGTCTGAATCAGCCACAGTTTCCATGCATCTATAAATGTCAATAAACTGCCTTAGCTGTTAATAACATTAGGTTTTTCTTAATACTAAAGACCAGTATGTTTTTTATGAAGCAGATGAACCCATATTAGCTCCTTTCTGTCATTAGGGCTATTGTCAATGTCTTCAGCACGTTGAAGGTCCCACCTGTAGTAAATGCAAACCATTGTACTGGAACTTGGCCAAAGAAAACCCTGAGGGATGTACAGGTATGGTGGCTTCATGGCATATTCCTTTGGCTTATGGAATGTGTTAAATTCTTCTGAAAGTCATCTTTATTCGCTGTCTCCATCTTTGGTGCTCGGTGACTTTCACAGCTCTTGTTAGCAGCCTGTTTTTTCATGCTACTTAATTTTAACATCAAATTACCAGTGATACCAGCAGTTACTTTTAGAAATTAGAGCATAATTTCATGAGTGTTTGCTAGTGCTGGAGCAAGATGTGCTCTGACTTAAAATGATGTGTACTCCATACAGCCCTATGGCAGTTTTACTGGAGTGAGACAGGATTTCTGCCTCAACGCTGAAACCAGAATTTGTCTCATTGTTTTGAGAAAAAGGTGCTTTTTCATTTATTATCGTCTCCTAGCTTGTAGAGGAGTGAAAAGCCTTCTTGTGGCCTCAGGGCATGACAAATCTGTTATGGTTTATGTCTATTTAATACATTTGCAATTTTCAATCTTTGCTAACAGCAAGTGTGTGTTTTTCAGGCAAAGAATAATAATTTTAAAGATGAAAAAGGGTAAAGATAAAAAATCTCTAAATTTATTTTTTCCCCAACTATTTCCTTTCCAATAGGTTCCACCACAACAGCCACCTACATAGAATGAGTAGCCTTAGAGCTGATACCAATATCGTTACATCTTTGACTCTAAATCTCTAAGTACTATGCAGTCTAAACATCTCCTCAATGATTAATTACTGCACCTTTCACGTAATTCATCTTCTCTGCCTTCAGTCACAGAGTCAATACTGGGTTTCACCAAACCTCTAGGTCAGCATAGCTCCTTCCTGCAATATTTGCTTCATTTATATTTCATACGGAGAGTTGAACCGGTCCCGAAGTGGCACTGCAGAATAGAAGGGGACAGTCAGGCTGGAAGACACTGTCTGACACAGGCTGCAAAACTGGCTGTTTTGCATCAATTGTCTGAATGTTTCTAAGAAAGAAAACAATTGTAAATCCAGGTTGAAGACTTGTTGTTAAACACAAGTTAGAACCCTTTAAAACACAAGTAAACCCACGTACACGGACGTCCTTATTCTTTCTCCTTTGCTTTTTCTTCTCACCTTGCGTCAGTATCTGTCTGCTATTCTGCACCTTCCTGAGTTAATATTCACCTTGTGGCACTATCACTCAAAATTGCAGATTCAGGGTGGTGGGGTTTTTTTTCCCTGCAAAGTATCTTGGAAAGACAAAATGCAGATTGTCTTTTTTTCATCTGTGCAGCATGCCAGTGTGATGTGAGTGGAACACTAAGTGGAGTCGGAGAATGTCAGCAGGTAAAGTGAAGTTAAAAGAATGACATTAATTACATTGATTTTTATAAAGACAGATTGTTGTAACACTTGGTAAGGTAGACATCTTAGTACTGATTAATGCTTTTGCACATAAAGTGGCTGGTTTTATATAGCAAAGAAGCAATTTTATACCGAAGATTTATACATCCTAGGGATGTGTATATTTTGTACATCCTAGGGATGCATAAAACTGCAAATTTTTCATTGTCTTGAGTTTATGTATTTTCTAGTCTGCTCATTGACAATGATATGTGACAGAAGTTATGTCCAGAAAATATTTTTTGTTGATTAGGATGTTTTTCCTCTTTAGAATTAGGAGGAATTCAAAGTACCAAAAGATTTAAGTTCTGAAAAAAATGCTGAAACATTTTTGATGAAATTGTTTTCTTCACAGGAAAATGGGCATTGTTACTGCAAATCTAATGTTTGTGGAGATTCCTGTGACACTTGTGAAGCTGGTTATTATGCTCTCGAAAACAAGAATTATTTTGGCTGCCGAGGTAAAATGATTAAAGGACATCACTAGGAGCACATTTGCACATCGCATGCAAGTCTTTAGAGTTCCCTAGGTTGTATTTTGAAAATGTGGATGTATTTGTTGAATCACTCATGTGCACAGCATTTTGCCCTACTGCTTGTAATTGCCTTTAACCCAAGTAAATCCTCCTCTGCCTTCCAAAGGGAGAAAGAGCAAGGCAGATGTTATTACTGTGGTTCCCAGCTGTTTGTGACTCCCTCACTTGAGGAAAGGTGTTCCTCTTGGAGTTCCTTGTGCTTCACCTTGTCTTCCCTGGTGCCCCATTTACCACCATTTGCTTGAGGCTTCTCTGTCAAAGCCCACGGTGAGATTGCACGAGGGGATGCTAAAGCTGTTATCTTACCAAATAAGATAACCGAGAATCATTCCTCCTCTCGCTCCTTCTCACAAGTTGTGGGGCGAGGGATGGTTGGTTTTCCTGCAAGCACTACCTGTAAGAGTGGTAACTCTCTGTTCCACTTAGCAGTTTTCTAAGGTCTGCTGCTGCAACGGGAACTTAAAATACTACAACAGATACTATCTTGATTTTTTATTTTTTTTTTGCAGGTATATGCATGCATTGCTTTAGCCCAGGGCTCGATGTGTTTTGAGGCAGAGCCAGATGTATCTGTGATGTGGAGAAAGTGGTCCTTCTTCTGAAGGAGACTTGCTTTGCCCCGTACTTTGAGGGATGTAGGGCTACTTCAACAGTTCCCTTCCCTCCCAGTCCCCCCGCTGTAGATTTAGGTTTGTTAAAATTACTGAAAGCACTTTCACAGACTTCAGTGTGCTTTACACCTGTCCAGGGTTGATGCGAGAGATTTATTTTTAAAGCATCAAAGTTCTTCTTACAATCATTTAATGTGTGCAAAGTTAAAAAAAATGGCTACAGTATCAAACAAAGCTTTCATGCCTAATGTGCAAACCAAGGAGCTAATGAATCATAGAATCACAGAATGATAGGGGTTGGAAGGGCCCTCTGGAGATCATCTAGTCCAACCCCCCTGCCAGAGCAGGGTCACCCAGAGCAGGTTGCACAGGAACGCTTCCAGGCGGGTTTTGAATGTCTCCGGAGTTGGAGACTCCACCACCGCTCTGGGCAGCCTGTGCCAGTGCTCTGCCACCCTCCAAGTAAAGAAGTTCCTCCTCATGTTTAGGTGGAATATGTTTAGGAAAGCGATCTGTTTTCACAAAGCTGTCAAATACTTTAATTATCCTTGATTTTGAGATTACAGGTGCTTAACATGCCTCAGAAAACAGGACACTTTTACACTATGATGTAAATACATGTTTAGGAACTTTCAACCTTTCAAGTCAGCTTGAAATTTTTAGCCTAGACATACTTGTTCTTAGTATGATATATTACACCTTATTACTAGAAGTGTCATTTAGTTTGTGCCACAAGTCCTATCTCCTGTAGAAAGTCATTCAATATTGTCATCCAATATTGGTTAAAAATATGCATATGCTATTGCATAAACACGTCTTCTTGCTGTGTGCAATTTTTATAAGATAAATTAAATGTCGTGGTACCAGATGCTGAAAAATTAACATCTTACACTTTTTTAAGTTAGGTCTTCTTTTTTTTGTTTGTTTCTAAAAAAGTAATTACTCATCCTGATATTGCTGTAGAAATTCTGACTTTGGATTTGAAAACACTTGAATGGCTGTTCTGCAAAACTGTAGTCCAGCATTTAGTAAAGTGGCATGGCTTATTACTTTTGATTTTTTTTATAAAGTGGCTTTTGTCACATTCCAAGGAGAAATAAAGAAAACAACCACAAACGCGGGAAGCCAGAAATAGTTGCAGCTTATGCATGTGTGTTAACATGTGTTTGAAAGAGCCTGAGGGGTGGGGAGTCTGACAGCCTCCGGAAGGAGGAAACGAGTCATTAATGGTGTTTAATTAGCGGAAGCGAGGTGTGTTTTCTGGTAACTTTTATCACTTTTTTTTTTTTTTTTTTTTCTGATGGGATATTTGGCTTCTGCTCTTTGCCTGCCAGGCTGCCAGTGTGATGTTGGAGGATCCCGCAGCCCGATGTGTGCCGAGCCCTCGGGTGGCTGCCAGTGCAGGGCGCACGTCGTGGGGACGACCTGTCGGGAGTGAGTCTGCCTGGAGCTACTGGTAGCTCGTGCTTCAACGTAGTTCTTTCAAAACTGCCCATCAATCCCTTCCTATCCTTTCACAGGCGGTTCTGGATTTGTTGATAAATAAGCTGGTAAAATGTATTAGGTACTGGTATTCATTTTGCTGGGCAGTTTTCTTCTGTTATTTCAATAAGATTTTTTAACTTGTTTCTTTAAATAACGAATACCTTTTTTGCAATAGTATTGCATAAGTATCTATATATCTATCAAGAGTTATATAGGAAAACATACAGCTGTAAAAGCTTCTGGAAGGAGAATTCTCATTACATCCATCTTAGCAGCTGTCTTGTAATTTATTAGCTGCTATCAGGATTCCTCAGTCATCAGTAGGTCACCTCCCATCCACTGCTTTATGCTCTTCTTCGCGGCTTTATGCTCTTAGATGTAGGCCATACAGCAACTGATAATTCTTTGGTTTGCCTTTTTTTTTTCTCCTTGAAAGGCCTGAAAAAAACTATTTTTTCCCTGATCTGCACCACATGAAGTTTGAGATTGAAGACGGTACTACTGTCAAGGGAAGGGAAGTTCGGTTTGGCTATGATCCTCAGGAATTTCCTAGCTTCAGTTGGAGAGGATATGCCCGGATGTCCTCTATACAAGTAAGCCGGTATTTCGCTCAAGGCTTTTGGGTGAAAACATAGGTGTATGGTATGTGTGTCTCTATAGTACTGCTGTGCGTGTGCAAGGTCATGGAGAAACCATAAGAAAGGACAGGATCTCACTGATCCAAACTTTGGCACTGTATTACTGTTTGGGTTAGCGAGTGTTGATATTATTGTAAGCTGGTCGTTGCTACTGCAAATATGTGTTCTTCGGAGATGTTCTTTGAGGTTTTTTTTTGTCAAGAAATATGTGTTTTGCAATAGGTTTAAAGAAAAGAACTAACAGATTTAAAGTCTATAATACTAAGTGCAGAAATTCTTGTCAGGCCAAGGACAGCAAAAACAGAAGACGACTGATACTTGGCTAAATAATGATTCGAATTACGGAATTCAGCAGCAGTCTGTGTCCATAAGATTTTCAGGTACCATCACAGCGCTGTCACTGAAGCCTTGTTACACTTGCAACTTGTATTGAGGGAGGAAGAGAAAGGTGCCGACTTCATTAGGAATGATAGCTTTAGATTTACAGCAAACAGGAAAATGTGTGATTCAGTGAAACAAGCCGTGAGTGGGAGCATATTGGCAGCATTTATTTTATTCTCATGAAAGTCTATAAAGAAACTAAACAACAGCAGAGGGAATAAATAAACCACAAGAAAAAAGTCACCACAATTTAATTGTGCGAGAAGGAAGTGAACCAGGATTTTACAACAGTAGATTCGAGCAATAAATGCTCACTCTTCTTAAAAGTAGTACTCTCTTATCTGTAGTACTCTGGTGCTCATTAGAAATTTTTAGTCCCCAGGTATAGCTGTGTCCAGCCTCTGTAAGTTGTCCAAGGACTAATGGATCACTGTAGACTGAGACATAAGCACGTAACCATTGCACAAGCAGAGCGATTTCCTTTCTGTTCTTCATTTTTCACTCTTTCACCTTTGTTCTTTTGGGTTTTTTTTAACCCAGAGCTCATATTGTTGGATCTTCAGAATTACTCCACATTCACAAATGAAGGCAACTCTCCAGCAGCAGTGATTTCTTTACTTTCTAGCTGCTTTTTGCATTTCATATCCAGTGGCATTTTGTAAAGAGGTAGTGAAAGGGCTTAGTCTCTAATCTTGCTAAAATCGTGCATTATTTTGCTTACCTGGATGAAGCTTTTCACTCCTGTAAGTAATTGCCAGCTCCAGGCCCTCCTTAATTAGATCCTTGCATGGCTGAGATAGGCTCATGTTCTTCATTTTAAGGAACTTTCCTAAATCTGACATAGCGTTTCTGTGTCTTGCAAGACCCTGAAATAATCGTCCTGACGTTTATTTTGTAGAAGACAAATAGTGTTACCATCTCTACCACACAAAAGGCTAATGTAACAATTTTTTTGTGAAAAGAAACTATTTCAATACAATTAAAATTTTTTGAGGTGAAATAAGTAAGCTGTGTGTGACCTCAGTGGAGGTGGTGACTGGTGTCCTGTCAAGCTGCCAACACGGATGTTTCATTACAGATAGAGGAGCTCACAGCTGGGCTCGGATTTTAAAGCACTGGCCAGAGTTGCCCAAGTTTGTGACAGAGCTCAAAGAACAATTTGTCCCCAGTCCCTGCCTTTGCTTGAAGCCAGGGACCGACGTCTCTTCCTCTCTCATTCCTCACATGTCATCTTTCTCACTCTTCAATGTGTCTTCTAGATTTTCCATTAAAGCTGAGAAACCATTTTGATAAATCTCCTGAAGCATGTTTCTTTTGCCTTTTATTTTTTGTTCATATCTATTTTTCAAGTGTTCCTTCAGTGCCTGTCTTATCCATGTAGTATCCTTCAGTAGTCATCCTTCTCCGTTTACTTGGAAATACTTGTAAAACCTTCCCCTACTTGTCTGTATTTTCAGTCCTGGTCCACTGTGCTTCTCCAATCACCTAGATTTTAGCTATCTAGTCTCTGTAGATCTCTCAGCCCTGCCATCTGTTGTGTGTCTATCTTTGCATTCTGCTTTGCACTTCTGGTAAGGAAGTGGAGGTCTCTGGGATGATGATGACAACAGAACTGAGGAATATACATTCAGAGCAGCATATGGGAGCTGCCAATCTTGCATTTATTGTAGCTTTTAGCAATAAGAGAAAATGAGATTCGGTGCTCTGTTCTCAAATGTATGGACCTGAGAAAACCTGTGTGTTTTGGGGGAAGCAGAATGGACCATAGTGGTGGGGAGGTCACCGTACCACAAGCATCTTGGAAGGGGACGTTGCGTGGACTGTGATGGGTGAACTGGGAGTTGGATAACGAGGGGAGCTTTAGGATTTAGGATGGAAAGAAACAAGCCACACCCTTGCAGTTGCACCAATCCTAGTTTTTCCTAATCCACCACCAACCCTTGAACATGTCTCTGCCGATTCTGTTGCTCTGCAAACTGAGTAGTGGGGGCCGTGTGAATGCAGCCTCCTGCGGGCTCGCTGCCCATCCAGGGCCGACAAGTGGCTCCGGAGGTGTCAGTTCAGCCCCAGGGCAAAGAGCGCCATGGCATCACATCTCTAAGAAACTGCGGGATCTGGTGGAGGAGCAGCAGTTTCAGTGACGGTCCGAGATGTCTGCGTGCTGTGGAGCGTTGTGGGTGATCTCAGACTAGGATCAATGGTTCCGGCCTGCTCCTCAGGAAGCCAGGGATATGGACAGCCCTTGACAACATATGTCTCATTTATGGCACAGGAGGGGAGAGTAATGGTAATATACTGTACATGTTTCAAGGTGCAACGTCAACACATATTAGTTCAGCCTTTCTGTGTCTTTCTGAATAAGCTGTTCCTCAACAAGAGTTTTATTTCACAGGAGGTTTTGTTCCGTATTCTTTTGTAAGCTGCCTGAGCCTTTCTTTTCTGTTATGGAGTTTGTCTTTGCCAAATGGTTTTTCTTTCTCTGGGTGCTAGTAACAAATAATATACTTTCCTTTCCTCCTTTTTCCCTTTCTTTTTATTTTTCCCAGCCAGAGGTGGTTGTGCCTGTCACTGTGGCTTCCCCTAAGCTCTTCCACCTAGTCCTCCGCTATGTCAGCCTGGGCTCAAAAAGCTCTAAAGGGAAGATCTCAATTGCTGAGGGAAAACATTTTGGCACTAATTATACTTGTAAGTGAATTAATTTTCTCACTAGGCTTGCCTGTCTTCCTCTGTCATACACCAGCATTGCCATTCCAGAATATACTTGTCTGCATGTGTGTTTTTCTTGTAGGACTTTAGTACGGTGCTTGCATGGCTTCTAACTGTTCCACTGTTCAGCACTTTACGGCTGGTTTTGTTTTATTAACTTCCATTTTTCAGAACGAAGTGAGGATAACTTTGAATGTGGAAAAATCAAACCTCTCCTTATTTCGCATTATCCTGAGATATATTAACCCTGGAGGTGAAACATTATCTGGCCGCATATCTGCTTGTCAATCTCAGCCTGCAACAGGTAGGTGCAACTCAACGGCACAACCCATCAGATGAAGGTTAGATCAGAGGAGCCTTTTCAGGGTGCACCTAAATGAAATTTGTAATGTCGCTTAAAATGCATCACTTTTAACAGTGTCGGTGCTTTTGTGCTTTTCCTAATATGTTTTGCCATGTAATTGATGTGGCTGTGTTTGCATGAAACCCCTGCTTACAGTAGTAATCAACATTTGTTTTTGGAAATGTTTGCCAACCTCAGTGCTTTCAGTTCTTCACTTGGAAGCTGTGAACTGTGTGTTCTATGAAGCTTTTAAAGAAGGGATAACGGCACTTTTTTTGGTTTAGTTGCCTTAAATATTTCAGTTTAAAGGTGACTTCTGCCTTCATTCCATGAATAACATTTATTTAATGATGAATCCAATCTACCAAGTTAGCTCTGATTACAGACCTCAACAGCATGTGATGCCTTTTGGACCCTGGTAAAAGATAAGTACTCCGTGTCCTCTGAATGGTAGAGGCATACCAAGCCTATACACAGAATTATCTCTTATTATGCCTAACCTGAGCATATTGATGGGAGCTAATGGAGTTTAGTCATAGATCCTTTCAGTAATTTGGAAGAAACAAAACTGAAGACTTGGCAGATACCACTCAGCAGTGACAGCAGTTTGTGGTCGGATCTGGCTTGTATCACCTGGGAGGCAGGGAGCCAGCTTTTGTCTGTGTCGAGGGGCTTCAAAGAGGAAACCTTTAATATTCATAACAGTTGATCCTCACGACTTCTTTTGGATAAAGCATACTGCAGCTACGTTTCTGTTGTATATCACCACTGCCCAGAAGTTACCTTCAGTTACTATCCGTAACGAAACATTTTAGATGCTACTGAGACCCTCCAGTATCTAAAATACTTGGCTGAAAGTCACATGAGAACAGGCCTTGTGTCAGCTGAACGTACTGTGAGTCAGTGCCGAGACAGGCGGAATGGAAAATAACAGAAGAGGAAAGTGAAGACGTGAGCAAATCCCAAAACTGGCCATTACAGGGGCAGAGCTCTGCTTTTCTGAACCAATTTGTTCAAGACTAATAAGAACAAAGACAACAACCACTGCAGAGCTCTGTAGCTGCCTGCGCGTGGTTGAATACACTGTTAATACATATTGACAGAAAAGCATTGATGAAATCACCAGTCCAGTGCACTAAGCAAGTACAGACATTTTACACAGTCCCCTATTTTTTTACTTGATTTTTTTTTTCTTTTTTTTTTTTGCTGGCAGGGGCTGCTCAGAGCATAGAGTTTGTCTTCCCACCCAGCAAGGAGCCAGCTTTTGTCACAATCCCAGGAAAAAGCGCCACAGAGCCTTTCTCTCTGGTTCCAGGCACGTGGACTGTCAGTATAATGGCAGAGGAAGTCCTCTTGGTAAGAAAACAATTGAGGAAAACAAGTGCTTGAAGGCTGTCATGATTGTATTGCTCTGGAGTTATTTGCAGGGAAGAACCCCGCAAGCAATTGAAATACAGCACTAGTGAGAAGAGTACCGCAGCAGAATATCATTACGAAAATTTACAGTTCTGCCTCTTATTTAATTTTTCTTCTCTGACTTTCACTTGCTCTAGTTTTTCTTGTGCTTACAGACTTTAAGTCTATCTGGAATCTATACTTTCAAAGGATAAATTAATATTAACATACAGCGCAATTGGTTGAGCATAAATGCTCACAGAAATTCATAATTCTTACGTATCAGATGTTGTATCTAAAGCTTGGCTCAGCCACAGATGGCCATGGCTTTAGTTTCTTGACAAAGATTCTTCAGATAAGTATTGTGAGATGGGCTGCATGACTAGCAGCTCATTTTCTAAATGTTTTTATCCTCCCATCATTACTCTTCTTTCACTCACTGAAAAACTGAAAGAATTTCTGACAGCAGTTCTGAGAAATTGCTATAAAAAGTCAAATTGTTTGAGGTGATCATTTATGAAAAACCTTGAACTTGTATGATCCCAAAGACAGCATACTGAAATTCATATGTATATTGTAGAGGGTTAACGAGTAGCCAGTGTCTTTATTCATTAAGCCTGGGGCTCTGTTAAATTTATGGAATACCACAAAAACTGGTACTAAAGAGCTTGCAAACATATTTCTTGCTGAAAGTGACAGTACTTATTGTGCTTAGGTTTTTTTTTTGCTAATAACTTTGAAAAGGAATTTATTAGTGACCTTAGCCCAGCATGTTCTCACAATTCTAAGTAAGCTCTAATATGTTAAGTAGGCAAGGCAGAGCAGAAAATATACCAGATTTTGAAGCACAGCTTAATGGATTACGTGGGATATTTTTATAAAGTCACCTGGGATACGTGAATCTGCCTCGTGGAGTCACGCATAGTTGAGTTGTGTGCGTGTGGGTTGCACCCATGGGTGAAACCTGCACCCAGCTGGCTGTGTGGTTACAGAGCCTTGCACCTATTCAGTGCTTCAACAGAGCAGTCAGTATATATGCCACGGAATGAACCAGCCTTGAATGATTTTATTATTCTCCTGCTGCACTTGGAAACAATGTTAAGCCGTAGGGAGGCTCCTTCATGAGCACCATCTTGTACAACACATGATAGGAGAGTGGCTTGACACTTTCCCTGCTCACAGGGCAGCTGCCTTCATCCCATCTCTATGAAGGTATAAATAGAGTTAGGGAGACACATTCTGATGTTATTGGCCCATGTACCAACAAAAAAAATCCACGTCTTGCAGATGCCCTCTATAAAACTTGTTTATGTGGTTGGTTTTGTTCGTTGCTACGTTGTGAAAGCCTAGAGATGTTCCTTTTGTAATTTTCTGCGTGGCCTTGCATTTGTTATATTTTTTGCTCATAGGATTATATGGTGCTGTTACCTAGTGATTACTACGAAGCATCCATCTTGCAGATACAAGTTACGGAGCCTTGCACCTATTCGGGACGCGCTTCAACAGAGCAGTCAGTATATAAGATACAGAATAAACCAGCCTTGGATTATTTTATTATTATCCTGCTGCACTTGAAAACAATAATAATCCTGTGTTTTGTTTGGGGTTTTTTTGTGTGTGTAAGCTGCTTGCTCTATCAGCATCTGCCACTGGGCAGATTTTCCTGTGTCCTTGGTTCAGAGGCAGCGTATTTCAGCCATGGGGGCGAATACAGAAGAATACCTGTGCGACAGCCAACTCCTGATCAACCAGTGATGTCCCACATCAGTGGAAGAGAGGTCAGATTCCTGCCTGCTAATTGCACTCCCATCTGCACTGTTGGCTCTAAACCTACCGGACTAAAACGGTTGCAGATTTATAGCTCAGGATCCCTAAAACAGACTCTGTGTTAAGTTCTACATTTTATACAGAACTGTGTAAATGGATCAATGTAGGCAGGTTTATAACTGTGACAAGAGTGGACCTTTAAATCTGACAAAAGTATTTTAGTAAATAAAAATCCCTCTGCTTTCGGCCTTCTGGCTTGTTCAGCACAGTGTTTAATTACAGCAGAAATGGCATAATGGCTTGTCAGCAGAAATGGTGTACATAACGTCATTCTATCTTTTGTTTGTTTGTTTGTTTGTTTCTTAAATAGCTATACTTATGTAAAATATTTGCTTTACTAAAATACAAGCAGAAGCAATTATGCCACTGCTGTAGGTCCATTGAAAGAGGAACACGCTTTGTGAAATTAAAAATTATACTAGAAGAGTGTTTGGTAAAAATAAAGTATTTTATCAAGCACATGATAATTACATTTAAAATGACTATGCCCTCTGTTTCCGTGTTTGGTTATTGCTTTGAAAAGTACCAAGTGCAACAAGAATACTTACATGCCACAGGCCCTGATGCATGTGCAAAACTTACTGGTATGAGTAATTGCAGTGAAGTCAAGAGGGCCGTTGACAGAATTATTTACATGTTTAAGTGTTCGTAGCCTCAGGAAATCTTGAGAAAATTAGTTTAAATTTGAAAAGAATGATATAGCTAACTGTAGCAAAAACCTCTGTAACCACAGTACTGTCCATGCAACTGCTTCAGAGTATTTTCCATCAAATATTATTTTAACCAACTCATGCAGGAAAACTAAAAGAAAAACTTGATGCTTCAGAGAGTGGCATTGCCTATTTGCTGGAGAAGATTAACTTTTTGTAGGGAATCAATATACAGCACTGCTATGGTAGGAATTGTGTTCCTGGAAATGACTTTTTCAGTGGAGCAATAGAGTAAATTTGTATTTGTTATTAAAGATAGCATAGAGATGAAGGTGACAATGTTTTAGTATCATTAAAGTTTCCTCACTGATACTTTCTACTGGGGATGATGATGATAATAATAATAATAATATACTAATTTTGCAGGCTTATCTTACAGCCTTCCTAGAACTATTATAATGGCAGCTGCTTATTGAACTCGGTTGACTATTATGAGTGGACAAAGTGGTATTTATAAGCATTGCTTCTATTCTGCTGAATGTCTCTTGCTGAGACAGTACAGGACTGGCCCTGGACTAATGCAGACCAGTTGTCTTACAGGGCAGGAAAGGGAGTTTCCTGCAAGAAAGGGAGTGAAAAATCTAATGGCTTTTTTCTTTTTCAATGAACTTGACCTAGGTCAATTTGCAGATGACCATAAATGTTCCCCAAGTTGGTCGCTATGTTCTGATTTTTGAATATGCCAATGAAGAGGATCGGTTATACACAGCCGAGGTAATAATACATAGCCCTGGACCTGTCACTGAAGGCAGAGTGAGAATATACAGTTGTAAATACAGGTAAGAAATTCTAAAAGTAATCACTACATGTTTAAATAAGCATTTGGGATTAATTATTTTTTTAATACATAATTTACCATGTAGATTGTTCGAATTTTAGGGTGATTTAAAAGCAAGTACATGATTCTGTGGGTATTGTACAGTTTTTTAATTCTCTCTGTGCAGTCAGCTCATTACATATTGCTACTGCTTCAGTGTACTGTTTTCCTATACAAAGGGTTACTTTTTTGTATGCGTTCATAAATCCTTATAAACTATTAACCTCCATGTCCAGTGGCAGAGCATCACTGTTGGCTGCAGATGCCTGTACTGTTTTTATTTAGTTAAAAGCTTTTATGTCCAAGGGTTTTGGCTATAAAAAATGTAGCGGCCAGTTTTACAAGAGTATTCCGACCGATCCTAACAAGAGCTGCTGAAGCAGAAACATGAAGTGTAGCCACCCTCTGGCTGTGAGGCTGTAGGCAAGATCTTCAGCCGAATGCTTCTTTATCCTTGTTGACTGCTGAGGTTACTGCAGATGTTTCTGCGCAAGAGATTTTTGTCTGTCCTGAGCGAGATTGTCTTTAACACTTGAGCATTTCAGCTTATGACTCAAACTGGGATTGTGGTCCTGCAGATATTTGCACCCTTGAGAGAGCTTACCTGGTGCCAGGGGACTACAGACACGCATCCGTTTTTCCCATGAACCAAGTGTTTGGCAGATTGGAGGCTTAGGGATATTTGGGACGAAATTGCCCAGTAAGACAAATCATTTTCATCAGCATGTTTGTGATACAGAGCAGAGCTTTATGGAGCAGTGACCTTGTCAGGTTATTGCTGGGGAAAGCTCTTATTTTAGCCTGTTACCTAACGCTTTAACCCCCAAACTACTTGCTATAAATCTTCCATTTTATTGCTTTTTTTCCCCAAACACATTTTATAGGCTAATTTTGAACATACGTATTTGTTCATATTATACACTGAGAACTTGCTAGTGAAAATACAAAGAAAGCCTTTGCTACTTTAATGTAACAATGCAGTAAGTCCCTTCTGCGGCCATTCTGCATGAAGCTAATGGTCACGTAGCAAGTAAGTTGCTGTGTCATCTTGCCTAAGCGGGAAGCTGCAAGTCTCTTCTGTTAAAAAATAAATCAAGAAATGACATAATGAGGTACATGCAAATAAGAGTAACTTGTAGAATCGGGAATATATAGTGCCAGGCCTTCTTACAGCTCTGTGAGCTTGATTATTCCCAATAAAACATCGTAAGAGAATAAACACATTGCAAGCTTACAGTGAATCACAAATAAGGGACCTATATTTCTCCAGTCTTAAGTGTCCTTAGCCCTGAGCTGACCTTATTTCTGAGCTGTGCTCTAAACAAGAGTGAAACTTCCACATTCTCTGGTTCGTAGAGGAGAAATAGAGAAGCAGTTGTATGGTGGTCACAGCTCCTCACCCACAACACACTGACTGGCGTAGCTGAGCAGAAGTGTGGAAGAAAGAAAAGAAATTAGAGCCTTAAATGACTTCTCTTTAGCAGAAGGGAACTGCTACGACTTTTGGCAAGTTGCAGAGGTCATGCTACCTGAATGAGGCAGAGTTCAACGGCTTTAGCAAGGCTTTTCTTCTTAGTGTGTATTTGTCTTTACCAAAGATGTGCAGCCAATTGAAGGTAGTCAGTAAGAGGCAAACCATTTTTTCACTTGTTTTGAGGACTATCTCAGCGTACAGAATAGCTTCCTCAAATCAAGACTTGCCCACCTGCCACCGTGTGGGTGAGAGCTGCTGATCCACACCATCAGTGGCGCGTGTCAGTAGTGCAAAGCAGCAGCTGGTGCATGCTGGCACCTCAAGGACCATGGCCCAGGCACCCAGTATTAGTTACACACCATGTTATACAGCTTGGAAACCTCTGCAGGTAGCATGTACGCGTATCTGGCTGTCCACATCCTACTTAAATCAGTACCTCAAATGGAGATCTGAGCTGAAGTCTGGAGGTTTGGCCTCTGGGTTGGTCAACCCAGAAGGGACGAGCAGTATTGTGTACCTGGTACATCCTTTGCCTCACTGGAGAGGGTACTGCATGTTCACCAGTGGCCAAAGGTAGCTGTTACTTATGAGCCAGCCCGACGGCTAGGCACCAGTGGTGAGGCTAGCCAAAAGCTAGGCAGCTGAGCTAGGCCATAGCCTAAACAACATGGCAATGCCAGGCTCAATTTTAATCCCACTTTCTGTCTCAGTTTCCTTTGTCGCAGCGTTGTAGTTGACGACAGGAATCGCATTGCAGCCTATGACCTTCTAGCAGACACGAAGATACATCTTAAGGCATCATCCATTAATTTTCTTCTGGTAAGTTTCCATTTTCTTTTCCCTTTTGTAATACTTGTTCTCTGAGTGGGTAAAGAGAGATACTTTTCTCCCTATGTTCACATGCTGTATGGTCATAATGTGAAAAGATGTATATTAGATGCTTGAGGAAGTTTCTTTATAGATACTCAGAGAATACTGAAGCAAACTTGATCAGTTTCAAAGATAAACAGAAATTTGCCTTTCTTGGCAAGTTGGTTTTTCCAACTCTCTTGTGCTTTATTTCAGTTCCTCTCTCTCCTCTATATGCAAACATGAAAAATCTTCTGGTAGCTTTTATACTTAGTCTTTCTTTTTTTTTTCCCCCTTATCTTTCACTTTGTTTAAATCCTCAAAACCCATGTGGGAGTTTCCTGGGTCTCTTACAAAATTCAGGTAATAAATGCATTCATTTCAGATAATAAATGCATTCATTAATCATATAACTTTTAAATACTTTGAATAAAAAGCCTTCACTGCCCTCTTTTGGCCACACCAGGAATACATTTTTCTGGACACTGAATTTTCTTGTGTCGATTCTGTTTTCCGTTTCAGAAGCACAAGGTGAGTTACACGGTTAAAATGTAGAGTCGAAACACAGCTATAAACATAGATTAGTTTCATGGAACTACTAGGATTAACAACTGCTACATGCTTTCTTCATTTCATGATGCAGTGTTCAGTGTGAACAAATACCTTTTAAATTGTCTGTTAGCTCCCTGCAGCAATTGCTGTGCTAACAAGATCCATATCCAAAAGACGTTGACATTATTAATCATAGAATCATAGAATGTGTTGGGTTGGAAGGGACCTTTAAAGGTCATCTAGTCCAACCCCCCTGCAGTAAGCGGGGACATCTTCAACTAGATCAGGTTGCTCAGAGCCTCATCAAGCCTGGCCTTGAATGTCTCCAGGGATGGGGCCTCCACCACCTCTCTGGGCAACCTGTGCCAGTGTCTCACCACCCTCATTGTAAAGAACTTCTTCCTAATGTGTAATCTAAACCTCCCCTGCTCTAGTTTAAAACCATTGCCATTAGTCTGTATCTCCACGCATGGAAGTCTCTTGTGTTAAGAATCTCTGTATTTTTATTTCGGAATTCTAGTTTTCATTCCCTGAACAGCTTGCTGCAAGATAAATTTCAATGTTCTCCTGAGATACAGGAAGTATTTCCCTGTGTTAAATGTAAAGACTGCACTTAGCAAAAGATAGGAAGAAGGGGGAAAAGAAGAGCTTCTGGTGTATGGCAGCAGCTCTGGAGTTAAAAATCCTTGTGTGACCCCCTGTCATGTAGACCAGAGGGACAAAGGGGAACTGCCCCCAATGCTGGAGTTCAGAAATCTCATCTAAATAAAGGGGAATTGGGGTCCTTGAGGTTGACTTTCAAGAGCGGCTCTTAGAACTTGATAGTCTTTATCTCACGTTGAGGCACACGAGCTGTCTAAACCCAGACCATGTTCTGCACTGACTTTTGAGCCGCTGATAAAGTGCAGTTCAAAGCTTCAGAGTCTACCCTTGTTCTGCCACAATGGGCTGGAGCCCTGTAGGTCATTACATGCGGGACAGGCACAATGTTTGCTTGCCCAGGAAAAGAGACTTGTAGCACTCTGCTTCCTAGCTTATAAAGGGTTTCTAGTCCCTGCTCACTACTGCTGAACCACAAGCCTTAGGACCTGCTTCTAAACTGAATCACTTTGTACATTAATGAATTCTCCCTTTGGAATTTTTATTTATGTTAATACATGATCCTAGTTAGCTTATGCTTATCAGGCATTTTTACCTCCTTTTCAAGCAGTTCACGTACAAGTTCTGTAACCTGCACTTATGTATTTTGTAAGTGCAGGTAATGTACTCTATTAGTGCAAACTTGTGCCTACCCACAAGCTTTCCCTTATGTCCTTACCACCATGGCTACAGAAGGACAACTACAGCTTCATTTGCTCATGTCTAGTTTTACTTAAAAAAACCAAACATATGAGGTCTCGTTGGCTGTTAAAATGAGTTCTTAATCTATTGGGAGAAATCCTGGTGTCACTGAAACTCACTCCTATGGACTTTGCGCGAGCAAGTGTTTGTGCCTGCATTTCAGAAGGTTTCCCAGGGTCCAAAAGTCTCTAACACCACAGATGAGAGCTTTTCCCTCCACCTCTGTACGCTCCTTGCCTAGCTTCTGACCCCATGAGCTGGTCTTCTGTCATTCCCATGGCCATACATATACTTAACGTTTTAATTTATTTTAACTTCTCAACAGCCAACATTCCCCTGAGAAGGACAGAAAAATGCTATTCAACACTCAGGCATTCAGGTGCAAGCAGGTAAAGAGATCCAAAGTCTTGTGGGAAGTCCACAACAGAACATGCTTTGGGTTCAGGTTTCTTCGTGCTGAAATTAGACTTCATCCTTCCCGTTCAGGCCTGGCCCTGTTATTTACGATATTAATTGTTAATTGTGCCTTGTGCTTATTTTTCAGCACAAGGTTTGTATTATATCAGCTGAAGAATTTTCTCCAGAATATGTGGATCCTAAAGTACAGTGCATAGCTGCTTACAGGAGTACCCATGATGGAAGGTAACTTTCTTGGGTTTATCCTTCGTATTTTCTGAAGACCTTGAAAGGCAGACTAAGTGGCATTTTAATTCTTTTGAATAAATCTTTGCTCAGTGACTCACAGGTGATTTGTAGGTCACTTCTGCAAAGTAGTATTTGTAAAAAAAACCTGAAGTATTAATGTTAATCTAGCCAGTTTTTGCACAGGATTTTGTTAATATTAGCCTCTTCCTGGCTTGTCTCAACTACTGACTGCTGATGCATTAGACAACACGCATCTTTCACACATCCTCGAGTATGATAGGTGTCAAAGCTGGAGAAACATTACTACTTTGTTGGCCTGAAATGCTTACCACTCCCTCTGGAGTTTCATTCTGCACATTACTGCTTCAGCTGTTCCAAAATGTCTTCAACTTGTCATTAGGTAGGGGATGTGACTGCCTTTTCAGGCCACCAGCTCAGCTTGGCAGCATCAAACTACTCAACATGTAAACCCCAGCTTCACAAACACACCATTCCCTTGTCCATCTCATGCTGGGGCCTGTATGGTAGGTGTGCCCTCAGCATTCACCCCACACAGCAACACCAGGTGATCCTTCTCCTCCATTACACTTGTATAGGACGAGTAATTAGAGCACTCATATACAGTTTGGTTGACCCAGGTTGATGGCTCTTCTCTTGCTGCAAAGATCTGAACCTGAACTTTGACTTCCCAAGTGGTCAGTTTGGGGTTCTGCAGAGGAATTTCTCCATCCTGTTGAAGGTCTTTCCCTCTCCATATGTTTTATTCTTTGGGACAGAGAGGAACTATCACTGCAGCTTCCAAACTAGGGAGCCCCACAGTTCACTGCACTCCCCAGGATGTCGCTCGTGATGCTACTCCTAAAGCCTTCTTCCTACTGATCTGGTGATGGGAAGGGCCTCAAAGTAAACGTAAATGTCATTTGCAAGACTTCAGAGGCAGAAAGTGTTGGTAATTAGGTCTAATAGGTTTCCAGACAGTAGCTTCTAATATAATGGTTGAATTGAAATAGCAAGCAGAAAAACCTGGATGATAAATTGGATAAAGTCATGTGACTGTACTTGGCTTCCAAGCATGCATAGCATTGAATCACAGCTTTAATTCTCCTGCTCAGAGTATTACAATTGAGAGTAGCTTTCTAAGACTGAAGATACTTGTCCTCGCATCAAAGGTATTTTGCATTACTGCACATTTATATTCTGAGTAAAATGAGGGAAGGAGGCTGGGTGAAAGGCATGATTTAAAATAAAGTTAATGTAGAAATTTGTACCTTTCACTTTGGTTTTGTGCTTTGCTGAAAGCACTTAGTGTTCACCAAGTTTAAAGATACAGAGTCTTGGCTCAGTTTAACGGTATTGTGCAGGATGCTGCATGTGACTTCCCACACAGACCGGGCGAATGGGTCTCAATCCCGGCCCTGAAACACACTTGCCATTCCAGTTCTGGGCCTGTCTAGAGCAAGGATTAATCATTGTCTGTTGAGTACATACAAGAAGTGAACAAATGCTAGCAGGAAACCCCCCAAAACATTTTCTTCTGCAGTCTTGGAAAATACTTCTCTCAATCGAGCTCTTCAGAATTAAATATACCAAGGAAGAAATAATTAAACACAGCAGTAAATGAATCAGGATGCTTTCAAGGAGCACTGTTATTTATTTTGACTCCAATTCTACAAATATTTGAGTATATACTTAACTTCTAAGTACTTAAGTAGTCCCCTTGACTTCAGTGGGAAAACTTGCATGTGTAAAGGATACACCTATATAAATATTTGTAGAACTGAGAATTCAATATTAGTACAGATTCTGGTGAATGTAACTAACTGGATTCACTGAAATCTATTTAACTGGGTTTTTTTTGAACGCTTTTGGTTCCCTTAGGTTTCATCTTCTTTAGTAAACTCTTTCTGTTGACACTCATTATGTTATTGAAATTTTGAGTGAATAAAATCAGTTAATGTACATTTTCCCCCTTTGTAAGTTAAATCCGCACCTCTTGTTTTCATTTACTTTCTGATCATTTACATAGAATACAAAGAGTAACAGTGGTTACCATTGCATTATTAATTGTAGTACATTCTAATATATTAACTTTTGTGAGATGTTTGCTTTTTCTTTGATGATGCCTAAGGGATTCTCCTGGCCCCAAGAGTAATTAATATAATTCTGTGTTTAGTGCAACATGCATTCCCTCAGTGTATGAAACTCCACCGGCGGCTTTGGTTTTGGATGCGTTCAAGGATGGGAAAATTTCTGAAGTACGGAGAAACGTACTTTATGATCCAATCAGTGCCCCTTTACCTTCTGACTCAGTTCATGGAGTCACCTTGACACCATTACAGGTATCTCATATTTTGAAAATATTGTTTCCTTAGTCACAAAGTATGTTCTTAGTAAAGTTGAGTAGATGAAGCACTTTAAGAGAATCAAAACTGAATGATGTGATATGATCAAAAATGTTGCAGACTGAGTAAGCCACCCAGATAATAGACAGAAAGAGAAACAAAAATGCCAGCGTCTTAATAAACTAGGCAATAGTCTCACAGCCTGCAGAAGAGCATTAGATATGCTTGGCATGCAAACAGCCAGGAGCATGCCCTTGTGATGCCATACTCTTTGAAGAGATTGCTAACTTCCCGAGAGATGCTAAGCCCCTTGCAGGTAGGTGGCACAGAGCACAGCTCATAAACCCAAGAATATCTCACGAAACAAATGTAGTATCAGAGCTGTTCTTGTTTCTGCAGAACCAGATTACCTTGAGTGGCAGAGTGCCCCACTTGGGCAGATACGTATTTGTGGTACATTTTTATCAGCCAGCACACCCAGTGTTCACCGTCCAAGTGCGTGTGGATGCGGGACGTGTCTGGTCAGGTAAGCGTCTGAATTTGATCTAACCCCTTTTCTTTCTCAGTGTTTTGGCACACGGAGCACTTTTTGGCACAATTATGTTTTTAATTCTAGGTTCCTTCAATGCTTCATTCTGCCCTCATACCTCTGGCTGTCGGGATCAGGTGATTGCAGAAAACCAAATTGAGCTTGACGTTTCTGAACCTGAGGTCTCTGTTACAGTGGTGATACCTGATGGAAGAATGCTGGTTCTGGTATGTTTATTACATAAATGTACTTGGAAATGCTAGTCTCACTTTCACCATTCATTTAGAGATAGATGCAAAGACAAAAGCCAAAAAGAAAGAATTTGTCTTTTAATTTTGTGTTTCAGATGGTTAGGATTTTGTGCCCTGCTTCTGTTTTATTTTAAATCTTTAAAATACTATCCACTGTTTTTATTGTACACTGCTTGTAGCATCACAACTCTGGGGGGAAGATAAGTCAATTTTTCTATTTTTGTCAGTTAAAATGTTACGGGTTTTGAGAAAATCCAGAATGCATAATGAAGCAACATTTAAGTATATAAATGCCTTAGCTTGTGTTTTTTGCCTTTCTCTGAAATATACAATTTAGCTTTCTTGTTGTTTTAAGGAAAATGTCTTAGCTGTTCCAGCAGACACCTACAGTTACAAAATTCTTGACAAAAAGACAGTGGACAAGTCATTTGATTTTATCAGCCAATGTGGAGGAAACAGTTTTTATATTGAGTAAGCATCACTTTCTAAAAAACTGAATGTTGACAGCAAGCTGGGAATTAATATTACTTTTACTCCATATTAAAGGCATATGTATAAAATCCCCATCATTGTGCTACATTAAAACGCTTTTCATGGCTTAGGCTGGCCCATTAAATTTCCATGAGTCATTTTCCCATGACTTTCTTTTGTAAATTAAATGTAAAGGTAGAGCTTTATTGCTCACAGTACAAAAGAGGGAAATCTACGTCATCTTTCTGTCTTTGGTATTTCCATCTTTGGTATTTGGTATTTTGCTTGGCATGTCTGAACTGATATGACTAATATGCGCACTTTCCTTGAAAAAAATCTCTTACCTGCATGTTCAAAGCTGTTCACCACTAATTTAATTGCATGTGTACTGATGCCATCCTTACGTCAGAGAACAGTTTGAAAGACAGGACCCTAATTGACTGAAGCAAAAAGCACGCTTGTAGCAATTCCCAAGTGCCAGCACTTACATCATTTATATTTCAATTTAAATAGCCCAGAAGCATCACCGGCCTTCTGTAAGGACTCTGTAAGGTCACTAGTGGCTTTCTACAACAACGGAGCCCTGCCATGTAATTGCCATAGCAGTGGTGCCACGAGCCCTACTTGCAGCCCCCTGGGAGGACAGTGTGTTTGCAGACCCCATGTCATCGGTCGTCAGTGCAGTCGATGCCAAACTGGCTACTATGGATTCCCATTCTGCAAGTGTAAGTACATGCTCGGACTTACTCAGCGCCTGACCCAACCTTTTGTTTAGTTCTCTGATTGTACTGCACAGGTACCACAGCCTCGCTTTTTTTTACAGGGCTTGATCCTGTGAGAGGCTGGTTGACCCATCTTAGATTTGGTTTAAGGCAGAAGTAACTCCATTCCCTTAAAGCATACTTAGTTCATGGTGAAGTGTGCCGTCGCATGTGTTGTCTGATCAGGTGTAGTAGGCTTACAGTTAAACTGGTTAAAATCCATATTGCCGCTCTTTCAGTCAAATGGATTTTTCTGCACTGCCTGCTAAATTGTTTCCAAGTGCTTATTGTTGTATCCCAGTTTACACCCTCAAGATTTTCCATAGATAATTGGAGACATGGCATTCTTAATTCCTCATATTCTGAGTTATCTTTAATAACATCAACAGATTTATAGATTACACCAACAGTCCTCAGCTGCCTCCCAGATTTTGTACCTGATGTTTATAAATTTGCTTCGTAAAAGTAGTGCCCTTAATACCAAAACTATTCATCGTTTAATCCTTGGTAGTTTTGGGAAGTGGTTAATAATGCCCATGGTGAAGTTAAGCAGCCAAACTGTGGAAAAGAGAAGGCACCAAAACGACTCTTTGAAGCTATTATTACAGTCACATAGTTGGTTTCCATGACCCTGGGCTTAAAACTAGTGAAAGAGAGAAAATTTTCATGTCCTTTATATATAAAGGTTGTGTGTGTTTGTTTCATACGCAACTTCAATAGGAGTTGGTCACGGTAAGTTGAGATGTGACTGATTCATAGAACATTTTCTTTGACCTAGTATGCAACTGCGGGCAGCGGCTTTGTGATGACATGAGCGGTAAATGCATTTGCCCTCCGCGAACTGTGAAGCCGAAGTGTGAAGTGTGCGAGAAACATCACTTCAGCTACCACCCTCTTGCCGGCTGCGAGAGCTGCAACTGTTCAGAAAGAGGAGTCGTTAATGTGGCAAGCCCAGAATGTGAAAAAAACAACGGGCAATGCAAGTAAGTTTGGGTTACATGCGTTACAAGCAATGCGCGAGTGGTTCGCTTCACCATTCTTTTCAGGTATTTGGAAGGGATGTGGGAAACTTTGATGATGGTGAGTAGGGATTTAAGCAGCGCTTCGCGATGGTGAGGACTCAGCTGTTTCAGGGACACCTGCAATGTTTTAGTGCAGGTAAGTAATCGTGGGTTTTGGGATTCCTGGGTTTGCATTGTTTGACGGTGGTGTGCCATGGCCACTCATGGTAAGTCACCAAATCTCTGTCCAGCTCATATGACATATCCAACGTCAGCAGCAGACCTCAGATTGGAGCTCCTGACTTCTGGACGCGTACATCATTTGTAGTGGCATATGTTATTTCCCAAACTCTTAAAACTTTGCAGTTGACCTTCCACAGTCTGTTGTCTGGTTTTAAGTCTAATGATGTTTCTTGAGTTCTGTAAAGCTTGAATTTCTGCAATGAATTTTGAGAGACTTTGATGATAGGTGCTGTGTGTATGGAAAATATGGTTCAGTTAGAGTCATAGGTGATAATTGACCTTAAAATTATGCCTTCTGGGTGACATATGCATATTTTTCTGTAACTCAGCATGCTGAGATGAGAATAAATGCTTTAGGTTTATTCTGTTATTTACATCCTCTAAAATAGGTGTAGCATACAGCCACAACCGTAGGGAACGATCTTAAATTCAGATGCTGTCATATTAGTATAGTTGAACATTTCTGTTATTTCCTTGGGGAGATCGAGTCCTTAAATAGCAAGTTCAAACACTTGATAACCAGTAGATTGTGTAAGGCCAGGATTGGTCCAGTTTGATTAGTTTGGCTATGTTGGAGTCCTAACAAAGAGAAATGTGTCCTTCCTGCCTTGCCATTAAGTCTGTAAATATGATAAAGAATGCTAATTTTCAGAGAATACTCATATTATTTCCCAAATTTAAATTATTTTCCTAAGTTTGTCCTTTTCATATGAAGTGAATAATTGTCTTATCCCAAAATCAAAACAGGAATCTGTTTTTGTGTTTAGAAGTTGGGGTTCAAGGTTAAAATGTAGCATGTTCTGTATCTCCTGGTGCATTCTCAGTCTGATTAGTCGCTGCTTTTTCCCAATACAATACAAAATAAAATAAAAATAAATACTATGCAAAAATAAATAAAGTAAATAATTCAGTCAAATAGAATCTAATGCTTCAAAGAAAGGGCTTAACACATTTCTACTCAAGTAAAATTGAGGATAATTTTTGCAGAAATAGCCACGTTTTTCTGTTTCAGTGAAAAGCTGCGTTGCCTGATTATAATGGTGATATTTTTCATGTGAAGCCTAATTGGAGATATCAAGGAAATGACAGATTATTGGTAAAAAATTATGATCAAAATTTGACATTTAGCAAATGCTTTTGGACTGACCACTGAAGTATATAGCAAACTAACTACTACATTTGGGTTAATACTTTTCCTTCTGTGGATTACATGAAGTTCAAAGTCCCCATCCAGCTCCAGTTATCTCTGTGTGGGGGTGATGTGTTTAGAGAGACTCTGAGAGACCTCGCCCATTGTTTGGTGAATTGAGTAATTGCTTTCATACATTACATAAAGTGCAGTCTACCTTGTCCGCACACTTTAACTGTTTATTTCCATTAAATTTATAGTGATAGTTCACATATTACTTTGTTGCTGAGAGCCACAGGAGACTCCACCAACTTGCTGAGACTTTTAAAAATTATCTTATCACAACTGAAATGTAAAGATGTGGTTGGTGGTGATGGCAGACATTCTTTACCAGTGGATCCTTACTCTCTTGAAACCTGCTTTGGGCTGGTACGGGCAGTTTACCAGGATAGACAGGAGGAAGAGGGATCATCGGACCTACATTTTCACTAGTTTTATCAGACTGTGCAAGTTTGTTGTGAAGGTAGGATGAAGTAGCTGCTGCCACAGAAAGATGTTCTTATCTCAAGCCTTGTTCATAGTTTGATGTTGGTTTTTGCATTTGCTGTACTTCACCTAAACAAATTCAAGGCATTCAAGCCTTCACTGTGAGCAAAGTGGATTTTATCCTTTGGGAGCAGTTGTAAACTAACCCAAGCCTTATGGCAGGCTCAAGTCCCCATAATTATTCAAATGTCTGGGATTCTCCACCTTTTTGTTAGTGAGTGCCTTGGGTAATGCCCAGTCACATCCTCCAGCTGTAAAACTTCTTCCAGCTCCTCTTACCTGAGTGCAACATCCATGTTTCACACCTTGGTGTACAGAGAGAGTAGTTCTGCACTGCAAGCACTCAATAGCTGCAGAAGTCTAATTCTACCATAAGCATTTATATCCTTCAAAATCAAATCCATTCCTAATCAGTTCCGTGACCATGTAAAACATCTCACCATCCAAATGTGAGAACAATACCAACCTGCTGCTGTTTCTCTGTGGAAGTCATAATGTCGTGTCATTGCCATGCAATCACTTCAAAGATCCACCTGCCTTTTGTTTTGATCTTCCCTTCCTCGCTCCATTCCTGCCTCCCCGGTTGACTCCCTCCTCTGTGTTTGTTTGTTGATAAAGATGCAAACCAGGAATAAAAGGACGGCAGTGTGATCGGTGTGCTCCCGGAACTTACGGTTTCCCAAACTGTGTGCCGTGTAACTGTAACAGAGATGGAACAGAACCAGATGTGTGCGATCCCCAGACAGGAATTTGTCTCTGCAAGGTCAGATAAATCAAATTACTTCTGCATTCACAAGCATCATTTGCACATCACTGCCTATTTCATATTTAATGGGGTGAATGAAATGAGTTTATCATTAGGTTTTCAGTAAGAATTAAACGCAGCTGTACAAAACCACCACACCTTGCAGTATGTGCACAGATGGTCATGGTAGCAGTTAAATGTCATTTTTTACTGAGTTCAATATCTGTCAGTTTTACAGGTGGTTTTAGGCTTTGCAGGATGTTACAGAGCTGCAGAGTAGACGTCTGTTGATTCACTGGAGCAGTCCGTACCCTGCACAGGTCCACTTTATGCATCTGCATCTCAACTTTTGGATGTTAACCAGGTCCCATGACTTTTTTAGCCATATTATGTCAGTTGACGTTACACCAACAGCATTATACCCAGGAAATCTTTTGTTCTGATCTGCATAATTAAATGTGGTAAATGTGAACTTTCACAAGTGACCTTTTATATTGTAGGTTTGGAAAAGCCAGCGGGAGGGTTTTGGCAGGGAAGTTACCAGCTGTCTCTGACTAATATTTATTACTCAGTGGTTCACTTTGTAAACTGTAAAGGCAGCTTGTAACTAAGATAGTCTCCAAGAAGTCAGTTTTATTTGCATGTGGAATATGGTGTATCCAGACATTCACACATTTTCATTCATGTTTCCGTACTTTTAAATAAATATTCTTTCAGAAGATTTGTTTTATGTGCAGGAGGTTTTGGGGGCCTCACCAAGACCAAAAGGAAAGCACTGAGATTTCTTTCAACTATGCCTTAACAGGAGAATGTTGGAGGTGCAGAATGTGATACTTGCCGACCAGGATCCTTTTATCTGGACCCTTCTAATCCCAAGGGATGCACCTCTTGCTTTTGTTTTGGGGCAACCAGCAACTGTCGCAGCACAAATCGTCGTAGAACCAAGGTGTATCCAATAGTTTGTTGTTTTTTTTTTCTTTGCCATCGTGAACCTACATTTATTCCATTAAGGAAATGCCATATTTCTTCCAAAATTGAAAATATATTTTATTAGTTTCTAAAGATGAGAAGTATTCCGTAAGTAATAGTGCAGATTTAGTGCAGCCTTGTTAAGACTTAGGTGTAGTCTGAAAGTGCCTTTCAGCAGAAATGTGCAACAGGTTCTACAGAGATTGTAAAAATTGTCTTTCTTCCCTCCCTGTAAAAAGGACATGACACAAAGTGTGAGAAAAAAGAAGACAGACTTTTAGTAGCATAAACGAGTGGTAAGATGACTAAAGACTGAAAAAAAGCAACAACTGCCTGAAACAACGCAAGAGAAAGAAAAGAGAGAAGCAGCATCCTAGAATGATGGATGAAGAGCTAAGTTTAGGTTTAGGCAATCCAGATTGTGGCACTTTACTGTTTACCAGCAAAGGGTGAAAATCTGGCTTCAGTAAAGTCAGTAGCAAACTTACATTTGCTTTAGGAAAATTTCCTCTAGTGATTACTTGTCCTCACCAAAGACTGTTTTTGAAAACATGTCTATCTTTTAGTTTTATTGGTCTGGCCAGCCAAGGGCAACCCACCACAGAACTGTTTTCATAGAATAGAATCATAGAATCATTTAGGTTGGAAAAGACCCTTGGGATCATCGAGTCCAACCATCAACTCCACTGTACAAAGTTCTCCCTTACACCATATCCCTTAACACCACATCTAAATGAATCTTAAACACATTCAGGGATGGTGACTCCACCACCTCCCTGGGCAGCCTATTCCAGTGTCTAACCACTCTTTCTGTGAAGAATTTTTTCCTAATGTCCAGCCTAAACCTACCCTGCAGCAGCTTGAACCCATTCCCTCTTGTTCTATCGCTAATTACCTGTGAGAAGAGACCAGCACCAACCTCTCTACAATGTCCTTTCAAGTAGTTGTAGAGAGTGATGAGGTCTCCCCTCAGCCTCCTCTTCCTCAAACTAAACAGTCCCAGCTCCTTCAATCGCTCCTCATAAGATTTATTCTCCAGGCCCTTCACCAGCTTCGTTGCCCTCCTCTGCACTCACTCCAGCACCTCGATATCTCTCTTGTATTGAGGTGCCCAGAACTGGACACAATACTCAAGGTGTGGCCTCACCAGTGCTGAGTACAGGGGGACAATCACCTCCCTACCTCTGCTGGTCACACTATTTCTAATACAAGCCAGGATGCCATTGGCCCTCTTGGCCACCTGGGCATACTGCTGGCTCATGTTCAGCCGCTTGTCAATTAGAACCCCCAGGTCCTTTTCTGCCAGGCAGCTCTCCAGCCACACTTCCCCAAGCCTGTAGTGCTGCATGGGGTTGTTGTGGCCCAAGTGCAGGACCCGACACTTGGCCTTGTTGAAGCACATTCCATTAGCATTGGCCCATCGGTCCAATCTATCCAAGTCTCTCTGTAGAGCCTTCCTATCCTCATGTAGATCAACACTCCCGCTTAGCTTCGTGTCATCTGCGAACTTGCTGATGATACACTCTATGTCCTTATCAAGGTCATCAATAGAGATGTTAAACAGAAATGGTCCCAACACTGAGCCCTGCAGAACACCACTTGTGACCGGCCACCACCTGGATTTAACTCCATTGACCACCACTCTTTGGGACCGCCCATCCAGCCAGTGCTTGATCCAGCAGATAGTATGCTCATCCACGCCATGAGCTGCCAGTTTTTCCATGAGAATTCTATGGGGGACAGCGTCAAATGCTTTTCAAAAGTCTAGGTAGACAATGTTCACAGCCTTTCCCTCATCCAATAATCGGGTCATCTTGTCATAGGAGGAGATCAGGTTCGTCAGGTAGGATCTGCCTTTCATAAACCCATGCTGACTAGGCCTGATCCCCTGCTTGTCCATTATATGGCTTGTAATAGCACTCAAGATGATCTGCTCCATGACCTTCCCTGGTACCGAGGTCAGACTGACAGGCCTATAGTTTCCCAGATCCTCCTTTCTGCCTTTTTTGTAGATGGGCACTACATTTGCTACCCTCCAGTCCATTGGGACCTCCCCAGTTAGCCATGACTTCAGATAGATAACGGAAAGTGGCTTGGCGAGCACGTCTGCCAACTCTTTCAGTACTCCTGGATGTAACCCATCCAGTCCCATAGACTTGTGTGCATCCAAGCAGCGTAGCAGGTCACTGATCACTTCCTCTTTAATTGTGATGACCTCATTCAGCTTCCCCTCCCTGTCTCCTAGCTCATGAGGCTGGGTGACCAGGGAACAGCTAGTTCCACTGCTAAAGACTGAGGCAAAGTAGGCGTTGAGCACCTCAACCTTTTCCTCATCCTTTGTGACTATGTTTCCCTCTGCATCCAGTAAGGGAGGGAGATTTTCCCTAATCCTCCTTTTGTTGTTAATGAATTTATAGAAACATTTTTTGTTATCCTTAACAGCTGTAGCTAGGTTGAGCTCTAGCTGTGCTTTGGCTCTCCTAATTTTCTCCCTGCATAGCTTCACTATATCCTTATACTCTTCATGAGAGACCTGCCCCCTCTTCCAGAGGTCATAGACTCTCCTTTTGTTCTTGAGGTCCAGCCAAAGGTCCGTATTTAGCCAGGCCAGTCTCCTTCCCCGCCTACTTGTTTTTCGGCACATGGGGACAGCCTCCTCCTGTGCCTTTAAGACTTCTCTCTTGAAGTATGTCCAGCCTTCCTGGGCTCCTATATCCTTCAGGGCAGCCTCCCAAGGGATTTTGTCAAGCAGTCTTCTGAACAGGTCAAAATTTGCCCTCCGGAAGTCTTAAGGTGACAGTTTTACTAACCCCTCTCCTTGTTTCCCCAAGAATCAGAAATTCAATCAATCATCTCATGATCACTGTGCCCTAGACGGCCTCCAACCTTTACTTCCCCGACAAGTTCTTCCCTCCTCACAAGAAGGAGGTCCAGGAGGGCACCTTCCCTGGTCGGCTTACTTACCAGCTGTGTGAGGAAGTTATCTTCCACACATTCCAGGAACCTCCTGGATTGTTCCCTCTCTGCTGTGTTGTATTCCCAGCAGATACCCAGGAGGTTAAAGTCCCCCACAAGAACAATGGCAAGTGACCGTGAGATTTCCCCCAGCTGCTTATAGAAAGCTTCATCCGCCTAACTGCTTTGGTTGGGAGGTCTATAGCAGACTCTCACAGCGATATCGGCTTTATCGGCCCTTAACCTAATCCAAACACTCTCCACCCCATCATCAGTATACTTGATTTCCGAGCTCTCATAGCATTCTCTAATATACAGGGCCACTCCTCCGCCTCTCCTTTCCTGTCTGTCCCTCCTGAAGAGCTTGTAGCCATCGATTGTGGCACTCCAGTCATGTGAGGCATCCCACCACGTTTCTGTGATAGCCCCTATGCCATAGTTTACCTGGTGCATCATGGCTACAAGCTCCCCCTGTTTGTTGCACATACTGCATGCATTGGTATAGATGCATTTCAGATGTGCCAGTGACTCCAGCACCTTTTTGTGAGTGTGGGCCCCATTTCCCACCAGACCCCTCTCAGGTGCTTCCGTGATTTCTAAACGTCTGTCCCTTCTCTCAAATGAAATGGCAGAGTGAGAGTCCTCGCTAGTCAACCATCCTTCAAGCCCTGGCATGCCTCCCTTGGGTTTATTCCTGACAGGCCCAGTTATCTCCCCTTCCCCCCTCATATCTAGTTTAAAGCCCTGTCAATGAGCCTTGCTAACTCCTGCCCCCAAATTCTTTTCCCCTTCTGGGACAGGTGCGTCCCACCTGCCACCAGCAGGTCAGGTGACTCATATAGCAACCTGTGATCAAAAAACCCAAAGCCCTGCCGATAACACCAGTCCCGGAGCCACGAGTTGACCTGTTGCCTCTTCCTGTTAATTTCCTCATTCATGATTGCCACTGAAGGGATAGAGGAGAATACAACTTGTGTTCCTGATCCCTTAAGCCGCCGCCCCAAGGCTCTAAAATCTCTTTTAATCGATTTTGGGCTCCTTCTACCCACTTCATCACTACCCACCTGAAATACTAAGAGAGGGTAATAGTCAGTGGAGTTTACTAGGGCCGGAAGTTTGTCCAACACATCCCTGACCTGTGCCCCAGGGGCACGGGTACCATTTTGGTACATACACATTATGATTTATTTTCCCCAGCATAATAACAAATAACAGGATGTACGGTCTTTCAGGAAACAACAGCCATGAACATAAAATGTGCGTTAAAGAGCCAAAATATTAGGCTACATTGTCTGCCTCTGCAAAATGTCGTGCTGTGTCCCCTCCCTCCCAGTTAACCTACCACAGCAGGTCCCCACTGTCTTTTAGGTTTGTGTCCTTGGTTTGATTTTGCAATGGACTTAGAAAATGGACTTAAAAAAAGAACCTCCAAATTATATCCTTGGGTTTGTGTACCCAATTCCTAGTCACCTCCAGAAGGATGATGTCTTCACGTGACTGAAAATAGAATTCAGTTTGCGGGTGACAAACCAAATGCCTGCATCCCAAGTCCCGCTTACACTCTCTTTTGAGGTCCTTGCAACATCCATGGCACAAAGACTTCAGGCTGACTCTGGAGGGGTTGAATTTCATGCTAAGGGAATTATAGAGGCTTAACAATTTCTCCTCATGACTTGGTGCTGGTAGTTTAATAAAGGACAAGCTTTTATTTCCTTTATGTATTTTCATTAGTTTGTGGACATGAGGAACTGGCGCTTGGAGGCAGTGGATGAAAATATTGACATTCCAGTCACTTTCAATCCAGTCAGTAATAGCGTAGTGGCTGATGTTCAAGAATTGCCTGCTTCAGTGCATAGTTTGTACTGGAAAGCACCACCATCTTACCTGGGAGAGAAGGTAAATGACATCTAACTCATCTGTTTTAATAACGTATTCATTTTTTGACAGCATCGTTGCTAGAGAGTCTTATTGGTTCTTTTAAATACGTTTCTCTTCTTCCCTCACAAGATTCTTATCTCTCTTGACTGTCATGCCAGGAATCACAACATTCTACTTCTGAGTACAGTGCTAAAATTATAACCAATAACACAGAATTAATCACCTTGCTTGGTGACAGGGAGGTCTTTATGTGAGCAGCATGGTCAGGAGCTATGGTTCAGGTAGCTGCTACCTTCAGATGCTTTTCTGTCACCCAGAACATGTAGAGCCCAAGTATCCTTTAGTACTTGTGCCCAAGTATCCTTTAGACTCCCTAGAGTATCTCCTGGGCAGATTTCCAAAAGAATAAAAGGTGATTACGTGCTTAGTGGCACGCAAAAAAACCCCAAGCTTTTGCTTTCGGTATGTTGCTTGGGAAGAGCAGCACCTGCTTTTCTAACCATTGTGTTCTTTGAACTGCTTGCTGCTCGTTCTACTGATGCACGGGGAGCAGTCTTTTGCTCGCAGTTGATACCTATCAGCATTTCAGAGCAGGGGGACTTGGCTAGTGATGGCTTGCAGGCCCAGAGCCCCAGGTTCTCCCTGTTTGGAACTCCATAGGTATTGATAGTTGCTAGCCCGTTGTAGGACACACAGGCTTTTTAGGCGCAATCCTGCTGTCACCCAAGTGAAAGACAAATGGGCTAGACACATTAAAGATGGTACAATTTTTCAAGTTCCTCTTAATCCTCATTTTAAAGACTAGAGCAGTATTTTTCATCCTGCTCTCCTGTGCTCAGAGGTAAATACCTTTCAGTTGAACAGCATGCTTAGTTATGGTGCTTTTTGTTAATGTTATAGACGTTCTTGTTTCAATGTCTACAAATTATTTTCCAAAGAAGATCATGTTAAAGCGTACGTTGTCTACTATAGTGTTAAACCAAAAGGACTTTTGTTGTTGCCATAACAAAATAACCCTTTTTAAACACAGCTATTAAGAACAGTGCTATGAGCTTTATGTTGCATGTCACAGTATCTAACGAGGCATGCCAGGACTTGCTTTTATTTACAGTGACAACACTGTAAATAAAATAGTTCTATTTTTGGACCTGCTTTTACTGTACACTGTGTGCAAAGTGTATATTTTAGCACAGGCAATACTGCAGTAGTGAAAGTTCCCCCCCAAAATGCTATCTTGCTGCCAGTTTTAAAAGCTCCTAAATTTACCAGTTATTCACGTTATTGTAATCTGAAAATGTCAGGTTTTGGTCTACTTCCAGTGATAGCACCTGTTTCAGAAAATGTGGACAAGATCACTCCAGACATTTTTCAGTATGATGAGGGTATAGATACCGTTTTCCATTATCTTAAACCTTTTAAGTAGTTTCACTGGAACATTAATACTTAGCAGAGTATATTTTCTTTCCTCTCTCCCTTTTGTGTACAAAATTGAAAGGGAATCAAGTGTAAAATCTGTAGCAGTGCAGAAACTAACAGTCATTAAGAAATTCAGATCACATCATCCCCTTTTTCTGCTCTTTTGTACGTTAACATTCTATTTAATAGACCACTCTTAATGTTAGAAAATAAATGTTGTACATATAGAATACAGAGGGTAGTTTATAACACCAATATTTTTCCATTTTAAAAAAAATCCATTTAAAAAGCAGTAACATAACAGCCTGTCATATGGTGCAGTCCTAAAATGTGTGTTAAACAGGAAATAAGCTCTAATTTGAATTTTCTTATCTTTTTGAAAAAAATAAATTATTTATACAGGGGTGTTTTGATTGTGTTGGCAAAATATAGCCAATATTCCAAACGATGCTTTTGAAAATGCAGTTGGCTAAAGATAATAGCATGAATTACAGCCCTGTGATCCAAGGAGCAAATTTAGTACTGAGATGTCTGTGTTTTGTTTGTAATTCATCAAGGGGTAGATCGAAGGCGGGTGCTTTCCTGCAGAACACCAAAACCTGACAAAGCAGTTTTTCCTCTTATGTTAAAACCAAGCATAAACTATTAGGGCAAACAGAAAAGGGTGCAAAAGAAAGTGGTACATCTGTGGCAAAACACCTGATTTCACCTAGTACCCACAAACATTCCTTGTAGGCTCTTCTTGGAACAAAAACTGTCTAGGCTGTGCCTGGAGCTTCCTTTACGCTCAATATGTTTTGAACTGAGTCAGCAGGGAAGCTGTTTGTCAGATGATTCAAACTTACTTGCCCAAGTCTTTGTTCTGGGCAGCAGCGTATGTATTTGGTTGGGTTTGAGGCGGCCTGTGGTCACCCGTAGCTGAGCCAGAAGAAGTGTGGTTTCAGCTCAGCCTACAGCAACAGTCTGCTGAAAACAGAGCTGATACCAGCAGAAGTCCTGTCCTCCAGAAAGTGGAGCAAAGATTTCCTGATTAGATTCGTGTTTGTAGTAAGTTTAGAAAAGGCTGGCCTATGAAAGCCACCTTTAAAGATGCTTAGCCTGACTTCTCCTTTTTATCCATGGCTGTTCACGGGGTTCGTTACCACTTTCGTTGTCAGCCTGACATCTGCTCTTGATGAGCCAAATCTGTTTTGTAGGGCCAGGGGAAGAACATTTTCATGTGAACATGTGATTTCTCCATGACACAGATAGCATGACCCTGGGTATGAAAAAACCCAGCCCAATGCAGGAAACCTTCCAGAGCACAGTAACTGCTCAAAAAGTGATGCCAGATACACAAAGTAAACAAAATAGAAAGTAATTTCTTCCAAGCAACACATATTTTCATATTTTGTCTAGAGAACAAAGAGTAAGTATATTATTCACAGTGCTGGGAGATGGGGTAGACTTGAATACAAAGTTATATTAATATCAGGGAATAGTGCGGTAAAGTATCTCTGGGCTTGTGCATTTCGTTACAGCTTTCTTCGTATGGTGGCTTCCTAAGTTACCAAGTGAAATCTTTCGGCTTACCTAGCGAGGGCATGGTTCTTCTGGATAAGAGACCTGATATACAACTAACAGTAAGTTCTAAAATATTATTTTTTCTTTCAAGCAATACCAATACCATGACTTTTTCTGTTACCTGACAGCTATGGCAAATTTTGCTCCTATAATGTGCTTAACTTTTATAGCAACTTGCTACATTTCTATGTGATTTTACTGCATTTTGCTCAAAGCCATCAACATGCCTATCTCTGTTGCCAAAGTAACATATTATTAAGCATAACTGACTTGAGAGCAAATAAAAAGATAAAACGTGATTTTCTCTGTAAAAGGCACCTGTGGAAAAAATATTAATGAATGCCTTGCACACTTGTCAACAAGTATGGCCTCGACTCTGTAAAATATGCCCTGGATGCCATGCGTAATTAATCTCATTTTCTGTGAGAATTTTCTTCACCATAAAATTAAGTGTAATTGTAAGGCTTCAAGGGACTGAAGTAAAAATGCATTTTAGGTTAACAGTTTTTAATTTAAGCACTTTAGGGCCAAAATTGAAATCTTTTACTGTTTGTTGAAATTCCCGAGGGTGTGGTTTTGTTTCTTCAGACCATCAGAAATACTAATTCAGGATTCTAGGATTCTTACTGGGAAACATGCCTCATAAAGTATCTAGAGTTATTTGTGCACCAGGATGCAAAGGAGAGTGTTTGAAAACGCAAACACATTTTTACTCAAAAGTAATAACTAATTCCTGTGGAAATTGGTCAGGATTAATTAAATTTTCCTGGTGTTTTATTTGACAGCAAGGTTTTTAATAGGCAAAAGCAGTGAAAATCGTGCTGACACTAGAACACAGTGCTTGCTGTGTATTTTTCCTAGTATTACTTAGTTTTTATCCCCCAAAGAACAGGACTGATGTGCTTCACCAAATTTTACTGCATCTGAACACTTTACCATCAAAAGTAATGGAATGGCAATGTTATATCCTCATTCTTACCTAGGGTCAGCAAATGAAAGTTGTTTATATGGATCCCAACAACCCACTGCCTGACCGTCAATATTATGGCCGCGTGCAGCTTGTTGAGGTAAGAAATGAAGATGGAATGGCCTTCCCTTTTCTTCCCCATGGCACACAAAAATTACACAGGTAATATCTGCAGAAATACCAAATACTTGATAATGTTAATGAATATAAGCTTAAATACTGTAGGCTTCAAATATAAACTACTTTTTCTCTCTTTACTGCCACATTGAACCTAGGTTCTCATCCATGACACCTAATTTTAGCAACCTTTAAGTTAGGCATCTTGTCCAATTTAGCCCTTAGCACTCCCTCCAGGGCTGGTGGAGTAATACTGAATCAGGCATCAATGGAAAATGATTCATCACAGGCCCAGACTCTACTTAATAGGGATGGAACGAACTGTTATCTGTTTTCCTTGGTGTCTAGCTACCTAGTTGAGAATGGTTGTCCAACATTCAGGCAGGTGAATTTAGCAGGGATTATTCCTACCTTAAATCTGTCCTCAGAAGGTCAAACTAGGTAAATTACTTTTTTCTCATATATAGGCAAAAAAGATGTTTCTTCAAGTCAGATTCCATTTTCAGTAGTGCTGTGTCTATTAGCAGTAAGAAAGCATGTGAGTGCAGCCCTCAAAGGTTGGATTTCTAGGACTTCGCTTACTCTTAAACATAAAAGCATTTTCCTCCACCCTCTTGTGGTTTGGTGGGTGATATACTCAAAGCAACTTGGATGACTGAAGAAGAATCTATATGCTTCATCACTTTTCGATACCTCAAAGCTGTATGTACCTTGCAAAGTAAAGGGTACATCCCTTTTTATGCTTATTATTCCTTTTTCCACCTATCCTGTGTTTCCATTCATTAAATTTATTTTCCTGACCTCTATTTTGCCCCACAGCAATTGGCACCAGAGGAGTCTGTTCCATGGGGTTTTTCCTCCCTTTTTCTGTCATCCTGTCTTCTTTGCAGACACTCTTTCTTAAGAAGCTGGAGGGCTGCGCTCATTTTGTACCCTCCACGTGCAGGGAAACTTCAGGCATGCCAGCAGCAACGACCCTGTATCCAGGGAAGAACTGATGATGATCCTGTCTAGACTGGAGGGTTTACACATCAGAGGCCTCTACTTCACGGAGACTCAGCGATTAACCCTTGGAGAGGTTGGGCTGGAGGAAGCCACCAGTGCAGGCAGCGGCAGCGTTGCACACAGTGTGGAGACCTGCTCCTGCCCTCCGGAGTACGCGGGTGACTCATGTCAGGTAGGAAGCGATTGCCTCCATGCTGTGCCATTATCTTCTGTCTTGCCTACAGCGATACATACTAGTTTAGTCAGAGGAACAGAGGCTGGTTATTAAAGTAATTAAACGTGCTTCTTGTAAGCATGTGCGCTTTCAGTGCCTCAAATGCTTTCACTGTCTAAGAAGCACCGTAGGGTTATTCGACTCATGATTGCTTTGTCGGAACTGTAAATGTCATTTTACATTTGTATGGCACTATAGTCAGGGATTCTTCTGTGATGCCCTATGAGAGGCTGAATGATCTCGGTTGATACTTACTTTAATGGAGAGAAGGTCAGAGTTGACTTGATCACAGTCTGTGAGACCCTACACGTGGACTAGTTTCCTTATTTTATCAGGGAAATGTGTGATAAGGTCCAAGAGAAGTAACCTGAACCTAGATAATTCTGGTTACTTTCCTATCTTCGTGGAGTGACTAACACTTTTCCTGTTTTTATAGGAAAATATTTGAAAGCCGAAGTTAAAATATTTGAAAAAAAATGCTTGGAGGTATTATTATGAAAGATAATAGAAGCATTGCAAAGTATTACTTTTACCTGAAGAATGGCAAAATCCTAGCCAGGGCTGTGTATCCTGTCCCTGCTGCTGTTCCTGTGGCTGTACTACTTTTGGTTGTCACTTTGCTTAGCTTAGAGCTTGACCGTTCCCATGTGTATGCACCCAAGGCAGCAGTAAGGTGCTGGAGTACTGGAGTATAAAGTGGTGTGGTACTGGAGTATATATATATATATACTGGAGTATATATATAAATAAAGTACTGGAGAGGTAAGTGGTGTGCAAAGTGCACAAAATATGAGGAATTATTCTCTCAGGAAAAGGTCAAGGACTACCATAAAGCAGCAACTGCTGTACTAACCTTGCAAATGTTTTTGAAATGAGAATGAAAGAATAATATCTAGACCAGAGGAGCTGCAGAGAAACTGAATAAAACAACACTTTCGGTTGGCTTATGTCTCATGTGCACATCGACTGCTAAGGGCAGCTCTTCATCATCTGTCAAATGCCATTTTGGAAATATTTCTAGAAACGTATTTTTTCACACATTTGATGTTCTGTGCCACAGGCAGATTGATGAGTGTTGACGGAAATTCCTACCGCCATCCCGTTGCTTTTCACTGTACAGCCTTTATAAACGAAGGTGCTGGGTTTTTTGCTTTTTTTCATATAACCTGGTGGAAATACATAGCCAGAGGAAGTGATCAAGACACTCGCCTGGGTAATTCGTAAGCCCTGTATGTTTATGCAGCATTACTCAGGCAGTGATTTACTGCGCTAATCACCTAGCCCTGTCTGGCTGCCTTAGGTGGGGAGGAGGTGATGCCTGCCACACCCCAACTTAGGTATATATTGAGCTACAGGAACCACGGGGTTACTTGTTAACCTCAGGAGCGGTAATGTGTGCTGTACAACTTGACTCACGTATAAAGTTTAAAGGTGGGGCCCATCACAGCACAGAGCCTCATTAATCTGAGTCAGAAGCCGGAGAAGAAGGGAAGAGTATAAGAGAGCGGGCGAGCGCCAAAAGGATAGCAGCGTATGTTGGCGGTGGAGCTGAAGTGAAATGATGGCCCAAGCGCAGAGGCCGAGGAATGTAGGATGGCTGGTTGTCACGTTAGTAGCCCTGGGGCGTTGTTTAGCGCAAGACATGCAACAGAGGCTATCATATCCTCGCCTTCATGGGGGGAGTCAGCAGCAGCAGCAAGTTCAAAGGGATTTTTACCAGAGACAGGTAATTTGTTCGTTTTCCCTTCCTCGCTTGCTTCCTTCTTTCTCTTTGTTTCCATATGCACTAATTTGATAACGAATTCTACATTACTTAACAGGAAAGTAATAAGGTGGCTAATCTTACGTCTCAAAGTACTTTGCTAACAAAAGCGTACGTGAGAAGTTTTTTTTAAATTGCTGTTTACTTGAAAACAATCAGCCTGAACTCCTGAGCGTTTGGAAGTGCCTGGAGCTTTATCTTCTCATGAAATCAGTTTCTCAGTATCACGAACGCTGCTTTGAAAACAAAGTTCCCACATACTCCAAATGTGCTGTTTTAAAGACCGGATAAATAGAAAAACAAAAAGCTCTATAGATTTTTGCTGAATGCTTTTGGATGTATTTTTGAAATGAGTGATTCATTTTGCTCTTCGAAAAGAGACTCTCAGTAAATAAAATTTATATGCATTAAAGCCTATATTTTACTTAGCCATGCTGTTTAGTGTATTTCAGGCCCTGGTTTATTCAGAAGCTGTGTATATTGGCTCCCTGTTGTTCAGGGAACATATTTACCCTTTTAAAAATGTATCTGAAAGGTTTCAAGTGCCTATTCTAAATTCAGTCCTTGCTCACACTGAAGTCAGTATTAAAAGCTGTTGGTGATATTAGTATTCCGAGTACCTTTTGTATTTTTTTTTTTACATTTATCCAACATGTAAAGAAGGCAAAGGTGCCACTAGCAACTGTTGTTTAAACAGCAATAACTCAATATGCCTTCTGGGATCTGCTTTGGGAGAGGTGAATATTTTTTTTCTCTGGTAGTTACATCGTTGATAAACGATGGTTAATCCTGCCCTTGCATAAATACTTACGCCTCAAAGCACTGGAACATGATTTGAGACATCATCCTGCAAACCCTTTGCTCTTCAGATTAGTCCCATCAGTCTTAGTGGCGCAACTGTCATGAGAAAAGATTTATGGCTTTAAAGTTCAACTGTCGCTTGTTTTCTGAGTGTCATTGGGGTCAGCTTCTAACTGTGAGGTACAGGTGAGGTATAGGCACAGCGCAGAAGTACATTGCTGGAGGCAGGAACCTGGGAGGTGTTGGTTTCGTGGGGAGCACAGCTTTCTCCACACTTCCATCCAGCCTCTGGTCTTCCTTGCACCACAGTAGCTTAGTTACTTGTGAAAAGGAGCTAGGGAATAGAAGGGATAGACTTATGTCCGGTCATTTTTGGTGTGGGTGGTGTGCCAGGAGGATGCTAAGCAGAGAATGTGGGCATGAATATTTGAATTGGTCTGTATACAGAAAGGCTCCATCCCCAGGAAGAATTCCTTGTGCTTTCCCTACCTGTGTCCTTTCCCTTCCCACGCCGAGCAAGAACCTGGTTTTAACATACTAGTTTACTACCTTCTTGGTGTAGGCTAACAAACTTCATGTCTCTTGCTTCGTTCATAATCTTCCTCTGGTTCAGCTCCCTATTTAAACCTGACTTTGATCTGACAGGCCGTGCTTCAGTCCTGTGCCCTCCATAGTGGAACATTCTTCTCATGCTTCCCGGGTCTCTGGGACAAGCCTGTGCTTAGAAATAAGAGTGCTGTGTGTTTTGTAAGATCACCTCGCTCTAAGCGTGGCTTCGTATAGCTCCTGGTAGACTTGGAAGTCATGATGAATTCATGTAAAAGATATCTCATTAGAAGTACTTCCAAGGAATACACTGTAGTTAAATTAATATCAAGATTTCATATAACCACTAGTTAATATGTGAGATTTTCATATGTTGTTCTTTGAGGAGACTGTAGTATGAATCTGTATTGAAATCTTTTTCTGTGGTTTAAAAGTCATATTGTACACCTCTGTACATAGCCACAGGAAATGCGTTTTGCTCAGAGGTTAGAGTCAAAATGATGAAATCCCCACTACCACAAAGTGTAGAGCACAGGGTTCAGATGCTTAGAATGAAACTTCTTCATCTCCATTCTTCAGTGCCATTCACTGCATCAAAACACTTATTATTTAAACAATAATATGGGCTTAGAAGAGCTTGCCAGGAAATGTACACCTCTGCTACAAAATGGCAAACAATTTCAAAATACCCTTCTCATGACCTGTAGAACTTTATTTCCACCAGAATTCACTTTTTTTTTTTTTCTCTGTGCTTACTGTCTAGGAATGTGGCCTTGGATTTTATCGTGAGCATAAAGGATTATTTAGTGGACGCTGTGTCCCCTGCAATTGCAATGGCAATTCCAATAGGTGTCAAGATGGTGATGGAAAATGTATCGTAAGTAAATACTAATGTTCAAGAAATGAATTGGAAAAAAAAAAAACATTTACCTTACTGCAGTATGGAATATACAGTATTGTTAAATTCCAAACAACTAGAAATAATCCTTGCCTGCCTCATTCTTTATATCTTGCATATCTGTTAATGAGTGTAAATTGCAGACACTTACACGTACATTTAACATAACCCTGGGTGATAAAGAATAATTTGTGTCCTTGGTTTTGTTTTCTTCTTTACCCTGTAATTTTTGTTAGCACATGGTACAAAAAGTCACCAAATTAGTGCATATGTAAGTGTTTGCAGTTGTCTATAATAAATATGGGGTCTTATCTTGGTATGTGGAGTCCTTAGTTTTTTACATATATACTGGGGTTTGCCAGTGCTGACAAGCAGCGCATTCAGGCATAGCACAGCCTTTGCAGAATCGCTTGTTTAATCAGCATCAGTAAATGTCCACTAAACTTAATTTACAACTAGATGGATTAAAAAATACCACAGTAAAGAAGATGAGATAAAGGGGGTAGAAGTTAGGAAAATTAGAAAGTTAGAAAATCAGAAAAATTAGACAATTTCAGCTGATACAGCAGATACAGTGGGGCAGATTCTGCTCCCTGGCACACCACAATAGACCCAAAGCAGCCTCCCAGGGGTGGATCAGCCCTCGTAGCAACGCAAGCGTGACATTTGGCCGACTGCACTTCTCCAGCTTATATCCCTGACGCTTCTTTGAACAGTTCGTTCTGAAATATTCCCGCTTAAGAACTTTTCACTAATTTTTCACTTACTGTGTAAACAAGAACCTTGCCAACCTCTTTCACGGTCTGTCTTCTCTGCTATTTCTTCCTTGTTCGTGCTGCATCCGTTCTGCCTGCGGTGCATTCCTGCGTGTTATGTCATTCCCCCACACACACAACCCCGACTTCGTCTCAACCAACCCTCCTGCTTTAATGGAAACTATAAACCAATTCGGCATATTCTGGGGGATGACTTACAGGCTGCTGCTTTGGAGAGGCAGGGCAGGCCATGACAGGAAAGCGCTGCAGCAGAGCTATAAAGATGAGGAAGTTTTACTTTGGATGAAAATTATAAAGGAAAAAAAATTATGCAAAATTCACTTTTACCTCATGAAGGTATGTGATTAGGTTTCCCTTTGTCCCCTCCTTCTCACAGATGGATTAACTTTCAGATAGACAGAGCTAAATCAACACTTGGCCCTGGGACAAAATTTAGGGCAAGCGAAGTCATCCAGGATAATGCAGTGAAAAATGGAAGCCCAGAGGGCCTGTATTTCCATCATGAGCCTCCACCTAATAAGGAGTGAGTTTGTCTCTCTGTAGAGGAGCCGTGGGACAAAGACCTGCAGAGGTGCAGAGAAGGCAAGGAGGCTTCCCAGTGTGGAGTCGTCAAGTTTCATATCCAAAGTGCAAAGATTAGATGCAAGTGCACTTGGCCTCCTTCTTCCTGCTCCTCACCTGGAGCACTGGACCCCAGTGCCTTCACATAACATCATAGTATTGTCTAGGTTGGAAGAGACCTTTAAGATCATTGAGTCCAACCATCAACCTAACGCTGCCAAAACCATGTCCTTAAGCACCACATCTACCCGTCTTTTAAATACCTCTAGGGATGGTGATTCAACCACTTCCCTGGGCAGCCTATTCCAATGCTTGATAACCCTTTTGGTGAAGAATTTTTTTCTAATATCCACCCTAAACCTCTCCTGGTACAACTTGAATCCATTTCCTCTTGTCCTATCACTTGTTACTTGGGAGAAGAGACCAGTGATAGCCTCCAGAGAAGGCTTTGTGAGGATGATCCCAGGCTGACTCTCTCCTCTGTGGCAGCAGTGCAATCCTCCCCAGCTCAGGCAGTAGCTATCCTGCTGCCTGCTGGTGGAAGGAGAGGAGTGCAGTGCTGTGCTGCTGAAACTGGAGAAGAATGGAGTGCAGGAGGAGATGGAGAAGACACAAGAACTGGTTCTCATGTGTAGGGAAAAGCCGTCCCTCTGCCACTAATCAGACTTTGTGTCGTCACGGTCCCTGCCCTTCCTCCTGAAAGGCACATACCCTCAGCAGCAGCATGGTGCTGAGAGTTGCTCATCCCATGACATGTTGTTTCACGTCACATAACGCCACATACCTGGCTGTTTCTGTTGAGGCCGTGACACATTCTACTCTGGCTTCCTTGTACCATGTGTGTGCGAGTTTTCCTTTCAGAGTTTGCATCATCCAGACCTTGGTGGTTTGGAGATGCTCTGACTCCAGGGGTGTGTCTGGCCCTGTGAAACTTGAAGGAAGACCCATGAAGGACTTGCTGCTCTGGCTTCATCCCACCATGCCTTGAGAGGATTACATTCTCTAGTCCTTCTATGCCATGTAGCTAGAGGAACAGCATGGCACATTCATATGTAAAATATCTTAAACTTGCTTCAGCAATTACGGAATTGCTTCATTTTCTATAGACAGAATGAGCAAAATAAAAGCCAGGAGATAAACCTTGGGAGAGAGGGGGGAGGTTGGTCCAAGATGAAACCAATACAAATATTTTTAAATACCTCTCTCTTACACTTTTTGCAGTTCAATTTATTCTTCAGGACTCTTAAAATTTACAATAATTATTCAGAAACAGTCTGAATTTTCTATGAGCTTTTTGCAGGAGTATATGCACCAGCTTTTATAGAGGCTGCTTTTTAAAATGCTTCCTTTTACAAACATAGTGTCTTCATATTACTTTAGCTTCTGCTAGTTAAATGGCCCTGAAGTGAACTGGAGTTTTTCCCGTTCTTTCCCAGAAGCTTTCTCAAGTGAGCTGCAAATTTGGTTCTTTTACCAAAACGAAAACAAAGTAGGGGTTACTACATGCAGAGGCTGAGGGAAGGGCTGTCGATGTGATTGAGGGAATCTGTGTGGGAAGAAATGTGGAGGAGAATGGAATGTAAGAGGAGGTGGGAGTTCCTCATTTGTAGGGATAGGAGAGACAGAACTGTTTCTCATTTGTAGGGAAAAATGCCCCTCTGCTGCAAGACTTGGTAGTAGGGCCTTCAAACATAGCCCTAAGCCATCAAAGTCCATGAAATGGGAGTGCAATCTGCTCAGTGACTGCTTGCAGCCAATTTCCCACTTTCTTTTTCCACCTTTATTATTTAGTACGCCCTCAGCCCTGTGGGACACGGGATCAGTCTGTTGCACATTGAAGAGAACAGTTTTAGAACTTGGGAGCTTTAATGCCTCTTGAGTGTTGGTCACTTGGAATTTTTATGGCTGCTCAAAAATGTATTTGAACAACTTCTATTTTAAATTAGCATCTCTTTAGGTAACGCAAAAGCAACTTGCTCTTCCTCTCCCCATAATGTATAAGTGTAGAATCAAAGAATCACTTGGCTTAGAAAAAGCCTTTCAGATCATCAAGTCCAACCAAACGTGTGTGCCAATTAGACAGCACCAGGAATATGTTTCTAAAATAAGATCTAGTTCCTGACAATTTTATCATGGAAAAAGTGTCTCATTTGTATCAGTTTCAATTGTTTTCCTAGCCTTTGCTTTTCATTATTTATTCCAGTTACCCTAGGTAAATGCAAATTACACATACACTGGAGAAAGTACATGAAATTAAATTCTGATCTGAATCTACTATGAGAAATACTTTTTATATTAATTTCATGGGATTTTTTAAAGAATGTACTTGGGCTCATTTAATTGCATGCTTTTAAATGATATCTGCCTTCTAATTAGTGTTAAAATGCAAAATCTAAAGTTCCATTTAAACATAGTGGTTTTTAATTGAAATATCAAGACAGAGAGAGTGCATTAATAGAATGTTCCTTAACAAACTATGCATCTGATTGAATGACTTTAAAAATATGTTTAATGCTGCCTATTTACCCGTTGCTTTTCCACAATGGTGAGCAAATTGTACTTTCTACAATTAGAGAATGACTGGAATCGACCTATCCTGGTTGTGAGGGTAGTTTGGCAATAAATACTTGATGAAGTGGAAGGGAAAGAACGTGTCCTCTGAGTAAATTAGCTATATTTGTTTTGTAAAGCCATATTGAGTGGCAAAGCACTGTTAACTGTCTTGCTTGTTTCCTTTTGAAGAACTGTCAGTATAATACTGCGGGGGAGAAATGTGAGCGCTGTAAAGATGGTTATTTTGGAGATGCCACTAAAGGTTCCTGCCGGCTGTGTCCTTGCCCCTATACCAACAGGTACAGTAGAAGACCGTAAGAAGTCAAGCAAGGGTGGAGAAAAAGGAAAAAAAAAAAAGAGACAAAACCCCCAAACCCTGCTAGCATAGGAAGATAATGATCTTTTTTTTGTATTCTTATATTGCCCACCATAGTGGGGCATCAAACCCATTTGATGCATATTAGACCAGCAGTAACTCGTTGCTTTGTCTCACGGCATTGCCTTTTTTAATAATCTGAGTATTCCAATTCTCACTCAGTTCCTGAACCACAAAGGCTCGCTGCTCATCACCTGGGGGGGAGCCCCAGGCAGCTGTAATGGGTTTACGTACAAAACCACCAGTAACTCCTTTGTAGTGAGAAATACAGGATGGAGGTCTTTTCCTTTACTGGGCATATCCAGAATCTTTCTTGTTTACTGAAATGCAAGGTGTACATTACCTTTAGTCTGACATTTAACACCATTACTCTGGCTAGGAGATAGGTGAGAACAACGAAACAAGGCTTTTAGATGAATTCAGAAAGTTTATTATGATACAAAAATAATATAAAACCATTAAAGCTCTTAAGCACGTATCAAGATTTCTGAAGAGTATGGTCGCTCATCAGGTGGAAGCTTCATTTGAAGTGCAAATATACTGAGCTAGAAAAAATTAAATTTCCTTGGATTTAATAAGGTTGCCAGGCTTTTAAAATTGGGCGTATATTGCATTTTAAATGCATAGTATGTTTAGCCACATTGTCATCATTGGTCAGTTCTGAAAGGTGAAATGCATTAAATAAAAACAAATATTTTTTAAGAAAAACTAAGCTATAAATTGCTAAAGGCACCACACAGTATTTGCCAGGTGCATTAGCAAATACCAAGTAGCCTTAAGAGGTTCACACTTGCAGACTATAGACAGGTTTTTCATTTATCAGAGAACTCTCTGATAGATCTGTTTTTGACAGCGTTGGCCTCTTCTGCAGGTGCTTGCCTGAGGCTGTCTGAACATATTTTTAGTCTTCTTTTGCTTTAAGAGTGCTGAAATACTGCGGGAGACCATAAACCTGTGCAGTTTCATAGTTGCACATTAGGGTGGTAAATACCATTCCTGACATAGGAAATTCACCCCACCTGGCATTATTGGAGTTGACAATTTTCCACCCAGTCAAATTATACGTTAATTCTTAGTGCAGACATCTGTCTTTGATACACAGACTTGCTTTATCCCACTGTTCATAGATTAAAAAATGGAAATAACAAACATTGCCTACTCCTGCTTCACCTCCTGCCTTCTCCTTCTCAAACATCAGCCAAAATATGTTTTTTTCTCCCAGAGAAATTTGAATCTAGATGAGTCTGCTAGAAAGAGCAGATGAAAATGTTCATTGTGTTAACCAGATACGCTCTAGAGCTCCCCCAAATGGTGCACAACTCTATTCTGCCTTGCTTAAAAAAACCCCAACCAAACAATATTAGTTACATAAAAATATTCTCTTATGTTTCCATCTATAGAAATGAAAAAAAAAAAGCTATCCAAACAGGAGGAAATGTTGTCTAGCACAGGCTATTGATTCTTGCCTAGTAAGATAAAATAGCTACCCAGACTTGGTTTATTTTACATCATCATTATTAAGGTTTATTTTAGGCATTCCTTTGGGTAGTGAACAATTATACTCAGTCCAGAGGGTCAGGAAATGATTATTTTTTTAGTCTAAGGAAAGAATTTAGATGAAAAACATGAAACTTCAAAGAATTAGTCACAGCAATTTATCTAGAGGCAATTAAATTATCTGAGAAGTAATTTGGTGGTATAAAAGCTTTTTAATCTGAAATTCATTTAATTGAGCTTAGCCTCTAGAGTGTAAAACCTATTTGATGATGTGCTCACAATAATATTTTTGCTTCTTCCCAAAGATTTGCAACTGGCTGTGTGGCAAATGGTGAAGAAATTCAGTGTCTCTGCAAAGAAGGCTATACCGGAGTTCGTTGTGAACGGTAAGTGACTTGTTTCTCAAGACCAAGGGTTTTGAGAGACACCATAAAAGGAGGTATGTCTGTATTGGGTAATATATGGACGTATGCGTATGCATCGTATGCACATGCTTAAAGAGAATCTATTTATATGAACAGCTGCTATGGTGTGGTGCTAGAGTGGAATTCTAGACTTAAACCCAGCACTCCCTAAAGAAATGTAAACAGTTCTCCACAGACTATTCAGTGACTACACAGTTTTTACCAAAAAGAGAAGTGTCAGCCTCTTTGCCTGTGCGCCCTGTGCCTTGCCTTGTCCCACACTCTTTCTGGTAACAATGACTCCCACTTCCTTCGTCCCTTTTTGAGTTTAAAACATTTTCCTGTTTCCTACAATGTACCTGATATTGCTTCAGTGTTCTTAGTTACCCAACAGCAACCAGGTAAGGTTTAACACCATTCCCTTCATCCCAAATCATTCTGATGTGCTCCAGCGTACGAATGCAAGGCTGAAGCCATCTCTTTTGCTGGAACATAGCAGCAGTTTGTCAAAGTGCAAAAGGAACATCATGGCATGTTCAGGCAGGCAGAGGAAGCGATTTCACTGAGTTTCAAATCCAGGGAGGATTTAAGCGTAATGGAGTGGTGTTTTCTGGTTGGAAACGTGAGGCCCATAAGTCATGATATCTCACCTGAAGACAGTGCCTCCAGGAGCATATTGTCTTATGCTTCAAGACTGTTACATCTAAACTGTGGGTTATAGACAGATTTTCTCTTCCAGACCTGGCCATACCTCAGCTGCTCATCATGGCCCTTTGATCACGCATTACCACCCCTATAGATCTTACAACAGAGTGACTTCTAGGAATATTAGGTAGCCAGTCTGGACAATATATTTTACCTATAAAATATTTAGAGGTCAGTCACAGAGACTGCTTTGCTGACACATGGCAAGAGAAGGCACCACCGAGCACAAGGGTGATAATGTCATTCAGTGCCGTCATTGTTTGAAATCTCGACATGTGCTTACAGTATGATCCTCCTTAATATGTTTTCTGGTGGGATCACAGACCAGAATGGTGTGGTTTGCTGGGTTAAGCCTTGTCAAATTCTCTATATATGTATGGATCTGTGTGCATTGTATTTTTTCAGATTAAGTGAATTATTCCTATACGAGCATTGTGGGAGTTCTTTTATTTTTAGAAAAAAATTCTGCAGTGCTTGGAAAGATATTTTTAGCATAGTGCAGAGGATACTGTAAACCAAAAATATACCCTTTTTGTCTGTCAAGACATGAAATCAAAAGTTCTTGAAAGTTTCTTTAGGAGAATAACTGTGGGATGTTTTTCAAGGGAAAGTATATTTCACAAAAGTAGCTTCAAATATTTAATAAAAATTTTTTGCATCTCTCTATCTAGCTGTGCTCCAGGATATTTTGGAAATCCACAAAAATATGGAGGCTACTGTCAGAAATGTAATTGTAATAATAATGGACAGCTGGCTAGCTGTGACCGCCTAACTGGAGGTACGTGAGGGCCTATGAACATGGAAGGGAGCGTTGTTTTCTCTCTGGGAAGCAGAGAAGGGAGGTACTTAGATCAATTGAACTGAAGGAAAGGCATAATAATTGAACTGAAGGAAAGAGCAGTCTCAATGTGCCTTTTTAAGATGTATTTGGGACAGTTCAGTGGCATCTTCAAAGTCTGCATCAGGCGCCGCCATCTTAGGTATCCAAGCTGACTGCGTTTACAGGGGAAGTTAGGGCCTGACTCGTGAGGCTGTTTTATAAATCTTGCTGCACACCATTCTGCCATTTAAGACTTTCGTGGTTTTCCCAGTATCAGTCACACAAGTACTGCACAATTAGTGAACTCTTATAAGAATGTTATGCCACCGGGATATGTTTGCTTTATCTGTTATAATTCTGAAGTAAAGGGCCCGAGCCTACATTCCTCAGATTGTCTTTACCTCAATTCACTTCAGTCCCTTGGGATACTCATTTCTTTTCAGAAACACATAGGCCACTGCTCCTGAAAAGGACCTTGATTCTCCCATATTTTCATTCCCCAATAAAATTACGCTTTTCTTTCCCTGTAGGCAGCTTTTCCTCCTCAGATGTTAGTGAAGCGTCAAACTAATAACTCCTAATATTTCCATGCTGTTCATTCCACTGCACTGCATTCAAATGACTGCCAAGGATCACCTTACCTTTCCTTGGTCACAGAAATTAAAAAAATGGCAAGTGAAGTGAACTGCTCTTGGCAGCTGATGCAATTTTTCAATAGCTAGTTCTCATTTCATATTTCATCATTGAAGTAATACATCTTTATTATATTTCTACCTTGTGTGGAACAGATCCAAGCAGCGTTTGATGTTTTGTCATTCCTTTCTTTTTGAAACAAGAGTTTGCTAGGACAAACTAATCCGTAGGGCAAAATTCAACAAGCCAGTTTGTTTTCAGTTTGTCTCCAACTATATATTCTGATCAGCCATTTCTTTCTCCACATTAGGAATAAAACCCTCTGTGCTCATCAGCACAGCATGTTCTAGCAGGTTTCTTGTGCATGATGTTCGGCACTTGGCCAGACTTTTTCATTTCACCATTTCTTGGCTGAAGTTGTTTGTGCACAAGCTGTAATAATAGTTTTATTTAATTGGTACTTCACAGCTGAAATGTGTCTGGTGTTAGCTGAATTACACAACTGCACAACAGCATGGGTATTTGAATTCAGAATAATTTCCTTCATTCTCTTACAAATATATTCTTTGTGACTTGTCTCCTTTTGGCAGCAGCGCTCGCTACCAATACCATTTAACTTCCTGATGACTTAATGTGCAAGTGCCAAAGGAAATGGCACAGCTAGGCAGTTTGTTCTGGGCTGTTGCATGCTGCTGTTAAAGTTCCAGGTCCAATTTTATCACTGTAACCTTTCACAGTTGTAAGCTGTTGTTGACTCTTGACAGCAGCAGCCTGTGCCCTGAGTGCATCCTTTTCCTTCGGAGTCAAAGGCATGCACAGCACTTTTCATTTTCAGGAGGAGATGAGAATTTGGCAGTAGGACCAAGCCTGTGAAAGGGACATCAAGATGGGGAAATTCCTGTCCTACATAATGGCATTTGTAGGAGCCAGTTCCTCTCTTGCCTCCTGAAGTTAGGATCCCAGGATGTTACAATCCCACATGCACCTGGAGAATGTTAAGCTTCTTATAAAGGGGTTTGTAAAACAAACAAACACAACAAAACAACACACTGAACAGGCAGTTACTTGTGCTAGCTTGTTAGAAAGTCTGAGGGCAATGTTTGTTGCATACCACCTGTATCTGTGGCCCACCCTCCGTGCCTTGGGTTACGTGCCGTGTCTGCTTCCATGCATACACCGTGGATTTTTCTCAAACTTGATTAATCCCTTAATCGTGCAAGCTGTGACAGGTGTGAAGGAAGGCTATAAACATTTTTCAGTTCCTTTAAGACATCCTTTGAGGAATCAGAACCTGTAGTTTCAACGTGGATACTAAAGTGGATAAAGGGGTTTGAACCTATGTCCTGGGTAAAATGCTTTAACAATATCGTCTCAGCTCCCATCCCCGTGGTGTTATTCTAGGCAAACTCTAGTGATACCTTCAGCACACTTGATGTGAGAGATCCTCCTGCTGCTACCCAAGTAGCATGTATTGGGGCAGGTTACAGTCCCTTTCCTTTGAGGGATGAAAAAGGTGTTGATCTCAGCAAGGCATAAGTGGGAGCTGAATGTTTTGGCATGTTCAAGCCTTCTGGGTATTTCGGCTCATTCACAGTGGGTATGGGTTTATGAAAAGGCAGCACTGTGTTTTAATGGCTGCCCACCATGAAAAGTGAGAGCAAAAAGGCAATAGCAGTATTTCCATAAGAAAACTTTGGTTACTAATGGCAGTCTTGTGATTTCAGAATGTTTCAATAACGAGCCAAAAGACGTAGATCCCAATGAAGACTGCAACCGTAAGTAATAAAATAGAACTGCACTTAGATTGCTTTCTGCTGCTTCGGATACATCCTTATGACTCTTTTAAGGGTGGCAGAGTTTAAAAAGGACTGGAGGTGTCCTTAGTTAATCTTTTAAAAGCAAATATTCAAACAAACACTTGGAAAAATGATAAAAGAGATGGTCAGTTAGCCAGATTTAAATGGGGCCTCCTCCTTATTTCTAGCTTTGGTCACTCTCCTTAATACTGTGGGCTTTGTTGTTGCCTTTGCTCTTCAGGTGACACCAGCTGACAAGCGTCAAAGTCTTTCCATTGCATCTCATTTATTAATGTGCTCGGCGAAATGCCCTCTGCACCAAATATCAATAATATGTATTGTTTTCCTTTGCTCATGCTCCCTCCAGCTTGCGATAGCTGCGTAATTACACTGCTGAAGGATCTGAGCACAATAGGTGACGAGCTTCAGCTGATTAAGTCTCAGCTGCAAAACGTCCATGCGAATACCCACACACTGGAGCAGATGAGGCGGCTGGAAACACGCATCAAGGACTTAAAGGTAGGCACACATAAACAGAAAAGTGGATTTCAGATGAAGTGGTTAAGAGCTGAACCTAGGAACTTAGGCCATCTTTTTCTCAGCTTGCAAGGAAACATACACCAACTTCTGATTTCAAATACCAGACGCTGACAGCACGTGGCTTCACCTGTTAGAAGACAGCTATTGTTTCCATGTCATGCTCTGAAAGAGGATCAGTATCTCTGCTTTTTCTGGGGCTTGCTCACCTTGAAAGCTATATCTCTGAGGTTTCCCTATAGCTCTGTCTTTTTCCAGCAATTCATGTCTCCATTACTGAAAAACCCCAACGTTCCAATTGCCAATACCCAAATTCATCCTAAAAAAATGTTCTTTAGTTGGAATAGCAGTTGTTATACTCACAGATAAAAAAGCCCAGGTTTTAGGCAGCAGTGGGTCAGCCTTCATGGCAGGAATGCTGCTTTTATTTACCTTGGGTAAAGATGTAAGCCGGTGAATTTTTGCTTTTCGTCTCCTGTGTGTGGGTGATTTATTGGATTTTTTTATTTCTTTCTTTTCAGGTCTTATTGAAAAATTACCGTTCTGTCGTTCATAACCAGGGTTCAAAGGTAGATGAGTTGGAGACAGAATTCATTAATCTAAATCATGATGTAAATGCTCTCCAGGAAAAGGTGACTTATCAAATCAATTTAAAAATACACATCTCTTGCCTACATATTAGCATACTGTATCCAGATATTTTCAATCTAATCAGTTTTTTCCCTTGCTAGGCTGAAATGAACTACAAAGCAGCTGAGATATTATTTAATAATTTTGGCCAAACTCATCAGAAAGGAAAGGATTTGGTTTCACGAATACAAATAGTTGTCAACAATATACAAGGTAAAAATAGTTTCTAAATCCATAACATGTTCTGTTTTATGGAATCATTTCAGTTTATTTGCAATATTCTTAATTAAGCATGAGAGGTTTTCCTAGAAAATGATTTCATAAATGAGAATTCAGACAACGATGTGCAACTCACTCTTCCTATTAGAAATCTAATATATAATGTTAATTTAGGAGCTTGCTTTCCCTATGGAGTGAATAGGGACAGGGAAGCTTTACCACAGGGACATTTAGAGCAACAAATTGACTATCCTGACTTTAGTCTGACCTCAGTCTGGGTTGCTATCATAGGCTCTTTTAAGTTAGAAGCTTAAGATTATTGCTGTGAACTTGATCATTTGGGACAAATTTCAAGCCCGATGCCATCTTACTAGCTCTGTGTGACATAGCGTACTTTTCAACTTAATGAAATTAACACAAAATGGATCTGCGTCATTAAGGAATTCAGGAATAGGCATGCCTTTTCCAGAAAAGAGACCAGCCCTGTCCTTTGCGTCTTTTGCATAGGCTTAAGTGCATCCTCACTTTGAAGACAATTTTTTTCAGTGCTCTTGGAACAAATAGCTGGTACAAATGCAGAAGGCAACAACTTGCCCTTGGGAGATGCTGCCAAAGAACTGGCCGAAGCTCAACGCATGATGACGGAGATGCGAAACCGCAACTTTGGCCAACTTCAAGCAGAGGCGGAGAAGGAGCGAACAGAAGCTCAGCTGCGTAAGGGCTTGTTCTCTCAACTTCTTACTCTCTAGAAAGATCAACCCTAAATCTGAAGCATTATTGATTGTTTGGGATGGAGTGCAGGGAGGGGCATTTTGCAACGTATCCCTGGGATCTGTAGCGGTCGTTAGTCAACAGGAAAGTGGTAGTTCTGGAAGGGATTTACAGGCGTTTTTAGTTTGTTATGGAAGAAACTGAGTTGAGCTGGAGAAGAAACCCAGTAGATCCTTCTTTAATAACTCAATGAATCTCAGTAAAATAAAGACATAGCCATTCATAATATACTTATGCAGTGCTTTGGTGTATGATAATATATAGGCTATGGCACATGCAGCTGTTTTAGAGGAATTACACATGTAATTTAACAACAGATTTTAATAAGTTGCTGGAGTAACCCAAGGGCTAGATCATACAAGGATAAGGAAGTTCAGAAGTTCTAGTTGCACTAGTTGTACTCCCTTTTATGTTCTCTGCATGGGTTGACTGGGACATTCAGAAACCCAATTCCGGACATCAGAGACAGCAAGAACAGCAAAGTCACAGGCTTATCTTCTAACCAGGGGCATAGTTGAGAAATGTGAAAGACCTTACGAGTAACGGTAATTTCGCCTACCTTTGGACTTTGATACCTACCTCTGAGTAATTCTTCTGTATCCTATCTTGTAGGCAGGGCACTCTAAAGAATGATTCATTTGACCTCGTTTATATTTCTAATTTCTTTGAGATGAAATGTGCCTGTATGTCTCCATTGATTACAGAGGAAGCTTTGATGACTAGCGCAGATGTAGATGTCTACATTGTAGATGAAGTTGTGTTAGTTCCATTAAAAAAAAAAGAAAATGATTCATTAATTGCAGATTATCTTCATCCTTACTTAAATTAGAAATAGCCAAGTAAATGTTTATCTCTGCTCTGTGTCTGCAGCAGCAAACTCGGGAGCTGATTTGATCCAGTGACATGCTGAATAGCATCTCTGCTATAGTAACACTGAAATTAGTGCTGCAAAGGACACTCAGTATTTCACACAACCACAGCTTTCTGATCCTAAATGTCAAGCCCTTTTGAAGGAAGTTTGTTCTGGTTCCCTTCTTCTCTGAACAAAACTTTTCTTTCTATTCTTGATACTGCAGTACTGACACGTATTAAGAATGAACTACAAAAGTACCACCAAGAAAATCATGGGCTTATTAAAATTGTGAGAGATTCATTGAATGACTATGAATCCAAAATCACTGACCTTCGTGAAGCTCTGAATGAAGCGACAGGACAAATCAAGCAGGCTGAAAACTTAAACAGAGATAATGGAGTTCTGTTGGAAGACATAAAGGTAATGTCAGGGTTTGGGAGAAAAAAGTTAAACCTCAGGAGATGAGAAGTGCTTTTGATTGCTGCTTTTGACCTTGCAAAGCCAAATAGCACTAATCCTTTAGACTTTCTCCAAGGTGTCTTTCCCTCTTTTGATGTATGTATGGACAGGTATAAATAGAGTCTGTTCCCACTTGTCACCTCTTTATGTGGACAGGACAGTGTGACCAAGACATAGCTCTGATGAGAGAGGGGAAGGAGATTCTCTGCCTAACCCTTCTTTTCAGCTGCCACTAGCCTTTTTCTTTCCTATTCTAGATCAAATTCCTGATGCTGATGTAGTTTTCATAGTAAGTTCCTTCAGATATTTGTCTTTAACAGCCATAAAAGATGGGAGCAATAACGTGTGCAATACTGTTAAATTATTTGGCATTAATATTCTACAGAACCACTTCTGAGTTCTCAACAGAAAGGTGACAAGAAACATCTGTCATTCCTTAGCAGTGCTTGATTTTTAGAACCGGGAAATAGTACAAGAAATAAGGGTGTGCTGCAGGATCCATTAAATTAATGTGGTTTTGCTGAAATATATCACTGTTTTGGCACACTCGTGTCCATCCAGTTTGCTAGCACTGTTTGAACAAAAGAATTTCTACATTCAACTGTCCCTTTCAATATTTAATTGTACCTTTATGTGCATGGACTGTACAATAGGTGTGCCACATAAGTATGCACAGTTGTGTTAAAAGATGGATGCATCTGTACAAGTCATAAATCTCCTGATACACCTCTCTGGTAGAGAGAGAGATTTGACATGTTACAATGATGGAAACCCAGCTGAAGAGAGCTGGTGTGCCATTACCCTGGAGCTGTGCTGTGGATTGTCACAGGGCTGCTCTAGAGCAAGGAGCTTCATTCATTTTCCCCTCAGAGCTTTCAAGAGGAAGAGGTGGGGAGGTTTCACACCTCCTTTCTGATGTCCTCCCCAAATGAAGGGATAGTGTAATCATTTTATTTCTGCCTTTGAGAGAACAGAAAAGATCAGGGTAGTCACCAAGGAGCTGTTTTTAAAGTTTTCAGGTTTGAAGCTTCCAGGTTTGAGAGTCAGACGCTTAGGTGGTCTGTCCTGACAGTTCATCTCAGCTGACCTGTACTGTTTTTACTTTGAGTTCTAACGACTGAGCTGCCCAGCTATGTGCTCTACTACTGCAGACTCCTGAGTTTTCTCACTCTTCTAATGAGTAGGATAGCATCAGTCCCTAAACACTATAGGCATCTGATTGACACAGTGATAGTACCTTTGGTAAATCCTGTTGCAAGCTATGGTTTTCCCTGCCTCTCTTTTTTACCCCAATCACATGTTTTTCAACCTCTTTTTTTTTTTTTCCTCAGAAACAGATTGAGGAGACAAATGTCCAACAGAACAGTGTCTTGGATATTCTGAGCTCTGCCCGATCTTCCCTGACGCAAGCTAACAGTGTACTGGGATTATTGCAGAAGAGTAAAGAGGTATAGTTAACCTTCTTAAGTTAAGGTGAAAAACCCCAATATCTTGCTGTCACTGTAACGGGTAGCGTAGCTTGGTGGCTAGGACACAAGGCTTATCTGAGCCTCCCAAAAAGGGAGGTGTCTCATATCCGATGATGGGTGCAAGAGGAGGCTGCCTGCACAGGTTTCTGTAAGAGAAGCTTGTTGAGGGTTGTGATGCATCTGAGGAAGACACTGAACTGCAGATATCTGAATTTGGGAGAATATCTGTGAGAAATACCATAAATGATTGTATATTCTTGTATTTCTTTCTAGGCAATTGCTTTTAGCCACTGTCAGAGACTGGGCTAGAAGGGCCTTTGGTTTGACTCAGTACAGCAGGATTTGTTTTTACATAATGGGTCTAGAAGCATAACGTAATGACTAGCGGTTGTTTGCAGTAACCTGTAGTGTAAGTTGGAAGGGAACTTGTTTCCTGTTGGTCTCCTCAGGTGCAAGGTGTATGTAACGCTGAAGGAGACGAGGACAAAATCAAACATGTATGAACATAAATAAAATTTCATCTTTATAAACCCGTAGGAATATGAAAGCCTGGCTGCTCAGCTGGATGGAGCAAGGAAGGATATGAATGAAAAGCTGACAAATCACTCCTTATCAGCAAGCAAAGAACCGTTGGTGGTGAGGGCTGAGGAACATGCCAAATCTTTGCAAGACTTGGCAAAACAACTGGAAGAGTATGTTGCTATTCCTGTAAATGAGCAATTTTTGTACATAACATCCATGGTTGCAGTGCTCTGTCTGTAACTTTACTTGCTTTAATGGCCATTTGCAAAGTTAGAAAGAAATTCAGTTTGTCTTTTTCTGCTTCTTCATGATGTACGGATGTTTTCTTTTTACCCCACAAACCAGGTCTTCCTGTGTTTTCCCTGATTTTATTTTTCCCCAGAAGTGGGGACTCCCGTAATATGGCTTTATATTACTGCATTAACACTTCATTAGCTTCTTACTAACAAGAGAAAATCCTCACGTACAGAGTGAGAAGATGTTTAGAATATCCTTTTTGTAGAGCTATTTCCTGTACTCATAGTCAGGGATACCATTATGATATCAGCGAATTGGGACAAATAATTGGAAGAAATATTGTCTTGGCAGAGTCTTCAGACATGCCCGTTTATTATTAGTGAGGAAAAGAATTACTATAGTTTTCTCATCCTTCAAGGAATCTTCTAGACAAGCAAAACCATGAGAAACTTGATATGAATCAAGTGTTTCTCTCTCCATTACTTGTACTTTACCTTGGAATTTTGAGTGAGGTTCTGGAGGCCCTCTATGGTACACCAGAACAAAATGAGAAAAGTGAAACCCTGATTATTTTTTTTCCTGTGCAAATTGTTTGCATTTTGTCATTACACCAACTAGAAACTCTCAAAAATTTTAATTCCAAAATACCTAATTCAGCTGGAAAGCTCTTGATGAAAAAAAAAATTCCTTAAATTTTATTAGTTTTCAGTATGATTTTTTTCAATTAAGAAGATACTGTTCTTACAAATATAAATCTTACAGCTAATATTGGGCAGTTGCATAGTTCATGTGGAGTGAGTACAAGAGATTTTGTCTGTTGTTTCTGATGCCAGAGCTGCTGCGATGGTTCTTGGGGAAGAGCCAAAAGGTCGTGTAGTACCTCCATCTTGTGCTCCATCTGCTGCTCCTGTAGGATGCTGGAGCAGCCAGAGATTATGTGGAAGCTGCAGTTCTCTGAACTGAAATGTATTTGGGGGGCCGTGATGGAGGTGGCTTATTGACCTTGTACCTTAGTGAATTCTCATGGTCTTAATTATTTAAAGACTGCTTTGAAGGCCCACAGTTGTGCTTATCCAAGCATGTGAACTTATCCCATCTTCTGAAGAATCTTTTCATATTGGTCTGCATCTAAGTTTGATATTTTTGCAGAATGAAATTACAGATCTAACCAAAAAACATTTTCTGTATTGGCATTAATTAGAAAATACTGAGTTCAGGTGGATTCAGAATACTTCTCAAAGCCCATAGTCTTTGCAGAAGGCTGCATTTTTCACCCTTTCCCCACAGAATAAAGAACAGTGCCAGGAAGGACGAGTTGGTAGGCTGTGCTGTGGAAGCTTCTACTGCCTATGACAATATTATTAACGCCATCAAAGCGGCAGAGGAAGCAGCCAACAAAGCTGGGAATGCAGCTGACTCAGCTTTATCGGTAAGTACCCGTAAGTGGCCAAATGACAGTAAACTTGTTACAACTAGGTATTTTGTTTTTACTATCAGAGAGGTACCAAAAAAAGACCCATGTGCGTTCGCATGCCTTATTTGTCTATGGTCATTACACGAGCCGCTATTCTGCATGTTCATGCATTAGTCTTGGTTCAACACTGAACAGGCTAGTTATGCCCTTTCTGATGAGTCTGTCCACATGAATGCTAACTGTTCCTTTCAGTGCAAAATAGAGAGATCTGCATAAGGCAAGCCTGGTAATCACTGAAGGTGATTTCAGGTATTCTCTTTTATTTTGCATTAGTAATACCCACAAGCTCTTCAGCAGAGGAGTAGTATCTCACAGCTGTGGGCTAGTCATTTCTTCTGAATGCCCCAAAATCTGTCAGAAGTTTGCTGAAGACCAAGGTTGTGTTATGCTTCAACTAATATTGATAATGGTTATATAAGGTGGTGTTCTTCACATGAAATCTCTGCCCTTGTATGGTTGTTTTTTTAAACTGGATTGGGCTATCTCTTTTACTCTTTAAATTTTAGTATAATTATTAAAGCAGTGTTACTGTACTGTGCTTCTATTACCAGACTGTGAAGAGAGAAGACCTATCAGGAAAAGCTGCAAAGTTAAAAACCGAGAGCACTACACTCTTGAATCAAGCACAGAAGACTGAAAAGACATTGCAAGGTACTGAGAAAGAAAGTGATAGTAGCAATGTTGGCACAGCATGACCAACTTTCACTGAACCATGAATTTTCACAGTTCAGCAAAGCTCTGCAGCACATACTTAACTAGAAGAGGCTAGTTCTATTACAATGGGACGTTTTGTGATCATTATTTCCAATGGCAAAAAGGCAAGAAAGTGAATTTCCTACCTCTCCTATGCTATACGCCTTTACGGTACTCCTGTCCAGCAAATACTTAGCCTTGTGCTTGCTTTGCAGTGCAAATACTCTTTTAATGCTCGCCAGTGACATGAGCTGTGTAAGAGTGTAGACTGGTGCTGCCACACCACCTGCCCAACAGAGAGGTGGTGTTTCTGTTTAAAGTTCATACAGGGCATTCACTGTTTTGCAGCTATTGGTCCAACCCTTGAAGACATAAAGAAAAGACTTGATGTTGCTGATGGGAAGAAGAATACACTGCAAATTGATCTCGTCACTCTTCAAAATAATCTCAATGGGATAAACAGAGGTTAGTTACTTACTAATCATTTCTGTTTTGCCTCTTTCATCTATTAGTATAAGAATCTGCACATGCATTTGTGTGTGTTTCAGATGACATCAACGGCATCATCACCGATGCAAAGAACATGGTAAAAAGTGCTGAGGATGTCACAACTAATGTATTGGATGAACTGCTCCCAATTCAAGTAGATGTGGAAAAAATGAAGAGTACCTATGGTAGCACACAGAGTGCTGGCTTCAGTAAAGCATTGATGGAGGCAAACAATTCAGGTATTGCAGGTGCTCTCTGAGTCCTGCCAAGTCACTTTTAGGTGAACACGGACAGTTTTGCAGCAGAAATTTTAGTCATCCAATAGTTAGGCACCTAGCCTACGCTAGGATTCTGAGCTTCCTTTATTGCAGTGGAAAGGGACAGGTACTGCAGAAGGTGATTCAGGCCATCCTGTGGTGTGTGTTAAAAGCTGATACCATGACTGGTCTCTAAAGACTTGGAGGCCAGTGACTAGCAGGGTACCTCAGCGTTCAGTACTGGGTTCGATCCTGTTTAACATCTTCATTAATGACCTGGATGATGGGGCAAAGTGCACCCTCAGCAAGTTTGCTGATGACACAAAACTGGGAGGAGGAGGGGCTGATACACCAGAAGGTCATGCTGCCATCCAGGCGGACCTCAACAGGCTGCAGAAATGGGCTGACAGGAACCTGATGAAGTTCAACAAGGGGAAGTCCTGCACCTGGGGAGAAACAACCCCATGCACCAGTATATGCTGGTGGGTGGCCAAGCTGGAAAGCAGCTTTGCAGAAAAGGACCTGGGTGTCCTGGTGGGCACCAAATTGAACATGACCCAGCAGTGCGCCCTTGTGGCAAAGGCTTCATGAAACACAGGAGGTTCCACCTGAACATCAGGAAAACACTTTTTTACTGCGAGAGTGACTGAGCACTGGCACAGGTTGCCCAGAGAGGTTGTGGAGTCTCCATCCTTGGAGATACTCAGAAGCTGTCCAGGCACAATTCTGGGCAGCTGGTTCTAGGTGGCCGTGCTTGTGCACAGGAGTTAGACAAGATGACCTCCAGAGGTCCCTTCCAACCCCAGCCACTCTGTGATTCTGTGATTTTCTACTACACTGACTAGAGAATAAGCTTGGGCTGTTAGCTAGATGTCTGTTAGCTGAAATTAAGTGAAATGGGTTGCATAGAGCCTGTGTTGAATACAAAATAAGGGGCAATCGCAATCCCAAACAGCGTCGTTTTTCATCTTTTCAGCAACTTTTTCTGATAAAGTCAAGTGAGAGAAAACCTTTTAAATAAGATAAATACAAGAGCTAGCCCTGCATGTTATTGCAGAGTCGTAAATCATCCCTGCAGTTACAAGACCGGCTTAGAAGTCACATTTAGAAAAATAATAGGTCTGGATTTCTTTTTATTTGTCTTCTGCATCATAAGATTGCAGTCTGCTAATACTTTCAGGCTTTTTTGTTTGGTTTGTTGTTTTTTTTTGCAATGACAGGAGATGAAGAATTGTTTCCTATTTTAATCAAAGTTGAAATTCTCATAGTATCTCCTTTTCTCCTGAAATCAACCTGCCCAGATACTGTAAGGCTCACTAATGAATTGTGACGACTAGCAGCCCTGGCACAAAACATGCCCTACTCGGTCAGGCCAGCAGTCTGCCTACCCCAGTGTTTACTCTCTAACGGCGGCAGCAGGAGATGGTACTCTGGGAATGCACATAAGCCTGGACCCTGTCTGCTGTGCGTTATCCTCATCTTCCCCTAGCATCCACAGTCGCTGGATAATAATGTTAGAGAGCACATCCCTGTCTGTTCTATTTAGTTTTTTTTTCTGGACCTGAATTACAGAATCACAGAATGGTTTGGGTTGGAAAGGACCTTAAAGATCATCTAGTTCCAACCCCCCTGCCATGGGTAGGGACATCTCCCACTAGACCAGGCTGCTCAAAGCCCCATCCAGCCTGGCCTTGAACACTTCCAGGGATGGGGCGTCCACAACTTCCCTGGGCAACCTGTTCCAGTGCCTCACCACCCTCACAGTAAAGAATTTCTTCCTGATATCTAATGTAAATCTACCTTCTTTCAGTTTGAATTAAAGAATTTCTTCCTGATATCTAATCTAAATCTACTCTCTTTCAGTTTGAATTAATCTAATATGGTTTTAGAAGTGCTGATTCTGTCTGCTTCCACAAATACCTTTGGCCACAAATTTCAGGAGTACAATAACTTCTGTATAAGCTGCTAGTTTCAGTGAGGGCTTCCTAATATTGCAGGACTAATGGAAACAGTTCTGTCGTCACCCTACTGACTGCTTTTCTGATAATTGTGTAGTCATATCTTATTTTTGCATCTGTTTTCCACCCCCTTTCTATCATCAATGATTATTTTTTTCTTTCATTGCAGTAAAAAAATTGACAAACAAACTTCCAGATCTGTTCAGCAAGATTGAGAGTATCAACCAACAGCTGATGCCAATAAGCAACATCTCTGAAAACGTAAATCGCATAAGAGAGCTGATTCAGCAGGCAAGAGATGCTGCAAATAAGGTCTGTCCTGAACATTGCAATCATGCTTAACCTCAGTGGTTTGGACACAGCAGTACTTTTGTTCGTTTTTCACTTTCTAAATCATTTTGTTAAAATGGGCGTGAAAAACCAGACATAAATTTAATTCAACAGCACCACCCAGCACTTAAAGTAACTGTGATGATGGGAAGCATAATAATTTGTACATAAAAAAGAATGGATGCAGTGGCATCCTGCTCCATCCTCCTCCTGTTGGGTTTTTCCAGGTCATGTCTAATATTTATTTGTACAATAGCCTCTTTCCTTCCAAGGTACGTTGTGTTGGCTTTCACAGCACGGAGGAGTCGGCACTGCAGCTTAGAGACAGGGCTCTCCACCCACACATGGCCAGTGGAACACTGGCACTTCCAATAAAGTCGTGTAGCCCATACCTTCTAACATACCTTCTATGTTAGAAGTCATCTACTAGCATCTTACTTGACTGCCCTTTCTCCGTTTAAGCAACTGCTGTGGTTGCTCAAGGGATAGCCTAGTCTCAGGTCCCAGAGAAGCATCCCTGAGGTCATCACAAATAACCTGCAATTACAATGAATAAGAGGCATCTGTGACACGGTGTAAATGGCTGTAATAGGACACGTCTTTCTTAATATCAGAGACATGTTATAATTTCCAACGGACAGTCATGTCCAGCTAAGTGAAGCATCAGGATAGGTACGTAGTCATCTAAATAATTCATAGGCTTGCTCTTTAGAGCTGCAGGGCACATCCTTCCCTGTCTGTGTATTGAAGGTAACAGTTACTTGTCAGAATTGCGGTAAGGGTTGATTAATTGATGTCTGGGGTAAAAAAGTGCTGTGTGAAGTGGTAAGTATTGATAATACAGAATACTGTATTATCCAGTCTGCTTCCTAATTACATTGTTTGGTAGAATCAGGGTCCAAATCTGTAGTAATTGATGGCCACAACATGACTAGGATATGTAATAGGTTACTTTGTAATTAAACACAGCAGTGAAATAAGTGGGAGTAGTAGCAATAGATAATTATAACATACTGAACTTTGTTTTTCTTAATAGGTTGCTATTCCTATGAGGTTCAATGGCAGCTCTGGTGTAGAGGTTCGACCTCCAAGCAACCTTGAAGATCTGAAAGGCTATACTTCGCTCTCTTTCTTTCTCCAAAGACCTCAGACAACATTAGACACCCCCCAGAGGGCATCAAATAAGTTTGTACTGTACCTGGGTAATAAAGATGTAGGTGTATTTTGAGATTTAATCTGATTTTTAGAACAGACAGCACGCTTTGAGAAACAGATGGGAGATGTTTTATTTTGACTGAAGTCAATTTCTTTATAATTGCCATTATTTGGTGGCAGAACTGTTTTGTGAAGAATAGTTCATTCCTCCCTCGGCAAAGTAACTTGTTGGGTGACTGACTGCTTTGCCCTTTGGTGCTTTGCTGTTTTGCTCCTTTGGAAATTACTTCTCAGTCATGGATACCATCACGCAGTCTTGTCAGAAGTGTCAGGTTCTGCAGCAGTCAGCACAAACTCAGCCCAGCCGCTGCCTCAGAGCTTTGACTCTTTTCACAGTATAAGTCACAGTGAGTTTCTCTGTTGGTTAAAAAAAAAAGCGATGATTTCAGTTTTAAAATTCAGTCCCTCAGCTCTTAATTTTTTTCTCTTCCGAATATGTGGAATAGTACAGACCTGCTTGTGCATTCAGGCTTGCTTAAGCACCATCAAACATCTTAAAAATTTCCTGCATGCAGTTTCTAACTATGAATTTTTGAATCTTATTATCTGACAGCAGCTGTATCTGTAGTGGGTCTTGTGCATACACAGAAAGCTGTTTAAGGGTAGTTGTTCTACACTGGATTTCACCTTTTTATCCCCTGATATCTGGCCAGGATATCTGTTGACAGTATTTTAATTGTTATTTGTGAAATATGGTATGTTGGAGAAATAAAATGTCAATTGTTTGGGAAAATCACTGTTTCCAGTCACCTCAGTAGGAACCGTTGTCCTTGACTGAGTGTTATTCCAAATATCTTTTTTATTTCACAGCCGTTGAGTCTAATTTTTAGTAAAGGTGTCATGGTTTCATGGTTTTAGCTGGGAGATATTACAAATGTGAAAATTATTTTAGCTACTATTGTTATAAAAATAAAAAGCCACACATGACTCTCTATGACTATATTCACTGAATCAGTGCAACACATTATTCATTGAATCAGTGCAACATATATGATTACAACTTTTTTTTGACAGAACTGATAAACTTAACAATTCTCATCATTAGGTGGGTGGATTTCTTATGACTCATGCACAGTATGATGAGGTCTCTGAGGAAGTCCTGCTGTATTTTACCTTCATTAACATTAATCATTTATTAATGATTATTTGCTTTGCTCTTCTTAGGCTTCCAAGGACTACATCGGTATGGCTGTGAAAGATGGTCACCTCACTTGTGTCTATAACTTGGGAGACGGGGATGTAGAAATAGATGTGCAGCCATTTGTGACTCAAAGCAAAACTGAGGAAGCCGTTATGGATCAAGTTAAGTTTGAAAGGTATGAGATCCACAGTGCACAACAGTCTTTTCCAAAACCTGTTAAGAACATCTTTTATTAGTGTGATGTGACATTTTGCCTGTCTGTTTTGGTTTTAGGATTTACCAGTATGCAAAGCTGAATTACAGCAAGGCAGCGATGCCAACGTCTCTGGAGTATGAAAGCCCTTTGACTGCAGGCAGTGGAGGCAGCGACACTCTCCTAAATCTTGATCCCAGCACTGTTGTCTTTTATGTTGGAGGATACCCACCAGATTTTAGGGTACAAAGAGTTGCTTAGTCTTTCAAAGAGATTTCCATGTTAATCATTCTGTTGTTCTTACAAGTAAAGATTGAAACTACCAGTCTTTCAAAGGCTGTGTAAAAGTTTATCCACGTCAGTAGGAACAGATGGGATGCAAAGAGAGGCTACTACCTACAGAAGGTGCCTGGCTTTTAGTATGCTAGAACTCAAAGAAGGGAGCATGGTGGTATTTCATCTGCCGTGGACAGCATGAAACCTGTCCAGTCCTGCTAAGAACTATTCCCAATTCATCCAGATGACTCTGCTTTAAATTGTGCTGCAGTACTCCTGGGGTGGTATCAGATGGTTTGCATTTTTTATACAAAGATATATTAATTTCATGATATTTAGCATGTCATATTCTGTGTCTTACTAATATTTCAGTAAGTCTTAGCAGTTACATGTCAATGTAAAATCTTGTTAGCTGCTGTTGATGGAATGTTTTTGATGACACTATTTTGCAGCCTCCACGTAAGCTGGACTATCCTCATTATGAAGGCTGCATTGAACTAGACAACCTAAATGAGCATATTATCAGCCTTTACAACTTCAAGAGGACATTTAATCTCAATACCACTGAAGTGCAACCCTGCAGAAGGTATGATATAAACACAGAAGTGTTTCATAGTTCTGTGATTTTGTCATTATGAATCCTTGTCTTTTCACATCCAGAAGAATGGCCACCGTGACTAAACTGGTGATTGTTTTCTAAGTCTTGGTCATGTCTACATTTCTTAGAGAAAATCCTCAGCGTTGGCAAAATTCACATCTGTGTCAATCTCAGTCCACTGGCCAACAATTTACATGTTATAATACCCAGACACAATTCATGGTCTAATGTATTCAACTCCTTTATAAAGTAAATATTACATTAAGTGCAAAAAAGTCAGTCACTAATGATTTCCTCTCTAAAGACCATATGCAAATCCAATAGAAGCCAGTGGAAGGTTTTCTCTTTACTTGTGTTAGATCCGAATTTGTCCCTATTAGTGGCCCTGTACCAAATGCTTTAACTTCAGCTTTTTCAAAATTATGACAGTAAGTCCATGTGGTAATAGTTTTTGCTCTCATTTATTCACATCTGTGACACTGAATTATTACAGGTATAAAGAAGAGACTGACCAAAGCTATTTTGAAGGCACTGGTTATGCCAGTGTCACGCTGAAAGAACCAATTATCCACAGCCAAGTACGCTACGAGCAGACAATTGAGACTACTGCAGATGAAGGCATTGTGTTTTTTGCAGCAAATGAGGTAATTTGTGGAATGCTTCTGTCTGTTTTGTGGTCCAAGAACATTTTTAAAAACTTCGCTTACTCGAGAACGTGTTAGATTTTGTAATAACTGTAAGGAAATTTCTTAAAAGTGTTTGTTCTTTTTGTCTGTGTGGCAGACTTTCAGTACTTAAAGGGGGCCTATAGGAGAGATAGGGAGGGACTCCTTATCAGGGAGTGGAGCAATAGGACGAGGGGTAACGGTTTTAGACTGAAAGAGGGGAAATTTAGATTAGATATTAGGAAGAAACTCTTTACTGTGAGGGTGGTGAGGCACTGGAACAGGTTGCCCAGGGAAGTTGTGGACGCCCCATCCCTGGAAGTGTTCAAGGCCAGGCTGGATGGGGCTTTGAGCAGCCTGGTCTAGTGGGAGATGTCCCTGCCCATGGCAGGGGGGTTGGAACGAGGTGGTCTTTAAGGTCCCTTCCAACCCGAACCATTCTATGATTCTATGGTTAGTAGATTCTGCTAATGTTTAATGTCTTATGGTTTAGTTTTAGGTAGTCTTGCAAGAAGCAGGGAGTTGGACTCGATGATCTTTATGGGTCAACTTGAGATATTCTATGATTCTATAATGGCTGCTGAACACTCACTTTGTCAAGGCTGAGAAAAAATATTATTCCAAGTAGCTCCTCCATTAGACCATGCAGAGAATTCAGAACTGGGGGCAGGCAGGGAGGATGTAAGTTGAATCAAACCAATTTTGAAATACCGAGATCTTCCAAAAGTGGAAGTGCAGTCTACCCAAATCTGGATATGGGTGTCAACAGAGTAAGGAAGAATGTAGAAAGTGATGTGGTGACTTATACCTGTAAAGGTGCTCAAAACAGCAGGGATACTACTTATCTAATAATATTACAGGCATGTTTGCAATCACTGTGACATGTTTTGGGTCTCATTGCTGTAAAAAGTCAGTAGACATCTTGAAATGACAAAAAGTCCTCTAGAGATTTGGAGAATACATCTGGAGCTGATACCAGCTGATACCAGATCTGTTTATAACAGTTTAAAGTAGTTATGGTTGAGTATTATAAGCTTTAGTCCAGTTTGTGTTATCTTCTCCTCCAAAAGCTTTATTGAAGCAACTAGATAGCTTCATTAAAATTATTCACATGACAGTGAAATATATATGAAATGTTGGTAGTTTAATTGTGTTGGTATTTTCTTTTATTGCAGGATCAGTTCATCAGTGTGCTCATTAAAGATGGTCATGCAGTTTTCAGATACAAAGTTGGCTCTGAGCCTCCAAAAGAAATAGAAACCAATGCAACCGTGAATGATGGAACATACAAACAAGTATGTCATTTTAAACAATCAAGGGATTATTATTTGTAAAAATGCACATTAGCTGGCACTAAACATCCTGTTGTAGAGTTTAGTTGTGAAGTTTTCCTTTTGTGTCGAGGAGATCAGGCTGCTGGGGCTTAGTTTGGATACGTGAAAATTAATCTTTCTACTGTCATGCTTTCCTGTGAATATGGATAAGTTCAGTTTTAACAGAAAAACCACCAAAGAAAAAAAACTTTGACAGAGCAATGCTTCATTTAGAGAGAGCTGTGTACATTGCAATTACGATCATTAGCTTAATACTTAGATTAGTGTTTTTACCACCTAAGGATTTATTTCTTCAGGCCAGGCCGATCTTTACAGAGGTTACTCTGTTGTAGTCTTTTTGTTGTTGCTTGTCTACTTAGCTTCAGTCTGGCTGTTTTGTAGCGCTACCAGAGTGAAACTGGAAAGACATTGTTAAAAACCTTTGACTGCCATGTTGAGTCATTCTCCCTTTTCCCCTTATTACATCTTCATCTAAATAGTGTAGGTTGCAGGGTCTGCTGGAAGGAATCTTTATGCCCTACTGGGTCAAGTTACCTCCAGCCAGCTGACTGACCTAGTCTTTGTATCAGGCAGCAGCTCCTGAATCTTCAACTGCAAATAGAAAGCAATATCTGAATGTTAGGTGAGGTGTTTTTTTAGGGCAGTCTTCCTGAGGAAAATAAAACCTTCACCTTGTATTTGGATAGATGTCCTTAGGCCTTTGCTTTGGCTAAATGCCCGAATTTTTCAAATTACCCTTGAACTACGGCAGTTATTCTGGATTTAAGTCCCTAGTAAAAAAGAGAAGGGAAACCCACTCTCCCTCCCCAATATGTCCTGTTCTGTGCTTTCAATCTGCTAAATGATTTTTGTTTCTGCTGAGTGAAGTAATTCTCATTATTCACCTATTTCAGATTCATTTGGTGCTTGCCCGAAATAGGAATACTGTTCACGTCAGTTTTGGTATTGAAGCCAACATAAATGTCTTCCTTTTCACCAAGTACTATCTAGGTGGAATTCCACTTTCTCTACGGGAACGGTGAGTAACTATAAAAAGACTGTAATACACAGGCTTTGTGTGCAAACTCCATCTAAACTCTTTCCTTAGGCAATTTCTTTCACACTCTGCATTGGGTACCTTATGTGATAAGAAAATAACCAGTGTATAATACATTATCGTAATCTGTGACTTTTGGCTAATGGTGGGATCTTTGTTGGAGTGTATCCTGAAGATTGGGTTTGATCAGCATGAAGTATGTGCGTGCAAGAAAGATCGGTCTTGTTCTGTTTTTCTATTTCTTACATTGTCAGCATTTACAGGCTACTGTACTGGTGTGTGCTTTGAAATACCAGGCTACTGAACCCTTTTTCCTTCCACTCCCTGAAACCAGCTTTAATATATCCACACCTCCATTCCGGGGCTGCATGAAGAATGTGAAAAACCCTAACACTGCGTCTGTTATTTTTGACGAGACTGTTGGTGTCAGCAAGAAATGTTCAGGTGACTGGAAGGTAACTAACAAAGTTCCGTAAAAATTTCTGATGGAGTTCACAGAGTCTGGTTTGTTTATAAATCCTGGACTATTATGTTTTACTTAGGTTAAGAATTATTTTTGGTTACCATGTGATGATAATAAAAGAACCTGGGCTTAGTATGAAAATATGGAATAGAAGAGATTCCACCCCTACTGTGATAGCTTGCTCCAGCACATAATCCACCCTCTTAATTAATACTGCGTACAATTAAGAATACATATTTACCATGTAAACTTGGCTTCCAGTTGCTGTTATTGATTAGGCCGGAATACTACTCATGATCTTTCCTCTCACCAAGGTGCTTATGCTTCCTAATTAAATGATCTCTCACCACTTTTTTTGGAAAGAACTAAGCAGACTCTACTTACACCAAAGTCTCTGATTGTAAGGCTATTGATCCACTCATCTGATCGTTTTATGATTATTTTCTGTGCACCCTTGAGTTTTGCCACTTCTTTTTAAAATGGGACAATGTGACATTCCAGTGTTGGCTTAACCAATGGTGCATGGAGAGATGAAAACCACCCTTCTGCTTCTACTTGCTTCTACTTACCTGGTGCATGATCCCATTTGCCCTTTTTACTATGGCACTGTACTGAAACTTTGTGCTCATTTGCTTTCCCTTTGTGGCACCCAAACCTTTCACAGAGCAATTTCTTTGCAGGCCATTTCCCTATGCAGAGGATCTGACCTTCGTTCTCTGTCTGTATCTGTATAACTTCTCATGTATTAAGGCGTGTTTTGTTCAAAAAGGCACAGGTATATTGTGTCCTATGACTCACACGGTTTCAGTTATGTAGCTCAACTGCACAGCTCCGTACTTACGAACCATTCCTCCAGGTGGTCACTTTTGTGTCCCCAAATGTGAAAAGTTTCAAAGCCATCACGTCAACGCAAAGAATAGCTAGAGACGGAACAGCTTGTTATACCAGCAAGCCTCATCTCCCTTTAGAATTTCTCAGATCATAGTTACTGCTGGTGGAACCAGTTCAGTCGGTCTGTTCCATACTGAAATAATTGTACTTGCAGTTTGCCTTGTGCGACTGGAGTCGGTCGCAATTGTGTTGAGTAGGGCAGTTGTTGTCCCATGTTGCCATTTCTTCTGATTAAAAGGAAAATCACTGAAAGCATTATTATCTCTCTTTCAGCTCATCAGATCTGCAGCTTTCTCCAAGAAGGGAACACTGAGCCTGAGTGCGGCGGGTTTCCCATTTCCCAAGGATTTCCAAGTTGGCTTTGGCTTTCAGACCATGGCATCGACTGGAACACTTTTAAATTACAATCTATGGGTATGAAACATGTTCAACTTAGAATATGTGATTGGTTTTGTTTCTGGATCAGCCATGTCTCTTTGTGACTGTCAGTTCGGCGTCAGTTTGTGTCATAAATCTCATGTAAATTCCTGTATTTTAAGGCAAGAAATGGCTATTATAATCATCTTTTGAGCATGGCATCTTGCATGTCATAGGCCAGAGAAACTCATCCTGGCAATTTCCTCACTCAGCCAATAAGTAGTTTGACAAGTAACTGAGCTTTGAACTTGAGCCTTCTGCAGAGTAGCTCATGCATGGGAACACCACCATCCCAGTAAGGTAACTGTTGCCTAATACAGTTGTCTGGAAATTTTCTCAGGAAAAACTGGCATTCTGCCCACACGTAAATGTTACCATGATCAAATATGCAGAGAAAAGGGGTTGATTTTGGCTGTGTTCCCTCGGGAAGCAGGGAGGTTCAAGCAGAACCCCATTCTTGCTGGCTGGAGGAGTTAAGATGTGAGTGCGCACCAGGCATTTGAGATGCGGAGAACTGAATCCTTTGCTTTTTTTGTAAAAATAATTTAAACCAGTATTTTAAATGACTGTTTGGTATTCAGAGTGAAGAGGTATTTAAAAACAGGAACTTATGCTAATTGTGCAGAACTGGGTGTAATATCTGGTACTAGATGACTGAGAAATGCACTTTTAGTGTAAGAAAATTTCTTTCCCACAAGAGACCACTGAGAACTGTATTAATGGCAATATCAAGGAGAACTAAAGGCACTTGCATTTACATGACCATTTTGTGGGATTCTTTTATAGCCTAATATTCTTACCATCTTTCTGAGACCTGGCTTTGTAAGTGCAAAGATGGGAGAGACGGAAATCGAACTGAAAAAGAAATATGAAGATGGGTCAATACATTATGTGACTGTAATAAAAACAGACAACACGTGAGTCCAGTTCTTTATCTGATTCTTTTATGTTGTGGTTGGAGAAAGAAGATTAAAATTTTGTTTGACTTGTTCTTTGTGTACACAGCTAAAAATGGCCTCTGCTAGCAAAGCGTGCTGAAATAATGAAGCAAAAGATTTTTGGTCTATAAACGTGCACATTGGTACCTGTGGTGTGTCAGCTGTACATCACTATGCGTGTCTTTAATAGATTGTGTGAGTTTTGATTGCTTGTCAAGCTGGAGCCTTGGAGCTCTTCCCTGTCCCATAGCCTTTATATATGTCACTGCAAGTTATAAATTGTATCTAACACAGGTGGTTAAAGGCACAGGGAAGAAGCTAATATTGTGTCTGTTTTTTCAGTAATGATCTGTTATGTAGATATCAGAAGAGAAAATTTACTGAAAAGCTCCTAAATCATATTGGTTTGTGTGGAACGCATAAAATGACATAAGTGTTAGTTAAAGTGGAAAGTTTTGAATGATTGGCTGTAGCTTTGGGTAATTATAACTTAATATTATCTGTACTAGCTGTGGCTAACATGTCAAGTGCCCCATTTTGACACAAAGGTTGAAATCCTGTCCCATAGTTGTCAATGAGAGTTTTTTCATTAATTTCAGTTGGACCAGGATTTCGCTGTAGGACTGAAGTACTAGCTTCAACTCGTGCTCAATATCTACTATGGAAAAGCAGAGCAGTTTCATAGCAGTCAATGAGCACATACTGAAAAAATCACAGAAGTAAGCTAATTAAGCTCTAGCATAATTACAATGTAACAAGAAAACACATCTGTCAAAGGGTTCTTTTTTAATATATATATATTTAATTTAGGTTCATAACTAACTCTTTCTTTAGATTTTGTGCTTTTATTCACTTTGTTTCAGACTACATCTGCTGGTTGATGATGACTCAACATCAAACTCAGTTGAGCCTCTAACCGCACGGGCATTAATCGAACCTATAACATTTGGTGGAGATGATTTTGAAGGTTGCATCTCAAACATCTTTATAAAAAGGTATCTGGCTTAGAAAGAATTTTGTTTCATGCATTTTGGCCTGTTTTCCTTCTTTAATCATATTAAAATCACTTTTTGCTAAATTGCTTTTCTTCTACATGTGTGAAGCCTTCACAAATGCATAACTTTGCTGCCCCCAAATATTTTTTCATTCAGGCACGTTATACATGGTATCAAGTTGTAATTAAATCTGCTGTTCAGATGCAATAGAATTTCACTCTTAATCATACCTTTTTAGCATGTTCAGTAGCCTTTTAATCAAAGGATGAACTCAACATAGTGAATTGAAAGTGTCCCAACAGGGCATCCAAAAAGATCTGCTAGGTTGTATCATTATAGCTACACAGGGAGCCAGGTAATGAAATGAGCAAAGCACATTCTGACAGAACCAAAACAGTTACACAAACAAATGAGAGCATATGTATAGAAATCAGGTGCCTGATTTATGTTGTCTCTTTTTTCACATGTGTTTGTCTGGTTATTAGAGACGTCTTACAGGCAAAATTTAGGAGAAAAATTATGCATAAATATGTTGTTTAAAGAAAAGCATTCCTTGAGTCACAAGTGATGTCCCAGTGGGGCTTTGTTTTAGCTAACTTTTGATGATACATGTCTAGAGTTTAAGAAAATAGTGTATTTTGATTTGATTATCATCGAATCACAGAATGGTTTAGGTTGGAAGGACCTTTAAGGATCATCTAGTCCAACCCCCTAGACATATTTACTAGATCAGATTGCTGAAATTATATCTTCATTTAAAGCACTGCAAGACAATGAGGTAACCTGTACATTAACCTCCTGCTTTTAGTACAAAAATAGATGGAGAATTAACATTGTAGCTAGTTCGATCAAGTGAATGGAGAACTGGACCAGATTTGAAGAAGGACAGGTTCTGCTCCCAACTCTACCACTCTCCTCCTAAAAAAAACCCAAAAAACATGGGCGAGGAGCTTCATTACTTTTTCTATCTGTAAAGTGTTTTGTAATTTACTGATTAGCAATGTTGTGTACAACTTACAAAATGATAGTATTACTTTATATGATTCTGTACGCACATAAGAAATTGGTTTTGACAGCCTTTCTGATAATTTCTCTGTAACACTAAAGATAAATATTAAGTTGTGATGGGCTTTACTGCTTGACAAGTCTCATTAGAACATCTTATTTAAGGAGAGAGTGAATCCTTGAGTTAGCAGGACTTGATGTTGCCATTTTTTCTTGATCTGCCACTGGTTATGCATAATTAACCAGCAAAGCCTTGTAGTCTGATCCAGAAATCTTACTCAATCAAGGCTGCTCTCATTTTTTCTCCTTTTTTCAATGGAAATATTTGTTTGGGTTTTTTTTAAATAGATAGCTTTTAGCAAAAAACCACTTTGCTTAGAAGAGATGAGAACAACACATCCCAGGTTTTTCCATAGCCAAAAACAAATAGTCAGGACCACCACAAGTATGAATACTTTTTACGGCATTTTGAACCTACATTTTTCATTGAAAAATAAAAATTGGTACTTTCAACATCAGGTCACTGGGAAATCTATTTTGTACAGAACAGTTTTACAATATGTTGCTGATTACGCTAAAGGAAAGGAATGCTGTGTCACAGCACTTACTGCTTTCATCACTCTAGGGCAGGTCAGCTCCCTGAGGTTCAAAATCTCGTTAATTATACTTCAAAGAATGGTGTGTCCCTTGGAGCTTGCCGCAAATACGAGAACCTTGAACCACTGCTGCTGAAAGAATTTAAAAACCCTCTCAAGTTTAAGATGCTTAAGGTATGCTTGTTTTTACTGTTGTCTTCGCTCCATATTGACGCCAAGGGTTTGTCTGCACAGCCATGGCTTCTAGAACTGAGATTCAGATGTTATTATTTTCCTTCCATCTCATATCTGAAGCAAGTTCTTTCTGTGTTGAACCTCCACACTAAACCCATACCTGTCCAGAACGACAACAGCTTCTCTGTCAGTTGGAGAAGGCTGTTGACTGCCCCAGATGGGAACTCTTAAATGTGTAGATTGAAGTGTTGTTTTTTCATGTTCACGCATAGTAAATGTTTCAATTCGATCTTACAGGTACAGAACGAAAAATACCCTGATTATTTGAAAGCCACTAATGTGCAAAACACAAAAAAACACACTTTGCCAACTCAGTTATATGTCAGCAGTGAAGCATATCTTCTTGGAAACACCCCCAAGAGTTTCATATCTTACACATTTTCTCCACCGTCATCTACAGACAGGTAATACAGATATTTTCTGTTCTCCTCCTAATACTCGAATTGTCAAAACTGCTTGAATCTTTGGGTGCTAAGAGTTAGGATTTTCTTCTTGCTTATGTCTTGGGGCGTAAGACGAGAGTGGTTCTAAAGGTTCATGCATTTTTTTTTCATTGCTAACATTTACCCAAACTGAGTAGGTTGACTTGGATGTAGTGGACAATTACAGTGCATATCATTGCCAAATCCTAAGCCTGAATATGTTGACTTTCATTCACTTTCAGAAATGCAGGCAATGTAGAACACTGCAATTCCACCCAAAAGCTATTCTGCATTTCACAAATGGAGTTTCACTGGCATTTTTCTGGAGAACAGAAAGAATACAACAACTAAGGAAACAGGCCTATATTTCAATATGCTTACTTTCCACTACAGGTTACATTTCTCTGTAGATGTACGGACTCGATCATCAAGAGGATTAATAGTTTTCATGGAGGAAAGGTCTGAGGCTTCTTATATGGCTCTTCATATTTCAAAAGGACGTTTTGTCTTTTCACTTGGCTCTGGAGGAAAACGAACCAAAATCAAAACCAGCACTAAATACAATGATGGGCAATGGCACACTGTAAGTACTATTGGAACAACAACCATGGTGACACCACAGCTAGCATTCAGCAGGCCCAGCCTATTGAATTTTTAATTTATTAGAAATCTGATTTTGGTCATCTGAAGTTAATTCCTATGCCTGAAAGTTCATGTGGTTGACACGCCTCTCTTGTAGGGACTGATGGTCCTAGCATGTTATTTTCAGTTTCAATATTTCAACAATACGGTGTTTAAGTTAAAGAAAAAAAAAATCTCCAGTGGCTTTCCTTGGCTTTGGGATTTCTCATTCTGTTATGTTTGCACCCTGCAAAGGTGGTCTTCAGCACAGATGGGAAGAACGTCCTCCTTGTTGTTGATGGTCTAAGGGCCCAGCATGGAAGATTAACAACAAATTCCGCCATCAGCATTAAGCCACCAATCTACGTAGGAGGGCTGCCATCACTGAAAAGAGAGGTAAATAATTGACGCATCCACCCCCCCACACTCCCCATGCTGCACTAATTACACGTGAAAGTGTTAATATGCAGGATTTCCGTGTTGAAAAGCTTTGGGGGTTTTTCCAAGCACTGACTGAGCACCATCTGTGGTGTTTGCAGTTGTTCATTAAAGACCTTTTTCCTCACCTGTTCACACAGCTCTCAGCTGGGCACATATTTTCAACGTTTGTTGCTGGGACACTGATGACAACCATGTACTGTTTTCCTCTCTATTCTTTAAAAAATAGAAAAGCCCAAAGTCACATTTATAATTCCAGGAATACCCTCTTCCCACAGAATATTTACCTCAGTGGACTAAGCGATAATCTATAGAGAAGCAAAGAAATCCTTCTCATTAAGGAATTATGAATGTAGAAGTGGATTTAATCTGAAATATGTGTGGTTCCTCTTACTTCAAAAATTGGACAATTAATGATGCAGGGCCTTTTATAAAATCAGATTTAAATAAAGAGCCTCTTAGAAGAGAAGGGTGTATTTGAGACTTCACAACTCCTGTTGCATTGTCTTTTTGACACATCATTGGGAAGTTTCTGTTCTGCAAGCAGGAGTTATGTTAACTCAAAATCAACTGTTACTTTCATGTTTTAAGCTCTTTTTTAAAATTCTGGAATACCTTTTCACTGCATCAGAGATGGGTTTTAGGTGACTTTAGTGCCAGTTGGCTTTCTACAGTCCAACAATACAAAAGAACTAATGGGTATTCTTACTAAAAATTGCCATCATGCTTGAGTATTCATATTTTGAAATATGCTTTCAGAATATACCAATGAAAAGTTTCAAGGGTTGCCTGAGGAATTTTAAGATGAATGGAAAAGTCATGAATGCACCTCAGCAAAAAAATGGTGTACTTCCATGTCTGGATGTTCCCATGGAGACGGGGATTTATTTCTTTAACGAAGGAGGATATATCACCATAGGTAAGCTGTGTAGAGATTATAGTATATGGAATTACGTCTTAAATGTGTTTGCGTCTATGTGTAAGGTTTTATTTACTTGATTTACTAAATTAATTATGTGGTTTTCCAATTTTCTCCTCCTTTGATCATTCCTCAACCCACTGTTTAATTCTCCACAGGTAATTTGCTGATGGGCTTGGATTTCTGGATTGTATTTAGCATCCGACCGAGGAGTTCAAGTGGTATACTGCTCCATGCTGGAAGCAAGCAAGACAACTACTTGACTATTTACATGGAAGGAGGAAAGGTAAGTACAGGCTGTGTTTCCATTTCAGCTGCGTTGCCCTCGTACAGCAGGGGGAATTCTGACCTTGAACTCTGGACTTATGTGTTGCAACATTTGTCTACAGGTTAAACAACTTCCTCAGAGTTGTTTAAAACCATCGCATGGAAATTTGAGCATTTAATCTGTCTCTATGCCTACATTAGCAGCTTCCATTGTGTGCACACTAGCTTGCACATGCTTTTTTCACAGTGGTCAGCAGTGGGGCACAGTCTAAATTTTCTCAAGCTTTTGAGCCTTTGCAAAAACCCACTGGGGTTTTGTCCAGAGGCTACAGAACTCCATGGCTTATTCCCGCTCTTAGGTCAGTCATCACGTGGCTGTACTGATGCAGTTCCGTAACCACGTCCGTTACAGAACTTGAGCAGTCTTGCTTTGTGTTAGTTAGCATCTTCTCCTCTAGTTGATGGTGTGTCATGGTGGTGATTATTATCACTGTTGCTTTTTCATAACGTAACAGCTTCAGAACTTGAGTCTTGGACTTTCTACTTCATTTAGAAAGATGTCAGTGGTCCGCAGAACCTGCTGTCTGATGGCACAGTTTAAACCAGCATGAGTCTACCTAACTTCAGAAAGCTCAGCTTTGCTCTTCTCTTCCCAGATTAGGGAACTTGGTTTTATTATTTATCTTTTTGTCGTCAGTTAGATTTCCAGATCACTGATCTGGCTCAAGACACAACTAGCACATGGAAGCAGGGGCCTCAACAGCTGGGGACCCCTTAAGGGCAAGACTGACCACTTCTTTCAGCAGTAACTTAGATTAATGATGGCTGTCAGTGTGGACAGGGTGCCACAGGAAGGAATAAAAGGTGAATGGGACACCATCAATCCACCTGATAGGAAGTGTATCAGCATATCAGTTACCTGACCATTACCAAGTCTGTTGTAACCATCACACCAAAAGAGTTTGAAAGGAAGATGTTGAAAAAAATTAATGCACTCACAAGGAATGAGAAGCAAGATGTGAGAAAGGACAAGCAGGTGCTTGTTCAAAATGTCATTATAAATAATCAGGCTCCAAGCTTCATGAGTGAATTATGAGTAGTCCAAAATTGTGCAAAAGGCCAGAAAAATATATTGCAGAGGTTCTCTCCAGAGATGCCAAGCATGTAGATGACTGCTTTGGGAAAGGAAAGGAAGGCCTAGTAGGAAAGACCTTGTCTCAGAGAGATTACGTCAAAAGAATTAAAATAATTTTGTAAGATTGTGAGGGAGAGACAAAGGTATGTATTTATGCTTGTAAAATCTATTAGGGAAATTTACTTTCCTCTTGGAGAGGGTAATTTCTGAAATATGTATACAATGACTGTGACTCTTAAAACTAGGTGAAACCCAGCCATCACAAGATGAGTAAATTACTTAAAGTACTGTATTTTTCTGTTGGTCTTTTCTTTGCCACAGTAACTTAAAAGATAACTTTTTTACAGGTCATTGCTGCTGGAAATAGTGGTGCTGGAGAATTCCAGACATCAGTCACACCTGAGCAACCTCTGTCTGATGGACAGTGGCACACTATTGCAGGTACGCTGTATCATACCAGTTCTTCTCAAACTCTGAAAGGACAGAGCACTGCAGCTCCAGATTTTTATTAATCATTTCACTTCTGCTTATTCTGAGAATACTCTTTAGAACAATGTAAGTGTCTTGTGTTAATTCAAGGTTTTACATAAGAAGGATTTTGGGGCTCTATTAGCCACAGAGTACTTAGATGTGTCAATCTGACTTTGAATTAAAATAAAATCTATTTTTCCTATGAGTTAAATTTCAAGACAGATGCTATTTAAAAATAGTGCCATATCTAGTTGATTCTTTAATAGGGTTGAGAAGGAGTACTTATTTACCTGCTTCTTCGCAGTCTCTCAGAAGGACAACACGGTGCAGCTAGAGGTGGGCACACAGAGTAACTATACCACTGGACTTCCGCCCTCTCCTCCCAGACAGGTGCATCAGCCACTCTACTTTGGCAAAATTCCAGGTAATATTATTGCTGCTTATTTTTTCATATATCTACGTGGCTTTTTTTCCTTTCCAAAACAAAAGTCCTATTCATGCATGTAGTTTTATATCATTTCCCCTCTTTTGAAAGCCTTGCAGTAATTAATGGTCTTTAAAATCATTCTCTTTTTATTAATTTGATCTTTCTACCTCGTTTTTTTGTAGCAAATTTGGACACACAGTGGCATCCAGTTAAAGACCCATTTTTTGGCTGTCTTCGGAATATTAGCATCAATGACAAACATGTCTCCACCAGGAGAATTTCAGAGGTTCACGGTGTAGTGAGTTTGCACGGGTGCCCGACAAAGTAACTTTGCTGTTACGGTACTTGTACACACAGCAGGTTGGGTCTGCTGAAGTACTGTGTGAATTCATGCAACCTGGGCTCCCCTTTTGCTGATCCCCGTGTCCCTGACATCAGGCTGGTTATTCAGAACAGCTGGCGAGCAGATGCATCCCCTGGGTGTGGACTGCGCCAAAGCAAATTAAAAGTATTCGCTTTGAGAAACCCCCTTTTAAATGTTATTGATTTCCAAGGTAATCCATTGTGCCTTTTGAAATATATGCAGAAAATATAATTGTATATACCTTGCTGGGCCAAATTCTGCTCTCACCCACAACAGCAAAGACTTGAGTAACTCCAGTGTCTTAATTTTGGAAATTTGCCTTAATGCTGGTCATCTTGAGAGCAAATTTGATCCACTAATATAAAGAATTTTATAAAAATATAAATCTCTTTGGACTGATGTTTATACAGAAATGTACATTAATGTTAAAAGTAATAATAATAATATAAATGGAGTTTGAAGCACTTTAAGGAGTGAAACTTTGGGAGTTTGTTACAATGCTAGGAATTCTGGGGCCAAATAAATGCAGTATGTTCTTAAAACCATCCATTTTCTTGTTTGGTTATTTTAACCTGGTGTTTCTTTTATGTGCTTTTTACAGGCTGCTGAATCCTCCTTGCTTTATGCAAATATTTCTGTAGCTTTAAGAAGCTGATTTGCCCGAATAAGCAGGAGTCCATCATCTCTGCTTATTAGAATTTGGTTATATAAAAACCTCAGAAAGAGAGTAATTTTTCTTGTAATCTTCAGAGACAGAAAGTCTCCTCCATAGGCTTTTTTTTTTTCCTTTTTTTGGGGGGGATGAAATTAAGACAAGTTATATTAGGAACAGCAGTTGCACCTGCTACAGTTATGTAGCATGAATTGCAGGACTAAAACAGCAGAACTGTTTTCTTTGACATTCAAGTCTTTACCTGACCATGAGCCACGGTGGAGGTCAGGGGACCTGATTTGCTTTATTCTGCTGAGTACAGGGCGGGACTGAATAGCCCTGGCATGGCTGCTTCTTACACTACCATTCAGAGGCAGCATTTTCTCTTTTTTTTTTTCTTTTTTTTTCAGTTCCCTGATGCCAACCCTCTTTTGCAGAATTAAAACATTTTCTAAGGCTGGTCCTAGGCAGGAGTAGACAGTGGTACAAACAAACCCTCCTTCCCACTTAATGCAATGTTTGCTCCCACCTTCCGCCGCCTTCTTGCTCAAGGTGCAGCAGCGTGTCCTCAGTGTGTTTGGAATGAGGTGCTAGCTGGATTAATAGAAGAAGATGCCAGACCAATAGCCCTTTTGGCTTTGGTCATTAATCCCTTACCAAAATTTTGCAGCTTTGCAGGTCCTTTGCAGCTTTCCAGAGTGGCAGAAGCTGTTCACACCAAATCTTGTGTTGCTTTTTCTTTTATGGCAACTTTGTTCCAGGCAAATGTATGCACATGCAGAGGTTTCTCTGCTATAGAGCTAGTTTTAGAGGGAATGGGATGTGGTAAAAGCATGAGGGGGTTGAGGCTTCTGAAGGAGCGGAGGGTTGGCATGTAGTGGCAGAGCCCTCTCTGGAGATGCTCTGCAGAAACAGCTTCTCCTGCGTGGCTGCCTGCCATGTGGGACAGAAACACCCATCAGCCTAGAGGTGATGGCGTTCCAAAATCATCTTTTCAGACAGCAACAACTGAGCCCTTTCTACGCGTAAAGCCCCCCTGCCTTTGAAGTAGATTGTCAAATATTCAGGTGACCAAAACTGTGGAAATACTCAATTGATTTACTGGCCTTGGTTGGCATTGAAAATTTCCAGAAGGAGAAATGAAGAACAATTAAACTTTATCAAGTAACATTTCATATCTCATGCCCACCAGACTGCTCCCTGAAGCAGATTTTCCCTAGTCACAAAAAACTCTTTTCCTTCTTCCCTTCCCCCCTCAGAAAAAGCAATTATGGCAAAGATTTTTGCATCACAACCTGGAGCCGGTCCTGGATTTCAATTCCCTTCCATCTGATTTTACTTATCAGAAATAGTTTTAATGCTGACAAGAAGAAATGAAAAATGTATAAAGACTTGTGTAAATGTAAGTTATAATGACTAGCAAGTATTAATTCCAGTGCAATCCCAATGCATAACAAAAAAGTAGAAAAGTCTCTCTGGTTTTAAGGTTCTTGGTAGTTGTTTTTTACCCCTCAATTTCTTCAGTTGTATTGCTTCCACGGAGTCAGGATGTCACACATTGTTGGGACAATCAATAATAGCCAACTAGGGTTTCAGGTTTTGTTCTTTAACATAGATAAATCTATACCAGGTTGATGAACAATTAGTAAAAAGTTTTTTGCTCTTGAGGAGCCAGTGGATAATCTTTACATAAAGAAATAAGTTGTCCTGTTTAGATTAGTCTGATGAAGAATTCTTATTATTGAAGAAATCCACATAGTCACTGAACTGTATTTCATGCATTGTTTGTTCTGTGCTTAGAATATTCTGAATTTTCTCACCTGGGAAACAACTTCTGGAAAGCAAGAGCCTGAATTTTCAAGTATTTCAAGTCATGAATGGTAGACACAATTTCAATTGTAAAGATTCCTTCTCTTCAGGTTCACCGGGAAAGATCTTTGTTAAAGTCAAAATAAACAATTCCCCCCAATACATTTTATAGCAGACCAGAAGTGACTAAATCTCGTAGTAAGATGAAATGTTATGAGAATAAATAGCAATGTAAGCCTTGGGTAAACACTGTGTCGTGGGGTTTTTTTTATTCTTATAAGTAGTAGTTCCAAGTCTTTCATCATCTGAGTGTTGCCATTTGACAGTAACTTCCATGGATTATTTACCTTCTTTGGCTATAGCATTTCATGTGGACCCCCAAATCTATCAATTCCTGTGTTAGAAGTAAATAATTCCCACAGGAAAGGGATAATGTAATTTTTTTATTGTCTAGTCATCTTTACTATTTGCTATTTAAGCCTTTAAGTAATACTAATATTTTCAATTATAAAAAACTCTCAATTCCAGTCATCCTTTCGGAGCCTGCATTATTACTTATTGCTCGTGTTGAAGGGTGCAAAGGTATTACAGCTTGCATTTTCCTTCATTGACCTTAAAATTTGAAGTAATAACCAAAGAAATGCATATGTTAATGTCTGCTGGCAAGATTTAGCTATATGGTTTGTACCTCTTAAAATTGAAGCTCCTAAGGAAAGTTTTGGAAAGTTTAATGAAAAAGGATCAAATATAGTGTTCAATACACTGAGAGTGCATGTCTAAAACAACCACGCTCTTTAACAGCATGTTTAGATTGCCATAACAGCTCATTTGAATCCCAAATCAATTACATAAGGAGAGCAGATTTGCTCTCCAGACTAAACCACAAATCTCTCTCTTTGAGTATCCATATAAGTATCAAGGGCAGAAGGTTCTCCTCCAGTTAATTTGGATTAGATTTAATAGGATCATCTTATCTGAGGTGGACGATACCAAGGTCTGTAAGTTCCCATTTATTATAACTACAAAACACAGCCCGATTAATGGGAGATGAAAGACAGTTAGGAAGCTTAACACTGAGAATTGCAGGCAAATAAAATGAAATAGATCACAGGGCACCGCAGAAGGAAATATATATTCACAGTAGAAAAAAGCATATCTATACAAGGAAAACATTATTCCTTCTCACTGCTTATAAATGATACTGTAACTTAAGTTTCTAATAACAAAAGCTTCCAATTAAAACTTCTTAACGGTCTTCTCGTATCTAAGCTTGAAGGTCTGTGCTTTTGTTACGGTGGAGCTTTCACGTAAAACACGGAGCCATTGACCTTTTGCTCCATTGGCAGCAAAATGAATTGGGCGAGTTAACTTTCTCCAGGTTTGTAACCACTTCTTTGGAGTCACCTGTGAGCCATCTCATTTTAGCTCTCCTTTCTGCAAGTAGCTTTGCCTCTTCTGGAGTCCTCTGTGAATTATTTGGGGTTTTTTCTCCCCTCTGCTTCCTTTCTGCCCCTCGTAAAATAGCCTGGAAAATGTGGTCTTACTGAAATGCTACAAATGCATTATGGCTTTGTAACGAACTCTTGCCATGCTTTTTGCCTCTTACCATTCTCTTTGTGGTTTCCTCATTTAAAAAACCTCCTGCATCTTTCTCTAATGATGTAAAAAAATTTAGGGCACAATGGCCCAGTCTTCTGTAAATCTGTCTGTATTTTCTAAAAATACATTAAATGGATGTCCCTGGCAAAAGGAACTACTTTACATTAAAGGGGATAGTGCCATAATACAATGTTATAGCTTCCTGAGGGCATTAAGACTGCAAAGCATAAGCATAAACTTCCTTTGTGCAGCTGGCCCAGACATCTCAAAACTGTAAGAGGCTGGTCATTGCCAGAGCTGCAATGAAGCATTCTCTGAGTATAAAGAATTGCACGCAAAATAACCAATGAGTCTTTATGTTCTCTCTGTCAATTTTGGGGATCCTCTGTAGCAATGAAACCAAACTATGACCTGTTGTTCATACCGTACTGTGTCTCCCGGTTGGCAGCTGATAGCATTCAAAATATATAAGATTTTTTTTAAACACGGTTCTATCATTACTTTGCACCTCAGCCAGTTACTCTGTTTCCTACAGGTTGTTCTGAATGTAAAGCATATGTGAAATGTTCCATGAGATGCATTTGCATTGTTAAGATGTCACCCGCTCATTGATAAAGATTGAGCGCTGCTGCGTTATTACACAGAATAAAAAGACAGATAGTTAACATCATGATCTTTTGTCTCTGTTCAGTTATATTTAAACTGGGAACAGCAACAGATTTCTCTGTTGTGCGGGAGCTCGTGTCTAAGATTCCTGTCACAGGAGGACTATGCACTGGTAAGAATGAATAATCACATTCATAGGAATGTCAGTAATGTATAAATTAATATGGAAAAGACTGTTAGAATTTCAATCCAGAAAGGATCGGTCAGACGTTTTTTGAAGCCTGAAGACATAACAAAGCAAATAATTTTAAAGGATACAGAAATAAATGGCTATGTGTCCAGCTCTTGCAGACACAGTTTTAATTAACAATGTGTTAATAACATAACAAGCTAAAATCTGTCAGCGTGAGATATTACTTAATAGAGGATTTATATTGTTAGGTAACAGCACCTGCCATAAACCTTACTTCTAGATCCTTCTTATTACTTTCTGATTAGAATTACTTTCTGGATGCTACAAACCTGGAGAATCAGTAATACACCCGGATATCAATTCCTCTGGCTAAGGCAAGGGTTTCAACTCATAAAATTTACCTGAGAACAAAGTGTCAAATCAGTAATAAAGTTCTAACTTTCCCTTTGCTGTACTGCGTTAAATCAAAGGTAAATGCCTACCCCTGGGGACAATAACCAAAGTAGCGAAGAAGCTAAAGGTACTCTGGGCAATTCTCCAAGGAAACGCATAGGCGTGATCCAAAGTTCAGTAGCTTAGTGGAAAGATCTAACCACTTCACAGGGCTGGCTCACACACCTTATTAAAACATGCAGAAAATCTTACCTACAGTTTATAAAAAATGCATTCTAAGATATTGCCAAGGTTAATAGCGAATTGTTATTGCAGATTAAATCTGTTTGTTATGTAATACCCTTTTCATACAAATACACATCAATGGAAACTTTACGCAAATGCAAAGGGTATTTGCATCAGCAATAGGGGTGGAAGCAGAGAGACCACGCAGATAAACCGTTCTGCCTGACGAGCGTCAGCAGTGAAGGCAGCGCCGGGGGAGTGGTCTCAGACCACCACCCATGAGCCAGCCAGCCTGAACATCCAACGCGCCCGGCCAGGCTCGGCCCTTGCCCACACTGCTTGAAATCGGAAGTAACTGCAGTCATCCCACTTAAAAAGAAAAAAAAAAAAAAAAGAAAGAAAAGAAAAACCCTTCTGGGAATTTCATCATCCCTGCACGCAGAAAAGTAGGACCAAATTTTGAACTGATAAGTTGTATTTAGTCAGATTCTTGTAACTTGATATTGCCATGCTAAAGGAAGGACATGTTCCCGCTGCTGAGCCACTTAAAGAGGACATGTGATCACTCAATCTATGTATATTGCATTTATCACAAAAGATAAAACGAATCAACATGATGTATATACTCAGAACAAATTTAATTCAAAACAGACACCACAAAGCCACTAATGATCATCAGTGTTATTGAGTTAAAATGGAATGAATAGGTTAAATCTTCCAAAGAGACACTGAATGCCATCAAACAGACTAGAGGCCAGGTGCATGATCGGTATAAACCAACATAGCTCCATTGTTCCTGGATTTGGGCTGACAGGAGAAAAGGATCTAGTTGTGTTTGTGTATCTTAATGTTTTTAAATGTTGGGAACACAATGTATATAGATCTTATGAAAAGGACTTTGCTACAAAGAGTTAAAATGAATGTTTCAATTCACTTCCTGTGAAAAAATACTGGGTTTTTTTATCAGTACAAAAAATTACCTCAAGGACAGATGTGAGCCTAGAAGATGGAGAGAAAGAACAAGACTTTATAGTTGAAGAAGGAAAGGTACCTAAGGAAAAGAAAGCCATAAGACTGCACTGAGAGGATTTACCCCTGCCAAGGGAAATGTCTGCGGGAGAGAAGCTGGTTAGCTTGACTGAACAATTTCAGGCTACGTGGTGGTGTCAAGGAGCCCAGCCACTGCTCCCTTCCGACCCCAGACTCAGAGCTTCTGGGCAGCTCCTGCCTCCTGGCATGGCACGGCATGGCATGGCATCCCGGGCATCCAAACTCTGCCAGCTGCCTGCACCCCTTCCCCGTCATTGCCCCGGGAGGGGAGCTGGGGGAACAGCTTCTGGCTGACCAGATTCTCAGCCTGTGAACTCACAAATCTCTCTCTGCATTGGGGAGTTCAGGAAAATGGTAGGCCAGGCCTAGCATATGACGGAAAGGAAAATAGCACGAAGCTGCCACTCCTGGCCCCTCTTCTTTTGCTCTCCGACCCTTTTCCTTTTGTTTGTTGTACTTAGTATAATGGAAGGGAACATCTGGACTCTAGTGACAGCAAACCAAATTTGCATGCATATAGCAGATAATTAAGCACGTGTCTATCTGCAGCTGCAAACAGCAATTAGTCATGAGACAGCTTTCCACGCCCCTTCCTGCCTATTCTTCTGTTCCCCTCAGAGGGCCCTCTCACACACGCATCTCTGAGAGGCACCGAGCGCTGGCCTCCTTTTTATTTGGGAAGAACAGTTGTACAGCTGAACTTAAACCCTTCCATACAACTTTGACTAGGATGAACATCCTCTGACACATCGATTTCTAGTAGAAACAGCTTTCTGCATAAGACATGATGCAAGTGACCCAAATCCGAACAGCCATGGCTCCATCCCAGCTTAGCTGGGGGCTATAAGCAGGTTTTGTTCTTAGTTCCTCCTCTCAGATGTGAGGAAACTGAGCTCTGGAGATTTGTTTCTGACTGATGATATTTTCTATGGCTGACCCTTGCCTCTCTGAAGTTGCCCAAGGCAAATACTGGCTTCTCTACTCCCTGCAGCCATAAAGAAGTTTACATTTGCCCTACAGTTTCCAACCCAGGCCTATGAAGGGCATATTATAAAACCTTATCATATCAAGTAAAGACATATATCCTATGCCTGCCTTTTCAGTTGTAGAGAGTTCCCTGGCAATGAAGCCATAGGTAGCATTTTGTCACCTAGGATAGGTGTCCTCATTTCTCCTGTAACAGAGTCAAATTTTGTAGACCGGTAAAACAGAAGTTGCTCAGGGCTGCAACCAAGAGACACAGTTTAGAGTTATTTACAAAGCACAACAAATTTCTAGTTTGGTGAAAACCAAAGACTGCGTTGCCTATTCCTAAATTTCAGCCTCTAGCATCGCATCTTTTAATTTATCTGTGTGCTGAAACGGAGTGCAGTAATAGGGCGGGCTTCAGCAAGGGCAGGTGCAAGTTGGAGAAGAAAGGGCTGGAGTGTGATCAAAGGGCCCACCATGCCTCGAGCAGGGATTAGACTCAATGGAACGGCTTCACAATCTGCACAGCAGTGATTACTGCATGTGGCCCTTTGCATTTGCTCATTGTAACCGAGCCGCCTGATCGAGGCTTCTGTTGAGGTAAAAGTTTCATATCTACATAATGATCTCTGCTGGAGAATTCCTGTGCGTGTTTGAAATAGGGTTCTTGGGTATAATGTGCAAAATTTTCATTGGATTTACTTGTATGTGTTAATAGTATGTAGGCATTCCCAGCAATAACAAATTCAAACAAATTGCAGAAAGCCTTTGCATCAAGTAGCTGCTTGCAAATATGACTGCAGCTTTCAGAAACTTACTAAGGCCCAGAGACCTGCTTGGAAACACAAGCTGGCTTTCCATATAGGTAAAATGAAGTCTCCTGTGTTTCAGTGGGGAATACTAATGCAGGTTTTTTGTGAATGTCCTGTAGCAGCAATGCACAAAACAACCCTGGCTGGCACCAACAAGCACTGTAACACCGTCACATGCACCTGCATTTGAGGCATAGCTGTGCTTATGGGAGCACATTCCAGCACCAAATTCTGACAAAAATGTTAAAGCTTTTACTATTAGGGAAGGTGAACTCATTATTTTTCATTTGGGACCCACAGAAAGTTAAAAAATATGTGGACCTACTTGATTTTAAGCAAACAGAATGGCTATACAGGCTTGTGTGCACATGGAACCAGCCAGTAGCACTGGTACTTGCTAGATAACACCTACCTGACTTTAGTAAAACCCACAGCATTTGTGGAGCTGTGTGGTTACTCATCTCACAGCTTCAGTTGTATAAAAACTGGGTGTCTACTCTAGGGTCTCCTTCTATAATCAATGGAGGGGGGTTAGTTATCCCCAAACAAAAACACACCCATACATCATCTTAAACATATGCCATAAGAGGATATGGCAGCAGCCAACTTAGCTTCAGGCTCCAAGCAAGAAACCTAATTCCCTGAAGATGGATGCAGCGCTTGATTACACTTTAGTCCTCTGGAATAATTAGATCGCCTTACAACCTAGCTATAGAAATACCATCGTGCAGTGTTGTCAGCAGGACTCAGCGAAGAAAGGAACAAGCCACAGGGAATTATCTCCTGCCGCCAATTACAGGGAAAAATTGCCATTATAAATGCTTTTGCCACTCGTCCTTTTCAGTATTGAGCTACCCAAACACAGCGTGGTTAGCTCCTGGCATCTCCATGTTACGATGCTGTGACTCATCATGATAATAAGACTCTGCTTGGATCCGTGACGCTGGATTCGCTGGCATTGCTTCACCTTCTTGTTTTTCAGTGTCTTGGTGCCACCACCGGAAGAAATCTCTGTTGAACTCATTGCCAGACACATTGGTGGGCTCACATATTTCTTCTTAGTTTCTGCCTTACACCAAGGAAACTAACATCTATGAACTATTTTGTGGATGCTTTGTATGATTTGAAGGTTGAGAAACAAAGAAGAAAACATAGGCTGAACCCCAAGTGAAAGGCAAATAAAATAAAGAGATGTGAAATAGAATGTGTATTTACATGTGCTTGTGTACTTATAAACCCCCTAAAAATAGGTAAGTGCAAGAGCTATTGAAATGAAAGGAATGGAAGGAAAAAGAGGGGAATGCTTGCTGGATGAATTGCCATAGAAAACAGCATTTGACAAAAATGCTAATGCGATGAAAAATGGGAAAGTGCATTGAGAAAATAAAAGATAGTTTCTCCTTGTGCTCCTTGTGCTACGTCTGGAAGAGGAACTCTGAAAAAATGGCCCGCAGTAAAAGCATAGCTTTTCTCACTGTATTATTCTGGTTATTGCCGTGTGTAACTCATAATGGCTAAAATTACGCAACTCAATTTAAGATGCTTGCCTGGTACATAGCTCTCAGCCTCCCAAAACGCTGTTGGTAGAACAATAAATAGTGAGTCAGTACAGAATAAGTCACCCGATATGTGGTTTTAAAAGGCACTGCGCTGTTTAAGGGCAGGAGTACTTTCAGAATACAAATACACTTTAAAAAAAGAGGAGGGTTATTAGATTTGTTATTCTGCTGTTACTTTAATAAAAATCTTGTTGCATGGTAAGATTTGTAAGTCACCTCTGTAGCTACCATTACATGCACACAGATTCTTTACTTTGCCATCTTCCTTTATCTGCAATGCAGCATTTCACTTGCACAGCAAACGCTGCCACTTCCCATAGTGGGAACTGATTCTGGTAATAACTGCTTGGAGGAATCTTTAATTCTCAAGAGTGTTCCCCAATTCACGTACCTCGATTAACAAGTGCCCAAATAGGAACAGTTTATAAACGACTTTGGACAGAGCATGCCATTTATTCCAAATAAATGGCCTACGTTTCCATAAGTGAGTGGAAGAATGGGAAAACTTAATGATAAGCAAAAAGAGAAATCATTTAATAGTTTAGAGAACAGGAACCTCAGTCAACTACATGCTGCTTATTTCATGAAGTACCAGGAGATAGCACATACATTCCTGGTTTTCCTTAATTTCATTATGTAACTGTCAGCTCAAAATCTAGTTGGTTAAGCACCAGCTTCCAGTCTCTTAAATTCTCTTTTAAATTGCCAGATACAGAAAATAATCTCACCAAATGGCAAACGTATATTTTTCATGTCCGCTTTATAGTTTTACACAACAAAATGCAAAGAATCTTCCATTCATATGAACTGACAGTCCATTCACATAAACTAATGTTTATGACTGTTGAACAAACTAAGGCAAAGAATAGAATGAAGATTACTTAAACACGTGGTTCTATTTAGCTGTTACCTCTAAATAATGCTGTAACCTGAGTGTATACAAATATACATCCTGTCTCAATACACCCTTAATAGAAGATGATCCCTTCACTTTAGTTTTATACAAACAGACACAATGACTTTTCTCACAAATTAAATGGTTGTCTAAATTAAATGGTACAATTATTTTCTTGAGTGAGCAGCAAAAGCGTTCAGACCAAAGCACAAGTTTCACAGATGAAAAGCTAGTATCCAGAAATAAAAACTTTGATATCTGGGGTAGCATCTGTCTCTCAATATGGTTTTTAGGCTTTTTTCTGTCTTATGATATGTGCTGCAGATCACACTGCTTCTTTTAAAAGCCAGTTGCCACGTCTGTGTGTGCAAGCCTCAGAGAAGAGTTTAGTAAAGAACAGAGCACTATGTTCCTGAAGACATGCTTAAACTCCCAAAACATAAGGAACTGAAATAATCAGGGACAAGGATATCAGTAGCTAACACGGTGTGTATGCAAGGGAAGCAGCTCACCATCTTTGTAGGCATATACACTGTTGACAGAGCTGCTCAAATGAACATATTCTGTGGGGTCTATTCCAGTTACACAAAGTCAAGATGCTTTAGTTTGAGGCAGTCGTAGACTACTGCATGCCTTGATGTAGCATAGCCACCAATGTTAATGCACAGAGTTATCGTGCGTTGCAACCCCATCGATAGGTAAGAGAACCAATGCATGGACAATTTAAGTGGCTTGTTGAAAGACACAGGTGAGACAACCTTTGCTCATCTATGAGTGACATACGGCTATCAGGTGGTAATGCTTTCTTAGACCTTGAAGTGGTACTCCCATCTACAGGCCTACACCAACAAGAAAATGTGAAAACAGGACAAAAGGGATATCCGCACAAGAATCCGCTCTTTGCAGTTTTGCTAATATCAGGAAAGGGAAATTCAGAGTTCTGCCACGGCTGCTTCATAACCTCCCTCTGCCTCTCAAGCTGAGCTCTTGGTGGCCCAACCATAAGCCCAACAAGTCTTTCTTTCATGCCTTCCTTTCTGTTTACCTCAACCACTGGTCTTTGCAGTTGTGAATATCTTTCAAAGAGAAGAATGTAAAGCTGGGTCACACAGCCTTGCCCAGTCTCCTCTAGATGATTACCCAGACAATCTGTCTACATAAACTTGTGGCTTGTGTCACAAAACACCTGCTGTCAATGGGGTCTATTGACTTTCTTGTCCCTAGAATTTTTAACAAAATATTCCCTACTATCAGGCTAGGAAAAATAAGGGGACAAGAGGTGCAGATTTCAAAACTGAAAAACAAACATGACGTCTAACATGGCCAAAATAAAACCTCTGTAGCCCAAGAGAGGCCATTCTATTTTTGCAGTGGACTGAGGAATAAGCTAGTGAGAAACGTTAAGATGCTAAATATAAAACATATATAATGCCAAAAGTCCCAAATGGAAGTAGAAAAGTACAAATGTTGCTGACAAGTAATCTTTAAATAATCTCATTTCAAATCGCATTATGCATCAAGCTGCTTGACACCTGTGAGAAAATATTTACTGCTAAATTAGTAAAAGGAAAATAAGCCTTAGCCAGATACTATGTTTGTTACATTCCAAACATTTCAAAATACGTCCTGCAAGGATTTTTGGTTACTTTAAATTACAAGGATTGGGGTGGAGCACTAACACAAAGGGTGTTTATTAAGGCTGATATATTTGCCACAGGTTATCTATGGCCTTGCTGACTACTCAGTTTTCATCATAAGCTTTAAAGTACAAATGCGTATCCCCAGCAACCGGGTAAATAATTTGTTGGTGAATGCTATGCATACAGTTATATATATGTACATGTATATAGAGGACTACATAGAGGAAAATCCTCCACAAATGCATCTGGTCTGTGACATGGCTTCATGCACAATTGAAAACTGCAGGAAAACTGGATGGACCCTCCAAAGCAGATCAGCAAAAATGATGATAGTCTTAAAATTTATGGTCTGCTTGTGAAAGGTCAAAGTGAATAGGTTCTTATTCGTTCTAAAAAGTGAAAACTAATAGGGCACCAATCAAGATCCCATAATGTAGAAACAAGGGTATGGCGTGGAACAAATGTTTATATTTTCCAGGTGAGGCAAGACAGACTACCTCACTCTCCATACACAAAACCATTAAGCTTACCTATTTGAATTTGCTATTACCCCCCTGCTTCTGTAATAAAGGTGCAATCAATTGTTTTCATTGGTGACTGGAGCAAGAAGAGGGAAAATTAATTTGCAGACTCTCCATACTAAAAAGATTTTAAGGACATTTAGACAAAGATGAATTTGTTCTGACTCCCCAGAATGGACTGGGCTAGAACTAGTGGATTTCTGACAGTCACTTTGGGCTCTACATTTCACCCTCTCTAGCAATACAGAGCAGGTATTTTTACAACCAAATGTAGATCTTAACTCTGTAGGAAGTCATTCCTCTGAAAGTAAAACATTTTAAATTGGCTCTTAAAAATTCAAGGAGGATAATTATTTTGTGTGGAAGTTTTTCCAATTAATTTTCATAAAACAGGCTAGCATGTGGCTGCCGCCTGAACAGAGCAGCTGTTAGTATTTAATACTTGTGTATTCCTTTGTTTTCTCTGGAAGTGTGTGCATATGTTTGGCCATTAGCACATTCTGTGAAAAAAAAACCCCAACACTAAAAAGCTCTGTCATTTAGCATTCTTTATATAGCAAAAATTATACACCTTCATATGCTTCAGCAAAAATAACTCTGTGTGCACATGAATTTATACCATTATACGACTATGTATTGGGTCCAGAGCAACAGTAAGTGTGGGTAAAAATAAACATTATAAAATATAATCATAATATGAAAAAACATATTAAATTGCTCTTACTTGCCCTGTCTCATCTTTCACTTTCCTTTTTGCCTTTCCAATAAATTTACCTGCCCTGACTGAGAGAGACTGAGAGATCAATCGCTTTCCATCTGGTATCTCTCCATACATGAAAGGCTTCCTGCGAAAAACAGGCAGGGAAAACAGAAAGCTTGCGAGAGGAAGGAGTAGTTAATTCTGGAGTAAAGTCCACTGCAACAAACGGAGGTTATTCTTCTAATTTTTATTACACTAATGCTCTTTAATCAGAGGAAAGGGTCAAAAGACTCAATGTCAGTATCCTTGGAATACTTTTGATGAAGAGGCTCATTGAGCCTGTTTTGTTTTACCAGGATATGTATGCCTTCTCCTTGTCTATTGACAGAACAAACAAGTAATTTCAGTAGTCGTTTCATGTGTGTCCTGAGGCAGGGTTTAGCCCTTAAAATGACAACGTAGATTAATAGGAAAATGTGGAGAGCCAGCTCTGAAAATTAGCTTGGCTTTGTAGTATTGCTTAGTTGCTGTGCTGGATGGAAAATGCATGATGATAACAGATGTAAAGCTCACCACTCATAAATATTTAAGTGGTAAGACACAATAGGCAGGCACCTTCGTTGCTGCAAAACTCAGAGGCACAGTGTGAGGCACAAAGCCCAAGAACAAGGGCCTTTAGCTACTTAAAAAGTACATTTCCTTAGAAATGTACTTGTGAACTTAATAATTTTTTTTCTTAACAAATACAATATATTCAAAAAGGGAAGATACTCACATTTCTGTATTCACTAGCTGTTACTGGCAGTGACTGACACCCATTAAGACCCCTCTGACAGCTGGTGTGGAAAAGATGGCAGTACCCTGGATTGTAACACCTCTTCATAACCAACAGTGGGACCACACCTGGCATTTAACTAGAATAGCAAATCCTCAAAAGGAATTCAAAACTACAGGAGGATTCTGCAGGTTTGCGTCTGAGATTGAAAAAGTGTGGGAGATGTCTTTATGATTTTAACTAGTATTTTCAACACTTTATACACACACAGAGTCACATTTTCTGCAAGAGAGAGGAAAAAAGTTAATTCCATGCTGAAGGATTTTACTTCTTTCTACTTAAACGAGCAGTGATTTTAACTTAATTGCTGATGATCAAATATTCTAAATCTACTGCTGAAATTTCATCTCCATCTTAAAAACTGTAAATTGTACCAGGCATATTGAGGTGTTCCAGGACAGAGGTTGAGTTTTGGAACAAGACAGGTAAAAAGAAACCCAACAAAATCAGATTTAGGGCACTCTGAGACAGAAGCAAGGGGTTAGACTGCCTCATCCAGACACAGTGGAGAAGGGCCCTGGGACAAGTAGGACCTAATTTACAGAGTATGAAAATGATATTAAAGAAAATATGACTAGACGTCTGTTCTTGTTTTTAACTCTTTTCTCTCTGATGCTTTAGATAAATCAATATACTTTTCTGTAATTTTTTATTCCCTGCTACTTCAACTTTTGCCATCCTCTCCAGCTCATGGAGTTCATAGTAGGGCTAAATTCCAATTAGACTAACAGATGAAAAACAATGAAAAACAGTATTTGACTCAGGGACCAGTATGTGAAGATGATGACTTGCAGGACTTCTCCCTGTCAAAGGGCAGAGCAATTGAATATTCAAAGGTACAGGCCATCCTGTAGTACACCACCAGTGTCCTGCAAAGGGGCTGTAAAGCCACCACAAATCTGTATCTCTTACAGGATGTGGATATTGTAGCCACTTTGCCTTTTATCTAGCTAACAACTTCTGGGAATCCAGAGTAAAGGTCTTGGAAATTTTAGGCCAGTTAATTTATTAAAAATACAATTCTTGCGCACTATCAGTAACTTTATTGTCCTTAAGTAATTCCAAACTAGCTGCCTCAACCTCTTGTCATAAGAGAGAGGCAACGGAGGCCATAGTAGCATGGGTTATTCAATACTGCACTGCAGCCAGCTGTGGGGGCAAGGGGAAAGCTGGCCACTGACTGGCCCCTCTGCTGAAATTACTGTCTGATGACTGCCTATCATGCTAGTAAGCTACCAAGAATTAAAAACCAAAAAAACCCAAAAAAACCCAACAAACAAACAAGAAAGGCGTTTAGAGTGTTGGCAGACTGGGAAGTAAATACAAGCTTTGATTAGCAAGTACAAGTCATCCATGTAGCTCTGTTTGCCATAGTTTCCTCACTCCCCTGGCCGTTTTTAGCAAGCTGAATCAGCAGTACCGTATCCTCCGTGTGAATCAAACTAACTGCAACCCACCACAAGACCTCATCTGCCGCTACACAGCGGCCAGGGAGAATTTTCAAATCCAGTTCTGCAGAAAAATGCGGTTCCAGCGCAGTTGACAACAGCACAGGCGCTATAAAACTGCTGCTGCTCAGCTGTTGAAGTCAAACTGCAGATGTCATGCGGCTTCATTACTGGTGTTCAAATGCATTACTTCTCTCCTCGAGTAGCTGAAATGCAGTTTAATTCTGACATTTTTTTCCATAGGTTTATAGCCCTGTTTCTGGAGAGTTGATTTAGCTATTCACATCTTGAGTTTCAAAATTAATAGCCATATACCAGATAGTTATAAAAGCATTTGTTACAGAGAACAGATTATCAGTTCCTGTCCTAAGCAAGGTCTGGAGCAACCGGGTGCTAAAAAGATCTCAAAAGAATTCTACCTCCATGCACATGGGACCAAAAACCTGCAGAGAGCACGTAGTCCTGCTCTGCTATTATTCAAACCCAGAGGCCAGGAAAGAAGAGTCTAGCTTTGGAGAAATGGCGTAGGTGTTTCACAAAGGACTTGTGTCTTTGCTGCTCCTTGGAAATGGTACTTGGAGGTAGGAGTTAGCCTCCTCTATGATGAGTTCTCAGGGAATCCATAAGACGACTCAGGGCTTCTTGATCCAATTGATTACATATGACTAAGGGAAAGGACATTATAAACCACTCCACCATGAATCCCTACCTACAGAATCCTACATGGGAAATAACCTTAAAAAAGTAATTTTTTTTTTTTAAATCTGGAATGCAGTGTCTATCTTTGCGAGAATAAAGGCAGTGAAACTGCAACCTACAGCTCCCTTTTAGCAAGACTGCTTGAATTTCTGGAGTCCAAATTTCACAGATAACCTGCAAATACATGGGAAAACACGTCATTCCTGATTCATGCTGTGCTGACTTCCTAGAAGCCCTCGAGGATTTCTAGGCTGCGTAGAGCATGCTGTTTTGGAGACGTGCGTTGTAACAGAAGGCATGTTCTCTTTAAACACCCCTCTGAGTACCCAGCTCTGCTCACTAAGACGGAGGGACCGGGAATCAGCCAAAGGGCCCAACTCACACCTGACAGATTTCAGAAGCCTCCCGGCATTAGATAATCCTTGCTTTTCAAAAAGCGTTGTCTCGAGAAGGTTTTGGTACACGCTATTTCCCGAGGCGGTGGTAGAGATTCCCACAAGACACGTACAGAAATATTGCTACTTGATTCACAGGAAGACGGATGTTTTTCTTGACAGGGAAGAGGTGTTGCTAATAAAAGTAGAGCGTGGTCCCATTCTTTTGTATACTGGAGCAGAGTGGGGGGAAGTTTGATCCTTAAATTTTCACAAGAGCAGCTGTAGCACCATCCGAGCTGGCAGGAAGCAAGACCAGGCTGTAGGTAACAGCCTTTGTCTTCACCTAAATTTAAGTGCAGCAAAGAAAACCTCTTCCTGCAAAGGGGATTGAAAACAATGCGAGTGTGTTTTTGGTATCCAGGTACCTGGCCATTTTGGGTTGGAATAGATACATTTATGTAAGTGTACTTCCTCACCCATCCTGTGCTCAGCAACACCTGCCAGACTCACCTGTATTCGAGCCAAACTTGCAAAACACCAATTTTTGCTGTCAGCTTCATGGGCAAGTTCACATTGCTGCTCACAGAGGCAGGTATTGAGTTAAGGAATAAATTCCTTTAAACCCTAGCTCCCCAGACTTGCACGGGGGAGGTCACAAAGTCACCACTGTACAAAAGAGGAACTTAAACCTCTGTGCTAGTGACCTTGGCCACTGACAAAAACACTTCAAAAAAAACCCAAAACAAACAAACAACAAAACACCACCACCAAAAAAAAAAACAAAACCCAAACCCACAAAAACCCAACACTTCTCCGAAAAGGGAAAGCCGCGTTATCAAAGGAGGACTTCATTACTTCACACCTGCCGCCCCAGGTCCCACATCCCACCCGTGAAAATCCCCGAGTGGGTTTTGCGAGAAGCCTCAAGGCTGTGGAAAGCCGAGGCCACCCACCCGTGGCCGTGCGGGGGCAGAGACGCCACACCGAGGGGGAAAAAAAACCTGAAGGGGGAAAAAAAAACCTGAACCGGGGAAAAAAATGAAGCAAGCTCCGCACACCGATTCCCTCCTAACCCGGCCATCGGCACCCGCCTCCCTCCCGCGGGGGCCCGCCGGGCCCTTCCCCGGTGCCAGGGGGATGGCGTCCCCGAGCAGAGGTCGCTCAAGGGCGGCTCAGGGCGGCCGCCTCCTCCTCGGGGAAGGAAACCCAGCGCCACCCCCACACCCCACGGCCACAGAAGCCGCCCCGATACACGCGGCCGTTAACCGCCTCGCCGCCCGCCCCCCCGGCGCATGCGCGGCCCCCTCAGCGCCTGCGCCCTGAGGAGCGAGGCGGGCGCCGCCGCTTTTGGAGGGTTTGCGGGCGGGAGGCGGCTGCCGCGTCGCCGCAGCGCTGGGCGGGCGGGCAAGCGGGGGGAATACGGCCCGGCGGGCGGGTCACCGGGCGCCCGCGGCTCCTCACTGCGGGCACGCCGAGGCAGCACCGGGTAAGGGGCGGCGGGCGGGTAGATTAGATAGACAGATCGATAGATAGGTGGGTAGGGGCGAGCCGGCGGGGTCTTGCTGCCCTCCTCAGCGTTATGGCCGGCTCTGAGCAGCCGCCACCGCGGCGGGAGGACGGGGAAGCGCCGCTGCCCATCGAAGACGCGGAGCTGGCGCTGGCCGGCATCAACATGCTGCTGAACAACGGCTTCCGCGAGTCCGACCAGCTCTTCAAGAAATACAGGTAGCCCACCCACTCCCCGCTCCGCTCCCCGGCCGCCCCTCCGCCGCCGACCGCCTTACCCTAGCCTGGCCCGGCCTCCGCGCACCTGCCCCTGTCACATACCTGCGCGGCCGCGCCGGCACCGCTCTCCCCTCGGGCGGCCCCCCCCGGGGTGGCGGCGGCGCAGGGCCCGGCGCCCTGGGCATGGCGGGGCTTAGGGTGGGTAGCCCGGCCCTGCGCGGCTGCTCGGGGCCGGGAGGATAGGCGCCCCCCGCTTGCCGCCTCAGCCTGCGCTCTGGCGGGGAGGGGGAACGCGTGATTCGCCCTCCTGGCCCTGGGTGTGGATCCTGCGGGGTCTCCGCGGGGCTGGGCCCTGGGGAAGGCGTGGGGAAGGGCCGGGGGGGTGGGGGTCGGCGGGTCCCTCGTAGCGTGGGCTGCGTGTCGCGAACGTGGGTGAGTAAAGACGCGCGTGTGCCCCAAGGCGTTTCCTGGCGGGGGGGTGGTGGATGGGTGGGGGGGTGGGTTTGCTCCGGTGGTCGGATGTGGTCTTGATGCTGGTTTCAGCCTACAAAGGGGATGGCGACGGAAGGTCTTTGAACGTTGCTGCTGTGATTATCTTCAGGCTGAAAGATTATGTTCATAATCCCTGCGTACATCATGTCTGGGTTTGTGCGTTAAGTAGTCATCCGGTAGGAATGGCATTAACACAACTGTGTAAGTCAGTCTTAAAGAAAAGGTTGCCCATACCTGTCCTTGCTTTTTGTCTGAGGAGTAATGCGTTCCACACAAGCTCGAGCTGCTGTAATTGCGCATACGTTCTAAATAATTAATATGCACTATACTGCTGTTGCCTGTATGATGAAAAATAGACTTTGATTGACTTAAAATAGTGCTTTGTAGTGATGGTGTACTTATGTACTTAAATCTTATTTACAGAAAGGATGTTCAGAAGTAGAGTGGGGGGAGTGAGACAAATGAGAAAAACTCCCCTTAGTAATAATGGAATAATAACTTCACTATGTACTTGCCACAGTCTAATATTAAACATGTCGTTCTGTCCTTAGCACATACTGCTCTGTTACATACACAATAGTGTTGTGCAGAACTAACTGGAGTATGGCAGGTGGCAAGTAAGGTCCCAGTTTGCATTCCTCACATGCATTACGTGCAGCTCACGTTCATAAGAATTTGCACCCTATGAGTTACTTATTTCTTGAGTTTGTTGGAGTTGTCAATTGTTCAAGGTATCTAAGGAACTTGTTGGTTTTGGTTGTTTGGTTTTGTGTTGTGTATTTTTTTTTTATGGCGCCAGTTAAGGAACACTTGATGAGGTTTCCTCTCCACTTTTTGTTGTGTTGTGCCATTGGCTTTCTCTCAGTAGTGCAAATCTGGAAGTAGTCTAGGAATTCTAAATGTGGGATGCTTCTTGTATAGTAGTGTTAGGGAGTAAAATTGTTAAGATTCCTATTTTCAAAATGCAGTTTAATTCTCCCTTGAAAAGGGTGAATAATGATACCTTCTTCAAATTGGTCTCTTGATTATCTAGAAGGTTTATCACTAAGGATTTCTTAAATGCAGAAACTTATCTTTTTTTCGAGGTGCGGGCGTTTCTCTGTGTGTTTGATTTTTATCAAGAAGTGCCTTTAAGTTCAGTGTATTGTTTGATCTTGGCCTTTAAACATTACCTGCAAGGAATAAATAGGAATTCCTTCATTAGATTTAGTGGTTTTATGATTCATAAATTGATAATCGGTGTCTTAGTTTTCAAATGACTGTTAAAATCTCCAGCCTCATCTACCTCATCCCAAAATTTGTAGCATGGTTCCTCTTGCTGTGAACTAATAGACCGTTATTGAATTGCAGATCAGCTGTGTGTTGAAACTTTGCATTAGACATAGGAGAGAAGATACAACAAAGTATGCTCAACTTCCTATAAATTTGGATTTTGGAGAAACATACAGTGAGGTCCACTTTTTTCTCCCAACAGTTTTTTGTTCTATACTTGTGTTGGATGTGTTCTTCCTACAAGGACTTAAGTAATGCTATTATATGTTTTTTTGCATACAGCCTTAAATATTTTTGTTGGTGCATGCTTGAAATTATGAAATAGAACTCATCCTAAATGGTAAGCCAAGTGAGCAGCTTTTGGGACCTCTCCATAATTTAATATGGATGTTTGTAATTTGCGGTATTAGAGCTCAAAGACATCTGATGAAATGCAGCTTTTTGAACATGATGCAAGTATGAGTTGTCTGTATTTCAAGTGATGTTTCTTATAGAAAGTATTAATTCTAGGCTTCTGCCTATGCAGGTAGTTTAGCTCTGTTTCAGAAGCTTAGCATGAATCCTAGAAGTGAAGGGAGGAATGGAAATGTTTTTCTTGTGGAGACTGTTTAAGAACCTACAAGACTATTTGAAAACTCAATTGTTCAGTAAAACTTCAGTTGCATTAGCCACATCATTTAAACTAGTTAGACCTGTTTCTTAGAAACTACTGGTTTTGCTTCTACTTTTTATTATTCTAATTTTTTCTTCATTCGCCACCTGAAGGACCTTGTGAAAAATAAATTAATGCTGCTATCTTTATGGGTCAGTAGGCAGCCTTGGTGAGCCTAAAGACAGCTGTCATTCCAAAGCAATCTGGGTCTGTTTCTTTCTTGGCTGTTGCATTTCCGCATCTTCCAGAAAGCAGGCTGGTGATCCCTTAATGAGTTATATTTGAAAGCTGGTCATAATGCAGTTCTTCAGGAAACCAAGGTAGAAATGGCAGCTATGTTTCAGGTGTATAATCGCAACAGTAAAGTCTTCCCTTTGAAAGAGCAGTGGTACTTTGAGGTCATTGGCTATAAAACCATTATTTCTGTGCTGGGAATGGGAGAATATTATTTTGTCTGTTGGTGTTTAGAGCTCATATGTATCTATGACCCAAAGAAGTCAAATTAATGTGTGTGTTGTGTGTCAGATACAACGTGTCATTGGAACTGCATTGACTATCACTGTAAAGCAGTTGACGATTTGTCAGGTGTAGTTTGTGACTCGTTTTAAATTATATTTTAGGGTAGATACCAGGGTTTGAAATACCATCTACAAGTAGCATTGACATCTGCATATGCTTTTTCGTGAGTTGTTTTTTTTTTTTAAGCAGTCCAGGTCCTCCACCTGCTAGCGGTGACAGTGGTCTGAACATGAATCAAATACCAATGGATATAATATTTTCATAAATCTCCAACAGACAGCACCACTGTCTTTAATGCTTGTAGCTGTGTCACGTCCCCACAGTGCTAACTCATATTTGAAACTGCCAGGTATCAATCTTTCTATTCAGCTTGAACAGTGCTGACACCATCCCAGTTCTCATCAGTTTTGAGTACCTGTGAAAACTGCAAGAGACATGGAGGTTAACCAAGGACGTAGGCATTGGAGATGGAGCCCACAGTCAGCCTGTGGCATAGTGTCGTTTTAGTGAACCACCTTGATAATAGCAAGAAAGCCGGAATTGGGATGTTCTTTTTCTCCTTCTAGCTTTGTGGATTCCTAAACATTTAAGAAAAGAAGAAACTGTCAAAAGACCGCTTTTTTTGCTGATTCTTCACTTCTTAAGAGCATTTGCAATTCAAAAATTATTTTAAAACTTCCTTCAGCTAAGAGGAGAGAAGATGGTGTCAAATAAAATCAGGAGCTTTTTAGGTGAATGTTGACTCACAGCATAAACCATAAGACCAGGGATATTATCTTACAAAAAATCCAACAATCTTCCATTTCCTATGAGGGAAACGTTTGACTGTTTGCGTCAATGACTCTTAACTTCTGAGAATGCTCGATAAAGTTTTCAACTTGCATCTGAATGAAAAGAGAAATAATACAAGATGTATAAGTAAAATGTATATAATAAGGTCATCTCCAAAGAAGAAAATGAAGACGATGTAGAGGAAATGTGATTCTAAGACAAAATGTGTGGCGCTGCTTAACATCTTTGCCGGTGACATGGACAGTGGGATTGCCGATGACAGCAAGTTATGTGGCATGGTCAACATTATGGAGGGAAGAGATGCCATCCAGAGGGACCTTGACAGGCTTGAGAGGTGGGCCCATGCCAACCTCATGAGGTTCAACAAGGCCAAGTGCAAGCTCCTGCACCTGGGTTGGGGAAATCCCAATCACAAATACAGGCTGGATGGAGAATGGATTGAGAGCAGCCTTGAGGAGAGGGACTTGTGGGCGTTGGCTGATGAGCAGCTCAACATGACCCAGTACTCACAGCCCAGAAAGCCAACCATATCCTGGGCTGCATCAAAAGAAGCATGGCCAGCAGGTCAAGGGAGGTGATTCTGTCCCCTTACTTTGCTCTGGTGAGACCGCACCTGGAGTACTGTGTCCAACTCTGGGGTCCCCAACAAAAGAAGGACATGGACCTGTTGGAGCGAATCCAGAGCACCTCTCCTATGAAGACAGGCTGAGAGAGCTGGAGTTGTTCAGCGTGGAGAAGAGAAGGCTTGGGGGAGACCTTATTGTGGCCTTCCAGTACTTAAAGGGGGCCTACAGGAAAGATAGGGGGGGACTTTTTATCAGGGAGTGGAGTGATAGGCTTGAGGGGTAATGGCTTCCAACCAAAAGAGGGTAGATTTAGATTAGATATTAGGAAAAAATTATTTACTGTGAGGGTGGTGAGACCCTGGTTGCCCAGAGAAGTTGTGGATGCCCCATCCCTGGAAGTGTTCAAGGCCAGGTTGGATGGAGCTTTGAGCAACAGCTTTGGTCTAGTGGGAGGTGTCCCTGCCCATGGCAGGGGGCTTGGAGCTAGGTGATCTTTAAGGTCCCTTCCAGCTCTAACCATTCTGTGATTTAAAGAACGGGGTCAGTGCAGGAAAACATGCTGTACAACCTGATAGGGGAAAGCAGAACATGGAGAAGAATGGAAAGTTGGCACAAATGGGAAAGTGAGGAAAAAAAGCTTAGTATGGTTACTTTAAAAACTTAAAAGTTTTAAAGTCATGACATGTTACAATATATGTATTAACAGACATACAAACTTCAGCAATGGACTGGAAGTTACATTGTGGGTGGGTGTTTGAATCTAATATCACCGATTTAAAATGGTTTCTGTGGCTCAAAATACTTTTGTCCTACGTACAAGTTGAGACAAGGTGACTTTATGCCAACATTGATCAACAGATAGATTATGGGCAGTCTGAGTGCTGTTGAAATTCTTGTTTATGGAGCTCAGCAAAGGAACCTTAAGAACAAAAATTAAGTGATTTAGTAGATACTTCTGTAGCTTCTGTAAAGATAAGGACAGCAGGGTGGGAACTGACGTAAGTCAGTTGGGAGAAGGATGATGGCATCTTGATTGGCAGTGTGAGAGTAAGTCTTGAGTGCCCCGGTAGCGACCCTGTGTGCTTTAGTTTATTGCAGCACTAGGCAGGCAAGCAACTGCTAGATGGGTGTATAGAAAGGAGAGTGGTGTACAAGGGAAGTGATTTTTAGCAGCAATATTCTAAAAGTGCAATAAATGTGTACCTTAGTGAGGTAAGATTTCATTGTTCAAGGCTAGGCAGAGCAAGTTATAGTAATAGCAATGCATATAAAACCAGCATAAGTTTCCAGTTACATGGGTAGATTAGAAAAATCTTAAGTGTTCTGCAGTTTAAATCTTCAAGATCTGGGTACATAGAGATGATCACGTTGAGTGTGACACATAGTTTTGTGGCCTTCATGACAGAGACAGGTGTTGTTGCCAAAAGAAGGGTAAAAAGGGTAGAAAGAGGTTGAGAGAGCCATTTGTCATACAGAGCAAAATCTGGTGGCTAGAAGTCCAAGGTAAAATGACAGAAAGCTCAACAAAAATCTGAGTTTATAACTCAGAAGTCAGATTTGGTGGAGGTGGCAGAAGAGGTGTGACAGTAAGCAGATATTATTTTAACACTGAAGAAATTAACTCTCTGAAAGTTACAGATATTCTGAAGACTTCTCATGCTTGCTAGTACACCCATTCTTTCTTTGATCCACTATGTATAAATATATTTTTGTTTTGATAGACTTCAGGAGCTCAGAAATGTTAAGTTAAACGGTATCAGTTAAGTTGTCCTGGAAAGTAATCTTGGTCAGGTTAGTTGAACCTACAGTGGAAAAAGATTTTGAAAAAGTCCATAATTCTTGTGTATTAAGAGTGTGCAATTGGTCAGTTAGTACAAATCAGTTGATACAACTAGCTTGTCTCTCAGCTTTGTAACTACTTTTCAAAGTAAAGGTGCAACTTAAAACACTTATTGTAATTCCCAATGTTTTGATATTCTTGTGCATCTAAACTGAACAGCCTGAAGTTAGAACAAAACAATCCCCTCTTAATTTGCGGAAGGACAAAACAGATTGGGCAAAACCTGTATGGGACAGGGACACAGAATTATTCTTTTTATATTCTTGAATTTCTCTTTTTGGTTGTGTATTTCTAGTGACAATAGAAGTGTACGCTAAGAGCTCATTTAACAATTAAAACAAATTTGGGCTGATTATGAAATGTAAACTGAACCTAGATAAGACATTTGCAGTTTTCAATATGCCTTAATACTGTAATGCTTTCATGACACTTATATTGCCTTACCTATTGGATGAGATGTGTACTTGTGTAAAGATCTGTCTTATGTTTGTAGTCTCACAAATAATTTTTAGAATATATTCTAGAATGATCTGTGATGGAATAATGACCAAAGGATTTGTATGTTGTTGCAGTAAATTCCTTACCTTTATATATAGGTTATTCATGTTTCTGCCTGTTTTAAAATATTCAGTAGCTGCTTCTATATTTACCTGTGAACTTACATTAATTCTTAATTTTTCATTGTGCTTTACTTTCACACTTTGGAAGAAAATAATTTGTTTTGTTTCAACTGGAGCATCACTGTCAGTATGATGATTGTAATTCTTAGTGGACTGTAGTTAAAGAAGCAGCGCCTAGAAAAGCGAGAGGAAATATTGGTGGGTTAATTATGTTACTTAAATTTAAACCTGAGCTAGGCTGTAGTAGCTTTAGAAGCTGATATACTATTGTGGAAATGGCTGTAGAAAAAAGAAAATACTGAGGAGTAATTGATTTTTCTTTTGATGTGCTTCAGTTGTGATTTATTTTATTTTTTTTAATAGTAAAATTGGGTGCTATTATTAAACCAAGGCTTAAAACTCCTGCATGTTATCATCATCTGTGAAAATGGGGCATGGTGAACGCCTTTCTTCTGAAAGTGAATTAACATCTTAAAGACATGCTATGAAATGAGATTAATCAGTCAGGGTTCATTGGAAGAAGCAATGTTTCATATAACGCCAGTTTATGTACCTGGAAGAAAGGTCTACTTCAGTGCTCTTAAGTTTAGTTATACATACTATTTTTATTGATATGTACAACCTTTTACTGTGGTATCTTGTAGAAATGGTGTTAATAGCACGGTTTCTTATAATAAAGGTATCTTCTGAGTCCTAGTTTGATAGGTGAGGAGCAAACGGTATTTTAGAAAATATGTCTGGAGACTGAATTTTTCTTCATCTTTGACCTAATTAAAAGTCTTGAGACTAGTAGTGAGGACAATATGGGTAGTGCAGCGTCCCAGTGTTCATTTGTATTCAGTTTCATAACTCCTGTCAACATCAATATGGCCATTGGTTTCCTGTTAGTATTTTCTCAAGTGCTGCCTCATTTTTTTGTGTCTTAACAACTTTTTGGAATCTGTCAAAAGCTGTAAAATGATGTTTGATGCTGAAGGTCACTTAAAAGGAGTTTGAGGCAAGGGTTATTTTCATAGAATTGTGCTCTTCTCAGAAACTTAATGTCATTATTAGTCATGCCTTAGCATTTACTGGGACAGTAGTACTGCACCATTGCAAGCTTTTCTCCTAGGCCTCGAGGAAAAGAACCCTAAACTGCTGAAGAATTTATCAGTCAATGTAGTATTTCACAAAGATTGAGTGCTAAACACGGTTGTTGTTTAAAATGGATTTTAAACACTGAAATTACTGTAACAAACGATCTTCCATAAAGCTGCAACTATACTCTCTACCCAGTGACTATGTAGGAATGTGGTAGAAGTGTTCCTTATTTTGTTTAGTGATGACACAAACTCTGTGTGAGGAGCTCCTGCAGTAAAGTTTTCATGTTTTGATTGCCAAACCCCATGGTATCACCAGAAGTATCTCCCAGACGTAGTATAATATTATGCATCATGTTTTCTTGCTTCAGGGTCCTTATGTGCTACAGCCCATATGTGCTGTAATGACAATGCTTTTTATAGCCTGAGTGACTGGAACTTAAAAAGGACCAATCTGCAACATTTTAACTCGTGTATTACAGCTAGTGATCATCTTGGAGTAGAATGATATGGTTCTTGAGTTTTTGTCTCGTCTTTAATCATGGTGGAAGAATTGTAAACAGTGAGCTGTGAGTGTCAGAGTACAAGTGGGGAAGCAGTTTTGAAAGATGAATATTTATTTGGGGGAAAAAACCTCTCAGTTTTACTTGTACAAATATATGTTAAAATACTTACAGATTTTCATTGCTTGTAGTAAGCGTTTCAATATCTTTGTGATCTTCAAGAGCGGTTGGCTCTCAACTGGAACTAGCTGCTTCATTTTTTAACATAGTATTAAAATTTACCAAAAAGAAATACAAAAGCTTTTAAAATGTATATTTAAATGTCGATACCTTCATGCATATACATGTACACTCTTAAGAACAGGTTCTTAGTCCTGAAGAGAAAAGAAACCCAAATTTTACAAAATGTTCAAATAGTATGCCCAAATTAGTGTATATATTGAACTGCGGAAAGAGCATATATATGCTGTTTGATTCTCAGCTGTGTTCCTGTTTATTCAGTTTTAGTGGTTTCACTCCCAAACATGGCCATTATTCAAGTTGCTCTATGTGAAAATATTGTTAACCATAGACAGGGAATCAGTTTGCCTCAAAAGCTGATGTATTTCTCTTCCTTTTTTTTTTTTTTTTTTAAATCTTCAGTAGCTGTTTCTGCAACATGAGGATCTTTTTTATAAATTCATAGAAAATTTAAAATAGTCTAGAACTTAAAATGTTTTCATATGCAATGCTTTTACTATTTATTCTAAAATTCCACAGTATTTAATTCGTCTTTATGTTTTGCTGATAAAACTCGTATCTTTCCTGGCAATTTGTAAGGAATGCCTGGATCCTACTGAGAGCTAAATGCATAGGTTACTAAGCTTATTTGATTTGCTTATGCATGTTTCAGAGGGGAAAAAAACACTTCAGAATCTTGGTCGTCTTGTGCAAAGTTTCAGTAAGAGTGTAATACTTAATCAGTTTTACAAGTAAATTTTTTACAGCGGTTCAGGTGGTCAAATTTTAGTTATTTCATTGAAATAATTTCTTTGGATCCATTCCTGGTAGTGAAGTAAAATTTTCAGTGTGGATGGAAACTTAATATTCAGGAAGTGTGTTTCAAGAATCTTATTGAAAAATGCAAACCTAATTGACTATATCTTATGTCATGCGTTTCTTTTTTTCTGGTTATATTCAAAGACTGTTGTGGTTGACTTTTTTTAATTCAGTCTGATAAACAATCTTTCTCTGACAATTCTGTGTTCTGAATGTACTTCAGTATGCAAGACTGATTATCTAAAAATGCCTGCCTGCCTTGCCTCCCCAGAACTGCTTTCTCTCTGTGTAGGTAGAGCTAAGAAACCTCAAAAACGAAACATTTGATTTATTTTTCAGCTTTCTTGGAAGTATGATGCAAGTGCAACTTCGTACATAAGGGCATAAATGTAAAAATTCCTTGTGCTGATTTGTTCTGCAGTTTTTGATGCGTTGGGTGTTGATAATGCAGTACGTGTGACCTTGAAACGTATGGTGGAGGTTATGTGCTGTGGAGCAGGGTGATAAGACTGGCTGCCGAATGGGTCCCGCGCGCCTTGGGGGTTGAAAAGTGGATTATGAGAGAGCCATGTGCCCTCTGCAGCAAGAGTTAATGCTGCAAGTGCCAGCTGCAGCAAGTACAGCCCATGTAGCTGATTTCTGCTGCTCTGTGTAAAGCAGCTGTTGGTAGAGAACAGTCCAGGTACCCAATAGCAGAGGCATTTACTGTCAGCTGTTCTTGCTGGCCTGCCAACAAAGGGGAAAATACCTAACCTATTTTTCCTTTTAAAAAAATAGTGATAAAATGTGATAAGTTATGCTGATCTTATGTTTCTGTGTGTATCGAGAGTTGAGAGACATATATAAAACGTGAAGGTTTTTCTGTTCAAACTTGCTTTGCATATCTTCCTTGCTTTTCTTTCTTTTTCTTCTGGTTCATGTCCTTGCTTTTAGATATTTATGCTAAATCAAAAATTGAAAAGGGAGAGGGGGGAATATTGATGACTACCTTTTAAAAAAAAAATATATCTTGTACCATCATACAGTTTTACTATTGGAAATTTGTGTTGTAATAAACAATATACTATTTTCTCCATGTTTTTCAAGTTCTTGTCCTATTTTAAAACTCTACTTTATTATGATGATTGCCGAATTAAGTAGGAAACAGCATAAGTACTGTACTGTAGCAATACACGTACCTATAGCATAAATGTTAACTTCTTTTTAAGTCCGGAAAGTCAGTGTCTCTATATAGTTTTTTCTTCTGGAGTGCTATATATATTTTTATCCTTACTCCAGTAGTGATATTTTTACATGGATTGCTGAACAATGTGGATCAGTGGTATTGCTGAGATCTTGAAATTGTTTTTTTAATTATTATTTTTTTAAATGCTCTGTGTGTGATATTACTGGAGCCTCGTGGTCTGCGTGACTGCAATAGTCCTGAAGCTTGAAACCTGTCCCATACATTACCAAGATTTTGGCTGCCTACTTTTTTTGATCTAGCAATTGATTTCACCCTCTCGGAATATCCCTGTAAACAGAATAGGTGAAACATCTTCAAACTATTCCACATAGTGCAGTAAGATATGTATTCTGATCTTGGAACAAAGCAGCTGTAAAATCATAAACCTTGTAAGAACTTTGTATTTCCAACACCTTATGTTATGCGGCACATGCATTTTTCTGAAATCTGGGTAGATTAACTTAAATTCATAGGAACAAGGAGAAGTGGGAATCTCTTAATAGAATCGGTTAACACTTGTCTGCTAAGTCAAAATTGTAGTGATGGATCATAAAGAGTACAATTACTGGATTTTTAATTTTCTGAAGCTCTTAATTGTTTTTTTTACCTGCACTGAAAGCGTTTTGATGGCAGTGGTTTCTCTTAAAAAATATCTGCAGCTTAATGCTTGAATAAAAAATTTTTAAAAGATATATTCAAGTCCTAGTAAAAATGATGAAGTTTTTGGCTTTCCATTTCTGTTATATCTTGCAGAATGATAGAACGTTTGTTTGTAACTTGATACAAAGCCCCCAAGATTTATTTACAGATGCATAAGTTAAAATCAAGAAATGCAATATTGATTTGCACACAGGAAATATGTGCAAATATAGTAACTACATTTTGTTTTCTTTACAGAAACCATAGCCCACTAATGAGCTTTGGAGCCAGTTTTGTCAGTTTTTTGGTGAGTAGATGGGAGTAGAGAGTATACATCTCTTCTCTCGTGGTTAATATTTGTATGTGCACATGTGTGTTCATAACAGTGGATGCTCTAATTTGTTTCTTTTTATGAGACTTAATTTTTTCAAAGTTTTAGATTAAATGTAGCTAGAAAACAAGTCATGTTATATAAAACTTGTTTACTCATGTGGTTTAAATAGAAAGTAAAGGTTCTGTGATTCAGCTTCTCAAATGTATGAAATATTTACATGTTCCATTAAAAGAGCCATAATAAAACCCTCTCTTAAATGAGCAGTAGAGGTATTATAAAATAATACTCATAAATGCCATTTTCCTAATAGTTTTTGCTCTTAAAAATTTCTTCATACTTCCGGGTGAAAGTTGTTAATTCAATGCGTTCACATTGCTTCCGTTCTGAATATATGAGAACTGAGAATATTGACAGACGAAAGAGTCGTAATGAGAAAGTTAGGTCTGTTAAATGTTTTTCTTCTTCTTTTTTTTTTTTAATGTATTAAAAATGATAATATCCTATATAAAAATTGAGCAGGTGTATTAGAAAATGTTTGGATCTTGTTTTTTAGACTGTCCTTATTGTGACTTTGCTGCTTGATCTTAGATTGCACCAGAATTTATCTATGGTAATACTCTTTTTAAAGACAGTTTATTACAATATGCCAGAAATAGCTAAGTTGTAAATGAAATTAATTTGAATTCTCTCTAGGGTCTGTAGACTATGCAATATGGAAAAATATATTGGTTAGGAAACTTCCTGGGGCATATGCTTGCTTTTAAGTCAATGGAGAGGAGAAAGAAAAGAGGGAGAATCTCTCAGGCTGGCTATTTGAATTGATGCACTGAACCAGTGTAACATCACAGTGCAGCATCAGTGGATCTTGAAAATATCTTGCTTAGCTACTGTTCTAAACATAGCAGCAGCACTTTGTGTGCCTGTGTCATTCAGAGCTTTCGTTTAATAAAGCATCAAGAAGTTACTTGTCCTGAAATTCTTTCTAAATTGGTTCAGCAGTAGTTGGAGGTGGATGCATTTTTTTTCCTCTTCCTACATATGTAGGAATTGTAGTTATTATTTTGAAAAAATCAGTGCTGTTACTTGTTACTGACTTTAGTGGCCTGTTATTTATATGGCTGAATTATACAAAAAGCAGCATCTGCACAGATGCAAATAATGCCTTACATAACAATAATTGAAAATTAATTTATATAAATTTTTCTTCTGCTAATGTAATGTGACAGTGCATTCAGTTTGACTGCCTATGAAGCTTTGTTAAGACGAGGAGATAAGACTTAGTATGTTCCAATTTGATGGTAAAGCACTCTCAAATCTCTAGTTTGATGTTTTGGTGTAGTATGTGTGCTGATCCGTGTGTGTATTGATACAGAATACGATGAAAAAAAGTAAGTTTTATTGTCAAGTTTTTATGAAAACTTTTACTCTCCTGTAGCTTTTGTAGAAATAAAAATATTTGTGATTTTTTTTAATCATTCAAATCTGTTTGTTTTTTGGTAGAATGCCATGATGACATTTGAAGAAGAGAAAATGCAGCTGGCATGTGATGACTTAAAGGCTACAGAAAAACTTTGTGAAAGTGAAGAAGCTGGAGTTATAGAAACGATCAAGAATAAAATTAAAAAGAATGTAAGAACATTATTTATAAAATGTGGAATTGCATATTGAATAAATATTTCTGGAAACTTCCTTTCTGTCCTCTTTGTATTTTGAAAACATTATTTTTGATACGTGAAAAGCAGTTGAAATTAATAATAAATTTAGAAAGTAAGTCAAATATTTTCTTGGTTTTCCTAAGTACCATAAAATTCTCAGAGTCAGGTAATTCATATTCTAAAGCAGCGGGTTGTGCTCATGTTAGTAATTATTTTCTTAGCACCTCAAATCAGTGACCTACTAAAATAATTTCATGGAGCTTGTAGCCTGTCTAATTGAGGCTAACTTAAATTCATACGTGCTCTAGTAATGTTCAAAAGCTGAGAGATCGAGGCTGTGTGGTGCTGTGTGCCAGGCATGTTCCTAGGGAATTTTTCTTCCGTTTTTAGATTTTCTCATTCTAAATAATGAAGGAAGAATAAAGCATGCAGATTGAGAACTAGTTAAAGTAGTAGTATAGAAACATCGAGTGGCCTGCCTAGTGTGATATAGCAGATCTACAGCAGAAAAAGAAGCCATTTCTCTTCAATATTTAGTTTTCTTTATAGAAAGGATTGAACCAGACATTCTTAACTCTCTGCTCTTGAGGCCCTGTATTTTCCTTGCCACTTGTCATATACCTCTTTCTGTGCTCTTCCATCTAACATTTTTTAGTTGCATGTCTGATATATTTAGTAATAATTAAATGAAATTTAACTCTGTTCTGAGCATTTGTAGAATTTTAAGGAAAATAGTCGATGGCATATAGGTAAGGTTTTCCTGTTTACTAAGTAGGAGCTTGCTTGATGAACTGTCAAAGCACTTTTAGCATAGTTTTGCACTTCAAATGCTGAGTTGATTTAGTAGCAATACTACCACCTGTAGTTAATTTTGGATTTTTTATTTGTCGTGTCTAGACCAGTGTTCTGTATTATCTTTGTTAATGTTTTTCTATGCTCTGTGTTTGTATATTCCACACAGGTTGATGGACGAAAATCTACTCTCTCCATGATAGATCGTCTACAAAGACAAATAATTGTAGCAGACTGTCAAGTCTACTTGGCTGTGCTCTCATTTGTAAAGCAAGAGTTATCAGGTGTGCTGTGGCGTTAATATTTAGATATATTTTTGAATGATATCTTTTTAATAAAGCTTGGTCATAAAGCAGCAATATGACCATCAGTAAAGATTATTGTTTTGTAGGAAGGAGCACAGTTCACTTGAAACATTCCAAGATTGGTACGCTTGCAGAGGCATTGTTCTACGTCTGTGTAGGTTGTAGTATCATAAAATTGGATTGCTACAGATTACAGCTTTCTGCTTTTTTCACACCAATAATCATATTGAACTGGTTCTCCTTAGATAGGTTGGAATCCTTTGCATGTTCCCGCAGAGGCATTTGAGGAATTGGTATGAAGATGGTTAGTATCTGTGTGCTTTTTGTGGCCTGAAAGATAAAAGAGGCTATAAATCCAGGCCACTGGGAAAATCCTAGTGTCCCATATGCATATTATGTTCATGACAATTCAGGGAGATGACAAACTGCCAGTGAAAGTAGTTTGAAGTGAAGTGTGTTGAAGATGGAACTGCTGAATCAGTTCTTATTTCCTGGTCACCAAAGTGTGTCCTTGCATGCCAAAGAGGTTATTATCCTGTCATGTTGAATACAGACCTCGTTGTCTCATCTGCAAAGCTGTTTCTAAAGTTCGCTTGCATTCCTGGATCTGTTGCGTAATCTCAAAAAATGCCTTCAACCATGAGTTTATAGAAAATGGTCAAGGTCATATACAAAGTGAGCACATTCCCAGGTTCTTACCAAATCAATGAAGACCAAGAAATGACAGTCACACCAGATTGTCAGTGAAAACCCTGCTGGTCAGCTGAAAGGAATTGGGGAAATAACATTCAGATTATTTAAAATAACACTAAGATCTTCAGTCAAGGACATAATTTTTTCTGTGATATGCAGACTTGTTTGCTTCCAAGCCATGACATCAAGAATGTGTTTGGTTCTAGCTAGCAGAAGTTTAGGGGGTATTTCTGTCTACGTGTGTAATGCTGCAGAAAAGTTTTCTTACTATTTTTGATGCAGTTCTGCATTTTCATTTGTGAGGGTTTTTTTTTCCTCCTTCCGAAGCTTTTTTTCTTATTTCAGTATGTATTCTGCAGCTGCATAACTGGGTTGGATGCTGTAGCTGAGGGTGGTGGTGTCTGTTCCCTTTCCCTCTTGTCTGCTGCTCAGAGAACTGAAGTGGGTAGCAGAGTACTGCAGAACATGCAGTATATTTGGGTTACTCTATTGAGTAAAAAATATACCTAAAATCTTTAGTTAAAATTTCAAGCAGTTAAATGCCACCTCAGTGATTCCTAGTTACTGCCGTTGCTGAACTGTTGGATCCATTATTTCGTTTTTTTTGAGTATGTTATCTTTCTGATTATGAATAAATGTCTTGTTTTTATCATGCTTCTGTACAGAAGTAGCAACCAGATTATTGAAATGAGTGCAACTGAAAAAAGAAAAAAAAGCTTTCTTCAGAGGCAGACAAATATTTCTGATCAGTGGATGGGTGAAAAATTTCTTCTGTTTTCCTTCCTGAGGCAGTTTGACAAGAAGCATATGATGACATGCAAGCTGCTTTCTCAAATGCCTAGCACATTTTAGATTTTCTCTTCCACCCTTGTGGATGTATTACAAATAGTTGCATCATAAAAGTTAGTAACACAGCAACTTACATTAGCTTCCCACAGCAATATTGAACTAACTTTTCTTGATATTTACCACTGCTGTCATGGGTCTGGCTACTTTCAGAAGTTCATGGTGGGAAATCAGCTCAGTGATTGGGCTTGATTTAATTTTTATGTTTAAAAAGTCATAAATTCGTTATTTTAATATGCGAGATTGTTACATCGTAGTATATCAACTCTATTAGGATTGTGCTGAGATTGTGCTGTGTGTCTATTAACAGTAAGTGAACTGTTAATGACAGCACACTGATGGAAGTAAAACCTAAAACTACTTTTTTTTCCACATCATACCCTTTCTATTTGGTGCATGCATCAGAATACAGTAGTTACCTATTAGCAGAAACATTATCTGTAGGACAAGTAAAATGTGGGTTTTTCCTTATTATTTGTCTGCTGCATTGCTATGCGTAGTTCTATGAGCACCCATCTTGTGGTGAACCACATAACTTTCAAAATATACTGTGCAGCCAAAAAGTGACCTAATTGCTTAGAATTGAAGTAATGTTGGTCTTGTAAGGCAGCTGAGTCATGGCAGGGGCTTACATTTTTTATTATAGCACTTTAATATGGAAATCAAGATAGAGGATTAATTTTTTTAATACTTTAAGCGCATTTTGACAGAATGCTTCTGTCACAACTGAGAATACAAATTTTGCAGTCTTTCTCAGTGAGATTTCTTATGACTATCAAATTAGCTTCATCCCTTCTTGGTGGTTTGGTATGAATAGTGTTTTCATTTTCTTTGACACACCCCACCTGTTATGATCTAATTCTGGCATCAGTTAGAACACCAATCTCTGCAAATTTGGTGATGTCTGTTTAGAACACTGTTGCTATAACCATGCTTTTATTTTCTCTCATTTTTAGTTAAATCCTTTGTCACTGCAGTTCCTAACTCTCAGGGCTCCATCACAGACAAAATGCTGATGTCTGCCTTTACAATTAACATGTACAAGTATATTCTGTGCGTTTTGTTTTTTTTTTTCTGTTTACCACTTATCATTATCCAAAGACGTACTGTAACCAAGACAAATGCTGTGTAAGTAGGCAGCAAATTGGACATCTTCATCTTTTGGTGTCATGCATTTCTTTACCCTTCTGTAAAGAGTGTAATGAGACTGAGAATTCTCTCAACTGAGAATGCTCAAGACCAGATTTTTAAGGGAAATTTAGGTACTCAGCTTGCATTTGAAATTGAGAAAGTTAGGCAGCTGAAAAATATTTTGGAACCATAGAACTTATGCTTTTTTTTCTTCCCCCTAGGATTTTTTTTCCCTAATTATAAGGTGCTGTGCTCATATGAGGGGCAGGGAAATGATGGTGTGAAAAATCTTATTCTCTAACCCAAAGGAAGGGGTTTTCTTCGTATTTTCCCATCAGCTGTATTTTAAGATCATTTGGACTTAAGAGGGGTAATCTCTTCTTTGAGTTTTGATTCTCTCTTTTTGCGAGGCAGCCTTTTCAGCTCTTCCACTCTATAGTGGAGCAGAATCCAGCACTGAGTTCTGCAATTTCTCTGTTTCTTTCTGACAGTTGTGTTGCTACATAGCTGAAGGGAAGTCCCTTTGTATTGCATGCTCTTTTAAAAGTCTCTGGTTGAAAAGCACTGAAGTTTTTAGTGCCCAGTGTGAAAGACTTCTTTGAGAGGACAACAGCTATTACAAAATCCTTTATACGAGAAGTTAATGCAGATAGAGAGAGCATCCTAGGATTTGTGAAAATACATTCTCTGCTTACTGTGTTTCACTTCTGAAATATGTCCTTGAAATATGTTTTTCCTTGATTTTTAGCATACATAAAAGGTGGGTGGATACTCCGAAAAGCCTGGAAAATTTACAATAAGTGCTATACGGACATTAATACACTTCAGGAAATATATCAGAAGAAAACAACTCAGGAATCCTTGACTTCTGATGCTGCAAATGATAATCATATTGCTGCAGAAGGTGTAACGGAGGATTCGCTAAACAGACTGAAAGGTGCTGTTAGCTTTGGATATGGACTTTTTCATCTTTGCATATCCATGGTGCCCCCAAACCTGCTCAAAATCATCAACCTGCTGGGTTTTCCTGGAGACCGCCTACAGGGGCTTTCTTCACTGATGTATGCAAGTGAAAGTAAGGACATGAAGGCCCCTTTAGCTACGTGAGTAGCTATATTGAAATGCTTTGGTAGATAACTTAGTACTAAAAGTAAGTAACTGGAAAAAAGTCAAAAGCAAAAAGTCATGTTGCTTTAAAGGAAACAACAGCAGGTAAAATAAACTTGTAGTTTGTTGTTTAACATGCCATGGTTTAGTAAATCATCACTTACTAGTGTATGAGATCTCTCTGCTGTTAGGTATTTACATGTATTTGGGGTTTGTGTCAGTATTTTGCTGTATTCTTCAGTAGCTGCTATTCAAATGTCTAGTAATTTATACGCCATCAGAGTAAATAAAAGCACCCCCTGAAGGCTGAGTAAATTTACCTGAGTTATATTCTCCCCTGTGGAGAGTATACTATTTGCTATGAGTCACTGATCTCACTTAGCTATTTATCTTACTATTAGCCAAAGATCTTTTCCAGTTTATTTTTGATTTTAGCATCTGAGTAAAATGGGATGTTCCCTTACAGTCTTTTTAGAGGAGTATTTTTTGTGTACTCTTTTTTTCCCTAGCCTTCATACTGCATTCAGGTCTTTTTATCGGGTGAAGTGTTAGCCAGACCTAATTTAAACTGCCCTCGTAAATGGGTTTGTTATTCCATTATCTCCAAATTAATACTTCTGTTATTGGACCTACTGCAGGTACTATCAGATGTCACTTTTGAAACATTGGCAGCAGAGCTAAAGTGTCTTCTGCTTGAGGAGAATAATTGTATTTTTGATTGGTTAAGAGAGTTTAAGATTAGATGTTCCTGTTTATTCTTTCTCCTTTCTGGGGAAGAAAAGTGGTATTTTGGGGATGTTTCCTCCTTCAGATGGTCTTCGAAATCTTTGTGCTCTGCCCTTGTTTCTAACAGCGATGTAGGTCATGTACATGTCTGCCCTTCCGAACACCGGATGTATTTGACATTGATTTCAAGTGTGTCTGCTGATGTATGTTTAGTTTTGTTGTTGGTTTTGTTTGTTTTTTCCCCTGTAAAAAACATTTTGTTTTCAAAGTTTTCCTGTGGGTTTTTTCTTTTTTAAAATCTACAGAGTTCTAAAGGCTCAACTGCTTTGATGCTATGAGCTTGATTTGTTACTTTGCCTCTGGGTAGTGTGTATGGAATTGTATGCTCAGGTGCAGTTTAGGAGTACATTCATGTATGGCAGTAGTATTGTGTTAGTTTCAAAGCCAGGTTGTATAAGAAAAGATTCATATCTTTCTTTGTCTTTCAGAATCGTATTAAAAATTTGCCTGTGTAGAACCTTATCCTTAAATTTCTGTTTACGAGCTGTAATCCTTTGTACTCTTATGTTTCTTTCAGATTAGCTCTGTTGTGGTACCACACAGTTGTTCGTCCCTTTTTTGCCCTTGATGGCAGTGATAACAAGGCAGGGTTGAAAGAGGCAAAAGAAATTCTTGCAAAAAAAGAATCTGCCTATCCGAATTCCTCTCTGTTCATGTTCTTCAAGGGAAGGATACAGCGATTAGAGGTACTGCATGTTTTCTTCCTTTTGACTGATTTCTCCCCAACCCCCCCTCCTTCCTTATTTTATGTTTTTCTGATGTGAATGAACTGTGTGAGCTTCAGCAAATTGTGCCTAAAGATATAGGTACATGGAAAGATAAGTAAGAATAAAGGATTAACTCCTTCCTAGTTTCCAGTTCACGTGCCAAACCTGCTCTTCCACTACTTCTATCTGAATTAATGGCACTTTGAAATTCTTTTTCAGCTACTTGATACATTTGGAGCTCTATGCTAAAAGGAAGTGCTTTTGGTCACTCATGAGTTTCTTGTGGTATAAATAGCTATTTCAGTTTTGCTTGTCAAGCTAAAATCTGAGTATTATCTGCTGAGTACATAGCATTTATCTTCCCCTTTTCATTTAATGCATTGTTCACATACAGCTAATTCTCTGCAATAATTTTCCTGAAATAACTGCTTTTGCTTTTAAGAGGTCAGACCAGGATGTTTTCTGTTACCAAGAGTGAGCTGTGACCCAAGCAGAAATGTATTCACCAAAAATGTGTTTGTGAATGCTATTGCAGAGTATTACTCAAACACTGCAGCAGCCTCATGTTTTTTGGCTGAGCTACTCTTCAAGAATCTGTGATAATACAGGATGGTGATGAGTACTTCAAACTGCTCAGCTCTTGGCTGCTGCTCTTATCAGACCAGAGTATTTCCAGAGCAGTTACATTAACAAGAAAACTCAACGCAAAAGCACAAAACCAGAATGTTTAAATCCTTCATCTCAACATGGCAATTACAAGAGCTAATCCAGATCTTAACATTGATGGTCATTTCTTTGCTAGGGTTTCTGCAGTTAACTCTCTCAAATACAACTTAATATTTTGAGGGAGGTAGCAACAGTAGCAGAACAGCGGGGGGCACGCTTCTGTGGCCTGTCAGATTTTACAGACATATTCTTGCATGGGCTTTGAATATTGTTTTTCTTCTTTTGCCGTCTTTCTGAAAATGAAGGTGCATTTGGGGAATTGCACTTTGGCAGTCAAGGTTGGGAAGTCTTTGGGAAGTATTGCTGTTCTCTGAGTGGGAAAGATTTTATTGGTCTTTGTTCAATTATATGAGTCTTCCATTCATGTGGTAAAAACCAAATTTGTTAGGAATAGCTACTAAATGAACACAAGTGCAGTTAAAGAATGTATATATGTTGATTGCCGGAATATGACTGGTATTTGGAACTTTTTTCATGTTTAATGTCATGAGGAAAAAATTCAACTATTACATGAGTATTCTGACTTTCAGGACAAGCTAGGGCAAAATTGGAAACATAGCTGTCAATAAATTGAGTATATGTTTCTATGTGGAAATACAGAGGACAGATTTGGGATGAGTGTCAAATTTTGTATAGTCAGTCTATTCCTGGAGTACTGTTATGTTTCAAAGCGGAGTTCTTTAGCTGTTATCTTGGAGTATTTGTGCATTAAATGATGCTGTATATAGACATTGAAGTTTAGCTCCAAGCAAAATAGTTTGTGCCAGAGACTATGTGGCCTTACTCATGAAGCTAGTTAGCCGAGGCTGGCAGAATGCCGTGCATTAGGCTATGTAGCCATACTCTGATTCAGCAGAAAGCTTATTGGTTGCTAACAGGAATGAAATGTCCCTATTCACGTATTTGCATGAGAGCTTTTCCATTCTGGAACCCCTTTTTTTTGTTTGGTTTGTTTTGTTGGTTGGGGGTTTTTTTTGGGGTTGGTGGGGGGTTTTTTTGGTTGTCGTTTGTTTTTTGTTTTTTTTGTTCCCCTGTCATTCCTTTGTTCTAAGTGGTACTGTAACATTGAGGCTTTGCTGTGGCTAAATGTTTTGGTTAAACGGCTCATGCTCTTTTGTAGACTATGTTAGGAATTTGCAAGTTTAATTTGCTCAAATGTTGTTGACATAATAGTGGAGGTAGATGTGTGACTGGTGGCAATGGCATGGGGAGCTGCGCTGGGTTTCTGCACAATACACTTGTAGTTACACATGTCCCAAATCTGGGCATTGGCCTTATTGAACATTCTGAACCAGAAGTGCACGTACACTCTTAGATTACAAACTAATATGCTGACTAATAATTTCCACCTCATCTCTGAGAGGCCTGAGTCGAGCTCCTGCAAAACCTATGAAGTGCTTGTATGGCCTTCCTTGAAATTGTTAATACGCAGGTAGGTTTAAATTTTTTCTGCCAGGCATGGGAGTATTACTTTGAAATGGCTTACTGAGATTGGTCAGTCTCTGCTTTAACCTGTAAGCACTTAAAGTATACCTTGAGCTGAAGGTTGTATATTTTATAGTCTTTAATATCTGTAATTTTTTATTTAAAATTTTATCGGTGATAAAATTTAATTGTACACAGATGAAAGGCAGCTTATATGTTGTTACACAGAAGGATTTTTTTGTGTTCTGGAACTAAGAATCAATAATGGTCACTGTAGGCTTTGTATTAGAGCCTACTAGCACTCAGTCCATCGGGGGTTTTTTTTATAGCTTTTGATCCTACAGACACATATATTTTGTGTAACTTTCAGCTGATGGTATATTCAGCTTCTATTAGTAAGTGTGTGTATGTATGCAACATATATACACACACATGCAGCTATATCTGCACATGTGTATGTGTGTTTTTTCTTTTCTATGGAAAAAAGAAACAGTAAAGAGCACAATTCAGCCACAGGCACCTGGAAGCGTGGAAGCCGATCTAAAGGCAGAAGCAGTAGTGCAAGACTGGACAGTGAGACACAAATCTGACAAAGGAGAAAACTGCCAAGGAAGGTAGTTGAGGAGGAAGGAAGATTTCACAGGGACAGGGCTGAAGAGCATGTCACTGAATAATGCTTCGTGCTCCAGAAAGCATGTAGGAATACTAGTCAGTAAAAGCCTTAACAGACTTTGGTTTTCTATGAAGTAGCCTTATAGGTACTATAAAGGTGGACCAAATTATCTTTCAACTTTTTTTCCCAGATTCATGTTTTTGAGAAATGAAGTCTGAAAGCGTTTGGAGGCTACTGAAATGAATGAGTTGAGGGAAAGGAGAGGAGGATGATCTGGGAAGGCTGGAATGAAAGTGCACCAGAAAATTAAAGGTTGCGCTGGTAGGCTGTCTCTTTTTCAAAGAGTAGGTTAAGAGTCTGTGTATTAGAAGTAGCATTTTTCCCGACTTTTACATAACTCACATAGGCTGTTTTTATGGGCATAACTATTGTTGTGCTTGACATATGATTGTATGGTATGTATTCCAGCCTCACAAGTATTTCTTTGTGAATGTTCAACTGTGTCTATCTTTGAAATACTTTCCACTAAAGCTGATAATGATGTTTCATGTAAGCTTAAGCTACTAAAACCAAGTGAGAATAACGTTTTATACTTGTGCCTAAAGGGTACTTAAAAATCTAATGAGTATATTAGCTGCTGAAACCCACTAGTCTGAAATACAGAATTTCTGTCTGTACCCTTGGGCCTTTCTTATTACTGTGAAAATAAAAATATTGCCATCCATTTGCTAAATGTCTCTTGTCTAATATTATAATTATGTCAATAAATACCAATTTACTTTTAAAACTGTGACTTAGACTATTCAAGTGTGGTATTGTGGCCAGTAGTGAAAGATGGGCATGGTGGTAGCATGGGAGAGGGCGGAGTAAGAGGTTGTGTTCTGAATCTTAAGTATTTCTGCTTTTTAGCTTTCAATTTTGCTTTCTGGTTGTTTTTTTTCTTTGCCTAATTTGCAACACTTTTCTAAAATCTCCATATGCTTTTTTAAATAGTACAAGTCACCCCACTCAGAAATAGTTAAATAGATCGATAGCTTCATGTGGAGAGCAGTAAGGGAATAAAAGCAAAATTTAGGTGTTTGACAAAATTGTGAACTGGGCAAGGTTGCTTCTCTCGGATTGGGAACAGACTCCTGCTGTGTATATATAAACAACAAGAAATCTCTGGGGCCGGGACAAAAAAACCCTCAGGTTCTGAGGTTCGATCTATAGAGTTCAGTTGGCATAGGTGCATGTTAAAAGTCTGAAAGAAAAAGTACCAAATACTCCGGCTGACAGGAAAAACAGCAGCGGTACCTTCAGGTGTGCTACATTGTGTTTGATGTGCAGGCTAGTGAAAATGTGCAGTGGTATTGTGGGCTTAAATATATTGCTGGCAAGCACTCTTGCTTTTTTAGTTACCTTCTGCAGACATGTCGGTATCAGTGGTATCATTCTTACTTATGGGTGGGAGGCTGTGGCACAGAAAAGTAGACTGAGGGCAAGAGTAATAATAAGCATTGAAAAGTCTTAAATTAATTGTCTGAAATAAAGTCACAATGATGTCTTAAGTAGAGAAATTTTCAGAGCTTGTGTAATATCAATGTTTAGTTTCAGGAATTATGCTGGCCTCTCTGCTTATTTGTTCTGGATTATAAAATACAGAATCCCAGTTTTACTCTATTTTGATTTTGTGGCATGTCTAGGGAAAAATGGGGAGGTGTGAAGGAATAGAAAATACAGGCTTTGAAATTTCCATGTAGTGTCCCCCAGTGTAAGTTGTCCCCTTCAGATATTGTTTGCCGGTTTCCCCTTAATTATGAGCATGACTTCTTAAAAGCTTTACAAATTCATAGTGCTCATCGAGAATAGAGAGGGAAAGTGTATTGAGATTTCAGAACAACTGTTGGGGGAAACGTATCAGCTTGGGAAGCTGCCTTGGCCCAGTAAGCTCTGTAGATTCTTATTGGTGGTTTGGGGTGTTTTTTGTTTTAATCTAAAGTCAAGAAACATAAGTTTATGGTTTTCACATTAGCTTTAATAATCCTCTTTATGGCTATGTATTTCTGCATGTTATATATTTTATGGATTAATCTTTTTTTCTCTTTCTTTGTATTACGTCCAAGAGAAGTATGAGTGATGCCTGTTGAAGGAATTCCAAGTGTGTGTATATAAATATATTAAGTCTCAAGAATATCAATTTCAGGTGTCAGCCATGATGTTATGCTTGCAGACCCTTGGGACTTTATAATTCTTTCTGTTTATTCTCTGAAACAATAAATGGATAGTAATTCATTTATTTTAAGAATTAACACCAAGAGTAGAAATTCATATTCCAGCGTGTTGTCACAATCCCTGGAGATGACTGAAACTTTTAATAATTAAGGAGTGTCTCTGAAACATACTTACTGAGCTTGATGCTTAAGGAAAACTTAGGCAGATGTCAAAACACTTGAGAGATCAGGACAGTTAGAGAAATGGATTATAGAGGATTGAATATTCAACTAACTGGACTTGTGTATTACCAGGTGGTCAGTATTTTGTGTGCTGCCCCTGGCTGGTGTATGGCATTGCAGACAGTAATGTAATTGCCATTGGTCATTGTGTGAAATAACATGCCCTGCAAATAAGTGATTTATATTTTCAAATGTTTAGGTTTTTTACGTTTTTAGAAGATGAAATATCTTCACAGAGGACTAAATATTTAGTTGTGGGTTTTTTTGCATTTTCCTTAGAAGCATTCAAAACATAGATTTACTGAACTTCTAAACTTCTTAGCACAAAAATAAAGTTTTAAGCCTATTTTATTTTTTTTATTTTATTGTATTTTTTCTGTGAGACTACGTGCCTAATACTTATTTTCCAGGAAGTCATGTTGGAGAGATGCAGCATCACTGGAGTAATGTGTAGTGGAGAGAATGTGTTGCTACAAAAGTAAACAAGGGTGTACATTGCTCCGGCTCCCTGGAAACTTTAAGGGCAAATATAACTCACCTGTCTTTCTGTGTAGCGCATTCTTCTGTCATGCCAACGAGCATCTTAGTCTAATCACTGTTTTATTTTCTAGGTGTATGGTGTTTATGTTGGTACAGCTGTGGATCCCTTTGCTGGCAGTTAGTTGTACTGCCTTGATACGATATATATGGCTTACGGTTAGATTGTTCTTTAGCAACTAAAACAGTTTTCCCTGATGAGACAAAAAAGAAAATCTAATAAAATCACTTTAGAGCTCTGTGTATGTGTGTGGTCTTACGATACAACGCTGCAGATTTTTGCAGAAGTTTTTGAATTCTGTTAATGCTTGCGTAGATGACAGGCTTGCTTTTTCAAGGGTTTCTTTCACTTACGTGGTTAGCCAGCAGAGAGTAGCTTAGAGATTCTTCTGTATAAATTACTATAATTGTATGTGAGAATAAATGTAGGAACACTATTAAAGCAGGTATAGGCTATAATGGGATATATAGTGTGTCTGTGTATAAAACTAATAAAATGTTGATTTGCATCCCCCCCTTTATGATTGTTATGGAGAATTCCCATTCTAGATTGGGAAAACTAGAAATTATGGTATTCAGAACTATCGTTCTGGTTCTTACAAAACTGTCAGCCTCTTCTTGCTAAGCAGTTAGTAACTAATGATTTTATCAAAATTTTTTTTTTTTTTTATCTCATAGGCCTCCATGTCATGCAGCATTTACGAATTCTCTATTAACTGTTGCTTGAAGTGGTTACTGAGGGATGTGGAAAAAGGTGAAATAGTTCGAAATAAATAAACATTAAAGATACCCTTATTGTGCAGAAAGCTAAACTTCATGGGCAGTTGCTAAAAATAAATGATTTTTAAAGGTGGAATGACTAATAAGAGTAGAAACGAGATTATTCAAAAACTTAATGCATAAAACCAAGGGATTTCGGACTTAATAGCAAATAGAAGGAATACAGCCACTGATTGTTAAGGTTGAGAGATGATCTGAACTGGCTCTAAGTTACTGGTGATTGTTATTACATTATTAAACTCCTCCTACTATCCCCCTCCATCCTTTTTTAACTCTTCAGTGTCCTACATTTCTCTTTTTATAGACTTTTGGAGTGCAAGTTCCGTACTGTATGTTTTAATATTCACTGTTGCACATGGTGGAACTGATTGTTAGTACCTTGCAAGCAAAATGCTTTGCGTTCTTGTCTAAAGTTTCATTTAAATCTAAATCTTGAGTTGCTCTGTATTAGTGATTCTTACTTGTCTCTTATAACTTGGCTTTTGTATTATGTTTCATATCATGAATATGAAGAAGATGGAAAAATCTGTTCACTATGGAACCTCTTTAAGATGCTCGATTGTCATTGTAAATAAGGGCTTTGTCATAATTTGTCCATACTTCCGTTCAAAAGTGATCAGGTTGATCACTTTGAGAGAGCTGGGAGGAGGGAAGCTGACCAAAGGAATTGCATTGTGGAGCTGGTATATTGAATTAATATTAGCCCTTCTTCAAACTCTTAGGTCTGTAGTAGGTTTTAGCTCATTTAAAATAATCTAGAGTCTGAAATGAATTTTGAGGTTTTCCTGTCAATGGGATATTGTGCCTCTCTCATCTAATCAAACCAGTCAGCAATTTCTAGGACACTTAATTTTGGGTTTTTTTTTGACCATATAGCTATTTTTAAATACCTGTTAACAGAAATCTGAAAGTTTTCTCTATCAAAATCAAATTATCTAACAAATTTTAAATTTCAGACATCTGAATTTTTTCTTCTTCTTTCACTTTTGTTAGTGTCAAATCAATAGTGCCTTGACCTCATTTCATACTGCTTTGGAACTTGCAACAGACCAAAGGGAGATTCAACATGTCTGCTTATACGAAATAGGTAAGTTGGATATGTTTATACTATAAATAGCTCACTTTCAAGTTTAGAATAGTAACTTCAATAAACAAACTGGATTATTTTTATTAGGATTTTAAAAAGGTTTTAGAATACTGGCCTTTGTCTTGGATGGATAATGGTAATAAACCTGTCGTCTTGTTTGGGCAAGTAGAATTCAACGACTTTTCATAATTTTAAAGTTTTGTCCAATTACAAGATGATCCAAATCAGAGAGTAGAATCAAGGGGCAAACTGTTCACCTACAGAATATTATTTTAAGAGAAATGAATTCATTTTGATTTGTCAGTGGAATCACCATTTCTGTGCCAAAACCTAATTGTCCACTGAAGCTTCACAGTTTGCAGGACCTATATTTCATGTTCATTTCCTTCTCTCAGTAGCAATATATGCTATATGTTCTTAATGTGCATACAAGTCTTTAGAGTGGAGAAGATATGTTGCTTCAAGCTTTAAATGTGTCTCGTTAAGGCATCTTGTCACAGTGGGGAAGAATAAGGGAGCAAGTGGCAGCTCTGTAAGTTTCGGCATCTTACAAATTATAGCATTTAAATTTAAAAAAAAAGAGCTTTTGCTGTCTGTGTAGATTTGTTGTTACTCTGAAGTGGATTCATTGTTTTATATGGAACCTTATAATTCAACATTTCCCAGTAAATTTAAACCAGGCTTGGCTTTAAGTGTCTGTCATTGATTCGTTTAGATTTTAACTTTTCCAGTTATTGGTATAATTGTTAAACTAGCTCCAGCTGTCATAACAGACTGTGTGTTTCGGTGACGTTGACACCAAATCGGAATTACTGTGCTTTCTGTGAAGTTAAATTAGTCTTGTTTTTAGGTTGGTGCAGCATGATAGAGATGAATTTCAAAGATGCGTTTGAGTCCTTTGAAAGGCTTAAAAATGAATCCAGGTGGTCGCAGTGCTACTATGCTTATTTAACAGCAGGTGAGTATATTCAGTGTGTTGGATAAGTGATAAATCAGTGATATGATAAGGTTTTGGCACTGTTTTGTTTTGGGAAACTTACTGGTGCACATAGTGCCTTCCACACTGCCCTGCTGCTTACACAGCTTTATGCCAGGCTTGACTTGCATGATTTTCTTTGTTTATATAATGTACACTTGCATGCACGCACATTGCATGAGTACTTTCTCTGCACTCCCCCTTTCCCTCTCCTTCTAGATGTAGATGTTATGATTGTCAGTGAAGTGACAGGTCATATAACAGTGTATTGCAGAGATTTAATAAATAAATCCTTAGAGGTATGAAAAAGAAGTACTGATTTGTTAATGATCACAGAGAGTACTTGGGAGTGTTGGGATATGCATGTTTGTCAAATATCCCCAGTCTAGATCCTTTCAGGAAGTGAGTGTGTTTTCCTATGACTGTATGATATCTAATCTTAATTTTTCCAGTTTTATGTCAATGTAGTAGTGTGAACCCATTTTTGTTTCTGTGTTCTTACAGTGTGTCAAGGAGCCACTGGTGATGTCAATGGTGCTCAGAATGTGTTCAAGGAAGTTCAGAAGCTTTTCAAAAGAAAAAACAATCAGATTGAACAATTTTCAGTGAAAAAGGTTTGGTTTAGCATAGGCTGACTTGTTTCAGTACATTAATTACACTTTGTAATTCTGTTGGATTCGTTACAAGTATTTATTTTTGAAGGATGTATCTGTTTTCTCCTGCGTTGCTTCTGTAGAATTAGTGGGAAGGATTCAGGTGGAAAAACAATAGTGTCACGCATTTTAAGGACCTAGCAAAAGAAACGTGAATTAGCTATTCACTTTACAACGAAAGTAATTATTAAAGATAAAAATACATGATACTGTAGTTGCTTTGGTAATTTTCCTTCTAGCTTTGCTTTTCTTATTCCTTTTTATCTTGTCTTGTTTGTCAAATCCTTAGTTGTTTTTGAAACCTAGGAGTTGTCTAGGAAATACCTCTCAACTGATGATCTTGCAGATGTTACCATTTTAGCATCCAGTCAGTGTGTACTTGGGGATTGTGAAATACAGTAAAACAAATCTGGGCTGCATACAAGGAAGCTTTAATCTTGTTCAATATGTAAGCCCTTAAATTTATTGAAAGATTTTGCTTCTTAGTCTTAAAGTCTTTAAGCTAAGTTACCACCGACTTTAATTTCCATAAAATTGTTGGATGCTTTCATGAAACAGAATTACTGTTTGTGATATATTGTTCGTGAATATTGTGTTTCCTGTAAAAGGCTGGATGGCAGATCTCCCTTTCTTCTTTCTCCCCACTTTGCAGGCAGATAGATTTAGAAAACAAATGCCGACCAGAGAGCTCTGTGTCCTGGCATCCATTGAAGTATTGTACTTATGGAAAGCCCTTCCAAACTGTTCCCTCTCGAACTTACAGCATATGAGCCAAGGTATAATATGTTTCCTTGATTTATTTATTTACTTTTTTCAAATGAGGTGTATAATTTTCTTCTGTTGTATGGAGTAAGCTATTGCTGTATCGTGAAAATTTAAAGGTGTGTGTGTGTGATAGCAAAACAGTTTGAGTAACAATGGATTAATGACCCATTACGATTCAGGTTAATGCTTCATTTTTACAATTTTTTAGGTTTTTGGGAAAGGTTTAACTGCCTTGCTGCATATAGTTTTGTGTTTTTTTAATAAGTTTTATTTGCCCATTGTTTAAAATGAAACAATAGTGTGATAGCTATTCTTCGAAGTCACTAAGAAGAATTTAACTCATTTAAACCTAGCTACAAAATAAAAAAAAATAAAACTACCAATTAATTTCTGCATGTGAGTTTTCTTTTAAGAGGAAATATGTAGCTTCTGAGGTCATCTGTGACACGGTAAGGGTTCTGTTTATTTTGACTGCTGGGGCCATCTTAGGGGTGAAAGGGGCATTTTATGGTTGCCTCTTTCTTAGTCTCCAGATGTCTTTGGACATCTGTCACATGGAGCTTACAGTAACAGTGTTTATCGTGAAGTTTTTAGTACTTCTCCCTCCATCCAGCCATCAGTCTTGTTTGCATTCTGCAAACAGTTTCAAGTTATTACCTGCTCATTTCGAAAATAAAACAAAAAACGTCTGCCACAGAGATACTTCCTTTTTTCTGCAATTGTGACCTTTTGGGGATTGTACATGATTTTTATGTTAAGCGAGAAAACTACCAGTCTTTTAGGTCGAGAGTCAGGACTAGTTTTGGGGTTTTGTTCTGTTTTTGGTTTAAGATAACTTGTCCATTTAAATTGTGTGAAGGCATTGGGTTACATTCAGATCCCAAGTTTTCTAGTCTCAAAGAATAATGACGAAGGCTTTAAAATTAGATTTACTTACATAAAAAATAAATTTCAGGATTTTTTTGTCTGTCATTGGCCTTCAGAACAATCAGCTTTAGAGGTTGTAAAGAGTATATGCTTCTCTCCCGCGCGCTCAGAAGCAGTGTACATCTTCCTCGTATAAGCTTCAAGCTGATGGTGCACGTTTTAATGTGAAACAGCAGTATCAATTAAAACTCTTCTACGCTTCTTGTAAAGTATGACGCTGACAGATGTGTCTGCGTCAGCAATACCTGGTTGAAGCTTTTCTGCATGGTGACAATGTTATTGCTGCGCTTTGTCTCAGAATGATGAGATGATAGGTGATTTATTTTTTATGTGCTTCCTCTTCTCTTGAATAATTGGAGTGTAATTTGCTGGAGTGAGTTTGCAGGCTTTTCCTCAGGGCTAGAAATGGACTTAAAAATAAAGGAATTAATTTGTATTCATTTGTGTCTCTGTAAGTAAAGTGCCAAAGTAACTTGAGACTTGCAATACAGGGGAGAGTTGACAGCCTTGTGTATTGTGTAGTGTCCAAATACTTCACGCAGCCGACTCCTAGTTATTCATAGGTGGATTGTTTGGGTTGTGGATTAACTGTGTCGTGAATGCAGAACTAGTTAAAATCTGTCAGGGTTTATGAGATGAGGCAGAATGTGAAGTTAAAGGAGCTCTACTGCTCCAGGCACAGCAGTTCAGCTCCTTCTGAAGGAATGAAAAGCCTTGCAGGTCTCCCCGTACCTTGGCCTTTCTGGAGGCAACGGTGCAGACAAGTGCAAATGGCTCCTTATGGAACCAGCCCTGATTTAAGAGAGCTGTTGCTAATAAGCCTGATCAAAATGGACCCTGATTCATCTAGAGACATTTATGTGCATCATGATTCAGTTCTTTCTGGGAGGAGAGCACTACTCAGCCGAGGCACGGTCTGTCCCTGGATTGTGGACCAGCTAAGGTCTGGCAAATAAACCTTATTCTCTCATCAGCATTGAGAATTGTGATGCCAAAATACCCTAGTCTGGGTTTTAAGTCCAGTACAGATTTTTCTGCGTCTGTCGCTTCGCTTCAGTTCAGAACAAACCAGCTTTGTCTGAACTGCTTGCCCTGTGCTCTTGTAACTTGGACTATGTATTTTTCTTTCAGTATCTGGGACAACCCAGTTTCTCAGAAAACCAGGAGGGGGTGATTGTTTCTTAACTTTACCTTTTAGTGGATATTCCAAAGACCAGTAGAGAAATGGATTCTCCTCCTCTTCTGAGAAGAATCACCAACTGCCTTTGGCGTCAGCCCACTCATTCCTGTTAGGAATTGTTCTCATGAGTGACAGATTGCTTGATGAGGTTTATACAAAATGGGCTGTATTTAAAAGAAACCAAATTAACTTTGATTTATATTCATGTTACTACTATCTCCTTTTTCTGGTTAAATTTAATCATCAGACTAAAAGTCACCATAGACCACAACTGTTGTCTAAGGAAGGATTTCAATCCATCTTGTTTGTTTACTGGAATTTTTTCATTAAGCTTGTCAGGATGTTGATGATTCATCGGCTGTTGGTTTGAGGAATTTGCTTCTTGGTGCCATACACAAATGCTTAGGAAATTCTGAAGATGCTGTTCAGGTAAGTTGTTAAACGATAATTTACACCATTAATCCTATTTTATCAGCTGTTCCATTACACAGTAAATATTGTTGGGTAAGAGTGTTAAGCAAGCCATTAGTTTTAAGTGCTGTGGATCATACTTGTTAATTCCAATAGAGTGTGCTAGGTTCTTTTCAAATCTTCTGTTCAGCATGTCTTGATTATATTTTGTGTTGTAAAAGTAATAAGCTATGTTGAATGAATGTGGTAGCTAAAGTGGCTTGTAGAAGCAAGAGTTAAGGGGAAGCTGTAAAGAAGAATGAAAACCTTCTTGGCTCCACTGGATTTAACTTTCTTAAAAAAATAACTTGGAAATTGACCTTTCAAAAGCATGGGTTTGCTGCTTTTCCTCCACACCTATTAGACACTGAGAGGTTTGATTATTAGCACATACCAAATAATTTTGCCACTGCTCCAGGCTTTGATGTGTAGGCACAATGTTTTTTTATAGAACGCAGTTCACATAAGCAACAAGGGAGCTCATGCTGGCTTTATATCTTTTTTCTTTTTTTTTCGGCTTCTCTCAAGCGTATCTTAAATAATCCGGGTACTTAATCTCTGATGTTAAAGTTCCTCGTTAGATCTAGTATTTTTTCAATATGAAGTTGGAAAACTCGTGAAACAGTCAATATATTGGTAAAAATCCAAACAAATAGTTTTGTCTTGATACAGTAGTGTCAGTGAAAATCTCTGCATATTTGCTTAAAGAATCTCTGCCAGTGGAAATTTTTAATATATTCTCATTTTATCTTTGAGCTAATTTCTAGTGTTTAAAGTTGAACAGTATCAAATAGTCAATGTCAATGTGTATTGACATCTTTCTTATTTTTTTTTCCTTAATTTTTATAGTTCTTTCAGCGAGCTGCTAAAGATGAATTGTGCCGTCAAAACAACTTATACGTCCAGCCATATGCTTGCTATGAACTTGGCTGTCTTCTGCTAGACAATCCAGAGGTAATAGCGTAACCTATTTTTAATCTCTTAAAATTAGGATGGGGAATCAACATACCACTATACAAACAACGAAACAAAATTTATAGGTGATAATGTAGGTTAAGTTATTAAAATATGTTTTATACCTACTGTATAGAAGAAACTTACTGCTTTGGTTTATTGCAAACCAAGAAATGCAGTGTGTTTTAGGTAACATCATCTTAATTTTTCAATACTGAGAGCTATAAGGACATTTTGAGGAGCTAAATTATCTGCTGATAAAAATGCAATGACTTGCTTTGTTACTGGGTTTTATTTTTACATAAAAAAAACAGAGCCTATGACTCTTTGGTATTATTCTTCTTGTTACATTTCTGACCATTGGTGGTGTCTTTCTCCAGCAGTAAAATGAACATGTCTGTAAACCTACAGTAAGCAGTAAAGCAAGAATTTCAATGAGTGTAGCACCACAGTGTTTTGATTATTATTCGGTACTTTACCTCAAAAAGCACTGCAAGGACTTCACTTTTCACCTCTCTGATCATGCCAGGATGCCCTTTTTTTTTCTTTTTTTTTTTTATTTTCTCTCTCTTCGTATGTGCCTCACAGAAAGAGTATATATCAATACTGGGGTATGGAAATACTTCTGTCACCCCTCAAGACGCAAAGACCTCTCTGCCTCTTCACTTGCCTTAGTGTTCTGGCTGGTGGCAGCAGGGGCCTGGCAAGAATGCCTTGGGTAGGCAGAAACTTACTGTCTGCAGGTAGTATTTAGTGTGGCGAGCGCCTAGGATCCTTTGCTTACATATTTAATTTCCTGTTGGATACTGTTCAAGCTCAAAGATCACCTGTAGTTATCCTCTCTAAATAAGTTTGGTGCCTTCCTAAAATAACTCCATGTTTTTAGGATCAAACTTATATTTGGAACAACATGGGTTTTGTCAAAAGTCTTTTTACTTTGGGATTATTTATGCCCAGTCTTAGGACAGATATCTTCCTTGTCTCACACATTGATTCCTCTTGGAAACCTATGTGGACTGAGGGCACTCAGACTATCGTACTATTTCACTGCAGGGGATGTATAATTAAAGTGATTTCAGTCATTAAATTCTGTTAAAGCTGTATGTGTTGGTATTTTGGAGTGGTGAGGTTTTAGTCTTGTCAGATTTAAACATCTGAGCTGAACCTTCCCCTTAAAGAGGGAAAGAAAGGAAGATCTTTCAGTAAAAGTGATTGTCATGACAAAGGACAAAATTAGGAAATGCTTTTGAAAATAATTGTTCTTTTTTGAGAACCCTGATGTGCTATGAACTGTGCCCTGAAGCCCTGTAGGTAGGCCTGGGTCCAGTAATGTTCCTACTGCCTTTTTTTTCCACATTCATATTTAAATTTGGTCGTGTCAAATGTCTCTTAAAAAAAAAAAAAAAAAAGGTGTGATCAGTAGTGAAGTTATCCAAAGATTTTGCAAATGTGGGAGCAGTCTGTCCTTCCTCCCTGCTTTACATATAGTATGTGCACACAGTAACTGAACGTGCTTCATGTTGAGTGTTTGAGAACTGAAAAAGCCTCAGCTTGTAGCTGTACTGAGAAGCTATGGTAGCGCTTAGTATGTGAAGGACGTGCAGGAAACTCCCTCTCGTGGCACTCAGACAATGAGGAGGTAAATGATGCTCGACTTGAATAAAGTGGGATGAGGTGGGAAAAAGCAAGAGGCAGAATTAGAGGCGAGTGGATGCTACTTATAGAAAATTCCACTTACTACATGAGGTGTCATGTGAGAGAGCTCTGTAATTGTTAAGAAAGAGAAGGGAACAGGATTTTATAAATCATGTTTACCTGAGAGGCTGAGCATATTAAAGACCTGAGCAACAGATGCAGATATGAATATGCATTTTAGTATAAAAAGCATATTAAATTTACTTTGCTTTGAAATTACTCATAATTACGTGTTTGATTTACCATGTCATCTGAATCATCTTTGTTATTTTAAACTTAGTTGTAATCAAGTTCTTTAATATTCTGATATGGTTACGTCAAGAAGTTTACAGATTTTCTTATAGATATCTTAGACACTGAAGGTAATTCAACCATTATGAGTACATATGTTCATATTCAGATGTATTTTGAATAAGAAAACTTAATTTTTCTGTCTCTTATTAGGCAGTTGATTATTTATAAGGCTTAAAATAAAATGTGTGATAAGAAATAAAACATGAGATTTTCAGTAGTAAATACTAATCTGCAAATACATATATTTTTCTGAAGAGCATGAAATTGAGATTTCTGAAACATCTTTTAATGCTAAAAGTCCAGTAACTTGTTTTGTAAACACATGGCTTAAACTTTGGTTAAGAAACAAAAATTACTCTATTGATCAATTAGTCATCTGTCTGTAGCCTCATTTGTTTCCCTGTGCATTGTTGTAGCTCACCGTCATCAGTAGCAATTTGCATTTAAAACTCTAATTTCTCTTTTTCTCTAGAAGACTAGAAATACGTAATACTGCATTTCTTGGGTGCCTCATTAGTATTTCTAATTTCCTAATTTTAGAGGGTTTTGTTTGCTTGGTACCTTGTTTTCAAGATAGAGATGCTATTCCAGACTGTCCAGGCCGTACACTTCAGATATTTTCTGTGACATTTGCAATGCATTTCTAATGCAATGTTTGTCTTTTTGTAGACTGTGCCAAGAGGCAAAACCTTACTTCTCCAAGCCAAGGTAAAAACTAAGACACTTCCAAATTTATCTTTCTGAGATGCGGGCATTTGAGAAGTTGTGGTTTTGGGGGGGTTGGGGCAGAGGGTGTGGATGGTAGGTGTTGGTATCCCTCACCTATAACCTACAGCACTATTATGTAGATATTCATTATCGTATATGGTGCACATTTATGTATGTTATGTAGATACTCATTTCTAGGTCAGTCATAGCACAGAGCCCACATTAGTGACCTCTCCTGGAGTGTTAGGACCTTGCCAAGTTTTTCAACTAAGATTTGGCTACAGAAAGCTTGAAAGTGACAACTCTCTACTGCTTGTCTGTTCGAACTGGTTCCTGCTTTGGACATGTTGGGATTTTCTGGAGCTTTTGGACTTTCAGAACTTTGCACGTGCTGTTCAACTACGTGGGATCTGAACAACGTGTTGGAAATGGAAGCTTTCTGGTCTCTTTACCCAACTTGGAATTTCTGTAATTTTGTTGCTTTGGGTAACGTGGGGATATTGCAACATGGAGTCTCCAGTTCTCCTGACCACCTTTTCTGTGGTCCGTTTTGTAATGTGACTTCTTAAGCGTTAGGAGTAAAATTATCTTCATATCATAAAGTGAAGGAGGCTGATAGTTACATGCTTTTTTTTACTTTTTCCCCCAGGAGGAATTTACTGGCTACGACTTCGAGAACAGATTGCACGTCCGCATACACGCAGCCTTAGCCTCTCTAAGGGAAGTAGTTCCACAGTGACGGACAGGAAGTCATGTTATCCTTTCCCACAGTTTCTGCACTTTAAGATGAAGCAGAAGAAAAAGCTGTTGGGAAGACCAGCTTTTCTTCTGAAAACCACTTGTGCCAGACACATTTTCCTAGTATGGTCAGAGTTGGGATGGCTTAATAAATTATTACAATTTGAACTAAAAGTAAATCAACCAGGAAGAAGGTTAAGTGACCTTGTGTTTTTAACTCTTCAGTTTTTAATTTGTTTAGACCAAGCTGAACATAATTGCTTGTAACTTTGTGGGTGAGCCTAAATAAGCACACATGATTTACTTCAACAATATTACCTTTTAAAATAGATCTAGATCTAAAATGTGTCAAGGGGAGGACTTCTGTTTTGATTAGAAAAATACAATAAAAGTAATTGGTGTAAAAGTTCACGTTGGGAATGGTCACAACACTTTTTCCTTCTTCAGGCAGTAGCCAATACACAGGAGGAAGAAAACTGTTTGGCCACAAAAAGCGGATCGTACTAAATTTTAGTGGCTTATGTCAATGACTTCATGATGACTAATGTGTGAATTTTAAACCTTGCATCCCCTTCCTCTTCTTCATTCCTTCCCTCCCAACCCAGCTCATACTTGTGATGTAAATTATGTCAATATTTAGGATCTCTGCTTCTGGTACATTCCAGCCACATACTTTTTTTGACACGCCGTTACAGTGTGGGCAGTTCTCATTTCTGCTCTTAATGTTCTGCATATTATGTTAGAGTACTTAGGCCAGATACAGTAGTTTTACGTATTTTTCATTCAAGCTGTTGAGTCTTTATAGCAGTGACCTTTAAAGGTATTAAAAAAATTAACCAACCAAAACACAAAACCAAAAACCCATTTCAGTAGTTATACCAATACCACGATATCCTAAGTCTCTGTATGGTATTCCAAACCTGTGATGTTAAGATATTGAAATACCTCAGAGAGATTAAAACTTTTATCATGACCATATAATTTTTAATACTTGGCCATCTGTGTGCTTATCTATAGCTTTTTTTACCATTGTCTGTAATATGTAGTATCTCCTTATGTTTTATATTCAGTTAATATCATGTTCCAGGAAGGTAATTTTTTTTTAATAGAAGTTTATGAATGGAAATCTGACCAGAAAGTTAGTTGAATTATGTTACTTTGCAAAGCTAAGAAAACTGGATATCCTTGGAAATAGTTATCCAAAAGCCTTATCTTTACTTTGGTCAGGTTGCCTTAAACAGTTCCTTAGCTTAAACTTTTTCTTTTTCTTACTTTTTTTGTAGAATACGTTGCCAAAGCTTTAGACCTTGCCCACACCTAACCTTCATTGATTTGCTTTTGAGGTTGTATCTAAAGCAAGACTGATATGGAGGAAAAAGTAAAATCCTATTTGGTAGGTCAAATGAAACGGTTGAGACACTTTTATTTCTCTCTAGAAATACACAGTTCCTGCTATGAAAGGCATTCCTAGAGCAGTTAAACGCTTCTGTTGCAGTTCCTGAAGAAGATGAGAGACTCTTAACTCTTAAAAAAGCAGTTTTATTTTTCTATAATCTAGGTGTGTTACATATTGTACACTGTGGGGTTTTTTTTATTCCACTTTGACAGTAATATTGAGTCATAAACGAGTGTTCAACCTTATTTGGTCAATCCAAATAAGTATTGACTAAAAAAATAATATATTGTATATATAGTGACTACTTAGAATTCAAATAATGATTTTAAAAATGGGCTTTAATGTACTTGAAATCTTATTTTGTCCTATCTGACTTTTAATGTTTTGCAATCAGCAACACAGTCCATTCAGGGTAAATAGCTAGAAACGGTACAGTTACTGACAAAATTTCATTTAAGTACACTGCTTAAATATAATGTGAGACTAGGCTGTTCAGGACACAAAGCACCTGCATGCGATTTGTGTTGGGATATCTAGGGTCTACATACTTGGAGGTAGCTAGCAAATTGTAGTAAATTTACTAAAAGGCCTGTTGTTCTCACCAGGCCAGGAGTGGGTATGGAAAGACACTATATATTCGTATAACAGTTTAACTCTGTGCAAATTGCAGCTTTTCTGTGAATTTAGCGAATCATCACTGAAATAGAACTATCTGTTTCTATATTAATGATTTTTTTTTTTCCTCCCCTCGTAGGAGAGTCTCCTACATTGTAAATGTCAAAATTCTTTTTTATGTTAGATCATGCCTGTGATGAGAAAAATTTCAACTGTATTTTGTGTAAACTGATCAGTTTTTATACTTTGGAACTCGGAGGCATGGTCTAATAGCAATAATGGAATATGCATCTTGCTAGTTAATATGTTAAGACTATCTTTACCGGGTCAGGTATTTTTGTTGATGTTGATGCAGTTTTTATCTCAATATGACTCATTTCAAATAAATAACTAGAATTTTTAGATGTCACAAGGTGGCATATTTATTGTGACGTACTGTAAATGTTGTCAATTTACAGAACTTGCACTTTTATATTTCTGAGTAAAATTAAAAGAAGCGCAAACATGAGTTTTGTTCCCTTGCTCCTCGAATTTGTCTTTTAATTGGTGGCCTCCTGAACAAGATGATAGCAAGTATTGGGAAAACTTCTGGCATGTCAAGTGATTCTGTAACAGAGTTTCCTAGTCAGCAATTACCTCAGCCTTTGTTCTTCCAGTATAATTACGGTCTCCTGGTTTAGAAACCGAGTTACGTGTGTCATGTGATATCAACCGTAGAGTGAACGAGGTTTAAGATGCATTTTTAAGACATCAAATTTACTTGTTCTTCATTAAAGAAAAAGAAACACACACAATTGTATTTGCTGTATTCCTACACCTTTGAAAAAATGTTTCTGATTTACTCTAAAGCAAGCACTTTAATTTCTTCTCTCTCTGACTTTGAATGCTTGTTTCATATTCTAGTTATGCTTTATTCTTAAATAAAATTCCCCAAATGTTGTATTGAATTGCTTTTCAGTTTACAACAATCTGATTGTCTTTCCAACAATTGATCGTACTCGTGTTTAAAAAAATTGCTCTGTAACTGTTTGCAGTTTGAACAGGAGCAAGCGTTAGGTTGGCGTAGGGCTGTATACAAGGGTGCTAATTGAACCTAGCGGTGGCGTGAAAGCAGGGTGGCCTATAAACAACACCCAAATTCCCTTTCCGGTCATCGCTACAAAATACTAACAGTGGTAGCAATCATGAAAATCTCTCTCGTGAAAAATTACGCAGTCCCAAACAAGTGTTTATTAAAGCTTAATGTTAAGAAATAAATTTATACTTAGCTGTCCTTTAAGGCAACGGGGCAGCCAGTGGCATCGGGGCAGCCAGCACTCCTCTGCTTGGATCCGCTGGGGCTCTGCAGGCAGCCTGGAGCACAAACGGCAGGCTCCACTGAAGTTTAGGAGTAAGAAGTACGGGTATATTGACTCTGATCCTTCATCCTGAAGGAACTGTAGGACAAATTGTTTTATATAAATTAGGAATTTAGGAAAAAAAAGACAGGAGAGGGAATTGTTTCTCTGCTAATTACGGTTTGAATAGATGCTTATGCAATATTGTCTTGCATTCGAATATTTTGAGGTGAGCTCGTAAATACTGCTTCAAAAACTGCTTTCATCTGGAAAACTGGACTTTACAAAAGAAGGGAATATACAGACAAGTTCCAGTTCTAGTTCATTTTGACTAAAGAACGATTAAAATATGGTATTCTAGACAGACATTCACAAAGCAAGAGAGCTTGCTGTTTCTACACTGAGTTATCTGTAGCCATATACGATGCCAAAGCAAATTCTTTTATGAAATTAACTAGTGTACAAGATCCACTGTAAAAAAGAAATTGAGTTCTTTTACAAAAGGCCTAACTTTGTCACGATGTTGCAAATCTGTACTTTCCCTGAACTTCAAAACTTTTTCAATTAGACAGTTATAGAAGTGTCCCATTGTTAGTAAATGCCAAAAAGTGATATTCCCACTCCCCAGCCCCACTCCACTTTCTTACAAGAGTAAGAAATTGAGCTTGAGGCAAGCTTTCCAGAGCTAAATACTGAATTATTTCTATTTTTGACCACTTTTTTTTAATGTACATTTGGACCCTAGAACTGGACCCGGCATAGGTTACTGGGGTAGGTGCACGTTAAAGTTGCAGATTGCCTCCCTGCTTCTGCTCAGAATCTCTCTGCTCAATTACCCGAGATTTTCATGACCTATTTAGCCCCTGTGTTTTAACCATGGGGAGTTCGTGTTCAGTTTTCTTACTGTTACCCCTAATTTTTTCATTGCTGCTTTTTCCAAAATGCTGTTTATCTTTTGATGTGACTTTCTTCCAAGATGGTATTCTAAGTAGTCTGCTAAGCGCAGCCTAGGACAGGACGGTCCTCAGTGGTTTTCAGTCATTTTTTGGCAAGCTGTGCTTATCTATAGGAGATGCACAGAAGGGCTCCCAGGGGAAGAGGTTTAGAGAGGAAAAAAACCAAACCAACCAACCTTGTTTGAGCTGAATATTTGAGAGGTGAAGGGAGGGAGAGAGAGATTGTCAGACATTGCCAAGCAAAACCATTTATGTAACAGATGCCTCCCAGCCTTTCACTAAAAGCAGTATGTTTACTGTACTGAAAGAAGATAATTGTGCTGCTGGGACAGATACTTCTCGCTTGTTAGCAAAGGCCCCAACAAAGTGGAAGACAAAGAGAGTCAGAGATGCGCACAAAGATATCTTAAGTAAAAACAGTATTTTATGCCTTTGGTAGGAAAAGCAGGAAGGTTTTCGTGGAGATTTTTGTGTATGAATGCAAACCCCCACTTAGAATTCGACTGCAGTCGCTGGCAGGTAGAAACACAAAGATGGTGCTTGCAAAAAACGCAAGTCCTCCTGCCTGTTCAGCTAAAGCTTTGAAAGAGAATGCAAGTTTAAAAACAAACAAACAAAAAAAAAAACCCCCAAACAGTGTCATTCATTAACCTGTTGTGAACTATCTAGTGAATGACCTGATCCTTTTTTTGATCAAAAAATACAGCTTATAGAATCATAGGATTGCCTAGGTTGGAAGGGACCTTTCCGATCACCGAGACCAACCGTCAGCCTAACTCTGACAAAAACCGTCACTAAACCATGTTGCCAAGCACCACGTCTACCTGTCTTTTAAATACCTCCAGGGATGACGATTCCACCGCTTCCCTGGGCAGCCTGTTCCAATGCTAATAACCCTTTCAGTGTAAAAATTTTTCCTAATATCTAAACCTTATCTGGGACCTTCATTTGCTGAACTTCTGTCCAGTCTCTGTCTTCTAAGACCTTAACATTGTCTGGAAGCTATGACTTCTGCAGATGGGGCAACCTTCAGTTGGGCAAACTGCTCTTAGGCTGACGGGCTCTTCAGTCTGGGGCCAAAGGGCGACAGGTTTTAGCAGAGTAGCTGGTACACTTTGTATGATGGATTTACTCTAAATGGCTTCCAAGAACAGCATTCAAGTTCCAACACGGTGAATTAGTTTCCAGACATGCTTCTTCCTGTCTTAAGTCTCAGACAGACATGCTTTTATGTTAGGGCCTGAAGCCTTTCTAAATATTTAAGGAGGTTTGTGCCTATGTTCTGTTATCTCTGATAATAAATTTTTCTGTGGTTTATGATGTCTGCACTTGTACATATTTGAAACATTTGCTGTGCAGAGCTTTGCAGACCTAGAATTTTGAAAGTTTTCAAAAGAAACAAATTTCCAAGTTACCTTCTGATCTGTATTCATTGAGGATGGCTTCAAAGTAACCACGTGCCCGTCTTTGCACCCAGGTATGTTTAATGCCTCTCTGAAGTCCTGTTGCTTCCGTATGCTCTCCATAAAGAAATCTAGACTTCAGATTACTATTCTGACTCCAGAAATTATGTTTTATAGTCCTTATGTATATTCTTGAAGTATATCCTATTCTTTCTATAGGAAAGCTGTTCTTCCTAATTTCATAAGTCTTAGTATATTCGTATTTTAACTTTTTTAATATTCTAGTCTGTGTTGTCGCTCTCCAGGACTGATGAGCTATTGTGAGAAGTTTTCTTAATGAGAAATTACTTTCTAAGGATTCTTTTATGGCAGAAGCGTTTTGTGGTGAGTTTACCTTTAACACACTTTCCAGTATGTTTCAACAAACTTGGAAGTGGTATAATATTCTGTTAATTTTGAATGACCTATTAAGACTATGTTACTTATTAAGGGAAGCTATTGTAGGTAGTCTAAATGCTTTAGCAGCAATGACACTTGAGTCTTAAATCTTCAGTGCTGCTGGAATTCCCCTCGGGATTTTGTAGAGATGCAGACATCTAGGAATGCAAGAGCGGGTAGGTAGATGATGGTTTTCCAACTTTGATGAAGACTGAGCTGTAGCATTATTGATGGATAAAGGTTTTTATCCCACAGCAGACTCTTGATCATGGCTTGCCCCCATGATCTTCCTGCCTTCGTGATCCTCAGAAACACAGGTAGCGGTAGCCTTGAAAAGACGGCACTGTACAGTTACCTTTTTTGTGCCTGTTTTATTTGAACAGAAAATGATCTTGCATGTACCCACTGAAAACGTGTACTGGAAAGCAAATGCTCTCCCTGGGGCTGCTGAGGTTTGTTTCAAGTTTTGCCCTCGCAGCCATAAGGTTCTGCCGTATGAACAGAGCCATATTAAGGAATATCCTCGTTCCTTTTTGGGTGTAACTGCTGCGGCTGAAGAGGTTACGGTCCCCAGTCGTTTGCTCTGAGCTCCTGCCAGAGGTCACCACAGAACATCGCTTCTCAGGTGCTGTATTTTGCAGTCTGTTGTGTGGATTTAAGTCCCTTGGGTGTTGTATGTCACCTCTCTTAAAAGGCCAGGCAGTGACCCCGGGGGTGGTCAGGGGGCTGGGAGGGATGTGGCTGCCACCGTTCTGCTCTCTGCAGGTTGCAGCCTCAGATCGTGGGAAGTCACCATAGCCCGAGACTGAGCACAAAGTTACACTCTGCCAGGAAGAAACCTCTCTGGTTCGGCTGCCTGCTGCCGGTGAGGAAAACGGGTGTTTTTGGCAAGGGTGAAACACGTCCTCAGAGGGGTTCTGCCTGTGCTGTGGGTTCTGCTGGTTGAAGGCAAGTCAGCGGCGGCAGAAGATGGGAACGGGTTTCACAGCAGCGTTGGGAAGGGAGGACATGCAGCAGCTCATGGGGCGCGGGTGCTGGGCCTTGCCCTCACAGCCCTTGTGCCGCTTGTCCCGAGCAGCGGCAGCCACGACACCGTGCTTGGGTCTCAAAGTATGTTATTAAAAGGATTACAGAGTTGTGCTCAAACGGTCCCGTCCATTAAATGGACTGGTTCTTGTGTGATAATGAGAAGGTGTTCGTTGCAGGAGAAAAGCCCTCCCTGATGGGGCTCTGAGCAGCCTGGCCTAGCAGGAGGTGTCCCAGCCCAGGGCAGGGGCTTGGAACTGGGTGATCTTTAAGGTCCCTTCCAACCCGAACCGTTCTGGGGGTGGCGGCGTCACCCGGCCGCAGACGGCGCTCTGCCGGCTGTCGATTTTAATCGTGTAATTTCGCCTCCCGCTCCTTGCGTTAATGCTTCCCCGCGACGAGCGGTAACGCCGGAGCGCAGCCGCTGCCGGCTCCCAACCTGGGCGCTGCCCTTGCGCGGGCACTGTGACGTCACGCCGCCCCCCCCCCCCCCCCCGCTGGGCGCGGCAGCCCCCGGGTGGCGCGTGGGGGCAGCGGGAGCCGCAGGGGGAGGCCGGGAGCGGGCAGGTGGCGGAGGGGATGGAGGAAGACGGAGGAAGACGTGTCCTGTGAACTCTCTGCTTGAACACGAACGGCTTTTCTGGCGCATCGCGGGGCGCTTTGGTGGGTTTTATCTTTAAAAACGGGGAATTCAGGGCGTGGGTTTGAGTTCACGTGGCGGTTCCACAGTTGGCTGCTCCCCCCCCCACGGCCGTGCCTCCTGCTGCCTAAAGGTGCAGAAGCGGGAATAAAGGATTTGGTCATGGCAAGCGGTAAATAGCCCCCTCTAAGTTACAGGAGCGATCGGAGGCCGGGGGGGGTGTGGGGCGGAGGAGGGTTGGTGGTGGCACGGCAAGGGATGAGCAGTGGCCATCACGCTGCCGGCGATGGACACCTCACACCGGGGCAGGGTAGACACTCACCCGAGGGGTTCTGTTCCTACAGATGAGAAACTGTAAGCCGGCTTGAGTGGGCAAGGATGGAGTCTTCAATGATCAAGCACGTTCCATATGGCCTCCAGATCCTGCTCGAGGGAGTGAGCTGGGCTGTCATGGAAGACAAACCGGATGACATTGCCGACTTTTTTGCTCTCTATTTCCAAGATCTTGTCATCTTTCGAAAAGGTTTGTTCCTGCCGGTGCTTCATCTGAAGAGCTGAGCTATTTGAGAGTGCTGTCCTGCTCAGGCTTGATTTCTGCTTCTGTTTTCAGGGCATCCAGATCTGGATATAACAGAACTGGTTCATAAGTTTGAGGTTGCTCGCGGTAAGATAGTTGCTCTTTGTTCTTTTGACAAATTTTGAGACAATGTTCCAACCCAAATAGTTGTGAGTAGTTTTCACTTTTTATGGGATGCATCCCGTCCATATCTGGTCACGTGGAAGAGGCATGTTGGTGCTAGGCTATTGAAAAGCCAGGCCTCTTCAGAAAGCACTTGCTTCTATTTAACTAGTGATGTGCTTAACGTAAAAGGTTTAGTCTTTTAAACCGTAAGTGTGACAATGTGCGTGGGCAGTAGATAAGAATGTAGCCGTCACTGCAGGATCAGGATCACTGCAGGATCACCACCATCACCTGCTCCTAACTTAATGATTCCTAGGTTTTGAAGTGCTACCAGTGCTCTCGGATTTTCCCAGCCCCTTATTGATAGGCAAGCAGCAACCCCCCCTTAAACCATTCCATCTCTGCAACCCGGGAAGCCTCATAGATGTCCTGTAGAGCCTCTAATTGAGTTGGTGCTGAAATCGCTCTTCATTTTATTTCAACGGAAACAGTTGCTCTTGTATTGCCATTATGTGCCTTTTACCTTGCAGAAAACATGAAGGAGGGACTGGAAGCGAAGACCTCCGAGCCCACAGATCCTTCGTTTTCTGGGGAGCCCAAGCAAAAGGACAAGTGTACGGACACCGAGGAAGACCAGCTCCTTAAAGAACCTGAAATTCAATATAGCTCCAAAGCAACTCAACACCCATCAATTGCCAGTTCCGTGGCAGAAAGCAAATCCCCCCCTGGATCTGCTAGACCTCCATCCCCCGAGGGACCTGAAGTGGTGTACGTCCCCGCTGAGTCTACACAGCTTGCTGCCCATGCGCTAGGTAACACTGACTCTTTTTGTTCTGTGAGGGATGTGGCAACCAGCGTGCAGACTCTTTACGAAGACTCTCAGACCTCAGAGAATGAACTTACACCAGTAGAAGGTGCTGCTGAAGATGTTGCTGCTGTCCCAGCAGCCGAGCCTATCGTAGAGGCCGTTAGGTCACAACCAGCAGTGCAGAGCCCGTCCTCCATAGCTGGAGAACTAGAGCCCTCAGACAGCCAGGCTGATGTTTCAACAGATGATGATGTAAATCAAGCTTCCTCGGCCACCCTGGGGGAAGACCCATCACCATCACCTCTTTCACCACCACCACCACCCCCATCACCTGCTCCTCAAGGTCCATTGCAGGCTGTGCCTTCCTGCAACGACACTGAGGTTACCTCAACCACTGAGGCTGTAACACTGTGGTGGGATGGTGAGCCAGTTATGGGCGCAGAGGTTGCACCTTATGAGGGTGCGGAGGTGGCACCTTATGTAGAGCAGTTTCCACGGAAAATAATCATTCCCTTTGTAGACCAAACAGCTTGTCTGGTAGAGACTGAGCAGCCTCTAAATGCAGGCCAGGGCTCGAGTGCTACAACCTTAGGTCCACGTGCTGATGATTTGCTTCTGTTTAACGTGGGAAGAAGTAGTCCCCTGGGATGCTGTACTTTCTCCTTGAGCAGAGAGGAGAGCCCGGATGCCTCGGGTCATTTTCAGACATTGCAGTGCGATCTACCACCCCCTCAGCGGAATAGTGACTTCCCACTTAGCTGTTCTTTGCAAAGAGCCATTGTATCCCTTTATAGAAAGATGATTTAGTTCTGCGGGATGCCGATTCCCTTGGGAAGTGCTGGGAGCTCTCAGCTGCTCCCCAGGTTTGGCTGTAAGGGCTGGAATACATGATGCCACCTGAAGGTTGTGTGGGAGCAGTGATAAGGGCGCGTTGTCTAGCCCACAGCCTCTTTGTCTCTGCGTCACTGGTTTGGGTCTCCATCATCCGGTTACCGTAAGCATCAGCAGCTTCAAATAGCCCCTTTCTTGAGAAAGGCCACCAAGCTGGGTGCCAAGGAAGCCTGGAACCAGCCAGCGCTTGAGACAGCCTTGGTCTGTAGATTGAGAACTGGACACTAAGGGAGTTACAGCCATGAAGAGAAGCCCCAGCTATGAACAGAAAGTGCTACTGTCTTGTTCCTAGCTTAGGATCTCCTCTAAAATAGTTAACCCCCACTGATTTCAGCACTTAAACAGTTTTCTTGTAAAAATGACTGGTGGACGTTGCAGTGCAACTTAAAGTATCACCGAAGGCTGAATTTTGGTGCGTTCGCAAATGCTGCCTTAACAATACCACACAGCAATTTTTTTGCATCATCATGGAATCACAGAATGATTTGAGTTGGAAGGGACCTTGAAGATTGTGTAGTCCAACCCCCCTGCCCTTGGCAGGAACATCTTTCACTAGACCAGGTTGCTCAAAGCCCCATTCAAGCTGGCCTTGAACAATTCCGGTCATGGGGCCTCAACAGCTACTTTGGGCAACATCTTCCAGGGTCTCACCAGCCTCATTGTAAAAAAACCATTCCTGGTATCTAATCTAGATTTACCCTCTTTCAGTTTAAAACTGTTGCCCCGTGTCCTGTCAATGCAGGCCTCGGTAAAAAGTCTTTCTCTGTCTTTCTTATAAGCCCCCTTTAGGTACTGAAAGGCCGCAATAAGGTCTCCCTGGAGCCTTCTGTTCTCGGGGCTGAACAGCGCTGACTCTCTCAGCCTGTCTTCATAGGAGAGGTGCTCCGGCCCTCAGATCACTTCTGTGGACCCGCTCCAACGAGTCCATGTCTTTCCTGCGCTGAGGGCTCTGGAGCTGGACACAGTACTCCAGGCGGGATCTCACCAGAGCAGAGGGGCAGAATCACCTCCCTCAACCTGCTGGCCACGCTTCTTTTGCTGCAGCCCAGGATGCAGTTGGCCGCCTGGGCTTTGAGCACACATTGCTGTCTCATGTCCAGTTTTTCATCCACCAGTACCTGAAGTCCTTTTCCACAGGGCTGCTCTCAGTCTGCTCTTCCTACAGTCTATACTGGTATTGGGCATTGCCCCAGTCCAGGTGCAAGACCTTGCGTTTAGCCTGGTTGAACTTCCTGAGGTTCACGTGGGCCCACTCCTCAAGCCTGTCAAGGTGCCTCTGGCTGGCATCCCGTCCCTCTAGCGAATCAACCGCACCACTCAGCGTGGTGTCACCCGCAAACTTGCTGAGAGTGCACTCAATTCAACTCTCTGTCATTGATGAAGCTATTAAATAGTATTGGTCCCAGCACAGACCCTTGAGGGATACCACTCATTACTGGTTTCCACTTGCACATTGAGCTGTTGACTGTAAGTCTTTGGATGCAGCCATCCATCCAATTCCTGATCCATCAGATAGTCCATACATTAAACCCATCTCTCTCCAATTCAGGAAGCAGAATGTTGTGGTGGAGTGTATCAAAGGCCTTACAGAAGTCCAGGTAGATGGTATCTGTAGCTCTTCTTGTGTCCACTGATGCTGTCGCTCCATTGTAGAAGGCCACTAGATTAGTCAGGCACAATTTGCCCTTGCTGAAGCCGTGCTGGCAGTCTTTAATCACCTCTCTGTCTTCCGTCTGTTTTGACGTATCTTCCAGGAGGATCTGTACCATGATCTTACCAGGCACAGAGGTGAGGCTGACTGGTGGGTAGTTCCCAGAGTCCTCCTTATTATCTTTGTTAAAAATGGGCGCGATATTCCCTTTTCTCCAGTCACTGGGGACTTTGCTTGACTGCCATGACTTTCAAATACGATGGAGAGTGGCTGCATAATGCGGAAACTTTCTGCCTGAGTGCCCATCGGTGGTCTGCTTACGTGATTGTGAACTGACCCCTGCGTGTTCACCAAGCTCCAGTGCAGGTCCCTCTTGTAGCCCTCTCCTTCTGTGTCATCCATCCCCTACTATGTGGTCACATAACTGTCTTATGAAAGGGGATGATCAGAGAGGAATTCCTTAGCAAGCCTGAGCAAGGTTTCCTCTGGAGTCTCCCGCCCACAGTGCCAGCATGGGTTTTGGGACCGGTTGTGCACCAGTAGGTAGGCAGCTGGCTTGTGTGGCTGCAAGGGAGCCTTTCTTTTCCGTGGCGTTGCCTGATACTGACACTGGATTATAAATGGGTCGGTGTGGGATGGCGTCCCACCCCATGGGCTTGGGATGGCAGTCAGAATAATGTTTTTTCAGAGAGGATTTAGCTCTGTTATCCTTCGAGTGGTGTTTCTCTCGTAATTTCTGATCTCATCTGTTCATGACTTCAGAAAACAGCTCAGTGCTCAGCTGTGATGGTCTGTTAAACACTCACCTTCTCTTCTGCTGCTGTGCTGGTTTTACAATATTGGCCAACGCTTGCTAATCATGACAGAGACCAGACCTCTTGGTTTGTTGGGTTTTTTTCCAATGCTGAGGGATTTGTTAACCATGTGGTGGAACACTGTTTTAATCCCATGAGTACTCTTTTGTGTTCCTCCCTTTATAACTAATCTAGAAGCCATTTTTCGCTCTGTATCTAAAACTTATTCATGTCTTACCCTGTGCTTCGCTTCGATACCTGTTAGTTCCACTAATCAAGATTCTTGAGGAAGCTAAAATGTCACCATCTATGCACCTAAAACACCTTGTATGGATCCAAAGAGCTCTGATGTGCTGCAAAGAAGATCCGTGGTCTTCTAACTAGTGATGTGCTTAATGTAAAAGGTTTAATCTTTTAACCCGTCAGTGTGCGTGGGCAGTAGATAAGAATGTAGCCGTCACTGCAGGATCAGGAATACAGTTAAGGCTTCCGAGGTTTTGAAGTGCTACCAGTGCTCTCGGAATTTCCCAGCCCCTTATTGATAGGCAAGCAGCAACCCCCCCTTAAACCATTCCATCTCTGCAACCCGGGAAGCCTCATAGATGCCCTGTAGAGCCTCTAATCGAGTTGGTGCTGAAATCGCTCTTCATTTTATTTCAACGGAAACAGTTGCTCTTGTATTGCCATTATGTGCCTTTTACCTTGCAGAAAACATGAAGGAGGGACTGGAAGCGAAGACCTCCGAGCCCACAGATCCTTCGTTTTCTGGGGAGCCCAAGCAAAAGGACAAGTGTACGGACACCGAGGAAGACCAGCTCCTTAAAGAACCTGAAATTCAATATAGCTCCAAAGCAACTCAACACCCATCAATTGCCAGTTCCGTGGCAGAAAGCAAATCCCCCCCTGGATCTGCTAGACCTCCATCCCCTGAGGGACCTGAAGTGGTGTACGTCCCCGCTGAGTCTACACAGCTTGCTGCCCATGCGCTAGGTAACACTGACTCTTTTTGTTCTGTGAGGGATGTGGCAACCAGCGTGCAGACTCTTTACGAAGACTCTCAGACCTCAGAGAATGAACTTACACCAGTAGAAGGTGCTGCTGAAGATGTTGCTGCTGTCCCAGCAGCCGAGCCTATCGTAGAGGCCGTTAGGTCACAACCAGCAGTGCAGAGCCCGTCCTCCATAGCTGGAGAACTAGGGCCCTCAGACAGCCAGGCTGATGTTTCAACAGATGATGATGTAAATCAAGCTTCCTCGGCCACCCTGGGGGAAGACCCATCACCTCTTTCACCACCACCACCCCCATCACCTGCTCCTCAAGGTCCATTGCAGGCTGTGCCTTCCTGCAACGACGCTGAGGTTACCTCAACCACTGAGGCTGTAACACTGTGGTGGGATGGTGAGCCAGTTATGGGCGCAGAGGTTGCACCTTATGAGGGTGCGGAGGTGGCACCTTATGTAGAGCAGTTTCCACGGAAAATAATCATTCCCTTTGTAGACCAAACAGCTTGTCTGGTAGAGACTGAGCAGCCTCTAAATGCAGGCCAGGGCTCGAGTGCTACAACCTTAGGTCCACGTGCTGATGATTTGCTTCTGTTTAACGTGGGAAGAAGTAGTCCCCTGGGATGCTGTACTTTCTCCTTGAGCAGAGAGGAGAGCCCGGATGCCTCGGGTCATTTTCAGACATTGCAGTGCGATCTACCACCCCCTCAGCGGAATAGTGACTTCCCACTTAGCTGTTCTTTGCAAAGAGCCATTGTATCCCTTTATAGAAAGATGATTTAGTTCTGCGGGATGCCGATTCCCTTGGGAAGTGCTGGGAGCTCTCAGCTGCTCCCCAGGTTTGGCTGTAAGGGCTGGAATACATGATGCCACCTGAAGGTTGTGTGGGAGCAGTGATAAGGGCGCGTTGTCTAGCCCACAGCCTCTTTGTCTCTGCGTCACTGGTTTGGGTCTCCATCATCCGGTTACCGTAAGCATCAGCAGCTTCAAATAGCCCCTTTCTTGAGAAAGGCCACCAAGCTGGGTGCCAAGGAAGCCTGGAACCAGCCAGCGCTTGAGACAGCCTTGGTCTGTAGATTGAGAACTGGACACTAAGGGAGTTACAGCCATGAAGAGAAGCCCCAGCTATGAACAGAAAGTGCTACTGTCTTGTTCCTAGCTTAGGATCTCCTCTAAAATAGTTAACCCCCACTGATTTCAGCACTTAAACAGTTTTCTTGTAAAAATGACTGGTGGACGTTGCAGTGCAACTTAAAGTATCACCGAAGGCTGAATTTTGGTGCGTTCGCAAATGCTGCCTTAACAATACCACACAGCAATTTTTTTGCATCATCATGGAATCACAGAATGATTTGAGTTGGAAGGGACCTTGAAGATTGTGTAGTCCAACCCCCCTGCCCTTGGCAGGAACATCTTTCACTAGACCAGGTTGCTCAAAGCCCCATTCAAGCTGGCCTTGAACAATTCCGGTCATGGGGCCTCAACAGCTACTTTGGGCAACATCTTCCAGGGTCTCACCAGCCTCATTGTAAAAAAACCATTCCTGGTATCTAATCTAGATTTACCCTCTTTCAGTTTAAAACTGTTGCCCCGTGTCCTGTCAATGCAGGCCTCGGTAAAAAGTCTTTCTCTGTCTTTCTTATAAGCCCCCTTTAGGTACTGAAAGGCCGCAATAAGGTCTCCCTGGAGCCTTCTGTTCTCGGGGCTGAACAGCGCTGACTCTCTCAGCCTGTCTTCATAGGAGAGGTGCTCCGGCCCTCAGATCACTTCTGTGGACCCGCTCCAACGAGTCCATGTCTTTCCTGCGCTGAGGGCTCTGGAGCTGGACACAGTACTCCAGGCGGGATCTCACCAGAGCAGAGGGGCAGAATCACCTCCCTCAACCTGCTGGCCACGCTTCTTTTGCTGCAGCCCAGGATGCAGTTGGCCGCCTGGGCTTTGAGCACACATTGCTGTCTCATGTCCAGTTTTTCATCCACCAGTACCTGAAGTCCTTTTCCACAGGGCTGCTCTCAGTCTGCTCTTCCTACAGTCTATACTGGTATTGGGCATTGCCCCAGTCCAGGTGCAAGACCTTGCGTTTAGCCTGGTTGAACTTCCTGAGGTTCACGTGGGCCCACTCCTCAAGCCTGTCAAGGTGCCTCTGGCTGGCATCCCGTCCCTCTAGCGAATCAACCGCACCACTCAGCGTGGTGTCACCCGCAAACTTGCTGAGAGTGCACTCAATTCAACTCTCTGTCATTGATGAAGCTATTAAATAGTATTGGTCCCAGCACAGACCCTTGAGGGATACCACTCATTACTGGTTTCCACTTGCACATTGAGCTGTTGACTGTAAGTCTTTGGATGCAGCCATCCATCCAATTCCTGATCCATCAGATAGTCCATACATTAAACCCATCTCTCTCCAATTCAGGAAGCAGAATGTTGTGGTGGAGTGTATCAAAGGCCTTACAGAAGTCCAGGTAGATGGTATCTGTAGCTCTTCTTGTGTCCACTGATGCTGTCGCTCCATTGTAGAAGGCCACTAGATTAGTCAGGCACAATTTGCCCTTGCTGAAGCCGTGCTGGCAGTCTTTAATCACCTCTCTGTCTTCCGTCTGTTTTGACGTATCTTCCAGGAGGATCTGTACCATGATCTTACCAGGCACAGAGGTGAGGCTGACTGGTGGGTAGTTCCCAGAGTCCTCCTTATTATCTTTGTTAAAAATGGGCGCGATATTCCCTTTTCTCCAGTCACTGGGGACTTTGCTTGACTGCCATGACTTTCAAATACGATGGAGAGTGGCTGCATAATGCGGAAACTTTCTGCCTGAGTGCCCATCGGTGGTCTGCTTACGTGATTGTGAACTGACCCCTGCGTGTTCACCAAGCTCCAGTGCAGGTCCCTCTTGTAGCCCTCTCCTTCTGTGTCATCCATCCCCTACTATGTGGTCACATAACTGTCTTATGAAAGGGGATGATCAGAGAGGAATTCCTTAGCAAGCCTGAGCAAGGTTTCCTCTGGAGTCTCCCGCCCACAGTGCCAGCATGGGTTTTGGGACCGGTTGTGCACCAGTAGGTAGGCAGCTGGCTTGTGTGGCTGCAAGGGAGCCTTTCTTTTCCGTGGCGTTGCCTGATACTGACACTGGATTATAAATGGGTCGGTGTGGGATGGCGTCCCACCCCATGGGCTTGGGATGGCAGTCAGAATAATGTTTTTTCAGAGAGGATTTAGCTCTGTTATCCTTCGAGTGGTGTTTCTCTCGTAATTTCTGATCTCATCTGTTCATGACTTCAGAAAACAGCTCAGTGCTCAGCTGTGATGGTCTGTTAAACACTCACCTTCTCTTCTGCTGCTGTGCTGGTTTTACAATATTGGCCAACGCTTGCTAATCATGACAGAGACCAGACCTCTTGGTTTGTTGGGTTTTTTTCCAATGCTGAGGGATTTGTTAACCATGTGGTGGAACACTGTTTTAATCCCATGAGTACTCTTTTGTGTTCCTCCCTTTATAACTAATCTAGAAGCCATTTTTCGCTCTGTATCTAAAACTTATTCATGTCTTACCCTGTGCTTCGCTTCGATACCTGTTAGTTCCACTAATCAAGATTCTTGAGGAAGCTAAAATGTCACCATCTATGCACCTAAAACACCTTGTATGGATCCAAAGAGCTCTGATGTGCTGCAAAGAAGATCCGTGGTCTTCTAACTAGTGATGTGCTTAATGTAAAAGGTTTAATCTTTTAACCCGTCAGTGTGCGTGGGCAGTAGATAAGAATGTAGCCGTCACTGCAGGATCAGGAATACAGTTAAGGCTTCCGAGGTTTTGAAGTGCTACCAGTGCTCTCGGAATTTCCCAGCCCCTTATTGATAGGCAAGCAGCAACCCCCCCTTAAACCATTCCATCTCTGCAACCCGGGAAGCCTCATAGATGCCCTGTAGAGCCTCTAATCGAGTTGGTGCTGAAATCGCTCTTCATTTTATTTCAACGGAAACAGTTGCTCTTGTATTGCCATTATGTGCCTTTTACCTTGCAGAAAACATGAAGGAGGGACTGGAAGCGAAGACCTCCGAGCACACAGATCCTTCGTTTTCTGGGGAGCCCAAGCAAAAGGACAAGTGTACGGACACCGAGGAAGACCAGCTCCTTAAAGAACCTGAAATTCAATATAGCTCCAAAGCAACTCAACACCCATCAATTGCCAGTTCCGTGGCAGAAAGCAAATCCCCCCCTGGATCTGCTAGACCTCCATCCCCCGAGGGACCTGAAGTGGTGTACGTCCCCACTGAGTCTACACAGCTTGCTGCCCATGCGCTAGGTAACACTGACTCTTTTTGTTCTGTGAGGGATGTGGCAACCAGCGTGCAGACTCTTTACGAAGACTCTCAGACCTCAGAGAATGAACTTACACCAGTAGAAGGTGCTGCTGAAGATGTTGCTGCTGTCCCAGCAGCCGAGCCTACCGTAGAGGCCGTTAGGTCACAACCAGCAGTGCAGAGCCCGTCCTCCATAGCTGGAGAACTAGGGCCCTCAGACAGCCAGGCTGATGTTTCAACAGATGATGATGTAAATCAAGCTTCCTCGGCCACCCTGGGGGAAGACCCATCACCATCACCTCTTTCACCACCACCACCCCCATCACCTGCTCCTCAAGGTCCATTGCAGGCTGTGCCTTCCTGCAACGACGCTGAGGTTACCTCAACCACTGAGGCTGTAACACTGTGGTGGGATGGTGAGCCAGTTATGGGCGCAGAGGTTGCACCTTATGAGGGTGTGGAGGTGGCACCTTATGTAGAGCAGTTTCCACGGAAAATAATCATTCCCTTTGTAGACCAAACAGCTTGTCTGGTAGAGACTGAGCAGCCTCTAAATGCAGGCCAGGGCTCGAGTGCTACAACCTTAGGTCCACGTGCTGATGATTTGCTTCTGTTTAACGTGGGAAGAAGTAGTCCCCTGGGATGCTGTACTTTCTCCTTGAGCAGAGAGGAGAGCCCGGATGCCTCGGGTCATTTTCAGACATTGCAGTGCGATCTACCACCCCCTCAGCGGAATAGTGACTTCCCACTTAGCTGTTCTTTGCAAAGAGCCATTGTATCCCTTTATAGAAAGATGATTTAGTTCTGCGGGATGCCGATTCCCTTGGGAAGTGCTGGGAGCTCTCAGCTGCTCCCCAGGTTTGGCTGTAAGGGCTGGAATACATGATGCCCCCTGAAGGTTGTGTGGGAGCAGTGATAAGGGCGCGTTGTCTAGCCCACAGCCTCTTTGTCTCTGCGTCACTGGTTTGGGTCTCCATCATCCGGTTACCGTAAGCATCAGCAGCTTCAAATAGCCCCTTTCTTGAGAAAGGCCACCAAGCTGGGTGCCAAGGAAGCCTGGAACCAGCCAGCGCTTGAGACAGCCTTGGTCTGTAGATTGAGAGCTGCACACTAAGGGAGTTACAGCCATGAAGAGAAGCCCCAGCAGCCCCTGCAGGATCAGGAATACAGTTAAGGCTTCCGAGGTTTTGAAGTGCTACCAGTGCTCTCGGAATTTCCCAGCCCCTTATTGATAGGCAACCAGCAACCCCCCCTTAAACCATTCCATCTCTGCAACCCAGGAAGCCTCATAGATGCCCTGTAGAGCCTCTAATTGAGTTGGTGCTGAAATCGCTCTTCATTTTATTTCAACGGAAACAGTTGCTCTTGTATTGCCATTATGTGCCTTTTACCTTGCAGAAAACATGAAGGAGGGACTGGAAGCGAAGACCTCAGAGCACACAGATCCTTCATTTTCTGGGGAGCCCAAGGAAAAGGACAAGTGTATGGACACCGAGGAAGACCAGCTCCTTAAAGAACCTGAAATTCAATATAGCTCCGAAGTAACTCAACACCCATCAGTTGCCAGTTCCGTGGCAGAAAGCAAATCCCCCCCTGGATCTGCTAGACCTCCATCCCCCGAGGGACCTGAACTGGTGTACGTCCCCACTGAGTCTACACAGCTTGCTGCCCATGCGCTAGGTAACACTGACTCTTTTTGTTCTGTGAGGGATGTGGCAACCAGCGTGCAGACTCTTTACGAAGACTCTCAGACCTCAGAGAATGAACTTACACCAGTAGAAGGTGCTGCTGAAGATGTTGCTGCTGTCCCAGCAGCCGAGCCTATCGTAGAGGCCGTTAGGTCACAACCAGCAGTGCAGAGCCCGTCCTCCATAGCTGGAGAACTAGGGCCCTCAGACAGCCAGGCTGATGTTTCAACAGATGATGATGTAAATCAAGCTTCCTCGGCCACCCTGGGGGAAGACCCATCACCATCACCTCTTTCACCACCACCACCCCCATCACCTGCTCCTCAAGGTCCATTGCAGGCTGTGCCTTCCTGCAACGATGCTGAGGTTACCTCAACCACTGAGGCTGTAACACTGTGGTGGGATGGTGAGCCAGTTATGGGTGCAGAGGTTGCACCTTATGAGGGTGTGGAGGTGGCACCTTATGTAGAGCAGTTTCCACGGAAAATAATCATTCCCTTTGTAGACCAAACAGCTTGTCTGGTAGAGACTGAGCAGCCTCTAAATGCAGGCCAGGGCTCGAGTGCTACAACCTTAGGTCCACGTGCTGATGATTTAGCATACCATCCTGAGAGAACAGAATCTACAGCACAAGTGGAATCAGCTGAGCAAGTTTATGTCTTGTCAGGTAAGAAAGTCTGGGTCTGTGTGTCATCTTCCTGTTTCAGTTTCCAGCTCTACAGCTTCATCGGTGGTCATTAAATGGAAAAGCACCTATGTCAGTGCAACACAGGGACAGAGATGATTTCTAAGCAACTACTGTAGCAACACCATCTGCTTGGCCCCAGTGCACACGTGTTAGATCTCCCTGCCGTCTGTTCCAAGAGATGTGGCTGGCTTTGGGCAAGACTGCCGTGGGCAAATATGCAGCCAAGAGCGCATATTGCATCTGTGGGAAGGTGCCCATTGATGCCAAATGGTCTTGCTCAAAACAAGCCATATTTTCTGAAGCAGGTGTTAGGGACCTAAGATGTCACACACGTGCCCTGTGGCTGAAGAGAGGTGACCAGTTGGAGCCCTAGTTTTGACTCTCCTTCTCTGAAAGATCTTATATTCCAGCACTGACCTAGGAGATTTTCCAAATAGGAAAAAGAAAAATAAATGGTGGTGGTTGCCTGTGCTGTCTTGAGCTTGGCGAGTTTCTGCAGCTGGGCTGAGTGGGCTAAGCACTGGTCATCAGTTTGACAAGCAGTAAGAGAGCTGGCGTTCCGTCTTTCTTGCCCACCAGCACCTCGTCCCTGTGGTGACATGCGCCCAGCTCCTCCCAGGCCCAGCTGGACAAACCCTCCAGGGTGGCGGTCCCTGCCACTGCAGCATCTGTTCAAGCCCTGTCCCAGGCCCCAGAAGTAGTACAGCTGTGAGGTCTCAGCAAAGCATTTTGTAGAGGAGAGCTGAGCGTAGGCAGACTTGTAAATTAAGATTGGCTCTTTAAAAAAAAAACAACCATCCTTCAGAAATACCAGGCAAATGGTTACCTAGAAAAGCCTGGCCACAAATAGAGCCAGAGCTCTGACCATAAACAGTTTAACTTTTTCTAGGCTGCACGTGTTTGTCAGCCACATACCAAACAGTGTTTGCTATCCCAGCTCCCTTCTCTAACATGCTTGCTTTCTCCAAGTGTAGCTACCTTTGGTTTAGACATAAGGATTTACAATGTGACTGGAATGCACTGCTCCTGATACCAGCACTCTCACTTTTATCTTTGTAGCCATGGCATCAAGTGAAGCAGGACAGCCACCACCACCTTCTAATGTGTGGACCCTCTATTGCCTAACTGACTTGAGACAAGGTCAAAAACCACCACCATCCCTTCCTGCTGGAACTGCTATTTCTTATTCCCAGGCAACCCTCCGGCTTTCCAGGGGGGAAAATCAACAATGCAGTCAGCCGTCACAAGCATCTGCTCCCATTTATGTGATGCAAGAAGACAGCAAGAGGGGAAACGCTCCACCTTTCATTTTAGTGGGCTCTAATGTTCAGAAGGCACAGGACTGGAAACCTATTCCTGGCCATGCTGCCTTTGAACAGCAAGACGTAGGGGCTGGGAGATTTGTTACGGTGCCAGTCCCAGCAGCCAGGCCAGCTGATGAGGAAACAGATACGGCAGGCCCCAATTTTAATTCTGCAGGGAAAACAGGGCTGAGCCCCCCCCTACCCAGTGTTTGCTTGGTTGCCATCCCTCTGGATGATGTGATGTCCGCCAAGACAAAGCTCACCAGCTGGTGATAAGCACACAGGTATAAATGCTCTTGCAGAAAGTTCGGGTACTGCGGGATAGATAACCATTATGTCAGGGCCCATTCCTAAAGCAGGGTCATGAAGAACTTTGCTTCTTGCATGGGTCTTGCGTAGGGAGATGCTACTAAAAGCTTAATTTAAGCCTTTTCAAAATAAAACAAGGTTTAAGACCAGTGGTTAAACTATTTGTCATATGTAAGAGAGCCAATGTCTTCCTCTGCTCGTTTACACTTTGCAATTGGTAGTACTAGTCTTCCTCTGGTTTTAGTCTAAAGTAACCAAGTTTTTAATCTCACATTTATACGCATCTTTTAGCATTTGTGTAATATTCAGAATGTGGCAAAATACCCTCACCTTAGAGTGCCTGTAGGTAGCAATTAAAGCAGTTCTCACTGCACGCTTTCTATTAAGTTCATGTTATTTTTTTTGAACAGGTTGAGAAGCGAGGCTGTGTGGACTTCAGGAAGAGTTCAGGAGGAACAGAGCTGACATTGCAATAAATTCAACAACTTAATGCAAATGGTCCAACAAAGCCAGTAATTAGCACTGCATTCCCCTGTGTTTTATACTTTCCCAGCACAGCACAACATCTGGAATGTTAACTTTGTGTGAATTATGACCACTGAGACACATCTACTGCAGCTGTTTCACTGAAGAGTGGCCCAGCTTCTTCAGTGTGCTGACACGGTGTATGCATAAGCCCCAGCCGTACCGACAGCTTACATCCAGAGCCAAAGTTACTTCCGTGTAACCAGGCGTAGTCGATGCTGCTGGCGTTACACACTCTAGGAAGGAACTGTGCACAGATGTTGTGCGCAAGAGCTCAGTCAAACATTCAACTAGAGGAATGAGTTGTCCTCACCCACGGGCGATTCACTCAAACCACAGGGGTTTATCGAGGAGGACAGCTGAGGATATGCATCAAGGAAGGGGTTAAGAAAAAGTACCTTTACTTTGCTTTAGAGGTTTCACAACTACAGGTATGGTCACATAAATATGCCAGGCTCGTGAAGTATAGGTCTAGAAAAAAAACAAATCTGTTCTTATGAAACAGAAGTCGCTCAAAACAAAAGAAGAAAAGTTAATGTTGTATAGACTTTCCCCCTTCTTGAACCGGGGCGGGCAAGCAGGAACTAAATGCTTTGTTCTCCCTAGCAGTGAGCGTTCAGTGCTGTGTGACCTGAAGCACTGACCCACCAGACTGCTTCTACATAGCTCAGAATCCCACTTGGAAGTTGCACGGGAATTAAGACAGACTTGAAGAAATGCTGGCCAGAGTAGAGGCTCGAGTGCAGAGGTGAGGCTTCCAAGAGACAGTGCAGGTGTTCGATTTCTGCATCTACAGCTCACTGGGAGGACTGGGCCCTCGCATGACAGACTGCCAAAGGCTTTCCCTTATCTATGCAAATATGTCTCAGCATCACTAGCCTGGGTAATTCTAGTAGTGCCCAGAATAAAAATAGAAAGCATCTCATTGCCTTATTCACCATTTCAGTAGTCCACCCTCAAGGCTAGAGCTGCCGCCTCACTGCATATTCAAGGAGAAAGCTCTCAGTTCCCCATCCATCCCCCATATGGAGACTGTTCCTCCTCAGGAGACAAGAGGTCCATGAAGCACATGGAAGCACAATGTACATCTTCACTGCAGCAGCTTTTGGAGTAGGCTTGCTCAGAAAGGGTCAGCGCTGTCAAACACCACTCACTTTAGGTGCAAGAAGTTTCAAAGCCTTTATTTAGTAGCAATTATTCGATTAACACTAACCTCCAGACAGCAGTTAAAATATTGTACAAAGAGCAGCTCGCCCTCTAGAAGCTCTGTACACAGTTCAATATAAACTTACACTCTAAGATTGAATGCACCCCACCGAAAAGGGGTAAAGCAGCTGTGCACAGGAGGCCTCACTGAGGTGCTGGACTACCTTTGAAATGCACAAGACTTCCTCCCAGGGAGTTTGCACAGTACAGACACAGGTCCTGTCCCCCCCCTACACCATGTTCCACCGGCTCCTGGACTGATTAGGTTCTTGCCTTTTTGCAGTGGTGCTGGGCACCAGAACTTCTAGTGCATGAAACAGATTCTTTTAAAACCTGTTATTAGTGTGCAGTTCAAATCAAATCCGTAGATAATTTAAATGGCTCTTAATTCCTTAAACCATAAGGCTGGTAGCAAAACAGGAGAGCAAAATTCAAAACACACTGCACAAAACATTGAATAAATACCTCTGAGTAATGTTACCAGCTTAAACAACTGCATTAATGCTCCAGAGACGGGAACACTTCTGGAATCTCCAACCAGAGCGCAGGATTTAAGGGAGTTATTTTAGTAAAAGAAAAGTCACTTTATGAAAAATTACATCTTTACAAAAGTGACACACCCTTCTTCATTTAAGAACAGAATATTGCAATTACCATGTGTGCTTTTAAACATTCCCATGTCACGATAAATAAAACCAGTTTTACTTGTGCCAGTGTTACCTACAAAATAAAGTATTCACAGAACAGCCGAAGGTGTTCTATTCCTCATACACCACAACCTAATATAGGTGGATTCAGCAAACAGGGCAGCTCGAAACCACGGCGACTTAACTTTGTCCATGCAGGACCCACCATCAGCTGGAAAAATTATTCCCCTACTTATGGGACTGCAGATCATGTACCACCAGATTTACTGTGGAGATGCTTAATATTCTGTTTGATAACATGTCAGTTTTTTTTCAGGAGATAAGTAAAACAAGGGAAAACATTAAAACAGATTAAGACTTATTTGTATCAGTCACAGGCTCCTTATTGCATTTTAATAAATATCAGGCAAGTTAAAGTAGTTTCTGTCCCAGTAGTTGCCAGAATAAAGCCAGTCCTGTGTACCAGTATAGGGATTGGGGCCTTGGTGGAACCATCTGCAAGGAAACAAAGAGCATGTTAGTGAAGCTATTAACGCACACTTTTATGGTAGTTCAGAACTGCTTTGCTGCTGCTTTAGCAGTTTACTGTTCAAAGGAATTACTGTGATTGCAGGAGCCCTCTTGGTTTTAAATTCGTAAGTGGATTTAAAGTCATCTTCAGCAGCTAGATCTCCCCATTTGCCACAGCACTTAAGTGTCTCTCAGGTGAAATTACTGACACCAGTATTTTGTCACTTGAAGCAGTCACAACTATCACAAAAAGGACAGGTACAGTTTTACTTCAAAGCAGTTGTGAACAATCATTTTGGCATGCGTAAGCAGTAACAGTTTGGGCAAGACATGTAAACACCACAAGCACTGCAGTCCTGAAAACAGAAAAACATTATTTTCCCAGGATCTACATTTCCCGTTGTTTTTAAAAGCCTTGTTTTGCAACGCACTCAACTCAGACCAAGTGTGCCACCTACCCTCGGTATAGATGAAATACCACCACAGGCTGCAGGGAAAGTCCTGGCTTTTTACAACTTAAGTGTCGCATTATGCTGTTAGCCGCGGAGAGCTCATCTGAATGGCCAGAAAGCTGATGCTGTCTGCTTGAAGTTACTTGCAGGCTTTTGCTAAGCTGGTTGTTGCTGGGATCACTGAAGTTTAGCACCTTCTTTCTTTCCTTCCTTCTCCCCTTCCTGCCTAGCCTGGAGGCACTGTGTATGCACATGCAGAGATTACACATGCGTGTGTATATAACCTTTTATTGGAGGACTATCTATCTGTAAAATAAAGCGCACTTAAAGCCACACTGCTGGCAAGCATCCCCCAGTGGTGAGTACAACCCTCTCAAAATCTCCATGGCATGGAAGTTTGTCCTCCTTCCTCCTCTCCCACACGCATTTCTGTCCATCCTGCAGCCCGTTACTGAACGCTGCTTTCTCTCTGGGTTCAGCTACTCGACTTCCTGCCCCAACAGCAGACGCTGCACAGCACCAGACCTCTGGCATGTCAACTTCTTGTTGTGTTTCGCCAAGCCATGTTTGTGGCACAAGTCAGCTTGCTAGAACCTGTTTCTGTGGTTAATATGCTCCACAGATTCCTTTCACCTCCTCATTGGCCACAAAAGCCAGTTCTTTTATATGCCTCACTGCGGTGAACACACTCACTTAAGTAAATCATGCGTGTGCAAGGCAGCTTATTTTAACTCGGCTCTTCCCCTCTAGGGTACCGTAAGGTTTCAGAACAGAAATTAAAGCACATTTGGACCAAATATGACTTGATCTCTTTAAAAAGCAAAAGCATAAAGGCTGCCAGTATTGCAGGGTTGTGTTACAAAGCAGGGCAGCTCATAGGCAAGTCTTCCTTGGCTCAAAAGGATTGAGATACGTATCAGAAGAAATGCCTTGCACTGTCTTCATGGTGGTAAACTGAACAGTTGAACACTTCAGTGGTTCTCCTGCTGGCCTGGTGAAGTGAACTGAAGTCGACAGAAGTCATTCACCCCTGGTGAATGTGGTTCACATCGCCTCCACGCAGGACGAGTAACTGGTCTGCGCATGTCTAGTTCACCTCCTCCTTTCAGAGGTAATCGCAGCTCATTCCAGAGCTCAAAGGCAAGCATTTGCCAAGAGGCGGGGCTATAAACACAGTTACCTCATCTCTCAGATTAAGGAATCCTGCCACCCACCACCTCACTAGTGTGTCTTCCACACTTGTACGGGTCAGGGCAATGTGCCCCTCCTCCAGTGACCACCTGCTTCAAAAGGAAGGGGAAAGGCGATGGGAAGAACGAAGTCTGAGAGACACAGGAGAACCAAAGCAATCTAATAATCTAGCCAGGCAAGTGACAGGAGAAAAGGGACTGATTTTCATCAAAAGCAACAGACCACTGCTGTGTTTCAGAACTGGTCTTTTACGCAAGGCTTAAGACTACTGGTCAGTCTCTAAAACATTAAGTGTTCCACATAAATCACTTCTTCATAAATACCAAGACCCCGCTTCTAAAGTGGATTAAAAATAATCATAAAAAAATCACTAGGCACTTTGGAGAATTGTCTTATGAGGGAGGAACTCTACTAGACAAAGTAAGAACCCTGCTTTTCTGTGGCAAGGAAACTGCAGTAGTTTACATCAGTTTATATCACACTGCAGATCAAAGCCTACAGTTGACCTTCTGAGAGTTTCCCTTCATGGCATGCATTTTTCCCCCAAAAAATTACAACTCTTCCTACACACTTCACATTCATCCTTTGGAGAATGTGACACTTTGCATTCCTGCTAGAGAGATCAGACACTAGACATTTTCTGCCAAAGCTTTAGAAACATCTTGGAAAACAAAGAGTTCTTAAAGAATATCCCAGGCAAGCGCTGAGCAGGTCTACAGTACCAGCACAACAGCAACTGAAGAACTTTTTGAATGGTGTCTGCACTACCTACGCACCCTGAAAACCATTGCTCTGAGCTTCTCCCTGGGAATCCCCCAATTCCCAATACCAACCTCAGGTAGCTTGAGCTGTAACTTAAGCTACTTCAGGCACTGGGAAGAGCACAATATACCTATCCCTTGCTTTGAAAGCACTTGGTGAGAGCTAGAACTACTCTGAATTCAGGAAAGGAAGAGGGAGGTGCAAGGCTGTCCAGCATTTAACATGTCTACTTGGAAGCACTACAAAGATGTTATTTTCCACCAGTCTCAGGGCAAACAAACCCAAACACTTCAGGAGAGCAGGCACAGGAAAAAGACAAAGGCAGACATGTCCAAACCTGGGACTCTGGGATGATGGGTGACTTCATTTGAAAAAAAGAAAAAAGTGATTTATAGTTACAAACAGACATTTTAAAGATATTTAATCCACAGCGTCTGGGTGTACTAATAGCTAGTTAATAGGGAAGAGATGAAGCTTGCTTGCTTTTAGAGAGTTTAGCCCTACCATTTTTTTTTCTGTGAACAGACCGCCAGTTTATTACTATACTTTTAAGTAGACCTTGTCTGGTCAAACTAGATGCATCTGGGTCATGCTTTCACAGTTTCTACTTAGCTTGTGTATAAAAGCTCCCAACTGACCTCTCTCATCTTATAGTACAAAAAAAAAAAAAATCCAACAAGCGTCCTGGCAGCTCCCTTGTAAGCTAACTTTTCCCTTAGCTCTTCTAACTTTTGTAGTTAGTAACCCTCTCAGAAAGGAGAAAATTACTTAAGTGATAAAATAATTTCACCAACTTTGAGAATAACTGTATGCCATGGGATTACAGAATTGCCTGCACACAGCAACTGATCTGCGAAGTCATGGGCAATAAGCTATCAAGTTCACCGGATTCGAAAGCATTTCCTCCTCTCTTTGGCCAAGCATGCAAATTTGAGTCAATTATAAATTAATCAGCGACAACAGTCCCTATGGGCAGCTATCAGTGGCAACACCTTTTTCATGTCAGAACCAAGAGCTGCTCAGAAAAGACAACATGGTTTGTATTTGAATATGGGTGTGCAAGCAGCAAGAGGGAAGGAACTGAGACCAAGCCTGATGCTTCTTTCTGGAAGGACTGCAGCCCACGGGGGCTGAATCTGCAAATACAACAGTGGCACCAAACCTGATGACAACGTCAGCTCTTCATGCTGACACAACACTGCACATCACCGGCGTGGACTGGCAGTTAACCTGAATGTTCAAAACCTTTATATAAATACACACAGAGAGGTGAGCACACTAACCTTGTCTTCCAGTCTTCCTCTGACTTCGAACGATTTTTGCGGGCAGTCCTTTGTTTTTCTTCTAGCCTCTTCTTTTCTTCACTAGCTAGATCTTGAAGGAATAAAAATACACAAATAAAAATATGGAATATGTCAAAGTGTAATATAAGACAGGTTCACTACTCCATCTGACCCAGCAAATAAATAAGGGAACCAGTAAAAGTTGTCCATTTAAAAAGCCTTTACGTAACACAGAAGAGCTTCTGGGCTTAGTCTAAGTGCAAAGCCAAGCCAGCTGTGGCACAAGATCAGCCAATGGAATCCTAGTCTTTAAGACTGCTAAATACATGTTTATCCATGGCCTGAGGACACTGAAAATGCGTTTATGTGACAGCAAATGAGAGCTAGAGGAGGTGGCACACCTAGAATTTATTTCAGTAGGGAAACTGACTAAAATATGCTGGATTTATTTCAGAAGTCTGACCACCTGCTTCTTGTTAAGGTTTGGGGTAAGTTGTTACTAGTGCTTAGTTCCTGATCAAAGAGGGTTTGGAATATTCACTTCCAAACCACAAAGAATTTGTTTCTCTGCAGCATCCCTTATTTTTTTTTTTTTGTTAATGCACTAAGGTAGCACAGGTCATGGTCCTGAAGAAGGAGAACAGTTGCTTCTGTTTGGCAGAAAGGATGATAAGAATGTTTGAGGTGTAGGCCAGATGAAGAAGCACATTAGATGAAAGGCGATCTCTTTCACACTTGAATCCTCAAAAAGCATTTCATAAAAATCTTCGAAAGTAGTATTTGAGAGAATCACTTTTGGAAGACTATGAGCCATTACCAGTTACCCTGCCAGCTACTAACACACTGCATACTACCAGTCTATCTGCTAGACAAACTTTATGCTGTTACTGTAGTTAAGAAATATGGTTTGTCGCTAACAGTAAACCAGTATCAAGTCAGTCTCCAAACAACAGCTACTTCCCCCCGACACACACAACCTATTGCTGAGCACGATGTTACTTGGTATGGAATATATCCCTTTGGTCAGTCTGGGTCAGCTGTCCTGGCTGTCTCCCCTCCAGCCTCTTGCCCACCCCAGAAACGGAGAAGGCCTTAACACTGTGCAAACGTTGTTCAGCAATCGCTAAAAGATGGATGTTGTTATCAATACTGCTTTGGTCACCAAACTAAAACACAGCACCATATATGGGCTGCTATGAAGAAAACTGACCCCATCCCAATCAGCCCCAGTACAGGCGGGTGACATACCTTTCACTGGAAGCATACCACAACCTGCAGGCACCTGCATTAAAGAGCTACTGTCTTGCAGCACGAAGGAACGTATCTTTATAGGTAGCTACTCTCTAACAGTTCATCTAACAACTTGAATGCAGAATTTCCTTTTTTTCCAGTCCCTCGGTTTTAACAAGAAATAAAAACACCTTTGCCAATAACTGAAGTTACCTATTTCTCCATTTTCCATGGCTCTGATATCTGGTCGTAGCCGGCAGTCAGTTCTGGGAATGACACTCTCCATTTCTTTGTCCAGCTCATTCAAAGCCATAGCAAAGCTAGTAAAATTATACATCTGAAATTCAGAGACAAAGAAAAGGTGACTTTGTGACGTCTCTAGCTGCTAGTCTTAATACACAAGAAAGCTGCTGCCTAAAAACAAACATCTAAGTGCCTTTTCATTATTTAATCACTCAAGATAGGAATACTCAAGATACCAGCAAAACTGCACTGTTAGGCAGAGTGTAGGTGATCCTCGGTGTTTCTGTTTAACCAGGCCAGCATCCAATTACTCAGTGCACTATTTCTGTCTTATCTTCTTTTTCCAGTCCTACTGGTATTTTCCCTATCTCTGTAGAGAGATTCCCCCCCTTGATTAACCCACTGAGGGCACCTTTTCTTGTTCCAATTCTTTGTCTTACCAGTTGCCCACATACCCTTGTACTCTGCCCATTGGCTCGCCAGCTCCACAGCCCTTCACATCCCAACTCATGGTACGGAAGCTTTGCAAGTGTCTCCCCTCTAATAAAGCTCTTCAGGAGAGACTTCTCACAAGGGAGGTGCCTCAGTATGGGAAGCAGGGTGGAGAGAAGAGGTGGGGAAATCCCCCACAGCGTTAGCTACATCCCATTTTCCAGAGAAATTACACTAACTCTGGAGTCATGCCTGTAGCAGTTATCCCTCCAAACCCACATTATAGAGCTACAACTGTAGTGTGAAAGTTTGTTGCAATAAACAGGCAAATGCAGACTTGCTAATGAAAGAGACAACAAATGGATTTGCTTTGTGTTGAACACACAGAACAACAGGGTAGCACACACTTTCAATAAGCAAAAGCATAGCTGACCTGCGCTGAATTTGGAGGTCTTGGAGTTATCTTCCATAGCAAAATACTTCCAGGAATAACATACACGCTCTCAGAATCTGGCAACGGCATCTCATCTGGTTCCTCAGTATTCCCCACCTAAAGGCAGCAGATAGATAAGAGTTCTTTGGAGTCATAAATCATCTACACTCATTCATTCCAACACTGGAACTTACACAAAATTATTTCTTTGACCAAAAGTAAATAATTTCAGTGACAAAGAAACTTTTCTAGATGCTTGTCAAGAAGGATGACAGCATTTACATAGAATACATGCTCCAAATCCCCTCACATGGGAAGACTGCCAACAGTTTCTTGCATTGACGTCTTGGTAGATATAATATGTATGTTCAAGCGTTAAGAAACGTCAGTTTTTCCACCACAGAGATGTCTTGTTTCCTCAAACACAAGCACTTCCATGCTTGATATTTAACTTTCCTGATATTAACATTCCTGCTTCATTAAAGTTGAAGAACAGAAGTCACACATTCCTCATCCTTCCACATCAAAGAAACGCCAGCACATAATGCAAACGCTGTCTTCAGTTTGTGCACAACAGAAAGCCCTACACGACTGCTCTTTGCTCAGAGGAGCCTTCCTTTCCATTGACTGCTGCGTACTACTGAAATGGCAAAGTGCAAACATTAAATGAATACCCTAAATAAGCTGCTTCTTCTGGGAAGGGTATCCTATGAAGGCTGACACACACAGCCTGAGGCAGCTGCAGCCCCAGCACTGTGAAATGGTTTTTCCAGAGAGGGGAAAAAACTCCACCCGTGGTTACTAGAGCAGTAGAAAATAACTGGTGGCAGCAGTGTAGGTGTGACCTGAACTAGTTCTAAATCATCACCCTTTTTTTTTTTTGCACTGCTTTAAAGCACCTGGGGTCCAATGCCACTGACATTAATTACGCCACACAAGTGTATGTTATGATACTGAACTAAAGCAAGCTAGACAAGGAATACGGCTCTCCCAAGAAAACTCGGTGTCACTATCAGAGCTAAAAACAGCAGCACATTTCAGAGACTACTGGAGAGTAAAGCTGAACTTAAAGGCAACTAATGCTTTAAACACTTTGGCTACACGCCAACAGCCTTAATCCCGCTGCTAATAAGCTTTGCTCTCTGATGGTTGTGCCAGATAATACAGACTGTATTTTAGTGCAAGAAAACTCAGTACCCAAACCAGACTCAGCTGTCCTCTGACATGATTCATGTGTTATGCCTCCAGGAAAATAGGGAAGCATTAAGGATGCTGTTTCACTGTGGAGCGCGTGGGTACAGTGCTTTTCATAATGAACAGGTTGCAAAGTCACCAGAACAACACACAGACCAGGTTCGGTCCCTCAGCTTTTAAGAAGATAAACAGGGCTTATAGCTGACTACATCTGAACCATGCTGGCAACCTGCCATTCTTTCCTTCAGACACTGATCTGTCTTTCAGAAATCAGGAATTTGAAGCAGAACAGATCGGAAAGATATCCTTGTATCAAAACAAAGACATTTCAATACCAGACGGTCAAACTCCAAACTAACTTTCATATAAAGGCTACAACACACACTGCAATTTGTGCCTTGTTGGATACATAATCTTAAAAATGTCATGAGAATCACAAAGAACTAGGTAATAAAAAGTGGATTTTAATGCGCTCTTGTCACAATGATCCATATTTCATGCTTAGCGCTACTCAACCTCTCAGTGTATTGCTAGGAGGGTAGTAACAGACTTTGCCAAAGCTTTGCCAAAGCCTCTGTAAACCAGGCAAGTGTGAGGGCAGTTGCTGTTGCCTTACATTATGCTCTTCCATATATCTGCATTGAAAATTCTGCATGAAATGCTTCACCTCGATTAAAAAAACTCTACTATAACTCTTCTGATGTTGGTAAAATACCGCCTTTGCATATATGAAAGCTTGTTTAGCTCCCTGCAAAATTTTTTTTCCTTATGTTTTATCCCTATAAAAATCAAAGGGACTCAGGGAAAAACGTGGGGCAATTTGCCAAAGGACTCTCATCCAAGCAGGTCCCCTAAAGGGAGACGGAAGTGATTCTTCATTAGTAGCAACGCAGAATGAAGAAATCGTTGTAAAATAACTAAATAAATCTGAAAATTCTAATTAAGAGAAGTTTGAAAGGCTATGTACTTTCACGCTTGAGTGAATCCTTCACTACACATCCAGACATTATACGTAAGATGCTCAAAAACCACAGGCAGTATTAACTCCTCAAACACAAGGGGGCAGTGGGAATACATACTCAAAGACTACCTGATTCACAGTGTGCACTACAAAGCTTTCCGATTTCTACACAGAAACAGTTCTGTTAACTGAGTAGAAAAAACATGCTTTTTCTAGCGTCAGAGCAACATTGCAGCCTGAGCTTTATGGAATAGGAAGCTTCATTTTTGAGGGGAAAAGCAAAGATCATCTTAAGCGTTGTTGGAAAATGCCAAGCGGTAGCGGAACAAAGACACAGGGTATGCTTTTCTTTGCTCCTTCTCCCTAGAGCTCAGAGGGTCAGACTCGAAGAGAAGCAGTAATCCCCAGTGCTTTAGCACTCTCCTGATGACAAGCACTGGAGCAATCTCAGATACAGCAACAATCTGAACCTGCACAGGAACAACAGCTTTCAGAGTTCTCTGTCTCTTTTTTCTTAAGTATAAAAGCTACCAACAACAAAACCAACAAAAATATCTGCTTGAGTCACTGAAGGGGAACAACCCCTGTTTTAAGCTATCATATGCAAGGTTGTTCTTCATCAAGTTATGTCACCATAACTGTTCACCTTAAGCAAAAAACATACTGCTAAACAAAAATCTGGAAGAATTAAGAATGGCTGGGCATGTTTTTTTTCCCAGAACAAAAAATAATGCAATTGTGGAAGAAAAAAAAGCAAGCCTTTCTGTGGTTGTGAAAATTCAATAGAAAGCAATACAAAAATCCTTTGTAAAAGCTGGAAAATATCGTCTTCTATCAGGATGAGAAACTATTCTATCCTGGCTCTAGGAGTCCGAAGCTTCCTATTACAATGTAAATGTTATCATACATGATCAGAACTATGGTCCAACTAATGGACATGCTATTTCCTCCAAGTGACTTGGGAGGAAGCGGCAGGTAGTGAACCAGCCAGTATTTAGATCACTCCCGAGTTTTGGGAAGTCTGAATACAAATCTCTGAGAGAGAACAAGCATTTTATCCCTTAATGCTGGTACTCATACAATCCATTTTGTATCCTACTAGGCAAGAGAGAATAAATGAAAAGAAACCTTAATGCTCTTAAATGCTGCTAAAATATTTAGCTCTCTTATCATGCTTTTGACATACCACCTCTTTACTAATACCTGTTTACTGCTTTTCTTCTCTTCTGCATTTTTCTTGTCATTTTTTTTGTAAGCTTCAAATGTAGCTGGGTCAACACTGTACAAACACTCGGTCCATTTCCCATACAGTGCACAAAGTTTCTTTTTGCTGTCAAAAAAAGACTAAGTTTACAAAGGAACTTAAAGAGATTTATTTCATCATTTCAGACAAACATATTTGAAAGAAGAATTTTTGAGAGCAACTCTTAAAACTCCATTATTGGTGTTGCACAATTCATAACGTTGCTGTTGCAGGTTTATGCTCTTATAAGCATACAGTTCCACAGCTTCCATCAGAAACAGAGGGCAGCAATTTGTTTCCTATTAGGAATGAATCTGTTACCTTTTGTCCTGAATGTAGCCTTCAACTTTGTGCAACTCCTTCCCAAAGAGGCCGCAGGGCTTGAAGCTTAGTACACATTTCTCACCAGTTCTAAAGGCAGAAAAAGAGGGCATTATTACTTCCAAATGCTTCTCCTCTTCAAACTTGCAGCAAGTGAAAGCACTCGCACTCTTAACTTACTTATGGTTAGTTATTTCCACGTTTCCATATTGCTCAATCCAAAGTTTGCCCACAATAATGTTATGCACACAGCATGTAGGATTTGTCCACGTGTAGGCTTCATTGTGTCTATGGGAGGGGAATAAAAATTAAAATACTGTATCTTTGTATTGGACGTCACTCCTGCATCAAGCCATCAGCAATAAATGGCACCAAGTCTTGAAACGGACATGGCAGTAAGTCAGGAAACCCAAGAAGTTTATTAACCTATTGCTACTGACTGTATCAATTCCTTAAAACAGCCACTTCAGTCGCTGTTAGCACTGAATGACAAGAGGAAAGCTAACAGGGCTCAAGTGTGCTAGTCTTGGTAGGACTGATGTCCAGGTATCTGCAGAACATACAGGCACACGCCGCAACTACTGCTAGTTTTAGTATGCAGTATATTAGGAGAAATGATGGCAGTTCCTTTCATCTTCTCATCCTCTCGCAAAATCATCTGCCATCAAACATTAGGATGTGGGTGTTAGACATGTTCACTGCTAAGCCATGAGGCACTAATGCACACTAATCATCATGGATGTGGCCACTGCGCCTATGCAGTTATTACTTATCAACTTACTCAAGAAGCTCCAAAGTCATTGTGCCTTTCGGTTCCGCTTCCACGCTCTTGCCCCAGAATTTGAGTTTAGGATAAATTGATCCATGAAACACAAAATCATTATTTAAACCTTCAGCATAGAAAGCACTGATTGGTGGATGATGGCTAACTTGCTCTGAGAGAAGTCTAAATCCAAGGTCATCTCTGCAAAACAAAGATAACCAAAAGCATGTATCTACATATCAAGCGTAGTGAAGTTGCAGTTCTTTTCCCCAGGGTGAAACATAGTTGGGCTCCGTGTAAGTTAGTTAAAACCCTAGGATAACACAAAAAGACAGAACAACTAATACACAGAACTGATACACCTTCATTCTAAAGAACTGAGGATATAATGTAAAAAGGTAAGAAGAACTACCAGATCTGATCAGACAATATGTTTACTTTTGATAGTGACCTCTTTCTTAAACTTTCACATAAACATAGGCCAAAACCTCACCTGAGGGAAAAAGTGTAGATGCCCTAAGCGTAGATGCACGCTACTAGACTAACATTGCCTATTTGTATTCTGGACACTCATATAATATTAAAATTCTAACACCTCCCTTATGTTCCATGCATCTTTTCATTCAGAAGGTTTCAGGAAAAAAAAGTAATTTTTGTAAATAAAACTTGCTTTTAAACTTGGAAAATTTAATTTGTCTGCTCTGAGTTGAAAAGTTTAGTGGTTTCCCTTCACTGGAAGGTGCGCTGCTGAACATCAACACACATTGCAAACATCTCCAGCAGCTGCCAGGAGAAAGGGTTGAATCTTACAAGCCAAAGAGCAGTCAGCAAGCCACCTGACACATCTAATGAAACTTAAGCTACACAGAATACCACCCTCCACTCTTCAGTGCACGTTCTGTTCATTACCTGATCAATTCATATGTCTCTCCAAGCAACGGGTTGAACGGCTTCCCTGTACGTTCCCACTGTGAGGCTACAGCAGACACAGCAAATGCAGCAACACACTATTCAAATGAGTAAGAGTACACAGTTAATCTCCTGAATTTCAGTTTTTATCCCGTATCAACAGCAGTCATGGTATTACAGAGTGATTCTTCTGAAACAGCTTAGCAAAATTCTGTTTCCAAGGCAGGGGAATAAACAGTTTTCATCTAAAAGGCTAAAAAGGCAAGCCTTAGGAAAAGCAAAACATTTTCCTAGATAAGCAAAACTGGTTTGTGAATAAGAAAATCCAACATGGAGCAAATTTCAGGAGTTGCTCCTATAAAGAGCCTATAAAGAAAGAAATCCCAACGCACTCATCAAGATCTACCACAAATTATCACACCAAAGTACCTGCATTCGCTCAGTTGTGCTGGAAAGTGAGCTGGCTTTGTGGATGAGGTATGTATGTTCCATATACTCCGTAAGCCGTTGTAGGAAGCTCAGCGGCTCATTGAATATAACTGGCATTGTGATCTTCGACAACTCCTGATGCACAAATGAAGTTTGTGTTAAAAACCAAATGACTAGATACGCTGACCTGCAGTAACCCAAGTGTAATTGGCTTATTACAAAAATAAATGATGCTCTTAGTACTAATGCAATGTGCTTGACCTGGCTCTGCTAATGCTTAAAGGAAAAAAACCTGTAGATCCCTCATGAGCTTGATAAGCCTATCTGTGCTGACGTTAAAGCTACTTTTAAAATAAAAAGAAAACCAAACATCAAACAAACAAACTTCCTATCAACAAACGCATTAAGCAGTTGAGATGAATCAATGGAATGAAGTACTATGGACCCTTTTAAAGACTAAGTTATTTATTACTCTTAAAATAGATAAAAGCCATCTAATTACTTAAACATATCTTTTTTGGAGGCAGGTGGGCAGGCAGGGAGAGGAGGATGACAAAGGACAGGGAAACACGGCAGCACAGGAGTAAAAACAGGGATTCTGTATTCTGACAAAAAAGGAATTTTTTTAATAGGAATAAAAATTTAAGAGAAGTCCTACAGTTTTGGTGCTGTTTCTTCTCTTTCCGATTTTTAAAAAGCGTGCCCTCTGAATGCACAACACAGCAAGGTTTTAAACTGCCTGCAGGAGCAAATTAAAAGCATATAGGATGACCACTGGCCACGTATGCGGTAAACAGCGCTGTTCTTAAGCATGATAGTAGCATCTGGCACTAACAGCTTTGGGAGAGACCTCGGTACAATCCACACCAAGTTCCTCCCTACCCCTCCCTCAAACTGCCACCTCTGTGCAGCAATTTCTGCAAAGCAGAATTAAGACCTTTATGGATTTTTTTTTCCTGCACACACCTTATGCAAGACAGGTTTTCCATCTGCTCTTTGTATTTTAAGGTTATAATACTTTTCTGCTAAGGTCACTCTGAGAAGCCTCAGATGCTTTACAACAACTCAGAGACTTGGAGCTGCTGCTAGAGGTATTCCCCAGCTCCTCCACATCTCATTCCTTGGTGCTGTTTCTAACTGCAGCAAGGGGAGGAGGAGGAAACAGCACCCACTAAACATACACATTTCCTTCTGTAGGCTACTGTAACAGGTGTTTATCAGCTGTAAGTACTTTCAGCCTACTGCAGGATCTAAAGGAGAGAACTCTTCTCAATTCACCCTTAGCTGGAAGCAGATTAGACACCAAGCACCTAACTTCTGCTCTGGACACCATCTGGACAGTAACACCATGGCGGGGGGCCAGGGGGAAGACTGAGATACTAAGGGGAAGGGAGAAGAACAAAATTAAAGTAGTTGTTTTGTTTTTTTCACAAAGTAAAAAATTTTTGCTACCACAAAGTACTTTAAGGGTTAAAATCAAGAGAATGCTTTTACTGAAGGAATATTGCCCTGACCAAGTCTTACCTTCTCTAATTCTGAAAGCAAATAAAGCATAAGGAGCAAGTTTAAAAAAAAAAAGTCCCTCTCCCCAAGAAGTTTTCATTTGGGCCTCAAATGAAACAATCACATCTTTCATTATAGCTTTCCGATTACCTACCATTCCAATGCATTTTCTTAGGATACTCCAGATACTGAAGTCATTTCTGGAAAACATCGGAGATGGCAAGCTTGTTCTGCAGAAAGGAACAGGGGAAAAAAGCAGAAGTAAGAAGTTTTCCATTACTAACCATGACTAAGAAACCCAAATACTCTTTTTTTTTTTTTTTGAAAGTAACAGTTTTTCAATTTTCAAACCAAGGGGGAATGACAATGCTACTTTGAAGCACTTCAACTGTTTTACCTACACAGAAACCTGCATTTTTCCAAAATCAGAACCATTCCCTTCATTTTGCACAAGCAATGATTTTTTTGAGAGAAACTAAGTTCTTTCTGAGTAGGTACATAGGTACGTTCGCTATGTCTGAAGAGATCTGAGGGTTAAATAGTGGGGTTTTTTTGCTAGTCACCTGTATACTGACAACGAAGGGCCATGACATTTATTGCCTATATTAAAATCAGCCCTTAGGAACAACAGAAATAACATCTTGTTAAAGAACAGAAAGCACAGCAGTCTTGTACAGGGGGCTGGCATATCCTGAAGCAAAACATACTTTTGAGACCAACATTTAGGCTCTGTAATACAGCTTGTAGTTCTTAGCTTTATGAGGAATCAGATTTTGTTCAGTTTTTTTACTTCTACTGACCAGCTCAACTATTAACCCAATTTACCTATAGAAAGGCATAAACATAGATCCCTTTGTCCACAACACCACTAAAATTCATGTTTGGACCATGATTATCAATGAGGAAAATTCTCAATACATAAGAATTACCCACAGCTCGCTCAAACTGCATGAACTATTTGAGTTTCAAAGTTTGGTTAACTCTATCTAAATGATCGTGTTGCCCTCCTAACCAAGAAGCTCTTATCTCCCCTCAAAGTAGCTAGAGCGTCTTTTTTAGAGAGTGTGAACAGGCTGTAGCTGTCTCCTCCACAACACTTTTCTGATAAACAGAAACACTGCCAAGAGAAAAAATAAAAACTTAAAAAAAAAAAAATCTATTCGGGCTAAGTTGTTAGTTTCAGTAGCCCTAATCTCTGTATTACCTCCAATACTTATCTGCTACTGGAATACCTTTACCAGGGCTGATGCTTCAAGTTTTCAGAAGGAACAAAACCAAAAAATGCTCCTTAGAATGCAAGTCCCATCCAATCAAAAACCTAGTCATATGCCTGAACTCCTCACAGTACCAAATTATGTTTTGTTAGCAAGTAGCTAACAGCCTAACACTGACTTGCTTTACCCAGCACCTACGTAGGGGATGAGTGGGTAGGAGGATTCATTTTATTTGACCAACATGATATCACTCACTCCCTACTCTGATTTTCCACTGATACAAAAGATATTTAGGTGAAACAGATAATCTTGAATAATATTAAGTATAAAATACTTCTGTGGATGCTTTGATACAAATGTCCAGGAGAGGACAGTGTCCACCAAGTATTCAGTCTTATCTTCCATTTGTAGCGTTTACTTATTTTTTTCTGTGTATTCTTTAATGAAAGCATTTAGCAGCGTGGGTATTTGTGTTTAAGTAAGTTCTTCTACATGTAAAACACGCTCACGTGCCTCATTTACTAAAGTTTACACAGGGATTGCTTTCCTTACATAGTAAAAACTTGTATTTTCATTAAAGTTAACCGGTCCCTCCATTCAATTTGTTTAATCACTTGAAAACGCATTCGGTTTCAGCATTTCATCCATATTTCTTACATATATCAGCCAAACTTAATATGGGAGTCAGTTCTCTTGTCCGTATACTGAAGAAACAAAGCAGTTTTAAACTACCCAGAAAGATCCCAGGGACACGTAAGGCCATGTGGAAAAGTGACAGGCAGCCAAGACTTGAGCCCTACTAACCTTGACACACTCCCTGTGATTAAGGGAAACGTTTGTGAATGCAAAAGTTTCCTTCCAAATGTCAATTTTAGAAACAACTCAGGAAGTTAATTTTAGCTTTAAGTGATAAAAACATGTGCAGGAATTTCTATGCAGTAGAACGGATAAGATGCATTTAAGATCATTCACTTAAACAAAAACACTTGTCCAAAGCATTACCTATAGCAGGTCAGCTACTACTGTGGGGAAGGAGACATATGGTGTGAAAAAGACATGTCTAGCTTGCTCTTCATGTAAACCTGACCAAATAACCTCCTAGCTCCCAAAAAGCTAAACACAAGCATTTTCAAAGGCCGCCAATGAGGGGGGGCAATGGGGAAGCTGACTACAAAAAACTCAGCAATAAGAGGAAAATAGCAGTGACAAACAGATGTTAAATGTTGGCAGGTATTATGGAATATTTTTGTGCAAGGGTTTTTTGGGGTTTTGGTTGGTTTGTTGGGCTTTTTTGTTTGGGTTTTTTGATTTGAATTTATTTTTTTTTAAGTTTGTCTCAGCTTAAAGATTTCCCTCTTAAAAAGAAAAAAAGTAATTTGAATGCTTCCATATTATTTAATGTACTATTCTCCTATTTCTCAAATCCTCTCCCAAAAACTTTTCAAAAGTTAAGCCCACTCTCATATCAACCTAACACACCCACATTCTTTCGAACGCTCTATGAACAGTCAGTAGGATGCAAACTACATTAAAACAATCAAGAACAAGACCGCATTATAAGCGGCACTGACTTCACCTATCTATATATGTACATCCCAACACTTCTAATTCCTTGGAACCAACAAATTTATTCCTACATCTCCAAAACCAAAACACTGCCCCTCCTCAAAAAAAAAAAAAATCCGAAAAACCACAAAACCCTGACGTCCACTTCCCTGTGCAAAACCCTCACCACTCAAATAGGAGAGGCAGATTAGAAACTCAGGTTTTCTAGATGGAAGTAGGAAATAAAGTCTTTTTTGTTCTGGCTACTAAACAGTGTTAGGTACTCTCACATGCAGCTGCAGATCCTCTATTCATGAGGAACTACAGGAAGGTGTACCAAGATTTTATGCAAAAGAAATTAATCTAGTCTGTTCTCTAAGTGACTTGTTTCCATGTGGTTAACACAAACAGAAGTTAAACAAAAAAGTTACAGCAAACCAAAAGGCGTAAGGATGGAATTAAGTGCTGTCACAACATTCTGACCCACTCACTTTGCACAGCATCAAGAAATTAAGGTTTCTGCTCCAAAAAGGACACAGGTGGCATCACAGACAATGCACAGTTGACCACATGCCCTCTAACTAGCCACAAAACCAAAAGAGGCGCAAACTGGAGCCAGCAGGTCCAGGTAGGTAACACAGTTCTGAAATCACTTCAAACAAATCCCGTGCCAGACCAAACATCACTGCTACCAAGAGCCTAGAAACACCACACAATGCCCATCCCCTGAGAAGGTTCTCTTGGAGGTAAAATTTAAATTGGCTGAGCTCTGGGGAGTAACAGTTTGCATCAACATATTTGTAGACAAATCCCAGTGTGTCACCAAGGTGCCAGGTAAAAAAGCTTGACTTTACAGCTGAACCTAGAATGTGCTCTACAGCCATTTAGTCACATAAAATATAACCATACATTCTTATCTATATGCAAAACAGATGTTTTCAGTTTTCTTTAGCAGTAAATTATTAGCCAGCCAATATACACACTTGTTTTACTCCAATATCCTATACTCTCTTCACTCTTAAAAGACACACAACTCAGAGAAACAACTTACGCAGAGGGACTGGTTTATTACTTTTCATTCCCCCTTATAAAGCCGGTAGATCTTAAATGCCCCTCCAGTCACCTGCTCCCCAGAGTTCTGACAACATAATGCATTACAGAAACTTGCCAAGTCACTTCTGTTCTTATAGTGAACAGAAGATCAATTCCTGTTAAAACTCTTCAAGACAATGCATGTCAATATGCATTATAATTTTCATGATGATCACGAATTGCCTCCTTTCTCCTCATTGTTCTGAGAGCAATGAATGCAATTCAGATGTCCACCTTCACCTACTGCTTCCCCCTGACCCTTGAACTTCCCACTCTGATTAGGAAAGAACTTAGCCAAGGCCATAAATACCACCCTTGCTAACAACACACGAGTGCAGAGCAGCATGCTTAGTCAGCTGCTTTATGGTACCGTCCCACACCACCCTGTTACTCCACCCAAGCCCTCGTTTGCCTTCACCTTTGCCTAGTATGGGAGGGATATACAGGCAGAAGTTGAACCTTAAAACATCAGGTCTCTGGCGTTACCATATGTCACTGCAATTTAACTACTTAAGATATCAAGTAATACAAAGCATGTCTGTCTTGCTTCTGTAAAACTGAATATTAATTTCCTGTTTTTACAGAAATCTGATGTCCCCCCATCATTATTCTGCACATCCAAAACACTTCCAAAATAGTCTTTCTGAAACACACTGAAGTCTGGCTTGATCTGTAGCACAAACATTATATTGCCCCTTCACTGAAACTCAATAATAGTGGTGTCTATTACATCTCATTAACTCCAGACCTATTGTCCTCCTTTATCAGCAAGGAAACAAACAAAAATGGATCATTTGACAACACAAAATAAGCACATAAAACATGGATGAGACTTTTAGAATAAGACTCCCTTTGTTCACATTTGAGTTTCTGATGCCAGGCCAGCAATATTTTTCATTCATTCCTGATACCAATAGAAGGATCAAATGACTGGAAATTAAAGAGGCAAGAGGAGGCATAGGTAATTAAATATAGATGAAGGAATTAAAATCCACATAGATTTCAATAAGATCTATTAAAAAACAAGTGTGTCCATTTTTACATAACACATTATGTTTTTTTTCTTTTATTTATTCAGATTCAATCATCAAAAAGCAAGATGCAGAGGAATACACTAGCCTTGGAAAAATATTTTTTATAAAATCATAGCATAATCAACTACTTGTCAATCCTCCCTAACAAAGCTTTTAAAAGTTTTCAGTTCGCTTTTCAGAGATTCCTGTGGTCTTTTACTCACCATTAACACATGTTAAAATACCTTAAGAACAGGCAATATCCTACCTGTGTTTTTTGATTCCATTAGACAGCGACTCTCCACTGCCACAAACCTTTTCTTCAGGGATGCTTGAAGTTATCGTATCCTTTGAATCCATGCTGTCCTCTAACGAGTAGGCTGTTGTGGTTTCAAACCCACTTAATGATTTTTCAGATTCTGAATCTGCAAAAGAACGAGTGCATGTTAATGAATCTACTGCCTGTGCTAGACTTCAGTCACTAACAGATCTTCCCTCTTTGTACAAAACTGAAACCTAAGTAGGCTACTGTGTCCTGATGACAGCATCCATTTGGTAAGTAACTAGTACTGCCACAGACTGCTGCAGCTCTGCTAGATATAAAGAGACTGCATGATAAGCAAAACCACAGAACATAAAAATGTCAGATTTTGTCTCTATTTGATAGAGTTTTTTTAATTAAATTAAAGCTACTACAACTTGCTTAGGACAAGTGCCAGTGTCACATAGATGCCAGTACCTTACCTAACTAAGTAACAGTTACCTCAGCATTCAAGTATTGACTCTTCCTTCTATCTAAGATTTCAGTTTGGTCTAAATTCTTAGACACTTGGTACTGTTCAGCAACCTTTGCTTCCCAACTTACTGAACAAGTGTCAAAGAACAGGAGGAGGTACCGTACGCAGTGGATTTTATTAGCCACGTAAGTCCCAGCCACGTCTAAATGATAAGCTCACCAATCAAAAAGATAAACTTTGTACTCTGGAAGGTAGGTTAATAGTACAATCCACATCACATCTAAAACTAAAACCAACATCAATGACACCACCTTATTTCCAACCAGTGTTTTGGCCAGGTAGTGCTTCACCAGCTCTGGAGAAGAAACAGTCTTGCTCCATATCAGAAAGTAAAAGTTTCCTGGTAAAAGGCTGTATTCTTTTATCATGTTTTTCTTCCAAACCTAACAAGACTGTCAAAGGATTATCCAATTGCAAGTTCCAGAAAGCAAGGGAACAGCTCAAGACTAGTAAAGAGGCACCAATTTCTGTCCTATTTGGGAAACCCTTTAGCAGAAAGCAGGTACAACACTGAATGGTAAACAGCTTAATGCAAGCCTCACCGTTTCTGAAAAAAGCCAACCCAAACTGTAGTAGACACCATTCCTGCTATGCGCTTCTTTCAGCATATGCTACTGCTCTTGGCTGCAAATACCCAGAGAAATAACTGCAAGATTAGTCATTCTCTCCCACACTGATTCCAATTCAAAACGAGTAATCAAAAACCCACTGAAATAGTAGTCCATCCCAAAGAACATCTCTGTCACAGCTGTCCATTTTCTTGTTTTCTCTTAAAAAATTATGCCAGTAGCTTCTCCAAAACATGTCAATTATATGCTGCTTTGGTGAAGGGGACAGCAATAACAGGACTTTCTACTACATCCAGATTGCAGTAAGGTCAAGAACAGGACAAAATCCTGATAAATGTATGGGCTGTGCCACAACGACTTCAACCTCTCTAGAGGGAGTGAGATCTAGAAGCATAAAGATCTCTGCTTTCATTAAAAACATCCATCCCTATCCTTGTCAAGACAGTACTGAAATTAAGCCAGTTGCTAGGGAATGAAGAGAACTGCCAGCTGGTGCTGAGGATATGTTAGAAAAGTGGACTGGCACTCCAGAGAATCTTCTCACAAGTTTCCCCAAATTTGTCAGTCTAGTTCTGTGCCAAATTATGATATAACATACCAAAGCATTAGTTTGGTGGGTACTGTATATAACAAGAAGGATAAGGAGAAGAATTTTTACTTGTGGACAAGTTCGTTACATAAAATGGATTTCTCCAGAGACCTGGAGAAAGATCTACCAGCCCAGGTAGTCAGGAAAACACTGTTGCGTATCCAAATATCACAGAGGAAGAGACACTCTAGGAGTGTAACACAACTTGGGCCTCAGCATCCCTGACCACATGACACACTGTGAATCCCTTTGAGGTAAGTATTAAACCTCTTTCTTGAAAGAGCTGCTCAAGTGTGCCAACAGTTATCGTGACAAAAGCATGTAGCAAACCCTCTAACATAAAGCAAACACAAGTGGCGTTCCTCAGGCATCAGTATTGGGACCAGTGCTGTTTAACATCTTTGTTGGTGACATGGACAGTGGGACTGAGTGCACGGGCAGCAAGTTTGCCGATGACACCAAGCTGTGTGGAGCAGTCGACACGCTAGAGGGAAAGGATGCTATCCAGAGGCACCTTGACAGGCTTGAGAGGTGGGCCCATGCAAACCTCATTAAGTTCAATCAGGCCAAGTGCAAGCTCCTGTGCCTGGGTTGGGAAAATCCCAAGCACAAATAAAGGCTGCATGGAGAATGGATTGAGAGCAGCCTTGAGGAGAGGGACTTGGGGGTGTTGGCTGATGAGCAGCTCAACATGACCCAGCAATGTGTGCTCGCAGCCCAGAAAGCCAACCATACCCTGGGCTGCATCAAAAGAAGCATGGCCAGCAGGTCAAGGGAGGTGATTCTGCCCCTCTACTGTGCTCTGGTGAGACCCCACCTGGAGTACTGCGTCCAGCTCTGGAGTCTTCAGCACAAGAATGACATGGACCTGTTGGGGCGAGTCCAGAAGAGGGCCACGAAGATGATCAAAGGGTTGGAGCACCTCTCCTATGGAGACAGGCTGAGAGAGTTGGGGTTGTTCAGTCTGGAGAAGAGAAGGCTCCGGGGAGACCTTACAGCAGTCTTCTAGTACTTAAAGGGGGCCTACAGGAAAGATGGGGGGGGACTCTTTATCAGGGAATGGAGTGATAGGACGAGGGGTAATGGCTTCCAAATGAAAGAGGGTAGATTTAGATTAGATATTAGGAATAAATTCTTTACTGTGAGGGTGGTGAGACACTGGAACATGTTGCCCAGCGAAGTGGTGGAAGCCCCATCCCTGGAGACATTCAAGGCCAAGTTGGATGGAGCTTTGAGCAACCTAGTCTAGCGAAAGGTGCCCCTGCCTATGACAGCAGGGTTGTAACTAGGTGATCTTTAAGGTCCTTTCCATCCCAACCCATTCTATGACTCTGCCTCCTGTGAGGCTCCTTTCTTTTTCTCTGCCATCCAGGACTGTCTTGTTTTCAGACAGGAGTCACAACACATAATTCCCTCAATTTGAGTTTCTGCAACAGCCCTAGGACTCCAGAGGTGGAAAGTTTCACCAGAACTGCTGATCGCTCTCTGACACGCTTCTCAGTATAACAAGGATTTTTAAACACTACACATCATCAGTTCTCCTAATGCTGGCCTTACAGTGCTCAAAGACAATTATGCTGGACAGCACACACAAGCCTCTCCAGAGCTGTAGACACTGATCAGCCAGCCTTCTCCAGGGTGCGTGCCTTACTTAATACAACAAGAGCATGCTATGCAATAAAGAACAGTAGAAGAATGAAGCCAGACAGTTATAAGAAATTGCTCTCTAGAGACATCTCTCCCATTTTCCTGAGAAATTGAGAAAGTATGCCTACAACAGCTCCTGCCAAAAATTTCAACTTCCAATCCCTAAACCCTAGCTACCTCCCTTGACCCGACAAGCTTAATAAACCTTTAGAGTTTGTTTAGGTGTCAAAGTGAACAAGCCTAGTATTGTACTGTGAGCACAGATCAACAGGCAACTCAAACTGAGCTTTTCCCTGTGTACTTGCAGCTAACTCTTTTCTGAATTAAGATTTGCATACTCCCCCGTCACTGCAAAAAAAGATTTATATTCACAAGTTGCTACCAAGCAGCTGTCAAACAGATGACTAGGAGAAAATGAGGTTTGTTTTTTTTTCTATTGAACTTAAGGGGGTGTGGGCTGAGGAGGGGGGAGAAGGAATAAGAGTCCCTGTTCAGAAGCCAAAATTTAAGTGATCTTTGAGACAAGACCAGGCTGACTAGGAAGCTCTCCAGCTCCTAAAACCTGAAGTGTCAGGGTAACAGTAAAAGCACCAGCTACATTTTGCAAGAGTGGGAGAGGAAGGGGAAACAGCAGAAGCAATGACAGAAATTTAACTCAAGGGAAGTTCATCTCCTATTGCAATAATTAGTAAGTCGTCAGGTTCCAGGTAGAAAAGTTTGGCCAATGTATTTGATTAATAAATATACCTGAGAAAGGTAGTGTTTAACCACTGGCAAGGCTGGGTTTGAATTCTGCCCAGGTGTTTCCCATTCCTCTCCGAGATACTCGAATTCGTTCTTTTAAGTATATTTTTAAATCCACCGGCAGCCGTGTTCTCACAGAGGTTGTGGAGTATTTTTGGTACACATTCAAAAAAAGCCATTTGACAAACTACTCTAAACATGGAAGGAAGGGCAGTAGGTTTCTATGCTTTTTGTACAATTTTTACTTTTAAATGAGCTGACAACTGGAGAAAAACTAGGAAGTAAGCAAAGGCAACAAAATGAGTCTACTACTTCTTGTACCATTTAGGAGCATTATTTATAAACACAGAACCCATTAGTGGTACATAACAGTTGAAGGTGTACTATGTTAGGTTAGCTTTAGTATAATCTAAATATTCCTGTAGCTAAATAACTGCTTTTATAGTAAGACTGCACCTATGTAAAACCAACAATACCTGCCTCGACACACACAAAAGCTGTGTTTGCAGAAAAAACCCACCTCAGATAAAACCTGTTGAAAAGAAAAATCAGGACGGTTCTATGCATACCCAATTTGGGAAGAGCTATTTGCATATAATCAGGGTATCTTATCTGCAATACAAAAATCAAGTACCTTCACCCTTTATTTCTTGACCTGTTTAACCATTTTTCAGCATTGTGGATGGACTCTGCATTTGTATTCCGTTTTCATATGCTTCCTGAGGTCTGTATACTTAATCAAAGCTAATAAGTTCTCCAGCTCTCTAGGAGATGCCATTGGTCTTACTAAATTTTGCTACTTGTTTAGTGCTTCTTCCCTTCCCCGATGTCCGCCCCCTCTGCCCCACCCTGCTTTAAACATAGAAGAAGAGTTTGACACATGTTAAGCATTCAATCCTGAAACCGAGCTCCAGCACTCCATGTGCTATCGAGTTTAATTACACATTTCCACCACTCCCATGACGAGAGGATCAGCACACCAGGAAGCGCTGTTAACTGACCTACTGCTACCAGAGTTCAGATTAATAACACCCTCAACTTTGTTGTTCTTGACACTGGTTATCATGGTTTGGTAATAGAAAGTAACTCCCATTTCCTGAAGGTTCTTCCTTTCATGTTCAGTTCTCCTACTGCTCTCCCATCACAGGGGTTTAGGAGTTACCAAAACAATCAGAAAGCACTGATAGCAGCGTATCACTTAAAAATAAAGAGGAGAGACTTCAGAAAATAAACTACTATAGTAAGCAATCTTACCACATTACAAGCATTTTCCTCACCTCTGTTTTGGAAAAGAAAGAGGATATTTCTGTAATTGTGGCCACAATTTCTACAAACAAAACTACACAACACAGACTGATCAGTGACCAATTTAGACTATGCCAACATTTGCAGGTAGCATGGCTCGGCTGGAGCAGATCTGCAAGCCAAACAGATGGTGCTGAGGACTCGACACTTGAACTAGATACATTTCTGGTTGTGTTCTCTTCAAATTAGCTCTACACTCCCACCGGTGTCCAATAGCAACCGGACTGTATCTTCCGATTCAGCTTCATTCAGGAGTCTGGTTCGCGCAATCAGATTGCTCTACAATGTGAATTAGAGCATGGCAAATAGGGACAAGTGGCTGCCGCTGTGAATGTATGCTAATACACCTCTTTTCCAAAAGCCTGTTTGAAAAGTCTTGCATTGCTCTGAACTGTCACAGCTAGTGATACTTTTGTTGAGAGTAAACAAGCAAAAGTGTCTAATATGCAAACAATATTATTTTAAAACACAAAACAAAAAGCACCAGTAGCTTCTTCTTTCAACCTGTCAAGTCAAAGTTAATGATTCTTCAGCTGCAAGTGCAAGCCTAGTTATGCAATGCTCTCACTTCTAAATTCATTCCTACAGTAGAGATTTAAAAATTCAGAGAACTGTAACTAGAAAAAAATGGCATCCTAATAGAAAAAAAACTGCTTGAAGTAGTGGCATTTTTCCACTGACAGACATTATAACTTGTCACATCACCCTCTTAAAATACATTAGTGTTTGCTCAATCTCCTATACAGCCTAGTAAGATAATTCGTGGATATATCTATTTATCCAAAATCGATACAGTTTAACTTAATAAAATACTATCAGATAACAAATCAGGTTAGCAAAAGCTTTGAAGACAGACTCCTAGTAGTTTTGATTTCTGGAGATATCGATTTTTAGCTTCTGACAATTAGGCCTGGTTACTGCTCTCTGTTATGAAAATATTTATGATCACATCCCCTGTCTCACTGGCCCAAGAAAGAACACCCACATTCCCAAACTCTGAGCCAGGGTCATACATCCCCAGCTCCTCTGCTCTCACTGTATCCTTGTCATACAGAGACAAGAAGCCTTCTAGTTGAGACTCCACAGACATGTCAGAAAAGCAAGAGGGTTAGAAACTATTACTGGGATTCCAGTGACTAGCAAAAAAATCCCACCCCAAAGCACACCCACAAAAACCTAATTTCTTTTGTGCTTACAGTGAAAGTCATAACATGAATCCAGCAGCCAGGAAAGTATGTCACATTACCCCTTCTCTAGCCCTCCCCCCCAAAAAAATCAAGAGCATTCTTCCCCCAGACATGTGCCTTCAGAAACAGAGCGGACCCTAATCACCGCAAAGCACTGAACGTGAACAACCTAGAGAAGAAAATCTAACACAAGTCTGAGGAAGCTGACAATCAAGAAAGTGAGTCTGTCCTCCAAAATTGTTTAAATTGTAATCAAGATGAATTATGTCAACTAACTTCTCCTGAAGGAGAGAGAATTGACATGTGTGTTTTACCTATCATAATACACACAGATATATATGCTCAACAAGTTCCACAGTTAAGCAAATGCACTTGATGCAATTTGTTTGCAGCTTCAAGTGACAAAAACACCACCTATTCCAACTAGACAGGAGGCTTTATGAGATGTATAGACTAATAACTTTTTAAAGCTGAGTATTCTCTCATACATAAAGCAAGCCTGGATGGGGAGACTACATTCCAGCAACACCGGAAAAACCACTATTCTCTGCTTTGTTTCGACAAGCAAAAGAGCCTGAGGCCTTTCAGCAGAATTGTTCTTTTGGTTCTGGTGGAAGAACCTGTTTCTAGTGTTCCTCAGTCTCTTCTCCTTGAAGCCTTAATAAATTTGTTACTGTGCCAAGCAGCTATGTTCCTGTGCTAGTGCTTATACTCCACTTGCCTGGTTTTTTTCTCTGCTTAAGTTGTGCACCGCAGAACACCTACCAAAGACGCTGGGAACACTGCTTTTCCTCATCAGTCAGAAGCATCAGATAGTTCAGCTCACAGAAGAAATAACCCCATACTTGCTCATGAAGTATGCCATTACAACCTAATTAGCTGCTACAGTTAAGACTATGTTCACCCTCAAGCTTTTCCAGATCCTTCATAGCTGTAGACATCTATACGCTGCAGGATCACTCCCAGTTAAAGCTGTTACTAACCTGCACTATGCACTGCCTCTCTAAACAAATCCATGTTACACAGTTCAGAGTTTTCCAAAGTCACTATTTGCATGTTCTGCACACGAAAATGTGAAAGATACTAACTAAACTGAAGACAGGGAAAGAAAAAATATTTCAAAAATGCAGACAGGATTTTGATTCACCCTTTTCTTCCACCTGAGACACTTAAGGTGCACAAAAGTGAAATAGAACAAGCCTTTCTTAACCTCATTATCACTCAAAACTACTGATTTTTATGGACCGATCTTAACAACAAAAGAAAAGAAAAAACATACACTACCACGCAGAAAGCACGTCAGAAGGCTACCAGATACAGTTACATCTCCTAAAATAGGAGCCTTAAGTTTTGCTATTTTAAAAAAGGGCGTAGACACCCAAGCAATCAGTCCTTTCATGACTGCCCTGTGGTTTTTTAACTTTTTGTCATGCTAAGGTGAAACTGCACAGTTCTACAGGTGAATTCCCGCAAAATTTTAGAGGACCACTCATAAAGCTCATGAAGCAATCTCCTAAAATAAGTTCCACTTTAGAAAGACAGAGATTTCACTCAAACTGAGACTGTTCCCACCCCCTCACCACATTAACCACACACGTGCTGGCTACACACTCACATTCTGGACATCATTACTTACCTGAAACTGCATCATAGAACTGCTCTTCACTGATGATGCTGAGAGGCGGAGATCCCTTAACCAGAGACTGCTCTAGTTCATGGTGTTCAGTAGCTAGTGTCTCTAATGCTTCTGACAAGATCTTGTTTTTCTCCTGCTCATGCTCCAGTTTCAAATTCCTCACCTATAAGTAGATACATGTAATGAATAAAATCTCATCTCTCCGAAGAATGTGTAGCTGGAAGCTATTCAGAAAATAGACTCCAATAAATAAATAACTGGCAAACAGCTGGAACTGAAACCACACGGATTAATGAGAGTCTTACAGTATTTTTGTGAAGACAGTAAGGTTGTTACTCAGCATGTTCAGTAGCCGAGAAATCTGACAAATAAGGTCTGTTAGTATAAATCACAGTTCCACAAGTGAATTCAAGCCAGATAATCATACCTTAAAACTGAGGAGAAATATTTACAACTCTGCTTGGATGACCTTAACTATGGAGCTACTGATCTGTTTCTGCACGCACCAAGCTCCTTGTACTAGTCTGCTCTAATTTGGGCCAAGCAGCATCATCTAAATTGAATTACAGAGCAAATGTGAATGCCAGCTACAAATGACTGCAACTGAACTACGAGCTGAAAACATTTAACCCTGAGGATTACAGGAGACGGTTAATGAAGAGACTCCTCTACTAACTGATTTAATGTTGATAGAAACAGCCCTCCCTCCCCACTCCAAGACGGTCTACAGAGGAGCCAGAAGCCGACAAAAAAAAAAAAAAAAAAAAAAAAAAAAAAAAGAAGTCCAGCCACCGGATGGTGGACTTTTTATTTTTTTTTAATGCCCACACATGCAGTCAGCTCCAGAGAGGATGATGTTATCCACATCTTGAATCCAGGACTGGTAACGGGAGCGCAATGCGTCCTTCCTATTTCCTCCTTGGTTTTTTGTTGGGATTTTTTTTTTTTTGGTGCTTTCCCACCTCCTCTTTCTGCCAGGGGAAAGGAGAGAGCTGTAGCTGAAGGCTCAGGAATGGCCTCTTCCCCCAACCCAGCAAGGCTTCAGCACGCTGCTTCTCCTTCAGTGCCTAAGCCATCGACTTGTTTCCCTTCTCTTCCTCTCTCCCTTCCAGTCCCTTTTTAAAAGCATCCCCAACCCGTGCCTTGTCCTCTGGTTTACTCTCAAAGGTCAGTTTATAATGCTAATTCCTCCTCCACTAAGAACATGCAAGGACATGACAATTAATCTCTTGGAACAGTTACAGGGACAACTTACACACTTTCCTAAGCAACTTACACATACACCAACACTACCTTTTTGAATCTAATTTAAGAACTGTTCATAAGTCCTATCTGGTTACATTTTGCATTAAAGCTTTACTTTGGAGGCTTCAGCCCCCTCAGTTGTAACAACCACTCAAATAGTGAAATTAGAGTTAGGCACAAGTGAGGGGGTACAAATTTAAAGGCTAGGAAGGAGACATTAAAGCAGATTTGCCATTTCCAGCAAAGAGTTTCTATGCTAGCAGTGACATATCCTCCGGAGAAAGATTTATGGAAGAAATTTTCACCCCCTCAGTTGTGACAAATGCTAAATCAGCTGCTTTGGCTGCCAGGCTCTAAGTGTAAAGGGGCAATCCAATTAAGTGATAATTAAAAGAGTATAAAATTGGGTTGCTAATTGAAAGCAATAAAACCAGTAAGTCACTTACCATCTAACAGTTTTAACCTGAACAAAATGAAAAAAAAAAAAAGTCTGGACTAGTTACTGTCGCTTTCATTTGAAGTTCACTCTGACAGTACCAAGGAAGCCAATTACTGCAATGTCTCATAGAAATCAGAGATACCACTGCAAAAGACCTGCTATTAAGCAGTTTCTGCAGGGGTTACACTTTGTATGCTATCAAATAGTTAAGGAACTGCCCATTTAGAGAAACAGCATCAGTATTTCACTCTCCTGAGAGAGGGAGGGTGAAGGACTGAAAATAAAATGGTACTTTTTGTTCTTATTAAACAGCAAAGTGAAACCAGTTATTAAAATAGTATTTGCAATTTTTTCATAGTATTGAATTAGATGTCTTTATGTTCTGTTTTAATAAAGGATATGAATGATTTAAATCCTTACCTAAAATTTAAGTTTCAATGTTGAAATAAAATCAAAATATATCTAACAAAATCCAGATGAACCTCTTTTTTCCATCTCCTAAAAGCACAGTGGTGTCACTAAACAAGCAACAACATATATAGGCTTAAGATAACAATCCACACCCGAGACTTTTATTGACTTTAAGATTCCTCTGCCTTATCATAACATACAGCTATAAAGTATTGCAGAAGGTGTACTGGAAACAAATTTCCTTTTTGGAAAATAAATAGCCAGCTTTACAGTAAGGTTCACTTTTCTGTGTATTTCCAGACCTCCTGGCTGCCAAACACTTATTAGCAAAACAATTACACACCACTAGCAGGTAACAAAAATAAAATGCTTTTCATCTGTTAGATAAGGAGCACGACACTAGCCAGAACTTAAGGGAAAAGAAACCAACATGTTTTAAGTTTGTTACCTGTAACCTTAGGGATGTCCATTCATATGTGAATAAACTGGTTTTAAAGCAACCTTAATTCAGTAGTCTGGGGCTGGAGATGTAAGTCCAATATAAAACTTTTGATAACAGCACTGAGCTTGTGGGATGGCCACACGAATTCAGAGTCCAGAGGTGGCTCCACAAACCTCTGCAGCCCAGTACTCAGTGAAGGGTAGGAGTTTACACTAGCAGATCTTTGAAGGTAGCGGTCTAGGAATACCGTCTGTAACTATACTACAATCTTAAGCACCCAAACAGTTCAGTTCTACAGTGTCATGTGACAACTAAAAAAGATGGTTCTACTACCATTATTTGACTGATTTCACCTGTAGAGAAGCAATGCTTGCAGAGATAGAGCTAGTACAACCTTCACGTACTCTACTTAATACAGGTACCACTGGAGAAACAACCTTGTTTGAAGGTTTAAACAGTATGCTTACTTCTTGCAGTAAATTTGACTGTAAAGGCAGGATGGGGGTGGGTGGGTGTGTGTGTGTGTGTATTGTTATTGGGTTGGGGTTTGGTTTCTGGTTTTTTGGATTTTTTTTTTGTTTGGTTTTTTCCCCCCCCCAGAACCACACACTCCATTCTTCCAAGCTTAACAAGAAATATGCAGGCAGATTGGCACTATTTTCAAAGCATGTTTATTGAACAACATAATTGACAAACTGAGTGATAGGTTTTCCCAAAACATTAAGAATTAGATTGCTCTCGCGCATAATTTTGCCATACTGTATTTTTCATTCACAAGGCTTAGACAACGATTAAAGTTCTGAGGTGAATTATTCCTCCTTCCTGGCTACTCCACTACCATTTTGGGGAAAAGGGATAAAGCTGAGGTGTCATCTCCAAAGTTTTTCTTTTCCCATGCTGCCTTTCTTCAGTGTCCCAACACAAAATCAACGGCAAGATTACAGAAGGAACCTCCAAACTAGTTTTAAAAATGCTTATTAACGCCGTGTCTTTAGGATCTATATATAAAGCAGGAAGACAAGCATAAAACAATGAAGAAAACACCTGCTTTCAGAAGCATACACTTTTCAGTCTATTAAACTGGACACAGATAAACCAATGTTTTTCAGTGGAATATCATCTGATTTTGTGAAGTTGCATTAGCTGAGTGCCACACTATTTTACACAGTGACACAAATATTCATATAAGATAGTAAATATCACACAAAAATGATGCAGGCATCAGTGTATACACAGCTCTGGAAATCCAGTCTGAGCATACCCAGGAAAATATCAGAAGAGACGTTTACTGACGGCTTGCATAGGGCACAGCTTGTGATATAGCTGTGGTTTCTGTACCTTTAGCAGTGGTGCCTGAGACAGACGGCAATTCACATCGTACTGGGTTCAGCTCCTCATCCTCCAGCTATGGAACAGCTGTCACCCTTCTGATCCCTGTTAACTGGTCCCCACAATGCCAGTGCTACTGGCCAGCTGAGTTCCCAATGTTCAACTGGTCAGGCTCCCTACCTTAGCCTTGTCAGGAGCTATCCTGCACAAGTGCAGTAACAGTTATCAATAAAGCTGGGCTTGTGCTGATAGTTCAGTCTTTTTTTATCTCTAAAGAAAACATTATCATAGTGAAACTTCAATTTATAAATACTGATGGAAACTATGTAGCTTTGTCTCACAGAAGCAAACAATCACTCCATCATTAACCTTACAGCTACAGACACAGCTATAACCTGATACACGGACACAGAACCACTAAGACTTTGGTATCTAGGTCTGTGCAACAAATTACTTTCTAAAAAAAAAAAATACTTCTCCAGCTGAAGTGGTCCAATATCCAAGTTCTGGAAACTGGTTTCACTTCTGGTTCATCTGAATGGGAAGCTGTTTACAACAGCTTCCCATAAACATTCCAAGTCCTTCAGGCTGTAAGCACCAAATTGTGAGTTTAAACAGTAGAATTGAGTTATTTTAGCAGTCAGACCTCTGTTTACTTTAGTTTTTTTAAGAGGAGAGCAACAAGCTTATTTGCAGACACTTCTATTGTATTTCCATGCCACCAGAAATCCTGTTAAGCACAAGAGCATGGTTTAAAAGTTAACTCCTTCACTGCATATTACTAGCAGAAAGTTCACGTGCCTATTCCAAAATATCAAAAACCCTATCTGTTTGTAACAAACATCAGTCACATTCCTTTCTGTACCCTCAGCTTCCATTAGGTGTTGGAGACCAGTAACATGCACCGAACCACTATTTTTATTTTTTTTTTCACTTGTCTTTTTTAAAGCCTGAAGTCTCGAACTATATCAGTGCAGTCTGTAACCAAGGCTTCTCTGTCCATCCTGAAGACATCGCAGTACAATACACAAAACACTTCCTTTGTCTGGTGCTGGATGACTTTAATTTAAATTAATGCCCAACAACAGTGGCATTTTTGTGGGGTAGGAAAGGATCACACCACTGTATGCCCAGCTAATAAATTATCATCTCACCAACATGCTACTGCAGCTACAAGTAAATCCTAAAACCAACACATAGCAAGCAAGGCACAGAACAAATACAGACACCTCACCGATATGTAGGGCTACCCGCCTTTAACATTAGAACAGTAAATTAAAAGACAGCATACCTTAGCTATAGGTTCTCCTGGACCGTGAGAGAGAAAAGACACAACAACACTGCAGTGTAATTTAGTTGAGTTTTACTTTCAAAAGCACTCAACTTCAGTGTTAGGAACACGAATGTCCAAAATATGTAGACTTCCGAGTTGTGTAGGAAGGAAGAACCACCTCTTTCACACAGCAGCCACCAGGAGATCTGAAGTCAGACTCTGCCAGTACGCCGGGTACCAGTTCTGCTCTGCAGTCAGCAGAGTGCAGGAAAGCAGCCTACGCCACTGTCTCACCGATGTCTCCGACTACTCCGAAGTGAGGTTTTGGTTTTCAAAGTGAATGGCTTTGTCCGACTGCCACAGAAATTCCATCCTCCCCAAAACGTCACCACTTATGGGACATTTGCCATGAAGCACAGACACAAGTTGCAAGTTTTCAGTAGCCAAGCTAAGGGCTAGTCTAACACCTGGCTGGAAATTAACATGTAAGCAAGGAATTGGAAAAAGACTGCTGTAATAGAACTGACAGTTTTCTGTGGACATCTCCTGACATTAAGAAATGTAATCCTGCTTTCTGTAATGAATTAAATGCCAATCAAACTTGACATTTGTTTCACACTGCACCTATTTATACAAAACTGTTTGTTTCCAGGGTCAGCTACCCCAACAGAACACACTATCCTGAAAGACAGAACCTACAAAGCTCTGTGTTTTAACACCTTACGCTATGGAAAACTACCCACAGGAAGCACCGGGAATCCAAAACGAGGATTCTTTCCCTTCCTTCTGTGATCTTCATACTAAAAGAAAACCACTACCAAAAATTCTGAGCCTAACAGTGCAAATCACAACCTCAATGCAGGCAGTTTGGTATGTGCACTGTTTGTCTGTTCTAACAGACAAGCTCACATAGTTGCAATTTTGCTGTTAGTACAATGCAGTCCCTATTGCTAGCGTCTCCTTGCATAAACCAGTTCTTTGTGATGACCAGTTTAAACTAGTGCTGGGTAAATCTATTATTCTTTTACATTTAACGTAGAATGAGAACTACATAGTTTTGAGAAGAGTCAAGTCTGCCTTCATGTCTTGAATAAAACGTGCCTTTTCATTTCAGCATGGAAGAAATGTAAAGGCTTTGAATACCTTCCCTGAGGCCTATCTGTTTAGAAATGGAACAGTTCTATGTATTTTGTTAACTGACTTTCAAGCACGCTACTGCAGCACTAATTTTACAGGATAAGTTTCTATGAAAGAGTGCTTTTAGATTTTCTGCTACCTAGAGCAGGACTAAATTGTTGCTTAAGCTGCTACCAAAGTGAAAACTGAAACCAGTTGCTCTCACGTGGAGTTCTCATAGTTTTAACCACGTTTGAGCTTCAATAGAGGAAGTTCTCCAGAAAGAAAGTCTTTAAAAAACGCTTGATTTTTACCTCTACTCATGGGACTTAACTCCCACTAAGCACATATTAGTATATGATATGAATATGCATAATCCTGCTTTTCTCCTAACCTCCTCTCCACCCCCAAAAATAGGAACAGTTTTAGTTACAGTATGTTTCTTTGCAAGCGCACCTCAGGTATTTGAAGTACTAGAGAAAGGAACGAGTGTTTCATGAATACTCCTATGACACATCATAAAACTGCAAGTGTGACAGCTCACATTAAAGCAAAAATAAAGTGTTCCCAAACAGATGCAGCAAACAGTTTCATGAACACATCACTAGATTCCTAAAGCCGTAAAGCATGTAAATATTTTATACAAAACTTTCAGAGTTCTTATCTGTTTACACATAGGCCTTTCCACACAAAGTGCCCCTGCTGACTCACCACTCCCCATCACCATCAACCACAAAGAACTTGGAATAAACATCTGCTATCTTAACATATGTTAAGACCTTATACCATAACTCTTCACTTGCTGGAGTAAACTAGCTCTTTTAAACTTCATCATTGCCTTGGCTCAACCCAGGGTACACAGGACTGATCCATAAAAGTCATGCTTTACTTCAACCATTGCTTCTTGCTTAGGCTTTCTCTCTCTCTGTGCTATAAGCTTACCATTTACCCAGCTTCAGAGATCTCTCAGATCTCTCGTTAAAAATAGAATAGTTAGATAGCACTTGCCAGTGACTTAAGCTACTGCTAGTGCAACTACTGAAATGCAAAACAAGACATGATCAGTTAATCAAGGAGGTAAGCTGAGATCACTGATGATAGGTAAAGGGTTACTTACTGTATCACAAGACAGCATCAGTCTTTGTCTCAGAAGTCTGGCCAGCTGACTCTACAGCTACAGCGAAGTATCACATCTTACTGAGATCATCAAATTCAAAAGAGAAAGAACTCAAAAGGCTAACGTAACATTTTGCTTTCCCATATAAAGGAAACATCACCAATAAAGTTTCTTTTTGTACAGAGGCTGAAAGACCCCCATACACACAAGCAAACAAGTCCTGGTAATCTATTTGCTTTTATCCCAACTCAAAGCCTACAGAAGAAACCAAAGACTTCGTAAATCAAGTCATAAGACTCTGCCTCAATCATTCCCCAGATAACACAAGGATTCATTGTTAGTCATCTACTAATGTTCACTTCAAAAGTTCAAGAGGAGGATTTTAGCAGGGCTGATTTGGAAAGGCTAGATTTCATTCTTCTTAGTACAGAGGTGTAAAATTTCCCCTATACTTGATTTACAAAAATAATAAAATTCTGCTAATGAAGAAAAAGACCAGACATGATCATAAAACATAGAAAGGGATAGGGGACCTACTGCTAGAAGCAAGAGCAAAGCTATCATCCACACAGAAAAAAAAATTAAAAAAAAAAAATCAAACTTTAGCAAGATCATGTTGACAGAGACACATATCAAGACAGCAAGAGAACTGTTATTCAATAGAAGAGTTGGAGATGCTGAGAGCAGTCAGCCCCCTTCTTGCAACACGCAAATCTGTTATAAAAATTCATAATTCAAGACTGCCTGTATTGTTTCTGAGCTATGCACATGCTAGGGACAAAGACTGTTTCCCTCCCACCTTTCCCTCCTAAAACAGCGACACTTCCTCCTCAACACAGACCTTGCCGTTTTCCTTCCCCTCTCCTGTTTCCACATTTGGCTATGTCAAAGTTTGTTTATTCTGATGAAGCAGTGCAGTTTTAACCAGCTGAGAATGTTGCAGTTCTGAGCCAAGAACCTGTCTAGGAGCACAAGAACAAACTGCAAAGACTTAATTTCTGATTGCAGATTAGAAGGATGGTTTTAGATTAAAAGCTTGGGTGTATGTAAGCTTTTCTATTAGAGAAACTGCTTTCTTCAAAGTGATTCTGCACTGGCCAAGACTTAACAGATCTTTTTCTGGTTTGTTTCTAAAGTGAGACTTAATGGTTATTCCAAGTCTTCCTCAAAAGTATTTGGGTTTGGTTTTTTTTTTTTTTTTTTTTTGTTTTTTTTTTTTTTTTTTTTTTTTTTTTTTACATTTTACTTAGACAACTTAACTGTAAACTGATAAATCTCATGAAGTCTACTTAGGTTTGAGAGCTGCAGAACTTGCCAGTTTCCAGGGTGCATTCTGTCCCTACTCGTGTTCCAATGTTATAATAACAATTATTCAAAAATCAAGAGTTCAAAGAAAAAGCCTTCCGATTTTGTTATTTTCTGTTAAGTATTGTTTCTATTCTGAGTAAAGTTGAAATTAAATATGGCTGCTATTCACGTTTGCCAATAGTTTATGCCAAAACAAGCTGGGACTGAATGACATCAGCAGTGATGTACAGGTTTGGGAAGCTCATTTCAAGTCGCAGAGCTACAAGATTACCAGAAAACAACCACACCCCAAAGATATTTTGCTGCCCTAGTGAGATTAAGCACCTATTTCCTCACAGGCATACGCCACAAGTAACCTTACCCAAATTAGGGGTCTCATTCAAGCTGATACATTATACTGATGGCAACAGGAGTAGAACAGTATATTGCTGCATATTTTCAGATCTGGTAGGGACTTTATTTGCCTCTTTTCCCTTTGAGAGACTATGGACATCTTTGAAGTTAGGTAGTTTCACAAACAGAGACCAGACTTTAAGATATAAGGGTTCTTAAGAATAAAAAGGAAATGTTTCCTGTGTGCGTTCTTAAGGACTGTTTTGAAAAATAGATCTTAAGGCAGTTTTGATCTAACTACTTCCCTTAAGTATTTTTCGGTACAAGCCACTGATTACTTTGATCAACCCCTTTGTATCCCCACCCCCCCACTTCTTCCCAGCCGGATCACAGCAAACGTGTGTATTAATGTTTTCTCTTTTGAAGCAACTGTCATGTTTTTGCTATGTTTTTGTTGGCTCTTACTGGCTTACTAGTGCTGCTACAAAACTAGACATGTTGTTGACTCAGAGCGAAACCAGCTTCCTATTAAAAAATTAACACTTCTGAAGCTGGTTGTCTGTTCTAAAAGCTCCATGGTGGTAATGGTGTCAATTATTCATGAAGAATAACTGACAGTTTTTTTTAAAAAAAAGCAATTTCAAAACAAACATGCATGCTGTACCATGGTTCTGCACTTATGAAAGAGTCAGACATCTTATTTGCTAGTTTTTATTTCATTTTGGATGTTAACCAAACTAGTTAAAAACGAAAAAAGTTGAACTCCTACATAGGCCAAAAGTCAACAGTGAGTTTCACAATGCAGCACCGGAGTTCTGATCTCCAAACAAAATCCACCCTGGAAAGCATTCTAATTCGCTATAGCCCAGAACAGGCTCTCCTCAGCTTTCCAGTACCAAAGAGTCAGACTTCATAGATAGACATAAACACAGAAATCCCTCTTCTACTTCAGATTTTAGAATGACCTGCAGCATTAAGAAGTTTGTCTCTTTTTAGGGGTGATTTTCCTCTGAGACACTGTTTTGACCTTACCCCTTAAGCAGGCAACAGCCAGCAGACATCAGCTAGGCCCTGGGTAGGCTGATAAGGCATTTCCTGAAATTAGAGTACATTGTACGGAAGCTCATCCTGCAGTTAGGACAGACAGATAACTATGCTCCGGGCTACGGAAATCCAAATTGAAAGTTCACAACCTTAGATCAAATTAGCGAAAAGACATTTTTGTATTGAGAATGGAATCTGAAATACTGCCACCCAGTTCTTATTTTTGTTAGAAATAATTGCTAGAGTCTGAAACCACTACAATTATCCCAAACTATGATACTTACTGATAAATTACAAGGAGATACTATAAAACACCACCACTACCATGCAGAACAGCTAGATAATCCAAATATTCTCACTCAGTGGAACAGATCCTCTCTTCTTATGAATGATCTCAAACACTTTTGCCTTTATCTGGTGGGGTTTTGTTGGTGGTGGTGGTTTTTTGTTTTGTGGTGGGCTTTTTTTTTTTTAAACTATCTCTGTTATAAAAATTCAAGAAGCTTTTTAGTAGGGCCTGTTGCAGTAGAGTAAGGGGTAATGGTTTTAAACTAGAAGAGGGAAGATTTAGAGTAGACATAAGGAAGAAATTTTTTTACAACGAGCGTGGTGAGACACTGGAACAGGTCGCCCAGAGATCTGGTAGATGCCTCATCCTTAGAAACCTTCGAGGTCAGGCTGGATGGGGTTCCAAGTAATCTGATCTAGTTGAAGATGTCCCTGCTCATTGCAGGGGGGAGGGGCTGGACTAGATGACATGTAAAGATTCCTTCCAACCCAAACTATTCTATGAAAAATCACTGAACCACTGGCTGCTAGAATAAAACTAGAAGATAGATTTGATTAAAGTCTAAGCCTAAAGGAACACCAAGAGTTCCCTCCACCACAAGATGAAGCAGGATCCGACAGCTTAGAGTAATATGTCGCTTTTTAGATTCAATAAGTTGTATGTGGGAGCAAGGACAATAGTAAAAAAACCACTGACCATATATTATCAGCTGATTTGTGACACATGGTTCCCTGAAATTGTCTAAAACTATGATACTAGACTGCCTCTTAGGTACTGTGGGGATGTCCGAAGACTAATCAGGCTAGAGAAGAGAAGGCTCAGAGCAGATCTCCATCTATAGAAATACCTGAAGGGTGAGTGCAAAGATGGAGCCAGGCTCTTCTCAGTGGTGCTCACTGACAGGACAAGAGGCAATAGATGGAGGAGATACAGGTCAAACAAAACTAGATTTTTGCTGTCCATAGGCACAGATGGAACGATCTTAAGGTTTCAAGCTGTCTTCAAGGCTCAGCCAGCTCATTTTCACCTCAATTTGATTTGTCTGACCTTGCAGCAAGGTGTTTCACTGGAACAACAGACAATCCAATTTGCAGGCATAGCACAGAATACTTCCACAATTAATAGTCTTGTTGACACTTCCAGAAAGGCGTACCTACTGACATATGACACATTGGGATTACCACATTACCTGGAGGAGCTACACCATTATGTTGGCAATTTAAGATTATTCCCCACCACAATGATAAAATCCCTGTGTATGACTGTGCCCCATTAGTTCACGTCTACCAGTTCAAATCCTCCAAGTCCCTGCAGATGCTGTTCTGCTACAGTAGACCCGCACAAAGCCTAGAGGCTGATGCTCTAGCCAATTAAATTGAATGTTTCCAGACAAGGCAAGAGTAGTTTTGTTCTCCCTACCCCTCCTCCCACCAAAGCTCTTAACTAAAAAAAAAAAGTCACCTGCAATAATGACACTACTAAATTTCAAAATTAATAGGAAGCTGTACTTCTATTCAAGGGTCAAACAACACATCTGAACAAGCTTGTGTTGTGGAAGCAGCGTAGCTTTGACAGCACAAAAATATCCAAATCAGATGAAAAAGTTTATAGTCTGCTTCTGTGACTAAAACTGTTCTACATCTAAACTAAGGAGTATTCCTGTGTTATGATGTACACTGCAGACTTCCTTCAAATAGGCATGCTTTAAAGCCATTCTCAAAGTCTCATAGTGTACCTATGGATCCAACAGTCATTGCATTGATGTCAAAGTTTTAACATTAATAATGTAGGAGTGACAAGTATGAGAGGAGGGACAACATTCCTATTCAAAACCACTGACACAGTCCACATTTACCTTACAAGCGGCTTAACATAAAGCTCTACAAGCAAAGTGAGCACATCACAGGTGCCACTCCCAAACGCATTCTGCAAAGATAAGATATTCAGATGAGGGCTACGGTTATGTAAAAGCTGGACATCCTCTTTTACTGCACTCTTCAGGATAGTCACAACAAATGGATGCACTTTATTCCTAAGAGGCCCTCTATCTTCCTGCTCCTTTGCACCAACATTCAGCTCAGCTCTTTACTATAAAGAGAGCATCATCTGCTTTGTGTGCGCTTATCAACTATCCTTATAGGATAGCATAGGCCTGCATTTCCCATTTGGACGTAACACTGAATGCATTTATTTTTAAAGCAAATTATTGATGCATTGAAAAAGTGGGTGATATTAAGAACAATAGAAGCACTCTGGAGAAAGAGGTTACTAACATTCTTGATGACCCAGGCCTGGCATGTACCTTCAAGGAAAACTGTAATACCAGTGATTTACTTCAGTACATAAACAGTTTCTAAACAAAACCTATTTACCAATTCTAGTGATAACCTCAGTGACTCAGCATTATACAAACCCATTTCTTCACTGGACAGCACAGCAAGCAGAGATAACACACTTCTGAATATTAATATTAAAACCACAAAAGCTTTTAAGGTCACTGGCGGTCTGGGGGAGAGAGAGGCCAACAAGTACACGTTTGGTTCATGAGATTTAAAATCAGACAAGAGGTCAAATTCCACAATGGCTTACCTCTATTATAAAAAGGGGTACCAGCTCTGAGGAGTTATTGAATAAAAAAAAAAGTGAAAGAAAGAGTTTTGGTTGAAAAGCCATGATTGTGGCCAGGCTAAGTTAAAAAAAAAAAAAGACAACACACCCTCCCATATGCACTAGTACCGTCTAAATGGGAAATCATTTCATTCTTCATAGCTAGAAGACCCCTATCTTTCATGGAAACAGAAGGGACTAACATACAGCAACTGAAAACACAGCAAAGAACAGCAGAAAAGTAAATTTAAACTCAGTCAAGTTCATTTATTCAAGGAAGGGTTTCACATTTGCACGTGAACTGCCTACTAGGCCATAACGCAAGAGATGTGAAGTCACTGACGTTTAAGAAAGCTAAATAAAACATACCAAAAAATCCCACCACATGGCGAATTTAAGATGATTTGACAACAGTTAAGACTTCGTGTCACTTAAGTTACTTATGTTACTCAGAGACAATGCCTTTAAAACAACCTCACACAAAACATACGTGTAAGAGTTAAATATCATATCTCCCTCAAAAGCACATGTTAATATCTAGTACTGGACAGACTATATGAAATTTGTTTTTAGTACGTGTAGAAGTAATTTTTTTCATTATTATTCTAAGAAACTAGCTTTTATCAGCTTTACAAGGAAAAAGGCATTATAAAACCCCTAAGATTCAAGACAGAAAGGTCAAGGAGAATACACCTCTAGAGAATTAGTAAACGTGTGTGATCACAGTCACCCAGTTCAACATTTTGGTATTTTATGCAGCTGAGAGACAAAACCAGACCACTCAGCCAGACTGCCACTGCAGCCAGGTATCTCGCACACTTGCACACAAAATCCCAGCAAAGAGAGTTAACAAGTAGGGTGCTGTGCACAGAGGTTCGGCCCTAAATCCTGGGTTTGGCTGCTTCAATTTTCTTGAAGTGTTACCAGACCTTAGCTGACAATACACTGGTTGTCTGGGAGCTAAGTTTTAGAACTCTGCTGTTCATCCATTCTTCCAAACCACAGTAAATACACATTAAGCCAGAACACTGAAAACCAGCTGATGAGCTTTACATGCCATTATGAAGTCACAATGACACTAGAAGGATGAAAGTGTGCACCCTTCTCACTCCAATTTGTTTTCCAACCATGATGGAAAGGAGAACAAACAATATCCGCATAGCAGTAAGTAGCAAAAACGCAGAAAAGTTTTTGCGTTATGTATTTTTTTTTGTTCCTTTCTATCAGCTTGCCCAGAGACAAGAGCACCATTTTTTTTCAAATACATTCACAGAAAACAGAATTGCTAATGCCTATTTTAGAAGCTTACTATATCAAATACTATTCCATTAAATTTTATTGCTGCTTGATCTTTCCTCCCTGCAGTCTCAGCTAAGCCCCTTTTCTTCATGTTTTTGCATTAAAAAATAAAATCCCCAAAAAAGTCATAGAGAAGACCTCAGAAGTAAACATCAGGAGTGGGAGCTGCAGAAGCCCAGTGAGAAGGGGTCTCATTTCAACCTAATTTGTTTTTATACTGTGTTTCCCCAGAGGCCCATGAACAGATTCCAAGTTAGTTTACATAAATCTGCTTAACAGCTGCCAAGAAAAAAAAAAAAAAAAAAACCAAAAAAACAAGCAAGCAACAAGCCTACAAACCAGACTTTGAAAAAGCATTAATCCACTCTGGAAAGTGCAAAAAGCAGGTTAGCAGCATGCTTTGAATCGGGCAACGCAATACTGAGTGGAGAATGCCTTCAGACAAGTTGTGCGACCAGCTTTCACACAGGCTTGTAGAGCTACAAGGCAGCAAGAATTTCCCTGTCATGAGAAATTAGTAAGTCACTTTGCCAATAGATTATATTCAAACATATCACTGCTACATGGGAAAAGGTTAACTTTTGAAGTGCATGCTCTTAAGGTGTGTGTGTGTGGGGAAGTTGTGACCCTGTTGTACTACAAAGACCAGTAGCATTCGTCTTTTGCCCTATAGTAACATGCAGGCGTCTTTCTGTCAGCCAGGACCATCTGCCAACCAGAAGCCTTTTGCATACAGCACTCGACGAAGGATCTTATCAACTGCTTCAAAATGTAAACATTCCGTCAACACACATAATACCCTTTTATAAAAGAAAAGCAGTAATATTTACTTATCTTTTTCCCTGAACGGAGTCCCAGTATTTATTATTTTAACGAGCTTCCATCTGGGCTGATGCTTAGCTTCTCTGCCTGCTCTGGTGATCTATTCAGTCTTGGCTGCTCTAGGAAAGTCTCTGAAATAAAGTTATGTTCTTTAACTCCCCTACCTCCTAGATAACTTTGGACTCGCTAAACTCTTTTACATAATACTGATAAGGATGTTGTCTTCACAGACAGTCAGCTTTCTGTCTGCAAGGCTGCAGTACAGTGGCAGAAAGAAAACGCTTCCAGAGGAAGAACACTGTGCTATCCGCAAACATTCCACTATCAAGTTCCTCTGATTTGAATATCTCATCTTTAGAACTTTAGCACAGGTGAAAGACATGTGCATGCTCAGCACCCAAAAATTAGTACAGACAGAATCATCAGCTAGAACTGCTGATGTTCTAGCAGGAGAAAGAACCTGACAAATTACTTTCCTGTTGGTAGCTTTGTTCTCTTATATGCCATGCCTATATATCATCCCATAGCATGTTATATCCATGCTCTTCTGCATATGGAGGGGGAAAAAAAAAATTAAAAATCAGTCTTTACCTGGGTACCTGTTTAAGCACAGAGAACCTTCCAATTAACTTGTTACTTTCAAACAAGATTCAAGCTGCACTAGGTATTTCTAGTACATTTCCAGCCATTAGGAAGAAAAGGGAAGAAATAGGGTCATGTCAGTTACAGACTCATACAACCAATAAAGGTTTTTTTTGATACTGACACACCTCAAGTCTTTCAACACCAGACACCTCTTTCTGGGCCCAGTGCAAAAATCAACTGCCTGAAAACTGCTCTCCTCCTTTCCCCCAGTTTAGAAGCTGAACAGCATTTCAGTTGTTTGGGGCATTGCCTATAAGCCTTGACAGACCGAGGACTTGCCTTGATTCCCACTACTTTCAGCAAGAGCCACAGAACAGACAATAGAATTGCTCTGTTGTGCTCCAGTGATTGAAAGGAAGTGGAAAAAAACAAAACAGAACAGGCTGTCACCTGTTTCTAAGCACAAGGAGAAAAGAGCAGAGAAACACAGGCACTGGTTCCATGACTTGAGGTGCTAAGGACTCTGTGGTTCTAGGTCTAGTACAACAGCCAGCCAAGAAATTATGCCCTCCTCAGCCCTAGATCAGAAGTCATAAAATTAACCTCTTTCTTAGCTTCCCTGACTAGTTGAGTCCCTTACCCCCTCTTCATCCCTCCCTCCCCCACACCAAAGGCTCCTAATACCCAAAAGATTAACGTAGCTGACTATGTTGCCAGGTGGCAGAAAAGTACTGCTGACGGACTCCGCGACTCTTCTAGACAGATTTGCTCAGGGTGCCCATATCAATAGCTCTCCCTTGATTGCAAAGTGTCATCACTGCTTCCCTCAGCTCCACCCCCACAAGGAAATGGATAATAAAACGTTTCATTAAGGAGTCACTTGGACAGAGTTTACAGGCACCTTCTTCATTCACAATCCAGTAAGGTAGTAGACCCACACCACAAACCAGACAGGTATTGAAGGCAACTATTTATACTGCAATGAGCATGCGTGCATTCATTCACAAGAACAGACACATCTAACCCTTGAACATTCAATTATGTTTCCAAGAAATATGAAATAAACTAAGGCAATACACTGAACTTCTAGATATTTGTATTTATTTACTAACTGAACTTAGTACACATTTATTTACAGTATGTCAATTATACATACAAGAGATAGCAAGTTATGCCATGGCAAAGATAACTAAATCCAAGGACTATGACCCACAGTATTTCGACCTTAATGTTTCTGTAAAAATGACCACTGTAATTTGTTACGACAAGTTCTACTTAGTTGAGTATACAACTCATTTAAACCAAGAAATGAAGAGATCTTTTCTGAATCCCTTATCTCATCAGCTAAGGTTTTTCATCAGCTTGTAAACAAATCTCCTTTTCAAAAAAAAAAAAAAAAACCAAAAAAAAAAAAAACCAAAACCCCTAACCAGCAAACCCAAGCCTCCAAAAAAACCTAGAAAGAATGTCAACACCTACAAACAAACAAAGGAAGAAGATCAAAGCCACAAAATGACTGCTGCTATTGGTGCTAAACTCATGCAATATGAGCTTTTAATTTACTGCTAAATATTTAAAAAAAAAATCTAAGAGTGAAACTTAGGATGAGTCGAGATACTCATCATCACACTTTATCTAGCACCGGTTAATGAAGCAGCAAGCTAAAAAAAAAATAAAATTCATTTCTTTAAATAATACCTTTCCTATCAGTTCCTTCAGTGCATGCAGCTCAAGTATTGGAGATAAATTTTAAACTCACTCAGAAAATCCAGCAGAGATAATAGCATGCAAACAACCTTAAATTAAACTTCTCCTACAGCTATACAACACCTCAGAATGTACAAATACTCGAATCGAACTGCTTCTGGAATGCCGGTTCTGATATCTGCTGGAAATAGTACAAGGGAAGTCCCGCTTTGAAACAATACTTACTAACCTTGTGCCAAAGTCACTGCAGAAAACGTTTCAAGTTGCACTAGCTCCGACACAAACGCCTCAATAAACACTCAGATTAAAGCAACCAAGTTATCTTCGTGTTTCCCCTCGCACGCTTTAATTGTTCGGCAGAGTATCTGCGCTCATCCCTACCCTTCTCTCCTTGACACAACAGGGTTCATCACAATGTCAAGAAGGAAAAAATAAAAAACCCACTCCAAAACCCAACCCGTGGCGCACACGACATACCACGGAACGCGATTTCGGGCAAACAGCCGCTCCGATCCCTCGCCCCGGGCGGCAGCAGCCCCCCCGCCGGGCCAGGCCGGTAGCGCAGCGGGCGGCCCCTTCACCTTGCAGCACGCCGCGGGCTCGGACGGACGCAGGGCAGGGGCGGGGGACACGCGCCGCTCCGCGCTGCTCCGCGCGCCGCCGGGCGCGGAGGAAACCAAACCCGAAACAGCGGGGGTGGCAGCCGGTTCGGTTCCCCGCCCGGCTAAAAATGGCCCGACGGGCCGAGCGCTCCCGCCCCTGCCCCGCCGCTCCCCAGGCGGCCGCGGGGCGGGGCGGCCCCCGCCGGATAACGCGAGTCCCGGGGCCGCCCCGCACCGAGCCCCGCCGCAGTGGGTTATTTTTGGAAGCTCCCCCCCGCCCCGCTCCCCCTTCTATGGCGTCACAGCAGCTCCTGCCGTGCGGAGCGGTGAGGTCACGCCTTCTCCGGGCGGCACGGTGCGGCGGGGCTCCCGCCTCCCGGAGCCGGCACCGCAGCCCCCCCACCGCTCCGGGGCCAGTGGCCACCGCACCCGCTCGCCGGGCGAGGAACCGGGCCGGAACCAGCCGCTGTCCCGCAGCCGCTCGTCAGTGTCGCCGTCACCGCGGACACCGAGCCCCGCACAGCGGCACCGGGGGAGAGAGAAACGGCGGGCAGATGGAGTGTTTGGGTACCGCGCTCCTGCGCCATTTCTAACGCAAGTGGAAGAGTTGAAGATTATTATCTTCCTCCCACCCACCACCCCCCCTTTAGTCCTGTATTAGAAGTTTCATTTGCATATTGCACAATTATGCTACACAGAGGTACACAGCACGGAGACAGGCAATACTAAACAAAAAGTCTTCTGTAAAAGGCAAAAAGTGTGATCCCTGCCGTGCTCCTTGCCGAAGTTAGCAGCCTCTCCACGTTAGTCAAGCAGTGACTTCTGGCATGCCCACAATTTAAGTTAGAAGGGAAAGAATTCTCCTTAAAGAGGCAAGATAAAAAGGGTACCAAGCTTGAGAAAACGTTAGTTCTAGAGAGAACCTGATTTCATGGGGGACACACAATACAGTTGAAAGGTATCGTGGAGCAATTAATTCCTATTAATTAGAGGAGGAAGTCCTATCAGGGAATGGCAGTAAGACAAGCTGCAGTCAAACAGTCCATTTGGCAGCAAGAGAGGCCTGGAGACAACAGGGCAGGCAGGTAAGATGCTGTTAAAACAGCAGTTGTAGAGTTACCCTTCCCGAGGTAGTTTGGCAGTTTTAAATTAACAGCAGCCAATTATTGCCAGAGCAGAGCATTCATGGCAGCTGTTCCCAAGCATAACAACACATAAGCCTTAACTTCATTATTGAGATCATGGTCAGAAGGAAACAAAACACTGAAAAAAGGTCTTTTTTTTTAAAGAGTATTTTAGGCAACTGTTTTATATTAGAATTTGATACCTTGGAGTTATGCTTTAATATTCAATATACTTGGAAGGAATATTGAAGTACTTAATTGCGGTCCTATCACTTGCTAATGCAGAACCCAATATATTGCTTTTGCAATGCCAACACAACTACCATCTAAAAATTGATGCTGAATGCCAAAGAACAGGGCCCTGTCTTAGAAAAGACAACAAAACCAAATGCTGTGTGTTTACGAACAGTAACGCTCAAGGAACATAACTTTCTGGAAAGGTTTAAGTCTTAGGAAGAGATTGCTGCTGTAATTTCCCTTATGAGCTTATGGCATCTTTAAAAGCCGACATTATATTCTGGAACTGCAATAGTTTGAAGTTTAAAAATACCAAGACACAAAGCTCTCCAGGATCACATCTTCTCCCTCTGTCATGACCAACTGATTTCACTAGCTATGGTGGAAACTCAAGTTCACACCTCAGCCTATCCCCCTGTGCCCGAATCCATGTGCTTCCAGCTTAAAATAAGGCCTCTGTAACACCTACTGAGACTGCTCAAGTTCAAGTAGGGTGAAATTACAATTTCACCATATGTTTTGCCATACTCCACTCTGGAAAGCTATTTTAGTCTGGTTTGAAGCAAGATGCCAACACAATTAAGGAATACTAACTTACACTACACACCCACTGTTGTAACCAATTTCCCCCTCATCCACAAATGGAACTGGCAACTTTAATATTAGATTTTCTTATAGAAAAAAGAAAAATCAATGCGAAAAAGCAATGCTTGTTCCACTCTGCTAGAGCTTGACTTAAGTCTGGAAGACTTTGACGGGAGACAAAAAGGCTTCAAAAGGAATGGAAAAAAAGTATCTTAAACCAAACCGAGACAATGGAGGCAGTGTTTGCAGCACACTGTTAAATAACTGGAAGACCAACAGCACCAACACAAACCTCATTTTGAAACACAGCTTACTGAGGACAACAAGAGCCTGACTGAGGGATTACTGTACTGCAATACAGGAAGCCAAGTTTCTTCCATGGTATTAGGGCCCCTTCTAAAGGGACAAAAAAACCCCAACCAACCAGATCTCCTACGCCAGGAATTAATGAGTTTGACATATATTCTCAAATTGAAGCATTTGCATTATGTTTAACACCATACAAGATATTTGTCACTGGGAAAGCCAGAAGTTCAATAGATAGCATTCGCACACCCACTAAGCACATGGTCTGAAAAACAAATTCAGAAGCAATACTGTTCAACACTTCAGTTTGCCAGGACAAAAAAAAAAAAGAAAAAAAGAGATGAATTTTCTCAATGTTTTAACCTTCAAATCAGCAAAGCAACTGCTTTATTGAGTTCAGGCATTTAGTTTGAATGTTACAAGCTGCAGTTTGTAAGCAAAATCTGGGACTCTCCCGAATACTCAAATACTAAGATACCCTTTTGTAGAGGAACTTAGCTACTCTTTCTCTAGAAGCATGAGTTTTCATCAGACATTCAGCATGCAAAAAGACAGCTTACCAACAACGTGATATTCTATGGGCATGCATATTTCTTTTTCTAACAAGTAAGAAGGGAACTAGCAAAATATACTAAGCTATTCAGATCCTTTAAAGATCCACACAGCATAATACATACCCCTTCTTGCTTTGTGAAGAGGTTGAGGCAGTCAGCCAGGGCCTCACAGGTTTCCTGGGATACTTCAGAGACCACATCAACTTTTTGCAGGAGAGGAGAAGATACTCCTGAAAGCACAAGATTAGTAGTGTTAGGGGGACACTAAACTACAGGATTCTTTTAATTATTTTTTCCTCTACGTAATACAGACATAACATTCATATTCTACAGGAAGGCTGGTGCACTTAAGATCTGTGTGAGGAAAGGGCAAAAGTAGCACTAAGGGAACAGGAGTTCGTGCTTTTATATTCTAGTACTGGTATAAGTGGCACATGAATGGATCTAGTTTCTCTTTCAGCACAGCTTAGAAAGCAGAGGTAGAATGCTATGGCAGCAAGACACTGGAACAGTGGCTATCAACAGTCTCCTTTTAATACTGCATTGGTTTTATGTAAGTTAAAGTGAGACCTCTAGCTGCTTTTTTTTTTTTACCTTCTGCCATGGTATTATATAGAAGAGGAAAAGCTTACCGCTGTGCGGCTGGAGATTTAGGTTTGAAAAATAGAGGGGGAGTTACAAGGACACTGATCAATAAAAAGGGAAAGAGATCTTGTTTTTGCGGACTCATCGTCTGGGCAAGTAGTACAGCTTGCAGGGCAATGCCACCTCACATCCTGACTTCTGTGACCATTTATAGAAAGGGATACATGTCTAGAACCAGCAGGAAACCATAATAATCCAATCAGCTGGTAGAAGTTATTTAACATTTTAGTTCATCTTTGAAGTTTTGTGGTGTGCAGCAATTCCTCAGAAATCAAGCAAACCATTCTCTCAGGAAGCATACTTGCTGCAATTAAAATAACAGTTCACTTTAGTGGCCGCAGACTCCAGGATCAGTTGACACCATTTAGTAACACAGGTGCTTCAAGCTGATGTCACACCAACAAAAACGAAGAGGTTCAGCAGTGACAGTTCTCGAATTCATTTTGCAACTTACAGCGCTTGTGCAGGACAGGATACAGTACATATCCACAAGCTAATTATTGTCTTTGCTATCAAAGCTCACTACTGACTGGAATTACGAGTCTACTTAACAGCAGCTATCAAGAACAGCTAGTGCCTCTAGAAAGAGAGGCAGCACACTGAGTAGAAGAGCAGGAGGCATCTTTATTTGTAATAAATAACATGCCTAAATCCCAGAGACACCTGGATTTAGACCAGCATGTTGAGGCAGTTAGGGAAAGAATTTTAAATATCAGGTCCCATTTTTATATTACTCGAAAACTTTTAGAAGTTCCACATGGAAGGACTTTTAACTCAGAAATTTGCATTCTTCTGCAGCCAAAGGACTTGAATATTTTGAAGATACTACATCAACCCAATGTGAGAATTGGGACAGCTGCAGCAGTTTTCTCTGTTGAGATCTACAGAGAACCTGGAAACAGTTCACTGACCCATCAAGTTACAAACATTCATTGGGAGGAAAACAGGAATTTATTACTGCTATTGGCCAAGACTAGAAGTTTCTAGGAAAAAGACAGTCTCTGGTTTTGCTTTGCTACATGTTTTGGTTACTCAAGTTGTGTATTTTTTTTTAAAAAGTGAATGTCCTCACTGGTTCTTCAGGTCAACAATATGGTGTCAAAGAAATTGCCCCTGTTCTACCAAAGGGAATTTATCCACCTCATACTGATTTTCAGACTGCTTTTTGTGAAGAATTCAGTTTTATTGTATTCATTACAAAGGCTTCCCAATAAAACACTCATATGTATAATGACATGGTACTCTTCTTTGTGAAATAAAAATTCAGTAAAAATTCAGTTAGTGTTAAGATAGGATAATATCACATAGTAACTTACCCCAGTAGCATAAGGAGAAAAAAAGGCAGAGTGATGGAAAAAGAAGAATCTTTTTCCTCACAAAACTGCTGTTCTATTACAGAGTACATATAAAAAAACTTATGCTCTAATTTGAGCTCATAAGTTTTAGTCACAATGTGTAACTAGGACTCAGGTTCGAAGGAGCAACAGTTAAGTGTTCTTACACAACACCTTGATGTGTTTCATACATGAGCAACTTCTGTTCATGTTTAAGGCATTAAATGAAACACATTCTAATCTCCAACAGCTTGAATGCCTGTGCTATTTTTTGGCAGTTATGCTGAAAAAAATCCAGATACATGTTAATTTAAGTGTTATTAGTTAAAAATGAAGCCCAAGAAATTCAAGTCTGGCATAAAAATGATAGCCACAGTCTGTGGACTATATCCCATCACACCATGCTTCCAGTTCCCTGTACAATTTTGTGATTTCACTTCACATCCTGTTCATCACGCTTCAGCTTTCACTGTGTTTCTAGCACTATATCTAAAGGCAGTTTCACTACATTTACAGCCACCAATAACTTTTTTTTTTTTCAATCAACATACTTCTTAGTTGTTTCTTCAAATCTGAAATCTTAGTTCTTAGCAATTATTATAATGTTACTTTATGCAAATCTTTTTCAATAAGGAAAACAGCCTTATATTTCCAAGCTCCTGAAAATTTCATTTCAGTGAAACTGAAGCATGTGCTGCTTAAAAGAAAAAATTAGTTGCCTGGTAACAAAATGCATTTTGGAAGAATAAATTTTACCTTTTGTAGCATCCAAAGATTTAACCATTGCAAGGAAGTCTGAAACCTCTTTACTGAGTCTTTGTTGGCATGCTTGTGCTTTCTGAAAGACAGCAAGGACAGCTAGTTCAAAAGTGCCTTGTTCTAAGGAAAATGTATGTTTAGTCTCTTAACTATACTGAAATTTTAAGATTTGTACAGCATTAAATCTTAACAAAAGATTCTCAGTGACAGAGACTGATATGTTAAAACTGAAAGAAATTACTTGAAGTACCTTCAAAGACACACAAGCAAACAGAAGATTTATGCACATAATATTGCTGACCAGCTTTTGGTTACATTTCCCCCCCCTTTTTTTATTAAAAAGTTTGAAAACCCAGGAAGAGCCATTGCTTGTTCTTTGACAAGCCTAAGGCCAAAATAAGCAAACACATAGGTTAACTGACATATGGCAAGTACAGCAACATGCAGGAACCCACCCCAAGATCATATTCCAAGCCTGCATTTGAACTTGGATACAATTATCTACTAAATAATACCATTTCTTCTGCTGGGAACTACCAGCACCAGTTATCCTCCTACCTCTATTCTGCTATGAACTTTGAGTTCTTGTACCAAAATGTATGGTACAAGCCACTTGGAGTTCAGTTACATGAAGATTTTTGCATTGCAGTGTCAGCTTTCCCTTACAGTAAAAGGTTTTAGAAGTATATGTATGGCAAAAAGCAAGAATCACACGCTGAATGCCAGAATTATCAAAGAAGACTGATTTCCATTGCAGGTCTGAACAATCACTGTACAACGCATCTAATGTGAACTCTAATGTGACCCGAGGTGGTAAGAGATCATTTTTAAGCTATTTTAATTGCCTCTTTTAGAGAGGCAGAGCTCACTGAAGGTTAGCTTTGTTATCCTTCAGTCTTGGTGTCACCAAGTACAGTACACGAGGCTCCCTCTCCTGGCTGAAAGTCTGAAGCCACTTTCTACCTTGCAGTAGTGCTGGTAAAACTGAAACACACAACCCTGTAGCTATGATAGATGTGCCATCTTATGCATATAGTCTGAAGAGGAATACCTGACAGTAAGCAGTGCAAATACAAGCAGCATTTATGCATCCATGGAAACAAAGAATCATTACTGTTAGCCAAAAGTACCCTAAAGTATTTCAATACAAAACAGTACTAATGTGCAACTGCATAGATGCATGAGCCACGTAAGTACTCAATACATACTTTCAGAGTATCCTGTAGGTCTGTAACAGATACCGTATCATCTTCCTCATCATCACTACTCAACTGTTCCTGTGTGCAGTAGTGAGTGCTATATGCAGAGTGATCTTCTATTGCTTCCAGCCAACTCTGAATGGAAAAAAAAACCCAGAGTAAGTACACATTTCAAAGGTCATCCCCAGAAGGCAACAGCATACATTCAAAAGAACAAATTAAAGTTTCCTATTGATGTGAATAAGATATTCATTAATAAAATGAGACACCTTCATGAGCAGAAGATAGATGGTTAAAATTGTAGTGTATTCAAGATGAGATACTCTGTAGTCAAAGTGCTATCTAAGCTTTAAATTGATCACACTTTAAGGACAAACACCACCCACACCTCAGTCTATCCAAGGTCACATTAAAAAGTTGCATCAATTAAGAAGAGATTGTAGAAAATATATTTTTCATCTTAGTGTGGTCCCTGTAACAAAGTCTGACGCCTTATGCATGACAAACTCTGTGTACAAAACCTCAAGCACTATCATAATTAACAGGTAGATTCTTTTCCTGATCATAGAATCACAAAGTGGATGAGGTTGGAAGGGATCTCTGGAGGTTCTCTGGTCCATCCCCCCCCCCAGCTCAAGCCGGGCCACCTACAGACAGTTGCCCAGAACCACATCCAGACAGCTTCTGAACATCTCCAAAGATGGAGACTCCACAACCTCTTTGGGCAACCTCTGACAGTGTTCAGTCACTTTCACATTTTTTTTCTTGTGTTCAGAGGGAACCTCCCGTGTTTCCGTTTCTGACCATTGCCCCGGTCCTGTCACCAGGCACCAATGACAAGAGCCTGACTCCATCTTCTTTGCACCCTCCCTTCAGGTATTTACGTACATTGACTCCCGCTGAGCCTTCTCCAGGCTGAGCAGTCCCAGCTCTCAGCCTTTCCTAGTATTAGAGGTGCTCTGGTCTCTTTAAACATCTTAGTGGCCCTTTGTTGGGCTCTCTTCAGTATGTCTGCATCTCCCTCGTAGTGGGGAGCCCAGAACTGGACACAGTACTCCAGTTGCCTCTATCCCTACTTCATCTCTGGTCATCTACAGGAGTAGCAACTACACTACAAACAGCTCGAAAAAAAAATAATTATTCTCTTGTTTCAGACCCACCTTTTAAGAAAATATAATTTATTGGGTCATCTTAGAGAATGGCTAAGAGTAGAATGTACCATTAAACATTCTTTCACAGTTCATTATCCTGAACAACAAAAAAAAGCGCAACAGAAGGAAGCTGCAATACAGATTTAGCACGTGGAGAAGTTAAAGAAAAGAGGAAGGCATAATACAGGCACAGAGCTGGAAAACAAGGTGGCACTAATTTTAAAGAAGAGTCTGAAAATTTGCCCATTTTTTGCTATTTAGTCTATAGTTGCGCTAAAAGATTCAATATATGCACTTATGTTACCAAGCCTTGATGATCAAGCTACTGAACACGCTACTACTACATCCATAGCAAGTGGTATGCAAATTATTCATTACAGAAGTTATTACATTTTAAAGCCTTTGATAAAGAGTCATTATTACCTCTCTAGTTTGAGAAGGAAGGCTATTTTTAGGAATCTTGAAACGATGAACAGTGTCATCAAAACATCTGACAGAAAAGAAGCAACTGTCTGTAGATTTTACCTAAAAGAAGGTGGAGAAAGGACAAAATTAGTGTAACGAATCAGTAAGAAAAGACAAAACTGTTAAGAGTAAGCAAGGTAGAGAATTACTCTTAACTCAGAAGTTTTTTGCCTCAGTTTTGATGCAAAACAGCTATAGTTTACAAAAAGCTTGTTCAGAACAGTTTTGCCAAGTGTGTTTGCCAAGTTTGCACTTTACATCATGAATAAGAATACAGAGGTTCTTTATGTTAAAATATTATATAGACATATATTGGCACCATTTGATTCAGACAAAACCTCAGCAATGGTGCAAGACCATCAATATTAAGGAATTCATAGATCTAGAAAAGCAAGGGTCACTTTTCATACAGTAAGAATATATAACTGTAGTTAGAACTTGTGATGCCCATCTATAGAACTAGGACAGCTTAGTTATAGAATAAGAACTGTTGAAGCAAACCTAAATGCATTTTTCACCTAAACACTTCATCTTCCTGTGTATTTAAGTGACACCTGGCCTGTTTTCCCTTTGTCCTCTGTTCATCCCTTCCAAAAGATCTTCGGATCTACGGATCTACGGAACTTTTCCAAAAGCCACCTTCAGAATTCAGAACCTCCAACTGAGATCCACTTAAGTTACACAATCAGTCAGAAGCAGCCAGTGACAGCTCCAGGAGGAACTACAGCTCTGCTACTCTGCATCACATGCTCCAAGCAGCTGCTTTGCAAACTGAAGAGGCATGCTTTTAGGAAGCCTTATGTTTGTTTAGGTCTTCAAGACTTTGGAAAGAAGTGAAGGAGCATTATGGCCACTTTACATATAATATTTTGCTTGACAAAAAACAGTGTTTCTTGCAACAGCACAAGCTTTTCATCTTTTTTATAACAAAGACATGCTTACCAACCTAGCTGAAGTTTTCGTTGTCTAAGTATGCAACACCGTCACATAAAAAAACAACACAAAACCAACAGCAGTCACAAGTCATTTCACTTCCTACCGTGCAGACAGCTTGTGTTAGATGCTTGCATCCCTGACGATGATCATTATTCAATGCATCAGCTCTTATGAAAGAAAAAGAGATTAAATGAAGTGAAGACGGGGATTATTTAAATCGCTTTTCAGAAATTTAAACACAGAACTTACTGTCTCCGATACCAGGAAAGGACTCCATGTTCTAGGACTATCCAGTAGAGTTTCCAACCAAAAAATCGTGAGCTCTAAAAAAATAATTTAAAAAAAAACAGCCAAACAAAAAAGGCCAGGTAAGGTTAACAGCTGAAGAGTCACTATTCCCAGTAAATTTGATAGCTTGAAGACTATTACATAAAACTGGCAGTCATTAGGAAAACATTTTAGGTTTTACATATCTTGGTGATCACAGCAACCTGAGAATACTTTACAATTGCACTGCTATTCTGTTTTTTGGAAATACCTGAAGACAAAAGTTTTGTTGAGCCTGCTATTCAGTAAGAACTGAAATAATAAAACACTGCATTTTTTCATGTTACAGGGGTTGTTGATCACCACAGAATTCTACTTTATAAAAATCAAATGAGAAACAAAACACACTGAGATACCCAACTACAACATTTTACCTTTCACACACCTTCATATGTAGTTCTGGTTTAAAAAACAGTTCTTTATATTACAATTGTGAATGAATACATAGGAAAATTTACACTGAAGAAAACTTCAAAGATTTCATCAAGGAACACAAAAATAAAAGCATTCATGGAGAAGACTGAGAAAACCTTTTTTAACAAGGGAAAAAAAGATTCACTTGACTATCAGAGCAAAACAAGCTTTAAACAACCATTTGACTGACATCTTCCCTCAAGTTTTAAAATTTCCAGAAGGTGGTGAACTTGTGGCAAAATATTAGTCAGACTAATAAAAATTAAGACCACTATTCAGGAAAGGGAAAAAAAAAAAAACATGAAAAACCATTTTGCCTGCCACACAGACGATGAACAAGATCTTACTACAGTGAAGCTTTCTAACAAAAATTACCAAGAAATGAAGAGAGATTTTAGGGACAGAGGTTAAGATCAGAGTGCCATGAATCCAGTAACTGCTCCAGCCAGCCCATCTATAATTTACCAAATATACTAAAATCAAGTCATTTAACAAATGTATTATTGAAGAGTTCACTCATTCATCAGCTTTCACTTAAGTACAGAAAAGGATGTACTGACATACTTTGAGATCTTACAAGGTATTTTAAAAAAGGAACTAAGACATACCTTCCATAGGAGACCTTCGTATCGTCTCAGGGGTTTATTGATAACCTGCATAGAAATTAAAGCTCTAGTAGGAATAGCTTCGACTAGGCAGCCTTGGCATTTTAAATTGATACAAGAGTTCCTACCTTTCCAGTTTTACCTCCCAGTAGCAGTTTCATTTCTGCACCTTGGGCTAGATCAAGGGGTGTCTGATCTGTGTAGTAACCAAGATGAGGCATGAGAATTTGATGCAAATAAACCTAAATGTACTTAACTCAAAAATAACTACTCTGACACTGTGTTTACCTGTCAAAGTTTGGTCCCACAAGCATCTATATTTTCTTGGAATTGGGGAAACATAAGCTCCTCAGGAGCAGAAGACTAAAAAGGCTCTGAACTTTAATGCACTGAACTGTCCTTTAGAGTTCTACTAGCCACAGAGAGTCCTTTGCTCTTAGCTCTTCAGCTATATATAACAGTTCAGAACATTCACAAATATCAAGATAGAGGCATCTTTATTCAGATTACAAGTACACAGTTTGCATAATATCTGCATAAAATTTTCCTGGATTTGCTTTTATTAGAAGCCTTCTTCTGAAGGGTCACTTTGGCTTGGCCACATCTTCAATCTTATCACTTTTTTGTTACCTGTGTTCAGCGTTTAACATCAAGAAAACAAAGGCCAGGCACATTTCATGGTTAAGACAGGCAGCAGGCAAATTTTCTAGAAATGAGTAAATTTGGAAAATAAAAGCATATACAATAAGTATTTTGCTACAGCTCCTAAGTCTCTTGCAATTTAGTCAGTGTTGGGTTTCCTTTATTAGTGATACAAAGCTTGTAGAGCACTGTACGATTTTTCCTGAACATTGGTAAGCAACATAGCTTATAGCAGCTGTTAAATTTCTGTCTCCTCTTAACACTTTATGTACTTTCATTTGGTACTCACCATTTTTGTTTCTTATTTTAGGATCTGCTCCATTTTTTAGAAGTTTTAATGCACAGTGCTTATGGGCACGGTATGCAGCACAATGCAATGGTGTGTTCCCCATCTGATCTGTACAGTTGATATCAGGTGGTTTGGGCTTGTTCAACTGGGAAAAAAAACACAAAGTTTTGCTTACTTATCAGTCTTCCTCCCTCTCCAGATGCCACATTCTTTTGAAAGTTAGCTGTTCCTAACTAGGATGCTTCAGTGTAGATCTAGCAACAAAGACAGGACGTAGGAAGTATTACAAGGGCAAAGACTACAACAATCAAGCAAGATGTTGAACTACAGTAAGGAACTTCTCAGTGTTTTTGCTTGCTTATACCCCTTCCACCTCTACTGCACAACATGGAAACATTTATCCTGCTCAATTGCAGAGTGCCAGAGAGAGCTCCCCAGCATTGCAGTTCGCTCATTTATGTTGCTAGAACAGCCCTGTTTGATTGTACTGCCAAAATCTACTGCTCTCTGCAGAAGACTCCCAGGCACAGTCTGAAAGTTAGCACAGGCCAGTGCTAAATCCAGAACATGTTACATTAGCATTATGGCTTGAACCACTTGACACAAAAGTATTACAAGCACTTTAATTCTTACCAAGGCAGTCAGTTTCCCTGTTTCCCCCTCTCTTGCTGCTCCTAAGAGGAGTTCTTCCAGTTTTCGTTCTTGTGTCCTTTCCACTGCTATTTAAAAAAAAAAACAAAACCAAATTTAAGGTCTGTCTCAAAGTATCAAGTTTATATAAACTACAGCATTCAAGAAACTATCAAAGCAAGCCTAGAGAAACACAAGTTTCCAGTATTGTTTATTCGGGACAGGTATAAATGGAATATTTATTCAGAGAAGTCTGCATCAGAGCAAAAAATATGTTCAAAACCATGTAATATTTGACTAGATGTGTGAGTGTGTATACACATATATATGTTTGTTTGGGTTTTGGGTTTTTTGTTTGTTTTTTGTTTTAAACACTTAGAACCCACTAGTAAACTCCCTAGTAAAACAGGGGAACTACATGACACCCCCATCAGATCTTCCCTTTGTTCTTTTCAGTCTCTCTTCTACTCTTCCTACAGAATCCTACAGAATTTTATTATTCTCTAACAATCCAGCAGATAATCAGAGAAAAGGACTTATCTGTGCACTTGCATGTAGAATCAGAAGAGAGATCACTTTGCACATGTACAGTCTGTGTTATTAGACACAGCTTCAGCAGTATTAAGTGGTATCACATAATAATACCAGGAAGCAAAGTTCTTGAACTCTCCAAAGCTATAAGCAGTCAGCCTATGTAACTATTTGGACACCATCTCCCTCTCTTTCAACACTTGTGAGGTAATGGAGGAGGTGAGGGGAAGAGCTTTTCCTTTTTTTTTTTGTCCTTTTGACATAACCTCCAAGACTGCAATAGCAAGTCCTAAACTTGATCAAAAACTGGGTCACCAAGTCACTTGCAGACATATTGTGAAAAAAAAGCCAAAACCCAACTGTCAGTACTGCAGACAAGAACCAAAAACTATAACTTTTTTCTTTCTAATGACCAAATTTAAAGAGAAAATTCAATTGAGCTTCTGTAACTTGCAGTAGAAAAATCAGCTTTTAAAATGTACAAGTGTTGGAAAAAAAAAACCCAAACAGGCTTTGACCTATTAAAGTTACCTTCCAACATATTCCTTATGTCTTTATCATGAGTAACTTCTTTTGCGGTCTCTCCACTCCCATTAACAATAGAAGTATCAGCATTATGCTGCAAGAGTAACATCACCACCTCCTGGAAAACAGTTTGAAAAAAACACTGCTTATCTATCTCCGTTATGGCAAGGCTGCAAACAGGCTTTCCAGCTATTGACATCCTGTAAGATGAGCCATGTAATGGCTTCTCACCACTGCTGACTTGCAAAAACAGGAAGGGATGTTTTAGAGAGATTGAAGAGTGGGACTAACTGCAGCCTTCTCTCTTGTCAGTCAGGACAAAGGAACTAACAGGAGATTAGTTATACCCAAAGAGACACACTCTTGATACAAAAGCTGGTGTACCTGGTATCAATACTGAACTTGACAGATAAAAACAGTACAACTGGCTCTTTTGGTAAGAGACTAAGTAGTCACTCCTGCAGAAGGGCCAAGAGGTTATCCACAGAGATACTGCTAGTTTGGCATTTGGGGAACAATCAAACTAGTCTCACATTACAGGCCTATAAAAAACTCTTTACTTCTAGTTTTCTATGAAGAAACGGCACTTCCAGACACCAAATGGACCAGTGTGTCCTAATTTATAAGGGTTTTTTTCCCTCCCCTACAGAAGCCACTAAGATTAAAACAGTATGTTTTCTCTCTATGTAAATACACAGTTAGAAGGAACAATCCCTACTCCTTTTACTGTGTCAAATACACCAGGCAGAAGCACAAATTAATCTGTTGTATTTTGGCAGCAGATGGGAGATTTTACACTGGTTTCCACATGGTAATTAGCACCTGCAGTAAGAGATGGAAAATGCTTCAGCATTTTCCCTGACACAGAGCAGAAGCAGAACAGAAGGAGCATCGTTACTTACACAACTGATGCACAGTGCTACAGTGGAAGACAACGACTATTTCTTTCTGTCTGCTAACAAAATTTTCACTAATAAAAAGCTAAAAAATAGATATGACAAAGTATACCAAGGAAAACCATGGACCAGTCTTCTCCTCTTTTCAAGAAAAGATATTTGTACCATGTTTTTGTTTTGGATGGAGTTATACCAGCTAGGCAACATGCCTACTTCTTTTGAATGCACTGTACCAAAACAAACAATAAGTCATTTTTAGACATTCTAGAAGCATCTCTTTGAAGTGATCTTATTGTTAGTGTTTCCTTAATATTCCTATGATTGAGGCTTAAAAAAAGCAAACATACTTTACCTTACGCCCTGTGAAAGCTGCACGATGGAGTGGAGTGTCCCCCATGTCATTCAGCACATTCACATCTGCACCAGCCTAAACAACAAGACCAAAAGACACCTGAATGTCCTTCCAACAAGAACTACATAGCTATTCCATTGACTGAGGGAAGGGGGAGGACAGGACATGACACTAATATAGGCCTCATGGCAAATCAGATCAGAACTCTAACACAGCCATCCTGGAAACAAAGATAAAGTACATACGTAAGATTCATAACCAGCCATCTATGAACTGCTTCAAAAAGGAAAAGGCTCCTGTATTTTTTCCAGGCATCTGTCTCATTTCTTGCCACCCTCCTGGTGCTCCTGATTTAACAAGTGACATTCTCTCTAGAAACCTATTGCTGCTCTTTCACTAGAGTGAAGGATTCCATGTCAGCATTAAGATGGTACCATCTAAAATTTAACGTTTCTTCTCCTCCCTTTTCTCTTCTACAATCTTTGTCTTGAATCTCCCTTCCTCTTGTAACACACAGTCTCCATCCCATACCTCTTCTGAGAGGAAGACTGCTTGCACAGACATTTTTCCAGGAAACCAAGAAATCATACCCATTTTTAAAGCATTTCTTCTACACCACTTCACCTAACCTCTTAAAGAGCCAGAAAGAGGGCAGGACATATATAACTTTATCACATATGTTTAGATCACATAATTTAGCCAGATCACGGCTGCCTGCCTAAAGTTAACTGATGGAACCTGACTCTAGTTCCAGAGCTCTGTTTCTGCTAATACCTCCTTTACTTGCTCTTTGAGTGCAAAATCTAGGCAGAAAAACACAGAGATACCTATATATGGCTTGCTTTCAGAGGTGCACAGCCTCCTTTACTATTCCACTTGTTCTTTAAAAGAATACCCTTTCAAGAGCCCTACCAACAGAGAAGAAAGCACAAAGTTACACATAATCTTCCAACTCCAGAAATGTTGATAAATGCATTAAGTGACAAAACTTTACCTTTTGTTTTAAGTAGCCCTCTTGGATCGAGAGCAGCATTATCACCTGAGCAGGTATGTAGGCTAGAGAAGAATGTCTCAAAGAAATCTCAACTTTATTTCCTGCTTTGGTCACAATTATGGCTGGTACCCTTTATTCTGAATGAAATTCGATTTCAGATTAGCTATCTGAGTATGTGAGGCTGTTTAGCATGTTCCTGCCACCTACAGCAAAACCTTTCAAACAGGAATAGGGTATAATACAGTTAAGGTTGGTTGAAGCTACCCTGAGAGCTGAGGGTAAAAACATAAACTCAGCCAGAAACAACTGCAAATGCAGTGCAGATGTGGCTAAGATACAAATAGGTCAGCTTTTACCACAGAGATTCATAATTTCAAAGTTCATCACACAGTTCATTATTTCTTTTAACATCTTTGAAATAATGGAGTCAAACTACATTAGCCTGTGCCTGGAAAGGAACGCAAATAAGTTACTTTGCACAGAATTCTGGACATCTATGTACAACATCCAGTTAGAGAACACAGTTTGGGGTTTTTCGCATTTGAAAGCCTTTAGCCTTTCCTGCAACTCAGTAAAACTGCCTCAATTATATACTTTATGTACTACAGTAAGCTAGATAAGGCCCTTGAAACATTTGCATCACTAGTATCAGATGCTGGCGTACTATATGCAGATATCCATGGAGTTTGAAAAGGGACGAAGCTTTCACAAGTGCATACCTATATACTATACATCTTTAATTCCTATGTTCAGCGGGTTACATAGACAAACACACACACATCATAGGAAAGTTAGCTAAGTACTGATAGCTGTAAGCACTGTTCAGAGCAACAGCTGTATACTACTGTATAGACTTCCAGTGTCACTATTTCGGGTCCTTGTAAACTGGGCTGATCTTAATAACACAACTATTTAATTCCTTAGTTTTAGCAATCAGCTTAGTTACCTCTATGTTACATGCAGATAAATTGTAGGAGTGTCTCCACCTCTCTACAAAGCTGTCTTTTTTCTACTGCAAAAAACTAAATAAATACTAACTGCTTCTAGCATAACAAAGAATTTTCTTATACATGGAGGCAAATAGAAATATACCTTCAGCAAATCATCTACCACAACAGCATGTCCAAAGTAGCATGCAAGGTGAAGAGGTGTCCAACCCATATTAGATTTACTTCTGCCTAAAAGACAAAACAGGGAAATTAAGTTTTGATCACACAGTACAAAAAAGATCTTGTCACATGCTTGGAGCTTGGCATGGATGACAATTCTTCACAGTAACAGAGGAGCAAGGCAGCTGGAAGCATCAATATTATTAACATCATCTAAATTACTGAACTGGGATGCAGCATGAGACTTAGATTCAAATCTACAAAATCTTTCTGAAAGAAGAAAGTCACGTAGTCTGATAGAGAATAAAACTTCAGTTTTCAAGTAACACCTTGTTCTTCAATAGGAGCAAGAAGCTTCAGTTACCTTCACTCACTGTGAAAATAGCACATGCAAGTACATTATTCCTCTGGTTTATCAAAAAAACAGTTTGGTTTATCCGATTTTATATCCTGCACACAAATGAAAGGTAGGACAGTGCATCTGTCCAAACAGATGATTCAAACCAAAACAGGTGGGATGGCCTACTGTTAGGGCTTTTTGCTGTCTTGTGCTTGTACTCAATTTTAATAAAGATAGCCTTACTAAGTATCATGATTTGAAACCTTTCTGCACTGCAGAACTCATGTATCGTCTACAGCTGTAAGCCTCTGCAGGCATGACAAGCATAAGTAGGAAGCAGGCACAGAAGTGACCATGCAAAGGAAACTATTATTTATACTTTAAAGAGCATGTAAAGCACGTCCTGGAGGATTGGCAGTATGAATTAGAGTCAAGAACTGTCCTACAATCACTTCTTTAAAAGCAAGATATTAAAAGTATTAGAGATTACTAATTTAACAACTGATGCTAGTTTCCAGTTGTAACACTCAATTGTAGTAAGCAAAGCTGATTTGTCATTTGTTTTTACTAAGCAACAGACCCACAGCATTCCAGGTGCCACCTAAAAGCTATCATTTTGTATTTGAAAGCAAAATGAAAGTGAGACTTAGAAATCATTTTGAAGTTATGACACCATTAAGTTTTCCCTTTTCAGTTACCCTAAAGCACTGAGGTCTGGAACATGCATAACATAAGTTTGCCCTGAGGGGACAAGCCACTAGCACAAGGTAAAAGGGGAGTCCTGGTCTTGCAAGTTCATCGTTCTTTCTGCTCTCATATTACAAATTAACACTAGAATGTGGTTCACAGATGAAATATTTTCCCATTTCTTATAATTGTTTCCAACTGACATTTCTGCCCTCTGTTGGCTATTTCTTTTGTTACTTGGTTCTCTTTCTTCTGAACTCCTGCTTTTGTTCCAACCCCAGATTTAGTATCTTCCCCTCATCCCAGTCTGGCCTACAACAGAGTTCTTGCCCTGTGTGACTGATGGGCTCAAGTACCACAGAAGATAAATACTGTGTGGATCACTACTTCTGGGGCTACATATGCTGGATAACATACTAAATGGACATCATTCATCCCTCAGTCTAGTAGGTAAGAAGGTTCTTTCAAAAAAACACAAAAGAGGTCCAAGTTGCACTGAATTCATACAATTAGCCTAAGACAGTCATTAGTTACAGCACTGACAAGACAGTGCTGCTGCCAAAGAATTTGGTCATAAAAAAAGAAAATCAGGAACCCAGACAGATTTGTAATTCTTACTGAATAAAGTGCCTTGTTTTGCATCCACTGTGAACGTTTGCATTTCTGATGTTAGCTGCCCAGTTACTTCTCAAGCTCTTGAAGTGTTTCTTACTTCTCTTAAAGTGATCGCAAGTGTTCATGCCTTTATTTTCCTAATTATTATTTTAAACCAGGACATTGTTACACTGGGGAGAATATAAGGATAGGAAAGTAGAATAAACACAAAACCAAAACAAATTCCCCTAGCTCTCCCACCCAGTTACTTGCTTTGATGCCAGTTAGCGATAAGTCTCAAGTGTTAACCATTCATTTAGAGAGTGGAGACAAACTAGGCAGTCATCTCCAGGTTGTGGTCTGCCAGGCTACTGCGCAGTCATTCAAATGTATATTTTGGCATAACACACTGTTGACCATTGACCTTATTTTACACTTTTCTTACTTTGCAGAGTCTAGATATTCTGTTTTCTTGTACTTAAGGAGAATAAGACAACATAGCCGTAGAAAATATGATCGTTTTGGATGAAACCTAGGTTTAGTGCTGTTTTAATATAGATATCTTCTTTCGAAACCAGTGACCTGGATTCTAATCGAGCAAGTTTCACTTATCTGTAAGTGCTGACTGGCTAGAATCCAGTCCCAACAGAACAAGGAGGAGAAGCCTGGATTTATTTTCTCTTCCTTCACTTTGGCTGAAATCAGGATGTTTGGGATCACTCTTGTCAGACTTCACACTTGTGAATCTAGAGCACAGCCTCGGATATAAGCTCACCGTTGGAAAGACAAGACAGGTTTTACAAGATGTTGGAGGTAGGCTTTGAAACCCAGGCACATTAATGTGTCAGACTTATGTCTCCCAAGGCATGCTCTGGGGGAAGTTTACACTATCTCCAGTACAGCCTCCCACATGCTCTGAAAGTACTTTATTCTAAGCCAAATGTCATTGCCACATCAGATGCAAGTCCTGAAGGAACAGTTGCAGCACTGAAGACATCCCCCATACCCTGACTCTCTAGGGATATCTTATTATCCAGAAGATAATGACAGAAGAAGAGGCTGTAGGGAAGAGAAGGAAGATTGAGGGTTGCAAAAAGTCAGTTACACTCTACAGCCTTTATTTTAGTTAATCGTCATGTGGTTGTGCAATTACTATCTGGTAGTACCTAACAGATCAAGATTTGTAGCAAGACAGTGAGGACGCAGAAAGACATAGTGAGGAGGCAGAAAGACTGCAGAAGCTGGCTGGCCTGAATTTGTCTTAGACTATTTCCAATGGAGTACTCTATGGGAGCAGAGTGACTGAAATGGTCAGACTTTAAAGAGCGACTGTGGAAGAATAGAGATTTAACTCTGAAGTTTCACACAACCGGAACAGTTCCCCCAGAGAACGCTTTAGTTACACTTCTGTGTCCTCTAACATTTAGAGGAATCAGAGAAAAGAGATTTCACTGTGTATAGATTCCACATTCAGAATTATTTTGTATAACCTAAACTATCACCAGCATGTTCCCTCTAGTTTCCTAGACCTCCCATTTGCATGCAAGCATGTATTAGCTGGCTGGCCATGTATTGCTGAACTGGAAGAATAACAGCCAAGCACCATGTATCTTTCCCTTCATTCCCTTTCCCTGAGTCTCTTCTACCTAGCTGCAAACTTTCACAATACTAACACTCCACTTTGAGCACGAATGCCAACCAGAGACCAGTTTCCTTGATATAATACAGGACTGCAGATTATGCCATTTCATTATGCTTTCTTGACTTCAGGTTATATTTAAGAGCACATCTGAGAAGCTGTGAAATCTCTAAGCACAAGAGACTTCAACAATTTATTTATGGGTACTACCGCATGAATCTTAAGGTATTTTTATTCCAGCTGTTTAGGCACTGCTCACATCATCATGAATATTTGCAAAGGATATGCTTGTGAGGGTGGAGGACTTCAACTCCATTAAGCTCTGTCTAGTTCCCCTTTAAATTATGAACTAGGTCCCTGAAGATGAAGTATCAAGGGTTTGGGTTTTACAACATGTTTTTTGGAGGGGAGCACATTAACTATTGGGAAAACACAGACATGGCTGAGTAGTCAAACAAAAGGATGATTAAAAACTAGAGTTGGGAAAGGGATAGATAACAGGCTTCCCTGCTCTTTAGGGCAAGGCTGAGAAGAACCATAGTTGCCCTCTCCCCCCTCCCTTTGCAGCATTATCTTCTCAGTGCTGCTTAACAGTTAAGTGTTGAACAAAGAAATATCAGCCCACGTAGAAAGAGTGGGATACACATCCACTTTTTTTGAAGCAACCAGAAACACACTCCCATAAATAAGCAGAAATAGAAAACTAACTAAACAAATAAAGAAATAGGTCAATCTGCAACTGCTAACGAGGTTGCAAATCCAGCCCCAGTTTGAAGGTTTAATGCTCAGCAAGTTGCTTAGCCGTAACTATGTCAGCTATGCACATGAAAAAACTTTAATGTTGGCCAAAGAGACAGACACAAGTGACTGGCAGTTTTACTTTCTTTTCCAAAGTAACCTAGTATACTGCTAATAGTAACAAGTATACATTTGTCCCAACCATTCCTGCAAGTGGCAAGAGATGTAGCTGCTCCTACTACATGATAATGAAACATGGGCCTAAAAAACAAATCACATCTAACAGAGCACAAGAACTACCCAGTCTTCTCTGCAGCCTTTCCTCTGGCACCATGGCCTGTTTTGTTGAACATTATAGAGCTCCAACATTGGCATGAGCACAGAGGCAAGAAGAGGTACTGATTCTTTGTCTTGTTGACATTTCTAGCTTCTGTGAATTACTCTTGAGGTTTTCTGTATGTTACAGTTATCTCTACTCTGCTTGTACGATCTCTTCCCCATACAAGTGCAGCCTTAAGAGTCACAGGGTAAAAGCAGTTGTATAAGCAGGTTTTATTACTCTATTGAGCACTCCAAAGAAAGCAAGGTTATACTATCAGTAACAGTTTCATTACCTGTGGCTACAACAGTGAGATTACAGACATTTGAGGAAGGCTACTAACCTTTACAGTTGATATCAAAGTCTATTTCTCCTTTGTTCATGGTATCCAACAGCTGTTTAACTTCTTCAGCGTTTCCATTTCTAGCATCATGGAGAAGCTGCTGTTCTGCTTCAGTGCTCATCTCTAATGAAAATATGAAAGAACCAATTTTGCAATCTCTTATGCTGCTATAAGATATGGCATAATATTATGGCACTTTTCTCCCTTATTTAACATTAACACCAGTATGAGAAAGACAATTATTTCCTATATGGGACCCATTTAATATGCAAGCTGTTTTCAACTGTCAAGCACCCAGTCATGCCACTAAGAGGCATTAAAATTCCTCATACAAACAAAGCAGTTAAGTGACAAAATACCCATGTTTTCTTACTTCTTGGTTTTCTCGGTTCTAAGTGTGCCTTGACAGTTGGAACTGTATGCCACAAACAAGGCAAACTTTGCTACAAGCATAACCAGTAAACATTTACTTTTTCCTCGTAAAGTTTTCACCTTTACCCCTTAAGGTTTCCAGAGGCAATAATAATAATAATAAAAGCCTTTTAGCCCAAGTATTTCTTCAGAATTAACTGAGACTTATTTTGACTGCCAACCCTGGAGAACAGAATCCATCTTCATGTGGGGGTCCCCAGATATTGTATCAGTCCCTGATACAATCAGGTCTTGAACTCAGATACCTGACCCCCTCCAAACTTGACTTGAAGGGGAGTCAGATACTCATTTTTGTAGATTTGAGCTTATCTTTAAGCACTGTAGTACAATATAAAGAAGTTAACATGCAACTGTAAAACACAACTAGCTAGTTCTCATTGTACCATTGCTTTTGAACTACAAGAAAAAGTACATTTACATCTTCCAAAGAACAGGGAAAAAACAAAACCTCTTAGCATCACTCTTTTTACAGCTTTAATAGACAAGGAGCCCGAGGCCTTTGCGCAAGTGATATTGCTACTTACCAGGTCTCTCCATGAATACAGTTATCAAGTGATGTCTTTACCAACCTTTTCACACTGATAGAATCCCAGTCTGAAGTCTTTTGCCCCCCCCTTTTTTTTTTTTTTAAATGCTGTTACAACAACTAGACCCAGCATAGCTCAGTACAGGCAAAACCCAATTTTAATGTCCCATTTAAATATTCTGCTTTTAAGAGGTGTCAAGTGATTTTAAAAGCAGCCTCAAAAAACTGTGCTGTAACACACAATTTATTGCTGCTACAAACAAGAGTAAAAGAAGAGGTTGCCCAAATTTAGTGTCTCCAGTTTAGCATCTTAGCCTGACAAGCTAGGTTTACCAGATCTTGCAGAATCTATATTTCTAAAGTCAGTTAATGCAAAGAACATTACTGGCCTCATATAGTTTGCTTTCCTATACAAGCAGAGGCTTTGCTTGGTCACACAACATGTTTACACTCTGCTGCATTGGACAGGCAGCTTGACTGCACGACACAGACTCATAGCCAAAACAGATGCAGGGAGCTCTTCAACTACTGTAAGATGAGAAGCCACTCAGTGAGAACACTGGGTAAGCAACAAAAAGCCTCTAACAGTGACAGATCTTGTAATATTCAAGACTGAGACGGAAGCCTAGAACAGGACAGACTGCTCAAGTCCTAGCAATACAGAGAAGAGTTTTCCCCCACCTTTTGCTCAATCAGCAAAGGGAGACAGAGAAAATTCATTCTCAAAGAATTTGCGAGAAAGACTAAGCAAGCCCTGTTCTGAAACATGATGGAAAGATCAGATCAGTCACCTGCAATCTCCCACAGACACTGGGTAAAAATGCCTTCTCCAGAGGTGGTTAGACAATATTCTTGTTTGTGCCTGCTTTTCAGTTCTACTAGAAAACAAAACAGTACTAGTCCTTCTAGTAATGCTTCGAGCCCTGAAGCTACCTTCTCCTTTAAACAGGAGTCTATCCACTTGTCTGAGGCAACATAGCACAATTTGTTGTTACTGGGGCAGCTATAATTTTCCTCAGTGAATCAGTTCTACCAGCGTCTAGAGAAAGATCAAAGTCAAGTATGTCAGTGTATTAGCAGTCTGGAATACTTTCTCTGAAGTCGAGTGATACTGTTTCAGGGGGACAAAGGATGCAGCACTGAGAATCATACAGACAAAAGCTAAGAGGATAGTTAGAGCTCATTTTGCTGGTCTACCCATCAGGGATGGAGTAAAAAGAAAAAAAAAAAAGCAAAGCTCATCCTTCATTTTCACCCCCTCCCACACAATCTCTCTTTAGCCATCTCTCAAATGTCTCAGATGAGAGAAACATACTCCTATCATTACCCCATATCATTTGTCAACATCCCACATACACAGCAGGTACAAATAGCAATGCACTCTCAACACATTAAGAACTTGCAGTTTCCATTTGATATTGATGAGAAGGAAAAGACTGCTTGGGAAGGGAACCAGGAAACCCATCCAAATGCACAACTTTCCTATGCAGCAAGGCCAGTTATGTGCATGAGCAGAATCTTAAACAATTTAAGATACACAGAAAAGCTGAATCACTGTGTAAAATTACTTGCATGTTTTTTTCCCCCCAAATAGTCACTAGGTTAAAGTCACTGATTTGTTTGTACGCTTACAGCAAATATTAGCAGTAGAGTGACAGGTGTAGTGAAATGGCTAAGAAAGGTCTGTCTGCTTCACTGGTTTAGTCCCCAAAGACTTTGCTGTTTAGGCCAAGCCTCCAATTTCAAATATACTTTGTAAGCTTGAAGCATGCAATGATGCAGAAGAATGACTGTCTAGCTATTAGTCATAGTTAGGAAGATCATTCACATGGAAATATTCCTACAATTGGAGCTGGAAAGTGAATCTGTGTGCAGTTACTCATTGGACAAATGATACAGAACCTAAAGTTTTAGCTAACAAGCTAAATGAAATGCATAAGTGAAGCTGACAGCGAAGGAACTCTTAACAGAAGAGCATAATCTTGAAGTCTTGAAAATACTGTTTTAAGCAACGGGATTTGCTCAGTAATGGAGATGAATGGCCATCAACAGAAGTCTGAATGGCAAATTCAGGGTATGGAAAGAAATCCATACACAGGCACTCACTGTGTGCTTACAACTGTACTTTGTATACCTGCATTCCCCTGCAGATGGGAGTTTATTTGGCCCCATGACCCACCACCAAGAGAACTCCCAAATCCCTACCCATCAGTTTTGAGGTACCGAGCCAGATCATCAGTACTGAGGGAGAAACTTAATAGCTTAGTTTGGATTTAGTAGCAATGAGATGCTATGAACAGATTAATCTATATGAATTGTGCTGCCTGTTATGCAAAGCTACTAGCTACTTATGAGAGCAGACATCTGTTCAGTCAGTGGTGTTGCCATCATTACCTTATTCCACTAATCAGCTGATATAGGTTAAACTGCCTTTCACAGCTCATCTTTACAGCTTGCGCTGTTGAAAGGCTCATATGCTAGGCTCTACAGTCACTGGTATACCGTGAGCAAACAACACAAGAACAATATTTAGTGTCATATATGCAGCCAAGATGGGACCGAGATGTTGAACTCATTAGGACTACCGGAACAGTACCTGACTGCTAACTGAATCTTATCCTTTAAGAAGGTATAAAGAATAGCAGCGAGATGCTCCGCTTTTATCTTCCTCTATGAGACCTGTGCCAGAGTGATGTTCTCATGCTATTAGAGTATCTACCTTCACACAGGGGTTGCTTCCATCACAGACTAGAAAGCCCAGTTCACCATTCTGCCTGCACACACCTGCTTAAGGGAGTTTTGCAGAATACTTAACTACAAAAGGCAACCGCTTGTGGTTTAAGCCCAGCCAGCAACTAGGACCACGCAGCCGCTCACTAACTACCCATTCCCCCATCCTAGAAGGGTAAAATAACAATAATAATAATAATGGTGAAAGAATATACAAGATACAAGTCACTCTCACCACTCAATGAATTGGTTGCCAAGCCCAACCTGAGCAGTGATTGCAGATTCTCCCTGTGGGGCCTGCACCTGGCCAACGCCCATTTATATACTGAGTGTGATGACCATGGTGCAGAATATTCCACATATGTTGTTCTGTCTGTGCTCCTTCTCAGCTTCTATGGGAATCTGGAAAGAGTCCTTGAAAAGTATAAACATCACTTAGCAACAACTAAAACAATATTCATTATTAACATTCCTTTCACAGCAATCACTAGAAAGAAAATTAACTCTTTCCCAGCTGAAACCAGGACATGACCTAACTACCAATATACAAACTACCAACGTTACCCAATTGCTAGGAGAGAGTCCAAGCAAAAAAAAAAAGCTGCTTTTCTCACAAAGCAGTCTACAAAGGCCTAAAGGGCCATGCATGACCATGGGGCAGCACTACTGATATGACACACTTGCTTTTGCTTTGATTTCTTCTCCTGCTGAGGCCTCCTGCAGTGTACACGGCCTAGAACAGTGACAATACACGCTAACCAGAACATGGTTGGTTTTCACTCTGCTGCAGCTTGACAAGCAGCAGAAGCAGTACTGGCACTGCCCAATGTAACATTAAGGCCCTGAGGCAGCAGCTGTCGGTTGCATAGGAAGCTTTCTATTTGTGACAAATAGTAAGGCTGGTAAGAAGCACAGCACTGGCTAGTATTTCAGACCTCCCTCTAGCAATGAAAACTAGATTCCTGTAGGAAATGATGATACTCACTCAGGAAGACTTGTTACATGTCCCAGCGTGCACACGTTATGAAGTGATGCTTGTAAAGGAGGAGGACAAAATGCACCAAACCGCACAAACAGACAGAACCTGTCTACAAACCCACACACCACACTGCACTGACAGGAGCTGCTCCAGGAAGAGAGAGTTGCAGTACTAGAAGCACAAGTGATGTTATCTAAAAGTAGTTATTTTAATCTTCAGTTAAAGGGTTCTAGAAGTTAGAAGCTGAACATGCTGAAGACAGTCTCATGGTACTTCATGTGAAAGCACCTAAAGTTACTGTCTGCTTCATAGCAATTAAGACGGATAGAATAACACAGTATCTGTTCAACACCATTGCCAAGGCAATAGCTATTTAAACTAATCCTCATTCCTAGGCATCTCCTGTCTGTCTTCTGCAAATAGTTTAGTTTTGTTACATCAAAGGCTTTCTTTCAGCCCAGCAGCTCTGAATAAGCTTAGCACAGCCAGTGCAAGATCTTACCGGATCAGCTGGCAAAGCACCGTTCCAAGCACATTAACTGGAGTTCTCTGCGTGCAGAATGGAGGTGGAATGGAGCAGTTCGTTTCCGTTCCGGTACTCCAACACTTTTTTTAACGCGACAGGGTCATGGGCCACGGCAACCACACTTCTTGCCTGTGGTAGGGAAAGGTGGGCTCAGACCCAAGGCGCGGACGGGATCGCCACAGCCCGGCGGCACCGGCCACCCCCCCCGCCTCCGCCGTGGCGACGGAGCAGTTGCAAGGAGGAGGAGGAGGAGGAGGAGGAGGAAGGGCCACCCGCGCACCATAGCGGGCGCTCACATCGAAGGCCACAGCAACCCCCCCCCCCCGGCTACCAAGGCTGCCTCTGACTCTGCCTCGTCTCCTCAGCCGCAAGCAGCCTTACTTTGGGCCGGCCCCCCCCCCTCACGGTGGTCGTCTCGCTGGAAGAGGGGCTCTGAGGGAACAGGGGGTGCAGCGACACCCCCACCTCAAACCCAAACCCGCTCCCGGAGACCAGCGAGCCGGGGTCCTCCGTGGGGGGCGGCCCGGCGAGATGCACGCAGCCCCTCACTCAGCGCCGCGCCAGGCCGGCCCGGCCCGGCAGCCCCACTGCTCCCCTCACAGCCGGCTCCGCCTGAACTTGGCGGGCAGCGCCGGCTCGGCAGCGGCCCGGGGAAGAAGCGACACAGAGAGGCGCAATAACAGCAGCAACAAAGCCGCCGCTGCAGCGTGAGGGCGCGTCCCCTCCCGTTCCCCTGTCCCGTCCCCCACCGCTGCGCGCCGCGGAAGAAAACACGCCAGGAGCGGGTGGGCTGACCCGCCGCCATGCCATGCCCCCACCTCACCGCTCCGCGCAGCTCCCGCCACTGCCCGCCCCACGCGCGACACCCCCGAACCCCCCCCCTCACGGTGTGTTATACGCACCGGCCCCGCACGTGACCCGCGGCGGCGCCTCGGCCGGTTCCCCCCCGCCCCACGCCGCGCAGGGCGGGCGCCGTGGGCTCCCGGCGGGGCAGAGCTCCGCCCCCCCCCCCACTCCTCCGCCACGCCACGGTCCCGCCTCCCCCCGGGACCCGCCCACGGGGCTGTCAGCGGCCTCCTCGCCGTTCCCCGACACACCGGGCCCGGGTGGGAGCAGGCGGCGGGGTGGTTCTGCACGCGTGGGGGCCGGTCGCGGGGGTGCAGGGCCCGCCCCAAGAGCCGGGAGGGGTGAAGCAGGGCCCCGCCGCCGCCCGTTCGCTGAGAGAAAGGAGCTCCGGGAGGGGCAGCGACGCCCCTGCGACCCGCGGCGCTGCCCGGCAGGTCCTGCCCGGTTCTGGCTTGGGTTCGCCCGCCGCCGCCATGGGTGCATCCCCTTCCCGGGCTGAGAGACACCCCCCCAGCCCCCGCCTCGGCCGAGGGAGCCACGGAAGGGGGCGAAGAGGCGGCGGGAACGCGAAGGGGCCGACAGTGGAGTCGGTCAAAACGTCCCCAAAAGAGGGCTGTAAGCGTACAGGAATGATGGTTCTCCAGCGGGGAAAAAGGGCGTCCTTGGTAGTCACCGCAGTCTCGCGTACGACTGTGGTGCAAGTAAGAGGAACTACTTGTGAATACACACACTGCTTTAAGAACAGCATAGCCCAAAACAACCGAAGAGAGCGAGAGTTTGGGTACTCCTGGGGACAAAATGTGAAGTACTCCCTCGATCCAAGGCCCTTTGGTCCACCGCTCCTTGCCATCTGTCCGTCCTGCGCGTATTTATTCCTTGCTCCCCTTTTCACCTGAAGCCGGTAGCCGGTGCCTTGTTTTTCTGCCTTTAGCACCTGAGAGGGGGTTTTGCATTTGGGAAGCTCCCACGGTGCCTTTGAAATCCTGCAGGAATTTTATTAAGGAGGGAAGCTTTGCGGTGTTGAGGCATGACCGAGTCTGTGTCATATGCAGAGGGAGGGCTGAAAAGGCAGGGCAGGAGCCACAGGTGCCATGAGAAAATATCTCAGAAGATTAGGATGAAACTTCCATTCCATAAGTGGGCAAGTTTAAGCCTGAGCAATTCTTGTGAAACTCCTGGGACATAAATAATGAGGCATGCTTCATTTTTCTGTATTGTCTATAGCTACGTATATTTTTAATGTTTTAAGGATGAAGTACCAAAAGAAGAAAAAGAACAGTTCCACACCTGCAGAAATAACACGAATTTACTATGTTTGGACTTCTCCTGCTTTTCATTACTTTAAATTAGTTTATCTTAGTTAAGAGACCTGCATCCGGGGATGCTTCAGCCATAAGTATATGACATCCGAGAGGCTTCTGAGAAGGATCACATGGACTTTCTTTCCTTAGAAGCAGGTCTTCAAGTCGCTGTCCTTACTTGCAGAGCACTAGCTGTTTCATGCCCACATTCGTATCGTTTCTTACGCTCTTAGCCACTGCTGTCAGTCTGTCTAAGCTTCTTTCCCTTTATTTCTTCCTCTTGCTTCTGGCTTCGAGGCATCTTTCACAATGCCGTAACTGCTCCTAGCAACCTCATGGTAAAATCAAGCATCCTTCCCTTTTCCTATTTCGTATTACATTTACACACACAAATACTATAGATAAATATTTATATTATTTCCTTGTATTTATTATAATTTTTGTAATTAAATAAAAGCATCAGCACCCCACTACTCTATAAGCCATTGCAATGCAGCACAGGGTTTGTAGCACAGAGCTTTACCCTACAGCCAGGCCATTATACTGTCGCTCCCTGTTCTGCACCAGGGAGCAGGGACAATGAATTGAGAGAGGGACGGTGCAGGGCTTTTCTCTGAAACTCAGTAAGAAAGGCCTGACAGCAAATGGCTTAATAAAATACCTGTTTTAAAAAGACGGAATAGGGTAATACAGATAGTGAGTAAATCTTATGTCCCTTCAGGTGCTCTGAACCCCACATCCAGCATCAGACAGACCCTTGGTGGACTTCTCCCATGGCACACTGCACAGATCCCATCCCTAGAGAGAAGCTCCTCCCTTGGTCATTCAAGCTGTTTTAATTTTGTTATGAGAAAACAGCTATTCATAAAGGATGTTCACGTGAGAACATCTTGCTGCACTTCTAGATAAAGGCAAGGCCATGCAGGCAGTGTAATCGCCTACACCAAGAGGGAGCTGCCCACAGGTTCCTCCGTGACAAGGAGCTGGTGGAGTTTATCTTGCAACCGAGAGATTTGTGCAAAACAACACAGGCCTAAAGGCAGCACAGCACAGACCTGGGTCTCCTCAGGGTGCCTGTACTGTGGATCCCTGTCTCCTGCATGTGCAGCGGTCTCCTGGCCAGGATCACCACACTCACCCTGCCTCCAGCATCTTCAAGGAGTGTCTATTTTTCACCTGTGTTTTGCCTCCTTGATCATCCCAGAGTAATAACCTGGTGCATTTTGGACTTTAAAGCGTGGAAATGAGAAAAACAGTGTTGCTAATATCATGGGTTCTTTCTGTTTGGAGCAAGTCCAGAGGAGGGCCGTGAAGATGATCAGAGGGCTGGAGAACCTCTCCTATGGAGACAGGATGAGACAGCCAGGATTGTTCAGCCTGGAGAAGAGAAGGCTCCAGGGAGACTTTATAGCAGCCTTCCAGTACCTGAAGGGGGCCTACAGGAAAGATGGGGAGGGACTCTTTATCAGGGAGTGCAATGACAGGACAAGGGGTAACAGTTCTAAACTGAAAGAGGGTAGATTTAGATCAGATATCAGGAAGAAATTCTTTCCTGTGAGGGTGGTGAGGCACTGGAACAGGTTGCCCAGGGAAGTTGTGGGTGCCCCATGCCTGGAGGTGTTCAAGGCCAGGCTGGATGGGGCTTTGAGCAGCCTGGTCTAGTGGGAGATGTCCCTGCCCATGGCAGGGGTGTTGGAACTAGATGATCTTTAAGGTCCCTTCCAAATCTAATCATTCTATGATTCTATGATATCTTTTATCCTTTTTTTCCTGTCTTTCCTTTTTCAGATAACCTGCTGAAATTAGTGACGCAGAGAGCATGAAATGCTTCTCATACCAGGGCTGAAGGCACTGGCAAACCAGCCTTGCACAGAACTCACTGAACTGTTTTGTCAATGATTTTCACAGAATAGTATATTTTACATCATGCCGTATTCTGGGATGGGGCAATGGGGCAACCTGACTGCAGAATTTGAAGCTGTAAGGCCATAGCACTTCCTGGGGAGAAACTTATTTAGGGAGGGAGCTTCTACTGGGCGCAGTGCATAATCAACTAGTTCAATTCAATGCTGCAGGCAAGTCAAACCCTATGACTGGAAGTATTTCTGTTGGAAATTTTGAAATAATAGCACTCTTCCTTGCCATTACTTGAAAAAAAATAACCACGCTATTGTGGTTATCATTAGCATATCATCATTAGCAACCGTATGAGCCAAGACGATGATCATTTCTCATTTTGCAAGGTACCACTGGCAGCTGAGAGAAGATGAGCACCCCTTTCTGCCTCTGCACGGTTGACCTAGGTTGCTAGTGGTTTATCCGTGGCTGAACTAAGGAAGAACTTCTGGAAGACATTTCAGACTTCAAAAGGGACAAGAATTACGGTGCATTTATGTTGTTACCCCCTATAAAACTTCACAATTTTATTTATGATACAACAATTCTTTCTTGCACTGACACTTTGTTTTCTTCCTCTTTAGACTAGAGCATACTGTTCAATTTTGAGATATGCAATTTAGTAAGGGAGTGTACCCATGGAAATGATAACTGGAAGTAATAAATGATACGACAGGTTGCACATGTTTTCATGTAGTAAAGTGCTTAATGACTGAGTGTTCGTTAACTGACCAAAAGTCACTGGACAGAAAGGCACAGGAGAACTAAATAATGTGTTACCTAATGTGTTACCTAACTAACTAATGTGTTAACTAATGTGAGAACTAACTCTCAGATGTGATTCTTCTGGATCTTCTCCCTCGATTACCAAGAGCAACTTCCAGTGAGTGATCAAAGCAAATTTTCATGTTGTTCTGAACTGCCTGCAATAGGAATTTTTACAGATGCGAGTCTGTTGCTGACATTTATTTCATACTTTGCAGGAAATAAACATGTAATGCGGTTAATTTGTAGATGCTGTGAGCTGGATTAACTGCTGAGATTAGGAATGCTTTTCACTGCTCAAAGCAGCGCTGAAGCAAACTCAGGCAGTTTCTGGAGGTATCCTCCAGCAGAACAAAAAAATCATATAATATAGAAGAGTTCATTTTAACATGCCCTTTTTATCTGAAAGCAGGTATGGCAGGAGAAAATGGGAGAATTCACTGATCCTCTTCTGCCAGGAGGCTCCTAAAACCTGCTAGCATTTATTACATCATAGAAAATGATGTAATATTTTCTTCTCTAGCTTTACAGAAGACAACTGCACACTGCAATAGCCAGCACACAACTGGATTGCGGCTAAAAGAGAACAAACGTTCTTAACCAAGGTGTAAGTCACCTGTATGTATACTTCTGAGTCTTACCAGATATGTGGTCTTAAACGAATATTTAGGCTTGTTTAATGCACTTTTTTGTTCTTGTGATTGAATCAGTTTTGTTTGGGTTTAGTTCCAAAATGATAAATTAGCTGCATGTGGAGAGTTTATAACTGTGAAAGTTATAGCTAATTCATGTCAGTTTAGTCCGCGATCTAGTTTTCACATCATTGTGAAACTGCAATCAGCTGAACTACTTTGTGCTTAAATGTATATATGCTCCTTATTGGATGGCCCAGATTGAGATTTATATTGGACGTAGAGTGGAAGCAACTGGAACATTAGAGAAAATTTTGTGCTTTGTTGGGAAGTTACTATAGCAAAATTCTCTCGTTGAGCTATTATTAAGATAAAACTACAGTACTGGCACATCCTCAGTGGAAAAATCTGCTTAAAAACAGAATAGAGAACTGAGCGCATTCATTGGTAGTACATGACATGACATTGTCCTTATTTGTTCTTAATCTTCCTTTTTTTTATAAAAGAGAAGTTGCAAATATACCATGGTGCTTGAACTGTTGTGTGCAAAATCAAGCAGGGTTATTGATGTTTTACTCCAATATTTTAGTTCTTACCTATTTCTTAGTTCTATATATTTTACTTATTTGTGATTCAACCCTGATTCATCCTTCTATGTTTACATACTGTGCCCCCATCAAAGTTAATAGTCAAACACCCATCAGCTCTACTGAAGTTAAGAGATTTCCCAATGTATGTTTACATGTGATTTTTACTTACAAATCAGAATTCTTCACTCATATAAATTCTGGCATTTTATTCCTAATCAGCATTTACTTTGTGCTGTCAAACTCTATACTGTCTTCCTAACATCATTTATGTAACACCTTCGTTTATTATGCAAATCTAAAGTTTGTAAGGTTTGGATAATGAAATTAAAAAAAAAAAACGACTAGCAGAGATAAAAGAATTTGCAACAAATAAAGCTCACATGAGCTGAATTTACATACACCAGGAGAATGAGCGTTCTCAGCCGGTTCCTTTTTCCTTATAGTAACATAAAAATGTGACTATTTACCTCCCCCCTCTGGACAGATTTGGTAGTAGAATGTAAGCAGTATTTAATGAAATCAAAAAGCATTTCTGATTTTTTTTTTTTAATTCTTCTTTCAAAATTGTTAATAGGTTTTACATGCATTGCATTTAAATGACATTCTTATTTATGCTTTCTGTGTAAATATTGCTTCCTTAACTCCGTGAATGTTATTTGTATCTGGTTTAAGCTCTTTGTGCTCCAGGATTAGATTCTGGTTCCAGAAAGGCATCAGTAATTACCTGGTGTATTAGCTTGCCCTGAAAAGACAGAACAAAGAATTTTAATTCCCTGTAGTAATTTGGGCCACTTCCTGACCTTCAGGGTCTTTTTTTTGCCGAATTGATTTGATTTGGGCTTTACATGTTTTCGTTTACTATCTATAGTTCACAAAGGCAGAACTGATGGACCAAAGGTTAGATTTAGTAACCATTTTAAATATCAAAGTTCATGCATTGCTGTGAAGAGTATCAGTTTGGGATACACCTCACTATTAGGAAAAGCAAGGTTCAGTTATGTACTAAAAGAAGACCCGAAATATTTCAGTAAACCCTACTATGCGGTATCCCAAGTTTGAAAGCTATTGTTATATATTTCATATCCTACTTTAATAGAATTTTTATTTCAGGCAGACAAAGAAATTAATTAGCTGTTAAATACTCCTGTGCATCATATCAATTCAGCTACACTGTTATTAATTTAGTACACGTAAACATGTTGGAGATTCATTAACCACATTTGTCTCCATTTCAATATAATACAATTTATCACAAACAGAACTGACAATGAAAGAAAATGACAGAGTCCTCAGAAATCTGTCAGAGACGTCTACAGTTCATACAGATGTTGTGATTTATTCTTTGTGTCTTTCTATCCAGTACAGTTTCTTCCTGGCCCAATGGTAGGTTGCTAAACTCCTTCATATCCGTGCTTTTCTATGGATTATAGACAACAGTCATAAAAAGTGTCAATAACAACTTTAAGTTACTTAATAGCAAAGAATGTGTATAGTCATGTCAACTTGTTTGTTCATCTAAGTCAAAATTGCAACTTATAAAGCACAAGCACTATATAGAGATTGCTTAGAAATCTCAGAATGCTCTGAAAGTTAAAAAATGTCTTGTAGCTTCATAGTTCTCTTTTTAAATTTATAGGGGAATTTAGTATTAGGATGAAGAAGTGCAGCACCATCTTTTCTATGTCCTTGTAGATTAGACCTTTCTGGCATATGCTTTCTTGGCAGATTCTTAGCTTGGGATTTACTGTAACTCCCAAGTCATTTCTGTGGAACTGCTCTGTAACCAGTAGTTCTCCGTCCTGAATGTATGCAGCTGATAATACAGTCCTGGGGTTTTTGTGTCTGTTTTTTGAGAAAGTGTCCCCTGTTTGCCACAATCATTCTGAACTCTCACCCTGTTTTCCAGAGCAGGTGCAGATTCTCCCGGCTTTTGAGAAAGCGGAAAACAAAGCTTACCTTGAATTCTTCACAACTAAGTCAGTATAAAAACCCACTGGAAGAAAAGATATGAGCTGCAAACAAGGTGGCACCCATACTTCGCACTCAAGCAAAAAGAGATTTTTACTGATCAGTGCTGTCTTTAAAAGAGACACATAAAACTTATCGATGTTAAATAAATGAACTGCATTTCTAGAACTGAAATGAAAACTGCTTGGAACACCCATCATTTTTTTTCAATCCTTTTTTAGAAGAAATTATGTAGTTCTAAGAATACCAGTCACTCATTTTGAGTGACATAAATGCAAGGTAAAAATGACAGTATCTGTAAAATTGCTACTGAAATATAACTGCTTATACACTTTATTTTAAAAATAGTATGTAATGAATAAGGCAAAAATACTACCTGACAAGCGTAATCTTGATTCTGTGGCAATGCATGACAGAAGTAGATTTTCTAACAATGTATTAATGCTACATCTTGACCCAGTTACTGTACAAATATGCTAAGTTTCCTTTACCTGGGCCAGCAATTAAACCTAACCTGGAAACAAGATCACTTAAGACCACTCCTTCTTCCAGAAACAGGCCAAGAATGGTTGAGGGGAACTGCATGGCAGCGCACGGGGGATGAAAGGCCTAGGACAAACTACTGCAGTAGTTGTTTGGGGCTGGGATGTTGCTATGCTTTGGCGCCCGCGGGCTTCTCTGGGCCATGGGATGGTCCCGCTCCGAGGTAACACTGCTTGTACCTAAGAAACGCAGGCCGCAGGAAGGGAAGGTGGCGGGTGCGGAGATGAGCCAGGCAAGCGCTACCAGTCCTGAGAGAACCGGAGCCAAGGGGCAGGGCAGGGAGGGCGATGCAGCGCCTGGCACAGAAGCAGCAACCGTTACATGGATGCTCCGCCATCTCGCCTTGGGACGGGCGTCACCGGGCCCGGCTGGAGGGGACGCGGCCCTGCCCTGAAGCCGGGCGAGCTGAGCCCGCCTCTCCCGCAGGAATCTCCCTGAGAAGCCTCCTCTGCCCTTTCGATCCTCTCGCCAATTGAGCTCCGGGACAAATCAGCAGCCGCAGGGGGAAAAGAGAAGCCCCGCCACCACCCAAACACCACCCGACGCCTCAGCGTCCCACTGCGGGGCACCGCGCCTGCGTCCGCCCCGGGCGGGCAGGGGGAGCTGGCGGAAGGGAGGGCGGGCAGCTTCACCCCCGCCACTGCGCAAACTCCCCCCGCGGCGCATGCGCAGGAGGCCCGGCTCCGTGCGGCCGCCCGGTCTGTCCCCTCCCCGCCCCCCCTTGCCTTCCCTCAGGTACCGATGGCGGCGGGCGAGACGGAGGCGGCCCAGCAACAAGTGAGCGGCGGTGGGGGTGAGGAGGGTGAGGGGCGTCACGGCCTCCTGGGGCAGGCAGCGTGAGCGCCGCCTCGCAAGTGGTGGCTTTTAGGTGGCTTCTGGTGAAGCCCGGCCCTGTGAGGAGCTCCGTGCCTGGCGGCCGCCGTGCCGACCCGGCGGTGGCGGCCTCGACTTTATTCAGGCACCAACGGGAGACTGCACATTTGCACCATTTCAGGTGGCTAATTTCTAGGTGGCAGGTGGCTCTGCGGTTTTTATGGGAGTTTGCTATATAACTTCATCCGCTCTTCCTCGTTAAGAGCTAGTACCGGAGCCTTGGGGGTCTTTCACCTGCAGGGGGATGACCCCGCCATGAGCAGCACAGGGTGGGAGCTGCAGGGGTGTGTTGTAGCTGCACCATGTCACTTTGCTCACCTTGTCTCTGCTGAGAATTACAGGATTATCCATAGGAATGCAAAAGCTGGTGCGTGTACAGAAGAACTGAGCAAAGTTTATTTCTGCTGTGAATCGGGGCTGAATCCACAATATTTATGGCCTTCCAGCGTAGCGAATCTTGTCACATCTGTAAATAAGCTGTAGAAGAGCTAAGACTTAAAACTGTGATTAGCCCACAAGGCACTGGGCTGTGGGGGAGTTTGTTTATTTATTTTTGCATAATGCTTTTTCTAGATTGATGAAATCGAAGCTCTTTCATCCATATATGGTGAAGATTGGTGTGTTGTTGATGAAGATGAAAAAATCTACTGCATTAAGATTAATGATTGTCTGGATCAACCAAAATGGACCCTCTGTCTGCAGGTATAGTGGTATAAAAGAGTTTGGCGTAGAATTTGTAGTTGGACTGATGCAGGCAAGATCTTGTGCCTGCATGAAGCCCTTTTGAATAGGATTTGTTGTCTACTCGGATGAAGGAGCTTTTGGATTGGAGTCTGTGATAGACTTCTCAGTGATTGTTCATAGAATCTGTTGGGTTGGAAGGGACCTTTAAAGGTTGTCTAGTCCAATGCCCCTGCAGTAAGCAGGGACGTCTTCAACCAAATCAGGTCGCTCAGAGTCTCATCAAGCCTGGCCTTGAATGTCTCCAGGGATGGGGCCTCCACCCACCTCTGGGCAACCTGTGCCAGTGTCTCACCACCCTCATTGTAAAGAACTTCTTCTGTGCGTCAGTGTGCTTGTGACATTTTCAGTAGTTACATATCCTAATTCCACACTAGAGAAAAATTAATTTCAGTGTCTTTCTCTAAAGACCAATTTTTAAAATATCTTTTACATCGACTTTGTGTAGGGCACCGCTGCTGCAGTTGCTTATAGATTTGCTTTCTGGAAAGCATGGAGACAAAACAAAGTTCAGATGAACTTAACTGAGTAACTTGCTACTTTATGTTTACAGACCTCAGAACAATAAGTTTACTTAGTGGAAGAAGCACTGAGGTGTCTACTTAAGGAAGTGCAGTTCCACTTAAACAAGTCCAGTAGCCATGCATGCAGCTGCTTTCAAATTTCTTCTGCACTTTATTTTGCATGACACTTCATTCACAAAAATTGCACCATGAAATATAATATTTGTATGCATTACCATTATTGGAATCCTAAATAAAGACATTCATATTTTCTTGTCATTCTGTAACAACATAGCCAACTATTTTCTTCATTTGTAGCACTGATTGTAGTCCTGGTGCTCAGTGTCAGGGTACATCAGTAAAGCTCAGCTAGCTGTGAGTAGTCATCCAGTGAATACTTACCCTCAGTTTCTTTCAGGTGATTTTGCCGCCAGGATATCCAGCTGCAGAGCCACCTATTTATCAACTAAAGTAAGTGAGGTTTCTTGCTGAGAGTTGTATCCCTTCAAACATTTGTGTTTCCTTTCAAACATTTGTATTTCCTTTCTGAATTACCACTGTTAGTTGTTTACAGTGTAAGTTGAAGTTTAGTTGACTCCTTGAATTAAATTATACTGGGGATGGTGGACGTTTCAAACAAGCATATTCTATCCCTTTCCGCGGGTTAGCCTCATGGAGCTCCTCTGACACTTTGCTATCTTCACTCATGTGTAATTCTTGCAGCATTATTTTGTGGTGAGGCAGCAGTTAGACTGTGGAGGTATAGTGACTGCTGCCTGTTGTGTTGGGCACTGATGTCTCATCGCTTCCTTGGGTGTACCCCTCTTGTCTGGATCCTTGTTTCAGATTGCAAGGCATGCTTTCAATCTGAGCACTAACTCTTGTTGGGATGGAGCCATAGCGTGTGCCATTTTCCTGTTTTCCTTCCCTGCTCTCCCCTTGTCTCCTGACATGTAAACAAGATGGGAATGGAGATGTGTAAGCCAGGTCCCTGATTTGGATGACAGAGGGACCTGCAGGGCATGACACACAGCGTATCTACTGGGATTTGGTCAGCAGTATTGACAAGGCAATACAAAATAGTTCAGGTAAATTGGAGGCAAAGTTTGTATTTTAATATGAGACCAGGAGGATACAGGTTCAGAACTGAAGGGTCATTCTGAATATAAGAGGTACTATGGTGCTGAAGGAGTTGGAAAGGTAAGCTAATAATCCATAAGGTGACTCTTGAGTCGCAGTGGCCTACTGTGAAAAACAAGTCTGGCTTTCTTACCTGAGGCAAGAAAAGGCAGCCCAAGTTAGGAGTCTTGAAGGAGGACTGGGCAATCATGCTTTTGCCAAGATGTTTACAACTGGAATTTTGTTAAGTGGGAATGATTGGCTGTGTTTTATTTTGAAGGTGTTTATCACATTTCTATTAAAATGAATGTGTTGAGATGTTGTGGTCAGTGTATGCGCACAATTTTCATTGTATTTCTTTTCATTCTAGTGCTCCTTGGCTTCGAGGACAAGATTATGTGGAACTAGCAAATAGCTTGGAAGAAATATATGTGTAAGTTAGAGACTGTGGAATATAGTAAAAGGAGACAGTGTCTTTTCAGTTTCATGCACTGCTCAATGTATGTTTTTAAGTATGTGAACTAGTAGTTGTGAAGTGATTGTTGCAATAGACGTAAAACAGCAAGTTTCTTTTATAAATCAGTTAAAGATGACACGTATTTACTAAGCATTTTGCAAGAAAAAGTTGTGCTAAACTCTGATAAATTTCTTTTATATTGTTTAGACCTGGTGTTCTATAAGGATAGAAGTCTTCATTTTGACTCCTAATAGAATAGACTCCCTTTAGAATCTATGAGATTGCCTATGAATTGATGCTATAAAGTGTGAGATTTCTGTATCTATTCTGCATTTGAATGTTAAACAGCAGGATGTGAAAGCATTTGTGTCTTATAGCGTAAGTGGGAAAACAGTTTTTCTTAAAAGATGGCTAAGGGATAACTAGGTTTTAAGACAAATTAAACACATGTAGAATCTATTAACTAGAATCTGTAACATAGCGGACTTTATTATCACAGTGTGCAGCTAACAACAATGCATAATGAATGCATGAGAATAAATGGAATGTTTAGAAATACTCAAATTATGTGTTTTTGAATTGCTGTGAAATTGGGGTAGTAAATGTAGTAATTTTATATGGGTTATTTGATTCTTTTAGATCCCAAGGATAATATAAACTAAATTAAATGAAAATATGTCACAAGGAAGCACAGTCATGCCCAAAATACTGCAATCTGAATATCTTGCATAAGAAATGTTTTTTTCATGCCATAAAATAAGGAAGAGAGCACTTAGCTTGCATGAGGTTTTTTTTATCTAATTATTCAGCTACTTTGATTAACTGGGTTTCTGATCTAATTAAGCAACAGATAATTTAAGCAAGTAAAATTGAATCTGAAGTGTTAAAAACGCACAAGCATTTTAAATGAAAAGTCCTATGGGATCATATTAACCGCAGTTGTTCAGTGGAGCAAAAAGAACAGAGATTTTCCTTAACTCTGTCCAGATTCATAGGATTTGCTGGAGTCTCTGCCAGAGGTAGGGCTGCTGTAGGTGGGTCTTCAAATGTCCTGAACATCTGGCTCAAGCTGCCACGTGAGGACTGTGAGGAGAAATAGCATGGTTGTGAAGCAGTTTTTTCTTTTGCTTTTCTTTCCCCCTGCAGTCTAGTAGGCTGTTCAATTGTGCTTGTTAGATTAGTCCCTTGAAGCTCCGTTCTGTCTGTATCAGTTGCTGTTCAGAGCCCTCGCTGGTCTCCTGTCATTTCTGTTTGTTCAGCAGGAAATGAATGTGTTTGTACTTTATGCCATATATGTCATTTTAGGCTGTTCAAAAACCTCTGCAGTAGTCACTGATACGCACAGTGTTTGTAAAAGCTTTTTATCTATCCAATGTCTAAATAGTTATCAGATAAACAGAGGTGCTCTGCTTCGTTTACATTCTGTGTTTTACCAGGTTTCTAGTCCCTAGTGATCCAAATTACATAGTCCGTAATCTGAAACAATATGAACTATATTGTCAGTCACTATGTTTTCTTGAGGAGGTGGAAAAAGCACATAGTTGTAGATCACAAGTCTGTTTTGGGAGACCCAAAGTTCTGAAAAATGTAGCAAATGTTTGGGTTTGGTTTATTTTGGTTTTTTTTTGCTTTTGTTTTCCCCCAGGTATTCTTCTGGTAAGACTTTTATTCAATACAAACCTTTATTTCATGACTTAAATACAAGTGACAAGAAAAATAGCAGCATAGAAAGGTAACCTTTCAGACTAAGTGTAATTTGCAAATAGATAGAAACTGAAATGGTGTTATAGCTGAAGAAATTGCTGTTTCCTTGCACAAAATGGAGAAATCTTATTCGTTGTCTAATCTCTCTCATTCCATCATTAGATTCATACATAGAATGTGTAAAGTTGGAAGGGACCTTAAAGATCATCTTGTTCCAACTCCCCCTGCCATGGGCAGGGACACCTCCCACTAGACCAGGTTGCTCAAAGCCCCATCCTCACCATCCTTACAGTAAAGAATTTTTTCCTAGTACCTAATCTAAATCTACCTTCTTTCAGTATTAAAACAAATATAATTCTTCATGTATTAAAGTAGTGCCTCTGTATGATAAGAAGCAGCATGGAATCAGGGCATTGAATTGTTCTGGAGTCTGTCCACATTTTGAAGACAGAGCTACAAGTTTATAAATTCCTTATTTTTGCTTGAATATTTTTCTGAAAATATGTATATTTGCTGGAATTTCTGATGGTATTCAGCAATAGTGCTGTATATATTAAGCAAAGTAATAGTTTAAAGAAGTAATTTCATCACTGACATGTACTTATGTGGTGCCCCAGATGGTGGCAGTAAGAATAAAATTAATGGGAAACCATGAGTTAGCTACGGCCCTAAGTCTTTAGTTTTGCTTTTAAGACAAACATGCACAGTTCGTAAGCATACTGAAATATAATTGTGAAGACAACTTTTCAGGACACCATTTTAAATATATTTTGGGTTGTTTGGATTCTGCTGCACATTAAGGCAGTGTTTCTTAACTCTGAATATGCACATTAAAAAAACCTGTTCATCCCATCCTCCTGCAGTACCTTAAAACACACCTGTGCCCCCTGAGTAAGGACTCCTAGACCTAAATTCTTACCTTCCTGTCCTATAGGACTGCTTGTTACCCAAACTCTAGCATATCAGTCCCATGCTCCACGGTGTCTGCTGCCACTGACTTACTATCACGGTCCAATAAGATCAACTTCTGCTGTGTGTGCACCAACTGATGAGAGGAAAGAGAAGTAGAGCTGTTCCAAGGAAGAGGCCCCATCCCAAGCATTACTCTGCAACCACAGAGCAAATGAAGGAGCTCACCACTGGCCGTACAGTACTTCTTGTAAAAAAAAGCTGATCCAGAGCAAGCTCTAGGCCTAGACATCCTGGCTTAGTATTCTATTGAAAATGCTGAGGATTGTCCAGCTTACTCTTCTCGCAGTTGCTTTCCATTTCTTTGGTGGCCAGAAAATTTCCGTCAGTTGCCTGTTTTCCTCCAGCATTGATGCTTTTAATGTTAAAAAAAAAATTAAAAGAAAAAAAAAAGCAAGCCTCAAAGAGTATATAATGATGCAGATATTAAGTGTTTCACCCAGTGAACTACTGAGATAGAATGTTCCACAAACCTGTCTAAGCTCTTTATCTCACTAGATTATAATGTTCTATTTCTGCATGTCTGAAATCTCTGTGTTATTTGGTGTACTTTCCAAGTAAAATCTGCAAAAATGATTCTTCATTCACTGTGAGTTTTAACTTCCAGACAGAACCTTGGTGAAAGTATACTTTATTTATGGGTGGAGAAGATACGAGAAGTTCTGATTGAAAAGGCACAGTCGTCAGATCCAGGTATTTCAGAAAATACACAGGTTTTTCAATTTACTTCTTGTTCAACTGCAAAGTAAGACTTCATTACAAGTTAAAGCTTTATGCCCAATTTTGTACTGGATCTAAATAGCAGAAAACAACAGTCTCCAGTGTCATGGCTTGTTGTTTTCACAGAATCACAGAGTGGTAGGGGTTGGAAGGGACCTTCGGAGATCATCTAGTCCAACCCCCCTGCCAGAACAGGGTCACCTAGAGCAGGCTGGACAGGAATGCATCCAAGTGGGTTTTGAATATCTCCAGAGAAGGAGACTCCACCACCTCTCTGCGCAGCCTTTTCCAGTGCTCTGGCACCCTCACAGTAAAGAAGTTTTTCTTCATGTTGAGATGGAACTTCCTATGTTCCAGTTTGTGCCCGTTGCCCCTTGTCCTGTTGCTGGGCGGCACTGAAAAGAGTGGCCCCATCCTCTTGACACCCACCCTTTAGATATTTATAAGCATTGATGACGTCCTGCCTCAGTCTTCTCTTCTCCAGGCTAAACAGACCCAGGTCTCTCAGCCTTTCCTCGTAAGAGAGGTGTTCCATTCCCTTAATCGTCTTTGTAGCCCTCCGCTGGACTTTTACCATCAATCCCCGGTCCTTCTTGAACTGGGGGACCCAGAACTGGACACGGTACCCCAGATGTGGCCTCACCAGGGCAGAGTAGAAGGGGAGGATGACCTCCCTCGACCTGCTGGCCATGCTCGTTTTAATGCACCCCAGGATGCCATTGGCCTTCTTGGCTACAAGGGGACATTACTGCCTCATTGTCAGCTTGTCCACCAAGACTCCCAGGCCTCTCTGTGCAGAGCTGCTTTCCAGCAGGTCAGCCCCTAACCTATACTGGTGCATGAGGTTATTCGTCCTGACGTGCAGGACCCTACACTTGCCCTTGTTGAACTTCATTAGGTTCATCTCCACGCATCTCTCTAGTCTGTCCAGGTCTCGCTGTCTGGCTGCACACCTTCTGGTGTGTCAACCACTCCTCCCAGTTTTGTATCCTCAGCACTCTGTCCCCTCATCCATGTTGTTGATGGATATGTTGAACAAGACTGGACCCAGTACTGACCCCCGGGGAACACCAATGCTGACAATATTGGAAGTTTGTTGCGTATTTTGACAGCAACTTTGTGGTTTCTACTTAATACATCTAATGATTTTTCTAGGCCTTTTGAACACGCTATATGATCCCTCCGCTTTTTTTATTGAAAATACCTATGTTATAAAAACTGTATCATCACCACATCGTAGGCCCTGTAAATAGGAAATCAGATTGTGATATATTAACTTGACTGTATGGTAGATTCCCTCTAAATCCAATTATCAGGGCACTAACTGTGGGTGATATTTACTCTTTTGATATTGACTTTTTTTTGTATGTCCTATGCATGAAGGAAAAGAGGATTTGGGGAAAACCAGAGTGGTTGAAACATGTCCAGAGAGGTGTTTCAAATACAATGATTTTATAACCTCATGAAGTAGCATTGAACAACAGCTCTACGTTTTTCCCCAAATGACCAATAAATAACTGGAGTTCTTGTGAAACATCAGATTATTTTGGTCTTTAAATTCAGATTAAATTAATGGGAGCCTTGTAAATGTTTAATGGAAATGGTAAACATTATTGTTCTTTTCTTCTTAATTAGTATTGAAACAGAAGATATTATGAAAGGATCCCACAGTATGAGTATTTTATTCCTAATTCTAAGCAAGATTTTAGTGAATATGGGACTAAGAGTTTCTGGGTATTGTTGTAATTAATGTTCTTATTCTGCATTTCATAATTCTTAACAGCAAACTGATTTGAACTGAAAAGATAGATTTTTGAGAAAAAGAATTTGAAATTTTGTCGTACTTGTCTGACAAAAAATGTGTAATAAATTCTACTACTTATATCTTAATAGAACCAGATATTAAGAAAACCAGTGAAGAAGTTGATGAAGATGATGGAGATGATTTTCTTCTAGACTATCAGCCCATTCAGGAAGATTCAATTAAAATTGTAAATTACATTACATCTGAAAGTCAAGAAGGTAAAAAATATGCCCTTGTTAATTCTGATGAAATAGTTTAGAAGAGAGAGGCCATAAGATTCTGTTTTTTCACTCAGCTTTTGAGTAAAATTAATAACATTAAAATTGCAATAAAGATTAATAACAATCATTAAAAAACCCAACTCTTTTTTTGATGGTTCTGTATGTCATCTTGTGTACTTAACTTTGACAAATCCGTTGTTTTAAAGTTGGGGCATTTGTTACTTATGTAGCTATATACATTGTTTCAGTACCATTAAAAGAAAACAAATGCTTCCTTGTTTGTGATCAGTAGATGAAGAATTGCCATCCATACATCATGGAAGCCCAATCACAGATCGAAGGAGTACTTTCCAGGCACATCTGGCTCCTGTGGTGACACCCAGACAAGTTAGTAGAGATCAGTTTGACTCTTTTTGTTTGTACTTTGAGCATGACAAAATATTAGTGAAATACTTGGGATTAGCTGAATATGTCTGTCTGTCTGTCTGTCTTTGCATCTTTGTGTGATAATATTGTCTGAGTAGTTGTCAGTTTCTCGCTTTCACTATCAGTTAAATAGAAGTGGGTAGATATTACTATTCTTTACCATTAAGTGCATTAGACGTCAGACAGAGTAAGAATGTTGAAATTTGACTTTTGGATGTTGGCAAGTTTATCATAAGATATTTGGAAGCTACTGACTCTGCTATGCGCTACTTGGAAAAGGAATTAAAATGAGGTTATAAATGTTTTCCCTCCTTCAGAAAGTCATTCTATTGAAAAATACTCTTGGATAATGCATAAGTAAACCTTTATTGAGACCTAAGTGAGAAGAGTAAGCACACTTCTAGAGTTGTATCTGCCCACAACTAGAAAAAATACAATAGTTCCTGGCTCTTACTGGAACCAGTTGTGAATATAGACCTAGACAGACTGCTGTAAAAGGTCAGCCGCATTTTGTTTCCCATCATGCTTTCCCTCTTTCAGCAGTTTAACATGAAGTAAAGAAAGTATCTTTGTGTTTAATAATACAGTTTTGTTTTTTTTATCCTTTGTGGAATTTGTCCTCTTGCTTCTTACACCAGAATTAAGTTTCAGAATCCAAAACATTGTATGAAAATATGCCCTTCTGTGTTTGCTGTGAATTAGTCACTACAAGTTTGTTTTTTGCACCTCTCAGCTTTGTGTGGTTGGATTTTGTAGGCATCTATCATATTTTATAGACCTTAGGTTTTTGTTTTCTGGGCTAAAGACCCTCGGTCTATTTTGGTATGTGTAAAGTATACTGTAATCTTTTTGAGATGCAGACTAGAACTGTACACAACACTGAAGATGCAATCCCTCCAAGGATTTATAGAGTGGTGTGAAGAGTTTTTCTGTTTTCCATGTTCGGTTCCCAGTAATACCTTTCAGTTCACTTTTTTGACCTCTACTGAACACTGAGTTGGTGTTATCATAGAAATGTGTGTTATTACCCCAAGATCTCTTTTTGCAAATGCTCATAACTATGTTGGGGTTACTTTGTACATCACTTTGCAGCTATTAACATCAATCTCCTGTGATGATCCCTGTTTAGTGGGGAAAATCCTAGTCTTCTCATCTTTTTTTGTCATTAACTGAGAGTTAAACCTTGAGAGGATTTTCCTCTTTCCTTCTATCCAATAATAGCTTTTATTTTAAGAATTTTTGGTAAGGGATCTTGTCAAATATTGAAATTCCGGATAAGCTAGATCTACTATGTGCTCAGGGACTCTGAAAGAATGTTGACGGATTGTCAGGGCTTTGAGGCATATTTCTCTATACAAAAAGCTGTATCATTTTGGGCTGTCTGTGGTTTTTTGGGTTTTGCTTCCCCCTCATTACTCTGCTTAGTATGGACATAAGACTTGTTGGTCTTTAGTTTCCTGCATCCTTCCTGGAGTACTTTTGAGGTGTTGGTGTTGTATCAGTCACCTGCTGCTGCAGAATCAGTTTTAACTGGTAGGTTAGGTACCTTAGCTATAGTTCAACAGCGTCATACTACAGTTCTCTTTAAACTTTTACATAAATATGATCTGGTTTTGCTGACTTGTTTCTATTCATTTTATCAGCTTGCTCAGCCTTCATCTGTGGTAAGGCTCCACTATATCATCCTTGTCTGACCTTTTAAGTTCATATATACTGTACCTTCATCTAGGTTTTTGTGCTACAACTGTGTCTTCTTTAAGTTATTCTTTTATTTATATTATATTTATCGGCTGGCAGTACAGATCTCTGGTGAGCTTCAGCTTCTTATGTGTTTGAGGAAAAAAATGAGTAATTTTATTTTTATACCTTCAAAAATATGCTGGGCTTTTCACATCTGTCTTGTCATCTCTCTTATTTTTCTTTATCTGGATAGAACTTGAGCTTTTTTGAACACACTTTCAGCTTTTTTGAGCTGTTCTTTTACTGCTTGCCAAATGGAAGTAGTTTTCCACATTGTGTTAATGTGGAATAACTCAGGGTTTTAAAATACCTGGTACATTACCATTTTCATTAAAGTGGCACTGCACTTCAGGGGCTTTCTTAGCTGTGCTCAGTCCCTATGTCCCTGTATGAACTGTGGTGCTTTAGAAAGGGAAAAAATTGGAATCATTGGCTTCATGTCCTTTTCTCATTTTAAAAAAACTCGCACACTTCGATTATGATTTATGAGTAAGATTGTTCCTACTTATGAGGAAGTCTTTACCTACAGACGTGGGTTTCCATGTGTCAAGAAATAGTATTCATTTAAAGCAGGTTAGTAATTTCCCTTTTGTATGCAAAGACATTCTTGATTTCTTCTTTTATGACTTTTGTTTTTAAGACAACATATACTGAATAAACCTAGGAGTTTCCAGTCAAGACTTACTGGTATGTGCTTAGTATAAAGATAGAACAATTCCCCAGGTGTCAAATCCGTCTTGTTTCACAGAGTCTTGCTGTACAGTGTGAGGTGATTGGTCTTAAGACCAATCTGTAAAGTAAATCTGAAGTAAAGCTTTGGGGAAGCTTTACTGTGGTATGACTAATTTTTCTGAAAGAAAGCCAAAAGAGGTGAGGAATGGGGTAAACACTGCACCTGTGGTGAAAGCTAGCTTCTGTATCAGCTGAAGAGAATAGTATGTGCCCATAATACTTCATCTGCATAATCTATATGCTGCAATGATATTCATCAATATTTTAAGACAGTACACAGATTGCTGTGTAAATTCCTTTAATGAGTATTTTTAATAGTGGAACTTAACTTCCTGTGTAGTTTTCAATAATGATAGCCAGAGTAATATCATAGTTACTTACGTAACAGAACATGTTACCATAAACCTTATGGGGCAAAGAAAGTGATAGGTGTGTTTCAGGTAGCAGGCTGTATTTGGTACCATTGCTTTTTCGTATCTCAATTTGGCTTATTCTGGCATTTAAAATGTATGTGGTTCTTGGACTTGACATTGATTTAGTAAGGTGAGACTAAGAACTGACCTGTTGTTTAAGCATCTTGTGTCTTTTATGAGCAGGTGCCTCATTGACATGTAGAGAATTACATCCCTTAATTCCCATAAGCATGAATAATAGAGGGGAACAGGAGAAAAAAGAGGCTCAGGAGCTACAACAGAAAAAAGGATAAACTATTGCTTAGCTCTGAGATGTCTGTCTTGAAGGTTAATTGCTAATACAGACACATAATGAATCTTTAAGGTATGTTTTTAGAAGCCTGGTAGCTGACAAATAAGTAATATCAAAGGTGATGATCATTTCATATGCTTTGTACCCTAAGTCTGTCTATTGAAATGTATTTATGACAGTCTGTTAAGTTATTTGTCTTTCTTCAATATTCCCCTTTAAGGGAAAAAAAAAAAAGGAGAAAACAGATATCTGAAGCAATGTTCTCCATTAATAATAGTTTTTTCATTGAGGTGTCATATTTGAGGTGATTTTTGTAAGTTGAATTTCCGCCAGAAGAATTGAAAATAACACAGAATAGCTAAGACAGATATTAAATATGTATATTGATTACTCCTCAGAGACATATTTCTTTGGAGTGGAAGGTAATTTACTTGCCAAACGTGTTTTCCCAAGCTTTCTGAACTTCAGTAATGTTTTGCTCAAAGTAATATTAATTTTGTATTATATACTGAAACAATGACTTGATCAAAGCTCCTGTTTTTGCTAGACCGATTGGAAAGGGTTGAACAATTGCTAGCTTGTTCAATTAGAAACACAATATGAACTGGTATTGACAAATATTTTGAATTTGGCACTTCTTAAGAGCAGAGAGATGGACATGGTGGAAATATCTGTTTTCTGGGCAATACTGACACTTTCAGACCCATAATAGAACTTTTTTTATTATTATTATTCTTTCTGTGAAGTGGGAACTCTGGAAAAAAGTATGTTTGAGGAAAAAGGAAAAACTCGAAATGTAGTACAGCTTTCTTAACATGACATGTTTTTGTGAAATAGGTAGAAGTAGTGTGTAATGGGAAAAAGTATGTCAAATTGTGTTATATCCCAGCTTAATGTTATAGTTGAAAAAAGCAAGCAGGCGTAATTGATATTTAATATTGATTACAAATGTTTTCTAGGTCTTACTGTCTCTCTTATTTAGTAAAGCAATTTAACACTTCTTCATCTTCAGCAATAACATGAACGTATACAATGTGCAAATCCAAGGAACAGTTCTTTTCGGTATCCCAGAAAAATGATTTGAAACAAGCATGAGGGTACTGAGAAGGTGTTTCTTGAGTTATCACACTGAATATTTAGTTCATTTTATGTCAAAGTGTAAAACTGTTTCGTTATAGTATTAAGAAGGAGATGTTTGTTTAGCAGTGTTATCGAGATCATGTGTATGAAATCCCTGTTATAAAAGGAAGCTTATTTCTTTTTTTCTAAAGGTCAAGAAAGTTCTTGAAAAATTATATGAGAATAAGAAAATTGCAAGTGCTACCCACAACATATATGCATACAGGTGAGAGATGAATAGTGATTTTTTATTTTTTTTCAGTGTTCTTTGACAAATGAGTGCAGGACATGAGAAAAGTAAAATCCATCAAAGAAATTCCTTGCTATTTAATATTTATGGAAGTAGGTTTCTTATTTGTATGGTAAAGGTTTTAGGCTTTATTTTGAGTTTGAGGTCAAGAAAGTAGAATATATAGTAGGAAATATGTTAAGATAGTAAAGCAGCATTAGAAATAAAAAAAGACTAGAAGTGAATTTGAACATGTGTTGTTATACTTCGTATAGTATGTGTGAGCATGGAAATGCTACATCGTCCTGAATCAAATGTGTTTTCACTTGGATAAAGTACCTTTTTTTTCCACCAATCTTATATTTAGAAATAGCTGAAAATTTTTAGTTGAAATAAGAGTTGAAACAGAAAGCCTGATGCAGACATCTGGCATATGAAGTTTCATCTGAAATATGAGAAACTTTAGGGAAAATGAGAAACAGGTAAAAATGAGTTTGGCAGTGGTCTGTCTCTGGTAACTTTTGTGAATGTAGCTTATGTGAAATGAATTGGTCTCAGTCCAGATAGTGATGTAGGTTTTCTGAGAAATGTAAGTGACAGTAAAGGAATCACTTTCATTACTGAAGGAACCAGTCATTTGAAAAAGCATGTATAGACACTGATCCATTCATGCACATCCTGGAGTGATCCTAGTGAAACATGAAATGAGAGCAAGTGAAAGCTTACTTTCTTAAAAAGTCTACCTAAGTAAAAGGTTTTGGTAAACAGGGAATTTCTGTTGTTGTTGATGATGATCTGGCTTCTTTCATTCATGCTATCTAAATGCACTTCAAAAAAGCAACAGAAACATATTTATTGCTTCATATTTCTCATCTAGTATCAGAAGCCTCTTTGTCATTGTGTCACATATTAGCTAAGTTTGGAAGTTATGAAATCAATAGGTAACAAACAGTAGACCTCTGAGCATTACTTCTGGAAAATTACACCTGTGCAGCTGTCCTTTATATATGAAACAATACACCCCAAAGTTTCCTGGAGTGCCCCCTGAGGACAGAGATGCCACGAAGGCGAATTTCAGTTATAGTTTCACGCTGCTGCGGAAATATAGACCTATCTATATCAATATATAGATCAATATGATCTATATATGAACATATATAGATCAATATGATCTATATATGAACATATATAGATCAATATGATCTATATATGAACATATACAGATCAATATGATCTATATATGAACATATATCAATAGTATTTTTGTCCAGGTTCTTCCAATTTGTGAGTGTGTACCATGATTTGAAACTGTATCTGATAGAGTTGGTTTCAGCTAGGTGTAATTAATAGGCTAAAAACCTAAGGACTTTTCTTATTAGGCACTTTACGCTGGTAACGAGTCTGGAGTTAATCTGAAGTAACTAGAGTCTATGTAAAAGCTTTTCAAATCTTGTTCTACAGTACAGATAAGTATTTGTGGTTTACCCTAAGCCTCATCCTGTTTTCCTGTAAATGTCCTTAGTAGAGAAGTGGAAATGATACACGTGTGTATGAAAGATCTCTGAGACTTCATTAATCATGTCAAAATGTTAGTTGATGGATATTTTTTTAATCTATTTTATGTTCTTTTGTTTTTCTTTTTTCTTTTTAAGAATATACTGTGAAGATAAGCAGACATTCTTACAGGATTGTGAAGATGATGGGGAGACAGCAGCAGGTGGACGTCTTCTTCATCTTATGCAGGTTATAGAAATTAATCTTTACTTCTGGAAATCTTGAACAGATTTTAAAAATCACTACGATGTAAATAAACTTGTAGAAGATTATTTTAATTCTTGTGCTGCTCTTAGCCAAATAGATGATTGCTTTTTCAAAGGTGAAAGAAAAAACTCAGCATGTAGTAAATTGGGATTTACAGGTCTTGGATCATAGAAACAAGTAGTGTTTCATAGGTGGTAGTAATAGTTTGAACAATTTAAAAGATAAATAAGTTTTGATTCCTACGCTTATTGTGTGGTGTTAGGTATATAGAAAATGAAGATTGGAAGAAGCTGATTGACAGAGTGTAACAGCTGACCTATGCACAGCTTTTCATTTGATTTCCTCAAATACTCGTAATAAATGGGCACATATTGCTAGACCACTCTCCATCGTCTTTGAAAGGTCATGGGGAACAGGAGAGGTGCCTGAGGACTGGAGGAAGGCTGACATCACTCCAATCTTTAAAAAAGGCAAGAAGGAGGAGCCAGGGAACTACAGACCAGTCAGTCTCACCTCTGTCCCTGGGAAGGTAATGGAGCGACTCATTCTGGATGTCATCTCCAAACACGTTGAGGAACAGGAAGTTATTGGAAGTGGTCAGCATGGATTTACCAAGGGTAAATCATGCTTGACCAATCTGATAGCTTTCTATGATGTTATAACGGGTTGGCTGGATGAGGGGAGAGCCGTAGATGTCATCTACCTTGACTTTAGCAAGGCTTTTGACACTGTCTCCCATAACATCCTCATTAGGAAGCTGAGGAAGTATGGGCTAGATGAGGTGACGGTGAGGTGGATCGAGAACTGGCTGTGTGACAGAACTCAGAGGGTTGTGATCAGCGGCATAGAGTCCAGTTGGAGGCCTGTAACTGGTGGTGTCCCCCAGGGGTCAATACTCGGTCCAATTTTGTTCAGTATATTCATTAATGACCTGGATGATGGGACAGAGTGTATCCTCAGCAAGTTTGCTGATGATACCAAACTGGGAGGGGGTGGCTGACACTCCGGAGGGCCGTGCTGCCATCCAGCGTGACCTGGACAGGCTGGAGAGCTGGGCAGAGAAGAACCAAATGAGGTTCAACAAAAGCAAGTGCAAGGTCCTCCACCTGGGGAGGAAGAATGCTAAGCACCAGTATAGGTTAGGGGTGGACCTGCTGGGAAGTAGTTCTGAGGAGAAGGATCTGGGGGTCCTGGTAGACAGTAAATTATCCATGAGAAAACAATGTGCCCTTGTCGCCAAGAAGGCCAATGGCATCCTGGGCTGCATAGGGAAGACTGTGGCCGGTAGGTCGAGGGAGGTCATTCTCCCCCTCTACTCTGCACTGGTAAGGCCACAACTGGAGTACTGCATCCAGTTTTGGGCTCCCCAGTTCAAGAGGGACAGGGAACTGCTGGAGCGAGTCCAGCGAAGGGCAACTAAGATGATTGAGGGACTGGAGCATCTCCCTTATGAGGAAAGGCTGAGAGAGCTGGGACTCTTTAGCCTGGAGAAGAGAAGGGTGAGGGGAGACCTTATTATGGCATATAAGTATCTAAAGGGTGGGTTGAAGGAGGATGGTGCCAGACTCTTTTCATTGGTTCCCAGCGACAGGATGAGGGGCAATGGGCACAAGTTAGAACATAGGAAGTTCCATTCAAATACACGGAAAAACTTCTTTACAGTGAGGGTGACAGAGCACTGGAACAGGCTGCCCAGAGAGGTTGTGGAGTCCCCTTCTCTGGAGATTTTCAAGACCCGCCTGGATGCAGCCCTGAGGGATGTGCTCTAGGCAATCCTGCTTTAGCAGGGGAGTTGGACTAGATGATCTCTAGAGGTCCCTTCCAACTCTGAAGTTTCTGTGATTCTGTGATACTTGAGCTTGCGGAGTAGAGCTTCAAATGCAAAAGGTAGAGGGAGTGAAGGTGTTAAGTTATTTTAATCATTTAATCTGTTTCCTCATGCTCTTTCCAGTTCTGGGTTCTTAGCCCTCATACTCATGTATATTTTAGTTTTCAAGTGTTGAAATAATATGCCCTCACCAAAGTTGCTACTAAACGTGAATTGAGACTGATAAATTTTCATTCACTGGCATGATGCAAGCCCTAGTAAAACCATAAATAAAATACTATAACTACAGGGGACAGCTGGGTACATCTTATGCAGTGCCTCAAGTTACATAGCTGTACCAGCACACTAATTATTGTTTTTAATTTTGATTTTTAGATTGATGTCCTCTTCACAGCAAGGGTTTTCTTTTCCCAACCTTTGCTTGCGTGCATATTCTGTTGCTTAATGTGTTGTACTCTTATTCCTGGAGACTATTTTAAAGCTTTTTTTTTTTTTAAATTTATTTCAAAGCTTTTTTGTTTTTCTGAAAAAAAAATTAATTGATGGAAATATTTTGACATATTTCATTTAGAACTTTTTGAAACTGCCTAAGTAACTGATACGTGACTTGGGAAGGAAAACTTACTTTATGTAACATTGGCAAGTATATATGCGCACTGTGAAAACATTATTGTAATAAAAATAATGTAAAGAAACAACTCTGTAGTTACTGTACCTCAATTTGTTCTGAGCTTATCAGCTTTTTCTCAGCATGTTAACATATGCTTTTGAAAATTGTCAGGTTTAAAATGTCTAGACACTTAACATTCCATAAAAATCCAGTCTAGAAAGTGACATGAAGTTTCCCCTTTCAAATGTGAATGTGTCTAAATCATATGATCAATGATCAAAAATGATCAGAGGGCTGGAGCCCTGCTCCTCTGAGGACAGGCTGAGAGAGTTGGGGTTGTTCAGCCTGGAGAAGAGAAGGCTCCAGGGAGACCTTGTTGTGGCCTTTCAGTACTTAAACGGTGCTTATAAGAAAGATGGGGACGAACTTTAGCAGGGCCTGTTGCCATAGGACAAGGGGTAATGGTTTTAAACTAAAAGAGGGTAGATTCAGACTAGATATAAGGAAGAAATATTTTATGATGAGCATGGTGAAACACTGGCACAGGTTGCCCAGTAGATGCCTCATCCCTGGAAACATTCAAGGTCAGGTTGGACAGGGCTCTGAGCAATCTGATCTAGTTGAAGATGTCCCTGCTCATTGCAGGGTGGTTGGACTAGATGACTTTTAGAGGTCCCTTCCAACCCAAATCATTCTAGGATTCTGTGATGTGGTTCATATCTCTCTATCTGTAGTCCTGGTTACTGGGAATGTTTTTGTTTTGGAAGAGCACTGCTGTAGGGATCAGAAAAGTGCAATTTTCACCCATAGGAAAAGATTAAAATGGTTTATGGGCTGATTTCTAGATGTTCATAGGTCTCGTAGTTTTTCTGTTATAAGCACTTAGGACATATGATACATGCAGCATGGGCAACAAACAGGAGGAGCTGGAAGCCATTGTGCAGCAGGAAAGCTATGATATAGTTGCAATCATGGAAGCGTGGTAGGATCACTCGCAGAACCGAAGTGCTGCAATGGGTGTCTATAAACTCTTTCAGATCACAAAAAGGTATCTGGCTACTGTGGTAAAAGACAATAAAAAAGTGTTTCTGTAAATACATTAGCAACAAAAGGAAGGCTAAGGAGAATCTCCATCCTTTATTGGGTGTGGGAGGAAACATGGTGACAAAGGATGAGGAAAGCGCTGAGGTACTTAATGCCTTCTTTGCCTCAGCCTTTAACAGTAAGACCAGTTGTTCTTGGGGTACCCAGCCCCCTGAGCTGGAAGACAAGGGATGGGGAGCAGAATGAAGTCCCCGTAATCCAAGAGGAAATGGTTAGCAACCTGCTACACCACTTAGACACACACAGGTCTATGGGATCCACCCAACAGCACTGAAGGAGCTGGCAGAAGTGCTCACCAAGCCACTTCCCATCATTTATCAGAAGTCCTGGCAAACCAGGGAGGTCCCGGTTGACTGCAGGTTAGCAAGTGGCCCATCCACAGGAAGAGCCAGAAGGAGTATCCAGGGAACTACAGTTCTGACCTCGGTGCTGGGGAAGGTTATGGAGCAGATCATCTTGAGTGCCATCATGCGGCATGTCCAGGACAACCAGGTGATCATGCCCAGTCAGCACGGGTTCATGAAAGGCAGGTCCTGCTTGACTAACCTGATCTCCTATGAGAAGGTGACCTGCCTAGTTGATGGGGGAAAGGCTGTGGATGTTGTCTGCCTAGGCTTTAGTAAAGCTTTGGACACTGTCTCCCACAGCATTCTTCCGGAGAAATTGGCTGCTCAGGGCTTGGATGAGCGTATTCTTCGTTGGGTAAAAAACTGGCTGTATGGCCAGGCCCAAAGAATTGTGGTGAATGGAGTTAAATCCAGTCACAATTGATGTTCCCCACAGTTCAATACTGGGGCCAGTTCTGTTTATTATCTTTATCAATGATCTGGACGAGGGGATTGAGTGCACCTTCAGTACCTTTGCAGATAGCACTGAGTTGGGCAGGAGCGTCGACCTGTTTGAGGGTAGGAAGGCTCTACAGAGGGATCTGGACATGCTGGATTGATGGGCTGAAGCCAATGGTATGAGGTTCAACAAGGCCAAGTGCTGGGTCCTGCACTTGGGTCACAACCCCATGCAGCGCTACAGGCTTGGGGAAGAGTGGCTGGAGAGCTGCCTGGCAGAAAAGGACCTGGTTGACAGCCAGCTGCATATGAGCCAGCAGTGTGCCCAGGTAGCCAAGGAGGCCAACAGCATCCTGGCTTGTATCAGGAACAGTGTGGCCAGCAGGACTAGGGAAGCGATCGTCCCCTGTACTCAGCAGTAGTGGGGTCACACCTTGAGTAATGTGTTCGGTTTTGGGCCCCTCACTACAAGAAAGACATTGAGGTGCTGAATTGTTTCCAAAGAGCAAGAAAGCTGGTGAAGGGTCTGGAAAACAAGTCTTATGAGGAGCAGCTGAGGGAGCTGGGGCTGTTTAGCCTGGAGAAAAGGAGGCTGAGGGGAGACCTTATCACTTTCTACAACTACCTGAAAGGAGGTTGTAGCGAGGTGGGGGTCAGCCTCTTCTCCCAAGTGACAAGCGATAGGACTGAGAAGAAATGGCCTCAAGGTGCACCAGGGGAGGTTTATATTGGATATTAGGAAGAATTTCTTCACCGAAAGGGTTATCAAGCATTGGAAGAGGCTGCCAAGGGAAGTGGTTGAGTCGCCATCCCTGGAAGTATTTAAAAGACGTGTAGATGTGGCACTTAGGGACATGGTTTAGTGGTAACTTGGCAGTGCCAGGTTAATGGTTGGATGCGATGATCTTTTCCAACCTAAATAATTCTATGATATGGGCTTGAAAATTAGGTGGTTTAATACAGTTACTGTTGCTGTACTTAGAGGTCTTCTTTTGCAATAGAAATCTTATCTTGTTTCAGATAAACTGAGCACTTCAGTCAAGATGGTACTTTCCAGTTACAAGAAACTATTTTAGATTAATTCTTTCGAACTTGAAGTTACAGTTAAAAATTTCCCAACTCTGCTTGGCATCCTGTTTACTGTGAACAGTTGCTATACGTAGATTTTATGGCTGATGTGTAAATGTAGAGTAGAAAGTGCCCGTCACAAAACCTGCCCCAGTCCTTCTTTCCTTTTTTTTTTTTTAACATTATCCTTTTAGTTTTAAAATTCTAAGAATATTTCTGTTTTCATGAGCAACGATAGAATCTTCTAATGGTGGTGTTCAAATTAATCAAATAGATGTATTTTTCTCCTTGACAACTAATTGTTGTTGGCATGCTTTATTAGTAGCTATCTCTTGAGGGATTTTTCTCGCCTCCACCAAACCACCCTGATACTTGCAGACCACAGTGTTTTTGCTCAGCCTTATGCAAATAAAGCTGTGTTTGCTCTGTCTGGCTCCAAGCCACCTGCGTGTGTTACTGTAGTACTGTGCAGGGCTTAAAAGAAAGCTGTTTGTAAGTGAAGACCAGAGATTTCAGATGCCTTGGTTTGAGGGACAAATTCATGATCATGGTCACTAATCATGCAAGACTAATTTAAGCAAAAATGCTAACTGGTGATTGTCACTACATGTTTCCATGCAATAATGTATATCTTATATTTTGACAAGATGTGTGTTTCTCTTGTGTGCATTCCCTGTGCTAGTAGTGTTTGCTGATGATGGGGAGATCTTGAGCACAGAATTGCTTTAAGACAGAATAAATGCTAGTTTTCAAGTCTTGTCAAGTCACATTTAGATTTTGTGAAAAGCAAAGCTGTTGAAGGCCTTCCCTGTTTCTTGCCTTTAATAAAAGTAAAAGAAATCATCGCTTTGGTTTAACTCTCTACTTGATTTTTGTTACAGTCCTAAAAAAGCTATATAAAGGTTGTTTAGTTCTTTCTATCCTAATTGCTAATACAATTATTTCACGTTGTGTGAACTTTCCCTATGCCTTTTTGAATTTAGAAAGCAACTGCTTGGCTGTAAAGGACTAAGACTCAAACCTGGAAAATGCAGAGATTTTTATTTATTATCCAAGTGCTGTTGCTAGGTCCTGCACATGCAACAGTGCTAGCTTATGGCATTTTAGGCATCCATATGCATAATGCCTGTCCCCTGGCTGTTATTAGCCTCATCCACCAACGCTTCCAAAAATGTGGATGGACAACCTGCTTAGTGACAGAGGTTCTCTGGAAATAGTAATTCATCGTATCAAAGAATACTAAATGTAAGTCACTAATTTTCCGTTTAAGTAATGTCTGAAGCCTTTGACACGTGAATGAGCAACTGTAATGCACATGAAATAGCTTTGCGCCCTTTCGGAGGAATATATTGACTCATTTTTCTTTGAATTTAGCTTTGGATAGGAGCTTGGAGAGGGAAACTTACCCTTACTTTTTTTTTTTTGTTTGTTTTGTTTTAAAAAACAGATTTTGAACGTCCACAATGTGTTAGTTGTGGTATCCCGCTGGTATGGAGGTATTCTCTTAGGACCAGATCGTTTTAAACATATAAACAATTGTGCAAGAAATATACTTGTGGAATATAACTATGTACATTCAGTGGTAAGTTTCTGCCTCTTACAATGAAGGCGTTTGTATGTGAACTTGTGTAAATTGTCACTGTTAGATAAAGCCAGAAGAAAAGTAATACTACCTGTGTCAAGCACTGGTTGCTTTGATGCACTGATGGTATGCATAGTATCAGTGCAAAGACTTCCAAAGAACTTCCAAAGATGTTAGTGACCTGCTTTCTAAGTGTGAGGTGTGCCATAGAAGGGTGGCAGCAGTTGAGGACATTGGTCCAGAACCCAAATTTGAGGTTTGGGGGAGGATGGGAAGGGGAAATGCCTCTTTCTGTGTGTTCGGAAAACTGGAAGTTGCTGCTTCTCATGCTTACCTTTGCCACCAGTTCTAGTGGCTCAGGCAGACACTGAGCTTGGGGATAACTGTAACTAGTAGGCATTTTAAACATTGAAAGTTTTATTGGACCCAAAGAAGTTTTCAGAAGTATAGGTGATAGGCACCATTTAAAAAAAAATCTAGACTAGAAGAATTCAAAGAAAGTAGCATTAACTGTTACAGAAAAGATTAAGGGAAAAATGTTTCAAGGGAGCTTAAATGACTGGGGAGGCAAAGTTCCAAATGTCTTTAAAAGGCATTTCGTAGAAGACTTGGGTCATTTAATCATCTGATATTCTTGGTTTTCAACTTTTCTTCATCCTCAGAACAGCATATTACATGTGTCTATGTACAATATAGTATGTAATTGCTAACAATAGAAAGCTTAAGACAATTGGAAACAATTACTAATGGATACTTGAAAAAGTACACAACTGTCAGTTTTCATTTTCATATGAAAGTATGTAAGATTGCTGTGGCTGAAAGCTGAGCAGTCTTCCCCATTTCTGCCCCTGCACTTTTCAGTTATTTGCTTTTTGCATTTTAGAAGTGCTTGGATGTACTTATTGATTTACCTTCTTGGCAATTTATCAGTATTCTCTTACTTGAAAGCATTGCTCACAAGATAAAAGGAAACTAACAAGACTTTTAAGCATTAACCCTCTAGAAAAGGTTTAGTACCAAAAATGATTTCTTTTTTTTTTCTTTTTTTAACAACTTAAGTTAGACTGTATTTCTTTATTGTGTATTAACAAATGTATTTTGTTACCAGTGTCCATCAGAAAAATGACAGATGGAACTTATGGTGATTACTATTCTAATGCCATAGATGTGGCTAGTGGAAGAAGTATTCTTTTCGCTAACTCTCTTAGAGTCCGTTTCCCTCCCATGTGCAAAAGGTAGAAGGGAATAGATTAAAACGTCCCAGATTCTGGCATATGTAGTGGCAGATTCTTTCACCATTTTGGGGAGTGCTTGCGATGAATGCCCACTGAAGAAAAGTCTTGTTTTTCAGAATTTGACAGTCAGAGCAAGCTGTACGTTACAATGTTGACCCAGCAAAATTTTGTTTTTCCCTGTGTAGGTTTGTTTCATTTAGGGACACAGTTTTAATGCACTGGTGTACAGTATATCTCTTGATAAGGCCACATCCACACTAGATGGAGTTTTGCAATATAGTGTAGAAGTATTCCTATGATGGTAACCTCTTCCTTGAGTGGAAATGCCTTAGATTATTTTTATATTATATGCTTCTGTTGGCATAACTATGTCTATAATTTTATCATTGCTGAAGGCGGAAGTTTTTAAATAGCAAGATAAGCAGACAAATTAATGAAACTGAGTGGACAAATATTATACAATTCAAAACTTTCATAAATCCCAGTGAACTATGAACACATTTCATATTAAGAATAATTTTGGTGACCTTGAGAGAATACTTAAGGTACAGAAGAATGCTGTTTAAATTTTGAAATGCTTGTTTTTCATTTCAGGAAGAATCATCCAAACAAGCAGGAAAGAGCAAAAAGATAAGGAAGGACAACAAGAAGAGAACAGAACACTAATTTATTTTTAAAAAATATAGAAGATTATTTTGCACATATTTATACAAAGAAAACGTGGACATTATTGCCTTATCCAATACAACAGACATTTTGTATTCAAAAGAGAATTCAGTAAATCTATAGATATATTTTCATCTTGTTCTGTGATTTCTTCTGCTGTTCTGAAGTAGATCTTCGACACAAGTTTTCTGTATTCTCATACATTTTAGCTCCTTGTTATGAGGACTTTGTAACACTTGGAACCATCTCCCCATCCCACCTCCTCCCACCCGACGATGGATGACTAATTTAAAATGCGGTTTACTTATCTTCTCCATTCCTGAGTTCGAACTCAAACACCTGTCTTGTATTAGTAGTTGAATTCCCTAGTTTGTTGTATTGAGGGAGGGACCGGAGTCATTCATAGGCAAAGTTACTTACGAAGTTTTAGATTTTCTATACCTAAAAGGAAAGCGTATGGCCCAGAGCCTGGTCCTGCTGATGCAGTTCTTGATCATGCTAGATAGGGCCGGCCTGGTGACATAAGAAAGACTGAACGTGGGTGATGAACTAACAAATGTGAAGAAATTACTTCAAGATTTCTTTGAGGATTGTTCTGTAAGCGTCAGGAGTCTAGAAGCCTGTTAGAAAGCTGAACGTTGAGTGTTGTATAATTAAAGGAACCAGTGATTTCAACAAAGAATATGGGGATTTTGAAATCAGACTGTTACAGCTAGTGGTGGACATTAGTAAACATTCTGAAGTGACTTCCATTGGTGTAGAGCAGGAAAAAACAAGTGTTAATACTATGATCACAAACACTTGAATTTTCTACTCTTTTCTTAATACCTTCCTAACTTTTCTCTAATGCATTACAAAAAAAATTAACAGAAAAACATTACTAGCTGAGTCACAGGTGCTTTCCTAGGTCAGGTACACCTTATATAATTTACTCATATAGTAATGTCAGGGCTGTGACTATTTAATGACATTTCTCTAGTGGCACTTGCATAGTTTAAAGGTGTATTTGTAAGACTAGCTTATTTGGCCACCAGTTCTGTATACATCTTTTTGCCAATATGTTCTTATACTGAACCGTTCGTTATATTTCTACGGTAGAGGTACCCCAGAAAACCTTTCCCAGGGCAAACTTCATCTAATCAAAGTAACTACTCCAGAGTTTGATACAGCAACAGAGATATGCCTTAAGAATTTCAGTGGCTTTAAAAGTACCACTGAAATATGTGATTTAAAAAAAAAACAAAACAAACCACTAATTCTGTGGCAGATCCTGCATTGATTCACTGAAGCAATTTTATCCAGTTACATTACCTTGTTTGCATAGTAAAGCTCTTTTTTTTGCATTCAGCCTTAGTATCTGTACTTGTAATAGTAAAATGACATTTGTCCTAGAGAAGGAGATCCATATATTACATTATATAGTAGTCTTGCACTTTTTGGGTCGTACAAGTATTCCTTGTTTGTTGTTTGCCTGTCTTATTGATAGAATTTTTTTATTTTGCCATTCACTTCCAGTACCTTATTAAGTGTTTCAAATTTTCTGTTGCTTTTACGATAGTTTGAAATTGTAGCAATTACTTAATGCAGGAAGCAGATGAATTGTGACATGTTCTGCTACAGCTGCCCAAGATTCAATTCCACTCATGGTAATTCATGTTCTTTTCCAAAGAGAATCCTTTTAGCTTGAACGCTCAGAACCAACAAGTGATTCTGAAGGTATGAACTTTAGAGTGTTCAGTCCAAGGTATGTAAAAGCTAAGTGTCTGATGGTTTTTGTTTTGTTTTTAATTACTGTTTTTTTTCAGAAAGTACCGATCCTTATCCCCAAGAATCTCATGTTTCGGTGTTGTGTGTTAGCAAAAACTAAAACCCCAAAATGGAAGAAACAAGTTTTTGATAACCACTTGCTGTGTGAAATAGACCATATAGGTCCTCCAATCAGTGAGCAAAATTAATCCCCTGTCCCTTAAAATGTTTGGAAACAGACCATCAAGGCGGAAATGTGTTGTCTTCATTCCGTTCTTTTCTATTCATGCTATTCTATTTCATTCTGTTTCTCTCTGAAACAAATGCAATGAATGTCAAGTGCTGGCTAGCTGTACTGTGGACACTTCTGGTTAGAGAAGTTGCATTCTCTTCCTATTTTTGTTTTTTTACCATTTCTGAAGTTTAAACTTCCTTTATTGCAAGAACAAGTTTTCATGTGGCTTTCCAGAAGAGTTTTGCAATGCAGGATTTTGTCCTTTCCTTTGAGAGCGGTGCCTCAGCGTAGATCATGGCCCAAAGAACCTGTGGTTCTTGCTCTTTGATTATTAGCTGTGCTTCAAGGATGCTACATGCTATCACTTATTTGAGTACACTTGTTTCTGCTTTGTAATGCAGAAAATGTTAGAGCAGCAGTGGTTGCTACATGTCAGGGTCAAAAATTTAACACTGATATGGCAGTTGAAGTCCTTGAGATGTGTCAAGAGTGTTTTCACACTGGCACTGGTAACCAAGGGACACAAATAATATAGTGCCCGTGTAAAGCAGGGCAGCAGCAGACACATGGAATATATTTTGATCTGCAAACTTTCATCATTGCCTAGAATGCATTTGCCTTGTTAACAAAGAAATCAAGAATGTAACTTCTTTAGAAACTGAGCTATAAAACATTTTGTTTCTCTTACTTAGTGGAGAACAGAGGTTCCCCAGAATCTGAGAAGGAAAACACGTCAGCCTGCTCTTACAAGCAGCTGGCTTGCTTCGTAAGTCACTTGTGCTCTGGGGCCGTAAGCTGTTGCTCAAAAAAAATATGCAGATATCTTTAAAAAAAAAAAAAAGGAAAGGAAAAAAGTGAAATTACACTTCATAATATTTGTGGGAGTTGCAGGTTAGTTTGAGAATGCTGAAGTACGTACTTGTGAAGTATGTTATTCTGAAGCCAGCGTATTGCCCTTGAATGGACTGGAAGCACTGGTATCTTTTGCCTCTGAACTATAGTAATGTTAGATTGGTATTCCTTAATTAATTAAAAAATATGACGAGAACAAAATAGACAATGACTTGTAATCGTAACAACCCTGTCATTTTCATAACTAACAACCATTTAGTTTTTATGTTGCTGACATAAGTAATCATTTTTTTATTTTGGGGTAAGGTTTACAGATAAGAGAGAAGTTGTAGCCTTCAGTATGTGTCTATGCAGAGAAGAGAAAGGTTTGCCCTTTCTGTTAGGTATGTGTCACCATTTTTTTGCAGGTTTCTGTGGTGAAAGGAAGTTCAGCAGAATCAGCAAAAATGCCCCCGATGGTGGGAAAGGAATGAATTTTTGCAGTCTGTTATCTGAAGTGTGCTGACAGGAGATCTGCTGTAGATTTAGCATGGCTTCCTCCCCTACCAGGTAACAAGGATGAGGTCAGCCTTTGCTTTTGAGTAAGCTGGGGACACAAACTTCATACTCCTGTTAAGTGCGTTGTTATAAATACTGATATTCTAAACTCCTAGTGCTGAACAATGTAATAATCTTGATTATCTATGTAAACTCTGATGAGTTAATATTGTCCTGCAAGTTGAAGATTTGTAAATAAGGATCCAGAGGAATGTATTGAAAAATCAACTAAATCAGAACGGGGCACCGGTGTTCTTCAGTCCAGAGCTTGATGATGTGACCTGATGAGAAATCAGATTGCATGAAATAAATTCTGTGTATGTGAACTAGCAAGTGGGATCCAGCAAGGGAAAGAGATTAAAAAAATGGCTTGCAACAGCTTTAACTTTAAAAATAATGTCCTGATGGAACATATAATGCTAAACTGAAGCAGCAGTTGAAAATTTGTTTAAGACTATATGGGCTGTATACATATCCCCTACTTGTGGAAGAATTATAAATTTAATTATCTGGGAAAAAAAAAAGAAGAAAAATATAATATCAGTAATCCATACCTAAAGTACAGTTGCCTGTCATAAAAATATGTCCGTGAAGAATCAAACACTAGCAGAAAAAGGTGGATTGTGACTTCTATTTAATCTTTGTTGCCACACTGTTCTGTCTTGCCTCTTTTTTATACTGTTTTCACTATACTCTTCTGGAAATGAATCAGGAGTACGGCTGAAACCAGATTAGCCACTTCAGGACCCCAGTCTCCTACAAGGTAGTATCAGAGTGATTTATTTTTCTTTGTTGCTCAAATTTAAGTGACTGGACCAACAGCTGCAGTTTATATCTGGTCTCTGGTCGGGATATTTTGTTATCAAAGTACTTTCTAAAGAACTGCCAGGTGGTTTCTCTGTAAAACAGAGACTTCAGATAGAAGAACCTTAATGAATTCAAGACAATTGAGCAGTGGAAAAGAACTCCTGTCATTCTTACGAGTTTCTCTTCAAGAAGTGGTGGTTAGGCAGAACATTTCCTCTAAATTTCCTACCATATCTGGAAGTCTTCCATGCCGAAATATGGAAAGGACACTTGTTTTTAAAATCTACTGCCCTTAACTTTTAAAAGTGAAGATAATTGTCTCTTTAATTGCAACATAGCAATTCTGTACAGTTTGTAATTTCTCAATATTGCAAAATGTGAACACTTTAATAAGCAGGTAATTTGGGGTGGTGCTTTTACTGTTCAGTGTCCATTCTTGTTTAATGCCTGGGGAAGAAGGAAGGGAAGATAAAACTGTAACATTTGCTTATGGATCCTTTTGGTGTATTAATCTGTGCTATGCAGTTATTGTCTAGCGTGTCTATTTGAATAAAAATTCCGTATCGTTTTATAAGATTATGATCAAGCAGTTCATATGCTGCCCTGACCCCAGTAGAAAATCAGCAGTTTATTATCTACTTCAGATATTTTCCTAGCTAGACATGTTCTCTAGACTGGTTTAATCGTAGTTATAGCCACACACATAAAGCTTATGTTGTGTATCTTCTATTAACCTACACTTATACTGCTCAAGTTTTTAAAAAAAAAAAAAAAAAACAAAAACCAAAGTGCTGACTGGTGTAGATTATCTCCTGGATGCGAACAGACTAGTTACGTGGCATCGTGACTTGTGCAAAATAGGTCAGTGATGCCAGAGGTACGTTCACAAGGCACGTGAGTGTGATTTTAGGTGCCCCGCTGCACACGCACGTGGTGTGGGAGAATTAGATATCTGAAGACTTTGAGAAACCAAGTTAGATCTAAGTTAGCTCCGAGAAGAAATGCTGAGGGAGGGAGATGGAAAGGAATTAGGTAGCTGTATACTCCTAGAAAGCACCCTAGGATTGAAGCCGTTTGGTAAAGTCAGCTGTTTCTCATGAAAAACAGTGAAGCTGATGACTCTCCTCTTGAGACTGAAGAGTATACGGGTAGAGTGCTCAGCTAGGATGAATCCCGTCTTCAGCTTGATTTTGGAGGCTCTGAAATCTAACTTCCTTGCTTCCCAACTGAGTTATCTTAACTAAGAGACTAAAGTTACTTTGGAGAGTGTATCTTTCATTCTCTTCCACTGACATACTTTATTAGTTAATGCAGAATTTCCCTCGGATTTTGAGAAGCTTGCTAAGCATTACCTTCCTCTTAGGGGGTGAGGAAACTACAGCAAAGAGATCAAGTAACAGACTGAAAAGTTACAAGGCGGGTCCACGTGGACCAGAAGTGGAGCTGAGAATTTCCAGGTTCCCAGGGGACTCTAGGACTGCTGAACTTTATTACACTTAAGCTAATGTCTTAATTCTTGTATCACTAAATAAAATGTCAAAGAAAAGCAGGCAATTCAAAGTGATACAGTATTTCTTAGAAGAATCTAAACATTTAGCACAGCTGTTACATACAGGTGTACTAAAACTACGATAATTTGTTGCATGCTACAAAAGTGAGGATGTAATTGTTGTATCTGGGAAGCCATTGTGTGGGCAGCCTCCTTATTAAATACTTCTAATACTCTTCTGATACAGTTCCTCAGCACTGATGATTTTGGGTTAAGGTACAATGAGAACCTTTCTGTATATACTTTGTAAAGCAGCTTGGGCAAGAAGAAAAGAGTCCAAAAACATTACGCTTACTTTTGCAAAGAGCTGTGATTGCACCATTCTGAGGCACAGTAGTTGCAAATTACATCAGTGTCGTGGTTTAGTAACTTAACTGCCACTGTAGCTTTAATTATTTTAGCATAGATTCTCACTGGAGGAAAAAAAACGCGTAATACTTCAGTAAGGGCTTTGCTATTAAGGGGATCCAGTTTTAACTGCAATTGTTACAAACAGTGGCTTTCAGCCTCACGGCTTGTGTGTTTTTTACCAAAAAGATATTATTTCAGAACACAGTTTTGATCTATGATTTTTCTGCTTTAATAAGATTTTTTCAGCCTTTTGGTCCTCGTGGAGTTTTCAGGAGATTGTAACTAATTCTTTTCTTCTGAGACTGGTGGCTCTGCATTGATTCATCATAGACACCAGTCTGTAGAAAGCCTGCCAGCTCATTTCTGGCCATTGAGGGCCAAGTTAGGAATCAAAGCATATCCAAAAGTTTCCAGTAGTAAAGAATGCTTAAGAACTTGGTTCTTCTCTTGTCTTCTGCGGTTGAAAAAGGGGGAGCGTTACTGGCTATGGGAAAACCTGTTCCAGGACCCTGTCCTGACTGAGGGCAGGCACCCCCATGGCTACTAGAAGACAATCTTTTATGTGCCTTCCTCTAGGTTATGTGTCTCAGTGCAGTTTCTGAGCACGCACCTCTGAAGGTTTGTGTGCATATGAGGTGCCCTGCGTTCAGTGCTTCTTAGCAAGGGATTGTCGCTTCGAACGCACAGGAACGAGCTGTTGCTCCTGTGATAAGGCGAGACCAGTCAAAAAGGACTGGTTGCATTAGGTATGAGGAAAGAAAAACTATAATGGGGACATGGTAACAGTTTATGTAGGATCTGTGATTTGGCAGTATCCACGGCAATTTTCCTGCTGTTGTGTGGATTTGAATGCAGGGAAGCAATCACAGAAGGACTGTTACCCTCCTTAGAAGCTACAGGAGTCCTGTGATGTCTTTTATTACCAGTAAAATGCAGAAGCAGAAATTCTTGGCGTAAGAATGTGACTGTTTAGAAGGCGAAATGAAAATAAAATGATCGAGTGTCACTTCTAGTATCATATTTGCACCTTGAGGCACAAATCACTGGAGGCACGGGGAACACACCGGCAGTATATTTTGCCATGTTCTTACTCTCTTCTTTAGGCTACAGGCAGCTGAAACGGGATACAGACTTGGCCAAACCCTTAATTTGACCTCACATTTGTTCACCATATTTTTTGTCTTTTCAACCACATGATAGTGGACCTTGAAAACTTATGTAGATGAGCTTCAGTATTGCTAGGAGAAGAAAGGCTATTGGTATTACTTAGTAGTGGTTGCCAAAGTGTGTTTTCAACATTTCCAGTATTACCTGGAAATGAAATAAAGCTTAAAGCAGTAATGGACAGGCATGCTGTGAAGATATTTGTATGGATGATAAAGTTTTGCATTTTTTGTACTGCTGCCATTCAAACATTTAGTAAAAGCACTTGGCAAATGCTAATGAATTTGTTCCCACAACAGAAGCATAGACATGACAGCCAACATTTTTCAAATTTAAGTATCTAAAATTAGACACCAAAGTGTTTTTAAAATCCATAATAAAAATGATTGAATTTTTACAACTGCGGAATACTCACAGCTCTCTGCAAGTGGCTTCATTACTCATACAAAATATAAGCGCTTGTGGAAGACACAACGATTTCTCCCACCAGTGTGGAAAGAAAAGCCTAGTCCTATTAAAGCTAATTGCCAAGCTCTCATTCATGTTCAGGGAGTCAGTAATTTTGTTCCTTGGTTCTGGGTTGGCAGCAGCTGATGCTGTGTCACTGGGGCTCCCGCTAATAGTTTTGAAACTGATTTCAGTGGAAATTTTGCAACCCTGATCTCTGAGGGTTGGACCTTTACTGGTTAACTGCTCTGGTAAGAAATTGTGTATATGCTTATTTACAGCATGTCCGTTTTCAGCCCTTTCAGGATTCACAGAAAGAGGAACAGCAACAGCAACAACAAAGCTGACCATGCCTTTGGTCAACAAAAAGGTATAATGCAATAGAGAAGGACCACAGACTTGCTGAATTGACAATAATGCTAGATAAACAGGGATGAAATTACAAAGTAGTTTAAATTCTCATAAGGATTGGTACCCAAGATTAAGGAACAACTTCCAGAAAAAGATGATGTCCGTAATGCTAACAAGCATAGCGCTTCTGCAAGGGAGGGAACGAGGGAGGGAGGAAAGCAAGAGATAATTCTCAAATCAGCCCTCCCGACCTCCACAGATAAGCATCAGGTTGCATAAAGAACAACTTGCATTTTAAAATAAGAGCTTGAAAAAACTACGTATTTCTTACTGGTATATTATAGAGATAAACATGGTTTCAGATGCATTGGTATTTATTAAAACTACAAAATCTTAGGAAAACTATCTAGCATCAGAATCTTTTAATTTTTGTTTATTGGATTTTTGGCCCATCCTGTTTATAATCCTTATGAATCTCAACCTTTTGGATAACTCTGCCAGATGCGATTTTTTTCCCAGACTGAACTGACCTGGATAAGCGACATGGACAACAGCACTGCCGAAACTCCGCATGTGGCTGGAGCATTTAATGAGACTTTCTCCACACAGTCACCGAGCTCCGGGTTTTCACTGGGCGTGTTGGTGCTGCTGGCCTTCCTCATGGTGTTGCTAGCTCTGGTCACCATGCTCGGGAACGCCTTGGTGATCCTTGCTTTCATCATGGACAGAAACCTCAGGCATCGGAGTAACTATTACTTTCTCAATCTCGCCATTTCTGACTTTGCAGTGGGTAAGTCGCAGCCGTGGAGGCGTGTACTGTTTGTTTCCTAGGAATCTTAGGAGAAGCGAGGGGGCTTTCTGTTGGTGGGTGGTTTCTTCTGAGGGAACTATTTCCCAGCTGTGTCTCTAGGGGAAGGGTAAGGAATGGTGGAAACTGCATTGTGTCCTAGCAGCCTACTGTTTTTCTGAAATACATTATCATAAGAAGTGGATCCTTTGCCAGGTTAACAGCTAATGTTTAATGTTATGGCCATAAAAATACTAGCGTGTGTGAATCTGTGTGGAATAACAAAGAATAGGAGTTGTTTGTGAAGACTCTTGACTAAAGTCTAGATAGTCAAATCAAATAGAGCATATGTTATCTGGCAGATCTTGCATGCACAGTTGTTATCTTCTTTTTCAATCTACTGTCACACAATACAGATAATCACCTGATGTTTGCAACTAAAATAGTGATGAATAGTATTTTTAAACATTTTGCTGTACATCCTCTACCTAGAGTTGTACCTTAGGAATATGTGTTTATATAGGTAAATAAAAATAATAAATCAAAGTTTCTAAGAAGTTTGATGCTATACATACATATTTATACATAGAGACACATTTTATTTTGAAACTTATACTGAGAAAAAGTACAATTACAATGCTAGTGTAATGTGCCATGGGAGATTGATGTATTGCAGTATTCTGTGAAGTGTTAAATTATTGATTATGCAGAAAGGTGGTTTTAAACGGGTGTGGCTATTTCATGAAATCTATATACTGTCTTGTCACATCACAACAAAATCTTTTAAAACTCTTTTTATTGTACTTTTCTGCCTACACACTTAAAAAGGATACTGAAAGAACAGAAGAACATCTTCTTAAAATTTATTGCCAGTGTCATAAGTTCTGTTAGGGGCACAGTTTCTGATAGTCTGATCTTGGTGATGTCCAGGTTCCCTTCTGTAACGTTTTGATCCTTTCCCCCATACACTTCATGTCTTCTTCAGCTCATAACTGCCTTATTGTGCTGCAGAGCTCTGGCTGCCTGCTGTCTGGCTACAGTACACAGGAAAAAACCAGCAGTGAACAGAAAACCAGTGGACAGAGTGGTGTTCTGTCATCTGGCTCACCATCTAGCACCATATTGAACAAATACCAGCATCTAGCTGAGAAGTACGAAGTAAATAATGTCCCCTGTCAAACAAGGAAGTAAATCTTACTTGGCTTTACCGAACTTCCATAAATGTTATGATCTTATGTTACCCTGAATGTCTGTTTTTTTCATTCTAAATTTGGTTAAAAGCTTTGCATACTTTAGAGTCAATTTGATTTGTATTTCTGTAGCTACATAATTTAGATTCAGGGTATACCTAAATCATCCTTAATTTCTGCTTGATCCTAATTGCTAAAAGCACACACTGCTTGCAGAGCCCTCTGCTTATTCTTTTAATATATTTAATCTATCTTATTTTGACCTTCAACAACTTTTGCTTTATCTCTGTGCTTCTGGACCTATAGCTGGATTTGAGTAGAGATGTCTTGATTCTTAGTAGAGGGAGAATAACAGAAGTTGTAAGATTTTTTAGTGAAATGGAAACTCTTAAGATACTCTTCAGTACCTGTTACAGGAGCACGCATCATTATGAAGTAAATTTAAATTTGAAATAATACCCCCTCCCCCCCAGCCCTGGTGAATGTTAAAATCTATAATACAATGTTTTGCTCAAAAGAGCAAGTGTTAGTTGCTCTGTAGGTGCAGTGATTCCATTTCACTGCAGCACTGATGCTGTTCACTGCATTTCTGCGACACAGCAAACTGCACCGTCAGCTCTTCAGCCTCACAAGGCTGCTTTGTGACTGTGTGAGTAGTGTGGTCACCTAGAAATTCATTATTGGCACTTTCACATTTGGATTTAACAGCCCAAATTGAGATAGCCATGGGTGTGGGTCACTCATGTACGTTCCCACCGTTTAGTGTGTTCCCATAGATAACACTGTCAGCTCATCACTGAAAAGTGGTTTTGATCAAGAATTACGATGAAAAGAAATGTTAGTCTGGGTGTACTGTCCTGGTTTCGGCTGGGATAGAGTTAATTTTCTTCCTAGTAGCTGGTATAGTGCTATGTTTTGGACATCGGATAAGAATAATGTTGATAGCATGCTGATGTTTTAGTTATTGCTAAGCAGTGTTTACACTAAGTCAAGGACTTTTCAGCTTCTCGTACTGCCTTGCCAGTAAGAAGACTGGGGGTACACAAGAAGTTGGGAGGGGACACAGTCGGGACAGCTGACCCCAACTGACCAAAGGGATATTCCATACCACATGATGTCACACTCAGTATATAAACAAGTGGGAAAGCTGTCCGGGGACGGCTGCTGGGGAGCTGACTGGGCATCGGTTGGTGGGTGGTGAGCGATTACATTGTGCATCACTTGTTTTGTATATTCTTTTATCATCATCATCGTTATTATTATTATCTCTTTCTTTTCCCTGCTATTAAACCATCTTTATCTCAACCCATAAATTTTACTTCTTTTTTTCCGATTCTCTCCCCCCTCCCACTGGGGGTGGGGAGTGAGCGAACGGCTGTGTGGTGTTTGGCTGCCTGCTGGGTTAAACCACAATGGTGTGCTTAATTAACTGTGCAGCTTTCGCCAGTTTGATCATATAGTTTTAAAGATTAGTCTGAAATTCATAATGTAGTTCTACAAAAGTTACTTCTGGAGCACTTTTGGACGCTTTTGCCTCTAAGAGGATAGGAGCATGGCAATTAGATAATTTATTGTAGAAAACAGTTAGTAAATTACACTGGGGGGGAAAGATGTTTTTTGCTTGTTTGTTTTAATTTCAGTAGTTAATAGTGTTTACTTCAGTAGGTAAAAAAGTTGGCCGCTCCTTCCTTTAGCAGGTGATATAAACAGAAGTTATAATGATACATGACCAACACGATACACCTTTCGGAAAGGTGTTAATTATGTTACTGGTGCCTAGTTTGTAATAAAGTGCTCATTGGTTGCATGAGAATACAAAGCCTTCCATGTGGCAATTCCAGTCAGTGTCGTGCTTTTATCAGATGCCGCAGAAGTGTTTCTATGCTTCCACGGGCGCTGCCTGCAGTGCTGATTGACATGTGCGTTTGGTTTGTTTCCATAGGTGCGTTCTGTATGCCTTTGTACATCCCTTACGCCCTGACAGGGATGTGGCACTTCGGAAGAGGCCTGTGCAAGCTCTGGCTAGTTATGGACTATCTCGTGTGCACAGCTTCAGTGTTTAGCATCGCCCTTATCAGCTACGACCGTTTCCTGTCAGTTACTAAAGCTGTAAGAAGAACATTTCTAATTATTTCTTTATATATATCAAGATTTCTATAAAACTCAGAGTGTTCATGATTAACACTAGAATCTAAACAGTCCTTCATTATTGTACCATTTTTATCCGGAGAAATGTTAGTGCTTCAATGTTACATTGGGATTTAGAGATAGGACAATGCCTTGCCTATGATTTCAGTGCTTCCCTCCTGCCGCCTGGATTAGAAACCATTTAGTTACACTACAGAGCAGGTGGGAAGGTCAAGATAGGAAAGGGGCAGCAGGAGCGTGGAGAGCTTGGGCTTTGGTCATTAGAAGAGTGGTAATGAAAACTAGGTTGAGTCAAGGATGTGCTTAGGCTTGGGATAAATTTTAAAATGAGAGGAAGGTATGGAGATGTGGGAAGGACTGACTGAAGATCAGATGAGGATCTGTGTTACCACAGGGGGTGATTGACATGTGCTTCCAACAAGCAGTTGGGTGAAAACTAATCCCTTGAAGCAAAAAGAGGAAGGAATCACAATATGTGGAGAGGTAAGAGGTGTTTCTTGAATATTATCGTTCTTCTCCTTCAGAAGGTACCTGAGGAATCCAGTGGTAAATATTATCATTCACCATTTCTAAGCTCTACCTGGTGTTTAGTCCAGATGGAAGATCATAGAATCATAGAATGTGTTGGGTTGGAAGGGACCTCTAAAGGTCATCTATTCCAACCCCCCTGCAGTAAGCAGGGACAGATGAGATTGCTCAGGGCCTCATCAAGCCTGGCCTTGAATGTCTCCAGGGATGGGGCCTCCACCACCTCTCTGGGCAACCTGTTCCAGTGTCTCACCACCCTCATTGTAAAGAACTTCTTCCTAATGTGTAATCTAAACCTACCCTGCTCTAGTTTAAAACCATTGCCCCTCGTCCTATCGCTACATGCCCTTGCAAACAGCCCCTCCCCAGCTTTCCTGTAGGCCCCCTTTAGGTACTGGAAGCCTGCTATAAGGTCTCCCCGGGGCCTTCTCTTCTCCAGGCTGAACAACCCCAACTCTCTCAGCCCGTCTTCATAGGAGAGGTGCTCCAGCCCTTTGATCATCTTCGTGGCCCTCCTCTGGACCCCTCTGGATGATCAACATCCTTTGCATTTGATGAGTCTGCTAGCTCGAGTGACATGGGCTGCATTAGATTGGGAGACTCTCATTTGGGAAGGGCTGATACAATGCCTAATCTCTTTCTCTTCTTCCCCAGTGTTGTGGTTTTAGGATTGGTTGTTTCTGCCTTTTTTTTTTTCTAAAGCTGAACAATAAAGTATGAAAATCCCTGTATTTAAGACATTGTAATATTGAAAAATATTAATGAAGTTGCAGAGCTCAGAATGTGAGAAATATAAATTAAAAAGGCCCCTGCAACCCAACTGAGCTGCGTGTTCTTACGCACTGTTGATGGTCTTCGTTTACTTGATCACATTCTGTTTTTCTTCTTTAGGTAATTAGGATGGAGTGAGTCCAGGAGGGTGTAACATTAGGGCTGTTATCCCAAGAAAAGATGTCATGCTTCCTCATGGACTTGGGATCCACTTCTGCCTCTGCTGCAAACTTAGCTTGTGGCCAGGGGCAAGTCATCTCAGATTTAACTTTTAGTGAAGCTGTGCTGAGCTTCCTGTTTTCTGCCTACTAAATTGAGGTACTTGTGGTATTGCAAAGGACTGCAAATTCATTATTGCAGAACTGGAGGTGTGCTCGGAGCCAGTGTCATAGAATCATAGAACAGTTTGAGTTGGAAGGGACCTTAAAGATCATCTAGTTCCAAGCCCCCTGCCATGGGCAGGGACACCTCCCACTAGACCAGGCTGCTCAAAGCCCCATCCAGCCTGACCTCGAACACCACCAGGGATGGGGCAGCCACAACTTCTCTGGGCAACCTGTTCCAGTGCCTCACCACCCTCACAGGAAAGGATTTCTTCCTAATATCTCATCTAAATCTCCCCTCTTTCAGTTTAAAATCATTACCCCTTGACCTATTGCTCCACTCCCTGATCAAGAGTCCCCACCCATCTTTCCTGTAGGCCCCCTTTAGGTACTGGAAGGGGGTCTAAGGTCTCCCTGGAGCCTTCTCTTCTCCAGGCTGAACAACCCCAACTCTCTCAGCCTGTCCTCATAGGAGAGAGGCTCCAGCCCTCTGATCATCTTTGTGGCCCTCCTCTGGACTCTCCATTGAGATGACTCCCCAGTTGATGATATTTCTAATCCCCACAGCACCTCAAAGTTATCCAGGTCACAGGAGCAAACATCTCTGTGCACCAGCCTTGAGGATCCCAGGAAGACCAGATATCCCTAAGGACCTGATCTACTTTAAGATGTAGAGGAGTCTGAATCTTCAGGCTGCAGATGTTTAAAATAGAGAATCTAAAATAACATGTGTAACACCGCACTGCTGCTCTGTTACTCACCGGTAAAGTAGGGACAATGCCCATCCTGTCATATGCTGCGAAGATACCATTCATTAATGTTTGTGTAGCATGCAGGTGCTATGCTAATGAACAGGATAGGAAGCTGATGAGGAAGGTAGTAGTTCTGGGTCTTGAGTAAAGCCTGAGATGACAAATGTTGAACAGTATGGTGGAAATAAAATTGTCCAGCTTCTTATTAATTGATCATCTTGTACTCCCAAAGACGCAGGGGACCAAGAACTAGAAGTATGTATTGTACGTAATAACTGGGCTATTACAAGGGCAGTTTTAACTCTTCTAACTTTGGATGACATGATTTTAATTCTTATATTTTTCTCAAAGGTAGATATTTAGGGCTAGAGAATAAAATAAATTAACGCCGTCTGGGTAGACATAAACCCATCAAGATTTGCAGTAATGCAATGAGCTCTTTACAAGGTAAAGTGAGTGTTAAAACAGAATGTTTCAATAGAGTAAGGGATGTTAAAGCATATGTGTGGCACAGATTTTTCTGCTACAGCAAGAGGGAAACAGTATTAAAAATTACATTGTCTAGCATTCGCAGTCGCACATGGCAATCTGTCCAATTCAGAAGACTTCTGCTTCTGCCTGTGCCCGAAGGAAGTCCCACAGCTGCTTTCACTCTCCTCTGAGCCTGGGCATTTCATGAATCATAAACTGATTCCTTACTGCTACCGTACTGTGGTGGTGATGAAAACAAGCCATGTCCTTTCACACCTGGAAGCCAAATGGTGGTTTAGCCATCGTAATTTCAGCTCCTCTCCAATCCCAAGTATTAAAATAAATCACAGAGCTACAGTATTTTATGAGCAAGTCTAAGAGAGTTTTTCAGGACCTTATATAAGTGAAGATATGCTAGGTGTCTGGGGAATTACAGAAGAAATGTTATATTTGACTTGCTTGCTCATGGGTTTTTTGACATAATTGTTACAAAATTTTATCTGAATAAATGACATCTCCTTTTCCTTCACAGGTGTCTTACAGAGCCCAGCAGGGAATAACGTCCAACCCTGTCATCAAGATGGTGGCCATCTGGGTCTTTGCCTTCCTCCTCTACTGCCCGGCAATCATCTTTTGGGAGCATGTGGCTGGACACAGCGTGGTACCGGCAGATCAGTGCTACGCTGAGTTCTTCCACAACTGGTACTTCCTCCTTTGTGCATCCACCCTGGAGTTCTTTGTGCCGCTGCTCTCAGTGACCTACTTCAACGTGCACATCTTCCACAACATCCAGAGGCGCCAGCGGCTTGGCAGCACACAGGACTGTGAGCCTCCAAAGAGTGACAGCCTGTCCTGGAGATTTTGCTTCTTGCCAAGGCCAGGAACATCATCAACTCCGTCGGAAGCAGAGGACAGTGTTTCATCATTAACAAGGTCGTGGAGACCAGCAGTCATGGCTAACTGCCCACCTCCACCACAAATGAGTCCCACCGCTCTCAAAAGGGACTTCTCTGTTTCTTTCCGTTCAAGGACCGGGTCAAAACTGCAGCAGGACAAGAAAATTGCAAGGTCACTTGCCATAATTGTATGTGTGTTTGCCATTTGCTGGGCCCCGTACACTTTACTAATGATTATTCGTGGGGCCTGCAAAGGAAAGTGCATCCATAACTCCTGGTATGAAATAACTTTTTGGCTTTTGTGGATCAATTCATCTTTGAACCCGTTTCTTTACCCTCTCTGTCATATGAGGTTTCGAATGGCTTTTATGAAAATATTATGTCCCAAAATGTTTGCAACATTGAGATCACGTAACACACCTTCTCTTTAGAGAGTTAAAATAAATGACTTGCAGATAAGGTTCCTCTCTTATTTAGCGCTATTTTTTTTGTATGTATCTTCAACAGAAATAGAGCAAAAACTTTTTTTTACTAATGACATTGGTTAAGAGTGCAGCAGAGGTAGGTATTTGCTCTGATTCTGCTGGTTTTCAGGATCTTATTTTTGTTTTTGCTGGTGTGATGCCAGGTTAAACACCACCTAGTGCACTGAAAGGAATACCAAGTTTTGATGGATGTGCTTCTTGGTTTGTGGGTTTGAGGTACTTTTGGTTTTCCTGTTTTTTTGTTTTTTTTTTTTAATTTTTTTATTTTTTATGTAGAGCCGGTACTATGAAAGAACTCTTCTCTAGATATCTCCATAGAGCTTCATTGGAGGGAGAGACCTGTTTGTGTGTGCATTGAGTTAAACTATGTCCTATTTGTGAACCTAAAGCTATCAGTGAAGGAGCGGTTCTGCTACATTTTTGAAAGGTTGTACAAATACTCACAGGAGCAGTATCATTTCATTTTAAAAACTATTGTGGAGGAAAGATAGTATGATGGTGCCCTGTAGTTGTTATAATTCCCACAGTGAGCAATATGCAAGTGAATGGGCTGCCTAATCCGGCATATCTGTCCTTTTCTAATTTTAATATTGCCCATACTATATGTTGCAGGTCACAGTACACATAAGTTAGTAGTTGTGGATGATTTTCAGAGAAAGAAAGCTTCCATGGTAATGGAATTTTGAAATTGATTATCAAAATTGTCACAGGCGTTAATGGTTGTTACTCTTTTCACCAGCGCTGTCTTTTCTCCTGACAGTGTCTGCCTCTTTGGTTGCACTTAAATGATATTTAGTGCCAGGTTTGTGCACTATTTGATTACCTAAAAGATAGGCCAGGCTTGGGCACATGATCACATTCCTTTTGAATTAGCAGAGCAAGCGATACAAAGTTCATGCTGGATTTATGATTTTGGCTGGCTGGGCGAGAATGGACAATACCCTCTCGGGTGTAAAGCTTTGCAAGTGCAAAATTATTCCATCAAAATGTCTGGGACAAATTTGAACCGACAGAGTGCTTTTTATACTAGATCAGTTCTTTGTGTCCCGTTGCTGTGACATTATATGGATTTTCTCTGCCACTGAATCAGTATCAAACAGAGGTTTGAAAGCTGACAGAGAGGTGTCTTAAGCAGCTGTTAATAAATAAAGCAGTTGAATATGCAGTGCTGAAAGGAGTGAGTAGATGGGGAGAAGGCAATGGAGCTTGATTATAACCCATTCCATGTGCCAAACTTTCTTACCTTGTGTTGGGTGTTGCAGCTCACCCAGAAGGCTTTCACAGGTGGGTAAGTGAGAGTCACTGGTTAATTTTTTTCTCCTCTCCTTTTATATAAGTTTCTTTCCTCTTTGTATATAGATATATAAATGTATAAAATATGAAAAGAGAAATCTGATACACAGATCAATGAAGACCAATAGTCAATTTAAATAGTATTTTTTATCTAATTTGAAATGGGTTGTAGAAGCGTTGCAAAAGCAGAGTGGTCCTTTGCAAGCACAGTTCAAATGCATGTAAGCAGCTTAATCATCGCACAAAAGCTGGTGGCTTTGAGGAGCTAAAATGCTCCAAGTGTTCAAAGGTATGGAACTGAAGACTTCGCTTGCCAGTTTTCACACGATTATCTTTCACCGTTCATTCTCATTATGCTTCATTGCCTCAGGTGGGTGGTGTTATGGATTGTGAGCCTAATTGCTAAGAGAGGTACAGCCTCAGGGGGAGGTCATTTTGCACTGTCACGAGCTAAGGCGCTGGCATAGATGTATTTGAGTTGTCTGCTTTTCTATTCCTCTGCTTTTAGTGTAGAAAAAGTTTGCATTTTGTGGTTAAAGAATGTGTTGTTTGCTTTGGAAAAATGGCCTCCAAAAGTATTGACTAGGTAAACCCTATCGACATTTTGCAGTCCTGGAAAACTAGAGTGTGTCAGGGAGCACAACGTGCAGCAGATCTGAAACCACACAGAGCAGTGAAGCTACTAGTGATCAATGTTTTTGATGTTCTGTGTTACACACACAGCATTCAAACTGTTTTCTCACACCACTCCTCCGTATTTGAAGAATTTATTGTATGTTTCTAATGGTTGAAAATTTTGCTTGGTGCTCCCAGGGTAATTCAGGCACTTCGTTGCTGTGCTCACAGCACTAAAGCTGTCTTGGTCAAGGCATTCTCTTGGGAGGTCTTCTCCTCCGTATATATGTAAGATGCTTATTCAGCATTTGTTCTTGGGCCTGCCTTTCGTGCACTGACACAAATGGACTTTGCTTGCCAAAGTGATTTCTAAGCCAAGTCTCTCTCTGCACTCACTCATCCATTCCACCTTTTCATGCCCTTGCATTTTCTTCTGTCTTTGCAGATGTCCAGTAGCTCTTGTAAATATGTGGTGACAGTAGGCCTATGACTCTGTGAGTTTCAGCTTAAACCACAACAAAGTTGTGTTTTAAGGTCTTAAAAAAACAACCTCTCAGGTCTTAAAAAAAAGCAAATAAAACATAAATGTTGGAAGCATTGTGTTGTCTTCTGTTTGTTTGTTTGTTTCTGGTATGAGTATTTAACCCTAATGATTCTCCTAATCTCTGTCTCCTTTATGTTAGGCTACGGTTTTTCCTCCACAGGAAGGAAGGACTGACCACATAGATTTCTCCCTCAGCCCCGTGAAGGACTATGATTAAAACTTTAACATTTTATTTTATTCCCTAATTTTTAAAAGCAAATAGCTACTCTCCTTTTGTCTGCTAATCCAGTCATTTTGTCAAAGAAGACAACCAAGTTGCTCAGGCATGATTTACCCTTGATAAACCCATGCTGACTCTTCCCAGACACCCTTTTCTCCCTCAAGTTCTCAGAAATGCCTTCCATGAGGACTTGCTCCATTATTTTCCCAGGGACCAAAGAGAGACTGACTTTTTGTCCTTGTGGCACCATTTGCAGATCAGTGCAACATTTGCCTTTCTTCAGTCATTGGGAACCTCCCCTCATGTCCATGACCTTTCAAAGAGAATAGAAAGTGGCCTTGCAAGGATGGTAGCTGGTTCACTCAGCAGCCTTGGGTGTAGGCCATCAGGTCCCACGGACTCTTATGGACCAAGTCCTCTCAAGTAATCCCTGTCTTATTCTCACCTGCTCCTGCCAGGTCTCCTCCTTGAACTCGTTCACTAAACACGGAGGAGAGGGAGACCTGGCTAGTGAAGACTGAAGCAAAGAAAGCATTGGGTACCTCAGCCTTATCCACATCTGCTGTCGCTAGATCACCGGCCCCATTCAGCAACAGACCTATATATTTCTTATTCAGCATTTTACTATTAATGGGGTGTTTGAAGTTCTTCATGTTGTCTTTGATGTCCCCTACAGGCATCAATTCTAGATGAGCTTTGGTTTCCCCAACATCATGCTTTTGTGGCAGGCAACGTTTCTAAATTCCTCCTTTATAGCCTGTCCCTGCTTCAAACTCCTCCATGCTGCCTTTTTGCATTGTAGCTTCCCTGGTTAGCCAGTCTCCTGATACCTCTACTTGTTTTCTCCACAATTGGGATGGGCTTTTCGTGTGCATGGAGGCTGCTGTCCTTAAAGGCCTGCAGGTTTCCTGAGCACATTGTCACTTCAGGTCTGCCTCCCATGGGATGCCACCTACCACTTTCCTGAATAAACCAAAGTATGCTTACCTGACATCCAGAGTCTCTACTCTGCCACTCTCCTTCCTCACCACCTTTAAGATCTTGAACTTCATTGCGTCATGGTCACTGCAGCCAAAGCTGCCATTGATTACACATCCTTAACCAGCTCCTGTTTACTAGTGAAGAGCTGATCTAGCTCTGTGTCACTCCCATTGGCCCATTTGGTACTTGTATCAAAAAGTTGTCCCTGACACCCTCCAGGGGTCTTGTTGACTGCTTGTACCTGCTGTCTTGCCCTTCTGGCAGATGTCATGAAGTCCTACACAAGAAACAGGGTCTGTGAGCCAGAGGCTTCCTTGATTTGCTTAATGAAGACTTCATCAACTCCCTTACCCTGCTTGGGGTGGTTTGCAACACACTCCCACCACTGTGTCATCTGTGTCGCTGGCCTCTCCTCCGACCCTGACCCGCAAATTTGCAACCAGACTGTCTACCCCGTAGAAGGGCTCCATACATTCGACCTGCTCCTGTGTGTGGCGGGCAATCCTTGCTCCTCAGCTTCCCTGCCTGTCTTTCCTGACAAGCTTGTCTCTGCCCATTGCAGGTCTCCAGTTGCCCGAGCTGCCCCACCACTGCTGTTACTCCAACAGCCTGGTGGCTTTGTGGCTGCACAGGAAGCTCTGGTTCCTCCTGTGTGTTGGAGGAACAAAGGCCCCAGGCTGCATTTGCACATGTGCACCTCGGGCAGGTGTCCGTTTGCCACGTTTTATCATTCCCAAAGCCTCTTCCATTCCTGTTGCCCTACACCTTTTGCTTTAATTGCTCCTTACAATATATTTCCCTTTGTTCCCCAAGACAGGACCAGGGCACTGCACTTCTCCTCCCCACATCTTGTCCACCCTCTCTTTCCTTGTTTATTGCCCTACATCTTCTCAAGCACCCAGCATTGTGGCCACAGTCTGAAAAGCTGGTGTCACGGAGTGCTTTGGGGCTGATGAGTTGCAGACATGAGTCACAGCCATGGCCTGCCCACCTCTGTGCACCCTTACCAAGATAAACGAAATTGTGATGAGGAAGGGCTATGCCTTCTCACACCTGCAGAGGGCCAAGGGTTTGGCATTGTGTGGACTAGGAGTTTACCTGGAATTACTTGGGAAGTGGAGGATTAGATGGGCCAGGCTTATAAATCCTCCAAAGTCCAGGTATTTCGTTTGCTGTGCCCAGGGCTAGACTTGCTTCTAATTAGGATGAGCTGAAAAGGTATTGGTGATACTTCTGCTATATATAACTGAATTTTAAATGCTCTGTAACCGGCAGCATAAAGAAATATACATCTCTGTTCTTAATGGTACCATTTAGGAAGTGGTGGAGCAGCAAGCGCAACAGTGCCTGCATTTTACTGTGAGAGAAATAGAATTGTAATAATGTAGATCCTGTTGACCACTGGGGAAGTGAAAATGAGATCTGTTTTTAGCTTCAGCAGAATTCAATGTGTAAAAACGCTTACACAATGCTAATATGCAAACTGCTTGACTGTGAAAAGGGTTGTTTTCAGACTAACTTTTCTGATCTCAGTAGATAAGGATCAGCATTCAGGAGAGAAAGAGATGATTTGTTTTAAAGTGTGCATTTACCGCTGCTTATGAGGTGTCTTTTTTTTAGATTTTGTTTTCAGGCCAATAGGTGCATTCAGATCAAGGAATGTGAGAGACTCCAGGCCTTGAAGACTTGTGATCCGTTACACTGATATTGTGAATTTTTTTGGATGTGTCAGTATTCAGTCCATCCTTCTAACAGACTTGTCTCAACCTTTTGGATAACTCTGCCAGATGAGATTTTTTTCCCAGACTGAACTGACCTGGATACGCGACATGGACAACAGCACTGCCGAAACTCCGCATGTGGCTGGAGCATTTAATGAGACTTTCTCCACACAGTCGCCGAGCTCCGAGTTTTCACTGGGCGTGTTGGTGCTGCTGGCCTTCCTCATGGTGTTGCTAGCTCTGGTCACCATCCTCGGGAACGTCTTGGTGATCCTTGCTTTCATCATGGACAGAAGCCTCAGGCATCGGAGTAACTATTACTTTCTCAATCTCGCCATTTCTGACTTTGCAGTGGGTAAGTCGCAGCCGTGGAGGCGTGTACTGTTTGTTTCCTAGGAATCTTAGGAGAAGTGAGGGGGCTTTCTGTTGGTGGGTGGTTTCTTCTGAGGGAACTATTTCCCAGCTGTGTCTCTAGGGGAAGGGTAAGGAATGGTGGAAACTGCATTAAGCGTTTTAGCAGCCTGTTATGTCTCAAAATATGTTATAATGAGAAATGCATCCTTTTTCCATATAAATACTTTCAATGTTGCTTCAGGAAAAAGGAGCAACTATTGTACATGAATACTAACTGAAAGAAAGTTGTTTGCTATTGTTTATGACTTCCCTTTCTTCCTCCTGAAAGATCACACACTTCAGAACATCCTCATATTTGACAGGGTAACTGTTTTCTTATACAGCTCTCTGTGGCATAGCCAGGTAAATTAATTAGTACTAATGACTTATGAGTGTGTTACACTTTACCACTATGACTTTTTTACTGGCTTCCACTCAATGCATGCTGTAGATCAGATGGCTTTCCTGATGCCAGCAACAGCCTGCTGGCAACTTCCCATAGGTTTTTAGTCCCCTCTTCCCATAGTGTCATTGCAGAGGTCCAGGAGAGTTGGTCCCTGGAGGTGCCACGGATCCAGCCCTGGTGGGTGATGACAGGCGAGGAGGTGGGAGGCGTGAACGCCTGGTGCATCAGTCCCTCAGGGCTCAGGGCAGGGAAACAGCCCGTGCAGCACAGAAAGCCAGACAAAACCATGGTCCTGTGGAAGATGTTCCTCCAAACATCTTGACTTGAGGCTAGCGAGGAGGTATTTCTGCACACAAGTGCTCTCTCTTCGGGACAGTCACAGAGACCGATATTCACTAAACCGTGAGGAGGGAAATAGCACTCATTGACCTACTGCGCTTCTGGCAGTACTGTCCCTCCTACACGCTGCTCCTTTGTCAGTGCTGTGCAGCGAAGTGTGTGAGTTTAGCCTTTAAGATTTTCCTTCATTTATGCCATTTATAATGGTTGATGCCTAATTCTGGGGCTCACCCCATGGGTTTGGAAACCAAACCATACGTGTGCTGGAGCCTTTGCTGTCCAGCTCCAGGCAGACAATTTGCTAGAGCTGCCATTTCATTGCTCAGGTCTTCTGCAAAATTCTGTTTCTCCTCATATCTTACAGTTTAAACAAGAGATTTAAATATCTGCCTTCTACATCAGTTCTTATTTGCGGCTGGTGCCTCATGAAATCTTAAATCAGCCAAGAGGAAATGATTGATATCGGTATTATGTTGGCCTATAGATCATGTCTCTAGGATCAGTCAGAAAATGCTTTATTTTCTGAAGCTGCTGTGGTATTTTTTTAATTTCTTAGAAGTCTGGAATCTTTCCAGGCATATGACTCATGCTTTTGCAACCTCTAATTATTAAAAATGAGAACAGCTTCAAATATAAATGCTTAGAACCTGGTTCTTGCGTCTGTATTTGTATCTATAGCTAAGAGCAGTCATTACTTTTTGACATGGTGCCAAACATTGATCCCGCTGAAGCTGATGAGAGCAGTAGCTGTCATCAAGAACTCTGAAAAATGAGTATTTTGTACAGAAGTGATGCTGCTTGTACTTAAGATATATGTTAAAGCAAGCCATCAGTATTCAAAGTGCTGTGTGCGTTTGCCTGTTGATAACAATCTGTCAGCTCATTGCCCGGAGGTTTATTGTCAGTGGGCCACATCAGCCTGGACACGTTCAAGTCTAGGATCTTGGTGGACATACTGAAAAAGAATAATCTGAAGAGTTTAAAATGGATCTTGAAGCTGCGTATAGTTTGATATTTGTCTCTAGTTGATCAGCGTTTTCAGGAATGTAGCATCAGACATTGCACCATGCTTTTGGAAGAATATTAGTGGTAAAATGAAGTTGCTGGCTTAAAAATAAAACACAAACATGACTTTCTTATAAAAGTACTTCAGTGGAAGGCCTTTTTGAGGAAAAAGCAAATGGAAGAAACCAAAAGATAGTTCTGGAGTTAATCTCAGCTGGAGAACCAGCACGAGTTTAAAACACATTTTTAAAGTGGGAGAGGGTTTCATACCTCTGCTGTGACTGCTCTGATTTTGGTAGAAGAGGTTTCCAGGTACCACTCAGACTGTCCAATATATTGCCTCTAGATTACAAATGCTAACTAATCTTAAATCAATAACAGACATTAGCAACATCTTTAGATGTGTTTGGGGGAAAACTCTAACACAGATAAAAGACTACAGGAGAAACAGTGATGAGGTTACATGTCAGAATCCAACCACAGTGCATTTATGCTGCAGCACTGATTATATATCTTTAGAGACCGTAAGTTGGTTAGACTGCAGTTTTCTTCTTAAGCAGATCCTTCTTTGCTGATTTGCCCTGAGCTTGTTCCCAACAATCAGCATACCCAAATAGATTAACATCTAATACATACAAAGTCACCGTCGGATTTCATGAGAATGTAAGAATTTAGGTATATAAATTACACATTCACCTTTATAGATTTAGGGTTTTTTTGGCCAAACATCAGACTAGTGTCTCTCTCTGCTTCCAGGAGTACTGTTTGCAATCCGTATGAACCACGTGGTGTCCCTGTGGTTGCTTTCCATAGGTGCGTTCTGCATACCTATCTACATCCCTTACAGCCTGACGGGGAAATGGCACTTGGGAAGAGGCATCTGCAAGCTCTGGCTGGCTCTGGACTATCTCCTGTGCACAGCTTCAGTATTTAACATTGTTCTTATCAGCTATGACCGTTTCCTGTCAGTTACTAAAGCTGTAAGTACTCTGTTTATAACTTCTCTGATTTTGTCGCAAGAGCGTTGGTGGATTATACTCTCCAACCTTCGCCATGTTGGTGAGTAGAAGCCCAAATTTAATCAAGATAATATCCCTCAAAAATGTGCTGGCATGTGGAAATTATTAGGTATTTGCAGCTAGATGTGGTGAATACTCTGCATTTAGCATATTCCAGCCCAGAGCTGGTCAAACAGGACTTTTCTCACAATTTCTGCTGCAGGTTGCTCTTGTGCTTCTGTTTTAAGGAAAGCAAGCTGAGGGGTGAAAAGGGTAGGGCAGGAGGCTGGTGAAAAGCGGGAAAGGAAAGAGGAAATTTGAAATAACCTGGATTTGGGTTTGGACCTAAAATCAGGCATGCGAGGAAAAGGCAGTGGGGCTAGGGCAGTGAGGTGAAGGACACTGGGGAGGATGTCTAGGCCTGAGACGTGGCCCCAAATGTTCCTGGAGAAGACTGGGAGCAAGAGCAAACAGGGAAGAGAGCGGGACAAAGGGCAGATTGCAGGGACTGCCTGCGGACATGCAGCAATAAACTCCTCTCGATGCCTGGGGCAGAATCCAAACTTCAGACGCACTCTATGTCTCTGCTCTCTGCAGAGCATCTTACCCACCATGCATGTCTTGGTTCCTGCTAAGGATGGAGACCAGAATTTCTCACTAGTCACTCTGTTAGCTCAAGTGGCAGGGAAATGTCAAGGAGAGCTAAAGGTTCCAGCTCTTTCATGATGTATGAGAATGTCAACAGAATGCCATATGATAGAATTTCAGTTTTATTTTTGTCAATTATAATTAATTTTACATATTGTACTTGCCTTTTTATTACATTTTATTATTTTATGCTATTTTATTTTATTTAAAGGAAAAAATATGGTAAATCAAACACTAAAACATTTTGCACATAAGAAGCATTACACTGGAAAGCCAAAGACTCAGCATTTACAAAGTGCAAAATTCACACCACCTGTGCAAATTTAATTAAGACCCATGGACATTTGTATGATGGTCTTTATTGAAATTAACTCATACTTTTTTTTTTTTTTTCCAATTGGAAAGCTAATCTCCCAGAATTACATACTCACCCTGTCACCCTGTGAAAGGGATGGAGCAGGATGTAAGCTACAAGATAACTGTCTGTTCTGCAACGTATAGTGGAAAATATGTACTGGCCCTGGAGGGGGGAGAAGGTTTCATCAGCTAAAGGCTGCATAGCAGAGCTGGAATCTCTCCTACCTCCTCATGAAGTGTGCAATAAACAATTTTCTCAAAGATGGGTGTTAAATATATGTGCGACATGTATTCTGTTGACCACTGTGACGCATAAAGTCCTATTAGCTTGTAAAATGCTGTAAAAAGCAGCACAGTTGTCAGTGAATGGGCGTCATGCTCTGAACAGCTATAAAATACTAATTACTCTGGCACTTCCGACCACAGATGTCTCAAAAAAGGCATACCAATTACTAGGTACTGATGGATGATCATGTTTCATCCATGGACCAGGACCCTAGCACAGTTACATTAACCTGTAGAGAGACACCCCTACGTTATGTCAACATCAATGAATTAAACACACTTGGGTGAGCTTCAGCTGATCAGCATGGCTGTAGCTCTAAATTACCAAGCACTCTGCTAAGTTCTTCTCCTGTTACTTCTATTTGTTCCAAACTCTGTCTTTACAGGAGTGACCTTTTTCTTTTTTTCCTTCACAGGTATCTTACAGAGCCCAGCAGGGAATAACGTCCAACCCTGTCATCAAGATGGTGGCCATCTGGGTCTTTGCCTTCCTCCTCTACTGCCCGGCAATTCTTTTTTGGGAGCATGTGGCTGGACACAGCGTGGTACCGGCAGATCAGTGCTACGCTGAGTTCTTCCACAACTGGTACTTCCTCCTTTGTGCATCCACCCTGGAGTTCTTTGTGCCGCTGCTCTCAGTGACCTACTTCAACGTGCACATCTTCCACAACATCCGGAGGCGCCAGCAGCTCGGCAGCACACAGGACTGTGAGCCTCCAAAGAGTGACAGCCTGTCCTGGAGATTTTGCTTCTTGCTGAGGCTAGGAGTGGTTTCTCCTTCATTGGAAAGAGAGGACAGTGTTTCTTCCACCATGAGGCCAAAGAAAGACTCTTTGGCAGCTGAGAGCTCATCTCCATCCAGAAGCAGTTCTGTAACCCCAGCGAATGACTTCTCTGTTTCTTTCTGTACAAAGACCAGATCAAAACTGCAGCAGGACAAGAAAATAGCGAAGTCACTTGCCATAATTGTATGTGTGTTTGCCATTTGCTGGGCCCCATACACTTTACTAATGATTATTCGTGGGGCCTGCAAAGGAACTTGTGTTCACAACTCCTTGTATGAAATAACCTTTTGGCTTTTGTGGCTCAATTCCTCTCTGAATCCATTTCTCTATCCTCTCTGTCATGATAAATTTCGAATGGCTTTCATGAAAATATTATGTCCCAAAAAGTTTGCAACATTGAGATCAGGCTCTTTTTAGAAGGAAAAAAAAAAAAAGGCTCAAGAGCAGCTGGACGAGGGATGTACGTAGCTGCAGTTGGAAATTAGAGTTAGTCTCTTCCAGGAGATTAGCCCAGTTAGAAAGCCTAGATAAGCTTTCCACAATATATGTTGTCCTTCAGACAAACACACATGCCGAAAGTTTGTGTACTTTTTTCCAGCTATTTCAATTGGCCAGATAAAGCATATTGCCTCTGTCTGACTTCCCCTAGCAGTCTATCCACATTATCTTCATTCTGGTTGTTGAAGATACTATCTTCAATTGCAGTGCAGCATGTCTTTGTGTTCATGGGTAGTATTAGTTAAAAATACAGTAAAGGTGGGTATTTGCCATAAGGTCAATAGTATTCTAAAGTTAGTATCATCTTCTCTATTCTGTTTCTTTTGAACAGTTTGTACTGCATTCAGAAGCATTTTTTTCCTTACCGTAAAACATCCAGTTAAGTTATGACTTTAGTTGTCAGGCACATAGCAGGATTACTTCCATTCGCTAAGGATGTTCCAACATCAGTGGAACACAGGGACTACTTTTAAAAACTGAAGTGGTGTTCTTTGCAGAAGGGCATTAACCCGTCTACTTGCTCAGAGGCAGCAGTAGAGAATTTAGATGCGTTTATGTGCATCTCCAGCTATTCTTCAAGAAACAAGCCTTCTGTGGCTATAGTTTTGAGAGATCATAGAAAAAAGTAGTATTTGTTCTTAGTCCATGAGGGAAAAAATATGCTGCTGCTGGCGCAGAGGAGAATGTGTGCAGCAGTCCGAGTGTCTCTAACGCTGCATAGCACCCTCTGAATCCTTTTGTAACTCCGAGCGAAGCTCTAACTCGCACTGTGAAAAATGCTGGTCTTACAAGCCCTGCCCACTTCCAAATATGATGTAATGCACAGGGACCAGCTCTACTCCACAGCAAAGAAAATCCCGATTCAGTTCAGCATCCCAGTGGGCAAGTACTTTGAATAATTGAGAAACAGGCTAAATGTGAATATTATATCTCATTTGTCCTCTTCTGTACTTCTGAGGCTGAGAGAGTTGGGGTTCCTCAGCCTGGAGAAGAGAAGGCTCCGGGGAGACCTTATAGCAGCCTTCCAGTATCTGAAGGGGGCCTACAGGATGGAGAGGGACTTTTTACAAGGGCATGTAGCGATAGGACGAAGGGTAATGGCTTCAAACTAGAAGAGGGTAGATTTAGACTAGATATTAGGAAGAAATTTTTCACTGTGAGGGTGGTGAGGCACTGGAACAGGTTGCCCAGGGAAGTTGTGGATGCCCCATCCCTGGAAGTGTTCAAGGCCAGGCTGGATGGGGCTTTGAGCAGCCTGGTCTAGTGGGAGGTGTCCCTGCCCATGGCAGGGGGTTGGAACTGGATGATCTTCAAGGTCCCTTCCAACCCAAACCATTCTATGATTCATGATTCTATTTCTGTTACAAGCCCTTTGTTGGAGGTTATGATAAATGGGTGAATTTCTTACACATGGTGTAAGGCTGTGTTTGGTTTGCTGCATGACACAGGAAAATGACCGACCTTGATGACTACCTATACTGTGTGTGGTGCCTTAGCTGAGACAGCATGGAGGTCATCTTCTCCAAACTGTTAAGGGTTATTTAGTTGCACAACTCTGGAATTACCGGGTACTAGATTCCTTACTAAATAAACAGGTGTAACTCTTTAAAATACAAATAGTTTCTTTTCATCACACTGTCAGTAAGTATAAGGTTAGCAAATTAATGGAAGAATAAATACTAAAGAAACATGAGAGGTAGTGGATGTCTCTTTTATCTTCCAATTTTATTTAGTGTATATTCATACAGTATATTAGTATATTTTACTGAACACTCATCTGAATGTTATCCTTCTGGTCTGAACTACCACTTAATCACAGTTATTTGGTTTGCTATACTATATGACAATTTAAACTCACTTACTTACACAAATTACACATGTATTCAGTAATGTAGGAAGTGCTGTCTCTCAAACATGAGCTGAGAGCTGTAAGAGTCAATAGAAACTACTTCAAAGACCTGTTTTTGAAATAGAGCTTTGTTGAAGATGTTAACCATGGGATACAACAAATGAACTGAAAACAATGTAATGCAAAGAATGCGTGAAAGTAGTAACGTAACTTTAAAAAAAAAACAAACCAAAAAAACAACTTGAAAGGAATAATCCCAGTTTTGATATTTTTAGAGTTTTTTAAATGCTAGGAAACACTGATTGGCAGTCAGCCTTTTGGGAATAAACTTGCCCAAGATTCAGGTGTGAAGTGCTGAGGAAGAAGGGTCATTCTGATACATGCACGTGGAAACACGAATGCCAGTTCAGTGTCAGGAGAAGAGTGGCCAGGGACACAGCCCTTGTTTGTGTACTCACTTATAAAAAGCTGCATTATGACAAATACAGCAAGAAGATGTACTTCTGTTGACATCGTCTTCAGACAGATCAGGTGATTACCCAGCCCAGCCTGATCTTTTTCCACTGTCACACCCAGCTGTTGAAGTGAAAAGTTTATTCCTTCTACAGACTCTGGCCCATTACCGTTTCCTTTGATTTTTTTTTTTCTTTCTGTTACATTTCTTTTTGAACTAACAGAGGCTAAAATGTAAATTTACAAAGACTATGGTGTAACTGAGATGTTTACAAAAGCATATTGGCTTTTCTACCTTCTCTCCAGCATTTTCTGAATACAGTTCTTGTTTGCTCTTTAGACTAGGTGTAATCTTTTTAGTTGATGCCTAAACAGCACTGGGCATTATAGGATCTTGGCCAATGCGTTGGGCTTGTAATTACTGCTAAAAGTCAACAGATAAATCCAAAGAGGTCAGAACACAAAACACAAGTGCCCACTACACCCATCTGTTTTCTTTAAGCACAGTGCGTACCAGTCTTTTACCCTGCAAAGCTTTTGTCATTCTTTTAAAATGCAAGTTGTAAAGTCAGTAATGTCGAACATGGGCAAACAAATCCTTTTGTGTCAGCTTTAAAAGCAAATGGCTCCTTAATGCTTTATAAGACATACTTTTGATAGTGTTAGCAATATGGAGTTAGAGATCTCATTCTGGTTAGCTTATCAAAAGGCTATCTATGAAATTAAGCCATTGCCATGGGCAGATAAGGACACATACTCTTATAACTATGACATGCTTTGTTTTTTACTTTTGTTTTTCTTCCTCTTCCTTGCTCCCATCTTTTGTTTGCTTCTCATACCAGCCTGGTCTCTGCCACAACTGGTTGGTACAGGCCAGAACAAGGGCTGAATGCTGGTATCAACCGGGACTTATTTTTAAGCAGCCTGAGGCCTCATGAAGTCTGCATCAGTGCCCTGTGCAAGGCCTAGGAAAAGCAAGCTGAAGTTAGTTGATAGAAGATAACTGAGCACAAGCCTAGCTCCTCTGAGGGGCAGTGGAGCATCTAACGCTGCCTCTATTCGAGCTTACTTGACAAGTTAGAAGTTGCCAGAATAATTACTCTAACTGGACAGTGCTTCTTGATGAAAACTTGGGTTTAAGGGCATGGGTAGATATTTCATTAATCCCTCTGGCTTATTTCTGGCACCCTTTGCAACTGTACTGGCAAATAAATTGAGAATCTGGTCGCTTGTCTTCCTCACTTTTTGTGAGCTGTTGTTTGTAGGATAGAGGAATACTAAAGAAGCTGTTGGGCAAGAAAAATTGAGTGGTTTAGGCGAGGGGGTAAATTAGTCTCTATTCTTCTGATGTAGATGTTATTTCCAATAGAGAAAGACACAGGATCTCTCTACATTGTATTCCTCATCCTTCAGCCAGACAGCAGAAATATTGGGAACTGTCAGAGGGAGGGTTTAGCCCAAGAATATTCTTCTGGACCAAGGGTCCCCATGGAAGTTGCACAAGTGAGCTGCATTACTGCCCTAAGCGTCGATGACATGAAATTCTCCCTACACCTGCTCTGAAACTCATGGTCAGTACAGGTCCTGCAAGCCATGGCACGGGGTCCGTGCTGATGAAAGGCATCAGTACGGGTGCTGATTAGAGGGAAACGTGATAGCTCTGTCAGATGCAAATTTCACTTTTCCCTTGGATTGACAGAACCATATGGGCTTTTTCACATATGCATTATTGTGTAAGTGAGAGTGACCAGACAACTTCCTGTCTTTCCTAGACATTAAAAAAAACCCAACAAAGTTGTTTCAAAATACCAAAGTAAAACTTGCCTTTGAAGTACAGAATTTACTTGAAAATGTCTATGAAAATGTGTGAAGAAAAAGCTTTTATAAACAAAATTCAGTTGTGTTAAAAAGCAAAAGCTGGAGCTGAATAAAAGAGTGTCATGTGTTTTTTTTGAGGAATATGTCTGGCTTCTGAAAACATGGCGTTTTAGTTTCATTACTGAACAACAGCATAATCCTTCATAAAAAAATCTTTGGTCTCTAACCAAAAGAACTGATGAAGGGAAGGACGTCTTGTTGAACAAATCCTAGTCAAGAACAATTGAGTCTTATTGCTATTTGTGTGAGGACCTTGTGGGCACCCAATAGGCCTCAACTGCCATGACCAACCTCACCTGGACCCCCACTCCTGACATGAGCTTTAGGCCCTGGAGCACTGTTAGACTGGGGTGGTCCTGGCCTGAGCTACATCAGTGCCTGTAGGCTGCTCTCAGCTCTGCCTTTGGCATTTTTTGGAGGTTTTAACTGGACTTTGAGATTGGCCTTGGACCCAGCTTGTCATCTCATGTTTGTGTTGTGATCCCCCACAGTCATACCTGGGGAGCTGAAGTCTTCCAAAGTGGAAGAAAGAAATCACACAAGTGATTCCCAAGCAAATCCAGTCTGATCAGGGGCTCCCCAGGAGATTCCCAGCTCTATCTGCCGAAGGTATCTTGTCCATCTTCCCCCAAAACAACTCCAGATCCCACACGTTTCTTTTATTATTTTTATCAGTGCTATCCTAATACTTTATTGTTATATCAGTTTTTCCCTTCAATTGCATCCTTCAGTGCTGTTTTTTTTCCTTGCAGCCTCACCACATTTCTCGTATTCCTTGTAGTGCCTGGTTTCCCATTTTGCATCAGGTAGTTCATGTTCCTCCATACTGTTGTAGTGCCTATAGATTTGCTATGGCCCATATTTCTGTGTGCCCTCCTCAACAGTTCCCCGGCCATATTGGTACAGCTTTTCACTAAACATATCATAGATCTGATTGCTGTTCTCATTTACGTTACTGTTTTCTTTCTCATTTCCTGTACTGCAAAAATATCTTTTTTTAAGAGTTCTACACAGAAATTGAATATTCCCTGAGTAAAACCTGTTGTTGTTAACATGTTAGCAGTCTAACACAACCATATATACCGCTCCTTACATTATACAAACTTCACCATTCATTGCCTACCTGCTGTTAGGGTGCTGCTGTAATTTTGGGGTAGAACACAGGGTTCTTGTGTATCATCACTTCAGAACAGGTGTCATCCCCGGTATTTCTAAAATGACAGTGCCGCCTTATCTCACAAATGCCAAAACGTAGCAACCTGTGTTCCTAACAAGTATAAACCATCCTAGCTGATTCCCTTTGATGGTGTGGAGGTTCTGGCATAACACTTTGTAAGGGTTTTGAGAACTTGGATTAAACATGATGTAAAATGCAAAATTTTTATTTAAGAGAAAGTGTTTAAAAAAAAAATCGACCAAGATTAGAAATGAAGACATTTTAAGCAAAGAAACACAACAGATGTATCCAGACCAGAAAAATCCAATTCCTCTTTGATCTTGTTTTGTACCTGCATGCATTTAGTTTAATAACACTGTTTTAACAGCAGTGTTAATGAAGTGAGTTACAAATAGCTTTCCTAGTGTAAATAGGGTGAAGTGTTACAAAGTAGAGTGGCTGGATTTGTGTATGGAGAAACTGGAACAGCATCACATAATGAAAGAAGATGAAGGTGAAGCTCAATTTTTTACCGTGCGGAGGGGATCGTTTTCTTGAATGGAGGGGAAATGAAAAAAGCAGACTGTCTCTTCCCTTATATCACCAAATCTATGTAATGCCTTCTCAAGGCTTTTCCCCTCCGGCCCTTTTTTTCAGAATCTGGCTACTGTACTTCAAGATGGATCAAAGTTTCTTGCCTTCAAGTGTTTGCGCAATGCTCTGATCTTCACTCGTGTGCATACTTGCTCACTCATTTTCTCTCCTTGCTAAACAACTCTGCCAAAAGTTTTTATCTTGAGTATGCATTTTATTTGGTAGGAACTCTCGCTTATCACTCTATCTTTAAAGAAGAGCATTCGTTAGACCTATCAGTCGCAACAAGACTCAATATAACCAATAGCGACTCTTCACTGATGCACTCTCTCTTGAGCTGTGGAAACATTTAAAATCAGCTGTTCCCTTTCCCTCATTTTCTGTAGGACATGGTGCAATGATTTGTGTTTGTCTTCTTCACCCTGGTGTCTTTTGGTCACCCTACCTAGGTCTGACCGCGGAAGCAACACAACCTCCCCCTTGAAGATTCATGCTTTTATTTCTCGCTCCTAGGAAGGAGGACAGCCACGCTGCTGTGCAGGTGCCTTTTAAAACAGGAGGCCAGGTTTCCCCCACCACCTGTATTGCCAACAAAATGAGAAGTTCCTCCAGAGCATGATTTAGAGGAGGGGTCTGACTTAATCCCTTAGGACAGCAGTTGAGAGGGCCTGTTCATCCCTGGCTTTGCCTGTAAAGGCGGGGGCTGTGAGTGCATCCGCTGGTTTTCCTTATGATAGCTCTCATAGAAGTCTCATTTTTTGGCATTTTTCCTCTCGCTGTTCCAACCAACGTGCACCTGCAGATGTCACTAGTGCTACACGGTATTTTTAAACCTTGCAAATCCGTGGGTTTTTCAAAAGGTGTCATTTGTATGTACAATCCTGCATGATATGACACCAGCACCTTTCTGCTAGAAACGCCACCGGATCTGTTGTATTACATCTAATATTTACTCTGCTGCAGAAAAGATTAGGGGTAGGGCTTACTACCTTGGCAAAGAAAGGGAGGCTTTAGTCATACAGATAATAATAAAGTCAGCGCAGGACTTCTTCCTGAGTTGCCCTGTGTAGAAATCATCCCGTGCTCTGCATTTAAAACAGAGCCTTGCCTTAAATCTCCCATGGAAAAGAAGGGAGAGTCATACCGAGCTGAGAGCAGGTCCTCGGTCTTGGCTCATTGAAAAAACGTTTTATCTCCCGTCATATAAAAGGCTTTGTTCTCATGATTGCTTTAAGGCCATTCTAATTGAGGACCGCTGCTAAACCAGTCGTCTGTCCGTCTCTCCTACCCTTCCTGCCGCTGCTTCTGCCCCTGGCCCCGCCATCCTGCCCCGCTCCCACCCTGGCTGAGGGCTTGTGCAGCTGCGCAGGAAATTCCATCTAGGGGCTGATCTAGGTGACAAGTAACCGTTTTTCAGTTTGGTTGGTTAGTTTAGGGCGAGTACCTTATCTAGTTTACCACACAAGCACAGAATTGCTAGCTGCGGGTCTAACAGAAGAGGTGAGACCTCTCGCTTTGTCAGCAGCTTACTTTTGGGTCAGCTTAAAGTAATGATGAAGCTGCAGCTTTGGGTATGAGTACTTGGATAGTTTTCTCAGTCGTTTTCTACAGATCAGAGTTTTAGCTTGGCTCTCTTGGAAAACCTCCAGCAACTTTAGCAAAGTTATGCCAAACTAGAATGGAGTAGGACCTTGCTTGATCTGTATGGTGGAGAACTTCAAGGGGATCTGCTCTCCGTCCCTCAGATGGAGGACTTCCCTAGCAGGACAGATCTCAGTTGTACTGCTTTCCCTGGTGTGCTAAGGGTCTGTCTCAAGTCCTCTGTATTGGGTAAACTGTCTGTAAATGTCAAAATTAGTGGAGTTCCCTGCTGAGACGTTTACATTCAACTGATTCTGCCGCTTTTGACAGCTGACTGCAAGTAGAGTCAGTCCTCAAGTAAATACAAAGACAGTACATCAGTGCAAATGCCTGCACTACAGTACATGAGCCAAATTAATTTCTGGAATAATGCCATGGAAGTTAATGGGTACGGCCTCTGAAGTTTAACTGTCTGCATTATTTGTATTATATTTCAGTAATAATTTCTGGTGTGCGCGGATCAATCATTTTTCAACCTGTTCTACTTTTGCTATTTCAGGTTAACTCGTTGCCTGGCTTTTCTCGTGTTATACGGATGGGCACACTGTTTCTTTTCTGTTCTCTGTTGGCGAGTTGTTCACGCTGGTTAATGTCACAATGCCCTGGTTAATTTTTTTCATTATGATACATCAGGTTTCCTTTGCCGTGTTCTGCCTGGGCAGCGGTCCCTTTGCACCAGACCACCGGGCGAGGTGTAGCCTGATAGAGAGCGAACAGTGTTGGCCTCTGGCTCACCTCCTTTTACAACCTTCCACCTAGTGTTGTACCCTTCCTCTCCACCATGTTGGAGGAACTGGAAACAGGGTCCTTTGAGGAGCTGTGTGTAAATGTCTTATTTTTTTCTTGATGAAGAATGGCAATATTATCTTTTTAAATATTCCTCCCATCTAGCATGCAGGTTTATGTATTCCTTGCTATTTAAATCTGTGCGTGTAAGAGAATGAAGAAAGGAGAGTTTAAACCAAAACTGGAGGAAAACGGTGCTTTAATTTCCTTCAGAGATTCTTGCCATGTCCAGAGCTTCGGCCTTGGTCTCTGTGCAAGTTATTTCTTGTGAGGTCACTAGATTTGTTGCTCCTTGGTATTGTGGGAGGGCACATCTACACAGGGAGGAAAAGCAGAAGGTTAGGATTAAACTTATTTCAGCTTTTGAGCCTTAAAAGAGGGACCTGAACTCCATTGGGGAGCTAGTGTGAAGAGCAAATCGCCAAGGTATTAGCTGAGCTGAGGGGTTGCTTTGTCATTCAAAATACAGAATAAACCCATGACCAACTTGGAGAGGGCAATGAGTTTTCAGATGGAGCTAAGGAGGTTTCTTCCGGTCCCTTGCTGACCAGGGCAGAGCTTATTAGGGAAAAACTCATGTCTAATTTGATTTGGCTCACAGGCTGAAATCGATGGTTTTACTGACACTCATGCTGATGGGACTTCAGGCTTCTGGTGGTGATGTGAGGTGGGAGGGGAACGGCACTAAAATTATAGCTCAATTTAAGGAGTGATTGTGCATTTTGTATAATAAAATACACATAGAATAAAAGACACATAGACTAGCATACACAGACTACTGGCATATCCAAATGCAACGTGTTGAATTGCCATACTTCTGTTTGGACCACACAGGTCTTGAAAGGTAGAAAGGAAAGCCCTGAACCAAATGGAGGATGTGAGGAGGAGTAATTAGTTGCCTATTAAAACATCAAATAGGTAAAACCCTCTGATTTTGAGAAATACCTTGAGCCGTAACTGAATGTCTCTTCTCACATATATTCTGAGATGCTAGAAAGGACTGTCTGAAGATCAGCTGAATCAATTACCACAGTGAGATCCAGCTGACGACTTTGAATGTATTTTTCATAAGAAAGGGAACCAGCAGAGCAACAGGTGTGATTCGGTGCTATGTTATATCCAGTTCTGGGTGGGAAAAGATCTGACAGGTTAAATAGGCTCTTTGTTGGGTTTTTTTGGTTGTTGGGGTTTTTTTTGTTGTTGGTTGTTTGTTTTGTTGGGTTTTTTTCCCCAAATTTGCTAGGTTTTTAGCTAAGTGCCTTTTAAAAAGGATATTAGTAACATGGGTGTATCTTATTAGATTGCTGGGATTAAAAAAAAGGTTTCTCTAATTTTTGACATGTCAGCTGTGTAAAGGAATATCCAGAGAGGGAAAAGTGTGAGTTGGACTGATACTATCACACTGCTGATAATATCACACTGCTGATAATATCACAGCTTTATGGTCAGGCCAGGGAGAGGGGTCTACCTCACACGCACTGGAGCAACTCAAAGTCTCTCTGTAGTGATTAGTATTCCTGGAGCAAGTCTGTTTATTTCTTGCACTTGAAGCCACAGAGTGTTCAGATAGGCCATCGCCTCCTCTCCTTCCTCCCCTTCATCCTCCCAAAGCACAAGTCACCAGTGTCAGAGTTCCTGTGGGTGCATTTTGGCGGATTTTGCTGTTAGGATCTTTTAATCTTGGGTTGTCTTTCTTTCTCACTTCAGGCCATTAGCCTTTGCCTTCTCCCCTTTGACCGCCCTGCATAATTCCTGCCTCTCCATGGCTCTTCCCAGTTTAGATTTATTAATTGAAAGGAAAGCTGCCACCATAGCACCTGAAGGGCTGCTGGTCAAGCCTGAGGTGGGGCAGCAGCCTGCAGAGAGGTGCTGTGCTTCAGACTGCCCTGGTGGCTCTTGCCATCAGCTGTGCTTTGCTGACAGTCAGGGCACTTAGCATCCAATTTAGCTTTTCTAATAGGCAAAAAGGGCTCCACAGCCCCGGGGCGAATTTGAAAGCCGTGTCCTGCCCCAGAGAGAGGAGGGCAGAGATGTGAGGTGGGCAACATGGCACTGTGCCCAGGAGGCACTTTTCAGGAGCTGGGTACTCTGTGCAGGGGGGACCTGCATGGCCCAGCCTGCAGGGGCTCCAATTATCATTGCATGGACCAACAGGCATTGAGGGCAGGTTTGCCTAATTTATGATTTTCCTTGGGCTTGTGGGTTCAAAGCTGGGCAACATCCTCTGATTCTTTTGGGTTTGCACTGAATTTCAGGCTTTGCCAAAAAAAAAAACCCCAAAAAACAACCTTCATTTTTTTTTGCCTGCAAACTTTTTTTTTTTAATTTCTGCTCCAGTTTATTACCAAAATGTACTCACTCCTTTTTAATACCTCAAATTAATGCTACAATGCTTTCTTGGGAGGTTTCCATCCTATAATCTGTTTACTTGCTGGTCAAGAGTGAGTGTAGTTGAGGTGTTTGCTTGAAGGGTGAAGCAAAGAAATGAGGGCCAGCACGGAGGACCTTTGTCCTAGCAGACACTTTGCCTGGGTCCTTAGGCTGCCCCATCACCCCTGCACTGTTGGGTGCATGAAGGTGCCGCAGTCCCTTTTCGCCGCTGAGCCATGAATTCCCCCACCATTGCAATGTTCAGGGTGGCTCCAGTAACAGGAGCTGCTGGTCCTTCAAAGCCTCTTTTCTTTCCTCCTTTTCCTTCTCTCATCCTTAACTGCTCCGGACATCTCTTCAGTGCTGGGGAAAGCAAAATTCTCTCTCCATCTGTGTAGTTTTGTTAAAGGAACAGAAAGAAGAAGCAAAGCTACCCTTCACTTACAACAGAAGATATGGTAGGAAGCTACTTAACACTGAGTAGGGAAGGTGAAGTTTCTCTGGAAAATGACGTAAGATTTCAAAAAGAAAGCAGAAGACTAGCTGCAAGCCTATTCACATTTCACAATGTTGGTGACCCTGGTGTAATGTGTGACTAAAACCCACTGAAGAAAAAGAAAATCATGGAGTGCAGTTATTCATACAAGCTTCAAATACTGTGGGATGCATTCCTTAGTCATAAAAAAGAATGCTATGGTATCATTTTATTACTCCTTTTTTATAGTGATCCCCAACTTATAAATGACAAAGAAGGGTGCCCAAACTTAAGGGATGTCTGCAATACAGAGAGTAAACTGTCTCTGAAGGTTGAAGCTTTACACAAACGCAGACTGCCTTTGTGAAGTCAGCTGAGAGCCACATTCAGTTGTGACATTTCTAAAATCTCACAACTTTTTAATAATATAAAGTTTATACTTTTATTTACATACTTAAGTTTCATAAATATGATGAGATTAATGCCTGATACAGCGACACAGGGAGTTTAAGGTCTTTTATTTTAAAGTCTTAGGTGAGCTAAGAGTTTAAGGTGATTTAAGGATTTAGATCAGTAAAAAATAATAAATTGTCTTTAAACCTTTAACACAGCTTAGCTGCAGCTTTGCAGGCCATCCCTCAGATATTTTAAACATTTTAAGTCTTCCTCGTGCAGCAGAGATTGCTTCAAAACCAGCACCTTTCAAAGCTGACTGGGTTATACATTATGTCCCTCTCAAAGTGATCTGTGCCGCTGAAATGACTGTTAGCCTAAGTTTAATTTTTTCCCCCAAACATTCATGAGTTTAGGGATGGAGTAAGCAGTTTTCTTATGGCTCGGTTTTGCAGTGTCACCCTTGTAGGTAGATTGTACCCAGCCGTGAATGGAGCTCTCCTGCTCCCTGTTGTTTCCAGCTTCTGTGAGTGTGATCCTCTGGGAGAAGAGGCTGAAGGGGCCAGTGGTACCACTTCATAGAATTGCAGAATAATTTTGGTTGGAAGGGACCTGTGGAGGTCATCTAGTTCAAGAAAGAATACTTTATATGTGTAAACGAGTTTTACGTGTTTTTTGGGTCGTTTCTCTCTCTATATCAGTCCTTTTGATTCTCTGAGGAAGTGAATAGTAAGTGAAAGCACAGAAAGTACAGTGCTACAATTCACAATTGTTTTCCTATTTAAAAGACTTCTAAAGAAAGACAAATTTTAACTGGCAGGGAATGTTTCTGAAGCAGTGACATGGGAATCGCTATGCGTGGGATCCACCACAGCATGGTACGTACCTCCCCACCGCACGCTGCCCCATCGGAGGGGGAAATGGGCTGTCACGGGTCCAGGGCAGCCTGTGAGCAGCCAGCAACACCTCCTGTCGCCTCACCTCCTGCCGGCCACCACTGACGGGTCCTGTTTTGTTGACTGGTTACATGATCATAGAATTATAGAATCATAGAATGTGCTGGGTTGGAAGGGACCTTTAAAGGTCATCTAGTCCAACCCCCTGCAGTAAGCAGGGACATCTTTAACTAGATCAGAAGTCTAGTGAAAACCAGACGTAGCCTAGTGAAGACCAGCCATTAAAGGTGGCAAGTATTAAAAGTAGTAGAGGACATAACAGGAAAACAACTTTTTCCTCTGCTTCTTTCCAGGGCTTTGCCTACATTTACCATGTCAATGTCTCCCAGATTTTGTGCACTTACAGCGCACTGTGAGCCATCACAATTTCTTTCACAGCCTGGCCAGTCTTAATAAAGTTTTGATGGAAAATGCTATGCCCTGTTACAGTGCTACAGATGGGGACTGAATCGAAGAGTGGGGGAGTGTTTGACTCTGGTCCAACTGATTTAACTGGAACCAGAATTGGTCTCTTCGCATCTTCTCTTACTCGCATGGGAAAACAATGTTAATGGCTAGTAACACCCAGCCTATACCTATACCAATAACTGTGTATTGCTGCCGGGCTTTATTTCCGTTCCTAATTTTATTAACTTATTCAGGTGATAAATTATTTTCAAGATAATATTAATCGACATTAAAATGCAGGAATTTTTGAATACAAATTATGTGACGTATTAAAATGACCCAGTTATATTGGTTCTCAAGCAATCTTGCATTTAATTGCCATTTTGCAAAATCAGTAGTAATGCTAGTTTTTTGCTGTATTTCTTAACAAATTCTCAAATACCCACTGCTCATCCTGAGATGTAATTAGCTTTCTGTCTCACAGCTCTTCTTGGAAACCTTTGCCGGAGCTGCAAAGCTTTTGCGGCTCATTTTCCTTCCAGCCTAAATTTACTCTTGACCACTTTGTATGCATAGGTTCTGCGCCAGCGTTGTCTTTTGTTTTAGATAGGTCTCCTTTCCCCAGGCTGCTTCTCACAGCCGCATCCCCAGCCCGCCACCCCTTGTTAGGCTGAACAGCCAGACATCTCACATCCATTTTCCTAACCTTCCCGCTGACCTCTCTATGCCTCTTCCAGCTGGAAGGTACCTCCCTGAAATGTGGGTGTCCAGGATTGTATGCAGTTTTCCATATGGTATCACCTGGGCCTCGTACAAAGACATGAATGCTTCCCTACTTTTACTGGAAATACCTCCCCTGCTGCCCTCATAGTTACCTTTTCAAAAGAAGAAATTGAGAATGTCTGGCAAGGTCTACTTTTAATAAACCCATGTTGCAATTTATCCCATATTGCTTTTACCTCTGCATCATTAATTAGACTCCCCACAGAATGCTATTTTAAAGCCTAGCAAGCTATTCAAGTGGCTCTAATAGACCTGTAAATATGGGTCAGTTTTTTCACCTTCTTAATTGCAGGTCATACCCTTGCTGTTCCTCAGTCCAATGGCACTGCCCACTACTTGATTACTTCATCGAAGAGATTTACTAACAGACTTGAAAAATCACCTGAGCTTTCTTAACTTAAAGCAAGATATTTCCTCATCCTTCCTATTTGAGCACGCTGGTCACCTTTATCTTAGGGAAGCTGTACTTTTTTTTTGTATTCAATATTCAGTTTGACTCACCTGTTCTTTGAAATCAATGATCTTACTTAAAAAAAATATTTTTGCTCTGTTTCCCATTTAATTTAAGCTGAAACACTTTGTAATAACTTTGCAAAAAATATTTCTTGTGGTCAGCTGTATTGTATAGTGTCTTTAATATGAACCAAACCAAGTCTAGACTGTGATCATCTCATGTTTGTTGAATGAAGGCTGCTGAGGATAAAGGCACTTGTTGGCCATCCCAGATAATGGTATTGTCAAACCATACTACCATTAGAAGCATTTGGTTGCTAACCTATACCTAGGCTGTCATAGTTTGCCGTAAAAACCATTCTGACAGTATTTACTCTTGAACAACCTTAGTGAGATTGTTGGGCATAGCCAAATGTGGTGGTGGAATTTAGTGGCCGAACGTTGGAAAATGCCTTTGTTCCCCAACAGTGATTTTATTTGTCCTCAAGCTCTTCTTGTATATTGGTGTCATCTTTCTTTCTTATTATGGCTTCCTTCCTATATAGCTGCCTTATAAAGTTCTGGTTATTTTTTAAATTTCATAGTGAAAGTCAGTGGTCTCAAGAACAAAAAGAGAAAAGCCCACCTACATTCCTCTCAGGAACAATATTGCATGTTTTAAAATGTACCCTTGCTGTGGATTTTGGAAAAATCAGTGAGGCCAAGCAGATTGTATAAATTATGTTAGAAGTGTTCTCAGTTGTCAAAGCAGGCTTCTTTTATTTATGGCTTTGATTAGCTGTTACTCAGTTTGGGGACACAGGGAAATTTTGGGAAGAGTGGAAGCCCATAATGAATGGCCAGGAGAACACATTTTTCTAAAACAAAAAAACCCACCAACCAGACTATTCCATAAGCAAATGTGCCCAATGGAGATAGTCCAGACACCTGCACCTGGACACCACCTGGATATAATTAGGGTCCCAGGATGGAAGATGTGTTAAACTAGATGCCAGAAAATTTAACACTGTCTCTCCTTTATTCACCTGCTGTAAAGGGATGGCAATTGCTCTGATCTAGGTAGTGCAGTAGCATGGACCCATAGGACTCCGAAAACCTCTGAGGAGGATCTCTTTTTTTTGTGTCTACCAGTGTCTCTCTCTACATATATGCACTGGATTTTCCCTGCTTCTCTACCCTACCCCTACAAGGAGCAACCAGACACAAAGGGTATTGCTGTGGCTTACACTGGCTGTGCACGAAGGAATTCCTTTGAGTTTTTCCCATGCTCATGGGCCAGGCACAGTCCCTGTGTGTCTCCTGTTCCCCTTGAAAGTGATAATTCTTCTTAAAACAGCACTCACTGTGTCATTTCTTTCTCTCACCGTCGGTTGTTTATTTTTCAATGTGTCATTCAGCACTAAACTTCAGAAACACTCATTTCATGCGCTGCTTTACTATCCCAAAGTGGAGATCACGGGAGAAAGTTTGCAGGTATTTAAATATGGGATATTCAGAGCCTGACTTGGTTGAAATGAAATGTAATGCTTAGGCTGAAAAAAATCAAAAGCAAAAAATTAAGTTCAGCAATGCAGAATATATCAGTTGGTTAAAAGCTAACACAGTGCCTTCGTTAAATGTTAAAAATCTCTGTTGAAACAGTATTAGCACAGCAGGGTTGTGAAAAGCCAGAGGTAAATAATGACACTGAGCAAACAGGCCTCAGCAGGAAAAAAAAGAGTATGTTTCACCTTATTGTGATCAGAAACTGTCCTCATGTATGTTCAAAATTACGCTTAATCTCATGATCATTATCATCATATGTAATCTTGCTTAGTTTTTATAGTAAAAGTAAACGGAAAAAAACCAGTACGAGTAAAGACTTTCTATACATTATTATGTTTTATTAGTTTTGAAGAGGAACTTGGGACAAGAGTCTTGCAATAGACAATGCAAAAGGTGACTCGGTCCCTGATTGACTTTCTGACCTGACGCTCTGAGGCAGTGACAAAGGGAGAGGCATGCAATCAGATGTTATCATGATTTGTGTAACCGGAGGCTGGACCAAGATTTGGCTGTGCTAGGTGCTTTATAGTCAAAGAATGATGTGGTCCTTGGCTGAAGAAGTGTTAACAGCCTTGAAACTCATGCCATAAAATAAAGTAAAATTAGCACATGAAGAGCATCTCAGCCATCTGCAACTCTTTCGCAACCTTTACAGGTTGAGAGGTGGGTCTTGAAGAGGGATCTAGAATGGTGGGTCAGAACTATCTTGTCTGTCTGTCTGTTGTTGGGTTCAGTGTTGTTCTCATTAACAGAGTATAGGGTAATATATAAATATGTGGTGATACATATGTAAGAGCAATAGCAATGCTGAAATCCAGGCCAGTGCACAGGGTCTTCTGGTCTCTTTCTCTCTCTCCTTTGGGGCTTGAATCTCCCCAGTGTGGGAGTTTGATGATTCATATTTGTTGGAGAAGTTGGGAGCACCTTGGTGACCCAGCAAGTGACCGACGTTGTGGTGGGGAGAGGGTGCTCCAGGAGAAGGGATGAGCACAGAAGAAGGTGTGAAAAGGAGAGAGGAGGGAGCAGTAGGTGCATTTTGCTGCTTGTGGCTCAGAAGGGGAAGCGAAGCAGACAGAGGAGTGGGGCCTTTGAGAAAAGGAGGGCAGGCAGAGGGGGTCTGCACTTCGGGAATCTTGACCCTGGTGCAGCAAAGGAGATGAATTCAAAATGGGGATCAGGAAAAGGGCAGACAGCTACAAAGGTGTCATAAGATCTGTTTTGGATAGACACGAGAAGTAATGTGTGTCTTGGATTTTACCTCAAAGAAAAGCTGCTGTGATCAGTGTAAATGTTGACGAAGGATTCAATCGTATGGATGGAGATGTTTGTGTTTTAAAATAAATTTGAAGTGACTGTATATTTGGATACAGAAAACATCTATAGGGCAGGAAACAGGGTGGTGCTGTTAGGATTTTCCCCATCATAGGGAATAAATTCTGAGTGTCCTCACACATAAGATGTTTGTGTAAAAAAGGAAACCAGTCTCCTTTCTTCATATGGAAGCACGGCTCTATCCTCAGCCAAACTTTGGTGATACAAGCAAAGTTAGAACAAAAGAGTATCAAATTAACTAAAGAAAAAGAATGCAGGCACAAATAAGTCTTGAAATATATATATTTGGGCAGAGTATGAATGTTTAAAAGATACTAATATACCCTCTGAGAGATGAGGAAAGGTTCTGCCATCTCTTATTATCTGGCTTAGTAGGCTGAATAAGTGAATAATTCAGAGAGCAAAGTTTCTCCAATGAATGAGTCACCTAGACTCCAAACTATTAGCATGCAGCCAAGGCACATTGAAAAAGAAGAGTTCATCCACGCTGGTTTTAGTAACTGTTCCACTCAGTGGGGAAATAAATCAGTTTTTCCTCAGTTAGCACAAGATCCGAATAACCATCAATTCCCTCCACAGTATCTGCAACACAAATGGTATCACAGATGCTTGATTGTGGGTATAAATTAGCATATTATGCCCACAGGGGGAGGCTAGATGATGATGGCTTGGTAGCTGAAGCCTTCTGGCCTCTGGGAAAGTGCAAATGTAATGTCAGATAACTCAGTCTGCCAGGTGAGCAAGAGGGGCTGTGCCTCCGCAAAACAAAACGGTGAAAAATGAAGACATGTTGTAGAGCTGTGTCTGTGGGCATAGGTGCAGTGGGTGCCTGACAACACTTACTGACATTTAGAAGGGAGGAAAAGTCCTCAGCACTTTTGAAACTTAAACTGATGAGAAGAAAGGATGGAGAAGTATCCAGGTAAAATGCCGCTCCATGCAGGGTCTTTCCTTTCACATCCTGGGCCCCTCTGGAGGAGGGGATATGACAACTACTTGGGAGTTTTATGAGTTAAAAAGAGTTGTAGGAGCTATCTGTGGAAATTCAGACCTCCATCTAGGAGGCAGCATCTGTGAGTGAAGATCCTGACATAGTTTAAAAGCTAAAGACAAAACAGGGTATAAGTAAGCAGATTTGCAGATTTTTGCTGGCTGCAGAGACTTAGGGAGAGGACAGAGCTGCTGTAACACCATCTTGGTGCCAGACCAAGTTGAATATGGACTGATTTAAGAATCGCATGTTATTGCACAAATAAGCAAAACATTTCAAGTTCCCCACTCAAACCCCAATGGGATATCATGAGTTTGTGAAGGACTGCTGGGCTAAATATACCAGGAGTCAGTAGGATCATGACAGCGAAGAGCAACAAGCGATGGACTTTACTGGTGTTTCAGGGGAATTCCGCCACAGCCTCACTTCTGGTGCCCAGGGATAGTAAGCAGCATCAGTGCAGGACCAAATCAGGAGGGGGAACCAAAACCAGCAAAGCATTACAATTCACCACACCAGCCTGGGTGGGCCTCCATCTTCTTTCCTGTGATTTATTCCCTTATTGTACTTCCTCACAGCAGGTTTTCCTCCTTGTCTTTTTTCTATTCCCATCCTTTTTGTTCTTGCCACCCACGTTTTTTTCTCTTTTACAAAGAAGAGTTTGATGCCTATAAATCTTCCAACACTCAACACCTCTCTCCCGGTGGCCTGTTGTTCGTGAGGCAGCATCTGCGCGGTGCCAGGTGGGATCCTTTGTCAGCGATTGACAGGAGATGCTGCCGCTGGTAGCTATTACGCGCATGAAAAGGAAGGCGATGCCGAAGCGAGGTTGTTAGAGAACCACGCGTCTCTTTCCTCACGTTGGGAGGACAAGTCTACAGATTTCTCCTTCGTTGCTGCCTGCCAGCATGGAGCTGTCAATTATTGCCTGTGCTTTGACACCCGAGCAGCAGCCTGGCCTCCCCCTCCTCGGCCATCCCTGCCTCCTCCGCTGCACAGAGCTGCCTCTCCGGGTTAATGAGGCGCTGGCGTAATTTTGGCACCCGCCTCTTGCGCTGACAGCCGTACCCTGTCTCCAGGAGTCCTGGCATGTTACCACCGCTGCTGCTGACCTGGGCCCCTCGCTGGAGCTGCTGTGCACCTAGCAGCAGCTGCTTTCCCATGGGTTTTTCCCTGTTAAGCCTGGGGAGGGAAGACAGCAGCAGTAGCCAGCAAGCAGCCTGGGTGAGAAGGTTTTTCTTACAGGCTGGGTGAGTCCATCTTTTGCTACAGCTGCTGAGTGAGGGGTGGAAAAGCAGAGTTTATCCTCTTCCTCCTCGGCCTCCACACATGGAGCAGTGACAGGTGCCCTGTGGTGGGAGTAGCTCCCTGATGAGGACAGGGAGCATATCCCTCTGCCTGCCTGCCAGGGCAGCCAGCAACGATAACTACAAAAGCGGCAGTGGTAAAAAGCCATTTTATCATCATGAGATCAGTGGGGTGTATCCTGCAAAAGGGGAATTCTTCATGTCCTGGGTGTCCACCCGCAGACATGCCTCTAGAAGTGGCACCTGTGCCATCAGTTACCTGCTGGTGCCATCTCATCCAGGATAGCTCCAGCTCTGCTCAGGTGTCCCATGGCATCCCCAAAATGTTCGCTGCCGGTGAGGAACCCACCTTCAGGATTTCTAGAAAGAAAGTGATTCTTAGGAGGCATGAGTAGGGCTGAGGTAAGGCTGGGGACATCCCGGGCACTGTTGTGAGTGGCACACAAATGGGAGAAGCAGGCAATGATTTGGAGTGAGATTGCAACCTCCTGCTCTAGCAGGAGGCCCCAAGATCTATCTTCCCTCAGATCTACCACATGGTAGGAGGAGGGGGCCACGTTAATGTCCTGCCAATATTTTCAAGCAGCCCCAGGGACGGAGATCTTATAAGAACAGGGTTCCCCTTCTATGGCTTGAGGTTTCAGGGGATGACCTGTAACAGCGAATGTTTACTTCTCAATTAGTTATTGATTTTCTTCCAATTCACTGGCAGTCCTGAATACCCCTGGAGCTACTGGGAAAGCTAGAAATAAAGCTACTAGTTACCTTAATTAATTGTCTATTTTTCTTTCCTCTCAGGAACCAAGAAGCTGCTTATCAACATTCATGGATCATGGATTCCTTTCTTAGCATCCAGGTAACTTATTTAAATGTTAGCTCTATATCTACAGTGCAGCCAAAGATGAAGACATCGGGAAGTGGCTTCTCGTGTAGTTACTCCAGTCCTTGATCTTTAATGCACGAACAGTGACTCAGATGCAAGGAGGCCTTCTCTTTCCTTTATGATGGCATTTTTCCCCTGATGAGTATTTTTACTGTTAGCGATCTTAAAAGTGGAAAGATTGGTGTAGGAGCTGTGGTAAATTGCCTTGAAGCACTTGTAATCGGTACTATTGCCAGTAAATTCATATTGGAAATACTGGGATGTTGCTGTATAAGGGAACTTACAGGCAAGGGTGAGGATGAAGGGCTGCTTTGTAGCAGGAGAGCTGAGCTGGCAGAGCTGCAGAGCCCTCCAGCACAAGCACAGCTCATGGGCAATGGGCTGTGGTTCAGAGGGAGAAGGGTGAGGAGGAAAGGACACTGGGGCTGAGATAGGGCTGCCCCAGGCACCGCTAGTGAGCGGAGACTACTGCCTGTTAACTTGCCTCCCATCACTCCTGCACAGGAGCTTTTGCTAGTGCAGCTAATCCTGCTCTAGGGATTCAGCAGGAATAAAAAAACAGGAATAAAAATGTCACTGCTTAAACCAATGTGGTTCCACAGATAGAGGTTTTCAGTGCAGACTTAGCCTCAGGTCAGTTTTGTAAGGGTAGCTCTTGTCATCGTTTACACTGAAGCTGGACTGCTGGGGAAAAGAAGTCAGAGAGGTTGCAGCATCACTGACCCTTTGATTTTGCCTGTTTCCAGGTACTCACTATTTTGGAGCCAAGGTTCCAGCGATGGGCAGATATCAGGAGAATCACAGCATTTGTGGTTGTTTTTTTTTAAAGTCCCTTGATTGTGGCTGGAAGATCTACAGCCGCAGACGTAAAGTTTGAAAGAATGAGAAGGAAAAATAACCCCAAGCCAATTTCACTAATGTGGGGCTACAGCCCATCACTTTTTTTGTATTTTAGGGGTTAGTGGCCAGAGGCATGGAGGTGACCTCCTCCTTCTCTAAATACCCTCCACCCACTCACCAAAATATTTTATCCTGCATTCTTTGCATAGTTTCGGATCCCAAGACTCCCTGACTGAACCGCGACTCTTCCTTTCCTCTTGCCTTGAGTAAAGCACAGGTTTGCTGCTGAAAAGCGAGACCTGCAGTTCCCGTAAGGCTGCTGTCTCGCCGGCCTGGCAGCACTTTGCTCAACATTTTTTCACATAAGGAAGACAAAGCATCTGCCCGCTCCAGAGCGATGCCCGCAGCAGGGATTACACGGCTCGCCCGGGTGGCCGCGGCCACTGGATGTCACTGTTGTTCCGCGGAAACCGCCCCCCGTCAGCCACCGAAGGAGGAGATGGTGGCAACTGGGTGGCAGCGCACAGGTTTTTCACTCCCTCTGCGGGAATCTGCTGCTTTAAGTGGCTCCGAGCGGTCCCCTCTCACGCAAAGGGTCCGTAGGGATGCTGTGGGTGCGGGGTAAGGATGCAGTGGGTGCCACGTTTTGCGAGCTCTGAGGCCGGTGCTGGTGCCGTGCGTTGTTTGTGATAGAGTCTGTTTCTTATTGATGCTGGAAGGAAACTGTGATGAAATTACGTTTCGGTAATTGAGTTACAGGACAGAAAGAGCTTCGCTGGAATGACAGGTTTGGGCTGAGGACCGGTTCAGAGGGTTCTCAGCTGCCTGGCACGCAGCCTGCAAAAATGCAATAGACACAAGGAGTGAAGAAATCAGGGGACACAAATCTCTGGCCCTAACAAAGCCTCTTCTCAGCCAGTCCCGGCAAGACAGCCGACAGGCTCCCCCAGCAGCAGCTTTAGGGTGCCTCTGACAGTTCTGTGGCTGCACATTTAATCTCTTCTTGGAGGTCTGAGGGCAGTGGGAGTCTGGCCAGGGCACCTGAGCTGCAACTCATGGACCGGCGAATGTGGGGACTGAGCTGCAGAGTGCCAGGAAAGGGGTCGGGCTGCAACTGGGCTGCCCAGTTAAGGAGCTGGGAAGAGCCCTCGGGTGCTCCCAGTGCAGACAACACTCGACAAACACCAGCAAACCCAGACCAGTGGGTCTGTCCAGAGAGAACAAGTGCAGCCAGTACAACATTAGGCAGACCTGCGAATATTCCTGCTCTGTGTAGGACCCCAGCAGGCTGTAGGGCTGGAGAAGCAGAGAGACAGTGGAGAAGTAATTTTTCTTCTCTTTCCCTTCTCCACAGTACTTGTTCCGAACACAAGCGCCTCGCGGATGAGGATTGGTTTCTAGATCTGGGATTCCAACACAAAGCTGTCATGCATTTGTGCTTTGGGGAAGGTTTTTTTGCTCCCATTCGCCAGGCTGGCTTTCGATTAACTGTGTAGGGATGTCAAGATTTGTCTTCTCATGTGAAATGTCCTACATATAAACTGGGCACCTGTTGTTTTCCTACTAAATCCTAATTGTCCACCTGGTGCAAAAACTTTCAAAAGTGTTTCTAGCAAAAGGAGATTGTTAAATAGTAAGAAAATACATCTGTACAAATCAATTACTTAAATAAAACTTCAGTAAGGCATAGGCTTTTCCAGTTCCTGAAGAAAATACATTCTGGTGAAGAAGGTAAAATGTTGCAAAGCAACATTGCTCCTTAAGAGATATTTATTTTCTCTTTTAACACATTCCCTTTCACTAGAGTCTTGACCGAATAAGATATCCGCATATGCGACTAACTTGAAGTCATTTGGATTGAATTCCCTCAGGTTTCTGCAAGCAAGGGGCAGACCCATGAGTGACACCCTAAGGTGACCTTTATTGTACTTTAATAGTAGCAGTATTAAAAGGAGTGAGGAAGATGCTGTGGAAAACAAAACTAAGGGAGGAAAAGTGAAGGCAGCTAAAAGAAAATGAATTGCTGAAATTCCATTCCTAGAAACAGATACTGAAGAAAGGCTGGGAAACATCCGGCACCTCGCAGGTAATCTGTGTGCAGTGCAGGCATCCCTCGATTAGTGTTAAACCCACAGAAATGCTCCCCTGGCATAACGGGGCAGTCAGGACATTCCAGCTCAGGTCTAGAAACAAGTGAGCCGTTCCTCGGTGTGTTCCCTGAATGCCTTTGGAAGAACCGTGACCTTCCTGGTCCCCATGTCTCTGTGCTCAGCCAGAATGGGACCCTGGCTGTGGCAGGCAGAAGAGGCAGCAAGGTGCCTAGAAGCATGTGGCTCTCTGAGTCCATCATGCCAGCGCTGTGCTGCTCACAAGACTTGCCGTGAATCTCGGAAATAATCAGTACTAACATTGATACCTGGCCCGTGGGTAGAGTCTGACTCTTCTAGATGTCTGGGAGTAGGGAAAAGTGAATGCATAAGGCCTCCCGCTGTCTGTGTGGATGTGCCCTACGGATGCTCTCCCTCACCGGGGGGCTTCTGTCCCCAGGGAAGCACGCTTTGCCCCTTAAATTTTGTAACCCAGGAGACTGCTTGAATCATGATGGGCCACTCTAATACAAGGAAATACCCAGACTAGTGACTTCTTAAGCTTTTTTCTCCTTTGATCTTTTCTTCCTGGAGGCATTTATTTGATCTTGGAAGGATCTTAGGGCTACAGTCTGCCCTAGCAAAGATATGACAGAGAGCGGAGAGAAGAGATTTGGAGTCTTTTCTTCCGACTATTCCCCTACATAACACAGGCAAAATATTGGCATGTTTCTCCCAGGAGCATAGCGGTAGGACATAGCAAATCTGAATGGAGAGAAACTAAGTGAGATTTCTAGGATAAAAGCAATAGGAAAAGGTTAGGGCTATGAGGGGTAGGATACTCTTCTAGGAAAGTACGACGTGGGTCTCAGGATGCTTGGATCCAGGAGACCTGACAGCCTGTATAAAACTACGTAAAGGCGACCTGATTGTTTTGTTCCTCAGCTCCCGCCCTGTGAAATGTCCCCTGCTCCTTCTCTGTTTAGCTCTAGCAGGACTATGACTTTTCCTGTTAATACACCAATGGACTAAGGGGGTCTCACTTTCTGTTGGAGCCACTAGAGGGGACCAGAGGAAAATAATGAAAATAACTTTGCCGTGTAGGCCAATAAAGACATGTTATTTTTACCCTTTAAATACCGGTCTCGAGAATCAACCCAAATGCCAGCTAGGCTTCCAGAGTTACCTGCCAAAAATAAAACATCTTCTCCGCTTCTTCTTTCTTCCTTCTTTGAAGTAAGCTTCATCTGCATACCTGGCATTTGCATTGCCTCATTAGAGGAGCCAAATGGTGTCCATCTGCAGGCACAAAATATGGAGGGGCCATTTGGGCTGCTGAAGTGTTTCCCTCCCCTCACCACACTCATTCCTGAAACCGCTGAGAGGAGCAGTAAGTACCGGAGAGAGATCAGATTCAGACACAAACGGCGAAAAGCTGGGAAAAGCAAAATAAACCATCGTCTTTATGTTTCCCTCCCCACCAGCTGTGGCTAGGGAAATAATGCAGCACCAGAAGGACTCCGAAATCCAATGATGGGAAGGAAGGCGTGAGCAAGGCAGGGGCTCTCACTCCTTCCCCCATTGCTTTGCCCGTCCCAGCACTCCCTTCCCCACTGCCCGCTTATTTTCCAGTGGCAGTGATGGCGAGGCCGGCAGGGCAGGGACCCTTTCCCCCTGACTCTCGGTGGAGGGGAGCGCACTGGCAGTGCTGCGGGCGTAACAGCACCTCCTAAACCACACTGCTGACAATCAGGCAGAAGCTGAAAGTAAAAAACATATTTACATGCAGTTTAAATCCAGCTCGGTGCCCGGCAGCCCGATTATTTTGAAAAGTGGGTTAAAAAAGTCACTGTAAGGCAAGGACCTTACATACCAAGCTCCAGCCCTCGGTGCATTAATATGGCTGAGTGGAGATACTAACATAACCTTACCTGTAATGGCATGAACACACCACTGTAATAATTCATTTAGAATGATGACACCTGAGACCTAATTTAAAACTCCTAGATGAATACTGTTCTCACATTCAAACCCCAAGGCTGCTGCAAACATACCTAAGAAATCCTAAGAACTATAGTGAGCCTAATTGAATTGGACTTAAATGGACCATTGAGGTGGCCTCACAGAGCTCTGGGGAATTTATATTGTCTATACCGTATCAGAATCACAGCTTGAACTGAATAACGGGTTACATTCAATCATGTTACTGTAACTCATGCTTGAGGAAAGGGGGAAACCTTTTGCTATCAGCAAGGCTGTATGGAAAACAATTTCAAATCACTTTAAACCCGGCTGGCAACTACTTTGCCAATTATGGAGTCCTTTGGGAAAGGTGTGTGCTAGGGCTCGGGACTAAATGATTTATGTCAAGCGCCCCAGTCCCTGGAGGCACATACAGGAGGCTGGAGAGGAGGTGCTTGTGGCTAATTATTTCTCCTAAGAATACTTTAGCAAGGTAATTTGCGCTTGCAGATGAGTCACTCCGCAGGCTGAACATAACACAGGGAAAGCAGAGACTTCAGTGCTACAGCACACAGACAGATAAAAGGGAAATGAACGGGATCTTCCGTCCTTAATCTCATATGCAAAACCCCAGCCCTCCCGGCCCCCCTGCCTGCCCCCCTCTCCCCCAAGGGGTCCTCACCAGCCGTGCTCAAGGGGGGACACAGAGGAATGCCAAGCAGAGCCTCGTCCACACCTAATTACAGAGAGGGCATTTAAAAGGCTGATAAAAGTGTGCCCTCTGCCACCCTTCGGTGCCCGTGGTGCAAGTCTGCTGGCGGATGGGCAGGCGGGAGGGAAAAGCTGGGCAAACCCAAGCAGGTAGCGGCCAGACGCCTTTCCAGCCTCTCTGCCTGTGCATCCTCTCAGCATGCTGGCAGTTTCTTTGCTCCTGTTGTCTAAAATCTCCTCACAGGTCCACCGTTGACACTGCGTTATAATTTATGAAGCCGCAGATGCCTGGAACATGTAATTCATTTTGCAGATGGCAAGTGTAAACTCTGCTGTTCCTCACATGGCACGGACTTACCTGTTAATAAAAAAGCCGACCTCACAGATCCTTGCGAGTCCAAGAGAGGTGTAGCAAACCCCTTTTCGATGCTTCGCTGCCATGGGGTAAGGCGTAAATATCATTGATCTTGCAGAGTGTTCAAGCCTGATCTCAGGATCCCCTCTGCCCCAAAGCTCAGGGGTGAGAGGCTTGGGAGTGACTCCACCTGGGGCGAGTTATGGTCAGAAGTTTGGGGTTGGTTTGCAGCTGAAGCACATGTGAGGTTGGTCATGCACTTTTTGAACACCGCCTCCCAGATTTTCAGCTGATCTTAACCCGTATCATATAATTGAAATTGATGGAGCCCCTCTCATTCGCGTTGGCGGAGGTGCTGGCTTTGGGATTTCAGGACCAGTGAGAACATGGATTTGTGACAAACGCAGAATTGCTTTTCTCGATCAGCAGTTAGTAGAGATGCAGACACACTCCCCTTTTTAAAAAACGCCTTCGTGGTTTTCTGCTGCTTTGAAGCAGCTGAGAAGACAAAAGAGCGTTGAAAGTCCCGGTGGAAATGCCACTCGAACCTTCTGAGCCCAGATGGGTGCACAGATGATCCCTGAGCTCCCAGCTGAGTCCAGGGCTCTGCACAGCAGATGCACTGGTTGCACTGGTGCCTGCTAGCGTGTGGGTGGGTAGTGAGCCACCGGGGATGCAACCTGCAGCCGCAGGGCTGTAGATGGATCAATCCACAGTAATAACCTGGGAAAGATGTAAAGCACCTTTCTTTTTTTTTCCTGCAGTGACATAGGCAATAACACAGCTGTCATAGATGGAGAGGGGCCAATGGATTTGCTAACCCATAGCAAACAGATGAGTTGTGAAATATCGAGTAGCTAAACTGGCTGGCTTCAAAACAGCAATCTGACCAAACGTGGCTCCTGGGTAAGTCTAGTTTGTCCAAAGGATCTGTGGACTTCTAGTCTGCACATGCGACAGCCTTTCATTGGGAGCGAGAAGCAAAATCCATTCTTGTTGACCTGATTAAGGCTCGGCTGCAAGGAACAGCCACTGCTGAGAGGCTCCTCTCTCAAGCACCAGCTGCGGGGGAAAGACAGTCTAACGCCAGCTGCCAGGGCAGTGAACATTCAGCGTTAGCAGGCATCATAAACCCATGGTTGGCAATAAAAGGCTCTGTCATTTGTAGCATTCTGGGCTATATATGGTGAAGGGAGAAAGCTCCAGATAAGCCTTCAGCTGAGGTTTGTTTGGGTTTTTTTGCTTTTCTTTGGACATATTTGAGCCTAGGTTCGGAACATTCACCTTGTGCTGAAGAAGACCCCAACTCATGGTATCTGTTGGAGAGGTGAGGAGAGGCGAGGCGAGGAGAGGCGAGGAGGCGGCTGAGAGGCAAAATACACAACCCTGTTTTCCCTCCCCCCTGCTCACCCTGTCTCCCCTGCCTGCCGGATCTCTCTGGAGTGCGGGAATAAGACTTTCAGTCAGGTTCGTCTTACAAAGGAGGCAGGGAACAACTGCTCTTCCCTTGTGGATTTAGGCCACCATGAAGCTTGCGTTGGAAGCTGTCTGTCACCCAGTATACTGGCAGGGTGCTCTCCTCTGCCTGCTTGCTCCAGCCTCCTGGTTTCTTGGGCACTAACCTGCCCCAAAAGCCTACCTGCAAGAGAGCAGCCAGAGCATACTCAGTGGGGAGCGTGCATGCAACGGGGCACTGGTTCAGCAGAAAGTCTTTCACTTGCTCTTTTTTTTTCTTTTTGATCCACTTCCCTTGAGTCTTTTCAGACGTGCTCACCATCAGCCACACAAATCCCTCCCACAACAGCTTAACAGTGATTCTTTCTGTCCCAGCTGATGAGAAAAAACATGATTCTGCAATATGGTTAAGATCTTCCAGGTCTTTTATTACCCAGAGAATGATCACAGAAGAAACTCCTCACACCTTTTCCTCTTTCAGTACAGGGAGTTTACAGCTATCTTATGCAGATCTTTTATGCATTTCTTTGTATTTTATTTTTTTATTCTTCCCAATCTCTTTTAAGCTTCTTCCCCTTTGCACATCTGAGCTTTGCTGATCACAGAGGTCAAACAGATTGAAAACATGTGTGCAAGTAAAGTGGCTTCACCTTTGACCTCAAGCTATTCCTCCTTGGGAACATTTAATTTGCTCTAACCAAATGTATTTTTATTTTAATGGAATGCTCTTTGCCTGAGGCAAACTGTGTGGAAGTCCATCAGATGTGTTTTCATTTTACCACTTTGTAGAAAAGTGTATTAATCCATTTTGCTTTACATCTGGAATTTTTTTAACACAGCCCTGGGAGTTTCTCCTCTATTTGCAGCACTACCCATGGCTCCTGTGCAAAAAACAAAACGGAGAAATATGAAATAAAATGGACCAAAGAGGTGTGTTAAGAACAAAAGTTGATCCTGATTGCAATGGGCAAATTTTTTCGGCATCCTGGGTCAATATATTTCTACTTCTGGCAGGTCACATATTTTCCAAGGATGATGCTATACGCTATGCTGGCGTGCAGAGGATGTGAAAATTTGGCTCATAACGCTATCCTGGATCCTTCTGGTGAGGTGAGGTAAGCTTTACATTAGGATCAAGCTGTGGCTACAGCTCCTCGCTTTCAGCTTGTGTCTCTGTGATTTAATTCAAGGCTCACGGCACTTTGTGGCAGAACACAACGCAGAAGATGCAACCATTTCTGAGTCTGTTAGGGTTTCGATTGCTTTGAAAGTCTTACACATTAGTTTCTCCTTAGCCGCTCCCCTAAGCCATTTGGAGCAGTTTTCAAGCTGCTATTCAATGCATCCATGCATAGCCCCTGCATATCTGTCCAGCTTACCTGTTATTAATATAACAGCCAGGAGATATAGCTAGCTTTAGTTTTTTGGATTTTTTTTTTTTTTTTGCTTTGTAAGAGATAATTTCCAGCTCATGTAATGTTCATTGTTAGCTGTCTCACCATTCTGATCCTGCCACCTCTCATTTCTGGGTTGAGAACTGAATTCAACGCAACATGACAACCCGACATGAGAAAGCCGGAATAAATGTCATCCCCTGACAGACCCGAATGATGGAGTGAGTCTGTGCCCGGGCATCTCCATTACTTTTGCATAGTCCCTGCATCCTATTTGGTCAACCTGCTACTAGAAGGAACATCCCTCCCCTCGAAACCCGAAAGCGTGAACGAGCCCCTGCGTGGCTGCAACGTTGTCCTACTTTTCCACTGTGCCTGCACCTAGCAGTCTGCTGTCAGAGGAAATTATTTCAGTACTACTACTGTCTAGAAAACTACAAAAAGCCATAACTGCAACAAAACAATGGGTGGCGTGTAGATACATAAAGCTATATTTCCCCCTTTCGTGGATCCATGGGAGGATTCCCATAGTTGCAGGGAAGTAGAGCCTACTGAGATTAGTCACTGTGAGTAAATTCAGTAAATTGAGGGTATGTGGGGGGGGTGGGGGGGTAGATTTTTTTTCATTTTTTATGTGCGTGCATCAGTTATTCCTCAACGAGATCCAATTTCTGTCAATGGGAATATTATTCCTAAGTATTTGTTAAACAGCTTGGACAAAGCATTTTCAGTCCAGTGAGAGGTTCACTTTGGCTATTCACTATTCATTATTCACGGTGTGTGAGTGTTCACATAAGTCATATGGTATTGTCTCTGCTCCTTACCTGAATAACTCTAGTTAAACAGGAGACTAATGAATGTTGGAGCACACATGGTGAATAGCTAATAACGAGGAACATGTTCTCTCACTTGCACCTGTACTCAGCAATAACCCGGGCTGTCTTACGGCATGGGGTGGTGGGGCCTGTAACCTGGGCCTCCCAGCTCCAGAGGCCTCTTTTTTCCCTGATGTGGCACTGTGATTGCTGTGCATGTGCCATACAGGTCACTCCGGATATGCAGCATGTTGCTGTGTGCCATGAGACACTACTGTTTTATTCAGCTGGACTTGGGGCCTCGGGAACCCATATGAGTGCTCTACCAGTAGATACTGGTGTGTGTAACCAGCTAACTTCTCAATACAGGGGGAATGAAATGGGAATCTGGCTATTTAAATGTTACGAAACAGGAAAGAAACATTGGACAAGACCATGGTCAACCCAGCCCCTCATGGTTTACTCAAGCAGGAAACACAGCTCCCTCATGTTGCAGTTCTGAAGAAGAGGAACCAAGTGGTGCCACGGATGTACCTCCACAGCAAACTGAAGGTGTGATTTTAGCACAAGAAGAGGAATAAATGCCAGGTGCCAGTTAACCAGCATGACTACCCCTGAAGGTGCACTGCATAGGCTTCAAAACCCACTGGCAACCAGAGACTCGGGTATATGCCTGGTGACTAGCTTGGAGGTTGAACAGCTGCAGCCAAACTAGAGAGGCTGTGCAGTCGTATGGCTGTGACCACCACCTTTAATGTGGAATGCAAAAGCATCCCCGATCATGCACTTTTCTCCTTCTTACCAGCCTTATTCATCCTTTTTAGGCATGTTTTTTTTGTCTTCCACAATCTTACGCTTGCCACCACTAGGTTAAAGTTGGCATGCTCATATCACCTCCCCCAATTTGCTTTGCAGCCATGTCCACTGCTGCTGAAACCGAAAGGTACCTCTGAAAGCGTGGTAAATATACTTCATATAAAACATCACAGTCACTGATGAAGGAGTGCGGAGGAAAGCATTCTCATTTTGAAAGCATCTATCCTTATTTCTCTGTACTGACATGTTCAGTTCATGCACTGGCATATGCTCACCCTCCTCATATGCTGTGCTTAGCCCTCTCTCCAAAGGGACTGAAGACATGTGTTAAAGCTGCTAGGGCTCATAAAGCCTGTGATTTAGAGGAGAACATGTGTTGTAGAGTCACTGTCTGCTAAGCAGCTCCTTTTCCTTGCCCTGCTGTCTGACGCTGGTCAGAGTACTTCTGAGGAACGGACACCTTTGTGAATTTAACACTGTGGCCCAGAAAACTTTCAGAATTCAGGGAGAATTTACTGAAGTAGCATTTGTGGCCATCCAAATATGTCAGGTGACTTATTGCTCACAAGAAATAGCAAATTGAATATATCACTGTGGATATGCTGTAAATATCTTTAAAATAGTTTGTACTCATCAGCTAGCACATCTCTCTGAAATCTTCCAAGAGCTGGTAGGTTTGAGGGAAAGGTGAAACATTTTCAGCTGTTGTTTTTGGGAAGCAGTGGTGGACCTGCCATTGTGGGTATCACTAGGGAAAAGGTTTGGCTGTGGCCGCAGGCGGTGGTTAGACCTTGTATTTCTCGTATCTCTTCTGGCAGTTCATTCCATTGCCAGATACCTTCAGCCAACAGTGGTGGTTTTACCATCACAATTGCCTTCATATTTTTAGGGGTTGTGTAGCCATAAAAGAGGGGTTTATACCTCCTTGTTACTTAGGAAGCTGGTGGGGCAGGAATACATTGCTGTGTTGCTTTTGTTGCTTCATAGTCTCGTGCTCTCCTATCTGCTGGCTGCCTCTGCCTTTTTCATTTCTCATCAGGGACACTACAAGGTCTCTTGGTGCTGGGAACATTTTTCCTTATGCATTTGCAGTGTCTAGCACAACAGAGCCCTGGTCTCTGCTGGTGGATACTAGGCACTCAGGAAATACAAACAATAAATATTACTCATTTCTGCCGCATTGGTGTACCTGTGCTGTAGATCAGATGGGAGAAGGTGGCTTTTAATCTTCTTACTGTCAGGATTATACAGGTATATTTCTGATAGAGAACTTTTAAACTACCATACAGTGAAAAGTTGGAAGGTCTCTTGTAAATCATACTATACTCACATATAAACATAACTTAAATCAAGCTGATGAGCAATACCCTCAACAGGATAAATGTCTGATACTGGATTTATTTCAGATCTGTTTACACAAAGGATTGATGACGATCGATATCTGCCCTCGGGATGAGCCGGGAAACAAAAATGCTAGTGATCAGCTGAGCTAGGCCACTTGATGTCACTATTGCTTGACAATGTGCACATGCGACTGCAAGAGTAAAAATGGGGTTAGTTCAAAAGAAGATCGGGACAGGGGGTTTAAAGAAGGCCTCTGGGCCATCTATTTAAAAAGAATAAGAAAGATACACTATTTAGGAATGCGCATAAATTCTGCCTCTGTACATTTAGCAGCGTTAGTGGAGAACTCCCCTTCTGTGCACATGGCTGAAAGTGAAGTGCACTGTCTGGGTTTTGAGCAGAAGGATTTGTAAGATTCTCGCTTGTTCATTGTAAGAACAAGACATTTTCCTCATCTCTCTGACACTTTGTGTGAAAAGCGTTGTGGTATTGGGCAGAGGGCCCCCCTGATCCAGTAGTCCAGGCTTATATTAATAAACCTCTGAATTTACCGTATGCCAGGTAAGACTGGGTCTGTAACGATAATTATGAAGCAGAATACTTTTGCCTACTGCCATGAAGCTTTCTGGTTACCTGTCTGATTTTTACAAAATGCAGCCTGGATTTCTTTAGATGAGTTTGGGACCTCACCTGTGCAGTCGACAGAGGAAATGTTTCTATTTGCTTACAGCAGAGATTTCACCATTCAGTGATCTTGTTAGACGCAGTTGAACTGGTAAATTATTTATCAAAGTCCATGGTGAATAAATATCTAATACTCCTACCCACACAACTTCATCCAAGTCCCATGGAACCGGGCAATGAGTTTCTTCTCCTTTTGAAAGGCCTGAGGTTACTAAATAATTCAGAAGCTTCTCTCCTGGCTGTGATAGGATGTGCAGCTTTAAACTACCTCAAAGTGCTTTTTGTTAGGATTTAAGCTATACTGGTCACTCCTTTTTCTTTGTCTTCTGGTAATCTGGGTGTTTACTTGGATGAAAGGTGGGTGAAGGCCTTTGTTCGTGAAACTCTGACACCAGTTTAAAAACAAATTTTTTGTTCTTGGAAGGACTAAAACCACAGGCAGTTTGGGTATCTCTTTCTTGGATCACCCTCCTTTATGGAGAGCTCTTGGAATTGTCCTGTTTGGGAGGAGCTGCAAATTGCTGTGCTTGCTCTAAATATTTGCATTTTATCTGCTGGGAACTTTTAACTTTTATTTTCTTTTTAATTATCAATAATCAATTCACTTTTTCCCTGCTGTTGGCTCTCTCCATTGAGCAGTAGTGTTAGTTATAGCTGCTTACATGGCTCTGATTACAGGCGAGGGACCCAGACAGGCAATATCTAAATTATTTTCACACTCGGGATGCCCATATGTGGAATTTAACCCATGTCTCCTTGAGCCAAGTGCCTTTACCTTGGGACAAGCTTTCCTTACTGTTAGGAAAGTAAAGCTTGAATCTCACCAGGTCTCCAGCAGATCACATTTCTTTCTAAGAGAAGTTCATCATCACAAGCAACGTGTCTAGTAACCTGGGCTTATTTCTTTATTTTCCCTATAGAAACCCTATGTGGATGACTACAGTAGCAGGTGTTGTCTCCCTCCTTCCCAGGGAAAAGGGAGATGAGCCCTTGCAAGGAGGATGGTAGTCTATCACTTCAGCAGCTTGAGAATTCCCATTCCTGAAACCTGAGGAATTGGCTCAGGTGTGTCTTGGCCCTTCTTAACAAAAGACAGCATTGAGGAAGTTTTAAAGCTGAGGTAAAATGTATCAGCTCTGCTGACATATCATTGGATGGTCAGTAAAAGCAGACAATTCAAAATAATGGTGCACTGAATCAAAAATCTGCGGTTCTGTTTCCAAATCTTTCAGTCCAGGCATCACACTTTGTATGAGCTGGAGAACAGAGGCGAGATCCCAGCTGGCACCTCAAACAGAAATGTTGAGGGCAAGCCTTTGCGCCCTTGTGGCATGGTGTGCTCTTCTTTGCTGTTAGTTAGTTAGAGCCAGCTTAGCTGGCTCCAGTGGAACTGCTCATGCTAGTGCAATCATGATTTAATCATATTAATAGTGCTGAGCAATTGAGAGAAGAATGGCAGAAAAGACAAAAATGCATGAAAAATATCTTTTCTGCTGAAGGAATCACTGGGTTTTTTTGTCCAAAATATTGCAGCCTCTTGGGAATTTAAAACCACCCTAAAGAATTTAATGTTGGGGCAACTGTTCTTTACCAAGTTCTGTAGCTTGCTTGAAAAAAATATCAGTAGAAAGGCTTTTTTGCTCTGTTAAACTACATATGTTTCAAGAGTAATTTCCATGGACTCCTTATTAATTTCTATAGCTCCCTGTTTAATTTTTTTTTTCATGGAAAAGATTGTAAAACTCTAACTAATGTGATTGGTGACCGAGTTTCAGGGATGTGTCATGGCATCTTGAAATGAATTGGCCTTCATTTCATTCAGTCCATTCTCTGGCAATCTCCAACCAACTGTATAAGAACAGAAGAAAGATCTGAGCTTTTAAGCTGGATTGTGAGTGGGAAGGAATTGGAATAGTCTTTAATGAGCTGTAGCAGTTTGGTTTTACTTCTCTGACAGTCAGGTATTCTTTAAGTAAAAGACCAAATTGAGCGTTTTAAGACGTCTCAGAGTCACCTTATCATTTTAGCATTACCTGGGCATTCTGGTGTGCTCTCCCATTACAAGACCATTCTGGAATTGAATGGTCAGTGATGATAAACAGTGATAATGGATTACTGAGTAGGGGGAAGGTAGGAGATATTAATAAGGTAAGATTTTTAATTAATTTTTCAAGTTAATTAAAATGTCCAAAAGCACAATAAAACTGCAGAAAATCTGGCAAGGGAATGGCAGCCTGTCTGATTAATGCAAGTCAACTGTCTTCTGAGGGTAATAGTAATAATGATGAGATTATGGATATGGAAGAACCTGCTAAAGAGATATGAGATGCATGTGGAATACAAACTGTGTCCTAGTTACTATTTTATGGTGCACAATGGATCTTATTAAGGAGGAATAGCAGTAAGAATTACCACTGAATTGCTCAATAAAAGTATTGTGTAATTAACAGTGCTGCACCATCAGCTTGAGTGCTACCTCCCATTGATACTCCATATCCTCTATTTACTTTTAGTTTTTAACTAAAGTAGGGGAGATTCAACGGCAGTTGCAGACAGCTTGAAAAACATGTTGCCTTGCACATGACGATGCTTGGAGAAAGGGAAGCAAGTGCTGGAGTGGAATATGATATGCAAAAGAGACCGGGAAGAACTTCCACAAGTGAGAATTTGATACTCCGTTCCCTCAGTGAAAATAACACTGAAACAAAATAATAACAATAACCATGATAAAGTAGAAATACTTCCTTTCTGGCATCCTTAGTCTAATGAGGTTCCACTTTCACAAGCACGTGCCCTCCATCCAAGCAAAAGAAACCCCACTGAGGTTGGTGCAAAATTGATGAATGGGATTCACTGATGCCTATTTTTAAACAGCATTAAGATTTTTATTACATATATATGCCATGTGCCTGCTGCAGTGGTGCTCTGGCCTTGGCTGGGTGTTCCAGGCGTTCTCCAATAGAAGTATTGTAGTATATATTAATTAGAGACATCAGTGTCATGCAGGAGAGGATACTTGTATAGTTCCATCCTGATGGAAAAGAAGCAGTCAATATCATTGGAAAAAACGTGGTGTTTCTAACCCATTTTTGCAGATCTTGCAGTAGTTCACTTAACCCTCAAATAAATATCCCTGCCGTTGAAGGGTAGATGTAAACTAACCTCATACCCTTTGAGCTTTGCCCATCATTGCTTTTTATAGAAAAACACAAGCTGCTGGCTGCAAAGCCAAACTCTTCAAAATTAATATCGAAAGACCAGTTCGACCGCAGATTTGGCCAGACCAGAAATGAGATCTGAACTGCCCATGTGTTTCAGGACTTTTGGAGCATGAGTTATGACAGAGTGAGCCTGTGCTCATAATGAATTGCTAGCTTTTTTTTTTTTGCTAGCTAATTTTTTCGGGTTCCTGGCTAGGTTATGCTATGTCCCATGTTCATTTTATTCCAGCTTCTTTCTGTCAAGAGCAAAATTCTTAATTCCATCTTCAGTGTTTACCCAGGCTGCTCTTAAAAATGAAAATAGTGTCTGGAGGATTTTAGTCTTGGTGAAATAATAAAGTAAAGTAAAAGCCTCCTGTCTTGAATTCTGAGTAGGCTGCATCAGCACATGCAAGAGAAATTGTTGCTATAGATTGCCTCGTTATTAAAAGGGGAGGGTGGGGAATGGCAAGGAAGGTTTGAAGCCTGTTGATGTAAAACAGAACCAGTTTATAGGGAGCTGGCTGAGGACTGAAGTTTTATAAGGTGCACTTTAAACAACCATGCAGTGTACTAAAAATATCATAAAAACTATAGCTTCTAGCCACAAGTTTCAGAAAATGCTTAGTGGCAAAAAGAGAAAAAGCTGCAAGATATAGGGCATAAAGAAAATCTGATACGCAGAATGGAGGAACATTTAGGTCTGGGCTTTTGCTTCAGGCTCCGGTTTAGTGCAAGCGCAAGAAACCACATAATGTTCAGTAGAACAGGATTCATCTCCTTAGTGGCAAAAGCACATAAATGCCACCAAAGAGGAGGCACAAAACATTCCGTATCTGAGACCGATGTAGATCTTTCTCTCCACCCTCCACAGATCCCACAGACACCCACGGAGGTGCTGCCACCCATTCTGCTATTTTTTTCCCAAGACCTTGCGGGATTCATCAAAGCAGTGAAAGTGCTCAACCCTTGCCAAAGCCCATTGCTCCTTTGCTCCCGTTTAACCAGAAAAACACCGCCTGCAGGGACTGGGGTGAGCGGTTCCCTCCATACGGCCCCTGGCCAGCCATGCTCCCTGAACGGGCTCGCCCTGCTGCTGGAATAATGGCCCAATGGCCATGTCGCCATGACAATGGCCCAAAGAGATGGTCTGCCATGTCGCAGGCTTGGAAGCCAGTTCTGAAAAGCATTATCAGAAAACAGCCCCTGGTGGTGTTTGCACCAGGGTTTTCATAAGACTTTTCTTTCTGGCTGCTTGTCCCCAGCGTTGACCCAAAGGAGAGGTAAGTGCCGGGCAGGTTTGTCTGCATCTCGTGTTTACGTGCGAATTGGCCTCTGGAATTGACTGCTCTTGGAAACGAGAGAAGAGAGAGAGAGACTGGAAAGGGCAGGAAGGTTGAAATGAAACAGAAAAACTTGCAGGGATGTCATGCACATTTGCTGGACTTTCCGGGGCACTTAAATGCTTCGTTAGAAGTGCATGGCATGGCCCTGTCAATCACAGGATTTTAAGGAGCCCATCAGAGACATCTCTCTGAGGCAGAGTACCTGTCTTGCCCCCCTCCTGGCTACACGCCGTGTCAGAAAGGCATTAACTCGCCCCTGATCTATGACAGGAGCAAACTAAAACAGCCCAGTGCCAGCTCAGCTGTGCTGCCTGGCACAGACGGGATCAAACGAGGGCTCCTTCCCTTCCACCCCACTTTTGGAGTCCGCCGCTCTGCCTGATTTAAGGAGAGGGGATGGTACCTCTGTCTGCACTTTCAGTAGCAAATCCCGTATGGTGGTTGCAAGGCAAGAGGGAGAAAATAGTCGTTCGGAAAACCATCGCAAGTATTTTTTTTTTTTTTACAGGATGTTAAAAGCCGGCTTTTAAACACTCCTCTCCCAGTCCTCGCTTGCAATGACAGGAGCTGGGGTCAGGCATCCTTTCTCGCAGTGATTAATACCTTACTACAAGAGGACTGCCATTAAAGGGAACGAGACAGCCCGCCGAGCAAGGCTTTCCTCTGCGGGAGAAAAAGAGCGGCTCTGTGCCCGCGCAGCGTGGCAGGCACTGAACTGCCCAGTTTTCTCTGCCTCTCAGGCAGTCAGGTCTCCAACTGCCATCTCTCGCATCCTCAGTTTATGGCGAGCATAAAACAGGAGGCCATTTAAAAAAAAATAAGATAAATCAGACCCTAAATTTAAATTGCGCTGATATAAATCATTCATGCAACAGATTGCATTTATTTATTGCCTTTGTTCGCAGTGCAAGAAATCTGTTAGACGCACCTCATAGAATTCATAGATTAAAAAATAAAAATCTTTATGAGACACAGGCTTTGTGCCCAAAATGCAGCACTTTCCTATTAAAACCTTTATTCATCTTCAGAGGGAATATTCTGGCACCGTTTCCCCCATTGTCTTCTTCCTCCTTCTCACCTCTGAAGTTCCTTCCCAGTCACAGGGATGCATTTTGTGCTCCAGCTCTGGTGGCCCATGGCCCTTCCGATTTCAGCTCCAGCCGATCTCCTGTCGAACAAGCCGGCAGCTCCTCCCCCAGCCCGGAGGAGACCTGGCAGCAGCCTCACGAGCAGCAGAGCGCTGGGGAGGAGAAAATGACCTCGTATCTGCTCTTGGGACCAAAAAGAGATGACAAAAGTTCATTTCGAAAAAATCTAAGTGGGGCGGTCTTTCAAAGACTGAGAGTCACCTCTCGATAGTGGGACATCTGGTGACATTAGCTGAAGTTTCATAAAAGCTCCCTGTGGTCTTTTCAGAAATAGAGCAGGTTTCAAAAAGAAAGAAAGAAAGAAAATACAGAGCCCTGTGTATTGGTGGTGTTTATCTCCATCTTCTGTCATAAGGTACTGCTAAATCCAGCAAAGGATCTTAAGTTGATTTTCGTCTTCTCTGAAACAGGAGACATGACTAGTCATGAATGTATGTTATTTACAAAGATGTGGTTTTGTCCTGCTTTCTTTCTTTATTTCATTATTTATTGAGTAAGATAATAGCTTATGGTACTTACACAGAGCCAGCTGTTTGCAGGATGCCAAGAGCAGGTGGTCTGGGAGGCCTCTGATGAATTGCAAAAGACACTTACCAGCTGCTATCACTGTGTGAAATGAGCAAACCTGCAAAATCTTTATTTTCAATTGGATTGTACTTTTAAGTAAGCAAGGGAGACAGCCAGTATAACTACAGACCATGACCAACAACCCACATAAAGTGTGTGCAAACACAAGTGATTAATGTACCAGGATTTCAAAACACCTAAAACGAACGAGTCAGGTTTAATAGGGTGCATGAGAGGGGAGGGATGGGTGGGCGCTGGGGTACATTTTGGGGGGGGGGGGCTGCAGGGCAAGGGTCTGCTTACATAGAAAGAGGAATAAGGCAAGAAGGAACTATTTGATGAGTCTTAATACCGTGTATTGGGTTCTAAGCAACTGCCATATTTTTATTCTGTCTTGTAAACAATGATGTTGGACTTGAAAGTTTTTATGGTCTTTTTCTTTCTTTCTCTCATCACCCCCACCCCCCCCCCTTTTTTTTTTTTTCAATTATGTAGGGCACTCTTGTGTGCAGCCTCACCAGGGCACAATCCTTTGGTGGTAACCACATCCTCAAATGGTCACCGAAGAGATGCAGGGATAATGGGTTACAAAGACAGACATTAATAAGGTAAGATAAGAGAGGGGAGGTTTATTAATTTTTCAAGTAAAGTTAGGATGCCCAAGGGCACAGTAAAACTGTAAAGAATCTAGTGAGGGATGAGAGGCCTAGCTGATTAATGCAAGTCAGCTGTCCTCAGAGGGTGATTGCAATAATGATGAGATTATGGAAGAACCTGCTGAAGACAAATGAGATGCATGTGGAATAAAAACTAAGTGTCCTAGTTACTCTTTTGGAGTGCACGATGGATTTTATTAAGGAGGAACAGCAATATAAATTACTGCCGACTGAGATGCCAAAGCAAGGAGCCGGGCTTGCTTTGCTGGAGTTTCTTTGCCTGAGACGTAGCACACAACCCAGGGTGCCTCGCTTGAAAACAGTCCAAAGAAAACATGGAAAAGTTAAATGGGGGCTTCCTCCCCTGCTGCAAAAGAAGATAATATTTCTGCTTGATCTCTTTGATGCGCCTTTCCCTCCGCTCCCCCGCCTTCCCCTTCAGCTCCATTACCTCATTGCTTCCCTGTGCTGGGGTGGATAATTCAGGGCTTCCCAGTTTGTCCCAAGAGCCCTTACCCTGTCCAGAAGCAGCTCTTCTCCAGGCAGCCCCACCGTGTAGTGCATGAATAAGGCAATATTTCTGAGGGCAGCAGCTTTTCCAGGCTGCCTTCCTTCTTTTTCTGACCTACCTTTCTCATCGTCTCATTCCTTGCCTTTTAGCCCCCATTCTCTTGCCACCCATACCACCAAACTTCTACCACCTGCTCTGGCTTTTCCCTATCTCCCCTGGGTGTGGTGCTGCCTGATGGTCCCTCCCACCAGCCCTGTGACCACCACCATGGCCTCCTGGTGCCTCACTTCTCTCCAGTAACACAAGGACCAGAGGCACCATGATTATCACTTTGATGGGTGTTTGGGAGTTGATCAGCACGCAGAAGACTTGGCAGGGTGGCATGTCCTCTGCAGCGCCCAAAATATGTAGCGTTAACTACCCGAAGCAGGAGGGCAGGGGATGGCTTCCAGATGCAGGGGGCTGGCGAGCCTGCGCTGAGTCGCGCAGTGGGAACCGAAGTGTAATTAACAGCATGGTAACAAATGGCATGACGCGGTCTCTTGTATAAATTTTCCAGGTCCTCTGTTTCTTTTTAGTGTATTAACTGTCCATGGTAACAGGAAATATGAAATTATAATATTCACTGCTTGTGTTACAGTGCAAAGTCAGCATTTCCATTAGAAAATCTGTTTCTAATGGGTTTGAGTAATATAATCATGAACTTTTACTTCAGGATTAATCCTGGTATTTAGAAGTCCCAGACGGACTGCGGTTTTTTCCCCCCTACAAAATTCAGTAGATCAGTCTGGGCATTATAAGGCTTTACCACCTCCCCACAGCCCAGAGTTCGCTTTCTCCTGCACATTCTCATCTTCCCTTTATTGTCCTTGTAAGGGCATGATATGGTCTCCTCATCTTTTTTGCTTTGATGATTATTTTTTTTTTTAATGGATGTAACAAACTACTGGATGTCAAAACAGCCTTTTCTCTCACAGTCTAAATATGTAATTACCTGATTGATGGGCATTTCCGTATTATTAAGGTGGCCTAAATACGTATTTATGCAGCAGACAGTAATGACTTCATTTTAGCAGCTCCCTACATATATATTTACATGACAGACCATAATGTTCTGCAGCGTCAATGCCCATAAACCTCATTTGTGACACCCTGAATCTGCTGTGCTTGGTTCCCGGTGCTGCAGACGCGTAGCACAACTTTATGTGGGGATCCCCTTTCACTGGTGGAGCGGTCACTGCCGGACAAATGGCAAATGATGTTACGTAAATAAAACGTATTTTCCAAAGGGAAGGAAAAAACCAAAATTGCAAACATACAAAAATAACAGCCCTAAAAGATCATGTAAGTATTGTGCCTCTGATTCCCAGTAGCAGATGTTTTGGGTGTTGAAACTCCCACCAGAACAGCTGCAGGAATGTAGAATCACATCTGGGCTTGCGACGGGGCTGCATCATTACCCACCGACAGCAAAACAGCCAGATGCTTCCAATTCATTTTAGGGACAGAGCTTAAAGTTTGAGCCTGTGAACATCCCTGCTTTACAACCGCTACTTATTGTTGGCCACGGCCATTCCTGGATGTGCCGCCAAGGTGGTGGCACCAGCCGGTACGTGGCTGAGCTGCCGAGTGGCACTGCGGTGGGGTGGCCTCACCAGCAGCCCCCCAGCATGGAGGGCAGAGCCAGGACAGGGGTCCTGAGCTGGCAGGCCAAGCTCTGGGAGAGGAGGATGATCTCTTCAGCCCGAGAAGTGCAGTAGAAGTGTTGCTGCTCTCACTTATCGCTGCAGTCCTGCCTGGGCCCTGCTCCCTCGTTGTGATACCTGTGACGCCTTTCCTCTCTTGCCACTTTCGGCCTGCAATGACTGCGGTCAGTACACGTTGCGTGTTTTGGGATGGTGCTTCATGTGCTACTGCAGGACGTGTAATGGGAAAGTGCCTCAAATCTAGGCACTGGAGGCAAGCGAGGGCAGCTGGCTCAGCTCCTGAGCCCTGGGGCTTGTGTCTCCTGCCACCCCTCTTTCCCTGCGCTGGCCCTGCTGGATGGAGTGACCTGTGAACTGAAGCCGTCCCCCTCCAGCAGCACTCACATTCATGCGTTAAAGCTGCTTGGAAGGAAGAGGTTTTGCTTTCACGCTGTCTCCTTGCAGGAGTCCAGACCAGGACTGCAGCTCCCATTGCACAAGTAGGTCAGCTGAAGATGTTCTCTCCAGGCGACGGTTACTTGGTCGGCCGCGTACCTAAAGTATGACTTACTCAGCTGCTCTCTAGCCGTGTTTTTCCATCTCTCTAATGGGACTTCAAACTCAGTGGTGACAGCTGGATTGCGCTAGTTCATCGTTTTACGGAGGGTTGCTCTTACTTACCCGCCGTACCACATTTCAGCAGTGGCTGATGCCTGGCAGCGGTTAGCCCTGCTGCTAGGACGAAAGAACAGCCTCCTCTCCCCGGCTTCTAACTCGTCTCAGTGGGAGTGCAGGCATGGGCACACACAGCCTCTTTCTCCAGCCTGATGTTCAAGAGAGAAACTGTCTTAAAGCATAAATATACTGGCTCTGGTATCAATATCTAGATTCTGTACAAAATCCAGAGTCTGAACCTGATCAGAGGTAGGTGCTGACCCCTGGGCGACTGGGACAACTCAGAGAGACAGTACTGCCCTCATCCCACTATAGTTATTAATATGATAATTTATTATTTTGCATGTAAACATATGTAAATAATTGAAGACTATTAGTTACATGATTTCCAATAAAATGACCAATTTAATCTAAGGCTGTTACTGCACAACCAAAGGTTATACAGTACCTTTTTTTTTAAAAGAACTGGTAGAAAAAAGAAAATGACAGTGCAAATATTTACCACAACGTGCTTGTCCACCTTATTGTCACCTGCCCAGAAGCCACAGACTACAAGAAAGTTAGCAGAAGGTTTTAATATAGCTTCTAAATTGCTTACAAGAATCACACATGAGCTCCAATTGACTAATGGTGCCGAGGTTGTTTAGCTTAGCTTACCAGTGTCAAATGGTTTAAAGGACAGACATATGAGCAGATGGATTTCTCCTGCCAGGGCAGAGGATTGATTGTGAGTGAGGCGAATGGCATCCATGCTATTGCATGAGGAGGAGACACTTCTCTACTTGCATGTTGTCAGGCAAGATCATTTTAAGAGGAATTGATGACAATCTTTGGCTTTTAAAAAAATATTACTCATCTACAGATCAGAACATCCCTCTCCCCAGGGAGGGGATGTTGTGTGGTTTCATGTTGTTTTGATTATTGCTGATGAATGTTATGTTATGACAGTAGCAATGAGGTTCAATAAGGTTCGATAAACTTCGGGTACTGCTGGGAAAGAGAATTGCTCTCTCAAATTGATCCTTTAACTAAGATCTTCCCCCCTTACCACCACCATGTGAGGATCAGGAGGAGGAGGAACAGAACTCAGGAGGAGCTTGAGTCAGATGGGCTGAGGATGCGGCAAAAACCTCCCTCGTGCAGGGAGCCCCATTTTCCATGTCTGTGGCCCCCAGGAGTGTGGGTTGCCATGCTGGAGAGCTGCTTTTGGAGAAGATCCATGGGGAAGAGTCCCCAGCCCATGCCATCTGTGCCCCTATGTTGCCCTGGATTTCCATAGCCCTCATTTCATCTCTTTCTTTTGGGTTTTTCATAACCATCACCTTAGCTTTACTGAAAGAGAGCAAATTGTTGGAGGGAAGTTCCTGCGTTTGAATGCTGTGAACCCCAATGGTGGGGTGAGTGTAGGGTGCTCCCAAGCCCAGGAAGGGCTCTGCTCACCATCCAACATGCAGGCACTGCTTTTCAGCTTCTGAGGGAGAACTGGATAAATAGCAGGAAGCACAAAAATCCAAAAGGGTTCACAAGTGCCTCTGAAATAAATTACAGAGTGTAAACTCCCCACAGCCCAAGGCTGTTGTTGAGGTGTCAATGACAGCCAAAGCAGACCTTGCTTAAAAATACCTGCAAGGTTTCTTACGAGTTCACCCACAAATGCAAATCCTTTCTCTGCCTGCAAGGTTCATTAATGTCATCATTGCGTTGCGAGGAAGCAAAATGGCAATATAGAGCAATTAATGAAAATAAAGGTTAAGTACAATTTCCCTGTTTCCCAAGGGAACAGGGTTTTTTCAGGAAACAAATTCCTGTCTATGCATGAGAAATTATGCAGCTTTCTTTTTTTCCTTTCCATAAAATTTTATACAAAACTTGATCATAAAGAGGAAGAACATATTAAACTAGTGTCTATGTGGAACAGAACATGGTATTATAGACTAGAGTACATGAGAGAAATCAATAGCTTTGTATAAGCATGAAGTCCATAATCTCTCTACAGACGTACCTTAGAGAATATATGCATTTTAACTGTCTTTGTATAAAACCTTCCAGGGAACTGAACATAATAATAATAATTAATCATGTAATTAATACTTAATTTATAAAGGGCACAGTATGCCCCACTCTCCTACAGAGGCACTTGGGGTGATAAGCAACTGAAAAATAGAATTCAAATAAAAATAATTCATTAAAATGAGGACAAGAAAGATAATAAATAAAGTACAGATGGAAGAAGTAGAAAGGGAGGAAAGATGTGGCTATGCAGATGCACAGGCAAAACAGGAAAAACTTAAAAGCTCCTAGCCTCATCCTGCTCCTAACAAGACTCCCATTCACTCTGGCGGAGTGGAGACGGGGATATCACTGGGAGCCCTGCGGAATCATCATGTGCTGCCTTATAAAACCAAGAAAGACATCCATCTTCCATCAACTGAAAGCCTAGAATGTTTGTGAGCTGGATCAGGCTTGGTAGCCTCAAATAAACCCTAGTAAGTGAACTGAATGCTACTTATCTGTGCGCTCGCTGACTTCTTCAAAATAGATTCCATCTCCCACTGGAGCTGACCTCAGGGAACTCAGCATCACTTCTCTTCCAGCAGCAGGTCATGGTCCTGGGAGAAGTTAGTACCTACCAGCCCATCTGAAATCCCAGAACTTGCAGGATGTATCGGACAGCTGTGGTTTGATGTTTTACATCATCCTTTGGAAAACCACAGAGTAGTGCATACCAAGTGATAAAATCAAATAGACTTTTTTTTTTTTTTAATGGGTTGTTTTCTCTCATATTTCTGTTCTTCCTCCATAAGCAAATAATGCCCTAGTGGAGCATGAGAATGAAGTCACAATTTGCAACCGTGGCAGAGAAACTATTAAAAGTCTATAAATAAATATTTTTATTGCAACAATGCTGCAAGAGCCAGTACTTTCTGAGAACCATATTGACATCAAGATGGGCTGGGGGACTATGTTCAGTTACCAGTGATGGTTAGTTGGAAGTGTTTGACTGGGAGATGTATGCAGCCTTCTCAATATTCTTATTCAGTTGTACACTTCCAAGACCTGCAGTGTTGTCGTCCCTTAAGAAAACTGCTTTCTATTTCAAAAGCACCAACTCTGAATGTTAAACTGAAAGGAGATAAAAGAATCACAGTGGTAAAAACTGCACAATTCTACCCTCTTCATTATACAACAAGCTGATTCAGTATTTGCTTCTTTACAGTTTTATGCAGATATAAAAGGCTACTTTGGGAAATCTGTAACACTATTATTAAATGTCACTGAACAGAGTTGAGTAATAGTGATGACTCATCCTCAAAAGATTTGATTTAGTTTGCATTGGCTTCCCAAGTGTTGAGTTCTCATTTTGAACTATATCAACCACAGTGCCCACATCTAATGTAAGGACCGTTCACATCAGCAGGAGTCCTTCCTCTAAGAATCAAGATCTTAGTGAGAAGGATGCTTTAGAAATTTTAATATTGTTAATCATGAGTAATAATTATCCGTAATTCATAAGGGCCAACGGAAAAATCAGGCCTTGTTGTGCTATAAGGCACAGACAGTGGAACATAGTCTGTGCCTTAAATCTATAAAAACAATGCAGATGATACAGTATTGGGAGGGATGTGGCCCACCATGATTCTATATGTCATGGTAGCAGTAAATGTCATGGTAGTTCAATTTATTTTTCAATAGGTTAAGAAAGACAAGAAAAAGAGAGAGAATTTTGAAGGCGAATGGGATGAAAGAAAGGACTAGGAGAAGGAAGATTGACAGTTTAAAAATTAAATGAAGGTAGAGAGGCTAGGGGATGGGAAGGGTGTGGGTGCTGAAGCCATAGGCATAGAGCAGGGACTTGTATATGACTAATCAGAATACTCCTACCAATAAATTAGCTAAGAGTCCTTACTTTGAGCAATATTAATCCAGAATGGCCTGAAAAGCCTCAAGTATCACTGGACTTACTTCAAGTATGATAGACAACGCTCTCCGCACACCTGATGCAATGGCTTCCCAGTCAAATAATTCTATGTGTTAGATAGCACCTAAGTAGGCACCAGACTTTGGGAGTTACAGAGAAACACTCTGCTTTTAATCACTAATGGGGCCACATTTGAGCTTCTTAGAACTTTGGGGTGGTTTGGGTTTGGATCTAGACTTTAAGGCATCCCGTGGTCCTGGGAAGGGAAGCTTGATTTGTTGTGATGTTCCGGTGTTATTTAAATTATGTACTTGGAGGAGTTTAGCTATGAAACTCCAGTACAAGACTAGTGAAATGGGAAATATATATAACAGTCTAATCTTCCTGCACAGTTCAGATAAGCGTAAAAGGTCTGCATGGGCAGATAAAACATTGCTCAATAAGGAAAGGAATTTTCCATCTTACCCTTTTAAAACTGAACATCAACATTTACTCCCACTTCCTCAAGCTGCTTGAACTATTATTTCTATTAAGAAAATGGACTTGAGACCCAGCTACTGTAGGGAACCTTTGTATTAACTTGCTTAGGTTAAGGGGCTTTGGTGATATTGTATCTTCACAGTAGGATGTAGCTGTTGCACTCTGGGACTCCCTGCTTTTTGTAGATATGCAGCATTACAACTTCTATCTCCCTTGTAAAGTCCAAGAGACATCAGGGAAGGAAACAGGGAGAAGAAATGGGACAATGCTGGTGAGCTGCTCCCTCGGAGGCGGTGGGAAGCGCAGAATAAATTAGAACAGCTCTGAGTTTCTGTAATTTTCACAGCGGGTTGGACATGCAGAGTTGCTGAGAATTAACACCTGTGTTTCTGCAGAAGCGAATCCTCAGGAGAAGTGTCACAGACTTTGATAGAGATGGAAGCAGCAGGGTTCTACAGAAACCAAAAGGCATCCCCTGGAAATGCTTTCACTGCCTTGAGGATTTAAGGAGAATGCTATTCTCCCTGTAACAAACATTAATTTTAGGTATCATGGATGCATGGAGATGTTATGGCACTAGCATATAAATACCAACGTATGTGTTTATGCCTATTACATCCTTGAGAAAAGTTTAAAACCCATAAAATGTATTTAATATTGCAGGTATTTTCTCAGAAGGAATCTGGGTAAAATAGAATGGAATTGCAGGTGACAGAAAGATACCACTTATTGATCAACTCCCTATGGATCAGTGAAGGTTTAAATCTGTGGGGAAATTCCTCAAGTTCAGAGTATGTCACAGAAAAGATTATTTCAGTATGTCGCAGAAAAGATTATTTCAGTGTCTAACAAGAAGATGGATATAAAACTAAACTGGCTGGTCCCCAGGGGTTTTGAGATGTGTGATAGTGTGGAGAAAAGCTTTCGGCCTCTCCCACCCTAGCATGCTGCTTGAATGACAAGGACCCTGGTCCTTGAAAACCACGGTCTAAACGGACAAGATGTACTTGAACGTTGTGTCTGCTCCCTTGAACAGAGATTGTTACCTGCTTGCAGATTTCCTTCCATTTTCTTTTGAGCAGTGAACACATTCAGTGATTTTTGTGATGCCCAGAGCCTTGCTACTGTATGAGAATTTGGCAAGATACCGATGGTGAAGAGTCCAAGGACAGGAAAACCTGTCAGAAAAAGTCTACTTGGGATGGACAAGAGGTGGGAGTTCATAAGGAATATTTTGAGAGAAGTGGGAAAAGATGGGAAGGAGACAAAAAGCATTAATGAGATGAGTTATAAAAACAGTATATGATGGCAGTAGAGGCTATAGGAGTGGAGGTGGAACTTCCAAGAGAAAGTAAAGGGACAGAAGCAGATGTGGGAAAAGACAAGCAAACAGAGAAGGCGTGCTACATATCAGGCCTTAAAATGTTATTTTTCTCCCCTCATTCTTGAATCCTTTTCAGTGCATTTAATAATACAATGGTTGAACTATAATTCAGTAATTGCACTCACTGTAAGACCTTGTGGAAAGTTTATTTAATTCCCCCAGTTTTGAGCGATTCAGTTACATCATACCAAATGTGGGCAGAAAGGAAAAAAAAAAAACGCTCGTCCTGTGCAGCGTTAGTGATATATACAGCAAAGGAGAATCAATTTAATACATCACCACTGCAATGTGAATTTCTAGAACCATTGAGCTGAAAAGTACAATCCCACCAGTCTGATACCATGAAAATGAAAGTTGATGTCTGCCTGGATCAATTTTATCATGAAAATAATGGCATCACTCTGGGCACAAGATTTAAAGCCTTCAAGGCTTTGGGGAAGACACACTCAGTAACCTACATACAAAAGTAGATTGATTGAGAGTGGCTGGAACACACATAAAGCTGACATTTTTACCCGTCTGGGCCTTTATCAAGACTGATAGGCTGAAACATTGTCTTTCTGAATGTTCCCGCTGCTTTCATATGGAAGCTCCTGGGTTTGCGTTACTCTTGAGGCTTTCACAAGGTGTGTGCACAGTACGTCTGATATACCACCGGATATGTCTTGGTGGTGCAAAGAAAATGAGCTAAATTCATCCTCCATCTAGATGCCCCAGAAGGGAGAGATTATTTTCTCTCTCTAATCTTCTTTTTATAAACAAAGTGGTCTAGACACCAACAGGTAAATGTTCTGAGAACAAACAACCTTTTGTGCAGCTATAATCTTTGGGCACCCATCGCTCAGCCTTGGTTATACAGCACCTTCTCTCTGCTGCCGGGTGCCTGATCTGGCTTACAACCTGCAAGTCTCTGTCCCCTCTAGCTTCGCAGGGAGGTGGTGCCATTCAGCAGACATTTGCCCTAGCTTAAAATCGAGCAACCTGTTGGTAATTACAAATGTGAAGAAAAGTTAAGAAAGTGTGGCAGCGAATTAAAATGAACTTGGGTTCATTTTAGGAAGTAAACAAAGGCTAATGAAAATGCTCATAAAGAAGAAAAAAACTTAATATGCGGTTATGAAAACATACAGTAATTATGAACATTAACAGCATCAGAGGCTGGTGCAAAGAGAGTTGCTTGGTATTTCCCTGAAGATAAAAAGCCATCTGTGTGCATCAGGAATCATCATTTTTTGGTTCTCCGGGGTAGAGGATGATATGCAATTGCTAAGCCTCCATTTACTATATACAAATGTTACCCTGTGCGACAGTGGCTGTCAAAAAGCGTTCCACACCTAATGGCAAAAAGCAAATGCCTAACAAGATAGATTCACAAGTTACTACTTAGGTGAACAAATCCAAGGAAGCAAAAGATTTCAAGTAAATTAAGTGAATTCTGTGGAATAAGCTACTTTTCAGCATAGCTTTCTCCTGCTTCACTCCAAAATGTCAACAAGTTTCTACAGAAGGAAGGAGGACATGTAACTTGCATCACTGCGATTTTTAACTCCCACAGATCAAGCCCTGCTTTGGTAGTCAGGAGCAGCTGTGGTTGGATGGCTTTGGTGCTGGAGACAAGACCTCTGAAGATCATGTTTCTGATCTAGTTTTTGCCATCGTCTTCCAAATTACTGTCTCTTTCTTGGAGTTGCAGTATACAAATGCCAATTTTTGTCCCAATGTGTTCAAAATTATTTACTCATTAAAACCCACAATCTAAAAAACCAAAATGTTTGGTAGAAAATGATAAAAATGACCAGTCTTCATGCTTTCAGAAAAAATAACATGTTACAGCTGACTGAAAAGGGGAAACTGTGGTTCATGTTAGATCCTAGTATTAAATATTTGGGTTTGTGTCCCAACGAAGGAGAAAAAATTAATTATCATGAAGTGAAGAGTTCAAAAAGGTATAATTTCAGGAATGCCAGCATTTTCTATCAAGATCGCAAACATTCCCAAATGAACATATTTGGTTAATAAGTTTGTTGCGTAAGTGCATAGGTTTGGTCTAATGTTTGTTCATTATGCGGAGCATACCTTTATTCTACCTCTCTGTGGCTATTTGCCCTGTCTTTCCATGTTATTTATGTCGCTTTAGCTTTTGAAAGTTGAGAAAATTCACAATATACAATACAATGAAAGAGTATTTTAGCTCGGAGCAGGAGTGCAGTTGTCAAGCAAGGCTGCTGACCACCTCTGCTTACCACAATCTGGTTTGCAATGGTCTTAGGGAGAGCAAGCTGGATTGCTCTTGAGTGAAGCTGAATGAGAAACATGGGTGCCCTGGCTGCTAAGGGGATTTTGGTGCTTCGAATCAGACTAGAACAAAATGCGCAGAATAAAATCTGCTACATAAAACAAAAGATGAATCGCGTGGCTCTCAGGTTGTCAGTTATGATAATTTTGCACTATGGTTACATGTGTGTTGTACCAAATTACTTGCTAATGCAGTTTGCTATGCCCCAATCACCTTAAAATCCAAGGAGACAAGGCAAGAAGAAAATACACATACACACACAAAAACACAGGAGAAAGAGAATCATTATTCATATTGTAGGCAAGCAAGCAAGCTAGGAATAGTTTGTCTTCTGGTTCCCCGCTTAGAGACCACCCACTAGATGACTGGTGTTTCTTTTATCAGTTTTAAGTTATTACCACATTTGGGATGGTGTTGGTGTGGGACTACTGAAGTATGGAAGGTCTTAATTTATCATGAAGGCTAATTAACATTATCCTGAAAAATAAGGAGATAATTAATGGTTTTCCATGTTCAGCACACCTGTTGAACAAACACACTGTCCAATACATATATTGACAGATAACCCAACGTGATAATTTCAGAAGACTAGCATGGAGACTCATTTGTTCACACATTAAATTAAAAAGAGATCAAGGGAATGTAACCACCAGTTTAGAACTGTCACCAAGTAGATTAATTCTCAAAAATTGAATCCACATATCCCCTTTTCGACGAATAATTAGCCTAACCGAAGTGCAAAATCAAAGGCTCAGAAGGGAGGGTGTTAGAATTTTTTATTCACCTATGGTCTTGCCATATATTCTTGGGTGTCTCTTTAGTGAAAGAGGTGGCTTGAGAGCCTTTGGGGGCTGGGGCCATATTTTATGTTCCTAATTGAACAAGAAGTTGGGTAAACTGCTATTCATAAGTGCTTTTAAATAGTGAAACAGTTTTGAACTGGAATGTTCCATATTATGGAATGTTGCATATTCCATAAACTGTAACTGGCACCCCAGTTCAAGAAGGATGAACTGACCCTGGAAAACATGCTGTGAAGGGATGGCACGGGGAGTGGGGGAGCTCTTCACAATAGAAAAGACTAGAAGATTTTGGCTTGCTTATGTTCAGAAAATGAAAGCTGGGAGGGAGTAAAACACAAAAAAGGACTTTAGTAAAACTAGATTCTGGATCGGCCCTTTAACAGTGAAGTCAAAAAGACCTACCAGACGAAGATGGCACTTGATGAGCTTCTGAAAGGGCACTTCGGAGATCAGCATCCGAGAGAGCCGTGGGCTAGATCTGATGAGCCACCCCAAGCTTTCTGAAACTGTTATTTATTTCCATACACAAGGTCTGTTTAAACTGTCTGCCGTGGGAGCAGACCAAGGAGCTGATTCTGGCTTCCAGTGACACACCTCCTGCTCCAGGGGGGAACCACTTCGTGAGAGACTCAGCTTGCTTCTCCACCTCAACATCATTTCTTGGAGCAGTAGTGAAGTGAGAGCTGTAGATCAAACAGTAAATTATGATACTACAATAATAATAGTAACAGTGGAACTGTTTTATACATTTATAGACATCATTAAGACAAATGGCAAAGAAAAATGAGTCTCAAACCCAGGTGGTCAGAGTAAGCTCTTCCAGGTAGGAGCTATCTTCTATTCTTCATTCCACTGTGCCTAAAGCAGGTCTTTTCTTGGCTGGGCCTGGCATACAGAACTTACAAAAGTCCATATTGACACCACCAAGACTTATTTTCAGCCTGTCTTCCAAATTTCTGTGAGCAATCTTGCGCCATTCCCCTTCTCGCTTTAGAATAAATAAGCAAATACTTGTTGCTGAAATAAAACTTTAAAATTTCAAAACTGGTCCAATTCACTGTTTCAGCCAGCTTCCATGCACAATCAAATTTAGAGGCATTTTGAAATCTACATTTATCAAGTGTTTCTTAGAGGCAATTTTGTGACCCCCCAGAAAAGCTTTTTACTGCTTTATACGTTCCCTTTGGATATTCAGGTGTATCAGTCGCTATTGAAGGAGTTGTTTGAATTCCCTTCAAACTGTGTTTTTTGTCAGGGAAATCTTGCGTTCTGGATCTGTATGTGATTTATCTGAGACGCTGTCAAATCAATGAAGTTTCGCTTCAGCTGCCAGAAAAAATCCGTGCAGTGGTTTTCCCCATGAGGATTTAACTAGTCATCATGTAGGTGGTGGTAAGCGAATAAAACGGGGGCAAAATGGATCTCACACAACACGGCTTTTAACCTCATCCTTTCTTCCAAGCTGGCCTGGACTGTAGACCCTGGCCTCTTTGTTTCAGCTTGGTTCTGTTAAGTGCTTCTCTTCTCTTTCATGCTCAAGGAAAAAAGTCCCCACAACATGGGTCCATGCATCAGGCTGGTCACCTCTGTAGCAATTACATTTTAATGCCATTCTGGTACAAAAGCCAAGCTCTGCTGGGTGCTGTCACAGCAAGCGCTAGTACCAAAATGGGAAAGGCAGCTTTTCCAACCGATTCAGTATTTTTCTGCCACTTTATAGTGTCTCACACTCTCTTACCAAATGATGGTACCAAACTGAGTGGGGAAGTGGGCACTTGGGAAGGGAGAGCCACCCTGCAGGAAGACCTGGATAGGCTGGAAGAGTGGGTTAACAAGAACTTTATGAAGTTCAACAAGGACACGTGTAAGGTCTTGCATCTGAGAAAACATAACCCAGGAGTGCAGCACCAGCTGGGATCTACCTGTCTGGGGAGCAGCTCTGTGGAAAGGGACCTGGGGGTTCTGGTGGACAACAAGCTCAGTATGAGTGAACAGTGTGCTGATGCGGCAAAGCAAGCCAACAGGATGCTGGGCTGCATCGACAAGGGCATCAACAGCAGAGATAAAGAGGTCACTAGCTTACTCTACTCAGCGCTTGTCAGGCCACACCTGGAATACTGTGCCTGGTGTTGGTCCCCACTATGAAAAAAGATATGGACAGACTGGAGAGGGTCCAGAGAAGGGCCACAAAGATGATAAGAGGACTGGGAAGCCTGCCATATGAAGAAAGGCTGAGAGAACTGCATTTTTCAGCTTTGAGAAAAGACGGGTTAGGGGAGACCCTATCACCATGTTGCAGTATTTAAAGGGTGACTACAGAGAAGACGAAGACTCCCTTTTTACAAGGAGTCACGTGGGAAAGATGAGAGGTAATGGGTACAAGTTACTCCTGGGGAGATTCTGACTGGACACAAGTGGAAAATTTTTCACACTGCGAACAATCAGCCATTGGAATAATCTCCCCAGGGAAGTGGCGGATTACCCAACATTGGACACTTTTAAGATTCAGCTGGACAGGGTGCTGGGCCATCTTGTCTAGACTGTGCTTTTGCCAAGAAAGATTGGACCAGATGATCCTTTAGGTCACTTCCCGCCTGGCATTCTATGATTCTATGATTCTTACTCTTTCTTCAGGCAACGGGACTGTGAACTGCAGGAATATGCAAGTTTAATTCGGCTACTAATACTGAGTTTAGCTGCTCCTGAGACTATTTATTTATGTGTTTGAAAATGAGCGTGTGTGAAAAGTTCCCAATTACATGCCCTGACTATAAATCCTTCATCCACAGAGTAATTATTGCATGCCTGGGACAAAGCCTGCATAATCCATTACTGGGTCACATTAAAAAACAAGAACGAAAACTTGACAAATTAAAATGAACAATTTTTTTTCCCCTAAAGAATGGGAAAAGCTTTACCAAAATGATTTTTTTTTCAGTGAAATCTTGTATTTTTGTCATGTGTAAAAATGTGAAAAAATGCCAGCTGCCTTTCCTGAGTAGTCCTAGATACTTCATGCAATTTAGTCTGTGGTCTATTGGTGTACCTGAATTAAATCTATGACAACTCAGGGGCTGCCTGAGCACTAAATGCCAAGCCTGAAACTCATTTTTCTCTTGTCGCCAGTGAGGTGAGAAGGAAGAAAAGTGGTTCAGCCATTCCACTTTGAGGTTTAGGACGAACCTGCAGCTTCACCACAGACTTTCAGCATGCCCAGTGCATGGGAAGCTCCTTGGGACCCAGGTACACAGCTCTCGGCCCAAATATGAATTTTCAGAACCTGTGGCAGTAGCTCTTTGTAACGTCCAAATGTCCACCGCCAAAGGTCCAAAGCGGCCAAGCTCCTCCTGGGAGAGCACAGAAAGGCTCACTCACTGACAGCACACATTTCCTTAGCGCTCCCTCTCCTGAGGTCTGAGCTACTTCTGCAGCCCTGCGTTTGGTGACCCATGCTTCCCCTGCAGCAAACACAGGGTCTCAGCACACTGGGGGCAAAATAGGGTCCACAGTGGCCCAGCAGATCTGGTCTCTGTTCAGGAGATGTCAGAGCAGTGTCCAACCTGCTCCAGGAGGTAGGCATGCTATTTCATGCTACAAAGAATTTTTTTGCCCCTTACAAGCCCAAATCTTCAGCTGTCCCCTGCAATTGAGCACTGGAGCCTCTCTAAGACCAGTGAGAATCTGCTCCCTCTCGTGCAGGACATATGCTGTCCTGCTTGGGTCCCCAGGAGTAATCTCTGTACCATTTACTTGGCTGCCTGAGGGGATTTGAAGGGTGCCTTTTACCTGTCGGTGATGTGCCCCGTGGATGGGGGTGTGCGCATCTGCTCCCTCTCCATCCTGCTGTGGCCATTCCCTTTTGCATGGGATGCACCTTTGCCATAAACTCAACTAGCGAGGTGTTTGCTGGAAGAAAGACTTACATTCGCGGCCATCCCTCCTTGAGGGACACTCCTTGAGAATAGGATTTCCTCTCTCACCTGTTTCACATATCATCCCTCCACCCTAAGTGGGACCGTTTCCCCAGGAGGGAATGAATGCTCCTCTCCCCCTGCCCTCTGCCATCACCCGGTTGTCTCAAGGCTGCTTCCAAGTTTTCTCTGGCAGAGGAAGGGATTATCCCTCTGTCTCCCCCTGACACCTCACACCTTGGAAAAGCAGCACAGGGAACAGTGCCCTCACCACCCATGTGTTCTTTGAGTGGCCTTTATGTAGCATCCAGCTTGCCGACTGGCATTCAGAGCGCTTTTTGTGTTGAGTCATGCAAAGAGGAGAGGTGTGGAGAAATGTCTGCTTCATGAGCAACAGCCAGGCTGACGCATGAAATTGGTGCCAACCTGCTCAGCTCTGTCAAGAGTAAAGTGCTCGAGGGCAGCCCTTCAAGGCTCTTAATGAAATTAAAACCAAAGATGTAGACGCTTCTGTATAGAAAACTCCTACAGGGTTTGAGACAGGAGCTGAGAGGTGGTGACTGGATGATCCGAATGTGGGATTTTGTCTCTGATTGATGGCTGCAGCTCTAAAACCTTGCATGAATTTTTAAATGGATTTAGTTTATAAATCTTTCTGTAATCAATAGGGCTGAGGTACTTGCACATACTTAGGGACTTTTAGTTTAGGGTATCACCTCCTCACCTGTAATATGGGAAGGTATATAACAAGGCGCTGTATGGGATAGCATTTCCCTGTCTCTCACTGTGCAGTGGGAAAAGGAAGTGAGGAGAGCACGTGAGACAGTCAAAATTAGGGAGGAGACAAGCAGGGAACGTGAGGGCAAAAGAAACCACTTAAGGCAGAAGAAATGAGTGCTTAAACCAGAGTTACCTTAGTAGCAGATTTTCAACCTGATTTAGCCCACGAGTAAATCTCAGCCAGACTGAACCAAGACATGAGATGTCTCTTACAGTCCTGCAGAGATCTTATATTTTCCAGCATCCTCCCAGGGTCCTGGGGAAAAGCTGCTGGTCACTATCAGAGTTACCAGCCCTGAAGCCAACATATAGCAGCAGCCACAGTGCTTCCTGCAGAGCACTCCTCAGCAAATTACCCAATAGACTTCAACAGAAATTAATTAAATAGCCGTGGCTTAGCCTGTAATGTAATCAATAGTCACATCGCTGTGTTATGTGGATGTAACTGCCTGGTTGCAGAAAGATTATCCAGCACAATGTGGTTTGGGTTTATATGTCATTATTTAATGATCATTAGACCCCCAAGGATCAAAAGCTACCTTAAAAATCCAGTTTGGGTTTATATGTCATTATTTAATGATCATTAGACACCCAAGGATCAAAAGCTACCTTAAAAATCCAGCTGCCAGTGATGCTGGAATGTTTGCCCTTCATACTAATGAACAACTGGTGAAAGTTTCTACATCTAAGGACCAGCATAGAAATAATTTACTTTCAAGTTTTCGTGTTGCAGGAAAGTATTCTGTACATAATTTTTTTTTATGAAACTCACCTGCTGGTGATGGAGCTAACAGCTGGCTGCATGTGAAGAGTTTAAGAGAGTGCTAATTAAAATCAATTACATGTTGATTGACCTTACCTTACTTTACCAATAAAACATCCTGGCCCACTTTGAATGCCTCATAGATCTCAGGTGGGGCTTGTCTGCAGTGAGGGTTTGCTTTTGCCTCACTGTAGCTATCACTAATCCAAGCTGTTATTGATTGCACACCAATTTACGCTGGTAGGAGGCTGTTCTTGTGCGTGGCATGCCAACACTGGGGTGAAAGATCACCCGAGGAAGGAGGACTGGCCTTCTGTTTTAACAAGGTGGAAATTTTTGTTGATGTGGGTCCTTCTGGGGAGTTCCTAATGGCGTGATCAATGGCATGTAATGAGCACACGGGTGCAGCTGTCCACACTGCGCTGCTCGATGCTGCCTGCTACTTACCAGGGTTTGCATAAGCACTGGGATTTAGGCCTTGCTGACCCTTCTACATTATTTTGGATGAAATAAGATACAAATTTAAAGAACAGCTTCTACTCCTAAGGACCTCCTTAGGCAAATAAGTCCTTAAGCATTTACAGCTGCTTCTGTAGCCACTGCTACCGTCAAGGGCAAGGGTTTCGTTTGAAACAGCGTTCTCTTTTCAGACTGCATTGATAAGTGATGTCATGTTAAATGGGAACTACAGCCTTCATGTATAGTGCAGAGAAGCAGATAAACATGAAATACAGATGCCATTTGTTTACACTTGTTTCTGCAACATATATTCTCTCTCTGACAAGTCTTAACACTTTTTAACAGATACATTCAAGTTCATTCTAGCTATAAAGTTCAGATTCAGATCAGGAGCTGGACTCTCTGAAGCACCCTCTTTTGGATCATACCAGAGATTTACATTGATATTATCTTGATACAATGAGACTAATTGCAGGGTATGTAGAAGGTATTTCCTTTTTCTGGCCTTTCAGAATAATTTAATGTAATCTATGATAACTATGAGCATGTCATTTTCCTTCTTTATAACATACTACTCTAAGTACAGCAGTTTGCCTGTTCCTATTCATCTCTCTGTGCTAAACCGTCCCATTCTCTTTGGCTCCTTTCATACAGAAACCACATCAGGCTTCTATTCATCTTGTTTCCTGCCTCTGCTGTATCCTTTCAAAAACTGGGTGTACAGAATGCTGTAGCTGCAGCATGAGCATGATTGATGCTTATTGTGGGACTGTGTAATCTCTACTTTCTTTTCCTCTCTTTAAAAATCAGGATAGTGTTCAACTATTTTTCTTTTAAAGGCAATTAAATTCTGAGCAGAACTTTTCATTAAATGATCAACAGTGCTGCTTGGGGACTTCTCCTTAAACATCAGCATAACTGCATTCTTCATGTGCCAGTACAAAATGCCTGAGATCACACTACACAGACTTCCATTTTCTTGTGTCAGATATTAGCACTTAAAATTTAACAACTGACGAGCACATTTTGCAATTGGCTGCATTTCTCCATTTTATTCTCTTCTGGGATTTTGATATCCCTGGCAGGGGATGTAAGAAATGAAGGAGACAGTCCTTCAGACTGTGAATTATCCAGGAGTAGCAATAAGGCCTGTAATGTCTGTGCGTCAGAGGCAGAGGAGAAAGAGAACAACCAGGGATCCTTTCTAGTCCAGCAGGGCGAGCAACTCTATAATTATCCTAAACGTAGAAAGATGTGGAGTTTTATTTGATGTGATAAAAAAGTAAATGTGTTGGGTTTATGTGGCAAGGTTTTGGTAACAAGGGGGCTGCAGGGTTGGTTTCTGTGAGAAAAGACCAGGAGCTTCCCCCACATCGGACAGAGTCAGTTGCAGCTGGCTCCAAGATAGACCCGCTGCTGCCCAAAGCTGAGCCCGTCAGCGATGCTGGTGGCTCCTCTGTGATAACGTATCGAAGAAAGGGTGAAAAACATGGCACAGCAGCTGTGAGAGTGAGCAGTGAAAAAACTGTGAGAGAAACAGCCCTGCAGACACCAAGGTTTGTGAGGAAGGAGGGGGAGGAGGTGCTCCAGGTCCCGGAGCAGAGATTCCCCTGCAGCCCCTGGAGTGGACCATGATGAAACAGGCTGTCCCCCTGCAGCCCATGGAGGACCATGTTGGAGCAAATATCCTCTCTGCAGCCCATGGATGACCCCATGCTTGAGTAGGCAGGACGACCCCATGCTTGAGTAGGCAGACGTGCCCTGAAGGAGGCTGCAGCCCATGGAAAGCCCATGCTGGAGCAGGCTCCTAGCAGGAGCTGTGGCCTGCACAGAGAAGCCCATGCAGGAACAGGCTTTCTGGCAGGGACTGCAGCCCGTGGCGGACCCACACTGGAGCAGTCCATTCCTGAAGGACTGTGCCTCCCGGAAAGGACCCACGCTGGAGCAGTTCTTGAAGAATTGCAGCTTGTGGGAAGAACCCGTGTTGGAGAAGTTCATGAAGGACTGTATGCTGTGGGAGGGACCCCAAGCTGAAGCAGGGGAAGACCATGAGGAGGAAGGAGTGGCAGAGATGAAGCAGATGAAACTGACCGCAATCCCTATTCCCCTGCACAGCTTGGAGGAGAGGAGGAGAAGAGACAGGAGTGAAGCTTAGCCTGGGAAGAAGGTGGCAGGGGGAAGAAGATGGTTTTAGTTTTGTTTTTTATTTCTCACTGTTCTACTCTGTTATTAACTGGCAATAAAGTAAATTAATCTTGCCCAACTTGAGTCTGTTTTGCCCATGACAGTAGTTGTTGAGCAATCTCCCTATTCTCATTCTCAATCCATGAGCTTTTCATCTTATTTTCTTCCCCTTTCCTGATGAGGAGGGGGAGTGAGAGAGCAGCTGGGTGGGCACCTGGCAGCCAGCCAAGGTCAGCCCACCACAGCAGGTAATGCACGAATACCTTATCATTAATCTGTAGTATTTAACCATAGTTGCCTTCCCATAGATTAATATAGAGGGACATGCCACACGCTTCTCGTCACCTTCCTTTCTACCTGATCTTGACTGAATGACCAAGCACAAGTTTAAGTAAGAGGAGACTTTCCGTATAATATTTCTCTTCTTTTCATTCAGACCACATTATATGAACTCATGGTATGTGAACCAAGCAAGAAAAGTACAGTAGTCAGAACTCTGAAGGGCTTTAGTATTGCATTAGTGAGTTTCACTCCCCTTGGTATAATATAAAAATGGCAAAGATGGTATGGAATGAGCGTTTTTAATAACTCTCCTAAGTGTTCTATTAACTGCCGTGTATCATACAAATGAGATGCAGAAACTAGGGAAGCATTTTCAGTTGCTGAGTAAAAACAATTTAGGGTGTAAATGTACTTCCAGATCTGCACATAGGAATCCTGCCAATTAGGCGTCTGTTAATTTTTATTATTTTTAAAAAAGTTTTGGGAGAGAAATTCGTGACACAACAGCTCTAGGAATATCCTTGTATCTAGTCAGTGTGCTTTCACGGCTAAGAATAGCCTGCAATCTGTGCCACGCTGTAATGGTTGATGGTCACCTCCTTGCATTGGACAGAAGTCAGGGCTCATGCTGGCTCTCTGAGATGTCTTCTGTCCCAGGTTTTCACCTGAATACCTTCAACCGCAGTATCTGAGACCTGTCAACTGCCTTGGAGAGCCTTGATCTTCAGACACATCTGCAGTCCCTCACAGGGGCTGGTGGAACCAGCTTGGAGTGGAATTGCTGGGGAGATATCTTTGTATATATATATATGAGTAGAAAATGCTTATGCAGCTAATTAGAGGTAGCTGCGACATTTTGTGGCATGTTGATATAATGCCATTAAAGTGAAAGGTCTGTCAAACACCTGCTGCTCTCTGCGACCTCCTACCTGGCAGCACCGTGAGGACAGAGATTAGAAGCATGCACAGCAGAAAAGCTGCTGTGTGGCATGCCTTTATTTCAACCAGTGTATGCCACACACAGCACAAAATACTGCAATCTTTATTGTTTTCAATTCTCCTTTGAAGTCCTTGGCAATTGTATTTCTCTTTGTCAGTACACAGATACCATTGTGAAGAGGGATGATACTTCTTAATAATGTATTTCTCTCCCTTTCTCTCTCTCTTTTCTTATTTGTATTGGGAAAAGTGGATCAAATACGTGCATTTTGCTTAGAAGACACAAAAATTCATGGCTATTCTGATCTTTTTCAGGAAGGCTCAGAGGAAGACTTATACATTGACCCACTATTGATTATCTCTTTCAAAAATGTTATGCGGAAAAACCTCTTAGACTTTCTGTACAGAATCTGACCTTTAGTAAAAGGCTAATCATGCTCTAGAAAAGCTGTTTTAAATGAGAAATATCATAATTTTAGGTACCAGTGTAGGCAGGAAAACCACTGTGTTGACCAATGTGAACGACTCTTCTGAATTTGAAGTAATGAAAAGAGTGTAACTGCAGATGCCAGGATTATGTAGTTTATACTGCTTGGGTACTTCCTAAGGATCACTAAAACCTCCTCCAGATCTGAACTGGGACAGTGGGCAAATGCACTTCTGACAAGGAGGAATTTTTATGAGTTGCATTTCCCTGCTCACATCCAAGGATCCACTGGGCAAGCATCTCCTTGACAGTAGAAATATACACAATGAGATTTCTTGAGATGGATCATTGGTCATCATATAAAATGTCTTGATTTAATTGGTAAATGGAAAGGATAAGAGTAGGCTACCATCTAGTGGATGCATTGTAAAATTATTACATTTGTATTTAACCTGTTTTGTGACTAGAATGGCTAAACCAAAGAAAATCAATTCTACTCTCATGTGCTGAAGTGCCACCTGAAAGCACTCTGCCCATATATGCATTCAGGCTGATTTTAAAAAATCTTGCTGTGCTTTCTTCTGATACCTCAAAGCAGCTCTGCTACTCCCAAAGCTAAAAGAGACAAGGCAGGTAATACCGTATTTGATAGGTGTCCTTATTCCTCATTGACCTCTGGTATCAGGATACAAGCATACAGCCATACATTAGTATCTGCAAGGCAATTTTAAGGTGTAGAGCACAGAGAGAGGTCTGAGACAGACAAAAAAGAGGAAATTAGGCATTTAACTCAAATACCGTGGTGCGTGTCTTAAAGGCACAACATAAAATATGAAGTGTGGTGGGTAAGACTCAGCAATTCCTAAGGAAGGAGTACGAGTCCAACTTTGTTTATACCTCTGCTATACCCAACTGGCTTCAGTGCAGTGATTTCTAACCTGAACTGCCACGCTTGCCTCTGGAGGAATAAGACCTCAGGAGCATCTTGATATACCGATGTGCCTCTATGTACACTATGCTCTCTGTGTGATGTGAGCAAGAATAACAAGTGCAAGTCATGCAAATTATGACTCCCGAGTCTAATCTAAATTGGTGAAATCATCACTGCAACTGGACAGACAGAAAGGGAATGGAGTTGCTGGATGTCTTTGCCACATGTCTTTGCCACATGTCTTTGTTGCTCCGAGAGCTGCGTCTCAGCTGTAAAGGACACAGTACTAAATGCAAAACTTATGGATAAAGAGCTGGGAACCAGGTTCCTTAGATGAAGATTCTTGTCACACAGAGTGCTTGCATAAGAGAATGAGAGGTAAACGCAAAAATAGAGCAGCCTGATCTACCAGGCTTGTGGATTACACTGATGATGCTCAGTTCTGATCAGGTGGTGTAACTCCCTGTGATAGTGGCTTCAGAATCATTTATCATTGCTAATGGCAATGAGACATGACATAGATCTACCTTATTAACTAAACCACAGGTTCAGTTTCTTGAACAATGGAAATACGAGCTGGCCTGTGTGCCCAACCTCTTCGTGCTGCCTGCTGTCCTACCTTGACTCTCCGTATCTGCACAGGGAGTGGAGGGCTTGTGCTGTGGAATGAGCACATGGTATGTGCCTCCCTGCAGGGACGGACTATGAGCTGAAGGGAGTGTTTGGAAGGGTGCTGTAGTGGCTGGAGCCCCTCCTTCCCTCAGCACTCAACCGGTATTGCGGCGGGGGGCGGACGGACGGACAGAAACCTCAATTTGTATGGACCTGTAGTAGACGGCTGCCTCTGTGGAGCAAAGAAAAGGTAGGCTGAGGATGTGACAAGCCAGATCGTGAGATATATTCAGCTAGCTTTAAGCTAGCTGTCTCCAGTGGTGTTAGCAATATAGCCTTGGGAGCACACAGTTCAGTATAGGTATTTACCAGCTATTTTTTCACTCAGCTTTTAGGGCAAGCTATGCCACTTCTGCTGTTCCAGTATAACTGAAACTAGCCCAGCCAGCCAGCTCTATGTTACAAATTCTTTCCTAGACTGGTGGTAACCATAACACGAAAAATACAAACTTCTTATCTACCTCATTACATATGCCAACAGCCACGTTCTTTAACTCATTACCTGTGAAGCTTTGGACCAGCCTGGCTCGAGGTTTCTCAACCGACTGTAGCTGTAGTTGTTTCGATAGCTCAATTTCTGTGTCTAAGCAGACATACAAAACAACAGAAAGAGAGGAGGCTGGAAAGGAAGCTTGCTCACGGTCAAATTCAGGTGGACAGTTGTAATTCTGCCAGGCTCGAGCAGCAGTTCCTCCCTAGAGGTAGCAGCCGCCTCTCTGGTCCATCGGTTTCTGGCTGGAAGCTGGAATTGGAAGAGAAGTCTTCTGGCTGCATGATGTTTCCTTCTATCTCTTGGTGTCAGGAGACAGCACAAAAAGCATTAGGTAGACAGGCAAAGTCCAAAACAGGAGTTCTTCAAGTTAAGCAGTGAGATGTGGCAAATGCCAAGCCCTGAGGTTTATTATTAAAGCCCATGGGACTTGCTGACAGGGCACTGAGACTACAGAAAAAGACAAACACAAAAAGAGTTGTGGACACTCTCCACCTCTGATAAGGTAGAAACTTTCCACTTCTACGTATTTTTATATTTCTGCTCCACAGAAGCCAAACAAATCCTCTTCTAGATTTTTTCTAATAGCCTTTGTCCAATTGATCTTAGCCTACCAAGGTCATACCATTGAACTTCGGTTCCCAAAATAGCATTCCCAACTTTCATAAAGTGTGCCCAGGTAGGATATTTTTAGATAGGTCTGCCTGAATTGATCTTCTAGAGAAGTCTCTTTTCCACATGAGTTACCTGCTGCCTGTTACCCACCAGAGCACCAGCACTGTAGCATAGGCATTCCTGAACCAATATGGAGAAAAACATTCCTGTTTTATAGAGGATTAGGATACGATTACCTCTGGTGTTTTAGCTACCTCATTATCCAAAGGGTAAAAATTATGCCCAGTGCTACCAAAAAGGTTCCCAAATTGTAAGAGAAGGTTCCCAAATCGTAAGAGAAGCTTCAGTCTATCACCCAAGTTTTGCAAAAAGAGGCACAAATTAAGAACATAACAATATTTGTACACATATGAGTTGCCAGTAATATCCGAATCCTTATAATGCTTTTCCAGAAAAAAAAATTGTTACCAATTACCAATAACCACAAACCCTTCGAATTCAATATGGTGAGGTGTAAACATGGAATAAGTTCGCAGAATTCAGCAAATCAAGGATAAATATAACCAGAGGATACATTTTGGTGAATTGGGATGTTTTGTGAACAAGATGTGAATAGTAAAATTTACTGGCATGGAAGGGAGCTGGAGATTCCCCAAGACATCGGAATTGAGGCACAGAAGCTCATACATCTCAGGAAACAAGGAGAAAAGGACAAGGTGCTGAAGAGGCAAGAGGGCAAGAGGGAGAGGAGAGCAAGGGTCTTTATGCTGACATGCTCATAGTCAGCTTCCCAGGATGAGGAAGTTTTCTTTTGGCCCTTTTACTTAGCCTGGGATCTGTCTGCACTGAACGAAGATTTACTTCGCCTGAATTGACATTTCTATCTGCTGCTGCATTTGAACTTTCACCCCACGCTTGCACCAGCTCATAGTCATGTGCTTATCTCTGTTTTGGAGAATGGAAATGTTTTAAAAAGCCTTTCCCCCATCCAGTCTGTGTGACCTTGCATTGAGCAGAGCTAGGCAAACACTCAGAGCAAAATCCAAAAGTGAACCTGAAACCTGCCTTTGGGTTTTGTTATGAACTTGAAATTAAGTTTTACCATACGTTTTACAAGCCTAGGCTGAGTTGGAGGGGACCTAGGCTGATTTAATGTTTTACAGGGAACCATTTGATACTCAGAGGTTTAATGTGATTTTGGCTTGAAACAAAGCAATCCTTGGCTGACTTCAGTCGTTTGAATCCCATATCCAAGGTGAAATCCAAGGGCTGTGTAAATTTAGGGCAAATTGAAGCTAGCGTGTGCACACACTTGCGCACACAGGTTGCATCCTAACCCACGTCGCCAAATCCTACACGGGCTTGTGGCTCGGCTGAGGAACATCAGGATGTGTCTCCTGAAGTACCACACCAGAGCTGAGCATGCTGGCAAAACATGACTTGTAGACAATTAAAGATCAGAACCCTGCCCTTCTATAAACAAACACCTCACTCTCCGTATGTTTGTGGAGTAATAGTGACATCCTGTGGCCAGTCCCGATTAGTCCCAAGCACGGACAGGCTGTTTATTCCTACTGGTGCTAGACATGAGGACCTGCTGAGAGAAAGGATGAAGGCAGAGCCAGAGAGGGAAAAATCCCACCCTTCCTTAATCTAGATGTTAAATTTAAAAGGAGAGGAAAGAGTTACAACACACTTGCTCTTTAGTCATAATCCAAACATTACGGCCCTTAGCTAATTTAAATGTAAAGTGATTTTAAACATGCTTTCTGAAGCCGAGCATAGAAGTGAATACCCCTGGGAGCCACTGGGCATAGCAACTGGAAGAGGGAATAGGGAAACTGAGCTTGGAGCCTAGCGCAAGGAGAGGCTACTGGTGAGGTGGGAGGCAGGGATGTCTGAGACCATCCTCCAGAGCCTTCTGAGATGATCCAAATCAGGCAAGTATAAAGGTACAAGCAGGAGGTAGCACTGAAATGGAAGAGCGGTTTCATTTCCCAAGCACACTGTATTTTGATGTTAACAGGCAGAGCCGTGGCACTGTGGCAGGTTCAGTGAGGGACGGCTCTTTTTTTTCCTTGCAGTTGACATGTTCTTGCTCAAGTACAGAGGAAATATACGGCCAGGTGAGTCAAATATAAGGCTTGCCCAGAAAAGAGAAAATTTAAGAGGAAAAAAAAAATAGGTGTAGGGCAGCCAATAAATTGTCAATGAAGAGAGAAAGCAGGCAAGGAGAGCAGCTGGCCAGAGCCCAGCAGAAGAAACTCATTGCCTGGGAGACCAGCTTTCTGTGCTACATTATTTCAAAAGCCAAGAAGCCACTGGAGTTCAAGGAGAGAAGAAGCTGGACAGCCAAGGTGACTTTTCTTACTGGTACTCTCATTTTTATTGCCTAAATTACGGTAGCTCCTGTGATGCGGCAGAGATACTGTTCCTGCCCTGAAGGGTCCACCAGTGGTGTTTTGTTTGATGCCTTGGACGATGTGATCCAAGGCCAGCCAGACTCAAGGAACACGGTGTGCTGTGGGATTATGGCTGAGCTGAGTGGCAGAAGGGAAACATAAATAGGGATAGACTGTCAGAGACAGAATATGGTTTCCCATTGTACAGAGGAAAGGAGGAGTAGGGGAGAGGTGAGGTTGTGAGGTTTCCTAGTGACCATGGCTTCCTTGTAGAATTTGATTGTCCCAACACATTTACTGAATTGCGCATGCTTGTTATATGGGATGGAGCTCACATTGTATCTGGTCTTTCAGAGAGAATATTTGGTCTTGCAAATATTTGATTTGCGTTTGGAGCCTACAAGGTAGTGGTGGATATAAAGTCATCTCTTGACACTGGCTTGAGATTCAAGTACATGTTGCCTACAGGGGCAAGAGATCTGTTTCACTGGACAGCTGGCAGAGAAAAAAATGATTTAGTGATCCTGCAGAGCTTCAGACTACTCTCAAAAGATGGACTGAATTTCAATTGATGTGACTGGTCTCCCGCCTTCTTTTCAGATATCTGTAGTGTGTCCACAAGTGTCTTTTTGTGATATCAGGGATCTGATAGAGAAGGACCGCTCACCAGAATAAAAAATAAGCAAAATTTGCACAAAGCCACATTAGCTAAAAATCAAATCACTGTCCCTGGCGGCTGGCACAGCAAACTGTGGGCTGGTACACCGGGCTGTAATTCAGTGTCTCTGAGAAACAGCAGAAAGACCAGAGGAACTGAGGGAAGAGTCAGTGAGGTAAAACAAGACAGATGCAAGAGCACTACTAATGTGGCCCTGAAACAAAACAGCTACCTGGAGAGAGAGTTTGGGGACGGAATGCTGACTAAAAGAAGCCAGGAGCCGTAAAAAGTGAAACAGGCTCCTGTTGTCTGGTTCTCTGCCTGTGCTCTGGGAAGTAAGACTTCATGCATTTCTGTAAAATAAAAGGAACTATATCCAAAATAGTAGATCGTCATGTTTTTCTCACCCTAATGGGAACAACCCACAGAGCCTTGGATTTGAGCTAGCTGCTTGGGCAACAGCAGCTATGGTGTGATAGATCAGCAGAGTCTCTGTGGTGAGTTTGTCATCACGGCTGATTCAGTGCCCTCCGAATTCCTGCATCTCATCACTGTAGTGCACAATTCCCGAATTAGGTTGTGGTGCCAAGTATCGTGCTCTCCTACTTGCCATGCTCTGATTGAGTTTGTAGGCCTTACTAAAGCAGAGGTAATGCTATTAGTTTTCAAGAGTGGGATTCTTCAATCTGATCATTAACTTTCTCCATTGCTCCTTGCCCCCTTTGCTGTAACTCTTTCCTGCTGCATCCACAAACTGCTACTTCTGCTGGAATGGTAAGAGACAGGAATCTCTTAACGGTCCACTGGATCTCCCTCCACCTTCCCAAAGCCTGAGGTTTACAAAAACAGCTTTTGGGATCTCTCATGCTAGAGGAAAATAACATGTTAAGGTTTATCCCTCCTCTTACTGAGATTTTGCTTTTGTTTTCATTTGGGATGTAGTACCTCTCAGACTTAAAATCAAAAATTAGCTAAAATAGACAAACGTGTGCAACTGGACCATGTCTGACAAAAACTATTGCTAAACAGATCACATCACAATAAAATTCTATGGATGTCTTCAAAATATATAAGCATAGCTGGCTATTAACATGTCAAAGATGTTTAGGAGGGTAGGAGGGTTAAGTAGAAGTCCTAGAGAATCAGCTCTTCTGTCCCTTGATATCCTCACATTGGTGACATTGATGAAGATGCTTGTTTTTTACTTTTGATTTTTTTTCTGCTCTTCTCTGTCCCCCTTCTCTTTTCCTCCATTCCCAGATTTCAAGATCCTTTATTCTGTTGTGAAAAAGGATGGGGTGGTTACTGCCTCTGCAAGCGTATAGGCAAAGGAGAAATTCTTGTATTTCATGAAGTCTGGTAAGGTCTGGAGATTTTTCTGCAAAGAGACTGGTATTTCACCTATTTGCCTTGTCCTGCACCTCTTTTCCACTATGGCCTCGAGTCTCCAGCACGCAACTGCCTCCCTGCCAACAACTTCCCCTCCTAGAGCATTACTGGGTAAGTGCACGCGTCCATGTGTGCCACAGCCCAGCCTGCACATGGTCCATGCTGGACCCGAACCGTTAACAACCTAGTTGTGTGCCGCAGGCTACAAAGAGGTATCTCTGATGGGCCATGCTGAAAGTCCATAACTGAGACCTCTACTGTAAAAGAATGCTTTTCCTCGCAGTGCCTCTTTTCTTTCACTCAATGCTCCCAAACTGTTCTGTACCCCTTGTAGACAAGGGGATTACAAGGTCCAGGACCCTTACTGTTTTGGAGCAAGGGGCAGGGCTGGGGAGAGCCCCGGAGAGGCTGGACATGGACAGGCAGGCTGCCAGTGCCCTCAGGGCCCTAAGAATAAATGTCACACAAACATACCGGTGCCCATTAAACTTAATAAGCAATTAGTTCAAGTCGTCATAAGTTTAAGTAAGTCAGTACATCAACTAACTAATTAACAGCATGCCCACAAATTGGCTTTACTAATACGAGGTGCTAGTATCTCCACCTAGTTGTCCTGTGGAAGCTGCCGGAGCTACGCGAGAAGGAGCTTGTTCCCAGGCACGGTATGTTTCTGGACTCTAGGAAAGGCAGAGGAGGAACGGCAAGAGCAGCCTGCTGCATGTCTTCATTAGGGAAGTTTCACGAAGCACAGTCGTGGTTCTAGTAACACACATCCAACATCACTTTCTGCTTCAGACGATTCATCGCTCCTGTACGATAACCGGCGCACTGGAAAAGTACATATTAGAGCAAGATGTGAAATCTAGCAATTCTGTTAAGGTTAGAAAAATTCTGGCTGAGCTGCAGCAAGAAAACAGGTTGTTAAATGCCAGCTGAGGCAGAAGGTTTTGTCTCATTGGAACTCTACTTATTCCATGCTTGAACAGCTCTTGCAGCAGCAGGAACATGAGCAAACCTATGTATACAAAAGACAGGCTTAGTAGATATTAAACTGGCATTCATTTATTGGAATTCATTTTGGCTGCTTTTCCTATTTCTCTCCAGGAAGCCTTGTTGGTGGCAGGTGGGAGTTAAGATAGCTGTATTTCTGATACCCGCATCACTTACCTGTAGTCTAATCTGAAAAATTAAAAGGGACACTTATTCACTAGCACTAAAAAAGATGGGGGTTTTGGAAGAAATTTGGGCTCCTTTTTATTATTATTATTTTTAAACCCTGAAATAATGCTATGCTTCATTCCTATTTCACAGAGGAAAATGAAACCCTGGGACGAATATATTGGTCCCTGGAAGGCAATTCATGTAAACAAATTAATACAACTCAGGCCTGCCTCCTTTACATTTTGTTCCTTTTCTTGTGCAGCCTATTGATTGATTTACCTCAGGGAAGAGATTCCTCTGACTCAGATACTAAGCAAGTTCTTAAGGAAAATATCAGCTTTAAAAAAGGAGCAGAAGAAAGAGCAGCAGTTGCAAAAATTGCTAATCTTTCATTTGCAGGAGCCACTGAACATCTGGATAGTATGAAGCTCCTTTAACCCCCCGAGTGCAGAAAGAATTAGCACCAAAGGGCAGCCCATGCTAATTCAGTGCCATTAAACTTGTATAAGCTAGAAGAATGTGATGTTATACTTCCATAGGGCCATATGGATACCGCTTTGCACTTTGTATCCATCAGAGGGACTAGCAAAACTAGTGCAGTACTATGCAGTATGGCTTTTAGAAAGATAAAATAGCCCCTGTGCAATATTACACAATATTACACACGTCTGTCATATCACATCTTGGAACCAACCTACCCTTTTAACTATAGGTGGAGAGCTTGTCCACTGACATGTAACCTGTAAGCTTCTGTGTTCGGAAGAGGAGAAGAATTAAATAGTGCAATAAAAACAGAGGCTTGATTTTTTACTTTTTTTTTATGGTTGGGAACTCTTATTTTTTTAAGGAACCCGGCATTTTATTCACCCTGCTGACTAGAGACTTTGTTTTCAGACAAGTCTTTCTCTTATGTCTCCGGCATTAAAATATGACTTCCTGTTAATCTTGCTGCTTCCTTCATTCACCTTTGTCCGTAACAGAGGGGAAAGTGAAGCACTTCCCTTGGAGCCTCCTTCATAGCTTTCATGTTACATTCAGTTACGCCTTATTTTAGTACTCTCTCAGTATCATCTTTCTGAATGGTGAAAAATGAATAGGCTTTGCTTTCAAAGTCAACATTATCTGCGCTCAACAGTAACAATATACTTAACATTTTATAGTGACTTCCATATGTAGATGTGGATCTGCTTTAACAAAGACAGGGAAATTATTTTTAGGCCATTGGCATAAAGGGCAGACATGCACAGAAGTTAAGGCTAAGATTTTGAAACTTAGCCCCCCCACCCCGTGACGACCGGACAGCCAAGACGCACAAACCTGAGTAGCTCCTTTGTTATGAGTTAGTATCAATGTTTTCTGATTTCTTTGCCCTTACATAGGCGTACCTTAAATATGAATAATTCCTAGCATCTTACCTTTTGAACGATCTGTAAGATCAGTCAGCATACACCATACATCCGCCAACGTATGCTTTCATACATTAAGAAAATTAAAAAGGATTATAAACCAGAACTGTTCTTTAAGCACAATAAACCGGAAGGAGAGCACTCTGCTTACAAAAAACCCCTACTTTTTGCAATTATACGAAATTCCAGTAATCCTTATTTTCCCCTATTGCTATAGGAAGCCTTCTCACTGAAACTCTGACTACACGGGAAGAATCCTCTGGATAATTCTTCAGGGACCCAAGGATTGCCAAACCCCAGTTTTTGAAGTTCCCTGGGGCTGGGGGTTTAGGTAAGGACTCCACACTTGGATCGAGCCTCAGGATGTGCTTGTTTTCTCTCCTACAGTGGTGAGTCAGATCAGATCCGATTCGCAGGCTCAGCCTCCCGCTGGGCAATAAAAACACCGCTCTCCTTTTGGGTATAGTTTCCAGCTCCAAAATAAACACTGAGAGCAGCCAAACTATGGTCAAAAACCATCTAGAATGAGCACACTGGGTTGCAAGGGGGATGTCAGGAGGCTGTCGCTTCAGACAGTGCACCCTGCCGAAACTTCTCACATGACCTTCAGCATACAGACAGGTCTCTGCTCCCGTCAAACCCAGGAGAAATGTTTGTACATTCCAGTTAATTGCGAAGCTTGGCAGCGGAGCAGCAGAAAATGACTGCAAAGCACAAAAACATCACAGAGCTGTAGAGTGGCCTGCAAACCGCGCAAGCTTAGGGGGTCTGAATTCAACACATCCAGACCCGGTTCAGAAGAAAAACCCCAAATTATACCAACCCCATCCCCTGAACTACACTCCAAAAAATCCCAGAGTGGGATGCTGGTGCTATTTTTTTTTAAGGAAAATAAGCCTAAGGAATACAACCTTATTTCTTCCCCTGGATTATTTGTGTACATCGTCAGACTTGCCATACAGACCCGCCCTCTAAAGCTGTTTAAAATAATACACCTTATTGTTGTAGCATGAAAGGTAATTCGCAAATCTCAGGAGAAAGACATGTGACTCCTTTGGCAGAGGGGCTCTTAAAAATCATCTGTCACTGCAGAGCTTCCAGGCTACGCCTCCCATCCTGGAAGGCTCCTAAAGCGAGCTATGCTGTGTTAATGACAATATCAAGGTGATTGCATGGCAAAGGCCGAATGTCTTGTTTTGAGCTATTTTCTCTGAGGTGAGTATCCAGCTGAGCCACTCAGTCCTACCAGAGTTCGTTCCCAGTGCAGCTTACAGTCTTCACTGCAAGCGCAGTCTTTGCTCCTGGTGCGTGGAGCAGATGCCTTTTTTGTGTCCACAGACCACAGAGAACTTAGTGATTTCTTAAACAGTGAAGGAGAGTTGACATGTAAACCACAATGGGCTGCTTTTTTTGAGTGAATGCTCCGTGGACTTAATCAGACTCTCTGTTTGTCCATAACAAGTTCAATAGTTGCTATTTGCTCTTAGATCCTCAGCTTCATTAAATGAAAAAGTTTCGGCTTTTGCCAGCAGTTAGTTGCATCTAGATCTATAAAGGCTGCTCTATGTCTCTAAGATGAGACATAAAGCTGAGGTCTTGACCATCTGTGGTCATTAAGGATCCCATGGCATGCTTCAAAAGGTGAAGGTGGTAGCTTTCGTCTCAGGACCAAATTCTAGTCTGAGTAACTAATTTTTTCCATCCTAAAATTCACCCTGAGCTTTTAATATAAGATACAGTGGTTTTCTTCAGTGTTCATAATATAGTGGTGGACTGCTAGCTGGTTGCCACATTCTACCCCAGAAATTATAACATTATAGCAGTGGATTAAATGAAGTGTGCAAGTACACATGTTCGTCCTGTTCGTCACAACATGACACAGACTGAGCCTGTCTCAGCACAATATTGTACATACACACATGCACAAAAGCACGTAGCCCACTCAGAATGACAAGGTTTTAATTTTTACTTACTTATGAAATTATAAATCTGGTATCTTACAGATCCTGAGCCTTCACCGGTCAGTGGAGAGGCAGATCCCACTGGAAAAGAGATAATGTTGGCTGCGAAGGAAGAGCGATTCCTCCCATGTCTGGAAGCTAAAAACAGTGTGTAAAAGCAGAATAAATTATCTACCATTACCTCAGTGAAGTGTTTTTAATTTACTGCCCTGCTGGATGCAGAACACACACATGACAAAAATAAGAAGGACCGTATTTGTCTTGAGTGTGCTTTGTGTCCCATAATGCAATATACTGCACGTTTAACGTCCTGCCATAATGTTTTGGTTGACTTTTTTGGAACTGTGCTAAAAAAGGGAATACATTTAACCCCAAGATACCTGCTATTCCAAATTAGTGAACCCATCTGTCTGGTTTTGTGTCACTGCTGAGGTCCTGTTCTGAGCAGAGCCGAAAGATTGTATTGCCTGTTTATTTCAGTACATGTTGCAAGTACTCAGGCCCTCTCTGCCAGCTCTTGATCTACAGAGAACTTCAGGCGGTTTAGCTCTACATATCATCATATCTATGCATGGACCAAATCCCTGAAATAGAAGGGAAGCCCATGGAAAAATGTCTGGCAAAAGAGACACAATAGATTGCAAAGTACTTGGAGAGTCCACTTGATTAAATATGACACAATCATTTGCAGTTACATTTCTTTTTAACTCTGAAAGATAGAACGGAAGATGGACTACTTGTAGCAAAGCATGGAAGAAATCTGGACATTGCCTGGAGTACAGACCTCTCAATAAAAACCTACCGAAGCGGAGAGGTCAGTGCCTGCTTTTCCGTCTGCTTTTGTGGAGAGTGGAACTGTAGGTCTAACCATTGGAAACAATTTTTCTATAAACTTCAGTTACTCGTAATACAATAATTCTTCATATGGGCTATAAACTTTTGGTTCCCCTCTCTTCCAAGTTGCAAGATTGCAGTGAAACTTGGCAATACGCTGTCTGTTGAAATGAAAGGGCCTAGGTCAGATTCTGATCTCCCATTGGCCTTACACCTGTGAACTGACTTTGATGGAGTCATTTTTTACTTACTCCAGCATAAGCAATAACAGAATCAGACCCTGCATATGCTTTTTATCTAAAGCTGTGTTCCAGATGTGTTTATGTAAGCTGTTTTCAATAAAACGTGTGCATTTTAAAATGTAAATGGATTTTTCTTTAATTATAACCATATGGACTGTTATTAAATTTTCATTTTAAAAAGTGCAGATATAGCTAGCCCAGCCACACCGAAGCGTCACAATGGGTTCGCTTGACCAGTGCAGCGTTCACACAGCACCCAGGTAAATGCAAGACTCTGAAAGTTAGGAAAGACGGGGAAAAAATATCAGAGTGCATCTTCAGGCTTCGAAGTCTGTGAGTCCATCCCTTGGAAAACTGTGCCTTCTTGATTTTCCTCATATTAGGGTGCCTTATCCCATTGAGGTACTCACTTCCCTCCTTTTCAAGAGGAGGAAAAATTAAGCGCAAAGCTGGTTCAGCATATTCCTGCAAGCTGGGTGATCACTACTGCTGGGTGCCTTTTTTTTTCTGCCTTAGCTATAGTTTATCAGCAGTGCTCAGGGCTCAGCTTCTTTACAGACTCAGCCTGTGACTTTATGCCTTGAAAAAAAAAAAGCCCTCAAAATTAGAGACTTACATGGCTGGATCGGTCTGTTAGGAGAATCTGTGCATGCCTGGGGGGGGGGCAGGTCTGAAATAAACATATTCCTCCCCCTCCTTTCCGCCTCTACGCTGCGATACCACACGCTGAGGCTCCGGGAAGGAAAGGTCAGCCTGCTGCTGCCCCCAAACCAGCGAACCAGCCTTTGTGCACAATCTCAGCAGCGGTGCCTGAGGGGATGAGACCTCCCTGACTCTCCTGCTCGGCTCTGCCCGTTCCTGGGGGTCCGCGTACCCCACACAGCCTTTCGCGCAGCTCCGCATTGAGGGGCTGGTTCCCAGCCCAGACTGGGGGATTGATTTTTTCAAAGACGGGAAAGTAGGGGCAAGTAAAGTAGTTTTGATTGATGGATTTTCCATTAAAAAAAGAAGACAGATTTGTTAATGAATAAATGTTTAAGAGAGAAATGTCAGTTTTGATGGAGTTTTTCGTGTGATCTTTCTGAAATGAAGCATTTCAGAAAGGTAAAAGAAAATTCACTCGAATAACTTCTTTTAATTTCACATTCACAGCTCCATGAAAGATGTGCCTGGTATAATCAACACTATGCTTATGCTTTTCCTTAGCACATTTTGATATTACAAAATGGAATTTTTTCCACTATTGTTCCACAGTAATTTTTTAATTTATTTTATTTATGTGTTTGTTCTGTTTGTCTATTTGGAACAACTATTTCTAAGTGCAGAGATATCCTCTGAAAGTGAATTTTCTCAGCTAAACCTGATAACATTTCAAAGTTCAGTCATGCTTTGGTGCCACAAGGATGCCTTCTTCCTTGGATGACTGGAGAACACAGACCATGCTTCTCACCTACTGTCATTATTGCTTCCTTACCCCTTAATTTCCACGTTCTGGGCATGTTGGATATTTATGTTTTACCCATGTCTTCTTCAGAATACAGCTGCCAACTGATGGGGAAGTTCAGTCATCTCAGACTTGGACAAGTTAAGAATGTTTTTTCTCCTGGACTTGGTTATTGAGGGCTCCTGGATCATGTTCAGTTGTGTCCCAGTAACGTACGTCAAAGGAAGGATGCTCACACAGAACAACTGCGCTCGCCAGAGCGCTCCTGTGCTCTCTTGAGAAGGGAAGAGTTTGATAAATGCAGAAAATGTCTATTCCTGGCAGTGGAGAACGGCCTCCTTCACCGCAGGGCTCAGGCTTTCCCCAGACCTTCCCTGGCCTGCAGTCATACATGCTTGGTTTGGCTGCACTGTGGTGTGTTAGGAAGATGTGAAAAGTGAGCTAGATGGCTGAGCTGCCCCATCTGCATTTTGTTTTCATTTTAAAATTTAATAAAACCCCATGTGGTTACAATTGAAAAAAAAAAATTCCATTAATGTTCCCAAAATGATTCATATCTAAACCAAAATGTATATTAACCTCCCATCCCCCTTCTCTAGTGAACAATAAGATATATTTTTCCATTGAATCAGTGAAAATCACTAAATAACTTATTACATCATCAACCCAAACCATGTACTTTTACTTATTTGTCTAACGACTAGCAAATGAAGCTTACGTATCGATGCCTTTATATGCATCAGGGAAGAAAGGGTGGGGCATGTGAATGAGGAATCTAAACAGAGATTCTTTCATATTTTTATATATTTTAAATAGAGGTAGGTGTTTCTGTCTGGAGACCATATGTTTGGTTATTTTTTTAACAATCTGTATGTATGAAAAAAAAAAAATTACAAGTGGTATGGACTGCTACAGTGTGGGCTCCTCTGGAATTCTGGTGAGGTGATCTAGGCATGAAGAGATGTCCAGATGAATAATCCTTTTCCTCCGGCCACGTGTTCCCTTATTTTGATCTTATCCGAACAACACCCGTTCCACAAAGTCCTGGATGTGCTTTTTGGGGAGCAGCGGCAGAGTCAGAGTCGAATTACCATCAAAGGGCTTAGCAGCGTCAGGCTGGATGATGGTACGGGGTGAAAGTCTCATGGGCAATTTAATGGCACCAGTGCTCTGCATGTGGAGACACCAAAGCCTCATAGCAGCAGACAGGATCAGTCTTTTACCCCCAGAAACTCTGTGGCTGAGTGCGCGAGGGTTTCTCTGCATCTGCTGCACTAGCAGGGTTTAACGCGTACAGCAGGGCAGTTTTAATTTCATCCAGCCTCCACCGTGATCGGTTTGCTACAGAAACAATATCCCCAGAACACAATGGCACTCCCAGCTGCAGGAAAAATGAGGCAGCCACCTTCGAAGTCATCCTCCAGCCCGCCCTGCGAACAGCCTGTCTGGAGGCACAGCACATCACCGGGTTCATCTTCCACCCCCCGGGAAGTTGTGTGTCATCGCCTCTGCAGCGCGCCTAAACCCCGACCGGGGCTCCTGGGTCTGCGTGTGCCATGTTGCAATGTGCAGGGCTGCTGCCAAAACATGAGACCAGCTGGTTTATTCATTTTACACTGTGCAAAAATGTTATTAAACTGCACCATACAGATAAGTACTAGAAAAATTGCTAGGTTATTTTTTTTTCACATAAAATTAGCCAATTTGCTGGTGTATGTAATTGTAAAGAATGCAAAGCATCCCATTCAAGTGATTAACCTCTTAGTTAATAAAAGCAACAATTGCATGTGTATAAATAATATAATAAAAGGAACATTCATATCAAAGTAATATAGCTCATACTATCCTGTTTCTCTCCTTAATTAGTAAATAATTCATCAAATTCTGCAATGAATTGTGCTCCCACCCACATTTCTTCATCCAATTATCATGAAATAGGAAAGCAGGAGTCTTCCTTCTTTGAAAAGGATGTGATAATGAAATTGTTCAATAGCTCTTCTCAGCCCTCTGCTAGTCTAAATTAGTACTTCCTTGGGCATACTGTTTCTTTTGTTCATTTCTTCCCTGATTCATTACTTTTTTTTTAATTGAAGGTATCTTCTATGTTAAATGTCATTTTACACTGGCATACTTTATGTTCATCACAGTTTGTTTTCAGCAGACACAAATGAAATTAATTCTACAGTACAGACGAACGGCAGTGCTTAATTGCCAAAGTGATCCTTCATGCTTTAGATTTTATCAGGCAAAAAAAATTCAAAGAATGTTATAAAATACAAGATACAAAAGAAGATGCATAAGCAAGCACTCATAAGATCTCAAATCCAGAATTCAGACTGCCCTTGAATCAATATCCTGTTTAAATAAGATTCTTCGTCAGCTGATCAAATTCTGTTTCTTCCATGGGATCTTTGCTGGACTCAGTGCCTGAAAAACGAACAACTATCCAGTGTTGTCTTTCAGCTATTCGGTGTGTGGCCGTGTGTTTTATGTACCTCACCACATTCAAATCCTGCTCAGAGGACAGAATTCCTCATCTCCTTGTGGACATGTTTATGGTACTCCTCGCTGCAGTACTGGATGGCCTCACACAGTAAGGAACTGATTTTCACAACGCTGACATAAAACAAAGAAAGACCGTTGTCTGTCTTTTATGAATGGCAAACAAAGGCACACAGATCCAAAGTATTTAAGAATTTCAAGTACTGAGTTTGGGGTATCAAGAGTCTGAGTTTTCTGAATTATCAGTATATTCCCCAAAGCATTGCACCTATTCAAAGCACTGCTGTTGTTAGAGTCCTCAACAGCTCTGAGTGCTCTGGTATTCCCAATGGGACAGGAAAACAAAAGTCCCATGAGAACAACTGCCTCCGAACCAGGCTGCCAGTGCCTCACTGGGAGTCCACCGTGAATGTGCAAGGAAAGAGCTCCCAGGAGCTTGAATTGAGTCTTTACCCAGCCCCAACCCATCTGTGCCAGGGATTTGCAAACTTTGAGAGAATCCTGGTTGATCTTTGGCTGGACCATGCCTAGCAGGGACCAGATGTTGAGGACATGAAGCTGCTAAAATCTAACACTTCAGAAGCTTGGTGCTTCCTCACGTTTTGAAGGGTTTGCATCGTAAATCACCTCCCATTCAAAAGAGTCATAATATCAAATATCAGATCTCTGTTTTGAAGTGTAAGGCCTTCAAAACTCTCAAAGATAAGACTACCAGAATTTTAAATTTGGGAAGAACAATACCCTCATTGGTTTTCCAATGTAGTTTATAACATAGCTGAAAACATTTGACGGAGATTTTTAAAACCAGTCAGCTTGGGCAGTCACCTGGTATTGAGAACTTCAGCAAAAATGGCTGGGTATGGCAAGTTAATAAGCAGGCACATTTTTTCTTTAATAGAACTATATAACACATGAGGCCACCAGCTTTGCTTATTATAAGGTCATTATGGAAACTATATTTAGGGAGCTATATTACTATTTGCTTTATTTCTCCATGTGGGGAGGTAAATTTCACTATAGAAATAAAACAATGAAAAAGTGTTAGCTTGTGTGTGTTGTTGTTGTTGTTGCTTTTTTGCTTTTATGTGTAAGCACTCTAATACTTAATGCATTGTAAGTAATACTTAGCGCATTGTAAAAGAGATTTTTTTTTCAGAATCTACTTCAATTTACCTAGTAGTGATATACTCACCAATGAATATTGATACTCAAATCTGTTCTTGAAGATTCTGAGTCCGCCGTGCTGCACAATTTGAAATCAAAAGCCCCCCCAAGGATTAGAAGAGACATATTGTCTTCTTCACTCCTCTCTGGAGTGTCAGCTTTATTTTTCCTTGTTTTAAAAAGAAATCTCTTAGTGTTATGATAGCAAGGAAAAACTGAAAAATATGACCCCCAAGTGTCAGTGATGTCCACCTGAAAAAATAGCCGTATACTGTGAACTTCCACACTCAGGCTGCTGAGTTCAAAGGCTGCTAAATCAGATGCCAGTTGTGTGTTTTTTTAAATGAAGTTTTCATTGCTCCTTAAAGCAAAGGTCTCCTCTTACCAAGACCTACGCTATCTACTTTGATTGACTCTCTTTTGGATAATCTTTTACCATAGCAGAGGGGTGCTGAAGTGAGGAATTAAAGAGAGTCAGATGCCCACGGCTGACGACATGACTCCAGAAACAGGCATTCTGAGAAGGGGACACAAGTGCACATCGAGAAAGTCAAAGGTGTGGTCAATACCGAGGGCTCCCTGCGAGGGAAACCAGGCATTGCTTTCCTCTGTAACCATGGCGCTATGGAGCTCTGTTTTGAAGACATCAGCTTCGAATCCAGTGTTTTTGTAAAGGCTGTGAGTAACTTTTCCAGTATGGAAAACTGAGCCTCCAATCATTCAGCAATTTTGGTGACACAAGCTGTGGTAGATGGTACAGGATTTTATCCTTTTTTTTTTTTTTTTCTTTTCTGTAGGCTTCATGCAAGGATCATTTTCATGACAAAGCAGTGCTCAGTCTCGTGGTACAAAGGCAATGCCAGTTTTCTTGGTTCTGTGTACAAGCAGGATCAGGCTTGGAGTGAAGGTGGAGTCCTCTGAACCATCAACTCTTTGACAAAATTAGTTATCTCTGTTTCCCCACATAAAGTGAAATGGCAGCATTAAAATTAAAGCACAAATAAAATAGCAGCTTTTAAAATACCAAACGACATAGTGGAAGACTTGCTACATCGCCTTACTATGTGAGGACAGAATATTAAAGATTATTTTTTAATGAACATATGACTCCTCCCCCCAAATATTTGGATCTAAAGCCTGATAAATCAAAGTATTACTCACCAGACGACGAAAAGCTTTAGTCAAAGGAATTTAAAGATGTGTTAATTAGTCAAAAGAGAGAGCCCATACAGTCTTGTAAACATTATAGGAGAAACCTATTAAAACCAATGAACAGATATTAATTGAATATGTTGTATAAGAGCTACAGAGTTCACACAAAGTGCATCTCACTTGATATTAAAGCCTGTGTATATGCAAATGCATCAGCTAACAGATTAGCTTGCACTCTGTTTCGATGACTAGCTGTGAATAACTGAAAAACGTCCTCACACGTTGCCTGAATATCTACTAGCAAAGCTGTTATGTGCTTCATGGGTACAAAGTGTAAAATAACAGGTGAGGGGCTGCCGGGCTTCAGCAGCAGTGTAGGGGGGCTCCACTGAACACCGAGAGAATCTCTTCTGAGCCGGATTTACTGTCCTCTCCCTTCCTCGGGCAAGAGGCTGGGTCAAGGCCCTGAGGTCTTGTGCCAGCGTTTGTCTGCTTTCTGGAGTTAGGTTCACGGGACCCTGGATTTCTTTCCAGTGGGAGCTGGAGCATGAGGGATCTCGTGGGCTCAGCCAGGGCCAGAACCCGGCTGTGGGAGCTCAGGAGCACTCCTGGGTGCTCCTCCCATTAGACATAGGCGGTTACCAAGGAAAAACATCTGCTTAACCATGCTTGTTTCACAAATTGCGTCTCTCGGGAGCTGAAGGTAATCCCTGGGGCGTCGTCTTTCCCCCATTCACAAAGCATCCGCCTGCCTTGCTTTTGTTTTGAATGACAGATTCAGAACAGCCTCTACCAGTTAAGGAAGAGGAATAAACAAATAGTCAAGCTCAATCATCAATCCTAAATCTGCCTCTGGTCCACCCCGTGGCCCTGTGCCATCCTTACCTCCCCTTACCTCTGTTTTCTTGCCCCTAAACAGCAGGTACCACCCCTCGCTTGTCCTTAAAGGGACTCACGAGGGCTTGTAAGACAGCAGGCAGCTCCAAGAGAGACAAGCGCTAGCAGCACATGGGGAGACATCTTGGTGCCTTTCTGAAGCATAAATTCACTGAGTTTATTTCCTAATAGCCTCTCGTTGCCCTGCAGTAACTTGTTAGTGCGTCTGAGCCCAAAGGTCCAGATTCATGTGAACTGCGATGCCCAAGTCACCAGCGGGGTCCCCGTGGACCCAGGGCAGAGAGACAAGCCCCAGACAGCCATTCACATCTCAGTGGGTTTGAAACAGCTCCTGAAGGAGCTACTCTCTCCCTCTTACTTCTTGGCTGTAGGAAGCCCAAGATGCCTGGAGTCCTAAATTTGTGGCCTCATATCAGCTAGGCTTAATTGCAATTCCTCCTCCTCCCCATACAGCCCAGCACTCCGGAGGCAGCCATGCTCTCTAAGCTCAGGAGTGACGAAACATTAGTTTCCATATTTTTTAATAGCAGCAACGGTAGTCCTAATTCATAAGGGTTTTTTAAACCCACTCTTCCTCTGAAGGCAGAGGCTCCTGCTCCCCGGCATGCCCTCCTGTATGTGCCTCTGCAGCACAACGTGTGTTGGTGGCTGGAAACACTCACACGGCTCTAGTTGTGGCAATGGTCGTGCTGCCATCGTCACGTCTGCATGCGTGTGTGCATTTCTGGAAGCACTTTGGGACTGCTTTGCTTCTCAAACTAAACCAAGTGGGTGGAGAGGGAGGGCGACGTCGCAGCTTTTCCACTCCAGTGACTTCAGTATTAAATTGTATTTCCTCTATTTTCCCCAGTGCTGAGATATGCATACCAGGTCTCTAGACAAATCAAATGGTTGAACGACAGTTAAAATCCTAGCTTTACTGCTGGTGCAGTGTCAAATTTCCCCATCTTTACTGTCTGGCCAGTGAGTATGGTTGCGTCTCATGAGCCAGGAGAATCAGGGAGGCTGTGTGGCATCTGTGCTTCTCATATATCCTGGCCTGGATTGGAGCCAGAATCATCTCTGGTGTAAATCACAGCAATCCCAAACCAGACTGCAGCTGCTCCAACGCCAGGTTCCTGTGGAGTCACATCCAGCCAAAGTCCAGGTCATCCACCCATGTATGATGTTACCTGCTAGGCCTCAGTAAAGGTCTGCCTAGGTTGTTATATAGGACTTACTCCATCCATGGGTATACCCAGTCAGGGTGTAAGTAGGGAGGCACTCCATTTTGATGATGCCGTATGGTAAGTAAGTTCTTCCATGGCTTAGGAGGAAGGCAATAGTGTTTCTAATTCAGGACCAACCTGAGATACACTCTCCAGCTTGTGGTGCCTTTTGCATTGCGCATGGCTTCAGGACAAGGTCTGTGTGGTTTGGAGGAAGCTCATGTCTGAGCTGGAGAGCAGGTTCCAGAAGCAGTGCAATGCAGCTCCAGATTGCTCCCTTGCCATCTGCCTTAAACTGGGCCTCAGCCTTCACAGGAAGCTGATAACAGTATTTTCTAAATGCACAAACACTGTTATATGAAATCTCTCTCCTCCTCCAAGGATTCTCTTTTGGGAACAAGTCCTCGTCAGTCTGCTTTGAGCATCAGCTTTTTGCTCCCCATGAGACATGCTGCAGGTGCAAGTATATGCCCAAGTATTTGATGCATTTCTTTCACGTTGCCAGAGTCCAGAACAGGGACTACTCAAGCAGCTGAATTCAGGGAGTGTTGAGAGCACTACATAGTTGTCCTGGAACTGATTCAAACCTCTGGAGATGTACTGCACTGGGTTACCTCAGATCCAGAGCTGCTTTGGCGATCACCATCCTCCTTATTCTATTAGTCCATCAGAAAACAGAAGGTGTTACAGTTCAGTACGGTCATAAACACGTCATTACCAATGGAAAATTGTGTTGGCAGTTTCTTTTATACCCAGCCAAATTTAGACAAATGGAAAGGTCAGCTATGCAGGCACCGGTTTTACATACGTGCATTAATTACAACACAGTTGCTTTTTGCTATTCATTTCATCTGCTAAATATGTATGAATGAGAAGAAAGAGGAACCACAGAAAGACAAACAGAAAAGGGAAGACAGGGCAAATTATGCATGGGACGTGTTGTCCCTTTCTGGACCACACACTGGAAAAGATTCAAACTGGCCAATTGCAGGGAATGGGAGAAGTAAAGAGAAATACATCTCATGGCAGCTACAGCTTTTTCAATAAATCTTTCAAAGGAGAGCAGGTCCTAGAATTGTTTAGTGGGATCAGCTCCTTGGAGAACCCCTACACTGGGTTTTTTCCCAAGTGAGGTCTGTGATTTTAGGCACTCTGGTATATTAGCTTCTTTTTAACTCTACAGCCATGCTCTTGAGCCAAACTCAAATTTTAATTAGTCCAACAAATTTTTCTTTAAGCACCATGATTTCTCCCTCTCCCCCTTACTGGGAATACCTGGCCTCAGTTAGCACTGGAAACTGGGAGAAAAAGAATTCTGAACAATGTCATCAGGAAATTCAGAACATGAATTTGGATTCATGTTTGGATTGAACACTTCTGGGTATGACAGCATCTGAAAATTAGACAGCATAAAATAAGTTGTGGTTAATAGACTGAATACAACTTTCATTATTATAGGCTGCACACTATCCTTCTTACAGCTATATTGTAACTGTATACTTACCTGACAACGTAGTGCCCAGATATCCTAGGCAACAGGACTTCTACTGCAAGAGATGCACCACAAAAGTTGTCAAAACCTGTCCGTTCTCTTTCCGGGACAAGACAGATGAATGCTGCAAAAGAAGCACAGAAAAGGACACAACTTCCGCAGGGAACACAAGGTAGTGAGCATGGGCATTACAACCAGACTCACTGAGACTGAGTTACTGAAGCCTCCCAGCTGTGCCAACCTATTTCTTCAGCTTCATGTACTACCTCATGGCCTTGGGTTGTGGGAGTACCTGTCGCATCCATCTAGTTAAGCTCCTTTGGTCACAGGAACCTTGTCCAAGTAGGGAGAGATTTCTGGCATGTTATAGCTCCCCAGAACTCCTGAGCCAGGAACCTCTGGGACTGTAAAAAAAAACCAGAGTACCTCTTAAGAGAAAAAGGTTGTGATTTATAACACAAAAACTTACATCCTCAGATGATTAATGCTCCATAGCTTGTAAAATATATTTCTTTATATACATATGAAAAATATGTTACATAGAATAAGCTGTGTAGCCAGGAGGGTACCAGAAGGTTTAGTGTAATTAACTTGACTGCCTTCTCTTAACTTCCAGTCCAGGTTACGCGTGGAGAAGATAACACAGATATTCTTGCCTCTGCACTTCCCCTTTCTGGTCTTTTAGTGTGGATTATCCAACCATATGGCTTTACTAACTGCTTAGGTAGTCCTTTCATAGGAAAGAGCAATCATTTGCTATATTGGATATTGGTATTGACTTCTAGGGCACATGGAAGAAAAATGGCAATGGGCTAGAGGCTCTTTGGCATGTAGATAGTTCAACAGATGTTCTTGCTGAAACCGTTCTTGTCTCTTTGAAGCTATCCTACAAGAATCCCAGGAAAAACGTCATATCCAAAGCAAATACAAATTGGGTTGTGCATTTGTAGCAGTCTAGTCCAGGTCAAATTAGCATGGATTTTCTCTAATCCACCCATGTACGTTGCCAGGCATGGGAGTGGGCATTTACACTAAGAAAGGTGGAGTATCATATTAACGCTTTCTCTGTGCTCTATGTGGGTGTAGTAACTTGAACTCCTTGCAGAGGCCCACAAGAGCTGCACTGATAAAAGACGAACAGGAGGTGCTTAGTAAATGACTACAATTTAGTAGTGAGAGGTGTCCTGATGGGAGGCGTCCTCCCACAATTCTAGTGGGAGGTGTCCCTGCCCATGGCAGGGGGTTGGAACTAGATGATCTTTAAGGTCCCTTCCAACCCGAACCATTCTATGATTCTAGGAATTCAGGGCTTCCTGATGGTGTGATTCCTGCAGCACCAAGAATAATACTCACTGTGTATATGTAAGCAATAACACGATGCCTCTACCCTGTTCTCTGTAGGTTGCAATTACCGACATGCTTTGTATCTCACTAGTCTTCTTTTAGTTAGTGTATTTAGTGTGCTGGTAAGGGTTGGGCTGAATCCTGATCAGCTGCTTCTTTCGTATTATCACAACCAGGTGTGGGGGGCTTGCAGGAGAGGTAGTTAAGAGTTTCTCAGAGTAGCTGTTACTAATTTGATGCAAAGTTAAGTAACCATGCAAGAAACTACTGACCAGCTGCAAAAGCATGACTTAATAACAAGAAAGGATTTGGACCTTGCACACCTCCCTTACCTGCTGCTCGCACACCAATGTAAGTCAAAAGCAGGTAGCAGCTCTGCGGTGCCACTTCATCTTTATACGCTGTTCACATTCCATTGCAACACGTCACATTTGATATGGCATAATGCAATGTGACTAATTTAATCAGATGTGAAGAGCACTACAGCAACACATCAAGTTTGAAAATTTGAAAAAAAAAAAAAATGAAGTTGGGGGAAAAAAATAAGGCTTTCAACCAGTCCATGGTTGGATTATTTTTCTCAGCTGGAGGGCTTCATTTTCTGAGCTTGGTCTTTTCTATTCTGACCTTTCAGCCAAGGGCATGTGTCAGGAGGTTTGTATTTCCCAAAGGCAGTGACACAGTCTATTAGGTCATATGAGCTGGATCATCAAGCGTTCGCCCACCTCAACTTCTGGGCCACCATTCCTTGCCCACCCCCGCCTCCCCCAGCAGTAACTCATGATACGTTGCCCTTGCCTTTGACAGATCGGGAGAGAAAGAAGCATTTTATTGCTGAACACGTACATAGCAAAGCCCAGAAACGGAGCGAGCTTACTGTAGTCTGGTGCTAGTCATTTAGTAAGTCTGCATTTAATTAGCTACTTGAAACATGACAAGGAGAAAACACAAGATTTACCAGTGCAGTTGCATTTGTAACCCAGGGTTTGGCATTGTTTTGTTTTGAGGTGATGATTATAAGCATAACTATCAAAACAGTCCATGTCTGCAAGAAGTTCAAGCTTTCAGTACTTTTAGGAAGCGTACCCACACACGTACGCTTTGGACTATCTGTTAGTCTCTGGACAGCCATTCACAGAAATTAGTAATTTTGCTCTTTCAAGCACAAAGTGACATTTGTTTAAAAAAAAAATCAGGTGGGCCTTTCTTTTGGTTTGGTCCTCTCTTTCAGAGCTGCCTTTTCTGTTTGTACAGCACCTAGGATGTAGAAGGCAGTGCAAAAAATCATTTGCCGCTTCTTCACTATAGGCCTGGGGTTTCTTTTGGTTATGTGTCATGGTCCTCAAAGAGTTGTGAAAGGGTCTCAGAGGAATTCACAAAGTGCTAGAAGAAGCTTAAGAAACACTTAAGCTAGTAAAAATCTACGAGCTAGTTGGTCCTAAGGGGGGATGTACAAGGGTCAGATAGTCCAGAAGGAAGACTGTATTTTCACAAAATCTGGGAAACAGTGCTATTAGGAAGAGAGGAAAAAGTACCTACTCCAGTTCCTGGAGCATGCACTTGCACAGAATAAGACTGGAAGAAAACCTTAAAACCCAGTATGACAAAATACGCTCACATATTACAAAGAAATAAAAACTATTCATTCTGCCCTTCTCTTATCCCTGTGCTGAGCATATCTCAGCCAAGGAGAGATTCACCCTTCCTCCTCCTTTTCTTCTTTGAGGACCAAAGAAACTTTGCTATGCTTTAAGACCCAAACCTCATGCACAGCTTTTGTCAGCTCTCTTCTCATTTCATTAGGCCTGGAAATGCTTTGCTGATTACAGATGAGAAGATGCTGTGTTAGTTCCTCCCCCAGTGGTTCATTTACTTCTTATAGTCCTAGTCTCCTCTACTTCCTTATATCAGTAGAGTTACCTTTGTGTTCCTGAAAGGAATAAGGAAAGGAGGCACTTTCACGAAGAGATAGGGCTAAACTAGAAGGTAAGTTCTTACTGTGCCTAGGAAGGTTTGTTGGTGTTGATTTAGTACTGTGGCTTCCCTTTTACTCTGTAAGGTATGAGGTAAATCTGGCTTTTATAGCTTCTAGAACCTGTTTCCCACTGTCCTGGGAGACCAGTAACTTCTTGACTGGTCCCCTGTTCATTAACCTTTACTCTTAGCTTTAGGTGGACTCTAATAAAATGGCTCATCAGCACAACTCAAGAGCTTTCCATTCCCCTGGGAAAAAGGATGTTGGAGCAGGCAGCCAGAACCAGCAGCATGCTAGACTACGGCTAGCTAGATCTCTGAGAAGAAGGTGTGGACAGACAACTTCAGAGTGGCAAGGAAGAGACCAAGCCAGGGCCTTGCAAGGTGATCAGCAAGAAGGGGGTGGTAATATTGGGGCAGGAGGAGGGTGAGTTTAACTTGATTTCAATTGCAGATGGGTGCTATTGAAACCGAATTCCTTGTGTAGCTTGTTCATCTGCATGTATGCAACTCCCTTGAAACAAGGGTTCAAAGGTAAAAGAGCTCCAAGTGACACCCCTATGGCTGTGCTGTTACTTCATCTTTAGAGCTGCCATTCTCTGACCTGCATAAAGTGTTGTCTTGTGTGTTTGCATTGCTTGCTGTGGCCCTTTCCCCCAAGGCCTAAAACCTCCTACTTATGAAGTAGACAAACAAATATGATCTTAGAGTACTTGTTCTAGAATTCCTTCTCTTCTGTGAAATATGTCTGGCTTTGAAACTTAAGTCAGGGCACTCTTCATATAACATCAGTGCTTGGACTTAAAGCTGATTGCCTGCGCTTTGAGTGGAGTTACTTCCCAGTCTCAGCAATGTTATCCTCCTGCTGTGCAGATCAGCTCTGCAGCTCACCAACAACAAATGCCATGCAGGATCTATTGCACCTACACGGTGTGACTTGGAGTTATAGAAGCAGTAGCACAGTAGTTTCCTACTGATCTGATATTTCTTATCCTGAGGAACCCAAAGACTTCTCTGTAGCAGAACTGCAAGGCAAAGATGCTGCAAGATGCCTTTGTTATAGCTGGTAGGCAGCTAGTTTCCAGAGCCTACAGGCAGTTTACATCTGCAGGAAGTCTCCTTCTGAAGTGCAGAAGTGTTTTATAAGCGTGGAGCTCCTCTGACAAGGTGGTAATCATCCTGGTCAACTCACAGAGGACTCCAACCACCCTTCTGTGCTTGCTGACCAGGGCAGCGGGAGCTCACGTAGCCCTGGAGCAGGCTTTCCTTGTCTAATGCAAACCCCTTTCAAAGGTCACAGTTAGGCATTTGATAAGTAAAGATTGTCTGGGAATATTTCAAGGTCAGAATTAGGGCAAGGGAGTACTTCTGAGAACAGAGAAATACCATAAAGAAATAGAAAACAAGAATTGTTGTATTGGCAGGGTGGGGGAGATGGAGGGGATGAAAAGAACGAGGAGTAAATCAAATGAGTTGAGTTCTTGAATGGAAGGCAAAATAAACTATTGAGGCTCAAGAAAGATTTGTAGTTAGGCTTTACCTTCCTCAAAGACATTTTTTTATGGCTCTAGTCTTCTGTTTTCAGACCCAGTTAAAATTATCAAGCTAGGTGGATTGCAGGACTGTTGCAGTGGTTTGGATGGAGTCAGGAAAACATTGAAATTTGAAGAGCATTTCTACCATGGTCCCTGGGTTTAGTTCCAGTCCTGGCTTCCCAGAGCATGAGACTTCTCTGCCTCAACTAGAAAGACAGGAAGGGTTGTTTTCACAACAGGAGAGGCCACTGAAATGGAGTGCAATGTATCATTTGGTTCCTTAAAGATTTGGCTTTCTGACCTTGGACAAATTACATTAGTTTTGTGATAACCAAAACCAAGAGGTAAATCCTCTTCAAAGGCTTATGGTGAGGGTGGCGGGGGGGCGGGGAAAGTGGTATGAGAGATCTAAAAGTATTTAGCGATTAGGTATTGTGGAAGACATTTTTTTCTTGGCTTTGGATCTTTAATAGGTCTGTTGTCCTTGGTCTATCTTTATTGCTTTTTTTGTTTCTGCAGTCTACAGATTTAGGAGTCGTGCCCCATCTATCAGCGTGCACTGCAATGGTGGAAGCTTTTTGGGGCTCTCTAGGATTCCTGCACCAAAGGAGGACGGAAAGATTGTGGAAATGCTGGCTAGGTCTGCCAGCTATTGGGTGCAGCGAGAACATGCTCAATGTTGGGTCAGAGACTGTACTGGGCTGGCTTGCTCAGCAATGGGTCATCCTTCTAGGAGACATCTGTTGCAACATTACCTCCTAGGTGAGGAAGGCAGCTTGACCTCCCTGATAAGAGAGCAATTATTCTCAGTGGATGAAGGCAATAATGGCAGCATTGGAGATCCTGAGGCAGCCAGATCCCAGGCAGATGTTACAAGTGATGATGCTCCCAGGAGTCTTGTGGAGGAGTATTCATTGGCTCCCTTAAACTCAAGAAAGAAATATTCTGCTCAGAGTTTTGACCAGCAAGTAGAAAACTATTTTAAACAGCTCTGAGCTTCAGTGCATCTGTTTGGAATTTGGGAGCCAAATCTATTGGAGATGCAAATGCCAGTCTTCATGTGCACAGTTTACAGCAACACAGGCTGAAGCCTGCAGTAAAGCCATGAAGGTTCAAACAGGGTAAAGCCCAGTATATGGCTCTTAGATTGACAGACAGCTAGAAAGACAAAACTGGAATGCAAATAGCTCCTTCATATGAGTTGCTGCCTTCTTTGGGAGTTTAAAAACCTGTAATAATCGTAAGGCATTAAAAATGGAAAAATGACTTTGAGTCTAAGCTAATGTAATGACTGTTTCTTTTGCAATTGTAAGGGATATACCAAGAAATATGGTTGTATTTTGTCTCTTTCTCAGCAGTAGAGTCTCTTTTTAATAACTTCTTGAAGGATATTTGAAATTCAAAGCCCTCATATATGCCAGTATTTCCTTTCACTAAGTGCTTTAATTTACTCTATAGAGGCCTAGAGGGTTTAGTGGGTTTTTGTGTGCTTTTTTTTCTTGATCTACATCTAAAAATTCTACCCCACTGCATATATTTGATTATTCATATATAAACAGCTATATACGATAATGTGAGACAGCCAGAGTGCATTCTGCTTTAAAAAAAGGGAAACCCACCCCCTCTAGCTGTGGTTAACTTGTCATCTGAATTTAAAAAAAAAAAAAACTAAAAATTGTTTGTTCTGAGGACTTTATTGAATTTTTCTGTTCTTCTTGTGATGTAATGTATAGCTGAAAATCATGATCTGGATTTCTCAGCTTAGAAATCAGCTGAGAAATCTTTCTTTTGTTTAGCCAATGGGTAGACTTTAGAAATATATCCTAGCCTAACAGTAAAACTACAGTGTGTAGTTACTGGAAAGCACATATCCTTCAGGAACCTGACCTTTCATGTTATTTAGAAATGCATCCTATTGACACGGTGTGGCTATGTCTCAAAGGTGGCTCTCTTTACAACGAATAACTTGAAATATTGGAGATAATGAAAAAATAGACTTTTGAAGCAAGATTTTGGTAGTGGATTTTCTTTCTGTACCTGGGTAGGTAGAGAATCCTGTAAGTTCTCTCTCTGTATTATTGCCCACTTGCCTTGTGTAGCTTCTGCTATAACCCTTTTTAATGATGTCACATATTTGCAGTGTCTTGTTTTCTACATGGTTAAACTTCTGCAAGCAAAAAGGGAGTCTTCTATTTTGGATAACAGGAGCATAAACAAAGCAGGGGGTGTCTGTGTCTATCCTGTCCATCACGCAGGACCAGGCACACTGCCTTATCCTTCTAGAAGCTGTGCTGTTGCACGAAAAAGACAGTCTGTGTCATCAAGATACTGCAAATGCTTGCGTTCTGATTCAACGTACCAATAAACAACATGCTTAACTTCTAAAGAAGGCTTGTTGACTTTACTTAATGTGCCCATGAGCTTAATTTTAAGCAGATGCTTAATCTTATTTCCAGAGTCACTGTCCTCCTCTCACAGTGGAGGCCCTATATATGATAAACTTTTAAATACTGTGTAAAGTTACCAGAGTGGATCAGGCAACTTTTGCTCTAGTTTAAGCAAGTGTCCAAGTCAGGAATGGGCTGCTGCTTTATTTGGATCTTACAAAGTCTGCAAATTAAAGGTTTTTTGGTTTGTGGGGTTTTTTTTTCCTCCACAGATCTGTCAAAATACTCGAAGATGAATGTTAATTCTATGTATTTGTTCCTGGGAATAGTGAATGTGAATTGCTTTCTTCCCTGAGCCCCAAATTAAGTCTCATTCCTTTGAGTGATAGCTGATCAGCTTTCTAGAGCATTGACACAAAATTTTAAATTCTATGTTTTTTTTTTCCTCTGTGTGCGTTTGGTTTTATTTGTTTTTGTTTTAAAGATTTTTGATTGAACTCAAACGAGACTTTTGTCTGTTCCTGTTAGTAAGGCATTTGGCAAATATTTATGACTACCTGGCATAGCAGTAGTAGGCATTTGGCAAAAAAAAAAGGGACTATTTGGTGTAGCAGTAGTTGCTCACTCCTTCCTGATACGTGTGTTGTTTGGTAATTAGGGGTTTCCAGCAATGCTCAGAGCTTCTGCACTCAAAACCCTTAAGGCCTATGAGTCTAGACCAAAAAATGGAAGCTTTTTCTCAGCTGAAACTAATACTGTCTTCTATTTGGTCTATGTTGCATCAAAACAGTATTGTAAGCATGTATAGCTCAATTCACCTGACAAGCTTGCTCTGTGGAGGTACTAAAGGGTATGATGCAGAATTAAAACTGTTATCTGGTTATTATAGCTGGAATACTGTAAGGCGTCTACAGACACTTCTAAAATTATGCCCTTGATTATATACATTTCAGAAAGTGATGTGTTCATTAAAGTCAGCCTGGCAATGCTTCATGTAGTTTTCCAAGAGCTTTTGTTTTCAGAGAAAAGCTTGTGAAACATTGGTGTGTTTGGGTTTTTTTCTTTTATAAAACAAAACCCCCCAGAAATGTCACCAGTAGCTAGTAAGATACCAAGCATTGTAGAGGTGTCAGCTTTTTGACAGCATGATTCAGTATTGTGCATTTTCAACTTGACAACTATACAGTTTTTCCTTGTGAATCTGAGGTCCTGTATGCATTTTTGTGCATGCTTGTCTCTTTCGCAAATGATCCTACAACTGGGATTTTTATAACATGTTGAGTTAAACGCAGGTATAAAGGTCTGAAGATCAAGACCTCTGAGGGGGGAAAAAAAAATCCTCTCAGTGTAACTTCCTAGGAAAGAACAGCCTGCGAGGCATTAATTTGAAATGTCTTCTAAGAAAAATAGATCAACTAAAGCTGAGGAACAATTTGGAAAAAGAATTAGCTATCTCTTGAAGAAAGTGGATCAGAGGAGAAAATTTATTTTTTTTTCTTACAGAATTTGAATTCCTGTCCTCCTTCCCAGTTTGACTTACAGCTGTGTGCCTGTTTGTATATATGAGCAAAGTCAAGGACTCCAGGGCCAAAGTCCAGTGCTGGAATAGCAGCTCCCATGAGTCTAGGGTTTCTCATGTTGCTGAGCTTTAAACCACAGGTTTCTTTCAGTGTAGGGGTTATAATGTCTCCTAAAGTCATTACACATGCACGGCTATAAAATGGCAAGAGTGTTGTATCTATTAATCTAGCTAGGATGAATAATAAGAAAAGCCAAAGTAGCACAAGGCAGGCTATCCCTTGGTATATGAGTGCACCGGGGTCCTATGTATATGCTCTGGCTGCTGGTACGTGTGAATTTTTACATCACTGCATCTTCACTGCTGCCGGCACCCTTCCTTGGTCCAGCCAAGAGGTTTCAAATATCTGGATACCAAAGAGTATTGTATTTTTCTTTCCTCCCTGTAGGTTTACAGGCCTTCCTTTTCTTGGTCCGACCAAGGGCCCATGACAGCAGGTGTCTTCATGGTCCTCTTTTACCCCTTGCCTATGTCAGCAGAAGTATCTGCATATTTTCTTCAAGTAAGAGACAGCCAGAATAAGAAGGTTTAAGAAAGGAGAACAAAGTTAGTGAGCTTAGAGACCAAACTAAGACCACCTGAGCGTGGGAGCTGTTTTGTTCTGCCTTTCCACCAAAATTAATGCAGTGGGGCCCTGATCCATGACTAGGGGTCTAATATAACATTAATTATTTCATTACAGTAGCCTCCTTTCCCTTCCCCAAGTCCAGCTGTAATGTAGAAAGACACTTCACAATATTCAAAACCAAGTGCTGTTTTTCCGGGCCCAGCTCTAAAGTCAATAGACTATTTTCGCTGCTCTAAGAAAATATCCTTGGGTAAAGGATAAGGAGTTGTGGTTTGGGGTTTTATTTATTTAAACCAGTCTGTGCCCACTTAGAAAGATCCGAAGAACCTGTGTCAAAGTGTTAGCTGAAGTGCTACAAATAGCGTTTTATTCCTTTCTCCCCACCTCCTCCCCCAAGTAACTCTATTGTTCTTATAAATCTGCAGCATTCCAGCTGTGACTTGACAAGAGCCCTGACAGTTGCAAAAGCCGAATCGCAGGAGCAGTGTTCTTGTTCCCTGAATTATTTTACACAGCTAAATTTAACACTTTCCCCCCCCACTTCCCCACCTTTCACTCTGGCAGATATTTAAGCTGCAAATTAGAGATGTACTGAATTAGCCTTCAAACCTCGCAAATGCTGTCAAAAAGCTGACTCTGTAATGATGTGACTTTGATATCAAACAGATTATTGCTTATGTACAGCGGCACTTACAAACATGTGCATACTTGTAACTCCTGGCCTTTGTGCCGCGAGGCAGCCGGCAGGTCATTAATGTACAGTACAAACAGGACAGAGCCCCGCGGACCTCGCAATCGGGGCGCCGGAGAGGAAGAGTCAGAGTTTCCAACAACCACTTTCAGTTGGCAGGACTGTGATTGGAACCATGTGACAGTTTGAGGCAATGTACCACAGGCAGCCAATTTATTACATATGGCAATATGATTAATGGTATCAAATGTTTTTATAAAAAAAAAAAAAGTCCAAGAATCTTACAGCAGCCAATTGCGTGGAGTCCAAGGCAGTACAAATCTGTTCCATGAATTTAAAGTCAGGCAGATGAGGTTAAATGAGGGGGCCAGAGCCAAGATAATGATTACAAAGTAAGTTGTTTCAAAAAAGCGAAGTGTTTAGAAATAGCTCATGAACAACAGCCCCTTTTCTCTCCTGTCTTATGGCCTTAATGGATACAGTCTGGAACAGGTCTCTAAAACTAAGCTGCTTTCTGCTATTAGCCTCTCTTCCTGTAATCCAAAGACTCATTAATGGTATCCAACAAAACTTAGAAGGCAAACAGCAGCAGATTAAGAAGCAGAATAGACTACCATTTTGGGGAAGACTGTTTGTTTGCTTATGATGGTTATTCTTTCTTTTTAATCAAACGTTATGGTTTAACAAACACGTGGTTGGTTGTAGAGTCTACCAAAACAAAAACAGGTAGTGCTAAAGGTAATATTACTGAGGAAAAAAAATCAGGAAAGGCAAGTATCATAGAATCATAGGGTTGGAAGGGACCTCTGGAGATCATCTAGTCCAACCCCCCTGCCAGAGCAGGGTCACCCAGAGCAGGTTGCACAGGAACACATCCAGGTCGGTTTTGAATGTCTCCAGGGTTGGAGACTCTCCACCACCTCTCTGGGCAGCCTGTTCCAGTGTTCTGCCACCCTCCAAGTAAAGAAGTTCCTCCTCATGTTTAGGTGGAACTTCCTATGCTCAAGTTTGTGCCCGTTACCTCTTGTCCTGTCCCCAGGCACCACTGAAAAGAGCCTGGCCCCATCCTCCTGACACCCACCCTTTAAGTATTTATAAGCATTGATAAGATCCCCCCTCAGTCGTCTTTTTTCCAGACTGAAGAGACCCAAATCCCTCAGCCTTTCCTCATAAGAGAGGTGTTCCAGTCCCCTAATCATCTTGGTAGCTCTCTGCTGCACCCTCTCCAGCAGTTCCCTGTCTTTCTTGAACCGGGGAGCCCAGAACTGGACACAGTACTCCAGATGCAGCCTCACCAAGGCAGAGTAGAGGGGGAGGATGACCTCCCTTGACCTGCTGGCCACACTCTTCTTGATACACCCCAGGATGCCATTGGCCTTTTTGGCCACAAGGGCACATTGCTGGCTCATGGTCATCCTGTTGTCCACCAGGACTCCCAGGTCTCTTTCAGCTGAGCTGCTCTCCAGCAGGTCAGCCCCCAACCTGTACTGGTGCATGGGGTTATTCCTCCCCAGGTGCAGCACCCTACACTTGCCCTTGTTGAATTTCATAAGGTTCCTCTTTGCCCAACTCCCTAGCCTGTCCAGGTCTCTCTGTATGGTGGCACAGCCTTCCAGTGTGTCAGCCACCCCCCAGCTTTGTGTCATCAGCAGACGTGCTGAGGGTGCACTCTATCCCCTCATCCAGGTCATTGATGAATATATTGAAGAGGACTGGACCCAGTACTGACCCCTGGGGAACACCACTCGTCACTGACCTCCAACTAGACTCTGTGCCCCTAATCACGACCCTCTGAGCTCTGTCTTTCAACCAGTAATCTATCCACCTTACTGTCCATTCATCAAGTCCACTTTTCCTAAGCTTCCCTATGAGGATGCTGTGGGAGACCGTGTTGAACGCCTTGCTGCAGTCAAGGTAGATCACATCCATTGCCCTCCCCTCATCTATCCATCCATCCAGTCATGCCATCATAGAAGGCTATCAGATTAGTCAGACATGATTTGCCCTTGGTGAATCCATGTTGACTACTTCTGATAGCTTTCTTTCCCTCCACATGCCTTGAGATGACGCCCAGAACGAGCTGTTCCATCATCTTTCCAGGGATGGAGGTGAGGCTGACCGGCCTATAGTTACCCAGGTCATCCTCCTTGCCCTTTTTGAAGACTGGAGTGACACTGGCTTTCCTCCAGTCCTCAGGCACCTTGCCTGTTCTCCAGGACCTTTCAAAGATGATGGAGAGCGGACCAGCAATGACTTCCGCCAACTCCCTCAGCACTCTCGGGTGCATCCCATTGGGGCCCATGGACTCGTGAATATCTAATTGATCTAATTGACCCTCACTCAATCCTCCTCAACCCAAGGGAAGTAGTCTTCTTTTCCCGTTACTTCCCCCAATGCCTGGGACTCCTGGGGGCTGGGCCGAGCAGTAAAGACGGAAGCAAAGAAGGCATTCAGTAACTCCGCCTTCTCCGCATCCTCCATCACCATGGCTCCTGTTTCTTTCAACAGTGGGCCCACAACTTCTCTGGTCTTCCTTTTGCTTCCAATATACTTGTAGAAGCCCTTCCTGTTGAGCTTGACATCCCTGGCCAGGTTTAATTCCAGGGCGGCCTTGGCTTTCCTTGTTTCATCCCTGCACGCTCTGGCAGCATTCTTGTAATCCTCTCAAGGGGTCAGTCCCTTCTTCCACTTATTGTAGACTTCCTTCTTCCACTTGAGCTTTTTCAGCAACCATGCAGGTCTCCTGCGTCCCTTGGCTGATTTCTTTCTCTTAGGGATGCACTGATCCTGAGCTTGGAGGAAGTGGTCTTTGAATATTAACCAGCTTTCTTGAGCCCCTTTGCCTTCCAGAGCCCTAGCCCACAGGATCTCTCCAAGCAGTTTCTTGAAGAGGTCGAAGTTTGCCCTCCTGAAATCCAAGGTTGTAATTTTACTTCTTGATGTTTTGTGCGTGGTACCCATGATCCTGAACTCTATCATTTCATGATCACTACAACCTAGGGTGCCCCCAACCTTCATGTCCTCAAGTATCAAGGAGATGTTTTTGACAATAAACTGATCAGCAATACAGGATCTTCATGGGCCTCTTATTGTCCATCCTCCTGATTCAGGAAGGTCTGGCACAGTTTTGGCCTGTCTCAGGTTCCCAAACAGTAGCTGGTCACAGTTTGGGAGCTAGCATGGTGTAAAGGCAGGTCCTCAGACTCGGCTTGCAGAAGGCTGTGTTGCCCTGGAGGGTGAGAAGAGACACAGGCTGGTTTATCCTGCTGTGCCTCCATGCCATAGAGCAGTCCTCAGCACGTTTCAGTGGCTAGTGGTGGCATAGGTGAAGATTACAACAATAACAGTACATTATACAAATACAGCCAATTATTCTAACTATCTTGTGGTTTGTTTGTGCAAAGCACAAATACCAATAATGCACTTAAATGAAATAAAAACAGATGCATAGGTTATGCCTATCTAAAAAGTCTTATGCGTGCCTCCTTACAGATGCTTCTCTGGCTAACTCCTTATGCACCTGTGGTTTCATGTTTGTAGGGTTGTGTCCCCTCCCAACCTCTTCTTATGCGCTGAATGCAGCTGGGCATCCTACGCATGATCGGTACCTTACCAGGGTTGTGGAGCAAGTGAGACGCGGAGGAGCTCAGCTGCAGCTAGAGGCATGGGGTGGGAGCTGCTGCCCCCTCAGGAACAGCTCTTATCTGCTAGAGCACTGCTGGAAGATACTTGCAGGCCAATCTCTTGTGATCTCATGTAACTGGGTCTGTGCTAGTCCCATAATTAATTCGATGTGCATGCAGATTGCTTGACGACATTGTTGCGGTGTATAGCCAGTGCCCCCTTCACTTCCACACAATTACACTATTTCTACGCGTTTTGAGACATGTGTTGGGATGCTGGGTGGCTGATGGGATTGTTGTTAAAGACTACGCGTGCGTTCAGACTTAAACCTCAGTGTCCCATGGAACAGAAACCCTATGCCCCGATGCCTTTTACCTAATAACTACAGCAATTGCAAACTGCTGCCATCCCGAGGGTAGCCTTGAAGGTACAGAGGTGCTAGTCCTGAGTGAGCACAACTACAAATAGTTGGCATCCAAGTATGTTTTCTTTTTTCTCCTGTTTTTCCTCTTTTCTCACTCTGCTGCTATTATCGATGGTAGCACAACCCTTTTGTTAATACCCAAGACTCCTTTGCTAGAGTGCTGTAATACACTGCGTGAAGAGGAAGGTATTTATACCTCTCCTGCCTCAATACAGAGCATACAGCAGGAGGTCCAGTATGGTCTACTGCTTCATTTCATACGGCTTGTGGCCACATGGTCTCTCTCTTATGTGTGTGTATGTGTTTATTATTGTTGGATAATGCTAAACTTTGTAGTCACGTGGCCTGCCAAGGGGGGTTTGAAAGGCTTTCTTGGTCTTCAGTCAAGGAAAAGATTTCCTATACTTTCTTTTTGCTAAAGGAATAGTTGCCTTGCCTGATTTTAGGTACCTGATGTAGTTGCTGTGAATCGCCCTTCAGGGATGCCCATCTCTCTCACTGCAAACCACAGGAGCTCAGATCTGCACCCGCCCGAAACGCCAAAAGTGGGTGATGCAAATCCCCCCTTCCCCACAGACCCACCAGTCTGCGCCTCGTGGCCCGCCAAGCTCCTGCTTACGAACGCCAGCCTGGCCGTACCTGCGTTAGCATTTTAACAAGACATGGAAACCTTTGAACAAATTGCCAGAAAACTTTTAGCAGGGCGAGCGGGCGCGAGCGCTGCCTGCACCAAGTGACCCTCTTATCGCCGGAGAGGGAGAGACAAAGTGCGGCACAAAGCACGAGCAAATGAAAGAGCTGGCTTGCAACTCTGATCCTTACGGACTTTTCTTGAGCTCTAGCAACAAAAAGTGTAACTCTTGTGATGAATACAGTCCTACTGTTGTATTCCTACGTTCCAACAATAATTTCAATTGAACCCTACAGCATGTGGAGTCCCTTTGCTTTTTAGGTCATAAAAGCAATATGTGGAGTAGAGACTTAAAAAATGGACTTTTAAAAGACTCCAATGCCTCAATCTCTCCAAGAACTCGACTGATAAATCTCCTGTGTAAAATGATCACATTTTATAGAGAAGAATCTTTGTTAGACATTCATTAGCAATAACATGTGAGCCAATTTAGGGAATGAAACCTTTCTTCTATATAAAGCCCACTGTGGTCACTAAAACTAATGACTTTTTCGGCCTACCACCCTTTAATTCAGTAGCAAAGCACGTGAATTTCCTGTATTGCTTAGTTCTCCAACAATTTGTTTATCTTTGAAGAGCAGGTCCCTGACTGTGTGAACTCAGGCACATCCAAAAGGTTAAGTAATAAAAAAAAAGTAGATCAGGGCCACAAATGTGGTGTTTAAAATCATGACAAAGTTCTGACTGTATTGAGGAGGTCTGGAAGAAGAACAGTTAATGGGCTTACTTCTATTTCAGCTCATCTCCACATGAGAAGCAGCCTGGGCAGGAGAGAATTGAAAATACAACATGAATTTAAGTGCTCTGAGGCTGATCTGAACCCATCAAAGTTGGTGCAGAAAAAATCCACTGACTTCAGTAGCCTTTGGACCAGTTGATGCACGTTCTGCTAATTACCAAAAAAAAAAAAAAAGAAAAAAGAAAATTAGTTTGTTAGCCACCGTGCATTAAATGGAGATAGGAGGAAGGAACACTTCAGGTTCAGATATTTTGTGTGTGTTTTTCTTCAGATATGATTTTTTTTTTTTTAACGAGATATACAGATGGTAAAATTACCAAGGAAAAGAATAGGCTGAAAAACACAGAATGGTATTTTTTGTATTTTTAAAACATAGCTGACAATGGGAAGATTTACCCTTAGGTTCAAATAAGATAAATTGTAAAGAGGAGAAGGATACAATTGGCCTCATAATTGTAAAATAAACTCTGTCCTGCATTTGCCAAAGCTGTATCTATGCTTCTGAGGGGATGGTAGCTGTAATGTGCCTTGCCTGGAGGGCTGCCCTGAGTGTTTCAGGGCTCCCTCTCAGCCCAAGATCCAGGCTTTCCCTACCATTGAAAGGGAGAGAGGGAAACTGTCTGCGCACGTCTTGTCCAGATGTGGAGCCAAGGCATGCACTGGTGTGCACCAGTCCAGTCTTGGAAGAAGACATTGGGTCAAGTCTAAAATGACTCCTAGATTTATTTTTCCTAGAGGCATACAAAATTTGAAGCCTATTTTGTTTTTACATAGGCTCCATTAGAATGTAAGCGTCTCTATAAGGCACAATTCCTCAGTGCCTAATTTTCTTCTATTATATTCCAGGCAAATTAAGAACAAAACCATAGGGGAATGCATGGAAAAGTGTCAAAGTGACTGAGAGTCAATTTCCTGGGACTTTAGCTGAAGTTTTAGTTCCCAAGTTGCTTTTAAAACATGAATTAGGTTCCTGAGTCACCCAGGAACTAATGAAAATGTTCCTTTGAAATGTGACGAGGAGCTCAGACAGAGCGGAGTGACACACAGTCCTTGGGGCAGGGTTGCCCAGAGAGAGCGATGGTAAAGCGCATTTCATGTTAGCTGTAACATTTTTAATGCAACCTATTAAAAAATAAAATTAACAGCCTTGTGCAGGGAAGTGACAGAGTTTGCTGGATGAAGAGGTTTTAAGGGTGCTAAAGACAGCACACAGAGCACATAGCGCTTGGAAATGGTGAAATCTCGGAAGTGCTGGAGTGCACGTTGGTCCCTTAGAAAGGTCTGTTGCAGCTTCTTCAGAGTAGTGGCACATTGTGAGGAAAGTGAAGGATGTGAGTCCGGACACTCATAGGATGTTGTCCAAGTTGTCCTGATATGAGCAGCCTCTTATGTTGATTTCACCAGGCTTGGAAAGCTTGTGTTGAGTTTCATGATCCCTGGATGCCAATGTACCTACTTGTGGGCTCCCAGCAAAAGTCCTCTTGGCTGCACGTCCTTATGGACTCCTTTGTGCTGACAGGAGATGGGTGAAGGAACTGACTGGCTGCAAAATAATCCACCAAAAGGAAGCCAGGGGTGAAAACTGATTTTCAACCAGATCGGTTTCTCGATCTGGCTCATGCCATGGCTATGTGGGGCCAATGCTGGTGTGAAGGAAGGGGCCAACCTTTTCTCGAGGAACCTGCACCTCCACCAGCCTACATCTGTTGCAAAACTGCAGTGTAACTAAAACCCAGCAGATGATTTTTGGAATATTTTTTTCTCTGTTACAGCAGAAAGACTTTTAATTTACCCACATATTATGACTTCATCATTAATAAGGAGGAAAGTAAGTAATGAGACAATGTGTACAAAATGAACAATTTCGTACCATAGCAAGTTGTCTGGCGAATTCTTTCATGAATGCTCTCTGTGTGATATTTCTATAGTATAATAGATTCTGGCTGTTCACTCTAATAATTCTGAGCTTCAGGGTAAGATTTTATTTCTCTTTTGAAAGTAATATAATCAGTGGTGCTAGCACAAAATTCCCTGTGTGTTTTTGTGCATCCTTAACACTTCTTGGGATGAAAGTGAAACTTATATTATTTAGAGCAGTTCAAAGAACTAAGTTCCTTCTGTAATGGTGGTTCCTGCTAGAATTCCTTATGAAAAAACATTAACCAAGCTAACGGTACTACAAAGCATAGTAGGTATTCTATGTTTGCAGAAGGAATGGGTCCAAAAAGCTTTAGAAAATGTTAGTTTCTTTGCACAAAAGGCGTGTTTTAAAAGTCACCCGAGGACAATGTGGATATTTGTCTATCCAGGAATTTTATTTATACGCTATCTGTGTGAACAAAGCTCCTGGAGATGAGGGTAAAGGGTTTTTGGCAAAGCATGAGGTAGCTTAGGACAATAATGATGCAGGCACCAGCACGTGTTTTGATTGAATTTTGTCTTTGCTTGTTAGTTTAGATTCACTGCTCTGTCGAGGGGCTCACACAGCTTTCCTGCCCTCCCTTCATTTCATCCGCTTGCCGCGGGGAGAGGACCACTCCTGCTGCATCCATTCAACTCCCAAGTTCCCAGCCCTTTTCTTGATTTCCTGTGAAGCTCCCCATTTTTTTCATGGGAACGCTTATCATGTCCTCTCCCTGCAGAGCCAGAGCTGTGTCTGTGGCAAGCCAGACTGCACAGTTGGAGAACTTGCTAAGGCAGTTCTCCTTCCCAAGGCACTGGGAGGAACGAGTTTCTCATCTGCTGGCACAAGCGTGTAGCTACTAAGCGGTTCTCAATATTATAGGGTCTGAGTTTTCCCCTCAAATTGCACAAAGTTTCTCATGCAAGAAGAATAACTTCAAAACCAGAATGTGGTCGTCTGTGCCAGACACATCCTTCCACTGTCTTCCCACAGTTGTTTCAATCTCTCTAGTGGCAACTATCCTATTTGCTTCAATACTGAGAAGAGCTTTCCTGCTGCCTCCTGGGCAGCAAGGACCTTTCCTTAGGCTTGAAGAGGCAGATCTCCTTCCCCTCCTCTCCTCACTACTGAGCTAGGCTATTTGTGCACGTGTCCTTAAGGCCGTCGCAGGACTTCGTTGGGGAAAACTAAGGTCAGCTTGGAATTACTGGTCAATTTTAGCATGCGGTTACTGTCCTATGAATTGGATTTATTTGTAAGAGTATTCACAAACTGGAGCAACTTCTGTGCTTTTTTTTTTTTGTTCTAACCAACTTTATCGAGGTCCTAAGTCATTATTAGCTGGTTCACAGGACTGTGAGTTCATTAATATGTAGTAACTTGTCACCTTATGATTTTTATCCATTAATACAAACTTGGTTCTAGCTGTTTGCAGCAATTAAATTAGACCTTGGTATATCTGTAAAAAACTGAGCATCAAGCCCTGCTTTTATGAGGACCAATTAATAAATAAAATAATCTTTGTGACAAATCGTGCTAGGGATTTTAAGGAAAAGATGATTACCTGCTCCAACAGCAATAAAACTAACAGTAGAAATTCTCCCATCACCTACACAAACACACACGATCCCCTAAAACAAACATATGTAAGTACTTAACAGATGGACAAGAGAACCTAGGGATGAATGTATTAGAAAAACAGAGCAATCACTGTGTTTTTCAGCAGAAATGATATTAACATCTAAGGACCAGGTTAGAAATATTTTGATTAGCGGGAAGCATAAGCTCCATTCATAGCATAATCAGTTTAGGTCTTCATTCCTCTTATACAGATAATATACGATTTGCATCACTTGCTGTGAGGTTTTTAGATGGCAGGGCTCTGTTGTTGGATGAATTTTTTTGCTTTGTCTTAAACCAGTAGCAGCCTCACTGTAATTTTTTTCACCCTCAGTGCACACTGAGGTCCTGCAGCTGAGGTTGCCCTTATGCCCTTGAGGAGTACTTTTTGCTACTCAGCTGTGCAAAATGCCATGTGTTGCTTCTCATCACTGCTCTGCAGACAAGACTGCATTGCAGTGGACTTCTATCAGTTCGCTGTGAATCCTGTTGTAAGTGTCTTTTTGATGGCCTGAAAGAGTCCATGGGACATTGTTAAAAGCTGAAGAGACCTACAATGAAAGCTAAATTAATGTCCTAAACAGACCTCTAATCTAACTAAGTATTTCAGATGAGGGACTTTGTTTTTGGAGGCTGCCTTAGCAAATTTTGTATCGTACTCCGGGATGAATTGCATTACAGAAAAATGAGATATGACTGATAGCCACTATTTCACTGCTGCAGTTCAGCCTGTTCTTGGATCTCTGCCTTTGAGTCCTTCTTGTGTGAAGAAATGCACTGAGATCCTCTTCATCAGCCTATTGTGCATCAGTATAAATGATATAAAGGAACAACAGCTGAGAGATGAAACCTTCACTGAGGACTAAGGGTCTTTGCACTACCAAGACTTTGTTGAACTTCTATCAGGATGGAAAGTGCTCATCCTGCCACCACCTTCTCAGTGGATTGGGGTAGCTTTCCAGTTTGGTGTTTTTACCATTGAAGCAGGCACCATGGTTTGCAAGGGGTTGCAGCAATGGGATTTTTCCATCTCAGTGTATTTCCCCATTTCACTTGGACTAAGAAACTTCTGAAGCTGGTAATGTTTAATTCCAACCATCAGGGTGAGCAGATTCATATTCCCAAAAGTCAGTTTGTGACAGTAAGGTTTTCTACGTAATTTTTGAGGAACAAGATGGTCAGATAAGGTTTGTGCTCTCCTCCACAGTTCAGGTTTTCCCTTCAAACAGCTAAGGCAGAAAAACATTTTGAGACTTGAAAAGTTTTTATGCCCAATCTACCCATAAATTAGGCAGTTATTTGGGGGTTTTTTGACAGTAGATTCCTCTTTAACTGATAAATAACCCGAACTGGATATCAGTTACTATCTGAAAACTATTTTTATGTTTATGGGAACCTTTTAGCTTTCTGTGACTTAGATTTTATTTGTGAGGTAATTTTATGATATCGAAATACTGGTTATTATTATGGGTATCCTTTAGTCTAGGTTGGGTTTGGATAAGCTCTCCCAGTTTTACATCAGTTTACTATTCCGTGACTGAAATAATAATTTTCTAACATTAGTAAAGTTCTGTAAATTTGATTCAGAGGCCATTAAGGTCAAGGGTAGGACCACCTGTGCCAACTTCAGGGTCCTCTGGGAAGCCTCTCGTGCCTTAATTGACTGCAGCAATATCAGAGGCACAAGGTGGGCCTATGAATGGTGCTCAACAGTGCTGGGAAGCTCTTTGCTGCTTTTCTAGAAGATCAGGTTTCCTCACATTGATGCCCTGGCACGGACCTTTGGAGGTCACCTTGTTATAATATTATGATTACATTTCCAGATCATTCCCTTTCCAAAAGGCTTTTGTTCCCTGGAAGGTGCCACCTGAATAAAATAATATTAGAAGACAAGAAAAGCCACCAGCAATGAAAATGATTCTCTACAGATTTAGTAACTGCTACAGCATCTTCTTTCCTCTCTATTCTATTTCATTGACATTGGCAATAAAAAATAATCACTTAGAGACAATGTCCTTGCAGGCTGGCAGTAAGTCTAAATGGTAACAGCTAAAAAGACCCAGAGAAGAACATTTAAGATGCATCCATTATTGCTCTGGCTTTTGAAAAAGTGTCAAAAATAATGTCTCTCTTGCTCAGCATTTGTGTTTGCTTGGTGGGGATGGGAGGAGACAGAAGATACTAGGATATTCTTTCTCCTATTTTCATTAGTTGCTAGATGGGATGATGACTGTATATAGAAGACAGCAAACACTAAATTTGTGCTTAGAACAGAAAAAAAAAAGATCTAAAACCAGACAAAGCTTTATTTTGGCACAACCACAGCACTTTTGGTAAAGACCTTGCTGTGCCCTTCCCAAAGATCATGTTCTATCTCCATCATGAAAGCTGAAGAGGGGTACTGAGGGGTCAGGAAAACACCTCCCTCCACATTTTCTCCTCTCTGTCCAAAAATTGGTTTCATATTTTTCTTTCCTTCATGTTTCCCAGCACTTTTCTTTATGAACAGAAACATTGCACAATAAATAGTCTATCTGTTGAGACGACACATTGTGGCAGATCCCTTAGGAAAGCTGCAGCTGGGTTGACATTTCTGTCTTATCACAGCTCTGAAGAATGGTTTTGTTTGTGGATTCTGAGAATGACTCACATAATGACCAAATATAAGTGCATTTCATAAACATAATAGGTTGACAGTAGCTGCATGGTTGGCCCATGTTCCTCTGCCTGCCCGTGCTTGTGTAGACTTAATGATAGATATTCTTCTGTATGGAAGGACAAAAAGCTCCAGCAAAATCTGGGCATTAGGATGGTTCAGCCCGTCAGACTCATCAGCTGAATGTCTTTTTATTTATAGTGACAATATATATATAACAGATTCTGATTCTGGCATCTGAGGTGTGACACAAACACCTGGCTGGAGCATGTGAGGACAGCAGGTTTCTAGGACAGTTGGGGCTGTTGTACGGCGGGAAGAGCAAGACCCAGACGGGCTGACCGGGTCCTCCCTGGACTTCTGCTCTTGCCTGACTCTGTGTGCGCGGGGGTTTCCCTGAGCAGCTCTGGCTGCGGGGCTGGAGCCGAGACAGCCAGGGAGGGGAGTCAGCCTACTGAAAGCCAGACATATTTCCTCCCACACACATACGTCTGGGTATTTTGTATAGCTACAGACCCGTTTCTGATTACCTATCTTTAAATAATAAGGGATGAACTTGTCTTATGTCCCTCCCTCCACCTACAGAGCTCTCTTCTTCCATCTTCTGCGTTAGAAATACAGAATACCGAATTCAGCGTAGCACTCTGCGTATCTGACTTGCAATGCTGCTCGGAAAACCCTAAGGCCAGGACTGAAATAAGAGCTGAAATCCAAACAATGTGTGACTGAACACAAAACAAATCATGGCTTTGCAGAAATATGTTGTGACAGCTCTGCCTTCTCCCATAACTGCTAGTCGATTTTCCCCCTTACATTTAAGTAACATAGTATACATATTGAACCAATAATCGGGTACAATGGAAAATGCATAGTGAAGCTAAAAAATGCTGAGATGTAAAATCTCCTAAAACCCTTCTGCAGCGTCTGGGTGATATTTTCTCTCTCTCTCTCTCTCTCTCCCTCCCCGCCCCTCGCTTTCTTTTTCTCTCTTTAAAAGCAAGGGTGGGATAGGGTTTTACTCCTCAAATAGGTAACAAGTAACAAAGGCCAATTCAAATTACAATGAAGAAAAAAAGGGTGGAATTTGTGGTAAACTTAGGAATGCCCATCATAACTGGTGTCTATATAACTGGGTGAAAATTCTGACCTTCTAAGGGGCCTTGGCAATAAAGTTAAAAGTCATCCCTCCTCACTTAGTGAAAGCTTCTAATAAAAGAGCATGCTACTGCAACATCCTCCCCTCTCCTCTTCTGCTGCACTCCCCCATCCCTGCTTGTGGGGACCACCCCAGGGTGGTGAAAACCAGAGTCCGGTCAGGTCGCTCACCTCTTCCTAATGGAGATGGTTCTCAGAGGACTCAGCTGCGTTTGCTGCAGGTGGTGAGGAACCCGCCTGAGGCTGCCGCTCTGCTAAACCAGAGTCCTCAGAGAGCAATCACTGGCCTTGGGAAAGTGGGTTGAGCCCTTGCTCTGCCCTTCTGCTGCATTTCCATGCCCCATCAGGCAACAGGGAGGCTTAGATCGAGGTGTCCCGTGAGCATGTGGGTGCAGCTCTCAGCTCCTGATGAGGGCAATGTTGGTTAAGTAACTCCCATGTTCAACTGGATTTTGACCGAAAAGGCTTCAACTGTCTCGCTCAATGGAAGTGCAAATGAGGCCTTTCCCATTTCAATCATTTCTTCTTGCTCACAGCAATCTGCTGGCAGAGATTCTTCCCTCCTGGGGGTCCCCGCGGGGCTTTTCTTGGGTCAGATGTCAGTGGTGGCCACCCTGAGCCACCAGATATATGATGCTCCACTGGAGCACCGGCGTTATTAGGTTCCTGTATAGGCAGCCAAAGAAGAGGCAGATGAGGAAAGAGCACAATGAAGAAGTAGCGGGCAGCTCCAGCTCGCCTTATTTTTCCCCTTTGAAAGCATTCTTTCTTTTCCAATTTTGAGTGGTTTTTAGGGTACTCATTAATCTGGAAAACAAGAACAACTTCCAGACCATTAGTGCCACGGTGAATTGAAACACTAGCCAGCCTGGGCTAATAGTGCCAGGGTCATACAAAATACCAGTCGGCGCAGGCTATTAAGTGCCAGGGTGATTTGAGAGAACAGCTTGTCCAAGATATGAATGCCAAAGTAATTGGAAATACCTCCTCACAAGTTGATGTATAAATCAGCAAACTGTTTTAATTTAACAAAGTATGTGTGATTATCTTTGGCCAGGCGAAGGAGCGGTGCAGGCACCGAGCAGGGAACTGCTGATAGTTTTAGTGTCTCTGAGAGCTATATTTCCTTATTCTTATGGCATTATGGGTAAAATTTCATTACAAGAGATCACAAAAGCGAGGTTGCCAATCCCTGAAAGCTGCATACTGCGTGCTCTGATATCCTTTGAAGAGTGGGGAATTCCTGCAGATTCCAGAGATCTGTCAGTATGGGAAGTGGAAACATAATTTAGCGCTTATGTCCTACAGATGATTTTGGCTTGAAGTGTATTATTCAGCACTCTCCCCTGGAGCTCTATAAAGCCCATGCTAGCTTCCCTAAGTATCTTATTGTCCAGCCACTGTTCTGGCCTCTCACCTGGCTCTGGAGTGTCACCCCATCTGAAAAATCAATTTATGTAACTCTACACTAATGGCAGATGGGGTTCGGGGTAGACTTCCAGCACAGAAAACATGACATACCCTCCCCTGCACACTCAGAAAGTGTCTGCTTTGCTAAGGGAAGCTATGTTAGGATCCACGGCGTTTGGGCTGCAAGGTCCAGGCACCCCAGCTGGGTCCACGGTCAAGAGCAGTCAGAGTGTTGCGCTTGGTGGTGAAACGGTAAGAAAGGTGACTGAATACATGGAGAAATACAGTTACTGGATGTTTGTTAGGTAACATAAGAATCAATATGAACCCTTCCTTGAAATGTCAATTGTCAAATGTCAATCTCAAATCTTTTGTTAGATTTGAAGATATTAGGTTAATTTTCTTAATGTTTCTAAAACTCCTGTGAGCTTCTAAGTTCTAGAACAAACAGCCACGAAAGTTACAAAACTCAAAAAGGGAAATTTTTTCTATGAGATTTGCTCAAAGAAAGAAGCACAACTGCACTAAGATTTGTCCTCTTTGGATTTCTGGCTTGATTTTGCAGGTTGAAAGAATTTAAGGGAGGTTTGGCTACAAGTAATCTAAACTTCTGACACACCCAAGGTTAGATCTTCATGATATTTGAAACGACTTGCAAAAGAAAGGCTGAATTCATCCTAGAAGGTCACAGGAGGTCTTAATGCTGCATGAAAGAGTCCAGAACACTTAAAATGGGAAATTGGAAGCACAGGCACATCACAAATGTGACGGAAATGGGATCAGTAATTGATGAGGATGTGACTGGGATGGATGGATGGATCATGAAATATGCTTTCAGCAGTAGCAGTGATGATAACGACTCTCTTGCACAGCAGATGATTGAAATCTGTTAGAAGAAATGTTCATAACATGGTCACGTAACTCACTCTGATACCTAAGCTGTACAAATCCCACCACACGGACATAACAGGCAGCTTCCTCGCATTAAAGGAAATCACACCAATCAACAGCTCAGTAACCTGTGTGTCCCATGCACCAGAAACTTAACCTCGCCACAGTTATCATCGGTGGTACAGTGTTAGATAGAGTTGCTGGGCAGCTTTGGGAGGCTACGGATTCATTGTTTGCGGAGGAGATCCCACAGTATTTCAGGAAGTATCATGAAATGATTTATATGGAGTTATAATTATCTTACGGAACTGTGCATGCTAGATATTGCAATGCACTATTCTTGCTAGTGTGTCTGTGTCCCGGTTTGACAAGGTCATTTATGTTTGATGGTCCTTCCATCTATTAGCAAGGAGCTTTGCATGCCAAAACCTTCTTTCCACCACCTCAATATGATAAACAGAGATTTCCTGAAATGTAAACTTCCCCCTAGAAAAATAACAGTGGAGGAAAATATCTCCAGCAGTGCCTTTCAGGAATCCCAAGTGTCTGCTCAGAAAACACAAAATGTGCACCCTCAAGAAGAAGAAATGCCATCCCCACGCTAGCACAAACATCCACACATGATCACATATGTGCAAACCCAACCTCTAATTCCTCTCAGAAATGCACTTTGTGTCTCATGGTTGCCAACCTTCATGGCAGGCTGAACACGCACCGTCCACAACCTGTAGAGCTGAGACCTAATTCGAGATGAGGTGGTGGTAAGTACTAAGAATACCCAAAGCCAGCAAATTATGATCACATTTAGATCAAATGAAGGTCCTTTTCCAGGATCTTTTGCAGTACACAAACCAAGGTTTTTCCAAGTATCGGCTCACATGAAGCTCAGAAAATCCAGTACATTTCCTTTAGGATTCATGGGAATTTTCCAGGACTACAGGGTCAGTTCCTGGCAGGTGATTGAATGAAGATGGAAGAAAGAAATCATTAGAAAACAAAACTGTCAGTGTTTCTGATTTCTGTTTCATGCAGATAATTTTCCTGAGGCTTTTTGGGGAAATAAAATTAGTTGCATTTACATTACTTAGGATAAAGCAGACAGCTCTTGCCCAGGCTGAAGCTTTATAGAGTCTTACAAATGTTAACAAACCTGGATTGTATTTTTACATCTCTTGAGACGCTTTTCATCCTATAGTTAGATACCTACCAATTGTTGACACAAGTGAAAACAGCACAAAGTATTCTGTCTGCTGCGAAAAAATCAATAGACAGTATTTTAGTCTACACTACTGAAAATAAAATATATATTTCAAGGAATAAATTCCACACATGCATGGAAGGGCAGAATCTGGCCCTTAGATTGAAGAGAATTTCAGACCTAACTAGAGACAAATCCCTGCAGCAAAGAACAGAATAGCAAGCAGGGTCTGTAGGAAACGGGTGGCGATACTTATCCTTACCTTTCTATGCATAGAATAGGTTTCTTACAACTTCTTTGGAATTATAACTCCTATCCAGAAAGGACCAAAATTTCTGCAGTCCCCAACTGTGTCTTTATTCAGGACTCATTACACAACACCTACCAAAGCCTCCTGAAAGTGCAGGTTAAATCATGTCTGAAGGATTTGGCTCTCTATAAGCGAGCTCGTCTTGTTAAGAACATAATGGAGTCAGAGAGAACATTCATTTCAGAAGTGAATGTGTCTTATTGTCTGATTTATTTTTTGAGTGAGAAAAACAGATTTTGCTTTTGCAAAGACCTTTAATTTCATATGGGAAGCCACCTTTAAGACTCAGCATTTGGCAACATGCTCTACCACTCCCCTGGCTCTTTTTCCACATCCATTGCTAGTGGCTTGGTGTGTTCTTTATCCCTTGGGCCAGCTCATTAGCTGGATGCATGGCTGCTCACGTCTATCGTAAGAGCCTGCTAACAAATCCTGTAGGACTACTCCAGGCCCAATAAGAGATATATTTGTTTTGTGGTTTGCGTTTTGCAGAAAACACTATGTACTTCTCAAAGCCTAAAGTATAGGGGTTTTTTTAAAAAAAAAAAAAAAGAAGCAGCAATTTTCATACAGTGCTAAATAAAATAAATTACAGGCCCCAAATGATCTAATAATTCCTAAGGCAGAGTTCAGATGTGGTAATTAATTATCCCAACATGGAATTCATAATGATCAACTATTAATATGTGCATGGGGGACTGGATGTCTCAGGATTTGGTAATGGGATACGGAGACTTTCACCTCTAGGTTGCTGATTTGAGTCTGACCCAGATCTCTAGTGACTTCTGAAAGCTGCAAGCATGTGCTGTTTGTTCTGTAGGGTATATAAAATGAAATGATCTAAGCTGCTTCCTAGGAGTCTTGTGTCCATACCACTGGTGCTGGAGTACAAATAACCTTCCATTTGATTGCTTTACTTGGGAGGTCAGGGGCTCCGCAGGTAACAATAATACTGTAGTCGGTCCTCAGGGGTGACTTCCAGAAAATATTGCCATTGGGGCATGCTTTTGTGGGAAGCATCCCCAACATACACTACGGAGAAGATAAAGCGTGGAAGCCTGTGCCACGACTGCCACACGTGCCCTTAGCCACAGTGGGTGCTGTGGAGATCACGGCAAAGTCCCACGTGCTCTCCAGCTGCAAGGGGCAGCTTCCCTCCTTGCGCACATGCTGGATGGAAAGGGGCATCAGTCTGTCTATAGGGCTGCCAGTCTGGACCTTATTTCAAGTTGTACATCCAAAGAGGAACAGAGGATGTCTCCCAGAAGAAGGAAAGAGGAAGAGGGGCTGAGATTTGGGGTTTTAGCGTTTGGCAGAACCACATCTCCTTGGTTCAAAACTTTACCAAAATTTGGCCAAGTCTGGTTGAATCAAATTTGCCCAGATCTGAACACTATCAGGTTTGTTCAACTCCCAGCAACAGAAAAGTCTGAAAGATTGGGTAGCTGTAGCAAATCTCCTCAGGCACAGGTAATACTAGGGCACGACATTGGAGTGTGTATGCTTGGGAAAGGGGCCAACACTGTCAGGACAGGGTAAGGTCTTTTCCATCTCCACCTTATTTGATTTTGTGAATTACGTTCTGTAGTACCTGTTTCTGTTTTGGCAAAGAGCGGGATCCTGGTAACTGCCAAAGAATTTAATATTTTCTTCCATTTCCTTGAATGCTTGTAAATAGGTTGAGGTACTGAGTGACTGAAAGTAGGAACTCTGCAGGAAAACACTGCTGCAATCTGCAGAACATGTAAAAGTCTGCACCCTCCTGAAACCAACGTATCAAAGAACATCTGTCTTAAAAACAAACAGTCGAAAAGTATTTAAAACAATTTAAGCAGAAAGATTAATCCAAGTTCCATGCTTGGAAGAAACCACCTGATTTCTGAGAAATAGGAGCTCTGGGCCAGTTCAATAATGGATATTGGTCTTTTCCAGATTTTAGCAGAGTTTGTAACTGCCATTAGGTCCATCTGAGCACTGTACTGAGAATTTAGCTCCTCTTTGTGAATGTTGCTGAATGTTTCGAAACAAAAATGTACACCATCTCTTTCTGTGCAATGATTTTAGCTGTAGTTTAGTACTTTGTATGTTAGTGGGGTATTCTTCGTTGATGATATTTCCACGTTTGATGCAAGCCTTCTTAGAGAAGAAAACAAAAGTAAGTGGTAGGTGGGAGCTTATAGAAAAAAAAATACAGCAAATAGCAAAAATGGGCAAAACAACAACTATTTCCAGTTATTTCTCAAAACATTCTGGATGACAAAATCCCTATGTTAAAAATCATGCAGAAAAGATTGCAAGTACGTTAAGAATAGGAAATATTTTAAATTTAATTTTCCTTTAAATTGTAAATAAAATTAGCTGGCAATAATTATTGCTAATTAGATCTTTCTGTTGAGTCATGAGAGAGAAAAACCTTATTTGAAATACACATGATTTTTCCATTTCTACCGATACAAATGAATATCAGGGGATATGTCGCCCTGTGCACTAATGCAGACTTCTGGATTCCTGCTGGCGGTAACTTGGATTCAACTTCACTGTATCCAGTGCATTGATACACACGTGTTTTTAGAGTTCCATTGCTTTTTTCCAGCTACATATTAAATGAATGGTAGTAAAGGCCATCCCTTGGATAGCCCGTTTCATTGCTAAGGAGCTCAGATGCAGTACACAGCCACCTCTTCGGTGGAGTGGCAGATTTTTAGCTCAGTGTTACACTGTCTGGTGACTGAAAGCGAAAGGGAGGGTATGAAAGTGGAAAAGTAGTTTTGGAAAGAATTTGAATAATCAGAATGTAATTTACTGAGTTGGAACGAGAAGTGGTGTTGATACCTTGTCCTTGTGGAAAAGATAACGGGATCCTTACCAGCTACGTGGTTTCAGGAGAGTCTTGTACTCAAGCGGAAAACTCTTTCTTTAGGACCTTTTAAAAAAGCAATCATGCTGATGTAGCATGTGTCAGATATGTCTAAGCAATCACTGATAGTGGAGCTAGGCAAGACAACAGAATAGATCTTACCCTCTTCTAATTTCTCTGACTTGGGAATCTTTTATTTCTCTGAAAGATCTCACCCACAGCAGTGCGGTACCTCTGGTGGGTTTATATTGATCATGAAGATTTCCACTTCTGGAAGCAGTTGCTTGGCTTGGCAGGCTCCAGCAGGGATCAGACAAGACTTGGCTTACTTTTTAAGTCCTAATAAGGTCGTACACCTACAGACAATAAGAATTGAGTTCGGTGCCACTATGTCAGATTACATCTCAAGATTTCTTGGGCTTTGCTTGGTGCTCTCACCGTCTATTTCTTTTCCCTTTTGTGTAAAGAAAGCACATTACTTCCTCCACAGCTTTCTCTTGTGTTGCTTTAATGAATTCCTTGCTATTCCCTCAGGGGGCTGACTCACACTCTTGCATTTGAAGTGAAGTAAACTGGAATTTGTATCTTTGTGAAGGTCAGTCGCAGTGCATATGAACAGGAAAGAGGGGTCAGAATGGTAATGCAGATCAGAGATACGCCGGCAGTACAAATGCAAATGCTGACCATCAGAATATTTCAAGGCTGTCAGCATGCCACAGCGTTTTTTTGGGCCGGGCAATGCTGTGATAGCTGATGCCCATTTAAAAGGTTCCAATCAGCCAGCAGGAAGCTTGCCTGTACAGCAGAAAACTCCTCACATCTGTCAGAGAAGGAAGGGGAGAGCTATTTAAAAAAAAAAACAAACCAACAAACCCCAACCTCAAAAAAACCCAAATCAACTTTGCTTCCTATGTCCTAGGGAATTCCTTCTTATCTCTCAAGGTTCACAATCCACAGGGTGAAACGACTGGTGTTCGCAGTGTCCCTAGAGCTGGAGAAGTGAGAGAAGAGCGCAGTGCTGCAGTCATTTTTGTCTTGCGTGTGGCCAGTGCAGGATTACTTTCAGCAAACGCGTTCCCCGGTCTGGCTTGGGTGGGTTCACACACAGAACGTTTCTGCCCCTTCCTCTTTTCTGGCTCATCAAGGGCCGAGCAATCTGGTGATCCTGGCCCTATAGTAGAGCTTCCTTCTGGACAGCAAGCGAAAGGTGTGGAGAGATGAGGAGTTGGTGGCAGGTTCCAGTTTCAATAATTAATTTGCGAGCCATGGAAAATGGCTTAGTGCCTAATTGACTAGTTTGGCCTTGTGTTTCGAATAACTGTGAAAGATCAAATCTTTAAAATAATCATCTAATACCATCTCTCTTTCCTCTCTGCTTGAGTTCTCAATGCCGTTAGGCAAGTGGTCTTTGAAACAGAAGTTGTAGAAAACAATGCTATTTACACTGCAAAACAATATCCTCTGTTGTGGCATTTCAGCAGCTAAAAGAAAAAATTGGAAGGAAAAAGAGTCAGATAATGATCAAAGTGAACATGTAGCAGCTTTTCAGAATTAGTTGGCCAATACAAAGTATTTGAAGCTCAAGATAAAATAGTGAAAAGAAAAGAAAGGAAAACCAACAAAATGTAGCCAACAAACAAACAAAAAAGATCAGCAGTAAGAGACAGGATGAGAAGGAAAAAAACACCCTGACCCTCACTAACTTCAGGTTGATTTTGCTTCCATTTGTTTTCCTTTGCTCCGGTGTCCCAGCTGGTGCACCATTACACTAGATAATTTCTTCCCCATTGACATCAATTTTAGGTAAATTTGGGTCGATGTCACTTACTCCGTTTACTCATGAACACCTCCTTTATTTTTTCAGTTTTTGGTAAAGAGATGTTTTAACACACCACATGCATCAACTTGGTTATCTTTCTTTAACCCTTCTTTTATCACTTACAGATGAAAAAAATGATATGCCGGCACTTACCGAGGGGTAAGGCCAGAGTCTAGCACGTGCAAAGCTGTCCTGCTTTTTCTTAGCTCACCAAGCTCACTAAAGAAAACAATATCTTCAGATCTTTGTGGCAAAGAGGCATAAAGACCTGCAGCTCTAACTACTACCATGAGCTGAGGCTACAAACAGGTGAGTTGGTGCAGTGAAGCCAAGGGCATTATCTTCTAAGTGTTTTTTAGACTGCCCTAATAATGACTTTTTCTTCAAAACACTATTCTAACCAGAGAGAAAACCACAAGTTACATGGGTCCTAACTTCTTTCAGAGCATAAAAAAATTCAATGTATCCAGAAGTTGCCCATCTTCTGCTGTCTTTCCTTGGCAAATGCACTTCTTCACTTGCACAGACATCTTCTAAAACTGAAGGAGAATTATTCCACTCATGAAAAAAGCGGGAGAAGTATAAACAGACCACTACATGTTATATAAAACTATGGGAAGAAAAGAGCATCTTAGGTAAATACCAAGCTACTTATTTTATGATTTTTAAATGTCATTCTTTTGTCCAATATTGACTTTTTTTTTTTTATATAGAAGTTGAATTATAGATCTTACAGCACTTGGGAGCCTATGGTGTCCTTGCTTTGACACAGCTGGTCAAGTTAAGAATTGAAGCCCCAGTAATTAGTTACGCGTTTCTCTGCTCTGGGGAGCCAGGCCAGGATGAGAAAACTTCGTGAGGTTACTCCTCCCTCCAGGTAAAGCCAAAGCTGCTGGGAGAGAGCCGGACTGTCCTCTGAAGGAGTGCACTACGGCATCCACATCTTGTTGCTGCAAATAGATATTTCTTTGGGCAGCGAATCTGTAGACAGAAATGCGATGTGCAGCCTTTTGCTGCTGTGACTTTTGCCTCCAACAGCTGGATTTGGGGCATCTGTGTGCATAACGGAAATCACAGAGTGTGATGAGAACTGGAAGCGGAGCCTGAATCTGAACTTCAGAAACTGTTTGTTGAGGCAGAACCCCCAGGCTGATGCTGAGGATCCACGATGGGGCGAAATTAGAGACAAAAAGCGGGTGACAAAGGAGAATTCACTGCAGAAATTTGGACAAAGGAAATGAAAAAGGGAAGGAAGGGAGGAAGGGAGGGAGGGAGGGAGGGAGGGAGGAAGGAAGGAAGGAAGGAAGGAAGGAAGGAAGGAAGGAAGGAAGGAAGGAAGGAAGGAAGGAAGGAAGGAAGGAAGGAAGGAAGGAAAAGGGGAGGGAGGGAGGGAGGCAGGCAGGCAGGCAGGCAGGCAAAAAGGTTATCTGTTTGGGAAACCAATTTCATGCAGGACATGAGGATCCGTAGCAGTATAACAACTTGATTGCTCTGAGAACCTGGAATTTTCCTATCCGTACCCAGGGTGGTAATTCCTGGGACACAGACGTCTCTAGTCTTCTTCGTTAAATGTCTTTAATTGCGGTTTTAATATTATCCTGTCCATGGAAGCAGGAAATCAACATTTCACAAATAATTAAAACAGACAGTGTAGTCTCTCTGAACGCTGGACAAAAACTCAGAAGATCCGTGATTTCAGAGCCGTCGGTGTCATAGACAAATCCTTCTCTCTTTCTGTGTCACCAGGGGGTCATTAGGAGCTCTCACAACACAAATAAATCATGGAAAAACAATACATTATGCTACCCACAGAAGGGTCTGAAATCCAGATCTTCTGTTTCTTGGTCTGGTATTCTTAACTCAGGACTACGCCAGCTGTTTTATTTTAATTAACCTTTAACAATGAAAGAAGGTTCATGTCTGACAGGTTTGAAGAGGCACCCAGACTTTAGCTTGTTTTTCAGATATAATCTGCAATATTAATGTGTTGTGGGCATACAACACCATGCAGGAATTCTCCTGATGAAATCATTGTTTCTACTGTTTTTTAACCATCACATACTGTTTGATTCACACTGAATTTTTGTCAGGTTTTAAAATATTTTTTTAAATTGTGGGAAACAATTTATCCTTTTTCATATCTTTTAAAAAAATCAAAACATAGAAAAAGGCAAAAAGCAAGGTAATTATTTCATAAGCTTCCCTTTTGTTTTCACATGCAATTGAAATACTGTCTGATAACATCACATAAAGGATCAGAATGCTGATCGAAAATAGAAGATTGGTGATATTTCTAAAATGTTTTAATATTAATGATATTTTCCATGAAAATGTCAAAAACCGAAATTATTGACATCTTTTGAGGAGGTTCAGAAAACTGTTTATATGAATTTATTTTTATGAGTTTGTTTTCAAAATGAAAACTTTTTCCTATTTGAGTTTTTTTAGTTATTGTTTTTTTCAGTTTTTATTTTAATTTTCATTTTTCTGTTCTTTCCAATTGTCCTCTTTGTTTTCTCTCTTGCTATGGAGGAGAAAGGGAAGGGGAAAATTGAATAAAACAAAACCATAAGAAACTGTTAAGTGTTCATTTTCTTATTTCTGAAAAGAACGAAGATACATATCATGGAAAATTTCAGCAAACTAATAAACCATTTCAAGGAAACTGACAATTTTGTGACTGGTCACTTTTCAGAATGACTGTTACTCTGTTTTATGAGATTCAAAACCGTATCATGATGAATGGAAAATATTTTAAGCATGATTTTTGACTAGACTGTCCTTTTAATTAACTAGAGCTAGCAGTTTAATTGGAAGTTAAATATTCTTTGCAGATTTAAGATTTCCAAAGGCACTGACCTAATAATTCCAACTGGTGTCAATGGAAGAAGTGAATGTTCTGCAAATCTGTGCTGTATGGTTTTCATAAAAAAGGAATTAGCCATACACTGCTTATGAATTTTGAGTGTATTTTATTTTCATCTCCAAACTTCAATATGTTTTTATTCGGTAATAAATTAATGCTTTAGGAGCAGGATTGTGGTTTTTTTATTATTTGAGATTCTTACTTAGCCATGCATGTGCAGAGCAAGTTCTTGTGCAGACCTTCCTGTACCTAGAGTAAGACAGCTGTGGCACGTAAAATGTTACCCTTGAAAAATGCAACTTCTCATAATGACAGAGGCCCAGCAGGTGACAGAAGGAAAAGCCACTGGCCCATGAACTAGGAGCCCACAGCGTCATCAAGCTTCACTGCTACCCCCGAGGAAATAAAAAGAAAAGGGTGAAGAGTGAACCTGCAGGACCCAGAATGACACTTTGCCGGACGACAGATTTATTTTGTCCCTTCCCTTTGCTGCTTTGCCAGTCGCCGGTTGAAGGGCACCTGCTACAGGCTGGAAATGCATGCTTCTTAAGAGTGCAGGAAGGGACACGATTTATTTCTCCGCCCTGTATTTCTACGAGGGACTGTTCCGTTGTGTGTTTTTTGGTTGTGTTTTGTTTTGCTTTGGTTTGTTTTTTTTCAAACCTTTTAACTTTGCTTAGGTTAGCTTTGGGAGAAAAATGGCATGATGAAAAGAGCAAAGCCTGCAGCCACTCTGATGTGTCTTTTCACACGTAAACCAGACGGCCGAGGTGTGCACGCTTCAGTTGCTGTGTCAGCATGAGGACTGGCTCATTTCAACATCAAGACCAGAGAAGAGACATTAAATGTCTCTGCTTGCACGGAACAGATCCTGTGTGAGCTCTAGGTTAGTTGCTCAGATGACATACTCTATTCAAATAAAGCATGATTTTTGGAAAACTATTAGGATCCCATGGCTGCATGGTGTATTTGAGAATGGGGATACCTTGTGGTTTAGATTCGTTTTAAAGGACTTAATTGCTTTTTATGTGCTTATCCTCTTAAGTGGATGATGCAGGGAGGCATCAGCTGCATCCACTGAGGCATTTCAGCATCCTGCAACACTCTTAAGATTTTATCAAAACCATGTATTACCTTCCAGAAAGCTTCTCCTAAACAGCAGGACATTCCTGCCTTGTCACTGTCTGGAGCATTGTGGATTTTCTCCTTTGTATGGCTATACAACTCATTGTGGATGTTCTCCTTTGTATGGCTATACAACTCATTGGTCTTGTGGCAACGTGTATTGCGATGTCTAAACAGATCTGACAACACCGAAAGGAACAAAAGTAGCTGATCCAACGTAACATCTGCCTGCCATATTACACTTGTGCTCTATAGCAGATCTGCATATGTACCACATGGTTGATGTGTCCCACGTGCAATGGATTTATTCTCTATAACAAGGTCAGCTCCCAGCATACACTGTTACGTGTCACGGCCAATTGTCCAGGGAGTGATGAAGTCCAGCTGAAGTCTCACCGTGGCTCTCGCCAAGCATTATTTGGGTGATTTCACCGGAGTGATTTGTGCCACTGGTGTCAATATAAACCCATCAAGGAAACTGCACTAGAAAAAAGAACCCTGAAGACAGAGCTTCTGCTCTGTATTTGCCATGGGAGTGTGAATGTAAATAATATTGCTGTTCTTTTCCTTCTTAGCTGCCAATATCCACATTGTTCTCCTACATTTGGCATTGCATTTCATATTTTGTTATGTTACAGGCGTCGTGTCCCACCTATTATAGTCTTGTTATAGCTCCGGCTCAGGAGTATAATAAAGGCCAACCTCTGCCATGTTTTTTTACTGAATGCAAAACTTCTGCTACGCGCTAAAAATTTTTCACTCATTCATTAATGGATTTATTCCCAGAAACTGAGGGTGTGGTGCTGCTCTGAGTTGGAGACAAGTGTTCAAATGAGCTAGGAAGGTTTCTAATCATATCCCTGTTATTTCTTCATTTGTGGAGTCAACACAGGACATGAGATTCTTTTGCCTTTCTATTATTAGACACATTTATCAAAGCTGCCAATGTAAGACATATCCTACTCCATAAGTCCACAAGTACATTTATCATTTCAGTTTTTTACTAATTGCAAAGTAGGTACCAAATGTTCTGGGAAATCCCCTTTGCTGACAACCACAATCATTGTCGTAATTGAATGGAATGCAGAACACGTCCCAGACTTAGTGTAGGGTTATTTTTGAACAACCCTTCACCCAGCAAGGAGAAGGGTTGCATCTTGTCTATGCAACAGTCTATGCAGGGTGCCTTGAAAGTCAACAGACTCTTATGCTGATAAAATGAGCAAGTGCAGTCTTTATAATACCTTTTCATCAGGGTTTCAGCTTGCCTATTCTTGATTTCAACTTTTGAGATAGCATCTTAAGGATAGGTACTGTATGCAGTTGTCAAGAACATGGAGACAGTGGTTTTCAGCCCATCATCCAAAGACCCTCAGGGGCTACATCTAATGGCTTCTTCAAATGGAAGCAAGGAAAGCAACCTGTTATTAGGAGTCCACACCTCTACCAGAATGTTTTTAGGAATATTGCAGTCAAATGAGATGAGGCATCAGTAGATAAAAATAAACTACTTGAAATGAACTCAAAAGCTTGTAGAATGCCAGTGCAACAGAGAAAAGATGTATGTTTGACATGGCTACCTTTGCTAAATGAAAAAAAGGCCATAATCTGCATTAGCTAAAGTCTCTGGGAAGCTTCCAAGCACAGTGGATCACTGAGATACTCAAAGCTGAAGAGACTTAAACATTTATCTCGAGAGCCAGTAGAGACACAGTTATCTCTTGACGAATTTGTGTTGGGGTACATGGCCTTGTTTTGGAAAATCTGTAGGTTACTGTTACTTTGGTGCAAGCTGTCATTTGTATGGCTAGGTGTGGCACACCTCCAGAACCACTCAGATGCGTAGGGATTTATTTTCATTTGTGAGGATTACTAAGTGACATATTTGTCCAGGCTGGCCTGATAATATCTCCATAACTCATTAAGTCTGGATGATAAACCTTGTTTGTTGAAACAAAATAATGACACAAGCTGCAGTATTTTAAAAGTGCAGCTCACTTTTGGCTCATGCAGAATTGGCTACCCAACGATGGATAACTTACCGTGGCTTATCTAGCTACCCCACATCAGCTGTGCCCTGCCAATTGTCTGCATTAGCTACCTGCTAAAGTGAAATACTTTAGGAATAATATTGAAAATGTGAAGAGGTCTCAGAAAAAAAATCTTTGTGAGTGATGAAAAACACAGAATACACTGTTTATAGTGAAAAACTGAAGATGCCCAAGCCTTTTGGCTTATCAAAGAGAGAAAGCAGAGAGTTTGTAACAGACTGCTAATACTTTCGTAAGGAACAAACCCAAACTAATAGATGGCTCTTCAGTCTGGCAGATAAAGAAATAACAAGAATATAAGTCTAGAAAATAGACAAAATCAAGTTGGAAATAAAGTGTACATTTTAAACTGTAATACTAATTGGTCATTAAAAGAGTTTGCTGTTATTTCAGTGGAATTTCCACTGCTGGATGTTTTCAAATCTAGACCGGATTTTAAAAAACAATATAATTAAAATCAGGAGCATCGGTTGATCTCAAAGTAGAAATTAACACTTGTGAATCTTTTGGCCAAAGTCATGCAGAATATCAGATGATCAAAGCAGTCTTTTTCCAGCCTTAAAATTTGTATGTCTAGCGCAATGCAGAAAATGTTCTATTAAGAGAAGAAACTTAAAATAAACCCCTTCAAACCTTAACACTGTTCGAAAAGTGAATTTGCACCCTGCTTCTGATTATTTGGGTCAGCACTACCTTCTGAAGACAGAGAGGTGACAGTCCCATCCAGCCTCCTTTTGTCTGTTAGTGGCTCTATTCTTACCAGGTCTAGTAATGGTTTTCTGCTCTTGCTATGCCTCTGTGTAGTGGACTGAAAATTTATTATCAGCTCTGTGTTCCTCCGTGAAATAAAAATAGCGTTTGATCAAGTTACCTCTTAACCTTCTCTTTGATAAGCTAAGTTGCTGAAGCCTCCTAGGTCTACTCACCTGGAAGCATATGGGGGGAGGCCAGAGGGGGGTGAATTTGCTGAGGTAATGTAAACCTAAAGCTGTTTTTCTTAGGAGTGTGTTATGAAATGGACTTAGTTAATGTTACTAATAATTAGAAATAACCAAAAATGTTCTAATCAATTTTTATCTGGGCTTCAGAACATATTTTGATTGTTTCGTCTAGCTGCTTCCTTTCACTCTTTGGTAATGGCTAAGGAACAATGACTTCCAACAAATGTCTGGGTTTTCATGTATGAATGCAAGTCTCTTCTTTGCCCTACTCTTTCAACAGCGAGATCTTTTCGCCTCTGCATTTAGATGTGCAAAGAAGGTGCTCTGCGTGCAGTAAAAGCAGAACAATCAAAATCCACCCAGAGAAATCCCAAAGCAGCGATTTGGAAGGGAAACGGAGAGCTCCTTTTCAGATGGTCCAGCCCCACCCCCTTGTCATCAGGATTAAGACAGTAAGGGTGCGGGTTGCATATTTGCAAGTGAATCATCTGCCTTCCAAAAGACTGTTATTTTTCAGTAAAAGAAATAGAATATCATTGTTGACTTACTATTTAAGGCAAAGGAGTGTTTTGAGGAGGTGTCTTTCTGAGAAGCAACGAACTGGATTTTTCATGTATTGAAATATCACAATCTTTGTTTTGACTTAAGTTATAGGGATTGTGCTTTAACTGTTTATCAATATGTAAAAAGTGTATAGAAGTCACCAAATTAAAGGAAAAATAATAATTCCCCACTGTCTTTATTGTCTCCTTTTCCCCACACATAGCTCTCCCAGCATATACGAGTCTAAATGGACAAGTGGTTTTGGGTGCATCCATTTTACTCTTCACATCCTCAGAAGATGAGGATTCGCTGTTATAAAAAAAACAGGTCCCTGAAAGATTTGTAAAGGTGGATGAATGTGCAGTAGGATATCCCAAATCACAGTCCTCCTGTGTATGTATCTTCTGATAAGTGTAATAGCCTCCTTTCCCAATGACTATTCTCCCCTTAGGTGCAAAACTATACTTTACATCAATTGAGTATTATGTGTCTTTATTAAAAAAAATACTATTTTTTTTTTGTAAATCTGCCATAATTTGAAAATCTGAAAGCAGTTGCTTCCATATTTCTCTGCAAAATCTCCTGGACAGAAACAAGGGCTACCCTGTGAACTTGTAGCATCTAGGACTCACCAGACCTACTGCCTATGCGCTACACAATTGCTCAGTGCTTACCCAGCAAGTTCAGCGGGTCACTAGATGTACTGGGTGCGTGCACAGGGGTGCAGGCTGTGGTGTCCCCTGTCTGTGGGATTTGGTGTGCAAGCTGTACAGAGCCAGCCTGTGCGCACACACTGGCCGTCTGTGCAGGATCTCAGCGAGTCCAGCAGTCCACGCAGAGCTCCAGCAACCTGAAACACTGTCTGCCTCAAAACAAAACAAGATGAAAAAAAAGAAAAAAGAAAAAAGAAATAAACCCTACTCTTGGACAAATATAAAAACTTTTTCCCTAAGAGATCCTGCCCAGATGACCAGAGAGTGCAGCAGGGCAGTAGGTGGTGGATAAATGTGATGGAAGTGGCAGGTATCTTTGAAGGATTTATTGAGTTTAACGTGTCATTTTTCCCCATCACCGCAGCAATTTTCCGTGGCAGTAACAATACTGGCACTGATGTATGGACCAGCAGATGTCAGTGTAGTTCTGTTCATTCATCTTCCCTTTTGATGGAATTCCAGTTATTTTCCTTGGTCCCTGCCGTTCAGCTTTCTTATTTAACCATTGTCTTTTCACAGCTTAATGCATCATAATATTTGTAATTCATGTCTTCTGTCAATGTGTTTGGAAATGGACATACATCTTAACAAACAAAGTCCAACCTGAGGACTAACGCTGAAACACCGGCACTGCTGGGCAGACCACAAGACAGCAGGAGAGACGGAAGGGAGACAAAGCGCCGGGGTGCCGAGGGGACATTGCTGCCAGAGACACCAGGGTTCTCCTCGAGACCCAGCCTTCACCAGAGGCCAGGCGTGTTGCAATGCAGAACCACCCATAGTTCTTATGATCCCTTTTCCTGTGTTTTTAAGGAGAAGAAAATACCACGTGGACAAGACAAGAATGTGCTCCCATGTTCCACTCTCTGAAATCGTTTCTTCCTCTCTTGATAGTGCGAGCCAGGGTGGTCTTTCCAGCCTGGCTGAATCTCCAGTGAAAGCTCATTGAGTTACAGAATGGTAACAGAGCTACACGATTTCTAAACCAGGTAATAACCTTTGAGACCTGAGCAGAAGAAGGGAGTATTGGTTTAACCACCTGATTCCAAGACTTTCTGAAGGAGCTGAAGGCATGAGATAAAGAGATGAAATTCCTGAAAAGTTCATGTAGAATAGTTTTCAGTTGTAGTCATAAGGGTGAAGGGAAAAAACTCTGTTCTAATGCCAAAGATGATAACCACAATAAAAGAGCTGTATTTTCATGTGTGGTGATATTATATTTTTTGGATGCCCTAACATCTTGACTACATGAGAAATCTGTCTTCTTTGTCTTGGACTGACAGCTCTTGGATGTAAAAGCAGCTGCTCTGTCAGTAAAGCTAAATAAGATTCTTTGGCAGAATGAGCGGTGGTTCTTGTTGTAGTGGGGTACCCTATTCAAGCCTACAACCATGAGCAGTCTAGACCCAGAGCTTAAAACCTTCTCCCATCCTTGAAAGGACTATTACTAGTACTGTGCAAACCTACAGAACTTGCATTATAGCTCATTTTTGGCAGACCTGTGTGTGGGAGCGTCAGTCAGACTCACGACAAGGCCTGGGGCTGCTTTTGCACTGTCGGCCATTGGAGGCAAAGACCTCAAACCAGGCCAACAACCCAAGAGAGCACCACACATCCCTTACCTGCAGAGAATGGACGGCAGGTCGGTGCTAGCAGCTTCACTGACAAGCTCTCCTGGAAACAAAGTGAGGGCCCCTTTTTGACAAGTTTTGGATCTGGATGGATATGATCCCAAAATAGATAGACTTCTGATCTAGGATTTTGGCACAGCCTGTTACAGAGTAATTGACTTTGCAAAGCGTTAGACTGGCAGCCAAATCTCAGAGGTTGGGATTGTTTTGGGGTTTGTTTCAGGTCCATTTTTAGTGTAAGAAATTACATGATATGCTATGCTAAACTTGTGACATGGCATCATTATCAAGTTATAACATGATGCTATTAATTCATCACACTCTCTGCAAGTTGCTGTGGCCACAACCCTAATTGTTTCTTGAAGCCCACAGTAATGTGGCCTCTGGCTCATAATAAAATTACATGCAGAATCTCATGAGATGGAAAAGGAAAAGAAAAAGGAATTAAAATCTCCCTGTGGACCTTTCTGAGTTGTGCAAGTCATGGCTTTTGACGGGGAGAAATATTCCAATAACAGAGATTGGCAAATATTAGAAAGTTTGGCTATAGATATTTGCAAGTTTCTCAGAAGCTTTTCCAAACCTCATCATAAGATTATCCAAGACACTACGCAGATCTGTTGTGTTACAATTTCTGGTCTTTTCTGACTCCAACAAGCACAGACTTATGTGAAAATTGAAATATAAAATAAACAACTACCTACCCCAGGAAAGCAAATCTCTCCCTTTTCTTAAATCTCGACTGACTAAATCTTTCGAGTTTCAGAAAAGTGTACGCATATGTTCACTTGGATAGAAGATTTGGGTCATATCCTAATATTTAGCTGAAACAATTTGAACAGCCATTCTGATCCAATAATTTGCTTTTAATGAATACGACGCGAAGAGCCAGACTCTTTATTGCATTTAGCCTTCCCCGAGTAACCCAGCCCCTCTTTTTCCTTCTGTATATCCCTCCAGCTGATCCCACAACACCAACGTACCACTCTGATCTATGCCAGGTGACAATGGCTCTTAGGCTGTCAGTGGAGGACCATGTTGTGCCCTGGCTTCATGTTTCCACATCACTGCCCTGGTAGCAGATGACCCGCGTGGTGCCTATCAGCCGGTCTACCCACCAGGGGAACCTGCCAGCATGGGTCTCCACGCAGTCACCGTTCCCTTACTGTGTCGGTCTCCGTGTTTCCACCCTGATGTTATATAGAAAGAACAACAGAAGCCATCAGGGTGCCTTCAGGATTGCAATCTCCCCTTGAGCACGTTTCCCACGTCTGGAGCAGAAGTTCCCCCACGCCCTGTGCTAAACCCCTTGCACGAAATGGTTCTCGCTTCCTGGGAAGAAAACACCGGGAAATGGATTCGATGTGTGGATCACAGGCACTAAAACCTGGTTTGGATGGTTTCATAAGCATCTCCAGGTGTTCGATAAACTAAAATAGCTGTAAAATAAAATGGAGGGAGAGGCTGTCAGTCACCTTAAACAACATTGTGGGCACTTCTGACAGTCAATGCTGTCTCATACAGAGAGAGCTCCTTTTACTTTGTCCTCCCAAGAAAGGTTTTGTTGGGTTTATTAGTCTTTGAGTAACTCAGAGAAGGGATGTGACAGGAATTTAATGTGCCCCTTCTTAAATCCTCACTGTTCTGATAATCACAAAGAGTTAAAGTAACGCAGCAGAAGGTTTCTCTGGGCCTCTAGGAGGTTCAGCAGATTACTAATACACTACAGGCAGTTTTAATGACAGAGCTTCCAGCTCAAATCTGGCCTTTTTATTATGATGAAGGGCCTGGCCCCAAGTGGTACAGAACACCTGCAGCTCTCATTGAATACAATGGGATCTGATGCTGATGAAAGGGACCATTTTCAAACTTCCTTAGAAGTAGGCGCTCCCCAGATGTTATGCAAAAAGCCCTGCAGAACAGGCATCAAGTGCTGTGATACTAGGCAGGCCAGCCACTATTTTCCTCAGCAGGATAAACCCAGGAGTTTGTGCGAGTGGTTTATGTGATCGGATCTCCTATCCAGGAGCAAGCAAATTAAGGTCAGTGCTGATTGAATTAATGGAAGTATTAGCCATTCCTTGCAAAGAACTGGACATTTGAACAAAGAGGATTTTCTCTCGCTGGGAAAGTGCCTGATGACATCTGAGTTTTGTCACTGACAATAGTCATAGCAGGACTTTGAAAATAATCTAGAAGAAAACTTGTGAGGATCTGGGAAGCGTGTGTATAAGGAAAGACAAAGGGACACACACAACTTCTTATGCCTAATTTCAAGTTGTGTGTCAGAGCTTCGAGAGACTTATTTTATCTGAAATAGTTCACGTCGCTAAATTTCACTGTTTACCCACAGTCAAGAAAAAACGATGTTTTCTACTCCATGCCATGGCGCTTTTGCAGTTCCCCTTCTTTGCAATTGCCCATTAACCCCTTGGTTAATGCAGATGGGGATCTTCAGCCCTGGGTGGCACAGGGCTGTAGGCATGTGTGGGATAGGTGCTGGCAATTATGGGTGAAGTACTGTAAAATTGTTGGTGAAGTGCAAGGCTACACCACCCTGTTGGATTCTTTGTTGGATTCTATTTTGCCTTGTTCTCTATGCCTTTTAGCCATTGCTCTCTCCCTTCCACTTTTTATATATCTACTTATTATATAGAGAGCTGGTTCTAATTAAAGTCAATCAAAAATAAAACAATACACAAAAATCAGAATATATTGTATACCTGATTAGCCATGGCTGGGCAATAATATACAAGGAAAAATCTACATTCCTACTCCTCTCAGCTGGGGATAAGATCCAGAATCATATTACCAATATAAACAGCATAAAGCAGTCTGCTTTATTAATACCTAATATATCAGGTATCACACATTCATTGCAAAAGGCAAAAGAATAAAAGCATGCCTGCATTCTGACATTGACACAGATATTAAATAACACACGTCCTGTTCTGGATTTTCCTTTCTTTGTTACAGGGTGGCAGGGGAAGAAAGGAATAAATACAATAATAGTAAAAAAAAAAAAAGTTCTGTGACAGTTATGTGGTGATGGCAACATTGGCCCATTGTATGCAGCAAGTCAACATAAAAATGCAACAAACCCCCCAAATAATATCCACGTATCGGGCCAAATCCCAGCCATCACCAGCTGTCCAAGCGCCGTGGATTTGCTGCGGCAGTGCTGCATAGCTGGGAGGAGGGAGGCAATATGTGAGGACTTGGGCAAGTGATTTGTACAGCTCAGGAATGTCACAGAAGTGCTGGGTGTTGTCGGTTTATTTTTCTGCTCTTGGGTCCTCATAGGGGCCGGTTTATCCTTTTCACAGGGCTGTTGTAGCTCACATCCCCAGTGCTGAGGGACTACTGTCAGGCAGAGAAAAGCTGAAGACTTAGTATTCCCGGGTGATGTTTCCTTTCTGGTCTTCTCCCTCTATTCCCTAATCCCTTCCTCCGCCATCATCCTGGGGGTGGAGGAGGAGGGGAGGTCCTGAAAAGGGAATGCAGAGGCAGTGCTAGATAAATGCTGCCAGATAAACCCCTCTCTGTCAAAGTTATTTCCCTGGACAGTTTCTTTGTGTCTGTGTAGCTGGCATAAAGTGGCCAAAGCATACGACTGCCTCTCATCACAGTGATTGTGTGTACAGTGTGTGTATGTGAGTATAGAAATGAATACGGTTGGACTCCGTATCTCTTACTGGGATTGAGATTTTCTCCAAATATGAAACCCAGTAGCTGTCTTCCACTGGATGGAAATAAAACCATGAACTTTAAAAAGCACTGAAGTAAAACTTCCACAGTGGCTTTGATATGGCTGATTCTTTTTTAAGCCACTTGGACTTGGCATTGCTTCCTGACAGCCTGCCAGCCTGGGATGCTGTTGTTTTTATCCATGCTGGAGAATCAGACAGCTTGCTGGTGCCTTGCAGTGTATGGTGATTGTGTGGGTTACCTGGCATCATCCTGAACTCAAGGAAATTGCAGTTCTCATCCTTTCACATGTGCGTGAGTAGCGGCAGCACAAGGCTGAGCCATGAATAGGCACATGAATGCCTCTATTCCCTTTCTACTGAAGGCGATAGTCCCTCAGACTGGGGCTACTGTACTACCTCCTTCATCCTCTTCCCACCGCTGCTCTCCAACGCCAGCAACCTAGGGCCATACTGCACCTATTCCTCTCGCCCCACAGCTGATTCCACCTTCTAGCTTAGCCATCTACCTCTGCCCCTCATGCACCTGCCTTGACACTTTAGCCATTCGCCCTCGACACACGGCAAGACCCTGGGAGCTGACGAAGTTACTACCAGTCAACTGATTACCTGCTAATCTGCTGCTTGGCAGCAGCTGGTTGTGTGAAAGCTCTTATCCTGCAGCTCAACTTTTTCACAGAGGGAGGTACGGCTGAACACGAACTCCTGTACAGAGGCAATTACACAAGCTACAGGGTTACTGCCTTGACATAGGCAGCTGTAGCCTGCTGCCTCCAAGTATCATTTGAAGTATTTCACACACCAGCAGTGGTGCACATATCTCAGCCTGGTTTGGTGGACTGGGCATTCATGAGCCTGTCAGGTTGGCTGAGGTCTCTTCTGCACTGACGCGTGTGTGTGCGCGCACACATCGTCAAATTGTTTCACTTCCTCTTTGCAAGCTTGTTGAGGGACAGATTGCCTCCTGCAGCATTTATAGGGCTCTGGCATAACGGGATGCTTGTCTTGGTGGAGCTTTCAGGTGCTACCAATACTGGCAGTCCATTGCGTGCATTCCAAGAAAATCAAGACATTTCCTTGATTGCATTTGCTTGACTGATGCTTTGGAGTGTGGCGCATGGCACTGGATTTATTGATTAAGTATTATGGTGAGCCAGAAAGTGATTTGCCATGACATAATAAGATGTGACTGATATGTCCTGATGTGATACAAACTGAAGCGTTGCGGAAAGATGCACAGTCAGACCCACATGGGGGTAAAACCTAAAGCACTTTTTCTAACACCCAGTTGTCAGATATTTGACTTGGACAATTACAGATTTGCCACCAACGCTCTGCTGTCCTCAGTCACCACACTAAATCTTCCTAATTGGCAAATACATTAGTGAGAACTGACATCACCATGTTAGTCACTGCGCAAACATGGAGGTTGGCGGAGAGGTACAATCATTCAGAGTTGTCCATAATTAATCACAGACAGGTAGTTCAGAAAGGCTATGGGAACAGTCTCCGCATTCACTTACTAACACTTTATGATCCAAAACAGAATCCAGAAGTTATTCCAAGACAGGTGGTCATAAAATCTTGAAAACTGGTACTGAGAGTTGCTTTTGTTGTGCCCTACATAAATCTGTCTGATTTTTGGCTAAATTATATACTGTTTAAAGTCAGCGCTTACAGTAAAAACAACCTGTGTTGTGTTTAGAAGAACCTTTGCTGCTGAAACCTCCAAGTATATGCAGTAGGCTCCGCGCTGCAGAAGATTAAGCCTTGGAGGAGCTGGGCTTCCCCTACGAGGAAGTCCAGATGGAGCATTGAAGAAGGCTGTACGGCTATATGCAGCCATCTGGGGTCAAACAACAAACAACTCCAGAGCCTTATCAGCAAGGGTATGTCCACCCTGTACCTGAGCTAAATGGAAAGCGCTGAAACAGCTCTGCTCTGTGTAACCTACCCTGTGTCTCATGAAGTGCCTGTTTCACGGCCGTGGACTGTGCGGTGTGGGCAGACCCAGAGCGGCCGCTCAAAGCCACGTGGCACCAGGAGTCAAAAGCAGCGAGGAAAATGACCTCCACCCAAAAAAAAAAAAAAAAGAAAGAAAAAAAGGAGCAGTGTCAAGTCCTGTAAGAGTTAAAAGGCTTTGGGAATGTGGATTACAATTGGAGAAGGTTTGAAGAGTGCTTCTTTTTGCGTCTGCAAGTGGTGGGGGCAATCACAAGGCAGCCTTATTTCTCGCAGTAACCGGCGTGTCTGCCAGACTGCTGTTAAGTTAGAGAGCAAAGGCTGATTGTGAAGCTGTATTTTAGAAATTTGAGGAGTTTCTGTACTTCATGTAAGAATGAAACACAGGAGAGGAATGTTATTAAACAAAATGAAAAGGAAGGAAAAAATCACAGGGGTGCTTGTGGCTGGGCTCAGGCTGAAGACTAGGTCTTACAGTTCTGGAGGCTACCTGAGACCTGATAAGACTGTGACTGTGATCAAAACAACCTGGAGGTGATTACTGGCAGATTTCAAATTAATCCTTTAAGAAAACATTAGAATTCATCACAGCACAGCTTATAGAGGATGGACTCTCCTATGGCAAAATAGACAGGATACGAAGAAACTCAAAATTACTATAAAACTGAAACTGGAGGTCAGAAAAGTCCAGCAAAGCAGCACAGGATGTTGTCCATGCTGGGCTAACAGCATATGCCCAACTAAGAGCCAGCAGGTGGGAGAAGGTGCAAGAAATCCCTTGAAATTATGCCAGTTTGCCAGCTTTGCAGGCAGCAGGACAATATTTGCAGTAGAGAGGAGGAAGCAGATAGTGATTTAGTCAAATGAACACTTCCAGGAGCAGGAGATAGCATTGCTTTAGACCATTGGACTAAGCAAATTTGTCCTTAATTTTACATGACCTGAAGAACACTAAATCCACGTTACCACAAAGGGATTTCTTCACACTGCAGGAAAAGCTAAGGCACTGGAGGAAAGACAACTGAGAACCCAAAATCGTCATGGTGAACTTACCCTGGGAGTTTGTGGAAAAGATCCCGCTCCCATTGCTACCAGAGAAAAGGCAATACTGAGAGGTTTCTGTCTTGGAAAAAAACTCTCCTTCGTTGAGAGGAACCTGCCCTGCCTTGACTCTCAGGCTCCTTTGGCATGAGCCTATGTACCTGTCCCACGTTTTGGGTACAATTTGTTCCTACACTTTCCCTGAGTCTTTACTATTCAGAGATATTTCTTTAAGTCCATTAGATTGACATATTTCTCTCAATAATCTCTTCCTAATTATCCCTTTTTTAATTAAGATTGAAAGTGTCCATCTTGGGGCAGAGCTTGTAGGTATCTCTCTTCCCATTTCTCCTTCTTCTCCCATCTCATTCAGCATTGTGTCATTTATTCCAGTGCTTCAGTTATTTTCCGTAATATGCGTCTTCTCAATGTTTTTCCACAGTAGGGCAGCATGGCGGTGTTACATCCCCATTCCCCCATTTACACCTCACAGCCATCTTTGCGTACAGCTCCGGTTCTGGCTGTGCTCATGTGCCCTCCTGTGGTTTCGTTGTTTGGAAATTCAGGCCTCCCAGTGTCTTGATTTCCCACTGCAGACCATCATATCGGTGCTACTTTGTGTTCCTCGCTCTCCTCACCTTGCGGCGGCGTTTACATGACCAAACACTGCAGCGGGTCTCCAGAAGTACCTCCCAGGCAATAACAGCCATGGATCCTGTGCCTACACACTTCCACTTCTAGTTGAGTATTTACAGAGGAAAGAAACTAATGAAGAGAGTGGTTTCTGAAGAAAGGCAGGGAAAGGGAGGAAACATGAACTGCTGGAGAAAGCAAATACTTTTTACGGGCACTGTGGGTAACAAGAACCACATGTGGATGCAGTTGGATGGAAGGAATCTAAGTTGGTGCGTTTTCCCAGTTTTAAAGGGGAAACCAATGCCTGGCTACTTGGAGGTGAGAGGCCACAGATATGGCAGGAGGATTGTCTTGTGGCTGTCACTGTGGCTGGGGGCAGAAATAGTAAGACTACAACATTCTTGGAACTGTTAAAAAAGATCAAATCTGAAATAAGAGAGCTTCCTTTTTCTGTCCCCTCAAATTCCCTCTTTTACTTCATAGTGCAAATTCTCATGAGCACTGGATGAAGACAAACTTAGTTCTTTCATTTCCTGACTCTTCAGTGCTTGATTTGCAACCTTGATGTACTTTTAATGGATGTTCTGGGATGTGGTATAAATATATATAATATAAGCTACAGTTAGATGCCACCAGTGGCATTTATCATACCCCTTCGCTCTTTCATCCTCACATTGTCCACTAATTCATATCGCCCTGGGCCACATGTAACAGCTTCAAACAACTCTTCTAAAAAATCAAGGCACAATGCCTACGTCTTGCTCTTTCTGCACGTGTGTTTGTGTGTATAAAATGCAGCAGCAACTGCCTCTGAGAACAAAGGGAGTAAAATACTGAGTGGGGGGCGGGGGAAGAGTTCCCGAAAGTCAGGACGTGGAATTTCCTTCAACTGTTATACAGTATTTATATTACAGTAGTGCCAAGAGGCTCAAGTCAAGATCAGAGCTATCTGATTATATGAACTCCACAGAAACATACCAAGACACAACCCCTGCCCCAAGGAGAAGATAATCTAAAAGGAAAAAAAGTACCGAATACACTAATATGAGGAGGGGTACGTGTGTGAGTGGAGGTGATGAGAGAGAATGACAGCTGTCCTAGGGCTGAGGCTGCATTTCTCTCGCAGCTATAAAGGCCTGGCTAGCCACAAAGCATCTAAGGCAAGGTCCCTTCTGTAAGCAGAATGATTAGCCCCACAGGGAATTCCCATGGTAAGTGGTTATTCATGAAGAAAGGTGCTTGAAGAGAGGGGATGAACGTTTATCAGTTTCAAGAAAAAGGTCTTTGGAAAAAGACTAATAGATATGAAGACTGACCCTGGGTTTTGATGGTAAAGAAGGGAATTTTTATCCGTTTGTTTTCTCCTAGATCATGTATTGGAGCTAAAAGCTGAGGAGCCACTATGGACACAGGTAGAGTTAACAGGGGGAAATTAGTGAACTCTGTACTTAGTCAAGAAGGTACTCTGTTTCATGAGACTGGCTGATTTCCCTGCTGCCTTACCACACCGACTTAGTCAAGTCTTCACACCAGCTCATATTCTCTGAATTTAGTGACAGTCCTTGCTGGTTCTGTCCTTTCTGGCTGGACTAACTGCCCGTCATCTCAGCTTCATGGAGACCATTCCAGAAAACTGACAGGCACCTCATACAAGGCTCTCCGAGCAGAAGGTGCTTGGGTTGCCTTTACAGCAACCCCAAGTGAGGGGGAAATCTGCCCATTCCCAAGTGCCAGGATTATTGCTTGAGCTCAGGGGCCTTTCCGTGGAGTTAGGAGCTTTTCTGGAAAGGAAAGTGCTACGGCACTGACCTCCCCTACTCCAACAGTAGAATCTCAAGAAAAATTGGAGGCATGGGTGGAAAAAGTTCTCATAAAAGTGAGAATAACTGTATATAGGACATTGTATCTGTTTGCACTGAAGAGCTCTGGGGCAGCAAGGGAGAGCACTGCTCCTGGGAAAAGCCTCTGTGCCAAGAAGCAGGGCTGACCCCATGCCCCAGCCCTTCTATTGCTGCTGACAGCAGCAGCAACGAGCCTCATTTGCTGATTTGTTTGCTCAGGCAAAGTAGGCAGAAGATAATATCTATAGTCTTGCCCTCCATTATCCCCTATCTTGCCAGAAAGTCTGCTGACCTAGACACCTCCCACCTTGTCCTACTCCTAAAATGAACTGTGTGGTTCAGTTTTTTAGTGCATTGATGTGTATTTTGATAGTCTCTAAAGGCAACACTCATGCTGCAGGGCCATACTACTCCAGACACTGGTTAAATTTGTAATAATAGTATGCATTTTATGCTGAGGAATTACAGTAAAGCAAGTTTCAAGTCCCAACTGGCCTTCAAGAAGAGTTGCATAAAAAGCTGCAGATATCCATGGAGCAGCTGAACATAAGCTTGGCCTTTCAGTGGCACATGCAGCCACAACGTTCTTGGCGAGTGCTGTGCAGCACTGCAAGGTATCCCTGTCAGGGTTTGCAGAGGAACGCGACACAGCTCACGGTGCTCAGGGGAGGCCTTTAGCCCTCTGAGCCTTCAAAAAAACCTGCCTGTGACAATCTCCCACTGAAAGCAACATGGTAAAACAAAAGCACAGAGAAGGATATGGCATGGGGGCATTAGGCTGGACTGAAAACACTTACCAGGTTAATTTATCCATAATACCTGTTGATAAAGTGAGTAAGTACACAGGCAGGTGTTTTCCTAGCTATGGAAATGAAAGACTGGCCAGATGATTTTTTGGGAGCTTGGCTGGACAGCTTGTAGCTGCCCCTTGCTTATTTTGAAGAGATCACTCAACTACCATGTACTGTAGGGTGGGACCTAGTGAAGAAATGGGCCTGGGGAGGCTTGATTTTGTTGAAGGCTGCATATTTCTCCGGTTGGTGGCATTTAGGGGCCATGGCCACAATTGCAGCCTGTGTTGACAGGGATGATACACTGCAGGGACTAAAAAGAAACCTTTTGAACCTCGGTTGGTGGCTATTTGCCACACACTTCATCTGTAATTGTCTCTAATCCTGGCCACTTTCCCTGACTGTTGGTGAAACACATTCACATTCATCCTAAACAAGTAGAAATGTGAAAGCAGATCTGGTGTTGCAAGCATCAGATGCACAAGTAAAGAACAGAAATTACAATCAAGCAATAACAAGGCATCAGAAATTGTGTGTGTGTCAATTACTTTTGAAATAAAGAATGACAAAATAAATTAATTCAGGGGAGAAGTCATTGCAATTAATAAGCTGACAATTCATCTAATGAATGCAGGAGAACAAAAAGGTTATCTCTATAATCAGTGCTGTGACCCTGATGTCCTTAGGGCACAATGGATCAGAAGATTTTTTTTCCCCGAATGATATAACCATTCAGAAATAAAGGTATGGTCAGAACATACAATTTTACAGTACTGCAAGACCATATAACTGATTATTAATACTAAGGTAGGATAACATTTTGTTCCTATAGCTATTTTATAGCTGTGTGGTGTCTCTTATTTCATAGCATAACCACGGTGCATAATAACTAGGTCTTATTCAGTACTTTAATCACTTGATCATACCAAGCATTTGATTTCGTGCAGTAATCACAGGTGGAATTTCCTCGTGTCTCTCACTCTATTGTCTGAATAATCTAATGCAAGGCATGATATGACCAAACTTGCTCTCTAACTTCAGACAGTTTGGGCTACTCACGTAAAATAAGTTTGCGGGGCTGAAGACTGAAATGTAACCAAACAGCAATCTCATTGCAAGGAACAAGGGCACTTTTGGGACATAGGGCACATATTCTATGAGTCTGGACTCCAGACTATGTTTGTGCTGCATGATGTGCTCATCTGTTGATAGCAACATGGACTACAGCTCACAGCATAGCAGAGGCACCAACCAGTAGCAATTTCTGTGACCTTTCCTGAAGGAGAGGGACAAGCTGTCTCACCGTAACTGTACTTCAAAGTCAATAAAACTGTTGCCATTTTGACCTTTCATCTGCCTCCTCCTCAAAGATCCAGCATTTTTTACATATAATGTGATATTAATAAAAGGAAAAGGAAAATGATGAAAGACTATGCTTTTGCCCTCTCTATTTGCTAGTGTCATTGAACATTGCAATTATATCAGCTCCATAAAATCTGTCATTAAAAATATGACACATATTGCAAATATCACACATACTTCCACCTACTACACCACTAAATCAATTACTCTTAAGTGTATAAATATATATCTGACCACAATAAATAAATAATCACAATGAGGACTTACAGCAGAGTTGTCTAAAACTCATGAGAAAAAATACACCATACCAAGTTAAATCCCAAGAAAAGTTTAAAGACCAAGTTTTTCTTCCACTAAGTAGCTCAGTAAACATCTATAAAGCCATGTAAGGGAGAGTATCGAGAAAACCTAGAATCTGTGTATTCTGTGTAGAGTAGAGTGGCCAGCATCCCTGCATTGGGTGAACTTTTGCTTTGGTTACAGATGAACAACCTACTCCTAAAGAACAATCTTGGACAGGTTTCCACGGCCTGCTGTCCCTCCTCGGTACTAATGTCAATGGGAACTAGGTGTGCACAGCATTCACCAAACCACAACGCAGTGAATCTCTTAGTTGTTCTGGGACTCTTGCCAATGAAAATTCAAAACTAAATGCTAAAAATGAACTGACAGAGCAAAATGAAAAGTGAAATTACAGGGGAGCATGCGCCCAGCAGCTCCAACCAGGTAGTCACTGGTTGCTCGATCCTGGAGACCTTGTCTTTTTGTCCTGGTGATAAACTATTTTGTCTATCCATTGCCTCATACACTGGAAATGGAAGACTACAGGGGCTTTGGTTCAGGTCCTAGAAAACTCTCATTTTTCTCTACTGCCTGTCCAGGGCAGAGCTAATGTATTGGTGGTTTGATTTTAGAGGAAAGAAACTTGGAATATTTTACATTTGTTGAGTTGCTTTGCTTCTTTTCTTTTTTAAATAAGTGTTGTCTGATTTCTAAGATGGAAACTTTGTAAGAAGCATTATAAATCGATATGCCTAATAAGACTGAGCAACCACACATCTCCGGCATTAACAAAGATGGAAGTTTGCACCAAGTATCCTCCTACTACCAAAGCACGCCTATGAAAGAAACCAATAGACAAAAACATCCATTCATGCCACAAACGAAATGTCGCTAAAATCAAAATACACGTGAAAGAAAAAAATTCTGCAAAGAGCTCATCTCTGATTTATCTGTGTCACAGTCTGTGTCTGCTTATGTCTCACCTTGTGTCGGCACTTTCCTCACCGAGTGGCCCTGCTTACCCCTGTGCCAGTCTGTCGGTTATACCGGCTCTCCGGGGGCATGGATGGATTTCTGCTCAATGTTGTCAGTCACCTGAATTTCTCTGTTCCCAAGCGTGCCAGATTGTGACTCCTGACATCACTAGAAAAAACAGCACCAGAAAAAGACACAGCTGACGCTCTTCAGTTGCATTAAGGTCCTAGATCTCTCCAGAGGTTAAGTATCATTAGGAATAATGCCAATGGCGTTATGCATTTGTAACTCAAGTGAGAGAAGAGAATCAAGGCCTCCAAATATAATCCTCTCTTCTCGTTCCCCCAAAATGAACGAGGCGAAAGAAAGCCTGGTTCAGAACAAAACACAAACGGTCTCATGAAGGCAAAACAAAGCCCAGTCCAGTTGCTGGGAGCTGGTGGCTGCCAGGGGCTGGGGGGCAGTAAGTGAGACAGACAGGCCTGCAATGAAGAATATTGCGATTCCTCTTTTTCGTGTGCCTGATTGATGGAACTACAACAATAGAAACAAAAGATGGCTTGGATGGGCAGCGAGGTAGCAGAGACAGGCTGACACACCTTGATACCAGACTTGCACAGCTGCACATATGCCACTGCTGATCCATCAGCCCAGCATGCTGCTCACGACGACTGATCAATCTACACTTGCCATTACTTGATATTAGCAGCAGCAGACAGTAAGGGAGAGAAATATTCATAATATACTGTAGGGTATGCTTTTGTTTCCCTTTTAGTGTCTTTTTTTCCCCCACAGGAGAGCCCTGTGGTTTATAACAGCACAAATATACATTCACTGGCTCCAGGGGCCATGTCTTTGACTTAAGTGAAATTCTCATGGACCTAATACCTGGGACATTTGTGTCCTCTCCACTCTGTTAAATGCTCTGCTCTTTAGTGAGAGATTGGGGAAACAAAGGAAAGGCATAGTGAGAACTGACTGTTACAATCAGGAGTTGCTTCAAATGAAAAGGAAGAACAGCCAAAGGCTGATACAGAAGAGCTGCTGCAAAAGGATGAGGCAGCCTGACTTGCCTACTTTCCAAGAACAGTTTTGAGCTAATGATTTGTATTGAAAAAATATTCTTCAAAATAATTTGTAGAGTCTAGACAATAACCGTCACATGAGAGAGACTGAATTTTTCAGATCAATAGACGAGTTTGCAGCAACCCTTCTTATTATTATTTATATTAATTACTGATGGAATACGCAGACTCAGCACGCATTCAGCAAAGACCTTCCTCAAATCATTATTAGACTCTTGGCCCACTTCTTTTCTACTCTAGACATGCTATCGGTATCAAGAAAAGCAACTTTCTGTAAGACCAAGCAATGAAAGTAGAAAACGCTTAGAAGCTCTGTACTGTGGTTAGTGTTCACTGATTATTTGGATGTAGTTTTGTACTGAGAACTCAGTAGTATGCTTAATATTCAAATTTCTTAGAAGAATAGCCTAAAATTTGACACAAAGGAAAAATAAGGAAAAACCTGACACTCTAAAATGAACTAACTGCCCATTCATATCAATGGGAATTTTGTGTCGACTGCAAGGATAACCTATGCCCGTTATAAATCTGCAAGTTTTATTTCATTTTGCACATGTATTTAATCCATCTGTAAATTGTTCATTGGATAGCACAGGACAATGCTCTCTCGGGAACTGTAAGGTATGTGTATTCAACAGTGGAGAATAAACACAAGATTTTATTACAAAATGCCACTGCTGCTCCTGGCATGAGTAATTTGTGCACCTGCATTTTTAAAATGTTTCAAAGTTTTTCCCCTTTGTGAATTCAGCGGCAACACACATTATCTTCCAGGCTGCCACAACACAGTATTTGCAGACTGGGTCACGTCAGCCCTTGTTATCCAGAAGCCACTGTTTTCTGAGCAAATAGCAACTGAAAATGACAATGGTTTGCTCCAGACAGCAGAGAATAAGACAGTGTTTCCTTATGGCCTAGTAATGCGTGTCTGCAAGATGAGCAGGAGACATTATGTGGGGCTCAAATCCAAATTTAGAGTGGGGTTCCGGAGAGGACAGAGGCCCAAGGAAACGTGGAAGGGACTGAAGGAAGGGATTGAATGAAGGGACGGCACTTCCTCCAACAGTTTGTGTCACATTCGAGCATATTCCTCCTTGCAAGATGCCTGGATCTGCAAGCTTGGGGAATGAGAGACTGGGTCTGGAGATTGAAATGCACTCTCTGGCATAGCACTGCACAGCCAAAGTGCTGGGCCAGCCATGGATATCATTAAATGTAGAGTCCTGAATAATTACTACTGTGCTTTAAATACACTGTCACCTTCCGGAAGGCTGGGTACCCATGGGACCTTGACTAGCTGATCAAGGTTTGGAGCAGGTAGGGGAATTAGGACATTTTAGTTAGTTTAGGCTTAGTAATTTAATTTTTAATAGTTATTCTGCAGGTGTCTAAAGTCGGCTCTGTATATACAATTTTTAAGTAAAAATTTCCCTTGTGTTCCCTGTAATCTCTCTGAAATGTTCCTTGATTCTCTCAGAACTCTCTCATTCAAATATGTAAAGTGTATAATTCCAAGCAATCTTACGTATTTGTACATCTTAAAGTCATATTATCATCTTAAAGTCCTATATCACACAATTCCCCCATTTGCAATGGATCTTAGGCAAAAAGGGATTGAGATCTCATGTTGTACCAGTTTGATCATCAGAGCCTGTCTCCAAGGGCAGTCTCAAGCAGGTGAGTTTGCAGCGTGTTTATTTAACTGGTATTGCAAATGCTGATGGAGGGATGGTACTGATGAAATTGCCTTGGATGAAATTTTATTTTCTTAATTTGTCTAGGATCAGAGAAGCAAAACAGCACAACCAGCTTGCAGTTTCCAACATCTCCATGGCATATAGATATTTAGAGAATGAGATTAGAATAGTTGTATGCAAGAGCCTCCAGCTCCATGGAGATGCACTTGACATTTCAAATGGTGCAAATATGTGGAGCTGTGAATGCCCAGTTCTGCCTGTGAGAGGGCAAACACGGCAGGAAATCAAACACCTTTGCCATCAGGGCCAAGTGTCTGCCTCCCACCCTTCATCTGTATCCGACCACAAGGTGCACAAAACATGTTCAGGTCTGTATCTACCTCCAGTCCCCACAAAAACTTGGTGCTCCCCTTCACCTTCAAGCCTTATTGCAGATCAGGATCATAAAGGCGGAGTCTCATTCTTCCCCTCTTTTCTCACGAGGAGCTGGAATGAACATTATCAAGGCTTGAGAAATGGGAAATCACTGAGCAGAGCCTCAATGCCAAGCTGATGTTTCCTCTAAACCCACTTTCAGGGCCATTTAAGTGTCACTTGCCATTGAAAAGGCCTAGGCAGAGGATGCTACTGAGATACTTCCTCTAGCATGTAAATGGGTACCACATCTTTACTGGAAACCCCTCCTAGAACCAGGGCAAAGACAGCTGATCCACTCCTGTCAGGTACCAGCCTAAAGCTCACCAACAACCCCACAGGAGGAACCTTTCTTGGGCATTTGTATACCCTAATTAACACCTTTTAGGGGTGTGTGTTTGTGCATGTGTGTATCACACCACAAGGGGGTGGTGACCTACAGGGACATCGTGGGTACAGTAGAGGTAGGAGTGCAACCAAACCTGTGCTGAGGATGGCATGAGCACTCAGTCATGCAGCAATTCTGCAAGTCCAGATTCAGAAGGTTTCCACTTAGACATCAGCTCCTGCTCTGCTAGCTACTAAACCCATCAATAAAAACAGAAACTTAGGCGTATATAGACAGAATAGAAGACTTTTGGAGAAGGGAGCAAACAGGCAGGACTGCAGGAAAAAGGGGTGGGCTGGGCTCTGGTGGAAAACCCAAGAGTGAGCAGTGATGTCTCTTCTGTTTGTTGGCAAAGGAAGATAGAAAGTGGAGAGAGGTTAGAAAAGGAAATGGGGTGAGGAAGGGGGCTGCATTTCTTGCAGTGTCCGTACAGCAGTCCCAGCTGGTGGAGCAACAACATTTCCAAACACGCTCCATGGTGCAAAGGTCACGCAGGACATATCAAGCTGGTTGGGCCATGGAAGATCCCCCCAGTGCTTTGCTCCCAGCAACCCTGATCCTTTGGTTATAACCAGGAACACCAGGCTATAAGAAGATTAGGACATGATGGAAAGAAAAGGCAAAAGCAGGGAAATGGTTGAGAATGGAAATAGCCAGATGAATAAAAGAGCTTGAGGAAGATGTTTACAAACGAAGTCACGCAAATAAAGGAGATTTCCCATAACCTTCCACAGCACTGACAGCTGGGAAAATCTCACTTTGGCCAATAAGGGTGAAGTAGGCAGCCCTACTACATAATTTCTTGGACAATGCAAAGAATCCAACTCAGACAACATAATAAAGCTGTGACAAGGAATAACCAGTGATAAAACAGAGGCACATTGAGCAAAAGTAATTTTCAGTGCCTCTAAAGTAAAGAAAAGTGGAAAACAGAGAAAGAGAGAGAGAAGCAAAGAAAAGAAATGAAAGAAGAGTCCCTCCAGACGAGCCTGAAGCCTAACTCCAGTCTCTAAACATCTGACTGGAAAGTTTGACTTGTCTGCACTTTGAAGTCCAGAAACACAAATATAACTTAATTTTGTGTGAAATTTCTGAAAATGCAGCCAACCAACAAAACCAACAAGACGCACTTTGCCTGGCCAAGCATAGTTTGCACAGGACCATACTTACCATCCTACCCAAATAGTACCTCACATCACTAACACCTCCCTCCGTGGTGGGCTGCTCTCAGAGCACTCGTGTGGGGAGCGAAGGCTGACAAGGATGCTGCTTAGTACCGATACTCCCAGAGAATCGGTCCTGACAAATTCACAGTCTAAGGAAGTGTGTTAAGTAATTTCAAATAAATATGTTTGAAGACGGTGCAATCTGCCCTCAGATATTCCGCAGGCAGAAAAGTAGGCTAAACTCATCAGATTAATTATTCATTGCAAATTCTCTCAGCTCTATCATTGAGGTCAACAGCAGAAGTGCCACTAAGTACAATGGGATGAGGTCTCCAAAAGCAGATAATTCCCCTTTACTCGGCAAATATGAGCAGCTTTGCTAGTTTCTGAGGGACAGACAGATGCAACCAAACAAGCAGAGGTACATGCAAATAAGCAGTTCTGTTTCACAAAGATTGACTTCTGTTTCAATCCACGTGGGACTCTATGTCCCATATTCTGCTCTGAGCTTTATATTCAAATGAACCCAAATTCTCAACTCTCATTGCAGTTAAAATAGATACATATATATTTACACACATTTATCACGTGATTTCCCATCAGAACTCTCCAAAATAATAATTTTGATGCAAAACCATAACCTAACTGACACTCTTGCTAAGGCTTGTGACCTAATTGGTAAGCAAGGTCTGAACTTCTTCAATTTATAGCAAAACCCCAAAGTTAGCTGATTTGGAAGCGGGAGGAGGACTGGTTGCATCGCAAACGCTTTACACAGCTGTTCAAATGAAAACACAGAGCACTTGAGGCCTCAATCTCAAGAATCACCACGCTCTTTGTACTCCACAGAGGTCTTTCAGTCAGTACTGTACACCTGTATTTTTTAGACCCATCAATTATGTGCCTGAGCAATGTAATTATAACCTAAGCCATACCCTCTGATTAAATACATCAGCCTAAATTCTTATTTATTTTAACTGCCTCTAGTTATCCAGCCCAATCCAGCCTCCAGAACACATGAAAAGACTTTTCTAAAGAGTTCCTTCATTTTCCACTCCCCCCACATAAAATCAGAATGAATATTTTTACTGGGGGAGGGAGGAGAAGAAAAATAAACAGGGGAGGAAATGTAATTGGAGGTGGCATGAAGAACATGGCCTCCCTGCTTCTCTCTACTGTTAAAGCCCTCGGGGGATTTAAAGGCCACAAATGATGTAGGTCTTCTTCTTGAACCACTGTGAACTTTATCTGCTTGGGTTTAGTATCACTAAATGTGTATTAATGTCAAAGATTGTTTGCGTGGATTATTTATAAGGCATTCACTTCAAATTAGTGCTGCTTAAAGTGCGTGAGTTCATAACTTGCCAACAGCAGATGCAGTCTGCAGCAACCGAAACAGCAAGCGGCTTCATAGATGTATATACAACAGCTGGATGCAGATCAATAATAGAAACATTAACCATGGTATTGTTTTAGAAGCAATTCTTTACTTTGGAGATATATTTTATTCCACATTAGTGGTACCTTAAGTAAAATGATAGAAGACATGTAAGGATGCAACTCAAAGTGGTGCACTGGGACTTGCATGCTCTTGCCCGCCTGTTACTAATGCGGCTTCTCCTTGTGCTGTAATTCTGCATGTCTACAATCCATCACCTGCCCCACCACAGGGAGGACCTTGCTGTGAGTGTGTGTGGCCCGTCAGGCCACCTCCTCTAGTACCAGCTAGCCACCTTGCCATGTGGCATCTACAGGTTTTAGCACGGGGCGCATGGTGGTTTATCCTACGTGCAAGGAAGGGAACCTGCACATTTCTGAGCCAGAAGAAAGAGGAGTGAGCTGAACACCACATGTTGGTGGGATTAATGCTGTCTCAAAACAGCAACCATGTGCAAGGCAGGGACTCTGACGTGACTCTCATTAATGACCTGGTAGACATCAAGTTTCTTGACTGAGTGGATGGAAAAGTGAATTTTCAATCACCTTTACCTCATGTGACCATCTTCTCAAATGAAAGGTGTCCGTTTGACTACCTGTAAGTCAATCAAGTAAGAGTCAGTTCCTCAGAGAAGTGATTACAGACACTAAAGGTCATGGTTCAGGTTTTTCAATGAACGTTAAATATGCCTTGACACTGCCAAGGGTACAAACACGCACAAATTGGGAATTGGGAATATATATAAAGACATCCAAGTCTAAATATGCATCTAGCCTTCTCAGATTTGATATGAACTTCCTTTGATGAAACCATCAACTCAAGTTGATGGGAGTTTTAGACTGTTTTGCCGATGGCTTTGGGGAACGTACCAAGATCAAGATGGGAGGACTATGCCCTGCTGCTCTCCATGCTGTGGCTATTTGGCATGGTCCCTGTGTGCAGCCCAGAACTGGTGAATGACTTAAACTTTCTTCTTGATCAGACAAATCACTAATTTTAGGGTCCAAATGTAAACTTGGCATTCTATTGAGCACGTGGGATGGGTCTTGGCACTGAGGCCCATGGTACTGCAAGATCTGCATTGTCTCTGACATCTGCTTAAGGAAATCTTTCCAGTCATCAGCAAATTAATCTAGCAGAAATAGTTATATTTAGTTATATAGTGATCATTTTTCTTATAGTCAGACTGCCTTTGCATAGCCAGACGTGTTCAGCAGCATAAACTCCTCCAGTCTGACCACTGACTGACACAGCCATGAGAAAACTTCAAGGAACATCCCCCCCTTTCAAACACCAATTCATCAGTGATAAGCAATCCAATTGCCTTTGGAAGCACTTGGTACTTCCCAGCAATGCTCCTTTAGAAAGAGTCTATTGAAGACCAGCACTTGTGCCCCTTACGTTAGCTTGGGAAGGCATTTCAACCATATCTTTGAGTTCCAAAGATAGGACATTTTCAACATCTTGTTCCTATTTTCCCTCCCCCACTTGCTCTCTGTTGTCTCCCAGTCTTGTTCTCTCCTGCTGTTTCTTACTCCTCCTCTTACCCTGCCTGCAGTTTCACTGACACCTCACAGCATGCTGAATCTTTCTCAGGACCCTCACCGTGGTATCTGGGGGTTCTCCTCCTCTCCCTCTTAGTTACTTTTGGTTCACTCCACCCTTTTTTACATGCTTCATTTTTCTCTCCAAGCTGTATCCCTCTCTTTCATTAACCTCCTAATTTGGCTTTTGAGAATAACGTGGGTTTTCACGGAGAATGCAAACAAGGCCTGACAGCTTTCCAGAAGTATTTTGAGGTGCTGAGTGGGTGTTTGTTTGTTCCAGAACTCACTTTCTTTGTTGGGACCTTGAGGATTACCTGGCATGAGCAGCTCCTCCTTTTGTTCCTTAGCTGCTAGCAGCCATCTGCAGATCTTCTTCCCAGCACACGCATCCACGCTTGCTGTAAGCTTTATTTATTTAGGGCCATAGGCTGTACTAATCACCTGAACTGGCAAAATTCAGAGTTCTCCCTCAAAGATCCTGAGTGCCTGTCCCTGCACATGATTTCCTGGGGAGATGTGGGCCCTTTGCACCTCCGAGGAGCTAATCAGGATCTTGCAGGATGGCACTTCCTGCAGTAGGCATTGCTACATTAAGCAATTAATAAAGATGATTACAGCTCAGAGCTAAATATGGTATATTACAGTGTTGTACTTCACTTATATTACCCTCATGGCAAATGAGTCAGAGAGACACTGCCATGTATTTTTGAGGAGTGACTCTTTATGCTAATTAATGATATCAATATGCACATGGTGATGCTGGTATAATTAGCACACTGGATAGCACCAATATAAAACAACAGAAAGAACCTGTCTTAGAGAAACCAGCACAGTGGATACGTACTTAAAGCTGCGTGAAAATCCTGTAGCAAAAGCCAAGGAAGTTCAGTTACAATCCCCTCAACCTGAGACAAGCTCACCCAAGCCTTACAGATGTTTTGGTGAACCCAGGGTTTGTTTGCTATGATTTGGACACATGTATGGACACTGAATGAAACTTGAGATTAGAAAACCAGCTGATACAGAGGAAGACGGGTTGGGGTTTGCATTGGTTTGAGGCTAGATCTCAGAACAGGCCTCAGAAGTTGCTGAACACAAGACAAAAAAAACCTGAAGAAATAAACTATCTATGGAAGCCCTGCAAAGTCAGTCCAAGGTGTTTCATGCAGCTGTACTAAGTCTGGAAAGAAAAGTCAACACACAGGCTATCAGCTCTCTGTCAATTGATATGCTCTTCAGGAAACAAGACACAGGTTATATGGGCCAGATCCATATTTGACAAAAATTGATGTAACCCCACAAAAGTCCCTAGGGATCAACCAGATTGTATCAGCTATGCCTTGAGCTCAGCATCATTTACGCTTTCATAGTTCCATATCCAGAAGGAGCAAAGCCAAAGTGGAGGGTTTGTGTGGTCCTTGGGTGTCTTCCTTGAGTGAATCAATGTGGATAACTTTAAGATCTTTTATTTGGTCCAACCTCGCACTCTCCTTTTCGGCCACAAACTTACAGTTTGCTGCACCCAGGCAGGCCTCCGTACATGCCTACATTTCACTCAACAAGGGTCCTTTCTTACAAAATACATTGCAAAAATCAATGGTCTGTTGTACTCTTTACCTCCTATTTCAAGCCAGGCTGCGAGCTGTCAGGAGAAGGAGCATCCCCTTTTTATCCAGCCTGGGCACAATGGTACATAATTCCCATTGGTGTTGTGGGTATTCTTATAAAAAAACCCAAGGATGTTGGAAACTCCTATCTCAGAGTGCCTAAATTGTTCAATTTATTTTTGCAAGGGATCAGGCCCTTTACATCTATAAAATCTAGGCACAACGCACCCAGTGAGATATAAATTGTTAACCTGGAATTCTCCCTACAACCCTGAATTTTGTTGAATCTTCAGTTATAGGTTAAACACTTCGGGTTAATCACTTAAACATTTGTGCAATGAAACTACAATGATTTTGTACAGAGATCATCTGCAGTATGTAACAATACCCAGAGCTCTGAGACAATTTAACAGAGGTCTCTACCTGCTGCAACACCTTAGCACAAGGGTGTGATTTAAAGGTAATGTGGCAGGTTTAATGCAGAATTTCCTTGCTTTCCTAGGTTTAAGTCTCAACCTTAATGGTATAACTTGCATTGACATTGTTTCAGTTTGTTTTGACATCATAATTGAGTCTAATCTCCACAGACTTGCACTGCAGTCTTATTTCCTATTGTAGTCTCGCAATGTAATTTTACCATAAGAGCACTGTAGTGAGGTCTTCTCCAAGTCATGCTTTGAAATCACATTGTGTGCGTAATACTGCCTTGTAATGGCTTTGTAAGAGAGTCTCCAAAGATCTTCCCTGCAACAATTTGGCCATCTTAATCTCAAATTGTAATGACCTCACAATGCCATAAAGCAATTACCATTACAAATTTAAATGGTCTTATGTAGGAACTTCTGTGCTGCCTCATTAGGTGACACATTTTGCTGTGTCCAACCTCTTATTTAAATATAGCACATCAACTGGATATCCACTGCTCTTTTAAATTCCAAAATTGGGCTAGAGCATGCATTTTATTACAGTCCTTTTTTTTTTTCCACTGCAAACGGGCTGATGAGAATCTACTCTATCTTCACATTTGTTAGAGCTGGGCTGGGTTAGCGGCATCCAGATCTGGATGCCACCACTGTTGGAATTTTATTCACTCGCTGACCATAAGCCAAATCACAGCTAGGAATTTGCTTTGAAACCAAAATAACAGGAATCTGCTATGCACTATTGTCACCTGATATAGCTTTACTTCCTCACTGCTTTGTTCCTGAAAGGGCTTGCAGCTGGGGCATTGATTTCTATTTTAGCGATTCTTCGGGAAAGTGATAGCCAGCACAATTCCTGTCCCTTTGTTAGACACCCAAGACAGTAGGAGCTCGTGATTTGTGTTGGGAGGTAAAATAGGCTGCTCTGGCTTTTATAGTCAGAAATCTCAGAACACTTTAAATTATTTCCTAGGAAAAGCTTGGGCTTATCTAGGACACCTGCAAGACCAACTATGGAGGACCTCGGGGTGCTTTTCCAGTCTAAGTGGGAACTTAGATCAACTCCGTTAGACTGGGAAGGTTGGCTTGGCTTCTATGTGGCTCTAGGAAGTGTGAAACTGTTCCATTCTTACTCCTCTAACTCACTTTTTATTTAATTTCTGACCCTCTACAGATGTATTTATGATGGTGATTTTATGGCCCATGGAATGCGAGAACACGTGTGGTACGCCGTGAGGACAAAGGCCCACTGCTACCCGTTACAGCCAACTTTCAAGAAACAGCCGAGACTTATAACTTCTTCAGTTCGGAGACGTACTCCTGAGAACATGTTCATTATTTTAATTGAAGTCTTCATTGTTGGCTGACTGCCAAGTGGCCTACCAGATGTCTCTCTCTTTACTATGGTTGAAGCAGATTATGATGTTCCAGTTCATTTTTCCTTCACTGACAGCCTGGTTCCAAAAATGTGCCAGACTTTAAGGGCAATATTTTCAAAAGCCAGGTCAACTCACAACAGTACACCAATGACAGTGCATGCAGATACTACAAAACCGTATGATAGGCAATTAACTCAATGTTATTTATGCTAGTCAAGTAACTTTGATTTTGTTAAGAGTCTTTAACACTGAGGGGGAGGATTCTTAAAGCACCAGTTCCCAGAGTCTGGTGAATATGGCAGAATTGGAACCTTCCCTTAGAAAATATAAAGTTTTGGCACATGTGGTTAAAAGGGAGAACCTGAATATAACAGCTTGCAAAAAGAGAGAGGGGAAAAAAGAATTCCATCCATCACAGGCATGGATGCACTTCTTGTGTATGTATTTTTACACACAGGTCGCAAAGTCCTGCTCATGAAGGAGCATCTCATATCTATTGTCTCTCTCTCATCTTTTTCCCCCAGAAGTGACAAAGAGTTTCACAGAAGAAAGGTTTTTCTCTATCAGAGCAAAAGTCTTCAAGACATTTGCAGTAACTGGTTTCAAGGGAGGTCCCAAAGTCTTAGCACTTAGCCAAAATTTTGAAGGTCCCTAATGCGCTGCAAGAAATCGTAGGAACATGCATCCATGTGCCAACTCTTCTCTTTCCAGCCTTCAAATACTCAATATTTTTTCCCCTTTTGCACCTGCTCAGGTAGTCTCAACTGCTTTCCAAATAAATCCTCACTCTTCGAATATTCTGTGGATGTCTGATCGTGAATGAACATACATTTCATACTGTGGCTATGCATCCTGGAGAACACTATGCATGCCAAAACAGGTAGCTAGAACACAGCAGGAAGACTTTTTCCACAGTCTCTTTCTATTACTCTTGGTGTCTGCTGTAATCTTCACCATAATCCCCTGTATGTAACATCAAGATTATTTTTCAATGTGCACGTGACGTGTACGTCCTCTAACTGTCTTTCTTTTGCTTTCAGATGGAAGGACTTCATGCAGTTTTCTTTTTATGAAATTCAATTCTATAGAAATTAGAAACAAAAATTACATTAGACAGCAATTCTATCTTGAAACTTTTAATAAGCCACATGGCTTTTGAGGCTCTTTGCATGTCTCCACGCAGTTCCATTTTCTAGTTGTGATCTATCTACTAGGCAAAATTTTACTATTATGTTATCTTTATGTTAGTCTTGCACTGTTCTGTGTCATGGCACTAATACAATACTACTTACCAAAACTGTAAAGATCCAGCACTGTAACCTCCAGACAATCCCCTGACACGAAGCAGCAAGTTTGTTGTGTTAAGCAAGGGGCTTGACTGGAAGAAGGGAGTGCTTTGTTAATAAACTGCATTGTCTGAACAGTTTTACTAGTGTGAAGACCCTTGTACTGATGATTTATTTGGAAGTTCTGGGTATATTAACTTTTGCTAAGAGCTGAGACTAAAAACTTTATGGGGAATGCTACATACACTCCAAAGACCGACAAGAGAATTTAAGTTAGATGTGATTAGTATGAAGAAAGTTACATTTATTATACTCTTATGTATAATTGATCATATGAAAGGCCTTTTGTAACTATAAAAGAGACAGCACATTAAATTGTTTTACCCTGAGGATTATACAAATTTGTAGAAATCGGATTGGAATACCAGCCTATTGGTTTCATTGCTATGGTAAATCATTAAGATGTTCTATGGTAATCATAAATCTTTGTATCTATTTATTATTAATCAAATAGCTCCTCCCAGCTGCTGCTTCGCTTCATCCATCTGAGCCAACCAAACCAAAACCTGGTAGCATTAGCTCTGATGAAGGGTGGCTGCGTGCACATAATATGCGTGGCACATAGCATGGATTATACAGTGCTAGACATGGGGTATGAGAGCTGATGGGGTGTTAGCTCTCCACAGCAGGGGGGCCTGGTTTCTAGATTTGCGAGAAGCCATGCCTCATTAGTAAGATGATTCATGGTGAAAGGGAGTTTAGCTGGGAATAATTTAGTGGCTGCTGTGGTGGAGTAGAAATATAGTTTGGGGTAGAGAGGTTATGAACCTGGATTTATTTGATAAAGTCTTGAATGATGACCGATATCAACCTGCACTGCTCTTACCTGTTTCGGTTTGGAAAGCAATGTTACAAAAACCTCTCAACTCACAAGTAAGCAAATGAAAACGGCAACCCAAATACTACCTAACTTAAGGGTCTTGTATTATTTGTGGATTATCCAAGCTTCTAAGCAAAGCTAGTTGACTGTCAGAGCATTTCTGAGCTGGTATGTCTACACAGACTAATGGTTCGTTGCCAAGCAGAAGTCAATTCCAACTCAATGATACAGCATATCGATTACTGTCTATTTCCTTCCACTATATCCTGTAAGCGTAATGGTATCTGACATATAATTTTCCCTAAACTGCTGAAGTTGACACACTATTTAGATTTGGCCCACATTTCTTCAATTAGCCGGAGTATTATAAATGATGTACTGCTCCAAGCCTTAGACACTTCTTGCTCGTGCCATACAAAATTAGGTAAGTGTGGAAACTCATTTTAAGAGGAGACAAAAATATTATTGAAAGAACTAGATATTTGCAGTAGTGCCATAAGAAGATGGGAAGCAGAAAGAGCAAATAATAATACAGTCTGTTCAAAACAGCAATGAACTCCATTACTGTGACAGATTTTCCTTAAGTAACTGAATGTTTAAAAGCAAAACATCCCTACTTTACTTTAAGTGGGACAGTTTGCAAATGTAAACAGACATCTTTCAAACAATGACCAGTTCACATTCATCTTTACAATTTACTGTGAAAGTAACTGTATGTTGGGAAAATATGCACAGAACATACATTGCACACTGTGATTTGCAAAATGAAATAGGAACATTCTTGCAATGATTTCACTGTAGGCTGCTGAGATTAGTGGTGGGGTCTCTTACAGGCAGGAAGTACGGCAGCAGTATGTAGCTGTGAGCTCTTTCATGTGACTTTGCTTCTCCTCCAGTGTGTTCTGTAAGGTCCTGGGTAGTGTCAATAGCTGGTCTTGGCTGACACTCTATGCTTGCACAATTCAGTTGATGGGTTTATGCATACCGGGAAAAAGGGAAAGTAACGGGTTAGCTGAAAGTAGTAGGAATTTCCTATGCCATGAAAGTCTGCTTCTTTTCCATCAGTTCCTCTCCCGGTTCTACATTTTGCTCTTATTTCCTGACATGAAGTTTCCTGTAACTAAAATACCAACGCAAAAGCTCTGAAAACCAATGGGTTTTGAAATATATACATTGGTCTGTGTAGTTCTATGAGGTATAGGAGCATGGGCTCAAACTGCATAGGTTGTGAGATCATGTCTTCTTTCTTTTCCTTTATATTTTCATCCTTTTTTTTTTTTCTTTTCCTTTAAACACTGAATATGTTCAATGAGCAAAATTTAAAAGGTTACCTTTTCAAGTATCTGGCATTGTATATTAAGACACAGAAAGAGGAGAAAGCTCTGTGGCCTGACAAACGCACAGTGTTATATACTGAAGGAAGAATGAACCGATTAATTTTCTGCTCCCTGTCCTGACCCATCGGTGTTATTTATTTATTCTGAAATAATTCACTGCGCAGCAAAACCACCCCTTCTTAGTTCCTGCACAGAGCCTGAGCTTCCAGACTAGACTTCCTATGCCAGCTGATACTGTTGTGGCAGGCAGAAATATATGAAAGGCATATATGTATTCCTGGACTAATGGATGCTGTGCCCATCACAGATATTTTGCTCCTGTCTTTGCAGATGCAAGGGGAACATCTCCCAGCAGAATGGGTGTGCTCCTGCGAGGGAAGAGGGTGTCAAATGCAGAGAAAGCTGCTCCGTGCTGTGGAAGGTGTCTAATGATACAGATGCTTTTGTCCTTCCTTCTCAGGGAACTGGTGATAAATAAGTTGCCTCCTTGCTTCCCCACCTTTATCCTGTACTGAACATTTTTAGCAACAGACAGTGTTTGCACTGCTGCTCAGCTGAAACACTTACTCAGTGGTCATGCACCTTATGGCCAAACCTTTGCTCCAGAGCCCCTCCCTGCCTCAGTTATTGGGCGGTTTGAAGTTGTCTTGGGACTATATTCAAGTAATCCGTGCCAATTCCTCATTTTGCATTATCTGTGTCTTCTTTTTACCGTCTCCCAGACAGTGGCTGTATGTTACTGTCATTTGGATGGTCTGAGAGACAAGACAGAAGAATGCTCCTTCTGTGTCTTTGTCTTTTTGTGGTAATATCTTCTGAAATGAGCATTTTCTCCTGTACCTTTAGTTTTCGCAGGAACTGTGGTGTTGCATTTTCTTTGTACCTGCTACCATGTTTTCAAAAGAAAACATTTTTCTGCAATCTATTTTTAAAGCTAATGCCAGTGGAATAAAAAATGAGATATAAAGAGTGATACATCCCAAATTGCAGCCTGCCTTGGGTGTTGGCTTGGTTATTGAAATATACAATCAGAGGAGCCCAGAGCTCTGTGGAAGAGATCCTCTAAACCAAACCCTGTCACAAGTATAAACTTGTAAATAATTAGTTGTGAATAAATGGATAAAAAAAAAATTCTTAAAAGATGTCAGGTGCTTGGATGCTAGGTGTGTCAATCTAACAGAGGTGATATTGGTAGGAAAAGATAACCAAACTCCGACCTCATTTATACCACTGAAAGATCAGAATAACTCAGAACAACTCAGGCTTACCTCCAGAGGACCTGAGATCAGAGCTGGATGCTCAAAGACTGAACATTTTAGCACTGCTCAGGTAGAATATGCATTCATTTTGTCTCCTTAAAGCCCAAAGACTGAGTTGTTCTGATGCACCAGGAGAAGATCCAGGCTAAGAACTGGACGAGTACCATTCTGTCTCTACCAGAGCTTGAAGGGGCACACAGTTATCAATGATGCTGTCACAAGTGTATTTGAAACCTGCCTGGCTGACAACAACTGCGTCTGGAACTGCGTCTGGATGCCGCATTCTGCATTTTTCTTCAGAGACGGGAAGCATGTGGATAGGCTGCACCTTGGCCAACTCTGGGATTTGGGCATACTCCTGATGAAGAAAGAAGATGGCATGATGCCTCTGGAGGCCTGGAATGCAGGGCACCAAGTTTGCTCCAAAACAAACGTCATGTACAATATAAGTATAATGTTAGTTGGGTTTAGCTGTGTTGTCAGGGTGCTGCCTAGCAAAGATGCTGAAACATTTAGAACCCTAAAGCTAAATGGTGTTTGAAAGTCCCCGGGCAGCATCTCTCCAACGCCACGTGAGGTAACCAGAAGTAACCGTATGAGCTAGAACTGTGTAGCTTCAACTGTGTGAACAGCAGAATGTATAGGTATTGATTGCATCAGTGGCAGCAACATGCTGAGACTGAGAAATTCACCACTGGGACCAGTCCCAGATTTCAAGCACCCAAGCAGGTTAGGAAGTTCATGGGGCTTTGGTTGGGCCCATCATAAACAGGCTTTCTGTTGAATTCAAAGCCAGTTAAAGGTCCATATCCTAGAAAATGCTGAACTTCCTGGAAATTTACGAAAAAGATAGGTTTGATCCCACTGCCCTTATTCCAGACAGGCTGTTACAGTTAACCACCTTTCTATAGTATATCTCAGAGGCCAAAACACTTTACAAACTGTCATTGAAACGAGGTGTCATAGTTTCAGCTGGGATGGAGTTACCTTTCTTGCTGGCAGATGGTGTAGTGCTGTTTTGGATTTGGGATGAGAAACAGCGATGATAGTGCACTAATGTTTTGGGTTGTTGCTTGGCAGTCAAGGCCTTTTCTGCTCCTTATACTACCCCACCAACGAGCAGCCTGAGAGGGCACAAGAAGTTGGGAGGGGACACAGCTGGGACAGCTGACCCCAACTGACCAAAAGGATATTCCATACCATGTGATGTCATGCTCAGTATATAAAGCTGGGGGAAGAAGAAGGAAAGGGGGGATGTTTGCAGCTATGGTGTTTTGTCTTCCCAAGTAACTATTACGCATGATGGAGCCCTGCTTTCCCAGAGAGGACTGAACACCTGCCTGCCGACAGGAAGCAGTGAATGAATTCCTTGATTTGCTTTGGTTGTATGTGCAGCTTTTGCTCTACATATTGAACTGTCTTTATCTCAACCCATGAGTTCTCTCACTTTTACTCTTCTGATTCTCTCCCACATCCCAACAGGGGGGAGTGAGGGAGTGGCCGTGTGGTCCTGGTTGCCAGCTGGGGTCAAACCACAACACTAGGAAACCCTGAAATGCACTTTGGTTTTTTTTCAGGAACATAGGAACCGATCACATACCACTGGTGAGGGTAGGAGTGCAAAGAGCACCCCAACCTCATCAGCCCTACGGGGGAGCTGAGAGCTACGGTGAAGGAGGCCTTGACCTGCTTCTGTCCTCACTTGCAGCAATGGCTACAAACATCTACAGCTGGGCAGAGAGAGAGGGAGGAAAAGACAAAGCTGGATAAGGACAGACAGTGTTTCACAGAGCAGTCTAGAAGGCTTCTTCCTCTTTCCTTTTATTGACTAGCTGGAGTGTTTACAGTTAACCATTTTCAGATGGAAATACACTTTACAGCCATATCAAGGTAGGAAGCTACAAAGAAGCACAAGAGATGTGATCACTTGCTAAACTCTGAGGTATAGAAGTTGTTAAATTAGGCCATGTGATGGGTCCAAAATGGGCTAATTTATGCTACTTTGAACATCATTCTAGCCCTTTTAACATGTTTCCCCCAATTAAGCTGTTCAGGCCACAGATCTAAATAGCTGTCTGCACAGGCTGCCAATTGATTAATTCCCTAATGATGGATTGAAGCTACAGCTTTTGTTTCTTAATCTCTCTTTTCTCCATTAATAGCAAATCATTCATAAAACAAATCTTATAAATATAAGTAAACACACAGGAGTACAGGCGACAGATTGCATATAGATTTATTGCAGAATTAATTTTTGATTGCCCTTAACGATTTATTATTATTTTTGTTTTCTCTTTTCTCACAGAGCTACAGGAGTCCTGTAGGCAATTTCCCAAACTTGAGCTTATGGTTTTCAGTCTGCAGCCTACAAAGAGCTCAGATAGATAGCTACTTATGCAGAAGACACAGCGAGGATGCTCTTCCAGAGGCACTTTGTAGGATTAAGGCTTCTGTGGACAAAATGTGGAAGATCAGACTGTAAGGAGATAACAGGCTAGCTCCTCTGTCAAACTTTGTGCTTGTATTGTGCTTGCAACAGCAGAATCTGAGTGTCAATGCAGGAAGATGGATGAGGTCCATGCACACAATGGAAATGCCAGAGAGAATAAGTCTGTCTTTTCCCTTAAGTAGTCTCCTCTTTGGAAAGAGTCCATTGCCCCATGTAATCACACATGCCTGGGAGTTGTAGGAAGCCTCTTAATCCTCTTTGGATGAGCATGCTTGGAGGAAAGACTTCCAATTCAATAGGCCACACAAGTGAAATTTGGGTAGTGGTCATTAAGGAGGATGCGGAAGAGGTCTGAATAAGCAGAGCAAGAAGAAGGCTGAAGAAACCTCAGCAAGGAGTGTCTCTGAGTCCTGTTGCTGCAGAGACAAGGCTGACTTGAAAGCTCTTTCACACAGCGCAAGAAGAATCACTGCTCTGAAGTGCATCACTCAGCCTGTCACCTCTGTGTCTCAAGCTGCACAGCAAAAGAGAAACAAAATAATGGGTGTGAGAGTTTAATTAATTCAAGAATTAGAAGAGTTGAGAAATGGGGCCCTTCAAAAGTGTGACCCAGTTAAGATTCACTGTATGCTATAAATCATACATTATTGTTTAGAGTTTCCTTTCTCCACACTTGACCTTCATCATCATTCTCTCGCCTGAGTCTGGGTGTCATCACAGAAGTACTGGGTATGCGGATGTAGGCACAGGAAACACGTTCAATAGCATTTCCCCGACTGCTTGCATTTTTATGCAACAGAAAGGAAACAATGAAAACTGAACTGAGTTTGTTGTCTAATATTTCTCTGATCACCATGTGAGGTAGACAGCTCTTCAAAGAGAAGAAAGTTTTGCTTGTGACATTCCCAATTAAGCACTTCATTTTGGAGATAATTAACCAGTGTCAGAGTCTTCTCAGTCCTGGACAGCAAAGGATACATCCTCCAACAGTAGACATCCATTTACAAATGCAACATTTTTCCCTACTTGTGCTTGTCCTGGGAGTGTTAGCATGGGTTGACACAATGAACGTATTTGCAGACAGGTAGTTACTTCTATACCTCACAGATTTGAGAATAGGCTACACCTGTGAAAATTGTGGAGGCTCTTCTGGCATAGGTTTTGGTGGTTGAGAGACAGAACACGGGTGGTCTCTTTTTCTGGGCAAAGCAAGGGTAAAGGACCGGGCTTTGCTTCCTGCTACAGCACTCTGAATCCAGACTAGCTCTATTCATTTTGCTCTCAGACGCCCTTGAGTATCAGTCAGTTTACCACAGACTGGGGAGATAGTGCGCTGTGCCATACTGTATGTACACCCCGGATCCTGAGGCTGGCTGGAGGCAGGTTTAACCCCTGATGCAATTCAGAACAGCCTCAGGGCTGCTCTGGGTTCTGCTGTTTTTTGACAGTCCCTCTGGGGCTGCCCTTTCTTGGCATGTCTCCGAAATGCCACCTTGGAGGAGAAGCAGGAGGAAAGGGTGAGGGGGAAGTGTTGCATAGATCTACCCACTTACCTACACACACTATAATCCAGCTGAAAGTTGCTCCATTTAAGACAACTGCTTGAAAACCCATCTACTGACCGCGTGGTGTAAGAAAGTGGTATGGAGAGGACTCCATGGTTGCTCCCATGTTTTTTGGCTTTTTTTTAAGCAGCGTTTTATGAGACTTAAACTAATTTGTTTATTCCTTGGTTTTAGTGTTTTATATACCCTCTGGGAGTGTGCTTGTATTATGAACTGACATGCAGCCATGGCAGTGTGAGCACGTGACCATCACCACCTTGTGCCTGTGCAAGCAGCGCCTGTGACCACTTCACAAACTGTTCCTCCAAGAGAAAAAATTCCTAGGTCACCTGCCATTGCTTCATTACCCAGCTGCAGCATCTACAAGCCAGGATGCAGCAGATGATACTTTCAAATTACAAGTCAACAGTATTGGTATTATTAACATGATTAGTAACAGCCTTAATAGTACACTTTAACAATAGTTACTTTCATTCAAGTCCCCCAGAATACTTACAGAGCACAACAGAAGATTTTATATACAAGCAGTAATTACTTATTCTTGTATCAGTCTTCTCTCCTGTTGATTTATTACCCTATTGACATCAACAAAGATACAGCAGACTGTCCCCTTATTTGTTCTATTCATCAGTTTGAATCTGGTATTTGAATATTTGGAGTGTATACATTCCAGTCTTGGTCTCCCTAAACCTGGTTGTGCTGTAGCTAGATACGTCTCTTAGTGGTCGCCCCGTGGGTATAAGTCCCACATTGTTAAATCTTGACTCCAACTCGGAACTTCAGCAGCTCTAATTGGCCTCCATGTTCACAGAAAAAAAGTGGAAGTTCTTTGGAGCAGGGATTAGGCATGCTTTTGTGTTTGTAGAGCACTGAATGTAATGGGACCCTCACAGGATCTCTGGTTGCTACTATTATACGAATATTAAATACTGTTCTTCACAGCGCTAGCTAGTGGGAAAGGTTTTGGGTAATTAGAAACACAGGGAATGCAGGCTATCTGGATGAGCATAGAATGAAGCATTTTAAGCAAACTCCCAAATTCTTGCTTCTCTTTTCATCATATATTATGTTGTTAGTCTCTATAACAGGTGATTTGCAGGTTAAATCCCATTTTCCTTCTCTATAGACTAAATTCATCTTTGATATAAGTGGGCGCAAGTCCATTAACTTCAATAGAGTTACGTTCACTCACTCCAACATTGAATCTGTCCCAGTGGATTTATGCTGTAAATCTATCCCAGAAGCCGTGGTTATAGAGGCATTGGTTCTGCTTTGAAATTCATTCAGTCTCGTTGAATAACCCTTTTAGAGGAGCCTGGGAATGTTTTTAGCCTCTGCACCAGCACATCAGCCTTGCTCCAGAACGTCTTTTTAGCTTCAGCCTCTTTTCTCCCCACCTTGACTCTCCTTTTAGACTCTCTGCTTCTCTCTCGCGTTACCATTTGCAGCCTATATCTCCTCCTATCTGGGTAATGGTGGTGAGCAACGCTCCCCGCACTGCTGCCTGTAGCCACGGTATCTTGGTCTGAGGTGGCCTTGTCAAATCTTATAAGCTAAGTGAGGTTGGGTCTGGTTAGTATTTGGACAGAAGGCCTCGAAAGAAAGCTCCAGGTGCTGTACACGTGGGTGCTGGGGTACCAGTAGGTGCCATTCTTCCTTCCTAGGCCAGTGCCCTAAGTAATCTTAACCAATGCTCTAAAATACTGTCCCATGGCACTGCACTGCTCTGCTGAGAGGGTCATCACTGACTGATGGGTAAATTTAAGGTGAATCCTACCCAAACTGCAGAAAATCCTTCTTCTTTTCAGCTGTAATTTGCCTGTCGTCCCAGCTAATCACGGCACAGGGTATAGAAGATGTGGGGGTTTTAACACTACTTTGCCTCTGTTGCATTTAATATTACTACTTCTGCAATACATTCATTCACAGAACAATATGGAAGCCCTCTGGTGTCCAATTTAACACCTATAAATTTGCCTGTGTAATCTCTAACCAACTGGACAGATAAAATGCTTGCCGTCTATTCCAGTATTCTTGTGTTCTCTTTTGAAATACAGCTCTTCGATTAATTTCTTTTTTCACAGTGGCAAGTCCTGGTGTTTGGACGCTCGGTCCTGTGGGTATTTGGAAAGGAGCAGACCTTCTCCAGCCTAGCTGAGCCCTGGGCTGTGCCACAGCCATTACCAGATCTGCCCTGGGATCCAGAGACCCCCTTTCCCCATCATGGGTAGTTCTTGTTTCTTTTGGGAGAGCTAGTGCATCGCTTCAGCTAGTGAACCTGTGCCAGGGTAGATTCTTTGTCTCTACTGTGGACTATGCCAGTGCCCCAGCCTTCCTTGCACACCGGGCTGGTCACCAAAGCCAGCTTCCCCCAGACAGGGAACTAGATCAGACCTTCCTGTGGATCAAAGGGAAATGGAGGGAAGGAGGAGGACTTGATTCCTTTCTTTTGACTGTATTTTAGCACATTTCAGTGCTCAGGGAAGAGTTTCACTACTTCTGTCCTTCCAGTGCAGATAGGAATTTACCCATTGTTGTCAAGGAATCTCCAACCATCCATTTCTCTCTGTCACCTCTAAGTCCATGCTTATTCCCAGGGGAAAGCTCAGAAGTGATTAAATAACTGGGCAGCATTATGAAGATCTCTGCACTGCAAAGGTGGAAGAATCTGTCCAGGGGTTGAAACGCTGCTCTGATATTTTCAGGAATAGCCTAGGCTTGTCAGGGACCAGGCTGGAGGGGGTTGCCCTGTGGTGGGCCTGGGCAGGATGGAGCCCATCAGACCCAAACATCTCTTTTTGCATATGGTATCTTTCTGCAGCTCACTGAACGGAGATCTTGCTGCTAAAAGGAGAGTTCTGTCCATCTGGGCTAATAACGGGCAGATGAAAGGGAAGGATTTGCTCAGAAATCATGGCAGGGTCTTTGCAAAACAATAAGGAGACTGAAGACCATTTCAAGGCAGAGCATAGCAAACATTCAGTTAATAAGTGCCCCAGAGGATCCAAAGGATTTTAGTTCTGGGATGAAGATTATGTAGGCAGTAGTAGCCCTTTAAGGGATCTAGGAAAACTGAGGGTGAGGAGGGGGGAATGCATTTAATCCCTTCATTGAGAACATGGGAGAATTATACAGCATACAGGCATTGCTGATTCTCAGCATCACGTCCTAGGATTGAATATAACTTCGTTCCCAGTCTAGAATTTACCCACCAAACAGAGAGGTTGAAAGGCAACATTAATTACACATCTGTCCAGCACGTAGCGATACTCAGATGTCGGGTGTCATATAAATGCAAAATGTTGCTATTCTACAGGGTGGTTTCTCTACATGTGCAGATTAAACAATGGCTTTGCGCAAGACTAAAATCTGCAGTGCTGCTGATGAAAGGAGTTAATTGTATGGATGCAATATTACGGACAGTGTGGTTTCACTGAGCTAAAAGAGGAGGACAGTGATTCATGGCTGCACCCATGCTCTCCGTCATAAAATATAAATTAAAAATAATTGTATTATGGTAGGCTACCTGTATTGTTACATTCATAATGGATATCACACATCCGTCCTTGCTTGGCGTTGCAGGCAAGGCATGTTAGAGAAACTATGGCAGTATTTTTCTTTTAGGTGTAACAATCTGTCAGTATCAAATTCTCTTAGTCAGTAGGGAGCATATAGTGTTGATTTACTGAAAATCTGGGATTATGTCTGCTCTGTGGTGAGCGTAGATTTAAGAGGGGAGAGGTAAGGGGTCTCCAAAAGGTGAAGAAAAACACAAATGAAACCTAGCAAGGAAAAAATAGCTTGACAGTTAAGATGCAGCACAGTCACCGTCAAGTCTTCTTGAAGGAAAACCCTCACACACAGGCGTGCTCTGAGCACTGCATACTGTACCTTAAACAACCCGTTCCATTACCCACTTCACACCACCGAACTGTAAATGTATAAATGAAGCTGTGGCTCTTTAGCCTTAGAAGAAAAAGCCTTAATATTTCTGTGGTCCAGCGTACAAATGTTTTTTGGTGATGCACCGGAATTTTGGGTGCTCACGTTTGGGGGCAAAACGCAACAAGAAATCATTTCCCTTCTCTTTTATTTCCTTCACAGCAAACCAGGTTAAGCAAAGAGCGGGTGACAGGCAGCTTCAGCAAGACTGGCTCTGTGAATGCTACGGAGGCGGCAACTCGACCCCCGCGTCGCACTGTGTGCCGCTGGTTTGCACGGACCCTCCTCGGCACAGCACGGCACGGCATGGAGGGTGTGCGCAGCTCACCTGAGGCTTAGCACCGTACGGGATGAGGCCAGAAAGACTGTGGGTTCTAATTCAGGCCACTTCGTTAAGGACCGAAAGTTGTAGGCAGCTGAGGAGTAAAGGTGCCGCAGTTACAGTCCTGCCCTAGTGGAACGGTGCCTCCTCCATCACAAAATACAGTCTGGCCCTAATTGGTATCTTTAATAGCAGTCTCAGCAGAGAACCTGAGAAGGCTTACCTTCATCCTTGTTCTGGGCCTTCCACGCCAGCTGGGGACGCTTTCATTGTTGCTGCCCGCGTTGTAATTGTTCTGGGGATAAGTAAAGGATTTCCAACTCTGGGCTGCCAATCTGTCACCCTTCAATAGCCACAAAGTCACAGCGAAATTAATTAAAAAAACCCCAAATATCACATTAGTAGCCACAGTGCAAGCAAAATATAAGCAATTAAAAACCCACCTTGTAAACGCTTAACGTACTGAGCATCCAGCACTCACGTTTCACTTAATTTTAACAGACAAAGAGGGGTGATTCATTTGTGGAGAAGAGAAGAAAAGTAACCCCAAACCCTGTAACTCTTCTCTGCTCTCAAACACTACAGAACTTCATGGGATTTATTATATTTCAAAAAAAAAAAAAAAAAAAAAGGCTGCTTTCCCTTTAAAAAGAGAGGAGCTACTTGGTCTGATGCTGCTGCCTTTATCAGCCATGAAGTTCCCAGCAAGGTGCTGTTAGTGCCTGATTAAACCTCATACCAATCTCTGTCCCCCATGGTAACCCAGAAGACATCCACTGAGAGTGGCAGCTCTTATTCATTTTAATTGCCAAGGATCTCTCTGTGATGGCCAGTTTTCTTGTCTCTCAAGGACTCGAATGGAAATCCATCTGATTACACGAACAATCCGGGTGCTCTGACAGATCTGAAATATGAATATGGAGATGACATTGTGCTCTGCACTGACTCCTGAAACCCCAATAGTAAATTATGATCTGCCACTAAAACAATTTCAGGGCACAGTACAATTCACATAAAAGCCCATTTTTTGTAATGGAACACAAATTATTAATAAATCAGTCCAGAGGGGGGAAAAAGTGAAAAAGAGATTTCATCACTTGGTGTTTTCATGGAACACCACAAACATGAATGTATGTGCACATATATTTATATATGCATGCACCCCTTTCTGATGTGCGTCTTTGTACAGCTTCAAGTGGAGATGATATACAGAATATAAACAAATCCCCTGGGGCTACCACAGTGTTCCTGAAATTAGCCTTGTGTCCTCTTGCTGCAAACTTAACCTCCAAAGCAATACGGTATGAGAAATGCAAAGTCCTAGGTGAAAATATGCAGGGAAATCTGTCAACATAAGGGAGATGTCCCATCCCTCGGGTGAACTGACCTCCAGCTTATGTGGATCAATGTGGAGGGACATTTCTATTGTCTAAACAAAACTTGCAACCCTCATGGTCCCAAAGAGAAAAGCTCATCTTCTTCCTCCATCCCTCTTCCACCTGCTTCTTGGTGGCAGGGGACCCTCCCAAGGAGACTAGCCTTGTTGGACGTGGCCCAGAGCACCCACTAGGAATCCAAGCGAACCGAGAGGGAGACCGACTGCTTGTAGAAGATCCCATAAAAGAGGACCTAACCCAAAACAGTGAGCTTTAGAGGACCTAGCCCAAAACAATAAGCTTTGCTGCCAAATCCAGAAGATCAGTGTTTGTCTGTAGGTTAGGAGAGAGGTGGAGGGTAAGAAGGAAGTCTGCTCCAATAAGCTGTAACAGCCCGGGGCATCTCCTGGATGGACACCCCGGCACCCCACACCGGCCTGTACAAACACTGAGCCATTTCGGACGGATTGAAATCAGGCCAGACAGCTCAGCAACAACACGCCGGCGATCCCAGGCCAGCCTGCGCTCATTGCTCTGCAATGTGCTGACACGGGAGAGGGGGACGAGGCCACACAGGCACCTGGACGCAGCAAACATCCGCTGGCAGAAAGGGAGGCCAGCAAGGGTACTTTGACGGGGGCCGGCCAACAGCTCCAGGCAGCTGACAAAGCAGTGCGGTGACATATTAACATGCGCAGGGCAGGCGGCCGCATTATTATTACTACATATTTCTACTAAAGCAACGCCTGAGGATTCAGAGGGCTGGCTAGCCAGCCAGCTGAACATACACTGAGGAAACCGTGTCCATGGGCCTTTAGGTCCTCTTGAAAGCCATGGAAAGAGTAGAGGAAATATAACGCGCATAGAGAAGGACAAGGGGGTTTAGTGGGTTTAGCACTGCCTCAGAGGTCAGGAAATGTGGGTTGTAACCCTGGCTTTCGCCCCAGCCTGGTGGATGACCTTTGGTCCCCCGGGTGTTTCCCGTCTGCAAAATGTGAAACTTCCATATGTTTGGCTTTCCCTGGCTGTGGCATCAGTTTCCAACTGGAAAGTTTGCCTGGGCAGGGAGAAAAAAAAAAAGACACTGGACTTTTGTCAAAAACTTCCTGACATCTGGAGGTCAGGCCAGTGAACATGGCCAGTGGACATGCATGGAAAACACAGTAGTACAAATACTCTCCCAAAAGCATCCATCTCCCTATACTTTCCCTGAATGGCTCACAAGTACCTTATTTTGTTTCAAAAGTCCCAGAGCCCTAGTAAAATGAGGATAATGATGCTGTTTTTGTGAAGCATTTGGAGATCTGCTGATACTATGTGGTAGACAACAGGCTGGCCTTATTCATCAAGTATGCATTTCAAACACTGTAATTAAAGCAATAATAATAATAATAACAACAACCCCCCTGCTTCAGCCTTAACTTTCTGTCTTCTTACCTCTCTCCTTCCTCTCCTGGAGGCATCAGGCTAGCCAGGGGGTTCAAAGTGGAATCTGCAGAAGGCCGTTGACCTCAGTAAATCAGGGCAGGGATGATGTTCCCTGATTACAGTTCAGAGGCAGCATTACAGCCCAAAGGGTTCAAATGTTGGGCTGCCGTGTTTGCAAACAGCACAGCTATCTAACACACCCTATTTGGGCTGGCTTTTTGCATTTATTAGCAGTGTGTGGTACAACCGGTGGTGATCCTTGGAGCCAGCGTCTGTTATCAGAGTTTTCTTTTACACAAAAGAGATAAATGTGCACTAGTTCTTGAGACACACTGATGTGTGTACACCCAGCCGTGTTTCTCTCCTCCACACAGAAAGGATTCCCCCAGAGGAAGAATTTTTGGGCGTGAGATTTCAGTGCAGCCAGGAGATACGGAGTCTAGGGCTGAGGCAGAGACATACAAATGCCTTTTGCACCCAACTGCTTTGGCACCCCGTTTTCCTGCAGAATGTGCTAAGGAACCAGCAGGTTTGGGCATGGGACCTGCAGAAACCTGTTTTCTCTCTTAGATAATGCTGGTAATATCTGAGAAGAAAGATGTCTGAACCCCTATCACTTTTGTTTCCCTAAAGGGAAGAAATAATCTGATCAGTTACTTGTAATTTATTCTTCAAATGCAAAAGAACCAGAAAGGGAGGAAATATAGTTTAGTAACTTAAGAAAAGACTAAAGTTAGTAGAGTTCACAACCTCCAGAATGTATTTAAGAGGCTTAAATGCCTCAGATTTACATTAACTAGTGAATATGCGTTGTTTTCTTGGAGTACAAGACTGATATTTTTGTATGCCAGTGAACCAGTCAATGGAAAAATAAAGCATCCATGTTAGGAATCATACTCTTTCAGAGAGATTAGGGCAGGAGGCAGTGGATTTCAGTTTTTCCATTATTTCACTCATACACGAGATGGTTACTCTGAGTGCTTGCAACCAACCGATTGCAGTGTAGCTGTTCAGGAGAGGCTGGAGGGTGACCACGGAGAATAAACCCCCCATCTCCACAGTGCTGTTTAGTGACCTGCATGAAGCGGGTTGGTAGTTTTGGCCATTTCAAATTTGACATGTGTCCAAAGCACAAAAACTGGATTCAGCTAAGCTTAGTCTTAAAGTTAAGTATGTACCTCTTTACTGAATAGGAACCAAAATTGTCACCATAGTTGTCACCCATTTGTGTTTAGCTCAGCACTATCAGTTGAGGTTAAAGACTGCATGAGACACAAAAAAAGAGTAACTTTGTTAGATGCAGTCTCTCTAAAATACAGTTACAGGGTTTTAGTGGGATGTGAAGAAGCTTTTATTATTGCTACAAATTATGTGTACGTAAATAGCAGATTTCATGTGCCAATGTATCAAACAAGCATTTTTGAGGATTCAAATTTGGGGTTTTTTTTAATGGAGCAAGAGGTCTAGAAACATGTATCTGCTTCCAGGATGATAAAACGGGCTCCTTCCTTCCTTCCTTCCTTCCTTCCTCCCTTCCTCCCTTCCTCCCTTCCTCCCTTCCCCCCCTCCTTCCTTCCCTCCTTCCTTCCTTCCCGCTTTCCTCCACGAAAGTACTAAGTGAATTTGTCCAGGGAAAAGCACAGAGATTTTAATATGAGCCCATCTCCAGTAACATGAATCCCTGGAGCAATGAGATGAATTTGAGAAAGAGACTATTTAGGCTGAATATCAGGAAAATGTTCCTAACGGCTTGGACCGCTTGAGCAGTGGAATTGTCTTCCAGGCAAGCGATGGAAACACCAACATTTGACTCACTTGAAATTGGACTGGACAGCATGCTGGCAAGTGTACTGGAGGGAGAGATCCTGCTCTGGAAGGGGAACATTCTCTTGGACACTGGAGCTCTGTGACTCTTTTAAACCTTCCAACGTGAAGAATGCAAGGAAAGAAAATATTAGGAATCGCCCAGGGACACAGCTAATCCCGCAGACATAACACTTGCACCGACTTCAGTAGAAGTTACGCACACGTAAGGGATCCAGGTTGGGTCCCAGTTGGAAGAGGGCATTGGCAGCCCAGACATGGCCATGGCACAGGGCTGCTGCTCATCACCCCGCACCTGGGGAGCCGGGCAAGGGGACAGAGCGAGAGGGGAGAAATGCTGCCCACCTCTCTCTAGCAGGGAACATGAGAGCGCTTGTTGAAACAAACAGCTGGGAAAAAAAAGAAACCCGAGCCCCAGCAGTGCCTGCTGCCTCTCTACGTACATGACGAGGTAACCCTTCTCCTCTCTGTCCTGGTGAAACATCTCTAAATGCGTGTTCTGTGTCTATCTCTGCTGCCCCTTCCCAATCCCCTCACACAGCAGAGGTGTCACAAAAGGATGTGATATTTTGAAACCCCAAACTGCACTGCACCAAAAAGACCCACATATGTCTACCAGGGAGAGGGCTGTCCTGTGGTAGCCCCTCATGTTTCTTCAGTCGTGGCTCATCTTGGTGTTTTCAGCGGGGCAACCCCAGTGTAGCTGAGAGAAGAATGAGATCTCGATTGTTTTTTTAACTGAGCCCCAGCTCCTTTTTCTCTCCCTCCGCATATGGATGTAATATATATTCACAGGCTCTTTTTTCCTACTTTTTTTTTCCTTTTTTTTTTCTTTTTTTTTTCATTTCCAGTCACGGAGCTTTTCTGGACAAAACAATTATGATCCGAACGTCCTGAGAACCAGTCTCCGATGAGGCAGTTTTCCTGAACATGTACAGACAAAGGAAATGATTTCCTTACTGAAAGAAATCACTTCAAAGCGCCCAGACCAGACCCCGCTCCAGCTCAGGTTTCCTTTCTGTGCGGCAGCTTGGACAACAGCTCTCACAGAGAGCCCTGCTCCTTGTGCCTGGTTTGAATTTAAGCAGATGCCGGGTGCAGGGTAGCGGGGACTGACAAACCAGCCCAGCCATTGCTTTTCCTCCTTTCCTCCGCCTTCCCCACATACTGCGTCCTTCCTCCCACATGGTGTGTGCCGCTGCTCAAACGTCGGTGAAGTTCTTGGTTATGCGTCTCTAGCGCTCAGCGCCCTGGGCAGCACTGTTTATAAGCCATTTCGGCATGGCTGTGTTGATGCGACACATCTCCTTTCCTAAAACTCAGCCCGAGTCAAAAACTCTCCCTGGCTAGTCACGATCTTCCTATCGCCATCTCTTGTGAAGGTGAGGTGGAGGGCAACAGTACTCGTGAGGATGAAATGGATTGAGAATGATTTTGCATGACAACTGCTGGGGATCCAATATCTTTCTGTTGGTGTTGCTTACAGAAACAATAATGCCTGGAAACCATCCAATACCTGTGTGTTGGCCCATCTTCAACACATGCCAAATTCTTCTCTTGTGGGACAGCCTGGGAACAGCCCACATATATTTATGTGTGATCTCCTAGTCAAACTGTGATCTATTTTTGCCAGTCTCCCGAGCATAGTCCCTCTTTCCACATCCTGAATGTCATCTCGAACTAGTAAGAGGCTGCCCACTCCAGGAAGGGTCAGATGGCACTGCCTCTGCATGCCTTTCTTTCTCTCTGTGCAGAATGTGGGGCATGGATGTCACACCAGGACCTCGCTGGCCTGGACCATGTGTCAAGAGGAGCATGAGGCTCATTGTTATAGCAAAACTAGGGCTAGATGCCACAGCATGGGTCACTTGCTTGTGGGAGACGAGACCTTATGTCCAAACAGACACATTGTACCTGTGGCACCTCTATCCTTCCCCAAGATAAGCTCTATGCTGTTTCTTCCTTCCATGGATTTGGCTTTGGGGAACAACTCACATTTACTTTCCAAGCAGAGAAGTACTGTACAGCACTGCTGTGACTCCTGAACTGTATGGAGGACTCCTCCCACTGTCACATAACCTGCTATCAGCAGTGTCCAGGGTACGTTGAAAGAGGACAATAAAATCTCCCCCTTTCCTCATATGGCCTCTACTTGTTGGCAAAGTCTGGCTTAAAGTATTCAAAGAAAGAATTTGGGACACCAATGAGCTCCATCATTAGCCTCATTTTGCTTTTACTACTAAAACTTCTCCAACTTGGTCCCATGGCTACCTCCTCTGACCTAGTTAAACACCACTCAACCAGGGTGTGTGCATCATTTTACAACTCAGAGTTAAGGAGAGATCCCACAGTCCCCCCTGGCCAACACTATACCGGCAGTGGTCTGGCTTGAACCTTCAGACCACACATGAAGCTTGAACAACAGCTAATCGTCGACACAATGTCCTACCTCTCCATGTTGAGGAGCTGTATGCCACCTCATGGAACCCAGCATTGTGTTGCTGCTACACCATTTGCCAGGGGTCTGCACCCACACTCAGATCAGCAGGTCACTGTGTCCCTGCTCTCCCTCCCCGCTCCCAAACACAGACTCATGTGTCCCTTACCAGCTCCATACCTCTGGTCCTTCCCCTGTTCCCAGAGCTCTGCTTTATGCTCCCGAGTAAGTCAATAGAGAGAAGAGCACGTTACAGCTTCGGTGCAAAAGCCCTGTTTACAGGAAGCCCTCCGACTTTTCCCGAGGATCCCTGGCAGGATGGCCCACAGTCCACAACTTACTCCCCTTTATGGTACTTTTGACAGTGCATCCATCAAATCCTGAAAACACTCCTGGAAAAACACCTGGAGGTGCTGCCCCAGCCTTACACTATGCCAGTGCTCTGCTCTCCGTGCGGGATCCCAGTTGACAGGTAGGTGAAATTCAAGGTTGTGGTCACTACAGCCAAAGGCCAGGATATTTAAGAACAGCCTCGCTACCTCCAATCTGCTGTATGAACTATTCTTAGCTGGAAGCTGGAGCTGAATGCTCACTGGGCACTCCAGGTTCACACCTCTGGAATACGCCCCTGACAGAAATATGCTTCAGCGTGAACTTGGCCGCATTTAGAAGGAGCTGCAAGATACACCTCTTTGCCCAGACCTTTCCATCTGTTTAAACTGTGAAATCCTGGGTTCCTCGCTGTCTGGTCAGATTAAAAGCTGCTGGCAGTGGGGGAGCATGACAGTTCGTTTCTCTTACTTGCAATGATAATTACTCAACGTAATCCCCGTAAAACGAACTCATAATCTACAATGATGAGTGCGTGCTAAGTGCTCATAATAACTGAAATAAATAAGAAGAGGTCATTAATAATAAAGCATGGTCTGGATTACAGCATTCAACAATGCACAAAACAACGGAGCTAGGGTTGATAAAGGAAAGCAGATCATAGCCCTCCATACTCCAGAGGCAGGATGCTGTAGGGTTGGAGATACTCTCTTCATGTTGAACGGAGATCACCAGTGTGCAGCAGTGATTTAATCATAGCTTGTGCACTGCCTGTGAAGAAAGAAGTGAGATAAAGACAGGTTATGGTAGATGCAGAGCTCTCTGAGTGTCCGTGCACTGGCCAGCTATACCTTTCTGACTGCTTTACAGCCCACTTGCTCGGCAAGGAGGGACTTCCCACAACCAGGAGAGCTACCATGTACTGCTACGAGGGGTATTTCTTTACCTGTGCTGCACCATTTCAGCCTTGTCCATCTTCGTAGCTGCCAAGCGGACCTGGCTGTTGTGCACTGAACACTACTCTGCCTCCTCTGGTTCACTTGGGCCAACATCTGGGCCCCTGGGAAAAGATCTTTGTTCTCTGGATCAGTGGCTCTTCCCAGACACTGAACTAAGTTTTGTGCATGGGCAAGACAGACATGGCAAGTGTACAAAAAACACTAATGAAGCTTGTGAGTTCTTCCCCAGCTGAATTCCCAGGGGCCATTTTCTCAGACCATGCCAGAGCGGTTGAAGGCTTATACCAAGAAGACACAGGTCTGGACACTCCTGTGGGATGCAGGGGAAGCTAACACAGACAGTTTTGCTAGTATAGCTCACTGGGAACTGGATCGATGCTCCTGGTGTACTGAATAGAACTGAAATTTGGAGTTCTTGTTAAAATTAAAAAGAAGTGTCTACATTTGTACAGCTTGTATGTGAGGGATTGGAATACATGCAAAAGTTCAGCTCTCACTTTCCTGTTTATATTCACGGCATGCTGTTTTTCTAGGCTCAGCCCTGGTTTTGCTGATGAGCTAAAATATAACCTCCTTAAACCCCAGTGGAGCAGCATTTAGTAAGTTCTGCCTTTAAATAATATTTTAGCCAAGGGATTAACTCCTATTTGCACATACAGATTACCTGGAAGGAAGGTTCGGTGAGCAAAAATACCTGGAGGGAGAGGACATATTCGCAGCAGCAAAGGCCTGTTCCCACTCCTACTGAGATGGGGGGGAACTTCTGCTGGCTGCAGGGGGAGGTGGACCAGGCCCATCTCCAAACTCACGTAAAAAAATTTCTGTGCGAGCATTTTTCAATTAATTCCTGCTCAGAGGAGGAGGAAGGGTCAAAACACCTGGGTCTGTAAGGCCACTGCCCACACGGAGGGCAGCCTGCAGCTTTGCAGCTCCCCTGGGGGTGCTCCAAGCATCACCGTGCCTGACACACACCCTCCCTGCCTTCAGAAGCACAGAAAGCGCGACGAGACCGTGTCTGCTTGGACACCCCCTGAAAGGATGTCCCCTGCGTGCCCACTCACGTGCTGGTAGGTTCTTGCAGACCTGCAGTGGGGTGCTATCCTTCCCTCAACAGTGGTCTGGATTGCACACCCCGGCAAAGGCATTGCTCCTACAGAGAAGCTGTAAGCGCTGGACTTGTGACTTCTCTGTGTGCAGGGTCCTCAGGGATCCTTAGGGGAACTGGGGTGCAAGGGGTCTCACCCTCGCTCTTGAGAAACCTCCCAGGACTGGGCTCTGTCTAGCTCAAACATAGGACTTAAGCTTTTCCCCTGAAAAGAGCAGTATCATGAGCATATGGTTAATGACTCATCCCAAGTGGAAAAACAGCGTTTGTTATATTTTATGAAAATTTTATACATCTAAGGTACTGTACATCTGTTGCTATTTAGGCTGACATGTATGTAGAGATTGGCAGAACAAGTTCTCTGTGGGGATGACTGAACTCCAAACCAAACCACAGAACTTTCAAACACTCAGGCTGCTTCTTGAAGGGGAATGAAGGGAAAAAAAAAAAAAAAGAAAAAAAAAGAGGATGTTTTTCTGCTCTGTTGAAATGCTGCCTGACTGAGCAATTTGCAAGGAAGACGCTCTTCAGTTCTGTCTAATCTGCAGTAGAAGAGGGGCTTATTTATTGAGAGAAGCCTTGCCTCACAATGCTGCAAATCACGAGCAAAAGCCTGTTGCTGTGCCGAACTTTTCTCCCCAGGTTGCCTCCATCCAGGGTTCCAGGGAAGGGTCAGAAAGTTCTGCACCTTGTCCAACTCCTGCACCTCCTCTCTGAATCCTGCCTTCTGAAACCCTTCCTGAGACCTGCGCCTGTCTTCCTCCTCTCTGGCAGCAAGCCTTTCTCATAGTGAGGCTAAGGGTTCTTCTTGGGTTGGTCATACATCCTTCTGGCAGCAGCATATGGGTGGCAAGAAGGCAGGCAGCTTTACTGGTTAGTCTGGAAGTCTTCTGGGGCTTCCTGGGAGGCGCTGAATGAGTGGACTTCCATGGAAAGTCATGTTTTCCACTCTGCATCTGTGACTGTTTCTAAGGACTCTGGTGCAAAATCCCCTGGGGTGGAGGACTAAGTGGTGAGAACAACTGAGGACATGCCCGTGTAGTCCAACTCATTCCTCTGCAAAGAGGAAGATGAAGCAAGCTGTAAAGAACTGCTTGCTCAAACATCTCTTATTTATTAGCCATTTCAGCCCAGCCCTGCCAGGATAATTACTTTGGGCACAACAGCTATCCTGCGCCCAGCTCCCAAGCTGGCACAGTCCGCGTCTGCTCAGGGATCCTTCAGCTGTAATCTGTTTCTATTCTAAGCCCCAGAGCACAGGCACTGGAAAATAAAGTCGACTACCAGCCATGTTGTGAGGCTCTCTGCTGTCTTGCTACATATTTCTGGGACAGGTTAACATAAGAACATATGAAAGCCCACATTGGACCAGACCAAAGGTCTGTACAACCCAGTGTCCTGTTTCTGACAGTAGCCAAAAGCAGAAGCCCACAAAAGTGTATAAAATGATACCTCCACCAAGTGCTCTCCCATCCTCCAGCCATTAGTGGCATGGGACTTCCTGGACCAGGTGTGCTTTCCACAGATTTATTGATTTTCAGTGCATTTGTCTGATGTGAAATTGCACAGTCTCCCCAGGAAACCAAGTGAACTTCTCACATCTGCCACATCTTGCAGCAAGAAGCTCTAAAACTCTTCATTTTGCTTGTTTTGAACCTGCTTCCTGATAGTTTCATTTGATACCTGCAACTTAATGCTGATGAGAAGGATCAACTCGTGTTCAGAAATCAGTCTGTGCCCAGAAAGCGTATATGACAAGAGGGTGACTGGTGAAGACAGAGCATTGCCAGTTGGAAGGGACAGTTAAGACCGGCCATTGACCGGCAATAATTTTCCAAATATGACAGCGATTTGGTTTCGTGCAGTTTGGATGGCAAGATCAGTAGGAGATCTCTGGTGGTTAACTCATTCACAGTGCATTTAAGCCACGCGGAAAGGACAGAGCAGTGTGAGCACGGTGAGACTGAGCGTGCTGGCAGGAGGGGGGATGTCCCGTGGGGAACAAGGAGAGGGAAGAGAGGGGAGCAGGGCAAATTTCCTGTGAGGAGCCAACATGAAGGCACAGGTGCTCGACAGGTGGCCCAGTTTCTGGACATAAGGGGCAGGGAGGACACCAAGCTGAACGAGACTTTGGAGACTCTTGGAGAATGAGAAAAAGCAATGCTAGGAGGTTTCTTGAGAGCAAGAGCAAGTACCAGATCAGCCTGTGGTTTAAAAGTGTTGGATCTTACACCCCACGTGGTGCCTCCTGCCTTGCTTTCTCCTGGTTCACGCAGGAGCAGGGTCTGAACATCCCCGAGCTGGTGGAGCCCTGTCCGAGCAGACAAGGATGGGGTCAGGAGACCAGCGATGGTGACACACAGCGGTGCTGATGTGGGAGCTCACATGTCCTGCCTTCACAGGGCCGTTCCAGCCAGTGCTATGAAACACAGTGGTTTCTTCTTGAATAGAGTTTTTATAATTAAGGCCTAGAATTAGTGAACAGAAAGGTAATGGAGGACAGGGTGGGGAATAAGGCGGGGTTTCATCCCTACCGATATGCAGCGCATAGCCCTGCATTGTGAGACACTTTTGTGCTGCAGTCAGGTGGGTGGCACCCACCCCTGTGTGGTGTAGAGCCAAAGATCTGCAAGTCACTCAGAATAAATCACTGCCCTCCCTTCCCTTGCTCCATGGCTTTAAACTCTGAGAGGTGGAATGGGATGTCACTATCATGAGTCTTCTTTATGGACCTGACCAGAACCTATTGTCATAAAGGCCAAGCAGATATTTTGGCTGACCTTGAGGGTCATTCTGGTCGGCAGCTTGCCTCAGCAGCAGTGCCAGAAGCTCTTGGGAATGGCAGGTGGGAATGGGTTTTGACTGACATTGTGATCTTCTTTCAGAAATGCTTAGAGAAAAAGCATCAAAATGCTGATAGCTGCCCTCAGCGTGGTACCACATTGTCTGGTGAAGGAGCAGGTATTGCAGCAACCCAGAAATACTCTTATTTCTGGACTGTCCCAGTTCTGCTGGTGCTTGCACTGGCTCCAGGCTTGAGACTACTGAGCGTTGCACAGTTTCTTGACTTCAACCCAAAAGAATGGCAAAGTACTTCCTTCATTTTTTCATCAAAAACCTTTTTTAGTTTTTTTTATTTTTCCAGATTACTTCTTAAACAAACGCTTTAGTGCTCTTTTTAGTAGCATATATCCATGGTGTTGACCTATCGCTATAGTAATAACATAGTTTCTATACGGAAATAGCTTTGCCTGAAGCTTTCTGGCTAACAAAATAAGCAGAATAACTTTGTCGTCTCCACCCAGCCCACAGCAGACATACAACAGCGTTATGCAATTTGACATGGCTGGCAGCTCCACCAGAGAAGGCAAAAGCTAGTCAGATCCTTCTGTTGCTGTTGCTGGAGATTATAACACGGTAGGACGTAACGGTACCAACAATGTGGTGTAAAGCCAAATTTCCGCTTAAGCGCATTATGGACATACTTCTCTGTTACAGGCTATCTGATATCTCTCGTAAAAGCCCCTCATTTATACTTCATCTCAGACAGCCTCTCTCCCAAATGTCAGAATTTGGCGTGATATCTGAAACGAAGAACACCCATCCCTGAAGACCAGTGGTTTTATAGGCTTGAATACATTTTAAAATATAACAAATTATCTTTCTTCTTCGGCTTAACAGCAGGTACGGTCTACCAAATCCTTTTAAGTAATCAGTCGCGCTTCAGAATCTGAGAAGCATTTGGGAAGCAAGTTTCTTGTTATTAACCCTTTGGATAAAATCAGGTTTGCTTGCTTCCTCCCAAGGTGGCTTGTAGGAAATCCAACAACAGTACGAAAAGAATAAACATGGAACACATAAATCAGTATCAACAGTATTGCTGTTGTTACCTTTGGTAATGGCTCCACTGTATAGAATTATGAGACAACTCAAATTGCTACTGAAGTATTTTAATACTATGCCTTTGCATCTGAAACTGATAAAAATCTTCAGTGGAGTGGTTCAAGAATGCCTTCAGATGAACAAAATAATGGAAAATATATTTAGCATTCACATGAATAATGTAGCTCCCTTCTTGGAAGGATTATGAAACTGTAATTTCTGCACTTCTTTGACTAAATTTTGGCTTTAGTGAAGCTAATGGCTAATCTCTGTCTTGGCCTTCTTCAGCAATATAAAAAGAGATAACAATACCTATTTTTCCATACTAGAAAAAAAGTTGAAGGCTATTTGGAGTGGCAATATATTGCCTAATTTAGCAAGTGATTAAAAATTAAAAAGTGCAGCTATAGATCATCAGAATAGTGAGGCATGTCATTAAAGGCAAGCATATAAGTAAACTGCTCTGCTCCATCAAGCCCTAAAAGAAATTTCCGTCATCTAGGACATGGAGAAGTTAATTATCCTATGAAGGGAAATTATCTTTCCTGTAGTGTTGGGGTAGATTATTAGTGTAATCCACTGTAGCACATAAAAGTCCCTGTTTACACTAGGTCTGAGGTAGGTGCTTAAGATTTTGTAGCCTTGTCTTATTGTAGCAAATGTTCTCCATAAGAGTGTTTCTGATATCAGGAGCAGTGCCCATACCTGCCTCACCTAATATGCCAATGGAAATTTTCCTAAAATTTTATTTACTCCTCAGCTATGCTTTGCTTTTCATTTCATTCTAAGAATAAATGTGATTATTGAATTACGTGAATTTGCTGGAACAGTGTACAAAACAAAGTGGTGGTATGTCCCATGATTAAATCTCTTGCTAGCCTCAGATTAGCTATTTGAAGTTTTCATTTAACCTGGTCCAAGTTATGCCTTTATCTTTGTCCTGTAGCGGACAACAAATCTGAGAGAAAAAAATACCATTTTCTTATGTTTCTACTGACTTGTGATAGCCAGATGCACTGAAAACACACTTCCTGGCTTAGTCTGTCTGCTGGGTACCTCTTCCTGTTATTTTTCAAAATATTCCAGAAATTCCAGAACTTCACTCTTGGGCTCCTTCCTCTTTCTTGACAGATACTATGCATTTCCTCCTTCCCCTTTTCTCCAAGTGTTGGTTACTACTGAAGTGGAAGTCCCACTTGCCACATCCTCAGGGTCTCTCTTCCTCCACCTTCCTGTTGTTTCTTCTTCTTGCTCATTGCTATGGGCTTGAGATTTCATGGGCATCTCTTCTTTCTTAGCTGCTTCCTGGAGCAGTCATGAGTCTATCCAGCCATCTCTTGCCAAGATTACCAAAGCCACTCATGTTCAATCAGTGGGCTCTTTCTTCCTTAATAATACAGGGTCTGAATTACACAACAAGGGAAAGAGTGCTGTTACCACTGGAGAGCACTCTTATACAGCTACACATAATGATGTGTGTCCATCAGCTCCCTTCTTCAACATCCCCTTCTGTTCATTGTTTGCAACATCTGGCAGGTATTTTAAGTATTTGACCAACACTGGTTATTAGAAGAGCTGGAGGAAGTTTTTCTGATGTTTTTCAGAAGACTGGATCCTGTTACACTACCTTCCACATTAACTGCCTTTATGTGGTTGTGGGACAATAGCACCAACTGAGTTTGCCACTGGAGTCAGTCTCAAAGCCCAGAGGAACCTTCAAAGCTTTGCTTCATGCCCCTTGTCCTGGTTTGAGGTAGAACAGAACTGATTTTCTTTTCAGTAATTTTACTTTTCAGTTAAGTCTCTTCTAACTGAACTGTACTCTCCGAAATTAGTGGCATATTTTCCAGTGTCTGCTTCCACAGTGATAATGTCGGGTGTTTATAGTTAATATCAAGGAATGGTATGAAGAGAGGCTCTTGCTTATACTTACTCCCATTCCCATAACAACCAAGGTCAGCTAACTTTGTTAGCTAATGTTGGAGGGTTAGAAGCAGAAGACCGTAGAGGGGTCACACCTGTGGGGAGGAGCGGACAGGACAGATGACCCAAAACTGACCAACAGGGTATTCCATCCCATCTGCCCCATGCTCAATACAAAAGCTGAGGGATCAAAGAGGTCAGCCTCTTTCTTCAATGGCTGGTGTCCAAGGAGGACTCTGCCTGTTCATCTGCCTTGGAGCCTGATATGTGCATTCCTGAATCCAAATCCAGATCCAGTTCCTGTCTGTCACTGAGTCCAGTCTGGGACTTTTCCAGTGCCTGTTGGTGATGTGATCATCATCCTGGGAGCTTGATACTGATTTTGTATATATTATATATATTTTATTATTTTCTTACTAATATTATTATATTTTATTTCTATTATAAATATTTCATTAAAGTAGTTTTAGTTTCTTTTCAACCCATAAGTCTCTCTCCCTTATTCTCTGTCCCTTCCAAGAGAGGTTAAAGAGAGCATCTGTCATTCGTTTAGTGGCCAGCCCAGCCTAAACCACAACACCGCCTTAACTGATACTCTGGAGGAAGCTGTGCTCTGTGAGGTCTATGAAGTCGTTTTACCATCTGTAATCATTGCAAGCATCCATTTCCATCACTTTCTCACTTTTGATATTTCTTAAGGAGAGGAGCATCTCTGTTGTTTAGTGAAGCAATTTACCAAGCAAGCTTTCCTGAAACGTACCCAATTAATAGTTGGGTGGGTGACTCCAGGCTGGGATTTCAGGGGCATCTATAACGCAATTGCAGCTGATAATGCTCCTGACTATCATGCCATCATTGCAATTGCTCAGGGCACCAGCAGGCAGCTATTAGATGCTCCCAAAGCTATCTCATCTCCACAGCGAACCAGACCCAGTTACACAGCAAGTGGTCCAGCCCCCACTGTCCTGGTGGCCTTCACTGAATTGCTCCAGTTCACCATCTTTCTTGTATTGGGGAGGCAAAACTGGGCACAGTATTTCAGTTGTGGTCCAACGCGTGCCAAGTAAAGAGGAGTAATCACTTCCACTGACACCCTTACTATGCTCCTGTAAGCACAGCCCAGGATGTTGTTTGCCTTCCTTGCTGCCAGTGTGCACTGCTGATTCATGCTTAGCCTGAAGTCCACCAGAAACCCCTGGGTTTTTTTGGCAGAGCTGCTCCCCAGGCAGTCAGTCCCCAGCCTCCTTTGCTGTCCTGCATATGTCTGTGGTGGTCTGAAATCTGATTTTATTAACTAGCTTGAGCTGGCTTGGCTTGGGATTCTCTGGACTTGATGTAACATCCAGAAAAAATACCCAAAGAAAATTTCATCTACTCTAACGGGATATTTTGTACCACCAGATGAAAACAGGAACCACCCGGGATTGGGACCAAGTCTTGTGAAGATATATTTCTAATGGCAGAACCCTTTATCACTCCAGACATTTTCTGAAAATTATTGCGATCCAGCCTGAATATGAATCAGCGGTCATTAAATCTTGCATTGTGAGGACAAGAGGCCAGATGATACATTTTGCCAAGGTCTCTCCAGTACTCGCTGGAATGCAATGGCTCTTTAGGCTCTTTTGAGTGATGCATGTCACATACTGCACATAAAAAAATGTACAAGCACTCCGCGTGATCATACCAAACCTCTGAAGATTTCTTTGGCTCTTCAGTTGCTTAGCTCAGATCCATAAGTGGGACATAGCGCTTCATTCTTCAGCTTGCATGGAAATGCTGACTTGTTTAATTTAAGAATTATTGGTGGGATTTTCAGAAGGGCCTTAAGTGACTTATGAACATAAGCCCCATTGAAAGTCGAATCCTACTTTCCATAAATATCGACCATATTTCTTCTGGTAAAATGTTTCTGGCTCAAGGGCCTCCTGCCAAAAACAACCTGTCTCCATTTCTAGACAACTTCACCCTGCATTTTTGATATGTGCAACGTCCCCACAGAGCACAGCATTGCAGGCCAGGAAATGAGCGTGGAACAAAAGGAGCATAGGAAGCTCTGCTGGCTGCGTATCCGACCTGGGATACAAGACATCATGTGGCAGTGGCCGGGCTACGAGGGCTGCAGCCTCCCTGGGACTCCAGCCAGGAAATTGCACAAAGTCCTGAGCGAGAGCCTCCCTGTCATTTTTTTTTTTTCACACTGACAGATGTCCCTCTCTAGCAACCTGTCATTCTAGGGAAAAATGACAGAGGTGACAAAAACTGTCGGTCAGGGATTATGGCCATTTCTCTAACTGGTTCCCATTGTCTGTTGCCCAGAAAATAGGTCAGATGATGGGACACAGACTGTGGGCAGTAAGAGACTGGGGACAATGAAGCCTGCAGCTGGAAAATACAAGAGGAGGGAGGAAGTCCTATGTCCCTCTTCCTTTCCTCTTCCCCCTGCCTGTACTGGCAGTTCACTCTAACAGCTAATTCTTCCCCTTCCACACATGGCTTATTCACTGACCACTGTACCAGGACATTTCCAGAATGATTTCAATGCCCAGATCAGCTACCTGATCATTCAGATTCTTTTATTGCAAACAGAAATTCAGGACAAGCAGGGTGAGGTGGGATTTCTAAAGGGAAAATGTTACTGCATCATCAGTTGGAAAAAGCAAGCATTTGCCAGTGTCCTTCTACATTTAGGATCTCATTGGCACAGGAATTTCAGCATCGTCATAATTGGCTTCGGTCAGGGAGGCATTTGCTGCAGTGTTGCAGTACCTCCCATCTTTAAAACACATGGGTATCATTTCTGAAGCACCTTTAATGGTACCTCAGGTTGGATTCCTCCAATACTCAGAGACTCCAAATGGCTCCTTGCTTTAAAAAAATATAGGTCCACACCCTGAGATGTATGTATAACGATAGCAAGGCTTTTGGCATACAACAAATAGCAAGTAAAGCAAATAGGAAAACCGCGGTCACTGTGGGTAGACACGATGTTCAGAGAGACAGTGCCTAAAAAGGGTTTGGTTTTGGGGGACAGCGTGGGCTGTCTAGGGCTGTGAATACAGTAGGTCTCAGCTTGGCCACAAGCTCTGGTTTTCTCATCATCCATACTGAGGTCCTGGCTGGAGAATGCCACAGCTCCCTCTGGCCTGGTCATCCAAGTCCCTTTACAGCAGAAATAAGGGTGCAAGATTGAGTGAGGGAAAAGAAGATGAGCCCCTCAGTATTACCCAAAGACCAAGTTTGGGTCTCCCAACCAATAAGCTCACGTTTGCCTCAGGTCCCATGGAGTAAATTGACCCCATAGGATCTGTTCCCACCTAGAAAACACTATCCAATGGACTAGTAAATATTGTCTGAATGACTGATTTCTGGTAAGTATAGGCTCTCTTGATACGTAAGAAGGAAAGAAAGACTTAAGAGGGAAATAACGGAGAAAAAAGAAATACATCTTTCATCAGTTTCTATTTTATTTTTGGAGGAGCAGACCACTACATTTCTGTTGTACTTTCTTAACAGATACCAGGAGACTTTTTAAAGGTTATTTTTGGAGACACTATATCTCATTCTTTCCTGGAGCCCTGGCCAGGTCAACGACACTGAGGAATGACTATTTCTAATGGACAAGCTCTGCCTCTCAACCTCTGTGTCCCATGGAGCAGGCACGGTTGCTTAAAAGCAATCTAGCTGGGTTTGTTTTGGGGTTCAGTTTGTTTCCTTAGTTCCCCTTAGAAAGTGACCGTGACAATTAGCAATATTAATTGAGCTGCACAGAAACTCAGCCAGAAACTCGGTCTCCCCTCCAGGGAGCAGCCACAGAGACCCGGATGCCAACCGAGGTCTGTGAGGGTGGTAGCAGCAAATTCAAGGGCTGGGGCCAGCTCTGCGCCGGGGACACAAGCCATGCCGTCAGCTCATGGCTTGTAACAGCGGTGTGGCACAGCATCTCCACATGTGTGCTCCTCCATGCCTGACCTGGATGCCCGTGTGCTCACATATACTGCTGCAGGTCCGGGTCTGTGCCGACCCCCAGCCTGGGCAGTGTCTAAAGTAAGCAAGACGCGTGCTTGCACGAGCAATGATGAAATCCCAGCCCTGCTGGCCAAAGCACCTCTTGTGCAGCTGCTGACGCTGGGGAGTGCGGGAGGGGCCAAGATCTCACCTTTTTTTCATCTCAGAGAGCTTTGGTCTTAAACCCATAACCTGGGGGAGGAATGCTCAAGCTGTTCCCTCTTGCGCCCTATATTTTTAATGTATAGCAGGAGTTTTCAGTAAGCTATCACTTTCTTTTTCCCCTCCTGCATGATTTGTTTTGCGAAAGAGTCTACCTATGACAGAAATAGCGATAAACAGATGCAGCTCCCCACCCACTTTCCAAACCTGCATTTGGGGCCAGCCTGCCAATCATTTCATCATGCTGATGGAGAGTCACGCAAGCAGCTTCCACCATCCTCGGTGGGAAGGAAGCCCCTGCCTCTGCTGTGGCGCTCACAGGCTGCTCCTTGACGGAAGCCAGAGGAATGGTGCACAGGTGACACTGTCTGACTGGCAGCTGCGGAAACAGATGCTCGGCTTTATGCACTCAAGGGATGCCCATTTCCACGCCGTTACGAATAGCTCGCTATTAGTGGCTGGTGGGATGGGGACACTGTACGTATGACAGCAGTTGCCATCAGCACCTGACTTTATTTTACTTTTCTGTAGCTGCAGCCTTAACAAGTCTGGAAAAGGTTTTTCACACTAAATGAATTATGTTTCGGGCTAGATCCACCGTCATGAAGTGGTCTACTGGTTGCCCTTGCTCAGAGAGTATCATATTGTGTTTATAGCTGGCAGTGAACATTTACTATAATCACTGAGTATGAGTAGATGTTTTAGATATAAACAAATGCCACAGGTGGCTGAACTTTAGCAAACACCAAAACACACGTGTCTTCAAGGTATTCAAAGTACTTAATGACAGTGGCTAGTTAACAACAGTAGCTCAAGAGATGAAAGCAGCACTACCAACTTAAGTAAAGCAAGTGAACTCAAAAAAAAGTGATTCTCAATGTTTTTTCAAGTGTCATATCATACCTCTTGGATATAAGTATCCCGATCCATATGCTGTGTCTCTAAGTGGTGCACAGAAAAGGGAACCATGCATCTTGATGGTTGGACTAGATGATCGGAAAGGTCCCATCGAACCTGGGCAATTCTATCATTCTGTGAGTCTATGATCTCTCTTTGCTGGGCACTTCGCAGGGTGACTTCCCCTTCCATCTCAGTTCTTTTCCTGATGTCACCATGCTTTATTATAGAAACACATTAGGTGACAGCCCTGCCTTATACATTCACCAGCTGACCCTAAACATTCCCCAGGTATTATGGATACCCCGCTACCAAAATCTGAGCATTGCAGAGAAATGAAACTTTTTTGTTCTGGCTTCTCTCTGTTTTATTTTTGTCAATGCCACACATTATAGGGCAGGATGAGGAATCTCTGTGGAGTTTTTATTACAACACAAGAACAGTGGTTTTCTTATTTCTAATCCAGTCTTTGAGGAAATATACCCTGCAACGGAATCTATCCTGATCCATCTGTGATGAATGATGTGGCTCTCCTTATACAGATGTTTATACAGTGTTAGTTAATGGTAATTACTTATCGTATTTCAATGCAGCTGCAGCATGGCAGAGATCTGCTAAATGATTACTGTTCTTCAGACATGTTGTGAACATCGGTTTCTAAAGGATAGGTGAGACCCAGCATGAATCTATAACAAAGAGGTTCCCCTGCGAAAAGAGAAAGATGAAATTGAGTTTGCTCTGAGCAGCCCCATTCCATCCTCCACTACTGCCTCAGACATAGGTGCCCTTAGCGTCACGTGGCGGGAGAGGAATTGCAGCATGAAACGCGGCACAGCTGGGCCAGAGAAGGGACATTTTGCACGTCCTCTTCACCTCCAGTCCCCTGCCTCATCCAGCTCCCTCCTGCCTCCAGCAAATGTTATTCCCTTTAGCTTCATTGTGTGGGTGCTGACAAGATGCAGACCTACAGCAATGTTTTTTACACTTGGGGAAATAGGGAAGCCTGAATTAAGCCTTCTCTGTTGATATTTGTACTGTGCTGTGTTTGGGGGTTTTTTATTATTATTTTTTATATAACTTACAGCTCTGCTAATTCAATCGCATTTACTTCTGCTGCTCACCCACAAGGACTTCACCATTCTCAACTTCTTGCTTGCTTACCGTGTCTACGTCACTCTTAGGTGTATGAAGCTCATTCTTTGCTCCCTCCACATTAAAAGCACTTTGGAGGGTTTGCTTTTGCTGTCCAGACCCTTACATCTTCATCGAGCTGCCGCTGCTGCTGTGCTGCTTCCATATAGGCCAAGATTTGCTTGATTATTTTATTTTCTTTTAAATTTCAGCTGGTATTTCGATCTACTTTTCCAACTCACAATCATCTGTATCAGGCTAGAAACTACTTTCATTTTCCTAGAATCAGAAGGGTGTGAGAATAGCAGTAGTTTGGCTAGATGAAAGGTCCATGTATCCCTGTGACCCACATGCACTGATCGCCGACTGATGACTTTTGCCAGCTGCAGTGTTCCGCACCTCACAGCCCTTCTCAGCGAGCTGGTACTTTCATATTCTATACCTGGTTGTTTTGTTCCATGAATTTTCCAAATTTATTTTTTTTTTAAACCCTGTAGCCTTTTAGCTTCCACTTCACCCTGTGGTAAGGAGTTGCACAGCATAGCCACATCTCGGTGGAGAAGTACCATCTTTTGTTTGTGTCGAACCTGGTAGCATGTTGTTCCTTCACCAAGGTAGTGCTATATCACTTGCGCTGTGTCCAGTTCTGGGCTTCCTGGTTCAAGAAGGACAGGGAACTGCTGGAGAGGGTGCAGCAAAGGGCTACCAAGATGATTAGAGGACTCAAACACCTCTCTTATGAAGAAAGGCTGAGGGATTTGGGTCTCTTCAGTCTGGAAAAAAGACAACTGAGGGGGGTTAAGCATTATATCAATGCTTATAAATACTTAAAGGGTGGGTGTCAGGGGGATGGGGCCAGGATCTTTTCAGTGGTGCCCAGTGACAGGACAAGAGGTAACAGGCACAAACTTGAACACAGGAAGTTCCATCTAAACATGAGGAGGAACTTCTTTACTTTGAGGGTGGCAGAGCACTGCAACAGGCTGCCCAGAGAGGTGGTGGAGTCTCCGTCTCAGGAGACATTCAAAACCCGCCTGGATGTGTTCCTGTGCAACCTGCTCTGGGTGACCCTGCTCTGGCAGGGGGGTTGGACTAGATGATCTACAGAGGGCCCTTCCAACCCCTACCATTCTGTGATTCTGTGTGCCACTATAAGCTAAGAAGAAAAAAAGATATCTCCATATTTCTTACTGTTTTGGAACAAAATATGTCAGTTTTGCAAGTGAAAATGAAGTGGCCCATAATGAATATGATGTCAAGTGTAAATCGCAAATCAGAGCTGACAATTGAATGTCTGAAAATCTGATGTTGCAAGTTTTCCCTTTTCTTTAAGACCTTTGAACAAATCATTGGGGGCTGGCAACTTCTGAAAGTGCTTAGGTGAAAGTGGCATGAAGAGGTGTGATCAAAGCCATTTTCATAGCAGACATAAAAATCATGGCATATCTGATTTAAAACAGGGTAAGCAAAACCTAACCTGCCTGCTGGAGAAGATTCCATTGAAACTAGTTTTAGCTATCATGAGGCTCAAGTAGCATGCTTGGGACGCTGGAGATTTGGATCTAAAGCGAACCCTCACCAACAGGCATTTAAATACGCTAGAGACTTCGAGTCTTGCAATGTTATGATGTTATGTATATGAAGAAAACTCACTTTAAATTATGCAGTCTGATGTTAGGATGAAGTTAAATTGCATACAAAATAATAATTTTCATTATCAGTTAAAAAATCACCCCGCATTTTAAAAAGATGTTCATAGGCATCGAGCAATGTAGGTTAAAAGAGAAGAAAAAAAACCCCTCAACTTTTTAGCAAGGTACAAAATAATGTGTTTGGCTTCAGGCATTCTTTAAACTGCCTCTTTTCTAGGAAGGGAACACAGATGTGTGAGATTCCTGATTTAGTTCCAAGCCAATACTCTTAATTAACTTCAAATTGTTTAAATATGTCACATCTCACTGCAGAGAAGTAGCATCTTGGGGGTGCTCTGTGCTGCACTCAGGTGCCCGTTGTTCCCAAGGTCCACCTGCAGCACCCCAAAATACTGCAAGGGGCCAATGTCTGGCCCCAGTTTGGCACATTACTTCAGTGTACGTCTATCCTTTGGACATGTAAATAAGGCCAGAAGGGTGTTTATAATGAGCGGGATGCTTGTAATAGGAATAGGGATATTGGTTAAAGTGAGAAGGGCACATTTGGCCACTGCTTTCAAGTGACATGGGGAATGTCTGGGCAAAGGAAGCTGATACTGAGGAAAGACATGGGGGCTCTGGAAGATGGAAACTGGTCCTAGACTGTAGGACTCAAGGATAAACAGTGGGCAAGGAGCAGGTAGGGGAGACTGGGTTTGGTTGGGCCAAGGGATGGATTTTAGTGGTAGACAAAAAGGAAAAAGAAAAAAAGTGTTTTCAATAGATTGAAATACTATATTCACTATACACGGTCTGCTCCTCTGATGGAAAAGTTTTTTGGTTCACAAGTCAAAAGGGAGCTGAAAATTCCTACCTGCAGCCTCGGCTAAGGCTGTCACCCTCAGGTCCCAGTGTGCGGGGTGCCACCGTCATTTGCTTGTGCCGATTGTGCTCTGCACTGATCCCCTGGGTAGTGGCACCAAAACCAGGTCTGGGGGAAATTAATAATTCTGTCTGCGGTGCAGCAAACAGCGCCTAGAGCTGCCAGCTGAGCGCCCAGGGTAAAGGAAAATACTAAGCTACTGCTTATTGTATGGGCGATGTCCTCCTTATGCACCCGCTGAGGTTGTGGTCCTGAGGAAACGTGCGTGTGTGAGGACATAAGTGAGAGATCTTTATCTTATGCACAGGCAGTTGCAAAGAAATCTTCTGATTTATTGCATTTGCAACTTTAATACTGGTATTTTGCAAGCCATACATTTGTATACACATGGACGCATGCACATACGCATACACATACACATGGGGTTTGTATCTGTTTTTTTCCTCTATTGCGCTGGTAAGATACCACTGTAACTCCAATAACTTCAGGAGAGCTTCTCAGAGCTAAAAGTGCGGTAAGTGAGTAGATAATGAAGTCTACAGTGTTACCCCCCCCGGTTTCTGGGCTACATGCAACGCAGTGTCCCGAGGACATATCTATACTGAATGCCACACCGTGAGGAGATCCCTGAGCAAGCAGCTAGAGAGCAAGCTCTGGATGGCTGTGTCAGTGTGGTATGACGCTATTAATTAGTCCTGAGTTAATTAGCCTTTGCGAGAGGCAGTGCTAACCTGGTTGTATTGCTTTGGGGACCCTATGTAGTGTCTCTGCATGGGACGGTCCTGTGTCATACCTTGAGGATGTACCATCCCCTTCTAAGCCAAAGTGAGATTTGCCGCACTGTGTCCCACAGGTAGACCACTGGATTTTGGTGGGAAGAATGGTCTGTGTTGCTCAGCAGTGACCTCTCTCATTTATTGGTGAGGAAAACCAGAGGGGTGAAAGGAAAAGGCCATGGCAGACATCTGTAGAGTGGGTCTGAGTCGCAGGGAGAAGGTGAGCAGAGAACAAACAGGTCTTTTATTTTCTGTCATGAAATTAAATGAAAGAGGCTCAAAACAAAGAAAATTAAATATTTCTTCATGCAATGTGTGGTTAAGAAATCAAACTCCCTGTGTCAGAATTTTGTATACGTTGGACATTTATACAGGCTCAAAAAGCTAATTAGACAAATACAGAAAAAAGCCACCCAAAGCTGTCAAACGGCAAGACTCACATTTGGCAAAGGAAGTCCTGGGGCAGCTGGCATTTGAGGCCAGGAAGCTATATCAAAGAAAAGTTGCTATGCCTTTACCCTAGTCTTACACCTTTCCCCAGTCATCTGCTCCTGGCCAGGGCTGCTGCCAGGCCACTGGCTCAGACGAATCTTTGGTCTGTCCCAGTAGAGCACTTCCCAGGTGTCACCGCATCGTAGTAGTAGCAAATCTCACGGGTGCTCTCCAAACTCAAAGGAGTCTCTTGTGGTTAACTTAAAACAAAGTGCTTCCATTAGAAGCGTTCAGCTGGTGCACATGTCCTTGAAAGAGGCAGAGTCACCAAGACTAGGACCACAGAAAATTATAATGGTGCAAAATCGTGTGATGTTTTCATGCAGGGGTTGTCCTGTACCGCAGAAGAAATGCATCCCACCAACTCATGGCTTACACTGAGAACAATGATAACACAGCCCACAAGGGGCACAGAAAGAACACATTTCTTGAATAAAGGTTTAGGCCAACTCAGACCAAATTAGGTAACAGTAGAAATACTGTCCCTATACCAAGACATTGGGTATCTCATACTGAGAAAAATTCAAGCATGTGTTGCCACGGATAGACTGGCACACATAGGTTTTTGACCTTTAACAAAAGCTCTTGCCTAGTAACATCAAATACTACAGAAGCATCAAGCAGCATCTAACAAGTGAAGTAAGGAAAAAGTTGTGGTGCTGTATGTCGAGCAGACTGATTGATATTTGCCAGGCTTCTGAAGCTCTGCTCCATCCCTACATTCAAGGCAAGCAAACAAGAAAAGGAAATTCAGGAAAAAATGATAATTAGCAGTTGCTCTCTCAGAAAAGGCTTGAAGGTTTTCAAATTGGCTCCTGCCTTTCTAAGCCTGACAGGAGTCAGCCCAGAGAAACTGTGTGTATTAAATAAATATGGGCGATATAACAACACCAGTAATATGTTCAGGCACTCCTTTAACAACCAAGTGAGTCAGGAATCTAATGAACAAACAGTTGAATGTAACCTCTGGATAACCCTTTAATCTTCTCCTCCATTCCCCTTGAAAATCTGAGGAGGGAAACGCTAGAAGACAACAGATTGAAAAAGCCAACCAAGGGAACTACTGGCACACAGCTAGGCATGGGTGTTTCTCTTGTTTGCAAATTTTAGCAATTAAGGAAGTGTTGAAAGATTCTGAAAACATGTTATCATTGAGAGAAGAGAGACTCTCAGGGTTTAAAAATCAGATGATCTGTAAATAGGGTAAAAGACTGATTGGTTTTAGCTGGTAAGTCAAAAGCCAGTTCAGACTTCCCCCCTCAAACAACATTAAAAACATAAGCTGTCAAATCTGAAAATGGGCAAATCATTTTTCCTCTGATGCCACAGCCTGTGAATACCAAAGCAACACGTACTATAATAACAAGGCACTGTTGAGAGGAGCTCTAAAACCCCATCTGATCCTCCAGATGTTGTAGAGAAGAGTTTCTGAAAGAGACAGACTCTGCAGTGAGCAGAAAATGCCTGAAAGCCTCTAAAGATGGCTTTGTGGGCAGATATTATTATAAGAAGGAAAGCAGAAGTCAAAAAAGTCAGATACTGATTAGGAAAAGCTGTGAGTAAGGTTGAAAGATCTACAAATAACCCATCAGAAGTTATCATCTAATCAAAACCATGATCTTTCATTTTATGCCAGAAAATTAATTATATGGAATTAAGTGAAAAGAACAAAGGTGTTTGGAAATAAAATATGTCAAAGGAGGAATGAATCAACATGAATCTTAAATTCACCAGGAATGATGACCTAGCTGCCAAATCAAATGCAGGTTCACAAATGTAATTAAGAAAATCAAAATGGCCCTGCATCAATCATTAAACAATTAAAGCATGGGGAGTAATGAGAGGAAAGAAAAGACGGCAGTCAAGAAAAAAAGGAAACATCTAACTGCTGTTTTCTGCAAAAAGGTATGAATGACTTCGAAAGGTGGGCATTTCCCCGGATTAAAAATATCTCAGTATGTCTTTTGGCTTCCAGATGCTGTTGATCTCTGTCTCATTTGCTGCAAAGGCAGTTTTGTTCCCAGTTACTCTCTGCCCGTTATTTGACCAGAAGGACATCATTTGCCCTGTGGAGGTGTTGCTATACCACATGGTTACATGATTTCATTTTGCCGAAGTGGCTGGGCCAACAAAGAGGCATAATTTTATTACAGAACTTTCAGCCACTTTTCTAAACAAGTGTGTCATTGGTCCCATAAATGAGGATGAAGGTTGCGTGAGATCGAGTGTCTAGAAGGGACACAAAAATTAAACAAACAACCCACCAAGAAAGAGATCATTAGTTTAGACACATCTAGTACTCTAGAGTTTGCTTGTCAGATGCAGCCAACACAGTAGCCTGTATGGCCATAAGATTTTTACTTGTGAGCATCTTGGAACTGCTTTACATTTTAAATCTTAAAGCAAGCACTCTTCATTGCTCCCTGCGGTCCATGCAAAGGTAATGGTTCGGTACAACGCTCCGTGGGAACCCATGCCGCTGGCAAAGTCAAAAGCACCATTTCTATAGCAGATTCTTCTCCAAGAGCTCAGTGTTCCTGCTCTGTTCTGATTTGGACATCCAGTAAGATCATCGCTCAAGCAAGTCTGACATCTACAACAGAAGCAAAATTCATTTCAAAAGAAAAATGATGGCATAGATGAAATGCATTTTCCTGCAGAACAGCAGAACTTTGCCTTCTTTTTGTCCAACACGTGGAATGTTTCCTGTGGATGTCTAGAACAAGAGGCACCAGAAAAGACATTTTAATCTGTGAGATTTTATTCCAAAACATAACTAAGGATTGGGCTATTACTCGTATAGATGATTGCTTACTACAAAAGCCAGCTGCTTAATACCCAAAAGTAAATGAAGATTGAAATATCTCAGTGTATTTCATTTTACCCCTTACTAAACTGCATTTGTGTGCTTAATGTTAACCTTCCCATTCAAATGTCATTAGCTGCTAATTAAGATGTTGATATGCTGATTGTATATCTTGCAGTAGAGATGATTTGCAGGCACTTACTAGGTGTTTATCAAACGCCAGCACACGTATTGGTTTAGCATAAATGTGGCACATTTAATTTACTGAACACTGTCCCAGTTCTCCACTCTTTTTTTCTAATACATAACGCGCAAAAGAAGTAAAACCCACAGCAAATTGTCAGGAATCACCTCTGAAAAGAAAAGTGAAGTAAGTGACCTAGGCACTCTTGTGCAAACAATTTTTACCTGTCATTTCAATAAAAATTATTTAGAAACCTCTAAAAAGATCCCAGCAAATTAAAACCAAAATGAATAAGCCCTTTGAATTTATCTACAACCTGCATTGTCCCATAGTCAGGAAGAGAAGGCTCTTTAGTATTAAAGGTTTGTTTCAAGCAACTTCTATGTTACTAACAAGAAGAGTTTAAATCAAAGAAAGGCAGTGATGATTCTGCTAGTGCAAAAGCAGTTCTGCAACACAGGGTACATTTTCACAGGACTTTTTAATATAATTTATGAATATTTGCTCGCAACATAATTGTCTTTTCTGCTGACATTTTCAAAGCAACACTGTGATTTGTTGGGTCTCCTGAGAGTCCGAGTACAAAACTGATAATTATATTAAATATACATAGACAATAAAGAGTGTGTTTACATAACTATGCCCATAAATATCTGATTGAACAGTCATTGTTCTCAAAACCCTTTTAAGCAGCTCTCAGAGGGATCCAATTCTAATGACATGATGGTTTAAAAGATGTTGCTCAGTCTTGTTCCATATTTAATTAACTTTCCTTTTTTAAACTTGTGATGGTGGAGACAATAACAAATAGCTCTGAAAAGAGAGCGAGCTTTGAAACATGAGTGAGACCTTGTCAGGCTTTTGTGTGCCACACACAGCAGAAGATCCGCACACAAGAGGTGGTGGCTGGGGACCGCCCAGGCTCCTGGGGGAGTGCCTTGCTACAGCATTCACAGTTCACTACTACTAAGAACAACAGCAACAACAATAATCATAATTAAAGAAAACTTCTGCATACAAATAAGGGAAGCAAGATGGGGAGGGAAAATGGATGCGCTAAATGGAATTGGTAGCATAGGCCTAAACTTGTTTATTTTTGTGCTGCTACTGAGCAGTGAAGCAAATACTTTAAAGAGAATGGCACATTGCCCACTAAGATGTAAAGGGCGTGTGAACATTAATTGAGCATCAGTGTATGACTGAACACATTAGACAGGAGTTAAGGTAACATTTCTGAATTCACGGACGGTCTTATTCTGCGGAGTCTTTCACATTGCCTCATCCTAGACAGGACTGCAACAGCAGCACAGTATTCTGTTTTCACACCGAGCTATTTTTAATTGTCACCAATTATAATTCATTTACTTTTATGTGTCCTGGTTGTCACAATATTAACATTTGTAAGTCTTTCCCTTTGCAGGCAGTGAGAATCTGTTGTGACATCTCAATAAAGCGGGATTCAATCAAGGTGTGAATGAATTGTTAATCTTGTTATAAATAGAAGGTGCCATATGTTGGTAAGGAAGGGACGTCTCTCTTTTTCTGTTGTTGAGGACAGTGGTAATGAAACAAAGTGAGCGGTCATGCCAGAATTACTAATAAAAGCCCAGTCACTGAGACATGGAGAGGACTCAGCTTTCCACATGCTGTCGAGAAGGAAGTGATAATTGTTAAGGTGTCCTAGGCAGAGACTTTGAACTACTCTTTTTGGGGTTTGTAGAGTGACTCCTAAATCAGGAAAAGCAATGAGCGCCCTGGAGTAGGAGTGAAACAAAGAAGTTCAATGTGTGCTCACAGCCCAGAAGGCCAACCGCATCCTGGGCTGCGTCAAAAGAAGCGTGGCCTCAGCAGAGGAAAGACATGGACCTGTTGGAGTGGGTCCAGAGGAGGGACACAAAACTGATCAGAGGGATGGAGCACCTCTCCTATGAGGACAGGCTGAGAGAGTTGGGGTTGTTCAGCCTGGAGAAGAGAAGGCTCCAGGGAGACCTTATTGAAGCCTCCCGGTGATTAAAGGGACCTTATAAGAACTTTTTAGCAGGGCCTGCTGTGATAGGACAAGGGGTAATGGCTTTAAACTAAAAGAGGGTAGATTCAGAGTAGATACAAGGAAGAAATTTTTTACACTGAGGGTGGTGAAACACTGGAACAGGTTGCCCTGAGAGGTGGTAGATGCCTCATCCCTGGAAACATTCAAGGTCAGGTTGGCCAGGGCTCTGAGCAACCTGATCTAGTTGAAGATGTCTCTGCTCATTGCAGGGGGGTTGGACTAGATGACATTTAAAGGTCCTTTCCAACCCAAACTTTTCTATGATTCTAAGTTCTACTAACTTCCCTGTGAACTGAACCACCTGAAATGGACTGGAAAGTCTAACTTAGGCAACCGGCTATGAAAATGGTAAAAACTCCTATTTTTAGGTAGCTGAATTTCAAGAAGGCCTAATACACATTTATTCCCAGACCATCTTCTGTTCAGATAAAGAATCAATGCATTTCCTTATAAATCCTGTACTCAGATATTATCTGTGTAGATTGCTTCACTTCTGCAGTATAAATTCCATATATATACACCTGCTTTAGGTCTGTGACATTTCCTAAACACAGCTCTGGCAAGCAAGCAGCAGGACTAATCGTTTTATTAAACTATCACTTACAGTAAAACTCATGTCCACTTGAAATCTTGGGAATAAAGCCAGCCTCAGAGGTAAAAGGATACCTTGTCCATCCATCTATCCCCACAGCCTTTGCACAAATTTATCCTTTCACATTAGGTTCAGGGTATGAGCAAGGGCTTCGCTCAGCTTTTGCTGACCCAGGACAGAGAAAGGCATGCCATAGCTGAAATGCGTGCGCGCACACACACACACACACACACACACAGAGCCATGTCTGTTCTTCCAACAGGTAAGATGATCTGCCTCTCCTGTTGATTTTTCTAAATGCTGTGCTAATTCCCCGAGGAATACTCAGTTCTCATTGGGAAGTTCGGATGTCTTCCATAATCTATTTAAACAGCTATTTAGGTATCACTGAGAAACCTGTTACTTTAGAAAAGGTAAGAGGATGCCAGCACTTGATACCAGCAGCCAGGTCTCAGAAGCCACCTGGGGCTGCCTGTGGCCGTAAGACCCCTCTCTTCCCCCGCACCGACCTAAAGGGACAATCGATGCGTAAAGTCTTCATCACATTTGCTGTTGCTCTGTTTACTGTTCTTTTATTTACATATCTAGAAATTCAACATCTTTGCATGTTTTGCAAGCTGTCATGACATGAGACGCTAGTAATATGCTATGTTTTGCTTGCTAACATATTTTTGACATATTTTAGCTTTTGATTATAAGATTGCATCTTTCCCAGCTACCATCTGTCTCAACTCAGTGGCACTCTGGCATTTACAAAAACAGTAGGGTGTAATATTTCTTATATACTTGAACTCTACTAGAAACATGTTATTTTCAGTCTTAACCAATATGTCACACTTTCACACATGAAGGCTGAAATGTCTTATATCTTTTCAGGTGTCTGTCAAAAATAAAGAACATATCATCACATTCAATTTGGCTGAGACGAGTAATATATTAATGAGAATAAGAATGGAAACAGTTTCTGACTTATAAATAGAACTGGCATTTTACAAGCCTTGTGTACTTGTGCCTGTATTTATCCTTTTGTCAGCACAAATGAGATATTCATACAAAACCCAGGAAATTCTTTTTTGTGTTTGGTAAAATATGCAAAATATTCTCAAAGCTGGAGTTCTAAACGTGACACATTTTTTCTTGGAATATCTGGTAACCAGAGACTTTCAGACTTTAGTTCTTTCCTCTCCATCCTCCATCTGTGGAGAGTCAAAATGTGACATTCAGCAAACTGGAAATCACACTTTATATCTACCCTGACAGCAATAGGCAAGCAGCTCCAGCCATTTGGACTGTTGTGATGTGCAGCTCTTTAACTGCAGTATTTCAGCAACACTGGTTTCTGTGGGATGAATCCAGTAATTCAAGCAATAAGGTAAGACACTAAAATAGCTGGAGAATGTTTTTTTGGTCCTCTTTCATAGGTGAGCTGGAGTAGTGGGGGATACCGATAGGCAAAGAGAGTTTTTATCCGCTTCTTTCTTCTTCTTGAAATTGCAGGCAGTCAGAAGCCAAAAGCTGTGAGGTCTTGTGACGGGTCCCCCGGGGCCACGGCGCTAGTGGGCATCATCCCGTGGCGTGCGCCGCCTCCAATTCCTCTCCCATGGCAGAAGAGAGGGTGAGGGACGTGAGGTTAACAGTGCTACTGGCAGAACTGCGGTGGCTCCCAGTTGCCAGCACTAGACCCCACTCACTAAATAGTATCACATTGAAATACACTGATAATTATACACAGAAGATGTGCAGCGACTCCTCTGGCAACCAACATGTCAAGTGTACAGGTACGAAATTGTTGAGACTGCCAAATAAAACAAACTAAGGAACAAAACCAGAAAACAGTGAATATTTCCCTCAAGCACACATTGCTTTCCAGTGGGCCGGCAGATCTGTTTTCTACAATTACATTTATTTAAATGCCCAGCTCTGAGAAAAGTGACCTGCTGCTGAGCAGTGGATAGGTCCTGATACAATGAGACTCCAGATCTTGGTGGTCCTTTGAGTACTACAGGAGCAGTAATAATAACACTACTTTCCAAGGAAAAAGACAAGACACAAGCACGCTCACACATAATGGTAAACTGAATTTATTTCCTTTTGGAAAACAATTCCAGTAATCTCCAGGTTCAGACCGCAGAGTAAACATTAATAACAGTAACATACAGGTTAGTTCAACTGATTCAAGAATTTGGCCGTGTGAAATCATTAAGGAAAGTCTTGAACACTCAAAGCTTCAAATGGTATCCAGAAAAAAAAAAAACTTCTTTGACAATCTACATAACAACTATTGCATATATGGTAATGCTATCTGTCATATCGCAAGGCTTACAAATATATATATGGGCCTTATTCAACTGTGGGTTCCTGCTCTGTGAGAAAGAGTCTCTTCGTATTTTTTGCACGAATCTTCAGCAATAAAAAATAGTCTTGGAGTCATCTGTTTGTATACCAAAAGAGAGATTTTTAGACTGAAGTTTAAACGAAAGGAAGGCCAAACAGAGCTGTAATGGAACATAGCTATTACCTTCTCCCTCCTCCTTGAAAATGACACTTTTTCTTAAGCTATTTTTTTCCCCTCACACAGTATTATTATTATTTGTATCTTTCTTGAATAGGGCCCAAGTCCACTTGTCTTTATAAGACCATTTTAGTATCAGACAACATAATACATGTGCAACACTTTATATACAGGAATTCTATCCGGTGCTCAAAAGTTCAAACACATGAACATCCAACAGTTTCGATAATACAAGTTTTATGGTACAATACAATGTTTCTGAATAATATACATTAACAATGAAAGTTTCGTGCAAAGAGTAAAACGTGTTCCCTTTTTGTGCCACAAAGAATTCTCTGGAAGAGATGGGCCTTGCACTAACTGCTGTGCTGGGTCATCGTATGGTTCTGTAACAGAAATAAAAGAAACAGTTTAGTCACAGGACAGGCATTTATTTCCGTGTGAAAGAAGGATGCAAACACAGTTCTCCCAACATATCTCACAAAATGATGGACTGGAGAGTATGTTTGACCCCTCCCTGTTCCGAAGTGTCCGGAAGAAGCGTCATTATCAAAGGGGAGTTTTCCCCAGCTGTTTCACACCGATGTTCTTTCTGTGTGCCACAAGAAGGGCAACACACTCTCTCTAGGTCGGTTTGGGCTGACCTGCCCTGGTGAAATTGCATACCAGGTCAGCGGTTCTGGTGTCCGTTTACATACGGCTCATGGTTTATGCATTATGCAAATGAGAAGTGCATTTATTTGTCATAAAATACCTTGCTGCTTACAAACCAAAAATATGCTAATTGGCCTGCGCTTCCTAGACTGTGGCACCACTTCAAATGTTTTATTGCATTAAAATCTATTTCCCCTTAAACAGTATACACAGTATATTCTGGTAGGAGTCATCCTGTGCCTAGCAGAGAGCTCGAAGACTGATGAGAAAACAGGAGGGGCTGCCACAGCTCTTCCTTTGGTCACCAAAAACCACAGGTATTTTTCCTCAAGTGAATGCAGTGCCTTATGTGAGGTGAGAGCGCACGGACTTTGGAGTCTGACGTTCTCCTTTCCCATACAAGCAATCACCAAAGCCAGCAGCAAACACAAGCTTCGCCATCTTTCCTACCACTGCCCTAATCGAGTCGACCACTTTTGGGGATGAGAGATGCTATTTCAATGCCTGCAGTGGCTCAGATCCTCCACAAGCATCGAGCTAAGAGCAAGGATCCAATCTAATATGTGTTTTCTACAATGTACACTGGATCCACAAACAACTGGAAAAGGTCTGTGAACGCTCCTTCTCAGACAACAAGGCAGCCACTGATTACTGGTGAATTTTCCCCCTAGTAATCTGGGCCAGATTTGGGCCAGTGACCCAGAGGGCACGGGTGTCATGTCCCGTAATTTGCTCCCAGCACGTCCAGTCCTTTCACTCGGCTTTATTAAGTTAATCTGTCTTAAAACCCCTTTGGACTAACGCACTTCAGGATGAACCTGTTCCCAAAAGACAGTCATCATTTTCAACAAAGTGAACATCTACTGAACCATACCCTCCGGAGCCACCCATGAAAAGGCACATGAAAACAGTCTTGGTGAAACAAATGTGAAATACAGCGTGACTGCAGACCAACCTGATGGTTCTCCCTCCCTTCCTCCTTCTCTCTCCCTAAACTCTGCACGCACACAAACAATAGTTCATGGGACATTTGGCAAGGAAAGGATCTTACTGTAAGACTCAGGAATTTTTAATGTAGTGCCATTCTCAAGATTAAAGGAAAATGACCCAGTGACACTTAACGATGCAATTTCCAGATGTGAATACAAAATGATTTAATGCTGATGGCAGGAATTCCAGACTGTCCAAGGCCAGAGAGTGTTAAAAAAATACACTCTACCACTTGATTTCACCTATCTTCTTATCCTTCCCATAAAATCATTTCAAAATGCTGTAAAGCAGTAACAATAGCTGCAAATGAAACTGTTGGCTGGTCACAGGTAATAGGCTCTGACTTTAAACCACAAAAGCAAGGAAATTAAGAGTTAAGCCTGACAGTCAGCCCTTTTGTCATCCTGTTGTGTCCATTTATTGCAGCACTTACAGCATAACACCACAGGCTTATTGGAGGCCCTGCAGTACCTAGAAACAACAGGACAAGTTAAATATAGGGTGGCAGCCTGAATTCTGATTTTTTCTCTGCTTCTGAGTGAGTGAAGTCATATACCAGTTGTGACATTGCAGAGAGATATTTGGGGGGTGTGTGTATTATCTTTTGTTTCTAATCTACTGAGAGCAAGCATGTGAGTCATGCCCATTTTTTATTTCTTTGCACTAAGTGAAAAATGCATAATCAGTTTGGGACTGGATGAACAGTTACATATGAAGCAGTGAAAAGGTGTTTTAGAAGTGTAGCCGTAACTCTGGCTGCAATGACATTTTTGATTAAAAAATAAAAAGGCCCAAATATGAAGGAGACAAAACAAAGCACAGCATAAGGCCTGACTTGCCCCTGCTCTCAGTGTCCCTGACTCCCATGGCCTGGTACAAAATGAGATTCTCTAGAGATAACGAAGAGATAATAGGAAAAAAAAAAACAAGTGATGCAGAGAAAAACGAGACAGGGCAGGATAAGAACACGAGGAAATGCTTTGAGCAGTTTAGGCCTTAAAAAGGCAACTATACCTATTGTAAACAGAACAAAACACGTTTTACAGAGTAATTAACATGAGGGAGTAGGGAGAAATACCTATTTGGCTAAGCGGCAAAAAAATACAAAGTGGAAGCACTTCAGAAGCATAACACGGACAAGACAAGCAGGGGAAGGATGGAAGGAGAGAGATAAGAAAAGGAGGAAAATTCTGTAATCCCACAGAGAGCCATATTCCACTCCACCAAAAGCCATCTATTGGAGACCCCATGTCTAAGTGACTGAAAATTGCAAACATTAATCCCAGTTATGAACTGTTGTTGTTTTTATGAGGGGTGTTGTGTTTAAAAATTTAGGGCAAAAATTCTCCTCCATTATCCACACAGCAGATCTCGACTCTGATAGTCTCTTTGCCTTGTGTGCAGCCAGCTCCCTGCCTCCCAGGCAGTGGGAGTTCAGGCAGGTGGGGAAAGCAGAATCTGGAGCTCCCACTGGCAGGGACACGGCAGGGACACGGCAGGGACACGGGAGTGCGGTACACCCAGGGAGAGCACAATATTACAGTCGAGATCCCCTGTGCCGCTCAGAGAGCGCGCTGCCCTTCACTAAAACACACCACACAAGCTCGAAACACGCTTACTTCAGAAACTTCAAACTAGTCTGCCTGAGTTCGGAACGATTAGTACATCCAGTTGCCAAAAAGAAGTCATTTGACTAAGTGCAGGAGATATCATATGCTCCCCTTCTTTGCCTCCCCCAAATCCGATTGCACATAAACACATCTGTTTAATTATGAGGTAGCGTCACCGCGAAGCAAAAATTTCAATTTTCTATTTAGCCATGGAAAGGGAAAAGTATTTTTTCTTAACATAATCTTTCTTGGACTTCAGCAATAGCTACATGAACGTTTCCAAGAGCTGTGATTTCATGAGGAGGAACTAGTTTGCAAAGACAAATGCAAGCTTTGCATGCACAAGATGGAGGAACAGCGAAGCAGGAGGGGTGTGCGTCACTGCATTTGTTACCGCGTGAGACACAAACCCAGCCAGGAAAACTCCTACATCCCCAATTTCTCTGTCTCGGCATTATCCGGAAAGCAGGTACGTTGCCTGTGAAAACCTGAATTCAATATATTTCACAAGCAAAATAAACTCTTAAAATGCATTTGCCCTGCTCCTAGAGATAATTATTTTTGTTAGCAGAATCCAGGATCCCAACTGTTATGTGAACTGCTATAAAATTATATGCCACCACTTTTCTGGAGAAAAATGCTTTGAGATAACCCTGTTGTTAGTGTTAAGGAGTTAAAAACACGCAAAGATTTCACAATGATACCAGATGGAAGAATCTCCCTGACAAAAAAATATAAAAACGTTTCTTTGCAGAAGTGCTCGAGACAAAGGAGGTAATAATACTTTTTGTTGTTCGGTGTATGTCTTTGTGTTTCAGATAGAACACGAGAAGTATTAGCAGGAAGCAAAAACTTCCTGCCCACAGCATCAAAATTAACGAAGAAAAAAAATATCCACAGATAGCCACAGACTCACTAGCCCATTAGAATCCTCAATGCGAACTGCGGTTGCATTCAATTTAAATGTGACTTCTGTTTTTTATGACTAGATGAAAAAATACATGGTTGTACCTGATAAACAGTGCAAAGAGGGTACACATGAAGAAATATAAAGATGAAATGTAGACACATTATTTCAACAGATGGTAACAGTAACACATCAGCATGTTATTTTTTTCCGTAGTTCAAGAACACAAACATGAGTAATCAATCATCACTGATTAAGTAATTATGGTACCCTACATGTTATCACTTATCTGGAATCCTTTATCTGTGTACACTATGTATCTGTATACGCTGTGTAGACTATTTTTTTGCATTAAAAAATAAAAAAAATGCGCCCCACCATGCTGCAATACAGTTCCAGGTTGTAAAACAGAACTCTACATTACTATCAACCTTTAAGCGCTACAATTTTTTTTTTTTTAACAAAAGCAATTGGTTTCCAACAGGCTGGATAATAAGTCTTTTGACCTGCATTCTTCTCTGACCCATTAAGGTCACCCCTGTGCTCGGGCATATAGCTGACTTAGGAAATGCCTGCAAGTCCTGCATTTCATCTCCTGCCCACTCAAAATAAAGCTTTCTTTAAATGTGTCTGTACGGGTCCCTGAAGACCAGGGAGGCATCCCTGTAGTGGGCAATGGAGGGACAGAAGCTTCTGCCTTTATTAATGAATGCAGACCATTATGAGTCTGGCTGGCTCCTGCACTGTTCCCAGAAGCATATACTGTACGTGACTTAAAATGCTAGAATATTGACACAAAGCGAGCTGGGCACCCCTAAGGAAAATTACTCCTTGGATATAATGTAGGCTCGTAACAGCTATTAGAGTACAAAATAAAACCCTCCGGGATCAAACTGACATATACCGCATTCTACCTACTCCTCAAACATTAGAAGAATTTCTTTGTGAAGGCATTCTCAAGGACAGCATTAAACTGACTTTTGTAGCAATCTGCAACAGCTTTTTGGCTTACAGCTTTTAGTACTAAATCTCTAGTTTGAATCAATATAAGTACTATATCTTCCACATTAATCAATACATTTGGTTCAATACACGTTCTATTAAATTATACTTTCTAATCAAGATTTTCTGCTTCTCTTCCCTTCTTTTTATTCCAACTTCTTACCCCGTACCATACTTTTCAAACTGTCTGCAGCTAACAAGAGGGTGTTGGATTTTCCAGAACCAAAGGGGAAGAAAGAAAGAAAGGCTCACGGAAAAGGCAAGCCGAGCAAAACCTGAAGTGCAGTGGTAATGACGAATCAAAAATGCAGTTTCACAGTGTCAACATGGTTTCCAGAACTTCGGTCTGATGCTTTGTTACTTAACCGGTTGTCATGATGTCAGACCTCTCACACAGAAAACTCTGCATCGGATGCTGCTGAAATACTGCATCACGGGGAAAGGCAGGGGGAGGAGGGAAGAGGAGTATTACGTGGTAACACCAAAAACAAATAAATGAAACTTATTCAGACATAATTATAACTTTAAGAAAAGCCTCAGAAAAGGTTGCTTGCTATGCTCTTTCTTCAAACTTGTGCTGCTTCAGTACTGCGGCACGGAGTTTCTTGTCAAAGCCCCATTATATTGTGGCAATGTTCTTTCCTGGTAAACTGTAATATGATTATACCCAAGACTAAATTGATGAGATATTTAGATTTGTGAGATACTAAGATTAAATGCATACTATAAATTAAGATGTAAAAAAGATATTATTTAGTCCAGGTCTTTGGGGACATTTGAAACATTTGGATAGAAGATGTCTCCAGCAATCTGAGTGATGTAGGCTGTTACAGTAAATGACTTTTCCACACCTGTGTTATGTTTGGTGGAATGTGGTTATTCTTCATAAGCAGAGAATATGAAATGTAATGTCAAAATGATAAACATGTGTATTGCAGGCATTTGCCACTGTCTTACTGACCAGAAACACTGCACTGGCGTCCCTCGCTTACAGTCAGTTTCTCTTTTTCTTGTCTCCGTATAATCACTGTGGACCCACAGAGAAACTGTTGCATTTTCTTTTGACATTTAACATCATCTTACTCAGCTCACAATAGTATCTTATAATAGTTTCTAGATGACACTGTGTCACCATTAAAGAAAAAGGTGGAATAGCATAATAAAAGAGAAGAAGAAGAATTCATAGAATATAAAGACAGAAAAGACCCATTAGGGCGTTTTCTCCACCCATCTTGCCAGCGTTGGATTATTGCCTATAGTGTAATTTGAAGTGTTTTGCCCAGTCCAATTTTAATTAGAGCTTCCAATGCTCCTCTTGGGAGACTATTTCACAGCTTCACAGACCTCAGGGTTAGGATTTTTTTTCCTGATGTTCATCCCAGGAGAGGAAGAGGCTCAGTCAGCCCCAAATCACACATGAAACCAAATCTGCATAGTCAGGAGCTGATTTCAGTAGAATATCTGGGCCGTTTCAAAGCATCTGAAAGCAGTAAACTTACTTTCCGTGCCCCCAAATGTTAAGGCCACTGCTGCTGCAAGCAATTAAGAAGATTCTGTTACATGGGCTTCTCAGGCTCAGCTGCTACACAGGTAAAAAGGTAGTATAGGTGGGATTTGTCTTCCCATGGTAAGGGTAACCACTTCCACAGTCCATCTCCACCAAATGAATTAACTGAAGTTTAGGGACACATCTAGGTCCATTCTATGCTATAATCCTTAATTGTCCTGACAGAGCACCTATGAACACTCAGATTGTATACATTTTGGTATTTTTCACAAAAGTGACATACAAAAGGAGCAACTTCAGTTGAAGCTCACCAACAGATGATGTGACCATAAATTATTTTCCCTCCGTGCCCCTTCCTTCCTTTCATAAAACACAAACTACAAGAAATTAATTTAAATTGTTATATCTTAAATCTTGGAACTAACAAATGTTTCTGATGTCTTTCATTCCAGGAATTACAATGTTTCTGACACAAAAATGAATATATATTCAGATTTCAGTGGTCACCCTTACCCTAAGTGAATGAGGGAGCTGGAAAGGACATGATGTCTAATAACTTTTCATAGGTGAAAAGCAGGAAGTCAAATGGAGACTATGGAGTTCTGGGCAGAACAGAAAAAAATTCCAGGCAAGGTGTTCCTGCCACCAGCATCTCCAGTATTGCAGTGCAACTGGCAGAGCAGGAGGAGTATCAATGAATTTTTAAATGCACTGAAGTAGGCATGGAGCTTCATCCAGGCCAAGTTTGATCACCAGCATAAACCTAACAAAATACAGTCTCTGAAACTCGAGATTCCCAAGGGAATAAGGATTTGATCTGAACTAAACCAGAGCTATGTCCACAACAAAGAAGGGGCCAAATCCCAAGAGAATCTGTGTTCCCATAAATACCACTTATGTGTGGTGAGTTGGTATTTACCAGCCTTTGAGAATCAGGTCTGTTCTCAGACATGATGGCCAATTAAATGGCCATCTTAGGTCACGACTGCCCACTGTTGTTGTTTAGGGAAGTCTACACTGAATTGCAGTTATTCACATAAATTAGTTCGCCTAACCTATGTGGTTTGTTATTATATTAATGTCTCTGAAATGGCGTGACTGCTAATCAGATAGTACTCTTTATAGTATTTATGTAAAACTCTCAGTGTTCTGGTTCTTCTGCTCAAGCATTTCCAGCTGGCCTGGGGAAAATCTACCCATAAAAAAAACCCTCAAATCGGATAGCATGTTCTCAGGGATGCAAACTGAAAATTAAAGCCAAAACCAAACCAAAACCCCTGATACCTATTTTTCTTCAGAGACTTCCAGTAAGTCACTAGTAAAATGTCAATGATTCCTTTTGGATTCATTATTATATGTGAGTACGTATATCACAGATTTGTTGTATGGAAAAGAACGACATATATTCCTAGGTACAGCAAATAAGACCTTCATCATTGTCACCAGAAGAGAACAGACACAAACACAAGTGTCTGTTCACCATCCTTGCACCTTCCTCATTACGAGTGTTGGCAGGGGGCTCCTGGTTAAGCCTCTGACATAAATCAGAGTAGCTCCAAGGCTGTTATAAACTATGGTGCCAGGCAATAGCCTTCCATAAGCCTCCCTTACCCTGTTTGGTGTGTACTGAAATGCAATGGAACTTATGACAACCTCTTCCATTTCAGGCAAGGTGGGCCTGGCTGCATGGGCAAGGTGCACGTATTACCCCCATAAACCATAAGATGATGGTGACGGGGGGAGAGAGGGCAATGGTTAGGACATGTTCACAGGAATTCACTGAAACCATGGCAAGCCTTCCTGTTCTTTTATGCTGCAATGGGTCTGTACTGCTAATCAGGATCCAGGCCTAAGTCTTGTTTGTAGAAAAACAAGGCTTTTGTGATACTGCAAATGTTTGAAATTAATACACAAGCATCCTTCCCCAGTAAGAAAATTGTTCATTAAGTGGAAATAAAAGCTTAAACAAAAAAGGCAAAAGGAGGCACTTCTGAGAAATATATCAAAAGTCTTATTACTTTAGAATATGGTTATGATTATCCTGGTATAAATTAAGAGAAACGCCTCTGAAATCAAGGGATTTTCAAGATAGGGACAAGTAAGAATAGACCAAGGCCTGTAGGGTTTAAAACAAAGTGAGTATTGCTCATGTACTGATTGATTCTTGCACACCCTCTGCAGAGGCCACAGCCAGAAGTCTCTTCATCCTGTCAAACACAGCCAGGCAAAGAGCAAGCAGAACCCAATGCTGAAGAATTACAGATTTATCTGCAGCTATTGTACAACAGAGTAACAGGGGACAACAAGCTTTGATAGGCAATACTGCCTAATAAGATATTCAGGGACTAAGTCGGTGTTTTACAGACACATGTGTTCATGGGCTAGTTGTTGCTCTGCTTTAATTTTTTTCTTTGTTATGTTTAATTTATCATGCTGGTGCTTTCTAAACTACAACATCTGTAAACAAGTTTAAGTTTGACCTCCTCCCATTTTACATCCACAAGCAGCACTCCTACATTGTGCTCCACTTTTCGATACCTTAAAGACAAAAAAATCTGTGAGGGAGAGAGAGAGGTAACAAACCCAAATAACAAAAACAAAACCCCTCGTCTGACAATATGCATTCATCTTACGTGAATACAAATTTACCTAGCTGGGAGTGAGGAACTGGCTCCTGGAACTGGAGCTACACTATGTACAAATTCCTTTATAGGTCAAAGCCAATTAAACAAACTACTATTAAATATTTAACAGCTCAGTGCAGTAATTAGTGACAAATAATGGAAGCATAAATTGATAATTGCACAGAAATGTCCCGTTGGAAACTATACGTTTCTTGCTTCTCCTGTTTCTCCCGTACTCACTGAATCCTGGTAGGTCTTTTCAGGGATTAAACTGACAAATGAATCTGAATTTTAAACACATCTATTCGGTCTGCAACAAAGTTTTCTATGAGTTGTGAGAAGGAACCTTCCAAGTGGAACTTCTTCTCAAATTTCCATTCGGGGGTCTCTGATTTAAAGCAGAATAACTGCTAGATCATGAATTGATTTCAAATCTTAAACCAGGCAGGTCCAGAATTTAAGCTCCTGTCCATAGGATTCAAAAGGTCACCCAATTAAAATGGGGAAGCACACAGAGCTGTGATTTATATGCAAAGGGCAACCTTTAAAACAATCATCCTTTCCCGTTTTCCATAGGTGCATGTACAAGAATTCCTTTGAACAAAATTACAAGTGAAATTACAAGTTTCTTGATACACCCTGAAAGAAAAGCGCTGTAACTTGTCTGCTTTCTTATTATATGGACAGACGCATCCCATGCTTGTATCGATCACCGAGTTCACCTCCCTACCTGGTGACATAACGCTGGGTATTGTGCTTACCAGGTGACAAAGGGACAGCCTGGAATCTGGATTCCCCGCACATTGCCAGCCGGTGCGTGGGGGCTTGTACAACAGCACTCAGCACGCTGGAGGTTATGGATGAGCCCCAGATTAACTCAAAGCGACTAACACCGTTTTTGCTCAGCTAAAAGCAAACCCTGAATCAGACCAGTTTTAAAATCACCAAACCTGGCTTTTGTACATGGAAATCGTATTTGGTAGTTATCCAGCCAGTAAGCATACATACATACACCCGGTTAAGAAGACGTCTAAGTGGACTGGTGTGTATTTTGGATTCCAAAATCCAGAACGCAAGTGAAAATATGTCCCCTTGTCCATGGTATCTCAATTTTAAAACGTGTAGGAAAGAAAAGGAGAAACTATGGGGTTCTGCTGCCTCTCCTCCTCTTCTAAATGCCCTGAACTCTGTTACACATTGATGCATCTTCTTCCTCCACGACAGTTTGCAAGGAAAGCTAGATTGATCAGATTCGATGGTAACGGCCAAAGACTTCTGAGCTGATAAGCAGAGGCCCCCATGGCTTTTGCTCTCTGACTTCCTTCACAACTGGTTACTGTGCCAGCCCATCTTGGATATCTTACAGTCCTCATTCCTACAGCTCTTCAAAGAAGGAATAGTGGGAACTGGGACAGTGCTTATGTGTCAGGCTTGGTGTGTGTGTGAATTACGAGTCTACTTGTTGGAAAAGAAAATAAGGACAATTTTTATCTCTTCATAGTTGCTATATAGTTAGACAGTTAAGAACCCTATGTTGAAACGTTTTGTTCTTAGAGCAACCTCATCTGAGTTCCCTCCTTTTCAGTCCAAGAAACTCCATGTTGTAAAGGTCACTTTTAGAGAGACCAGAATGCTATTTTGCCCTTCATAACAAAGTCACTACTTCTCTAAATTTTGTAAGGATACACACTGCAAATCAGTAAATCTGGAGCATTTACTGACATGTGGTACCAGGACAATAAAATTTTATGTTTGTCATTGTGGTCGTTGGTTGTAAAATGCAGAAGTCTGGATTCTCTATTGTCTTCCGCTTTGTTGTCATTTGCATTTGTGTAAAAGATGTGTGAAATCTGACCACAGCTAAATGGGAGGAATTTTACTCTCACTTTCCCCTGTTTTCAGAACCTATAAAAGGGGCAAGACAGTGGAAACCGACTCCTCCGTTTTAATACTTCCCCTTCTGAAACAAGAAGTACCACACAAAGAAGCATCCTTTTATGCTTTTTTCCTTCCTCCTCATGAGAGAAGAAGTATCCTCCCACAAAATGTCATTCTTCAAGGTTGGTCATTCTGTTTCCTGTCACACAGCTGGCCAGTGACACGTTGCAAGTCAGACGTGTCATTAGATCCTGCCTTGACCCTGCACTGACAGTGGAAGAAATGGAAGAACCACCCGCCCCCCCCCCCCCCCCCCCCCCCCCCCCCCCGGATTTGGCTTGTGATGGTACTCTTGTCTCCTAGGCTATCCCCTGCTAGGGCATCCAGCCTCCTGCAGCTGCTGCTTTCACCCCTTGTTGCCCATTAGGGCTGTTTTTTAGTGTGGTAACCTTCTGATTGAGGGAAAAGAGTCACATTTAGGAGGAAAGTCGCTTACACTCATTTGCTGTCTATGTTTAGTTCCAAGGTGTCTGAAATACAGAAGTTTAATTCCTTTACAAAAAGATGTGCTGTAGCTATGGTGAGGCCAATCTATAACCCTTGCAATCTTACATAATTTGCTACTCCAAGTTAATTTTAGTTCATTACAATAAAACCCACCTAATTAAAATAACTCTTTAAAGTGAAGTATTAGCTTGATCCCAGAAAAAAAAGCGGAATCTTCGCTATCGGAGGGCGATTCATCATACCACAGTGCACACATATGAATTCAAAGGTAAGCTATAAACAAGTACACACAGCAACAGTGCCATGCATAAAGGGGCAGGCAACAGGAGGCCTGCTTTCTAATCAGCCCTCAAAGGAACCTGCCACACAGAAGTGGCACTTATTCTAATTTAAAGCTCTCACAGTTACTTTACCTTGGCAAAATTTATAAACTAATAACTTCAGTAAACAGACTGGCACTCCAAACAGAAAAACAAAACCAACACAACGGTTCAGGCCCACAGAGAAAGCAGCTTTCCCAGACAGGTACTGACTTCCACAATGAGATAAAACATTTGTTTGGGGGCTACTCTTACAGTCCCTGATGTTCAGTAACAGTTCTGCACCACCCCATTAGATCTCTACTATCGCTTCACCGTGGTCTGTAGTCTATTGTCCCTGCAAATCTTTTCAGCATCTTAAGGCATTTTACACACCTGTATATTTGTGTTCTGGTAATCTCAACCAAAGAAATATTTCTGGATTTGAAAGAACCCTACTCTGGGTCTATGGCTTCCCTTAAAATGTCATTAAATTGCCATGGCAATCTGATTTCAATACATCAGTTTAAAAACATATTTAGTATTTGCAATTAAAGCTCATGTTCTTACTCATCTCTATTATTTTTGCTTCTCAGTAACTGTTAAAAATTACAATAATTATACTGTTCTCCATTTACATACATGAAGAAAAAAAAGAAAACCAGAAAGCAATAATAGGGGTTAAGCAGAAAATCTCAGTAATACGTGCAGCACAATATTGGAATTTTTTTTGTTATACCCTAAAACACACCACTTTGTAGAAAGTTCCTCTCCAAATCAAAGCACTACTACAGTAAAACAACTGCAGGCAAAATTTCTAAGACACAATGCAGTTTGTGTCAGAACGCTCATCACTTCAGGCTGACCTGTCAAACTATCTCGGGGAACATGGTAAAAAGGCAAATCTGCAAGTTGGTAAGAAACTTCTGAATGATAAAAAGTATGCGTTGCCGCAAACCACAGAACGCTGTGCAGTGTTAACTGAGCTGCACTGACGTTTACAGCAGATGTCTGTCCCTTCCTACTGCTTACAGGCACACCTGCTCGGGCTGTGCTCCTAAGACCACTGAGAGGGAGCCAACATTTTGAAGCCTGAACAGAAGGAACCAAATAAATAAAAAATTTGTGCTCAGATGAGTGATGTGGAATAGAGATCAGAATTTAGTACTATACACAGATACCTGCTATCAGCAATAAAGCTATGTCGTAAATTTGATACAGGTGAAGTCAGCAAGATGACATTTTTGAACCTTGACAGGCAATTCCTGGCAGTTACGTTTTCAGGGGATTCTCAACACGTTGCAGAATCCGACCCCCGCACCCAACCCCTTTCCTCAGGGGACCCAGTATGGTCTCAAGGTACCTCTTTATAGGCATCAGGGATTAACATTTTGGCCACAGGGCTTTTCCGGAAGCTAACACAGTTGTCAAGACAGTCTACAGAACTCACCAGAGAATCATTTCTATGGGTTTTTGAAACCCTTAGAATTTCATAGATATGAAACCTTATATTTTCATAGATATATTTCTCTATTAATTTCTGCACAACGGTCCAACATCTGCAGAGACTTATCATTCTCTGCTAAATTGTATATATTTTCAGACTAACTCCTGTACAGCCACTGTATATTTTTGTGAATCCATGCTGCCTAGACATTCAAATCTTGGGCCGCCATAGTCCTCAGTGCACGTTAAAGCGTTCATAAGGCTGCCCGAATTTATGCTAGCTCATCATAACCCCCACGGGATTGATGTATCAATTAGAAATCCCTGGAATTCATCAGAGTCTGAGACACGTCTGTGAGGACCAAAAGGGAGTGATATAGAACCAGCCAGCAAAATAAACAGGAATTGCTGCGTACTGAGGGAATCCTTGGCTGTCTGACTAAGGTACCTTTTATACTGGCAGGGGATGCAAATTGGAGCCCGAGGATCTGCACTTTCATTTTCAAAGCACTTTGCAAACATCAACCACTTCACCTTCACACCATTGCTGCGAGGGAAGTAAATATGTACAGTTCCAGCATCCTCTGTTTTCTAGAGGTGCAAAGAAGCACGGGGCATTTTTACAGCCACAGCCTGTGTTCACGCACAAAAGGGAGCTTTTGACAACCTCTTCCTTCGTGGGCAAACGAGTTCCCAAGGCCACTGAGGGAATTGGTGGCAGAACAGGGATTACCGGAGAGATCCTGCTACCCAGCCCGGTGCTAAATCCACCCTGCCTCCCCTGCAACACACCAAAGCAACTTGCTGTATTCCAGCTGTACACTGCTTTGCTGTAGAGGACAGATTACTGCATGTCATCCTCTATAATCTCTCCTGTAAGAAGGATTCTACACGCTTCCCGGGGACCCCCTCCCCCCGCCTTCGCTTCCCCCCACAAATGGTGGCAAGGTTGGAGACAAGTTGTTTTCTCAAGGCTGAGATTAAAAATGGCTCTGTGTTTTGCTAAGCATTCCTCTGAAGCATGGGCAGCGCGTGCGTGTGTGTCTGAAAACGACCCCAATGAAAGGAAGGAATGAGAGATGCTAAACAATGCTGCGCAAAGTTGCAGACTGTTCGGCTACAGGCCAGAAAATGAATCCAATTTTTCATTCTGTCATTATAAATATTTCAGTGCAAATGGTACTGATTTTCTGCAACTGTGGTTAAGCAAAGGGCCTCCTAGTGAATATTTAAGGAAAAAAAAAAAAAAAAAGGAAGAGGGAAGGGAAAAAAGAAAAAGAAAGGAGGGGGGGGGCGAAATTAAGGTTAGCAACCAATTAATTTCAAACTTTCCGTGTAAAAGATTCTGGAAAAAATTCTACAGTGATGCAGCGTGTGACTCAAAGAAGGAGGAAAAAAAACATTTACTCTGCTCTTCTTCTGACAGTTTCTCATAAAATATCTGCAGTCCATCTATCTTTTAGTACTCCAGGCTCCTCTGGAGAGCAGAAAATAGTAGTTTAAAGCTCACTTCAGTGCCAGTCTGCGGGAGATTGCTTTCCACAGGACCCCTGCTGATGGAGGCCTAGGGGAAGAGGCCCAGGAGTTATTCAATCAGTCCAAGGCTCTGGGGCGGCCGGGGCTCCTTTGAGGGCTGATTATAAAGCTGCCCTCCTGTTGCCTGCCTCCGAACAGAACGAAATGAGCAGCCTCTTGCTGAGCAGATTCTGCAAGAAGGAATTTCACCTGTCATGGAGTTTGTCAGAATTTCAGGATTTATCTTGGTGCAAAATTAATAAAATACCAACTAGGATTTCAGCCTGACTACTCAGCTGTGTCATCTCAAAGTGATCTTTCACCTAAGAAAACCTGGACACGGAGCTACTGAAGTCATTCTTGCCCTACTTTTGCTCGGGAGCTTCGGCAAGATGCTATGACTGAATAATGAAACGATTAGAGGTGGATTTCTTGACAATTACACCCAACGTCAAGTGCTGGGTGGGTGCTACCGTCCTAACGTGTGACCTTCCACCTTACTTCTGTGGTTCCTAAATCTCCCTGGAATAAGCTAGGAATCTGAAATAGAAAAAGATCATTTCTGCAGTTTATAACCTAGTAGGTCCCTTATGGCAGCACATCTGTTAAGTTCATACACTGGTATTCCAGGTCTGGATTTGATTTATAAGTTTTAAAGGAATACAAACAATAGACTACATAAGATTACATTCAGTGAAACACTGCAAATTAATATTGCCGTGACAGTCAAGTACACGGTCTTTTAACCACATTCTGAGTCTAATATTGCGGTAAGATGCCAGGTTGATAAAGCATCATCTCAAACCTCTGTGAACTGAGTTCAGTTCTTTCGAAGCTAGACAGTCTCACCGGTCTTCTGACAGTGCCTTACAGCAATAATAATAATAATAAAAAATCTTCGTACACTACCTATTTAAGTAAGATTGCGCTAGCTTATAGCACTGGGTCACATGAATTTCAAGTCTCGGGTAGCATAGAAGCAATTAACTTGCAGCCTTCAAGAGAGCTTTTCAGATAAAAGAGGAGATCGACTCGTAGAAAATAAAATAGTTGTCAGCTAAGCCAGCTGATGAGTAAATAAATATTATTCAATTTACAATGCCATTGGTTCGGATCTTGACAGGGAGAAACAGAGATCCACGGTACCAAGAAACAGCAAAATATGCCCAGATTGGGAACAAAGATGAATTTGCCATCAATAGCTCTTACCCTACATTGTGGCAATTTCTATGCACTGTTCAAAGCTGTTTGCTGTTTGAAGTAACAAATCTAACTTTCTGTCTATTTGCTCGTCAGCGTTTTCTAACAAGAGCTTAAAACAAATGGTAACATATCCCTTTCCTACCTCCTCACCTTTTAAATGACAATTCAACATTAATACACATCATAAAGCCACCTTTACCAGGCAGTAGTAGTCTGACAGTTTTAACACCAAGAGATCTCAGAGTAAAGAGAGAGAGAGAAAGCACGCAAGTGAATGCACAGATGGTGGGAGGGGACACAGGGTGCTCTCAGCAGGCTACAGTAGAGATGCATTAACTCCACAGAGGGATAAGGGCTTCCCACCAGTACAGTCATGAATTATAACTGAGCATGGGAGTGAGTTCTTAGTGCCTGTCTCACAGCAAATATACTGTTCCATTTTCCTGCACAATCACCTTTCACCTTTACAAACGCACAGCAAAGCAAAATGCACCACTAATATTTAGCAATATCACAGGTTCTTTATAGAACATAGCACACACCTACGCACACAAAGTATGGGGAGGAAGCCGAGTATTCACTGACACAGGGTATCCTCAAGCAGATTTACACACCCATGATCAGTGCCTGTGTCTAGCGGTTCTGCTGCAACATGAGACTATAACAATACAGACAAACAACTAAAGCTGCATGAAGAAATGTGTGTAACTCAGCAGTATCGGTTCGCAAGAACTGAATCATCTCTCTCTCTCGTTCCTTGTTAACAGGGTGGAGGACACTCAATTTCACCTTTCAACACAAAGGAAGCTCAACTTTAAAAAAAATAATCATGAGGGCCTGCAAAAATCCACTCTTTTGCCATCCAAAATTGTATTCCAACCTCAGTTCGATCAAACCCTGGTGAACCTGACCCCAATAGCAGGTAGAAAAGCTAAACCTGAAAGCTGTTCCTCCTGGCTGGGGTTTTGTAATGAACAGCTCCAGTTGTGTAGCCATCTGCGTCTGAGTCTTTTTGACTAATGTTTGGAATGGAGCAATCTAGCGATGCTGGTTTTTTCCCTCCACTCAAAAATAAAAAAGGAAAAAAAAGGAAAATAATTAAAAGAAAATAAAGAAGAAGGAAATTCACCACTTTGGAGCCAAGATTGCTGTTTACTGGAGTTTCCTGGATGTGTCTCTCTATGAATCACTGACCACACCTTGTTTTCACAAACTATCTGCACCTCCTCCCTCGGGGAATTCATCCCCTCCCAACTTTCCTCCTACTCAATGAACATATCAATGGAGAAAACTTGTTATTTTAGGCAGCTGAAAATTTGACCAATTTTAAAGGATTCATTTACGATGCCTTTCACTTTCGTTTAAATCCTCAGTGTTCCTGTTCTAAATGACAGCACCGCAAGCACTGCTTTTAAGCACTATTCATCTTGCCTACCACATCTCAGCCTTTCACACAGAAAGGCTGCTCTCTCTCCAACAATGGAGCCTTACTCCTTTATAGCTTGAGGGCAGAGACTGTTACTAGCTGTAGACTTGCTGCAAATATCACAATAAAGGATACAAATGTGAATTTCTCTTAAAATACGGGTTCAGCTCTGGAGGTATCTTGCTTTAGAAAACTCTGTCAAGAGCAAACAATATATCTTTCTCCAAAATGCACAGCAGCCACCCAGCTGAAACAGTTTTTCCAAACGATCTAACATGTCAATGGAATCGGGATGCTTGTGAATTTTATACTTTTCCCCACTTTGGGTCTCTTATCGATATTTTAGCTTCCTTCACACTTAATCTTGGTTCGGCAGCATGTCTTGTGGAACATTAAAAAACCAAAGAACAAACGCCCCCCACCCCCTCCAAATCCCTGGAGTCTGAGGAGATGCAGGGCTACCTAGCTGAGCTCTGTGATGGAAGAAGGTAGTGTTCAGACTACAGATCTTAAGAGGTGGCAGGTTTGCTGCTACAGAGCCCCTCTACCTATGCTTTGGTACACCCAAACCACAGAGGGGTGAGGATGCTGGGGAACATGGGGGGCCATGACAACCTTCTGCCAGTGCTGTGGAGGGAAGAGGGGGCAGACCTCGAGTGGCAAACTTTCAGTGGTAACGTTGTGCCATTACTCGTTGGGAAACTGCAGGACCAGTGGAGAGTGGAGCCAGGAATGAGGAGCTTAATCATGGAGATGGAGTGAGGGGGGCCAGCAGCGGGGTGGGGGGAAGGGAGGCAGATTTGCAGAACTGGCCATGAAGCTCCTCAGTACACCATAGCTGGATGCTTCATAAAGTCACACTGATGGCAGTCCCGGAGATGGCCATCTGTTGTCAGCTCTGGGCCAGATGAAAGATAATATAACGGCAGCTACTGGTAGCTAACAGCAGGGCAGTTGTAGGAAGGAATGCGTCCTAGAATGAAGAAGTGGTGCTTCCTGTTTAGCACAGAAAATCAGTCATCGATATCAACTACATTAGCAAGAAATTAATGGATAGACAATTAAGAGAACTGAACTGATCTACCAAGGAAATTATTCAAATGCAAACAGAGTGCTTATTTCTTCTGCTTACTCCAGGTGTATGAGCCAACTGATCTGACTAATGGCAAGGTGTAGGCTGAAACGTTCAGGGCACAGATGATAAAACCTCATTTTCTGCAAAGGGCAGAATTCCATTTCTAATGATTATTTGTGGGTCAGGGAATACATTTACTGCTTTCCCTGCCCTCAGTCTACAACAGGACTCCCTGATGTTCACAGAGGTTTCTACAAGGACTGAGGGTAGAAATTGGCCTTTATGTAATAACTGAACTTCCCCTTTATTATTATCATGATTTATTTTTACAAGTGCCTTATCATTATTATCAGCATCACTCAGCAGAAAAATGTTTGCCTTCCCAAGCACTATTATTTCTATCGTGTTTCTTTCTTTGCCCCATAATCTCTTCTCTACTTCTCTTCTACTCCTTTGCCTTTCGTTTCCTTCTTCTTCTGCATTTCTGTGCATTTTTTCTTTCTGCAGCAACTTCTGATTTGCTTTTTTAGGCTGAAATCTCGCACATTTCGCTGTTCAATTTGCTAAAACAATCAGAAATCATGATGTTAATGTTGACATGTAATGTCAGTGATATGCTTCAGAGTCAACACTTAAAAAAGACAAAGGAACAGTGGAGCTTATATTCTGATTGCCATGGTTTCATGTGCTTTCAGACCAGAGACAACAAATTCATTTAATATATTTACGTGACACAGTCTTTGCAGTCACAAAGATTACGAACTGTACTTTATTACCTGATTCTGCAGAATCTATTTAATGTTGACCATACAAGGCAATAAGGAGAACAGATCCAAAGTATGGGTTAATCTTTTTTGCTGCTACTGATATTTTTTTTTTTAAATAGATACCTATATTTTACAAAAAGAATCCAGGCATACAAGACCATAAACAGGAAGGAGTAGGCAAACTAGGGACATATATTCAAGCACATACACATGTGGGTATGACTCTATCCCCCTTGAAAGAGAAGGAATATATATTTTTGCTTATTTTTGTATGGGTACTTTGTGGGTGTAGCTTGGTACTTATTTTGGACAGTATATTTAGCTTCCAATTCTTTGCCGTTTTACTGTTCCTTAAATATGAATTCCTTTTCAAGATTAAAATGGTTTATTTAAAGGCACTATTCATCACTTAACTGCTACGCTATCTTTGTCAATTAATTCTTAATTTCATCAATAATATCACTCAAGTATCTGAAAAAACAAACCCATAATTGTGATACAATTGGTCCAGAAATTTAAGGAACATTCTCTCAGGAAATATATAAGGGATGTTATGAACACACTGTTTCCTGCTTATTTACAGGAAAAAGTGTGGAAAGTTTCACAGGCTGACTGTTGCATGTAGAGTTAGAATATATGGAGTACGTGGAGACAAGTAAGAACCATTAATACTAAGCCCATCTTTGTCGAGCACTATCTAGTGAAATCAAAATGGTCCCTGAAAAACTCTGCCACTTTGGGCTTGGTGGGCTTTGCAATGTGCTATAAATATTCATGAACAAACGAAGTACCCACAAGGAGTGTTTACATTTGAATAAGCCAATCAAAGGACAGTGAACTCACAAGCTCCAAACCTGGAAATTTCTTATTTAGAAAAGAATTACCGCATGAAAACCTGATATGGCCGTAACACCCCTTAATTCCCAGGAGGGAAGAGACACTGGAAGGGAATTCAAAGTTGGTTTTTTTTTTTTTTTGGTATTTAAACTTTGTTTGACATTGAAGCAAAAGACTTGCAGGGGAAACACTTTGAAGGGATGTCCTTAAAGAGCTAATGCATGAGTGCCTCCACCATGCTTCTCTTGATTGCCTTTTTGAGAAAATTTGCAAAGAAAATAATTCTCCCTTCTAGGGAAAGAAGTCTCAAATCTCAGGAACACAAGCCTGCATTTCTTAAATCTTGGAAGACATGGAAAAATACTCAGTGCACCTACTGGTGCACACTAATATCCATATATCTATCTGAAACAGAAAGCACAGTAAGGGTTTAGGAAAAGGAAAGCACTCTAACTAATAATACTTGCAATGCATGCAGCTCTATCTAGTTCCCTCAAAACATAAGCATTAATTACAATCCTAGTATCTCTGGCACGCATATTATTATCATCATCCTCACTCAGGAGATGGAGAAGATGCATGTTTAAGTGGAGCAAGTTAGTACCAGACCTTGCAACTGAATCCTAGGCATTTGCTCTGACAAAAGCAACCTGATTGCCTGCTAAGGGCTAAGGCCAATGTTACTGAATGTGGCGCCTGTATTTAAGCATCAAAGGTGTTTTGCTGAGACCTTAAACGAAGCTATGGCTGCTCAGCACCTATGCTTTTATCGAGGTTCCTATCTTCAGGCATTTATGACCTGATTTCCTGATGTACTCAGCACCAGCATCTTGCACTGGCCTTAACTGCAGCTGGAGGTGCTCAGCACCCTCTCAGAAATAGGCCATTGAGTTTGAAAATGTTGGCCTAAAGCTTTGATTGTTAATTGGATTTCAGGTAGGCTTCTTTTTAAGAAGAGCTGACAAAGTTATTCCCTGCTGGCTCCTGGCCTTTGGGGCCTAGAAAGCCAGCATCTATGTTCCACTCCTCACCCCAAGAGTTTGGGGACCTAGAAACGCCAGAACTAATCTCCTATTTCACTTAAAAAAATGTTTTGAGGCCTTTTCTTTGTGAAGAAAACATCCTTGAAAATCTAACTTCACCTGCAGGTTTGAAAGTTTTGTCCCTGTTTTTGTGTAAAGAGTATAAATTATTCCTGGTCTCCCCTGCTGTCATGGAAGGCTCGCCGTTGGGACCCACGTGATACACAGACTCAACTACTGTGGGGGCCTTGGCAAAACAATCCTATACGGAGGTAGTGGGGCCACTGCTGCTATGGCTGATGCTGTTCCCACACCAATCTCTTTCCCAGCTGGCCCCAGAAGGCCTCTGCCACAAGGAGACAACCCCAGCCCAGGTTAATTAGCAGTTTTCTCTAGCTGACCCCCAAATGAGAGAATATAGTGTTTGAATCCCAGCTCTGCTACTGTATCCGCTAAAGCTCTCAGTCAAATCTTTTAGTTCTTGAAATAGCCTAGAGCTTGCTTAGTTCTGCTACGGCTCATGTCAAGGGCCATTTAAAAATGTTGAGGCCATTAAAGGCTGTTTTAAAATGTTGAGGTCTTTGGGAGCATTTTATAATGCAGAGATCTTTGAAAAGTTTAACCCTTAAAGAAATGAGGAAGAAACTGGGAGATTATCTTCAACAGTGCTAAAATCAGAACACGAAAATGTTAAAACTGGACATCCAGAGAGGGACATATGTAGCATAAAGCTACATAAAACTTCTGGAGACCTTTCTATGCTGCCTCTGCCCTGCTCTGCTTCAGCTGCTTGCACTGGGAGCTGAGAATGTTCTCCTGCTGTTTTAAGTGACATGAGTAACATCTGCTATGAGTGCTTCATTCTTTCTTTCATCCTTTCCCTGGGGAAGGAACTGTGTATTTCGTTTTGGAAGAGCACTGTTGTTGTGGGTTGGGGTTTTGGGGAAGATTTGGAAATCTACATGCAGGTTCATGTTTATATGAAAGAATACAAGAATACGAGATGCCTCTGGCACCTCTAGGTGCACCCTACTCTTAAAAGCAGAAGTCGAGGACATTTATGGTAATACTTAACTGCTGTGGAAGTCTGTTCCATGCTCCCAGGCCAGCCTGTGAGAAACTTCTAGCTCCTGTGCAAACAAACTTCAGCTCTTTGATAAAAACACTCACAAAGCAGGGCTGTCAACTCCCATGTTGTTACCGAATGGGAAGAACTTCTCAGGTGATACCTGAGATGTTTTGGACCCAGTCCACCAAGAATATTAAGGATTGAGTCTTAGAGCACAACTGGACGTGTAGGAAGGCAGTGCACACGTCAAGAGAGCAGGCTGAATATGCTTCTGGTCTCCTTTGCTGCTGAGGAACAGTGCTGCAGCTCTTTGTATTAGCTGGAATGATGATGGCTTTATGCCCAAGTATTCTGCACTGATGGAGTCCAGACGGGAAGCAGCAAGGGCGTGAATCACTGAGGCCAGGTCCCTTTTGAACAGGATGGGAAGCAACTGCTGATCCAATTATTTCTTGCCCTAGTTTTTATGTCTGTAAAGTGGGGACACTTAACTACCTCAGGGGCAACTAATTATTAGTCACAAAATGTTAAGTAAATGCTCTAATTGACCAAAAAGAGATATAATTTTTGTACTGGGCAAAATGGTCCTGAGAGGTCATGTAATCTTGGCTAGTATCGTATTCAGAACTAACTATCATCACTGATAAAACACTGACAAAACCTGTACAATTATTCAGCAATTCTACTGGACATTGGTACCTCTCTGACCCAACAACATCTAAAAAAAAAGAATCTAAAATAAATCCATTCACTCTGGGTAAAACCCCGCAAGAATGTCTCATTCCTTCCCGCTAACACCATGATATATTGTGTTGACTACGGAAGTAACACTAAGACTGGAAATACAAAAGGAATGGCTACTCCTCATCAGGGACAAGGGAAGCACAAACACCCGTTCAAACATTTAAGCCTAAGTCCAAAGACTAAGGCAAAAGAAACAGGCACTGGAAACAGCATGAGGACAAGAAAGGGCAATTCTAATAGGCACAAATTGCTTTATCATAATTTAATGAAAATACATTATTAAGTTAAATTAGCGATACGTTCCTTTACTTCCTTATTAATTAAAAGTTCAGTATTATGGACGATGGATGGAGAAGACCACCCTGCACAGAGAACTGTATGGTTCATACTCAGGTGTTCAGTTAGAAGAGTTTCAACTTTTGGGAGACATCTAGGCACCCTATAAATACACCTACCATGCAGCTTCCTTATCCTTTACCTACATGGGATATATTTCTGATTTTAAAGATCGTTACAAGCCTATTTCTGAAAAGCCCTTATTATATTAATCATGTCTTATTCAAAGCTTCCCATTCTTAAGAATGAACATTTTTAGGGACATACTTTTTCAGCTCCCTTTCAGAAGTGCAAATACACCATATAGCCTTTTGAACATGTAAGCATGAAAATTCACAACTCGGAACACTCTTAAAACATACACTTGTAACTGTTACAGAAGGATTCCATTTGCTTCCTTTCTGTAGAGGTAGTATCTCCAAAAATTTAAAGCTGTTTCAATAGCTATGGAGCACAAAGCCATTTAAAGTAAGCGTCAAAGGGGGGAGAAGGGTGAGCTATGGAGATGATCCTAAAACAAAGTGCAAATTTCTGTAAAATCTCATTATTTCAACTTAAAGGTTGAGTAATACATTGCAGGTTTGATTTTCAGGACTGCTCATTTACTCTGTGCTGACCTGAACGTGGTCCTACGGGATTGTCCTGCATTCCTAACGGGGCTCTGCAGTGAAATCATGAAAACCTCTAAAGAGAGTCCTACTTGTTTTTTGCATTGAGAAGACTGGTAAGGAGGGGCGGTAACTTCGCCAAAGTGACATGAATGTAGTATGTAGAGATTCTTATGTTCCTATAGCCTATTCTTCCTGACACAGGAGTCAGAAAATGCTAAGCAAAGAATCGCGCTGGGCCAAACACCAAGTTAAGCATCATTATAATCCATTTATTTTGTGTATCCCTGAATTCATTCCCTTTAATTATCAGCTGTACTATATGTGTGGCTAAGGCTTCTATGCTATTGTGTTCTGCTCTGCTCTACCTTGTTCATGTTCTTACTCTGCCCTACAGCCCTACAGTGCTGTCTGTGGCTTCTAATCTGAGATGATTAGCATCTCTTGTGCATGGGAGATGCACTTTAGATGCATGTTTAAATTAAAACCAAGGAACCATTCCTGATAGAGAGAATAAATACACTGTTATGCTGCAAGCCCTAACACAAACCACGGTAATGTGAAAGGATAGAGAAACATAACCTGGAGGCTAGTTGCCGAAGATTCCAGTGCTTCAGCTGGTAGAGAGCCTGAACAAAGCGATGCCTCGTAGAATAGGTTTTAAATGAGAATGGTCTTGAGATCAATGTATTTTCAGTAAAAGCAGACTCCAAGGGTCTGTATCTACTGCTCTGCCTAAGTGCTTTGCTGCCCTTTCACCAGCCTGGGTAGATAACTGGAGGTGAGAGCAGAAAGGCAGTGATCCCAACAAATAAATGCAAATGGCATGATGGTATTGCATTTTTTTAAACACAACGCATTCTCAAACGGGGTGGGCCTTCCCAAGTTAATTAAAATAATAAACATAACGAATTAAGTGACTAAGAAAATGAATACCTTTTCCTTTTTGCAAGTGTAGATAAGCCAGGGAGAGGCTGCCTCTAAGGGTGTTGAGATGTGGTCTGTTAAGAGACTTCTGCAGCACGGAACAACCAACACACTGATTGTCACCTACCCAACGTAGAGCATAATTTATTTCTCTGTAGCAACATCCTTTTGTGCCCTTCACTAGAAAACCACATGCCTCAGTTATGTTCAAGTTTTAATGAACTAGGCTTAGATGGAGAGAGCAAAATCTTGCCCTCAGTCTTGGGCACGAATGAATTTTGAATGGAAAAACATATGGTTTTATTATAATAAAAAAGCTGAAATCAGCTGCTTGGCATTCCATGTATTTTGAAACAACAGCATATTTTAGGGGAGACAGACTAGTAAGGAGGTGACTGTACATGTCACAACTACACCTGGATGTCTATATATTTTGCATCTTCAGAATCCAGTAACCTATTCTGCCTTTTTAAAACCCAATCTGAATTCTGCTGTTAAAACTAATTTCTATCCTCTTGTTCCTGTTACTTTCTTTTCATAGTTGTATTTTGCATACCTGCTCCTTCTCTCTTGTTGAGTTTGGGCTTTGTTTTGGTTTTTTCTTTTCTTTTTTTTTTTTCCTCCTATTGGTCTTTCTTCCCTAACAACGTTTCTTTTCTCTTTCCAGAAACTGCTCATGTCCCTACTTCTCCCTACTTCCTCATTTTGATTAATCAGTGACGACAACAGAATTTGTGAAAATCAGTAAGCCAAAAATATTTTAAACAATTTTTCCTCAAAAAGCAATTTCACCTTATTGGAAACACTTCGCAAAAAACCCCAACAAGTATTTTGACCAAAAAAAGCAAAGAAAATGATTCCACTAAAAAACATGCTGTGAAAGAAACACATACAGCAAAATCAGTTTCTGACCTTTCCTCATTCCACGCAGTTTCTCCTTTATTTTTCCCACAAGTCCAATAACTTTCTACACAACCCAGATAATTTTCTGATTTCAAAATTCAATCTTGCCTCTTTCTGTCCATCACTATGTATGAGTGTCTTTTTCCCTAAATGTCAAACTTTTTATTTTCTTTTCCTTATCCTCCTCTTCCACTTTGGGTCAGAGCTTGCATGCAATACCTGATATGGGCAGTAAATGAAACAGATCTGGGTCTATTAAAAACAGGAGAGAGATACAGCACGGGCACCCTGGTGCGTTGCAGGTACGTTACTGCAGGTACTACAGGAGTTCCCATGACCTAGGGGTCCACTGAGAAAAAGGTAGGGAAGGCTATGAGAAATGCTTTATTCCTATTGTTTTCATGCAGGAAGAAATTAGGAAAGAGAAAATGCAGTGGAATCGATAGAAATACCAATCTCAGACACGCAATGAATTCATGCATGGTTTAAATGCTCTGGTTTCTTTTTTCGCCAAAGAAATATTTCATATTGTCATGCCAAACATTAATATCAGGTTGTCAGCGTGTAAAACCTCCAGTAAGTGAAATACTAAATGGGCACACGTGCGCACATGCCTCACTAGCCTTTTGCCTCTGTTGGTGAGGTTAAATCCAGCTCTGGTCTAAAGCAAAATGACTTGTGGACACCTCAGTCAGAGGAAATGGGGGCCCATGCTATAAAAAAATACTGAAAAATCTCAAGTACTGAAAAATCTCTTCATTCCAAACAATGGCTGACAGTGTAGGAAAGGCCTGACTTGTACAAATACCTCTCCTTGCTCCATGCCTATAGACCATCAGAGACTCTGAATTTTTTTCCTTTGTCAACCTATCTTAATACCTCAATATAAACTAAAATAATTTAGAAACAATCTTCTGCTGCTGTCTCAAAGTGTAACACCACATCAGGAATAACACACCACTACTTCTCACTGCAAGACAAGCACTGCAGAATGTTATTATATAGTATATAATCCATTCATCCATAATGTTTTCAGATCTTGTTCAACATTTATTTCTTCTTCTCTGTCCTTTTGTACCATTAGTAAATGGTACAAGTCTGACAAGAGCACACAAGAAGACACTGTACCATTCATTTGACCCTATAATTTTTTTTTTCCCCACCAAGTTAGTATTTATGGGAAATGGCCAGCAGGTAAACTAAGATAAATTCTGTCTACTTCCACCCTCCTCCCATCCTTACACTCCTACTTCAGTGCTTAGCTTTTCACATTTAGAGACAAAAGAATACACTTATTCTCCACTTCACTGCTTGAGTAAATATTTTATGGATATCAAACAGAAGAATAGGATGCCCATTTCTCTCTCCTCAAGAATATGTTGAGCTGCAACAACCTACAGAGCGAGAACCCAAAGGTGGCTCCCGAAATTCAGGACTGTACCAGGTGGCTTTCTGCCAGCACCTTTTTGAAGCAGCATGGGTGGAATCACCTGCGATTTCTCTTGTCCTTCCCTCATTCGCATCCTGATGATGAGCAACTATCAGAGGAGGTCATGGCAAGTAAAGCTCTGAGCTCAGCTATCAAACACACAATGTTATTATAACCCCCAGGTAACAAGTGTGGTACCTGCAGCTCTGTTTGGAAGAAGAACTTCTGTGGACACTGTGTGCAGTCATAGATCTTGTCCTCTTGTCCATGGGCTGAGAAAATATGCTGCTGCAACTTGTTTGCTTGGACAAACACTGAAATATCAGACAAACAACAAGCTTTTCATTATTTCATATTGCAAGTGAAGAGGTTTTTATAAACAACTTCCCATTAACACTCAGCAATTCCAAGAGGTAAAATTAGGCTGGCGCACTCTGATTTTGCATTACGCTTTTGCTATAATGGGTACCAACGAACGCTTATTTATCTACAAAGTGTGATCCTTCTTCTAAAATGAATGAATGGAAACAGATGCCTGGTTTAAAACAAAACAAAACAAAACAAAACAAAACAAAACAAAGAAAAACCAAAGAAAAAAAAGACCCTAACAGGACAACCAATGAAGATTTCAGATTTAAAGAATTTAAAAATGCCATTTTCTCTTCAAAATTATTTCTTCATGCTTACTGCACTCTGATTGAACACGCACAAAACTTATTTCCTAGAAACCCACAGGTTTGAAATGCATAGATGCCAAAGTCCTGTTTACTCTGTGTGCCTGAAGTTAACGCTAACAAACAGCTCTGTATTTAAATGTGTTAATGCTAAAAATTATATCCCACAGCTACACTGGGGCAATGTCTATAAATGTGAAACAGAACTGCAGGTAAATTCTCTTTGGATACTTTAAGATCAACTCTGCCTACACAGTGAATGCAAGGGTTTCAATAATATAAACATGTTCAATTTTAATGACTACAAAACAAGGCCCTAAGACTGTGTAACAGTTTACCTAGGAGACATACTATTAATAATTAAATTGTATATGCCAGAGGCAGTGTTTGGGTTGGCAGCACTGACTTCTGATGGATGCCTGGTGCACTGTGACCTAAAAAAGTTTGCATCTACAATATTAATCTGTATAGGCAGGGAAAGGATTTATTAAAGATGCTGGCATTTGACTTTGACTCCACTCCTAATCATTAAAATTATTCTAATTGCAAGGCAACAAAAACCATCAGAATATTGTTCTTCTGAGTCATACATTTTAATCACATTTCTCATTACCCCGAAAAAAAAAAAAAGATCAGATTCCATTTTCCATATAAAACTTATATTGGTGATTTTTACTTGTTAATATTCTAGCAAGACATGCTGAAATAATTTAATGGCACGTTGCTAATAAAACACCATTGTTTATGATTAATGCTCGGTGTCTATTTACCCCATCAGCAAAAAGGAAAAAAGTGTTTCACACAGATTGGAATCGACTTATCTCCATACTCTTTAAGACATTTTACAAGGCTACTGGCTCAAACATTAAAGGATTAATTTTATCAGGGATCTTGCTCACAAGGAGAACAGTCAGTGGGTACTCCTTACATATGCAAGTTTTTACACTGTGTTTACAACTCCCCCAAACTTGGAAATCAAAGGCCCATAGCATTACACTAAAAAAAGAACATGTCATCATTTGTACACAAAGACAAGGGAAAAAAAATTAGTATAATCAGTAATAAAACTAAAAAAAAACCCCCAAAACGCCTAACTGAAAGAATTATTGAACACAGATGCCTAACAGGCAAACTGTTTATGGGAGTACTATCCATGCTCAGACATTACTATGACAAGCTGTGCAGTGAAGATGAACTATGTATTTTTTTAATTTTATAACCCACAGAAATGTGTGAAACCTGAACACAGTGAGGTAATAATCATCACCAGCCACTGTATCCGAGAGATGAAAAAATCAGCTTTAATTTTCCTCTGTAGCATGCACTTAGGTTTTATTGGGAGGGGAGCTGCCAAACAAAGAGAAGTAAAATGAAGGTATTAAAGGGTCTATTTGCCTATCAATGAAAATCCTTCACTCCCATTAATGGAGAACAGAAACCTTGAATGGCTTCCAGAATTAGCATGCCATTGATGTGAGAATACCCAAAGTGTGTTTTGTCATGTTTGTGATTATCTTTGATTTTCATCTTGTAAAGCAAAATTGGGCATGTAAGCTACATATTAACGCTTATGTTTTAGGTTATCACTTTATGAAATGTTCTATTAAGAAGTCCTTAAAAAAACTCACAACAACTCTGTAGGCATCCTTTTAATGTGTTTTCATTTCCAACAACAGCATTTTTCTGTTCCTCATTATGGCCCAAACACTGCAGTGCTTAGCCCTACTGGGTCAAGTTATTTTCTCACTTGGGTTTTACTACTGAATAACACCACTGACTTGGGGAGGATTATTCCACACTTGGACTTGTGTCAGGGGAGAGCAGAACTTGACTTGTGGCAAGACAGCATGGTTTGCTTTCTAAAGCATATTACAAGGGTGTTTCTTCTCACCACACGCCAACCAACACATGCAAGCGGGCTTTCTTACCCTGCCAGAGGAGAATGTTGCTGCACAGGCTATGCCTAGCAGCCCTTGCCTGTGGGGCCAAGTTCTGCTCCCAGTTATATTGTTTTAGATGAAACTTCCGTAGCTTTAAAGCCCAAATTTAGGGGCAGTTTTAACCTCAGCAAGTTTGGAACATGAAGGTGATGAACGTGATACCGTGGAAGGTAACAGACTATCACTTCTGTAATTATAATAAACTCAAACTTCTGATATAGCTCTGCTTTCTAAACGATTTCTAGTCAATATTACTAATGAGCACAAATGTAGTGTTCTCTCCTAAAACTGACCTAAAGCCAGCATGACACAGTTGTAAGTGGAATTCTGCAAGTGCAAGCTAAGGGCATGACTGGGACAAGCAGTGATGGCCTCCTACCTGTAAAGCACACCGGACATTTGAAGGTGCCCCCCATGCCTTCAAAGCTGTGCTCTATCAGGTGGCACTGAAGTTTGGCAGGAGAGTCGAATGTCTGATTGCAGAGTTTGCATTCATGGTTCAGTCCTTCATCTGCAGGAGAAATCAAAGGAAAAGTGAAATTCACCACAGCCCTTACAGCAAGTCCAACATGATCTATGAACTGAAAGAGACTTTTTGTTTTCCTAAGCTCAGGAAACTGGATGCCCCTCAGCACCTACGGCTGCTGAAGTCTTCCCTTACCTGCAAGGCTTCAGAATGTACAAAGCTTTACCCGGCATTAAAAGCACCGATTTTCCACATACAATTAGCACCAAATAGGAATGCAGAGCATTAGACTTCAGTAGGACATGATGAGTAGGACCTGAAACATCATCTCTTAGCAGAGCCACCCGACCACAACCGAGTACATCTGCAAAACAGCGCGTGAGGAATTTAGCACTGATCACACTCCATCCCGTCCACCACGGGCAAGAACTGCGAACGTACGCATTTTTTTGGCACTCGGGCTGATGTGGAGTTTCTCATAACCAGCGTGAGAGGGGAGGGTAGTTTATACCCTCACATCACTCCTTGCTCCACGTTTCCAGTCCCAGGGGCATACGCGAAACCTATTGCAAGCCGCAGGATTTCCCAGCTCCCTTTCTGACAATCCTAGATTTTTTTCCCCCCTTTATTTGCGTTTCTCCTAACGGCTCAGAAATGTCCCCGTGCGCCTCCTGACGCGGCTTTCCCGTCAAGGTCCTGCGGCTTTAAAACCCTTCCCACTCCCCGCTGCTTGTTCCTCCGCTTCCTCCCATTGTCCTCCGAAGGCCGGCTGGTGCCTGGCACCAGGTTCCCTTCCTGAGGGTGCTGCAGGATTCATCCACTCCGCCATGAGGGCAGTCAACGGCTGTCCTACTTAGAAACAGTTGCTAGGTAAGAAGTGGCTTCCAGCCCTGCTGCAGAGGCCTCAATTCCCACAGCGCCGCTTAGAAAAGGTCCTTCTGTATGTCACCGGTGTGCTACACGAGTAGCATTGATCTCGCAGGTAAATACTGTATCTGATTATTAAAAAATTAAGCGGGAATAAAACACTTGGCGACTGGCACGGCTCCCTACCAAGCGACTGGCACGGCTCCCTGCCGTTTCTCAGGCGAAAAGGAGTGATTTAGGGAGAGCCCCCTGCCCACCCCGAACACCTAAATGCCAGGCTGCCCACCTCCTGCCGAGCGGAGCGAGTGATTAGTGACCGTGATGAGGGACCTTTGTGGTCAGCAGTTGCTGTGGACCATGAGAGCAGAGACAGTGTTTTTGTACCGCATACAACAACGCTCCTGCCCACCGACGCAAAGCCCAACGTGACACCGCGCCCGTGTAGCTGCGTGGGGCCACGCGCCCGTGTAGCCACACGCCTTCGCAAAATGATCCTTAGTAACTTAATCAGAACTGAAAAAAAATCTCAGTGGTAGCCCTCAGTTTTCGCTTCTCATTAGTCCGAAAGCTAAATTTAGCCTTCGCGTAAGTCACGACATCTTTAGCAAAGGGTGGGAATTTGTGGGCAAGCACAAGCCAAGCCAAGTGGTGGTGGCTGTGCTGCAGGGGGGACTACTGAAAACTACCGTCGTGTGGTTTTCTACGAGGTGTCAGAGCGCTTTCTAATGAGAAGGTACGGGGCAGAGGAAAACCAACAAAGCTAAAAGATTTCCACAAAATCGGGGTTGGGTGGCAGGGTGTCTCTTTTGGAGTAAACAGGTAGAAACACACTGACTGCAACAATTTCTGCCCTGACAACAGTCCGTAACTGGGGAGCTTATCTCCTCTGAACAGCTAGCTCCCGTAATTTTCATATATATGGCAACTCCATTGTCATTCATGATAAAACCGTGTTTTTCACGTAGCAACTCCGAGAGGAATGTAGATCTCCATTCTGGCTCTGTAAAATGGACGCATTGGCACGTGGCCATTTTTTTTAACCCTCCTGTCTTCCTGTCTGTCTTAGTGCCACAGACTGGTGTCACAGGCACGGACAAACATGGCCGAGCGTCGGCTGTGCGCTCACACAGCAAACTGCAGAACTTCCCTTTGTTCTCTATTAAAGCAGTCCTTCATTAAAGCAACGTTCAATGCTCCTGCCTAGCTCCACACGCTGAAGATGGGTGTGAAATGGCAGGCCTGCTCTGGAAGTCAGCTGAAAAAGGCCAGTGGTCCTGTTGATCCTGTGCCTATGGACTACTGCCACCGAGGCAGCAGAGCACAGGCTGCTGAGGTACGCGTCCCATCCAGCCAGGCACTGCTGGCTGAACATATTCTGTGCAGTAGACTCCCAGGGGCAGATTAGGGGTAGGTGACACCTTCTCATCAGGTTGGTGACACCTTTCATAACTCTTCATAGATAAATTAGCAGCCTTTTATCAAATATATGCTAACTATTTCCTTAGCAGGGAAAATTTTAGTGGATTCTCAAGAGCTGCCTGGGATTTGGGGTTTTACACCATCACTGACAAACCCTTCCAGTGTGTTCTGCTTCTGCTACTGTTGAGAGAAGACAAGGATGGCCCACGCAAGCACCGTCAAGGGCAGCATGAGGGAAAAGAACCTGGCACACAGCAGTCCATACATCTAAGAGAGACAGCCACATCCTGCAAGGCAGGCCGTATGCTGCCCTCTCCCAATAGGCAGCAACCCACAGCTGTGGGCAAAGCTGCGGAACAGCGTACTGAAAAGAGAAGGACGGCTCAACAAACCATACATAAATGCCTCTTCTTCCCTGAACTTGCAAATCGATTATGAGGAATGTACAGACTGTCACAGGTGATCAGATAATTTCTCCTGCATTCAGATCCTTGTCATGGTCATTACCAAACAGGTAGTTCTGAAGATGATGCAAGTCCCCACAAAGGGTAATTACAGGCTAGAAAGCCTGTAGAGTGAAGTTTCTTCATCAAACTGTTTGTGCTGATACACACAGTCAAAGCAATTAGGACAAAGGGAGCTCCATCTCAGGATCTTCCACATGTCAAGGTGAAGATAATCGATGCCGATTCTCAAATCACAGAGTTACTGTTGGCAAAGTGTAAATGAACCACACTAATCATTCTTGAGCATGGGAACACTGAACGGGGAGTTCTTCAAACATTCCAAGGGAGAAAGACTTCCTAAAAAGAAATATTTTTATATGGAGCTAGAGAAGACAGAGAAGGCTTTTTTCTCTTTCCATTACCTTAGCTAATGAGAATAAAGTAGGAAGAAAGGCATGCACTCCTGATGCTGAAGCAAACTTTAGTTAGACAGTATTTGTACTTGTTCGAGAAGAACTGAACCCCCTTAAATGACCCTATTGTATTTCCCATATCACTCAGATCTGAGGTGATCTCCTGGTCATAAACATCAAAACCACTTTGATTACTGTATGTTGCAAATCCGATTTTCCTAAAGGCTTATAAACAGGGTTTGAAAAATCCCCTCACCCACTCGCCTGGGGCAGATAGGAAACTTCCCCAGGCAAGAGACATCAATTTGTGCAGAATCTAAGGTTTCTCTTAAAAATAAAATGTTTTTAGTCTCCTAGTTGTAAAGACCGCATTTAAAATATGACTACATTTGTATAACTAATAGAATAACTTTCTTCCTAAGTCCCACTGTTCAGGGAGTTATCAGACCCTCCCCTCATACTCTTTTTCACCCATTTTGTGCACATCACCTGCTCTGCGCTACATCCTCAGAACAAAGGACAAGGTTCCAGTCCTTGAATTCAAGAACGTGAGACCAGCATGATTTAAATTTAAGGGAGACAGATAAGGTTACAGTATTGTCAGAAGAGCTGGGAGGGCCGGGTTCTGTTCCAAACTCTGACACTAACTTACTCTTATCACCTTGGGCATGACAGTATGGCCTATGTTTCTCAGACTACCCATCTCTAAAGAAGAGGTGTTAATTTTTAATTTCTACTTTAATAGGCTGACCTAATTAGTATCCCTTAAGACTCTTAATGCAACCGGGACAGTGGAGCTGAAGAAGAGTCCAGGACTATCTACCATAGACAGAAGACCCAGAATCACTGCCTTCAAGAAGATTTAAGATAACATGTCTGGGCACACAACTGCCTGCTTGCTTGGGTCACACAGCGCTGCAGAAGGATGAGGGAACAAGGCTTTGTCCCTGCTCTGTTCTCCATAGAGAATTTAAAAGCACGGCCAGCATTTTTTATCTCCCACTGGCATGGAAGAGCCAGGGTGTGGCAGCTCTTGCAAAGGTGCCAGAAATGGAAAGAGGATGCAAAAGGCTCTGTTTACACACTGGCCCCTGTCTAGCTCTTCATGTTTAGCAAACAATTTGATAGGGTGTTATGGAAGTGCAAAGTATGATATCATTAATAAATTAAGGGTGGGTGAAATGTCACATTTTCAGTTTCCCTTTGGGATAAATCTGAAATGGAATGGAGCATCAGACACAGTCCAAGAGGCTCTCCCTCCCTGCAGAACAAAGCTACTGCTCTTTGCTCTTACTCAGGGAAAAAAGAAAAAAAAAGGGGAAAAAAGTGCTGAACAGCTTTAAAAAATTCAATCAAAATAATCTGCTCTTTGGAAAGGTGGCGGCTGACAGTAATTGGAAAATACTGTCTGACTCATTTATTAAAGTGAGATTCAGAGTCAATTGATTTAATAACCATTAGAATATTCTATTAAGGATATAATAGGTTGGCACAGCCCTATTTTTTATTAAGAGTTATAGGTAAGAAATAAGCAACGCTATGGAATTTTAGACAACTGCTGTATGGATTAGCTTAAAAATATGGCTTGCAAAATAGGTGTAAAAGCAGCAACTATCAGGAGGAGGAATAGGAAAGCACATTACAGTGCAAATGAGTTAGCTGAATGATGAAAAAGAAATGAACCTTTAATATAAAGCCTGCACTTTTCCAAATCTAACAGAAAACCATGCGCTGCATTCCCTGGTGTGGTACATCGTAAAACAAGTCAGCACGTCCTTCACATTATGGATCCAACAACTCCATAAGGAAGGCAAGAACAAAGTCCCCACTGTACAGCACAGAACTGCTGCCTACTGTTGCCCTTACGTGGTTAGGATATGAGTTTGGACATGGTTAAGACCTTGCAACATGGATGAGGATGGTTTACGCACTGCTGGTACACAGATGAGTTCGATGCATGGAGAATTTCTGCATAAGTAAATTACTTTCCACTCGTAATCTTTATTCAGATAGTGGGAAAATGTAAACATGAATCAATTCTAAATAAATGCATTTAATATTCATATAAATGTTTAATATTTACACAAATATTAAGTGCTTCAGTGGGGGTAGGTAGATTTTAATTGAGGTGCAGCCCATCACCTCAAGAGCTAACTTGATAACGAGCTATAAAATCAAACAAAATCGGTCTTCGTGCTGAGCATATACTCACATTTAGGGATCCTTTGTCTTTGCACCGGCTACCCACGGTGTGGAGCTACCCAGTGAGCTGTACAGCAGGCGAGATCCCCCCACCCGCACCCCCACTTGAGGTGCTGCTTTGGACGGCCTGGCCCAATTTGTGTTACCAACTCAGCGCACAACTCGTTCATTTCATGGAAGGCCCTGACATTTCAATATACGCTTTAAACAAGTGAAACCCTTTAAGCAGCCTCTAGACTGTGTGTCCCATGTTTATGCTTCTTGCTCTTCAATAAAAACAAAACTAGAGCAGCTACAAGCAAATGTTCACTGGCTGACTTACATGCAGCTGTTAAGTCGGTAACCACTGGGGGCCCTCTTATATTGTCTGATCAACACTACAGCCATTACTGAGTACCAATTTGTAACAGTTTATAAGTAACTCTTTCTCTTATTCACCCTCGAGATTGTCCAGAAGGGTCCTTCTGCCTTTTACTCTGAATAAATCTACAGGCAAAGGTCCAAAGATGATGATGTCCTCCTGGTAAATCACGAGGCTGGGTCCATGCTAAAAGCATCTGCTAAGAAGTAAACTCTGCCCTCCACATACAAGACAGGAAAGAAATGGCCTGCAGTCCCTGTATTTTTTTCAGGTTTAGAGCATGCACAGCTCCCACATTCAATGTGTTTTCTTTATAATTTCTTTTTTTTTACCAAGCAAACCATGCCCCTAAACCAACTTCTCCCTCTTCACATTGCTTCCACTCTTCCCCAAGTTAATTTTGTAGCACACATTTTTAAGCCAGAGATCTGAGGAGTAAGGAAGGAACGCCATGGATGACAGCTAACCCCTCGGCTACGTCTCACACAGAGAACCGGGAAAGGACGAAATACACCGTAGAACACTATAATTTGCAGAGTATACAGCCACCCGTGTTTCCTAGTTTATGGCACTGTGTTTGTCTGCATCTTTTTAATTCTACCGGCCATACACCCACACACTCATCAGCTTCTCCGTGCCACTGGAGACAATCTCATTCCTGCTCCACATTCGGTCTCAGGGCCCACCACGGCGAGTAAGTGCATGACAAGTCTCCTCACCTGCTAAGAACACACAACACTTCTTCCAAGCCTGGAAGCTGAAATGAAACAGAGCCTGAAGCCTCCAGCACCACGTTCATAATTTCTCCCTGACTGTAATGGTGCTTCTGTCATTTTCAATTTCTCAAACATTATCACAACTCCCCACCATGAAAAACACTGTCCACCATGGTGTTAATTTTGGAAGCTGACATGAAAAGCATGGGAATATAGCGATAAAGAAGGAGACATAGTAAAGGCAAAGCATACAGCTGGAATTTGCCGCAGGAAAAAGAGTGCAGCTGGAATTTACAGCTGTGAGAAGAACCTGTCATGGAAAAAAGGGTCTTTTTAAAGTCCTATCAGTTCCATCCTGTTGGGACAGAATGGAGGATTGGATGGAAAGAGCAAAGTACTCCCGTGTTTCTCCTGCAGTGTCTAGGGCAGATCACCACGTGTTTGGCATCTGCAGGGTGGAGGAAGGAAACACCTTCCTCACCCTCTCGGCACTGTTATCCTACATTTCCCTGTTGTGCCACACACTCCTGTTTGCACAGGCAGGCCTGCACGTATTTTCTGTGTTTTCTCTTAATATTACTTTTAAGTGAAATCATGTTAGCTAGAGACTGGGAGATTTGACACATCAGGCCGCAACCTGAGCAATGCCTCTCCCCTTGCTTTTTTCCAGTTCAAAATGACTTTTGGGCAAGGCTCTGCCCGTGCCTGAGGAACGAGGTGTCCAAGATGCAAGGAACAATCCTAAACTTTAGAGTCACCAACAACTGCAGCCTCCCAAGGGGAAGGCTGAGACCAGGCTATGAGTCTGTCTTGAAGGACACTCGCCAAGGTTAGAAGGAAGAGGATGGGATACGCGCTGTGCTGTTGAGGCCAGGCCACGCCGGCACCCGGCAGCACCAGGCAGGAAGCCTTAATCAACACGCAGGGAATAAATCCTACACCCTTCTGCAGCGTATTGCTAAAGCTACAGCAAAGGGTGCTGATTGATGGAGTGACAAAGAGCTGGGATCCACCTCCTCAATTAAAGCAAAAGTTCATCTCTCCAGGGCCAGATTTTGAAATTAGATCTGCTTAAGGGAAAGCCAGTCTACTGCATCTTTCATTCCACTGTATTTTTGTCTGAAGCAAGGGATGCATTTCACTTCACCAACTGTTCACTTTTTTGCTTGGTTGCACTCACTTTGGCTGCTTGTAAGCGAACTCTTCTTACCACATGTGCCTTGTATGTTCTATTAAAGCCATGAATTGTCTGGCTTCGGTGAGGCTGGAGGAAAATAAAAAAAGGGCAACTGGCAGGGTCTATTTCTTAATAACTGTCATGTTTTCAGCTCAAGTAAGAACGATTCAAATGCAGCAAATGCCCTCTCCATCAAAGAACAGCATTTTCTGGGCAACTGGCTACCAGGAGAGAGTTCAGGAATCCAGGAACAGGGCTATTCACCAACTGATGGGACATGCATAATTTGCTACTCCTTGTCTGTAACTGCACCAGGAAAAGGTATTAAAATTTGTTCAAAAAAGTCTGGGTTGCATCACATAGCTATACACATTACAAGGTTACACTCCATCATTGCAATAAAATCCCATGTGATAGAGCTTATTTTGGAAACAATTTTACCATGGGATATAAAAAGAAATTTAAACCGCTAGGAATAAGCTGAGTGCTATGAGTTATTTGTAGACAGATGATCCAGCTCAACGTTTACCTTTTCAAAAAGCACTTAGTGCTCACTGATTAAAAACTTGGAGACCGGTCCTTCAAACGCTGGCATAACTAGCTCAGGGGAGCAGGCCTCCTGTCTTGCTAGACTCTTGTCTAGACTTTTTGTGGGACTAAATTCTGCCAAACTCTGTGAGAGCAAGCCCTGCATCCTTACACTGCACACTGAGAGACAGATTATTATCTGCATATTACAGATAAAAAAACCAAACCCCTGAGCCGCTAAATGTCTGTTTTTCTACCCCAAACAGAGAATGAAAACGCTCTTACTAAGTTCAAGTGGATGAAGAATCAGGTCCTGCTTAATCTGCTGATCTTTATGAACACAGTGTCAGCATTAAGGTCAGAACTGAGTTTTTCTTTGTTCTCTTCTGTGAGCTAAGAGCCTATTTCTTTCTGAGAAGAAAGTTTTCTTGACCAAACCTCCGCTAGTAAAGTAAAATTACAATCTGAATGGCTCTGAGCTTGCCATTAGTTATTAGCCAAGTAGTTATTAACAATTTAATCAAATTGTAGGGTGAAAAAACTAATGAAAATGTCACATTTTTATTCAAAGGAATGAAGAACAGTAAAATGTTAAGTAAAAACTTCTGGCTTTTTTAGCACTGTTCATTTCATTTTGATATTTTTGTTCATTGTGTAGGCTACAGTTTGTTTTTATTGTTCTTGCTTTCTGGTTGGAGAATCAGCTTTCTCTGTTAACTGATGTCAAACACCTACTAGTAATGCCCACCCATCTGGGACTACTGGAACTGGAGGAAGTACAGGTATATCTACTTTAAAGTACTGCACAAAGAAAACACAAATTGTTAAACTAGGAGAGGATATTTCACGTTGCATAAAATAAATGTTACCTGTTCTAAATTTAGGGGTATTGGGAAAACATCTTGCATGGAGACAATTAAAGTGTCAATATTAATCCCACACTACAGTGGACCAGCAGTAGAAATTATGTTTTGTACATAATTCTTTTGTTCTGAGTATACAGAAAGGGTCAGAGTTGCCTTTCTCTTGGCGTGAAGCCATTAGATGCCTGGAAGTTAAAGTCTCTAAATGCTGAAATGCTGTTTATCCAACCTACAAAGAATTGTCTGCTTACTCTTAAAAGAAGGGGAAAAGGAAAACAGAAAAAAAGAATAGAATAGAATAGAATAGAATAGAATAGAATAGAATAGAATAGAATAGAATAGAGCAGGGCCGAGTTTTCCTGTGTTACTGGATCTTTGAATTGATAGTGTGAAGAAATAATAGTGCTCCTCATATTACCTAATGCACCAGATACTTTTGATAATTTTCTCCAAATCTGAATGCCATTATATGAGTGAAAGATTATTTGGCATCTTCTTACATAGGTGAGGGACACTGAAATGAGTGGCAATTGCTATGATATTGATCTGACTCTTAAACTCATTTAGGGGTGTATCAGCTTCCTGCTTTCTTTCCTCTTAACCTTCATCTCCCCTCCCCCAGCCCTCAGAAAAATCAGGGAGGAAGAAGCAGTTCAGGCCATTACGGCCCTCAGGTCTATGCTGATAACTGGGCATTTAATTAGATTCTTTTCACCCGAGCAAACTGCTTTGCCAGTTAGGGGAGATCTCCTTGTACAGCAATGTATTAAAATGATAAAGTTCCATTTAATATAAAGTATTATTTATATTGCTCGTCTGACTTAGTTTGCTGCTTTATTTTGGAAAGCATGAGAAAGCTCAGTTTTAATTTGCACTAACCTTTCCCTATGTCTCTCTTTGATCCTGCTATAAAGCAAGCAAGCAGCTTTGGGCTCACATACTAAAAACCAGACCAGACTTCATTCTAAACCTACTCCACTCTCCTTCCCACTTTCTCTGCTGGTACTGAGACTTCACACTGAGCTGAACAAACAGCTGTTGGGATTTCTATATTAAAAGTTCTTCATTTGTGGATAAGAGAATAATGAGGGCCAATTAGTTATTTTTCCTCCATTTGTTACACGTTTGTGAGTTGGCTTTTTTTAAAAAAAACCCCAACTTGAAATGCCACTTTTGCAGATATATTCCACCTCCTCATCAAATCTAATTCCTCACTGAAGCAACGACATCATTTTCCAGTATTCGAGCAGTTGAGGAGTGGTGCCCAAGAACATTCCCGCTCTCGAGTGAACTTTTCAGGTAGCAGAATGGAAAGTTATGAACACGAAATAACGAGGAAAAACAACAGAGTAGAAGAAACAGAGAAGAATTGGCTGAAATGAGATGTATCCTTGACAGGCAAATACCGGTTGGGGAAGGAGAACAGAGATAGTAGCAACAATAAAGAAAAAAAGGAGGTAGACTGAAGAGGCTGATGAAGGAGAAGAGGTGGCGAGCATTAGCAGGAAAAGGGCATGAAACCTAGCTGGAGGTGAAGATGGAAAATAAAGCCTCGATTTAACGCTCACTCAAATTTCACTGAAGAGATACAGAGAAGCATTCATTTTCAGACAGAGCTTGGCTAATTTAGTGGAGCTCCAATGGCAATAATGATAGATGTATTTTTACAGCCAAATGTCTCAAGCCAACAATGCTACCACTATATAATTAATAACAATAAGCAATTAAAAAGAACAGCAGGTTACAAGTATAAGGCATCAGACTATATTACCAAAGGAAAAAAATACAGCACTATTATGCGAAAAATAAATGTATAGGCTGACAGGTCAGTGTATATCCTCTCTAGATAAAACTTATAGAGCTGGACAAAAATGTGGCGTAACATTAAATGACTATGAGGTGATTAACATCACTGAAAAACCAAAAAACACTTGTAAGACTCTGAGGAAATTTGAAATGCGATATGAAAAACATGCCTGTAACAGCAAGTGAGAGGTGGCTGACCACTGGAAGGCGTTACCCTTTTACTAAGACATATTCTAATAAATAACTTACAAGACTGCATTTGTTGGCCGAAATATTCTCCGAAAGGCCCACTGAGTTTTCATTGTGTGCATGAGTATGTGTGTGTCAGTTCATTGAAATAAGACGAGGCAGGAAAAAAAGAGGAATCCAAGAAGAAAGGGAGGAGGGAGGATTGAAACTGCACTTGGGAGGAGCGGGGCCAAGGGGGTCAAGAGACGCAGGGTTTTGCTGGCGTTTCTCCCACCCCCTTCTTTAAAGCCCTGGGGGTTTGGGCAAACTCCAAATTCCCCCTCTCCCTCTCTTCCACACCCCCTTCTTCCTGAAACCCACTACTGGACACCTCTCCTTTTCAGGAGCCGGTGCAGATGCTGGCATTCCAGCTTCACGCCGGAGATGCCCCTGAGGGAGCCGAGCCTCAGCAGGGCCAGGAGGGGGCAAAACAGGCTGTGGAGGCAGTCCCACCTCTAGTGAAATCCCCTTCGGAGACAGCGAGGGTCTGGAGCTGAGACCTCATCCCTGCTCTGTTCTGCCTATGAGCCGTTCAGACTCTCAGGAGAACTGCGAAACTATGGCGTTCCATCCGAAGCCGACCCGGTCCAGCCCCACAGGGCTGTGGGTACACGCACAAGGCATCTAGCAGTCACCGAAACCAAATTTATTAATGCCAAGCCCTGCAAAATCAGGAGCACGGTTTAAAAATCATGAGGTTCAACCAAGTGTATGTCTGGAATTCTGCACTGGACATTCAAGTTTGGGCAGTTTCCCCTCAGAGGAAAGCAGGTATTTGATTTTTTTATAATGAAGACTGAGATTTTGATGCAGTACTGTCATTTCAGGGGCTCAGGTTGAAAAAGAAGCACTGAACATTGTGAGACTTGTGATCAAATTGTGAAACTGTGAAACCTAATTTACCCAAATGAAATGGGGGACACAAAATTAATTCAGATAAATGAGGATTTTGAATAAGCAAGGGACTATTTAGTCCTTTTAATACACATGCTGGGACACAACCTCATTACAGATCAGGAGTGTTGTGCTGTGAGTTTGTGTCAGAGTGGAAGTGTCACTGACACAACAAATAAACCCAAAAATATCCTACTCCCTGATCGCTTATTTTGTGTTTCCATACGCACGCTACACGAGCCTGAAGAATAATTAACACTGCTGAGAAGAAGCAGCAACAGTGGATGAGTCTCACTACAGCAGACCTCTCATCATAGCAGAAATACAAATGTACTAGTTACCGTAACTGTGTTATGTTAAGTAGACCTTTGCCCCACATTATTATAAGTTAGAGGAGGGAGAGGGGAAAAGGAATATGATATCAGCATTCTTGATATTTTATTTATCCACACACACTGTTGACACAGTTGAAGAATAAGCAGAAGAATGGAAGGAGACACACAAAGTGCTCGTGGACCCAGGTTTTTTCACATTTAGTCAGGGAAAAGAAGACTGCCAGGAAGATAGCCATCCCTTTTACAGAGTACTCCCAAGCATTACTTCCCACCCACACCCCCCCCCAAAAAAAAATTAAAATATTTCTACAGCTACCATATGGACCTACAAAGATGCTGTGGGCATCTTTACTGTGGGCAAATTTTTAATTTCTTCACTTTACAACAATTTGTCCAAGAACTGAGTAGGTTCATTTAAGCTACCTTTTAAATATCGTATACCCTGATTATGTGACAAAGGCCAGCTCCACAGGATTTTGTTTCCATCATCAACCTCTTGACGATATTAAGCAATAAAAGTATTTCGTAACACAATTGTACAAGATATGCATTTAACTTGCCTGGTCTTTTCTTTTTGAAAGCCAGAGGGCCATCGTTTGGAAGCCCTGACTGTTTAAAACAAAGTATCTTCATCACAAACCTTGCATGCAGCAAGTTTCTGTACTTATTCGGCACATTATGCTTATCTGTCCGTCTTTTTCCAAACAAAGTGGGGAAAACAAGCATCCGAGGCGCAAAGATGTAAAGCAGATAGAATATATCCCCAAGTCCCTTCAATTGCCTCCTTTACCTCACTCAAGAAGCAACTTTTAATTTATTAAACATGGAGGTGAGCGGAGGGATTTAACACTAGGCAGGATCTGAACAACAGAAAATAAGGTCAAGGAGGAGTATTACCCCTTTAGTCATATTTGGAAAAACAGGGGCATTTCAGCAGTCCAAAAAAGAAAAAAAAAAGGGACGGTGAGGAGAGAGAGCAAACTCACTTGTTATGCCTTGTATCACTCTGAGCAGCAAGAACCCACTGTTAGATTTGGTAATGCACATTGCTAAGAGTGAAGCATACAGATTTTTGATGCCGTGACACTTTCACAAATAAGCAACATATAGTTTGTCGATGTTCTGATTGCTGGACTCAATATCTGATATGGCAGCAGAGAAGAAGAAAAATTGCTGTGTTACACCCATGAAAATGATACAGCAGAAAAGGTGGGAAGCCTGTAGTTCAGCTGGGCACGAGAAACCAAAGGTCAGGACTGAAAATAATAGCTGATGAAGAATACCTGCAGAGCAGCAGGCAAACTGAGGTGGGGCAACCGAGCTGAGAGTCATACTTGCAAGCCATCTACCAACTCCCGTCTCCTTCCAACATTTCATATATGTGACTGACACACCCTTCCTCTCCCCCAAAAGATAAAATAACAACAAGCTGGCTATGAAGAGAAAAAAAAATAACTTGAAAGTGAGCTACAGCAAACAGAAAGTTGGCCGACATACCAAAACACCAGCGTTTCTTGGAAAATAAACCACTCTGAAGGCCTCAGTAAAAAGTGGCAATAGCAGGAAAATTCCAAATTAAAGTGGTTGCTTTGCCCTTAGTTCGCTGTGTTGGTAAGGTATTACATCATGTACAGTACATTATCTTTGAATCACACGTTCTGTTCCCTGTGTGCCCAGATGAAAACTCTGTCACATCATGGTAAGTCAAAAATACCTGCCAAATAACAGGTATCTTCCACATTTAATTCCATGAAAGGCCCACGTGAAAGAAGTATGTGTTGCATTGCCAAGGTTTGCAGGGATGTCTCTTCCCAGCAGTAGAAAACAAATCAATGTCAGAAGGGAAGAGTTTGCTTACAATCCTGAACGTGTGTTTGCTTTTGTGTTAGAAAAACAGGGGAAAGCTAGAAAACACTGCAAGTATAATGATTTCAAGCATAAGGAAAATATAATATGATGCAACTCTTACAGGGTTCATGCAATAAGTAACAAATGTCAGTTCTTAGGGCGACCTGATCATTTTACCTCTTATACTAAAAAGAGGGCACATGGGGGTTGACTGATGTCAGCCAAGCAAACACCAGTGGAGCATGCAGTCGTTCATCCTGGATAACTTAGGCTGCATGTTTTGTAATGTATTTTTTTAAGATGCAACACGAATGATACCTTCAAAGGCAGCTTGATTTCTCAACCCCAGCGACTGCCAGGGGAAGTTGGCTGCCCATCTGCATTTACGTCCCTTTAAAATCAAATGCACCTCTCTGCTGTGGAACGGCAGAAGAAAATCCCTTTCTGCCCCCTCTGCCCCTGCCCATGCATCCCATTTCCCCAAGCCCCCTCACTGCTTTCACCCAAATATAAATAAAAAGGAAGATCTGCTTCACTACATTTGCTTGCATTAATTGATGTTAAAAAAGTCTGTTAAAAATAAAGCCCAGCAGTGACATTTTTCTTTGCTAAAGCACGATAGCAGCACATTACAAACATTACAAAAAGGCCCCCTGGTAGGATTGTGAAGTTCCACTCTGGCAGTAAAATGCATCTACTGTATGTTTCCTGATTTATTTATTTATTTATTTATTTTTTAACGCAGGATGTGTCACAAATGCAGACAAAACTCCCTGGCTCAGCAGCTGGGATGCCATACTGAATGGGAGAAGTGGTCAGGCACCGTGTATTTTTAGCATTCGTTTTACCCCGGTCAAATAAGCGATCCTGTTTACCGGTGGCAATGACGCTCGCAGCTATTCAGTCCCAACTTGACATTTTCCCTATGGCTGCACCTCTCTTGCTTTTGCAGGAGTTGGGTGGTTCTGAAGGACACGACACTTTGTGCCCAGAGGTCCTTTTGACATTTTAGAACAATGCATTCATCAGGCTGCTAGTCTCCTGAGGTACACCCGGAGCAGGAGGAAAACCAAGGAACCACAGAACCCAGCTCACACACCCATTCTCCAAGAAATCTCTCCCTCTGCCAGCTGACATACGGGTTTTCTGGGAAAACAGTTTCAAGCCAAGTAAAAGACTGCATTGCCTTCAGGGAAGGTGAGTACAGATGCTAAATTAGGCCTGGCAGGGTTGCAAAAGTGGGGAGAAATAGAAACAAAGGGGTCAATTGTTTTCATGTCCCTGGTGTTGCCTACCAGGATAAATATAGCCTCTCCTCTCTTGCCTCTCTCCGTATTCAGGGCTTTGTAAAATGCCCTGGTATCCGCAGGATCGGGTCTCAAATCCTGCTGCTTGCATAAGCTTTGCCAAATCCTTAATGCCCAGTCACTTGAATCTTCTTAAAAATGAATTTTTCTAGACCATCTGAAGATGTCTATGAGCAAAAGAAATGCTGGCAGGTTAAGTCGTTCCATGGCTGTAACCTGTTAAGAGTCTGAAGGGATGAGAAGAACAACAGAATATGCTGTCACCTGGCCTTGTTACCCGTTCCCCACAGCTCACACTATATTCCAGGCGGGTGGCCCCATCCCAGAGAACGTGTCTGTGTGAGAACAAGCGCCTAGGAAAGAATGGGACTGGGAACACTGAATAAGGCACACATATTTGTGTTCTTTTTTTTCTGAAACAAATAATCACTCCAGGCAAGCATGGTAGAACTTAGAACTTAGATTTTGAAGAGGACACAAAGCTGGACAAGGTAGAGCTGTGCAGGGGTCCTGACAGCTTTTCTTCAAAGCACAAGAGCCCCGTGACAAAAGATAACAGGACATTGGCTGTGACTCCAGAAGTAGGTGTTCAAAGCCAGGAGCACTAAAAGAGCACAGAGGTAGGGATGCAGGAATCTCAAAAGGGAGCGTAGGTAGGGTTGGACAGAAATCTTTGAAAATCATCACAAGATGCTTATACTTGATAAAGGGGTAAGAGTAACACAAGTAACTGTAAGTAAACCACATAAATCAGTATCCAAAACCAGCTTGGTGGCTGCATTTGTCTAGTCTGAGGAAAAGCAACATGGTTAAAATGAAATATAACTTGGCTTCTAATAAGAGAACTGGCTGTAGAGGTGGAAAGAAATGGAGAGATCTTTGAGATGATGAGAAGGAAAAAGCAGTGGGATTTGGAGATGGGAATGGATGGATTAACAGAGCAAAAAGCAGCCAAAAATAACAGTGGAGGAATATTGAGAGAACGTTACTGACAGGTGTCTGCTAGTTATAATTATATATCTCTTCTAATGCCAGTGTTATATTAGACTCTATATAAACACAGATATCATTTCTGTCTTTGACGCTCCTAATCAAAAGAGAAGAAGAAATACTTTCTGCTCTTTTGCAGGACTTAATAGTCAAGCATTGAATGAACTGCGCTGGAGAAAGTGGAAGGGCAGCAATATAGACACGTGTATCAATAAAACATACAGGCATATGCATTTCAAATTGCATACAGAAATGATGCCTGAACTACTACTGCTTCAGCAGGATTACTCCTTAAATTTTGACTAACTCCTTAAACCATAGCCAGAGCAAGTCTCTCATATCAACCTGTATGAGAAGGAGTAGGCATTTTTCCCCTGATCCAAGCCTAATGGGGCTGCACGGGAGAAGTGGAGATGCTTTCATGAGGAGCTGGCAAATACCTTTTTTCAAGCCTGCAGTCAGTTTGATTGACGTCTTTTACCAGCAAAATAACTGCAGCCGCAACCAGCTACAATTAGGTGCTTAGTAATGTGTTAACAGGTAGCTATGCAAGCAAAAATGGAATCCAGTCAAGCCAAGCTGAACTTTGATCCTCAAGGTATCTTTTACAAAGCGGCGCCAAGGGACTATGTTTTTTCCTTTGCAGCTTTCACACTGATACTATCACAACAATTAGTGCTTTTGAGACAACGCTGGTGGGATTGACAGCTGGCTGATGACACAGCACAGCTTGGAGACTGCCATTAGATCATCACTATTGACAGGTTATCCACTTGCTCCTCACTAGCGAAAAGTTATTCTGTCTTTTGGCAATTGCAACTTATTCTTGAAATAGGCCTCAAACCAAGCATCTTCCACGGTTTTGTATTAGTCACACGTAAACTGGTAACACAACTGTCCCCAGACTGTGTTTCATAAAGGGCAATGCTGATGCTTTAACACCATCATTACAGACACCCTGTAAACGTTTTAAGGCAGACTTTCTTGCAAACATATGGAAAAATTGCTGGACTAGGATTTTCATTAATCCTTTTAACTGCTGTTGAAACTACGGAAAAGCGAGTGTGTGCACACATATGCACACACGTGTATCCGCTTCCATGTCAAATTTACAAATCTAAACAAAGGAGCAGGGAACTATTGTAAAGATCAGCGAGTGAGATGGCTCTGCATAGGAAAGAAATTGTAGTGCAGTGAGAGCATCCCAGCTGAGCAGAAGGAGAAGATGAACACAAGTTAACCAAAGATTAAGAACAAGCAAACAATTCTACATGAACCGGAAAGAAGAAAGACTTGCATTCTCCAGATTTGTGTTTCCTGGCTGATTGACTCTGTGTCCAAGAACGTACATACGGAAGGTCTCTCCCAGGTCCTATTTTTCTGGTTTCTACTACAGAATCCGTAATGTTTAGAAAGGGCTGAATCTCAGCATAGAGTTTTTTCCTCTCCAGGAACACTATACAGATTGCAGTCCTCCACTCAACTGCACTCTCACAAAAGGGGTAGAAACACAGCTCTCTGAGCCCTCTCTCCTTCTCTCAGACATGAACAAAACAGGGAGGACTGACACCTGGACAGACGAGTACCTGGGACACGTGACTGCTGCATAAGCACAGTATCCTCAAGAAACAGGGCTTCATACATATGTTGAGCTTTCAGGCTTGTCAGCAATATAAAGAACAGTGTTTTAAAGATACATCTTTTAGTTATTTATCACTCTGGGAGAGGCGTGGGGAAGGGAAATTCTCTGCTCTCCCAGATGTCCCAGGATTGTCACTCTATTGCCACCTCCTACAAGTCCCACCCAGTGCAGAGCAGCCTGGCTGATCCCAGGTGACCCTGGCACTCATCCTCATGCCTCACTTTACGGTATAGGGGCGAAAAAACCCCCAAACAGAGCATATTCTTCATGGTCAGCCTGGCTGACATCCATTGAGCTCACCTGATGTATGGTTTGGGATGTGAAGTCACTGTTAGAAGGCCAGTCTGCAGTTATTTACCAAAAGAGAGAAGTGCTATTTCCTTCGCAAGGCGAGCATTCAGAGCGCCTTTGCAAGCACTTGGGGCCGGGGCTGCTTTTTGCACATTTCTGTGTATCACTGCATGTTACTGTGGTGCTGGTACAGGACTCCACGCAGAACTGCAGTGAATTCCCTGAATGCTAGTTTGTTTTTCCCCACCCATGCAACAAAGGAAGCCAAACCAAGGGCTTCTTCCTGCACGCTCCACAGCGCCTCATGATCACGCTGAATTCCCAAGGTGCTGGCGGGTACCCAGCATCTCACATGTGGCTCTGAGACCCTGCTGAATGAGGCCCTCACAGCAGACTTCTGATTGGCACTATTGCTTTCCAGGACTTCAGAACAGGGCTACCCACGATGGTAGAGCTTGGTATGTTCCGTCGAAACACAGAAAAGGCAAAAGCCTAAAGCAGCAAAATACTAAATCAAAACAGGCAGTGGGCACTGGCCTCTCCTGCCGGTTACAGATGTCAGCCACTGTTTCATGATAATGCCTTGATAGCCTTCTCCCTTCAGTAAAATGAAACGTGTCTTTCCTTGAGGAGTGGGCAGGGAACTAGAAAAAGGCTAATCACTTTCAAAAGTATTAAAAAAAATATCTCTATCTATCTATATGGATAAAGAAAAGTCCAAGTCTTTCTAATTTGGAGAAATCATCTCATGGAGCATACTAGACAGTTGCTAGGGGCCTCTGACTGAGGGCTCCTGGGTCTTCTCCATACCTTTGATCTGCATTATGAAATGTTAATGTCCACCACGTCAGGACTTGTTACATAAACATACCCTTTCTCTAACTGCTCAGTCCTGCCCATTGCAACTTCCATTCATATTATCCATTTATATTTAAATGCTGACTTGGAGCTTATACCCAGAAGCACTGACATTTTTAAACAGGAGTAGCTAAACTAGGGTAAACTGCTAAATATAATTTATTGATGATAAAGAGCTGGGTTCAGATTAAATTCCAGCAATTTAATAATGAACACATTCACATCCTGCATCCGGAATATGTATATGTATGTGTTTTCCCCTCCTCATTTAACTGGGAGAAGGGGGTCTCGGAATCTGTGATTTCCTGTTGATTAGATATGAAGCAACCGCAAGCACATATTTTTGATATCTCTATTAACAGACTGTTCATGTCTAACTGCAAAACTTGGTTGCACTTCTCTCAACATCTTTGCCCAAGACAGACCAGTAAACACAATTCCTCTCTCTATAATTAGCCTTTTCTCTAAGGGCCCTGAAGTAAGTCTGCATGCCGTAGATTTAATATCCAGTGCTATATCCATATGTGCTGCCCTTGCCTGGTCCCAGAGCATATAAACTCCCCTATTAGCAGCCTTGACTGCTTAATTATGCAGATTTTTTTTGTACCCGCCTGCCTGTAAAATTACTGTGTCTAACCTTTTTTTTCTCCCTCCTCTTTGCACCATGCTGGCCATTCTAATGAAATCGGCATAGGGGAAAGGGCCTGATTTGCAGTTATGGAGGCTGGATCGCGCTGGCAATCTGTCCTTAGTGGGAGTTACAAAAGAAGTCAAATGCCTTCATCTGGTTCTCCCCTCTCATCCCCAAGGTGATTGAGTTCACTTCCTGATGCTTCCCAAGTTTTCCTCGGGCTGTCCAATCAGCGCATCCACCAGGGAGCCCAGCCTAGCTTGCAACAGTCTCCGTATCTAGTTACAGCCCCACCAGGGACAGTCAACTATCCACCCCCAAGCCTTCAGATGAAAACCTTTTCTAACAAGGCCGCCCAGCGCCAATGAAATAACACACATCTGCATATCCACTGGGTCCCATGTTTCTTGTGCTCATGGATTATGTATCTTGCAGCCTCTAATAAAGAAATGCAGTTCTTTGTTTAATGTTTATCTTGTGCTTGTTAAGCAAATGCTAATGTTGTATCAGAATGCTTTAGTGCTATTTGGGTTTTTGGTGATTTACTACAAGACAATCTGCTGTGAAGTAAATTTAGAGGGGAGGGGGAAGGAAAAAAAAAATCATTCCGGCTGAAAGAGAGCGAGAGAGAGAAAAAGAGAAAATGGTTTGACAGAGAAGGAGCAAGAGGCAGAGGGAAAGACAGAGGGAGTGAGACGGGAGAGCGAGCGCAACAGCTCCTGGTATGACTTCCCTAACCCCCGGCTGACATGCCCACTTCATCACTAGCCAGTCCGATACCTGGAGGTACAGAATCAACCCAGTACGATTTCCAAAAGGGATGAGATGATAACTTCCCCTTCAGTGATAAGGTAAACAGTGTCCTGAAGGGTAAACAAAAAATAAAAAAGCCCCTTTTGTTGTCTGCCTTTGTGCCCTGATGGTTAGCACTGTGCTGTGTTATTCACGGACCACAGGGAAGCCCTAGATTTAATTGTTCATGCCTGGCTCTGCTAGAAATGGGCAAAAGAGAACATAAAGTATTCAGAATCCCCTTCTCCAAATTATTTTTTCTTCCCTCCCCCCTTCGGGAGGGGGGGAGAGGAGATTTGGAAGCTGATGAACAAACGAATGTCCTCTATTTACCCTTTGGCAAGACAGAATATAGATATCCACAGTGCTAAGCGCTCCTGTCAGTCTCCGTTCAATTCCTTCAACCCTGTTTTGAAAGAAGATGTAAGTTCTGGACTTCTGTTTATTTTTCTTCTACAAATGAATCAGGGTCAATAAAACGCGGATCTCCAAAAGAAGGAGACTTGAGTGCTAACTAGAAATGCAGCTCCCCACATACCCCCCTTTCATACTACAACATCCTTTTTAGCGACCACCCTTTGTCACAAAGATCAGATGATTTTACGGACTGCATGAAATAAGGTTGCACAGTATCCCCAGGGTCAAACCAGAATTACAGATTAAAAGACTTTGAGGACAAACAATTCTACACCTTCAACGTGACAGAAGTCCAAAAGATCCAGACAGATTTCAGGATGGAGGTATCTTCTGGAATCGCAAAGCTCTCGTGCAGTAGGGCAGTAAACTAATGTTCATTCCCTTTGCACACATGTGCACTTTGAGCACATGAACATCCCATTCATTGCTGGGCTCCTCTTCTCTCAGCATACCTTTTACCCCACCGTCCAAGAGCGTGTTCATACATGAATGCACCACACTCCTGCACCTATAGATGCATGCATTCGCTAATTGCAAAACACTCAACGTCTTAAAATCTTACATTGTTTATTCTGAAAGAGTAAGCTGGCGCTAGTGAAAATTTCTGGATCGAGAACATTGAACGCTGAAAGTCTGTGATAGAAAAGATGGAAAGTATGAGAAGTGATTATGTGAGGTTTTCTACCTTGTCTCCTTTTTTATGTGCCTTTATTTTCAAAAGATCATTTCAGCTGGTAAAAGGGACACTATTTTTTGAACCTGCTCAATCTCTAAGTTATCTGCTGAAACTGCTGATAAAACATGCCTCTCTGTAAATAACAGAGGACGTTTCTGTGCTATTTATTTAAAAGGAGTTGAATTCTCATTTTGAACATAAAATCTACTACCATCAAGTAGATTCATGTAAGACTGTATTTGCTCAATTAGTTTAAAGGGGAGGACTCTGTCTCCTGTTAGGTAGTTCAGCGCGCTAAGTGGCTTAAGAACACAAACTTCCCCTGCTTTTCTTCCACTGCGTTCTCCCTGCCCTGCTTTCCTTCAACCAAACCGAGTGAATTTTCATCTAAGCGGTATACTTCATTTTTTTGTATTTGGGGTATTACTATACAAAGCCATCGTGAGCTCCACACACTCTGCTAATGCCCCGTTTATTACTAGATACAATTCAAGGTCCTGACCGTAATCTTTTAAAGCCCCTAATGACCTGGGGTTGGGCTACATTTGAGACTTTCTCTCCACTTACAGTCCGCCAAGAAAATTGAGCTCAACGGGAACACTAAACCTGACAGTGTTCCCATTTAAATCCTCTAGAGCAAGGGAGTTTCTCCATAAGCCGTCTGTGGAAGTCCGTATCTGACCTGCTGACTTCAGCCGACTCTACACAACAGCATCACCATGAACTGGCTGCACGGGAACCCTGTCAGAGACTTCATTTCCCTCCCGCGGTCTCCATCAAAGCTACCTTCGGTAATCACAACAGCTGAGAACACTGCTCAGCATAAATTAAGAAAGAGGCTCAAGGACACAATGAGTCCGTGATGTGTACGCTTGGCCTTAAATATAGGAAATCTTCAACCTCCAGCCTGCGTTTGATAAAGAATGTCCATTATAAATATGAGGCTTGACCTAGTGACTAGCATTTGTGTACAGGTCACCTTACTGCAGTGTTAAAAGTCATCTTCGCTAACCAGTCTGTGTTATTCCAGTTTCCACACCAATGGATTCTTATTAGATATCAGTAAAGCACATGTCCCTGATAGCCTGTGGTTCAACTTGTATAGCTAGCCACGCTTTTAATCTTTGCTGTGTGGTAGCGGCAAACACAAAGCAGGAGATGTGCCTTTGTTACATGTCAATAATCCCCGTCTTTTTTTTTTTTTTTAAGGGTCTGAGGGTTGGACAGACATTTTCTACCAGCATTTAAAAAGCACCTCCTAAAAGTAAAAAATGACTGTTATGTATCTAAGCAGGAAAAACTGCATGGGTATCAAGCCATATTAGTGATGAAGATATATCCTAAATACCCCTAAGTACCTGCTCATCTATTTTGTCTTGACAGATCATATCATAGAATCATCGAAAACGGAGTTGGAAGGGACCTTAAAAGGTCACCTAGAGCATCCCCCTGCCTTAAGGCAGGATCAGCTATGCTGTACAATTTAGATGACCTCGAACTAACGAAGCAGAAAGGATGATGGCTAAAATGCCAGTGGATTAAGCCCAGTTCTGAATGTATTGATTACAGGGAAAAGAGCATTTGAAATCTGCTGTAACTGTGCAAGAGTCAAAGAAAACAGGTGGTTAACAAGCTGGTTAATCCAGGTTGTTTGCTTCAGGTGATGGAGTCAAGTGTTTCTGACTGTGAGGAATTATTTTCAGGATCTAGTCAGATCCAGATAGATTTCTTGTGGCTGTACACGCTGTAACAGAGATATAGGGGTGTTTGATAGCTACCTGTCAGAGTCAATTTGCAAGAGTCACCGTGAAGTTTTGAGTAACGGCCTCTAAGAATAATGAGCCTTTTCTGCTTGAATTTCAGCCTGTGATGTTTCCTGAATTTCTGGAAGTGACAGGACACAATAAAACCTCAGAGTCAAATCCAAGTCTCTCATACACAGAGCACAGTTGCTCTGTCAATATGTGACACCGATGACCTAAAAATGTCTGAGAGGGAATTTTGCTCCAAAAGTTGCCACCTGTGCCATTTACCTTCAATTCTGGGATATTATTGAGGGAGGGTCATTTCCCAGCCCCGATGGGTCGCAAAGATCTTCAGTGCAAGGTTCTGCTTTGTCATCAGTGTTGTAAACAAGTAAAGGGAGAACCATGAGACATGTAAGAAAAGCAACATGAATTGCAGCATATTCAGCTATGAGGCTAGACATACCTTTAAACCCCCATCCCTTCCGATTTGGACTGGGAAAGTCTCCTACCTAAACACCTCATAGGTATTGATGAGCAAGGGAGACACACCTGGTTAAAGCTCCACCCAAGTGAACCACGATAATTCTGCTCTCATAAGTAACATGGGAAAATATATGGAAGTACATTGGCCAAGGGATTATTAAGGTTTATCTTCTAAGCCTGTTTATTTGGAGAATAATTGTCCATATTAGCTATTCAGGTAACAGTGATTACAAAGAGTCCTTCTCACCACTTTTGCTTTTCAGGAAGGCTTATATTTTCACAAGCATGTGAGCTGATCGAGACGCTATCTGCCTTTGGAGGTAAGATACTTGCACCTATGGGGGTTTCACTGCAGGACCACACAGTAACTGCAGACTATAATCCTTGAAGAACTCCAGGGACTGTCTACTGACTTCTAGGTAGAAGTCAACTTGTTGGTTTTAAGCTATAAAGCCCTAGATGGTTTGAGCTGAGACACAGCATTTTTCTTCATAGAAAAAGTGACAACTGTGGTCAGAAATGCTCAACTCACCAGCTCTATTCTGGCACAACCAGGCGAATACTAATGTCAGGAGGTTTTGTTTAAGGATTTGTAGATTTAGCCTTTGCTATCCAAAATGGTTCAACAGGACTAGAATCTGATTGCTTTTGGAAATGGCCTTTGCTAAGAAGCTGGTTGGCAATTAGAGGGGTTCATGTGGAACAGTCTGTAAGACAGGCCTCGGTCTGAGTAACCTTCTGGAACTGGGAAAGATTTATGGGGGTTTGTTAAGAGATTTAGTAAAGTCTATTCTACTTCTGTGTCATGAAACGTGGTGGCAGCACAAAATCAGTTTGGTTAAATAAACATAGTAATGTCAAACTTCAGAATGGCAGAACAGCCTAGCAGCAAAGAATCCTCCCTTATCCACCTCACTTATATTTACAGCACTGAGGAACCAGCGGATTGCAAGACAGGATTCTCTTTGCTGGTTTCTGAAGTGGCAGAGACAGTCTGTAGGGTGGACTAAAGTGAACGGTGTAATATTGCAATGTAAAGGAGAAAACGCAACTGACTGACTGATCATCTCAAACCCTCAAGTATGCGTTATCAGACCTTCAGGATGCAGCATAAAAGCCGGTTAATGACAGTGTTGGAATCCCGTTCATCATGCTGATGGCTTCAGAAATGATGAGACAACATGTATCAGCAATGTTTGTATTAGTAGCAACGTCTACGTGTACATATTTATGAACATATCTTCTCAGTTGTTGGCAGATTCTCACAGACAGCACCTTGGTGTACCTGAATGGGATGGATGATTTGTGGAGTGTGGCATTGCGTGGTAGGAGTGATGATATTGTCAGGAAGTGACATTGGGTGGCCACTACTGATGTTCCACAGGGAGAAACAAGAACAGCTGCAAACCCTGCACTGCAATGTTGGAAGCAGAATTTTCTGACGGTACACTACAGCGGGTGCAACCACGTTCCGCTGTATAAGAAGTGTCAGAAAATGGCAATCAACATTGTGACGGTGCTTTTGTTTTTAGCTGAATATTTAAAAAAAAAAAAAAAAGAAAAAAAGACTAAAAGCTGACTGTGTTATTTGAACTCCATTCAGTCTTAAACTACACGCTCTCCCTTGCATTTCTCTTCCGGTCTCTGATGGGTCAGACTTGGGGATTTTTTAAATTTAAAAGCCCAATCAAATAAGCTTTTTTTTTTCTTTCTTTCAAAAGCTAATATTGGGGTTGAGGGCCAAACAATATAATGATGCAGTACTACTTGCATTATTCCTGAAGCTATTTGATTTTGACAAGCCCACATTTGGTAATTAACATGAGAATGCCCCCTTGGGCCATTCTCCTGTTAGCTAAAATATCTTATAAATTACTGTAATAAAAGGAAAAAGTGAACACACTGCCTGTCAATGTTTCAACTTATCTAGCAAGAAGAGGAGACAATGCCACGATCTGGAAACACGCACATGCCAAATGGATGCATAAATTACACCGTCTATGCCCATCTGAACCAGTCACCTGTCTGTCAGTGAAAAATATACACATAATAGTGGGTAGTAAAAGAAAAGCGCGTTACTATTTGTATAGCATTTCTGTGGATATGAAACAGAGGGTCTTGTGGTCCACAGGGGTGCTTCTATCACCTACTCCAGCCCATTACCAAACAGAACAAACCAGTCATTTTTGGGGGGTAAAAATGGTTGCCAATGTAGAGCATGTCAGATGCCAGGACTCCCCTCTTGACCTGTTCTGTTAGAGGTCATGTTCATGGGGGCTGCCTATGCTCGGTGCCATTGGAAATCATGCTCCAAATAGACCCTTCACTGAATGCCCTGTACGTAGTTTTGCAAATACACGCCTCTGTGCTTTGAGCTTGGAGAACAGCAGCCCAGCAGCTAGACTTACAAGGCAATTCTGCTGTCCTGTCATCTACGGTATAATATCATCCTGCAGCAAACATAAAAATCCACCGCTAACACCAAATGTATTCAAATCTGGGTGCAAATACAAACCACGCGAACACACCCTGCATATTCCAATGCAGCCGGCTGAATGCCCTTCCACAACCTGTTCAAAATAATGGAAGTTGACATGAAAGAAAGTGCCTTTTATAATACTTCCTGGCAGGTACAATATTTTCCTTTATTTATACACGCAGGTGCTGGCAAAAAAAAAGGAAAGGAGTGAAGGATTTTTTCTTAGAAATGAATATCTAAAAACACATTTTATGTTTTTTCTCTGCTGATTCCAAAACTCCTAAAGCAGAAGAACAGGGAAACTGCAGGGAGAAAAAACCTATAATTTATACAGTGCTACTTCAGTTTATGCATATGGTTGCGTGACTGGATGTATGGAGGATGAGCAGAACAGACAAACTGACAAAGAACTTACATGATTACTTAAAGGGTTTACTTCTTTCCAAAAGAAAACATTAATTAAAAGCACCAAACATCCCAAAATAATCTCTGTGACAACTTATTGTCTAGGCTGTTTTGATCAAAGATTTGCCACCTTCACTAATATAAAGTACCAGATTTCTGCAAGAGCAATAGTTTTTGAGTTCGATCCTTGAGGGTCCTTTTTATTCTCCTCTTAAAGGCCTTGCAAAATCAATGCCTATAAATCGCAGACTTATTGATAAAAATTCTGGGGCATGCAATTGAATGTAGATCAAAAAATGCTTGTGTTTAATCCATAGCAGACATAATTTGCTACTATTGCTGAATTTTAAAAGGATCCGATCCAAAGCAATGTCATGTCCCCAGCTCTGTGCCACAGCCTAGCGACATTTAATCATGAATATTACTGCATTCTCCCTGTGACAGCTGAGACGCAATGCAAGCCAGCTGATGGAATTCCTCTTCTAAAGCCACTGGCCTGTACAGTGGAGGACAATACAGGAAGCTCGCTTGTCCCAAGGATACTGTCTGCAAAGTTATCACGTGCAGCCTACTAAAACTTTCAAATGACCGTTTCACCTTTGCTTTTTCTACAGCAGACAAAAACTTAAGGTACGATTCTCTTCTGGATGAGTTTTTCAATGACTTGATGCTGCAGTCACCAGGTCAGAGGTAATGAGGGCTGCACAGCTTACAGTGCCATAGCTCCAGCTTGGTTAGATCAATGGCCTATAATTACCTACAAACAAGTCAGACACCAATCAATGGTTTGTTATTTCCTGTACAAGTTGCACAGGGAAACTTTCCTAGGTCAGGGAAAATCACAGTGGAGGCAACGGCTGCACCTGCTTGCAGTGCCTGTCATGCCAAAACACCTTATGAGTAACCTTGAATATCCTATAATATGGTTAGAGGCCACAGGGACAATCTGGGTTCCTCAGATGAGCCTGGTTTCTCTGGCCTGGCATCAGGTCCGAAGGAACCTCTGCCATTGTAAGTTGGAAAACCTACAGGACAGCGACAGACAAAAAGAACCCAGATCAAACTGGATCAAATGGGAAATTCCAAACATGGGCACATCACGGCACCACAGCACAGCCTAGCTCTGAAGTTTTATTTTTACAGCTACCATGGCAGTAAAAACTGCAGTATGAGCCAAATCCATTCCAACAGATTCATTTATTTTTGGGGGATGTCAAAGGTGCCAGATTGATAGCCCTGGCGAGCAACATTTTCAATTTCTCTGCACACCAGGCACAGCACAGGCGGCAGCAGTGCTAGCCTCCTGCCCGTGGTTCCCATCCAAGCCTCCTCGCTCCTGAGAGGGACACCTAGAAGCGGTACAGAGCTACCTCCGCATTACCTACAGCTATTTCTGTGCAGCCTGTGTCCTCTCTGCTGGGCTACAGTCAACGAAAGCACCACCCACGGCAGATGTGTTTTTGTGGGGAACATTTGTCTGCCGAAAGCCGGAATGGGAACGTCAATTCATTTGTGCACAAGTCATCAAATGTCTAGGAGATCTTAACAGCTGTGCTCACACTACCAAGGTGGTATGACCTGGCAACGGTAACCTTAATGTTCCCATCCCTCATTATTACTGTTGTTTAGTCCAGACAACACACCTAGTGTTGTATAAAGACACTGGACACAGGCAGCCTCAGACACAATTCCACCAGGTTCCTCGAGCACCCCAGTTATGCTCTTTACCTTTCCCGCACACGCGTATCCACGCATGCCTGCTCCCTACTTTTTGGGGGATGGCTCTCATGTTCAAAATGGCAAGTGATTAGCTAGGCACAGCTCCTCTCTACGGAGCTATCATGCAAATTTTAAAAAAGTCCCCCCCCCCGCAAAAAAAAAAAAAAGGCAAGGAAAAGCTTTAGAGAATGCCACTTGATCAAATACACACATAACTAAGCTGACATAAACATGCCTCCATTTCCTGTAATACTTTTTTAAAAGTAGAGGAGCAGAGCAGGAGTCCTGCTGGATTTCCCTTAGCAACCTGACAGGAGCCCACAAGGTCAGCTAGCAGGAAGCGTAGAAAATTATACAGTGGGGAATTATCAGCTAAATTATTTCACTATACTCAGGATTTTTACTGTTCCTCCCAAGACGGTGGCCTCTTGCTACTTGCAACAGAAGCAAGAATAAAAGGACAGAAATGACAAAAGAGATCTTAAAAAAAAAATGCATGTTTTATGTGCCTCCTGAAGACGGTGACTTTAATGCCCAACTCATTTTTTGTTGTTGATTTTAGATCAAAGGCCTGATCCGTCGCTGTGGCTAACGTGCACAAAAGAAGCTGCGTCTGTGCGCATGCAGCTGCATGTACCCACGCAGGTGCATGAAGGTGACTTGAAATTCACCTTCCCCACTTCCAGTTCTGCTGCCGTCTCTAGCCAAGCCCGAGCCAAGCTACAGCAGCCTGTGGTCTGCTTGAAAGCCAAGTAGCTGAGAACCGGCCCTGGGTTGCAGGGCTGCAACACCTGCCGTTGCCGTTACCCCAGGATGGAAGGGCAGCGCTGCAAAGGCTCCCAGCTGAGGCTCCATCGCTTGAGGTCCTGTGTCAGACGAAGGGAGCTAAAGCTCCCCAGCCAGCTCCTCCTGCTTGAAGAGCTGCTCATGGGGGAGCTGCGGGGTGGAGGCTTTTCCCTGCCACCAGCGCTCTGCTCCCAGTATTGGATACGTCCTGGTTCTGAGGGAGGAGGAGGAGAAACCTGGAAGACCGCTCACAATGCAGCTCGTTTCACAGACCTGCGAGCATGATTTATCAATTAACAGGTAATGAAAAAAAATTCCCTGCAATTAAAGCCTTGATTTTGCTCAAACAGGAAGCAGTACCATGCCACCGTGTACTCCTGAGAGAGACAGGCAGCTCCTGTCACTAATGTGGAACACAGCTAATCTTAACAGATTCAGCGTGGGCCCCTTGAGAGATGCCATGTTGATGAAGGAAGATGCAGCAGGGAGCCCCCCTCCCTCCCCACAGGGCCTGGCTGATTGCAGAACCCACGGAAAGGTGGAGGGAAAGCGTGCTCCCTGCTTCCTAGCAGAGTTGTTGGAGGCAAAGGCAACTTCCGACTCCAGAAGACCATTTCTTCCAGGTTATTCTTTCATTTCTGTATCAAAATATTATCTGTATTTTTTTTCTTGGATTTTTTTTATATTTATCTGTCTATTAAAACCCTTCACACGTTTAAAAACTAATGTACAGATGTATATTCACTCTATAGAATATATATGTGTACATACATTTATGTACACATACATTTGTGTGTACATGCATATATCAGCTTAATTAAAACAATTCTTGTCCGAGTGACTATACACCTGTACATTATTTTTTAAACGTGTGAAGGGCTTTAATAGATTCCGCAGGTTACAATGCATTAGAGTTACTCAGGGAAGTCAGAGCAAATCAAGGGAGATGTTTTTCTTTCCTGCTGCTTGCAAACCAAAACCACAGAGAACTCATCAGGAAAACACAACAAAAAACAAACAAACAAAAAAATAAACCAAAAAAAAAAGGAAAAAGGAACAGCAGTCAGGATTTCAAAAATAAATTGTTATGGGTGCTAGGATATCCTTCCCTTCCAGATCACTTACTGGTAATTCTAGTTGGAACCACGGCCTTCCAAGCAGGAGCTGGGTGTATGAGCCGACATGCCTTTCTTGCAGTCAAGTCAATAGATTGAAAATTACCTCTGTTTAACTTCTGTAATATATGTTCTGTACGGTGCTGTTTATAGACAAAATCTATCTATATGCCTTTGACTAAGTATTCTGGGATCTTTGTCTGTACATCAGGATCTATATGCAATTATGTTATCATACTGATGAGAAAAGTTAGACTGATGGAATACGGAAAATACCATTATACTGATAACAGATAACCATAAGTTGCTGACATTTGGAAAAAGAAAAACACACTATGTTATTTTCTATATTCATTAAAGCATCCCCAACATCATTGAAAATCATCACTTTTTCCAAGGAGAAAAGGCAAGTCGAGCCTGAGAAAGATAAGTACACACAAAGAAGCTGGGACATTCCTCTAGATAAGTCTTAGGTAACTATATGTGCTTGCTGAGATTGCTGTATCACACACCAGAAGTGGCTGCAAGACACCGTGTGTATGGCTGATCAAAGACATAAGATACACTGAACTGATACGCTGCAACCGTAAGCCTGCTGAAACTGTGAAGAAGGTTTCTTACCCAAGCGTAGTCACATTTGCAGCTCACAACATAGGAAGGGAACGACACTGATGTTGCTGACCACTCATCTGAGGCTGTGGCAATTTGCTGGTCAACGTGAAAACATTTGAAAGGTGCCTGAACAAGAGTTGAAAGAACTACAGTAGGTAGAAATGGAGTTATTCCAAAGATTCATACCTGTGCAAAGGTAGGAGAACAAACCATGGAGTATCTATTGGTCTGTGTGTTCTTGGAAGAGCCACCTAATGCTAAAGACTAGTCATAGCATATGTCTGATTTTGGAACTCTACCTGGTTGTGGTGGAAGGTCACAAAACAAAGACGGCCTATGAATGCCAAAACCACCTAAAGTGGTATTCATGGAAATCTGGCTTTACGATAATCTCCTATCGTTAAGCTTTCTTCAAAGCAATTTCCAAAAGGATTGCTGGTTATAACAACCTGAATTTCAAGCAGAACCTGGGAAACAATTCACGGTGAAAAAATTTATTCAGTGATTCTCCCTCTTCTTCCTGGCTACTACTTTTTAAGGGTGTATTTTGTATGTGTTTATCGTTTGCAACCCTTTGACAAATGTTCCAGTCAAACAAATTTTATCCTCACATTGTTCATGTGGTTGGATTGCAGAGGGTCTTCCTAGCTCTACAACGCTTTCATTAGGCAGTGTCTTCTGTTATTGTCTTTACTGATGCAGTGCAGGTATGCACTGCTAGTGCAGGTATGCACTGCTAATGCAGGTATGCACACAGGCCAAGAGGGAAGGAGACATTTTTAGGCTCTATCCTGATGCCAATGGCAGCCCCAGCTTTGGGATCAGTAGCAGAATGTTTTCCCACATCAAATAGTCATGCTGCAGGCTGAAGCAGTTGCACAGAGAAACTCCTCTATTTGCACTGCGCAGCCGTGAAAGAAGAAATCAGAGATATGGATTATGGCGGGGCTGGCGGGGGAACAGAAGAACTGAAATGTTCTTGGCTTTCATGGCAGGAGGATGCGGAGTAGGGCATCTTGAGAGGAGAGGTCACCAGGGATGAGTTGTAGCTGGTTTTATCTTACCCTTACACTGCAAAAAGAAGATGGGGCTGGGGGGAGTCTTCCCTAGGAAACTGAGAAGGACAAGTATGAAACTCACGATGGGATAACAAATTCTGTGAAATTGGTTCCCGCAGTCAGTTGCTTTATGGCTAATGGTATTGGTTCTGGCTCCCTTTCAACATCTTTCTCCAGTATCCCCATCCTATCTTGCCTTCTGTTGGCTCTGATGGGCTGTTACACCTAAACCCAGTTTCATTTCCTCCTAAAACCCTTCTTGGTTACATGCCTGAAATTTCTTCTCCATTTGCAAACATGCTAGGTAGAAGAAGACTTCAAACCCAGTGTCTAAATTCACCAAACTGTGATTCAGTATTTTTAATAGATGATACAGTGCCTATTATTCAGAACGAGGACTCTCTAGTACATTCCTCCTAGGAAGACAGTATACCTTCACTTCCAAAACCCTCTGTCCAACACGTTTCTCTAAATTACGCAAATTCCCCAGCTTCCTAGCACAGCTTTTAAGAAGGGTCGCTCTCTGCTTACTAATCAGGCATGTGAATGGCTTTCCTTTAAGAAAGAAACTTTGAAAACACATGAAAATCTACTGAATATCAATCATTATGGAGGTCCCTTTAAACTCTGTCGTAATACTCAAGAGGCGGCTTCCCGCTGAATTAAAATCTTCAGTTTCAAATCTGCAACCTTTCTTTAACTGCACTGACACTCCTCCGTTTTCTTTTTGCTTGGGGTTGATGATTTTTTTCCCCAGAGATTATTTATTTTGGACATCCTTTTAACATGGTCCCAACATTTACCCTACTTTTGTGCCAAAATAGTTTTATTCGGTTATTAGACCTGGCCCTGATATCCTCCAGTTAGAGACTAGAGAAAAATTAAATAAATAAATTCAGAAAAATCACAGACCCTCCCATACGTTAAGAAATTTTAAACACATTTTTGAGCACTCGTTAAAAGCAAGGGACAGGCATCTCCTAGGGAGCGAGGCTTAGCCCTGGAACGGACACAACAAAGGGTGACTAGTGGTGTAAACTTCCCCCTGGTTCTCTGCTAAAATACGTCATTCCTGATCTTACAGGACCACTCCCAGAGATAAGACAGCAATTCATTAGGTATGGGTGACACTTTCCCCTTCCTATTCCCCACCACTGCAAGGATCATAACCCTGGGAGGGACTTTAAGAAGTCTCTAAATTGTACCCTTCTGCCCCAAGGAAGGATTAACTCTTTCGGTGTCATTTCTGCACAGCTATTTGTTACCCTCCTCTTTCAAGCAGAGCCAAGTGCTACAAGGTCTTCTGAGGTGCCCAGAGACAGATGCAGTCTGATAGCCAGACCTGCCAGCATATCTGGCCATTTGCAATGGTTTGCAGGCTGGCTCAGTGGCCATACGGTTGTTTGGATGATATCTCCATGGGATTTATCTTCCACCTTCAAAAACAACCAACCACATGAAAGGCTGCCAAATGCCCCAAATGTAAAATCTTTACACCAAAATGCTCCGTGTAGGATGTAGTGATTTATTCTTGGCTATTTCTAGAGAACTGCGAAAGGAAAGAATATTAAACCCCAATTCAGATGATCACAATTTGAAAAACAAAGATAATCCAGAGTTGTATTATAATTTTTATAGGTACAATTTGTACCTATCTTTCAGTAGATGAGAGAGGTGGCACAGGAGAAACGGATCATTAAACAGTAGTGTGAAGCCAGGGAAATTAACCAGCTGCTGTGAAAGCCACCTCGCTCCGTCTCTGAGCGCGCGACAGACACGGCGAGAGGGAGGGAGGGAGGAAAAGAGAGAGGTGCCAATTGTACCTATAATGCAATAATTAAAAAAACTCTGCCTACTATCTCGCCATAATGGCTTGCACAGGTTAGATCAAAGAGACGCTGCTGCTCACAAAGGGGCTTCTCTTTACATAAATACACGCGGAGCATTCCAGCCAATTCAAAGCTCTAATATATAGCCAAGGGTAGCCTATAGAGAGTATCATTCTGTACGGTTCTCTCTCCTCTACCTGCTGCAAAAACTGTCTTTGAAAGAGGAAAGGTGGTAAAAACAACCGTGGAAAAGATGGAGTGATATTTACTCGACATGCATCACTCCAAGCGCGTGGAACTCGCTACTATCACAGCTCGCCCTGTGTTACACAGGCGGTGGGTACACACTGCCACCGAGCACATTTCCAGACACGTCAGGTTACTCTCACTTAGCCATAGGAGGCACAACTCATATTCCGTGTGCCCCACTAAGAAAACTTCTTTCTGCACCGAGTCAAATCAAGGGGCTCTTTCCATCACTTGCCTCTGCGCTTCCAGCTCTAACAATAAAAGATGGCACAAAACACTTCAAAGAAGTAACATATGCATCCTCGGATTATTGTGCCGAAGAAAGAGATAAAACAGGAACAAAGTAACAAATTATATTGTCAGAAAAAATGTGAACTTTTTGATTGGGGATGACATTTATTTTAAGTGTGCAATGACGGCAGGGAATCTGTCAGGGTAAGACACGGCAGAGGTTTCAACGTTTGTTAAGAGCGTCATGGGAATTTAACTAAAACTGTTAAAACTGACACTATTGGCTTTTGTTAACACATTAAGCATGGGAAAAGTGCCAGTCAGCATATCCTCCATAGCATCAGTTCAGTTAAATCATCTGGAAGATGCATAAAACTGGGTGTGATAATAAATGCGACGTTTTCCACACATGGATAGAGGGAGCAGAGAGGGACAGGACCATTTTGACAAGAACAACAATGAGATCACTTTTAAAAACATGCACCTGCTTTGTAATTTAAAAGCGTGTGAAAGGGAGGATGGAGTTTTTTTTAATTTTTTTTTTTTTTTTTAAGACAAGTGAAGCAAACTTACTAAGCGCAATACAAATGGTTTCTGCGCAAGTGCTTATAGTAGAAAATAACTTAATACTGGAGTGTGTGTTTATGGAATTGGCTTGAGTACAATTAAAGCACTGTCTAAAGCATTCCACTTTAAAACAGACTCAATTACCACTTCATAGTTTGGCTGGCAGACCAACAAAAACAGAATGCCAGCCATTTACTCGCAAGAACAGGAGATACATTAATACAAATACAGTGGTGCCCCAGCCGGAGGATTTGAACAGAGCTTTTGCAGACCTGAATCTCCTGCAAAATATCCCACTCGGAGGCAAGAAAACAGAAATCTGTTTGGTGAGCGCATGTACCAAACGTTAATGGGGCAAAAGCCCCCCACTCCACTATGAAATCTCCTTACACAAATAAACACTGAGAATGACTCAAAGCTCTGCATTCTGAAAAGGCAAAGCATATTACGTGGATCTAAGCAGCTCTATATGAAGAAGCATGTGAAATGGATACATTTGCTGTGCGACCATCTGTGACCAAGCAATAAGCAAGATCTCAAACTACTGAGTCAATCTCGTAGTAAAATAAACTGATCTAGGAGTGAAGAAAAGAAAAGAAAAAAGAAACAAAGAAAAAGGGGCTTTGAACACCAAAAGGTGTCCATGGGATTAGCAAATTATCAGACCGAAATCGTGATTTCTTGTACAAATGAGACACCACCAGATAAAAAAAATTTAACAATCACTTTGCCGCTTCCAGCACGGCCATTTGCTTTTAAAATGACCGGTTTTACTTTCCTAAAGTCCTTATGCAGAGAAGTTTCTGCTCATCTGCTGCTGTCTGCTTCAGCTGATAAAACACAGATGCGGAATTAAAGATAAAAACACAGAATGTGGCTGCCAAGAATTGTTCTTTCTGCCATTTGAACATAACCTCATGTAGTTTGATCCATTCAGCATTTATCTAAGTGCTGCAAAAAAAAAAAAAAAAAAAAAAAAAAAAGCGGTAACATATGGGAGCTTGGGAAGTGACCAAAAGAACAATATTTTTTTGGCCACGCGAGCAGAGCAGTACGTCGCCTCCCGACCGGTAGGAAGGCGAGCGCGGCACAGACATAACCTCATTACATACCGGAGACTTCCACCCTTCGAACTTTCAGCAGACTCATTTCTTAGAGCCTTCAAGCTCTCGCATCGATCCACGGCCATTGCTATGCACAAGGCAGCCTCGAAGGGCATGACACCTGTGGTATAATGCCATATGTCTCAGAAGGTTTTATTATTTATTTTTAAATGAAATCTAAATAGCTATACATAGTAAGGAAATGGTTTTCACAGGGACAAGAGGACTGATTTAATAAAGATTACAGTCAGAGATTACTGGCAGCTACCAAGAAACGCCAGACGCCGAGAGGCTTTCTGTACCGCTGAAAGCTAGGACATTTACAGATGTAGGCAAAAGAGTCTGATTATATGTATCACCGGGAAACCTAAAACTAACGGCAGTGAGAGACAGGCGTCATTCCTATATGTCTTCATTTATAGCCGTAAGGGCTAAGGAGAGAGGAGGGTCAAAGGAACGCAGGCTTACACTGCTACCAGCAATACTGTATAATAATTTAATTAATTAATTGCACACATTCCCAACCTTTAGACCTATTAATGTGTTCTTGGATATTCGCAGAGCTTTTATTTAATGCAGAACCTACAATACATTCTTTACTTAGAAGAAGAGAAGAAGGCTTGATTCCATTTCTGGAGAGATTTGCTCTTAATCCGCTAAAGGTTATGTTGGCTCTCTGTAGCATCAGAAAATTAAAAACGAGGCTTTTATTTTTATTATTCCACCGCCTTCTAGTTCATCTTTTTGCCTCCGATTTTGCTATGAAGCAATCCTAAATATTCAGCAAAAGCTACGTGGTTTCTTGGTAATAACCTGTTTTACCAAATTAAAATCAACGACATGCAAACAGGCACACGACAGAGATAATTCTGTTGTGATCATCAGGTATGTAAATACCCGCAGCACTGCCCTTTCCCTGACACATGCCACAGAAAGCTACCGGCTGGAGCTGCCTCGGGGGGCAGCTCAGCTCTCCTGGGAAACTTTGAAAAATAATCGCCTTAATAATATGACAGGCCTGAACAATATGGGCCAGATCCTGTGGTTCTGCTCCGGGAGGAGATGCGCCGAAGCCCACTCCTCCGTGCGCAGACAAGGACAATCGGGTGGCAGCATCAGACCTGCGTTTTCAGTATACGTTTCATTACATTTCTTTTCTTGCTAATGGCAACAGACTGAAAATGGTCCAGTCAATTAATGGGCTGCTGCAGCTCATTCCTCTCTTGAAATTTCAATCCCCTGAGTATGACACCACGATAACAGCTGTAATAGTGATGTCACACAGGGACGACCGTAATTTCAGGTAGGAAGCGTGACTCGGTGCAGACTCTGAGTTCTGTCCGTGTCTTTGACAATAAGGAAAAAATACAGAAATGTCGAAAAACACAGAAATTGTATGTTAAGTTGCTAATATATTTTTTCACATAGAAAAGGATTTTCCAAGATGAATATGAACTATACTCATCTTATAAATTTCTCCTCCTGTTTAAAATATATTCATTTTTTACTTTACAGCTTGTTTAATAAATTATAATAAAAAAAGAACACTTATGAGTCTTTCTTCATTGCTTGGCCTTTTTTTTGGGGAGGAATGGGGAAAAAGGGTGAAAGAAGGGAAAGATTTCACAATTACTGAAGAGACTATGGGTAGCGAAAGTTGCTACAATTACCTGCAATAGATTCAACTGTCAAGTTTCATGCTACTGAACTTGCACTGAAATTTTATGAGCAAATTGTTCGATTTGTTCCTTCACTAACGTAACGCCATCATTTATTTCAATAAGGTAGTAAATATTTTCACTATTACATGAAACAACGTTTTAGTTTGCTTATAATTACAAGAATGATGCTAACTGAATTCCTTGCTTTGTTTCAATATCCCTTGTCAGTGCCATAGACCTCTCTGCCTCTCTTGTTTTTCTCAAAAGCAATTTAGAAAATGCTTGTATTTTAGACAAAAGGAGAACATTTGGTGAAAGAAAATTCATCATTAGGTATCTAGAGGTTTGTTAATAGAAAAGGCAACTCCCACAGTGTATCCTAGTGCTCAAGCCAGACACACATGCTCAGGACCAGCAAGCTGCCTTCACAGTGGGCCAAAAGTCATTATCATAATTTTATATTACATAGACTACATTGAAAATTTAATATATCCCAGCAAAAAGAGACAAAAGACATTTTGCATAATGCTTCTGTGAGCGCACTCTCTCTTGCTACTCTTTTAGCCACCCCATGCAGATAATCACACCAGGAAAAAGAAGTTCATTACCTAAGCCAAATCAAAATTAGGCTTTTCTTTTTGATAGGGAACTTCATTAGTAAGCCCTGTCTTATACAGCTGGGAGATTTGATGAATCTATCTTGGAGTAATAATTCAGCACAATCAGCCACATTTCTGCTTTAAGTTCTATGTCTTTGTTACAAAAAATGGAACTATACATATAGTATGCAGTCATGTATCTACGAATTCATAGCCTGTCTATTCTCATTTCACAGCATTTAAAACATGCCAGAGTGGCAGCATCACACGATGTTAGTAAACTGGTTCCCTCATTTCCATGGTTGAGGCTTCTGGAGACTAAAAGTCCTAAATAGTTGGAAAATGGATTTTGCCCCTTGGCTGCAAAACCTGCAGTTAAATTACATTACAGAATTTATTTCATGAAACGGAAAAATTGTCCCTTTTACCTCCAATTTCCCCTGCTCCCCATGTTAAGCCCTTTCCTGATTATGACCCAGGTTATAAACCTAGCATCCTTCCTGAATTTCCAAAGGGGAGAAATGCACCAGGGGAATGTCCCATTTGTATTGCACTAAAATAGATCTCTAAAAAAGACAAGAAACAAAAGGTTCTGATATCTGTAGATGTAACAGTTACAGATATGTAGGCACTGCTACATAAGCAATATATAAAATCCAGAATACAGCTGGACATCTGCAAATCACAACGTTAAAGTGACAGCTACAGGATTCTGCTGTTTCTGAGCGTGCCTGGCACGGGGCTGCAGGTGGCTGTTCTGTCATCGGGGGCTCTTCTTTATGCATGTTTCCCCCCCCCAGACATGCCTAGATACTATGCCTTCTCATCGTATTTTCAGTGCAATAGTATTCTTCATCGTGATCACACAAAACAATCTGCAAAAGTCTTATTCGCACAAAATTCCCCAAATGCTTTACATGCCAAGAGAAGGTACCACTGTCCCCATTTTAATGTTGTGACCAACTGCAGTTCACAGCAATTAAGCGATTCACGCAAGAAGACAGAGGGAATCGCTAGGAAAGCTGAGAAAAGACAGTAAGGATGAGTTGGTCAGCTTCCCCAAAGCTATGAGGAATGGTCCCCTGGCTGGTGGGGATTATTGTAAAAATCCCTTCAGGAGGCAGGAAGATCTAAATATCCTGCAGTTGCTGAAAAATAATTTTATTCACACCACATCTTCTTTTACAATTAAATACAAATGGCTTTTCAGATTGCAAATATGCCTCAGGGTGTGTCTCCGAACAAAGGTCCTTTTTTACACCTACGGACATTCATTCCATCGAATCCCAGTATCTGCACGCACACGCATGTCTATGGGCCCGGTAAAGCTGGATTAGAGTGCATAAATGCAGCCGAGTTTGCGGTGTGGGAGGGCGAACATCGTGATCCTGACACAGAAGTCATCCACTTGTTAACACTGAAACACTGAGATGACACATCCATACACTCACGACGCGGCTGGGATGAGGGTGTTGAAACTTTCAGGATACCGGCAGTTCCCCCTTGAATACACATTGGAGAAGACACTTATTATTACTTACAATGTCAGCTGTTCAGCTCCACTCATGAAAATGGCATTAAAAATGCAGGTAAGCTGGACGGATTGGAAAAGCACGCACCGCGGAGAAAAGGCAGACCTCCCCTCCCCACATCCACGCACCGCCAGCGGTGAGCTGAGATGCAGCCCCAGTGGGTGAGGCTGATGCTGGCTTTTAAGGGTAGGCGCCTTTACACGGCTGTACTGGGACAGCTGGGTGCTAAATGGGAAAAGAAGTTGGGGTGCTTCTAGCTAACAGACCTCTGAAACTCAGTGCGCTGCAGTCTGGGGAGCTTTTGTGCAGACAGGCAAAGTCAGCAGGGCCATGTTACAGGCTCCCAAAATCTCAGTGCAGTGAAGAGGCACCTTTTCAGCCCTGACCGGTGTAAGGAACCTGAAGGGCAGGCCCATCTAAAAAGCTGCTGGCTTCATCCAAAACTGCTTATCCAAAGCTTTCAGGTGTCCCTCGGACCTTTAGATAAACTGGTTTACATTGTACAAACAAATCCCATTTTTGGCTCAGAGCGTTTTTGACAGCCTCTCAAACACACAGAAATCTTAGGCTTGTCAGAGGTCCTTCATGTGACTCTCATAATGCAAAGCAGCCCTACATTTTGAAATACTTCCTTTCTTCTTGTTTGCATTGAGGGAAATCACAGAGAAAATCCCTGCAAATTGTCAACAGAATCACAGAAGATTGGCCGCGAAGAACTCCGTGTTTACTATCAAACACATAAACTGTATGTATTTAGACACTGGAGATTTATTACACAGACAAAGCCAAAACAGGCAGATTTACAATTATCTCTCCCTTCACTACTTTCAACGTGAATGGCATAAAATTCTTTCTGCCACTATTCAAATTTGAGTTGGAATTTATAATGAAAATCTGAAAGGTAGCCTTAATTTACAATCTGATCAGCAAGCTGAATTTTCAAATATAGGGACGTATACGTAGTTAATCCGAGCACACCGAATCCAGTTCAGCTATTTTCTTTTTCACTAGATATCCACATGTTATTAGAAGTACACAGCTAACCAGGTTTCATGCAGTAGACAAAATAGCATTGTGGGATTACATTAGTCCGACAGCTGCTTTATGACTATAGCTTCCAGACCAATTTATTTAATATTGATCTTTAAACAAACATCAGTACAAATAAATTTGAGCACTCTAGTCCTGAGATTTTATATCTATAAAAGAGGCCAATATTCAGAGAAGCAGTTCTGCTTGTATTTCACTCTTTGATTCCGTTTTCTTTGATCCTACCAGGTATCAAATACATCAATGCCAAATTAAAACAAATCCATCCTCAGATAAAGCTCTGTTTATAATCTTTCGTGCAGAAAGAATTTTTCTATCAATAACTTCCAGCAAGCATTTTAACTGATCTTTTTATTGCTTTATTCTGATTACTACAAAAGGCAGCAACGCCATGTCCTGACTGAGTATCATGCTAAACTCTCTCTGGCAGAACTGTCAAGGAGGGCTTCGAGAACAACGTGCTCCATCTTTTACACTTTCATGCGATTTTCCTCCTAACTACTTTCATCCAGCATCAGGGACAGGCCCAGCTCCCAGTGCCCCCTTGCTGAGAAAATTGCTGTGCCACGATACAGGTCTGGGAGGTTGAGGTGAAGTCTTTTAGGGGGCAATGGGTGGCCATTTGGAGGAGGGGACAGCTGAGTGCTAAACATAAATAGGAAAAAAAACCCTAGATAGGGAAATAGATAATGAACCCTGGGATTAGACACTCAATTCAATTAGGCGGGTATATATAAATGTTAGGCATAAAGTGATCCAACATAATTATTTGCACAGGACTTATTTGTGCCCTTCTTAGCTATGCCGAACAAGCACAGATACCAGGTTCACTGGGGACACATCTTCCACTGGTGTGGAACTGGGCTAAAGTTCAAAAGTTTTTGGTCACAACTTACTCAGATCTGCCATCTGGCTTATGTGCACTGAGTTCTATGGATTATATCCATCTCCCAAATGGAATAAGTAGACATTTCTGTGTGTCAGGAATAAAAAGAAAATAAAATGAAAATCTGCCGTCCATGTTGACCAGAAGAATGGCCATTAGAGTGGCTCGCAGAGCCCTCGCTTTGGCAGCAGACTGAGGGCTGTCGCCTCTCCCAGTGGTGTGCCTTTTGGAGGAGGCGATGTATTCCTTCAAACCTGCAATCTGCTTGACTCCAGTCATCCCGACTGGGGCGCAGGATGTGCCAAAACTTCTGCTAGGATCTGTGAACAGTAAGTCTCATAGGAAATCAGGGCTTCAAAAAACTTTGCTTTTGTTTGTGGGGGAGGAAACTGGCTATGCAGAACTGACTGCTGCTGCAGTGGTACCTAATGGTAGGGCATGTCTACGAAGAGGAGGCACCCTTAAGATTAATAGCTTCCAGATTAACATTACAGAAACATTTCCCCACAAATACTGTGCTTTGTGTTGCTTTGCTTGAGACTGAGGAAGACTTCTGCTTTGTATGTCAATGTTCACCAACAGCTGATCTCCTCAATATGTTTGTGGTGTTCCCAGCTAAGTAGGAGCAGGCTATGGAAAATACTAGCTCATCAGTTAAGGCATCGTTTTGAGTACATTGTGAGCCTGGAGTCTGAAGAGGTCCACCAGCCATTGTCATGTGGGGAAAAGTTTAGACATGGGCAGCATAAGACCAAAAACCTGGCAGCTGTACACTCAACCACGCTGCAGAAACTGAGGGAAAACTAGGCCGTTTTTAAACTACTTGCCTTCTGAAAATAAAACTGAAAACTCTCTCTCCCAATTTCTGGAGACCTATTCCTACCACAAATTTTATTTATTTGATTTTGATTGCTGGTTCACCTGATCCTAATTTAGAAGACAACCCCCCCCCCATTTTCTGACAGTAGCAGAGACTAGATGGTGATTTGCAGGTGTAGACAGAAGAACGTGGAGGCTCCCAAACGTCCCACCTTATTTGGGTTACAGGGCTGGCCACCACTAAAACTATGAAGCAAAATTATTTTCTTGAGTTTGCTTCTACCTATTGAGTAAGCATCCAGTGAAGAAATAATTCACCAATTCACCAGGTGACTTCAGATCCTAATGCATGATAAAATGAAGGATAAAGGAGTTATGAATTTGGTCAACAAATATTCCTTCAAATACACGGTCCATAAAATGTTGCATCTTGTTTACTGCTAACAGTTTAACGCCACTGGTTTGTTGGGTTTGTGAACCACGATTCCTAAGGCAAAGAAAACACACAAGAGGTTTGGTGTTCTTTTTTTTTTTTTTAAATTGATGGCACTAATGACAGATCAGCAAATTATTATCTTGCTGTGTGATGCAGTAAATAGAAGGCTGCCCTATAAAGCAAGCTGCCATCTCGGAAGACTGCTTACGGTTCCACCCATAGGTCTGAACTACTCCAGATTTAATTTCACAAGGAGTGAATTCAGATTATTTCATAACCCTTGAAGATGGCCCCAGCCTATTTTTAATGTGCTGCTGGCATTTGTGAAAACAGTACAATTACCGAAGCTGTTGCTAAAACCCACAGCTACAGAGTACTACTCGCCTAAAATGGTCTCTGGGACCATTGTGATGGAAAAGCTACTGACACTGCAGACTGTCCAGGAAAGCTATTGGAAAATCTATATGGTGCTAAGTCATAACATGAACTTTTTACAGTCTCTCTTTTAAGGGAGCTACATACACACAGCATAGTAAAAGGCAATTCCTGGCCATTCAGTACTGAAGTTTGTGGTGCACGTAAGCTTGAACAAGATGAAAAAACAATTCTGGTTTACTTGTCACATTAATTGTGAGGTAACGGCCATGTACAGTGTAGCACACAGCCACAGTGGAAGGAAAGCAGTTCTTCTAACCCTTGGGAGTTATTCGCCATTCTTACTTCGAGCAAACCCAAATCTCCAATAATAAACACTTGGAGTTTCATTTTAATCATTGGTGACACAGTGTATAACTCCGCCATTAAAAGCATCCAAGAAGCTATGGCACTCTGCGTCCCCTCTCCCCAACAAATGTCCCTGTAGCTATTTCGGTTTTGGTGGAGAACAGTCTGGTTGAAAGGCAGAATAAAAACCTCTGGCCCTTGCTACAAAACACGTACTGCAGCTCCACAGGGTCTTCACTACTGAGACTCCACAGGACCCTGCTAAAACTGTCTGTCTAGTTCAACTCGGCACAGTCTCACTCCGGCTAGGCCTTTGGATCAAACCCTTCTCATGTGAACACAGAGAGCGTCTGTGAAACTGTGGAGCAGATGTCTCCACAGAGACTCACAGATGCTGTCAGGACGGAACTTCAGGCTCAAACATTTGATGCATTTTAAAGAGGGATTCGGAATCAGACTCAAGCAGACAGATTGATCGTCTAACACTTCAAAGGCTTGAGCAGAATTGTTGTCATATTTTTCCTTTGTGCTCACCCCCCCCCCCACTGGCACTAATGGAGGTGACTTGTGTTTAACTTGACATGTTGTGTGGGGCATACAGGAGGGGACTTCCACCTTCCAATTAAAGGAGTCAGGCAAGAATCATTAGCTGAAGCAACAGAACAGAATGTGGGGCTGAAGGAGTTTAACACACCAGAGGAAAATGAACGCCTAATGCAAAGGCTGCTTTGCCGCACCTGGCTCTTGCTCTGAGCATGCATGTGCAGCTGAGCCTTGACTTCCAAGACATTAATTTCATTTTAGAGTAGGTAGATTAAAAAAATCCCAAAGTCTTAAAATGCTTTTCCTACTCCCCATCTTCAAGGACTGAAACATGCTACAAGACAAGACTACTTATGTCTTCGAAAAAAATCACAGAAACTATTGCGGATTTTCTCCATTCATTATTGGATGTGTTTGTAGGGTTTGTTTGTATGGGACCTGGGGTCTTTTTGGAGGGCAGAGAAGGGCGTTTACAAGTCAGTCATTTGAGAAATAGCATGTACAAAAGGTTGTCTGTGAAGAAAACGAAAGTGAAATGGGGAGGAAAGGGTGAACAGATTTCTGCTCTTCATCTAGCAACCTCAATAAGGTCTGTGCTTAGTCTGATTTGGAAAGGTGAAGGCATCAAGAAAGGAAGAAGGAAGACAGCCAGCAGTCCAGAAGAGACGAAAGGTGGGCAGGAGAACTGGTGATACAGAACTACATGCATAAACATGCGACTGGAGACGTGAAAATAATTCTGGAGAAAAGGGATTTGCCTTCTTTTTGCAGCTGCCATTTTAAGACATTTTGCCATCTTAAAAACAACTCCTAGGCATCCCTCTTGTCCTGAGCTGAAGAGAAAGGCTTGTCTGGCAGTTAGTTCAAAGGGGACCTTTCATCAGTTGGGTTGAGCTGTGAGTTAGTGATGGGCATAAGTGTTTTATTGAAAATATCCCTCCTCTCCTGTCATCAGCTACGGGAAAACAAAAGAATAGAGGAAATACAGCTGTAAGTGTGGAGAAATACCAGTGAGATTATTAAGGGAGGCTTCAAACAACTCAGGGGATTACATGAACTACACAGAAAAAAAGATCTGCTGTGGGAAGAGGAAACAAAACTGCCTAAGACGAAAGTCCAAGTGTCTATATTTCTCTACTATGTGTTCTTTGGATCAACCTATTGAACATAAGCAATATAAGACAAGCTTCTCCACGAAAGAAGGGAAAATGGGGAAAATGCTCCAAGACAGAGAAGCTTGTAATTCCACTGGTGTCGCTTTAACGAGGAAACAACACAGGATTCTTAAAGGAAATGCCAAAGCTCAGTCCAAAGTTTACAGGCAGAAGGTGTGTAGTACGGGATGAGGGACGGTTATTACTCAGGAGAAAGTTTGGGGGTGTTGTCAAGCAGCACCTGGGGAGAAGATCGCTTTCAGTGATGTCCCTGCTATGTCCATTACTATGTGAGGTCAAGGAGCTCAAGGGAATAAAGCACAGAAGAACCCCAGCTCTCTGTCATGTGTGCCAGTAACAGGGCCAGATCAGTCATGAAGAGAAAAGAGGCACTTGGGCACAAAGGAAGAGCCTCTACTATCACCTGCAACAAAGGCGCTGAAGGAATTACATGTCTGAATATTTTCATTCAGCCGACTAGGAATTAGAGATGGCTCAAGGGGACTTAATTTCAACTGCAACCTTTCCTTCCCCTCAGCAATCCTGTTTCCTGGGTATATGTTAGTGCATAAAAGGCCTGCTGGGAGACTGGAAGGGTAGGGGGTTCTTGTCTGTCCGCTGACACAAGTATCTTGGGAATAGCTGTCATCATGTTATTAAATATTTAAATATTTCAAGAGCAAGCTAGATTCATCAACCTCTGGAAAGAGTAATCAAGAGAATGAAAGGTAGACAAAAATAAAAGGAAGAGGTTGGTTATTTTGGGGGAGGAAGATGGGATCACCAGAGGAGAAAATATGCAAAGAGGGGAAAAACTGGCAGAGAAAATTGATGAGAAAAGGAAGAATAATGAGAGACAAACAAAAGGGAACGCACCAAAACAATACAAAAGAAATAACAGGGAAAACAGAATTGGAAAACAAGCTAGAGCAATACCTGGAAACTCTGTGTCTGTACCAGTGAGAAAAAGCAAGCAAGCAAGCAAACAGACAAAAAGCAAGCAAACAATATAGAAATTCTGAACAAGGTGGTCCAGAAAATCAAAAAGCAGCAGAGATGGGCAGGGTAGGTAGAGAAAACAGAGAGGATGAACATTATCAAGAGCCACAAACATTCCAGTGATGAGGAAAGAAGGTGTATTTCATGATCACAATCACGAAATAAATCTTTCATTCGTTACACTATTTTCCTGCTTGATTGCCAAAACACTGTTTTCTCCAGAACCAAACACAAGACCTAGTGGCTTAGCTTAAACACAGTTTATGAAGGTAAAGATGATGTTTTGGGGTTCTCCCATCCTTATTAAATGCATACCTGACAGCTGTATCAAAGCAGATATCTGGCACAGAGAGCTGGTGAAATGTATTTCATCCCAAGCCTGCCAAACAGGAGTTTGAGAGAGCTCTGAACAAAAAAGGAATGTAACAGAAGTGGTGATGGGAGGGCAGCAGCACCTCTTTCTATAGACACTGCTCAAGTGTCTCACTTGGTGCTTTTGGGAAGGGAAGCCCTGGAATGATGGTGTGCACTGCAGGGTGATGGGACGCAACAAGGTGCTGTAATAGTTGGAGAGCCGTGATCTAAACAGCTTAGCCTAGTCAGGGAGCCAAAGAGGCCAGTTCAATTTTAACAGCACTCAGACGGTGTTTTCAGCTGCACAACTTAAAGCTCCTTACAACCAGAATTTAAATATCACGGTAATCATTTTACAGAGAAGGAGCTACAACCACCAGGGTGCCGTAACTCATCCAAGGTAACAAAGCAGGTAGCAGGCTAGGAACAGCTCCAAAGTCCCCACCCGCTGCCCTTTCGGTTTTACCCATGGACTTGTCAGATTCCCCTCCTAACATCAGCTTCAAAAGCTGCAAACGTTACAGGCTGGAAGTCGAGCATGCAAAAGTCAGAGCGTGTGGGAAGGCAGCCATGCACTCAAAACAAGTGTAACCCACAGTATTGTGAGGGAAACGACCAGAAATAGGCCAACACGGTAAAAATAAAACAAAAAAAGAGAGAGAGGGAAAGAGAAAGAAGTCAAGGATTGTTCAACAGAGAATTAAAAGGCGTTTATTCCATCCTGGCAAGGATAATCTAAACACTATTGTGATTCAGTGTTTGCCTACTGCAGATCATGTTACAGCAGATTTTTCTATTCAAAGGGTTTGTTAATGGCTTTGCTATTCCTTGCATGGGTCTTGAAAAAAAGCACATGCTATGAATGCGATATCTTTGCTTTTGATGCCAGAGGTTGTGAAAGGAAAGTTGGGAAAGAACTGGCACACAGAAGGAAAGCAGCCAGCCCATTTAGGAATACTCCATTAACTCATAGGAGCAGATTCCCCCAGGACACAGTCCCAAAGAAGACCCCTGGCGAGTTTAGGCTTGTATATCATTTGTCCTATCCAGAGGGCGAGAGAGTTAATGATTATATAGACACCTTGCTGTGTTCAGTATCGTTTGTGCCTCTCCATCAAGTGATGCAGATTACAAGGAACAGCAGACTGAGGGTTCAGTCATATAGGAAGTAGAGAGAAAGAGAGACAGGCACAAAACCCATACCCCCACCTCCCTGTCACACACAGAGCTGCTCACATGTTACCAGAACACCACGATAGATTTCACTTGCCACTGAAAGGTTTCAGACTGGAGGGCAACATTTACATAGATAAAGGTACGCATATGGATTCCGTAGCTTTGCACTAGTTACTCGACGTGCTCGGTACATCCCCATAGCGGATGCGTAGGCAAAAATTCCGGATTAAAAAGAAGGACGAAAAAATTCTCCTACCTAATTAACATAGCTTTTTGTCTAAGGAAGCACCAAACATCATGGCATTTCAGGAGTTATTGATGGCATTTGGGGAGGTTACCAGGGATTTCATGGTCCCTACAGCAGATGATAAAAGGGGGAGGGGGAGGGAGAGCAGAGGGTCCAGGAAAACTTATTAAATTTTGGGCATCAAACTGGATTCAAGGAGAAGAGAATCACACCCCGCGAGGGACCGGGACAAAAATCCTATGAGATTACTGGCTCAGCTGTGGCAAGCTAATAAGGTTATTCTGAAGCAGATGCAGTCGTTAATACAGTGGTGGCATGGGGATCTCCCGAGAGGGGTCAGAGCCATGATAACTCACAGTAGAGTAATGCGCAATATATTTGTGGCCAGATCTTGTGATGGTAACTAAATGAAGCCATGTCAGCGCTCTGTCGTTTAACCCACTTTGTTCTTAATCCCGTTTTGGAGGGGTGGGCCTTCCTCGCGCCACCTAGTTTCTTGAAGACAGCCTTGAAAAGTGGCAACGATTTAGCCAAGTTATAGAGCCATTAAACAGAAGATTCAGGAGGACTGAAATCACTTTCGAGGAAACTACCACATAACAGCTCACGTTAATTCCAAATTTATAAAAATAAGGCAATTTCTGTTATTTACGGGTGCAGAGAAGAGAGCTGTTGGCAGTTCTTTGTGCGCTATGGAATGAAGAGGTGGGTTTGACGTGAAATGTTGCATTGCTCAAGCTTTTCACGATATTTGCAGCACCAGCAAAGTAATTTGTGATAAATGGCTAAAGATTGTTGGATTCTATCACAAAATCTACAAGCACTGAGCTTATTGGGGACCTGTGATAATGCTGCTCAGGGCCCGCACTCTGTTATGCTTAGTGCCTGATGCATTCTTTATGGCCAGATACGTGTAAAGGGAACAACTATTCACTCGCTAACTCTTGTTTCTGCCTAGTGGCAGTCGAAAGCCAGCCACTTCGTGATTACTGCTGGCTTGTGTTTTACCAGTACTTCTGTACCAAGTTCTCTGTACTGAGGAGCTTACTGTCTGAATGAGATGAACAAGTAAGGATTTCACTGAGGGCCATAATGAGGAGAACGGGAAGGTCAAAGTTAGAAAAAAGGGAAGGCTTTGTAGGAAGGAGACTCACTTGAAAGATAAGATTGTTTTGAAACACAGTGGGTGGCACTGGGAAGTTGCAAAGTCAAGGATAAAGAGAGACAGCAAAGGGCAGGGTAAGGAAAGACTACACAGGGAGGAACATGGGACAAAAATGGAACTGAGGACATCCTTTGGGAGGAGAGAACTTCCAGTCCTAAAGGGCAAAGAAAGAAGTTTAGTAGACTAGACTCATCCTCAATTAAGCAGTCTTTGAAAAGATTGGTGCCGATGGCAGAACTCGCACTCGGAAGCCACCCATGGCATTTAAATTGCTCCGTATTGCTCTGAGAAAAAAAGTCAAAGCCTATTTTCTGTGCAGAATAGTATGGTTGGATACTTCTGCTTCTCTTCTTCAAAAATTGGAGATTGAGAAAAAATACACTGGAC